>NC_050100.1:91945073-96945073 GCF_902167145.1 Zea mays
AGCCACATTGTCAAAACCACTCTTCTTGTGTTGGGATTGGAAAATGTGGACATTATTCTAGGAGCAAATTGGATGACCTTGCACCAAGTTGTGCTTGATGTAGCCAGTCGTACCGTGGAAGTTAATTCTCCTTTCTACGGGAATTTCACTTTGATTCTGCCTAGTCAGGGTTCTTCTCAGTCATGTGCTTTCTCTATGACGGAGATACCCCTGAAGAAGATCCCAGTGGTCTGTGAGTATGCAGATGTCTTTCCTGATGAATTGCCAGGAATGCCACCGGACCGGGATATTGAATTCGCCATCGAGTTGCAACCGGGAACGGCCCCAATTTCTAAGAGGCCCTACCGAATGCCACCCGCTGAGTTGGCAGAGTTGAAAAAGCAGTTGCAAGAGTTGCTGGATAAGGGATTTATTCGCCCAAGCACTTCGCCTTGGGGATGTCCAGCGCTATTTGTGAAGAAGAAGGATGAAAGCTTGAGGCTGTGTATAGATTACCGCCCTCTTAATGCGGTAACTATCAAGAACAAGTATCCTTTGCCTCGTATTGATGTTCTCTTTGACCAGTTGGTCGGGGCCAAGGTGTTTTCCAAGATAGACCTTCGCTCTGGCTACCATCAGATCAAAATACGAGCAAGTGATATTCCGAAGACGGCATTCTCAACCAGATATGGGCTGTATGAATTTTTGGTGATGTCATTCGGGCTGACAAATGCACCAGCATACTTCATGTATCTGATGAATTCTGTTTTCATGCCAGAATTGGACAAGTTCGTAGTGGTTTTCATCGATGATATTCTGGTGTACTCGAAGAACGAAGAAGAACATGCCGGGCATTTGCATGTAGTGCTTCAACGTCTGCGAGAGCACCACCTTTATGCCAAGCTATCCAAGTGTGATTTTTGGCTAAAGGAAATCAAATTCTTGGGTCACACTATCTCTCAGGATGGAATAGCTGTTGATCCTGATAAAGTGCAAGAGGTGATGAACTGGAGGCCACCAACGACTGTTCGCCAGATTCGGAGTTTTCTGGGATTGGCCGGTTATTACCGAAGATTTATTCCGGACTTCTCTCGGATTGCGAAGCCCATTACTGAGTTGCTGAAGAAAGAGGTCAAGTTTGTGTGGAGTCAGAAGTGCGAAGATGCCTTCCATGCATTGAGGCAGCATCTGACCACCGCACCAGTTTTGGCGCAACCCGACAGCAGCAAGCCTTTTGATGTGTATTGCGATGCCTCTGGCACCGGGCTAGGTTGTGTCTTGATGCAAGACAACCGAGTCATTGCTTATGCCTCAAGAGCACTCAGGCCTCATGAGCAAAATTATCCCACTCATGACCTTGAGTTAGCAGCAGTGGTTCATGCATTGAAGATGTGGAGGCACTATCTAATGGGAACCCACTGCAACATCTTCACTGATCATAAGAGCCTTAAGTACATTTTTACTCAGGCTGATCTCAACATGAGGCAGAGAAGATGGCTAGAGCTGATCAAGGATTATGACCTGGAGGTACATTATCACCCAGGGAAAGCTAATGTGGTAGCTGATGCCTTGAGTCGGAAGTTGCAATGCAACTGTATTCTGATGGATTCTCGTGTTAACACCTTGTGTGATGAGTTGAGCAAGATGCAAATTGAAGTGATTCCTTCTGGTTCTTTGTCTCACATTTCTGTTGAGCCAGCTTTGCAAGACCAGATTATCATGGCCCAGCTCAGTGACAAGGGAGTACAAATTATCAAGAAGAATCTCCATCAGAAGGTTGAGAAGTATGATTGTTTCCGCCAGGATGAGAAAGGTGTGTTGTGGTTCAAAAGCAGATTGGTAATTCCTAAGGACCGGGATCTCAAGAAGAAAATTTTGGATGAGGCTCATCTCTCCAAATTCTCTATGCATCCGGGAAGCACCAAGATGTACCATGATCTGAAGCTTTTGTACTGGTGGACCAGAATGAAGAGGGAGATAGCCCAGTATGTATCAGAGTGTGACACCTGTCAGAGGGTTAAGGCAAGCCACTTGAAGTCCGCTGGAGCTTTGCGACCACTGTCCGTACCTTCGTGGAAGTGGGACGATATCAGCATGGATTTCATTGTGGGTCTGCCCAACACCTCTCGTCATCATGATTCAATTTGGGTTATTGTGGACCGATTGACGAAAGTGGCACATTTTCTTCCTGTGCACACCACTGATAAGGCTCAGAAGTATGCAGAATTGTATATCGACCGGATCGTGTGTTTGCATGGATTACCCCGGACCATTGTTTCTGACCGAGGAGCCCAATTTGTTGCCAGATTTTGGGAACAATTGCAAGAGTCTTTGGGAACCAAGCTAATCAGGAGTTCAGCTTACCACCCACAGACTGATGGTCAGACGGAAAGGGTAAACCAGATTCTGGAAGATATGCTGAGAGCTTGTGCGATCGATTGTGGCAAGAACTGGGATAAGCACCTCTCCTTGGCAGAGTTTGCTTATAACAATAGTTATCAGTCCAGCCTAAAGATGGCACCTTTTGAAGCTCTCTATGGGAGAAGGTGTAGGACACCACTCAATTGGTCTCAGCCTGGTGAAAGAGAAGTTTTTGGACCTGATTTGGTGACTGAAGCCGAAAGGAAGGTCAAGCTGATCAGGAAGAATCTAGAAGCTGCTCAGGCCAGGCAGAAGAGCTATCATGACAGAAGAAGGAAACCTCTCCAGTTCGAGGTGGGAAGTTTTGTATACCTCAAGGTATCACCCACCAAGGGAGTGCAGAGGTTTGGAATCAAAGGCAAGCTAGCCCCTCGTTACATTGGACCTTATGAGATCATTGAAGCATGTGGACCCGTGGCATACAAGCTGAAGTTACCTTCAAAGATGTCTGCCATTCACAGCGTATTCCATGTATCTCAGCTAAAGAAGTGTGTTCGATTGCCGACTGAGATTCTAGCAGAGCCAGAATTGGAGATAGAGCCAGATCTCTCGTACCAAGAGTACCCCTCCAAGATTCTGGATTGCAAGGAAAGATCAACTCGGGCTAAATCGATCAAGATGTTCAAGGTCCAGTGGAGTAATCACTCAGAGGAGGAAGCTACTTGGGAAACCGAGGAATTCTTAAGATCCAACTTCCCCGATTGCCTACCTAAGGAAGCTGGTATGTAATCACCCCCAACCCCTCCTCCTGCCTTTCGAATCTAATTTCCAAAAATATGATCTTAATTCAGAATGAAGTAACTAAAAGATAAAACTTAAAAGGACTTCCTTCTGAAGTTGCAAAGAGAATGACATTCGAAGAGCAGTTTTGCCCTAATAATAACAATTATCACCCTTTTTCCTATCAGTCTCACCCTTCGCTTCACCCCGGGAGGACTCTGGCCTGAATCTCGGGACGAGATTCCTTTAAGGGGGGAAGGCTGTGACACCCCAGTGTCACCTAGGGTTTCTCTTAAAAAGCCACACCAAGAGCCATTACTTCCTGTGAACCAAAGTAAGCATGAGCATCAAAATAACTTAAGTGACAAAGAATTCACCAAGTATATGTTTAAAAGTGTCATGATCAAAACAATTGAGTCCTTGAAAAGATAAGAATGTGCAACCCTAATTAAGAACTCTAAGTGAACCCCATGAACAAAATTCAAGAAAATAAGCAAAAGGGAATGAAAAGTTTAAAATTTTGAGTTGAGCCAATAATATAAGTTAAAGTATATTTGATAAGCAACAAGATAGATTGAGAAAGCTTAGCCAAAATAATTCAAGAAAACCCCCAAATCAAGCTTCTTTTGTTGGGACTCATTGGGAATTCTGAATTTCAGAATTCTGAAATTCAGACCTTGAGCCAAAGATCAGGGATGTTCACCTTGATCCCTAACTCGAATCCTAATGGCCCCATTGACAAATTTGTGTCTAACTAACCCCTCTGTCGTGTGCCAGAAGATGGCATTGGGACGCGAGCCCTAGACACGACAAAACTTGGGATTTGCCTCGGGTTTGGGCAGGGAGACAGACCAGATTTCCTGGCTCCATATCTCTGCAACCAGTAGGCAAAATCCTATGACCTCCACACAAGAATGGTAGCTTGTAGGGAGGAGAAGAGGTTTTGTGCACTGACCCAGGCGAGAGCAGGCTCGGATGAGCGACCACACGCGCCAGAGCTTGGGCAGAACGCACGGGCACACGTGTTCGACCCTGGTCGGCACGCCAGAGCTCGCCCAACCCGCGCGCGCGCTCGCCCCGGCGTCCGGTCAAGTCCGCCGCGCGCCCACGCCCTCGGCCGTGCCCGCCCGCGCCTATAAAGCCTCCCCGGGCGCACCTCTCTTCGCCCCGCACTCACCCTCATCGGCCAGCCACCGTTCCTTAGCTCCGGCGAGCGTATTTCCGCCCGCCATTGCCGCCAGAGCTACGGCCGCCGTGGCCAGCCCACTCCAGCCGCCCTCCAGCCCAACCTGTGCTTCGGCTAGCTCCGCCAGTAGCCCGTGAAGCTCGCCAAGCCCTCGGACCCGACCGGACTTCACCGGAGGCCCGAGATCAACCTCACCGGACTTCGGTCTTCCGCCGCCGCGCGTGGACCGAGCTATCCAGTGAGTCTCCGCCCAATTCCTTTTGCTCATGTCTTCTCTGGCATCCCGTGGATCTCCCTGACCCATTTGATTGAACTATCTCGCCGTGACCAGGCCGGTCTCCTCGCCGCCGACGAGCATCCCCGCCTGCGCGCGTGGACCGACCAACTCCGGCCATCTCCGACGGCGTTCCGCACACCGTTGTGATCCCCGCGACCTCCCCTTCACCCTCGGCCACTTCACCGGAACAGTCTCGCCGCCGGTAAGCCCCTCCGCCCTTTTCTTCGCCGCGGCTACTGTTTGAGGTAGAAGAAGGACCTCGGGTTAGGTTCTGTAGAACCCGAGGGGTTTTCTGTAATGTCAGCGACTCATATGAATAGTAACCTAAGGACTGATTCGCGAGGAAAACTTAGAAAAACCGCCAGGGACCCCAGTGCAAAGTGGTTTTTCCCTTTTATCAATTCTGTTATTCTTTTAAATAACCAGAGAACTTAGAAAATTCATAACTTGATGAAATCTTAATGAAAAGCTGTCAAACCAATTTTGCTAGCTCTGGAATATTATGATCTATCATTTAAAATTATTGAACCATATGCTTTCTGTTCTAAATTTTAGAGCTTAAAATTAAAAACAGAAACCCCCTAAACCTTGTTTAATTAAGGAAAATTAGTTTTTCTTCTGTACTGAGCTTAAGAAAATTTGTAGATGCTTATACCCTAATTAGACATTGTTTAAAAATAGTAGAATCCCCAGCATTAGAGATTATGATGTAGTTATTCATTTAAAGCCATTTTGTCCACAACTTAGAGAAAATCAGAAAAGCATTAGAAAATGTTGAACAATGATTAGTAATATTTTTCCTAGTTTACTTATGCAACCAAGAACCTAGGAAAAATGCAGAGACCATTAATTAGGACCAGTTTCTAATTAAGATGCTTTAATCAGCCTTATGTAGACTGAAAATCAATTAGTAAAATTGCAAAACCATAACCAAAGTGGTTAATAAAAATCCAGTGAACTTATAACCACCAGAGCCCCACTACAAAAATACAGAGCACCCCAGCCTAACTTTTTAAGTAAGGAAAATAAATACAAAGTGGTAATAAGGCATTTTCCCAATAAATCATAAACAACCTCAAATAATGAGATAATGGGCAACCAAAAATTAGCTAAGTCCATGATGAGATAAACCACCAGAGAAAAATACAAACCCATGAAAAAGAAGTGAACCCATGCCTTTTGCTAGCAATTTGTGAGAAAGGCCATTTGACTTAAATAATGCAAACCACCCCTTCCCTTAAGCAAAAAGAAACCAAACTCCAGAATGATTGCTCTTGCACAAAATACTAGCTAAGAAAAATAAGAGCTCTGTTGTTTGATGTTTTTCAAACATAGTGGTAGTAGAAAGCACCCCTTTGGCTAGAAACCTTAAGAAAACCATAGGAAAAGAATTAAAAGGTATTAATGACTAGAAATTTGTATCAAGTCATGTTATGACACCTAAAAGCCAGCAAAAATAAGTTTTAAAGAATTACCCACTGTTAAATAATAGTTGTAGTTCAAAGTACCCCTTCTGCCTTAAGATTTGGCAATTTTGTCCAGAGAAAACCATTCACTTTCTGAACCCCAAATTTTGAGACAGAGAATCATACACCAGTATCAAGCCACTGTAATTTTTGCAGAATTTTTGGAATTCTATAAAAGCAACTTGTAGTTCAAACCTACTCCAAAACATTAAAAAGGAATAAAAGAAAAGAAAAGGAGGAATAAACCTCATCCCATTAAAACTAACCCAATTTACCAAGTATACCACTCAAAGGTTTTACATAAGTAAGGTTAACTTGCTTAAATTCTAAAGACCCTACATTTTTTTAAAAAAAAGTTGTAAATTCTAAAGCACATATTGTATCATGCATATATCTTACGCATTGCATTCATTAGATTGTAATCTTGCCGACGGAGAGTACGTGCTCATCCCCGAGCAAGGACCTGTCCAAGAGGAGGACCAGGAGCAGGCTTCAGAGGCTGCTATTGAGGATCTCCCCGCAGCCCCAGCAATTGAAGGCAAGCCCCGGTTTTATGCATAACCATGTTAATATATGCTACTTTACTACACTTAATGCTTGTAGGACTGTAATGTGCACTTAAGTGTAGGAGTTGCTTGAAACCTCTAGTTGCATGAACTTAGGACTCCTTTTTGAGATGAATACTAGTATGCTAGGTCGAGTAGCTGCTTGCTAATCAGGATCTCGGTAGAAGTCGAGTGATTTTTCTAGCACTCGCGCGAGGTCAGGAATTGATTGTATTCATCTTGATAATGGGATATATGTTGGTCTATGGACTTGGATCCAGTGAGGATGCCTTGTCCATGAGACGGGAAAAATGAATTAAGGATTAATGTGTGGATACCTGAGTCAAGCTTTTGAACGTACTAAGCACATGCCGGGAAAAATGGTAACCGGTAAACCTAGTACCTGAGTGAAGCCGGGCGCGGACTTTATCCCTCATGCGACCTGAGACAGGGTCTCCCATGCTAGCTATGGTGGGTACAAGTGCGGTCACTGCACGGCGGCAGCCGGGGTCAGTGGAGCATTGTATGCCAAGGCGGTGAGGCCTGGACGCGAACGGGGAATCGATGGGGACGGTTGTCATGTGTGGGGTCGGAGCACCCTGACATGCCGTGTGTTTAGGTTTACCTTGCAAGGTTAAAACTCGATTCGAATCGTCTGCTTCTCGCAGCAAATGAGACTGCTTGATTCCTTGTACTGCATCGAGTAAGAAGTGAAATGTGGATTACATGAGATAACTTGTTGATTGAACTAATTGCTTGTTACCATGTATGCTTAGAAGGAGCCAATCTAGCTAAGTTAATGATGGTAGAAATTGGAAAAGCTAAAAGTTGATTTTAGAAACAGCTAGTGCTTTTGGCAAACCAAACCCCTCAGCCAAACAGCTGCATAGTCTAGAGGTAGAGGAGTAGACTCCTCACACCGGTTAAGTCTAGCTGAGTATTAGTATACTCAGCCTTGCTTGTGGCACCATTTTTGCAGGTACCATGCAGGATGTAGTTGATGGTGTGACTTGGCCTACCACCCTACCACCGGGTTGGACGGTCGAGTGGGATGTTGCTCCGGCAGGAGAGGAGCATGAGGAGTAGTGGGCTAGGCCTTGCCCATTTCCTCATTACCGACGACATCGATTATCCGCTGCACTTTAAATTGTGAACTTTATTTACTACCCCAAAAACTCCGATTTATGTAATAACTCCGTACTTAATTTGAGGTTTCCTGTTTTATTGTATTTCTTCTGTGACTCACCTTCGAGTGAGATTGTGGAATTTGATCCTGGTTAAGTGGCTCTATCAGACTAGATCTGAGGGACTGACGGGTTATTCCGATTTAAGTGTGTTACGGCCCCTGAGGCGTGACTTAGGCACTTAAGCTGGAATAATTCGGGTGGTTCTGCCACAGTCGTCATCTAACCACACTAACGTAGTGTTTATCCCAGGCAAGCCCCGGTGCATTTGCCACCTCCTTCTATTTTAAAAGCTTTTATCACTTGTATGTTGCATTAGGTGATAGGAGTTGTGTGAATAAATAGTTGATGCATTACCATTCCTTGGAATTTGATTACTATTCCTTGATTCCTGTTTACAAAAAAGAACTAAAGATACTTAGCCCTGCTTAGATAATTAAAACTTGTTTCTTTTTAAAAGAATATTGTGTAACACTGGTGTCGGGTACCATAATTAGGGGTACCCCCAACACTCCTAAACTCGGCTGGTAATCACCATCAGCACAAGCTGCAGAGGCTGATGGGCGCAATTCAGGTCAAGGCTTCGTCTACTCAAGGGACGCAATCTCGCCTCGCCCGAGCCCAGCCTCGGGCGAGAACAGTAGTCCCACGCGAATTCACGCCTCGCCCGAGGGCCTCCTCAAGCAACGGGCGCACCCTCGACTCGCCCGGAGCCTAGCTCGGGCAGGCTTCGTAGTGAAACAACCTTGGCCAAATCGCCTCACCAACCGACCGTATCGCAGGCGCATTCAATGCAAGGATCGCCTGACATCTTATCCTGACACGCGTGCCTCAGTCGGCAAGGTCAAAGTGACCGCAATCACTTCGCCCTCCCACTGATTGACCTGACAGGAGAACAGCGCCGCTCGCCCCTCTCCGACTGTTGTGCCACCCGCCAGGGTGAGGCTGACAGCAGCTGAGTTCAGCCTCAAGCGCAACAGGAAGCTCCGCCTCGCCCGACCTTGGGCCTCGGCCTCAGGAGGAAGTCTCCGCCTCGCCCGACCCCAGGGCTCGGCCCCCGCCTCAGCCTCGGAAGGTGGTCTCCGCCTCGCCCGACCCCAGGGCTCGGCCTCAACCTCGACCTCGGAAGGTGGTCTCCGCCTCGCCCGACCCCAGGGCCCAGCCTCAACCTCGACCTCGAGAGGAATCGCGTCCTCGCCCGACCCCGGAGTCTCCGCCTCGCCCGACCTTGGGCTCGGACCGACCACACCGCAGAGGGTACATCATTACCCTACCCCTAGCTAGCTCAGGCTACGGGGGAACAAGACCGGCGTCCCATCTAGGCTCGCCTCGGTAACAAGTAATGATGGCTCCCCGCGTGCGTCCATGACGACGGTGGCTCTCAGCCCCTTACGGAAGCAAGGAGACATCAGCAAGGTCCCAACAGCCCCGACAGCTGTGCTTCTACAAGGCTCAAACGCTCCTCCGACGGCCACGACACCGCGTACACAGGACTCAAGCACCTCTCCGACAGCCACGTTGGCATGTACATAGGGCTCTAGCTCCTCTCTGCCGGACACGTTATCATATTGCTACACTCCCATTGTACACCTGAACCCTCTCCTTGCATCTATAAAAGGAAGGGCTAGGGCCCTCATAAAAGGAGGGTGGTCGCGCGGGAGGACGGGCTGACGAACCGGCTCACACTCTCTCTCTCTCCCTCGCGAACGCTTGTAACCCCTACTGCAAGCGCACCCACTCTGGCGCAGGATAACACGAGCCGCGGTTTTCCCCCCTTTGTGTTCCATCTCGCGCCAACCCATCTGGGCTAGGGCACGCAGCGACAATTTTACTCGTCGGTCCAGGGACCCCCGGGGTCGAAACGCCGACAGTTGGCGCGCCAGGTAGGGGCCTGCTGCGTGTTGACGAACAACTTCCCGTCGAGTTCCAGATGGGTAGTCTCCAGCAACCTCTTTGGCCCGGGACGCTGCTCCGTTTCGGGAGTCTCGAGTTCATGTCCCTCGACGACAGCTACGACATGGTACTCCTTCCCCCGCAGCGCGGCAGCGACAACGACGACCGTCAGCCCGCCCGGCGGTGGCGGACTCGGCGACGTCTTCCCCCCGTGGCGGAAGAGTAGCATCCGGGTTTGTCCCGTCGCCTTCCTCGCCACAGGAGGAGGAGGCGGGGCAACCATGGACAAACAGGAGGCGGCACCTCGTCGGCTGTCGAGCGAGTTGACGGCACTGACACCCCAGCGGGGGACATGCCGGGCGTTGACCTCGCGCCTGAGACGACGACGAGCGTCGTTTCCCCGCAACACGCCAACCCCAAGCGGACAGATGATGCCAGCACTCTCGCGGAAGACTTGCTGGGCATTAGCCTCATGCCTGAGATAACGGTGCAGTCCGTCCCCGACGCGACTTCGTCACCGTCCATCGATCGAGAGGTACCGTCCGTTTTCCACCCTGTGCCTTTTAGATTCAGCTTCGATCCACCAAGCGATCCCGCTTCGGTGAGCGCTTTCATAAAGGCATATCCTAACCTTCTGGGGTACCATATGTGGTCAACCTGGGACCAACTGACGGCCTTCTCGACCTACGGGCCCTCGGGCTCCGAGGAAGACGACGAGCCTGACTCTGGTTGGGATTTCCCCAGGCTCGGTAATCCCAGTGCCATGCGTGTGACGGAACCTCCCAAGTAATTAGGCCCACCTACAGTTGTCCTTGTCCAATAGACATCAGACAACCCTATAGATGTTCCTGAATCACTCGACAAGTTCGGTATCTTCTTACCTTTCCAGGAACGTTTCACCCGTCTTGCAGACATTACAGAACATCGGAGATATAGAAATGCGGAAGCGATTACATAAACTTACATTTATTTAGAAAGTAAGATCAAGTTACTTATTACATACCAGAGTTATAAAACGAGTGCTGAGTAGTATTATTACAATACCAAGGGAGGTAAAAACTCCTCCCGATAGTTTTAAACAAAAGTTCTATATGGAGGATCCATGTCCTCCCGCACTTCACTCTTGCTTCTCTTCATTAGGAACCATCTTGGAGCAAAAGCAACAAAAATTTGTCGCTTCCTCACCTAAAAACAACGGGGGAATAAACCCTGAGTATGGAATTACTCAGCAAGTCTTACCCGACTAAAGAAAAGACTCTCAAGGGTATGCTGGTTAAGGGAGTCAAGGTAAGGCTTTTCAAAATCAAAGACTCTGTTTTGCAGAAATGCTTACTAAAGTGGATCCTTAAAAATCCAGTTTTATTTGTCAAGTTAAGTAAAATTACCTGCAACTAGAGTTCTTTCTACCCTAGTTCAATCACTTGTCCTACACTAGCCAATTTCTTAACAAACCATCATCTTTAGTGGATTGCTACGTGTAAGTCAGTGACCAAGTCTTCCTAACCACGAAGGTACGGCGATCCGAATCGATTATACTCAGCTGAGGATCTCCAATCACACGACATATGTAGCACTTAACCTTTGCATATGTCAACCCGCCACCGGGGTTCTTAAGACCAGATCAGGTTCACGCAAACTGAGAGCACAGATACACCACCGTCCAGCCTCTTGCTACGAAGGGTACACGCTACTCCCGCCACCGCTCCACGCCCATTTCGTGTTATCTTATTCTGGCCTTAGTCTGCCCGAGGCAAGGCTTACCCATGACGAGGCATGTGACCAGTTAAAGGGTCCCCGGTCAGCAGGCCTACATCGAGACGGTCCTTAATCGACTCAGATGGAGACACTACACCGAGACTCCATTCTCGTGCAAGTCACCCGCCCGGTCTCAGCTTAATCATTTCAACCCAAAAACTTGGTACCTGGCAGAGGTACATCTTTTCCGATGTTGAACCCATCACGGCCATGATGGATCCACCATCAAATTTTATTTTCGAAAACATCCCACCCACTTTTGCCATATCATCTTTTGTAAAACAAAACATTTTGTTTTTCTAAAGCAAGGCTAAGCATCAAAATCTTTTGTAAAACGGGTGATCAAGGAAGGTAATCGAATTCAAGGAAGGTAATGCAGGAATTGTTTTATCAATCAACTCCTATCACCTAATGCAGCAAGCAAGCGAGAAAGATTTTAAAAACATCAAGGAAGGTGGCAAATGCACCGAGGCTTGCCTTCGTTAGTAGGTGAGTCAGGCTCGGACCGACAGATATCAAAGTAGAAACAATTTCCGGCCTGAGATTCCGAAGGTGGTGGTGTCTTCTCTTCGGTCACTTCGATCTCTTCTTCGTTTTCTAAATATAACCATATAGGTATATATAAGAATGAATGCCATGTAATGCTCATGAGAGTGCAAAGATAATAAAGATTTATTATCTAAGTCTTGAATACAACTTTCCTTCACGGAACTCCGAGAACTTAGGGTTTCCGGAGTCAATAAAGGAGTTCAAAGGGCAGGGGGGTTTTGGGTTCTAAGTATCAAACAAGGTCCAAATCAACCCAAACTCTTCCTAGGCTTCTAAATAATGTGTAGAGCTTATATAAAAAGTTTGAGCAATTTTGGGATTACCATTTATTTTCTAAAAATTCAGAACTAATGTTTTAAGCTACTTTAAATATTCCAAAATTCCTTATTTTATCTAAAAATCAGTTAACTATTTTTATTAAATTCTATGGAAAATAAGAAATCTAGGTAAGTTGGTTTCACAATTTTAGGATTTTTCAACAATTTTCTACATATTTCTAAAGTTCTATAAAAAAGAAAAAGAAAAAGCTTCAACAGTACTAGGCTGATTCCAGCCCAGGCGGCCCAAGAACAGCAGAAGCGCACGCGCGCTCGCGTCCGCGCTGACTGCTTTGCGAAAAGGCCCTCGGTTTATTGGCTAACTCGAAGTGGGTTCAATCACTGTTTTCTGGAGTTACTGACAATTTACACAGGAGTCCCCCAAGTTCTATTTCTTCACCGCCCGTGGTCCCCGACGGTGCACGGCGCGGCAGAGCTCCGGCGAGCGCGTAGACCGGCCGAACAGGGCAACGGCTGGCGCTCAGCTTCGACCTAAACCAAATTCATTACCTAACAAACGTTTCCCCTAATTTAATTGTGCAAATGGTGGCCTATTCTATCCTGCCCACGAGAACCGCGAAGGCCATGAGCATTTGATCGCGTTCCCGATGATTGGTGGTCTCTCAGTTCGAATTGGTGACTCGGTAAGCATCACAGAGCTATGAGAGTGCTCAAACGAGGAAGCAGGGGACAGGGACTGACCGGAAAGGGGCTGGCCGCGGTGAAGCTATTCTTCGCGGTGGCGGCGACAAATTTGGGGGAAGTTTGAAATTCCAGAGCTCGGGTGAACTATTACGGGTGGGAGTGGGTGCTAAGGCTTCACGATGACATAGCGCAGCTGCCCCGACCATCAATTTATAGAGGGCTTCGACGGTGGCGCTCAATTTGGCCGGGCAGAGCTGGCGGCCGGAGATAGAGAAGAATCATGGCGCAGTGGGTTCGTGTCCTCAGTCGTGGCGAGCTCAATTTACCCGAATTACCCGAACTTTCATGTGTCATGTACTCATGTCATGCTTAATTATTAATTTGTACATCTATAATTATGTGTAAGTGTGCATAACTTGTAATTGTAGATTGCTTGTGTTTTATATGTCCATGTATATCATTATTCAAACTATATTTTTATACTAATTTAATAGGGTGTATGTGTTTTTATGTAGCCAACACAATAGTTCGGGTAGTTCGGGAATATCCGAACCCGAACCCGAAATTCCGGGTACCCGAATTTTCGGGTATTGAAAAACCCGTTGTAATTTCGGGTATCGATTCTCAAAACCCGAAATTTTAAAAACCCGAATTACCCGACCCGAAAATTTCGGGTAACCCGAACGCCCACCCCTAGATTGGACAACCGTAGCGAGTCACGGCGTCGCGGTGGAAAGGCAAAGCCACGCGGCACAAGGCCGAGAGGCAGCATTCACCGACGAAGCTATCCGCGCCAGCCGCAAAGCAGGGGGGGATACGACGGTGAGTCACCGGAGTGACGTCCAGCTCACCGGCGGCGAGGATCCTTAACCCCGCGACGTTATCCATCCACCCCGAGTGCGAATCCTGGCGCCGGTGACACGAATCACGGTGAGATTTCATCGGCGGTGAGATCTTTTGGTCTGATCCCAGCCAGGTACTGTACCATGGCAATCGCCATTCAGTCGACTGACAGAACATCTTGGAGCATGATTTACTCTCAACTTCCAATGACAACTCATCCCAAGCTCTGCAGCAAAATTGTAGAGCTATAAACTAGCAATAATTCGACTATAGGGATTGAACTCATTTGAGCACTAGATCAAGGTTGAATTCACACTCAAAGCTGGCTCTGTTACACTGAATATCTGAATTTCAGAATGGAACCAGCCTGACAGCCAAGCTTTAGGCTTAATTATTTCCAAATTCTTCTTAACAACTATGCTTATGCTCTTAAGCAAAGTTGTTCTTCTATGTTAGGTCTATAACTTTGATGTTGTAGCCTAGGGCAAAAACCCTAGTATTTGAAAGTTACAAGACTCAAAATTTGAGCCCACAAATCTGAAATTCAGACTTAGAGTAAATTCTCAATTGGGGTCCTTTTTGCAAATCATTCCAAAACTTAGGGTTTGGCTTGTAAACCTTTCCAAATGTGAACCATGAGACTTTATATGTCTTGACATTGTAGTTTTTACACTTTAGTCCAAATGTGCACTGTCTTTGCACATAGGCCCCTAGGGTTTGGACTTAGGGTTTTCCAGGGTTTCAAATGGGGTTTTTGGTATCCTAGGGGTATAAATGTGATTCAAGTTTATTCTTGGGAACATTTTATGACTACTCCCCTAAAGCTTTTAGGTTTTCTCAATTTGGGTTATGTTTTACCCCTTTAATCCCTATTTAGGGTTAAGTTCCCTATCCAGGGTTCTACTTGCAAAGTGTTATAACAATACAACTTGTTTGAAATTTTTACCTAGTGAATGCACTCTAGGTGTGTCAAACATATGCAATGCCAATGCTTATGATGCCATGCTCAAGTTTTAATTACAGTAACACCAGGGGTGTTACATCCTTTCCCCCATAAAAGAATCTCGTCCCGAGATTAAAAGTCCTAGGGTAAGTAATGGAAAAGGAAATGTGTCACATTCTTATTTCTTTATTTCTGGTACAAGGCAGGGGTGGTTTGGGACTCACTCCTTTATTACAACAGCTATACATGCTTTACAAATTACAAGAGGCTAAAAATCCTGGGAAATTTTTATCTAAAAAGTCTTGAGTTTCCCATGTAGCCTCATCTTCGGAATGTTGGTTCCACTGTATCTTGTAAAACTTGAGAGTTTTTCTCCGGGTAACCTTGTCCTTTTGATCCAAGACTCGAATAGGGTGCTCAGAATATGTCAAGTCCGGTTCAAGGACAACATCTGTCACTTCAACGGTTCGATCAGGAACCCGAAGACACTTCTTCAATTGTGACACGTGGAACACATTATGCACAGCAGACAATGTTTCGGGTAGTTGGAGTCCGTATGCCACTGGCCCATATCTTTCCAGAATAAGAAAAGGACCAATATATCGTGGTGCAAGCTTTCCTTTAACCCCGAAACGTGATACGCCCTTCATTGGTGAAACCTTTAAGTAGACATAGTCTCCCTCAAGGAAATATAAGGGCATTCGCCGTTTGTCTGCATAACTCTTCTAACGAGCTTGAGCTTCTTCAAATTAAGAATTATCCTTTGGACTCTTTCTTCAGTCTCTTTCACCATATCAGGCCTGAAGAAGTACCTTTCACCAGGTTCAGACCAATTTAGCAGAGTACGACATCGTCGTCCATATAAAGCTTCAAAGGGTGCCATCTTGATGCTTTCTTGATAGCTATTATTATATGAGAATTCCGCTAACGGCAAACATTCATCCCATTTTTGTGGAAATTCCAGAACACACGCCCGCAGCATATCTTCAAGTATTTGGTTCACTCTCTCTGTTTGTCCACTGGTTTGAGGATGATAGGCCGAACTGTGGAGCAGTTTAGTACCCAGGGATCTATGAAGTTCTTCCCAAAATTTGGATACAAATTGCGGTCCACGATCCGACACTATAGTCTTTGGAACACCATGCAAACTGAGAATACATGTAATGTATAATGCTGCATAAGTGGCCACTGAATACTTCGCCTTAACAGGTAAAAAGTGGGCAATCTTTGTGAGTCGATCAATGATAACCCAGATAGAGTCATACCCTTTTGTAGTCCTGGGTAATCCCACAATGAAGTCCATACTAATATCTTCCCATTTCCATGTTGGGATCGGCAAAGATTGTAATGGACCAGCAGTCTTCATGTGTATGGCCTTGACACGTCTGCAAGTGTCACACTTAGCCACATAGCGTGCAATTTCAATTTTCATCTTTGTCCACCAGTAGTGTTGCTTTAGATCATGATACATATTAGTGCTTCCCGGATGAATAGAATAGCGACTAAGATGCGCTTCATCTAAGATTTGCTGGCGGAGCTCTTCATTCTTCGGCATCACTATGCGGTTATTGAACCATACCACACCTTGATCGTCTTCTTTGAAACATTTGGCTGTTCCAGCCCTTATCTTCTCACGTATGTGCTTCATACCCACATCATCTTTTTGTGCGTCAATTATTCTTTGTAAGATGACTGACTCCAGCTTCAAATGATTTGAAGTCCCATGTTGAATCATTCCCAGATTTAATTTCTCCATCTCCTGGCATAATGTAATGTCAGAAGTCCTCACTGTTAGACAATGGCAGGAAGCCTTACGACTGAGTGCATCTGCCACTACATTTGCTTTTCCTGGGTGATAATGGATTTCTAATTCATAATCCTTGATCAGCTCGAGCCATCGCCTTTGTCTCATATTCAATTCTGACTGGGTGAAGATATATTTCAAACTTTTATGGTCTGTATAATTATGACAGACATTACCCAACAGATAATGACGCCAGATGTTTAGAGCATGAACCACCACAGCTAGCTCCAGATCATGAGTAGGATAATGTTCCTCATGTCGGCTCAACTGCCTTGAAGCATATGCAATTACTCGGCCTTCTTGCATTAGCACACAGCCGAGGCCACTGCCTGATGCGTCACAATACACATCAAAGGGCTTATTAATATCCGGTTGAGCCAATACCGGAGCAGTGGTTAATAATATCTTCAATTGTTCAAAAGCTTCATCACATTTTGAAGACCAATTGAATTTAATATCATTCTTCAATAAACTTGTGATTGGCTTCACAAGCTTAGAAAAATCTGGTATGAATCGGCGGTAATATCCAGCCAGTCCAAGGAAACTTCGGACTTGATGAACCGTGGTCGGGGGCTTCCACTCTAAAATGTCCTTGACTTTGCTGGGATCTACCGCAATTCCCTTGGCAGATAGTACATGTCCCAGAAACTGAATTTCCTCCAGCCAAAACGCGTATTTGCTGAACTTGGCATATAACTGATGTTCTCTCAAGCGCGTTAACACGATCCGTAAGTGTTGTGCATGCTCCTCTTCATTCTTGGAATATATCAAAATATCGTCTATGAAGACCACCACAAACTTGTCCAACTCGGGCATGAATACCGAGTTCATCAAATACGTGAAGTGGGCAGGAGCATTTGTCAATCCGAAAGACATTACCAGGTATTCAAATAATCCATACCGCGTAGTAAATGCGGTCTTTGGTATATCTTTGGGCCGAATACGGATCTGGTGATAGCCCGATCTGAGATCAATCTTGGAGAAGACCCTCGCTCCAGTCAGTTGATCAAATAGAATGTCAATCCGCGGAAGAGGGTACTTGTTCTTGATAGTGACCTCATTCAGGGGTCGATAATCCACACACATCCGTAAAGTTTGATCCTTCTTCTTGACGAATATGGCTGGACAACCCCAAGGTGACGAGCTTGGCCGGATGAATCCTTTCTCAAGTAGATCTTGTAATTGAATCTTCAGTTCTGCCAACTCATTTGGAGGCATTCGGTACGATCTTCTAGATACTGGAGCCGTACCGGGCTTCAACTCAATTACAAACTCTACCTCCCTTTCTGGTGGCAATCCAGGCAAATCCTCTGGAAAGACATCGGGAAACTCGCGTACTACCGGAATATTCTTGATCTCCGGTATAATGGCTTCATAAACTCTGCCAGTATTTTTGGTTGGAATGGGGATAGGCAAAATAATTTCTTCCTGGTTATGACTCAACCTGATAATTCTCTGATCAGTGTTGAGGGTTGCTTTGTGTCTGGCTAACCAATTCATGCCCAAAATGACATCTATATCTTGGCCTTTTAGAACGATCATATTAGTAGGAAAGTCCCGTCCGGTCAATGTTACGGGCACTTGATAGGCCACTTCTCTAGTAAATATTTGTCCCCCTAGTGAGTGAATTTTAAACCCTTCTTTTGATTCATGGCATGAGATGCAATGTTGCTCCACAAATTTCTTGCTGATGAATGTATGCGAAGCACCAGAATCAAAGAGAATAACTGCGGGATGATTGGCCACAAGGAACGTACCCATCATTACCGGCTCACCGTCCGGTGTAGTGGCCACTTGTGTATAATATATGCGTCCCGTCTTCTTAGTATTTTTGCCCATAGTATTTCCCTTGACTTGAGATGAATTCCCAGATCCTTGCTGATTATTTGACTGGTTCTGCTTTGGATAAGGGCAATCCTTGATAAAATGCCCAGACTTCCCACAATTGAAACATCCAGTCGATGAACTGGAAAGGGAAGGGAATCGAGTGCCTGGGGCACCCGGCTGATTTGATGCAGTGGGGGCATTATTGGGATGAATAAAGACTGGATGCTTAAAAGGGAAGGAGGGTGGACGAGAGAAAGAGCGATTTTGGTTGGAAGGCCGGATGATAAACCGTTGCCTTTTCACCGGGCCCTGACTAGGCCTGTCACCTCCAAAACCCTTGGATTTTCCGGCGCCTGCATACTTTGCTTCAACCGCCAATGTTGTACTGACAGCTCTTCCATAAGTAAGATCTATGCAGGTTGCCATCTTTCTTTGCAGTCGATCATTTAAACCTCTCATAAAACAATTCTTCTTTTTCAGATCGGTGTTCACTTGATCGATTGCATATTGCGACAAATGATTGAACTTATTGAGATACTGATTAACAGTATCCCCTCCTTGCTTCAGCTTCATAAATTCTTCTTGCTTCATGTGAAGAACACCTTCTGGTATATAGTGTTCGCGGAAGGCCACCTTGAATTCTTCCCATGTTATCTGATGATTGGCCGGTTGAACGACCACAAAATTTCCCCACCAAGTGCTGGCAGGTCCGCGCAGTTGCTGGGCTGCGAATAAGGGCTTCTGGGTTTCCGAACATCGCAGAAGTCCGAACTTTTGCTCGATAACACGAAGCCATTCGTCTGCCTCTAACGGGTCTTCGGCTTTGACAAACAGCGGTGGTCGCGTCTCTGAGAAGTCCAAGTAAGAGGTTTCACGGGGACCCTGTTGATAACCCCACCCACCTTGTTGCTGAAACTGTTGACCCGCCATCTCTCTCAGAAAACGGGTATTATCCGCGGTCGCATTTACCAAGGCGGCAATCGCCTCGGCCAGTGTGGGAGGGACTGGAGGTGGATTCGGCGTGGCCTCCCTCCCACAGGAGGTACTAGCTCCGTCCTGTGTGCGAGTCTTGGAAGGCATCTGTGGCAACAACAATTAGAAACAATATGATATGCCAAAGAAAAACCATCCATTTTACATTACCAAAAAGAGTAATGTTATAGACTCAGGTTTTTATAACAGGATACATTACCTATTATACAATAGCACTACCTATTATACAATAGTACAACCTATTATACAATACACTACTTCTACTTCTACTACAACACCACTATTCCTGCTTCCGGTTGCTTTTGGCAGCCTCGTCGTCGGGTGTGGGAGACCATTCATCGACCAGCCTCATAGAAGGAGGGGGCTGAAAAAGGTCCAACTCACCACCAAGCGCTTGTCCCGCAACATGCGAGGGTCCGGCTTCCGAGTCAACAGGATTCGTAGGCTCACTGGGATGCAGTTGCGAATATAATACATGAACTTCTTCATGTAAGGTATTGCAATATGTCTGCAGGTCTTCAACGGCCAAGTTGAGCTCGGCTACTCGAGCTTGAGCCTTTTCCTCCTTGGCCCATGCAAGCGAACGGGATTGAACAACCCAGTCGAGTGCCAAATCTCGGTCCGCGAACTGATCTCGCAGATGGCGGACGTCTCTTCTTAACTCATTTATGCGGTCGCCATCTACGACCCATATAGCCGTCCTGCGGCAGAGTTCCGCTTGGAGCCGACTCACTTCAGCTTCGAGATCCCCTATCAGATCATTGCTTCCACTACTACTATTATCATGTCTTGGGGCCAGCTGGTGACACGGCACACCAATCGGTCCAGTATGTTTGCGCGCTGTTCTCCTTGTGCGCGGCAGCATTTTCTAAGGGGGAAAATTTGATTAGTATAGTTCTTAGCATGATGCATGTATAATTACAGAATCAACCTTAGTTGATTCACACCTTCTATATGTTGCACTCTTACTACCTGGTCTTTGAAATAAACTCTTCAGAATACTTAGGTAAGAAGGGAAGAGAGTTTCTAGATAAGTCTTTTTAGAAAATCCTTTTGAAGATGCCTTATAATATCTGCAAAGAAGGGCTTCGCTCCGATACCAGCTGTGACGGAACCTCCCAAGTAATTAGGCCCACCTACAGTTGTCCTTGTCCAACAGACATCAGACAACCCTGTAGATGTTCCTGAATCACTCGACAAGTTCGGTATCTTCTTACCTTTCTAGGAACGTTTCACCCGTCTTGCAGACATTACAGAACATCGGAGATATAGAAATGCGGAAGCGATTACATAAACTTACATTTATTTAGAAATTAAGATCAAGTTACTTATTACAGACCAAAGTTATAAAACGAGTGCTGAGTAGTATTATTACAATACCAAGGGAGGTAAAAACTCCTCCCGATAGTTTTAAACAAAAGTTCTATATGGAGGATCCATGTCCTCCCGCACTTCACTCTTGCTTCTCTTCATTAGGAACCACCTTGGAGCAAAAGCAACAAAAATTTGTCGCTTCCTCACCTAAAAACAACGGGGGAATAAACCCTGAGTATGGAATTACTCAGCAAGTCTTACCCGACTAAAGAAAAGACTCTCAAGGGTATGCTGGTTAAGGGAGTCAAGGTAAGGCTTTTCAAAATCAAAGACTCTGTTTTGCAGAAATGCTTACTAAAGTGGATCCTTAAAAATCCAGTTTTATTTGTCAAGTTAAGTAAAATTACCTGCAACTAGAGTTCTTTCTACCCTAGTTCAATCACTTGTCCTACACTAGCCAATTTCTTAACAAACCATCATCTTTAGTGGATTGCTACGTGTAAGTCAGTGACCAAGTCTTCATAACCGCAAAGGTACGGCGATCCGAATCGATTATACTCAGCTGAGGATCTCCAATCACACGACATATGTAGCACTTAACCCTTGCATATGTCAACCCGCCACCGGGGTTCTTAAGACCAGATCAGGTTCACGCAAACCGAGAGCACAGATACACCACCGTCCAGCCTCTTGCTACGGAGGGTACACACTACTCCCGCCACCGCTCCACGCCCATTTCGTGTTATCTTATTCTAGCCTTAGTCTGCCCGAGGCAAGGCTTACCCATGACGAGGCATGTGACCAGTTAAACGGTCCCCGGTCAGCAGGCCTACATCGAGACGGTCCTTAATCGACTCAGACGGAGACACTACACCGAGACTCCGTTCTCGTGCAAGTCACCCGCCCGGTCTCAGCTTAATCATTTCAACCCAAAAACTTGGTACCTGGCAGAGGTACATCTTTTCCGATGTTGAACCCATCACGACCATGATGGATCCACCATCAAATTTTATTTTCGAAAACATCCCACCCACTTTTGCCATATCATCTTTTGTAAAACAAAACATTTTGTTTTTCTAAAGCAAGGCTAAGCATCAAAATCTTTTGTAAAACGGGTGATCAAGGAAGGTAATCGAATTCAAGGAAGGTAATGCAGGAATTGTTTTATCAATCAACTCCTATCACCTAATGCAGCAAGCAAGCGAGAAAGATTTTAAAAACATCAAGGAAGGTGGCAAATGCACCGGGGCTTGCCTTCGTTAGTAGGTGAGTCAGGCTCGGACCGACAGATATCAAAGTAGAAACAATTTCCGGCCTGAGATTCCGAAGGTGGTGGTGTCTTCTCTTCGGTCACTTCGATCTCTTCTTCGTTTTCTAAATATAACCATATAGGTATATATAAGAATGAATGCCATGTAATGCTCATGAGAGTGCAAAGATAATAAAGATTTATTATCTAAGTCTTGAATACAACTTTCCTTCACGGAACTCCGAGAACTTAGGGTTTCCGGAGTCAGTAAAGGAGTTTAAAGGGCAGGGGGGTTTTGGGTTCTAAGTATCAAACAAGGCCCAAATCAACCCAAACTCTACCCAAGGCTTCTAAATAATGTGTAGAGCTTATATAAAAAGTTTGAGCAATTTTGGGATTACCATTTATTTTCTAAAAATCTAGAACTAATGTTTTAAGCTACTTTAAATATTCCAAAATTCGTTATTTTATCTAAAAATCAGTCAACTATTTTTATTAATTTCTATGGAAAATAAGAAATCGAGGAAAATTGGTTTCACAATTTTAGGATTTTTCTACAATTTTCTACATATTTCTAAAGTTCTATAAAAAAGAAAAGGAAAAGCTTCAACAGTACTGGGCTGATTCTAGCCCAGGCGGCCCAAGAACAGCAGAAGCGCACGCGCGCTCGCGTCCGCGCTGACTGCTTTGCGAAAAGGCCCTCGGTTTATTGGCTAACTCGAAGTGGGTTCAATCACTGTTTTCTGGAGTCACTGACAATTTACACAGGAGTCCCCCAAGTTCTATTTCTTCACCGCCCGTGGTCCCCGACGGTGCACGGCGCGGCAGAGCTCCGGCGAGCGCGTAGACCAGCCAAATAGGGCAACGGCTGGCGCTCAGCTTCGACCTAAACCAAATTCATTACCTAACAAACGTTTCCCCTAATTTAATTGTGCAAATGGTGGCCTATTCTATCCTGCCCACGAGAACCGCGAAGGCCATGAGCATTTGATCGCGTTCTCGATGATTGGTGGTCTCTCAGTTCGAATTGGTGACTCGGTAAGCATCACAGAGCTATGAGAGTGCTCAAACGAGGAAGCAGGGGACAGGGACTGACCGGAAAGGGGTTGGCCGCGGTGAAGCTGTTCTTCGCGGTGGCGGCGACAAATTTGGGGGAAGTTTGAAATTCCAGAGCTCGGGTGAAATATTACGGGTGGGAGTGGGTGCTAAGGCTTCACGATGACATAGCGCAGCTGCCCCGACCATCAATTTATAGAGGGCTTCGACGGTGGCGCTCAATTTGGCCGGGCAGAGCTGGCGGCTGGAGACAGAGATGAAACATGGCACAGTGGGTTCGTGTCCTCAGTCGTGGCGAGCTCACCGGCGACGATTGGACAGCCGTAGCGAGTTACGGCGTCGCGCTGGAAAGGCAAAGCCACGCGACACAAGGCCGAGAGGCGGCGGTTCACCGGCGAAGCTATCTGCGCCAGCCGCAAAGCAGGGGGATACGACGGTGAGTCACTGGAGTGACGTCCAGCTCACCGGCAACGAGGATCCTTAACCCCATGACGTTATCCATCCACCCCGAGTGCGAATCCTGGCGCCGGTGACACGAATCACGACGAGATTTCATCGGCGGTGAGATCTTTTGGTCTGATCCCAGCCAGGTACTGTACCACGGCGATCGCCATTCAGTCGACTGACAGAACATCTTGGAGCATGATTTACTCTCAACGTCCAATGACAACTCATCCCAAGCTCTGCAGCAAAATTGTAGAGCTATAAACCAGCAATAATTCGACTATAGGGATTGAACTCATTTGAGCACTAGATCAAGGTTGAATTCACACTCAAAGCTGGCTCGTTACACTGAATATCTGAATTTCAGAATGGAACCAGCCTGACAGCCAAGCTTTAGGCTTAATTATTTCCAATTTCTTCTTAACAACTATGCTTATGCTCTTAAGCAAAGTTGTTCTTCTATGTTAGGTATATAACTTTGATGTGGTAGCCTAGGGCAAAAACCCTAGTATTTGAAAGTTACAAGACTCAAAAGTTGAGCCCACAAATCTGAAATTCAGACTTAGAGTAAATTCTCAATTGGGGTCCTTTTTGCAAATCATTCCAAAACTTAGGGTTTGGCTTGTAAACCTTTCCAAATGTGAACCATGGGACTTTATATGTCTTGACATTGTAGTTTTTACACTTTAGTCCAAATGTGCACTGTCTTTGCACATAGGCCCCTAGGGTTTGGACTTAGGGTTTTCTAGGGTTTCAAATGGGGTTTTTGGTATCCCAGGGGTATAAATGTGATTCAAGTTTATTCTTGGGAACATTTTATGACTACTCCCCTAAAGCTTTTAGGTTTTCTCAATTTGGGTTATGTTTTACCCCTTTAATCCCTATTTAGGTCCCTATCCAGGGTTCTACTTGCAAAGTGTTATAACAATACAACTTGTTTGAAATTTTTACCTAGTGAATGCACTCTAGGTGTGTCAAACATATGCAATGCCAATGCTTATGATGCCATGCTCAAGTTTTAATTACAGTAACACCAGGGGTGTTACAATGCGAGACTTCATGACCGCATGTGACTACTGCCTCTCCCATTGCTCCGATGATGGCCACAGCCTTGACGATGAAGGTTGTGGCCCAAGACGTGAATGTTTCCACGTCGATCTAGGGGGTCACGACGAAGGCAACCACCTTGGTATGCCGGAGGACGATGATCCCCCTGGGCCTGCACCTCGCGTTGACATCCTGCGGGAGCTAGCTGTGGTCCCAGTCCCTGCGGGGGGTCAGGACACACAGCTCGAGCAAATCCACGAGATGCAGGCCAAGCTCGACGAGGAAGCAGGACAACTTGTGTAGCTCCGGCAAAACATCGAGCAGGAGTGGGCAGGCCGAGCACTAGCCGGAGAAGCGCGTCATCAGGCCCAGGACGTCCAGCGCCGTATCACTGACGATGCCAGGGCAAGGCTGCCCCCGGCTTCTAGTGGGGTCGGTCAGAACCTGGCTGCAGCGGCAATACTACTCCGAGCGATGCCGGAGCCATCCACCACCGAGGGGCGGTGTATCCAGGGAGAACTCAAGAATCTCCTGGAGGATGCCGCGGTCCGACGGGCCGAGAGCTCTGCCTCCCGAAGGCAAGGGTACCCCCCGGAGCATCGCGCCACAACTTCCCGATTCATGCGGGAAGCCTCGGTCCAAACCGGGCGCACGCGGGATGCGACACCTGCAGCCCTGGGTCGCCTTGGCAACGAGCACCGCCGCCACGACCGTCGAGCCCGCCTCGACGAAAAGGTGCACTGAGGCTACCACCCCAGGCGTGGGGGACGCTATGACAGTGGGGAGGATCGGAGCCCCTCGCCCGAGCCACCTGGTCCGCAAGCCTTCAGCCGGGCCATACGACGGGCGCCGTTCCCGACCCGGTTCTGAGCCCCGACTACCATCACCAAGTACTCGGGGGAAACAAGGCCAAAACTGTGGCTTGCGGACTACCGGCTGGCCTGCCAGCTAGGTGGAACGGACGATGACAACCTCATCATCCGCAACCTCCCCCTATTCCTCTCCAACGCCGCCCGAGCCTAGCTGGAGCATCTGCCTCCTGCTCAGATTTCCAACTGGGATGATCTGGTCAAAGCCTTCACTGGAAACTTCCAGGGCACGTACGTGCGCCCTGGGAACTCCTAGGATCTCCGAAGCTGCCGCCAGCAGCTAGGGGAATCCCTGCAGGACTACATCCGGCGGTTTTCGAAGCAGCGCTCCGAGCTGCCCAACATCACCGACTCGGATGTCATCGGCGTGTTCCTCGCTGGCACCACTTGCCGCGACCTGGTGAGCAAACTGGGTCGCAAGACTCCCACCAGGGCGAGCGAGTTGATGGACATCGCCACCAAGTTCGCCTCTGGTTAGGAGGCGGTCGAGGCCATCTTCCGGAAGGACAAGCAGCCTCAGGGACGCCAGCAGGAAGACGTCCCTGAGGCGTCCGCCCAGCGCGACACGAAGAAGAAGGCCAAGAAGAAGTCGCAAGCGAAACGCGACACCGCCGACGTAGATCTTGTCGCCTCTACCGAGCACAGGAACCCTCGGAAGCCTCCCGGAGGGGCCAACCTGTTCGACAAGATGCTCAAGGAGTCATGCCCCTATCATCAGGGTCCCGTCAAGCACACCCTTGAGGAATGCGTCATGCTTCGGCGCTACTTCCATAAGGTCGGGCCCCCAGCGGAAGGTGGCAAAGCCCATGACAACGACAAGAAGGAGGGCAACAAGGCAGAGGAGTTCCCCGAGGTCCACGACCGTTTCATGATCTACGGTGGGCAAGTGGCGAACGCCTCGGCTCGGCACCACAAGCAGGAGCGTCGGGAGGTCTGCTTGGTGAAGGTGGCGGCACCAGTCTACCTAGACTGGTCCGACAAGCCCATCACCTTCGACCAAGGCGACCACCCCGACCACGTGCCGAGCCCAGGAAAGTACCCGCTCGTTGTCGACCCCGTCATCGGGAATGTCAGGCTCACCAAGGTCCTCATGGATGGAGGCAGCAGCCTCAACATCATCTACGCCGAGACCCTCGGGCTCTTGCAGATCGATCTGTCCACGATCCGGGCCGGTGCGGCGCCCTTTCACGGGATCATCCCCGGGAAGCGCATCCAGCCCCTTGGACAACTCGATCTGCCCATCTGCTTCGGGACTCCCTCCAACTTCTGAAAGGAAACCCTCACGTTCGAGGTGGTCGGGTTCCGAGGAACCTACCACGCGGTGCTGGGGAGACCGTGCTACGCCAAGTTCATGGCCGTCCCCAACTACACCTACCTCAAGCTCAATATGCTGGGCCCCAACGGGGTCATCACCGTCGGATCCACATACCGACACGCATACGAATGCGACGTGGAGTGTGTGGAGTACGCTGAGGCCCTCGCCGAGTCCGAGGCCCTCATCGCTGACCTGGAGTGCCTCTCCAAGGAGGTGCCAGATGCAAAGCGCCACGCCGGCAACTTCGAGCCAGCAGAGGCGGTTAAGTCCGTCCCTCTCGACCCCAGCAACGACGCCTGCAAGCAAGTCCGGATCGGCTCCAAGCTCGACCCCAAATAGGAAGCAGTGCTTGTCAACTTTCTCCGCGCGAACGCCGAGGTTTTTGCGTGGAGTCCCTCAGACATGCCTGGCATACCGAGGGATGTCGCCGAGCACTCGCTGGATATCCGAGCTGGAGCCTGACCCGTGAGGCAGCCTCTGCGCCGTTTCGACGAAGAAAAGCGCAGGGCCATAGGCGAGGAGATCCACAAGCTGATGGCTGCAGGGTTCATCAAAGAGGTATTCCATCCTGAATGGTTAGCCAACCCTGTGCTTGTGAAAAAGAAAGGTGGGAAATGGAGGATGTGTGTAGACTACACTGGTCTAAACAAAGCATGTCCGAAGGTTCCCTACCCTCTACCTCACATCGATCAAATCATGGATTCCACTGCTGGGTGCGAAACCCTGTCATTCCTCGACGCCTACTCAGGGTATCACCAAATCAAGATGAAAGAGTCTGACTAGCTCGCGACTTCTTTCATCACACCTTTTGGCATGTACTGCTATACTACTATGCCATTTGGTTTGAGGAATGCAGGTGCGACATACCAAAGGTGCATGAACCACGTGTTCGGAGAGCACATCGGCCGAACAGTCGAGGCTTACTTTGATGACATCGTAGTCAAGACGAGGAAAGCCTCCGACCTTCTCTCTGACCTTGAAACAATGTTCAAGTGTCTGAGAGCGAAGGGCGTGAAACTCAATCCCGAGAAGTGTGTCTTCGGAGTCCCCCGAGGCATGCTCCTGGGGTTCATCGTCTCCGAGCGGGGCATCGAGGCCAACCCGGAGAAAATCGCGGCCATCACCAACATGGGGCCTATCAAAGACTTGAAAGGAGTACAAAGGGTCATGGGATGCCTTGTGGCTCTGAGCCGTTTCATCTCACGCCTTGGCGAAAGAGGCCTACCCTTGTATCGCCTCTTAAGGAAGACCGAGCGCTTCTCTTGGACCCCCGAGGCCGAGGAAGCCCTCGGGAACTTAAAGGCACTCCTTACAAGTGCGCCCATTTGGTGCCCCCCGCTGCAGGAGAAGCCCTCTTGATCTACGTAGCCGCGACCACTCAGGTGGTCAGCACCGTGATCATAGTCAAGAGACGAGAAGAAGGGCATGCACTGCTCGTCCAGAGGCCGGTCTACTTCATCAGTGAAGTGCTATCCGAGACCAAGATCCGCTACCCGCAAATTCAGAAGCTACTGTACGCAGTAATTCTGACGCGGCGAAAGTTGCGACACTACTTCGAGTCTCATCCGGTGACTGTGGTGTCATCCTTCCCCCTGGGGGAGATCATCCAGTGCCGAGAGGCCTCGGGTAGGATAGTGAAGTGGGCGGTGGAGATCATGGGCGAGACAATCTCGTTCGCTCCTCGGAAGGCCATCAAGTCCCAAGTCTTGGCAGACTTTGTGGCTGAATGGGTCGACACCCAGCTACCAACAGCTCCGATCCAACCGGAACTCTGGACCATGTACTTCGATGGGTTGCTGATGAAAATAGGAGCAGGTGCGGGCCTGCTCTTCATCTCACCCCTCGGGAAGCACCTCCGCTACGTGCTGCGCCTCCATTTCCCGGTGTCAAACAACGTGGCCGAGTACGAGGCTTTGGTTAACGGGTTGCGCATCGCCATCGAGCTAGGGGTTCGGTGCCTCGACGCTCGTGGCGACTCGCAGCTTGTCATAGACCAAGTCATGAAGAACTCCCACTACCGTGACCGGAATATGGAGGCCTACTGCAACGAGGTTCGGCGCCCGGAAGACAAGTACTACGGACTCGAGCTCAACCACGTCGCCCGATGGTACAACGAGACTGCGGATGAGCTGGCTAAGATAGCCTCGGGGCGGACAACGGTTCCCCCGGATGTCTTCTCCAAAGACATACATCAACCCTCCGTCAAGATCGACGACACGCCCGAGCCTAAGGAGGCCTCGGCCCAGCCCGAGGAGGTCTCGGCCCAGCTCGAGGCATCCTCGGCCGCCGAGGGTGAGGCACTGCGCGTCGAGGGAGAGCGGAATGGGGTCACGCCTAATCGGAACTGGCAGACCCTGTACCTGCAATATCTCCACCGAGGAGAGCTACCCCTTGACAAAGCCGAAGCTCGGTGACTTGCGTGGCCCGCCAAGTCGTTCGTCTTACTGGGTGATGAAAAGGAGCTCTACCACCGTAGCCCCTCAGGCATTCTCCAACGATGCATATCCGTCGCCGAAGGATAGGAGCTATTGCAAGAGATACACTCGGGGGCTTGCGGTCACCATGCAGCACCTCGAGCCCTCGTCGGGAACGCTTTCCGACAAGGCTTCTACTGGCCGACCGCGGTGGCCGACACCACTAGGATTGTACGCTCCTGCCAGGGGTGTCAATTCTATGCGAGACAGACGCACCTGTCCGCTCAGGCCCTACAGACAATACCCATCACGTGGTCGTTTGCTGTATGGGGTCTGGACCTTGTCGGTCCCTTGCAGAAGGCACCCAGGGGCTTCTCGCACCTGCTGGTCGCCATCGACAAATTCTCCAAGTGGATCGAGGTCCGACCCCTAACGAGCATCAGGTCCGAGTAGGCGGTGGCTTTCTTCACCAACATCATCCATCGCTTTGGGGTCCCAAACTCCATCATCACTGACAATGGCACCCAGTTCACTGGCAAGAAGTTCCTGGACTTCTACGAGGACCACCACATCCGGGTGGACTGGGCCGCCGTGGCTCACCCCATGACAAATGGGCAGGTGGAGCGTGCCAACAACATGATTCTGTAGGGACTTAAACCAAGGATCTACAACGACCTCAACAAGTTCAGCAAGCGGTGGATGAAGGAATTACCCTCGGTGGTCTAGAGTCTGAGGACGACGCCAAGCCGAGCCACGGGTTTCTCACCGTTCTTTCTAGTCTATGGGGCCGAGGCTATCTTGCCCACAGACTTAGAATACGGTTCCTCGAGGACAAAGGCGTACGACGACCAAAGCAACCAAACCAGCCGAGAAGACTCGCTGGACCAGCTAGAAGAAGCTCGGGACGTGGCCTTGCTACACTCGGCGCGATATCAGCAGTCTCTGCGACGCTACCACGCCCGAGGGGTTCGGCCCCGAGACTTCCAAGTGGGAGACTTGGTGCTTCGGCTGCGGCAAGACGCCCGAGGGCGCCACAAGCTTACTCCCCCCTGGGAAGGGTCGTTCATCATCGCCAATATTTTGAAGCCCGGGACATACAAGCTGGCCAACGATCAAGGCAAGGTCTACAACAACGCTTGGAACATCCGACAGCTACGTCGCTTCTACCCTTAAGATGTTTCGAGTCGTTCATATGCCTCGTTTTTCTTTACATACACAAATAGAGTCTAACCGTCAAGGAAGGGTCAGCCTTGCCTCGGCAAAGCCCGACCCTCCCTCGGGGGCTAGAAGGGGGGAACTCCCTTCTGCGTCAAAATTTTCCTCGGAAAAAGTCTTTCTGCTAGAACATCTTTCACGCTTTTCGACTGCTCCGATAGCGGGATCCTAAAAACGACGGAGTACACATAAGCGGCAAGGCTGACCGAGCCGAGGGACTCCTACGCCTCCGGGATACAGATACCTCACTCATCACCTTCCGCGATAAGTAACTCACGCTCGGATAAGCGATTCTGCTGCCGAACAAGTCTCGACGCTCGAAAACTTTTCTGCCAGAACGATTTTCGTGCCTTCTCGACTATATCGATAACAGAATCCTACGAACGAGAAAAAGTGCACGTAAGCGGCGAGGCCGACCGAGCCGAGGGACTCCTACGCCTTCGGGATACGGATACCTCACTCATCACCTTCTTTGAAAAGTAACTCTCGCTCGGATAAACGATTCTGCTACCAACGAACAAGTCCTGATACTCGAAACAAGAGGAAAGGAAACGCGGCTTTACAACACGACAATAATATGTTTGGGCCTCGGCGGCCGCAAAAAACATACGCACACTACAGACAAACTCTCCCTGCGGGTTCAGACATCAACAGAGGGCACAGCAGCACCCTCGGCGTCGTCTCCACCTTCGGCGGAATCTGGCCCGGCCTCGGACGGCGACGCGGGCAGAAGGATCTCCACCTCGAAGGAGGACGCCAGCACCAAGCTCGGGCCATCATAGCCAAGGTCTCCCCGCAAGGGTCCCGGCCCGGGCAGACACCTCGACCGGTCGCTCCGTAGCCTCAGCCAGTTGTCCCCGAGGACATCAGCCTGGCTCACGGCCTCGGCAGCATGACTCCGGGGTTGGTCCCGCTAGCGGACGACCTGGCCAAGCTCCAGCCACCGTTGCTGCACCTCCTCGGCCAGGGAGGCCACGTGCTCCCGGGCCGACGAAGCTTCTTCTCGAGCCGACTCCGCCTCTGTCCACGCTGACACCGCTGCCTCCGGCTCTGGCTCATCGCAGAGCAGCCGAAGGTTCTATAACTGAGCAAGAGAAGCCTTAGGTGGCAAGGCCGACCGAGCTGAGGGACTCCTACGCCTCTGGGATATGGATACCTCACTCATCACCTTCCGCACAGGGCAACTCACACTCGGTTAAGCGGTTCAGCTAGCCGACAAGCGAGTCCTAGTGCTCGAAATGAGGAAGAAACACGGTATTACACTCAAATACCTAGATGTTCAGGCCCCGACAGCCACAATGAACACACACCGGAACTCAAGGTGCCATTACAAACGGAACTCCGGTTCCACTCCCGCGGGTATGAACAACCTCCACATCGGAGGGCCTACGGGACGACAAACTCCAGTTGGCTCGCCGCCGACCACTGCAGCAGCAGCGACAACGACCTCCGCTCTGGGCGGCTAAACAACAGCAGCGATGAACTCAGGGTAGACGCTGCTGCGACAAGGCCCTCGCCCACGTCCCCACTCGAGGGGCGAGGACAGGCTATCAAAGCCAAAGAGTCGAAGGTCAGTCCGCGGGTGGCGCCAATGGTCTTGTCGGCGGAGAAACCTTCTCCGGCTGCCACCACCTCAGCACCGACGATGGCAGCCACCTGCCCACCAGCACTGCACCAGCGAGCACCGGCCGCCCCAAAGCGCACCGGCAGGTCCTCACTCCCATCCTCGCCGCAAGAACGAGAACGGGACCGTCTCAGAACACAAGTACCGCCCTCGTAGCGTACGACGTGTTGTGCGACCCCCCGGTGCAGCCGGACGCAGTCGCCCGGATGGAGGACGGAATGCTGCACCCTGGCCAGGCAGCAGTAGTTCGCCTTCCCACGCATGGCTGGAGGACGCCTCCTCCGCAGAGCTGGAGGATGGTTTCCACCCCCAGATGCTGGAGGAAGAAGCGGGTCGCCAGCCCATGGGAGGTAAAGCTCCGGCTCACCTCGCCCTCCTCCCCAGCAAGGATGATGAAGATCCTTGAAGATGAGGGCGGGGCAAAGTCCGCAACCCGGCTTGCTTCTCCCCACCATCGAACTGGTGGTCACCATCCTGGGTGACCATTGGTGACGGAATGCAGCTGGGCTGCCTGATGAAAAACCTTGAAGCCGAGCGATGGCTGAAGGGTGCCAACCTCCGTGAGGTTGCGCTCCTCCAACCACAAGACGAAGGCAACACGGGCGCTCATCATCCGGGGGCTCGGAAGGTGGAAGGACGCGATGCATGAGGGGAGTGCGAAGGCATGGCTACCACTCGAGGGGTCGATCCCTTTTTAAAGGTGGCTCTCCCCACTCACGTCCTCAGGCGTCGCGGACTAAGTCTTCACCGACATGCTCCAGGGTCCTCCCCCTACGACACGGGGCTGGGTCCCACACGTCATGCAAGCTGGCCCAGAACAGAAGAAGCCAAACCGCCGCGCGTGGAGCGTGTATCCGCCCCGCGGTTATAAGCACTCCTCCATCCTCGCCGAAACTAGCAGTTGAAAGGGCGGACCGCCATGCAGGTGGCGTGCAACCACACCACAGGGACGCACCCCTTCGACTTCGACGCATCTAGCATGGAGGCCCAGGCCCACACGTCATATAACCGGCGCACCGGTTACTACGTGCGAGAAACTGCACCGCCACTTGCGCCAATGACGCGCCTTCTCGACTGCGGAACCGGTGCCGCGACTCGAGGCAACCCTGCGCATGGCCCAACAGTGCCAACCGAGCACATCGGTCACGGGTCAGTCAGCCGCGGGAGGAGGCACGACGGTAGATATGGCCAAAAGTGGGCCGGCAGTAATGGCAGCAGCAGGCGAGCGGAAGCAGCAGACAAATCGTCTGCAGGCTCACGTCCCCTCCTGGAGCAGCAGGGGAGCCCTCTCCCACGGCGTGAAGACGACGCGCCCGTGTTCCGTCCCTCGAATGGCTCGCGCAATGACCGCCCCGAGAACCACCCGTCCCGTCGCATTAACTTCACGGCAGGGCAAGCGACACCTTTGGCAGGCGAAGCGGGTGACGTTTCACCTCCGCCATGATGACCGCGTCAAAAAAGGTGTGCCACACCGTTTAAATTCATATCCTTTTTTTCTTCCCCTTTCTCTCTTGCTACAGGGACCGGGAAAGCGGATATTTCGAAAGAGATCCTTCTCCGCGAAGGAAGCGAGCCCCGAGCCCTCCTACTGATCAGGGGTTCGAAGGCTGGCCCCTCGGAAGGGTTCGACAGTCACCCCAGAGCACTCGGGCTTCAGGTTCATTACTGATTAGAGGTTCGAAGGCTGGCCCCTCGGAAGGGTTCGACAGCCGCCTCAGAGCACTCGGGCTCCACGCCCACTACTGATCAGGGGTTCGAAGGCTGGCCCCTCGGAAGGGTTCAACAGTCGCCCCAGAGCACGCAGAGCGAGGGATGACTCTGGTACGTCCGATACATGGCCGAGGCTCGGGCTACGCTCCTGAGGTACCCAAGGACATTTCCGAGACCAGCAGGAGCGATTTTGTAACGGAATCCCATCAGAGGGAGGCATCAAGCCCTTGGACCCTATCGAACGGGACCGGGTCCGGCAAATCACCTGTAGGTACTTTTGGAGCGCGCCTCTGGGCCACTAGCTGACCCTTATCGAACGGGGCACGAGCGTCCACTCGGATCACCCGTTAGCAACTCACTGGAGACACCATGTTCGGCGCCCTCCGAGGGCAACATGGCACTTCCCCCCTTCCTCCATGCGGAAAGGCGACGGAGGGGCGTATGATAAAAGTCGAGTCAGTCCTTGATCGTCCTCTCGCTCTGTGCAGAGGCTCGGGGGCTGCTCTCGCAAACCCGGCTACGGCCAAACCGTTGACAGCGTCAACAAACCAGCCTGAAAACTCGGAACCTGACCATGCACCCGGGCTACAATCAGATCGCATGAGGGAACAACCAGACCGGCCAAGGCATCACGAAAGGCATTAAAACCTCGTAGGAGTCAAACCACTCCTCCGAGGCCTCGGGGGCTACACCCAGCGGGTGCGCTCGCGCGCACCCACCGGAACAAAATATAACCGAGAAAGGTCGGTCCCCTTGCAAAAAAGTGCGACAAAGCCTCCAAGCGAGTACCAACACTCCCTTTGAGGCTCGGGGCTACTGTCGGGTACCATAATTAGGGGTACCCCCAACACTCCTAAACTCGGCTGGTAATCACCATCAGCACAAGCTGCAGAGACTGATGGGCGCAATTCAGGTCAAGGCTTCGTCTACTCAAGGGACGCAATCTCGCCTCGCCCGAGCCCAGCCTCGGGTGTGAACAGTAGTCCCAGGCGAATTCATGCCTCGCCCGAGGGCCTCCTCAAGCAACGGGCGCACCATCGACTCGCCCGGAGCCCAGCTCGGGCAGGCTTCGTAGTGAAGAAACCTTGGCCAAATCGCCTCACCAACCGACCGTATCGCAGGCGCATTCAATGCAAGGATCGCCTGGCATCTTATCCTGACACGCGTGCCTCAGTCGGCAAGGTCGAAGTGACCGCAGTCACTTCGCCCTCCCACTGACTGACCTGACAGGAGAACAGCGTCGCTCGCCCCTCTCCGACTGCTGTGCCACTCGCCAGGGTGAGGCTAACAGCAGCTGAGTCCAGCCTCAAGCGCAACAAGAAGCTCCGCCTTGCCCGACCTTGGGCCTCGGCCTCAAGAGGAAGTCTCCGCCTCGCCCGACCCCAGGGCTCGGCCCCCGCCTTGGCCTCGGAAGGTGGTCTTCGCCTCGCCCGATCCCAGGGCTCGCCCTCAACCTCGACCTCGGAAGGTGGTCTCCGCCTCGCCCGACCCCAGGGCCCGGCCTCAACCTTGACCTCGGGAGGAATCGCGTCCTCGCCCGACCCTGGCCTCGGCCTCAGGAGGAGTCTCCACCTCGCCCGACCTTGGGCTCGGATCGACCACACCGCAGTGGGTACATCATTACCCTACCCCTATCTAGCTCAGGCTACGGGGGAACAAGACCGACGTCCCATCCAGGCTCGCCCCGGTAACAAGTAATGATGGCTCCCCGCGTGCGTCCATGACGACGGTGGCTCTGAGCCCCTTACGGAAGCAAGGAGACGCCAGCAAGGTCCCAACAGCCCCGACAGCTGTGCTTCTACAGGGCTCAAACGCTCCTCCGACGGCCACGACACCGCGTACACAGGACTCAAGCACCTCTCCGACAGCCACGTTGGCATGTACATAGGGCTCTGGCTCCTCTCTGCCGGACACGTTAGCATATTGCTACACCCCCATTGTACACCTAGACCCTCTCCTTGCATCTATAAAAGGAAGGGCCAGGGCCCTCATAAAAGGAGTGTGGTCGCGCGGGAGGACAGGCTGACGAACCGACTCACACACACACTCTCTCTCTCCCTCGCGAACGCTTGTAACCCCTACTGCAAGCGCACCCACTCTGGCGCAGGATAACACGAGCCGCGGTTTTCCCCCCTTTGTGTTCCATCTCGCACCAACCCATCTGGGCTAGGGCACGCAGCGACAATTTTACTCGTCGGTCCAGGGACCCCCCGGGGTCAAAACACCGACAACTGGATATGGGTTTTATGAAAAAGAAATTGGGATGGTGAATCCATATGGCCATGATGGATTCAACATCTAGAAAAAGTACCTCTGTCAGGTACCAAAGATTGGGAAATGGTTTAAATAAAATGAGACCAGATGTTGAGCAGGAAAGGTCGCCCGTCTGTGTCGATTAAGGATCGTTCTGATTGTTGGCCTGCTGATCTAGGACCCTTTAACTGGCCACATGCCTCATCATGGGTAACCTTAGCCTCGGCCGGACCAATACTAGAACAACTCGCACTAGGAGTGGAGAGATGGCGAGAGTAACGTGTGCCCACCTGGCAAGAGGCTGGATGGTGGGGTGCTGTGCTCTCGGGTCGCGTGAACCCGTTCTGGTCTTGAGAAACCCGGTGGCGAGTTGACATATGCAAGGGTTAAGTGCTACATATGTCGTGTGGATGGAGATCCCTAGCTGGGTATTAATCGATTCGGATCACCGAACTTCTCGGATATGAAGACTAGATCTTCGCCCCTCATCGTAGATAACAAGTGAAATTAAAGTTGATAAAATGAAGCTAGTGTAGGACAAGTGAATGCTCTAGATCAGGCAAATCTAGATTCAGGAAAAGTACTTAATTTGTGAAGTAATTTTTTTGCCTAAGGATCCACTACTAGTAAGCTTTTCTGCGAAAATGAGTCTTTAAAATTTGATAAGCTTTACCTTGATTCCCGACAAACCAGCATACCCTTGAGAGTCTTTTCTTTAGTCGGGTAAGTCTTGCTGAGTAATTGCGTACTCAAGGTTTTATTCCCATTCTTGCTGCAAGTTATGAGTCGCTTTGATTGTTATTGATGTTAAGTGCCGGTGGGCTCAACCTTCTTATATAAGTATATCTCATCTTCAGTTTCTTTATTGAGATTGTCACTTAAGCTAGCATGTATTTTAAAACTTATAAATGTTTTATACATTCAAATTGTAATCTTTTGAATCAATTTCTCTTGTAATCACTCCGATGATATATTGTAATATTGTTATAACTTGTAAATTTTGTAACTTGTAATCATTTTGTAATAAAGAATTTATTTCCGCCGCAAGTGTTTGTATGTGAGTTGTGTTTACTTAATCCTGCAATCTTGGCGGTAAGTCGTTTATCCGGGGTCCTCGAAGCACTCGGACAAATCCTGTTAAGTTGTTTGGTGCACATGCATAGTCGTCTGAGGTCTTTGAGACAAGGACAGATGCATGTGGGTCCGATAACTTGGGAGGTTCTGCGATAGTTGGTATCAGAGCAAGATTAAGTATAATACGGTCACATACATATTTTCAAAATAAAGTCTTGGTTTCGAAGAACTTATTTTCAACTAAACACATTGTTTGGTTTTGAAAAACATATTTGAAAACTATAATGCTAGCGACATCCTCTGTTAAGCCCTAAGTTAAGGACTATTAGGTGGCTTAGATTAAAACACTAACCGACAACCGAGGGAAATTGCATACATGTGTAATGTTGTTTTTGAGGCCATTCAGTCTTGAATGGATCGACGCTCAGGTAAGGTAAGAGGCGAGAGCATGACCGAACAAACATCGGTCTAGGAGAGAGTATAAAAAGTGCTTGTTTATATACATGTTTTACATATGTATATATGAAGGCTGCGATGTGGAGTACTTACTTTTCCGGGATTTGGTACCCCATGGATGTGTATGAGCATACAAACATGGGAATACTGAGAAGTGTAATGTACTCGCAACGACGCACCTGCAGTCAGGTAAGAAGGTGAGTTACCATAATGAGCTGCCCTATGGTTAAAGTGTGGCAGCGGCACCTATGCGTGGCTCGGCGCTTAATGAGGAGCTGGCCTCCATATAGAAATATATGGAGTATAAACTGTGATAAACTGTCATGTGTGAATTGCATCATTGGGAAATGGGCTGTGATGGAATTTTCTGAAGGTACACTAACATCGAAATCGTATGTGTAGCTGACGACTAGAAATATACCGAGAGAGACGTAGATGTGCCACCGATAGAGAACGCTTCTGCCACATTATGTTGGCAAAATCAGTGAGGACGAATAGGACGAGCATACATCGTGATTATTGCATTGTGTTTGTCGTTTGTGCACAAATATGCTTCTCTCACCTTTATTCCAATAATTGGTGATTGTGAACGAACGTGCTTCCCTCATCTTTATTCCGATAAGAAATAATTGGAAAATGTGTGAAGCATTACTATCTTATAAGCAAATTTCTAGCTTTGTTTGTTATGTCCTTTAGACATATGTTATGTGGTCTGTGGTTCTTCTTAGTTTGACCGCTAGTGCAACTTGGGTTTGTTTTCGTGCTTATGTGCTGGTAGAATGCAGGTAGTTTGTTTGCATAAACCCAAAGCTAGGTCATGTCCTCGTTTAGTGAAGCATAACCCAAATCGTCATCAATCCTCCAAAAATTCCTCCAAGTCTCCAAGCATGGATGAGTTCGAGTTTCTCATTACTACTCCATGACCGCTTAGATAAGCTTTTTGTTGGATGTAAAATGCACGCATACTTAAAATAAGGATCTCGAGTACGTGTTCTCGTCGTTTAATATGTGACTCTTCTGTAGTCATTTTCCATCCAAAATCATGCCTTTGCTCGCTTGGTGCAAGCTGATGTTTCTATTCCACTATGTATCTTCTTGGGGACCATGTCGTTATTTTATCAATCTAACCAGGGAAAGCCATGTCCACTCATTTTCTTGAACTAGATGTCTTTGGGTTCCTCATATCTCTTGAAGGCATACCAATTTAATCTTCCGATCATTTTCCCTCCGTATCTAATCAGATACTAATCCTTGACCTTGTAATCTCTATGATGGGCATAGAAATATGCTTAGGTCTGAATTAACAGTCTCCCATCGTAATCATTCATCAACAAGTTTAGGTTATGGCCATGTCTTGTTCGTTTCATCGGTCCATGATCTATTTGGCTCTCTACTTGTAATTATTCTTACAGGTGGAGTCTCTTTTTGTATATTGTCATTCTTGCCCAGTCTATTTGTGTTGTGTGAGATTTCTTATTGGTTACATTTGGTAATGGTGTTATGACTAAAATCGATGGTGTCGTGACGAGACCGAGGGCCTCCTGTGAATGTACACACATGGTTGTGCTGCTCGGCACGCGCTGGTGTCACGGTTAGTAGTTGTTATCCATTATGAGACTATATCAATATGTTATTTGGACACAATCTAGTTTTGCCATGTGAGATTCATATTGGTGTTTTTCAGTAATGGTGTCATGATTATGACTTATGGTGCCACCGCGGAACTGAGAGCCCCTTGTGAATGTACACGCAAGGTTATGCTGCTTGGCGCATGCTGGTATCGAGGTCTTTGGTCATGATCCATTGTGGAACTACATTGATATGTTATCTTTTGTAGACATCTCCATTGAAACAATTGCTATGTTGTTTGTGAAATGATCAAGCAACATATGTCGTCTCTATTGAATCAAAAGAGCATACCATTTTGATGTGTTCTTTAACGAATTCACTATTGATTCATATGTCTCCATCGAAATCAGAATCTACTTGTATCTAATCGTGTGATAATAATCACTCCTCTCATGTGTGGTCTCATTTTCCTTGACCTTGGTGGTGACTGCACACATACAATTTTCCTTCACATCCTTTGTTGTAAAGGTGAAGCCTTGGAGCTTTTTAATGTTGAGAGACAACTAATCAGTCCTTATAATAGAGATCGACTCCCCTACTGAGATGTAGGAGTTTGTTCATTCGCTCTCTTGTTTAGTCCATGTATTTCCGAACCAAGTCAGTTCATCTAGCATGAAGAAACAGATGAACAACCTGACCAAATGGATTTCTATCCTAATGCATGACCTCCTTCTAATGAATGTGAACTCTTAAACCCTGGTTTGTCAATGGGTAATAAGAGGACTCAGTCAATGTCAAAAGTAGTTCAACAAGTTGGTTTTACTAACTTGTAACTGCCTTATGAACAAAGACTAAGTTTGGAGATCATTCTCTCAAGTTGTCTAAACTCGCTTTAGTTTAGCCTATCCAGAAGAAACCCTTATCAAGATCAAGTGAAGGTTATGAACATATGCGTAGATCTTGTGCCATATTGGATTAGATTATGAGCATATGCATCTTAACTCTACATTGTTGACCAAGGTACTTTGCCATCCTTAGCTAACTGGTAACAACCTGGCCATAGTTCTAGTCGTGCCTCGATCGTCTCACGTGTGATTTTCCAACATGTGTGGTCTGACAGAGTCATGCTAGCGCTAGATGAAGTCGGTCCATGGTGAAGTCAATAATTGTTGATCGCCTTCACTAATGTATTCCTCGAATCACTATCATTTTTCTTGGACTTGGATTCCCTGGCTAACCACGAGTTAACAGTGATGTTATTCGACATCCACCCTCGTCTTATGTGCTAGGAATTGCTATCCATGTGTCCACCGTTCTCAACAGACTCACATAGTACAGTGTTATCAGAAAAAGCAAACTACACACATGGAACCTTATGTGTTCTTCTATCATATATCATCTCTGTTGTTGACATTTTTCATTAACTTAAAATGATACATGCTATATCCACCCAAAAAAACATCCTAAGATACTCGATTCTGCCTGGAACTACCTTATGCTATCACTAATATGGACAGGAGTTACATGCTTCTCTACTCTTAGAAGTCTTTCGCTCCGAATCTCGGACGAGATTCTTTTAAGGGGGGAAGGCTGTAACACCCAATGTGTTTATTTCTTGTGCGACAACGATTATGGACATAAGCACGAGATATCAGTGATAATAACGGTCTATATTTCTTAATCATCTTCGTTTATCCTGAGTTCAATATCGCCCTCGTCTTTATCTATATGAACTGTTCAAATGTATCACGAAATTTTTCTAGGTCTGATTAAATCAAGTCTCGGGTCACTTGTCTATTTTGAATTAATTAGTGTAAGTGACTGCAAGTGTAAGTGACTGCAAATTCGGAGAGTCAACTCCGTCGTATAAATTCGTCCCCAACAAATAATATTAGACCTCGACGACAAAAGTACTGATGCAAAACTAAATTGGACCGAGATAATTGGAGCCGAGACCGTGTATTCGTAATTAAGTTGTTTCCATGTTCATTAAGGTGAAGAAATTAAATATTGATCCTTAGCAGATACATTTTTGTCTAACTTCAAACTTAAGCAAACGTTGTCTAAATACAATCACCCATATAATTCTGGTACGACTAAATTAGAACACACCCAAATCCTAATACCAGAACTCAGATTTCTGAAGTTTTGCTTTTGCTAAAATAATAAGATTCAGATAAATCCTATTTGGTTTCAATTAAAGCAACCCCTGTCACAAATACCGTCGACCCGTATCGTTGTGGTTTGATCCACTTATACCCTGTTCAAACCCTAATTTTAGAGCTCGGGGTTGTATTCTTTTGTTGAAGAAAAACAGAAAAATTCAATGTTCAGGTATAAATAACTGGTAAAAATTCATCTAAGAGTATTCCTCAAATCAAATTCTATCTAAATTTTGTATCTAATATTGTTCCGCTCCAACTTGTTTATGTCTCTTTTTAACCCCAATTTCAGAATCATGTTTATCTGTATCTGTCGGTGTTTCGACCTCGGGGGTCCCTGGACCGACGAGTAAATTGTCGCTGCGTGCCCCAGCCCAGATGGGTTGGCGCGAGACGGAACACTAAAGGTGGAAAACCGCGGCTTCGTGTTATCCTGCGCCAGAGTGGGTGCGCTTGTAGTAGGGGTTACAAGTGTTCGCGAGGAAGAGAGAGAGTCCCGCGCGACCACCCTCCTGTATGAGGGCCCTGGCCCTTCCTTTTATAGATGCAAGGAGAGGGTCCAGGTGTACAATGGGGGTGTAGCAGTATGCTAACGTGTCCGACAGAGAGGAGCCAGAGCCCTATGTACATGCCAACGTGGCTATCGGAGAGGTGCTAGGGCCCTGTGTACATGGTGTGTGGCCGTCGGAGGAGCGTTTGAGCCCTGTAGAAGCACAGCTGTTGGGGCTGTCGGGACCTTGCTGACGTCTCCTTGCTTCCGTAAGGGGCTGAGAGCCACCGTCGTCATGGACGCACGTGGAGAGCCATCATTACTTGATACCGGAGCGAGCCTGGATGGGACACCGGTCTTGTTCCCCCGTAGCCTGAGCTGGCTAGGGGTAGGGTAATGATGTACCCCCTGCGGCGTGGTCAGTCCGAGCCCAAGGTCGGGCGAGGCGGAGACTCCTCCTGAGGCCGAGGCCGGGGTCGAGCGAGGACACGATTCCTCCCGAGGTCGAGGTTGAGGCCGGGCCCTGGGGTCGGGCGAGGCGGAGACCACCTTCCGAGGTCGAGGTTGAGGCCGAGCCTTGGGGTCGGGCGAGGCAGAGACCACCTTCCGAGGCCGAGGCGGGGGCCGAGCCCTGGGGTCGGGCGAGGCGGAGACTTCTCCTGAGGCCGAGGCCCAATGTCGGGCGAGGCAGAGCTTCCTGTGGCGCCTGAGGCTGGACTCGGCTGCTGTCAGTTTCACCCTGGCGGGTGGCGCAGCAGTCGGAGAGGGGCGAGCGACGCTGTCTTCCTGTCAGGTCAGTCAGTGGGAGGGCGAAGTGACTGCGGTCACTTCGACCCTGCCGACTGAGGTACGCGTGTCAGGATAAGGCGTCAGGCGATCCTTGCATTGAATGCACCTGCGATACGGTTGGTTTGTGAGGCGATTTGGCCAAGGTTGCTTCACTACGAAGCCTACCCGAGCTAGGCTCCGGGCAAGTCGAGGGAGCGCCCATTGCTTGAGGAGGCCCTCGGGCGAGGCGTGAATCCGTCTGGGACTACTGTTCCCGCCCGAGGCTGGGCTCGGGCGAGGTGAGATCGCATCCCTTGAGTAGATGAAGCCTTGACCTGAATTGCGCCCATCAGCCTCTGCAGTTTGCGCTGATGGTGATTACCAGCCGAGTTTAGGAGTGTTGGGGGTACCCCTAATTATGGTACCCGACAGTAGCCCCCGAGCCTCAAAGGGAGTGTTGGTACTCGCTTGGAGGCTTTGTCGCACTTCTTAGCAAGGGGACCAGCCTTTCTCGATTATATTTTGTTCCGGTGGGTGCGCGCGAGCGCACCCGCCGGGTGTAGCCCCCGAGGCCTCAGAGGAGTGGTTTGACTCCTCCGAGGTCTTAATGCCTTTCGTGATGCCTTGGCCGGTCTGGTTGTTCCCTCATGCGATCTTATCGTAGTCCGGGTGCATGGTCAGATTCCGAGTTTTCAGGCTGGTTTGTTGACGCTGTCAACGGTTTGGCCAGAGCCGGGTTTGCGAGAGCAGCCCCTGAGCCTCTGCACAGAGCAAGAGGACGATCAAGGACTGACTCGGCTTTTATCATACGCCCCTTCGTCGCCTTTCCGCAAGGAGGAGGGGGGAAGCGCCATGTTGCCCTCGGAGGGCGCCGAACATGGTGTCTCCAGTGAGTTGCTAACGGGTGATCCGAGTGGACGCCCGTGCCCATTCGATAAGGGTCAGCTAGTGGCCCAGAGGCGCGCTCCAAAAGTACCTGTAGGTGATTTGTCGGACCTGGTCCCGTTCGATAGGGTCCGAGGGCTCGATGCCTCCCTCTGATAGGATTCCGTTACAAAATCGCTCCTGCTGGTCTCGGAAATGTCCTAGGGTACCTCGGGAGCGTAGCCCGAGCCTCAGCCATGTATCGGACGTACCCAGAGTCATCCCTCGCTCTGCATGCTCTGGGGCGGCTGTCGAACCCTTCGAGGGGCCAGCCTTCGAACCCCTGATCAGTAGTGGGCGCGGAGCCCGAGTGCTCTGAGGCGGCTGTCGAACCCTTCCGAGGGGCCAACCTTTGAACCTCTGATCAGTAATGAGTCTGAAGCCCGAGTGCTCTGGGGCAGCTGTCGAACCCTTCCGAGGGGCCAGCCTTCGAACCCCTAATCAATACGAGGGCTCGGGGCCCGCTTCCTTCGCGGAGAAGGATCCCTTTCAAAATATCCCCTTTCCCGGTCCCTGTAGCAAGAGAGAGAAAGGGGAAGAAGAAAAGGATACGGATTTAAATGATGTGGCGCACCTTTTTTGACGCGGTCATCATGGCGGAGGTGAAATGTCGCCCGCTTCGCCTGCCAAAGGTGTCGCATGCCCTACCCCGAAGTTAATGCGACGGGACGAGTGGCTCGCGGGGCGGTCGTTGTGCGAGCCGTTCGAGGGACGGAACACGGGCACGTCGTCTTCACGCCGTGGGAGAGGGCTCCCCTGGTGCTCTAGGAGGGGACGTGAGCATGCAGACGATTTGACTGCTGCTCCTGCTCGCCTGCTGCCACCATGACTGCCGGCCCACTTTTGGCCATATCGACTGTCGCGTCTCCTCCCGCGGCTAACTGACCCGTGACTGATGTGCTCGGTTGGCACTGTTGGGCCATGCACAGGGTTGCCTCGAGTCACGACACCGGTTCCGCAGTCGAGAAGGCTCGGCATTGGCGCAAGTGGTGGTGCAGTTTTTCGCACGTAGTAACCGGCACGCCGGTTACATGACGTGTGGGCCTGGGCCTGCATACTGGATGCGTCGAAGTCGAAGGGGTGCGTCTCCGTGGTGCGGTTGCACGCCAGCTGCATGGCGGTCCGCCCTTTCAACCGTTGGTTTCGGCGAGGATGGAGGAGTGCTTGTAACCGCGGGGCGGTTACACGCTCCGCGCGTGACAGTTTGGCTTCTTCTGTTCCGGGCCAGCTTGCATGACGTGTGGGACCCAGCCCCCGTGTCGTAGGGGGAGGACCCTGGAGCACGTCGGTGAAGACTTAGTCCGCGACGCCTGAGGACACGAGTGGGGAGAGCCACCTTTAAAAAGGGATCGACCCCCCGGGCGGTAGCCATGCCTTCACACTCCCCTCATGCATCGCATCCCTCCATCTTCCGAGCCCCTGGATGGGTAGCGCCCGCGTTGCCTTCGTCTCGTTGTTGGAGGAGCGCAACCTTATGGAGGTGGGCACCCTTCAACCATCACTCGGCTTCAAGGATTTTCATCAGGCAGCCCGGCTGCATTCCCTCACCGATGGTCACCCAGGATGGTGACCACCAGTTCGATGGTGGGGAGAAGCAAGCTGGGCTGCAGCCTCTGCCCTGCCCTCAGCTTCAAGGATCTTCATCATTCTTGTTGTGGTGGGGGGCAAGCTGAGCCGGAGCTCTACCTCCCATATGGGCCGGTGGGCCACCTCTTCCTTCAGCATTCAGGGGAGAGGGCCCTCACCGGCCTAGCGGAGGGAGCGAACTTCAACAACGTGGGGCCGGTCGGCCGCAAGCGTCGTCAGCTCCAGCATGTCTGGCTCGCTGGCTCTGGCGCAGCTTCCAGTGCCACCTCCCACCGTTGGGGCGGAGTGTGGCTGTCTGCCCTCCGTACGGGCAGTTGTTGCGCCGTGCGCACCGGGGGACCGTCCAAGACGTCGCACGCCGCTAGGGCAGCGTTCGTGTTCTTGGATTGTTTTATCCTCACTCCGGCACGACGCCTCCGCGTGGGGGTCGGTGCCTGCCTGTCCGCGAGGACTTGAGTGGGGATCTGCTGGTGCAAGCTAGGGCGGCCGCCATTTCGTTGGCGTAGCGCCGGCGCGCAGGTGGCCGCTGTCGTCGGTGCGGAGGTGGTGGTCGCCAGAGGCGGTTTCTCCGCCGACGAGACCGTTGGAGCCACCCGCGGACAGACCTTCGACTCTTTGGCTTTGATAGCTTGTCCTCGCCCCTCGGGTGAGGACGTGGGCGAGGGCCTTGTCACAGCAGCGTCTGCCCTTAGGTCATTGCTGTTGCGGTTTAGCCGCCCTGAGAGGAGGTCGTTGTCGCTGCTGCTACAGTGGTCGGCGGCGAGCCACCCGGAGTCTGTCGTCCCGCAGGCCCTCCGATGTGGAGGTTGTTCATACCCGCGGGAGTGGAACCGGAGTTCCGTTTGTAATGGCACCTTGAGTGCCGGTGTTTGTTCATTGTGGCTGTCGAGGCCTGAACATCTAGGTATTTGAGTGTAATACCGTGTTTCTTCCTCATTTCGAGCTCCAGGACTCGCCTGTTGGCTAGCTGAACCGCTTAACCGAGTGTGAGTTGCCCTGTGCGGAAGGTGACGAGTGAGGTATCCGTATCCTAGAGGCGTAGGAGTCCCTCGGCTCGGTCGGCCTTGCCACCCAAGGCTTCTCTTGCTCAGTTAAAGAACCCTCGGCTGCTCTCCGATGAGCCGGAGCTGGAGGCAGCGGTGTCAGCGTGGACAGAGGCGGAGTCGGCTCGAGAAGAAGCTTCGTTGGCCTAGGAGCACGTGGCCTCCCTAGCCGAGGAGGTGCAGCAGCGGCGGCTAAAACTTGGCCAGGTCGTCCGCTGGTGGGACCAACCCCGGAGTCAGGCTGCCGAGGCCATGAGCCGGGCTGATGTCCTCGGGGGACAGCTGGCTGAGGCTACGGAGCGGCCGGTCGAGGTGTTTGCCCAGGCCGGGACCCTTACGGAGACCTTGGCTATGATGGCCCGAGCTTGGTGCTGGCTTCCTCCTTCGAGGTGGAGATCCTTCCGCCTGCGTCGCCGTCCGAGGGCGGGCCAGATTCCGCCGAAGGTGGAGACGACGCTGAGGGTGCTGCTGCTCCCTCTGTTGATGTCTGAACCTGCAGGGAGAGTTTGTCTGTAGTGTGCGTATGTTTTTCGTGGCCGCCGAGGCCCAAACATATCATTGTTGTGTTGTAAAGCTGCGTTTCCTTTCCTCTTGTTTCGAGTATCAGGACTTGTTCGTCGGTAACAGAATCGTTTATCCGAGCGAGAGTTACTTTTCACGGAATGTGACAAGTGAGGTATCCGTATCCCGGAGGCGTAGGAGTTCCTCGGCTCGGTCGGCCTTGCCGCTTACGTGCACTCTTACTCGTTCATAGGATTCTGTTATCGATATAGTCGAGAAGGCACAAAAATCGTTCTGGCAGAAAAGTTTTCGAGCGTTAAGACTTGTTCGGTCAGCAGAATCGCTTATCCGAGCATGAGTTACTTATCGCAGAAGGTGATGAGTGAGGTATCCGTATCCCGGAGGCGTAGGAGTCCCTCGGCTCGGTCGGCCTTGCCGCTTACGTGTACTCCATCGTTTTAAGGATCCCGCTATCGAAGCAGTCGAAAAGCGCGAAAGATGTTCTGGCAGAAAGACTTTTTCCGAAGAATATTTTGATGCAGAGGGGGTTCCACCCTTCTAGCCCTCGAGGGAGGGTCGGGCTTTGCCGAGGCAAGGCTGACCCTTCCTTGACGGTTAGACTTTATTTGTGTATGTATAGAAAACAAGGTATATGAACGACTTGAAAACATCTTAAGGGTAAAAGCGACGTAGCTGTCGGATGTTCCAAGCGTTGTTGTAGACCTCGCCTTGATTGTTGGCCAGCTTGTATGTTCCGAGCTTCAAAATCTTGGCGATGATGAATGGCCCCTCCCAGGGAGGAGTAAGCTTGCGGCGCCCTCGGGCGTCTTGCTGCAGCCGAAGCACCAAGTCTCCCACTTGGAGGTCTCGGGGCCGAACCCCTCGGGCGTGGTAGCGTCGTAGAGACTGCTGATATCGCGCCGAGTGTAGCAAGGCCACGTCCCGAGCTTCTTCCAGCTGGTCCAGCGAGTCTTCTCGACTGGTCTGGTTGCTTTGGTCGTCGTACGCCCTTGTCCTCGGGGAACCATATTCTAAGTCTGTGGGCAAGACAGCCTCGGCCCCATAGACTAGAAAGAACGGTGAGAAACCTGTGGCTCGGCTTGGCATCATCCTCAGACTCCAGACCACCGAGGGTAGTTCCTTCATCCATCGCTTGCCGAACTTGTTGAGGTCGTTGTAGATCCTCGGCTTAAGTCCCTACAGAATCATGTCATTGGCATGCTCCACCTACCCATTTGTCATGGGGTGAGCCACGGCGGCCCAGTCCACTCGGATGTGGTGGTCCTCGGAGAAGTCCAGGAACTTCTTGCCAGTGAACTGGGTGCCATTGTCGGTGATGATGGAGTTTGGGACCCCGAAGCGATGGATGATGTTGGTGAAGAATGCCACCGCCTGCTCGAACCTGATGCTGGTTAGGGATCGGACCTCGATCCACTTGGAGAATTTGTCGATGGCGACCAGCAGGTGCGAGAAGCCCCCGGGTGCCTTCTGCAAGGGACCGACGAGGTCTAGACCCCACACAGCAAACGACCAAGTGATGGGTATTGTCTGCAGGGCCTGAGCGGACAGGTGCGTCTATCTTGCGTAGAATTGACACCGCGGTCGGCTAGTAGAAACCTTGTCGGAAGGCATTCCCAACGAGGGCTCGAGGTGCTGCGTGGTGGCCGCAAGCCCCCAAGTGTATCTCTTGCAATAGCTTCTGCCCTTCGGCGATGGATATGCATCGTTAGAGAATGCCTGAGGGGCTGCGGTGGTAGAGCTCCTTTTCATCACACAGTAAGACGAACGACTTGGCGCGCCGCGCCAGTCGCCGAGCCTCGGCTTTGTCGAGGGGGAGTTCTCGGTGGAGATATTGCAGGTACGGGGTCTGCCAGTTTCGATTAGGCGTGACCCCATTGTGCTCTCCCTCGACACGCAGTGCCTCACCCTCGGCGGCCGAGGGTGCCTCGGGCTGGGCCGAGGCTTCCCCAGGCTCGGGCGCGTCGTCGGTCTTGATGGAGGGTTGATGTATGTCTCTGGAGAAGACATCCGGGGAACCGTTGTCCACCCCGAGGCTATCTTTGCCAGCTCATCCGCAGTCTCGTTGTACCGTCGGGCGACGTGGTTGAGCTCGAGTCCGTAGAACTTGTCTTCCAGGCACCGAACCTCGTCGTAGTATGCCTCCATCTTCCGGTCGCGGCAGTGGGAGTTCTTCATGACTTGGTCGATGACAAGCTGCGAGTCGCCACGAGCGTCGAGGCGCCGAACCCCTAGCTCGATGGTGATGCGCAACCCGTTAACCAGAGCCTCGTACTCGTCCATGTTGTTTGACGCCGGGAAATGGAGGCGCAACACGTAGCGGAGGTGCTTCCCGAGGGGTGAGATGAAGAGCAGGCCCGCACCTGCTCCTGTTTTCATCAGCGACCCATCGAAGTACATGGTCCAGAGTTCCAGTTGGATCAGAGCTGTTGGTAGCTGGGTGTCGACCCATTCAGCCATGAAGTCTGCCAAGACTTGGGACTTGATGGCCTTCCGAGGAGCGAACGAGATTGTCTCGCCCATGATCTCCACCGCCCACTTTGCTATCCTACCCGTGGCCTCTCGGCACTGGATGATCTCCCCCAGGGGGAAGGATGACACCACAGTCACCGGATGAGACTCGAAGTAGTGTCGCAACTTTCGCCGCGTCAGAATTACTGCATATAGTAGCTTCTGAATTTGCGGGTAGCGGATCTTGGTCTCGGATAGCACTTCGCTGATGAAGTAGACTGGCCTCTGGACGAGCAGTGCATGCCCTTCTTCTCGTCTCTCGACTACGATCGCGGCGCTGACCACCTGAGTGGTTGCAGCTACGTAGATCAAGAGGGCTTCTCCTGCAGCGGGGGGCACCAAGATGGGCACACTTGTAAGGAGTGCCTTTAATTTTCTGAGGGCTTCCTCGGCCTCGGGGGTCCAAGAGAAGCACTCGGTCTTCCTTAAGAGGCGATACAAGGGTAGGCCTCTTTCGCCGAGGCGCGAGATGAAGCGGCTCAGAGCCGCAAGGCATCCCATGACCCTTTGTACTCCTTTCAAGTCTTTGATAGGCCCCATGTTGGTGATGGCCGCGATTTTCTCCGGGTTGGCCTCGATGCCCCGCTCGGAGACGATGAACCCCAGGAGCATGCCTCGGGGGACTCCGAAGACACATTTCTCGGGGTTGAGTTTCACGCCCTTCGCCCTTAGACACTTGAATGTCGTTTCAAGGTCAGAGAGGAGGTCGGAGGCTTTTCTCGTCTTGACTACGATGTCATCGACGTAAGCCTCGACCGTTCGGCCAATGTGCTCTCCGAACACGTGGTTCATGCACCTTTGGTATGTCACACCTGCATTCCTCAAACCAAATGGCATAGTAATATAGCAGTACATGCCAAAAGGTGTGATGAAAGAAGTCGCGAGCTAGTCGGACTCTTTCATCTTGATTTGGTGATACCCTGAGTAGGCGTCGAGGAATGACAGGGTTTCGCACCCAGCAGTGGAATCCACAATTTGATCGATGCGAGGCAGAGGGTAGGGAACCTTCGGACATGCTATGTTTAGACCAGTGTAGTCTACACACATCCTCCATTTCCCACCTTTCTTTTTCACAAGCACAGGGTTGGCTAACCATTCGGGATGGAATACCTCTTTGATGAACCCCACAGTCGTCAGCTTGTGGATCTCCTCGCCTATGGCTCTGCGCTTTTCTTCGTCGAAATGGCGCAGAGGCTGCTTCACGGGTCGGGCTCCAGCTCGGATATCCAGCGAGTGCTCGGCGACATCCCTCGGTATGCCAGGCATGTCCGAGGGACTCCACGCAAAAACCTCGGCGTTCGCGCGGAGAAAGTCGATGGGCACTGCTTCCTATTTGGGGTCAAGCTTGGAGCCAATCCGGACTTGCTTGGAGGCATCGTTGCTGGGGTCAAGAGGGACGGACTTAACCGCCTCTGCTGGCTCGAAGTTGCCGGCGTGGCGCTTCGCATCTAGCACCTCCTTGGAGAGGCTCTCCAGGTCGGCGATGAGGGCCTCGGACTCGGTGATGGCCTCAGCGTACTCCACACACTCCACGTCGCATTCGTACGCGTGTCGGTATGTGGATCCGACGGTGATGACCTCGTTGGGGCCCGACATCTTGAGCTTGAGGTAGGTGTAGTTGGGGACGACCATGAACTTGGCGTAGCATGGTCTCCCCAGCACCGCGTGGTAGGTTCCTCGGAACCAGACCACCTCGAACGTGAGGGTTTCCTTTCGGAAGTTGGAGGGAGTCCCGAAGCAGACAGGCAGATCGAGTTGTCCAAGGGGCTGGACGCGCTTCCCGGGGATGATCCCGTGAAAGGGCGCCGCACCGGCCTGGATCGTGGACAGATCGATCTGCAAGAGTCCGAGGGTCTCGGCGTAGATGATGTTGAGGCTGCTGCCTCCGTCCATGAGGACCTTGGTGAGCCTGACGTTGCTGATGACGGGGTCGACAACGAGCGGGTACTTTCCTGGGCTTGGGACGCGGTCGAGGTGGTCGTCTTGGTCGAAGGTGATGGGCTTGTCGGACCAGTCTAAGTAGACTGGCGCCGCCACCTTCACCGAGCAGACCTCCCGGCGCTCCTGCTTGCGGTGCCGAGCCGAGGCGTTCGCCACTTGCCCACCGTAGATCATGAAACAGTCGTGGACCTCGGGGAACTCCTCTGCCTTGTTGCCCTCCTTCTTGTCGTTGTCATGGCCTTTGCCACCTTCCGCCGGGGGCCCGGCCTTATGGAAGTAGCGCCGAAGCATGACGCATTCCTCAAGGGTGTGCTTGACGGGACCCTGATGATAGGGGCACGACTCCTTGAGCATCTTGTCAAACAGGTTGGCCCCTCCGGGAGGCTTCCGAAGGTTCCTGTGCTCGGCGGCAGCAACAAGATCTGCGTCGGTGGCATCGCGTTTCGCTTGCGACTTCTTCTTGCCTTTCTTCTTCGTGCCGCGCTGGGCGGACGCCTCGGGGACGTCTTGCTGCTGACGTCCCTGAGGCTGCTTGTCCTTCCGGAAGATGGCCTCTACCGCCTCCTGACCAGAGGCGAACTTGGTGGGGATATCCATCAACTCGCTTGCCCTGGTGGGGGTCTTGCGACGCAGTTTGCTCACCAGGTCGCGGCAAGTGGTGCCGTCGAGGAACGCGCCGATGACATCCGAGTCGGTGATGTTGGAAAGCTCGGTGCGCTGCTTCGAAAACCGCCGGATGTAGTCCCGCAAGGATTCCCCTGGCTGCTGGCGGCAGCTTCAGAGATCCTAGGAGTTCCTAAGGCGCATGTATGTGCCCTGGAAGTGTCCGGCGAAGGCTTTGACCAGATCGTCCTAGTTGGAGATCTGCGCAGGAGGCAGATGCTCCAGCCAGGCTCGGGCGGCGTCAGAGAGGAACAGGGGGAGATTGCGGATGATGAGGTTGTCATCATCCGTTCCAACTAGCTGGCAGGCCAGCCGGTAGTCCGCAAGCCACAGTTCCGGCCTTGTTTCTCCCGAGTACTTGGTGATGGTAGTCGGGGCTCGGAACCGGGTCGGGAACGGCGCCCGTCGTATGGCCCGGCTGAAGGCTTGCGGACCAGGTGGTTCAGGCGAGGGGCTCGATCCTCCCCACTATCGTAGCGTCCCCCACGCCTAGGGTGGTGGCCTCGGTGCACCTTTTCGTCGAGGCGGGCTCGACGGTCGTGGCGGCGGTGCTTGTTGCCGAGGCGACCCGGGGCTGCAGGCGTCGCGTCCCGCGTGCGCCCGGTGTGGACCGAGGCTTCCTGCATGAATCGGGAAGTCACGGCGCGATGCTCCGGGGGGTATCCTTGCCTTCGGGAGGCAGAGCTCTCGGCCCGTCGGACCGCGGCATCCTCCAGGAGATTCTTGAGTTCTCCCTGGATACGGCGCCCTCGGTGGTGGATGGCTCCGGCATCGCTCGGAGTAGTATTGGCGCTGCAGCCAGGTTCTGGCCGACTCCACTGGAAGCCGGGGGCAGCCTTGCCCTGGCATCGTCAGTGATACGGCGCTGGATGCCATGGGCCTGATGACGTGCTTCTCCGGCTAGTGCTCAGCTTGCCCACTCCTGCTTGATATTTTGCCGGAGCTGCACAAGTTGTCCTGCTTCCTCGTCGAGCTTGGCCTGCATCTCGTGGATTTGCTCGAGCTGTGTGTCCTGACCCCCCGCAGGGACTGGGACCACAGCTAGCTCCCGCAGGATGTCAACGCGAGGCGTAGGCCTAGGGGGATCATCGTCCTCCGGCATACCAAGGTGGTTGCCTTCGTCGTGACCCCCTAGATCGACGTGGAAACATTCGCGACTTGGGCCACAACCTTCGTCGTCAAGGCTGTGGCCATCATCGGAGCAATCGGAGAGGCAGTAGTCACATGCGGTCATGAAGTCTCGCATGGCGCTAGGATTACCGAGCCCGGAGAAATCCCAACCAGAGTTGAGCTCGTCGTCTTCCTCGGAGCCCGGGGGCCCGTAGGTCGAGACGGCCGTCAGTCGGTCCTAGGTCGACCACATATGGTACCCCGGAAGGTTAAGATATGCCTTTATGAAAGCGCTCACTGAAGCAGGATCGCTTGGTGGATCGAAACTGAATCTAAAAGGCACAGGGTGGAAAACGGACGGTACCTCTTGATCGATGGACGGTGACGAAGTCGCGTCGGGGACGGACTGCACCGTTATGTCAGGTACGAGGCTAACGCCCAGCAGGCCCTTCGCGAGCGTGCTGGCATCATCTGTCCACTTGGGGTTGGCGTGTTGTCGGGAAACGACGCTCGTCGTCGTCTCAGGCGCGAGGTCAATGCCCGACGTGTCCCCAGCTGGGGCGCCGGCGTCGTCGACTCGCTCGACACCCAACGAGGTGCTGCCTCCTGCTTGGCCACGGTTGCCCCGCCTCCTTCTCCTGCGGCGAGGAAGGCGACGGGACAAACCCGGATGCTGCTCTTCTGCCATGGGGGGAAGACGTCGCTGAGTCCGCCGCCGCCGGGCGGGCTGACGGCCGTCGTTGTTGCTGTCGCGCTGCGAGGGAAGGAGCACCATGTCGTAGCTGCCGTCGAGGGACATGAACTCGAGACTCCCAAAACGGAGCAGCGTCCCGGGCTGAAGAGGTTGCTGGAGACTACCCATTTGGAACTTGACAGGAAGTTGTTCGTCAACACGCAGCAGGCCCCTACCTGGCGCGCCAACTGTCGGCGTTTCGACCCCGGGGGGTCCCTGGACCGACGACTAAATTGTCGCTGCGTGCCCCAGCCCAGATGGGTTGGCGCGAGACGGAACACTAAAGGGGGAAAACCGCGGCTTTGTGTTATCCTGCGCCAGAGTGGGTGCGCTTGCAGTAGGGGTTACAAGCATTCGCGAGGGAGAGAGAGAGAGTCCCGCGCGACCACCCTCCTGTATGAGGGCCCCGACCCTTCCTTTTATAGATGCAAGGAGAGGGTCCAGGTGTACAATGGGGGTGTAGCAGTTTGCTAACGTGTCCGGCAGAGAGGAGCCGGAGCCCTATGTACATGCCAATGTGGCTGTCGGAGAGGTGCTAGGGCCCTGTGTACATGATGTCGTGGCCGTCGGAGGAGCGATTGAGCCCTGTAGAAGCACAGCTGTCGGGGCTGTCGGGACCTTGCTGACGTCTCCTTGCTTCCGTAAGGGGCCTAGAGCCACCGTCGTCATGGACGCACGCGGGGAGCCATCATTACTTGTTACCAGGGCGAGCCTAGATGGGACACCGGTCTTGTTCCCCCGTAGCCTGAGCTGGCTAGGGTTAGGGTAATGATGTACACCCTGCGGCGTGGTCGGTCCGAGCCCAAGGTCGGGCGAGGCGGAGACTCCTCCTGAGGCCGAGGCCGGGGTCGGGCGAGGACACGATTCCTCCCGAGGTCGAGGTTGAGGCTGGGCCCTGGGGTCGGGCAAGGCGGAGACCACCTTCTGAGGTCGAGGTTGAGGCTGAGCCTTGGGGTCGGGCGAGGCAGAGACCACCTTCCGAGGCCGAGGCGGGGGCCGAGCCCTGGGGTCGGGCGAGGCGGAGACTTCTCCTGAGGCCGAGGCCCAAGGTTGGGCGAGGCGGAGCTTCCTGTGGTGCCTGAGGCTGGACTCAGCTGCTGTCAGTTTCACCCTGGCGGGTGGCGTAGCAGTCGGAGAGGGGCGAGCGGCGCTGTTTTCCTGTCAGGTCAGTCAGTGGGAGGGCGAAGTGACTGCGGTCACTTTGACCCTGTCGACTGAGGTACACGTGTCAGGATAAGGCGCCAAGCGATCCTTGCATTGAATGCGCCTGCGATACGGTCGGTTGGTGAGGCGATTTGGCCAAGGTTGCTTCACTACAAAGCCTGCCCGAGCTGGGCTCCGGGCGAGTCGAGGGAGCGCCCGTTGCTTGAGGAGGCCCTCGGGCGAGGCGTGAATCCGTCTGGGACTACTGTTCCCGCCCGAGGCTGGGCTCAGGCGAGGTGAGATCGCGTCCCTTGAGTAGACGAAGCCTTGACCTGAATTGCGCCCATCAGCCTCTGCAGTTTGCGCTGATGGTGATTACCAGTCGAGTTTAGGAGTGTTGGGGTACCCCTAATTATGGTACCCGACAGTATCGATTATGTAAAAAAATGAAAAAAATGAAAATATCTTGTCTATCCTAATCCTATCCACCGCTCAATCCTCCTCTGCTCCTTATCCACGCTGCCCATTATCTCCTAGAAGCTACGAACATCATTTCTCTCTCCCCCTCAACCTCATCCTCTCCAGCAACGCGTCCTCGTCCTTCTGCTTGTTGGTCGTAGCCTCTGGTGCGTATGACTCTTCCTCCTCTCCAGCCGCCCTCCCTGATCCCCATGCCCGAGCTCGCCCTGAGCCATGGTGGGTGCCGCCGCCACCTCCCCCTCAGTGGTCGCCCTCAGCCCAGCTGCGCCCCTGCTTCCTGTTCTCGACGCCGGATTCTCTCCCCTACGTGTCCCTATGCTCTGGCGCCTTACACCGCCAGCTACACCCCTTCGTGGTGGTTGAGCTCGCCAAGCCCATCCTAGTCCGAGCTCCCTCTCCCATGGCGCCCTCACCTCCATGGTGATCGACCGGGGCAGATCTCATGCCCCTGCTCCTCTCCATCCACGCCCAGGCCGATGCCATGCTCCCAGCCCCTCCCGATGGCGTGGTCAAGCATCTGGGTGCCGTTCCTTTTTGGACCTCCTCTGCTCGGTCCCTAGCTCCACGTTGATGTTTTCTCAGGTCATGTGATGCTCGCCAGGTATTCGGTGGGACGCCTGAGCCATGGGATTGACGTCGTTCTTGTGTATTCGGAATTGATTGAGGTTGGTAAGGTGAATTGTTATTTCCTACTATTGAATTAGCGAGTAAATTAGATAGATAAATTAGTGGTAATGATTCTTTGTCCTTGGCAGATGTGCTCTGGATAACCTCATGATCCGAAACATTGCTTGCATGCTAGTCCATTGAGTTATACAGGGAAGGATTCTTTCCTCTCTTTTCTTTGTAGATATTGTGGTGCTATTAAGTATTTGTTGTGCTTATATTAGATGATCATTGAAGTGCCTCGCCATAAAGTGTTTGTTTAGTTGTCCCATTATTTATAATGATATGACAAAGTCTAGGTTTTACAGGTTCGATGTTATGATTGTGGTGAACTAAAATTGCTTAGGATGAGTTCAGAATTTTTATCGGCTATCTGATGGGTCCTATCAGTGTTGTTGTGCTGATTGTGTTTATATGTGAAATTTAGGTCTAAAATTATGAGTTTATTTGAAATGATTTTGTGCACGATTATGAGGTGGACTAGTATATATATGTGATTAAGTGGGTGATTTTAGATCTACTTTAATATAAGGTATTAGCATATTTGAAGTATCAAGCACATGAAAATTTTAGAAGTTAACTAGGAGTTAAATTAGGATTCTTGCTGTTGGGACTGCATGACCAGTTTTAGTTAGGAAACTAGTTTTATGAAGTAAATCTTGTTTTCTCTGAATGTGTGATATACAAAAGTTGTAGATAATTTCATGACCATAGGACTAGTAGTTTAGGAGTTATGATTTTTCCAAGTTCAGTTTCAGAACCTGTCTAAATTCTGTACAGGTTTCGATAATTGGATTGTTTGGCTAAGCTAAATTAAGAATCAGCTGTTAGTAATTATAAAGAAGTTGTAGTACTTTTTTTAGGCTTTCCAAAAAGTCTTCGATCACCCTTTTTGGTGGTCTAGAGACCGGGTTATAGCTGTTTGAATTATGAAGTCTGAATTTGTTCAAATCTGGACAGAAGAGACTGTTTGTGTTAACTGACCTTTCTACGCATTAAATTAACTGGAGATGATTATAAATGAGTTGTAGACAATTTTATTAGCTTTCTAAAAAGCCTAGGTTCACATTTTTTTGATGTCTGAGACTCCAGTTATGAATTTTCGAAGTGAAGAGTCGTATTTTGTCCAAATCTGGACAGAATTTATGTTTAGCACTGTTTGACCTTTCTAAATATCAAAGTTGTAGAAGACTTTATAAGCTTTACAGAAAGTCCTAGTTTACTATTTTTGGTTGTATATATTGTGAGTTATGAGCTAAACGAATAGATGCTGTTCTGCTGTCCAAAAATCAGCAAGGATTAAGGTGATTGCTTGGAGTTTCTTTTCTGTGAGTATGGTGAACTTAGTAATACGAAGGAGCTTTAGTAGACATGTTTACCTAGTGTTAATAAGTTGATTCAGTAATATTGTGTTTATAAGGATAATGTAAATGTCTTATGATTAAGAACAATGTGATGTTCCCTTTAATGGCATGCTATGCATGATAACCTGGCGTGCAAATGTTAGAAGCATGTTGAAATGCCTCTATGCATTGTTCTAAGTTTGGGTCTTCAGATTTTAAATCATGGTATGGTAAAATTCTGTAATTCTTGGTAATAAATTATGTTCAGGTAATTAGTGTATTATGTAATTTAGTCTAGTCAAGCGGTTTAGAAGGTTCATGTGCTTCTATTCTTGTTTTAGATTCAAATGCCTTAGGCTAATGAGTTTAAAAATTTTAAGCTTTTGGTGTTGGACTTTAACTAAGGCAAGTAGCGCGTATGCATATTTATTAATTCTTAATGATTGAGTTAGATCGGGTTAAGCTGGAGAACATGATTATTGTGTCTGATTGTATAGACCCATTTAGTGCTTGATTATGAACGTTTGTGAGTTTTTGCCATTACGTATCCTTTCATGTGACATTATTTAGTCTTGTTATTTCCCTGTATAATCATTCATGTGCATTATGCATATTATTCAGGTTCGTTTATTGATCACGTGATGCGGAGGACAAGAGCCGTGTTGATCCCAAAGTGAAGATGATGAATGAACCTGAAGCTTGGATGATCTGATCACATACCAGGATGGGAGATGCTCACCAAGTGGTCGTCATCTAACCACACTAACATAGTGTTTATCTCAGGCAAGCCCCGGTGCATTTTCCACCTCCTTCTATTTTAAAAGCTTTTATCACTTGTATGTTGCATAAGGTGATAGGAGTTGTGTGAATAAACAGTTGATGCATTACCATTCCTTGGAATTTGATTACTATTCCTTGATTCCTGTTTACAAAAAGAACTAAAGATGCTTAGCCCTGCTTAGATAATTAAAACTTGTTTCTTTTTAAAAGAATATTGTGTAACACTGAATATGGGTTTTATGAAAAAGAAATTGGGATGGTGAATCCATATGGCCACGATGGATTCAACAACCAGAAAAAAAGTACCTCTATCAGGTACCAAAGATTGGGAAATGGTTTAAATAAAATGAGACCAGACGTTGAGCAGGAAAGGTCGCCCGTCTGTGTCGATTAAGGACCGTTCCGATTGTTGGTCTGCTGATCTAGGACCCTTTAACTAGCCACATGCCTCATCATGGGTAAGCTTAGCCTCGGCCGGACCAATACCAGAACAACTCGTATGCACTGGGAGTGGAGAGATGGCGAGAGTAACGTGTGCCCACCTGGCAAGAGGCTAGATGGTGGGGTGCTGTGCTCTCGGGTCACGAGAACCCGTTCTGGTCTTGAGAAACCCGACGGCGAGTTGACAAATGCAAGGGTTAAGTGCTACATATGTCGGATGGAGATCCCTAGCTGGGTATTAATCGATTCGGATCACCGAACTTCTCGGATATGAAGACTAGATCTTCGCCCCTCATCATAGATAACAAGTGAAATTAAAGTTGATAAAATGAAGCTAGTGTAGGACAAGTGAATGCTCTAGATCAGGCAAATCTAGATTCAGGAAAAGCACTTAATTTGTGAAGTAATTTTTTTGCCTAAGGATCCACTACTAGTAAGCTTTTCTGCGAAAATGAGTCTTTAAAATTTGATAAGATTTACCTTGATTCACGACAAACCAGCATACCCTTGAGAGTCATTTCTTTAGTCGGGTAAGTCTTGCTAAGTAATTGCGTACTCAGGGTTTTATTCCCATTGTTGTTGCAGGTTACGAGTCGCTTTGATTGTGATTGACGTTAAGTGCTGGTGGGCTCGACCTTCTTATATAAGTATATCCCATCTTTAGTTTCTTTATTGAAGATTGTCACTTAATCTAGCATGTATTTTAAAACTTATAAATCTTTTATACATTCAAATTGTAATCTTTTGAATCAATTTCTCATGTAATCACTCCGATGATATATTGTAATATTTTTATAACTTGTAAATGTTGTAACTTGTAATCATTTTGTAATAAAGAATTTATTTCCGTTGCAAGTGTTTGTATGTGAGTTGTGTTTACTTAATCCTGCGATCTTGGCGGTAAGTCGTTTATCGGGGGTCCTCGAGGCACTCGGACAGATCCTGTTAAGTTGTTTGGTGCACATGCATAGCCATCTGAGGTCTTTGAGAAAAGGACAGGTGCATGTAGGCCCGATAACTTGGGAGGTTCTGCGACAACGTTCTTGATCTTCAAGTTTAATCTGAGGAAGGTTCACTGGTACGACCCACAACGTTCGATCACTTCTCCATCTCAGTTTTGCATCCTTGCTGAAATTTGGAGTTGTTTTGGTTTCTTGTTCTTCCCTTCCCCTCTCCTGTGTTTTTGTGGAAAACCTTTGATTCTTTTGAGAGGATTTGGTTTGGGGATTGATTGGTGGTGAGTTGCTCTCCTCGAATCACTGCATACACCTAGTTGTTGTAGTTTGTGGTCGAGATTTGAGAAGCACTGAGTTTGAACTCGAAATAGAAACTCCCATCAAAACCCTATCCAAAATGGGAGTTTCGATCTGCGCTTTGCTTTCTGTGTTGCTGGAGTTGATTCTTCACCAATAGACATATTTCCCTCTGCGCAAACTATCTGCAAAGTTTGAGCCTATTATGGGCATTTTTCGTTGCCCAACATTGTTGCCTCTATGTGTGGCACTAACGGACCTAAGACTGGCACTGTCGCTCCTGCTTCCTGGTGTTTCTGACTCTGATTTTTCATAGGAAGTAGGTCTGCTTGTCTTCAGGTTTTTGGTAGAGGCAAACAACAATGTTATGCATTGTACTCTGATCCGTTACTTTGAGTCCTTGAGGGTTTCTGGGTTGAGCTTTGGGATCAAAGTCACATGCTCGCAAGTCGAGAATTTTTAGTGGCTCCCATTCACTCGCTCTATTCGCCTCACCAACCCTTGAGTATGTGTTGTAACTCTTCTTAGTTTTGAACAATGAAACCGAGTACGAGGCCATGATACATGGGTTGCACATTACTGTCTCACTTAGGATCAAACAACTGATGGTGTACGGGGATTCAATGGTGGCGATAAATCAGGTCAACAAGGACTGGGATTGTTCAACATAAGTTATGACCAAGTATTGTGTTGCAGTTCGCCAGATTGAATATAAGTTCGAAGGCCTAGAGTTCCACCATGCGGAGAGGGACCACAATGTGGCAGCTAATACACTATCAAATCTTGGTTCCAGCAGAGCTCAAGCTCATTCAGATGTTTTTGTGCAAGAAATACATCACCCCAACATTTGACAAGACTTGGGAGAAGAGTGCAAGGTGATAGAGCATAACATACTCCTTGCAGAACAAGATCCGACTGACTTGAGGACACCATCATCAAGTATAGCAAGAATGAAGAGGAGCTGGATGACAAAGCTGCTGCCGAGCACCTCGCTAGGAAGTCTGCAACTACACTCTTATTGGCAATGTCTTGTACATGCATGGAGCCGCAGGTGCTTTCATAAGATGCATTGACATGTCTATGGGTAAACACTTGTTGGAGGAGATCCATGCTAGGCAATGTGGTGTTCATGCGGCCTCAAGGATGTTGGTTGGGAAGGCATTTAGAGTAGGGTCTTATGGGTCGATAGCCAAGAAAGACACAATCGACTTAGTCTAGAAGTGTGAAGCCTATAAGTTTAAGCCAAACAACAACGCTTGTTGGCAGAATAATTGTAGACTATGCTAGTCTTCTGGCCCTTTGCATGCTGAGGACTGGATATGGTCAGGCCATTTAAGAAGTCTTAAGGTGGGTACATGCATGTATTGGTGGCCATCGACAAGTTCACAAAGTGGATATTGCATCGTTAACGACAACCATAGCAATAGAGTTCATCCAGGAGATTGTATTCAGGTTTGGAATACCAGTGGCATCATCACAAGCGTAGGGTCCATCTTTACATGGGAAAGTTCTTTGATTCCTGTGAGCAAAAGTGCATCCTCCCCAAGTATGCTTTAGTAGCCCACTTGAGGGCTAATGGACAAGTGGAACGAGCTAACGATATGATCCTAGAGGCACTGAGGAAAAAGGTCTTCGACAAGAATGATAAGCTCGTTGGGAAATGGATCAAGGAGCTCCCATAAGTTGTCTGCAGTTTCCGGACTCAACCAAGCCGAACACTCCATGGCAACACGCCATTCTTTATGGTGTATGGGTAGGAAGCAGTGCTACCTGTAGATTTGGCATTCAGGGCACTAAAGTTGATGTTAACGGACATAGCAGAAGCGAAAGCAACTCGACTCGAAGAGAATGACACACTGGAAGACGAACGACTAAACACTATGATCCCATCAGCCTGATATCGGTAGACTTTGCGCCACTATGATGATAGGGCGATTCGCTGCAGAGCATTTTTGGTCAGAGACACGGTGCTTCACAGGGTGCTGTTAGGAGAAGTGCGACACAAACTGACTCCCCTTTGGGAAGGGCCACATCTCATCATAGAAGTCACTCATCCTGGATCTTTCATGCTATCTCAGATAGACGGAACTCCATTCGGGAACTTGTGGAACACCAAGCACTTCTGTAAGTTCTACCCCTAGAGCTAGAAGAGTCATGATCTCAAAATGATGACCTAGAACTTCTACTTTAAACAAACATGGTGTTTAGTTGCATGCGTTGAATTATTTTTTCCTCTTTCTTGTTTTCGCTGGCGACTGCTATCACTGAGCAATCGGTACGAGTCATTGTCTGACTCATACTGGTGCCACATGCTCACACATACAGAAAACAGTGTTTTCAAAAGCCTACCAATGGAGCAATTGGTATGAATCATCATCCGACTCATAATGATGTCACATGCTTATGCATACAAAAAGGGGTGCCTTCTAAACCCTATCGATGGGGCAATCAGTGCAAGTCCTGCATCGACCTATACTAGTTCTACACGCTCACACATAAAACAAGAGGGTGTTTTCCAAACCCTACAAACAGATCAATCAACTTAAGTCAGAGACCAACTTAAACCGGTGTTTGATGCTCACACATAAAAGTCAAGGGTGACTTCTAAGCCCTGTTCGTTGAGCAGTCGCCACAGATCACAAATTGGCTTATGATGGTAACACATGCTCATGCAAAAGCAGAACAAATATGACCACGACTGACTCAAGTTGATGTGTAATGTTGATAACAATAAGAGAAAATTCAAATGTTTTCAATACAATAAGCAGCAAACACACAACAGTCTGAGACAAATGCCAGAATGGCTCATAGCATGCCATAGTTAGGATTTTTCAAGCTAACACGGTCCAAGGCTAAGTGGTATCGTCCTTTACAACAGAAGAAGACCTTGGTTTGTCCAGTGCCGGCCTAGGAGGTGTGTCTATCACAATTTTTTCAGGAGTGATAGTGTTGGATGACGTTGCTAACAACTAAGCTGCATGTTTCAGTTTGTCCATGGATTTATCATAAGAGATCAGCAACACTTATCGATCATTTTTAAGAACCTCAAAGTTATGCGGCTATGTGGCAGGGAGGCCGAGCAGTGGGGCGGACCGATGGCGAGGTGGTGGGGCGGCAACACAGCACGGTGGTGGGGATGCCTAGCAGCGTGGCGGCTGCCGTGGTGGGCAGGCCCGACAGCGTGGTGATGGTGGAGGCAGTGCTTGAAGAGGCACAGTTTGAAGATGCAGAAAGCCACGCCACATAGCCGCATCACTGGGTCGCTCCACAGCCGACAGCCACGCCACGGGCCACCGCGCCGTCGGCCTCCGCAAACTCCTTCAACGACCACCGTCTGTGCCACCATCCGGCCCCCGCAAGCTCCCCCACTGGACAACATCGTTTGTGTCGTCAAGGTATAATCCTAGACCTATGCAATGCAAATGAATGTGCGATTAATTAGAGGTGCTAAATATGTATATTAAGACCTTTATTTTTGTCGATTTTTTGTGGCCGACTGGAGTTAACTTTTATGCGATTAGAGTTAGCTTAAATTTGTTAATTGATAGTGTTATTAGTCTTCATATGACTTTATACATTGTAGTTGTTATTTTTAATTTTATGTTGCAAATATAAACTGTGTGGCTTGATGTTATTAATTAATGAATTTGATGGTGAATCTGATGTTATACAAATAGTAATTGTTGCAAATATTAATTGTTGTGAATATTGTTAATTGATGAATGTCATGTTATGTAAGTATTGATTCTACTACTTCATTGTTTCAACTATATATATAGTTTTACTACTTACTTTAATCGGATCATTACACGATTAGGGTTTCAAAAACTATGTGTCAACCATTTCGGACCGCTACGCATCACATGTATGTACCATCCATGTTATATGTGACGTGTAGAAACATGAATATCTCACACACACTTCTAACTCATACACAGCCGCAATAATGGGTGATAGATGTGATTGGATGTATGAAGGTTTCAAGAAGGGTGGGTGCCACACAAGTGAATGGTTTGCCAAAACTCAGATGTTTCTGGGCCATGCAGCTGCTTTGTCATAAATAGATACTATTAGGTGTCCATGCAATAAATGTACAAATATGATGAGCCACACCAAGAGGCATGTCACACTACACCTGTGCTCACATGGTTTCATGCTAGGCCATAAGATCTGGTGTCTCCACGGGGAGTCGTGCCTTGAACGAGCAGCAGAAGTAGTAATTGATGACTTTGAATATGTTGATAGGATGGACCAGATGCTTGAGGATGTGCATCCTGAATTGGCCCCAGATCATCATGATTCACCTACACCGAAGGTTTAGACGTTCTTCGACCTCATCAAAGCATCAGAAGAGCCTCTTCACGGGCACACCGATGTGACCTAGCTGATGTCAATCAAGTCCAAGTCTTCATTCTCAATTAATTGTTACAAGGAGCTCATGGATTTGATTAGCGAGGTTCTTCCTACGGGTCACAAGATGCCCAAAGACATGTACCAGTCTAAGAAATTGCTTGAAGGTCTTGGTATGGAGTATGAGAAGATTGATGTTTGCTAGGACAACTGCATGCTCTTTTGGAAGGAACATGGCAGAGAGAAGAAATTCTTAAAATGTGGCAAGTTGAGGTACATGGAGCTTGTAAATGAAGATGGGGAGAAGGTGGTGACAAAGGTTGCACATAAACAACTTTGATACATGCATCTCACTCCTAAAGTGAAACGTTTGTTTCTCTCGTGGAAGACCGCTATGCACATGAGGTGGCATAAAGATTGTACAGATAGATAAGATGGGTTAATGGTGCACTCATCAGATGGTGATGCATGGAAGGCTCTTGACAACTTTGATCTAGAGTTTGCCACCGATGCAAGAAACGTTCGTATCGGCTTGGCAACTGATGGTTTCATGCCTTCAATATGACCGCTGCGTCATATTCATGTTGGCCTATCATTGCCATCCCGTACAACCTTCCACCTGTTCTTTGCATGAAATATGAGTTTATGTTCTTATGTCTTGTTATACCTGGGCCTGAGCATCCTGGCGTATGCATCAATGTGATGCTTCAACCTCTGATTGAAGAGTTAAAGAAGCTATGGGAAGGAGTGGAAGCCTATGACTGCTTTAAGAAGCAGAAATTCAATCTACGGGTTGCATATTTGTTCTCGGTTCATGATTTTATGGCGTATGGTATTTTCTCTGGATGGAGCGTGCATGGTAGATTGGCATGTCCTTATTATGGTCAAGATACACATTGTTTTTGTCTTAGTGCTGGTGGCAAGATATGTTACTTTGATTGCCATAGATGTTTTCTACCCTTGAATCACCCCTTCAGAAGGCAGAGAAAGGAGTTTAGGAAGGGCACAATCGTTACAAAGGGACCGCCCAAGCGATGTAGTGGGATAGAAATTACAGAAGACCATAGGAAACTTGTCCTAGATGAGATTGGGAAACGGTATCAAGGTTTTGGTGAGGAGCATAACTGGACTCATATATGTGGCTTGTGGGAGCTTCCTTATGCTAAGTCATTGATTCTGATGCACAACATCGATGTCATGCATCAAGAGAGTAACTTTTGCCAAGCCCTCATAAATACATGCGTGTATTTCTCGGATAAAACAAAATACAATGACAAGGCATGCATGGACTTAGCCGTGATATGTGATCGTCCAACCCAGTGCTTAGAGAAAATGGAGGCAAACCAAAAGCTGACTATTGTCTGAAACCTAAGCAACAGAAAGAAGTGATGAAGTGGATGAAGGATCTGAAATTCCCTGATGGTCAGGACTTCCACATAATTATGGAAAGGCTCATGCATGTAATGTTTTGTGGGTACGTTTCTGATGTTGTGTGGAAAACGTTAGCTGAAGTTAGCTATTTCTATAGACAGTTGTGTGCTAAAGAAATCAAAAGAGATGTGATGGAGCAGTTGGAGAAAGAGGCACTGGTGCTTTTGTGCAAATTGGAAAAAAATATTCCCACCGGGTTTCTTCAATCCTATGCAGCATCTCTTTATGCATCTTCGATATGAAGCTAAGGTCGGTGGTCCTGTTCAGTACAGGTGGATGTTTCATATAGAAAGAGCATTAAAGAAGCTTAGAGAAATGGTGGGCAATAAGGCAAGAGTTGAAGGATGTATTGCAGAACAATTTAAACTGAAGGAGGTTGCACACTTCACAAGTTGTTATTTTGCAGAAGAACATAATGTATTTGCTCGAAAGAAGTGGTACCATGATGATGAATGAGAGATGCCTCTGTGTAGTGATATTTCGATTTTTCAAACAAATGGCAAAGTCATTGGTCGTCCCAAGGTATATCACCTCACTATGGAAGAACAGAAGTCTGCTTTACTCTACATGTTCACGAATATGACTGAGGTGGAGAAACACTTCGTGTAAGACTTTATTTCCTTAAATTGTTCATATGTGAATTAGTTTATGTCCTCAAATATCTCATGTCCTACAATAATATTTGAGAGCGAGTTTGATGAACAAAACATGAGATGACTCGGTATGCCAACAGCGAGAGACCAAGACAAATTGTGATGTGATGGAATGCATAGGCGACCTAATTTCATTATGTGGCTTCAGGACAATGTAAGTCTCAATTATGTGGCTTGGAGACCTAATTTAATTATTTTAGTTAACTAATATTACACACTTAGCTAATGTTTTGTGGCATAATTGATAGTTTGGGGAGGAAATGAATATGAATGATGACTAACATCGACTATCTATTGGAAGCGTAACTGCCAAAAGCTATGGACCTTATGACATCAAAGGATATCACTTTCGTTCAAGCATTTTTGAATCTAGTCATCCTATGGCTGCCACTCAAAATAGTGGAGTTGTTACTAGGGCAACCGACATGGAAGGACATGAAGCCTGCTATTACGAAAAGATAAAAAATATAATCGAGATTGCATTTGCTTGAAATAAGCCTTTAGTGCTAGTTTTCTTTGAGTGTAAATGGTATGACCCGAAGTATTATTGGCCAAATTTGGGATGACACAGGTCCTACCTAAAAATTGCTTCAAGGGCACGACACGTATATCCTTGCCCATCAAGCAGACCATGTTTATTTCTCGACATATCCATGCAGAAAGTTGACTGCATGGAGGGTTGTGTACAATGTAAATCCCCACGAACGTCTATACACCCCTGGTGAGGATGAATATCAATTTGAGCACCTTGAGCAGGTTGATCAGGTGTTTCAAGAAGAAGATTTGCCAACTAGTTTTCATATTGATCCTGCCCTAGGATTAGATTCACTAGTTGCAGACATTAACGACTTAACTTTTCCCGAGAGAAGGAGAAGACAACCTACTAGGAGAAAAGTTACATGGCGACCTCTGCATAGAAGAGAACAAATAGATCCCGATTTTTATGACATTTGACAAGTAAATTATTTTGTTCTTTCATTTTTTTTAATTTTTATGGATTATGTCATTTAAACATTGCACTAATGAAAAATTTCTTATTTTGAAGCAGGATGCCGCCAAAGTCGAAGAAGTCAGTGAATGGGTTGTTCAAGGGCATGGGCCTGTTTTAGGGCAGTTCTTCGAGTAGAAGCAGACGTTGAGACTTGTTGAGCACTGCACATGGAGATGAGGTAATGTATTTCGTACTAATAAATTTGTTTACATATTTACCTTTATCTAAATCTTGAGTTCGTTGTACCAGGATGAGCAGCACAACGAGGAGCAGCACAATGAGTAGGTGCAACACAATGAGGAGGAGCAGCACAATGAGGAGGTGCAGCACATGACATGGGATCAGGTCGTGCAGCAGCACCAGCCCTGGGACCAGTGGGACCACCAGAGAGAGAGAGCAGCAACAGGTGTGGGACTATTAGGCCTAGTAGGCCCAGCTGTCTGACAACCCGATGGATGATTCCTCAGGAGGCTCTTTAGCAACACACACACGTCTCTATAAGAAGAGCCACTTAGTAAAGCCTCATCTCATGATTGAGCAAGAGGTCGATAGGATCTTAATCATACCTCATGGAGATTGGTGAGTGTAATATATTAACTTGTCTCATATAACTATTATGTGTATTGTTAATGTTTTTGTGTAATGCAGGAATTGGGAGGATCTGTCCTTTGACGGCAAGGGACACCACACTCAGGAATTGGGAGGATCTGTCCTTGAACAAAAAAGGAAGGGTCCTCAAAGAAATATTTGACTAAGGATCAATATCGTGAGGTTAGTAATCAATTTGTTTTACTCTTTTTGTTAATTATCGTTGTTGGGACGAAGGCGAAGACGCCACCCTTCGCTCGACAACTTCCACCTCGCGTTGTGCAGACGAAGACCGCATCTGCAAGTCCCGCCGGTCAGGCCAAGGGTGCTGACCAGACGGAGGCCTGTTCGACCCCCTTCGCTCCGACGAGACAAGACGAAGGCCCCGCCGAAGACCACTGGACCTCCCACTCCCTCACCACGGAGAGAGGCCCATGTACGGTTCGGCCCACAGAGCTGGGCCCTACGTGGGCATGCATGATTTGGGTCGTGTCTGTAATAAAGTATACCGTAATGACTGTCTGTAACCCCCCTCGTGGGAATATTCTGGGATAAACTAGGTACTCGAGGGTCTAAGTGTCTTTGATAGGGATAGGAAGCCCCTCGAGTACCTATAAATACCCCGTACTGTGCCCAAGCATGGGGAGATTAACGTGGATTTTGACATCTCGTGTTAGCATTACAAACCCTCTCCCTAATTTCCTGTTGGATCAACCTGTCTTGAAGGGCAGATTCCAACAATTGTGATTGATATAATATGTAACCTTGTGTGTGATGTGTACTATGCTTGGTGTCGACATTGGGCTTCCGAAGGCTTCTAGAAAGCGTCGGCTCATCATAGGCAATGTCGAGGAACCAATCCTAACCACAAGTTTGGCGGCGACGACATGCTCCAAAAAGCTAAAAGAATGGTAAGTTTGATCTAGCTATGTCGATCACCAAATAGTACAATTGCTCATGAATGTTTTTTGTTTATACAGGAAGCTACATGTGACCAAAAGCCTAGTGACATTGAGGTCTACTAGGAGGGCCACAAAGGACCAGACCCTAACAACCCTGACTAGCTCTACAGCCAGACGACCACGAATCGACTGGTGAGTTTTGGCCCAAAATTACAAACATTCAAAGTATAGCATTTGTAAGTTTGTGAATGATGTATAGGCGGCATATGGGGAGGAGATGGTTTGGCGCCATGGCCCTGACTTCGATTAGAGACATGAATCAGTGGATCGCTCGGTGGTGTACGCAAGTGGTGGGGGGAAAGTGCATGGACGTTAAGCTCTTACTTATGAAATTACATGGTTGATCTAAATTGATCATGCAGTAATCACAATTTTTGAATCACTCATAGATACGCACTCTTCGATGGATACATTGACTCGTCGTTGGTGAGATATCAGAGGACGGGTTTGTCTTCCCGTAGCTCGTGCTCTCGTCGACCGAACGAGCAGGAGTTGGAGATTATGAGGTTGCATGAGGAGATGAGACAACACCGGGAATTTATGCAGGCTTGCAATGCACATAACGAAGCGATGTATCGAGTAAGTATAGATAACCTAAACTCTAAATTCTTATATTTGAATACAACATCTTCAATAGTAACACATGTTTAACAGTTAATGCAGCAACAGGGCATGACACCAAACATTCCACGACCACCACAATGGAGCCAGTTTGCATCCACACCATCTCCGGTACGTTAATCTTAGCAAATTCTCTTAATAACAATCTCTAAACTAGCAATTCATCTAGTTAGTGTAGTAGCGAAACATGAATCATACCTAAACTTAGTCAAATATTCATTAAATAGGGATCGGGGACTCAACATTTCAACACCCCTCCGACACATATACCTGCACCTAGAGATAGGGTACATTTGATAACTCTCGATGATTTTATACACTTGTATACTTAACTCGTTGATATTTGCATTTAACTTGTTGATATTTGCATCCTTGCATAGGTTACGCCTGAAGCGGGTGGGAGTGGGTCTAAACCCACATGAACTGGATTTGCTGAGTCCCTCTTCACGTACCCTCCTCCTGATGGCAGCAGCGGCCAAAGCTCTAACCATCCAAGTGGTGGTTATCCCTAAGTATGGTGCTTGGTCGTCTTTGTTTCTTAACTCGTGCACGGTTTCTCTCAATAGGCTAAACCGAACTTTGTACGTTATGTATTTTCGTGGACTAAACACTTTAACTTATCTCGTTGTTGCTGTTTGAAATGGTTATGTAAGCTATGTTGATGATGTGAAATTTGTGATGTGTGAACTGATTATGTGGTTGTAATGTGAAGTTTTTGTGAACTATGTCAATGGATGTGTTGGTAATGTGACCAATATTGATCTATGTTTTGTCTGTGATGATATATATGTTATGTGTGTTGTTGTGTAGAATATTGTGGAGAAATTAGGCCTCATTGGTTGCTGGTTTGCAGTAGGAAAGGTTAATTCTAGTCGGCTTGTCCATAGTCGAAAAGAATTAACAGCTAATTCCCATGGGCCAGTTAATTCCCATCGGCCAAGCGTGGCCAACGAGAACTATTCAAGTAATTCACATGGGCCAGCTATGATCGACGGGAATTAACTTATTCATTTCCGTTGGTCTAGCTAAGCCAACAGGAATTATTTCTCGTGGGCTTCTGTAGAGCCGACGGGAATTAACTAACCCCGACCAATAACTTCCGTTGGCCACGAACCGACGAGAATTACCCATATACCGACAAGATTGAGTAATTCCTGTCGGGGTAAGGCTTATTCCCGTCGGTTCTTGGCCGACGGGAATTACCTGAATTCCTGTAGTGACAGGCTTTGAATCTTTTCTCCCAGTTATGTACCTCATACTGCAGACTGGAATACTCTATGTAGTAGTTGGACAACATAGAGTAGGCAAGGTAGAGTTCACAACGGGTTACCTCATGATTTTTCTTCTCCTTATCAAATTTCCACTCTAACAATGTATTAGCTTCTTGTATGCCGTCGAGGGTTGCTGTAACATGACAGAGCTCAGACTAGCAATGGGTCAACTTGTCCTTAAGATCATTGTTGGTCACTTGTTCTCAAATGATGTGAATCAAGAACAAGGCGACACATTTGTTAATGATAAAGGACCTTCATCCTCTGAAGCATTGTTTCCCCTCAGATTCAATGGTCATCGGATGAAGGTCATGAAGGACATGCCTTCATCATCTCATGAATAATTTAGAATACATAAGTATAAATATAATGGATACTGATTATCAATACATTCGTATTAGCATTCCTTAAATTTTATAAGAGTATTAACAGAACTTGTATTACATTGATACCTTCGGCATGCTCGAAGGTGATGAAGCGAGAGAGTGATTACAATTCAACGTGTCTTGTATAGTGCTACTGTTCATCTATTTATAGGCATGGGACACAGCCCAGGTAAAATTACATTCATGACCTTCAACATTTGTTTATAAGCATAACTTAAATCACTAGGGTCTATCTGGTCTTTTCATCCTCTTCTTAATCTAAACCGAAGCTGATGGCAGCTTCGGCACTTGCCATCGTTGCTTCTAAGCGAGGTCTTCATCTTGAGGACCTTCGACAGAAAGAAGGAAATCTTCAGGACCACTTTGTCGATGGTGTCGTTGTTTTGAGGACCTTTGGCAGAGAAGAAGACCCCCAATAGTAGCCCTTCGTGGTGCTAGATCATTTTTTCATAACGAGTTCGATCTGCGAATAACATGAAGGCTTCGGAATGCCGAAGGTCCGAAAAACACCTTCCCTAAGCTTGTTATCAAAAAACGATTAAAATATTCTAAGCGCTTGGTGATCCACCATTTAGCCAGTATGCACGCTTTGGCGGTTCGCCTTCTTCTCCTGCAGGGCTATATAAGTAGACAGTTTGGTGAGAAGTTACCGCAACATATATTGTTATTGCAGCGTTGTGCTGTTGAAAATTTTAACCGGAGCCAAAGCTCCATGCATTGTACTTTGGAACAAGCACTTCATCGCTTAAGATTAACTTCGTCTAAAAGAAGCTGAATAACGAAATGGCCAGAGTAAGATCCACTGCAAGGGTGTCCTGCGAGGGAGATGAAACTGAAGCAACTGAGACAGCACCCATATCAGAAATGATGAGGTGGTCAGGGCTGGTTGTGCAGGAGGGAGCTATTGCCGAAGGTACCTCTAATGCCGAAGCTGAACGAGCCATAGCCGAAGTTGAGAGTGATAACGAAAGTGAAGAGGACGATAGTATTATGTGCTCAACTAAGCCTAGCCATGATGAATTTGGAAAATCCACAGTAAATGCAGAGGATCTAATTGTGATGAAGAAACTAGGGTATTTTGGAGAGAATGATGATGAATTAGTTCGCTTTGCTGGAGAAGAAATAATTCCAGAGCCGGAGGAAGATGAAGTTGTGTTATTCAAGAGCTTCTTCAGGGTGGGGCTTCGGTTCCCCCTTTACGAGATGATAGGTGAAGTTTTAAAGAAGTTTGAAATCTATCTTCATCAGCTGATCCTGAATGCTATTGTTAGGCTCAGCGTTTACATCTGGGCTCTGTGAAGCCAAGGAAAGAGCACTAACGCCGATAGGTTCTGCCGGGTTCATGAGCTTCATTACCAGACAAAGGCAAGGGTTGATGGTCTGCACAAAAATTTCAGATGCTACAACTTTGCATACCGAAAGGATACGAAGGCCCCCGTGATGGGCCACTGGTTGGACGAGTGAATGGTTTCACATTAAGGCAGATGAGAAGAAAAGGGAAAAGCTTATGAGCATGGTGATGAGTCCACTGCGATTAAACTTCGGCATGACTCGACCCCTATGTAACATGCAGTTGGGGTCTCCCTGCCAGCTAGCTGAAGTGGAATTTAGGGTCATGGCTGAGCATATCAGCACAAGATATTTGATACAAGAATATCTGGCAAACTGGACATTCCCAACTTCTGGCGGCTAGGGAATGCCGAAGAAGAGAGAAGAGGGGAAGAAGTATGAGCTTGTTTGTCTGTTGTATCGTTTCAAGTTTCAGAAAAGATTTAAAGAACCATGCACTGAATGGTTAGAATTGATAGAAACCATGTGTAATGAAATTCTTGGAAACTATACAAAGAAAGAAGATCAGTTAATGACTGCTGCCTTCAGAAACCTGCCCAAAGCGAAGGCTGAACCATGTGATGGATGCTCTAAACTTTTAGTATCCTGATTACGAAAGGCTTGATGAAGGGGGCGGAGGAGTCAAGAGGAAGAGGATTGTCAGCATTCTAAGTAGGTAGGCTATCCGGTCGGTTAAAGAAGACCAAGAGGCTTTGAAGAAGCAAAAAACTATATCGGAGCCGAAAGTATCGGCTCCCAAAAAACGAAAGCTTGTTAAGATATCCTGTGAGAAGATGAAGATGCAAGATGTGCCAAAGCAGACTACGAGCCCTTCTTCGTCTTCTGCTACTGAGGTCTTGGAGATTTTGAAGGTAATGACTGAGTCTTTCCCATTTGCACTGCTAAGTCCTCTGAGGTTGGAACTGACTAGCCTCTTGCAGACAAGGGAAATCTCTTCGGCTGCTGAAGGGAAAAACAGGGGGAAGAAGAAGCGGCGTATGATGAATATACTGGAAGCCATTGAACAGGCCCTGCCCTCAGCTTCGACAGACAAAGTTACTAAATCCACTGATGTCGAAGCTACCACTGCAGCCGAAGATGAAAATCTCACAACCACCCTGTCGGAAATTGACAGACTTATATCGGATGTGGTTGTGGAGAAAGATGTAACCACAGCAGTTTCTGATAAGGGGAAGAGAATTGAAGAAACCTCTTTGGAAAGTGTAAATTTGGACCTACGGCACTTGGGCGGACAACAGCTCTCCGAAGAGGACATATCAGAACTAAAGGAATTTGCTATCTCCTGCGGCTACCAGCCTGGATCAATGATCTTCGGAGGGGTCGATGAAGAAATTGTGGGATGCATTCGCGACCGCACCGATACTAAAATTATAAGCACCCTGTCCAAGAGCATTGTATTGCCAAAGCTTGAAAAAGATATCATCTGCTACAGATGCCAGCACATCATCGATAACTTATTTTACTCGAACTTCAAAATAAGGCTCCTTTGCAAATTATCGTTGATATCTTCGTGTTGACTTAGGTATTCGAACTTTAATTCATTTTTACAGAGTTTATTGCTAAGCAAAGCTTTGAAAATTCAACAAGATGGTGAGGATAGAAAGAATGAAATTGTTGTCAAGGGTTTCGAAGATAAAATCAAGAAACTTGAAGATTCTTTGAGAGAAAAAGATGCTTTGCTGCATTCGGTCGAAGGATCGCTTGCCAAAGCTCAGGCTCAAAATGAGAAATCAACAAAGAGTTGAGGGAGACTTAGATACTTTTGTAAGAGGACTCCAGCCGATTCAACCGTGAAACCGAAGCTTTGAATACGACAATCAAGGTTGAGGCTGAAAAGAACCTGAAGCTGAGTGAAGCACTCAAAACCCTTAAGGATAAATGTTTTAACTTTGCAACCCGATGCACTGCTCAATTAAAGAGTATATTCAATTCAGTCAGAGTTGCATCCGAAGAAGCTAATATCTCTGCTAAAGATAACCCGGAGCATTTGAATGCGTCGAGAAAGAGGTTGACGTCCTCGACGAAGTCATAACTGGCCACGGTGACTTTTGTGCACTAGTGGCTTCTCGTTGTACGACCGCGCTTTCATAAAAGCCGGGTGTAACCATGCAAGGGCCGTTAACAGGCCAAATTTCAGCCTTTCGCCATCAGACCTAGTTGATATTCCAGTCGAAGCTCGAAGCGTACGCAACAGGTTTATCATCCAAATCTGGGCAAAAGGCGACCGAGAGTTGGCTAGAAACAAAGCTTGAAATCTGCTCAACAAAGTATGGCTCTTTACCTCTATTCTTTTTTTATGTTTTCCTTACCATATTCCTCATTAACCTTTCCTTCGTCATTCTTCAGGGTGATGGTGTTGGAAGCTAGTAAACCGAAGCTAAGTCTGAACCATTGAGGAAGGCTTTAGAAGCTCCTTTTGTTAATATCTGTAGAAACACTCTTTGGAAATTCTTTGTGCAAGAAAGGTGTATTATTTGACAAAGAATTGAAATTGAATGTGAATAGATAGTTGTAAATATTTGTAAATGCTTTGTAATGCTATTTTACCTTTCATTCGTGTGTCGTCTGCTTTGCTGTGGACGAAACCAATGCTCGTAGCTTTTTGAGCCGAAGTCGAAAAACACCTTCCCTTCTTTTTGTTCACATCGAAGAACCTCTTGAGAAAAATCAAAGATCGGCTCTCTCATATACAATGAAATTTCATTTGAGACGAAGCATCTTCGTATATACGAAGCGTTTTCTCATTGGAGACAGAAACACTCGCTTTTCCTGTTAATGCTTTATGCTTTTATGTCATGATGATGATGAATCTATAGATGCCTAATGTATGCTTGTATGAATGCAAAAAATGATGTGATGAAACATGCAAATATATGCCGAATGTAAAAAAACTCACGTGAATACACACCTAGACTCTACATCCCCTTAGGAACGACTTTGGAGTCTCTTCACCTTTTACTTAGGTGGTTGTTTAGCTCTGCATTCCCTCAGGAACGACTTTGGAGCTAAGCTCTGCATCCCCTTAGGAACGACTTTGGTGCTTCTTCACCTTTTAATTAGGTGGCATTTAAGCTCTGCATCTCCTTAGGGACGACTTTGGAGCTTGTTCATACTTTTTTACACTCGATGGCGTAATCCCAGATCCTTACATTTAACATGTGGGGGAATTTGGCCCTTGTATTGCATAGGGTTGTACAAAAATAAAAATTACAACCTATGGCCCCATTAAAAACCTTTCTCCCCTCTTTGAAAGAAAAAGGGTGCCATAAGGAAAATATAAGAAAATTACAAAATTTACACATAATATCTCCGAAGCTCATCTGCATCCCAAGATCTTGGAATGTCGTTGCCATCCATGTCTTTCAACCTGTATGATCCAGGTCTTGACGAAGATACCAACAGGAAAGGACCTTCCCATTTGAGCTGAAGTTTTCCCACTGTATCCGGGTTGGCCACTCTCTGAAGTACCAAGTGTCCTGGCTTGATGTTTTTAGTCTTACCTTCCGATCACGCCATTTGACTGTTTTAGCTTGATATTTATTGATGTGATCTATTGCCTAAAGTCTAGTCCCTTCTATGGTATCTTTTGTTATTTTACAATCCTCCTTGTCTTCTACCGAAGCTAGGGTCCTTATTGAACCTGTTCTTGCTTCTTCCAGTGTTATTGCTTCGTCACCGAATAAAAGCTTGAATGGGGTAAATCCTGTTGACCTTGAGACAACAGGGTTGTGGTTCCATACCACTTTTATTAACTCGTCTGGCCACTTTCCTTTTGGCTGATTGAAGATTGACTTCATTATTCCTGTTATTATGATTCCATTAGCTCATTCTACCAGTAAATTTGATTCTGGATGTCTTACTGATGCAAAATGTATTTTTGTACCGATTTGGTCACAAAAAGCTTTGAACGTTTTAGCATCAAATTGAGTTCCGTTATCAACTGGAATGGCCTTCGGCACACCGAAATGACAAACAATATTCTGCTAGATAAACTTTTGAACCATTGTCGAAGTTATTGTAGCTAGAGGTTTAGCTTCAATCCACTTTAAAAAGTATTCCAACGCTACTACAACGTATTTTAAATTTCCTTGCGCTGGTTGAAGTGGGCCTAATAAATCTAGCCCCCACCTTTGCAATGTCCAGGTAGGCTGGATTAGCTAAGTTAAAGACAAAGGTTGTTTTTGGTCTCTGGCACACTTCTGGTAGTTTTCACAATTTTGAACTAAATCCGCTGCATCTGAAGCTGCCTTTGGCCAATAAAATCCTTGTCTGAAAACTTTTCCAAGTAAAGGTCCGAACCCAATATGAGCTCCGCATAGCCCTGCATATATTTCCTTCATTAGCTCCTGACCTTTGGTTCTAGACAAACACTTTAGCAATGGAGAGCAAACTCCTTGTTTAGACAATTCTCCTTCTATGATTACGTAAGGCCTTGTCCTAGCTTCCATTCTTTTGATATAAGCTTCATCGTCCAAAGGATAATTGCCTTTTAGGAAGGATACAATCTCAGTCCTCCAATCTTCACTGTGCACTAGTGAGATTGTAAGCACTGCTCGCTCCATGAGCTCGACTGAAGGTGCTTTTATTGTTTCAAAAAAATACTTTCGAAGGTAATGGAAGCCCTTGTGCCACTGATTTGGCTAATAGGTCTGCATGTTCATTTTCTCCTCTTGGAATATTCTTCACAGAGAAGCCTTCGAAAGAGGGTTCCATTCTTCGGACTGTATCGAGATATTTTTCAAGCTTCAGATCCCTTGCTTTGTTGCTTTTGTCGATGTGTCCTGTGATAACTTGTGAATCAGATTTGAGGATTGCCCTTCTTATTCCCATTGCCTTAAGTTTTTGAAGCCCCAAGAGAAGGGCTTCATACTCTGCAATGTTATTTGTGTAGTTGAACTCTAGCCTGGTTACGTAGTGTCACACCCGGGCTTTAAGGAACAAAGCCAGGTGCATCTCATACATGCGCCAAGAAGACAACATATACAATAACAGAGTGTATAGAGATAACTGTCACGATAATCAGAGTATTTATTACATAGCGGAAGACTTATTACAAAATAAAAATAACGAGTATAAAATGAACTAAGGATCGTCGGCGCAGATGTCAACTGAGAAACGCCACCTAGATCAGATCAAACTCCTCGCCTTGTGGCTCCTCCTGAACCACCTGCTCTTCTCCTGTGGGGGGTGTGAGACAGCAAGAGTGAGCTCACATACGTTCATAGCTCAACAAGTCGTGGGGAATAATGTGGCATGAACTCACCAAAGGTGGGAGTTCATGAAGTGTAAGGCTGATCAATGAAATAAAGGCTGAAGCTGAGCATTGCTTTTAGAAGTTGGTCAAAATTTTATTAGCAGTTACTAAGTGCAAGTAAATACCAAACCATTATAATAATAAGTAAAAGTAATAATAAAATAATCCCAAATGCAATGAAATGACAGGTTAAGTTTAAGTTCCATAATTTAATCATGTGAGTGTCCGAGCCGCTCATGACCGTGAGCACGACTAGTATACCAGTTTTACACTCTGCAGAGGTTGCGCATCTTTACCCACAAGTCGTGTTACCCATTTGCCACAGAGTTGATCAGACTCCATACACCTCTACCGAGGAAGCGAGGCAGGGTACCACTACGAGGCCTTTACAAAGTTCCACTAGCTTTAGACTACCCGCTACAGTTTATAGGAAGCTCCAATGCAGGGTTCTTGCCTGACCGCCATCGCAGCAAAATCAACCCAAGGACCTCCCTACACTGACCACTCCCCTACTGCCCTTGCCCCTTTCGGGTAAGGTAGCCCTCCACTAGCTTTCCTAGTTAATCAGCCAAGGGCGTCCCACTAAACCCTTGTGGTAGCACTGTTTTCCCGGGTGGTTCTCCATGTTCCCATTAACATAATGATCTTATCATGCATAGTAATAATAAACAAATAATAAAAAGTATAACAATGAGTGATGAATATCTTTATACCCAAAGCCACATAAAGCAATAGCATGTACTACCCAAAAATTTAGTAGTAAAACCAGTGGTGAAACAAGGTATAAAGATAGTCAAAATCTAGGGTAACCTATTGGGTCCCATCAAAATTAACCTATGCAGATCATTATGATTAATAAGAACATGAATGGGTAAAAGAAGTGATCAAGGGCACAACTTGCCTTCAAAGAGCTCCTGCCAGCTATCTCTACCAGCTGAACCTCAGATTCCACAGTGGCTTGCTCGTCTACTCGCATCAACACAATACATACATAGTATAGCATAAATTAACATCACATCAAACATGTAAATAAAATATACAGTAATAAACTAGACATTAAAATATTGATCATAGGAACTGGAATTAATAATTTTGGAGTTATACATTTTAAGTTATGAAATTCCAAAGATTTTATGCATTTAATCTAGGGTTAAGTGAGAAATAAATTTTAATGTGTATTTCATGTAAAAGCAGTGGTATTATTTGATAGACAATAATATTTTGAAAATTTAGGAACTGGAATGGACCAATTTGGAGTTCATATGAATTTCCTATGAATTATTGAAGTTCTAGCAATTATTTTTCTATTAAAAATCCATTTTCCAAATTATTTATTCAATTTCAAACTGCACTGGATTGGGCCTCAAATTCCGGAAAGCACAGGGGCTCGCATGAAAGAATCCCCAAGACTCAACGCACTGCCCCTGTGGACGGCGGGTTCTATTTTCTTATTCCCCGAGGACTCTTTAACAAAATTCTCGGCCGAAGGGGTATAGTGAGTTCTGGGCCACTCAATCTAGTGTGGACGGCTCAGATTAGACCTAACTTAAACCGAAACGGTACGCAACGGGATCCACCCGATCCAAGATCAGCGGACCACAGCGCCCCAACCCCGGATCGAACCTGCACCCTTAGATCCTAAATCCACGATTCATGTTTAACCGAACCCTGGTTTCTAATCTGGGCCATCAATTTCCCATCCAACGGCCGGTGACGTTTTCCCCAACCCTGCTCAACCCGCGGCGGCGCAGCATGGCCCCCGGCGGCGATCCCGCCGGCGCGCAGCGATCCCCTGATTTAGCGCATAATCCGACCCTCTGGACGGTGCTACACATGAAGCAGTTAGGAGCGGAGGCGATGAGGTAATACTCACCGACGGTCAAACGACGTAGAAGTCCGGCCACGAGGAGGTGCGGCACGGTGGTGCAGTACTCCCTCCGGCGAGCAATCACTGGTCGCTCCGTCGTCGATTCCGCCCGATAGCGTCGCGGAAAGCCTCACAACAGCTCGGCGTAGGTTCCTGGCCCGATCCTAGGCTTCGGGTGACGGCGGGGTGCAGATTATGTGACAGCGGCAACTTTTCTCTCCCTCTGAGCTCGGCGATGGAAGTCGGGGTCGTGCACACAGTGCGCGCAAAGGCGAGTTTAGGGCTGCGGCGCTCGATTCATATAACCCGAGGCCGCGGACGATGGTTACGCAAGATTTGTTGGAGTCAACGCCCGGATTCCACGCTCGAATCACGGGCACGCCCAACGGTGTGCGCGACGATCTTGGTTGGGGATGCCGCGACCGGGATGACAGAGAGGTCCCACGAGACAGTGTGCCAGGGGACGGAATGGTGCGTGATGTAGCGGCTGCCAGGGCGGGCCCGCGTGATAGTGGCGCGAGTGAGGAAGTGGCCTGCGGCTTGGAGGAGAAAATGGGCTGAGATAAGGAAATGGGCCCAGGCACAGATTTTGCCACTTTCTTTCCTTTTTCTTTTTATTTTCTGCTCCTCTTTTCTTCAAGTTTATTTCCAATTCAAATTTCAATTCCAATTCAAAATCTGTAGCCAATTCATCTTCACATTAAATGTTCAGCTTGAACATGGTATGGTGATTATTTATTTATTTCTAAATTTTATTTGGTTTTGTATAGTAGTTCTCTTTCTATTTTATTTCCAATTCTCCCAATTTGCACTTTTGGGTTAAATCCCAATTCTCAACCTATTATTATATTTTTATCCATTTTACTATGTTATTAAATGCACAAACAAAGATCCAATATGATGCAATGGTTTTATTTCCAGGTTACAATGAGTATGGGGCAAAAAAAACACATAGTGAGATCAACTCTCTTGAGATTGTTTACAAATTGGGTATTACAAATCCTACCCCCCTTAAAAATAATCTCGTCCTCGAGATTTAAGAAGATCTAGGGAAAAGATGGGGAAAATCTATACGAAGCTCTTCTTCTCTTTCCCACGTGGCTTCATCTTCACCGTGGTGGCTCCATTGTACTTTGCACATCTTTATCACCTTATTTCTTGTAACTCGAGTCAAAGTGTCCAAAATCTTGATGGGATACTCCGCATAAGTCAAGTCATCTTGAACACTGAGGTCCTCCAGTGGTAGCTGCTCCTCAGGTACCCTGAGGCACTTCTTTAGCTGAGACACATGAAATACATCATGTACATCTGACAGATGATTGGGTAACTCCAATTGATATGCAACTTCTCCCACTCGCTTTAAGATCAAGAAAGGTCCAATGAAGCGAGGGGACAACTTTCCTTTAACTTTAAATCTCCTCATACCTCGGAGTGGTGACACCTTCAAATAGACATGATCACCCTCCTTAAACTCCAGTAGTCTTCTCCTATTATCAGCATAGCTCTTTTGCCTGGATTGTGCAATTCTCAAATTCTCCCTTATCATTTGAACTTGTTCTTCTGCCTCTTGTATAAGTTCAGGACCAAAGAATTGTCTTTCTCCAGTTTGATCCCAATACAGTGGAGTCCTGCATTTTCTACCATACAGAGCCTCAAACGGAGACATCTTCAAACTGGCTTGATAACTATTATTATAGGAAAACTCAGCATAGGGTAGACTCTTCTCCCAACTGCCACCATGCTTGAGAGCACAAGCTCTTAACATATCTTCCAGCACTTGATTTGTTCTCTCTGTCTGTCCATCAGTCTGGGGATGGTAGGCTGAACTAAAATTCAACTTTGTATCCAAGCTCTCATGCAACTTCTTCCAAAATCGAGAAGTAAACTGTGATCCTCGATCAGACACGATCTTCTTAGGTACTCCATGTAGACAAACTATCCGAGTCATATACAATTCTGCTAGCTTGGCTCCCGTGTAATTAGTCCTCACAGGTATGAAATGAGCCACTTTTGTCAATCTGTCTACAATTACCCAAATAGAGTCATATCCTGCTGGAGTGCGGGGTAGTCCAACAGTAAAATCCATACCAATTTTTTCCCATTTCCACTCAGGAATCTTAAGAGGGTGCAATAGTCCAGCTGGTCTTTGATGTTCGGCCTTGACTCTTTGACACACATCACACTTAGCCACATGAGCAGCAACATCTCTTTTCAGTCCATACCACCAATACTTTTGCTTCAAATCTTGATACATCTTAGTGCTACCAGGGTGGATAGAATAATCAGAATCATGGGCTTCCTTCAATATAGTCTCCCGGAGGCTATCAATCTCTAGAACACATATCCGATCTTTGAACCATATGGTACCTTGCTCATCCTCCGTGAATTCTGGAACTCGACCTTCAGTAATAAGATCCTTAATCTCTTGAATTTTAGCATCACCAACCTGACCTTTACGAATCTCTTGCTCCAAGGTAGGTTCCAACTCAATGGTAACTCCTTCAGTGTGAGTAACAATTCCCAGGTTGAGTCTCTCAAAGTCTTTTGCTAATTCATCAGGTAGCTGGACAACGAAAGCGGAGTGAACATGCTCCTACCGACTCAAGGCATCTGCAACCAAATTTGCCTTGCCCGGGTGATAGTGAATCTCCAAATCATAATCCTTAATGAGCTCCAACCAACGGCGTTGCCTAAGGTTGAGATCCTTCTGAGTGAATATATACTTCAAACTCTTATGATCCGTGTACACTTGGCACTTAGTTCCCATAATGTAGTGTCTCCAAATCTTCAGTGCATGCACAACTGCTGCCAGTTCTAAGTCATGAGTGGGGTAGTTCAATTCATGTTTCCGCAACTGACGAGATGCATAGGCAATCACATATCCTTCTTGCATGAGCACACATCCCAATCCTTGACCACATGCATCAAAGTAAATGTCAAATCCCTTCTGCAGATCTGGCATAATCAATACTGGTGGTGACATCAATCTCTCCTTCAATTGATCAAAGCTATCTTGACATTTCTCATCCCACTTGAATTCTCTTCCTTTCTCCAAAAGCGAGGTCATAGGCTTGGTAATCTTAGAAAATCCTTCAATAAATCTCTGATAGTATCCTACAAGTTCCAAGAAACTTCGAATCTCCGTAACTGTAGTGGGTACGCTCCACTCCATTATCTCCTTGACTTTAGCAGGATCCACTGATATTCCGCCATTAGAAATAATATGACCAAGGAATGGCACCTTGTCAATCCAAAACTCGCACTTGCTGAACTTAGCATAGAGTTGATTATCTCGCAGCTTCTGTAGCACCAATATCAGGTGTTCCTCATGATCACTTTCACTCTTAGAATAGATAATAATATCGTCGATAAATACTACGACGAATCTGTCCAAATACTCCATCAAATCCATGAAATAAGCTGGTGCATTATTTAATCCAAACGACATAACAGTAAACTCGTATAATCCATATCGGGTTGAGAAAGCCGTCTTAGGAATATCTGATGGTCAAATCTTCATTTGATGGTAACCTGATCGGAGATCAATCTTTGAGAATACCCTTGCACCTCTCATCTGACCAAATAAATCTTCGATACGGGATAATGGATACTTGTTCTTCACAGTGACATCGTTAAGTGATCTATAATCCACACACATCCGCTGAGATCCATCCTTCTTCTGTACAAACAAAACCGGTGCTCCACAAGGTGAAGAATTAGGACGAATGTATCCAGCATCCTATAATTCCGTTAATTGCTTCTTAAGTTCCTTTAGTACTTCTACGAACATCTTGTATGACCGTTTAGAAATAGGAGCAGTCCTAGGTAAGAGATCAATGACCAACTTAACTTCCATATCTGGTGGCATCCTTAATAACTCCTCTGGAAAGACATCCGGAAAAATCCCTAACTGCACGGATGTTGTCACCCACCAACTTCTCATCTACTAAGAATGACGCTAGTCTGATGGTGGTAATTATTGCAACTTCAACTTCAAATCTTTGTCCTTTGGAATTGGTGAGTTCTATGGTTCCCTTAGCATGGTGTATATACTGTCCTTGCCTTTCTTAACCATGACGTACCAAGGATCACGTCTACAGTGCTCTCTTCTAACACTATAGGGGTAGCCCATCTGGGTTAGAAATACAGGGTAAGAAAGGAAGAATTGTAGACGAGGCGAGTAATTACGAAGCATGTTACTTTGGGGGATTTATTAGCTAACTGTGTCACCTACTAAAGCTAATTCATTACCTTATGGTGGTACATGCTAAGATGCCCGTCTATACTATTTCAATCAATCAAAGAAGCAAATCAGGCATTGATCATCAGAACAATCAACCAACATTTTTAAATAGAGAAAATAGTTTTGATTTTTGTCTTAGGCCCCCTATCTCTTAGAAAAGTCATAAATATAGGATTCCAAAGTGTGAAATCCATCTTATCTTAGAGTAGAAAAGATAAGAATGATCAGAGTGGAACAGTAGAAGGTGAGACAGGATCAAGTTAAGTGTAGAAAGAATCAGAGTAAGGTAAGTATAGAATGAATCAGAATGAGGTAAGTAGGTAAGGGTTTGCCCATTCTATCTAGGTTTCGTTCTACAGTCAACATTTCCTCTGATACCACTTCTGTCACACCTGGGCTTTAAGGAACAAAGCCAGGTGCATCTCATACATGCGCCAAGAAGACAACATATACAATAACAGAGTGTATAGAGATAACTGTCACGATAATCAGAGTATTTATTACATAGCGGAAGACTTATTACAAAATAAAAATAACGAGTATAAAATGAACTAAGGATCGTCGGCGCAGATGTCAACTGAGAAACGCCACCTAGATCAGATCAAACTCCTCGCCTTGTGGCTCCTCCTGAACCACCTGCTCTTCTCCTGTGGGGGGGGGGTGTGAGATAGCAAGAGTGAGCTCACATACGTTCATAGCTCAACAAGTCGTGGGGAATAATGTGGCATGAACTCACCAAAGGTGGGAGTTCATGAAGTGTAAGGCTGATCAATGAAATAAAGGCTGAAGCTGAGCATTGCTTTTAGAAGTTGGTCAAAATTTTATTAGCAGTTACTAAGTGCAAGTAAATACCAAACCATTATAATAATAAGTAAAAGTAATAATAAAATAATCCCAAATGCAATGAAATGACAGGTTAAGTTTAAGTTCCATAATTTAATCATGTGAGTGTCCGAGCCGCTCATGACCGTGAGCACGGCTAGTATACCAGTTTTATACTCTGCAGAGGTTGCACATCTTTACCCACAAGTCGTGTTACCCATTTGCCACAGAGTTGATCAGACTCCATACACCTCTACCGAGGAAGCGAGGCAGGGTACCACTACGAGGCCTTTACAAAGTTCCACTAGCTTTAGACTACCCGCTACAGTTTATAGGAAGCTCCAATGCAGGGTTCTTGCCTGACCGCCATCGCAGCAAAATCAACCCAAGGACCTCCCTACACTGACCACTCCCCTACTGCCCTTGCCCCTTTCGGGTAAGGTAGCCCTCCACTAGCTTTCCTAGTTAATCAGCCAAGGGCGTCCCACTAAACCCTTGTGGTAGCACTGTTTTCCCGGGTGGTTCTCCATGTTCCCATTAACATAATGATCTTATCATGCATAGTAATAATAAACAAATAATAAAAAGTATAACAATGAGTGATGAATATCTTTATACCCAAAGCCACATAAAGCAATAGCATGTACTACCCAAAAATTTAGTAGTAAAACCAGTGGTGAAACAAGGTATAAAGATAGTCAAAATCTAGGGTAACATATTGGATCCCATCAAAATTAACCTATGCAGATCATTATGATTAATAAGAACATGAATGGGTAAAAGAAGTGATCAAGGGCACAACTTGCCTTCAACGAGCTCCTGCCAGCTATCTCTACCAGCTGAACCTCAGATTCCACAGTGGCTTGCTCGTCTACTCGCATCAACACAATACATACATAGTATAGCATAAATTAACATCACATCAAACATGTAAATAAAATATACAGTAATAAACTAGACATTAAAATATTGATCATAGGAACTGGAATTAATAATTTTGGAGTTATACATTTTAAGTTATGAAATTCCAAAGATTTTATGCATTTAATCTAGGGTTAAGTGAGAAATAAATTTTAATGTGTATTTCATGTAAAAGCAGTGGTATTATTTGATAGACAATAATATTTTGAAAATTTAGGAACTGGAATGGACCAATTTGGAGTTCATATGAATTTCCTATGAATTATTGAAGTTCTAGCAATTATTTTTCTATTAAAAATCCATTTTCCAAATTATTTATTCAATTTCAAACTGCACTGGATTGGGCCTCAAATTCCAGAAAGCACAGGGGCTCGCATGAAAGAATCCCCAAGACTCAACGCACTGCCCCTGTGGACGGCGGGTTCTATTTTCTTATTCCCCGAGGACTCTTTAACAAAATTCTCGGCCGAAGGGGTATAGTGAGTTCTGGGCCACTCGATCTAGTGTGGACGGCTCAGATTAGACCTAACTTAAACCGAAACGGTACGCAACGGGATCCACCCGATCCAAGATCAACGGACCACAGCGCCCCAACCCCGGATCGAACCTGCACCCTTAGATCCTAAATCCACGATTCATGTTTAACCGAACCCTGGTTTCTAATCTGGGCCATCAATTTCCCATCCAACGGCCGGTGACGTTTTCCCCAACCCTGCTCAACCCGCGGCGGCGCAGCACGGCCCCCGGCGGCGATCCCGCCGGCGCGCAGCGATCCCCTGATTTAGCGCATAATCCGACCCTCTGGACGGTGCTACACATGAAGCAGTTAGGAGCGGAGGCGATGAGGTAATACTCACCGACGGTCAAACGACGTAGAAGTCCGGCCACGAGGAGGTGCGGCACGGTGGTGCAGTACTCCCTCCGGCGAGCAATCACTGGTCGCTCCGTCGTCGATTCCGCCCGATAGCGTCGCGGAAAGCCTCACAACAGCTCGGCGTAGGTTCCTGGCCCGATCCTAGGCTTCGGGTGACGGCGGGGTGCGGATTATGTGACAGCGGCAACTTTTCTCTCCCTCTGAGCTCGGCGATGGAAGTCGGGGTCGTGCACACAGTGCGCGCAAAGGCGAGTTTAGGGCTGCGGCGCTCGATTCATATAACCCGAGGCCGCGGACGATGGTTACGCAAGATTTGTTGGAGTCAACGCCCGGATTCCACGCTCGAATCACGGGCATGCCCAACGGTGCGCGCGACGATCTTGGTTGGGGATGCCGCGACCGGGATGACAGAGAGGTCCCACGAGACAGTGTGCCAGGGGACGGAATGGTGCGTGATGTAGCGGCTGCCAGGGCGGGCCCGCGTGATAGTGGCGCGAGTGAGGAAGTGGCCTGCGGCTTGGAGGAGAAAATGGGCTGAGATAAGGAAATGGGCCCAGGCACAGATTTTGCCACTTTCTTTCCTTTTTCTTTTTATTTTCTGCTCCTCTTTTCTTCAAGTTTATTTCCAATTCAAATTTCAATTCCAATTCAAAATCTGTAGCCAATTCATCTTCACATTAAATGTTCAGCTTGAACATGGTATGGTGATTATTTATTTATTTCTAAATTTTATTTGGTTTTGTATAGTAGTTCTCTTTCTATTTTATTTCCAATTCTCCCAATTCGCACTTTTGGGTTAAATCCCAATTCTCAACCTATTATTATATTTTTATCCATTTTACTATGTTATTAAATGCACAAACAAAGATCCAATATGATGCAATGGTTTTATTTCCAGGTTACAATGAGTATGGGGCAAAAAAAACACATAGTGAGATCAACTCTCTTGAGATTGTTTACAAATTGGGTATTACACGTAGCAGGTTCTGATCTTAGATGGTGAAATTAGAATGGCAGCTGCTCCTGCGCCGAAGGTTCCTCATGACCTATCACAAAATATTGTCCAAGCTTCGTCATATTTTGTTCTTTCTTCGTCCTGGGCCCCTGGCGTCTAATCAGCAATAAAGTCTCCTAATGCTTGAGATTGGATTAAAGACCTATGAACATAATCTACGGTGAATTCATTCAGCTCTGCCGCCCATTTTCCAACTCTTCCTGTGGCTTCTCTGTTCCTTATTATATCCTTGAGAGGCTGAGAAGAAGGTACTATGATATGGTATGACTGGAAATAACGTCGAAGCTTTCTGGAGGCCATCAATAGAGCATATAGTACCTTCTCCAATTTTGTGTAATTTTTCTTTGATGGACTAAGTACTTCAGAGACGAAGTACACTGACACTTGCTTCTTCGCTTGGCCATCTTGCTTTTCTTGCACCAACGCTGCACTAACTACAGCGTGAGAAGCAACTACATACATCAACAATGGGGCTCCTGACAAAGGTGGGGTTAATATTGTCAGTTCTATTAAGTATTGCTTCAGCTCTTCGAAAGCCTTTTGCTGAGTTGGCCTCCACTAGAAGACTTCGGCTGACTTCAATACTTCAAAGAATGGCAAGTTCCTTTCTGCCGATATTTAAATAAATCTATTCAATGAGGCCAATCTTCTTGTCAGCCTTTGGGCACCTTTTCTTGACTTCGGTGGCTCCATCCGAAGTATAGCTTCTATCTTGTTTGGGTTAGCCTCAATTCCTTTTGTTGACATGAGACACCCAAGAAATTTCCCCTTCTTCACTCCGAAAACACATTTTTCTAGGTTGAGCTTAAGGCCTGCCTTTCTAAAATTGGCAAATGTTTCTTGTAGATCAGCGATGTGATTTTCTTGCTTGGTACTTTTGACTATGATATCATCGACATATGTTAGAACATTCCTGCCGATCTGTGAGCAAAGGACTTTAGCAGTCATACTATTGAAGCTTCCCCCATCATTCTTGAGCCCCTCAGGCATCCGAAGGTAGCAGTAGGTCCCACTAGGAGTTATGAAGCTTGTTTGGGGCTCATCTTCTTTCTTCATCCAAATTTGATGGTAGCCAGAATAGCAGTCCAATAGACTCATGAGCTCCGAGGTAGCTGCTGCATCCACAAGGGAGTCTATTCTTGGCAAAGGGAACTCATCCTTCAGACATGCCTTATTGAGATCTGTAAAATCAATGCACATCCTCCACTTCCCATTAGCCTTCTTCACCATCACAGTATTGGCCAGCCACTCTAGATATGTTACCTCTCTGATTACTCTGGCACTCAGAAGCCTTTTGACTTTGTTTCTTGCACCTTTGGCTTTGTCATCGGACATCTTCTGAAGATTTTGCTTCCTTGGCCCGATAGCCGAATCTACATTAAGTAAATGCTCGATGACATCTTTGTTGACACCACAAAGATCATTGGTTGACTAAGCAAAGACATCCTTGTTGTTGAACAGAAATCTCAATAGTGTTTTTTCTTGTTCATCAGACAATTGAGATCTCATCAACACCCTCTGCTCGGCTATGTCTTCACATAGAAGCATGGGCTTCAGTTGGTCTGCTGAGGCAGCCTTATCTCTTTTGTGCTTGTACTGTTGATGAGCTTCGACCCTTCTAGCAGCCTCTTGACTTCCATGCACAGCTATGGGACCCTAGTCTAATGGTATCTTCATGCATAGATATGCTGGATGAAGTATTGCTTCGAAGGCATTTAATGTTCCTCGACCAATGATTGCATTATAAGGATATTCCATATGTAACACCCGGGTTTTAGGGGTCCAAAGCCCGGGCGCGAACATAAACACCAGGTGTGCTGGGACCAAGTCTCACACATATGATGAATCATGGCACAGGATCGAATGTCACATATTTACTACATAACAGGAGTTCTATACAAAATAAATAAATAATTACATTATAAGGAGACAACGGTCCAGCAACCCAAAGTTGACTGGGAGACGACGGCCTAGACCTCTCACGAACTCGTCACAGCATCCTCCATGCGCCTCATCCCGGGGTACCTGTTCTTGACCTGTGGGGGGGTGTGAGACAGCAAGAGTGAGCTCACATACGTTCATCGCTCAACAAGTTGTGGGGAATAATGTGCATGAACTCGCCAAAGGTGGGAGCTCACGTGAAGTGTAAGGCTTACCAAAGAGAATGGTTAGAGCTGAGCATTGCTTTTAAAGTTGGTCAAAATTTTATTAGCCATTACTAAGTATAATTAAATACCAACCCAATTAAGTAGTAGAACAAAAGTAACAACCTCACCTGCGATGCAATGCATATGACAAATTGAGTTTAAGTTCCATAATTTAATCATGTGAGGGTCCGAGCTGCTCATGACCGTGAGCACGGCTAGTATACCAGTTTTACACTCTGCAGAGGTGGCGCATCTTTACCCACAAGTCATGTTACCCATCTGCCAAGGGATCGCGACTTCCCATACACCTCTACCGAGGAGGCGAGGCAGGGTAACACTACGAGGCCTTTACAAAGTTCCACTAGCTTCAGAAAACCCGCTACAGTTTATAGGAAGCTCCAATGCAGGAATCCCTTGCAGGACCGCCATCGCAGCAAAATCCTCCCGAGGGCCTCCCTACACTAACCACTCCCCTACTGCCCTTGCCCCTTTCGGGTAAGGTAGTCTTCCACTAGCTTTCCTAATTAATCGGCCAAGGGCGTCCCATTAAACCCTTGTGGTAGCACTGTTTTCCCGGGTGGTCGCTCCATGTTCCAATTAACATAATGATCTTATCATGAACAGTGATAATAAACAGATAATAAAAGTGTGATCATGAATAATGTATCTTCATACCCAAAACCACATAAAGCACTAGCAAGCACTACCCAAAAAGTTCAGTGGTAAACAAGGTATAAAGATAATCAAACTAGGGTAACCTATTGGGTCCCATCAAAATTAACCTATGCAGATCATTATGATTAATCAGAACATGAGTAGGTAAAAAGAAGTGATCAAGGGCACAACTTGCCTGGGTCTTTGAGATTCCAGGTACCAGGATGATCTCCAGATTCTTGTGACCTCACTGCTATTCGTAGCAATACAAACAAACATGGGATAGGCAAAATTAACATTACACCAAACATATATGCAAAATTCATATTAATAATCTACATATTTAAATAAGATCACAGGAACAGGAATTATTAATTTTGGAGTTATAGATTTTAAGTTATGGATTTCTAAAGATTTTATGTGCTTTGTACAAGATTAATTAGGTTATCAATTTTACTGTGGCTTTCATGTCAAAACAGTGACACAAAATGATAACCAATAATATTACAAAATTATAGGAACTGAAATGGACTAATTTGGACTTAATATGAATTTTCTATGAATTATACAAATTTTACAAGTATTTATATATTCAAAAATCAATTTCTAAATCTCTTTTTCCTATTTTCTTTAATTCCTGGACTGGGCGCACTAATACAGAGAAGGTCGGGGTTTAATTCGCAAAATAACCCAGACACAGGCTTCCCACGCATTGGACGGCGGGTTTGTTTTACTAAAACCGCAGGGGTTCTTTTGTAAGTTATCCTGGTGAAGGGGTATGGCTGGTTGTCAGCCACAAGATTAGATTTGGATGACCCAGATCGATCCCGAGCCCATAATCTACGTAGACCGCTCGATCGAGGATCAATGGTCCGCGATGCATCATCACTTCACTTTCCCTCGCTCTTAATCTTCACCGTCCGATTAGCAGATCAACGGTCACAAGACCATCTTCCCCAAGGCGGCAGCCAGGTTGCATAAGGCCGAGCCCCATTCCCCGAGCGGCGTGAGCACCCGAGGTGGCGGCGCCCGGTGATGCCCAGGCACCGGTACGGAAATCCCTGGGCCTGGTGCTCCCTAGCACCCCAACTCGGCCAGGCACACAAGGAAGGAGGAGCGAGCTGAACCCCACGGTACTCATGTCGTGCGCCCAGGAAGCATACGCCCGACCCCGAGATTCGTTCATGGCGATCGCAACTTCATCTACTTCCATTATGCGCGGCTATGGTGATGGAGAGATCGAGTCTTTAGGAGAGGGTCTCACCGGTGCTGGCACTCTGTACGAACCGGTCGCGACGCCAATAGCTTGAAGATCCCTTGATGAAGAAGCCCGGCGATGGCGCGGCGGTTTTCCCCTGGCGCTGGAGCTCCGAGCCTCCGACGCAGGAGTCGTTCGGCACACGCCCCGCGGCGGCAAATCGGCCACCGAATTCTCAGGGAGAGTTCTGGATTTGGTTTTGGTGAGCAGGGAAACATGACGCCCAGTTTTTATAGCACGGGGGGATAACGGATGGATTCCTCGCGGTTGTTGCGGTGTTCTTGTTGCTCCCGGAATCCCCGCCGGATGCGCAGGAGATATTGCAACAAACCTTGAGTTCAGCAGGGGAGAAAAGGAGGACCGGCCATGGCGTGCTTGGCGCAACAAACCGCCCGAGATGTCCGACCGAAAGAGAGACAGGGGGTGAGGGTCCCACTCGTAAGCGATCGGACCGGAGCAAGCTGGTGTGGCCGCAGGCTGTCGGGGCGGCGTTTGTTATGGAGAAGATACTGAGCTGACGGGTGGGTCCCACATTACGGTGAGGACAGCAGGGCGCGGTGGCTGGTGAGATGAGTGGGCCGGAAGTGAAGCCCAGTTTGGTTCTTTTTTTTCTATTTTATATCTTCGTTTCCCATTTCAATCCTAAGTTTGATTCTGAATTTCAAACATATATTTGATGCATCAATCAGAAATCTCAGTATGACAATGCAAGTATAAATTATATATTTTTATATTGATTTCTTTGTCCATGCCACAAAACATATAATTAAATGAAGTATGATTTATGTAAAATATATCACCATATTATTTAGTTAAGAAAATAGTTCAAATACATAGCCAAAATTTATATTACCCCTTTGGAAAATATTTAAATTGATAAGCTTATTAGAAGGACGCTTTTAAATTGTAAATCTTTAGTAATTTTTTTTTTCAAATACCAAAATAGGATTTTAGGGTGTTACAAATCCTACCCCCTTAACAGAAATCTTGTCCTCGAGATTTGTAAGGACAGTGATGTAAAACAAAGAACTTTATTTATAGTTTAGCCTTTAACTTCTAATTAGTTTAAGAATTAAGAAGTTTCATGTTATTTAGACAGTGGTTATGAGAGGATGGGTATGTATATCCACTTTACTGTGTTTGGTAAAAGATGTCTTTAAAGCATAGAGAGGTTTGGGTAAGAAAGAGTGCGGTAAGGAAATACTCCATCCAAGATTTGTGGATCTTGATTCATCTGATGATCTAGCTTGATCTTTGAAGGCTTGAGTTGGGGCTGAAGACCAGATTTGGCTTGACTCTTATCCTTCCTTAACGCGGTTGATCCTTTCTTCCTCGAGCTTTGGTGTCTTCATCCGGGTTTGTGAGCAGATGGGTAGAGGGTTCAATAGCTATATGCTAGATGCAATTAGTTGTGTAACCTGTTTTGTAGGTCAAGTTGATCTGTCATTCTTAATTTAGTGCAGGGTGAACTAAGTTAAGACCCGCTCTATAGGAGTAGAGTTTAATCTATTTCATCAGTATTATCTAACATGTTTGATAAGTCACTTTAGATTAGATCAGATCTAGGTTAGATTGGTGTGACTAGTTTGACTAGATAAGATCTTATTTATTTTAGGCTAGATCATGGTTGTTACACTAGCGTGGGATAAATATGCTTATTGGGGTAAGATGAATCCATAAGGATAAGGTAGAATCTTTTGAGGTCAGATAGATCTATTAGGATAAGGTAAATTTTCAAGATAAGATGAGAATCTATTTTTTTTAGGATAAGATGGATCTATGAGTGTAGGATAGACTTTTTCAAGATAAGATGGATTTTGCTAGGCTAGATTCTTTGATGAGGGATAACCTAGTTCATTTAGATATTTTTATAACCGTTTTTTTTCTCTATATGTATATGCAGATGTGATTGTGGATATTACTCCACATCTAATCACACTCAATCAAAGATCCAAATTAAACAAGTATCATAAGAACAAACATTCAAGCATACAAATACCTATAAAATAGCTTTGTTTTTGTTCCTAAGAGTAGGTCTCCTATTCCTAAAGTCACTTTAGGCACAGGATTTCAAAGTGTGAAATCCACATTTGTCTTTAGAATGAAAAGGTAAGAATAATCAGAGTAAAGCGGAAATAGATGAGAAAAGATTAAGAAAAGTTAAAAAAAATCAGAGTAGCAAAGGTAAGTAGATAATGGTTGTCCAGTTCTATCTAGGTTTCGTCCTACAGTCAACATTCCTCTGATACCACTTCTGTAACACCCGGGTTTTAGGCGTCCAAAGCCCGGGCGCGAACATAAACACCAGGTGTGCTGGGACCAAGTCTCACACATATGATGAATCATGGCACAGGATCGAATGTCACATCTTTACTACATAACAGGAGTTCTATACAAAATAAATAAATAATTACATTATAAGGAGACAACGGTCCAGCAACCCAAAGTTGACTGGGAGACGACGGCCTAGACCTCTCACGAACTCGTCACAGCATCCTCCATGCGCCTCATCCCGGGGTACCTGTTCTTGACCTGTGGGGGGGTGTGAGACAGCAAGAGTGAGCTCACATACGTTCATCGCTCAACAAGTTGTGGGGAATAATGTGCATGAACTCGCCAAAGGTGGGAGCTCACGTGAAGTGTAAGGCTTACCAAAGAGAATGGTTAGAGCTGAGCATTGCTTTTAAAGTTGGTCAAAATTTTATTAGCAATTACTAAGTATAAGTAAATACCAACCCAATTAAGTAGTAGAACAAAAGTAACAACCTCACCTGCGATGCAATGCATATGACAAATTGAGTTTAAGTTCCATAATTTAATCATGTGAGGGTCCGAGCTGCTCATGACCGTGAGCACGGCTAGTATACCAGTTTTACACTCTGCAGAGGTGGCGCATCTTTACCCACAAGTCATGTTACCCATCTGCCAAGGGATCGCGACTTCCCATACACCTCTACCGAGGAGGCGAGGCAGGGTAACACTACGAGGCCTTTACAAAGTTCCACTAGCTTCAGAAAACCCGCTACAGTTTATAGGAAGCTCCAATGCAGGAATCCCTTGCAGGACCGCCATCGCAGCAAAATCCTCCCGAGGGCCTCCCTACACTGACCACTCCCCTACTGCCCTTGTACCTTTCGGGTAAGGTAGTCTTCCACTAGCTTTCCTAATTAATCGGCCAAGGGCGTCCCATTAAACCCTTGTGGTAGCACTGTTTTCCCGGGTGGTCGCTCCATGTTCCAATTAACATAATGATCTTATCATGAACAGTGATAATAAACAGATAATAAAAGTGTGATCATGAATAATGTATCTTCATACCCAAAACCACATAAAGCACTAGCAAGCACTACCCAAAAAGTTCAGTGGTAAACAAGGTATAAAGATAATCAAACTAGGGTAACCTATTGGGTCCCATCAAAATTAACCTATGCAGATCATTATGATTAATCAGAACATGAGTAGGTAAAAAGAAGTGATCAAGGGCACAACTTGCCTGGGTCTTTGAGATTCCAGGTACCAGGATGATCTCCAGATTCTTGTGACCTCACTGCTATTCGTAGCAATACAAACAAACATGGGATAGGCAAAATTAACATTACACCAAACATATATGCAAAATTCATATTAATAATCTACATATTTAAATAAGATCACAGGAACAGGAATTATTAATTTTGGAGTTATAGATTTTAAGTTATGGATTTCTAAAGATTTTTATGTGCTTTGTACAAGATTAATTAGGTTATCAATTTTACTGTGGCTTTCATGTCAAAACAGTGACACAAAATGATAACCAATAATATTACAAAATTATAGGAACTGAAATGGACTAATTTGGACTTAATATGAATTTTCTATGAATTATACAAATTTTACAAGTATTTATATATTCAAAAATCAATTTCTAAATCTCTTTTTCCTATTTTCTTTAATTCCTGGACTGGGCGCACTAATACAGAGAAGGTCGGGGTTTAATTCGCAAAATAACCCAGACACAGGCTTCCCACGCATTGGACGGCGGGTTTGTTTTACTAAAACCGCAGGGGTTCTTTTGTAAGTTATCCTGGTGAAGGGGTATGGCTGGTTGTCAGCCACAAGATTAGATTTGGATGACCCAGATCGATCCCGAGCCCATAATCTACGTAGACCGCTCGATCGAGTATCAATGGTCCGCGATGCATCATCACTTCACTTTCCCTCGCTCTTAATCTTCACCGTCCGATTAGCAGATCAACGGTCACAAGACCATCTTCCCCAAGGCGGCAGCCAGGTTGCATAAGGCCGAGCCCCATTCCCCGAGCGGCGTGAGCACCCGAGGTGGCGGCTCCCGGTGATGCCCAGGCACCGGTACGGAAATCCCTGGGCCTGGTGCTCCCTAGCACCCCAACTCGGCCAGGCACACAAGGAAGGAGGAGCGAGCTGAACCCCACGGTACTCATGTCGTGCGCCCAGGAAGCATACGCCCGACCCCGAGATTCGTTCATGGCGATCGCAACTTCATCTACTTCCATTATGCGCGGCTATGGTGATGGAGAGATCGAGTCTTTAGGAGAGGGTCTCACCGGTGCTGGCACTCTGTACGAACCGGTCGCGACGCCAATAGCTTGAAGATCCCTTGATGAAGAAGCCCGGCGATGGCGCGGCGGTTTTCCCCTGGCGCTGGAGCTCCGAGCCTCCGACGCAGGAGTTGTTCGGCACACGCCCCGCGGCGGCAAATCGGCCACCGAATTCTCAGGGAGAGTTCTGGATTTGGTTTTGGTGAGCAGGGAAACACGACGCCCAGTTTTTATAGCACGGGGGGATAACGGATGGATTCCTCGTGGTTGTTGCGGTGTTCTTGTTGCTCCCGGAATCCCCGCCGGATGCGCAGGAGATATTGCAACAAACCTTGAGTTCAGCAGGGGAGAAAAGGAGGACCGGCCATGGCGTGCTTGGCGCAACAAACCGCTCGAGATGTCCGACCGAAAGAGAGACAGGGGGTGAGGGTCCCACTCGTAAGCGATCGGACCGGAGCAAGCTGGTGTGGCCACAGGCTGTCGGGGCGGCGTTTGTTATGGAGAAGATACTGAGCTGACGGGTGGGTCCCACATTACGGTGAGGACAGCAGGGCGCGGTGGCTGGTGAGATGAGTGGGCCGGAAGTGAAGCCCAGTTTGGTTCTTTTTTTTCTATTTTATATCTTCGTTTCCCATTTCAATCCTAAGTTTGATTCTGAATTTCAAACATATATTTGATGCATCAATCAGAAATCTCAGTATGACAATGCAAGTATAAATTATATATTTTTATATTGATTTCTTTGTCCATGCCACAAAACATATAATTAAATGAAGTATGATTTATGTAAAATATATCACCATATTATTTAGTTAAGAAAATAGTTCAAATACATAGCCAAAATTTATATTACCCCTTTGGAAAATATTTAAATTGATAAGCTTATTAGAAGGACGCTTTTAAATTGTAAATCTTTAGTAATTTTTTTTTTCAAATACCAAAATAGGATTTTAGGGTGTTACACCATATCAACAATGTTAAAGACAACTTGCTCTGTCCTTGTGTTATGAACATAGCCGAAGGTAATCGGCATTGTTATCTTACCAAGTGCCACTATATGCCTTCCTTCGAAGCCACAAAGGGGATGTGTTGCGTCATGTATCTTATCATCCTGCTCTTGCATCTGCCTGAAAGCTTTTGCAAAGATAATAACTGCTGCACTACCTGTGTCTATAAGGACGTTGTGTACCAGAAACCCTTGATGACATAAGATATGACCATTGCATCATTATGAGGATAGTCCTTGAGCTGAAGGTCCTCCTAGGAGAAGGTGATTGGTATATGTGACCACTTGGACTTGATGAAGGATCCTTGAACTCCAACATGTTGTACCCTTCTTTGTGCCTCTTTCTTCTGCTTCTTGTTAGCTGGCTCAGAACTTGAACCGCTCGTGATTGGGAGCACTAGCATCGTAGCTGAAGGTGCATGGTTTGAGTTCCTTGCAAAGCCATTGTCACTATCGTGGAAGTGAGTTCACCGGAGGTGGGCGCCAATGTTGGTCACTTGTTCTCAAATGCTATGAATCAATAACAAGGCAACACAATTGTTAAAGATAAAGGACCATCGTCCTCCGAAGCATTGTTTCCCCTCAGATTCAATGGTCATCGGACGAAGGTCATGAAGGACATGCCTTCATTATCTCATGAATAAATTAGAATACATAAGTATAAATATAATGGATACCGATTATCAATACATTCGTATTAGCATTCCTTAAAATTTATAAGAGTATTAACAGAACATGTATTGCATTGATACCTTTGGCTTGCTCAAAGGTGATGACGTGAGAGAGTGATTACAATTCAGTGTGTCCTATACAGTGCTACTGTTCATCTATTTATAGGCACGGGACGCAGCCCGGGTAAAATTACATTCATGACATTCAACATTTGTTTATAAGCATAACTTAAATCACTAGGGTCTATCTAGTCTTTTCATCCTCTGCTTAATCTAAACCGAAGCTGATGGCAGCTTCGGCACTTGCCATCGTTGCTCCTAAGAGAGGTCTTCGTCTTGAGGACCTTCGGCAGAAAGAAGGAAACCTTTAGGACCACTTTGCTGATGGTGTCTTTGTTTTGAGGATCTTCGGCGGAGAAGAAGACCCCCAACAATAATAATATTTATTTGCAGCAACTGCAAGGTGTGACATAAAGCAGACATGTTGAATGAGTGATAAAGTTGAATACATAGCAACAATTATCTTACCACCATCATGTGTGGCATGGGAAGCCTCTAAGCTGGCTAGCTGCCTCTAGAGAGCCACAACATCATATTGAAGCAAGGGTGAAAAATTTTCTTGAAGTTGGGATGATTGTTCTTTCAATTCACCCCCAACATGAAGTAAGGAAACAATAACATGATCTAGCATATCCTATATAGGAAGTCAATAAGTCAGAGGTAACCGGATAATGGCACGAGATAGCAGAAAATCTATGAAGTTACCTTAAAGTTGTTAAATAAGTTGGAGTCAGGCAAAGATGAAGATGATTGAATCTCCCCAGTGGTAATAGTATTTCTAGAAGCTCTAAGACTAGCAAGTGTAAGGGAAGATAAGCACAAAGGTTCGAGCTGCAATGCATCACTCATTGGAATACCAACATCACTAGAAAAGTAGTGCTTCAATAGCAGGATCACAAACAGGTTTCATCAAGTCTACATTCTCGGCTGATGGTGAAGTGTCTGTAACAAGTCTGTCTGCTGTAGAATCTTCAACCATACTCAGGATGTCAACCTCTAAAACTCCTGAGATACCTTACTACAGTTCAGTAGATGACTCGGTCAACACTCCAGCCCCATCAATCCTGGTGAATGGAGTTGAGTCAGGTTGTGCCACTATCAATGCAACATTTGATGCCCCAGCCCTTTCATTCTCGGGGGTTGGAGTTGCGTCGACCAATGGCTCGACTACTGTCTCAGTCAGAGTGTCGTCTTCATTGGTCTTAGGAATAGAAGTTAGGCCTGCCTCTAGCTTAGGTATCAATCCAGCAATGCAGAGCATTGTGTTTCCGGAAGTCAAGTTTCCTTCACCCTATGTCTATAGAACATAGAGAGGGACCACAAATGCTTGGAGGCCCATGAAGGGCTCACCCACATGACTGATGTTTACATCCACAACATGAATAATAACTCATTCAACATACTCTCAGGGATAACCTCCTCTAGAATAATGTCAAAGGCCGATAGTTCCAAACCCTGAAGCTTGATCAGACCTTTTGGGGGAACAAGGTTAGTAGGGTCATTATGGGTTTTAGAGCATTTCTCACAATGAACAAGAGTGATTTCTTCTTCTTCTCCTTCTTCATAATCACCCCATCATGTAAATCATCCTAGTCCACCTGAGCAGCCTGGTCTTCAACAGCAACCTCGCTAGTTAAGCCTTTCCCCGCCACCTTATTTGCACCCTCTTCAAATGAGTTTGGCTCGGTCTTTGCAGACACGAGTTTCATGCTTGATGCGAAGGCGAAGACGCCACCCTTCCCTCGATGCCTTCGCGGTCCTCCCTTCACCAACAGAGACAAGGCAACGGGCAGACTTACCCTTCGTCCCATACGTCACCGGACGAAGACCTGTGACGAGGTCGTCTCATCTTGCGACCTCGTTCGGCATTGAGGCCCATGTGTGATTCGGCCCGTTGTAACAGGCCCTGCGTGGTCGCTGCGCGTTACGGGCCTAATTTGTAAATGCCTCCCTGTAATTACGGTCTGTAACCCCGCTTTATGGGAATATTCCGGGGATAACCTAGGTGTCTGAGGGCACATGCGTCCTTAACATAGGACGCTGGGCACTCAGATACCTATAAATACCCCCGCATAGTGCCCTTGAGAGGCTAGATTAACAGAGCTATTGCCATCTCGTGCAAAAACCCTGTCTACGTCTCTACACTCCCCCGTTGGATCAACTTGCACCAGAGAGCAAGTTCCAACATTTGGCACCCACCGTTCGTGCTACGAAAAAACCACCCGCGATGGCACCCAAGAAAGCTTGCTCGAAGGCTGACGAGGCTGCGAAGGCAGCACTGCTGGCCGCAAAAAGGGGCAAGGCCCTCGCCCTCACCCACACCACCCACCAAGAGGCCACTGAACACGACGCTCTCCGCACCTGCGGCCCTGAGGGACAGCCGCAACCTCCACCAGGCTTCGCTCCACCGGAGGGCGCGGACTTCACCAAGGACGATGTTGGAACTTGCTCTCAGTTGCAAGGGAATCCAACGGGGGTGAACAGTGACGTTAACAGGGTTCTCGCGGAAGATGGCAAAAGCTCTGTTAATCTGGCCTCTCACGGGCACTGTGCGGGGGTATTTATAGGTATCTTAGTGCCCAGCGTCTTGTGTTAAGGACGCATGTGCCCTCAGACACCTAGGTTATCCCCAGAATATTCCCATAAAGCAGGGTTACAGACTGTAATTACGGGGATGCCTTTACAAGTTAGGCCCGTAACACGCAGCGGCCACGCAGGGCCCGTTACAATGGGCCGGATCACACGTGGGCCTCCATGCTCGACGAGGCCGCACGGTGGGACGACCTCGTCGCAGGTCTTCATCTGATGTCGTATCGGGCGAAGGGTGTCCCTGCCCATTGTCTTGTCTCTGTTGGACCAACGACTTCAGCGAAGGCCTCGAGCGAAGGGTGGCGTCTTCGCCTTCGCCCCAACATTTGCCCTCTGAGGGACCAGTTCGACTAAGTCATCTGGTGCCGAAGACGTCGCTAGATGGCGGAGACTCTGCCCTCGCTCGAAGTGGTTCCGCGGGGGTTTTTGACATGACCGTTGATTGACACCGTACTGTTGGACTGCGGGTTTCCCGAAGCGCCGCGCCCTGTGTATAAAAGGGGGCGGGGTCAGCGTGTTTTGAACTTCACTTTCCGCGCTCCGTGAAAACCCTAGCCGCTTTTTCCACTGTCTTGCTGCTTGTCTGCCCTCCTTGCTCTTGTTCGCCGGAGATCTGGCTCGAGTGAAGCAGACCGCCCGCCGACGGTACGTAGCGATGCTGACCTCTTCTTCTTCTGCTGCCGCTACACCGCCGGCTGACGCGTCGTCTGAGGAAACGCTGAGTACTTTGGCAGCGGAGGAGTTGCGCGCCGGCGATATGCTGGATTTTGGTGTGTCGCGGATGTCGTCGGTCCGCGTGCAAGATATGCAACGGCTGGGTTACTTTGGCGGCAGAGTCACTCGTGTCCCGGGGACGGAGGAAGTCCCCGAGCCGGAAGGCGAGTTGGTTGTGTTCGAGGCGTTCTTCGCCGCCGGTCTTCGCCTGCCTGCGCACCGATTTGTTGGAGAAGTCCTACGCAGATTTAACGTTCAGATCCATCAGCTGACTCCGAATGTCATGGTGGCTCTGTCGAAGTATGTCTGGGCGACGACTTCGTACGGCGGACAGCCATCAGTCGAAGTCTTTGCGAAGTACTATTGCCTGCACTGGCAGAAGAGGATGATTGGAGATGAAGTTGCCCAGTTTGGGTCCTGTACATTTATGCCGAAGACCGGCAAGACCACGATGGAGGTAGTTGAGTTGGTTCCTTGCACCCGCAACAAGTGGGGCAATTGGAATGAGTTTTGGTTCTACGTCGCGGAGGGTACCATCGAGACCATCCGGGGCTCCCCGTGTCCGAGATGTGTTCGCATCTTTACTCAGCATACCCGCCTTTTGAAGTGGCGGAGGATGATGCGGACGAAGGGGCCCTTCGGTGCGCCGCCGGCCTGAGCAGCGGGCGTGATTTGGTTGAGGAATTTGTGGCGTACGGGTTATGGTCTTTGGCGCATGGCTGGGCGTTGGGCGAAGTGTGTCCTCGCCAGATGCCTTCCCATGGTGGGAAGCTGGTGCGAAGTCCACCCTTCGTGCTTGATCTGCATAGCCGCGATCCGGCCGCCTTTGTGCGTGAGGTCGAGGATGGGGCGGTGCGGATCGTTGGTCGGTACGTGTCGAGGACAGAGGGCCAGCGTAGCTGGGATATTCGTGGGTCGAATGACCGCTTGAACAGAGTTTTTGAGTTGAATCGCCTGCCATATGGGGGTTATCCTGGCCAAGACGATGTGGATCGTCGCGGGAAGAAACCGGTGGTAGAGTCTGGAGACGACCTCGCGCCTGCGGCCGCCCCGTCCTCTAAGAAGAGGAAACTAGGTACTGCTATGGGGGGACTTGGGGTTTCCGATGGTTTTGCTAGAGAATTGATGAGGACATGTGTGGCCCCGAGGGGAAGGATGTCTTCGCCCGAGCTCCGGGAGTCTTCGGCGCGTATGCTGAGGGTTACCGGGGGTTGGTGGCCTAAGAATGTTCCTATCCCCCGCGCGGCCGGCGAAGACCTTTTTACATCTCGCATGGTTCGTGAATGGAAAGTGTTTCCTTACGGGCGGAATATTGCTGCTGTTGTGTCGGCAGTGATGGACAAGGATCGCCAGGGAGCCGCACAGAAGAGTCAAGCGGTCGTCAGGCTTCATGAAGCCAGACCGAAGAGGCAGCGGGGGGCTGCAAAGGCTGCTGCCCCCGGCGGAGGCAAGCCGCCGCTGGCGGCGAAGTCGGCCGTCCCTGCATCCGGCAAGGCGCCGGAGGCTGCGGCTGCTGCCGGTGGTTCCAAATCTGCGAAGGCTGCACCGGCGTCCAGCAGGGTGCCGGAGGTCGCGAAGGCGGCCCGAGAGTTGCCGCCGGCGGGCAAGCGCGTCGCCGACTTCGCCAACGACATTAGCGTGGACGACTATTTTGTTGGTAAGCCGTTGGCTCGATTTTTTTTGTAATTTGTTGATACGTCGCAGGGTCGGGCGAAGGCCAACTTGTCGTTGTTCCGCCTGCCGCGGCGACCGCGGCGGCTGCCGTAGTGCCAAAGGCGAAGGGGGGTGCTCTTAGTGTCGGCGGCGAGATGCCGGCACTCGCTGCTGTCAGGGACGAGGCGGGCGAAGTGTCCCGCCGGCTGAAGGAGGTGAAGGAGGCACTAAGTCAGGTACATTGGGCTAGACTTCGTTCTTTTTTTTATCGACTTCGTTGGGGCTGTGGTCTTACGTGTGTTTTGCAGGCGGCTGACTTCGCAGACCGCGCGGCGTCGGGGGCCCTTACGACAGTTGTGTCTGCCGAAGTCGAGAGACTTCGGACGCAACATGCTGACGCCGTCCAGGAAAAGTCGGCCGCCGACAGTAAGTGCCGCAAGCTGGCGGACAAGGTGACCGCGCTGGAAGGGGAGAAGACTGACCTCCGGCGCCAACTGGCGGAGGAGAGGAGGGAGGCCAATGAGGCCGTCGCCAAGGCGCAGGCTGCGCTGGCGGAGGCCAATTTGGCGCGGGTGGAGGGCAGTCTTGCCAGGGAGCGCGTCGAGCAGTTGGAGGAGCGGCTCAGCGCCCTGCAGAGCCGTGTGGAGAGGGCCGAGGCCGCGACGCGCACGGAGGCTGAGCGGACGCGCAAACAGCTTATGGATTCATACCATGAGCTGGGTGCGTGGACCGCTGACTTCGAAGTGCCGGACCGGGAGCCCGGACTTTGCTGTCTGGAGTGGGTACAGAAGGAGTTGCAGGCACTCCCCACTATCGTGGATGGGTTCATGTCTTATGCCTCCCTGGTCACCTGCGAGGGGGCGATGAACGCGCTCTCTCGCGAAGGGTGCCGGCACTATGAGGTCTTCGACCAAGCTGATGAGGATTTCGAGCGTGATATTTACAAGGTTGAGGACCCTATAGTGAAGGAATCCGCCGGAGCCATCTACGACCGGATGTGGGGCCCGCACGGTCGAGAGGTGGTCAGGGAGCGGGCTGAGACGGCGAGGGGTCAGGTAATGTTTGGCTTTTGTTTGATGCTTGTTTGGATGTGGGCTATGTATGGGTTTGCTGAATTTGTGTGCTGTGTCTCAGGCGGCGCGTGGCGAGAGGGTGGATGACTTCGGGGCTTTGAACAGCGCGTTGCCTGACCCGGAGTTGAACCCGGCGGAGGCTGTGTCCGAGGCCGCCCTGGGGCCGCCCCCGGAAACCGCGGAAGGCGCTCCTGATGCCCCCGCGGCCGCTGCGGCCGGCGGAGGCCCGCCCCAGGAGACCGCCGAAGGCGCTCCTGATGCCCCCGCAGCCGCTGCGCCGAGGGCTGAGGATCCTATGACGGTGGCGGCGGAGGCGACAGCGGAGGCTCCCGCGACGGCTGGGTCCTCGCAGGTGGCGTAGCGGGTGTGGGTAGTTAGGGAATTTTGGATATGTTGCTGAATTTTGGTTGCTGCGCAGGTTCAAGATTTTGGGCCTGTGCACGCAACCGCTACTACTAATTTTTTGGCGGCTTCGACCGTGGATGATGGTGATAAATCGGATGGGTCTGCATCTAAGTTTTCTGATTTTGGTGACTCTGGGAGCTCGGTTGAGTGGACTGAGGAGTCGTCGGATGAGGACTTGGACTATTTTGCGGCCTTGGATGTGGCAGCGCCGGAGGCTTCGCTGCACGCTGCGGATGCTGAAGCTGTGCCTGGTCCGAGTGCTGGGCGTAGGCGGCGAAGGGCGGTTGCGAAGCGTAGAGTGAGTGGGGCGGACGGCGGTCGACTTCGTGTGAGTAGGGCTGGCCGGCAGGAACTGTTGACCTTGCCGGCCGCTGTGAGTGCAGGTGAGGGGGAATTGCGAAGTCTTTTTGCGGGTGAGGAGCTTAGGATAATGTTATTTAACTATAGGGAGATGGGAATTATTCCGAAGGTTGAGCCGATGTAGAGTGTGATGCCCTCGCTTGTACATGTGTGATGTCTCGTATGAGGAAGTTGTGTGCCCTCGCACATTCGGCTATGCTCACGAAGGCGTTACGTACTTGGTCACGTGTATTTGTTATGCTGGACTGGTGCGCATATGATCGGTCTTTGCGCGGGCAGTTTGGTGTAGTCGTTTTCGCTTTTGTTACGCTTCATCCGGCTGCGCCTTTGGGCAGCTGTTGCACGGATAGTCTTCGCGGAGGACTTCGATTTTTCGCGCTTGTTGCGCTAGCCCGGCTGCACCCGTAGGCGACTTCTGCACGGATAGTCTTCGCGGTAGACTTAAATGTTTCGCACTTGTTGTGCTAGTCCGGCTGCACCCTTAGGCGACTTCTGCACGGATAGTCTTCGCAGTAGACTTAAATGTTTCGCACTTGTTGTGCTAGTCCGGCTGCACCCTTAGGCGACTTCTGCACGGATAGTCTTCGCGGTAGACTTAAATGTTTCGCACTTGTTGTGCTAGTCCGGCTGCACCCTTAGGCGACTTCTGCACGGATTTGTCGCACGCGAGGGTGGCTAGCGCTGAGCCTCGCGGTGACTTTGTATTGGTCGAATGTCGAAGACCGTCGTCGCGGTCTTTTTTCGACGCATGTTTTTGCGGGGGATTTTTCACCTGTATATTACATGACTCCGCCTCGTTAAAAACCTCACCCCCCGGGAGGAAAAGAGTGCGGGCCAGAATAACATTGTTTTTGCGAATTACAAGGGCAAATCGGCCCTGATGAGTCAAACAAAAAATTTGCGGAGATTGTCGATGTTCCAGGAGTGCTCCAGGTCTTCGTCGTTTGGCGTTGTGAGCCTGTAAGCGCTGGGGGAAGCCTTCGTCTTGACAATGAAAGGGCCCTCCCACTTGGGCTCCAGCTTGCCCCTGGACTCTGTCCGAGCTGTTCGGACGAGTACGAGGTCCCCTTCGCTGAACTCTCTTGGGATGACTGCGTGGTCGCGCCATGCTTTTGTCTGGGCTTGGTATTTGTTCAGAGTCTGTAGAGCGAAGACTCGGTCTCCATCGATGAGATCCTTCGAAGTGGGCTCGTCCACGTCGGGGACGGCTGACAGAACTGTTCGCGGGGACCCATGTTTTATTTCTTGTGGGGTCATGGCTTCCGATCCATATAGAAGGCGAAAAGGGGTGAACCCGGTCGCCCTGCACTCAGTCGTGTTTAGCGCCCAGACCGCCTCAGGTAGCAAATCGGCCCACTTGCCCTTTTTCGTCGAGGAGCATCTTTTTGACAGCTGTGAAAATTTTTCCATTGGCTCGCTCCACAACTCCGTTGGACTGCGGGTGGTATACCGAGGCGAAGGCAAGCTTGGTGCCAATGGAGAAGCAAAAGTCCTTGAAGTCTTGGCTGTCGAACTGCTTGCCGTTGTCGACTGTTAGTTCGGACGGTACTCCGAAGCGGCAAACAATGTTTTGCCAAAAGAATTTTTGGGCAGTCTTTGATGTTATTGTGGAGACAGCCCTTGCCTCGATCCATTTGGTGAAGTATTCGACAGCGACGAAGGCGAACTTAAGGTTCCCCTGAGCCGTGGGCAGGGGCCCGACGATGTCCAGGCCCCAGCGCTGGAGAGGCCAAGTGTGGGCGATCAGCTTTGTAAATTGCGAAGGGCTGCCTGATCGAGGAGAAAACTTCTGGCAGGCTTCGCAGGACCTTGTGACCCGATTTGCGGCGCAGATCATTGCGGGCCAGTAGAAAGCTTGGCGGATCACCTTAGCAGCTAGGGCCCTTGGCCCTACGTGAGAGCCGCAGGTACCACTGTGGACTTCGCGTAGGATCTGGACGCCTTCGGTTTCGGTGACGCATTTAAGCATTGGCTGACTGACCCCCTTCTTGTATAGTTGGCCCTCTATCAGTGCGAAGTCCCGGCTTCGATGTTTGAGGCGCTTGGCCTCGTTGATGTCGGTTGGGTGATAGTACCCCTGTAGGAAAAGAGTTATTGGTGCTCGCCAGTCTTCGGTCATGATAAGGTTGACTATGCGGTGGCCCTCGCTGTCATTGGTTATTTGGAGCCCTTCGGGGCTCCGGACGGCTGGTGTGCCAATGACATGGTAGAACACGTCGGAGGGCAGGGACTCGCCTCTGGCTGCAGCCTTGGCCAATGCGTCGGCCTCTTCATTCTTGGCCCGGTCCACATGCTGCAAGGTGAATCCCTTGAATTGTCTCTCGAGACTTCGGATGGCCGTGAGGTATTGCATGAGTGCGGGGTCCTTTGCTGCATAGTCTTTCTCGACCTGGCCGGCAACTACCTTGGAGTCTGTTCTGATGATGCATGTGGTGACCCCAAGGGCCCTCAGCTTGCGGAGGCCGAGGATGACTGCTTCGTATTCTGCTATGTTATGTGTGCATCTGTTAGATTCCAGAGCGAAGCTAAGGCGTGCTGCATATCTATGCTTGACCCCGGCTGGTGAGGTGATGACTGCAGCGGCGCCTGCCCCCGCATGGCACCATGCGCCGTTGCAGTGGATCGTCCAAACCTTCTCTGCGGACGGGTCCGGCTGTGTTATTGGCCCAGTCCAGTCGACGACGAAGTCTGCCAGGACTTATGACTTGATGGCTGTCCTAGGCTCGAAATTGATGTGGTAGCCGGAGAGTTCGGCCGCCCACTTGGCAATCCTCACCGATGCTTCCGGGTTTCTGAACAATTCGCCGAGTCCCCTGTCTGAGGTGACTCGGACCTTGAATGCTTCAAAATAATGGTGCAATTTGCGCGAAGACATAACAACTGCGTAGGCAATCTTCTCCAGTTCTGTCATGTTACATTTGGACGGTGTCAGCACTTCGGAGACGTAATAAACTGGGCACTGCCTGATTACGCCCTCAACTGTCTGCTCCTGCACCAGTGTCGCGCTGACCGCATGAGGCGAAGCCGCAATATAGAGCAACAGTGGTAGCGAAGAGTCGGGGCTTGTAAGGACTGCCAACTCCGACAGGTACTGTTTTAATGAGGCGAAGGCTGCTGCCTGCTCTGGTCCCCAAGCGAAGTCTTTTGCGCCACGGAGAGTTTTGAGGAAAGGAAGACTTCGCTCAGCGGATCTGGAGATGAATCTGTTGAGGGCGGCCAATCTGCCCGTCAGGCGCTGGACGTCTCTGGCGGACTGCGGAGGCGTCATGTTTATGATGGCCTGGATTTTAGTTGGGTTGGCCTCGATGCCGCGGTGTGATACCAGGTAGCCCAATATTTTGCCTTGGCGAACGCCGAAGACGCACTTTTCCGGGTTTAGGCGGAGTCGTGCGTCTCGCATGTTTGCGAATGTCTCGGCGAGGTCAGCGAGATGGTCCTCCTTGCTCTTGCTGGCGACGACGATGTCGTCCACATATGTGAATATATTTCTGTCAACTTGCCCTTCGAGCACTGTCTTGGTTAGCCTGGAGAAGGTGGACCCGGCGTTCTTGAGTCCCTCCGGCATTCTGATGAAGCAAAATGTGCCGAAGGGTGTTATAAAGCTGGTGCTAGCCTTGTCTTCCTCCTTCATGTATATCTGGTGGTAACCGGAGAAGCAGTCGAGGAGTGACATGACTTCGCATCCGACCGCGCTGTCGACTAACTTGTCGATCCGCGGCAACGGGAAGTTGTCCTTTGGGCAGGCCTTGTTGAGACTGGTGAAGTCGATGCACATTCGCCACTTCCCGCTCTTTTTCTGCACCATCACAACGTTGGAGAGCCACATGGGGTAAGCCACCGGCTCGATGAATTTGGCTTCCAGGAGGCGGTGCACCTCTGCCTTGGCGGCCTCTGCCTTCTCGTCGGACATTTTGCGAAGCCGCTGTTTTTTCGGTCTCACCGAAGGGTCAATTCCCAAGCTGTGCTCAATTATGGATCGGCTGACCCCGACCAGGTCGAGGGCTGACCAGGCGAAGACATCTTTGTTTTTGGACAGGCAGCAGAGGAGTTTCTCCTCTTCATACGAAGTGAGGTCTTCGCTGATAGTGACTGTCTGCTTGGGCGTGGCCTGGTCGAGGGGGGCAGTCTTGGTCCCGTCGTTGCTCTGCAGCTGTGCCTTGTCGTGCTCTCTGTCGGTTGGGCTGATGGGCGCAGGGACCTCGCGCTGGGCCGTGAGGCAGTGCATGTTTCTTTGTCCGGGGACGAAGTCCTGCTCTATGTTGCACGCGGTCTGTTGATTGCCGTAGACCGCAATGGCGCCTAACGGACCTGGTATCTTCATGCACAGGTACAGTCCGTGAATAGCTGCCTCAAACTTGTTGATGGAGCCCCGGCCCATGATGGCGTTGTACGGATATACCATATCCACAATATCAAAGGTCACTTGCTCACTTCGGGCATTGGGTGCTACACCGAAGGAGAGAGGCAGCTCTATTTTGCCGACAGGAATGGTGCCCTTGCCGCCGAAGCCATACAACGGGTTGTCCGAAGGCTTGAGCAGGCTGTGGCTTATGCCCATGCGGTCGAAGGCATGGAGGAAAATGATGTCTGCTTGACTGCCATTGTCGACTAGGACTTTGTGCAGATCCCAGCCTGCCACGCTGCAGTTGATAACCATGGCGTCGATGTGGGGGGCGCTGCGCAGGTCGACGTCTCGTGCGTCGAAGGTTAGCGGTACGTGGGACAACTTCGTCTGCACGACTGGGCCGGTGATGGCGACGTGGTTGATGCTGCGGTAGTGGTCCCGCTTCTGCCGCTTTGTGTCGAAGTCGGTGCTGGACCCCCCAGTGATCATATGAATGACTCCGCGATACGGCTGATCGGCGAAGTCTTCTTGTTTTGGCGCGTGGGGGTGGGGGATGTTCTGATGTTGCTGGTGTGGAGGTGGCGGGGGAGGAGGTACGATTTGTACTTCCTGGTGGTGTTGGTATGCGTGGTGCGGTGGATGCGGGGCGGGGGCGTGGATGTAGGGTGGAGGGGGATGCTAATAAGTGTGCGCGACAACTCTGGGGTTGTCGGCTGGCTGCGCCCTTGCCATCCTGTCTTTGGTGGCCTTCGTTTCTGGGTAGTCTTTGGTTTGCTGGGCGCAGTCTTCGCCATGGAAGAGACAGTAGAATCGGCGCGGTGGCTGCGCACGCCCCCGACCCCTGCCGCGAGTTCCATTTCCGCGGCCCTGGGGGATATTCCTAGCGGCGAGGGGCGTCAGCAGCGGGGTGCTGGTTGGCGATGTTGTGCACTTGCTGTTGATTGCGGCCGTCTCGACCGGAGTCTTGCTGCGGAGTCCTCATCCACGTGCGGCTGGACTATGGAGCATCTTTGGGCTTCCTTTGAGACTCCATCTTGCGCTGGTGGAGCTCTTCGGATTTGGCGTATTTCTCAAATAGCTGATATAATTCCTGGAGGTTCTTGGGTGGATCTCTGATGCAGTGGCTATAGAGGACGCCGGCGCGAAGGCCACTGATGGCGTAGTGGATGGCGATCTGGTCATCGACTGAGGGCAGCTGTGACTTGAGTGTTAGAAATTTGCGGTAATACTCTCGTAGGGTCTCCTTTTCCAGCTGCTTGCAGAGCGAGAGTTCGGCCAAGGCGTCGGTGTCTGGGCGGTACCCTTGGAAGTTGAGCAGGAACTTGTCCCGGAGGCTTCTCCAGGAATCAATGGACAGCGGAGGCAACCTGGTGAACCAGGTGAGAGCTGGGCCTTCGAGGGCGATGATGAAAGACTTGGCCATTGTGGCGTCGTCCCCTCTGGAAGATGCAACGGCGACCTGATAACTCATTATGTATTGTGCTGGGTCGGTGCTGCCGTTGTACTTGGGATAGGTCCCTGCCCGGAAGTTGGCGGGCCAAGGCATCACTTGCAGATGTGGCGCTAGGGGACTTCGCTCGTCGAGGTAGTTGACCCCTTGGAATGGCGCAGCGTGCGGGAAGGTGTGGTCACGCTGGGGGAAACGCGGGTCTTCCGGTTGTGCGCGCTGTTGCAGAGGTGGCCCATGATGCAGGCCGAGGTGGTCTTCGCGCGCGTCTTCCAGTTGTGCGCGCTGTTGCAGGGGTGGCCCGTGCTGCAGGCCGAGGTGGTCTTCGCGCGTGTCTTCCAGTTGTGCGCGCTGTTGCAGGGGTGGCCCGTGCTGCAGGCCGAGGTGGCCTTCGCGCTGCATCAGTGCGATCTCCCGCTCGAGGTCCTGGGCCTTCTGCTCTTCGTCGCGTATCATTTGCCGCACCTTGGCCAGTGCGGACACGCGCTGGCGCTTGGCCTCTAGTATCTCCTTTTGCCTCTGTAGATTGCGGTTCTTGAGGCGCAGGGCGCGTAGCTGTAGCTGTTCTTCCGCTGAGACGCCGAGGACTTCACCGTCCTCAGTGAGGTCCGCGCCCTGCGGTGGGGCGAAGCCTGGGGGAGGCTGCGATTGTCCTTCAGGGCCACAGGTGCGGAGAGTGTCGTCTTCGTAGGTGCGGAGAACGTCGTCTTCAGTGGCCTCTTGGTGGGTGGATTGGGTGAGGGCGAGGGCCTTTCCCTTTCTTGCGGCAAGTAGTGCTGCCTTCGCAGCCTCGTCAGCCTTCGAGTTAGCTTTCTTGGGTGCCATCGCGGGTGTTTTTTTTCGTAGCACGAACGGTGGGCGCCAAATGTTGGAACTTGCTCTCAGTTGCAAGGGGATTCAACGGGGGTGAACAGTGACGTTAACAGGGTTCTCGCGGAAGATGGCAAAAGCTCTGTTAATCTGGCCTCTCACGGGCACTGTGCGGGGGTATTTATAGGTATCTGAGTGCCCTGCATCTTGTGTTAAGGACGCATGTGCCCTCAGACACCTAGGTTATCCCCAGAATATTCCCATAAAGCAGGGTTACAGACTGTAATTACAGGGATGCCCTTACAAGTTAGGCCCGTAACACGCAGGGCCCGTTACAATGGGCCAGATCACACGTGGGTCTCCATGCTCGACGAGGCCGCACGGTGGGACGACCTCGTCGCAGGTCTTCGTCTGATGTCGTATCGGGCGAAGGGTGTCCCTGCCCGTTGTCTTGTCTCTGTTGGACCAACGACTTCAGCGAAGGCCTCGAGCGAAGGGTGGCGTCTTCGCCTTTGCCCCAACAGACGGCGAAGTCATCGGTGTCTCAGCGGAAGAACAGCTACAGCTGCGCTCCCTGCGCATCAAGAATCGCAATCTCCAGAAGCAAAAAGAGATACTTGAGGCTAAGCGCCAACGTGTGTCTGCACAAGCCAAGGTGCGGAAAATGATACGAGACGAAGAGCAGAAGGCCCAGGAGCTCGAGCAAGAGATCGCGTTAATGCAGCGCGAAGGCCACTTCGGCCTGCAACACGGGCCACCCCTGCAACAGCGCGCACAAGTCGAAGACCTGCACTTCCCCCAGCGCGACCACGCCATCCCACACGCCGCGCCATTCCAAGGTGTCAACTACCTCGACGAGCGAAGTCCCCTGGCGCCACACCTGTAAGTGACACCCTGGCCTGCCAACTTCTGGGCAGGGACCTATCCCAAGTACAACGGCAGCACTGACCCAGCACAGTACATCATGAGTTATCAGGTCGCCGTTGCATCTTCCGGAGGGGACGACGCCACGATGGCCAAGTCTTTCATCATCGCCCTCGAGGGACCAGCCCTCACCTGGCTCACCAGGTTGCCCCCGCTGTCCATTGACTCCTGGAGAAGCCTCCGGGACAAATTCCTGCTCAACTTCCAAGGGTACCGCCCAGACACCGACGCCTTGGCCGAACTCTCACTCTGCAAGCAGCTGGAAAAAGAGACTCTACGGGAGTACTACCACAAGTTTCTGACACTCAAGTCATAGCTGCCCTCGGTCGATGACCAGATCGCCATCCACTACGCCATCAGTGGCCTTCGAGCCGGTGTCCTTTACAGCCACTGCATCAGAGATCCGCCCAAGAACCTCCAGGAGTTATACCAGCTATTTGAAAAATACGCCAAATCCGAAGAGCTCCACCAGCGCAAAGTTGAGTCTCAGAGGAAACCCAAAGATGCTCCACAGTCCAGCCGCACGTGGACGAGGACTCCGCAGCCAGACTCCGGTCGGGACGGCCGCAATCAGCAGCAGGTGCACAACATCGCCAACCAGCACCCCGCTGGTGATGCCCCTCGCCGCCAGGAATATCCCCCCAGGGCCGCGGAAATGGAACTCGCGGTAGGGGCCGGGGACGTGCGCAGCCGCCGCGCCGATTCTACTGCCTTTTTCACGGCGAAGAGTGCGCCCACCAAACCAGAGACTGCCCAGAGACAAAGGCCACCAGAGACAGGATGGCACGGGCGCAACCAGCCGACAACCCTAGAGTTGTCGCGCACACATATCAGCAACCCCCTCCACCATACATCCACGCCCCTGCTCCGCATCCACCGCACCACGCATACCAACACCACCAGGAAGTACAAATCGTACCTCCCCCACCCCCACCTCCACACCAGCAACAACAAAACATCCCCCACCCCCACGCCCCAAAGCAAGAAGACTTCGCCGATCAGCCGTATCGCGGAGTCATTCATATGATCACTGGGGGGTCCAGCGCCGACTTCGACACAAAGCGGCAGAAGCGGGACCACTACCGCAGCATCAACCACGTCGCCATCACCGGTCTGGTCATGCAGACGAAGTGGTCCCATGTACCGCTAACCTTCGACGCCCGAGACGTCGACCTGCGCAGCGCCCCCCACATCGACGCCATGGTTATCAACTGCAGCGTGGCAGGCTGGGACCTACACAAAGTCCTAGTCGACAATGGCAGTCAAGCAGACATCATTTTCCTCCATGCCTTCGACCGCATGGGCATAAGCCACAGCCTGCTCAAGCCTTCGGACAACCCGTTGTATGGCTTCGGCGGCAAGGGCACTTTTCCCGTCGGCAAAATAGAATTGCCTCTCTCCTTCGGTGTAGCACCCAATGCCCGAAGTGAGCAAGTAACCTTCGATATCGTCGATATGGTGTATCCGTACAATGCCATTATGGGCTGGGGCTCCATCAACAAGTTTGAGGCAGCCATTCACGGACTGTACCTGTGCATGAAGATACCAGGTCCGCTAGGCGCCATCACGGTCTACGGCAACCAGCAGACTGCGCGCAACATAGAGCGGGACTTCGTCCCCGGGCAAAGAAACGTGCAATGCCTCACGGCCCAGTGCGAGGTCCCTGCGTCCGCCAGCCCAACTGACAAAGAACACGACAAAGCACAGCTACAGAGCAACGACGGGACCAAGACTGTCCCCCTCGACCAGGCCACGCCCAAACAGACGGTCACCATCAGCGAAGACCTCACTTCGCATGACGAGGAGAAACTCCTCCGCTGCTTGTCCAAGAACAAAGACGTCTTCGCCTGGTCCGCCCTCGACCTCGTCGGGGTCAGCCGATCCATCATTGAGCACAGCTTGGGAATCGACCCTTCGGTGAGACCGAAAAAACAGCGGCTCCGCAAAATGTCTGATGAGAAGACAGAAGCCGCCAAGGCCGAGGTACATCGCCTCCTGGAGGCCAAATTTATCAATCCAGTGGCCTACCCAACGTGGCTCGCCAACGTTGTGATGGTGCAGAAAAAGAGCGGCAAATGGCGGATGTGCATCGACTTCACCAGTCTCAACAAGGCCTGCCCAAAGGACAACTTCCCGTTGCCTCGGATCGAAAAAATAGTCGATAGCGCGGCCGGGTGCGAAGTCATGTCACTCCTCGACTGCTTCTCCGGTTACCATCAAATATATATGAAGGAGGAGGACAAAGCCAGCACCAGCTTCATAACACCCTTCGGCACATATTGCTTCATCAGAATGCCGGAGGGACTCAAGAACGTCGGGTCCACTTTCTCCCAGCTTACCAAAATGGTGCTCGAGGGGCAAGTCGGTAGGAATATATTCACGTATGTGGACGACATCGTCATCGCCAGCAGGAGCAAGGAGGACCATCTTGCTGACCTCGCCAAAACCTTTGCGAACATGCGGGACGCACGACTTCGCCTAAACCTCGAAAAGTGCGTCTTCGGCGTTCACCAGGGGAAAATATTGGGCTATCTGGTATCACACCGCGGAATCGAGGCCAACCCAACCAAAATTCAGGCCATCATCAACATGACGCCCCCACAGTCAACCAGAGACGTCCAGCGCCTGACAGGCAGATTGGCCGCCCTCAATAGATTCATCTCCAAATCCACAGAGCGAAGTCTCCCCTTCCTCAAAACTCTCCGCGGCGCAAAAGACTTCGCTTGGGGACCAGAGCAGGCGGCGGCCTTCGCCTCATTGAAACAGTACCTGTCGGAATTGGCAGTTCTTACAAGCCCCAACTCTTTGCTACCCCTGTTGCTTTATGTTGCGGCCTCGCCGCACGCGGTCAGCGCGGCACTGATTCAGGAGCAGACAGTAGAGGACGTGATCAGGCAGTACCCAGTTTATTACGTCTCCGAAGTGCTCACACCATCAAAATGTAACATGACGGAACTGGAAAAGATTGCCTATGCAGTTGTTATGTCTTCGCGCAAATTGTGCCACTATTTTGAAGCATTCAAAGTCCGAGTCACCTCAGATAGGGGACTCGGTGAATTATTCAGGAACCCGGAGGCATCAGTACGGATCGCCAAATGGGCGGCCGAACTCTCCGGCTACCACATCACTTTCGAGCCCAAGACAGCCATCAAGTCACAAGTTCTGGCAGACTTCGTCGTCAACTGGACTGGGCCAATAACACAGCCGGACCCATCTGCAGAGAAGGTTTGGACAATCCACTGCGACGGCGCATGGTGCCATGCGGGGGCAGGCGATGTTGCAGTCATCATTTCACCTGCCGGGGTCAAGCACAGATACGTGGCACGCCTCAGCTTCGCTCTGAAATCTGACAGATGCACAAACAACATAGCAGAATACGAAGCTGTCATCCTCGGCCTCCGCAAGCTAAGGGCCCTCGGTGTCACCACCTGCATTGTCAGAACAGACTCCAAGGTAGTCGTCGGCCAAGTAGAGAAAGACTACGCAGCAAAGGACCCCGCACTTATGCAATACCTCGCGGCCATCTGCAGCCTCGAGAGACAATTTAAGGGTTTCACCTTGCAGCATGTGGACCGGGCCAAGAATGAGGAGGCCGACGCATTGGCCAAGGCTGCCGCCAGAGGCGAGTCCCTGCCCTCCGACGTGTTCTACCATGTTATCGGCACGCCAGCCGTCCACAGCCCCGAAGGGCTCCAAATAACCAATGACAGCGAGGGCCACCGCATAGTCAACCTTATTATGACCGAAGACTGGCGGGAACCAATAACCCTGTTTTTACAGGGGTACTACCATCCAACCGACATCAACGAGGCCAAGCGCCTCAAACATCGAAGCCGGGACTTCGCGCTGATTGAAGGCCAGCTTTACAAGAAGGGGGTCAGTCAACCAATGCTTAAATGTGTCACCGAGACCGAAGGCGTCCAAATCTTGCGCGAAGTCCACATCGGTACTTGCGGCTCTCACGCAGGGCCAAGGGCCCTAGCCGCAAAGGTAATCCGTCAAGGTTTCTACTGGCCCGCAATGATCTGCGCCGCAAATCGGGTCACAAGGTCCTGCGAAGCCTGCAAGAAGTTCTCCCCTCGATCAGGCAGCCCTTCGCAATTCACGAAACTAATCGCCCACACATGGCCTCTCTAGCGCTGGGGCCTGGACATTGTCGGGCCCCTACCCACGGCTCAGGGGAACCTCAAGTCCACCTTCGTCGCTGTCGAGTACTTTACCAAATGGATCGAGGCGAGGGCTGTATCCACAATAACATCAAAGACTACGCAGAAATTCTTCTGGCAAAACATCGTCTGCCGCTTCAGAGTACCGTCCGAACTCACAGTTGATAACGGCAAGCAGTTTGACAGCCAAGACTTCAAGGACTTCTGCTTCTCCATTGGCACCAAGCTTGCCTTCGCCTCAGTATACCACCCGCAGTCCAACGGAGTTGTGGAGCGCACAAACGGAAAAATTTTGACAGCTGTCAAGAAGATGCTCCTCGACGAGAAAAAGGGCAAGTGGGCCGATTTGTTACCTGAAGCGGTCTGGGCGCTAAACACGACTGACTGCAGGGCGACTGGGTTCACCCCCTTCCGCCTTCTATATGGATCGGAGGCCATGACCCCGCAAGAAATAAAACATGGGTCCCCACGGACAGTCTCGTCAGCTGTCCCCGACGTGGACGAACCCACTTTGAAGGATCTCATCGATGGAGACCGCGTCTTCGCCCTACAGGCTCTAAATAAATACCAAGCCCAAACAAAAGCATGGCGTGACCATGCAGTCATCCCGAGGGAATTTAGCGAAGGGGACCTCGTACTCGTCCGAACAGCTCAGACAGAGTCCAGGGGCAAGCTGGAGCCCAAGTGGGAGGGCCCTTTCATTGTCAAGACGAAGGCATCCCCCAGCGCATATAGGCTCGCAACGCCAAACAGCGAAGACTTGGAGCATTCCTGGAACATTGATATGTGGCGGAACTGCCCGAATTATTCCAACTTAAGTGCCTAAGCCCCGCCTTAGAGGCTAGTCCACACTTAAATGGGAATAACCCGTCAATCCCTCGGATCTAGTCCGACACGGCCACTGACAGGATCAAGTACCACAATTTCACTCGATGGTGAGTCACAGAGCAAATACAATAAAGCATAAAACCATGCCTGTAAGAGTATTAAATTATTACATCACCATCAGACTTTTGCAAAAGTAGTCATCATTGTTCGAAGTGCAGCGGAATAAAACTAACGGCAAATGAACAGAGAGATGGGGAAGCCTGTCCCATCACTCCTCATGCTCCTCCTTAGCCGAGGTAGGGTCCCACTCGACAGTCCAACCCGGTGGCAAGATGGACGGCCAAGTCACTCCAGCAACCATGTCCTCCAGAGATCCTGAAAAATTATGCCACAAGCAAGGCTGAGTATACCAATACTCAGCTAGACTTACCCGGTGTGAGGAGTCTACTCCTCTACCTCTAGACATGCAGCTGTTTGGCTGTGGGGTTTGGTTGCCAAAAGCACTAGCTGAGTTTCTAAATCAAGTTTTTAACTTTGTCAAATTAAGTGTGACTCTCTTAAGGCTAAATGTGTACTATCTACTCATACATAGTAGCAAACATTTTTAGCAATCAACATCTTGTATCAGCTCATCATATTTCCACTTGTTACTCAATGCAGTACAATGGATCAAGAAGTCTCATTAGCTGCGAGAAGCAGACGATTCGAATCAAGTTTTTAAACCTTGCAAGGTAAACCTAAACACACGACGTGGCGAGGCACTCCGTCCCCACACACATCAATCGTCCCCATCGATTCCCCGTCAGCAGATCAGGCCTCACCGCCTTGGCGTACAATGCCTCACTGACCCCGACTGCCGTCGTGCAGTGACCACACTTGTACCCACCATAACCGGAATGGGAGACCACGTCTCAGGTCGCGTGAGGGGATATGTCCACTGCCAGGTTCACTCAGGTACTAGGCTTACCGATTTACCATATTTCTCGGCATGTGCTTAGTACGTGCAATCGCTTGACACAGGTATCCGCACGTTAATCCTTATTCCAATTTCACCTCGTAGACCACGCATCCCCATGGATCCGTGTCCACCAACCAACTATCAATATGATATGAAAAGTGGGTACAACCAATTCCTGATCTCGCGCGAGTGCTAGAAAGATCACTCGTCTTCTACCGAGATCCTAATTAAATAAAGCAACTACTCGACCTAGCATACTAGTATCCATCTCAAAAGGATTCCTGAGATCATGCAACTAGGGTTTTCAAACAACTCCTACACTTAAGTGCACAGTACAAGCCTACAAACATTAAGTGTAGTAAAATAGCATATATAAACGGTTATGCATAAAACCGGGGCTTGCCTTCCAAGGCTGTGGCAGGCAGATCCTCTCGTATAGGCTCTGGTGCTAGATCCGGGGCTACCTCCTGAGCAGCTCCTTGCTCCGGCACGAGGACGTACTCTCCGTCAGCAAGGTTACAGTCTATCGAAATGCAATGAACAAGTATGTCATGATTATGCAGGATTTACTAACATTATGCTAGGAGAAGAAAAACTAAGTTAATGAGTAACTTAGGGTTTCGGGGTCATACGTGGCTTTTAGTGGTTTATGCTTATCACTCTAGGTTTAGATTTTGTTAGGGATAGGCATAGTGAATTGGTATTGCCTTTATCTATTTTAGTGGACAAGTTATAAAGGGTTTTAGGATGACACTAATTCCTATTATTCATTTTTCCCTTTTTCTTTATTTTTTATTTAGGGTTTATAGTGTAGGTTTGAACTACAACAGTGGTTTAACTTTTTCCAAAAAATCTGTAAAAATTACAGTGGGTTGCCATTGGTCATTATAGCCTGTTCTAGGAATTTGAGGTTTAAAATAAAAAGGCTATGCTTTAGACAAAAATAACAAAAGTTGTGTAAAATGGGCCACTTTGCACTACATCTCTTAATTAGGGGTGGGTTCTTTCCTAAAAGTTATTTTTGTTGGCATCTAACAGTAATAATAAGCTTCTGTGTCAAATATCACAGAAAGCTAAGGGGTGGTTATTTAGTTATGATTTTCTAAAGTTTAATGCCAAAAAGGCACTTTCTACTACCTTGTTATTTGAAAAATGTCAAACAGAAGATTTCATATTTTTCCTAAGTTCTTAATAACAAAACATTAATTATCCCAAGGGTTGGGGTGTTTTCACCTTGGGGTTATTTTTGTAGGGTTTTTCTAAGTTTTCCTAGTTTTCTTAAAATAAAAGGGATCATACTTATTTTATACTAAAACAGGGTATAATAGATTTTTCTAGTAAACTACATTGAATAAGTACTCTAACAAAAATAGGGGTGCCCTCTGGTTCATTATTAAAATCACCTTTTTTATTTTTCTTAACCTTAAGCATATTGTAAATTAAATGGCAAAAACTAACTTAATGGGCTAAACAGAGAAGTTTAGCATTTTTAAACAGGTCAGTAGGTGGATATAAACTTCTCCAAATTTTTCTAACCTTAGTCAAATAGTGCAACCATTTTTAATCCTATTATTTAGCTTTTGGTCAAAACAATAATTAAATCAGAACCCTAAAGTTTTCTGAGTACATAGGAGTTTTATATTTTTCCTAAGTAGTTTACATTATTTAAAGTCTGACAAAATTGGTTTGACTAAATTTGGATGAATAAAACAGAAGTTATGGATTATTCAAGTTCTGTCAAAATTTAAATCAGATTTAAATAAAGGTTTCCTGGAAAACTACTTTGCACCGAGAACCCTGGGTTATTTCCAAACTAACTCTCTCAGTTATACCCCCGCGTTACTATTCATTTGAGTCTCTGACATTTTACAAAACCCCCCAGGCTTCTTTCCTTCTCCCCTGCGGTCCTTCCCTAGGTTTAAACAGTACCCGCAAGAAAGAAAATGGTGGCGCAGCTTACCGGCGGCGAGAGAGGTCCGGCGAGGGGCAGGGTTGGCTCGGGGAGGCTCTGGCGGTCACAGCGATGTACGGCTCGACGGCGGGGATGGTCGGAATCGCTCGGTCCACGTGTGCAGGCAGGTGTTCTCGTCGGCGGCGGGTGTGCCAGCCAAATCATGGCGACCTAGTTCAATCCAATGGCACGGTGAGCTCCACGGGGTGACATAGAGACTGTGTGCACAAGGAATCGGAAAATGGTTCAGTGGATTACCCTGTCCACGCACTCCGGCGGGGTTGTGAACTCCGGCGACCGTGGATTGGCCTCTCCAGCGAAGCAAACTTCGATTCCTCGCTCGGGGAGCTTCACTGAGGTGTGCTCAGTCGTCTCCGAGGGTCGGATGGGGTTGGGAAAGGCTGGGCTGGCCGGTCTACGGCGGCAGGGGCTCGGGTGGCCGCGGACACGCCACGCACGGGCAAACGGCGGTGAGTTGAGCTCCGGTGAGGTTTGAGCGTGTGCGGAAGAGTGTGGTTGACGCCTGAGTGGACTTTATAGGCGCGGGCGCGAGTCATGGCGTCGGCTAGCCTTTGGCGCGACGCAGGGCGCGCGCGGGCGTGCTCTGGCGTGCACAGAGCGCGTCGAACACGTGGAGCTTTTCTTCTGCCCGTGTTCCACAGCTCGCCCAAGTCGCAAACGTGCGAATCTTGGCAAAAATCCGGCGCAAGTCTTTTCCTGGCACCTAGGGTTGTCTCTCATCTGTGAGTCGCCATGGCAGATATGCCCTAGGTAGGGAGATCTTTGGACGCCAAATCAAGTACGTCACTCTGCCCACCTCGTGACAAAAACAATGCCAAGGCATGTCAAACGTCAAGGTCTCGGGCTCAACTTTTTCCAGGGGGTGCCTTAGGTGGTATGCCACATTTTTGGTATAGAACATAGGTGGTTTTGGTGCCATCTTCAAGGTGAACACGGTTGATCTTTATTGTAGGTGTAGTTTTTGACTTAGAGAGAATTTGAGAGCTCTAGCTCTTTCTCTACTTAAGGAATGGATTTGGGGTTTCTCAAGGGGTCTTTTTGCAACATTTCCTTCCCATAATTGCTGGTTATAAAGTTCTTTAAAGTTTGGTTAAAGATTAACTCATGGTGTGCACATTTGCTTATTCTCTCCCCCTCTCAACCATGGTTTTGGGAGATAGGGTTCAAGAGAGGTTTAGGGTTTACTCTCCTCTTGCCCAAGGTAGTAAGTGCACAAGAGCTTGAGTGATGCTCTTAGGTCATTAACAAATCTTGATTAACACATGGTCTCCAAGGTTCTTATATTCTCCTCAAGTTTCTACCACATGTGATCATAGTCATTAGTGCATAGCTGTGCCCTAGCCATGGTAACACCTGAGGTGTTACAGCCCTCCCCCTTAAAGGAATCTCGTCCTGAGATTTTAGGCAGAGTCCTCTAGAGGGGTGCTATTCCTTCTTTTACTCTTGTTAATTGCTCTTCGAATGTCATTCTCTTTGCAACTTCAGAAGGAAGTCCTTTTTAAGTTAAATCCACAACTTAGACTATCCTTGTTATCTAAGTTTTTCTTATAATTATATTCAAAAGGGCAGGTGGGGGTGGGGTTTTGGGTTACATACCGACTCCTTTGGGTAGAAAGTCGGGGAAGCGAGAGCGTAGAAAATCCTCAGTCTCCCATGTAGCTTCTTCTGCTGAATGGTGACTCCACTGAACTTTATACATTCTGATTGACCTTGCCCGTGTTGATCTCTCCTTCTGATCCAATACCTTGACGGGGTACTCTTGATAGGACAAGTCTGGTTCTATCTCAATGTCCAGTTCCGGTAGCACTTCAGTGGGTAGGCGAACACATTTCCGCAGCTGAGAGACATGGAACACATTGTGAACTGCTGACATGTGAGGTGGCAATTCCAATTGATAGGCTACGGGTCCACAACTTGCTTTGATCTCATAGGGTCCAATGTAGTGAGGGGCTAACTTGCCCTTAATTCCGAATCTCTGGACACCCTTGGTGGGTGATACCTTAAGATAAACATGATCTCCCACCTCAAACTGTAGAGGCTTCCGCCTCTTGTCATGATAGCTCTTTTGCTTGGCCTGAGCAGCTTCTAAGTTCTTTGTAATAACCCTGACCTTTTCCTCTGCCTCAAGTACCAAATCTGGCCCAAATATTTCCCTTTCTCTTGCTTGAGACCAATTCAGCGGGGTCCTACACCTTCTCCCATATAAGGCTTCAAAAGGTGTCATCTTTAGACTGGACTGATAGCTGTTATTATAAGAAAACTCTACCAAGGAAAGAAACTTGTCCCAATCTTTTCCGTAGTGTAGTGCACATGCCCGCAACATGTCTTCCAAAATCTGATTTACCCTTTCCGTCTGGCCATCTGTTTGGGGATGGTATGCTGAGCTTCGTATTACTTGGGTCCCAAGTGATTCTTGCAGCTGCTCCCAAAAGCGTGCCACAAACAGTGCTCCTCTATCAGATACAATGGACTTTGGAATACCATGCAATCGCACTATTTGATCAACATAAATTTCCGCATACTTCTCTGTCTTGTGGGTGGCATGCACTGGTAACAAATGAGCAATCTTGGTCAATCTGTCCACAATAATCCAAATGGAATCATGGTGCCTGGAGGTATTGGGCAATCCTACGATAAAGTCCATGCAAATGTCCTCCCATTTCCAAGATGGTATGGGAAGGGGTTGCAAAGGGCCTGCTGCCTTCAAATGACTGGCTTTGATTCTCTGGCAGGTGTCACACTCGGATATATACTTGGCAATTTCCCTCTTCATCCTGGTCCACCAGTATAAGGATCTGAGATCATGGTACATCTTGGTGCTACCGGGGTGCATGGAGAATTTGGAAAGGTGAGCTTCATCCAGTATCTTCTTTCTGAGCTCAGGGTCCTTGGGAACAACCAATCGATCTCCAAACCATAAAATTCCCTTACTGTCCTGACGGAAGCACTTGTATTTTTCTGCCTTCTGCTTGATCATGTCTTTGATAACTTGAACACCCTTATCCTCAATCTGTGCCCTGACTATTTGCTCTTGCAATGTGGGCTCTACCGAGATATAACTTAGGGCACCTGAAGAAACAACTTCCAGGTTCAGCTTGCACAATTCATCACATAGGGTGGTAACTCTTGCATCCATGCTCATACAATTGCACTGGGCCTTTCTGCTCAAGGCATCTGCCACAACATTGGCTTTGCCAGGATGGTAATGCACCTCTAAATCATAATCCTTGATTAACTCTAACCATCTCCTCTGCCTCATGTTCAGATCTGCCTAAGTGAAGATGTATTTGAGACTCTTGTGATCAGTGTAGATGTTACAGTGAGCTCCCATCAAGTAGTGTCTCCATATCTTAAGAGCATGAACCACAGCTGCTAATTCCAGATCATGTGTAGGGTAGTTCTGCTCATGGGGTCTGAGTGCTCGGGAAGCATAAGCAATTACTCTGTTATCTTGCATCAAGACGCATCCCAATCCCGCACCAGACGCATCACAATAAACCTCAAAGGGCTTGGTGTTATCAGGTTGAGCCAGCACTGGGGCTGTTGTCAAATGCTGCCTTAAAGTATGAAAGGCATCTTCGCACTTTTGGCTCCAATCATACTTGACTCCCTTCTTTAACAGTTCAGTCATTGGTTTGGCAATCCTGGAGAAATCCGGAATAAATCGTCGATAATACCCTGCCAATCCCAGAAAACTCCGAATCTGCCTTACTGTAGTCGGGGGTTTCCAATCCATTACCTCTTGTACCTTCTTAGGATCAACTGATATCCCATCCTGAGAAATTGTGTGACCTAAGAATTTAATTTCCTTCAGCCAGAATTCACATTTAGACAACTTAGCATAAAGACGATGATCGCGCAGTCGCTGAAGCACGATATGCAGATGCTCAGTATGTTCATCTTCATTCTTTGAATAGACCAGAATATCATCAATGAAACCGACCACGAACTTGTCCAATTCTGGCATGAATACTGAGTTCATCAGGTACATAAAATAAGCTGGGGCATTGGTCAGCCCAAAAGACATCACCAAAAACTCATAAAGCCCATATCTGGTTGAGAAGGCCGTCTTGGGAATATCACTGGCACGGATCTTGATCTGATGGTAACCCGAGCGAAGATCTATCTTGGAGAACACTTTGGCTCCTACCAACTGATCGAACAGAACATCAATGCGGGGCAGAGGGTATTTGTTCTTGATGGTCACCGCATTGAGAGGGCGGTAGTCAACACACATTCTCAAACTCTCATCCTTTTTCTTCACAAATAAGGCTGGGCATCCCCATGGTGAAGTACTTGGGCGAATGAACCCCTTGTCCAACAACTCCTGCAGTTGCTTTTTCAGTTCTGCCAATTCCGCGGGAGGCATCCTATAGGGTCTCTTGGAGATAGGAGCAGTCCCGAGTTGCAATTCGATTGCGAACTCAATGTCTCGGTCAGGTGGCATCCCTGGCAATTCATCTGGGAAAACATCTGGGTAGTCACAGACCACTGGGATCTTTTCTACCGGGGATTCTAGCATGACGAAGGCACAGGAACAGGTACAACCTTGGTCAGGCAAATATAGTGTGGTTTCACCACAAGTTGGCGAGTGCACCTCAATGGCCCTAGCTGCAATATCCATCACAGCCTGATTTCTGGTCAACCAGTCAGTTCCCAATATGATATCCACACTATCCAAGCCCAAAATGAGGAGGTTAGTTTTGATTATCAGACTACCAAACTTTAAAGGCACATTCTTGTTGATTTGGAAGGTGGCAACCCTGCCTCCTGGTGTTGAAATTGTGATACCCCCATTGGTGTGGTGAAAAGGTAATTGGCACTTGGCACTAAATTTGGCACTGATAAAACTATGCGATGCACCAGAATCAAAAAGAATAATGGCAGGATAATTCAAAACTGTAAAGATACCAGTAATGACGGGTGCTCCCTCTGGAATATCAGCCATGGTGGTGAAGTTTAGCCTGCCTTGCCTCACTTGCACCTTCTGCCTCTTGCCTTGGTTCTGATTAACATTCTGCCCCTGCCTCTGCTGGTTCCGGGGGCAATTCTTGGCATAATGTCCGCTGTTGCCGCAAGTGAAACACCTGTTGTCATTCGCCTGGCGATACTGCTGCTGCTGCTGCTGATTGTTCCTCTGAGCTAGAAACTGGGTGCGGTTGGGTGCCTGTTGTTGCTGCTGCTGTGGTCAGATCACCCATCTCCCTTGCTGTTGCTGGGGTCCCCTGTTCTAGGTGTCAGACACAATCCTGAAGCACTGTGGCTGAGCTGAGGGTCCTGCCACAGGGGTCTTCCTCTTCTTTTCTGCCTGTCGGGCTGTGATGCAGTCCTCCTGGGAGATAGCCATGTTGACCAACTCATTGTAGCTGTTGGCCCTGACAGTGTTGAGACGGTCACGGAGCTTAGTGTTGAGCCCCCTCCTGAACCTGTCTCTCTTCTTCTCGTCCGTATCTGCATGATACCGAGCATACTGGCACAAGTCATTAAAAGCCTGAGCATACTGCAACACTGTCCTGTTGCCCTGAGTGAGTGCCAGAAACTCGTTGAGCTTTCGGTCCATAATCCCGGCTGGTATGTGGTGTCCCCTGAAAGCTGCCTTGAACTCTCTCCATTCCACCTCTCGGTCCTCTGGCTGCATAGCAAGAAAATGGTCCCACCAAGTCCTTGTGGGTCCGTGAAGCTGCTGGGTGGCGAACCTGACTTTAGTGGCCTCTGAACAAGCTCCATGGAGTAGCGGGAATTTGGATTCCACTACTCTCAACCATACATCTGCATCAAGTGGGTCCTCTGCCCTTGTGAACAATGGAGGCTGGGTACTGAGGAACTCCTGGTAGGTGGCTGCCGTGGGGTGACGCTGATGGTCTCCACCACCATAATGCTGAGGTGGTGGCTGACGCTGAGCTAGCTGCCTCAAGATCTCATTCTGCTGAGCCATTAGCTCCTGCAGAGTGGGAGGCGGTGGCGGCGGTGGAGGAACGCGCTCATTCTGACCACGACGCTGTCTCCCGGCCATCTGAAAAACCATATATATTCTTAATACCATATCTTCAAGTTTAAGGTTTAATCGCTGTGAAAGAGTCAAAGGCGAATTGATAGATTTCGACATTGTTGGGGGCCTTCGGCTTCCGAAGGTCCTCAAAAACATGATTTAACAGTGTTTCTAGAGTGTAATGTGTGAACAGGTACCTTCGGACTTGTATCAAAGAGGGAGAAGCTTAAAAGATACGAAGGTTGACACAGCACCGAAGCTGTGAAGCAGGAAAGCTTCGGCATGTTCGCAGAAAAGGGAACCGACTTAAAGATGAAAAGGCCATTTAGACCTCGATAGAGTGCTATAGAATTATCACCAAATGTAAAGGGCATGTATGTAATTTTGTATGGGTTGTACCCTGTGCCTATAAATAGGTGAACAGTACCCCCGTACTGTTTACGCGGACTGGGCATTTGCTTTTGCGTCATACTTGTATTTTCATCTCCTTCCGAGCCGAAGGTACATTTGTAATTCGATATTATCTCTATTTTTCTATGATGAGATAATAAAAGTTAAGTTGATGATATTATATAATTATTCATGCTATCTTTTATGTTTCATATGCTTCGTCTTTCATTAATGTTTACTATGATAATGAAGGTTTGTCCTTCATAACCTTCGTCCGAAGATTGTTATATCCTAAGGGAAATAATGTTTCGAAGGACGAAGGACTTTATCGTTTAACATTCTCTGTGTTGCCTTGTTCTTAACTCATAGCAATTGAGAACAAGTCCCCAACATTGGCGCCCACCTCCGGTGAACTCACTTCCATTTCTTGAGCTTTTCAACACATTCGGCAAGCATCACCTTCGTCATGCCGCCGAAGAAGGCTTCAGCACCAGGGGCTGGCACGCTGCAGCCGCTGGACACTAATCAAGATGTCCTTTCTCTTAGAGAGGCACGAAGCCAGAAGAGGAAGGCTACTAGTCCAACACCTCCGGACGATGATCTAGATCTGGAGATTCAAAATCTGGAAATCCTTCAGCAGCAGGTTCAACGCAGGAAGGAAAAGATGGCCAGGGTAGCTGAACTACAGAGGCAGATAGACGAAGCCTCTGAAGAAGTTCGTCATCTTGCTCAAGACGAGCAACACCGAAGGCCTCAGCATCAAGACCTTCATCAGGAGGGTTTTCCCAACGAAGATGATTGGTATGACAATTTCCATCATGGGAATTTTGTTTTTGATGATGCTTCTCCTCTGTCCGCTGAGTTGCAGGCTACACCTTGGCCCCCGTCCTACAAGCCGCCTCAGCTCCCTGTATTCGATGGCCACTCAGACCCGAAGCAGTTTTTGATGAGCTACGAAGCAACAGTGTCTTCGTATGGTGGCAATGCTTCAGTCATGGCCAAATCTTTCGTTATGGCTGTCAGAAGTGTTGCTCAAACCTGGTATTCCTCCCTTCGACCAGGAACGATCACTTCATGGCAGAAGCTGAAGGATTTGTTGTTAACCAGCTTTCAAGGATTTCAGTCGAAGCCGGTCACTGCTCAGGCTCTGTTCCAGTGCACTCAGGACCACGAAGAATACCTTCAGGCATATGTCCGAAGGTTCTTGCGTCTGAGGGCACAGGCACCAACGGTGCCCAATGAAATTGTCATCGAAGCCATGATCAAGGGGCTTCGGCCAGGTCCGTCAGCTCAGTACTTCGCCAGGAAGCCTCCTCAAACTTTGGAGAAGCTTCTCCAAAAAATGGATGAATACATTCGGGCCGACAATGATTTTCGCCAAAGAAGGGAGGAGGCTTTCAGGTTTTCTGAAATGACCAGGGGCTTCGGAGGGAGGTTTTACCCGAGGCATGTGAGATCAATTCACAATTCTACACAAAATGATGACAGAGGAAGCCAACAGCAAAGGCCACAATGCTCCTCACAGGCTTCTGGACAACAGCAAAGCTCTTTCCGGCCACCAGCTCCAAGAGGCAGAGGCGCCAGGGGCTTCGGAGGAAGATTTGGCGATCAACCGAGAAGAATCTTTTGCTTATTCTGCGGTGAGAACAAAGGCCATACTACCAGGATGTGCCATGTTACTATACAGAAGCAAAAGGAAATAGCTGAAGCAGCAGCACAACAAGCCCAGCCGAAGCAGGTCATGCATACAGCTTCGTATCATTCGCCCTACATCCCAGAATATGTGGGCAACCATCCTGCAGTCTCTGCTGCTTCGGCGAGTCAGCCTCAAGCCTCCTGGCAACAGCCTCCGCCTCCACCTCCGTTACAACAGGGCCAGCAGCCAGAAGGGAGCCAATATGCTCCACACCAAAGGGACTTCAGAGAGCAGTCCGAAGCTCGTACAGTCAATAGCACCGTGCCGGAGTCAAAGCACATTTATTGACAAGTATCCTACCTTGATAGCAGCCTTTTCCATTTTAAGTTCTATTTTTTGTATAATAAAGAACATTTCGATTTTCATGTAATAGTTTTGTGGTTGGTTATAAGGAAAATCTATTTTCTCCGAAGGCTTAAGTTGCTGAAGTTTGAAAGTTTGCGGAGGACTTTCGAATTATTAAAAATCCTTCGAAGTAACAAAGTAACAAAAAGTCGTTCTAAGGAACGCAGAGTAAGTTGTTGAAGTTACAAAAAGTCGTTCCAGTGGGAGCGCAGTGTAAGTTTTTTGCTCCAAAGACGTTCCTAAGGGAATGCAGAGCATACAGCGAAAAGTCAACGCTGATACCGCCTAAGTAAAAGGCGAAGAAGCTCCAAAGACGTTCCTAAGGGAATGCAGAGCTTATACCGCCTAAGTAAAAGGTGAAGAAGCTCCAAAGTCGTTCCTAAGGGAATGCAGAGCTTACAGCGAAAAGTCAACGCTGATTCCGCTGAAGTAAAAGGCGAAGAAGCTCCTAAGGGAGGCTTATAATGAAAAATTTTGTATGTTTTGTCACAGGAACGCGTGTATCTTTCGGAACAAATGTCATCTACATAACATAACATCATCACATCATTTTGCATAGCATAAGCATCATACATCATCTTGCATATGGCATAAGAAGGGGACACAATATTGATCTTCGGAAGTATGCTTTGAAAGAGTGAAAATCGTAAGCGTGGGAGACACAATCTTCATCTTCAGAGAATAGCTTCGGAGAATGTTTTCACGAAGCTTGGGTATTCTTCATCAAAGCATTATGGACATTGTTGTACATAAAAATTTTTTCTTCACGAAGCATGAAAAGAAGGGAAGGTGTTTTTTTCGCCGAAGGCTCAAAATCGGTACGTATGTAAAGTTTCATGCATCGTAAAGAATTGAATAATGAAAAGAGACTTGAATATTACATTCAAATGTACAAAATATTACATAAATCACAATTCAAATGTTTTTCCTAAAAACACCTAGTCTTCTCTTAATACTACTTCTGCAGCTTCATTCAGGAGTCGATTGACGACTTCGTCCATGATTGCTTCGGCCATCTGTTTAATCTCATCGTCTCCTTTCGGCTGAGGGCCTGGAGACGCTTCAGCAGTATCTGAAGAACAGGACACGGCTATGCTGCTATTACAAACGGAAAATGAGGCTTAAAACTAAAAATTACAACACAATACAAACTATTAGTTAATACCTAGTTGACCTTCGGGCTCTGTGCTCTTTTCAGCAGCCTTAGCCACTTCTCTAGCATCATGGATGCCCTTTTCACTTCTCTGAATAATTTCTCTTGCCATTTCTCGGCCACCGTTATCCCAGATATCAGTAAAAAACTTTCCACCAATTATGCTTGCTTCGGCCGAAGGATCTCTTGTATCTTCAAAGGACAAGGCAGCTTCGGACTGTGCTAAAATCTTTACATGTTCGCAGCCCTTCTTTTCTAAGATGGTGGCAATCCCTCTGGCGCCAGAGAAGGCGCATATATCACCTCGGCTATTTAAAATTTCTTCGAAGGCTTCAGCTTCGTGGTCAATCCATTCAATAACACCTTCGGGATTGCCTCTAGAAAAGTTTTCCTCACTTGAGAATGCTCCGACCTTGGCAAAGCTAGCCTTTAATTTCTTAACACAATCTATAGATTTGTTGTAGCATCTCTTTTTGGACGAACGAAGCTCTTCAACAGTCACTTCTAAGTGATCTGCCCATTGATCGCTGAGTTCACGCTTTGTTTCTTCGAGTATGCGTTCTTCCTTGGCTCTGGTCAGCTGTTTCCGAAGGTCTTCAATTTCGCGTTTTTGAGCTTCAGCTTGAATTTTAACAGCAGCTTCGTCCTCTTTTATTTTATTTATTAATGAGTATAATATCTTGTCTTTTTCGAGACCTTCGTTCCTCAGTTCAATTACTTCGGAACGAAGGTTGCTCAGGGCTATTGTACACCCTTCGTCTTCAGTATCTTTCTGTGCTCTGAGAGCATTGCTAAGTATCAAGCCCTGCAAAAAGAAATATGTGTGTGTGTCAGTGGGTTTAAATGAACGGAAAAATACAAGGATTTCATATATCGTACCTTTAAACTGTTATAAGCTAGGCTGTCAGCCAGATCGTTCTTTGACAGCACCGAAAGTCCGTCTTCTAAAGTTGGGAATCCGAAGCTTCTGCTTATCTCCCGACAGACAGAAATTTCCTTGTTGTCGGGGAGACAGTACAAGAAGTCTTCTTCTCCACTGCCATTGAATATTAACGCCCCCTTTGGATATTTCAGTTTTTGGGCATAGTGCTGGGCCTCTTGTTCTTCTTTTTCTGATAATTTTTTCCCCGAAGCATGACGAACAATATAATCACGAACTTTGAATGCTTCGGGGGCAATAACACCGGTTTCTTCAATAAAAGTTGGTTTTGTTATTTTTTCTGTCTCACTTTCCAAGGGTCTTTTCTTTGCGGGCTCTGAGGGCCCAGCTTCGGCTTCAGTATCTTGCTCTGGAGCTTTAGAACCCGAAGCTTCAACTGTTGTTTCAGGAGTGACAGCAGCCTTCTTCGGAGGGGTGCTTGAAGATTTGATCGTTTCCAGCACATCTAGCACATTAGCCATTCTCTTTCTTTTCGGAGTCACTGCTGGCACTTTTTGATTTTTTACTGTTTCAATGTTTGCCATAGGACTCAAAACTTCTGATGTTTTGGGGCCCTCAGTTGCTTCTTTTACCTGTTCCATTTTTTCTGTGGACGGCGCTTCGGCCCTCTCTTTTATTTCTGGTAACAAAATCTTTGATTGTTCCAATTCCATCTTTGATGGCACTTCGGCCATTTCTGTGACTTCTGGCAGCAGAGTTGGCTCAGTTGGTTTTTTAGCTTCGGTTGCCGAAGGAGTTTTTTCGGTAAACTCCGGCACCGAAGCTGGTTCGATGTAGCGTGGTCGGTGAGTGAGGACTTTTATTTTCTTTCTTTCAGGCTCTGGCTCGCTAGGAGCAGTTGCAGCTTCTTCTTTTGCAGAAGTTATGTTCTTTCTTTTCTGCTTTCGGACGGGGTAGCAATAGTCAGGGTAAACAAACCCAATTGCATCAAATACCCGATTCAGCCTCTTCTTTTTTCGGCCTCCGAAGGCCGCTGACATCGCAGTATCTTCGGCCTTCGAATAAGCACCAAGCAATTCGTCACTTAAATTTTCAATACTCTTTAGCCAGTCGTCATCTGGCTCAGTAAATTTATCTCCAAACTTGAAGGTGTACTTCAGTCTCACAAGCCCACCTTCGTCGGCCTCTTTTGTGGTTTCTTGAGGCATTTCCCATTTCTCCGCAAGAGGCCACACCCGGAAGGCAATATGCTCTTGTACTAAATCTCTTGTTCCAATAAAAGAGCAGATGACGCCAAAGGCCCTCTGGCATTCTTCGGCAGCTTCATTCATTTCCACCTTCGGCCTCCGAAGGCCGAAGCTTTGCCAAATAGGACGCATAATTATACCTTTGATGTCTTCTCGTGCTGATAAGTCATTCTTCACATAAAACCATTCTGTCATCCAATCCCCGGGCCATCTCTTCCGAAAGGTTGGTACGGGACAGCTTGCCCCGGACCGAGAGACGAAGCTGTAGCAGCCAAAGTTATTATGGTACTGTTCTTTGCCCCAAGGCTTTGTTTCATATAATAATTCATGAACATTACAGAAGCTCCTTGCGTCAGGCTTCAGACCTTGGCTTCTCGCGGCCCACACGAAGATATTTAGCCTTATAATTGCCTCGGGAGTAAGTTGATGAAGATAGACTTCGAAGATTTTCAACACCTCCACGACGAAGCTGCTCAAGGGGAATCACAATCCAACTTTCAAAAAGCTTCGATACACCACAACTTCATTTTCTTCAGGGTGTGGACAAGTTTTTTCCCCTTCGTCCGCCCTCACAATGGACAGATCCCGGAAATACCTTCCCCTCATATTGGCAAGATGGTTTTCTTTCAAAGCTGATTTGCCGAAAACCGCATGACTTGGTCGCCAGGGGCGATCTTCGGAGTCTTCACCGCCACTATCTACATCATAACTGTCACTGTCACCAGTATCCTCAGACAAGCCTTCCAGAATTTCCTTGGTAATTTTTTCCGTGTTTGTCTTCGACATTGCTATAAGAAACCCCAAGTTTTTCTCTTCATCAAGAGTCAGCTTCGTCTCAGCAACAGCATCCTTGTCTCCAGACATCTTCGGAGATACTAAAAACTGTTTTCAAATCCGAAGCTTTAAAAACTAAAGACTCAGAGAATCTTAGCGCGCAAAAGCTAAAATACGAGCAGGCGAGAGCAAGTGACAAAAGAGCGTACCAAATGAGCTCGCGGTATGCTCTTATTTATACGCTCGGTGCGGAAAAAATTGAAAGACCCCGCCTGTCAGTGAATGTTGCTATTCTAGCAAAGGGAAGGTGTTTTTTCGGACCTTCGGCTTAAAAGCCTTCGTCCATGTCGCAATCTAAATTTATTATTTTAATAAATTAATATTGCGAGGGGCTACTGTTGGGGGCCTTCGGCTTCCGAAGGTCCTCAAAAACATGATTTAACAGTTTTTCTAGAGTGTAATGTGTGAACAGGTACCTTCGGACTTGTATCAAAGAGGGAGAAGCTTAAAAGATACGAAGGTTGACACAGCACCGAAGCTGTGAAGCAGGAAAGCTTCGGCATGTTCGCAGAAAAGGGAACCGAGTTAAAGATGAAAAGGCCATTTAGACCTCGATAGAGTGCTATAGAATTATCACCAAATGTAAAGGGCATGTATGTAATTTTGTATGGGTTGTACCCTGTGCCTATAAATAGGTGAACAGTACCCCCGTACTGTTTACGCGGACTGGGCATTTGCTTTTGCGTCATACTTGTATTTTCATCTCCTTCCGAGCCGAAGGTACATTTGTAATTCGATATTATCTCTATTTTTCTATGATGAGATAATAAAAGTTAAGTTGATGATATTATATAATTATTCATGCTATCTTTTATGTTTCATATGCTTCGTCTTTCATTAATGTTTACTATGATAATGAAGGTTTGTCCTTCATAACCTTCGTCCGAAGATTGTTATATCCTAAGGGAAATAATGTTTCGAAGGACGAAGGACTTTATCGTTTAACATTCTCTGTGTTGCCTTGTTCTTAACTCATAGCAATTGAGAACAAGTCCCCAACAGACATAAACAAAAAGGATTTCAAAAGGCATAAACTTTCCTTCCAAATTAAAACTAACAGCATCCATCAACCATGCTTCCAAAGGAGTTTATCACGATTACATCAAGGGTCCCAAAAAGACTCAACTCTACCTAGCCTAGTACCCCAAGGGTGCAAAAGCTAAGCTAGCTGCGAGGAGTCCCACCATCACCGACTTCTAACTCTATCCCTGACACCTAGTGAGCGAACGAGGCAACACTCGACTCGGGGGAAGGTGGTCTCCCTGAGCCAGCAGTGTCCACGCTGGAGGCAGGCTCCTCTCCTCCCTCAATGTCGACGTCCTCGTTGGCCTCCATGTCCTGGATCTCCTGGTGATGCATATCCAGGTGCTCATTAGCCTCGGCAAGCTGCTGCTGGGTGTTAATGAGCTGATCCTCGAGAACCTCGATGGTGTTCTCCCTAGTCCCCACTAATTCCTCCAACTCTTGGATCTCATTGGATAGCTGCTCCACCTGCAAGTCCTTTTCCACCATCTCAGTGGACAAATCAACCACGAGCTCCTCTCTGTTGTCCAAGGTGATCTTTGTTGCCTCTAACAAGGCCATCAGATGGGACATCGCCTCACCACGCATCACTTGCAGTCGGTACAGAGCATTCATGCACCGTACGGTCAAGTGCGTAGTCTGACCTGGGTAGATAGCCCAGATGTCCTTGGCATGCTCCACCTGATCCTTCCACATTGGGTCGTCCTCCCTTTCCGCGGGGAACAAGCCAATGGGGTGGGTAGACAGCTCCAAGGGATGGAATCCGCAGAAAGTGGTCAACCCGTGCAGAGCAATCGCCACGATTGTGTCCTCAGCCCGGTATCCAAAGGACTCAGAGTCCAGTGAACGCCAGCCTGGCTGCAGGGGATGAGGCTCCAAGGTCATCCTCACCCTACAGCGGGGCACTCGGTGCTTCTCGAACTGCTGCACCGTGTACTGAGGAGGCGTCCTGTATCCGGCCCCCTGAAGTACCTCCCACAAAATGCGGGGAAAGCCCTCTCGTGCAAGCCCGTCAGTGTGGGACACTACATTTCCGTCATCTGAGGATCCGTGGGAAGTCATCTGTGTACGGTTAAGCGTAAGTAAAATAAAAAGAATTATACAAAGAACAAGAAAAATAAACTCAGCTGCTCTACAACTATAAAAATGGTATTGGGATACTTAGTTGGTCATCAGTTTGTTTTTAAGTCTTTACTCAATTATCCATTTGTTTAATTTAAGAATGCATGCATGCTCGTCCTGAACGACCTCACAGCAATGTAAAGGGAATAGGGAAGAACTCCCATCCCTTAAAGTAGCCTGTAGGGCCTAATCACTTAGCCACCTAGCTACCCTTCTATCATCCTAAGGCTTCACGTCCTAGGTCTATCCTGATCGTCCTACGATCTATCCAACATTGTTTTTATCAAGTTTTATTTCGGAAAAGGATGGTATTTACATTTTATTGATTCCTCTGTGGTGGTACAAGCTTCGATACCAGCTGTGGCGGAACTGCCCGAATTATTCCAACTTAAGTGCCTAAGCCCCGCCTTAGAGGCTAGTCCACACTTAAATGGGAATAACCCGTCAATCCCTCGGATCTAGTCCGACACGGCCACTGACAGGATCAAGTACCACAATTTCACTCGATGGTGAGTCACAGAGCAAATACAATAAAGCATAAAACCATGCATGTAAGAGTATTAAATTATTACATCACCATCGGAGTTTTGCAAAAGTAGTCATCATTGTTCGAAGTGCAGCGGAATAAAACTAACGGTAAATGAACAGAGAGATGGGGAAGCCTGTCCCATCACTCCTCATGCTCCTCCTCAGCCGAGGTAGGGTCCCACTCGATAGTCCAACCCGGTGGCAAGATGGACGGCCAAGTCACTCCAGCAACCATGTCCTCCAGAGATCCTGAAAAATTATGCCACAAGCAAGGCTGAGTATACTAATACTCAGCTAGACTTACCCGGTGTGAGGAGTCTACTCCTCTACCTCTAGACATGCAGCTGTTTGGCTGTGGGGTTTGGTTGCCAAAAGCACTAGCTGAGTTTCTAAATCAAGTTTTTAACTTTGTCAAATTAAGTGTGACTCTCTTAAGGCTAAATGTGTACTATCTACTCATACATAGTAGCAAACATTTTTAGCAATCAACATCTTGTATCAGCTCATCATATTTCCACTTGTTACTCAATGCAGTACAATGGATCAAGCAGTCTCATTAGCTGCGAGAAGCAGACGATTCGAATCGAGTTTTTAAACCTTGCAAGGTAAACCTAAACACACGACGTGGCGAGGCACTCCGTCCCCACACACATCAACCGTCCCCATCGATTCCCCGTCAGTAGATCAGGGCTCACCGTCTTGGCGTACAATGCCTCACTGACCCCGACTGCCGTCGTGCAGTGACCGCACTTGTACCCACCATAACCGGAATGGGAGACCACGTCTCAGGTCGCGTGAGGGGATATGTCCACTGCTAGGTTTACTCAGGTACTAGGCTTACCGATTTACCATATTTCTCGGCATGTGCTTAGTACGTTCAATCGCTTGACACAGGTATCCGCACGTTAATCCTTATTCCAATTTCACCTCGTAGACCACGCATCCCCATGGATCCGTGTCCACCAACCAACTATCAATATGATATGAAAAGTGGGTACAACCAATTCTTGATCTCGCGCGAGTGCTAGAAAGATCACTCGTCTTCTACCGAGATCCTAATTAAATAAAGCAACTACTCGACCTAGCATACTAGTATCCATCTCAAAAGGATTCCTGAGATCATGCAACTAGGGTTTTCAAACAACTCCTACACTTAAGTGCACAGTACAAGCCTACAAACATTAAGTGTAGTAAAATAGCATATATAAACGGTTATGCATAAAACCGGGGCTTGCCTTCCAAGGCTGTGGCAGGCAGATCCTCTGGTGTAGGCTCTGGTGCTGGATCCGGGGCTACCTCCTGAGCAGCTCCTTGCTCCGGCACGAGGACGTACTCTCCGTCAGCAAGGTTACTGTCTATCGAAATGCAATGAACAAGTATGTCATGATTATGCAGGATTTACTAACATTATGCTAGGAGAAGACAAACTAAGTTAATGAGTAACTTAGGGTTTCGGGGTCATACGTGGCTTTTAGTGGTTTATGCTTATCACTCTAGGTTTAGATTTTGTTAGGGATAGGCATAGTGAATTGGTATTGCCTTTATCTATATTAGTGGACAAGTTATAAAGGGTTTTAGGATGACACTAATTCCTATTATTCATTTTTTCCTTTTTCTTTATTTTTTATTTAGGGTTTCTAGTGTAGGTTTGAACTACAATAGTGGTTTAACTTTTTCCAAAAATTCTGTAAAAATTACAGTGGGTTGCCATTGGTCATTATAGCCTGTTCTAGGAATTTGAGGTTTAAAATAAAAAGGCTATGCTTTAGACAAAAATAACAAAAGTTGTGTAAAATGGGCCACTTTGCACTACATCTCTTAATTAGAGGTGGGTTCTGTCCTAAGGGTTATTTTTGTTGGCATCTAACAGTAATAATAAGCTTCGGTGTCAAATATCACAGAAAGCTAAGGGGTGGTTATTTAGTTATGATTTTCTAAAGTTTAATGCCAAAAAGGCACTTTCTACTATCTTGTTATTTGAAAAATGTCAAACAACAGATTTCATATTTTTCCTAAGTTCTTAATAACAAAACATTAATTATCCCAAGGGTTGGGGTGTTTTCACCTTGGGGTTATTTTTGTAGGGTTTTCTAAGTTTTCCTGGTTTTCTTAAAATAAAAGGGATCCTACTTATTTTATACTAAACCAGGGTATAATAGATTTTTCTAGTAAACTACATTGAATAAGTACTCTAACAAAAATAGGGGTGCCCTCTAGTTCATTATTTAAATCACCTTTTCTATTTTTCTTAACCTTAAGCATATTGTAAATTAAATGGCAAAAACTAACTTAATGGGCTGGACAGAGAAGTTTAGCATTTTTAAACAGGTCAGTAGGTGGATATAAACTTCTCCAAATTTTTCTAGCCTTAGTCAAATAGTGCAACCATTTTTAATCCTATTATTTAGCTTTTGGTCAAAACAATAATTAAATCAGAACCTTAAAGTTTTCTGTAGTACATAGGGGTTTTATATTTTTCCTAAGTAGTTTACATTATTTAAAGTCTGACAAAATTGGTTTGACTAAATTTGGATGAATAAAACAGAAGTTATGGATTATTCAAGTTCTGTCAAAATTTAAATCAGATTTAAATAAAGGTTTCCTGGAAAACTACTTTGCACCGAGAACCCTGGGTTATTTCCAAACTAACTCTCTCAGTTATACCCCCGTGTTACTATTCATTTGAGTCTCTGACATTTCACAAAACCCCCCAGGCTTCTTTCCTTCTCCCCCGCGGTCCTTCCCTAGGTTTAAACAGTACCCGCAAGAAAGAAAAGGGTGGCGCGGCTTACCGGCGGCGAGAGAGGTCCGGCGAGGGGCAGGGTTGGCTCGGGGAGGCTCTGGCGGTCACAGCGATGTACGGCTCGACGGCGGGGATGGCCAGAATCGCTCGGTCCACGTGCGCAGGCGGGTGTTCTCGTCGGCGGCGGGTGTGCCGGCCAAATCACGGCGACCTAGTTCAATCCAATGGCACAGTGAGCTCCACGGGGTGACGTAGAGACTGTGTGCACAAGGAATCGGAAAATGGTTCAGTGGATTACCCTGTCCACGCACTCCGGCGGGGTTGTGAACTCCGCCGACCGTGGACTGGCCTCTCCGGCGAAGCAAACTTCGATTCCTCGCTCGGGGAGCTTCACTGAGGTGTGCTCAGTCGTCTCCGAGGGTCGGACGGGGTTGGGAAAGGCTGGGCTGGCCGGTCTACGGCGGCAGGGGCTCGGGTGGCCGCGGACACGCCGCGCACGGGCAAACGGCGGTGAGTTGAGCTCCGGTGAGGTTTGAGCGTGCGCGGAAGAGTGTGGTTGACGCCTGAGTGGGCTTTATAGGCGCGGGCGCGAGTCATGGCGTCGGCTAGCCTTTGGCGCGACGCGGGGCGCGCGGGCGTGCTCTGGCGTGCACAGAGCGCGTCGAACACGTGGAGCTTTTCTTCTGCCAGTGTTCCACAGCTCGCCCAAGTCGCAAACGTGCAAATCTTGGCAAAAATCCGGCGCAAGTCTTTTCCTGGCACCTAGGGCTGTCTCTCATCCGTGAGTCGCCATGGCAGATATGCCCTAGGTAGGGAGATCTTTGGACGCCAAATCAGGTATGTCACTCTGCCCACCTCGCGACAAAAACAATGCCAAGGCATGTCAAACGTCAAGGTCTCGGGCTCAACTTTTTCCAGGGGGTGCCTTAGGTGGTATGCCACATTTTTGGTATAGAACATAGGTGGTTTTGGTGCCATCTTCAAGGTGAACACGGTTGATCTTTAGTGTAGGTGTAGTTTTTGACTTAGAGAGAATTTGAGAGCTCTAGCTCTTTCTCTACTTAAGGAATGGATTTGGGGTTTCTCAAGGGGTCTTTTTGCAACATTTCCTTCTCATAATTGCTGGTTATAAAGTTACTTAAAGTTTGGTTAAAGATTAACTCATGGTGTGCACATTTGCTTATTCTCTCCCCCTCTCAACCATGGTTTTGGGAGATAGGGTTCAAGAGAGGTTTAGGGTTTACTCTCCTCTTGCCCAAGGTAGTAAGTGCACAAGAGCTTGAGTGATGCTCTTAGGTCATTAACAAATCTTGATTAACACATGTACTCCAAGGTTCTTATATTCTCCTCAAGTTTCTACCACATGTGATCATAGTCATTAGTGCATAGGTGTGCCCTAGCCATGGTAACACCTGAGGTGTTACATGATAATCTCTGCAAATTTTTTGTTTGACTCATCAGGGCCAGCTCGCCCTTGTAATTCGCAAAAATAATTTTATTCTGGCCCGCACTCTTTTCCTCCTGGGGGTGAGGTTTTTAACGAGGCGGAGTCATGTAATAAACAAGTGAAAAATCCCCCGCAAAAATCTACGTCGAAAAAAGACCGCGCCGACGGTCTTCGACATTCGACCAATATAAAGTCACCGCGAGGTCCAGCGCTAGCTACCCTCGCGTGCGACCCTCCACGCAAAAGTCGCCCAAGGGTGCAGCCGGACTAGCACAAAAAGTGCGAAAAATCGAAGTCTTCCTCAAAAAGACTATCCGTGCAAAAGTCGCCTAAGGGTGCAGCCGGACTAGCACAACAAGTACGAAAAATCGAAGTCTTCCTCAAAAAGACTATCCATGCAAAAGTCGCCTAAGGGTGCAGCCGGACTAGCACAACAAGTGCGAAAAATCGAAGTCTTCCTCAAAAAGACTATCCGTGCAAAAGTCGCCTAAGGGTGCAGCCGGACTAGCACAACAAGTACGAAAATTCGAAGTCTTTCTCAAAAAGACTATACAAAATCTTGAACCTGCGCAGCAACCAAGGTTCAGCAAAATATACAAAATTTCCTAACTACTCACACCCACTAAGCCACCTGCGAAGGCCCAGCCGCCGTGGGATCCTCCGCTGCCAGCTCCGTCGCCGTCTTCGAGGGATCCTCAGCCTCAGCAGAGCGGTTGGCGATGTACCACCACCGGCCGCGCTGGCCGCGGGGGCAGCGAGGGAGCCTTCGACGGTTTCTGGGGGCGGCGCCGGGGCGACCTCGGACACAGCCGCCACCGGGTTCGACTCCGCCTCAGGCTACGCGCTGTTCAAAGCCCCGAAGTCCTCCACTTATTCGTTACGCTCCGCCTGAGACACAGCACACAGATTCAGCAAGCCCACATATAACCCACATTCAACAACACTAAACAAAAGTCAAACATTACCTGACCCCTCGCCGTGTCGGACCGCTCACTGACCACCTCCCGACCGTGGGGGCCCCACATCCGGTCGAAGAGGGCTCCCGCGGATTCCTTCACCACAGGGTCCTCAACCTTGTAAATCTCGCGCTCGAAATCCTCATCAGATCGGTCGAAGACCTCATAGTGACGGCACCCTTCGCGGGACAGCGTGTTCATCGCCCCTTCGCAGGTGACCAGGGAGGCATAGGACATAAACCCCTCCACAATGGCGGGGAGCGCCAGCAACTCCTCCTGCAGCCACTCGAGGTAGCGAAGTCCGGGCTCTTGGTCCGGCACTTCGAAGTCAGCGGTCCGCGCGCCCAGCTCGTGGTATGAGTCCATAAGCTGTTTGCGCGTCCGCTCAGCCTCCGAGCGCGTCGAAGCCTCGGCCCTCTCCATACGGGTCTGCAGAGCATTGAACCGCTCCTCCCATTCCTCGGCGCGCTGTCTGGCAAGGCTACCCTCCACCCGCGCCAAATTGGCCTCCGCTTGTGCAGACTGTGCCTTGGCGAGGGCCTCATTAGCCTCCCTTCTCTCCTCCGCCAGTTGGCGCCGGAGGTCAGTCCTCTCGCCCTCCAGCGCGGCCACCTTCTCCGCCAGCTTGCGGCACTTGCTGTCGGCGGCCGACTTTTCCCGGACGGCGTCAGCATGTTGCGCCCGAAGTCTCTCGACTTCGGCAGACACAACCGCCGTAAGGGCCCCCGACGCCACGCGGTCAGCGAAGTCAGCCGCCTACAAGACACACATAAGACCACAATCCCAACGAAACTGGTAAAAACCGAAGTCTAGCTCAACTTACCTGACTTAATGCCTCCTTCAGCCGGCGAGACACAGCGCCCGCCTCATCCTTGACGGCAGTGAGCGCCGGAATCTCGCCACCGGCGCTGAGAGCGCTACCCTTCGCCCTAGGCACCACGGCAGCCGCCGCGGTCGCCACCGCAGGCGGAACAACAACAAGTTGCCCCTTGCCCGACCCTGCAACATATCAACAGATTAAAAAAACCTCGGGCTAACGACTTACCAATGAGATAATCGTCCACGCTAATATCGGTGACGAAGTCGGCAACGCGCTTGCCCGGCGGAGGCAATTCTCGGGCCTTCGCGGCTACGGCCAGGGCGGACTTGGTTCCGCCGGCGCCAGCCGCCTTCACGGCCTCCGACACCCTGCTGGACCCAGGGGCGGCCGACTTCGCCGCCACCGTCGGCTGGCTGTCGCCGAGGGCAGCAGCCTTCGCAGTCCCCCGCGACCTCTTCGGCCTAGCCTCAGGCAGTCTGACGACCGCCTGGCGCTTCTGCGCAGCTTCCTGACGATCCTTGTCCATCACTGCCGACACAACAGCAGCAATATTCCGTCCATAAGGAAACACTCTCAAGTCATGAACCATGCGAGAGTAAAAAAGTCTTCGCCGGCCGCACGGGGGATAGGAACGTTCTTAGGCCACCAACCCCCGGTAACCTTCAGCATCCACGTCGAAGACTCCCGGAGCTTGGGCGAAGACATCCTTCCCCCGGGGGCCGCGCATGTCCCCATCAATTCCATAGCAAAACCTTTGGAAACCCCCAGTGCTCCCATAGCAGTACCTAGCTTCCTCTTCTTAGAGGATGGGGCGGCCGCCGGCGCGGGGTCATCTCCAGTCTCTGCCGCCGGTTCCTTCCCGCGATGATCCACATCGTCTTGCCCGGGATAACCGCGATATGGCAGATGGTTCAACTCGAAGACCCTGTTCAAGCGATCGTTGGACCCGCGTATATCCCAGCTACGCTGGCCCTCCGTCTTCGGCACGTACCGACCAACAATCCGCACCGCCCCATCCTCCGCCTCACGCACGAATGTGGCGGGATCGCGGCTATGCAAATCCAGTGCGAAGGCGGGACTTCGCACCAGCATCCCACCATAGGAAGGCATCTGGCGAGGGCATACTTCGCCCAGCACCCAGCCATGCGCTAAGGGCCACACCCCATACGCGACAAACTCCTCAACCAAATCGCGCCCGCTACTCAGGCCGGCCGCGCACCGCAGGGCCCCTTCGTCTGCATCCTCCTCCGCCACTTCAAACTGCGGGTATGCTGAGTAATAATGCGAGCACATCTCGGCCACGGGAAGCCACGGATGGTCTTCGACTGTGCCCTCCGCAACGTAGAACCAAAACTCATACCAGTTGCCCCATTTATTGCAGGCGCAAGGAACCAACTCAATGACCTCCATCGAAGTCTTGCCGGTCTTCGGTGTAAATGTATAGGACCCAAACTGAGCAATCTTATTTCCGATCATCCTTTTCTGCCAGTGCAGATAATAATACTTCGCGAAGACTTCGACCGATGGCTGCCCGCCATACGAAGTCGTTGCCCAGACATATTTTGACAGGGCCACCACGACATTCGGCGTCAGCTGGTGGACCTGGACGTTGAATCTGCGCAGGACTTCTCCCACGAATCGGTGTGCGGGCAGGCGAAGACCAGCGGCGAAGAATGCCTTGAAGACAACCAACTCGCCTTCTGGCTCGGGGACCTCCTCCGCCCCCAGGACACGAGCCACTCCGCCGCCAAAATAACCAAGCTGCTGCATGTCTTGCACGCGAAACGAGGACATCCACGATACGCCGAAATCTACCGTGTCGCCGGCGCGCAACTCCTCCGTCGCCACAGTGCTCAGCGTCTCCTCAGACGACGCGTCGGCCGGCGGCGTAGCGACAGCAGTAGAAGAAGAGGACGACATCGCTACGTACCGTCGGCGGCGGCGGGCGGTCTGCTTCACACGGGTCAGATCTCCGACGAGCACGAGCAAGGAGGGCAGACGAGCAGCGAGCGGTTTGAGAAGGCAGTTAGGGTTTTCGCGGAGCGCAGAAGGATAAAGTTCAAAACGCGCCGCCCCCCGTCCCCTTTTATACACAGGGCGCGGCGTTTCGGGAAACCCGCAATCCAACAGTACGGCGTCAATCAATGGTCATGTTAAAAACCCCCGCGGAACCACTTCGAGCGAGGGCAGCGTCTCCGCCATCTAGCGACGTCTTCGGCACCAGATGACTTAGTCGAACTGGTCCCTCGGAGGGCAAATGTTGGGGCGAAGGCGAAGACGCCACCCTTCGCTCGATGCCTTCACGGTCCTCGCTGCACCAACGGAGACAAGGCAACGGGCAGACTTACCCTTCGTCCCATACGTCACCGGACGAAGACCTGTGACGAGGTCGTCTCATCTTGCGACCTCGTTCGGCATTGAGGCCCACGTGTGATCCGGCCCGTTGTAACAGGCCCTGCGTGGCCGCTGCGCGTTACGGGCCTAATTTGTAAAGGCCTCCATGTAATTACGGTCTGTAACCCCGCTTTATGGGAATATTCCGGGGATAACCTAGGTGTCTGAGGGCACATGCGTCCTTAACACAGGACGCTGGGCACTTAGATACCTATAAATACCCCCGCACAGTGCCCTTGAGAGGCTAGATTAACATAGCTATTGCCATCTCGTGCAAAAACCCTGTCTACGTCTCTACACTCCCCCGTTGGATCAACTTGCACCGGAGAGCAAGTTCCAACAAAAGGCGTTGGAGCCTTCTTCTCTTCTTGATCTCCTTCGGAACCTCTACCTTCATAGTAGGCTTATTGTAGCATTCGCGTCTTGGGTTCACTCGGCTTTCTATTTTTTCATAGAAACACTCGGTTGCTCGGGGGGCTCCACCACCCACAACACCATCCTCAATCTCAACGGCTTCCCCCGCGAGCATATCTAAAATAGCTTTTATCTCAGAACTTCCAACATGTTGCCTGATCAATATATGGGTCACTTTCTCTCCATCAGTCAAGCATTAGTTGGCAACAACAACCGCTTATTCTTCTTGATCATTTAACTATGCATTTCTCTTGAGGACTTTGTTTTCTTCATGCTGAGGTGGGTCAGACAAAAACTTGGAAATGTTGCTCTGCAACAATGGAACGACATATCAACATAAACATTAGCATAAGTCGGCAACCGATGACACGGGGTTGAGGAAGATGAACTTAATGTCGGAGGAGGATTCCATGCAGAATAGCCTAGGGGGCACCCTCATTGAATATATCACCGCTCAGCATCATCCCAACTCAAAGCAGAACATCTTCTTCAGTGATTGCTTTACTAGTCAACTGGGTAGTATCCTTAACTGCAGATTACAAGTATGCATGATAAACTTGATCTTTTAAAGGCTGAATGTTGCAATACACAAAATCAATTACTACAGCTTGAGCTATCAGACCCCTACCTTTTATATTGGCAATCTTGATCATCAAAGCAGTAATCTCAGTCGACTCTAAGTCGGTTGATCCCTCTAAACAAAGTGAACCATTAGGGAGGGAATTGTTGTAATTCTCCAAAGTGAACCACTCATAACGCCACCCCTTATTGCTATCCTTCAAACAAATATCCATATTATCAACTTCTCTGCCTCGACAAAGTTCCATACTCACTCCTCCAACTACCTGCTACCTTTTGTCGTTCATGCCAGACTTGCAATGGTATACGTACTTCCACATACTAAAATGGGGAGCAATCCCAAGGGAAGCCTCATAGAGATGAATAAAAGATGGCGATTTGAGGCACATAATTGGGATTCAGGTGGGTCAAATTAATGGAATAGAAATCAAGGAGGCCCTGGGAAAAAGAGCAGACATGTAAGCCTAATCTATGCACAAAAAAGGATGCAAAGGCAACGAACTCACAAGTATCTTCAATGGGCACTGAAATCCCTTCCCAAGTCCTTTACAGACTCAATGCTTTGGGGGATCATGTTCATATCAACAAGGCGCAAGAGGTCACATTCTATGATAGAAGAAGTGAAGAAAGCACAAAACGGAAGCTTACTGTTAGGATCAAATGGAGGAATGTAATTTATCAAGTTTCCATGTTGGCTGGTAGTCTTCTTCCTCTTTGGAGCCGTCAGGAGCTATCGCAATCGAAAAACGACAACGAGAGATTGGAAAATGGAGGTTAGAATAATGACAAGGCAAGGCTAGACAACTAGGGCAAATATTCCCTCCCCCTAATCCGGATGATGTTATAATTTGTGAAACCGCCACTTGGTCCGAAAAGTGGCTACAAGGAGTTCAGTTGAACATGCAACACGTTCTAGCACATAGACAACTATACACAATCAAAAATCAAAGTACACAGAACAAAAAACATTAGAGCCAAGGACAAATTACTTCTTTATATATATATATATATATATATCCACAAAAGATTTCCACTAATTCTACACTTACTAGTACTACCATACTACTTCTACACATACTACTGTTGTTATACTACTACTACATTACACTAATTAAGCCAATGGCACGTTGCAACCGATGCTGCGGCCATCTTTACCACCCCTGCTGCGGCCACCCTTGCCACCGCCACCGCTATTACTGCCCTTGCTGTTGCCGTCGTTGTTGTTGCTATCGCCCTTGCCACTGTCGTCTCCGTGCTCCTCGTCCTTGTCCTCATCCTTCTCCTTTTACTCCTCTGAGCTTTCCTCCTTGATCTTGTCTGACTCATCTGAGACAGTGAGGACAGGGCGTTCCACGGCCTTGATAAAGGCTCGCTCGGGGAGAGCCCCAGGGAGTCAACAGAGTCGGTCGGTGGCGATCGTGGAGGGGAGGTGGAGAGCTATCGCCATCGGAGTCGGAGAACTCCTCTTCGGAGTACTCTGAATCTCCGGATGATTCAGAGTGTGGAATCGGCTCTCGCTTCCGCTTGTTTGGACCAGCCATGGCGCTCAACTAGTGGGGTTTCTCTTCAGCAGATGGAGGAGTGTTCAAGAAAGTAAGAACAGAGCAAGTTATGAAGGCAACACCACATATTGTCATATTTATTAAGGAGAACCGGTGCCCCTTCGTCTCCGGACCGTACGAAGCGTCGTCATTTTTTTGCCAAAATAATCAAATAGTTGTTTTGGTTTCCAAGAACGGCACATTTCTAACAAACATGACATCAGAGATCAGTTACTTGCATCTTGATGCCATCTCAACTCAGGGCACTGTTTTCTGGAAAATATGGCAAACACACTCATTGGGTGCTCCATGTTAGATTTTCTATAGATTTTTTTTTGCAAATAAGCATAAGGATTTTTCGCACGAAATAAACTTCAGTAAAGCATATTGCAGTTAATTGGGCTTCATTCGACCGATTTTAGTCGGGTGCATTCATCAGACTTCAGTCAGACAGATTGCACTTGGCAGGACTTTAGTCGGTTGAACTCATAGAATTCCACCAGAACGACTTTAGTCGGTCGTTTCTATTCAGACAGGCTTTGGCCGGATTTTCTTTATGAGAAGTTAACAATTAATCCAGTGCAAGACAAGCAGAACAGATTAGTCTAGAAAGATTTTTGGTACCTTCGAGTTGATTGCTGTCAAGTCAGCTCAAAGCTCAGAGGCTACATTTATTGGGTGCACCTATGGATCAGGGTATCAGAAAGAAATTATATCCAAGAAAGGCAATTAATTGACTCGACTAGATACATCCCCAAGATTAGAACTCATTCTTGGAGCCTTGAGCCAATTATCCTAAAAAATTGGTTTGAGCGTCGAGGCTTGTGGGGATATATATCTCCTCATTTACCATGACCTAGATATGTTCTATGGGCCATCAGAAAGGCCCTCGATGGCCCGGGGCCGTAGCCTTTAGGGGACATCAGTTGGGCGTAACCAGAAACGGGCGAGGAAGGTGATTGCGTGGGTGCGAAGACGCATGGGCCACATTCCGTGCATGCAGAGGATGTGCGAGCTCTATGAAGACTCGCTAACCTCTAGGCAAGTAGGCATGATTTTCGTAGACGTGGGTGGACTGAGAACGTTCACCGCATCGTTTGTGTAACTCCTCTTATATCGGGAATAAGACAGTGGGGGAGAACTCTCTATAACCGAGAACTCATAGCAACACACCTCCACAAGCTCACATGACGTAGGGTGTTACACACTTGAGCGACCCGAACCTGTATAATCCTATGTGTCCTGTCGTGCCTAGCACAAACCATCGAGCTGTGATCGACCTCGCTGTCCTCCTAAAAGCACTACACGGGATACCCTTTAGTGTGTCACTGGTACCAAACACCGACAAGTCCGACACATCAACTTGAGGATTTGATGCCTCCAAACACTTCTAATATTTCAGCCTTTAAACAAAAGTAAATGAGTTTTGATCCGAACTTGTTTTGAACGTCCTTTGAGCTACCTAGAGCTAAAGGCAACTATTGAGCACCACAATAAACTTATTAGACTCTCCTAGGCCAAGCTACTAGTTCATATCCCAATTTATAGCTACTAGTTCATATCCCAATTTATAGTATGACGAAATAAAGAAAATAAAATCCTAAACTATAAGTATCTCTCAACTGGAAACAATATTTAGAACTAGTTTGTCCTTAACCTTGCCGTCATCCATTGTTTGAAGACCAAACATGAAGCCCACACAGCGACATGAAAACCATAAATTGCCCAAGCAATCTCCATCATCTTGACCTAACCTTAATTTACCTCCGCAAAACACACATTAATCATAATAACCCTATGTTGCCATTAATCATCAAATATTTCTAAAATGTATTAGTACTTAAATTAATTTAAAGGACGTTAAAGAAAATTTTCTAAAAGGCATTTTTGTACTTAAAGGTACGCATCAAATATCGTGTAATGTCGAATAATGTCACGTGTATTTTATAGTTTGACCCGAGATAGTAACTAAAGGGGTGTTTGGTTTCTAAGGACTAATATTTAGTCCTTTCATTTTATTCCTTTTTAGTCTATAAATTACTAAATATAGAAAATAAAATAAAGTTTTTATTTCTATATTTGACAATTTTGGAACTAAAATGGAATAAAATGTAGGGACTAAACATTAGTCCTTAGAAACCAAACACCCCCTAAGTATTACGGTATCATTGGCAGTACAAAACTAGTTCTCGTGTGACATACTGATGCGGGGCTGTTGAGAGTTCAGATAACTGAAGCTGCAGGGAAGTCTGCAGCTGAGAGTTGATGCTTCAAAAACAAAATCAACGGTTGTGTGTGAAGAGATAATATCGTTTCCATGTTAGACTTCGGAGTGAAAATTAATGGTAACTGAGCATTAATTAGCTCAGTAAATCCTGAATAGGGGTGGAAACGGATCGAATACGCACGGATACGAATACGAATGTCATAGTTTATCATATTTTTGTTCGAATTCGGATACGAATTCAAATATCTTCGGATACGAATACAAAACGGATAGTCGAATTTGAATTTTTATTCGGATATTTACTCAATTCAACTCAAACATCATATCCTGAAATTTAACATATGTATATGTGTATTTAATTTAAGTACAAGTTTATAGATAGTTAAAACAAACTTAAAATAAAATAGATTTCTCGTGATTCTTCATATCCAAGTCAACAAAACTATATAAATAATATTTTTAAACTATCGAAACATGTAACAAAAGATAAACAACAGCACGTGATATTTAATAAGTGACATTTGTACAAATACAAGTAAATTAGAATTGATATAAAAAGTAAATGTACCAATAAAAACAAATTTTTCGTTCTAAAATGAATGAATGTCCTATATAAATGTGTGTACCAAAACTTAAATGAAAACATTAAGAAATTTATCTTTATATTGTAAGTGGAGAGTGATAGTTGAATGTTTATAGAACTTCATTGAAATGTGTTCACTATATAGATAAAGTCGAGAGTTATAATTGAATGTTTATGAAACCTGTTGGATTTTATTATTGAATATCACTAGAAATATAAGGTTGATATATTTATTTATTTATATCATATAAATAATTTTTAATATCTAAAATGATATGTATCATTTTTCCAGTATATTATTAATCTTAAAATCAAATTTAATTAGTAATTAGTGATAAAGTTAAGTTTTAAATGGTTTCATGAAACATATTTTTTTCACGGATACGGATAGTATCGAATGTTTCATGGTTTTTTCGAATACGAATATGGAATCGGATAGAGAAAAGTACTATAAATCGAATTCGAATACATCCATTTGACATCTATATTGAAATCGAATACGGATACGGATATCCATATTAGCAGTTTTAGCGAATACGAATACGGATAATTCGAATCTCCAGACATCCATTTCCAGCCCTAATCCTGAAGGTTTCAGATCCTGAAGGGACAGACGGAGAGTCTGCAAAGAAGCTTTCAAGATGGAGTCCGCATGATACTACGAGCTAGGGTGCACCACTTGCATTGCACAGTTGCACTGGTTAAACGTAAACATGAGCTGCACAAAGGACATGTAAGGTTCATTGCACGGGAGCGATCTGAAAGGACGAGATCTTCAAATCACAGGCTCCGGTTTGGCAGCGGTAATCCAAAACGGAAAGACGACCAAAAGAAACAGTTAGCAGTTGGAAAATAAATGGGTCAATAGTATAATCATCAGTTCTAACAATTTCTCCAATCTTTCTACCTCACTGCGATACAATATCGTTGTACAGCACATTAGCACAAGTATCACATCAAATCCAATTCTGATGCTGGATCATCCAATTCTAATGCTGGATCCCAATGCAGCATGTAATGTACAAGTAACATGTTGCAATCCAAGGAGGAGTTTTGGCATTCAAAATAGCAAGTACTGTATCTGCGATGGTAAGGTTTCGTGGGTTCATTCTTTTCTTTCCCCCGCATTCTTCTTTACAACAGCCACCGCTCATATCGGCCTCCATGACTACACGACCAGGACGAAGGGCACGCGTGGGCAGGTTCGCGGCGTCGGCCTTAGCTCATATCGGGACGGCGACGGCGGCGCGGCAGACGGGGCAGACAGGCGTCCTGGCGAGCCACCGGTCGACGCAGGCGGCGTGGAACGCGTGCGTGCAGGCCGGCATCGCGCGCCACCGCTCCCCGGCGCGCGCGGCATCGAGGCACACGACGCACGAGGGGGAGGCGGCGGCGGTCTCGTCGCCGGAGCCGCCACGCGTGGAGGGGAAGGCGAAGCTCGGCAGGCGGCGGATGTCGACGGGCGAGAGCCCCGCGCGTAGAGGCGGCGGCGGCGAAGGGGCAAGGTCGAGCGACGTGATGCGGTGGTGGCGGCGGAAGGCGCGCGCGGCGAGGACGAGGACGAGGAGGAGTAAGGCGGACGCGGCGGCAAAGACGAGGAAGACCGCGAGCGTGGCCGCCATCACGGCCGCCTGCACGGAGAGCGATAGGAGGCGCGCGCCGGCGCTCTGGCGTGGCCCGCCGCCGGCGCGCCCGTGCTTGGCTTCTCTTCCCTGCCCCGGGGCGAGCTCGGGCATGGCGGCGCCGGCTGGAGCAGGCGTGGCCATTTGGATGGATGAGGCGATCGTCGTCCTTGGCTGGAATGGAATATTCTGCGGGGATCGGTGGAGAGAAGACGGGAATTGGAATTTGGAACGGCAGGGGCTCCGCTCGGCCGACCCTCCCCAATCACGGTATTTTGGCCGCGTTCGGTACGTTGGCGGGTTTGCCGTGCCCGTGAGCTCGACGCCTGTAAAGGATTTGTTTATTATTATTTAAACGAGTCAAAGTATTCTCCCTATCATTTATTAACTGCCGATATAGAAAACGTGTTGGATAAATTTTCTTTAGGTTTAATGAAAATTATTTTTAAGTTTAGCTAAATTTACAGTAAAAATAAAAATATTTATTAAGTAATTCGATTATAAAAATATATTTAAAATATCTATCTAATTCTGTTAAGTATTCATTATAAATATTAGTATTTTGTTATATATATTTAGTCAAAATCGAATACCTTTGATTTTTGGGAAGCTTGAGATTCACCAAAAATTTAATCAGATTCATTTTTAACCAAACATTATTAGCTTCACCATGGATCTTTTGCTCTAGATTCACCAAATTGATGGAGGACTGCAAGTATACAGTTCAACGGCCCTTCCATATCGCCAGAAATAAACGATAATTGTGACTCTACCCTCGCTGCCTCACTGGCCATGCAATTATGATTTTACCCTTTGTTTTTTAAATTTATGATTTTACTCATATGTTTGAAAATAACGCTACTGTTTGTCTCTCTCTCAACACTGTTAGTGAAAATCAGAATTATTAATTAAAAATAAAAAGTGAAAACAATAGATGAAAAGGTCCGAAATATCCTCCTATTTTGTACTGGGAAAACACCAACATGCGTAAAATCACAATTTTATAATATAACTATGGGTAAAATCTCAATAAATTGTATGGAGATTTTTGTCCTTTTGTATTAGATATAACTTTGTTAACTACACGTAATAGCTTATGAATATGACACACATTTCCTCCTAGAAATAACGATTTGTTCGCTTTTATTTTACTCCTTTCTTCTTTTCCTTCGTCATTGTCGCCCTTTGCTCTGATGCACCAGCGCAGGGAAGCCGCCAAGCCCCACTGGAGCCCAAACCGCAAGCGTCGATTCGCTCCGACGAGACCTCAACCCCGCGCGCCTAGCTCCCCCCACCGGCATGGGTGCGCTTGCGCTTGCACCTGTGCCCTGTCCCAACTCCCATGTGAGCATGGCTAGTCGCGCCCTACTGATGGTCGTGCCCTACGTTGACGCCCCCGTTCGGCCGTGCCCTGCCATCAGCTGGCCAAGCCTTGTCCCCGAACAGCTAGCCACACGCCACCCCATATCGGTCAGTCGAGCTTCTGCGGACTCGGATTTAAGGACAAATCCAGATGCACCTCATATGTGCGTTAGTATCAAATTTCACAATATGATGACTTACTGTATAGAAACCAATGTCACAATCTTTATTGCGTAACGAAATGTCTTTATAGAAATAATTGAATAAAATACACCGAACTAAGATAACTTCTCCACAGTCACGGTTGACTGGGAGACGATGGCCTAGATCACTCTGAACTCATCTTCATAATCCTCCTTTTATGGTACTTGTTCTTAAACTGTGTATCGATTATAGCAAGGATGAGCTTCCAAACGGTCATCGCTCAGCAAGTGTGGGGAAAAGTGTAGTGTAAGGCTTACCAAGAAATGTGACTAAGGCTAAGGCCCTGTTTGGAATTGTAGTGTTTTTGTAGTTTTGAAACAATACTATGGTATTTGATGATACTATAGTATTGTAACTCAAAAGGTGTTTGGTTTGTACGGTCAAAACTCAGTTTTATATACCATGGTTTGCCCAAAACTATGGTATTTTTGGAGTTTTTGAAACTCCACTCATGACCTCAGTTTTCTTTTCTTCTCTCTACATATACTTTGTTTTTCCAATAGAACCAAATAGATCTCGGTTTTGAGCAATACTGTGGTTTTACTGTGGTAAAATAATACCGTAGTATTTGTGTCATGTACAATTGTAAACTATGGTACCTCAAAACTACAGTATTTCAAAACAGCATTTCCAAACAGGCCCTAAGCATCCACTTTTAATTAAGTTGGTCAAAATTTTAGTTGCAATTACTAAGTACTCCCTCCATCCTAGAAAATAAGGCGCACATGTTTTTAGAAAAGTCAACGTTTTAAAACTTTGACCAACACTTTAGCAAAAAAACATATGTTTTTAGTGTATGCATGTTATATATTTGAATTCATATTCAAAAATACTTTAATATGATGTTTAATTTGCATTTGTTGATATCATATTTTAACATAAATTAACGGTCAAAGTTTCAGTTCAAAGACTTCTCCAAAAAAATATGTCTTATTTTTTGGGACAGAGAGAGTATAAGTGAATACCAACCCAATTATATAAAAGATCATATATAAAATTCCCACGTTGTAATGCATGTGAAATTAAGTTTAGTTTCGCTCATTTAATCATGTGAGTGTTCGCACCCATGCACCCCCACTATAATTACACATGCCCCTACACCATTGCCAAGCCCCTGCCCTCGCTTATCGACACCGCCAGGCTACACCTTTGTCCTCTGCTCGTGCTACCACCATCGTCGTAAGTTGTCGATGTGTTCTTGCATCTACAACCCATCGCCACCGTCGAAGTTTTATCGGGTAAGCACCGCCTTCAAAACCTATGCCCCAAACATCATCACAGTTTGCTCTCTCACCCATCCTTTTGCCCCGATTACTAGCATCCTTGTTGTTGGATTGCTGTCTGAGTTCACCACCTGCTGCAATGTCAAACCATCTCCAACGTCAATGGAAACCCCTGGTGAGTTCTCTGTCCAATATCAAACCTCGTGTGTCTGCAAGGTTGCCCTCGATAGTTTACTGACCTATTATTGTCGTGGTTCTGCACGGACCAAGAACAGCCACCTGAAAGTCACCTAGAGGGGAGGGGGGGTGAATAGGCGAAACCTGAAATTTATAAACTTTGAACACGCACTATGCCCGGGGTTAGTGTTAGAATTAATTCGGAGTGCGGAAGATAGTTCTCCTTGCTAGGAGTTGCTCAATCAATGTGGATAACTTTGGGAGCCAACTCAAATGAATATGAGCAAAAGAACTTTTAGAGAGAGGAAAGAGGGGAAACAAATCAAGTGGATATCAACACAAATGAACACAGTGATTTGTTTACCGAGGTTCGGTTCCGAAGAACCTAGTCCCCGTTGAGGAGGCCACAAAGGACGTGTCTATTCCAACCCTTTCCCTCTCTCAGTCGGTCACACAGACCGGTCGAGTGCTTCTTCTTAATCACTTGGGTCACTAAGACCCCACAAGAATCACCACACACTTAGGTGTCTCTTGCTTGCTTTACGAAACACTTCGAAGGTTTAGAAGGTGAAGAAGAAAGCACGATTACAAAAACCAAGCAACAAGAGCGACAAATAACACACGGATCATACTCTCTCAAGTCACTAAGCACTAGTGATCACTTGTCTTAATTGTGTGACTTGGAGAGTTTGGAAGCTTTTAATGTGTCTTGGAATGGATTGCTAGCTCTTGTATTGAGTGTGAATGAGTAGAGTGCTTGGATCTAGTGAATGGAGGTGGTCGGGGTTGTATTTATAGCCTCCAACCACTTCCTAGTCGTTGTTCCAATTCTGCCGACCGTGGACGGTCCGTGCCCCTGGTCCGGACGGTTCACCCCTGCACATCAATGACTGAAATCGCAACGGTCAGTAGTAACGACTATATCAACGGCTATAGAGCATTTAATGCGTCGTCAGATGTCAGATAAAGCACTCGTGGACGATCCGGCTGTGCACCCCGGAAGGTCTACGAGGACGCTAAAAATGAATTTTACCGAACCCGTCACCTTCGGGTTTTTCTGGTTTTACAACGACTGGACGGTCCGCGCTTGAGGCCGGACGGTCTAGGCTTGGTCTCGGACGGTGCTCGCTTCTCCGTCGGACGGTCCGTAGTGTTAACTTGTGTTTTTGCAATGTTCCTGTCCGAGGCTCACCCTGGTGTCGCGGACGGTCCGCCGCAAGGGCCCGAACGGTCCACACATATGTGTTTTTTTCCAAAAAGCTTCTCCTGTCCGGAATAATCTATGGTATTCCGGACAGTCGACTTAGAATAGTTATAGATGAACTTATGCACCTGAGAAATGATCAACTAGGCAAACTAGTTAGTCCATAATGTTTGTGATGGTTGTCAAACACCAAAATCGATTATAGGAAATGTTGAAGTCCATTTCCCTTTCAATCTTCCCCTTTTTGGGGATTGATGCCAACACAAACCAAAGAAAATATAAAGTGTAGGAATGTAACTAGTTTGCAATTTTGACAGATGTGCAAAAGTTACTTGAATTTAAACCAACTGAAAGTAATTTTAAGTATATATGATTGCTTTCTTCTAGTTTAACATTTAGGACCACATTTGCACCACTTTGCTTGTTTTTGCAAATCTTTCGAAAAAGTCTTTTCAAATTCTTTTGCAAAGAGCCAATAGTATGAGAGTATGATTTCAAAAGGCATTTTCAAGTTTTTGAAAATTCTCCCCCTGTTTCAAATGCTTTTCCTTTGACTAAATAAAAGCTCCCCTTGAATAAGTTCTCCCCTTAGGTGTCAAGAGGGTTTTTGAAATTGAAATAATTTCTTCCCCTTTGTGAAATAGTTTTTGAAAATTTGAAATTGGGTGATGGTGTGGTCCTTTTGCTTTGGGCCTATTAATTTCTCCCTCTTTTGCATTGATCGCCAAAAACGAAGAAACTTGAGAGGCCTTTTAATTCTCCCCCTTTGGGCCTATTTTCTCCCCCTTTGGTAAAATGATATGAGTGAAAGTTTATGAGGAGGGCAAAGGATAAGTGATACCGATAGAGTTGTAGTGGAAGCCTGCCTTTGCCGATCATACATTTCCCTTTCAATCTAAGACTAATCACAGAAATACTCATGGAAGCACATTAGTCTTAGCTTTGGCACAAGAAGAATAGGAAATATGCATTTGTACCAAAGAAAAGAGACATGGTCAAAGGCATATAAATGAGCTATGTGTGCAATGTTTAAATCAAAGTTCCGGGAATCTAAGATGTTTAGCTCATTCCTAAGCTTGCTAAAAGTCTTTTCATCTAGTGGCTTGGTAAAGATATCAGCTAATTGGTTGTGGGTGCTAACATAAGCAATTTCGATATCCCCCTTTTGTTGGTGATCTCTCAAAAAGTGATACCGGATGTCTATGTGCTTAGTGCGGCTGTGTTCAACCGGATTATCCGCCATGCGGATTGCACTCTCATTGTCACATAGGAGAGGGAGTTTGCTCAACTTGTAGCCATAGTCCCTAAGGGTTTGCCTCATCCAAAGTAATTGTGCACAACAGTTTCCTGCAGCAATATACTCGGCTTCGGTGGTGGATAGAGCTACTGAGTTTTGTTTCTTTGAAGCCCAAGACAATAGGGATCTCCCCAGAAACTGACAAGTACCCGATGTGCTCTTCCTATCAATTTTACATCCGGCATAATCGGCATCAGAATACCCAATTAGATCAAAGGTACATCCCTTGGGGTACCATAGCCTAAACTTAGGAGTATAAACTAAATATCTCATGATTCTTTTCATGGCCCTAAGGTGAACTTTCTTAGGATTTGCCTGGAACCTTGCACATATGCATACAGAAAGCATTATATCTGGTCGTGAATCACATAAATCGAGTAAAGATCCTATCATCGACCGGTATACCTTTTGATCTACGGATTTACCTCCCGTTTCGAGGTCAAGATACCCATTTGTTCCCATGGGAGTCTTGATGGGTTTGGCATTCTTCATTCCAAACTTCTTGAGTATATCTTGAATGTACTTAGTTTGGTAGATGAAGGTGCCCTCTTGGAGTTACTTGATTTGGAATCCTAGGAAATACTTCAATTCCCCCATCATTGACATCTCGAATTTCTGTATCATAATCCTACTAAACTCTTCACAGGATGACTTGTTAGTCGACCCAATTATAATATCATCAACATAAATTTGGCATATAAACAAGTCTTTAGCAATAGTTTTAGTAAAGAGAGTAGAGTCAGCTTTTCCAACTTTGAAGCCATTAGTGATAAGAAAGTCTCGCAGGCATTCATACCATGCTCTAGGGGCTTGCTTGAGCCCATATAAAGCGCCTTTGAGAGCTTATAAACATGGTTAGGATACTCACTATCTTCAAAGCCGGGAGGTTGCTCAAAATATACCTCTTCCTTGATAGGGCCATTGAGGAAGGTACTCTTCGCGTCCATTTGATATAACTTAAAGCCATGGTAAGTAGCATAGGCAATTAATAAATGAATTGACTCAAACCAAGCTACGGGTGCATAGGTTTCATTGAAATCCAAACCTTTGACTTGTGAATATCCCTTGGCAACAAGTCAAGCTTTGTTCCGAGTCACCACACCATGCTCATCTTGTTTGTTGCGAAATACCCACTTGGTACCTACAACATTTTGGTTAGGACGAGGAACTAAATGTCATACTTCATTCCTCATGAAGTTGTTGAGCTCTTCTTGCATTGCCACCACCCAGTCTGGATCTCTTAGTGCATCCTCTATCCTGTATGGCTCAATAGAAGACACAAAAGAGTAATGTTCACAGAAATGAGCAACTTGAGATCTAGTGGTTACCCCCTTGTGGATGTCACCAAGTATGGAGTTGACGGGGTGATCTCTTTGAATTGCTTGGTGGACTCTTGGGTGTGGTGGTATTTGATCCTGAATTGCTTGATCATCTTCCTTGTCTTGACCATCTTCATCTCCCCCTTGATCAATGACCTCTTGAGGTGGCTCATCGTCTTGATCTTCATCATCTTCTTGTTGAGCCATGTCCTCATCTTGAGTTGGTGGAGATGCTTGTATGGAAGATGATGGTTGATCTTGTGCTTGTGAAGGCTCTTCGTATTCTTTTGGACACACATCCCCAATGGACATGTTCCTTAGCGCGACGCATGGAGCCTCTTCATCATCTAGTTCATCAAGATCAACTTGCTCCACTTGGGAGCCATTAGTCTCATCAAACACAATGTCACAAGAAACTTCAACTAATCTAGTGGACTTGTTGAAGACTCTATGTGCCCTTGTGTTTGAGTCATAACCAAGTAAAAAGCCTTCTACTGCTTTAGGAGCAAGTTTAGAATTTCTACCTCTCTTAATAAGAATAAAGCGTTTGCTCCCAAAAACTCTAAAATACGAAACATTGGGCTTTTTACCGGTGAGGAGTTCATATGATGTTTTCTTGAGGATTCGGTGAAGGTAGAGTCGGTTGATGGAGTAGCAGGCGGTGTTAATCGCCTCCGTCCAAAACCGATTTGGTGTCTTGTACTCATCAAGCATGGTTCTTGCCATGTCCAATAGAGTTCTATTCTTTCTCTCCACAACACCGTTTTGTTGAGGTGTGTAGGGAGAAGAGAACTCATGCTTGATGCCCTCCTCCTCATGAAATCCTTCAATTTGAGAGTTCTTGAACTCTGTTCCATTGTCGCTTCTAATCTTTTTAATTCTCAATCCGAACTCATTTTGAGCCTGTCTCAAGAATCTTTTCAATGTTTCTTGGGTTTGAGATTTTTCCTGCAAAAAGAGTACCCAAGTGAAGCGAGAATAATCATCCACAATAACCAGACAATACTTACTCCCGCCGATGCTTATGTAAGCGATCGGGCCGAATAGATCCATGTGGAGTAACTCGAGCAGCCTGTCGGTCGTCATGATGTTCTTGTGTGGATGATGAGCTCCAACCTGCTTCCCTGCTTGACATGCGCTACAAATTCTGTCTTTCTCAAAATGAACATTAGTTAGTCCTAAAATGTGTTCTCTCTTTAGAAGCTTGTGAAGATTCTTCTTTCCAACATGAGCAAGTCGGTGATGCTAGAGCCAGCCCATATTAGTCTTCGCAATTAAGCAAGTGTCTAGTTCAGCATTGTTATCATTAAAATCAACTAAATATAGCTGACCATCTAACACTCCCTTAAAAGCTATTGAATCATCACTTCTTCTAAAGACAGTTACACCAATATCAGTAAAAAGACAGTTGTAACCCATTTTGCATAATTGAGAAACAGAAAGCAAGTTGTAATCTAAAGAATCTACAAGAAAAACATTGGAAATAGAATGGTCAGGGGATATAGCAATTTTACCCAAACCTTTGACCAAACCTTGATTTCTGTCCCCGAATGTGATTGCTCTTTGGGGATCTTCATTTTTCTCATATGAGGAGAACATCCTTTTCTCCCCTGTCATGTGGTTTGTGCACCCGCTATCGATTATCCAACTTGACTCGCCAGATGCATAAACCTACAAAATAATTTTAGGCCTTGTTCTTAGGTACCCAAACGGTCTTGGGTCCTTTGACATTAGAAACAAGCACCTTGGGTACCCAAACACAAGTCTTTGGACTTTTGTGTTTGCCCCCAACATATTTGGCAACTACCTTGGCTGATTTGTTAGTTTGCACAATAGATGCATCAAAAGTTTTGAATGAAATGCTATGTTCATTGGATGCATTTACAATCTTCTTTTTAGGCATTTTGATATGAATTAAATGCCTAGAGCTAGATGCCTCATTACTATACATGTAAGCATGATGAAAACAATATGAGATTTTCTAGCATGAATTTTCCTAATTTTGTGCTCAAGATAGTTCTCAGGATATAAAATGTAACCCTCTCTATCTTGAACCATGGGAGCCTTACCCTTAACAAAATTAGACAGTATGTCTTGGGGACATTAAGTTTGGTGTTACCTTGGCTCTCTTGTTGAAAGCCAATACCATCCTTAATGCCAGGGCGTCTCCCATTATAAAGCATGCTATGATGAAATTTAAAATTTTTATTTTCTAACTCATGCTCGGCAATTTTAGCATTTAATTTAGCTATGTGATCATTTTGTTTTTTAATCATGGCAAGGTGATCATTCATAGCATCAACATTAATATCTCTACATCTAGTGCAAGTAGTGACATGCTCAACGGTAGATGTAGAAACATAGCAAGCATTCAATTCTTCTATCTTAGCATTTAAACTAGCATTTTCAGTTCTAAGGTAGGAAATTGAATCATTGTAAATATCAAGCTCTTTATATAAATTTTCATATTTTCTACCTCTAGAGCATAAGCATTTTTCAACTTGACAATTTTTTTATTTTCCTTAACGAGCAAGTCCTCTTGGCATTCCAAGAGATTATCCATCTCGTTAATGGATTCTATCAATTCATTTATCTTTTTCTTTTGGTCCTTGGTGAGGTTTGCAAAAAGAGAACTTAAATCATCTTTATTATCACTAGAGCTACCCTCATCATCGGAACTAGTATATTTGAGGGTATCTCTAGAATGTACCTTCTTCTTTTTGTCGTCCTTAGCCGTGAGGCATTTGTGGCCGACGTTGGGGATGAGAAGTCCCTTGTTGATGGCGATGTTGGCAGCATCCTCGTCGGAGGAGGAGTCGGTGGAGCTCTCGTCGGAGTCCCATTCCCGCCCACATGCGCCTCGCCACCCTTTTTCTTGTAGTATCTCTTCTTCTCCATCTTCTTCTTCCCTTTCTTGTCGTCGTCCCTGTCACTATCACTTATATATGGACATTTAGCAATAAAGTGACCGGACTTACCACATATATATCAAACCCTCTTGGAGCGGGGTTTGAGTCCTTCCCCTTCCTTTGCTTGAGGATTTGCTGGAAACTCTTGATGATAAGAGCCATCTCCTCGTTGTCGAGCCTGGAGGTGTTGATTGGTAGTCTACTTGGTGTAGAATCTTCCTTCTTCTCTTTTGTTGCTTTCAATGCAATGGGTTGCACATCGGGTGTGGAGGTGACGCCTTGCTCCAAGTTGACAATGTGTTTGGAGTCTTTGATCATTAGTTCAAAACTCACAAATTTGCCAATAACCTCCTCGAGAGACATATGTTTGTATCTAGGATCTCCACGAATTAATTGAACTTGAGTACGATTACGAAAAACAAGAGATCTTAGAATAACCTTTACCATTTCATGGTCATCCCATTTGGTGCTCCCGAGGTTGCACACTTGGTTCACCATTGTTTTCAGCCGGTTGTACATCGCTTGTGGCTCCTCTCCTTTGTTGAGGACGAATCGACCGAGCTCTCACTCAATCGTCTCGCGCTTGGTGATTTTGGTCACCTCGTCCCCTTCATGCGCTGTCTTGAGGGCATCCCAAATTTCTTTGGCATTTTTCGACCCTTGCACCTTATTATACTCCTCTCGACACAAGGAGATGAAGAGTATAGAAGTTGCTTGGGAATTAAAATGCCTTATTTAGGCGGCCTCATTGGAGTCGTAGTCCTCGTCGCCCGCCTATGGTGCCTACGCTCCAAACTCAACAATATCCCATATGCTTTCGTGGAGTGAGGTTAGATGGTGCCTCATTTTATCACTCCACATACAATAATCCTCACCATCAAAATATGGTGGTTTGCCTAGGGGTACAGAAAGTAAAGGAGCACACTTAGGAATGCGAGGATAGCGTAGAGGCATCTTACTATACTTCTTGCGCTCTTGGCGCTTTGAAGTGGTAGACTCGGCGCCGGATGTGGAAGGTGATAAAGAGTCGGTCTCGTAGTAGACCATCTTCTTCATTTTCTTTTTTTTCTTGTCACCTTCCTATGTGACTTGATGGAGGAAGCAGATTCCTCCTTGTGCTTGTCGTCGACATCCTTTGATGGAGTCCATTTGCCGTTCTTCCTTCCCGAGCCTTTAGGCTTTTCGCCGGTAACCATCTCCCTCTTGGCGTGTTCTCCCGACATCACTTCGAGTTGTTAGACTCTAATGAAGCATCGAGCTTTGATACCAATTGAAAGTCGCCTAGAGCGGGGGTGAATAGACGAAACCTGAAAATTATAAACTTTGAACACGCACTATGCCCGTGGTTAGTGTTAGAATTAATTTGGAGTGCGGAAGATAGTTCTCCTTGCTAGGAGTTGCTCAATCAATGTGGATAACTTTGGGAGCCAACTCAAATCAATATGAGCAAGGGAACTTTTAGAGAGAGGAAAGAGGGGAAACAAATCAAGTGGAGATCAACACAAATGAGCATGGTGATTTGTTTACCGAGGTTCGGTTCCGAAGAACCTAGTCCCCGTTGAGGAGGCCACAAAGGCCGGGTCTATTCCAACCCTTTCCCTCTCTCAATCGGTCACATAGACCGGTCGAGTGCTTCTTCTTAATCACTTGGGTCACTAAGACCCCGCAAGTATCACCACACACTTAGGTGTCTCTTGCTTGCTTTACAAAACACTTGGAAGGTTTAGATGGTGAAGTAGAAAGCACGATTACAAAACCAAAAAACAAGAGCAACAAATAACACACGGATTGTACTCTCTCAAGTCACTAAGCACTAGTGATCACTTGTCTTAATTGTGGGACTTGGAGAGTTTGGAAGCTTTTAATGTGTCTTGGAATGGATTGCTAGCTCTTGTATTGAGTGTGAATGGGTAGAATGCTTGGATCTAGTGAATGGACGTTGTTGGGGTTGTATTTATAGCCTCCAACCACTTACTAGCCGTTGCTCCAATTCTGTCGACCGCGGACGGTCCGCGCCCCTGGTTCGGACGGTCCGCCCTTGCACATCAATGGCTGAAATCGCAATGGTCAGCAGTAACGGCTATATCAACGGCTATAGAGCATTTAATGTGTCATCAGATGTCAGATAAAGCAGTCGGACACGGTCCGGCCGTGCACCCCGGACGATCCGCGAGGACGCTAAAAATGAATTTTAACGAACCCGTCACCTTCAGGTTTTTCTAGTTTTACAATGACAGGACGGTCCGCGCCTGAGGCCGGACGGTCCGCGCTTGGTCTCGGACGGTGCTCGCTTCTCCATCGGATGGTCCATAGTGTTAACTTGTGTTTTTGCAGTGTTCCTGTCCGAGGCTCACCCTGGTGTCGCGGACGGTTCGCCGCAAGGGCCCGGACGGTCCACACATATGTGTTTTTCCAAAAAGCTTCTCCTGTCCGGAATAATCTACAGTGTTCCGAACAGTCGACTTAGAATAGTTGTAGATGAACTTATGCACCTGAGAAATGATCAACTAGGCAAACTAGTTAGTCCATAATGTTTGTGATGGTTGTCAAACACCAAATTCGATTATAGGAAATGTTAAATCCATTTCCCTTTCACCACCGTGGAACCTCAGTCCCAAGCCCTTCATCGATCGTTATAGACTTGTAGCCATGTTTTGAGCTTGCACTTTTGGTCACTTGTTCTCAAATGTTGTAGATCAAGAACAAGGCAACACAATTGTTAATCATTAAGGACCTTCATCCTTTGAAGCATTATCTCCTGGTGTATATAATGCTTCTCAAACGAAGGTCGAGAAAGACATACCTTCATCATATCAATACGAAGATAAGAATGCAAGGAAATAAGCATGATTATTATATCTTAATAATTCTTTTATTCTTGTATTCTATAAAATATATAAGAATATCAACAATGTTAATATTACATTGATACCTTCGGCTTGCTCGAAGGCGAGGATGCGAGAGAGTGAATACAATCCAACGTGAACAGTACGGGGTATTGTTCATCTATTTATAGGTACGGGACGCAGCTCAGGTAAAATTACATACGTGTTCTTGAACATTAGTTTACAAGCAACTTAAACTAAGAAGGTCTAACTAATCATTTTTCCTTCTTAGCTTGGTATGGACCGAAGCTACCGAGCTTCGGCACTCCGCATTGTTGCTTCTACGCAGGATCTTCATCTTGAGGACCTTCGATAGAGTAGAAGACCCCCAACAGTAGCCCCTTCGCGGTGCTAGATCATTTTTTCATAACTAGCTCGATCCGCGAAAAGCACAAAAGGCTTCGGAATGTCGAAGGTCCGAAAAACACCTTCCCTGAGCTTGTTATCGAAAAACGATTAAAATATTCCGTGCGCCGAGCGGTCCACTGCTAGGGTGTCGCGTGAGGGAGATGATGCTGAAATGACAGAGACATCACCAATATCAGAAATGATGAGGCGATCGGGTTTAGTAGTGCCGGAAGAAGCTGTTGCCGAAGGTGACACTACCGAAGCTGGGCATACTGTAGATGAGGATGGGAGTGATGATGAGTTTGAAGAAGACAACAGTATTTTGAGCCTGTCAAAACCGAGCCATATTGAGTTTGGAAAATCTATTGTATCAACGGAGGACCTGGTTATGAAGAAGAAGTTGAGCTATTTTGGGGAAGCTGAAAGTAAACTTATTCGTTTTGCTGGCGATGAAGTGGTTCTGGAGCCGAAGGAGGATGAAGTTGTTGTTTTTAAAAGCTTCTTCAGGGTTGGGCTTCGGTTCCCTCTATATGATATGATAGGAGAGGTTTTAAAGAAGTTTGAGATATACCTTCATCAGCTGACGCCAAATGCCATTGTCAGGCTGAGTCTGTACATATGGGCTCTTCGAAGCCAGGGCATGAGTGCTAATGCCGAAGATTTCTATCGAGTGCACGAGTTGCACTATCAGACGAAGGCCAGAGCGGATGGCCTTCACAAAAACTTTGGATGCTATAATTTTGCGTACCGGAAGGACACCAAGGCCCCGGTAATCGGCTACCACACCAAGTGGCCGACCGGGTGGACAAATGAGTGGTTCTACGTAAATGTTGGCGAGAAGAAGAGAGAAAAATTGATGACCATGGTTATGAGTCCTATGAGATTAAGATTCGAGATGACAAAGCCATTGTGCCATATGCAACTCGACTCCTCGTGTTAGCTGGCCAAGGTTGAATTCAGAGTGGTGGCTGCCAAAATCAGCACCAAAGATTTAGTACAGGAATACCTGGCAAACAAGACCTTTCCGACCTCTAGCAATTGGGGGATGCCGAAGAAGAAAGAAGGGGGTAAAAATATGAGCTTGTTCGGCTCCCCTACCGTTTCAAATTTGAGAAGCAATTCAAGAAACTGTGCACTGAATGGCTAGAGACGATTGAAACTATGTGCAACGAGATTCTTGGCAATTACACGAAGAAAGAGGATCAATTAATGACTGCTGCCTTTGGCACCTAGCCGAAACGAAGGCTAAATCGGGTAATGGATGCACTGAACTTCGAGTATCCAAATTATGAGAGACTTGACGAAGGGACTGGGGGAGCGAAGAGAAAAAGAGTTGTCAGTATTCTGAGCAGGGAAGCTGCTCGGTCCATGAAGGCGGATGAAAAGGCTCTGAAGAAAATGAAAGTAGCGCCAGAGCCGAAGATGCAAGACCCTAAGAAAAGTAAACTTGATGAGATACCTTCTGCCAAACCGAAGGTAGATGAAGTGCTGAAGGAAACCTTGAGCCCTTCGTCGCCCACTGCTGCCGAGGTGACAGAAATTTGGGAGGTAATGACTGAATCCCCACCATTCAAGCTGATAAGTCCTTTGAGATCGGAACTGACCAACCTTTTACAGAAGATGAAAGTGCCTTCAGCTACGGAAGAGAATATTGGAGGGCAAAAGAAATGGAGGATTGTGAACGTAATGCAAGCAATTGAACAAACACCGCCTTCAGCTTCGGCGGTGAAAGCAGCAATTCCTGCAGATACTAAAGATGCTGGTGGAGCCGAAGCTGAAGAACTGTCAGCCACAATGTCAGAAATTGACAAACTTATCTCAGATGTGGTTGCGGAGAAGGCAGATGTGATTGCAGAGAAAAGCATGGCCGCAGTGCCTGATTAAGGGAAGAAAAATGATGATACCCCTTCGGAAGAGAAGGATTTTGACCTTCGGCACTTAGGTGGCCAGGAACTTTCTGGGGAAGATAAGCTAGAGTTTAAAGAATTCTCTATGTCTTGTGGTTACCAACCGGGGTCCATGCTCTTCCGTGGGGTCGATGAAGAAATCTTGGGATGCATTCACGACCGCGCTGGGGCAAAGATTGTAGGCACCCTATCCAAGAGTGTTGGATTCCCAAAGTTGGAGACTGACATTAGCTGTTACAGATGACAACATATTATCGGTAGTTTGTTTTATTCCAAATTCAAGGTGATTCTTTTGTCTAAACTTGTTTCGAATATTACCTTCGTAGTGGTTTGAATTTTCTAATTTTGACTGTTTTGCAGAGTATGTTATTAACCAAGGCCCTAAAAATAGAAGAAATGAAGTTATTATTGAAGGCTTAGAAGATAAAATTAAGAAACTTGATGATTCTTTGAAAGAAAAAGACGGCCTGCTGCAATCAGCCGAAGGTTCCCTCGCAGAAGTGTAGTCTCATAATGATAAGTTGAGCAGAGAGCTAGACGAAGCTCGAGCAACTTTGAATGAGAGATCAGAGCGCTTCGACCAGGAAACAAAGGAACTGAAAGGAAAGGTCGAAGCCGAAGCTGCAAATATTGCGAAGCTAAGTGAAATTGTTAAGGACCTTCGGGAAAAATGCTCCGGCTTTGCCACCCGATGTATTACTCGATTGAAGGAGATATTTAACTCAGTCGGAGCCACTTCTGAAGAAATCACCCCTTCTACTAAAGATATACCCGGGGCCTTAGATCATATCAAGAATGAAGTTGAAGCCCTTGATGAAGTTATAACTGGACACGGAGATTTCTATGCTCTGGTGGCTTCACGCGACACAGCTGCAGCATTCATAAAGGCCGGGTGCAATCATGCGAGGGTCGTCAACAAGCCAAACTTCAATCTATCATCATCGGATTTGGTTGACGTTCCTTGCGAGGCCCGAAGTATAGGAAATAGATTTATTACCCAGATTTGGGCAAAGGGCGGGCGTGAATTGGCCAGGGATGAAGCACGAAAGCTGCTTAACTCAGTATGAAACTTTACCTTTGTGTTTTTACCTTGATTTCTTCTTATCAAATTTCCAATTACCTTATACCTTATTTTTTCTGCAGGATGTTGGCGCCGAAGGTCGCTAAGCCGAAGCTTGTTCCGAAGTACTGAAGACTCTAGAATCTCCTTTTGTATTTATCTGTAGAAAGACTTAGGAACTCTTTGTATCATATGGCAAAAAATTGTAATTGACAGTTGGACAAAATATTGTACATATTTGTTAATACATTGTAATACCATTTTACCTTTTGCTCATGTGTGAATTGCTTTGTTGTGGACGAAACCAATGCTTGTAATCTTTTGAGCCGAAGGCGAAAAACACCTTCCCTTCTTTTCATTCACATCAAAGCATTTTTTATTGAAGACGAAGCGTTTTCTCGTCAAGGGCATGCATTTCCTGTTTTTCCTGTTGATGCCTATGCTTTATGCCATGATGAAGAGCCTACGAATGTCTAATGTATGCTCACATGAATGCAAAGGATGATGTGATGAAATATGTAAATGTATGCCAAAAGTTCACCCAGACTCTGCATCCCCTTAGGAACGTCTTTTGACTCTCTTCACCTTTTACTTAGGTGGTATTCTAGCTCTGCATCCCCTTAGGAACGACTTATGAGCTAAGCTCAGCATCCCCTTAGGAACGACTTTGGAGCTTCTTCACCCTTTACTTAGGTGGCATTTAAGCTCTGCATCCCCTTAGGAACGACTTTTGAGCTTCTTCACCTTTGATTTAGGTTGCATTTTAGCTCTGCATTCCCTTAGGAACGACTTTGGAGCTTCGTGACTTACTCTGCGTCCCTTTAGGAATGACTTTATAGCTTATTCACCTCTTTAGGTGACATGTTAGCTCTGCATCCCCCTAGGTACAACTTTTTTGAGCTTCTCCATGGCCTCTTGCACTCGATGGTGCGATCCCTATTGTTACATTTTACATGTGGGGGAATTTGGCCCTTGTATTCCATAGGGCTAAACAAAAAATGAAAAATACAACCTATGGCCCCATTAAAAACCTTTCTCCCCTCTTGAAAGGAAAAGGGTGCCATAGGAAAAAATAAGAAAATTACATTGTTTATACATAATACCGACGAAGCTCATCTGCATTCCAAGACCTTGGTATGTCGTTGCCATCCATGTCTTTTAATCTGTAAGATCCAGGTCTTGATAAAGATACCACCAAAATGGGACCTTCCCACTTAAGTTGAAGCTTCCCCACTGTATTAGGGTTGGCCATTCTTCGAAGCACCAAATGTCCTGGCTTAATATTCTTCAATTTTACCTTTCTATCACACCATTTGATTGTTTCGGCCAAGTACTTATTGATGTGTTCTATTGCTTGTAGTCTACTCCCTTCTATGGTGTCTTTTGTTATTTGGCAATCACCTTCATCCTCTGTCGAAGCTAAGGTTCTTATTGAAACCGTTCTTGCTTCTTCCGGTGTTATTGCTTCGTCACCGAATAGAAGTTTGAACGGGGTAAATCCTGTTGACCTTGAAATAGTAGTGTTGTGGTTCCACACTACCTTTATTAATTCGTCTAGCCACTTCCCTTTGCGTTGATTGAAGATTGACTTCATTATTCCTGTTATTATAATTCCGTTTGCTCTTTCTACTAGTCCATTTGACTCCGGATGCCTCACTGATGCGAAGTGTATTTTTGTACCAATCTGGTTACAAAAGTTTTTGAATGTTTCAGCATCGAACTGAGTTCCGTTATCAACGGTGATAGCCTTCGGCACGCCAAAGCGACAAACAATATTTTGCCAGAAGAATTTCTGTACTATGGCCGAAGTTATTGTAGCTAAGGGCTTTGCCTCAATCCACTTTGAAAAGTACTCCACTACCACCACAAGATATTTCAAGTTGCCTTGTGCTGGTGGAAGTGGACCTAAAAAATCCAAGCCCAACATCTGCAGTGGCCATGTTGGCTGTATTAGCTAGGTTAGAGACGAAGGTTGCTTCTGGTCTCTGGCACATCTTTGGCAATTTTCACATTTTTGAACCAAATCTGCTGCATCCGAAGCTTCCTTCGGCCAGTAAAAACCTTGTCTGAAAACCATCCCCAGCAAAGGCCTAGACCCAATATGAGCCCCACATAAACCTGCATGTATTTCCTTCATCAATTCTTGACCTTCGGCTCTGGACAAACACTTGAGCAATGGAGAGTAGACTCCGTGTTTGTATAACTCCCCTTCTATGATTACATATGGTCTTGTCCTTGCTTCCATTCTTTTATTGGAAACTTCATCATCCGAAATACAGTTACCTTGGAGGAAAGATACAATCTCTGTCCTCCAATCTTCACTAAGTACTGGTGAAATTGTGAGCACCGCTCTTTCCATGAGCTCAATCGAAGGTGCTTTTATTGTTTCAAAGAAAACTTCTGAAGGTAATGGGAGCCCCTGTGCTGCTGATTTAGTTAGCAAATCTGTGTGCTCGTTTTCTTCTCTCGGAATATTTTTTACAGAAAAACCTTTGAAGGAAGCCTCTATCCTTCGAACTGCATCCAAATATTTTTCTAACTTCGGGTATCTTGCTTTGCTGCTTTTGTCAACATGACCTGAGATGGCCTGTGAGTCAGATTTGAGTATTGCCCTTCTTATTCCCATTGCTTTAAGCTTTCGGAGCCCCAAGAGAAGGGCTTCATACTCTGCAATATTATTTGTGCAATTGAAGTCCAATCTTGCTGCATAGCAGGTTTTGGTTTTTGATGGTGAAATCAAGACAGTTGCTGCTCCTGCGTGAAGGTTCCCCAAGACCCATCACAAAATACTGTCCAGGCTTCGGCATCGGTTGTTTTCTCTTTGTCCTGAGCCCCTAGCGTCCAATCAGCAATGAAATCTGCTAACACCTGAGATTGAATCGAAGATCTATGAACGAAATCAATAGTGAATTCATTCAGCTCTGCGGCCCATTTTCCAACTCTTCCTGTAGCCTCTCTATTCCTCATTATGTCCTTGAGAGGTTGCAAAGAAGGTACTATGATGTGGTATGCTTGAAAATAATGCCGAAGCTTCCTGGAAGCCATTAGTACAGCATATAGTACCTTCTCTATCTCTGTATAATTTTTCTTTGATGCACTAAGCACCTCGGAAATGAAGTAAACTGGCACTTGTTTTCTTGCCTGGCCATCCTGCTTCTCTTGCACCAGTGCTGCACTAACCGCAGCATGAGAAGCAGCTACATACAACAGCAATGGAGTTCCTGACGAAGGTGGAGTTAAGGTTGTCAGCTCTATTAAATATTGTTTCAGTTCTTCGAATGCTCTCTGCTAATCCGGTCCCCATTGAAAGACTTCGTCTTACTTTAGTACTTCGAAGAATGGCAAGTTCCTCTCTGCTGACCTTGGAAAGAACCTGTTCAATGATGCCAGCCTGCCTGTCAATCTTTGGGCACCCTTTCTTGACTTTGGTGGCTCCATTAAAAGTATGACTTCTATCTTACTTGGCTTAGCTTCGATACCCTTTGTTGATACCAAGCAACCAAGAAACTTGCCCTTCTTCACTCCGAAGACGCATTTTTCTGGATTAAATTTAAGGCCAGCACGCCTGAAGTTGGCAAATGTCTCTTGCAAATCAGCAACATGGTTTTCTTTCTTTGTGCTCTTTACTATGATATCATCAACATACGTCAGCAAATTTCTGCTGATTTGGGAGTGAAGAACTTTGGCAGTCATCCTTGTTGGGGGCCTTCGGCTTTCGAAGGTCCTCAAAAACATGATTTAACAATGTCTCTGGAGTATATTGTATGAACAGGGATCTTCGAACAAAGGCCCACGGTGTGAAGAAGCACGGAAACAACACGAAGGATGGAGCAGAGCCGAAGCTGTACGCAAGGGAGCTTCAGCATGATGACAGAAAACAGGGAACCGACTTAAAAAGGAAAAGACTATTTAGACCCGGATAAATTACTATAGAGTTGTTGTCATAGGCAAAGGGCCTGGATGTAATTTTACATGGGCTGCGACCCGTGCCTATAAATAGATGAACAGTACTCCCGTACTGTTCACGCTGACTTGGCATTCACCTTTGCGTCACGCCCGTATTCTCTTTCCTTCAAGCCGAAGGTACATTTGTAATTTATCATTGTTTACACAAGTAATATAAATGGAAATAGATTAATAATAATGTTTACAGAAATTATGTTACTTTCTGTACTTTGTTTGAATGTTCTCCATCTTTTATCATGATCATGAAGGTATGTCCTTCATGACCTTCATCCTAAATTCGTTATATCCGAAGGGAAATAATGATTTGAAGGACGAAGGGCTTTGATATTTAACATTTTATGTTGTCTTGTTCTTGATTCATAGCATTTGAGAACAAGTCCCCAACATTGGCGCCCACCTCCGGTGAACTCACTTCCATTTCTTGAGCTTTGAATACCTTCGGCAAGCATCACCTTCGTCATGCCGCCGAAAAAAGCTTCAGCAACAGGGGCTGCCACTCTGCAGCCGCTGGACCCCAATCAGGACGTCCTTTCCCTTAGGGAGGCCCGAAGCCAGAAGAGGAAGGCTGCTAGTCCAACGCCTCCGGAGGACGACTTGGATCAGGAGATCCAAAACCTGGAGATCCTTCAGCAGCAGGTACAACGAAAGAAGGAGAAGATGGCTCGTCTAGCTGATCTTCAGAGACAGATAGATGAAGCTTCGGAAGAGGTTCGTCATCTTGTTCAAGATGATCAGAACTGAAGGCCTCCGCGCAGAGAGCTTCATCAAGAAGGCTTCTACAATGAGGACGATTGGTATGAGGATTTCCATCATGGAAATTTTGCTTTCGATGATGCTTCTCCTCTCTCAACAGAATTGCAGGCTACACCTTGGCCCCAGTCTTACAAGCCACCCCAACTCCCCATGTACGACGGTCATATAGACCCGAAGCAATTCTTGATGAGCTATGAAGAAACCATATCTTCGTATGGTGGCAATACTGCAGTCATGGCAAAATCTTTTGTCATGGCCGTCAAGAGCGTTGCTCAGACCTGGTACTCCTCTCTTCGGCCAGGGACAATCACTTCTTGGCAGAAGTTGAAGGATATGTTGATAACTAGCTTCCAAGGGTTTCAGACGAAGCCAGTCACTGCTCAAGCTCTATTCCAGTGTACCCAGGATCACGAAGAATACCTCCAGGCGTATGTCCAAAGGTTTCTGCGTCTCAGGGCACAGGCGCCAACAGTGCCCAATGAAATTGTCATTGAGGCCATGATTAAGGGGCTTCGGCCGAGACCTTCAGCGCAATACTTTGCCAGGAAGCCACCACAAACTTTGGAGAAGCTGCTTCAGAAGATGGACGAATATATTCGAGCTGACAATGACTTCCGCCAAAGAAGGGAGGAAGCATTCAGGTTCTCTGAAATGACCAGGGCCTTCGGAGGAAGATTTCACCCGAGGCACGTTAGGTCAATTCATAACTCTACTCAAAGTGATGATCGAGGGAGCCAGCAGCAAAGGCCACAATACTCTTCACAAGCTTCGGGGCAGCAGCAAAGTTCTTTTCGGCCGCCAGCGCCAAGGGGCAGAGGCGCCAGGGGCTTCGGGGGAAGGTTTGGAGATCAGCCAAGAAAAATTTACTGCCTATTCTATGGTGAAGACAAGGGCCATACCACCAGGATGTGCCAACTTACCATCCAGAAGCAGAAGGAGATAGCAGAAGCAGCAGCGCAACAAAGTCAGTCGAAGCAGGTCATGCATACTGCTTCGTATCATTCGCCTTATATTCCAGAATATGTAGGCAACCACCCTGCCGCTTCTGTTGCTTCGGCAAGCCAACCCCAAGCATCTTGGCAGCAGCCTCCACCGCCACCGCCGACGCAGCGAGGACAACAGCCAGAAGGGAGTCAGCACAATCACCTTCAGAGGGACTTCAGAGAAGAGTCCGAAGCTCGCACAGTCAATAGCACTGTGCCAGAGTCGAAGCACATTTATTGATAAATATCCTACCTCAACAGCAGTTTTTTCGCATTTTTACATTCAGTATTACCTTTTTGTTAATAAGGAACAATTATGAGAAGTTTAAGTGTCTTTTATTATTTTTCAATTTCTTGTAACGCTTTCGTCTTTTACCATAATAAAAATATGTCTTTTCCATAGGCTTGAGTTGCCGAAGCATACAAATTTATGGTGGCATGAAGGACCTTTGTATTATCAAAAATTTGTTCTAACGGACACAGTGCAAATTGTTCGAAACAGTAAAAAGTCGTTCCGAAGGGAGCACAGTGTAAGTTTTCTGAACCTACAGCGAAAAGTCAGCGCTGATTCCGCCGAAAGTAAAAGGCGAAGAAGCTCCTAAGGGAGGCTTACAGCGAAAAATAAACGCTGATTCCGCTAAAAGTAAAAGGCGAAGAAGCTCCTAAGGGAGGCTTACAGCGAAAAATAAACGCTGATTCCGCTGAAAGTAAAAGGCGAAGAAGCTCCTAAGGGAGGCTTACAGCGAAAAGTCAGCGCTGATATAAAAAGTGTGTGTGCTCTATTACAGGGATATGTATTTGCGGCACAAATATCATTTTGCATAACATAACATCATCACATCATTCTGCATAACATAAGCATCATACAGCATATTGCATGTGGAACAAGAAGGGGATACAGTGTTGATCTTCGGAGAATATTTTGGAAAAGAGAAAATCGTGCTAAGGCACAAGATAAATCGAGACGAAGTGTAGCTTCATTAGAGAGGCAACACAAAAGAGAATATTTCACGAAGCTTGGATATTCTTCATCAGAGAAGTAAACAAATTCTTGTGATATAGAAAAGATTTTCTTCACGAAGCATGAAAAGAAGGGAAGGTGTTTTTTCGCCGAAGGCTCAAAAAATGGTATGTATGCAAAATTTCATGCATCGTAAAGAATTAAACTATAAATAGATTATATATTACATTCAAAGTTACAATGTATTACACATGTTACGTTCCAAATGTTTCTACAATAGCATTTAATCCTCCTTAAGAACTATTTCTGCAGCTTCGTTCAATAGTTGGTCGACAACCTTGTCCATAATGGCTTCAGCTATTTTTCTAATTTCATCATCCCCCTTCGGGTGGGGGCCCGGAGATGCCTCAGCAGGTTCTGAGGGAAGAGAAGATACAACTATATTACTATTACAAACCACGAACAAAGTCTAGAATTAAAAATTACAACATAATAAAAACCACTAATTAGTACCTATTTGCCCTTCGGGCTCTGTACTTTTCTCAGCAGCCTCTGTAATTTTTCTAGCATCGTGAATGCCTTTTTCGCTCTTTTGAATAATTTCTTGAGCCATTTCTCGTCCGTCGTTGTCCCAAATATCGGTGAAAAATTTTCCGCCGATCATGCTTGCTTCGGCTGAGGGGTCTTTAATGTCTTCAGAGGACAAAGTAGCTTCGGATTGCGCTAAGGATTTTACATGCTCGCAACCTTTCCTCTCCAAAACAGTAGCAATTCCTCTAGCACCCGAAAAAGCACATATGTCTCCGCGGCTATTCAGTATTTCCTCGAAGGCCTCAGCTTCATGACTGATCCATTCAATCGGACCTTCGGGATTGCCCCTTGAGAAATTCTCTTCGCTAGAGAATGCGCCAACATTGGCGAAGCTGGATTTTATCTTCTTAACACGCTCTATGGATTTAACATAGCATCTTCTCTGGGATGCACGAAGCTCTTTAACATTTATTTCTAAATGATCGGCCCATTGATCACTAAGCTCTCGTTTTGTCTCTTCAAGTATACGTTCTTCTTTAGCTCTAGCTAGCTGTTTCTGAAGATCTTTAATTTCGCGTTTTTGGGCTTCAGCGTGGGCTTTTGAGGCAGCTTCGTCCTCTTTTATCTTGTCCACCAATGTAAGCAGAATTTTATCCTTTTCCAGAGCTTCGTTTCTCAGCTTAATAACCTCTGATCGTAGGTTGTTGAAAGCAATATCATAGCTCTCGTCTTCGGCATTCTTTTGCGCTCTCAGCGCGTTGCTCAATATTAAACCCTATATATACAAGAATTAGTATAAGAATAAAAGAATGATTCAAAAATTGTAAATGTCTAAATATACAATTCTCGCACCTTCAGGCTATTGTATGCAAGGCTATCCGCAAGATCCTCCTTCGTCATAGCGCATAATCCATCTTCAAGCTTCGGAAACCCCATGCTTCTAGCCATCTCCCGGCAGACGGATAATTCTTTGTTGTCCGGGAGGCAGTATAGGAAGTCATCTTCGTCTGTCCCATTGAACACTAGTGCCCCCTTCGGATATTTCAATTCTCTAGCATAGTGATTAGCTTCAAAAATTTCTTCTTCGGATAATTTCTTCCCCGAGGCGTGCCGCACAATATAATCGTATATTTTGGAAGGTGCTTTGGGGGCACCAGTGTCAGTTTCTTCAACCAAATTTGGCTCTGGTATTTTTATTTTTTCGGTTGCCTCTGCAATGTTCGTTTCTTCGGTTTCAAAAGGTTTTACCTTGGCTGGCTCTGAAGGCCCAGCTTCAGTTTCAAATTGTTGCTTCGAAGCTTCAGCACCAACGGCTTCAGTAGACACTTCAGAAGTTTCAACAGTTTTCTTTGGAGTTATGCTCAAAGATTTAATTGTCTCCAAAACATCTAATACATTAACCATTCTTTTTCTTTTTGGGGTTACGGTTGGACCTTTCTGGCTTTTTCCTGTCTCAATCTTTGCCGAAGGACTTAAAACCTCTGATGTTTTTGCTTTTTCAGTCCTTGGTTCTTCCATCTTTTCTATTGCTGGCACTTCGGCCAGCCCTTTGATTTCTGGCAGCAAAGTCTTTGGTTCTTCCAATTTTTCTGTTGCTGGCACTTCGACCAACTCTTTGATTTCTGGCAACAGGGTTGGTTCTTTAGCTTCGGTGGCCGAAGAGGTCTCACCGGTGTACTCAGGTACCGTGGCTGGTTCAATATAGCGTGGCCGGTGTGTGAGAACCTTTACCCTTTTTCTCTTCGGCGCTGGCTCGCTAGGAGCAGCTGAAGCAGTTTGTTTCGCAGAAGTTGTGCCTTTTCTTTTTTGCCCCCGCGCTGGATAGCGGTAGTCGGGGTAGACAAAACCAATTGCATCAAATATGCGGTTGAGTCTTTTCTTTTTTCGGCCTCCGAAGGCCGCTGACAATGCAGCGTCTTCGACCTTCGAATATACCCCAAGCAGTTCATCACTTACAGTTTCAATGTTTTTCAGCCAGTCGTCATCTGGCTCAATGAATTTATCTCTGAACTTAAATGTGTACTTCAGCCTGACTAGTCCACCTTCGTCAGTCTCTTAATGGTCTCCTGCGGCATTTCCCATTCTTCCACAAGCGGCCATACTCTGAAGGCAATGTGCTCTTGGACCAAATCCCTCGTCCCAATAAAAGAGCAAACAACTCCGAAAGCTCTCTGGCATTCTTCGGCTGCTTCATTCATTTCTACCTTCGGCCTTCGCAGGCCGAAGCGTTGCCAGATGGGACGCCTAATGATCTTCTTTATATCTTCTCGTGATTTCAAGTCATTCTTCACGTAAAACCATTCCCTCATCCAGTCGCCAGTCCATCTCTTTCAAAAGGTCGGCACTGGGCAGCTTGACCCAGATCGGGAGCCGAAGCTGTAGCAGCCAAAGTTGTTATGATACTGTTCCTTACCCCAGGGTTTTGTCTCGTATAACAATTCATGTATGTTGCAGAAACTTTTCGCATCAGGTTCCAAGCCTTGGCTTCTCGCGGCCCACATGAAGATATTCATCCTTATGATTGATTCAGGAGTAAGTTGGTGAAGGTAGACTTCAAAAACCTTCAGTACTTCCACAACAAAACTGCTTAAGGGAAATCGTAGTCCAGCTTTCAAGAAGCTTCGGAATACCACGACTTCATCTTCTTCGGGAGTAGGCACAGTTTTCTCCCCAATATCCGCCCTCACAATAGACATGTCTCGAAAATACCTTCCCTTCATGGTATCAAGATGACTCTGCTTAATGCTCGACTTGCCGAAGACTGTATGGCTTGGTCGCCAGGGTCGATCTTCGGAGTCTTCTCCACCACTTTCCATATCATAACTGTCGCTATCGCCAGTATCTTCAGACAAACCTTCCAAAATCTCCCTGGTAATCTTCTCTGTATTTGTCTTTGCAATTAATTCAAGAAAACCAAGATTCTTCTCTTCAGAAAGGCTCAGCCTCGACTCAGCGACAACTTTCTTGTCTTCAGACATCTTCGAAAATGCTGAGAAGGTACTCTCAAAGCCGAAGCTTAAAAATTTAAAAAGCCAACCAGGTGTTGGTGCGCAGGAGCTAAAAATTGAGTAAGCAAGAACAGATGGCAAGAAAGCGTGCCAAATGAACCCGTGGTGACTTCTTATTTATACGCCTAGCGTGTTGAGAACTGGAGGGTCCCGCTTGTCAGTGTCTGTTGCTATTCTAGCAAAGGGAAGGTGTTTTTTCGGACCTTCGGCTTAAGGCCTTCGTCCATGTCGCAATATAAATTCATCATTCTAATAAATTAATATTGCGAGGGGCTACTGTTGGGGGCCTTCGGCTTCCGAAGGTCCTCAAAAACATGATTTAACAATGTCTCTGGAGTATATTGTATGAACAGGGATCTTCGAACAAAGGCCCACGGTGTGCAGAAGCACGGAAACAACACGAAGGATGGAGCAGAGCCGAAGCTGTACGCAAGGGAGCTTCGGCATGATGACAGAAAATAGGGAACCGACTTAAAAAGGAAAAGACTATTTAGACCCGGATAAATTACTGTAGAGTTGTTGTCATAGGCAAAGGGCCTGGATGTAATTTTACATGGGCTGCGACCCGTGCCTATAAATAGATGAACAATACTCCCGTACTGTTCACGCTGACTTGGCATTCACCTTTGCGTCACGCCCGTATTCTCTTTCCTTCAAGCCGAAGGTACATTTGTAATTTATCATTGTTTACACAAGTAATATAAATGGAAATAAATTAATAATAATGTTTACAGAAATTATGTTACTTTCTGTACTTTGTTTGAATGTTCTCCATCTTTTATCATGATCATGAAGGTATGTCCTTCATGACCTTCGTCCTAAATTCGTTATATCCGAAGGGAAATAATGATTTGAAGGACGAAGGGCTTTGATATTTAACATTTTATGTTGTCTTGTTCTTGATTCATAGCATTTGAGAACAAGTCCCTAACAATCCTGCTAAAACTTCCTCCAGCATTCTTGAGCCCCTCAGGCATCCGAAGGTAACAATAAGTCCCACTAGGAGTTATGAAGCTTGTCTTCAGCTCATCCTCCTCCTTCATCCAGATTTGATGATAGCCTAAGTAACAGTCTAGTAAGCTCATGAGCTCTGAAGTAGCTGTTGCATCCACAAGGGAATCTATTCTTGGCAATGGAAACTCATCCTTTGGGCATGCCTTATTGAGGTCAGTAAAGTCGATACACATTATCCATTTTCCATTGGCTTTCTTTACCATCATAGTATTAGCCAGCCACTCTGGGTATGTCACTTCTCTGATAACACCAGCACTCAGAAGTCTTTTCACTTCGTTTCATGCACCTTTGGCTTTATCATTGGACATTTTCCGAAGCCTCTGCTTTCTTAGTCTGAAGGCCGGATCTACATTGAGTGAGTGTTCAAGGATATCTCTATTGACACCACAGAGATCATTAGCTGACCAAGCGAAAACATCTTTGTTGTTGAACAGAAATCTCAGCAAGGTCTTCTCTTGTTCGTCAGACAATTGAGATCCCAATAGCACTTTCTGTTCAGCTATGTCTTCACACAAAAGCATAGGCTTTGGTTGATCTGCCGAAGCAGCCTTTTCTCTTTTATGCTTATATTGCTGATGAACTTCAGCTTCATCTATGTTGTGGATGGCCTTCGAATCCGTCCAACTTCCTTCGGCTCTCCTGGCAGCCTCTTGGCTTGCATGCACAACAATGGGCCCTTGTTTCGAAGGTATCTTCATGCAAAGATATGTTGGATGAAGTATTGCTTCGAAAGCGTTCAGTGTCCCTCGACCAATGATTGCATTGTAGGGATACTCCATGTCGACAATATCAAAGACAACATGTTTTGTTCTTGTGTTGTGAACATAGCCAAAGGTGATTGGCATAGTTATCTTGCCGAGCGCCACAATCTGCCTTCCTCCAAAACCACAAAGGGGGTGTGTTGCATCATGTATCTTGTCATCCGGCTCTTGCATTTGCCTGAAGGCCTTCGTGAAGATGATATCTGTCGCACTGCCTGTGTCCACTAGGACATTGTGGACCAAAAATCCCTTGATGACATAAGATAGGACCATTGCAACATTGTGAGGATAATCCTTGAGCTGAAGATCTTCCTGGGAGAAGGTGATTGGTATGTGAGACCATTTGGACTTGATGAAGGGTCCTTGCACTCCAACATGTTGTACCCTTCTCTGTGCTTCTTTCTTCTACCTCTTGTTGGCTGGTTCCGAACTTGAGCCGCCTATGATTGGGAGCACCAGCTTCGTAGCCGAAGGTGCCACATCTTGGTTGGCTTGCGAAGTCATTGTGACAGTTGTGGAAGTGAGTTCACCGGAGGTGGGTGCCAATGTTGGCCACTTGTTCTCAAATGTTGTAGGTCAAGAACAAGGCAACACAATTGTAATCATTAAGGACCTTCGTCCTTTGAAGCATTATCTCCTTGCGTATATAATGCTTGTCAGACGAAGGTCGAGAAATACATACCTTCATCATATCAATACGAAGATAAGAATGCGAGGAAATAAGCATGATTATTATATCTTAATAATTCTTTTATTCTTGCATTCTATAAAATATATAAGAATATCAACAATGTTAATATTACATTGATACCTTCGGCTTGATCGAAGGCAAGGGTGTGAGAGAGTGAATAAAATCTAGCGTGAACAGTACAGGGGTACTGTTCATCTATTTATAGGTATGGGACGCAGCCCGGGTAAAATTACATCCGTGTCCTTGAACATTAGTTTACAAGCAACTTAAACTAAGAAGGTCTAACTAGTCCTTTTTCCTTCTTTGCTTGCTCTATACCGAAGCTACCGCGCTTCGGCACTCCCCATTGTTGCTTCTACGCAGGATCTTCGTCTTGAGGACCTTTGGCAGAGTAGAAGACCCCCAACATGCACCTAGGTAAGGAAAGCACCAGACCGCTCTTGTGCTCAATTACTCGCTTGCGTACGTGTAATTTCTCGTTGTCGTAGCTAGATCGTGCCACCATTAGACTTGGACCGCTCTGCTAAGTCCTTAACTCTATTGGTGAGACTCAGACCTTGTTAGTGAATCCCTGATCCCGCTGCTATGGGACCTAAGCCCTACCAACAAGCCTAGACCCCAACCATACCTCTCTATTAGGATCACCATCGCCTCGGCTATCTCTCTAGCCATGTCTTGTAGGCCTAATCCTAGGAGCCGAAGAAGAATTCACACTCCTGAGCAATCACCATTGCCTCTCATAACCATAATCTTCGCAATCTCTTTTCCCCAATGCCTGGATCCCACCAAATCCCATCGGTCCCTGCTAGAACCCAACCTAATTCTTGGATCATATCCCTCTTATTCACCTGACACCTTCCCATTTGGACCCTGACCATTTGATCTGTATTAGACTGCTCAGACATGATCCCAATTTAGACCTGACCCCTTTTATGTCTAGACCTTGGCAATCCAATCTAGATCAGAGCACTGCCTGCCTCTCTGTTCCCCATCGATCCCCACCCCTAGTTGATCTAATCTAGAGCACCAGACTCAGATCAAATGGTTAAGGGTGCCTGATACCCCTTTGGCCTTAGCCTTTTGTTAAAACACCCTGTTGGGGGTCTGCTTCATCGCCAAAGGTCCTGTAAGAAGAAACACTTTCGGAAGATCAACACAGAAGCAACACCGAAGCTACCATCCAGGGAGCTTCGGCATAATGACGTGCCTTGAGACGAAGGGTTGCACTGACTTAAAGATGAAAAGACCGATCGACCCATGATAATTTGTGTCATGATTGTAACCAGTTGTAAAGGACATGAATGTAATTTCACACAGGCTGTGCCCTGTGCCTATAAATAGATGAATTGTACTCACTCGTGCATCATGCTTGTACCTTTGCCTTCTATCAAGCCGAAGGTATAAATATAGTTCAATATTGTTCTTATTCATTCATGATTATATAATAAAAGATATATTAATGGTGTCATATAATCATCCATGTTATTTCCCATGTTTCATATGTTTCGTCTTTCATTGATATATGCTGTGATGATGAAGGTACGTCCTTCATGACCTTCGTCTGAAAATCGTTATATCCTTAGGGAAATAATGCTTCGAAGGACGAAGGGCATTAACCTTTAACCTGTATTTGTGTTGCCTTGTTCTTAATTCGAAGAAGTTGAGAACAAGTCCCCAACATTGGCGCCCACCTCCGGTGAACTCACTTCCACTTTTGAGATGATGGCTTCGTTCAACAACCACGTCGAAGCACCTTCGGCTACGAAGATGGTGCTCCCGATAACAGGTGGCTCAAGTTGAGAGCCGGCTAACAAGAAACAGAAGAAGGAAGCACAGACAAGGGTACAACATGTTGGAGTGCAGGGACCCTTCATTAAGTCAAAATGGTCTCACATCCCAATCACCTTCTCCCAGGAGGACCTTTAGCTCAAAGATTACCCTCACAATGATGCTATGGTCATATCTTGTGTCATTAAGGGATTTCTGATCCATAATGTTCTCGTTGATATAGGTAGTGCGATGGATATCATATTTGCTAAGGCCTTCAGACAGATGCAAGAGCCAGAAGACAAGATTCATGATGCCACACACCCTCTTTGTGGCTTCGGAGGAAGGCAAATTGTAGCGCTCGACAAAATCACAATGCAGTGACCTTCGGCTTTGTCCATAATACAAGGACTGAACAGGTTGTCTTTGACATTGTTGACATGGAGTACCCATATAATGCAATCATTGGTCGGGGAACACTTAATGCTTTCGAAGCAATACTTCATCCAGCATACCTATGCATGAAGATACCTTTGAAACAAGGACCCATTGCTGTGCATGGGAGCCAAGAAGCTGCTAGAAAAGCTGAAGGAAACTAGACAGATTCAAAGGCAATTCATAATATAGATGGAGCCAAAGTCTGTGAGTAGTACAAATACAAAAGAGAGAAAGCTGCTTCGGCGGATCAGCCGAAGCCTATGCTTCTATGTAAAGATATAGCAGAGCAAAAGGTACTGCTAGGGTCTCAGCTATCTAAAGAGCAAGAGAAGACTTTGATAAGATTTCTATTCAACAACAAAGATGTCTTTGCTTGGTCAGCCAATGATCTTTGTGGTGTCAACAGAGATGTCATTGAACATTCACTCAATGTGGATCCATCCTTCAGGCCAAGGAAACAAAGGCTTCGGAAAATGTCTGACAACAAAGCTGAAGGTGCTCGGAACGAAGTGAAGAGACTTCTCAGTGCTGGTGTTATCAGAGAGGTGAAATACCCAGAGTGGCTAGCCAATACTGTTATGGTGAAGAAGGCTAATGGTAAATGGAGAATGTGTATTGATTTTACAGATCTTAACAAGGCTTGTCCAAAGGACGAATTCCCATTGCCAAGAATAGACTCTCTAGTAGATGCAGCAGCTTCTTCAGAGCTCATGAGTCTACTGGACTGTTACTCAGGCTATCACCAAATTTGGATGAAGAAGGAAGATGAGCCGAAGACTAGCTTCATAACCCCCAGTGGCACATATTGCTATCTTCGGATGCCTGAGGGGCTAAAAAATGCTGGAGGAAGCTTCAGCAGAATGACAACAAGGGTCCTTCATTCTCAAATAGGCAGGAATGTGCTAACCTATGTTGATGACATCATAGTCAAAAGCACGAAGCAAGAAAATCACATTGCTGATTTGCAAGAGACATTTGCCAACTTTAGGCAAGCTGGTCTGAAATTAAATCTAGAAAAGTGTGTTTTTGGGGTAAAGAAGGGCAAGTTCCATGGTTGTTTGGTATCAACGAAGGGAATTGAAGCCAACCCAAGCAAGATTGAAGCCATCCTTCGGATGGAGCCGCCAAGTACAAAGAAAGGGGCCCAACGGCTAGCAGGAAGACTGGCGTCATTAAATAGATTCATATCTAGATCAGCAGAAAGAAATCTGCCATTCTTTGAAATATTGAAGTCAGCCGAAGTTTTTCAATGGGGTCTGGTTCAACAAAAAGCCTTCGAAGAGTTGAAGCAATACTTGATTGATTTAACAACATAAACTCCACCGGCGCCAGGGGCTCCATTGCTCTTATATGTGGCGGCTTCGCATTCTGCAGTAAGTGCGGTGCTTGTACAGGAGAAGCTAGATGGCCAAGTCAAAAAGCAAGCTCCAGTATACTTCGACTCCGAAGTTTTAAGTCTACCAAAGAAAAATTATACAGAATTGGAGAAGGTGTTGTATGCTGTGTTAATGGCCTCCAGGAAGCTTCGACATTATTTTCAAGCATACCACATAATTGTTCCTTCGTCACAGCCTTTGAAGGACATAATGAGGAACAGAGAAGCTACTTGAAGGATTGGAAAATGGGCTGCAGAGCTTAACGAATTCGCTATTGACTATTTGCATAGATCTTCAATTCAGTCCCAGGCGTTAGCTGACTTCATCGCTGACTGGATGCCAGGGGCTCAGGAAGAAGAAATAAATAAAGACGCCGAAGCTTGGACAATGTTCTGTGATGGTTCTTGGGGAACCTTCGGTGTAGGAGCGACTGCTGTCCTAGTAGCACCTTCGAAAGTCAGAACATGTTACGCAACCAAGCTTGACTTTAGTTGTACAAATAATATTGCTGAATACGAAGCACTCCTGTTGGGGCTTCGGAAGTTAAGGGCAATGGGAATAAGAAGGGCCATCCTGAAAACTGATTCTCAAGTCATTTCTGGCCATGAAGCTTGAAAAATATCAGGATACAGTTCGAAGGTTGGAGGCTTCTTTCGAAGGTTTTTCTGTCAAGAATATTCCAAGAGGTGAAAATGAGCATGCATATTTGCTAGCCAAATCAGTGGCTCAGAGGCTCCCTTTACCTTCGGAAGTATTTTTTGAAACAATAAAGACACCTTCGGTTGAACTCATGGAGAGAACAGTGCTTGTTATTTCTCAAGTACATAGTGAAGATTGGAGGACTCAAATCATATCCTTCCTCCAAGGTAATTGTCTTTCGAATGATGAAGCTTATAATAAGATAATGGAAGCAAGGACAAGACCGTATGTGATAATAGAAGGGGAATTATATAAACATGGACTTTGTTCTTTACTCCTCAAGTGTTTATCAAGAGCTAAAGGTATTGAATTAATGAAAGAGATACATGCAGGTCTGTGTGGATCTCATATTGGGTCTAGGCCCTTGCTGGGAAAAGTGTTTAGACAAGGATTTTACTGGCCGAAGGCAGCTTCGGATGCAGCAGAGCTAGTTCAAAAGTGTGAAAATTGTCAAAAATGTGCAAGAGACCAGAAACAACCTTCATCTCTCACTCAGTTAATACAGCCTACCTGGCCATTGCAAAGATGGGGCCTGGATTTGTTAGGCCCACTTCCACCAGCGCAAGGTAATTTCAAATATGTTGTGGTGGCTGTAGAATACTTCTCCAAGTGGATTGAAGCGAAGCCTTTAGCTACAATAATTTCAGTTACAGTCCAGAATTTTTTCTGGCAAAATATTGTTTGTCGCTTCGGTGTGCCGAAGTCTATAACTGTGGACAATGGAACATAGTTTGATGCTGAAACGTTCAAGGATTTCTGTGATCAAATTGGCACGAAGATTCATTTTGCATCATTTAGGCATCCGGAGTCAAACGGGTTGGTCGAAAGAGCAAATGGCATTATAATGACGGGAATAATGAAGCTAATCTTCAATCAGCCCAGAGGAAAGTGGCCAGATGAGTTGACTAAAGTGGTGTGGAGCCACAATACAACTATATCAAGATCAACAGGTTTTACACCGTTCAAATTATTATTTGGTGATGTAGCTATAACCGCAGAAGAAGCTAAAGCAGGGTCAATAAGAACAACAACTTCGGCAGAAGACGAAGCTGATTATCACGTAGCAAAAGATACTATAGAAGGGACCAGACTTCAGGCTGTGGGGAATATCAGAAAATACCAAGCCAAAACAATAAAATGGCGTGACAGAAAAGTTTGGTTGAAAAACATTAAGCCAGGACATTTGGTGCTTCGAAGAGTGGCTAATCCGGACACAATAGGCAAATTGCAGCTGAAGTGGGAAGGACCCTTTTTGGTGGTATCTTCGTCGAGGCCCGGTTCTTACAGATTGAAGGATATGGACGACAACGACATTCCTAGATCTTGGAATGCGGATGAGCTTCGATGATATTATGTGTAACTTGATGTAATCTTTTTTCATTCTTTCCTATGGCACCCTTTTCCTTTCCGAAGGGGGAGAAAGGTTTTTAATGGGGCCATAGCTTGTAATTTTTCTTTCTTATTTAGCTCCACGAGAGCAAATCCCCCAAAAAGAATGTAAAATGTAAAATCTGAGCATGCACCATCGAGTGCACAGAGAAAAAAAGCAGGGAAAAGCTCAAAAGTCGTCCCTAAGGGGATGCAGAGCACGACGAAGCTACAAAAAGTCGTTCCTAAGGGAGCGCAGCGTAAGTTTTCTGCTCAAAAGTCGTTCCTAAGGGAATGCAGAGCTAAATACCGTCGAAATAGAAGGCGAAGAAGTTCCAAAGTCGTTCCTAAGGGGATGCAAAACTTATACCGCCGAAATAGAAGTCAAAGAAGTTACAAAGTCGTTCCTAAGGGGATGCAGAACTTACACCGAAAAATAAACGGTGAGCACTGAAAAATAAATGGTGATAAAGACTCCAAAGTCGTTCCTAAGGGGATGCAGAGTCTGGGTGTGGCTTCGTAAGCGCGTGTCTGGACATTCATTTGCACGATTACATCACATCATTCATTTGCATTCATACACATTCATTTAGACATTCGTAGGATCATCATCATCATAACATAGAATACAAACAGATGCTTTGGCTATGATGATAGGGCTTCGATGAGTATACAAAAAAGCAATGTTATGCTTCGTTGTGTACGAAAAGAAGGGAAGGTGTTTTTCGCCTTTGGCTCAAAAAATACAAGTTTCGTCCACATCAAAGCAGTTCATACATGGATGGAAAGGTAAAAATATATTAAAAGGTATGGACAAATTTACATAGCAGTGTTTGATTCCTAAATTACAATATCTTTTTGCAAAGTTAATTCAAAATTTCTCTAAGAGCTTTTTGCAGCAGCTTCATCAGTATCCGTCAAGCTTCGGATCATTGATCTTCGGCTTCGTCATCCTGTACATAACAAAGCGTAGAAGGTAAATAGAAATCTCAGAAGAAGGTAAGCAATAGGCACAAGTTTAATACCGGCTTGAGATGACTTCGAGCTTCGTCACCAGCTAAGTTTCACCCTCCCTTTGTCCAGAATTGTGTTATAAACCTATTTCCAATGCTTCGGGCCAAGCTAGTAATGTCAGTTAAATTCGCTGGTGATATGCTGAAGTTTGGCCTGTTTACAATTTTCCCATGCGTGCAACCAGTCTTCATGAAAGCAACAGCTGTGCCGCGAGAAGCTAGCAGGGCACATAAGTTGTCGTGCCCAGCTATAACTTCGTCAAGCGTATCAACTTCGCCCTCAATATGTTCGATGGTGCCTAGCAGGTCTTCAACTGAAGGGTTAAATTTTTCAGAACTGGCTCCAACTGAGTTGAAGACCTGCTTCAGCCGTTGCACGCACCTGTTGCCGAAGTCTAGACATTTGTCCTGAAGCTCCTTCAACGATTTTTGCAAATTCGAACTCTTCTCGACTTCGGCTTCGAGCTTCGCATCAAAATTCTTATTTTCTTGCTCGAAGTTTTCTGACTTCAAGAGGAGTTCACTGTTTAATCTGGTAATTTTAGCTCGAGTCTCTGCCAATGGACTCTCCATTGATTGAAGAACAAAATCTTTCTTTTCAAGAGCAGCATCATAATCTTTGATTTTACTTTCCAAGCCTTCAATTATAACCTCATTTTTCTTATCTTCGAGGTCTTGTTGCATCCTTAAGGCTTTACTCAATAGCAAACTCTGTCCAAAACAACCTTTGTTAGAAAATCACCTTCATCGTAAAACAATAAAAAGATGAGGGAAAAATTTTACCTTGAAATTGGAATAGAATAAACTACCAACGATATGCTATCGTCGGTAGCGACTGATGTCAGCTTCAAGCTTCGAAAAACCAACACTCTTCGACAGAGTGCTGATAATCTTTGCTCCAGTTTGATCTCGAATACATCCTAAGCTTTCTTCGTTAATTCCGCCGAAGAGCATCACTCCTGGCTGGTAGCCACATGATATAGCATATTCCTGCATCTTCTCTTTCTCAGCCTTGGATAATTCTTGACTAATTATATTTTGAAAGTTGAAGCCTTTTTCCTCCGAAATATCTTTGGCAATTTCCTTCCCTTTTTTAGGCGTTGTGGCCAGGGTTTCTTCGTCAGCCGCAGCAGCTTCTTCCGCAGCCATCTCCAAGAGCATTTTATCAATATCAGAGAATGTGCTCTCCAGATTGGTGGCTTCGGCCGTTATAGCTTCGGCAGTTGTAACTTCGGTGGGAGCAGCTTCGGTAGCTGTAGCAACTTCGGCAGCTGGTGTTATTTTTGACGTTGAGGCCGGCGGTGGTGTTTCTTCAATTGCTTGCATAACAGTAATCCTTCGCTTTTTTCGCCCAACCGCCTTCTTTGCTGCCGAAGGCTCATCCTCCTTATGTAAAAGCTTCGTCAGTTCTGGCCCCAGTGGACTTAGCAGCTTGATAGGTAAGGATTTAGTCATTACCTTTAAAATTTCTTTCACTTTGGAAGCAGAAGGTGTCGAAGGAGCTCCCTCTTCTATCTCAGCCATTTTCGGCTCTGGAGTTGCAGTTTTCCTCTTCTTCAAGGTTGTCACCTTCGGCTCAGGGCTGGATTTTTTCTTTTTCAAAATTTTTTCATCTTCTTTTATCATCCTAGCAGCCTGTCTGTTCATAACACTGACAACCCTTTTTCGCTTTGACCCTTCGGCACCCTTGCTTAATCGTTCATAGTCAGGGTATTTAAAGTTCAGGGCATCCATTACTCGATTCAGTCTTTGTTTTCGTTGGGTGCCGAAGGCCGCAGTCATCAGTTTGTAACACCTCAGGTGTTACCATGGCTAGAGCACACCTTGGTGCTTAGGACTATGATCACATGTGGAAGAAACTTAAGGAGCAAAAGTGTAAGGGCTTTGGAAACTAGGTTTTAACCAAGAGATGTGAATGACCAAAAGCATTACCCTATTTGAGTGCAACTATCACTTTGGACAAGGGGGGGAGAAAACCCTAGACCTCTCTTGAACCCTATCTCCCAAAGCCATGGATAAGAGGGGGGAGAGGGTGAGCAATTGTGCAAAACATGAGTAACCTTTAACCAAACCTTAAGTAACCTTATAACCAGCAATTAGGGGATGGAAATATTGCAAAAAGGCCCCTGGAGAAACCCCAAATCCATTCCCTAAGTAGAGAGAGAGCTAGAGCTCTCTAATTCTCTCTAAGTTAAAAACTACACCTACACTAAAGATCAGTCGTGTTCACCTCGAAGCTGGCACCAAATCCACCTATGTTCTATACCAAAAATGTGGCATACCACCTAGGGCACCCACTGAAAAAAGCAGAGCCCGAGACCCTGATGTTTGACATGCCTTGGCATGGTTTTTGTCGCGAGGTGGGCAGTGTGACACACCCGATTTGGCGACCGAAGATCTCCCTAGCTAGGCCATATCTGCCATGGCAGCTCACGGATGAGAGACAGCCCTAGGTGCCAAGAAAAGACTCGCGCCGGATTTTTGCCAAGATTCACACGTTTGCGACTTGGGTGAGCTGTGGAACACGGGCAGAAGGAAAGCTCCACGTGTTCGACGCGCTCTGTGTGCGCCAGAGCACGCCCGCGCGCGCCCCGCGTCGTGCCAACGGCCAACTGACGCCATGGCCCGCGCCCGCGCCTATAAAGCCCACTCAGGCGTCGACTACACTCTTCCGCGCACGCTCAAACCTCACCGGAGCTCAGTTCACCGTCATTTGCCCGTGCGCGACGTGTCCGCGGCCACCCGAGCCACTGCCGCCGTAGATCGGCCAGCCCAACCCTTCCCAACCCTGTCCAACCCTCTGAGGCAAGTGTGCACGCCCCAGTGAAGCTCCCCGAGCAAGGAATCGAAGCCTGCTTCGCCGGGGAGGCCAGTTCACAGTCGCCGGAGTTCACAACCCCGCCGGAGTGCATGGACCGGGTAATCCACTGAACCATTTTCCGATTCCTTGTGCACACGGTCTCTACGTCACCCCGTGAAGCTCACCGTGCCCTTGGATTGAACCAGATCGCCGTGATTTGGCCGGCACACCCGCCGCCGACGAGAACACCCGCCTGCGCACGAGGACCGAGCGATTCCGGCCATCCCCGTCGTCGAGCCGTACATCGCTGTGACCGCCAGAACCTCCCCGAGCCAACCCCGCCCCTCGCCGGACCTCTCTCGTCGCCGGTAAGCCGCGCCGCCCTTTGCTTTCCCGCGGGTACTGTTTACATTAGGGGAAGGACCTCGGGGAAGAAGAAGGAAAGGTCAGGGGCTTTTTGAACTGTCAGTGACTCAGAGGAATAGTGGCGCAGGGGTAGATTTGAGTGGGTTGATTTAGTTTTAACCCAGGGACCTCGGTGTAAACTGTTTTTTCAGAAAACCTTATTAAACCTGATTTAAACTTGAACAGAAACTTTGAAAATCTATAACTTCTGTTTAGTTCATCCAAATTTGGTCAAACAAATTTTGTCAGACTCTAAATAATGTAACCTACTTAAAAAAATATAAAACCCCCTATGTACTATAGAAAACTTTAAGGTTCTGATTTAATTATAGTTTTGGCCAAAAGCCTAATAATAGAAAGAAAAATAGTTGTGCTATTTGGCTGGGGTTAGAAAAATTTGGAGAAATTTATGTCCACCTACTGACCTAATTAAAAATGCTAAACCTCTCTGTCCACCCCATTAAGTTAGTTTTTACCCCTTATTTTACAATATGCTTAAGATTAAGAAAAATAGAAAATGTGATTTAAATAATGAACCAGAGGGCACCCTTATTTTTGTTAGGATACTTATTCAATGTAGTTCACTGGAAAAAATCTATCATACCCTGGTTTAGTATAAAATAAGTAAGATACCTTTTATTCTAACAAAACAAGGAAAACTTAGAAAAACCCTACAAAAATAACCCCAAGGTGAAAACACCCCAACCCTTGGGATAACTAATGTTTTGTTAATAATAACTTAGGAAAAATATGAAATCTGCTGTTTGACATTTTTCAAATAACAATGTAGTAGAAAGTGCCTTTTTGGTATTTAACTTTAGAAAATCATAACTAAATGACCATCCCTTAGCTTTCTGTGATTTTTAACACAAAAGCCTACTATTACTGTTAGATGCCAACAAAAATAACCCTTAGGGCAGAACTCACCCCTAATTAAGAGATGTAGTGTAAAGTGGCCCATTTTACACCACTCTTGTTATTTTTGTCTAAAGCATAGCTGTTGGGTCTATGCTTCGTTGCCGAAGGTCTTCTAGGAAGAAGCGGCTTTCGGCTGAAGCTGCTTGTGTGAGATGGCCGAAGTTTCCTCTTCATGAAGCTTCGGTATTGCAAACCGACTTAAAGATAGAATGACTTTTTAGTCCATAAAGGCCTGAGTCAATGTTGTAAACTTTTATGAGGGGCATAATTGTAATTCCTCACAGGCTGTGTCCTGTGCCTATAAATAGTGAACAGTATTCCTTTACTGTTCACGCATTCTGGCAATTGTAATCGCATCTTTCGGGAACCAATCTTTGCCAAGGCAAAGGTATAATTGTATTCAATAATTCAATATATTAAGTAAATATAATATTCGTGCATGATTCATTTATCTTTTCATACCCTTTATTTTATGTTGTCTTATATCATCTATTAGAATTTAATTACGGAGACTTAACCTTCGTAATTATATTCTCATAAACCTTCGTCCATGGTTCACTATTCTCAAGGGAATATTGTTTCATGGGCGAAGGACGTTAATATTTAACACTTTATGTTGCCTTGTTCTTAATTCATAGCATTTGAGAACAAGTCCCCAACATTGGCGCCCACCTCCGGTGAATTCACTTCCACTTTTTTGAGCTGATGGCTTCGTTCAACGATCAAGTTGGTGCTGCTTCGGACCCGAAGCTCGTGATTCCGATTACAGGTGGTTCGTGCTCAGAACCAGCCAATAAAAAGCAGAAGAAAGAGGCACAGAGAAGAGTACAACATGTTGGAGTGCAAGGACCCTTTATCAAATCAAGGTGGTCCCACATCCCAATCACCTTCTCCCAGGAGGACCTTCAGCTCAAGGATTTTCCTCATAACGATGCTATGGTTATTTCTTGCGTTATCAAAGGGTTTCTGGTCCACAACGTCTTGGTTGATACAGGCAGTGCAGCTGATATCATATTTGCTAAGGCCTTCAGACAAATGCAAGAGCCAGAAGATAAGATTCATGATGCTACACATCCTCTCTGTGGCTTCGGAGGAAGACAGATTGTAGCGCTGGGTAAGATCACCATGTCAGTAACCTTCGGGTTCATCAACAACACTAGAACTGAGCAAGTTATATTTGACATTGTTGACATGGAATACCCTTACAATGCAATTATTGGTCGTGGCACCCTCAATGCTTTCGAAGCAATTCTTCATCCTGCTTATCTTTGTATGAAGATACCTTCGGATCAAGGACCCATCGCTATTCATGGAAGTCAGGAAGCTGCCAGAAGGGCCGAAGGAAACTGGACTGACTCAAAAGCAATCCATAACATAGATGGAGCTGAAGCTTGCGAACAGTACAAATTCAGAAGGGAGAAAGCAGCTTCAGCAGATCAGCCGAAGCCCATGCTCTTATGTGAGGACATAGCAGACCAGAAGGTGCTGTTGGGCTCTCAATTATCTGAAGAACAAGAGAAAACCTTGATAAGGTTTTTGTTCAACAACAAAGATGTTTTTGCATGGTCAGCCAATGATCTCTGCGGAGTAAATAGGGATGTTATTGAACACTCGCTCAATGTTGACCCATCCTTCAGACCCAGAAAGCAGAGGCTTCGGAAAATGTCTGATGATAAGACCGAAGGTGCTCGTAATGAAGTCAAAAGACTCCTCAGTGCAGGAGTTATCATAGAAGTAAAGTACCCAGAATGGCTAGCTAACACTGTTATGGTAAAAAAGGCCAATGGCAAGTGGCGAATGTGTATTGATTTTACAGATCTTAACAAGGCTTGTCCGAAGGACGAATTCCCATTGCCAAGGATAGACTCTTTAGTTGATGCAGCAGCTTCTTCAGAACTCATGAGTCTGCTAGACTGTTACTCAGGCTACCACCAAATCTGGATGAAGAAGGAAGATGAGCCGAAGACTAGCTTCATAACCCCAAGTGGCACATATTGCTATCTTCGGATGCCTGAGGGGCTAAAAAACGCTGGAGGAAGTTTCAGCAGAATGGCTGCGAAGGTTCTCCAGTCTCAGATAGGCAGAAATGTGCTAACTTATGTTGATGACATCATTGTAAAAAGCACGAAACAGGAAAATCATATTGCTGATTTGCAGGAGACCTTCGCCAGTTTCAGACAAGCTGGCTTAAAATTGAACCCAGAAAAATGTGTCTTCGGAGTAAAGAAGGGGAAATTTCTTGGATGCTTGGTTTCAACAAAGGGGATTGAAGCTAATCCAAGTAAAATTGAAGCTATACTTCGAATGGAGCCACCAACTACAAAAAAGGGGGCCCAAAGATTAACAGGAAGGTTGGCATCTCTTAATAGATTTATATCCAGATCAGCAGAAAGAAATTTACCATTCTTCGAAGTGCTGAAATCAGCCGAAGTCTTTCAATGGGGACCAAGCCAACAAAAAGCCTTCGAGGAACTGAAGCAATATCTGATAGATTTAACAACATTAACTCCACCAACGCCAGGGGCTCCTTTGTTATTATATGTGGCAGCTTCGCACTCAGCGGTAAGTGCAGCACTTGTCCAGGAGAAGCTTGATGGCCAAGTTAAGAAGCAGGTCCCAGTGTATTTTGTATCTGAGGTTCTTAGTATATCAAAGAAAAACTACACAGAATTAGAGAAGGTATTATATGCTGTTTTGATGGCATCCAGGAAGCTTCGGCATTACTTTCAGGCATACAATATTGTTGTTCCTTCTTCGCAGCCGTTGAAGGATATTATGAGAAATAGAGAAGCTACTGGGCGGATTGGAAAATGGGCTGCAGAGCTCAATGAATTTTGCATTGATTATGTGCATAGATCTTCGATCCAGTCCCAGGCGTTAGCAGACTTCATTGCTGACTGGACGCCAGGGGCTCAGGATGAAGAAACAAATAAAGATGCCGAAGTATGGACAGTGTTTTGCGATGGGTCTTGGGGAACCTTCGGGGCAGGAGCAGCTGCTGTGTTGGTCTCGCCATCCAAAGTTAAAACTTGTTATGCGGCAAGACTCGATTTCGGTTGTACAAACAATATTACCGAGTACGAAGCCCTGCTTTTGGGTCTTCGGAAGCTAAAAGCAATGGGAATCAGAAGGGCCATTCTTAAAACTGATTCCCAGGTTGTTTCGGGTCACATCGACAAGAGTTGCAAGGCTAAAGATCCGAAGCTTGAAAAATATCTAGACATGGTTCGAAGAGTTGAAGCTTCCTTCGAAGGATTTTCTGTCAAAAATATCCCTCGAGGACAAAATGAGCATGCTAATTTGCTAGCTAAGTCAGCAGCACAGGGGCTGCTTTTACCTTCGGATGTGTTCTTCGAAACAATAAAGGCACCTTCAGTGGAACTCCTTGAAAGAGCAGTCCTCAATATATCTCCTGTTTATAGCGAAGATTGGAGAACTGAAATCATCTCTTACCTTCAGGGTAAATTCCTTTCAGATGACGAAACTTATAACAGGAGGATAGAGGCAAGAGCTCGTCCATATGTCATGATAGAAGGGGAGTTGTACAAACATGGAGTTTGTGCTCCGTTGCTCAAGTGTTTGTCTAGAACCGAAGGCATAGAGTTGATGAAAGAAATACATGCAGGCCTGTGTGGATCTCACATTGGATCTAGGCCGTTACTTGGAAAAGTTTTCCGTCAAGGGTTTTATTGGCCGAAGGCAGCTTCGGATGCAGCGGAATTAGTTCAAAAGTGCGAAGGTTGTCAGAAATGTGCAAGAGATCAAAAACAACCTTCGTCCTTAACACAGCTCATACAACCCATCTGGCCATTGCAAAGGTGGGGCCTTGACTTGTTGGGTCCATTACCACCGGCCCAAGGGAACTTAAGATATGTTGTAGTGGCTGTGGAATATTTTTCCAAATGGATTGAGGCAAAGCCTTTAGCCACAATAACTTCGGCCACCATTCAAAAGTTTTTCTGGCAGAATATTGTTTGTCGTTTCGGGGTACCAAAGGCCATCACTGTGGATAATGGAACACAGTTCGACTCCGAAGCTTTTAGGGATTTCTGTGATCAAATTGGTACGAAGATCCATTTTGCATCAGTCAGGCATCCGGAGTCAAATGGGCTCGTTGAAAGAGCCAATGGCATTATAATGACAGGAATAATGAAGTTAATCTTCAATCAACCCAGGGGAAAGTGGCCAGATCAGTTAACCAAAGTGGTGTGGAGCCACAACACAACAACATCAAGGTCTACAGGCTTTACTCCATTCAAGTTATTATTCGGTGACGAAGCAATAACTCCGGAGGAAGCTAAAACCAGATCAATAAGAGTACTAGCTTCGGCAGAATCAGGTTCTGAAGATGCTTATTCTGTGGAAAAAGATGCTTTAGAAGGGATTAGGCTTCAAGCTGTGGAGAATATCAATAAGTATCAAGCCGAAACAATGAAATGGCGAGATAGAAAGGTTCGGCTAAAGAATATTGAGCCAGGACATTTAGTGCTTCGGAGAGTGGCCAACTCAGACACAGTGGGCAAGTTGCAGTTGAAATGGGAGGGACCTTTCTTAGTAGTATCTTCGTCAAGACCCGGTTCATACAGATTGAAGGATATGGACGACAACGACATTCCTAGATCTTGGAATGCGGATGAGCTTCGGCGATATTATGTGTAACTTGATGTAACTTTTTTATGTTTTTTCTTTTTCATGGCACCCTTTTCCTTTCTAAAGGGGGAGAAAGGTTTTTAATGGGGCCATCATATGTAATTACCTTTTTTAGTTCTATAAGAGCAAAATCCCCCAAAGAATGTAAATGTAAAAGCTGAGAACGCACCATCGAGTGCCGAAAAGTAAAAGGCGAAGAAGCTCCAAAGTCGTTCCTAAGGGAATGCAGAGCTTACAGCGAAAAGTCAACGCTGATTCCGCCAAAAGTAAAAGGCGAAGAAGCTCCAAAGTCGTTCCTAAGGGAATGCAGAGCTTACAGCGAAAAGTCAACGCTGATTACGCAGAAAGTAAAAGGCGAAGAAGCTCCAAAGTCGTTCCTAAGGGAATGCAGAGCTTACAGCGAAAAGTCAACGCTGATTCCGCCAAAAGTAAAAGGCGAAGAAGCTCCAAAGTCGTTCCTAAGGGAATGCAGAGCTTACAGCGAAAAGTCAACGCTGATTACGCCGAAAGTAAAAGGCGAAGAAGCTCCAAAGTCGTTCCTAAGGGAATGCAGAGCTGATGTGTGATTGTTTCTAAGAAAATAATGGCTGAGAGTATGGCTTCGGATATGTGTTTGGACATTCATTCGCACATCACATTACATCATAGCATTTGCATTCATAAACATTCATCCAGGCATATGTAGGATAATCATCATCATGACATAAGTGATTGCTTCGGCATAAGAGGAGAGCTTCTTCGCGAACAAAAAAGAGAGCTTCGGAAGAAAGGGAAATATTATTTTCTATGCTTCGCTGTGTACGAAAAGAAGGGAAGGTGTTTTTTCGCCTTCGGCTCAAAAAAGACAATTTCGTCCACAACAAAGCACTTCACATACATTAAAGGAAGGGTAAGAGCATGATACAAGGTATGAACAAGAACTCATTAAAGACAAGTTTAGTTACATTTACAAAAGTTATCTCAAAAGTTTCCTGAGTCTGTCTACAGTCTACTCCTACTTAATCTTCGGGGGATCTTCGGCGTCATTCTTTTCAATCATCGGCTTCGGCTTCGTCATTCTACATGAATTAAGTTGTTGTAAGTCAAAATTGAGCTTGAAGGAAGAGGTAAGCACAAGGTATGATTTCTTACTGGTTCAAGATGACTCCGAGCTTCGTCTCCAGCCTTTTCTCGCCCGCCTTTTGTCCATATCATTTTCACAAATCTATTGGAAATACTTCGGGCGAGATCAGGAATGTCATCTAGGATTGATGGTGATAAAGTGAAATTGGGCCTATTGACAATCTTTCCGTGATCGCAGCCAGCTTTTAGGAAGGCTGCAGCAGTGCCCCGAGAAGCTACCCAGGCACAGAAGTCACCGTGCCCAGCTATAACTTCGTCGAGCTCGTCAATTTCACCCTCAATATGTTCGAAGGTCTTCGATAAATCTTCAGCTGAGGGGGTGAATTTCTCACTGCTGGCTCCAACTGAGTGAAAATTTTTTCTTAGTCGTTGAATGCATCTGTTGCTAAATTCCAAACATTTTTCTTGAAGGCCCGCCAATAGATTTTTCAAATCTGAATTTTGTTGAGCTTCGGCTTCAAGTTTTGTATTAAGTTCTTGCTTTTCTTGTTCAAACTGCTCAGATTGGCGGAGAAGCTTCGTGTTCAGTTCTGTTATTTTTGCTTCGGCTTCCGCCAATAAACCTTCGGTTGCCTGGAGCTCAAAGTTCTTTTTCTCGATAGCATCTGATTGCTCCTTTATTTTGCTTTCTAAATTTTCAACTATAACTTCGTGTTTCTTGTCTTCAAAATTTTGCTGCATTTTCAAGGCTTTGCTCAACAGCATACTCTGCACGAAAACAACCTTTGTTAGACATGTTTTTATTATTAAAAACAATAAAAGTTAAGGGAAAAATAGTTCACCTTGAAATTGGAATAAAATAAACTACCAACGATATGTTGTCGTCGGTAGCGGCTAATGTCCGTTTCTAGCTTCGGAAAACCGATACTCTTTGACAGAGTACCGATAACTTTGGCTCCAGTTTGGTTTCGGATACAATCTAATTTCTCATCATCAATACCTCCAAAGAGGAGTGCTCCTGGCTTGTACCCGCAAGATTTGGCATACTCTTTAAGCTCTTCTATTTCGGGTTTTGACAATTTTTCTCCAACTAAATTTTGAAACATGAAGGCTTCGTTTTCTGAAGCTTCATCAGCAATTTCCTTTCCTTTCCCCGACGCTGCGGCCGCGGCCTCTTCGGCGGCGGTGGTAGCTTCTTCTGTGGCCATGTCTAGCAGTATTTTGTCAATATGTTCGATTGTGCTCTCCAGGTTCAAATCTTCAGCCGAGCCAGCTTCGGCAGCCGTGACCTCCGAAGGTGTGATTTCAATATCTGTCCTTTCCTCAGCTGCTGGTGTCTTCTGAGCTGAAGCTCTTGGCGGTGTCTTGTCAATTACCTCTGTCACACCGATGATTCTCTATCTCTTTACTTTAGTCGTTTTCTTCATTTTTTCGGGCTCCTTTTCCTTCTGAAAAAACTTTGTCAGTTGAGGCCTCAATGGACTTAGCTTTGCAGGCAGGGATTCAGTCATTACCTTCAAAATTGCCTCCACATCAGTGGCAGAGGGTGATGCGGGGGTTTCTTCTTCGTCGGATATTTTTCGCTTCGGAGAAGACGTTTTCCTCTTCTTCGGAATTTTCTTCTTTGGTGGTTCTTTTTCATCTTCATTTAAGGCTTCAGTTATCCTTTTCCTTTTCTGGCCTCCGACACCTTTGTTCAGATTTTCATAGTCAGGGTATTCAAAACCCAAGGCGTCCAGAACTCGGTTCAGTCTTCGCTTCGGACGGGTGCCGAAGGCCGCAGTCATCAATTGATCTTCTTTTTTGGAGTAATTGCCAAGTATTTCATTACACATTACTTCAATTGTATCCAGCCACTCTTGGCAAGGTGCTTTAAAGTATTTCTTAAACTTGAAATAGTAAGGTAAATGCACAAGTTCACCTTCTTTCTTTTCCCCCTTTAGCTTCGGCATTTCCCATTCTTTTAAACTAGGGAAAACCTTGAAAGCCAAAAACTCCTGAACCAGGTCTCTTGTACTGATATGCTCTGCAATAATTCTGAATTCATTCATTGCTTTTTGAGTTGGACCTTCCGGTGTCATGTTGCAATGGGGGCGGGTTTCTCCGAAGATTAGTTCAAGTGGACTTTGCACAAGTTTCTCCTTGTCGTCATCAACCTTGACATAGAACCACTCCGACTTCCAGCCTGCTGCCCATTTGCTTCGGTAGCTGATTACAGGAAACTTTGTGGTTTTCCGGTAAGCAAAATTATAGCAACCAAAATTGTCATGCAATCCATCTTTTCTAGCCTTCGTCTGATAGTGCAGTTCGTGAACTCGACAAAAGCTGTCCGCAAACGGCTCCACCGCTTGGCTTCGGAGGGCCCAGATATAAACGCTAAGCCTAACGATAGCGTTAGGAGTCAGCTGATGAAAGTAGATACCAAACCTCTTCAGTACCTCTGCAATAATCCCATGTAGGGGGAATCTTAATCCAGCCTTTAGAAAGCTCTTGAAAATGACAATTTCATCCTTCTCTGGCTTTGGGGTAGTCTCTTCTCCCCCGAAACGCAATAGCTTCTTCTGATTCTCATTGAAAAAACCCGACTTTACCATTTTGGAGAGATCAGCCTTCGAAACAGTAGACTTTCCGAAGTCCAAATGGCTGGGCTTGCTTGGCATGGCAATACGATAATCGTCTTCAGGATCAGTTTCCTCAATATCTTCTTCTTCTGCTTCGGCAATTGCTTGTTCTGCCTGTTCTGCATCATCACTGGGGATCTTTTCCGAAGTTACCAGTCCGGACCTTTGCATCGCTTCGGAGATGGGAACAGTCTCCGAACCTTCAGCTTCGTCCCCCTCACGCTCAATCCTCGCGGTAGAACGTACTCTGGCCATTTAATTCTGAATTTGTAAAAATTTAATACTTTTTTCTTCCCAAGTTTTTTCTTCTGACGAAGCAGGCTTCAAACCGGAGCTTCGTTCGATTCCGAGAGTTAAGCTTCGGCGATGGTTAAAAATTTTGGCAGCAAAACAATGCAAATAGCAATGAATGCTGTGGTAACTTCACACCTACTCGTCTGTTTATATAGTACTGCAGGTAAGAAGGCGAAGCGCCAGGATTTTTACACCAGGCGGGCACCCGCTCGCACTCGCTGTGTGGTGGACCGCAGAGACCAAACAGTAACTCTGCAAGGTGGGACCGCTACACGCTGGGAAACTGAATCGTTTCTCGACAACGAGCTCAGGGAAGGTGTTTTTTGGACCTTCGGCTTCCCGAAGCTTAAGAGACTTTTTTCACGGATCAAGCTCGTTACGAAAAACGATCTAGCACCGCGAAAGGGGCTACTGTTGGGTCTATGCTTCGTCGCCGAAGGTCTTCTAGGAAGAAGCGGCTTTCGGCTGAAGCTGCTTATGTGAGATGGCCGAAGTTTCCTCTTCATGAAGCTTCGGTATTGCAAACCGACTTAAAGATAGAATGACTTTTTAGTCCATAAAGGCCTGAGTCAATGTTGTAAACTTTTATGAGGGGCATAATTGTAATTCCTCACAGGCTGTGTCCAGTGCCTATAAATAGTGAACAGTATTCCTTTCCTGTTCACGCATTCTGGCAATTGTAATCGCATCTTTCGGGAACCAATCTTTGCCAAGGCAAAGGTATAATTGTATTCAATAATTCAATATATTAAGTAAATATAATATTCGTGCATGATTCATTTATCTTTTCATACCCTTTATTTTATGTTGTCTTATATCATCTATTAGAATTTAATTACGGAGACTTAACCTTCGTAATTATATTCTCATAAACCTTCGTCCATGGTTCACTATTCTCAAGGGAATATTGTTTCATGGGCGAAGGACGTTAATATTTAACACTTTATGTTGCCTTGTTCTTAATTCATAGCATTTGAGAACAAGTCCCCAACAATAGCCTTTATATTTTAAGCCTCAAATTCTTAAAACAGGCTAGAATAGCAAATGGCAACCCACTGTAATTTTTACAGAAGTTTTGGAAAATATTAAACCACTGTCATAGTTCAAACCTACACTAGAAACCATAAGTAGAAAATAAAGGAAGGGAAAGGTGAATAATAGGAAATTAGTGTCATCCTAAAAACTCTTTATAACTTGTCCACTGAAGTATATAAAGGCAATACCAATTCCCTATGTTTATCCTCAACAAAAACCTAAACCTAAAAGTGATAAGCATAACCCACTAAAAGCCCCGCATGACCAAGAAACCCTAAGTTACTCCTTAACTTAGTTTTCTTCTTAGCATAATGTTATTAAATCCTGCATAATCATGACATACCTGTTCATTGCATTCGATAGACTGTAACCTTGCTGACGGAGAGTACGTCCTCGTGCCGGAGCAAGGAGTTGCTCAGGAGGTAGCTCCAGATCCAGCACCAGAGGACCTGCCTGCCACTGCTTTGGAAGGCAAGCCCCGGTTTATGCATAACCTGTTATTTATGCTATTTTACTATACTTAATGATTGTAGGATTGATTGTGCACTTAGGTGTAGGAGTTGTTTGAAACTCTAGTTGCATGATCTCAGGAATCCTTTTGAAATGGACACTAGTATGATAGGCCGAGTAGTTGCTTATTTAATTAGGATCTCGGTAGAAGACGAGTGATTTTTCCAGCACTCGCGCGAGATCAGGAAATTGGTTGTACCCACTTTCATACTATCATGATTTTAGTTGTGGACAGCAATCCTTGGGGATTGGTTGTTTACGAGATGGGAAAATGGAATAAGGATTAACGTGCGGATACCTGTGTCAAGCGTTTGAACGTACTAAACACATACCGAGAAATATGGTAAATCGGTAAGCCTAGTACCTGAGTGAACCTGCCCGCAGACATATCCCCTCACGCGACCTGAGATGAGGTCTCCCATTCCGGTTATGGTGGGTACAAGTGCGGTCACTGCACGACGGCAGTCGGGGTCAGTGAGGCATTGTACGCCAAGGCGGTGAGCCCTGATCTGTTGCTAGGGAATCGATGGGGACGGTTGATGTGTGTGGGGACGGAGTGCCTCGCCACGTCGTGTGTTTAGGTTTACCTTGCAAGGATAAAAACTCGATTCGAATCGTCTGCTTCTCGCAGCTAATGAGACTACTTGATCCATTGTACTGCATTGAGTAACAAGTGGAAATATGATGAGTTGATATAAGATGTTGATTGCTAATAATGTTTGCTACCATGTATGAGTAGATAATACACATTTAGCCTTAAGAGAGTCACACTTAATTTGACAAGTTAAAACTGACTTAGAAACTCAGCTAGTGCTTTTGGCAACCAAACCCCACACCCAAACAGCTGCATGTCTAGAGGTAGAGGAGTAGACTCCTCACACCGGGTAAGTCTAGCTGAGTATTAGTATACTCAGCCTTGCTTGTGGCATAAATTTTTACAGGTTCTCTGGAGGACATGGTTGCTGGAGTGACTTGGCCGTCCATCTTGCCACCGGGTTGGACTATCGAGTGGGACCCTACCTCGGCTGAGGAGGAGCATGAGGAGTGATGGGACAGGCTTCCCCATCTCTCGATTTATTTAACGTTAGTTTTATTCCGCTGCACTTCGAACAATGATGACTACTTTTACGAAACTCCGATGATGATGTAATAATTTAATACTCTTTAATGCATGGTTTTATGCTTTATTGTATTTGCTCTGTGACTCACCATCGAGTGAGATTGTGGTACTTGATCCTGTCAGTGGCCGTGTCGGACTAGATCCGAGGGATTGACGGGTTATTCCCATTTAAGTGTGGCCTAGCCTCTAAGGCGGGACTTAGGCACTTAAGTTGGAATAATTCGGGCAGTTCCGCCACATCTGGTATCGGAGCTTGTACCACCACAGAGGAATCAGTAAAATGTGAATACCATCATTTTCCAAAATAAAACTTGATAGAAACAATGTTGGATAGATAGTAGGACGAGCAGGATAGACCTAGGACGTGAAGCCTTAGGGTGATAGAAGGGTAGCTAGGTGGCTACGTAATTAGGCCCTATAGGCCACCTTAAGGGATGGGAGTTCTTCCCTATCCCCTTATATTGGTAAGGTCGTTCAGGACGAGCATGCATGCATTGCTAAATTAAACAAATGGATAATTGAGTAAAGACTTAAAAAAAGATGATAACCAACTAAGTCCCCAGTACCATTTTTTTTAACTAGAGAAAGGCTGAGTTTTATTTTTCTTGTTCTTTTTTTTTAAATTTCTTTTTCTTTTACTTACGCTTAACCGTACACAGATGACTTCCCACGGATCCTTAGAGGACGGAAATGCACTGTCCCACACTGACGAGCTTGCACGAGAGGGCTTTCCCCGCATTTTGTGGGAGGTACTTCAGGGGGCCGGATACACGACACCCCCTCAGTACGCGGTGCAGCAGTTCGAGAAGCACCGAGTGCCCCACTGTAGGGTGAGGATGACCTTGGAGCCTCATTCCCTGCAGCCAGGCTGGCGCTCATTGGACTCCGAGTCTTTTGGATACCGAGCTGAGGACACGATCGAGGCGATCGCTCTGCACGGGTTGACCACTTTCTGCGGATTCCATCCTTTGGAGCTGGCTACCCACCCCATTGGCTTGTTCCCCGCCGAAAGGGAGGACGACCCAATGTGGAAGGATCGGGTGGAGCATGCCAAGGATATCTGGGCCATCTACCCAGGACAGACTGCGCACTTGACCGTACGGTGCATGAATGCTCTGTACCGTCTGCAAGTGATGCGCGGTGAGGCGATGTCCCATCTGATGGCACTATTGGAGGCGACAAAGATTACTTTGGACAACAGGGAGGAGCTCGTGGTTGATTTGTCCACTGAAATGGTGGAAAAGGACTTGCAGGTGGAGCAGCTATCCACTGATATCCAAGAGTTGGAGGAATTAGTGGGCACCAGGGAGAACACCATCGAGGTTCTCGAGGATCAGCTCATTAACACCCAGCAGCAGCTTGCCGAGGCTAATGAGCACTTGGATATGCATCACCAGGAGATCCAGGATATGGAGGCCAACGAGGACGTCGACATCGAGGGAGGAGAGGAGCCTGCCTCTAGTGTGGACACTGCTGGCTCAGGGAGACCACCTTCCCCCGAGTCGAGTGTTGCCTCGTTCGCTCACTAGGTGTCAGGGACAGAGTTAGAAGTCGGTGATGGTAGGACTCCTCGCAGCTAGCTTAGCTTTTGCACCCTTGGGGTACTAGGCTAGATAGAGTTGAGTCTTTTTGGGACAAATTATATAACCGTGATAAACTCTCTTGGAAGCATGATTGATGGATGCTGTTATCAGTTTTAAATTTGGAAGGAAAAATTTATGCCTTTTTAAATCCTTTTTGTTTAAGTTGGAATCTCTCATTTTGTTTTTGACTCTTTTCGCCGCGATTAAACCTTGAACTTGGAGATATGGTGTTAAGTATATATGTGGTTTTTCAGATGGCCGGGAGGCAGCGTCGTGGCCAGAATGAGCGCGTTCCTCCACCGCCGCCACCGCCTCCCACTCTGCAGGAGCTAATGGCTCAGCAGAATGAGATCTTGAGGCAGCTAGCTGAGCGCCAGCCACCACCTCAGCACTATGGTGGTGGAGACCATCAGCGTCACCCCGCGGAAGCTACCTACCAGGAGTTCCTCAGTACTCAGCCTCCATTGTTCACAAGGGCAGAGGACCCACTTGATGCAGATGTGTGGTTGCGAGTGGTGGAATCCAAATTCCCGCTACTCCATGGAGCTTGCTCAGAGGTCACTAAAGTCAGGTTCGCCACCCAGCAGCTTCGCGGACCCGCAAGGACTTGGTGGGACCATTTTCTTGCCATGCAGCCAGAGGATCGAAAGGTGGAATGGAGGGAGTTCAAGGCAGCTTTCAAGGGACACCACATACCAGCCGGGATTATGGACCGAAAGCTCAACGAGTTTCTGGCACTCACTCAGGGCAACAAGACAGTGTTGTAGTATGCCCAGGCTTTTAATGACTTGTGCCAGTATGCTGGATATCACGCAGATACGGATGAGAAGAAGAGAGACAGGTTCAGGAGGGGGCTCAGCACTAAGCTCCGTGACCGTCTCAACACCGTCAGGGCTAATAGTTACAATGAGTTGGTCAACATGGCTATCTCCCAGGAGGACTACATTACAGCTCGACAGGCAGAAAAGAAGAGGAAGACCCCTGTGGCAGGACCCTCAGCTTAGCCACAGCGCTTCAGGATTGTGTCCGACACTCAGAGCAGGGGACCCCAGCAGCAGCAAGGGAGGTGGGTGATCCGACCACAACAGCAGCAGGCACCCAACGGTACCCACTTTCCAGCTCAAAGGAACAACCAGCAGCAGCAGCAGTACCGCCAGGCAAATGATAACAGGTGTTTCACATGTGGCAACACCGGACATTATGCCAAAAATTGCCCCAGGAACCAGCAGAGGCAGGGGCAGAATGTTAATCAGAACCAAGGCAAGAGGCAGAGGGTGCAAGTGAGGCAAGGCAGGCTAAACTTCACCACCATGGCTGATATTCCAAAGGGAGCACCCGTCATGACCGGTATCTTTACAGTTTTGAATTATCCTGCCATTATTCTTTTTGATTCTGGTGCATCGCATAGTTTTATCAGTGCCAAATTTAGTGCCAAATGCCAATTACCTTTTCACCACACCAATGGGGGTATCACAATTTCAACACCAGGAGGCAGGGTTGCCACTTACCAAATTAACAAGAATGTGCCTATAAAGTTTGGTAGTCTGATAATTAAAACCAACCTCCTCATTTTGGGATTGGATAGTGTGGATATCATATTGGGAACTGATTGGTTGACCAGAAATCAGGCTGTGATGGATATTGCAGCTAGGGCCATTGAGGTGCACTCACCAACGTGTGGTGAAACCACACTCTATTTGCCTGACCAAGGTTGTACCCGTTCCTGTGCCTTCGTCATGCTAGAATCCCCGGTAGAAAAGATCCCAGTGGTCTGTGACTACCCGGATGTGTTTCCGGATGAATTGCCAGGGATGCCACCCGACCGAGACATTGAGTTCGCAATCGAATTGCAACCCGAGACTGCTCCTATCTCTAAGAGACCTTATAGGATGCCTCCCGCGGAATTGGCAGAACTGAAAAAGCAATTGCAAGAATTGTTGGACAAGGGGTTTATTCGCCCAAGTACTTCACCATGGGCATGTCCAGCATTATTTGTGAAGAAAAAGGATGAGAGTTTGAGGATGTGTGTTGACTACCGCCCTCTCAATGCGGTGACCATCAAGAACAAATACCCACTGCCCCGTATTGATGTTCTGTTTGATCAGTTAGTGGGAGCCAAAGTGTTCTCCAAGATAGATCTTCGCTCAGGCTACCACCAGATTAAGATCCGTGCCAGTGATATTCCCAAGACGGCTTTCTCTACCAGATATGGGCTGTATGAGTTTTTGGTGATGTCTTTTGGGCTGACCAATGCTCCGGCTTATTTTATGTACCTGATGAACTCAGTGTTTATGCCAGAATTGGACAAGTTCGTGGTCGTTTTCATTGATGATATTCTGGTCTATTCCAAGAATGAAGACGAACATACTGAGCACCTGCACATCGTGCTTCAGCGACTGCGCGATCATCGTCTTTATGCTAAGTTGTCTAAATGTGAATTCTGGCTGAAGGAGATCAAATTCTTGGGTCACACAATTTTTCAGGATGGGATATCAGTTGATCCTGAGAAGGTACAAGAGGTGGTGGATTGGAAACCCCCGACTACAGTGAAGCAAATTCGAAGTTTTCTGGGTTTGGCAGGGTATTATCGACGATTTATTCCGGATTTCTCTAGGATTGCCAAACCAATGACTAAACTGTTGAAGAAAGGAGTCAAGTATGATTGGAGCCAAAAGTGTGAAGATGCCTTTCATACTTTGAGGCAGCATTTGACAACAGCCCCAGTGCTGGCTCAACCTGACAACACCAAGCCATTTGAAGTTTATTGTGATGCTTCTGGTACGGGATTGAGTTGTGTCTTGATGCAAGAGAACAGAGTCATTGCTTATGCTTCCCGAGCACTCAGGCCCCATGAGCAGAACTACCCTACACATGATCTGGAATTGGCAGCTGTGGTTCATGCTCTTAAGATATGGAGACACTACTTGATGGGAGCTCACTGTAACATCTACACTGATCACAAGAGTCTCAAATACATCTTCACTCAGGCAGATCTGAACATGAGGCAAAGGAGATGGTTGGAGTTAATCAAGGACTATGATTTGGAGGTGCATTACCATCCCGACAAAGCCAATGTTGTGGCAGATGCCTTGAGCAGAAAGGCCCAGTGCAATTGTATGAGCATGGATGCAAGAGTTACCACCCTGTGCGATGAGCTGTACAAGCTGAACCTGGAAGTTGTTTCTTCAGGTGACTTAGGCTACATCTCGGTGGAACCCACATTGCAAGAGCAAATAGTCAGGGCACAGATTGAAGATAAGGGTGTTCAGATGATCAAGGAAATGATCAAGCAAAAGGTAGAAAAATACAAGTGCTTCCGTCACGACAGCAAGGGAATTCTATGGTTTGAAGATCGATTGGTTGTTCCCAAGGACCCGGAGCTCAGAAGGAAGATACTGGATGAAGCTCATCTTTCGAAATTTTCCATGCACCCTGGTAGCAACAAGATGTACCATGATCTCAAATCTTTATATTGGTGGACCAGAATGAAGAGGGAAATTGCCAAGTACATATTTGAGTGTGACACTTGCCAGAGAATCAAAGCTAGTCACTTGAAGGCAGCAGGCCCTTTACAGCCCCTTCCCATACCATCTTGGAAATGGGAGGACATTTGCATGGATTTTATCGTAGGATTGCCCAATACCTCTAGGCACCATGATTCCATTTGGGTTATTGTGGACAGGTTGACCAAGACCGCTCACTTCTTGCCAGTGCACACCACCCACAAGACAGAGAAGTATGCAGAAATTTATGTTGATCAAATAGTGCGATTGCATGGTATTCCAAAGACCATTATATCTAATAGAGGAGCACTGTTTGTGGCACGCTTTTGGGAGCAGCTGCAAAAATCACTTGGGACCCAAGTAATACGAAGCTCAGCATACCATCCCCAAACAGATGGCCAGACAAAAAGGGTGAATCAGATTTTGGAAGACATGTTGCGAGCATGTGCACTACACTACGGGAAGGATTGGGACAAGTGTCTTTCTTTGGCAGAGTTTTCTTACAATAACAGCTATCAGTCCAGTCTGAAGATGGCACCTTTTGAAGCCTTATATGGGAGAAGGTGTAGGACCCCACTGAATTGGTCTCAAGCAGGAGAGAGGGAAATCTTTGGGCTAGACTTGGTGCTTGAGGCAGAGGCAAAGGTCAGGGTTATTACAAAGAACTTAGAAGCTGCTCAGGCCAGGCAAAAGAGCTATCATGACAAGAGGCGGAAGCCTCTACAGTTTGAGGTGGGAGATCATGTTTATCTTAAGGTATCACCCACCAAGGGTGTCCAGAGATTCGGGATCAAGGGCAAGTTAGCTCCTCGCTACATTGGACCCTATGAAATCAAAGCAAGTTGTGGACCCGTGGCCTACCAATTGGAATTACCACCTCACATGTCAGCAGTTCACAATGTGTTCCATGTATCTCAGCTGCGGAAATGTGTTCGCCTACCCACTGAAGTGCTGCCAGAACCAGACATTGAGATAGAACCAGACTTGTCCTATCAAGAGTACCCCGTCAAGGTATTAGATCAGAAGGAGAGATCAACTCGGGCAAGATCAGTCAGAATGTATAAGGTTCAGTGGAGTCACCATTCAGCAGAAGAAGCTACATGGGAGATTGAGAATTTTCTACGCTCCCGCTTCCCCGACTTTCTACCCAAAAGAGTCGGTACTTAACCCCAAAACCCCACCCCCACCTGCCCTTTGAATACAATTATAAGAAAAACTTAGATAACAAGGATAGTCTAAGTTGTGGATTTAACTTAAAAAGGGCTTCCTTCTGAAGTTGCAAAGAGAATGACATTCGAAGAGCAGTTAACAAGAGAAACTTGAGTATAAAGAAAGAGTAGCACCAACACACCTTCAAGCACCCCTCCAAGGGACTCTACCTAAAATCTCGGGACGAGATTCCTTTAAGGGGGGAGGGCTGTAACACCTCAGGTGTTACCATGGCTAGAGCACACCTTGGTGCTTAGGACTATGATCACATGTGGAAGAAACTTAAGGAGCAAAAGTGTAAGGGCTTTGGAAACTAGGTTTTAACCAAGAGATGTGAATGACCAAAAGCATTACCCTATTTGAGTGCAACTATCACTTTGGACAAGGGGGGAGAAAACCCTAGACCTCTCTTGAACCCTATCTCCCAAAGCCATGGATAAGAGGGGGGAGAGGGTGAGCAATTGTGCAAAACATGAGTAACCTTTAACCAAACCTTAAGTAACCTTATAACCAGCAATTAGGGGATGGAAATATTGCAAAAAGGCCCCTGGAGAAACCCCAAATCCATTCCCTAAGTAGAGAGAGAGCTAGAGCTCTCTAATTCTCTCTAAGTTAAAAACTACACCTACACTAAAGATCAGTCGTGTTCACCTCGAAGCTGGCACCAAATCCACCTATGTTCTATACCAAAAATGTGGCATACCACCTAGGGCACCCACTGGAAAAAGCTGAGCCCGAGACCCTGACGTTTGCCATGCCTTGGCATGGTTTTTGTCGCGAGGTGGGCAGTGTGACACACCCGATTTGGCGACCTAAGATCTCCCTACCTAGGCCATATCTGCCATGGCAGCTCACGGATGAGAGACAGCCCTAGGTGCCAGGAAAAGACTCGCGCCGGATTTTTGCCAAGATTCGCACGTTTGCGACTTGGGTGAGCTGTGGAACACGGGCAGAAGGAAAGCTCCACGTGTTCGACGCGCTCTGTGTGCGCCAGAGCACGCCCGCGCGCGCCCCGCGTCGCGCCAACGGCCAGCCGACGCCATGGCCCGCGCCCGCGCCTATAAAGCCCACTCAGGCGTCGACTACACTCTTCCGCGCACGCTCAAACCTCACCGGAGCTCAGTTCACCGTCGTTTGCCCGTGCGCGACGTGTCCGCGGCCACCCGAGCCACTGCCGCCGTAGACCGGCCAGCCCAGCCCTTCCCAACCCTGTCCAACCCTCTGAGGCAAGTGTGCACGCCCAGTGAAGCTCCCCGAGCAAGGAATCGAAGCCTGCTTCGCCGGAGAGGCCAGTCCACGGTCGCCGGAGTTCACAACCCCGCCGGAGTGCGTGGACCGAGTAATCCACTGAACCATTTTCTGATTCCTTGTGCACACGGTCTCTACGTCACCCCATGAAGCTCACCGTGCCCTTGGATTGAACCAGATCGCCGTGATTTGGCCGGCACACCCGCCGCCGACGAGAACACCCGCCTGCGCACGAGGACCGAGCGATTCCGGCCATCCCCGTCGTCGAGCCGTACATCGCTGTGACCGCCAGAACCTCCCCGAGCCAACCCCGCCCCTCGCCGGACCTCTCTCGTCGCCGGTAAGCCGCGCCGCCCTTTTCTTTCCCGCGGGTACTGTTTACATTAGGGGAAGGACCTCGGGGAAGAAGAAGGAAAGGTCAGGGGGCTTTTTGAACTGTCAGCGACTCAGGGGAATAGTGGCGCAGGGGTAGATTTGAGTGGGTTGATTTAGTTTTAACCCAGGGACCTTGGTGTAAACTGTTTTTTTCATAAAACCTTATTAAACCTGATTTAAACTTGAACAGAAACTTTGAAAATCCATAACTTTTGTTTAGTTCATCCAAATTTGGTCAAACAAATTTTGTCAGACTCTAAATAATGTAACCTACTTAAGAAAAATATAAAACCCCCTATGTACTATAGAAAACTTTAAGGTTCTGATTTAATTATAGTTTTGGACAAAAGCTCAATAATAGAAAGAAAAATAGTTGTGCTATTTGGCTGGGGTTAGAAAAATTTGGAGAAATTTATGTCCACCTACTGACCTAATTAAAAATGCTAAACCTCTCTGTCCACCCCATTAAGTTAGTTTTTACCCCTTCTTTTACAATATGCTTAAGGTTAAGAAAAATAGAAAATGTGATTTAAATAATGAACCAGAGGGCACCCCTATTTTTGTTAGGATAGTTACTCAATGTAGTTCACTGGAAAAAATCTATCATACCCTGGTTTAGTATAAAATAAGTAAGATACCTTTTATTCTAATAAAACAAGGAAAACTTAGAAAAACCCTACAAAAATAACCCCAAGGTGAAAACACCCCAACCCTTGGGATAACTAATGTTTTGTTAATAAGAACTTAGGAAAAATATGAAATTTGCTGTTTGACATTTTTCAAATAACAATGTAGTAGAAAGTGCCTTTTTGGCATTTAACTTTAGAAAATCATAACTAAATGACCATCCCTTAGCTTTCTGTGATTTTTAACACAAAAGCCTACTATTACTGTTAGATGCCAACAAAAATAACCCTTAGAGCAGAACTCACCCCTAATTAAGAGATGAGTGTAAAGTGGCCCATTTTACACCACTCTTGTTATTTTTGTCTAAAGCATAGCCTTTATATTTTAAGCCTCAAATTCTTAAAACAGGCTAGAATAGCAAATGGCAACCCACTGTAATTTTTACAGAATTTTTGGAAAATATTAAACCACTGTCATAGTTCTAACCTACACTAGAAACCATAAGTAGAAAATAAAGGAAGGGAAAGGTGAATAATAGGAAATTAGTGTCATCCTAAAAACTCTTTATAACTTGTCCACTGAATTATATAAAGGCAATACCAATTCCCTATGTTTATCCTCAACAAAAACCTAAACCTAAAAGTGATAAGCATAACCCACTAAAAGCCCCGCATGACCAAGAAACCCTAAGTTACTCCTTAACTTAGTTTTCTTCTTAGCATAATGTTATTAAATCCTGCATAATCATGACATACCTGTTCATTGCATTCGATAGACTGTAACCTTGCTGACGGAGAGTACGTCCTCGTGCCGGAGCAAGGAGTTGCTCAGGAGGTAGCTCCAGATCCAGCACCAGAGGACCTGCCTGCCACTGCTTTGGAAGGCAAGCCCCGGTTTATGCATAACCTGTTATTTATGCTATTTTACTATACTTAATGATTGTAGGATTGATTGTGCACTTAGGTGTAGGAGTTGTTTGAAACTCTAGTTGCATGATCTCAGGAATCCTTTTGAAATGGACACTAGTATGATAGGCCGAGTAGTTGCTTATTTAATTAGGATCTCGGTAGAAGACGAGTGATTTTTCCAGCACTCGCGCGAGATCAGGAAATTGGTTGTACCCACTTTCATACTATCATGATTTTAGTTGTGGACAACAATCCTTGGGGATTGGTTGTTTACGAGATGGGAAAATGGAATAAGGATTAACGTGCGGATACCTGTGTCAAGCGTTTGAACGTACTAAACACATACCGAGAAATATGGTAAATCGGTAAGCCTAGTACCTGAGTGAACCTGCCCGCAGACATATCCCCTCACGCGACCTAAGACGAGGTCTCCCATTCCGGTTATGGTGGGTACAAGTGCGGTCACTGCACGACGGCAGTCGGGGTCAGTGAGGCATTGTACGCCAAGGCGGTGAGCCCTGATCTGTTGCCAGGGAATCGATGGGGACAGTTGATGTGTGTGGGGACGGAGTGCCTCGCCACGTCGTGTGTTTAGGTTTACCTTGCAAGGATAAAAACTCGATTCGAATCGTCTGCTTCTCGCAGCTAATGAGACTACTTGATCCATTGTACTGCATTGAGTAACAAGTGGAAATATGATGAGTTGATATAAGATGTTGATTGCTAATAATGTTTGCTACCATGTATGATTAGATAATACACATTTAGCCTTAAGAGAGTCACACTTAATTTGACAAGTTAAAACTGACTTAGAAACTTAGCTAGTGCTTTTGGCAACCAAACCCCACAGCCAAACAGCTGCATGTCTAGAGGTAGAGGAGTAGACTCCTCACACCGGGTAAGTCTAGCTGAGTATTAGTATACTCAGCCTTGCTTGTGGCATAATTGTTTACAGGTTCTCTGGAGGACATGGTTGCTGGAGTGACTTGGCCGTCCATCTTGCCACCGGGTTGGACTGTCGAGTGGGACCCTACCTCGGTTGAGGAGGAGCATGAGGAGTGATGGGACAGGCTTCCCCATCTCTCTGTTTATTTACCGTTAGTTTTATTCTGCTGCACTTCGAACAATGATGACTACTTTTATGAAACTCCGATGATGATGTAATAATTTAATACTCTTTAATGCATGGTTTTATGCTTTATTGTATTTGCTCTGTGACTCACCATCGAGTGAGATTGTGGTACTTGATCCTGTCAGTGGCCGTGTCGGACTAGATCCGAGGGATTGACGGGTTATTCCCATTTAAGTGTGGCCTAGCCTCTAAGGCGGGACTTAGGCACTTAAGTTGGAATAATTCGGACAGTTCCGCCACACAGTTGATCTTCTTTTTTAGTATAGTTGCCCAAAATTTTGTTGCACATAGCCTCAATCATTTCTAGCCACTCTTGGCAAGGCTCTTTGAATTGTTTCTTGAACTTGAAGTGATAGGGCAATCAAACAAGTTCATTCTTTTTCTTTTCTCCCTTCAGCTTCGGCATATTGCATTCACTCAACGTCAGAAATACCCCATTAGCTAAGTATTCTTGTACCAGATCTCTAGTGTCGATCTGCTCAGTCACAACTCTGAATTCTGCCACAGCCTATTGGCATGGTGACCCCGACGACATACGGCACAGGGGCCTGGTTAGCCCAAAGCTTAAACTCAACGGGCTCATTACCAGCGTCTTCAATTTCTCTCTCTTCTTTTCATCAGCCTTGATATAGAACCACTCACTTTTCTAGCCGGTTGGCCACTTGGTGTGGTAGCTTAGCACCGGGGCCTTCATATCCTTGCGGTAAGCGAAGTTGTAACTGCAAAAATTCTCATGAAGCCCATCTTCTCTGGCCTTCGTCTGATAATGTAGCTCATGCACTCGGCAGAAAGCTTCAGCATTTGGGTCCATTCCTTGGCTTCAAAGGGCCCAAATGAAGATGCTGAGCCTAACGATCGCGTTAGGAGTCAGCTGATGAAGATAAATTTCATAATTATCCAAAACTTCCCCAATCATCTCATGAAGCGGAAAGCGCAATCCAACTTTGAAAAAGCTTTTGAAAACTACTACTTCATCATTTTTTTGGCTCTGGGGTGGTTTCTTCTTCGGCAAAACCAAGAAGCTTCTTCTCTGTCTCCCCGAAGTAACCGAGCTTCATCATCATGGGCACATCGACCTCAGAGACACTAGATTTTTCAAAATCTAAGTGGCTGGGCTTTGCTGGGATTAGAGTGTTATAGTCTTCCTCTTCATCAGCATTTTCTTCCTCAATATCAGCTTCTTCAGCCTCAGCAGTATGTGCATCTTCGTCAATAGCCCCCTCTATCACAACCAATCCTGATTGCTTCATGACTTTGGAAATCGGGGCTATTTCGGTGGCTTCGGCCTCCTCTCCGTCATGGGTCACCCTAGCAGTTGAACGTGCTCTAGCCATCTGATGTTGAATTTCTTGCAGATCTTACAAAGTTGATGATTTTTACAGTTTCGACAAAGCTTTCTCTTATGTCGAAGCTAAATCAAGATGATGCTTTGCTCGAGAATGAGATGAAAAAGCTTCGGCTATGGTTAAATTTTTCAGCAGCACAATAGTGCAATGGCAATGAATGCTGTGGTAAGTTCACACCTACTCGTTTGTTTATATAGTGCTGAAGGTGTGAAGGTAAATCGTCGAGTTGCCCACACCCGCTGAACAGTTACCTGCACCCACTGAACGGTGGACCACGGTGCGTGGGAGGTGAATCGCTAGATCGCGTGTACCCGCCGCATGGTGGGCCACCTCGCGCTCGGAATATTTTAATCGTTTCTCAGCAACGAGCTCAGGGAAGGTGTTTTTCGGACCTTCCGGCATTCCGAAGCCTTGGAGAATTTTTCACGGATCAAGCTCGTTACGAAAAACGATCTAACACCACGAAGGGCTACTGTTGGGGGTCTGCTTCATCGCCGAAGGTCCTGTAAGAAGAAACACCTTCGGAAGATCAACAGAGAAGCAACACCGAAGCTACCATCCAGGGAGCTTCGGCATAATGACGCGCCATAAGATGAAGGGTTGCACCGACTTAAAGATGAAAAGACTGATCGACCCATGATAATTTGTGTCATGATTGTAACCAGTTGTAAAGGACATGAATGTAATTCCACACAGGCTGCGCCCTATGCCTATAAATTGATGAACAGTACCAACGTACTTTTCACGCTGACTTCTGTCAAGCCAAAGGTATAAATATAGTTCAATATTGTTCTTATTCATTCATGATTATATAATAAAAGATATATTAATGGTGTCATATAATCATCCATGTTATTTCCCATGTTTCATATTTTTCGTCTTTCATTGATATATGTTGTGATGATGAAGGTACGTCCTTCATGACCTTCGTCCGAAGATCGTTATATCCTTAGGGAAATAATGCTTCGAAGGACGAAGGGCATTAACCTTTAACCTGTTTTTGTGTTGCCTTGTTCTTAATTCGAAGAAGTTGAGAACAAGTCCCCAACACACCCTAACCTTTTTAGTTTTAAAATCCACAGTCCTGAGTCCTTAGATCTCGGCCTCTGTTTTAATCGAGACACCCCTGACCCTTAGTTTTCTCTTGCGTTTGTGTTCTCTTCTCTTGCAAAAAGGTCCCTGGCCCCTGATTTTTGGCTTTTAAACCCCATCGTTTTCAAGAATAAAACCCAGAGGCCCCTGTATTGTATAGATTGGCCCTGACAGTATGATTTAGCCCATAAAATGTTGCTACAATTAATTTCTAATCTTTGAAAACTTGTTTACAAGCAAAACATAACCCTAAAGCTTTTTTTAAATGTAACTCACCAACCAAATATCTATTTTTGAATAGTTCTTGAGGGTTGCAATGGATGAGGGTTGCAATCAACCCCTTTCAAGTGATCCGATGATCAACTTGAATACCACAATCTTTTCTTTTAGTATATTTTCCCGTTTGTGAGGAATCTCCACAACTTGGAGTCTCTCGCCCTTACAATAGAGATCACAAAGAAAGCACAGAGTAAGGTTGGGAAGAGCAACACACACAAGACACAAATCCGCAGCACACACGCACACAAGCCAAGACTTGAGCTCGAAACGTAGCATAGAGAGTTCACAACTCGAACGGAGCTCAAATCACTAACACAATCGATCAAATGCGCGGAGGCGGAGTGTGGGAGTCTTAGAATTCTTAGTGAATTCTTTGGTGACTCCTCCATATGCCTAGGGGTCCCTTTTATAACCCAAGGCAGCTAGGAGCCGTTGGAGGCCAACTTGGAAGGCCAAACTTGCCTTCTGTCGGGTGGTGCACTGGACAGTCCGGTGCACCACCGGACAGCTACTGTTTATGTCCGGTGCTCGATTTCTTTCCATACAGAGAGCAGCCGACCTTTGGTCCTCGGGATCGGTTGGCGCACCGGACACTGTCTGGTGCACACCGGATAGTCCGGTGTGCCCAACCGACTGTTGGCGCGACCACGTGTCACGCTAAGATTACGCGACCGACTGTTGGCGCTGGCGACCGTTGGCTCACTGGACAGTCCGGTGCACCACCAGACAGTCCGGTGAATTTTAGCCTCGTCGCCTTTCTTCATTCCCGAGAGCGATGAGTTCGCGCGGATGACTCACCGGACAGTCCAGTGAATTATAGCCGTACACCATCGTCGATTCCCGAGAGCAGAACTTTCACCGGAGACCAGCCTAGCGCACCGGACACTATCCGGTGCACCACCGGACAGTCCGGTGTGCCAGACTGAGCTGAAGTTTGGCTGCACAGAGCCAAGTCCTTTCCATTTCTTTTCTCTTTCTTTTGTCGCTGTTTCTAGCACTTAGACAAACTCATTAGCGTTCAAAAACAATGTACTAAGTCTAGAAACATACCTTGTGCCTTGATTTGTACTTCTCACTTTATTTGGCACATAAGAACTTGATCAAACGTGTTGGACATTTAATCACCAAAACATTATGGAAATGGCCCAAAGGCACTTTTCCCTTTCAATCTCCCCCTTTTTGGTGATTTATGCCAACACATTAAAAAGCAACCAAAATAAGTGCAACATCATTGCAAATGAGGACCAAATCATTTTTGCACAAGATTTGACATATTTGGATCATTCTTTGCCACCACTTGGTTTGTTTTTGTAAATCAAATTCATTTTCCTATCTCTAAGTCAAACATGCTTGTTTGGGCACAAAGAGAGATATTCCAGGAGAAAAATTGATCAAGTGTCAAAAACTCCCCCTTTTCCCATAATCAAAATTCTCCCCCATAAGAGATCAAAATTAGAGTATTTTGACAAAATCAAATTCTAACTCTAATATTTTCAAAATTCTCAAGTGGTTGGCTAATCCATTTGCTTTGGCCTTAATTTCTCCCCCTTTGGCATTAAGCACCAAAACGGGATCATTTTTGGCCCTTTAACCCCATTGCCTCACCAAAAATGTCCATTAAGAGCAAAAAGACAATGAGATTGCAAGTATGAACTTGAAAGTAAGTATACTAATACCAGAGTGCAGTGGAAGTCTTTTCATCGTCCAAGTTCATTTTTCCCTTTCAATGCACTTTTGAGACTACATCAAATGTACTCAAACAACCAGGTTAGTCTTCAAATGGTCAAGTTGTAGCACATATCCCCCTCAATATGTGCATCATTCGCATATGGACTTGTGAGGTCCGGGGAGATCTTGTACAACTTGAGCACCACAAATAGATAACACATGTAGTAAATGCATAAAGTAACATGATCAAAGGCATAGAACACATGTATGCTATAGATCAATTCAAGTTACACGAATTTAAGACATTTAGCTCACTATGCAACCTGCAAAACCTTTTCTCATCTAAAGGCTTGGTGAAGATATCGGCTAGCTGGTTCTCGGTGTTAATATGGTACACCTCGATATCTCCCTTTTGCTGGTGATCTCTCAGGAAGTGATGTCGGATGTCTATGTGCTTAGTGCGGCTGTGTTCAATAGGATTATCCGCCATGCGGACTGCACTCTCATTATCACATAGGAGTGGGACTTTGCTCAGATTGTAGCCAAAGTCCCGGAGAGTTTGCCTCATCCAAAGTAGTTGCGCACAACACTGTCCTGCGGCAACATACTCGGCCTCAGCGGTGGATAGGGCAACGAATGTTTGTTTCTTAGAACTCTAGGACACCAGGGACCTTCCTAGAAATTGGCACGTCCCCGATGTGCTCTTCCTATCAACCTTGCACCCGGCATAATCGGAGTCTGAGTATCCAGTCAATTCAAAGGTAGACCCCTTTGGATACCAGATCCTGAAGCAAGGCGTAGAAACGAAATATCTAAGAATTCGCTTAACGGCCACAAGGTGACATTCCTTTGGGTTGGATTGATATCTAGCACACATGCATACACTTGGCATAATGTCCGGTCTACTAGCACATAAATAAAGTAGTGAACCTATCATTGACCGGTATGCCTTTTGATCAACGGACTTACCTCCTTTGTTGAGGTCGACATGCCCGTCGGTTCCCATAGGTGTCTTCGCGGGCTTGGCGTCCTTCATCCCAAACCGCTTGAGAAGATCTTGTGTGTACTTCGTTTGGGTGATGAAGGTGCCGTCCTTGAGTTGCTTCACTTGGAACCCAAGGACGTATGTTAACTCGCCCATCATCGACATTTCGAATTTCTACATCATCACCCTGCTAAACTCCTCACAAGACTTTTGGTTAGTAGAACCAAATATTATGTCGTCGACATAAATTTGGCACACAAAGAGATCACCATCACAAGTCTTGATAAAAAGAGTGGGATCGGCTTTCCCAACCTTGAAAGCATTAACAATTAAGAAATCTCTAAGGCATTCATACCATGCTCTTGGGGCTTGCTTAAGTCCATAGAGCGCCTTAGAAAGCTTATACACGTGGTCGGGATACCTGTCATCCTCAAAGCCAGGGGGTTGTTCCACGTATACCTCCTCCTTGATTGGCCCGTTGAGGAAAGCGCTCTTCACATCCATTTGGAACAGCCTAAATGAGTGGTGAGCGGCATAGGCTAATAATATTCGAATAGACTCTAGCCTAGCCACAGGAGCAAAAGTCTCCTCGAAATCCAAACCTGCGACTTGGACATACCCTTTTGCCAAAAGTCGAGCCTTGTTTCATATCACCACTCCATGCTCGTCTTGCTTGTTGCGGAACACCCACTTGGTGCCCACAACGTTTTGCTTTGGATGTGGCACCAGGCTCCAAACTTCATTTCTTTTGAAGTTGTTGAGCTCTTCCTGCACGGCCAACACCCAGTCCGGATCCTGCAAGGCCTCTTCTACCCTGAAAGGCTCAATAGAAGAGACAAACGAGTAATGCTCACAAAAATTTGCTAAACGTGAGCGAGTCGTTACTCCCTTGCTGATATCACCCAGAATCTGATCGATGGGGTGATTTCTTTGGATCGTCGCTCGGACTTGAGTTGGAGGGACCCGTGGTGCTTCTTACTCCATAACTTGTTCTTCTTGTGCTCCCCCTTGATCACGCTCCTCTTCTTGAGGTACCTGTCCATCATCTTGAGTTGGGGGATGCACCAGCGTCGAGGAAGAAGGCTGATCTTGTTCCTGTAGTTCCTGTGGTCACACATCACCTACCGCCATTGTGTGCATTGCAGCCGTTGGAACTTCATCTTCAACTATATCATCAAGATCAACTTGCTCTCTTGGAGAGCCATCAGTCTCAACAAATACAACATCGCTAGAGACTTCAACTAATCCTGATGATTTGTTGAAGACCCTGTACGCCTTTGTATTTGATTCATACCCTAGTAAAAACCCTTCGACTACCTTGGGAGCAAATTTAGAATGTCTACCTTTCTTCACCAGAATGTAGCATTTGCTCCCAAATAAACGAAAGTAAGAGACATTGGGTTTGTTACCGGTAAGAAGTTCATAGGAGGTCTTCTTGAGAAGTCGATGCAGGTAGAGCCGGTTTATGGCGTGACAGGTTGTGTTCACAGCTTCCGACCAAAACCGTTCGGGCGTCTTGAACTCTCCAAGCATCGTTCTCGCCATTTTGATAAGCGTCATGTTCTTCCTCTCTACCACACCATTTTGTTGTGGTGTGTAGGGAGCGAAGAACTCGTGCTTGATGCCTTCCTCCTCAAGAAATTCTTCAACTTGTAGATTCTTGAACTCGGATCCATTGTCGCTCCTTATCTTTTTCACCTTAAGCTCAAACTCATTTTGAGCCCTCCTTAGAAAGCGCTTTAGGGTCCCTTGGGTTTCTGATTTGTCCTGCAAAAAGAATACCTAAGTGAAGCGGGAAAAATCATCAACAATTAAAAGACCATACTTACTTCCCTCGATGCTAAGGTAGGCAACGGGTCCAAAGAGGTCCATGTGGAGAAGCTCCAGTGGTCTTGATGTCGTCATCACATTCTTGCTGTGATGAGTGCTTCCCGCCTGTTTTCCTGCCTGACATGCTGCACAAGGTCTTTCTTTCTCAAAGCAGACAACAGTTAGTCCTAACACATGATCTCCCTTTAGAAGTCTATTGTCACACCCGTTTCTAAAGGGCAGAGCCGGGTGCATCGCATATGTGTGCCAGGATCTATTTCCACACATATGTTGACGTCACAAGTGTAATATATCAAAAGGACAATGCATAAAAGCGTAAATAACGATTATATTAACATATTACACTTAGAACAAACAATATGTCTTAACCTTTATTCATCAAAGTACAGCGAAACAAGGACATCCATCCACAGGAAGATGACCAGGGGTATCACTAGACTAGCATCCATGGAGTTCAGCATCATATCTTCATCTGCAAGCTTCTGATCAAAATTTAAGCAAGGGTGAGCTCACTTATTGTCGGGGCTCATCAAGTGGGGGAAAAACTAATGCAAGTTTAACAAGGTGAGGCTAAGGTTGAGCAGTAAGCATTTTAGTTGGTCAACATTTTATTAACAACACCTGTCTTACTAATAAGTGTGAATCCCAAGTATTCCCATTAAACAAAGGTACAAGAGTATATCAAAAAAACTTAAGTGAAACCACTTAAGCAAACCATTGATAGATCATCGGATCTCGATTTATTTCCATCTTCAAGTTCAATTATCATGTGAGGAGTCCAGGCTGCTCATAACCGTGAGCACGGCTGATATATCAGTTTTACACTCTGCAGAGGTGGTGCATCTTTACCCATGAGTCGCGATTCCCTTCTAGCCCGGGTTAGCTAGACCTGTATTCACTTCCGAGGTGAATGGCCAGGGTTTCAGTACGAGGCTTCTCCCTAGAGTCCTCATTATGCAAATGCTGGAAATGGTCAAACTGCATAAAACACACCTAACGTAACCAACTTATAGCCCAGACTGCAGGGTAAAGCTTTGGGAACTATGCCCGTATCCAATCTGCCTGAGCCGGAACTATAAGAGCTTGCCAGGTGCCCCCGTTCCTGTCAACCACGACCAGCACCCAACATAAGACTTCCCTAGTTATTTAGCCAAGACCAGAGCCATGATAGTTCTCATGGTAGCACTGTTTTCCCGGGTGGTCACTCCATGTTCCAATTAATATGCAATAATCTTGTTTAACCATCGGGTTAACAACCATAATGTAAACTTACCAAGTTTGGAACATTAATATCATAAGCGGGAGTGACTGCATAAAGTTAAGTTGTAGCAATAGTATAGCTACTAATGTAAAGTATAATTCCCAGGTTTGATCAAGGAATAAGGTTGGAAATGTTATCTAAATAGGTAACCCGTCAAATTATGCATATATATCCAAAAGAATAAACTTTATTAAATGTATTGTTTGGGATCAAACAGATTATGCAGAGGGAGAAGTCCACTTGCCTTGCTTATTGAAAACTTGAGGTTCTTCCACGGATAGGAATAGATCTTGATTCTTAACTACTAGATCAACCACTGAATATCACACAAACAAACAAGAAGAACAAACACCACTCAATAACATACAATATTCACCATACGTAAAGCTAAAAGAAAGCCTAACAAAAAGAGCGTCCGCTTTTCAAAAACATTACACACACGGGTTATAATAAAAAGTTATTCTTTTCAAAATTGTGTGATCTATACTTTATAAAACAAGACATGAGCTTAAAAATATCTTAATTAAAATATACAAATATTTGGTTTACCAATTTAGTCTTTTATAAAACGTCATATGCGATATGTCTAAGATTAAGGGTTTATCAGACGATAAAACACGTTATAACGATATTAAACATTTTTAACCTTTTAGAAAGGATGTATGTTATATATCTAAGGTTAATGGGCTATGAAACATGTTATTAATTTTAGAAGCATTATGGAACATCTTATAAATCATTGTTAAACCTCCACTTATGATAAACTAAGATATAAGTCTAAATAGGTTTTATGTGAAAAGATCATTATTATTAAACACCTATTTTATGAAAAGTTATGATATATGCCTTAAATGAACTTTTATATAAAAAGACAATGAACAAACGACTATATTTTATTTTTATTAGAAAGTACATGTCCTATATTTTATTAAGAAAGCTATATACAAAACAATATACAAACTAACATTATTATTAAAGAACATGAACACTAATTTCCTTAGTTTATTCTTTAGAAAAAACTAAGTGACACATATATAAATAATATGAACTAATTTTGATTAAATGATTAATTAAGCCTATATAACCAGTTGTAAACAAATATAAATCTAATTAACTAGGTTATGAGAGGACATAATTACTCTATTATTTATCTTTACATTTAGTTTAGAAACATATGACCTAGATATTTAAAATGAATATTATATTCATTGGTATGTTATTAACTATTATTTTAGTTTATAAAAGCAATGACCTTAGTTATCTTTTAATTAAGAAATAATTTATTAATGGGACATATATTTATCTTCTATTTAAAAAAACAAATGATCTATATATTCTTTTAAGTTTCTATTTAAAACGGTTATACTTAAACATCTATAACAAATCCTGTTAAATCAAAATCATAATGTCTAATAAAAAGGTCATTTTATAGTTAGAAACAAATTCTCTAATTCTTTAGTAAGAAACCTATGTTTATCAACATACTATCATTTTCTTTATTAGGAAAGTATAAGTGCCTAGTTAAGTCATTTTAACACTACTATAAATTCTACTATTTCAGTTTTCTCCTTTCTTTTCTAAATAGGATTTATACATGTAACTAAAAATTGTTTATTTAATTCTTCTAGCATCAATATACTAAGAATTAATTATAAATTACTAAATAAGACTGTTAATAACCTATTCATGGTTATTATGACATAAATGAGTATTTTACTATTCTAAGTAATTAAGTGCCACACTTATGAATTCATTTATTATGAATAGTAAACTATATCCTTATTTGATCGAAAATATGTGGCCTAGTATTTCTTCTATTTCTTTATGCAAATAAGTTTATACTTAACATACTACTAACAATTATCATTCTACCCACAAAAGTAAAATCAAATCTCTAAACGTATTCTAGTATGAAAATCACGAAAGTGGTGAATAGTGACCGTGTTCATCTTTAGAATTATAAAATCATACGCATAATAAAGCGTTGTCGCGGGGTTCAATTTTGGCTACTCGTATACATCGCATCTCTAAAAATCATACGTGTGAATCGCCAAATCGCATCAATATTACAACAATAATTCATAAGATCAATAAAGTAATTCAAACACGATTTAGAAAATACATTAACGGGTTGGGGTTGTTTTCAACCTTGGGATGAACGACGGTCTTGGTGGGCAAAGAACGGACACGGTCGTCGGTGAGTGTTCGGATGGCGAGGTACAACGTCGAGCGGCGTGGACGAACTCCGGTGACGGCGTTCGAACAACGAGGCACGGAAGGTCCAGACGGGGTGCTGCGCGGTCGCGTTGACGGCGGATGGTGAACGCGGACGGAGCTCCGGCGGCGAGAGGAAGAGCACGGAGGGGTTCAGCTGTAGGGGTTCAGTCGAGGCTGTCCGACGTGGTTCAAAGAGCAGGGCACGAATGTGAGGAGCTAGAGAGAACTTGGGGGAGGAAGGGAGGAGGCTCGGCATCCATTTTATAGGCGAGGGCGAGGCTAGATGAGAGGGCGCGGCGTCTTCAAGCACCATGAATGGCGTCCATCAATGGGGAGAGGGAGTAATGGGGAGAAACGGACGTGTTAAAGCTCCATTAACGCCAAAGAAACGGACGACGCTTCGGGCACGGCTTGAGTGCAGGGCGCGGGTCCTCTGCGTGCTTGGCGCGGCGTGGAGGTTGGCGCGGCATCGGGTTCAGCTGCTCCTCTCGGGGTCACGGCGTGCGGTGTCGCGGGGTCGCCTGCTCGGCTGCTAGGGTCGGGTGCTCGGCGCGGTGCACGGGGTTGCGGTGTGGGAGCTGCGCACGATCGGGTCGCGCGCTGGTGCGGGCTCCTGGCGCGGCGCGTCTGCAGGCGGGGCACGGCTCGGCCGGGGCGCGTGGAAGGCCGGGCGTTCGGTCGGAGCAGAGAGGCTGGGAGGAATGGAAGGGAGAGAGAGGAGAGAGAAAAGGGATGGGGAAAGACAGCAGGGGGCGGCGGCGGCTAGTGAAGCAGGGAGCCAGGAGGGAGTGCGGCGGCTGGGGATAATGGGCCCCTAGTGGGCCAAAAGGCTTTAGGGTTTAGTTTAGGTTTGTTTTTTTTCTTTTTTTTTCTTTTCAAATTTCGAAATATATATTTAAATAATCATAAAATTTATAAGAATTAAATCAAAATTATTTATAAATAAAATATTAATTTTTAGACTAATATTTATTATGCTATTTATGTGAATTTTAATTTAAGAGAAAAAAATGATATTCAATATTCAAAATTACTTATGAGCAATCAAAAATCATTTCAAAGGCACATAAATAACAAACACTTAAAAGAAACATAATTACCATAAATATCATTAACTAAATGTATTGTTTTTATTTAATGATTTTCATAGTGTCACATCTATGAATGTTCTTCATCCCAACATGTGCTAGACGGCGATGCCACAGCCAGCCCATATTAGTCTTAGCCATTAATCATGCATCTAGATCGGCATTCTCTTTCGAAAAATCTACTAAATAGAGTTTGTCGTCTAATACACCCTTAAATGCTAATGAACCATCATTCCTTCTAAAGACAGATACATCTATATTTGTAAATAGACAATTATAAACCATGTTACATAATTGACTCACAGACAATAAGTTGTACCTGAGCGATTCAACTAAAAACACATTGGAGATAGAATGCTCGGATGTAATGGCTATCTTTCCCAATCCTTTAACCTTGCCTTGGTTCCCATCTCCAAAGATAATCGCATCCTGGGAATCCTTGTTCTTGACGTAGGAGGTGAACATTTTCTTCTCCCCCGTCATGTGGTTTGTGCATCCGATGTCGATAATCTAGCTTGAGCCCCCGGATGCATAAACCTGCAAAGCAATTTACGCTTGGGTTTTAGGTACCCAACTCTTGTTGGGTCCTGCAAGGTTAGTCACAATAATATTTGGAACCCAAATACAGGTCTTGTCTCCCTTGCATTTGGATCCCAACTTCCTAGCAACTACTTTTTCATTCTTACACGAAAGTACAAACGAAGTGTTGCAAGCATGGAAAACAGTAGTAGGTATATTACATATTTTCCTAGGCACATGATGCACAACATGATTTTTCCTATGCCTACTTCTACCATGCACAAAAGTAGAGCTAGAGGCAAACATAGCATGTGAATCATTGTAAGCAGTATGAACATAACTCTTATTATGACTAGCAATTTTCCTATCATAAATAAAAGCATGATTCCTTTGAGGACTACTAGCCATAGGGGCCTTCCCTTTCTCCTTGTTGAGAACGGGAGCCTTTTGGCTTGTTAAGTTCTTGGTTTCCTTTCGAAAACCATGTCCATCCTTAATTGAGGGATGCCTACCAATAGTGTAGGCATCCCTAGCAAACTTCAATTTATCAAAATCACTTTTGCAAGTCTTAAGTTGATCATTAAGACTTGCCACCTCATCATTCAATTTAGTAATAGCAATAAGATGTTCATCACAGACATCAACATCAAAGTCCTTGCATCTATTGCAAATAACTACATGTTCTACACATGATCTAGTTGCATTTGCCTCCTCTAGCTTAGCATTTAATTCATCATTTAAATTCTTTAAACTAGAGATAGATTCATAGCATGCATACAACTCAAAGGATAACATTTCATTTCTTTTAATTTCTAGAGCAAGAGATTTTTGAACACTAACAAATTTATCATGTTCTTCATATAAAATGTCCTCTTGCTTTTCTAAAAGTCTATCCTTTTCATTTAGAGCATCAATCAATTCATTAATTTTCTCTACTTTGGCTCTATCTAAACCTTTAAATAAACTAGAGTAATCTACTTCATCATCGGAGGATTCTTCATCACTAGATGAAGTGTACTTGGGTGTGTCCCGAACACATACCTTTTTCTCCTTGGCCATAAGACATGTATGGCGTTTGTTGGGGAAGAGTGAGGATTTGTTGAAGGCGAGGCAGCAAGTCCTTCGTCGTCGAAGTCGGAAGATGAGCAGTCCTTGTCCCATTCCTTTCCAAGGTGCGCCTCCCCCTTTGCCTTCCTGTGGTTCTTCTTTTTCTCCTTCTTCCCGCTCTTTTCTTGTCCCTGGTCACTATCATTATCGAGATAATTTGCAATAAAGTGACCAGTCTTACCGCATTTGAAGTAGGAGCGTTTTCCCTTTGTTTTATTTCTGTTGGGGTAGTCCATGCGTCCTTTGAGTGCGGTCTTGAAGCGCTTGATGATAAGCGCCATCTCATCTTCATTGAGTCCGGCAGCCTCCACTTGAGCTACCTTGCTTGATAGCGCCTCCTTGCTGCTTGTTGCTTTGAGAGCAACGCGCTGCGGCTTGTAGATGTGTAGTGGACCGTTCAAGGCGTCATCCACGTATCGTGCCTCCTTTACCATCATGCGCCCGCTCACAAATTTTCTGAGTATCTCCTCGGGCGTCATCTTGGTGTACCAGGGGTTTTCACGAATAAGATTGACAAGATGGGGGTCAATTACAGTAAATGACCTTAGCATGAGTCAGACGACATCATGATCCGTCCATCTTGTGCTTCCATAGCTTCGAATCTTGTTGACCAGGGTCTTGAGCATGTTGTAGGTATGAGTTGGCTCATCTCCTCTAATCATCGCGAACCTCCCCAGCTCGCCTTCCACTAGTTCCATCTTTGTGATCATAGTGGCATCGTTTCCCTCATGAGATATCTTGAGGGTGTCCCAGATTTGCTTGGCGTTGTCCAAGCCACTCACCTTATTATATTCATCTCTGCAAAGTGAAGCTAGCAAGACAGTAGTAGCTTGTGCATTTTTATGAATTTGCTCATTTATGAAAACGGGATTGTCGGTACTATCAAAATGCATTCTGTTTTCAACAATCTCCCAGATACTAGGATGAAGAGAAAATAAATGACTACGCATTTTATGACTCCAGAAAGAGTAGTCTTCTCCATCAAAGTGTGGAGGTTTCCTAAGTGGAATTGATAGCAAATGAGCATTTGAATTAAATGGAATACGAGAATAATCAAATGAATAGTTTTGATTAACCGTTTTCTTCTTTGAAGAGTCATCGTCGTCGTGTGGTGAAGAAGACGAGGCATCGCTGTCGTAGTAGATGATCTTCTTGATGCGCCTCTTCTTCTTCCCGTCTCTCTTCTTTTGACTCGAGCCTGAGTCAGTAGGCTTGTCATCTCGTGGCTCGTTGAAGACGGACTCCTTTTCCTTTTCGTTGACCACCATCCCCTTTCCCTTAGGATCCATCTCTTCGGGTGGTTAGTCCCTTAGATGATGAGTACGACTCTGATACCAATTGAGAGCACCTAGAGGGGGGGTAAATAGGTGGTCCTATAAAATTAAACACTAAATAGCCACAAAACTTAGTTATAGAGGTGTTAGGCGAGTTCTTGTGGACAAAACAATTACAAAGAAAGCAATCACAAGAGACACGCATTTTATCCCATGGTTTGGCCAAGTAACACTTGCCTACTTCCACGTTATGGTGTCCCAATAGACGAGGGTTGCACTCAACCCCTTTCAAGTGATCCGATGATCAACTTGAATACAACGGTCTTTTCTTTTAGTATATTTTCCCGTTTGCGAGGAATCTCCACAACTTGGAGTCTCTCGCCCTTACAATAGAGATCACAAAGAAAGCACAGAGTATGGTTGGGAAGAGCAACACACACAAGACACAAATCCGCAGCACACACACGCACACAAGCCAAGACTTGAGCTCGAAACGTAGCACAGAGAGTTCACAACTAGAACGGAGCTCAAATCACTAACACAATCGATCAAATGCGCGGAGGCGGAGTGTGGGAGTCTTAGAATTCTTAGTGAATGCTTTGGTGACTCCTCCATACGCCTAGGGGTCCCTTTTATAGCCCCAAGGAAGCTAGGAGCCGTTGGAGGCCAACTTGGAAGGCCAAACTTGCCTTCTGTCGGGTAGTGCATCGGACAATCTAGTGCACCACCGGACAGCTACTGTTCATGTTCGGTGCTCGATTTCTTTCCATACGGAGAGCAGCCGACTGTTGGTCCTCGGGATCGGTTGGTGCACCGGACACTATCCGGTGCACACCGGACAGTCTGGTGTGCCCAACCGACCGTTGGTGCGACCACGTGTCATGCGAAGATTGCATGACCGACCATTGGCGCTAGCGACCGTTGGCTCACCGGATAGTCCGGTGCACCACCGGACAGTCCGGTGAATTTTAGCCACGTCGCCTTTCTTCATTCCCGAGAGCGATGAGTTCGCGCAGATGACTCACCAGAACGTCCGGTGAATTATAGCCGTACACCACCATCGATTCCCAAGAGCAGCACTTTCACCGGAGACCAGCCTAGCGCACCGGACACTGTCCGGTGCACCAACGGACAGTCCGGCGTGCCAGACTGAGCTAAAGTTTGGCTGCACAGAGCCAAGTCCTTTCCATTTCTTTTTTCTTTCTTTTGTCACTATTTCTAGCACTTAGACAAACTCATTAGCGTTAAAAAACAATGTACTAAGTCTAGAAACATACCTTGTGCCTTGATTTGTACTTCTCACTTTATTTGGCACATAAGAACTTGATCAAACGTGTTGGACATTTAATCACCAAAACATTATGGAAATGGCCCAAAGGCACATTTCCCTTTCAGGTATTGTCCTCGCTCTACCAAGAATGGGTACTGAGGTTTATTCATTTAGTTTTTGTTAGTCACCATCTTGGGGAGGAGTCCTATACTTAGCAACTAGAGAAACCTAAAGTATGATTGTACCTTTGAGGAATATTTGTAAAGGCTATGTAGTGAGACCTTGTTGACTCACTTTAGAAGTGTTTGAGGGTATGTACAACCCGAGACAACATGAATAATGACTCATGGGTAAGTGTACAACCTCTGTAGAGAGTTATCTGAAACTGGTATATCAATCATTCTCGTGGTTAAGAATGGCTTAGAGCTCCTCTTTGATTAGAGATATCATGGTTATGGTTTAGTCATGATGATGTTGATAATGATATATTTCTCAAGGAAGTTATGCTCTCATGGGCTAATAATCTTGTGATAATGCTAAAACTTGGCTTATGCTAATAATAATTACTTGTTGAACTAAAAGCAACTGTTAATAACCTAACCCCTCATAAAGCTAGTCCATCTTAGCCATATGGGGCACTTGTTGAATACGTTTGTGTACTCAACCTTGCTTTCACACAAACATCAAGTTTCCCTCGGTGCAACCCATGCTCAAGAGAAGTTATTGAAGCAGATCTCTAGGAGTTCCATGTCTTAGATGAGTTTGAAGATTAGGCTAGTGATCACCACCAGTCAGTTGCCTATGGAGGGTCAAGATCTTAATTTATGTTTTTGCATGAGTATGTTGAACAATGTAATGTTTAAGACGAGGGTGTATAATATGGTTTAATCTTTATATTTGAGCAATGTGCAAATATATGTCATTTGTGTAATTTCTATGTACGTGATTCGTATCCTGGTACGTACATGGTTCACATTCAATTTTCCTTCTAGAATCGAGTGTGACAATTGCAATCAATTTTTTCACATCTCTTCAAGCAAACACACCTTGAGAATGTGACATGAACCATTTCACCACATATTAGTTCAATTAATGGCTTCAATGAGAGTAACTCAAGGATTGGCCATATTACTTGCTACCAAAAGATCTATGCCTCAATGAGAGTACCCAACTACATATGGATGACACCATCTGAGCACCCCTCGATGAGATATACCCTTGTCTTTGAGTTTCTAGATAGTACACATTGTACTAGGACGGGTACACCATGAAGCTAGATGAGAATTGCCATTATTGTGATATTCTCTTTAGGGAAGACGACACACTACTGGTTTATGAGGGAGATTATTATTGAAGACTTGTTTTTGATTGCTTCATGGCATCAAAAACAAGGCAACACAAGTTAAAACGCTGGACCTTCATCCTTAAGTTATTACTTCTTCGAAGTGTTAGTTTGAGGACGAAGGTCTTTAGAAAAAGATGCGAACGAAACAATATGTTGGTCACTTGTTCTCAAATGTTGTAGATCAAGAACAAGGAAACACAACTGTTAATTATTACGGACCTTCGTCTTCTGAAGCATTATCTCCACATGGGTATAATGTTCATCAGACGAAGGTCAAGAAGGACGTACCTTCATCATTTTATATGTGAATAATAATGTGAAAGGATTAAAGAAAGTGACTGCATCTCATTAAACCATACATATTTATATTTCATAAAACATGTATGAATATTATTAGTGTTAACATTACAATGATACCTTCGGCTTGCTCGAAGGTGAAGACGCGAGAGAATGATTACCGTTCAACGTGAACAGTACAGTGCTACTATTCATCTATTTATAGGCACAGGACGCAGTCTGAGTAAAAGTACATTTATGCCCTTGACATTCATCTATAACCATAACATGAATCATTAAGGATCAGATAGCCTTTGTCCCTTTTCTGTCCTCACCATACTTGGTCTTCGTCATCACGTAAAGCCGAAGCTCTTTGGCTATACCTCCGTCGTCCATTCTCATCACCTTCGGGTTATATCTTCACCCTGTCACGGGAGAAAACCTTCATCCCGAAGTCGAAGCCCCCCTGTAATAATCCATGTCATACTGAAAACATATGGTCAGTCACGTTTTTGAGGACCTTCGGGAGAGGAAGCCCCCCCAACAGTAGCCCCTCGTAGTATTGATTTGTTTATTTGTGACAAATTTAGACTGTGACATGAACGAAGGTCTTTTGCCGAAGGTCCGAAAAACACCTTCCCTTCGCTAGAATAGCGAATCATTCTGACCCATGGGACCCACTACGTTGTGGGGTTCTGAGTGTATATATAGAGACCTGAGTCATGAGTATTTTTCGTGCTATCTAGCTGCTTGCACTGTGTTTGCCATTTTAACTTTCTTTGCTTTATGGAGCTAGATTAACTTTTAGAGCTTCGGCATTGAAAGGGAAATAGGGTTTAACCTTTTCCTATACATGATTTTGGTGGTTGAATGCCAACACAAATAATTGGACTAACTAGTTTGCTCTAGATTATATACTACAGGTGCTAAAGGTTCAACACAAACCAATAAAAAGATCAAGTTAGGGTTCAAAAAGAAAGGAGCAAAAGAAACCGAAGAGCACCCTGGTCTGGCACACCGGACTGTCCGGTGCCCTAGGGCCGTACGAGTATAAACTTGCCACCTTCGGGTTTCAGAAGCGCCACTCCGCTATAATTCATTGGACTGTCCGGTGTGCCACCGGACTGTCCAATGCACTAGCGAAGCAATGGCTCCAGTGCAACGGTCGACTGCAACGGACATCTGCCAAAGTGCTACAGTGCGCGGACAGTTCGCGCAGAGTCAGGGCAGCCGCAGAAGGCGCACCGGACAGTGAACAGTACCTGTCCGGTGCCACATGAAGACAAAGCTCCAACGGTCGAAACCGTCAGAACCCTAACGGTTGAGTGACGTGGCTGGCGCACCAGACACTGTCCGGTGCGCCCATCGATAGCAGCCTGTCCCAACGGTTGAATTGGTGGTTGGGGGCTATAAATACCCCACAACCACCTCCACTCCAACTATCCAAGCATTCACTACTTCTCATTCAATACAAGAGGAATAGACACCACTCCAAAGACACAATTCAAGAGATCGATCCGCTCAAAGCCTCAAAATCAACTCTAGCGCATTTAGGCTGTGAGATGATCATTTGTGTTTTGTTGTGCTCTTGTTTGCTTGGATTGGCTTTCTTCTTCCTCATTATTGTTCTCTAAGTGACTTGTAATCAAAACAGGAGACACCAAGTGTGTGGTGGTCCTTGTGGGGTCTAAGTGACCCGTTTGATTAAGGAGAAAGCTCACTCGGTCTAAGTGACCGTTTGAGAGAGGGAAAGGGTTGAAAGAGACCCGGTCTTTGTGACCACCTCAACGGGGACTAGGTTCTTTGGAACCAAACCTTGGTAAAACAAATCACCGTGTCATCTGCCTTATTTTCGTGGTTGATTTGTTTCCCCTCTCTCCTGGACTTAACTTTTATTCTAACACTAACCCCGGCTTGAAGTGTGCTTAAAGTTTGTAAATTTCAGTTTTCGCCTATCCACCCCCCTCTAGGCGACTTTTAATTGGTATCAGAGCTCGGTACTTCATTAGAGTCTAACCACTCGAAGTGATGTCAGGAGATCATGCTAAGAGGGAGATCGTGACCGGCGGCGACAAGTCCGCAAGCTCGGGAAGAACCCATTCGAGGGAGTCCGGCCACAAGCATAAGGAGGAATCTGCTTCCTCCATCAAGTCAAAAATGGAGAGGTGACAAAAAGAAGAAGATGAAGAAAGTGGTCTACTACGAGACCGACTCTTCGTCACCCTCTACCTTCGGCTCTGAATCAACGTCCGTCACTTCTAAGCGCCATGAGCGCAAGAAGTATAGTAAGATGCCCCTCCACTATCCTCGCATTTCTAAATGCACTCCATTGCTTTCCGTTCCCCTAGGCAAACCACCATTTTTTGATGGTGAGGATTATTGTATGTGGAGTGATAAAATGAGGCATCATCTAACCTCACTCCACAAAAGCATATGGGATATTGTTGAGTATGGAGCGCAGGTACCGAAGGTAGGGGAGAAGGACTATGATTTGGACGAGGCCGACCAAATTCAGCACTTTAACTCTCAAGCTACAACTATACTCCTCGCTTCCTTGTGTCGAGAGGAATATAATAAGGTGCAAGGGTTACAGACGGCCAAATAAATTTGGGACGTCCTCAAGACAGCGCACGAAGGGGACGAGGTGACCAAGATCACCAAACGGGAAACGATCGAGGGGGAGCTCGGTCGATTCGTCCTCAACCAAGGAGAGGAGCCACAAGCAATGTACAACCGGCTCAAGACCTTGGTCAACCAAGTGCGCAACCTCGGGAGCACCAAATGGGATGACCATGAAATGGTCAAGGTTATTCTAAGATCACTCGTTTTTCATAATCCTACACAAGTTCAATTAATACGTGGTGATCCTAGATATAAGCTAATGTCTCCCGAGGAAGTGATAGGAAAGTTTGTGAGCTTTGAGTTGATGATCAAAGGCTCCAAACAAATCATCGAGCAAGGCAGCACCTCCACACCCGAGGTGCAACCCGTCGCATTCAAAGTGACAGAGGAAAAGAAAGAAGAGTCTACATCAAGTAGGCTCCCCATCGACGCCTCCAAGCTCGACAACGAGGAGATGGTGCTTATCATTAAGAGCTTTCGCCAAATCCTCAAGCAAAGGAGGGGGAAGGACTACAAACCCCGCTCCAAAAGGGTGTGCTACAAAGGTTGTAAGCCTGGTCATTTTATCGCTAAATGTCCTATGTCTAGTGATAGTGACAGGGCGATGACAAGAGGGGAAAGAAGAAGGAGAAGAAAAGGTACTACAAGAAGAAGGGCGGCGATGCCCACGTTTGTCGGGAATGGGACTCCAATGAGAGCTCCACCGACTCCTCCGACGAGGATGCTGCCAACATCGCCATCAACAAGGGTCTTCTCTTCCCCAACATCGGCCACAAGTGCCTCATGGCAAAGGACGACAAAAGGAAGAAGGTAAAATCTAGAGCCTCCACTAAATACACGACATCTAGTGATGAGGGTAGCTCTAGTGAAGATGAGGATAATTTACTTACCCTTTTTGCCAACCTTAATATGCATCAAAAAGAAAAATTGAATGAATTGATAGGTGCTATTCATGAGAAGGATGAACTCTTGGATAGCCAAGAGGAATTCCTTATTAAGGAAAACAAAAAGCATGTTAAGGTGAAGAATGCTTATGCTCAGGAAGTAGAGAAAAATGAAAATTTAACTAAAGAGCTTAGCATTTGCCATGACACTATCTCCAATCTTAGAAATGAGAATGTTAGTTTAATTGATAAGGTTGAAAAATCAAATATTTGTCATGATTCAATTGCCAATCTTAGAAATGAAAATGCTGGTTTAATTGCTAAGATTGATAAATTGAATGAATCAATTGCTAGCCTTAAAACTGAGAATGATAAGTTAATTTCTAAGGCTAAAGATTTGAATGTTTGCAATATTTCTATTTCCAATCTTAGAGATGAGAATGTCATGTTACATGCTAAGATTGATGAATTAAATGCTTGCAAACCATCTACATCTAGTGTTGATCGTGTAACTATTTGTACTAGATGTAGAGACATTAATGTTGATGCTATTCATGATCACCTAGCTTTAATTAAACAACAAAATGATCATATAGCACAACTAACTAGTAAAATTAATAAGCATGAAGTAGAGAATGAAAAATTTAAATTTGCTAGAAACATGCTTTATAGTGGGAGACGCCCTGGGATTAAGGATGGCATTGGTTTCCAACAGGGAAGCAATGTCAAAATTAATGCCCCTAAAAGATTGTCTAACTTTGTAAAGGGCAAGGCTCCTATGGCTCAGGATAACGAGGGTTACATTTTATATCCTGCTGGTTATCCTGAGCACAAGATTAGGAGAATTCATGCTAGGAAGTCTCATTCTGTTTCCCATCATGCTTTTATGTACAAGAATGAGGCATCTAGCTCTAGGCATTCTACCCATGTTAAAATGCCTAAAAATAAAACTCCTACTGCATCAAATGAACCTAATGTTTCATTTAAGACTTTTGATGCTTCATTTGTGCTTACTAACAAATCAGGCAAAGTAGTTGCCAAATATATTGGGGGCAAACACAAGGGTTCCAAGACTTGTGTTTGGGTACCCAAGAAGCTTGTTTCTAATGTGAAAGGACCCAAGACTGTTTAGGTACCTAAGAACAAAACCTAAATTGTTTTGCAGGTTTATGCATTCGGGGGCTCAAGTTGGATTATTGATAGCGGATGCACAAACCACATGACAGGGGAGAAAAGGATGTTCTCCTCCTACGAGAAAAACGAAGATCCCTAAAGAGCTATCACATTCGGGGATGGAAATCAAGGTTTGGTCAAAGGACTTGGTAAAATTGCTATATCACCTGACCATTCCATTTCCAATGTTTTTCTTGTAGATTCTTTAGATTACAATTTGCTTTCTGTATCTCAATTATGCAAAATGGGCTACAACTGTCTTTTTACAGATATAGGTGTTACTGTCTTTAGAAGAAGTGATGATTCAGTAGCATTTAAGGGAGTATTAAAGGGTCAGCTATACTTAGTAGATTTTAATAGAGCTGAACTCGATACTTGCTTAATTGCTAAGACTAATATGGGTTGGCTCTGGCATCGCCGACTAGCCCATGTTGGGATGAAGAATCTTCACAAGCTTCTAAAGGGAGAGCACATTTTGGGACTAACCAATGTTCATTTTGAGAAAGACAGGGTCTGTAGCGCATGTCAAGCAGGAAAGTAAGTTGGCTCCCATCATCCACACAAGAACATCATGACAACCGACAGACCGCTTGAGCTACTCCACATGGATTTATTCGGCCCGATAGCTTACATAAGCATCGGCGAGAGTAAGTACTGTCTTGTAATTGTGGATGATTATTCTCGCTTCACTTGGGTATTCTTTTTGCAGGATAAATCTCAAACCCATGAGACCTTAAAAGGATTCTTGAGACAAGCTCAAAATGAGTTCGGATTAAGGATCAAAAAGATAAGAAGCGACAACGGGACAGAGTTCAAGAACTCTCAAATTGAAGGCTTTCTTGAGGAGGAGGGCATCAAGCATGAGTTCTCTTCTCCCTACACACCTCAACAAAATGGTGTAGTAGAGAGGAAGAATAGAACTCTACTGGACATGGCAAGGACCATGCTTGATGAGTACAAGACTCCGGACCGATTTTGGGCTGAGGCGATTAACACTTCCTGCTACTCCATCAACCGGCTCTACCTTCACCGAATCCTCAAGAAGACATCTTATGAACTCCTCACCCATAAAAAGCCCAATGTTTCATATTTTAGAGTCTTTGGTAGCAAATGTTTTATTCTTGTTAAAAGAGGTAGAAAATCTAAATTTGCTCCTAAGGCTGTAGAAGGCTTTTTACTTGGTTATGAGTCAAACACAAGGGCATATAGAGTCTTCAACAAATCCACTGGATTAGTTGAGGTTTCTTGTGACATTGTTTTTGATGAGACTAATGGCTCTCAAGTAGAGCAAGTTGATCTTGATGAGCTCGATGATGAAGAGGCTCCGTGCGTCGCGCTAAGGAACATGTCCATTGGAGATGTGTGTCCTAAGGAATTCGAAGAGCCTATACAAGCACAAGATCAACCATCATCTTCCAATCAAGAATCTCCACCAACTCAAGATGAGGATCAGGCTCAAGATAATGAAAATGAAGATCAAGAGGATGAGCCACCTCAAGAGGAGGACAATGATCAAGGGGGAGATGACAATGATCAAGACAAGGAAGATGATCAAGAAGTACAGGGTCAAAGACCGCCACACCCAAGAGTCCACCAAGCGATTCAAAGAGATCACCCCGTGAACTCCATCCTCGGCGATATTCACAAGGGGGTAACTACTCGATCTCGAGTCGCTCATTTTTGTGAAAATTACTCTTTTGTGTCTTCTATTGAGCCATACAAGGTGGAAGATGCATTAAGAGATTTGGATTAGGTGTTGGCAATGCAAGAGGAGCTCCACAACTTCACGAGGAATGAGGTATGGCATTTAGTTCCACGTCCTAACCAAAATGTTGTAGGAACCAAGTGGGTATTCCGCAACAAGCAAGATGAGCATGGTCTGGTGACAAGAAACAAATCCCGACTTATGGCCAAGGGCTATTCACAAGTCGAAGGTTTTGATTTCGGTGAAACCTATGCACCCGTAGCTAGGCTTGAGTCAATTCGCATATTACTTGCCTATGCTACTTACCATGGCTTTAAGCTCTGCCAAATGGACGTGAAAAGTGCCTTCCTCAATAGACCAATCAAGGAAGAGCTTTATGTTGAGCAACCTCTCGGCTTTGAAGATAGTGAGTACCCTAACCATGTTTATAAGCTCTCAAAGGCGCTTTATGGGCTCAAGCAAGCCCCAAGAGCATGGTATGAATGCCTGCGAGATTTTCTTATCACTAATGGCTTCAAAGTCGGTAAAGCCGGTCCTACACTCTTTACTAAAACCATTGAAAAAGATTTGTTTGTATGCCAAATTTATGTTGATGATATCATATTTGGGTCTACTAACAAATCTACATGTGAAGAGTTTAGTAGGATCATGATTCAAAAATTTGAGATGTCTATGATGGGGGAGTTGAAGTATTTTCTAGGATTTCAAGTCAAACAACTCCAGGAAGGCACCTTCATCAGTCAAACCAAGTACATTCAAGACATACTTACTAAGTTTGGAATGAAGTATGCCAAGCCCATCAAGACACCCATGGGAACAAATGGGCATCTCGACCTCGACACGGGAGGTAAATCCATAGATCAAAAGGTATACCGGTTGATGATAGGATATTTACTCTATTTATGTGCATCTCGACCGGATATTATGCTTTCTGTATGCATGTGTGCAAGGTTCCAAGCCGATCCTAAGGAAGTTCCCCTTAGGGTCGTGAAACGAATCATGAGATATTTAGTTTATACACCTAAGTTTGGTCTTTGGTACCCCAAGGGATCCACTTTTGACTTAATAGGATATTCAGATGCTGATTGGGCAGGGTGTAAAATTGATAGGAAGAGCACATCAAGGACTTGTCAGTTTCTGGGGAGATCCCTGGTGTCTTGGGCTTCAAAGAAACAAAACTTAGTAGCTCTTTCTACCGCCGAAGCCGAGTACATTGCCATAGGACATTGTTGCGCGCAATTACTATGGATGAGGCAAACCCTCGGGGACTATGGCTACAAATTGAGCAAAGTTCCTCTCCTATGTGACAATGAGAGTGCAATCCGCATGGCGGATAATCCCGTTGAACACAGCCGCACTAAGCACATAGACATTCGGTATCACTTTTTGAGGGATCACCAACAAAGGGGGGATATCGAGATAGCTTATGTTAGCACCAAAGAACAATTAGCCGATATCTTCACCAAACCATTAGATGAGAAAACCTTTACCAAACTTAGGAATGAACTAAACATTCTTGATTCTTGGAACTTTGATTGACACTTTGCACACATAGCTCATTTATATATACCTTTGATCATATCTGTTTCATGACTATGACTAATGTGTTTTCAAGTGTATTCCTATGATAAATCGTAGATTGAAAGGGAAATGGAGTCTTCGACGAAGACAAGGCTTCCACTCCACTCTAATCGGTATCATTTATCCTTCGCCATCACTCCACACCCCTCTTCGATTGGTATAATCTTCACTCATATTTACTTATACCAATTGGAGAGAAAGTAAGAAGAGCTCTCAAAAGACTCCGTTTTTAGCGATTAATGCCAAAGGGGAGAAATATTAAGCCCAAAGCAAAAGGACCGCACCACCACCAATGTCAAAATTTTCAAGAATTTTTCAAAATTGGTATCTAAATGTATTTGATCTTTTCAATTGGTATTTGCAAAATTGGTAAAACCCTCTTGAGCACTAAGAGGAGCATTTGATTAAGGGGGAGTTTTGTTTAGTCAAAGGAAAAGTATTTGAAACAGGGGGAGAAAATTTCAAAACTTGAAAATGCTTCTCGAAATCTTATTCATATACCTTTGACTATTTGCAATAAAAAGACTTTGAAAAGATTTTTCCAAAAGGATTTGAAAAAACAAAACAAGTGGTGCAAGCGTGGTCCAAAATGTTAAATAAAAGAAAACCAACCATGCATATCTAATAGAAATATAAATTGGTTTAACTCCAAGCAACCTTTACACTTATCTCCTACAAACTAGTTCAATTCTGCACTTATATATTTGCTTTGGTTTGTGTTGGCATCAATCACCAAAAAGGGGGAGATTGAAAGGGAAATAGGGTTTAACCTTTTCCTATACATGATTTTGGTGGTTGAATGCCCAACACAAATAATTGGACTAACTAGTTTGCTCTAGATTATATTCTATAGGTGCTAAAGGTTCAACACAAACCAATAAAAAGATCAAGTTAGGGTTCAAAAAGAAAGGAGCAAAAGAAACCGAAGAGCACCCTGGTCTAGCGCACCGGACAGTGTCCGGTGTGCCAGGGCCGTACGAGTATAAACTTGCCACCTTCGAGTTTCAGAAGCGCCGCTCCGCTATAATTCACCGGACTGTATGGTGTGCCATCGGACTGTCCAGTGCACCAGCGAAGCAACGGCTCCAGCGCAACGGCTCCAGCGCAACGGTCGACTGCAATGGACACCTGCAAAAGTGCTACAGTGCGCGGACAGTTCGCGCAGAGTCAGAGCAGCCGCAGAAGGCGCACCGGACAGTGAACAGTAGCTGTCCGGTGCGGCACCGGACTGTCCGGTGCCATATGAAGACAAAAGCTCCAACGGTAGAAACCGTCAGAACCCTAACGGTTGAGTGACGTGGCTGATGCACCAGACACTGTCCGGTGGTGCACTGGACTGTCCAGTGCGCCGATCGTCAGCAGCCTGCCCCAACGGTTTAATTGGCGGTTGGGGGCTATAAATATCCCACAACCACCTCCACTCCAACTATCCAAGCATTCACTACTTCTCATTCAATACAAGAGCAATAGACACCACTCCAAAGACACAATTCAAGAGATCGATCCGTTCAAAGCCTCAAAATCAACTGTAGAGCATTTAGGCTTGTGAGAGGATCATTTGTGTTTTCTTGTGCTCTTGTTTGCTTGGCTTGGCTTTCTTCTTCCTCATTCTTGTTCTCTAAGTGACTTGTAATCAAAGCAAGAGACACCAAGTGTGTGGTGGTTCGTGTGGGGTCTAAGTGACCCGTTTGGTTAAGGAGAAAGCTCACTCGGTCTAAGTGACCGTTTGAGAGAGGGAAAGGGTTGAAAGAGACTCGGTCTTTGTGACCACCTCAACAGGGACTAGGTTCTTTGGAACCGAACCTCGGTAAAACAAATCACCGTGTCATCCACCTTATTTTCGTGGTTGATTTGTTTTACCCTCTCTCCTGGACTTAACTTTTATTCTAACACTAACCCCGGCTTGAAGTGTGCTTAAAGTTTGTAAATTTCAGTTTCTACCTATACACCACCCCTCTAGGCGACTTTTAGGCATCTCCACAACCATCGTCTGAATGGCTGAGGAGAAGAGGATTACTGACCCCGCATTGGTCGGTTTCTACGAAGCTATGGAGAAAACCAATACAGAGAAAATTACTAATGAAATGCTTGCTGGGTTATCTGAACACTCCAGCGATAGCGAGAGTTTTGATGTAGAAAGTGGAAATGAAGATGCCGAAGACCGGCCATGGAGGCCGAGCCATGTTGTTTATGGAAAGTCGACTATTAAGCAAGGGAAGATCGAAGCGATGAAAGGGAGTTACTTTCGTGACATTTCCATCGTGAGTGCTAGAGGGGAGAGTACCGTTCCTCTTCCCGAAGCTGATGAAGTGGTGATTTTCAGAAGCTTCATGAAAGCTGGATTTCGGTTCCCCTGGACAAGATGTTGGTCGAAGTTCTAAAAACTTTTGAAATTTATCTTCATCGAGTTACCCTCGAAGCTTTTATCAAAGTAGGGGTTTTTGTATGGGCCATGAAGTGCCAAGGGTTAGAGCCAGATGCCAGGTGTTTCTGCAACATTCACGAATTATCATATCAGACGAAGGCGACTACGAAAGAACAATACCACAACAATTTTGGCTGCTACAGCTTCGTGTCCTGCTCAGAGGCTAGTAATCCGGTGCCGACATTTTGGAAAAAATGGCCAGGCTCTTGGATGCAAGAATGGTTTTATGTGAAGATTGACCTGAGTCAAAGGGAGGATATAAAAGGGATTATTCAGCGCCCTATATGGTCTCACTTCGGAATTAGGAGGCCACCCATTGCACTTGGGAATGACGTGCAAGCGTGTGAGGCAGCTTTCAACACATTGTGCACTTATATCGGCACAAGAGGCTTGGTCCAAAAGCATATTGCTTACAGAGTGTGGCCACTTGCCAACGGATGGGAAATGCCGAAGGAGGCTGCCGCTAGCTCCAGCCAAAATGGCTTAGTCTATCTGAAGTATACCTTTCGATATAGAAGCCAGTTTGATGAACCTAATGATGACTGGCTAGATGTTATAGAGGCAACTAGCGATGAGCTTCTTGGAGCGTACTCGAAGGCCGAAGATGAAGCTATGACAACTGGCTTCGGTGCTCGGGACAAGAAGAGATTGAACAGGGTGTTTGATGTTATCGGGTTTGTGTACCCAGACTACTACTATCCCACGCGAAAACAAGGGAAGAAAAGGAAAGCTGCTAGCTCGGCATCTTCTAGTGTGTCGAGGTCGAAGAAGGTTAAAGTCTTGACGCGTCGACCCAGGCGCATTGAGACGCTCGATGTGCCAAAACTAAGTGAAGGGATTGTTCCTGCCACAGAACCAGGTCATGCTATGCCAGTCGAGGCTCGTGCAAATCTGACCAAAGAGCCGAAACTAGAGAAGACGGCAGAACATTAAAAACATCAGCTCCTGCCTTTGCCGAAGCTCTTAGCATGCAGGCTAAAGATTCAAGGAAAATTGACGACGCCAGCATGGCCCACACTCTTGCTGAAGCTGGACCTTCAGAAGTACCTGCCGAAGCTAGACCTTCGGAAACAACACCGATAACTCTAGACAAACAGAGTGTTTCTGAGAAATACAAATCTCCTGCTCCTGAAGCACCCATTAAAGAGCTGGAATTCATTGTTGGATGCTTTGGGAAAGTAGCTATCAGAAGAGCAGGTTGCCGAAGTACAACACTATGCCAGGGATCTGAAGTACCCCCGAGGGTCCTTGGTATATGGTGGCAATGACGAAGATGACTTCCTTTACTGTCTACCAGACAGCAAAGAGATACATGTCTGCCGAGAAATGATGGATAATATAGGATATCCGAAGCTTGAACTTGGCCTATCTGCAATGTTGAAAGATCAGCTTGCAGATAGTCTTGCTTACAATAGTGTGTATGCTTTGACTTGTGTGAAGTAAATTATTTTTATGGCTTTTCTTGCTATCGTTATGCGCTTACTCTTTGTTTTCTAGGGCTTAATTCTAAGCAAGGCTCTAAAGGCCCAAAAGGAAGCAGAGGATGAGAGCTATTGAATAGCTCTTGGGAATCTTTGCTCAGAAGTCATCAAACTAAGGAACGAAGCTCTTGAAAAGGATAAGATATTACTTTCCTTAGTGGTTAGGCTGAGATTTGACGAAGCTAAACTTGCTGCAAAGCCGAAGCTCATAAAACCGAAGTGGAAGAACTAAAAAGGAAGGTTGCTGAAGCAATCGAAAAATTTGAAGTTGAGGTAGTGAAGCATGAGATTTGCAAGATCGAAAGGTCGAGAGCACAAAAGAACGTCGATGAGCTTCGTGCTTCCAAAGAAAGGTGTTATGAAATATCCTTGGAATGCGCCAGGAAATTAAAGGACAGCTTTGGTTGGGGCATATTCCTCTGAGCAGAGATTCATCTGTGACGACCCTGAGTTTTCCAGTGGATCAGTGGGGAAGTCGAAGCTTTTGACGAAATTCTAAGTGACCGAGGGGATTTATGCGCCTTTGCTGGTGTGTGGGGGGGCATGTCTGATAGTAGACGTGGCCCGATCTTCCGTGAGATTCAATAACTTGATTGAGTGGAGATCTCGACATTGATGATCCAAGGCTCCGAGCGAACGGTTCCTCGCAATCACTACACCACGGCTCCATTGGTTATCACCCATGACACACGAATGACCTCGCCACGAAGGCTTATCCCTGCAAGCGCAATCAAGAACACAAGCAAGAACAGGAAAGAAACGCAACCAAAATTATATTGATCACGGGATGGGGTCTCACAAACCGATGACGGCGACACTGTTCGATGATAGAATTGATCTAAGCAAAACCCAAACCTAAATATGGCGGCGGCTACTAAATAAATAGAGTATTAGGGCGTGCGTGACCCCTGGACTCGCCCCTAATAGGCTCCGACGCGATACACGACCCAACAGACGGTGTCGCAGCACCAAAACAGAATCTGAATGCTGACTTGTTTCGATGATTCCCGTTGACTCCTGATGAATTTTAGGGTGGAATCAGTTGGGTTGGTTAGATAATCTCATTATCTTTCCAACCATATCCAGTCCGTCGCAATCGGAGTCCGGATGCATCTTGGGCGTCCATTTTAGTGCAGACTGGTCCTGGAACCCGAGATGGAGTCACAGCTGACTCGAACTTGATTTCCTTCCTGTTGTGGACGCCCTTGCTGCTCCTCCTCAACACCTAGGCCTTTCCCAAGTCCTTGCTGGTCCTCTCCAAGGTTCCTAATCCTCAAAACATCCATGGCCCCAAGCGTAAGCTCTGAAACACAATTGACTAGGGTAGAATGTACCTGGAGATTTAGCTGTCGTGCACGCGATCGTCTTATCGGTCCATTCATTGTATGTATAGAAGTGATGTCCTCATCAATGTCCATCTTGGATGAGGTTGTTTGCGAACATGCCAAGGCTGTAGTTCAGCCAGAGTTTGTTTTCTCAGCTGACGACATTAAAAACCCTTCAGCCGAAGCTTCTGCATTAGGCGGGAAATTTTACTCCGAGGCATGGATTAAGGGAGGCCGTGAGATAGCTGATGAAACTATTAGAAAGAATGAAAAAGAATCTCACGACGCTCAAGAAGAAGCCAAAAGAGCTGAAGAAGTTGTTGAGCATGCAAGGCTTATAGGTACCTTTATTGAGGTTTAGCTTCGTAATTCGTTTTTAGCTTCGGAATTAACAAACATATTTTATGATGTAGATGAACTTTCACCCCCACCAGAGCCATACAACCCTGAAGCCGACCCGACCTTGAAGGAAGCGCTAGAGATGATTAAAATTGCTAAAGAAGCTGTTGACGAAGCTGTCAACAGACTGCTAAACGAAGCCACCAAGAAATTGTTGAAAGAAGGTTAAAACTTTGTATATTTAAGAGTTTAGTTTTTGTACGTTTCGCCTTTGTAAGAACCGAGTATCAACTATTTGCATGTGTATTAATGTAATATATTTCTTTGTGATGCATGAAACCTTCGTATACCATTTTTGAGCCGCTGGCGAAAAACATCTTTCCTTCTTTTCATGCGTCACGAAGAAAAAGATTCCCCTTCTATCGGTTCAATACTGGGTATTATGCCACAACTGTTGTGTAGTAATACTGCTGATGAAGATCCCTCTCCTGTGTAAAAATATATCCGCCGAAGGCATATCTTGTGCTACAACACATTCTTTCATGATCCGATATGTATTTTGAAGGAGCAATTTTCCTTCTTCTCCACGGTTTCTTGCTGATGCAAAAATGATGTATGATGCGATGTTATGCGATATGATGGTATGATGCGAAATGATGTTTATGCCGAAGATAAAAACCCACGCGAATACACACCCAGACTCTACATCCCCTTAGGAACGACTTTGGAGTCTCTTCACCTTTTACTTAGGTGGTGTCTCAGCTCTGCATTCCCTTATGAATGACTTTGGAGCTAAGCTCTACATCCCCTTAGGAACGACTTTGGAGTCTCTTCACCTTTTACTTAGGTGGTGTTTCAGCTCTGCATTCCCTTAGGAATGACTTTGGAGCTTCTTCACCTTTTACTTAGGTGGCATTTAAGCTCTGCATTCCCTCAGGAATGACTTTGAAGCTTCTTCACCTTTTACTTAGGTGGCATTTTAGCTCTACATTCCCTTAGGAACGACTTTGGAGCTTCTTCACCTTTTACTTAGGTGGCATTTTAGCTCTGCATTCCCTTAGGAATGACTTTGGAGCTTCTTCACCTTTTACTTAGGTGGCATTTTAGCTCTGCATTCCCTTAGGAACGACTTTGGAGCTTCATCACCCTTCCTGTTACACTCGATGGTGTAACCACATATTTTTTACAACAGGACGAAGGTTAAACCTTCTTATATTGTCTTCGAAGTGGAGTAACGTAAGGATAGAAAGGTAACAAGTACATTAGGTACGAAAATTTTTGTAATAGTGCCCCTGTGTGACTTCAATAAATGTGCCTCGACTCGGGCACAGTGCTATTGACTGTGCGAGCTTCACATTCTTCACGCGCGTCACTCTGTTGCTATGTTTGGCGGTGCCCTTCTGGCTACTGATTATGGTCAAGGTTGGTGCCATAGGTGGTGGTGGTGGTAGCGGGGTCTATGCAGCTTGAGAGTGGCTTGCCGAAGCAACTGACGATGTGGGCTGTTGGTTGCCTGCATACTCGGGAATGTATGGGGAATAGCATGAAGCGGTATGCAGGACCTGCTTCGGCTGATTCTGCCTTGCTTCGGCTTCAGCTATATCTTTCTGCTTCTCGATCGTGACTTGGCACGTCCTTGTGGTGTGTCCCTTGTCTTCGCCACAGAATAGGCAGAACAGTTTCCTTGGCTGATTACCATACCTTCCTCCGAAGTTTCTCCCCCTCTGCCTCTCGGGGCTTGTGGCCTGTAGGAAGTTTGTTGCATTCCCAAAGACTGTGAGCTGTGCTGGCTACACTGAGTATGATTGGCCATGTCATCATTTGTGTTGGGATTGTGGATTGTTCTAACATGCCTAGGGTGGAGTCTTCCTCCGAAGCCCCTAGTCATCTCAGAATACTTGTACGCTTCTTCCATTCTTTGGCGGAAATCATTGTTAGCTCGGATGTATTCATCCATTTTCTAGAGGAGCTTCTCCAAGGTCTGTGGTGGCTTCCTTGCAAAATATTGTGTTGTGGGTCCTGGTCGAAGCCCCTTTATCATGGCCTCGATGAAAATCTCATTGGGCACTGTAGGCGCCTGAGCTCTCAGTCACAAGAACCTTCGGACGTACGCCTGCAGGTACTCCTCATGGTCTTGCGTGCACTGGAACAGGGCTTGGGCAGTGACTAGCTTGTCTGGAAGCCCTTGAAGCTGGTAACTAGCATATCCTTTAGCTTCTGCCACGACATAATTTTCCCCGACCAAAGATAAGAATACCATGTCTGAGCTACACTTCTGACTGCCATGACAAAGGACTTCGCCATGATAGTAGTATTGCCCCCATACTAGGATATGGTAGCCTCATAGCTCATCAGGAACTGCTTCGGATCTGAGTGCCCATCATACATGGGGAGCTGAGGTAGCTTGTAAGATGGTGGCCATGGGGTAGCCTGCAAATCTACTGCCAAAGGAGAAGCATCATCGAAAGCAAAGTTACCATGGTGAAAGTCGGCGTACCATTCATCATCATTGATTGGGCTTTCTTGACGAAGCTCCCTGTGTTGGGGCCTACAGTCTTGGTCATCCTGAGTGAGGTGACGCATTTCCTCGGCGGCTTCGTCGATCTTCTTCTAAAGGTCGGCTAGCCGAAGCATCTTTTCTTTCTTCCTTTGTACTTCCTAATGAATGGCCTCTAAGTCCCTGATCTCCTGATCCAACTCCTCCTCCTAAGGTGTTGGGCTAGTAGCCTTTCTTTTTTGGCTCCTAGCTTCTCGCACGGAGAGTGTCTCCTGGTTTGTGTCTAGTGGCTACAAAGCAGCCCCTGGCATTTTTGTCTTCTTCGGCGGCATGGTAAAGGTGAATGCTTGCCAAAGGTGGTCGTTTGAGTTCACCGGAGGTGAGCGCCAATGTTGGTCACTTGTTCTCAAATGTTGTATGTCAAGAACAAGGCAACATAACTATTAATTATTATGGACCTTCGTCTTCCGAAGCATTATCTCCACATGGGTATAATGTTCATCAGCCGAAGGTCAAGAAGGACGTACCTTCATCATTTTATATGTGAATAAGAATGTGAAAGGATTAAAGAAAGTGACTGCATCTCATTAAACCATACATATTTATATTTCACAAAACATGTATGAATATTAACAGTGTTAACATTACAATGATACCTTTGGCTTGCTCGAAGTTGAAGACGTGAGAGAATGATTACCGTTCAGCGTGAACAGTACGTTACTACTGTTCATCTATTTATAGGCACAGGACGCAACCTGAGTAAAAGTACATTTATGCCCTTGACATTCATCTATAACCATAACACGAATCATTAAGGATCGGATAGTCTTTGTCCCTTTTTGGTCCTCATCATACTTGGTCTTTGTCATCACGTCTGTTGGGAACTTGTTCTCAAATGCTAAGAGTTAAGAACAAGGCAACATAAAAAGTGTTAAATGTTAAGGTACTTCGTCCTTCAAGACATTATATCCCTTCGGACATAATGAATTCCGGACGAAGGTTAAGAAGGAAGAGACCTTCGTAAGTTCGATAGATGGTAAAGAAGAATGCATATATAAAATACAAATAATAATGCAGATATTATCATCAACTTATTTTTTATTTTCATTATCATATCCATAATAACAAATTATAAATATACCTTTGGATTGACGGAAAATAAAGATACAGGCGTGATGCGAAAAGCGAATGCCAAGTCAGCGTGAACAGTACGGGAATACTGTTCATCTATTTATAGGCATGGGGCGCAGCCCGTGTAGAATTACACTAATGCCCTTTACATTTATCGATAACTCTATAGTAATTCTTCGAGGTTTAATTTGGCTTTTCATCTTTAAGTCGGTTCCCCTTTTCTGCTGTCATACCGAAGCTTTTCTGCGCATAGCTTCGTGATCATCATATCCTTTGTCATAATCGCTTTTCGTCCCACTCAAGCTTCGTCCTGACCATACTCTTGTATATCCACAGCCCGTTTCCGAAGATACCTATTCACATACTTGGAAAACATTATCAAATCATGTTTTTGAGGACCTTCGTAAGCCGAAGGCCCCCAACAGTAGCCCCTCGCAATATTAATTTGCTGGAATAATAAATTCATATTGCGATATGGACGAAGGCTTTAAGCCGAAGGTCCGAAAAAACACCTTCCCTTTGCTAGAATAGCAACAGTCTTTGACAAGCGGGACCCTCCAGTTTTCAACGCACTAGGTGTATAAATAAGAGCTCACCACGAGTTTATTTGGCACGCTTTCTTGCCATCTGCTCTTGCTCACCCGACTTTTAGCCTGTGCGCAACAACACTTGCTTGGCTTTTTAAACTTTTAAGCTTCGGTTTCGAGAGCACTTTCTCAGCGTTCGCGACGATGTCTGAAGATAAGAAAGCTGTTGCTGAATCGAAGCTGAGCCTTTCTGAGGAGATGCATCTCGGCTTTCTTCTGTCAATAGCAAAGACCAATACAGAGAAGATCACTAGGGAGACCCTGGAGGGCTTATCTGAAGACACTGGTGACAGTGATAGCTATGATGTAGAAAGTGGGGGTGAAGACTCCGAAGATCGACCGTGGCGACCAAGTCACACAGTCTTCGGAAAATCGAGCATTAAACAGAGTCAACTTGATACCATGAGGGGAAGGTATTTTCGAGACATGTCTATTGTGAGGGCAGATGACGGAGAGAAGACTGTGCCTACTCCCGAAAAGAATGAAGTCGTAATCTTCCGAAGCTTCTTGAAGGCTGGATTGCGGTTTCCCTTGAGCAGTTTTGTCGTGGAAGTACTGAAGATATTTGAAATCTACCTTCATCAACTTACTCCCGAATCAATCATAAGAATGGGCATCTTCGTCTGGGCCGTAAGGAGTCAAGGTTTAGAACCAAATGCAAAAAGTTTCTGCAACATACATGAGCTATTGTATGAGACAAAACCCTGGGGTAAAGAGCAGTATCACAACAATTTTGGCTGCTACAGCTTCGGCGCCCGGTCTGGGTCAAGCTGTCCCGTGCCAACCTTTCGAAAGAGGTGGCCCGGCGACTGGATGACGAAATGGTTTTATGTGAAGAATGACTTGAAATCACGGGAAGATATCAAAGATATTATTATGCGCCCTATTTGGCAACGCTTCGGCCTCCGGAGGCCGAAGGTGGAAATGAATGAAGCAGCCGAAGAATGCCAGAGAGCCTTCGACGTGGTTTGCTCTTTTATTGGGACAAGGGATTTAGTCCAAGAACACATTGCCTTCAGAGTATGGCCACTTGTGGAAAAGTGGGAAATGCCGAAGGAGACCATTAAAGAAACTGACGAAGGTGGATTAGTTAAGCTAAAATACACATTCCAATATGGGGATAAATTCGTCGAGCCAGATGACGACTGGCTAAAAAGCATTGAGGCCATAAGTGATGAATTGCTTGGAGTATACTCAAAGACCGAAGATACTGCATTATCAGCGGCCTTCGGAGGCCGAAAGAAGAAGAGACTCAACCGAGTATTTGATGCAATTGGGTTTGTCTACCCCGACTACCGTTATCCAACGCGGGGTCAAAAAAGAAAGAATACATCTTCTGCGAAGGAAACTGCTTCAGCCGCTCCTAGCGAGCCGGCGCCGAAGAGGAAAAGGGTAAAGGTTCTCACACACCGGCCACGTTATATTGAACCAGCCACAGTGCCTGAGTTTGTCGGTGAGACCTCTTCGGCCACCGAAGCTAAAGAACCAACTCCGCTGCCAAAAATCGAAGAGCTGGCCGAAGTGCCAGCAAAAGAAAAAATAGAAGAATCGAGGACTGAAAAAACAAAGACATCAGAAGTTTTAAGTCCTTCAGCAAAAATTGAGGCAGCAAAAAGCCAAAAGGGTCCAGCAGTGACCCCGAAAAGAAAAAGGATGGTTAATGTGTTGGATGTTTTGGAGACAATTAAGTCTTCAAGCACAACTCCGAAGAAAATTGTTGAAACTTCCGAAGTGCATACTGAAGCCTTTGTTGCCGAAGCTTCAAAGCAACAATCTAAAACTGAAGCTCGGCCTTCAGATCCCACCAAGGTGAAATCCTTGGAAGCCGAAGAAACAAAAATAGCAGAGCCAATTTTGGTTGAAGAAACTGGCACTGCTACCCCCGAAGCATCCTCCAAAGCCCTCGATTATATTGTACGACATGCTTCGGGAAAAGATTATCTGAAGAAGAGATTTTTGAAGCTAATCACTATGCCCGAGAACTGAAGTATCCAAAGGGGGCCTTAGTATTCAATGGCACAGACAAAGATGACTTCTTATACTGCCTCCCAGACAACAAAGAATTATCTGTCTGCCGGGAGATGGCTAGAAGTATGGGGTTCCCGAAGCTTGAAGCTGGCCTCTGCGCTATGACGAAGGACGATCTTGCAGATAGCCTCGCATATAATAGTCTGAAGGTATGAAAATTGTATATTTGGAAGTTTATAAATTTTGAATCATTGTTTTATTCTTATGCTAATTCTTTTCATATAGGGTTTAATACTTAGCAACGCTTTGAGAGCGCAAAAGAATGCCGAAGACGAGAGCTATAATATTGCTTTCAACAACCTACGAATAGAGGTTATTAAGCTGAGGAATGAAGCTTTGGAAAAAGATAAAATTCTACTTACATTGGTGGATAAAATAAAGGAAGACGAAGCTACTTCTAAAGCTCAAGCTGAGGCTCAGAAACGCGAAATTGAAGATCTTCGGAAACAACTAGCCAAAGCTAAAGAAGAACGCATACTTGAAGAGATGAAACGAGAACTTAGTGATCAGTGGGCAAATCATTTAGAAAGAAACGTTGAAGAGCTTCGTGCATTCAAGAAAAGGTGCTATAACAAATCTATAGAATGCGCTAAGAAAATAAAAACCAGCTTTGCCAGCGTTGGCGCATTCTCGAGCGAGGAAAACTTCACAAGGGGTGACCCCGAAGGCCCAATTGAATGGATCAGCCACGAAGCTGAAGCCTTTGAAGAAATCTTGAATAGCCGCGGGGACATATGTGCCTTTTCGGGTGCCAGGGGGATTGCTACTATTTTAGAGAGGAAAGGCTGTGAGCATGTGAAATTCTTGGCACAATCCGAAGCCGCCTTATCCTCCGAAGATATAAAAGACCCCTCGGCCAAAGCAAGTCTGGTCGGTGGGAAATTTTTCACCGACATCTGGGATAATGGTGGCCGGGAAATGGCCCAAGAAATTATTCGAAAAAGCGAAAAAGGCATTCAGGATGCTAGAAAAATAGCCGAGGCTGCTGAAAAAAGTGCAGAGCCCGAAGGGCAAATAGGTATTGATTAGTGGTTTTTGATTCTTTGTTGTAATTTTTTGATTTCGAACTTGTTCACGGTTTGTAATATTCACAATTTGTAATAGTAATATAGTTGTGTCTTCTCCTCCCTCAGAACCTACCGAGCCATCTGCGGACCCCCACACGAAGGGGGACGACAAAATTAGGAAAATGGCCGAAGCTATCATGGATAAAGTTGTTGATCAACTACTGAACGAAGCTACAGAGATAGTTTTAAGGGAAGATTAGCTGTTATTGTAAAAAACATTGAGAATGTAACATTTGCTGTGTGTAATATTTTGTAATTTTGAATGTAATATATTAGCTGTTTATAGTTCTATTCTTTATGATGCATGAAACATCATATACGTACCATTTTTGAGCCTTCGGCGAAAAAACACCTTCCCTTCTTTTCATGCTTCGTAAATAATATCCGTGTTCTCATGAAATTAGTAACCAATCCTCGGAAAACCAATAATCAATAAATCTTTCCATTTCAGAGTTTGAGGAAAGTATAACTCTTTAATAACTATTTTTTGTGCCTTGTCACTATGTCTTCAAAACAATCTTCGAATATCAATACCGAGACTCCCTTCTTGCGTTGTTGATGCAATATGATGTATGATGTTATGCTATGCAAATGATGTAATGATGTGATGTTATGCAAAATGATATTTGCCGAAGGTCGATGTTCTTTCACTGCAAGCCTCCCTTAGGAGCTTCTTCGCCTTTTACTTCAGCAGAATCAGCGTTTATTTTTCGCTGTAAGCCTCCCTTAGGAGCTTCTTCGCCTTTTACTTTCAGCTGAATTAGCGTTTATTTTTCGTTGTAAGCCTCCCTTAGGAGCTTCTTCGCCTTTTACTTTCAGCGGAATCAGCGTTTATTTTTCGCTGTAAGCTCTGCATTCCCTTTGGAACGACTTTTGAGCAAAAAACTTACACTGCGCTCCCTTAGGAACGACTTTTGCTGCTTCGAAGAAATTACGCTGCGTTCCTTAGAACAAAATTTTTGATAATTCGAAGATCCTCCTTGCCACCATAAATTCTTATGCTTCGTCAACTCAAGCTTATGGAGAAGATATATTTTTATTATGGTAAAAAGCGAAACTGTTACAAGAGAATAAAAATAACAAAAACACTTAAGCCTCCCATAATTGTTCCTTATTAAAAAGAGAATAATATTGAATGCGAAAAACTGATGTCGGGGTAGGATATTTGTCAATAAATGTGCTTCGACTCTGGCACAATGCTATTGACTGTGCGAGCTTCGGACTCTTCTCTAAAGTCCCGTTGATGGTGAGTGTGCTGACTCCCTTCTGGCTGCTGGCCTCGTTGCATTGGTGGTGGAGGTGGAGGCTATTGCCAAGATGCTTGGGGTTGGCTTGCCGAAGCAACATAAGCTGCAGGGTGGTTGCCTACATATTCTGGTATGTAAGGCGAATGGTACGAAGCAGTATGCATGACTTGCTTCGGCTGACTCTGTTGTGCTGCAGCTTCTGCTATCTCCTTTTGCTTCTGGATGGTAACATGGCACATCCTGGTGGTATGGTCCTTGTCCTCACCACAGAATAGACAATAAATTTTCCTTGGTTGATCCCCAAATCTTCCTCTGAAGGCCTTGGCGCCTCTGCCCCTTGGAGCTGGCAGCCGGAAAGAGCTTTGCTGCTGCCCCGAAGCTTGCGAGGAGTAATGTGGCCTTTGCTATTGACTCCCTCTATCATCACTCTGAGCAGAGTTGTGAATTGACCTGACGTGCCTCGGATGGAATCTTCCTCCGAAGCCCCTGGTCATTTCAGAGAACCTGTATGCTTCCTCCCTTCTTTGGCGGAAGTCATTATCAGCTCGAATATACTCGTCCATCTTCTAGAGCAGCTTCTCCAAAGTTTGAGGAGGCTTCCTGGCAAAGTACTGAGCTGAAGGTCCCGGCCAAAGCCCTTTAATCATGGCCTCAATGACAATTTCATTGGGCACTGTTGGTGCTTGTGCCCTCAGACACAGGAACCTTCGGACATATGCCTGAAGGTATTCTTCGTGGTCCTGGGTGCACTGGAATAAAGCTTGAGCAGTGACTGGCTTAGTTTGAAACCCTTGGAAGCTGGTTATCAACATGTCCTTCAGCTTTTGCCATGAGGTGATTGTTCCTGGCCGAAGAGAGGAGTACCATGTTTGTGCAACACTCTTGACAGCCATGACGAAAGACTTTGCCATGACTGCAGTATTACCACCATACGAAGATATGGTTGCTTCATAGCTCATCAAGAATTGCTTCGGGTCTGAATGACCGTCGTACATGGGGAGCTGGGGTGGCTTGTAAGACTGGGGCCAAGGTGTAGCCTGTAGTTCTGTTGACAGAGGAGGAGTATCATCAAAAGCAAAATTTCCATGATGGAAATCTTCATACCAGTCGTCCTCGTTGTAGAAACCCTCCTGATGAAGCTCTCTGCGCGGAGGCCTTCGGTTCTGGTCATCTTGAGCAAGATGACGAACTTCTTCAGAGGCTTCATCTATCTGCCTTTGTAGGTCAGCTAGACGAGCCATCTTTTCCTTCTTCCGTTGGACCTGTTGATGGAGCATCTCCAAGTTTTGGATTTCTTGATCCAAGTCGTCCTCCGGAGGCGTTGGACTAGTGGCCTTCCTCTTCTGGCTTCGGGCCTCCCTAAGAGAAAGGACATCCTGATTGGGATCCAGCGGCTGCATAGTGGCAGCCCCTGTGGCTGAAGCTTTCTTCGGCGGCATGACGAAGGTGATGCTTGCCAAAGGTGTTCAAAACTCAAAAAATGGACGTGAGTTCACCGGAGGTGGGCGCCAATGTTGGGGACTTGTTCTCAAATGCTAAGAGTTAAGAACAAGGCAACATAAAAAGTGTTAAATGTTAAGGTACTTCGTCCTTCAAGACATTATATCCCTTCGGACATAATGAATTCCGGACGAAGGTTAAGAAGGAAGAGACCTTCATAAGTTCGATAGATGGTAAAGAAGAATGCGTATATAAAATACAAATAATAATGCAGATATTATCATCAACTTATTTTTTATTTTCATTATCATATCCATAATAACAAATTATAAATATACCTTCGGATTGACGGAAAATAAAGATACAGGCGTGATGCGAAAAGTGAATGCCAAGTCAGCGTGAACAGTACGGGAATATTGTTCATCTATTTATAGGCACGGGGCGCAGCCCGTGTAGAATTACACTAATGCCCTTTACATTTATCAATAACTCTATAGTAATTCTTTGAGGTTTAATTTGGCTTTTCATCTTTAAGTCGGTTCCCCTTTTCTGCTGTCATGCCGAAGCTTTTCTGCGCATAGCTTCGTGATCATCTTATCCTTCGTCATAATCGCTTTTCGTCCCACTCAAGCTTCGTCCTGACCATACTCTTGTATATCCACAGCCCGTTTCCGAAGATACCTGTTCACATACTTGGAAAACATTGTCAAATCATGTTTTTGAGGACCTTCGTAAGCCGAAGGCCCCCAACAACGTCAAGCCGAAGCTCTTCGGCTATAGCTTTGTCGTCCATTCTCATCACCTTCGGGTTATATCTTCACCCTGTCATGAGAGAAAACCTTCACCCCGAAGCCGAAGCCCCCCTGTAATAATCCATGTCATACTGAAAACATATGGTCAGTCATGTTTTTTAGGACCTTCGGGAGAGGAAGGCCCCCAACACAATATTAAACAAAACAAGAATGAACGATGAAGTATGGAACTCATCTTCTAAGCCATAGCATTATTTATTCTAACCTCCTTCGTATTACATGAATTTACAAACATACCTTCGGCTTCTTTGCACAAGATAGCTTGAAGGTACTTCGAAGGCTAAGCGGGATTAAGCTTGAGGCCCTCAAAAGGTCAATTATGCAAGGCACTGTTCACCTATTTATTGGGGAGAGGTACAACTTCGTATGAAATTACAAGCATGCCCACAAAGTTTACACACATGATTTACAAATGATGCAAGGAAATTGATGTCTTTTCTCTTTCTTTGTTGCTGCACAAGTCTTAGACTTCTTGTCCTTCGTCACTTTGCCCCCAAAGTTTTCTTCATGCTGAGGCCGATGGCTTCGGCTCGCACCTTCGCCGCCTATGTTATTGGATGAAGCTTCTCTACACACCACTTTGGCCAAAGGCCAGCTTTGTCCGTCATTAATTATATACCTAAAACACATCTGTTCATGCTGGAGTAAAGGTATTATGAGGACATTTGGCGAGGTAGGCCCCAAACAGTTATATGTTTAATAGAAACCATGTAAGGAGACATGTATGCTTAGGAGTACCACTCTGTACTGCCATGAGTGTGAGGTAGAACTAAATGAGGAGGTTGAGGACTTCAAGTACAAGATTTGTGATTTTGATCCGTGCAATGATTATTTGAACTATAGTGTTCGAGCTTATGGACACCCTAGGGCATGAAAAGATTGCCCTAAGAAACAAGCACAAGAAGAAAATCAAGCACAACTTTCAATGACTAGCCCTAAAGAATCACTAGAATTCTCTTAAGAACTTCTTGGTTGAGCAAAGGAACAACAGAGTATCCGAATAGGTGCATTGACAGAGTACATGAGAGCTACTCAACACCTTAATGATAAAGAATAGTGTGTGGAAATCTTGGGAGGCATCAAATTTCTAATGCTTGGAGGAGTACATGGAGTTACCAGAGACCCTTCCATGTCATTCTCACAAGAAGTTATGGAAGGAGACCTTCTATTTTGAGCCGTGTCATCTCAACCTTGTTGCATGTTCTCTTGAGGCACTTCCCAAGGTCGAGCCTACTATGGAGGTCAATGTGCTACCCAATTTTATGAAAAGAAGTAATTAAAATCTTTTTTCTCTTCTTTCGTGCTCTATGCTATTGGAGGTTTGGAGTCCATGGAGGTGAATATCTCAGTTGAACGGTAGCATTTTGGTATTCTTTCGCTAGGACCGGGAGCTCGGATGAGAGAGCGGGTTGTGAGCCATTGATTTCACATCAAGGGCATTGGAGGCCCCTCACCCCTGCATACTCTAGCCGCCCCTCTCCCCCTTGCAGCCGCCCCCTCCCTCTCCCTCTTGCAGCCACCCCCTCTCATTCTCTCAAAAAGCCGCCACCCCTTTCCCCAAAACCCTAGCCACCCTTCCCTCCCTCTCCTCCAAAGGGCAGCCACTTGTCCCCTCAGTGTCTCCTTTGGGTGGTGCAAAGATCCATTGGTGGATTGGTGAGAGAAAGAAGGAAGGGAGAAGGAGTTCAAGGTGATCTTGTTTTCTATTTTGTAATTGTGCTGCAATTCGTTGGATTATCCGTTCCCCTAGACGATTTAGGTGGGGTGTTGTCCTGATTTTTGGTGGCGGGCGGACAACAGTAGTGTCGAATTTTTCTAGGTTTTTGTGGGGGTCAATTAGCTGTAATCTCTATAACATTCATGTAGATCATTATCATATCTTTCCATAAAGTACTTATGCGTCAAATTTGGTGAAATATTCTAGGAGATATCATATTTTGACGGCTAGGTTGCTGTCCAAAAAAACAGAACGCAGGGTGTACCTTGTCGGCTATTTGAGGCTATCGAGATATCGAAATTTAATTATTTTTTGAATACAAAACTTGTAGGGTATTTTGTGTACATGTTTCTGGAGTTTTTATTTGATATCACTTCTGTTATAATTTTAAAGATATAAAATTAACAAACAGCGCTGCTGCAGTTTGGCAGATGGTAGGGAGAGGTGTTGTTCGCGTTGGTGTTGGGGTTTGTGTGTAGAAGCGATGTTAGTTATTAGCGACTGTTATGTGAATGTGTGTACTAAGTTTTATGCCAGAACAGGTGGTGGACCTCCGGATCATACTTAGTACCTTTTCAAATTCCCGGCGAAGGCAAGTAAAAGCAGTGGTGGTTTTCTACCGTTTGTTTGTATCTTGTGCCCTGTCATTGAATTCTCATAAGTATTGAATGTGTTAATCATTAAATTCTATTAAGAGGTTTGTTCATTTGAGAATATTCATGTTCCACTGTTTAAATATGTTGAGGATCATGATTCGAGAATGTTATAGGTGGTTGATTCGTAACTTGATGAAGTTGAAGTTTCTATTTGAAGCATGTTAAATGATGTGGAATTATGTTGGCATGTCATGCATAGTGCATCATTCATCTTGCATTTGAAGTTATGTCGTGATCTTATGGTCCGACCGTACCGGTACATTAAGCATTGTATGTTGCCCGCGGAGGGGTATGATGCAGCTTCATATCCCTAGAGATATAAAGGCAGAAGTCATATTTGCATTTGTAGTCATATCCACTCATGAGGTATATGTGAAACGTGACATTGCTATGTTACTTTGAGGTTTTCATCTTTGAGATGTGGGAACTGTCGGTGTTTTGGGTCCGACCGTGCACCTAGGGTTACCCCTCAAGGTGCTTTTAGGAGTAGGACGGTGTTACCGACTGTAGCTCGATGGTTCATGCTAGGCGCACGAGAAATAGTGGACAATGATGTACAGGTTCGGGCCGCTTTGAGATGCGTAACACCCTACGTCCTGGCGAGAGTGCTTTATGTGATGGGTTACAAGGGAGTTCTGTAGTGCTAGAAAACATAGATAGCGGGGTGAATGGCTAAGTAATGAGTGATTGTTCTGAAGGGGTGCCCCTTGGGCCTTATATACTCGACCGCGGGGCATTACATGCAGATATGATAACAACGCGTGCCTAAGAAATAGTGAACCATCTGAGTCTATCCTCCTATAATTCAGCCGACCCATCCTCGCTTGGTTCCGTTGTACGGGGCTCCTGCACGGGAAGGTCAGGTCACTGTTGTGATTACTGCTCGAATTTGTTGGGCCGTTTGGGCTTACGCCGACCCGGCCTTGCGTTAATCCGTTCCACTGGTTGTTCCTCCTAGGCCCACGAGGGGATGACCTTACGAATTATGGGGCCCTTGGGCCTTTCGTGAGGTCTTTTATCCTTCTAGTGGACCCGGGGATATCTGCCCCCACAAGCCCCCGATCTTTGGGTTGATTTTGAAAAAAACGGCCCAAAGATCCTAGGTCCAGCTTGCAGACTTTGATTTTAACAGGGAATGCTTTGGAAATAAGTCTGCCGGGCCACTGCTTCTGAATTCTGAGTGATCCGGTTAAAACGATTTTTTACTGTCTTCTTCTGCTATTATTCCTCGAAATTTGGTGTTCTGTCTCAGGTTCATGCTTCGGAGGTCAGCATTTTGTACTATTGGACTTCGAACTTCATTGGGTGCACCGAAGGTGTAGCCCCCGAGCTTCGAGTGGATTTTTGAAAATAATCCACTCGAAGGTCTTCATTTCATGCCTTTTTCTGGGAATCATCCTTTTCTTTTGTCGAATGCCTTCAGAGATCAGCATTATATTATTAGCTCTATGCTTTCGAGGTCAGCACACATTTTTGTCTTTGAGGCTGAGTACGCGATCTGCCCATATCTTGCTAGGTCCTGCAATTTATTTGATCTGCGACTGATTGGATGTTCGATAGATGGCCCTTGACTAGTCTTCATGTCACTCCGTGCTTTGATGCTTCTGTCGATTAGACTTGTACCTTATCGGCTATATTTGGCTTTCCTTTGATCCTTGCTGATATCTCTCTTCTGTCTTGGAGTATTCATTGCATATACTGTACGGATGTGATAGTTTTGGAAAATATACTGATAATTCCTGGGCGTCCCCCCCAATGGGCAAGGGACGGCTTGGTACGCTGAGCGTTTAGCAAACTGCTTCTGAGTAGTAACTTCATGTGACCGCGGGTGTAATCATATCGCCCGCACAGTTGACTGGAGTCCCAATGCGTGTCGTGTTAGGTGAAACGGCGTCAGCCGCCTGGCGTGTCTTCAGACGGTTTGAATTGCATATTGAATTTTTGCGACTGTTCGGTGGCTGTGGTAGGAGGTGAGCAGTTGCCTTCTTCTTCTACAAATAGTGTTCTTGCTTCTCCGGCATTTTCACATTTCTTGCTGCTGCTTGTTGTTTCATCTCCTCATCTTCCTTCCACTCCACCATGGGCAAGAGCAAGAAAGGTGGTGGCTCTTCACATTACTCCGGTGACAAGCGCAAGCGCGAGCCGACTCCTCCCTCGGAGGACTTCGGCGACTCGGAGTACTCAGAGGAGGAGTTCTCCTCCGAGTTCGAGGGCTCTCTGGCTCCTGCCTCTCCCCCGTCATTGTCTGATGATTCAGACGACTCCCAGGGGATCGTCGCGGAGGTATGGACTTACATCCGGGTCGTCGAGCGCGCCGGGCTCGAGGGCTCGGATCAGTCGGAGTACTCCTCGGACGAGGAGAATTCCTCCGACCCGTCCGAGGAGGGCAGCGGCGGCGACGGTGGTGACGGCGACGACGACAACGGAGGCGATGGTGACGGCAGCGGCGACAACGGCAAGGGCGGTGACGGCAGCGGCAAGGGTGGCAGCAGCGACGGCGGCGGCGACAGCAAGGGCAGCAACAAGGCCAGTGGCTAGACGCCACTGGTTTTAGGTGTTAGTGTAGATTAGTAGAAATAGTATTAGCGAAATAATATAGTAGTAGCTAGTAGTATAGTTAGTGAAATGTAATGTAGTAGTAGGGAAGGCATCAGCTCATAATGAGTTGATTTGTAAGTTCCGTAATGCTTCCCTTATGAAGAATGATTTCGTCCCACTTCTGTTTTCATTATTTTGCCTTCTGGTCAGTCGTCGATCGTTGTAATATTTACTGTCGATGATGTTTTCTGTCTGCAACGCTTGAGTAGTAACTTGGAGTCATCGAATCACGCTTTCGATTGCTTTATTTGCGACGTCGGTGCTTTGGTGGTAGCGGCCGAGTCATTATTGGTGATGTTGGCGCTTTTCGAAGTAATGGCTGAGTGATAGCGGGCCACGTCGGTGTTTTAGAAGTAACGACCGAGCGGTTACTGGTGATGTCGGCGTTTTAGAGGTAACAGCCGAATCCTTTGGAGCCACGTCACCGCTTTAGGAATAACAACCGAGTGACTGATGGTGACATCGGTGTTTTAGAGGTAACAGCCGAGTGATCGATGGCGATGTCGGCGTTTTTAGAGGTAACAGCCGAGTGATAACGGGCCACGCCGACCGCTTTGGAAACAATGGCCGGGTGAAGTCTAGTAACATCAGCGTTTTTAGAAATAACTGCTGAGTTAAAATGGGCCGCGTCGGCCGTTTTGAAAATAACGACCGAGTGATGATGTGTCACGCCCGCGTTTTAGAAATAACGGTCGGGTGATGACATGGCGTGCCCGCGTTTTAGAAATAACAGTCGGGCGATGACATGGCATGCCAACGTTTTGGAAGTGGCGCCGGGCCCGGGAAAACCCCATATGCACTGCACTGTCACACGCCTCCGCCTTCCATGCCCTAGTTCTTGCTTTTCTGCATCCAGGCCTTCTCTGCTCTCTTGCGGAATTGCTTCCGCCTCGCCTACCAGCAAGGTTGAGATGGCGCCCAAGCGGAAATCTTCGAGTTCGTCCGTCGCAGTCATTCCCCCCATTGATCCCAACAGTCAGTTGTCTTTCGCAGGTAACCATATGTCCATTGTCTCTGAATCTGACCTTCTTCATCTCGTATCCATCGGAGTTCTTCCTCCTAAGGAGCTCTGTTCCTGGCGGATCTGCCATGGGGTTACTGTTCCGACAGAAGATACCCACGAATCCGTCATTTATATTCCTTTTCTTATCTGCGGCCTTGCTCTTCCCATTTCTCCTTTCTTCCGCGGTCTCCTTGATTTCTATCGCTTGAATCTGACCCACCTGAATCCCAATTCCATTCTGCAAGTTTCTGTTTCTGTCCATTTATGCGAAGCCTTCCTCGGTGTTTTGCCTCACTTTGGCCTTTGGAAGTATTTGTACCACTGTCGGCCTGGGATGGCCGGAGGGCAGCACCAGCTGGTGGGGGCGCGAGCTTGGAGATGTGCCGCGGGAGGAAGACTGACTACCTCGACATCCCACTCAAGGACAGCATCAAGGGATGGCGCCTGGAATGGTTCATCATGGAGAATCATGGGAATTCCCTCCCCCCACGGTCAGGGAGACAACTGGATGTTCGCACTCCGAGCTGGACCGAATCCCCCACAGACCAGGTGGTGGCTGAGGCAGGGGCTCTGCTAGCTGAAGTTGGATTGTTGAAAGAAAGGGGTCTGACTGCAGAAGCTATGGTCGCTGACTTTGTTTTCAAGAACATTCAGCCGTTGAAAGACAGAGCATATCCGGTCTATCTGTACCGAGGCCTGGCTGATTCAACCCGGGTAACCAACAGAAGAATTCCTACTGTGGACTTGGTGAGCCGGCTTGAAATGATACTCAGAGGCAAGGTGTCGAACATCGGTGCTACTGTTGCGTACTCAGCCTGGAATCTGCGTCCTTCCAAGGCCTTTACCAGTTTTGTGTCGAATCCTCCTGTCGGTGATAGCGGTTTGGGCCTTAGAGTGCGACCCTATCCCGAAGAAGTTAATGCTTTGGTTGCCTCACTGGAAGAAATTCCTGACGACGAGAGGCAGGTTCATTTTGAGGTGCCTTTGAATCCCAGTGATGCAGAGATAAGTGCCATGCTGGATATGTTAGCTGAAGATTCCTCTGATGCAGCCCCTGCTGAAACACCGGTGGTAGTGCCCCTCCAAGAAGCTAGCGAAGCTTTGGAGATTCAGAGGTCTGACAGTATTCACCCGAAGCGCCCTCGCCGAGCCAACCAGCTCGCTTCTCCTGGTGAGGGGCAGAAAAAGAAGAAGAGACGTCTTCGTCGAGTGTCTAGCTTGGATCAGGATGCCGGTCCTTCTGTGCCTGCTGCTGAGGAAGTGCTAGTGCCTGCCTTTACTGAGGCTAAAACCAATGGTTGTGATCTGACCGCTGCTGACCCCAATGGGTGTGATCCTGCTGAAGTTGACCCCAATGGGTGTACTGTCCGTGTTGTTGATGAAGATGATGAAGAAGAGGATAAAATCCCTCTGATTCGGAAGAACAGCCGACGTTACATAGCTAGTGGGGAAAGTAGTGGTGTTCCTTCTCCTGCTTTGTCTGCCCTCATTGGTCTGCAAAAATTATCTCTGACGAACTTCGATCAGGCTCTTGAAGACATGGTTCCAGAAGATCTGTTGTTAGAGCCGGCAGATGGTGGCGCGATGGATGTTTGTGCTGATGCGCCCGATGCCGGGTTGGGGTCATCCCGGGCAGTGTCCCGTGCCTCATCGACCTTAGAGTGCGGTCTTGAGGGTCAGGAGGCTGGTCTGGATTGCACTCCTCCCACGGAAGTGACTGAGGGTCCTTCAGCCTTAGAGGTGGCTGTTGCAGAGAACTTGGCCCTCAAGGATGGTGCTGGCGCTTACCCAGCCCCCGAGGGTGTTGCTGGAGATGATCCGGCTCAGATGGGTAGCGCGAGCTGTGACCCAGCCCCCGAGGGTGTCTGAGTGGGCTCTCCCTTCCACACTTCCATGGATGTTCACGTAGGGTCTTCTCCTCCACATTCTGGTTGCATGGCGATAGACCAAGCCTTGGGTCAAGGAGTCACTTTAAAGGCCAGCGCACCTGATGACAGAGTTCTGGCTTCTGCTGATGACACTGAATTGGTTCCCACTGATGCATTGCGGGTTGTTCCGGTTGGTGATCCTTCTTCAAGCCATCAATTGACTTCCCATGACTTGGGGGTTCCCTCATTCTTCTCCAACCTCTAGGTATTTTGGTTTCTTCTGGTCTAACTTTACCCCAGGCAGATAATTGTTCTCATGCTTGTCTGTTTTTAATGCCACACGTTGGTTGATGAGATGGCTAGTCGGCTGAGGTTGCAGGGTGCCTCTGTCCCAGAAGGAGCTTTGTCTCTGGCGCATTGGAATCCAGTGCTGCTTCAGCGACGTGTATCTGATTTGGAGGTGGCAGATGCCGGTCAATGCTCTTTTGCTTCCTTTTTTGGCTACTTGATTAATCTGCTTTTTATCTGAACACCTTTGCTTGACTATTTCTTGACAGATATGGCTCGGTGGCATTCTGATCTTGAAGAAAAATATTCTCAAGGTCAGACTGAACTGGCCCGGGTTTCTGCTTCTCTGAATGATGCTAACATGCTGAGCTCCACCCTCCGTGCTCAGCTCGACTCTGAAAAGGTGACCAGTGAATCTTGGCTTTGTTTGCTGTGTTCTTATTGCTTGCTTGACATTTGGAGAAACTGATTCTTGTCTGCAGGAGGAAAAGCGTGTCGTCGCCACTTCTCGTGACAACCTTGACAAGTTATACCGCGACGCCAGCAATTCGTTGACCATCTTGGAGAGGAGTCATCGCTTCACCAGGGAGGAGTTGGATAATCATCGTTATAAGATGCAAGAGTCTTGGATGATGTGATTCGCCTCAGGCAGTTGGTGTCGACCAAAGATACTGTCATCAAGGATCTGCGTGCTTCCAAGAAATCAGTCGCCCAGGAGCTAGAAACTGCTCGGTTGGCTGTCAAGGTTGCTGAAGAGACTTCTGCTACTCTGAGGGCCCAGCGCGACAAAGCTATGGATAAAGCTATTCGCGCGGGGCGGATCCTGATGAGGAGACCCGGCGTGGTTGTTCCTGACGACATAGTGGCTAACGTGAATGCCGCTCTTGATTCCTCGAGTCGTCCTTCTTCGTCAGTTGCTCCTGAGAAGAACATTACTAAATAGAAAACACTAAATGCTTTGAATGTGTGGTTAATGTGCTCGGATGTTTTGTTAGAGAACACTTTTGAATACTGAATGCTACTATTGTTTTCCCATTGTTAGAATTCCATAGTATCTACAATTGTAGAAGTAAATGTAGTGTGATGGTTTTGAAATTTCCTCGTGGGGCATAGAAGTTGCCCTAAGATGGGTGATTGCAAACGTGCCGAGTGTGTCGTGCCAATTTAAGTCAGTGCCAACTTAAACCGACCGCTCCGTTAGTAGGGCATAGTGGCCACCCCAAGTTAAGTAAGCGTGAGCATGTCGCACCGCCTTAAGTCATTGCCGACTTAAGCCGATTGCTCTGTTAGTAGGGCATAGTGGTCACCCTGTGTTTAGTAAGCGTGAGCATGTCGCACCGCCTTAAGTCATTGCCGACTTAAGCCGATTGCTCCGTTAGTAGGGCATAGTGGTCACCTCGAGTTTAGTAAGCGTGAGCATGTCGCACCGCCTTAAGTCATTGCCGACTTAAGCCGATTGCTCCATTAGTAGGGCATAGTGGTCACCCCGAGTTTAGTAAGCGTGAGCATGTCGCACCGCCTTAAGTCATTGCCGACTTAAGCCGATTGCTCTGTTAGTAGGGCATAGTGGTCACCTCGAGTTAAGTAAGCGTGAGCATGTCGCACCGCCTTAAGTCATTGCCGACTTAAGCCGATTGCTCCGTTAGTAGGGCATAGTGGTCACCCCGAGTTAAGTAAGTATGCCAATTGACAGCGAACAATTTGAGTGCCTTTGAAGCCTTTTTATTGATGATATATTTCTCAATTTACAGAATACATCGTCGCCCCAATAGCTTCTGGGATGTAGCTAGGGGTAAAACTTCCTGAGGTGTTATATGTTCCATGAGTTCCCAATTTCCGTGCCGTCCATCTGAGTGAGACGATATGATCCCGGCCGAGTGACTTCTGCTACTATGAATGACCCTTCCCATAGAGGTGACAATTTGTGTCGTCCCTCCCCGTTAGAATTCGACGGAGGACGAGATCTCCCACTACGAAGGATCGATGCCATATGGCCTTATCATGATAGCGCCTCAGAGTTTGCTGATACCGTGCTGATTGAATCACCATATTCAGTCACTCTTCTTCGAGTACATCAATATCCTCCAGGCTAGTAGCTTCAGCTTCTGCTATGTTTTCAAAGATTAACCTCGATGCCCCGAACTTGAGATCAGCAGGTAGCACTGCCTCCGAACCATAGACCATGAAGAAAGGTGTGTTTCCATGCAAAGCTCGACTAGGTTGAGTTCTCAGGCTCCAAACAACATACGGCAACTCTCTGATCCACTTTCCTGTGAACTTTTCATTCTTGTCGAAGACTTTCTTTCTAAGCGCCTCCAATATCATCCCGTTAGCTCTTTCGACTTGCCCGTTGGCTCTTGGGTGCGCCACCGAGGCATATTTGATCTGAATGCTCTTTTGCTCGCAGAAATCGAAGAACTCTGAACTGGTGAAGTTGGATCCCAGGTCAGTTATGATGCTATTCGGTATCCCGAACCTGAATATTATGTCTTGTATGAATTCCACTGCCTTAGCTGAAGTTAGAGAAGCGATGGGTTTGAACTCTATCCATTTAGTGAATTTGTCGATAGGAACCAGTACATGAGTGTATCCTCCTTGGGTTTTCTTGAAAGGTCCAATCATATCCAATCCCCAGCACGCGAACGGCCAAGTTACGGGTATAGTCTGCAGCTGCTGTGCTGGTAGATGCCGCTGTTTTGACAAGTACTGGCAGGCTTCGCACCTCTGGACTAACTCGGCTGCATCACTCTTTGCTGTTGGCCAGTAGAAACCCGACCTGAAGACCTTCCCAACCAGGGTTCTGGATGCTGTGTGTACTCCACATTGCCCAGCGTGGACCTCATCCAGAAGTTGCTTTCCAGTAGCTGAGAGAATGCATTTCATGAGGACTCCTGATGCGCCCCTTCTGTATAGTGTTTCCCCAATGAGTGTATAGTGAGCTGACTGTCTTGCGATGCGCTCGGCTGCATTCTTGTCATCTGGTTTCTTCTCATTCTTTATATATTTGATGATCGGCCCCCTCCAGTCATCAGAATCTGACTCTGGTTGGCTCAGAGTATTACATTCCTCTGCCCGATCCAGTGAAATGCTTGGGTGTAATATTTCTTGAACAAAAACTCCAGGCGGGTCCTGAGTTCGACTGGATCCTAGCTTGGACAATACATCAGTTGTCGTGTTTCGATCTCTCTCCACATGGTGAAATTCGAGACCTTCAAATTTGTCTTCTAGTTTCCGACAGCAGTGCAGTATTTTCCCATGGAATCGTTCGAACAATCCCATTCTTTATTTATCTGACTTATGACCACCAGAGAATCTCCATATACCATCAGTTTTTTGATGCCCAGTGATATGGCAATGTTCAGTCCATGAATCAGAGCTTCGTATTCTGCTGCATTGTTAGAGGCTGGAAATAACAACTAAAGGGCATATCTGAGGTGTTCGCCTCCAGGTGCAGTAAAGAGGATCCCTGCGCCTGCTCCCTGCAGCTTTAACGAGCCACCGAAATACATTCGCCATACTTCTGCGGTTTCTGGGTTATCCGGTATTTGTTGTTCGGTCCACTCTGATACGAAATCAACCATTGCTTGAGTTTTGATGGCAGTGCGAGGTCGAAATTCAATGTCATGAGATCCCAGCTCGCAGGCCCACTTGGCAATTCTCCCGATGGCTTCTTTGTTGTGAAGAATATCTCCTATCGGAAATCCAGTGACTACTATGACTTTGTGGTCATCGAAGTAGTGACGGAGCTTGCGTGCAGTTAGAAGTACTGCATATAATAGCTTCTGAACTTGAGGGTATTTCTTCTTCGAGGGACCCAGAACTTCACTGATGAAATAAACAGGATGTTGTACTGGGTATGCATGTCCCTCTTCTGCTCGCTCGACTACCAATGCGGTGCTCACCACGTGGGTCGTGCAAGAGATATATAACAGCAGATCTTCAGCAGGTTGAGTCGGCGTGGCTCGACGCGGTGGTTTCAGCACTGGTGGTGTTGTCAGGAACTTTTTCAACGCATCTAGAGCTTCCTGTGCTTCTGAAGTCCACTGAAATTTGTCCACCTTCTTGAGTAACTTATAAAATGGTAAGCCTTTTTCTCCCAGCCTGGATATAAATCTTCTCAGAGCTGCCATACATCCGATGAGTCTTTGCACTTTCTTTTGTGATCGTGGTGCTTCCATCTTCATGATGGCCTCAATCTTTTCTGGATTGGCTTCAATTCCTCGGCGACTAACAATAAACCCGAGCAACTTTCCTGTTGGTACTCTGAAAACACATTTTTCGGGATTAAGCTTCCATCTGTATCGTCGTAGGCTGTTGAAGACCAGCTGTAAATCCTCAATGAAATTTTCTGAATTCTCTGTCTTGATCACCACATCATCCACGTAAGCTTCCACACGCTTGCCCCAGTGATCGTCTAAGCATGTCTGAATAGCCCTCTGATAAGTCGCTCCAGCGTTTTTGAGGCCAAACGACATGGAGGTATAGCAGAAGGCTCCGAACGGGGTGATGAAAGCTATTTTTTCCTCGTCTTCTTTTGCCAAACTAATCTGATGATACCCAGAGTAACAATCCAAGAAAGACAACACAGAACACCCGGCGGTCGAGTCCACCACCTGGTCTATCCTAGGAAGACCGAAGGGATCCTTTGGACAGTGTTTGTTGAGATCCGTATAGTCGACGCACATGCGCCAATCCACTTTATTCTTTTTGAGTACAAGAACAGGATTAGCTAGCCACTAAGGATGCAACACCTCTCTAATAAATCCTGCCGCGACCAAGTGAGCCAACTCAGCATAGATGGCTTCTCTCTTGTCGGGCGTGAAGTGACGTAATTTCTGTCGGATCGGCCTCGCCTAGGGGTAGACCTTCAATTTGTGCTCGGCAAGTTCTCTCGGGACTCCCGGCATATCCACAGGTTCCCATGCAAACACGTCTCGGTTATCTTGCAGAAACTGGATGAGCGCGCCTTCCTATTTATCATCCAGACTGGAACTGATGATAGCAGTTTTGCGCTCGTCGGCGAACCCGAGATTGATTCTCTTGGTTTCTTCAGTCGGCCGCATAGAGGTCACGGCTTGAGCTTCATTCGCGGGTATTGCGAGATCTTCCTCAGGTTTAGAATTCGCCTGCGCAGAAGAAGTCGTCGATGGTTTGGTGGTGAGGGCCGCCTAAATGGCCACTCGGAAACATTCTGCGGTGCCTTGGAAGTCAGCGCGCACAGTTATGATCCCTTGTGGTCCTGACATCTTCAATATCATGTATGTATAATGCGGGATGGCCATGAACTTTGCTAATCCAGGCCTCCCGATGATGGCGTTGTACCCGCAGTTGAAGTTTGCCACCTCGAACCTTAGGAACTCGGTTCTGTAGTTCTCCGGAGTTCTGAAGGTGACCGGCATGTAGATGTGGCCCAGCGGGTATTCTCCTTCAGTCGGCACGATGCCGAAGAAAGGAGTGTCCGACTCGTGGAGCTCTTTGAGGTGAACTCCCAAGCCTTGGAGTGTCCGGGGGAAGGTGACGTTGATGCTGCTCCCCCGTCCACTAATACCTTCTTTACCCTGCTCTCTCGGATCACCGAATCGACGAGGAGCGGGTATTTGCCTGGGTGGTCGAAGTTGAGCCACTGATCTGCCCGGGTGAAGGTGATCAGGTGCTCCGACCATCGGTATGGGGCGGGAGGACCGGTAGTGTAACACCTCAGGTGTTACCATGGCTAGGGCACACCTATGCACTAATGACTATGATCACATGTGGAAGAAACTTAAGGAGCAAAAGTGTAAGGGCCTTAGAAGCTAGGTTTTAACCAAGAGATGTGAATGGCCAAAAGCATTACCCAAGTGGTGAGCACTTATCACTTTGGACAAGGGGGGAGTAAACCCTAAACCTCTCTTGAATCCTATCTTCTAAGCACCTTGGTTAAATGGGAGAGTTTAAGCAAAGGTGCAAGTCATGACCAAACCTTTGGCACAAAGTTAAGTAACTTATTAACCTACAATTATAGAGAGGAAACATTGCTAAAAGACCCCTTAAGAAACCCCAAATCCAATCCCTAAGTAGAGAGAGAGAGCTAGAGCTCTCTAATTCTCTCTAAGTCAAAAACTACACCTAAACTAAAGATCCATCGTGTTCACCTTGAAGATGGCACCAAAACCACCTAAGTTTTATACCAAAAATGTGGCATACCACCTAGGGCACCCCCTGGAAAAAGTTGACACCGAGCCCTTGACGTTTGACATGCCTTGGCATCGTTTTTGTCGCGAGGTGGGCAGGGAGACATACCTGATTTGGCGTCTAAAGATCTCCCTACCTAGGGCGTATCTGCCATGGCGACTCATGGATGAGAGATAGCCCTAGGTGCCAGGAAAAGACTCGCGCCGGATTTTTGCCAAGATTCGCACGCTTGCGACTTGGGCGAGCTGTGGAACACGGGCAGAAGAAAACCTCCACGTGTTCGACGCGCCCTGCGCACGCCAGAGCACGCCCGCGCCTGACCCCGCGCCACGCCGAGACGCGCCAGTGTTCCTCGTGTGCGCTCGCGCCTATAAAGCCCACTCAGGCGTCGACCATACCCTTCCACGCACGCTCAACCTCACCAGAGCTCAAACTCACCGGCGTTTGCCCGTGCACGGCGAGTCTGGGGCCACCCGAGCCCCTGCCACCGTAGACCGGCCAACCAAGCCCTTCCCAGCCCCGTCCGACCCTCGGAGAGGACTGAGCACACCTCGGTGAAGCTCCCCGAGCGAGGAATCGAAGTCTGCTTCGCCGGAGAGGCTAGTCCACGGTCGCCGGACTCCCTCCGACCGCCGGCAAGCGTAGACCGGGTAAGCCACTGCGCCATTTTTCGATTCAATGCACAGATAGCCTCTACATCACCTCGTGAAGCTCACTATGCCATTGGATTGGACTAGATCGCCGTGATTTGGTCGGCACACCCGCCGCCGACGAGGACACCCGCCTGCGCACGTGGACCGAGCGATTCCGGCCGTCCCCGCCGTCGAGCCGTACATCGTTGTGACCGTCAGAGCCTCCCCGAGCCAACCCCGCCCCTCGCCGGACCTCTCTCACCGCCGGTAAGCCGCACCGCCCTTTTCTTTCCCGCGGGTACTGTTTACATTAGGGGAAGGACCTTGGGGAAGAAGAAGGAAAGGTCAGGGGGATTTTTGAACTGTCAGTGACTCAGGGGAATAGTGGCGCAGGGGTAGATTTGAGTGGGTTGATTTGGATTAAACCCAGGGTCCTCGGTGTAAACTGTTTTTCCAGGAAACCTTTATTAAATCTGATTTAAAATTTGAACAGAACTTGAATAATTCATAACTTATGTTTTATTCATCTAAATTTAGTCAAACCAATTTTTTCAGATCTTAAATAATATAAACTACTTAGGAAAAATATAAAACCCTTATGTACTACAGAAAACTTTAGGGTTCTGATTTAATTATTGTTTTGGCCAAAAGCTAAATAATAGGAAGAAAAATAGTTGCACTATTTGACTAGGGTTAGAAAAATTTGGAGAAGTTTATGTCCACCTACTGACCTGTTTAAAAATGCTAGACCTCTCTGTCCACCCCATTAAGTTAGTTTTTGCCATTTATTTTACAATGTGCTTAAGGTTAACAAAAATAGAAAAGATGATTTAAAAAATGAACCAGGGGGTACTCCTATTTTTTAGAATACTTATTCAATAAAGTTCACTAGAAAAATCTATTATACCCTGGTTTAGTATAAAATAAGTAGGATACCTTTTATTTTAAGAAAACAAGGAAAACTTAGAAAAACCCTACAAAAATAACCCCAAGGTGAAAACACCCCAACCCTTGGGATAATTAATGTTTTGTTGTTAAGAACTTAGGAAAAATATGAAATCTGCTGTTTGACATTTTTCAAATAACAATGTAGTAGAAAGTGCCTTTTTGGCATTAAACTTTAGAAAATCATAACTAAATAACCACCCCTTAGCTTTCTGTGATCTTTGGCACAGAAGCTTATTATTACTATTAGATACCAACAAAAATAACCTTTAGGACAGAACCCACCCCTAATTAAGAGTTGTAGTGCAAAGTGGCCCATTTACACCACTCTTGTTATTTTTGTCTAGAGCATAGCCTTTTTCAATTGAACCTCAAAGTCCTAGGATAAGCTATATTGACCAAAGGCAAGCCACTGTAATTTTTACAAAATTTTTGGAAAAAGTTAAACCAATGTTGTAGTTCAAACCTACACTAGAATTCATAAATAGAAAATAAAGAAAGGAAAATGAATAATGGGAAATGGTGTCATCCTAAAATCCTTGTAAATTGTTCACTAAATTATAATAAGGAAATACCAATCCTATATGCTTATCCTTAACAAAAACCTAAACCTAGAGTGATAAGCCTAAACCACTAAAAGCCCCGTATGACCAAGAAAACCCTAAGTTACTCAGTAACTTAGTTTTTCTTCCTTTAGCATAATGTTATTAAATCCTGCATAATCATGACATACATATTCATTGCCTTTCGATAGACTGTAACCTCGCTGACGGAGAGTACGTCCTCGTGCCGGAGCAAGGAGCTGCTCAGGAGGTAGCCCCGGATCCAGCACCCGAGCCTGCACCAGAGGATCTGCCTGCCACAGCCTTGGAAGGCAAGCCCCAGTTTATGCATAACCTGTTATTTATGCTATTTTAATATACTTAATGATTGTAGGATTGATTGTGCACTTAGGTGTAGGAGTTGTTTGAAACCCTAGTTGCATGATCTCAGGAATCCTGTTGAGATGAATACTAGTATGCTAGGTCGAGTAGCTGCTTAATTAATTAGGATCTCGGTAGAAGTCGAGTGATTTTTCTAGCACTCGCGCGAGGTCAGGAAATTGGTTGTACCCACTTCCATATCATAATGATGCTAGTCTAGGGACAACAATCCATGGGGATTGGTTGTCTACGAGATGAAATGGGAATAAGGATTAACGTGCGGATACCTGTGTCAAGCGTTTGAATGTACTAAACACATACCGAGAAATATGGTAAATCGGTAAGCCTAGTACTTGAGTGAACCTGTCCGCAGACTTTACCCCTCACGCGACCTGAGACGTGGTCTCCCATTCCGGTTATGGTGGGTACAAGTGCGGTCACTGCACGACGGCAGTCGGGGTCAGTGAGGCATTGTACGCCAAGGCGGTGAGCCCTGATCTATTGCCAGGGGATCGATGGGGACGGTTGATGTGTGTGGGGACGGAGTGCCTCGCCACGTCGTGTGTTTAGGTTTACCTTGCAAGGATAAAACTCGATTCGAATCATCTGCTTCTCACAGCTAATGAGACTTCTTGATCCATTGTACTGCATTGAGTAACAAGTGGAAATATGATGAGTTGATATAATATGTTGATTGCTAAAAATGTTTGCTACTATGTATGAATAGATAGTACACATTTAGCCTTAAGAGAGTCACACTTAAATTGGCAAAGTTAAAACTGACTTAGAAACTCAGCTAGTGCTTTTGGCAACCCAACCCCACAGCCAAACAGCTGCATGTCTAGAGGTAGAGGAGTAGACTCCTCACACCGGGTAAGTCTAGCTGAGTATTAGTATACTCAGCCTTGCTTGTGGCATAATTTTTTACAGGTTCTCTAGAGGACATGGTTGCTGGAGTGACTTGGTCGTCCATCTTGCCACCGGGTTGGACTGTCGAGTGGGACCCTACCTCGGCTGAGGAGGAGCATGAGGAGTGATGGGACAGGCTTCCCCATCTCTTTGTTTATTTACCGTTAGTTTTATTCCACTGCACTTCGAACAATGATGACTACTTTTGCCAAACTCCGATGGTGATGTAATAATTTATGCCTTATTGTATTTGCTCTATGACTCACCATCGAGTGAGATTGTGGTACTTGATCCTGTCAGTGGCCTTGTCGGACTAGATCCGAGGGATTGACGGGTTATTCCCATTTAAGTGTGGTCTAGCCTCTAAGGCGGGACTTAGGCACTTAAGTTGGAATAATTCGGGCAGTTCCGCCACAGATAGCCGCCACCAGTATCTGACGATCATTGAGCTTTTGTTGTCTCTTGTTCTCCTGTGATCTGTGTCCGCCGAAGATGACATTGACCTCTCTGTCGACGCGCGGGAAGGCTCCACCTCCTCCCTCCTCCTGCTGCTGGGGTTGTCGCGGTTCTCCTGGTCCTCCTCGCGGCGGGGGAGGAGGTAGAGGTTGGAAGGGTCGGTCGTGCCCGACGGAGTGCTTGAAGTCTCTGCAGTTCCGAAGGGTGTGGCGCATGTCCTTGTGGTACGGGCACTGGGCGTCGAGGATGTCGTCCAGCGTGCGTTCGCCTCCACAAGGTCCTCCTCGGGCGCGAGAGGCAGGTGGTCCGGCCGCGTGGACTTCTTCGCGAGGCCTCTTCTCCCAACGCTTGTCGGGCTGCTGGTTCGTGTCGCGTCGCGGTGCCGCTGGTGCTGGCTTCGCTCCTCCGATGAGGTCCTGAGCTCGCTCGTCGGCGGTGATGTAGAGGTCGGCTTCCTAGAACAGCTGCTCGAAGGTAGTCGGCGCCTTCTGTAATATGGTTCGGACGAAGGCCGAGTCATTGGATCCCCTGTAGAAATCCTCGATCACTGCTGCCTCCGCGACCTCGGGGATACGATTTCTCATGGTCTGGAACCTTTTGAGGTACGACCGAAGGGTTTCGTCCCCTTGGCGCTTGATGGATTTAAGGTCCCATGGTTGCGCCAGTTCGTCGGAGAGAGACTGAAAGTTGGTGATGAAGCGCCGACTGAAGTCGCTCCAGTCGTCGATGCAGTGTCGGGGTAGGTGTCGCAGCCACTGCAGTGCGTCTTGCCCGAGGACGATAGGCAAGTATGCGGTCATCACGTCCTCGGTTGCCCCGGCAGCTCGAGCAGCGGTGGTGTAGACGGCCAGCCAGCCTCCCGGATCCTGCTTAGGTTCATATTTGTCGATGTTGAATACCTTGAAGTTAGGGGGCCATTGAATGGCCCTGAGGCGTGGAGTAAGTGCCGATACTCCACACGTGTCCTCCTGTCGTCGATGGTGATGTCTGTCCCGGGGAGGGGAGTGGTTGTCGTGGTGCCCCGACCGTCCCCGGGTGGTTCCACCAGTTGAAGCCGTGGCTGACTCGGTCTTGGTAGCCTGACTCCGTGCTGGGTTGCCGTGATCTCACTTGTACTCTTCCTGGCGACGAATCTCGTTCTCATGTCGCCGTTCACGCGAAGCATTGATGGAGCTCCGTGCGTCCCGACGACTGTTGATGGCGTGTCGTAGATCGTTCGGCGGGTGAGTGAGGGGTAAAAGATGATTGGCTGCTTGAGTGAACAGCCGCCGATAGCCCTCGGCGTCGGGAGTCCGAGGGAGGCCATCAGCTATCCAGCCAACACCCATCCGACTTCACTCGGCGTGTTCATGGCTCGGGCGAAGTCGGGGTTCAGGTTGTGCTTGAAGAGTGGATTTTCCCGACGTTGTCTTGTTTCCTGTTCGGCCTGTTCTTGAGCTCGTCGACGATCGCGTCGTCGGGAATTCCTTCTTTCCCTGAAGATACGTTCTTCTGGAGTTTCTCCAATCTCCGAGACCTCGTCTCGCGATACGGGTTGTGCCGGGTCCCGCTCTCCGGCTTCGTGATGCCGTTGGATATTTCGGCATCGGTTCCTTCGTCGGCGGGATTCCCGCTAAGGAGGTTCCTCTCCAGGCGCAGTCGGTTCGTCGTCGGAGATGGGGGGCGATTCCACTCTCCCGATGAAGAGGACGTTGGGGTAGAAGGGAGTTGTTGTCGCGACGACCTCTTCCTATCTTCTTAGAGGATGGAGGCACAGGAAGAGCAGCTTGACGACCCGTGGCCTCATTTGCTTCTTTCCTCCTTGTGATTCGTGTCCATTCTTCTGTCGGAGAGGTGGACAGCGGAGTTCTCCGAGTAGACGGACCCTTGGATCTTGGTTTGTTGAAGGCGGTCTTTTTTCGGAGCGCTGGAGGTTGCGCTTTTTCCTGCCTCGCCCCAATTTTCTCAGAGATTTCTGAGGAAGGCTTTCTCTCTGGTGGATCCGCGATGCGATGCAGAGTTCCCTCTTCATCCGCTACAGATGAGATTGTTCCAATGCAGAACATGGCCCCGGGGCGGATGGTGATCTTGTGTCGGAAGGTGACGGCCATTGAGCTAGCTTGGATCGATGACACACCCCCTACTTGGCGCGCCAGCTGTCAGTGTTTTGGGTCCGACCGCGCACCTAGGGTTACCCCTCAAGGTGCTTTTAGGAGTATGACGGTGTTACCGACTATAGCTCGATGGTTCGTGCTGGGCGCACGAGAAATAGTGGACAATGATGTACAGGTTCGGGCCGCTTTGAGATGCGTAACACCCTACGTCCTGGCGAGAGTGCTTTATGTGATGGGTTACAAGGGAGTTCTCTAGTGCTGGAAAACATAGAGAGCGGGGTGAATGGCTAAGTAATGAGTGATTGTTCTAAAGGGGTGCCCCCTGGGCCTTATATACTCGACCGTGGGGCATTACATGCAGATATGATAACAACGCGTGCCTAAGAAATAGTGAACCATCTGAGTCTATCCTCCTATAATTCAGCCGACCCATCCTCGCTTGGTTCCATTGTACGGGGCTCCTGCGCGGGAAGGTCGGGTCACTGTTGTGATTACTGCTCGAATTTGTTGGGCCGTCTGGGCTTGCGCCGACCCGGCCTTGCGTTAATCCGTTCCACTGGTTGTTCCTCCCAGGCCCACGAGGGGATGACCTTACAAATTATGGGGCCCTTGGGCCTTTCGTGAGGTCTTTTATCCTTCCAGTGGACCCAGGGGATATCTGTCCCCCACACTGGTTGGAGCAAGATGTCTTTCTATTGTTCAAACTGTATGTTGCACCGTTCCTGCCCCATTGTCCATGTTTGTAAAGGGTTCTTTGGCAATGTAGCGCTTGAATTCAAGGCAGAGTATGAGCCCTGTGCTGCTACCTCAATGTGACACTTTCTCAGGAGGTGTCCATGAGGAGCCACCCATCTAGGAGGACATCCCACTGCCTCCCCCACTCTTGGATGAGGTGAAGATCATTAGAGTTGTCCAATCGAGGACTTGGTCGAGAATCTACAACATCGCTAGGGAGGCCCAGCCAATGAGGGTTTCCTGAAATTGATGCCTCCAATGTTGGATATCATTTATGATCCTATTGTAGTAGAGGACTGGCTCCATGAGATTGGGAAGAAGCTTGATCCGACCACTTGCATGGAGGACGAGTGTGGGAGTCGCTTCTCACAAGCTCATGGGTGATGCTCGCGCTTAGTGAGACAACTTTAGTGCAATCACCTAGACCTAGCTCTCATCACATGAGAGGAGTTCACTGATGCTTTCCACAAGCACCACATTTAGAAGAATGTGATGGACGCAAAGGTGGAGGAATTTTGCAACATCATTTAGGGCTCACAGAAGATCCATGAGTACTCCAACCACTTCATCAAGATGATGTTCTATACCCCAAGGAGACCAATTCTAAGAAGAAGAAAATATACTTCTTCAAGAAGGGCCTTAACATGTGTATCAAACTGACGACATGCTACATTCATCAGAGAAATGATCAATAAGGCTCTAAAAATGAGGATGATTACCTATAAGTCAATGCACTATTCGAAAAAATAAAATAAGGATTGAGACTTTGCCTTGCACCCTGGTACCTTAGAGGTTGCATGTAGGAACACCATCGATTCCTCCTCTATGCACTACCTAATGAACTATACCGAGTCATGGAGGTGGTACCTACACTACCAACTACCACTACATGCCCCTAATGCGAGCCCTTGTAAGGCAATGTCACCCTCCATAGGAAGCATGATGTTTAGTTGCTTTGCTTGTGGCAAACCTGGTCACAAGACTATAGACTGCCTAGCAAGAAAAATACTCCACTAGAACATGCCTTGCTAAGGCAAGCCCCGTTTCTAAGGAATTCTATAGAAGGGTGTTGAGGGATCCACCCGTGTCTATCTCAACCACATGATCATGTTGGATTCTTAGGATGCCCCTTACATGGTGTATAATATGTTTATAGTTCTTGGAGCCAAAGCTCGACTCTATTTGATGTAGGTGCTACATGCTCTTATGTATCCACCAAGTTTGCATGAGAGCATAGCATACCTATGACTCTTTGTAATGAGTCTATTGAGAAGTCTTAAGGAGGTCTCAAGGCGTGAGCATCATTACCGAGGAACACCCTTTTCTAGCCAATCTAATCTTGCTCCCCTTTGATGGCTTGAATGTGATTCCAGGGATGGACTAGTTCACCTAACATCAAGGAGTGATATCTTGCTCATCCAGATATGTGGAGATAACCCACTCGAGCGACCGAGTGTTATACTGCGTGCCAAATCATGAGAAGTCAGTTTATATGTTATGAGCCTTGGAGGCTAAGTCAATCAAGGATGTGCCTATAATATGTGAATACCTTGATGTATTTCTAAAAAATCTACCAAGGATGACACTTGATCGAGGCATCAAGTTTGTGTAACATGGGACCCATTGTAAAGAGGCCATATTGCATGTCGGTTAACAAAGTAGAAGACTAAAGAAATAACTTAAGGAGGTGTCTCACAAAGGGTACATCATGCCAAGTTCTTCACCCCAGGGCTCTCCTATTCTATTTGTAAAAAGGATGGCTACATGAGGATATGTGTGGATTATAGAAATACGAATGACATAACCATAAAGAACAAGTATCCTCTACCAAGGATAGATGACCTACTCGACCAGTTGAGGAATGACAAGTTCTTATCCATGATTGACTTCAGATTTGTATACCATTAGATGAAGATCTGACCTAAGCACATCCCGAACATCACATTTGTAACCATATATGGGAAGTATGAGTTCGTCGTTCGGACTCATCAATGTCTGGCCTACTTTATAAACATGACGAACAAGGTGTTCACGGATAATTTGGAAAAGTTTGTGATATTATTCATTGATGGCATACTAGTCTATTCCGCTACTAAAAAATTGCACGACCAACATCTAAGAGTATGTTGGAGAAGTTAAGGCAGAATCAACTATATGCCATGTCCAACGGCGACCTTCGACTGTGACCTACTAGTAGGAGCAAATCAATAACAGGAACATTATACAAGGCCATAATCAACATGCATGGGGACAAAAGGGCTAGCTGGATGGTCTAAATCTAGGAAAGGAAAACCAGAGGGTGGAGGGCTGGGAGCACATCAACTGTGTAGAGATTCACCAAAGAGGAAGAGATTTTGAATACAATTACTGAGATCTTGGTCGTAGTCAGACATCATATACCCCTTTCGATAGGTCGTATATTGATCCTACATGACACAATAGACCGTTCTCTACGCCAAAGTACGACACACGCTTCGTGCCATACCAACGTGGACCGGTTACAAGCCGTACCGGGCCAATTATGTACCATGACACGGGGCATCCGATGGACCAGGAGCCTTTTGGACAACTATACGTGTGCTGGGAGGCGCCATGTGCGTGATCCGAGTTTGGAGAGAAACCCATGTGGCCGTACGTCATGTGGGGTAAACCACCACGTCCCTCCGATCCCTCGCTAGCTGCTGCTTTCTCCGTCCACTACTGCATGCACGCTAGCTAGCTCTTGGCTGCCTGCTGCCTGCTCAAAAGACCTCCATTATATATTATCTCCATCCACTACTTGCGGAGCCACCACCACCATTATTACCATTCATACATGCCGCCGACGGCTACCAGATCAAATTAACGTACGATTCACGAAGCATGTTAATTTCCAGCCTTGTCATCCATGCATGCATGCAACTCGGCAAGCTAGACGTTGCTGTTGCTGTTGCTGGCAAATAACACACAGAGATCGCTAGCTGGAAATATATGCATGCGTGATTAGTGCTGAGAATTGGGCTGGTCCGGCGAGCCCATCTTGCTTCGTGCCAAATGGATTTGGACCAAGAAAGTCAAAAAAAACTTTTGGATCATGTTGTGCACTCGTGCTAGTCTGGAGTATAAAAACAGTGGTCCAGTCCGGTCCTACTCCTAAACTACGTCGTGCTTTCGTTGGACCCTGCCAACTAAGTCTAACCCATATATTTGACCATATAATAAAATTAAAATATTACAACCACATAAAATCTATAAATTACTAGATTAAAGATATTAAACAAGCATAGCATCATTTGACTACATAAAGTCTAAATATCATAACAATATAAAGTTATAGCTTACTTAATTAAAGAAATTAAACAACATGAGTTTTATTGGGTCGTGTCCGCCCAAGACCGGCCTATATGTGCGGCCCGTGCCGAGGGCTCGACGGAACGGAATTTGAGGCTTAGCCTAGGTCTATCTTCGGGTCGTGTTAGTCCGACATATATTATTTCATACTAGACCGTGCTTTATGTTTATGTGTTTTGGGGTGTGATCGTGCTGGTCTAGAAAGTCCTGCCCATATTCGTAGCAATATGGGTGATGCATGGAAATGGGAGCAGCTAGGGACGGCAGCATAGCACATAACATGCATGCCAACGAATCTACGTCGTCGTTCTCGCTAACTCGATCGCAAGGTCGTAGCGACGACGCTGCAGCATGTGCCGCCATGTGCGCCTTGCCTCCTCTTCTTCTCAGTCATGCTCATGGGGAGCCCGGCCGGGGCGGACCTCGCGCTCCCAGGCCTCTCCGTCGATCTCTTTTCCGATGCATGCATGCTGAATCGATCCCCTCACAAAAAATATGCATGGAGGATGGAAATCCCATTTTTTTCAAAGGATTTTTTATTTTCCCACGTAAAATTAGTTTATTTTTTCTTGAAAAAATAAGAATCCTTTGAAAAAAATAAAGTTACTAAACTAGCCCTAAACTTTGTAGTACGTGTGTACTGTATACGGACTCTACGTCTTTACACACATATATAGCATTCCTGCTGTTAAGCACAGTTGCATACCCCATGGCCCATATGACACATTTGACACGCAGAATTGTTTTTGTGCGATTCAACTTCAAAATACGCCATTTCTCAAATCTTAACTCTGGTTCAAGAATGCATGTTATTGAGAAAAAAAATATGACGAGAACAGAACGAGATCCATGCATGAAGCCCACACATTTTGTTGAAAATTTAAAAAAAATGCAAATTCGCTGCAATAAAGATCCTATCGCGACTTGTTTAGTATCTCTAGCTGCAGCGTCTGGTTTGCAAATCTACTCAATTGCAACCTAGCTAGTGTGTATGGTATTATTCACAGCTACAGTGCTTAAGGATTATTTGCCTTGCATTACTATTGTACTACGTCTGTACTTGTGATTGTACTTTGAGATGATCATGTGACATGTGAGGTACATATGCACACACATATATATACGGAGCATGCGTTAGAAAATTAATTCCATGGAATAACACAACGCAACAAGTACGTAGTACTATATACCTCGCGTGCTTTGGAGAGAGCCCTCGGCCACATGCTTGTTAATTCTGAGCTGGCAATTGTTACACACTGTGTTCTATACACAGCTAGCTAGCTACGTACCACACACTGTTAACTTCAACCTTGAAAACAAGACCTTTTTCAGCGCATGCAAATGTACAACAATAGACCATGTGCCATGACACGAAAAAAGCGACAAGAGATGCATGCATGCTAGCTTAGCTATATATCGATCCAGGACCACCAAATGTAACGATGGGAATGCATATGCATGCTAGCTCAGCACCACGTACATGCAGCATGCGACTCCCATTCCTCATGCATGGAGATCAGTTGTGTGTGTGTGTTATGTGTATATAGTCTGCTATAAATCTCAAGCACACCACACACGTATTCTCCGGTCCATCGCCTTCCTCCTACACGGCCTCGCTCGATCTTACTTGCTTTTCCAGCTCGATCACAGTAACCAACGACGCAATGCGAGGCCCCAACACCAAGGCCTTCCAGCAAGGCTTCGTCCTCAAGAACATGATCTCGAGTCTCCAAGCCTGCTGCAATATCTCATCCTCTGGCTCCGCGGGCGGCGCCACCGCCACGATGAGTCTCCAGCAGAGGAAGCGCGCCATCAAGGCGTCGGTCGACATCGCCATGGCGGCTTCTGCCCGCGGCGGTGGGGCGCGGTGGCCACAGGCCGTCTTGGCTCCAAGTTCGTCGTCGTCGTCGTCGCCGTCTGCTAGAACGCCGTCGCCGTCGTCGCCGGGGAAGAAGAAGAAGAACACGCGCGGCGTGTGCAAGAAGAAGGTCGTGAGGCGGTCGTGTCTCCACCACACGAGGACGCGGAGACGGAGGGATGGCAGCATTGCTGGTACCACGTCCTCGTCGCTTGCAAGGACGACGGCAGCGGCGGGAACGACGCTCGGTAGCTGCAGGGAGATCGCGCGGAGGCTGGTGAGGAAGAGGACCATGGTGCTCAGGAAGATGATTCCCGGAGGCGAGCTGCTCCATGATGAGATCTCGCTGCTTCATGAGGCTGTGGACTACGTTACTCACCTACACGCGCAAGTTGACGCTCTCAGGCGCATCTCGAACGCGGTGCAACGAGCGAGGTTGAGCTAGATCTTGTGTTACCAGGTTAGTTTTCTGGGTTTTTGCTTTGTTGTTTGTTGTTGCTGCAATGAACCTGATACTCGGGTGATGTATAATAGCCTTTAATTGTATTGTTAACGAATCATACTTTCAAGTTTCAACATCCATCTATATATATAAATGTACCTAACATGAAACTTTTTTTATGGGTTCTATCTGTTTTGTTTTGCCCCTCAGCATGCAGATGTTAGTACGTGCCCGGATAGAGGAATTGGAAGGGCAGTTCAATTTGCAGGAAAAGAACAATGGCTGATATATAGATTGTACTCGCTAGCAGTTTTCCCTCGGCATATGATGGAAGCTGATGCAACTCATGTGACCAGACCAGCATGTGGAAATGATGAAGAGTAGACAAAATATGTTGTAGTCTGCAGATAGGGTTAGAGGATTGTGATTGTGATTGTAACTTGTAATAAGGCAGAAACCAAAGAGACATACGCATATTCTTGTGTATGCTGATGGACAGGTAAAGCTTTTGCTGCAGTATTTCTCTAGATATTGCTAGCATTTAACTTGTTGTCAACTCAGGCAGAGGAGATACATATGCATATACTGCATAGGGGGTTCTAGCTAGTCTTGAATCATTGCAAGAATACATGTCTAAATGGATGGGCTGTGCTAGACCAGACATGGCTAGGCCCTACAAGAATTGGGCCATGTTGGAAAGGTCTAGATTGACCATTGGGACATGTTGTGTCGGTCCACAACTCATGGGTGAGACCCAATAATGGTCTACCAGGTTTGTGATCGTGACAGGCCCATGTCAGACTGACCTAGATTGGCCAACGGGTCATGCCGTGCTAGCCCACAGCCCATGAGCGAGGCTCAGGCATAGCCTATCAATCCACTAATCGTGTCAGGTCGGAATATAGCCCGACAAATCTCTATGGTAGTCTATGACGTTTAAATAACATAAATAAGCAAAAAGTATTTATAAGTAGGGGGTTTACACCATGGTTGCTGGCTTCAAAGCCACATTTACACCCACTTAGCTAACAAAACACACATATTTTTTGTTTTATAGTCTATACTCAAACATAATGTAGATATGTTTAACTAAAATGAAAAAAAATAAAACCAGGTCAAGCTCGATGTACCGCACTTAAGGTCCAAGCACGACACATTGATGGATTGGGCCGACACGAGCCAAGCAGCTAACGGAATGGGCCATGCTTGTGATGGGCTAAAACCATGTCGTGCCATGAGACGTTCGGCAGGCCGTACCCATTTATACATCTATACTTGCAAATGTACTTCAAATTTGATGGAAAAGGGTAAACAACTAGTCTACTACTTCCCTTGTCTTGTCTTTTAACCTTTATAAAATACTTTATTCAAACTTATACCCGTGTTTTCACCTAAAATTAAATAATAAAGAGTAAAACTGTATCAACGATCCACGAATTTGGCATGATGCGCTACTTGGGTCCCCGAACTTAGAAAACCAGCAAAACGGGTCCTCTAATTTAGTCGGTCCATACAAAATCGTTCAAATCAAGGTTTGCTCAAACCGAATGTCGATGTGGTGTGCCACGTTGGAGTCACTTGGGTCCTAAAACTTTGCATCTTTAGCCTTGCCCAAGCCCGGCATGGCCAAGTCCTCCCTTCCCTCCGACACGCCCAGGCCTAGCCCCCCTCCCCCCGTAGTCAAGCCAGGAATCCCCCTGTGTGCGTGCGTTGAGAGGTTGAATAAGGGTGTGGCCACACCAAGATCCCACCTCTTCGATCTTCTTTAGCTATGTCCACTGAGATCCCTATGTACATATGCATGGACCCGATCCACTATCAAAATGGCTCCATGTTGTAGTAGACTGACAGGAGTTCGGTGCACACCAGACCACTATTGTTCACGGTGCACTACACTACTATATAGAGCAGATTTCCCCACTTGACTCCAACGGCTATGTGGGGTGGTTGGGGCTATAAATACCCCCAACTAGCATTCAAGACACATAATAGCTACACCAAACATCCATACATTGATTGCAACATCTCCATCTCATTCAATTCCTCCCAAGTGCCACATTTAATGAAATTAAGCTAGAGAAGTTTAGTGTCTTGTGAAGTATTAGTTTTCAAGTTGTTGCAACCAATTCTTGTGTTCTTGAGTTTCTTTCTCTCTCACTCTCATTCACATTCTTGTAAAGAGCTAGCAAGAGACTCCAAATTTGTGTCGAGATCCATGCGGAGACTTCGTGTCTTTTGATTTGAGAAGGAACACTCAACTGAAAAGTGACCGTTTCAGAGAGGCAAAGGGTTGAAATAGATTCATCCTAAGTAGACTCCTCAATGAGGACATAGATTCTTCAGAGCCAAACCTCGAGAAAACAAATCGCTCATGTCTTTGTGTGGAGTTTGATTTGTGATTTGTTTCTTCCTCCACCTCTCTTCTATTTCTATTGCTTGTGCTTGATTCTAAATCAATTGTGTTGTTCTCAAGTGAATTCCACAATCATATTGAGCAACACTTGCAAGAAGAACTACTCTCCCTTACTCGGATCGATTTACTTCTTGTTCTAACGCATAACTAGACTTTGAGTTCGTGTTTTAAGTTATGATTTTTTAGGTTTCACCTATTCACCTCCCCTCTATATAAATTTCAATTGGTATCGAAGCCCAAAACTTCATCTAAGAGTCTAACAACTCAAAGTGATGTTGGGAGAAGTCGCCAAAAACAACAAGGTATCCTCGGGAGAGAAGCACGAAGAGAAAATAGCTTTGAGAGGAAAGCCCATAGGAAAGTTTCTGTCAAGAAAAGAAAAAGGTGCCCTCAGGGGAGAAGAGAAAAAGGGAAGAAAGAAAAATCCTAAGGCTCCTTCATGTCGCACAAGGACGACAAGAAGAAGAAAAGTATGAGGAAGGGTTTCTGCTACGAGACCAACACGTATTCCTAAACATCTGGTGTTGAGTCTACATCCTCAAAGCGCCAAGAGCTCTAGCCAGTTAATCAAATTCTGTTTTGTTATTCTCGTATTCCTAAACACACTCCTTTACTTTTGGTTCCATTAGGAAAACTACCACAATTTGATGGTGAGGATTATTCATGGCAGTGTCAAAATGAAGAGTCATTTATACTCACTCCACCCAAGTATTTGGGATGTTGTTGATTTAGGAATGAAGATACCAAAGACTGATGATGAGGACTATGACTCAGATGAGGCCACCCAAATCATCCACTGCAACTCGCAAGCAATAATGGTATTACTTGCCTCTTTGTGTAGGGAAGAATACAACAAGGTGAAGAGGTTGCAAACAACCAAAGATATTTGGGACATGCTCAAGACAGTGCATGAAAGTGACAAGATTACAAAGATCACAAGGATGGAGCTCATCAAAGGAGCACTCGGAAGGTTCGCCATCAATAAAGGGGAAGAGCCACAAGAGATGTACAACTGGCTCAAGACGTTGGTGAACCAAATCTGCAACTATGGGAGCACAAAATGGACCGACCATGAAGTAGTTAACCTCATGCTAAGGTCCCTTATTTCATGCAACGCTACTCTAGTTACCTTATTGTGTGAAGGTCCTGGGTATGAGGTGATTACCCGTGAGGAGGTGTTTGATAAGTTCCTTAGCCATGAGATGATGGTTAAGGAATCTAAGCATGTTGAGGACTTGCCTCAAAGGAATGTGCCCAACTTTGAGCCTAAAGCCATTGCCTTCAAGGTAACAAGCGAGAAGGAGGAATGAGTCCCAAGCAAGGAGCTTCCAATCGACCCTTCCAAGCTTGATGATGAGGAGATGGCCCTCATCATCAAAAGCTTCTAGCAAACCATGAGGAGGCAGAAGGGAAAGGTATACAAACCCCATGCAAAGAGGATTTGCTAAAAATGTGGTAAGAACGATCATTATATGGCTAAATGTCCATATTCAAGTGATGATGATAGGGAAGAGGACAAGAATGGAAAGAAGAAGATGGAGAAGAAGAAATTCTTCTACAAGAAGAAGGGATGCGAAGCTCACATCGGCAAGGAATGGGACTCAAATGAAAGCTCCTCCTACTCCAACAACGAGGACATAGCCATCATCGTCTTCAACAAGGGCATCCTCTTCCTCAACGTCAACCACAAGTGCTTTATGGCAAATGAGAGCAAAAATAAGGTAAACTCGAGCTCATATCCTAAGTATGCAACCTCTGATGATGAATCTAAAGGTGAATCTAGTGATGGGGAGGATATGTTAGTTTTTAAGGGCCTTAATAGAGAAAAAATAGAGAAAATAAATAATTTAATCAAAACCATCAATGAGAAGGATGAACTCTTGGAGAAGCAAGAGGGTCTCCTCTTTGATGAACATGAGAAATGCAATAAGATAAAAAAATGACCTAGATCATGCTGAGAAAAGTAAAATCTTGAGTAATGGGCTAAAAGTGTGCAATGATTCAATTTCTTGTCTTAAATATGATAATGTTAATTTAAATTCTAAGATTGAGAAATTGAATGCTTATCGTGCCTCTACATCATCTATTGAACATATTTCTATTTTCATTAGATGTAGAGATGTTGATATTGATGCTTTTGTTGATAATCTTGCTATGATTAAGAGCCAAAATGAGCATATTGTAAAACTAGAGGCTAAAGTTGCTGAGCATGAAATATAATATGAAAAGTATAAATTTGCTCGTAGCATTATTTTGAGTGGAAGACGCCCAAGCATTAAGGACGGTGCTGGCTTCCAAACTGAATGCAAAGAAAACACCAAAGCTAATGCCCATGGAAAGGACTTTCCACAGTTTGTGAAGGGCAAAGCTCCAATGGTTCATTATAATGATGCTTATATTATTTATCCTAAGAATTATTGTGCTAAGAATGTTCATGCCAACAATGCTAAAAATGCTCATGTCCATCATTCCCATACCTCTCATACAAAAGCATCACATTCTAGGCATTTTAATTCGAGAAAATTCCTGGTATGCCATCAGATTTTATACTCATCCCTTGTGTGCCACTGAGTGGCATATAAGTATATTTTTTTGTGTCTATGACATGTGGGGCCAGTGGCATACAAGGAATGAGTATATTTTTCAGTGGCATACAGGGAATTGGCCCTTTTAATTCTCATGCTAAAATTTCTCAAATGCCTAAGAAGAAAACTAAGACCGGACCACATATGTATTTGCATACATTTTATGCATCTTATGTGCTTACTAACAAATACAGCGAAGTTGTTGCCAAATATGTTGGACCCCGGTACAAGACACCAAGACTTGTGTTTGGGTCCTCAAGGTGCTTATTACTAATGTCTAAGGACCCAAGGCCATTTAGGTACCTAAAAACAAGGCCTAAATTGTTTGTATAGGTTTGTGCATCCAAAGGCACAAGTTGAGTAACTGATAGCGGACACTACTACACAAAAGATTTTGCAAGACGGTGGTAAAACATTTTCGGAGGAGGGCGTGCCTTAGGTCATCTCTATTATACGCTGGCAGGGTCGTCGCCTTTGCGTCTGCCTTGGTTAAAGATTAATAGAGGTGATAGACGTAAGGCAATCGCCTCCGTTAATCTATATTAATAGAGGTGTTGGTGTTATGTCGACCGCCTCCTTTAAACAATTAACAGAGGCAGGCTTGTTAAGACAATCATCGCAATTAGTCTACATTAACAGAGTTATAGATGCGGTTGTTTTTAAATTGCTCGCCTCTGTTAATCAACGCCTATAGATACCTAAAAGCCACCTTCTTCCTCCTCATGGCTTCTACCCATTAAACTACTACTTTGAGGGGAAGGTTTTGATCTTGGATTTCTTGGGTTTGTTGAACGATCAGAGACTAGGAAAGTCTATAGGTCTTGGTGTTAATTTTCTATATTTTTATAGGATCGAAGAACACTGCAAAGTTGCTAGACTTCTATATACGTACACCCTTGTGCCACCTCTCCTATATATTATTCTCTTAATATTTTTCAATTAATTAATTAATATAATCTCTCTAGATTTTATATCTAATTTCTAGGAGTATGGAAAGATCAAAATGGATGTACAGATTAAAGAGAATGGAACTCAAGTACGTGGTTGAGGTAAAAACTTTCTTGTCATTGCAAAGAAACATCGAGAAGGTCTGAGTCAAACGACAACCATCTGCCTATATGCTCACTGCAAGAACACAAAAGGCCATGAAGAGGTCGTGATGCTATCTCATTTGATCAAGTTTGGTTTTGTCAAGGACTACACAATATGGACTTTCCATGACGAGAGTGCTAGTGTAGCTAGTTCATCATCTGGTGGAGGAAACTCATCGACGACGATGAATGCAGGTGGGCCACCAGCTGGCACCACTATTGATGGCAACTAGGGCTAGAAACGAGCCGAGCGAAGCCTAGCTCGGCTTGGCTCAGTCATTCAGCGAGCTACGAAGTACAGCTCAGCTCAGCTCGTTACTGGCTTGCGACCTGGCTCGAGTTGGCTCATGAGTCGAACTGTTTACAGAAACACATTAGGTGTAGGAACAATTTCTAGCTTTATGCTGTTGTAATTACAAAACCAATGAACAACAAAAAATGTAAAATTTATATCCAAATCTCAGGAAAAAATCGTAAAATACTAAAATTATGTACAACACCAAAATTGCTTCTTGTCTTCCTATGTTATGTTGCTTAGCAGTAGCACACAATATTCAAAATTAGAAGTTCAAAACCATAGATGTAGAGTACCACAGTACCAGTACCAGACTCGGCCAACTGATTGCTGACATCCTTAGACCTTAGGAACTCAACACTCTTACCTTGCCATCTCGGTCGGATGGAGGAGGCCAAGGAAAGCAGTGATCCGGTTACTCACGGTGGCGGAGGCTCAGGGAAGCGGTGGTAGGCGCCAAGCGACAGTGTAACACCCTTAATTTGGGGGTATAAAATTTCTTTCTAATGATCACCCAAATTCATGTGTTACTCTTCTCTCTCTCACCCTAGGTTCTATCTCTCTCTAGATTCTCTCTCCCTTCTACCCCTTTTAAGTAGAATTAGCTTAAGTTAGTGGAGGTTAATTATTTATTTTTTTGCCAAAACACTATGGGTCATGACATGTTGCATCATGCTGAGTTTAAATATTCTTTGAATCGTTGCACATGTTTGAATTAGTTTGAATTTGAAACTTGAATTGAATTTGGATTAAAACCCTAGAGAAAAGAAATGGAAAAGCAATTAGAAAATCCAGAGAAAAAGAAAAAGGCAAAGCAGCCTAGCCGGCCCAGCTCGGCCCAGCCAGGCCACGCACCCGCGCCGCTTAACAAGTGGGCGCCACCTGTCAGCGGCGGTTTCTGCCCCACGCGCTCCCCCCTCCCTCTTGTCTGCCCAGTGGGGCCAACTTGTCGGCGCCAGTTCTCTACCTCGTGGGCGCGTTCTGCCATGCGCTGAGCCGTTGTCCCGCGTGCCCCTTCTCTCTCTCTCCCTCTCTGCGTCGTGGGCCTCCCCTGTCAACTCTGCCCTCCCCACGCCCGCCGTGGACCAGCGAGCGCGCACTCGTGCACGTCGCCGGCATCCTCGGCCACGACGCCGGCCCACGTGCCCCAGCTCCTTTTTGAGCCCCACCCGTGCCCGCACTCACTGCCCCGCCTCATTTCACGTAGTTCTGGACTCGCTCGCGCTCTGCTCACACCGCCAGACCTCGCCGGAGACCCGTGCCCGCCTCCTCGGCCATCTAGCTCGCCGGAGACCGCGTCAAGCCACCCCGAGGTGAGACACCTGTGCCCATGCTCAGTTTCCCCTATTTCGCTTTGTTGTCGGCCAATTTCGGCTTCGCTGGAGTTCAGCCGTGGCGGTCCACCGTGCCCGCGCGGTGACCGGCCAAATTATCTTAGCCTAGTGCCCTCGCGTTGGTCCCTAAGGTACCCCTCCCTCTGCTGAAGCTATCCCTGGCCTTAGCGTGCCTCAAGCCCCCTCCCTGTGGCCAGAATCCTTCACCGGAGTTCCTCCGGCCCGCCCGAGGCCTTCTCCCTGCTGTTCTCCCCTCTCGGTCCTCGGATTCGTGGCCTTTTCCTTGCCACTGAGTTCGCCGTGGCATTCTCTCCCTCTCTGCCCAATCCCGGCGACCCCGAAATCACCCTAGCATGTGCCTGCCCCAACTCTGGCAACTTCACCGCCGCGGAGAGGAGTAGCGCCGCCCGCAGCCGTTCACCCTCCCTCGGTCTGATCTCCCCTATCCGATCTTGATCGCACGGCCCAGATCGCGGATACCGCTTCGCGCACGCGCGCCCTGCGCTCCTGGCCCGCCTGTCAGCGCTCGTGTCCCCTGGCGCTGGGCCCGATCGGTCAGTGCGCCCTCCCCCTCAGTCGCTAACACCCCATGGCCCGCCTGTCAGCGCTCGCCCGCCCGCGCGTGCGCCCTCGGCTGCAGATCTAATCTCAGCCCTCGGTTTATGATCTAGCGGTTGGAATCGCCCAATACCCCTTCGCGCAGTAGTTTTATTAAAGAGACCCTCGGTTTGTTTAGAATCAACCTGTCGTCCCTGGTTTTTGCGCGTAGGCCCCTGTAATCTTGTAGATTGAATCCTGAACTTTTAAATATTCATAGAATTAGACCTAATTTAATATTTTGAATTCCCAAACTTATTTATTTCATATCTTTTGCATATAAACTCCAAATTTAGTGATTCAAATTGCAAAATGTTCATAGGATTATTCTCTGTTTAAATAAAATAGTTTCATTTACTGTCTGCACATTCTAGTTTTTAGGGTTAATTATGAACTAATATATGTGTAGATTTATTTATTTAGTAAAATAAATAAAAGGAAAACCCTAGAGATTAAAGTATATTTAATCTTGTGAAGACTAATAATGTGTATTACATGAATTCATCTCTGGTCCAACTTTTAGGTCACAATAAAATAAATTGAACTATGCTATGCATTTGTGGGCAATACTTAAAGAAATAATAATTTATTTCTAAAGTAAGTTAGTTTATGTTATAGTTCATGTTATACTTTGATCTCACTATTCCTCATTTAGTACTGTGTTTCTATGTCTGTACATGTTTGGTGTGTTGTTCATTTGTACTTTCCAAATGTATTGAATGCATGCTCGCTTTATTTAGACAACGAGCAGTCTGATGTTCTCGAGTGTGTTGTTGGAGACCTCCCTAAGCAACAACCTGGTGAAGGCAAGTGTCCTCTGACCTATTATGTCCTACATACTCTATAATTCACTGTCCCGCATTACTTTATGAAACCTAAGGATTGACTAGTCTGTATTTACTTATCCTTGTTTACCTTTCTGGGTATCATGGTTAGCATCTTGCTATTGCCTTAACTTAATCAATGAACATGAGATGTGATTATTTATGATACGATGATGTTATCCCAATGATGTTATTGTGATACTCTAGGGGGATCAGGTCTTTTTCTTGAGTACCTCTCTGTAAGGAGCTATTTGTGGAGTGACCACCCGGGATAACAGTGCAACCATGAGGGTGGAATGGGACGCCCTTAGCTGATTAATTAGATGAACCTGGGGGTGTAGTTGGCTTTGCCTGAGGGCCGTCAATGGGGGCCAGGGCGTAGTGCTCCCTCTGCCAAGGGGGGGTGCAGAGGTTCATTCGATTTGGTTTTGTTAGTCACCCACCTTGGGGAGGTGTACTGCGTATGTACGACTGGCGAAACCTAACGAGCAGCTATGCACCAGGGGAGTCTTTGTAAAGGCTACGTAGTGTATCCCTGGCCATTCACCTTGGTAGTGAAGATCGGGTTTGTATAACCCAGGCTAGAAAGGGATCATGACTTGTGGGTAAAGTGTGCAACCTCTGCAGAGTGTTAGAAACTGGTATATCAGCCGAGCTCATGGTTAAGAGCAGCCTTGGGATCCTCTTTGATTAGAAGAACTTTGGATACTTTTATGATGATGGTTAACAATGATGTTATAAATCTGATCTCTGGTATTTCCTCTTTTGAGGGAGTACTTTTGGGTAATAACTAGGTTTATTACTAAAACTTGGCTCTACTAATAATAATAAATACTTGACCAACTAAAAGCAACTGCTTAACCTCAACCCCACATACAGCTAGTCCACTTTAGCCAAACGGGACATTTGTTGAGTACATTGATGTGTACTCACCCTTGCTTTACACACCACCCCCACCCCAGGTTGTCCCCATTGTACTCAGTGCTCAGGAGGTGATGCTGGCAACATGAAGTACTTTGAGGAGTTCCAGTATTACGACGAGTTTTAGTTTATCTTAGTGGCAAACCCCTAGTCAGCTGCCTGTGTAGGCTTATCATCTACGTTTCGTTTCTCCGCACTTTGATATTTATGTTGAACATTATGGCTATGTATTAGACTTTGTGGATGCCTTTGACATCTTGATGTAATTAAGTACCTTTCCTATTATTTAATTCGAGCATTGTGTGATGATGTCCAATTATGTAATCGCTGTGTACATGAGTTTCTGATCCTGGCACGTACATGGTTCGCATTCGGTTTGCCTTCCAAAACCAGGTGTGACAGATGGCGACCATGTGAGGCAGACATCCAGACACAATTAGGGTCGTCGATTGTTGGAGATAGAGGCGGAGGTGGAGACCATCGCTGGTCAAGGCCTCGAGCCCTCGACTCTCGAGCTTGAGGAAAGGGAAGCTGAGGACTAGATCCTGGAGACAGGATGCCGAGGACGAGAGATCGGCATCAGCCAGTGACGAGCCAACTCCACTCTCCCTATGCGTGGCCACGGTCACGGCGTACTGGTCCCTTGTCCGTGGAGGTAGAACTAGTAGGTTAGCTTAGGGTTAGCCATGTGACTGTGTCCTTTCGTGGGTGTAACACCCCTAGTGTTACAAGAACTAAAACTTTGGCATGACATCATATGCATTGACATTTCATTATGTATGCTACACCTAGAGTGCATCCACTAGGCAAAAATCTCAAAACAAGCTTGTGATGTGATGACTTGACTTGATCTTTAACCCTAGGATAGGGCACTTACCCAAGGGATAGAAGCATGTGGGTGAGTGAGATGATAATTTGGGTATGATCTCAAAGGTTAGTGGAGATGTTCAAAAGGGACTAAACTTAGAAAGTTTTAGTGAACCATAAAACCCTAGAACACTTAAAACCCTAATAGAGACCCTAGAAACCCTAATTAGTTCTCCATAAGATGACTCCTATTTCTATGCACTTTTGGACCAAAGTGCATACATCAAAGTGGTAGAGTAACAAAAATTAGGTAACTTTTACATTTGGAGATTTCCATGTTTTGTGGAACAAATTGGAGTAAATTGCAAAAGATCCCAAAAGCACCCCTATACTTGACCCTGAAATGCAGTGTTAACTGGCCGAATTCAAGCCCTAATATCTCCTGATCTGTGGAAATTTTGCCATGGGTCACTACAACACATTGGTAGAGCTACTATAGTAGTCCAAGTTTGATTAAGTGATTAAGCCCTAGAACTGTCTAGAAATTGGAGCAAATTGCCCTAGAAATCGGGCTGTCAGTCGGGCTTTACCCTGAACAGAGACTGTCAGTGAACTCTGGTGAACTTTGAGGCCGAATTACGCATGAGTCAGTGAGTATTTGATCAAGAACCCTATAACAAAGTTGAAGCTGGTATATTGGGTAACATGTTTGATGTAGTCGGATTAGCAGTTTGCCACATGAAAATTTGAGAATGAAGCTCCTCAAATCGCTCTGTTAGGCGTACTGAAGAAGATCGCAATGGTACAGTAGCTGAAAAGATCTCCGATTCAGTGAATCCGACGCCAGTGATCCTCCTCGACGATTCGCGCACGCCTGGGATATTTACGCTGCGATAGCACGGACAACGCAAGGGGGTAAAAGATCTCAACGCAGAGGGGAGCTTGAGCTTTATCGCCAGACTATTCACTATGCCACTTGCCACGCGATCGGCTGAGGTGCCATCACCGGAGTTCGCCACTCCTTGTAGTCGTGCCACGTACTTAAGATCGTTATCACGTCGCAAGATGTCGCTGTGCATAGCCAATTTACCGCCAGAGTCCTTGCCCCACCGAGCGCCACGGTAGTTGTACTCCGTGTGGCGGAACAGCCCGAATTATTCCAACTTAAGTGCCTAAGTCCCGCCTTAAAGGCTAGACCACACTTATATAGGAATAAACCGTTAGTCCCTCGGATCTAGTCCGATGAGGCCATCAACGGGATCAAGTACCACATACTCACTTGAAGGTGGGGCACAGAGAAAATACAATAAAGCATAAAACCATAAGTTAAAGAAGTACTTAATGTTATTACATCATAATCGGAGTTTTGCAAAAGTAGTAACCATTGTTCTCAATGCAGCGGAAATTAACTAACTGTAAATAAAAGGGAGGATGGGGAAGCCTGGCCCATCACTCCTCATGCTCCTCTCCTGCTGAGGTAGGGTCCCACTCGACTATCCATCCTGGTGGCAAGGTGGATGGCCATGTCACTCTAGCAACCATATCATCCAGAGAACCTGCTAAAAATTTATGCCACAAGCAAGGCTGAGTATACTAATACTCAGCTAGACTTACCTGGTGTGAGGAGTCTACTCCTCTACCTCTAGACATGCAGTTGTTTGTCTGAGGGGTTTGGTTTGCCAAAAGCACTAGCTGAGTCTAAAAATCAAGTTTTATCTTTTCAAGTTCTAGAATGATAATTTAAACTAGGTGAGTACCTAACTATTCATACATGGTATCAAACATTATATCAATCAACATATTATGCCGGTCCTCTCGTTTCCACTTATTACTCAATGCAGTACAAGGAATCAAGTAGTCTCATTAGCTGCGAGAAGCAGACGATTCGAATCGAGTTTTAACCTTGCAAGGTAAACCTAAACACATGACGTGGCGAGGCACTCCGTCCCCACACACATCAACCGTCCCCATCGATTCCCCGTCAACAGAAAGGGGCTCACCGCCTTGGCGTACAATGCCTCACTGACCCCGACTGCCGTCGTGCAGTGACCGCACTTGTACCCACCATAACCGGAATGGGAGACCATGTCACACATCACGTGAGGAGTGCAATCTGCGGGCAGGTTCACTCAGCTAATAGGCTTATTGATTTACCATATTTCTCGACATGTGTTTAGTACGTTCAAACGCTTGACACAGGTACCACACCTTAATCCTTATTCCAATTTTTGTCTCATAGACAACGCATCCCCATGGATCCGTGTCCACAGACCATCATCATTCCGTTAACAAAATGGATAAACCAAAACCTGACCTCGCGCGAGTGCTAGAAAAATCACTCGACTTCTACCGAGATCCCTAATTAGTAAAGCAGCTACTTGACCTAGCATACTAGTATCCATCTCAAAAGGAATCCTGAGTTCATGCAACTAGGGTTTCAGACAACTCCTACAATTAAGTGCACAGTACAAGCCTACAATCAATAAGTGCAGTAAAATAGCATATATAACGGTTATGCATAAAACCGGGGCTTGCCTTCAAAAGCTAGGGCAGGGAGATCCTCAGTGGCAGTCTCTGGTGTTGACTCCTGGACTCCTTCATGAGCAACTCTTTGCTTCGAAATGAGGACGTACTCTCCGTCAGCGAGGTTACAATCTATCGAATGCAATGAATAAGATAAATGCATGTTAATGATATGCCAATTTAGTAAATACGATGTATGGTGAAGCAATATTAAGGTAGGGGTAAACTAGGGTTTCTTTATCGTATGGTGCTCTTAGTGCTTTATACTTACCTAGTTTAGGTTTTGAGTTGAAGTAAGAATTTAGTCATCCTCTTAGAGTTTTAGTGGGCACTTAGGGAGATCTAGTTATGTAATATTAATTCCTTCCACGATTCCCCCTTTTTATTTTCTATTTATGCTTCTTTTAAAGGGATCTTGCACTACTATGTTGATTTAGAAATTTCCAAAAATATTTTAAAAATTACAGTGGGTTACTATTGGTCACTGTTGTTTATGCTACAAATTTGAGGTTGAGATTAGGATATACTCTTGGCAAAAATAACAAAGGTAAGGGTAGATGGTTACTTTGTACTACAACCCTCATTTGGTTGGGGGTCTAGAGGTTATTTAGTTGTGCCAAAAATCACAGAAGGTAACTTAATGGTTATTTAGTTGTGATTTTCTAAAGTTTAATGCCAAAAAGACACTTATAACTAACTTGTTATTTGAAAAATATCAAACAACAAAACTTGTATTTTTCCTAGTTTCATACTAGCATAATAGTAGTTATCCCTAGGGTTGGGGTGGTTCCTCCTTAGGGTTATTTTTCTAAGATTTTTCTAAGTTCTCATTGTTTTTATTAAATAAAAAGTGGTGCCTTTTCTTGGTACTAAAAGAGGGTTCAACAAAATTTTCTTATGAACTATATAACCTAAGTAAGCCAGGAAAAATATGGTTGCCCTCTGGTTCTCAATTTAGATTCCCTTTTTCATTTTCCTAAGGTTTGGTATAATACAAGTTTTAATGGGTAATCTTCCCTTAACCTAGTATACTGGAGAGTTTAACATTTTTAAACAGTGTATTTACTAGTTATATATATCTCTAATTTTTCTCAGCCTTATTTTTCCTCTGTTTATTAAGGTTTGGGCATTATATTTGTTTAAATCCAAACTCTAAAAAGCTTTGCTAAAACCATGATGTTTATTATTTTTGCTAAATAGGTCATAATATTTAGGAGCTAGCAAAATTGGTTTGACAAAATTTGGTTGGATAAAACTCAAGTTATGAATTTTTCAAGTTCTCTGTTTATTTAAAGAGAATAAATCTTAAAGGTTTAAGAAAAACAGCTTTGCGCTGGGGTCCCTGGGTTCTTTCTTAACTAAACCATTCAAACTGTGCCCCTGAGGAACTGTTTCATTGAGTCACTGACTTTGCGAATACCCCCTGCCTTTTCCCCCTCTTAACCCGAGCTCCCTCCTCGCCGGAACAGTAGCCGCAGAGAGAAAAAGCGATGGCGCGGCTTACCGGCGGTAGGAGAGGTCCGGCAGAGGGTCGAGTCAGGTCTGGGGGCTTCTGGCGGTCACGTCGAGGGGCGGATCGCCAGCGGTGATGGCCGGAGTAGGGCTGGCCGCGTGCGCAGGCGGTCGGGCTCGTCGGCGACGCGTGCTCCGGTCTGCTCACGATGGTAGAGTTCAATCAAACCACATGGGGAGCTCCACTGGAGGTCAAAGGTGATCTAGGCGCAAGGAATCGACCAGTGGCTCCCCGTGTAGTTGGGTCTTCGTGCGCCGGCGGTCGAACGAAGTCCGGCGACGTCAATCCGGCACCTACGGTGATGTGGTGTCCGGTTCAAGGGCTCGGGGAGCTTCACTTAGGTATAGGGAGGCTAGCCGAGGGTTTGGATGGGGTGGAGGAGGGCTGAAGTGGCTGGTCCACGGTGGCCGAGGCTCGGGCAGCCGCTGGCACGCCGTGTGCAGAGCGATCGCCGGTGATCTTGCGCTCGGGCGGGGTTGAGAGCGAGCGGGGATGTACGGTCAAGGCCGAGGTTGGCTTTATAGGCGCGATGCGCACGGGGCCGAGCGCCGGGGCGTGCTCTGGCGTTGCTAGGGCGTGTCGAACACATGGCCGTTTCTTTCTGCCCGAGTTCTAGCCCTTGCTGAGCAGCCAAACATGCGAATCTCGCCATAAGACTTTTGTGGGATCTCTTCTCTATACCTAGGGCTACCTAGTTCATGTGAGTTCCAAGGGAAGATTGGGTCTGGTTTGGGAGATATGGTGGCGCCAAGTCAGTGGTGTCGGCACTGTTCATCCCACCATAAAACTGATGTCAAACCGTGTCAAACGGTTCTGGTTTGGTTTCAAAATTTTCAGGAGTGTGCCTTGGGTAATTTGGCTCCTTTTTGTTATTTGGACCTTAAGGATTTGGCGCCAGCAACTAAGTGAACAATTCTGATCTTTGTAAGAGGGCTGATTTTTAACTTAGAGAAAAATTGGTAGCTCTTGAGTACTCTTCACTTGGGGGCTGAATTTGGGGGTTTTGTTGGACCTTTTTGGAATAACTTCTTTACCATTTCTTGTAGATATATAAATGTACTTCAACTTTGGTATAAGGTTTAAGTCATGAAATGGTCATTTGCTTATCCATCCCACTAATCCAATGCTTGGGGTTTTAATGGCTCAAGAGGGGGGTCTAGGGTTTTAGAACCTTTTTCAAAGATTAAGATACATGAGAAGCTAGGATATTCCTTCTATCATGATCATTACTTCATTAAGCCATAGTTTCTAAAGGTTTGGTGCCCCTTTTTCCCCATTTACACACATGTGATAATAGATCATGGGGCAAGTATTGAGTCAGGGCCCAGGTAACACTTGGGGTGTTACAGCCCTCCCCCCTTAGAGGAATCTCGTCCTGAGATTTGGGTAGGGATCCTTTAGAGGGGTGCTAAGAAGGTGCATGCTTGCACGGTGTGGTTTCTTTTGTCGAGGTTCTCTAGTAAATTGCTCTTCGAATGTCATCCTCTTTGCAACTTCAGAAGGAAGCCCTTCTAGATTTAGTCTCACAACTTACTCAGTTCTAGTTAACTCTATTTCTCTTATACTTAGATTAAAAGAGGAGGCGGGGGGGGGGGTGTTTCAGATCCGAATTACGTACCGATCTCCTTGGGCAGAAAATCGGGGTAGTGAGAGCGCAGAAAATCCTCTGTTTCCCAAGTAGCTTCTTCTTCTGAATGGTGCCTCCACTGGACCTTATACATTTGGATTGACTTTGCTCGAGTTGACCTTTCCTTACGATCCAATATTCTGACGGGGTGCTCTTGATATGATAAGTCTGGTACTATCTCCAATTCAGGTTCTGACAGCACTTCTGTTGGTAAGTGAACACACTTCTTCAGCTGAGAGACATGGAACACACCATGAATTGCCGACATGTGAGGTGGTAGCTTCAATTTGTATGCTACGGGTCCACAAGTCTCCTTGATCTCATAGGGTCCAATATAGCGAGGGGCTAATTTGCCCTTGATCCCAAATCTTTGAACACCTTTGGTGGGTGATACCTTGAGATACACATGATCTCCCACTTCGAATTGTAGAGGCTTCCTCCTTTTATCATGATAGCTCTTTTGCCTGGCCTGAGCAGCTTCCAAGTTCCTCTTAATGACTCTGACCTTATCCTCGGCTTCAAGTACTAGGTCAGGTCCAAATATTTCCCTTTCTCCAGCTTATGACCAATTTAGCGGTGTTCTACACCTTCTCCCATACAAGGCCTCAAAAGGTGCCATCTTCAGGCTGGATTGGTAACTGTTATTGTAAGAGAATTCCGCTAGAGAAAGACATTTGTCCCAATCTTTGCCATAATGTATTACACATGCCCTCAACATGTCCTCGAGAATCTGATTTACTCTTTCTGTCTGACCATCAGTTTGAGGATGATATGCTGAGCTTCTAATCACTGTCGTTCCAAGCGACTTTTGTAGCTGCTCCTAGAAACGTGCCATGAACGGTGCTCCTCTATCTGACACAATAGTCCTTGGGATTCCATGCAACGCACTATTTGGTCAATATAAATTTCTGCATATTTTTCTGTCTTGTGGGTGGTATGTGTTGGGGGCCTTCGGCTTACGAAGGTCCTCAAAAACAGGATTTAACAGTATTTCTGGAGTATAATGTGTGAACAGGTATCTTCGGACTAAAGTCGGAATCGCAGTAGATCAGAATAATACGAAGATTGATACAGCGCCGAAGGTGTGAGTAGGAAAGCTTCGGCGTGGTGGCAGAAGATGAAACGGACTTAAAGATGAAAAGGCTATTCAGACCTCGATAGATTACTATAGAATTATTATCAAATGTGAAGGGCATAAATGTAATTTTGTATAGGCTGTGTGCTGTGCCTATAAATAGGTGAACAATACCCCTGTACTGTTCACGCTGATTTGGCATTCGCTTTTTGCGTCACGCTTGTACTTTCATCTCCTTCAAGTTGAAGGTACATTTGTAATTCAACGTTATTTCCATTTATACTTAATAATAACATATAATTGTTTATGTTGTCCTTTATATTCCTTACAATTCATCCTTCGTCATTGTATAGTGAATTTATGAAGGTATGCCCTTCATAACCTTCGTCCGAAAACCATTATATCCTAAGGGGAATAATGCTTCGAAGGACGAAGGACTTTACCGATTAACATTTTCTATGTTGCCTTGTTCTTGACTCATAGCATTTGAGAACAAGTCCCCAACATTGGCGCCCACCTCCGGTGAACTCACTTCCACACACTAAGCTTTCTGAACACCTTCGGCGATCATAAACCTTCGTTATGGCGCCGAAGAAAGCTTCAGCAACTGGTACTGCAGCTCTTCAACCGCTGGACCACAATCAGGAGACTGTCTCTCTTCGGGAGGCCCGAAGCCAGAAAAGGAAGGCTGTCAGCCCGACACCACCAGAGGACGAGATAGATCAAGAAATCAGAGACATGGAAATGCTTCATCAACAGGTGCAGAGGAAGAAAGAGAAGATGGTCAGGCTAGCTGAACTGCAAAGGCAGATAGACGAAGCCTCTGAAGAAGTTCGTCATCTTGCTCAGGATGAGCAGCACCGAAGGCCTCAGCACCAAGACCTTCATCAGGAGGGTTTCCTCAACGAAGATGACTGGTATGATAATTTCCATCATGGGAATTTTGTTTTCGATGATGCTTCTCCTTTGTCCGCTGAGCTGCAGGCTACACCTTGGCCTCCGTCTTACAAGCCGCCTCAGCTTCCCGTATTCAATGGCCACTCAGACCCGAAGCAGTTTTTGATGAGCTACGAAGCAACAGTATCCTCGTATGGTGGCAATGCTGCAGTCATGGCCAAATCTTTTGTTATGGCTGTCAGGAGTGTTGCTCAAACCTGGTACTCCTCCCTTCGACCAGGAACCATCACTTCGTGGCAAAAGCTGAAGGACTTGTTGTTAACCAGTTTCCAAGGGTTCCAGACGAAGCCGGTCACGGCTCAAGCTCTATTCCAGTGCACCCAGTATCACGAAGAGTACCTTCAGGCGTACGTCCGGAGATTCTTGCGTTTGAGGGCACAGGCACCAACAGTGCCCAACGAAATTGTCATTGAAGCCATGATCAAGGGGCTTCGGCCAGGACCGTCAGCTCAGTACTTCGCTAGGAAGCCTCCTCAGACTTTGGAGAAGCTGCTCCAAAAGATGGACGAGTACATTCAGGCCGATAATGATTTTTGCCAAAGAAGGGAGGAGGCTTTCAGGTTTTCTGAAATGACCAGGGGCTTCGGAGGGAGGTTCTATCCGAGGCACGTTAGATCAATTCATAACTCTACCCAAAATGATGATAGAGGGAGCCAACAGCAAAGGCCACAGTGTTCCTCACAAGCTTCGGGGCAACAGCAAGGCTCCTTCCGACCACCAGCTCCGAGAGGCAGAGGCGCCAGGGGCTTCGGCGGAAGATTTGGCGATCAACCGAGAAGAATCTTTTGCTTATTCTGTGGTGAGAACAAAGGTCATACCACCAGGATGTGCCATGTTACCATCCAGAAGCAAAAGGAAATAGTCGAAGCGGCAGCACAACAGACTCAGCCGAAGCAGGTCATGCACACTGCTTCGTATCATTCGCCTTACATCCCAGAGTATGTAGGCAATCACCCTGCAGTTTCTGTTGCTTCGGCGAGTCAACCTCAAGCTTCCTGGCAACAGCCTCCGCCTCCACCACCGCTGCAACAAGGCCAGCAGCCAGAAGGGAGCCAATATGCTCCACACCAAAGGGACTTCAGGGAACAGTCCGAAGCTCGCACAGTTAACAGCACTGTGCCAGAGTCAAAGCACATCTATTGACAAATATCCTACCTTAATAGCAATCTTTTTCATTCAGTTTTATTTTCTGTGTAATAAAGGACATTGTTTAGGTTTCATGTAAATAATTTCGTTGATTCCCACAAAGAAAATATATTTTCTTCACAGGCTTAAGTTGTTGAAGTTTAAAGATTTGCGCTAACAAAGAGGACCTTCAAATTATCGATAATTCTTCGAAGTAACAAAAAGTCGTTCTAAGGAACGCAGAGTAAGTTTGCCGAAGTCACAAAAAGCCGTTCCAAAGGGAGCGCAGTGTAAGTTTTCTGCTCCAAAGTCGTTCCAAAAGGAATGCAGAGCATACAGCGAAAAGTCAACGCTGATACCGCCTAAGTAAAAGGGGAAGCGCGAAAAGTCAACGCGAATACCGCTGAAAGTAAAAGGCGAAGAAGCTCCTAAGGGAGGCTTACAGCGAAAAATAAACGCTGATTCCGCTGAAGTAAAAGACGAAGAAGCTCCTAAGGGAGGCTTACAGCAAAAAGTCAATACTGATTCAAAAAGATTATGTGATTTATCGCAGGATGTGCCTGTATCTTCGGAATAAACATCATTTTGCATAACATAACATCATCGCATCATTTCGCATAACATAAGCATCATACATCATGCTGCATATAGCACAAAAGGGGGCCATAATATCGAACTTCGAAGAATGTTTCGAAAAAGGGGGAAAATCATGCCAAGTTACAAAGAAATACACTATTGATCTTCGGAAGTGCAACTTCGGAAAATATTTTCACGAAGCTTGGATGTTATTCATCAGAATACTATGGATATTGTTGTGACAAATAGAAATTCTTCTTCACGAAGCATGAAAAGAAGGGAAGGTGTTTTTTCGTCAAAGACTCAAAAACGGTACGTAAGTAAAATTTCATGCATCGTAAAGAATTGAGCAGTAAAAACAGGTATATTACATTCAGGGTTACAAAATGTTACACATATTATATTTCAGAAGTTTTTACAATAATGCTTAATCTTCTCTCAAAACTACTTCTGCAGCTTCGTTCAGAAGTCGATCGACAACTTGATCCATGATATCTTCAGCCATCTTTTTAATTTCATCGTCATCTTTAGGCTGAGGGCCCGAAGACGCTTCAGTAGGATCTGAGGGAGGACAGGATACGACTACATTGCTATTACAGATTGCGAGCGAAGTTTAAAATCAAAAGTTACAACACAATAAAAACCATCAGTTAATACCTATCTGTCCTTCGGACCCTGCGCTTTTCTCAGCAGCTTCTGCTATTTTTCTAGCTTCGTGGATCCCTTTTTCGCTTCTTTGGATAATTTCTCGTGCCATTTCTCGGCCACCGTTGTCCCAGATATCGGTGAAAAATTTTCCACCAACCATGCTAGCTTCGGCTGAAGGATCCTTTGTATCTTCGGAGAGCAGGGTGGCTTCGGATTGCGCCAAAATCTTTACATGCTCACATCCCTTTTTCTCCAGAATGGTGGCAATTCCCCTGGCACCCGAAAAAGCACATATATCTCCGCGGTTGTTTAAAATTTCTTCGAAGGCCTCAGCTTCATGGCTAATCCATTCAATGGGGCCTTCGGGGTTGCCTCTCGTAAAGTTTTCTTCACTTGAAAATGCGCCAACACTGGCGAAGCTAGTTTTCAACTTCTTAACACAATCCATAGATTTGTTATAACATCTCTTCTTGGATGAGCGAAGCTCTTCAACAGTTCCCTCTAAATGATTTGCCCATTGGTCGCTTAATTCTCGTCTCGTTTCTTCAAGCATACGTTCCTCTTTGGCTCTGGCCAATTGTCTTCGAAGATCCTCGATTTCAAGTTTCTGAGCTTCAGCTTGACTTTTGAAAGTAGCTTCGTCTTCTTTTATCCTATTTATCAATGAGTGTAATATTTTATCTTTTTTGAGACCTTCGTTCCTCAGCTCGATTACTTCGGAACGAAGGTTGCTCAGGGCTATAGCGCATCCTTCGTCCTCGGCGTCTTTTTGGGCCCTGAGGGCATTACTAAGTATAAGGCCCTGCAGAGACAAATGTGTGTGCGTCAACACATTTAAGCAAACAGAAAATTTTGATTTCAACAAAAATACGAAGGTCTCAAATTTTGTACCTTTAAACTATTGTACGCCAAGCTGTCGGCCAACTCGTCTTTCGACAGCACCGAGAGTCCGTCTTCTAGAGTTGGGAATCCGAAGCTCTTGCTCATCTCCCGGCAGACAGAAATCTCCTTGCTGTCTGGGAGACAGTACAAGAAGTCTTCTTCTCCGCTGCCGTTGAATATCAACGCCCCCTTTTGATATTTTAGTTTCTGGGCATAAAACTGGGCCTCTTGTTTTTCTTTTTCAGACAACTTCTTTCCCGAAGCATGTCGAACAATATATTCAGGGACCGCAGGGGATGCTTCGGGGGCAACAGCACTGATTTCTTCAACGGGAATTGGCTCTGACATTTTTTCTTCTTTCGTGGGCTTTGAAGGCCCAGTTTCGGTCTCAGCCTGTTGCCTTGGAGCTTCGGCATCGAAGACTTTAGTTTCTGTTACGGATGTTTCAGCAGTTTTCTTCGGAGTTGTGTTCGAAGACTCAATTGTCTCCAGAACATCTAGCACAGTGACCATTCTTTTCCTTTTTGGGGTCACCGCTGGGCCCTTTTGGTTTTTTATTAATTCAATATTTGCTGCAGGACTCAAAACTTTTGATGTTTTTGATCCCTCAGTTGCTTCTTTCACTTCTTCCATTTTTTCTGTGGATGGCGCTTCGGCCTTCTCTTTCGTTTCTGGTAACAAAATCTTCGGTTCTTCCAATTCTATCCTCGTTGGCGCTTCGGCCGTTTCTGCGACTTCTGGCAGCAAGGTTGGCTCGGTTGGTTTTTCAGCTTCGGTGGCCGAAGAAGTTTCCCCGGTAAACTCAGGCACCGAAGCTGGTTCAATATAGCGCGGCCGATGTGTGAGGACCTTTATCCTCTTTCTTTTCGGTTCTGGCTCGCTAGGAGCGGTTGCAGCTTCTTCTTTCGCAAAGGTTGTGTTTTTTCTTTTTTGCCCTCGAATGGGATAACGATAGTTAGGGTAGACGAACCCGATTGCATCAAACACCCGATTCAGCCTCTTCTTTTTTCGGCCTCCGAAGGCTGCTGACAGTGCAGTATCTTCGGCCTTCGAATAAGCCCCAAGCAGTTCATCACTTAAATTTTCAATGCTTTTTAACCAGTCGTCAGCTGGCTCAACGAATTTATCTCCAAACTTAAAAGTGTACTTCAACCTGATAAGTCCGCTTTCGTCGGCCTCTTTTATGATTTCTTGCGGCATTTCCCATTTCTCCGCAAGCGGCCATACCCTGAAGGCAATATGCTCTTGTACTAAATCTCTCGTTCCAATAAAAGAACAGATAACGCCGAAGGCTCTCTGGCATTCTTCGGCAGCTTCATTCATTTCAACCTTCGGCCTCCGAAGGCCGAAGCTTTGCCAAATGGGGCGCATAATTATACCTTTGATATCTTCTCGTACTGACAGGTCATTCCTCACATAAAACCATTCTGTCATCCAGTCGTCGGGCCATCTCTTCCGAAAGGTTGGCACAGGACAGCTTGACCCGGACCGAGAAACGAAACTATAGCAGCCAAAATTATTGTGATACTGTTCCTTACCCCAAGGTTTTGTTTCATATGATAATTCGTGTATATTGCAGAAACTTTTTGCATCAGGCTTCAGACCTTGGCTTCTCACGGCCCACACGAAGATATTCAGCCTTATGATCGCCTCGGGGGTAAGTTGATGAAGATAGACTTCGAATATCTTCAGCACCTCCACAACAAACTCGCTCAGGGGAAATCGTAGTCCAGCGTTTAAAAAGCTTCGGTACACCACGACTTCATTCTCTTCAGGGTGTGGACAAGTCCTTTCCCCTTCGTCGGCCCTCACAATGGACAGATCCCGGAAATACCTTCCCCTCATGTTGGCAAGATGATTTTCTTTGATAGTTGATTTGCCGAAAACCGCATGACTTGGTCGCCAAGGGCGATCTTCGGAGTCTTCACCACCACTGTCCACATCATAACTGTCGTTGTCACCAGTGTCTTCAGACAAACCTTCCAGAATCTCCTTAGTGATTTTTTCTGTATTGGTCTTCGACATCGCTATAAGAAATCCCAAGTTCTTCTCTTCGTCGAGACTCAGTTTCATCTCAGCAGTAGCCTTCTTATCTTCAGACATCTTCGGAAACACTAAAAAACTGTTTTCAAATCCGAAGCTTCAAAACTAAAAGCTCAGCAAATCTCAGTGCACAAAAGCTAAAAATCAAGTGAGCAGGAGCAGATGGCAAGAGAGCGTGCCAAATGAGTTTGCGGTATGACCGTATTTATACGCCCAGTGCGTTGGAAATTGAAAGGCCCCGCTTGTCAGTGAATGTTGCTATTCTAGCAAAGGGAAGGTGTTTTTTCGGACCTTCGGCGTAAAGCCTTCGTCCATGTCGCAATCTAAATTTATTATTTTAAACAAATTAATATTGCGAGGGGCTACTGTTGGGGGCCTTCGGCTTACGAAGGTCCTCAAAAACAGGATTTAACAGTATTTCTGGAGTATAATGTGTGAACAGGTATCTTCGGACTAAAGTCGGAATCGCAGCAGATCAGAATAATACGAAGATTGATACAGCGCCGAAGGTGTGAGTAGGAAAGCTTCGGCGTGGTGGCAGAAGATGAAACCGACTTAAAGATGAAAAGGCTATTCAGACCTCGATAGATTACTATAGAATTATTATCAAATGTGAAGGGCATAAATGTAATTTTGTATAGGCTGTGTGCTGTGCCTATAAATAGGTGAACAATACCCCTGTACTGTTCACGCTGATTTGGCATTCGCTTTTTGCGTCACGCTTGTACTTTCATCTCCTTCAAGTTGAAGGTACATTTGTAATTCAACGTTATTTCCATTTATACTTAATAATAACATATAATTGTTTATGTTGTCCTTTATATTCCTTACAATTCATCCTTCGTCATTGTATAGTGAATTTATGAAGGTATGCCCTTCATAACCTTCGTCCGAAAACCATTATATCCTAAGGGGAATAATGCTTCGAAGGACGAAGGACTTTACCGATTAACATTTTCTATGTTGCCTTGTTCTTGACTCATAGCATTTGAGAACAAGTCCCCAACAGTATGCACGGGCAAGAAATGAGCTATCTTGGTTAGCCTATTCACAATGACCCAAATAGAATCATGGTGCCGGGAGGTGTTGGGCAATCCCACAATAAAGTCCATGCAAATATCCTCCCATTTCCAAGATGGTATGGGGAGAGGTTGTAAGGTACCTGCTACCTTTAAATGACTAGCTTTGATCCTTTGGCAAGTGTCGCACTCGGATATGTAATTAGCAATTTCTCTCTTCATCCTGGTCCACCAATACAAGGATCTGAGGTCATGATACATCTTGTTACTCCCGGGGTGCATGGAAAATTTGGAGAGATGAGCTTTGTCCCAAATTTTCTTCCTGGGTTCTGGATTCTTGTGAACAACTAGTCGATCTTCGAACCACAAAATACCCCAGCTGTCCTGATGAAAACATTTATACTTATCCACCTTTTGATTGAGCATTTGTTTAATGACTTGAACACCCTTGTCACCAAGTTGTACCATGATTATCTGCTCTTGTAAGGTTGGCTCAACTGAGAAATAATCCAAGGTACCTGGGGAAACCACTTCCATGTTTAGCTTGTGCAACTCGTCGCACAAGGCGGCGACCTTAGAGTCCAGGGTTATACAGTTGCACTGGGCCTTTCGACTCAAGGCATCTGCCACAACATTTGCCCTGCCCAGATGGTAATGTACTTCTAGATCATAATCCTTGATCAATTCTAACCATCTTCTCTACCTCATATTAAGGTCAGCCTGAGTGAAAATATACTTGAGGCTCTTGTGGTCAGTATAAATGTTACAATGAGCCCCCATTAGATATGTCTCCATATCTTCAAAGCATGAACTACCGCTGCTAACTCCAGATCATGTGTGGGATAATTCTGCTCATGAGGCCTGAGTGCTCTAGATGCATAGGCAATAACTTGGTTGTCTTGCATCAAAACACAACCTAGTCCAGTGCCCGAAGCATCACAATACACATCAAAAGATTTGGTGTTGTCAGGTTGTGCTAGCACGGGTGCTGTTGTCAGATGTCGCCTCAAGGTGTGAAAGGCATCTTCACATCTCTGACTCCAATCAAACTTCACTCATTTATTCAACAACTCAGTCATGGGTTTAGCAATCCTGGAGAAATCCGGAATGAATCGTCGATAGTATCCTGCCAATCCCAGAAAACTCTGAATCTGTCGCACGGTGTTAGGAGGCTTCCAATCCATTACCTCTTGTACTTTCTCAGGATCAACTGCTATCCCATCCTGAGAAATGGTGTGACGCAAGAACTTGATCTCCCTTAGCCAGAAATCACATTTAGAGAATTTGGCATATAAGCGATGATCGCGCAGCCGCTGAAGTACTGTATGCAAATGCATAGTATGCTCATCTTCATTTTTTGAATATATCAGAATATCATCAATAAAGACCACCACGAATTTGTCCAATTCTGGCATAAACACTGAATTCATCAAATACATGAAGTATGCCGGAACATTTGTCAGTCCAAATGACATCACCAAGTACTCATAAAGCCCATATCTGGTAGAGAAAGGTGTCTTCGGAATATCACTTGCCCTGATCTTGATTTGGTGATAGCCAGAGCGAAGGTCTATCTTGGAAAACACCTTGGCTCCGACCAACTGATCAAACAAAACATCAATGCGAGGTAAAGGATACTTGTTCTTAATAGTCACCGCATTGAGAGGGCGGTAATCGACACATGGTCTTAAGCTCTCATCCTTCTTCTTTACGAACAAGACCGAGCATCCCCATGGTGAAGTACTTGGGCGGATGAACCCCTTGTCTAGCAACTCTTGCAATTGTTTCTTCAGTTCTGCAATTCTACTGGAGGCATCCTATATGGCCTTTTAGAAATAGGTGTGGTCCCTGGTTGCAACTCTATGGCAAATTTTATATCCCTGTCGGGTGGCATCCCTGGCAATTCGTTTGGGAAGACATCATGGTACTCACAGACTACAGGAATCCTTTCCATCGAGGATTCTACCCTGGTGAGTGCACAAGAATGGGTACAACCCTGGTTAGGTAGGTACAAGGTGATTTCTCCACAAATTGGTGAGTGTATTACAATGGCTTGTAACACCCCTGGTGTTACTGTTACTAAAACTTGAGCATAACATCATAAGCATTGGCATATCATGTGTTTGTCACACCTAGAGTGCATTCACTAGGCAAAAATCTCAAACAAGTTGTATTGAAGTGACATGTTACTAGTGAGACCCTAGGGTACAATATTTAACCCTAGATTGGGCATAATAGAGTAAACAAGGCTTAAGAAGGGAAAACTTTAAAACTCAATTGAAATAGTCATAAAATGTCAATAGGAATGGACCTAAGTAACATCCAAACCCTAGAAGTGCCAAAAGCCCTAAATAGAACCCAGGAAAGCCCTAGACTTAAACCCTAGGGGGCTTAGTGCAAAATTAGTGCACTTTTGGACTAAAGTGCAAAAAACATGAAAGTAAGACAACTTAAGTACTATGGTTCACAAGAGTGTGGATTTGCATCTTAAACCCTAAGTTTTGGACTTATTTGCAAAAAGCCACACTTATACTTAAATGGCTAAGTCTGAAATCAGTGACATTGGCTCAACTTTGAAGCTTTGTAACTTCCAAACCATAAGAACTTTGCCCTAGGTCACCACATCAAGTTTGTAGAGCTATAAAAGGAGAACAATTCTGCTATAGAGATCATGTCCTAGTTCTATGAAAAGTTTTGAGAAAGTTGGACCCAAAGATGGGCTGTCAGTCGATTTCTAGACTAAAATTAGGCCACCAGTGGTATTGGCCGAACTTGAGATCAGATTTGAGCTAGATTCAGTGGGAATTTGGCTGGAACTGTTATAGCAAAAGTAGAGATGGTTGATAGGTCTACAACTTTGGTACAGAAGGATGATGGAGTTGTCATGCAAAATTTAGAGAAAATCTGCCTTGAATGTGGACTGTCAGGTTGTCTGCAGAACCCTCTTATGGTACAGTGGCTGAATCAGATCGCGGGTTCATTCCCCCTCGCCGCCGGTGACCCTTCGCCGTGATTGTTGACTGATCGTCGCGATTCGTGCGCCGTGGCTTGCGGATAACCGTGGGCGGGTAAAGATCTTGGCGCCTGGATCAACTTGGGTCCGGTCGCGACTAGGCTCACCGTAACCCCTTGCTCATCGATCGATTGGGATAGATCTCACCGTTGTTGGCCGATTACCGCCATGTGCCACGCGCTAAAGCACTTTACCACATCGCAGTAGCTCGGCTTGCGATATTTGCTCATCGCCGGTGAGTTCGCCACGGCGGAAAACACTAATCACGTGCGCCAGTAACTTTCTGTTTCCCCGGCCGCCGCGCGTCTTCATCCAAATCCCCGGCCACCGCTTAGCGATCCTATAAATTGATGGCCATGTCTGTTGCGCCATGTTATCACGAAGCCAACGCACCCACGCTTGCCTCGAATCACCCCCTAGAACTCTTCAATTTCCCATTCTCCCCAATCTCTGTTTCCACCACCATAGAAGCACCTCGCCGTGGTCAGCCTGTTCCAGGTATGCTCATACCCCCTGCTCCCTTGTGTTAGCTTCCTTAAGTTCCCTAGGTGCCTCTCGGTCCGTTCAATTGAGCTGAGCTACCATAGATCACCGGGAACGCGAGTGGCCGTCCGCCTTACCCGCTGTCACCGTGGCCAGAGCAAATTAGGTAGCCGTTCGTGAAATTGAGTGAGGGGAAAAGGTCCTTAGGTCTTGAATTTGGTCTCGACCAAAGTAGGGCGTCGGTCATTGCGCGAATTGGCCGATGAGAGCTCGTTGGAACTCTGGGCGGCGGCGCTCGCCGTCGGGGACGTCAGTCCGTAAAGAAATAGAACTCATGGGGGTTTTCGTAAACTGTCGGCGACTCATATAAACAGTGTCGTGACCCTTTTTCCAGTTATTCAGATCGAGACGGGTGTTTCTGCAAAACCAGCACAGCGGGCGCGCACGGCCGCGTTTTCGTCCGTAGTTGGGCCGACCTGGGCCCAATTCGGTCCAATACTATTCATGACTTTTCTTTTCCTACTAGAGCTAAAGAAATTCTAGAAAATCGTAGAAAAATGATAAAAATGCAAGACCAATTTTACTAGGCTTCTAACTTCCTATAGAATTTAATCAAAATAGTTTCTTGATTTTTAGTCCAAATAGGAAATTATAGAGTATTTAAAATAGCCAAAAACCAAGCTTCTGTATTTTTAAAGAATAAATAATAAATCCAAAATTCACTAAATTTTTAGGGTAATCTCTAAATAATATTTAGAAGCCTTGGGTAGAGATTGATATGATTTGGACCATGTTTGATGCTTAGAACCTAAAACCCTAGCCCCTGCTACATGTGTCGGTTGGACGGTGGTGTATCTGTGCTCTCGGTTGGCGTGAACCTGATCTGGTCTTAAGAACCCCGGTGGCGAGTTGACATATGCAAGGGTTAAGTGCTACATATGTAGTGTGATTGGAGATCCTCAGCTGACTATAATCGATTCGGATCGCCGTAACTTCGCGGACATGAAGACTTGGTCACTACCCTATACGTAGAAATCCAGTAAAGATGAAGGGTTGTTAAGAAATTGGCTAGTGCAGGTCAAGTGATTGAACTAGGGTAGAAACAACTCTAGCTGCAGGTAATTTTACTTAACTTGATAAATAAAACTGGATTTTTAAGGATCCACTTTTATTAAGCATTTCTGCAAACAGAGTCATTGATTATTGATAAGCCTTACCTTGACTCCCTTAAAGCCAGCATATCCTTTAGAGTCTTTTACTTTGTCGGGTAAGTCTTGCGAAAGTACACTTCGTAATCAGGGCTTTGTCCCATGTTGTTTTAGGTGAAGAAGCGACAAACTTTTGTTGCTTCTGTTCAAAGGTGGTACCCAAAGAAGAGAACCAAGACTAAAGCTGCGGGAGGGAAGACCCTCTGTTAAAAACTTTTTACTGCTTATTCGGGAGGGGGTTTTGCCTCCCATGGTTTGTAATAATAATACATAGCACTCATATATTATGTTCTGGTCTGTAAATATTTAACTATGTCTTACTTTTCAATAAAAGTAAGTTATTGTAACTGCTTCCGCATTTCCGTATCTCCGATGAATTGTAATGTTTGTGTGACGGGTAAAATGCTCTTGGGAAGGTAAGGAATTCAGATACCGAACTTGTCAAGTGATCAGGTGCAACTGCAGGGTTGTCTGAGGTCCGTTGGACAAGGACCACTATAGGTGGGCCTAATGACTTGGGAGGTTCTGTCACAGCTGGTATCGGAGCGAAGCCCATCTCTACAGATGTTATGAGAAATTTTCAAAAAGAATTTTCAAAGACTTATCTAGAAAATTTCTTTCTTATCCTATCTCCTTCTGAGATATTTATCTGAAAGACCAGATAGTAGAGTGCCATGTATAGAAGGTGTGAATCAACTAAGGTTGATTCTGTAATTACACATGCATCATGCTAAAAACTATGCTAATAAGATTTTTCCCCTCATGGAGATATGTCGCCGCGCACGAGAAAGACAGCGCGCAAGTCTACTGGGCCGATTGGCGTACCCCACCATCAACTTGCCCCACGGCATGAAGACAGTAGCAGTGGTAGCAACGATCCAATCAGGGATCTGGAAGCCCAAGTTGAACAGCTTCGATCAGAACTCCGTCACAGGAACGATATATGGGTCGCGGATGGTGAAAGAATAAACAAATTGAGAACAGACATCCGCCACCTGCAAGACCAACTTGCAGAACGGGATCTAGCGCTCGACTGGACTGTGAACTCTCGTTCACTTGCTTGGGCAAAAGAAGCTAGAGCTCGAGCCCGTGTGGAAGACCTTAGCTCAGCCATGGATAACTTGCAGGTTTATTGTAATACACTACATGAAGAAGTTCATGTATTGTATTCACAACTACACCCTAACGTCCCTACGGATCCTGTCGGGATGGGAGCCAGACCATCTGGAGCAGCAGGAGAAGCCCTTGGAGGAGAACTAGACGTTTTCAGGCCCCCTCCTTCAATGAATTTGGTCGACCAGTGGTCTCCTACACCTGACAGCGAGGCTACCAAAAGCAACAAGAAGCTAGAATATAGTAGTATAGAAGTAGTAATAATGTGTAATAGGTAATGTAATCCTGTTGTAAAATACGAGTCTATAACATTACCCTTTTAAGTAATGTGAAATGGATGGTTTGTTTTGGCATATCATATTTTTTTCAAATGTTCTTTGCCTCAGATGTCGTCTAAGACTCGCGCACAAGATGGGGCAGGGACCTCCCGTGGGAGGGAAGCAACCCCGAATCCACCCCCAGTACCTCCAACATTAGCCGAGGCCATCGCTGCCTTGGTTAATGCCACATCTGACAACACCCGTTTCCTGTGGGAAATGGCGGGGCAACAAATGCAGCAACAAGGCAGGCTAGCGTATCCGCAAGGACCCCATGAAACATCATATCTGGATTTCTCAGAGACACGTCCCCCATTGTTTGTCAAGGCGGAAGACCCTTTGGAAGCGGATGAGTGGATCCGCGTTATTGAACAAAAGTTCGGGCTTCTCCGATGTACGGAGACTCAAAAGCCCTTGTTTGCGGCACAACAACTGCGAGGCCCTGCCAGTACATGGTGGGGAAATTATCTTGCCGTTCAGCCGGCTGGTCATCAAATTACATGGGATGAGTTCAAACTGGCTTTCCAGGAGCATTATATACCTGAAGAGGTCCTCCATATGAAGCAGGAGGAGTTTATGAAGCTCAAGCAAGGCGGGGATACTGTCACTCAGTATCTCAACAAATTTAACCACTTATCCCAATACACTATCGATCAAGTCAACACGGATTTAAAGAAGAGGAATTGCTTCATGAGAGGCCTGAATGATCGAATGCAACGAAAGATGGCCACCTGCATTGATCTTTCTTATGGAAGGGCTGTCAGCACAGCGCTGGCAGTTGAGGCTAAATATGCAGGCTCTGGAAAATCAAAGGGGAATGGAGGCGACAGGCCCAATCAGGGGTCTGAGAAAAGACAAAGGTTGGTAATCCGACCTTTTAATCAGAATCGTTCTTCATCGCGGCCACCCTCCTACCCTTTCAAGCAACCGGTTTTTATCCGTCCTACCGCTGCCCCCACCGCTACAAATCAGCCGGGTGCCCCTGGCACTCGTTTCACTGCTCTCCCAAGCTCTTCAACAGGCTGCTTTAACTGTGGAAAGTCCGAACATTTTATCAAGGATTGTCCATACCCGAAGAAGAATCGATCAAATAATCAGCAGAATTCTGGGAATTCCGCTCAAGCCAAGGGAAATGCGGCAAACAATACCGTGGGCAAAAATACAAGGAAAACAGGACGGATTTATTATACTCAAGTGGCTACAACACCGGAAGGCGAACCGGTTATGATGGTACGTTTCTAGTGGCCAATCACCCTGCAATTATTCTCTTTGATTCAGGTGCTTCGCATACTTTCATAAGCAAGAAGTTTGTGGAGAAACATTGCATTCCATATACTAAATCAAGGGAAGGGTTTACTATTCATTCGCCCGGGGGACAAATATTTACTAAAGAAGTGGCTTACCAAGTGCCTGTAACATTGGCTAAACGGGACTTTCCAACAAACATGATTGTTCTAAAAGGCCAAGACATAGATGTAATTTTGGGCATGAATTGGTTAGCCCAGCATAAAGAAATCATCAACACTGATCTGAGAACCATCAGGTTGAGTTATGGCCAAGAAGAGATTCTTTTGTCTATCCCCGTAGCTATTCCAGCTAAACCATATGGCAGAGTATATGAAGCCATCATACCGGAGATCCAAGATATTCTGGTAGTATGTGAGTTTCCAGACGTCTTTCCAGAAGATCTGCTGGGATTGCCTCCAGAAAGAGATGTAGAGTTTGTGATTGAGTTGAAGCCCGGTACGGCTCCTATTTCTAGAAGGTCGTACCGAATGCCCCCAAATGAACTGGCAGAACTCAAGACACAATTACAAGATCTACTTGAAAAAGGATTTATCCGACCAAGTTCTTCACCTTGGGGTTGTCCAGCCATCTTTGTCAAGAAGAAGGACCAAACACTGCGGATGTGCGTGGATTATAGACCCCTTAATGAGGTCACCATCAAGAATAAGTACCCTCTTCCCCGGATTGACATTCTGTTTGATCAACTTACCGGAGCTCGGGTATTCTCCAAGATTGACCTCAGGTCGGGTTATCATCAGATCCGTATCTGACCCGAAGATATACCAAAGACCGCATTCACCACGCGGTATGGATTATTTGAATATCTGGTTATGTCTTTCGGACTGACAAATGCTCCTGCCCACTTCACATATCTGATGAACTCGGTATTCATGCCCGAGTTGGACAAATTTGTGGTGGTATTCATTGATGATATCTTAATATACTCCAAGAATGAAGAGGAGCATGCTCAGCACTTGCGGATCGTATTAACGCGCTTAAGGGAACACCAATTATATGCTAAGTTCAGTAAGTGCGCATTCTGGCTGGAGGAGATTCAATTTCTAGGACATGTATTATCTGCCAAGGGGATTGCGGTGGATCCCAGCATAGTCAAGGATATTTTGGAGTGGAAACCCCCAACCACTGTACATCAAGTCCGAAGTTTCCTTGGACTGGTTGGTTATTACCGCTGATTCATACCAGATTTTTCTAAGCTTGTGAAACCAATCACAAGTTTATTGAAGAATGATACTAAATTTAATTGGTCTTCAAGGTGTAATGAGGCCTTTGAGCACCTAAAAGTATTATTAACCACTGCTCCGGTATTGGCTCAACCGGATATTGAAAAGCCCATTGATGTGTATTGTGACGCATCAGGCAGTGGTCTCGACTGTGTTCTAATGCAAGAGGGCCGAGTAATAGCTTATGCTTCAAGGCAGTTGCGCCGGCATGAAGAACATTATCCAACTCATGATCTGGAGTTAGCTGCGGTGGTTCATGCCCTAAAAATATGGCGTCATTATCTGCTGGGGAATGTCTGTCACATTTATACAAACCACAAAAGTTCGAAGTACATCTTTACCCAGTCAGAGCTTAATATGAGACAAAGGAGATGGCTTGAGCTGATCAAGGATTATGAATTAGAGATTCACTATCACCCAGGCAAAGCTAATGTAGTGGCAGATGCGTTAAGTCGTAAGGCTTTCTGTCATTGCCTTACCATGAAGACTTATGACATTACGTTATGCCAAGAAATGGAGAAGTTGAACCTGGGAATGATTCAGCATGGAACTTCAAATCACTTGAAGCTTGAGTCAGTCATCCTGCAAAGAATAATTGATGCACAAAGAAATGATGAGGAAATGAAGCACATTCATGAGAAAATAGAAGCTGGCAAAGACAACTGTTTCAGAAGAGATGATCAAGGTGTTGTATGGTTTAACAACCGCATAGTTGTGCCTAAAATGATGAGATCCGCCACCAAATTTTGGATGAAGCCCATCTTAGTCGCTATTCTATTCATCCTGGAAGCACTAAGATGTATCATGATCTAAAACAGCATTATTGGTGGACAAAGATGAAGATTGAAATCGCACGCTATGTGGCAAGATGTGACACTTGTAGACGTGTCAAGGCCATACACATGAAAGCTGCTGGGCCATTGCAATCGTTACCCATTCCAACATGGAAATGGGAGGATATTAGTATGGACTTTATTGTGGGACTGCCCAGGACTGCCAAAGGGTATGATTCTATCTGGGTTATCATTGATCGACTTACAAAGATCACCCACTTCCTTCTTGTCAGGGTAAAGTATACAGTGGCCACATATGCAGAGTTGTACATTGCTCGCATCCTCAGTTTGCATGGTGTTCCGAAGACTATAGTGCCGGATCATGGACCTCAATTTGTAGCCAAGTTTTGGGAAGCATTTCACAAATCCTTGGGTACTAAGTTGCTCCATAGTTCGGCCTATCATCCTCAGACCAGTGGGCAGACTGAGAGAGTGAATCAAATACTTGAGGACATGTTACGGGCTTGTGCTTTGGAATTCCCACAGAAATGGGATGATTGTTTACCATTAGTGGAGTTCTCATATAATAATAGCTATCAAGAAAGCAATAAGATGGCACCTTTTGAAGCTTTATATGGACGACGATGTCGCACTCCGTTAAACTGGTCTGAACCTGGTGAAAAAAGTTTCTTCAGGCCTGATATGGTAAAAGAGACCGAAGAAAAAGTTCAATGAATAATTTATAATTTGAAAGAAGCTCAAGCTCGTCAGAAGAGCTTAGCAGACAAGCGACGACAACCCTTGTACTTTCGAGTTGGAGATTATGTCTACCTGAAAGCTTCACCAATGAAGGGTGTATCACGTTTCGGGGTTAAAGGGAAGCTTGCACCCTGGTATATTGGTCCTTTTCCTGTTCTTGAACAATATGGACTAGTGGCATACCGACTCCAGTTACCCGAAACCTTGTCTGTAGTACATAATGTGTTCCACGTGTCTCAATTGAAGAAGTGTCTTCGGGGTCCCGATCGAACCATTGAAGTAACGGATATTGCCTTAGAACCACTCTTGACATATTTAGAGCACCCTATTCGAGTCTTGGATCAAAAGGACAGAATTACCCGAAGGAGAACTCTCAAGTTTTACAAGATACAGTGGAACCAGCATTCAGAAGATGTGGCTACATGGGAAACTCATGACTTTTTAGAAAAGAATTTCCCAGGATTTTTAGCCTCATGTAATTTGTAAAGTGTATACAATTGTGTAATAAAGGAATGAGCCCCAAACCACCCCGACCTTGCACCAAAAATAAGGAAATAAAGACGTGTCGTGTTTCCTTTTCCATTACTTACCCTAGGACTTTTAATCTCGGGACGAGATTCTTTTATGGGGGAAGGATGTAACACCCCTGGTGTTACTATTACTAAAACTTGAGCATAACATCATAAGCATTGGCATATCATGTGTTTGTCACACCTAGAGTGCATTCACTAGGCAAAAATCTCAAACAAGTTGTATTGAAGTGACATGTTACTAGTGAGACCCTAGGGTACAGTATTTAACCCTAGATTGGGCATAATAGAGTAAACAAGGCTTAAGAAGGGAAAACTTTAAGACTCAATTGAAATAGTCATAAAATGTCAATAGGAATGGGCCTAAGTAACATCCAAACCCTAGAAGTGCCAAAAGCCCTAAATAGAACCCTGGAAAGCCCTAGACTTAAACCCTAGGGGGCTAAGTGCAAAATTAGTGCACTTTTGGACTAAAGTGCAAAAACCATGTAAGTAAGACACCTTAAGTACTATGGTTCACAAGAGTGTGGATTTGCAACTTAAACACTAAGTTTTGGACTTATTTGCAAAAAGCCACACTTATACTTAAATGGCTAAGTCTGAAATCAGTGACATTGGCTCAACTTTGAAGATTTGTAACTTCCAAACCATAAGAACTTTGCCCTAGGTCACCACATCAAGTTTGTAGAGCTATAAAAGGAGAACAATTCTGTTGTAGAGATCAAGTCCTGGTTCTATGAAAAGTTTTGAGAAAGTTGGACCCAAAGATGGGCTGTCAGTCGATTTCTAGACTAAAATTAGGCCACCAGTGGTATTGGCCGAACATGAGATCGGATTTCAGCTAGATTCAGTGGGAATTTGGCTAGAACTGTTATAGCAAAAGTAGAGATGGTTGATAGGTCTACAACTTTGGTACATAAGGATGATGGAGTTGTCATGCAAAATTTAGAGAAAATCTGCCTTGAATGTGGACTGTCAGGCTGTTTGCAGAACCTTCCTATGGTACAGTGGCTGAATCAGATCGCGGGTTCATTCCCCCTCGCCGCCGGTGACCCTTCACCACGATTGTTGACTGATCGTCGCGATTCGTGCACCGTGGCTTGCGGATAACCATGGGCGGGTAAAGATCTTGGCGCCTGGATCAACTTGGGTCCGGTCGCGGCTAGGCTCACCGTACCCCCTTGCTCATCGATCGATTGGGATAGATCTCACCGCCGTTGGCCGATTACCGTCGTGCGCCACGTGCTAAAGCACTTTACCACGTCGCAGTAGCTCGGCTTGCGATATTTGCTCATCGCCGGTGAGTTCGCCACGACGGAAGACACTAATCACGCGCGCCAGTAACTTTCTGTTTCCCCGGTCGTCGCGCGTCTTCATCCAAATCCCCAGCCACCGCTTAGCGATCCTATAAATTGATGGCCAGGTCTGTTGCGCCATGTTATCACGAAGCCAACGCACCCACGCTTGCCTTGTATCACCCCCTAGAACTCTTCAATTTCCCATTCTCCCCAATCTCTGTTTCCGCCACCGTAGAAGCACCTCGTCGTGGTCAGCCCATTCCAGGTATGCTCATACCGCCTGCTCCCTTGTGTTAGCTTCCTTAGGTTCCCTAGGTGCCTCTCGGCCCGTTCAATTAAGCTGAGCTACCATAGATCGCCAGGAACGCGAGTGGCTGTTCGCCTTACCCGCTGTCACCGTGGCCAGAGCAAATTAGGTAGCCGTTCGTGAAATTGAGTGAGGGGAAAAGGTCCTTAGGTCTTGAATTTGGTCTCGGCCAAAATAGGGCGCCGGTCATTGCGTGAATCGGCCGGTGAGAGCTCGTCGGAACTCTGGGCGGCGCCGCTCGCCGTCGGGGACGTCAGTCCGTAAAGAAATAGAACTCAGCGGGGGTTTCGTAAACTGTCAGCGACTCATATAAACAGTGTTGTGACCCTTTTCCCAGTTATTCAGATCGAGACGGGCGTTTCTACAAAACCAGCACGGCGGGCGCGCACGGCCGCGTTTTCGTCCGTAGTTGGGCCAACCTGGGCCCGATTCGGTCCAATACTTTTCATGACTTTTCTTTTTCTTTTCCTGCCAGAGCTAAAGAAATTCTAGAAAATCGTAGAAAATGCTAAAAATGCAAGACCAATTTTACTAGGCTTCTAATTTCCTATAGAATTTAATAAAAATAGTTTCTTGATTTTTAGTCCAAATAGGAAATTATAGAGTATTTAAAATAGCAAAAAACCATGCTTCTGGATTTTTAAAGAATAAATAATAAATCCAAAATTCACTAAATTTTAGGGTAATCTCTAAATAATATTTAGAAGCCTTGGGTAGAGTTTGATATGATTTGGACCATGTTTGATGCTTAGAACCTAAAACCCTAGCCCCTGCCCTATGAACTTCACTATTGACTCCGGAAAGCCTAAGTTCTCGGAGATCCGTGAAGGAAAGTTATACTCAAGACTTTAGATAACAAACTTTTATTGTCTTTGCATCTTCATGAGCACTACATGAGCATTCATTATTATACTTGGCTATATCTAGAAAACAAAGAGGATGTAGAAGAAGAAGCAAGGACACCACCACCACCACCTGAGGAACATCAGGCAGGCAGCTATTTCTATTTTGATATCTGCGGGACCGAGCCTGATTCACCAATAACACAAGGCAAGCCCCGGTGCATTTGCCACCTCCTTGTTCCTTTTAAAAGTTTTCTCACTTGCTTGATGCATTAGGTAATAGGAGTTGTGTGCTAAACCAATTCTTGCATTTCCTTCCTTGGATTTGATTACTTCTCCTTAAATCCCTGTTTTACAAAAGGTTTTTCTTATGCTTAGCTTTGCTTTAGCAAAACAAAATGTTTTGTTTTCACAAAAGATGATGCTGCAAAGTGGGAGGGATGTTTTTGAAAATAAAACTTGATGGTGGATCCATCATGGCCAAGATGGGTTCAACATCGGAAAAGATGTACCTCTGATAGGTACCAAACTTTGGGTTTGAAAAGGATAAAGCTGAGACCGGGTGGGTGACTTGCACGAGAAGAGAGTCTCGGTGTAGTGTCTCCGTCTGAGTCGATTAAGGACCGTGCCGATGTAGGCTTGCTGACCGAGGACCCTTTAACTGGTCACATGCCTCATCATGGGTAAGCTTTGCCTTGGGCAGACTAATACCAGAATAAGATAACACGCAATGGGAGTGAAGAGATGGCGAGAGTAGCTTGTACCCTCCGTGGCAAGAGGCTGGACGGTGGTGTATCTATGCTCTCGGTTGGCGTGAACCTGATATGGTCTTAAGAACCCTGGTGGCGAGTTGACATATGCAAGGGTTAAGTGCTACATATGTCGTGTGATTGGAGATCCTCAGCTGAGTATAATCGATTCGGATCGCCGTAACTTCGCGGACATGAAGACTTGGTCACTGCCTTATACGTAGAAATCCAGTAAAGATGAAGGGTTGTTAAGAAATTGGTTAGTGTAGGTCAAGTGATTGAACTAGGGTAGAAAGAACTCTAGTTGCAGGTAATTTTACTTAACTTGATAAATAAAACTGGATTTTTAAGGATCCACTTTTAGTAAGCATTTCTGCAAACAGAGTCATTGATTATGATAAGCCTTACCTTGACTCCCTTAAAGCCAGCATATCCTTGAGAGTCTTTTACTTTGTCGGGTAAGTCTTGTGAAAGTACACTTCGTACTCAGGGCTTTGTCCCATGTTGTTTTAGGTGAAGAAGTGACAAACTTTTGTTGCTTCTGTTCAAAGGTGGTACCCAAAGAAGAGAACCAAGACTAAAGCTGCGGGAGGGAAGACCCTCTGTTAAAAACTTTTTACTGCTTATTCAGGAGGGGTTTTGCCTCCCATGGTTTGTAATAATAATACTCGGCACTCATATATTATGTTCTGGTCTGTAAATATTTGACTCTGTCTTACTTTTCAATAAAAGTAAGTTACTGTAACTGCTTCCGCATTTCCATATCTCCGATGAATTGTAATGTCTGTGTGACGAGTAAAACGCTCTTGGGAAGGTAAGGAATTTAGATACCGAACTTGTCAAGTGATCAGGTGCACCTGCAAGGTTGTCTGAGGTCCGTTGGACAAGGACAACTGTAGGTGGGCCTAATGACTTGGGAGGTTCTGTCACATGGCTCTTGCTGCGACATCAATTAATGCATGATGCCATGATAACCAGTCAGTCCCCAATATGATGTCCACGCTCTCCAATCCCATGATAAGGAGGGTGGTTCTAAATATGATACTACCCAATTTTATTGGCACCTGTCGGTTGAGTTGATAGGTGGCAACCCTGCCTCCAGGTGTTGCAATCATAATGGCCCCATTTGTGTGGTGAAAAGGTAGCTGACATTTGGCACTAAAGTTTGCGCTGATGAAGCTGTGTGATGCACCAGAATCAAAAAGAATGACTGCAGGGTAATTTAAAACAGAAAAGATACCAGTCATGACGAGTGCTCCCTCCGGAATGTCAGCCAATGTGGTGAAGTTCAGCCTGCCTTGCCTCACTTGCACCTTCTGCCTCTTGCCTTGGTTCTGATTCGCATTCTGACCCTGCCTCTGCTGGTTTCTGGGACAATTCTTGGCATAGTGTCCAATGTTGCCACAAGTAAAACACTTGTTATCATTGCCCTGGCGGTACTGCTGTTGTTGCTGGTTGTTGTTCATCTAAGCTGGGGGTTGAGAGCGGTTGGGTGCCTGCTGCTGCTGCTGTGGTCGGATCACCCATCGCCCCTGCTGCCACTGAGGTCCTCTGCTCTAAGTGTCAGACACAATCCTGAAGCGCTGAGGCTGTGCTGATGGCCCTGCCATAGGGGTCTTCCTCTTCTTCTCTACCTAGCGAGCTGTGATGCAATCCTCCTGAGAGATGGCCAAGTTGACCAACTCGTTATAGTTGTGGACCTTGACTATGTTGAGAAGGTCGCAGAGCTTGGTGTTGATGCCCCTATTGAACCTGTCTCTCTTCTTCTCATCAGTGTCAACATGGTAGCCTGCGTACTGACATAGTTCATTGAAAGCTTGGGCGTATTGCAACACTGTACGACTCCCTTGAGTGAGTGCCAGAAACTCATTGATCTTGCGGTCCATGATGCCTGCTGGTATGTGATGCCCTCTGAATGCCGCTTTGAACTCTCCCCGCTCAACCATGTGGTCGGACGGCTGCATGGCGAGAAAATGGTCCCACCATGTCCTAGCGGGCCCACGAAGCTGCTGGGCGGCGAAACGGACCTTGGCTGCATCTAAGCACTCTCCATTAAGCAGTGGGAACTTTGATTCCACTACCCTGAGCCAGACATCAGCATCAAGCGGATCTTCCGCCCGGGTGAACAACGACGGCTGAGTACTGAGAATCTCCTGGTAGGTGGCCACTGCCGGGGCACGCTGGTGGTGATCACCACCCCCATAGTGCTGAGGCGGTGGCTGACACTGAGCGAGCTGCCGCAGAATCTCATTCAGCTGAGCCATCAGCTCTTGCATGGTAGGAGGCTGCGACGGCGGTGGAGGAATGCACTCGTTCTGTCCACGGCGCGCTCTTCCTGGCATCTGAAATTTTTGGAGGTTCTATTATCATACTTAGAATCTATGATCACAATACGGTAAAATAACTTAAATAGCGAGGTTTACAAGAGTCCAAGTTTGCTTCGCTTTTCAAAACGGTTACCAACAGGATAAAATTTGATTCATGAATTTAAAGAAACTTAAAACCATTCATCATTCATCTTGCCAAAAGAGTTCCCACTTGGATACAACAGGCCCAAAAGACTAAAATTCTAACCTAGCACATCCAATGTGCAAAAGCTAAGCTAGTTTCGAGGAAAGCTACTGCTGAACACTTCTACCCTAACCCTGAAATCTAATGAGCAAGCGAGGCAACACTAGACTTGGGGGAAGGTGGTCTTCCTGAGCCAGCAGTGTCCAAGCTAGATGCAGGCTCCAGCTCCTCTCCTCCTTCAATATCTACGTCCTCATCAGCCCCTTTTGCCTCCATGTCCTCAATCTCTTGATGGTGCAAATCTAAATGTTGGTTGGCTTCCTCGAGCTGTTGCTGGGTATTCTGGAGCTGGTCTTGAAGAACCTCAATGGTGTTCTCCCTGGCTTCCACCTGATCCTTGAGCTCTTGTATGTGGTTGGCCATCTGTTCCACTTGAAGATCCTTCTCCACTAGCTCAGTGGACAAGTCTACTACAAGGTATTCCCTGTTATCAAGGGTGATCTTGGTAGACTTCACCAGGCCCATAAGCTGGGACATCGCCTCACCTCGTAAGGCCTGCAGACGATACAGTGCACTCATGCATCGAACCGTCAGGTGAGCGGTGTGTTCGGGGTAGAGAGCCCACATATCCTTGGCGTGCTCAACCCTGTCCTTCCACATCGGGTCATCCTCCTTCTCAGCGGGGAACAAGCCAATGGGGTGGGTTGACATCTCCAAGGGGTGAAATCCACAGAAGGTCGTCAGCACATGCAGAGCCGTGGCCTCTATAGTGTCATCGGCCCTGAAACCAAAAGACTCCGAGTCTAGGGAATGCCAGCCGGGCTGCAGGGGATGAGGCTCCAAGGTCATCCTCACCCTACAGCGAGGTACTTGGTGTTCCTCAAACAGTTGTACTGCATACTAGGGAGGTGTAGTGTAACCCGCTCCCTGCAGTACCTCCCACAAGATGAGGGGAAAACCCTCTCGTGCGAGACCATCTGTGTGGGAATGTGTGTTCCCTCCGTCAGTGGGTACGTGGGAAGTCATCTGTGCAAGGGAAAGTGTAAGCGAAAAAGAAAAAGAACCAAAAAAGAAAGGTGCTAGTGCAAAAGACTAGAGATCTCCGTTATAGATTTGAAATTTTATTACGGGTGACTCCTTGTTTATGTAGCTTCTTATTAATAATGACATTTTACTAAGAGAATAAAAATGATGCATGCGTGCTCGTCCTAAGCGTCCTCACATCAATCATAGGGGTACAGAAATCCCCCATCTATATCGTAGTAGCATGTACGGCATATTCAATTAGCCACCTAGCTACCCATCTAGTATCCTAAGGCTTCACGTCCTAAGTCTACCCTTATCATCCTGACAGCTATCCAAATTGGTTTCTACACAAGTTTTACTTTTGAAAAGGTTGGTAATTATGATTTATTGATTTCTCTGAGGTGGTACAAGCTCCGATACCAGCTGTGGCGGAACCGCCCGAATTATTTCAACTTAAGTGCCTAAGTCCCGCCTTAAAGGCTAGACCACACTTGTAACACCCAAAATTATGATTTTTGAGATTAGTAAAAGAAATCCAAGAAAAGTATCCTAATAAATAATTATACTACAGAATTTCTTTATTTAAATCAATGTTAGTTAAAAATAAAATAGAAACATAAGTTCAGTTATAAGTTCTAAGAAATAAATGATAAAAAGAGTTTTCAATTTGCTATGATGAATTATTCTCTACCATATGGCTTGAAGCATGTATAAAACAATGAATATAACATATAAATAAATAAATACAATTATATTTAGTATTCATACTGTGATCTTATTATTGTTCATTTAATTGAAATGGAATACGCAAAACCAAATTTGAAAGAGGATTTGAAAATTAAAAATGAGAAATAGAAATGAATAAAAGAAAAGGAAACAGTTTTTTGTTGGGCCTACCCCCTCAACCGGCCCACCCTAGCATCACCCGCGCAGCCCACACAACTCCGCTAGTCCCTATGCTGGGTGGGACCCACCGGTCAGTTACTTCCTGCGCGCCCCACCCACTCCTTCTCACCCGCGTGTGGACCCCATCGGTCAAGGCCATCCCCTACCTCCGTGTAAAGCGCAAGCTCCAACAGAATTTGGTTGCTACAATCCAGGTAAGGCTCATTCCCACCTTCTCTCCTATCCGGGTGCGTGCAAATATATAGGAAGTCCCGCGACCCCGGCCGTCCCAATCGCAGTTTCATCGATGTTCGCTTCACCGACGGGGTGAGAAACAGAGATGGACCGCGCCGCCCGCATAAACTCCCCCTCCGTCCGGTGAACACCTCAATCTGCTTCCTCGCCGGCGTTAGCTTCTCGGGACAACACCAGAGGATCGCGTGGGCAGGTGGAGCCTGGTGCGCGGTTGCCTCTGTGAAAGTTCAGAGGGCAGGAAGCGTCATACCCCTTCAGGGGCCGCAGGTTCCATGTTAATATAGGCGCCCATTGCGCAAGGATAACATTAGATGTAACAACCTTCCCTTGACCCGGTTACATGAGAGTAAATCTAGCTAACAGCTAACAAACAATCTATATCCGTAGCTAGAGGTTGTTACAAGGAGTTCGGGATATACATTAAATAATATGACTATTCTAATAGCCTCCCTCAATCACAGCCGTCGGAGGTTGAGATTGACTTTAAAGTTCTCCAGCAGTTTGACCGATAATGCCTTAGTGAAACCGTCTGCAATTTGTCCTTGGGAGGAAACAAAATCAATTTCTAGTAGCTTTTGTAGAACTCTTTCTCTTACAAAGTGATAATCCACCTCAATGTGCTTGGTTCTTGCATGAAAGATAGGATTGGCTGATAAATATTTTGCTCCCATGTTATCACACCAGAGCTTAGCTGTTCTCGGACTGATAATATTTAGTTCTTTGAGTAAAATTTGTACCCACATAATTTCAGTTGTGGCATTAGCAATAGCCTTATATTCTGACTCCGTACTTGATCTAGATACTGTGGGTTGCTTACGAGCACTCCAAGAAATAAGATTAGATCCTAGAAACACTGCAAAACCTCCGGTTGATCTTCTATCATCAATGCTACCAGCCCAGTCTGCATCAGAAAATGCGCTTACCAAAGTTGAGGGTGATTTGTGTATATGCAGACCCAACTTTGTGCACTGTTTGATATACCTGAGGATTCTCTTTACTGCTGCCCAGTGAACAGTTGTAGGGCATGAAGGAACTGACATACCTTATTAACAGAGAATGCAATGTCAGGCCTAGTGAGTGTTAAGTATTGTAAAGCCCCAACAATACTTCTGTATTGTGTGGCGTCATTGCTCCCCAACAATGACCCTTCATGCAGGGATAGCTTTTCACTAGTGGACAATGGTGAGCTAACTGGTTTGCAGTTTGACATTCCTACCTTTTTTAATAAATCTGAAGCATATCTCTCTTGAGTAAGAATAATCTCATCACGTACCTTGTTCACTTCTATGCCCAAGAAATAATGTAGATCACCAAGATCTTTGAGTGCAAATTCTCCTTTTAAATCTCTTAGCAGTGCTGCGGTTGCTGCTTCTGTAGAGCTTGCAACAACTATATCATCAACATAAACAAGCACAAATACTGTAGTGTTACCCTTGTTATAGAAAAATAAAGATGAATCAGCTTTTGATGGTGAGAAACCGAGGTTCACCAGCTTGGAACTTAGGCAAGAGTACCATGCTCTTGGTGCTTGTTTGAGTCCATATAATGCTTTATCAAGCTTACACACATATTGTTTCTTTTCTGGATCCTCAAAACCTGGTGGTTGCTGCATGTAGACTTCTTCTTCAAGAAAACCATGAAGGAAGGCATTTTGAACATCAAGTTGTCGAAGGCTCCAACCTCGAGAGATAGCCATAGATAGAATAATACGTATTGTAGTAGCTTTAATGACTGGACTAAATGTGTCTTCATAATCTATTCCATATTGTTGCTTAAAACCTTTTGCAACTAGGCGAGCTTTATATCTATCTAAGCTTCCATCAGCCTTCCTTTTAATTTTATATACCCATTTACAACCTATCACATTTGTGCCTTTTTTTGGTGGAACTAGATGCCATGTTTCGTTATTCATCAGAGCAGCATATTCCAGATCCATAGCATTCTTCCAATGAGAATTACTAAGTGCTTCATCAAGACACTGTGGCTCACCAGAGGACGTGAAGTAGCCATACCTGATTGTGCCATCAGTGTATATTTTCTCTTTCCGGATGCCGCTCCGCAGTCTCGTGTGTGGACGTAGGGACGTGTCAGCAGTATCATCATGGGCATGGACCGGCTCTGGCAAGAACGCGGCTGCTTCCCCTGTTTGCTGTAAAGAGAGTGTGTCCTGTATAGTCACATCAGCGCCTGTAGTAATAGGGGAAATAGGGGCTGTAGGCGCAGTACAGTGGAGCGGCACAGGAGCAGCATGCGTGGTACAGTGGTCCGGCACAGGAGCGGCGTGCGCCTGTACAGTGTCCCGGATTCCCTCAGATGCATGCGCGGTAGACTGGTCAGGTTCCTCCCCTGGCGTCAAACTTGCAACAGTGGGTAGTGATCCATCAATTCGGTGAACAGGACCCCCTGCATATTGATGTCTGTGCACTGCAGTATTCTCATCAGACAAGTTAGTATTAACAGGGAGAAAATCAGGAACATCAGTATCACGTCTATTAGCACCTATTTTAGTCGTGAGGGATGGCATTAAGAGAACTTCAGACTGTAATCTGGCGCCAGCATTTGGATGGAGAGCGGAGAAAGGAAAAACAGTCTCATCAAATATGACATCTCTAGAAATATAAACACGTCCTGTGGAGATATCGAGACACTTAAAACCCTTGTGAAGAGGACTATAGCCAAGAAAAGCACACTGCTTTGATCTGAATTGAAGTTTGTGAGTATTGTAGCGGCGCAAATTTGGCCAACAGGCACAACCAAAAACACGTAAGGAGGAATAATCTGGTTTTTGGTGAAAAAGACGTTCTATAGGAGTTTGATTATTAATGACTTGACTAGGTAGTCTATTAATAAGATATGTGGCTGATAGGAAAGCTTCATCCCAGAATTTAAGAGGCATAGATGCATGAGATAGCAAGGAAAGGCCGACTTCAACAATGTGGCGATGCTTTCGTTCGGCTGCCCCATTTTGCTGGTGTGCATGAGGGCAAGAGACTAAATGGGAGATGCCAATTTTGGTAAAGAAGGAATTTAATTTTTGATATTCTCCTCCCCAATCTGTTTGAATGGCACGAATTTTTCTATCAAATTGCCTTTCAACAAGACGTTGGAAATCAATGAATTTCTGGAATACCTCAGATTTTAACTTAATAAGGTAAATCCAGGTAAACTTGCTATAATCATCAATAAAGCTAACATAATATTGTTTTCTACCCACAGACTCAATCGCAGGACCCCAGACATCAGAAAAAATAAGCTCCAAAGGAGAGTTCGATTTACTAGAAGAAATAGGATATGGCAGCTGATGGGCTTTCGCTTGTTGGCAAGCGTTGCATACAGACTCATTATTAGATTCAACTAAACAAGGGAGTTTATTTCTACTAATAATTCGCCGAACTATAACAGATGAAGGATGACCAAGACGATCATGCCACCGAGAGATTGATGGCTGGCTGACTCCACAGGCGTGACGCTTTATTGATGATGACGAAGGAAGAGGGTACAGTCCTCGGTGACATGGCCCCCTAAGCAGCGTGTGCCTAGTTGCTTGATCCTTAATCAAAAAGAAATCTGGGTGAAATTCTATAAAGGCAGAATTATCTGTAGTTAAGCGATGGACAGACACAAGATTTTTCTTGGCTTCAGGAACATATAGAATATCTTTTAGATGAAGCTTACGACTAGAGGTGCTAACAGAGGAATTACCGATGTGGCTGATTTCCATACCTGTACCGCTTGCGGTGTGGATCTGATCTCCACCGTTGTATTTATCTCGGATGGACAGTTTCTCTAATTCACCGGTGATGTGATCAGTGGCGCCACTATCAGCATACCAGTTTGTGTCAACTGTGTATGAGCTGGTCGCGGCAGCAGCATGGCGTTCTTCAGGGACATAGCTTTCATCAAATCGGTGCCAGCAGTTGACAGCCGTATGTCCTTTCTTAAAGCAAACTTGGCATGAGTCACCACTTGAGCGCCTGTAGCCACGTTGCTTGCCTGCCACAGTATGGCTGTCTTGTCCGCCAGTGCCATGTCCCTGTCCACCTGCTCCACGGGAGTCCTGGCCGCCCACACCTGCACCGCTGTAGCCGCGGCTAGGAGGCCGAGCACGCCCACGACCGCGGCCCGGTCCTCGAGAGCGACCTCCACGACCTGCAAGATTAGCGGATGCCTGCTGCTCTCCTTCATGAATTAGATCCATTCTTGTTTCGTAACTCAGCATCTGAGAATATAATTCTTCAACTGAGATTGGCTCCACCCTTGCAACGAGGGCAGAGACAAGTGAGGTAAAATCACGGTCCAAACCGGTGATGATGTATTCGACGAGTTCGTCGTCTTCGAGCGGACGTCCTGCGGCCGCCATATCATCAGCATATCCCTTCATCTTCGCGAAATATTCAGCAACATTCATGCTGCCTTTCTTAGTCGTCGAGAGGGCGATGCGGAGATTCACAGCCCGAGCCCGGGTCTGTGAGGCGAACATCGCCTGAATTTTTCTCCACGCATCTGCTGCAGTCTCAGATCTTGAGACGTGGACCAGGATTTCCTTGGAGATAGACGAGAGCAGGTAGCTGAGGACCTGTTGGTCCCGAGCATCCCACTCCTCGAACGCCGGATTTGACGTCTTCTTGCCATCAGCGTCGGCAATCTCCTTCTCCGGCACTGGTGTGGTTCCAGTAAGATGGCCAATGAGGCGAGAGCCACGCATGGCCGCACGAATATGGGCTTCCCATATGGCATGGTTTGCTCGGGTAAGTTTTTCGGATACTGGATGTGCAATGAGTGGATTGGAGGGGGAACTCGACATGGCTGATTTGCAAGGTGAACTTGCCTCTGATACCATGTGAAAGTTCAGAGGGCAGGAAGCGTCATACCCCTTCAGGGGCCGCGGGTTCCGTGTTAATATAGGCGCCCATTGCGCAAGGATAACATCAGATGTAACAACCTTCCCTTGACCCGGTTACATGAGAGTAAATCTAGCTAACAGCTAACAAACAATCTATATCCGTAGCTAGAGGTTGTTACAAGGAGTTCGGGATATACATTAAATAATATGACTATTCTAATAGCCTCCTCTCCCTACGGCGTCAACAGACCACGCGCACTACTCGTATCTGCCGCCGCTTCTTCGGGGATTCGTTGCAACGGCGCGAGCTGCAGCGATAAAGCATCTCGAGCTCGTTCTTCGCTCATATATACCCCAAGCAATACCCCCTTGGCCTTAGTCGGCGTCTGTGCCTCCACTCGATAGGGAGAAACAACAGAGAGGGAGAATAGCTCGCCGCCACCATTAAACCGTGAACTCATCGCCGTTGGGACCTTGAGGTTGGGGCAGGGAGCTTCACCAACCTTCACTGGTCATGGTCGTTGCTGTGCCTGGGGGGATTACGCTCTGGGCTACCAGTAATTTGTCGCCGGGCATCGAAATCGCCGCGGGTCCGCTGCTCGCCGTGGTCGGACCAAACGACGCTGCAATCGTCGGTGAGTCTTCCTCCAATGGATTCACTACCGCTTTAGCGTTCGATTATGCCCAGTAGCATTTGAGTAGGGCATGGGGGCCTCGTTGGGGGTGCTTCGCCGGTGTGGCGCCACCGTGGCTCTGTCCGTGCCACCGTCGGCTGTCTGGGGTTGGGTGTCGATGGGTATCGTCCGTTGGATAGGTTTCGGGCGGCGGTGATTGAATCTGGCATAGTGATTCGGTGTGGAACGATGTGAATCGTAGATCTCGAATGAAATGGCCCTAGTTGCAATCGGTTGGATGCGTAGATGGATCTAATCGCTACCCTTCAGTGTTGATCGGACGACCCTGAGATCACGATACCCTTTCGCCACGACAGAATAGCATAAGAGCCCCTGATAAATTAGCTATCCATCCCGTGATCCACAGTGACTGTGCGCTGAGTCTAGTAATTCTTGCGCAGAGACCCCTACATTTATCTGTTTTTGTGCGTGCAGTCCAAACATAGATTAAATCAGGAAAATTAATTTAAGAAATGAATTTTTAATATGAAAACAATTCCAGAACTTGTAAAATTCATATAAAATTCATTTTAACTCATTTTAGCCCATTCCAGTTCCTATAATTTGGTAATATTATTGTTAATCACCTAGTGCCACTGTTTTAGCATGAAAAGTATATTGAATTTGATCACTTAGTTATTTCCGTACCAAACACATAAAACCTTCGGAAGTTCATAACTCACAATCCGTAACTCCGATTTAGTTGGTTCAAGTTGCGTTAGCTTTATATGAATATCTACTACGCAGTAAAAACATTTATTATACCATGTCTTATTCTTTTGTAATTAGATCTTTATTTAACTTATATTGGTTAGTCTCGTTAAACTACTTATCATTATAATATACTTGAATATAATCTATGGTCAATTTATAACTTATATTTAAGTTGAGATAATTATTTATATAATAACCTCTCGTATGATTTATATTAACCAAATTATAATATAGTTTAATATTTTAATCACACAGATCTTTTATAAAATCATAACTCCTTAATCGTAACTCTGATCTTAGTAGTTCTCGATCCCACAATCTCGTAGCTTCGCGTAGATCATTATTATGCAGTATGTTCTTATGTTTGGTGTGATGTTAATTTTGTCTATATCATGTCTGTTAGTATTGCTACGACTAGTAGTGCGGTCATGAGGATCTGAAGAATCACCCTGGTAACTGAAATCTCAAGTGACAGGCAAGTTGTGCCCTTGATCACGTTTGTTTACCCAATAATGTTCTTTATTGTCACTATTCAATGCATATGTTTAATTTTGATGCGACCCAATAGGTCACCCTAGTCTGCTTGTCATGTTTACCTTGTTTACCCCTGAATCATTTGGGTAGTTATTCTATTGCATTATTTGGTTTTGTGTTAATATTTCATTATATCCATGTTCCAATTATTCTGTTATGTTATTTATGTTCATGTCAAGATCATTAATTTAATTTAGAACATGGAGCTTAACTTGAGAAACACGTGCCACCACAAGGGTGGAATGGGACGCCCTTGGCTAACTAATTAGGAAAGCTAGTGGAAGACTACCTTACCCAAAAGGAGCAAGGGCAGTAGGGGAGTTGCATGCAAGGAGGTTCTCGGGTTGATTTTGTTGCCATGGCAGTCAAACGGGGGATTCTTGCAAGTGCTCTTCCCATAAACTGTAGCGGGTTTTCGGAAGCTAGTGGAACTTTGTAAAGGCCTCGTAGTGGATCCCTAGTCATTCACCTCGGTAGTGTCTAAGGGCCTTGCAAACCCTGGCGACATGGGATACACGACTTGTGGTTACAGGGTACAACCTCTGCAGAGTGTAAAACTAGCTCATGGTCATGAGCAGCTCAGGACTCTCACATGCTTAATTTATGGAACTTAAATTCAATTTGACATTTGCATTGCATGGGACTATGTATTAATTTTGTTATATTACTTTTATTAAGGTTTGGTATTTACTTACATCTAGTAACTGCTAATAAAATTTTGACCAACTTATTAAAAGAAATGCTCAGCTTTAACCCCTATTATTGATTAGACTTACACATCACATGAACTCCCACCTTTGGTGAGTTCATGCCCACTGGTTTCCCCACAACTTGTTGAGCTATGATCATGTGTGAGCTCATCCTTGCTGTCTCACACCCCCTCCCCCACAGGAGAAGATCAGGTGGTTCAAGTGGAGCCACGTATCGAGGAGTTCGATTCGATCTAGGTGGCATCTCCCAGTTGACTTTCTGGCGCCAAGGACGATCCTTAGTTTGTTTTATATTTATCTTTTATTTTGTAAGACTTACGCTATGTAATGAATACTCTGATTATATTGTGACATTCATCTCTATACACTGTTATTATATTATGTTGTCTTCTTTGGCGCATGTATGAGATGCACCCGGCTTTGTTCCTTTAAATCCGGGTGTCACAACACTTAAATAGGAATAAACCGTCAGTCCCTCGGATCTAGTCCGACGAGGCCACCAACAGGATCAAGTACAACATACTCACTCGAAGGTGAGGCACAGAGAAAATACAATAAAGCATAAAACCATAAGTTAAAGAAGTACTTAATGTTATTACATCATCATCGGAGTTTTGCAAAAGTAGTAACCATTGTTCTCAATGCAGCGGAAATTAACTAACGGTAAATAAAAGGGAGGATGGGGAAGCCTGGCCCATCACTCCTCTTGCTCCTCTCCTACTGAGGTAGGGTCCCACTCGACTGTCCATCCTGGTAGCAAGGTGGACGGCCATATCACTCTAGCAACCATATCCTCTAGAGAACCTGCTAAAAATTTATGCCGCAAGCAAGGCTGAGTATACTAATACTCAGCTAGACTTACCCGGTGTGAGGAGTCTACTCCTCTACCTCTAGACATGCAGCTGTTTGGCTGAGGGGTTTGGTTTGCCAAAAGCACTAGCTGAGTCTAAAAATCAACTTTTATCTTTTCAAGTTCTAGAATGATAATTTAAACTAGGTGAGTACCTAACTATTCATACATGGTATCAAACATTATATCAATCAACATCTTTTGCCAGTCCTCTCATTTCCACTTATTACTCAATGCAGTACAAGGAATCAAGTAGTCTCATTAGCTGCGAGAAGTAGATGATTCGAATCGAGTTTTAACCTTGCAAGGTAAACCTAAACACACGATGTGGTGAGGCACTCCGTCCCCACACACATCAACTGTCCCCATCGATTCCCCGTCAGCAGAAAGGGGCTCACCGCCTTGGCGTACAATGCCTCACTGACCCCGACTGTTGTCGTGTTGTAGGATCTAGGACACCGGTTAGAGGGGGGGTGAATAGACGGTTTTGACTAAAATCAACAATACTAAATAAATCTAATCAATACAACAAGAGGAATAAATTATCTAGTGTCAATAAGTAAACAATGTATGAAAAACAACTACGGAGATTGAATGCTTGAAGAACAATAAGCAAATCACTAATCAATTGCAAAGCAATAAGTAATGCTAGAAGGAATAGACACCGAAATTTATCCCGTGGTATCGGTGATTTGCCGATCACCTCTAATCCACGTTGAGGTGGACTTCAAGCTCTCACTTGCTCCTCTATCAAGACACAACTTGATCTTTGAGCCAAGTGGACAAGAAATCACTCAATACCTCGATTCCACTAATGTCACCTTTGCCGCTCCGGCGAGGTAGGCGCGAACCCCTCACAATCCACACCGCGGCTTCTCCACAATCTTCTTGGAGAGCTCGACGGAGACAATCACCCGAGCCGTCTAGGAGGCGGCAACCTCCAAGAGTAACAAGCCAACGACGCTTGCTCGGTGTACCACCTAATGCCTCAAGAATCACCAAATGATGCAAATGCACTAGGAACCCTCAATCTCTCACTAGAATGCAATCTCAAGCAAAGAGTGTGAGAGAGTGAGTTGGAGGATCACAAATGAGCTCAATGTGTGCAAGGAATGGCCAAGAGAGCTCTCTCACACGAGCTACCCTTCTATTTATAGCCCCCATCTAAAACCAACCGTTATGTGCAAAAGGGGGCAATTCTGCGCACACGCGGACCGTCCGCGCCCTAGGCCCGGACGGTCCGCCATACATCATAACGGCTATAATGACCGTTGAAACATGTCAGAGATGACTCAAAAGTTGGGTCCGGACAGTCCGCCCTTCAAGGCCGGACCGTCCGCGACCTGGCAAGTTCAAACACCCGAGCCTCGGATCAAACGGAGTTAACACACGCGGACCGTCCGGCTATAAATCCCGGACGGTCTGGGACCTGAGACTGTACTGTCCGGACTGGTCCCCCGGACAGTCCGTAGTACAAATCTATAAAAACACACAGTCCCTGTTCAAAAACGAGTTTTACACTTGCGGACCGTCCGCCCCTTACAGGCGGACTGTCCGCCTATAATTCAGGGACAGGCCCGAAGCCACCCTACTCTGGACATGACTGCGGACGGTCCGGCCCTAAGGCCCGGACGGTCCGCAGTGCCATAGAACACAATGTCAATACAGAAGGTCAGACTTCAGACCCCTCTGGAGGATCGCGGACGGTCCGCCCCCAAGGGCCGGACAGTCTGCGCGACCAAGACTTCGCACTTTTCAAACATGCTTTTGAATGAACTTTCAACTCACGAAATGAGAAGCTCTGTTAGTCCTCATGCAAATGCAACTACTTGATGCTCTATGAGGCACTAAGTTTTACACAGATCTGAGTCATTGACCCCTCTTAATAGTACGGCTATCTAGCCTACCAATCCGGTCAGGTATCTTCTCTAAACTCCTCAAGACCGGCAAAAGTAAAACCTATATTATACCTTTTCCTTCATCTGATCCACAACCAATGCGTATGACTTTTCAACATTTCCTGTTCTATGTGGTCCAACCCTGCATTCTTATTTCTCCAAGAATCGTTAGTCCACAAGTAGCTGTCATTAATTACCAAAACATTACCAAAGGGGCCTAGATGATTCACAATCTCCCCCTTTTTGGTAATTGATGACAACACCACATAGTATATTAAAGAGAAGTTTAGTTTCTCCAAATCTCTCTTATACCTAAGGTATAAGATAGATCTTGGAGATGAGTTTCATAGGACTTATCTTGATTTGAAGTTTTGTCCGAGAGATAGATAAATCACAATAAGAAACTCAGTATGTAAGAAAGGCTCCCCCTAAATGTGTGCAGGATTGTTTGAAGTTGAGGATATAACACACATAATATATTGTAGCTTGATGGAGACTTTCCTACAATCATGGTTATCGAGGCATACAAGATATGATCCGTAGAGTGAGCGCAGCAATTATAATCACACCTCGATTAACCACACACAGAGAATTTGAACTAAAACATAGTTCATCCCACAGAATATTACAGATAATAGTCCACAGACATACGACATAGAGTTAACAGATCAAACCAGTTCCAAATGCGTAAGACATAAACTAATGCAAGCGTCATGAAAAGGTAAAATGCATATGCATGGTCTTAATGTCCACATAACCACCAACTCCCCCTGAAGGAGACCTGAAGGAGACACCAGACAACTTCAACTTCTCTCCCACTTCTCTCCCCCTTTGGCATCAATTGCCACAAAGGAGAAGCCTCACTGATCACTCGGCGGAGGATGCATGTTGTAATAGTGCGTGCTGAAGGTGTCGAACAGGGAGGAGAACTGGCTAAAATCCTGCTGGAGCTGCTGCTGCCTCTGACTTATATCATGCATGTTGTCATTTGTAGAAAGATTGTCAAATTGACTGGAGAGAGCACCCATGTTATCTTGAAAACTTTGTTGCATATTATTCAGCCTTGACATGATGGGATCAGTGACATTAGTGTGAATTTGATCACGAAACTCAGAAAATTCAGAGTTGAGTGCATCCTAGTTACTGTCAAAGCGAGACTGCATGTCATCGAGGCGGTGATCCACATGTGTCATCAGGCCCTCAAAGCGAGTATCAATATGAGTCTCAAGCCCTTGCTGCATAGTGTGAAAATAAGGATCAAAGTATCCTGGAGCAGGCTCCCAATAGTGCTGAGGCTGAGGAGGAGGTGGAGGAGGAGGCATCTGCTGTCCCTCAACATTAGGAGCTGCTCCACCCTCATAGCCAGGGTCTTCCTCATCATCTGGAAAGAGAGTGAGTGGCCTGGTGAGAAACCCTATCTCATTCTTGAAAGGCCGGAATGGGGTATGAACAATCTCGCATGGGCCCTCAAATCTAGTCTTGGATTTGATGAGAGCCATAATGTAAGGGGCATATGCCAAATTTTGATTCTTGTCCATTTTTAAATCATTAAGCTGCCTCATCATGAAAAGAACAATATTCATGACTTCACCATTCATGATGTGCTGGATGATGTTCCAGAATTTATCCCTTATTTTACTCTTATCACCACTCTTGGGAAGAATGGTGACTCTGGCAATCTTGTTGATTACAACAGGATGATGTCTGAGTCCTGCTGTCTCTCCAAACCTCCTAGGTATACCAAGCCTGGCTGGCTCATAAAACTGCACAAAATCCTCAAAGTTATCTTCAGTATAAAGATCCAGTCCAGCAGAAATGGTGCCATAGTCCAGACTGTTGGCAGCAGCAAAGTCAGCAAAAGAAGCAGAATAGCGCTTGAAGCCAGTCATCCAGGTGATAGATTCTTCTTCAATATCAATCTCTGAGGTAGCCAGAAATTGCTTAACAGCCATTTCATTGAAATCTGTGCGTTGCCCCATAAACTGATATAGTCCACATGTTTCAAATTTAGGGATCAGACCCTCCATGACAGATTGACCGAGCAAGAAGGACCAATCAATCACCTGATGCTTATGAAAATTAGTGTCCACCAGGGTGTCCCAAAAAACATCAAACTACAGCTGAGTGTGAAAAAACTGGATATTTGTATCAGATGGCAGAGTATACTGGTTCACAGTCCGTCTAGAGCAGTACTCAGCCATAGAAAATCTCCGCTTTGGATAAGTCCAGCCTTGGGTATCAATGGGATAATCGGGATGAACATGAGGAAAATCATCAGCATCCATGGATTCAGTGCCCCCAGCTGAGGATTGGGCCTCTGAATCAGTGGTTGGTGTATAGTCATCATCATTTCCACGAGGGCGCTTTGATTTAAAGCGACCGGCAAGTTTCTTGCGGAGACCACCAAAACCACTGCAACAATGTGACAGACATCCATAGATAAATAATTGATACCAAGCACCACTATAAACAGGAATGGAACTGTAATGCTCTGCCAGGGTCCGGACGGTCCGCGCTAGGGGGCCGGACTGTCCGCGCCAGAGGCCCGGACGGTCCGCGTCCACCAGGCGGACGGTCCGCGACCGACCAGGGGCGATTCCAAAGAACCCTAGCCGCCACCCAAGTTTAATTTGATGATTTTGCAGAGAATACGCATCCAAACAAGTTCAAAATTTTGCATAGCATTGACATTGAGGAGAACTATCAATCCCACCAATCAGATTTTGAAACCCACTGCTCAATTTCAGATCAGAGAGGAAACCCAAATAATCTCAAACTGGAAGAAATTTGATGAAATTCACAAGATTGAAGATACCGTGATGAAGACATGTTGATGAAATGTTGCCTCAAGCTGTCGGACTGTCCGCACGCAACTTCACTACACCGTCCGCGCACACTCAACACAAGAGAGTATTTGGCGAGTGGAGAGCAAGAGAGGAAAAGCGAGAGAGCACAAAATGACAAGTCTGCGGCCACTGGTCGACTTTACTGCCCTGTCGCGGACGGTCCGCGCTGGGGCGGCGGACGGTCCGCGCCCTGATGTGTGCAGACTGTCTGCGAGGCTGAACGGACTGTCCATGTCCTGATGCTGCGGACGGTCCGCGGTCCATGGGCGGACGGTCCGCGGCCTGATACTCATTTTTCAAATTGCTGTCCGCTTTCTGATTTTGAATTTCGAATCCGAGTTGGTGCTTATATATGGACATTTCGACCACTCCAAGAGTTAGTATGCATGCATATACATATTATGTAATTGAGTAGTGCAAAATTTTTGAATTAAACTATCTAGAGCAATTTGGAATGAAAAATGCACCAATAATACCAAATAAATAGCATAAAGAGCATATTTAGACCCGAGATGCAATACGACACATGTGTGATCAATTTCAAGCCACATTTGAGAGATCGATCACATTCATTTCACTTCTTAGAGAACAAAATCTTGTTTCATCCAAAGGTTTTGTAAAAATGTCTGCTAATTGATCATCCGTGCCAATGGAATAAATAGAGATATCTCCCTTGCCAACATGATCCCTTAAGAAGTGATGTCGTATATCAATATGCTTGGTTCTTGAGTGTTGGACCGGATTGGTAGCCAATTTTACCGCACTCTCATTATCACACATGAGAGGCACATTCTTGAAAATAATGCCATAGTCCAATAAGGTTTGTTTCATCCATAATAGTTGAGCACAACAATTTCCGGCCGATATATATTCTGCCTCGGTGGTAGATAGAGCAACCAAATTTTGTTTCTTAGAAGACCATGAAACAAGAGATCTACCAAGAAATTGACAACAACCGGAGGTGCTTTTTCTATCAACTTTGCACCCCGCATAGTCCGAATCCGAATATCCAATTAATTCAAATTGAGCACCTTTGGGATACCATAGACCAATATTGGGAGTATACTTCAAATATCTTAGAATTCTTTTAGCGGCCTTCAAGTGAACCTCTCTAGGAGAAGCTTGAAATCGAGCACACATGCATACACTAAACATAACATCGGGCCTAGATGCGGTAATATAAAGCAAACTACCAATTATTGAACGATAAAGTTTTTGATCAACCATAGTACCTCCTTCATCCAAGTCTAGATGACCATTTGTTGCCATTGGAGTCTTGATAGGCTTAGCATTTTCTAAACCAAACTTCTTGAGCATGTCCTTCAAATATTTTGATTGACTTATAAAAATTCCATCTTTCAATTGTTTGATTTGAAGGCCAAGAAAGAAGCTCAATTCTCCTATCATAGACATTTCAAATTCTTTTGACATCATTTTTCCGAACTCCTCACAAAATAATTCATTAGTAGATCCAAAAATAATATCATCAACGTAGATTTGACAAACAAATAAGTCTTTGCCAATTCTTTTAGTGAATAGAGTAGTGTCAACCTTCCCAATTTTGAAGTCTTTGGAAAGCAAGAAATCCCTAAGCCTTTCATACCAAGCGCGTGGAGCTTGCTTAAGCCCATAGAGAGCTTTAGAAAGCTTGAACACATGGTTAGGTCTTTTGGGGTCCTCAAAACCGGGAGGTTGTTCAACATACACTAGTTCACTAATCTTACCATTTAGGAAGGCACTCTTTACATCCATTTGGTAGAGCTTGATATTATGTGCACAAGCATAAGCAAGTAGAATCCGGATTGCTTCTAATCTTGCTACGGGAGCAAATGTCTCCCCAAAATCCAATCCTTCAATTTGAGTATATCCTTGTGCAACTAATCTTGCCTTGTTTCTTACTACCACACCATCTTCATTGTGCTTGTTGCGAAACACCCATTTTGTACCAATAACATTGTGGTTCTTTGGTCTCTCAACAAGCTCCCAAACTTCATTTCGAGCAAAGTTATTTAATTCTTCATGCATTGCATTCACCCAATCAACATCAAGTAGAGCTTCATCTACACGGTTAGGTTCCATACAAGATACAAAAGAGAAATGTTCACAAAACGAAGCTATGCGAGAGCGAGTTTGAACACCCTTACTAATATCACCCACAATTTGATTAACCGGGTGATCCTTCACAATGGAATGATGAATTCTTGATACCGTTTGATAATTGCTTGATGAAGCATTAGGAGGAACCGAAGGTCTTGAGGTACCTTGATCATGAGTATCCATGGTTTCATTAAGTTGTTGGCTTTGGTGATCTTCCTTATTTATAGTTGAGGATGAAGGAATGACAACCACACTATCTTCATCATCATCTTCCTTTGGTTTTATTTCACCAATGGCCATTGTTTTCATTGCATTTATCAATTGAGTTCCCCCAACATCATCGAGATTATCACCCTCATCTTGAGACCCATTTGTTTCATCGAATTCAACATCATATGCTTCCTCAATAATACCATGAGTTTTGTTGAAGACTCTATAAGCCTTACTATTTGATGAATATCCAAGAAGAAAACCCTCATCACATTTCTTCTCAAATTTAGAAAGTCGGCTCCCCTTTCTCAAAATATAACATTTGCAACCGAATACCCTAAAATATGAGATATTTGGCTTTCTACCAATGAGCAATTCATATGGAGTTTTCTTCAAGAGCTTGTGACAATATAGTCTATTTGATGAATGACAAGCGGTATTTATTGCTTCGGCCCAATAAGAATCTGATATATTATATTCCGCTAACATAGACCTTGCCATATCAATAAGAGTTCTATTCTTTCTTTCAACAATACCATTTTGTTATGGGGTATATTTTGAAGAGAATTCATGTTTGATACCCTTGTCATCACAATATTGATCAATTCTTGCATTTTTGAATTCCGACCCATTATCACTTCTAACCTTTTTGATGTCGAAATCAAATTGATTTTGAGCCAATATAGCAAATGACTTGAATGTTTCAAACACATTGGATTTGTCTCGTAGAAAATAAACCCAAGTAAATCTTGAATAGTCATCCACAATCACAAGACAATAGGAATTACCACCAATACTTACAAAAGATGTGGGCCCAAATAAATCCATATGAAGTAATTCCAAGGGTCGATGAGTGGACATTTGACTTTTATTTGGATGAGTGTTTGCCACTTGCTTACCGGCTTGACAAGAGCTACACAATTTGTTCTTTTCAAACTTCACATCTTTTAAGCCTCGAACTAAGTCATGCTTGGTTAACCGATTGAGTTGCTTCATCCCAACATGACCAAGTCTTCTATGCCATAACCAACCTAGTGAAGCTTTTGAAAATAGGCAAGTTGTGAGCTTTGCCTTATTAGATGAGAAATCAACAAGATAAAGATTTTCATGTCTAAAACCTTTAAACTTAAGATTGCTACCATCAACACTAGAGATAATAACATCTTCAACCGTGAAATTGCAACAAAATCCTAAATCACATAATTGAGCTACGAAAAGTAAATTAAAATTCAAAGACTCAACCAATAGCACATTTGATATAGAATGGTCATTTGAGATAGCAATTTTACCCAAACCTTTAACCTTTCCTTTACGATTATCTCCAAATGTGATACTATCATAATTTGAGCAATCTTCCTCACTCATTTGGGTAAACATTTTCATATCCCCGGTCATGTGTTGAGTACATCCACTATCCAACACCCAATGATTCCCTCCCGCCTTGTAGTTTACCTACAAAAGGAAATCAATCTCTTTTAGGTACCCAAACTTGCTTGGGTCCTTGGATGTTAGTGACCAAGGTCTTTGGTACCCAAATAGCTTTCTTTTTGTTTCCAACAATTGAAGTACCAACAAATTTAGCATGAACACCTTTTGCATTATGAGAAAGAACATAACAATGCTCAAAACAAGTGGAGGATACATTTTTGAACTTGGGACAATTTTTCTTAATATGTCCCTTTTTGTGACACTTGTGACACACTTTGTCACATTCTTTCACAAACAATGTCTTTTGCTTTACAAAAGCATTCTTTCCTTTCTTGGGAACATATCCAAGACCTTCACGGTTAAGAGAGCATCTTTGACTTCCCAATATGAAATCCAATTTAGTCTTACCACCATATGCCTTTTCTAAGTCATGAGTTAGAGTATTTATTCTATCTACTAACACTTCATTCTCAACAATAATTTTTGATTCATCAAGAGCAATGTTATCATTGAGAGAAATTTTGCATTTATCACAAATAAAGTTAGTAGGTAGTGGTTCACTTGTAAGACTATCAAGTAAGTCACAAGTGACTCCAACATCCTTAGTGACCACCTCAACTTCATGCACAATAGATAATTTTTGAGCATCCGCAAGCTTCTCACAATTTTCTTTGAGGTCATTGTGAGAGGTCTTGAGCTCCTCAAAAGACACTTGGAGGTTTTTATACAATTCCTTCAAGGTCTTAAATTTTTCTTTTTCTTTGTACATGTAGTCATCGGCCTCACCTAACATTCTAACAAGATCATCATATGAATAGCCATCATCATCAACATCATCGATATCATCATCATCTTTTATATCATTTAAATCGGTGATGATTTTTACCTTAGCATCTCCCTTTGCCATGAGACAATGGGGGGATGAGAAGAGTGAGGGAGCTTCCTTGATGGCAATTCCGGCATTAAGCTTGGATGAGGTGTCATCATCATCATCGTCCGAGCTATCATCCGAGTCCCATTCAACTAAGTAGGCTTTGCCATCTTTCTTCTTGTTATAGTATTTCTTTTTCTTCTTGTCACTTTCATCTTTGCCCTTCTTCTTCTTGCTTGGGCAATTCATGGCAATGTGACCGGGTTCCCCACACTCAAAACATTTTCTATCATTGAAAGCATTTCTTCTAGATGTTTGACCTTTTCTAGGTTGACCTCTTTTCATCTTCACGAATTTATTGAATTTCCTTACAAATAAAGCCATGTCACCATCACTCTCACTTTCATTTTCTTCATCATTGCTATCTTCTTTTTCAATTGCCTTTGATGCCTTGGCTTTGAGAGCAATAGATTCATTTTTCACCTTCTTTGCCAAACTTAAAGCATCGGCTTGTGACTTCTTAAATATATCTTGAGTGAGAATTTCTCCCAAAACTTCGGTTGGAGAAGTTGTAGATAGATCACTCCTTACTAGCATTGTCACAATAGTCTCATATTTCTCCGGAAGTGATCTAAGAAACTTGTGTGTGAAATCCACATCCGGTACATTAAAACCAAGTCCTTTGAGTTCATTTACTATCTCATTCAATCGATTGAACATATCGGATACACTCTCATCTTCTTTCATAATAAATTGCTCAAACTTCCCTTTGCACACATATAGTTTGGCACTCTTCACAATTGTAGTTCCTTCATGAATTTCCATTAGTTTTATCCAAATCTCATGAGCGGTTGTGAGATTCTTGATACGATTGAACTCATTTATATCAAGAGCATCATAAAAGACATTCATGGCTTGATCATTTGTGAGGATATTCTCATTATCACTAACGGATGGTTCATCTTCCTTTAATACAACAAATCCATCTCTAACAATTGGCCAAATTTTTCCACCCATTGCTCTAAGATGCATAGACATTCTTATTTTCCAATAATCATAATTGTTTCCATCAAAGTGCGGTGGCTTCCCAATGTGCACATTGTTGTTACTAGCCATTTTGTCCCACTCCGGGATGATTAGATCCACAAACAATGGAGTCCTCGGCTTTGATACCACTTGTAGGATCTAGGACACCGGCTAGAGGGGGGGTGAATAGACGGTTTTGACTAAAATCAACAATACTAAATAAATCTAATCAATACAACAAGAGGAATAAATTATCTAGTGTCAATAAGTAAACAATGTACGAAAAACAACTACGGAGATTGAATGCTTGAAGAACAATAAGCAAATCACTAATCAATTGCAAAGCAATAAGTAATGCTAGAAGGAATAGACACCGAAATTTATCCCGTGGTATCGGTGATTTGCCGATCACCCCTAATCCACGTTGAGGTGGACTTCAAGCTCTCACTTGCTCCTCTATCAAGACACAACTTGATCTTTGAGCCAAGTGGACAAGAAATCACTCAATACCTCGATTCCACTAATGTCACCTTTGCCGCTCCGGCGAGGTAGGCGCGAACCCCTCACAATCCACACCGCGGCTTCTCCACAATCTTCTTGGAGAGCTCGACGGAGACAATCACCCGAGCCGTCTAGGAGGCGACAACCTCCAAGAGTAACAAGCCAACGACGCTTGCTCGGTGTACCACCTAATGCCTCAAGAATCACCAAATGATGCAAATGCACTAGGAACCCTCAATCTCTCACTAGAATGCAATCTCAAGCAAAGAGTGTGAGAGAGTGAGTTGGAGGATCACAAATGAGCTCAATGTGTGCAAGGAATGGCCAAGAGAGCTCTCTCACACGAGCTACCCTTCTATTTATAGCCCCCCATCTAAAACCAACCGTTATGTGCAAAAGGGGGCAATTCTGCGCACACGCGGACCGTCCGCGCCCTAGGCCCGGACGGTCCGCCATACATCATAACGGCTATAATGACCGTTGAAACATGTCAGAGATGACTCAAAAGTTGGGTCCGGACAGTCCGCCCTTCAAGGCCGGACCGTCCGCGACCTGGCAAGTTCAAACACCCGAGCCTCGGATCAAACGGAGTTAACACACGCGGACTGTCCGGCTATAAATCCCGGACGGTCCGGGACCTGAGACTGTACTGTCCGGACTGGTCCCCCGGACAGTCCGTAGTACAAATCTATAAAAACACACAGTCCCTGTTCAAAAACGAGTTTTACACTTGCGGACCGTCCGCCCCTTACAGGCGGACTGTCCGCCTATAATTCAGGGACAGGCCCGAAGCCACCCTACTCTGGACATGACTGCGGACGGTCCGGCCCTAAGGCCCGGACGGTCCGCAGTGCCATAGAACACAATGTCAATACAGAAGGTCAGACTTCGGACCCCTCTGGAGGATCGCGGACGGTCCGCCCCCAAGGGCCGGACAGTCCGCGCGACCAAGACTTCGCACTTTTCAAACATGCTTTTGAATGAACTTTCAACTCACGAAATGAGAAGCGCTGTTAGTCCTCATGCAAATGCAACTACTTGATGCTCTATGAGGCACTAAGTTTTACACAGATCTGAGTCATTGACCCCTCTTAATAGTACGGCTATCTAGCCTACCAATCCGGTCAGGTATCTTCTCTAAACTCCTCAAGACCGGCAAAAGTAAAACCTATATTATACCTTTTCCTTCATCTGATCCACAACTAATGCGTATGACTTTTCAACATTTCCTGTTCTATGTGGTCCAACCCTGCATTCTTATTTCTCCAAGAATCGTTAGTCCACAAGTAGCTGTCATTAATTACCAAAACATTACCAAAGGGGCCTAGATGATTCACACGTGTAGTGACCGCACTTGTACCCTTCATAACCGGAATGGGAGACCACGTCTCAGGTCGCGTGAGGAGGGCAATCTATGGGCAGGTTCACTCAGGTACTAGGCTTATCGATTTACCATATTTCACGACATGTGTTTAGTACGTTCAAACGCTTGACACATGTACCACACCTTAATCCTTATTCCAATTTTTGTCTCGTAGACAACGCATCCCCATGGATCCATGTCCACATACCATCATCATTCCGTTATCAAAATGGATACAACCAAAACCTGGCCTCGCGCGAGTGCTAGAAAAATCACTCGACTTCTACCGAGATCCCTAATTAGTAAAGCAGCTACTCGACCTAGCATACTAGTATCCATCTCAAAAGGAATCCTGAGTTCATGCAACTAGGGTTTCAAACAACTCCTACACTTAAGTGCATAGTACGAGCCTATAATCAATAAGTGCAGTAAAATAGCATATATAACGGTTATGCATAAAACCGAGGCTTGCCTTCAAAAGCTGGGGCAGGGAGATCCTCAGTGGCAGTCTCTGGTGGTGGCTCCTAGACTCCTTCCTGAGCAACTCCTTGCTCCGAAATGAGGACGTACTCTCCGTCAGTGAGGTTACAATCTATCGAGCAATGAATAAGATACATGCATGTTAATGATATGCCAATTTAGTAAATACGATGTATGGTGAAGCAAAATTAAGGCATGGGGTAAACTAGGGTTTCTTTATCGTATGGTGTTCTTAGTGCTTTATACTTACCTAGTTTAGGTTTTGAGTGGAAGTAAGATATTAGTCGTCCTCTTAGAGTTTTAGTGGACACTTAGGGAGATCTAGTTATGTAATATTAATTCCTTCCACAATTCACCCTTTTTATTTTCTATTTATGCTTCTTTTAAAGGGATCTTGCACTACTATGTTGATCCCAGCAAGGTCAAGGATATTCTAGAGTGGAAACCACCAACCACTATACATCAAGTTCGAAGTTTCCTTGGATTGGCTGGCTATTATCGCCGATTTATCCCGGATTTCTCTAAACTTGTGAAGCCAATCGCAAGTCTATTGAAGAATGATATGAAATTTAACTGGTCCTCAAGATGCAACGAAGCCTTCGAGCAGCTGAATGTGTTATTGACCACTGCTCCGGTATTAGCTCAACCCGACATTGAAAAGCCTTTTGATGTGTATTGTGACGCATCAGGCAGTGGTCTCGGATGTGTCTTAATGCAAGAGGGCCGAGTTATAGCATACGCTTCAAGATAGTTGCACCGGCATGAGGAACATTATCTAACTCATGACTTAGAATTAGCTGCTGTGGTTCACGCCCCTAAAATATGGCGTCATTATTTGCTGGGAAATATCTGTCATATATATACATATCATAAAAGTTTGAAGTACATTTTTACCCAGTCGGAATTAAATATGAGGCAGAGGAGATGGCTTGAGCTGATTAAAGATTATGAATTAGAAATTCACTATCACCTAGGCAAGGCCAACGTGGTGGCAGATGCACTAAGTCGCAAGGCTTCCTGCAATTGTCTTACAGTAAAGACATCTGACATCACATTATGCCAAGAAATGGAGAAGTTAAACCTGGGAATGATTCAACATGGAACCTTAAATCAATTGAAGCTTGAGTCAATTCTTCTGCAAAAGATTATTGATGCCCAAAGAAGTGATAAGGGTATGAAACACATTCATGAGAAAATAAAGGCTGGTAAAGCAAACTGTTTCAGAAAGGATGATAAAGGCATAATATGGTTTAATAACCGCATAGTTGTGCCCAAGAATGATGAAGTCCGCCAGCAAATTTTGGAGGAAGCTCATCTTAGTCGCTATTCCATTCATCCCGGAAGCACTAAGATGTATCAAGATTTAAAGCAACATTATTGGTGGACAAAAATGAAGATTGAAATTGCACGCTATGTGGCAAAATGTGACACCTGTAGGCATGTCAAAGCCATACACATGAAGACTGCTGATCCACTGCAATCTTTGCATATCCCGACATGGAAATGGGAGGACATTAGCATGGACTTCATTGTGCGATTACCCATGACAGGAAAAGGGTTTGATTCCATCTGGGTTATCATTGATCGACTTACTAAGATCGTCCACTTTCTTCCAGTCAAGGTAAAGTATACAGTGGCCACATATGTGGAACTATATATTGCTCGTATTCTCAGTTTTCACGGTGTTTCAAAGACAATAGTGTCGGATCGTGGACCACAATTCGTATCCAAATTCTGGGAGGTACTCCATAACACTCTGGGTACTAAGTTGCTCCACAGTTCGGCCTATCATTCTTAAACCAGTGGGCAGACTGGAAGAGTGAATCAAATACTCGAGGACATGTTACATGCATGTGTTCTAGAATTTCCGCAGAAATGGGATGAATGTTTACCATTGGCAGAGTTCTCATATAACAATAGTTATCATGAAAGTATCAAGATGGCACCCTTTGAAGCTTTATATGGACGATGGTGTCGTACTCCATTAAATTGGTCTGAACCAGGAGAAAGGTGGTTTTTCAGGCCTGATATGGTTAAAGCAATGGAAGAAAAAGTTCAACGAATTATACATAATTTGAAAGAAGCACAAGCTCGCCAAAAGAGTTATGCAGACAAACGATGCCAACCCTTATACTTTCAAGTTGAAGACTATGTGTATTTGAAAGTATCACCAATGAAGGGTGTATCTCGTTTCGGGGTAAAAGGAAAGCTTGCACCCCGATACATTGGTCCATTTCCCATCCTTGAAAGATGTGGACCAGTGGCGTACCGACTCCAATTAACTGAAACCTTGTCTGCAGTGCATAATGTGTTCCATCTGTCCCAATTGAAGAAGTGTCTTCGAATTCCAGATCGAACCATTGAAGTAACAGATGTTACCTTGGAACCAGACTTAACATACTCGGAACATCCTATTAGAGTCCTGGACCAAAAGGCAGGGTTACCCGAAAAAGAACTCTCAAATTTTATAAGATACAATGGAACCAACACACTGAAGATGAAGCTACATGGGAAACCCAAGACTTTTTAGAAAGGAATTTCCTAGGCTTTTTAGCTTCATGTAATTTGTGAGATATGTACAATTGTTGTAAAAGAGGAGTAGACCCCATACCACCCCCTGCCTTGTACAAGAAATAAGGAAATAAAAATATGTCGCGTTTACTTTTCCACTACTTGCCCTAGGACTTTTAATCTCGGGACGAGATTCTTTTATGGGGGGAAGGATGTAACACCCCTGGTGTTACTGTCACTAAAACTTGAGCATAACATCTTGAGCATTGGCATATCATGTGTTTGTTACACTTAGAGTGCATTCACTAGGCAAAAATTTCAAACAAGTTGTATTGATGTGACTTGGTATGTGAGTAACCCTAGGTCAGAGTACTTAACCCTAAACTAGGATTATGAATGAAAGTGAAGCCCAAATAAGTTAAAATTCCAAAAATCATTAGAAATTATCATAAGATATCATATTTAATGGACTTGGGTAGCACCAAAACCCTAAAGTGTTAAAAACCCTAAAAAGACCTCTGGAAAACCCTGAATTGAAATCCTAGGGGGTTATGTGTAAATTTTGTACACTTTTGGACCAAAGTGTAAAAACCAAGATATTAGGGCACCTCAAATCATATGCTTCACACATTTGAGGATTTCCATGTCAAAAGATGAGATTTGGACTTAAGTGCAAAAGGCCCCTCATGCACTCCATATGCCTAAGTTTAAAATCAGTTGAATAGGGCTGACTTTGGAGGTTTGTATTTTTAAAAATACAAGGAACTTGTGGCAGAACCTCCCAAGTTATTGGGCCCACATGCACCTGCCCTTGTCTCAAAGACCTCAGATGGCTATGCATGTGCACCAGATAACTTAATAGGATCCGTCCGAGTGTCCCAAGGACCCCGGATAAACCACTTACAACCAGGATCGCAAGATTAAGTAAACACAAATCACACACCAACATTTTGCAGCGAAAATCTTATTACCAAATTTTACAAGTTACATCAAATTTACATTGTACATGATCAGAGTAATTGCACTATGTTTGGAATGTATAAACATTTATATGTTTAAAATATATGCTAGCTTAAGTGACCATCCTCAATAAGAACTATAAAAGAGTTACTTAGACTTATAAGAAGGCCATGCCCACCAGCGCTTAACACCAATCACAATCAAGGTGACTTGTAACCTGCAGCAACAATGGGTAAAACCCTAAGTACGCAAGTACTCAGCAAGACTTACCCGACTAAAGAAAAGACTCTCAAGGGTATGCTAGTTTTAAAAGGATTCAAGGTATGGATTATCAAGAATCAAAGACTCTGTTTGCAAAAAAGCTTACTAACAGTGGATCCTTAAAAATCCAGTTTTACTTGTCAGGTTAAGTAAAGTTACCTGCATCTAGAGTTCTTTCTACCCTAGTTCAAGCACTTGGCCTATATTAGCTGTCTTTTCATCATCCCTTTAGTTCACTGGATTGCTACGTGTAGGGCAGTGACCAAGTCTTCATGTCTGAGAAGTAACGGTGATCCGAATCGATTAATACCCAGCTGGGGATCTCCAATCACACGACATATGTAGCACTTAACCCTTGCATATGTCAACTCGCCACCGGGGTTCTTGAGACCAGATCAGGTTCACGCCAACCGAGAGCACATATACACCACCGTCCAGCCTCTTACCACGGAGGGTACACGCTACTCTCGCCATCTCTCCACTCCCATTGTGTGTTATCTTATTCTGGTATTAGTCTGCCCGAGGCAAAGCTTACCCATGACGAGGCATGTGACCAATTAAAAGGTCCTCAATCAGCAAGCCTACATCGACACGGTCCTTAATCGACTCAGACGGAGACACTACACCGAGACTCCCTTCTCGTGCAAGTCAACCGCCTGGTCTCAGCTTTATTATTTAAACCCAAAGTTTGGTACCTGGCAGAGGTACATCTTTTCCGATGTTGAACCCATCGAGGCCTTTGACGGATTCACCATCATAAGTTTTTCTTTTTCGAAAACATTCCCACCCACTGAAGCATCACTTTTGTTTCAAAACAAAACATTTTAGTTTTTCTAAAGCAAGGCTAAGCATCAAAAATTCTTTTCATAAAAGGGTATCAAGGAAGGGTAATCAATTTTCCAAGGAAGGAAATGCATCAACGATTTAGCAGACAACTCCTACCACCTAATGCATCATATAAGGTGATAAAGATTTTAAAACAGGAAGGAGGTGGCAAATGCACCGGGGCTTGCCTAAAGTAACACTAGGTTAGTGTTGTTAGACGACGTCCACTTGGCGATCATCTTTTGTTCTGATACTTGTTTCGTATGTCCATCTTCAGTTCCGTTCATCAGCATCACCATGTGGAGTAGCCCGCGCTTGGGGTTGACTTGGCTCGTCTTCCGCATCACGCGATTATTTATCGTACCTCATGAGACGCACGATGCACATGTATGAGCACGAGTATAAAGAGTATAAGATAGATATCTACACCGAAGAGAATGAAACACTTATAACAAAACATTAAGCAAATACTAGCTAGCGATGTACGACTAATTATAATAATTACGCCTTTCTAGCCTATTCGGAGGTAGTGCATACATCACAATACAATAAAATATACACACACTCTACTTTCTTTTATGATTTATTAACTGAATCATATTACTACATATATTTTTACCAAGTCAGCATAGTATGACCACTATCATTTGACACAAGAAAATCTGAAAATGATTACCACCAACACACTCCGAACACGAAATTGACGATCACCAAATGATGCCATTTGCTCCCCACTACTCGGAGTGGCAAACAACATTTATCTGACACATAATCGATTTCTAAACATCGGATATAATGATTATCCAAGCAAATCATTGACTTCATTATGAAATCAAGATTTATCAAAAACCACTACTGACAACACAAACGGTAGACGATTTAACTGCTAAATTTATTCTTTGTGTTACCAAATTTTAGAAGAACCTATCGACTAGTCATTAGAGACACTAGACCTATTCCTCATTTTATTACTTCGACCACTCATCGTATATGAAACACCGATTTAATCCTTCTCGCATAACCTATGTCGTTAAACCTAAACTTAGCTATACAGCACGACGACTTCGCAATCGAGGACACAATTAACATGCTGCAGGTAGCCCCGTATTCCTACAAGCATCAAATAAATACGTGCCTGAGCTACAAGCGGAATAATCATCGCGACATACATACCTATCAATTCATTTATCAACTAGTCAATAAAAATAGCAAAGCAGCTCACCGTTCCAATATTTGACTCGAAACCATGAGACACTAGACCTATTCCTCATTTTCCGATCCAGGCAATTTGTCGAGCGCTTGGCAGGTACTATACGAGCTTCACGCACACCACCACATGACAAACTTTCAACACCGATCGGACTTCATCCGAGTAACTCGACGAAATTAACTTCAACTCGCAGCCGGTGTCACGTGAAGGCGAAACGGGTCCAAGGGATGCGAGCACGAAGACGCTTGCACATCGACGCAAAGAGAGAAAATCAGAGCACGAAGGGACGCTGGAATCCGGACTGGACACGACAACAACCATACAGTGAAGCACGTGCGCATAGCCAGGGACAAGGCACGGAGCTGAAGGTCGACGGCGTTAGGGTTCGGCAACAAGGAAAGGTCGAGCACACAGAACGACTAGCTACGGCTCTGGAGCAGGCCGAGCATGAGGCCATGTCGATCTGGGCGCGGGGTACAGAAACAGCCGACCAGAGTAGTTTCGCGCGCACGGAAACCAGAACAACAGGGAGCGGCGCGCGGTCAGCAGAGGAGCCGAGCGTGGCATCACGACGAGCGAGCAGAGGGACACGACTACGCGCACAGGGAGCTCGGTACGGCCAGGGAGATGCGCTGCTCATGTGGCCAGGGAGTTCAACGACGGCGCGAGCAGGAAACGGAGGAGCGGTCGAGCGAAGTCCGGGCGAGGTTGACGGCTCGACGGGGTGGCCGGGCAGAGGGAGCAGCTGCGCGTTCTCAGAGAGCTTGACTGGGCACAGCGCGAAGGGGTTCAGGTGGGATCAACGGTGGCTGGCCATGGAAGGTGGAGCTTGAGTTGAAGGGAGCTCCGGCCGGGCTAGGGACTGGGCGAGCTGCACGACCGGCAGCTCCATGGCTGGGAGAAGCTCGGGACGCACGGCTAGCAGGAAGAGGACGACCGAGCAGAGGAAGGGGCGCGTGCAGTGGCGAGCCAGAGGCAGAACGCCGGCCAGGGAGGAGGGAGAAGCAGGGAGGAGCGCTGGACGTGGTACGGTGGAGGAGCAGTGCTTGGGCGCGCCATCAGAGGAAAGGGAGATGAGCTGGGCGGCTGGGCACCAGAGACCCGCGCGAGGAGCTCGACGCGCGTCCATGGCAGGGAGCCTGTGCGTGCGTGGGAAGCTAAGCACAAGAGAGAGAAAGAGCAGCGCCAAGGAGGGAGAGGGCGCGGCCAGGAAAACACCAGGGGCACGGTGGCCATGGGAAGCAGGGGAGGGAGATGGAGACGCGCAGGGAGAACTGAGGGAACCGCAGCCAGGAAGAAGAAGACTGTGCATAGATAAAGGAAACAGGGGCGGCGCTGTAGAAGAATATCCAGGGGAGGGGCGGCGGGTGGATAGGACTAGGAGATTTTTTTAATTTCTTTTTTTTTTAATAAAGAATCGCAGATACTTTTGAATCGAGATTTTTAGCGATGAACAAAGAGTCGATGCGCGATATGGCAAACGGCTACACACATTATTTTCTCGGATCACGAAACGAAAAATCCGAGGATTAACGATTTTGGCTAAATTTTGTTTAGATAGCTTTTGGGACTATGCTGGGCAACACGTAAGGGGACTGAATATCAGATGCATTATTTGAGACAATACTGGTTTAGTCGAACTCGGATAAAAATTTATCCGATGTCTAAACACAGTTGATTTTATTATTTTACAGAGTGTGCCGAAGAATAAATTGGATTATAACCTCGCGCAAGATTTTGCGCGATTCGAATTATTTTACCCCGAACATTTTAGTCGTCGAGTTCAAATTAATTTGCTCGGGATAAACATCATCCGAGTGGGTCGGGCTTCCGAATTCGTATTCGCGCGAGCGATGAATTTTAAATAATCGCTGGACGCACCGATCTTCGAAACAACTATGTTCTGAATATCACGAAAATTTAGTAAGAGCCCGGATAGATAAAAATAACAACTATATCGCACTCGCGACAAACGAAACAGATGTGATATTAAAATCACGATAGACGAAAATGATTAAAATTTAGCATCTGTTTTATCCACTGATATTACGTGCTTACATCCATACTCGTTGTCGAGCGGAATATAAACACCAGGGATGTTACAACCCTCCCCCTTAAAAGAATCTCGTCCCGAGATTCGGAGCGAAAGACTTTTAAGAGTAGAGAAGCATGTAACCCATGTTCATATCAGCGATAATCATAAGACAGTTCCAAGCAAAGGTGAGTGTCTCAGGATGTTGTTTCTCTAGTGGACATATCATGTATCGCCTTAGGCTAATTTAGAGATGTCCAATAGTAGAGGCGATATCTGCCAGAGGAACACATAAGATTCCATGTGTGCAGTTTGCTTTTTCTGATGACACTTACTATCTGAGTCTATTGAGCGAGCGACAATTACGCGATTTTACCCAAACAGAATCATATGCAACCTCTTGGGTAAAACACACAAAAGGAGGTTTACCAACAAGTGGTCATTTGAGGAATTCAAGTTCCCGGAAGATAATAAAAATTCGAGGAACGTATTAGTGAAGATGATAAAAAAAAGTTGACTTCACAATCAATCCACTTTATCGAGCACTAAGCATGACTCGACCCGATCACACATGCTGGAAAAGCACGTGTGAGGCGATCGAGGCGTGACTAGAGCGATAATTAGGTGGTTATCTGTCTGACTTAATCTCGATCCTTGTAAGTACTTTCTTTAGGGTGGGTGGAACCAAAGTGAGTTCAGACAACTCGATAAAACAATCTCTAAACTCAATCTTTGTTCACAATGCAGTTACAAGTTAGTAAAACCAACTTGTTGAACTACTTTTGACATTGAGCAGGTCCTCTTAGTACCATCGGTAAGCCAAGGGTTGAGAGTTCACGTTTGCTAGAAAAAGGTCATGCATTTGGGTAGAAATCCATTCGGTCAGGTTGTTCATCCATTTCTTCATGTAATACGAACTGACTTGCTTAGGGAATACATGGATTAAATAAGAGAGCGAATGAACAAACTCCTGCATTTCAGCAGCAGGGGAAACATATCTCCATTTTGAGAGCTAATCAGTTGTCTCTCGACACTAAAAAGCTCCAAGGCTTCACCTTTACAAAGGACGTAAAGGGAACATGTATGAGTAGTCACTACCAAGATCAAAAGAAAAGAGACCACACATGAAAGTGGTATGCCTGTTTGAGCCACAGAGATGATAGATGTTGTTTGGTCACTTCGACAAACAACATCGAAATTATTTCAAGGGAAGGTCGACAGAAGATAACACCTCAGTGTAATTCCATAATGTATCATGACTAGAGACTTTGATACCGACATGCGCCAAGCAGCAAAATCCTGGGTGCACATTCACAGGAGGCTCTCAGTTTCGCCGCAGTACCATAAGTTCTTAACCATGACACCATTACAAAACTGGCACCAATAAAGAATCTCACATGGTAAGAACAATTGGTGCAGAGATAACATATTGATATAATCACATAAGAGCTTGTTCGGTTTGATGCTAATCCATGTGGATTGGGTGGTATTGAGTCGGTTTAAATCCATAGTAAGTCAAAATCCAACTCAATACATTTCAATCCCCTCCAATCCACATGGAATGGAAATAACCGAACAAAGCCTAATGGATTATGACTACTAACTGTGATACTAGCGTGTGCCGAGCAGCACAACCTTGTGTGTATACTCACAGGAGGCCCTCGGTTTCGTCACGACACCATCAGTTTTAGTCATAACACCATTACTAGACGTGACCAATAAGAAATCTCGCGTGACACAATTAGACTGAGCAAGGATGGCTATATATGAAAAGACTCTACCTGTCAAAACGGTTACAAGTAGAGAGCCAAATAGATCATGGCCCGATGAACTGAATAAGACATGGCCATAACCTAAACTTGATGAGAAAGGAGTACGATGGGAGACTGATACTTCAGCCACAAGCATATTTCTATGCCCATCACAGAATTTACAGGGTCAAGGATTTGTATCTAATTAGATACGGAGGAAAACAATCATAAGGTTAAGTTGGTATGCCTTCGATAGATATGAGGAAACCAAAGGCATCAAACTCAAGAAAATGATCGGACATGTCTTTCCTAAGTTGGGTCGATAAAGCAATGATGTGATCATCAAGAACAAGCAAGCTGGAATTAGGGATATCAGCTTGCGCCAATCGAATAAGGGCATGGTCTAAGATGAAAATATGACTCGAGATTCTTATTTTAAGCCCGAGTACACTTTAAGTCCAGCAAAGAAATTATCTAAGCATTTATTTGTATGTGTTTGGTCATGGAGGGATAACGGAAAAATCAACTTTGGGTCATGGTTCACTAAACAAGAACATGGCCTAGTTTTGGGTTTAGGCAAACTGGTCACCAACATTCTATCGGCACATCAAACACAAGAGCAAACGCATATAACACCTAAACAGATTACCTAAAGAATGGAGGACAACTATTTTATCGAAGTTCATAATTCAACATTACACCACATTATCTACAATCACCGGTTACTGGAATAAAGGCGTGAGAAGCATTTTGGGTGTATAGGTGACAAACATGATGCAACATTCAGGATGCATGCTCGTCCTATTCGTCCTCACAAGTTTTGCCAACATAACGTGGTAGTAGAGTTCTATATCGGTGGCATACTTATGACTCTCATGGTATTTTGCTAGTCGTCAACTACTCATACGTTTTCGAGGTTAGTGTACCTGCAGAAAAATCCATCACAACCCATTTTCCAATGATGCAAGATCACACATGACAGTTTATCACAGTTTATACTCCATATATTGCTATATGGAGGCCAGCTCATCATTAAGCGCCGAGCCACGCATAGGCACCGTTGCCACACATTAACCATAGGGCAACTCATTATGGTAACTCACCTTCTTACCTGAGCGTAGGTGCGTCGTTACAAGTACATTACATTTCTCAGTATTCCCATGTCTGTATACCCATACATCCATTGGGTACTGAATTCCCAGAAAAAAAAGTTACTCCACATCGCAGCCTTCATATATACATATGTGGAACATGTATATAATCAAGCGCTTTCTATACTCTTCCCTAGACCGACGTTTGTTCGGTCATGCTCTCACATCTCACCTTACCTGAGCGTCGATCCATTCAAAACTGAATGGCCTCAAAAATAACAATACACATGTATGCAATACCCCCGGTTGTAGGTTAGTGGTTTTTAAATAAGCCACCTGATAGTCCTTAATTTAGGGCTTAACAGAGGATGTCACTAGCATTATAGTTTTTCAAAACTGTTTTTCAAAACCAAACAATGTGTTTAGTTGAAAATAGGATTTCTAAAACCAAAATTTTGTTTTTAAAATACGTATGTGACTGTATTATGCTTAATCCTGCTCCAATACCAGCTGTGACAGAACCTCCCAAGTCATTAGGCCCACCTACAGTTGTCCTTGTCCATCGGACCTCGGACAACCCTGCAGGTGCACCTGATCACTTGACAAGTTCGATATCCAAATTCTTTACCTTGCCCAAGAGCGTTTCACCCGTCACGCAGATATTACAACACATCGGAGGAACGAATATGCGGAAGCAGTTACAACAACTTATTTTATATTAAAGTATGGAAAGAGTATTATTATTACAGACCAGTAATATATATAAGAGTGCAGGAGTAATATTATTACATACTTAGGAGGCAAAAACCCCTCCCGCTTATTAGTAAAAAGTTTTTAAAGGAGGACACTTCCTCCCGAGGCTTCAATCCTTGTTTTCTTCCTTGGGCACCACCTTGGAACAAAAGCAACAAAAATTTGCTGCTTCCTCACCTACAACAACATGGGTTCGGAAACCCTGAGTACGAAGTGTACTTTCGCAAGTCATACCCATCAAAATAAAAGACTTTCAAGGGTATGCTGGTTTTAAAAGGATTCAAGGTATGGCTTATCAAGAATCAAAGGCTCTGTTTGCAGAAAAGCTTACTAACAGTGGATCCTTAAAAATCCAGTTTTACTTGTCAGGTTAAGTAAATTTACCTGCATCTAGAGTTCTTTCTAACCTAGTTCAAGCACTTGGCCTATACTAGCCGTCTTTTCATCATCCCTTTAGTTCACTGGATTGCTACATGTAGGGCAGTGACCAAGTCTTCATGTCCGAGAAGTAATGGCAATCCGAATCGATTAATACCCAGCTGGGGATCTCCAATCACACGACATATGTAGCACTTAACCCTTGCATATGTCAACTCACCACCAGGGTTCTTAAGACCAGATCATGTTCACGCCAACCGAGAGCATAGATACACCACTGTCCAGCCTCTTGCCACTGAGGGTACACGCTACTCTCGCCATCTCTCCACTCCCATTGCGTGTTATGTTATTCTGGTATTAGTCTACCCGAGGCAAAGCTTACCCATGATGAGGCATGTGACCAGTTAAAAGGTCCTCAATCAGCAAGCCTACATCGACATGGTCCTTAATCGACTCAGACGGAGACACTACACCGAGACTCCCTTCTCGTGCAAGTCAACCGCCTGGTCTTAGCTTTATTATTTAAACCCAAAGTTTGGTACCTGACAGAGGTACATCTTTTCCGATGTTGAACCCATCGAGGCCTTTGACGGATTCACCATCACAAGTTTTTCTTTTTCGAAAACATTCCCACCCACTGAAGCATCACTTTTGTTTCAAAACAAAATATTTATGTTTTTCTAAAGCAAGGCTAAGCATCAAAAATTCTTTTCATAAAAGGGTATCAAGGAAGGGTGATCAATTTTCCAAGGAAGGAAATGCATCAATGGTTTAGCACACAACTCCTATCACCTAATGCATCATATAAGGTGATAAAGATTTTAAAACAGCAAGGAGGTGGAAAATGCACCGGGGCTTGCCTGAAGTAACACTAGGTTAGTGTTGTTAGACGACGTCCACATGGCGATCATCTTTTGTTCTGATACTTGTTTCGTCTGTCCAACTTCAGTTCCGTTCATCAGCATCACCATGCGAAGTAGCCTGCGCTTGCGGTCGACTTGGCTCGTCTTCCACATCACGCGATTATTTATCGTACCTCATGAGACGCACGATGCACATGTATGAGCACGGAGTATAAGATAGATATCTACACTGAAGAGAATGAAACACTTATAACAAAATATTAAGCAAATACTAGCTAGCGATGTATGACTAATTATAATAATTACGCCTTTCTAACCTATTCAGAGGTAGCGCATACATCGCAATACAATAAAATATACACACACTCTACTTTCTTTTATGATTTATTAACAGAATCATATTACTACATATATTTTTACCAAGTCAGCATAGTATGACCACTTTCATTTGACACAAGAAAATCTAAAAATGCTTACCACCAACACACTCCGAACAAGAAATTGACGATCACTAGATGATGCTATTTGCTCCCCACTACTCGGAGTGGCAAACAACATTCATCTGACACATAATCGATTTCCAAACATTGGATATAATGATTACCCGAGCAAATCATCGACTTCATTATGAAATCAAGATTTATCAAAAACCACTACTGACAACACTAAACGGTAGACAATTTAACTGGTAAATTTATTCTTTGTGTTACCAATTTTTAGAAGAACCTATCGACTAGTCGTTAGAGACACTAGACCTATTCCTCATTTTATTACTTCGACCACTCATCAGATACGAAACACCGATTTAATCCTTCTCGCATAACCTATGTCGTTAAACCTAAACTTAGCTATGCAGCACGACGACTTCGCAATCGAGGACACAATTAACATGCTACAGGTAGCCCCGTATTCCTACAAGCGTCAAATAAATAAGTGCCTGAGCTACAAGCAGAATAATCGTCACGACATACATACCTATCAATTCATTTATCAACTAGTCAATAAAAATAGCAAAGCAGCTCACCGTTCCAATATTTGACTCAAATCCACGAGATCGATAATGATTTTCCGATCCAGGCAATTTGTCAAGCGCTTGGCAGGTACTATACGAGCTTCACGCACACCACCACAAGACGAACTTTCAACACCGATCGGACTTCATCCGAGTAACTTGGCGAAATTAACTTCAACTCGCAGTCGGTGTCGCACGAAGGCGAAACAGGCCCAAGGGATGCGAGCACGAAGGTGTTTGCACATCGACGCGAAGAGAGAAAATCAGAGCACAAAGGGATGCTGGAATCCGGACTAGGCGCGACGACAACCAAACAGTGAAGCACGCGCGCGCAGCCAGGGACAAGGCACGGAGCTGAAGGTCGACGGCGTTAGGGTTCGATGACAAGGCAAGGTCGAGCACACAGAGCGACTAGCTACGGCTCTGGAGCAGGCCGAGCATGAGGCCATGTCGATATGGGCGCGGGGTACAAAACAGCCGACCAGAGCAGTTTCGCGCGCACGGCAACCAGAACAATAGGGAGCGGCGCGCGGTCAGCAGAGGAGCCGAGTGCGGCATCAGGGCGAGCGAGCAGAGGGACACGGCTACGCGCACAGGGAGCGCGGTACGGCCAGGGAGATGCGCTGCTCACGCGGCCAGGGAGTTCAATGACAGCGCGAGCAGGAAATGGAGGAGCGGCCGAGCGAAGTCCGGGCGAGGTTGACGGCTCGACGGGGCGGCCGGACAGAGGGAGCAGCTACGCGTGCGTAGAGAGCTTGACCGGGCGCGGCGTGAAGGGGTTCAGGCGGGATCGACGGCGGCTGGCCATGGAAGGTGGAGCTCGAGTTGAAGGGAGCTCCGGCCGGGCTGGGGACTGCGCGAGCTGCACGGCCGGCAGCTCCATGACTAGGAGAAGCTCGGGATAGATAAAAATAACAACGATGTCGCACTCGCGACAAACGAAACAGATGCGATATTAAAATTGCGATAGACGAAAATGATTAAAATTTAGCATCTGTTTTATCCACTGATATAACGTGCTTACATCCATACTCGTTGTCGAGCAGAATATAAATACCAGGGGTGTTACAGAACTTGCCTAGGGTCGACACATCAAACTTGTAGAGCTATAATAGGAGTGCAACTTTGCTTAAGTAACTAAGCTATGATCACATACAAAGTTTGGAGAAAAATGAGCTCAAAGTTGTGCTGTCAATCACACTGATAACAAAATTAAGGTCACCAGTGACATTGGCAAGACTTTTGGGTCAAATTGGAATAGGATCTAGTGCTCGATTGAGGGTAGTTACTATAGTCGATTTGTAGCTGGTTGGTTGAGCTACAACTTTGTTAAAGACGGATTAGTAAGTATTCACATGAAAATTTGAGATCTAGGCTCTGCAAACTGGTCTGTCAGGATGACTCAATGAGAAACTGATGGTACAGTATCGAAAATATCTCAGGTTCAGTTCATCTCGCCACCGGTGACCACGCGCTCGGATTCGCTCCTGACGCTATGATTCGTGCTCAATGGAGTACTGATAGTTGCTCGGGGTAGTAAATATCGCCTTGTGGATGAACTTGAGCCACTGTTTCACTCCGGCCGCCGTGTCCGCCTAACTCACGGCCAATTCAGATGAACTCACCGGAGTTAGCCACTGATCAACCATGCGTCACGTGCCTTGGTGCCTTACCACGTCGCAGTAGCTCATATTACACATGTCCGGTGATTGCCGGTGAGCTCGCCACGGTAAAAGCCACCAATTTCTTGCGACAGTGCTCTCCTCTCTCTTCGACCGCTACCGCGCCATCCCAAATTCACGGGCCACCGCCCCTGGAGCCTATAAATTGAGTGTGTCGTCGGCTCCGCAAGGTAGTCAAGCAACCAATACACCAACTCGTGCCTCAAATCGTCCACCAGAGCTCGCCAATTCGAGACTTCCCCCAAATCGGTCCAGAGCACCGCGCTTAGTGAGCTCGCCGTGGCCAGTGTGCTACAGGTCCGTTCATGTCCTCTGCTCTCTTTTTTCAATACCCTTATGTGCCCTTGATGCTTCTCGACCCGACCGATTAAGCTAGAACCCATTAGATCGCCGGAAACACTTTGAATTCTCCCCGGATTGCGCGGTCACCGTGAGCAGAGAGGTTGGGAGCTCGAATCGTGCAATTGATCGAGGGGAAACGATTGTTAGATATTGAATTAGGTATCAACCAAGTTAGAGCACCGACCATTGCGTGTCTTAGCCAGTACAGGCTCGCCGGAGCTCGGTCTGTCGCCGTTCTGCATCCTGGACCTGACGTTGTAAAGGAATAGAAATGCGAGGGTCTCGGTGCAATTGTCAGTGACCCAGGAAATAGTGCTTCAGACTCTTTTCAAGTTGTTTAAACGCCAGGGGCCTTTGTGCAAAGTTATCAGTGCGGGCGCGCGCGCAGGGTCATTTCTCCTATCGTGGGCCGTCTCGAGCTGAATTCAGCCCAGTACTATTGACCCTTTTTCTTTTTCTACTGGACTTGGGAAATCCATAGAGAATTCTATGAAAATGCTAAAAATATAAGACCAATTTTGTTGGACTTCTAAATTTTCATAGTATTTAATAAAAAATAATTTTAGGATTTTTAGTCCAAACAAGGAATTATGGAGTATGTAAAATAGCCAAAACCTATACTCCTAGAATTTTAGAAATTGATTAATAACTCCAACAATCACTAAACTTTTTGGATAAGCTTAAAATGATATTTAGAAACCTTGGGTGAAGTTTGACTTGATTTGAACAATGTTTGATACCTAAACCCCAAAACCCTAATCTTCTAAGTAGTGTCTTCCCTATGTAATAAAATACTGACTCCAAAATCCCTAGTTCTCTGGAGTACCATGAAGGAAAGTTGTATTCAAGATACAATTTGATAAACCTTTTCTATTACTGCATTTTCATAAGCATTACATGAGCATTCATGGTTATATATGATTATATAGAGAACGAGGAAGAAGTAGTGGTTGAAGAAGGAGTTGCACCACCACCACCTGAAGACCCACCTGTCGGGAACTGCTTTTATTTCGATATTTGTGGAGCAGAGCCCAACTCTCCTATAACACAAGGCAAGCCCCGGTGCATTTGCCACCTCCTTGCTATTTTAAAATCTTTCTCACTTGCTTGATGCATTAGGTGATAGGAGTTGTGTGCTAAACAATTGATGCATTCCCTTCCTTGGAAGATTGATTACCTTTCCTTGATCACCTGTTTTATGAAAAGATTTTTCTGATGCTTAGTCTTGCTCTAGAAAAAACAAAATGTTTTGTTTTCAACAAAAGATTGCTTCAAGTGGGATGGGATGATTTTCAAAAATAAAACTGGATGGTGGATCCATCATGGCCGTGATGGGTTCAACATCAGAAAAGATGTACCTCTTACAGGTACCAAACTATGGGTTTGAAATGATAAAGCTGAGACCGGGCGAGTGACTTGCATGAGAAGAAAGTCTCGGTGTAGTGTCTCCGTCTAAGTCAATTAAGGACCGTCTCGATGTAGGCTTGCTGATCGAGGACCTTTTAACTGGTCACATGCCTCATCATGGGTAAGCTTTTGGAGTTATAGATTTTAAGTTATGAATTTCCAAATGTTTTATGTATTTGATACAAGATTAACTAAGAAATAAATTTTATTACTGTTTTCATTTCAAAACAGAGACACAAGGTGATAAGTAATAATATTACAAAATTTTAGAAATTGGAATGGATCAATTTGGACTAAGCATGAATTTTCTACAAATTAAACAAGTTCTAGCATTTATTTATACATTAAAAATCAATTTCTGTTATTAATTTCCTATTTTTATTACTCTCTAGACTAGGCATCAAATACTGAGAAGTACAGGGGCCCTGGTGTAAAGTGGACCAAGACCCAGGCGAGCTCTGCGGTGGACTGCGGGTTTATATTAAAATTGTCCAAGGACTCTTACGCAAAGTAGTCTAAACGAAGCGGTACCGGTATTTCTCGGTCGCCCGATCCACAGTGAACGGCCTAGATTAAAACAACACACTCAGCGAACCGGTACGCACTTCAGACCGTGGGATCGCGATCCGATGGACGTGGGACAACCACGCCCCGATCTAATCTACAACACTCATTACCGAACCAACGCCAGATTTAATGTTGCGAAGAGGTACGCCACTTTCTAATCTTGACCGTCCATCTAGATCAAACGGCCAGGAGCCGTCCCCTACTCTACACGACGCGACCGACGGCAGCACTGTTCCTCGCGACAAGGATCTCACCGGCGATCACCGCCCCGACTATTCCGAGCACCTCACATCTATTACTCTAGCGCAAAACAAAGAGGATGATTGTACGAATACGGAGGTCGGGTGTTCACCAACGATTTAGGGCATGCATGTTCCCGGCAACGGCGAGGTGCGGCACCACGGCGAGAATTGGCTCCAGTGACAAATTGCCGCCGTTGATCAGCAGCTCGGCTCCCCGGAACGCTCCCGTGTAGACCCCCGATGGTTCAGATAACTCCACAACCCCGCTCGACAGCTTCTACGGCGGTGGCCAGGAAACGCAACGGTGGCGGCTTTCCCTCCACTCTGGTGGCGGCGGCAAACTGTTGGCGGAACGGGAGTTGCACGTAGGGTTTGGGATGGAGCCGAGGACGGCGGCTTTGCCCCGTGACTATATAGGGCCGATGGAAACGGTGGTGGGATGCGCGACGCGTGGGAGGATCGCACGGTGGTTGAGCTTGGATCCGATTTTATCGCGAGGTGGAAGAACGTGAGGCACACGCACGGTGTATGACAGGACGGGCCCATGCATCAGTGGAAGGAAACGTGTCCACACAGCATGGCTACCCGGTGGTCCCCGCAACGTAGTGAAAGGGTGAAGGCGAGCGCGAGGCGTCTGGTTGCCCGGTGGGCCCTGCATGTCGACGCGCGTCAGCGAAGTAAGGTGGGCCATGCAGCGGTTAAGGGAGGAAGTGGGTCGAAATGGATTTGAGTCGGCCCAAACTGTATTTTAACCTTTTTCTTTTTATTTTCCACCTTCTTTTCTTGCTTCCCTAATTCAAACTTCCCTTTCAAATTTAAATTCTATTCTTGTGGAAAATCTACCCTCAAGTTTATATTGTGCCATTAATGTACTGACTTTGAAGATACATCTTTTATATATATATTCTATAAATTCTATATTCTTTCTCTTTCTTTTCCTTTTCTGTGTTGTTTTCCAAATTCCTAAATTGTAACTTAGGTTAAAATCAAATTCGGATAATAATATATTTTTATTAATATTGCTGGTATTAAATGCACAAACAAATAAATCCAATATGATGCATAGGTTATTTAGGTGTCTTTTGTTAATTGTTTATTTGTTTAACTGAGGTTTTCACATGTGATGGTAAATATAGATACACACACATATACAAAGGAAAATAATTTCTCCATTTATTTTTCCTTACAATTTGAGTATTACAACATATCAATAAATATTGAGATGAAACAGTAAAGTAGCAAGACAGGAAAGTGAGACTAAAGAATATTAAGCCAGGACATTTGGTGCTTCAAAGAATAGCCAACCCAGAAATGGTAGGGAAGCTACAACTCAAGTGGGAGGGCCCTGTCGATACCCTGAAACTAGGGTACCCTTACTATTGTATAACGACGCAGTACCCACGCGGCTATCTTTAGTTGCGTGGTAAAAGAGTTGTATGTGGGACCAAGCCATGACTCACCCCAGCCTCAGGCGACTACTCTGGGCCAGCAACAGCGCCTGACCCCACCACATGTGCGGGTCCGGGGCCGCCACGTGTCCAGAGAAAGTGATATACTCCAAGGCACCAACAGTGAGTCCGGACCCCCATGGGAGAGTGCCGGACCCGTGCCAGACCCCTGAATATACGGTCTAGGCCTCCAAGTTTGGCCCAGGACCACCACGTGTGCGAACCGGACCCCTAGAATGGGATTCGGACCCCCCGTATGGGGTCCGGGCCGCCCACAGTGGGGTCCCATGGTTCCAGGACAGAACATACCCAGGCCTTAATCAGGACCTAGGAGGGGGTCCAGAGCCGACACGTGTCCAGACCTGATCTGGGGGGATTCGGACCTTATCACATACACTCCTGCTTCCCGCCCAGGCGGAGACCCGACGCTGTCACGTGGCCTACTATGCGCGACGTAAGCCAACAGGCGGAGCCTGACATAAAGCCTCTGGGCTACACGCATCTTGGCATTTATTATGGATAAGACGTGCGTCTGTCCATTCCAGTGACAGGAGGTGCGCCTAGTCCACGTTGCATGGGCCATGCTGTTACTCACACGTTACCATAGCAAGGGCAATGACTCACCATTACTCGTGCGTTACCAAGGAAAGGGTATCTGCCTATCAATGCTGCATGGACTGGAGTCATCATGACTCCCGCTGATTACTCATGCGTTACCAAGACAGAGAGAGCAACACAGCGTCCGGTAAAGATCTTGGTGTGCTGTCAGCATTAAGTATCCTCATAATGAATTCCTTCCATTATGCTCCTGGGCCCGCATGTCGGGGCTTAGTATCTTTGTATGTGCCTCCCTTAAACTATAAAAGGGAAGGCACACAGTATTACAGGGGACACGCTCAATTACACTCAATACAACATACACACAGTGGAGGTAGGGTATTACGCTCCCAGCGGCCTGAACCACTATAATCCCTCGCGTCCTCTTGTGTTCATTCATCATCCACCAGACAGGCAAAACGCTTAGGCCCCCTCCTCATCTTAGGATTAGGGCGGGTGCATTCCGCCACCCAGCCGGAGGATTTTCTCTCCGACATTTGGCACGCCAGGTAGGGGCTTTGGCTTTAGGTTTTTCGCCTGTTTTCTTGCTCGAAACGATGGTTCAGATCATCGAGCACCGCGACTTGTCTCCCGAGGACTTCCTGATGGAGGAAGGGGCAGCATCTTCTATGCCACGAGGCTCTTACCATCCTGCGCCTGGTGCTGCTACTATGCACGCTGCGCAGCAGCATACGCCCACGCAGACATCCAGGGCTCCGTCGGGGGCTGCTCATGGTGGGGCGTTGTCTGCAGCCAAGGAGTTGCTGCGTAACCCACCAAGTTCTGCGGCCTCACCGGGGGCCATGAGGTAGTGGCGCGAAGATGTCGACCGTCTCCTCGGCATGGCCCATCCTGGCTCGGCCAGGTCCAAGCCTCAATCATTCCGGCGTCAACACGAGGCGTCGGTGTCTTTACGCTCACCCTCAGTGGGGGTGCACAGACTAACGACCTGCGGGCAGAACTCAACCGTAGACGTGCGGGCGAGGATGCTCGAGTCTCTCTGGAGAGGTGCGTGAGCGCCGACAAAACTTCGAGGGACGCAACCTCGACCAAGACATCACTGCAAGGGATGCCCGAATCCAGGCGGGTGTCCCATTGGTTGGCGTGGGCTGCGCCGCACTAGCAAATCATTTTCGCACGACGACTTGGCCATCCAAGTTCTGGCCACACCTGCCGGAGAAGTACGATGGTACATCAAACCCGTCAGAATTCTTGCAGGTCTACGTCACAGCCATTACGACAGCTGGTGAAAACACTGCTGTAATGGCAAGCTACTTCCATGTAGCCTTGACCGGGCTGGCCTGGACCTGGCTCATGAACCTTACCATGGGGTCGATCTACTCCTGGGAAGAGCTCTGTGCATGGCTCACAGCGAACTTTGCTAGTGCTTATCAACAGCATGGCGTGGAGGCTCATCTCCATGCAGTAAGGCAGGAACCTAGGGAGACTCTCTGGGCCTTCATCTCCCGATTCACCAAGGTACGGGGGACTATACCTCGCATCTCCGATGCCTCCATTATCACTGCTTTCCGACAAATGGTGCGTGATAAGAAGATGTTGGAAAAATTGGCGATGCATGACGTGGAAACCGTCACTATGCTTTTCACTCTGGCTGACAAATGTGCCAGAGCTGCTGAGGGTCGTGCATGGCACTCGGTGCCGCAAATCGAAGTTACCCAGACGGGCGGCTCAGGTGGCACCACCCAGGGTGGTGGCAAGAAGAAGAAGAAGGACCACAGTCACGATAGGTCGCAGTCTAGTGCTCTAGTTGCTGTAGCTGTGACTGTGGGCCGGGACGAGCGCGGCAAGCGCCCGCGGCAATAGGGAAGTGACAGTGGGTCATGCCCGGTCCACCCCAACACTCGCCATAGCACCTCGAAATGCCGAGAGATCCTAAAGCTCGCGAAGCGCATCAGCGAGCGGCGCGAGCAGGCCTCCAAGGATGGCTCGCCGCCTCGACGCCGGCCTGGCAAGGAGGAGGTAAACGAAGGTGATGTAGCCACGGGAGAACGGGACCTCGGGTATCAGGCCCCTGAGCAACTCCTCAAGGACATCCTCACTGGAGACTCCGACTTCGGTGATGACAACGACCGCCACAAGAAGCTGTACGTTATGTATGGCAGAAGCTGGGAGCTCACCTCCCGTAGGAATGTGAAGTCCCTATGCCACGAGGTCCTGTCAGCGACACCAGGGGTCCCGACGGCAGCCCCAAATCAACGGTGGCGGAACACCACTATCTCCTTCGGGGCATCCGACTGCCCCGAAAACATGGCAGGAGCTACTACCACTCATCACCGCCCCTGTCATCGCCAATATGAAGCTGCATCATGTGATAATTGATGGTAGGGCTGGGCTCAACGTCATCAGCCATGCTGCGTTCAAGCAGTTGCAGATCCCAGGATCCCGACTGGGACCCTCTCGCCCATTCTCCAGAGTGGGCCCACAACCGGTGTATCCCCTTGAAAGCATCGCACTCCTGGTTACATTCAGGACTGAGGAAAACTTCCGCACTGAGAACGTCCAGTTCGACGTTGTGGAGGTTAACCTCCCTTTCAATGCCATCATTGGCAGGCCGGCCCTATACCGGTTCATGGCCATTGCCCATTACTGGTACTTGGTCCTCAAGATGATGTCCCCTGCTGGGGTCCTCACCGTGCGGGGCGACCGCCCCGCTGCGCTTGCAACTGTCGAGAAGTTGCATGCCCTGGCGGCAGAAGCCGCTCGCCCGGATGACGAGGGGAGGGACCCCTCAACTTCCTGTACCAAGACGCCTGCTAAGGTGCCTAAGGTGCAACCATCTAGAGTAGACGGTGTCCCCGTCAAGACCATCCGACTCAGCGCGGATTCCTCCCAAACTACTCGCATCGCGGGGAATCTAGAGGAGAAATAGGAAATCGCGCTCGTCGCCTTCCTCCAGGCAAATGCCGACGTATTCACATGGGAACCGTCGCAGATGCCTGGGATCCCCAGAGAGGTGATCGAGCACCATCTGAAGATCCACCCTGACGCCAAACCGTTGAGTCAGAAGCCTCGGAGACAGTCCATTGAGCGGTAGGATTTCATCCGTGAGGAGCTCCAGAAGTTGCTGCACGCTGGCTTCATCGAAGAGGTCCATCACCTAGTATGGCTGGTCAATCCAGTCATCGTTCCCAACACTAACGGGAAGCTTCGGATGTGCATCGACTACACCAACCTCAATAAGGCCTGTCCCAAGGACCCATATCCACTTCCACGAATAGATAAAATCGTGGATTCTACCTTTGGGTGCGACCTCTTGTCCTTCCTAGATGCTTACACTGGTTTCCATCAGATCCAGATGTCTAGGCAAGATAGGAAGCATACCGCTTTTGTAACCGTGGATGGGCTCTACTGTTATGTTGTAATGTCTTACGGTCTGAAAAACGCCTTGCCAACATTTGTAAGGGCGATGAGTAAGACTTTTGGTGACCTGATTAGGGACAGGGTAGAGGTATATGTTGATGACATCGTTGTCAAGACTAAGAGAGGGTCGACCCTAGTGGAAGACTTAACCCTCTTTGACAAGCTGCGGGCAACACGCACGAAGCTGAACCCGGACAAGTGCGTCTTTGGTGTCTCCGCAGGGAAGTTGCTGGGATTCCTAGTTTCGCACCGGGGCATCGAAGCAAAACCAGAGAAGATCAAGGAAATTGAGACAATGAGGCCTCCGGCTCGCATCAAGGACGTCCAAAAGCTTATAGGGCCACTGGCCGCCCTTAGCAACTTCATCTCAAGACTGGCTAAGAGGGTGCTACCCTTCTTCAAGCTATTGCGGAAGTCCGGGCCATTCTCTTGGACCAAAGAGGCAGAATGAGCCTTTCAAGAGTTGAAGCAGCACCTTGTGTCCCTACCAATACTAGTAGCTCCAAAGCCAGGGGAGCCGTTGTACTTATACATTGCAGCGGCTACAGAGGCGGTGAGCATGGTGCTGGTCGCCGAAAGGACGACCCAACATCCCCAAGGGAGTCAGAAAGTTCCCCTGGGAGAAGGTGGTGGTCCGACCACCACGATGTTGACGGAAAGCCAGTCTACTACGTTAGCGAAGTCCTCTATGAGGCAAAGGCCAGGTACGTTGAGACGCACAAGCTTATCTATGTTGTACTTGTTGCGTCCAGGAAGTTGCGCCACTATTTTCAGGCACACAGGGTTATGGCGGTGACCTCCTACCCGTTAAGGGCCATTCTCCACAACTCTAACACCATAGGCAACATTGCCAAGTGGGCCACAGAGCTTGCTGAGTTCCAACTAGACTTCCAGCCTCGCCACGCTGTCAAGAGCCAGGTCCTGGCTGACTTCATCGTGGAATGGACCCCATCCTTGAGCGCTCCTAGGGGTCCGGACCCCGATTCAGATCCCACAACTGTGGAGCCCAGGGCTCCAGTCTTCACCGAGCTCCACTGGACGCTCTTCTTCGACGGATCCACCCGCCAACAGGGTGGCGGCGCTGGAGTGGTCCTCATCGACCCAAGCGGAGATCAAGTGAAGTACATGGTGCACCTTGAGTTCAAGGCCACCAACAACATGGCAGAGTATGAAGCACTGATCTTCGGCTTGTCTGTGGCCCAATCCCTAGGGATTCGCCAGCTCCTCATGAAGGGGGACTCCCAGCTGATTATCAAGCAGGTCCATGGAGAATGTAGCTGCAACGAGCCCAGGCTCACAGCTTACCTCCTCCACATAAGAAAGCTGGAAAAAGACTTCATTGCCCTGGAACTGCAACATGTTCCTCGGGCTAACAACTCAGCGGTAGATGAACTCTCCACGAGGGCATCAAATTGGGCACCCGTGCCCGAGGGCGTCTTCGAAAGACGGCTGCTGAGACCTACCGCCCAGCCTACCGGACCGGGTGAAGGGGGCGAGACTAGCACCTCGAAGCTAGCGGTCCCGGTGGCGTTCCATCTATAGAACCCACCAAGGATTGTGTGTTCTACAGAGGGTCCTGCCAACCTCTTAGCGCCACAGCCAGTATCTCAGAGTGGTCCCGATGCATGGATCTCCAAGATCCGGGACTACCTGAAAGAAAATATCCTTCCTGAAGATCATGTGTCCGCAGAGCGCATAGTGTGGTTGGCTAAACGATACACAGTGGTAGAAGGGTATCTATACCGCCGTGGCGCCAACGACATTCTCATGCGGGACATCACCCAGGAGGAGGGTCGTGAATTGCTCGCGGAGATCCATGGAGGTGAGTGCGGAAGTCATTCGTCATCTCGCACACTGGTTGGTAAAACCTTCCGGCACGGTTTCTACTGGCCAATCGCTCTCCAGGATGCAGCTGAGTTGGTAAAGTCCTGCAAAGCATGTTAGTTCCATGCAAAGCAGATACACACACCGGCTCAGGCTCTGCAAATGATTCCACCCTCCTGGCCATTCGCCGTATGGGGGGTGGATATCCTGGGACCATTCCCCAGGGCTGTTGGCGGGTACCGTTTCCTCTTCGTCGCTATCGACAAATTCACAAAGTGGCCAGAGGCCACCCCTGTGGTCAGTATCACCCAGGGTGCTGCTGTTGCCTTCCTCAAGTCGATTATCTGCAGATTTAGGGTCCCAAGCCGTATCATTATGGACAATGGGACCCAGTTCAAAAGTTGGCTCTTCCAAGAGTATTGCGAGGGCATCGGCACCCAGCTCTGCTTTGCGTCTATGGCTCATCCCAGGAGCAAAGGCTAGGCTGAGAGGGCAAATGCAGAAATCCTCAGGGGACTCAAGACACACACCTATGACTGCTTAAAAAAGCATGGTGCAAATTGGTCAACGAGCTTCCGTCCGTACTATGGGGGAATCGGACCACACCCAACCGAGCTACCGGGGAGACCCCATTCTTCCTGGTCTACGGGACCGAAGCCTGCCTTCCCCTGAAAATCATTATGGGCTCCCCACAAGTCCAGTCTTTCGATGAGTCTATGCAGGAACAGTTATGGCGTGAGGATGTGGACTTCATCGACGAACGCAGATGGCAAGCGGCGATCTGAAATGCATGGTACAACCAAGCGCTCAGGCGCTACCACCAACAATTTGTGCATAGTAGGGAGCTCAGGGTCGGGGACCTAGTCCTAAGGCGAGTACTGAACCGAGAAGGACTCCACAAACTCTCCCCCAGTTGGGAAGGACCCTTCAAGGTGATGGAAATATGCCGACCCAGGTGTGTCCGCCTTGCCACAACAGAAGGAGTGCCTCTTCCCAATCCTTGGAATATAGAGCATCTCCTTAAGTTCTATCCATAATAGCAAAACTAGGGGGTTGAGTTTTCTTCCTTTGTAACTAGGTTACGCATATGTGTACGTCAATTCGGTGAGGCCCACCCTCGTAAGCCTGTCTGTTGGTCTACACCCATGTATATCGAGTTATAAGGAAAGGATTTACCCCCTGGATGTGCTTTTGTGATGGTTTTATTCTACTTCGGTTTTCATGCATTACTTTTTATCTAACCCACCCATACAGTTTCCCACCCTTGCTGGTATGATGACATCCGAATTGAGTAACCAGACTTGCAGTTCAAGACCCCTTTACTGCTACAGGGGGTCCGGCAACATGCGGACCAGTTCTAGAGAATGGGCGCTCGACTCCTGGAGGGGTCCGGAGTTGTGTAGCCGCTTAGCATGGTTCTGAACCCTAAGCCTGCACGCTCCACCACTCTGCAACGGGCACCCTAGTATTTGGAACTGTGATCCTGTGTGTCCGGGCATACGGCTTGGCTTCCTAGGCTAAATCCTGCAGGTCCTGTTGCATGAATCAAAGGATGGCAGATACCAGACGATGGGTCCTATGGATGTGCTCCTAACACTTCAAAGCCGAAGCTGTGTGCAGGTCCAGGTCCCACTCCAGTAGTAGGTAGTCACAAACTGTAGAGACTACCTCCTAGGGGACGGACCACCAATTTTATCTTTGGTATACTGGTATCCAGCCTCGACACGTCGAGCCTACCTCCTAGGGGGCCAAGTACCAAGGGGAAGTTGATGACGCTACACACAGCAAAGACAAATAACATACAGATAAGTTTAAGTTCCAATGCTACCTCATTAGCGGTTCTTAGAATATCTTACAAAGTCAAAAGTTAGTACAGTCGCTTCCCAACGGAAACCTTGCTTTGTCTCTAGGTCGTCAGCAGGATCGTGCTGGAAGCGCTCGGCCACCAGCTCCACGGTGTCTTGTACACTCTCCCGGGTGGCGTCTTCTGTTGCGGCTACCGGACCAGCGATCAACGACGCCAAGGATATGGCGGGGTCGTGACTCCGGAAGCACGTCAGGACGTATTCAACCACCGCCCGGTAGAGCTTGCCACCCTCTGCCTCCAGGTGGGCCCCAAGGATCTGATCTAGGCGCCGGAGGCGATCGGCGGTAGAGTCCAGCACCGGGAGCGCATCGGAGATCGACGCTGGCAGCTCCGACACTGGGACGAGGCTCATCCCTAGCGTCACTAGTGCCGTGCTTGCCTCGCCGGCCCACGCGGCAATACGCTGGACCTTAGCGCGGTGCTCCGCTTGGAGATCTTCAAGGGCCTTCCTGGTAGCCTCCATCGCCTAGGGACCCGACACCGCCTGCGCTGCATTGAACTGGCGGATCTGCTCCTCCAGCTTCCTCTCTTTCTCCTCTGCCTCGAGCTCATGCTCGACCAGCAACTCGCCTTGCCGGGTGAGCATTTCTTCCCTAAAGCCGAGATCCATCTCTCGCTTGGCGATGTCCGTCTCCCGTCAGTCCAAGGACTGCTCCTTCGCCTTAAGATTTTCCTCGGTGAGGGCGGCGTCGCTGGCCTTGCCCTCGAGTTCTTGCTGCCACTTTTGCAGCCTCTCCACGGCCTTGACCTGCTGGGCCCTCTGGGCTTCCAGAGTCTAGTCCAGGGCGCTCAGCTAGGCCTGGTACTCTGTTGTGAGGGCCTCCCTCTGGGTCACGACCTCCTCCCTTCTGGTCACCTTCTTCTCCCTCCGGGACACCTCCAGCTCCCTGGCGCACACCCTCTGGAGGTCCCTCTTGTACTCCTTGCGGTCCCGCTCGAGTTGGGACTGCTCAGAGATGAACTGTCAGGATGTCGTCTTGGTGCGCTCCTCCAGTTGGGTGCGCCAGTCGCTGAGGCACTGGTGCTCAGCCTCAAGCGCCTCCCACTCCCGCAAGATTGCTGTCCCAGTGTCACTAAGGACCTGGTGGGCACGGGACAACATGCAGGGGAGGGGGACTGGCGCAGCTTCTTGCTCGGCACCCGACCGGAGTCGCCGCCCAAACACCACCTCCATCTCCTCCGGAGTAGGCGGGGGGTTGGAGCTGGACGTGCCTCCTGTGTCACCTCCAGTGTCCAGAGTGGGCGCGGATCCCCTAGCTGGGACCTCCTCCACCACTGCGACGCCGCCTGACGCTGGCACCGCTGCCACCGGACCCGCGACTAGGGCATGAGAAGTCGCTGGTGTTGTCTTGGCAGCAGCTGGGGGCGGACCGTCGGCACCACTCTCAGCAGATTCCTGCTGCTGAGAGCCAGACCCAACAATAGGCCTGGTATCTGGTGGAGGAGGCGTGACCTTGGGAGCGGTAGAGGAAGAAGCCCTGGGAAACAGTCGATGGGTTAAAACTTGTCGGCATGATGATTAGGCTCAAAGAAAAAGGGACTACACTTACTTGGGGCCCTGGACCTTCCAGTGACCCTGGAAGCGAGGCGATCGCCGCTCCTGCTGCTGTTGCGGCTGCTGTTGCAGTTGCTGCTGATGGTGTCCCTGGGGGTGATCACCCCTAGATGGTGGTGGTGGCGGTGGGACCGGAGGACTGACGCTCCTCTGCGCGCCGTGGGCCTGGGAGCTAGCCTCCTCGGCCTCACCTACAGTCCTCTGGCGCTTCTGGGGGGCTCCGAAACGAGCGACCCATCAGCGCGACCCAGCCTGCATCGCCTCTCCTCCTCCGACCCCCTACCTGGGGCAGAGGCACCGCTTGCAGCCCCTTTGCCCTTGTCCAAGGGGCTGGGGGCCACGGCGGGATTGGCGCTGCGAGCCACAACGGTGGGCTGGGGACCTCCAACTGGTGCATCGGAGATCCGGATCCTGCGGTGGGGGTCCCGGCCTCCGGTCTAGCGAGCCGCCATGCCGATGTCGTCAAGGGTTGACAGCGTGGCCAAGATCGTCGTCCTCAGGCCTGGGTCGTCGAAGAGTGCAGGGATGTTCTAGGGGAGTATTAGGGACTCAGGGACAAAAGTTTCCCTAGTAATCCCTCCCACCAGGACTGCCAGCTCGTCCTAGGACAGATCGGTGTCTGACCCGTGCTAGATCATGCCGATGTCGTTCGGGCCGGTGAACCAGCAGCATAGGCACGGTCTCCTCTGCAGCGGCGTGATCCGACGCTTCAGGAGATCGCCGACCACGTGCATCGATGTCAGGCCGCCCGTAGCCAAGCCCTTGATCCTATCCAATATGGGCAGGAACTCTGGCGAGAGGGATGGCTTGGTCCTCCACTGCTTGCGGTCGAGCGCTGGCCCATCGCTCGGCAGGACGAGGCAGTCGTTGGCCTCGACGCTGGCAATCATCCAGTCGTTGCGCCAGTTTTCCCACCTCGCACCGCCAAAGGTGGGGATATAGACGACGGCTGGATCTGGCCTCGTCTGGAAGTAGTAGGCACCGATGTGGTCCCTAGTCTTCCCGGACATGACCAGCACGAAGAAGTAGCGGAAGAGGGAAGTACAGGGGGGCACACCTATGAACATCTCTCAGAGGTGGACGAAGATGGCTGTCTGAAGGACGGAGTGGGGCGTGAGGTGTTGAAGCTGAAGCCCGAACTCCTCCAGTAGCAGCTGAAAGAAGGGCGAAATCGGCAGCGCCAACCCGCAAGAGATGTAGGAGGTGAACAGCACGAACTCCCCGGCGGTGAGATCGCCAAGGGGGGCAGCCCCGGCACGGATTCTTTCGGCGAGCCCTGGCACGCTCCACCCAAGCAGGCCACGCACCAGGTTAAGTGCTTCCTCAGACTAAAAGTGGTCGGGATGACCAAGCGAAGCCATGGCGAGTGCGGCGGCGCGGGCGTGGAGCAGAGAAGCACGAAGGCAAAGGGGCGCAACCGATTGGGAGAGAATGCGAAAGGGTAACTACTGCACGCGGGGTGAATCCTTTTTCAAGGAAACCTGAATCCTTGTTCAGGGAAACCCTTCCGCGCGCCCCTGAATTGCTGCAGGAAATCCCGTTCGATGGGCACCAAGGACCAAGGCAACCTAGTCTGTGACACGGGGGCCCGGGTCCACAGGTCATACAGTTTGTGTGCCGGATTTCAGGTGCGGAAAGAATGAACCACCACGCGCGATAGCACGCCACCTTGGGGCCGCTGCAGAAGACAAAAGGTTATCTTTTAAACGAAGGCAGTGGCAACGAGGTGCCCCGCGCGTGGCCCGACGAAAACACCAGGCGTGGGGCCGTGGGTCTGTCAGCCGCGAGGACAGATATGGCAGTTGACGTGACTGAAGGTGGATTGACAGCGGGCGCGTCAGCAGACGCGCTAAAACGGCGCGCCAATTACCGATCAGGTCATGTTGAGGCAAAGTACAAGCTTTAGCCCCACCTGTAGGCTCGCATCCTCCCCTGAGGTGGGCCCAGGGGCCACTGTCGGTACCCTGAAACTAGGGTACCCCTTACTACTGTATAAAGACACAGTACTGATAGTCGCCTAGAGGGGGGGGTGAATAGGGCGAAACTGAAATTTACAAATATAAGCACAACTACAAGCCGGGTTAGCGTTAGAAATATAAACGAGTCCGAGAGAGAGGGCGCAAAACAAATCCCAAGCGAATAAGCAAGTGAGACACGGAGATTTGTTTTACCGAGGTTCGGTTCTTGCAAACCTACTCCCCGTTGAGGAGGCCACAAAGGCCGGGTCTCTTTCAACCCTTCCCTCTCTCAAACGGTCCCTCGGACCGAGTGAGCTTCTCTTCTCAAATCAAAGCCGGGAACAAAACTTCCCCGCAAGGGCCACCACACAATTGGTGCCTCTTGCCTTGATTACAATGGAGTTGTGATCTCAAGAACAAGTGAGAAAGAAAAGAAGCAATCCAAGCGCAAGAGCTCAAATGAACACGGCAAATCACTCTCACTAGTCACTAGGGCTTTGTGTGGAATTGGAGAGGATTTGATCTCTTTAGTGTGTCTAGAATTGAATGCTAGAGCTCTTGTAGTAGTTGAGAAGTGGAAAACTTGGATGCCATGAATGGTGGGGTGGTTGGGGTATTTATAGCCCCAACCACCAAAAGTGGCCGTTGGAAGGCTGCCTGTTCGATGTCGCACCGGACAGTCCGGTGCACACCGGACAGTCCGGTGCCCCCTGCCACGTCATCACTGCCGTTGGATTCTGACCGTTGGAGCTTCTGACTTGTGGGCCCGCCTGGGTGTCCGGTGCACACCGGACAGGTACTGTTTGCTGTCCGGTGTGCCAGCATGGGCGAGCCTGCCATCTGCGCGCGCAGAGCGCGCATTAAATGCGCGGCAGAGAGCCGTTGGCGCGGAGATAGCCGTTGCTCCGGAGTCGCACCGGACAGTCCGGTGCACACCGGACAGTCCGGTGATTTTTAGCGGACTAGCCGTTGGCGTTTCCCGAAGCTGGCGAGTTCCTGAGGCTGACCTCCCTTGGCGCACCGGACACTGTCCGGTGTACACCGGACAGTCCGGTGAATTATAGCCGAGTCGCCCTGGAAATTCCCGAAGGTGGCGAGTTTGAGTCTGAGTCCCTTGGTGCACCGGACAGGTACTGTTCACTGTCCGGTGGCACACCGGACAGTCCGGTGCGCCAGACCAGGGGTGCCTTCGGTTGCCCCTTTGCTCCTTTATTGAATCCAAAACTTGGTCTTTTTATTGGCTGAGGGTAAACCTTTTACACCTGTATAATCTACACACTTGGGCAAACTAGTTAGTCCAATTATTTGTGTTGGGCAATTCAACCACCAAAATTATTTAGGAACTAGGTGTAAGCCTAATTCCCTTTCAATCTCCCCCTTTTTGGTGATTGATGCCAACACAAACCAAAGCAAACAGAGATGTGCATAATTGAACTAGTTTGCATAATGTAAGTGTAAAGGTTGCTTGGAATTGAGCCAATATAACTACTTACAAGATATGCATGGAATGTTTCTTTTTTTTATTTAGTATTTTGGACCACGCTTGCACCACATGTTTTGTTTTTGCAAAATTTTTGTAAATTCATTTCAAAGATCTTTTGCAAATAGTCAAAGGTAAATGAATAAGAGTTTGCAAAGCATTTTCAAGATTTGAAATTTTCTCCCCCTGTTTCAAATGCTTTTCCTTTGACTAAACAAAACTCCCCCTAAATTAAATCCTCCTCTTAGTGTTCAAGAGGGTTTTGATATACCATTTTGAAATACTACTTTCTCCCCCTTTTGAACACAACAGGATCCCAATTGATAAATACTTCTTGGAAAACACTAAGTTTTGAAATTGGTGGTGGTGCGGTCCTTTTGCTTTGGGCTCTTACTTTCTCCCCCTTTGGCATTAATCGCCAAAAACGGAATCATTAGAGCCCATGAGTACTATCTTCCCCTTTGGTCATAAGTAAATGAGTTAGGATTATACCAAAGACGAAGTCCGGTCCTTTTGCTTTGGGCTTTTACTCTCTCCCCCAAAGACAAGGTCCTTTTCTTGGAGCGATGGCGAAGGATGAGTAGTAGAGTAGAGTGGAAGCCTTGTCTTCGCCGGAGACTCCAATTCCCTTTCAATACACCTATGACTTGGTTTGAAATAGACTTGAAAAACACATTAGTCATAGCATATGAAAGAGATATGATCAAAGGTATATAAATGAGCTATGTGTGCAAGCTAGCAAAAGAAATTTCTAGAATCAAGAATATTGAGCTCATGCCTAAGTTTGGTAAAAGTTTGTTCATCAAGAGGCTTGGTAAAGATATCGGCTAATTGATCTTTAGTGTTAATATAGGAAATCTCGATATCTCCCTTTTGTTGGTGATCCCTAAGAAAATGATACCGAATGGCTATGTGCTTAGTGCGGCTATGCTCGACGGGATTGTCGGCCATCTTGATTGCACTCTCATTATCACATAGCAAAGGGACTTTGGTTAATTTGTAACCATAGTCCCGCAGGGTTTGCCTCATCCAAAGCAATTGCGCGCAACAATGACCTGCGGCAATGTACTCAGCTTCGGCGGTGGAAAGAGCGACCGAATTTTGCTTCTTTGAAGCCCAAGACACCAGGGATCTTCCCAAGAACTGGCAAGTCCCCGATGTGCTCTTCCTATTGATTTTACACCCTGCCCAATCGGCATCCGAATAACCAATCAAATCAAATGTGGACCCCGAGGGTACCAAAGCCCAAACTTAGGTGTGTAAGCCAAATATCTCAAGATTCGTTTTACGGCCGTAAGGTGGGATTCCTTAGGGTCGGATTGGAATCTTGCACACATGCAAACGGAAAGCATAATGTCCGGTCGAGATGCACATAAATAAAGCAATGAACCAATCATCGACCGGTATACCTTTTGATCCACGGACTTAACCCCCGTGTCGAGGTCGAGATGCCCATTTGTTCCCATGGGTGTCTTGATGGGTTTGGCATCCTTCATCCCAAACTTGGTTAGAATGTCTTGAGTGTACTTCGTTTGGCTAATGAAGGTGCCCTCTTGGAGTTGCTTGACTTGGAATCCTAGAAAATACTTCAACTCCCCCATCATAGACATCTCGAATTTCTGTGTCATGATCCTACTAAACTCTTCACATGTAGATTCGTTAGTAGACCCAAATATAATATCATCAACATAAATTTGGCATACGAACAAATCATTTTCAAGTGTTTTGGTAAAGAGTGTAGGATCGGCCTTTCCGACTTTGAATCCATTTGCAATAAGAAAATCTCTAAGGCATTCATACCATGCTCTTGGGGCTTGCTTGAGCCCATAAAGCGCCTTAGAGAGCTTATAGACATGGTTAGGATACTCACTGTCTTCAAAGCCGGGAGGTTGCTCAACATAGACCTCTTCCTTGATCGGTCCACTGAGGAAGGCACTTTTCACGTCCATTTGATAAAGCTTAAATCCATGGTAAGTAGCATAGGCTAATAATATGCGAATTGACTCAAGCCTAGCTACGGGTGCATAGGTTTCACCGAAATCCAAACCTTCGACTTGTGAATATCCTTTGGCCACGAGTCGAGCTTTGTTTCTTGTCACCACACCATGCTCATCTTGCTTGTTGCGGAAGACCCATTTGGTTCCTACAACATTTTGGTTAGGACGTGGAACTAAATGCCATACCTCATTTCTAGTGAAGTTGTTGAGCTCCTCTTGCATCGCCACCACCCAATCCGAATCTTGAAGTGCTTCCTCTACCCTGTGTGGCTCAATAGAGGAAACAAAAGAGTAATGTTCACAAAAATGAGCAACACGAGATCTAGTGGTTACCCCCTTATGAATATCGCCGAGGATGGTGTCGACGGGGTGATCTCGTTGGATTGCTTGGTGGACTCTTGGGTGTGGTGGCCTTTGCTCTTCTTCCTCCTTGTCTTCCTCATTTGCATTTCCCCCTTGATCAATGCCATCATCTTGAGGTGGCTCATTTGCTTGATCTTCTACTTCATCAACTCGAGCTTCATCCTCATTTTGAGTCGGTGGAGATGCTTGCATTGAGGAGGATGGTTGATCTTGTGCATTTGGAGGCTCTTCGGATTCCTTAGGACACACATCCCCAATGGACATGTTCCTTAGCGCGATGCATGGAGCCTCTTCTTCACCTATCTCATCAAGATCAACTTGCTCTACTTGAGAGCCGTTAGTTTCATCAAACACAACGTCACATGAGACTTCAACTAGTCCAGTGGACTTGTTAAAGACCCTATATGCCCTTGTGTTTGAGTCATAACCAAGTAAAAAGCCTTCTACAGTCTTAGGAGCAAATTTAGATTTTCTACCTCTTTTAACAAGAATAAAGCATTTGCTACCAAAGACTCTAAAATATGAAATGTTGGGCTTTTTACCGGTTAGGAGTTCATATGATGTCTTCTTGAGGATTCGGTGAAGATACAACCGGTTGATGGCGTAGCAGGCGGTGTTGACTGCCTCCGCCCAAAACCGATCCGAAGTCTTGTACTCATCAAGCATGGTCCTTGCCATGTCCAATAGAGTTCGATTCTTCCTCTCCACTACACCATTTTGTTGTGGAGTGTAGGGAGAAGAGAACTCATGCTTGATGCCCTCCTCCTCAAGGAAGCCTTCGATTTGTGAGTTCTTGAACTCCGTCCCGTTGTCGCTTCTAATTTTCTTGATCCTTAAGCCGAACTCATTTTGAGCCCGTCTCAAGAATCCCTTTAAGGTCTCTTGGGTTTGAGATTTTTCCTGCAAAAAGAATACCCAAGTGAAGCGAGAATAATCATCCACTATTACAAGACAATACTTACTCCCGCCGATGCTTATGTAAGCAATCGGGCCGAATAGATCCATGTGGAGTAGCTCAAGCGGCCTGTCGGTCGTCATGATGTTCTTGTGTGGATGATGGACTCCAACTTGCTTCCCCGCCTGGCATGCGCTACAAATCCTGTCTTTCTCAAAATGAACATTTGTTAATCCTAAAATGTGCTCTCCCTTTAGAAGCTTATGAAGATTCTTCATCCCAACATGGGCTAGTCGACGGTGCCAGAGCCAACCCATGTTAGTCTTAGCAATTAAGCATGTGTCGAGTTCAGCTCTATCAAAATCTACTAAGTATAGCTGGCCCTCTAACACACCCTTAAATGCTATTGAATCATCACTTCTTCTAAAGACAGTGACACCTACATTAGTAAAAAGACAGTTGTAGCCCATTTGACATAATTGAGAAACAGAAAGCAAGTTGTAATCTAAAGAATCAACAAGAAAAACATTGGAAATAGAATGGTCAGGAGATATAGCAATTTTACCAAGTCCTTTGACCAAACCTTGATTTCCATCCCCGAATGTGATAGCTCGTTGGGGATCTTGGTTTTTCTCATATGAGGAGAACATCTTTTTCTCCCCAGTCATGTGGTTTGTGCACCCGCTGTCGAGTATCCAACTTGAGCCCCCGGATGCATAAACCTACAAAACAAATTTAGTTCTTGACTTTAGGTACCCAAATGGTTTTGGGTCCTTTGGCATTAGACACAAGAACTTTGGGTACCCAAACACAAGTCTTTGACCCCTTGTGCTTGCCCCCAACATACTTGGCAACTACTTTGCCTGATTTGTTAGTTAAAACATAAGATGCATCAAAAGTCTTAAATGAAATGTCATGCTCATTTGATGCACTAGGAGTTTTCTTAGGCAACTTAGCACGGGTTGGTTGCCTAGAACTAGATGTCTCACCCTTATACATAAAAGCATGATTTGGGCCAGAGTGAGACTTCCTAGAATGAATTCTCCTAATTTTGCTCTCGGGATAACCGGCAGGGTATAAAATGTAACCCTCGTTATCCTGAGGCATGGGAGCCTTGCCCTTAACAAAATTGGACAATCTTTTAGGAGGGGCACTAAGTTTGACATTGTCTCCCCTTTGGAAGCCAATGCCATCCTTAATGCCCGGACGTCTCCCATTATAGAGCATACTTCTAGCAAATTTAAATTTTTAATTTTCCAAGTTATGCTCGGCAATTTTAGCATCTAATTTAGCTATATGATCATTTTGTTGTTTAATTAAAGCCATGTGATCATGTATAGCATCGATGTTAATATCTCTACATCTAGTGCAAATAGAAGTGTGCTCAACGGTAGATGTAGAGGGTTTGCAAGATTTTAGTTCTACAACCTTAGCATGCAATATTTCATTTTTACTTCTAAGGTCGGAAATAGTAGCATTGCAAACATCAAAATCTTTAGCCTTAGCAAGCAATTTTTCATTTTCATTTCTAAGGCTAGCAAGAGAAATGTTCAATTCTTCAATCCTAGCAAGCAAATCATCATCATTATCTCTAGGATTGGGAATTGAAACATTACAAACATGTGAATCAACCTTAGCATTTAAACTAGCATTTTCATGTCTAAGGTTGTCAATCATCTCACGGCAAGTGCTTAGCTCACTAGATAATTTTTCACATTTTTCTACTTCTAGAGCATAAGCATTTTTAACCTTAACATGTTTCTTATTTTCTTTAATTAGACAATCCTCTTGGGAATCCAAAAGGTCATCCTTTTCATGAATAGCACTAATTAATTCATTTAATTTTTCTTTTTGTTCCATGTTAAGATTGGCAAAAAGGGTACGCAAGTTATCCTCCTCATCACTAGCATTTTCATCACTAGAGGTTTCATATTTAGTGGAGGATCTTGATTTTACCTTCTTCCTTTTGCCGTCCTTTGCCATGAGGCACTTGTGGCCGACGTTGGGGAAGAGAAGTCCCTTGGTGACGGCGATGTTGGCGGCGTCCTCGTCGTCGGAGGAGTCGCTTGAGCTTTCGTCGGAATCCCATTCCCGACAAACATGGGCATCGCCGCCCTTTCTTTTGTAGTACCTCTTCTTTTCTCTCCTCTTGCCCTTCTTGTCGTTATCCCTGTCACTGTCACTTGATAATGGACATTTTGCAATAAAGTGACCGGGCTTACCACACTTGTAGCAAACTTTCTTGGAGCGGGACTTGTAGTCTTTCCCTCTCCTTTGCTTGAGGATTTGGCGGAAGCTCTTGATGACGAGCGCCATCTCCTCATTGTCAAGCTTGGAGGCGTCGATTGGTTGTCTACTTGGTGTAGACTCCTCCTTCTTTTCTTCCATCGCCTTGAATGCGACGGGATGAGCTTCGGATGTGGTGGGTTCGTCAAGCTCGTTGATTTTCCTCGAGCCTTCGATCATGCACTCAAAACTTACAAAATGCCCGATTACTTCCTCGGGGGTCATTTTAGTATATCTAGGATTACCACGGATTAATTGAACTTGAGTAGGGTTAAGGAAAATAAGAGATCTTAGAATAACCTTAACCATCTCGTGGTCATCCCATTTTACGCTCCCGAGGTTGCGCACTTGATTCACCAAGGTCTTGAGCCGGTTGTACATGTGTTGTGGCTCCTCCCCTTTGCGAAGCCGGAACCGACCGAGCTCCCCCTCGATCGTTTCCCGCTTGGTGATCTTGGTGAGCTCGTCACCTTCGTGCGTGGTTTTGAGCACATCCCAAATCTCCTTGGCGCTCTTCAACCCCTGTACTTTGTTATACTCCTCTCTACTTAGAGAGGCGAGGAGTATTGTTGTTGCTTGAGAGTTGAAGTGCTCGATTTGGGCCACCTCATCCTCATCATAGTTTTCATCCCCTTCGGATGGTACCTGCGCGCCAAACTCAACAACATCCCATATGCTTTTGTGGAGCGAGGTTAGATGAAATCGCATTAAATCGCTCCACCTAGCGTAATCTTCACCATCAAAAGTTGGTGGTTTGCCTAATGGGACGGAAAGTAACGGTGTATGTTTGGAAATGCGAGGGTAGCGTAGGGGGATCTTACTATACTTCTTGCGCTCTTGGCGCTTAGAAGTGACGGAGGGCGCATCGGAGTCGGAGGTAGAAGTTGATGAAGTGTCGGTCTCGTAGTAGACCACCTTCCTCATCCTCTTATGCTTGTCGCCTTTCCGATGCGGCTTGTGGGAAGAAGATTTTTCCTTCTTCTCTTGGTGGTGAGAAGAGGAAGCCTTTTTCTCCTTCCGTTTGGAGGAGTCCTTCTTCTTCTCCTTCCTCTTGGTTCGGGACTCTTCCGATGAAGTGCTCCCATGGCTTGTAGTGGGCTTTTCGCCGGTCTCCATCTCCTTCTTGGCGTGATCTCCCGACATCACTTCGAGCGGTTAGGCTCTAATGAAGCACCGGGCTTTGATACCAATTGATAGTCGCCTAGAGGGGGGGTGAATAGGGCGAAACTGAAATTTACAAATATAAGCACAACTACAAGCCGGGTTAGCGTTAGAAATATAAACGAGTCCGAGAGAGAGGGCGCAAAACAAATCCCAAGCGAATAAGCAAGTGAGACACGGAGATTTGTTTTACCGAGGTTCGGTTCTTGCAAACCTACTCCCCGTTGAGGAGGCCACAAAGGCCGGGTCTCTTTCAACCATTCCCTCTCTCAAACGGTCCCTCGGACCGAGTGAGCTTCTCTTCTCAAATCAAAGCCGGGAACAAAACTTCCCTGCAAGGGCCACCACACAATTGGTGCCTCTTGCCTTGATTACAATGGAGTTGTGATCTCAAGAACAAGTGAGAAAGAAAAGAAGCAATCCAAGCGCAAGAGCTCAAATGAACACGGCAAATCACTCTCACTAGTCACTAGGGCTTTGTGTGGAATTGGAGAGGATTTGATCTCTTTAGTGTGTCTAGAATTGAATGCTAGAGCTCTTGTAGTAGTTGAGAAGTGGAAAACTTGGATGCCATGAATGGTGGGGTGGTTGGGGTATTTATAGCCCCAACCACCAAAAGTGGTCGTTGGAAGGCTGCCTGTTCGATGTCGCACCGGACAGTCCGGTGCACACCGGACAGTCCGGTGCCCCCTGCCACGTCATCACTGCCGTTGGATTCTGACCGTTGGAGCTTCTGACTTGTGGGCCCGCCTGGGTGTCCGGTGCACACCGGACAGGTACTGTTTGCTGTCCGGTGTGCCAGCATGGGCGAGCCTGCCATCTGCGCGCGCAGAGCGCGCATTAAATGCGCGGCAGAGAGCCGTTGGCGCGGAGATAGCCGTTGCTCCGGAGTCGCACCGGACAGTCCGGTGCACACCGGACAGTCCGGTGCACACCGGACAGTCCGGTGATTTTTAGCGGACTAGCCGTTGGCGTTTCCCGAAGCTGGCGAGTTCCTGAGGCTGACCTCCCTTGGCGCACCGGACACTGTCCGGTGTACACCGGACACTGTCCGGTGTACACCGGACAGTCCGGTGAATTATAGCCGAGTCGCCCTGGAAATTCCCGAAGGTGGCGAGTTTGAGTCTGAGTCCCCTGGTGCACCGGACAGGTACTGTTCACTGTCCGGTGGCACACCGGACAGTCCGGTGCGCCAGACCAGGGGTGCCTTCGGTTGCCCCTTTGCTCCTTTATTGAATCCAAAACTTGGTCTTTTTATTGGCTGAGGGTAAACCTTTTACACCTGTATAATCTACACACTTGGGCAAACTAGTTAGTCCAATTATTTGTGTTGGGCAATTCAACCACCAAAATTATTTAGGAACTAGGTGTAAGCCTAATTCCCTTTCAAGTACCCACGCGGCTATCTTTAGTCGCGTGGTAAAAGAGCTGTATGTGGGACCAGGCCATGACTCGCCCCAGCCTCGGGCGACTACTCTGGGCCAGCAACAGTGCTTGACCCCACCACATGGGCGGGTCTGGGGCCGCCACGTGTCCAGAGAAAGTGATATACTCCAAGGCACCAACAGTGAGTCCGGACCCCCATGGGAGAGTGCCGGACCCGTGTCGGACCCCTGTATATACGGTCCAGGCCTCCAAGTTTGGCCCAAGACCTCCACGTGTGCGAACCGGACCCCTAGAATGGGATCCGGACCCCCCATATGGGGTCCAGGCCGCCCACACTGGGGTCCCAAGGTTCCAGGACAGAACATACCCGGGCCTTAATCAAGACCCAGGCGAGGGTCCGGAGCCGACACGTGTCCAGACCTGATCTGGAGGGATCCGGACCTTATCACATACACTCCTGCTCCCCGCCCAGGCAGAGACCCGATGCTGGCACGTGGCCTACTACGTGCGGCGTAAGCCAACGGGCGGAGCCTGACATAAAGCCTCTGGGCTACGCGCGTCTTGGCATTTATTATGGATAAGACGTGCGTTTGTCCATTCCATTGATAGGCGGCGCGCCCAGTCCACGTTGCGTGGGCCGCGCTGTTACTCACACGTTACCATAGCAAGGGCAATGACTCACCATTACTCGCGCGTTACAAAGGAAAGGGTAACTGCCTATCAATGCTGCATGGACTGCAGTCATCATGACTCCCGCTGATTACTCATGCGTTACTAAGACAGAGAGAGCAACACAACGTCCGATAAAGATCTTGGTGTGCTGTCAGCATTAAATATCCACATAATGAATTCCTTCCATTATGCTCCTGGGCCTGCATGTTGGGGCTCAGTATCCTTGTATGTGCCTCCCTTAAACTATAAAAGGGAAGGCACACAGCGTTACAGGGGACACGCTCAATTACACTCAATACAACATACACACAGTGGAGGTAGGGTATTACGCTCCCTGCGGTCTGAACCACTATAATCCCTCGTGTCCTCTTGTGTTGATTCATCATCCACCAGACAGGCAAGACGCTTAGGCCCCCTCCTCATCTTAGGATTAGGGCGGGTGCATTCCGCCACCCGGCTGGAGGATTTTCTCTCTGACAGGCCCCTTCTTGGTAGTATCTTCGTCAAGACCTAGATCATACAGGTTAAGAGACATGGATGGGAATGATATTCCAAGATCCTGGAACGCAGACGAGCTTTAGAGATACTATGTGTAGCAACCTTGTAATTTTCTTTCTTTTCCCTATAGTACCCTTTTCCTTTCAAGAGGGGAGAAAAGTTTTTAATGGGGCCATAGGTTGTAATTTTCATTTTTCTTTCGCAGCCTTGCCTAATGCAAGGGCCAGTTTCCCCCATATATAAAATGTAAAGATCTGGGATTACACCTTTGAGTATAAAAATATGAAAAACCTCCAAAGTCGTTCCTACGGGGATGAAGAGCTAAAATGCCACCTAAGTAAAAGGTGAAGTAGCTCCAAAGTCGTTCCTACGGGGATGCAGAGCGAAAATGCCACCTAAGTCAAAGGTGAAGAAGGTCCAAAGTCATTCCTAAGGGGATGTAGGGCTTAGCTCCAAAGTTGTTCCTAAGGGGATGTAGAGCTAAAATACCACCTAAGTAAGAGGAGAAGAGACTCCAAAGTCATTCCTAAGGGGATGCAGAGTCTGGGTGTGTATTTGTGTGGGTTTTTATCCTCAGCATACATTTGCACATTTCATCACATCATATTTTTCATTCATACGAACATACATTAGACATCTGTAGCTTCATCACATCATGGCATATCTCATAAGACATCAAAGGAAAAAAGGGAAGGTTTTTGCCTTTGGCGCGAAAATGCTTCGTTATGAACGAAAGGGCGCTTTTTTTTACTCCAACCCGAAGGTGCTTTGATGTGAACAGAAAATGGAAGGTGATTTCGCCTTCGGCTCAAAAAGCTGGGAGCATCAGTTTCGTCCACAGCAAAGCAAACAATAGTGGAAGAGAGGTAAAGAAATATTACAAGGTATCCACAAATGTTTATAAAGGTTTTTACATTCTTCGACAATTTTTTGCCAAGTAATATGGTTTTTTACAAAAGAGCTCCAAGAGCATCTTTTAGTCACTAACAGAAGATGGAACAGCTTCTGAAGAATTCTTCAGAGTTTTCGAGTAAGCTTCGGCTTATCGGTCTTCATCAACATCGCTCTAAAAACAATAAGACAAAGGTATTGAGAAACATAGTGAGAAAATTTGAAAAAACATGAAAGTAAGAAAATTGGCATACCTTGTTAATCAAGGCTCGTGCTTCATCTCTAGCAATCTCTTGGCCACCCTTAGTCTAGATCTTGGTGATAAATGTGATAAATCAGTTACCCACACTTCTAGCTTCGGTTGGGATATTAACCAAGTTTGATGGTGAAAGGCTAAAGGTTGGTTTAATAACAGTTTTTAGATGATTGCACCTAGCCTTGGCGAAAGCAGCAGCTGTCCCACGGGCAGCCACTAGCGCGCAAAAGTCACCATGACCAACCCTGACTTTGTCAAGATCATTAATATCCTTCTCAATCCATCCGAGTGCTCCTGGGATATCTTCGGCAGAAAGGTTGGCTTCCTCGGACATAGCTCTAACAGAAATGAAGATACTTTTTAACCGAGCAGTATATTGTGTTGCAAAGCTGAAGCATTTATCTCGAAGAGCTTTAAGTGATCCACTTAGCTTAAGATTCTTCTCAGCTTTAGCCTTGATTGTCATGTTCAAAGCTTTGGACTCACGGCTGAATCGACTTGAGTTTTCCTCCAAAAGTATCTGTTGTTCCTTGTTCTCAAATGCTATACATCAAGAACAAGACAACACAATTGTTAATAATTAGAGACCTTCATCCTTCGAAGCATTATCTCCTTTTGGATTTAATGATCTTAAGACGAAGGTCATGAAGAGCATACCTTCATCATCTCAGTGAACAAATATAAATCAGGGTACATGAAATACAAAAGAATATAAATAATGATTATGAATCATAAAGTTATTTATATTCTCATATCATAAGCATGTATAAACGTCGATAAGATTTATATTGCAATGATACCTTCGGCTTGCCAGAGGGTGAAGATGTGAAAATGACACAAGAGTGATAACCATCTAGCGTGAACAGTGCGGGGATACTGTTCATCTATTTATAGGCATGGGACGCAGCTCGGACAAAATTACATTCATGTCCCTGATAAATAATTGTAATCATAATGCGAACTATTTGGGACTAGATAGTCTTTTCCTCCTTAAGTCGGTATCGTCCTTCGTCTTCATCATAATATTAAGCTGAAGCTCCTTCACTCATGACTTCGGCTCCTGTTCGCATTATCTTCATGTTGTATCTTCATGTCGCGTATGCCTCTGTAGTATTTTGCTGAAGGTGTTTTTGCCTTGAGGACCTTCGGTGGGAAAGAAGACCCCCAATAGTAGCCCCTTCGCGGTGCTAGATCGTTTTTCGTAACGAGCTTGATCCACGAAAAACACGAAGGCTTCGGGATGCTGAAGGTCCGAAAAACACCTTCCCTAAGCTCGTTGCCGAGAAACGATTATAATATTCTGGACGTCGGACGGTCCACCGCTCAGCCAGTGCGAGCGATATGGCAGTTCGCCTTCCCCCCTGCAACACTATATAAACAGACGGGTTGGTGAGGAGTTACCACAGCATTCATTGCCATCGCACTGTTGTGCTCTTAAAAAATTTAACCATAGCCAAAGCTTTCTGTATTGCATTTTCGAGCAGATGCTTCGTCACTTGAGATTAGCTTCATCTCAAAAAAGCGTAAACAGTGAAATGGCCAGAGTACGATCCACTGCTAGGGTGTCTCGTGAGGGAGATGAGGCCGAAGTGACTGAAACATCACCAATATCAGAAGTGATGAGGCAATCGGGTCTTGTTGTGCAAGAGGAGGTTGTTGCTGAAGGTACCTCGATTGCTGAAGCTAAACAGATCACAGTTGAAGGGGGAAGTGAGAACGAAGGTGAAGAGGACTACACTATTTTGAGCCCAGTGAAACCCAGCCACATTAAATTTGGTAAATCTACCATGAAGGCAGACGACATGGTTATGATGAAGAAATTGGGCTACTTTGGGGAGGCCGAGAGCAAACTTGTCCGGTTTGCTGGGGAAGAGGTGATTCTAGAACCAAAAGATGATGAAGTCGTAGTGTTTAAAAGCTTCTTGACTTCATTTCCCCCTTCATGAGATGATTGGAGAAGTTTTGAAAAATTTTAAGATATACTTTCATCAGCTGACACCCAATGCAATCATTAGACTTAGTGTCTACATATGGGCACTCCGAAGCTAGGGTATGAGTCCCAATGCTGAAGCTTTCTACCGGGTGCACGAGCTGCACTATCAAACGAAGGCCAGAGCAGATGGTCTTCATGAGAACTTCGGCTGTTACAACTTTGCGTATCGGAAGGATACGAAGGCCCTGGTTCTCGACTATCGTACCAAGTGGCCGACCGATTGGAAGAGTGAGTGGTTTTACATAAAGGCAAACGAGAAGAGAAGGGAGAAGTTAATGACTATGGTGATGAGCCCATTGAAATTGAACTTCGGGATGATGAGGCATTTGTGCCACATGCAGCTTGGCTCCCCATGCCAGGTAGCCGAAGTAGAATTCAGAGTAGTAGCAGCCGAAATCAGCACTAGAGATCTAGTGCAAGAGTACTTGGCAAATAGAATATATCCAACCTCTAGTGGCTGGGGAATGCCTAAGAAAAAGGAGGGGGGCAAAAAACACGAACTTGTTGGGCTCCCCTACCGATTTAAATTTGAGAAACAATTCAAGAAGCCATTCAAAGAGTGGCTAGAAATGATCGAAACAATGTGCAATGAAATTCTTGGCAACTACACCAAGAAAGAGGATCAATTAATGACTGCTGCCTTCGGCACCCGGCCAAAACAAAGGCTGAACCGGGTGATGGATGCGTTAAACTTTGAATACCCAGACTATGAAATGCTTGACAAAGGGGCCGAAGGGGTGAAAAGGAAAAGGATTGTCAGCATCCTGAGTAGGCAAGCTGCCCGGCTAGTAAAGGAAGATGAGAAAATTTTGAAGAAAGCAAAATCAGCTCCTGAGCCGAAAGCGGCAATTTCTAAAAAGCGAAAGCTTGACATAACGCCCTCTTCTGAGCCGAAGGTGGATGAGACAGGAGAAGAAGCTCCTTAAACGCCCTCTACTGCCGAAGTGGCAGAAATTTTAAAGACAATGACTGATTCCCCGCACTTCAAGCTGCTAAGTCCTCTAGGATCAGAACTGACACAATTTTTTCAGAAGAAAGAACAACCTTTGGCTGCAAAGGAGAAGGTTGAAGGGCAAAAGAAACGACGAATATTTAACGTGATGCAAGTCATCGAACAAACAACGCCTTCAACCTCAGCAACTAAAATAATGACTATTGGGGGTGCCGAAGCTGATGCTGCTGTCGAAGTCAAAAACACTTATGAAGCCAAAACAACAATGTCAGAAATTGATAGGCTCATATCAGATGTGGTTAAAGATGTGGCTATAGAGGAAGAAGTGGCCGCAGCGCCAAGCAAAGAAAGGGAAATTGATGCTAGGCCTTCGAGCGAAAAGTATTTCGATCTTCGACACCTGGGCGGCCAAGAATTGTCTGAAGAGGACAAGTCAGAGCTGCGGGAATTTGTTGTATCCTACGGAGGTCAACCAGGGGTTTTGCTCTTCGGGGGTTGACGAGGAGAACCTAGGATGCATCCGCCACCGCGCCGGGGCGAAGATAGCTGGCACTCTATCCAAGAGTGTTGGCTTTCCGAAGCTAGAGGCTGATATCAGCTGCTACCGATGGCAACATATTGTCGGTAGCTTATTTTATTCCAGCTTCAAGGTGAGACCCTTGACTAGGTTGTTATTATTATCATCTTCACGGTGAATTAAATGTTCTGACCATGACTTGTTGTTGCAGAGCATGCTGCTGAGTAAAGCTTTGAAAATGCAGCAGGATAACGAAGATAAGAAAAAAGAGATTATAATTTATGGCTTAGAGAATAAAATTAAGGACCTTGATGCTTCTCTAGAGGAGAAATATTTTCTACTGCGAGTAGTCGAAGGCTCCCTCGCGGAAGTACAGTCTCAAAATTCCAAACTAAGCAAGGAACTTGTTAATACTCAAACAATTTTGAAGAAAAAATCAGAACGCTTCGAGCAGGAAACAAAAGAATTGCAAGCAAAAGCTGAAGTCGAAGTTGAGAAAAGTACAAAGCTACAAGAGTCATTATAAGACCTTCGGGATAAATGCAAAGATTTCGCCACCTGTTGGGTGAACCGACTAAAAGGAATATTCAACTCGGTTAGGGATAGTTCTGAAGAAATTGCTCCTTCGGCTGAAGATATCCCCAAAGCCTTCGAGCATATTGAAAATGAAGTTGAAGCACTCGATGAAGTTATAACTAGGCACGGGAATTTCTGGGCTCTGTTAGCTTCTCGTGGCACAACTGTTGCATTTTGGAAGGCCAGATGTACTCATGCTAAAATCGTTAACAAACCAACCTTTAGCCTCTCATCATTAGACTTAGTTGATATTCCTGGTGAAGCCTGTAGCATTGGAAACAGATTTATCACTCAAATTTGGGCTAAGGGCGAGCGCGAGCTAGCTGGAGATAAAGCTCGGAAACTGCTCAATTCAGTATGAAATTTTTAGCTGTCTTTTACCTTGGTTTTCTTTATTACATTTGTGATTACCTTATACCGTAATCTATCTGCAGGATGGTGGAGCCAAAGCTTGTTCCGAAGGGCTATAGACTCTTAGAGCTTCTTTTTGTAATTACCTGTAGAAAACTTGGGATCTCTTTGCACTTTTAGGCAAAGGGTTGTAATTGAGAGTTGAACACAACATTGTACATATTTGTCCGTACCTTGTAATATAGTTTTACCTCTTCGTCCATGTATGAATTGCATTGCTGTGGACGAAACCCACACTTAGAATTTTTGAGCCGAAGGCAAAAAACACCTTCCCTTCTTTTCGTTCACATCGAAGCATCTTCGTATTCAACGAAGAATTTTGTCACGAAAGACAGGCATCTTTTTTCTTTCCTGTTAACGTCTGTGCTTCATGTCATGATAATGATGATCCTACGAATGTCTAATGAATGTTTGTATGAATGCAAAGAATGATGTGATGGAATATGCAAATGTATGACTCAAACACACACGAAACCACACCCAGACTCTGCATCCCCTTAGGAACGACTTTTGAGTCTCTTCACCTTCTATTTCGGTGGCATTTAAGCTCTGCATCCCCTTAGGAACGACTTTTGAGCTTCTTCACCTTCTATTTCGATGGCATTTAAGCTCTGCATCCCCTTAGGAACGACATTTGAGCTTCTTCACCTTCTATTTCGGTGGCATTTTGGCTCTGCATTCCCTTATGAACGACTTTTGAGCTTCGAAACTTACTCTGCGCTCCTTAGGAACGACTTTTGTATCTTCGAAACTTACTCTGCGCTCCCTTAGGAACGACTTTTGTAGCTTTGTCACCCTCCAGGTGACACTTTAGCTCTGCATCCCCTTAGGGACGACTTTTGAGCTTCTCCCTGTTCTTTTTGCACTCGATGGTGCGGATTCTCATGTTACATGTTACATTCTTGGGGGAATTTGGCCCTTGTATTGCATAGGGCTAAACAAAAAAGTGAAAATTACAACCTATGGCCCCATTAAAAACCTTTCTCCCCTTCTGAAAGAAAAAGGGTACCATAGGAAAAAGAAAATAAGAAAATTACATCAATTACACATAATATCGTTGAAGATCATCCGCATTCCAAGACCTGGGTATGTCGTTGTCGTCCATGTCCTTCAGTCTGTAAGAACCGGGTCTAGACGAAGATACTACCAAAAAAGGGCCAGCTTCCCCACTGTATCAGGGTTAGCTATCCTTCGAAGCACCAAATGACCTGGCTTGATATTTTTCAATCGAACTTTTCTGTCACGCCATTTTATTGGTTTGGCCTGGTATTTCTTGATGTGCTCTATGGCCTGAAGTCTGGTCCCTTCTATGGTGTCTTTTGTTACTTGACAATCAGCTTCATCCTCCATCGAAGCTAGGGTTGTTATTGAACCCATTATTGCTTCTTCCGGTGTTATTGCTTCGTCACCGAATAGAAGCTTAAATGGAGTAAACCCTGTTGACCTTGATACAGTGGTGTTGTGGCTCCAAACCACTTTTATTAATTCGTCTTGCCACCTCCCTTTTGGCTGATTGAAGATTGACTTCATTATTCCTATTATTATGATTCCATTTACCCTTTCTACCAACCCATTTGACTCTGGGTGCCTCACTGATGCAAAGTGTATTTTGGTGCCAATTTGGCTACAAAAAGTTTTGAAAGTTTCAGCATTGAATTGAGTTTTGTTATCAACGGTGATAGCCTTCGGTACGCCGAAGCGACAAACTATGTTCTGCTAGAAGAATTTTTGCACTGCGACCGAAGTTATTGTAGCCAAAGGCTTTGCTTCAATCCACTTAGAAAAGTATTCCACGGCCACCACAACATATTTTAGATTGCCTTGTGCTGGTGGTAGTGGCCCTAACAAATCCAACCCCCATTTTGCAATGGCCATGTTGGTTGTATTAGTTGAGTTAAAGATGAAGGTTGTTTCTAGTCTCTGGCACATCTTTGGCAATTTTCACATTTCTGAACTAGATCTGCCGCATCCGAAGCTGCCTTCGGCCAGTAAAAACTTTGTCTGGAAACTTTTCCTAGTAGAGGTCTGTGTGGCAGAACCGCCCGAATTATTCCAGCTTGAGTGCCCAAGTCGCACCCTTAGAGGCGGCAACACACTTAAATCGGAATAACCCGTCATTCCCTCGGATCTAGTCCGATAAAGCCACTTATCTAGGATCGAATACCAATAGCTCACTCGAAGGTGAGGCACAGAGAAATACAATAAAGCATAATACCACAAATTTAATAAGTATCAATATTGCTTACATTATCGGAGTTTCAAAAGCAGTAACAATATTTTTAGTGCAGCGGAAATAACTAATGGGGAAAATCGAGTAACATGGCGAAGCCTAGCCATGCTACTCCTCCTGGTCCTCTCCTGCGGAAGCAGTAAACCTCTTGACCATCTATCCCGGTGGCAGGGATGAAGGCCAAGTCACACCATCAACCAATCATCCAAGGAGTACCTGCAAAAATTATGCCACAAGCAAGACTGAGTATACTAATACTCAGCTAGACTTACTCGGTGTGAGGAGTCTACTCCTCTACCTCTAGACATGCAGCTGTTTAGCTGAGGGGTTTGATTTTCTAAAAGCACTAGCTGAGTCTAAAATCAAGTTTTAGATTTTCAAGTTCTAGAATAATAATTTTAGACTAGATGAGAACCTATCTATCCATACATGGTATCAAACATTATATCAATCAACATATTTTGCCAGTATCTCATTTCCACTTATTACTCAATGCAGTACAATGGATCAAGCAGTCTCGTTAGCTGCGAGAAGCAGACGATTCGAATCGAGTTTTTAAGCTTGCGAGGTAAACCTAAACACACGACACGTAGGGGCACTCCGTCCCCACACACGTTAACCGTCCCCATCGATTCCCCGTTCGCGGCCAGGCCTCACCGCCTTGGCATACAATGCTCCACTGACCTCGGCCGCCGCCGTGCAGTGGCCGCATTTGTACCCACCATATCTAGAATGGGAGACCCAGTCTCAGGACAAGTGAGGGGTAAAGTCCGCGCCCGGCTTCACTCAGGTACTAGGCTTATCGGTTACCATATTTCCCGACATGTGTTTAGTACGTTCAAACGCTTGACACAGGTATCCGCACTTTAATCCTTATTTCAATTTCGTCTCATAGACAGCGCATCCCCTTGGATCCGTGTCCACAGACCATCATCATTCTGTTATCAAAATGGATACAACCAATTCCAGACCTCGCGTGAGTGCTAGAAAAATCACTCGACTTCTACCGAGATCCCTAATTAGCAAAGCAGCTACTCGACCTAGCATACTAGTATCCATCTCAAAAGAATCCTGAGTTCATGCAACTAGGGTTTCAACCAACTCCTACACTTAAGTGCACATTACAAACCTACAAACATTAAGTGTAGTAAAATAGCATATATAAACGGTTATGCATAAAACCGGTGCTTGCCTGGAATTCAACACTTAGATAATGTCTGCTAGAGGGTACTCGCTTGGCGAGCATCCATTGGTTAAGTCCATCATTCTTCAGGTCGTCCACCAACAACATCTTGTTGTTGGCACCATATCACTTGCACGATTATCATCTCGCGGTCCTAAATGAGATGCAAGATGCATATGTATGAATATAATGAAAGTAGCACAAGATATTCAAAGACACAGTGGTGAACTAAACATTAAATTGTAAGACACCGTAAACAACCATATGCTAGTATTAGCTATCTACACTTCATCGATCATACGTAATCAATACCATTAGAAAGATGACAAATACTTTATAGAATTAACCAGCGCAAAACAGCATCACACGTGCAAGCATTTATCACATTCGCTCTAATTTTTCATTAGTTCCTTTATTATTATACTAGTTAAGTACACATCAATTTGCCATGGCTTCTATATAGACAAACTTAGTTACAAGGGAATAATTATTTAATCGGGTTCTACCATTATTCGCAACATCCTAGTGCGAGCACACACCCAAGAGCATACGCAGAAAGTGATAGCCTAATCACACTGCTTATTATACTAATTTATTGAGGTTGGTTATTTAGTAATACTCAGATTAGTAGCACAATTATTAGAAATGGTAACATCTCATTAATTTTGTTTCTCGTCCATATAGTGACACTTGCTAAATTGACGTTGATCGAAGCTACTTTCTTACTAGACGTCAACCATTTAATTTACTATTGCACGAGTTACTTGTATATCTCCAATTATATAATCTACTAATATAGGGATCATGAGATAACACTATCAATCATACTCAAGCAAGACAAGAGAGTAGAGCAATCAACCACAATCAACAAGATTAGGACAGCAGCACAATATTTACTTGTTTCAGTCGTAACTCACAAGATATTCATCTAAAAATAGTGATCAAATACTTTTTGGAAAGTTTAAGAAATACTCTACAACTTTGGTACTGTTATCTCAATTTGATTAGACACTTAACAAGGTTAAATCGTGACAAACACTGACTCTGTTCGGATTTAGACAGATTCAGACTTGCGGCTTCAAAAATTCATAACTGGAGATTCAGGCATTCAATTCAATTGATCCAAGATTTTATGAAAAGCTAATTAAATGTTCTACAAATTATTTATAAACATCCGTGGCTGGTTTATTATGTATCAAGGGTAAAATACACTACAAGGGCTTTGCTGTCCAGAACTGGACAGATTCAGTCTTCACACTATAAACATTCATAACTAAATCTTCAGATCACCAAAAAGAGTGATCCAAGACTTTTTGGAAATCTTAGCAAAATTACTACATAACCTTTATAATCACTAAGAAGCGATTTTATATTTAACCAAGTCAAACAATTCAGTTTTCGAAATCTGTTCTGATAGTGGACAGAACACAGCAACCAGTTTGTAAAATTCATAACTCTTAAACTATTAGGCCTGTAGTTATGAAAATTTCACACAAGCAAGATAAGAAAAGCATCTACAACTTTCTTATAATGACCATGAACAGATTATAATATTAACTTAAGCAAACAATTCATTCTCTGAAATCTGTATAGAAATTGGACAGATTCAGTTACTGAATTTGTGAACAGCACAACTTCTAAACGATCAGACTTATGGCTGTCAACTTTTAACACAAGTAAGATAATAAAGTTATCTACAACTTTTCTATATAGCTTTTCTACAGAAAACACAATTTAGTTCATTAAACAAATAGCACGACGAAAACAGTGCGTACAATCCTAACTACGACAATATTTCACTTCATTTTCCACCTAGCCTTTACAATTACCATCCACTTGCTACTCTAGCTGTTTTTAATACTTAATTATAGTTATTTAACCGATAGCGTGATGGTTACGAAGTCATGCCGTCACTTCACCTTACAATTCAAATTAACTAAATAATTCCAATCGAACTTGCCAACTAGCCAATTGCGTGCTAACCTATTTTTCATACCACCACTACACCACATACTGCATACTCAGAACAACTCATTCACATTTCACATATATCTTTACTAAAATCTTTCCTGCATCGCTTGCAACTTAAAACTAAGCTTTACTACGCAAACACATGACTTCCAGTTTAATCACGAATATCATCATCACACCACATTGACTCGATTCAAAATAACCCTACATGTTCATCTCATGAACGGAGCATTTCAACAATCATTCTAAAATGAACTAACTCCATTACACAACTTGTATTAGGAGCCTACTTGACCACTCGATGTGTCTACTCGAAATCGAGAGCACAACCAACACTGTTCACGCAGGAATTTCAGTTTGCAAGTACGAGAGGACTCAACTAAATTACCAAACAAAATCATAGAGAGGTACTACCACCAATTTCTCAAGTTTAAATCATTATGACTTAGTTATCAAGTTTTAATTTATATCAAGACACTTAATCATTTCAAGAAACATACACGTTTTTGTTTACTTCTAATTTGTCTCTAATTCTTCTTATAATTATAAAATGTGTGTCATTTTAGCACCATAAGAAACTATCTAATTTGGGGCTGAAATTTTTATGAGGCATAGGTAATAACAAATTATGACCAATGTATAACTTTCACATGCCCAGGTTTTATATTTTATTTAATACAAAAATAACAAATTGTTAACGCAATAAAGCATATGAGAGCAAGTTAAATCTAAAATTAATTATTTTCTGTGGATGCATGACCATATTAAGTTTTCTTAGGCTACTATAATATCATGCTAGGACAGTGGCACCATTTCCATTTTTACATGCATATATTATTTATAAACCATTTAAAACTACATAATATGCATCAAACAAGTTAAATCACTAACTCAGTGATACATTAACCATAAATCATGAAATTTTTACCCGTCCCTACGAATCACACAGAGGCTCTACTGTAAAAATTTCAATCCATTTAGGGCCCTAGAGCTACAGATCAAAAAATAACAAGCAAAACAATCATCTTTTTCCTATTTAACATGTTTTAATTAACACACCAAGAAAACAGTGAACAACATATATGTTTTATATTTTTCTTAGCTAGAGTATGACAATATCTAACCAACAAAACAAGTTTCATCATTTTTGGATTTTTATAATTAAAACTATGGAGAGAAGCAAGTTCATTTATTCTCTAAACTAGTTTTTAAATACGAATTTCTACAAAAAAAACTTTTCCACTAAAACATGCCAACATATAGATCTAATAGACAGAGAATGTCATAAGGAAGGCAACAAAACAAGTTTCACGATTTTAGGAGCTCTAAAACTCGAGATATGAATTTGTGAAGAAATATCAAAAATCTGGAATTTTGTGTACAAGATGCAAATGTGTTTGGGACTCACATGTCATAGAGGGATGAGTCTTCTTCTATCTTGTGCTGGACGCATGCACAGCAGAGGCTGATTGCCGTGGCTGAGGGAAGGACGCACGGCTAGGGTGCTGCGGCGAGCTCCAAGCGTCAGGGCCAAGTGCCACTTGGGAGAGGAAAGCGGCTGGAGGAGATGGGAGCAGAGAGGGGCGTCGAGCACATGGCAGAGGGAGGTGCCGGACTTGGGGAAGAGCTGTCGCTCCCTGGTGTAGCAGCTCGGCCATGGGAGGAAGAAGGGCAGAGGACGCCATGGGTGGCTGCATCGAGTGGAGGAAGAAGAAGGCCGGCTGGAGCATACAATAGCGTGGAGGGGAAGGGAGGGAGCTGGCGCTTCGGGTATAAAAGGAGCGAGCTTGGCGTGGGCGGTGGCCTGCAGAGCTCTAGTAAGTTAGACTGCTGGCAGGTGATGGCAGAGCGACTTTAGACGGACATTTTTGGCATTTTCTGCTTAGAATCGGACCCGAATCACTGTAGAAGATATGTTCCTTGATATATACTCTACAAATCTTGTATAGAGATTGTGGTGATTCGGGCAATGGTTAGAAAGTTATAGACCCACGGAAATTGGTTCGTCAGTGAGTTAAAAATCAGTGGAAACTTGTGAAAATTGAATGTCAAAGCATGTCAAACAGAATCAGATAAATGCCATCTTTTAATATGTTGTACCCCTATAAGTTATTAACAACTTTTATATTTGGGGAAACTTGAGTTGTTCAACAAAAATTTGGGAACGCGAGACGTCAACCCGAATGACGCTGATTTCAGACTTAGAAGAATTCGAATCCTGAAATCATATTTTTATTTTGTCTTGATGGCACTGTTTGAGGTACTTAGAAATTGAATCAAGGCTTAGTTTAAATATAAAATTTGTTGTATAACACAGGTTCTACAATTTTTATTAAAGGTCAAACCTCAATGTCTTGAATATAAATTAAAGTTTCACTTTGGTCAAGATAGCATCATTATAAGGCTTCAAATTATATTTTAAGGCAATTGGGGTATTTTCTCGACATTTTTTTGGCATTTTCTCTACAAGAACCCTTAATAACTTTTGTTGTAGAGTTCATATAGAGTGTTTTGGGAAAGTTGGCTTGACTTGGTTGAATTTATAAATTTTCTTTTACATAATCGAGCAGTCTCAGGCAAGCGTAGGATTTATAACTTTACACGAATATTTGGTTCAAACTTTAAGAAATCTTTAGAATACACTTGATAGATAGAGATGAATGATGACATAAAGATAACAAGATGATTTGCATAAAAATTGATTAGAGGTTGACACAAAGAGATTCTGCGGGAGAATGCGGATTTGGATTAAGTATTTGGACGTAGACCGAATATCGAGAAAGCGGATTCGGACACAGCTCGACAGCAACTGTCGAGCGTCTGATTAAATGAGCTTCGGATGAGATTTATAAGTCGAGAATGATTTTTCGAGTTTGCGTTCGGGTCGAGAATAAAAGTTTTTAATAGGCTCCGAATTTGGCCTTCTGTGAGACTGAATAACTCCAGATTCGATGAAATGTGTATGATCAGTCTAGATAATCAGAGACATACGCGAGCGAGAAATAGAAATTTTCACTGAGCATTCGAGATTAGGGTAAATCTCCCGACGTAACGCGAAATAGACACCTGGGGTGTCACAGTCTGGACCCAATGTGGGCTCCACATAAGCCTGCATGTATCTCCTTCATTAATCCATGTCCTTCAGTTCTAGACAAACATTTGAGCAACGGGGAGCACACTCTATGCTTGTATAACTCACCTTCTATTATTACATAAGGTCTTGTTCTTGCTTCCATTCTCTTGTTATAAGCTTCGTCATCTGAAAAACAATTGCCTTGGAGAAAAGATACTATTTCGGTCCTCCAGTATTCACTATGTACATGTGAGATTGTGAGCACTACTCTTTCCATGAGCTCGACTGAAGGTTCTTTTATTGTTCAAAAAATACTTCCAAAGGAAAAGGGAGCCCATGTGCCTCTGATTTAGCTAGTAAATCTGCATGCTCATTCTCTCCCCTTGGGATATTTTTACAGAAAAACCTTCGAAAGAAGCTTCCAACCTTCGGACTGCATCCAAATACTTTTCAAGCTTCGGGTCTCTTGCCTTACTGCTTTTATCCACATGGCCCGAGATAACTTGCGAATCAGTTTTGAGGATTGCCCTTCTTATTCCCATTGCCTTTAGCTTTTGAAGCCCCAAAGAAGAGCTTTGTACTCGACAATGTTATTTGTACAACTGAAGTCTAACTTTATTGCATAACATGTTCTGACTTTAGAAGGTGCAACTAGAACAACAACTGCCCCTGCACCGAAGGTCCCCCAGGATCCATCGCAAAATACCGTCCAAGCTTCGGCATTTTTTGTTGCTTCTTCATCCTGAGCCACTGGCGTCCAATCAGTAATGAAGTCTGCTAACGTCTGAGATTGTATGAGAATCTGTGTACGTAATCAATGGTGAATTCGTTGAGTTCCGCGGCCCATTTCCCAATCCTTCTTGTGGCCTCTCTGTTCCTCATTATGTCCTTCATGGGTTGCGATGAAGGCACTATTATATGATATGCTTGGAAGTAATGCCGAAGCTTTTTGGAGGCCATCAATACAGCATACAGTACCTTCTCCAACTCTGTGTAATTTTTCTTTGAAGGGCTGAGTACTTCGGAAACGAAGTATATCGGTGCTTGCTTTTTTACCTGGCCCTATTGTTTCTCTTGTATAAGTGCTACACTAACCGCAGCATGGGAAGCAGCCACATATAGAAGTAATGGAGCTCCAGATGAAGGTGGGCTTAGAGTTGTTAGATCTATCAAATACTGCTTCAGCTCTTCGAAGGCTCTCTGCTGTGCTAGACCCCATTGGAAGACTTCAGTTGATTTCAGTATTTCAAAGAAAGGTAAATTCCTCTCTGCTGATCTTGAAATGAATCTATTTAACGATGCCAACCTTCCTGCTAAGCGTTGAGCTCCCTTTTTTGAATTTGGTGGCTCCATCCGAAGGATAGCTTCAATCTTGCTTGGGTTACCTTTGATGCCTTTTGTTGATACCAGGCAACCAAGAAACTTGCCCTTCTTCACTCCGAAGACACATTTTTCTGGATTTAGTTTGAGACCAGCTTGTCTGAAATTGGCAAATGTTTCTTGCAAATCAGCAACATGGTCTTCTTGCTTTGTGCTTTTTACTATGATATCATCAACATATGTCAGCACATTCCTGCCAATTTGGGAGTGAAGAACCTTGGCGGTCATTCTGCTGAAGCTTCCTCCAGCATTCTTGAGCCCCTCCGGCATCCGAAGGTAACAATAAGTACCACTAGGAGTTATGAAACTTGTCTTTGGTTCATCCTCCTTCTTCATCCAGATTTGTTGATATCCCGAATAGCTGTCCAATAAACTTATGAGTTCTGAAGAAGCTGCTGCATCCACAAGGGAATCTATTGTTGGTAGTGGGAATTCATCCTTCGGACATGCCTTGTTGAGATCTATGAAGTCAATACACATTCTCCATTTTCCATTAGCTTTCTTTACCATGACAGTGTTGGCCAGCCACTCTGGGTTTGTTACTTCTTTGATGATGCCGACACTTAGAAGTCTCTTCACTTCATTTCGTGCACCTTCAGCTTTATCATCGGACATTTTCCGGAGCCTCTCCTTTCTTGGTATGAAGGACGGGTCCACATTGAGCGAGTGCTCAATAACGTCTCTATTAACACCACAGAGATCATTGGTTGTCCAAGCAAAAACATCTTTGTTGTTAAACAAGAATCTTAAAAGTTTTTTCCTGTTCATCACACAGCTAGGATCCCAGCAATACTTTTTGCTCTGTTGTGTCTTCACACAAAAGCATAGGCTTCGATTGACCTGTTGAAGTAGCCTTCTCTCTTTTATGCTTATACTGCTGATAAGCTTCAGCTTCATCTATATTATGAATAGCCTTCGAATCCGTCCAACTCCCTTCAGCTCTCCTGGTAGCTTCTTGACTCCCATTTACAGCAATGGGCCCTTGTTTCGAAGGTAGCTTCATGCAAAGATATGCTGGATGAAGTATTGCTTCGAAGGCATTAAGCATCCCTCGACCAATGATTGCATTGTATGGATACTCCATATCAATAATGTCAAAGGCAACCTGTTCTGTTCTTGTGTTATGAACATAGCCGAAGGTAACTGGCATTGTTATCTTGCCAAGTGCCACAATCTGTCTTCCTCCGAAGCCACAAAGAGGGTGTGTTGCATCATGTATCTTATCCTCTGGCTCTTGCATTTGCCTGAAAGCTTTTGCAAAGATGATATCTGTTGCACTGCCTGTGTCCACTAAGACATTGTGCACTAGAAATCCCTTGATAACACAAGATATTACCATTGCATCGTTGTGAGGATAATCCTTAAGCTGGAGGTCTTTTTGAATAAAGGTAATTGGAATATGAGACCACTTGGACTTGATGAAGGGTCGTTGCACCCCAACATGTTGTACCCTTCTCTGCGCTTCTTTCTTCTGCTTCTTGTTGGTTGGTTCAGAACTTGAGCTGCCTGTGATTGGGAGCACTAGCTTCGTGGCCGAAGGTGCTACAGCTTGGCTGTTGTGCGGAGCCATCGTCGCAACTGTGGAAGTGAGTTCACCGGAGGTGGGCGCCAATGTTGTTCCTTGTTCTCAAATGCTATACATCAAGAACAAGACAACACGATTGTTAATAATTAGATACCTTCATTCTTCGAAGCATTATCTCCTTTTGGATTTAATGATCTTAAGACGAAGGTCATGAAGGGCATACCTTCATCATCTCAGTGAACAAATATAAATGAGGGTACATGAAATACGAAAGAATATAAATAATGATTATGAATCATAAAGATATTTATATTCTCATATCATAAACATGTATAAACGCCGATAATATTTATATTGCAATGATACCTTCGACTTGCCAGAGGGTGAAGATGCGAAAATGACACAAGAGTGATAACCATCCAGCGTGAACAATACGGGGGTACTGTTCATCTATTTATAGGCATGGGATGCAGCCTAGAAAAAAAATTACATTCATGTACCTGATAAATAATTGTAATCATAATGCGAACTATTTGGGACTAGATAGTCTTTTCCTCCTTAAGTCGGTATCGACCTTCGTCTTCATCATAATATTAAGCCGAAGCTCCTTCAGTCATGACTTCCGCTCTTGTTCGCATTATCTTCAAGTTATATCTTCATGTCGTGTATGTCTCTGTAGTATTTTTTCGAAGGTGTTTTTCCCTTGAGGACCTTCAGCGGGAAAGAAGACCCCCAACAGTATCTTTGCTCCCTTCAGCTCTATACTCAATTTCTCATTCTAAAGCTGAGCTTCGGCAAGTGAGCCCTCGGTTGAGCTGAGCAAGGAGTCGTTTTCCTTCAACGAATTTTCAAGTTCTTCAATCCTTTTCTCCAAGCCACTTATAACAAACTCGTTTTTTCTGTCTTCATCGTCTTGCTGCATTTTCAGTGCCTTGCTCGGCAGTAAACTCTGAGTCAAAAGACGAAGTCAAGTTAGACCTTCATTAATGAAATGCTAAAACTAACCCGACAAAGGAAAAACAGTAGAAAAATCATACCTTAAAATTTGAGTAGAATAAGCTACATGTGATATGTTGTCTCATATAACCGCTAATGTCTTTTTCTAGCTTCGGAAATTCGATACTCTTTGATAGTGTGCTTACAATTTTCGCCCTAGCACGATCACGGATACAACCTAAAATCTCTTCATCCACGCCATCGAAGGGAAAAAATACAGGCTGATAGCCGCCAGACATAGCAAATTCCTTCAATTCAGATATATCCTCTTCGGAAAGTTGTTGGCCACCCAGATGGCGTAGATTGAAGCTTTTGTCTTTCGAAGAGGCTTCTTCAGTTCTTTTTCCCTTCGACGTTGAAGTCTCCGCAGCAATTGTCCCCTTGGTATTTTTCTCACGTACAACATTAGCAATAAGTCAATCAATTTCTAATAAGGTTGTCTCGAGGGGACCACCACTGTTTTCAGCCTGTTGAGGCCCTTTGTTGGCCACATCGGCTACAACTTTCTATAGAATCGCCAGAGGCGGGGTATCAAGAATAGCCCTCATCACATTCAACATCCGATGCTTCTTCTGAGCGTTTCCTCCGTCGAGTGCTGAAGGCTCCTTGTTTACCTCTACTTCGGCAGCTCTCTTAACAGTTTTCTTCTGTGGATGTAATAAGCTGGTTAGCTCTGACCCTGGAGGACTTAGCATTGTGAAAGGCAAGGGTTCAGTTATTAGTCACGCTAATAGAAGTTGTCGAGGGGGTCTCTGCTGAATGTTTCGGCAGAGAAGGTCCTTCTTCTCCACGGCTAGATGGCATAATCTTCCTTGTCTTCGATGCCAATGGTTCTGGTGTCAACTTCGGATTTTTTTGGTAACCTTTTCTTCCTGTCCATCTCCACAAATCTATGTGCTTGCCTTTTCAAGACGCTCACATTCCTTTTCTTTTTACTCCCCCGGCTCCTTCGTCAAGTCTCTCATAGTCAGGATACTCGAAGCCAAGGGCATCCATCACCCGATTCAGCGGTCATTAGCTGGTCCTCTTTTTTAGTATAATTTCCGAGGATTTCGTTACACATTGTTTCGATGACCTCTAACCATTCGGTATAGGGTTTCCTGAAGCTTTTCTAAAATTTAAAACGGTATGGAAGTCGTACACGTTCATAATTATTCCCTTCTTCTTTGGCAGTTGTCGGCATTTCGAGACAGGGGGGTCCCAAAGCCGACGAGTGAGTGTGCTGCGTGCCCCAGCCCAGATGGGTCGAGCGCGTGGGCGAGCGCGAAGGGGGGAGAGGCGAGGTGGCCGGAGTCGAGCGTGAGAGAGGTGGAAGTCCCACGGCCTTCGTGTTTGTCCCGCGCCCAGGTCGGGTGCGCTTGCAGTAGGGGGGTTACAAGCGTCCACGCGGGTGAGGGAAGCGAGCGGCCCCAAGAGAGCGCCTGTCCCGTCCTCGGTCCCGCGCGGCCAACCTTCTCTAAGAAGGCCCTGGTCCTCCCTTTTATAGTCGTAAGGAGAGGATCCAGGTGTACAATGGGGGGTGTAGCAGAGTGCTACGTGTCTAGCAGAGAGAGAGCTAGCGCCCTAGGTACATGCCAATGTGGCAGCCGGAGAGGTCTTGGCACCTTGCTGGCGTGATGTCGTGGCTGTCGGAGGTGCGACGGAGCCTGGCGGAGGGACAGCTGTTGGAGCGGTCGAGTCCTTGCTGACGTCGCCCTGCTTCCGTAAGAGAGCTGGGGGCCGCCGTCGTCACAGAGCTTGTGGAGCGCCATCATTGCCCATCCGGCGGGGCTGGCCGGATGGGACGCCGGTCTTGTTCTCCGTGACCCGAGTCGATTCGGGGTAGGACGATGATGGCGCTTCCTGTTGACGTGGCGGGTCTGTGCCCTAGGCAGGGTGACGTGGGGGCTCCTCCGAAGCCGAGGTTGAGTCTGTCTTCTGTTGCCGAGGCCGAGTCCGAGCCATGGGGTCGGGCGAGGCGGAGGTCGTTCGGCCGAGGCCAGGGCGGAGTCCGAGCCCTGGGGTCGGGCGAGGCGGAGTTTCGTCGTCTTCCGGGTCTTAGCCCGAGTCCGAGCCCTGGGGTCGGGCGGAGCGGAGTTCGCCGTCTTCCGGGTCTTAGCCCGAGTCCGAGCCCTGGGGTCGGGCGGAGCGGAGTTCGCCGTCTTCCGGGTCTTAGCCCGAGTCCGAGCCCTGGGGTCGGGCGGAGCGGAGTTCGCCGTCTTCCGGGTCTTAGCCTGAGTCCGAGCCCTGGGGTCGGGCGGAGCGGAGTTCGCCGTGGCGCCTTTGGCAAGGCCTGACTGTCTGTCAGACTCACTCTGTCGAGTGGCGCCGCAGTCGGAGTGGCGCAGGCGGCGCTGTCCTTCTGTCAGACTGGTCAGTGGAGCGGTGGAGTGACGGCGGTCACGTCGGCTCTGCCGGGGGGGGCGCGTGTCAGGATAAAGGTGTCAGGCCACCTTTGCGTTAAATGCTCCTGCAACTCGGTCAGTCGGTGTGGCGATTTAGTCAGGGTTGCTTCTGAGCGAAGCCAAGGCCTCGGGCGAGCCGGTGATGTGTCCGCCGTAAAAAGGGGGGCCTCGGGCGAGACGGAAGTCTCTCGAGGTCGGCTGCCCTTGGCCGAGGCTAGGCTCGGGTGAAGCGTGATCGAGTCACTCGTGTGGACTGATCCCTGACTTAATCGTACCCATCAGGCCTTTGCAGCTTTATGCTGATGGGGGTTACCAGCTGAGAATTAGGCGTCTTGAGGGTACCCCTAATTATGGTCCCCGACAGTAGCCCCCGAGCCTCGAAGGGAGTGTTAGCACTCGCTTGGAGGCTTTCGTCGCACTTTTTTGCAAGGGGACCAGCCTTTCTCGGTTGCATTTTGTTCCGGTGGGTGCGCGCGAGCGCACCCGCCGGGTGTAGCCCCCGAGGCCTCGGAGGAGTGGTTACACTCCTTCGAGGTCTTAATACCTTGCGTAATGCTTCGGCTGGTCTGGTCGTTCCCTCATGCGAACTGGCCGTAGCCCGGGTGCACGGTCGGGGCCCAAGCTCTCGGGCTGGTATGTTGACGCTTTCAACGGTTTGGCCGGAGCCGGTTTTTGCGAGAGCAGCCCCCGAGCCTCTGCACAGGGCGAGAGGACGATCAGGGACAGACTCGACTTTTTACATACGCCCCTACGTCGCCTTTCCGCAAGGAGGAGGGGGGAGTGCGCCATGTTACCCTCGATGGGCACCGAACATGGTGTCTCCGGTGAGCTGCAAGCGGGTAATCCGAGTGGGCGTCCGTGCCCCGTTCGTTGGGGGTCGGCTAGGGGCCCAGAGGCACGCCCAAAAGTACCTGCGGGTGATTTGCCGGACCCGGTCCCCTGGCGACGGGGTCCGAGGGCTCGATGCCTCCCTCCGATGGGATTCCGTTACAAGATCGTTCCCGCTGGTCTCGGAAATGTCCTAGGGTACCTCGGGAGCGCAGCCCGAGCCTCGGTTATGTATCGAACGTACCCCTGGTCATCCTTCGCTCGGTGTCTGAGGCGACTGTGAACCCTTCGGGGGCCAGCCTTCGAACCCCTGATCAGTAATGGGCGCGGAGCCTGAGTAGCCTGAGGCGGCCATGGAACCCTTCGGGGGGCTGGCCTTCGAACCCCTGACCAGTAGTGGGTGTCGGGCCCACGCGATCTGAGGCGACTGTTGAACCCTTCGGAGGGCCAGTCTTCGAACCCCTGATCAGTAGGGGGGGCTCGGAGCCCGGTTCCTTCGCGGAAAAGGATCCTTTTCGGGGTATCCCCCTTTCCCGGTCCCTGTTGCAAGAGATAGAGAAAGAGGAAAAAGGAAAAGGAAACGAAATCGAACGACGTGGTGTACCTCTTTTTGACGCGGTTATTACGGCGAAAGCGAAGCGTCGCGCGCTTCTCCCGCCAGAGGCGCCGCGTGTCCCGCCGCGGAGTTAATGCGACGGGGCGAGTGGTTGGCGGGGCGGCCGTTGCGCGTGCGCGATCCGTTTGAGGAACGGGTCACGGGTGCACCGTCTTCACGCCGTGGGAGGAGGCTCTCTTGCTGTCCCAGGATGAGACGTGAGCCTGGCTGACGACGTGTCTGCTGCGCCCGCCGGCCTGCCACCGCCATTACTGCCGGCCCACTTTCGGTCGCTTTGACCAACGCGCCAGGCTGGCGCTGCTGGGTCGCGCGCCGGGTCGCCTCGAGTCGCGGCATAGGCTCCGCAACCGAAGAGGCACGACAGTGGCACAAGTGGCGGTGCGGTCACTTGCATGCAGCAACTGGCGTAGGTATGTTATGGGTTTGGTGAGGGGTGTTGTGTGTGTTTGTTGTTTTGAAACGTTGTTGTGCTGTCTTCACAGGCGATAAACGAAGATGTGGAGGACCTCGCTAGCCTTGATAGCTCGGTGACCCAAAGGGATGCTTCGGCGGAGGCAGGAGCCGAAGAACAAACCATGCTCCAAGGAGGTGTCGGTGAGGGTCCTGCGACGGTAGACGCTTCGGTGCAGGTTGAGAGAGTGTAATAGGGAATAGACTGACGGTGTTCGTTTTGTGTGATACTGAAGATCAGTTGTTGCGCAGGTTTCGGCGTCCGGGCTTGCGTAAGCAAACCCAGATGATGACATGAATGATGATATTTTGATGGATGGAAATGTGGTGTCTCTTAGTAGTAACGTGTCTAGGGAATCTGATGCTGGGTCATGCTGTTTGGAGGGTGGAAAGTTGGGGAGCCCTTTTTCTTGGATAGTTGACAAATCCTCAGAGGGTGATTTAGATTATTTTGCAGCATTGGATTTAGCTGCAGTGGAGTCTCCGTTGAGGGTCGCTCCCCGCGAAGCGCCAGTGACTTCGAATGGTGCACTCCCAGGTGACCCGCGGGGACAAAAAAAGATAGGGGTATCGAAACAAAATGTCGGTGAGTCTTCGCTAGGTGTTAGAAGGCATCGTTGAATGGGTATGGAGAGGTCACGTCTTCAGATCGGACCACGGCTTGATCAAGGGGGCCGTCGTGACTTGCTAGCACCGACGTCCGGGTCTTGTATCAGGGAAGCGGATCTATAGGACATTTTTGATGGGGAAGAGCTGAGGTTGATGTCGTTTAATTTCCGAGAAGTTGGTCTTATCTCGAAAGAAGAACCAATGTAATGATGAGTGTTGTCGTCGCCATTCTTTGGCGACGATGAGAAAAAATGCTGCCCTCGCCAAAGGATGGCGATGGGCACATCTATGAAGGGTGGATATCTTGTGTATAGTGTACATCGTGTAGTTGTAACATAATGTGTTTCATTTGTGTTTTGTGCTTAATTTCACTTGGTGGCGTCTTGATGCGCTTTATATTGATCTGTTGGTAATCTTTTGTGACGACTTCGCTTGTTGCGCCTAGTGTAAATCCAGCTGCACCCTTAGGCGACTTTTGCATGGATGGAAATATGCGTGTTGTAGACGACTTCGCACCCTTTTGGTGTTGTTGCGCACTTGTTGTGCTTATCCGGCTGCACCCTTAGGTGGCTTTTGCTCGGATAAAAATGTGAGTATTATAGACGACTTCTCACCATGTGGGTGTTGTTACGCACTTGTTGTGCTTATCCGGCTGCACCCTTGGGCGGCTTTTGCTCGGATAAAAATGTGCATCTTATAGACGACGTTGCACCCTGTGGGTGTTGTTACACACTTGTTGCGCATATCTGGCTGCACTCTTAAGCGACTTTTGCCTGGACTTTGTGTGTCGCATGTAACGGCTACTGAGGCTTGCCGTTGCGGTGACTGTTTTAGCGTCAAATGCCAAAGACCGACTCTGCGGTCTTTTTTGACATCCGCGGTCATGGTGTCGCTTTCATTTTTGGGGGGATTTTTGCGGCGATTTATTACATGGCTCTGCCTCGTTAAAAACCTCACCCCTTGCAAGGAAAAGAGTGCGGGCCTGACTGAAATAGTGTCTGCGAAAATTACAAAGGCGCGAATGCCTTGGGACTAGACGAAGAATTTTTTGTAAGTTGTCTACATTCCATGAGTGCTCCAGGTCTTCGTCGGATGGCGATGTGAGTCTGTAGGCATTGGGGGACGTTTTTGTCTTGACGATGAATGGCCCTTCCCAGTTGGGCTCAAGTTTGCCCTAGGACTCTGTTCTGGTGGTTCTGATGAGGACTATGTCTCCTTCCTCGAACTCTTTGGGGATGACAGTGTTGTCGCGCCATGCCTTCGTCTGTGCTTGGTATTTGTTTAGTGCTTCCAGGGCAAGAACATGGTCTTCGTCGATAAGGTCCTTGGAGGTTGAATCATCTACATTGGGAGTAGCTGTGGAGCTTGCTCATGGAGATCCATGCTTCAGTTCTTGCGGCATCATTGCTTCGGATCCGTACATCAAGCGGAAAGGTGTGAACCCGGTAGCTCTGGATTCTATTGTGTTCAGCGCCCATATGACTTCAGGAAGCTGGTCCGCCCATTTGCCTTTCTTGTCTTCAAGTAGCCTTTTCTTGATGGCGCTAAAAATCTTGCCGTTGGCACGTTCAACTACTCCATTGGATTGTGGGTGGTAGACAGATGCGAACACGGCCTTCGTACCGGCGCCAAATGTTAGAACTCGCTAACTCGTGGTCAACCGAGCCCAAACAGTGGAAAAACAGGAAGAGATTTGATGCTTAGTTACACATAGAATTAGGGCAATAGTGATTTTCTTCCGTCCCCCACAATGGTGTTGTACGGGGGTATTTATAGGTAACCGAGGGTCGGCCCTGCGCCATCAAAGATGATTATACCCTCGGTTACCTACGTTATCTCTGGAATATTCTCCCTTGGGGGGTTATCGCGGGTTATTATAGCATAATTAATTACAAACATGGGCTGGCCCACTAACAGCTCAGCCCGCGTAGCAGCCTACAGGTGGTAACTTGTAGCATGGGTCGACTATACATGGGCCCCCTTATTACAACTAGTAGTAGGTTACAACACATGGTGTTCATAGTCTAGATTCTCTATCATCGGAATTCTCGATGGCCTTCGTTCTGGCCTGTCCAGGTGGAGGGAGCGTCTGAGTCTTCGTCTGCGCTCTATCCGTGCACTTCAAAGCATAGCCCACTCTTTAGGCCTTCACGCCCTCCAGTCTTGAATCCTCTGACATTGTAGTTTCTTGAGCGAGGGGGTGTTGCGCCTTCGCCCCAACACAGTACTTTCACATTTGTCTGTTAGTCTAGCAGTAGACCTAATCCTAGCCATTTCAGTCCTTAAGACGAAGCTAGATTCAACTAATTGCATGTTTGTCTGAAGCTTACACAGCAATTGCATGGAAAGAAGAGAGTTTCGGCTTCAGTAAAAAATTTCAACAGCACAACGACGCAATAGCAATGAATGTTGTGGTAACTTCTCACCAACTCGCATGTTTACATAGCCCTACATGTAAAGAAGGTGAACCGCCGAAATGCGTGTACTGATTGATCGGTGGACCTATAAGCCCCGTAAATTTTTTATTCGTTTTTTAATAGCAAGCTCAGAGGTGTTTTTCGGACCTTCAGCATCCAGAAGCCTTCATGTTTTTCGCGGATCGAGCTCATTATGAAAAAACGACCTAGCACCGTGAAGAGGATACTATTGGGGGCATCGTTCTCTGCCAAAGGTCCTCAAGATGGAGATACTGTCTGTAAGCAACAAGATCGAATGTCGAAGCTACAACGAACATGTGTAAAGAGCTGAAGGAGGACAGCTTCGGCTCAAGGTGGTGACGAAGGTCAGACATAATGTTGAGTTGAAGAGGAAAAGACTAGTTAATCTCTGATCTTTTGTATTAGGATTATGTGTACATGTTAAGTTCATAAATCTATTTTTACTCTGGCCGCGTCCTGTGCCTATAAATAGATGAACAGTACCCCACGTACTGTTCACACGAGATTGGAATTGCATTCACGCTTTTGCCTTCGAGCAAACCGAAGGTACAAATGTAATATATATTATGTATCATTTTGTCAATATATGAGATGAATCTTGATGTTGTTTAACATTTTTTATGAAATGATTAATCTGCATAATGTTACATCTTTAACTACATTTCTGTATTCATGAATGATGAAGACTTGTTCTTCACGACCTTCGTCCAAGATCCATTATGCCTGAAAAGAGATAATGCTTTGAAGGATGAAGGTCCTTAACATTTAACAATTGTGTTTCCTTTTTTTATGATTTAGTAATAAAAAACAAGTAATCAACAGTCGGTGGTGCTCGGCATTGCTTGCCGGAAGCGTCATCGCTGTGGTGCCACGGTTTTGGCGCGACCGACGTTGTCGGAGCACCGTTTGTAGGTAAGCCACAGTTCATCTTGTTTGCCATGTATCCCTCTCTCTTCCTTTGGTAGTAGCATGTACCTTGGTGCACTAGGGCGCTGATCCATTGGTCGCTGGCGATGGCGCCACCGTGTGGGCGCAAGAGCCGCCGCACTGCTCGACCTGGGTTGGGGTGGGTGGTGCGCTGTCGTCGGATTTGTATCGAACGAAGGAGATTAGATCGGGTCTGAAATACATATGGGTCGTTGATCCTGTTTCGGGTGGCTGGGATTAGACCAATCTGTACCCTTTCACTACATCTGATCCATGCCATCAATTCATCCACGGGCGGTCACGATTAGATGCATGATGTCGTTTTGGCATTTTAAATCTGGGCCACAGATCGGTGAACGGGTGAATCAGTTGGGGTCATGGCAGGGGGATTGTGGGCCGTGGATCTTGGATCCAAAGGCATGTGGCGCGTACCGTTTCATTTGGTCGAGGACTTAATATGAACCGCTTGTCTGTGATCCAGCGGCTGGGTGGTTGTGTACCTCTTCGGCTCATGCTTTTGCTAAAGAGACCCTGCCCTTTTGTAAAACCAACCTGTCGTCCCTTGGTATAGAAATATCAATGCGAGCGAGTCCTGAAATTTACAAGGAAATCCATGAACTAATAAGAAATAGTGGCCACAGTCCGAGACTATTTAAATTAAGCAAAATAAATCAGAGATAATGATTTCTTGTGTAAAAGTACTGTAACACCCTGAATTTGGGGGTATAAAATTTCTTTCTTATGATCATCCAAATTCAGGTGTTACTCTTCTCTATCTCACTCTAGTTTCTCTCTCTCTCTAGTTTTCTCTCTCTCTCTTTTCTTTTAATTAGAGTTAATTGTATTAGTGAAGGATTATTTAATTTATTTTGCCCAAAACATAAGAGTCATGGAATGTTGCATCATATTGAGCCTAAACATTCTTTGAATTGTTGCACATATTTGATTTGGTTTGAATTTGAAACTTGATTTGAATTTGAATTGAAAACCCTAGAGAAAATAAATAGAAAAGGCAATAGAATTCTAGGAAAAAGGAAAAGGCCATTTCGGCCCAAGCCAGCCCAATAAGCACGCGCCCGCGCCCCCCCTGAGCCTGACAGGCGGGCCCCGCCTGTCGCGCAAACCTGAGCGTGCTCACTTCTCTCTCTCTCTCTCTCTCTCTCTCTTTCTCGCTGCTCTATGGGGCCGATCTATCGGCGTTGTTTCCCTCGCGCGCGCCCGCTCGCTCTCTGTCCTGCTGTCCCCACCAGTCAGCCGTCTCTAACCTCTCGCCCACGATCTCCCCGCCGTGGACGCGCCCACGTCCGCGCGATCTCCGGCCACGGTCGTGCACCCGTGCCCCTTTTGAGCCTCGTGCCCTGCTCGCCCACCTCCCCTCGCTCATTTGCGCCCTCTGCCAAACCCCCTCGCCCTCTCTCTCGCTCTGCCCACGTGTGCAGGGAGCTCCACCACTACCCACCGTCGACCGCTGCCTGTTCTGCGGCCACCTTCGCGTCCTCGCCCCGTCCAGTGCCACGGTGAGCTCCGCCTCGCTGTCAGCTGCTCGGGACACCCTTCGGTGTGCCCTCTCCCTCTCTGCTCAGTCCAGTCCGCGCTCACCGGAGCAATCTTCGCGCAGCTGGAGCCCCGCCGTCGTCGCCCCGTCGAGTCTCTGTGCCTCTGCCATTGCTTCGCGACACCAGCGCTTCCCCTCAAGGTGAGCAACCTGCCCGAACCATTAATTTGGTCATCCCCGCTCTGTTGCTCGCGCGATTGCTCACTGAAGCAATCCAGCGCCGCCGTTAGCCTACCTTGTCGTGGTCTGCGCTCTCTGGTACCCCTGCGCCACCGTGAGGGCCATGGCCGAACCCGCTAGATAGCCCGGATCACGCCTAGGCTAAACCCTGAGCCTCTAGTGCAACACTGAAGGACCGAGCGGCGCCACCGCGCCCAAGTCCGCCCATGACCGTTAGATCCCGACCGTTCGTCCGAGATCGGACAGTTTAGATTTAACCCGAGTGGATCTAATCCCAGCCCTCCGATCTGGATCCAACTGCCTCTCTCTCTTCCCCCTCCCTCGCGCCTCTGCCTCTAGGCCTAGCTAGTCGGTCCGCCCTGACCCGCTGACGCCCTGGCCCCGCTTGTCAGCCACGTCCGCGCGCTCGCGTGCACCCGCGTGATCTAATCTGGGCCGTTGATCTCTGATCCGATGGCCAAGGTTACCCCGTACCCCTTCGTGTGTAAGTTTTTCTTAAGAGACCCCCTAGTTTTAGGAAATCAACCTGTCGTCCAAAGTTTTAGCGCGCAGGCCCCTGGTTTCTTTTGAATAGCCCCCTGTACTTTTATTTAATCATAGATTTAGCCCCAATTTCATATTTCAAACTTTAAAACTTGTTTATTTCGTATCTTTTTCATATGAACTCCAAATTTAGTGGCTCAAATTGCAAAATGTTCACAAAATTATTCTCTGTTCAAATAAAATATGACCAACTGTAATATGTATACTTTAATTTTACACATAGAATATAGGATTAAAGTATATGTTGATTTATTCATTTAATGAAATACATAAAAGGAGAATCCTAGGAGTTAAAGTATATTTAAGCTTGTGAGATTAGTGTTATGCATTACATGGATTCATTTTTGGTTTAACCTTTAGGACTTAATGAGATAAATAGAATTAGGTGTGTAATTATGGATAACACTTAAAGGATAATCAAATTCCTAAATGAGAGTAGTTCATCTTGTAATTTAATCTTTTCTTGGTATAATTACTACTTAACTTTTCTTTGAATTATGTTTCAACACTTAGAGAGTAATCAATACCCAATTAAGATTAGTCCATTTTATAACTTGATCTCATTCCCCTTTACTTAATACTATACCTTTTTGAGTTGTGTGCCAATGTTTGTACATGTTTGATGTGATGTTCATTTTTACCTTCCAAATGTATTGAATGTATGCTCGCTTTATTTAGACAACGAGCAGCTCATGGTTCCTAAGTGTGTTGCCGAAGATCCCTCTGAGCAACATCCTGGTGAAGGCAAGTGTCCTCAGACCTATCATGTCCTACTTTACTTTATAATTCATTATCCCGCATTACATTATTGAAACTTAAGGATTGACTAGTCTATATTTACCTTACCCTTGTTTACCTTTTTGGGTTAATCATGGTTAGCTTATGCTATTGCTTAAACTTAATCAATGAACATGATGTGATCATTTATGATACGATGATGTTATCCCGATGAGGTTCTTGTGATTACTTTAGGGGGCTCAGGCTGTTTCCTGAGTACCTCTCCGTAAAGACCTGTTTGGGGAGTGACAACCTAGGATAACAGTGCAACCATGAGGGTGGAATGGGACACCCTTAGCTGATTAATTAGAGGAACCATAGGAGTAGTTGGCTTCGTCGTAGGGCCATCAATGGGGTCCGGGCACAGTACTTGCTCTGCCGAGGCTGGTTGCAGAGTTTCTTTGATTTGGTTTTGTTAGTCACCCTTCCTCTGGGGAGATGAACTATGTTTATCAAACTGGAGAAATCTAACGGGCGGCTATGACCTCTGGGAAATCTTTGTAAAGGCTATGTAGTGAGACCCTGCTATGTCACCTTGGTAGTGATCAATGGGGAGGCTAGAACCCTTGGCAGAATGGGAATCACGGCTTGTGGGTAAAGCGTGCAACCTCTGCAGAATGTTAGAAACTGGTATATCAGCCGTGCTCACAATTAAGAGCAGCCTTGGGATCCTCTTTGATTAGAAGAACTTTGATTACTTTTATGATGATGATTAGCAATGATGGTTATAAATCTGATCCCTGGTATTTCCTCTTGGAGGGAGTACTTCTGGGTAATAACTGGGTTATTACTAAAATTTGGCTCTACTTATAGTAATAAAACTTGACCAACTAAAAGCAACCGCTTAACCTTAACTCCACATACAACTAGTCCACTTTAGCCAAATAGGACATTTGGTGAGTACGTTGATGTGTACTCACCCTTGCTTTACAAACCACCCCACCCCAGGTTGTCCCCACTGTACTCAGTGCTCAAGAGGTGAAGTTGGCAACATGGAGGACTTTGAGGAGTTCTAGGACTACGACGAGTTCTAGTTTACTTTAGTGGCAAACCCCCACTCAGCTGCCTGTGTAGGCTTATCTTCTATGTTTCGTTACTCCACACTTTGATATTATTGTTGAACACTATCGATATGTATTAGACTCTGTGGATGTCTCAGACATCTTGATGTAATTAAAGTACTTTTACGCTATTAAATTCGAGCATTGTGTGATGATGTCCAATTATGTAATCGCTGTGTACGTGAGTTCTGATCCTGGCACGTACATGGTTCGTATTCGGTTTACCTTCCAAAACCGGGTGTGACATATGTGGTATCAAAGCCTTGCTAACTATAGGACCGCTAACCTAGACTAGAATGGTCGCCCTAAGGACTACAGACCCCTACTCTTACCTTGACCTTAGTGTCTTTTCAAAAGTTGGTTATCTTGACCAACTCTATGGTATCTACTTATCTCAAAAGTTTTGTCTCACTTTTATTTCTGTTTACTTTCTGGTCTCATAGTTCTACTCTTACTCTTGTGCTTACGATCTCTTTTGTAGATGGCTCGTATCAGGTGCGCTGCACGTAAGTCTGTGATCCGCTTGTTGCCTTCTCGCCTGGCGGAGTGTCCACTGCATCGAACGGTGTCAGGTTTACATGAGGAGTAGGAGCGCCGATGCCAGGAGCAGGAGCAGCAGGACTCTTCCCCCTCGCCTCAGCGGGAGGTGGAGTCTGAGAGGCCGCCTTCCCCTGCACCCCAGCCAGAGATGCCCCCTGCACCACCACAGGGCATCCCGGCTGCTGGAGGAGCCCCCGACGGAGACGGAGACGACGACGACGTCGGTGACAGTTCGAGCCACGGCATGGAGCGCTCGGAGGAGCCGGAGCCACAGGGGTGGATCGCTAGGCCCATCACTTGTGACGCTGCTCGCGGGTGTCATTTCCACGATGCTCTCGATACCCTGTTGTGTCGGGCCTTCAACCGACACACTTGGTCCATCGAGTACCGTTGTGTAGTCTACCAGCATCATCGCGGGTTATACCCGGACCAGTGGGAGGCTACTTGCTTGGTGCGCCGTCCGGACGATGATCTCTAGGGTGCAGAGGCCTTCTCAGAGCACTATTCTATCACTGAGAGGGACACTGCCGAGGCAGCCATGCAGGATGCAGCACGACGGGCACTTTCTCAGTATTGCTCTTTGTTCAACGGGGTAGCTGACGGCCTTGACCTGAAGTACTACCCTCGCCGTTCGACCGACAGTGCTGGAGGTGTGATTGTCTTGCCAGTTGGTGAGGGCAATCCCAGGCTGAGCAGCATGGTCAACCTGGCCACCGTGCTCAACACAGAGTTGTCACGCCCTTGACGAATTGGGCAAGGTTCGGGTGGAGGTTGCAGAATTGCGTGCTGAATGTGCGGCACGCCACTGTCTGGATGGTGGTTCTCCCAGCCCTGTCGGGATTCAGCACCCTTACCGTTCACCGCCCCATGGTCGCTTCAACTATGGTACCCCAGACTGCAGGACCCGGATAGATTTAGATCCATAGATCGATGGAGTCGGAGTCTGTAATAATGCTTAATTCAGTGTCTTAGTCTAGTCAGTCCTAGTTAGAGTTAGTTTGCTTATTATATGTTGGAATTCTTGTTATGATGGACATGTAATGAAGTTGGATCTTTGTAATGATTGTCACCAAGGTGTGGGTATCCCCTGCAACTTGGTGTAGTTATTAATGAAGTCAGTTATTTAGTTGGGTAATCCATTTGTTTCCACTTTCCTCTTTATCTGAGAAGTTGTCAGTGAAGATGATCAATTGTTCAGTGCTACGAAGTTTTTCGTATATCTTTTCTTATGCTGAAAGACTACAGAGTCATATTTGATATGTGTGTGGTTTCTACAGGTATCTGAGAACAGGCGCAGAGGTGCGAGGCGTGCTCAGCCGGAACAACAGGCACCCCAGGAGGATGCAGCCCAATAGCAGCAGTTGCCACTGCCGCCCCCGATGTCAGTTGAGCAGATGTTCATGATGCAAACTCAGGCAGTTCAGGCAATTGGTCAGACCTTAGCAGTGATGCAGCAGGTGCAACAGCAACCACCCACACCTCAGCCTCCAGTGCAAGTCCAGATGCCATAAGTGCCCAGAGACAAGCGGGCAGAGTTCATGAGGGGCCATCCCCCTGTCTTTGCCCACTCTGTTGATCCCATGGATGTAGAAGATTGGCTGCGTACTGTGGAGCGTGAGTTGCACATTGCTCAGTGCAACGATCGTGAGAAGGTGTTGTATGGTCCCCGACAGCAGAGGGGGGCAGCATAGTCTTGGTGGGAGTCTTATCTCGCCACTCATGCCAACCCTGAAGCCATTACTTGGGAGGAGTTTAGGGACAACTTCCGTCGCTACCATGTGCCCGAGGGACTAATGATAGTGAGGAAGGAGGAGTTTCTCGCCCTGAAGCAAGGTCCCCTGTCCGTTAGTGAGTACAGGGATAAGTTTTTGCAGCTGACACGCTACACCCTAGAAGACGTTAACACGGACGCCAAGAGGCAGTACCGCTTTCTGAGAGGATTGGTTGATCCCCTCCATTATCAGCTGATGAATCACACTTTCCCCACCTTCCAGCATTTGATTGACAGAGCAATCATGACAGAAAGGAAGTGTCAGGAGATGGAGGATAGGAAGAGCAAGATTGGTGGGCCTCAGGCCGGGAGTAGCAGTCGTCCCCGCTACTCAGGCAACTCGCCCCGACAATTCAAGCAAGGTCATCAGCACCAATATCAGCATCAGCACCAGCACCAGTACCAGAGGCAGTTTCCTCAGCAGCAGCAGCAGCAGTACCGTCAGAACACCCAACCTGGAGGAAATCAGTACCAGCGTCGGAACAACCAGGCAGCTCGTCTTCCTGTCCCAGCAACCAACCAAAATGGCCAAGCAGCCCTAGCACAAGTAGGAGGTCGTGCATACTTCTACTGTGGAGAGCAAAATCACTGGGCGAAGAACTGTCCAAAGAAAGCAGCCTAACAGTCGCCAGCAGTCAATGTCCCAGCAAGACAAGGAGCACCACATCAAGCACCAGGAGTCCATGGTCAGGCCTACAACCGTGGAAAGGTGAATCACCTGGAGGCCGAAGCAATCCAGGATGCTCAGGACGTGGCAGTAGGTATGTTTCCAGTCGAATCCTACCCAACAAACGTACTATTTGATACTGGTGCCACACATTCTATTGTTTCTGCATCTTGGGTAGAATCACATAACATCCCCATAGAACCAATGATCCCACCTTTAAGAGTTAATTCAGTTGGGGGAAAAGTTCAGTCCGATAGGATTTGTCCGAATCCAAGGATTGAAATAAGGGGATAGACTTCCCCGCTAGCCTAGTAGTAATGGGAACTCAAGGGTTAGATGTCATCCTTGGGATGAATTGGCTACACAGAAATCAAGCCACTGTCAGTTCAGACAAGAGAACAGTCAAGTTGGTGTCCCCATCCAGAAAGGAAGTAGTAACTAAATTGTATTTACCTGAACTAGAAGAAGGAGCCTGTCACCATTTATCAGTAGATGATAAGGAGTCCAATCTGATTGAAGCAATTAGGATTGTGTTGGAATTTCCCGATGTATTCCCTAAGGAGTTACCAAGCATACCACCTGAAAGGAAAGTTGAATTTGTCATAGAGCTTATCATAGGCACTGCCCTTATTTCCAAGAGAGCCTATCGAGTATCCGGACCAGAGTTGGTGGAGCTCAAGAAGCAAATTGATGAGTTGTTGGAGAGAGGCTACATCAGACCAAGTACCTCACTTTGGGCAGCCCTAGTATTATTTGTGGAGAAGAAGGATGGCACAAAGAGGATGTGCATTGATTACAGAGCTTTGAATGAAGTCATTGTCAAGAACAAGTACCCCATACCTCGAATTGAAGACTTATTTGATCAGTTGAGAGGAGCAAGTGTGTTCTCAAAGATAGATCTGAGGTCAGGTTACCATCAGCTCAGAATCTGACCTGCAGACATACCGAAGACAACATTCATCACTAAGTATGGATTATATGAGTTCATGGTTATGTCATTCGGATTGACGAATGTGCCAGCTTACTTCATGTATCTAATGAACAGTGTGTTCATGGACTACCTCGACAAGTTTGTAGTGGTGTTCATTGATGATATTCTTGTATATTCCCAGAACGAGCAAGAGCATGAGGAACATTTGAGGAAGGTACTTCAAAGGCTACGAGATTGCCAGTTGTATGCCAAGCTTAGCAAGTGCGAGTTCTTGATCAGCGAAGTTCTATTCTTGGTTCATATTATAAACCGAGATGGACTAGTTGTAGATTCAAAGAAGGTAGCAGCAATTATGGACTGGAAAGCACCAAAAGATGTCCGAGGAATCAAGAGTTTCATTGGAATGGCCGGTTATTATTGACATTTCATTGAGGGTTTCTCCAAGATTGCCAGATCAATGACAGCCTTGCTAGCAAAGAAGGTTGAGTTCAAGTGGACCCCAGCGTGCCAAGAATCATTTGAAATGTTGAAGCAGAAGTTGAAAATAGCACCGATATTGGTTCTGCCAGATGTTCACAAGCCATTCTCAGTATATTATGATGCTTCGTACACCGGACTAGGATGTTTGTTAATGCAGGAAGGGAAAGTAGTGGCATACTCGTCCCGACAATTGAAAGTTCACGAGAAGAATTATCCCACTCATGATCTAGAGCTAGCAGCAGTGGTTCATGCACTGAAGACCTGGAGACATTATCTTTATGAGTAGAAGTGTGATATCTACACGGACCACAAGAGCCTCAAGTATATATTCACTCAGTCAGAGTTAAACATGAGGCAGCGAAGGTGGCTAGAATTGATCAAAGACTATGAACTGGAGATTTGTTATCACCCAGGCAAAGCAAATGTGGTTGCAGATGCTCTTAGCAGGAAGAGTCAAGTCAATATATTGGCCGCTCGCCCGATGTCGTTCGAGCTAGCGAAGGAATTCGACAGGCTGAGTCTTGGATTTTTGAACAACACTCAAGGAGTGGCAATTGAGCTAGAGCCCACTCTGGAGCAAGACATCAGGAAAGGTCAGAAGGGTGATGAGAAGATCAACAAAATCCGGCAGCTAATCATCGATGGGAAAGGTCCAGATTTCCGTGAAGATGTAGAAGGAGTGGTATGGTTCAAGGATAGGTTGTTCGTTCCTGACATCAAACCGTACCAGGAACTGATTCTCAAGGAACCTCATGAGACAGCATATTCTATACAACCTGGTAGCGAGAAAATGTACCAAGACTTGAAGAAGAGATTCTGGTGGTACGGTATGAAAAGAGAGATAGCAGAGTATGTGGCCAGATGCGACAGTTGTCAGAGGATCAAGGCAGAACATCAGAGACCCACAGGATTGTTGCAGCTGTTGTAGATTCCGCAGTGGAAATGGGATGAGATTGGGATGGACTTTATAATTGGTTTGCCCCGCACTCGAGCTGGTTATGACTCCATTTGGGTAGTAGTGGACCATTTAACAAAGACGTCCCATTTCATACCAGTCAAGATCACCTATAACAGTGCAGTGTTGGCAGAATTATACATGTCTCGGATTGTGTGCTTGCATGGTATTCCAAAGAAGATAATATTGGATAGAGGCACCCAGTTTACCTCTCATTTTTAGGAGCAGTTGCATGAAGCTTTGGGTACACACTTGAAGTTCAGTTCAGCTTATCACCCGCAGACAGATGGTCAGACTGAGAGAACCAACTAGATTCTTGAGGATATGTTGAGAGCTTGTGCTTTGCAAGACAAGTTAGGTTGGGACAAGAGGCTACCGTATGCAGAATTCTCCTACAACAACAGTTATCAGGCCAGTCTGAAGATGTCACCATTCGAAGCACTTTATGGGAGGAACTGTAGAACTCCATTGCATTGGGACCAACCAGGCGAAAGGCAGGTATTTGGTCTAGAGATTTTGCTTGAAGCCGAAGAGAATATCAGGATGATCCGAGAAAATCTGAAGGCAGCGCACCAGACAGCGAAGCTATGCTGACACCAGAAGAAGGGAACTCGGTTTTGAAGTGGGAGACTATGTCTATTTAAAAGTGTCACCCATCAGAGGAACCAAGAGGTTTGGAGTCAAGGGCAAGCTAGCCCCTCGCTATATCAGACCGTATCAGATTTAGGCAAGACGTGGAGAAGTGGCTTATCAACTCATCTTACCAGAGAACCTGTCCGCAGTGCATGATGTGTTTCACGTGTCTCAGTTGAAGAAATGCTTGCGAATACTAGAAGAGCAGTTGCCAATGGAAGACCTTGAAGTTCAAGAGGATCTGACATACGTTGAGAAGCCAACGCAGATTCTGGAGACAGTAGATCGGGTCACTCGGAGGAACACCATCAGGATGTGCAAAGTCAAATGGGGCCATCACTCAGAGGAAGAAGCAACCTGGGAAAGAGAAGATGATCTGAGAGCCAAGTACTCTAAACTCTTTGCTAGACAGCCTTGAATCTCGAGGGCGAGATTCTTTTAAGGGGGATAGGTCTGAAACACCCTGAATTTGGGGGTATAAAATTTCTTTCTTATGATCATCCAAATTCAGGTGTTACTCTTCTCTATCTCACTCTAGTTTCTGTCTCTCTATAGTTTTCTCTCTCTTTCTTTTAATTAGAGTTAGTTGTATTAGTGAAGGATTATTTAATTTATTTTTTCCAAAACATATGAGTCATGGAATGTTGCGGTGAGCTCTGCCTCGCTGTCAGCTGCTCGGGACACCCTTCGGTGCGCCCTCTCCCTCTCTACTCAGTCCAGTCCGCGCTCACCGGAGAAATCTTCGCGCAGCTGGAGCCCCGCCGCCATCGCCCCGTCGAGTCTCTGTGCCTCCGCTGTTGCTTCGCGACACCAGCACTTCCCCTCAAGGTGAGCAACCCTCTCGTACCCTTAATTTGGTCATCCCTGCTCTGTTGCTCGTGCAATTGCTCGCCAGAGCAATCCAGCGCCGTCGTTAGCTCGCCTTGCCGTGGTCTGCGCTCTCTGATGCCCCTGCGCCAGCATGAGGGCCATGGCCGAACCCGCCAGATACCCCCGATCGCGCTTGGGCTAAACCCCGAGCCTCTAGTGCCCCGCCGTGGCTAGCCTTCTCGTCTCCGACGAACTCTCGCCGCGGGGCCGAGCAGCGCCACTGCGCCCAAGTCCACCCCTGACCGTTAGATCCCGAACGTTCGTCCGAGATCAGACAGTTTAGATTTAACCCGAGCGGATCTAATCCCAACCCTCCAATATGGATCCAATCGCCTCTCTCTCTTCTCCCTCCCCCGCGCCTCTGCCTCTAGGCCCAGCTAGTCGGTCCGCCCTAACCCGCTAACGCCCTGGCCCCGCTTGTCAGTCACGTCTGCGCGCCCGCGCGATCTAATCTGGGTCGCTGATCTCTGATACGATGGCCAAGGTTACCCCGTACCCCTTTCGCGTGTAAGTTTTGCTTAATAGGCCCCCTGGTTTTAGGAAATCAACCTGTCGTCCTCTATTTTAGCGCGCAGGCCCCAGGTTTCTTTTGAATACCCTCTGTACTTTTATTTAATCATAGATTTAGCACCAATTTCATATTTCAAACTTTAAAATTTGTTTATTTCATGTCTTTTTCATATGAACTCCAAATTTAGTTGTTCAAATTGCAAAATGTTCACAAAATTGTTCTCTATTCAAATAAAATATGACCAACTGTAATCTGTATACTTTAATTTTACACTTAGAATATAGGATTAAAGTATATGTTGATTTATTCATTTAATGAAATACATAAAAGGAGAATCCTAGGAGTTAAAGTATATTTAAGCTTGTGAGATTAGTGTTATGCATTACATGGATTCATTTTTGGTTTAACCTTTAGCCTTAATGAGATAAATAGAATTAGGTGTGTAATTATGGATAACACTTAAAGGATAATCAAATTCCTAAATGAGAGTTGTTCATCTTGTAATTTAATCTTTTCTTGGTATAATCACTACTTAATTTTTCTTTGAATTATGTTTCAACACTTAGAGAGTAATCAATCCCCAATTAAGAGTGGTCCATTTTATAACTTGATCTCATTCCCCTGTACTTAATACTATACCTTTTTGAGTTGTGTGCCAATGTTTGTACATGTTTGATGTGATGTTCATTTTTACCTTCCAAATGTATTGAATGTATGCTCGCTTTATTTTGACAACGAGCAGCTCATGGTTCCTGAGTGTGTTGTTGAAGTCCCTCTGAGCAACAACCTGGTGAAGGCAAGTGTCCTCAGACCTATCATGTCCTACTTTACTTTATAATTTACTGTCCCGCATTACATTATTGAAACATAAGGATTGACTAGTCTGTATTTAGCTTACCCTTGTTTACCTTTTTGGGTTAATCATGGTTAGCTTATGCTATTGCTTAAACTTAATCAATGAACATGATGTGATCATTTATGATACGATGATGTTATCCCGATGAGGTTCTTGTGATTACTTTAGGGGGCTCAGGCTGTTTCCTGAGTACCTCTCCGTAAAGACCTGTTTGGGGAGTGACAACCTAGGATAACAGTGCAACCATGAGGGTGGAATGGGACACCCTTAGCTGATTAATTAGAGGAACCATAGGAGTAGTTGGCTTCGTCGTAGGGCCATCAATGGGGTCCGGGCACAGTACTTGCTCTGCCGAGGCTGGTTGCAGAGTTTCTTTGATTTGGTTTTGTTAGTCACCCTTCCTCTGGGGAGATGTATTGTGTTTATCAAACTGGAGAAACCTAACGGGCGGCTATGACCTCTGGGAAATCTTTGTAAAGGCTACGTAGTGAGACCCTGCTAGGTCACCTTGGTAGTGATCAATGGGCAGGCTAGAACCCCGGGTAGAATGGGAATCATGGTTTGTGGGTAAAGTGTGCAACCTCTGCAGAATGTTAGAAACTGGTATATCAGCCGTGCTCACGGTTAAGAGCAGCCTTGAGATCCTCTTTGATTAGAAGAACTTTGATTACTTTTGTGATGATGATTTGCAATGATGGTTATAAATCTGATCTCTGGTATTTCCTCTTGGAGGGTGTGCTTCTGGGTAATAACTGGGTTATTACTAAAATTTGGCTCTACTTATAGTAATAAAACTTGACCAACTAAAAGCAACTGCTTAACCTTAACTCCACATACAACTAGTCCACTTTAGCCAAACAGGACATTTGTTGAGTACATTGATGTGTACTCACCCTTGCTTTACAAACCACCCCACCCCAGGTTGTCCCCACTGTACTCAGTGCTCAGGAGATGAAGTTGGCAACATGGAGGACTTTGAGGAGTTCCAGGACTACGACGAGTTCTAGTTTACTTTAGTGGCAAACCCCCACTCAGCTGCCTGTGTAGGCTTATCTTCTATGTTTCGTTACTCCACACTTTGATATTATTGTTGAACACTATCGATATGTATTAGACTCTGTGGATGTCTCAGACATCTTGATGTAATTAAAGTACTTTTCCGCTATTAAATTCGAGCATTGTGTGATGATGTCCAATTATATAATCGCTGTGTATGTGAGTTCTGATCCTGGCATGTACATGGTTCGCATTCGGTTTACCTTCCAAAACCGGGTGTGACATAAGTGGTATCAAAGCCTTGCTAACTGTAGGACCGCTAACCTAGACTAGAATGGTCGCCCTAAGGACTACAGACCCCTACTCTTACCTTGACCTTAGTGTCTTTTCAAAAGTTGGTTATCTTGACCAACTCTATGTTATCTACTTATCTCAAAAGTTTTGTCTCACTTTATTTCTGTTTACTTTTTGGTCTCATAGTTCTACTCTTACTCTTGTGCTTACGATGACTTTTGTAGATGGCCCGTATTAGGTGCGCTGCACGTAAGTCTGTGATCCGCTTTTTGCCTTCTCGCCTGGCGGAGTGTCCACTACATCGATCGGTGTCAGGTCAGTCCAGTCACCTGGAGAGACTGCATCGTCGCCTACATGAGGAGTAGGAGCGCCGACGCCAGGAGCAGGAGCAGTAGGACTCTTCCCCCTCGCCTCAGCGGGAGGTGGAGTCTGAGAGGCCGCCTTCCCCTGCACCCCAGCCAGAGATGCCCCCTGCACCACCACAGGGCATCCCGACTGTTGGAGGAGACCCCGATGGAGACGGAGACAACGACGACCTCGGTGACAGTTCGAGCCACGGCATGGAGCGCTTGGAGGAGCCGGAGCCAGAGGGGTGGATCGCTAGGCCCATCACTCGTGATGCTGCTCGCGGGTGTCATTTCCACGATGCTCTCGATACCCTGTTGCGTCGGGCCTTCAACCGACACACTTGGTCCATCGAGTATCGTTGTGTAGTCTACCAGCATCATCGCGGGTTATACCCGGACCAGTGGGAGGCTACTTGCTTGGTGCGCCTTCCGGACGATGATCTCCAGGGTGCAGAGGCCTTCTCAGAGCACTATTATATCACTGAGAGGGACACTGCCGAGGCAGCCATGCAGGATGCAGCACGACGGGCACTTTCTCAGTATTGCTCGTTGTTCAACGGGGTAGCTGACGGCCTTGACCTGAAGTACTACCCTCGCCGTTCGACCGACAGTGCTGGAGGTGTGATTGTCTTGCCAGTTGGTGAGGGCAATCCCAGGCTGAGCAGCATGGTCAACCTGGCCGCCGTGTTCAACACAGAGTTGGACCATGCCCTTGACGAATTGGGCAAGGTTCGGGCGGAGGTTGCAGAATTGCGTGCTAAATGTGCGGCACGCCACTATCTAGATGGTGGTTCTCCCGCCCCTGTCGGGATTCAGCACCCTTACCGTTCACCGCCCCATGGTCGCTTCAACTATGGTACCCCAGACTGCAGGACCCGGATAGATTAGATCCATAGATCGATGGAATCGGAGTCTGTAATAATGCTTAATTCAGTGTCTTAGTGTAGTCTGTCTTAGTTAGAGTTAGTTTGCTTATTATATGTTGGAATTCTTGTTATGATGGACATGTAATGAAGTTGGATCTTTGTAATGATTGTCACCAAGGTGTGGGTATCCCCTGCAACTTGGTGTAGTTATTAATGAAGTCAGTTATTTAGTTGGGTAATCCATTTGTTTCCAGTTTCCTCTGTATCTGAGAAGTTGTCAGCGAAGATGATCAATTGTTCAGTGCTACGAAGTTTTTCTTATATCTTTTCTTAAGCTAAAAGACTGCAGAGTCATATTTGATGTGTGTGGTTTCTACAGATATTTGAGAACAGGCGCCGAGGTGCGAGGCGTGCTCAGCCGGAACAACAGGCACCCTAGGAGGATGCAGCCCAATAGCAGCAGTTGCCACCGCCACCCCCGATGTCAGTTGAGCAGATGTTCATGATGCAAACTCAGGCAGTTCAGGCAATTGGTCAGACCTTAGCAGTCATGCAGCAGGTGCAGCAGCAGCCACCCACACCTCAGCCTCCAGTGCAAGTCTAGATGCCATAAGTGCCCAGAGACAAGCGGGCAGAGTTCATGAGGGGGCATCCCCCTGTCTTTGCCCACTCTGTTGATCCCATGGATGCAGAAGATTGGCTGCGTACTGTGGAGCGTGAGTTGCACACTGCTCAGTGCAACGATCGTGAGAAGGTTTGTATGGTCCCCGGCAGCTGAGGGGAGCAGCATAGTCTTGGTGGGAGTCTTATCTCGCCACTCATGCCAACCCTGAAGCTATTACTTGGGAGGAGTTTAGGGACAACTTCCGTCGCTACCATGTGCCTGAGGGACTAATGATAGTGAGGAAGGAGGAGTTTCTCGCCCTGAAGCAAGGTCCCCTGTTCGTTAGTGAGTACAGGGATAAGTTTTTGCAGCTGTCACGCTACGCCCCAGAAGACGTTAACACGGACGCCAAGAGGCAGTACCGCTTTCTGAGAGGATTGGTTGATCCCCTCCATTATCAGCTGATGAATCACACTTTCCCCACCTTCCATCATTTGATTGACAGAGCAATCATGACAGAAAGGAAGTGTCAGGAGATGGAGGATAGGAAGCGCAAGATTGGTGGGCCTCAGGCTGGGAGTAGCAGTCGTCCCCGCTACTCAGGCAACTCACCCCAGCAATTCAAGCAAGGTCATCAGCACCAATATCAGCGTCAGCATCAGCACTAGTACCAGAGGCAGTTTCCTCAGCAGCAGCAGCAGCAGTACCGTCAGAACACCCAACCTGGAGGAAATCAGTACCAGCGTCGGAACAACCAGGCAGCTTGTCTTCCTGCCCTAGCAACCAACCAGAATGGCCAAGCAGCCCCAGCACAAGTAGGAGGTCGTGCATACTTCTACTGTGGAGAGCAAAATCACTGGGCGAAGAACTGTCCAAAGAAAGCAGCCCAACAGTCGCCAGCATTCAATGTCCCAGCAAGACAAGGAGCACCACAGCAAGCACCAGGAGTCCACGGTCAGGCCTACAACCGTGGAAAGGTGAATCACCTGGAGGCCGAAGCAATCTAGGATGCTCAGGACGTGGCAGTAGGTATGTTTCTAGTTGAATCCGACCCAACAAAAGTACTATTTGATACTGGTGCCACACATTCTTTTATTTCTGCATCTTGGGTAGAACCACATAACATCCCCATAGAACCAATGATCCCACCTTTAAGAGTTAATTCAATTGGGGGAAAAGTTCAGTCCGATAGGATTTGTCCGAATCCAAGGATTGAAATAAGGGGGATAGACTTCCCTGCTAGCCTAGTAGTAATGGGAACTCAAGGGTTAGATGTCATCCGAGGGATGAATTGGCTACACAGAAATCAAGCCACTGTCAGTTGTGACAAGAGAACAGTCAAGTTGGTGTCCCCATCCGAAAAGGAAGTAGTAACTAAATTGTATTTACCTGAACTAGAAGAAGGAGCCTGTCACCATTTCTCAGTAGATGATAAGGAGTCCAATCTGATTGAAGCAATTAGGATTGTGTTGGAATTTCCCGATGTATTCCCTGAGGAGTTACCAAGCATACCACCTGAAAGGAAATTTGAATTTGCCATAGAGCTTATCACAGGAACTGCCCCTATTTCCAAGAGAGCCTATCGAGTATCCGGACCAGAGTTGGTGGAACTCAAGAAGCAAATTGATGAGTTGTTGGAGAAAGGCTACATCAGACCAAGTACCTCACTTTGGGCAGCCCTAGTATTATTTGTGGAGAAGAAGGATGGCACAAAGAGGATGTGCATTGATTACAAAGCTTTGAATGAAGTCATTGTCAAGAACAAGTACCCCCTACCTCGAATTGAAGACTTATTTGATTCGTTGAGAGGAGCCAGTGTGTTCTCAAAGATAGATCTGAGGTCAGGTTACCATCAGCTCAGAATCTGACCTGCAGACATACCGAAGACAACATTCATCACTAAGTATGGATTATATGAGTTCATGGTTATGTCATTCGGATTGACGAACATGCCAGCTTACTTGATGTATCTAATGAACAGTGTGTTCATGGACTACCTCGATAAGTTTGTAGTGGTGTTCATTGATGATATTCTTGTATATTCCCAGAACGAGCAAGAGCATGAGGAACATTTGAGGAAGGTACTTCAAAGGCTACGAGATTGCCGGTTGTATGCCAAGCTTAGCAAGTGAGAGTTCTGGATCAGCAAAGTTCTATTCTTGGGTCATATTATAAACTGAGATGGACTAGCTGTAGATCCAAAGAAGGTAGCAGCGATTCTGGACTAGAAAGCACCAAAAGATGTTTGAGGAATCAAGAGTTTTATTGGAATGGCCGGTTATTATTGACATTTCATTAACCCATTATCACATGAAGATTTGTATGGGCAAAGTACCTCAAACTTTGAATTCAAGGTCCTAATCAAGTGCAAACTATCTTGGATATCATGCCCTAGCTTGTCATGCACATCTAAGTGAGGATTACCCAAGACCCTAAAGCAAACCCCCCCAGGGGCAATAGGAACCCTAATTGAAGCTATGATCAAAAGATCATGTAAACCTTATGATCATGGTTTGGGCCAAATATAAAAGTTGTAAAATACTTCATAACCTACAATTAATAGTAAGGAAGTACCCCCAAAAAGTTTTCAGAAAAGTCCTAAAAAGTTCACCTAAGGATCAGCACAAGGGAGAATTCAGTTTTTGCCTAAGTACAAAAACTAACCCTTGCACAAAGATTCCACATGTTCACCTTAATCCAATTTTCAAAACCCTTCGACCCAATTGACAAAGTGGCGCCAAATTAACCCTAGAACACCCTGGAAAGAGATGACACCTACCCTAGAACACTAGACACGACTTGACACCACTTTTGTCTCGGTTCGGACCTAGCTGACACAGCAAACTTCTCCCCTCTCTATCTCCCTACCCCGACCATATCTCGACTTGGAACTCACAGCAAAAAGATAGGATTTGGAGCAGAGAAGCGACCGTACACAGTGACTTTGCCAAGATACGCACGCTATGGTGCTCTAATCCGCCGTTGAACCATGGCAGAAGCAAGCTTCCACGTGTTCGACGCGAGCTGACATCCGGGGGCGCGCTCAGAGCACGCCCGTGCGCGAACCCCCGCGCCCCCGCGGCCGCCCGTGACCACGCCCGCGCCACGGCTATAAAGCCCGCCCCAGTGCTTGGCTGCTTTCCCCGTTGCCTCCTCCGTACCTCGCCTGACTTACCAGAGCCAGTCATTAGCTCCGGCGACCTCCCCGCGACCCGCCAGTGCCGCCCGAGAGCAACCACCGTGGCCAGCCCCTTTCCCGTCCTCCTCCGTTCGATCCAAGCCCTCAGATAGCTTCCTGGTGAGGCCGTGAGACTTGCTCAAGCTTGACCCGTGGACCCGCGTCACCGGAATAGTTCAATCGTGCTCACCGGAGTTCAAGAACCCGCCGGCGCACGTGGACCGGGTAAGCCTCTGCACCGATTTCCAATTCGTTGCGCGTATGGCCTCTACAACACCCCGTGGAGCTCCTCGTACACCTTAATTGAACTCTACCGCCGTGGTTTGGCCGGAGCAGGAGCCGCCGACGACCCCCGCCGCCTGTGCTCGTGGCCAGGGTAGCTCCGACCACCTCCGACGCCGACCCGCACACCGACGTGACCGTCGCGACCTCCCGAACGTCACCAACCACCCCGCCGGAGCTCTACTGTCGCCGGTAAGCCCCACCGCTGTAATCTATGCCGCGGGTACTGTTTAAGACAGTCAGGGAGCGCGGGATAGATTTCAGTTAAGTCCAGGGGGCTTTGCGCAATGTCAGTGACCCAAGCCAATAGTGGACCGAGGGCTGCTTTGTGAGAAAAGAAAGAGAAAAACCCCAGGGGCCTCAGCGTAAACCTGTTTTCTTTTCCATTTTCGAATTTATTTTCCTTTTGTTATAACAGATAGCTAAATAAATGCATAACTTGAAGAATAATCATCCAAAAATGTTCAAACCAATTTTGCTAGATTCTGGAAATTATGAACTATCAGATAAAAATAATAAAACCCATGGTTTCTGTACTTCTTTCTGAAGTTTTGAATTAAATAAGAAAACTACTCAAAACTCAATATTAGAAGGAAAAATGGGAATATTGTTTGACCAGGATTAGAAAAATTTTGAGAAGTTTGTATCTGCCTACTAAACCAAATAAAAATATTAAACCTCTCTGTCCACTCCACTAAGTTAGTTTCTACCCCTTACTTCCTAATATGCTTAAGGGTAAGAAAAATAGAAAATGTACTTTAACCAAAGAACCAGAGAGTACCTCTATTTTTATTAGGGTACTTATTTAATGTAATTCACTGGAAAAATATATCATGCCCTGTTTTAGTATAAAATAAGTAGGATCCCTTTTGTTTTAATAAAACAAGTAAAACTTAGAAAAACTCTATAAAAATAACCCCAAGGTAAAAACACCCCCACCCTTGGGATAACTAATGTTTTATTAAGGAGAATTTGGGAAAAATATGAAATCTGCTGTTTGACATTTTTCAAATAATAATGTAGTAGAAAGAGCCTTTGTGACCTTAAATTTGAGAAAATCATAACTAAATAACCACCCTTTAGATTTCTGTGATTTTTAGCACAGAGGCCCATTATTACTATAGGATGCCAGCAAAAATAACCTTTAGGACAGAACCTACCCCTAAATAAGAGATGTAGTGTAAAGTGGCCCATTTTGCATAACTCTTGTTATTTTTGTTTTAAGCATAGCCTTTATAATTTAAGCCTCAAATTCTTAAAACAGGCTAGAATAGCAAATGGCAACCCACTGTAATTTTTACAGAATTTTTGGAAATTATTAAAACACTGTCGTAGTTCAAACCTACACTAGAAACCCTAGGTAGAAAGTAAAGAAAGGAAAATGAATAATGTAAATTAATGTCATCCTAAAACCTTTGTAAATTGTCCCCTAAATGTATCCAGACAATACCAATCCACTATGTTATATTCACTGAAAACCCAAGCCTAAAGAGTAATAAGCCTAACCCACTGGAAGCCCCGCATGACTAAGAAAACCCTAAGTTACTTCTTAACTCAGTTCTCTTAGCATAATATTATTAAATCCTGCATAATCATGACATACATGTTCATTGCATTTCGATAGACTGTAATCTTGCTGACGGAGAGTACATCCTCGTGCCGGAGCAAGGAGCTGCTCAGGAGGTAGCCCCAGATCCAGCACCCGAGCCTGCACCAGAGGACCTGCCTGCCACTGCTTTGGAAGGCAAGCCCCGGTTTTATGCATAACCTATTATTTATGCTATTTTACTTCACTTAATGATTGTAGGATTGATTGTGCACTTAGGTGTAGGAATTGTTTGAAACCCTAGTTGCATGATCTCAGGAATCCTTTTGAGATGAATACTAGTATGACAGGTCGAGTAGTTGCTTTACTTAATTAGGATCTCGGTAGAAGACGAATGATTTTTCTAGCACTCGCGCGAGATCAGGAAATTGATTGTACCCACTTCCACACTGTCATGATACTAGTTGGTGGACAACAATCCATGGGGATTGGTTGTTTACGAGATGGAAAATGGAATAAGGATTAACGTGCGGATACCTGTGTCAAGCGTTTGAACGTACTAAGCACATGCCGAGAAATATGGTAAATCGGTAAGCCTAGTACCTGATTGAACCTGGCAGTGGACTTTACCCCTCACGCGACCTGAGACGAGGTCTCCCATTCTGGTTATGGTGGGTACAAGTGTGGTCACTGCACGACGGCCAGTCGGGGTCAGTGAGGCATTGTACGCCAAGGCGGTGAGCCCTGATCTGCTGACGGGGAATCGATGGGGACGGTTGATGTGTGTGGGGACGGAGTGCCCCTACATGTCGTGTGTTTAGGTTTACCTTGCAAGGATAAAAACTCGATTCGAATCGTCTGCTTCTCGCAGCTAATGAGACTGCTTGATCCATTGTACTGCATTGAGTAATAAGTGGAAGTGTGATGAGTTGAGATAAGATGTTGATTGTTAATAATGCTTGCTACCATGTATGAGTAGATAGTCCACTTTTAGCCTTAAGAGAGTCACACTTAACTTTGACTAAGTTAAAATCTTGATTTAGAAACTCAGCTAGTGCTTTTGGCAACCAAACCCCACAGCCAAACAGCTGCATGTCTAGAGGTAGAGGAGTAGACACCTCACACCGGGTAAGTCTAGCTGAGTATTAGTATACTCAGCCTTGCTTGTGGCATAATTTTTTATAGGTTCTCTGGAGGACATGGTTGCTGGAGTGACTTGGCCGTCCATCTTGCCACCGGGTTGGACTGTCGAGTGGGACCCTGCCTCGGCTGAGGAGGAGCATGAGGAGTGATGGGACAGGCTTCCCCATCTCTCTATTTATTTACCGTTAGTTTATTTCCGCTGCACTTCGAACAATGATGGTTACTTTTGCAAAAACTCCGATGATGATGATGATGTAATAACTTAATACTTTTCCATGTATGGTTTTATGCTTTATTGTATTTGCTCTGTGACTCACCATCGAGTGAGACTGTGGTACTTGATCCTGTCAGTGGCCACGTCGGACTAGATCCGAGGGATTGACGGGTTATTCCCATTTAAGTGTGGTCTAGCCTCTAAGGCGGGGCTTAGGCACTTAAGTTGGAATAATTCGGGCAGTTCCGCCACATTTCATTGAGGGTTTCTCCAAGATTGCCAGATCAATGACAGCCTTGCTAGCAAAGAAGGATGAGTTCAAGTGGACCCCAGCGTGCTAAGAATCATTTGAATTGTTGAAGCAGAAGTTGAAAATAGCACCGGTATTGGTTCTGCCAGATGTTCACAAGCCATTCTCAGTATACTATGATGCTTCGTACACCGGACTAGGATGTGTGTTAATGCAGGAAGGGAAAGTAGTGGCATACTCGTTCCGACAATTGAAAGTTCACGATAAGAATTATCCCACTCATGATATGGAGCTAGCAGCAGTGGTTCATGCACTGAAGACCTGGAGACATTATCTTTATGAGTAGAAGTGTGATATCTACACGGACCACAAGAGCCTCAAGTATATATTCACTCAGTCAGAGTTAAACATGAGGCAGCGAAGGTGGCTAGAATTGATCAAAGACTATGAACTGGAGATTTGTTATCACCCAGGCAAAGCAAATGTGGTTGCAGATGCTCTTAGAAGGAAGAGTCAAGTCAATATATTGGTCGCTCGCCCGATGCCGTTCGAGCTAGCGAAGGAATTCGACAGGCTGAGTCTTAGATTTTTGAACAACATTCAAGGAGTGGCAATTGAGCTAGAGCCCACTCTGGAGCAAGACATCAGGAAAGGTCAGAAGGGTGATGAGAAGATCAACGAAATCCGGCAGCTAATCATCGATGGGAAAGGTCCAGATTTCCGTGAAGATGCAGAAGGAGTGGTATGGTTCAAGGATAGGCTGTGCGTTCCTGACATCAAACTGATCCAGGAACTGATTCTCAAGGAAGCTCATGAGACAGCATATTCTATACAACCAGATAGCGAGAAAATGTACCAAGACTTGAAGAAGAGATTCTGGTGGTACGGTATGAAAAGAGAGTGTCACACCCGTTTCCAAAGGGGCAGAGCCGGGTGCATAGCATATGTGTGCCAGGATCTATTTCCACACATATGTTGACGTCACAAGTGTAATATATCAAAAGAACAATGCATAAAGGCGTAAATAACGATTATATTAACATATTACACTTCGAACAGACATAATGTCTTAACCTTTATTCATCAAAGTACAGCGAACATGGACATCCATCCACAGGAAGATGATCGGGGGTATCACTAGACTAGCATCCATGGAGTTCAGCATCATATCTTCATCTACAAACTTCTGATCAAAATTAAGCAAGGGTGAGCTCACTTATGGTCGAGGCTCAGCAAGTGGGGAAAAACTAATGCAAGGTAACAAGGTGAGGCTGAGGTTGAGCAGTAAGCATTTTAGTTTGTCAACATTTTATTAACAACACCTGTCTTACTAATAAGTGTGAATCCCAAGTATTCCCATTAAGCAAAGGTACAAGAGTATTTCAAAAACACTTAAGTGAAACCACTTAAGCAAACCAGTGGCAGATCATCGGATCTCGATTTATTTCCGTCTTCAAGTTCAATTATCATGTGAGGAGTCCAGGCTGCTCATAACCGTGAGCACGGCTGATATATCAGTTTTACACTCTGCAGAGGTGGCGCATCTTTACCCATGAGTCGCGATTCCCTTCTAGCCCGGGTTAGCTAGACCTGTATTCACTTCCGAGGTGAATGGCCAGGGTCTCACTACGAGGCTTCTCCCTAGAGGCCTCATTACGCAAATGTTGGAAATGGTCAACTGCATAAGGTACACCTATCGTAACCAACTTATAGTCCAGTCCACAGGGTAAAGCTTTTTAGGAACTATGCCCGTATCCAATCTGCCTGAGCCGGTACTATAAGCGCTTGCCAGGTGCCCCCGTTCCTGGTCGACCACGACCAACACCCAACATAAGACTTCCCTAGTTATTTAGCCAAGACCAGAGCCATGATAGTTCTCATGGTAGCACTGTTTTCCCGGGTGGTCACTCCATGTTCCAATTAATATGCAATAATCTTGTTTAACCATCGGGTTAACAACAATAAAGTAATCTTACCATTTGGAACATTAATATCATAAACAGGAGTGACTGCATAAATTTAAAGTTGTAGCAATAGCATAGCTACTTGATTAGATCATAATCCCAGGTTAAACAAGGAGTAAGGTTGGAAAGGTTATCTAAATAGGTAACCCGTCAAATTATGCATATATATCCAAAAGAGTAAACTTTATTAAATGTATTGTTTGGGATCAAACAGAGTATGCAGAGGGAGAAGTCCACTTGCCTTGCTTTTTGAAAACTTGAGGTTCTTCCACGGATAAGAATAGATCTTGATTCTTAACTACTAGATCAACCACTGAATATCACACAAACAAACAAGAAGAACAAACACCACTCAATAACATACCACATTCACCATACGTAAAGCTAAAAGAAAGCCTAACGAAAAGAGCGTTCGTTTTTAAAAAACGTCGCAAGTAAAGGTTATAATAAGAGGGTATTCTTTTCAAAAATGTGTGATCTATACTATATAAAACAAGACATGAGCTTAAAATATCTTAATTAAAATATACAAATATTTGGTTCATCAAATTAAATCTTTATAAAACGTCATATGTGATATGTCTAAGATTAAGGGTTTATAGGATAAAACACATTATAACATTATTAAACCTTTTTAACCTTTTATAAAAGATATATATTATATATCTAAGGTTAATGAGTTACGAAACACATTATTAAACATTAATTGATGAGAAGCTAATATATAAGCCTAAACATGTTTTATATGGAAAGATAATGAGACAAATAATTATCTTTATCTTTATTAAGAAAACACATAACTTATATTATTATTAAGAAAGCTATATTCAAAGTCAATATATGAAGTAATATTTTAGTTATAAAAGCACTTAAATTCTTATTACTTTATTTTATCCTTTAGGAAAACTAAGTGATTCGTATATAATATGGACAAAATTCTATAAAATCATTAATCATGCCATAAATCTAGTTAAGAACAAATTGACTATCGGTTTGGTTAATAAATTATGATAAAGGATAATTAATCTATTAATTATCTTTAATTCTATTGAAGGAACAAATGATCTAATTCATTAGAAAGGAAATTATGTATAAACTATCATTTTAGTTTATACAAGCATTTACCCTTGTTATCTTGTAATTAAGAAAATATAAATAATCTATTAATTGAACATATATTTATCTTCTATTTTTATTAAGAAACATATGTCTACATATTTATTTAAGTTTCTATTTAATACGGCTATACTTAAACATCTATAACGAACTTTATTAAATCAAAATCATAATATCTATTAAAAAGGTCGTTAGAAAGAAATTATCTAATTCTTTAGTAAGAAACATATGTTTACCAACATAACTATCAATTTCTTTATTAGAAAATTATGAGTGCCTAGTTAAGTCATTCTAATATTGTTATAAAATTCTATCCTTTCGGTTTTCTTCCTTTCTTTCCTACATAGGAATTATACGTATACTAAAAATTGTTTATTTATAATTCTTCTAACATTAATATTTTAAGAATTAATGTAAATTACTAAATGAGACTTTTAATAACATATTCATTGTTATTATGACATAAATAAGCATTTTACTATTCTAAGTAATTAAGTGATATACTTATGAACACTTTTATTATGAATAGTAAAATCTATATATTTTCATTCGACTAGAAAATACGTGACTTAGTGTCTATTGCAATTTCTTCATGTCAATATGTTTACACTTAAAATACTACTAACCATTATTATTCCACACACTAAAGCGAAATCAAATCTGTAAACGTATTCTAGTATGAAAATCACCGCGGTAGTGACTAGTGACCGTATTCATTTTTAGAATTATACAATCATACACATATTTAAAATATTATCGCGGGTTCAATTTTGGCTACACGTATACGTCGAATCTCTAAAATCATTCACGAATCACCAAATCGCATCATAATATTACAACGATAAATCGCAAGATTCAAAATATAATTTAGAAAATAAATCAGTGGGTTGTCTTCAACCTTGGTTGGGTTCTCGTTCATGCGCATGGATGAACGACGGTCAAGGGGACGAGCGCGAGGTCCAGCCGGGTTGTTGCGTGGGCGAGTACGAACTCCGTCGAGTTCCACGGGCGGCGAACGGCGTGCGGATGTCCGGCGATGAGCTTCACGACGGCGAGCTCGAGACGGCGCGAGCAGGGGCTCGACGGCGGTTACGTGGGCGACGAGTGGCAACGGCACAACAATACGCTGTCGCGAGTTGATCAAAGGCGTGGCTCTGCTCGACAGCAGCAACAAAAAGGAGAAATGGCGAGCAGGGAAAGAGGAGGGGTGCGGGGTTGGCGACCTCGAGCAGTGAGCAGCATGGAGGGGAGAGGCGCGGGCGTCCATTTTATAGGCAAGAAAGGGGAGGTTGAGGGGAGAAACGGCGGCCATGAATTCCATTGATGGCCATCAACGGAGCTTCAATGAGGGAGAGGAAATGGAGGAGTAAAGAGAGAAACGACCGCGGGGTCGAGTCATGTGCTTGGCGCGGCGCTTCGGCTCCTGGTGGGGTCGCAAACACAGGTGGCTCGGTCGGCTTCGAGGGTCGCAGGGCGTCGGGCTTGGCGGCTCCATGGGCGCGTTCGCGGGCGTCGGGGCGAGTCGCGTCCTGGCGCGCGGTCGGGTCTTCAGGCTGCTCCTGGCGCGGCTTCCGGGCGCAGACGTCAGGCGAGCTCGGTCCTCGGCATTGCTCGGCACTGGGCTTGCAGGGGCAGGCGACGTGCAGGGGCGTGGGGAGAGATGAACGCTTGGTTTGGACGTTCGTTACCTTTTAAAAAAACAAATTCCTTTTTCAAATTCAGAATATACATATATGAATAAATAAATGCATACACTAAAAATGAAGATAATTGAAAGATAATATTAACCGAATAAAATATATGATTTCTAAAAACGGATTATTTAGCAACTCATTATGTTTTTATAAAAAGTTTCCACAAAATTAAAAAAATATCCAAAATCAATTATGAGCAATCAAAAATCATTCCAAAGGCAAATAAATAACAAACACTTAAAAGAAAATTAATTACCATAACTATCATTGATAACTAAATATATTATTTTTATTTAATGATTTTTATAGTGTTATAAATCTACCCCTCTTAAAAAGAATCTCGTCCTCGAGATTAAGAAAGGCTAGCACGAAAGCATAGGAGATACATGGTTATTCGTAGGTTCTTGGTTCACATTGAACTCTTCTAAACTTAAGGAACTTCTTTACTTCCTTGCTCCGCAATGAATGCTAATCAAGCGACCTTCATCATCATACTTATAAAATGGTGGGTCTTCTGAAGTATTGCTTAGGTCATGCTTGGCAGCTTTCTTCTTTATTCGGTCTAGACGCTTCTTGGGGCATTCGCGAATAAGATGTCCTTCATTTTTGCAGTAGTAGCAAGCACCTCTTGCTTTGAGTTCTTTGCGAGTCAACTTTGCTTGACCAACAGGGGGTGAGGGTTGATTGGGTGTCTGTATCTCATGTAGCTGAGTCTGACTTGATTCTTCTGTTTGGGTATTCGTGTGTTTCGTGGCTTTTTCTTGTGGTTGAGGTGAACTAATCATGTATCCAAACATTTTTCTATTCCTTTTGTTGTTCTTCATTCCTTTCATTGAATATCTCTGTGACTCATTTTTCTCGTTCATAGTTGTTAAGGTAGGAATATTGTCGTTGGTACCATTTACTTCCTTTCCATTGGGGTTCATCATCTAGTCAGAGGGTAAAAGAGTTAGTGAGACAGACTGCATAAGAGGCTTACATGACATTAAGATAAAGATCTAACACAACTTTTTTATTTCCAATATAAGATAAGTTAAGGAACAAGGATGGTTTCAGATTTCCGCCTAGCTTCATCATACTACAAGTGCGTACAAGTGTTATAATCCTTAACATAGATCCTTTTGAACTTTTATAGATTTCAGAGCATGATATCCAAAATCATCCTTTTTGATCCAACAGTATTTCTTTGAGCACAAATTGAGAGAAAGACTTGAGCGAGATTTTAGGGCAACTAGAGTATCACATTGTTTGCATATAGCAGATGACACCACACTTTATTCTCTTTATAAAGAGGCAAAACACAATAGGTGCGAAAGATTATCCAAATTTATTCATATATTACTTAGCACTATTACAAATCCTTAAAGGGGCAACACTTTGACATTTTTTTCTGTGAGACAAACTCCTTCTAGTTAAATGGTATATTATTCTTCCTTGTCAGATGCACCAATCAGAGCTGGAGGTCGATTGTCTTCAACTACTATTCTTTCTCCAGATGGGGTTTCCAAACATATGGTTCTATGTTGGATTATTGCTTTAGTTCTTTGTAACCAATTCTTTCCAAGAATCACATCCTTTCCCATTGATTCTATCACTAGGAGATCAGCTGGAAAATCTATCCCGTTGATTTTAACACTTACTTTCGGACATATGTAGTTTACTAACATTTTTCCTTCGGGTGCAATGATGGTCTTGCTCGATCTCAAGGGACACTTAAAGATACCATACTTTGTTGCAAACTGGGCACTGATAAAAGAATGTGTCGTATGAGGATCATACAATACGGTGGTGATGGTTGTGTGAATGACCAGTGTTCCAAAAATTACTGCATTATCACTTGGAATGGTTCCTGTCACTGCATAACTTATTCTTCCTTTGGTCTCTTTCCGTTGTTTATTCTTTGTTGATGCATGGGTTTGAGGGTGTTGTCTTTTCTTTTGGACCTTATTGATCTCCACATCCTTCTTAGGACAACCATTAACAAGATGGCCGGTATCACCACAGCCAAAGCAAGCATGACTTGATAAGTTACACGATGGAGTTGTCTTTACGTTGTTGGTAGAGGTTTCTGTGCATTTTTGTTCATATTCCATGTCTGAAGACTGAGATAGCTTCATCTTGGAGGTGATCTGTAGTGAACTCTTCTCAGGACAGTTACGGAAGTAATGACCTTCACGTCCACATTGATAGCAAGACTTTCTTGAAGTTATTTCTTGACTTTTTCCATAATTCCATTTTTGTTTCTTGGAACTGATGTGGCGACGGGGCTGAAACTGTGTGCAGGTGATAGTCCATCCATCAATGTAACACTCATTTGCTTCTTTTTGGGGCTGGGCATCCTTGTGATGTTTCCTTTTTGGAATACTTTGCAATTCATCAACTGACAGTATATTAGGTATGAGAGAATCTGCTATTAGCTGTTCTTGGGGAGACATTTGTCTGTTTATGCCAGAAAATAAAATCTGGTTCTTCTATTTTGTAGTTTCACTTTCGTTTGTATTGATCTGGCGACAAGGAATTCCATAGTACTCACAACAACAACATTTTCCAAGGTCACTTGTCTGTTGGTTTGGTTGTGCATCCTTTTGTGTCTTGAATGTCTGTTCATCAGCTGTTTTATTTATAGTGCTGTTTTGACTTGCCAACACACCGCATTCTTTGCATTTAGTGACATCACTTGTAGTTGACATTCCAAGGTCTGACATCTGTATGGGTATGGAAGAATGGAAGGGACGAAAGGGTTGAGCAAGGACATATTATAGAGAGCAGAGAAAACCCATCTATCTAAGGTTTTACCTAGCTAACTGATGTCATTGTGGACAAAAGTCACACAATACACCAACAATCATTTCAAAGAAGCAAATCAAACATGAACACAAAGGACAATGAATTCAAGCATACCAGCACAACACAATCCAATTATACTCATTCAACCAAAACAAAAAGGTGAGACGAGGTTTGGAATAAGAAAGATATTATGACATCAAGGAGTTGGGTAAGAATTATCAAGGAGTTAGACAAGACATATTTGTTCATGGACAAGAGTGAAATAAGATAACCATGAACTATTAAAGTGAGGGAAAATGATACAACCAAGGATATGAAGTGAGTTAGGGAAAAGCGTTATCAAGGAGAAAAGTAGAGAGGCAAAGGTTTAATATATCAAGGTAGATATTGCGCAAGGGTCGCAATACAATGGCACGAAAGCAAAAGTATAAGAATTCAATAGGGAGAAAGCATTATCAAGGAGAAAAGTAGAGAGGCAAAAGTTTAATATATCAAGGTAGATATTGCGCAAGGGTGGCAATACAATGGCAAGAAAACAAAAGTATAAGGAGTCAAGGGTTATATAGCAATATTAGGGATTAGAAAACCACTTATAATATAATATAATATTGCCATTACCGATCTAGTCGAAAACTTAGCACTATAGAACTATCCTATCAACCTAACCAAGAAGAATGGTAATAGATCCAAAGAATCCATAGCAAAACTTCTTGCGGAGTGGGGATAAGACAGAATAGGGCATCGTCGATAGCTTCAAAAGGGCTTCTTCTGGCAAACTTCGCTTCAAGTTCCGCAATCCTAGCTTGATCATCTTGCAATGCTTCTCATTAGAACCTTCTGATAGACGAAGAATCAGACAAGAAGGGTTGAAAATAAAAGAGACGAGTTTTGATATAAAGTAAGTTTTTATGGAGGAAAATATATCAACCTTTTAAAGACTGACTGGGCTTTCCATTTCTAACTAATCTAGCGACCTACGGTCACATTGCTTTGATACCACTTCTGTCACACCCGTTTCCAAAGGCGCAGAGCCGGGTGCATAGCATATGTGTGCCAGGATCTATTTCCACACATATGTTGACGTCACAAGTGTAATATATCAAAAGAACAATGCATAAAAGCGTAAATAACGATTATATTAACATATTACACTTCGAACAGACATAATGTCTTAACCTTTATTCATCAAAGTACAGCGAACATGGACATCCATCCACAGGAGATGACCGGGGGTATCACTAGACTAGCATCCATGGAGTTCAGCATCATATCTTCATCTTCAAACTTCTGATCAAAATTAAGCAAGGGTGAGCTCACTTATGGTCGGGGCTCAGCAAGTGGGGGAAAAACTAATGCAAGGTAACAAGGTGAGGCTAAGGTTGAGCAGTAAGCATTTTAGTTGGTCAACATTTTATTAACAACACCTGGCAAAGGTACAAGAGTATTTCAAAAACACTTAAGTGAAACCACTTAAGCAAACCAGTGGCAGATCATCGGATCTCGATTTATTTCCGTCTTCAAGTTCAATTATCATGTGAGGAGTCCAGGCTGCTCATAACCGTGAGCATGGCTGATATATCAGTTTTACACTCTGCAGAGGTGGCACATCTTTACCCATGAGTCGCGATTCCCTTCTAGCCCGGGTTAGCTAGACCCGTATTCACTTCCGAGGTGAATGGCCAGGGTCTCACTACGAGGCTTCTCCCTAGAGTCCTCATTACGCAAATGTTGGAAATGGTCAACTGCATAAGGTACACCTACCGTAACCAACTTATAGTCCAGTCCACAGGGTAAAGCTTTTTAGGAACTATGCCCGTATCCAATCTGCCTGAGCCGGTACTATAAGCGCTTGCCAGGTGCCCCCGTTCCTGGTCGACCACGACCAACACCCAACATAAGACTTCCCTAGTTATTTAGCCAAGACCAGAGCCATGATAGTTCTCATGGTAGCACTGTTTTCCCGGGTGGTCACTCCATGTTCCAATTAATATGCAATAATCTTGTTTAACCATCGGGTTAACAACAATAAAGTAATCTTACTATTTGGAACATTAATATCATAAACAGGAGTGACTGCATAAATTTAAAGTTGTAGCAATAGCATAGCTACTTGATTAGATCATAATCCCAGGTTAAACAAGGAGTAAGGTTGGAAAGGTTATCTAAATAGGTAACCCGTCAAATTATGCATATATATCCAAAAGAGTAAACTTTATTAAATGTATTGTTTGGGATCAAACAGAGTATGCAGAGGGAGAAGTCCACTTGCCTTGCTTATTGAAAACATGAGGTTCTTCCACGGATAAGAATAGATCTTGATTCTTAACTACTAGATCAACCACTGAATATCACACAAACAAACAAGAAGAACAAACACCACTCAATAACATACCACATTCACCATACGTAAAGCTAAAAGAAAGCCTAACGAAAAGAGCGTTCGTTTTTAAAAACGTCGCAAGTAAAGGTTATAATAAAGGGTATTCTTTTCAAAAATGTGTGATCTATACTTTATAAAACAAGACATGAGCTTAAAATATCTTAATTAAAATATACAAATATTTGGTTCATCAAATTAAATCTTTATAAAACGTCATATGTGATATGTCTAAGATTAAGGGTTTATAGGATAAAACACATTATAACATTATTAAACCTTTTTAACCTTTTATAAAAGATATATATTATATATCTAAGGTTAATGAGTTACGAAACACATTATTAAACATTAATTGATGAGAAGCTAATATATAAGCCTAAACATGTTTTATATGGAAAGATAATGAGACAAATAATTATCTTTATCTTTATTAAGAAAACACATAACTTATATTATTATTAAGAAAGCTATATTCAAAGTCAATATATGAAGTAATATTTTAGTTATAAAAGAACTTAAATTCTTATTACTTTATTTTATCCTTTAGGAAAACTAAGTGATTCGTATATAATATGGACAAAATTCTATAAAATCATTAATCATGCCATAAATCTAGTTAAGAACAAATTGACTATCGGTTTGGTTAATAAATTATGATAAAGGATAATTAATCTATTAATTATCTTTAATTCTATTGTAGGAACAAATGATCTATTTCATTAGAAAGGAAATTATGTATAAACTATCATTTTAGTTTATACAAGCATTTACCCTTGTTATCTTTTAATTAAGAAAATATAAATAATCTATTAATTGAACATATAATTATCTTCTATTTTTATTAAGATACATATGTCTACATATTTATTTAAGTTTCTATTTAATACGGCTATACTTAAACATCTATAACGAACCTTATTAAATCAAAATCATAATATCTATTAAAAAGGTCGTTAGAAAGAAATTATCTAATTCTTTAGTAAGAAACATGTGTTTACCAACATAACTATCAATTTCTTTATTAGAAAATTATGAGTGCCTAGTTAAGTCATTCTAATATTATTATAAAATTCTATCCTTTCGGTTTTCTTCCTTTCTTTCCTACATAGGAATTATACGTATACTAAAAATTGTTTATTTATAATTCTTCTAACATTAATATTTTAAGAATTAATGTAAATTACTAAATGAGACTTTTAATAACATATTCATTGTTATTATGACATAAATAAGCATTTTACTATTCTAAGTAATTAAGTGATATACTTATGAACACTTTTATTATGCATAGTAAAATCTATATATTTTCATTCGACTAGAAAATACGTGACTTAGTGTCTATTGCAATTTCTTCATGTCAATATGTTTACACTTAAAATACTACTAACCATTATTATTCCACACACTAAAGCGAAATCAAATCTGTAAACGTATTCTAGTATGAAAATCACCACGGTAGTGACTAGTGACCGTATTCATTTTTAGAATTATACAATCATACACATATTTAAAATATTATCGCGGGTTCAATTTTGGCTACACGTATACGTCGAATCTCTAAAATCATTCACGAATCACCAAATCGCATCATAATATTACAACGATAAATCGCAAGCTTCAAAATATAATTTAGAAAATAAATCAGTGGGTTGTCTTCAACCTTGGTTGGGTTCTCGTTCATGGGCATGGATGAACGACGGTCAAGGGGATGAGCGCGAGGTCCAGCCGGGTTGTTGCGTGGGCGAGTATGAACTCCGTCGAGTTCCATGGGCGGCGAACGGCGTGCGGATGTCCGGCGACGAGCTTCACGACGGCGAGCTCGAGACGGCGCGAGCAGGGGCTCGACGGCGGTTACGTGGGCGACGAGTGGCAACGGCACAACAATACGCTGTCGCGAGTTGATCAAAGGCGTGGCTCTGCTCGACAGCAGCAACAAAAAGGAGAAATGGTGAGCAGGGAAAGAGGAGGGGTGCGGGGTTGGCGACCTCGGGCAGTGAGCAGCATGGAGGGGAGAGGCGCGGGCGTCCATTTTATAGGCAAGAAAGGGGAGGTCGAGGGGAGAAACGGCGGCCATGAATTCCATTGATGGCCATCAACGGAGCTTCAATGAGGGAGAGGAAATGGAGTAAAGAGAGAAACGGCCGTGGGGTCGAGTCATGTGCTTGGCACGGCGCTTCGGCTCCTGGTGGGGTCGCAGACACAGGCGGCTCGGTCGGCTTCGAGGGTCGCAGGGCGTCGGGCTTGGCAGCTCCATGGGCGCGTTCGCGGGCATCGGGGCGAGTCGCGTCCTGGCGCGCGGTTGGGTCTTCAGGCTGCTCCTGGCGCGGCTTCCGGGCGCAGACGTCAGGCGAGCTTGGTCCTCGGCATTGCTCGGCACTGGGCGTGCAGGGGCAGGCGGCGTGCAGGGGCGTGGGGAGAGATGAACGCTCGGTTTGGACGTTCGTTACCTTTTTTTAAAAAAAACAAATTCCTTTTTCAAATTCAGAATATACATATATGAATAAATAAATGCATACACTAAAAATGAAGATAATTGAAAGATAATATTAACCGAATAAAATATATGATTTCTAAAAACTGATTATTTAGCAACTCATTATGTTTTTATAAAAAGTTTCCACAAAATTAAAAAAAATATCCAAAATCAATTATGAGCAATCAAAAATCATTCCAAAGGCAAATAAATAACAAACACTTAAAAGAAAATTAATTACCATAACTATCATTGATAACTAAATATATTATTTTTATTTAATGATTTTTATAGTGTTACAGAGAGATAGCAGAGTATGTGGCCAGATGCGACAGTTGTGAGAGGATCAAGGCAGAACATCAGAGACCCACAGGATTGTTGCAGCCGTTACAGATTCCGCAGTGGAAATGTGATGAGATTGGGATGGACTTTTTAATTGGTTTGCCCCGCACTCGAGCTGGTTATGACTCCATTTGGGTAGTAGTGGACCGTTTAACAAAGGCGTCCCATTTCATACCAGTCAAGACCACCTATAACATTGTAGTGTTGGCAGAATTATACATGTCTCGGATTGTGTGCTTGCATGGTATTCCAAAGAAGATAATAACAGATAGAGGCATCCAGTTTACCTCTCATTTTTAGGAGAAGTTGCATGAAGATTTGGGTACACACTTGAAGTTCAGTTCAGCTTATCACCCGCAGACAGATGGTCAGACTAAGAGAACCAACCAGATTCTTGAGGATATGTTGAGAGCTTGTGCTTTGCAAGACAAGTTAGGTTGGGACAAGAGGCTACCGTATGCAGAATTCTCCTACAACAACAGTTATCAGGCCAGTCTGAAGATGTCACCATTCGAAGCACTTTATGGGAGGAACTGTAGAACTCCATTGCATTGGGACCAACCCGGCGAAAGGCAGGTATTTGGTCTAGAGATTTTGCTTGAAGCCCAAGAGAATATCAGGATGATCCGAGAAAATCTGAAGGCAGCGCAGTCCAGACAGCGAAGCTATGCTGACACCAAAAGAAGGGAACTCGGTTTTGAAGTGGAAGACTATGTCTATTTAAAAGTGTCACCCATCAGAGGAACCAAGAGGTTTGGAGTCAAGGGCAAGCTAGCCCCTCGCTATATCAGACCATATCAGATTTAGGCAAGACGTGGAGAAGTGGATTATCAACTCAGCTTATCAGAGAACCTGTCCGCAGTGCATGATGTGTTTCACGTGTCTCAGTTGAAGAAATGCTTGCGAATACTAGAAGAGCAGTTGCCAATGGAAGACCTTGAAGTTCAAGAGGATCTGACATACGTTGAGAAGCCAAAGCATATTCTGGAGACAGCAGATCGGGTCACTCGGAGGAACACCATCAAGATGTGCAAAGTCAAATGGGGCCATCACTCAGAGGAAGAAGCAACCTAGGAAAGAGAAGATGATCTGAGAGCCAAGTACCCTGAACTCTTTGCTAGCCAGCCTTGAATCTCGAGGGCGAGATTCTTTTAAGGGGGATAGGTCTGAAACACCGTGAATTTGGGGATATAAAATTTCTTTCTTATGATCATCCAAATTCAGGTGTTACTCTTCTCTATCTCACTCTAGTTTCTCTCTCTCTCTCTATAGTTTTCTCTCTCTCTTTTTCTTTTAATTAGAGTTAGTTGTATTAGTGAAGGATTATCTAATTTATTTTGCCCAAAACATATGAGTCATGGAATGCTGTGGTGAGCTCTGCCTCGCTGTCAGCTGCTCGGTACACCCTTCGGTGTGCCCTCTCCCTCTCTGCTCAGTCCAATCTGCGCTCACCGGAGAAATCTTCGCGCAGCCGGAGCCCCGCCGCCGTCGCCCCGTCGAGTCTCTGCGCCTCCGCCGTTGCTTCGCGACACCATCGCTTCCCCTCAAGGTGAGCAACCCTCTCGTACCCTTAATTTGGTCATCCCCGCTCTGTTGCTCGCGCAATTGCTCGCCAGAGCAATCCAGCGCCGCCGTTAGCCCGCCTTGCTGTGGTTTGCGCTCTCTGATGCCCCTGCGCCAGCGTGAGGACCATGGCCGAACCCGCCAGATACCCCCGATCGCACCTGGGCTAAACCCCGAGCCTCTAGTGCCTCGCCGTGGCCAGCCTTCTCGTCTCCGACGAACTCTCGCCGCGGGACCGAGCGGCGCCACCGCGCCCAAGTCCACCCCTGACCATTAGATCTCGATCGTTCGTCCGAGATCGGACAGTTTAGATTTAACCCGAGCGGATCTAATCCCAGCCCTCCAATATGGATCCAATCGCCTCTCTCTCTTCCCCCTCCCCCGCGCCTCTACCTCTGGGCTCAGCTAGTCGGTCCACCCTGACCCGCTAACACCCTGGCCCCGCTTGTCAGTCGCGTCTGCGCGCCCGCGCGCGTGCCCGTGCGATCTAATCTGGGTCGCTGATCTCTGATACGATGGCCAAGGTTACCCCGTACCCCTTTGCGTGTAAGTTTTGCTTAATAGACCCCTGGTTTTAGGAAATCAACCCGTCGTCCTCTGTTTTAGCGCGCAGGCCCCAGGTTTCTTTTGAATACCCCTTGTACTTTTATTTAATCATAGATTTAGCCCCAATTTCATATTTCAAACTTTAAAATTTGTTTATTTCATGTCTTTTTCATATGAACTCCAAATTTAGTGGTTCAAATTGCAAAATGTTCACAAAATTGTTCTCTATTCAAATAAAATATGACCAACTGTAATTTGTATACTTTAATTTTACACTTAGAATATAGGATTAAAGTATATGTTGATTTATTCATTTAATGAAATACATAAAAGGAGAATCTTAGGAGTTAAAGTATATTTAAGCTTGTGAGATTAGTGTTATGCATTACATGGATTCATTTTTGGTTTAACCTTTAGCCTTAATGAGATAAATAGAATTAGGTGTGTAATTATGGATAACACTTAAAGGATAATCAAATTCCTAAATGAGAGTTGTTCATCTTGTAATTTAATCTTTTCTTGGTATAATTACTACTTAATTTTTCTTTGAATTATGTTTGAACACTTAGAGAGTAATCAATCCCCAATTAAGAGTAGTCCATTTTATAACTTGATCTCATTCCCCTGTACTTAATACTATACCTTTTTGAGTTGCGTGCCAATGTTTGTACATGTTTGATGTGATGTTCATTTTTACCTTCCAAATGTATTGAATGTATGCTCGCTTTATTTTGACAACGAGCAGCTCATGGTTCCTGAGTGTGTTGTTGAAGTCCCTCTGAGCAACAACCTGGTGAAGGCAAGTGTCCTCAGACCTATCATGTCCTACTTTACTTTATAATTCACTGTCCCGCATTACATTATTGAAACTTAAGGATTGACTAGTCTGTATTTAGCTTACCCTTGTTTACCTTTTTGGGTTAATCATGGTTAGCTTATGCTATTGCTTAAACTTAATCAATGAACATGATGTGATCATTTATGATACGATGATGTTATCCCGATGAGGTTCTTGTGATTACTTTAGGGGGGCTCAGGCTGTTTCCTGAGTACCTCTCCATTAGGACCTGTTTGGGGAGTGACAACCCGGGATAACAGTGCAACCATGAGGGTGGAATGGGACGCCCTTAGCTGATTAATTAGAGGAACCAGAGGAGTAGTTGGCTTCGTCGTAGGGCCGTTAATGGGGTCCGGGCATAGTACTTGCTCTGCCGAGGCTGGTTGCAGAGGTTCTTTGATTTGGTTTTGTTAGTCACCCTTCCTCTGGGGAGATGTACTGTGTTTATCAAACTGGAGAAACCTAACGTGTGGCTATAACCTCTGGGAAATCTTTGTAAAGGCTACGTAGTGAGACCCTGCTAGGTCACCTTGGTAGTGATCAATGGGGAGGCTAGAACCCCGGGTAGAATGGGAATCATGACTTATGGGTAAAGTGTGCAACCTCTGCAGAATGTTAGAAACTGGTATATCAGTCGTGCTCACGGTTAAGAGCAGCCTTGGGATCCTCTTTGATTAGAAGAACTTTGATTACTTTTATGATGATGATTAGCAATGATGGTTATAAATCTGATCTCTGGTATTTCCTCTTGGAGGGAGTACTTCTGGGTAATAATTGGGTTATTACTAAAATTTGGCTCTACTTATAGTAATAAAACTTGACCAACTAAAAGCAACTGCTTAACCTTAACTCCACATACAACTAGTCCACTTTAGCCAAATGGGACATATGTTGATGTGTACTCACCCTTGCTTTATAAACCACCCCACCCCAGGTTGTCCCCACTGTACTCAGTGCTTAGGAGGTGAAGTTGGCAACATGGAGGACTTTGAGGAGTTCCAAGACTACGACGAGTTCTAGTTTACTTTAGTGGCAAACCCCCAGTCAGCTACCTGTGTAGGCTTATCTTCTACGTTTCGTTACTCCGCACTTTGATATTATTGTTGAACACTATTGATATGTATTAGACTCTATGGATGTCTCAGACATCTTTATGTAATTAAAGTACTTTTCCGCTATTAAATTCGAGCATTGTGTGATGATGTCCAATTATGTAATCGCTGTGTACATGAGTTCTGATCATGGCACGTACATGGTTCGCATTCGGTTTACCTTACAAAACCGGGTGTGACAAGTATGATAAACTTAAAAAACCTATAACTTACTTGTTTTAACTCTTTTTAATCTGTTTGATTTTCGCTAGTCTCGTATTAAGGTTGTCTACGTAATAAACACATTATTTTTGTCACATCATATATTTTTATAGTTAGATATTAATTTATCCAATGGTTAGTAGATTAAAACTTGCTAATCGATGTTAGTCTATCTATGATTATAATCTAACTGAAATATAAACTATAATCAATCATAACTTGGACTAAAGTTGAATTATTTATTTCTTTAATATCTTTTCTCATATGATTTGCATTAATCAACATAGAATATAGTTTTTACTCACGAAAATATTCCGAAAACCATATCTTATTAACCATAACTCTGATTTTAGTGATTCTCGAACCCACGATCTCGTAGCAACGAGTAGAATTTTCTTATGTTGTTTGTTTTCATGTTTGGTGTATTGTTTTGTTTAAGTACTCCTTTTCTATAAGTGTGTATTGCTATGAGTAGCGGTGAGGTCACGAGTCACCCGAAGACCAACTTGGTAAGAGTACCTGGAATCTCGAGTCTAAGGCAAGTTGTGCCATTGATCACTTTTCTTTACCTAATAATGTTCCTGTTAATCACTGTGACATGCTCAGGTTAATTTGATGGGACCTAATAGGTTTCCCTAGCATTGTTTATCCCACACCTTGCAAACAAATGGACTATTGGGTAGTATTGCTATTGCTCTACCTGGTTTTGGGAAATTAATTTTATATATGATCATGTTCCAATTTTGTTGTTGATTTAATTATTGTTCATGACAAGATTATTGTGTTAATTAGAACATGGAGAACCATCTGGGAAAACAGTGCTATCACAAGGATGCTATGGGACACCCTTGGCTGACTAATTAGAAAAGCTAGAGTAGGACAACCTTACCCGAAAGGGGCAAGGGCAGTAGAGGAGCTGCGTATAGGGGGTTCTCGGTTCGGTCATGCTGCGATGGCTTTTTGAACGAGGAATTCCTATATTGCCCTTCTCAGAAACCTTATCGGGTTTTCTGAAACTAGTGGAACTTTGTAAAGGTCTCGTAGTGCTACCCTGCCTCGTCTCCTCGGTAGAGATGAATGGGAAGTCGCGATCCCTTGGCAAATGGGTAACACGACTTGTGGGTAAAGATGTGCAACCTCTGCGGAGTGTAAAACTGGTATATCAGCCGTGCTCACGGTCATGAGCAGCTCGGACACTCACATGGTTAACTTATGGAATTAAACTTAATTGGTCATTTGCATTGCATTGTGAGTGTTATTATTAATTGTGATCTCTTATTTATTTGGGTTGGTATCTACTTATACCTAGCAACTGCTAATAAAACTTTGACCAACTTTAATTGCAATGCTCAACTTTAACCATCTCCTTTTGTAAACCTTACACTTCACATGAGCCCCACTATAAGTGAGCTCATGTACATTATTCCCCACAACTTGTTGAGCGATGAACGTATGTGAGCTCACCCTTGCTGTACTCACATCCCCCCAGGTCAAGGACAGGTACCATAAGATGAAGAGCATGAAGGATGTCGCGATGAGATTCGTGAGAGGTCTAGGTCGTCGTCTCCCAGTCAACTATGGTTGCTGGATTGTTGTCTTCGTATGATGTATTTATTTAACTATTTTGTATAGAACTCCATTATATAGTAAAGATGTGACATTCATCTCTTTATCATGAGTCATCATATGTGTGAGACTTGATTCTAGCACACATGTGAGTCGCGCCCGGGTTTGGACCCCTAAATCCGGGTGTGACAGAAGTGCAATCAGAGGAATGTTGACTTTAGGATGAAACCTAGATAGAACTGAACAACCATTACCTACTTACCTTTGCTACTCTGATTGTTTCTAAACTTTCCTTAATATTTTCTCATCTATTGCTGCTTTACTCTGATTACTCTTACCCTTCTCTCTTCTAAAAGCCAACAGTGGATTTCACACTTTGAAATCCTGTACCTAAATTGACCTTTAGGAATAGAAGACCTAATCTTAGGAACAAAAACAAAACTATTTTTGTAAGTATCTATACTCTTGAATGCTTGTCCTTATGATACATGTCTGTTTTGGTTCTTTGATTGAGTGTGATGAGTTGTGGAGTAATGTCCACAATTGCATCAATATATATATAGTTTATATATTAGGAGCCCTAGGCTTCCAATAACTAGAGGAAGCCCAGGTCGGACGGTGCAATCCGGTCGAGCCGGACCACATCCGGACGTCTATAAAACAGCACCCGGAGTGCTAGGGTTCAGTTTTTTACGCTCCACCCCGATTCATTAGCAACGCCGCGTGCGACGACGGCGGTTGCCCCAGAGCGTGTGCGACGGTGGACCCCCAGCTGGTGGCCGCAACTCCATGACCTCGACGTGCGGTGGCGGAGGTTCCTCGATCCGGAGTAGTGGCGGCGGTTCCCAGGTCGGTGGCGGCGGCTCCCCGATCCAGAGGGCGAGCGACAGCGGGGCCCTTGTGCGGGCAAGCGGCGGCGTCCCCGAGGTTCCGAGGAGGCAGCACTTCCAAGGCCGGCGAGCAAGCGACGCCCGTCGACATGCAAGTAGCGACGGCGACGCATGAGGCACGATGTTCGAGCGAGCGGCGTCACGGAAGGCCCGAGATGCGCGCAGCGATGATCGCGCGTGACATCCTCCGATCCGGCACAGTTTTCTTTTCGATTATTGTGTTTTATGCCTACCACATGTATTATTTACGCAAAAAATTGTACGATTTTATGCTTAAACACGGAGTTCGTATATCAGTTTACTGTATGCACATTGGAAAGGCAATTCCTTGACTTATGTTGTTCGTAATTTGCGCGCATGCAATGGAAACTCTCACGATTTTTGCCATAATTTTTGGATCTGTATAAAAAATAGAAACTGCATGCATGCGGCTGCCATATTTTCGGATCTGTCATAAAAATAGGATAGTAATAACAACCTACTAGAGCTATCAACCTCTCGCATTCACTCGGTATTTACGCTTATAATTGAGGGATTTTATGCTTAAAACTTAAGGTTTTTACATTCCACCCGAAGATGCGTCCACCAGTGAACAACATGTCAGATTTTTTACGCAGTGTAACGAATTGCATAAATACATACACTGTGTAGTATAATTTGTATCAGTATATATCATAAACTAGTTCTAATGTGTTTAGCTGCATGGCTGTTGGAGGGATCCTATATTTACGAAGAAAATAAAACATTAAATGCGATTTTTTGTTTCTATACATACAATTCATTTTCTTTCATTGCATATTCTTTCCATCATAAATTCGTGTGCATGTAGTTGGTAATAGATTTTTACGCAGTATACCGAATTGCATAATTATCTACACAGTGTGGCATATTTAGTATCAGTATATATCATAAAATGGTTATTACGAGTCTAGCTGCATGGCTGTTGCAGCGATCCTAAATTTATGGAGGAAATAAAGCATTTAAAATAGAAACCGCCACACATATCTTTCCTAAATTTACACGCATGCAAGGGAACATGTTTGACTCATGCATGCATTTTGCCATAATTTTTGGATCTGTATAACCGCATGCATGCGGCTGCCATGTTTTTCGGATCTGCCATAAAAATAGGATCGTAATAACAACCTACTAGAGCTATCAACCTCTCGCATTAGCTCGGTATTTACGCTTATAATTAAACGATTTTATGCTCAAAACTTAAGGTTATTACGCTCCAACCTGGAGATGCGTCCACCAGTGAACAACATGCCAGATTTTTTACGTAGTGTAACGTATTGCATAAATAGCTACACCATGTAGTATAATTTGTATCAATATATATCATAAACTAGATCTAATGTGTTTAGCTGCATGGCTATTGGAGGGATCCTATATTTATGAAGAAAATAAAACATTAAATACGATTTTTTGTTTCTATGTGTGCAATTCATTTCCTTTCATTGCACATTATTTTCATCATAAATTCGTGTGCATGCAGCTGGCAACAGATTTTTACGCAGTATACTGAATTGCATAATTATCTACACAGGGTAGCATATTTAGTAGCAGTATATATCATAAAATGGTCCTTACGAGTCTAGTTGCATGGCTGTTGCAGCGATCCTAAATTTATGGAGGAAATAAAGCATTTAAAAATAGAAACCGCCACACATATCTTTCCTAAATTTATGTGCATGCAAGGGGACGTGTTTGACTCATGCATGCATTCCTTTTTTGCGCGCACAGACGTGGGCGCAGGTGGTGCAACCGATAGCCTGGTCCAGTCGGTGCGCTGGGTTGAACCAGGTTGCAGGGATGATCGACCTGGGCTTCCTTTAACTATTGGAAGCCCAGGGCTCCCGTTATACCTGCCCTATATATATATATATATATATATATATATATATATATATATATATATATATATATATATATATATATTTATATATATAATAGTTCGACTTAAATTATTCAACATTAAAAAGAGATAGATAAAACAAACAAGAAAATATTCTATCTTAGGGCTCGTTTGGCAAAGCTCCAGCTCCTGCTTCTTTAGCTCCAGATCCTGATCCTCGTGAGGAGCTGATCCTCCTGATTCTCCTAGAGAATCAGAATCATTTTTAAAACTGTTTGGCAAGTAAACTGATTCTTGTCTCCTGAGAGTTGGTGGTCTGTGGCGATTGTCTATTTTACCCTTTGCAGTTCAACTTTGTTACAAACCAATAAGGAGGATGCATATACGGAAAAAAGTTATGAAACAATAACATATAAAATATTCTCATCATAGTAGTGCATAAAATGGTCTCAAATGTTTAATCCATAAATTGGCTCGTTATGTTTTTGTCCAATGGCAATTGCGGGTAATTTCGATCAAACTTTAAGGGGAGGTCCATATTTGGTTGGTTGAGGAGCTGTTTTAAGGGAGAGTGGAGCAGGTTTTTTTAGATCCCACCTTTCTTCACAAAAACGACTCCCAATCTTTCAGCTCCACACGAGAATCAGTTTTAAAAAATACCCGTTTGGCACGGCTCCTCCAGATCCTCGCTTAAAATCAGGAGCCGGAGCTGTGCCAAACGGGCCCTTAATAGATCTATCCTATCCTAATGAGATCCATCTTATCTTAAAAAGATTCTATCTTATCCTTCCATCTTACCTTAACCACTTTGCTTACCTCATCCTAGTGTAACAACCATGATCTAATCCAAATCAATTAGATCCTATCTAGTCATACCAAACTAATCTAAATCCCATTTAATCTAAATATGACATAATCTAAGGTCAGTCACCTAACAAGATAATAGTGGTGAAATAAAATAGACCCTACTCCTATAACACATGTTTTAAACCCAAATTGGTGCCCTAGACCAACTTGGCCATTACGAACAACCTACACATTCTTGATAGGTTGCCTAATCTATCTATTTTAAAAGCGGGATTCTAATCTACCAACCTAACCTACAAGACCCTAATACTTTGTATAACTCCTCTGTTTTAATGTCACACCCGGGTTTCGGGGGCACCAAGACCCGGGCACGAACATAATCACCAGGTGTGCTAGGACCAACTCTCACACATATGATGAATCATGGCACAGGATCGAATGTCACAACTTTACTATATAATAGAAGTTCTATACAAAATAAATAAATAATTACATTATAAGGAGACAACGGTCCAGCAACCCAAAGTTGACTGGGAGACAACGACCTAGACCTCTCACGAACTCGTCACAGCATCCTCCAAGCGCCTCATCCTGCAGTACATGTTCTTGACCTGTGGGGGGTGTGAGACAACAAGAGTGAGCTCACATACGTTCATCGCTCAACAAGTTGTGGGGAATAATGTGCATGAACTCGCCAAAGGTGGGAGCTCACGTGAAGTGTAAGGCTTACCAAAGAGGATGGTTAGAGCTGAGCATTGCTTTTAAATTTGGTCAAAATTTTATTAGCAATTACTAAGTATAAGTAAATACCAACCCAATTAAGTAGTAGAACGAAAGTAACAACATCACCTGCGATGCAATGCATATGACAAATTGTATTTAGTTCCATAAGTTAATCATCAGAGAGTCCTGAGCTGCTCATGACCGTGAGCTCAGCTAGTATACCGGTTTTACACTCTGCATAGGTGGTACCCTTTACCCACAAGTCATGTTACCCATCTGCCAAGGGATCGCGACTTCCCATACACCTCTACCGAGGAGGCGAGGCAGGGTAACACTACGAGGCCTTTACAAAGTTCCACTAGCTTCAGAAAACCCGCTACAGTTTATGGGAAGCTCCAATGCAGGGTTCTTGCCTGACCGCCATCGCAGCAAAATCAACCAAGGACCTCCCTACACTGACCACTCCCCTACTGCCCTTGCCCCTTTCGGGTAAGGTAGTCCTCCACTAGCTTTCCTAATTAATCAGCCAAGGGCGTCCATAAACCCTTGTGGTGGCACGTGTTTCTCAAGTTAAGCTCTATGTTCCAATTAACATTAATGATCTTGACATGAACAGTAAATAACAACGGATAACAAAAGTATAATCATGAATAATGTGTATCTCAATGCCCAAAACCACATATAGCACTAGCAAGTACTACCCAAAAAGTTCAGTGGTAAACAAGGCATAAAGATAGACAAACTAGGGTAACCTATTAGGTCCTATCAAAATTAACCTATGCAGATCATTATGATTAATTAGAACATGAGTGGGTAAAAGAAGTGATCAAGGGCACAACTTGCATGGGACTTGAGATTCCAGGTACCAACTTGCTCTTTAGATGACACGTGTCCTCACTGCTAAACGTAGCAATACAGACAAACATGGTATATACAAAATTAACATTACACCAAACATAAGAATAAACTGCGTATTAATAATCTACACGACGTTACGAGATCGTAGAAACAAGAATTATTAAAGTCGGATCTACGATTATTAAGTTATGAATTTCCGAAGGTTTATGTGTTTTGTACAAGATTAATTATGATATCAATTTTAATGTGGCTTTCATGTCAAAACAGTGACACAAAATGATAAAAAATAATATTACAAAATTATAGGAACTAGAATGGACTAATTTAGACTTAATATGAATTTTCTATGAATTATACAAGTTTCTACATTTAAATATGTACTAAAAATCTATTTTTAAATTAGTTTTCCCTGTTTTATTTGATCTCGGGACTGGGCCTAAAATACAGAGAACTGCAGGGGCTCACTGGTGAATTATCCCAGACCCAGTGAACAATGCCACCAGGACGGCGGATTGATTTCGATATTTAGCAAGGTCTCTTTAACAAAAATGCATGATGAGGGGGTATGCTTCAATTCTGGCCGCAGGATCACGAACCGAGCGCCTGGATTAGATCGGCAGCCGCACGAACCGGTATGCAACGCGGACCACATGATTTGAAAGGAACGGTTCAGATTTTATTAAGCCAGAGTCACTTAGATCCACCCGATCGGATCCGACGGCTACGGTTAACTCACGCGAAAGGGTATTCGGGTTCTAATCCTAGCCGTTCGCTAAAGGATCGACGACCGAGATCACCTACTCCACCCGGACGATGAAACGCGGCGGCGGAAAAGAACGGCGCGGCGGCACCATGACTGGTGAGCTCCTACTTTGCACTCTAGCGCATAAAACTTCGAACCCAACGGTGCTGCACGTAGCGGATAGGGAACCAAGGAGGATGGGGGTAGTTTTACCTCGAATTGGGGCGGTGACTTCTCTGCCCACGTGGTGGTGCGGTTTTCCGTCGTCGGTGATACGCCGATGAGCAATTCCTCACGCACGGACTCTTGATTTGCCCCGCCGAGACCACGGAAGGATTCACCGCGAACCCGCAATGCTCCACTGCCCGACAACTCGCCCAGATCGGCGAAGGGGAAGGCTAGCCGCAGCACGCGGCGGAAGTCTGCGGGTCTATGACGACGGTGAGCAATTCGTTGCTCGGTGATCCCAATCAACGCACCAACTGTGGCGGGAAACGCGTGTCGAGTCAACCACGGCGACCGGTCACCATTGCCCTCAATGCCCGCGACGAAGGGCCAGAGGGTGGGGTGGTTGGCGGCGCACGCGAAATTGAGGAGGAGAGAGAAGAGAGGAGATTCTTATAGTGCCTAGGGACGAGGCCGAGGTGAGGATTTCGGTCAATGGCTCCGAGGTTCGCGGCAAGCTCCGCCACGGCCGGGATTCCGTTGAGGGCGAATACACCGAGCGGATGGGCAGCTGACCTACGCGGCTGACAGGTGGGTCCCTGATGTCGGTGCTCCTCTCTTAGTGGCTGCTAGTGGGGCCAGCGGATCAGTAACAGGCAGCCACGCGCGGGCGGAGTGGGTGAAGGGCCGCGCGGCGTGGTTTGCTGATGGGCCAAATTCGTAGCTGCCGGCCCAAACAGGGTTTCTTCTTCTTTTTATATTATTTCCTTTTCTCTCTCTTTTCAAATTCAAGTTGTATCCAATTTAATTCAAACTCTTGTGACCAAATATTCTCAGATGATATTGCGCCATAAACATTACTATTTTGAAGATATATTATTTTTATATATTTTCTCTTTTTTGTTTTAATTCTAGAATTTCTTTTCTTTTGTCTTTTCCCTTCTTTCCTAATTCAAACTTCAATTCAATTTCAAACTTTGTGGCACTTTGTACACTGGCTAATTATTTATTTTGATCATACCAACCGTGATGAAGTTATTAAATTATAATTTTATTTGTATTGAACAATATTCCTTCCTCTCTATTTACATGGTTTTATTCCCAAGTTAGAGTTTAAATTTTTATGGATCCATTGATATTTTGTTAATGACTCATTTATTTTATTAACCACAAATGCGCAATCGAGTTAAACTCAGCATGATGCAAGATTTATTTAGGTGTCTTTGGGGTATTTATTTAATTGTGTAAGTGGTGTGTTCACATATGATAGTAAGTAGAAATAACACACACAAATAGATAAAGGGATTAATTCCTCCTATTTTATTATATGTTACAAGCTGGGTGTTACAAATCCTACCCCCCTTAAAAGAAATCTCGTCCTCGAGATTTGTAAGAAAAGGGGTGTAGCCTTTTTTTCAACACATATGCACAAACAAAATCTCAACATGATGCATAATTTATTAGCAAAACATACGGTCAAATAGACCTTATTATTCCTTCTAAAATAATATCATATCATCTAAAGTAACATCTAGATCTTACAAATGGTAGTAATTTATATATATGTTTATGTAGCTTGGTGGAGCTGGTGGTGGTGGAGGTTGTTGTTGTTGTCTCTCCGACCGCGCTTGCCTTATTTCTTGGTGGACCTGACGTATTTCCTCGCGTCCTTGTCTTATCTGATTTTGCATCTCGGTCACCAGGTCTGTTAATTGTTGTATTACCAGCCTTTGGGCAGCAACCACTTGATCGATTTCAACAGGTGGAGGATTTGGAGAATTCATTTCTGTTTGCTGTTGCGTGATAATCTTTCCTTTCCTGGTATTGACCATGAAAGTTAGAAGCATATGGTAATAGTTTTGCAAAGGAAATTATTCAATAAGCAAAATGAATAAGCTAGTAGCTGGTTATAATCTGAAGATTCTTTAATAGGGCTTAATTTTTGTTTTATGTTCAGATTGGGGTAACCAGTCGTATAAGGTGAATATCCAAGGGTAAGATAGAATCTGTCAAGATGAGAAATATATATGGGTGAGATAGACTACAAGATGTAGGTTAAAAGTTTGTTTGTTGTTAGGTGGGAATAGAAAGGTTATACTATTCATCATGGCTCTATGGGTTGGGTTAGCTCATGGTTGAGTTGATCCAATGTGCTAAGTTAAGTTAATACATGGCTAGTAGGGTCTATTCTCTTCTACTAGTGTCACTAATCTGTTTAAGTGGACTACATTAGGTTAGATTACATTAGACCACACTAGATCAGATCACATTAGGTAGGATAAGTTCTAGATTAGATTGGATATGACTAGATTAGACTAGTTTAGGTTAGATAGGTCTAACAGGGTAGAATATGTATAATTAAGATATGTTAGAATCTTTTGATATTAGTTAGATATGTTATGATAAGATAGAATCTCTTCAAGATAAGATGAATTTACTAAGGTAAGAAGAATCTTTTAAGATGAGGTGGATCTAGTAAGATACGAGAGAATCTTATAAGATACGATGAATCTATTAAGATATGGGAGAGTATTTTAAGATTAGAGGGATCTCTATGAGATAGATACATTTCAATGGAGGATAATCTAAGTTGCTTAGTTATCTTATGAATTCCATTTATGCCTATACGTATATGCGGATGTAATTGTGGACATTACTCCACAACCCATCACACTCAATCAAAGATCCAAATCAGACAAGTATCATAAGAACAAACATTCAAGCATATAGATAAAAAAATAGTTTTGTTTTTGTTCCTAAGAATAGGTCTCCTATTCCTAAAGATCACTTTAGGCATGGGATTTCAAAGTGTGAAATCCACATTTGTCTTTAGAAGGAAAAGGTAAGAGTAATCAGAGTAAAGCGGAAATAGATGAGAAAAGATCAAGAAGAGTTTAGAAAAGAGCAGAGTAGCAAAGGTAAGTAAGTATTGGTTGTCCAGTTCTATCTAGGTTTCGTCCTACAGTCAACATTCCTCTGATACCACTTCTGTCACACCCGGGTTTCGGGGGCACCAAGACCCGGGCGCGAACATAATCACCAGGTGTGCTAGGACCAAGTCTCACACATATGATGAATCATGGCACAGGATCGAATGTCACAACTTTACTATATAATAGAAGTTCTATACAAAATAAATAAATAATTACATTATAAGGAGACAACGGTCTAGCAACCCAAAGTTGACTAGGAGACGACGACCTAGACCTCTCACGAACTCGTCACAGCATCCTCCAAGCGCCTCATCCTGCGGTACATGTTCTTGACCTGTGGGGGGGTGTGAGACAGCAAGAGTGAGCTCACATACGCTCATCGCTCAACAAGTTGTGGGGAATAATGTGCATGAACTCGCCAAAGGTGGGAGCTCACGTGAAGTGTAAGGCTTACCAAAGAGGATGGTTAGAGCTGAGCATTGCTTTTAAAGTTGGTCAAAATTTTATTAGCAATTACTAAGTATAAGTAAATACCAACCCAATTAAGTAGTAGAACGAAAGTAACAACATCACCTGTGATGCAATGCATATGACAAATTGAATTTAGTTCCATAAGTTAATCATCAGAGAGTCCTGAGCTGCTCATGACCGTGAGCTCAGCTAGTATACCAGTTTTACACTCTGCAGAGGTGGTACCCTTTACCCACAAGTCATGTTACCCATCTGCCAAGGGATCGTGACTTCCCATACACCTCTACCGAGGAGGCGAGGTAGGGTAACACTACGAGGCCTTTACAAAGTTCCACTAGCTTCAGAAAACCCGCTACAGTTTATGGGAAGCTCCAATGCAGGGTTCTTGCCTGACCGCCATCGCAGCAAAATCAACCAAGGACCTCCCTACACTGACCACTCCCCTACTGCCCTTGCCCCTTTCGGGTAAGGTAGTCCTCCACTAGCTTTCCTAATTAATCAGCCAAGGGCGTCCATAAACCCTTGTGGTGGCACGTGTTTCTCAAGTTAAGCTCTATATTCCAATTAACATTAATGATCTTGACATGAACAGAAATAACAACGGATAACAAAAGTATAATCATGAATAATGTGTATCTCAATGCCCAAAACCACATATAGCACTAGCAAGTACTACCCAAAAATTTCAGTGGTAAACAAGGCATAAAGATAGACAAACTAGGGTAACCTATTAGGTCCCATCAAAATTAACCTATGCAGATCATTATGATTAATTAGAACATGAGTGGGTAAAAGAAGTGATCAAGGGCACAACTTGCCTGGGACTTGAGATTCCAGGTACCAACTTGCTCTTTAGATGACACGTGTCCTCACTGCTAAACGTAGCAATACAGACAAACATGGTATATACAAAATTAACATTACATCAAACATAAGAATAAACTGCGTATTAATAATCTACACGACGTTACGAGATCGTAGAAACAAGAATTATTAAAGTCGGAGCTACGATTATTAAGTTATGAATTTCCAAAGGTTTTATGTGTTTTGTACAAGATTAATTATGATATCAATTTTAATGTGGCTTTCATGTCAAAACAGTGACACAAAATGATAAAAAATAATATTACAAAATTATAGGAACTGGAATGGACTAATTTAGACTTAATATGAATTTTCTATGAATTATACAAGTTTCTGCATTTAAATATGTACTAAAAATCTATTTTTAAATTAGTTTTCCCTATTTTATTTGATCTCGGGACTGGGCCTAAAATACAGAGAACTGCAGGGGCTCACTGGTGAATTATCCCAGACCCAGTGAACAATGCCACCAGGACGGCGGATTGATTTCGATATTTAGCAAGGTCTCTTTAACAAAAATGCATGATGAGGGGGTATGCTTCAATTCTGGCCGCAGGATCACGAACCGAGCGCCTGGACTAGATCGGCAGCCGCACGAACCGGTATGCAACGCGGACCACATGATTTGAAAGGAACGGTTCAGATTTTATTAAGCCAGAGTCACTTAGATCCACCCGATCGGATCCGACGGCTACGGTTAACTCACGCGAAAGGGTATTCGGGTTCTAATCCTAGCCGTTCGCTAAAGGATCGACGACCGAGATCACCTACTCCACCCGGACGACGAAACGCGGCGGCGGAAAAGAACGGCGCGGCGGCGCCATGACTGGTGAGCTCCTACTTTGCACTCTAGCGCCTAAAACTTCGAACCCAACGGTGCTGCGCGTAGCGGATAGGGAACCAAGGAGGATGGGGGTAGTTTTACCTCGAATTGGGGCGGTGACTTCTTTGCCCACGCGGTGGTGCTGTTTTCCGTCGTCGGTGATACGCCGATGAGCAATTCCTCACGCACGGACTCTTGATTTGCCCCGCCGAGACCACAGAAGGATTCACCGCGAACCCGCAATGCTCCACGGCCCGACAACTTGCCCAGATCGGCGAAGGGGAAGGCTAGCCGCAGCACGCGACGGAAGTCTGCGGGTCTATGACGACGGTGAGCAATTCGTTGCTCGGTGATCCCAATCAACGCACCAACTGTGGCGGGAAACGCGTGACGAACACCAGGGATCACACCCCTACTACGAATTGGGGCTTGGGAGTTGTAATTCTCGAAGTCAACCACGGCGACCGGTCACCATTGCCCTCAATGCCCGCGACGAAGGGCCAGAGGGTGGGGTGGTTGGCGGCACACGCGAAATTGAGGAGGAGAGAGAAGAGAGGAGATTCTTATAGTGCCTAGGGACGAGGCCGAGGTGAGGATTTCGGTCAATGGCTCCGAGGTTCGCGGCAAGCTCCGCCACGGCCGGGATTCCGTTGAGGGCGAATACACCGAGCGGATGGGCAGCTGACCTACGCGGCTGACAGGTGGGTCCCTGATGTCGGCGCTCCTCTCTTAGTGGCTGCTAGTGGGGCCAGCGGATCAGTGACAGGCAGCCACGCGCGGGCGGAGTGGGTGAAGGGCCGCGCGGCGTGGTTTGCTGATGGGCCAAATTCGTAGCTGCCGGCCCAAACAGGGTTTCTTATTCTTTTTCTTTTATTTCCTTTTCTCTCTCTTTTCAAATTCAAGTTGTATCCAATTTAATTCAAACTCTTGTGACCAAATATTCTCAGATGATATTGCGCCATAAACATTACTATTTTGAAGATATATTATTTTTATATCTTTTCTCTTTTTGGTTTTAATTCTAGAATTTCTTTTCTTTTGTCTTTTCCCTTCTTTCCTAATTCAAACTTCAATTCAATTTCAAACTTTGTGGCACTTTGTACACTGGCTAATTATTTATTTTGATCATACCAACCGTGATGAAGTTATTAAATTATAATTTTATTTGTATTGAACAATATTCCTTCCTCTCTATTTTCATGGTTTTATTCCCAAGTTAGAGTTTAAATTTTTATGGATCCATTGATATGTTGTTAATGACTCATTTATTTTATTAACCACAAATGCGTAATCGAGTAAAACTCAGCATGATGCAAGATTTATTTAGGTGTCTTTGGGGTATTTATTTAATTGTGTAAGTGGTGTGTTCACATATGATAGTAAGTAGAAATAACACACACAAATAGATAAAGGGATTAATTCCTCCTATTTTATTATATGTTACAAACTGGGTGTTACATTTAACCTAACAACAAAATAGAGATCCTGACCTACCGACACCATGTAATCCATCCTACCCACATATATCTACAATATGTCCCTAACTCGGATGATCACACCAAGACCAAAGGAAAAAAGAAGGTCAACCTCGACAAGGAAGGATAGTAGTTAAATCAGATCTCGAGATGAATCAAGATTCATCGTCGGGGATGGAGTCTTTCCTTGCCTGTCCTTGCTTGCCACGACCTATCCTTGCCATAATATTTCTTACCCCAACCTATCCTCGCTCTAACCAAATCTCATCTTGCCTATTAGGTGGCTAGATATAGAAGATTCTTATGATTTCCTAATCACCCACTAATTGGTTATTAAAGATAATAAAACCACTTGATCTTTGAACCAATTAGAAACTAAAAGCTAAATTACACACCAATCTAGTTATATCCCTCTTCTAACTAATCTCGAGGACGAGATTATTTTTAAGGGGATAGAATTTGTAACACCCTAAAATAATGTCTTAAAGATTATGGAAGTTCTTCAAAAGATATTGGATTAGAAATGCTTTTAATACATACTTTATTAGCTTTAAAAGAAATTATTCTCTTAAAATAAATAAATGGTAGTATTAGAATTCATTTATTCAAAGTTATACTTAGGTCTTGAAACTAGAAGTTGAATTTGATATTAACTATAATTTTTAATTATTCATGTGAGTGAATTAATTTGCATGGATCATATAATAATATTACTTAAAGGGATGAACTAATTAAATATAAATAAAACTTTGGATTAGCGTGTGGGACTTTTCTTGATTGTGAATTCTAATTGAATTTAAAATTTAAACTTTATAGAACTTTATTTGAAGTAGAAACAAAATAGGAAAAACAAAAGGAATGAAAAATAGAAATAAGAAAAGAAAACAGATTGAAATGATAAAAGAAAAAGAAAAGCCTTGTTGGGCCTGCTGCCTTGCTTTCGGCCCACCAGAGCCTTGCGCACAACCCATCCCACGCGCCACACCCTGGGCGCCGACATCCCGACCCCACGGGTCAGCCTCGCCCTAGCCGCTCTGCCTCGTGCGTTCCTCTGACGTATGGGCCTTGCTCGTCATCCCTCTCCTCCGTTCGCGGTCGCCGTTGTCAGGTCGTTGAAGATCTCACGGGATCCTCGCCAATGCCAGCTGAACGACCCTTCCCCCGGCTCTGGAGTATGTAACTCGAGCACCGCACGCCCTCATCCCATCGAATCGGCCCTCGGCCACGGCGTGTGATAGAATCACAGAGGGAGCGAGTGAAGAGAGAGAAACCGAGCGCCGCCGCCATGGGTACCCAGCCTATGATGCCATTCAGACCAAAAGGACTAGCCATGGTGGTTCGTGGGGTCCCTTGGCTTGTGTTTGGGGCCTCACCGAGTGGATTTGAAGCCGGTGGTGCTCGGCATTGCTCACTGGAAGCGTCATCGCCGTGGAGCCGCGGTTCGGCGCAACCAGCATTGTCGGAGCACCGTTTGTAGGTAAGCCATAGTTCATCTTGTTCGCCATGTTTCCCTCTCTCGTCCTTAGGAAGTATCGTGTATCTTGGTGCACTGGGGCGCTGATCCGTTGGTCGCCGGCGATGGCGCCACCGTGCGGGCGCAAGCGCCACCGCGCTGCTCGACCTGGGTTGGGGTGGGTGGTGCGCTGTCGTCGGATTCATATCGGACGAAGGAGATTAGATTGGGTCCGAAATACATATGGGTCGTTGATCATGTTTCGGGTGGCTGGGATTAGACCGTTGTGTACCCTTTCGCTACATCTGATCCATGCCATCGATTCATCCGCGAGCGGCCACAATTATATGCACTAGAAAAAGGTGCGCCCTATCGGGCGCTGTACCAATCACTAATGTACAAGATCATCTCAAATTGTATTGTACATTGAAGGGAACCATTTATCATTAAAGCGAAATATTCAGATAAAGGAAGGCAATCACAAACAAAAATAATGACACGCATATTATCTTTCCCTTTTCTGTAGTATTTTGGAAATATCACGAACTATGACAAATGTCAAACCGTGCAACAAAGTCTCTAACTATCAAACGTTAGCCCATGAAGTAGGGCAATCGCATGGCAAGTGACCTATTTTGATGCTTGTGTGGCACAGTGCCTCATCCTTGCACTCGCTAGCAATGTGCTCAGGCTCTTTGAAGTTCCAGCAAATAGGTTTTGAGGTGCACTCTGCTGCAAAGTGGCTGTAGAAAAAAAGGGAGCAGAGTTATTGTCCACTACAAACAAAACATCATTCTTCTGATTCCAACAAAAAATAGAACGGGTGCATGCGTGCGGCTATATTATAAGTGTTGCTGGTTTATTTTACCCTAGAAGGTTATATTTATTGCACGTAACCGCAGATTGGCACACATGCTTCTGTTTTGTGATGGCTGGATGCATGTCCTTCTGTGCCGTATTATGCTCCTCTGCATGACACCTACCAAAACAAACACATAATTAATAATCAAAATAATCTTCCACCCTAACAGAATGCCTTTCACTGCCAGATAATTTATTTTGTAGCTAGCAAGTGATCTAGAGAACAATGTACCGCCACATTAAGGTTTTAGTTTTGCACCGGTCTAGGTTATTAATTGTTTGGAGCTAGCAAAATTTGGAGGCCCAGTACAAGGTGGAGAGTAGCAAAATGACAATGTAGCAGCACGCACAGAACCAGGAGAATTCCTTGTGACCTAGCACCATGTCGTGTTGCTACGCTTAATGATGTTTTGTAGTGTGGCCTGACATGGTTCGAGTTACACACTGGCCATATATGTAGTAGCTAGTATAGACATACTTGTGCTCACAAATTTTGGGTGAAGCAACTCATAGGTTGTTATTCTATTATTGTGATTGAGAATCATCATCAGTTGACCTAGTGTTGGGGAGGAGGTTTGGTACGAAAGGTGTTTTAAATTTGTTGTTATTCCGCTAAAGCCTATTGAAAGCTCCTTGATAGCTATGACAAAGGTCAGGTAAGGCGATTCTACAACAATAATTTGTAAATATGCTCAAATATCTGCTAGAATGTCATAGATATTAGATAGCTGCATCCTGTTTAGATCAAATGAATGAATCTATAAATAATTTTATACCAAGAAGCACATACTAAAGATCTAAATTCACTGAAATCATAGAATGCAGCTACCTTCTCTAGCTATTGATTGTTTATTCCATTGACTGGACAACATCCTTGAGCAATGGCAGAATCACCATAGCCTTATAGAACAAAACCCTCCAAATCACATGCACACTCCAGAAAACGAACCTAAACAGAAGATTTTTCCATTATTTTAAAAAACAAAGCAATTAAAAAGCATTAAGAAAACAAGTTAATTTAAAGTATGTAAACATGAGCTAGGAAGCACAAGAACATATTTGTTAAGAAAAAAATGCTAAACTGGGGGCTTGTAAATTCTGAAAAGGCCTCGGACTCACATTAGAGCCGTCAGATGTTAAGGGGCCAAGACAAGATTGCTTGGATAGAGATTATCCATCAACCCTTTTCAAGACCACATACATGTGAGGCTGAGGCTATGTGAATGCAAGAGATATTTAAAAAATCATTGATCCTTGAAATCCAGAGATGCACCATAGGCTGTTGCCCCTTTTGCTAAGGTCACACCAAGCTTGCTGGTCAGAACTCCCATAACAGCCTCTGCCATATTGGTTGTGCTTGCTTGTTTGGGGCTCAATAACACGAGTTTAAGGATGTACTTGGCCTCAAAACCCAGATGTCATGTGTCAATCAAAGAGATCTTGTTTTAGGTGAAAAATATGAATTTCAGAACCAACATTGAACAAATTGTGAACTGAAGAACATTGATACCTGAATATGGTGACGTGAGAAAACAAGGATGCTCTACAGGGCCTAGCTGAAGACACCTAAAACACTTGACAGAAGCAGAGTGGGAACTGCACTGATGCTGCAAGACCCTAAGAACAGTGACCAACAAGTCAACAACCATGAAGAGTTGTAGTTCTTGGAGCTCCATGTAAAAAAAGGACGAACAAAAATATCTTCATAATATGGGTCTAGCACTGATGCTACTATGATTAATTAGCATCTTGTCCTTTAGGTGCTGACTGTAACAAGCAACACTGCACTCTACCAGCAGTAGAGAAATAAGCAAGAAACAATAATGACAGTATTTCTTTAACAACATTAAGGTAGTATTAAACAAATTGCAGATGATGCACCATGTGAGGAGAAGCGACATACTATGAATGATCAAGTGGTTGCAAATTCGATGAGGCAAGAATGCAAGACGTCGACACATACCACAGTTCAGTTCACATCTAATGTATAATGGGAGTGTAAAATTTAACACCAACTGGTTGTAGCTAAAAGAAGTGCATAAAATGTTGTCTATTTGTGAAGATGTATAAATAGGACATATGAACACACTGTACAAGTTCCTACTTCAAACAAAATAATTTTTAACATGTTTCATTAGTAGTTTCAGGTACGTGCAGCATTTGCGCTTGCACTTGATAATTAACATTTTCCTCTAAGTGTGGTGTCTGTCCAAACTTCACCAGGCGGCCTAAGGTGTAGCATGTCCTTGTATTTTATAAACTTCAGAAGTTAACCATCAAAACACATGACTATTTTCAATAAGTAATAGGTCAACAAGTGGGGTGGCCTCCTAATAAGGTAGAAAAAAATAATGGAATAGCATATCATCAATGAACATTAAACCTAACTGATTAAATGAAGCAACACCAATACCGCCCTTCTGGATCTACCGATGCATGGTTTCCAATCTGGGCACGGACATAATTGGTCTTACTCGCCTCAGACGACACATTCGGGAGGTTCTCGCGTAGGCCCTAGAGCCGGTTGATGAGGTCTGTACACGCTGTGGTGAGCACCTGGACGTCGCCATCAACCTAGTGGACCTTCGCGTGCGCGGCGACGTCTATGTGGGCCGCCTGGTCGGCCAGGGCTCGCACCTCGTCCTCCTGCTCGGCGCGCGCCACGATGGCAATGATGCAGACAATCCAGAGCTCAAGTTGCGCTGCAATAAGTTGCTGAGTTGGAGACAGGGCCTGGATCTTGGCGCCGCTGTGGCCTGGCTGGGCGTGGTAGGGCTTGAAGAGAGGGCTCGGGGGAGACTTGCAGGACAGCGTCGTGAGATTGAGAAGGAGGTCACCAAGGTTTGCAGGAAAGGTGATGGGTGGACGGTGGGTGAGGTGGTGGTGCGTGGCAGGGTCGTCGGAGGTGCCCGGGTCGCCCATCACCCAGTGGAAGGCCCGAAGTAGGAACGCCAACCACGAGGGGGAAGAGGGATGCCTCGGCGTGGGAGGGAGAAAGGGACCGGAAGGGGAGGACGCAAGTACGACGTGGGAGAGTGTTCGGTGGGAGACAGACCCGTCTACCTGCGCTCAGAGCTGAAGTTTAGGAAAATTTCGGGTCCGGGTGACTGCCAGGCGTCGCGCGACAGATGGCGGGGAGGCCACCGAATGCGGCAGGCGCAGCAAAATGGGTGAGGTTTTAATATCTCTGATGATGTCGTTTTGGCATTTTAAATCTGGGCCACAGATCGGCGAACAGGCGAATCAGTTGGGGTCGTGGCAGGGGGGATTGCGGGCTGTGGATCTTGGATCCAAAGGCATGTGGCGCGTACCGTTTCATTTGGTCAAGGACTTAATCTGAGCCGCTTGTCTATGATCCATCGGCTAGGGTGGCTGCGTACCTCTTCGGCTCGTGCTTTTGCTAAAGAGACCCTGCCCTTTTGTAAAACCAACCTACCATCCCCTGGTATAGAAATATCAATGCGAGCGGGTCCTGAAATTTACAAGGAAATTCATGAACTAATAAGAAATAGTGGCCGCAGTCCGAGATTATTTAAATTAAGTAAAACAAATCAGAGATTATGATTTCTAGTGTAAAAGTATGCTAAACTTAGAAAACCTATAACTTACTCGTTTTAACTCTGTTTTAGTCCGTTCGAATTTCGTTAGTCTCGTATTAAGGTTGTCTACGTAGTAAACACATTATTTTTGTCACATCATACATTTTTAGAGTTAGATATTAATTTATCCAATGGTTAGTAGATTAAAACTTGCTAATCAAAGTTAGCCTATCTATGATTATAATCTAACTGAAATATAAACTATAATGAAGTCATAACTTGGACTAAAGTTGAATTAGTTATTTCTTTAATATCTTTTATCATATGATTTTCATTAATCAACATAGAATATAGTTTTTACTCACGAAAATCTTCCGAAAACCATATCTTATTAACCATAACTACAATTTTAGTGATTCTCGAACCCACGATCTCGTAGCAGCGCGTATAATATTCTTACATTGTTTGTTCTCATGTTTGGTGTACTGTTTTGTTTAGGTACTCCTTGTCTATCTGTATGTATTGCTATGAGTAGCGGTAAGGTCACGAGTCACCCGAAGACCAACTTGGTAAAAGTACCTGGAATCTCGAGTCTAAGGCAAGTTGTGCCCTTGATCACTTTTTTACCTAATAATGTTTATGTTAATCACTGTGATATGTGAAAGGGAATTAGGCTTACACCTATTTTCCTAATTAATTTTGGTGGTTGAATTGCCCAACACAAATAATTGGACTAACTAGTTTGCTCTAGTGTATAAGTTATACAGGTGCCAAAGGTTCACACTTAGCCAATAAAAAGACCAAGAATTGGGTTCAACAAAGAGAGCAAGGGATAACCGAAGTGTGCCCTGGTCTGGCGCACCAGACTATCCGGTGTGCCACCGGACAATGTCCGGTGCACCAGGGGACTTCACGCTGAACTCTTCACCTTCGGGAAAATCCAGAGGCGCTCCGCTATAATTCACCGGACTGTCCGGTGTACACCAGACAGTGTCCGGTGCTCCAAGGAAGAGCGTCTCAGGAACTCGCCAGCTTCGGGAATTCACTCCGCTATAATTCACCGGACATGTCCGGTGTGCACCGGACTGACCGGTGAGCCAGCGGAGCAACGGCTACTTCGCGCCAACGGTCACCTGCAGAAGCATTAAATGCACGCCAGAGCACGCAGAAGTCAGGCACGCGCGAAGTGGCGCACCGGACACTCTACAGTGCATATCCGGTGTGCCACCGGACATCCAGGTGGGCCTAGCAGTCAGTGCTCCAACGGTCAGAACCCAACGGCCTGGTGACGTGGCTGGCGCACCGGATAGTGTCCGGTGGCACACCGGACTGTCCGGTGCGCCATGCGACAGCAGCCTCCACCAAACGGCTAGTTTGGTGGTTGGGGTTATAAATACCCCCAACCACCCCACATTCAAGTCATCCAAGTTTTCACACTTCCAACCACTTACAAGAGCTAGGCATTCAATACAAGACACACCCAAGTGATCAAATCCTCTCCCAATTCCACAAAAGCATTAGTGACTAGTGAGAGTGATTTGTCGTGTTCTTTTGAGCTCTTGCGCTTGGATTGCTTTCTTCTTTCTCATTCTTTCTTGAGATCAATACTCACTTGTAACCGAGGCAAGAGACACCAATTGTGTGGTGGTCCTTGCAGGGAAGTTTGTTCTCGGTTGATTTGAGAAGAGAAAGCTCACTCGGTCCGAGGGACCGTTTGAGAGAGGGAAGGGGTTGAAAAAGACCCGGCCTTTGTGGCCTCCTCAACAGGGAGTAGGTTTGCGAGAACCGAACCCCGGTAAAACAAATCTGCGTGTCACACTCTTTATTTGCTTGCGATTTGTTTTGCGCCCTCTCTCGCGTAACTTTGTAAATTTTAGTTTCGCCCTATTCACCCCCCCTAGGCGACTTTCAATTGGTATCAGAGTCCGGTGCTTCATTAGAGCCTAACCGCTCGAAGTGATGTCGGGAGATCACGCCAAGAAGGAGATGGAGACCGGCGAAAAGCCCACTACAAGCCACGGGAAGGCTTCATCGGAAGAGTCCCGCAAAAAGGGAAAGGGGAAGGAGAAGAAAGCTTCTTCCCACAAGTCGCATCGGAGTGGCGACAAGATAAAGAAGATGAGGAAGGTGGTCTACTACGAGACCGACACTTCATCACCTTCCACCTCCGGCTCCGACGCGCCCTCCGTAACTTCTAAGCGCCATGAGCGCAAGAAGTTTAGTAAGATTCCCTTACACTATCCTCGCACTTCTGGACATACTCCATTACTTTCCGTTCCATTAGGCAAACCGCCAACCTTTGACGGTGAAGATTATGCTAGGTGGAGTGACTTAATGAAATTTCATCTAACCTCACTCCACAAAAGTATATGGAATGTTGTTGAGTTTGGAGCACAGGTACCATCCGTAGGGGATGAGGATTATGATGAGGACGAGGTGGCCCAAATCGAGCACTTCAACTCCCAATCCACAACTATACTCCTCGCCTCTCTAAGTAGGGAGGAGTACAACAAGGTGCAAGGATTAAAAAGCGCCAAGGAAGTTTGGGACGTGCTCAAGACCGCGCACGAGGGTGATGAACTCACCAAGATCACCAAGCGGGAAACGATCGAGGGGGAGCTCAGTCGCTTCCGTCTTCGCCAAGGGGAGGAGCCTCAAGACATGTACAACCGGCTCAAAACCTTGGTGAATCAAGTGCGCAACCTCGGGAGCAAGAAATGGGATGACCACGTGGTGGTTAAGGTTATTCTAAGATCACTTATTTTCCTTAACCCTACTCAAGTACAATTAATTCGTGGTAATCCTAGATACACACTAATGACTCCCGAGGAAGTAATCGGGAATTTTGTGAGCTTTGAGTTTATGATTAAAGGCTCACGAAAGATCAACGAGCTTGACGGCCCCTCCACGTCCGAAGCTCAACCGGTCGCATTTAAGGCGACGGAGGAGAAGAAGGAGGAGTCTACACCGATTAGAACACCCATCGACGCCTCCAAGCTCGACAACGAGGAAATGGCGCTCGTCATCAAGAGCTTCCGCCAAATCCTCAAGCAAAGGAGGGGGAAAGATTACAAGCCCCGCTCCAAGAAGGTTTGCTACAAGTGTGGTAAGCCCGGTCACTTTATAGCAAAATGTCCTATTTCTAGTGACAGTGACAGGGGCGACGACAAGAAGGGGAAGAAGAAAGGAGAAGAGGTACTATAAGAAGAAGGGCGGCGATGCCCATGTTTGTCGCGAGTGGGACTCCGACGAAAGCTCTAGTGACTCCTCCGACGACGAGGACGCCGCCAACATCGCCGTCACCAAGGGACTTCTCTTCCCCAACGTCGGCCACAAGTGCCTCATGGCAAAGGACGGCAAAAAGAAGAAGGTTAAATCCAAATCCTCCACTAGATATGAGTCCTCTAGTGATGATAATGCTAGTGATGAGGAAGATAATTTGCGTACCCTTTTTGCCAACTTAAACATGCAACAAAAAGAGAAATTAAATGAATTAATTAGTGCCATCCATGAGAAGGATGACCTCTTGGACTCCCAAGAAGACTTCCTAATCAAGGAAAACAAAAAGCATGTTAAAGTTAAAAATGCTTATTCTCTAGAAGTTGAAAAATGTGAAAAATTATCTAGTGAACTAAGCACTTGCCATGAGACTATAGACAACCTTAGAAATAAGAATGCTAATTTGTTAGCTAAGGTTGATTCCATTGCTTGTAATGTTTCAATTCCAAATCTTAGAAATGATAATGATGATTTGCTTGCTAAGATTGAAGAATTGAACATTTCTCTTGCTAGCCTTAGAGATGAAAATAAAAAATTGCTTGCTAAGGCTAAAGATTTTGATGTTTGCAATACTACCATTTCCGACCTTAGAAGTAAAAATGACATATTGCATGCTAAGGTTGTAGAATTAAAATCTTGCAAACCATCTACATCTACCGTTGAGCACACTTCTATTTGTACTGGATGTAGAGATGTTGATATTAATGCTATCCATGATCATATGGCTTTAATTAAACAACAAAATGATCATATAGCAAAATTAGATGCTAAAATTGCCGAGCATGAACTTGAAAATGAAAATTTTAAATTTGCTCGTAGTATGCTTTATAGTGGGAGACGCCCTGGCATCAAGGATGGCATTTGCTTCCAAAAGGGGGACAATGTCAAACTTAATGCCCCTCCTAAGAAATTGTCTAATTTTGTTAAGGGCAAGGCTCCCATGCCTCAAGATAACGAGGGTTACATTTTGTACCCTGCCGGTTATCCTGAAAGCAAAATTAGGAGAATTCATTCTAGGAAGTCTCACTCTGGCCCTAACCATGCTTTTATGTATAAGGGTGAGACATCTAGTTCTAGGCAACCAACCCGTGCTAAGTTGCCTAAGAAGAAAACTCCTAGTGCATCAAATGATCATGACATTTCATTTAAAACTTTTGATGCATCATATGTGTTAACTAACAAATCCGGCAAGGTAGTTGCCAAATATGATGGGGGCAAGCACAAGGGGTCAAAGACTTGTGTTTGGGTACCCAAAGTTCTTGTGTCTAATGCTAAAGGACCCAAAACCATTTGGGTACCTAAAGTCAAGAACTAAACATGTTTTGTAGGTTTATGCATCCGGGGGCTCAAGTTGGATAATCGACAGCGGGTGCACAAACCACATGACAGAGGAGAAGAAAATGTTCTCCTCCTACGAGAAAAACCAAGATCCTTAACGAGCTATCACATTCGGGGATGGAAATCAAGGTTTGGTCAAAGGATTGGGTAAAATTGTTATATCTCCTGACCATTCTATTTCCAATGTTTTTCTTGTAGATTCTTTAGATTACAATTTGCTTTCTGTATCTCAATTATGTCAAATGGGCTACAACTGTCTGTTCACTGATGTAGGTGTCACTGTCTTTAGAAGAAGTGATGATTCAATAGCATTTAAGGGAGTGTTAGAGGGTCAGCTATACTTGGTAGATTTTGATAGAGCTGAACTCGACACTTGCTTAATTGCTAAGACTAACATGGGCTGGCTCTGGCACCGCCGACTAGCACATGTTGGGATGAAGAATCTTCATAAGCTTCTAAAGGGAGAACACATTTTAGGATTAACAAATGTTCATTTTGAGAAAGACAGGATTTGTAGCGCATGCCAAGCAGGGAAGCAAATTGGTGCCCACCATCCACATAAGAACATCATGACGACTGACAGGCCACTGGAACTCCTACACATGGACCTATTCAGCCCGATAGCTTACATAAGCATTGGCGGGAGTAAGTACTGTCTAGTTATTGTGGATGATTATTCTTGCTTCACTTGGGTATTCTTTTTGCAGGAAAAATCTCATACCCAAGAGACCTTAAAGGGATTCTTGAGACGGGCTCAAAATGAGTTCGGCTTGAGGATCAAGAAAATTAGAAGCGACAACGGGACGGAGTTCAAGAACTCACAAATCGAAGGCTTTCTTGAGGAGGAGGGCATCAAGCATGAGTTCTCTTCTCCCTACACGCCACAACAAAATGGTGTAGTGGAGAGGAAGAACCGAACACTATTGGACATGGCAAGAACCATGCTTGATGAGTACAAGACATCAGATCGGTTTTGGGCCGAGGCGGTCAACACCGCCTGCTACGCCATCAACCGGTTGTATCTACACCGAATCCTCAAGAAGACATCTTATGAACTCCTAACCGGTAAAAAGCCCAATATTTCATATTTTAGAGTCTTTGGTAGCAAATGCTTTATTCTTGTTAAAAGAGGTAGAAAATCCAAATTTGCTCCTAAGACTGTAGAAGGCTTTTTACTAGGATATGATTCAAACACAAGGGCATATAGAGTCTTTAACAAGTCCACTGGACAAGTTGAAGTTTCTTGTGACGTTGTGTTTGATGAGACTAACGGCTCTCAAGTAGAGCAAGTTGATCTTGATGAGATAGGTGATGAAGAGGCTCCATGCATCGCGCTAAGGAACATGTCCATTGGGGATGTGTGTCCTAAGGAATCCGAAGAGCCTCCAAATGCACAAGATCAACCATCCTCCTCCACGCAAGCATCTCCACCAACTCAAAATGAGGATGAGGCTCAAGTTGATGAAGGAGAAGATCAAGCAAATGAGCCACCTCAAGATGACGGCAATGATCAAGGAGGAGATGCAAATGATCAAGACAAGGAGGATGATGAACCAAGGCCGCCACACCCAAGAGTCCACCAAGCAATCCAACGAGATCACCCCGTCGACACCATCCTTGGCGATATTCATAAGGGGGTAACTACTAGATCTCGTGTTGCACATTTTTGTGAGCATTACTCTTTTGTTTCCTCTATTGAGCCACACAGGGTAGAGGAAGCACTACAAGATTCGGATTGGGTGGTGGCGATGCAAGAGGAGCTCAACAACTTCACTAGGAATGAGGTATGGCATTTAGTTCCACGTCCTAACCAAAATGTTGTAGGAACCAAATGGGTTTTCCGCAACAAGCAAGATGAGCATGGTGTGGTGACAAGGAACAAAGCTCGACTTGTGGCCAAAGGATACTCCCAAGTCGAAGGTTTGGATTTTGGTGAAACCTATGCACCCGTAGCTAGGCTTGAGTCAATTCGTATATTATTGGCCTATGCTACTCACCATGGCTTCAAGCTTTATCAAATGGACGTGAAGAGTGCCTTCCTCAATGGACCAATCAAAGAAGAGGTCTATGTTGACCAACCTCCCAGCTTTGAAGATAGTGAGTACCCTAACCATGTATACAAACTCTCTAAGGCGCTTTATGGGCTCAAGCAAGCCCCAAGAGCATGGTATGAATGCCTTAGAGATTTTCTTATCACTAATGGCTTCAAAGTTGGGAAGGTGGATCCTACACTCTTTACCAAAACACTTGAAAATGATTTGTTTGTATGCCAAATTTATGTTGATGATATTATATTTGGGTCTACTAACGAATCTACATGTGAAGAGTTTAGTAGGATCATGACACAAAAATTCGAGATGTCTATGATGGGGGAGTTGAAGTATTTCTTAGGATTTCAAGTAAAGCAACTCCAAGAGGGCACCTTCCTAAGCCAAACAAAGTATACTCAAGATATTCTAAGCAAGTTTGGGATGAAGGATGCCAAACCCATCAAGACACCCATGGGAACCAATGGGCATCTCGACCTCGACGAGGGAGGTAAATCCGTCGATCAAAAGGTATACCGGTCGATGATAGGTTCTTTACTCTACTTATGTGCAACACGACCGGATATTATGCTTTCCGTATGCATGTGTGCAAGATTCCAAGCCGACCCTAAGGAAGCTCACCTTACGGCCGTAAAACGAATCTTGAGATATTTAGTTTATACTCCTAAGTTTGGGCTTTGGTATCCTAGGGGATCCACATTTGATTTGATTGGTTATTCCGATGCCGATTGGACGGGGTGTAAGATTAACAGAAAGAGCACATCGGGGACTTGCCAGTTCTTGGGAAGATCCTTGGTGTCTTGGGCTTCAAAGAAGCAGAATTCGGTCGCTCTTTCTACCGCCGAAGCCGAGTATATTGCCGCAGGCCATTGTTGCGCGCAACTACTTTGGATGAGGCAAACCCTTAGGGACTATGGTTACAAATTAACCAAAGTTCCTCTTCTATGTGATAATGAGAGTGCAATCCGCATGGCGGATAATCCCGTTGAGCATAGCCGCACTAAGCACATAGCCATTCGGTATCACTTTTTAAGGGATCACCAACAAAAGGGAGATATCGAGATTTCATATATTAACACTAAAGATCAATTAGCCGATATCTTTACCAAGCCTCTTGATGAACAAACTTTTAACAAACTTAGGCATGAGCTAAATATTCTTGATTCTAGGAACTTCTTTTGTTGATTTGCACACATAGCTCATTCATATAACTTTGATCATGTCTCTTTCATATGCTATGACTAATGTGTTTTCAAGTCTATTTTAAACCAATTCATAGGTATATTGAAAGGGAATTGGAGTCTTCGGCGAAGACAAAGGCTTCCACTCCGTAACTCATCCTTCGCCGTCGCTCCGGGCAACTCTCCATCTTTGGGGGAGAGAGCATAAGTCCCAAGCAAAAGGACTCCGTCTTTGGTATAATCTTCACTCATTTATTTATGACCAAAGGGGGAGAAAGTAATTTCAAGGGCTCTAATGACTCCGTTTTTTGGCGATTCATGCCAAAGGGGGAGAGTGTTTTAGCCCAAAGCAAAAGGACCGCACCACCACCTAATTTTAAATTGATTTTCAATTGGAAATTTCAAATTGGTATCTTATTGTGTTCAAAAGGGAAGAAAGTAGTATTTCAAAATTGATATCTCAAAACCCTCTTGAACACTAAGAGGAGGATTTCATTTAGGGGGAGTTTTGTTTAGTCAAAGGAAAAGCATTTGAAACAGGGGGAGAAAATTTCAAATCTTGAAAATGCTTTGCAAAATCTTATTCATTTACCTTTGACTATTTGCAAAAGAACTTTGAAAAGGATTAACAAAAGAATTTGCAAAAACAAAACATATGGTGCAAGCGTGGTCCAAAATGTTAAAATGAAGAAACAATCCATGTGCATCTTATAAGTATTTATATTGGCTCAATTCCAAGCAACCTTTGCACTTACATTATGCAAACTAGTTCAATTATGCATTTCTATACTTGCTTTGGTTTGTGTTGGCATCAATCACCAAAAAGGGGGAGATTGAAAGGGAATTAGGCTTACACCTATTTTCCTAATTAATTTTGGTGGTTGAATTGCCCAACACAAATAACTGGACTAACTAGTTTGCTCTAGTGTATAAGTTATACAGGTGCCAAAAGTTCACACTTAGCCAATAAAAAGACCAAGAATTGGGTTCAACAAAGAGAGCAAGGGATAACCGAAGTGTGCCCTAGTCTGGCGCATCGGACTGTCCGGTGTGCCACCGGACAGTGTCCGGTGCACCACTGGACAGTGTCCGGTGCACCAGGGGACTTCACGTTGAACTCTTCACCTTCGGGAAAATCCAGAGGCGCTCCGCTATAATCCACCGGACTGTCCGGTGTACACCGGACAGTGTCCGATGCTCCAAGGAAGAGCGTCTCAGGAACTCGCCAGCTTCGGGAATTCGCTCCGCTATAATTCACCGGACATGTCCGGTGTGCATCGGACTGTCCGGTGAGCCAGCGGAGCAACGACTACTTCGCGCCAACGGTCACCTGCAGAAGCATTAAATGCGCGCCAGAGCGCGCAGAAGTCAGGCACGCGCGAAGTGGCGCACCGGACACTCTACAGTGCATGTCCGGTGTGCCACCGGACATCCAGGCGGGCCCAGCAGTCAGTGCTCCAACGGTCGGAACCCAACAGCCTGGTGACGTGGCTGGCGCACCGGACAGTGTCCGGTGGCATACCGGACTGTCCGGTGCGCCATGCGACAGCAGCCTCCACCAAACGGCTAGTTTGGTGGTTGGGGTTATAAATACCTCCAACCACCCCACATTCAAGTCATCCAAGTTTTCACACTTCCAACCACTTACAAGAGCTAGGCATTCAATACAAGACACACCCAAGTGATCAAATCCTCTCCCAATTCCACAAAAGCATTAGTGACTAGTGAGAGTGATTTGTCGTGTTCTTTTGAGCTCTTGCGCTTGGATCGCTTTCTTTTTCTCATTCTTTCTTGAGATCAATACTCACTTGTAACCGAGGCAAGAGACACCAATTGTGTGGTGGTCCTTGCACGGAAGTTTTGTTCCCAGTTGATTTGAGAAGAGAAAGCTCACTCGGTCCGAGGGACCGTTTGAGAGAGGGAAGGGGTTGAAAAAGACCTGGCCTTTGTGGCCTCCTCAACGAGGAGTAGGTTTGCGAGAACCGAACCCCGGTAAAACAAATCCGCGTGTCACACTCTTTATTTGCTTGCGATTTGTTTTGCGCCCTCTCTCGCGGACTCGATTATATTTCTAACGCTAACCCGACTTGTAGTTGTGATTAACTTTGTAAATTTCAGTTTCGCCCTATTCACCCCCCTTTAGGCGACTTTCAATATGCTCAGGTTAATTTGATGGGACCTAATAGGTTTCCCTAGCATTGTTTATCCCACACCTTACAAACATATGAACTATTGGGTAGTATTGCTATTATTCTACCTGGTTTTGGGAAATTAATTTTATGTATGATTATGTTCTAATTTTGTTGTTGATTAAATTATTGTTCATGACAAGATTATTTTTGTTAATTGGAACATAGAGAACTACCCGGGAAAATAGTGCTACCACAAGGGTGGTATGGGACACCTTGGCTGACTAATTAGGAAAGCTAGTGGAGGACTACCTTACCCGAAAGGGGCAAGGGCGGTAGAGGAGCTGCGTATAGGGAGGTTCTCGGATCGATCATGCTGCAATGGTTTTTTGGACGAGGGATTCCTATATTGCCCTTCTCAGAAATATTATCGGGTTTTCTAAAGCTAGTAGAACTTTGTAAAGGCCTCGTAGTGCTACTTTGCCTCGTCTCCTCGGCAGAGATGAATGGGAAGTCATGATCCCTTGAAAAATGGGTAACACGACTTATGGGTAAAGATGTGCAACCTCTGAAGTATGTAAAACTGGTATATCAGTCATGCTCACGGTGATGAGCAGCTCGAACACACATGATTAACTTATGGAATTAAACTTAATTGATCATTTGCATTGCATTGTGAGTGTTATTATTAATTGTGATCTCTTATTTATTTGGGTTGGTATCTACTTATAACTAGTAACTGCTAATAAAACTTTGACCAGCTTTAAAAGCAATGCTCAACTGTAATCATCTTCTTTGGTAAGCCTTACACTTCAAATGAGCCCCACTGTATGTGAGCTCATGCACATTATTCCCCACAACTTGTTGAGCGATGAACGTATGTGAGCTCACCCTTGTTGTACTCACATCCCTAGGTCAAGGACAGGTACCACAAGATGAAGAGCATGAAGGATGTCGCGATGAGATTCGTGAGAGGTCTAGGCCATCGTCTCCCAGTCAAATATGGTTCTTGGATCGTTGTCTTCGTATGATATTTATTTAGCTATTTTGTACAGAACTTCATTATATAGTAAAGATGTGACATTCGTTTCTGTACCATGAGTCATCATATGTGTGAGACTTGATCCTAGCACACATGTGAGTTGCACCCGGGTTTGGCCCCCTAAATCCGGGTGTGACAATCTCTATCCTCGTTTTGTATACTATTGCTAACATTTTATTTCCTAAATAAAATAATCTATTTTCTAATAACATGATATAAGACTCGATTTTTGGAGCTGGAAATGTTTTTTGGCCCTAAACATTTTAAATCTAGGCCTATTTTAATTTGAAGGACTCAAATACATAACTTCTTATTGGAGATGCTCTAAGGCCTTTCGACCTCCACAAGCTGATAGCCTGTTATCCAAATGTGATAGGCCATCAACCATCTAAACACCAAAATAATGCCATACTTATAATAGTTGTAAAATAGTTTTTAGATTCATAATTATTAACAAAAAAATATTATTTGAAAATCTTACTGCAAACTATGAACCACAATTACCATTTTGGGAGTGTTTGGGAGCAAAGTATTTTAGGAGTTTTGAGATAAAACCATAATATCAAAGAATGTTGTGGTACTTTTTTCCCAAGAGATGTTTGGATATATTGTAAAAAAAAACTTTGTTTTGAATAGCACAAATTGGTAGTTACAATAGTATTTTTGGAGTATTTTAAACTCCACTCCAAGCTAAATTGTGTGGTCTATAACTAGCTTCTAGCACATGTATACTGAATACCATGGTTTGAGATATTTTATATCCAAACAAGTATTATTTGGATTGATGTAAAAAACACGGTTATGCAATGACATTTTAAAACCATAGTATTCGAAAACTATGATTTTGAAACACTTTATTTCTAAACACGTCCTACTCGTCTCCCGGAAAAAAAACATTTCTGCATATCGGATATAAATCCACTACTTTGTAGCCCTTCACATCCACTAATTATAGATCCACACGAACATATCAAAATATTCAACTTAACTGCTAGGTAATTTTTTTCTTCTTCTATTGATAAAGAGGTGAGGGGCTACAAAGGAGTTGGTTTGCAATGCATCTGGTATGTTAGATTTTTTTTCCCTGTCTCGTTACTGCAGTGCGCTGTAGGGGCCAACGAGTCGAGCAGTGAGTGATTGGATGGAGGCCGAGTGGAGTTACTTACATAGCTCAGGCAAGCCGACCGGGACAAAAGTCATTTTTGGCAGGGCAGGGTGAATGCTTTGCAAATTAAAAACTCGCTTTTCGTCTTCTTATCTTAAGCCAGAAGCAAGGCCTATCAATGTATTTACACGGCATAGTACAATTATACAGTACAAAGGTGTACATGTACTGTAGACTCCTATTACGCATCAGATCCGACGGGAAGGCTAGCTAGGTCCAGCAGCGGGAGAGCTGCACTGCACGCATCATGCATGAGAATAATTGAGGAAAAGGCCCGACGACCGGCCGGCCGGCCGGGGCCGTATAGGGACGCGCACGGCGGTGGTCGCGGTCGCAGGATGAGGAGTGCTCGCGCGCGCCCCGGGCCCCGGCCGGTGGAACCGTACGTGATCTGGTGGCCGCCGGTAAGGATGAAAACGGACGGAAACGGACGGAAAAACCCCTCTCTCGTTTCTGTATCCGCATTTTATCATCGGAAATGGGATCAAGTCCGAAATAGTCGGGAACGGAAACAGGAGCGGGATAAACGGAATTGCGAAAACGAACGGAAACGAAAATACTAACGGAACTCATAATTTAATACAAATAGAAATGTTATTGATGTTTGACTAATGATTGATTGGCAGAACAATAATATAAAACAAATAGATATAGAGAGACAACATTCTATTGTTGTTTGATTGCTAAATGTGTATATTTAGCTACATCCGATGTTATTTAAGACTTTAGATCACTTGTTATTTGAAAAGAGTCGGTGGTTAAAATGGTCAATTGTGCTATAATTTGTCACCTAAATACATGAGGATTTAGTTTATATACTAATGCATATTAGGCTCGTCCCATATTTGTCAAATATGGAATAAATACGGGTTCAATCCGGAAAAAACGGGATCCCGCAAAAACGGACGGAATAAGCCTTCACCCGTTTCCGTCCCGTTTCCATATTTTTCCGTAAATACGGAAATGTCGGGTCAAATATAGAAAACGGTACAGGTCGAAACGGAATTTTTTCCGTGTTTTTAACCCTAGCCTCTAGGGAGCCCGCGCGCGGCCGCCGGCCCCCGCATTAATAATAGCACACTGGGGAGAGCGCGCGCGGCCCATTCCGATCCCGATCACGGCACGGCAGAGCGGGGGCGGGCCGCGGGTGCGGCAGCCTTTGTTGAACGACCTGCCTGCCGGTCTCGCTCGCTTTGCTGTTCCACAGTTCCATTCCACGACGCGGGTTTGGCAGATGGCCGTTGGACACATGTGCTGCGCTAGCGCTCTGCTACTACTAGCGAGCTAGTACATTCACGCGGGGGGGCGGGATCGGGAAAGGGGCATGCGCATGCATACGGCGGGGACGGTACAGGCGTCGTTGTCGCTACGGCTCGTACTCGTACCGCGCCGCGCGCGGTGCCCACGCCACCACTGCACTGCCCCCGTCTCGGTTTCCCGGGCGTAGGCTCCGATCCGGCCGTGCTGCTCTGCAGCTGCAGGCTGCGGGGGCCGGTGTGAGCACGACAAGACATGGTCGGCTCACATGCGAGGCCGTGCGTGGCCGGCCGCATATGCATGCGTGGTCTGAGTGACTCTGGCATACTGTAATAGCGTGCAGCAATAATACATACAGGTCCGTACGCTACGCTACGTACGCGCGGTCCGCCCGAGCTAGCACTGTGTAGTGTACACGGCCCGCAGGCGACGATCGACGAACGATATACGTGCGTACGATCGACACGCGGGGGCGATGGCGGCTCCTCCCTCGCCCGATCCACGCCACCGGTCCTTTTCCCTTTCATTCAAGGCCAGACATCGCAAGTGCACGCCATATGCGCGCGCGCGCGCGGCTAGGGAGCCTACCAGTCAGTACCACCGTCGGCAGGCACGCGCGCGATCCAGCAGCCAACTGCCCGCCCGGCTGCGGCAAACAACCAATCGGCCAGCAACGCGCCCAACCAGTCGGACAGACGGCGCTGCTAGCTGATCCTGACCCCTGACACCGGTGGCCTCCACAGTTCCACTTCCACCGGTCTTGGTCACAAACGGCATGGCGAGCCATGCATGCTCCGGCAGTCGTCCGTCCCTCCACTCCATGGCGCTCTGCTTTCCCGACGACCGACCGCCCCGCCGACCACGTCGTCGTCGATCGAGCTGCAACCACCGCGTGCGTGCGTGCGTACGTTGCCGGACAAGGAAGGACGGACGGACGCGGCACCGCCCGCCGGCCCATAATATAGCTTGCCAGTTGCCATTCGCCAACTAACCGCGCCATCATGGCTGCGCTGCACACGTCGGTTTCTCTTTCTCTACGCGTGTAGTATACCGGCTACACCCAGCAGCAACGAGCGTTTGACTTGCGCTGCGACTGCGACCCGGCCGGCCCTCATTACCTCAACGGCTAACGACCATGATGATGAACAAGCATCCTCCTGCCACTGTCGTGTGCTTCTCTCTATCTAACCATCGTTAGGACGACGGCTGCTGCCGATCGATTAATGGCAGAGAAATTCCGCGGTGCAGGATGTCCGTCGCCGGCCGCCTTTAAAGAGATTTTTTTTGCTCTGCGACTGCGAGCCGGCCCCGCTGGCTGTCTTTGTTTTGGCCACCGCCACCTTCCTCTGCTCATAAGTAGAGGCGAGCGTGGCGTCAGGCCGGGAGCGCGCGGACGAGACGAGAGGCGAAGAGAGCAGCCCAAACACGACTACTGCATTACACACACACACAGGATAGGAGTACGTGTCTGCTTCTCTCTCCCCGCTGGCCTCCTCCTCCAGTACTTCAGACAGTGCACCGTGCTGCGGCCTCTTTCATCCCTCAAGGCCGGCCGCCCCCAGAACCAGAGTCGGAGCGAATCCATGGCTCCTCCGCCCCTCTCCTCCTGGCCATGGGCAAGCCTCGGCCAGTACAAGGCAACGACGACTGACCCTTCCTTCTTCCTCCTTCCCTTTCTGTGCATATGCATCCCTTCATGCGTGCGTGTCCACCATATACACACGTACGCGCATACGTGAATCTATATTTGCAGTCGATCGGTCCTGTTTCTTTAATACAATTACATGATACTTCTTTGACATGTCTGGACACATGCATGCAGTACGTGCTGCTGGGGCCTCTGGTGTGGAAGGTGCTGCAAGAATGGCGGGAGCAGGCGGGCCTGCCGCTCGGCTCCTGGTGGCTGCACCTGTTGCTGCTGTTCGCGGCGCGCGGCCTCACCTACCAATTCTGGTTCAGCTACGGCAACATGCTCTTCTTCACCCGCCGCCGCCGCGTCGTCGCCGACGGCGTCGACTTCCGCCAGATCGACGCCGAGTGGGACTGGTGAGTTAGTCGTAGCGTGTAGACTGCACCCGTTTAGTTACCTTCTTCGGTCTCTGGCTAGTTGCATCTGCATGGGCATCTTCCGTCTTTGCGGCACCGAACAGAAACAGCTTCGGAGTCTGGGAGTCATTCAAAATGCGTGTGGATGGAAACGAGTGCTGATGATGTACTACTACCTTGCAAGAGTAGCCTAGGCTTCTACGACTACGAGTAAGCTACAGGGCCGGTTCAATTTTTTATGGGGAGTTTTTGTAGGATCTGGCTGTAGAAAAGATCAGACTGCAAAGAGAATATGAGTGTCGTGCAGATATAGAAAAAAAATCGGACTTAGAGAGAAACCGAGTGCGGTGAGGATTACGTGTAGAGGAAGATAAAATTATATAGAGTTTTAAAAGTAGAAAGTGATAGTTTTATATTATTACAATGAATCTACACATTCTATATTTATATTGATTTTGTATGATTTTTTGATTAAAGTGGTTATTATAAAAATAGGCTAAAAAGTTGGACGCTAAGATGCCTTCACCAACTTCTAATAGCAAAGCTGGAAAAAACCTAAAACGAAAAAGGGCCATAGGCTGTACCAGTTGAGCTAGTTGCTTCCACGACTCTAGCATCTACTCCTGCCACTATATTCCTAGTATTCCATTTGATTTTTCGGAGCCGTCGATGCTAGGAGTTTGAATTGAAGGCCCCGAAACATACTTTTCCTTTTTTCTATATATATAAGTGTACATTCTTTGTCCGTTTTCATCTCACCACATTTATGTAAAAGAAAGGATTAATTACTGTAGGAGTACTTGCTCTGTAACCAAGCTGTCCGCGCGTCAATAACAAAAGCACAGTAGCCTGCATATCATTGGCCGCTGTAATTCCTCATGCAGAGTGGCACAGTAGTAACTCGGTAATTATTACTACTCCGGAGTTCCGGAGGCTTGTGACATGTCAGTGACTGTGGCCCTCCTGTCCTGCCCCCTCCACCACGCAGGGACAACTTTCTCGTGCTGCAAACGCTGATTGGGGCCACGGTGGTCAACAGCCCACTGCTCCCGGGCCTGCGGCAGCTCTGCCTGTGGGACCCGCGCGGGTGGGCCGTCGCCCTGCTGCTGCATGTGGGCTTCTCAGAGCCGGTCTTCTACCTGGCCCACCGGGCCCTCCACAGGGCCCCGCTCTTCGCCCGCTACCACGCCGCGCACCACTCCTCGGGCGTCACCCAGCCGCTGACAGGTGCCGGATCTTCTGCGCCCTTCCGCACGCCGACCACTCATTGCGGCATCATTTCTGCTCCCTTCGCTCTCGCCATTATGACGAACAGAGTACAGTAGTATAGTAATGAGCGTGTTTTTTTTTGCTCGTTTCCATTGCTTGCATTTGTTGCAGCCGGGTTCGGGACGCCGCTGGAGGTCCTGCTGCTGACTCTGGTGATGGGGGCCCCGCTGGCAGGGGCCTTCCTGGTGGGGGCCGGCTCCATAGGCCTGGTCTACGTGCACGCCCTCGCCTTCGACTACCTGCGCGCCATGGGTTACAGCAACGTGGAGGTCGTGTCGCCCAGGGTCTTCGAGGCGTTCCCGCTGCTCAGATACATCCTCTACACGCCTTCGTGAGTACACTACAAAACAAAATGCTTAACAACAATATATATAGAGAGAGACTACTTGTCTACCTGCTTCCAAACAGAATATAATTTCAAGTATAGTTTAAATTAATAAATTTAAATTTTATTCATAAAAATATTATAAATTCAGTACCTCCGCGGGTGCAGTATCTGTTGTGAGAGTACAACACTGTATAATAGCTGCCCAAAGAGACAGAGAGCCGAGCAGTTTAATAATTGCACCATAAAATAGCATTCTATTAAGACTAAGGGGGACTGTTCAATTCGAATAAAGTCAGTTGTTCGGACTATTGCAGTTGTAATTTATAGAAACAAAACACTGTAAAAACAGCAGAGGCCAGTATAGATTAAAGCAAAGTGAATAGGTTGTAAATTACTTCTAAAAACGTTGACATAGACATAAAAACATCCTATTCGATGTTAATTGTTACTCCCTCTACTTCATTATATTATTCGTTTTGGCTTCCTACCACCTACAAGAAAAATTCTTTAAATACAGACATAAGTTAGGTCTAGATATATAAAACATGCTGTGAATCTAGAGACGTATAATGGGATACAAGGAGTAACAACGTAATAGCCCCTACTCCCACGGGTCTTGTTAATTTTTTCTTATGTTTAATTAGCATTAATTATATTTAAAAATAAATTTATTACTACAATAGTTTGAACTATCTATATAATAATTATAATTGCGTACTATAAATATTAACATTCTACTTATATATTTAATTGCATTTAAGTATGTGTGACTATTTGGTAAGAGAGAATGACAGTTAAAAAGGACATATGTACTAGTATGCATTGTGACACAACAGCAGTTAGGATTCTAGGAAAAGGTCCGAAACTGGTCGAGATCAATGAGGGGCCGCAATCGATAAAGATAAATATAATAATAGTAATAGAAGTGGGTACGGATTAAATGCGAACAAACATATGAAAAGGAATGGGAATGGTGGGAGGCTCGCAACTCGCAAGTGTCATGTCACTTAAATTCGCGGCAGCCATCATGCTTTCCCCAAGCCCAAGCTGTCACCATTGATTTTGCTCTGGCCACCAACCTGTTGGTGATTACTCCTACGTACAGTACCTCAACACTTGGAGTGCACCGCAGGTACCTGAGCCTGCACCACCGCGAGCGGTGTCGCAACTTCTGCCTGTTCATGCCGGCGCTGGACCTGGCGGGCGGGACGCTGGACGAGCGGGCGTGGGCGCTGCAGCGCGCGGCGTACGACGGGGGGCCGGGCGGCGGCGCGCTGGGGACGCCGGAGTTCGTGTTCCTGGCGCACGTGGTGGACATGATGTCGTCGATGCACGTGCCGTTCGCGCTCCGGTCGCTCAGCTCCACCCCGTTCGCCAACCACTTCATCCTGCTCCCGTTCTGGCCCGTCGCCTTCGGCTTCATGCTGCTCATGTGGTGCTGCTCCAAGACCTTCGTCGTCAGCTTCTACTACCTCCGCGGCCACCTCCACCAGACCTGGTCCGTGCCCCGCTACGGCTTCCAGGTAAATTAGTAGTTGCTCGATCGATCTGCGCGTTATTAGTCGCTAGCTTCGGTCGCTACGGCTTGCTTCCAGGCACCGTGGTTTTGAAATGGGCGTGCCCCCCCGGCTGGATCGATGTGATCGATGCGTGCGTGCATGCATGCAGTACTTCCTGCCGGCGGCGAAGAAGGGCATCAACCAGCAGATCGAGCTGGCCATCCTGCGGGCCGACAGGATGGGCGTCAAGGTGCTCAGCCTCGCCGCGCTCAACAAGGTCAGCTTCAGCTCGTCTATCTATCTGGCTAGCTCTCTTTATTGTTACAACTTAGGGCATGTACAACCTAAACACTGCTGCACGGTAGTCTAAGTATAAGACACAACTAAAACACAATATAATACAGTGGTCATGTCTAAAATATGTGTCTTACCATATTCATTGTACCAATCAAAGCATTCAATAAATTAAAGTGATCAATCAGCTAGTCTTCTCTCTCGAACATAGAGCTAAGATACTGTGTCTTTGTCAAGATACATGTCTTGAGTTTTTTTACATTCACCCCCTTAGACACACTCTAAGACACAACTTAAGACACCCATTGTACATGCCCTTACAAGGCAGCAGCAGGCTGCACCCAGCCCCATGAACAATCATCATAGTATGATGATGACCTAGCGTCGTACTAGCTGCGTCCCATCTGCCCGCTTTGATTGATCATGCGACGACCCCGATGACTGGCCTTCACTCCGTCGCGCCCATCACGTGTTGCGTCCTCTACTCTCTCGTTGGGCAACCAACTGGCAACTACTCGACGGGGATGCATGCATGTGGGGCGCATTCAATATTTCAATTGAAGGGCTGGCGTCCGGGCGACTGCGAGAACGCGGCGAGACGCGTCGCCGTATGGGGGCGGACGTGTGTGTATGTGTGTGTGTGTGTGTGTGTGTGTGTGTGTGGACGAGAGGGTGGCCACGGGCGCTGGCAACACGGCTCCATTGATGCCGATGATGTCGACCGAGAGAGACCTCGGCGCGCCAATCAGAGGGGTGTCGCGTGGACACGAGTGCACAGTAGATGATCTGTGTCTCTCTGACTCTATGTGTCTGTCTATAACTATATCCATGTCAGAACGAGGCTCTGAACGGAGGCGGCACCCTGTTCGTGAACAAGCACCCGGACCTGCGCGTGAGGGTGGTGCACGGCAACACGCTGACGGCGGCCGTGATCCTGAACGAGATCCCCAGCAACGTGAGGGAGGTGTTCCTGACCGGCGCCACCTCCAAGCTCGGCAGGGCCATCGCGCTCTACCTCTGCAGGAAGAAGATCAGAGTCCTGGTAAGTGCTACACGTACTCTGCTCAGCATCATCGATCCATAGATGATGACCTGTTGTACGTCTTGCATTGGTATGGTATGGTAACCTCTATCTCCCTCAGATGTTCACGGTGTCGTCGGAGAGGTTCGTGAAGATCCAGAGGGAGGCGCCGCCGGAGTACCAGCAGTACCTCGTGCAGGTGACCAAGTACCAGGCCGCACAGAACTGCAAGGTACGTATGCATGCATGGTTACATTTACTATAGTATAGGGTAGTATATAATAATCATGCATGGTAATAACGACGGCGGTGCAGACTTGGATCGTGGGCAAGTGGCTGTCGCCGCGTGAGCAGCGGTGGGCGCCGTCCGGGACGCACTTCCACCAGTTCGTGGTGCCGCCCATCATCGGCTTCCGGCGGGACTGCACCTACGGCAAGCTGGCCGCCATGAGGCTGCCCAAGGACGTGCAGGGCCTCAGCTCCTGCGAGGTACGTACTAAATTACGAATGCGTCTTTGTTCCGCCTTCGATCGATCGATGATGCCCATGCCATGCATGATCTGATTCTGATGCGACCACGCAGTACACGATGGAGCGCGGGGTGGTGCACGCGTGCCACGCCGGCGGCGTGGTGCACTTCCTGGAAGGCTGGGGCCACCACGAGGTGGGCGCCATCGACGTCGACCGGATCGACGTCGTCTGGAAGGCGGCGCTCAAGCACGGGCTGGCGCCGGTGTGATCATATCGCATCGTCGAGCCGCACCGCGCGCGCGGTTTGTTTTGCAGCGGCTACCTACCTAGCTGCATATGCTTGCCAGGCCGGGGTCCAGCCGCCGCGGTTCTGTGTGCATGCATGCAACAGCCCAGCAGACCACGGGCTACCGTGCGTGGCTAATTCTTGTACTAGTACTACTCCTGCTGTATGTACCGTGCCGATGGGGCGATGGGTTAATTAAAGTCCTCTCGACTACGCTACGACGATGCATGGCTTCTTTCGTGCCAAATCGCTGGTTTAAATCCTCACCAGAATAAGAAATTAAACACAGAGGCTTAAGAAACAAATTATTTATATACAAAATAATTTCTTGTTCATAATCTTTAAACAAGCCATTAATTTTTTTTTCCAAACAACGTCTGGTTTGGTAAAAAAACAAATTTCTTGTTCATAGGTCTTATTTGGGCGCCAAATAAGCCCAACGAACAAAAAAATTGTTATTTAAATAAATATGTTTTCAAATTCAAACATGGCAAAAATTTGGCCTGGTCAATATTGGGCTCAATCCAGAAGGCCTCTGTTATGCACCTGGCACACCAGATGATGCCTTTTATGGCCCAAGCTCATTTTTGCAAAACATGCCTTCAATGGCCCAAGCCCATTTTCGAGAGAACAGTGCACAAAAAAATCAAAAAGAATTTCCGTTGCCGGGACTTGAACCCGGGTCTCTCGGGTGAGAGCAAAGTATCCAGACCAACTAGACTACAACGGAATATGTCTTTTCAGATTTCTCAAACTCTATAAATATGTAATATTGTTGGACGAATTATGTTGTTTCGTGCGTGGCCAGATTATGCAACGTTTGGAATGATTATATGTATCTAGCTACAAGATTCGCACGCATACGGTACGACCAAATCATGGGTCAACACAGTTCACAGCGCGTTAAACACGTACGTCCATATGCAGTCCTTTTTCCCTGATATGGGAAAAATATATATACATGCAGCATTCTTGGATTTCTTAAATATACGTGTGCAGTGTACTCGTGGTGCTGCCGGTGCACCAGTGTGCGTCTTCCCGGCCACCGTCGGGTCGTGCTGCTCCCTGCTGGTGCCTGGTAGGGATGTTGTTCATGATCCGACGGATGCGGCTATGCAGGTATGGATGAATATTTTGATCTGAGAGTGTAACTTGTATCTAACCCATATTTTCACAGTTGTAGGTACGAGTTTCTATTTTAACCGGTGGGTCACGTTCGATCTGAAATTTGGTTCATTTTTTATTTTATACAAGAATGATTAAGATATGATAGCAATTATTTTGAATAAATGACTTGTCTAATCTCTACTATACCATATGCTGCCCTCGGCAAGCGCCCACCCTCGCCCCATCCCCGCAAATGTCGTGTCTGCCCGCCCAATCCCCACGTCATCAGCACGTTCGCGGCCCTCCGCCCTCACCCTCCTATCATATCGCCATTCTCGCCTCCTCACCCCACGCCATCAGCGCGTCCGCGGCCCTCCGCCCTCGCCCTCCCCCCACCGTTCTCGCGTCCTCCCTCTCCTGTAATGGCGCGTGGTGACGACCACGCGTATTCGATTTGGGCTGGGGGAAGGTCCGTCTCCGCGTCTGTCGGTACCCTGAATCAGGGGTACCCCTTAATACAGTATAAAGACACGGTGCATGTGCAGCTATCTCTGGCCGCGTGGTGAACAGCACCCGACTCCACCACGTGGGCGGTCCCAAGGACGCCACGTGACCAGAAGAGGTGATGTACTCCAGGATGCCATCAGTGGGTCCGGGCCTCCACGAGAGAGCACCGGACCCATATACACTCAACCCAGACCTCCGAGTACGGTCCGAGACTCCCAAGTAAGCAAGCCGGACCCCTTGGGTGGGATCCGAACCCCTCTGAGTGAGGTCCGGACCACCTACAGCAAGGTCCCGGGACATGGGATACCCTGGCCTATGTCAAGGACAGGCAAGGGTCCGGTACTGACGCGTGTCCGGGCTTCGACCTATGCGCTTCCGCTCCCTGCTCAGGCAGAGGCCCGATGCTGCCACGTGGCCTATCGCCCGTGACGTAAGCCAGCGGGCGGAGCCTGACGTAAGGCCTCTGGGCCGTGCTGCCTCTGCATTTATTGCGGAGAAGACGCGCCGCATGTCTATCCCGCTGACAGGCGATGTGCCCCCTCAGCATTTAATGTGTCCTGTCCACTCCGCTAGCAGGCGGCATCCAGGCCATCCTGCAGGCGGCATGCCTGTCCAGTCCATTGTCAAACAGTACGCCCGTGCTGCGAGGTGCACTATGTCCATCATCACTTATACGTTGCCAGGGAAGCTTCCCCTGCATGCCAAGACTACGCAGATCACGGATGTCAGGACGTAAGAAGATTGCTCCAACAACGAACATTAGTTGCTCCAAGTATTACATCCGTTATGTTCCTGGGCCCACATGTCGGGCTCAGTACCCTTGTACTTGCCCCCCTTAGCTATAAAAGGGGAGGCATGTACTGTTACAAGACAGGTTCACTCAGACTCAAGCTCACTCAAGCACACTTAGACGCTCACAAGTTCATACAAGCTCAATACATTACACAGTGGAGTAGGGTGTTACGCTCCGGCGGCCCGAACCACTCTAAATCCTTGTGTGTTCTTGTGTCCTCCCCATTTTCCAAACTAACAAGCAAAACACTTAGGCCCCTCCTCATCTAAGGATTTAGGGCGGGTGCATTCCACCACCCGGCCGGAGATTTCCTCTCCGACAGCGTCGTTCATGGAAGGTCCGTCTACGCGCCGCTCTCTACCTGTTGGGGGCCTTCGTCCTCCGAAGGTCCTCAAAAACATGATTTGACAATGTTTTCCGAGTGGATTATGTGAACAGGTATTTTCGGATCCAGAATTATGAATATGGAGCACGGCCAGGACGAAGCCTGAACCAAACGAAGGTCGAGTGTAGCCGAAGCTGTGCGCAGAGAAGCTTCGGCGCGATGGCAGAAGGGGGAACCGACTCAAAGATGAAAAGACTTCGGGGGCCTCGACAGATTTCCATAAGCCGTTAACAAATGTAATGGACATGGATGTAATTTTACGTGGGCTGCGTCCCGCGTCTATAAATAGATGAACAGTACTCCCGTACTGTTCACGCTGACTTGGCATTTGCTTTTGGCATCACGCTCGTACTTTTCACCTTCTCTCAGGACCGAAGGTACATTTGTAATTTGGAATCATTTCTGTTTTTCCATGTTAATAAAATAGAAATGATTCTATGGTGATGCTTATATCATATTTCATGCTTTATGTGAGTCCTTCGTCATTACTTGTTATGTTTACGAAGGTATGTTTCTCATGACCTTCGTCCGAGACTCATTATTTCCCGAAGGAACATAATGCTTCGAAGGACGAAGGATTCTAACACTTAACACTTTTTATGTTGCCTTGTTCTTAACTCTTAGCACTTGAGAACAAGTCCCCAACATTGGCGCCCACCTCCGGTGAACTCACTTCCACTTCGAGTCTTCGTGAATACCTTCGGAAGCTATAGACCTTCGCTATGGCGCCGAAGAAAGCTTCAGCGGCTGGGGCTGCAGCACTACAACCGCTGGACCACAACCAGGAGACCGTCTCTCTTCGGGAGGCCAGAAGCCAGAAGAGAAAAGCTGTTAGCCCGACGCTTGAGGAAGAAGAGCTAGACCAAGAAATCAGAGAGATGGAGATGCTACATCAACAAGTGCAGAGGAAGAAGGAGAAGGTGGCCCGCCTAGCTGAGTTGCAAAGGCAAATTGACGAAGCTTCTGAGGAAGTTCGCCATCTCACTCACGATGAGCAGAACAGAAGGCCTCATCAGAAAGACCTCCATCAGGAGGGCTTCGTCAACGAAGACGACTGGTATGATAATTTCCATCAGGGAAATTTTGTTTTTGATGATGCTTCTCCTCTGTCTGCTGAGCTGCAGGCTACACCTTGGCCTCCATCCTATAAGCCACCCCAGCTCCCCATGTTTGACGGCCACTCCGACCCGAAGCAATTCTTGATGAGCTACGAAGCAACAGTGTCTTCGTACGGGGGCAACACTGCAATCATGGCGAAGTCTTTCGTCATGGCCGTCAGGAATGTTGCTCAGACCTGGTATTCCTCCCTTCGGCCAGGAACAATCACTTCATGGCAGAAGCTGAAGGATATGTTACTGACCAGCTTTCAAGGATTTCAAACGAAGCCGGTTACAGCTCAAGCCCTCTTCCAGTGTATTCAGGATCACGAAGAATACCTTCAGGCGTATGTCCGAAGGTTCTTACGATTGAGGGCGCAGGCACCAACGGTGCCCAATGAAATCGTTATCGAAGCCATGATCAAGGGGCTCCGTCCTGGACCTGCAGCTCAATACTTTGCTCGGAAGCCTCCTCAGACCTTGCAGAAATTGCTCCAAAAGATGGATGAGTACATTCGTGCTGACAATGACTTTCGCCAAAGAAGGGAGGAGGCCTTCAGATTTTCTGAGATGACCAGGGGCTTCGGAGGAAGATACTACCCGAGGCATGTCCGTTCCATTCACAACACTCAGAATGATGATAAGGGGAGTCAGCAAAACAGGCCGCAGTGCTCCTCACAGGCTTCGGGGCAACAACAAACTTTCTTTCGGCCACCAGCTCCAAGAGGCAGAGGCGCCAGGGGCTTCGGCGGAAGATTCGGAGATCAGCCAAGGAGACTGTTTTGCCTATTCTGTGGAGAGGGCAAGGGCCACACCACTAGGACGTGCCATGTTACAATCCAGAAGCAAAAGGAACTAGCCGAAGCTGCATCTCAACAAGCTCAGTCGAAGCAGGTTATGCATACTGCTTCGTTTCATCCGCCTTATGTCCCACAATACATAGACAACCACCCTGCGGCTTCTGTAGCTTCGGCAAGTCAGCCTCAAGCTTCCTGGCAGCAGCTTCCGCCTCCACCTCCATTGCAGCAAGGTCAACAGCCAGAAGGGAGTCAATACGCTCCACATCAGAGGGACTTCAGAGAACAGTCCGAAGCTCGCACAGTCAACAGCACTGTGCCAGAGTCGAAGCACATTTATTGACATATCCTACCTTTGATAGCAGTCTTTTCTATTCAGTTTTATTTTCTGTGAAGCAAAAAACATTGATAGTTTTCATGTAATAATTTCGTTGTTTCCCACGAGGAAAATCTATTTGCTCCACAGGCCCAAATTGCTGAAGCTTAAAACTTTTTCCGTTACCAAGGAGGACCTTCGGATTAAAAATCCATCGGAGTAACAGAAAGTCGTTCTAAGGAACGCAGAGTAAGTTTATGAAGTCACAAAAAGCCGTTCCAAAGGGAGCGCAGTGTAAGTTTTCTGCTCAGAAGTCGTTCCTAAAGGAATGCAGAGCCTACAGCGAAAAGTCAACGCTGATACCGCCTAAGTAAAAGGCGAAGAAGCTCCTAAGGGAGGCTTACAGCGAAAAGTCAACGCTGATACCGTCTAAGTAAAAGACGAAGAAGCTCCAAAGACGTTCCCAAGGGAATGCAGAGCTTACGAATATATTTTATGTGTATCTCCGGAACAAATGTCACATGCATAACATAACATCATCACATCATTTTGCATAGCATAAGCATCATACATCATATTGCATTTGGCAAGAGAAGGAGATACTCTCAACCTTCGAAAGGATGCTTTGAGAAAGTGACATCGAAATTGTACAGCTTCGGAATACAGCTTCGGAGAATATTTTTACGAAACATGGGCGAGCTTTATCAGATCAATATCGAAGTTGTATAGCTTCGGAGTATGGCTTCGAAGAATGTTTTGACGAAGCATGGATGTGATTCATCAGAATAATTTTAACGGAGAATGCCTTCTTCACGACGCATGAAAAGAAGGGAAGGTGTTTTTTCGCCAAAGGCTCAAAAATGGTATGTATTTAATGTTTCATGCATCGTAAAGAATTCAATAATGAAAGGAGACTTGTATATTACATTCAAATGTACAAAGTGTTACATAGATTACACTTTAAATGATTTTTCCAAATAGCATCTAATCTTCTCTCAATACTTCTTCGGCGGCCTCATTTAGAAGTTGGTCAACAACCTTGTCCAAGATAGTTTCGGCCATTTGTTTAATTTCTTCGTCGACATTTGATCCAGCAGTTTCTGAGGGAAGAGAACATTTCTTCATTACTTTTGCAAACCTTGAGCAAAGTTTGGAATAAAAATTACAACACAATAAGAGCGACTAATCGGTACCTAATTGCCTTTCGGGCTCTGTACTCCTTTCGGCAGCTTCTGCCACTTTTCTGGCGTCATGAATGCCTTTTTCGCTCCTTTGGATGATCTCTTGCGCCATTCCTCGGCCGCCGTCGTTCCAGATATCAGTAAAAAATTTGCCACCAACCACGCTTGCTTCGGCCGAGGGGTCCTTGACGTCTTCGGAAGATAAGGTAGCTTCGGATTGAGCTAAAAATTTTACATGCCCGCAACCTTTCTTCTCTAAGACAGAAGCAATTCCTCTGGCGCCCGAAAAAGCGCATATGTCGCCACGACTGTTCAGAATCTCTTCGAAGGCCTCTGCTTCGTGGCTAATCCATTCCAGCGGACCTTCGGGATTGCCTCGAGAGAAATTCTCTTCGCTGGAAAAGGCGCCTACGCTGGCGAAGCTGGATTTAATTTTATTCACACATTCTACAGATTTGACATAGCATTTCCTCTGAGATGTGCGAAGCTCCTTAACTTTTGATTCCAATTTGCTGACCATAAAATCACTAAGTTCTCGTTTCGTTTCCTCAAGCGCGCGCTCCTCTTTAGCTCTAGCCAGCTGTTTCTGAAGATCTTTAATCTCGCGTTTTTGAGCTTCGGCCTGGGCCTTTGAAGCAGCTTCGTCTTTTTTCACTTTATCTACCAGTGTAAGCAGAATTTTATCTTTTTCCAAAGCTTCGTTTCTCAGTCTGATAACTTCGGAGCGTAAATTATTAAACGCAATTTCATAGCTTTCATCTTCGGCGCTCTTTTGGGCTCTTAGTGCGTTGCTTAGGATCAGGCCCTATACGAAAAAGAATTCATATAAGAAAAAAGGAATGAGTTGCGTAAAAATAAGGGGATTTTTCAAGTGTTTAATTCCTATACCTTCAGGCTGTTGTACGCAAGACTGTCTGCGAGATCTTCTTTCGTCATGGCGCTTAATCCAGATTCAAGCTTCGGGAAACCAATACTTCTGGCCATTTCTCGGCAGACAGATAGCTCTTTGTTGTCAGGCAGGCAGTATAAGAAGTCATCTTCATTCGTTCCATTGAATATTACTGCCCCCTTCGGATATTTTAGTTCCTTTGCATAATGGATGGCTTCATGAGTTTCTTCTTCAGATAGCTTCTTCCCCGAAGCATGTCGTATCATGTAATCACGCATGCTGGCAGGTGCTTCGGGGATGGCGGTGTCAGTTTCTTCAACTAATACTGGTTCTGGAATTTTTATTGCTTCGGCTTCAAAAGGTTGCTCCTTGCAGGGCTCTGAAGGCCCAGCTTCAGCTTTAGCTTGTTGAGCCGAAGCTTCAGTAGAAGCTTCAGCAATTTCAACACTCTTTTTTGGAATTGTGCTTGAAGACTTAATTGTCTCCAAGACGTCTAGTACATTTACCATTCTTTTCCTTTTTGGGGTCACTGATGGCCCCTTTTGGTTTTTTGCTGTTTCAATATTTACCGCAGGACTCAAAACTTCTAATGATTTTTCCTTAGTCGGCTTTTTCGCTTCTTCCATTTTTTCTGTGGATGGTGCTTCGGCCATCTCTGCAGTTTCTGGCAGCAAGGTTGGCTGTTCAGCTTCGGTGGCCGAAGAAGCTTCTCCGGTGAACTCAGGCACCGAAGCTGGTTCAATATAGCGTGGCCGGTGTGTGAGGACTTTTATCCTCTTTTTCTTTGATTCTGGCTCGCTAGGAGCAGTTGCAGCTTCCTCTTCTGCAGAGGTTGTGTTCTTTCTTTTCTGCCCTCGAGTGGGATAACGATAGTCAGGGTAGACAAACCCAATGGCATCGAATACCCGATTCAGTCTCTTCTTTTTTCGGCCTCCGAAGGCTGCTGACATTGCATTATCTTCAGCCTTCGAGTAGGTCCCGAGTAGCTCATCACTTAAATTGTCAATGCTTTTCAACCACTCATCATCTGGCTCAATAAATTTATCTCCAAATTTGAAGGTGTACTTCAGTCTCACAAGCTCACCTTCGTCGGCCTCTTTCATGGTTTCTTGTGGCATTTCCCATTTCTCAGCAAGCGGCCACACCCTGAAGGCGATATGTTCTTGTACTAAGTCCCTTGTTCCTATAAAAGAGCAGACAACGCCGAAGGCTCTTTGGCACTCTTCGGCGGTTTCGTTCATTTCAACATTCGGCCTCCGAAGGCCGAAGCTTTGCCAAATAGGACGCATAATTATACCTTTGATGTCTTCTCGTGCTGATAAGTCATTCTTCACATAAAACCATTCTGTCATCCAATCCCCGGGCCATCTCTTCCGAAAGGTTGGTACGGGACAGCTTGCCCCGGACCGAGAAACGAAGCTGTAGCAGCCAAAGTTGTTATGGTACTGTTCCTTGCCCCAAGGCTTTGTTTCATATAATAATTCATGAACATTACAGAAGCTTCTTGCGTCAGGCTTCAGACCTTGGCTCCTCGCGGCCCACACGAAGATATTTAGCCTTATAATTGCCTCGGGAGTAAGTTGATGAAGATAGACTTCGAAGATTTTCAACACCTCCACGACGAAGCTGCTCAAGGGGAATCGCAGTCCAGCTTTCAAAAAGCTTCGGTACACCACAACTTCATTTTCTTCAGGGTGTGGACAAGTTTTTCCCCTTCGTCCGCCCTCACAATGGACAGATCCCGGAAATACCTTCCTCTCATATTAACAAGATGATTCTCTTTGATAGTTGATTTACCATAAACTGAATGGCTTGGTCGCCAGGGGCGATCTTCGGAGTCTTCGCCACCGCTGTCCATATCATAACTTTCACTGTCACCAGTATCTTCAGACAGCCCCTCCAGAATTTCCTTGGTAATCTTTTCTGTGTTGGACTTCGACATCGCTATAAGAAACCCTAGGTTCTTCTCTTCATCAAGACTCAGCTTCATCTCAGCAGCAGCCTTCTTAGCAGCTTCAGACATCTTCGGAAGCGCTAAAAAACTGTTTTTAAAAGCCGAAGCTTCAAAGCTAAAAACTTAGCAGATCACAGTGCACAAGAGCTAAAAAATGAATGAGCAGGAGTGGTTGGCCAGAAAGCGTGCGAAATAAGTTTGCGGCATGGCCGTATTTATACGCTTGATGCGTTGAAAGTTGAAAGACCCCACTTGTCATTGAATGTTGCTATTCTAGCAAAGGGAAGGTGTTTTTTCGGACCTTCGGCTCAAGGCCTTCGTCCATATCGCAATCTGAATTTATTATTTACAAATTAATATTGCGAGGGGCTACTGTTGGGGGCCTTCGTCCTCCGAAGGTCCTCAAAAACATGATTTGACAATGTTTTCCGAGTGGATTATGTGAACAGGTATTTTCGGATCCAGAATTATGAATATGGAGCACGGCCAGGACGAAGCCTGAACCAGACGAAGGTCGAGTGTAGCCGAAGCTGTGCGCAGAGAAGCTTCGGCGCGATGGCAGAAGGGGGAACCGACTCAAAGATGAAAAGACTTCGGGGGCCTCGACAGATTTCCATAAGCCGTTAACAAATGTAATGGACATGGATGTAATTTTACGTGGGCTGCGTCCCGCGTCTATAAATAGATGAACAGTACTCCCGTACTGTTCACGCTGACTTGGCATTTGCTTTTGGCATCACGCTCGTACTTTTCACCTTCTCTCAGGACCGAAGGTACATTTGTAATTTGGAATCATTTCTGTTTTTCCATGTTAATAAAATAGAAATGATTCTATGGTGATGCTTATATCATATTTCATGCTTTATGTGAGTCCTTCGTCATTACTTGTTATGTTTACGAAGGTATGTTTCTCATGACCTTCGTCCGAGACTCATTATTTCCCGAAGGAACATAATGCTTCGAAGGACGAAGGATTCTAACACTTAACACTTTTTATGTTGCCTTGTTCTTAACTCTTAGCACTTGAGAACAAGTCCCCAACACTACCGTCCACCAATCTCATGTCTGCGCGCCGCTCTCTTCCGCCCTCCAATCTCGCTCAACCGCACCCTGCTCAATTAAACCCTAGATGCGCTTCCTCCAGATCCCGGCATCTCGGCTCCATGGTTGTCCTCGTCCCTCGCTCCAGCCTCCTATGCACATTTGCCTTCCCCCTCGCAACCCGCCTCCGTGCGTCATAGGTGTGGCGGTGACCCGCGTCATGCCGACCCGCCTCCGCCCCTACCACAATAGCGTCCTGTGGTCGTGCATGCCATCAAAGACGCCGACGTCGCAAAAGTAAGGGCAGCGGGGGCTCGTGTCGCGGGTGTGGAAGGGCATCTTCAGCTGCCGTGAGGACATTGGGAAGTTGCTGCAGACGCTGTCGAAGGAGGTCATGCGGGCACGCCTCCGCCACCGGGCCCCACTTCCCATGAGTCCACGCACAACGTCCTCGCCCTCACCGCTGCGCTTGAAGTGTTTCATCGCCCACTTGTGCAGCTTGGTTCAGTTGGACTGATGCTCTCCACATCACTAGGACGACGGGCACGACGATGAGTCTGACCTGGTCAAGAGCTGCAACCACACACAACGTTCTCAGCATGGGTTGTCATTGCCCTGTCGGTATTCGTTTTAGGGATAGTTGGCCTCGTCATGTTCCTGCTCAGGGATAAGCTCAGCTACATCTTCACTGGCGGCAAGGTCGTCTCGTGCACCGTCACCGACCTGCGCCTGCTGCTCGTTGAGACCATCGTGCTCTTCGGGATCTAGCCCATGTTGTCAGGTGTTTTTTCTTTTTCCCTTATCCAAATTGAAACTTTGGTGCATCTTCAGAGTTCATACTTTACACTAATCCAAGTGTCACTACAATTTTTACATAAGTTAGTTCATTGGAGAACGGACTTACCCACCTTCAGTAATGCATTTGTTGTGTTCTTCCCACTCATACTGAACTTGTTGCTCACTGGACAACAACTGATGAAAGGTGTGGGCGTTGGCTGCAGGTGGCAAGCAATGGTTGCCTACATCAACGTTGGATGCTACTACTTCATCGGCATAACCCTCGGTGTGCTCCTCAGATTTAGGTTCAGTTTTGGGATCAAGGTATTTTCAGTTCTAAGAAACATGCCGTCACATATTAAACCAGCTTAGTTAAACTATAATTGGAAATGGTTACGAGTACCTATCCCTAACCCACACACAAGTCTGAAAAAGGACATGTGCTGCAGGGATTGTGGGGAGGCATGATCGGTGGTACCCTCATCCAAACACTTACTTTGATCTGGATCACGCTGAGGACTGACTGGAATAAGGAGGTAATTTTAAGCCACCGTAAAATTCCTTCGTGTCAATGACAGATGATCCTTAAATCCATCACGCGTGTTAATGTGTTCATCTTCATCCACATTCTCAGTCATTCTTTCCAAGCCCGTGCTTGTGTTGTTTCGCCATTTCTTCTATCCAATTGGTCTTCTCTGCGTTTTGCATTGATTTTTTGTGCTATAGTTTATATGTTCTTTTTTCTTGGCATCTGAATGTAGGTCGAGGGAGCATGAAAAAGATTGGATAAGTGGGACGATACAAGGTGGCCACTTCTCGTAGGCAAGAAGTGATGGATGGTATCAGGAGTGGATTAAGAGTTAGTAAGCTTCTGCTAACTGATCCAGTCTGAAATTATCTTGTAGTCGCCACCGCTAACTGCAATTCTGAGATGTATTAATGCATAACTTCTCTGGTCTCGACTCTCAGGAACATACCATAGTCAATTTTGGTTGATGGGGCCTTGACTTTTGATGTCGGGAGCCGGACGTCCCAATGTTACCATCTATATATCTTTACCATATGTGGAGACAATGGCATAGTTCTAGACAGATAGTTGTTGTAGTGTTCTCTTTCTAATTTATTATGTGTACTATATACTAATACACTCATTGATTTTTAGGATTTGGGGTTCGACGGGAAGGAGGAGTGGGAGGCTGTGGAGCCTCAGCCTTGCCTGCTCGTGTAGGAGAAGTCACGATCACTGGCTGTCGACGACAGTGATAATGTTCTGCTTGTCTCAGCTGCTGAGGAGCGGAGGTGATTCCAAGAATGAGTGCACTACTGCTATTGGCTTCAAGTGAATGCTTAATCAGGCGATGCCTAAAACATGTAGTATAGATAATTTAATTGGATATCATTTTCCATTTTATTTTCACTCAGTTCCAATCCATTCACAACTAGGTGCTAGATGTGCTCGGAGCAGTTTTAAACTGAGTTTTTGTTCTGGTCTGGGGCTCAATCACCCATACACTAGTTTGATTTGGTGTGGGTTGCGAGTATTTGTAGGTGGATTAGACTGGTTCAGGGTTAAGGGTTTAGGGTGGAATATGAGAATATTGCGTCCAACGACAACAACCTACAAGTTGCTAGTGTTGGCAAATATTATGTAGTAGCATCTTTTGCTTAGATATGTTGACTTTTGAGTATGGTTTTGAGGATTTTCATGGGTACTGTTTTGCTTTTCATGTTCTAATTCTATTAGTCTTCCTGTTTAAGCATGAGAGCAAAGCAGTTGTTTCCCCCAAGAACCATATGCTACCTGGTCAATAAAGTTGAGAGCGGGTGGTGGCCAAGGCTGCTGAAAAAGGAGGGCAAGGCACCTGTGTTCTTGAAGGTTGACTAGGACAAATGGCAGGATGAGGATGATCAAGAGTTGGATGTTAGTATTTCAGTTTTGGCTGATTCTGTTTTTCTTTAGTTGCTACCATACTGTTTAGTTTAGCTTGAAGCGACATATAATTCATATTACAGTTAATGACTTTGGGATATGGAATTCTTTATTCATCCTGATTCATCTCGGATTGCCTCATTAGCTTAGTAGTTTGAGGAATTTCTATAACGACCATGGTCTTCCAAGTGATGTACTCTATGTTTTATGTACTTGATTTGAATGTTTATTTAGTAAACAACTTGGCCAAATGTTTCTATTAGGTTTTGTCTGTGTGATCATATGGAAACCTCAAATCTTCACTTGCCACTGTATCAAATTCCTTGGGATCCTTATGACGCAAAAAGAAGCTTATTCTCCTAAGATATGTGAGATGGCCAAGTTCTTGGGCAAAGTCATTTGTTTGCTTCAAGACATCAACACCTTCTAACTACTCCAATGTCACCATGCTTCTAATCCCAGCTGGTAGCATAACTCCTTTGTCTACAACCTAATGTGCCAATCTTTTAAGTTCAACAATACTTGCTAGCAATTTTATGTATTTCCCCATAGATAAGACATACTGAACATTTAAGAAAGAAAACATCATTTCAAGAAATAGTAACTTCACGCTACAGACATGATGAATATTTAAGAAATAAAACATAATTTCTCATAGTAATAAAAAATATCCTAAATATGTGTAGTTGGTATATCTTCAGTAGCACCTGCTCATTTAGTATGCTTGCTTGAATCATTAGGCAAACCATTGCCATTGCATTTCTGTTGTAGGTGTAGTTGGCATATCTTTAGTAGCACTTGTTCTTTTAGTATGCTTGCTTGAATCATCAGGACATCATTTCAAGTAATGGTGGTAACTCCATGCTATAGCCACACTGAACATTTAAGAAATAAAACATTATTTCACATAATAAAAAAATCCTAAATAGGTGTAGTTGGCATACCTTCAGCAGCACTTGTTCGTTTAGTATGCTTGCTTGAATCATCAGGCAAACCATTACCATCTGCATTTCTGTTGCAGGTGTAGTTGGCATATCTTCAATAGTACCTATTATTTTAGTATGCTTGCCTGAATCATCGGGCAAACCATTGCCATATGCATTTCTGTTGCACTTTAGGTCAAAGTTGAAAGGGAAATAGGGTCAAACCTTTTCCTAAATGATTTTGGTGGTTGAATTGCCCAACACAAATAATTGTACTAACTAGTTTGCTCTAGATTATATGCTCTACAGGTGCCAAAGGTTCAGCACAAACCAATAAAAAGATTGAAGTTAGGGCTCAAAAGAAAGGAGCAAAAGAAACCGAAGTGAACCCTGGTCTGGCGCACCAGGGTGGATTGACTTTAAACTCTTCACCTTCGGGTTTCTAAGGCCGCGCTCCGCTATAATTCACCAGACTGTCTGGTGGGTCACCGGACTGTCCGGTGTGCCAGCGGAGCAACGGCTCCCAAGCGCAACGGTCGACTTCAACGGTCGGCTGACAAGTGAACAATGCACAGACAGTTCGCGCAGAGTCAGAGCAGCGCCAGAAGGCGCACCGGACAGTGAACAGTGACTGTCCGGTGCGACACCGGACTGTCCAGTGGCCCAGGCTGTCAGAGCTCCAACGGTCAAAACCGTCAAAACCCTAACGGTTGGGTGACGTGGCTGGCACACCGGACAGTGTCCGGTGGCGCACCGGACTGTCCGGTGCGCCCATCGACAACATCCCTCCTCAACGGCTGTTTTGGTGGTTGGGGCTATAAATACCCCCAACCACCACCATTCAAGACATCCAAGTATTCACTACTCCTCATTCAATACAAGAGCAATACACAACACTCCAAGACACAAATCAAAGCCTCCGATCAAATCAAAGTCCACAATTCAACTCTAGTTTTTAGGACTTGCGAGAAGATCGACTTGTGTTCTTTTGTTACTCTTGTTGCTTGGTTGGCTTTCTTCTTTCTCTCATTCTTAATCTCAAATCCTTGTAAGCGAAGCAAGAGACACCAATTGTGTGGTGGTCCTTGCGGGGTCTAAGTGACCCGAGAAATCAAGAAAGGAAGCTCACTCGGTCTAGGTGACCATTTGAGAGAGGGAAAGGGTTGAAAGAGACCCGGTCTTTGTGACCACCTCAACGGGGAGTAGGTTTGCAAGAACCGAACCTCGGTAAAACAAATCACCGTGTCACCCGCTCTATTTCTTTGGTTGATTTGTTTTCGCCCTCTTTCGGACTCGGTTATATTTCTAACGCTAACCCCGGCTTGTAGTTGTGCTTAAAGTTTATAAATTTCAGATTTGCCTATTCACCCTCCCTCTAGGCTACTTTCAATTGGTATCAAAGTCTGGTACTTCATTAGAGTTTAACCACTCGAAGTGATGTCGGGAGACACGCCAAGAAGGAGATCGTGACCGGCGGTGACAAGTCTACAAGCCACGGGAAGGCTCCATCGGGAGAGTCCGACAACAAAATGAAGGGAGCCCCTTCACATACCAAGTCGCATCGGAGTGGCGACAAGAAAAAGAAGATGAAGAAGGTGGTCTACTACGAGACCGATTCCTCGTCGCCATCCACCTCCGGCTCCGACACTCCGTCCATCACTTCTAAGCGCCATGAGCGCAAGAAGTTTAGTAAGATCCCCTTACGCTATCCTCGCATTTCCAAACGCACTCCTTTACTTTCCATCCCATTAGGCAAACCACCGGTTTTTTACGGTGAAGATTATTGCATGTGGAGTGATAAAATGAGGCATCATCTAACCTCACTCCACTCTAGTATTTGGGACATTGTTGAGTTTGGAGCGCAGGTACCATCCGTGGGGGATGAAGCATATGACTCGGACGAGGTTGCCCAAATCTGGCATTTTGACTCCCAAGCCACCACTATACTCCTCGCCTCTCTATGTCGAGAGGAGTATAATAAGGTGCAAGGGTTGAAAAGTGCCAAAGAGATTTGGGACATGCTCAAGACCGCGCACGAGGGAGATGAGGTGACCAAAATTACCAAGCGGGAGACGATCGAGGGGGAGCTCGGTCGATTCATCCTCAACCAAGGAGAGGAGCCACAAGCCATGTACAACCGGCTCAAAACCTTGGTGAATCAAGTGCGCAACCTCGGGAGCACAAAATGGGATGACCATGAAATGGTCAAGGTTATTCTAAGATCACTTGTTTTCGTAATCCTACACAAGTTCAATTAATTCGTGGTGATCCTAGATATAAGCTAATGTCTCCCGAGGAGGTTATAGGAAAGTTTGTGAGCTTTGAGTTGATGATCAAAGGCTCCAAACAAATCGTTGAGCAAGGCGACACCTCCACACCTGAGGTGCAACCCATCGCATTCAAGGTAACGAAAGAGAAGAAAGAAGAGTCTACATCAAGTAGGCTCCCCATCGATGCCTCCAAGCTCGACAACAAGGAAATGGCACTCATCATCAAGAGCTTCCGCCAAATCCTCAAGCAAAGGAGGGGGAAAGATTACAAGCCCCGTTCCAAGAAAGTATGCTACAAGTGTGGTAAGCCCGATCACTTTATATCAAAATGTCCTATTTCAAGTGATAGTGACAGGGGCGACGACAAGAAGGGAAGGATGAAGGAAAAGAAAAAGTACTACAAGAAGAAGGGCGGCGATGCCCACGTGTGTCGGGAATGGGACTCCGATGAGAGCTCCACCGACTCCTCCGACGAGGATGCCGCCAACATCGCTGTCACCAAAGGTCTCCTCTTCCCCAACGTCGGCCACAAGTGCCTCATGGCAAAGCACGACAAAAATAAGAAGGTAAAATCTAGAGCCTCCACTAAATATGCGGCATCTAGTGATGAAAGTAGCTCTAGTGATAATGAAGATAATTTGCTTGCTCTTTTTGCCAACCTAAACATGCAACAAAAAGAAAAATTGAATGAATTGATAGGTGCTATTCATGAGAAGGATGAACTCTTGGATAGCCAAGAGGAATTCCTTATTAAGGAAAACAAAAGGCATGTTAAGGTAAAAAATGCTTATACTCAGGAAGTAGAGAAAAATGAAAACTTGTCTAGTGAGCTTAGCATTTGCCATGACACTATCTCTAACCTTAGAAATGAAAATGCCAAATTAATTGCTAAGGTTGAGAAATCAAATGTTTGTGATGATTCTCTTGTCAACCTTAAAAATGATAATGCTAGTTTGATTGCTAAGATTGACAAGTTGAATAAATCAATTTCTAGCCTTAAGATTGAGAATGATAAACTAATTTCTAAGGCTAAAGATTTAATTGTTTGCAATATTTCTATTTCCAATCTTAGAAATAAAAATGCTATGTTACATGCTAAGATTGATGAATTAAATGCTTGCAAACCCTCTACATCTAGCGTTGATCATGTTACTATTTGTACTAGATGTAGATACATTAATGTTGATGCTATCCATGATCACATTGCTATGATTAAACAACAAAATGATCACATAGCTAAACTAGATGCTAAAATTGTTGAGCATTAATTAGAAAATGAAAAATTTAAATTTGCTCGTAGTATGCTTTATATTGGGAGACGGCCTGACATCAAGGATGGCATTGGCTTCCAACAAGAAGACAATGTCAAGATTAATGCCCCTAAGAAATTGTCTAATTTTGTTAAGGGTAAGGCTCCCATGGCTCAGGATAACGAGGGCTATATTTTATATCCTGCTGGTTATCCCGAGCATAAGATTAGGAGAATTCATGCTAGGAAACCTCATAATATTTCTCATCATGCTTTTATGTATAAAAATGAGGCTTCCAGCTCTAGACAATCAACCCATGTTAAATTGCCTAAAAAGAAATCTCCTATTGCATCAAATGAGCCTAATGTTTCATTTAAGACTTTTGATGCTTCTTATGTGCTTACTAACAAATCAGGCAAAATAGTTGCCAAATATGTTGGGGGCAAACGCAAGGGCTCCAAGACTTGTGTTTGGGTACCCAAGGTGCTTGTTTCTAATGTCAAAGGACCCAAGACCGTTTGGGTACCTAAGAACAAGGCCTAAACTTGTTTTGTAGGTTTATGCATCCGGGGGTTGAAGTTGGATCATTGATAGCGGGTGCACAAACCACATGACAGGGGAGAAAAGGATGTTCTCCTCCTACGAGAAAAACGATGATCCCCAAAGAGCTATCACATTCGAGGATGGAAATCAAGGTTTGGTCAAAGGACTTGGTAAAATTGCTATATCACCTGACCATTCTATTTCCAATGTTTTTCTTGTAGATTCTTTAGATTACAATTTGCTTTCTGTTTCTCAGTTATGCAAAATGGGTTACAACTATCTTTTTACGGATATAGGTGTTACTGTCTTTAGAAGAAGTGATGATTCAGTAGCATTTAAGGGAGTACTCAAGGGTCAGCTATACTTAGTTGATTTTAATAGAGCTGAACTCGATACTTGCTTAATTGCTAAGACTAATATGGGATGGCTCTGGCATCTCCGACTAGCCCATGTTGGGATGAAGAATCTTCACAAGCTTCTAAAGGGAGAACACATTTTGGGACTAACCAATGTTTATTTTGAGAAAGACAGGATTTGTAGCGCACGTCAAGCAGGGAAGCAAGTTGGTACCCATCATCCACACAAGAACATCATGACGACCAACAGGCCGCTTGAGCTACTCCACATGGATCTATTCGGCCCGATCGCTTACATAAGCATCGGCGGGAGTAAGTATTGTCTTGTAATTGTGGATGATTATTCTTGCTTCACTTGGGTGTTCTTTTTGTAGGAAAAATAACTAACCCAAGAAACCTTGAAGGGTTGAGATAGGCTCAAAATGAGTTCGGATTAAGGATCAAGAAAATAAGAAGCGACAACGGAACGAAGTTCAAGAACTCTCAAATTGAAGGCTTTCTTGAGGATGAGGGCATCAAGCATGAGTTCTCTTCTCCCTATACACCACAACAAAATGGTGTAGTGGAGAGGAAGAATAGAACTCTACTTGACATGGAGAGGACCATGCTTGATGAGTACAAGACTTCGGACCGGTTTTGGGCGAAAGCAATCAACACTGCTTGCTACTCCGTCAACCGGCTCTACCTTCACCGAATCCTCAAGAATACATCATATGAACTCCTCACCGGTAAAAAGCCCAATGTTTCATATTTTAGAGTCTTTGGTAGCAAATGTTTTATTCTTATTAAAAGAGGTAGAAAATCTAAATTTGCTCCTAAGGCTGTAGAAGGCTTTTTACTTGGTTTTGACTCAAACACAAGGGCATATAGAGTCTTCAACAAATCCACTGGATTAGTTGAGGTTTCTTGTCACATTGTGTTTAATGAGACTAATGGCTCCCAAGTGGAGCAAGTTGATCTTGATGAGCTAGATGATGAAGAGGCTCTGTGCGTCGCACTAAGGAACATGTCCATTGGGGTTGTGTGTCCTAAGAAATCCAAAGAGCCTCCACAAGCACAAGATCAACCGTCATCTTCAATGCAAGCATCTCCACCAACCCAAGATGAGGATCAGGCTCAAGATAATGAAGAAGAAGATCAAGAGAATGAGCCACCTCAAGAGGAGGACAATGATCAAGGGGGAGATGATAATGATCAAGACAAAGAAGATGATCAAGGAGTATAGGGTCAACGACCGCCACACCTAAGAGTCCACCAAGCGATTCAATGATATCACCCCGTGAACTCCATCCTCGGTGATATTCATAATGGGTAACCACTCGATCTCGTGTTGCTCATTTTTGTGAACATTACTCTTTTGTGTATTCTATTGAGCCATACAGGGTAGAAGACGCATTAAGAGATTCGGATTGGGTATTGGCAATGCAAGAGGAACTCAACAACTTCACGAGGAATGAGGTATGCCATTTAGTTCCACGTCCTAAGCAAAATGTTGTAGGAACCAAGTGGGTTTTCCACAACAAGCAAGATGAGCATGGTGTGGTGACAAGGAATAAAGCCCGACTTGTGGCCAAGGGATATTCACAAGTCGAAGGTTTGGATTTCGGTGAAACCTATGCACCCGTAGCTAGGCTTGAGTCAATTCGCATATTACTTGCCTATGCTACTTACCATGGCTTTAAGCTTTACCAAATGGACGTGAAAAGTGCCTTCCTCAATGGACCAATCAAGGAAGAGGTCTATGTTGAGCAACCTCCCGGCTTTGAAGATAGTGAGTGCCCTAATCACGTTTATAAACTCTCTAGGGCGCTTTATGGGCTCAAGCAAGCCCCAAGAGCATGGTATGAATGCCTAAGAGATTTTCTTTTCACTAATGGATTCAAAGTCGGCAAAGCCGATCCTACTCTCTTTACTAAAACTATTGCAAATGATTTGTTTGTATGCCAAATTTATGTTGATGATATCATATTTGGGTCTACTAACAAATCTACTTGTGAAGAGTTTAGTAGGATTATGATTCAAAAATTCGAGATGTCTATGATGGGGGAGTTGAAGTATTTCTTAGGATTGCAAGTGAAGCAACTCCAAGAGGGCACCTTCATCAGCCAAACCAAGTACATTCAAGATATACTTACCAAGTTTGGAATGAAGGATGCCAAGCCCATCAAGACACCCATGGGAACTAATGGGCATCTCGACCTCGACACAAGAGGTAAATCCGTAGATCAAAAGGTATACCGATCGATGATAGAATCTTTACTTTATTTGTGTGCATCTCGACCGGACATTATGCTTTCCGTATGCATGTGTGCAAGGTTCCAAGCCGATCCTAAGGAAGTTCACCTTAGGGTCGTGAAAAGAATCTTGAGATATTTAGTTCATACACCTAAGTTTGGTCTTTGGTACCCCAAGGGATCCACCTTTGATTTAATAGGTTATTCAGATGCTGATTGGGCAGGGTGTAAAATTGATAGAAAGAGCACATCAGGGACTTGTCAGTTCTTTGGAAGATCCCTGGTGTCTTGGGCTTCAAAGAAACAAAATTCAGTAGCTCTTTCTACCGCCGAAGCCGAGTATATTGACACAGGCCATTGTTGCGCGCAATTGCTTTGGATGAGGCAAACCCTTAGGGACTATGACTACAAATTTAGCAAAGTCCCTCTCCTATGTGATAATGAGAGTGCAATCCGCATGGCGGATAATCCCGTTGAACACAGCCGCACTAAGCACATAGCCATTCGACATCACTTTTTGAGGGATCACGAACAAAGGGGGGATATCAAGATTGCTTATGTTAGCACCAAAGAACAATTAGCCGATATCTTTACCAAACCACTAGATGAGAAAACCTTTACCAAACTTAGGAATGAGCTCAACATTCTTGATTCTCGGAATTTTGATTAATACTTAGCACACATAGCTCATTTATGTACCTTTGATCATGTCTCTTTATGCCTATGACTAATGTGTTTTCAAGTGAATTTCTACTAAGTCATAGATTGAAATGGAAATAGAGTCTTTGGCGAAGACAAGGCTTCCACTCCACTCTATCGGTATTATTTATCCTTCACCGTTACTCCGCACCGCTCTCCACTTTGGTATAATCTTCCCTCATACTTACTTGTACCATTGGGGAGGAAGTAAAAAGGGCTCTAAAGACTCCATTTTGGCGATTAATGCCAAAGGGAGAGAGAGTATTAGCCCAAAGCAAAAGGACCGCACCACCACCAATCTCAAAGTTTAAAATGAAGTTTTCCATTGGTATCTTATGATGAAATATTTAAAGGAGGATTTTTCAATTGGTTAGTATTTTTCAAATTGGTATAGTTAATCTTTTTTCAATTGGTAAAACCCTCTTGAACACTAAGAGGAGAATTTCATCCAGGGGGAGTTTTGTTTAAGTCAAAGGAAAAACATTTGAAACAGGGGGAGAAAATTTCAAATCTTGAAAATGCTTCTTGCAATCTTATTCATATACCTTTGACTATTTGCAAAAACAAAATAAGTGGTGCAAGCGTGGTCCAAAATGTTAAAAGAAAGAAAGCAATCCATGCATATCCAATGAAAGAATAAATTGGTTTAACTCCAAGCAACCTTTGCACTTACCTTATGCAAACTAGTTCAATTATGCACTTATATATTTGCTTTGGTTTGTGTTGGCATCAATCACCAAAAAGGGGGAGATTGAAAGGGAAATAGGGTCAAACCTTTTCCTAAATGATTTTGGTGGTTAAATTGCCCAACACAAATAATTGGACTAACTAGTTTGCTCTAGATTACATGCTCTACAGGTGCCAAAGGTTCAGCACAAACCAATAAAAAGATTGAAGTTAGGGTTCAAAAGAAAGGAGCAAAAGAAACCAAAGAGAACCTTGGTCTGGCGCACCGGACTGTGTCCGGTGCACCAGGGTGGATCGACTTCAAACTCTTCACCTTCGGGTTTCTGAGGCCGCGCTCTGCTATAATTCACCGGACTGTCCGGTGTGCCAGCGGAGCAACGGCTCCCAAGCACAATGGTCGACTTCAACGGTCGGCTGAGAAGTGAACAGTGCGCGGACAGTTCGCGCAGAGTTAGAGCAGCGCCAGAAGGCGCACCGGACCAGTGAACAGTGACTGTCCGGTGCGACACCGGACTGTCCGGTGGCCCAGGCTGTCAGAGCTCCAACGGTCGAAACCGTCATAACCCTAACAGTTGGGTGACGTGGCTGGCGCACCGGACTGTCCGGTGCGCCCATCGACAGCAGCCCTCCCCAACGGCTATTTTGGTGGTTGGGGCTATAAATACCCCCAACCACCACCATTCAAGACATCCAAGCATTCACTACTTCTCATTCAATACAAGAGCAATACACAACACTCCAAGACATAAATCAAAGCCTCCAATCAAATCAAAGTCCACAATTCAACTCTAGTTTTTAGGACCTGCGAGAAGATCGACTTGTGTTCTTTTGTTGCTCTTGTTGCTTGGTTGGCTTTCTTCTTTCTCTCATTCTTAATCTCAAAGCCTTGTAAGCGAAGCAAGAGACACCAATTGTGTGGTGGTCCTTGCGGGGTCTAAGTGACCCGAGAAATCAAGGAAGGAAGCTCACTCAGTCTAGGTGACCGTTTGAGAGAGGGAAAGGGTTGAAAGAGACCCGGTATTTGTGACCACCTCAACGGGGAGTAGGTTTGCAAGAACCGAACCTCGGTAAAATAAATCACCGTGTCATCCGCTCTATTTCTTTGGTTGATTTTTTCGCCCTCTCTTTCGGACTCGGTTATATTTCTAACACTAACCCCGACTTATAGTTGTGCTTAAAGTTTATAAATTTCAGATTTGCCTATTCACCCCCCTCTAGGTGACTTTCAAAAGTCAAATAAATTAATAATATAATGTTCACAATAAGAATGAACTAGATCAGACAACAATTTCTTTCAAAATAGGTACATGTATTTCATTTGTAGTGGATATTGTGATAAAATGGAAACACCAAATCTTTCTCCAAAAAATCCAACATGTGACTTTGTGATGTTGTTTAGGGTTCCTCCCCCTTTTATTATTCTTAATATTAGACACTGGGTCTGTGTAAGTGAGTTTCAGTGAACTGGAAGCGCGTCGTCGTTGTTGGAGTAGGTGCAGTTTAGTGAAATCTATCATACTGCTGCTAAATCTATCGTTGATGGAACTCTAGCTGACGGTGAACCGAGGACCACCTCCTTTATGCATGCGTCTGTGCTAGCAGCAAGCTGGTGCCAAGGGCGAGAACGTCGTTATGAAGGTGTCCGGGGACAATGGTGCAAACCACTTATGGAGGTGTGGAGTTTGTGAAGGTGCCGCCACTGTACCCACTGCCCTATGTAGGGGATGGACCGCTAAGCTAAGCTAAGCTACCTCATCGCCAATATGGCCTAGCTCCAATGTTAAACTCGGTTGCGTTACATCTGTCAGATCATCGGGTACGTACATGTTTTGTACGTATGGTAATTATCGTGTATATTTGTGAAGTGTATAATGTCAGGACTGAATGTCTATGAGTTTCAAGATTTCTATGTTTTTTTTGTCCACTCAGTATATTCGGGCAAAAAACTTTTTCCTTGAATTTGATTTTTTTCATTTATTCTTAGTAGTACTAAAGCATGCATGGAAGTTATTAATAAAAGAAATGTATATAGAAAAGTAAATATGTTTGTGTGTGGTAAACTTTGGAATGTAATGTGCGAATGGTCATATGGCTTGAAGATTTCACATAATAATCATGCCATCTTTGTTGCAATCTTTCCACCGGCCCCAGCGTGTTTACACCATTCTCATTTAATAGGCTCATTTCCCACACAATCGATACGAGCAGTCCACATGTCACACCTCCGTGGCTGGCACTCTTTCTCCGCCTCCTCGCTCCCTCTCCGCGCCTCGACACCCTACTAAAATTAATAAGAGATATGAATTATGCAAGTAGATGTGACAAAAAATAGTAATTGCATCAATGGTCAATGGTCATATATCCCACATAAATATCGTTTTCATGTAATCGTTGTCCCTAACATTTTATCGAAAATTTTGTGTCATTGCATCACTAAACAATGATCTATGCGTGCACAAGTGTCTCCGTTGCAACACACGGATATATACCTAGTGATTCATGAAATGTTTTGTTGCTGCTCAATGTGAAAAGACTTAAAATCCGTAGATATCTCAATTATTGTCGGTACATAATTGTTTATAGCTGAATTATTGTTTACAAGTGTATAATGAGTAAAACCCCGCATGTGACCTGAAACCCGACATGTTCGGGTGTGGGTTTGGAATGGAACCTGCGAGTACGATCGTGGGCAAGTTTAGGTGGACTTTGAGGGTGCGATCACGGGAGGATTTTTGCTCCACCCGACCCAAATCTGACATTTGCCATCCTTACCTGCTGGTACTGCATCGACTATCCACCGGTGCCCCGATGTAGAAGGTAAGAGTGTGTTTGGGTCAACTTTTTTAAGTAGGTTTAGCTTTCTAAACCAGATTTGCTGTTATTAAACACAGAGGCTTAAGAGAAATGTTGGGGTCTCTCTCCCATCGATCTATCTATTGGCCCTAAAAAATGTTTGAACAAAGACACGTTAGTTGCCCAATAACGAGTAGATTCTTTCCGTGTTACATAAAGTTTTGGGCCACGGTAACTATATCGCTGTACAATATATACCTCAAGAGCTTAATTATGTAAGAAAAGAAATATGGTATACATATACGCAAATAATAACATGCCATTCTAGCGTAGTGCTCAGTCAACCCATTTTAGATTTAACCGGATTTAATTAAAAACTATTTATAATCTTAAACAAGCCATTAATTTTTTTCCAAACAACGTCTGATTTGGTCAAAAAAAAAGAAATTCCTTGTTCATAGGTCTTATTTGGGCGCCAAATAAGCACAATGAACAAACAAAATTGTTATTTAAATAAATATATTTTCAAATTCAAACATAGTCAAACCTGGCCAAAATTTGGCCTCAATCCATAAGGCCTCTTGCCCTCTTCTATCCACCTGGCACACCAGATGATGCCTTTTATGGCCCAAGCCCATTTTCCAGAACATGCCTTCAATGGGCCAAGCCCATTTTCGAGAGAACAAGTGCACAAAAAAATCAAAAAAAAACTTTTGTTGCAAAGACTTGAACCTAGGTCTCTCAGGTGAAAGCCGAGTATCCTGACCAACTAGACTACAACAGAACATGTTCTTTACTTTTCTCAGAATTAGTAATCCTGTAAATTTGTTATGAATTATGATGTTTCGTGCGTAGCCAGATTATTTAACGTTTGGAACCTCGTGTGATTAACAACGCGTTAAACGCGCACGTCGATATGCAGTCCTTTCTCTTCTCCCCGATATGGAAAAAAAATATACGTGCAGCATTCTTGGATTTCCTAAATATAGGTGTGCAGTGTGCTCGTACGTACGTGTACTTGTGGTGCTGCTGGTGCACCACAGTGTACGTCTTCGCAGCCACCGCCGGGTCGTGCTGCTTGCTGCTGGTAGGTCGTAGGGGATGTGGTTCGTGATCCAATGGATGCGGTTATATAGGTATGGATGAATATTTTAATCTTAGCTCCAACCCGTACTTTCGTAGTTGTGGGCACGAGTTTCTATTTTGTGATTCGTGTTCGGTCTAAAATTTAATTCATTTTTTATTTTATATAAATATAAAAATGATTAAGATATAATAGTAATTATTTTGAACAAGTGACTTTGTCTAATGATTCATAAAATGTTTTTTGTTGCTCAATGTGAGAAGTCTTATAATACGCATATATAACTTAATTATTGTCGGTATCTAATTGTTTATAGCTGAATTATTGTTTACAAGTGCATAATGAGTAAAAATCCGTATGTGACCCGAAACCCGAGGATTCTTGCTCCACCCGACCCAAATCCGACATGTTGCCATCTCTACCTGCTGGTACTGTATCGGCTATCCACCGGTGCCCCAATGTAGAAGGTAAGAGTGTGTTTGGGTCAACTTTCTGAACTAGGTTTAGCTTTCTAAACCAGATTCGCTGTTAAAATTTTGAAATCTCAATCAAATGGGTACAACAACAGAATATGTTCTTGAAAATCTATAGATTCATTTAGTTCAATTCAAAATTATCTCATGCCCTATATTTTTTAGAATCATGTCATTCATGTTACCAACATATCATGTTCTAGAATCTAGAGTTGACAGTTATATCAACGAAACATATTTTGCCTTTCCTACAACTGTCAACTTAACAACTTTCTTATAGCTTACCGCTAGAATTAGATTTTCCAGAAATCTAAGTCCTATACAAAACGAACCCTAAGTGGTCGTTTGCACCCAAGGGGTGATGCTTGTAGGGGCCACGGTCATGTGGTAGCAATAAGGCGACGACAACCGAATTATGCGACCGCGGAGGATGAACCGAATCCAAATTGCAAGCGGATACCGTTGAGATGGCCAATGGTGAAAAATATGTCACAACAACACTACACACCATTTTCAGCGGCCAAGGTTATTTTCGGCGGCCAGGGCTTAGGCGCCGAAAATAAGAACTTATTTTCGGTGGCTTCTGACACAGCCGCCGAAAACACGATTATTTTCGGCGACCGCTGACACAGTCGTCGAAAATAACAGCTTATTTTCTTCTCTTCTTCTCCTTCTCGCTCGGTCGCCGCCGTCCACCGCCGCGCCGCCCGCCCACCCCGCCGTGCCCGCCCCAGCCGCAGCCACACCCCCGTCGAGCCACGCCCCCGTCGGCTCCGTCCCGTCGTCCGCCGCCGCCCTCGGCTCCCGTCGACTGGCCGCAACCGAGCCCTCCTGCTGCCACCACTCTGTCGTCGTCGCCGAGCTCTTCCCATCAAGAGGTTAATTTTTTGCGTATTTTATTCCATGTTTTCGGCGACCGTTATTTAGTTGCCACCGGAATTAGTATATATTTGTAATTGTGTTTGTTTGATTACTGCGTGTGATTAGTATTATTGTTTAGTTCGATTTCATTAATGTATTAGTGGTGTTGGGGACTTGTTCTCAAATGCTAAGAATTAAGAACAAGGCAACATAAAAAATGTTAAGTGTTAAGGTCCTTCGTCCTCCATAACGATATATCCCTTCGGGATATAAAGCATCTCGGACGAAGGTTACGAAGGACAAACCTTCGTAAGCATAACAACGAAGAATGAAGCATTCACATAAATCATAGAATAAACATTTAAATATTGTCATAGAATTATCTATACTTGTATTAATGAATACAAATGACTTTGATTTACAAATATACCTTCGGTCTTGTGGAAGGCAGAAGTGCAAGCGTGGTGCGAAAGCAAATGACAGGATCACGTGAATAGTACAGAGGTACTGTTCATCTATTTATAGGCACAGGTCGCAGCCTGTGACAAATTACAATTATGCCCCTTGCGAAAGTTTATAGCATTGACTCAGACCTATATGTGTAAAAAGGTCATTCTATCTCTATGTCGGTTCAAAACGCCGAAGCTCCATGAAAAGGGACCTTCGGCCATCTCTTGGAGACGTCTTCAGCCGAAGCTGCTTCTTCGTGTGAGACCTTCGGCGCACCGAAGCACGACCCCAACAGTAGCCCCTTTCGCGGTGCTAGATCGTTCTTCGTAACGAGCTTGACCCGTGAAAAAAGCCTCTTCAGCTTCGGGAAGCCGAAGGTCCAAAAAAACACCTTCCCTGAGCTCGTTGCGGAGAAGCGATCCGACTTCCGAGCGCATGTCGGTCCCACCTTGCAGAGTTACTGTTTGATCCTTGCGGTCCACTGCGCAGCGGGTACGAGTTACTGCGCGCCTGGTGTAACAATTCCGCCGCTTCGCGTTCTTACCTGCAGCACTATATAAACTGACAAGTAGTTGTGAAGTTACTACAGCATTCATTGCTATTTGCACTGTTTTGCTGCCGAAATTTTTCATCATAGCCGAAGCTTAAGTCCCAAAATCGAACGAAGGTGCTTCTCAACGTCCGCTTCGTCAGAAAGAAGAGCTTCGGAGAGAAGAAAAAAGTAAAAAGTTTCTGACTCCCCAAACTTAAAATCAAATGGCGAGAATTCGATCTACTGCCAAAGTTGTACGTGAGGGAGACGAAGCCGAAGGTTCAAACACTGTGCCCATCTCCGAAGCGATGCAGCGCTCCGGTCTAGTGACTGCGGAAGAGAGGCCTGGTGCCGAAGCAAACCCGACAACAGCCGAAGAAGAAAACATTGATGGGACTGACTCCGGAGATGACTACCACATGGCTACACCCAGCAAGCCCAGTCACCTGGATTTTGGAAAATCAACTGTTTCAAAGGCTGACCTTGCGAAGATGATAAAAGCAGGTTTTTTCAAAGAAGATCAGAAAAAGCTACTTCGCTTCGGAGGAGAGGAGACTACCCCGAAGCCAGAGAAGGATGAGATTGTAATTTTCAAAAGCTTTTTAAAAGCTGGGCTGAGATTTCCTCTCCATGGAATTATTGGAGATGTGTTGCAAAAGTTTGGCATTTATTTTCACCAATTGACTCCTAACGCCATCGTTAGACTCAATGTTTATATCTGGGCCCTCCGAAGCCAAGCTGTGGAACCGTTTGCCGACAGCTTCTGCCGAGCCCACGAATTACATTACCAAACAAAGGCCAGAACAGACGGACTACATGATAATTTCGGCTGTTACAATTTTGCCTACCGGAAGACAACAAAGTGTCCTGTCATCAGCTACCGAAGCAAATGGCCAGCAGGCTGGAAGTCTGAGTGGTTCTACGTAAAAGTTGACGAAGACAGAGAAAAATTGGTACAAAGCCCTCTGGAATTAATCTTCGGAGAGACGAGGCCACACTGCCACATCGGCGATTTAAGGGGTCCTACCTGGGCCGCTCTGGGTGAATTCGAAATTATTTCAGAACATATTGGCACCAGGGATCTAGTTCAGGAATTTTTGGCATTCAGAGTTTTCCCTACTTTAAAAGAGTGGGAGATGCCGAAGCTGGAGGGAGAGAAGAAGGAGGGGGAGCTTGTTCGTCTGCCTTATCACTTTAAATTCAAGAAGTACTTTAAGAAACCCTGCAAAGAGTGGTTAGACACAGTTGAGACAATGTGCAATGAAATCTTGGGGAATTACTCCAAAAAGGAGGATCAATTAATGACAGCAGCCTTCGGCACCCGACCGAAGCGAAGGCTGAACCGAGTATTCGATGCCCTGGGCTTCGAGTATCCAGACTATGAGCAGTTGAATAAGGGTGCCGGAGGCCACAAAAGAAAAAGAGTGGCTGAAATTCTGACGAAGGATGAAGAGCAACCAGCAGCAGAGAAGAAAGTTCCGAAGAAAAGGAAAATATCAACTCCGAAACGGAAAATATCCGAAGAAGGGAGAACCCCCACACCTCCTTCTACTAGCGACATAGAAGAAATTTTAAAGGTAATGACTGAACCCATGCCTACGAAGCTAAGTCCACTAGGGCTCCAACTGACGAAGCTTTTTCGAAAGGTGGACGAGCCGGATCAGACGAAGACAAGCAAACCCAAGCGGCAAAGAATCATTGCGGTAACTGAAGTTATCGATAAGACGCCGCCAAGGGCGTCAATCCAAAAAACGGCAGCTGCCGAAGGTGCAGCAATCGTTGAAGGCGTAGCTTCGGAGGTCGCGGCTACCGAAGCCGCTACAGCCGAAGATACAAACTTAGAAACCACGATTAAGAATATCAACAAGATTTTGGAAGACATGGCCGCGGAAGAAACTGGTGCTACTACTGAAAAAACCATGGCCACAGTGCCTGAAAAAGGAAAAGAAATAGCCGAAGACCCTTCGGACGACGAAGCATACACTTTCCAGAACTTAGTTGGGCAAAAACTGACGAAGGAGGAAATAGAAGAACTTAAAGACTACGCCAAGTCTTGTGGGTACAAGTCAGGTGCCCTCCTATTTGGGGGTGTAGATGATGAACAACTGGGCTGCATCCGGGACTCAGCTGGGGCTAAGGTCATCGGTACTTTATCAAAGAGTATCGGTTTTCCGAAGCTGGAGTCAGACATCAGCCGCTACCGACGACAACATGTCGTTGGTAGTTTATTTTATTCCAACTTCAAGGTGAATGACTTGTTTCTTAACCTTTATTGCTTCTAATAAAAACATGACTGACGAAGGTTGTGTTTGTGTAGAGTATGTTGTTAAGCAAAGCCTTGCAAATGCAGCAAGATCTTGAAGATAAAAAGCATGAAATTATAATCGGAAATTTGGAAAACAAAATAAAAGAGCAATCAGATGCTTTTGAGAAAAAGAACTTTGAGCTCCAGGCAGCCGAAGGCTTACTGGCGGAAGCTGAAGCAAAAATATCAGAACTAAACTCGAAGCTTCTCCGCCAGTCCGAGCAGTTTGAACGAGAAAAACAAGATCTCAATGAAAAACTTGAAGCCGAAGCTCAGCAGAATTCAGATTTGAGAAAACTACTGACAAATCTTCAAGAGAAATGCTTGGAGTTTAGCAACAAGTGCATTCAACGATTAAGAAAGATTTTTTACTCGGTTGGAGCTAGCAGCGAAAAATTTACCCCCTCGGCTGAAGATCTACCAAAAACCTTTGAACACATTGAGGGGGAGATTGACGAGCTCGACGAAGTCATAGCTGGGCATGGTGACTTCTGTGCCTGGGTGGCTTCTCGAGGGACCGCTGCTGCATTTCTGAAGGCCGGCTGCGAACACGGAAAAATTGTCAACAGGCCCAACTTCACCTTATCTCCATCAATCCTGGATGATATGCCTGACCTCGCCCGAAGCATCTCCAATAGATTCATAAAAATGATATGGACAAAAGGCGGGCGGGAGAAAGCTGGAGACGAAGCACGAAGTCATCTTGAACCAGTAAGAAATGATACTTCGGAGTTACCTTTTCCTTTGGTCTTGATTCTTACTCATAATCTCTTAATTTATGTAGGATGACGAAGGTGAAGATGATGCCTAAATTATGTCGTCGAAGCTGAAACTTAATGAAGATCAGTAGAAGTGTACTGTAGAAAAACTCAGGATATTCTTGTAAATACACCTAGACTATCTTCAAGGAACTTTGTACATACCTTGTAATATATTCTTACCCTTCGATTGGGTCGCTTTGATGTGGACGAAATCAGTATTTTGAGCCGAAGGCGAAAAAACACCTTCCCTTCTTTTCGTACACAACGAAGCCTAAACGGTCGCTTCCTCTTTTTGCCAAAGCTTTTCTTCACATAGCAAAACATAAAAAACTACCTCTTTTTCCTGCCGAAGCTTTTACATAGCAAGACATAAAAGACTACTTCTTCTTTCTGCCGAAGCTTTTACATAGCAAGACATAAAAGACTACTTCTTCTTTCTGCCGAAGCTTTTACATAGCAAGACATAAAAGACTACTTCTTCTTTCTGCCGAAGCTTTTACATAGCAAGACATAAAAGACTACTACTTTTATATACAACGATTCATAAAAATCCAGTTCTACTGAAACTTTTCTTTGTGCCAAAGCAACGGAACTTTTCACTTTTGCACACAACATAGCGTATCAAGTCATAAAAAGGCACTTCTCCGAAGCTTTTTTGCCGAAGCAGCCGCTTGGGAACACAAATGCTATGAATGAATGCTTATGCATGCGAATGTTATGATGTAATGTAATGCACGAATGAATGTCCGAAGCATATGTCCGAAGCCATATTGTCAGCCATTACTTGGAAACAACCACACATTAGCTCTGCATTCCCTTAGGAACGACTTTGGAGCTTCTTCGCCTCTTACTTAGGCAATATCAGCGTTGACTTTTCGCTGTAAGCTCTGCATCCCCTTAGGGACGTCTTTGGAGCTTCTTCGTCTTTTACTTAGACGGTATAAGCTCTGCATTCCCTTGGGAACGTCTTTGGAGCTTCTTCGCCTTTTACTTTCGGCGGAATCAGCGTTGACTTTTCGCTGTAAGCTCTGCATCCCCTTAGGGACGTCTTCGGAGCTTTTTCTCTTTTTCAGTTTTGGCACTCGATGGTGCGCTCTCAGCTTTTACATGTACATCTTTGGGGGATTTTGCTCTTATAAAACTAAAAAGAAAAATTACATGTGATGGCCCCATTAAAAACCTTTCTCCCCCTTTAGAAAGGAAAAGGGTGCCATGAAAAAGAAAAGAAAAGTCAAAATTACATCGAGTTATACATAAAACCGCCGAAGCTCATCCGCATTCCAAGATCTTGGAATTTCATTGCCATCCATGTCCTTCAGTCTGTACGAACCAGGCCTTGACGAAGATGCTACTAAGAAAGGCCCTTCCCATTTCAGTTGCAATTTGCCCACTGTATCCGGATTGGCCACTCTCCGAAGCACCAAGTGCCCTGGCTCAATATTTTTTAGCCGGACCTTTCTATCTCGCCATTTAACTGTTTCAGCCTGGTACTTATTGATATTCTCCACGGCCTGGAGCCTGATCCCTTCTAAGGCATCTTTTTCCACGAGACAAGTATCTTCGGGACCTGATTCTGCCGAAGCTACCACTCTTATTGATCCAGCCTTGGCTTCTTCCGGGGTTATTGCTTCGTCACCAAATAACAACTTAAATGGGGTAAAGCCTGTAGATCTTGATGTTGTTGTGTTATGACTCCATACCACTTTGGTAAGCTGATCTGGCCACTTTCCCCTTGGTTGATTAAAGATTAGCTTCATTATTCCTGTCATTATGATGCCATTGGCCCTTTCAACAAGACCATTCGACTCCGGGTGCCTGACTGACGCAAAGTGGATCTTCGTGCCAATTTGATCACAAAAATTTCTGAATTCTTCGGAGTCGAATTGTGTTCCATTATCTACAGTTATAGCCTTCGGCACTCCGAAGCGACAGACAATATTCTGCCAGAAAAATTTTTGGACAGTGGCCGAAGTTATTGTAGCTAATGGCTTCGCCTCAATCCACTTGGAAAAATATTCCACAGCAACTACAACATATTTCAGATTGCCTTGAGCCGGTGGTAATGGGCCCAGCAAATCGAGGCCCCACCTTTGCAATGGCCAGATGGGTTGTATTAGCTGTGTCAAAGACGAAGGTTGTTTTTGATCTCTTGCACATTTCTGACAACCTTCGCACTTTTGAACTAACTCAGCTGCATCCGAAGCTGCCTTCGGCCAATAAAATCCTTGACGGAACACTTTTCCAAGTAACGGCCTGGATCCGATGTGGGATCCACAAAGGCCTGCATGTATCTCCTTCATCAACTCTATGCCTTCGGCTCTAGACAAGCACTTGAGCAGCGGGGCACAAACTCCATGCTTGTATAACTCCCCTTCTATAATGATATACGGGCGAGCTCTTGCCTCTATTCTTTTATTATAAGCTTCGTCATCTGATAGGAAGTTGCCCTGAAGGTAAGAAATTATTTCAGTTCTCCAATCTTCACTGTACACAGGAGAAATAGTAAGAACTGCTCTTTCAAGTAACTCTACTGAAGGTGCCTTTATTGTTTCGAAGAATACATCCGAAGGTAGCGGCAGCCCCTGTGCTGCAGACCTGGCTAACAAATCAGCATGCTCATTTCGTCCTCGAGGGATATTCTTAACAGAAAATCCTTCGAAGGAAGCTTCGATCCTTCGGACTGTGTCTAAGTATTTTTCAAGCTTCGGGTCTTTAGCCTTGCAACTTTTGTCAATATGACCCGAAACAATCTGAGAATCAGTTTTAAGGATCGCCCTTCTGATCCCCATCGCCTTTAGTTTCCGAAGACCCAGGAGCAAGGCTTCGTACTCAGCAATATTATTTGTGCAGCTGAAATCCAGTCTTGCTGCGTAGCAAGTTTTGACCTTGGACGGTGAAACCAAAACAGCAGCTGCTCCTGCTCCGAAGGTTCCCCAGGAGCCATCACAAAACACTGTCCATGCTTCGGCATCTTTATTCGCTTCTTCGCCCTGAGCCCCTGGCGTCCAGTCGGCAATAAAATCTGCCAATGCTTGAGACTGGATCGAGGATCTGTGCACATAATCAATGTAAAATTCATTAAGCTCCGCAGCCCATTTTCCAATTCGGCCAGTAGCTTCTTTATTTCTCATGATATCTTTCAACGGCTGCGAAGAAGGAACAATAATATTATATGCCTGAAAATAATGCCGAAGCTTCCTGGATGCCATTAGAACGGCATACAACACCTTCTCCAGTTCTGTGTAATTTTTCTTTGAGACACTAAGGACCTCAGATACAAAATATATTGGGACCTGCTTCTTGATTTGTCCATCAAACTTCTCCTGCACAAGTGCCGCACTTACTGCTGAGTGCGAGGCTGCCACATACAACAACAGAGGAGCCCCTGGCATTGGTGGAGTTAATGTTGTTAGATCTATCAGGTATTGCTTGAGTTCTTCGAAAGCTTTTTGTTGAACTGGGCCCCATTGAAAGACTTCAGCTGACTTTAAGACCTCGAAGAAGGGTAGATTTCTTTCCGCTGATCTGGATATAAATCTGTTAAGAGATGCCAGTCTTCCTGTCAATCTTTGGGCCCCCTTTCTTGTAGTTGGTGGCTCCATTCGAAGTATAGCTTCGATTTTATTTGGATTAGCTTCAATTCCCTTTGTTGAAACCAAGCATCCAAGGAACTTACCCTTCTTTACTCCGAAGACACATTTTTCTGGATTCAGCTTCAGACCAGCTTGTCTGAAGCTAGCGAAGGTCTCCTGCAGATCAGCAATATGGTCTTCTTGCTTCGTGCTTTTTACAATAATGTCATCAACATAGGTCAACACATTTCTGCCTATCTGAGATTGGAGAACCTTCGCAGTCATCCTGCTGAAGCTCCCTCCTGCATTCTTAAGCCCCTCAGGCATGCGAAGATAGCAATATGTACCACTTGGGGTTATGAAACTAGTCTTCGGCTCATCCTCCTTTTTCATCCAGATTTGATGATAGCCTGAGTAACAATCCAGAAGACTCATGAGTTCCGAAGAAGCTGCTGCATCAACTAAAGAGTCTATCCGTGGCAGCGGGAACTCATCCTTCGGACAAGCCTTGTTAAGATCTGTGAAATCAATACACATTCTCCACTTTCCATTGGCCTTCTTTACCATAACAGTGTTAGCTAGCCATTCTGGATACTTCACTTCTCTGATAACTCCTGCACTTAGGAGTCTTTTTACTTCGTTGCGAGCCCCTTCGGCCTTGTCGTCAGACATTTTCCGAAGCCTCTGCTTGCGGGGTCTGAAGGATGGGTCAACATTGAGCGAATGTTCAATAACATCCCGATTCACTCCACAAAGATCATTGGCTGACCATGCAAAAACATCTTTATTGTTGAATAAAAACCTTATCAAGGTTTTCTCTTGATCTTCAGATAATTGCGAGCCCAATAGCACCTTCTGCTCTGCTATATCCTCACACAGCAGCATGGGCTTCGGCTGATCAGCCGAAGCTGCTTTTTCCCTCCTGAACTTATACTGTTCACAAGCTTCAACTCCATCTATATTATGGATTGCCTTGGAATCAGTCCAGCTTCCTTCGGCCCTTCTGGCAGCTTCCTGACTCCCATGAATAGCAATAGGCCCTTGGTCCGAAGGTATCTTCATGCAGAGATAAGCTGGGTGAAGAATTGCTTCAAAAGCATTTAGGGTACCACGACCAATGATGGCGTTGTAGGGGTATTCCATGTCAACAATATCAAACACAATTTGCTCAGTCCTTGTGTTATTAACAAATCCGAAGGTTACTGGCATGGTAATCTTCCCGAGTGCCACAATCTGCCGCCCTCCGAAGCCACAAAGAGGGTGCGTAGCATCATGAATCTTGTCTTCAGGCTCTTGCATCTGTCTGAAGGCCTTGGCAAATATAATGTCAGCTGCACTGCCTGTGTCAACTAGGACATTGTGAACCAGAAACCCTTTGATCACACAAGAAATGACCATAGCATCATTGTGAGGATAGTCCTTGAGCTGAAGATCTTCCTGAGAGAAGGTAATTGGAATGTGAGACCATTTTGACTTAATGAAGGGTCCCTGCACTCCAACATGCTGCACCCTTCTCTGAGCCTCCTTCTTCTGCTTTTTGTTAGCTGGCTCTGAGCAAGAACCGCCTGTTATCGGGAGCACCAGCTTCGAAGCCGAAGCAGCTCCAGCTTGAGTGTTGAACGAAGCCATCAGCTCAGAAAGGTGGAAGTGAGTTGACCGGAGGTGGGCGCCAATGTTGGGGACTTGTTCTCAAATGCTAAGAATTAAGAACAAGGCAACATAAAAAATGTTAAGTGTTAAGGTCCTTCGTCCTCCATAACGATATATCCCTTCGGGATATAAAGCATCTCGGACGAAGGTTACGAAGGACAAACCTTCGTAAGCATAACAACGAAGAATGAAGCATTCACATAAATCATAGAATAAACATTTAAATATTGTCATAGAATTATCTATACTTGTATTAATGAATACAAATGACTTTGATTTACAAATATACCTTCGGTCTTGTGGAAGGCAGAAGTGCAAGCGTGGTGCGAAAGCAAATGACAGGATCACGTGAATAGTACAGAGGTACTGTTCATCTATTTATAGGCACAGGTCGCAGCCTGTGACAAATTACAATTATGCCCCTTGCGAAAGTTTATAGCATTGACTCAGACCTATATGTGTAAAAAGGTCATTCTATCTCTATGTCGGTTCAAAACGCCGAAGCTCCATGAAAAGGGACCTTCGGCCATCTCTTGGAGACGTCTTCAGCCGAAGCTGCTTCTTCGTGTGAGACCTTCGGCGCACCGAAGCACGACCCCAACAAGTGGTATATGTGATTTAGGGATTTGGGGCATATTGTATTTGTGGTATTAATTTCATATTAATATGTGGTATTATTATATTATTAGTTTTACAAGTACATTATATTGGTACGTAGAATAGTTGCATTATTAGGATATGTGGTACTTAGTTTGATTTGATTAATAGTATATCATTCTTTGTTTTATATATAAGTAATATATTGTTTAGTGGCAGCGAGGTTATGCTGCCGTTTTTTTGGTCCTGCTAACTTGCTGTGGGTTTAGAACCTATCCTTGCCTATACATATAGGACCGATATCCTTGACAAAGTTGAATAATATTTTCACGATATGGTTCGGTTTAACAGTCTCAGGCATGGCTGAAGCGCGTGCATGGATGTACAATGGCTGGAGTAATAATGGACGTCATTCTGATGATTGGGTAGCTAAGGCCAAAGATTTTGTGGACCACATATTCTCCTTGTCATTAACCGGCACTGTCAGATGCCCTTGTAGGCGGCACGAAAACATTATATTTCTTAATAAGGAAAGAGTTAGCCTATATCTTTGTCAGTTTGGATTTATGCCCGGATATGAGGTGTGGGAACATCATGGTGAGGTAGTACCCAACCCGAATGTAGAAGAGGAGGAGAACAATAATTGAGCTGGCGATGATGCGATGCATGAGATGCTAGAGTCGCTACGTCCAGAGTTAAACCTAAGCTCCAAGGATCCTACCACACCAGAGGTTTCTAGATTTTTAAACTACTAAAAGACTCTGAAGAGCCGTTGCATGAACACACAGATGTGAGTATACTCGCTTTTGTGACCCGGCTCATGGCCATTAAGTCCAAGTTTTTTTTCTCGAACAATTGTTACAATGATATTTTAAAGTTATTAGGAGATGTGGTCCCAAAGCACAATAAGTTGTCTAAAGACATGTACCATTCAAAGTCAATTATCAAAGGTCTCGGTATGGATTATGAAAAGATTGATGTGTGCAAAAACAATTGTATGCTTTTCATGAAGGAGCATGCGGGAGAGAAATATGTTTGAAATGTGGACAATCTAGATTTGTGGAAGTTTTTAATGATGAGGGTGACAAGGTGATGACAGATGTTGCACATAAGCAGCTCCGTTACTTGCCACTAACTCCTCGATTGAAACAGTTGTTTCTATCTAAAAACTCGCTATGCACATGCAATGGCACAAAGAAGGTGTCCGTGATAACGATGAGCTAATCGTGCACCCTTCAGATGGGGATGCTTGGAAGGCTCTCGACACGTTTGATGCAGACTTTACAGCTGATTCGAGGAATGTTCGAATCGGCCTCGCGACCGATGGCTTCACACCTTTTGGTCAAATGGCATCATCATACTCATGTTGGTCTATCTTTGTTATTCCATACAATCTTCCACCTTCTCTTTGTATGAAATATGAATTTATATTTCTTTGCTTAATCATTCTTGACCTAGACTATCCTGGAAAGAAACTCAAATGTCATGTTAAAACCCTTGATTGAAGAGTTGAAGGAGCTTTGGAAAGGAGTTGAAGCATATGATGTTTTTAAAAAGGAGTGATTCAAACTTCGAGTTGAGTATTTATGGTCGGTGCATGACTTCATGGCGTATGCTATTTTTACCGGTTGGAGTACGCATGGTAGATTGACATGTCCATACTGCAGTTCAGATATAGATTGCTTCCGTCTTGCTCATGGTGGAAAGATCACTTACTTCGATTGTCATCGACGCTGGTTGCCCTAGAAACACCCCTTTAGGAGTGATAAGAAAAACTTTATAAAGAACATCGTGGTCACCAAAGGGCCGCCTAAACGTCTAAACGCAGCAAAAATATATGCTCAGCCGAACAACCTTGTCCTAAATAAAAAGGGGGACAAGTACAAAGGATTTAGAGTGGACCACAACTGGACACATATATGTGGTCTGTGGGAGCTCCCTTATATGCTGTCATTGATTCTTCTGGACAACATTGATGTCATGCACCAAGAAAGTAATGTTGTTGAAGCACTCATACACACCTGCATGCATCTTGAAAAAAACAAAGGACAATCTAAAAGCTCGAAGAGATCTAGCAATGCTTTGTGATCGACCAACCCAAGAGCTCAATGACAACGGTAAGCCGCCACGTGCCTTGTTCTGTCTTACCTCTAAAGACAAGATCGAGGTAATGTGATAGATGAAAAAAAATTAAATTTCCCAATGGTTATGCTGCGAGCTTGAAAAGAGCTGTGAATTTGAAAACGAGAAAACTAACTGGGTTAAAGAGCCATGACTTCCGTATATTAATGGAGAGGATTATCCCTATCATGTTTCGTGGTTACATGCCCGACGCCATGTGGCAAGCAATAGCTGAGCTAAGTTATTTCTACAAGCAGATCTGTGCCAATGAAATAAGTAAAAATATGATGGATAAGTTGGAGAAAGAAATACTAGTGTTGTTATGCAAGCTAGAAAAAATATTCCTACCTGGATTCTTCAATCCGATGGAGCATCTACTTATTCACATTTCGTATGAGGCAAAGGTTGGTGGAGCTGCATAATATAGGTGGATGTATCACATTGAACATGCACTCAAAAACTTGCGAGCCATGGTTCGAAATAAGGCTAGAGTAGAAGGATGCATCGCTGAAGCTTTTTTGCTAAAGGAGGTTTCATACTTCATGAGTGTGTATTTCGCAGAGGAACAAAATGTCTATGCTGCTACCATGCGATACAATGTCGATGAGGAACCTCCTGTCAGTGATCTCAAAATTTTCCAATGGAGAGGCACAAGTACTAGTAAGGGCACGTTCTACCACCTTACAAACAAACAAACAAACAACAACAAAGCCTTTTTATCCCAAGCACGTTGGGGTAGGCTAGAGATGAAACCCCGTATGAAAACCTCAGAGCTCAACCCCAAAGAAAAAAAGGGGAAACAAAGGCAAAGGAGAACCGAAAAACGATGAAACGGGGAAACACATAAAAGAGATAAAACCCACAAGAACCAGCAAGATCTAAATGGGCACAAGAAAAGGTCAAACGATTAAAGAGGAGAAGCGAAACTATAAATCAAGGTTCTGGCACGTGAATTGCACACTTCCACCCCTTCCTATCCACGGCGAGCTCTTTATCAATATTCCACTCCTTCAGGTCCCTCTTCACAGCCTCTGTCCACGTCAAGGTTGTTCGACCTCTACCTCTCTTCACATTCTCGGGACGCCTAATTATTCCGATATGCACTGGTGCCTCCTCAGATCTTCGTTGGATATGTCCAAACCATCTCAAACGATGTTGCATAAGCTTCTCCTCAATTGGCGCCACTCCTACCCTCTCTCGTATATCATCATTCCGGACTCGGTCTCTCCTTGTGTGGCCACATATCCAGCGCAACATACGCATCTCTGCCACGCATAGTTGTTGGACATGTCGTCTTTTAGTGGGCCAACATTCTGCTCCATACAACATAGCCAGCCGGATTGCTGTCCTGTAGAATTTGCCTTTTAGTACCACCTTAGCATGGATAAAAGAATGGCTGCATTGCTATACATGTACTCGAATATGGAAGAGATGGAGCCATATTTCATGTAAGTCTTTATTTTGCCTCATAATTTCTTTGCCAAGGAGCCATATTTAATTACTTATTTGTCGTACAGTAAGTTCGACGAGGAAAATTGGACTTATTCCCATCAGCCTACAAGCAAACAACTAGATACGATGCGACGACATGGGAGGCAAGGAAGACCTAATTTTGTTGACTAGTTTCGGGAGCATGTAAACTCTTTATATTCCTTACTTTGATGTCATTTAGCCTTTTACGCGAGGTAGTCATTTTAACTGTATATTATTTGCAGTGCACAAATACTCCTAACATACACGAGGACTTGAGACAACTATCTTATAAGACGGTGACTTGCAGAACCTTTGGTCGATACAATGTGAATGGCTTCCGTTTTCGTTCAGACCAATTTGAAAAGTCTCGTCCTCGTGCAGCCACACGTAACACTGGAGTTGTGACTAGGGCACTCGATGCACTTGAAAGAGAAACTAATTATTATGGTATCATTCAAAACATCCTAGAGTTTAATTTTGCAGGGACAAAACTTTGAAAGTAGTATTATTTCTATGTGATTGGTTTGACAACAATAATGGGATTAGACAAAGTCAATATGGCACAACTGAAGTAAAGAACAAGGAATGACTTCGAGGCCATGATAATTTTATCCTTGCGCACCAGTGCGAGTAGGTCTACTATATGTCGTGCCCAAATCCCAAGTTTAAAGCATGGTGGGTAGTTCAGAAGGTGAATCCTAGGGAACGTTTACATACTCCTTGCACTGCTAGTTATCAATTCGAAGATGAACGACCGATGATGTTTATCAAGATGAAGAATTGCCAACCACTTTTACTATCGATGAGGATGTTGCACTCAACTCACTAGTCGGAGACCGTAACGATGTCACTGCTGATGAGTGTGTTGCACCGAAACAAAATCGAAATCCAAGGAACAAAAAAGCCACATTGCGAGCTTTGGATCGAAGAAGACTCCTTGATCGTGATTCCGATGAATTTTGATGTGTAATGCATAATTTAATTTTATGTGATGTATTTTTTTTATTAATTCACTTAATTTTATGTAGCTAATACCTTTAATGTTTTCTATTGAACAAGATGAGTGGTAGGAAAACAAAGCACACTGCTAGGGGGTTTCTTAATGCGGCTAGCAGGATAGTCCCTGGTGCATGTTCCCTTTTCCAAGGGAGTTCTTCTAGCTAGAGCAGACAGGAGGCGTTACTGAGACACGCCCAGCCAGAACTGCGTGATGCACCTAGGGCAAAATCTTCATGGATGAAGAAATACAAGGTTTCAAAGTTAACCCAATCACACTGATTTCAGAGTTAACCACATGGGTGCTATTGGGCCTTTTTGCAACTAAATCCAACTTGTTCCACATCACTTGAAAATCTTCCAATGTAAAAGTTATTTAGTTTTTGATACTCTACCACTTTGATATATACACTTTGGTCCAAAAGTGTATAGAAATTGAAATCACCATATAGGACACAAATTAGGGTTTCTAGGCTTTCATTTAGGGTTTTGAGTGCTTTAGGGTTTTTGTGCCACTTAAATCCATCAAATTTAGGCTCTTATGAACATTTCCAATACTTTTTGAGATAACACTCAATTTGGCCTCACCACACCCATATACCCTAATCCCATGGTTAAGTACCCTACTCTAGGGTTAAGAAGCACTTCAAGTCACCACATCACACTTGTTTTGAAGTTTTTGCCTAGTGGATGCATTCTAGGTGTAACAAACATAATGACATGTCAATGCATATGATGTCATGCTCAAAAATTTTAGTTCTGGTAACACCAGGGGTGTTACATCCTTCCCCCCATAAAAGAATCTCGTCCCGAGATTTAAGGTCCTAGAATAAGTAATGGAAAAGGAAACGCGTCACAACTTTATTTCCTTATTTATCTTACAGAGCAGGGGTGGTATGTGGCTTGTTTCAACTTTACAATAAGGTATACAAATCTTACAGGGTACATGAAGCTAAAAACCTAGGAAAATTTTTCTCTAAGAAATCTTGAGTCTCCCAGGTAGCTTTGTCTTCAGTGTGTTGGTTCCATTGTACCTTATAGAACTTGAGAGTCCTTTTTCGAGTGATTCTGTCCTTTTGATCCAGAACTCGAATGGGATGTTCCGAATAAGTCAAGTCTGGTTCCAAAGTAACATCCACCACATCCATGGTTCGATCCAGAATCCGAAGGCATTTCTTTAACTGAGATACATGGAACACATTATGCACCATAGATAATGATTCAGGCAATTGAAATCTGTACGCCACTGGCCTGCATCGTTCAAGAATGGGAAATGGGCCAATATATCGGGGTGCCAACTTTCCTTTTACCTCGAACCAGTTAACACCCTTCATCGGTGATACTTTCAGGTATACCTGATCCTCGGCTTGAAAGACCAAAGGTCGACGGCGTTTATCTGCATAGTGTTGTCGGCGGTAGCATTAACTAGGGCAGCGATAGCCTCAACCAGTGTAGGAGGTACAGGTGGCGGGTTGGGAGTGTCCTCCCCGCCGTGGGAAGTTCCCACCCCATCATGAGCACGAGTTCGCGATGGCATCTGAGGAAGAAAACATCCTGAATTATTACATGCCAAACACACACCATCTTTATTACATTGCGGAACCGTAATAATTATACCTACTCAGTATACAACTCGACTTCCTTATTTATTTTTCATAAGGACATTACTTAAACTATACTACTCTAATCCTTTTCGTTCTTAGCTGCTCCACTGCCTGCTTCAGGAGACCGTTCATCTGCAAGGTTCATGGAAGGAGGGGCTCCAAAAAGGTCCAACCACTCATCAGATCCTTCATTTGTTGTTCGAGATGGTCTAGCTCCCATTGCTGCAACTTCTGGTGGCATGCTCGGATGCAGCCGATCATACAATACGTGCACCTCTTCATGCAGGGTGTTGGAATACGCTTGCAGGTTTTCCAGGGATGCGCTAAGTTCTGCTACTTGAGCTAGAGCTTTGGCTTCACAATTCCAGGCAAAATAGCGCGAGTTTACGGCCCAGTCAATGGTCATACCGTGTTCCGTAATTTCTTGTTGTAGGCGAGTAACTTCTGCTGATAGTTCAGCAATGCGGCGGCTATCGCACGCACGCTCCCTACACCCGTGGCGTAGTTCATACCTGAGTCGCTCCACTCTGGCCTCCAAATCCCCTATGGGGTCATTGCTTCCACTGCTGCTTCCTTCATGTATAGAGGCCAGCTGATGCCGGGGTACACCATGAGGCCCGGTTGATTTGCGCTGAGTGGTCCTGGTTCGCGCCACATCTCCATAAGAGGGGAAAAAATATTTAGTGTAGTTTAATCATGATGCATGCATAACCTAATAATCATGGAATCAACTTTTCATTGATCCCCTATTTCCTACATATACCTTTATTTAGCACTCTGTTACCCGACTTTCAAAGGTAAGTTACTACCAGAAAGTGGTAAGATAAGAATGAAAGAATTTTCAAGGTAATTATTTTAAAATTCTTTTGAAGTACTACGTAATGTCCGAAGAGACGGGCTTCGCTCCGATACCAGCTGTCACGGAACCTCCCAAGGTATTAGGCCCACCTACAGATGTCCTTGTCCTAAGGACTTCAGACAATCGTGCAGGTGTGCATAATCACTCGACAAGTTCGGTTATCTGTATCAACATCATATCACCCAAGAGCTTTTCACCCATCACGCAGACATTACACACACAATCGGAGTAAAGAATAAGCGGAAACGAATTACAATAACTTAATTTACATTCATAAAATATAGAGAGAGTATTTATTACAACACTGGATTTATGAGTGCATAACTTATTATTACATAACAGGGAGGTAAAACATCATCCCGCCAACCAGTTTACTTATTTTCCTCCTGCTTTGGCACCACCTTCGAGCGAAAACAGGAAAACTCGGTTGTTTCATCACCTACAACAACATGGGTTTGAAACCCTGAGTACGGAGTGTACTTTCGCAAGTCTTACCCGACAAAGGAAAAAGACTTCTCAAGGATATGCTAGCTTATGGGATTCAAGGCAAAGCTGATCAAGAATCAAAGACTCCGTTTGCAGAAAGCTTACTAATAGTGGATCCTTAAAAATCCAATTTTATTATCAGGTTAAGTCATTACCTGTATCTAGAGTTCTTTCTATCCTAGTTCAGGCACTTAGCCTATGCTAGCCATCTTTTATCAACTCTACAATTCACTGGATTGCTACGTGTAGGGCAGTGACCAAGTCTTCATGTCCGAGAAGTAACGACGATCCGAATCGATTAATACCCAGCTGGGGATCTCCAACCACACGACATATGTAGCACTTAACCCTTGCAAATGTCAACTCACCACCTGGTTTCTCAAGACCAGAATGGGTTCACGCCAACCGAGAGCACAGATACACCGCCGTCCAACCTCTTGCCATGGAGGGCACACGCTACTCTCGCCATCTCTCCACTCCCATTGTGTGGTGGCCTTTCTGGTATTGGTCCGACCGAGGCAAAGCTTACCCATGATGAGGCATGTGGCCAGTTAAAAGGTCCTCAATCATCAAGCCTACATCGATACGATCCTTAATCGACTTAGCCGGAGACACTACACCGAGACTTCCTTCTCGTGCAAGTCACCCGCCCAGTCTCGTCTTTATCATTTACAACCCAAGGTTTGGTACCTGACAGAGGTACATCTTTTCAGATGTTGAACCCATCATGGCCATGATGGATTCACCATCAAGTCTTTTCTTTGAAAAAATCCCATCCCATATGAAGCATCATCTTTTGTTTAAAACAAAACATTTTGTTTTCTAAAGCAAAGCTAAGCATTAGAATTTTTTTAAGTAAAACAGGTATCAAGGAATGGTAGTCAGTTCCAAGGAAGGGAATGCAGCTATTGTTTAGCACACAACTCCTATCACCTAATGCATCATCTCAAGTGATAAAGAGTTTAAAACAACAAGGAAAGGGATAAATGCACCAGGGCTTGCCTTGTGTTGCAGGAGGTTCTTGGTCTATCCCACAGATGTCAAAATAGAAGTTGTTTTCAACTGGGGGATTCTCAGCTTGCGGGGCCACTTCTTCTTCGACTACAACTTCTTCTTTGTTTTCTATACATAACAATACATATACATGAATGCTTATGTGATGCTATGAATATGCAGTTATAACAGAAACACACTAAGTTGTATCTTGAATACAACTTTCCTTCACGCTACACACTAGTTACTAGGGTTTCCTGAGTTAGTATTCTATTAGGGTTAGGCAATTATACCCTAAGAAGCTAGTGTAATGGGTTTGGGACCAAACAATGTCAAAATCATTCCAAACACTACCCAAGGGCTTTAATTATCAAGCTAAGCTTACCCTAAAAGTTTTATGATTTTTGGAGCTACCAAATTAATTCTAAAATTCTAAAAGGCCGGGTTTAGGCATCTTTAAATGCTAAATAATTCCAGGTTTGGACTACAAATCTTGGACTATTTTTATTAAATACTAGATGAATTTAGGATTCTAGCAAAATTGGTCCTATAATTTTACCATTTTTCTAGAATTTCCTATAAATTTTCCAAGTCTGGCAGGAAAAAGAAAAAGGAAAACGATGAACATCACTGGGCTGAAACTAGCCCGTTCCGGCCCACGACCAGGCAAAACGCGCCCGCGTTGGCCATCTTGCGCAGAGACCCTCGGTGATTTGAAAAACCAGAAAAGATCCTGCAACACTTTTTCTTTGTCTCGCTGACATTTGCGCATACACCCATGCACTTCTATTACTTCTCCAATTCAACCCCTAGCGACGGCGAGCTCACCCGCCAGCCATCTCTCGCTGGAACTCGCCCCAAATGGTGATGCCTGACGAAACCGAGCACTCGATTGAAATCCCCGAACCCAGGCGAGCCTAGACCATGTTCTAATCGAGCTAATCCTACCCTAGATTCTCCTACCTACGACGACGGCGAAAACTAAGGGCGGGCCGAGCCGTTCCCGGCGATGAGGTGCGGTAGCGTTCGAATTCTAAGTATGGGGAGCATCGTCACACCGAAAGGAAGCTAGAATAGATCGCAATTGGGCTAGAACTACCTTGGGCAACGCTGGCCATGGAAGAGCGCTTCTCGGCCCGCCCTTAGTTTTCATGATCTATGGTGGTTAATCAGAGGCGAGAGTGGGTGCTCTAGGTTCGTAATAAGCTAACGGGGCTAGCTGTGCACTCAATTTATAGCACCCACCAGCGGTGGCTTTGAATTTGGAAAAGGGAAGCTAGCGACCGGAGAGGGGGGTGAGTCACCGGCGCGAACTACCGTGGCATTCACCGGGCAATGTCTCAGGCGATGGACAGGCCACCTACGGCGGTCTACTGCGACGTGGTAAAGCTTCTGAATACGTGGCGTCCAGGCGACAAGCAGCAAACTCCGGCGAGGGTCATCTCGACCGGCCGCAGGGCAATGGGTATGGCGGCCAACTCACGGCCTCATCCGCGATCAAGATATTTTCATCGTCGGACGTTATCCGCACACCAGAGCGCATGAATCGCAACGCCGGCGAGGATCGTGGCGCACGCCCACCGGCGGCGACAGGTTCACTGAATCAGCGATCTGGTTCAGTTACTGTACCATCACGTTTTCATTAGACGTTCTGACAGAGCGAATTGAAGAGCTTTGTTCTAAATTTTTCATGTGACAATCTACTAATCTGTCTGTAGAAAAGTCGATCTCCTACAAACCAGCTTTGATTCTGTTATAGCAACCTTAATCAAACATCCACTGGATCTTACTCAAAATTGTTCTCAAAGTTTGTCCCAGTTCACTATCAGTCGAAATTCAGCTTTAGGGTTGACTGACGGCCTGACTTTAAGTCCATTTATCTACCATTTTCATACAACACCAATGCTTAGTCTCTTAATCAAACTTGTATCCCTATAGTACCTCTACAAACTTGTTGTAGTGACCTAGGGCAAAATCTTCATGGATGAAGAAATACAAGGTTTCAAAGTTAACCCAATCACACTGATTTCAGAGTTAACCACATGGGTGCTGTTGGGGCTTTTTGCAATTAACTCCAATTTGTTCCACATCACTTGAAAATCTTCCAATGTAAAAGTTATTTAGTTTTTGATACTCTACCACTTTGATATATACACTTTGGTCCAAAAGTGTATAGAAATTGAAATCACCATATAGGACACAAATTAGGGTTTCTAGGGTTTCATTTAGGGTTTTGAGTGCTTTAGGGTTTTTGTGCCACTCAAATCCATCAAATTTAGGCTCTTATGAACATTTCCAATACTTTTTGAGATAACACTCAATTTGGCCTCACCACACCCATATACCCTAATCCCATGGTTAAGTACCCTACTTTAGGGTTAAGAAGCACTTCAAGTCACCACATCACACTTGTTTTGAAGTTTTTGCCTAGTGGATGCATTCTAGGTGTAACAAACATAATGACATGTCAATGCATATGATGTCATGCTCAAATTTTAGTTGTGGTAACACCAGGGGTGTTACAATAGTTGTGCCTCGATGGCCTTCCATGTGATTATCCAACATGTGTGATTAGGTGGAGTCGCACTAGCGCTAGATGAGGTTGGTTCATTGCGAAGCCAATGTTTGTTGATAATCTTCACTGATGTTTTCTCGAGTCTCCATCTTATTTCTTGGACTTAGAGTCTATGACTAACTGCATGTCGATCATGGTGTTGTTCGACATCCACACCCGTTTCATGTGCTATGAACTTCCCATGACAACTTGCTGATAAACATCTTTCTGTGTGTTTTACTCAAGAGGTTGCATCCAACTTGTTTTGGATAACTTCTATCCATCTATCCACTGTCCTCTCAACGGACTCATGTTGTCAGAAGAAGAAAAGTGCGCGCATGGAACCATACACGAATAGTGTGATACATACTATATCCACTAGGGAAACAACATCCAAAATACTTATCTTCGCTTGGAACTGCCTTATGTTAACACAGATATGGACATAAATTACATGCTTCTCTACTCTTAAAAGACTCCCGCTCCGAATCTCGGGACAAGATTTTTTTAAGGGGGGAGGGTTGTTGAAAGGGAATTAGGCTTTCACCTAGTTCCCAAATAATTTTGGTGGTTGAATTGTCCAACGCAAATCTTTGGACTAACTAGTTTGCCCAAGTGTATAGATTATACAGGTGTTAAAGGTTCACACTCAGCCAATAAAAAGACCAAGTTTTGGATTCAACAAAGGAGCAAAAGGGGCAACCAAAGGCACCCCTGGTCTGGCGCACCGGACTGTCCGGTGCGCCACCGGACATGTCCGGTGCACCAGGGGGACTCAGGCTCAAACTCGCCACCTTCGGGAATTCTCAGAGGCGACTCGGCTATAATTCACCGGACTGTCCGGTGTACACCGGACAGTGTCCGGTGCGCCAAGGGAGGTCGGCCTCAGGAACTCGCCAGCTTCGGGAAAAGCCAACGGCTCGTCCACTATAATTCACCGGACTGTCCGGTGTGCACCGGACTGTCCGGTGCGACTCCGGAGCAACGGCTATCTCCGCGCCAACGGCTCTCTGCCGCGCATTTAATGCGCGCTCTGCGCGCGCAGAAGTCAGGCGCGCCCATACTGGCACACCGGACAGCAAACAGTACCTGTCCGGTGTGCACCGGACACCCAGGCGGGCCCACAAGTCAGAAGCTCCAACGGTCAGAATCCAACGGCAGTGGTGACGTGGCAGGGGGCACCGGACTGTCCGGTGTGCACCGGACTGTCCGGTGTGCACCGGACTGTCCGGTGTGCCATCGAACAGGCAGCCTTCCAACGGCCACTTTTGGTGGTTGGGGCTATAAATACCCCAACCACCCCACCATTCATTGCATCCAAGTTTTCCACTTCCCAACTATTACAAGAGCTCTAGCATTCAATTCTAGACACACCAAAGAGATCAAATCCTCTCCAATTCCACACAAAGCCCTAGCGACTAGTGAGAGTGATTTGCCGTGTTCATTTGAGCTCTTGTGCTTGGACTGCTTCTTTTCTTTCTCACTTGTTCTTGTGATCAAAACTCCATTGTAATCAAGGCAAGAGGCACCAATTGTGTGGTGGCCCTTGCGGGGAAGTTTTGTTCCCGGCTTTGATTTGAGAAGAGAAGCTCACTCGGTCCGAGGGACCGTTTGAGAGAGGGAAGGGTTGAAAGAGACCCGGCCTTTGTGGCCTCCTCAACGGGGAGTAGGTTTGAGAGAACCGAACCTCGGTAAAACAAATCTGCGTGTCTCACTTCATTATTTGCTTGCGATTTGTTTTTCGCCCTCTCTCGTGGACTCGATTATATTTCTAACGCTAACCCGGCTTGTAGTTGTGATTATTTTTGAGAATTTCAGTTTCGCCCTATTCACCCCCCCCCCCTCTAGGCGATTATCAATTGGTATCGGAGCCCGATGCTTCATTAGAGCCTAACCGCTCGAAGTGATGTCGGGAGATCACGCCAAGAAGGAGATGGAGACCGGCGAAAAGCCCACTACAAGCCACGGGAGCACTTCATCGGAAGAGTCCCGCACCAAGAGGAAGGAGAAGAAGAAGGACTCCTCCAAACGGAAGGAGAAAAAGTCTTCCTCTTCTCACCACAAAGAGAAGAAGGAAAAATCTTCTTCTCACAAGCCGCATCGGAGAGGGGACAAGCACAAAAGGATGAGGAAGGTGGTCTACTACGAGACCGACACTTCATCAACATTAACCTCCGACTCCGACGCGCCCTCCGTCACTTCTAAGCGCCAAGAGCGCAAGAAGTATAGTAAGATCCCCCTACGCTACCCTCGCATTTCCAAACATACTCCTTTACTTTCCATCCCATTAGGCAAACCACCAACTTTTGATGGTGAAGATTACGCTAGGTGGAGCGATTTAATGCGATTTCATCTAACCTCGCTCCACAAAAGCATATGGGATGTTGTTGAGTTTGGCGCGCAGGTACCATCCATAGGGGATGAAAACTATGATGAGGATGAGGTGGCCCAAATCGAGCACTTCAACTCTCAAGCAACAACAATACTCCTCGCCTCTCTAAGTAGAGAGGAGTACAACAAAGTACAAGGGTTGAAGAGCGCCAAGGAGATTTGGGATGTGCTCAAAACCGCGCACGAAGGAGACGAGCTCACCAAGATCACCAAGCGGGAAACGATCGAGGGGGAGCTCGGTCGGTTCCGGCTTCGCAAAGGGGAGGAGCCACAACACATGTACAACCGGCTCAAGACCTTGGTGAATCAAGTGCGCAACCTCGGGAGCGTAAAATGGGATGACCACGAGATGGTTAAGGTTATTCTAAGATCTCTTATTTTCCTTAACCCTACTCAAGTTCAATTAATCCGTGGTAATCCTAGATATACTAAAATGACCCCCGAGGAAGTTATCGGGAATTTTGTAAGTTTTGAGTGCATGATCGAAGGCTCGAGGAAGATCAACAAGCTTGATGATGCCACCACATCTGAAGCTCAACCCGTTGCATTCAAGGCAACGGAGGAGAAGAAGGAGGAGGCTACACCAAGTCGACAACCAATAGACGCCTCCAAGCTCGACAACGAGGAAATGGCGCTCGTCATCAAAAGCTTCCGCCAAATCCTCAAGCAAAGGAGGGGGAAGGACTACAAGTCCCGCTCCAAGAAGGTTTGCTACAAGTGTGGTAAGCCCGGTCATTTTATTGCTAAATGTCCTATATCTAGTGACAGTGACCGAGGTGACGACAAGAAGGGAAGGTGAAAGGAGAAGAAGAAGTACTACAAGAAGAAGGGCGGCGATGCCCATGTTTGTCGGGAATGGGATTCCGACGATAGCTCAAGCGACTCCTCCGATGACGAGGACGCCGCCAACATCGCCGTCACCAAGGGACTCCTCTTCCCCAACGTCGGCCACAAGTGCCTCATGGCAAAGGACGACAAAAAGAAAAAGGTTAAATCTAACTCCTCCACTAAATATGAATCTTCTAGTGATAATAATGCTAGTGATGAGGAAGATAGTTTGCGTTCCCTTTTTGCCAACCTTAACATAGCTCAAAAGGAAAAATTAAATGAATTAGTCAGTGCTATTCATGAAAAGGATGATCTTTTGGATTCTCAAGAGGATTGTCTAATTAAAGAAAACAAGAAACATGTTAAGGTTAAAAAGGCTTATGCTCTTGAGATTGAGAAATGTGAAAAATTATCTAGTGAGCTAAGCACTTGCCGTGAGATGATTGATAACCTTAGACATGAAAATGCTAGTTTAAATGCTAAGGTTGATTCTCATGTTTGTAATGTTTCAATTCCCACTCCTAGAGATAATAATGATGATTTGCTTGCTAGGATTGAAGAATTGAACATTTCTCTTGCTAGCCTTAGATTAGAGAATGAAAATTTGATTGCTAAGGCCAAAGATTTTGATGTTTGCAAAGTTACAATTGCCGATCTTAGAGATAAGAATGATATACTTCGTGCTAAGATTGTTGAACTTAATTCTTGCAAACCATCTACATCTACCATTGAACATGTCACTATTTGTACTAGGTGTAGAAATGTTGATATTGATGCTATTCATGATCACATGATTTTAATTAAGCAACAAAATGATCATATAGCTAAACTAGATGCTAAAATTGCCGAGCACAACTTAGAAAATGAGAAATTTAAATTTGCTCGTAGCATGCTTTATAATGGGAGACGCCCTGGCATCAAGGATGACATTGGCTTCCAAAGGGGAGACAATGTCAAACTTAATGCCCCTCCTAAGAACTTGTCTAACTTTGTTAAGGGCAAGGCTCCCATGCCTCAGGATAACGAGGGCTACATTTTGTACCCTGCCGGTTATCCCGAGGACAAAATTAGGAAGATTCATTCTAGGAAGTCTCACTCTGGCCCTAATCATGCTTTTATGTATAAGGGTGAGACATCTAGCTCTAAGCAACCAACCCGTGCCAAGTTGCCTAGAAAGAAAACGTCTAATGCATCAAATGATCATGCTGTTTCATTTAAAACTTTTGATGCTTCTTATGTGCTTACTAACAAATCCGGCAAGGTCGTTGCCAAGTTTGTTGGGGGCAAACACAAGGGCTCCAAGACTTGTGTTTGGGTACCCAAAGTTCTTGTTTCTAATGCCAAAGGACCCAAAACAGTTTGGGTACCTAAAGTCAAGAACTAAATTTGTTTTGTAGGTTTATGCATCCGGGGGCTCAAGTTGGATACTCGACAGCGGGTGCACAAACCACATGACCGGGGAGAAAAGGATGTTCTCCTCATATGAGAAAAACAAAGATCCCCAACGAGCTATCACATTCGGGGATGGAAATCAAGGTTTGGTCAAAGGACTTGGTAAAATTGCTATATCTCCTGACCATTCTATTTCCAATGTTTTTCTTGTAGATTCTTTAGATTACAACCTGCTTTCTGTTTCCCAATTATGTCAAATGGGCTACAACTGTCTTTTTACTGATGTAGGTGTCACTGTCTTTAGAAGAAGTGATGATTCAATAGCATTTAAGGGTGTGTTAGAGGGTCAGCTATACTTGGTAGATTTTGATAGAGCTGAACTCGACACATGCTTAATTGCTAAGACTAACTTGGGTTGGCTCTGGCACCGCCGACTAGCCCATGTTGGGATGAAGAATCTTCATAAGCTTCTAAAGGGAGAACACATTTTAGGATTAACAAATGTTCATTTTGAGAAAGACAGGATTTGTAGCGCATGCCAGGCAGGGAAGCAAGTTGGAGTCCATCATCCACACAAGAACATCATGACGACCGACAGGCCGCTTGAGCTACTCCACATGGATCTATTCGCCCCGATTGCTTACATAAGCATCGGCGGGAGTAAGTATTGTCTTGTAATAGTGGATGATTATACTCGCTTCACTTGGGTATTCTTTTTACAGGAAAAATCTCAAACCCAAGAGACCTTAAAGGGATTCTTGAGACGGGCTCAAAATGAGTTCGGATTAAGGATCAAGAAAATAAGAAGCGACAACGGGACGGAGTTCAAGAACTCTCAAATTGAAGGCTTCCTTGAGGAGGAGGGCATCAAGCATGAGTTCTCTTCTCCCTACACACCTCAACAAAATGGTGTAGTGGAGAGGAAGAATCGAACTCTATTGGACATGGCAAGAACCATGCTTGATGAGTACAAGACACCGGACCGGTTTTGGGCCGAAGCGGTCAACACCGCCTGCTACGCCATCAACCGGTTATATCTTCACCGAATCCTCAAGAAGACATCCTACGAACTCCTAACCGGTAAAAAGCCCAACATTTCATACTTTAGAGTTTTTGGTAGCAAATGCTTTATTCTTGTTAAAAGAGGTAGAAAATCTAAATTTGCTCCTAAAACTGTAGAAGGCTTTTTACTTGGTTATGACTCAAACACAAGGGCATATAGGGTCTTTAACAAGTCCACTGGACTAGTTGAAGTCTCATGTGACGTTGTGTTTGATGAAACTAACGGCTCTCAAGTAGAGCAAGTTGATCTTGATGAGATAGGTGAAGAACAGGCTCCATGCATAGCGCTAAGGAACATGTCCATTGGGGATGTGTGTCCTAAGGAATCCGAAGAGCCTCCACATGCACAAGATCAACCATCCTCCTCCACGCAAGCATCTCCACCAACTCAAAATGAGGATGAAGCTCAAGTTGTTAAAGGGCAAAATCAAGAAGATGAGCCACCTCAAGATGATGGCAATGATCAAGGGGGAGATGCAATTGATCAAGAAAAGGAGGATGAGGAAGAACCAAGACCGCCACACCCAAGAGTCCACCATGCAATACAAAGAGATCACCCCGTCGACACCATCCTCGGCGACATTCATAAGGGGGTAACTACTCGATCTCGGGTTGCTCATTTTTGTGAACATTACTCTTTTGTTTCCTCTATTGGCCACACAGGGTAGAGGAAGCTCTCCAAGATTCGGATTGGGTGGTGGCGATGCAAGAGGAGCTCAACAACTTCACTAGAAATGAGGTATGGCATTTAGTTCCACGTCCTAACCAAAATGTTGTAGGAACCAAATGGGTCTTCCGCAACAAGCAAGATGAGCATGGTGTGGTGACAAGGAACAAAGCACGACTTGTGGCCAAAGGGTATTCACAAGTCGAAGGTTTGGATTTCGGTGAAACCTATGCACCCGTAGCTAGGCTTGAGTCAATTCGCATATTATTAGCCTATGCTACTTACCATGGCTTTAAGCTTTATCAAATGGACGTGAAAAGTGCCTTCCTCAATGGACCAATCAAGGAAGAGGTCTATGTTGAGCAACCTCCCGGTTTTGAAGACAGTGAGTATCCTAACCATGTCTATAGGCTCTCTAAGGCGCTTTATGGGCTCAAGCAAGCCCCAAGAGCATGGTATGAATGCCTTAGAGATTTCCTTATTGCTAATGGCTTCAAAGTCGGAAAAGCCGATCCTACACTCTTTACTAAAACTCTTGAAAATGACTTGTTTGTATGCCAAATTTATGTTGATGATATTATATTTGGGTCTACTAACGAGTCTACATGTGAAGAGTTTAGTAGGATTATGACACAGAAATTCGAGATGTCTATGGTGGGGGAGTTGAAGTATTTCTTAGGATTCCAAGTGAAGCAACTCCAAGAGGGCACCTTCATTAGCCAAACGAAGTACACTCACGACATCCTAAGCAAGTTTGGAATGAAGGATGCCAAGCCCATCAAGACACCCATGGGAACCAATGGGCATCTCGACCTCGACACGGGAGGTAAGTCCGTGGATCAAAAGGTATACCGGTCGATGATTGGTTCATTGCTTTATTTATGTGCATCTCGACCGGACATTATGCTTTCCGTTTGCATGTGTGCAAGATTCCAATCCGACCCTAAGGAATCCCACCTTACGGCCGTAAAACGAATCTTGAGATATTTGGCTTATACACCTAAGTTTGGGCTTTGGTACCCTCGGGGATCCACATTTGATTTGATTGGTTATTCGGATGCCGATTGGGCGGGGTGTAAAATTAATAGGAAGAGCACATCGGGGACTTGCCAGTTCTTGGGAAGATCCTTGGTGTCTTGGGCTTCAAAGAAGCAAAATTCGGTCGCTCTTTCCACCGCCGAAGCCGAGTACATTGCCGCAGGTCATTGTTGCGCGCAATTGCTTTGGATGAGGCAAACCCTGCGGGACTACGGTTACAAATTAACCAAAGTCCCTTTGCTATGTGATAATGAGAGTGCAATCAAAATGGCCGACAATCCCGTCGAGCATAGCCGCACTAAGCACATAGCCATTCGGTATCATTTTCTTAGGGATCACCAGCAAAAGGGAGATATCGAGATTTCTTACATTAATACTAAAGATCAATTAGCCGATATCTTTACCAAGCCACTTGATGAACAATCTTTTACCCGACTTAGGCATGAGCTCAATATTCTTGATTCTAGAAATTTCTTTTGCTAGCTTGCACACATAGCTCATAAATGTACCTTTGATCATGTCTCTTTCATATGCTATGCCTAATGCGTTTTCAAGTCTTTTTTAAACCAAGTCATAGGTACATTGAAAGGGAATTGGAGTCTTCGGCGAAGACAAAGGCTTCCACTCCGTAACTCATACTTCGCCATCACTCCAAGCAACTCTCTATTCTTTGAGGAGAAATGAGCATCAAAGAAAAGGACTTCTCCTTTGGTATAATCTTAACCCATTTATTTATGACCAAAGAGAAAGTTATTCAACGAAAGGGCTCTAATGATTCCATTTTTGGCGATTCATGCCAAAGGGGGAGAACATATAAGCCCAAAGCAAAAGGACCGCACCACCACCCTAATTTTAACATATGATTTTCAATTGGTTGAAAATTTCAAAATTGGTATCTCTTTGTGTTCTAAAGGGGGAGCAAGTAGTATTTTCAAAACTTGATATCTTAAAACCCTCTTGAACACTAAGAGGAGAATTTATTTGAGGGGGAGTTTTGTTTAGTCAAAGGAAAAGCATTTGAAACAGGGGGAGAAAATTTCAAATCTTGAAAATGCTTTGCAACTCTTATTCATTTACCTTTGACTATTTGCAAAAGAACTTTCAAAAGAATTTGCAAAAACAAAACTTGTGGTGCAAACGTGGTCCAAAATGTTAAATAAGAAAGAAACATTCCATGCATATCTTGTAAGTAGTTTTATTGGCTCAATTCCAAGCAACCTTTACACTTACATTATGCAAATTAGTTCAATTATGCACTTCTATATTTGCTTTGGTTTGTGTTGGCATCAATCACCAAAAAGGGGGAGATTGAAAGGGAATTAGGCTTTCACCTAGTTCCCAAATAATTTTGGTGGTTGAATTGCCCAACGCAAATCTTTGGACTAACTAGTTTGCCCAAGTGTATAGATTATACAGGTGTTAAAGGTTCACACTCAGCCAATAAAAAGACCAAGTTTTGGATTCAACAAAGGAGCAAAAGGGGCAACCAAAGGCACCCCTGGTCTGGCGCACCGGACTGTCCGGTGCGCCACCGGACATGTCCGGTGCACCAGGGGGACTCAGGCTCAAACTCGCCACCTTCGGGAATTCTCAGAGGCGACTCGGCTATAATTCACCGGACTGTCCGGTGTACACCGGACAGTGTCCGGTGCGCCAAGGGAGGTCGGCCTCAGGAACTCGCCAGCTTCGGGAAAAGCCAACGGCTCGTCCACTATAATTCACCGGACTGTCCGGTGTGCACCGGACTGTCCTGTGCGACTCCGGAGCAACGGCTATCTCCGCGCCAACGGCTCTCTGCCGCGCATTTAATGCGCGCTCTGCGCGCGCAGAAGTCAGGCGCGCCCATACTGGCACACCGGACAGCAAACAGTACCTGTCCGGTGTGCACCGGACACCCAGGCGGGCCCACAAGTCAGAAGCTCCAACGGTCAGAATCCAACGGCAGTGGTGACGTGGCAGGGGGCACCGGACTGTCCGGTGTGCACCGGACTGTCCGGTGTGCCATCGAACAGGCAGCCTTCCAACGGCCACTTTTGGTGGTTGGGGCTATAAATACCCCAACCACCCCACCATTCATTGCATCCAAGTTTTCCACTTCCCAACTATTACAAGAGCTCTAGCATTCAATTCTAGACACACCAAAGAGATCAAATCCTCTCCAATTCCACACAAAGCCCTAGCGACTAGTGAGAGTGATTTGCCGTGTTCATTTGAGCTCTTGTGCTTGGACTGCTTCTTTTCTTTCTCACTTGTTCTTGTGATCAAAACTCCATTGTAATCAAGGCAAGAGGCACCAATTGTGTGGTGGCCCTTGCAGGGAAGTTTTGTTCCCGGCTTTGATTTGAGAAGAGAAGCTCACTTGGTCCGAGGGACCGTTTGAGAGAGGGAAGGGTTGAAAGAGACCCGGCCTTTGTGGCCTCCTCAACGGGGAGTAGGTTTGAGAGAACCGAACCTCGGTAAAACAAATCTGCGTGTCTCACTTCATTATTTGCTTGCGATTTGTTTTTCGCCCTCTCTCGTGGACTCGATTATATTTCTAACGCTAACCCGGCTTGTAGTTGTGATTATTTTTGAGAATTTCAGTTTCGCCCTATTCACCCCCCCTCTAGGCGACTATCAGTTGTAACACCCCTGGTGTTTACCTCACGTTAAACTGTGCTTCTGGACTTAAGCACGGGATATCTACAATAATAACGATTTCTATTTAATAATATTCACCTATCATAATTTCTACATCGCAGTCATCTCTGTCTATCCGAACTGTCGAAAATGTTTTGTGAAGTTCAGTGTTAAACCGCTATCTAAAGTGTCGAGCCTGGTGCCAGTTTAAAATTAATCGAATAAGACGGATTGAAAAGGTCACCTAAGTATTTCGCTCTTGTTCGAGCGATATCTACGAATTCGGTAGAGACACTACTAGGGGCAGGTTGTTTAAATAAATCAAACCTGAACTAACCGAAATTGGAACAATTGTTAGCCGATTCTGTTTCCTATTTCAAAGTTAAGTAAATAATATGTGTAACTCAAATGTCGTTTTAATTCGATCTATTTACATCCTGCTCGAATAAATCCATTCGAATTTTTTAATAAAGTCTAAATACTGATGTTGATCTCTTTTGGTTTGGTCTGTTTGCTTCTCACCCTGATCCAAATGTTTGGATAGTGAGCAAATTTCGTCTGGTTTCAGATTAATTAAGCATCGTCTGAACTACTATGGTCGATAGAGTTTAAATTCGATCAATTTAGATTTGTCTCAAAACTCTAACTATGGAACTCAGATATATGCACACGTTCTATTAAAGAAAAATAGAAGAAATTTAGTTCTTGTTATTGATTCGGTCTTATCTTTCTACCGCTCTTGCTTTGATCATATCCTAGTCGCTGCTCTTAGGCTGCCCGCACCGAAGAGCTCTACCGGGTGCGCTATGGATATAGAGCTTCATATGCAGTAAAATCTCAGCTGCAGCGGTGACTGTTTCTGCTACTCTATCTAAAGGTGGGGAACGCATAAGGCCCCGTTTCAATCTCATGAGCTAAACTTTAGCTTCCTGCTAAACTTTAGCTATATGAATTGAAGTGCTAAAGTTTAGTTTCAATTATCACCATTAGCTCTCATGTTTAGATTATAAATGGCTAAAAAGTAGCTAAAAAATAGCTGCTAAAGTTTATCTCGCGAGATTGGAACAGGGCCTAACTCTATTTCTAGGGTGCATGCAACTGCTACTGTAAAACCTCTCTTCGGCGACAGGTGCTCTACCGGGTGCTGGTAGGAGACTGGTGCTGGCAGGAGATTGGTGGGTGGGGATAAAAAAGTGTGGGAAAAAATGATAAAATATGTGGTAGTTGATATAGGGTAGATATTTAGGGTGAATATGAACGCGGAGTATTATAGGATAGAGTAGAGAATCTCGCTGACCAGGATGAAATATTCCTTTTAGAGTAGAAATTTAGGGTTCCATGAGTGTGGATAGCCTTATGTTGGATATATCTCTTCACCATGTACGACAAAGCTCCAAGGGTCAGTCTTATCACCAGCCACTGCCCACGCTCTCTGATCCTCATCCCTTTCCCCTGGCACGTCGGTCGGTCTCATCCTCTACAGCCATTGAGCGAGCTCTGCTCGGCCCTCTCCTGTGCGCACGTTGCCTTGCTTCTTCCCTAGACGCTCGCCATCGCTAATGCTGGGCATTCCCTCTCTGTTGTCAACCCCTGGACTCCAACCTCGCTAGCCCTTGCGTCAACGCCGGCGAGCTCGCTTCGAGCTCCATCCATGGCCACGAGTCCACCTCCGCCGAGCTGCCATGGTGCGCAGGGCATCCTCTTCTCAACCTCCTCCCTGCGGCGCGCAACATTGCACTTCCACTGGCAGCGCGCCCTCCCTGTGATGGACACGTTGTTCCCTTCCTCAGAACTGCTAGTCTTCGTCCAGGTGTGCCAGCCACCGTGCACATAGGGGTCAGCCTTGTAATACCCAAAATTAGTATAAAAAAAGATAACAGGATAAATAAATAAATAAGCTTCTATGCTAGAATTTTGAGGATTTCTCGATCTTCTTTTCTTTGTGTATATTCAACTAAAAGAATTAAAGTAGTTAAATGACAAATAAATAAATACATGAATATGCATTCCATGCTGGAGTTTTTGTAGTTTTTATTTGTACTCAAATTTATGAGACACGTTTAAGTTTGAAAAGTAGAATTTGAAAATGGAAAGGGAAATAAGAAAAGAGAAGAAAATACATTACAAATATATATATATATATATATATATATATATATATATATATATATATATATATATATATATATATATATATATATATATATATATATATATAATTGTACATTAAATCTAAGGCTTTGAACCATTCTCTAAAGAATTATATGAAAGTGTTGGCTCATGAAGATCTCATGATAATAAACATTTAAATCTTGGAATAAGCTATTACAAACTTTATTTAATAAACAATACAAGAAGGGATCCTTAATTATTTTAATTGTATGATTCATTCTTTATTAAATCTATATGTGTTGAAGCATGTTCGGGTAGAGAAATAGGAATAATAAATAAATAAATAAATATACTTTGCATCATATTAGAGTTTTGAATGTGCATTTGGAATTTGTTTGAATTTAAATTAGAATTTGAACTCTATGAATTCAGCCAAAAGAAAACAAGGAATAATTAGTATAAAAGGTAACATGAATTCAAATTTGAGTTCAAAGTGAAAATGAAATTAGAAAATTAAAACGGAATAGAAGAGGATACCTGCGTTTGGGCCGATTTTGGCCCATTTAACCACGTTGGCCCAAATCTCGCACACCTGTCAGCCCACCTAAGCACTGCACTCACACTCGCCCGCGCGCGTCACCTGGCCTCTGGCGCGTGGGACCCTTCTTCCAGGCGCAACAACCACCACTGCCATGGCCGCTGCAACCATCATGCGTGACCGGGAAAATCGGTGCCGACCGTTCTGGGAGCTAGGGGATAAAGCTCGGGCATCCCTGTGCCCTTTTCCCTATCTGCCACCCTCTGCGCGAGAAGCCCAAACTCGCGGCCGCCACTAGGTGAGGTAGTGAACCACGCTCGGGCCGTCGTGTATCCAGCCGCCGAACTCAGGAATCGTCGTCGATTGGGCCGGATAGGTGGCTCAAACGTGTCGCCGGTCTGTGACGCAGCCTTCGGGAGACCCTGGCGTACTGCGGGGACACTCGGTGCCGACACAATTTCTCGTCAGCGTGGAGTGTGTCGCCGTCGGGCCATTTTACCGTGCCCAGTCCTTGTCTTCGCACGGATATAGGTATGGATGCTCCCCTTGCTTCGCCTTGGTCCTCGCAGCGTGTAGATCAGGTTGCTGATGGGCCCTAGTCACCGGTTGGCTGCACGGTGATACTCCGGCGAACATCCCTCTGCGCTGAGTACGCAGGCGCTGCTCGGCCACCGTGGTGGAGAAGATGACACTGTGGACGTCGACCCGGGGTTCTGTGGTGGAGATTAGATGGGGGAATCACGCATTGGATAAGAGATAAGAGCCTCGCATGATAGAACCGTTGATCTGGGATGCAACGGTTGTGATTGGATCACGCGTATCGTTTTGGCTGGGATCAATCCTAATCGCTGATAGTTGTGTGGACGGGTGGGTTTAGATCTGGCGCACTTTGAATCTGGTGCAGTCGTCTACGATCGAGCGACCAAGAGGACGTACCGGTTCAGCATGCTCTCGATTTAATCTCGGCCACAGGTTGTGAATCCATCGGCTAGGAATCAAGGATAACCCTTCGCGACCAATCATTTACATAATAGCACCTGTACTTTTGTCTATTTAATCCGCCATCCCCACAGGTATAAAAAGAACTACACTTAGGCCTGTTTTTTCACGAGTTAGCCCCTGAACTCTCGGGATTTTGTTTTCTCGGTCCAAACTCTATTAAAATAAATCCCAGAAATTGTTTGTTGGTATAAAAATAATATTTATATATCTAGAAACTTGTAAAATTCATATCTCATCCATTTCAGCTCTGATTGGACCCGTTCGAATTGCGTTAGACTCGTACTAATATTACCTACACCATAGTAACATTATTTTTCCATATAGAATGCTCTCAAAAATAAATAATTAATTGTCCAACCTATGGTTATTGGATTAACATGTTTAATCTGAGTTAATATAAGATGTTAATTTGGATCATCTACTGGAATATGATTCTGTTGTAACTTAGATTAAAATTTGAGTTAGTTATATATTTCTCACATGAATTATTTTAATCACCATAATGTATAGTTTTATTGATTCAATACTTAGAACCTGATAAAACATATCTTAATAACCGTAACTCCGAATTTAGTGGTTCTCGTTCCAACGATCTCGCAGCATCGCATAGATTATTATTATGCAGTTTATTTTTATGTTGGTGTTATGTTAATTTTTCCTATACCATGTTTGTCTGTATTGCTACGTTTAGTAGTGAGGACACGAGTCACTTGAAGAGCAAGTTGGTACCTGAAATCTCAAGTGCCAAGCAAGTTGTGCCCTTTATCACTTTTATTTACCCAATAATGTTCTTTATAATCATTTACTCATGCATAGGCTTAATTTTGATGGGACCCAATAGGTCACCCTAGTCTGGTTATCTTGTTACCTTGTTCACCCCTAAATTATTTGGGTAGTTTTGCTATTGCTCTATATGGTTTTGGGTTTAATATTACATTATGTTCATGTTCTATTATTTTATTTATTGTTCATGTCAAGATCATTATTTTTAATTGGAACATGGAGCTTAACTTGAGAAACACATGCCACTACAAAGGTGGAACGGGACGCCCTTGGCTGACTAACCAGGAAAGCTAGTGGAGGACTACCTTACCCGATAGGGGCAAGGGCAGTAGGGGAGTAGACCTGTAGGGAGGTTCCCGGGTTGATTTTGCTGCGATAGTGGTCAGACGGGGGATTCCTACATTGCTCTTCCTAGAAACTGTAGCGGGTTTTCTAAAGCTAGTGTAGCTTTGTAAAGGCCTCGTAGTGAATCACTAGCCATTCACCACGGTAGTGTCTAAGGGTCTAGCTAACCCTGGCGACATGTGATACATGACTTGTGGGTACAGGGTACAACCTCTGCAGAGTGTAAAACTAGTATACTAGCCGTGCTCGTGGTCATGAGCAGCTCAGGACTCGCATTATTAAATTATGGAACTAAATTCAATTTGTCATTTGCAGTGCATGGGATTTATTATTAATTTTGTTCTATTATTATTATAGTTTGGTATTTACTTACTGTCGGCGCTTCGACCCCGGGGGGTCCCTGGACCGACGAGTAAATTGTCGCCGCGTATCCCAGCCCAGATGGGTCGACGCGAGACGGAGCACGAAGGGGGGAAGAAACAGGCAAAGGGGAAACCCGCGACCTTCGTGTTGTCCTGCGCCCAGGTCGGGTGCGCTTGCAGTAGGGGGGTTACAAGCGTCCGCGAGAGAGAGAGAGAGAGAGAGAGAGAGAGAGAGAGAGAGAGAGAGAGAGAGACTGTCCGCCAGCCTGTTCTCCCGCGCGGCCAACCTTCTCGTATGAGAGCCCTGGACCTTCCTTTTATAGGCGTAAGGAGAGGGCCTAGGTGTACAATGGGGGGTATAGCAGTGTGCTAACGTGTCTAGCAGAGAGGAGCTAGAGCCCTAAGTACATGCCGTCGTGGCAGCCGGAGAGGTTTTGGCGCCCTGTTCATGTGATGTCGTGGCCGTCGGAGGAGTGCTTGAGCCTTATGGAAGTACAGCTGTCGGGGCTGTCGGATCCTTGCTGGCATCTCCTTGCTTCCGTAAGGGACTGAGAGCCACCGTCGTCATGGAGCACGCGAGGTGCCATCATTACTTGTTTACCGGGGCGAGCCAGATGGGACGCCGGTCTTGTTCCCCGTAGCCTGAGCTAGCTAGGGGTAGGGTAATGATGGCCTTCCCTGTGACGTGGCGGGTCCGAGCCCGAGGTCGGGCGAGGCAGAGGCTCCTCCGATGTTGAGGCTGAGTCCGAGCCCTGGGGTCGGGCGAGGCGGAGTCCGTCTTCCAGGGTCGAGGCTGAGTCCGAGCCCTGGGGTCGGGCGAGGCGGAGTTCGTCTTCCGAGGCCGAGGCTGAGTCCGAGCCCTAGGGTCGGGCGAGGCGGAGTTCGTCTTCCGAGGCCGAGGCTAAGTCCGAGCCCTGGGGTTGGGCGAGGCGGAGTCCATCTTCCGACGTCGAGGCTGAGTCCGAGCCCTGGGTCGGGCGAGGCGGAGCTTCCCATGGCGCCCGAAGCTGGACTTAGCTGCTGTCAGCCTCACTCTGTCGAGTGGCACAGCAGTCGGAGCGAGGCAGGCGACACTGCTTTCCTGTCAGGTCGGTCAGTGGAGCGGCAAAGTGACTGCGGCCACTTCGGCTCTGTCGACTGAGGAGCGCGCGTCAGGATAAGGTGTCAGTCGATCCTTGCATTAAATGCTCCTGCGATACGGTCGGTTGGCGTGGCGATCTGGCCAAGGTTGCTTCTCCACGAAGACTGGGCCTCGAGCGAGTCGAAGGTGTGTCCGTCGCTTGAGGGGGCCCTCGGGCGAGACGTGAATCCTCCGGGGTCGGCTGCCTTTGCCCAAGGCCGGGCTCGGGCGAGGCGAGATCGTGTCCCTTGAGTGGACTGAGCCTTGACCTTAATCGCGCCCATCAGGCCTTTGCAGCTTTGTGCTGATGGGGGTTACCAACTGAGATTAGGAGTCTTGGGGGTACCCCTAATTATGGTCCCCGACACTTACATTTAGTAATTGCTAATAAAATTTGACCAACTTATTAAAAGCAATGCTCAGCTATAACTCCTATTATTGATTAGCCTTACACATCACATGAACTCCCACCTTTGGTGAGTTCATGCACATTATTGTCACACCCGGATTTAAGGGATAAAGCCGAGTGCATCTCATATATGCGTCAAAGAAGACAACACATATAATAACAGAGTGTATAGAGATAAATGTCACAATATCGTAAAAGTACTTATTACATAGCGAAAGTCTTACAAAATAAAAGATAAATATAAAACGATCTATAGTCCATTCTTGGCGCCATAAAGTTGACTGGGAGACGTCATCTAGATCAAGTCGAACTCCTCGTTGTGTGGCTCCTCTTGAACCACCTGTTCTTCTCCTGTTGGGGGTGTGAGACAGCAAGGGTAAGCTCACACATGTTCATCGCTCAACAAGTTGTGAGGAATAATGTGCATGAACTCAACAAAGGTGGGATTTCATGTGATGTGTAAGGCTGATCAACATTAGAGGTTAAAGATGAGTTTTGCTTTTAATAAGTTGGTCAAATTTTATTAGCAGTTACTAAATGTAAGTAGATACCAAACCATAATAAGAATATAACAAAATTAATAAATAATCCCATGCAATGCTAATGACAAATTGAATTTAGTTCCATAATTTAATTATGCGAGAGTCCTGAGCTGCTCATGACCGTGAGCTCTGTTAGTATACCAGTTTTACACTCTGCAGAGGTTGTACCCTGTACCCACAAGTCATGTTACCCATCTGCCAAGGGATCGCGACTCCCATACACATCTACCAAGTAAGCGAGGCAGGGCAACACTACGAGGCCTTTACAAAGTTCCACTAGCTTCCGAAAACCCGCTATAGTTTCTGGGAAGAGCAATGCAGGAATCCCTCGTCTGACGACCATCGTAGCAAAATCAACCTGAGAACCTCCCTACACGCCTACTCCCCTACTGCCCTTGCCCCTTCTGGGTAAGGTAGTCTTCCACTAGCTTTCCTAATTAGTCAGCCAAGGGCGTCCCATTCCACCCTTGTGGTGGCACGTGTTTCTCAAGTTAAGCTCCATGTTCCAATTAAAGATAATGATCTTGACAAGAACATAAATAAAATAATAGAATAATTGGAGCATGGATATAATGAAATATTAACCCAAAACCATATAAAGCAATAGGAAAACTACCCAAATGATTCAAGGATGAACAAGGTAAAAGATAATCAGACTAGGTTGACCTATTCGATCCCATAAAAAATAAACCTATGCATGAATAAGTGGTATTAAAGAACATTATCGGGTAAAAAGTGATCAAGGGCACAACTTGCCTTCAATGAGCTCCTGCTCGACAACTTCTATCTGCTGAACACTGGGATCCTCAGTCACAGGCTCTTCTACTCGCCACAATAAAAACAAGCATAGTATAAAGAGGAAATTAACATCACACCAAATATGTATACAAAATACATATTAATAATCTACATATTAAAATAAGATCATAGGAACATGAATCATTAATTTTGGGGTTATAGATTTTAAGTTATGAATTTCCAAAGATTTTTTGTATTTGATACAAGATAAATCAAGAGATAAATTCTAATATGATTTTCATGTAAAAACAGAGACACTATGTGTTAAACAACATTATTACAAAATTATAGGAACTGGAATGGATTAATTTGGACTAAGTATGAATTTTCTAGGGATTATACAAATTCTAACAATTATTTTTACATTAAAAATCATTTTCTAAATCCATTTCTCTGATTTTCTAACTCCCTGGAGTAGGCACACAAAACCAGAGAACAACAGGGGTCTCTACACATTATTTCCTAGACTCAGTACACAGTTATAGTGGAATGCGGATTGATTTCATTATTTCCCAGGTTTTCTTATGTAAAAGTGAAACGGCGAAGGGGTATCTACGGATCTCGACCACCAGATCGCAAGTAAATGGCACCGATTAAATCGGCCTTCCCCTGAACCGGTACGCGATATGCACCGTCCGATCTGATTTCGACGGCGCGGATTTTAAACACCATGCATTTGGTTCTGCTCGTTTGATCATGATCGGACGTCCCAGATCGACACCCACGAAGGGGTAAGCTATAATCTAATCCTAGCCGTCGGTTCTCAAATCTACGAACGGTTTGCTGTCTCCTTCCTCTCGATGGCCCTGACGCCGGCGCCGCCCGGAGCGCGGCGGAGATGTTACCGGCGCACACCGATCTGCCTCTACGGTGAACTAGAATCCCTACCGCTAGGTGCTACATACAGCTAAGGGCATAATGAACCTGATCAAGCACTCATACTTGTGGATCGTGCAACGTAGAGGCCGAATGCCCACTTATGGCGTCTGGCGGCGAAATCCTATCACCGGTGAACAATTCCGGACGCCCGGGATGAACACTAGAGGCGATTATCCTCCCACACGCTTCGAGCACGATGCTAAGGACGATCGATCCCTTCTTGGTCCCCAAACACCGGTGTAGGCACTAGAACTTCATGGCGGCGGTGGAACGGTTGGGCGGCGGCGATTTACTCTCGGTGTTCACGCAAGAAGGGTGGTTGAGGGAAGAAAGGAGCAGGGGCGATCCTACTTATCCCCCATGGACTCGGCTCGGGATGGGAGAGGGTCGGCCATGATTTACCGGCAATGGCGGCGAGTTTCTCGCGCGAGATGGGCGAGCATCGCGACAATCGCGCGGAGCTGGGAGATCACAACGTGGGTCCCGCACGGCTGGTGCGTATGACCAGGGGGACCCGCACGATAGGGCGAACGGCGCGCGAAGGTTAGACGCGGCGAGCAGACATCATGGACCCACCTGTCAGTGTCGGGAGCGTGGAAATGGGAGCAGGCAGCATGCGTGTGAGGTCATTTGGGCCGAATTTATGCCTAGAGCCCAGGTAGCTTTCCCTCCTCTTTTTCTTTTCTTTCCCCTATTTTGTCTTCTTTTTATTTTGAATTCGAAATTTGAATTTGAATCTTTTTATGTGTTTCACCTTTGAGTCAAATGTACACATTCAAATCCCAGTATAGAAATTTTATTATATATTTTATACTTGTTTTTACTCACATAATATTTCTTTCTTCTCTTTTCTACATTCTAGAATTTCTTTTAGATCTTAAATTCCACTTTGGAATTTAATATATTTCCTTTTTACATTATTCTTATATTGTCACAAAATGCACACAAATTGAAACCTCATCATGATGCAAGGTATGTCTTTTATTAATTATTTGTTTTTAAATGTGGTGTTCACATGCTCCATTAAATAGAGACAAAATATTCAAGGAAATAATCTCTTATCATATGATTTACAAATTTGGGTATTACAAATTCTACCCCCCTTAACAAGAATCTCGTCCTCGAGATTTAGGAAGGACTAGGGAAAAGATGATTTTATCCGAAGCTCTTTTTCTCTCTCCCAAATAGCTTCATCTTCTCCATGGTGACTCCATTGCACTTTGCACATCTTTATAACTTTATTTCTTGTAACTCGGGTCAATGTGTCAAGAATCTTGATAGGATATTCTGTATAAGTCAAATCACCCTGAACACTGAGCTCTTCAATTGGCAATTGTTCTTTAGGGACACGGAGACACTTCTTAAGTTGAGACACGTGGAATACATCATGCACATCCGATAGATGATCAGGTAGCTTGAGTTGGTATACCATCTCCCCAACTCGCCTAAAGATTCTGAATGGTCCAATAAAGCGAGGGGATAGTTTGCCTTTGACTTTAAATCTCTTCATTCCACGAAGTGGTGACACCTTGAGGTACACATGATCACCTTCCTCAAATTCCAGTGGTCTTCTTCTATTATCAGCGTAGCTCTTTTGCCTGGTTTGAGCTACCCTCAAGTTTTCTAGAATTATACGGACCTGTTCTTCTGCCTCTTGAATAAGTTCAGGCCCAAAGAATTGTCTTTCTCCAGTCTGATCCCAATATAGAGGAGTTCTGCACTTCCTGCCATATAATGCTTCAAATGGTGACATCTTTAGACTGGCTTGGTAACTATTATTATTTGAGAACTCAACATATGGTAGATTTTTGTTCCAACTTCCTCCATGCTGAAGGGCACAAGCTCTCAACATATCCTCCAATACTTGATTAGTCCTTTTAGTCTGGCCATCAGTCTGAGGGTGATAGGCCGAACTGAAAGTCAACTTTGTATTCATATTCTCATGGAAACTTTTCCAAAATCTGGAGGTAAACTGTGAACCTCGATCAGACACGATCATCTTTGGCACTCCGTGTAAACACACAATTCGAGCCATATATAACTCTACCAGCTATGATCCTTTATAAGTAGTCTTGACCGGAATGAAGTGAGCCACTTTGGTCAGTCTATCCACAATCACCCATATAGAATCATATCCTTTCGAGGTGCGAGGCAACCCAGTAATGAAATTCATGCCAATTTCTTCCCACTTCCATTTGGGTATCTTTAGCAGGTGCAATAGTCCAGCTGGCCTTTGGTGTTCAGCCTTAACTCTTTGACACACATCGCACATAGCCACATGTGCAGCCACATCTCTTTTCAGCCCATGCCACTAGTACTTCTGCTTCAAATCTTGATACATCTTAGAACTCCCAGGATGAATAGAATAATCAGAATCATGGGCTTCCTTCAATATAGTCTCACGAAGGCTGTCAATCTCAGGAACACATATCTAGTCCTTGAACCATACTGTGCCTTGCTCATCCTCCGTGAATTCTGGACCTCTACCTTAAGTAATCAGATCTTTGATCTCTTGTAATTTTGCATCTCCAACCTGACCTTTACGGATTTCCTGCTCCAAGGTAGGTTCCACATCAATAGTGACTCCTTTAGTGTGTGCAACAATTCCCAGGTTGAGTCTCATGAAATCCTCAACAATCTCATCGGGTAGCTGGGCAACAATAGCTGAATGAACGTGCTCCTTCCGACTCAAGGCATCCGCAACCAGATTCGCCTTGCCCTGATGATAATGAATCTCCAAATCATAATCCTTTATGAGTTCCAACCATCGGCGTTACCTAAGGTTGAGATCCTTCTGAGTGAATATGTACTTCAAACTCTTGTGATTGGTGTACACTTGGCACCTGGTTCCCATAATATAATGTCTCCATATCTTGAGCGCATGCACTACGACTGCCAGTTCTAAGTCATGAGTGGGATAGTTCAACTCATGTTTCTGCAACTGACGAGACGCACAGGCAATCACGTGTCCTTCTTGCATAAGAACACATCCCAAGCCTTGGCCACATGCATCACAATAAATGTCAAATCCCTTCTGTAGATCTGGCATAACCAACACTAGGGGTGACATCAATCTCATCTTCAGTTGATTAAAGCTATCTTGGCACATCGAGTCCCACTTGAACTCTCTTCCCTTCTCCAGAAGTGAGGTCATAGGCTTAGCAATCTTAGAGAACCCTTCAATAAATCATCGATAATAGCCTGCAAGTCCCAAGAAACTCCGGACCTCAGTCACTGTGCTGGGTATACTCCACTCCACTATCTCCTTGACTTTAGCAGGATCCACTGATATCCCACCATTAGAAATGATATGTCCAAGGAATGGCACCTCGTCAATCCAGAACTCGCATTTGCTATACTTGGCGTAGAGTTGATTATCCCATAGCTTTTGTAGCACTAATCTTAGATGTTCCTCATGATCACTATCATTTTGGAAATAAATAAGAATATTGTTGATGAAAACCACGACGAATCTGTCAAGATACTCCATGAACACCTTATTCATCAGATTCATAAAATAGGCTGGTGCATTAGTTAGTCCAAATGACATAACCGTGAATTCATATAAACCATATCCGGTTGAGAAAGCCGTCTTGGGAATATTAGATGGCCTAACCTTCATTTGATGGTAACCCAATCGGAGATCAATCTTCGAGAATACCCTAGCACCTCTCATCTGATCAAATAAATCCTGAATGCGGGGTAACGGATACTTGTTCTTCATAGTAACATCATTAAGGGATCTATAATCCACACACATCCTTGCGATCCATCTTTCTTCTGTACAAACAGAACCGGCGCTCACCAAGGTGAGGAACTTGGACGAATGTACCCAGCCTCCTGTAACTCCGTTAACTGCTTCTTAAGTTCTTTTAGTTCTTCTACGAACATCATGTATGGACGTTTAGAAATAGGAGCAGTCCCAGGTAAGAGATCAATGACAAACTCAACTTCCCTATTTGGTGGCATCCCTGGTAACTCCTCTGGAAAGACATTCGGAAAATCCCTAACCACACGAATGTTGTCACCAACAAACTTCCCATCTACTAAGAATACCGCAAGTCTGGTAGTGGTAGTTACTACAATTTCAACTTTAAATCTTTCTCCTTTAGGGCTGGTGAGTTCTACAGTACCCCTACCACATTGTATAACGACCTTTGCCTTTCTTAACCATAACATACCAAGGATCAGATCTATATTGCTTTCCTCTAATATTATAGGGGTAGCCCAGAATTTTCTTCCTATAATTGTCAATGTCAATCTATGTGTCATATAATTTGCCTCAACAGACCCTTTAGGTGTAATTACTATCATTGGTGTTTACATATTTCACAGTGGTAACTCATTTGTGTTGGCATGTCGAGCAGACATAAATGAAAGTGTAGCACCATAATCAAATAATATTGTTGCAGGAATTGCATTAATATAAAACATACAAAGTGCGATGTCAGCTCCTTTAGCAGTAGCATCAACGCTCACTTGATTAACCCTGGCAATAGACAATCCCTTGCCAGATCCCGGAGTCTGCTGCTTGTTCTGCATAGGTGTAGTAGCAATCCTACCAGTCTTACCACACTTATAGCATGTGGTACCAGCACTCTGTCCTGAGAATTTCGTCGGGGTGCCAGTGGGAGCAGCCTGACGAGTCAGTGGAGTCCCCTGTGGTGTGTACTGAGCTGGACGCTGGCCTCCTCCAGTGTGAACTGGTGTACCCTAGGGTGGAACATAGCAAGGACGAAAGCTGCTTCTTCCCTGACCCTGGGATATCGCCTTCCTCTTCAGGTCCCCCAGTTGAACACACTTGTGTTCAATGGCTAGGGCCTTGTCAAGCAGCCTGTGGAATGATGGAAATGTATGAGCCACCAGAGCATACTGCAAAGGTCCATTGAGCCCTTCAATGAAGTGCTCTTGCTTCCTCTCATCTTCAGCTACTTCATCATGTGCATATCTGGAGAGCTGAATGAATTTGTCGTGGTACTCGTTGACTGACATGCTTCCTTGCTTTAGCGACATAAACTCTTTCTTCTTTATCTTCATCAGTCCAGATTCTATGTGATAGTTCCTGAACTGCGTAGCGAACTCTACCCAAGTGATAGTATCAGCAGCATCGTGGGCAGAAGTGTAAGAATCCCACCAATCAGCAGTAGGACCAGTAAGTCGACCAGAAGCATAAAGAACCTTCTCCCGGTCAGAGCACTGTGCAATTTTCAGCATCTTCTCCATAGACTTTAGCCAATCATCAGCGTGCAGAGGATCTGGAGAGCTAGCTAATGTCGATGGCTTGTGGCTCATGAACTCCGGGTGCTTGTCCCGGGGTGGAACTGGTGGTGGAGGTGGTGGTGGCAGTGGTGCTTGCTACTGTTGCACCCTTCACTCCTAGCGCATCTCCTCCCTCTCTTGGTGCATCTCCTGACGTTCCTGCCGCATCTATGCGTGCATATCCGCCATAGTATCAGCCATTTGTTGCATTATCCGCATCTGGGCTGCAACTGCGGGATCAGCTCCGGCTGGTGGAGGATTTGGAGGGTCCATCTCTGCTTGTTGTTGTTGTAGTTGTCTAAATATCCTCCGATTATGTCGATTGGGGGGTAGATCAATTCCACCACCCTTCCTGGTATTGACCATCTAAGTTAGAAACAAATGGTAAGAAAGATTTGTAGACAAGGCAAGTAATTACGAATCATGTTACTTTGGGGGATTTATTAGCTAAGCAGATTAGTGTTTTACCTACTAAAGCTAATACATTACCTTATGGTGGTACATGCTAAGATGCCCGACTATAATATTTCAATGAATCAAAGAAGCAAATCAGGCATTTATCACCAGAACAATCAACCAACATTTTTAAATAGAGAAAATAATTTTAATTTTGTCTTAGGTTTCCTATCTCTTAAAAAGGTCATAGATGTAGGATTCCAAGTTGTGAAATCCATCTTGTCTTATAGGAGAAAAGATAAGAGTAATCAAAGTAGAACAACAAAAGGTGAGACAGGATCAAGATAAGATGAGTATAGAAATAATCAGAGTAAGGTAAGTAGGTAATGGTTTTGTCCATTTATATCTAGGTTTCGTCCTACAGTCAACATTTCCTCTGATACCACTTTTGCCACACCCGGATTTAAGGGATAAAGTCGGGTACATCTCATATATGCGCCAAAGAAGACAACACATATAATAACATAGTGTATAGAGATAAATGTCACAATATCATAAAAGTACTTATTACATAGCGGAAGTCTTACAAAATAAAAGATAAATATAAAACGATCTATAGTCCATCCTTAGCGCCATAAAGTTGACTGGGAGACGCCACCTAGATCAAGTCGAACTCATCGTTGTGTGGCTCCTCTTGAACCACCTGTTCTTCTCCTGTGGGGGTGTGAGACAGCAAGGGTGAGCTCACACATGTTCATCGCTCAACAAGTTGTGGGGAAAATGTGCATGAACTCACCAAAGGTGATGTGTAAGGCTGATCAACAATAGAGGTCAAAGCTAAGCATTGCTTTTAATAAGTTGATCAAATTTTATTAGCAGTTACTAAATGTAAGTAGATACCAAACCATAATAAGAATATAACAAAATTAATAAATAATCCCATGCAATGCAAATGACAAATTGAATTTAGTTCCATAATTTAATCATGCGAGAGTCCTGAGCTGCTCATGACCGTGAGCTCGTCTAGTATACCAGTTTTACACTCTGCAGAGGTTGTACCCTGTACCCACAAGTCATGTTACCCATCTGCCAAGGGATCGACTCCCATACACCTCTACCAAGGAAGCGAGGCAGGGCAACACTACGAGGCCTTTACAAAATTCCACTAGCTTCCAAAAACCCGCTACAGTTTCTGGGAAGAGCAATGCAGGAATCCCTCGTTTGACCGCCATCGCAGCAAAATCAACCCGAGAACCTTCCTACACGCCTACTCCCCTACTACCCTTGCCCCTTTCGGGTAAGGTAGTCTTCCACTAGCTTTCCTAATTAGTCAGCCAAGGGCGTCCCATTCCACCCTTGTGGTGGCACGTGTTTCTCAAGTTAAGCTCCATGTTCCAATTAAAGATAATGATCTTGACATGAACATAAATAAAATAACAAAATAATTGGAACATGGATATAATGAAATATTAACCCAAAACCATATAAAGCAATAGCAAAACTACCCAAATGATTCAAGGATGAACAAGGTAAAAGACAAGCAGACTAGGGTGACCTATTGGGTCCCATCAAAATTAAACCTATGCATGAATAAGTGGTATTAAAGAACATTATTGGGTAAAAAGTGATCAAGGGCACAACTTGTCTTCAATGAGCTCCTGCTCAGCAACTTCTATCTACTGAACACTGGGATCCTCAGTCATAGGCTCTTCTACTCGCCACAATACAAACAAGCATAGTATAAAGAGGAAATTAACATCACACCAAACATATATACAAAATACATATTTATAATCTACATATTAAAATAAGATCATAGGAACAGGAATCATTAATTTTGGAGTTATAGATTTTAAGTTATCAATTTCCAAAGATTTTCTGTATTTGATACAAGATAAATTAAGAGATAAATTTTAATATGATTTTCATGTCAAAACAGAGACACTACGTGATAAACAACATTATTACAAAATTATAGGAACTGGTATGGATTAATTTGGACTAAGTATGAATTTTCTAGGGATTATACAAATTCTAGCAATTATTTTTATATTAAAAATCATTTTCTAAATCCATTTCTCTGATTTTCTAACTCCCTAGACTGGGCGCACAAAACCATAGAATAGCAGGGGTCTCTGCGCATTATTTCCTAGACTCAGTACACAGTTATAGTGGACTGCGGGTTGATTTCATTATTTCCCAAGGTTTCTTATGTAAAAGTGAAACGACGAAGGGGTATCTACGAATCTGGACCGCCAGATCGCAAGTGAACGGCACCGATTAAATCGGCTTTCCGCCGAACCGGTACGTGATATGCACCGTCCGATCTGATTTCGACGGTGTGGATTTTAAACACCATGCATTTGGTTCTGCTCGTTTGATCAGGACCAGAAATCTAGATGCAGGTAACTACTTAACCTGACAAGTAAAATGAATTCTTAAGTATCCACTCATAGTAAGCTTTTCTGCAAAAAGAGTCTTTGAATCTTGATAAGCTTTACCTTGATTCCCAAAGGCCAGCATATCCTTGAGAGTCTTTTTCCTTAGACGGGTAAGACTTGCAAAAGTACACTCCGTACTCAGGGTTTTCAAACCCATCTTGTTGTAGGTACTAGATTTGTACTATTGTTGATGGTGCTAAGTGTCGGCGGGCTCGACTTCTTATAGGTTAAAGTAGCTCTTCTATACTTCTTATTGAGGATTGTCATTGAGCTAGCATATATTTCAAACTTATAAATAATTTATAACATTTCAAAGTATATTTCGTTGAATCACTTTTGTAATCACTCCGATAAATATAATGTAAATTTGTTATAACTTGTAACTTTTTTGTAATAAAGAAATTCCGTTGTAAATGTTGGTGTGTGATTTATGTTTACTTGTTCTTGCGATCCTAGTTGTAAGTGGTTTATCCGGGGTCCTTGGGACATTCGGACGGATCCTGTTAAGTTATTTGGTGCACATGCATAGCCGTTTGAGGTCTTTAAGATAAGGGCAGGTGCATGTGGACCCAATAAATTGGTAGGTTCTGCCATAGGACGTTCCACAACAGACAAGTACAAAATGTTTTGTAGCTCTAATCCCCACCGACAGCAGGAGATCCAAAGGACAGAACGTCTTCTACCCAACCCCCGATGGCAACACGCAGAGCTGAACAGGATCCGGCGCGGCGGCGCCATTGCCAAACTCCCAAACTCGCAACCCCGCTGCCAGGACTTCGACTCGAATGGTGCAACACATAGCTTAGACGAAATCGCTCATAGGGGATGGACTATTACCAATACTGACGCGCGACGTCTCCTGCCCAAGGCGAGACGCGGCCCAACGGTGGTGTCCGTCAGTCCGCGAGATGCCCCGGGACACCGATTCTCTTTCAAGCTTGCAAACGCAATGGAGTGCCCACACGATCGTTTGAGACTCCTAGAAGAAAACCCCTGAGTTCAGGCAACCGCACCGGTTGTGGCGCAATCACCGTAGATTCATGCCTTGTCTGTCGTCCTCCCTCCACGACGTGTGGTGTTATTAGGATGGGAGGAGGGAGGGGATCACAAGGATAGGCTTATATGCGGCGAGAGGGAAGATTCGATCACGCCTATTGGTTGACAGCGAGGGATTTCTGAGCGAAAATCGTGCGCTCGTTACGCCGCTGCCGCGAGCGCTGCGCGGTCTATGTGTGGAGGAAGACAAGTCCAACGATGGGGGCCCACATGTCAGCGGTATTGGGGAGAGGCTAGTCATGAGCGCTGAGGCTGGCGCATGGGTCTTGCCTGCAAGTGAGCTGAGGGGGAGGCGCAGGAGTTGGGCTGGTGGGTGGCAAAGCGAAGGTGGGTCGAAAACCAAGTTGAGGCCCAACAACACTTTCTTCTATTTTTCTATTTTTCTTTTTTTATTCCTTTCTCTTCTATTTTTCAAATTCAAGGATTCAAATAGATTTAAGTTTCTGGTTTGAACTTCACATTCCCAAATATCAAACACCACCCTAATGAGAACATAACTTCTACTATTTGCATTAATATTAGTTTTCTTTCTATAGCATATATTATTTTCCTTCCCTTCTCTTTTCTTTTCTCCTACCATTTTCAAATTCTAATTCTCAAACTTAAACTTGCCGCATGAATTTGAATACAAATGAAAAAATACAAGAACCCGACATGGAATGCACATTTCTGTATTTATTTATTTGTTATTTGACCAATATAATCTCATTAATTGAATATGCACAAGGAAAAGAAAACAAAATAATCTCCAAAGGTTCTATTATCCCAAAACACCCACTTATAAATATATTTATTTATTTATTTTAGTATTTTTACCTTATACAAATTTTGGGCCTTACACCCTTGTATGGTGCAATGTTTCTTTCTGTTCCAAGAATGTTGAATGTATGTTCGCACTCGCTTAGATAATGTTCCATCCGTGGAGGCCGAGGAAGTTGCAGAAGAAGACCCTAAGCAGCAACAGTTTAGTGCAGGCAAGTGTCCTCTGACCTATTATGCCCTACGTACTTTATAATTCACTGCCCCGCATACTAGGATTAACCTAGGATTGACTAGCTTTCTATTTATCCTGTCCTTGATCACCTTTTTGGGTTGGGTTACTATAATCAGCTACTAGCTAGTGCTTTACCCTAATCAATGAACATGATGTGAATTACTTTATGATACTATGATTCATTATGATTATGATTATGAAGTAGATTTTTAGGGGGCTTGGGCGGTTTCCCGAGTGCCTCTCCGTAAGACCTGTTTATTGGGAGACCACCCAGGCCAACAGTAGAACCATGTGGGTGGAATAGGATGCCCTTAGCTGATTGATTGGATGAACTTGGGGGGTGTAGTTTGCTTCACTGTTGTGCCGTCAATGGGGGCTGGGGCATAATGCTTGCTCTACTAAGGGTGGGTGTCGAGGTTCAATCGATTTGGTTTTGTTAGTCACCCACCTTAGGGAGGAGTACTATGTTTATATGATTGGCGTAACCTAACGGGCATCTACACACCAGGAGAATCTTTGTAAAGGCTACATAGTGAATCCCTGGTCATTCACCTCTGTAGTGAAGATTGGGTCTTGCAAACCTAGGCTAGAGAGGGTTCACGACTCGTCGGTAAAGTGTGCAACCTCTGCAGAGTGTCAAAAAAAACTGGTATATCAGCCGTGCTCACAGTTAAGAGCAGCCTTCGGATCCTCTTTGATTAGAGATACTTTGGATTCATTTATGTCGATGGTTTAATGATGATGGTTATAATTATGATATTTGGTACTTTTGCCTTGGAGGAAGTGCTCTCTTTTGGGAATATCAACTTGGGTTTTATGATAAAACTTAGCTTCCATTAATGATAAACACCAGACCAACTAAAAGCAACTGCTTTGAGCTTAACCCCACATACAGCTAGTCCACTTTAGCCAAACGGGACATTTGCTGAGTACGTTGATGTGTACTCGCCCTTGATTAAACACCAAACACCAGGTTGTCCCTATTGCAGCCATTGCTCAAGAGAAGATCAAGGAAATGCAGAGGATTTCTAGGAGTTTCAAGACTTTGAGGAATTCTAATCTAGACTAGCGGCAAACCCCCAGTCGGCTGCCTGTAAAGGCCTTATCTTACCTCGTTTCGTTCAACACTTTGATTTATGTTTAAGTTAATGACTATGTGGATGTTTTGGGCATCATTATGTAATAAAGTTATACTTATTTCTACTATTATTTGAGCATTGTGTGATGACGTCCAATTATGTAATCACTGTGTATGTGATTTTTTTATCCTGGCACGTACATGGCTTGCAAATGGTTTACCTTCTAATACCGGGTGTCACAGTTGAGAGCACCTAGAGGGGGGGGGGTGAATAGGTGATCCTGTAAAAACTTGAAACTTAATCCGCAAAACTTGATTAGGAGTTAGCACGAATAAGCCAAGTGGCTAGAGAGGAGAACTTGCACAATACGATAACCACAAAGAGATCAACACAGAGATGGCACGGTGGTTTATCCCGTGGTTCGGCCAAGTCCAACACTTGCCTACTCCACGTTGTGGCGTCCCAACGGACGAGGGTTGCAACCAACCCCTTTCAAGCGGTCCAAAGACCCACTTGAATACCACGGTGTTTTGCTTTCACTTTACTATATCCCGCTTGCGAGGAATCTCCACAACTTGGAGCCTCTCGCCCTTACACTTTGAAGTTCACAAAGAAGCACGGAGTAAGGGAGGGATGAGCAACACACACAAGACACGAAATCAGAGTACCAACATGCACACAAGTCACAACAAGAGCTCACAACATAACCCGACGAGTTCACAACTCAAATGGAGCTCTAGTTGCTATCACAAAGAATCAAATGCGCGGAATCGAAGTCTTGGTGCTTAGGAATGCTTAGAGAATGCTTGGTGTACTCCTCCATGCGCCTAGGGGTCCCTTTTATAGCCCCAAGGCAGCTAGGAGCCGTTGAGAGCATTCCAGGAAGGCAATTTTTGCCTTCTGTCGCCTGACGCACCGGACAGTCCGGTGCACCACCGGACACTGTCCGGTGCGGATCTCTTTCCATATTTGGCGAAGCCGACCGTTGCAGTCTTGGAGCCGTTGGCGCACCAGACACTGTCCGGTGCACACCGGACAGTCTGGTGCCCCATCCGACCGTTGGCACTTGCCACGCGTCGCACGCGGATTCCGCGGCCGACCGTTGGCCCGGCTGACTGTTGGCTTACCGGACAGTCCGGTGTACCACCGAACAGTCCGATGATTTATAGTCGTACGTCGCCGATGATTTCCTGAGAGCAGCAGGTTCGCCTGAGTCAGCCTGGCGCACCGGACACTGTCCGGTGCACCACCGGACAGTCCGGTGCACCCAGACCGAGCTGCATTTTGGCTGTACTTAGCCAACTTTTCTTCAAAACAATTTCTCCTGTTTCTAGCACTTAGACACAATACATTAGTCTTCAAATCAATGTACCAAGTCTAGAAACATACCTTTTCTCTTGATTTGCACTTTTTGAGTCCTTTGCACAATTTAACACTTAGGCACTTGTGTTGGACACTTAATCACCAAAATACTTAGAAATGGCCCAAGGGCACATTTCCCTTTCAATCTCCCCCTTTTTGGTGATTTATGCCAACACAATAAAAAGCAACTAAAAGAAGTGCAATATCAATGCAAATGAAAACTCAAATTTGTTTTGAATCATATTTGACATATTTGGATCATTCTTTGCCACCACTGGGTTTGTTTTTGCAAATCAAACTCAATTATCTATCTCTAAGTCAAACACACTTGTTGAGACATAAAGAGAGTTGTTCCAAGAGAAATTGATCAAAGATTTCAAAAACTCCCCCTTTTCCCATAATCAACCATTTTCCCATAAGAGGCCAACTTTTGACAATAATTGACAAACCAGAGTATTTTGACAAACAAAAACTCTAACTCTATTTTTTTCAAAATTCTCAGGTGGTAGCTGATCCATTTCTTGCTTTGGCCTTATTTTCTCCCCCTTTGGCATCAAGCACCAAAACAGGATCAATCTTGGCCCTTTAACCCCATTGCCTCACCAAAATCTTCAACTAAGCGTAAAAAGGCAATAAGAGTACAAAGATGAACTTGGAATAAGTTACTCTTTCATCGGAGTGCAGTGGAAGTCTTGCATGGTCCAAGTCCACCTTTTCCCTTTCAAACCTCCTTTGAGATTAAATTAAGTAAACTCAAGCACACAGTTAGTCTCAAAGGGTCAAGTTGTAGCACATCTCCCCCTAAAGTTGTGCATCACTTGCAAATGGACTTGTAAGGTCCGGGGAGTGCTTGTACAACTTGAGCACCATAAATAAACAACAAAATGCTTAAGGAACATGATCAAGGCATAAAACACATGTATGCTATAAATCAATCTAGGTTCCGCGAATCTAAGACATTTTAGCTCACTACGCAGCCTGCAAAAGGTCTTCTCATCTAGAGGCTTGGTAAAGATATCGGCTAGCTGGTTCTCGGTGCTAACATGAAACACTTCGATATACCCCTTTTGCTGGTGGTCTCTCAAAAAGTGATGTCGGATGTCTATGTGCTTTGTGCGGCTGTGTTCAACAGGATTATCCGCTATGCGGATAGCACTCTCATTATCACATAGGAGTGGGACTTTGCTCAGATTGTAGCCAAAATCCCTGAGGGTTTGCCTCATCCAAAGTAGTTGCGCGCAACACTGTCCTGCGGCAACATACTCGGCCTCAGCGGTGGATAGGGCAACGAAAGTTTGTTTCTTAGAGCTCCATGACACCAGGGACCTTCCTAAGAATTGGCACGTCCCTGATGTACTCTTCCTATCGACCTTACATCCAGCATAGTCGGAGTCTGAATATCCAATTAAGTCAAAGGTAGACCCCTTTGGATACCAGATCCCGAAGCAAGGCATAGCGACTAAATATCTAAGAATTCGCTTCACAGCCACTAAGTGACACTCCCTTGGGTCGGATTGAAATCTAGCACACATGCATACGCTAAGCATAATATCCGGTCTACTAGCACATAAATAAAGTAAAGACCCTATCATAGACCGGTATGCCTTTTGATCAATGGACTTACCTCCTTTGTTGAGGTCGGTGTGTCCGTCGCTTCCCATTGGAGTCTTTGCGGGCTTGGCGTCCTTCATCCCAAACCGCTTGATCAAGTCTTGCGTGTACTTCGTTTGGGAGATGAAGGTTCCATCTTTGAGTTGCTTCACTTGGAACCCAAGGAAATAGCTTAGCTCGCCCATCATCGACATCTCAAACTTTTGAGTCATCACCCTGCTAAACTCTTCACAAGACTTTTGGTTAGTCGAACCAAATATTATGTCATCGACATAAATTTGGCACACAAAAAGATCACCATCACAAGTCTTAGTAAAAAGAGTTGGATCGGCTTTCCCAACCTTGAAAGCATTAGCAATTAATAAGTCTCTAAGGCATTCATACCATGCTCTTGGGGCTTGCTTAAGTCCATAGAGCGCCTTAGAGAGCTTACACACGTGGTCGGGGTATCGTTCATCCTCGAAGCCAGGGGGTTGCTCCATGTACACCTCCTCCTTGATTGGCCCGTTGAGGAAAGCGCTCTTCACATCCATTTCGAACAACCTGAAAGAATGGTGAGCGGCATATGCTAGCAAAATACAAATGGACTCTAGCCTAGCCACAGGAGCAAAAGTCTCCTCAAAGTCCAAACCTGCGACTTGGGCATAACCTTTTGCCACAAGTCGTGCCTTGTTCCTTGTCACCACCCCGTGCTCGTCTTGTTTGTTGCAGAACACCCACTTGGTTCCCATAACATTTTGCTTGGGACGAGGCACCAGTGTCCAAACTTCATTTCTCTTGAAGTTGTTGAGCTCCTCCTGCATGGCCAACACCCAGTCTGGATCTAGCAAGGCCTCCTCTACCTTGAAAGGCTCAATAGAAGAGACAAAAGAGTAATGCTCACAAAAATTAACTAATCGAGACCGAGTAGTTACTCCCTTGCTAATGTCACCCAAAATCTGGTCGACGGGATGATCCCTTTGAATCATCACTCGGACTTGAGTTGGAGGTGCCGGTTGTGCTTCTTCCTCCATTACATGATCATCTTGTGCTCCCCCTTGATCATACGCCTCCTCTTGATGAACCTGTTCATCGTCTTGAGTTGGGGGATGCACCATTGTTGCGGAAGAGGGTTGATCTCGCTCATTTTGTTCCTGTGGCCGCACATCTCCAATCGCCATGGTGCGTATTGCGGTCGTTGGAACGTCTTCTTCATCTATATCATCAAGATCAACAACTTGCTCTTTTGGAGAGCCATTAGTCTCATCAAATACAACGTCGCTAGAGACTTCAACCAAACCCGATGATTTGTTGAAGACCCTATACGCCTTTGTATTTGAGTCATAACCTAACAAAAACCCTTCTACGGCTTTGGGAGCAAATTTGGAATTCCTACCCTTCTTCACTAGAATGTAGCATTTACTGCCAAAGACTCGGAAATACGAAACATTGGGTTTGTTACCGGTTAGTAGCTCATACGAAGTCTTCTTGAGGAGGCGATGAAGGTAGACCCGGTTGATGGCGTGGCAAGCCGTGTTCACGGCTTCCGACCAGAAACACTCGGGGGTCTTGAACTCTCCAAGCATCGTCCTCGCCATGTCTATAAGCGTCATGTTCTTCCTCTCTACCACACCATTTTGCTGTGGTGTGTAGGGAGCGGAGAACTCGTGCTTGATTCCTTCCTTATCAAGATACTCCTCCACTTGAAGGTTCTTGAACTCGGACCCATTGTCGCTCCTTATCTTCTTCACCTTGAGCTCAAACTCGTTTTGAGCTCTCCTTAGAAAGCGCTTGAGGGTCCCTTGGGTTTCAGATTTATCCTGCAAAAAGAATACCCAAGTGAAGCGGGAAAAATCATCAACTATAACAAGACCATACTTACTTCCTCCTATGCTTAGATAGGCGACGGGTCCGAAGAGGTCCATATGAAGTAACTCCAGGGGTCTTGATGTTGTCATCACATTTTTGGCATGATGAGAGCTTCCCACCTGTTTCCCTGCTTGACAAGCTGCACAAGGTCTATCTTTTTCGAAAGTAACATTTGTTAGACCTATCACGTGTTCTCCCTTTAGAAGCTTGTGAAGGTTCTTCATCCCCACATGTGCTAAACGGTGATGCCACAGCCAGCCCATGCTAGTCTTAGCAATTAAGCATGCATCTAGACCGACCTCCTCTTTTGCAAAATCAACTAAATAGAGTTTGTCGTCTAATACACCCTTAAAAGCTAATGAACCATCACTTCTTATAAAGACAAACACATCTACTTTTGTGAATAGACAATTATATCCCATATTACATAATTGACTTACGGATAACAAATTATATCCAAGCGACTCTACTAAGAATACATTAGAAATAGAGTGCTCATTTGAGATTGCAATTTTGCCTAAGACTTTAACCTTGCCTTGATTCCCGTCACCGAATATGATTGAATCTTGGGAATCTTTATTCTTGACGTAGGAGGTGAACATCTTCTTCTCCCCCGTCATGTGGTTTGTGCATCCGCTGTCGATAATCCAGCTTGATCCCCCGGATGCATAAACCTGCAAGGCAAATTTAGGCTTGGGTCTTAGGTACCCAACTCTTGTTGGGTCCTACAAGGTTAGTGACAATATCCTTAGGGACCCAAATGCAAGTTTTATCTCCCTTGCATTTTGCCCCTAGTTTCCCAGCAATCACTTTCCTATCCTTTCTACAAATCGCAAATGAAGCATTGCAAGCATGATAAATTGTAGAAGGTTCATTTATTATTTTCCTAGAAACATTAACAACATTTCTTCTTGGCATGTGATTAATAACATTTCTCCTAGCTAAATTTCTATCATGCATAATGGAAGAACTAGAAGCAACCATGGCATGAGAATCAAAAGCATCATAACTTCTATAAACATTTCTAGAATGTCTCCTATCATGATACATGAAGGCATGGTTCTTTTGAGCACTACTAGCCATAGGGGCCTTCCCTTTCTCCTTGGCGGAGATGGAAGCCTTATGGCTTGTTAAGTTCTTGACTTCCCTCTTGAAGCCAAGACCATCCTTAATTGAGGGGTGTCTACCAATCGTGTAGGCATCCCTTGCAAATTTTAGCTTGTCAAATTCACTCTTGCTAGTCTTAAGTTGGGCATTAAGACTAGCCACTTCATCATTTAAATTAGAGATGCAAACTAGGTGTTCACTACAAGCATCAACATTAAAATCTTTGCACCTATTGCAAATCATAACATGTTCTACACAAGAGTTAGATTTATTTGCTACTTCTAGTTTAGCATTTAAGTCATCATTAATACCTTTTAAAGTAGAAATGGTTTCATGACAAGTAGATAGTTCACAAGAAAGCATTTCATTTCTTTTAACTTCTAGAGCAAGAGAATTTTGTGCACTAACAAATTTATCATGCTCTTCATATAAAAGGTCCTCTTGTTTTTCTAGTAATCTATTCTTATCATTCAAAGCATCAATCAATTCATTAATTTTATCAATCTTAGTTCTATCTAAGCCCTTGAATAAGCATGAATAGTCTATTTCATCATCATCACTAGACTCATCCTCGCTTGAAGAAGCATAAGTAGCATTGTTTCGAGTATATACCTTCTTCTCCTTTGCCATGAGGCATGTGTGATGCTCGTTGGGGAAGAGGGATGACTTGTTGAAGGCGGTGGCAGCGAGTCCTTCGTTGTCGGAGTCGGACGAGGAGCAATCCGAATCCCACTCCTTTCCAAGATGTGCCTCGCCCTTCGCCTTCTTGTAGTTCTTCTTCTTTTCCCACTTTCCACTCTTCTTTTCCTGGTCACTATCATTATCGGGGCAATTAGCTATAAAATGACCAATCTTACCACATTTGAAGCAGGAGCGCTTCCCCTTCGTCTTGTTCTTGTTGGGGTGCTCCTTGCGACCCTTTAGCTCCTTCTTGAACCGCTTGATGATAAGGGCCATTTCTTCCTCATTAAGCCCGGCCGCCTCAACTTGCGCCACCTTGCTAGGTAGTGCCTCCTTGCTCCTTGTTGCTTTGAGAGCAACGGTTTGAGGCTCGTGGATCGGGCCATTCAATGCATCATCCACGTATCTCGCCTCCTTGATCATCATCCGCCCGCTTACAAATTTCCCAAGAATTTCTTCGGGCGACATCTTGGTGTACCTAGGATTTTCACGAATATTGTTTACCAGATGTGGATCAAGTACAGTAAAGGACCTTAGCATTAGGCGGACGACGTCGTGGTCCGTCCATCTTGTGCTTCCATAGCTCCTTATCTTGTTGACGAGGGTCTTGAGCCTGTTGTATGTCTGGGTTGGCTCCTCCCCTCTTATCATCGCGAATCTTCCGAGTTCGCCTTCCACCAACTCCATCTTGGTGAGCATGGTGACGTCGTTCCCCTCATGTGAGATCTTGAGGGTGTCCCAGATCTGCTTGGCATTGTCCAAGCCGCTCACCTTATGGTACTCGTCCCTGCACAATGAGGCTAACAACACAGTAGTAGCTTGTGCATTTTTATGAATCTGTTCATTGATAAACAAAGGACTATCCGAGCTATCAAATTTCATTCCACTCTCTACTATCTCCCATATACTAGGATGGAGAGAGAACAAGTGACTACGCATTTTGTGACTCCAAAATCCGTAGTCCTCTCCATCAAAATGAGGAGGTTTACCAAGTGGAATGGAAAGTAAATGAGCATTGGTACTTTGAGGAATACGAGAATAATCAAAAGAGAAGTTTGAATTAACCGTCTTCTTTTTCTTATAGTCGTTATCGTCGTCCTTTTGGGAAGAAGAGGATTCGTCGCTGTCATAGTAGACTATCTCTTTGATGCGCCTTGTTTTCTTCTTCCTCCCATCTTTTCTTTTGTGGCTTGAGCTTGAGTCAGTAGGCTTGTCCTCCTTTGGATCATTGACAAAGGACTCCTTCTCCTTATCGTTGACCACCATCCCCTTGCCCTTAGGATCCATCTCTTCGGGCGATTAGTCCCTTCCTTGAAGAGAACGACTTTGATACCAATTGAGAGCACCTAGAGGGGGGTGAATAGGTGATCCTGTAAAAACTTGAAACTTAATCCGCAAAACTTGATTAGGAGTTAGCACGAATAAGCCAAGTGGCTAGAGAGGAGAACTTGCACAATACAATAACCACAAAGAGATCAACACAGAGATGGCACGGTGGTTTATCCCGTGGTTCGGCCAAGTCCAACACTTGCCTACTCCACATTGTGGCGTCCCAATGGACGAGGGTTGCAATCAACCCCTTTCAAGCGGTCCAAAGACCCACTTGAATACCACGGTGTTTTGCTTTCACTTTACTATATCCCGCTTGCGAGGAATCTCCACAACTTGGAGCCTCTCGCCCTTACACTTTGAAGTTCACAAAGAAGCACGGAGTAAGAGAGGGATGAGCAACGCACACAAGACACGAAATCAAAGTACCAACACGCACACAAGTCACAACTCGAGCTCACAACACAACCCAAAGAGTTCTCTACTCAAATGGAGCTCTAGTTGCTATCACAAAGAATCAAATGCGCGGAATCGAAGTCTTGGTGCTTAGGAATGCTTAGAGAATGCTTGGTGTACTCCTCCATGCGCCTAGGGGTCCCTTTTATAGCTCTAAGGCAGCTAGGAGCTGTTGAGAACATTCCAGGAAGGCAATTTTTGCCTTCTCTCGCCTGGCGCACCGGACAGTCCAGTGCACCACCGGACACTGTCCGGTGCGGATCTCTTTCCTTATTTGGCGAAGCCGACCGTTGCAGTCTTGGAGCCGTTGGCGCACCGGACACTGTTCGGTGCACACCGGACAGTCCGGTGCCCCATCCGACCGTTGGCACTTGCCACGCGTCGCGCGCGGATTCCGCGGCCGACCGTTGGCCCGGCTGACTGTTGGCTCACCGGACAGTCCGGTGATTTATAGCCGTACGTCGCTGACGATTTCCCGAGAGCAGCAGGTTCGCCTGAGTGAGCCTGGCACACCACCGGACAGTTCGGTGCACCCAGACCGAGCTGCATTTTGGCTGTACTTAGCCAACTTTTCTTCAAAACAATTTCTCCTGTTTCTAGCACTTAGACACAATACATTAGTCTTCAAATCAATGTACCAAGTCTAGAAACATACCTTTTCTCTTGATTTGCACTTTTTGAGTCCTTTGCACAATTTAACACTTAGGCACTTGTGTTGGACACTTAATCACCAAAATACTTAGAAATGGCCCAAGGGCACATTTCCCTTTCAACAGTAGCCTTTACAAAGATTCTCCTGGTGTGTACTTGACTATTAGGTTTCGCTAGTCGTACAAACACAGTACTCCTCCCAAAGGTGGTGACTAACAAAACCAAATCGAATGAACCTCGACGCTCACCCTTAGTAGAGCAAGCACTATGCCCCGACCCCCATTGACGGCACGACGGTGAAGCAAACTACACCCCAAGTTCCTCCAATTAATCAGCTAAGGGCGTCCCATGCCACCCTCATGGTTGTACTATTTTCCTGGGTGGTCATCCAGCGAACAGGTCCTTATGGAGAGGTACTCGGGAAACATCCCGAGTCCCCTAAAGTATCACAATTTCATCATCATAAACAAGATATCATCAACGTATCATAAATGTTCTCATCATGTTCATTGATTAAATTAAAGCAGTAGCATAATACTAACTATAGTAACCAATTCCCAAAGGGTAAACAAGGATAGGAAAACAAAACACTAGTCAATCCTTAGGTTGATCATAGTATGCAGGTCAGTGAATTATAAAGTAAGTAGGACATAATAGGTCAGAGGACACTTGCCTTCACCAGGTTGCTGCTCAGGGAAGTCTCCTGCACCACACTCGGGAACCTCGGACTACTCATTGTCTACGCAAAGTAATCATTCATTCAACACACTTGAGAAATAACAAAAGAACAGTACACCAAACATATGCAACAGAGTGAACACAGGCTCAATAACAGATAAAGACACATAGGTGCACTAAAGGCTTCGAGGTAGATCACTATACCTAGTGGTCTATTGTTCTCTAACTAAATCTATCCCAGTAAATTACTTACTCAAATAACTTATTACAGGGATGTGATCATACATTAAATGGAATTAGTCTAAAAAGTTAGGCACTTGAATATCCATTAGGGTTTTACCTTTTATTTTACCCTTTAATAAATGTTCTATCACTTTAAATTAACCTAGAGACTAGCCACAAAATTGAGGCATGAAAACAATGAATGAATATATGTTAAACAGATAGAGAATAACATTATGAACATTTTGCAATTTGAACCACCCAATTTGGAGTTCATATGCAAAAGATATGAAATTTACAAGTTTCAGAATTCAAAAACACTAAATTAAACCTATTTTTTGTGATTAAAATAAAGTCCAGGGGTCTCTCTGCAAGAAACCAAGGACTCAGGAGCAAGAAAAATGGACTACGGGTTGATTCCTGGAAACCCAAGGGGTTCTTTAACAAAATTTCCATGCGAAGGGGTATCAAGCGATCTCGGCCATCCGATCACAGATCAACGGCCAAGATTAGATCCGCAGGCGAGCGCGGGCGCGAGCGAGCACTAACAGATGGGCCAGAGTAGTCAGCGGCCCAAGGTGAGGACGAGCTGACTAGTCGAGCCCAGCGCCAGGGCGCAAACAACTGACGAGTGGGCCCCAGGGGCAGGGGCGCCCATGCAAAGCGGTATCCAGCGATCTAGACCGCTGAATCAGGGCTGAACGGCTAGGATCAGGCTCTAGGGGGTTAATGGCACGGCGGTCGGCGCTGCTCTGTCGGTGGCGGTGAAATCGCCGGGGACGAGGGAGGCACGAACCCCGGGGGGGTCTAGGGTCACCGGAGTTGGCCAAGACTGGTGAGGGGGACCCGTCGAACTCGATGGCGTGGTTCCAGTCGTGAGAACGGGACTAGAGATGAGTGAATGGTGGAGGGGGCACTCCGGGCGGGTCGGGGTTACTCCAGCGAGCAATCCTAACCGTGGGGAGGGGGAATCGGGTGCGCCGAGGCTAGCGCAAGCTGTAGTGAGGGGTGAGGGACGCCTAGGGCCAAGGCACAGGCACGAGAGAGGACTGAATTGGTCAGACGTCGAGCGGGCGCGACGAACCAGCGTGGCAAGGCTCCTGCGATCGCAACTTCCTCGCAGAGGGAAAGGAATTGGGGCAGGAAGGGCGCGGGGATGGTTCCTTACCTCGAGACGGTGCTCGGGGAGGCTTGACACGGTGCTTGGAGCTCCGAGCAGACGGTGCAGCGGGCACGCTTCTCCGATGAGCTCGGGCGACGGCAGCTGAGCGTGAGAGAGGTTGAGAGCGAGTGAAATGAGGCTAGGGAGGGAGTTTAGGTGTCACACCTAGGATTTAGGGGGGACAAACCCGGGCGCGAACCATCACCAAGTGTGTTGGGATCAAGTCTCACACATATGATGACTCATGGTACATAAACGAATGCCATATCTTTACTATATAATAGGAGTTCTTTACAAAATAAATAAATAATTACATCATATGAAGACATCGGTCCAGCAACCATAGTTGACTGGGAGACGACGACCTAGACCACTCACAAACTCATCACAGCATCAATCATGTGCCTCATCCTGCGGTACCTTCTCTTGACCTAGGGGATGTGAGTATAGCAAGAGTGAGCTCACATACGTTCATCGCTCAACAAGTTGTGGGGAATAATATGCATGAACTCATCAAAGGTGGGAGCTCATGTGAAGTGTAAGGCTTACCAAAGGAGATGGTTAAAGCTGAGCATTGCTTTTAGAGTTGGTCAAAATTTTATTAGCAATTACTAAGTATAAGTAGATATTAACCCAATTAAATAAGAGATCACAATTAATAATAACACCCAACAATGCAATGCATATGACAAATTAAGTTTAGTTCCATAAATTACTCATGTGAGTGTCTGAACCGCTCATGACCGTGAGCATGGCTGATATACCAGTTTTACACGCTACAGAGGTTGCGCATCTTTACCCACAAGTCATGTATCCCGTCTAGCTAGGGTTTGCAAGGCCCTTATACACTTCCAAGGTGAATGGCTAGGGATCCACTCCGAGTCCTTTACAAAGTTCCACTAGCTTCAGAAAACCCGGTACGGTTTCTGGGAAGGGAAATATAGGAATCCCTCGTCCGAAAAGCCATCGCAGCATGATCGACCCGAGAACCTCCCTATACGTAGCTCCTCTACCGCCCTTGCCCCTTTTGGGTAAGGTAGTCCTCCACTAGCTTTCCTAATTGAAGTCAAGGGCGTCCCATACCACCCTTGTGGTAGCACTATTTTCCCAGGTGGTTCTCCATGTTCCAATTAACATAATGATCTTATCATGAACAATAATCAACAACAACAGAATTGGAACATGAACATAATATAACATTACTTTCCCAAAACCAGGTAGAGCAATAGCAAAAACTACCCAATAGTTCTTTTGTCTGCAAGGTGTGGGATAAACAATGCTAGGGAAACCTATTAGGTCCCATCAAATTAACCTGAGCATGTCACAGTGATTAACAGGAACATTATTAGGTAAAGAAAAGTGATCAAGGACACAACTTGCCTGTAACTCGAATTTCCAGGTACTTCACCAAATTGGTCTTCGGTGACTCGTAACCTCCCGGCTACTCGTAGCATTACATAAAAACAAACAAGGAGTACATAAAAAATAATATTACACCAAACATGAGAACGAACCATGTAAGAATATTCTACACGTTGCTATGAGGTCGTAGGTTCGAGAACCACTAAATTCAGAGTTATGGTTAAGAGGATATGATTTTCCAAAGATTTAGGTGATTAAACAATAAAAGATAAATTATATGTTAATTAATATAAATCATGTGAGAATTAATTAAACTTTAATCCGAGATATAACTTGATTATAGGTTGTTTTTTAGTCAGGTTATAATCATGGACAATTAACTTTGATTAGCAAGATAAATCAATAATCATAGGATAAACAATATAAAAGTAAGTAATATGTTGTAAATAATGTTGTTATTGCATAGACAAATTTAATATGAGACTAACGCAACTTGAACGGACTAAATCTGAGTTAAATGAGCAATATAGGGATTAATTTAGTTTTCAGTCATTTTTATAATTAAATCGAGCTCTAGGGACTTATTTGCAATTCTCAGCGACAACTAGGTAATCATCTTACTGCACAGGTGGATGGCAAGTTGATTAATATAGAGCACAAGGTCTCTTTTGCAAAAGTAGACGACCGAAGGGGTATGGGCTTTTGTAGACCATTGGATCGATAGTCTACGATGCAGATTAGATCGAAGTTTCGGTCGTTGGATTGGAGATCGACGACAGAGCTTTTATGATAGCAGATTGAATCGGACGGCCCACGGCCTCGGACCGATTCGGTACGCGATCGATCCCATCATAGCCATCGGATCTAAAATCAACGCTCGAGTTTAAAGGATCCCGCGATTTGATCTCGGCAACAGATCCGAGATCAATAGATATGATTTTGGATCATGATGGGATATTTGAGATTCAATCGTGAGCGCTCATCACCGGGTCGACGGCCAGGGCCGTTTCTCCCCGCACGATCCTGTTCACGCCGGAACGGGGCCACGGCATCCTGCCCGCGGTGGCGATGGATGAGATGAGTCTTTGATTGATGGCTTCAGATGGCATGTATTTATATAGGGTAGGACGTGGTTTGTTACATGATAGATCTAATCTGGTACTTATCTGTTAACACCATATCCTATATATTAGAAACTCTAACAAACTCGAACCCAAATCTGTTACATGATAGATCTAATCTGGTACTTATCTGTTACCATTCTATCCTATCTGTTAGGAACTCTAACTTATCTCTTTTATTCTAATAATATTGTTGTTAATTTGTACTAATCATATTAGTCCTTCAATTTAAATAAATCTTAGAATATATTTTTATTTAAATTTTTAAATTAATTTTTTTGGGTGTTACACGCGAGCTGAAAGGAGTATTTTTCTTAAATATCTTATTGCAGTATCCTGATTTGTATCAACTTTACCTAAAGGATGTCGTGTACAACAAACCAACCAAACATACATCGATCCATTATATTAGCTTATATTTCTAATTTTGCTTTCTATTTTAAATTTAAAATTCAAGTCTAATTTAGAGATGAGTTAAATTTTCTATTTCAAGCATAAATTACAACAAACAAAAACTCAACATGAATGCAAAGCATTTTTATTAATTAATTTATCCATTTAAGCAAATGAAAATTAATAGGAATAATTCATGTAAGATGTTTTACAACAATAATTATTAAAGAAAATAATTCAAACACATAGCCACATTTTAGAAACATTTTAGAAGTACAATAAAATAAATTTATAATATTCACATATTTATTTAAAAGGATATAATTTCTTATGTAAAATCTATATTAGGAGATAGTTTAACTTAATTATTTTTTTAGAGAATAAATCTTTAACACAAAAGATAGTTCACATAAGAATCTTTTAGGTAATCTATTATTTAAAAACATATTTATTTAAATCATAAAATGAGTTTTTCTAATTTATCCAGAATAGGATTTTGGAGTGTTACAACGGGTGTGGGCGGGGCTCAAAAGGGAGCTGGGGCATGGGTAGGCGACGTGGCCGGCTTTCTCAACGTGAGTGCGCGCGTGGGTAAGCGGTGGTTGTGGGTCAGCGCGCGTGGGTCAGCGACGGTTCAACGCTGACGGACCGAGCCCGCTGCGCAGAGGGAGAGCGGGGTCGTGCGCGTGAGGGTGAGCGACGCCGATAGGTCGGGCCCGCCTGGCAGAGGGAGAGAGGGGGCAGGTGCGCACGGGCGCGAGCAGGGCCTGGTGGGCCGAATGGCCAAGGGAAGGTTTGCTGAGTTGCTTTTCTATTTTCCGTTTATTCTGAATTTCTAATTCCTTCTGTTTTTATTTTCTCTATTGAATTCAAATCTAACAAAACCACAAATTCAAATTTGAATATTTCAAACCTGTGTATCAACCAAAAACAATTTTAAGCTCAGCATGATGCAACAATTTGTGGCAGAACCACCCGAATTATTCCAGCTTAAGTGCCTAAGTCACGCCTCAGGAGCCGTAACACACTTAAATCAGAATAATCCGTCAGTCTCTCAGATCTAGTCTGATAGAGCCACTTAACCAAGATCAAATTCCACAATCTCACTCGAAGGTGAGTCACAGAAGAAATATAATAAAACAGGAAACCTCAAATTAAGTGCTGAATTATTATATAGATCGGAGTTTTTGAGTAGCAAATAAGAGTTCACGAAATAAAATGCAGCGGATAATCGATGTCGTTGGTATCGAGGAAATGGGCAAGGCCTAGCCCACTACTCCTCATGCTCCTCTCCTGCCGGAGCAACATCCCACTCGACCGTTCAACCCGGTGGCAGGGTGGTAGGCCAAGTCAAACCATCAACCATATCCTGAAGCGCACCTACAAAAGTTATGCCACAAGCAAGGCTGAGTATACTAATACTCATCTAGACTTACCCGGTATGAGGAGTCTACTCCTCTACCTCTAGACTATGCAGCTGTTTGGCTGAGGGGTTTGGTTTGCCAAAAGCACTAGCTGTTTCTAAAATCAATTCTTAGCTTTTCAGATTCTAGTATCATTATTTTAGCTAGGTTTGCTCCTTCTAAGCATACATGGTAACAAGCATTTAGTTCAATCAACAAATTGTCTCATGTAACCTCATTTCACTTCTTACTCGATGCAGTACAAGGGGTCAAGCAGTCTCATTAGCTGCGAGAAGCAGACGATTTGAATCGAGTTTTATCCTTGCAAGGTAAACCTAAACACATGACATGTCAGGGTACTCCGACCCCACACATGTCAACTGTCCCCATCGATTCCCCGTTCGTGTCCAGGCCTCACCGCCTTGGCATACAATGCTCCACTGACCCCGGCTGCCGTCGTGCAGTGACCGCACTTGTACCCACCATAGCTAGCATGGGAGACCCAGTCTCAGGTCGCATGAGGGATAAAGTCCGCGCCCGGCTTCACTCAGGTACTAGGTTTATCGGTTACCATTTTTCCCGACATGTGCTTAGTACGTTCAAACGCTTGACTCAGGTATCCACACATTAATCCTTAATTCCTTTTTCCCGTCACATGGTCAAGGCATCCTCCCTGGATCCAAGTCCATAGACTAACATAGGTCCCGTTATCAAGATGAATACAATCAATTCCTGACCTCGTGCGAGTGCTAGAAAAATCACTTGACTTCTACCGAGATCCTGATTAGGAAGCAGCTACTCGACCTAGCATACTAGTATTCATCTCAAAAAGGAGTCCTAAGTTCATGCAACTAGAGGTTTCAAGCAACTCCTACACTTAAGTGCACATTACAATCCTACAAGAATTAAGTGTAGTAAAGTATTATATAATAATACGGTTATGCATAAAATCGGGGCTTGCCTTCAATAGCTGGGGCTGCGGGGAGATCCTCGATAGCAGCCTCGGAAGCTTGCTCCTGGTCCTCCTCTTGGACAGCTCCTTGCTCGAGGATGAGCACGTACTCTCCGTCGGCGAGATTACAATCTAGTGAATGCAATGCGTAAGATATATGCATGATGTGATATGTGCTTTAGTAATTTCAACTTTTGATGGTGTATGATCTACTTGAATTAGATAGAGTTAAACCTTACTTATGTGAGACTTTTAGGTGGTATACTTGGTAAATTAGATCAACCTTAGCTAAGTTAAGTGGTAGGTTTATTTTTGGGGTTCCACTGAATTCTTTTTAAGGTCTTTAGTGAGAATTGCCAAAAATTCAAGTTGGACTTATTGGAGTGAGGTTTATTTCTCCCTTCTTTTTCTTTATTCTCTTTAAGTTTTTGGAGTGGGTTTGAACTACAAGTCACCTTAATAAATTTCCAAAAATTCTGTAAAAATTACAGTGGCTTATTACTGGTGTATAATTCTCTGTCTCAAAATTTGGGGTTCAAAAAATAAATGGTTCTCTCTGGGAAAAATTACCAAATTTTAGGGCAGAAGGGGTGATTTGAACTACAACTATCATTTAATAGTAGGTAATTCTCTAAGACTTATTTTGGCTGCCATTTAGATGCTATAGCATGTCTTGGTACAAAATTCTAGCCATTAATACTTATTAGTTATTTTACTAGGATTTTCTAAAGTTTCTAGCCAAAGGGGTGCTTTCTACTACCACTATATTTGAAAAATATCAAACAACAGATTTCTGATTTTTCCTAGCTTCTATTTTGCGCAAGAGCAATCATTCTGAAGTTTGGTATCTTTTTGCTTAAGGGAAGGGGTGGTATGTATTAATTGGATTAAATGGCATTTCTTATAAAATATTAGCAATAGGTATTATTTTGCATCTTTCTAATGGGTTTGCATTTTTCTCTAGTGGCCTATCTCATTATTTACCTAGCAAAATTTTATTTGCCCATTATTGCATTATTATGGGTTATCCATGATTTATTTGTAATATGATTCATTATCATATTATATTTATTTACCCTACTAAAAATGATGGGTTTGGATGTCCATTATTTTTTCAGTGGGGTTCTGGTGGTTACAAGTCCACTGGATTTTTATTATCAATTTTGGGTCTGGTTTTGTAATTCTAATAATTGATTTCTAGTTGGAATAATGCTAAATAAAACATTTCACTTTAAAACTGATCTGGACTAGAGGTCCCTTTATTTTTCCTAGGTTCTCTGTTCCTTAAGCAAACTAGGAAAAATAATTTCATCCACTGGTCATTAATTTTCAAGGCTTTTCTGATTTTCCTAAGATTTGGGCAGAAATGGCTTTTAATGGATATCTACACTAAATTTTTCAATACTAGAGTTCTCACTATTTTTAAACAGTGCATAAATGGAGTTTGAACATCTACAAATTTTCTTAGGTTTAGTACAGAAGCATAACAATTTTTCTTTAATTAAACAAGGTTTGATCAGTTTCTGTTTTTAATTTTAAACTCTAAAAATTAGAATAGAAAGCATAGGGTTTAGTATTTTGAATTGGTAGTTCATAATATTTAGAATTTAGCAAAATTGGTTTGACAACTTTTGGTTAAGTATTTATCAAGTTATGAATTTTCTAAGTTCTCTGTTTATTAAAAAGATTAAACAGAAATTATTAAATGGAAAACTACTTTGCAACGGGGTCCCTGGCGGGTGTTTTAAGTTTTCCTTACAGACTAGTCCCTGGGCTACTATTCAAATGAGTCACTGACATCTCAGAAAACCCCCTGGATTCTTCTAATCCTAACCCGAGGTCCTTTCCCCAATTTAAACAGTACTCGCGACAGAAGAAAGGGTGGAGGGGCTTACCGGCGGCGAGATTGCTCCGGTGAGGTGGCCGAGGGTGTAGGGAGGTCTTGAGGGTCACGGCGATGTGCGGGTCACCGTCGGGGATGGTCAGAGTCGGTCGGTCCGCGTGCGCAGGCGGGGGAGCTCGTCGGCGACGAGGAGTCCGGCCTATCCGGGGCGAAATTGACCAATCAAACAGGTCAGAGAGCTTTACTGGGTGCTAGGGAAGACATGGTTGCAAGGAATTTGACAATGGCTTACCGGAGAGCTCGGTCCACGCGCGGGGGCGGGCGACCGAAGTCCGGCGAGGGTGATCTCGGGCTTCCGGTGGAGTTCTGCCGGGTCTGAGGACTTGGAAAGCTTCACGTGCCAATGGCGGAGCTAACCGAAGCGCTGGCGCGACTTGGGGTGACTGGAGTGGGCTGGCCACGGTGGCTGAAGCTCTGAAAGCTTGGCGGGCGGTGGCGTGGCGTGCTTGGGGCGATTTCCGGTGATCTCTGACGTGGGCAAGACTTGAGAGCGCGCGGGCATGAATGGCCGAGGCTTTGGGCGGCTTTATAGGCACGGCGCGGTGCACGGGCGGACGTGGACCGGCGAGCGCCCGCGGGCGTGCACTGGGAGGCGCGGGTGCGCGAACGGGCGTGAACCGGAGGTGTCAGCCACGGTCGAACACGTGTGCCCGTTGCCTCTGCCCAAGTTCTAGCGCTGATTGGGTGCAAATCTTCGCGAATTTGGGCAAGATCGCTGTGAAGGATTTGTTCACCTGACCTTTCTTTGTCTTTTATGTATGGATGTCGCGCGGTTTTAGGCTAGGGACAGGGAGTTGTAGCGTCACCAAGGTGCCAGTGTCAGAATGTCTGGTCCCGAGGTCAAACTGCGCCAAAACCATGTCAAACGAATTTGGTTTGAGTTCAAACTTTTCTAGGGCGTGTTCAAAGGAATTTGGCACAACTTTGCTATTTGGATCTCCTGGTTTTGAGTTTCGAAAAATAGAGAACGCAGTTGATCTTTGAAAAGAGGTCTGAAATTCAGAAATTCAGAAATCTGAATTTCTCCAAGGGTTCATGGTTCAAGGGCTGATTTGGGAATTTAAAAAAACAAATGGCCAAACTCTCTTACTATGATTTGTTAGTTATTTGATGAACTAAAACTTTTAATTTGATCATATCTAAAATTTTGCATTTTCCTCCCATGACTTCTCCCAATTACCCTTTATGCTTAACTTGGCTTACTTAGGATTTATTGGGTTTTGAGAGTCTTTCTCTCTCAAGGTTCATAACAAGATTAAGGAGAGTTTAAGAAGATCCATTATAAACCTTTGTTCTGAATTTTCTTTTGAAGTTCACCCTTTTACTGAATTTACATGTGATAATAGGTTGGATTGGCTTAGGGAAGAACCCTAGGTGACACTGGGGTGTCACAGCCTTCCCCCCTTAAAGGAACCTTGTCCCGAGATTCGGGTCAGAGTCCTCCTAGGGTGAAGCGAAGGGTGAGACTTATAGGAAGTGGGTGCTCTTATTATTAGGGCAATTTGCTCTTCGAATGTCATTCTCTTTGCGACTTCAAAAGGAAGTCCTTTTTAAATTTTGTTTCATGCTTACTTCATTCTGATTTAAAATCATATTTTTGAAATTTAGATTCGAAGGGAAGGAGGAGGGGTTGGGTGTGATTACGTACCAGCTTCCATAGGTAGGCAATCGGGGAAGTTGGATCTCAAGAATTCCTCAGTCTCCCAAGTAGCCTCTTCCTCTGAGTGATTACTCCACTGGACCTTGTACATCTTGATCGATTTAGCCCGAGTTGATCTTTCTTTGCAATCCAGAATCTTGGAAGGATACTCTTGGTACGATAGATCTGGTTCTATCTCCAATTCTGGCTCTGCTATGATCTCGGTCGGCAATCGAACACACTTCTTTAGCTGAGATACATGGAACACACTGTGAATGGCAGACAGTTTTGAAGGTAGCTTCAGCTTATATGCCACGGGTCCACATGCTTCTATGATCTCATAAGGTCCAATGTAACGAGGGGCTAGCTTGCCTTTGATTCCAAACCTCTGCACTCCCTTGGTGGGTGATACCTTGAGGTATACGAAATCTCCCACCTTGAACTGGAGAGGTTTCCTTCTTTTATCATGGTAACTCTTCTGCCTGGCCTGAGCAGCTTCTAGATTCTTCCTGATTAGTTTGACCTTCCTTTCGGCTTCAGTCACTAAGTCAGGTCCAAAAACTCCTCTTTCTCCAGGTTGAGACCAATTGAGTGGTGTCCTACACCTTCTTCCATAGAGAGCTTCGAAAGGTGCCATCCTTAGGCTGGATTGATAACTGTTGTTATAAGCAAACTCTGCCAAGGAGAGGTGCTTATCCCAGTTCTTACCACAATCGATTACACAAGCTCTCAGCATATCCTCCAGAATTTGGTTTAGCCTTTCCGTCTGACCATCAGTCTGTGGGTGGTAAGCTGAACTTCTGATTAGCTTGGTTCCCAAAGACTCCTGCAGTTGTTCCCAAAATCTGGCAACAAATTGGGCTCCTCGGTCAGAAACAATGGTCCGAGGTAATCTGTGCAAACACACGATCCGGTCAATGTACAACTCTCAAACTCTGCATACTTTTGAGCCTTATCAGTGGTGTGCACAGGAAGAAAATGTGCCACTTTCATCAATCGGTCCACAATAACCCAAATCGAATCATGATGACGGGAGGTGTTGGGCAGACCCACGATGAAATCCATGCTGATGTCATCCCATTTCCACGAAGGTATAGATAGGGGTTGCAAAGCTCCAGCTGATTTCAAGTGGCTTGCCTTTATCCTCTGACAGGTGTCACATTCCGATACATACTGGGCTATATCCCTCTTCATTCTGGTCCACCAATACGAAGGCTTCAGATCATGGTACATCTTGGTGCTTCCCGAATGCATAAAGAATTTGGAGAGATGAGCCTTGTCCAAGATTTTCCTCCTGAGGTCCTTGTTTTTAGGAATCACCAATCTGCTTTTGAACCATAATACACCCTTTTCATCTTGGCGGAAACATTTATACTTTTCAACCTTCTGATGGAGATTCTTCTTGATAATTTGTACTCCCTTGTCACTGAGTTGTGCCATGATGATCTGGTCTTGCAAAGCCGGCTCGACAGAAATGTGAGACAGAGTACCAGAAGGAATCACTTCTATTTGCATCTTGCTCAACTCATCACACAAGGTGTTGATGCGAGAATCCATCAGAATACAATTGCATTGCAACTTCCGACTCAAGGCATCTGCTACCACATTGGCTTTTCCTGGGTGATAATGTACCTCCAGGTCATAATCCTTGATCAGCTCTAGCCATCTTCTCTGCCTCATGTTGAGATCAGCCTGAGTAAAGATGTACTTAAGGCTCTTATGATCAGTGAAGATGTTGCAGTGGGTTCCCATTAAATAGTGCCTCCACATTTTTAATGCATGAACCACTGCTGCCAACTCGAGGTCATGAGTGGGATAATTTTGCTCATGAGGTCTGAGTGCTCTTGAGGCATAAGCAATGACTCGGTTGTCTTGCATTAAGACACAACCTAGTCCAGTGCCAGAGGCATCACAATATACATCAAAAGGCTTGTTGTTGTCGGGTTGCGCTAACACTGGTGTTGTGGTCAGATGCTTTCTTAATGCATGGAAGGCATCTTCGCACTTCTGACTCCAAACAAACTTGGCTTCTTTCTTCAGCAACTCAGCTATAGGCTTCGCAATTCGAGAGAAATCCAGAATAAATCTTCGGTAATAACCAGCTAATCCTAGAAAACTCCGAATCTGACGGACAGTCGTTGGTGGCTTCCAGTCCATCACATCTTGCACCTTATCAGGATCAACAGCTATTCCTGCCTGAGAGATAGTGTGACCCAAGAATTTGATTTCCTTTAGCCAAAAATCACATTTTGACAACTTGGCATAAAGGTGGTGCTCTCGCAGACGTTGAAGCACTACATGCAAATGCCCGGCATGTTCTTCTTCGTTCTTCGAGTACACCAGGATATCATCGATGAAAACCACTACGAATTTGTCCAATTCAGGCATGAAAACAGAATTCATCAGATACATGAAATATGCTGGTGCATTTGTCAGCCCGAATGACATCACCAAGAATTCATATAGCCCATATCTAGTTGAGAATGCCGTTTTCGGAATATCGCTTGCTCGTATCTTGATCTGATGGTAGCCGGAGCGAAGGTCTATCTTGGAAAACACCTTGGCCCCGACCAACTGGTCAAAGAGAACATCAATACGAGGCAAAGAACTTGTTCTTGATAGTTACCGCATTAAGAGGGCGGTAATCTATACACAGCCTCAAGCTTTCATCCTTCTTCTTCACAAACAGCGTTGGACATCCCCAAGGCGAAGTACTTGGGCGAATAAATCCCTTATCCAGCAACTCCTGTGACGGAACCTCCCAAGTAATTAGGCCCACCTACAGTTGTCCTTGTCCAACGGACATCAGACAACCCTGTAGGTGCCCCTGAACTACTTGACAAGTTCGGTATCTTTCCTTACCTCACCAGGAACGTCTCACCCATCTTGTAGACATTACAGAACATCGGAGATAAAGAAATGCGGAAGCGAATTACATAAACTTTACATTTATTTCAAAAGTAAGCTTGAGTTATATTATTACAGACCAGCCTAAAAGAGAGTGCATAGAGTAATATTATACAAACCAGGGAGGCACAAACTCCTCCCGAGAAGCTAAAAGCAAAAGATCTTAAGTGGAGGACCGAGTCCTCCCGCACTTCAGTCCTGATTTTCTTCTTTTGGAACCACCTTGGCACAGAAGCAGCAAAAGTCTGCTACTTCCTCACCTAAAAACAACGAAGGGATAAACCCTGAGTATGGAATACTCAGCAAGTCTTACCCGACTAAAGAAAAGACTCTCAAGGGTATGCTGGTTATGTGGGAGTCAAGGTAAGGCTTTTCAATAATCAAAGACTCTGTTTTGCAGAAATGCTTACTAAAGTGGATCCTTAAAAATCCAGTTTTAATTTGTCAAGTTAAGTAAAATTACCTGCACTAGAGTTCTTTCTACCCTAGTTCAATCACTGGTCCTGCACTAGCCAATTTCTTAACAAAAACCCATCATCTTTAGTGGAATGCTACGTGTAAGTCAGTGGCCAAGTCTCCATAACCGCGGAGGTACGGCGATCCGAATCGATTATACTCAGCTGAGGATCTCCAATCACACGACATATGTAGCACTTAACCCTTGCATATGTCAACCCGCCACCGGGGTTCTTAAGACCGGATCAGGTTCACGCAGACCGAGAGCACAGATACACCACCGTCCAGCCTCTTGCCACGGAGGGTACACGCTACTCTCGCCACCGCTCCACGTCCATCTCGTGTTGTCTTATTCCGGCCTTAGTCTACCCGAGGCAAGGCTTACCCATGACGAGGCATGTGACCAGTTAAAGGGTCCTCGGTCAGCAGGCCTACATCGAGACGGTCCTTAATCGACTCAGACGGAGACACTACACCGAGACTTTCTTCTCGTGCAAGTCACCCGCCCGGTCTCAGCTTAACCTTTTTAACCCAAAAACTTGGTACCTGACAGAGGTACATCTTTTCCGATGTTGGACCCATCATGGCCATGATGGATCCACCATCAAGTTTTATTTTTGAAAACAACCCTCCCACTTTGCCAAGCATCTTTTGTAAAACAAATCCTTTTGTTTTTCTAAAGCAATACTAAGCATAGTAAAACCTTTTTGTAAAAACAGGGTTTCAAGGAGGGTAATCAAAATCAAGGAAGGTAATGCAGGAATTGTTTAACAATCAACTCCTATAACTTAATGCAGCAAGCAAGTGAGAAAGATTTTAAAAACATCAAGGGAGGTGGCAAATGCACCGGGGCTTGCCTTCGTTTACTGGTGAATCAGGCTCGGATCCACAAATGTCGAAGTAGAAACTATTCCCGGCCTGAGTGTCCAAAGGTGGTTGTACTTGCTCTTCAGTTACTTCTACCTCTTCTTCTCGTTCTAATCATAACCATACATATGTATAAGAATGGATGCCATGGGATGCTCATGAGGATGCAAAGACAACATAAACTTATTAGTTATGTCTTGAATACAACTTTCCTTCATGGAGTTCCGGGAACTTAGGGTTTCCGGAGTCGGTAAAGGAGTTCATGGAGCAGGGGGGGTGTTTTGGGGTTTGGTGATCAAACAAGGTCCAAATCAACCCAAATTCTACCCAAGGCTTCTAAATAATATGAGGAACTTATATAAAAATTTTGAGCATTTTTGGGATTACCAAGCATTTTCTAAAAATCTATAATCAAGACTTTTAACTACTTTAAATACCCTAAAATTTCTTACTTCCACTAAAAATCACCAACTTATTTTTATTAAATACTATGGAAAATAACAAACCTAGGAAAATTAGTTTCACGATTTTAGCATTTTTCTACATTTTTCTACACATTTTTAAAGTTCTGCTGAAAAAGAAAAAGGAAAAAGAGGAGCAGTACTGGGCCGATTTCAACTCCCGCGGCCCAGGCCCGAGCGGATTCGTGCGCGCGCCCGCGCCCGCGAGGCGACTTTGCAGAAAGGGCCTCGGGGTTGTATTTATTTGGAGACAGGTTCTTCTACTGTTCAGTGAGTCACTGATGGTTTACACTAAGGCCCTCCACCTTCTAAACTTTCGCAGAGCAAAGTCCACGACGAGGAATCAGCCCTCGCCGCACTCCGGCGAGCCTATTCCGGCCAGATGACGCCACGACTGGAGCTCTCAAGCGACAGGAACACAATTAGATCCACCCCGACCATTTCCCCTCCATCAATTTCACTAATGGTGCACTATAATGTCCTAGCCACGGTGGCAGAGCGGATGGACAAGAGGGTGGACATGTTCCGATCGGACAACGGCGGGGATGGCCAAATTGAGGCTAGGTAAAGGCTTACGGGTTCACTAGGGTCCATGGACATGCTTCGGTTTGGGCAGAACAAGACCCGAAGAACGGGTCGACGGTGGGGGGGTTACGGCGGTGTTTGACAGCGCACAGGTGCGTTCCGGTGAGGAGCTTCGGCCAAATTCTAAATTGTTGCATCCAGGGGCAATAATAGATCACATACTAACTATAACAAAGAGCAATTTGATCATTACTGACCAGAGAAGCGCTGGCTACGAAGAAGCTCTTCACGGCGGAGCAAGAACGAAGAAAAGAGGGAATTGGGACTGTGCAAGTTCTCTGGCAAAATGGAGTTGATTGCTTAAGCACTGGGGTGCGCAATGGAGAGAAGAAGCGGAGTCCGAGCTCAATTTATAGGCCGTCGACCGGAGTTGGAGAAGAAGCGCGGACTACGGATGCGCTGGCAAGCTTTCCGCGCGGCGGATTCCGGTGAGGGCACGGGGGTCGCCGTTTAACCGGAGTTCGCCACCTCGGTAACCTTTTGCCACGACGTCGGGGATATTTACCGCGGCCACCGACGACCAGTCCGAGCCACGGCGGCATCCTTATCGCCGGCGAGACTGATCCTTATCCACGGCGTGATTTTTCTGAAACCGATGAACAGTGCTCAGTTTCAGTAAAATCAATGAGTCTGACAGCCCATGTTTAGCGTTGATTTACTTCGAATTTTCAATGGCAACCAGTGGATCAGCTAATAACAAAGTTGTTGTCTGATGATCCAACAACAAACTTTCTATAGCATCCATAGCCAAATTTTTATTAGAGCAAGGTTGATTTCCAGTTCAAAGTTGACTCAGTACCACTGTTAGTCTGAATTTCATACTTCAGACAGCCTGAAAGTTCAATTTTGAGTGCACTTTTCTCCAAATTCTTCACAACAACCATGCTCACAACCTTAAGCAAAGTTGTTCTCCTATAATTGGTCTTCAACTTTGATGTGGTGACCTAGGGCAAAAACCCTATGCTTTGCAAGCTACAAAGCCCAAAAGTGGAGCCTTCAACACTAAATTTCAGACTTGGCATAGAACTCAAATGAGGTCCATTTTGCATTTAAGTCCAAAACTTAGGGTTTAGCTTGTAAATTCACACATTTGTGAACCAAATGACTTTATATGTCAAAACATAGTAGTTTTTACACTTTAGTCCAAAGGTTCATCATTTTTTTGCATATAAGCCCATAGGGTTTGGTTTTAGGGTTTTCCAGGGTTCCAATTAGGGTTTCTGGTATCCCAGGGGTACAAAAGTGATTCAAGTTTATTCTTAGGGTCATTTTATGACTTTTACCCTAAAGTATTTAGGTTTTCTTAACTTGGGTAAAGTTTTACCCCTATAATCCCCATTTAGGGTTAAGTTCCTTAACTAGGGTTCTAGTTGCAAAACACTTAAAACAATACAACTTGTTTGAAATTTTTGCCTAGTGAATGCACTCTAGGTGTGTCAAACATATGCAATGCCAATGCTCATGATGCCATGCTCAAGTTTTAGTTATAGTAACACCAGGGGTGTTACATCCTTCCCCCCATAAAAGAATCTCGTCCCGAGATTAAAATCCTAGGGTGAGTAATGGAAAAGGAAATGTGTCACATTTTTATTTCCTTATTTCTGGTACAAGGCAGGGGTGATGTGGGGGTTACTTCTTTATTACAACAGCTATACAGGCTTTACAATTTACATGAGGCTAGGAAGCCTGGAAAATTCTTATCTAAGAAGTCTTGGGTTTCCCATGTAGCCTCATCTTCCGAATGCTGGTTCCACTGTATCTTGTAGAACTTGAGAGTCTTTCTTCGGGTGACCCTGTCCTTTTGATCCAGAACTCGAACAGGATGTTCCGAGTATGTTAAATCTGGTTCCAGGACAACATCAGTCACTTCTATGGTTCGATCAGGAACCCGAAGACACTTCTTCAATTGTGACACGTGGAATACATTATGCACAGCAGACAATGTTTCGGGGAGCTGAAGTCGGTACGCCACTGGCCCATATCTTTCCAGAATAAGAAAAGGACCAATATATCGTGGTGCAAGTTTTCCTTTAACTCCGAAACGCGATACACCCTTCATTGGTGAGACCTTCAAGTAGACATAGTCTCCTTCAAGAAAATATAAGGGCATTCGCCGTTTGTCTGCATAACTCTTTTGCCGTGCTTGAGCTTTCTTCATATTATGGATAATTCTCTGAACCTTTTCTTCAACCTCTTTCACCATATCAGGTCTAAAGAAGTATCTTTCTCCAGGTTCAGACCAATTTAGTGGAGTTCGACACCATCGCCCATACAAAGCTTCAAAAGGTGCCATCTTGATGCTTTCCTGGTAACTGTTATTATACGAAAACTCCGCCAAAGGTAAACATTCATCCCATTTCTGTGAGAAATCCAGGACACATGCCCGCAACATATCTTCAAGTATTTGGTTCACTCTCTCAGTCTGTCCACTTGTTTGAGGATGATAGGCCGAACTGTGGAGCAGTTTAGTACCCAAGGAGTTGTGAAGTGCTTCCCAAAACTTGGCTACAAATTGGGGTCCACGATCCGACACAATGGTCTTCGGAACACCATGCAGACTAAGAATACGAGCAATGTACAATTGGGCGTAGACAGTAACTGGGGAATTTGTCTTGACCGGCAGAAAGTGAGCAATCTTTGTAAGTCGATCAACAATCACCCAAATAGAGTCATATCCTTTTGCGGTCCTGGGCAATCCCACAATGAAGTCCATGCTTATGTCTTCCCATTTCCATGTTGGTATTGATAATGACTGCAATGGACCGGCAGTTTTCATGTGTATGGCCTTGACACGTCTGCAGGTGTCGCATTTAGCCACATAGCGTGCAATTTCAATCTTCATCTTTGTCCACCAGTAATGTTGCTTTAAGTCTTGATACATCTTAGTGCTTCCGGGATGAATAGAATAACGACTAAGATGTGCCTCATCCAGAATTTGCTGGCGGAGCTCTTCATTCTTTGGCACAACTATGCGGTTTTTAAACCATATCACACCTTGATCGTCTTCTTTGAAACACTTGGCTGTTCCAGCCCTTATCTTTTCTCGTATGTGCTTCATACCCAGATTATCCTTTTGAGCATCAATTATTCTTTGCAAAATGATTGACTCAAGCCCTAACTGATTTAGAGTTCCTTGTTGAATAATCCCCAGGTTTAGCTTTTCCATTTCTTGACATAAAGTGTTCTCGAAGATCTTTGCCATAAGACAGTGGCAGGAAGTCTTACGACTCAAGGCATCTGCCACCACATTGGCCTTGCCTGGGTGATAATGGATCTCCAGTTCATAGTCTTTGATGAGCTCAAGCCATCGTCTTTGCCTCATATTTAACTCTGACTGGGTGAAGATGTACTTCAAACTTTTATGATCTGTATATATGTGACAGATATTTCCCAGCAGATAGTGACGCCAAATCTTTAGGGCATGAACCACAGCAGCTAACTCCAGATCATGAGTTGGATAGTGCTCCTCATGCCGGCGCAACTGCCTTGAAGCATACGCAATCACTCGGCCCTCTTGCATCAGTACACAGCCGAGCCCACTGCCCGATGCATCACAATATACATCAAAAGGTTTAGTGATGTCCGGTTGAGCTAATACCGGAGCAGTGGTCAATAGTGTCTTCAGTTGCTCAAAGGCTTCATTGCACTTAGAAGACCAATTGAACTTAATGTCATTCTTCAACAAACTTGTGATTGGCTTCACAAGCTTAGAAAAATCTGGTATGAATCTGCGATAATACCCAGCTAGTCCAAGAAAACTCCGGACTTGGTGAACAGTCGTTGGAGGTTTCCACTCCAGAATATCTTTGACCTTGCTAGGATCTACCGCAATTCCTTTAGCTGATAATACGTGCCCCAAAAATTGAATTTCTTCCAGCCAGAATGCGCACTTACTGAACTTGGCATATAGCTGATGTTCCCTTAGACGCGTCAATACAATCCGTAAATGCTGAGCATGGTCTTCTTCATTCTTGGAATATATTAAGATATCATCAATGAAGACTACCACGAACTTGTCCAATTCAGGCATGAACACCGAGTTCATTAAATAAGTGAAATGGGCAGGAGCATTTGTGAGCCCGAAAGACATCACCAAGTATTCAAACAATCCATACCGCGTAGTGAATGCGGTCTTCGGTATATCCTCGGGCCGAATATGGATTTGATGATAGCCCGACCTGAGATCAATTTTGGAAAATACCCTTGCCCCAGTCAGTTGATCAAATAAGATGTCGATCCTGGGAAGGGGGTACTTATTCTTGATAGTGACCTCATTCAGGGGCCGATAATCCACGCACATTCTCAAGGTTTGATCCTTCTTCTTAACAAAGATGGCGGGACAACCCCACGGGGACGAGCTTGGCCGGATAAATCCCTTATTCAGCAGGTCTTGTAATTGAATCTTCAATTCTGCCAATTCATTAGGGGGCATACGGTACGATCTTCGGGAAATCGGAGCCGTACCGGGCTTTAGCTCAATCACAAATTCTACATCTCTTTCAGGGGGTAGTCCAGGCAAATCTTCCGGAAATACATCTGGAAACTCACATACTACCGGAATGTTCTTGATCTCTGGTACAATAGCTTCATAGACTCTACCAGAAGCTTTGGCTGGATTGGTTGCGGGGAGAGTCAAAAGAATCTCTTCTTGGTTATGGCTCAACCTGACGGTTCTGAGTTCAGTGTTGAGGATTGCCTTATATTGGGTTAGCCAATTCATTCCCAAAATTACATCTATATCCTGGCCCTTCAGAACAATCATGTTAGCAGGAAAGTTCCGTCCGGCCATTGTTACTGGCACTCCATAGGCCACTTCTTTAGTATAAATGTGTCCCCCAGGTGAATGAATTTTAAATCCCTCTTTTGATTCATGACATGCAATATGATGTTGCTCCACAAATGCCTTGCTAATAAATGTATGTGAAGCACCAGAATCAAAAAGAATAATTGCTGGGTGACTGGCCACGGGAAACGTACCCATCATCACCGGCTCTCCCTCCGGTGTGGTAGCCACTTGCGTATAATATACTCGCCCCGTTTTCTTGATATTCTTGCCCGAAGTACTTCCCTTGCCTGGAGCGGAATTTCCCGATCCTTGCTGATTATTAGCCTGATTTTGCCTTGGATAGGGACAATCTTTAATAAAATGCCCAGATTTGCCACAGTTAAAACATCCAGTTGAAGAACTTGGCAGCGCAGGGAATCGAGTGCCTGGGGCACCCGGCTGTTTTGGAGTAGTGGGGGCATTGTTGGGGCGGATAATAATAGGCTGCTTAAAGGGAAATGAAGGTGGACGGGAAAAAGGGCGATTTTGGGTTGAGGGTCGAATCACAAACCGTGGTTTCTTCGCCTGGCCCTGATTAGGCCGCTCACCACCGAATCCCTTAGTCTTTCCAGAATTTGCATATTTGGCCTCCACAGATAAGGCTGTGCTGACAGCCTTTCCATAAGTAAGATCAATACATGCAGCCATTTTTCGCTGCATCCGGTCGTTCAGTCCTCTCATAAAACAATTCTTCTTTTTCAAATCCGTATTCACCTGATCGATAGCATACTGTGACAGGTGATTGAACTTGTTGAGATACTGATTAACAGTATCTCCCCCTTGCTTCAGTTTCATAAACTCTTCTTGTTTCATGTGCAGCACTCCCTCAGGAATGTAATGCTCGCGGAATGCTGCTTTGAACTCGTTCCATGTAATTTGATGGTTGTCTAGCTGGATGGCCACAAAATTCCCCCACCAAGTACTGGCAGGTCCTCGGAGTTGCTGTGCTGCAAACAGTGGCTTCTGTACTTCCGAACAGCGTAGAAGGCCAAACTTCTGCTCTATGACCCGTATCCATTCGTCGGCCTCGAGCGGGTCTTCTGCTTTGATGAAAAGAGGCGGACGAGTCTCAGAGAAATCCAGATAAGTGGTCTCACGGGGACCTTGTTGGAATCCTCTTTCTGCTTGTTGTTGAAGCTGTTGCTGACCCGCCATCTCCCTCAGGAAGCGGGTGTTGTCGGCTGTGGCGTTCACCAAGGCAGCAATTGCCTCGGCAAGCGTGGGTGGAACGGGAGGCGGATTCGGGGTAACGTCCCGACCCCCGGATGTTCCGGCTGCATCCTGTGCACGAGTCCTGGTCGGCATCTGTGGCAAAAACATTTGAAATAAACATAATGTGCCAGAGAAAACCTTCCATTTTACATTACTATAAAAAGTAATGATACAGACTCGATATTACATAACGGGATACAATACCCATTATACAGAAGTTCAACCTATTGACAGGATACAATACCCATTATACAACAATACACCCTACAATACCCTACCATACACTACTCTACTTCTATTACACCCTTATTCCTGCTTGCCATCAGTCTTGGCAGCTTCATCGTCAGGTGTGGGAGTCCAGACATCTACCAACCTCAAGGAAGGAGGAGGCTCAAAAAGGTCTAACTCCCCACCCAGCGCACGTCCCGCAACGTGAGATGGTCCAGCTTCTGCCTCAGCAAGTGGTGGAGGCTCACTTGGGTGTAGTTGTGAGTATAATATATGGACTTCCTCGTGCAAAGTGTTGCAGTAAACCTGCAGGTTATCAACAGTCGAGCTAAGTTCTTTAACGCGGGCCTGAGCCCTTGCTTCCTTAGCACACATTAGCAAACGAGACTGGACGGCCCAGTCAAGAGCTAAGTCTCGATCAGCGAGTTGATCCTGCAAGTGTCGGATGTCCCTTCTCAGTTCGTTGATCCTATCACCGTCAGCGACCCAAGCATCAGTCCTATGTTGAAGTGCTGCTTGAAGTCAACTCACACGAGCTTCAAGGTCTCCGATCGGGTCGTTGCTTCCACTGCTGCTACTTTCATGTCGGGGAGCCAATTGATGCTGAGGCACCCCAATTGGTCCCGTGGACTTGCGTGCCGTTAGCCTGGTACGTGGCGGCATCTTTTCTAAGGGGGAAAATGTTATTAGTAAGATTCTTAGCATGATGCATGTTTAATTACAGAATCAACCTTAGTCGATTCAACCTTCTATACATTGCACTCTTCCTATCTGGTCTTTAAAATAGACTTCTTCAGAATACTTAGGTAAGAAGAGAAAAGAATTTTTAGGTAAGATTCTTAAAAATCCTTTTGAAGATGCTTCATAATATCTGCCAAGAAGGGCTACGCTCCGATACCAGCTGTGACGGAACCTCCCAAGTAATTAGGCCCACCTACAGTTGTCCTTGTCCAACGGACATCAGACAACCCTGTAGGTGCCCCTGAACTACTTGACAAGTTCGGTATCTTTCCTTACCTCACCAGGAACGTCTCACCCATCTTGTAGACATTACAGAACATCGGAGATAAAGAAATGCGGAAGCGAATTACATAAACTTTACATTTATTTCAAAAGTAAGCTTGAGTTATATTATTACAGACCAGCCTAAAAGAGAGTGCATAGAGTAATATTATACAAACCAGGGAGGCACAAACTCCTCCCGAGAAGCTAAAAGCAAAAGATCTTAAGTGGAGGACCGAGTCCTCCCGCACTTCAGTCCTGATTTTCTTCTTTTGGAACCACCTTGGCACAGAAGCAGCAAAAGTCTGCTACTTCCTCACCTAAAAACAACGAAGGGATAAACCCTGAGTATGGAATACTCAGCAAGTCTTACCCGACTAAAGAAAAGACTCTCAAGGGTATGCTGGTTATGTGGGAGTCAAGGTAAGGCTTTTCAATAATCAAAGACTCTGTTTTGCAGAAATGCTTACTAAAGTGGATCCTTAAAAATCCAGTTTTAATTTGTCAAGTTAAGTAAAATTACCTGCACTAGAGTTCTTTCTACCCTAGTTCAATCACTGGTCCTGCACTAGCCAATTTCTTAACAAAAACCCATCATCTTTAGTGGAATGCTACGTGTAAGTCAGTGGCCAAGTCTCCATAACCGCGGAGGTACGGCGATCCGAATCGATTATACTCAGCTGAGGATCTCCAATCACACGACATATGTAGCACTTAACCCTTGCATATGTCAACCCGCCACCGGGGTTCTTAAGACCGGATCAGGTTCACGTAGACCGAGAGCACAGATACACCACCGTCCAGCCTCTTGCCACGGAGGGTACACGCTACTCTCGCCACCGCTCCACGTCCATCTCGTGTTGTCTTATTCCGGCCTTAGTCTACCCAAGGCAAGGCTTACCCATGACGAGGCATGTGACCAGTTAAAGGGTCCTCGGTCAGCAGGCCTACATCGAGACGGTCCTTAATCGACTCAGACAGAGACACTACACCGAGACTTTCTTCTCGTGCAAGTCACTCGCCCGGTCTCAGCTTAACCTTTTTAACCCAAAAACTTGGTACCTGACAGAGGTACATCTTTTCCGATGTTGGACCCATCATGGCCATGATGGATCCACCATCAAGTTTTATTTTTGAAAACAACCCTCCCACTTTGCCAAGCATCTTTTGTAAAACAAATCCTTTTGTTTTTCTAAAGCAATACTAAGCATAGTAAAACCTTTTTGTAAAAACAGGGTTTCAAGGAGGGTAATCAAAATCAAGGAAGGTAATGCAGGAATTGTTTAACAATCAACTCCTATAACTTAATGCAGCAAGCAAGTGAGAAAGATTTTAAAAACATCAAGGGAGGTGGCAAATGCACCGGGGCTTGCCTTCGTTTACTGGTGAATCAGGCTCGGATCCACAAATGTCGAAGTAGAAACTATTCCCGGCCTGAGTGTCCAAAGGTGGTTGTACTTGCTCTTCAGTTACTTCTACCTCTTCTTCTCGTTCTAATCATAACCATACATATGTATAAGAATGGATGCCATGGGATGCTCATGAGGATGCAAAGACAACATAAACTTATTAGTTATGTCTTGAATACAACTTTCCTTCACGGAGTTCCGGGAACTTAGGGTTTCCGGAGTCGGTAAAGGAGTTCATGGAGCAGGGGGGGTGTTTTGGGGTTTGGTGATCAAACAAGGTCCAAATCAACCCAAATTCTACCCAAGGCTTCTAAATAATATGAGGAACTTATATAAAAATTTTGAGCATTTTTGGGATTACCAAGCATTTTCTAAAAATCTATAATCAAGACTTTTAACTACTTTAAATACCCTAAAATTTCTTACTTCCACTAAAAATCACCAACTTATTTTTATTAAATACTATGGAAAATAACAAACCTAGGAAAATTAGTTTCACGATTTTAGCATTTTTCTACATTTTTCTACACATTTTTAAAGTTCTGCTGAAAAAGAAAAAGGAAAAAGAGGAGCAGTACTGGGCCGATTTCAACTCCCGCGGCCCAGGCCCGAGCGGATTCGTGCGCGCGCCCGCGCCCGCGAGGCGACTTTGCAGAAAGGGCCTCGGGGTTGTATTTATTTGGAGACAGGTTCTTCTACTGTTCAGTGAGTCACTGATGGTTTACACTAAGGCCCTCCACCTTCTAAACTTTCGCAGAGCAAAGTCCACGACGAGGAATCAGCCCTCGCCGCACTCCGGCGAGCCTATTCCGGCCAGATGACGCCACGACTGGAGCTCTCAAGCGACAGGAACACAATTAGATCCACCCCGACCATTTCCCCTCCATCAATTTCACTAATGGTGCACTATAATGTCCTAGCCACGGTGGCAGAGCGGATGGACAAGAGGGTGGACATGTTCCGATCGGACAACGGCGGGGATGGCCAAATTGAGGCTAGGTAAAGGCTTACGGGTTCACTAGGGTCCATGGACATGCTTCGGTTTGGGCAGAACAAGACCCGAAGAACGGGTCGACGGTGGGGGGGGTTACGGCGGTGTTTGACAGCGCACAGGTGCGTTCCGGTGAGGAGCTTCGGCCAAATTCTAAATTGTTGCATCCAGGGGCAATAATAGATCACATACTAACTATAACAAAGAGCAATTTGATCATTACTGACCAGAGAAGCGCTGGCTACGAAGAAGCTCTTCACGGCGGAGCAAGAACGAAGAAAAGAGGGAATTGGGACTGTGCAAGTTCTCTGGCAAAATGGAGTTGATTGCTTAAGCACTGGGGTGCGCAATGGAGAGAAGAAGCGGAGTCCGAGCTCAATTTATAGGCCGTCGACCGGAGTTGGAGAAGAAGCGCGGACTACGGATGCGCTGGCAAGCTTTCCGCGCGGCGGATTCCGGTGAGGGCACGGGGGTCGCCGTTTAACCGGAGTTCGCCACCTCGGTAACCTTTTGCCACGACGTCGGGGATATTTACCGCGGCCACCGACGACCAGTCCGAGCCACGGCGGCATCCTTATCGCCGGCGAGACTGATCCTTATCCACGGCGTGATTTTTCTGAAACCGATGAACAGTGCTCAGTTTCAGTAAAATCAATGAGTCTGACAGCCCATGTTTAGCGTTGATTTACTTCGAATTTTCAATGGCAACCAGTGGATCAGCTAATAACAAAGTTGTTGTCTGATGATCCAACAACAAACTTTCTATAGCATCCATAGCCAAATTTTTATTAGAGCAAGGTTGATTTCCAGTTCAAAGTTGACTCAGTACCACTGTTAGTCTGAATTTCATACTTCAGACAGCCTGAAAGTTCAATTTTGAGTGCACTTTTCTCCAAATTCTTCACAACAACCATGCTCACAACCTTAAGCAAAGTTGTTCTCCTATAATTGGTCTTCAACTTTGATGTGGTGACCTAGGGCAAAAACCCTATGCTTTGCAAGCTACAAAGCCCAAAAGTGGAGCCTTCAACACTAAATTTCAGACTTGGCATAGAACTCAAATGAGGTCCATTTTGCATTTAAGTCCAAAACTTAGGGTTTAGCTTGTAAATTCACACATTTGTGAACCAAATGACTTTATATGTCAAAACATAGTAGTTTTTACACTTTAGTCCAAAGGTTCATCATTTTTTTGCATATAAGCCCATAGGGTTTGGTTTTAGGGTTTTCCAGGGTTCCAATTAGGGTTTCTGGTATCCCAGGGGTACAAAAGTGATTCAAGTTTATTCTTAGGGTCATTTTATGACTTTTACCCTAAAGTATTTAGGTTTTCTTAACTTGGGTAAAGTTTTACCCCTATAATCCCCATTTAGGGTTAAGTTCCTTAACTAGGGTTCTAGTTGCAAAACACTTAAAACAATACAACTTGTTTGAAATTTTTGCCTAGTGAATGCACTCTAGGTGTGTCAAACATATGCAATGCCAATGCTCATGATGCCATGCTCAAGTTTTAGTTATAGTAACACCAGGGGTGTTACAACTCCTGCAATTGCTTCTTCAATTCTGCCAACTCAGCGGGTGGCATTCGGTAGGGCCTCTTGGAAATTGGTGTCGTTCCCGGTTGCAACTCGATGGCAAATTCAATATCCCGGTCTGGTGGCATTCCTGGCAATTCATCAGGAAAGACATCTGCATACTCGCAGACCACTGGGATCTTCTTCAGAGGTAACTCCGTCATAGAGAAAGCACATGACTGAGTAGAATCCTGACTGGGCAGAATTAAGGTGAAGTTCCCGCAGAACGGAGAATTAATTTCCACGGTACGGCTGGCTACATCAAGCACAACTTGGTGCAAGGTCATCCAATTGGCTCCCAGAATAATGTCCACATTTTCCAAACCCAAAACAAGAAGGGTGGTTTTGACAATGTGGCTTCCCAGTTGAATAGGCACACTTTGGTTTAATTGATTAGTTGAAATTTTACCCCCAGGTGTGACTATCATAAATGACCCTTTTGAGTGAGATAATGGCAGTTCACATTTAGCACTGAACTTTTGGCTAATGAAACTATGAGATGCACCAGAATCAAACAGAATTAAAGCAGGTTGATTATAAACTGAAAAGATATCGGTCATGATAGGAGCTCCCTCAGGTACTTCCTCCAGAGTAGTGAAGTTGAGCTTCCCTTGCCTGACTTGTACCTTCTGCTTTCTTCCCTTGTCTTGATTTGGTGCTGACATCTGCCTCTGCTGGTTCCTGGGACAATTCTTGGCATAGTGGCCCACATTGCCACAAGTGAAACGCTTGTTCCCATTGCCCTGGTGGAACTGCTGCTGCTGCGGAGGCTGATTGTTCCTTGGAGCGGGAGCTGGAAAGCGGTTGGGTGTCGGTTGCTGCTGCTGAGGAGGCCTGATCACCCATCTGCCTGCCTACTGCTGGAAACCCCTGCTCTGATTGTGAGAAACAATCCTAAACCTCTGGGCCTGAGCGGATGGTGCTGCCATTGGTGCCTTTCTCTTCTTCTCTGCCCGGTGAGCTACAATGCAATCCTCCTACGAGATGGCTAGGTTGACCAACTCATTGAAGCTATCAGCCCGGACAGTGTTGAGTCGTTCCCGCAGCTTGGTGTTAAGACCCCTGCGGAAGCGGTCTCTCTTCTTCTCATCAGAATCAGCATGGTACCCTGCATACTGGCATAGGTCGTTGAAGGCCTGTGCATACTGCAGTACCGTGCAGGTTCCTTGATTAAGCGCCAGAAACTCATTCAGCTTGCGATCAAGGATGCCAGCTGGGATGTGGTGTCCCCTAAAAGCAGTCTTGAATTCCTCCCAAGACACTTCACGATCAGCGGGGAGCATAGCACGGAAGTGGTCCCACCAAGTCCGAGTAGGGCCGCGAAGCTGCTGCGCGGCGAAGCGAGCCTTGGCTTCATCAGGGCAGTCTCCCGTGAGGAGGGGAAACTTGGACTCAACGACGCGGAGCCATACGTCGGCGTCCAATGGATCCTCTGCCTTGGTGAACAAGGGTGGCTGCGTACTCAGGAACTCCTGGTAGGTTGCCGCTGCCGGAGGTCGCTGATGCTGGCCTCCACCATGCTGCTGAGGGTGGGGCTGGCGCTGCAAGAGCTGCCGCAGAATCTCGTTCTGCTGGGCCATCAGCTCCTGCACTGTGCGAGCTGGAGGAGGTGGCGGGGGAACCTGCTCGTTATGCCCACGACGTTGCCTAGCTGCCATCTGAAAACAGAGATTGCCGCCATTGTTATCCAACTCACAATTTCAGACGACAAGATATTATCTCATATGGAAGGAAAAATGCCATAATCATAATATTAGGTTCGAAATGAAGATAACATGGTGACAAACATCTCACAGATTCCAAAAGTTCACAGGGTTACATCAGGGGAAAAGGTACCCGTAAGCTTAGTCCAAAATCTGACATTAACTAAGCTTGCATAGGTTTCTATCCGCCTAAAAGTGTCAAAGTGACTGATTAACCCTGAGCGGTGGAAGCGACACTGGATACGGGTGAAGGAAGCATCGCGGAGGTAGTCCCATTGGCACCAGGGGCTGGTCCTAGCTCCTCGGGAGCCTCTTCTCCCTCGCTTCCGGCTTCATTGGCCTCCATCTCCAAGTGGTGCATGTCCAGGTGGTCATTCGCTTCTTCGAGTTCCCTCTGCACATCGTGGAGCTGGTTCTCCAAGACATCAATAGTGTTGTCCCGAATCTCCACCTGCTGCTCCAAGGTGGTAATACGCTGGCTCAGCCTTTCCACCTGCAGATCTTTCTCTACCAACTCGGAGGATAAATCGACCACAAAATCTTCTCGACTGTCGAGAGTGAGCTTGGCGGTTTGAGCGATGTTAGCAAGGTGTGCCGTAGCGTCGCTCTGAAGGGCCTGAAGGCGGTACAGCGCACTCATGCACTGAACGGTGACCCTCCCAACCAAGTCAGGATACATTGCCCATACATCCTTCACATGGCTCACGCGGTTACACCACATGGGGTCATCCTTCTTCTCAGCAGGGAAGAGTCTCAAGGGGTGCATCACCATCTCCAGGGGATGGTTGCCACAGAAAGTTGTCAGAGTCTTCATGGCTGCCGCTTCAATGGTGTCGTCCGTCCTGAATCCAATTGTCTCGGAATCAAGAGAACGCCAACCCGGCTGAAGGGGATGAGCTTCCAAAGTCAGCCAGACCCGATAATGAGGTACCCGATGCTCCTCATACAACTGCACCGTGTACAAAGGGGGCGTAGGGTAACCGGCGGAGTTAAGCACTTCCCACAAGATGGAAGGAAAGCCATCGCAAGAAAGGAAGTCAGAATTGAAACGAGTGTCTCCTCCACTGGCGGGGGTGGGTGAATTCATCTGCGGAAGGGAATCAGAGGTAAAGATTATGGTGGAAGGAAAAAGAAAAAGAGAGCCCGGATGGTTTTAAAGGAAGTGGGTTAGCTCAAGTTTTAATTCCTCTTTGTGTTTATAATGCATGCATGCTGAAAGTAACGTCTCCTCTCCAAACAATAGGGTGCTCTTAGGGCATCCTTAAAAATCTAAGTACTGGCCCACGGGGCCTAATTAATTAGCCACCTATTTCTCCCTCTATGCCTAAGGCCTTTTGTCCTAGGTCTAGCGGTCTAGTCCTGACGATCCGTAGCAGTTTCTAGGCAAGTTTTACTTTTTGAAAATGGTACTCATGGTTTATTGTCCTTCTCTGTGGTGGAATTTGCTCCGATACCAGCTGTGGCAGAACCACCCGAATTATTCCAGCTTAAGTGCCTAAGTCATGCCTCAAGGGCCGTAACACACTTAAATCGGAATAATCCGCCAGTCCCTCAGATCTCACTTAACCAGGATCAAATTCCACAATCTCACTCGAAGGTGAGTCATAGAAGAAATACAATAAAACAGGAAACCTTAAATTAAGTGCTGAATTATTACATAGATCAGAGTTTTTGAGTAGCAAATAAGAGTTCACGAAATAAAATGCAGCGGATAATCGATGTCGTCGGTATCGAGGAAATGGGCAAGGCCTAGCCCACTACTCCTCATGCTTCTCTCCTGCCGGAGCAACATCCCACTCGACCGTCCAACCCGGTGGCAGGGTGGTAGGCCAAGTCACACCATCAACCATATCCTGAAGCGCACCTGCAAAAATTATGCCACAAACAAGGCTGAGTATATTAATACTCAGCTAGACTTACCCGGTGTGAGGAGTCTACTCCTCTACCTCTAGACTATGCAGTTGTTTGGCTGAGGGGTTTGGTTTGCCAAAAGCACTAGCTATTTCTAAAATCAATTCTTAGCTTTTCAGATTCTAGTATCATTATTTTAGCTAGGTTTGCTCCTTCTAAGCATACATGGTAACAAGCATTTAGTTCAATCAAAAAATTGTCTCATGTAACCTCATTTCACTTCTTACTCGATGCAGTACAAGGGGTCAAGCAGACTCATTAGCTGCGAGAAGCAGACGATTCAAATCGAGTTTTATCCTTGCAAGGTAAACCTAAACACACGACATGTCAGGGTACTCCGACCCCACACATGTCAACCGTCCCCATCGATTCCCCGTTCGCGTCCAGGCCTCACCGCCTTGGCATACAATGCTCCACTGACCCCGGCTGCCGCCGTGCAGTGACCGCACTTGTACCCACCATAGCTAGCATGGGAGACCCAGTCTCAGGTCGCATGAGGGATAAAGTCCGCGCCCGGCTTCACTCAGGTACTAGGTTTATCGGTTACCATTTTTCCCGACATGTGCTTAGTATGTTCAAACTCTTGACTCAGGTATCCACACATTAATCCTTAATTCCTTTTTCCCGTCTCATGGTCAAGGCATCCTCCCTGGATCCAAGTCCATAGACTAACATAGGTCCCGTTATCAAGATGAATACAATCAATTCCTGACCTCGCGCAAGTGCTAGAAAAATCACTCGACTTCTACCGAGATCCTGATTAGCAAGCAGCTACTCGACCTAGCATACTAGTATTCATCTCAAAAAGGAGTCCTAAGTTCATGCAACTAGAGGTTTCAAGCAACTCCTACACTTAAGTGCACATTACAATCCTACAAGCATTAAGTGTAGTAAAGTAGCATATAATAATACGGTTATGCATAAAACCGGGGCTTGCCTTCAATAGATGGGGCTGCGGGGAGATCCTCGATAGCAGCCTCGGAAGCTTGCTCCTGGTCCTCCTCTTGGACAGCTCCTTGCTCGGGGATGAGCACGTACTCTCCGTCGGCGAGATTACAATCTAGTGAATGCAATGTGTAAGATATATGCATGATGTGATATGTGCTTTAGTAATTTCAACTTTTGATGGTGTATGATCTACTTGAGTTAGATAGAGTTAAACCTTACTTATGTGAGACTTTTGGGTGGTATACTTGGTAAATTGGATCAACCTTAGCTAAGTTAAGTGGTAGGTTTATTTTTGGGGTTCCACTGAATTCTTTTTAAGGTCTTTAGTGAGAATTGCCAAAAATTCAAGTTGGACTTATTGGAGTGAGGTTTATTTCTCCCTTCTTTTTCTTTATTCTCTTTAAGTTTTTGGAGTGGGTTTGAACTACAAGTCACCTTAATAAATTTCCAAAAATTCTGTAAAAATTTACAGTGGCTTATTACTGGTGTATAATTCTCTGTCTCAAAATTTGGGGTTCAAAAAGTGAATGGTTCTCTCTAGGCAAAATTACCAAATTTTAGGGCAGAAGGGGTGATTTGAACTACAACTATCATTTAATAGTAGGTAATTCTCTAAGACTTATTTTTGCTGTCATTTAGATGCTATAGCATGTCTTGGTACAAAATTCTAGCCATTAATACTTATTAGTTATTTTACTAGGATTTTCTATAGTTTCTAGCCAAAGGGGTGCTTTCTACTACCACTATATTTGAAAAATATCAAACAACAGATTTCTGATTTTTTCTAGCTTCTACTTTGCGCAAGAGCAATCATTTTGAAGTTTGGCATCTTTTTGCTTAAGGGAAGGGGTGGTATGTATTAATTGGATTAAATGGCCTTTCTTATAAAATATTGGCAATAGGTATTATTTTGCATCTTTCTAATGGTTTTGCATTTTTGTCTGGTGGCCTATCTCATTATTTATCTAGCAAAATTTTATTTGCCCATTATTGCATTATTATGGGTTATTCATGATTTATTTGGAATATGATTCATTATCATATTATATTTATTTACCCTACTAAAAATGATGGGTTTGGATGTCCATTATTTTTGCAGTGGGGTTCTGGTGGTTACAAGTCCAGTGGATTTTTATTATCAATTTTGGGTCTGGTTTTGTAATTCTTATAATTGATTTCTAGTTGGAATAATGCTAAATAAAACATTTCACTTTAAAACTGATCTGGACTAGAGGTCCCTTTATTTTTCCTAGGTTTTGTGTTACTTAAGCAAACTAGGAAAAATAATTTCATCTACTGGTCATTAATTTTCAAGGCTTTTCTGATTTTCCTAAGATTTGGGCAGAAATGGCTTTTAATGGATATCTACACTAAATTTTTCAATACTGGGGTTCTCACTATTTTTAAACAGTGCTTAAATGGGGTTTGAACATCTACAAATTTTCTTAGATTTAGTACAGAAGCATAACAATTTTTCCTTAATTAAACAAGGTTTGGTCAGTTTCTGTTTTTAATTTTAAACTCTAAAAATTAGAACAGAAAGCATAGGGTTTAGTATTTTTAATTGGTAGTTCATAATATTTAGAATTTAGCAAAATTGGTTTGACAGTTTTGGTTAAGTATTTATCAAGTTATGAATTTTCTAAGTTCTCTGTTTATGAAAAAGATTAAAAAGAAATTATTAAATGGAAAACTACTTTGCAACGGGGTCCCTGGCGGGTGTTTTAAGTTTTCCTTACAGACTAGTCCCTGGGCTACTATTCAAATGAGTCACTGACATCTCAGAAAACCCCCTGGATTCTTTTAATCCTAACCCGAGGTCCTTTCCCCAATTTAAACAGTACCCGCGGCGGAAGAAAGGGCGGAGGGGCTTACCGGCGGCGAGATTGCTCCGATGAGGTGGCCGAGGGTGTAGGGGAGGTCCTGAGGGTCACGGCGATGTGCGGGTCGCCGTCAGGGACGGTCAGAGTCGGCCGGTCCGCGTGCGCAGGCGGGGGAGCTCGTCGGCGGCGAGGAGTCCGGCCTATCCGGGGCAAAATTGACCAATCAAACGGGTCAGAGAGCTTTACTGGGTGCTAGGGAAGACATGGTTGCAAGGAATTTGACAATGGCTTAACGGAGAGCTCGGTCCACGCGCGGGGGCGGGCGACCGAAGTCCGGTGAGGGTGATCTCGGGCTTCCGGTGGAGTTCTGCCGGGTCTGAGGACTTGGAAAGCTTCACGGGCCAATGGCGGAGCTAACCGAAGCGCTGGCGCGACTTGGGGGTGACTGGAGTGGGCTGGCCACGGTGGCCGAAGCTCTGAAAGCTTGGCGGGCGGTGGCGCGGCGTGCTCGGGGTGATTTCCAGTGATCTCTAACGTGGGCAAGACTTGAGAGCGCGCGGGGATGAATGGCCAAGGCTTAGGGCTGCTTTATAGGCACGGCGCGGTGACGGGCGGCCGTGGACCGGCGAGTGCGCGCGGGCGTGCACTGGGAGGCGTGGGTGCACGAACGGGCGTGAACCGGAGGTGTCAGCCACGGTCGAACACGTGTGCCCGTTGCCTCTGCCCAAGTTCTAGCGCCGATTGGGTGCAAATCTTCGCGAATTTGGGCAAGATCGTTGTGAAGGATTTGTTCACCTGACCTTGCTTTGTCTTTTATGTATGGATGCCGCGCGGTTTTAGGCTAGGGACAGGGAGTGTAGCGTCATCAAGGTGCCAATATCAGAATGTCTGGTCCCGAGGTCAAACTGCGCCAAAACCATGTCAAACGAATTTGGTTTGAGTTCAAACTTTTCCAGGGCGTGTTCAAGGGAATTTGGCACAACTTTGCTATTTGGATCTCCTGGTTTTGAGTTTCGAAAAACTGAGAACGCAGTTGATCTTTGAAAAGAGGTCTGAAATTCAGAAATTCAGAAATCTGAATTTCTCCAAGGGTTCATGGTTCAAGGGCTGATTTGGGAATTTAAAAAAAACAAATGGCCAAACTCTCTTAATATGATTTGTTAGTTATTTGATGAACTAAAACTTTTTAATTTGATCATATCTAAAATTTTGCATTTTCCTCCCATGACTTCTCCCAATTACCCTTTATGCTTAACTTGGCTTACTTAGGATTTATTGGGTTTTGAGAGTCTTTCTCTCTCAAGGTTCATAACAAGATTAAGGAGAGTTTAAGAAGATCCATTATAAACCTTTGTTCTGAATTTTTCTTTTGATGTTCACCCTTTTACTGAATTTACATGTGATAATAGGTTGGATTGGCTTAGGGAAGAACCCTAGGTGACACTGGGGTGTCACACAATTCATGTCTCCCCTAGGTTTTAATGTACTAAAGAAATAATACATCTCCCAAATATATAACCAAAATTCTATTAAAAAGGAAGAAATAGGAAATCTATAGAGATGAGAAAAGAGGTAACACCTGAATTTGGTAGATATTAGAGAAGAAATTTTATACCCCAAATTCAGGGTGTTACAAACCTATCCCTCTTAAAAAGAATCTCGCCCTCGAGATTCAGGGTCGACTAGCAAAGAGCTCAGGATATTTGACTTTCAGATCATCCTCTCTTTCCCAGGTTGCTTCTTCCTCTGAATGATGACCCCACTTGACTTTGCACATTCTGATGGTGCTTCGTTGAGTGACTCTGTCTGTTGTCTCCAGAATCTGAGTTGGCTTCTCGATATATGTTAAGTCTTCCTGGACTTCGAGATCCTCGGTTGGCAATTGCTCTTCTGGCACTCACAAACATTTCTTCAGCTGAGATACATAGAAAACATCATGCACTGCTGATAGGCTCTCTGGTCGGCTGAGTTGGTATGCCACTTCTTCACGTTTTTCCAGAATTTGATACGGTCCGATGTATCGAGGTGCTAACTTGCCTCTGACTCCGAACCTTCCGACTCCTCTGATCGGTGAAACTTTCAAGTAGACATAATCTCCCACTTTGAAACTGAGCTCTCTTCTTCTGGTGTCAGCATAACTTCGCTACCTAGAATGTTATGTCTTCATGTTCTCTCGAACCATTATGATGTTCTCCTCAGCTTCAAGCAAAATATCTGGGCCAAACACCTACCTTTCACCGGGTTGGACCTAGTGTAACGGAGTTCGAGAATTCCTCTCATAGAGTTCTTGGAACGGTGACATCTTCAGACTGGCATGACGGTTGTTATTGTAGGAGAACTCTGCATAAGGTATCCTCTTGTCCCAACCTGACTTGTCTTGCAAAGCACAAGCTCTCAACATATCCTTTAGGATTTGGTGGGTTCTTTCAGTCTGGCCATCTGTTTGCGGGTGATAAGCTAAACTGAAGTTAAAATGCGTGCCCAAGGCTTCATGCAACTACTGCCAAAAGTGAGATGTAAACTGAGTTCCCCGGTCTGATACTATCTTCTTCAGAACACCATGCAAGCATACAATTCGGGACATGTATAATTCTGCCAACACTGCACTGTTGTAGCTAGTCTTGACTGGTATGAAATGAGCAACCTTTGTTAAGCGGTCCACTACTACCCAGATGGAGTCATAACTGGCTCGAGTGCGAGGCAAACCGACTATAGTCCATCCCAATCTCATCCCACTTCCATTGAGGAATCTGCAATAGCTGCAACGAACCTATGGGCCTTTGATGTTCTGCCTTAATTCTCTGGCAACTGTCACATATGGCAACATACTCCGCGATCTTCCTTTTCATGCCGTACCACCAGAATCTTTTCTTTAGGTCTTGGTACATCTTCTCGCTACCAGGGTGTATGGAATAGGCTGTTTCATGGGCTTCCTTGAGGATCAGCTCCCGAATCGACTTGATGTCGGGAACACACAAGCTATCTTTGAACCATACTACGCCTTCCGCGTCTTCCCGGAAGTCTTTGCCTTTCCCATCTAGGATTAGCTGTCGAATCTCATTAATCTTCTCATCAATTTTCTGCCCCTCCTTGATATCTCGTTCTAGAGTGGGTTCTAGCTCAACTATCACTCTATGGGTGCTATTTAGAAATCCGAGACTCAGCCTGTCAAATTCCTTCGCTAGTTCATGTGGCATCGGGCGAGCGACCATCATGTTAACTTGGCTCTTTCTACTCAAAGCATCTGCAACCACGTTAGCTTTGCCTGGGTGATAATATATCTCCAGCTCATGTCTTTGATCAACTCCACCCATCTTTGTTGTCTCATGTTTAACTCTGACTGGGTGAATATATACTTAAGACTCTTGTGGTTCGTGTAAACGTCACACTTCTGCCTATATAAATAGTGCCTCTAAGTCTTTAATGCATGAACCACTACTGTCAATTCTAGGTCGTGTGTGGGATAATTCCTCTCATGAATCTTCAACTGTCGGGATGAGTATGCCACTACTATCCCTTCTTGCATTAGCACACATCCCAGTTCGGTGTATGAAGCATCGCAATACACTGAGAATGGCTTGTGAACATCAGGCAGGGTCAACACAGGTGTTGTAGTCAACTTCGTTTTCAATGCTTCAAAAGACTCTTGGCACTCTAGTGTCCATCTGAACTCAACCTTCTTTTCCAGCAAGGTTGTCATTGGTCTGGCAATCTTGGAGAAACCTTCAATGAAACACCAATAGTATCTAGTCATTCCAATGAAACTCTTGATCCCACGGACATCTCTTGGTGCTTTCCAGTCCAGAATATCTGCAACTTTCTTCGGATCCATGGCTAACCCATCTCGGTTTATGATATGACCCAAGAATAGGACTTCCCAGACCCAAAACTCACATTTGCTCAGCTTGACATACAACTGACAATCCCATAACCGTTGCAACACCATCCTTAAATGCTCTTATTACTCTTCCTCATTTTGAGAATACATGAGGATATCATCGATGAACACCACTACAAACTTGTCAAGATAGTCCATGAACACGTTGTTCATCAAGTACATGAAGAAAGATGGTGCATTCATCAATCCGAAGGAAATGACTGTGTACTCATCAATCCCATACTTGGTGATGAATGATGTCTTCGGTATGTCCGAAGGCTAGATCATGAGCTGATAATAACCTGACCTCATATCTATATTCAAGAACACACTAGTTCCTCTCAGTTGGTCGAACAGATCTTCTATTCTGGGCAGGTGTACTTGTTCTTGATGGTGACTCCATTCAGAGCTCTATAGTCTATGCACATCCTCTTGGTACCATCTTTCTTCACAAACAAAACTGGGGCGGCCCAAGGCGAGGTGTTGGGCCTGATGTAACCCTTCTCCAACAACTCATCTATCTGCTTCTTGAGTTTCACCAATTCTGGTCCGGACACTCTATAGGCTCTTTTAGAAATGGTGGCGGTGCCCAGAATTAGCTCTATGGCAAATTCAACTTTTCTCTCAGGTGGCATGCCTGGTAACTCCTCGGGGAACACATCTGGAAATTCTGACACTACTTTGATGACTTCGAGCGGAGTGACTGCCTCACTATGGGTAGCTATCTGGTGTCAGCTTCATTTCCTTGGTCCAGACAAGACCAACTCCACCAACACTTCTTCTCCTGACAAGGACACCAACCTCACAGTCCTCTTATCACAGCTAAGGCCTGCTTGGTACTTGGTCAACCAATTCATCCCTAGGATGACATCTATGTCTACGTCCCGGGTACCCATTACTATCAGATCAGCGAGCAACTCTATCCCCCTTATTTGAACTCTTGCACTTGGGCAAAATTTATCTGTTTGGGTCCTCCCACCAATTGAACTAACCCTCATAGGCGGGGTGCTTGGGTGCTACTGGTATGCTATGTGTTTCTACCCATGATGTAGTCACAAAAGAATGTGTGACTCTAGTATCAAACAACACATTTGCATAATGAGAATGTACCTAGTGCCACTGCTGGGGTCTCCTGAACTGTGTCGGCCTCCAGGTGATTCACCTTTCCGTACTGAGTACGCTGCTGTCCATGGTTGTTTGCTCCTTGCTGAGGTACATTCTGTCTTGCTGGGGCATTGGGAGCTGACGGCTGCTGAGCTGCTTTCTTTGGGCATTGCATCGCCAAGTGGCCTTGTTCTCCACAGTGGAAACATCCTTGTCCTCCTCCTTGCGCTGGGGTTGTCTGACTGTTCTAATTGGTTGCTAGGGCAGGAAGGCGAGATGCCTAGTTGCTCTAACTCCGATACTGACTTCCTCCTGGTTGGTTGTGCTGGAGATACTGGTGTTACTTTGTAATGCCCCAAAATTCTACTTCAAGATCTAGGAGATAGAATTCCAAGATTTAAATAGAAGTCTTTTATAATGAGAGATTAAATAAAAGACCCTCATATAATTTAAACCAACCCTTGTTGAATAACATGATTAGAGATATTCTCCAAAAGAATTAAGCTTAAAAAACCTTAATAAATACTATACACACAAAAAAATCCTCTATCTTAAAAATTATGAACATAATTTTAAATGGACTATACATTCAAAGAAGTAATTTTTACTCTATGTGTGTGCATTGCATACTTAAAATATTTGGATAAAATAAACAAAACTAAACAGATATATGTAATTATTGCATATCATGCCGGAGTTTTGGATTGAGCATTTAGATTAGAGTTTAAAATAAGGGAAAGAAATATGAAAGGGAAGATAAAACAGAAAATCATTAAAGAATAAAGAAAAAGGGGAAGCTTTCTGCGCTATGGGCCGGATCTCTGGCTTCTCGGCCCAGTTTCTTTCCTTCGTTAGCGGGCCCAACTCTATTTCCCTGCTCCGGCGCAGCCCGCTCCTGCCCACTCTCGCGCCTGCAGCCGCGTCTGGCATGTGGGCCATGGCCGTCAAGTCTATCCTCCCCATGGCGATCCTGCTCGTCCGCTGCAAGCTCGCCTCCTGTAAACTGTGCAACGACCTTCGTGCCATGGTGCACCCGCCCACTGCTAGCCGTACCCCTGGCCATATATAACGGACGCTCCAACCTCGGCCATGGGTGCAGCTCTAGTTTCCTCTCCTTCAGCATCGTGGGCTACGCTCGGTCTGCCGATCGGGAGAGAAGGCGCCATCACCATCGTCGTAAGGGAGAAGGAGAACACAGGGGGTGAATTGCCACCGACGGGGGTTCCCGGGCACGCCGGTATTGCGGTCTCGGCGTCGGGTTGGGTCATCCGTGGGACGCGTGCAGGATTCTAGAAGGCACCTCGTGCGAGAACAACGACCAGTGCATGCTTCGCTGGTGACCCGCGGCGCCACGGAGCAACTGCGTGGTGGGGTCAACACTTGAAACACCGTGATCCTTGGTAAGAACAGCCCTAGCATACTTGGAGCCTCCTCCTCTCCGTGATTCACGTACCCACGCTCGATACTAGGAAATGGGGAGCCGGGCGGGATATCACTGGTGGTGTGGTGGGGCATGGCCGCGGCGTGCCCGCACCAGTGCTCTGCTTTCCGTCGTGAGGTGGAAGGAAATGCAGCAGCCGTTAGATCATGGGTGAGCGATCACGATCAGGGCATGGCTGGGCCTCGCGTGAACCGTGGATCTGGGAGGTATCGGCTGTGATTAGATCACACGTAACGTTTCATCCGAATCGATCCGGGTCGTCTGATCTGGATCTTGCATATGAGGATCGATCTCTATTATTTTAAGCGTGGGCCGTTTATCGTAGATCCGACGATCTAGGATGCGTACCGGTTCGGCGGGCAAATCTTCTACTCTGGGCGCTTGGCTGATGATCCAAGGAATTAGTCACGTGTACCCCTTCACCGTGACTAACTTATAAAAGAGACCCCAGACTTCTTGCAAATCAGCCCGCAGTCCGGGTATAGGTAGAAATCATTGCGGATAAGTCCTAAATATTATATGGAGCCCCCTGATCTTTTATAGAATAGTGTCCCCAATCCAGAAATATTTAATAATTATAGAATTAAATCCTAAAACTTAATAAATACATATCTCTTTCATTTTAACTCTGATTTAATGTATTCATGTTGCGTTAGCTTCGTAATAATTTTGCCTACGCTTCTGTAAAATTATTTTAGCAAATAGCATGTTTCCAAAAAATAAATATTCATTTAATATATGCTTAGTAGATTATTCCTACTAATCAAAGTTAGTTTGTCTATGATTATAAGGTAACTAAAATATTATGTCTACTCTAGTATGATGTAGATTAAAGTTATTTCTTTAATATCTTTATCACATAATTTATAAAATCAACATAAAGACCTAGTCTCATATTTAATCACATAGGTCTTCCGAAAACCACATCTTGTTAACCGTAACTCCGAATTTAGTGGTTCTCGAACCTAGGATCTCGTTGTGGTGCGTAGATCATTATTATGCAGTTTGTTCTTTATGTTTGGTGTGATGTTAATTTTGCCTATACCATGTTTGTTTGTATTGCTATGATTAGCAGCGAGGTTACGAGAATCTTGAAGACCAAGCTGGTACCTAGGAATCTTGAGTCTCAGCCAAGTTGTGCCCTTGATCACTTTTCTTTACCTAATAATGTTCCTATTAATCACTGTGACATGCTCAGGTTAATTTGATGGGACCCAATAGGTTTTCCTAGTATTGTTTATCCCCTACCTTGCAAACAAAAGCACTATTGGGTAGTATTGCTATTGCTCTACCTGGTTTTGGGAAATTAATGTTACATTATGATCATGTTACAATTCTTTTGTTATTTTAATTATTGTTCATGATAAGATTGCTATGTTAATTGGAACATGGAGCAACCACCCAGGAAAACAGTGCTACCACAAGGGTGGTATGGGACGCCCTTGGCTGACTAATTAAGAAAGCTAGTGGAAGACTACCTTACCCGAAAGGGGCAAGGGCGGTAGAGGAGCATGCGTATAGGGAGGTTCTCGAGTCGATCATGCTGCGATGGCTTTTTGGACGAGGGATTCCTATATTTTCCTTCTTAGAAACCGTAGCGGGTTTTCGGAAGCTAGTGGAAGTTTGTAAAGGCCTCGTAGTGGTAACCTACCTTGTCTTCTCGGTAGAGATGAATGAGAAGTCGCGATCCCTTGGCAAATAGGTAACATGACTTGTGGGTAAAGATGTGCAACCTGTGCAGACTGTAAAACTGTTATATCAGCCGTGCTCACGGTCATGAGCAGCTCGGACCCTCACATGAGTAAATTATGGAACTAAACTTAAATTGTCATATGCATTGCATTGTGGGTGTTGTTATTAATTTAATCTCTTATTTATTTGGGTCGGTATCTACTTATACTTAGTAACTGCTAATAAAATTTTGACCAACTTTAAAAGTCATGCTCATCTTTACCCATCTCCTTTGGTAAGCCTTACACTTCACATGAGCTCCCACCTTTGGTGAGTTCATACACATTATTCCCCACAACTTGTTGAGCGATGAACGTATGTGAGCTCACCCTTGCTGTACTCAAATCCCCCTGGTCAAGAACAGGTACCGCAAGATGAGGAGCATGAAGGATGTCGCGATGAGTTCATGAGAGGTCTAGGCCGTCGTCTCACAGTAAACTTTGGGTTGATGGATCGTCGTCATCGTATGATGTAATTATTTAGTTATTTTGTGCAGAACTTCTATTATATAGTAAAGATGTGACATTTGTTTCTATACCATGAGTCATCATATGTGTGAGACTCGATCCCAGCACTTGGTGAATTTCGCGCCTGGGTTTTGGACCCCTAAAACCCGGGTGTGACATGCTGCTGTTGAGGGAACTGCCTCTGGAATTGCTACTGGTGCGAACATTGGTTCTGGTGTTGGTATCCCTGAGGGTGGATCTACTTGAACTGCTAGGGTGGATTGCCAGAAACGGGGACGACTGCTGCTCCTGGCCTAGGGTCCACCAATCTTGCGCTTTTGGTCTTCCATCTCCTGGCGCTTCCTCTCAGTCATTATTGCCCTATCAATCAGATGTTGGAAGGTAGGGAATGTGTGGTTCATCAACTAGTAGTGCAGGGGTCAACCAACCCTCTCGGAAACCTGTAGTACCTCTTAGCATCAATGTTGACATCCTCGGGTGCATTGTGAGATAGTTGCAGGAATTTGTCCATGTACTCACTGACAGACAGGGGCCCTTGCTTCAGTGCCAGAAATTCTTCCTTCCTCACTATCATCAAACCTTGTAGAACGTGGTACCCGCAGAAGTTGTCCCTGAACTCCTCCCAGGTGATGGCTTCAGGGTCGGCATGGGTGGTGAGGTAGGACTCCCACCATGACTGAGCAGCTCCCCTTAGAAGATGGGGACCATATAGAACCTTCTCTCGGTCGTTGCATTGGGCGGTGTGCAGCTCTCGCTCCACTATGCACAACCAGTCTTCGGCGTCCATGGGGTCTATAGAGTGGGCAAACACAGGGGGATGACCTCTCATGAACTCTACACGCTTGTCTCTTGGCATCTGTGACATCTTCACTTGTGGTTGAGGTTGAGGTTGTTAATGAGCATGTTGCATGGTTGCCAGGGTTTGCCCGATGGCTTGAACTGCTTGAGTCTGCATGAGAAACATCTGCTCTATTGTCATTGGGGGTGGTGGTGGAGGCAACTGCTGCTGGGGTGCCTCATCATGTGGGGCTTGCTGCTCTTGCTGGGCACGCCTTCCGCCTCGGCGCCCGTTGTCAGACATCTGTGGAAGGCACACACACGGCAGAATTGATCTTGAAATCTTTTAGCATAATAAAGATACATAGAGGTCTTCATAACACTGAACAAACGGACATCTTCACTAAATCTCAACACAGCCAACACATCTTCTCAGATAAAGAGGAAAGTGGAAATAAAAGGTTGCCCAACTAAATGACTAACTTTATTAATAACTACACCAAATTGCAGGGAACACCAACATTTTGGTGACAATCATTACAAAGAGCCAAATCGATCATGAGTTCACCACGACAAACATAGAGACACATGATAAGCAAACTACTCCGACTAACTAAAACTGACTAATCCTAAGACACTTCACTTAAACATTTATTACAAACTCCGACACTAGCAATCTAAGGCTCCAAGTTTATCTAGGTCATGCAGTCAGGGGTGCCATAGGCATAACGCCCACGAGGCGGCGAGCGTTAAGGGTGCTAATCCCAACAAGGACGGGGGAACCATCCTCCTGATGGCGTCGCTCCGCGCGCTCAGCATGCACTTTCGCAACCTCCGCACGAGCCTAGCCCAACTCCTCAAGGGCGTGGTCCAGCTCGGTGTTGAGCATGGCGACCAGGTTGACCATGCTGCTCAATCTAGGATTGCCCTCACCAACGGGTGAGACAATCACACCTCCGGTACTACCAGTCGAGCGGCGAGGGTAGTACTTTAGGTCAGGACCGTCAGCCACCCCACTGAACAACAAATAGTACTTAGAAAGTGCACGTCGTGTAGCATCCTGCATGGCTACCTCGGCAGTGTCCCGCTTAGTGATAGAATAATACTCTGAGTAGGCCTCTCCACCCTGGAGATCATCGTCCGGACGACACACTCGATTGACCAAGTGAGTCGGTTGAAGGCCGACGCAGCAAGGTGTAGGTGTTACCTCTTGTTTCTCTATCTCTAGACTTCTTCTCTCTTCCTTTTTATTAGAGTGATGTGAATTAGGTGAGGGATTAACTATTTATTTATTTTATAAAAACATATGCGAGTCATGAAATGTTGTATCATGTTGAGCCTAAATTATTCTTTTGTTTGATGCACATGTTTGAATTAGATTAGAAATCCATAGAGAAAATAAAAAGAAAAGAATTTAGAAATTCCCTGGAAAAAGAAAAACTGATTTCGGCCCAACTCAGCCCAACCTAGCCCAGACATGCCGCGCGCGTGCCCACTTCGCCTGACAGGTGGGTCCCACCTGTCAGCGACGGCCCGCGTCAACACTCTCTCCCTATCTCCCTCCCGTTGCCCGGTGGGGCCGGCTTGTCGGTGCCGGTTTCTTCACGCACACGCCCGCTCCCTTCTCTGCTCGGTGGGTTCGCCCTGTCAGCGCAGACCGCTCGTTCGCGTATTCACCCTCGCTGGCAAGCGGACCCCACCTGTCAGCCACCTCCCCTTCCCTAACCACCCGCTCGCGCACCCCGCCGTGGATGCACACATGTCGCGTGTTTTTCGGCCACTCCCCCCACGCGCCTGACTTTTTTGGAGCCCACACTCACTCGCTCACTCCCCTCGCTCAGTAGCGTCCCACAGCCGACCCCCTCGCACCTCTCTCTCGCACCGAGCGCACAGCCGTGGAGCACTGCCGTAGTCCACCGTCCGTTCCGTGGCCGTCGTCGAGTTCCTGTCGCGTCCATTGCCCTACTGATCTTCGCCTCCTCGCCAGCAACACGAGACACCCTCTGGTTTTCCCCAGCCCCTCTATTTCCCTTGGTTCGCTCACCGGACCTATCACCATGCAGCCGAGTCTCCGCCACCGTCCACCAGGGCCCTCGCGGTGTCCTCGCCGTTGCTCAAGCGCTCTAGAGTCATCTCTCGACGTAACCAACCCACCCATGCCCTTAATTTCCCATTTACTGCCCTGTTGTCCATGCAATCGCTCGCCAGAGTTAAGCTGCGCCGCCGTGGGGCTGCTTTGCCTCGGACCGTGCTCTCTGGTGCCTCTACGCCGGTGTCGTGCCCATGGCTGAGCCCGCCGTGTCACCCTGAGCTCGCCTGAGCCTTTTCCCAGCGCCCAGACCCTCACCATGGCCGCGCCACGCCGCGAAATTGGGCGGCGGCGCCATGAGCAGCCTAGCAACCCCGCCCGAGCTTGCCATCAGATTTCAGGCATCCATCTGAGATCTAACGACCTGGCTTCAATTAAACTCGATCTGATCCCAGCTGTCCGATGGAGATCTGGCCACTCGGATCCGCCACCTCACCCGCGCCCTGCAGCTAGGCCCGGCCAGACAGTCCGCCTCGCCCCTAGGTCGCTGACTATCCTGGCCCACCTGTTAGCTCGTGCTCGTGCTCGCGCTCAAATCTAATCCTGGCCGTTGATCTGTGATCATGCAGTCGAGATCAGCTGATACCCCTTTGCGTGGTAGTTTTGTTAAAAAGGCCCTCGGCTTTCTGAGAATCAACCCATCGTCCCTGGTTTTCGCACGCATGCCCCTGTACTTTTGCAGAAAGGCCCCTAATCTTTTAGGTTATCACATAATTAGACCTAGTTTTGTATTTTGAATTCCAAAACTTGTTTATTTCATATCTTTTGCATATGAACTCCAAATTGAGTGATTCAAATTGCAAAATGTTTGTAAGGTTATTCTCTACCTGTTTAAATTATAACCTTTTACTGTCTGCATGTGCTAATTTTATGCCTAGACTATAGGTTAGTGTAACTGATGGCTTATTTATTAATAAGAAGGATAAAAGGAAAACCATAATGGTAGTTAGATGTTTAACTTTGTGGGTTAATAATATGTAATATATGAACCTATCCCTGGTATAATTCTTTTGTCTCATTAAGATAAATGAAATTAAGTTATGTAATCTATTGAGATAAGTAATACTTAGAGAACCACAAACCTATATGTGTATTGGTCCACCCTAGACCCTAGGCTTCGCTTGAGTTTGTTACTTTCTTTTGAATTAGTGTTCACTTGATTGTATATTTTTGGTGTATTGTTTCTTTATCATTATCGAAATGTGTTGAATGCATGATCGCTTTGCGTAGACAACAAGCAGTCTATGGTTCCTGAGTGTGTTGCCGAAGATCTTCCTGGGCAACAACCTGGTGAAGGCAAGTGTCCTCTGACCTATTATGTCCTACTTACTTCATAATTCACTGTCCCCCTTTACTTAATTGAAACCTAAGGTTTGACTAGTCTGTATTTATCTTGTCCTTGTTTACCTTTTGGGTTATTATGGTAAGCTTCAAGCTATTGCTCCACTTTAATCAACAAACATGATGCGAATATTTATGATATGATGTTGTTATTATGATTACGATGATGTTCTTATGGCACTTTAGGAGACTCAGGCTATTTTCCTGAGTACCTCTCCGTAAGGACCTGCTCGTTGAGTGACCACCCGTGATAACAGCGCAACCATGAGGGTGGAATGGGACGCCCTTAGCTGAATAATTAGAGGAACCTGGGGGTGTAGTTGGCTTTGCTAGAGGGCCGTCAACGGGGGCCGGGGCATAGTGCTCGCTCTGTTAAGGGTGGGTGCCGAGGTTCATTTGGTTTGGTTTTGTTAGTCACCCACCTTAGGGAGGAGTACTGTGTTTGTACGACTTGCGAAACCTAACGAGCAGCTATGCACCAGGGGAGTCTTTGTAAAGGCTACATAGTGAAACCTTGTCGACTCACCCTGGTAGTGTTTGAGGGTTTGATCGACCCGAGGCAAAAAGGGATCACGACTCATGGGTAAAGTGTGCAACCTCTGTAGAGTGTTAGAAACTGGTATATCAACCATGCTCACGGTTAAGAGCAGCCTTGGAATCCTCTTTGATTAGAAGAACTTTGGACACTTTTATAATGATGGTAACTGATTATGATTATATCTGTGGTTTCTGGTATTTCCACTTGGAGGGAGTACATTTGGGTAATAACTGGGTTTATTACTAAAACGTGGCTTACTACTAGTAATAAATACCTGACCAACTAAAAGCAATTGTTTTAACCCTAACTCCACATACAGGTAGTCCACTTTAGCCAAACGGGACATTTGTTGAGTACGTTGATGTGTACTCACCCTTGCTTTAAAACCACCCACCCCAGGTTGTCCCCATTGCAATCAGTGCTCAGGAGAAGATGCAGACAACATGGAGGACTTTGAGGAGTTTCAGGACTATGATGAGTTCTAGTTGTGTTAGTGGCAAACCCCCAGTCAGCTATCTCTGAAGGCCATACCTCTACGTTTCATATTCTGCACTTTGATTATGATAGTGACTTTGTTATGTTAATGACTCTGTGGATGTCTTGGACATCTTGATGTAATAAAGTACCCTTTTCCGTTATTATTTTGAGCATTGTGTGATGACGCCCAATTATGCAATCGCTATGTACGTGAGTTTCTGATCCTGGCACGTACATGGTTCGCATTCGGTTTGCCTTCCAAAACCGAGTGTGACAATATGTAGTAGTATAACATAGAATTGGTGATATGACCAACTTTTGAAGTAACACCAAGGGTCAATTTGAGAATAAGGGTCTATAGTCCTTAGAGCGAACATTCTAGTCTAGGTTAGTGGTCCTACAGGCATCAAGGCTTTGATACCACTTATGTCACACCCGGTTTTGGAAGGCAACCCGAATGCGAACCATGTATGTGCCAGGATCAGGAATTCACGTACACAACGATTACATAGTTGGACATCTTCACACATTGCTCAAAATAATAACGGAAATAAGTACTTTATTACATCACGATCACTACTACAAAACATGTTATATGAGACGGTTAATTTTCAGTTCTTAAGACGCTTATTAAGTGTCCAAATTTGATGGAGTTGTAAAAGATGTCCCACTTTTAAAATGGTTATAAACCGTCTTAAAAGATATTATATAAGACAATTTTTAATTTATAACCGTCTAAAAAAGGTATTTGTTTAAGTCATTTTGTCCAATAAACCGTCTTGAATTAGGTTTTTGTTTAAGACACTGCTTCTAAAGGACCGTAGAGAATACAAACATTATAAGTCATAAAGTATTTATCAAACTGTCTCGAATATCCTACAATAATAGATGATTACAATACAAAAACCATCTTATTTAGGTGACTAATAATGGACATTTTAGAAACCGTCTTATTTAGGAGACTGATATTAGACATTTTGGTGACCGTCTTATTAAGATTTAAATGAAATGACTTACATGACAGTATCAGATATCACGTTATAATAATTTGAAAGAGAAATATACATACACATATATTGAACAACATTATAATTAATATAATATAAATAAGTACCATTCAATATATCATAAATAAGCATTGTCAAACAACACATACATAAGTGTACTCTAAATCTAAACTAAAATACAACTGTTTGCACTAATGTTAAGCCTAACTTTATATGAAATCAAGTCTCTACACTTTTGCGGCCACCAAAGTTGAATTCCATTCTATGTTTTCCTGTACAACAAATAGGAGAAAACTAGATATAGCAAAAAGCTCCAAGCAGCACGTGGATGGTCTCGAAGCTGCCCTTGTGCTTCTCCCTGTTCTTGATCACTCCTACACGCCCGGTGTTCCTCCCGCTGATCACCATGACCACGTTGCCGACGTCAAACTTGATGAAGTCCATGATCTTGTTGGTCTCTAGATCGATCTTGATGGTGTCGTTGGCCTTGATGAGCGGGTCGGGGTAGCGGATGGTGCGGTCGTCGTAGGTGTTTAGGCAGGGGATGCCTTTCTGGCCAAACTGAACAGACCTTACCTTGCAGAGCATGAACTGCACACAAACCAATAGAAAAGCAGTGAGAATTTCACAGGCGTACTATGAAAGGGCATGGGAATTTCCAGCGATGTAAATGGATAGATAGACAGAGCAACATCTATTAATAGTCCTAACGATTGTAGCACATGACATTTTCAATGCAAGACTTTCATGCACACAACATATATGGACAGTATAGCAAGGATAAGGTACATAGATCTACAGAAAAAAAAGAACAACCTGAAGCATTAGACAAATGGGGAAGTACAGAAGATTGTAGGTACCAAAGCTAGAAAATATTGTTTTGTCGGCGTTTCGACCCCGGGGGGTCCCTGGACCGACGAGTAAATTGTCGCTGCGTGTCCCAGCCCAGATGGGTCGACGCGAGACAGAACACAAAGGGGGGAAAACAGCAAAGGGGAACCCGCGGCCTTCGTGTTGTCCTGCGCCCAGGGCGGATGCGCTTGCAGTAGGGGGTTACAAGCGTTCGTGTGGGAGAGAGAGAGAGCCTTGTGCGTCAGCCCGTTCTCCCGCGCGGCCAACCCTCTCGTACGAGAGCCCTGGACCTTCCTTTTATAGACGTAAGGAGAGGGCCCAGGTGTACAATGGGGGGTGTAGCAATGTGCTAACATGTCTAGCAGAGAGGAGACAGAGCCCTAAGTACATGCCGTCGTGGCTGTCGGAGAGGTTTTGGCGCCCTGTTCATGTGATGTCGTGGCCGTCGGAGGAGCGTTTGAGCCCTGTGGAAGTACAACTATCGGGGCTGTCGGATCCTTGCTGACGTCTCCTTGCTTCCGTAAGGGGCTGAGAGCCGCCGTCGTCACGGAGCACGCGGGGTGCCATCATTACTTGTTTACCGGGGCGAGCCAGATGGGACGCCGGTCTTGTTCCCCATAGCCTGAGCTAGCTAGGGGTAGGGTAATGATGGCTCCCCCTGCGACGTGTCGGTCCGAGCCTGAGGTCGGGCGAGGCGGAGGCTCCTCCGAGGTCGAGGTTGAGCCCGAGCCCTAGGATCGGGCGAGGCAGAGTCCGTCTTCCGAGGTCGAGGCTAAGTCCAAGCCCTGGGGTCGGGCGAGGCGGAGTCCATCGTCCGAGGTCGAGGCTGAGTCCGAGCCCTGGGGTCGGGCGAGCCGGAGTCCGTCTTTCGAGGTCGAGGTTGAGTCCGAGCCCTGGGGTCGGGCGAGGCGGAGTCCGTCGTCCGACGTCGAGGTTGAGCCCGAGCTCTGGGGTCGGGCGAGGCGGAGCTTCCCATGGCGCCCGAGGCTGGACTTAGCTGCTGTCAGCCTCACTCTGTCGAGTGGCATAGCAGTCGGAGCAGGGCAGGCGATGCTATTTTCCCGTCAGGTCGGTCAGTGGAGCGGCGATGTGACTGCAGTCACTTCGGCCCTGTCGACTGAGGAGCACGCGTCAGGATAAGGTGTCAGTCGATCCTTGCATTAAATGCTCCTGCGATACGGTTGGTTGGCGTGGCGATCTGGCCAAGGTTCCTTCTCCGCGAAGCTTGGGCCTCGGGCGAGCCGAAGGTGCGTCCGTTGCTTGAGGGGACCCTCGGGCAAGACGTGAATCCTCCTGGGTCGGCTGCCTTTGCCTGAGGCTAGGCTCGGGCGAGGCGGGATCGTGTCCCTTGAGTGGACAGAGCCTTGACCTGAATTGCGCCCATCAGGCCTTTGCAGCTTTGTGCTGATGGGGGTTACCAGCTGAGATTAGGAGTCTTGGGGGTACCCCTAATTATGGTCCCCGACAGTAGCCCCCGAGCCTCGAAGGGAGTGTTGGTACTCACTTGGAGGCTTTTGTCGCACTTTTTTGCAAGGGGACCGGCCTTTCTCGGTTGCGTTTCGTTCCGGTGGGTGCGCGCGAGTGCACCCGCCGGGTGTAGCCCCTGAGGCCTCGGAGGAGTGGTTTGACTCCTTCGAGGTCTTAGCACGTTTCGTGATGCTTCGGCCGGTCTGGTTGTTCCCTCATGCGAACTGGCCGTAGCCCGGGTGCATAGTCAGGTTCCAAGTTCTCGGGCTGGTTTGGTTGTTCCCTCATGCGAGAGCAGCCCCCGAGCCTCCGCACAGAGCGAGAGGACGGCCAAGGACTGACTCGGCTTTTTTCATACGCCCCTGCGTCGCCTTTCCGCAAGGAGGAGGGGGGGGAAAGCGCCATGTTGCCCTCAGAGGGCGTCGAACATGGTGTCTCCAGTGAGTTGCTAACGGTTGATCCGAGTGGACGCCCGTGCCCCGTTCGATAAGGGTCGGCTAGTGGCCCAGAGGCGCGCTCCAAAAGTACCTACAGGTGATTTGCCGGACCCGGTCCCGTTTGATAGGGTCCGAGGGCTCGATGCCTCCCTCTGATGGGATTCCGTTACAGAATCGCTCCTGTTGGTCTCGGAAATGTCCTAGGGTACCTCGGGAGCGTAGCCCGAGCCTCGGCCATGTATCGGACGTACCCAGAGTCATCCCTCGCTCTGCGTGCTCTGAGGCGGCTGGCGAATCCTTCGGGGGCCAGCCTACAAACCCCTGATCAGTAGTGGGCGCAGAGCTCGAGTGGCTTGAGGCGGCTGTCGAACCCCTCCGAGGGGCTAGCCTTCGAACCTCTGACCAGTAGTGGGCACGGAACCCGAGTGCTCTGAGGCGGCTGTCGAACCCTTCCGAGGGGCCAGCCTTCGAACCTCTGATCAGTAGGAGGGCGCGGAGCCCGAGTGCTCTAAGGCGACTGTCGAACCCTTCCGAGGGGCCAGCCTTCGAACCTCTGATTAGTAGGAGGGCTCGGGGCCCGCTTCCTTCGCGGAGAAGGATCCCTTTCGGAGTATCCTCTTTCCCGGTCCCTATAGCAAGAGAGAGAAAGAGGAAGGGTAAAAGGATACGAAATCAAACGACGTGGCGCACCTTTTTTGACGCGGTCATTAAGGCGGAGGTGAAGCGTCACCTGCTTCGCCTGCCAAAGGTGCCGCCTGTCCTGCCGCAGAGTTAATGCGACGGGATGAGTGGTTCGCGGGGCAGCCGTTGTGCGTGCGCTAGCCGTTCGAGGAACGGAACACGGGCGTGTCGTCTTCACGCCGTGGGAGGGGGCTCTCTCGCTGTCCCAGGAGGGGACGTGAGCCTACAGACGACTTGACCGCTGCTTCCGCCCGCCTGCCGCCGCCATTACTGCCGGCCCACTTTTGGCCATATCAACCATCGCGCCTTCTCCCGCGGCTGACTGACCCGTGATCGATGTGCTCGGTTGGCACTGTTGGGCCATGCGCAGGGTTGCCTCGAGTCGCGGCACCGGTTCCGCAGTCGAGAAGGCGCGGTACTAGCACAAGTGGCGGTGCAGTTTCTCGCGCGTAGTAACCGGCGCGCCGGTTACATGACGTGTGGGCCTGGGCCCCCGTGCTGGACGCGTCGGAGTCGAAAGGGTGCACCCCCTTGGTGCGGTTGCATGCCGCCTGCATGGCGGTCCGCCCTTTCACCCGCCGGTCTGGGCGAAAGTGGAGGAGTGCTTGTAACCGCTGGGCAGTTACGCACTCTGCGCGCGACGGTTTGGCTTCTTCTGCCCTGGGCCAGCTTGCATGACGCGTGGGACCCAGCCCCCATGTCGTAGGGGGAGGACCTTGGAGCGTGTTGGTGAAGACTCAGTCCGCGACGGCTGAGGACGCAAGTGGGGAGAGTCGCCTTTAAAAGGAGGGCGACCCCCTTGGATGGCAACCATGTCTTCACACTCCCTTCATGCATCGCGCCCTTCCAACTTCCGAGCCCCCGGATGGGGAGCGCCCGCGTTGCTTTCGTCTTGTCGTCGTTGGAGGAACGCAACTTCGCGGAAGTTGGTACCTTTCAGCCATCGCTCGGCTTCAAGGATTTTCATCAGGCGGCCCGGCTGCATCCCCTCGCTGGTGGTCACCCAAGACGGTGACCACCAGTTTGATGGTGGGGACGTGGGCGAGGGCCTTGTCGCAGCAGCGTCTGCACTGAGGTCATCGCTGCTGCTGTTTGGCTGTCCGGAGCGGAGGTCGTTGTCGCTGCTGCCAGAGCGGGCCTCGGCGAGCTGTCTAGGGTTTTGTTGCTGAAAGTTCCCTTTGACCCGGGAACAGGATCTGGATGTCGCCTAGAGGGGGGGTGAATAGGCGAATAAAACTTTTCACTTTAAAACTTAAATTCTTACTCTACTCGAAGACTTAGTATGCAGTGGAGTGAGAAGACTCTTCAAGTAGGTTGCAGCGGAATAGAAGATCCTGTCTCAAAATGTCCTGCACTTCAAATAAAGCTTATACCACAGATAAGTATTGAAGTGCAGATATAAAGGCGAGTAGAAAGAGAGTCAGGATACAATACAGAACAGAGCACACAGACGCAAGGATTTATCCTGAGGTTCGGCCAAGCCTGAAATGCTTGCCTAGTCCTCGTTGGAGTTAGCCACACCTGGGCTTGGAGTCTATTTCAACTCCTTCCTCCGTTTGCTCAGATCTGTCAGTATGACAGATAGAGCCTTTCACTATTGAGTGGGGTTACAACAGAACCGCGGCTGCTTACAGACTTCTTGGCAGCACCCCGGTAGAGTAACGATATGCTCAAGACCTTGCTCTAGCTCTTAGCAGCACTACTCCTCTCTCTAAGGCTTATAGTTGTGCCTTCTACACAAACTATAGAGTTACACACAAGAGGGAGAGTGAGAATTGATTCCAGTGGAGTCTACACTTGTTGGCTGCACTTCTATTTTGCTGGAGGCACCTAGGGGTCCCTTTTATAGACACAAGGGGCCTAGGAGCCGTTGGAAGCAATCCAGGAAGGCAAATCTTGCCTTCTGTCGGGTGGCGCACCGGACAGTCCGGTGCACACCGGACACTGTCCGGTGCCCGATTTCTTTCCTTCTACGTCGAAGCCGACCGTTGGCAGTCTTGGAGCCGTTCGCGCACCGGACATGTCCGGTGCACACCGGACAGTCCGGTGCCTCCATCTAGCCGTTGGCTCGGCCACGTGTCCCGCGCAGATCGCGCGGCCAACCGTTGGCCCGGCCGACCGTTGGCTCACCGGATAGTCCGGTGCACACCGGACAGTCCGGTGAATTATAGCCGTACGTCGCCGGTGAATTCCCGAGAGTGGCCAGTTCGCCAGAGTTCAGCCTGGCGCACCGGACACTGTCCGGTGCACCACCGGACAGTCTGGTGTGCCAGACTGAACTAAGTCTTGGCTGTACACAGCCAAGCCTTTCACACCTCTTCCCTTTTCTTCTTCTTTCTGTTTCTAACACTTAGACAAGTATATTAGTCCCCAAAACCAATGTACTAAGTCTAGAAACATACCTTCTATTAATCATTACATCTATAGCATTTCACAAGCTTGAGCTTTGATGTTGGACTCATAAATTATCAAGTCAGCTTGACTTGATCTAGATTGACATCGCTTGGCTCCAACATCCTGTAAAGGTCACATAGAACATCTCCAAACATAGGAACAACCCAAACTAAAGATCAAAGTGAACTTAGCTCTTTTGGGCTGCTTCCAGTTCTGGTTTCGACACTTGTTCTCCTTCTAGTGACCTTGATCTCCTCCTTAGAGCTTGATCTTGAGCCTTATGACTTACACCACATAACTATAGCTGTTACCTCATTGGCTGTAAGTCACGTCCTTATGTAGTGATCCTTGATGTGCCGTAGCTGTTCTCAACTCGATCACCCTTGACTTTGCAAGCCTTCTTCTTCACCCTTGGCTTTGGGTTCCTCAGCCTCCTTGACCTTCTCCCATGCATTTGGTACCTCGAAGCTTTTCTTGCCTCCGTCCTTGGCTTGATCAGTTGTCTTCGAGCTACGCACCCGAGTCTCACTTTGTGCAATGTCCATCTTACTTGTGATGTCCATTATGTATCCATAATCCAGTTCTTGGACCATCACATTTGTTCACTTGTGTTGAACCCTGTAGGCTTTACCTTAAGCACATGTTCAACACTTAGTATACTTGTTAGTCCTTTAATTGAGTTGTCATCCAAACACCAAAACTCACAAGAGAGCTTTCAATCTCCCCCTTTTTGGTGATTGGTGGCAACACAATTAAAGCTTACATAAGAATAAGATTTGAAGCACAAATTTGAATTCTAAGATTATAGAATGCTCCCCCTAAATAAGTGCTTACTTCAAAAACCTAATTTTGACCACAAACGTCAATTTGCACATACTTAGGAAAATTGAAACATTTCTACACCTTAGCACTTTTTAGGATGCATTATGTCAAGAATCAAACCATGATGCTATAACACACAAATGCACATAATCAGAGTTAAACACCATTCAAATTAGTGGATATATCACAGGAATATCAACCTACCACTATTCACCATTAAGATACCAACTTAAACTAAGATATCAATTTAAAGCAATCTTAAAGCACCATTAACCACATGACTATCTATTTCACTATAGAAGCCAAATAATTCATCGCAGCGGAAACACTGGTCTAGTCCATATGATCAACACGTATAATACTGCAAGAAACATATGAATATAAAACACTAGTCTAGTCCATATGATCAACACGTATAATACTGCAAGAAACATATGAATATCACACTTGGCAAAGCTCAAACTAACACATCACCCATTAGGATAAGCTTTCCTCTCAGGTTGAGATAAGCTTTAATGCACAACTTCTCCCCCTTTGACATCAAACACCAAAAACCATACTCAAGCAAGAACATATGATGATGTCAAGGGACAGCAGGGTGTTAAGGAGGAAAAACGACTATCAAAACTCCCCCTTATTTATTGAACATATGTCCTATCAACATTTAGGTAAGATACATATATGCAAAAAGATTAATACTTCCTTTTGTACCTTTACCATGATGTAGTGTACTTCCCATCTTGAAAGTAGTTAATCTCTCGAGAGCTTCTCCACACTTGTGCCTGATTCTCTCTCCTAACTTTTTCTTGTTGCTAAGACACCAAACTTAGAACAAGTTATAGTATTGGGCACAAGAAGAAACTTCTATTCTCATGATTATCAAAAGATGTCAATTGAAGCGAACTATTACGGCTACCAATTGAAAGATACCAATTGCAAAGTTCATTTATTATCATGGCTCCATGATATTTAAGAATAAGCATCTATTATCACCAGATATTATAGAGCATGAGCAATCTAAAAATATGCACTTACTCACAACTTGAGATACCAATTTCTTGACTTACAGAGGTACCCAAGTCCTGATTGCTCCATTTCTTGCTTATCTTCTCTTTTCCACCTAGAGACTATACAAGATTGCTCAAGAAACAGTTAGTCTCAAAAGACACAAGTTATGTGTGCTCCCCCTCAAGTTGTGCATCAAGTATTTGAATGACTTGCACTTTGCACATTCTAGCTTCCTTAGAATTAGAGGGGATCACAACATACCTTGGTCAAGGCATACTCTACCACTTTCATCACCCAAAGATGCCAATTTGAATATCAAATGAAACGCCACATAACACCAATTGAAGGCTAAATGAAAGGTTGACTAAATACAACAATGCACGCCTCAGTGGCACCTAAGCCAATTGAATACTCACAGGAAGTCTAACATTTACGCAACTTGTACATGCTTCATATTTAACTATCATTGTATATACCAATTAAAGATAAACACAATCGAAATATCTAAGCATGTTATAATTAAGAAGGTTTCTTAGGTGCACAAAAGAAACAACATTTTAAAGGCATAAATTACCTAAGCCAAGATATTACCAATTGAAAGGCAAGAACATAGCTATGATCACAATGAATGGAATTTCAAGAATATTTAATGAAATTGCATAGCTCCATTTTCCATACCTTTGCCTTTATGAGAGCCCTTGTTATCGCCAATTTAGGGCTCCTTTTGCTTACGCACCTCATAGCTCAAAAGGGCACGACATGGATTTGAAATTCACACAGTACCAAACTAGGGTAATCATGTGAACATGGACTAAACAAAATGTCATAATTGCACATAGCATGACTTACAAAAGTTACAGGTTTATCCATATACATCAAGAGAGTTATCGTTGTGGATATAACAAATGAAATAGCTACCCATGAATGATTCAAAAGATATATCCTTTATAGCACCAGTCATGATTAAGCAACCATCATTATGATCAATTTAACACAGGCAATCATAAAGCATAACTACTCTAAGGACAGGTAGCACAACAAGCCAACTTAAGAGCAATACTAAATTGCAATTATGTACTTAAAATACACGGGTACCGTCCTTTGGAGAGCAGGTTGTAGATTCTCATCAAGATCCTTTACTTGATTCACCAATAATGATTCAGGACCTATACACCTTATTTCTCTTGAGATGAACATGGGATTAGTGTTTCACAATAATTCAACCTTGGGTCAATAAACACTAAAACAATTAACAGCTTAAGCATAGAGTTTTAGATAACCGTCTTAATCTTTCCCATGGTCTCCAGTCCATCTCGAGGCACCTGCATGGTCTAGTTGGCACAGTTTGGTATCCATCTCGGGATGGGTACATAATGATCATGTAAATGTGCCTTTGGTACCCAAATTGCCTTTGTGCTAGTTCTAGGTGATCTCGTTATAGATCTAGCACAAGTGTATGATTTGGGTCTCCTATGCGAATAAGATTGACACAAATTCACTTGTTTAGGAATCTTACCTTTGTAACATACCTTGGATAGATGACCTTGCTCACCACACTTGTAGCAGAAGCGTCGCTCAACTTGACATGACGCTTGTTTTGTGTCATTTTCCTTGGTGAGGGTCACTTTGGAGGATGCATATCCTTGATTCTTCATGACCGGACATGAAGTGATCATGTGGTCCTTATTGTTGCATCCAAAACAACTCCTTGTTCTTTCATCCTTGTCTTTGTACGGACAAGACGCGATGAGGTGGCCTGTCTCCTTGCATTTGAAGCACCTCCTTTTTCCTCTTCCCTTTTTGTGCTTGAATGACATGGAGAGATGATCAGTGCAAACAACATGACTAATTGAATTTTTACCTTTTTCCTTGTTCATGTTGATTTCTTCATTTATAGCTTTGGGAACATTCTTCTTATTGAGCTTAACACTTGCTGCAGTTTTTCCTTTCTCAAGCTTCTTCACCACGCGCCCGTGGATATCTTGAGAGAGTTGAGCAATGTGTCTTCTCCTTAGTTGTCTTTGCTTCTTGTTCCCACAGAATTTCTTTTGTGACCCTAAAACTTGTTGCTCAATCAATGATTGGCTTTCTTTTGAGCAACAGGGGTTAGCACATGGTGATATACACTTCAAATGCGCACACGTGCGAGAATGAGGTTCACATGAATTTAAGTTTGCAATTATAACCTCATGAGCAACATTAAGCATGATATGGTCATCAACTAATTTATTATGAGAATTTGACAACATATCATACTTTTTACCTAGAGCACGTTTTTCTAAGTTCATTGTTTCTACTTGACTCTTAAGCATAGAATTTTCCGTTTTAAGTTGAGCAATATTAGATAATGCATCATGACTATTTCTTTGCTCAATTAAAACATATTCATACCTTTGGACCAAATCATCATGAGAGCGCCTTAGCTTCTCATGTTCTTTGGTCATCTTCTCCAGGCTGTTGTTGGTTTTGATGAGGGACTCCTCTAGCCTGAGAAGCGTCTCGCCTTGTTCCTTGTTCCTTCTCAACAGCTTAACCAAGAGTGCCTTGTCCTCTTTGTTGAGATGGATGTAGAAACGGTGAATCTCCTCTTCCTCCACATCATCGGTCTCATTTTCCCTGTCATTAATGTCAGTGGAAGCAATATAGGAAAATGTACCTTGTGATGATGAAGATTCATCCTCATATTTCTCCTTATCATGGCTTTCGTCTCCACCGTCATTGTTAGCAATAAAACATTTATCACTAGTGGAGAACAAACCTGTCGACGAGGTGGATTCATCGTTTGGATGCCATCGTTCTTGTTCTTCTCCCTTTGAATGGTTAGTATCACAAGTAATATAGGGAGTAGGAGCATCACAGTTTGCCACAAAATATTTTTCTTTAATCCTATTCCATAAATCATGAGCATCAACAAATAGATCACTATCACTACTCATGATGGCAAAATAGGCACCTCTAGATAGAGAATCAACTAAGATGTTGCAAGCATGGTGATTTAGAGTTAGACATCTTAGTTCTTCATTGGATGGGTTTTTACTAATATTGGAGGGAAAAATACTACTACTAAAGACCTGTCTCAAATCAGGATCAACACTCATGAAAGCACTATAAATAGAGACAGACCAAGACTTGTAATTAGAGCCATCGTCTAAAAGAAGTTCCACAGTTACCTCTTGTGACGACATCGTCATCTCCGGACGGCTAAGCCCACACTGGAGAGGCCTAGCTCTGATACCAATTGAAAGTTCCCTTTGACCCGGGAACAGGATCTGGATGTCGCCTAGAGGGGGGGGGGTGAATAGGCGAATAAAACTTTTCACTTTAAAACTTAAATTCTTACTCTACTCGAAGACTTAGTATGCAGTGGAGTGAGAAGACTCTTCAAGTAGGTTGCAGCCGAATAGAAGATCCTGTCTCAAAATGTCCTGCACTTCAAATAAAGCTTATACCACAGATAAGTATTGAAGTGCAGATATAAAGGCGAGTAGAAAGAGAGTCAGGATACAATACAGAACAGAGCACACAGACGCAAGGATTTATCCCGAGGTTCGGCCAAGCCTGAAATGCTTGCCTAGTCCTCGTTGGAGTTAGCCACACCTGGGCTTGGAGTCTATTTCAACTCCTTCCTCCGTTTGCTCAGATCTGTCAGTATGACAGATAGAGCCTTTCACTATTGAGTGGGGTTACAACAGAACCGCGGCTGCTTACAGACTTCTTGGCAGCACCCCGGTAGAGTAACGATATGCTCAAGACCTTGCTCTAGCTCTTAGCAGCACTACTCCTCTCTCTAAGGCTTATAGCTGTGCCTTCTACACAAACTATAGAGTTACACACAAGAGGGAGAGTGAGAATTGATTCCAGTGGAGTCTACACTTGTTGGCTGCACTTCTATTTTGCTGGAGGCGCCTAGGGGTCCCTTTTATAGACACAAGGGGCCTAGAAGCCGTTGGAAGCAATCCAGGAAGGCAAATCTTGCCTTCTGTCGGGTGGCGCACCGGACAGTCCGGTGCACACCGGACACTGTCCGGTGCACACCGGACACTGTCCGGTGCCCGATTTCTTTCCTTCTACGTCGAAGCCGACCGTTGGCAGTCTTGGAGCCGTTGGCGCACCGGACATGTCCGGTGCACACCGGACAATCCGGTGCCTCCATCTAGCCGTTGGCTCGGCCACGTGTCCCGCGCAGATCGCGCGGCCAACCGTTGGCCCGGCCGACCGTTGGCTCACCGGACAGTCCGGTGCACACCGGACAGTCCGGTGAATTATAGCCATACATCGCCGGTGAATTCCCGAGAGCGGCCAGTTCGCCAGAGTTCAGCCTGGCGCACCGGACACTGTCCGGTGCACCACCGGACAGTCCGGTGTGCCAGACTGAACTAAGTCTTGGCTGTACACAGCCAAGCCTTTCGCACCTCTTCCCTTTTCTTCTTCTTTCTGTTTCTAACACTTAGACAAGTATATTAGTCCCCAAAACCAATGTACTAAGTCTAGAAACATACCTTCTATTAATCATTACATCTATAGCATTTCACATGCTTGAGCTTTGATGTTGGACTCATAAATTATCAAGTCAGCTTGACTTGATCTAGATTGACATCGCTTGGCTCCAACATCCTGTAAAGGTCACATAGAACATCTCCAAACATAGGAACAACCCAAACTAAAGATCAAAGTGAACTTAGCTCTTTTGGGCTGCTTCCAGTTCTGGTTTCGACACTTGTTCTCCTTCTAGTGACCTTGATCTCCTCCTTAGAGCTTGATCTTGAGCCTTATGACTTACACCACATAACTATAGCTGTTACCTCATTGGCTGTAAGTCACGTCCTTATGTAGTGATCCTTGATGTGCCGTAGCTGTTCTCAACTCGATCACCCTTGACTTTGCAAGCCTTCTTCTTCACCCTTGGCTTTGGGTTCCTCAGCCTCCTTGACCTTCTCCCGTGCATTTGGTACCTCGAAGCTTTTCTTGCCTCCGTCCTTGGCTTGATCAGTTGTCTCCGAGCTACGCACCCGAGTCTCACTTTGTGCAATGTCCATCTTACTTGTGATGTCCATTATGTATCCATAATCCAGTTCTTGGACCATCACATTTGTTCACTTGTGTTGAACCCTGTAGGCTTTACCTTAAGCACCTGTTCAACACTTAGTACACTTGTTAGTCCTTTAATTGAGTTGTCATCCAAACACCAAAACTCACAAGAGAGCTTTCAGTTGCCCCGCAGGCCCTCCAATGTGGGGGGTCGTTCGTACCTGTGGGGGCGGAACCAGAGTTCTGTTTGTAATGGCACCTTGAGTGCCGGTGTCTGTTCATTGCGGCTGTCGGGGCCTGAAGATGTGTATTTTGGCTAAAGCCGTATTTTTTCCTCATTTCGAGCACTAGGACTCGCCTGTCGGCTAGCTGAACCGCTTAACCAAGTGTGAGTTGCCTCGTGCGGAAGGTGACGAGTGAGGTATCCGTATCCCGGAGGCGTAGGAGTCCCTCGGATCGGTCGGCCTTGCCGCCCGAGGCTTCTCTTGCTTAGTTAAAGAAACCCTCGGCCGCTCTGCGATGAGCCGGAGCTAGAGGCAGCGGTGTCAGCGGTGTCAGCGTGGACAGAGGCGGAGTTGGCTCAAAAAGAAGCTTCATCGGCCGGAGCCTGGTCGGGCCGTCCACTGGTGGGACCGACGCCGGAGTCGGGTTGCCGAGGCCATGAGCCGGGCTGATGTCCTCGGGGGACAGCTGGCTGAGGCTACAGAGCGGTCGGTCGAGTCGTCTACTCGGGCCGGGTTCCTGGAGGACACCTCGGCGATGGCCCAGGCGCGGTGCTGACAGGTTCCTTCGAGATGGAGATCCTCCGACCGTGTCGCCGTCCGAGGCTGGGTCGGACTCCGCCGAAGGTGGAGTCGACGCCGAGGGTGCTGCTGCTCCCCCACTGATGTCTGATCCTGCAGGAACAATTTATCTGTAGTGTGCGTATGTTTTTTGCGGCCGCCGAGGCCCAAACATACCGTCGTCGTGTTGTAAAGCGGCGTTTCTTTTCCCCTTGTTTCGAGTATCGGGACTTGTTCGTCAGTAACAGAATTGCTTATCCGAGCAAGAGTTACTTTTCACGGAAGGTGATGAGTGAGGTATCCGTATCCCGAAGGTGTAGGAGTCCCTCGGCTCGGTCGGCCTTGCCGCTTACGTGTACTCTTACTCGTCCGTTGGATTCTGTTATCGATATAGTCGAGAAGGCACAAAAAATCGTTTCGGCAGAAAAGCTTTCGAACGTTAAGACTTGTTCGGCCAGCGGGATCGCTTATCCGAGCGTGAGTTACTTATCGCAGAAGGTGATGAGTGAGGTATCCGTATCCCGGAGGCGTAGGAGTCCCTCGGCTCGGTCGTCCTTGCCTGCTTACGTGTACTCCGTCGTTTTCAGGATCCCACTTTCGAAGTAGTCGAAAAGCACGAAAGATGTTCTGGCAGAAAGACTTTTTTCGAGGAAAATTTTGACGTAGAGGGGGTGCCCCCCTTCTAGCCCCCGAGGGAGGGTCGGGCTTTGCCGAGGCAAGGCTGACCCTTCCTTGATGGTTAGACTTTGTTGGCGTATGTAAACGAGGTGTATGAACGACTTGAAAACATCTTAAGGGTAGAAGCGACGTAGCTGTCGGATGTTCCAAGCGTTGATGTAGACCTCGCCTTGACTGTTGGCCAGCTTGTATGTTCCGGGCTTCTTAGGGAGGCGTGAGCTTGTGACACCCTCGGGCGTCTTGACGTAGCCGAAGCACCAAGTCGCCCACCTGGAGGTCTCGGGACCGAACCCCTTGGGCGTGGTAGCGTCGCAGGGACTGCTGATACCGCGCCGAGTGTAGTAAGGCCATGTCCCGAGCCTCTTCCAGCTGGTCCAGTGAGTCTTCTCGGTTGGTTCGATTGCTTCGGTCGTCGTACGCCCTCGTCCCCATAGACTAGAAAAAACAGCGTGAAGATGGCCCAGTGAGTCTGTGGGCAAGATGGCCTCGGCCCCATAGACTAGAAAAAACGGCGTGAAGCCCGTGGCTCAGCTTGGTGTCGTTCTCAGACTCCAGACCACCGAGGGGAGTTCCTTCATCCATCGCCTGCTGAACTTGTTGAGGTCGTTGTAGATCCGTGGCTTGAGTCCTTGTAGAATCATGTCGTTGGCACGCTCTAGCTGCCCATTCGTCATGGGGTGAGCTACGGCGGCCTAGTCCACCCGGATGTGGTAATCCTCGCAGTAGGAACTTTCTACCGGTGAACTGGGTGCCGTTGTCGGTGATGATGGAGTTCGGGACCCCAAAGCGATGGATGATGTTGGTGAAGAACGCCACCGCCTGTTCGGACCTGATGCTGTTTAGGGGTCTGACCTCGATCCACTTGGAGAATTTGTCGATGGCGACCAGCAGGTGCGTGTAGCCCCCGGGTGCCTTCTGCAAGGGGCTGACAAGGTCCAGACCCCACACAGCAAACGGCCAGGTGATGGGTATTGTTTGCAGAGCCTGAGCGGGCAGGTGGGTCTGCTTTGCATAGAATTGACACCCTTGGCAGGTGCGTACAATCCTAGTGGCGTCGGCCACCGCGGTTGGCCAGTAGAAACCCTGTCGGAAGGCATTTCCAACGAGGGCTCGAGGTGCTGCGTGGTGACCGCAAGCCCCCGAGTGTATTTCTTGTAATAACTCCTGACCTTCGGCGATGGATATGCAACGTTGTAGGACGCCTGAGGGGCTGCGGTGGTAGAGCTCCTTCCCGTCACCCAGCAAGACGAACGACTTGGCGCCCCACGCTAGTTGCCGAGCTTCGGCTCTGTCGAGGGGTAGCTCTCCTCGGTGGAGATATTGCAGGTACAGGGTCTGCCAGTTTCGATTAGGCGTGACCCCATACCGCTCTTCCTCGACGCGCAGTGCCTCACCCTCGGGGGCCGAGGGTGCCTCGGGCAGGGCCAAGGCTTTCTCGGGCTCGGGCGTGTCGCTGGTCTTGACTGAGGGTTGATGTAGGTCTCGGGAGAAGACGTCCGGGGGAACCGTTGTCCGCGCCGAGGCTATCTTAGCCAGCTCATCCGTAGTCTCGTTGTATCGTCGGGCGATGTGGTTGAGCTCGAGCCCATAGAACTTGTCCTCCAGGCGCCGAACCTCATCGCAGTAGGCTTCCATCTTCGGGTCGCGACAGTGGGAGTTCTTCATGACTTGGTCGATGACAAGTTGCGAGTCGCCGCGAGCGTCGAGGCGTCGGACCCCTAGCTCGGTGGCAATTCGCAACCCGTTAACCAGAGCCTCGTACTCGGCCACGTTGTTGGACGCCGGGAAATGGAGGTGCAACACGTAGCGGAGGTGCTTCCCGAGGGGCGAGATGAAGAGCAGGCCCGCGCCCGCTCCTGTTTTCATCAACGACCCGTCGAAAAACATGGTCCAGAGTTCCAGTTGGATCGGAGCTGCTGGAAGCTGGGTGTCGACCCATTCAGCCACAAAGTCCGCCAAGACTTGGGACTTGATGGCCTTCCGAGGGGCGAATGAGATTGTCTCGCCCATAATCTCCACTGCCCACTTTGCAATCCTACCCGAGGCCTCTCGGCACTGGATGATCTCTCCCAGGGGGAAGGATGACACCACAGTCACCGGATGAGACTCGAAGTAGTGTCGCAACTTTCGCCGCGTCAGAATTACCGCGTAAAGTAGCTTCTGGAATTTGCGGGTAGCGGATTTTGGTCTCAGACAGTACTTCACTGATGAAGTAGACCGGCCTCTGGACGGGCAATGCGTGCCCCTCTTCTCGTCTCTCGACCATGATCGCGGCGCTGACCACCTGAGTGGTAGCGGCGACGTAGACCAAGAGGGCTTCTCCGGCAACAGGGGGCACCAAGATGGGCGCGCTTGTGAGGAGCACCTTTAGGTTCCCGAGGGCTTCCTCGGCCTCGGGGGTCCAAGTGAAGCGCTCGGTCTTCCTCAAGAGGCGGTACAGAGGTAGGCCTCTTTCGCCGAGGCGTGAGATGAAACGGCTCAGAGCCGCAAGGCATCCCATGACCCTCTGTACTCCTTTCAAGTCCTTGATGGGGCCCATGTTGGTGATGGCCGCGATTTTCTCCGGGTTGGCCTCGATGCCCCGCTCGGAGACGATGAACCCCAAGAGCATGCCTCGGGGGACTCCGAAGACACACTTCTCGGGATTGAGTTTTACGCCTTTCGCCTTGAGACACTTGAATGTCGTTTCAAGGTCGGAGAGGAGGTCGGAGGCTTTCCTCGTCTTGACTATGATGTCATCGACGTAAGCCTCAACCGTTCGACCAATGTGCTCTCCGAACACGTGGTTCATGCATCTTTGGTATGTCGCACCCGCATTCCTCAAACCGAATGGCATAGTAACGTAGCAGTACATGCCAAAGGGTGTGATGAAAGAAGTCGCGAGCTGGTCGGACTCTTTCATCCTGATTTGGTGATACCCTGAGTAGGCATCGAGGAAAGACAGGGTTTCGCACCCAGCAGTGGAATCCATGATTTGATCGATGCGAGGCAGAGGGAGGGAACTTTCGGACATGCTTTGTTTAGACCAGTGTAGTCTACACACATCCGCCATTTCCCTCCTTTATTTCTCACAAGCACAGGGTTGACAAGCCATTCGGGATGGAATACCTCTTTAATGAACCCTGCAGCCATCAGCTTGTGGATCTCCTCGCCTATGGCTCTGCGCTTTTCTTCGTCGAATCGATGTAGAGGCTGCTTCACGGGTCGGGCTCCAGCTCGGATATCCAGCGAGTGCTCGGCGACATCCCTCGGTATGCTAGGCATGTCCGAGGGACTCCATGCAAAAACCTCGGCGTTCGCGCGGAGAAAGTCGACGAGCACTGCTTCCTATTTGGGGTCGAGCTCGGAGCCGATCCGGATCTGCTTGGAGGCGTCGTTGCTGGGGCCGAGAGGGACGGACTTAATCGTCTCAGCTGGCTCGAAGTTGCCGGCGTGGCGCTTCGCATCTGGCGCCTCCTTGGAGAGGCTCCCCAGGTCGGCGATGAGGGCCTCGGATTCGGCGAGGGCCTCGGCGTACTCCACGCACTCCACGTCGCATTCGTACGTGTGTCGGTACGTGGAGCCGATGGTGATGACCCCGTTGGGGCCCGACATCTTGAGCTTGAGGTAGGTGTAGTTGGGGACGGCCATGAACTTGGCGTAGCATGGTCTCCCCAGCACTGCGTGGTAGGTTCCTCGGAACCCGACCACCTCGAACGTGAGGGTTTCCTTTCGGAAGTTGGAGGGAGTCCCGAAGCAGACTGACAGATTGAGTTGCCCAAGGGGTTGGACGCGTTTCCCGGGGATGATCCCGTGAAAAGGCGTCGCACCGGCCCGGATCGAGGACAGATCGATCTGCAGGAGCCCGAGGGTCGCGGCGTAGATGATGTTGAGGCTGCTGCCTCCGTCCATGAGGACCTTGGTAAGCCTGACGTTGCCGATGACGGGGTCGACAATGAGAGGGTACTTTCCTAGGCTCGGCACGCGGTCGGGGTGGTCGCCCTGGTCGAAGGTGATGGGCTTGTCGGACCAGTCTAGGTAGACTGGCGCTGCCACCTTTACTGAGCAGACCTCCCGACGCTCTTGCTTGCGGTGCCGAGTCGAGGCGTTCGCCACTTGCCCACCATAGATCATGAAGCAGTCGTGGACCTCGGGGAACTCCTCTGCCTTGTGATCCTCCTTCTTGTCGTTGTTGTGGGCTCTGCCACCTTTCGCCGGTGGCCCGGCCTTGTGGAAGTAGCGTCGAAGCATGACGCATTCCTCAAGGGTGTGCTTGATGGGACCCTGATGATAGGGGCACGACTCCTTGACCATCCTATCGAACAGGTTGGCGCCTCCGGGAGGCTTCCGAGGGTTTCTGTGCTCGGCGGCGGCGACAATGTCTGTGTCGGCGACGTCGCGTTTTGCTTGTGACTTCTTCTTGCCCTTCTTCCTCGCGCCGCGCTGAGCGGACGCCTTGGGGACGTCTTCCGGCTGACGCCCCTGAGGCTGCTTGTCCTTCCGGAAGATGGCCTCGACCGCCTCCTGACCAGAGGCGAACTTGGTGGCGATGTCCATCAGCTCGCTCGCCCTAGTGGGAGTCTTGCGACCCAGCTTGCTCACCAGGTCGCGACAAGTGGTACCGGTGAGGAACGCGCCGATGACATCCGAGTTGGTGATGTTGGGCAGCTCGGTGCCCTGCTTCGAAAATCGCCGGATGTAGTCCCAGAGGGATTCTCTCGGCTGCTGGCGGCACCTTCGGAGATCCCAGGAGTTCCCAGGGCGCACGTATGTGCCCTGGAAGTTGCCGACGAAAGCTTTGACCAGGTCGTCCCAGTTGGAGATCTGCACAGGAGATAGATGCTCCAGCCAGGCTCGGGCGGCGTCGGAGAGGAACAGGGGAAGGATGCAGATGATGAGGTTGTCATCGTCCGTCCCACTCAGCTGGCAGGCCAGCCGGTAGTCCGCGAGCCACAGTTCCGGCTTCGACTCCCCCGAGTACTTGGTGATGGTAGTCGGGGTTCAGAACCAGGTCGGGAACGGTGCCCGTTGTATGGCCCGGCTGAAAGCTTGCGGACTGGGTGGTTCGGGCGAGGGGCTCCGATCCTCCACGCTGTCGTAGCGTCCCCCACGCCTGGGGTGGTAGCCTCGACGCACCTTCTCGTCGAGGTGGGCTTGACGGTCGCGGCGGTGCTCGTTGCCGAGGCGTCTTGGGGCCGCAGGCGCTGTGTCCCGCGTGCGCCCGGTGTGGACCGAGGCTTCCCGCATGAATCGGGAAGTCGCAGCGCGATGCTCCGGGGGTACCCCTGCCTTCGGGAGGCAGAGCTCTCGGCCCGTCGGACCGCGACATCCTCTAGGAGATTTTTGAGCTCTCCTTGGATACGCCACCCCTCGGTGGTGGATGGTTTCGGCATCGCTCGGAGTAGTATCGCTGCTGCAGCCAGGTTCTGGCCGACCCCACTGGAAGCCGGGGGCAGCCTCGCCCTGGCATCGTCGGTGATGCGGTGCTGGACGTCCTGGGCCAGATGACGCGCTTCTCCAGCCGGTGCTCGGCCTGCCCACTCCTGCCCGATATTTTGCCGAAGCTGCACAAGTTGTCCTGCTTCCTCGTCGAGCCTGGCCTGTACCTCGCGGATTTGCTCAAGCCGTGCGTCTTGACCCCCCGCAGGGACTGGGACCACAGCTAGCTCCCGAAGGATGTCAACGCGAGGCGCAGGCCTAGGGGGATCACCATCCTCCGGCATACCAAGATGGTTGCCTTCGTCAAGACCCCCTAGATCGACGTGGAAGCATTCGCACCTTGGGCCACAGTCCTCGTCGCCGAGGCTGTGGCTGCTATCGGAGCAATCGGAGAGGCAGTAGTCACATGCGGTCATGAAGTCCCGCATGACACTGGGGTTATCGAGCCCGGAGAAATCCCAACCAGAGTCAGGCTCGTCATCTTCCTCGGAACCCGGGGGCCCATAGGTCGAGACGGCCGTCAGTCGGTCCCAGGTTGACCGCATATGATACCCCGGAGGGTTTGGACATGCCTTTATGAAAGCGTCCACCGAAGCGGGATCGCTTGGTGGGTCACAACTGAATCTAAAAGGCATGGGATGGGAAACGGACGGTACCTCTTGATCGACGGGTGGTGACGAAGTCGCGTCAGGGACGGACTGCACCGTTGTCTCAGGTACGAGGTTAACGCCCAGGAAGTCCTTCGCGAGCGTGCTGGCGTCATCCGTCTGCTTGGGGTTGGCGTGTTGCGGGGAAACGACGCTTGTCTTCGTCTCAGACGCGAGGTCAACGCCCGACGTGTCCCCCGTTGGGGCGTCGGCGCCGTCGACTCGCTCGACAGCCGACGAGGTGCCGCCTCCTGATTGGCCATGCCTACCCCGCCTCCTCCTCCGTCAGCGGGGAAGGTGACGGGACAGACCCGGATATCGCTCTTCCGCCACGTGGGGAAGACGTCGTCGATTCCGCCGCCGACGGGCGGGCTGACGGCCGCCATTGTCGTTGTCGCGCGGCGGAGGAAGGAGTGTCATGTCGTAGCTGCCGTCGAGGGACATGAACTCAAGACTCCTGAAATGGAGCACCGTCCCGGGTTGGAGTGGTTGCTGGAGACTACCCATCTGGAACTTGACGGGAAGCTGTTCGTCACCATGCAGTAGGCCCCTACCTGGCGTGCCAACTGTCAGCGTTTCGACCCCGGGGGGTCCCTGGACCGACGAGTAAACTGTCGCTGCGTGTCCCATTCCAGATGGGTCGGCACGAGACGAAACACAAAGGGGGGAAAACAGCAAAGGGGAACCCGTGGCCTTCGTGTTGTCCTGTGCCCAGGGCGGATGCGCTTGCAGTAGGGGGTTACAAGCGTTCGTGTGGGAGAGAGAGAGAGAGAGCCTTGTGCGTCAGCCCGTTCTCCCGCGCGGCCAACCCTCTCGTACGAGAGCCCTAGACCTTCCTTTTATAGACGTAAGGAGAGGGCCCAGGTGTACAATGGGGGGTGTAGCAATGTGCTAACGTGTCTAGCAGAGAGGAGCCAGAGCCCTAAGTACATGCTGTCGTGGCTGTCGGAGAGGTTTTGGCGCCCTGTTCATGTGATGTCGTGGCCGTCGGAGGAGCGTTTGAGCCCTGTGGAAGTACAGCTGTCGGGGCTGTCGGATCCTTGCTGACGTCTCCTTGCTTCCATAAGGGGCTGAGAGCCGCCGTCGTCACGGAGCACATGGGGTGCCATCATTACTTGTTTACCGGGGCGAGCCAGATGGGACGTCGGTCTTGTTCCCCGTAGCCTGAGCTAGCTAGGGGTAGGGTAATGATGGCTCCCCCTGCGACGTGGTCGGTCCGAGCCCGAGGTCGGGCGAGGCGGAGGCTCCTCCGAGGTCGAGGTTGAGCCCGAGCCCTGGGATCGGGCGAGGCGGAGTCCGTCTTCCGAGGTCGAGGCTGAGTCCGAGCCCTGGGGTCGGGCGAGGCGGAGTCCGTCGTCCGGCGTCGAGGTTGAGCCCGAGCTCTGGGGTCGGGCGAGGCGGAGCTTCTCATGGCGCCCGAGGCTGGACTTAGCTGCTGTCAGCCTCACTCTGTCGAGTGGCACAGCAGTCGGAGCAGGGCAGGCGGCGCTATTTTCCCGTCAGGTCGGTCAGTGGAGCGGCGAAGTGACTGCGGTCACTTCGGCCCTATCGACTGAGGAGCGCGCGTTAGGATAAGGTGTCAGTCGATCCTTGCATTAAATGCTCCTGCGATACGGTTGGTTGGCGTGGCGATCTGTCCAAGGTTGCTTCTCCGCGAAGCCTGGGCCTCGGGCGAGCCGAAGGTGCGTCCGTTGCTTGAGGGGACCCTCGGGCGAGACGTGAATCCTCCTGGGTCGGCTGCCTTTGCCCGAGGCTGGGCTCGGGCGAGGCGGGATCGTGTCCCTTGAGTGGACGGAGCCTTGACCTGAATCGCGCCCATCAGGCCTTTGCAGCTTTGTGCTGATGGGGGTTACCAGCTGAGATTAGGAGTCTTGGGGGTACCCCTAATTATGGTCCCCGACATGTTTACTTACAAAAGCTCCACCAAGCTTGTCGAGCATCCAATGCTTGGGCGCATTGAGCCTCTTCAAGTGCTTCTTCAATCCCCTAGCCTGGATTGCAAAATAATAATGATCAACAAAAGCGCAACAGATTCCAGTATGGCATTCATAGGTGACTCATCCAGATTGCATTAGCTGTTAAAAGTAACAGCAACTACACACTACTTGAAAACAAAAGACCCTTTTCATACATGTCTATCTCTATTACTTATATATGAGCAGTGCCATCGTCAGCACCTCCTGTATGTATACCTAGGACGACATCAGCTGGCGAGGGGCACGGGGACGCACGGGCGTCTTGGACGGGCTCACCCTAAAAACACACTAGAACGACTCTGTTATCCAACCGCCCAGAAGAGCTCCTTCCTCAATGCAAAGCGTAAGAAGATCAGTTAGAGTTTTACCTTATTGGCAAGGATCCCAGTACCACACCGCTACAGTGAGAGCGGCAGTAGCACTTTCTGCCTTGAAAAAAAATTGAGGCCCAGTCTTAAAACAACTCGCAGAATAATAAGGCATTTGAACAGCAGACCAAACAACTAGCAGAATAAAAAAGAAGCTACGCAAATTTGAAGGCGAAGGTATGCTTAGCTGACCATCACGAATCCCAGTTTCAGCCCATGGAGCGGGATTTGTTGCTCATGTCTGCCTTTCTGTCCTTTTAGATAGCTAATGCCAATAGTTCATGCAAAACTATTATCAACTGTTCCATTGTACATGTATAATACTTGGAAATAAACACAGCCAGTAGCCACCAATACCCATTCCTTATGCCAAATTTGTGACATGAGATGGAAATAGTACATCAATAACCAAACGAGGGGTGAGCATAGAAATTTAACATCCAACATCAAAACTTGCAAAACTTGGATGTTTGAGTCCACCTCTCGAGCCTAACGGACGTGAAATCGCCATGACCTGGCAGCCTTTGCATCAAAAAATAACTCCAGTTCTATAGTAAATGTAACCATGTGTGCATACGTACCTTGCAGTTCTGTGCGGCCTAGTACTTGGTCACCTGCACAAGGTACTTGTAACACCCCTGGTGTTACTGCAACTAAAACTTGAGCATAGCATCATAAACATTGGCATTGCATATGTTTGACACACCTAGAGTGCATTCACTAGGTAAAAATTTCAAACAAGTTGTATTGTTTTAGTGTTTTGCAAATAGAACCCTAGATAGGGAATTTAACCCTAAATAGGGATTAAAGGGGTAAGATATAACCCAAATTGAGAAAACCTAAAAGCTCTAGGGAAATAGTCATCAAATATTCTCAAGAATAAAGTTGAACCACATTTATACCCCTCGGATACCAAAAACCCTAATTGGAACCCTAGAAAACCCTAAATCCAAACCCTAGGGGCTTATGTGCAAAATTCGACCACTTTTGGACTAAAGTGCAAAAACCAAGTTAAATAAGTATCTTAAGTCATTTGGGTCACTCATATGTGAATTTACAAGCCAAACCCTAAGTTTTGGCCTCATTTGCAAAAAGGACCCTATTTGAGGTTTTATACTAAGTCTGAAAACAGTGTTATGGGCTCAACTTTTGAGCCTTGTAACTTTTAAATCATAGGGTTTTTGCCCTAGGTCACCACATTAAAATTATAGCCCAATCATAGGAGAACAACTTTGCTTAAGAGTGTGAGCATAGTTTTAAGAAAATATTGGAGATAATTGAGCCTGAAGTTGGACTGTCAGACTGCTTGAAATCTGAAATTCAGATTAACAGTGGGATGACATGAACTTAGGGCTTAATTTTAAGCAAGATTCAGTGACTTTTTGTGGGAGCACATTGTAGCAAAGTTATAGCTGGATTGTAGCTCTACAACTTTGCTGTAGGTCACTGGATGAGTTGTTATTTGAAATTGAGAGAAAACTGGGCTCCAAACTTGACTGTCAGGCTGTCTGAATATAAATCTCCATGGTACAGTGCTACCAGGGAGATCAGACCACCAGCGCGGCAGTCTCTCACCGCCGATGACTGATCTTCGCTGAGATTCACGCCGCCGCCGTTGCGATTCACGTCGCCGGTGACCAGATAAGATCGCTCGGTAAAGGCATGCGCTGGACGGCACTCCGGTGAACCCCCAGTACTTCCCCTCTACCGTGCGGCTTGAGCAGATAAGCCCGCTGGGGATCCCCGTCGCTCGGCCTTACGCCACGTATCCGGGCACCTCTGTCGCATCGCCGTGACTCCCCACTGTTGTCTCATCATTGCCGGTGAGCCCGCCACGGCGGTGGACACGAAATCGCGAAGCCGATGATCTTCCTTATCTCCGGCCGCCCACACTGTCCACTCAAATTAAGCGCCACCGCCCCTGGGATCTATAAATTGACCCTGCAGAGAGCTTCACAACATCATCACCCACCCAGCCACCACGTATTGCTAGCAATTGTTCGCCCAAGCTCGCGAATTTTGAATTCGCCCCAAATCAATTCTCCGCCACCCGAAACCCAACCTCACTGCGGCCAGCCTTATTCTGGTCAGTTCGTCTCCTTCTCTCCCTCATTTAAGCTTTCCCTTAAGTCTACGATGCTTGCCGACCCACACAATCGAGCTAGGAGCCCTTTGGTCGCCGGGAACGCGACTGTCTTGCCGCGATGTTCACGGCCACCGTGGCCAGAGCAAGCCATTGGGCCATAGATGGAATTAGGTTAGGGGAAATGCTCGGGCTAGGTCCAATTTGATGTCCGCCGCTCGGGAACCCTAGCCGTTGCCCCGTTCGGCCGGTGCAGGCACTCGCCGGAGTTCGGCTGGGCGTGAACGCCGTCGAGGACCTCCCTCTGCGAAGAGTTAGAACTACAGGGGCTTCTCTGCAATCTGTCAGCGACACAGTGTAATAGTGATAGAAGCCAGTTCTGATTAGCCAAACCCCGAGGACCTCTGTGCAAAGTCGCCAGGGCGCGAGCGCGCGCGCGCGTTTTCCCCTAGTACTGGGCCGGCTGGGCTAGAATCAGCCCAACACTATTCAATCTTTTTCCTTTTCTTTTTTTGTAGAGCTTTGGAAATTTGTTAAAAATTGTAGAAAAATCCTAAAATTGTGAAACCAATTTTCCTAGGCTTCTTATTTTCCATAGAATTTAATAAAAATAGTTGTATGAATTTTAGGTTAACTAAGGAATTTTAAGGTATTTAAAGTAGTTTAAGGTAGTGGTTCTGGATTTTTAGAAAATAAATGGAATTTCCAAAAATGTCCAAACTTTTTACATAAGTTCTATACATTATTTAGAGGCCTTGGGTAGAATTTGGGTTGATTTGGACCTTGTTTGATACTTAGAACCTAAAACCCCCCTGCCCTTTGAACTCCTTTACTGACTCCGGAAACCCTAAGTTCTCGGAGTTCCGTGAAGGAAAGTTGTATTCAAGACTTAGATAATAAATCTTTATTATCTTCGCACTCTCATGAGCATTACATGGCATTCATTCTTATATATATACCTATATGGTTATATTTAGAAAATGAAGAAGAGATTGAAGTGACCAAAGAGAAGACACCACCACCTACGGATTCTCAGGCCGGCAATTGTTTCTACTTCGATATCTGCGGGACTGAGCCTGACTCACCTACTAACGAAGGCAAGCCCCGGTGCATTTACCACCTCCTTGATGCTTTTAAAATCTTTCTCACTTGATTGCTGCATTAGGTGATAGGAGTTGAATGCTTAAACAATTCCTGCACTACCTTCCTTGAATTTGATTACCTTCCTTGATCACCCGTTTTACAAAAGGATTTTGATGCTTTGCCTTGCTCTAGAAAAACAAAAGGATTTGTTTTACAAAAGATGTTTGGCAAAAGTGGGAGGGTTATTTTTGAAAATAAAACTTGATGGTGAATCTGTCAAAGGCCTTGATGGATTCAACATCGGAAAAGATGTACCTCTGCCAGGTACCAAACTTTGGGTTTGAAATGATTAAGCCGAGACCGGGCGGGTGACTTGCACGAGAAAGGAGTCTCGGTGTAGTGTCTCCGTCTGAGTCGATTAAGGACCGTCTCGATGTAGGCCTGCTGACCGGGGACCCTTTAACTGGTCACATGCCTCGTCATGGGTAAGCCTTGCCTCGGGCAGACTAAGGCCAGAATAAGATAACACGAAATGGGCGTGGAGCGGTGGCGGGAGTAGCGTGTACCCTCCGTGGCAAGAGGCTGGACGGTGGTGTATCTGTGCTCTCGGTTTGTGTGAACCTGATCTGGTCTTAAAAACCCCAGTGGCGGGTTGACATATGCAAGGGTTAAGTGCTACATATGTCGTGTGATTGGAGATCCTCAGCTGAGTATAATCGATTCGGATCGCCGTACCTTCGCGGTTATGAAGACTTGGTCACTGACTTACACGTAGCATTCCACTAAAGATGATGGTTTTGTTAAGAAATTGGCTAGTGCAGGACAAGTGATTGAACTAGGGTAGAAAGAACTCTAGTTACAGGTAATTCTACTTAATTTGACAAATAAAACTGGATTTTTAAGGATCCACTTTAGTAAGCATTTCTGCAAAACAGAGTCTTTGATTATTGAAAAGCCTTACCTTGACTCCCTTAACCAGCATACCCTTGAGAGTCTTTTCTTTAGTCGGGTAAGACTTGCTGAGTAATTCCATACTCAGGGTTTATCCCTCCGTTGTTTTTAGGTGAGGAAGCGACAAATTTTTATTGCTTCTGCTCCAAGGTGGTTCCCAAGGAAGAAAAACAAGAGTGAAGCCGCGGGAGGACTTGGTCCTCCATATAGGACTTTTGTTTAAAAACTATCGGGAGGAGTTTTTGCCTCCCTTGGTATTGTAATAATATTACTCTGCACTCCTAGGATAACTCTGGTCTGTAATAAGTAACTTGATCTTACTTTTTAAATAAATGTAAGTTATGTAATCGCTTCTGCATTTCTATATCTTCGATGTTCTGTAATGTCTGCAAGACGGGTGAAACGTTCCTGGAAAGGTAAGAAAGAAGATACCGAACTTGTGAAGTAATTTAGGAACATCTATAGGGTGTCTGATGTCTGTTGGACAAGGACAACTGTAGGTGGGCTTAATTACTTGGGAGGTTCCGTCACAGCTGGTATCGGAGCGTAGCCCTTCTTTGCAGATATTATGAGGCATCTTCAAAAAGATTTTCTAAAAGTCTTACCTAGAAACTCTCTTCCTTTCTTACCTAAGTATTCTGAAGAGTCTATCTTAAAGACCAGGTAGTAAGAGTGCAACATATAGAAGGTGTGAATCAACTAAGGTTGATTCTGTAATTATACATGCATCATGCTAAGAACCATACTAATCAAATTTTCCCCCTTAGAAAATGCCGCCGCGCACAAGGAGAACAACGCGCAAACATACTGGACCGATTGGTGTGCCGAGTCACCAGCTGACCCCAAGGCATGATAATAGTAGTAGCGGAAGCAATGATCCTATAGGGGATCTTGAAGCTGAAGTAAGTCGACTCCAAGCGAAACTCCGCCGCAGAACGACTATCTGGGTCATAGATGGCGACCGCATAAATGAGTTGAGAAGAGATATCTGCCATCTGCGAGATCAGCTCGCGGACCGGGATTTGGCACTTGACTGGGTTGTTCAATCCCGTTCGCTTGCATGGGACAAGGAGCAAAAAGCTCAAGCTCGAGTAGCCGAGCTCAACTTGGCTGTTGATGAACTGCAGACATATTGCAATACCTTACATGAAGAGATTCATGTATTATATTCGCAACTGCATCCCAGTGAGCCTACGAATCCTGGTGAGTCGGAAGCCGGACCCTCGCATGTTGCGGGACACGCGCTTGGTGGTGAGTTAGACCTTTTTCAGCCCCCTCCTTCTATGAGGCTAGTCGACGAATGGTCTCCCACACCCGACGACGAGGCCGCCAAAAGCAACGGAAAGCAGGAATAATGGGGTAGTAGAAGTAGAAGTAGTGTATTGTATAACAGGTTGCTCTAATGTATAATAGGTTGTACTATTGTATAATAGGTTGTGCTATTGTATAATAGGTAATGTATCCTGTTGTAAAAATTCGAGTCTGTACATTACTCTTTTTGGTAATGTAAAATGGATGGTTTTTCCTTGGCATATCATATTGTTTTCCAAATGTTGTTGCCACAGATGCCTTCCAAGACTCGAGCACAGGACGGAGCTAGTACCTCCTGTGGGAGGGAGTCTACCCCAAATCCACCTCCTGTTCCTCCCACACTGGCCGAGGCGATTGTGGCCTTGGTAAATGCAACCGCGGATAATACCCGTTTTCTTAGAGAGATGGCGGGTCAACAATTGCAACAACAAGGTGGGCGGGGTTATCAACAGGGCCCCCGTGAAACCTCTTACTTGGACTTCTCAGAGACGCGACCACCGCTGTTTGTCAAAGCCGAAGACCCGTTAGAAGCAGATGAATGGCTTCGTGTGATTGAGCAAAAGTTTGGACTGCTGCGATGTTCAGAAACCCAGAAGCCTTTATTCGCAGCCCAGCAACTGCGCGGACCTGCCAGCACTTGGTGGGGTAATTTTGTGGCCGTTCAACCGGCCAATCATTAGATAACTTGGGAAGAATTCAAGGTGGCCTTCCGCGAGCACTATATACCAGAAGGTGTTCTTCACATGAAGCAAGAAGAGTTTATGAAGCTGAAACAAGGAGGGGATACTGTTAACCAGTATCTCAATAAGTTCAATCATTTGTCACAATATGCAATCGATCAAGTGAACACTGATTTGAAGAAGAAGAATTGCTTTATGAGAGGATTAAATGATCGACTGCAAAGGAAGATGGCAACCTGCATAGATCTTACTTATGGAAGAGCTGTCAGTACAGCACTGGCAGTAGAAGCGAAGTATGCAGGCGCTGGTAAATCCAAGGGTTTTGGAGGTGACAGGTCTAGTCAGGGCCCGGTGAACAGGCAACGGTTCGTCATCCGGCCTTCTAACCAGAATCGTTCTTTCGCTCGTCCACCCTCCTTTCCTTTTAAGCAGCCAGTCTTTATTCGTCCCAATAATGCCCCTACTACATCAAGTCAGCCGGGTGCCCCAGGCACTCGATTCCCTGCTTTACCCAGCTCGTCGACTGGATGTTTCAATTGTGGCAAATCTGGGCATTTTATCAAGGATTGCCCTTATCCAAAGCAGAACCAGTCAAATAATCAGCAAGGATCTGGGAATTCATCTCAAGCCAAGGAAAATAATATGGGCAAAAATACAAAGAAGACGGGACGCATATATTATACGCAAGTGGCCACTACACCGGACGGTGAGCCGGTAATGATGGGTACGTTTCTTGTGGCCAATCATCCCGCAGTTATTCTCTTTGATTCTGGTGCTTCGCATACATTCATCAGCAAGAAATTTGTGGAGCAACATTGCATCTCATGCCATGAATCAAAAGAGGGGTTTAAAATTCACTCACCAGGGGGACAAATATTTACTAGAGAAGTGGCCTATCAAGTGCCCGTAACCTTGGCCGGATGGGACTTTCCTACTAATATGATCATTCTGAAAGGCCAAGATATATATGTCATTTTGGGTATGAATTGGTTAGCCAGACATAAAGCAACTCTCAACACTGATCAGAGAATTATCAGGTTGAGTCATAACCAGGAAGAAATTCTTTTGCCTATCCCCATTCCAACCAAAGCTACTGGCAGAGCTTATGAAGCCATTATACCGGAAATCAAGGATATTCCGGTGGTATGCGAGTTTCCCAATGTCTTTCCCGAGGATTTGCCCGGACTGCCACCTGAACGGGAGGTAGAGTTTGTAATTGAGTTGAAACCCGGTACGGCTCCAGTATCTAGAAGATCGTACCGAATGCCTCCTAATGAGTTGGCAGAACTGAAGATCCAATTACAAGATCTACTTGAGAAAGGATTTATCCGGCCAAGCTCATCGCCGTGGGGTTGTCCAGCCATATTCGTCAAAAAGAAGGATCAAACTTTACAAATGTGTGTGGATTATCGACCCCTGAATGAGGTCACCATCAAAAACAAGTACCCTCTTCCAAGGATTGACATTTTATTTGATCAACTGACTGGAGCAAGGGTATTTTCCAAGATTGATCTCAGATCGGGCTATCACCAGATCCGTATTCGGCCCGAAGATATACCAAAGACCGCCTTCACTACGCGGTATGGATTATTTGAATACCTGGTAATGTCTTTCGGATTGACAAATGCTCCTGCCCACTTCACGTATTTGATGAACTCGGTATTTATGCCCGAGTTGGACAAGTTTGTGGTAGTCTTCATTGACGATATTTTGATATATTCCAAGAATGAAGAGGAGCACGCCCAACATTTACGGATCGTGTTAACGCGCTTGAGAGAACATCAGTTATATGCCAAGTTTAGCAAATGCGTGTTTTGGCTGGACGAAATTCAGTTTCTGGGACATGTATTGTCTGCCAGGGGGATTGCGGTAGATCCCAGCAAAGTCAAGGACATTTTGGAGTGGAAACCCCCGACCACTGTTCATCAGGTCCGAAGTTTCCTTGGACTGGCTGGATATTACCGCCGATTCATACCAGATTTTTCTAAGCTTGTGAAGCCAATCACAAGTTTATTGAAGAATGATATTAAGTTCAATTGGTCTTCAAAGTGTGATGAAGCTTTTGAACAATTGAAGACATTAGTAACCACTACTCCGGTATTGGCTCAACCGGACATCACCAAGCCCTTTGATGTATATTGTGATGCATCAGGCAGTGGACTCGGTTGTGTGCTAATGCAAGAAGGCCGAGTAATTGCATATGCTTCAAGGCAGTTGCGCCGACATGAGGAACATTATCCTACTCATGATCTGGAGTTAGCTGTGGTGGTTCATGCCCTAAAGATCTGGCGTCATTATTTGCTGGGTAATGTCTGTCATATTTATACAGACCATAAAAGCTTGAAATACATCTTCACCCAGTCAGAATTGAATATGAGACAGAGGCGATGGCTCGAGCTAATCAAGGATTATGAATTAGAAATCCATTATCACCCAGGAAAAGCAAATGTAGTGGCAGATGCGCTCAATTGCAAGGCTTCCTGCCATTGTTTAACAGTGAGGACTTCTGACATTACATTATGCCAGGAGATGGAGAAATTAAACCTGGGAATGATTCAACATGGGACTTCAAATCATTTGAAGCTGGAGTCAATCATCATACGAAGAATAATTGACGCACAAAAAGATGATGAGGGTATGAAGCACATACGTGAGAAGATAATGGCTGGAACAGCCAAATGTTTCAAAGAAGATGATCAAGGTGTGATATGGTTCAATAACCGCATAGTGGTGCCGAAGAATGAAGAACTCCGCCAGCAAATCTTAGATGAAGCACATCTTAGTCGCTATTCTATTCATCTGGGAAGCACTAAGATGTATCATGATCTAAAGCAGCACTACTGGTGGACGAAGATGAAAATTGAAATTGCACGCTATGTGGCTAAGTGTGACACTTGCAGACTTGTCAAGGCCATACACATGAAGATAGCTGGTCCATTACAACCTTTGCCGATCCCAACATAGAAATGGGAAGATATTAGTATGGACTTCATTGTGGGATTACCCAGGACTACAAAAGGGTATGATTCTATCTGGGTTATAATTGATCGGCTTACGAAAATTGCTCACTTTCTACCGGTCAAGACAGATCACCCGGTTACTGTCTATGCCCAATTGTACATTGCTCGTATTCTTAGTCTGCATGGTGTTCCGAAGACCATAGTGTCGGATCGTGGACCTCAATTTGTAGCCAAGTTTTGGGAAGCACTTCACAAATCCTTGGGTACTAAGTTGCTCCATAGTTCGGCCTACCATCCTCAAACCAGTGGACAGACTGAGAGAGTAAACCAAATACTTGAAGATATGCTGCGGGCATGTGTTCTGGAATTTCCACAAAAATGGGATGAATGTTTGCCGTTAGCGGAATTTTCATATAATAATAGCTATCAAGAAAGCATCAAGATGGCACCCTTTGAAGCTTTATATGGACGACGATGTCGTACTCCGCTAAATTGGTCTGAACCTGGTGAAAGGTACTTCTTCAGGCCTGATATGGTGAAAGAGACTGAAGAAAGAGTTCAAAGGATAATTCATAATTTGAAGAAAGCTCAAGCTCGTCAAAAGAGTTACGTAGACAAACGGCGAATGCCCTTATATTTCCTTGAAGGATACTATGTCTACTTAAAGGTTTCACCAATGAAGGGAGTATCGCGTTTCGGAGTTAAAGGAAAGCTTGCACCATAATATATTGGTCCTTTTCTTATCCTGGAAAGATATGGGCCAGTGGCATACCGACTTCAGTTACCCGAAACCTTGTTTGCTGTGCATAATGTGTTTCACGTGTCCCAATTGAAGAAGTGTCTTCGGGTTCCTGATCGAACCGTTGAAGTGACAGATGTTGTCCTTGAACCGGACTTGACATATTCTGAGCACCCTATTCGAGTCTTGGATCAAAAGGACAGGGTTACCCGGAGAAAACTCTCAAGTTTTATAAGATACAGTGGAACCAACATTCCGAAGATGAGGCTACATGGGAAACTCAAGACTTTTTAGATAAGAATTTCCCAGGCTTTTTAGCTTCTTGTAAATTGTAAAGCCTGTATAGCTGTTGTAATAAAGGAGTGATTCCAAAACCACCCCTGCCTTGTACCAGAAATAAGGAAATAAAAGTATGTCGTGTTTCCTTTTCCATTACTTACCCTAGGACTTTTAATCTCGGGACGAGATTCTTTTATGGGGGGAAGGATGTAACACCCCTGGTGTTACTGCAACTAAAACTTGAGCATAGCATCATAAACATTGGCATTGCATATGTTTGACACACCTAGAGTGCATTCACTAGGTAAAAATTTCAAACAAGTTGTATTGTTTTAGTGTTTTGCAAATAGAACCTAGATAGGGAATTTAACCCTAAATAGGGATTAAAGGGGTAAGATATAACCCAAATTGAGAAAACCTAAAAGCTCTAGGGAAATAGTCATGAAATATTCCCAAGAATAAAGTTGAACCACATTTATACCTCTGGGATACCAAAAACCCTAATCGGAACCCTAGAAAACCCTAAATCCAAACCCTAGGGGCTTATGTGCAAAATTAGTCCACTTTTGGACTAAAGTGCAAAAACCAAGTTAAATAAGTATCTTAAGTCATTTGGGTCACTCATATGTGAATTTACAAGCCAAACCCTAAGTTTTGGCCTCATTTGCAAAAAGGACCCTATTTGAGATTTTATACTAAGTCTGAAAAATAGTGTTATGGGCTCAACTTTTGAGCCTTGTAACTTTTAAATCATAGGGTTTTTTCCCTAGGTCACCACATTAAAATTATAGCCCAATCATAGGAGAACAACTTTTCTTAAGAGTGTGAGCATAGTTGTTAAGAAAATACTGGAGATAATTGAGCCTAAAGTTGGACTGTCAGACTGCTTGAAATCTGAAATTCAGATTAACAGTGGGATGACATGAACTTAGGGCTTAATTTTAAGCAAGATCCAGTGACTTTTTGTGGGAGCACATTGTAGCAAAGTTATAGCTGGATTGTAGCTCTACAACTTTGCTGCAGGTCACTGGATGAGTTGTTATTTGAAATTGAGAGAAAATTGGGCTCCAAACTTGACTGTCAGGCTGTCTAAATATAACTCTCCATGGTACAGTGCTACCAGGGAGATCAGACAGCCAGCGCGGTAGTCTCTCACCGCCGACGACTGATCTTCGCTGAGATTCACGTCGCCGCCGTTGTGATTCACGTCGCCGGTGACCAGATAAGATCGCTCGGTAAAGGCATGCGCTGGACGGCACTCCGGTGAACCCCCAGTACTTCCCCTCTGCCGTGCGGCTTGAGCAGATAAGCCCGCCGGGGATCACCGTCGCTCGGCCTTACACCATGTATCCGAGCACCTCTGTCGCATCGCCGTGACTCCCCACTGTTGTCTCATCATTGCCGGTGAGCCCGCCACGGCGGTGGACACGAAATCGCGAAGCCGATGATCTTCCTTATCTCCGGCCGCCCACACTGTCGGCTCAAATTAAGCGCCACCGCCCCTGGGATCTATAAATTGACCCCGCAGAGAGCTTCACAACATCATCACCCACCCAGCCACCACGTATTGCTAGCAATTGTTCGCCCGAGCTCACGAATTTTGAATTCGCCCCAAATCAATTCTCCGCCACCCGAAACCGAACCTCACCTCGGCCAGCCTTATTCCGGTCAGTTCGTCTCCTTCTCTCCCTCGTTTAAGCTTTCCCTTAAGTCTATGATGCTTGCCGACCCACACAATCGAGCTAGGAGCCCTTTGGTCGCCGGGAACGCGACTGTCTTGCCGCGATGTTCACGGCCACCGTGGCCAGAGCAAGCCATTGGGCCATAGATGGAATTAGGTTAGGGGAAATGCTCGGGCTAGGTCCAATTTGATGTCCGCCGCTCGGGAACCCTAGTCGTTGCCCCGTTCGGCCGGTGCAGGCACTCGCCGGAGTTCGGCTGGGCGTGAACGCCGTCGAGGACCTCCCTCTGCGAAGAGTTAGAACTGCAGGGGCTTCTCTGCAATCTGTCAGCGACACAGTGTAATAGTGATAGAAGCCAGTTCTAATTAGCCAAACCCCGAGGACCTCTGTGCAAAGTCGCCAGGGCGAGGGCGCGCGCGCGCGTTTTCCCCTGGTACTGGGCCGGCTGGGCTAGAATCAGCCCAACACTATTCAATCTTTTTCCTTTTCTTTTTCTATAGAGCTTTGGAAATTTTTTAAAAATTGTAGAAAAATCCTAAAATTGTGAAACCAATTTTCCTAGGCTTCTTATTTTCCATAGAATTTAATAAAAATAGTTATATGAATTTTAGGTTAACTAAGGAATTTTAAGGTATTTAAAGTAGTTTAAGGTAGTGGTTTTGGATTTTTAGAAAATAAATGGAATTTCCAAAAATGTCCAAACTTTTTACATAAGTTCTATGCATTATTTAGAGGCCTTGGGTAGAATTTGGGTTGATTTGGACCTTGTTTGATACTTAGAACCTAAAACCCCCCTGCCCTTTGAACTCCTTTACTGACTCCGGAAACCCTAAGTTCTCGGAGTTCCGTGAAGGAAAGTTGTATTCAAGACTTAGATAATAAATCTTTATTATCTTCGCACTCTCATGAGCATTACATGGCATTCATTCTTATATATATATATACCTATATGGTTATATTTAGAAAACGAAGAAGAGATTGAAGTGACCGAAGAGAAGACACCCCCACCTTCGGATTCTCAGGCCGGCAATTGTTTCTACTTCGATATCTGCGGGACCGAGCCTAACTCACCTACTAACGAAGGCAAGCCCCGGTGCATTTGCCACCTCCTTGATGCTTTTAAAATCTTTCTCACTTGATTGCTGCATTAGGTGATAGGAGTTGAATGCTTAAACAATTCCTGCATTACCTTCCTTGAATTTGATTACCATCCTTGATCACCCGTTTTACAAAAGGATTTTGATGCTTAGCCTTGCTCTAGAAAAACAAAAGGATTTGTTTTACAAAAGATGTTTGGCAAAAGTGGGAGGGTTGTTTTCAAAAATAAAACTTGATGGTGAATCTGTCAAAGGCCTTGATGGATTCAACATCGGAAAAGATGTACCTCTGCCAGGTACCAAACTTTGGGTTTGAAATGATTAAGCCGAGACCGGGCGGGTGACTTGCACGAGAAAGGAGTCTCGGTGTAGTGTCTCCGTCTGAGTCGATTAAGGACCGTCTCGATGTAGGCCTGCTGATCGGGGACCCTTTAACTGGTCACATGCCTCGTCATGGGTAAGCCTTGCCTCGGGCAGACTAAGGCCAGAATAAGATAACACAAAATGGGCGTGGAGCGGTGGCGGGAGTAGCGTGTACCCTCCGTGGCAAGAGGCTGGACGGTGGTGTATCTGTGCTCTCGGTTTGCGTGAACCTGATCTGGTCTTAAGAACCCCGGTGGCGGGTTGACATATGCAAGGGTTAAGTGCTACATATGTCGTGTGATTGGAGATCCTCAGCTGAGTATAATCGATTCGGATCGCCGTACCTTCGCGGTTATGAAGACTTGGTCACTGACTTACACGTAGCATTCCACTAAAGATGATGGTTTTGTTAAGAAATTGGCTAGTGCAGGACAAGTGATTGAACTAGGGTAGAAAGAACTCTAGTTACAGGTAATTCTACTTAATTTGACAAATAAAACTGGATTTTTAAGGATCCACTTTAGTAAGCATTTCTGCAAAACAGAGTCTTTGATTATTGAAAAGCCTTACCTTGACTCCCTTAACCAGCATACCCTTGAGAGTCTTTTCTTTAGTCGGGTAAGACTTGCTGAGTAATTCCATACTCATGGTTTATTCCTCCGTTGTTTTTAGGTGAGGAAGCGACAAATTTTTGTTGCTTCTGCTCCAAGGTGGTTCCCAAGGAAGAAAAACAAGAGTGAAGCCGCGGGAAGACTTGGTCCTCCATATAGAACTTTTGTTTAAAAACCATCGGGAGGAGTTTTTGCCTCCCTTGGTATTGTAATAATATTACTCTGCACTTCTAGGATAACTCTGGTCTGTAATAAGTAACTTGATCTTACTTTTTAAATAAATGTAAGTTATGTAATCGCTTCTGCATTTCTATATCTCCGATGTTCTGTAATGTCTGCAAGATGGGTGAAACGTTCCTGGAAAGGTAAGAAAGAAGATACCGAACTTGTGAAGTGATTTAGGAACATCTATAGGGTGTCTGATGTCTGTTGGACAAGGACAACTATAGGTGGGCCTAATTACTTGGGAGGTTCCGTCACAGTACTGATGGTACTCCGGTGGCGCCATTTACATCTCAAGCAATTTTTCTCAAAGTTGGATTCTTGATCCCTGCATATCGCTGGTCGTGACCCGTGGGCACGGCGCTCGGATCCGGCAGCAGCAGATCGAGGCGAGGCCGCGAGGGAGGAGAAGAGCCATGATGGGGGGCATCAGATCATCGCTCAACGACAGCAGTATGGGCGTCCTCTTCCTGCTGGTGCTCCTGCTGGATGCGGGCGTCGTCCTCCTAGCCGTGCTCCTAGCAGTAGAGGCTCCAGTAGCAGGAGAAGAGGCAGGATGCGGGCGTCGTCCTCCTGGCCGTGCTCCTACTGGGCGGCGTGTCGTGCTCCTGCTGGTGCTCGACGACTGGAGCCTGCTGCTTGGTGGTGCTCGGCGGATGAGCAGGGGATCCGATCGGGTAGGGGATGAGGATGAGATGACTGATCGGATCAGATGGGCAGGGGATGAGGATGAGTGGATGACCGACCGGATGAGTTGGTTTGCTCGGAAGCTGCCGGCTGGGGGATGGGGATTAGATCATTAGTGTTTGTCGGTTTGGGTGTTTGCCACTTTGGGTCTTTGGCGGAATGATGCCTTAGTGGGCAATGGGCTGGCGCTTGGCGCCTGGGCACAATGGACAATGGTGGGCTGGCGATTTGTTCATTGGTGTCCATGTGTGGATCGACAGTAATGGACTAATGGTTAATTTCGGATATCCAACGAATTACCCGCGGGTGAGGTTTAATATCCAAATCCATGTCTGCTTTATCTCGGATCGGGTACGGGTCTAACCCGCAGGTCAAAAAACATATCCATATCCTGATCCGTCGGGTCGAATATCCGACGGATATCACTATCCACGCATTAAATTGCCATCCCTAGATGTGAGACTTAAGGCATGTTTGTTCGCTACCTAAGTTATCACACTTTGCCTAACTTTTTCGTCTAAGGTTAGTTATTCAATTCGGACGACTAAACTTAGGCAAAGTGTGGCACATTTAGCCACAAACCAAACATGCCTTTAACCCTCTGGTTTAGATCCCGTTTCGTTTGAGCTGAATATACTTATTAAATGTCTAAAGCATAGCCTAGAGCCTGTCATGTCATGAATCATGAAATGACAATAAAACATAAACAAAAGCATAGCCTGGGAGTTTGGAGCACCGCGCTGGGGGCACTGAAGACGACGGATCTTGCCTCTCAGCCTCGGCGATGGGCGTCGGACGCAGGAGATGGCATTAACCACCGCTATATTAATAAAACGTATTGTATATATGTGCAATACGTATATAAAGAGAAATATTCGTGGCATTAACCACCGCTTATCAGGTTGCTTATACCGTACAAAGAGACGATATTATAACTATAAACATACTGTTGATGAGAAAATAAAAAATAATCATATTTCAAACGTATAATTTTATTTGAAGAAGATTCTTATTTAAGCAAGATTTTTTACCTATATGATATATAGAAACCGTACGAACATACAGTCAGCTAACTAGTTCATTTTAAATTCCAAAAAATGTTTAGTTCAATCTAATCAGAATTTACTATTGACTATGTTTTTTCACAATATGTCCTATCAAAAATATCGTACGAGACGGTTTTATGTTTACAAGTTTCTAGTATACTCACTAACATCTAAGACAATTTTGTATAGTCTAGATGACTCTAATAATATCTTTATTTGAGATGGTTTCATATACAGAAGTGTCTAATATACTAACCAAAATAAAAGACACTTCTTGTAAACTTAATGCCTCAAAAGGTATATTTATTTGAGACGGTTTTCAACATCAAACTGTATTAAATCAATATAAGACATTTCCAACCATATATCTGCCTCAAAAACCTTCTTCATTAAAGACGGATATCCAACAAACCGTCTTACCGTACTCAGCACCATATGATAAAAGACGCTTCTATAAAATGCACTGATATTTGTCTTAAGATGTATGTCTTAAATAAGCATATTTCTAGTAGTGGATGTCCAAGACATCCACAGAGTCATTAACTTAGGTCATAATCAAAATTTTGAACGAAACGCAGTACGATAAGGCCTTCACAGGCAGCTAACTGAGGGTTTGCCACTAATCTAGTCTAGAACTCGTCGAAGTCCTGAAACTCCTGAAAGTCCTCCACGTTGCCTTCATCTTCTCCTGAGCACTAGTTGCAATGGGGACAACCTGGGGTTTGGTGTTTTTAAGCAATGGTGAGTACACCTCAACGTACTCAACAAATGTCCTGTTTGGCTAAAGTGGACTAGCTGTATGTGGGGTTAAGCTTAAAGCAGTTGCTTTTAGTTGGTTAGGTATTTATTACCAGTAGAGAGCCATGTTTTAGCAATAACCCCAAGTTATAAACCCAAACATTACTCCCTCCAAGAGGAAATACCAAGAATTCATAATCATAATCACCATCATTAAGCATCATCATAAAAGTATCCAGAGTAACTCTAATCAAAGGAGCTCCCAAGGCTGCTCATAACTGTGAGCATGGCTGATATACTAGCTTCTAACACTCTACAGAGGTTGCACACTTTACCCACAAGTCGTGATCCCTTTTTGCCTCAGGTCGATCAAACCCTCAAACACTACCAAGGTGAGTCGGCAAGGTTTCACTACGTAGCTGTAACACCCTGAATTTTGGGGTATAAAAATTTCCTTGCTCTATACTCAAAATCTAGGTGTTACCCTTTCCTTTATTCACTTTTCTTTTCCCTTTATCAAAACAGTAGAGAGTTATTTTGGTTCTATATTGGTGTGAGCTCTAGAAGTGTCATGATTGTTGCATTCATGCTGCTACATAGTGTTTCCAAGTGATGATCCGAGGTGAGGACGAGCTGACCAGTCGGGCCCAGCGCTAGGGCACAGATGACTGACAAGTGGGGCCCAGGGGCAAGGGCACCCACGTGAAGCGATATCCAGCGATCTAGACCGCTAGATCAAGGCTAAACGGCTAGGATTAGGCGTCAGGGGGGTTAACAGCACTGCGGCCGGCGCTGCTCCATCCGCAGCGGTGAAGTCGCCAAAGACGAGACAAGCGCGGACCCCAGGGGGTCTGGGGTCGCTGGAGTTGGCCAGACCGGTGAGGGGGACCCGACGAACTCGATGGCAGGGTTCTGGCCATGAGAACGGGACTGGAGGTGAGTGAATGGCGGAGGGGGCGCTCTGGGCGGGACACTTATTGTGATATCCTGGCCCCTGGGATGGGATGTCCTGGCCCAAGGCTTAATAGAATTAATAGTGTAATCATACCAACAAGGTGCATCTTCTTTTTCGGAAGCCTATCTCGAAAGAACCTCCAAGTTAAGCGTGCTTGGCTTGGAGCAATTTGGGATGGGTGACCGACCGGGAAGTTTTCTCGGGTGCGCATGAGTGAGGACAAAGTGCGCACAAAAGACTCGTGTTGGTCTGTGGGGACAATATATGATCCTAGACAGCTGCCAGGAGTAAGTACCGCCGGTCCAGGGATTAGACGGGGTGTTACAAGTGGTATCAGAGCCGACACTCGCGGTTTCACGGGCGTGTGTGGGCTAGGGGGTTCGGGTATATGGCGCATGGCACATGTGGGCCCGGAGTGGTCACATGGCATGGCATATGACGGCACTAGACACACAGACGTGGCCAAGAGGGGAGGTTCCTGGATTGGGGTTGACCGACGAGGACGTCGGTCTTCTAAGGGGGGTGGATTGTGATATCCTGGCCCCTGGGATGGGATGTCCTGGCCCAAGGCTTAATAGAATTAATAGTGTAATCATACCAACAAGGTGCATCTTCTTTTTCGGAAGCCTATCTCGAAAGAACCTCCAAGTTAAGCGTGCTTGGCTTGGAGCAATTTGGGATGGGTGACCGACCGGGAAGTTTTCTCGGGTGCGCATGAGTGAGGACAAAGTGCGCACAAAAGACTCGTGTTGGTCTGTGGGGACAATATATGATCCTAGACAGCTGCCAGGAGTAAGTACCGCCGGTCCAGGGATTGGACGGGGTGTGTAACACCCCAGGTGTTTATTTTCCGCTCAACAACGAGTTCGGATTTAAGCACGCAATATCAGTGGATAAAACGAATTTTAAATTTTAATCATTGTCGCTTATCGCTATTTTAATATCGCATCGGTGTCGTTTGTCGCGAGTGCGACATCGTTTTTATTTTTTTATCTGTCCGGGCTCTTCCTAAATTTTCGTAATGTTCGGAACCTAGCTGTTCCGAAAATCGGTGCGTCCGATGAGTATTTAAAATCCATCGCTCGCGCGAACACAAATTCGGAAGCCCGAACTCACTCGAATGATCTTATTTCGAGCAAATTAATTTGAACTTGACGACTAAAATGTTCAGGGTAAAATAATCTGAATCGCGCATTGTCTGAGAAAGATCGTGCGCGGGGATATGATCTAATTTGTTCTTTAGCCCGCAATGTAGGATAACCAAATCAACTGTGTTTTGGTGACGGATAAGTTTTTATCTGATTTCAATTAAATGTAACACCGATTAAAACATTGTAACTAAAATCATTTTTAATTTTAGTCCTCTTACATCTTTCCAAATTCTAGTCCCAATCTCCAGCTGATAATTGTATTTTTATTCAAATTTTTGAGTAAAAGAAAACGAAGGAAGAAAATATCTGCAACCGCTCTTCTCTCTGATTTTATCCACCGCTTTTCCCTTCCATATCTGAAGTCACTAGCCTGGATATTTTCTCCACGTAGTTCTCCTCTTCCTCACGTCTCCTTCTCTCTTATCCATTGGACGCTAGCTCGCTGGAAAATCTCACGCACGTCTCTCCTCCAGCCTTACCCAGCGACCAGCATTTCTTCCATCCATCAGCATCCAAAGGCAGCCGGCTGCCGGCTGTGCTCGTCGGACCCTCCGAGCACCTCTGTGCCCGACGACCTGACCAAGCTCGTCTCCAGCTTGCGTCCATCCTGTGCTCAGTTTCCATCCACTAGCACCGTGTCTCTGGTCCTGCTCGTCGTGGACATCGTCGGCTCTAGTTCCTTGCTCGAGCTCGCCCTTTGCGCAGACCGCGTCTCCCCTCACCTTGCCGCGGTCGGGCTGGCCGTCGTCGTCAGCTTGTGTCCATGCCGACGAATTTGTCGAACTGCTCACTGCATCTCTTTAATCTCGTCGCCTGATTTTTCTGTACCGCGCCGCGCAACCCCTAGAAATAAAAATCACGCCGCCGAGCGCTCCTATCCTTATCCCGCCACCGCCCTTGGTCTCCTACAAATCTCCAGCGCGCAGGTTTCTTCTCCACGCACGCCCGGCAGCAAGCCGCAGCCGAGCAGCTCCTTCCCATCTCCCCTCTGCTCGCTGGCTGAATCCCCAGCCGCTCGGCTCTGCTTTTCTCCCATGGCGCGGGGTTCCCTGCAGGCTGCTCGCGGTATCCATCTCCTCTGCTCCTGCTCGTCCGTCCCTGAGCTCCTGTGCCGCGGCACCTCTGTTCGGCCACGCCTGATCGGATTTCTTGTGCCGTGGCTTCCCCTCCGAGCTCGCCCAGCTCTATTGCCGCGCCCATGGCCGGCGCTCCCTGCTTGGTTCCGTCTGTCGCGCCGTCGTCTTACTGCTCGCCTTTGCGTCGCGCGCATAGCGTTCTGTTGTTCTTGCACGCGCGAAGCTCTTTGCTCGTCAACGCTTCAGCCTGGATTTCGCTTTGTCGCCCAGCTCGGCTCTACATGACTACATCTCCCATGACTGTCTACTCTAGCTCGCCGTAGTTCCTGCGCGCGTCGAGTTTTCTCTACTCTAGCTCGCCGTAGTTCCTGCGCGCGTCGAGTTTTCGTGTGGAGCTCTCTGCTCACGCGTAGCTCGCTCTTTCTTTGTTGCCGCGCGCACGAATTTTATCTGCTCGTCACAGCGTGTCGAGTTCTCACACCATCATCGCTTCTGTCGCAAGCTCGTTGGTCACAGTTGTCTTGACCGCGTTAACTCGCGACTGTGGTCGTGTTCATCGAATTCGCCAACTCTTTGTTGCCGATTTGACTGTCGTCGCTTCGCGTGTTGTCGAGCCGTCGTTTTTTCCTGTCTTGTGCTCGCACGGTTTCCTGCTCGCCAGCGTGCCCTCTCGGCTCGCTCGGCTTTAATTTCCAATCACGTCGTCGATCTCGTCGTTTGCCGTCGAGTTGTCAAACACGTCATCTCCGGCTCGATCCCCACCTCACCAGCTTACCCCAGACTTCAATCGAAGGTCATCGTCGCTCGTGCGTCCCCAAGAAAACCCAAGAATCGGGTGAAGACGAAGTTAGCAGCGCGATATTCCCTAAGCGCTCGACAAATTGCGTGGATCGAAAAATCACTGCCGATCTCATGGATTCGTGTCAACTGTTGAAACGGTAAGCTGATGAATTGTTTAGAATAGTTCGATCGTTGAATAAGTTAATGTGTTAGTGCGAGGCTCATTAGGGTGCTCGATAAATTGCGTAAGTCACGAAACTCTCGTCGACTTCGCAGTTCTTGCGATTATCGAGCCAGGTTCAGTTATAGCGAGTTATTTCGCTATTCCGGTCACTTAGCTGAATTAGTGGACCGAGTAGAATTTTAGTAGGCATATGTGTTGATAAAATATTTTAATCACTTATAAAGATGTAGTATAATTTATAAGGCAAGGGATTAGTTCAGAATTTAATTAATTAACTGATAAGTTGTGATTAGGCTAATTATATTTCTTGTGTATAGTTTGTTGTTCGTGATGTTTGCGTTAGGTTCGAGAAGCGTAATCATTGCGCGTAGTCGCATATTAATAACTAGTGTTTCCGTACAAAATTGTACAACGCCTCGCCACTAGGTGTTTAATACGCTATCGTATAGCACTATTTAGATTTGTGCTATTCTTGTTTATATGCATTCATGTGCATCGTGCATCTCAATTAGGTACGATAATTGATCGCGTGATGCGGAAGACAAGCCAAGTCGACCCCAAGCGCGGGCTAATCCGCAGGATGATGCTGATGGACAAACCTGAAAATGGTCGCCAAGTGGACGTCGTCTAACAACACTAACCTAGTGTTACCCAGGCAAGCCCCGGTGCATTTGCCACCTCCCTTGATGTTTTTAAAATCTTTCTCACTTGATTGCTGCATTAGGTGACAGGAGTTGATTGATTAAACAATTCCTGCATTACCTTCCTTGATCTTGATTACCCTCCTTGAAAACCTGTTTTTACAAAAAGGTTTTACTATGCTTAGTATTGCTTAGAAAAACAAAAGGATTTGTTTTAGAAAAGATGTTTGGCAAAGTGGGAGGGTTGTTTTCAAAAATAAAACTTGATGGTGAATCCATCATGGCTATGATGGATTCAACATCGGAAAAGATGTACCTCTGCTAGGTACCAAGTTTTTGGTTAAAAGATTAAGCTAAGGCCGGGCGGGTGACTTGCACGGGAAAGGAGTCTCGGTGTAGTGTCTCCGTCTGAGTCGATTAAGGACCTTGTCGATGTAGGCTTGATGATCGAGGACCCTTTAACTGGTCACATGCCTCGTCATGGGTAAGCCTTGCCTCGGGCAGACTAAGGCCAGAATAAGATAACACGAAATGGGCGTGGAGCAGTGGCGAGAGTAGCGTGTACCCTCCGTGGCAAGAGGCTGGACGGTGGTGTAACTGTGCTCTCGGTTTGCGTGAACCTGATCTGGTCTTAAGAACCCCGGTGGCGGGTTGACATATGCAAGGGTTAAGTGCTACATATGTCGTGTGATTGGAGATCCTCAGCTGAGTATAATCGATTCGGATCGCCGTACCTTCGTGGTTATGAAGACTTGGTCACTGCCCTACACGTAGCATTCCACTAAAGATGATGGGTTTTTGTTAAGAAATTGGCTAGTGCAGGACCAGTGATTGAACTAGGGTAGAAAGAACTCTAGTTACAGGTAATTCTACTTAACTTGACAAATAAAACTGGATTTTAAGGATCCACATTAGTAAGCATTTCTGCAAAACAGAGTCTTTGATTATTGAAAAGCCTTACCTTGACTCCCATATACCCAGCATACCCTTGAGAGTCTTTTCTTTAGTCGGGTAAGACTTGCTGAGTAATTCCATACTCAGGGTTTTATTCCTTGTTGTTTTTCAGGTTCTAACTTTGTGCTGTTGTTGATGGTGTTAAGTGCCGGTGGGCTCGGCCTTCTTATAAGTCTAAGTAACCCTTCTATACTTCTTATTGAGGATGATCCCTTGAGCTAGCATATATATTTCAAACTTATACTTTTGTAATCACTCCGATAAACTAATGTAAAATTTTTGTAACCTGTAAAATTTGGTAGTAAGATTTCCGCTGCAACAATATTGGTGTGTGTGATTTGTGTTACTTAATCCTGCGGTTCTGGTTGTAAGTGGTTTATCCGATGTCCTTGGGGCAATCGGACAGATCCTGTTAAGTTATCTGGTGCACATGCACAGCCGTCTGAGGTCTTTGGGACAAGGACAGGTGCATGTGGGCCCAATAACTTGGGAGGTTCTGCCACAGCTTGAAGCGTCCCCAATCCTCTGGGACTCAAATGTGATACAATTACTAGTCCCAGGAGGCTAGTAAACACATTTATACATCAGATGATTCAGATCTGCTTAAACGAGACAAACCTATAAAGGTGGCGATCAACTTTAAGAGTTGGTCCACAACTCGGGACATATCATCAGAGTGGGGCTGAAGCAGCCCGATATACGCAGTGAAGCAATTCAGCGGTCCAACAGCCACAGGCAAGGTTGGGAACAGTCGTAACTCTTACCCGATCTCTTTTTTCTGAAAAACAACAAATAAGCAAGGGTGAGTACAAACGTACTCAGCAGCCCACCTTCACCCGCGGAATGGGGAAATCAGATATAATGCATGGAATATGTAGAGCTCAGGATATTTGCAGAAACAGCAATATTTTATGCAGGGTTGTTTTGAAAAACATTTTGTATTTTGCAAAGTGCATCCTCTCCAAAAGGAGCAGGAAGTTTTTCAGTATTATAACAAAATCCCCTGGACTAAACCATCCAGGTATCTCAGCAGTTTCCCACTGGTTTTCATTTTCAAAAACAGCTACTGGACTTCCCGTCCACCATAGCTCACGGCTCAACCGCCGGACCTTTTAAAAACCACTTTTCAAAAGCATCTCTCTTTTTTTGGAAAACAAAACATTAATTGCCATACCATACCAGACTCGTCCATTCCTGTGGACACAGACTATTCGAATAGGTTTTCAAACTCTGCGCAGAGGTGTACACTTTACCCACTAGTCCGGCTCTGCGATCCCATGATCAATGAGACCCGAATCCGACTCTCTTTCATTCCCCGCACGTCCTAACCTTAACGGTTATCCGGAAGGAGTCAGGCCACCACCATGTCCAAACCGGACAAAACTTTCCCCCTCCTTATCCTCCCGGTGCTCCCCAGCCTTCATAACCCTGGGGTTGGACCGTACGAGTTCAGATTGAGTGACTGCCCACACAGTCTCGAGTGGTTGTACTATTAAAGAGTACAGGTAGTGAAGATGACAAACCGGTCCTTATATGAGGGGACAATCCTTCTGCTCACGCCTAAACCAGCTGAGCCAACACCTTAGGCCCTCCCCTAAACCAGGGAGTCCCTGATTATCCCTACTCAAAGGTGATAAGGGTGAAAACCCTTCATCATACACATTTTGAAAAACATTTTCTTTTGAAAACTCACACCTTTCCTCAAATCATTTGGAACACATATATCAGGGATTGATTGCGGCAAGCGGCTGGGTGGCCATAATAACTTGTCTCAAAATCATATCATGCATAAAATAACAGGCTGATGGTTGTGGTTGAAAAATCATAGGTAATTTATGCATCAAAGGGATCCAGTGAGCTTGCCATGCTTATTCGGCGAAGGGGGAAGGGGAGCTCGCGGAACTAGCTTCTGGCTCCACCGCCTAGCGTAGACTTGCAGATCTGTCCTCCACGAGACGGCACGAACGCTCCGATAACTATGCAACATGAACAAGCAAACATACAAACCAGCAAGTATACCAACAAATATTTAGTATAGTGGTCAGAAAAGCGATATATGGATGGGTAGAGTCTTGAGTAGAATCTATGTCATGTGGTGTTGTGATATTACTGGTGGTGGAGCGGAGGTGCTTACCAGGAGGGTGGACTGGAGGCAAAGCGACACTATGTGTGTAGCCGGCAGAGCGGAGTAACTGAGTGGGTGGGGTGTTTGCCTTGGCTGAGGGTGTTGAGTGTGTGTGGAGAGGGAGAGGGTAGCTGGGTGTATTTATAGCTGAGTGTAGGTGGTGTAGCACAGTGAAGTTCACTGTTGGTGAGAATAGTGACGAATGAATCGTCTGACTTGGTATGAACAGGAGAGTTATAGGCAGAATATGGGACGAGAGTATTTTGGGAGTCTTCTGAAACCTGAACCATGCTTAAGGGATGACATGGTTGGATAGGGAATAATTTGATAAGAATTTAGAAACAAGAATTATTGGAATCTGAGTTTGGAAGCCTGGTTCAAAGGAATCTCAAAGTTAAGCATGCTCAACTTGGAGAAACCTAGGATGGGTGACCAGATGGGAAGTTCCCTACTGGAAGGAAAATCACAGTCACCGGAGTCCGTATGACTGGAATATGGGTCTGGCTGGTATTAAGTGGACTGGACAGCATGATGGATGAGTAGTTGAAATTTGGGGCGATCGGATGATCGATGAATAGTAACGATGATTAGTAACGATGAATAGTGGCGATGGAAAAGTAATTATAGATATCATTGATGAATAGTAACGATGATGAATAGTAATGATAAACAGTAACGATGATGAATAGTGTATGTGAATAGTAACGATGAATAGTAATGGTGAATAGTGACAGTGAATAGTCGTATGAACGAACGATGAACGATGAATAGGAACTATGAACGAACGGACGAACGATCGAATGATCGGACGAACGAACGATCGGAATTTCGGCAGCATAACGGCAGGAAAAGATTATTTGGACGAACGAACGGACGAACGATCGAATGATCGGACGAACGAACGATCGGAATTTCGGCAGCATAACGGCAGGACAAAGATTATCTGGAAGAACGATGAATAGGGACTATGAACGAACGATGAACGATGAATAGGGAACTATGAACGAACGATGAACGATCGAATGATCGAACAATCGAACGATCGGAATTTCGGCAGCATAACGGTAGGAAAAAGATTATTTGGACGAACGAACGGACGAACGATCGAACGAACGGACGAACGAACCATGAACGATCGGACGAACGATCGAACGATCGGACGAACGAACGAACAAACTAAGAACAGGGGGACGAACGATCGAAGAACGATCGAACGATCCTTGTGCTAGTGTGTGCTTGTGTGGAACATGGAGTGGGTGTGTGGGGGGGGGGGGGAGAGAGTTGCCATGAAATGGCTTGGGGTGGGATGAGAGGAGGCCCTTGCCCCTCTATTTATAGCCATGGTGGGGGGATTAGGGGGAGGGATGAGAGGATTAGTGGGAGGATGAGAGGATTAGTGGGAGATTAGCATGTATTTGTCTTGTATAAGTGAGATTTGCTTGTAGAGCTCACCGTATGACACTGGAGGCATACGTATACGTATGAGCATGAGGAAAGTTATGAAGAAAATATTTATAGGGACTTGAATAATGATTCTGAAGGTATTTCTCAGGAGGAAAATATCTGGAGATATATCGGTGGAATATTTGGGCAGTATTTCTGGAAAGAACTTGAAGAGGATCACTAGGGAAATATCTGGGCAGTATTTCTGTAAACAATTTGAGGGGGATCACTGAGGAAATATTTGTAGGGTATTTTGAGGAGGATTTTAGAGAGAATATAGACCACTATACTTTATTTGTTGATATCAACTCGCAAACAAACATTTTGAAATGAAATTTGAAATTCATTTTGAATTTAGGGCGAGTTTGAGAAAATTTCAGAATTTGAATTTTTGGGATGCTACACAGCTGGTATCGGAGCAGGATTAAGTATATACGGTCACATACGTATTTTCAAAACAAAAGTTTTGGTTTTAGAAAACCTATTTTCAACTAAACACATTGTTTGGCTTTGAAAAACAGTTTTGAAAAAAAACTATAATGCTAGTGACATCCTCTGTTAAGCCCTAAACTAAGGACTATCAGGTGGCTTATTTGAAAACCACTAACCCACAACCGGGTGGGTATTGCATACATGTGTATTGTTATTTTTAAGGCCATTCAATTTTGAATGGATCGACGCTCAAGGTAAGGTGAGATGTGAGAGCATGACCGAACAAACGTCGGTCTAGGGAAGAGTGTAAAAAGCGCTTGATTATATACATGTTCCACATATGTATATATGAAGGCTGCGATGTGGAGTATTATTTTTCTGGGAATTCAGTACCCCATGGATGTGTATGGGTATACAAACATGGGAATATTGAGAAGTGTAATGTACTTGTAACGACGCACCTACGCTCAGGTAAGAAGGTGAGTTACCATAATGAGCTGCCCTATGGTTAAAGTGTGGCAGCAGCGCCTATGCGTGGCTCGGTGCTTAATGATGAGCTAGCCTCCATATAGAAATATATGGAGTATAAACTGTGATAAACTGTCATGTGTGAATTGCATCATGGGAAATTGGGCTGCGATGGAATTTTTTTTGCAGGTACACTAACCTCGAAAATGTATGTGTAGTTGACGACTAGCAAAATACCGTGAGAGCTATACGCATGCCACCGATATAGAACGCTATTGCCACATTATGTTGGCAAAATCAGTGAGGACGCATAGGACGAGCATGCATCCTGATTGTTGCATCGTGTTTGTCACCTATACACCCAAGATGCTTCTCTTATCTTTATTCCAGTAACCATCGATTGTAGATAATGTGGGGTAATGCTGAATTATGAACTTCGATGAAATAGGTATCCTCCATTCTTTAGGTGACCTCTTAGGGTGCTTTATGTGATTGCTCTTGTGCTTGATGTGTCGATAGAAGGTTAGTGACTTGTTTGCCTAAATCTAGAATTAGGCCATGTTCTTAGTTGGTGAACCGAGACCCAAATTTGAATTTACCATTATCCCTCCATGACCAAACACATCAAAATAAATGCCTAGATAATTTACTTGTTGGACATAAATTGTACCTAGGCTTAAACCAAGAATCTCGAGTCATGTCCCCATCCTAAACCATATCCTTAATCAGTTGGCGCAAGCTGATGTCTCTATTCCAGTTTGCCTGTTCTTAGGGATCGACGTGTTGTTTTACCAACCTAATTTAGGAAAGAGATGTCCGACCATTTTCTTGAGTTTGATGCCTTTGGTTTCCTCATACCTATCGAAGGCATACCAACTTAATCCTTGACTCTTGTAATCTCTGCGATGGGCATAGAAATATGCTTGGGCTCAATTAACAGTCTCCCGTCGTACTCTTTTCATCAACAAGTTTAGGTTATGGCCATGCCTTGTTCATTTCCTTGGGCCATAATCTATTTGGCTCTCTACTTGTAACCATTCTTACAGGTGGAGTATCTCTTTGTATATTGTCACCCTTGCCTAATCCATTGGTGTCGCGCGAGATTTCTTATTGGTTACGTCTGGTAATGGCGTTGTGACTAAAACCGATGGTGCCACGACGAAACCGAGGGCCTCCTGTGGGTATACACACAAGGTTGTGCTGCTCGGCACGCGCTGGTATCACGGTTAGTAGTTGTAATCCATTATGAGACTATATCAATGTGTTATCTTGGCACAATCTAGTTTTACCACGTGAGATTCTCTATTGGTGCCAGTTCGGTAGTGGTGTCATGATTAATGACTTATGGTGCCGCAACGAAACTGAGAGCCTCCTGTGAATGCGCACATAGGACTGTGCCACTCATCGGATGCTGGTATCAAGGTCTCTGGTCATGATCCATTGTGGAACTACACTGATGTGTGATCTTCCGTGGAGTCCTCCCTTGAAACAATTTCTATGTTGTTTGTCAAGTGATCAAGCAACATCTATCATCTCTGTTGGATCAAAAGGGCATACCACTTTCATGTGTGATCTCTTATCTCTTGACTTTGATGGTGACTTCACACATACAAGTTCCCTTTACATCCTTTGTGTAAAGGTGAAGCCTTGGAGCTTTTTAGTGTTGCAAGACAACCAATTAGTTCCCAAAATGGAGATTTGTTTCCCCTGCTGCTGAAATGCAAGAATTTGTTCATTCGCTCTCTTATTTAATCCATGTATTCCCTAACCAAGTCGGTTCATCTTGTATAGAAGAAACGGATGAACAACGTGACCAAATGGATTTCTACCCAAGTGCATGATTTCCTGTTAGCAAATGTGAACTCTCAACCCTTGGATTACCAATGGTACTGAGAGGACTTGCTCAATGTCAAAAGTAGTTTAACAAGTTGGTTTTACTAACTTGTAACTGCTTTGTGAACGAAGGTCGAGTTTAGAGATCGTTTCATCGAGTTATCTAAACTCGCTATGGTCCAAACCATCCTAAGGAAGTACTTTCAAGAATCGAGATTAAGTCGGCCAGTAACCACCTAAACATCGCTCTAGTCATGCCTCGATCGTCTCACGTGTGCTTTTCCAGCATGTGTGATCAAGTAGATCCATGATTAGTGCTTGATAAAATGGATTGGTTGCGAAGGCAGCATTTACAGATCCCTCTGCTGGTAATTTTTTTCAAGTCTTTATCATTTTTCTTGGACTTGGATTCTCTGGCTAACACGAGTTAACTGTGATGTTATTCGACATCCACACTCGTCTCGTGTGCTATGAACTTACCGTGACCACTTGTTGGTAAATCTCTTTCTGTGTGTTTTACCCAAGAGGTTGCATCTGATTCTGTTTGTGTAAAGTTGCATATCTACCACTCGCTCAACAGACTCAGATATTACAGTGTCATCAGAAAAAGTAAACTGCACACATGGAACCTTATGTGTACTTCTGGCAGACATCGTCTCTATTGGTGGACATTTCTAAATTAGCCTAAGGCGACACATGTTATGTCCACTAGAGGAACGACATTTTGAGACACTCGACTTTGTTTGGAATTGTCTCATGATTATCGCTGATATGGACATGGGTTACATGCTTCTCTACTCTTAGAAGTCTTTCGTTTTGAATCTCGGGACGAGATTCTTTTAAGGGGGGAGGGCTGTAACACCCCAGGTGTTTATTTTCCGCTCAACAACGAGTTCGGATTTAAGCACGCAATATCAGTGGATAAAACGGATTTTAAATTTTAATCACCGTCGCTTATCGCGATTTTAATATCGCATCGGTGTCGTTTGTCGCGAGTGCGACATCGTTTTTATTTTTTTACCTGTCCGGGCTCTTCCTAAATTTTCGTAATGTTCGGAACCTAGCTGTTCCGAAAATCGGTGCGTCCGATGAGTATTTAAAATCCATCGCTCGCGCGAACACGAATTCGGAAGCCCGAACTCACTCGAATGATCTTATTCCGAGCAAATTAATTTGAACTTGACGACTAAAATGTTCAGGGTAAAATAATCCGAATCGCGCATTGTCTGAGAAAGATCGTGCGCGGGGATATGTGATAGTCGCCTAGAGGGGGGGTGAATAGGGCGAAACTGAAATTTGCAAATATAAACACAACTACAAGCCGGGGTTAGCGTTAGTAATAAGGAATGAGTCCGCAAGAGAGGGCGCAAAACAAATCCCAAGCGAATGAGCAAGTGAGACACGGAGATTTGTTTTACCGAGGTTCGGTTCTTGCAAACCTACTCCCCGTTGAGGAGGCCACAAAGGCCGGGTCTCTTTCAACCCTTCCCTCTCTCAAACGATCCACGGATCGAGTGAGCTTCTCTTCTCAAATCAAAGCCGGGAACAAAACTTCCCCGCAAGGGCCACCACACAATTGGTGCCTCTTGCCTTGATTACAATGGAGTTTTGATCTCAAGAACAAGTGAGAAAGAAAAGAAGCAATCCAAGCGCAAGAGCTCAAATGAACACGGCAAATCACTCTCACTAGTCACTAGGGCTTTGTGATGAATTGGAGAGGATTTGATCTCTTTGTATGTGTCTAGAATTGAATGCCTAGCTCTTGTAGTAGTTGGGAAGTGGAAAACTTGGATGCTATGAATGGTGGGGTGGTTGGGGTATTTATAGCCCCAACCACCAAACTTGACCGTTGGCTGGAGGCGTCTGCTCGATGGCGCACCGGACAGTCCGGTGCACACCGGACAGTCCGGTGCCCCTGCCACGTCATCACTGCCGTTGGATTCTAGCCGTTGAAGCTTCCGACTTGTGGGCCCGCCTGGGTGTCCGGTGCACACCGGACATGTACTGTTTGATGTCCGGTGCACCGGTATGGGCGTGCCTGGCGTCTGCGCGCGCTGCGCGCGCATTAAATGCACCGCAGGGAGCCGTTGGCGCCGCAGGGAGCCGTTGCTCCGCTGGCACACCGGACAGTCCGGTGCACACCGGACAGTCCGGTGAATTTTAGCGGAGCGGCTGCCGCGCGAACCCGAGGCTAGCGAGTTCCTGAGGCCGACCTCCCTTGGCGCACCGGACACTGTCCGGTGTACACCGGACAGTCCGGTGAATTATAGCCGAGTCGCCTTAGAAATTCCCGAAGGTGGCGAGTTTGAGTCTGAGTCCCCTGGTGCACCGGACAGGTACTGTTCACTGTCCGGTGGCACACCGGACAGTCCGGTGCGCCAGACCAGGGGTGCCTTCGGTTGCCCCTTTGCTCTTTTGTTGAATCCAAAACTTGGTCTTTTTATTGGCTGAGTGTGAACCTTTTACTCCTGTATACACTATACACTTGGGCAAACAAGTTAGTCCAAAAGATTTGTGTTGGGCAATTCAACCACCAAAATTATTTAGGAACTAGGTGTAAGCCTAATTCCCTTTCAATCTCCCCCTTTTTGGTGATTGATGCCAACACAAACCAAAGCAAATATAGAAGTGCATAATTGAACTAGTTTGCATAATGTAAGTGTAAAGGTTGCTTGGAATTGAGCCAATATAACTACTTACAAGATATGCATGGAATGTTTCTTTCTTTATTTAGCATTTTGGACCACGTTTGCACCACATGTTTTGTTTTTGCAAATTCTTTTGTAAGTCCATTTCAAAGATCTTTTGCAAATAGTCAAAGGTGAATGAATAAGATTTTTGCAAAGCATTTTCAAGATTTTGAAGTTTTCTCCCCCTGTTTCAAATGCTTTTCCTTTGACTAAACAAAACTCCCCCTAAATTAAATCCTCCTCTTAGTGTTCAAGAGGGTTTTGATATATCATTTTTGAAATACTACTTTCTCCCCCTTTTGAACACGATAGGATGCCAATTGATAAATATTTCTTGGAAAACACTAAGTTTTTGAAATTGGTGGTGGTGCGGTCCTTTTGCTTTGGGCTCCTTTCTCCCCCTTTTTGGCATGAATCGCCAAAAACGGAATCATTAGAGCCCTCGAAGTAATTTCTTCTCCTTTGGTCATAAGTAAATGAGTTAAGATTATACCAAAGACGAAGTCCTTTTCTTTGATGCTCATTTCTCCCCCAAAGAATAGAGAGATGGTTGGAGTGATGGCGAAGGATGAGTTACGGAGTGGAAGCCTTTGTCTTCGCCGAAGACTCCAATTCCCTTCCAATATACCTATGACTTGGTTTGAAATAGACTTGAAAACACATTAGTCATAGCATATAAAAGAGATATGATCAAGGGTATTCAAATGAGCTATGTGTGCAAGCTAGCAAAAGAAATTTCTAGAATCAAGAATATTGAGCTCATGCCTAAGTCTGGTAAAAGATTGTTCATCAAGTGGCTTGGTAAAGATATCGGCTAATTGATCTTTAGTATTAATGTAAGAAATCTCGATATCCCCCTTTTGTTGGTGATCCCTAAGAAAATGATACCGAATGGCTATGTGCTTAGTGCGGCTATGCTCGACGGGATTGTCGGCCATTTTGATTGCACTCTCATTATCACATAGCAAAGGGACTTTGGTTAATTTGTAACCATAGTCCCGCAGGGTTTGCCTCATCCAGAGCAATTGCGCGCAACAATGTCCTGCGGCAATGTACTCGGCTTCGGCGGTGGAAAGAGCGACCGAGTTTTGCTTCTTTGAAGCCCAAGACACCAAGGATCTTCCCAAGAACTGGCAAGTCCCCGATGTGCTCTTCCTATTAATTTTGCACCCCGCCCAATCGGCATCCGAATAACCAATCAAATCAAACGTGGATCCCCGAGGGTACCAAAGCCCAAACTTAGGTGTATAAGCCAAATATCTCAAGATTCGTTTTACGGCCGTAAGGTGGGATTCCTTAGGGTCGGATTGGAATCTTGCACACATGCAAACGGAGAGCATAATGTCCGGTCGAGATGCACATAAATAAAGCAATGAACCAATCATCGACCGGTATACCTTTTGATCCACGGACTTACCTCCCGTGTCGAGGTCGAGATGCCCATTGGTTCCCATGGGTGTTTTGATGGGCTTGGCATCCTTCATTCCAAACTTGCTTAGGATGTCTTGAGTGTACTTTGTTTGGCTAATGAAAGTGCCCTCTTGGAGTTGCTTTACTTGAAATCTTAAGAAATACTTCAACTCCCCCATCATAGACATCTCGAATTTCTGTGTCATAATCCTACTAAACTCTTCACATGTAGACTCGTTAGTAGACCCAAATATAATATCATCAACATAAATTTGGCATACAAACAAGTCATTTTCAAGAGTTTTAGTAAAGAGTGTAGGATCGGCCTTGCCGACTTTGAAGCTATTAGAAATAAGGAAATCTCTTAGGCATTCATACCATGCTCTTGGGGCTTGCTTGAGCCCATAAAGCGCCTTAGAGAGCCTATAGACATGGTTAGGGTACTCACTGTCTTCAAAGCCGGGAGGTTGCTCAACATAGACCTCTTCCTTGATTGGTCCATTGAGGAAGGCACTTTTCACGTCCATTTGATAAAGCTTAAAGCCATGGTAAGTAGCATATGCCAATAAAATGCGAATTGACTCAAGCCTAGCTACGGGTGCATAGGTTTCACCGAAATCCAAACCTTCGACTTGGGAGTATCCCTTGGCCACAAGTCGAGCTTTGTTCCTTGTCACCACACCATGCTCATCTTGCTTGTTGCGGAAGACCCATTTGGTTCCTACAACATTTTGGTTAGGACGTGGAACCAAATGCCATACCTCATTCCTTGTGAAGTTGTTGAGCTCCTCTTGCATTGCCACCACCCAATCCGAATCTTGTAGTGCTTCCTCTACCCTGTGTGGCTCAATAGAGGAAACAAACGAGTAATGTTCACAAAAATGTGCAATACGAGATCTAGTTGTTACCCCCTTATGAATGTCGCCGAGGATGGTGTCGACGGGGTGATCTCGTTGTATTGCTTGGTGGACTCTTGGGTGTGGCGCCCTTGGTTCTTGCTCATCCTCCTTTTCTTGATTATTTGCATCTCCCCCTTGATCATTGCCATCATCTTGAGGTGGCTCATTTGATTGATCTTCTTCTTCATCGACTTGAGCTTCTTCCTCATCTTGAGTTGGTGGAGATGCTTGCATGGAGGAGGATGGTTGATCTTGTGCATTTGGAGGCTCTTCGGATTCCTTAGGACACACATCCCCAATGGACATGTTCCTTAATGCGATGCATGGAGCCTCTTCATCACCTATCTCATCAAGATCAACTTGCTCTACTTGAGAGCCGTTAGTTTCATCAAACACAACGTCACATGAGACTTCAACTAGTCCAGTGGACTTGTTAAAGACCCTATATGCCCTTGTGTTTGAGTCATAACCAAGTAAAAAACCTTCTACAGTTTTAGGAGCAAATTTAGATTTTCTACCTCTTTTAACAAGAATAAAGCATTTGCTACCAAAAACTCTAAAGTATGAAATGTTGGGCTTTTTACCGGTTAGGAGTTCATATGATGTCTTCTTGAGGATTCGGTGTAGATACAATCGGTTGATGGCGTAGCAGGCGGTGTTGACCGCCTCGGCCCAAAACCGATCCGAAGTTTTGTACTCATCGAGCATGGTCCTTGCCATGTCCAATAGAGTTCGATTCTTCCTCTCCACTACACCATTTTGTTGAGGGGTGTAGGGAGAAGAGAACTCATGCTTGATTCCCTCTTCCTCAAGAAAGCTTTCAATTTGAGAGTTCTTGAACTCCGTTCCGTTGTCGCTTCTTATTTTCTTGACCCTTAAGCCGAACTCATTTTGAGCCCGTCTCAAGAATCCCTTTAATGTCTCTTGGGTTTGAGATTTTTCCTGTAAAAAGAATACCCAAGTGAAGCGAGAATAATCATCCACAATAACTAGACAGTACTTACTCCCGCCGATACTTATGTAAGCGATCGGGCCGAATAAATCCATGTGGAGGAGCTCCAGTGGCCTGTCACTTGTCATTATGTTCTTGTGTGGATGATGAGTGCCAACTTGCTTCCCGGCTTGGCATGCGCTACAAATCCTGTCTTTCTCAAAATGAACATTTGTTAATCCTAAAATGTGTTCTCCCTTTAGAAGCTTATGAAGATTCTTCATCCCAACATGGGCTAGTCGGCGGTGCCAGAGCCAACCCATGTTAGTCTTGGCAATTAAGCATGTGTCGAGTTCAGCTCTATCAAAATCTACTAAGTATAGCTGACCCTCTAACACACCCTTAAATGCTATTGAATCGTCACTTCTTCTAAAGACAGTGACACCTACATCAGTAAAAAGACAGTTGTAGCCCATTTGACACAATTGGGAAACAGAAAGCAAGTTGTAATCTAATGAATCAACAAGAAAAACATTGGAAATAGTATGGTCAGGTGATATAGCAATTTTACCCAATCCTTTGACCAAACCTCGATTTCCATCCCCGAATGTGATAGCTCGTTGGGGATCTTGGTTTTTCTCATATGAGGAGAACATCCTTTTCTCCCCGGTCATGTGGTTTGTGCACCCGCTGTCGAGTATCCAACTTGAGCCCCCGGATGCATAAACCTACAAAACAAATTTAGTTCTTGACTTTAGGTACCCAAATGGTTTTGGGTCCTTTGGCATTAGACACAATAACTTTGGGTACCCAAACACAAGTCTTTGACCCCTTGTGCTTGCCCCCAACATATTTGGCAACTACTTTGCCGGATTTGTTTGTAAGCACATAAGAAGCATCAAAAGTTTTAAATGAAATAGCATGATCATTTGATGCAATAGGAGTTTTCTTTCTAGGCAACTTGGCACGGGTTGGTTGCCTAGAGCTAGATGTCTCACCCTTATACATAAAAGCATGATTAGGGCCAGAGTGAGACTTCCTAGAATGAATTTTCCTAATTTTGCTCTCGGGATAACCGGCAGGGTACAAAATGTAACCCTCGTTATCCTGAGGCATGGGAGCCTTGCCCTTAACAAAGTTAGACAAGTTTTTAAGAGGGGCATTAAGTTTGACATTGTCTCCCCTTTGGAAGCCAATGCCATCCTTAATGTCAGGGCGTCTCCCATTATAAAGCATGCTACGAGCAAATTTAAATTTCTCATTCTCTAGGTTGTGCTCGGCAATTTTAGCATCTAATTTTGCTATATGATCATTTTGTTGTTTAATTAAAGCCATATGATCAAGAATAGCATTAACATCAACATCTCTACATCTAGTACAAATAGATACATGCTCATCAATAGATGTAGAGGGTTTGCAAGAATTAAGTTCAACAATCTTAGCATGAAGAATATCATTCTTATCTCTAAGATCGGAAATTGTAACTTTGCAAACATCAAAATCTTTAGCCTTAGCAATCAAATTTTCATTCTCTAATCTAAGGCTAGCAAGAGAAATGTTTAATTCTTCAATCCTAGCAAGCAACTCATCATTATTATCTCTAGGATTGGGAATTGAAACATTACAAATATGAGAATCAACCTTAGCATTTAAACTAGCATTTTCATTTCTAAGGTTGTCAATCATCTCACGGCAAGTGCTTAGCTCACTAGACAATTTTTCACATTTCTCAACTTCTAGAGCATAAGCCTTTCTAACCTTAACATGTTTCTTGTTTTCTTTAATTAGACAATCCTCTTGGGAATCCAAAAGGTCATCCTTTTCATGAATAGCACTGACTAATTCATTTAATTTTTCCTTTTGAGCTATGTTAAGGTTGGCAAAGAGGATACGCAAATTTTCCTCCTCATCACTAGCATTATCATCACTAGACGATTCATATTTAGTGGAGGAGTTGGATTTAACCTTCTTCTTTTTGCCGTCCTTTGCCATGAGGCACTTGTGGCCGACGTTGGGGAAGAGAAGTCCCTTGGTGACGGCGATGTTGGCGGCATCCTCGTCGTCGGAGGAGTCGCTTGAGCTCTCGTCGGAGTCCCATTTGCGACAAACATGGGCATCGCCGCCCTTCTTCTTGTAATACCTCTTCTTCTCCTTTCTTCTCCCCTTCTTGTCGTCGCCTCGGTCACTGTCACTAGATATTGGACATTTAGCAATAAAATGACCGGGCTTACCACATTTGTAGCAAACCTTCTTGGAGCGGGACTTGTAGTCTTTCCCCCTCCTTTGTTTGAGGATTTGGCGGAAGCTCTTAATGACGAGCGCCATCTCCTCATTGTCAAGCTTGGAGGCGTCTATTGGTTGTCGACTTGGTGTAGACTCCTCCTTCTTCTCCTCCGTTGCCTTGAATGCAACGGGTTGGGCTTCGGATGAGTCGCCAAGCTCGTTGATTTTCCTCGAGCCTTCTATCATGCACTCAAAACTTACAAAATGCCCGATAACTTCCTCGGGGGTCATTTTAGTATATCTAGGATTACCACGAATCAATTGAACTTGAGTGGGATTAAGAAAAATGAGAGATCTTAAAATAACATTTACCACTTCGTGATCGTCCCACTTCTTGCTCCCGAGGTTGCGCACTTGGTTCACCAAAGTCTTGAGCCGGTTGTACATGTGTTGTGGCTCCTCTCCTTTGTGAAGCCGGAACCGACCGAGCTCCCCCTCGATCGTTTCCCGCTTGGTGATCTTGGTGAGCTCGTCTCCCTCGTGCGCGGTTTTGAGTACATCCCAAATCTCCTTGGCGCTCTTCAACCCTTGTACTTTGTTATACTCCTCTCTACTTAGAGAGGCGAGGAGTATTGTTGTTGCTTGAGAGTTGAAGTGCTCGATTTGGGCCACCTCATCCTCATCATAGTCCTCATCCCCTACGGATGGTACCTGCGCGCCAAACTCAACAACATCCCATATGCTTTTGTGGAGCGAGGTTAGATGAAATCGCATTAAATCGCTCCACCTAGCGTAATCTTCACCATCAAAAGTTGGTGGTTTGCCTAATGGGACGGAAAGTAAAGGTGTATGTTTGGAAATGCGAGGGTAGCGTAGGGGGATCTTACTATACTTCTTGCGCTCTTGGCGCTTAGAAGTGACGGAGGGCGCATCGGAGTCGGAGGTCGATGTTGATGAAGTGTCGGTCTCGTAGTAGACCACCTTCCTCATCCTTTTGTGCTTGTCGCCTTTCCGATGCGGCTTGTGGGAAGAAGATTTTTCCTTCTTCTCTTTGTGGTGAGAAGAAGATTTCTTCTCCTTCCCTTTGTTGGAGGAGCTCTTCTTCTTCTCCCTCCTTTTGGTGCGAGACTCTTCCGATGAAGTGCTCCCGTGGCTTGTAGTGGGCCTTTCGCCGGTCTCCATCTCCTTCTTGGCGTGATCTCCCGACATCACTTCGAGCGGTTAGGCTCTAATGAAGCACCGGGCTCCGATACCAATTGATAGTCGCCTAGAGGGGGGTGAATAGGGCGAAACTGAAATTTGCAAATATAAACACAACTACAAGCCGGGGTTAGCGTTAGTAATAAGGAATGAGTCCGCAAGAGAGGGCGCAAAACAAATCCCAAGCGAATGAGCAAGTGAGACACGGAGATTTGTTTTACCGAGGTTCGGTTCTTGCAAACCTACTCCCCGTTGAGGAGGCCACAAAGGCCGGGTCTCTTTCAACCCTTCCCTCTCTCAAACGATCCACGGATCGAGTGAGCTTCTCTTCTCAAATCAAAGCCGGGAACAAAACTTCCCCGCAAGGGCCACCACACAATTGGTGCCTCTTGCCTTGATTACAATGGAGTTTTGATCTCAAGAACAAGTGAGAAAGAAAAGAAGCAATCCAAGCGCAAGAGCTCAAATGAACACGACAAATCACTCTCACTAGTCACTAGGGCTTTGTGATGAATTGGAGAGGATTTGATCTCTTTGTATGTGTCTAGAATTGAATGCCTAGCTCTTGTAGTAGTTGGGAAGTGGAAAACTTGGATGCTATGAATGGTGGGGTGGTTGGGGTATTTATAGCCCCAACCACCAAACTTGACCGTTGGCTGGAGGCGTCTGCTCGATGGCGCACCGGACAGTCCGGTGCACACCGGACAGTCCGGTGCCCCTGCCACGTCATCACTGCCGTTGGATTCTAGCCGTTGAAGCTTCCGACTTGTGGGCCCGCCTGGGTGTCCGGTGCACACCGGACATGTACTGTTTGATGTCCGGTGCACCGGTATGGGCGTGCCTGGCGTCTGCGCGCGCTGCGCGCGCATTAAATGCACCGCAGGGAGCCGTTGGCGCCGCAGGGAGCCGTTGCTCCGCTGGCACACCGGACAGTCCGGTGCACACCGGACAGTCCGGTGAATTTTAGCGGAGCGGCTGCCGCGCGAACCCGAGGCTAGCGAGTTCCTGAGGCCGACCTCCCTTGGCGCACCGGACACTGTCCGGTGTACACCGGACAGTCCGGTGAATTATAGCCGAGTCGCCTTAGAAATTCCCGAAGGTGGCGAGTTTGAGTCTGAGTCCCCTGGTGCACCGGACAGGTACTGTTCACTGTCCGGTGGCACACCGGACAGTCCGGTGCGCCAGACCAGGGGTGCCTTCGGTTGCCCCTTTGCTCTTTTGTTGAATCCAAAACTTGGTCTTTTTATTGGCTGAGTGTGAACCTTTTACTCCTGTATACACTATACACTTGGGCAAACAAGTTAGTCCAAAAGATTTGTGTTGGGCAATTCAACCACCAAAATTATTTAGGAACTAGGTGTAAGCCTAATTCCCTTTCAATATGATCTAATTTGTTCTTTAGCCCGCAATGTAGGATAACCAAATCAACTGTGTTTTGGTGACGGATAAGTTTTTATCTGATTTCAATTAAATGTAACACCGATTAAAACATTGTAACTAAAATCATTTTTAATTTTAGTCCTCTTACATCTTTCCAAATTCTAGTCCCAATCTCCAGCTGATAATTGTATTTTTATTCAAATTTTCGAGTAAAAGAAAACGAAGGAAGAAAATATCTGCAACCGCTCTTCTCTCTGATTTTATCCACCGCTTTCCCCTTCCATATCTGAAGTCACTAGCCTGGATATTTTCTCCACGTAGTTCTCCTCTTCCTCACGTCTCCTTCTCTCTTATCCATTGGACGCTAGCTCGCTGGAAAATCTCACGCACGTCTCTCCTCCAGCCTTACCCAGCGACCAGCATTTCTTCCATCCATCAGCATCCAAAGGCAGCCGGCAGCCGGCTGTGCTCGTCGGACCCTCCGAGCACCTCTGTGCCCGACGACCTGACCAAGCTCGTCTCCAGCTTGCATCCATCCTGTGCTCAGTTTCCATCCACTAGCACCGTGTCTCTGGTCCTGCTCGTCGTGGACATCGTCGGCTCTAGTTCCTTGCTCGAGCTCGCCCTTTGCGCAGACCGCGTCTCCCCTCACCTTGCCGCGGTCGGGCTGGCCGTCGTCGTCAGCTTGTGTCCATGCCGACGAATTTGTCGAACTGCTCACTGCATCTCTTTAATCTCGTCGCCTGATTTTTCTGTACCGCGCCGCGCAACCCCTAGAAATAAAAATCACGCCGCCGAGCGCTCCTATCCTTATCCCGCCACCGCCCTTGGTCTCCTACAAATCTCCAGCGCGCAGGTTTCTTCTCCACGCACGCCCGGCAGCAAGCCGCAGCCGAGCAGCTCCTTCCCATCTCCCCTCTGCTCGCTGGCTGAATCCCCAGCCGCTCGGCTCTGCTTTTCTCCCATGGCGCGGGGTTCCCTGCAGGCTGCTCGCGGTATCCATCTCCTCTGCTCCTGCTCGTCCGTCCCTGAGCTCCTGTGCCGCGGCACCTCTGTTCGGCCGCGCCTGATCGGATTTCTTGTGCCGTGGCTTCCCCTCCGAGCTCGCCCAGCTCTATTGCCGCGCCCATGGCCGGCGCTCCCTGCTTGGTTCCGTCTGTCGCGCCGTCGTCTTACTGCTCGCCTTTGCGTCGCGCGCATAGCGTTCTGTTGTTCTTGCACGCGCGAAGCTCTTTGCTCGTCAACGCTTCAGCCTGGATTTCGCTTTGTCGCCCAGCTCGGCTCTACATGACTACATCTCCCATGACTGTCTACTCTAGCTCGCCGTAGTTCCTGCGCGCGTCGAGTTTTCTCTACTCTAGCTCGCCGTAGTTCCTGCGCGCGTCGAGTTTTCGTGTGGAGCTCTCTGCTCACGCGCAGCTCGCTCTTTCTTTGTTGCCGCGCGCACGAATTTTATCTGCTCGTCACAGCGTGTCGAGTTCCCACACCATCATCACTTCTGTCGCAAGCTCGTTGGTCACAGTTGTCTTGACCGCGTTAACTCGCGACTGTGGTCGTGTTCATCGAATTCGCCAACGCTTTGTTGCCGATTTGACTGTCGTCGCTTCGCGTGTTGTCGAGCCGTCGTTTTTCCTGTCTTGTGCTCGCACGGTTTCCTGCTCGCCAGCGTGCCCTCTCGGCTCGCTCGGCTTTAATTTCCAATCACGTCGTCGATCTCGTCGTTTGCCGTCGAGTTGTCAAACACGTCATCTCCGGCTCGATCCCCACCTCACCAGCTTACCCCAGACTTCAATCGAAGGTCATCGTCGCTCGTGCGTCCCCAAGAAAACCCAAGAATCGGGTGAAGACGAAGTTAGCAGCGCGATATTCCCTAAGCGCTCGACAAATTGCGTGGATCGAAAAATCACTGCCGATCTCACGGATTCGTGTCAGCTGTTGAAACGGTAAGCTGATGAATTGTTTAGAATAGTTCGGTAAGCTAATGAATTGTTTAGAATAGTTCGATCGTTGAATAAGTTAATGTGTTAGTGCGAGGCTCATTAGGGTGCTCGATAAATTGCGTAAGTCACGAAACTCTCGTCGACTTCGCAGTTCTTGCGATTATCGAGCCAGGTTCAGTTATAGCGAGTTATTTCGCTATTTCGGTCACTTAGCTGAATTAGTGGACCGAGTAGAATTTTAGTAGGCATATGTGTTGATAAAATATTTTAATCACTTATAAAGATGTAGTATAATTTATAAGGCAAGGGATTAGTTCAGAATTTAATTAATTAACTGATAAGTTGTGATTAGGCTAATTATATTTCTTGTGTATAGTTTGTTGTTCGTGATGTTTGCGTTAGGTTCGAGAAGCGTAATCATTGTGCGTAGTCGCATATTAATAACTAGTGTTTCTGTACAAAATTGTACAACGCCTCGCCACTAGGTGTTTAATACGCTATCGTATAGCACTATTTAGATTTGTGCTATTCTTGTTTATATGCATTCATGTGCATCGTGCATCTCAATTAGGTACGATAATTGATCGCGTGATGCGGAAGACAAGCCAAGTCGACCCCAAGCGCGGGCTAATCCGCAGGATGATGCTGATGGACAAACCTGAAAATGGTCGCCAAGTGGACATCGTCTAACAACACTAACCTAGTGTTACCCAGGCAAGCCCCGGTGCATTTGCCACCTCCCTTGATGTTTTTAAAATCTTTCTCACTTGATTGCTGCATTAGGTGACAGGAGTTGATTGATTAAACAATTCCTGCATTACCTTCCTTGATCTTGATTACCCTCCTTGAAAACCCGTTTTTACAAAAAGGTTTTACTATGCTTAGTATTGCTTAGAAAAACAAAAGGATTTGTTTTAGAAAAGATGTTTGGCAAAGTGGGAGGGTTGTTTTCAAAAATAAAACTTGATGGTGAATCCATCATGGCTATGATGGATTCAACATCGGAAAAGATGTACCTCTGCCAGGTACCAAGTTTTTGGGTTAAAAGATTAAGCTAAGACCGGGCGGGTGACTTGCACGGGAAAGGAGTCTCGGTGTAGTGTCTCCGTCTGAGTCGATTAAGGACCTTGTCGATGTAGGCTTGATGATCGAGGACCCTTTAACTGGTCACATGCCTCGTCATGGGTAAGCCTTGCCTCGGGCAGACTAAGGCCAGAATAAGATAACACGAAATGGGCGTGGAGCGGTGGCGAGAGTAGCGTGTACCCTCCGTGGCAAGAGGCTGGACGGTGGTGTAACTGTGCTCTCGGTTTGCGTGAACCTGATCTGGTCTTAAGAACCCCGGTGGCGGGTTGACATATGCAAGGGTTAAGTGCTACATATGTCGTGTGATTGGAGATCCTCAGCTAAGTATAATCGATTCGGATCGCCGTACCTTCGTGGTTATGAAGACTTGGTCACTGCCCTACACGTAGCATTCCACTAAAGATGATGGGTTTTTGTTAAGAAATTGGCTAGTGCAGGACAAGTGATTGAACTAGGGTAGAAAGAACTCTAGTTACAGGTAATTCTACTTAACTTGACAAATAAAACTGGATTTTAAGGATCCACTTTAGTAAGCATTTCTGCAAAACAGAGTCTTTGATTATTGAAAAGCCTTACCTTGACTCCCATATAACCAGCATACCCTTGAGAGTCTTTTCTTTAGTCGGGTAAGACTTGCTGAGTAATTCCATACTCAGGGTTTTATTCCTTGTTGTTTTTCAGGTTCTAACTTTGTGCTGTTGTTGATGGTGTTAAGTGCCGGTGGGCTCGGCCTTCTTATGAGTCTAAGTAACCCTTCTATACTTCTTATTGAGGATGATCCCTTGAGCTAGCATATATATTTCAAACTTATACTTTTGTAATCACTCCGATAAACTAATGTAAAATTTTTGTAACCTGTAAAATTTGGTAGTAAGATTTCCGCTGCAACAATATTGGTGTGTGTGATTTGTGTTACTTAATCCTGCGGTTCTGGTTGTAAGTGGTTTATCCGATGTCCTTGGGGCAATCGGACAGATCCTGTTAAGTTATCTGGTGCACATGCACAGCCGTCTGAGGTCTTTGGGACAAGGACAGGTGCATGTGGGCCCAATAACTTGGGAGGTTCTGCCACAGCTTGAAGCGTCCCCAATCCTCTGGGACTCAAATGTGATACAATTACTAGTCCCAGGAGGCTAGTAAACACATTTATACATCAGATGATTCAGATCTGCTTAAACGAGACAAACCTATAAAGGTGGCGATCAACTTTAAGAGTTGGTCCACAACTCGGGACATATCATCAGAGTGGGGCTGAAGCAGCCCGATATACGCAGTGAAGCAATTCAGCGGTCCAACAGCCACAGGCAAGGTTGGGAACAGTCGTAACTCTTACCCGATCTCCTTTTTCTGAAAAACAACAAATAAGCAAGGGTGAGTACAAACGTACTCAGCAGCCCACCTTCACCTGCGGAATGGGGAAATCAGATATAATGCATGGAATATGTAGAGCTCAGGATATTTGCAGAAACAGCAATATTTTATGCAGGGTTGTTTTGAAAAACATTTTGTATTTTGCAAAGTGCATCCTCTCCAAAAGGAGCAGGAAGTTTTTCAGTATTATAACAAAATCCCCTGGACTAAACCATCCAGGTATCTCAGCAGTTTCCCACTGGTTTTCATTTTCAAAAACAGCTACTGGACTTCCCGTCCACCATAGCTCACGGCTCAACCGCCGGACCTTTTAAAAACCACTTTTCAAAAGCATCTCTTTTTTTTGGAAAACAAAACATTAATTGCCATACCATACCAGACTCGTCCATTCCTGTGGACACAGACTATTCGAATAGGTTTTCAAACTCTGCGCAGAGGTGTACACTTTACCCACTAGTCCAGCTCTGCGATCCCATGATCAATGAGACCCGAATCCGACTCTCTTTCTTTCCCCGCATGTCCTAACCTTAATGGTTATCCTGAAGGAGTCAGGCCACCACCATGTCCAAACCGGACAAAACTTTCCCCCTCCTTATCCTCCCGGTGCTCCCCAGCCTTCATAACCCTGGGGTTGGACCGTACGAGTTCAGATTGAGTGACTGCCCACACAGTCTCGAGTGGTTGTACTATTAAAGAGTACAGGTAGTGAAGATGACAAACCGGTCCTTATATGAGGGGACAATCCTTCTGCTCACGCCTAAACCAGCTGAGCCAACACCTTAGGCCCTCCCCTAAACCAGGGAGTCCCTGATTATCCCTACTCAAAGGTGATAAGGGTGAAAACCCTTCATCATACACATTTTGAAAAACATTTTCTTTTGAAAACTCACACCTTTCCTCAAATCATTTGGAACACATATATCAGGGATTGATTGCGGCAAGCGGCTGGGTGGCCATAATAACTTGTCTCAAAATCATATCATGCATAAAATAACAGGCTGATGGTTGTGGTTGAAAAATCATAGGTAATTTATGCATCAAAGGGATCCAGTGAGCTTGCCATGCTTATTCGGCGAAGGGGGAAGGGGAGCTCGCGGAACTGGCTTCTGGCTCCACCGCCTAGCGTAGACTTGCAGATCTGGCCTCCACGAGACGGCACGAACGCTCCGATAACTATGCAACATGAACAAGCAAACATACAAACCAGCAAGTATACCAACAAATATTTAGTATAGTGGTCAGAAAAGCGATATATGGATGGGTAGAGTCTTGAGTAGAATCTATGTCATGTGGTGTTGTGATATTACTGGTGGTGGAGCGGAGGTGCTTACCAGGAGGGTGGACTGGAGGCAAAGCGACACTATGCGTGTAGCCGGCAGAGCGGAGTAACTGAGTGGGTGGGGTGTTTGCCTTGGCTGAGGGTGTTGAGTGTGTGTGGAGAGGGAGAGGGTAGCTGGGTGTATTTATAGCTGAGTGTAGGTGGTGTAGCACAGTGAAGTTCACTGTTGGTGAGAATAGTGACGAATGAATCGTCTGACTTGGTATGAACAGGAGAGTTATAGGCAGAATATGGGACGAGAGTATTTTGGGAGTCTTCTGAAACCTGAACCATGCTTAAGGGATGACATGGTTGGATAGGGAATAATTTGATAAGAATTTAGAAACAAGAATTATTGGAATCTGAGTTTGGAAGCCTGGTTCAAAGGAATCTCAAAGTTAAGCATGCTCAACTTGGAGAAACCTAGGATGGGTGACCAGATGGGAAGTTCCCTACTGGAAGGAAAATCACAGTCACCGGAGTCCGTATGACTGGAATATGGGTCTGGCTGGTATTAAGTGGACTGGACAGCATGATGGATGAGTAGTTGAAATTTGGGGCGATCGGATGATCGATGAATAGTAACGATGATTAGTAACGATGAATAGTGGCGATGGAAAAGTAATTATAGATATCATTGATGAATAGTAACGATGATGAATAGTAATGATAAACAGTAACGATGATGAATAGTGTATGTGAATAGTAACGATGAATAGTAATGGTGAATAGTGACAGTGAATAGTCGTATGAACGAACGATGAACGATGAATAGGAACTATGAACGAACGGACGAACGATCGAATGATCGGACGAACGAACGATCGGAATTTCGGCAGCATAACGGCAGGAAAAGATTATTTGGACGAACGAACGGACGAACGATCGAATGATCGGACGAACGAACGATCGGAATTTCGGCAGCATAACGGCAGGACAAAGATTATCTGGAAGAACGATGAATAGGGACTATGAACGAACGATGAACGATGAATAGGGAACTATGAACGAACGATGAACGATCGAATGATCGAACAATCGAACGATCGGAATTTCGGCAGCATAACGGTAGGAAAAAGATTATTTGGACGAACGAACGGACGAACGATCGAACGAACGGACGAACGAACCATGAACGATCGGACGAACGATCGAACGATCGGACGAACGAACGAACAAACTAAGAACAGGGGGACGAACGATCGAAGAACGATCGAACGATCCTTGTGCTAGTGTGTGCTTGTGTGGAACATGGAGTGGGTGTGTGGGGGGGGGAGAGAGTTGCCATGAAATGGCTTGGGGTGGGATGAGAGGAGGCCCTTGCCCCTCTATTTATAGCCATGGTGGGGGGATTAGGGGGAGGGATGAGAGGATTAGTGGGAGGATGAGAGGATTAGTGGGAGATTAGCATGTATTTGTCTTGTATAAGTGAGATTTGCTTGTAGAGCTCACCGTATGACACTGGAGGCATACGTATACGTATGAGCATGAGGAAAGTTATGAAGAAAATATTTATAGGGACTTGAAAAATGATTCTGAAGGTATTTCTCAGGAGGAAAATATCTGGAGATATATCGGTGGAATATTTGGGCAGTATTTCTGGAAAGAACTTGAAGAGGATCACTAGGGAAATATCTGGGCAGTATTTCTGTAAACAATTTGAGGGGGATCACTGAGGAAATATTTGTAGGGTATTTTGAGGAGGATTTTAGAGAGAATATAGACCACTATACTTTATTTGTTGATATCAACTCGCAAACAAACATTTTGAAATGAAATTTGAAATTCATTTTGAATTTAGGGCGAGTTTGAGAAAATTTCAGAATTTGAATTTTTGGGATGCTACAAATCTACCCCACTTAAAAGGAATCTCGTCCTCGAGATTCGGTTTAGAAGGGTTATGGGTATAGCTTTACTTCAGCTACATATCTTCACTTTGCAACTCTTCGAGGAGATGAAACTTCAACAAAGTCTGGCCTTTGAGGAACATCTGGTTGCTGATTGAAAACACTGATTCTGGCTACTCAAAGATCATCTTCAGGCTTCTAGCTTTCGCTTGGCAGCTTGCTTATTGAAGGAGCATAGATGCCAACACACAAACCTTTCTCTTGCGAACTCCCACATGGATTCCTTCCTTGATTGTTCTTCTGGTGCTTCATCAACGGAACTTGGGTGACCACTTCTCATACAGAAACTTATAAGCTTTGGTGATCTGGTCCTCCACAAGCTTGCTACATGCCTTCTTATTTTTCTCCATGACAGGAACCTTATTGGAACACTACCCCACTTAAAATGAATGAGGGTAGATCTCTTGAATCTTGGGGATTTGAACTCCTTGAAGTACCACATAACAAGGGTGTTACAGGGCCTTCTTCTGCTGTTGCTGCTTGACCAGGCTGCGGAGAGATGACTGGCACAGGGTTGATTCAGGGAGAACCTTCTTCTTATCTTCTCTTCACTATCTTCTTTTCTCTTCTCACTTTTCACTTTTCACTGCCTCTTTCTTTCTCTTTGCTCTTCCCACTGGAGGATTCTATCGATGAGTATTACCATCATACAGAGGAGGAAACCAAAGACTATGAACCATGTGCAACAGTCTTCAACCCAAGAATCACCTAGCATTGTGATCTTAGGGGCGAGGGAGTGGAAAATGGAGTTGCTTGAGATTTGGAAGAGGGGGTTTTATCTGGAGTGTTTTGCTTGGGATGGGGACTGAGGGAGCTGGTGGGGGGTTTTATAGGCGAGTGGGGTGCTCGGGGGGGTGGAGTGGTGGTGATGGAGCAGGTGCCACACGGTAGTAGACGCGACAAGGGGAGGGGGGGACTTGGTGTTGCCGGCGACGATGGCGGCGGTGGGTGCGCTGCAAAGGGGGGTGGGTGGCGGTAGTGCGCTGCAAAGGGGGCGTGGGGCGGTGGTAGTGCGCATGGAGGCGGGCACGCGTGCGGGGGCATGGGTGAGTGGTGGGGTCGATGACCCTCATGTTTGTGGTCTCTGGTTCCAAGAATCTTTGCCTCTCTGTATGGTAATAACTCCTTCTGTCCTCTTTTCCTGTTTACTTTGACTCAGGGGCAGTGCTTTGATTCTCACGGTCGGTCCTTTTGACTGAGCGGCTGGACTGGTTTCTTCTGTAGCTTGTTCCAGGCTTCAAGGGTAAGCTTCCCGGTATCTTCTTGGGTAAGGCACTTTTCTCTTGAGATGGGTTAAGATGAGAATGGAAGCATAAGGTGAGGATTAGATCTAATTTGTGATTTATGTTTTTAGAGAAAACCTTTCTTAAAAAGAAAGAAAACACATAAGTTCAGCAATGATAAGCACAAACAAATCAAATATTTTGAATAGGGGAAGAATAGAGTTTTTCCAAAGCACGAACTACTCAGATTTGGGGGCTAAGCATAACTACTATTGCTTGGCTTCTGAATTGAGAACTATGCTAAATGCAACTTATGAGCACTAACGTTAAAGCATCACATATGCACTCAAAAGGGAGGAAAACATCAAGCGAAATTCATTTTGAAATGCCCTAGGGGGCAACACAATTAGAGTTTTTCAAAACACGAGTCTACACGATTACCTCTCATACATGCAGGGCTCTGGCCAAAGTGAAGAAAAACTTTACTACCCAATGCACGCAGAGGACTGGGTATAACTAACTCAGATCTGGCAGCTTCTCTTCTGGCAAGGCTGGCACACAACTTCAATCTAAGACATCTCCTGGATGGGTCAACAGGGAGCTGATGTTGATGACTTCTTCTGGCGGCGACTGAGATGGCAAGACGCGGTCGAACTCTTCTTCAAGCTGGACTGGCTCTTCTAGTTCCTCAGAGGGCGGCGGTGCTGGTGGGGTGCTTGCAGCTTCTTCCTTGACCTCAAGGGATGGTGCTAGAATCTTCTTCATGGTGAGGGGCTCATGCAACTCCGGCGGGGGATCTTGGGAGGACTCGGGGTGCTCTTGCTTATCCATAGCCTTAGGGGAGACTGGAATTCCTTCCAAGACTATGGCTCCTTCCGAGAGTTCCCAAGCCTTCTTTTCTCCTCTGGTAGAGACCGGGTGACCTTCAAGAATCTGGGGGTCTTCAGCTTTGATTGGTTGAACAGGGTTGGATGGAGCGGGCTCTTGGATCCGCAGGGCTCTACATTGGTTATGGGTTACCAAGTAGGCCTCCATCAACTTCTGGACGTGCTCATCCTTGGCTTGCTTCAGGGCTTCAACAACAATGACTTCACGACTCTCCAAGGCAGTTGCACGGGCTTGAGCTGTGGTGAGATCCACATGCAGCTGACGGTTGCGCTTCTCTGCATCTTCTGCTCGGGCAATCATCTGACGGTGGTGCCGAGCCAAGAAATCATACTGTGCATCAAGGGTGAGCAGGTATGCAGTGAGGTACACGACTGTGGGGTCATCCTCAAGCAGTTGCTGCCCTTCCAATGCACGCATCCTGGCCATCCAAGCGGGACGGTCTCTCTGAAAGGGCGGAAAGAATCTGAGCGGTGTGTCGGCCACTTCTTCTTCATAGATCTGACACAGGGTCCTCAATGCGTTGCGAGCGACGACTTGGCAGGTGTCTTTGAATCTGTGCCCACCAGCAGTGACACTCCATTCCACATGGTGTGGACTGGATCCAATGTATACAGTCACGACACACTTCTCTGTGTCATGCTCGACGAACTCACGACCATCATACTCTGGCTGGCTCCTGATTCCGAGGCGGACTGTGCATGCTCTCAGCAACTTGGGAAAACCATCTTCATTCTGGCAGAAGCTGGTTTGGCACTGAACCTCCATCTGACTTCTGAGAGAAGGAAAGGGGGAAAACATTTTTGAAATGAAGGGATGAGAGCAAGAATTTTCTTAAGAAAATAGTTTTGACTCAAAAACTTTTGATCAGGCTAAGGGTTACGTCCTGCGGCCAACCTAACAGCTCTGATACCACCTGAAGCGTCCCCAATCCTCTGGGACTCAAATGTGATACAATTACTAGTCCCAGGAGGCTAGTAAACACATTTATACATCAGATGATTCAGATCTGCTTAAACGAGACAAACCTATAAAGGTGGCGATCAACTTTAAGAGTTGGTCCACAACTCAGGACATATCATCAGAGTGGGGCTGAAGCAGCCCGATATACGCAGTGAAGCAATTCAGCGGTCCAACAGCCACAGGCAAGGTTGGGAACAGTCGTAACTCTTACCCGATCTCCTTTTTCTGAAAAACAACAAATAAGCAAGGGTGAGTACAAACGTACTCAGCAGCCCACCTTCACCCGCGGAATGGGGAAATCAGATATAATGCATGGAATATGTAGAGCTCAGGATATTTGCAGAAACAGCAATATTTTATGCAGGGTTGTTTTGAAAAACATTTTGTATTTTGCAAAGTGCATCCTCTCCAAAAGGAGCAGGAAGTTTTTCAGTATTATAACAAAATCCCCTGGACTAAACCATCCAGGTATCTCAGCAGTTTCCCACTGGTTTTCATTTTCAAAAACAGCTACTGGACTTCCCGTCCACCATAGCTCACGGCTCAACCGCCGGACCTTTTAAAAACCACTTTTCAAAAGCATCTCTTTTTTTGGAAAACAAAACATTAATTGCCATACCATACCAGACTCGTCCATTCCTGTGGACACAGACTATTCGAATAGGTTTTCAAACTCTGCGCAGAGGTGTACACTTTACCCACTAGTCCGGCTCTGCGATCCCATGATCAATGAGACCCGAATCCGACTCTCTTTCTTTCCCCGCACGTCCTAACCTTAACGGTTATCCGGAAGGAGTCAGGCCACCACCATGTTCAAACCGGACAAAACTTTCCCCCTCCTTATCCTCCCGGTGCTCCCCAGCCTTCATAACCCTGGGGTTGGACCGTACGAGTTCAGATTGAGTGACTGCCCACACAGTCTCGAGTGGTTGTACTATTAAAGAGTACAGGTAGTGAAGATGACAAACCGGTCCTTATATGAGGGGACAATCCTTCTGCTCACGCCTAAACCAGCTGAGCCAACACCTTAGGCCCTCCCCTAAACCAGGGAGTCCCTGATTATCCCTACTCAAAGGTGATAAGGGTGAAAACCCTTCATCATACACATTTTGAAAAACATTTTCTTTTGAAAACTCACACCTTTCCTCAAATCATTTGGAACACATATATCAGGGATTGATTGCGGCAAGCGGCTGGGTGGCCATAATAACTTGTCTAAAAATCATATCATGCATAAAATAACAGGCTGATGGTTGTGGTTGAAAAATCATAGGTAATTTATGCATCAAAGGGATCCAGTGAGCTTGCCGTGCTTATTCGGCGAAGGGGGAAGGGGAGCTCGCGGAACTGGCTTCTGGCTCCACCGCCTAGCGTAGACTTGCAGATCTGGCCTCCACGAGACGGCACGAACGCTCCGATAACTATGCAACATGAACAAGCAAACATACAAACCAGCAAGTATACCAACAAATATTTAGTATAGTGGTCAGAAAAGCGATATATGGATGGGTAGAGTCTTGAGTAGAATCTATGTCATGTGGTGTTGTGATATTACTGGTGGTGAAGCGGAGGTGCTTACCATGAGGGTGGACTGGAGGCAAAGCGACACTATGCGTGTAGCCGGCAGAGCGGAGTAACTGAGTGGGTGGGGTGTTTGCCTTGGCTGAGGGTGTTGAGTGTGTGTGGAGAGGGAGAGGGTAGCTGGGTGTATTTATAGCTGAGTGTAGGTGGTGTAGCACAGTGAAGTTCACTGTTGGTGAGAATAGTGACGAATGAATCGTCTGACTTGGTATGAACAGGAGAGTTATAGGCAGAATATGGGACGAGAGTATTTTGGGAGTCTTCTGAAACCTGAACCATGCTTAAGGGATGACATGGTTGGATAGGGAATAATTTGATAAGAATTTAGAAACAAGAATTATTGGAATCTGAGTTTGGAAGCCTGGTTCAAAGGAATCTCAAAGTTAAGCATGCTCAACTTGGAGAAACCTAGGATGGGTGACCAGATGGGAAGTTCCCTACTGGAAGGAAAATCACAGTCACCGGAGTCCGTATGACTGGAATATGGGTCTGGCTGGTATTAAGTGGACTGGACAGCATGATGGATGAGTAGTTGAAATTTGGGGCGATCAGATGATCGATGAATAGTAACGATGATTAGTAACGATGAATAGTGACGATGGAAAAGTAATTATAGATATCATCGATGAATAGTAACGATAATGAATAGTAATGATAAATAGTAACGATGATGAATAGTGTATGTGAATAGTAACGATGAATAGTAACGGTGAATAGTAATGGTGAATAGTGACAGTGAATAGTCGTATGAACGAACGATGAACGATGAATAGGAACTATGAACGAACGGACGAACGATCGAATGATCGGACGAACGAACGATCGGAATTTCGGCAGCATAACGGCAGGAAAAGATTATTTGGACGAACGAACGGACGAACGATCGAATGATCGGACGAACGAACGATCGGAATTTCGGCAGCATAACGGCAGGACAAAGATTATCTGGAAGAACGATGAATAGGGACTATGAACGAACGATGAACGATGAATAGGGAACTATGAACGAACGATGAACGATCGAATGATCGAACAATCGAACGATCGGAATTTCGGCAGCATAACGGTAGGAAAAAGATTATTTGGACGAACGAACGGACGAACGATCGAACGAACGGACGAACGAACCATGAACGATCGGACGAACGATCGAACGATCGGACGAACGAACGAACAAACTAAGAACAGGGGGACGAACGATCGAAGAACGATCGAACGATCCTTGTGCTAGTGTGTGCTTGTGTGGAACATGGAGTGGGTGTGTGGGGGGGGAGAGAGTTGCCATGAAATGGCTTGGGGTGGGATGAGAGGAGGCCCTTGCCCCTCTATTTATAGCCATGGTGGGGGGATTAGGGGGAGGGATGAGAGGATTAGTGGGAGGATGAGAGGATTAGTGGGAGATTAGCATGTATTTGTCTTGTATAAGTGAGATTTGCTTGTAGAGCTCACCGTATGACACTGGAGGCATACGTATACGTATGAGCATGAGGAAAGTTATGAAGAAAATATTTATAGGGACTTGAAAAATGATTCTGAAGGTATTTCTCAGGAGGAAAATATCTGGAGATATATCGGTGGAATATTTGGGCAGTATTTCTGGAAAGAACTTGAAGAGGATCACTAGGGAAATATCTGGGCAGTATTTCTGTAAACAATTTGAGGGGGATCACTGAGGAAATATTTGTAGGGTATTTTGAGGAGGATTTTAGAGAGAATATAGACCACTATACTTTATTTGTTGATATCAACTCGCAAACAAACATTTTGAAATGAAATTTGAAATTCATTTTGAATTTAGGGCGAGTTTGAGAAAATTTCAGAATTTGAATTTTTGGGATGCTACACAGCTGGTATCGGAGCAGGATTAAGTATATACGGTCACATACGTATTTTCAAAACAAAAGTTTTGTTTTTAGAAAACCTATTTTCAACTAAACACATTGTTTGGCTTTGAAAAACAGTTTTGAAAAAAAACTATAATGCTAGTGACATCCTCTGTTAAGCCCTAAACTAAGGACTATCAGGTGGCTTATTTGAAAACCACTAACCCACAACCGGGTGGGTATTGCATACATGTGTATTGTTATTTTTAAGGCCATTCAATTTTGAATGGATCGACGCTCAAGGTAAGGTGAGATGTGAGAGCATGACCGAACAAACGTCGGTCTAGGGAAGAGTGTAAAAAGCGCTTGATTATATACATGTTCCACATATGTATATATGAAGGCTGCGATGTGGAGTATTATTTTTCTGGGAATTCAGTACCCCATGGATGTGTATGGGTATACAAACATGGGAATATTGAGAAGTGTAATGTACTTGTAACGACGCACCTACGCTCAGGTAAGAAGGTGAGTTACCATAATGAGCTGCCCTATGGTTAAAGTGTGGCAGCAGCGCCTATGCGTGGCTCGGTGCTTAATGATGAGCTAGCCTCCATATAGAAATATATGGAGTATAAACTGTGATAAACTGTCATGTGTGAATTGCATCATGGGAAATTGGGCTGCGATGGATTTTTTTTTTTTGCAGGTACACTAACCTCGAAAATGTATGTGTAGTTGACGACTAGCAAAATACCGTGAGAGCTATACGCATGCCACCGATATAGAACGCTATTGCCACATTATGTTGGCAAAATCAGTGAGGACGCATAGGACGAGCATGCATCCTGATTGTTGCATCGTGTTTGTCACCTATACACCCAAGATGCTTCTCTTATCTTTATTCCAGTAACCATCGATTGTAGATAATGTGGGGTAATGCTGAATTATGAACTTCGATGAAATAGGTATCCTCCATTCTTTAGGTGACCTCTTAGGGTGCTTTATGTGATTGCTCTTGTGCTTGATGTGTCGATAGAAGGTTAGTGACTTGTTTGCCTAAATCTAGAATTAGGCCATGTTCTTAGTTGGTGAACCGAGACCCAAATTTGAATTTACCATTATCCCTCCATGACCAAACACATCAAAATAAATGCCTAGATAATTTACTTGTTGGACATAAATTGTACCTAGGCTTAAACCAAGAATCTCGAGTCATGTCCCCATCCTAAACCATATCCTTAATCAGTTGGCGCAAGCTGATGTCTCTATTCCAGTTTGCCTGTTCTTAGGGATCGACGTGTTGTTTTACCAACCTAATTTAGGAAAGAGATGTCCGACCATTTTCTTGAGTTTGATGCCTTTGGTTTCCTCATACCTATCGAAGGCATACCAACTTAATCCTTGACTCTTGTAATCTCTGCGATGGGCATAGAAATATGCTTGGGCTCAATTAACAGTCTCCCGTCGTACTCTTTTCATCAACAAGTTTAGGTTATGGCCATGCCTTGTTCATTTCCTTGGGCCATAATCTATTTGGCTCTCTACTTGTAACCATTCTTACAGGTGGAGTATCTCTTTGTATATTGTCACCCTTGCCTAATCCATTGGTGTCGCGCGAGATTTCTTATTGGTTACGTCTGGTAATGGCGTTGTGACTAAAACCGATGGTGCCACGACGAAACCGAGGGCCTCCTGTGGGTATACACACAAGGTTGTGCTGCTCGGCACGCGCTGGTATCACGGTTAGTAGTTGTAATCCATTATGAGACTATATCAATGTGTTATCTTGGCACAATCTAGTTTTACCACGTGAGATTCTCTATTGGTGCCAGTTCGGTAGTGGTGTCATGATTAATGACTTATGGTGCCGCAACGAAACTGAGAGCCTCCTATGAATGCGCACATAGGACTGTGCCACTCATCGGATGCTGGTATCAAGGTCTCTGGTCATGATCCATTGTGGAACTACACTGATGTGTGATCTTCCGTGGAGTCCTCCCTTGAAACAATTTCTATGTTGTTTGTCAAGTGATCAAGCAACATCTATCATCTCTGTTGGATCAAAAGGGCATACCACTTTCATGTGTGATCTCTTATCTCTTGACTTTGATGGTGACTTCACACATACAAGTTCCCTTTACATCCTTTGTGTAAAGGTGAAGCCTTGGAGCTTTTTAGTGTTGCAAGACAACCAATTAGTTCCCAAAATGGAGATTTGTTTCCCCTGCTGCTGAAATGCAAGAATTTGTTCATTCGCTCTCTTATTTAATCCATGTATTCCCTAACCAAGTCGATTCATCTTGTATAGAAGAAACGGATGAACAACGTGACCAAATGGATTTCTACCCAAGTGCATGATTTCCTGTTAGCAAATGTGAACTCTCAACCCTTGGATTACCAATGGTACTGAGAGGACTTGCTCAATGTCAAAAGTAGTTTAACAAGTTGGTTTTACTAACTTGTAACTGCTTTGTGAACGAAGGTCGAGTTTAGAGATCGTTTCATCGAGTTATCTAAACTCGCTATGGTCCAAACCATCCTAAGGAAGTACTTTCAAGAATCGAGATTAAGTCGGCCAGTAACCACCTAAACATCGCTCTAGTCATGCCTCGATCGTCTCACGTGTGCTTTTCCAGCATGTGTGATCAAGTAGATCCATGATTAGTGCTTGATAAAATGGATTGGTTGCGAAGGCAGCATTTACAGATCCCTCTGCTGGTAATTTTTTTCAAGTCTTTATCATTTTTCTTGGACTTGGATTCTCTGGCTAACACGAGTTAACTGTGATGTTATTCGACATCCACACTCGTCTCGTGTGCTATGAACTTACCGTGACCACTTGTTGGTAAATCTCTTTCTGTGTGTTTTACCCAAGAGGTTGCATCTGATTCTGTTTGTGTAAAGTTGCATATCTACCACTCGCTCAACAGACTCAGATATTACAGTGTCATCAGAAAAAGTAAACTGCACACATGGAACCTTATGTGTACTTCTGGCAGACATCGTCTCTATTGGTGGACATTTCTAAATTAGCCTAAGGCGACACATGTTATGTCCACTAGAGGAACGACATTTTGAGACACTCGACTTTGTTTGGAATTGTCTCATGATTATCGCTGATATGGACATGGGTTACATGCTTCTCTACTCTTAGAAGTCTTTCGTTTTGAATCTCGGGACGAGATTCTTTTAAGGGGGGAGGGCTGTAACACCCCAGGTGTTTATTTTCCGCTCAACAACGAGTTCGGATTTAAGCACGCAATATCAGTGGATAAAACGGATTTTAAATTTTAATCATCGTCGCTTATCGCGATTTTAATATCGCATCGGTGTCGTTTGTCGCGAGTGCGACATCGTTTTTATTTTTTTATCTGTCCGGGCTCTTCCTAAATTTTCGTAATGTTCGGAACCTAGCTGTTCCGAAAATCGGTGCGTCCGATGAGTATTTAAAATCCATCGCTCGCGCGAACACGAATTCGGAAGCCCGAACTCACTCGAATGATCTTATTCCGAGCAAAATAATTTGAACTTGACGACTAAAATGTTCAGGGTAAAATAATCCGAATCGCGCATTGTCTGAGAAAGATCGTGCGCGGGGATATGATCTAATTTGTTCTTTAGCCCGCAATGTAGGATAACCAAATCAACTGTGTTTTGGTGACGGATAAGTTTTTATCTGATTTCAATTAAATGTAACACCGATTAAAACATTGTAACTAAAATCATTTTTAATTTTAGTCCTCTTACATCTTTCCAAATTCTAGTCCCAATCTCCAGCTGATAATTGTATTTTTATTCAAATTTTCGAGTAAAAGAAAACGAAGGAAGAAAATATCTGCAACCGCTCTTCTCTCTAATTTTATCCATCGCTTTCCCCTTCCATATCTGAAGTCACTAGCCTGGATATTTTCTCCACGTAGTTCTCCTCTTCCTCACGTCTCCTTCTCTCTTATCCATTGGACGCTAGCTCGCTGGAAAATCTCACGCACGTCTCTCCTCCAGCCTTACCCAGCGACCAGCATTTCTTCCATCCATCAGCATCCAAAGGCAGCCGGCAGCCGGCTGTGCTCGTCGGACCCTCCGAGCACCTCTGTGCCCGACGACCTGACCAAGCTCGTCTCCAGCTTGCGTCCATCCTGTGCTCAGTTTCCATCCACTAGCACCGTGTCTCTGGTCCTGCTCGTCGTGGACATCGTCGGCTCTAGTTCCTTGCTCGAGCTCGCCCTTTGCGCAGACCGCGTCTCCCCTCACCTTGCCGCGGTCGGGCTGGCCGTCGTCGTCAGCTTGTGTCCATGCCGACGAATTTGTCGAACTGCTCACTGCATCTCTTTAATCTCGTCGCCTGATTTTTCTGTACCGCGCCGCGCAACCCCTAGAAATAAAAATCACGCCGCCGAGCGCTCCTATCCTTATCCCGCCACCGCCCTTGGTCTCCTACAAATCTCCAGCGCGCAGGTTTCTTCTCCACGCACGCCCGGCAGCAAGCCGCAGCCGAGCAGCTCCTTCCCATCTCCCCTCTGCTCGCTGGCTGAATCCCCAGCCGCTCGGCTCTGCTTTTCTCCCATGGCGCGGGGTTCCCTGCAGGCTGCTCGCGGTATCCATCTCCTCTGCTCCTGCTCGTCCGTCCCTGAGCTCCTGTGGCCATGGGCGCGGCAATAGAGCTGGGCGAGCTCGGAGGGGAAGCCACGGCACAAGAAATCCGATCAGGCGCGGCCGAACAGAGGTGCCGCGGCACCTCTGTTCGGCCGCGCCTGATCGGATTTCTTGTGCCGTGGCTTCCCCTCCGAGCTCGCCCAGCTCTATTGCCGCGCCCATGGCCGGCGCTCCCTGCTTGGTTCCGTCTGTCGCGCCGTCGTCTTACTGCTCGCCTTTGCGTCGCGCGCATAGCGTTCTGTTGTTCTTGCACGCGCGAAGCTCTTTGCTCGTCAACGCTTCAGCCTGGATTTCGCTTTGTCGCCCAGCTCGGCTCTACATGACTACATCTCCCATGACTGTCTACTCTAGCTCACCGTAGTTCCTGCGCGCGTCGAGTTTTCTCTACTCTAGCTCGCCGTAGTTCCTGCGCGCGTCGAGTTTTCGTGTGGAGCTCTCTGCTCACGCGCAACTCGCTCTTTCTTTGTTGCCGCGCACACGAATTTTATCTGCTCGTCACAGCGTGTCGAGTTCCCACGCCATCATCGCTTCTGTCGCAAGCTCGTTGGTCACAGTTGTCTTGACCGCGTTAACTCGCGACTGTGGTCGTGTTCATCGAATTCGCCAACGCTTTGTTGCCGATTTGACTGTCGTCGCTTCGCGTGTTGTCGAGTCGTCGTTTTTCCTGTCTTGTGCTCGCACGGTTTCCTGCTCGCCAGCGTGCCCTCTCGGCTCGCTCGGCTTTAATTTCCAATCACGTCGTCGATCTCGTCGTTTGCCGTCGAGTTGTCAAACACGTCATCTCCGGCTCGATCCCCACCTCACCAGCTTACCCCAGACTTCAATCGAAGGTCATCGTCGCTCGTGCGTCCCCAAGAAAACCCAAGAATCGGGTGAAGACGAAGTTAGCAGCGCAATATTCCCTAAGCGCTCGACAAATTGCGTGGATCGAAAAATCACTGCCGATCTCACGGATTCGTGTCAGCTGTTGAAACGGTAAGCTGATGAATTGTTTAGAATAGTTTAGTAAGCTGATGAATTGTTTAGAATAGTTCGATCGTTGAATAAGTTAATGTGTTAGTGCGAGGCTCATTAGGGTGCTCGATAAATTGCGTAAGTCACGAAACTCTCGTCGACTTCGCAGTTCTTGCGATTATCGAGCCAGGTTCAGTTATAGCGAGTTATTTCGCTATTCCGGTCACTTAGCTGAATTAGTGGACCGAGTAGAATTTTAGTAGGCATATGTGTTGATAAAATATTTTAATCACTTATAAAGATGTAGTATAATTTATAAGGCAAGGGATTAGTTCAGAATTTAATTAATTAACTGATAAGTTGTGATTAGGCTAATTATATTTCTTGTGTATAGTTTGTTGTTCGTGATGTTTGCGTTAGGTTCGAGAAGCGTAATCATAGCGCGTAGTCGCATATTAATAACTAGTGTTTCCGTACAAAATTGTACAACGCCTCGCCACTAGGTGTTTAATACGCTATCGTATAGCACTATTTAGATTTGTGCTATTCTTGTTTATATGCATTCATGTGCATCGTGCATCTCAATTAGGTACGATAATTGATCGCGTGATGCGGAAGACAAGCCAAGTCGACCCCAAGCGCGGGCTAATCCGCAGGATGATGCTGATGGACAAACCTGAAAATGGTCGCCAAGTGGACGTCGTCTAACAACACTAACCTAGTGTTACCCAGGCAAGCCCCGGTGCATTTGCCACCTCCCTTGATGTTTTTAAAATCTTTCTCACTTGATTGCTGCATTAGGTGACAGGAGTTGATTGATTAAACAATTCCTGCATTACCTTCCTTGATCTTGATTACCCTCCTTGAAAACCCGTTTTTACAAAAAGGTTTTACTATGCTTAGTATTGCTTAGAAAAACAAAAGGATTTGTTTTAGAAAAGATGTTTGGCAAAGTGGGAGGGTTGTTTTCAAAAATAAAACTTGATGGTGAATCCATCATGGATATGATGGATTCAACATCGGAAAAGATGTACCTCTGCCAGGTACCAAGTTTTTGGGTTAAAAGATTAAGCTAAGACCGGGCGGGTGACTTGCACGGGAAAGGAGTCTCAGTGTAGTGTCTCCGTCTGAGTCGATTAAGGACCTTGTCGATGTAGGCTTGATGATCGAGGACCCTTTAACTGGTCACATGCCTCGTCATGGGTAAGCCTTGCCTCGGGCAGACTAAGGCCAGAATAAGATAACACGAAATGGGCGTGGAGCGGTGGCGAGAGTAGCGTGTACCCTCCGTGGCAAGAGGCTGGACGGTGGTGTAACTGTGCTCTCGGTTTGCGTGAACCTGATCTGGTCTTAAGAACCCCGGTGGCGGGTTGACATATGCAAGGGTTAAGTGCTACATATGTCGTGTGATTGGAGATCCTCAGCTGAGTATAATCGATTCGGATCGCCGTACCTTCGCGGTTATGAAGACTTGGTCATTGCCCTACACGTAGCATTCCACTAAAGATGATGGGTTTTTGTTAAGAAATTGGCTAGTGCAGGACCAGTGATTGAACTAGGGTAGAAAGAACTCTAGTTACAGGTAATTCTACTTAACTTGACAAATAAAACTGGATTTTAAGGATCCACTTTAGTAAGCATTTCTGCAAAACAGAGTCTTTGATTATTGAAAAGCCTTACCTTGACTCCCATATAACCAGCATACCCTTGAGAGTCTTTTCTTTAGTCGGGTAAGACTTGCTGAGTAATTCCATACTCAGGGTTTTATTCCCTGTTGTTTTTCAGGTTCTAACTTTGTGCTGTTGTTGATGGTGTTAAGTGCCGGTGGGCTCGGCCTTCTTATAAGTCTAAGTAACCCTTCTATACTTCTTATTGAGGATGATCCCTTGAGCTAGCATATATATTTCAAACTTATACTTTTGTAATCACTCCGATAAACTAATGTAAAATTTTTGTAACCTGTAAAATTTGGTAGTAAGATTTCCGCTGCAACAATATTGGTGTGTGTGATTTGTGTTACTTAATCTCGCGGTTCTGGTTGTAAGTGGTTTATCCGATGTCCTTGGGGCAATCGGACAGATCCTGTTAAGTTATCTGGTGCACATGCACAGCCGTCTGAGGTCTTTGGGACAAGGATAGGTGCATGTGGGCCTAATAACTTGGGAGGTTCTGCCACAGGTCGGGGTTACTCCGGTGAGCAATCCCGACCGTGAGGAGGCGGAATCCGGTGCACCGAGGCCAGCACAAGCTTCGGTGAGGGGTGAGGGACGCCTAGGGCCAAGGCACGGGCACGGGGCGGGGCTGAATCGGTCGGACACCGAGCGGGCGCGGCAAACCAGCGCGATAGAGCTCCAGCGAACACAAATTCACCGTAGAGGGAAAAGAATCGGGGCAGGAAGGGCACGGGGATGGTTCCTTACCTTAGGAGTGTGCTCGGGGATGCTTGACACGATGCTAGGAGCTCCGGGCAGACGACGCGGTGGCGCGCTTCTCCGGCGAGCTTGAGCGGCGGCGGCTAAGCGCGAGAGAGGTTGAGAGTGGGTGAAATTAGGAAGGGGAGGGAGAGCGGGTGTAGGCGGGGCTCAAAAGGGAGCTGGGGGCGTGGGTAGGCAACGTGGTCGGCTTCCTCGGCGTGAGTGCGTGTGCGGGTCAGCAGCGGTTGCGGGGAAGATGAGACTGACAAGGCGGGCCCACAGAGTAGAGGCACGAGCACGTGTGAGGAGGAAATGATTCAGCGCTGATGGGCTGGGCCCACTGCACAGAGGGAGAGCGGGGGCGTGCGCGCGAGGGTGAGCGGCACCAATAGGTCGGGCCCACCTGGCAGATGGAGAGAGAGGGCAGGTGCGTAGGCTGGGCTGCTTTTCTATTTTCTTTTTATTCTGAATTTCTAGTTCCTTTTATTTTTATTTTCTCTATTGAATTCAAATCCAACGAAACCACAAATTCAAATTTGAATATTTCAAACATGTGCATCAACCAAAAACAAAGTTTAAGCTCAGCATGATGCAACAATTCATGTCTCCCCTAGGTTTGAATATAGTAAAGAAAAAAATACATCTCCCAAATATATAACCAAAACTCTATTAGAAAGGAAGAAATAGGAAATCTACGGAGATGAGAAAAGTGGTAACACCTGAATTTGGTAGATATTAGAGAAGAAATTTTATACCCCCAAATTCAGGGTGTTACATAGGCTCTATAATCATAGCGTGTATAGATGCATGAATAAATAAGGTGAGCCTATGAGCTATGCGTTTCTTCCACTCCTGATACATGCCAATCAAGTGTTTCTTTGAAACAACCTTCACTGGCATGCTTTGAGGAGCTTGCATAGCCCTTCTGAGGTTTTGCCTTTGCCTTTGCCTTTGCCATAGCCATTGCTACTCTACTGCCATTTTGTGGTGGCTTCGTAAAAATTCCCCCTCTCATCCCCTGATTATTACAGTGCCCATGACCCCTTTCTCTGGAGGGACCTTTCTTCCTTTAAGACTAGAAGTTGGCGTGTGCTTTATGCATGACCGCGTGCCGAATGGATGCTTCTAGTAGTTCTGCATCAGAAGCTCATTCTGAGCCTTAGCACCAAGCAACATGTTGACGAGGTCACATTATTTGTGTACTTGTTGCTACAGTACTGCTGTTGGAGCACCATATTGGAGGGGTAGAAGGTTTGGAGAGTTTTCTCGATCATCTCTAAGTCTATGGCTATCTGGCCACAGAAATGTAGCTGAGCGACAATGCGATGGATGACAGTGTTGTAAGCCTCAACTGCATTGAAGTCGAGAGTGGCCCATTCATGTTGCGCCCGCGGGAGCATCACATGCTTCTCCACACTGAAACACTCACATAGCTCTGTCCACAATATCATATGGTCTTTCACCTCTGGATACTCCATCTTCAGGCCTGGATGGATGTGGTGCCCGACGAAGATCGTAATTTTTGCTTTCTCATGAAGTTTCAGGCAAGTGTCATTCGGGCCCTACCAGAAGATCTCCTTTCCTAGCTATATCGCCTCTAGGTGAAACTTGCAGTCGTTAGTCTAGGTCGGTTAGTTCTTGCCATTGAGGACAAGCTCCACGAATCAATTCTGTTGTCTTCAACCATAGTCCGTCACACAAAATTAACTTTAGGTTAATTAGGCGTGCTAATTATCAATAATAGAAATTTAAATAGATAAATTGCATGACCCACGGGAGCCGGTCCAGGGCGTGCTGACGAGGCGTGGCTGAAGCATATGCCGACGAGCTGCGCCCCAGCTGGCCGAGCAAGCGCGACCCAGTGCGGGGTGGCGCCGTGGGCTGACGCAGCGTGAACCATCTCAGCTCGAGATGGCGTGACCAGCAGCAGGGCATGGGTGCGTGGGTCAGTGTGACATCAAGGCGCAGAGTTGGGGGCGCCGACATAGTGTACGACTAGAAGCCGGCATGACCGATCTATTCATGAACGCAACGTGTGGGCCACCGGTGGGGTGGGTGTGTAGTGCACGCGACTGGCGCACGAGCCTCGCCATCGGGGTGATTCGTACGACCCGCGGTTAGTAGGACATCGATGGCTTTTTAAGTAAAAGTAATAGATTGGATATATTAAGCAGGTCAAATCATCAGGATTTAACATGCTAGTGTATACATAAATCAATCTACAATATGTATCTGACAGTAAGAAATCACTCTACAATATGTATCTGACCGCGAGAAAACAATCTAGTTTGAACAAAATCTACTAAACAATTGTCTAGAGCGGTCAAAAACGACATACCGTGCTTCTTTATTCAGCGAACGGAAACGAAGCCTATCATGTAAGACAATTAGGCAAGGCGGGAGGACTTGCTGTGGTGCAATTTCCAAATTCAGACCTTGAACCCTCTCCTCAGCAATGGAGGGCTTATTCTCTTTTTGTCGAGGCAGAAGCACAAAAAACTATTTCCTTGTTATATAGAAGACTAGAGCTTCTCGTTTGATATTAGCCCACATAAGATTTTTTGATAGTATAAGGCCATCTCCAACTGATCCCCTATTGTATCCTCTATTTTATTCCTATATTAAACGCAACTCTGTAAATAATATCATCTAAAATTCTGTGTTACCTATTTTATTGGATAAGTGAGTCTAATATTTTGATCCAAACAGCGCTTAATCTCTTCCCTTGCTGTAAGTTCTCGACAGATTTAGCTGGGTTAAAATTCAGACTCAAAGACATATAAATTGATGGGCTGGTGTTATTTCCACGTGGGGGTGGACCCCTCACGGGCCGGGCCGCATTCTTGGCCAACCATGGGCTATCCGCAACATTGCAGACTCCGGAATCCGGATTGGCCGAATGGGCCCGGCAGCCGAAAATGAAAAAGGAAAGGATCGACCCTCTAGCGCGATCGATCCCCGTGCGCTGGGGCCCAAATTAGGAGAACCTCAGTACCCCACGTGATCCACGGTCCGCCCGCCGCGCAAGCTGGGCCACGGGCTCGCGGGCGGGCATGCGCCGGTTCCGCGAGCGACCACCCCGCCATCCGCGGAGCCTGCCCTGCGCTGCCCACCGCTCCTCCGCCTACTCCGGCCTCAGCTAATAACGATGGGTGGTGGGAGCCGAGCCCTTTCCCTCTCCTCCCTCTGCGCCACCACCCTCGCCGCCGCCAAGCCCCCACAGCACCCCGTCCCCTTCGCCCCGGCTCACCGCGCGCTCCCCCACCGCCTCGCCGCCGCCATGTCCTCCTCTTCCTCCCCGACCCCCGCCGCATCGGTGGACGCCGGTGCCCCGGCCCCTTCGGCGTCCAACGCCATCGACTTCCTCACGCTCTGCTACCGCCTCAAGGTGAGCGACTGAGCGCCCCTGTTTAGTCGCTTCGCATTTCCACGGGCCGGCTTGGTTGAGATGGATGGAAATGTGACGCGATGGATGAGATTGTGGATGTAATTGCAGACGACCAAGAGGGCGGGGTGGGTGAAGCGCGGGGTGCAGGCGCCCGAGTCGGTGGCCGACCACATGTACCGGATGGGCGTCATGGCGCTCGTCGCGGCCGATCTACCCGGCGTCAACCGCGACAGGTGATCCTGACAGTTTCGCTCTCAAGTCTAGCTCGGCAGTATTTAGCCTTCTTACGGTTCCGTTTTCATACACTGTTTATTTATCCCTTCAATTACAGGTGTGTCAAGATGGCGATTGTGCACGACATTGCAGAAGGTATGGTCTCAAAAGACTTCCGTCTAGACGGCTTCACTGAAGTTTTGGGGCTTTGTGTGAGATGAGGGATGCAATTTTGTGAATATGCGAGCCTATTACTACCTGAGATGTTGGTAGATGGTAACTAGACCACTGGACTGGAGACCTGTAGTAGGAATGTAGGATGTGTGTTCAAGTACTTGTGCCAATTAGTTGGTTCTTTGACCTCTGCTAGCCAAAGTGTAAAACTTTAAACTATGTGCACATTTTCCTATTTTCATTCAGAAGCATGCTCAGCTTAGAAATGAACACATGATTTTGCCCTCCGCTCATATGGACTCTTGCTGCTGTTCCTAAGCCAGCTTGCCTGTTTCTGGAACTAACTGCCTATGAGGATGTGGGTTCAGTTGACTCATTTCAATTGTTTTTTCTTTTGGTACTCCAGCAATTGTTGGTGACATCACCCCTTCTGATAATGTACCCAAGGAAGAGAAGAACCGCAGGGAGAAAGAAGCATTGGACCATATGTGCGAGCTGCTTGGTGGTGGTTCAAGAGGTGAATACTGAAACTTGCAATTGTGATACATTAGCATTTTATGCTGTAGTTAATTAGGCATCTTATGCCTCAAATTGTCTTTTCATGATTTAGTTATATATGAAATGAATGTGGTGCTATTGCACACTGGCATCATCTTTCTAGATTACTCAATAGTCTAGACTTAATGATCCCATTATGTGTGCATAGTACCATAGTTTCAAGGAAAAAAGAACAATATGTGGATGCCAATGAATTTTGTGAATACAATACTATAGTACTTGCAGGTCATATACATATTTTATTTTACCCTTGAAAAGCTATTCATCTGTTATTATTATTTCTTAGATGGTCATTTTTCCATCCGATACTTTTCACTTCCATCAGGGAAGCAGATCATAACCTGGCAATTATTTTGTAGAAATCCAGCGGGCAGCTTTTGTTCTTATTTTTTGATACATAGTTTAAATAAGTATTGGATAATTCTTAGAGTATTCACATCCCTTAGTTAGGTGTCAAGGAAACTCTTGGTAACTTAAAATCACTCAGATTATTTCCAGAGAAACTGTTATTTATACTTCTCTTTTTCTTTTTATAAGGTGTATTAGTGTTTGAGAATTTCATTCAAAGATATGCTTTATCCAATAATTTCCCTTGCAATATATGAACTCAATATATTATCAATTACTACAAAAGCAATGTCTCACTAAAATGCATGTGAAATATGAATCTATAGATTTATCTTTGTGCAATAAATATACAAATATTTTGACTAGTTTCATTGACTTTTTTGAATCCTTACGCCCTACATTTTGAAATGGAGGTTGAAAAGATAAGGGATGTTTTTGTAGAAGCCAAAACCGAAGAGTTTATATTCAGCAAATGTTGATGACTATGAGTTTTGGAATTTGAACATGATATTGTAATTGATGGTGATAATATTATTCCATCTCTAATGATTTTCTACCTTGAAGCATTATGGATCGTAAATTATTTATGCTCAAATGGCTATCATAGCATCCAACATTTTTTCCCTAAGAGTTTCACAACATAGAATTCTAGTATTCTGGTTGTGTTCTCATTATTCATATCATTAATCGTTAAAAAATATTGGAGAGATCCAGCATCCCTTACATGTGAAGTGAACCTTTTAGAACTAAATAAAGTATCTTAGCAGCCTTTTGGAAACAGTTTTTCATGCAGGATAAAAGGATGTTCTCTGTACAGGCGAGACTAAAGAGTTCATGTGATCTTTGACATGGTATATATAATAAATACTTGCCTTTATCTGCATGCTGTTGTCTTGCAGCACAAGAAATTCGTGAACTTTGGATGGAGTATGAGGAGAATGCGTCTTTGGAAGCGAAGGTTGTCAAAGATTTTGACAAGGTACAGTTTCATATTTCAATCCATCAAGTTGGTGGCATGATTGCAACGTCTGTCTGAAGCTATCAGATGGTAGTTCTTGTGATCATTCAATAGGCAATGCATATAACTGGCAGGATATTTAACTAATGTAGGCAATCATTATGATTTATGGCCCTAACCCATATGGCTCCACTTCTTCCTTTTCCTTTGCATGCTGTAATCCTTTGTTGCACTGTTATATTTCCAGGTTGAGATGATACTTCAAGCTCTGGAGTATGAAAAGGGTGAGTTCATACTGGTGCTTGAATATTTGAACTAACATTTCCCATGCACAGTAGCTATAAAGTACAAACCACAACTATTTAAATGCATTCATCAAATATTCTTGTTGTAATAACCAAATAAATGTATATAGTAAAATCAGCTCACATTTCACATTTCAAATACAGCACATCTTTTTCTTTGCATCATTTGTGCTTATATTGGGTAGGCCTGGTGTAGTGGTGAGGGCAGTCTCACTAAGTCACTATGTTGCCAGTTCGAAACAGCCTCTCTGCATTTGCAGGGGAGGCTTGTCTCGATTTATCCCATCTCAAGACCCCACTCATGTGGCAGCCTCCGCCCTAGATCTGCCCATCTGTGCTTACACCATTATTTAATTTGCTCCACGGCCTTCTGGGTGTGAGAAGTGATACATATGATCAATGTACTATCACTTAACACCTGGTGAACTCCTTGTTGATAGATGGGGTTAACAGTATCACACTTACGCCTATGTATTTTAAAATTTTCAGAGCAAGGACGGGACCTTGAAGAATTCTTCCAATCAACAGCAGGTGTGATTTTTCTCTTTCTGTTATGCTCTTCTCAATTTTCATGAGTATCCAGTACATAAATCTTGCTCTTCTCAATTTTCATGACAATCCAGTACATAAATCTTGCTCTTCTCAATTTTCATGAGCATCCTGTACATAAATTTGAACAGTTCATTTAAGCTGAGAAGGATGTTGCCATTTTTTTGGTCTTACACTTAAAAATGTTTTCCTGAGATAATATAAACATTCATCAGCAATTCAGAACATATTAGTGCCTGAATGATTATTGCTAATTGAAAACTGGACACTACCACCTATAATGGTTTTCTTTACCATGAACTGATACATGCCTATGCCTTTTATGGTTTTCTTTTATCACGTGCTTATGTTTGATCTCATTTTTACATTGTATTAGACCGTGTCCAGCAGTTCACCCACCCAAAACACTGTTTTGCACTTAGATTGCACTATTCGCAGAGTGGAATTTGAATATGGGGATGGTAAACTTAGCCTAGGCTATTAGCATTAGAGTCATTGTGTAACAAAACCATATCCCCGCACCTAATTCCCATGCAGGCAAATTTCAGACAGACTTGGGAAAAGCATGGGCAGCGGAGATTGCATCGAGAAGAAAAACAAAGTGATCAAACGATGCTCATTTTACCACGTCGGTTCCAAGACAACTTGCTGGCACAGCATTTCTGTTGAACTTTGCTTTTACTAGATGATACTTCGAGGTGGCATTGAGACGTAGGGTTGCCTTGGGAATGTGAACTTCACCACATTTCTTGGTCCTGCCCTGACCCTGAGGCATATTGGGCTTGCGATACCAGGGCTCTAGATAAGTAAGATAACCCACTTTGGGTATTGGTTGTAGATGCTCCTGCCAAGGGCAGTTAGCTGGATCCAACGGGAAGGTTCAGCACCAGCTGGTGGTGATGTAAAATCCTTCACTTCATGAATTACTGTACCATTACCGTTTCTCTTGTTAATCCAGCCTCACGGTTTCGGCCTTTTTTAATGTAATTCTATTGTTTTCAAGTATAATGAGCCTGAATATTTGCTATATCCATTTTGGTTGTTGATGATGACCTGAAGTGCATTCATATTTTCATAGTACGTATAATGCTGAAGCCTAGAAGCTGACCACTGATAGTTCCGGTGTAGCGTCGGATCGCATGTATTAGGGTCTGTTCGTTTTATTTTGAATCCACGTGGATTAGACGGAATTGAGTGAGTTTTGAAAGGATCACGATGCCCAAGAGGAGGGTGAATTGGACTTTTCTAAAAATCAACACTAATTAAAATCTAAGCAAGAGTCCAACTTCACCCCGATAACTATCACTAAGAGAATAATAATAGAAATACAACAATGTTAAGACAATATTTCAAATACTTGCTAAACAAATACACAATGTAAAATGTTTTAATTAAGTGCGGAATGTAAAGCAAGGTTTAGAAGACTCCAATTTTTCTCGAGGTATCGAAGAGTCGGCACTCTCCTCTAGTCCTCGTTGGAGCACCCTCGCAAGGGTATCACTCCCCCTTGGTCCTCGCAAGAACCAAGTGCTCACAACGAGATGATCCTTTGCCACTCCAGCGCAGTGGATCCCTCACGACCGCTTACAAACTTGAGTCGGGTCACCAACAAGATCTCCACGGTGATCACCGAGCTCCCAACGCCACCAAGCCGTCTAGGTGATGACGATCACCAAGAGTAACAAGCCATAGACTTTCACTTGACCAAGAGAAGCCTAATGCATGCGGTGTATGCTCTAGGTGGCTCTCGCTAGCGCTAATAAGGTCCAAATGCGGGATTAAGATTCTCAAATAACCTCACTAGGCTTTGTGGTGCTTGCAATGCTCTACCAATGTGTAGGAGTAAATGTGGGTAGCAAGACCATCAATATAGTGGGTGGAGGGGGTATAAATAGCCCTCACCCACCAACTAGCCATTACCAGGAATCTGCTGCACATGGGCGCACCGGACAGTCCGGTGCGCCAACGGTGCGCCAACGGTCGACTCCAATGGCTAGTTCTGACAGCTAGCCGTTGGGCAGATGGCACACCGGACAGTCCACTAAAATTCAACTCGCGAACAACGCGCTCTCAGGTTTCTGTGCGCAGGGAACCCTCTTCCTTGGGCCAGGCTGGCCCCACTGGCAGAGGGTGCACCGGACAGTCCGGTGCACACCGGACAGTCCGGTGCCCCAAAGCCAGAAACCCTAGTTTCTGTTTTGTGCTGTTTTTTCAATTCGGTTTTCGTTCTAACTTGTGAGTATGTTCTAGAGTGGCACCTAGCACTATATGTGAGTGTGAATATGCACCAACACTACACTAGAACTCTCTTGGTCAAACTACTCATCGACAACCCCTCTTTATAGTACGACTAAAACAAAATAAAAGACCTAACTATATCACGAGTGTCCGCAACTCCTTGACACTCGGAATACGAAGACCTTCACTTTTTGTTTTGTCGCTTTAGCCGTCGCTTCAAGTTCTTATCTCCGAGATTGTTTTCACCGTTGTAGTACATCTACATGTAATGCGACCTAACTTACCATTTGCCTCTGCAAAACACATGTTAGTCACATATAAAATTACATTGTCATTAATCACTAAAACCAACCAGGGGCCTAGATGCTTTCAATCTCCCCCTTTTTGGTGATTGATGACAACCTACAAGATTGTGAGAGTAGTTTGTTTTGAAATTTCTGTCAATAGAGAAGATGGTTAGTTATACTCAAAAATTTTTGACAGAAAGAGTGTGTAACATAATAATAAGAGTGAGTGCATACACATTGTAAGTTTCTTGTTCATATAAAAGTGAAATCAAATCGATGAACAAGAACTAGAGACTGGTGATAACATATAAGGTGAAAACACAATACACACACAGTCAACATAAGCATCGAGAGCATATAATAGAGTTTGTGAGCCAAAATCGTCATACAAAAGTGGATCTAGTACAGAGAGTATCAAGCACATATATTACATCAAAATGACTCTATACTAACTCCCTAACTCCCCCTAGCTCTCACAACTCTCATATCTCTCCCCCTTTGGCGTCAAACACCAAAAGGAAACCTGAACCTACAGACCAGAAGAGGAAGGAGGTGGCTGGGGCGCATCCGATCACGATCGTGGCAGAAGAGCAAACGCCAGCTGAGGGTCAGAGTCAGCCTCGGATCCAGGATCTACCGTAGAAGCTGGAGCTAGTACTGACTCGGATGGAGGCTGTGCTGCAGGAGCTACCGAAGCTGAAGAGGTCACAGACACCGCCACAACAGCAGTGGTAACAGCAGGAGCTGGTGGCACTGGCGGCTGAGCGCTGATGGAGCTGATGACCGGCGACGAGAAAACCAGGGTGACCGGCAGGAGCGGAGAGGAAGAAGGACCAAATGAAGGTAGAGGGGGTCCTGCCTGAAGGGCTAGCACAACAGCGGCCTGAAGATCTAGAGGGGGTGCAGACTGAACAGGAGGAATCTGAGCACCGGTATGCTGAAGTATGTGAGTCATGAAGGCCCGGTTCTCAGCCTTGTCTGCCAAAAGCTGCTGCTGCAGAGTGTCCTGTCTGTCCTGAATAGTCTAAAACATCGATAGCATTCTCTCGGACATCTGCTGTTGCACCGCTGCCAGATGAGCCTGCTGCTGAGTAAGAGTCTGGAGGATCGCAGCCAGAGCAGGGTCAATGGCAGGAGGAACAGCAGGGGCAGCACGAGAACTCCGGGCCTCATGGTCATGTGAGCGTGGAGGCACAGGAGGCAGAGGCGGAATCCCAAAATCATCATCATCATCATCATCATCATCGTCAGGAACTGCTGCGCCCTAAGTCTCAAACTGATGGAAACTTGTATCCTCTGCCTGAATGTCTGTCACTGGATCAGGTACTGGTACTGGATCCTCAGGGGCTGGATGGTAGGAGCCAAATAGGAGGCGTGAGGCCTCAAGGGTGCCCTGGAACTATGGTGGTCGGATCAGCTGTGCGAAGATGTGGCAGAGATAATGAGCATTTGGCAGCTGTCGCCGAGCACGAAGACCATCCAATACCGTGTCCTCGATCTCACAAATAAGGAAGTCAACAACATCAAACTCTGAATGAAAGATCAGGGCACCGAGGAGCCAAAGCTGAATATGAGTGGTAGCCTCTCTATAACCCATCCACGACAGAAGCGTCCGTCTCATGAGCTGATATAAGTACTTGGCTACTGTAGTGAAATCTGCCGGAGAACGTCGCGACCCATCTGAGAAGGGCGGTCGGAACAAAGCCGCGATGTGAGCTGTAGCTGGAGCAACTCCGTCGTGAGGGCGACGAGGAGGATCAGAGGTACCATAGCACAAGCTATGAAGACAAGTCGATGACTCATTGAATCCAAACAGCTGGCGAATCTAGCTAGCATGAAGTGTAACATCCTCTCGCTCAAAGCGGAACCTCATCCACTGGTGATCGGGGTCGATCCATACTGACGCATTGAACACACGGACCCACTCCTCAACATATCTGCCGCTGGTAGTCAGAAGAGTGAGAAGTCCCAGCAAATATGTGAGATGCACCTCAGAGTCTGCACCAGCGGCTAGCAGAAACACAGGAAGACCCAATAGCCGGTGCGCTCGCAGAGCAATCTGGGCTGACATATGTGCTCTGAAGAAATACTCCTAGATCCTGGTGCTGAAAAGATCTGCCGCTGCAGGGTCTCTCTGAGCTGGTAGCCAAGTCTCCACGGGTACGTGTCTGAACCAACGTACCCGGGCCGCTATAGCACGCTGAAGATCAATCAATCGAGGACCGGCAGCCAGTGGTCGCACCTCGGTCTCATCTCGCTCCCGGAAGCGGGCAAGTGGGATAGGTGGGCGGAAAAGGAAGCGGGAGGAGGAGTAGTGGAAGCTGGAGTGGTGTAGATGATATGTATGGCTGAGGTGGTGGATGGCGCAGGAGTGACTGGAGCGGGCGAAGTGGGTGGTGGAGTGGTAGCAGTGGCGGGAGTAGAAGGTGCGGAGGAGCGAGGCCAAGAGGCGAGTCAACGAACTCGGTAAGCAATCTGATCTAATGATATCTGCAGCTGACCACCTCTCTCTGCCTGCTCAGCGGCTGCTGCTGCTGCTAGAGCTGCTCGGGCTGCTCTATCCAAACGCTGCTTCTTGCGACCTTCTTGCTGCTCCAAGTAGACAGTCTTCCCCTTGACCTACCGGAAGGGGCGAGGAGGGTTTTCATCGTCTCCTCCCCCTAGCGTGGACACATTCTTCGTGCGCACCATCCTGACCTGAAGACAGAGAGAAACTGAGCACGAGAAGAGAGCATAGGAAATGATAATGACTGCGGTGACAAATACCTAGAAACCTCACGAGAGAGGAAGAATCTAGGTAGGACAGGAGATGAACTCACGAGCAGGCGAGGTCACTGAAATACATACACAGAGTGTTATGACACAGAAATCGAGTGATTTGGCGATTGAGAGGTCAAACGGCGTGAAAACAGAGTTTGAATGACGAATAGTGCCATAGGAGGTTTGAAATTGGAAATGAGGCATGAAATGACTTTGAATTGAGCCGATACTTCACGAATAGGTTTATATGGGTAAATATGAGTGAAGTGTGCGCTTGGTTTGATTTTTGGCGAAGAAAATGGAATTTGGGCACTCGGCTCGGAATCAATCGCTATAAAGGGGAATTTGTGTAAAATTGAAGCCTGGGATATCAGATTGGCGTGAGATTTTGCGAATATGTTACTGGAGGTATCGTGAAGGTGCCTGAAAAATTTGGGATTGATTGGAGCATTTTTGGCTGGTTTGGGCATTTCACCGAGCACGCGGCGTGCGAGATTCTAGGTTTTCGGTGAAACACCATTTTAGGTGGAGAAACCCTCCCTAAGGAGCTAGGAACCTGCATGGGGAAGCATAAAGGAACAATGGTACACATACATGCACAGGGATTCACAAATTGGCTCAGTTTTGGTTGGAGGATCAAAAGGGGTGGAAAACAAGCTCACTGACCACAGAGAAGGGAAGAGGGAGGAAAGGAGAGCCAAGGGAGGAAAGGAGAGCCAGGCTACTCACTAGAGAAGGGAAGAGGAGCAGAGCCTGAGCACGGGCAGGAGCACCACGTCGGAGATCGCCGGCGATGAGCAGAGTGGCGCTTGAACGCCAGGGACTGAGAAGAGCCAGAGAGCAGAGAGGGGAATGGGGACCTCTGGCTCGGTCTCAGACTGGAGGTCCTTTTTTAAAACGTGTTATGGCCGCATCAGACAGTCTATAGTGCCTGTCCAGTGCACACCGGACAACACATAGTAGCCGTCCGGTGAACCACCGGACAACACACAGGGGAAAGTGGATCTGCGCGCGCGGCCAGTGCATCGGACAGTGCACAGTGCACCGGACTGTCCGGTGAGCCTAGGCAGAGGTGATTTTGAAAATTTTCAAATTTTTCGATCTAAATTTTAACCAAACCAAATCCCAACTTATAATCATACAAAAGAACACCTATTGGGATAGGTATTGGCCCCCTCATATATTTTCCCATAATTTTCAAAAATATTTTGCCATAGGCTAGTCAATTTTTAGAGAAAATAGTCAAATGGTGAGATTTGCATTTTAGCTTTGAACTAGGGGTTTTCATGAATAATTTGAGTTTTGAATACTCCCCCCCTAAGTGTAGTACTACATGCATATCTCAAGAACCAACAATGGCATAGTAAATAAGAATTTAAGTACTAAAAGCTTAAAGCTAAGACTTGTCAAGTTTGAGCCCGAGTTAAGCTTTTTTCACTCGCTTTGTTGGCGGTTATCTTAACTAGGTTAGACAAGCCCTAGATGCAATACAAGAAATTTAAATATGCAATGCAGGCTTGACAACACTATTTTGAGATCTTTAAATAAAATTTCTGAGATCAAGTATGTTTAATTCATTTCTCAACATGCAAAAGCGGGTTTTATCAAGAGGCTTAGTGAAAATATCCTCTAATTGATCTTCCGACCTCACTTCTTCTAAAATAATGTCTCCTTTAGCAATATGATCTCTAAGGAAGTGATGACGAATATCAATGTGCTTGGTGCGAGAGTGTTGTACAAGATTATTAGCAATTTTAACAGCACTCTCATTGTCACACAACAAAGGTACCTTTTCTAGAACTACACCATAGTCTAGAAGAGTTTGTTTCATATATAAAATCTGTGTGCAACAAGCACCAGCGGCAATGTATTCCGCTTCGGCGGTTGACAAGGCAACACTATTTTTCTTTTTGGATGTCCATAATAGTAGTGATCTCCCAAGCAAATTACACCCCTAGAAGTACTTTTTCTATCAATTTTGCAACCGGCATAATCCGAATCGGAATAGCCAATTAAATCAAAAGTAGCTCCTTTGGGATACCAAAGGCCAACACTTGGGGTGTGCTTGAGATACCTAAGAATTCTTTTAAGAGCGCAAATATGAGCTTTCTTAGGATTTGATTGAAATCTAGCACACATGCATACACTAAACATGATATCGGGCCTAGATGCAATAAGATACAATAAACTACCAATCATAGAACGGTAGAGAGTTACCATCTTTTCAACAAGTGATCTCCATGTTGAACCTTTTCAACAAGTCTTTGGTATACTTCTCTTGTGAGAGGAAGTTACCATCTTTCATTTGCTTCACTTGAAAGCCGAGGAAATACATCAGCTCACCAATCATTGACATCTCGAACTCCTTCGACATCAACTCACCAAATTCCTTGCAATGATAGCGATTTATCGAGCCAAAGATTATGTCATCAACATATACTTGACAAATGAAAATATCACCGTTATGTTTCTTTGTGAATAGAGTTGTGTCGACGGTCTTGATCTTGAAGCCCTTTTTGATGAGGAAGTCGCGAAGACGCTCATACCAAGCCCTTGGAGCTTGCTTTAACCCATATAGCGCCTTGGACAACCTATAAGCATGGTTAGGATATCTAGGGTCTTCAAACCCGGGTGGTTGCTCAACATATACAAGTTCATTTATGAAGCCATTTAAAAATGCACTTTTTACATCCATTTGATAAAGCTTTTTATCATAGCATGATGCATATGCGAGTAGGATACAGATGGCTTCAAGTCGAGCAACCGGTGCAAAGGTCTCTCCAAAATCTAAACCTTCAACTTGAGAGAAGCCCTTTGCAACAAGTCTTGCCTTGTTCCTCACAATCACGCCTTGATCATCTTGTTTGTTTCTGAATAACCACTTTGTTCCAATGATCCTTGCATCTTGTGGAGGCTTCTCCAGGGTCCAAACTTGGTTACGGGTGAAGTTGTTTAGTTGTTCATGCATGGCATTCACCCAGTCCGGATCCTGTAGCGCCTCATCTATACAGTAGGCTCAACACAAGAAACAAAGGAGTGATGTTCAATAAAAGAAGCATGTTTATGTGATCGAGTAATAACCCCTTGTGAAGGACTTCCAATGATTTGATCTTGTGGGTGTGCTTGAAGCAGTGATGAGTTTCTCCTATCAACCACTTAGGAAGAAGATCCTGGAGCATCAACATCTTCGGCTTGTATCCTTGCTTGTTCATGAGAGACAAATGTATCTTCATTTGCATGCCTCTCATCTTTTTCATCATCTTGTGGTACACTTGATGAAGAAGGCCTATTAATGTTTTGCACCTCTTCTTCATCTTCTTTTGGTTTGATAGCTCCAATTGGCATGTTCTTCATGGCTTCCTTAAGTGGCTCATCACCTACATCATCAAGATTTTCAAGTGCTCCTTGGGAGCCATTAGTCTCATCAAACTCCACATCATATGTTTATTCTACCACGCCAGTGGCATGATTGAATACTCGATATGCTTTGGACTTTAATGAATAACCCAGAAGAAAACCAATATCACAACGTCTTTGAAACTTCCCTAGGTGATGGCGTTTCTTGTAAATGTAGCATTTGCATCCAAACACCCAAAAGAATGAGACGTCTGGCTTTTTCCCATTTAGCAGTTCATAGAGAGTCTTCGCAAGTAGCCAGTGAGGAAATAGCCTGTTTGATGCATAACATGCAGTGTTGATAGCTTCGGCCCAAAACCTCTCCGGTGTGTTATACTCATCAATCATTGTCCTTGCAAGTGTGATCAAGGTCCTATTTTTCCTTTCAACAACTCCATTTTGTTGAGGTGTATATGTTGCTGATACTTCATGCTTGATCCCAATCTCATCACAGTATTCATGAATGTTGGTGTTGTCAAATTCTTTTCCATTATCACTTCTAATCTTCTTGATCTTGTAATCAAATTCATTTTGAGCTTTCTTGGCAAACTTCTTGAATATAGATGCAACTTCAGATTTATCATGGAGAAAAACACCCAAGTGTATCTTGAGAAATCATCAACTATCACCAGACAGTAGAGGTTGCCACCAGCACTTGCATAAGTTGTTGGTCCAAATAGATCCATGTGAAGTAGTTCCAGTGGCCTTGATGTTGACATGAAAGCTTTTGTAGGATGTGTGTTAGCAACTTGCTTTCCAGCTTGATAAGCACTACAAGGCTTGTCCTTTTCAAATATAACATCCTTTAGTCCTCTAACCATGTCCTTCTTTAATACTTTCTTCAGTGTGCTCATTCCAACATGTGCAAGCCTTCTATGCCATAGTCATCCAAGAGATGCTTTGGTAAAGAGGCAAGTTCTTAAGTCTGCATCTTCAGAGGTGAAATCCACTAAGTAGAGATTGTTGTATCTAAATCCTTTGAGCACCATTTATTCATCATCCATTTTTGATACAATAACCTCTGTTGGAGTGAATAAGCATTGAAGTCCAAGAACACAGAGTTGACCCACTGATAATAAGTTGAATCTTAAAGGTGCAACCAAGAGAACATTTGAAATTGATAGATCATTTGAAATTGCCACCTTGCCAAGTCCTTGAACTTTTCCCTTTGAATTGTCCCCAAATGTGATTTTGTCTTGTCCATCAACATTATCATCAAGTGAGGTGAACATCCGTGGGTTGCCTATCATATGTTATGTGCATCCACTATCAATAACCCAATGGCTCCCACCGGTCTTGTAGTTCACCTACATCCACAGACAAATCAAGCCTAAGTTTTGAGGGCCCTATATTGCATAGGACCAGTGACTTTCTCAATCAAGGACTTTGCAACCCAAATTTGTCTAGGTCTACTCTTGCTTGGTGGACCTAGGAATGTAACTTCGACTTTTCCATTTGCTACTTCTTAAAACATAATGAGCATTGAAGGCAAATGGTCTTGAGTGCTTTGGCAGGGGAGTTGGTGGTTTGGCTTTGCAGTTGTGGGAAAAATGACCTTCTTTTCCACACTCAAAGCATTTGATATGCTTATGAGTCTGATTTGGCTTGTATTGAGTTGTAGCTTTCTTTTGCACAAAGGAGTTATATCCAATACCACTCTTGTTGTTTTTCATGACAGTGTTCATGAGCAATTCATTTTAGAGGTATTGGCCCTTGTTGAACTTTTGCACACTTGTTGCAAGATGTTCATTTTCACGCTTAAGTTTCTTGACCTCATTTTAAGCCTTTCTTTATCCACTGCCAACTCATTGTTGAAGTCATTGTTCTCAATGGCAACCTTTCCTCTAGTAGTTGCATCAGTCAAGTATCTCTTCAATTTTTGGTTGTCTAATGTCAAGACTTCAACTTTTTCAGTCAATTCATCATGTAGACTAGTTTGATCACCTTGACTCAAATCATCACATGAGGTTGCTACATCAATATTAACAACAGGGTTAATAGCCTCATGTGTATTGCAAGATAAAAGTTCATTTTCAACAAGAAGATTATCATGATCAAATTTAATCTTAGTATAGTCTTCCTTATTTTTTACTAGTCTATCTTTCAACTCCCTATTAGCTTCATTTAACTTGTCACATTTATCCTTAGCATCTTTTAGGGAGGATGTAAGCTCATTTACAGTGGATGACATAGTTTTGTTTTCTTCTTTCATTTCATTACTAGCTTTCATAACTATGTCATATTTAGCATTTAAAAATTCATTTTCATCTTTCAACTTATCACATTTAGCTTTTGACTTCCTAATGAGTTGAGTGTATTCATTAAGCAAGTCAACTAGTTCATCATAGGAAGGTGAAGCAAATTCTTCATCACTATCACTATCACTATCATCAATAATATCATTATCATTTTGTACTTTTCGTTCACCTCTAGCCATGAGGCATAGGTGAGAAGTCGATGATGGAGATGGTGGTGGTGAAGAGAAGTCCCCAGCGATGGCGGTAACTTTTTCATCATTTTCTTCTTCACTTGAAGAAGATCCACTTGACGACTCAATGTCAGTGAGCCAATCACCAACAATGTATGCCTTTACATTTTTCTTTTTGTGGAACCTCTTATGCTTTCCATCCTTCCTCTTGAAGAATCTCTTTTCATTTTTCTCATCATCACTGTCATCTTCTTTCTTGCCCTTGAACTTGTTCTTCTTGGACTTGTTACATTGATGAGCAAGATGACCAAGCTCTCCACAGTTGTAGCAATCCATTTAAGAAATGGGCTTTCTTTTGCTGGAAAAGAATTTCTTCTTTCTTGAGTCAAATTTGATGCCTTCTCTGTTGAGCTTCTTTAATATCTTGGTGGTCTTCCTCACCATCAAGGCAATGTTAGCATTAAGATCATCGTCACTTGAGGATTCCTCCTCAACTTGTACTTTAGCTTTTCCTTCTCTTTCTTGATTTTCTTTGAGAGCCAAATCCTTTCTCTTGTAAGATGACTCATCCTTGTCATTGATGTGCATGTACATCTCATGTGCATTGATCTTTCCCAAAATTTGTGTAGGAGTGACAACTGAAAGATCCATCTGATGCAGCACAGTGACAATGTGTCCATATTTATCAATTGGGAGGACACTGAGAATCTTCCTCACAACATCCGGTTGTGAAATTTGTGTAAGCCCCAAGCCATTTACTTCCTCTACAAGAATATTGAGACGTGAGTACATAGCATTGGCATTTTCATTAGCAAGCATTTCAAAAGAATTTAATTTTCTCATAGCAATGTGATATCTCTCCTCACGCTCAATTCTAGTTCCTTCATGTAGAGCACATATGTCCATCCACAAATCATGACAATTTTTATGGTTTCTAACTCTATTAAACACATCTTTGCAAAGGCCTCTAAAAAGGGTGTTTTTGGCCTTAGCATTCCATTTCTCATAGTTCAACTCTTCACCTACAAGATTTGTGGGATCTCTAGGTTCGGGGAATCTTTGTGTGGCGGCTTTGTAGACACCAATGTCTATAGCCTCTAAATATGCTTCCATACGAATTTTCCAATATGGAAAATCGTCACCATAAAAAACGGGAGAAGGTCCATCCCCACCGGACATCGTTACTCTAGCGGTTAAGCTAATCTAAGAGCAACAAGGCTCTTATACCAATTGAAAGGATCACGATGCCCAAGAGGGGGGGTTGAATTGGGCTTTTCTAAAAATCAACACTAACTAAAATCTAAGCAAGAGCCCAACTTCACCCCGACAACTAGCACTAAGAGAATAATACTAGAAATACAACAATGCTAAGATAATACTTCAAATACTTGCTAAACAAATACACAATGTAAAATACTTGAATTAAGTGCGGAATGTAAAGCAAGGTTTAGAAGACTCCTCCAATTTTTCTAGAGGTATCAAAGAGTCGGCACTCTCCCCTAGTCCTCGTTGGAGCACCTGCGTAAGGGTATCGCTCTCCCTTGGTCATCGCAAGAACCAAGTGCTCACAACGAGATGATCCTTTGCCACTCCGGCGCGGTGGATCCCTCACGACCGCTTACAAACTTGAGTCGGGTCACCAACAAGATCTCCACGGTGATCACCGAGCTCCCAACGCCACCAAGCCGTCTAGGTGATGCCGATCACCAAGAGTAATAAGCCATAGACTTTCACTTGACCAAGAGAAGCCTAATGCATGCGGTGTGTGCTCTAGGTGGCTCTCGCTAGCGTTAATGAGGTCCAAATGCGGGATTAAGATTCTCAAGTCACCTCACTAGGCTTTGTGGTGCTTGCAATGCTCTACCAATGTGTAGGAGTAAATGTGGGCAGCAAGACCATCAATATGGTAGGTGGATGGGGTATAAATAGCCCTCACCCACCAACTAGCCATTACCAGGAATCTGCTGCGCATGGGCGCACCGGACAGTCCGGTGTGCCACCGGTGCGCCAACGGTCGACTCAAACGGCTAGTTCTGACAGCTAGCCGTTGGACAGATGGCATACCGGACAGTCCGATACGCTGTCCGGTGTGCCTCTAAAATTCAACTCACGAACAGCGCGCTCTCGGGTTTCTGCGCGCAGGGAACCCTCTTCCCTGGGCCAGGCTGGGCCCACTGGCAAAGGGTGCACCGGACAGTCCGGTGCCCCAAAGCCAGAAACCCTAGCTTCTGTTTTGTGCTGTTTTTTCAATTTGGTTTTTGTTCTAACTTGTGAGTATGTTCTAGAGTTACACCTAGCACTATATGTGAGTGTGAATATGCACCAACACTACACTAGAACTCTTTTGGTCAAACTACTTATCGACAACCCCTCTTTATAGTACGGCTAAAACAAAATAAAAGACCTAACTATATCACGAGTGTCCGCAACTCCTTGACACTCGGAATACGAAGACCTTCACTTTTTGTTTCGTCGCTTTAGCCGTTGCTTCAAGTTTTTATCTCCGGGATTGTTTTCACCATTGTAGTACATCTACCTGTAATGCGACCTAACTTACCATTTGCCTCTGCAAAACACATGTTAGTCACATATAAAATTACGTTGTCATTAATCACTAAAACCAACCAGGGGCCTAGATGCTTTCTAGTTTAAATCCCCAACAAGTCAAAATTCTTTCTATTTTTTTTTGCAAGTTCCAATTGACATCTGAAAGGTTGTAAGGTACACGTTTGGCTCTCATTGATAACGGGGGAAAGATACAGTGCAAACCACCATATAATGACCCACTTCTAATCGAATGGACCTGTAACGACGAAATACCCTGTGAGAACTATGGTTCACTCATGTTAATTCATTGAAATTGTTGTAGTGAATTGACATGGTTGGGAGCCTGCTTAGAGAGTATAGATTGTCACTTTTTTTTGGACCGCAACTTATTTTTAAAAGATATTGCGATCGCTTGTTTAGTAGCTGTTTCAGGCCCCAATGCAGTTTCTATCGTGATCCATTTAAGTCACTCAACATTCTCATACTTCTCATTTTGCATTAATTCATTCCAATCTCCACTACTATAAAATACTAGCTTCGATGGTCGTCATACGCCATGCACGAAGCATGTAGATCAATCCGCATACCAGTGGGCATCTATAGATAGGCTGTGAAAACCACCCAAATCCCTACTAGTGGACATTTTATCTATAGATGGACCGTGAGAAACCACACAAGTCTAACACGACAGGGAAGCCAAACGCAGCGCAGCGCTCCCACATAGAACCACCTCACTACCTAAAGGAGGACAAGCCATCGAGCAAGCTTTAAAAAAGTAGTCAGGCTTCTTTCAACTCATACCTTTCCTGATATTTTAGCTAAGATAAAAGCGTAATATTTGTTTTTATCAGTTTAGTATCTGATATATGGACCATATGTTCACTTTGATATTTGATATTATTTTTTTATTGGTATCAAATATGATTGTATGTCGTCGCAGCGCACATGTGTTGTACTAGTTATTTTATAAGATAATCAAGTATTTCTTAATCATTTAAGACATTTTGATGATTATTTAAAACATTCTATTTTTTTCTCAGTCATTCACTCGTTAGGTCATTCAGTACATATTATGTTAAATTAAGTCATTCTGTTACAATTCTAGTCATCACATGTCATTTAGTCATTTTATGACTTATTTAAAATATTTCATATTGTCAACAGTTGTTACAAGACTTTCTTACAAATATTTTAAGTCATCCAATAGTTTATTCATCCAGAGACTCATAATATGTTTTTAAGTCATTCCTTTCTATTAAATTGATGTAATTATTTTTATCACGATTGGACTTCTTTCTTTTATCACTTAGAAGCCGTGCGAGATGAAAGTCTCATGCACGGTTTTGCATGAGAGAAAGAAGCGAGGAATTCTCTTTTTGACTCTGACTCCCCCACTCCAATCGTTGCTTTTCTTTCTGTTACTTCGAAAGTAGTTGCTTCAGCTTTAGCCACGCGAATTCTCGATATTCCTTTTTATTTCTCATCAAACGAATGACATCTTCTTCTGGAAATCCTAGCTATTCTTAGCATGATATTGGAGAATCTCCTTGCTATTAGTCAAACAAGCATCTGATTGGAGCACAGGCGTGTGGGGGGAGGGATGCTCAATGGGTTATTGAGGTGTGATGGATAGAGCATCCGGTTAGAGCGCAGGGCACGCAGTGGATACTATTTGGCACCACGCTCAGCGAGTATGCGTGTATGCAGTCATGCAACCCGCATATATAGGCATAAAAAACCAAAATCCCTTTTTTTGTTATATTCGTGTTTATGAGATTTTCGAACAAAACTAGACACTCATGCTATATCTTTTTCAATTTTTTATTTAATCGCAATGTCCGACCCTAATAAATACAATGATTGGTCCTAATAAATACGATGACTGGCTCTAATAAAAAATACAATGACTTATCTTGATAGCTATAATGAGTGACCCTGATAAAATACAATGATTGAACCTAATAATACAATAACTAACCCTGATAAAAATATCCTGCTAAATACAATGACTGACCCTAATAAAAAAATACAATGACCGACCTTGATAACTATAATGAGTGACTCTGATATAAATACAATGACTGATCCTAATAATACAATGATTGACCTTAATAAATACATTGACTGACACTGATTAAAATATAATGATTGATCCTGATAACTACAATAACTGACCTTGATAAAATGTAGACCCTAATAGAAGAAGTACAATGACTGATCCTGATAAAATACAATGACTGGCCCTGGTAAAAAATAAAATGACCCTAATAATTACAATGAATGACCCTGATAAATACACGACTGATCCTAGTAACTATAATGATTGACCTTGATAAAAGTACAAGTGATTCACCTTGATAACTACAAATGATTGATCCTAATAACATAAAGATAAAGGAGAACAAATGAGAGGTTGGTTATGAAATAATTGGGGAAATTTGGGCTAGCCAGTTGCATGGGTCCGACCTAGTCACGAACCAGCCAGCCAGGCGCGTGGAATAACCACACAAAAAATAGGACGTGGGGATTCAAACCATGCTCTTTCGATACAAGCGAGCGTCTTCTACCACTATAACTTATGTCTGTTTATGTTATATAAAGGAGAGATATTGTATGTGTGCACACATATATACACACATACACTATAAAACTGATGTCAGCCATTCACATTTTGTTCAACCATCCATTATCTTTTGTTGAGCCATTTCTAATCAATACCACTTGTCGGGTATCATAATTAGGGGTACCCAGATTATGCCCCTAAAACACACTTAACCCTTAGACCACCTTCAAGACACATTCCCCGAGATCAAAGGATCATAAACCGCGCTTCGCCCGAGGCCCCGCTCAGGGGTCACCATAGGTCCGCTTCGCTCAAGCCTGCCCTCGGACATGGTGTGCTCTAGGGAGAATTCTCGTCCCGGCCGAGGCTCCATCTCCCAGAACAAAAGTCTTTGCCTCGCCCGAGCACATCTCGGGTAAGGAAGACAACCCCAATGCAAGACTCAACCAAAGTCTGCAGGGGGCAGGAGCATTCAATATGCATACCTACCCCACGTAGAGTTGCAGGTGAACAGGAGCAACAAGACCGCGGTCCTGTCAAGCTTCACCAACTACGATGACGCATGCGACCACTATTCCCACATGCCATCTGTCAACCCCTGATGGGACGTACAATACGACAAGAGTGCAGGATGGCTCTCGGACGTGAACTCTGCCTCGCTGAAGGCGACCTCGGCCTCGGGACAAACTTCGCCTCGCCTGAGCCCGGCCTCGTTTACCTGCTCCCCGCGAATACTGGAGCGGGCTCGGTCGTGACCTCGGGCGGACTTCTGCCTCGCCCGAGCCCGACTCTAGCCTCAATATCCACAACGGAAAGGCGCCCAACGTCACCATATACTGCAGAGCTGACATATTACTTAGGGACTTTTTGCCATACTCAGTACTGTGTCAACCACTACGGCATGGGCAACCCCCTTGTCAGGGGGGCTCGGGTACGTGACCAAGCGCTCAGCCCTTGCCTCGGCTCTCAGCAGAAATCAAGCGGGCACAAGTCACCAAACAAGTACAAGACCATGCTTCTTGAAGATCTTTGAGTGATTTCTGCAGATTTGAACTTTTTTCAACTTCAGCTTCGAGTTTTGTTTCGAAATCTTTCTTCTCTTGCTCAATGCTTTTTGACTTCATGGAAAGTTCACTATTCAGTCTGGCGATCTCGGCTTGAGCTTCTGCCAGTGAACCTTCCATTGTTTGAATTATGAAGTCTTTCTTTTCTAGGGCAGCTTCATGATCTTTAATCTTGTTCTCTAAGCCCTCAATTATAACTTCGTTTTTCTTGTCCTCGAGGTCTTGTTGCATCCTCAAGGTTTTGCTTAGTAGTAGGCTCTGACAAAATAACCTTCATCAGAAAACATCTTCATATCAAAACAATAAAAAGTTAAGGGAAGAATTTTACCTTAAAGTTAGAATAAAATAGGCTACCGACGATATGCTGTCGTCGGTATCTGCTGAGATCGGCTTCGAGTTTCGGAAAACCAACACTTTTCGATAAAGTCCTGACAACTTTCTCCCCAGTCCGGTCTCAAAGGCAACCTAAGCTCTCTTCGTCTATACCACCGAAGAGCAGTGCCCCTGGCTGGTACCCGCAAGATATAGCAAAGTCCCTCAGCTCTTCTTTTTTAGCCTTAGACAACTCTTGTCCAATTATGTTTTGAAAGTTGATATTTCTTTCTTCCGAAGCATCTTCGGCAAGCTCCTTCTCCTTTTCAGGCACTGTAGCCGGGGTTTCCTCAGCAGCTGCAGCAGTTTCTTCCTCAGCCATATTCAAAATTATTTCATCAATGTCAGTAAGCGTGTTTTCCAAATTTGTGGCTTCGGCTGCTGCAACTTCGGAAGTAGAAGCTTCGGCTGGAGCAGCTTTGGCTGCTGCTGTTTTTAGCACTGAGGCCGACGATGGTGTTTCTTCAATAGCCTCAATGATAGTAATAATCCTTCGCTTTTTTGGTTCAGCGGGCTTCTCGGCAACCGAAGGTTCCTTCTTCTTCTTCTGTAAAAGCTTCATCAGTTCCGGTCCCAGCGGGCTTAGCTTATTAGGTAGAGATTCGGTCATTACCTTTAAAATTTCTTCTGCGTCAGTGGCAGAAGGTGTTGAGGGAACTTCTTCTAAATCAGCTTTTGGCTTCGGAGCTGTAGCTTTTCTTTTCTTCGAAACGGCCACCTTCGGCTCAGGGCTGGATTTTTTTTCTTTTTTGCTAAATTTTCATCTTCTTTTATCATTCTGGCAGCTTGTCTTTGCATAACACTGACAGCTCTTTTTTGTTTTGGCCCTTCGGCACCTTTACTTAACCGTTCATAGTCTGGGTATTCAAATTTCAGAGTGTTCATTACTCGGTTTAGCCTTCGTTTCGGTCGGGTGCCGAAGGCTGCCGTCATCAATTGATCTTCTTTCTTCGTATAATTGCCCAATATTTCATTGCACATAACTTCGATCGTATCCAACCATTCTTGGCAGGGTTCTTTGAAGTGTTTCTTGAACTTAAAATGATAGGGCAGTCGAACAAGTTCATTCTTTTTCTTCTCTCCTTTAAGCTTCGGCATACTCCATTCCTTTAACGTTGGGAATACTCTATTGGCTAAGTATTCCTGAACCAAATCCCTAGTTCCGATATGCTCGGACACAACTCTAAATTCACCCACAACATCTGGGCATGATGATCCCAGCGTCATGCGACACTGGGGCCTAGTTAACCCGAAGGTTAGGCCCAGTGGGCTCTAAACTAGCTTCTCCTTCTTCTCATCAACCTTAACATAAAACCATTCAGTTTTCCAACCGGTTGTCCATTTGGTGCGGTAGCTAACCAACGGTGTCTTCATGTCTTTGCGGTAGGCAAAATTATAGCAGCCGAAGTTCTCGTGCAGTCCATCTTCTCTAGCCTTCGTCTGATAGTGAAGTTCGTGCACCCGGTAGAAGGCTTCGGCAAGCGGCTCCACTCCTTGGCTTCGAAGAGCCCAGATAAAGACGCTAAGCCTAACGATAGCGTTAGGAGTCAGCTGATGAAAATAAATTTCGAAATTTTCCAAAACATCCACAATCATCCCATGCAGAGGAAACCTCAGTCCTGCTTTAAAGAAACTTCTGAAAACTACCACCTCATCATTTTCTAGCTTCGGAGTGATTTATTCTCCGCCAAAACGAATTAGCTTCTTCTCGGCTTCCCCGAAGTAGCCTAGCTTCGTCATCATGGGCATATCGGCCTCAGAGACGGTAGACTTTCCAAATTCCAAGTGGCTGGGTTTAGATGGCATGACGAAATAATCTATCTCCTCTTCATCAGCCTCACCTTCTTCAATGTCAGCCTGCTCGGTTTCGGCAGCACGTGCACCTTCGTCAGAAACACCCTCTAGCACAACCAAGCCTGATTGTCTCATTACTTCGGAGATTGGGGCGGTCTCGGCAGCTTCGGCCTCCTCCCCGTCGCGTGTGACTCTAGCAGTTGAACGCACCCTGGCCATTTGATGCTGAATTTCTCGCGGTTTTGACAAAGTTGATTACTTTTTGATTTTGCCGAAGCTCCCTCTTTTGACGAAGCTAAAGAACAAGACGATGCTCTAATTGAGAATACGAAGAATAAGCTTCGGCTATGGTCAAATTTTTCAGCAGCACAACAATACGATAGTAATGAATGCTGTGGTAACTTCACACCTACCCGTCTGTTTATATAGTGCTACAGGTGGGAAGGTGAATCATCAAGCCACCTGCACCCGCCGAACAGTCGCTCGCATTCACTGAACGGTGGACCGCATGGCGCGAGAAGGAGAATCACCAGATCGTGCGTACCCGTCCTATGGTGGGACCACCTCGCACTAGGAATACTTAAATCGTTTCTCGACAACGAGCTCAGGGAAGGTGTTTTTCGGACCTTCGGCATTCCGAAGCCTAAAAGAATTTTTCACGGGTCGAGCTCGTTACAAAAAATGATCTGGCACCGTGAAGGGGCTACTGTTGGGGGTCTGTTTCGTCGCCGAAGGTCCTGTGAGAAAAAACACCTTCGGAAGGCCAGAACAGGAATGATGCCGAAGCTACCAATCAGAGAGCTTCGTAGCGTATTTCCAGATGCACCGACTTAAAGATGAAATGACGAATTGGCCCATGATAATCTATGTTATGATTGTAATCATTTGTAGAGGACATGAATGTAAATTTACACAGGCTGCGCCCTGTGCCTATAAATAGGTGAACAGTACCCTCGTACTGTTCACGCTTTCGCATCTTACTTTTATCTTTGCCTTCTATCAAGCTCAAGGTATAAATGTAATTTGATATTATTCTTATGTTCTTATGATTATTTAATAATAAATATTTATGTTAAGATGTTATATAATTGTTTATGTTGTCTTCCTATGTTTCATAAGCTTCATCCTTTGTTTATACATGTCATACTTATGAAGGTATGTCCTTCATAACCTTCGTCCGAAGATCGTTATCTCCTAAGGGAAATAATGCTTCGAAGGACGAAGGACATTAACATTTAACATTTTGTGTTGCCTTGTTCTTAACTCATAGCATTTGAGAACAAGTCCCCAACAATTATTATGATATCCTCGCCACTAACAAGTGAATTTTTGGGAGAAGGACTAAAATGCAGTCAACGATAATGTATAAGACTTTGGAGCAAAAACAAAGACAAGAGACATAAATATCCAATACAAAAGGAAACCAGAGAGGTAGTGGTATTTTTTTCTTTCTTGGTGGCTAAGCATCGCTCACCCTGTGATGCAAAAATCTACCAGAGACAAGTATAGCCAAGACCATCAAATAAAGAGACAATTTAGCAAACAATCCAAATCAAGATCAGTGTTTTTATGTAAAATAGAGCATTTTTATCATCTCCAATTGCATTGACAATTATAAATATGATGAAATTGAGAAATAGATAGGCTGAGTACCCTAGCTCAGCCTCATCTTTGGCAGAGGCATCACCATCAACATCTTCAAAGTCACAATCTTGGAAGAGTTTCTTTGCCCTTTTTTGGCAGGGGAAGGGTGGGTAAGTCCTATCAGTAGATTGCAATCAACAATAGGATAAGATCTCATATGTATTATGGAAACAAATAAGTAGATTTTTGCGTTACAAAGGTTACCTTTTTTATACCACTCTTCTGTGTCCCGGTTATAGAACCACCCCAGGTTCACACTAGCATCAAAGATCTGTAGCAACCCGCGATCAAGCACATAGATTACCATTATATTTTAGACATGGTGTCTCATGTTATTTTATTTTCAAGTACTATGTAAATTCAATGAAATGCTAAGATTAATATGGCAAGAACATTTGACAGAAATTAGCATCATACTGCTGGTGACATTGGAATGAGAGAATTTCCATCATCTCTTAGTATTAGCTAAAGGAATGAGTTCCAAGGCGAAAAGAGGCTTCAGTTAGAAGAAAAATTTACCTTAGGTATAAGGGCATCACCATCAGTTTTCTGTGTTTCTGTTGACCTCGCAAAGCAACTTGCAGAAACTGCACTCATGATGTGCAGATTCATATCATCTTCCACAGATTTAAGAATAAAATATGAGTGTACAAAAAATCAAATTGGTAGTCAAACATGCGAACTGTATTCTGTTGTTTGAGTGATTTCACAAATTACTGTCAAATGTGAGTTAGAATATACCTTAGAAGTGGTCCTGGCATTCCTGCTTTGTGGTGTCACTGTTGGTTCAGTGATTTTCATCAACATTTTGTTGTTGGTATTCTCGAAGCATGGCTAGCCTCTGAAGCTGGTAGTTAAGGCATCACTTTTTTGAAGAGTCCCTTGCATATTGCTTGTTGTAACTTGAGAGACCATGATCAGTGTTGATTGTGATCCTGCTGGTGACATTTCCATAATCTAGCTCAACCCCCTAGCTGATATAAAACAGATCAACCATAAATCAAATATAACATATTGCAACAAACAATTACACAATCATGATTTCTATAGCAGAATATTATATTGTGTTCATGAGTTGTAACTGTTAGATGAAGTTACGATATTCTAGAAGTTTCTTGTGCATGTAATCTTTAGCCAACCGAATCAATCTCCTATAGATAGAAAGGATATATTCTAGGCTGTGCATAGATAGAAACTCCAACAATAGATTGATTCGGTTACCTTATTGTATAAGTTGTTGCACCCAGCCTTGTGCCTATATAAACATGCAATCCTTGGCCACCTAGTGTGGTAGAACGCTTCAACTGTGACACCCCAGTGTCACGTAGGGTTTTTCCTAGAGTTGACTCCAACCATTATCACATGTGAACCAAAAAGAGGAATGAACATAAAAAAATTAAGAACAAGGTTTAAGTGAGTCTTTTTCATCTTAAGAAATTCTCCTTAATCATGCCATGCACCTCAAGGTAAGAAGAACTCTCAAACCCTAATTAATCCTAAGTGGACCATTTAAGCACATAAAGGGAATTTGGGAAAAGACTTGGGAAAATACAAAATTTTGGTAAGAACCAAATAACAAAGTTTTAGTGCACTAAATAACCAACAAAATATAGTAAGAAAGTTTTGCCATTTGAATTTTCCAAAATCCCAAATCAGCCCATGAACCAATGCCCTATGGGGAAATTCAGAAATTCAGAAAACTGAATTTCAAACCCTTTCCCAAAGTTCAGATGTGTTCCCTGTTTTCCAAAACTCGAATCCACAAAGTCCAAATATCAAAGTGGCGCCAAAATACCCTAGGAACACTTTGGAGAAGTTTGAGATCAAACCCGAATCGTTTGACACGACTTGACATAAGTTTTGTCTCGGTTTGGACAGTGCTAACAGAGCTATCTTCAGGCCATCATATCTTCTCACCTAGGCCATATCTTCACTCGGGACTCACACACGACAGGAAGACCTTGGCACGGTGAAGAGACGCTACACAGGATCCTTGGCAAGATATGCACGTTTTGGTCGGCCAACAGGCGTTTGAACTCGGGCAGAATCACACTTCCACGTGTTCGATCGCGTGCTCAAGCGCTTGGCCGCGCACTGGCTGCCCTCTGATCGCGCGCCATGCACGGTCGGCTTCTGTCCCCCGCGCCTGCACTCAGCCATGCCTGAGGGCGCCTATAAGTACCCTGGATGCACAATGGTCTGCCCTTCACTCCGCCTCACGCCTCGAGCAAGAACTCCAACTCCGCGAGCTCTCCCCCGCCCGCCATCACCGCCCGAGCCTCGGCCACCGCGGCCAGCTCCCTCCAGCCACTTCCAAGCTGCACCAGTCACTCGGTTAGCTTCGCCAGTGGCCCGTGAAGCTTTCCAAGTCCTCGGACCCAACAGAGTTTCACCAGAGACCCAGGATCGACCTCGCTGGACTTCGGTCACCCGCAGCCGCGCGTAGACCGAGCAATCCGGTGATTCATTCTCAAATTCCTCGCGCGCATGTCTTCCTTGACCTCTGGTGAAGCTCCCTAACCTGTTCAATTGGACTATCGCGCCGTGAGCAGGCCGGATCCCTCGCCGCCGACGAGCTCCCCGCCTGTGCACGTGGACCAACCTACTCCGACCACCACCGCCGACGATCCGCACCTCGACGTGATCGCCAGAGACCCCGGACCTCACCCGACCCCTCACCGGAGCAACCTCGCCGCCGGTAAGCCCCTCCGCCCTTTTCTTCCACTGCGGTCACTATTCCATTAGGGGAAGGATCGCGGGTTCGATTTCGCAAAACCCTAGGGGTTTTCTGCAGAGTCATAGACTCAGATAAATAGTGAACCAAGGACCTGTCTGTAATACACTTAAAACCTTTCGCCAGGGACCCCAGTGCAAAACCCTTTTTCCTTTATCCATTTCTGTTTATTCTTTTTAAATTCAGTAAAGGACTTAGGAAATTTGTATCTTGAGAAATATTCAACCAAATTTAGTCAAACCAATTTTACTAGATTCAAAATATTATGAACTATCACATAAAAATATTGAACCCTGTGCTTTCTGTTTTAAATTTTGGAGTTTAGAATTAATTAAAGAAACTGACCAAACCTTATTAAAATGAAGAAAATTAGTTATGCTTCTGTGCTGAACTTAAGAAAATTTGTAGAAGTTCAAACCCCACTTAGACACTGTTTAAAAATATTGAGCACCCTAGTATTGAAGATTTAAACAGGGTTATCTATTAAAAGCCATAATTGTCCAAAACTTAGGAAAATAAGAAAGGTACTAGAAAATAATGAACAGTGGATGCAAATATTTTTCCTAGCCCACTTAAGTAATGAAGAACCTAGAAAAAATAAAAGGAACACTAGTCCAGAGCAAATTCAAGGTGAAATGTTTTATTAGGCACTAATAAAGCTAGAAGGGCAATTATTAGAAATATGAGAACAATTTCAAAATTGGTAAGAAAAATTCAGTAGACTTGTAACCACTAGGACACCACTACAAAAATGATAAATACCTAGCCCATCATTTTAAGTGGGTTGAACAAATAAAACTTGATATTGAGCCATATTCCAATTAAATCATAAGCAAGCCAAAAAGTGTGCAACAATGGGCGAATAAATTTTTACTAGATTATTAATGGAATAGATCACCAGAGCAAAATGCAAAACCTATTCAAACTACAAAGTAATACCCATTGCCCCTACTTCATGAAAAAGGCCATTTAATTCAAGAAATTCCTACCACCCTTCCCTTAAGAAAAAGGTTACCAAATTTTAGAATGATTGCTCTTGCGCAAAGAAGAAGATAGGAAAAATTGGAAATCTGTTGTTTGATATTTTTCAAGTATAGTGGTAGTAGAAAGCACCCCTTTGGCTAGAAACTTTAGAAAATCATAATAAAATAACTAATAAATATTAGTGGCTGAAAATTTGTACAAAATCATGTTATAACATCTAAATGCCAGCAAAAATAAGTCTTAAAGAATAACCCACTGTTAAAAGAGAGTTGTAGTTCAAAACATCCCCTTTGCCCTAACACTTGCTAATTTTGTACAGAGAGAACCCCTCACTTTTTAAGCCCCAAATTTTGAGACAGAAAATTATACACCAGTAAGAAGCTACTGTAATGTTTGCAGAATTTCTGGAAATTTATTAAGCTATCTTGTAGTTCAAACCCACCTTAAAAGCATAAAAGGAATAAAGAAGGGAGGAATTAGAAAGATTAATAAGTATTACCCCAACATGGCAGCTAAGAATCTTGTTAAAATATCCATAAGATATAAAGAAGAAAATCAGTAGAACACTAAAAATGGGTTAACCATTCAGTAATCAACTTGACCCTAAGTTGGTGAGTGTACCACCAAAAATCTCCAGTAGTGAGAATGAGGTCTACCCTATTAAATTGATCATCCTCCATCAAATTTTAATTGCTAAATTAAATATCATGCCATGCATATATCTTACTCATTGCATTCATTAGATTGCAACCTCGCTGATGGAGAGTACGTGCTCATCCCTGAGCAAGGAGCTGTCCACGAGGAAGACCAGGAGCAAGCTCCCGAGACTGCCATCGAGGATCTCCCCGCAGCCCCATCATTTGGAGGCAAGCCCCGGTTTTATGCATAACCAATTTATATATGCTACTTTACTACACTTAGTGTTTGTAGGCTTGTAATGTGCACTTAAGTGTAGGAGTTGCTTGAAACCCTTAGTTGCATGAACTCAGGATTCCTTTTTGAGATGGATACTAGTATGCTAGGTCGAGTAGCTGCTTTACTAATTAGGATCTCGGTAGAAGTCGAGTGATTTTTCTAGCAATCGCGCGAGGTCAGGAATTGATTGTATTCATCTTGATAATGGGATCTATGATGGTCTATGGTCTTGGATCCAGGGTGGATGCCTTGTCCATGAGACAGGAAAATGAATTAAGGATTAATGTGTGGATACCTGAGTCAAGCGTTTGAACGTACTAAACACATGTCGGGAAATATGGTAACCGGTAAACCTAGTACCTGATTGAAGCTGGGCGCGGACTTTTCTCCTCACTCGTCCTGAGACTGGGTCTCCTATGCTAGCTTTGGTGGGTACAAGTGCGGTCACTGCACGGCGGCAGCCCGGGTCAGTGGAGCATTGTATGCCAAGGCGGTGAGCCCTGGCCGCGAAAGGGGAATCGATGGGGACGGAGTGCCCTGACATGTCGTGTGTTTAGGTTTACCTTGCAAGGTTAATACTCGATTTGAATCGTCTGCTTCTCGCAGCTAATGAGACTGCTTGACCCCTTGTACTACATTGAGTAAGAAGTGAAATGAGGATTACATGAGATAACTTGTTGATTGTATTAAATGATTGTTACCATGTATGCTTAGAAAGAGCAAACTTAGCTACAATAATGATACTAGAAATGGAAAAGATAAAGTTGACCTTAGATACAACTAGTGCTTTTGGCAAACCAAACCCCTCAACCAAACAGCTACATGGTCTAGAGGTAGAAGAGTAGATTCCTCACACCGGGTAAGTCTAGCTGAGTATTAGTATACTTAGCCTTGCTTGTGGCATAATTTTTGCAGGTACGCTCTAGGATATGGTTGACGGTGTAACTTGGCCTACAACCCTGTCACCGGGTTGGACGGTCGAGTGGGATGCTGCTCCGGCAGGAGAGGAGCAGGAGAAGTAGTGGGCCAGGCCTTGCCCTATTCCTCGCTTTTGACGACATCGATTATCCGCTGCAGTTTATTTTGTGAACTTTTCTCAGCTACTTGAAAAACTCTGATTTATGTAATAACTCCAGTACTTTAATTTGAGGTTTTCCTGTTTTATTGTATTTCTTCTGTGACTCACCTTCGAGTGAGCTTGTGGTATTTGATCCTGGATAAGTGGCTTTATTAGACTAGATCTGAGGGACTGATGGCTTATTCCGATTTAAGTGCATTGCGGCCTTTAAGGCGTGACTTGGGCACTTAAACTGGAATAATCCGGGCGGTTCTGCCACATCAACCATTCCAATCTACATGGTACCATAGCCAGGTCCTCTACAACACATCCATCATGGCGAGTAGATTCTCAAATTCCACCACCATCCCCTCCTCCTTCTCGATCCCGGTCACCGAAAAACTCACCAAAACCAACTACCGCCTATGGAGTGCCCAAATCCTACCGCCCATCCAATCTGCACAGCTCTACGGTCTGCTCATCGGCAAAGAAAAGATGCTGGTTAAGACTGTCTCTGTGATGACTAACGACGCCTATATGGAGACGCCCAATCCCGAGTACATCAACTGGGTGACTCACGATCAAGCGCTGCTGGGATATATCCTCTCCTCTCTGATGCGTGAGGTCTTGATGGGTGTCACGACAGCCACGACCTCGGCCGACGTCTGGAGCTCCCTCGCGGCTATGTACGGATCTTGCACACGTGCGCGTTCTGTCAACACGCGCATTGCGCTCGCCACCACGAAGAAAGGCACGACCACAATGGCCGGATTCTAATCCAAGATGAAGAGTTATGCCGATGAGATGTCGGCGTCCGGCCAACCTCTGGGCGATGAGGAGTTCGTCGCCTATGTCCTCACCGACCTTGATGAAGAAATCTACAACCCGCTTGTGTCGTCCATCGTCACTTGCGTCGAGCCAATCTCCTCTGCCAAGTTATACTCGCAGATGCTCAGCTATGAGCTTCGGCTTGCGAAGCAGTCCGGCGGCAGGTACGCTGCTCATGGATCAGCCAATACGGCTACTCGTGGCCGTGGTGGCTCCTGGCATGATGGTTCTCCAAAATCACGGTCGCGGACGCTCGCGCGGAAATGGCCATGGCTATCCTTCGTCGTCTTCGCGCGGCAACTACAGCAACAACAACTACTTCAGGCGCAGTTCCGGTCCACCGACAGATCAATCCGGTGGCCAGTCTTGTCCACGCTGCTAGGTCTACCTTAAAGTCGGTCACAGAGCTAATATCTGTTGGTACCGCTTTTATGAAGAATTCACTCCTGATGATCGGGTTGCGGCCATGGCATCATCCTCCACTGCTGCTGATCCAAACTGGTACCTTGACTTCGGTGTGACTGATCACATCACCGACGAGCTGGAAAAGCTAACAGCATGATCGTTACAATGGCAATGATCAGATTCGGGCGGCTAATGGTGCAGGTATGGAGATTACTCACATTGGTTATTCTGTTTTGCCCACTTCCTTCCGCCCTCTGCACCTAAATCATGTCCTTCGTGTCCCTCATACCCATAAAAATCTTGTTTCCATTCATCGTTTCAATCTTGATAATAACACCTTTATTGAGTTCCATCCGTTCTTTTTCTTGATTAAGGATCAGGCCACGAGGCAAGTGCTGGTGCGCGGACCATGTAGGGGTGGCCTCTACCCATTGACATCTCTTGCACACCTACCCAGAAGCACGACCTTGCCGCAATAAAGCCATCCTATGAGCGTTGGCATTGCAGATTAGGTCATCCATCGCGTGATATTGTCGCTCGTGTCATTAGAAATAATAATTTAGTGTGTTCAGGCTTAGATTCCTCGGAGTATGTTTGTGATGCCTGCCTTCGTGCTAAGGCCCATCAGTTGCCTTATCCTAAGTCGACCAGTCAGTCTGCTGCTCCTTTAGATCTGGTGTTTTTCGATGTCTGGGGACCCGCCATTGATTCTTTTTGTAATAAAAGGTATTATGTCAGCTTCATTGATGATTATAGTAAATTTACTTGGATCTATCTTCTTCGCCATAAGTCTGAGGTGTTTCAGTTCTTCAAAGAATTTCAAAGCCTTGTTGAGCGCTTGCTCAATAGAAAAATCATTGCTATGCAAACCGATTGGGGTGGCGAATATGAGCGGCTTAATTCCTTTTTTCGTATCGTTGGCATCACTCATCTTGTGTCCTGCCCCTATGCTCATCAGCAGAATGGGGTCGTCGAGCGTAAGCACATGCACATTGTTGAGATGGGCCTCTCTTTACTCGCTAATGCGTCTATACCGCTCAAGTTTTGGGACCAAGCGTTCCTCACCTCAACACATCTTATCAATAGAACTCCTACTAAGCTTCTTGATTATGACACATCGCTCCACCGTCTCTTAGGTGCTACCCCAGATTACTCTAATCTACGCGTCTTTGGCTATGCATGTTAGCCAAATTTGCGGCCATACAACACCCATAAACTCTAGTTTCGGTCCATTTGGTGTGCTTTTCTAGTCTATAGCAACCTTCACAAGGGTTACAAGTGTCTTGACATCTCAACGGGCCGTGTTTATATTTCACATGATGTTGTTTTTGATGAGACGCTTTTCCCTTTGCTGCTCTCCATCCCACAGTCGGTGCTCGATATACCTCTGACGTGCTTCTTCTACCCGATCCTAATAATTCTCGGGCCAACTCAGATGATCTTGTGACTAATTCTCCTGCTGAATCCAGCATGCTTGCTCCGATTTTGTGGCCTAACCAGCTTTTGCAGCCACCAATGATCCCTGCTGCAAATTCTGTCCCGGCTGGTGGCCTCAATCCCGGTGCTGATCTGTTGCTAGGCTCCACGCCACACCCCTCCGACGCGGCTACAGGTGCGCCCAGCAACGCGGTGCTTCCCACCACCACGGCCGCATCAATAGCAGCAGCCACTTCGGGATTGCCTCGTGCCGACTCTGGCGCGGCTGGTCCCTCTCTCACTGACAGCCATCTGCCCTCGCCATCAGCCTCGTGTCCTATTCCGCTTCCTGCTAGGCGCACTCGGCTACAGAGTGGTATTGTGAAGCCCAGAAAGTTTACAGATGGCACGATCAGGTATGGAAATTTGGCAATTTGTGAAGAACCCTCCAGCTTGTCTGTTGCATTGTTTGACCCAAACTGGAAAAGCTGCCATGGACCTAGAATTTTCTGCCCTTATGCGGAATAAAACATGGCACTTGGTTCCTCCCGCACCTGACAGAAATTTGATTGATTGCAAGTGGGTTTATAAACTCAAGAGAAAAGCTGATGAGTCTATTGACCATCATAAAGCTCGATTGGTGGCTAAAGGTTTTAAACAGCGCTACGACATTGACTATGATGACACTTTTAGCCTAGTAGTTAAATTTGCTACTGTCCGCCTTATTTTGTCTCTTGCTGTCTCTCAGGGTTGGAGCCTCTGCCAACTGGATGTGCAGAACGCGTTTCTTCATGGTGTTCTAGAGGAAGATGTGTGTCGGCACCCTAAAACTAGGGTACCCCTTACTACTGTATAAAGACGCAGTACCCACACGACTATCTTTAGTCGCGTGGTAAATAAGCTGTATGTGGGACCAGACCATGACTCGCCCTAGCCTCGGGCGACTACTCTGGGCCAGCAACAGCACCTGACCCCACCACATGGGCGGGTTCGGGGCCGCCATGTGTCCAGAGAAAGTGATGTACTCCAAGGCATCAACAGTGAGTCCGGACCCCATGGGAGAGTGCCGGACCAGTGCCAGACCCCTGTATATACGGTCCAGGCCTCCAAGTTTGGTCCAGGACCTCCACGTGTACAAACCGGACCCCTAGGATGGGATCCGAACCCCCCGTATGGGTCTGGGCCACCCATAGTGGGGTCCCAGGGTTCTAGGACAGAACATACCCGGGCCTTGATTAGGACCCAGGTGGGGGTCCGGAGCCGACACGTGTCTAGACCTGGTCTGGTGGGATCCGGACCTATCCGCATACACTCCTTCTCCCTGCTCAGGCGGAGACCCGATGCTGCCACGTGGCATACTGCGCGCGGCATAAACCAACGGGTGGAACCTGGCATGATGCCTCTGGGCTACGCGTGCCTTCGCATTCATTACGGAGAAGATGTGCGCCTGTCCATTCCACTGACAGGCGGCATGCTCAGTCCACGATACGTGGGCCATGCAGTTACTCACACGTTACCATATCGAGGGCAATGACTCACCATTACTCGTATGTTTCCAAGAAAAGGGTTACTGTCTATCAATGCTGCATGGACTGCAGCCATCATGACTCCCGCTGATTACTCATGTGTTACTCTGTCAGCATTAGTTATTCACATAATGTATTTCTTCCATTATGCTCCTGGGCCCACATGTCGGGGCTCAGCATCCTTGTATGTGCCTCCCTTAAACTATAAAAGGGAAGGCACACAACGTTACAAGGGACACGCTGTACACACTCAATACAACATACACACAGTGGAGGTAGTGTATTACGCTCCGGCGGCCTGAACCACTATAATCCCTCGTGTCCTCTTGTGTTCATCCCGAATTCACCAAACAGGCAACCGCTTAGGCCCCCTCCTCATCTTAGGATTAGGGCGGGTGCATTCCGCCACCCGGCCGGAGGATTTTCCCTTCGACATTTGGTGCTCCAGGTAGGGGGCTTTGGCTTTAGGTTTTTGCCTGTTTTCTTGCTCGACACGATGGTTCAGATCGTCGAGCACCGTGGCTTGTCTCCCGAGGACTTCTTGATGGAGGAAGGGGCATTATCTTCCATGCCACGAGGCTCCAACCGCGCTGTGCCTGGTGCTGCTGCTATGCACGCTGCGCAGCAACACACGCCCGCACAGACCTCTAGGACTCCGTCGAGGGCTACCTATGGTGGGCCATTGTCTGCAGCCAGGGAGTTGCTGCGTAACCCACCAAGTTCCACGGCCTCCCCGGGGGCCATGAGGCAGTGGCGTGAAGATGTCGACCGTCTCCTCGGCATGGCCCATCCTAGCTCGGCCAGGTCCAGGCCTCGATCATTCCGGCATCAGCGCGAGGCGTCAACGTCTGTGCATTCACCCTCAGTGAGGGGGCACAGACTAACGACCTGCGAGCAGAACTCAACCACAGGCGTGCAGGCGAGGATGCTCGAATCTCTCTGGAGAGGGCGCGTGAGCGCCGGCAAAACTTCGAGGGTCGCAACCTCGACCAAGACTTCACTGCAAGGGACGCCCGAATCCAGATGGGTGTCCCATTGGTCGGCGTGGGCTGCGCCGCACTAGCAGATCATCTCCGCGCGGCGACTTGGCCACCCATGTTCCGGCCACACCTGCCGGAGAAGTACGATGGGACATCGAACCTGTCGAAATTCCTGTAGGTCTATGTCACCGCCATTACGGCAGCTGGTGGGAACACTGCTGTAATGGTAAGCTATTTCCATGTAGCCTTGAATGTGCCGGCACAGACCTGGCTCATGAACCTCACCCCGGGGTCGATCTACTCCTGGGAAGAGCTCTGTGCACGGTTCACAATGAACTTCGCCAGTGCTTATCAGTAGCATGGCGTGGAGGCTCATCTCCATGCAGTGAGGCAGGAACCCGAGGAGACTCTCCGGGCTTTCATCTCCCGCTTCACCAAGGTACAGGGGACTATACCTCGCATCTCCGATGCCTCCATTATCACTGCTTTCCAACAGGGGGTGCGTGATAAGAAGATGTTGGAGAAATTGGCGACGCATGACGTGGAAACCGTCACTACGCTCTTCACTCTGGCCGACAAATGTGCCAGAGCTACTGAGGGCCGTGCATGGCACTCGACGCTGCAAACCAGAGTCACCCAAATGGGTGGCTCAGGTGCTGCCACCCAGGGTGGTGGCAAGAAAAAGAAGAAGCACCGTGTCACGATAGGCCGTAGTCTGGTGCTCCAGTTGCTGTAGCTACGGCTGGGGACCGGGACGAGCGCGGCAAGCATCCACGGCAACAGGGAAGTGACATTGGGTCATGCCCTGTCCACCCCAACAGTCGCCACAGTGCCTCAGAATGACGAGAGATCCTGAAGCTCGTGAAGCGCATCAGTGAGCGGCGCGAGCATGCCTCCAGGGATGGCTCGCCGCCTCGGCGCCGGCCTGGCAAGGAGAAGGTCGACGAAGGTGACCTGGCCACGGGAGAATGGGACCTCGAGAATTAGGCCCCCGAGCAAGTCCTCAAGGATATCCTCACTGGAGACTCCGACTCCGGTGATGACAACGACCGCCGCAAGAAGCTGTACGTAATGTATGGTGGAAGCTGGGAGCTCACCTCCCGTAGGAACGTGAAGTCCCTGCGCCGCGAGGTCCTTTTGGCGACCCCAGGGGTCCCGAAGGCAGCCCCACATCAGCGGTGGCGGAGCACCACTATCTCCTTCGGGGCACCCGACTGCCCCGAAAACATGGCAGGGGCTGGTATACTACCACTCATCACTGCCCCTGTCATCGCCAACATGAAGTTGCATCATGTGCTGATTGATGGTGGGGTTGGGCTCAACGTCATCAGCCACGCTGCGTTCAAGCAGCTGCAGATCCCAGGATCCCGACTAGGACCCTCTCGCACGTTCTCTGGAGTGGGCCCTAAACCGGTGTATCCCCTTGGGAGCATCACACTCCTGGTTACATTCGGGACTGAGGATAACTTCCACACTAAGAATGTCTAGTTCGATGTTGCGGAGGTTAACCTCCCTTTCAATGCCATCATTGGCAGGCCGGCCCTGTACCGGTTCATGTCCATTGCCCATTACAGGTACTTGGTCCTCAAGATGCCATCCCCTGCTGGGGTCCTCACCATGCGGGGCGACCGTCCCGCTGCGCTTGCAGCTATCGAGAAGTTGCATGCCCTAGCGGCAGAAGCTGCTCGCCCGGATGACGAGGGGAGGGACCCCTCGACTTCCTGTACCAAGATGCCTGCTAAGGTGCCTAAGGTGCAACCATCTGGGGCAGACGGCGTCCCTGTCAAGACCATCCGGCTCAACGGGGATTCCTCCCAGACCACTCGCATCACGGGCGATCTGGAGGAGAAATAGGAAATCGCGCTCATCGCCTTCCTCCAGGCAAATGCCAATGTATTCGCATGGGAACTATCGCAGATGCCTGGGATCCCTAGGGAGGTGATCGAGCAACATCTGAAGATCCACCCTGACGCCAAACCGGTGAGTCAGAAGCCTCAAAGACAGTCCATCGAGCGGCAGGATTTCATCCGTAAGGAGGTCCGGAAGCTGCTGGACGCTGGTTTCATCGAAGAGGTCCATCACCCAGTATGGCTGGCCAATCTAGTCATCGTCCCCAAGGCTAACGGGAAGCTTTGGATGTGCATCGACTACACCAGCCTCAATAAGGCCTGTCCCAAGGACCCATATCCACTTCCACGAATAGATCAAATCGTGGATTCTACCTCTGGGTGCAACCTCCTATCCTTCCTGGATGCTTACTCTAGTTTCCATCAGATCGAGATGTCTAGGCAAGATAGGAAGCATACCGCTTTTGTAACTGTGGATGGACTTTACTGTTATGTTGTAATGCCTTACAGTCTGAAAAACGCCTTGCCAACATTTGTACGGGCGATGAGTAATACTTTTGGTGACTTGATTAGGGACAGGGTAGAGGTATACGTCGATGACATCGTAGTCAAGACTAAGGGAGGGTCGACCCTAGTGGAAGACTTAACCCTAGTCTTTGACAAGCTGCAGGCAACACGCATGAAGCTGAACCCGGACAAGTGCGTCTTTGGTGTCTCTGCAGGGAAGTTGCTAGGATTCCTGGTTTCACACCGGGGCATTGAAGCAAACCCAGAGAAGATCAAAGCAATAGAGACAATGAGGCCTCCGGCCTGAATCAAAGACGTCCAGAAGCTTACGGGGTCACTGGCCGCCCTTAGTCGCTTCATCTCAAGACTGGTTGAGAGGGCACTACCCTTCTTCAAGCTATTGCGGAAGTCCGACCCATTCTCTTGGACCAAAGAGACAGAACAAGCCTTTCAAGAGTTGAAGCAGCACCATGTGTCCCTATCAATACTGGTAGCTCCAGAGCCAGGAGAGCCATTATACTAGTACATTGCAGCGGCTACAGAGGCGGTGAGCATGGTGCTGGTCGTCGAAAGTACGACACAACATCCCTAGGGGAGTCATAAAGTTCCCCTAGGAGAAGGTGGTGGTCTGACCACCACGATGTTGACAGAAGGCCAGGAGTTTGAGGACTCGGGACTGAATGCAGGGGTCCGAACCATCCAGAAGCCGGTCTACTACGTCAGCGAGGTCCTCCATGAGGCAAAAGCCAGGTACCTTGAGACGCACAAGCTTATCTATGCTATACTTGTTGTGTCCAGGAAATTGCGCCACTATTTTTAGGCACACAGAGTTGTGGTGGTGACCTCCTTCCCGTTAAGGGCCATTCTCCACAACTCAAACGCCACAGGCAACATCGCCAAGTGGGCCACGGAGCTTGCTGAGTTCCAACTGGAGTTCCAGCCCCGCCACGCTGTCAAGAGCCAGGTCCTGGCTGACTTCATCGTGGAGTGGACCCCTTCCCCGAGCGCTCCTGGGGGTCCAGATCCCGATTCGGACACCACACCTGCGGAGCCAAGGGCTTCGGTCTTCACTGAGCCCCACTGGATGCTTTTCTTCGACGGATCCGCCTGCCAGCAGGGTGGCAGTGCTGGAGTTGTGACACCCCAGGTGTCAGTTTCGTGTTACGTCGCGAGATTTATCCTAATCTCGGATGCTCAGTAAAAATTTCTATTTCTCGCTCGCGTATGTCCCTGATTATCCAGATTATTCATTCATGTTTCACCGAATTCGGAGTTACTCAGTCTCATAGAAGGCCAATTTTGGAGCCTGTTAAAACTTTTATCCTTGGCACAAATGCGAACTCAAAAATCATTCTCGAATTATAAACCTCATCTGAAGCTCAATAAATCAAACTCTCGACGGCTGTTATTTGATCTGTGTCCGAATCCAATTTCTCGATGTTCGATCGATGTCCAACTATTTTAATCCGAGTCCATACTCACAAACGAAATAATCAATATGTCGTCCTCTGATCAAATCTTACTCGACTCAGCTTAGCATCTCTGTATCCAATCCGATTTCAAAATCAACATCGGCAACGATTTTTATATATCACGATTCGCTTTCTCCGACTAAAAATCCAAAACCGATCAAATCTCAGGACGGTTTATTTTCGATTTACGCGTAGGGAATTATTTTCAAGCAAAATCTAAACAGACTCTCGGCTGAGTTAATCGCGCAACCTTCCGTTCGTCCGAACTCTTTTCGCTCTGTTTCTCAGTAGCGACGAATTCCGCAGGAACATTTTTAGTCCGGAAATTATTTAGCGCGACCCAATTTAGTGTTTTGGGCCAAATCCAGTCCAGCCCGTTTGGCCCATAAGAAACCCTACCCTAATTTCTCCTCTATAAATATGGGCTTCCCTACCTTGCATTCTGAAAATTTTCCATTTCCACCCCAGCCGCCAACACCCTTCTCTTCCTCCTCTACCATTTTCCAGCCATGGGCTCCTTCAAGCACGTAGAGCTGGAGCTCCTTCCCCAGCGCGCAGGGGCTTCCATGGCCGGGCGTTCCTTCCCTCCAGCGCGTCGAAGCTCTTCTCGTAGCGTCCTCTGCCTTTCTTCTTCCCCGCTTCACGGCAGCAAGGCCACCAGCAGGCTCCCTGCTCCCCGCGCCCCCAGCCATGGCATCCTTCACTCCCCTACTGTTTTTCTCCCAGGGCGCAGCAGCAAATCCATGCAGCGGCTCCATGGCCGAGCACCCTGCCCGGTGCTCCAGCCGGCCTCCTCTGCCCCTGCCATTTTCCATAGGAGTCGAGCTCCTACCTGCAGCAGGCGCCCCCTGCTCTTTCCTGTCCGCGACCAGGGAGCTTCAGCTGGCGTGAAACTTCACTTGCGCACGGCGGCCAGCACCCTCTCCTTGGGCTCCAACAGCTTGGATGCCGAACCCCTTTCTTCCTTCCCCTGGCCGAGCTCGAGCTTCCCATGGAGCCATTCCTCCCTCTCTCTGTTGTACATAGTGCCAAGCAGCAACTCCATTTTCCCTGGCCGCGCCCAAGGTCGGTGACCAGCCTCCCCTTCCCTGTTCTTGCCGTGGCCGAGCCACCACTTCCCCAGCCGTAGCCCTCTCCCCCTCCATTGTTTCAGCGCCTGAAACAAACACCTGGCCGCCATCCACACTTGTGCTCGATGAAATGTGCAGCAGCCCCGACGGCTCCGCGTGCTGCCGGCTTGCTGTTTTGTTGCGTAGTGAGCAGCACGCCGTGATGCCGCCGTGTGTTCGCTGTTTTTGCGCAGCCCCAAACGTCGTCGTCGTTCACCCCGGTGAGACCGCGACGCTCCTTGTTTGATTCCGCATCGATGTTATTTTCCTATGATTAATTATGTATGTGTGTTGCTTTGTTTTATTTTTGTGGAGGAGAGAACCCCGTGTTTTGCGAGGAGAAAGCAAGTCGCTTAACGCTCGTTGGATGTTTGGAGCGATGCACGAATCGGAATCACCGTCATTCTTGCAAACATCATTTGGGTTTGTTTATGGTGAGCCGATGCATGTCGCTCTCGATCGACTCGATTAATCATTTTGTATGGATGTGTGTAAAATGTTCGATTATGCGCATTGGTAGGATCACGTTTGCGATTGGAGAACAAGAGGTTAATTGATGTGCACGATTTGTAGTTGTCTAATTATGTTTTGGTCGATGATGTGCATGTGGTTATATGTGTGTAACTGTATAATTTTATAAATGGACGCGTGTAGGGAAGAAATTGAAATAGAAAAGAACTCGAGTATTTTTATTTTGATAGGAAAATATGCGATGCGTTGTTTGATGCGAAAACTAAGTTACAAAATGTGGATTTTGTTTTGGGAAATGCATCGATGTGTTTATGTGAAAAGTGTATTTGTTTTAAGCAATGTGATGGGATTCATAATTTTAGAGGGGATATATTTATTGATGTGACGAGTAGTTTAGAGAATGCTAGTTTGCGTAGAGGATGTATCGTTAAGACATGAGTGTCAGAGTCCATTTATACTAGTGGTCGCGCCACATGGATTGAAGTGTCTCGAGTGCACGCCATAATATGGTTGTATGCGAGACAGGGTTATGCGTACGATGAGTTTAGTAAAAATTCCATCGGTGTCAGTTGTGTTAAGTTGAAGTTTATTTGTGCGTATAAAGTAGTAAGGTATTTAATGCTTACGACTCTTAATCGATGGTAGAAATTGTCTTGACTTAAATAGAGAGGTGGTGACATGCCAGAGTAGTCATCGCTTTCTCTATATTTATAGGTCAAGTCATGACGATGCGTATTATGCGTTCGTTAAAATTATGTTTCGTATATAGTGTATGATTGTGCTCACGATTTCGAGTAGACACTTCAAATAAGTCAAGTAGCTTTGTAATGCAAGATGTGTGATGAAGTTAGTTTGTTTTAGGATATGTGTTGAAATGCTCCATTCCTGTGATAGACATGTAGGGTTATTTCAAAACGGGTCGATGTGTGTGATGATGATATTCATGATTTAAGTAGATGTCCTGAAATTATGTGGCGAAGCTTAGGTTAAGTTGCAAGCGATGTGGAAATGTTTTCGTAAAGATATATGTGGAATGTGAACGAGTCATTCAATGTATTCGGTATGTCGTGTAGTGGTGGTATGAAAAATGAGTTAGGAATCGATCGGCTAAATGCCAAGTTCGGTTAGAGTTATTTTGATAGTTGGGATTGTGGGGTGAAGTGATGGCATGACTACGTAGCTGTTGGACACCAAAATGAGCGGACGGTCCGGCCCATGGGCCCGGACGGTCCGCGTGTCCCGAGATTAGATTAACTCGGATGTTTATCCTTATCTCGTGCGTGGTTATCCATCTAATCACGTGGGAGTTTGTTGGCTATCTCTTAGGAAAAGGTCCAGACCTCCTCCCCTATAAATATAAAGGGGTACGGCCGATTGAGAACCCCCGAACACATTCCAATCGAACCAATTACCTTATTTACTTTTCCTGCCCTAGGAGTAGATGTAGCATAGTTCTAGTTGTAGTCTTCCACATATCCACCTCCACCCCTATTCGACTCTACGTCGTCTAGATCCGTCTTGGGTGGCCTGCCGATCCCAAGACGACCCTAGGATCTCACCCCTCCCGGGGGGCAAGATCTAGTTGTCCATCCAAGACTTCTTCCTCGATTTGATCTCTTAATTCCTAGGCGACTCCACGTCGTCTGGGGACGCCCCGGGTGACCTGTCGACCCGGAGCACCTTAAGATCTTTCCCCCCAGGGGACGAGATCTAGATTCCAGCAAGGAGTAGGAAGACGACCCTGTCGCCAGGTCGCGGACCGTCCGGCCCAGAGCTGCGGACCGTCCGGTGTGACGCAGGGAAGACACCACTCCTGCGCCCAGGTCGCGGACCGTCCGGCCCAAGGCTGCGGATCGTCCGGCCCAAGGCTGCAGACCGTCCGCGCCTGACCAGAGGGCACCGCCACGGTTCTTGTTGAGTGTTTGGCGCTCCAAAAAGGCGTCAACATACTTTTTGGCGACTCCGCTGGGGAAGAAGTTGCAGATCTACAAAATCAGGCTTACATGGCCGATTCTAAAGATCTCAACAGTGCTTCTCCAAACAGCAACACAAGGCTGACTAATTTATCGGCCGCTGAGCATAAAAAATTAGAAGATGACATGAAGAAAATAGACGAGGAGGCCCACCGACAAAAGGATCAGGTGCTCAAGGTGGCGGACAAGTGGTACCTCTCGCACTTCAAGGTAGACTGCCACCAGAAGACCGTCCAAGAGAGGGAGATAAACGCCGAGTATATGTTAGCCGTGCTGCAACAGCTCCCCACAATAGGTGATGCCAGGTCAGCCGATGATATTCCATCTATTAAAATTTCTTTTGATAATCGGATTAAAAGTATCACGGAGGATATAGAGAGGATGACACATGCATTAGGAAAAACTCACATGCCTAATTTTTTATCACATAAATTAGGCGATGAAACAATTGCGCCAAACACATCGGCGGCAAATGGGTTTCCCCAGCCATATTCTGGTATGCCGATGGACTCATATCTAGGACGACCGTCATCACCATCTTTGCTAAATGGTGAGTCAACCCTGGGCACAGCCGGACCGTCCGCACACAATTGCGGACCGTCCGGCCCTCTGTCGGACCGTCCGGCACCCTACGCCGGACAGTCTGGAGTTACACAGAGCCCACCACAAGGGTCACAGGTGTTGCCTGACGTGACCGGACTGTCCGAGGATAGTACCGGACCGTCCGATCCACCCGCAGACCGTCCGACTGTGCAAGTCGGACCGTCCGGGGCACCAGAAGTCACCTGTGATCCACCTAGTGCGGAAGGCCGACATAAATATAATCGGCCACCCAAGCCCCAAGAACTAAAAAAGTCACATGTCCCTGAGCTTGTTTGGCCCACTAAGGCCAAACCTTCTGTTCGCTCTTACCCGCACTCGAAACAAAAGGAAAAGGTTAAGTTCACATTTAATATTACTAAATGTGATAAAATATTTGATGAGTTGCTTAAACATGGTAATATTAAATTGTCACATGTAATTCCTCCGGTTGAACAATTAAAAGGGCGTGTTTATTGCAAATGGCATGGCTCCTTTCTCCATAACACCAATGATTGTGCCGTCTTCCGTCGGCAAATACAATCGGCTATAAACGAAGGCCGGTTGAGGTTTCAAAAAGAGGTGAAAATTGACAGGCCACCTGTTCCTGTCACCACATTAGAGCCCATGAGCAAAAAGGCCATAATTCGGCCTTGTGCGGCCGATAAAAGTAAAAATAAAAATATCGTCATTGGTGATCCTCGCACACCAAATATGTCACGCAGAATGGTTACTCTGAAGGCTCCGGACAAAAGAAAGACCGGAGGCACCGGGGGCAAGCACGATCGGACACCCGATCACGGTCGCCTGTCATGCGTACGCCGGACGATCCGGGTACTAAGGCCGAACAGTCCGAGACAGGCGCGGACAGTCCGGCTATGATGGCCGGACGGTCCGCAGATGGTCAGAAGCAGCAACCTCAGACCATCGGACCACAACGTTCCAACACAAGTGTTAGGAAACAAAACACTACTAAGACGTCTGGACGACTCAGTAGAGTCGGCCCTACTTTTGGTCAGTTGCTTGCCAAATATATGAAGAAGGCCGTTCCACACAACCGGCCAATAAAACAAACAAAGTCAATAGGGCGATCTGTGCGAAAGCAAAAGCCGACTAAACGGACCCAAAGGGTAGCACAACCAATATCGCCTTATCATCCTCCTCCAGGGATAGCATGGTGCGTCCCATTCTATCCATCGCCGATGTGTTGTCCTACTCATGTGTGGGGTGGTACGGCGATGAATTTGTATTACTGGCCCAATCCGTTTGCTTATTTGGGCTGGGGGGCACCACAAGTTTTTGCCTATTGACAGGTTGATCAGATAGACATGGCTGAAGAGGATGCGATCCGAAACGGCCTCTGTGCATTAAAGTCCCATCAAGTATTTATATTATCTGATCGCAAGAGCCGATGACTTGCATCGAGCTGAGTCCTTACTTCGGAAAAAAAAAACCTCATGAGGTCAATTGTTTCCGAAGTTTTCGCTAATGCTTTTGGTTCGCCATGCTCCACCAAAAGGCAGGGGGGCATATGTTGGACACCAAAATGAGCGGACGGTCCGGCCCATGGGCCCGGACGGTCCGCGTGTCCCGAGATTAGATTAACTCGGATGTTTATCCTTATCTCGTGCGTGGTTATCCATCTAATCACGTGGGAGTTTGTTGGCTATCTCTTAGGAAAAGGTCCAGACCTCCTCCCCTATAAATATAAAGGGGTACGGCCGATTGAGAACCCCCGAACACATTCCAATCGAACCAATTACCTTATTTACTTTTCCTGCCCTAGGAGTAGATGTAGCATAGTTCTAGTTGTAGTCTTCCACATATCCACCTCCACCCCTATTCAACTCTACGTCGTCTAGATCCGTCTTGGGTGGCCTGCCGATCCCAAGACGACCCTAGGATCTCACCCCTCCCGGGGGGCAAGATCTAGTTGTCCATCCAAGACTTCTTCCTCGATTTGATCTCTTAATTCCTAGGCGACTCCACGTCGTCTGGGGACGCCCCGGGTGACCTGTCGACCCGGAGCACCTTAAGATCTTTCCCCCCAGGGGACGAGATCTAGATTCCAGCAAGGAGTAGGAAGACGACCCTGTCGCCAGGTCGCGGACCGTCCGGCCCAGAGCTGCGGACCGTCCGGTGTGACGCAGGGAAGACACCGCTCCTGCGCCCAGGTCGCGGACCGTCCGGCCCAAGGCTGCGGACCGTCCGGCCCAAGGCTGCGGACCGTCCGCGCCTGACCAGAGGGCACCGCCACGGTTCTTGTTGAGTGTTTGGCGCTCCAAAAAGGCGTCAACATACTTTTTGGCGACTCCGCTGGGGAAGAAGTTGCAGATCTACAAAATCAGGCTTACATGGCCGATTCTAAAGATCTCAACAGTGCTTCTCCAAACAGCAACACAAGGCTGACTAATTTATCGGCCGCTGAGCATAAAAAATTAGAAGATGACATGAAGAAAATAGACGAGGAGGCCCACCGACAAAAGGATCAGGTGCTCAAGGTGGCGGACAAGTGGTACCTCTCGCACTTCAAGGTAGACTGCCACCAGAAGACCGTCCAAGAGAGGGAGATAAACGCCGAGTATATGTTAGCCGTGCTGCAACAGCTCCCCACAATAGGTGATGCCAGGTCAGCCGATGATATTCCATCTATTAAAATTTCTTTTGATAATCGGATTAAAAGTATCACGGAGGATATAGAGAGGATGACACATGCATTAGGAAAAACTCACATGCCTAATTTTTTATCACATAAATTAGGCGATGAAACAATTGCGCCAAACACATCGGCGGCAAATGGGTTTCCCCAGCCATATTCTGGTATGCCGATGGACTCATATCTAGGACGACCGTCATCACCATCTTTGCTAAATGGTGAGTCAACCCTGGGCACAGCCGGACCGTCCGCACACAATTGCGGACCGTCCGGCCCTCTGTCGGACCGTCCGGCACCCTACGCCGGACAGTCTGGAGTTACACAGAGCCCACCACAAGGGTCACAGGTGTTGCTTGACGTGACCGGACTGTCCGAGGATAGTACCGGACCGTCCGATCCACCCGCAGACCGTCCGACTGTGCAAGTCGGACCGTCCGGGGCACCAGAAGTCACCTGTGATCCACCTAGTGCGGAAGGCCGACATAAATATAATCGGCCACCCAAGCCCCAAGAACTAAAAAAGTCACATGTCCCTGAGCTTGTTTGGCCCACTAAGGCCAAACCTTCTGTTCGCTCTTACCCGCACTCGAAACAAAAGGAAAAGGTTAAGTTCACATTTAATATTACTAAATGTGATAAAATATTTGATGAGTTGCTTAAACATGGTAATATTAAATTGTCACATGTAATTCCTCCGGTTGAACAATTAAAAGGGCGTGTTTATTGCAAATGGCATGGCTCCTTTCTCCATAACACCAATGATTGTGCCGTCTTCCGTCGGCAAATACAATCGGCTATAAACGAAGGCCGGTTGAGGTTTCAAAAAGAGGTGAAAATTGACAGGCCACCTGTTCCTGTCACCACATTAGAGCCCATGAGCAAAAAGGCCATAATTCGGCCTTGTGCGGCCGATAAAAGTAAAAATAAAAATATCGTCATTGGTGATCCTCGCACACCAAATATGTCACGCAGAATGGTTACTCTGAAGGCTCCGGACAAAAGAAAGACCGGAGGCACCGGGGGGCAAGCACGATCGGACACCCGATCACGGTCGCCTGTCATGCGTACGCCGGACGATCCGGGTACTAAGGCCGAACAGTCCGAGACAGGCGCGGACAGTCCGGCTATGATGGCCGGACGGTCCGCAGATGGTCAGAAGCAGCAACCTCAGACCATCGGACCACAACGTTCCAACACAAGTGTTAGGAAACAAAACACTACTAAGACGTCTGGACGACTCAGTAGAGTCGGCCCTACTTTTGGTCAGTTGCTTGCCAAATATATGAAGAAGGCCGTTCCACACAACCGGCCAATAAAACAAACAAAGTCAATAGGGCGATCTGTGCGAAAGCAAAAGCCGACTAAACGGACCCAAAGGGTAGCACAACCAATATCGCCTTATCATCCTCCTCCAGGGATAGCATGGTGCGTCCCATTCTATCCATCGCCGATGTGTTGTCCTACTCATGTGTGGGGTGGTACGGCGATGAATTTGTATTACTGGCCCAATCCGTTTGCTTATTTGGGCTGGGGGGCACCACAAGTTTTTGCCTATTGACAGGTTGATCAGATAGACATGGCTGAAGAGGATGCGATCCGAAACGGCCTCTGTGCATTAAAGTCCCATCAAGTATTTATATTATCTGATCGCAAGAGCCGATGACTTGCATCGAGCTGAGTCCTTACTTCGGAAAAAAAAACCTCATGAGGTCAATTGTTTCCGAAGTTTTCGCTAATGCTTTTGGTTCGCCATGCTCCACCAAAAGGCAGGGGGGCATATGTTGGACACCAAAATGAGCGGACGGTCCGGCCCATGGGCCCGGACGGTCCGCGTGTCCCGAGATTAGATTAACTCGGATGTTTATCCTTATCTCGTGCGTGGTTATCCATCTAATCACGTGGGAGTTTGTTGGCTATCTCTTAGGAAAAGGTCCAGACCTCCTCCCCTATAAATATAAAGGGGTACGGCCGATTGAGAACCCCCGAACACATTCCAATCGAACCAATTACCTTATTTACTTTTCCTGCCCTAGGAGTAGATGTAGCATAGTTCTAGTTGTAGTCTTCCACATATCCACCTCCACCCCTATTCGACTCTACGTCGTCTAGATCCGTCTTGGGTGGCCTGCCGATCCCAAGACGACCCTAGGATCTCACCCCTCCCGGGGGGCAAGATCTAGTTGTCCATCCAAGACTTCTTCCTCGATTTGATCTCTTAATTCCTAGGCGACTCCACGTCGTCTGGGGACGCCCCGGGTGACCTGTCGACCCGGAGCACCTTAAGATCTTTCCCCCCAGGGGACGAGATCTAGATTCCAGCAAGGAGTAGGAAGACGACCCTGTCGCCAGGTCGCGGACCGTCCGGCCCAGAGCTGCGGACCGTCCGGTGTGACGCAGGGAAGACACCGCTCCTGCGCCCAGGTCGCGGACCGTCCGACCCAAGGCTGCGGACCGTCCGGCCCAAGGCTGCGGACCGTCCGCGCCTGACCAGAGGGCACCGCCACGGTTCTTGTTGAGTGTTTGGCGCTCCAAAAAGGCGTCAACAGTAGCCGTCACATCATCTATTGTGTGGCTATGCTTAAGTGTGCCTTGATATAATTTAGAATAAGTCGAGTCTCTAGAACGCGGCAATTTTTAAAAGTAAACAGAAGCTGAATTTATTGATTGCTGTTTTGGGCTGCACGCACTGTTTTAGTTGTGCTGTTTGTTTGATAAACCAAATCATGTTTTCTGTAGAAAAGTCATATAGAAGAGTTGTAGATGACATGATTATCTTGCTTGTACTAAAATTTGACAGCCATAAACCTGATTGTTTAGGAGTTGTGCTTTTCACAAGCCCAGCACCTGAATCTGTCAAATTTCTGAACATATTTCAGAAATTGCAATGGTTGCTTAAGTTAATGTTGAAATTAGTTATTGGTGGTCACAAGAAAGTTGTAGATAACTTTATTATCGTACTTGTGTTAAAATTTGACAGGCATAAGTCTAATTGTTTAGGAGTTATGTTTTTTACAAATTCAGTAACTGAATCTGTCCACTTTCTGTACAGATTTCAGAAGCTGCATTGTTTGCTTAAGTTAATGTTAGAATCAGCCCTTGTAGATTATAAGAAAGTTGTAGAGGCTTTTCTTATCTTGCTTGTGTTAAAATTTCATAACTATAGGCCTGACGGTTTAAGAGTTATGAATTTTACAAACTGGTTGCTGTGTTCTGTCCACCGTCAGAACAGATTTCGAAAACTGTAATATTTGATTTAGTTAAACCTGGAATCACTTCTTGGTGATTATGAAAGTTGTGTAGTACTTTTGCTAAGATTTTCAAAAAGTCTTAGATCACTCTTTTTGGTGGTCTGAAGATTAAGTTACATGTGTTTGAAGTGTGAAGACTGAATCTGTCCAGTTTTGGACAGCACAGCCTTCATAGTATATTTTAACCTTGATACATGCTAAACCAGCCTGGGATGTTTATAAATAATTTGTAGAACATTTAATTAGCTTTCCAGAAAGTCTAGGATCAATTTGTTTGGATGTCTGAATCTTCAGTTATGAATTTTTAAAATCACAAGTCTGAATCTGTCCAAATCTGGACAGAGCTGTTGTGATTGCACTTTTTGACCTTGCTAAGTGTTTAATCATGCTGTGATGAAAATACCAAAATTGTAGAGCACTTTCTAAACTTTCCAGAAAGTTTTAGTTTGCTATTTTTGGATTAATATTTGAAAAGTTATTATTAAAACAAGTAACTGCTGTGCTGCTGTCCAAAAAATCTGCACGTGCTCAAATGAATATTTAGTTCACCATTTTGGCTAAAAACGCTTAGTTAGCACTTAACGGACATAGACTTGTGATGGCTAAACTTAGGTTAACATGTGTTCCATGATTAATGTGCTTGCTTGCTATAGTTGATTGTGATAGAGGAGTCCATCGACATTGATGCATCGGTCCTTTATTAAACTTGTGTTTGTGATGCTTTTGTGTGATCAATAGAAGAACTAATGAAAAGCCGTAGCAACTAAATAAATGCTTGTACATATGATATCGTGTTGCGTTGGTTAATTGTAGGTAGTGATCATTGTCTTTCCAGTGGTAGTGTTTACGTGTGCCCAATGACACATAAATAACTAGTGTTTGCGTATAGTTGTTGCAGTGTCTTACTAATTAATGTTTAGTTCGCCACTGTGTCTTGGTATATCTTATGTTACTTTTATTATATTCATACATATGCATCTTGCACCTCATATAGGACCGAGAGATGATGATCGAGCCAGTGATGTGGTGCCAACCACAAGATGCCGTTGATGGACGACCTAAAGAATGGACTTAACCAGTGGATGCTCGCCAAGCGAGTACCTCCCCCAGCAAACACTACCTAAGTGTTAAATTAAAGGCAAGCCCCGGTTTTATGCATAACTGTTATATATATGCTATTTTACTGCACTTAATGTTTGTAGGCTTGTACCATGCACTTAAGTGTAGGAGTTGAATGAAACCCTAGTTGCATGAACTCAGGATTCCCTTTGAGATGGATACTAGTATGCTAGGTTGAGTAGCTGCTTTGCTAATTAGGGATCTCGGTAGAAGTCGAGTGATTTTTCTAGCACTCGCGCGAGGTCAGGAATTGGTTGTATCCACTTTGATAACATAATGGTGATGGTCTGTGGACACGGGTCCATGGGGACGCGTGGTCTACGAGATGAAATTGGAATAAGGATTAACGTGCGGATACCTGTGTCAAGCGTTTGAACGTACTAAACACATGCCGAGAAATATGGTAAATCGGTAAGCCTAGTACCTGAGTGAACCTGCCCGCAGATTGCCCTCCTCAGGCGACCTGAGACGTGGTCTCCCATTCCGGTTATGGTGGGTACAAGTGCGGTCACTGCACGACGGCAGTCGGGGTCAGTGAGGCATTGTACGCCAAGGCGGTGAGCCCCTTTCTGTTGCCAGGGAATCGATGGGGACGGTTGATGTGTGTGGGGACGGAGTGCCCCTACATGTCGTGTGTTTAGGTTTACCTTGCAAGGTTTAAAAACTTGATTCGAATCGTCTGCTTCTCGCAGCTAATGAGACTTCTTGATCCATTGTACTGCATTGAGTAATAAGTGGAAATGAGGTGATTGGCAAAAGATGTTGTTTGATAAAAATTCTTGATATCATGTATGATTAGCTAGGTACACATCTAGTCAAAAAGGATCATACTAAAACTTGAAAAGCTAAAACTTGATTTTAGACTCAGCTAGTGCTTTTGGCAAACCAAACCCCTCAGCCAAACAGCTGCATGTCTAGAGGTAGAGAAGTAGACTCCTCACACCGGGTAAGTCTAGTTGAGTAATGTATACTCAGCCTTGCTTGTGGCATAATTTTTGCAGATATTCATTAGGATGATTGGTTGATGGTGTGACTTGGCCTCCATCCCTACCACCGGGATAGATGGTCGAGTGGGTTACTGCTTCCGCAAGAGAGGACCAGGAGGAGTAGAGTGGCCAGGCTTCGCCATGTTACTCGGTTCTTCTCCGTTAGTTATTTCTGCTGCATTAAAATTTATGGTTATTATTTCTGAAACTCCGATAATGTAATCACTAATGATACTTATTAAATTTGTGGTATTATGTTTTATTGTATTTCTCTGTGTCTCACCTTCGAGTGAGCTAGTGGTATTCGATCCTGGATAAGTGGCTTTATCGGACTAGATCCGAGGGACTGACGGTTTATTCCTATTTAAGTGTGGTCTAGCCTCTAAGGCGGGACTTGGGCACTTAAGTTTGAATAATTCGGGCGGTTCCGCCACAGCTGGTATCGGAGCGAATACCATCACAGAGAAGTCAATAAGTCATGATTACCAACCTTTTCTAAAAGTAAAACTTGCTAGAAACCAATGTTGGATAGATGTCAGGACGATAAGGATAGACTTAGGACGTGAAGCCTTAGGAAATAGATGGGTAGCTAGGTGGCTATTTATATAGGCCATAAAGGCTACTACTACTATTAATAAGGATGCTGTAGAAGCAACCGAAAAAGTAGTTAGGTCTGAGAAGACGACTAGAATGAGCATGCATCATGATTGTCGCATTATAATTGTCTTTTGTGCACCAACATGCTTCTCTCACCTTTATTCAAATAATAAAAAAAATTGTGAATAATGTGCTGTATTGCTAGGAACTGCAAAAAAAATGTCTTATCTTGTGTGTCATGATAGTCTTTACTAGGTTATGTTATGTGCTTCTCTTGTCTTGCTATCTAGGTAGTATTGTAATTGTTCAACCCTTTTTGCAAAACATTTTGTTGCTTGTTCTGTTCATAAAAAGACTCCTCCAAACAACCTTGAGTTTAGCAAGTGAACCCGCTTTTAAAAAAATGCTTGTGTTGGCGTTTTCTAGCCCTTGTGGGTTTTACCCTTGAAGTTACACCTGCACAGCTTGTAGATTCCCATAGCTTGACTCCTAGATCGACCAAAGCTTCCTTGTGCACTGGTTACGTCAAAAAAAATTTGTTGTTTGGTGTCTAGTTGCGCAAACCCTATCAAGGCCATGTTTCTTTCCATAAATTCCTTGCCCCTAAAACTTCATAGCATTCCTGTTGATCATCCAGCTGATCTTGTTGCCTACCTCTCCTTTCGCATGGATCTAGTGATCTTTTTCCTTGTGAATCATGTTGTGACCTTATCATCCGAATCTCTGATCTTTCATGATTCTGCCCTATTATCTTGTTATCTACTATAACCCGTTCTCAAGTATCGAATGTTGATCTACCTAAGTCTCTCAATTCTGGTCATTCTCATACTCGTTCTCTGAGGATCATGACGATGTTTATCAACTTTATCTCTAAACAGTGTATCCATTTGGTTCAAGGGATGTTGTTGTCATCTTGTGGTTCTCTCATGTCTCTACAAGTTCATCAACATGATCTCTGGAGTGCTTCCTTCTCATATCAAATCTCGTACTAATCGCTGGCCTGCTAATCCCCGTGATGATCATAAAATAACTCTATGAGTTGAAGAAAATTCTCATGTGATGATCTTTTGCCAATAATCTCTGCTTCAACTCTGATCACATTCTTATTTTCTGAGCCATACTCTCATGGGCTCCAACTATCAGTGCTATGTGAATTTCTTATTGGTTGCGTTTGGTAATGATGTCATGACTAACGACTGATGGTGCCGCGACGAAACCGAGAGCCTACTATGGTGCACACATGGTTGAGCTGCTCGGCACGCGCTAGTATCGCGGTTAATAGTCGTGATCCATTACGAGACTATACTGATGTGCTATTTTTTTGTGGACACTCTCAGAATGATCGCTGCATTTTGTCTCGATATGTCGCGATATTCTAACCAAATCTGTCTCCAGTATCTTGTCAGATACCCTCTCATGAATTTGCATCTATCTTCAGTCTGGGAGTTACATGCTTCTCCACCCATAAATATCCTCATTCGAATCTCGGGACGAGATTCTTTTTAAGGGGGGAAGGCTGTGACACCCCAGGTGTCAGTTTCGTGTTACGTCGCGAGATTTATCCTAATCTCGGATGCTCAGTAAAAATTTCTATTTCTCGCTCGCGTATGTCCCTGATTATCCAGATTATTCATTCACGTTTCACCGAATTCGGAGTTACTCAGTCTCACAGAAGGCCAATTTTGGAGCCTGTTAAAACTTTTATCGTCGGCACAAATGCGAACTCAAAAATCATTCTCGAATTATAAACCTCATCTGAAGCTCATTAAATCAAACTCTCGACGACTGTTATTTGATCTGTGTCCGAATCCAATTTCTCGATGTTCGATCGATGTCCAACTATTTTAATCCGAGTCCATACTCACAAACGAAATAATCAATATGTCGTCCTCTAATCAAATCTTACTCGACTCAGCTTAGCATCTCTGTATCCAATCCGATTTCAAAATCAACATCGGCAACGATTTTTATATATCACGATTCGCTTTCTCCGACTAAAAATCCAAAACCGATCAAATCTCAGGACGATTTATTTTCGATTTACGCGTAGGGAATTATTTTCAAGCGAAATCTAAACAGACTCTCGGCCGAGTTAATCGCGCAACCTTCCGTTCGTCCGAACTCTTTTCGCTCTGTTTCTCAGTAGCGACGAATTCCGCAGGAACATTTTTAGTCCGGAAAATATTTAGCGCGACCCAATTTAGTGTTTTGGGCCAAATCCAGTCCAGCCCATTCGGCCCATAAGAAACCCTACCCTAATTTCTCCTCTATAAATATGGGCTTCCCTCCCTTGCATTCTGAAAATTTTCCATTTCCACCCCAGCCGCCAACACCCTTCTCTTCCTCCTCTACCATTTTCCAGCCGTGGGCTCCTTCAAGCACGTAGAGCTGGAGCTCCTTCCCCAGCGCGCAGGGGCTTCCATGGCCGGGCGTTCCTTCCCTCCAGCGCGCCGAAGCTCTTCCCGTGGCGTCCTCTGCCTTTCTTCTTCCCTGCTTCACAGCAGCAAGGCCACCAGCAGGCTCCCTGCTCCCCGCGCCCCCAGCCATGGCATCCTTCACTCCCCTACTGTTTTTCTCCCAGGGCGCAGCAGCAAATCCCATGCAGCGGCTCCATGGCCGAGCGCCCTGCCCGGTGCTCCAGCCGGCCTCCTCTGCCCCTGCCATTTTCCACAGGAGCCGAGCTCCTACCTGCAGCAGGCGCCCCCTGCTCTTTCCTATCCGCGACCAGGGAGCTTCAGCTGGCGTGAAACTTCACTTGCGCACGGCGGCCAGCACCCTCTCCTTGGGCTCCAACAGCTTGGATGCCGAACCCCTTTCTTCCTTCCCCTGGCCGAGCTCGAGCTTCCCATGGCGCCATTCCTCCCTCTCTCTGTTGTACATAGCGCCAAGCAGCAACTCCATTTTCCCTGCCCGCGCCCAAGGTCGGCGACCAGCCTCCCCTTCCCTGTTCTTGCTGTGGCCGAGCCACCACTTCCCCAGCCGTAGCCCTCTCCCCCTCCATTGTTTCAGCGCCTGAAACAAACACCTGGCCGCCATCCACACTTGTGCTCGATGAAATGTGCAGCAGCCCCGACGGCTCCGCGCGCTGACGGCTTGCTGTTTTGTTGCGCAGTGAGCAGCACGCCGTGATGCCGCCGTGTGTTCGCTGTTTTTGCGCAGCCCCAAACGTCGTCGTCGTTCACCCCGGTGAGACCGCGACGCTCCTTGTTCGATTCCGCATCGATGTTATTTTCCTATGATTAATTATGTATGTGTGTTGCTTTGTTTTATTTTTGTGGAGGAGAGAACCCCGTGTTTTGCGAGGAGAAAGCAAGTCGCTTAACGCTCGTCGGATGTTTGGAGCGATGCACGAATCGGAATCACCGTCATTCTTGCAAACATCGTTTGGGTTTGTTTATGGTGAGCCGATGCATGTCGCTCTCGATCGACTCGATTAATCATTTTGTATGGATGTGTGTAAAATGTTCGATTATGCGCATTGGTAGGATCATGTTTGCGATTGGAGAACAAGAGGTTAATTGATGTGCGCGATTTGTAGTTGTCTAATTATGTTTTGGTCGATGATGTGCATGTGGTTATATGTGTGTAAAAGTATAATTTTATAAATGGACGCGTGTAGGGAAGAAAATGAAATACAAAAGAACTCGAGTATTTTTATTTTGATAGGAAAATATGCGATGCGTTGTTTGATGCGAAAACTAAGTTACAAAATGTGGATTTTGTTTTGGAAAATGCATCGATGTGTTTATGTGAAAAGTGTATTTGTTTTAAGCAATGTGATGGGATTCGTAATTTTAGAGGGGATATATTTATTGATGTGACGAGTAGTTTAGAGAATGCTAGTTTGCGTAGAGGATGTATCGTTAAGACATGAGTGTCGGAGTCCATTTATACTAGTGGTCGCGCCACATGGATTGAAGTGTCTCGAGTGCACGCCATAATATGGTTGTATGCGAGACAGGGTTATGCGTACGATGAGTTTAGTAAAAATTCCATCGGTGTCAGTTGTGTTAAGTTGAAGTTTATTTGTGCGTATAAAGTAGTAAGGTATTTAATGCTTACGACTCTTAATCGATGGTAGAAATTGTCTTGACTTAAATAGAGAGGTGGTGACATGCCAGAGTAGTCATCGCTTTCTCTATATTTATAGGTCAAGTCATGACGATGCGTATTATGCGTTCGTTAAAATTATGTTTCGTATATAGTGTATGATTGTGCTCACGATTTCGAGTAGACACTTCAAATAAGTCAAGTAGCTTTGTAATGCAAGATGTGTGATGAAGTTAGTTTGTTTTAGGATATGTGTTGAAATGCTCCATTCCTGTGATAGACATGTAGGGTTATTTCAAAACGGGTCGATGTGTGTGATGATGATATTCATGATTTAAGTAGATGTCCTGAAATTATGTGGCGAAGCTTAGGTTAAGTTGCAAGCGATGTGGAAATGTTTTCGTAAAGATATATGTGGAATGTGAACGAGTCATTCAATGTATTCGGTATGTCATGTAGTGGTGGTATGAAAAATGGGTTAGGAATCGATCGGCTAAATGCCAAGTTCGGTTAGAGTTATTGTCGGCGTTTCGAGACCGGGGGGTCCCTCAGGTCGACGAGTGAGTGCCGCGTGCGCCAGCCCAGATGGGTCGAGCGCGTGGGCGAGCGCGAAGGGGGGAAAGGAGCGAGGCGGCCGGAGACCGGCGTGAGAGAGGTGGGAATCCCGCGGCCTTCGTGTTCGTCCCGCGCCCAGGTCGGGTGCGCTTGCAGTAGGGGGTTACAAGCGTCCACACGGGTGAGGGAAGCGAGCGGCCCCAAGAGAGCGCCTGTCCCGTCCTCGTCCCGCGCGGCCAACCCTCTCTAAGAGGACCCTGGTCCTTCCTTTTATAGACGCAAGGAGAGGATCCAGGTGTACAATGGGGGTGTAGCAGAGTGCTACGTGTCTAGCGAGGGAGAGCTAGTGCCCTGAGTACATGCCAATGTGGCAGCCGAAGAGATCTTGGAACCCAGCTAGTGTGATGTCGTGGCCGTCGGAGGAGCGGCGGAGCCTGGCGGAGGGACAGCTGTCGGAGCGGTTGTGTCCTTGCTGACGTCCTCCTGCTTCCGTAAGAGAGCTGAGAGCTGCCGTCGTCACAGGGCATGCGGGGCGCCATCATTGCCTATCTGGTGGAGACAGCCAGATGGGACACCGGTCTTGTTCTCTACGGCCCGAGTCAGCTCGGGGTAGGGTGATGATGGCGCTTCCTGTTGACGTGGCTGGCCTGCGCCCTAGGTTGGGCGACGTGGAGGCTCCTCCGAAGCCGAGGTCGAGTCTGTCTTCCATGGCCGAGGACGAGTCCGAGCCCCTGGGTCGGGCGAGGCGGAGGTCGTCGGCAGAGGCCAGGGCGGTGTCCGAGCCCTGGGGTCGGGCGAAGCGGAGTTCGTCGTCTTCTGGGGCTGAGCCCGAGCCCGAGCCCTGGGGTCGGGCGAAGCGGAGTTCGTCGTCTTCCGGGTCTTAGCCCGAGTCCGAGCCCTGGGTCGGTTGGAGCGGAGTTCGCCGTCTTCCGGGTCTTAGCCCGAGTCCGAGCCCTGGGTCGGACGGAGCGGAGTTCGCCGTCTTCCGGGTCTTAGCCCGAGTCCGAGCCCTGGGTCGGGCGGAGCGGAGTTCGCCGTCTTCCGGGGCTGAGCCCGAGTCCGAGCCCTGGGTCGGGCGGAGCGGAGTTCGCCGTCTTCCGGGGCTGAGCCCGAGTCCGAGCCCTGGGTCGGGCGGAGCTTCCTATGGCGCCTTTGGCAGGGCCTGGCTTCCTGTCAGTATCTCTCTGTCAAGTGGCACTGCAGTCGAAGTGGCGCAGGCGGCGCTGTCCTTCTGTCAGACCGGTCAGTGGAGCGGCGAAGTGACGGCGGTCACTTCGGCTCTGCCGGAGGGCGCGCGTCAGGATAAAGGTGTCAGGTCACGTTTGCGTTAAATGCTCCTGCGACTTGGTCGGTCGGTGCGGCGATTTAGTCAGGGTTGCTTCTTAGCGAAGGCAGGGCCTCGGGCGAGCCGAAGATGTGTCCGCCGTTAGAGGGGGGCCTCAGGCGAGACGGAAATCCTCCGGGGTCGGCTGCCCTTGTCCGAGGCTAGGCTCGGGCGAGGCGTGATCGAGTCGCTCGAATGGACTGATCCCTGACTTAATCGCACCCATCAGGCCTTTGCAGCTTTATGCTGATGGGGGTTACCAGCTGAGAATTAGGAGTCTTGAGGGTACCCCTAATTATGGTCCCCGACAGTAGCCCCCGAGCCTCGAAGGGAGTGTTAGCACTCGCTTGGAGGCTTTCGTCGCACTTTTTTGCAAGGGGACCAGCCTTTCTCGGTTGCATTTTGTTCCGGTGGGTGCGCGCGAGCGCACCCGCCGGGTGTAGCCCCCGAGGCCTCGGAGGAGTGGTTTCACTCCTTCGAGGTCTTAATGCCTTGCGTAATGCTTCGGCTGGTCTGGTTGTTCCCTCATGCGAGCTGGCCGTAGCCCGGGTGTACGGTCGGGGCCCAAGTTCTCGGGCTGGTATGTTGACGCTGTCAACGGTTTGGCCGGAGCCGGGTTTGCGAGAGCAGCCCCTGAGCCTCTGCACAGGGCAAGAGGGCGATCAGGGACAGACTCGGCTTTTTTACATATGCCCCTGCGTCGCCTTTCCGCAAGGAGGACTAGGGGGAGGGCGCCATGTTACCCTCGATGGGCGCCGAACATGGTGTCTCCGGTGAGCTGCAAGCAGGTAATCCGAGTGGACGTCCGTGCCCCGTTCGTTAGGGGTCGGCTAGGGGCCCAGAGGCACGCCCAAAAGTACCTGCGGGTGATCTGCCGGACCCGGTCCCCTGGCGACGGGGTCCGAGGGCTCGATGCCTCCCTCCGATGGGATTCCATTACAAGATCGCTCCCGCTGGTCTCGGAAATGTCCTAGGGTACCTCAGGAGCGCAGCCCGAGCCTTGGTTATGTATCGAACGTACCCCTGGTCATCCCTCGCTCGGCGTCTGAGGCGGCTGTGAACCCTTCGGGGGCCAGCCTTCGAACCCCTGATCAGTAATGGGCACGGAGCCCGAGTAGCCTGAGGCGACCGTGGAACCCTTCGGGGGGCCGGCCTTCGAACCTCTGACCAGTAGTGGGTGTAGGGCCCACGCGATCTGAGGCGGCTGTTGAACCCTTCGGGGGGCCAGCCTTCGAACCTCTGATCAGTAAGGAGGCTCGGAGCCTGGTTCCTTCACGGGGAAGGATCCCTTTCGGGGTATCCCCCTTTCCCGGTCCCTGTCGCAAGAGATAGAGAAAGAGGAAAAAGGGAAAAGGATACGAAACCGAACGACGCGGCGTACCTTTTTTGGCGCGGTTATTTCGGCGAAGGCGAAGTGTCGCCCGCTGCTCCTGCCAGAAGCGCCGCCTGTCCAGCCGCGGAGTTAATGCGACGAGGCGAGTAGTTGGCGGGGCAGCCGTTGCGCGTGCGCGAGCCGTTCGAGGAACGGATCACGGGCGCGTTGTCTTCACGCCGTGAGAGGGGGTTCTCTTGCTGCCCCCGGATGGGACGTGAGCTTGGCTGACGACGTGACCGCTGCTCCCACGCGCCTGCCACCGTCATTACTGCCGGCCCACTTTTGGCCGTGTTGACCGCCGCGTCAGGCTGGCGCTGCTGGGTCGCACGCTGGGTCGCCTCGAGTCGCGGTATTGGTTCCGCAATCGAGGAGGCGCGGTGGTGGCGCAAGTGGCGGTGCAGTTGCTTGCATGTCGTCGTAGTCAGAGCGGGCGGCGGCGAGCCGCTCGTCAGTCTTCTGTTGCTCCGTAGGCCCACCCCTATCGAGTGGGGCTGTTCGTACCTGCGGAGGGGGGAACCGGAGTTCCGTTTGTAATGGCACTTCGAATGCCGGTGTTTTTGTTCATTGCGGCTTTCGGGGCCTGAACATGTATGTAATTCCGGCACGGAGCCGTGTTTTTCCTCATTTTTGAGCGCTAAGACTCGTCTGTTGATTATCTGAACCGCTTCACCAAGCATGAGTCGCCCCGTGTCAAGGTGACGAGTGAGGTATCCGTATCCCGGAGGCGTAGGAGTCCCTCGGCTCGGTCGGCCTTGCTGTCCGAGGCTCCTCTAGCTTAGTTAAAGGGACCCCTCGGCCGCTCTTCGACGAGCCGAGGCCAGGGGTAGCGATATCAGTGTGAACAGAGGCGGAGTTGGCTCGAAAATGAAACCTGGTTGGTCGGAGCCTAGCCGGGTTGTCCGTTGGCGGGACCGACGTCGGGGCTGATCAGCCGAGGCCTCAGGTCGGGCTGGCGCCCTTGGGAGATGGTCGGCCGAGGCCCCAGGGGTAACCGGCCGAGCCGCCTGCTCGGGCCGGATTCCCGGAGAAGTCCCTGGCAGCGATTGCCCGGGCGTGGTGATGACATCGTCCTTCGGAGCGGAGATCCTCGGACCGCGTCGCCGTCCGAGGCTAGGTCGGGCCTCGCTGAAGGTGTCATCGATGCCGAGGGTGTTGCTGCCCCCTTCCAGCGTCAAGACCCGAGCCTGTAGGGTCAGATTGTCTTGTAGCGTGTGCCTTCTGCAGCCGCCGAGGCCAGAATACACGCCCTCGCTGTGTTGTAAAGCTGCGTCTCCTTTCCTCTTGTTTCGAGTATCTTGACTTTTTTGTCGGTAACAGGGATGTTTGTGTGAGTGGGAGTTGCTTCTCGCGGAAGGTGATGAGTGAGGTATCCGTATCCCGGAGGCGTGGAAGTCCCTCGGCTCGGTCGGCCTTGCCGCTTACACGTACTTTCACTCGTCCATGAGGCCCTGCCACCGACTCAGTCGAGAAGGCTCGAAGGATTGCTTCGGCAGAAGAACTTCCGAACATGAAGACTTGTTCGGTCCGCGGAATCACTTTATCCGAACGCGAGTTACTTATCGCAGAAGGTGATGAGTGAGGTATCCGTATCCCGGAGGCGTAGGAGTCCCTCGGCTCGGTCCGCCTTGACTGCTTACGTGTACTCCGTCGTTTTCAGGATCCACTTTTCGAAGTAGTCAAAAAGCACGAAAGATATTCTGGCAGAAGAGACCTTTTTTCGAGGAAAATTTCGACGCAGAGGGGGTTCCCCCCCTTTTAGCCCCCGAGGGAGGGTCGGGCTTTGCCGAGGCGAGGCCGACCCTTCCTTGATGACTAAACTTTGCGTGGGTGCGAGGTATATGAACGACCTGAAAACATCTTAAGGGTAGAAGCGACGTAGCTGTTGGATGTTCCAAGCGTTGCCGTAGACCTCGCCTTGACTGTTGGCCAGCTTGTACGTTCCGGGCTTCAGAACTTTGGCGATGACGAATGGCCCCTCCCAGGGGGGCGTGAGCTTGTGCCTCCCTCGGGCGTCTTGCCGCAGCCGAAGCACCAGGTCGCCCACCTGGAGGTCTCGGGGTCGGACCCCTCGGGCGTGGTAGCGCCGCAGGGACTGCTGATACCGCGCCGAGTGTAGTAAGGCCTTGTCCCGAGCCTCTTCCAGCTGGTCCAGCGAGTCTTCTCGGCTAGCTTGGTTGCTTTGATCGTCGTAGGCCCTCGTCCTCGGGGAGCCGTATTCTAGGTCAGTGGGCAAGACGGCCTCAGCCCCGTAGACCAGGAAGAACGGCGTGAAACCCGTGGCCCGGCTCGGCGTCGTCCTCAGGCTCCAGACCACCGAGGGGAGTTCCTTCATCCATCGCTTGCCGAACTTGTTGAGGTCGTTGTAAATCCGAGGCTTGAGCCCTTGTAGAATCATGCCGCTGGCACACTCTACTTGCCCATTCGACATGGGATGAGCTACGGCGGCCCAGTCCACCCGGATGTGGTGATCCTCGCAGAAGTCCAAGAATTTTCTGCCGGTGAACTGGGTGCCGTTGTCGGTGATGATGGAGTTCAGGACCCCGAAGCGATGGATGATGTTGGTGAAGAACGTCACCGCCTGCTCGGACCTGATGCTGTTCAGAGGTCGGACCTCGACCCACTTGGAGAATTTGTCGATGGCGACCAGCAGGTGCGTGTAGCCCCCGGGCGCCTTCTGCAAAGGGCCGACGAGGTCCAGACCCCACACAGCGAAGGGCCAGGTGATGGGTATTGTCTGCAGAGCCTGAGCGGGCAGGTGGGTCTACTTTGCATAGAATTGACACCCTTCGCAGGTGCGGACAATTCTAGTGGCGTCAGCCACCGCCGTTGGCCAGTAGAAGCCTTGCCGGAAAGCATTCCCAACGAGGGCTCGAGGCGCTGCGTGATGGCCGCAAGCCCCCGAGTGTATCTCTTGCAGGAGTTCCTGACCTTCGGCGATGGAGATGCATCGCTGGAGGATGCCCGAGGGATTGCGGTGGTAGAGCTCCTGCTCATCGCCCAGCAAGACGAACGACTTGGCGCGTCGCGCTATCCGTCGAGCCTCGGCTCGGTCGAGGGGTAGCTCTCCTTGGCGGAGATATTGCAGGTACGGGGTCTGCCAATTTCGATCAGGCATGGCCCCACTTCGCTCCTCCTCGATGCGCGATGCCTCGCCCTCGGAGACCGAGGGTACCTCGGGTTGAGCTGAGGGTGCCTCGGGCCGTGCCGAGCGTACCTCGGGCTGGTCCGAGGGCGCCTCGGGCTCGGGAGGGTCATCGATCTTGACGGAGGGCTAATGCAGATCCCGGGAGAAGACGTCCGGGGAACCGTTGTTCGCCCCGAGGCTATTTTTGCCAGCTCGTCTGCAGTCTCGTTGTAGCGCCGAGCGATGTGATTAAGCTCGAGCCCGTAGAACTTGTCTTCCAGGCGCCGAACCTCATCGCAATAGGCCTCCATCTTCGAGTCGCGATAGTGGGAGTTCTTCATGACTTGGTCGATGACGAGCTGCGAGTCGCCGCGAGCGTCGAGGCGTCGGACCCCTAGCTCGATGGCGATTCGCAATCCGTTGGTCAGAGCTTCGTACTCAGCCACATTGTTCGACGCCGGGAAATGGAGGCGTAGCACATAGCGTAGGTGTTTCCCGAGGGGTGAGACGAAGAGTAGGCCCGCGCCGGCTCCTGTCTTCATCAATGACCCGTCGAAAAACATGGTCCAGAGCTCCGGTTGGATCGGAGCCGTCGGTAGCTGGGTGTCGACCCATTCGGCTACGAAGTCCGCCAAGACCTGGGACTTGATGGCCTTCCGAGGCGCGAACGAGATGGTCTCGCCCATGATTTCCACCGCCCACTTCGCAATCCTGCCCGAGGCCTCTCGGCACTGGATGATCTCCCCCAGGGGGAAGGATGACACCACAGTTACCGGGTGAGACTCAAAGTAGTGTCGCAACTTCCGCCTCGTCAGGATCACTGCATACAGCAGCTTCTGAACTTGTGGGTAGCGGATCTTGGTTTCGGACAGTACCTCACTGACGAAGTAAACTAGCCTCTGAATGGGCAATGCATGCCCCTCTTCTTGCCTCTCGACCACAATCGCGGCGCTAACCACCTGAGTGGTCGCGGCGACGTAGACCAAGAGGGCTTTTTCTCCATCAGCTGGGGGCACCAAGATAGGCACCTTGGTGAGGAGCGCCTTCAGGTCTACGAGAGCTTCCTCGGCCTCAGGGGTCCAAGTGAAGCACTCGGCCTTCCTTAAGAGGCGGTACAGAGGCAGGCCTCTTTCGCCGAGGCGTGAGATGAAGCGGCTCAGGGCCGCGAGACATCCCATGACCCTCTGTACACCTTTTAAGTCCTTGATGGGCCCCATGCTGGTGATGGCTGCGATCTTCTCCAGGTTGGCTTCGATGCCCCGCTCGGAGACGATGAACCCCAAGAGCATGCCCCGGGGCACCCCGAAGACACACTTCTCGGGATTGAGCTTGACGCCTTTTGCCTTGAGACACCGGAATGTCACTTCAAGGTCGGAGAGGAGGTCGGAAGCTTTCCTTGTCTTGACTATGATGTCATCGACGTAGGCCTCGACCGTGCGACCGATGTGTTCGCCGAACACATGGTTCATGCACCGCTGGTACGTCGCACCCGCATTCCTCAAACCGAACGGCATGGTGACATAGCAGTACATGCCGAAGGGCGTGATGAAAGAAGTCGCGAGCTGGTCGGACTCTTTCATCCTGATTTGATGATACCCTGAGTAGGCATCGAGGAAAGACAGGGTTTCGCACCCAGCAGTGGAATCCACGATTTGATCGATGCGAGGCAGAGGGTAAGGAACCTTCGGACATGCTTTGTTGAGACCAGTGTAGTCTACACACATCCGCCATTTCCCCCCTTTCTTTCTCACAAGCACAGGGTTGGCGAGCCATTCGGGATGGAATACCTCTTTGATGAACCCGGCTGCCATTAGCTTGTGGATCTCCTCGCCTATCGCTCTGCGCTTCTCCTCGTCGAATCGGCGCAGAGGCTGCTTGACCGGTCGGGCTCCGGCCCGAATATCCAGCGAGTGCTCGGCGACATCCCTCGGTATGCTAGGCATGTCTGAGGGACTCCACGCGAAGACGTCGGCGTTCGCGCGGAGAAAGTCGACGAGCACTGCTTCCTATTTGGGCTCGAGCCCGGAACCGATCCGGATCTGCTTGGAGGCGTCGCCACTGGGGTCGAGGGGGACGGCCTTAGCCGTCTCCACTGGCTCGAAGTTGCCGGCATGACGCTTCACGTCTGGCACCTCTTTGGAGAGGCTCTCCAGGTCGGCGATGAGGGCCTCGGACTCGGCGAGGGCCTCGGCGTACTCCACGCACTCCACGTCGCATTCGAACGCGTGTTTGTACGTGGGGCCGACGGTGATGACCCCGTTGGGGCCCGGCATCTTGAGCTTCAGGTAGGTGTAGTTGGGGACGGCCATGAACTTCGCGTAGCATGGCCTCCCCAGCACCGCGTGGTAGGTTCCTCGGAACCCGACCACCTCGAACGTCAGAGTCTCCCTTCCGAAGTTGGAGGGTGTTCCGAAACAGACAGGGAGGTCGAGTCGTCCGAGGGGCTGGACGCGCTTCCCGGGAATGATCCCGTGGAAGGGCGCAGCGCCTGCTCGGACGGAGGACAGATCGACGCGCAGGAGCCCGAGGGTCTCGGCGTTGATGATGTTGAGGCTGCTGCCCCCGTCCATAAGGACCTTGGTGAGCCTGACGTCACCGATGACAGGGTCGACGACGAGTGGGTATTTCCCCGGGCTCGGCACGTGGTCGGGGTGATCAGCTTGGTCGAAGGTGATGGGCTTGTCGGACCAGTCTAGGTAGGCTGGCGCCGCCACCTTCACCGAGCAGACCTCCCGGCGCTCTTGCTTGCGATGCTGAGCCGAGGCATTCGCCACATGCCCGCCGTAGATCATGAAGCAGTCGCGGACCTCGTGGAACTCTCCTACTTGGTGATCTTCCTTCTTGTCGTCGTCGCGGGCCCTGCCACCCTCCGCGGGTGGCCCGGCCCTGTGGAAGTGGCGCCGAAGCATGACGCACTCCTCAAGGGTGTGCTTGACGGGCCCCTGATGATAGGGGCACGGCTCCTTGAGCATCTTGTCAAAGAGGTTGGCACCTCCGGGGGGCTTTCGAGGGTTCTTGTACTCGGCGGCGGCGACAAGGTCCGCGTCGGCGGCGTCGCGTTTCGCTTACGACTTCTTCTTGCCTTTCTTCTTGGCGCCGCACGGAGTAGACGCCTCGGGAGCATCTTCCGACGGGCGGCCCTGGGGCTGCTTGTCCTTTCGGAAGATAGCCTCGACCGCCTCCTGGCCAGAGGCGAACTTGGTGGCGATGTCCATCAGCTCGCTCGCCCTGGTGGGGGTCTTGCGACCCAACTTGCTCACCAGGTCGCGGCAGGTGGTGCCGGCAAGGAACGCGCCGATGACATCTGAGTCGGTGATGTTGGGCAGCTCGGTGCGCTGCTTCGAGAATCGCCGGATGTAGTCCCGAAGAGACTCTCCCGGCTGCTGTCAGCAGCTTCGGAGGTCCCAGGAATTCCCAGGGCGCACATACGTGCCCTGGAAATTTCCGGCGAAGGCTTGGACCAGGTCATCCCAGTTGGAGATCTGCCCCGGAGGCAGGTGCTCCAACCAGGCGCGAGCGGTGTCGGAGAGGAACAGGGGGAGGTTGCGGATGATGAGGTTGTCGTCGTCTGTTCCACCCAGTTGGCAGGCCAGGCGGTAGTCCGCGAGCCACAAATCCGGCCTCGTTTCCCCCGAGTACTTTGTGATAGTAGTCGGGGGTCGGAACCGGGTCGGGAACGGTGCCCGCCGGATGGCCCGGCTGAAGGCCTGCGGACCGGGTGGTTCGGGCGAGGGACTCCGATCCTCCCCGCTGTCGTAGCGTCCCCCACGCCTGGGGTGATAGCCTCAGCGCACCCTCTCGTCGAGGTGGGCTCGACGGTCGCAGTGATGGCGCTCGTTGCCGAGGTGGCCCGGGGCCGCAGGCGCGGTGTTGCGCGTGCGCCCGGTGTAGACCGAGGCTTCCCGCATGAATCGGGAAGTCGCGGCATGAGGTTCCGAGGGGTATCCTTGCCTTCGGGAGGCAGTGCTCTCGGCCCGTCGGACCGTGGCGCCTTCCAGGAGATTTTTGAGCTCTCCCTAGATTCGCCGACCCTCGGTGGTGGATGGCTCCGGCATCGCGCGGAGGAGCATCGCTGCTGCGACCAGGTTCTGACCGACCCCACTGGATGCAGGTGGTGGCCTGACCCTGACGACATCGGCGACGCGGTGCTGGAGACCCTGGGGCAGGTGACGTATTTCTCCGGCCGGGGGTTGGCCCGCCCATGCCTGCCCGACGTCCCGGCGGATCGGCTCAAGCGCTCCTGCTCCCTCGTCGATCCTGGCCTGCGCCCCGCGGACTTGCTCGAGCTGTGGGTCGTAACCCCCCGCCGGAACAGGGACCACAACTAGCTCCCGCGGGATGTCAGCGCGAGGCACCGGCCCAGGGGGAGCACCGTCCTCCGGCATGCCGAGATGATTGCCTTCGGAGGGACCCCCTAGATCGACGTGGAAACATTCGCGGCTTGGGCCGCAGTCCTCGTCGTCGAGGCTGCGGCTACCGTCGGAACAGTCGGAGAGGCAGTAGTCACATGCGGTCATGAAGTTCCGCATGGCACTAGGGTTGCCAAATCCAGAGAAATCCCAACAGATGTTGGGGTCGTCATCTTCCTCGGACCCAGAGGGCCCGTAGGTCGAGACGTCCGTCAGCCGGTCCCAAGGCGACCGCAAGCGAAACCCCAGAGGGTTTGTACTCGCCTCTACAAGGGCGCCCGCCAAAGCAAGATTGCTAGACGGGTTGAGGCTGAGTACAAATGACGTAGGATGGGAATCGGTTGGTACCTTTTGGTCGTCGAGCGGCGATGAAGTCACGTCGAGGACTGACCGCATCGTCGCCTCAGGTACGAGGGCGATGTCCTGCAAGCTTTTCGCAAGCGCGCTGGCGTCGTCCACTTGCTCGGGATTGGCGTGTCGCGGGGAGACGGCGCTCGCCTTTGTCTCAAACGCGAGGTCGACGCCCAACGCGCCCCCCGTTGGGGTGCTAGGGACGTCGACTCGCTCGACAGCCGACGAGGCGCGGCCTCCTGCTTGGCCTTTGTTGCCCCGCCTCCTCCTCCGTTGGCGGGGGAGAGGACGGGGCGAGCTCGAATGTTGTTCTTCCGCCACGCGGGGAAGACGTCGTCGATTCCGCCGCCGGCGGGCGGGCTGTCGGCCGCCATCGTCGTTGTCGCGCGGCGGTGGAAGGAGTATCATGTCGTAGCTGCCGTCGAGGGACATGAACTCAAGACTCCCGAAACGGAGCACCGTCCCGGGTTGGAGAGGTTGTTGGAGACTGCCCATCTGGAGCTCGACGGGAAGCTGTTCGTCAACACGCAGCAGGCCCCTACCTGGCGCGCCAACTGTAGGCGTTTCGAGACCGGGGGGTCCCTCAGGCCGACGAGTGAGTGCCGCGTGCCCCAGCCCAGATGGGTCGAGCGCGTGGGCAAGCGTGAAGGGGGGAAAGGAGCGAGGCGGCCGGAGACCGGCGTGAGAGAGGTGGGAATCACGCGGCCTTCGTGTTCGTCCCGCGCCCAGGTCGGGTGCGCTTGCAGTAGGGGGTTACAAGTGTCCACGCGGGTGAGGGAAGCGAGCGGCCCCAAGAGAGCGCCTGTCCCGTCCTCGTCCCGCGCGGCCAACCCTCTCTAAGAGGGCCCTGGTCCTTCCTTTTATAGACGCAAGGAGAGGATCCATGTGTACAATGGGGGTGTAGCAGAGTGCTACGTGTCTAGCGAGGGAGAGCTAGTGCCCTGAGTACATGCCAATGTGGCAGCCGGAGAGATCTTGGAACCCAGCTAGTGTGATGTCGTGGCCGTCGGAGGAGCGGCGGAGCCTGGCGGAGGGACAGCTGTCGGAGCGGTTGTGTCCTTGCCGACGTCCTCCTGCTTCCGTAAGAGAGCTGAGAGCTGCCGTCGTCACAGGGCATGCGGGGCGCCATCATTGCCTATCTGGTGGAGACAGCCAGATGGGACACCGGTCTTGTTCTCTGCGGCCCGAGTCAGCTCGGGGTAGGGTGATGATGGCGCTTCCTGTTGACGTGGCTGGCCTGCGCCCTAGGTTGGGCGACGTGGAGGCTCCTCCGAAGCCGAGGTCGAGTCTGTCTTCCATGGCCGAGGCCGAGTCCGAGCCCCTGGGTCGGGCAAGGCGGAGGTCGTCGGCAAAGGCCAGGGCGGTGTCCGAGCCCTGGGGTCGGGCGAAGCGGAGTTCGTCGTCTTCTGGGGCTGAGCTCGAGCCCGAGCCCTGGGGTCGGGCGAAGCGGAGTTCGTCGTCTTCCGGGTCTTAGCCCGAGTCCGAGCCCTGGGTCGGGCGGAGCGGAGTTCGCCGTCTTCCGGGTCTTAGCCCGAGTCCGAGCCCTGGGTCGGGCAGAGCGGAGTTCGCCGTCTTCCGGGTCTTAGCCCGAGTCCGAGCCCTGGGTCGGGCGGAGCGGAGTTCGCCGTCTTCCGGGGCTGAGCCCGAGTCCGAGCCCTGGGTCGGGCGGAGCGGAGTTCGCCGTCTTCCGGGGCTGAGCCCGAGTCCGAGCCCTGGGTCGGGCGGAGCTTCCTATGGCGCCTTTGGCAGGGCCTGGCTTCCTGTCAATATCACTCTGTCAAGTGGCACTGCAGTCGAAGTGGCGCAGGCGGCGCTGTCCTTCTGTCAGACCGGTCAGTGGAGCGGCGAAGTGACGGCGGTCACTTCGGCTCTGCCGGAGGGCGCGCGTCAGGATAAAGGTGTCAGGCCACCTTTGCGTTAAATGCTCCTGCGACTTGGTCGGTCGGTGCGGCGATTTAGTCAGGGTTGCTTCTTAGCGAAGGCAGGGCCTCGGGCGAGCCGAAGATGTGTCCGCCGTTAGAGGGGGGCCTCGGGCGAGACGGAAATCCTCTGGGGTCGGCTGCCCTTGTCCGAGGCTAGGCTCGGGCGAGGCGTGATCGAGTCGCTCGAATGGACTGATCCCTGACTTAATCGCACCTATCAGGCCTTTGCAGCTTTATGCTGGTGGGGGTTACCAGCTGAGAATTAGGAGTCTTGAGGGTACCCCTAATTATGGTCTCCGACAGTTATTTTGATAGTTGGGATTGTGGGGTGAAGTGATGGCATGACTACGTAGCCGTCACGTCATCTATTGCGTGGCTATGCTTAAGCGTGCCTTGATATAATTTAGAATAAGTCGAGTCTCTAGAACGCGGCAATTTTTAAAAGTAAATAGAAGCTGAATTTATTGATTGCTGTTTTGGGCTGCACGCACTGTTTTAGTTGTGCTGTTTGTTTGATAAACCAAATCATGTTTTCTATAGAAAAGTCATATAGAAGAGTTGTAGATGACATGATTATCTTGCTTGTACTAAAATTTGACAGCCATAAACCTGATTGTTTAGGAGTTGTGCTTTTCACAAGCCCAGCACCTGAATCTGTCAAATTTCTGAACATATTTCAGAAATTGCAATGATTGCTTAAGTTAATGTTGAAATTAGTTATTGGTGGTCACAAAAAAGTTGTAGATAACTTTATTATCGTACTTGTGTTAAAATTTGACAGGCATAAGTCTGATTGTTTAGGAGTTATGTTTTTTACAAATTCAGTAACTGAATCTGTCCACTTTCTGTACAGATTTCAAAAGCTGCATTGTTTGCTTAAGTTAATGTTAGAATCAGCCCTTGTCAATTATAAGAAAGTTGTAGAGGCTTTTCTTGTCTTGCTTGTGTTAAAATTTCATAACTATAGGCCTGACGGTTTAAGAGTTATGAATTTTACAAACTGGTTGCTGTGTTCTGTCCACCGTCAGAACAGATTTCGAAAACTGTAATATTTGATTTAGTTAAACCTGGAATCACTTCTTGGTGATTATAAAAGTTGTGTAGTACTTTTGCTAAGCTTTTCAAAAAGTCTTAGATCACTCTTTTTGGTGGTCTGAAGATTAAGTTACATGTGTTTGAAGTGTGAAGACTGAATCTGTCCAGTTTTGGACAGCACAGCCTTCATAGTATATTTTAACCTTGATACATGCTAAACCAGCCTGGGATGTTTATAAATAATTTGTAGAACATTTAATTAGCTTTCCAGAAAGTCTAGGATCAATTTGTTTGGATGTCTGAATCTTCAGTTATGAATTTTTAAAATCACAAGTCTGAATCTGTCCAAATCTGGACAGAGCTGCTGTGATTGCACTTTTTGACCTTGCTAAGTGTTTAATCATGCTGTGATGAAAATACCAAAATTGTAGAGCACTTTCTAAACTTTCCAGAAAGTTTTAGTTTGCTATTTTTGGATTAATATTTTAAAAGTTATGATTAAAACAAGTAGCTGCTGTGCTGCTGTCCTAAAAATCTGCACGTGCTCAAATGAATATTTAGTTCACCATTTTGGCTAAAAACGCTTAGTTAGCACTTAACGGACATAGACTTGTGATGGCTAAACTTAGGTTAACATGTGTTCCATAATTAATGTGTTTGCTTGCTGTAGTTGATTGTGATAGAGGAGTCCATCGACATTGATGCATCGGTCCTTTATTAAACTTGTGTTTGTGATGCTTTTGTGTGATCAATATAAGAACTAATGAAAAGCCGTAGCAACTAAATAAATGCTTGTACATATGATATCGTGTTGCGTTGGTTAATTGTAGGTAGTGATCATTGTCTTTCCAGTGGTAGTGTTTACGTGTGCCCAATGACACATAAATAACTAGTGTTTGCGTATAGTTGTTGCAGTGTCTTACTAATTAATGTTTAGTTCGCCACTGTGTCTTGGTATATCTTATGTTACTTTTATTATATTCATACATATGCATCTTGCACCTCATATAGGACCGAGAGATGATGATCGAGCCAGTGATGTGGTGCCAACCACAAGATGCCGTTGATGGACGACCTGAAGAATGGACTTAACCAGTGGATGCTCACCAAGCGAGTACCTCCCCCAGCAAACACTACCTAAGTGTTAAATTAAAGGCAAGCCCCGGTTTTATGCATAACCATTATATATATGCTATTTTACTGCACTTAATGTTTGTAGGCTTGTACCGTGCACTTAAGTGTAGGAGTTGAATGAAACCCTAGTTGCATGAACTCAGGATTCCCTTTGAGATGGATACTAGTATGCTAGGTCGAGTAGCTGCTTTGCTAATTAGGGATCTCGGTAGAAGTCGAGTGATTTTTCTAGCACTCGCGCGAGGTCAGGAATTGGTTGTATCCACTTTGATAACATAATGGTGATGGTCTGTGGACACGGGTCCATGGGGACGCGTGGTCTACGAGATGAAATTGGAATAAGGATTAACGTGCGGATACCTGTGTCAAGCGTTTGAACGTACTAAACACATGTCGAGAAATATGGTAAATCGGTAAGCCTAGTACCTGAGTGAACCTTCCCGCAGATTGCCCTCCTCACGCGACCTGAGACGTGGTCTCCCATTCCGGTTATGGTGGGTACAAGTGCGGTCACTGCACGACGGCAGTCGGGGTCAATGAGGCATTGTACGCCAAGGCGGTGAGCCCCTTTCTGTTGCCAGGGAATCGATGGGGACGGTTGATGTGTGTGGGGACGGAGTGCCCCTACATGTCGTGTGTTTAGGTTTACCTTGCAAGGTTTAAAAACTCGATTCGAATCGTCTGCTTCTCGCAGCTAATGAGACTGCTTGATCCATTGTACTGCATTGAGTAATAAGTGGAAATGAGGTGATTGGCAAAAGATGTTGTTTGATAAAATGCTTGATATCATTTATGATTAGCTAGGTACACATCTAGTCAAAAAGGATCATACTAAAACTTGAAAAGCTAAAACTTGATTTTAGACTCAGCTAGTGCTTTTGGCAAACCAAACCCCTCAGCCAAACAACTGCATGTCTAGAGGTAGAGGAGTAGACTCCTCACACCGGGTAAGTCTAGCTGAGTATTAGTATACTCAGCCTTGCTTGTGGCATAATTTTTGCAGGTATTCATTAGGATGATTGGTTGATGGTGTGACTTGGCCTCCATCCCTGCCACCGGGATAGATGGTCGAGTGGGTTACTGCTTCCGCAAGAGAGGACCGGAGGAGTAGCGTGGCCAGGCTTCGCCATGTTACTCGGTTCTTCTCCGTTAGTTATTTCCGCTGCATTAAAATTTTTGGTTATTATTTCTGAAACTCCGATAATGTAATCACTAATGATACTTATTAAATTTGTGGTATTATGTTTTATTGTATTTCTCTGTGTCTCGCCTTCGAGTGAGCTAGTGGTATTCGATCCTGGATAAGTGGCTTTATCGGACTAGATCCGAGGGACTGACGGTTTATTCCTATTTAAGTGTGGTCTAGCCTCTAAGGCGGGACTTGGGCACTTAAGTTTGAATAATTCGGGCGGTTCCGCCACAGGAGTGGTCCTCATCGACCCAAGCGGAGATCAAGTGAAGTACATGGTGCACCTTGAGTTCAAGGCCACCAACAACATGGCAGAGTATGAAGCACTGATCTTCGGCTTGTCTGCAGCCCTATCCTTAGGGATCCGCCAGCTCCTCGTGAAGGGGGACTCCCAGCTGATTATCAAGCAGGTTCGCGGAGAATGTAGCTGCAACGAGCCCAGGCTCGCAACTTATCTCCTCCACGTAAGGAAGCTAGAAAAGGACTTCATTGCCCTGGAACTGCAACATGTTCCTCGGGCTAACCACTCAGCGGCACATGAACTCTCCACGAGGGCATAAACTTGGGAACCCATGCCCGAGGGCGTCTTCGAAAGATGGCTGCTGTGACCTATCGCCCAGCCCGCCGAACCGGGTGAAGGGGGCGAGACTAGCACCTCGAAGCTAGCGGTCCCGGTGGTGATCCATCTGCACAACCCACCAAGGATTGTGTGTGCTACAGAGGGTCCTGCCAACCTCTTAGCGCCACAGCCAGTAGCTCAGAGTGGTCCCGATGCATGGATCTCTGAGATCCGAGACTACCTGAAAGAAAATATCCTTCATGAAGATCATGTGTCCGCAGAGCGCATAGTGCGGTTGGCTAAACGATACACGGTGGTAGAAGGGGATCTATACCGCTGTGGCGCCAACGACATTCTCATGCGGTGCATCACCCAGGAGGAGGGCCATGAGCTACTCTCGGAGATCCATGGAGGAGAGTGCGGAAGTCATTCAACATCCCACACACTGGTTGGTAAGGCCTTCTGGCATGGCTTCTACTGGCCAACTGCTCTCTAGGATGCAGCCGAGTTGGTGAAGTCCTGCGAAGCATGTCAGTTTCATGCAAAGCAGACACACACACACACCAGCTCAGGCTCTGCAAATGATTCCACCCTCTTGGCCATTCGCCGTATGGGGGGTGGATATCCTGGGACCATTTCCTAGGGCTGTCGGCGGGTACCGTTTTCTCTTTGTCGCCATCTACAAATTCATAAAGTGGTCGGAGGCCACCCCTATGGTCAGTATCACCCAAGGTGCTGCTGTTGCCTTCCTCAATTCGATTGTATGCAGATTTGGGGTCCCAAGCCATATCATTACGGACAATGGGACCCAGTTCAAAAGTCGACTCTTCCAAGAGTATTGCGAGGGCATTGGCACCCAGCTCTGCTTTACATCTGTGTCTCATCCCAGGAGCAACGACCAGGCTGAGAGGGCAAACACAGAAATCCTTAGGGGACTCAAGGCACACACCTACGACTGCTTAAAAAAGCATGGTGCCAATTGGGCCAATGAGCTTCCGTCCGTACTATGGGGGAACCGGACCACACCCAGCCGAGCTACCGGGGAGACCCCGTTCTTCTTGGTCTACGGGGCCGAAGCCTGCCTTCTCCCGGAAATCATTATGGGCTCCCCATGAGTCCAGTCTTTCGATGAGTCTATGCAGGAATAGCTACGACGTGAGGACATGGACTTCATCGACGAACGCAGATGGCAAGCGGTGATCCGAAATGCACGGTACAACCAAGCGCTCAGGCGCTACCACCAACGGTTTGTGCATAGTAGGGAGCTCAGGGTCGGGGACCTAGTCCTAAGGCGAGTACTGAACCGAGAAGGGCTCCACAAACTCTCCCCCAGTTGGGAAGGACCCTTCAAGGTGACAGAAATATGCCGACCATGGTGTGTCCGCCTTGCCACAACAGAAGGAGTGCCTCTTCCCAATCCCTGGAATATAGAGCATCTCTGTAAGTTCTATCCATAATAGCAAAACTGGGGGGTTGAGTTTTCTTCCTTTGTAACTAGGTTACGCATATGTGTATGTCAATTCGGTGAGGCCCGCCCTCGTAAGCCCATCTGTTGGTCTACACCCATGTATATCGAGTTATAAGGAAAGGATTTACCCCCTAGATGTGATTTTGTGATGGTTTTATTCTACTTCGGTTTACATGCATTATTTTTTATCTAACCCACCCATATAGTTTCCCACCCTTGTTGGTATGATGACATCCGAATTGAGTAGACAGGCTTGCAGTTCAAGACCCCTTTACTGCTACAGGGGGTCCGGCAAACTGCGGACCAGTTCTAGAGAATGGGCGCTAGCCTCCTGGAGGGGTCCGGAGTTGTGTAGCCGCTTAGCATGGTTCCGTACCCTAAGCCTGCATGCTCCACCACTCTATAACGGGTGCCCTAGTATTTGGAACTGTGATCCTATGGGTCCAGGCATACGGCTTGGCTTCCCAGGCTAAATCCTGCAGGTCCTGTTGCATAAATCAAAGGATGGCAGATACCAGACGATGGATCCTATGGTGTGCTCCTAACACTTTAAAGCCGAAGCTGTGTACAAGTCCAGGTCCCAGTCCAGTAGTAGGTAGTCTCAAACTGTAGAGACTACCTCCTAGGGGCCGGACCACCAATTTTATCTTTGGTATACTGGTATCCAGCCTCGACACGTCGAGCCTACCTCCCAGGGGGCCAAGTACCAAGGGGAAGTTGATGACACTACACATAACAAGGACAAATAACATACAAATAAGTTTAAGTTCCAATGCTACCTCATTAGCGGTTCTTATAATATCTTACAAAATCAAAAGTTATTACAACCGCTTCCCAGTGGAACCCTTGCTTTGTCTCTATAGGTCGTCAGCAGGATCGTGCTGGAAGCGCTCGGCCACCAGCTCCACGGCGTCTTGTACACTCTCCCAGGCGGCGTCTTCTATGGCGGCTACCGGACCAGCGATCACTAGCGCCAAGGATATGGTGGGGTCGTGACTCCGGAAGCATGTTAGGACTTATTCAACCACTGCCCGACAGAGCTTGCTGCCCTCTGCCTCTAGGCGGGCCCCGAGGATCTGATCCAGGCGACGGAGGCGATCGGCGGTAGAGTCCAGCACCGGGAGCGCATCAGAGATCGACGCTGGTAGCTCCGACATTGGGATGGGGCTCATCCCTAGTGGCACTAGTGCCGTGCTTGCCTCGCCGGCCCACGCGACAATACACTGGACCTCGACGCGGTGCTCCGCTTGGAGATCTTCAAGGGCCTTCCTGGTGGCCTCCATCGCTTGGGGACCCGGTGCCGCCTGCGCTGCATTGAACTAGCGGATCTGCTCCTCCAGCTTCCTCTCTTTCTCCTCTGCCTCGAGCTTGTGCTTGGCCAGCAACTCGCCTCGCCGGGTGAGCATTTCTTCCCTGAAGCTGAGATCCGTCTCTTGCCTGGCGAGGTCCGTCTCCCACCGGTCCAAGGACTGCTCCTTCGCCTTAAGATTTTCCTCGGCGAGGGTGGCATTGCTAGCCTTGCCCTCGAGCTCCTGCTACCACTTTTGCAGCCTCTCCACGACCCTGACCTGCTGGGCCCGCTGGGCTTCCAGAGTCTGGTCCAGGGCACTCAGCTTGGCCTGGTACTCTGTTGTGAGGGTCTCCCGCTGGGTCACGACCTCCTCCTTCCTGGTCACCTTCTTCTCCCTCCGGGACGCCTCCAGCTCCCTGGCGCACACCCTCTGGAGGTCCCTCTTGTACTCCTTATGGTCCTGCTCGAGTTGGGACCGCTCGGAGATGAATTGTTGGGACGCCGTTCTGGTGCGCTCCTCCAGTTGGGTGCGCCAGTCACTTAGGCGCTGGTGCTCAGCCTCAAGCGCCTCCCACTCCCGCAAGATTGCTGCCCCAGTGTCACTAAGGACCTAGTGGGCACGAGACATTATGCGAGGGAGGGGGACTGGCGCCGCTTCTTGCTCGGCACCCGACCGGAGTCGCCGCCCAAACACCACCTCCATCTCCTCCGGAGCAGGCGGGGGGTTGGAGCTGGACATGCCTACTGCGTCACCCCCAGTGTCGAGAGCGGGCGCGGATCCCCCAGCTGGGACCTCCTTCGCCACTGCGACGCCGCCTGACGCTGCCACCGGACCCCCGGCTGGGGCATGAGAAGCCGCTGGTGCTGTCTTGGCAGCAGCTGGGGGTGGGCCGCCGGCACCACTCTCAGCAGGTTCCTGCTGTTGAGAGCCAGACCCGTCGGTGGGCCTGGTATCTGGTGGAGGAGGCATGACCTTGGGAGCGGCGAAGGAAGAAGCCCTAGCGAACAGATGATGGGTTAAAACTGGTCGGCATGATGATTAGACTCATGGAAAAGGGGCTACGCTTACTTGGGGCCCTAGACTTTCTAGTGACCCTGGAAGCGGGGCGATCACCGCTCCTGCTGTTGCTATCGCTGTTGCTGTTGCTGTTGCTGCTGCTGGTGCCCCTGGGGGTGAGGACTGACGCGCCTCTGCGCGCCGTGGGCCTGGGAGCTAGCTTCCTCGGCCCCACCTGCAGCCCTCTGACGCTTCTGGGGGGGGCTCCGAAATGAGCGACCCATCAGCGCGACATGGCCTGCGTTGCCTCTCCTCCTCCGACCCCCTCGGAGCTACCTGGGGCGGAGGCACTGCTCGCAGCCCCTTTGCCTTTGTCCAAGGGGCTAGGGGCCACGGCGGGGTTGGTGCTGGGAGCCGCACCAGTGGGCTGGGAACCTCCAATCGGTGCATTAGAAATCTGGATCCCACGGAGGGGGTCCCGGCCACCGGTCTAGCGAACCGCCATGCCGCTCTCGTCGAGGGTCGGCAACGTGGCCAAGATCACCATCCTCAGGCCTGGATCGTCGCAGAGCGCAGGGATGTTCTGGGGGAGTATCAGGGACTCAGGGACAAAAGTTTCCCCAATAATCCCTCCCATCAGGACTGCTAGCTCGTCCCAGGACAGAACGGTGCCCGGCCTGCGTTGGATCCTATCGATGTCGTTTGGGCCGGTGAACCAACAGCACATACGCGGTCTCCTCTGCAGCGGCGCGATCCGGTGCTTCAGGAGATCGCCGACCACGTGCATTGATGGCAGGCCGCCCGTAGCCAAGCCCTTGATTCTGTCCAATACAGGCAGGAACTCTAGCAAGAGGGACGGCTTAGTCCTCCACTGCTTGCGGTCGAGCGCTGGCCCATCGCTCGGCAGGACGAGGCGGTCGTTGGCCTCGGCGCTGGCAATCACCCAATCGTTGCGCCAGTTTTCCCACCTCGCACCGCCAAAGGTGGGGATGTATACGACGGCTGGATCTGGCCTCGTCTGGAAGTAGTAGGCACCGATGTGGTCCCTAGTCTTCCCGAACTTGACCAGCACGAAGAAGCAGCGGAAGAGGGAAGTACAGGGGGCCACACCTACGAACATCTCACAGAGGTGGACGAAGATGGCTGCCTGGAGGACGGAGTGGGGTGTGAGGTGTTGAAGCTGAAGCCCAAACTCCTCCAGCAGCAGCAAGAAGAAGGGCGAGATCGGCAACGCCAACCCGTAGAAGATGTAGGAGGTGAACAGCACGAACTCCCCGGCGGTGAGATCGCCATGAGGGACGGCGCCGGCGCGGATTCTTCCGGCGAGCCCTGGCGCGCTCCATCCAAGCAGGCCGCGCACCAGGTTGAGCGCCTCCTTAGACTGAAAGCAGTCAGGATGACCAAGCGAGGCCATGGCGTGTGCGGCGGCGCGAGCGTGGAACAGAGGAGCACGAAGGCAAAGGGGTGCAGGCGATTGGGAGAGAATGCGAAAAGGTAACTGCTGCACGCGGGGTGAATCCTTTTTCAAGGAAACCTGAGTCCTTGTTCAGGGAAACCCTTCCGTGCGCCCTTGAATTGCCACAGGAAATCTCGCCCGATGCGCACATAGGACCCAGGCAGCCCACTCTATGACACGGTGGCCCGGGTCCACAAGTCATACAGATTGTGTGCTGGATTTCGAGTGCGGAAAGAGCGAATCGCCATGCGAACTGCCGCGCACGATAGCGCACCTCCTCGGGGCCGCTGCAGAAGACAAAAGGTTATGCAGCGGCAACGAGGCGTCCCACGCGTGGCCCGACGAAACCACCAGGCATGGGGCCATGGGTCAGTCAGCTGCAGAGACAGATATGGCAGTTGACGTGACTGAAGGCGGATTGACAGCGGGCGTGTCTGCAGACGCGCTAAAACGGCATGCCAATCACCGATCAGGTCACGTTGAAGCAAAGTACAAGCTTTGGCCCCACATGCAGGCTCGCATCCTCCCCTAAGGTGGGTCCGGGGGCCACTTTCGGCACCCTGAAACAAGGGTACCCCTTACTACTGTATAAATACGCAGTACCCACGCGACTATCTTTAGTCGCGTGGTAAAAGAGCTGTATGTGGGACCAAACCATGACTCGCCCTAGCCTCGGGCGACTACTCTAGGCCAGCAACAGCACCTGACCCCACCACATGGGCGGGTCCGGGGCCGCCATGTGTCCAGAGAAAGTGATGTACTCCAAGGCATCAATAGTGAGTCCGGACCCCCATAGGAGAGTGCCGAACCCATGCCAGACCCCTGTATATACGGTCCAGGCCTCCAAGTTTGGTCATGCGTTACTCTGTCAGCATTAGTTATTTACATAATCTATTTCTTCCATTATGCTCCTAGGCCCGCATGTCGAGGCTCAGCATCCTTGTATGTGCCTCCTGTGACACCCCAGTGTCACCTAGGGTTTCTCTTAAAAAGCCAAACCAAGGACCATTATTTTATGTGAACCAAAGTAAGCATGAGCATCAAAATAACTTAAGTAAGAAAGAATTCACCAAGTATATGCTTAAAAGTGTCATGATCAAGACAATTGAGTCTCTTAAAGGATAAGAATGTGCAACCCTAATTAAGAACCCTAAGTGAACCCCATGAACAAAATTCAAGAAAATAAGCAAAAGGGAATGAAAAGTTTAAAATTTTGAGTTGAGCCAATTATATAAGTTAAAGTATATTTGATAAGCAACAAGATAGATTGAGAAAGCTTAGCCAAAATAATTCAAGAAAACCCCCAAATCAAGCTTCTTTTGTTGGGACTCATTGGGAATTCTGAATTTCAGAATTCTGAAATTCAGACCTTGAGCCAAAGATCAGGGATGTTCACCTTGATCCCTAACTCGAATCCTAATGGCCCCATTGACAAAATTGTGTCTAACTAACCCCTCTGTCTTGTGCCAGAAGATGGCATTGGGACGCGAGCCCTAGACACGACAAAACTTGGGATTTGCCTCGGGTTTGGGCAGGGAGACAGACCAGATTTCCTGGCTCCATATCTCTGCAACCAGTAGGCAAAATCCTATGACCTCCACACAAGAATGGTAGCTTGTAGGGAGGAGAAGAGGTTTTGTGCACTGACCAAGGCGAGAGCAGGCTCGGATGAGCGACCACACGCGCCAGAGCTTGGGCAGAACGCACGGGCACACGTGTTCGACCCTGGTCGGCACGCCAGAGCTCGCCCAACCCGCGCGCGCGCTCGCCCCGGCGTCCGGTCAAGTCCGCCGCGCGCCCACGCCCTCGGCCGTGCCCGCCCGCGCCTATAAAGCCTCCCCGGGCGCACCTCTCTTCGCCCCGCACTCACCCTCACCGGCCAGCCACTGTTCCTTAGCTCCGGCGAGCTCATTTCCGCCCGCCATTGCCGCCAGAACTACGGCCGCCGTGGCCAGCCCACTCCAGCCACCCTCCAGCCCAACCAGTGCTTCGGCTAGCTCCGCCAGTAGCCCGTGAAGCTTGCCAAGCCCTCGGACCCGACCGGACTTCACCGGAGGCCCGAGATCAACCTCACCGGACTTCGGTCTTCCGCCGCCGCGCGTGGACCAAGCTATCCAGTGAGTCTCCGCCCGATTCCTTTCGCTCATGTCTTCTCTGGCATCCCGTGGACCTCCCTGACCTATTTGATTGAACTATCTCGCCGCGACCAGGCCGGTCTCCTCGCCGCCGACGAGCATCCCCGCCTGCGCGCGTGGACCGACCGACTCCGGCCATCTCCGACGGTGTTCCGCACACCGTTGTGATCCCCGCGACCTCCCCTTCACCCTCGGCCACTTCACCGGAACAGTCTCGCCGCCGGTAAGCCCCTCCGCCCTTTTCTTCGCCGCGGCTACTGTTTAAGGTAGAAGAAGGACCTCGGGTTAGGTTCTGTAGAACCCGAGGGGTTTTTCGTAATGTCAGCGACTCATGAGAATAGTAACCTAAGGACTGAATTGCGAGGAAAACTTAGAAAACCGCCAGGGACCCCAGTGCAAAGTGGATTTCCATTTAATCAATTTTGTTATTTCTTTTTAAAATGACCAGAGAACTTAGAAAATCCATAACTTGATGAAATCTTAATGAAAAGCTGTCAAACCAATTTTGCTAGCTCTGGAATTTTATGACCTATCATTTAAAAATAGTGAACCATATGCTTTCTGTTCTAAATTTTAGAGTTTAAAATTAAAAACAGAAACCCCCTAAACCTTGTTTAATTAAGGAAAATTAGTTTTTCTTTTGTGCTGAGCTTAAGAAAATTTGTAGATGCTTATACCTTAATTAGACACTGTTTAAAAATAGTAGGAGCCCTAGCATTAGAGATTATGATGTAGTTATTCATTTAAAGCCATTTTGTCCAAAACTTAGAGAAAATCAGAAAGGCCTTAGAGATTAATGAACAGTGATTAGTAATATTTTTCCTAGATTACTTATGCAGCAGAGAACCTAGGAAAAATGCAGAGACCATTAATTTGGACCAGTTTCTAATTAAGATGCTTTAATTAGCATTATGTAGACTGAAAATCAATTATTAGAATTGCAAAACTATAACCAAAGTGGTTAACAAAAATCCAGTGAACTTATAACCACCAGAGCCCCACTACAAAAATACAGAGCACCCCAGCCTAACTTTTTAAGTAGGGAAAATAAATACAGAATGATAATAAGGCATTTTCCCACTAAATCATGAGCAACCCCAAATAATGTGATAATGGGCAACCAAAATTTTGCTAAGTCCATGATGAGATAAACCACCAGAGAAAAATACAAACCCATGAAAAAGAAGTGAACCCATGCCTTTTGCTAGTAATTTGTGAGGAAGGCCATTTAGCTCAAATAATGCAAACCACCCCTTCCCTTAGGCAAAAGGAAGCCAAACTCCAGAATGATTGCTCTTGCACAAAATACTAGCTAAGAAAAATAAGAACTCTGTTGTTTGATGTTTTTCAAGTATAGTGGTAGTAGAAAGCACCCCTTTGGCTAGAAACCTTAAGAAAATCTTAGGGAAAGAATTAAAGGGTATTAATGACTAGAAATTTGTATCAAGTCATGTTATAACACCTAAAAGCCAGCAAAAATAAGTTTTTGAGAATTACCCACTATTAAATAATAGTTGTAGTTCAAAGTACCCCTTCTGCCCTAAAATTTGGTAATTTTGTCCAGAGAAAACCATTCACTTTCTGAACCCCAAATTTTGAGACAGAGAACCATACACCAGTAACAAGCCACTGTAATTTTTGCAGAATTTTTGGAATTTTATAAAAGCAACTTGTAGTTCAAACCTACTCCAAAACATTAAAGAGAATAAAAGAAAAGAGAAGAAGAAATAAACCTCATCCCAATAAGACTAACCCAATTTACCAAGTATACCACTAAAGGGTTTTACATAAGTAAAGTTAACTGGTTTTAAATCAAAAGATCATACATCTTTAAAGTTATAAATTCTAAAGCACATATCATATCATGCATATATCTTACGCATTGCATTCATTAGATTGTAATCTTGCCGACGGAGAGTACGTGCTCATCCCTGAGCAAGGACCTATCCAAGAGGAGGACCAGGAGCAGGCTTCAGAGGCTGCTATTGAGGATCTCCCCGCAGCCCCAGCAATTGAAGGCAAGCCCCGGTTTTATGCATAACCATGTTATTATATGCTACTTTACTACACTTAATGCTTGTAGGATTGCAATGTGCACTTAAGTGTAGGAGTTGCTTGAAACCTCTAGTTGCATGAACTTAGGATTCCTTTTTGAGATGAATACTAGTATGCTAGGTCGAGTAGCTGCTTGCTAATCAGGATCTCGGTAGAAGTCGAGTGATTTTTCTAGCACTCGCGCGAGGTCAGGAATTGATTGTATTCATCTTGATAATGGGGTATATGTTAGTCCGTGGACTTGGGTCCAGGGAGGATGCCATGTCCATGAGACGGGAAAAATGAATTAAGGATTAATGTGTGGATACCTGAGTCAAGCTTTTGAACGTACTAAGCACATGCCGGGAAAAATGGTAACCGGTAAACCTAGTACCTGAGTGAAGCCGGGCGCGGACTTTATCCCTCATGCGACCTGAGACAGGGTCTCCCATGCTAGCTATGGTGGGTACAAGTGCGGCCACTGCATGACGGCAGTCGGGGTCAGTGGAGCATTGTATGCCAAGGCGGTGAGGCCTGGACGCGAACGGGGAATCGATGGGGACGGTTGTCATGTGTGGGGTCGGAGTACCCTGACATGCCGTGTGTTTAGGTTTACCTTGCAAGGTTTAAAAACTCGATTCGAATCGTCTGCTTCTCGCAGCTAATGAGACTGCTTGATTCCTTGTACTGCATCGAGTAAGAAGTGAAATGTGGATTATATGAGATAACTTGTTGACTGAACTAATTGATTGTTACCATGTATGCTTAGAAGGAGCAAATCTAGCTAAGTTAATGATGGTAGAATTTGAAAAGCTAAAAGTTGATTTTAGAAACAGCTAGTGCTTTTGGCAAACCAAACCCCTCAGCCAAACAGCTGCATAGTCTAGAGGTAGAGGAGTAGACTCCTCACACCGGTTAAGTCTAGCTGAGTATTAGTATACTCAGCCTTGCTTGTGGCACCATTTTTGCAGGTACCATGCAGGATGTAGTTGATGGTGTGACTTGGCCTACCACCCTGCCACCGGGTTGGACGGTCGAGTGGGATGTTGCTCCGGCAGGAGAGGAGCATGAGGAGTAGTGGGCTAGGCCTTGCCCATTTCCTCATTACCGACGACATCGATTATCCGCTGCACTTTAATTTATGAACTTTATTCGCTACTCAAAAACTCCGATTTATGTAATAACTCAGTACTTAATTTGAGGTTTCCTGTTTTATTGTATTTCTTCTGTGACTCACCTTCGAGTGAGATTGTGGGATTTGATCCTGGTTAAGTGGCTTCATCAGACTAGATCTGAGGGACTGACGGGTTATTCCGATTTAAGTGTGTTACGGCCCCTGAGGCGTGACTTAGGCACTTAAGCTGGAATAATTCGGGCGGTTCTGCCACAGCTGGTATCAGAGCAAATTCCACCACAGAGAAGGGCAATAAACCATGAATACCAATTTTCAAAATCTAAAACCTGCCTAGAAGCTACTACGGATCGTCAGGACTAGACCGCTAGACCTAGGACGAAAGGCCTTAGGCATAGAGGGAGAAATAGGTGGCTAACTAATTAGGCCCTGTGGGCCAATACTTATATTTTAGGATGCCCTAAAAAGGCACCCTATTTTCCTTTTGAGAGGCAACGTTTCTTTCCGCATGCATGCATTATAAAACATAAAGAGGAATTAAAATTGAGCTAACCCCCTTTTCTTCGAAATCATCCGGGCTCTCTTTTTCTTTTTCCTTCCACCATAATCTTTATCTTTGATTCCCTTCCGCAGATGAATTCACCCACCCCCGCCAGTGGAGGAGACTCTCGTTTCAGTTCTGACTTCCTTTCTCGCGATGGCTTCCCTTCCATTTTGTGGGAAGTGCTTAATTCCGCCGGTTACCCTACGCCCCCTTTGTACACGGTGCAGTTGTATGAGGAGCATCGGGTACCTCGTTGTCGGGTCTGGCTAACTTTGGAGGCTCATCCCCTTCAGCCGGGTTGGCGTTCTCTTGACTCTGAGACGATTGGACTCAGGACGGACGACACCGTTGAGGCAGCAGCCATGAAGACTCTGACGACTTTTTGTGGCTACCATCCCCTGGAGATGGTGATGCACCCCTTGGGACTCTTCCCCGCTGAGAAGAAGGATGATCCCATGTGGTGTAACCGCGTGAGCCATGTGAAGGATGTGTGGGCAATGTATCCTGACTTGGTTGGGAGGGTCACTGTTCAGTGCATGAGTGCGCTGTACCGCCTTCAGGCCCTTCAGAGCGATGCTATGACACTTCTTGCCAATACCGCTCAGGCAGCCAAGCTCACCCTCGACAGTCGGGAAGATTTTGTGGTCGACCTATCCACAGAGTTGGTGGAAAAGGATCTGCAGGTGGAGAGGCTGAACCAGCGTATTACCACCCTGGAGCAGCAAGTGGAGATCCGAGATAACACTATTGATGTCTTGGAGAACCAGCTTCACGACGTGCAGAGGGAACTCGAGGAAGCAAATGACCACTTGGACATGCACCACCTGGAGATGGAGGCCAATGAAGCAGGAAGCGAGGGAGAAGAGGCTCCCGAGGAGCTAGGACCAGCCCCTGGTGCCAATGGGACTACCTCCGCGATACCTCCTTCACCCGTATCCAGTGTCGCTTCCACCGCTCAGGGTTAAGCAGTCGCTTTGACATTTTTAGGCGGATAGAAACCTATGCGAGCTTAGTGGTATCACATTTTGGACTAGGCTTGTGGGTACCTTCCCCTGATTAATGTAACCCTGTAAACTTTTGATATCTGTGGGATCCTTGTCACCATGTTATCTTCATTCGAACCTAATATTATGATTATGGCATTTTCCTTCCATATGAGATGATATCTTGTCGTTCGGAAATGTGAATTGGGATAACAATGGCGACAATCTCTGTTTTCAGATGGCAGCGAGGCAGCGTCGCGGGCAAAATGAGCAAGCTCCCCCGCCACCTCCTCCAGCTCCCACAGTGCAGGAGCTGATGGCCCAGCAGAATGAGATTCTGCGACAGCTCTTGCAGCGCCAGCCCCACCCTCAGCATCCTGGTGGAGGCCAGCATCAGCGACCTCCGGCTATGGCAACATACCAGGAGTTTCTGAGCACGCAGCCGCCCTTGTTCACCAAGGCAGAGGATCCATTGGACGCCGACGTGTGGCTTCGCGTCGTCGAGTCCAAGTTTCCCCTCCTCACAGGAGACTGCCCTGATGAGGCCAAGGCTCGCTTCGCCGCACAGCAGCTTCGCGGCCCTGCTCGGACTTGGTGGGATCACTTCCGTGCTATGCTCCCCGGTGATCGTGAAGTATCTTGGGAGGAATTCAAGACTGCCTTCAGAGGGCACCACATTCCAGCTGGCATTCTTGATCGGAAGTTGAACGAATTCCTGGCCCTCAATCAAGGAACCCGCACGGTACTGCAGTATGCGCAAGCCTTCAACGACTTATGCCAGTATGCAGGGTATCATGCTGATTCTGATGAAAAGAAGAGGGATCGCTTCCGCAGGGGTCTCAATACCAAGCTGCGGGAACGACTCAACACTGTCCGGGCCGATAGCTTCAATGAGTTGGTCAACATGGCCATCTCTCAGGAGGATTGCATTGTTGCTCACCGGGCAGAGAAGAAGAGAAAGGCACCAATGGCAGCACCATCCGCTCAGGCTCAGAGGTTCCGGATTGTTTCTCACAATCAGAGCAGGGGTTTTCAGCAGCAGGCAGGCAGATGGGTGATCAGGCCACCTCAGCAGCAGCAGCAGCCGGCACCCAACCGCTATCCAGCTCCCGCCCCAAGAAACAATCAGCCTCCGCAGCAGCAGCAGTTCCGCCAGGGCAATGGGAACAAGTGTTTCACTTGTGGCAATGTGGGCCACTATGCCAAGAATTGTCCCAGGAACCAGCAGAGGCAGATGCCAGCACCAAATCAAGACAAGGGAAGAAAGCAGAAGGTACAAGTCAGGCAAGGGAAGCTCAACTTCACTGCTCTAGAGGAAGTGCCAGAAGGAGCTCCCATCATGACCGGTACCTTTTCAGTTTATAATCAACCTGCTTTAATTCTGTTTGATTCTGGTGCATCTCATAGTTTCATTAGCCAAAAGTTCAGTGCTAATTGCAAACTTCCATTCTCTCACTCAAAAGGGTCATTCATGATAGTCACACCTGGGGGTAAAATTGCAACTAATCAATTAAACCAAAGTGTGCCTATTCAACTGGGAAGCCACATTATCAAAACCACTCTTCTTGTGTTGGGATTGGAAAATGTGGACATTATTCTAGGAGCAAATTGGATGACCTTGCACCAAGTTGTGCTCGACGTAGCCAGTCGTACCGTGGAAGTTAATTCTCCCTTCTGCGGGAATTTCACTTTGATTCTGCCTAGTCAGGGTTCTTCTCAGTCATGTGCTTTCTCTATGACGGAATTACCCCTGAAGAAGATCCCAGTGGTCTGTGAGTATGCAGATGTCTTTCCTGATGAATTGCCAAGAATGCCACTGGACCGGGATATTGAGTTCGCCATCGAGTTGCAACCGGGAACGGCCCCAATTTCCAAGAGGCCCTACCGAATGCCACCCGCTGAGTTGGCAGAGTTGAAGAAGCAGTTGCAAGAGTTGCTGGATAAGGGATTTATTCGCCCAAGCACTTCGCCTTGGGGCTGTCCAGCACTGTTTGTGAAGAAGAAGGATGAAAGCTTGAGGTTGTGTATAGATTACCGCCCTCTTAATGCGGTAACTATCAAGAACAAGTATCCTTTGCCTCGTATTGATGTTCTCTTTGACCAGTTGGTCGGGGCCAAGGTGTTTTCCAAGATAGACCTTCGCTCTGGCTACCATCAGATCAAAATACGAGCAAGTGATATTCCGAAGACGGCATTCTCAACCAGATATGGGCTATATGAATTCTTGGTGATGTCATTCGGGCTGACGAATGCACCAGCATATTTCATGTATCTGATGAATTCTGTTTTCATGCCAGAATTGGACAAGTTCGTGGTGGTTTTCATCGATGATATTCTGGTGTACTCAAGGAACGAAGAAGAACATGCCGGGCATTTGCATGTAGTACTTCAACGTCTGCGAGATCACCACCTTTATGCCAAGTTATCCAAATGTGATTTTTGGCTAAAGGAAATCAAATTCTTGGGTCACACTATCTCTCAGGCTGGAATAGCTGTTGATCCTGATAAAGTGCAAGAGGTGATGAACTGGAGGCCACCAACGACTGTTCGCCAGATTCGGAGTTTTCTGGGATTGGCTGGTTATTACCGAAGATTTATTCCGGACTTCTCTCGAATTGCGAAGCCTATTACTGAGTTGCTGAAGAAAGAAGTCAAATTTGTGTGGAGTCAGAAGTGCGAAGATGCCTTCCATGCATTAAGGCAGCATCTGACCACAGCACCAGTATTGGCGCAACCCGACAGCAGCAAGCCTTTTGATGTATATTGTGATGCCTCTGGCACCGGGCTAGGTTGTGTCTTGATGCAAGACAACCGAGTCATTGCTTATGCCTCAAGAGCACTCAGGCCTCATGAGCAAAATTATCCTACTCATGACCTTGAGTTAGCAGCAGTGGTTCATGCATTGAAGATGTGGAGGCACTATCTAATGGGAACCCACTGCAACATCTTCACTGATCATAAGAGCCTTAAGTACATTTTTACTCAGGCTGATCTCAACATGAGGCAGAGAAGATGGCTAGAGCTGATCAAGGATTATGACCTGGAGGTACATTATCACCCAGGGAAAGCTAATGTGGTAGCAGATGCCTTGAGTCGGAAGTTGCAGTGCAACTGTATTCTGATGGATTCTCGTGTTAACACCTTGTGTGATGAGTTGAGCAAGATGCAAATTGAAGTGATTCCTTCTGGTTCTTTGTCTCACATTGCTGTTGAGCCAGCCTTGCAAGACCAGATTATCATGGCCCAGCTCAGTGACAAGGGAGTGCAAATTATCAAGAAGAATCTCCATCAGAAGGTTGAGAAGTATAATTGTTTCCGCCAGGATGAGAAGGGTGTGTTATGGTTCAAAAGCAGATTGGTAATTCCTAAGGACCAGGATCTCAAGAAGAAAATTTTGGATGAGGCTCATCTCTCCAAATTCTCTATGCATCCGGGAAGCACCAAGATGTACCATGATTTGAAGCATAACAATCCCCACCCTTTTCCTATAAGTCTCACCCTTCGCTTCACCCTGGGAGGACTCTGGCCCGAATCTCGGGACGAGATTCCTTTAAGGGGGGAAGGCTGTGACACCCTAGTGTCACCTAGGGTTTCTCTTAAAAATGCCAAACCAAGAACCATTATTTTATGTGAACCAAAGTAAGCATGAGGATCAAATTAACTTAGGAATAAAGAATTCACCAAGCATATACTTAAAAGTATCATGATCAAAACAAATGGGTCTTTCAAAAAGGTAATAATGTTGCAACCCTAATAAAAACCCTAAGTGAGCCCCATGAGCAAAATTCAAGAAAATAAGGAAAAGGGTATGAAAAATTTAAAATTAAGACTTGAGCCAATTGTAAACATTGAAGTATACTTAATAAACAACAAGAAAGGTTGAGAAAGCTTAGCCAAAATAACTCAAATAAAACCCCAAATCAAGCTTCTCATGTGGGGACTTAATGGGAATTCTGAATTTCAGAATTCTGAAATTGAGACCTTGAGCCAAAGATCAGGGATGTTCACCTTGATCCCTAACTCGAATCCTAATGGCCCCATTAACAAAAATGTGCCTAATTAACCCCTCTATCATGTGCCAGGAGATGGCATTGGGACGCATGCCTCGGACACGTCAAACCAGAGATTTTCTCCCTGTGTGTGGCAGTGAGACAAACAGGATTTCTCCCCTCTCTATCTCTTAATCCAGTCAGCGAAACTTGCTAGCCTCCACACACAAACGACAAAGGGACCTGAGAGGAGGAGATCTTTCAACGGGATCGTGGCCTTAATCTCAAAGATTTGGGCCCAATCCGCGTTTGAACTTGACCTCTCTCTGCGCTGCCTCATGCTCGACGCTGTGCTAGGCGCCAGAGCGCGCACTGGCGTTCGCCGCGCACGCCCTGAGCGCTTGTCAGAGCTCCGCCCTCGGCCGTGCTCGCCCGCGCCTATAAAGCCTCCCCGGGCGCGCCTCACTTCACCCCGCGCTCACCTTCACCGGCCAGCCACCTCTCCTTAGCTCCGGCGAGCTCAATTCCGCCCGCCATTGCCACCAGAGCTTCGGCCGCCGTGGCCAGCCCACTCCAGCCACCCCCAAGTCGAGCCAGTGCTTCGGCTAGCTCCGCCAGTGGCCCGTGAAGCTTTCCAAGCCCTCGGACCAGGCCGGACTTCACTGGAGGCCCGAGATCGACCTCACCGGACTTCGGTCTTCCACCGCCGCGCGTGGACAGAGCTAACCGGTGAGTCTCCGTCCAATTCCTTGCACCCATATCTTCTCTGGCATCCCGTGAATCTCTCTGACCCGTCCAATTGAACTATCTCGCCGTGAGTAGGCCGGACTCCTCGCCGACGACGAGCATCCCCGCCTGCGCACGTGGACCGGCCGACTCCGGCCATCCCCGTCGGCGACCCGCACACCGTTGTGATCCCCGAGACCTCCCCTACGTCCTCTACCACTTCACTGGAGCCATCTCACCGCCGGTAAGCCCCTCCGCCATTTCTTCCGCCGCGGTTACTGTTTAAGTTAGGAGAAGGACCTCGGGTTAGGATTTGAAGAACCCGAGGGGTTTTCTGTAACGTCAGTGACCCATGTGAATAGTAGCCTAGGGACTGATCCGCGAAGAAAACTTAAAACACCCGCCAGGGACCCCAGTGCAAAGTAGTTTTCCATTTAATCAATTCTGTTAATCTTTTTAAATAACCAGAGAACTTAGAAAATCCATAACTTGATGAATTTTTAATCAAAAGTTGTCAAACTAATTTTGCTAGATCCTAAATATTATGAACAATCATTTAAAAATAATAAACCCTATGCTTTCTGTTCTAATTTTTAGAGTTTAAAATTAAAAACAGAAACTTACCAAACCTTGTTTAATTAAGGAAAATTAGTTTTTCTTATGTACTGAACCTAAGAAAATTTGTAGGTATTCAAACCTCGTTTAGACACTGTTTAAAAATAGTAGGAACCCCAGCATTGAAAAATATGATGTAGATATTCATTTAAAGCTATTTTGCCCAAAACTTAGGAAAAATCAGAAAAGCATTAGAAATTGATGAACAGTGATTAAAATTATTTTTCCTAGTTTGCTTAAGTAACAGAGAACCTAGGAAAAATAAAGAGATCATTAGTTCAGATTAGTTTTAAATTAAAATGTTTTATTTAGCCTTGTTTGAACTGAAAATCAATTATTAGAATTACAAAACTATACCCAAAATGGATAATAAACATCCAATGGACTTACAACCACCAGAGCCCCACTACAAAAATAAAGAACACCTCAGCCCAACATTTTAAGTAAGGAAAATAAATGTAAAATGATAATGAGGCATTTTTCAATTAAATCATGAACAGCCCCTAATAATGTAATAATGGGAAACCAAAAATTGACTAAGACCATAATGAGATAAACCACCAGAGAAAAATGCAAACCCATGAAAAAAAGCAAACTCTTACCTATTGCTAATGAATTATGAGAAAAGCCACTTAATCCAAATAATGCATACCACCCCTTCCCTTAAGCAAAAAGATGCCAAACTTTAGAATGATTGCTCTTGCGCAAAACAAAAGCTAAGAAAAATAAGAACTCTGTTGTTTGATATTTTTCAAATATAGTGGTAGTAGAAAGCACCAATTTGGCTAGAAACTGGAGAAAACCATAGTAAAATAACTAAAAAGTATTAATGACTAGAAATTTGTATCAAGTCATGTTATAACACCTAAAAGCCAGAAAAAAATAAGTTTTAGGAAATTATCCACTGTTAAATAATAGTTGTAGTTCAAAGCACCCCTTCTGCCCTAAAATTTGGTATTTTTGTCCAGAGAAAACTATTCACTTTCTGATCCCCAAATTTTGAGACAGAGAAACATACACCAGTACCAAGCCACTGTAATGTTTGCAGAATTTTTGGAATTTTATAAAAGCAACTTGTAGTTCAAACCAACTCCAACACATTTAAGAGAATAAAAGAAAAGGAAAGAAGAAATAAACCACACCTCAATAAGTCTATCTAGAGTACTTACCAATTCTCACTAAGGTTTAAAAAGGAATTCAGTGGAACCCCAAAAAAATAAACCTACCACTTACCTTAGATAAAGTTGACCCAATTTACCAAGTATACCACCCAAAAGTCTTACATAAGTAAAGTTAACCTTGTTTAACTCAAGTAGATCATACTCCGTCAAAAGTTGTAATTTCTAAAAGTACATATCTTATCATTCATGTATCTTACGCATTGCATTCATTAGATTGTAATCTTGCCGACGGAGAGTACATGCTCATCCCCGAGCAAGGACCTGTCCAAGAGGAGGACCAGGAGCAGGCTTCCGAGGCTGCTATTGAGGATCTCCCCGCAGCCCCAACGATTGAAGGCAAGCCCCGGTTTATATGCATAACCATATTATTATATGCTACTTTACTACACTTAATGCTTGTAGGATTGTAATGTGCACTTAAGTGTAGGAATTGCTTGAAACCTCTAGTTGCATGAACTTAGGATTCCTTTTTGAGATGAATACTAGTATGCTAGGTCGAGTAGCTGCTTGCTAATCAGGATCTCGGTAGAAGTCGAGTGATTTTTCTAGCACTCGCGCGAGGTCAGGAATTGATTGTATTCATCTTGATAACAGGATATATGTTAGTCTATGGACTTGGATCCAGGGAGGATGCCTTGTCCATGAGACGGGAAAAAGAATTAAGGATTAATGTGTGGATACCTGAGTCAAGCTTTTGAACGTACTAAGCACATGCCGGGAAAAATGGTAACCGGTAAACCTAGTACCTGATTGAAGCCGGGCACGGACTTTGTCCCTCATGTGACCTGAGACTGGGTCTCCCATGCTAGCTATGGTGGGTACAAGTGCGGTCACTGCACGGCGGCAGCCGGGGTCAGTGGAGCATTGTATGCCAAGGCGGTGAGGCCTGGACGCGAACGGGGAATCGATGGGGACGGTTTACATGTGTGGGGTCGGAGTACCCTGACATGTCGTCTGTTTAGGTTTACCTTGCAAGGTTAAAACTCGATTCGAATCATCTGCTTCTCGCAGCTAATGAGACTGCTTGACCCCTTATACTGCATCGAGTAAAAAGTGAAATGAGGTTACATGAGATAACTTGTTGTTTGAACTAAATGCTTGTCACCATGTATGCTTAGAAGGAGCAAATCTAGCTAAGATAATGAGAATAGAATTTGAAAAGCTAAAAGTGGATTTTAGAAAGAGCTAGTGCTTTTGGCAAACCAAACCCCTCAGCCAAACAGCTGCATAGTCTAGAGGTAGAGGAGTAGACTCCTCACACCGGTTAAGTCTAGCTGAGTATTAGTATACTCAGCCTTGCTTGTGGCATAATTTTTTGCAGGTACCATTCAGGAAATGGTTGATGGTGTGACTTGGCCTACCACGCTGCCACCGGGTTGGACGGTCGAGTGGGATGTTGCTCCGACAGGAGAGGAGCACGAGGAGTAGTGGGCTAGGCCTTGCCCAATTCCTCGATACCGACGACATCGATTACCCGCTGCACTTTATTTTGTGAACTCTTACCTTGCTACTCAAAAACTCCGATCTATGTAATAACTCAGTACTTAATTTGAGGTTTCCTGTTTTATTGTATTTCTTCTGTGACTCACCTTCGAGTGAGATTGTGGAATTTGATCCTGGATAAGTGGCTCTATCAGACGAGATCTGAGGGACTGACGGGTTATTCCGATTTAAGTGTGTTACGGCCCCTGAGGCGTGACTTAGGCACTTAAGCTGGAATAATTCAGGCGGTTCTGCCACAGGCATGAATTGGTTGGCTCGACAGAAAGCAACCCTCAACACTGATTAGAGAACCATCAGGTTGAGTCATAATCAAGAGGAAATTCTTTTGTCTATCCCCATTCCAACCAAAACTACTGGCAGAGTTTATGGAGCCATTATACCGGAGATCAAGGATATTCCGGTAGTATGTGAGCTCCCAGATGTCTTTCAGAAGATTTGCCTAGATTGCCACCTGAAAGAGATGTAGAGTTTGTAATTGAGTTGAAGCCTGGTACGACTCCCATTTCTAGAAGATCGTACCGAATGCCTCCAAATGAGCTGGCAGAACTGAAGATTCAATTACAAGATCTACTAGAGAAAGGATTCATCCGGCCAAGCTCGTCGCCAAGGGGTTGTCCAGCCATATTCGTTAAGAAGAAGGATCAAACTTTACGGATGTGTGTGGATTATCGACCCCTGAATGAGGTCACTATCAAGAACAAGTACCCTCTTCCACGGATTGACATTTTATTTGATCAACTGACTGGAGCGAGGGTATTCTCCAAGATTGATCTCAGATCAGGCTATCATCAGATCTATATTAGGCCCGAGGATATACCAAAAACCACATTCACTACGCGGTATGGATTATTTGAATACCTGGTAATGTCTTTCGGACTGACAAATGCTCCTGCCCACTTCACTTATCTGATGAACTCGGTATTCATGCCCGAGTTGGACAAGTTTGTGGTGGTCTTCATAGATGATATTTTAATATATTCCAAGAATGAAGAGGAGCATGCCCAACACTTACGGATCGAGTTAACGCGCTTGAGAGAACATCAGTTATATGCCAAGTTCAGTAAATGCGCGTTTTGGCTGGAAGAAATCCAATTTCTGGGACATGTACTGTCTGCCAAGGGGATTGCGGTGGATCCCAGCAAAGTCAAGGACATTTTGGAGTGGAAACCCCCGACCACTGTTCATCAAGTCCGAAGTTTCCTTGGACTGGCTGGTTATTACGCCGATTTATACCAAATTTTTCCAAGCTTGTGAAGCCAATCACAAGTCTATTGAAGAATGATACTAAATTCAATTGGTCTTCAAAATGTAATGAAGCTTTAGAACAATTGAAGGTATTATTAACCACTGCTCCAGTATTGGCTCAACCGGATATTAATAAGCCCTTTGATGTGTATTGTGACGCATCAGGCAGTGGTCTCGGCTGCGTATTAATGCAGGAAGGCCGAGTAATAGCGTATGCTTCAAGGCAGTTGTGCCGGCATGAGGAGCATTATCCCACTCATGATCTGGAGCTAGCTGCAGTGGTTCATGCCCTGAAGATCTGGCGTCATTATCTACTGGGTAATATCTGTCACATTTATACAGATCATAAAAGTTTGAAGTATATCTTTACCCAGTCAGAGCTCAATATGAGACAAAGGCGATGGCTTGAGCTTATTAAGGACTATGAATTGGAAATTCATTATCACCCGGGCAAGGCCAATGTAGTGGCAGATGCACTTAGCCGTAAGGTTTCCTGTCACTGTCTTATGGTGAAGACCTCTGACAATACACTATGCCAGGAGATGGAGATGTTAAACCTGGGAATGATCCAACAAGGAGCCCTAAGTCAACTAAAGCTTGAGTCAGTCCTTTTACAAAGGATAATTGACGCACAGAAAAATGATGAGGGTATGAAACATATACGTGAGAAGATAAGGGCTGGAAAAGCCAAATGTTTCAAAGAAGACGATCAAGGTGTTGTATGGTTCAACAACCACATAGTTGTGCCGAAGAATGAAGAGCTCCGCCAGCAAATTTTGGATGAAGCACATCTTAGTCGCTATTCTATTCATCCTGGAAGCACTAAGATGTATCAAGATCTGAAACAGCATTATTGGTGGACAAAGATGAAAATTGAAATTGCACGCTATGTGGCTAGATGTGACACTTGCAGACGTGTCAAGGCCATACATATGAAGGCTGCAGGTCCATTACAATCTTTACCTACCCCAACATGGAAATGGGAAGATATAAGCATGGACTTCATTGTGGGATTACCCAGGACTACAAAAGGGTATGATTCTATCTGGGTTATAATTGATCGGCTTACGAAAATTGCTCATTTTCTACCAGTCAAGACAGATCACCCGGTTACTGTCTATGCCCAATTGTACATTGCTTGTATTCTTAGTCTGCATGGTGTTCCAAAGACTATAGTGTCGGATCGTGGACCTTAATTTGTACCCAAGTTTTGGGAAGCACTTCACAAATCCTTGGGTACTAAGTTGCTCCATAGTTCGGCCTATCATCCTCAAACCAGTGGGCAGACTGAGAGGGTGAACCAAATACTTGAAGATGTGCTGCAGGCATGTGTTCTGGAATTCCCACAGAAATGGGACGAATGTTTGCCGTTAGCGGAATTCTCATATAATAATAGCTATCAAGAAAGCATTAAGATGGCACCCTTTGAAGCTTTATATGGACGACGATGTCGTACTCCGCTAAATTGGTCTGAACCTGGTGAAAGGTACTTCTTCAGGCCCGATATGGTGAAAGAGACCGAAGAAAAGGTTCAGAGAATAATTCATAATTTGAAGAAGGCTCAAGCTCGTCAAAAGAGTTATGCAGACAAACGGCGAATGCCCTTATATTTTCTTGAGGGAGACTATGTCTACCTAAAGGTTTCGCCAATGAAGGGCGTATCGCGTTTCGGGGTTAAAGGAAAGCTTGCACCACGATATATTGGTCCTTTCCTCATTCTTGAAAGATATGGGCCAGTGGCATATCGAATTCAACTACCCGAAACCTTGTCTACTGTACATAATGTGTTCCACGTGTCTCAATCGAACCATTGAAGTGACAGATGTTGTCCTTGAACCAGACTTGACATATTTTGAGCATCCCATTCGAGTCTTGGATCAAAAGGACAGGGTTACCCGGAGAAAAACTCTCAAGTTTTATAAGATACAGTGGAACCAACATTCCGAAGATGAGGCTACTTGGGAAACTCAAGACTTCTTAGATAAGAATTTCCCAGGCTTTTTAGCCTCCTGTAATTTGTAAAGTAATAAAGGAGTGAGTCCCAAACCACGCTTGCCTTGTACCAAAAATAAGGAAATAAAAGTATGTCGCGTTTCCTTTTCCATTACCTACCCCAGGACTTTTAATCTCGGGACGAGATTCTTTTATGGGGGGAAGGATGTAACACCCCTGGTGTTACTGTTACTAAAACTTGAGCATAACATCATGAGCATCAGCATTTCATATGTTTGACACACCTAGAGTGCATTTACTAGGTAAAAATTTCAAACAAGTTGTATGGTTATAGCATTTTGCAAATAAGACCCTAGTATAGGGAACTTAACCCTAAAGGGGATCCTTAAGGGTAAAACAAGAGCCAAATAGAGAAAACCCCAAAGATTAAGTGAAATAGCCATAAAATATTACTAAGAATGGACCTATATTACATTTACACCCCTAAGACACCAGAAACCCTAATTGAGACCCTAGAAAACCCTAAATCCAAACCTTAGGGGGTTAAGTGCAAAATTAGTCCCCTTTTGGACTAAAGTGCAAAAACCATGTTAATAAAGCATCTTAAGTACTATGGTTCCCAATCATGAGGGTTTGCAATCCAAAACTTGAGATTTGGACTTAAGTGCAAAAGAGCCACACTTGACCCTTTTGGTTAAGTCTGAGTTTCCGTGTGGTTGACTCAACTTTGGAGCTCTATATCTTCCAAATTATTGAGAATTTACCCTAGGTCACCACATCAAATGTGTAAACCTAACAAAGGAGAACAACTTTGCTTAAGAAGGAAAGCCTAGTTGTTATGAAGAAATTGGATATAGGTAGACCCAAAGTCGGGCTGTCAGGTCAAATTAAGTCTGAATTTTTAGACTGACAGTGCACTGCAGGAACTTTGGGCACAAATTCAAACATTATTTAGTAGGAATTTGGCTAGGGCTGCTATGGCAAAATTGTAGCTGGTTTGTAGCTCTCCAACTTTGTTGCAGGACTTTAGGAAGGTTGCCATGGAAATTTGAGAGAAAATTGTGCCCAAAATTGGCTGTCAGGTGCACTGATGGGAGCTCGCGATGGTACATTAACCTGAATTGGATCAGGCTGCCAGCGCAGAGCTCTCACCACCGACGATCGATCTTCACCGCGATTCGCGCCACCGCCGTTGCGATTCACGCTGCCGATGACCCGATAAGGCTGCGAGGTAAAAGCTATGCGCCTGGAGATGACTCCGGTGACTCACCGCCGTACCCCTCGTGCTTTGCGGCTTGGGCAGATAAGCTCGCCGGCAACAGTCGTCTTCTGGTCTTGTGCCACGTACCTAAACACCTCTGTTGCGTCGCCGTGACTCTCTATGGCCTCTTATCGTCGCCGGTGAAGTCGCCACGACGGTAGACACGAATCCACTGCGCCGGAATTCTTTTTCTCCTCCGGTCGCCAGCGCTGCTCGACCGAATTGATCACCACCACTCAAGTATCCTATAAATTGAAGCCTCAGCATGTTCCGCTAGGTAATCGTGCGTCCAGTGAACCAACTCGTAGCTCCGATCGTTCCCCACAGCTCCCCAATTTGGGATTTCCCCCAAATTGGTTGAAGAACGCCGCGAAATCAAGCTCGCCGTGGCCAGCGCTCCTCGGGTCAGTATCTATCAAATTACTCCCTGTTCTAGCTTGATTGTAGCCTCCTATTGCTCTCAGTGCCAACCAATTGAAATTCGGCTGAAGCCTTTCACCGGAACACGCGCCTGCTCTGTAGAACGCCGCTATGCCACCCTCACCGTCGACCCGCTCTTCGGTTCTTATTCTGCCCAAACCAATGTGTGTACATAACCCCTGGTGAACCCGCGAACCCTTCCCCAGCCTCAATTTGGTCATCCCCGCCGTCGTTTGGCTGGAACGCGTTCATCCCTATAACCATCCGCCCTGTCACCGTGGACTGATTGATTCAATGCCCCCTTGATGAAATTGATGGAGGGGAAGTGTGCGGTAGGAGTCTAATTCGGTCTCTGTCGCTCAGGAGCTCCTGCCATGGCGGTATCCGGCCGGAACAGGCTCATCGGAGATCAGCCGAGCACTGTTTGCCGTCGGGGACCCCATCCTGCGAAGAATTAGAAGTACGAGGACTTTTCTACAAACCGTTAGTGACTAAAAGAAATAGTAATCGAACCCGTTCCCAGTTAGCCAAAACACCGAGGGCCTTTCTGCAAAGTCTCCACCGCGGGCGCTGGCGCGCGTGCGTTTCTGCCCGGACTTGGGCCCTTCTGGGCTAGATTCGGTCCAATAACTGTTGCAAGTTTTCCTTTTTCTTTTTCTTCCAGAGCCAAATAAATTCTAGGAAATTGTAGAAAAATCCTAAAAATATAAGACCAATTTTGTTAGATTCCTAATTTTTCATAGAATTTAATAAAAATAGTTTTATGATTTTTAGGACAAATAGGGAATTTTGGGTTATTTAAAATAGCCTAAGCATTGCTTCTGGATTTTTATAAAATAGATAATAATTCCAAAAATGCCCAAACTTTTTAATTGAACTCTAAGAATTATTTAGAAGCCTTGGGTAGAATTTAGTTTGATTTGGACCCTGTTTGATACTAGATCCCAAAACCCTACCCCCTGCTCTTTGAACTTCACTAAGGACTCCGGAAACCCTAAGTTCTCGAAGTTCCATGAAGGAAAGTTGTATTCAAGACTTTAGATAATAAACTATTATTATCTTTGCACTCTCATGAGCATTACATGGCATTCATTCTTATATATACCTATATGGTTATATTTAGAAAACGAGGAAGAAGTTGAGATAGAAGAAGAGAAGACTGCACCACCACCACCTGCGGAACATCAGGCAGGGAATTGTTTTTACTTTGACATCTGCGGATCCGAGCCTGACTCACCTATAAACGAAGGCAAGCCCCGGTGCATTTGCCACCTCCTTGTGTTTTTAAAATCTTTTTCACTTGCTTGATGCATTAGGTGATAGGAGTTGATTGCTAAAACAATTCCTACATTGCTTCCTTGAATTTGATTACCTTCCTTGATCACCCGTTTTACAAAATATTTTTGATGCTTAGCCTTGCCTTGGAAAAAATGTTTTGTTTTTACAAAAGATGATGTGGCAAAAGTGGGTGGGATGTTTTCGAAAATAAAACTTGATGGTGGATCCATCATGGCCGTGATGGGTTCAACATCGGAGAAGATGTACCTCTGCCAGGTACCAAACTTTGGGTTTGAAATGATTAAGCTGAGACCGGGCGGATGACTTGCACGAGAAAGGAGTCTCGGTGTAGTGTCTCCGTTTGAGTTGATTAAGGATCGTCTCGATGTAGGCCTGCTGACCGAGGACCCTTTAACTGGTCACATGCCTCATCATGGGTAAGCTTTGCCTCGGGCAGACTAAGGCCAGAATAAGATAACACGCAATGGGCGTGGAGCGGTGGTGAGATTAGCGTGTACCCTCCATGGCAAGAGGCTGGACGGTGGTGTATCTGTGCTCTCGGTTGACGTGAACCTGATCTGGTCTTAAGAACCCCGGTGGCGGGTTGACATATGCAAGGGTTAAGTGCTACATATGTCGTGTGATCGGAGATCCTCAGCTGAGTATAATCGATTCGGATCGCCGTACCTTCACGGTTATGAAGACTTGGTCACTGACTTATACGTAGAACTCCAGTAAAGATGAAGGGTTTGTTAAGAAATTGGCTAGTGCAGGTCAAGTGATTGGACTAGGGTAGAAAGAACTCTAGTTGCAGGTAATTTTACTTAACTTGACAAATAAAACTGGATTTTTAAGGATCCACTTTTAGTAAGCATTTCTGCAAAATAGAGTCTTTGATTATTGAGAAGCCTTACCTTGACTCCCTTATAACCAGCATACCCTTGAGAGTCTTTTCTTTAGTCAGGTAAGACTTGCTGAGTAATTCCATACTCAGGGTTTTATTCCCCGTTGTTTTTAGGTGAGGAAGCGACAAACTTTTGTTGCTTCTATTCTAAGGTGGTACCGAAGGAAGAACACCAGGAATGAAGTTGCGGGAGGAAAGGATCCTCCATAAGAACTTTTGTTTAAAACTTTATGGGAGGAGTTTTTGCCTCCCTTGGTGTGTAATAATATTACTCTGCACTCATAGGATATATTCTGGTCTGTAAATATTCAACTCTATCTTACTTTTACAATAAAGGTAAGTTTATGTAATTGCTTCCGCATTCTCGTAACTCCGATGCTTGTAATGTCTGCGTGACGGGTGAAACGCTCTTGGGAAAGGTAAGAAAAACAGATACCGAACTTGTCAAGTGATTCAGGGGCACCTACAGGGTTGTCTGAGGTTCGTTGGACAAAGACAACTGTAGGTGGGCCTAATTACTTGGGAGGTTCCGTCACATATATGTATGGCATGATATGCAATTTAGTAACTAAAATTTTATGGTGAAAGATTAATTAAAAGGAAATAGAGCTAAGTCTTGCTTTTAGAGATTTATGGTGTATACTTAGTAAGTTAGGGTCAAGTTTGATTTTGAAGGGTCAGATTGTTTTTAATGTTCCACTGATTTTCCTTTTTATATCTTAGTGATAATTTTAACAAGATTCTTAGCTGCAATTATCGGGGTGATACTTATTAATCTTTCTAATCCATCTTTTCTTTTCTGTTTCTTTTATGCCTTTAAGGTGGGTTTGAACTACAAGATAGTTTTACATATTTCCAAAAATTCTGTAAAAATTACAGTGGCTTCTCACAGGTGTATAACTCTCTGTCTCAAAATTTGGGGCTTAAAAAGTAAGGGGTTCTCTCTGCACAAAATTATCAAATATCAGGGCAGAGGGGGGTGTTTTGAACTACAACTTCCTTTTAACAGTCGGTTATTCTCTAAGACTTATTTTTTCTGGCATTTAGGTGTAATAATATGACTTTGTACAAATTTTCAGTCACTAATACGTATTAGTTATTTTGCTATGATTTTATAAATTCCTAGCCAAAGGGGTGCTTTCTACTACCACTATACTTGAAAAATATCAAACAACAGATTTCTAAATTTTCCTATCTTCTTCTTTGTGCAAGAGCAAACATTCTAGAATTTGGTAACTTTTTCTTAAGGGAAAGGGTGGTAAGAATTTCTTGAATTAAATGGCCTTTTTCATAAGGTAGGGGCAATAGGTGTTATTTTTTAGTTTTGAATAGGTTTTGCATTTTTCTCTGGTGGCCTACTTCATTAATAATCTGTTAAAAATTTATTTGTCCATTGTTGCACAATTTTTGGCTTTCTTATAATTTAATTGGAACATGGCTAAAAATCAAGTTTTAATTGATCAACCCACTTATGATGATGGGATGGGGTGTTTATTATTTTTGTAGGGGTGTTCTAGTAGTTAGGAGTCTACTGATTTTTTTCACCCTTATTGAAATGATCCTTATATTTTTAATGATGGTTTTTCTAGATTTATTAGTGCCTAATAAATAATTAACCTTGAATTTGTTTTGGACTAGGGTCCTATGTATTTTTCCTAGGTTTTTCATTACTTAAGTGGGCTAGAAAAAATATATACATCCTCTATTCATTAATTTTTATTTCCTTTCCTAATTTCCTAAGTTTTTGGAAGATGTAGTGTTTAATAGATAACTTTGTGCTAATCTGGTATACTAGGGTGCTTAACATTTTTAAACAGTGCCTAAGTTGGGTTTGGACCTCTACAAATTTTCTTAAGTTCAGTACAGAAGCATAACTATTTTTCCTTATTTCAATAAGGTTTGGGCAGTTTCCTTATTTAATTCTAAATTCTAAAAATCAATACAGAAACCATGGGGTTCGGCATTTTTATTCGATAGTTCATAATATTCTGAATCCAGTAGAATTGGTTTGACTAAGTTTGGTTAAATATTTCTCAATATATGAATTTCTTAAGTTCTCTGCCTATTTAAATAGAATAAACAGAAATGGTTAAAGGAAAAAGGTTTTGCATCGGGGTCCCTGGCGAAAGTTTCTAAGTTTCATTGCAGACGGGTCCTCGGGTTACTATTCACATGAGTCTATGACTATGTAGAAAACCCCCTAGGGTTCTGCTAAATCCAACCCGCGATCCTTCCCTCAAATAAACAGTAACTGCGGCGGAGTAAAGGGTGGAGGGGCTTACCGGCGGAGAGACTACTCCGGTGAGGTGGACGAGGGTGTAGGGGAGGTCTTGACGGTCACGCCGATGTGCGGATCGTCTCCGGGGATGGTCGGAGTAGGTCGGTCCGCGCGCGCAGGGCGGCGAGGACTCCGGCCTATCCAGGGCGGTAGGGGTCAATCAATTTGGTCAGTGAGCTTCACTAGATGCTAGGGAAGACGTAGGCGCGAGGAATTGGAAAATGGCTTACCAGTTAGTTGTGGCCACGCGCGACGACGGGGATTACAACTCCGGCGAGGGTGGAACGGCTTCTCCGGTGAAGTAGCACCCGTTTTCTTGCTTCAGGGAGCTCTATGGGGCTCTAGGGAAGCTAACCAAGGCACGAGATTGAGTGGGGATGGCCGGGAGTGGACTGGCCACGGCAGCCGAGCGCTCGGGTGGCTTGGCGAGCGGCGCAGAGCTCACCGGAGCAAGTGCTGGGCTTGAGAGGTTAAGTGAGGTGCGGAGGGAGTACGACCGAGGCTTGCCTGCTCTTATAGACACAGCGCAGTGCACGGGCGGGCGTAGACCGGCGTGGGAGCGAGGGCGTGCACGGCTGGGCCCGGGTGCGTGAACTGGCATGAACCGGGCGTGTTAGCCACGATCGAACACGTGGCGCCATTGATTCTGCCCAAGTTCTAACGCTGATAGGGCACAAATCTTTGCGAATTTGGGCAAGATCGCTGCGTAAGATTTGTTCTCCTGATTACGCTCTGTCGTTTGCGCGTGGAGCCGAGCGATTTCGAGTCAAGGGCAGAGAGTTGTCACCTCGCGAATGTGACAGTGTCACAAGGCTGAGTTCCGAGGCAAATCCCTGCCAAGATCATGTCAAACGGTCGAGTTTTGCTCCCAAATTTTTCCAGGGCGTGTTCAAGGTAGTTTGGTGCTACTTTTATACTTGGACTTATTTGATTCAAGTTTTGAAAAAACAGAGAACGCAGAAGATCTTTGGAAAGGGGCTGAAATTCATATTTCTGAATTTCTGAATTTTCCCATAGGGTATTAGTTCATGGGCTGATTTGGGGATTTTGGAAAAATTCAAATGACCAATCTTCCTTACTACATTTTGTAGGTTATTTAGTGCACTAAAACTTTGTTAATTGGTTCATATCAAAATTTTGCATGTTTCCAAAGTCTTTTCTCAAATTCCCTTTATGTGCTTAAATGGCCCATTGGAAGGTGTTAGGGTTTTAGGTGTTTTTCTCCCCTGAGGTGTATGATATGCTTAGAGTGTGGTTTATGAGATGGAAAAGACTTAACTTAAGTTTTATTTTCTTAAGTATGATGTCTCTTGCTCAATTGAAGTCACATATGATAATGGTCACAAGTTGGGGCACTGGGGCAAACCCTAAGTAACACTAGGGTGTTATAGTTCTTGGTGTTATGGGGTCGAAAATTTTGTTTTTCGCTAGCGTAGCCTCCCCATAATCCTACAGTGGTATCAAAGCCAGTGTCAGTACCCTGAAACTAGGGTACCCCTTACTACAGTATGAAGACGCAGTACCCACGCGACAATCTTTAGTCGCGTGGTAAAGGAGCTGTGCGTGGGGCCAGGTCGTGACTCGCCCCAACCTCGGGTGACTACTCTGGGCCAGCAACATCATCCGACCCCACCACGTGGGCGGCTTCGGGGCCGCCACGTGGCTAGAGAAGGTGATGTACTCCAAAGCATCGACAGTGAGTCCGGACCCCCATGAGAGAGTGTCGGACCCCCAGATATACGGTCCGGACCTCCAGGTTGGTCCAGGACCCCCACGTGTCCGGACTACCCACAGTGGGGTCCCAAGACCCTACTTAAGGCCCAGGCGGAGGTCTGGAGCTGACACATGTCTAGACCTGCTCTGGAGCGCTCCGGACCTATCCGCATACAGTCATGCTCGCCGCTTAGGTGGAGCCCCGATGATGCCATGTGGCATACTGCGCGTGGCAGAAGCCAACGGACGGAACCCGGAGTGACGCCTCTGGGCTACGCGCGCCTTCATGACGGATAAAATGTGCACCTGTTCATTCCACTGACAAGCGGCGTGCTCAGTCCGCGATATGTGGGCCGCGCAGTTACTCACCATTACTCCCGCATTACTCGTACGGTAACTTCCTATCAATGCAGCATGGATTGCGGACATCAAGACTCCTGGTGATCGCTTAGGCATTACAAGCATCAGTTACTCCCATAATGTATTCTTTCCATTATGTCCCTGAGCTCACATGTCAGGGCTCAACATACTTGTATGTGCCTCCCTTAAACTATAAAAGGGAAGCCACACAACATTACAGGACAGGTTTTTTACACACTCTCAATACAACATACACACAGTGGAGGTAGGGTATTACGCTCTGGCGGTCTGAACCACTCTAAACCCTCATGTCCTCGTGTTCTTCCACCTTCCAACAGAGAGGCAAACCGCTTAGGCCCCTCCTCATCTTAGGATTTAGGGCGGGTGCGTTCCGCCACCCGGCCAGTGGAATTCTTCCCACCGACATTTGGCGCGCCAGGTAGGGGGCTTTGCTTTAGGTTGTTCGCCTGCCTTCTTGCTTGACACCATGGTTCCAATCGTCAAGCACCGTGACTTCATTCCTGAGGACTTCCCGATGGAGGAAGAAGCAGCATCCTCCATGCCACGAAGCTCCAACCGCCCTGCCACCGGTGCTGCTGCTGTGCACGCTGCGCAGCAGCACACGCATGTGCAGACGTCCCGAGCGTCAAGGGCTGCGCCTGGGGCCTTATCTGCAACCAGGGAGTTGCTGCGCAACCCCCAAGTTCCACGGCCTCGCCGGGGGCCATGAGGCAGTGGTGTGAGGATGTCGACCGTCTTCTCGGCATGGCACATTCTATCTCGGCCAGACCTAGGCCTCGGTCATTCCGGCATCAACGTGAGGCGTCGGCATCTGTGCACTCACCCTTAGTGAGGGGTGCATGGACTATAGACCTACGAGCAGAACTCAACCGCAGGCGTGCAGGCCAGGATGTCAGAATCTCTCTGGAGAGGGATGATGACCTACGAGCAAAGCTCAACCGCCGGCGTGTGAGTGAGGATGCTTGGATCTCTCTGGAGAGAGCGCGTGAGCGCCGGCGAAATTTCGAGGGTCGCAACCTCGACCAGGACTTCGGTCCAGTTTCACCACAAACACCAAGGGATGCCCGAATCCATATGGGCGTCCCAATGGTCGGTGTTGGCTGCGTTGCACTTGCGGATCATCTTCGCGTGGCGACTTGGCCACCCAAGTTCCGGCCACACCTGCCGGAGAAGTACGATGGGACATCAAACTCGTTGGAATTCATGCAAGTCTACGTCACTGCTATTACGACAGCTGGTGGAAACACTGTCGTGATGACGAGCTACTTCCATGTAGCCTTGACCGGGTCGGCCCGGACCTGGCTCATGAACCTCACCTCGGGGTTGGTATACTCCTGGGAAGAGCTCTGTGCGCGGTTCATAGCAAACTTCGCTAGTGCTTACCAGCAGCATGGCGTGGAGGCTCACCTCCATGCAGTGAGGCAAGAACCCGGAGAGACTCTCTGGCTTTCATCTCCCATTTCACCAAGGTACGGGGGACCATACCTCGCATCTCCGATGCTTCTATTATCACTGCTTTTCTGATAGAGGGTACGCAATAATAAGATGTTGGAGAAGCTGGCGACGCACGACGTGGAGACCGTCACCATGCTCTTCACTCTGGCCGACAAGTGTGCCAGAGCTACTGAGGGCCGTGCATGACACTCGGTGCCACAAAATGGAGTTACCCGGACAGGTGGCTCAGGTGCTACCGCCCAAGGCGGTGGCAAAAAGAAGAAGAAGAACCGCGGCCACGATAGGCTGCAATCTGGTGCTCCGGTCGCCGTAGCTACGACTGGGGGCCGGGATGAGCGCGACAAGCGCCCCCGGCAACAGGGAAGTGACAGTGGGTCGTGCCCTGTCCACCCCAACGCTCGCCATAGCGCCTCGTAGTGCCAGGAGATCCAGAAGCTCACGAAGCACATTAGCGAGCGGCGCAAGCAAGCCTCCAGCGATGGCTCGCCACCTCGTCGCCGGCCTGGCAAGGAGAAGGTCGACGAAGGGGACCTGGCCGCAGGCGAACGGGACCTCGGGTATCAGAGCCCTGAGCAGGTCCTCAAGGACATCATCACTGGAGACTTTGACTCTAGTGATGACGACGACCGCCGCAAGAAGCTGTACGTTATGTACGGCGGAAGCTGGGAGCTCACCTCCCGTAGGAACGTGAAGTCCCTACGCCGCGAGGTCCTTTCGGCGACCCTAGGGGTCCCGAAGGCAGCTCCCCATCAGCGGTGGCGGAGCACCACAATCTCCTTCGGGGCATCTGACTGTCCCGAAAACATGGCAGGGGCTGGTATACTATCGCTCATCACCGCCCCTGTCATCACCAACGTGCGGCTGCACCATGTTTTGATTGACGGTGGGGCTGGACTCAACGTCATCAGTCATGCTGCATTCAAGCAGCTGCAGATCCCATGGTCCTGACTAGGACCCTCTCGCCCGTTCTCTGGAGTGGGCCCCCAGCCGGTGTATCCCCTCGGGAGCATCGCACTCCCGGTTACATTCGGGACCGAGGAGAACTTCCGTACTCAGAACGTCCAATTCGATGTTGCGAAGGTTAACCTCCCATTTAATGCCATCATTGGCAGGCTGGCCCTGTACTGGTTCATGGCCATTGCCCATTACGGGTATATGGTCCTCAAGATGCCATCCCCGACTGGGGTCCTCACCGTGCGAGGCGACCGCCCTGCTGCACTCGCCGCTATCGAGAAGCTGCACGCCCTAGCGGCAAAAGCTGCTCGCCTGGATGAAGTGGGGAGGGACCCCTTGACTTCCTGTACTAAGACGCCTGCCAAGGTGCCTAAGGTTCAGCCATCGGGGGCAGACAGCGTCCTCACCAAGACCATCTCGCTCAGCGCGGATTCCCCCCAGACCACTCGCATCATGGGTGATCTGGAGGAAAAATAGGAACTCGCGCTCATCGCCTTCCTCTAGGCAAATGCCGACATGTTCGCATGGGAACCGTCGCAGATGCCTGGGATCCCCAGGGAGGTGATCGAGCACCATCTGAAGATCCACCCTGACGCCAAGCCGGTGAGTCAGAAGCCTCGGAGACAGTCTGTTGAGTGGCAGGACTTCATCTGTAAGGAGGTCCGGAAGCTATTGGACGTTGGCTTCATCGAAGAAGTCCATCACCCAGTATGGCTGGCCAACCCAGTCATCATCCCCAAGGCGAACGGGAAGCTCCGAATGTGCATCGACTACACCAGCCTCAATAAGGCCTGTCCCAAGGACCCGTATCCACTTCCACGAATAGATCAAATCATGGATTCCATCTCCGAGTGCGACCTCCTGTCTTTTCTAGATGCTTACTCTGGTTTCCATCAAATCCAGATGTCTAGAAAGGATAGGAAACATACTGCTTTTGTAACAGTGGATGGGCTTTACTGTTATGTTGTAATGCCTTACGGTCTGAAAAACGCCTTGCCAACATTTGTACGGGCGATGAGTAAGACTTTTGGGGACCTGATTAGGGACAGAGTAGAGGTATACGTCGATGACATGGTGGTCAAGACTAAGAGAGGGTCGACCTTAGTGGAAGACTTAACCCTGGTCTTCGACAGGATGCGGGCAACCCGCACAAAGCTGAAACCGGACAAGTGCGTCTTTGGTGTCTCTGCAGGGAAGTTGCTGGGGTTCCTGGTTTCACACCGGGGCATTGAAGAAAACCCAGAGAAGATAAGGGAAATTGAGGCAATGAGGCCTCCGGTCCGCATCAAGGATGTCCAGAAGCTTGCGGGATCCCTAGCCGCTCTTAGCCGCTTCATCTCAAGACTGGCTGAAAGGGCACTACCTTTCTTCAAGCTGATGCAGAAGTCTGGTCCATTCTCTTGGACCGAAGAGGTCGAACGAGCCTTTCAAGAGGTAAAGTAGCACCTTGTGTCCCTGCCAATTCTGGTGGCTCCAGAGCCAGGGGAGCCATTGTACCTATACATTGCAGCAGCTTCCAAGGCGGTGAGCATGGTGCTGGTCGCCGAGAGGGCGGCACAACAACCCTAGGGGAGTCAACAGGTTTCCCCAGGAGAAGGTGGTGGTCCGACCACCACAGTGCTGACGGAAGGCCAGGAGGCAGAGGACTCAGGACCAATCACATGGGTCCGAACCATCCAGAAGCCGGTCTACTACGTCAGTGGAGTCCTCCATGAGGCAAAGGCTAGGTACCTTGAGACGCACAAGCTTCTCTATGCTATACTTGTTGCGTCCAGGAAGTTGCGCTACTACTTTGAGGCGCACAGGGTTGTGGTGGTGACCTCCTACCCGTTAAAGGCCATTCTCCACAACTCTAACGCCACAGGCAACATTGCCAAGTGGGCCACGGAGCTTGCTGAGTTCCAATTGGAGTTCTAGGCCCGCCACACTGTCAAGAGTCAGGTCCTGGCGGACTTCATCGTGGAGTGGACCCCTCCCCCGAGCGCTCCTGGGGGTTCGGATCCCGATTCAGACCCCAAACTTGCAGAGCCCAGGGCTCCGATCTTCACCGAGCCCCACTGGACGCTCTACTTCGATGGATTCACCCGCCAACAGGCTGGCGGCACTAGAGTGGTCCTCATCGACCCAAGCGGAGATCAAGTGAAGTACATGGTGCACCTTGAGTTCAAGGCCACCAACAACATGGCGGAGTATGAAGCACTGATCTTCGGCTTGTCAGCGGCCCTATCCCTAGGGATCTGCCAGCTCCTCGTGAAGGGGGACTCCCAGCTGATCATCAAGTAGGTCCGCGGGGAATGTAGCTGCAATGAGCCTAGGCTCGCAGCTTACCTCCTCCACGTTAGGAAGCTGGAAAAGGACTTCACTGCTCTGGAATTGCAACATGTTCCTCAGGCTCACAACTCAGCGGTAGATGAACTCTCCACGAGGGCATCAACTTGGGCACCCGTGCCTAAGGGCGTCTTCAAAAGACGGCTGCTGAGACCTACCGCCCAGCCTGCCGATCTGGGTGAAGGGGCGAGACTAGCACCTCGAAGCTAGCGGTCCCGGTGGTGTTCCATCCGCAGGATCCACCAAGGCTTGTGTGTGCTACAGCGGGTCCTGCAAACCTTGTAGCGCCACAGCCAGTGTCTTAGAGTGGTCCCGATGCATGGATCTCCGAGATCCGGGACTACCTGAAAGAAAACATCCTTCCTGAAGACCATGTGGCCGCAAAGCACATAGTGTGGTTGGCTAAGTGATACGCGGTGGTAGAAGGGGATCTATACCGCCGTGGCGCCAACGGCATTCTCATGCGGTGCATTACCCAGGAGGAGGGTCGTGAACAACTCACAGAGATCCATGGAGGAGAGTGCGGAAGTCATTCAGCATCCCGCACACTGGTTGGTAAGGCCTTTCGGCATGGCTTCTACTGGCCAACTGCTCTCCAGGATGCAGCTGAGATGGTAAAGTCCTATGAAGCATGTCAGTTCCATGCAAAGCAGATACACACACTGGCTCATACTCTGCAAATGATTCCACCCTTCTGGCCATTCGCCGTATGGGGGGTGGATATCCTGGGGCCATTCCCCAGGGCCGTCGGCGGGTACTGTTTCCTCTTTGTTGCCATCGACAAGTTCACAAAGTGGCCAAAGGCTACCCCTGTGGTTAACATCACCCAAGGTGCTGTTGTTGCTTTCCTCAAGTCAATTATCTGCAAATTTGGGGTCCCAAGCCGTATCATTATGGACAACGGGACCCAGTTCAGAAGTTGGCTCTTCCAAGAGTATTGCGAGGGCATCGGCACTCAGCTTTGCTTTGCGTCTGTGGCTCATCCTAGGAGCAACGGCCAAGCTGAGAGGGCAAATGCAGAAATCCTCAGGGGACTCAAGACACGCACCTATGACTGCTTAAAAAAGAATGGTGCAAATTGGGTCAACGAACTTCCGTCGGTACTATGGGGGAACCGGACCACACCTAGCCGAGCTACCGGGGAGACCCCGTTCTTCCTGGTCTACGGGGCCGAAGCCTGTCTTCCCCCGAAAATCCTTATGGGCTCCCCATAGGTCGAGTCTTTCGATGAGTCTATGCAGGAACAGCTATGGCGTGAGGACGTGAACTTCATCGACGAATGCAGATGGCAAGCGGCGATCCAAAATGCACGGTACAACCAAGCGCTCAGGCGCTACCAAAGGCGGTTCGTGCATAGTAGGGAGCTCAGGGTCGGGGACCTAGTCCTGAGGCGAGTACTGAACCGAGAAGGGCTCCACAAACTCTCCCCCAGTTGGGAAGGACCTTTCAAGGTGACGGAAGTATGCCGAACCGGGTGTGTTTGCCTTGCCACAACTAAAGGAGTGCCTCTTCCCAATCCCTGGAACATAGAGCATCTCTGTAAGTTCTACCCATAGAAGCAAAACTGGGGGGTTGAGTTTTCTTCCTTTGTAACTGGGTTGTGCATATGTGTACGTCAATCCGGTGAGGTCCACCCTCGTAAGCCCGACCTGTTGGTCTGCACCCATGTATATCAAGTTGTAAGGAATGAATTTACCCCCCAGAGGAGCTTTTGTGATGTTTTATTCTACTTCAGTTTACGAACATTATTTTTTATCTAACCCACCCATATAGTTCCCACCCTTGCTGGTATGATGACATCCAAATTGAGTAAGCCAGGAATGCAGTTCAGGACCCCTCTCCTGCTACAGCGGGTCCGACAACCTGCGGGTCCGGTTCTAAAGAATGGGCGCTTGTTTCCTGGAGTGGTCCGGAGTTGTCTAGCCGCTTAGCCTTGTTCCGTACCCTAAGCCTGTGCCTCCACCACTCTGCAATGGGTACCTTAGTATTTGGAGTTGTGATCCTATGGGTCCGAGCATAAGGCTTGGCTTCCCAGGCTAAATCCTGCAGGTCCTGTTGCATGAATCAAAGGATGGCAGATACCAGACGATGGGACCTATGGGTGTGCTACTAACACTTCAAAGCCGAAGTTGTGTACAGGTCCGGGTCCCAATCCAGACAGAGGTAGTCTCAAACCGTAGAGACTACCCCCTAGGGACTGGGCAACTAATTTTCCCTTAGGTATACTGGTATCCAACCTCGACACGTCGAGCCTACATACCAGGGGGCCAAGTACCAGGGAGAAGTTGGTAACGCTACACACAATAAGGACAAATAGCATACAGATAAGTGATGTCTGATTAATAGTTCTCAAAAGTATCTTACAAAGCCAAAAATTATTACAAGCTGCTCCCCAGCGGAACCCTTGCCCTGTTTTTGCAGATCTAGCTACTCATCTTCTGCAGGATCCCGCTGGAAGCATTCGGCCACCAGTTCCACGGCGTCTAGTACACCCTCCTGAGCGGCATCTTTAGTGACGACCACTAGACCAGCGATCACCGGCTCCAAGGACATGGCCGGGTCGTGGCTCCGGAAGCACGTCAACACGTAATCCACCACCGCCTGGCAGAGCCTGCTGCCCTCAGCCTCCAGGCGGGCACCAAGGATCTGATCTAGGAGACGGAGGCGTTCGGCGGTGGAGTCCAGCACCGAAAGGGCATCGGAGATCGACCCTGGCAGCTCCAACACCGGGTTGGGACTCATCCCTAGCGGCAGCAGTGCCGTGCTCGCCTCGCCGGCCCATGCGGCGATGCGCTGGACCCCGGCGCGATGCTCCGCCTGGAGATCTTCAAGTGCCTTCTTCGTCGCTTCCACCGCCTGGGGGCCCGGTGCCACCTGCGCCGCCTAGAACTACCGGATCCGCTCTTCCAGCTTTTTCTCCTTCTCCTCCGCCTCGAGCTCGTGCTCGGCCAGCATCTCGCCCCGCCGGGTGAGCATCTCTTCCCGGAAGGTGAGATCTGCCTCCCACCTGGAGAGATCCGTCTCCCGCCTGGCGAGGTCCGTCTCCCACCTGTATAGGGACTGCTCCTTTGCCTTGAGCTTCTCCTCGACGAGGGCGGCGTCGCTGGCCTTGCCCTCGAGCTCTTGCTACAACTTTTACAGCCTCTCCACAGCCTTGGTCTGCTGGATCCACTGCTCTTCCAGGGTCTGGTCCAGGGCACTCAGCTTGGCCCGGAACTTGGTTGCGAGGGCCTCCCGCTGGGACACGACCTCCTCCCTCTTGGCCAACTTCTTCTCCCTCTGGGCCGCCTCCAACTCTCTGGCGCACACCTTCTAGAGGTCCTTCTTGTACTCCTTACGATCTCGCTCAAGTTGGGACCGCTCGGAGATGAATTAGCAGGACGCCGTCCTAGTGCGCTCCTCTAGCTGGGTGCGCCAGTCGCTGAGGCGCTGGTGCTCAGCCTCAAGCGCCTCCCACTCCCGCAAAATTGTTACCCTAGTGTCACTAAGGACCTGGTGGGTGCGGGACAGCATGCGGGGGAGGGGGATTGGCGCAGCTTCTTCCTCGGCACCTGACCGAAGTCGTCGCCCAAACACCACCTCCATCTCCTCCAGTGCAGGCGGGGGGTTGGAGCTGGACGCGCCTCCGGTGTCACCCCCAACATCGGGAGTGGGCGCGATGTTGGAGGCATGCGTGGATCCCCCAGCAGGGACCTCCTCTGTTGCTGCGACGCCGCATGATGCTGGCGCCACTGCCACCGGACCCCAGGCTGGGGCATGAGAAGCCACTGGCACTGTCTTAGCAGCGGCTGGAGGTGGACAGCCGACACCACTCCCAACAGAGTCCTGCTGCTGAGAGCTGGACCCATCGGTGGGCCTGGTTCCTGACGGAGGGGGTGTGGCCTTAGGAGCGGTGGAGGAGGAAGCCCTGGCGAGCAGACGATGGGTTAAGACCTGTCTACATGATTATTAGACGCATGGAAAAAGGGCTACACTTACTTGGGGCCCTGGACCTTCCAGCGACCCTGGAAGCGGGGAGACCTCTGCTGTTGTTGTTGCTGCTGCTGTGGTTGTTGTTGCTGCTGCTGCTGTTGTTGTTGCTGCTGCTGCCCCTGGGGGAGATCACCCCCAGATGATGGTAGTGGTGGCGACGGGACCGATGGTGGTGGCGGTGGTGGTGGCAGCGGGCCCGGTGGTGGTGGTGGCGGCGGGCTGACGCTTCTCTACGCGTCGTGGGGCTGGGAGCTCGCCTCCTCGGCCCCGCCTGCGGTCCGCTGGCGCTTCTGGGAAGGCTCCGAAATGAGCGACCCATCAGCACGATGCAACCAGCGTCGTCTCTCCTCCTCCGACCCCCTGGAGCTACCTGGGGCGGGGGTACCGGCGGAGGCGCTGCTTGCAGCACCTTTACCCTTGTCCAAGGGGCGGGGGGCCACGGCGGGGGCGCTAGGAGCCACGGCGGGGGCGCTGGGAGCCACGCTGGCAGGCTGGGGGCCTCCAGCTGGCGCATTAGAGATCTGGATCCCGCGGTGGAGTCCCGGCCACCGATCTGACGAACCGCCACGCCGCTCTCGTCGAGGGTCGGCAGCGTGGCCAAGATCGCCGTCCTGAACCCTGGGTCGTCGCAGAGCGCAGGAATGCCCTAGGGGAGGATCAGGGACAAAGGACTCACTAGTAATCCCCTTCACCAGGAGTTCTAGCTCCTCCCAGGACAGGTCGGTACTTGGCCCATGCTGGATCCGGTTGATGTCGTTGGGGCCGGTGAACCAGCAACACAGGCACACCCTCCTCTGCAGCGGCGCGATCTGCCGCTTCAGGAAGTCGCCGACCATGTGCATCGACGTTAGACCACCGATTGCCAAGGTCTTGATCCTGTCCAGTACGGGCAGGAACTCCGGCACCAGGGACGGCTTGGTCCTCTAGTGCTTGCGGTCGAGGGCTAGTCCGTTGCTCGACAGCGCGAGGCGGTCGTTGGCCTCGACGCTAGCGATCACCCAGTCGCCGCGCCAGTTTTCCCACCTTGCGCCGCCGAAGGTGGAGATGTAGGCTACGGTCGAATCCGGCCTCGTCTGAAAATAGTAGGCACCAAGATGGTCCCTAGCCTTCCGAGACTTGACCAGCACGAAGAAATGGTAGAAGAGGGAAGTACAGGGGGCCACCCCCACGAACATCTCGTAGAGGTGGACGAAGATGGCCGCTTGGTGGATGCAGTGGGGCGTAAGGTGCTGAAGCTGGAGCCTGAACTCCTCCAACAACAGGAGATTGGTAGCGCCCACCCACAGGAGAGGTAGGAGACGAACAACACGAACTCCCCGGCGGCGAGACCGCCGAGGGGAGCAGCGCCGGCGCGGATCCTTCCGGCGAGCCCCGATGTGCTCCATCCATGCAGGTTGTGCACCAGGTTGAGCGCTCCCTCAGACTGGAAACGCTCAGGATGGCCAAGCGAAGTCATCGCTGGTGCGGCGGCGCGAGCACAGAACAAAGGAACACGAAGGCAAAGGGGCACAGAGGAGCACGAAGGCAGAGAGGCGCAAGCGATTGGAAGAGAATGCGAAAAGGTAACTGCTGCTCACGGGGTGAATTCCTTTTTCAAGGAAACCAGAGTCCTTGTTAGGGAAACCCTTTCGCGCGCCCCTCAATCGCCGTAGAAAATCTCGCCTGATGCGCACCAAGGTAACCCAGTCTATGACACCGGGGCCCGGGTCCACAAGTCATACGGATTGTGCGCTGAACTTTGGGTGCGGAAAAAGCGAAACGCCGCGCGCGCCTGTAGAGCGAACTGCCGCACGCGCCCATGGTACGCCTCCTTGGAGCCGATGCAGAAGACAAACCCAGTCTATGACACGGGGGCCCGGGTCCACGAGTCATGCAGCGTGGGTGCCAGTTTTCGGGTGCGGGAACCGCCGCACGCGGTAGCGCGCCTCTTCATCTCTGACGCAAGAGAGAACAGCCCAGTCTATGACACGGGGGCCCAGGCCCACATGTCATACTCCTTGGGTGCTAAATCTCGGGTGCGGAAAGAGCGAACCGCCGCACACGCCGGTAGTGCGCCTCCTCGGGGCCGCGGCAGAACACAGAAGGTAAGTTTTTAACTAATGCAGCGATATCGAGGCGCCTCACGCGTGGCCCGACGAAACCACCAGGTGTGGGTGCCGCGGACCAGTCAGCCGTGAGAACAAATATGGCAGTTGGCGTGACCGAAGGCAGATTGACGGTAAGTACGTCAGCAGACGCACGGAAGCGGCGCGCCAATCACCAATCAGGCCATGTTGAGGCGAAGTACAAGCTATGGCCCCACCTATAGGCTCGCATCCTCCCCTGAGGTGGTGAGCCCAGGGGCCACTATCGGTACCCTGAAACTAGGGTACCCCTTACTACAGTATGAAGACGCAGTACCCACGCGGCTATCTTTAGTCGCGTGGTAAAGGAGCTGTGCGTGGGGCCAGGTCGTGACTCGCCCAGCCTCGGGTCACTACTCTGGGCCAGCAACAGCATCCGACCCCACCACGTGGGCGGCTCCGGGGCCGCCACGTGGCCAGAGAAGGTGATGTACTCCAAAGCATCGACAGTGAGTCCGGACCCCCATGGGAGACTGCCGGACCCCCGGATATATGGTCCAGACCTCCAGGTTGGTCCAGGAACCCCACGTGTCTGGACCGCCCACAGTGGGGTCCCAAGACCTTACTTAAGGCCCAGGCAGAGGTCCAGAGCTGACACGTGTCTAGACCTGCTCTGGAGCGCTCCGGACCTATCCGCATACACTGCTGCTCCCCGCTCAGGTGGAGCCCCGATGCTGTCACGTGGCATACTACGTGCGGCAGAAGCCAACGGGCGGAACTCGGCGTGACGCCTCTAGGCTACACGCGCCTTCATGACGGATAAAACGTGCGCCTGTTCATTCCATTGACAGACGACGTGCTCAGTCCGCGATACATGGGCCACGCAGTTACTCACCATTACTCTCGCATTACTCGTACGGTAACTGCCCATCAATGCAACATGGATTGCGGACATCAAGACTCCCGGTGATCGCTCAGGCGTTACTAGCATTAGTTACTCCCATAATGTATTCTTTCTATTATGTCCCTAGGCTCACATGTTGGGGCTCAACATCCTTGTATATGCCTCCCTTAAACTATAAAAGGGAAGGCACACAACGTTACAGGACATGTTTTTTACACACTCTCAATACAACATACACACAGTGGAGGTAGGGTATTATGCTCCGGCAGCCTGAACCACTCTAAACCCTCGTGTCCTCGTGTTCTTCCACCTTCCAACAGACAGGAAAATCGCTTAGGCCCCTCCTCATCTTAGGATTTAGGGCGGGTGCGTTTCGCCACCCGGCCGGTGGAATTCTTCCCACCGACAGCCAGGTTATGCGTATTTTTAGGTCTGGATCTAGGTTCATGAGATGGATCTACTTGATGCATGGTGTGATTAGATCATTTGGTTCTAAGGGGTTGGAGTAGATTACATCTTATATGACTAAAGAGATTAGTTCGTCCTTCTCTGTTATGTGTGCGACTTGCCCCTACCAGCTGGAATCACCATCGGGGCTAACTGCATACACAACCAGCAGATTGACGTAATAGATCGACGTCATGAGTGTAATCTCCTTCGGGTCGAAAGTCTCGGATTTGGGTTGATTTGATCAATCGCATGAGGTTTTCAGTGGAATTTCCATACATACGATGCATGGAATCCAGTGAGGTTTTCGGGACCACCGTGGCTATCTGTTGTAGTGGCGAACATATAGAAACGTGTTTGTCTAACCTATTTTTGTAGGACATCTTGTGATCGGTATGGCTATTGTGTGTATATGATGCATATTAATGAATTGTTCATGACCTGCGTGTCATGACCAAAGCAATACGGTTGGAGCCATATGTATTGTCCAAATTTAATGTAATGACCTACATGCCTTCATGTGATGATCCAAAGCGTATATGTAATTTGTTTACCACCATGTGATATCAAGCCATACTGAATCACAACTATTGTGTGAATGCCATTCTTAATGTTCTACTTGTTCATGTTGCATATATGTCATTGCGTGCGATGAAATAAGTAGTACGATCCCTCATAAATGTTTAAGCTTAAATGCCTCTCCAAACCTTGCACTATCATAAGTCTTGTACAATTGGTGGTGGGTCTATGAAATTAGGGTGCCACCAGTTTTCCTTGACTAGATAGGTTTATATCAGATACGAATTGCAGAAAGGGTTGGTTAACTTAAACAAAGTTAGCTTAATGATTAAGGACTTTGGGGCATAAGGTTGGGAGCCAAGACATAGAGATGTCACCCAAAAACAGAAGTCATATATATGATATGATTAGGAAGGATTTGCTTACCGATCTACCTTGTCTTCTAGCGGTGATGCTAAAGCTCACTAGTAGACTTGTTAGTTGCGAGTTCTGAATCACTAAGTATCAACCGAGGGATATTGATTTTAGTGGGAGTAGACTCTATTAAATGTTTAATATGATTTACTCTATCATGGATATTTTTGTCTTAGTATTTTGCATTATTTTGTTGTAGATAAATGGCACCTAGCACACCAACATTTACTTTGCGATCAATTCTTGAAAAGGATAAATTAAATGGAACAAACTATACGGATTGGATCCGTAACCTGAGAATTGTTCTCATGGCTGAAAAAAAGGAAGACGTTCTAGACACCCCAATGCCAGGGGATCCTGGTGAAGATGCAACTGCTGCAGCTAAAACCGCTTACAAGAAGGCAATGGATGCTAATCTTGAAGTGAGTTGCTTGATGCTTGCTTGCATGGAGCTTGAGCTGCAGGTGCAGTTTGAGACAAACCATGAGGGGCACGATATGATCGTGGCACTCAAGGATATGTTCCAGACTCAGGCTAGGACTGAAAGGTTCAATGTGTCCAAAGTCTTTCTGGAATGCAAGCTAGCAGAAGGCGCAGTAGTTGGGCCACATGTAATCAAGATGGTTGGTTACAGTCAAAGGTTGGAATCTAGGCTTCCCAATAAGCCAAGAGTTGGCCACTGACTTCATTTTGGCATCTCTTCCGCCCAGCTATGGAAACTTCATTACGAACTACCATATGCATGGGGCAGAGAAGGGCCTCAATGAACTATGTGGCATGCTGAAAACAACAGAGGGTGACATAAAGAAAAGCGTTAGTAGCAGCGGCCATGTGATGGCGGTACAAAACAAAGCCAACTTTAACAAGGGTAAATCTCAAAAGAAGGGCAAGGCAAAGGATACAATATCCAAGCCAAACCAAAAGCCCAAGGCTGGACCAGCTGCTGATGCAGAGTGCTTTTATTGCAAAGAACTTGGTCACTGGAAGAGGAATTGCAAGCAATACTTGGCCTCTATTAAGGATCACAGCGGTAAGGGTACAGCCGCAGCAGGTACACTTGCTATTCACATTACAGAAAATTTTCTCACTGATTCTTATATTAATTCTTGGGTATTTGATACCGGATCGGTTGCCCATATTTGCAATTCGATGTAGGGAATGATAAGAAGTACAAGCGTGAAAAGAGAAGTCGATTTCCGGGTAGGCAATAATGCATTAGTTGTTGCGTTGACTGTCGGGACGATGCAACTCCACCTCCCATCAGGATTTATTTTGGAGTTAAATAATTGTTATCTAGTTCCTAGTATGAGTCGAAACATTATGTCTCCTTCATGTTTGATGAAGGATGGTTATTCATTTGCGAGTGAAAACAATGGTTGTGTGATCTCTAAGAATAGCATGTTTGTGGCTTTTGCATCCATTATGAATGGGTTCATTTTAAATCTTGATGATGCATCTATCTGTAATATTAGTGCTAAAAGGCCTCGGCCTAATGATTTAAGTCCTACCTACATATGGCATTATCGTTTGGGTCATATAAGTGAGAATCGCATGAAGAAGCTTCATTCTGATGGGCTTTTAACTTCATTTGATTTTGAATCATACGAGACATGTGAAGCATGCTTACTTGGCAAGATGACCAAGGCACCCTTCACGGGTTTACCTAAGAGGGCATTAGATTTGTTGGAACTCATACATACTAATGTGTGCAGACCAATGAGTACGACAACTAGGGGAGGATTCCAATACTTCATAACCTTCACTGATGATTTTAGTAGATATGAGTATGTCTACTTAATGAAACACAAGTCTAAATCTTTAGAAAAGTTCAAAGAGTTTAAGGAGGAAGTGGAAAATCAGCGTGGCAAGAAAATTAAAGCACTGCGGTCTGATCGTGGAGGTGAATATTTGATCAATGAGTTTAGCAATTATCTAAAGAATTCTAGAATTGTTCCGCATCTTACGCCGCCTGGAACGCATCAGAGGAATGGCGTGTCTGAGCGACGTAATCGGGCTTTATTGGATATGGTTCGATCAATGATGAGCCAGTCGAACCTACCTTTGTCGTTTTGGGGATACGCTCTAGAAACAGCCGCTTTCACACTAAATAGGGTACCGTCTAAGTCTGTAGTTAAGACACCATATGAGATGTGGACTGGGAAGACTCCCAGTTTGTCTTTTCTGAAGATTTGGGGTTGTGAGGTTTACGTCAAGCGACTTCAGTCGGATAAACTCACTCCAAAATCGGACAAGTGCATGTTCGTGGGATATCCAAAGGCAACTTTGGGATATTACTTTCACCACCGGTCAGAGGGCAAAGTGTTTGTTGCCCGAGATGGTGTGTTCTTAGAGAAATTTTTCTCAAAAGAGAGAAAAGTAAACAAAAGGTGTATCTTGAATAAGTTCAGGATGAGCCAGTGTCACATGATCCAACAAGTGATGCTAATATAGCAGAACAAGTTGAGACGTCTGTGGCAAGAGAAACACCACCACAACCACGAAGGTCAGCAAGGCTTCACGAAGCACGTAGAGAAGTGCTATTGTTGGGCAATGGGGAAGTGTTGTTGTTAGACAACAACGAACCTGCAACATATGCAGAAGCGATGATGGACCTAGATTCCGAGAAATGGCAAGTCGCCATGAGATCCGAGATAGATTCCATGGGAGAAAATCAAGTTTGGAACTTGGTGGACCCGCCTGATGGTGTTAGACCCATAGAGTGCAAATGGATCTATAAGAACAAGAAAGACATGGATGGAAATGTTAACATCTATAAGGCTCGACTTGTTGCAAAGGGTTTTCGACAAGTTCAAGGAGTTGACTATGATGAGACATTCTCGCTAGTAGCGATGCTTAAATTTCTTCGGATCATTCTAGCTATTGCCACATATTTCGATTATGAGATTTGGCAGATGGATGTCAAAACAGCTTTCCTTAATGGAAACCTTGATGAGGACATGTATATGATACAACCCGAGGGTTTTGTCGATTCGATCAATGCTGGAAAGATATGCAAACTTCAAAAATCCATTTATGGGTTGAAGCAAGTATCTTGGAGTTGGAACATTCGTTTTGATGAAGTGGTCAAAGGGTTTGGTTTTCATCAAAATGAAGAAGAAGCTTGTGTTTACAAGAAGGGAAGTGGGAGCGTTATTGTATTTCAGATCTTGTATGTGGATGACATATTATTGATTGGGAATGACATTCCTATGCTGGAGTTCGGTAAGGCTTCACTGAAAAAGAGTTTTTCTATGAAGGACTTAGGGGAAGCAGCACATATTTTGGGCATAAGGATCTATATTGATAGGTCAAAGAGGCTTATAGGATTAAAGTCAAGATACGTACATTAACAAGGTGTTGAAACGGTTCAACATGGAACAGTCCAAGAAAGGGTTCTTACCTATGTCACATGGTACACACCTTAGCCAGAAGCAATGTCCTGCGACGGAAAATGAGTGGGAGCGCATGAGTAAGGTACCATACGCCTCAGCAATTGGATCAATCATAAATGCCATGATAAGTACACGCCCAGATGTTTCAAACGCTATAAATGCTACGTGTAGGTACCAGGCTGATCTAGGTGAGGGTCACTGCATAGGGATAAAAGGCATTCTTAAGTACTTGAGAAGGACTAAAGATATGTTCCTAGTATATGGGGGTAAGGAGGAGCTCGTTGTAACTGGTTACACCTGTTGGGGACTTGTTCTCAAATGCTATGAGTTAAGAACAAGGCAACACAAATGTTAATGGTTAAAGGTCCTTCATCCTTCGAAGCATTATTTCCCTTAGGATATAATGATCTTCGGACGAAGGTCATGAAGGACATACCTTCATCATCACAGCATGTGTTAATGAAAGAAGAAGCATATGAAATATAAGAGACAACATGAATAATCATATGACATTATTAATATATCTTTTTTATATTAACATGGATAAACAGAAACAATATTGAATTACATTTGTACCTTCGGCTTGACAGAAGGTAAGAGCCCAAGCATGACGCACAAATGAATACAAGTCAGCGTGAACAGTACAGGGGTATTGTTCATCTATTTATAGGCACAGGGCGCAGCCTATGTAAATTTACGTTCATGCCCTTCATATTTACTATTGACTTATGGACAACCCAGCGGGGACTAGATGGCCTTTTCCCCTTTAAGTCTGTTCCTTTTTCCGCCATTTAGCCGAAGCTCCCTTGCGCGTAGCTTCGGAGCAACATCAACCTTCGTCTCGACCATGCTTTTCAAATCGTATATGCTTTTAACCCGAGTCTGAAGGTACCTATTCATATGTTACACTTGGAAAACATTGTTAAATCATGTTTTTGAGGACCTTCGGAAGATGAAGGCCCCCAACAGTAGCCCCTCGCAGTATTAATTTGTTAAGATAATGAATTCAAACTGCGACATGGACGAAGGCCTTAAGCCGAAGGTCCGAAATAATACTTTCCCTTTGCTAGAATAGCAACAGTCAATGACAGACGGGGCCCTCCAATTTGCAGTGCGCTGGGCGTATAAATAGGAACTCACACTAGCTGCATTTGATACGCTTCTTGTGACATTTGCATTATTATCTCAATCTTTTAGCTCTTGCTCACTAGCGCTTGCTAGACTTTCAAGCTCTCTGAGCTTCGATTTTGAAAAACGTGTTTTCACCATGTGTGGAGAAAAGATGGCTCAGGAAAAGAAGGTTGTTGCGGAAACGAAGCTGACCGAAGAAGCGAAGCTGTTTGAGGAGAAGAAGTATGTGGATCCTTATGTTGCTAGATTTGTTGAATCGATGGCAAAAACAAACATAGAGGAAATTACTAAAGAGATACTGGAAGGTTTGTCTGAAGATACAGGTGATAGCGATAGCTAGGATGCAGAAAGTGGGGATGAAGATTCTGAGGATCGGCCCTGGCGGCCAAGTCATTCAATCTTCAGAAAATCAACCATCAAACAGAGTCATCTTGAGAACATGAGAGGAAGGTACTTTCGGGACATGTCTATTGTAAGGGCTGGCGGAGACAACAACGTCCCCGCCCCTTAGGAAAACGAAGTTGTAATTTACCGAAGCTTCTTCAAAGCTGGACTTCGGTTCCCTTTGAGCAAGTTTGTAGTCGAAGTGCTGAAGACCTATCAAATCTTCCTTCATCAGATCACCCCCGAAGCCATAATAAGGATGGGGATTTTTGTCTAGGCAGTAAGGAGTCAAGGGCTAGAGCCTAGCGCGAAGTGCTTCTGCATTATGCACAAACTTCTATATGCGACGAAGGCCATGGGTAAAGAACAGTACCACAACAACTTCGGTTGTTATGGATTTATCGCTCGCCCCAACGCAATCCACCCGGTGCCAACATTTCGGAAGAGATGGCCCAGAGCTTGGATGGAAGAATGGTTTTATGTGAAGAATGATTTAAAAGCAAGGGAAGATATTAAAGAAGTCATTATGCGCCCTATCTGGTCCCGCTTCGGCCTCCGAAGGCCAAATGTAGAAATTGATGATTCCGTCGAAGCATGCCAGAGAGCCTTCAACACTGTTTGCTCCTTTATTGGCATAAGGGATTTAATTCAGGAGCACATAGCCTTCAAGGTATGGCCGCTTGTAGAAAGCTGGGAAATGTCGAAGGAGACCACCACCGACTCTAGCAAAGATGGTCTGGTTCGACTGAAGTATACCTTCAGATTCAGGGAGAAGTTTGATGAACCCAACGATGACTGGCTGAAATTTATCGAAGCTACAAGTGATGTATTGCTTGGAGCTTATTCCAAGGCCGAAGATAATGCTCTATCCGCAGCTTTCGGAAGACGGGGGAAGAAAAGCCTGAACAGGGTTTGTGATGCCATTGGCTTCATATACCCCGACTACCGCTATCCGTTGTGAGGACAGGGGAAAAAGAGGAAAACTGCTACTTCGGCCACCCCAGCAGAGCCTGTGCCGAAGGGCAAAAAGGTGAAGGTTCTTACCCACCGGTCGCGTTACATTGAACCGGCCGTGTTGCCTGAGTTTGGCGCAGGGTCCTCTGCAGCGGCCAAAACAATGCAAACTGCTTCGACTGCACATGGTGCTGAAGAACCAGCTACAATGCCGAAGATGCATGTAGCTGAGCCAGCCGAAGATAAGGCTGAAAAAGCTGAAGAGCCAAAGATTGACGAGATAACAAAAACACCAAAGATTCTGAGCCTTCCGATAGAGGCAGATCTGCCAAAGATACAAAAAACTTTTGCTGCCACTCCTAAGAGGAGAAGGATGGCAAATGTGCTGGATGTTGTGCTAGAAACGACGAAAGTTTTGAGTCCTGCTCTCGTAAAGAAAGTCGTTGCAACCGAAACTAAATCATAGGCCGAAACCGAAACTAGGCAAGCCGAAGCTGCACAAGTTCAGGCTAAAACCGAAGCTACGCAAATTCAAGCTAAAATCGAAGCTAGGCCTTCAGTGCTTATCGTGACAAAGCCTGCCGCATCTAAAGAAAAGACGACAGAACAAATTGCATCTGAAAAGGTCGAAACTTCTGCTCCCGAAGCTTCGGATAAGGACATTGACTATATCATTCATCATGCTTCGGGAAAAGAACTATACCAAGAAGAAAGGCTAGAAGCACGACACTATGCCCAAAAATTGAAATATCCGAAGGGAGCGTTAGTGTTCAACGGTAGTGGCGAAGAAGATTTTTTGTACTGTCTCCCAGATAACAAAGAGATATCCGTTTGCCGGGAGATAGGTAATAGCATCGGATTCCCGGAGCTAGAAGACAGTCTTTCGATTTTATCGAAGGACGAACTTGCTGACAACTTAGCATATAATAGCATAAAGGTATAAGAGTTACATTTGAATTTAAAAATGGGGTATTTTATTTGTCATACTTATTCTTTCCTCCACTTGCAGGGCTCGATTCTTAGTAATGCCCTCAGGGCTCAGAAATATAGAGGATGAAGTCTATACAATGGCCCTGAACAACCTTCGTTCAGAGGTAATTGAACTGAGAAACGAAGGTCTCAAGAAAGACAAAATCCTATAATCTCTGATTAACAAAGTCAAAGAAGATGAAGCTAGCTTCAAAACCCAGGCCGAAGCCCAAAAAACTGAAATTGAAGACCTTCGGAGGCAACTGGCCGAAGTTAAAGAAAAATGCGCACTCGCAGAAGCTAACCGGGAAATCAACGAATATTGGAAAAATCATTTAGAGAAAAACGTTGAAGAACTTCGCACATCCAAGGAAAGATGCTTTGAAAAATCCTTGGACTGTGTGAAAAAATAAAAACTAGTTTCACCAACGTGGGTGCCTATTCTACCAAAGAATACTTCATACGAGGCGACCCCGAAGGTGTTATTGAATGGATAAGTGGGGAGGCCGAGAGCTTTGAAGAAATCTTGAGTGATCGCGGGGATGTGTGTGCATTTTCCGGTGCGTGGGGGATTTCAACTATCTTGGAAAATGCGGGATGCGATCACATCAAGACCATGGCCCAGACCGAAGCTGCCTTCTCCGTAGATGTCACGAAGGATCCTTCAGCTGAACCAACCTTGATGGGCGGAAAATTCTATAATGATGTTTGGGTGAATGGTGGCTGAGAGATGGCTCATGAAATTATGAAGAAAAGTGAAAAAGACATCCATGACGCCTGAGCAGAAGCAAGGCGAGCTGAAGAAGTTGCAGAGCGTGAAAAACGTATAGGTAATGTCTTTTGATGTTCAGCTTCGGAATTTGTTTTTGTGGCTTCGGACTGATTAATTTTTTCCACTGTAGCTGAATTATCTCCGCCACCGAAACCGTTCGATCCCCTGGCTGAACCAGAAACGAAGGAAGCACTGGAGATTATTAATATGGTTGAATCTATTGTTGACGAAGTCGTCAATAAATTGCTAAATGAAGTTGCGGAGAAGATCCTGAAAGAAGACTAGCACTTATTGTAAAAACATTTTTAAATGGACAATGTAGCTTTATTGTAACAAGACTGTAATATTTGATGTGTATATCTTTGAATCTAATATGTAAATTATTTTGTAATTCACTTCTTTGTGATGCATGAAACTTTATATACATACCGTTTTTGAGCCTTCGACGAAAAAACACCTTCCCTTCTTTTCATGCTTCGTAAAGAAAAAGATCCATGCTTCGTGAAAATATCCATGCTTCGTAAAAGCATCCATGCTTTGTAAAAATATCCATGCTTCATAAAAATATCCATGCTTCGTAAACAAGGGATCCCTTCTTTTGTAACAGGGCTGATGAAACTGTATTTCTCATCTTACTTTATGCCTTAGCACATTTTCATTTTTACAAAGCATTCTCCGAAGATCGACTTCGTATTCAATTCGTGTCATTGGTGCGATATGATGTACGATGTGATGCTATGCGGGATGATGTGATGATATGATGCAAAAAATGATGCTAATGTCGAAGACACACACCCACACGCCCACACTGAAACACACAATCTCTGCGTCCCCTTAGGAACGACTGTAATCTCTTTGCCGTTTATTTTTCGGCTTCACAGTTTATTTTTCGATGTAAGTTCTGCATCCCCTTAGGAACATCTTTTGAACTTTTTCGCCTTCTATTTCGGCGGTATAAGTTCTGCATCCCCTTAGGAATGTCTTTTGAACTTTTTCGCCTTATATTTCGGCGGTATTTGGCTCTGCATTCCTTTTGGAACGACTTTTGAGCAGAAAACTTACACTGTGCTCCCTTAGGAACGACTTTTTTGTAATTTCGGCAGTTTTTAGCTCTGCATTCCTTTAGGAACGACTTTTAAGCTTCGGCAATTTTCGAGCTTCGTAAGTCTGTGGAGAAGATATATTCCATTCTAATAGAAGCAAAATTATTACAAGGAATTAAAACTAGATTTACATTACTTGTTCCTTATTGAAAATCAAAATGACATAGATCATAAAAGTATTTCAGAGCTAGGATATCGCTCAATAAATGTGCTTTGATTCTAGCACAGTACTGTTGACTTTGCGAGCTTCCGATTCCTCCCTAAATTCACGTTGCTGCTAGGAGTGCTGGCACCCTTCTGGCTGCTGGCCTTGGGAATAGGTCGGTTGCAGTGGTGGTGGGTGTGGGAGCTGTGGCTAGGAAGCATGTGAATGGCTAACCGAAGCAACAGAAGCAGCATGATGATTACATACATATTCTGGTATGTAGGGAGAGTGGCACGAAGTAGTGTGCAAGACCTGCTTCGGCTGATTCTGCCGAGCTTCGGCTTCTGCGATCTCCTTTTGCTTCTGAATGGTGATTTGGCACATTCTTGTAGTATGGCCCTTGTCCTCACAACAAAATAAGCAATAGATCTTCCTAGGCTGATCTCTAAATCTTCCTCCGAAGCCCCGGGCGCCTCTGCCCCTTGGAGCTGGCGGCCTGAAAGAGTTTTGCTATTGCCCCAAAGATTGTGAGGTGTACTATGACCTCTGAAGCTGGCTTCCTTTGTCGTCATTCTGACTGGAGTTGTGAATTGACCTGACGTGCCTCAGGTGGATTCTTCCACTGAAGCCCCTGGTCATCTCTGAGAATCTGTAAGCTTCCTCCCTTCTTTGGCAGAAGTCGTTGTCAGCGTGGATGTACTCATCCATCTTTTGAAGCAGCTTCTCTAGAGTCTATGGTGGCTTTCTGGCGAAGTATTGAGCCGTAGGTCCTGGCCGAAGACCCTTGATCATGGCCTCAATGACAATTTCATTGGGCACTGTGGCCCTTGTGCTCTGAGTCGCAAGAACCTTCGGATATACGCCTAAAGGTATTCCTCATGGTCTTGCGTGCACTGGAACAGGGCCTGAGCTGTGACTGGCTTCGTTTGAAAGCCTTGGAAACTGGTAACCAGCATGTCCTTGAGCTTCTGCCATGACGTGATTGTCCCTGGCCGAAGACAAGAATACCATGTGTGGGCTACGTTCCGGACTGCCATGACGAAGGACTTTGCCATGAGTGCGGTATTGCCCCCGTACGAAGATATAGTTGCTTCGTAGCTCATCAGAAACTGCTTTGGATCTGAGTGCCCATCATACATGGGGAGCTGAGGTGGCTTGTATGATGGGGGCCATGGGGTAGCCTGTTGTTCTGTTGCCAAGGGAGAAGCATCATCAAAAGTAAAGGTATCATGACTAAAATCATCATACCATCCATCTTTGTTGAATAAGCCCTCTTGACGAAGCTCCCTGTATTGGGGCCTTCGGTCTTGGTCATCTTGATCAAGATGACACACTTCCTCAGTAGCTTCATCGATCTTCCTTTGAAGATCGGCCAACCGAGTCATCTTCTCCTTTTTTCTTTGCACTTGTTGGTGGATGATTTCCATGTCCCTGATCTCCTCGTCCAACTCCTCCTCCTAGAATGTTGGACTGGTGGCCTTTCTCTTCTGGCTTCAAGCCTCTCGAAGAGAGACAGTCTCCTGGTTTGTGTCCAGTGGCTGCAATGCAGCAGCCCATGACGCTATTATCTTCTTCGGCAGCATGATGAAGGTCAGTGCTTTGCCGAAGGTTGTGGAGGTGAGTGCACCGGAGGTGGGCGCCAATGTTGGGGACTTGTTCTCAAATGCTATGAGTTAAGAACAAGGCAACACAAATGTTAATGGTTAAAGGTCCTTTGTCCTTGAAAGCATTATTTCCCTTAGGATATAATGATCTTTGGACGAAGGTCATGAAGGACATACCTTCTGTTGGGGACTTGTTCTCAAATGCTATGAATTAAGAACAAGGCAACACAAAATGTTAGATGTTAATGTCCTTTGTCCTTCGAAGCATTATTTCCCTTAGGATATAACGATCTTTGGACGAAGGTTATGAAAGGACATACCTTCATAATCATGGCATGTATAAACAGAGGATGAAGCTTTAGAAAAACAACATAAACCATTATATGACAACATAATATAAATGTTTATTATTAAACAATCATGAATACATGAAAACAATATCAAGTTACATTTGTACCTTGAGCGCGACAGAAGGCAAGGGAAAAAGTAAGATGCGAAAGCGTGAACAGTACGGGGGTACTGTTCATCTATTTATAGGCATAGGACGCAGCCTGTGAGAAATTACATTCATGCCCTTTACAAATGGTTACAATCATAACACAGGTTGTCATGGGCCGATTGGTCATTTCATCTTTAAGTCGGTGCATCTGGAGATACGCTACGAAGCTCCCTGATTGGTAGCTTCGGCATTGTGTTTTTGGCCTTCCGAAGGTGTTTCTTCTCACAGGACCTTCGGCGACAAAGCATACTCCCAACAGTAGCCCCTTCACGGTGCCAGATCGTTTTTCGTAACGAGCTCGACCCATGAAAAATTCTTTTAGGCTTCGGAATGCCAAAGGTCCGAAAAACACCTTCCCTGAGCTCGTTGTCGAGAAACGATTTAAATATTCCCAGCGCGAGGTGGTCCCACCATAGGACGGGTACGCACGATCTGGTGATTCTCCTTCTCATGCCCTGCGGTCCACCGTTCAGTGAACGCGAGTGACTGTTTGGCGGGTGTAGGTAGCTTGACAATTCACCTTCCCATCTATGGCACTATATAAACAGACGGGTAGGTGTGAAGTTACCACAGCATTCATTACTATCGTACTGTTGTGCTGTTGAAAATTTTGACCATAGCCAAAGCTTATTCTTCGTATTCTCAGTTAAATCATCATCTTGTTTTTAGCTTCGCCAAAAGAGAGAGCTTCGGCAAAATCAAAAAGTAATCAACTTCATCAAAACCGCAAGAGATTCAGCATCAAATGGCCAGGGTGCGTTCAACTGCTAGAGTCACATGCGACGGGGAAGAGACCGAAACTGCCGAGACCGCCCCAATTTCCCAAGTGATGAGACAATCAGGCTTGGTTGTGCCAGAGGGTGTTGTTGACGAAGGTGCACCTGCTACCGAAACCGAGCAGGCTGATATTGAAGAAGGTGAGGCTGATGAAGAAGAGATAGATTACTCCGCCATGCCATCTAAACCCATCCACCTGGAATTTGGAAAATCTATTGTCTCCGAGGCCGATATGCCCATGATGACAAAGCTTGGCTACTTCGGGGAAGCTGAGAAGAAGCTAGTTCGTTTCGGTGGGGAAGAAACTATTCCAAAGCTAGAAGATGATGAGGTGATAGTTTATAGAAGTTTTTTCAAAGCAGGATTGAGGTTTCCTCTGCATGGAATGATTGCGGATGTCTTGGAGAATTTCGAAATTTATCTTCATCAGCTGACCCCTAACGTTATCGTTAAGCTCAGCGTTTTTATCTGGGCTCTCCGAAGTCAAGGAGTGGAGCCGCATGCCAAAGCCTTCTGTCGGGTGCACGAACTTCACTATCAGACGAAGGCCAGGGAAGATGGACTACACGAGAATTTCAGCTGCTATAACTTTGCCTACCGCAAAGACATGAAGACACCGGTGGTTAGCTACCGTACCAAATGGCCAACCGGTTGGAAAACTGAATGGTTTTATGTTAAGATTGATGAAAAGAAGGAGAAGCTAGTTCAGAGTCCATTGGACCTAAGCTTTGGGTTGACTAGGCCCCAGTGCCGCATGACGCCAGGGTCAGCATGCCCAGATGATGTGGGTCAATTTAGTGTTGTGTCTGAACATATCGGGACTAGGGATTTGGTTCAGGAGTACTTGGCCAATAGAGTATTCGCAACGTTAAAGGAATGGAGTATGCCGAAGCTCAAAGGAGAGAAGAAAAAGAATGAACTCGTTCGGCTGCCCTATCATTTTAAGTTCAAGAAACACTTCAAAGAACCCTGCCAAGAATGGTTGGATACAATTGAAGTTATGTGCAATGAAATCCTGGGCAATTATACGAAAAAAGAAGATCAATTAATGACTGCAGCCTTCAACACCCGACCGAAGCGAAGGTTGAATCGGGTGATGGATGCCCTGAATTTTGAATATCCTGACTATGAGCGATTGAACAAGGGCACCGAAGGGCAAAATAGAAGAAGAATTGTTAGCGTTCTGAGCAGCAAGCTGCTAGAATGGTGAAAGAAGATGAAGAAATTCTGAAGAGGAGAAAATCGAGCCCTGAGCCGAAGGTAGTTGCTCCGAAGAAAAGGAAAGTTGCGGCTCCGAAGCAAAAAGCGACTGATATAGAGGAAGAGACTCCTTCAACACCTTCTGCTGCCGACGTGTAAGAAATTCTAAAGGTAATGACTGAATCCTTGCCTATCAAGCTAAGTCCACTGGGGCCACATCTGACGGAGCTTTTACAGAAGAGGAAGGAGCCCTCGGCAGCGAAGAAGTCTGCTGGGCCGAAAAAGCGGAGGATTATTACTTTGATTGAAGCTATTGAAGAAACACCACAACTGACCTCGGCATCAAAAACACCAGCTGTCGAGAGCGCTACAGCTGCCGAAGCTGCACCCACCGAAGCTGCAACTACCGAAGCTGCAACTGTCGAAGCTGCAACGGCCGAAGATACAAATCTAGAGAGCACATTTTCTGATACTGATAAAATGCTTCTGAATATGGCCGCGGAAGAAGCTGCTACAGCCGTCGAAGAGACCCTGGCCACAGTGCCTGGAAAAGAGAAGGAGACAGCCGAAGATACTTTAGAGGAAAAGGACTTCGATTTTCAAAACATAATTGGTCAGGAGTTATCTAAAGCTGAGAAAGAAGAGCTGAGAGATTATGCTATATCCTGTGGTTACAAACCAGGAGCGCTGCTCTTCGGCGGTATAGACGAAGATAGCTTAGGTTGCCTTCGAGACCGGACTGGGGCGAAAGTTGTCAGCACTTTATCGAAAAGTGTTGGCTTCCCGAAGCTCGAAGCCGAACTCAGCAGATACCAATGACAGCATATCGCTGACAGCTTATTTTATTCTAACTTTAAGGTAAAATTCTTCCCTTAACTCTTTTATTGGTTTGATATAAAAATGTTTTCTGATGAAGGTTATTTTGTTAGAGCCTACTACTGAGCAAAACCTTGAGGATGCAACAAGACCTCGAGGACAAGAAAAACGAAGTTATAACTGAGGGCTTGGAGAACAAGATTAAAGATCATGGAGCTACCCTAGAAAAGAAAGACTTCGTAATCCAAACAATGGAAGGTTCACTGGCAGAAGCTCAAGCCGAGATCGCCAGATTGAAAAGTGAACTTTCCCTACAGTCAAAAAACTTTGAGCAAGAGAAGAAAGATTTCAAAACAAAACTCGAAGCCAAAGTTGAAAAAAGTTAAAATATATAGAAATCACTCAAGGATCTTCAGGAAAAATGCTTAGGCTTCGGCACCCGGTGCATTCAACGGTTGAAGCAGGTCTTTAACTCGGTTGGAGCCAGCTCAGAAAAGTTTAAACCTTCGGTTGAAGACCTGCCAGGCGCGTTTGATCATATTGAAGGTGAAGTTGATGCTCTCGACAAAATTATAGCTGGACATGGTGATTTCTGTGCCCTGCTAGCTTCTCGAGGCACAGCTCTCGCCTTCATGAAGGCTGGCTGTACACATGGAAATATTGTAAACAGACCAAACTTCAGCCTATCACCAGTAGACTTGGATGACATCCCTGGCCTGGCCCGAAGCATCGGAAACAGATTCGTTACTCAAATCTGGGCAAAGGGCGGGTGAAACTTGGCTGGTGACGAAGCTCGAAGTCACCTTAAACTGGTAATAAACTCATACCTTGCGCTTAGCTTTTCCTTGAAACTTGAATTTACCTTATAATGCTTTGATATGTACAGGATGACGAAGCCGAGGAGCATTGAGCCGAAGCTTAGCAGACGATCCGAAGCTTAGCAGATGATGATGAAGCCGAAATCTAGCTATGAAAAAACTCTAGAAAAACTCTTGTATTATCCTTTGTAAAGAATATTGTAATTTGAGAATCAGATACTACTCTGTAAATTTGTCCATACCTTGTAATATATTTTTACCTTTCTGTCAATGTATGAACTGCTTTTATGTGGACGAAACATGTATTTTTTGAGCCGAAGGCGAAAAACACCTTCCCTTCTTTTCGTACACAACGAAGCATAAATCTGCTTCCGAAGCTGTATTCTTAGAGCCGAAGCAATTGTGTGTATCTGTATGATATGATGATGATGATCCTATGTATGTCTAAATGAATGTTTATGAATGCAATGTATCATGCCAATGAATGCCCAAACGCACACATACGAAGCTTCATCCATAACCTTCATTCCCTTATGAATGACTGAAGTCTCTTTGCCGTTTATTTTTCGGCTGCACCGCTTATTTTTCGGTGTAAGTTCTGCATCCCGTTAGGAACGTCTTTTGAACTTCTTCGCCTTCTATTTCGGCGGTATTCGCGTTGACTTTTCGCGCTTCGCTTTATATTTCGACGGTATTTGGCTCTGCATTCCCTTAGGAACAACTTTTGAGCAGAAAACTTTCGCTGCGCTCCCTTAGGAAGGGCTTTTTGTAGCTTCATCGTGCTCTGCATCCCCTTAGGGACGACTTTCGAGCTTCTCCCTGTTTTTTCCTTTTCCCTGCACTCGATGGTGCATGCTTAGATTTTACATTTACATACTTTGGGGGATTTTGCTATCATAGAGCTGAATAAGAAAGGAAAAATTACAAACTATGTCCCCATTAAAAACCTTTCTCCCCCTTTGGAAAGGAAAAGGGTGCCATAGAAAAATGAAAAAGATTACATCAATTTATACATAATACCATCGAAGCTCATCCGCATTCCAAGATCTAGGAATGTCATTGCCATCCATATCCTTTAATCTGTAAGAACCGGGTATTGACGAAGATACTACCAGAAAGGGTCCCTCCCACTTCAGCTGAAGCTTGCCTACTGTGTCAGGGTTGGCCACTCTCTAAAGCACCAGATGTCCTAGCTTAATGTTTTTCAACCGAACTTTTCTATCATGCCATTTTATTGTTTCGGCTTGATACTTGTTGATGTTCTCCACAACCTGAAGTCTGGTCCCTTCTATAGTATCTTTTGCCACATAATAATTAGCTTTGTCTTCTACCGAAGCTACTGTTCTTATTGACCCCGCTTTAGCTTCTTCAGGGGTTATAGCTTCGTCACCGAACAACAACTTGAATGGAGTAAAACCTGTTGACCTTGATATAGTTGTATTGTGGCTCCACACCACTTTAACCAACTCATCTGGCCACTTTCCTTTGGGCTGATTGAAGATTAACTTCATTATTCCCGTCATTATAATACCATTTGCCCTTTCAACTAGTCCGTTTGATTCCGGGTGCCTGACTAATGCAAAATGAATTTTCGTGCCGATCTGATCGCAGAAATCTTTGAAAGTTTCAGCATCAAACTGTGTTCCATTGTCCATAGTTATAGCCTTCGGCACGCCGAAGCGACAAACTATATTCTGCCAGAAGAATTTTTGTACTGTAGCCGAAGTTATTGTGGCCAAAGGCTTCGCTTTGATCCACTTAGAAAAATATTCTACCACCACCACGACATATCTCAAGTTGCCCTACGCTGGTGGAAGTGGACCTAGCAGATCCAAACCCCATTTTTGCAACGGCCAGGTTGGTTGTATTAGCTGAGTTAATGACGAAGGTTGCTTCTGATCTCTTGCACATTTTTGGCAATTTTCGCATTTTTGAACCAGATCTGATGCGTCTGAAGCTGCCTTCGGCCAATAGAATCCTTGTCGGAAAACCTTTCCCAGAAGAGGTCTGGACCCAATGTGGGATCCACACAATCCTGCATGTATCTCCTTCATCAGTTCTATACCTTCGGTTCTGGATAAGCATTTGAGAAGTGGGGAACAAACTCCATGTTTATATAATTCCCCTTCTATCATAACATATGGTCTTGTTCTTGCTTCCATTCTTGTGTTATAAACTTCATCATCCGAGAGACAATTACCCTGGAGGAAAGATATAATCTCAGTCATCCAATCTTCACTATGGACAGGAGATATTGTAAGCACTGCTCTTTCGAGGAGTTCAACCAAAGGTGCTCTTATTGTTTCAAAAAATACTTCCGAAGGTAGAGGAAGCCCCTATGCCGCTGACTTGGCTAGCAGATCAGTATGTTCATTTTCCCATCTTGGAATATTCTTAACAGAAAAACCTTCGAAGGAAGCTTCAAGCCTTCAAACTGTGTCCAGATATTTCTCAAACTTCAGGTCTCTTGCCTTGCAACTCTTGTCAATATGACCAGAAATAATTTGAGAGTCTGTTTTAAGGACTGCCCTTATTATTCCCATTGCCTTTAACTTTCGAAGCCCCAAAAGTAAAGCTTCGTATTCAGCAATATTATTTGTACAGCTGAAGTCAAGCCTTACTGCATAGCATGTTCTGACTTTGGAATGTGCAACTAGGACGGCAGCCGCACCTGCGCCGAAGGTTCCCCAGGAACCGTCGCAGAACACTGTCCAGGCTTCGGCGTCTTTATTTGCTTCTTCTTCCTGAGCTCCTGGCGTCCAATCAGCAATGGAGTCTACTAACGCCAGGGACTGAATTGAGGATCTGTGCACATAGTCAATACTAAATTCATTAAGCTCCGCAACCCACTTTCCAATCCTTCCAGTAGCTTCTCTATTTCTCATAATATCCTTCACAGGCTGTGACGAAGGAACAATTATATGGTATGCTTGAAAATAATTCTGAAGCTTCCTGGAGGCCATTAACACAGCATACAACATCTTCTCCAATTTTGTATAGTTTTTCTTTGATAAACTTAGAACTTCGGAGACAAATTACACTGGGGCTTGCTTTTTAATTTGTCCTTCAAACTTCTCATGTACAAGCGCCGCACTTACTGCAGAATTCGAAGCTGCTACATACAATAATAATGGACCCCTGATGCAGGTGAAGTTAATGTTGTTAGATCAATCAAGTATTGCTTTAGCTCTTCGAAGGCTTTCTGTTGAGCTGGGCCCCATTGAAAAACTTCGGCTGACTTTAGTATTTCAAAGAATGGCAAGTTTCTTTCTGCTGATCTAGATATAAATCTATTCAATGATGCCAGTCTTCCTGCCAGCCGTTGGGCCCCCTTCTTTGTGCTTGGTGGCTCCATCCGAAGGATAGCTTCGATCTTGCTTGGGTTAGCTTCAATCCCCTTCGTTGAAACTAGACAGCCAAGGAACTTTCCCTTCTTCACTCCAAAAACACAATTTTCTGGATTTAATTTTAGGCCAGCTTGCCTGAAATTAGCAAATGTTTCTTGCAGGTCAGTAATGTGATTTTCTTGCTTCATGCTTTTTACTATGATATCATCAACGTATGTTAGCACATTTCTGCCTATTTGGGAATGAAGGACCTTGCATGTCATTCTGTTGAAGCTTCCTCCAGCATTCTTGAGCCCCTCAGGCATCCGAAGATAACAATAGGTGCCACTGGGAGTTATGAAGCTAGTCTTCGGCTCATCCTCCTTCTTCATCCATATTTGATGATATCCTGAGTAGCAATCCAGCAAACTCATAAGTTCTGAAGAAGCTGCTGCATCTACAAGAGAGTCTATTCTTGGTAATGGAAATTCGTCCTTTGCACAGGCCTTATTGAGATCCGTGAAGTCAATACACATTCTTCATTTGCCATTGGCCTTCTTCTCCATAACAGTATTGGCTAACCACTCTGGATATTTCACCTCTCTGATGACACCAGCACTGAGAAGCCTTTTTACTTCATTCTTAGCACCTTTGGCTTCATCATCAGACATTTTCTGAAGTCTTTGCTTTCTTGGCCTGAAGGATGGGTCAACATTGAGTGAATGTTCAATAACGTCTCTATTGACACCACAAAGATCATTGGCCGACCAAGCAAAAACATCTTTGTTGTTGAATAAAAACCTTATCAAAGTTTTCTCCTGCTCTTCAGATAGTTGAGACCCCAGCAATACCTTCTGCTCTGCTATGTCTTCACATAGAAGCATGGGCTTCGGCTGATCAGCCGAAGCAGCCTTCTTTCTTCTGTACTTGTACTGTTCACAAGCCTCGGCTCCATCTATATTGTGGATCGCTTTTGAGTCTGTCCAATTTCCTTCAGCCTTTCTGGCAGCCTCTTGACTTCCATGAATAGCAATGGGCCCTTGTTCCGAAGGTATCTTCATGCATAGATATGCTGGATGAAGTATTGCTTCAAAAGCATTGAGTTTTCCTCGGCCAATTATTGCATTGTAGGGGTATTCCATGTCAACAATATCAAACACAACCTGTTCAGTCCTTGTATTGTGGACAAAGCCGAAGGTCACTAGCATTGTGATCTTGCCAAGTGCTACAATCTGCCTTCCTCCGAAGCCACAAAGAGGGTGTGTAGCATCATGAATCTTATCTTCTGGCTCTTGCATCTATTTGAAGGCCTTAGCAAATATGATATCCACTGCACTACCTGTATCAACTAGAACATTATGGACCAGAAATCCCTTGATGACACAAGATATGACCATAGCATCATTGTGAGGGTAATCCTTGAGCTGAAGGTCCTCCTAGGAGAAGGTGATCGGGATGTGGGACCATTTTGACTTGATGAAGGGTCCCTGCACCCCAACATGTTGTACCCTTCTCTGAGCTCCTTCTTCTGCTTCTTGTTGGCCGGTTCTGAACATGAACCGCCTGTTATCGGGAGCACCAGCTTTGTAGCCGAAGCAACTTCAGCTTGATTGTTGAATGAAGCCATCGGCTCAAAAGTGGAAGTGAGTTCACCGGAGGTGAGCGCCTTGTTCTCAAATGCTATGAATTAAAAACAAGGCAACACAAAATGTTAGATGTTAATGTCCTTCGTCCTTCGAAGCATTATTTCCCTTAGGATATAACGATCTTTGGACAAAGGTTATGAAGGACATACCTTCATAATCATGGCATGTATAAACAGAGGATGAAGCTTATAAGATATAGAAAAACAACATAAACCATTATATGACAACATAATATAAATGTTTATTATTAAACAATCATGAATACATGAAAACAATATCAAGTTACATTTGTACCTTGAGCGTGATAGAAGGCAAGGGCAAAAGTAAGATGCGAAAGCGTGAACAGTACGGGGGTACTGTTCATCTATTTATAGGCACAGGACGCAGCCTGTGAGAAATTACATTCATGCCCTTTACAAATGGTTACAATCATAACACAAGTTGTCATGGGCCGATTGGTCATTTCATCTTTAAGTCGGTGCATCTGGAGATATGCTACGAAGCTCCCTGATTGGTAGCTTCGGCATTGTGTTTTGGCCTTCCGAAGGTGTTTCTTCTCACAGGACCTTCGGCGATGAAGCATACCCCTAACACCTTCATCATCACAGCATGTGTTAATGAAAGAAGAAGCATATGAAATATAAGGGACAACATGAATAATCATATGACATTATTAATATATCTTTTTATATTAACATGGATAAACAGAAACAATATTGAATTACATTTGTACCTTCGGCTTGACAGAAGGTAAGAGCCCAAGCGTGACGCACAAATGAATACAAGTCAGCGTGAACAGTACGGGGGTACTGTTCATCTATTTATAGGCACAGGGAACAGCCTATGTAAATTTACATTCATGCCCTTCATATTTGCTATTGACTTATGGACAACCCAGCGGGGACTAGATGGCCTTTTCCCCTTTAAGTCGGTTCTTTTTTCTGCCATTTAGTCGAAGCTCCCTTGCGCGTAGCTTCGGAGCAACATCAACCTTTGTCTCGACCATGCTTTTGACATCGTATATGGTTTTAACCCGAGTCCGAAGGTACCTGTTCATATGTTACACTTGGAAAACATTGTTAAATCATGTTTTTGAGGACCTTCAGAAGACGAAGGCCCCGAACAACATCGATGCTAGCTTCCAAACTGATCCAGACGGGTTAAAATCGCAATCAGGTTTTGTGTTCACAATAAATGGTGCTGCTGTTAGTTGGAAGATTTCCAAACAGGAGACTGTGACTGATTCTACGATAGAAGCCGAGTACATTGTAGCTTCTGAATCTGCGAAAGAACGTGTTTGGATAAGGAATTTCCTCATCGAGCTTGGTGTATTTCCTAATGCCTCTAGTCCATTGAACCTCTACTGTGACAACAATGGGGCAATTGCGCAAGCAAAGGAGCCAAGAAACCACCAGAAAAGCAAACACGTACTGCGGAAATTTCACCTCATACGGGAATTCGTTAGACGGGGTGAGATAAAGATATGCAAGATACATACGGATTTGAATGTTGCTGATCCTTTGACAAAACCTCTTCCACAACCTAAGCATGAGGCACACATGACATCTATGGGTATTAGATATCTTCTAGATTAACTCTAGTGCAAGTGGGAGACTGTTAGAAATATGCGCTAGAGATAATCATAGAGATGAGCATATTTCTTTGTATCCATGATATATATATTGCTTAATTGAATATCCATGAAAGGCACCTTGTATTGATTAGCAATTATGTGAATTGTTTGTGAGATTCTTTACTTGTATGGTTATTCTAATTGATGTCCTTGGTCAGAGTCGATGACCAGCACATATATTAGTTGATGACTACATTTCACAAGTCATTGACATGGAGATGTCGAACTAATAATGTGGGCGCATGTATGACATGAGGCTGGACCAACCCAATGCAATGTGAGATATTGTAATATAGTTATCTTTTTGCAACATGTATACTGTGTCCATAGACCTGAGATTGTCGCATGTTCTCAAGATGTGGATTGACCAACTTAGGGACTATCAAACGCTACTCCGTAACTGGGTAGTTATAAAGGTAGTTTCGGGTTTGTCAGGAAGCATGCTGTGAGGCATGGTCAGTCAAGATGGAATTTGTCCCTCTCTTCTTGAGAGAGATATCTCTGGGCCCCTCGAGTGATTGGATCAAGAAATGCATGGCCATGCTAGGGTTAAGAGTTAACCATTGAAAGGATTCCAATTCACAGTATCGAGAAAGAGAGGTCAGCTTAGAGCCAGACCAAATATCGTGAGACAAAGGGAACAAAATATACATAATGTTGCAATGGTTCGTCTAATATGATATTTACGTGCGCATAGGAGCTGACATGTTTTGCTAGAGGTCGCTGTCAATTATTGGGCCAAGTAAGAGTACTCGGGCCATGTCTATTTGTATGTGAACCTATAGGGTCACACACTTAAGGGGAACGAAGCCTAACTCGGATTAGATCCGAAATTAGACTGGGCTTTAGGGTTACTAATGGGCCTCGGAGTCAAAAGCCCACCATAACGCCTATATAATGAGGGTCGGGGCGCGGTTAGGTTAACCCTAATTCGCAACCAGTAAACGAGCAGTCGCTCGCCTCTCGCCCTCGCATAGCCGCCGTCACGAACCTAGCAGTTCGGTACGCGGCGCTTCCTCCCTGTACATGTGGATACCTCGGAGGTGCTGCATCTGGAGCACTAGGACGAACCAGGCGAGGACGTGAAGGACACCGGCACGACGCATTCATCTACATCGAGACGTCTTCTGCTGCCCTGCGTGTCTAGTGGTAATTCCATGACCTATAATCACAGTAGTTCTTGGTGTTATGGGGTCGAAAATGTTGTTTTTCGCTAGCGTAGCCTCCCATAATCCTACAGACTCGTCCTTCAGACCAAGAAAGCAGAGGCTTCAGAAAATGTACGATGATAAAGCCGAAGGTGCACGAAATGAAGTGAAGAGACTTCTAAGTGCCAGCATTATTAGAGAAGTAACACATCCAGAGTGGCTGGCCAACACTGTCATGGTGAAAAAAGCTAATGGGAAATGGAGAATGTGCATTGATTTCACAGATCTCAACAAGGCATGTCCGAAGGATGAATTCCCACTACCAAGAATAGATTCTCTTATAGATGTAGCAGCTTCTTCAGAACTCATGAGTCTATTGTACTGCTACTCGGGTTATCATCAAATTTGGATGAAGAAAGAGGATGAGCCAAAGACAAGCTTCATAACTCCAAGTGGCACCTATTGCTACCTTTGGATGCCTGAGGGGCTCAAGAATGCTGGAGGAAGCTTCAGTAGAATGACTGCCAAGGTTCTTCACTCTCAAATTGGCAGGAATGTGCTGACTTACGTCGGTGACATCATAGTAAAAAGCACAAAGCAAAAAAAATCATGTTGCCGATTTGCAAGAGATGTTTGCCAATTTCAGACAAGCTGGTCTCAAGTTAAATCCAGAAAAATGTGTCTTCGGAGTGAAGAAGGGCAAGTTTCTTGGTTGCTTGGTATCAACAAAAGGCATCGAAGCTAATCCAAGCAAAATCGAAGCTATCCTTCGGATGGAGCCACCAAATTCAAAGAGGGGGGCTCAACGGTTGGCAGGAAGGCTGGCATCATTGAATATATTTATTTCAAGATCAGCAGAGAGGAATTTACCTTTCTTTGAAATACTAAAATCAACCGAAGTCTTCCAGTGGGGTCCGGCTCAACAGAAAGCCTTCGAAGAGCTGAAGCAGTATTTGATAGATGTGACAACTCTAACCCCACCTTCATCAGGAGCTCTGTTACTTCTATATGTGGCTGCTTCCCATGCTACGGTTAGTGCAGCACTTGTACAAGAAAAACAAGAGGGCCAGGTAAAAAAGCAAGCACTAGTATACTTCGTCTCTGAAGTACTCAGCCTTTCAAAGAAAAATTATACAGAGTTGGAGAAGGTACTGTATGCTGTATTGATGGCCTCCAGGAAGCTTCGGCATTACTTTCAAGCTTATCACATAATAGTTCCTTCATCGCAACCCTTGAAAGACATAATGAGGAACAGAGAAGCTACAGGAAGGATCGGAAAATGGGCCGCAGAACTTAACAAATTCACCACTGATTACGTGCACAGATCCTCAATTCAATCTCAGGCGTTAGCAGATTTCATTGTTGATTGGACGCCAGGGGCTCAGGGTGAAGAAGCGACAAAAGATGCCGAAGCTTGGACGGTATTTTGCGATGGATCTTGGGGGACCTTCGGTGCAGGAGCAGCTGCTGTCCTAGTTGCACCCTCTAAAGTCAGAACATGTTAAGCAATAAAGTTAGACTTCAACTGTACAAATAACATTGCCGAGTACGAAGCTCTTCTTTTAGGGCTTCGGAAACTAAAGGCAATGGGAATAAGAAGGGCAATTCTTAAAAATGATTCCCAAGTTATTTCTGGCCACGTGGATAAGAGTAGCAAGGCAAGAGATCCAAAGCTTGAAAAGTATTTGGATGCAGTCCGAAGATTGGAAGCTTCTTTCGACGGATTTTCTGTAAAAAATATCCCAAGGGGAGAGAATGAGCATGCAGATTTATTAGCTAAGTCAGTGGCACAGGGGCTTCTTTTGCCTTCAGAAGTATTTTTTGAAACAATAAAAGCACCCTCAATCAAGCTCATGGAAAGAGCAGTGCTCACAATCTCACTTGTACATAGTGAAGACTGGAGGACCGAAATAATATCCTTCCTCCAAGGCAACTGTCTCTCAGACAATGAAGCTTATAACAAGGGAATGGAAGCAAGAACAAGACCTTATGTAATAATTGAAGGAGAGTTATACAAGCATGGAGTTTGTTCCCCATTGCTTAAATGCCTATCTAGGAATGAAGGACAGTAATTAATGAAGGAAATACATGCAGGACAGTGTGGAAACCACATTGGATCCAGGCCTCTACTGGGAAAGGTTTTTAGACAAGGTTTTTATTGGCCGAAGGCAGCTTCAGATGCAGCGGACCTGGTCCATAAATGTGAAAACTGTCAGAAATGTGCCAGAGACTAGAAACAACATTCGTCTCTAACACAACTGATTCAGCCTACTTGGCCATTGCAGAGATGGGGCCTAGATTTGTTAGGACCGTTTCCACCAGCACAAGGAAACTTAAAATATGTTGTAGTAGCGGTGGAATATTTCTCAAAGTGGATCGAAGCTAAACCTCTAGCTACAATAACTTCGGCCACAGTCCAGAAGTTCTTCTGGCAAAATATTGTTTGTCGCTTCGGTGTACCGAAGGCTATTACAGTTGATAATGGAACTCAATTTGATGTTGAAACGTTCAAGGTTTTTTGTGACCAGATTAGTACAAAAATACACTTTGCGTCAGTAAGGAATCCAGAATCAAATGGATTAGTAGAGAGAGCAAATGGAATTATAATGACAGGAATAATGAAATTAATCTTCAATGAGCCCGGAGGAAAGTGGCCAGATGAATTAATAAAAGTGGTGTGGAACCACAACACTGATGTCTCAAGGTCAACGGGTTTTACTCCATTCAAGCTCTTGTTCGGCGACGAAGCAATAACACCGGAAGCTTCGACAGAGGATGGCGCTGATTACCAAATAACAAAAGATACCGTATAAGGGACCAGACTTCAGGCCATAGAGGATCAATAAGAATAGGATCAATAAAAACCAAAGCTTCGACAGAGGATGAAGCTGATTACCAAATAACAAAAGATATCATAGAAGGGACCAGACTTCAGGCCATAGAGCACATCAATAAGTACCAGGCCAAAACAATAAAATGGCGCGATAGAAAAGTTCAATTGAAAAATATCAAACCAGGTCATTTGGTGCTCCGAAGGATAGCCAACCCAGATACAGTGGGGAAACTACAGCTGAAGTGGGAAGGTCCTTTTCTGGTAGTATCTTCATCAAGACCCGGTTCTTACAGACTGAAGGAGATGGACGGAAACGACATACCCAGGTCTTGGAATGCGGATGAGCTTCGGCGATATTATGTGTAATTGATGTAATCTTTTTATTCTTTCCTATGGCACCATTTTCCTTTCAGGAGGGGAGAAAGGTTTTTAATGGGGCTATAATTTGTAATTTTCATTTTTTGTTTAGCCCTATGCAATACAAGGGACATATTCCCCCAAAAATGTAACATGTAATATCAAAATCCGCACCATCGAGTACAAAGAGAACAGGGAAAAGCTCAAAAGTCGTCCCTAAGGGGATGCAGAGCTGTAGTCACTCTGAAGGTGACGAAGCTACAAAAGTCGTTCCTAAGGGAGCACAGAGTAAGTTCCAAAGCTCAAAAGTCATTCCTAAGGGAATGTAGAGCCAAAATACCACCAAAATAGAAGGTGAAGAAGCTCAAAAGACGTTCCTAAGGGAATGCAGAGCTTAAATGCCACCGAAATAGAAGGTGAAGAGACTGAAAAGTCGTTCCTAAGGGGATGCAGGGTCTGGGTGTGGTTTCGTGTGTGTTCGGGGTCATACATTTGCATATTTCATCACATCATTATTTGCATTCATACAAACATTCATTAGACATGTGTAGGATCATCATTATCATAACATGAAGCATGGACGATAATATGAAAGAAAGAGTTGTCCGGCTTTGGCGACAAAATGCTTTGTTGAATATGAAGAAGCTTCGTCTCAAACAAGACGAACACAGAGGCACTTTATACAATGAAAAATGCTTCGATGTGTACGAAAAGAAGGGAAGGTGTTTTTTGCCTTCGTCTCAAAAGTTGTAATTGTGGGTTTCGTCCACAACAAAGCAATTTATACATGGACGAAAAGGTAAAATTATATTACAAGGTATGGACGAATATGTACAATGTTGTGTTCAGCTCTCAATTACAATCTTTTGCAAAAATAATGCAAAGAGATCCTAAGCTTTTTACAGTCACAAAAAGAAGCTTCAGCCCAGCAACCCTCGGAACACGCTTCGACTTATTGATCTTCGGCGCCACCATCCTGCAGAAAGATGATGGTATAAGGTAAATGCAAGTGAAATAAAGAAAACTCAAGGTAAAAGACAGGTACAAGTTTCATACCGAGTCAAGCAATTTTCGAGCTTCGTCTCCAGCAAGCTCTCGCCCGCCTTTAGCCCAAATTTGAGTGATAAATCTATTTTCAATGCTTCGGGTCTCACCAGGAATATTGACCAAGTCTGATGGTGACAGGCTGAAGTTTGGCTTGTTCACTATTTTAGCATGCGTGCACCCAGCCTTCAAAAATGCAGTAGCCGTGCCACGAGAAGCTAACAGAGCACAGAAATCCTTGTGCCCAGTTATAACTTCATTGAGCGCATCAACTTCATTTTCAATATGCTCGAAGGTTTTCAGGATATCTTCAACCGAAGGGACAATTTCTTCAGAGCTGGGCCCAACCGAGTCGAATATTCCTTTTAATCGATGCATGCAGCGGGTGGCGAAATCCGAGCATTTATTCTGAAGGTCTTCTAGCGATTCCTGCAGCTTCGTATTCTTCTCAGCTTTGACATCGGAATTCGCTTGCAGTTCTTTTCTTTCTTGCTCGAAGCGCTCTGATTTCTCCTTTAAAGTTGTTTGAGCTTTGAGGAGTTCCTCGTTTAATTTAGCATTTTCAGATTGTAATTCCGCAAGGGAACCTCTCGTTGCTTGAAGCAAGAAATGTTTCTTCTCAAGAGAAGCTTCAAAATCTTTAATTTTGTTCTCCAAGCCTTCAATTATTATTTCATTCTTCTTATCTTCGAAATCTTGCTGCATTCTTAGCGCCTTGCTTAGCAGCATGCTCTGCGAAAACAAGTTAAGGTTAGTGTCGGTACCCTGAAACAGGGGCACCCCTTTCTACAGTATGAAGGAGCGGTGCCCATGCGGCTATCTCTAGTCGCGTGGCAAACAGCACCCGACCCCTCCATGTGGACGACTCCGGGGCTGCCACGTGGCCAGAGAAGACGATATACCTCGAGGTATCAACAGTAGGTCCGAACCCCCATGGGAAGGTACCGGGCCCCTATATATGCAGACTGGACCTCCGGATAAGGTCCGGGACCTCCGCGGGCGCAAGCCGGACCCCTAGGATGGGGTCCGAACCCCTCTGTGTGGGGTCCGGGCCACTCTCAGTTGGGTCCCGAGATTCTGGAACAAAGAGTACCCAGGCCTTAATCAAGGTCAGGCGGGGGTCCGAAGCCGACACGTGTCTGAACCATACCGAGTACGCTCCTGCTCCCCACTCAGGCGGAGACCCGATGCTGCCACGTGGCCGACTACCCATGACGTAAGCCAGCAGGCGGAGCCTGACGCAAGGCCTCTTGCCCGCATGGCCGCCGCATTTAATGTGGATAAGGCGTGCCGCCTGTCTATTCCACTGGCAGGTGATGTGCCGCCTCGACATTAAATGAGCCCTGTCCACTCAGCTGGCAGCGGATGTGCCGCCTCAGCATTTAATGTGCCCTGTCCACTCCGCTGACGGGCGGCGACCAGGCCATTCTGCAGGCGGCGTGCCTATCCATTCCGATGGCAGGCAGTACGCCCGTGCTGCGGCATACACTGTGCTCATCATAGCTCGCGCGTTACCGAGGAGGCAGCCGCGAGATATTAATACTATATGGACTACGAACATTATGGCGCTCGGAGATCTTCTGGGCGACACTGACATTGGATACTTATATATGTATTCCCTTCGTTTTGCCCCTAGGCCCACATGTCGGGGCTGAGCACCCTTGTACGTGCCCCCCTTCAGCTATAAAAGGGAGGGCACACGACGTTACAAGGCAGACCCAACTTAGGCTCAAGCTCACCTAGACTCCCAGACTCACAAGTTCATACAAGCTCAATACATCACACAGTGGAGTAGGGTATTATGCTCCGGTGGCCTGAACCACTCTAAACCCTTGTGTGTTCTTGTGTTCATCCCGAATCCATCTAGCAGGCAAAACGCTTAGGACCCTCCTCATCTTAGGATTTAGGGCCGGTGCGTTCCGCCACCCGGCCAGAGAATTCGCTCTCCAACATTTCGCGCACCAGGTAGGGGCTTAGGCTTTAGGTTTTGCTTGTTCTTCTGCTCAACGCCATGGTCCACATCGTCGAGCACCATGATTTCTTGCCCGAGGACTTCATGGTGGAGGAGGTGGTTGCCTCTTCCACACCGCGGGCCACCAACCTCCCAGCTCCTGGTGCAGCAGCTACTGTGCACTCTACGTGGCAGCACACTCCCGCGCAAACGTCCATGGCGTCTAGGGTAGCGCCTGGGGCGCTGTCCGCGGCCAAAGAGTTGCTGCGCCATCCTCCTTGCTCCACAGCCTCGCCAGGGGCCATGAAGCAGTGGCGCGACGACGTCGACCGCCTGCTCAGCATGGCGCACTCTGGCTCAACCAGGCCCCAGCCTCGGTCATCCCAGCGTCAACACGAGGCATCAGCGTCAGAGCGCTCCCCCTCGGTTTGTGCCGCACCGACGGAAGACCTACGGGCGGAACTCAACTGCCGGCGTGCGAGAGAGGACGCTCCAATCTCTCTGGGAGGTCTAATGACCTACGGGCAGAACTCAACCACAGGCGTGCGGGCGAGGATGCCCGCGTCTCTCTAGAGAGGGCACGTGAGCGCCGATAGAACGTCGAGGGTCACAACCTCGACTAAGACTTCGCTGCGGTTGCACCGCAGACTCCAACGGGCGCCCGGATCCAGGCGGGTGTACGTCATCTCTGCGCGGCAACTTGGCCATCCAAGTTCCAGCCGCACCTGCCGGAAAAGTACGAGGGTACTCAAACCCGTCAGAATTCTTGCAGGTGTACGTCACCGCCATTACGGCAGCGGGTGGAGACACCGCCATAATGGCAACAAACTTCCATGTTGCCTTGTCCGGGCCGGCCCAGACTTGGCTCATGAACCTTACCCCGGGGTCGATCTACTCCTGGGAAGAGCTCTGTGCGAGGTTCATAGCGAACTTTGCCAGCGCTTATCAGCAGCATGGCGTGGAGGCTCACCTCCACGCAGTGAGGCAGGAGCCCAGGGAAACTCTCTGGGCATTCATCTCCCGCTTCACCAAGGTATGAGGCACTATACCTCGTATTTCCGATGCTTCCATCATCACCGCTTTCCGCCAGGGAGTACGTGATGAAAAGATGTTAGAGAAGTTAGCCACGCATGATGTGGAGACTGTCTCCACGCTCTTCACTCTGGCCGACAAGTGTGCCAGAGCCGCCGAGGGCCGTGCATGGCACTCGGCGCCACAGACCGGGGTCGCCCAGACGGGTGGCTCGAGTGTCGTCTCCTAAGACGGCAAGAAGAAGAAGAAGAGCTGCGGCCACGACAAGCCGTCGTCTGCTGCTCCGGTCGTCATCGCTGCGACTGGGGGCCGGAACGAGCGCAACAAGCACCCACGACCGCAGGGGGTAACATCGGCACATGCCCTGTGCACCCCAACAGTTGCCACAGCGCCGCCGGGTTCCGCGAGATCATCAAACTCGCGAAGCGCGTCAACGAGCGACGCGAGCAGTCATCCAAGGATGGCTCCCCGCCTCGTCGCCGGCCTGGCAAGGAGAAGGTCGACGACGGTGATGTGGTCGCGGGAGGATGGGACCTCGGGTATCAATCACCTAAGGGGGACCTAAAGGATGTCTTCACCGGGGACTCCGACTACGCTGACGACAACGACCACCGGAAGAAGCTGTACGGCATGTACGGCGGGAGCTAGGAGCTCACCTCCCGCAGGAACGTCAAGTCCCTGCGCCGAGAGGTCCTTTCGACGGTCCCGGGGGTCCCAAAGGCTGCTCTGCATCAACGGTGGAGGAGCACCACCATCTCCTTCGGGGCATCTGACTGCCCCGACAACATGGCAGGGGCCGGTGTACTATCGCTCATCATCGCTCCTGTCATCGCCAACATGCGGCTGCACCATGTTCTGATTGACGGAGGGGCTGGCCTCAACGTCATCAGTCATGCTGCATTCAAGAAGCTACAGATCCTAGGGTCCTGGCTAGGACCCTCTCACCCATTCTCCGGAGTGGGCCCCCAACCGGTGTATCCCCTTGGGAGCATCGCACTCCCGATAACATTCGGGGCCAAGGAGAACTTCCACATGGAGAACGTCCTGTTCGACGTCGCGGAGGTTAACCTCCCCTTCAATGCCATCATTGACAGACCGGCCGTGTACCGGTTCATGGACATTTCCCATTACGGGTATTTGGTCCTCAAGATGTCGTCCCCAACCGGGGTCCTCACCGTGTGTGGCGCTTGCGGCTATGGAGAAGCTGCACGCCCTGACGGCAGAGGCTGCTCGCCCGGACGACGGAGGGAGGAACCCCTCGACCTCTGGGACCAAGGTGCCTACCAAGGTGCCGAAGGTGCAGCCGTTCGGAGCAGACAACGTCCCTGTCAAAGCCGTCTAGCTCTGCGCGGGTTCCTCCTAGACCACTCGCAGTGCGGGTGATCTGGAGGAGAAATAGGAACTCGCGATCGTCGCCTTCCTCCAGGCAAATGCCAACGTGTTCGCATGGGAGTCGTCGCAGATGCCTGGGATCCCCAGGGAGGTGATCGAGCACCATCTGAAGATCAACCCTAACGCCAGGCTGGTGAGTCAGAAGCCTCGCAGACAGTTTGTCGAGCGGCAGGACTTCATCCGAAAGGAGGTCCGGAAGCTGCAAGACGCCGGCTTCATCGAAGAGGTTCATCACCCAGTGTGGCTGGCCAACCCAGTCATCATCCCCAAGGCAAATGGGAAGCTTCAGATGTGCAACAACTACACCAGCATTAATAAGGCTTGTCCCAAGGACCCGTATCCACTTTCGCGAATAGATCAAATCGTAGATTCTACTTCCGGGGACAAGGTGGAAGTATACGTTGATGACATCATGGTCAAGACTAAGAGAGGGTCGACCCTAGTGGGAGACTTAACCCTAGTCTTCGACAGGCTACGGGCAACCCGCACGAAGCTGAACCTGGACAAGTGCATCTTTGGTGTCTCCGCAGGGAAGCTGCTGGGGTTCCTGGTTTCGTATCGGGGTATTGAAGCAAACCTGGAGAAGATCAAGGCGATTGAGGCAATGAGACCTCCGGCCCGTATCAAGGACGTCCAGAAGCTTACGGGGTCGTTAGCCACCCTTAGCCGCTTCATTTCAAGGCTGGCTGAGAGGGTGCTACCCTTCTTCAAGCTGTTGCGGAAGTTCGGTCCATTCTCTTGGACCGAAGAGGCGGAACAAGCCTTCCATGAGTTGAAGCAGCACCTGGTGTCCCTACCAATACTGGTAGCCCCAGAGCCTGGGGAGCCGTTGTATCTGTACATCGTGGTGGCTACGGAAGCGGTGAGCATGGTGCTGGTCGTTGAAAGGACGGCACAAGAAGGCCAAGAACCTGAGTACTCAGGACCAGCTGCTGGGGTCCGGACCATTCAGAGACCCGTCTACTACGTCAGCGAGGTCCTCCACGAGTCGAAGACCAGGTACCTTGAGACGCACAAACTTCTCTATGTTGTGCTGGTTGTGTCCAGGAAGCTGCGCCACTATTTCCAGGCACACAGGGTTGTGGTGGTGACTTCCTTTCAATTGAGAGCCATCCTCCACAACTCTAATGCCACAGGCAACATCACCAAGTGGGCCACAGAGCTCGCTGAGTTCCAGCTGGACTTCCAGCCTCGCCACGCCATCAAGAGCCAGGTCCTGGCTGACTTCATCGTGGAGTGGACGCCTCCCCCGAATGCTCCTGGGGGTCTGGATCCCGATTTGGACCCCACACCTGCGGAGCCCAGGGGTCCGGTATTCACCGAGCCCCACTGGACGCTCTTCTTCGACGGATCCGCCCATCAGCAAGTTGGCGGAGCTGGAGTGGTCCTCATCGACCCAAGCGGAGATCAAGTGAAGTACATGGTGCACCTTGAGTTCAAGGCCACCAACAACATGGCGGAGTATGAAGCACTGATCTTCGGCTTGTCGGCGGCCCTATCCCTAGGGATCCGCCAGCTTCTGGTGAAGGGGGACTCCCAGCTGATCATCAAGCAAGTCCGCGGGGAGTGTAGCTGTAACGAGCCCAGGCTCGCAGTGTAGCTACTTCACGTGAGGAAGCTAGAAAAGGACTTCACTGCCCTGGAACTGCAACACATTCCTCGGGCTGACAACTCGGCGGCAGATGACCTCTCTCTCTGAGGGCATCAACTTGGGCACCCGTGCTCGAGGGCGTCTTCGGAAGACGGCTGCTGAGACCCACCGCCCAGCCGGCCGAGCTGGGCGAAGGGGGCGAGACTAGCACCTCGAAGCTAGCGGTCCTGATGGCGTCCCATCTATAGAACCCACCCAAGGCTGTGTGTGCTATAGGAAATCCTGTCAGTCCCTTAGCGCTGCAGTCAATATCTCAGAGTGGTCCCAATGCATGGATCTCGGAGATCCGAGACTACCTGAAGGAAAATATCCTTCCTGAAGACCATGTGTCCGCAGAGCGCATAGTGCGGTTGGCTAAACGCTACGCGGTGGTAGAAGGGGATCTCTACCGCCGTGGCGCCAACGACATTCTCATGCGGTGCATTACCTAGGAGGAGGGTCGTGAGTTGCTCACGGAGATCCATGGAGGAGAGTGCGGAAGTCATTCATCATCCCGCACACTGGTCGGTAAGGCCTTCCGGCATGGCTTTTACTGGCCAACCGCTCTCCAGGATGCAGCTGAGATGGTAAAGTCCTGCAAGGCGTGCTAGTTCCACACAAAGCAGATACACACACCAGCTCAGGCTCTGCAGATGATTCCACCCTCCTGCCATTCACCGTATGGGGGTGGATATCCTGGGACCATTCCCCAGGGCCGTCGGCGGGTACCGTTCCTCTTCGTCGCCATCGACAAGTTCACAAAGTGGCTAGAGGCCACCCCTGTGGTCAATATCACCCAGGGTGCTGCTGTCGCTTTCCTCAAATCGATCGTCTGTAGATTTGGGGTCCCAAGCCATATCATTACGGACAACGGGACCTAGTTTACAAGTCGGATCTTCCAGGAGTATTGCGAGGACATCGGCACCCAGCTCTGCTTTGCGTCCGTGGCTCATCCAAGGAGCAATGGCCAAGTGGAGAGGGCAAACACAGAAATCCTCAGGGGACTCAAGACATGCACCTACGACTGCTTGAAAAAGCATGGTGCAAATTGGGTCAGCGAGCTTCCGTCAGTGCTGTGGGGGAACCGGACCACACCAGCCGAGCTACCGAGGAAACCTCGTTCTTCCTGGTCTATGGGGCCGAAGCCTGCCTTCCCCCGAAAATCATTATGGGCTCCCCATGGGTCCAGGCTTTCGATGAGTCTATGAAGGAAAAGCTACAATGAGAGGACATGGACTTCATCGACGAGCGCAGATGACAAGTAGCGATCCGAAATGCACGGTACAACCAAGCGCTCAGGCGCTACCACCAACGGTTCGTGCATAGTAGGGAGCTCCGGGTCGGGGACCTGGTCCTAAGGCGAGTACTAAACCGATAAGGGATCCACAAACTCTCCCCCAGTTGGGAAGGACCCTTCAAGGTGACGGAAATATGCCGACCCGGGTGTGTCCGCCTTGCTACAACTGAAGGAGAGCCTCTTCCCAATCCCTGGAACATAGAGCATCTTCGTAAGTTTTTCCCATGGAAACAAACCTGGGGATTTAGTTTTCTTCCTTTGTAACTAAGTTGCGCATATATGTACGCCAGCCTGGTGAGGTCCGCCCTCATAAACCCGGTCTGTTAGTCTACACTCATGGATATCAAGTTATAAAGAAAAGATTCGCCCCCAGATTTGTTTTTGTGGTGGTCTTATTTTGCTTCAACTTACGAGCATCATTTTTTATCTAACCCACCCATACAGTTCCCACCCTTGCTCGTATATGGACATCCGAATTGAGTAGCCAGGCTTGCAGTTTGGGGTCCCTCGATAGGAGGGTCTGGCAGCCTGGGGGCCAGTTCTAGAGAATGGGTACTTGTCTACTAGGGTGGTCCGGAGCTGTGTAGCCATTTAGCTTGGTTCCATACCCTAAGCCTGCACACTCCACCACTTTGTGACGGGTACCCTAGTATTTGGAACTATAGTCCTGTGGGACCAACAACCGGGGGTCTGGTTCTAGAGAACGGACACACGTCCCCTGGGGTGGTCTGGAGCTGTGTGGTCGCTTAGCCTGGTCTCGTACCCTAAGCCTACACGCTCCACCACTCTGCGACGCCTGCCCTAGTATTTGAAGTTGCGATCCAGGGGGTCTGGACACACGGATTGGCTTCCCAGTTTAAATCCTGCAGGTCCTGTTGCGTGAATCAAAGGATAAAAGATACCAGTTAGTGGGTCCTATGGGTGCACTACTAAAGCTTCCTAGCCAAGGCTGTGTGCAGGTCCGGGTCCCAGTCGAGGCTACCTCCTGGGGGCCAGGTCATCAATTTTTCTTAAGTATACTGGCATCCAGCATCGACATGTCGAGACTACATACCAGGGGGCCAAGTACAAATAGCATACAGATAACTTCTGTCACTGTTAAATTAATACTTCCCAAAAGTATCTTACAAAACAAGAAAATATTACAATCTGCCTCCCAGCGGGACCCTTGCCTTCTCTCTGCAAATTCAGCTACTCGTCATTAGCAGGATCCCGCTGTAAGCGCTCGGCCACCAGCTCCACGGTGTCTGGGCAGCGTCCTCTGCGTCGGCCACTGGACCAGCGATCACCGGCTCCAAGGATATGGCCGGGTCGTGGCTCTGGAAGCACGTCAAGATGTACTCGACTACCTCCTGGCAGAGTCTGCCACCCTCGGCCTCTAGGCGGGCGCCCAGAATCTGGTCCAGGCGTCAGAGGTGGTCGGCGGTGGAGTCCAGCACCGGGAGCGCGTCGGATATGGACATCGGCGGCTCCGACACCGGGATGGGGCTCACCCCTAGCGGCACCAGTGTCGTGCTCGCCTCGCCAGCCCATGCGGCGATGCGCTGGACCCCAGCGCGCTGCTCCGACTGGAGATCTTCAAGCGTTTTCTTCATCGCCTCCACCGCCTGGGGGGCCGATGCTGCCTGTGCCACCTACGTCGCATGGAACTGGCAGACCCGCTCCTCCAGCGCCCGCTCCTTCTTCTCCGCCTCGACCTCATGATCGGCTAGCAGCTTCTCCCGCCTCTCAAACATCTCCTCCCTGAAGGCGAGGTCCTTCTCCTGCCATGCGAGATCCGCCGCCCGCTTATCCAGGGAAGCATCCTTCTCCTTGAGGTTCTCTTCGGCCAGGGCAAGGCTGCTGGCCCTGTCATCCAGCCCCTGCTGCAGCCTTTTCAGGCTCTCCACAGCTGTGGCCTGCTGGACCCGCTGCTCCTCCAGCATCTTGTTGAAGGCATTCAGCTTCGCCTGGAGCTCCGTGATGACCTCCTCCCTCTGGTCCAAGTGTTCCTCCTTCTTGGCCACCTTCTTCTCCTTCTGGGCCACCTCTAGCTCCCGGGCGAACACCTTATGGAGGTCTTTCTTGTAGTCCTTGCGGTCCCGCTCAAGCTCAGACCGTTCAAAGGCAAACTAGCGGGACGCTGCCTTGGTGCGCTCCTCCAGCTAGGTAAACCAGTCGCTGAGGCGCTGGTGTTCGGCCTCAAGCGCCTCCCACTCCCGCAGGATCGCCGCCTCAGGCTCTTGGAGGGCCTGATGGGCGCGAGACAGCACCCGGGGAAGGGGAACCGGTGCCGCTTCTGGCTTGGCGCCGGACCGGAGCCGCCACCCAAAAATCACCTCCGTCTCCTCCGGAGTGGGCGGCAGGATGGAGCTGGACGTGCCCCCCTCGTCGACCTCGATGGCGGGGTCAGGCGCAAATGGAGCCTCCTCTGCCGCTGCCGACTGTGTATTCAATGGCATCACCGTCATTGAGGCTGTGGCGCCCGCCGGAGCAGTGGGGACCCCCTCCTCCGCTGCGGCACCGCTTGGCGTTGGCGCCGCTGCTGCCGGACCCCCAGCTGGAGCCTAGGGGCCCGGTGGCGCTGTCTCGGCGGTAGCAGCCGGTGGCGAGGGAGGCACGACCTTAGGAGCAGAGGGGGAGGAAGCCCTGACAAACAATGGATGGGTTAAGACTCGCCGACATGATAAAAAGACTAATCAAAGGGAAAGGGGCTTCACTCACTTGGGGCCCTGGACCTTCCAACGGCCTTGGAAGCGGGGTGACCGCTGCTTTTCCTGCTACTGTTGTTGCTGCTGTTGTTGTTGTTGCTGCTGCTGGCGCCCCTAGGGGAGATCGCCCCCGGGTGTTGGTGGCGGCGGCGAAACCGACGGTGGTGGTGGTTGTGGTGGCGGCGGACCTGATCGCTGCGGTGGCGGAGGGCTGATGCACCTCTGCGCGCCCTAGGCCCGGGAGCCAGTCTCCTAAGCCCCACCAACGGCCCTCTGACGCTTCTGGGAGCCGACCTCCTCGGTCCAACTGGGGGGTCCTAAACAAACGACCCGTTGGCGCGGCGCAGCCGGCACCGCCTCTCTTCCTCCGACACCCCGGTGCCGCCTCGGGCGGAGGAGCTGCTTGCGGCCCCTTTTCCCTTATCCAAGGGGTGGGAAGCCGCGATGGAGGCGCTGGAAGCTCCGACCGTGGCGCTGGGAGCCACGCCGGCAGGCTGGGGGCCACCAGCCGACGCGCCAGGGATCCGAATCCTGCAGTGGGAGTCCCGACCTCTAGTCTGACGAACCGCCATGCCGCTCTCATCGAGGGTTGGCAGCGAGGCCAACATCGCCGTTTACAGCGTGGGGTCATCACAGAGCGCCGGGATGCCCTGGGGAAGTATCAGGGATTCGGGGATAAAGGACTCACCAGTAATCCCCTTCACCAGGACTTCCAGCCCCTCCCAGGTCAGATCGGTTCCTGGCCCGCGCTGGATCCAGTAGATATTGTTCGGGCCGGTGAACCAGCAGCTCAGGCGTGCCCTCTCCTGCAGCGGCGCGATCCGGCGCTTTAGGAAATCTCCGGCCACATGCATAGAGGTTAGGCCACTGATCACCAAGGTCTTGATCCTGTCCAGCATGGGCAGGAGCTCTAGCGATAGCGATGGCTGGGTCCTACAAAGCTTGCGGTCGAGGGTTGGACCGTTGCTCGGCAGGGCGAGGCGGTCGTTAGCGTCGGCGCTGACGATCACCAAGTTGGCGCGCCAGTTCTCCCACCTTGCGCCATCGAGGGTGGAGATGTAGGACACGGTCGAATCCGGCCTCGTCTAAAAATAGTAGGCACCAAGATGGTCCCTAGCCTTCCCAGATTTGACCAGCACGAAGAAATGGCGGAAGAGGGAAGTGCAGGGGGCCACCCCCACGAACATCTCGCAGAGGTGGGCAAAGATGGCCGCCTGGAGGATGGAATGGGGGTGAGGTGCTGAAGCTGGAGCCCGAACTCCTCCAACAGCAGCAAGAAGAAGGGCGAGATCGGCAGCGCCAACCCGCAGGAGAGGTAGGAGATGAAGAGCACGAACTCCCTAGCGGCGAGGTCGCCGAGGGGAGTGGCGTCGGCGCGGATCCTTCCAGCAAACGCCGGCGCACCCCATCCGAGCAGGTTGCGCACCAGGTTGAGCGCCACCTCGGACTGCAAGCGCTCGGGATGGACTAGCGAGGCCATGGTGACTAAGGTGGCGGAAAGCAGAGGAGCGCAAATGCAAGGGGATGCGGAGAGCTCGAAGGCAAAAGGGCGCAGCAGTCGGGAGAAAATGTGAAAGCGTAACCGCTACACGCACGGTGAATCCCTTTTCAAGAAAGACTCCCTAGCTCGCGCCCTGAGACGCCGCAGAGAATCTCGCCCGACGCGCACCAATGCGACCCAGCCTATGACACGGGGGCCTGGGCCCACAAGTCATATAGCTGGTGTGCGGGCCTCCGAGTGCGAAGAAGGCGAACCGCCACGCAAGGAGCGAACTGCTGCCCGTAGTACTGCACCTCTTCATCTCCGCCGAAAACAATGGACCAGTCTATGACACGGGGGCCTAGGCCCACGAGTCATACTCCTTGGGCGCCGGTTCCTGGGTGCAAAGAAGTCGAACCACCGCTCACGCCAGCTCTGCGCCGCCTCGGGGCCGCCGCAGAAGACAAAGAAGGTAATTTTTTCAAACCAATGTAGCGGTATCGAGGTGCCTCGCGCGTGGCTCAGCGAAACCATCATGCGTGGGGGGCCGCGGGTCAGTCAGCCACGGGGACAGACGTGGCAGTTGGCATGACCGAAGGTGGACTGGCAGTGATTACGTCAGCAGGTGCACGGAAGCAGCGCGCCAATCGCCAATTGTTGGGGGCCTTCGGCTTCCGAAGGTCCTCAAAAACATGATTTAACAATGTTTCTGGAGTAAAGTACATTAACAGGTATCTTCGAACTTGGATCAGAGCCACAGTATGAAGAAGCACAAGGAACACGAAGGTTGGCGCAGAGCCGAAGCTGTGTGTAGAAGAGCTTCGGGAGAACGACGGAAAAGGAAACCGACTTAAAGATGAAAAACCAGATCAGACCTCGAAGAATTATCATAGAGTTATTGATAAACGTAAAGGGCATTGATGTAATTTTGCATGGGCTGCGACCCGTGCCTATAAATAGGTGAACAGTATCCCCGTACTGTTCACGCTGACTTAGCATTGGCTTTTGCGTCACACTTGTACTTTTACCTTCTCACGAGCTAAAGGTACATTTGTAATTTAATATCATTTCCATTTTTCTATCATGATAAAATAGAAATGAGTTGTCAATAGTACATAACCGTTTATGTTATCTTATACGTTTCATATGATTCCTTCTTCATTATTATATTTTATGCTAATGAAGGTATGTCCTTCGTAACCTTCGTCCGAAAATCATTATACCCTTAGGGAAATAATGCTTCGAAGGACGAAGGATAGTAACATTTAACATTTTGTGTTGCCTTGATCTTAATTCATAGCATTTGAGAACAAGTCTCCAACATTGGCGCCCACCTCCGGTGAACTCACTTCCATTTCTTGAGTTTTGAATACCTTCGGCAAGCATCACCTTCGTCATGCCGCCGAAAAAAGCATCAGCGACAGGGGCTGGTACTTTACAGCCGCTGGATCCCAATCAGGATGTCCTTTCTCTTAGAGAGGCCCGAAGCCAGAAGAGGAAGGCTGTTATTCCAACACCTCCGGAGGATGACCTGGATCAGGAGATCCAAAACCTGGAGATCCTTCAGCAATAGGTGCAGCGCAAGAAGGAGAAGATGGCTCGTCTAGCTGATCTTCAGAGACAGATAGACGAAGCTTCTGAGGAGGTTCGTCATCTTGTTCAAGATGATCAAAGTCGAAGGCCTCCACGCAGAGAGTTTCATCAGGAAGGCTTCCACAATGAGGATGACTGGTATGAAGATTTCCATCATGGAAATTTTGCTTTTGATGATGCTTCTCCTCTCTCAACAGAATTGCAGGCTACACCATGGCCACAGTCTTACAAGCCACCCCAGCTCCCCATGTATGACGGTCACACAGACCCGAAGCAATTCCTAATGAGCTATGAAGCAACCATATCTTCGTATGGTGGCAATACGGCAGTCATGGCAAAATCTTTTGTCATGGCCGTCAGGAGCGTTGCTCAGACTTGGTACTCTTCTCTTCGGCCAGGGACAATCAATTCTTGGCAGAAATTGAAGGATATGCTAATAACTAGTTTCCAAGGGTTTCAGACGAAGCCAGTCACCGCTCAGGCTCTCTTCCAGTGTACCCAGGACCATGAAGAGTACCTTCAGGCGTATGTCCGGAGGTTTCTGTGCCTGAGGGCACAAGCGCCAACAGTGCCCAATGAAATTGTCATTGAGGCCATGATTAAGGGGCTTCGGCCGGGACCATCAGCGCAGTACTTTGCCAGGAAGCCACCACAAACATTGGAGAAGCTGCTCCAGAAGATGGACGAATACATTCGAGCTGACAATGACTTCCGCCAAAGAAGGGAGGAAGCATTCAGGTTCTCTGAAATGACCAGGGGCTTCGGAGGAAGATTTCACCCGAGGCATGTTAGGTCAATCCATAACTCTGCTCAAACTGATGATCGAGGGAGCCAGCAGCAAAGGCCACAGCACTCGTCACAAGCTTCGGCCCAACATCAGAGTTCTTTTCGGCCGCCAGCGCCAAGGGGCAGAGGCGCCAGGGGCTTCGGGGGAAGGTTTGGAGACCAGCCAAGAAAAATATATTACCTATTCTGTGGTGAAGACAAGGGCCATACTACCAGGATGTGCCATGTTACCATTTAGAAGCAGAAGGAAATAGCGGAAGCAGCAGCGCAACAGAGTCAGCCGAAGCAGGTCATGCATACTGCTTCGTATCACTCACCTTATATTCCAGAATATGTAGGCAACCACCCTGCAGCTTCTGTTGCTTCGGCGAGCCAACCCCAAGCATCTTGGCAGCAACCTCCACCGCCACCGCCGACCCAGCGAGGACAACAGCCAGAAGGGAATCAGCACAATCATCTTCAGAGGGATTTCAGAGAGGAGTCCGAAGCTCGCAAAGTCAACAGCACTGTGCCAGAGTCGAAGCACATTTATTGGCAAATATCCTACCTCAACAGCAGTTCTTTTGCATTTTCTACATTCGCTATTACCCTTTTGTCAATAAGAGACAATTATGAAGAGTCTAAATGTCTTTTATTGAATTTCAATTCCTTGTAATACTTTCGTCTTTTACCATAATAAAAATATGTTTTTTCCATAGGCTTGAGTTGCCGAAGCATACGAACTTACACTGATTTGGAGGACCTTTGAATTATCAAAAAATTTGATCTAACGGACACAGTACAAATTGTTCGAAACAGTAAAAAGTCGTTCCTAAGGGAGCGCAGTGTAAGTTTTCTAAACCTACAGCGAAAAATAAACGCTGATTCCGCTGAAAGTAAAAGGCGAAGAAGCTCCTAAGGGAGGCTTACAGCGAAAAATAAACGCTGATTCCGCTGAAAGTAAAAGGCGAAGAAGCTCCTAAGGGAGGCTTACAGCGAAAAATAAACGCTGATTCCGCTGAAAGTAAAAGGCGAAGAAGCTCCTAAGGGAGGCTTACAGCGAAAAATAAACGCTGATTCCGCTGAAAGTAAAAGGCGAAGAAGCTCCTAAGGGAGGCTTACAGCGAAAAGTCAGCGCTGATATAAAAAGTGTGTGTGCTTTATTACAGGGATATGTATCTGCGACACAAAAATCATTTTGCATAACATAACATCATCACATCATTTTTGCATAACATAAGCATCATACAGCATACTGCATCTGGAACAAGAAGGGGATACAGTGTTAATCTTCGGAACATATTTTGGAAAAGAGAAAATCGTGCTAAGGCACAAGACGAATCGAGATGAAGAGTAGCCTCATTGGAGAGGCAACACAAAACTTTTTTATGGCTTCGGAGAATAGTTCACGAAGCTTGGACGTTTTTATCAGAGAAGTAAACAAAATCTTGTGATATAGAAAAGATTTTCTTCACGAAGCATGAAAAGAAGGGAAGGTGTTTTTTCGCCGAAGGCTCAAAAAATGGTATGTATGCAAAGTTTCATGCATCGTAAAGAATTAAATTATAAATAGACTATATATTACATTCAAAGTTACAATATATTACACATGTTATGTTCCAAATGTTTCTACAATAACGATTTAATTCTCCTTGAGAACTATCTCTACAGCTTCGTTCAGTAGCTGGTCAACAACCTTGTCCATAATGGCTTTGGCCATTTTTCTAATCTCATCGTCCCCCTCTGGGTGGGGGCCCGGAGATGCCTCGGCAGGTTCTGAGGGAAGAGAAGATACGACTACATTACTATTACAAACCGCGAACAAAGTCTGGAATTAAAAAATTACAACACAATAAGAACGACTAATTAATACCTATTTGCCCTTCGGGCTCTGTAATTCTTTCGGCAACTTCTGTCACTTTCCTAGCATCATGGATGCCTTTTTCACTCTTTTGAATAATTTCTTGCGCCATCTCTCGGCCGCCGTTGTCCCAGATATCAGTAAAGAATTTTCTGCCAACCATGCTTGCTTCGGCCGAGGGGTCTTTGATGTCTTCGGAGGACAAGGCAGCTTCGGACTGAGCTAAGGATTTTACATGCTCACAACCTCACCTCTCCAAAACAGTAGCAACTCCTCTAGCACCCGAAAAAGCGCAGATGTCACCGCGGCTATTCAGGATTTCCTCGAAGGCCTCTGCTTCGTGACTGATCCATTCCATTGGACCTTCGGGATCGCCTCTTGAGAAATTCTCTTCACTAGAGAATGCGCCAACGCTGGCGAAGCTGGATTTTATCTTTTTGACGCATTCTATGGATTTAACATAGCATTTCCTCTGGGACGCACGAAGCTCTTTAACACTCATCTCTAAATGATTGGCCAGTTGATCACTAAGCTCGCGTTTTGTTTCTTCAAGTATACGCTCTTCTTTAGCTCTAGCTAGCTGTTTCTGAAGATCTTTAATTTCACGTCTTTGGGCTTCGGCCTGGGCCTTTGAGGTAGCTTCGTCCTTTTTTACCTTGTCCACCAATGTAAGCAGAATTTTATCCTTTTCCAGAGCTTCATTTCTCAGTTTAATAACTTCTGAACGTAGGTTGTTGAATGCAATTTCATAGCTCTCATCTTCGGCACTCTTTTGTGCTCTCAATGCGTTGCTTAAAATTAAACCCTATATGTAAAAAAGGTTGGTATAAGAATAAAAGAATGAGTTACGAATTATAAAATTTGTAAACATCCAATTCCCATACCTTCAGGCTATTGTACGCAAGACTATCCGCAAGATCCTCCTTCGTCATAGCACATAATCCAGCCTCAAGCTTCGGAAACCCCATACTCCTAGACATTTCCCGACAAACGGATAATTCTTTGTTGTCTGGGAGGCAGTATAGGAAGTCATCTTCGTTTGTCCCATTGAACACTAATGCCCCCTTCGGATATTTCAATTCTCTGGCATAGTGATTAGCTTCAAAGATTTCTTCTTCGGACAATTTTTTCCCCGAAGCATGCCGTATAATATAATCGTACATTTTGGAAGGTGCTTCGGGGGCACCAGTGTTAGTTTCTTCAACCAAAATTGGTTCTGGTACTTTTATTTCTTTGGTTGCCTCTGTAATTTTTACTTCTTCTGCTTTCAAAGGTATTATCTTGGCCGGTTCTGAAGGCCCGGTTTCAACTCCAGTCTGCTGCTTCGGAGCTTCAGCAATGGATACTTCAGCAAGCGCCTCAGAGGTTTCAGCAGTCTTCTTTGGGGTTGCGCTTGGAAGTTTAATTGTTTCCAAAACATCTAACACATTAACCATTCTTTTTCTTTTTGGGGTCACTGTTGGCCCCTTTTTAATTTTTGTTGCTTTAATTTCTTCTGGAGGACTTAAAATTTCTGATATTTTCGCTCCCTCAATTGATGCTTTTGCTTCTTCCATCTTTCCTGTCGATGGCGCTTCGGCTGGCTCTTTAGTTTCTGGTAACAGAGTCTTTGGTTCCTCCAATTCTTTTGTTGTTGGCACTTCGGCCAGCTCTTTGGCTCCTAGCGGCGGAGTTGATTCCTTAGCTTCGGGGGCTGAAGATGTTTCACTGCCGAATTCAGGCACTGTGGCTAGTTCAATGTAACGTGGACGGTGTGTGAGAACTTTCACCATTTTTCTCTTCGGCGCTGGCTCGCTAGGACCAGCTAAAGCAGTTTCTTTCGCAGAAACCATACCTTTCCTTTTCTGCCCCCGTACCGGATAATGGTAGTCGGGGTACACGAACCCAATTGCATCAAAAACTCGGTTCAGTCTTTTCTTTCTTCGGCCTCCGAAGGCTGCTGACATTGCAGTATCTTCGGCCTTCGAATATGCCCCAAGCAATTCATCACTTACAGTTTCAATGCTCTTTAACCAATCATCATCTGGTTCAACGAATTTGTCTCCATACTTGAATGTATACTTCAGCCTGACTAGCCCACCTTCGTTAGTTTCTTTAACAGTTTCTTTCGGCATTTCCCAATTATCTGCAAGAGGCCATACTCTGAAGGCAATGTGTTCTTGTATCAAATCCCTTGTCCCAATAAAGGAGCAGACTACGCCAAAGGCCCGTTGGCATTCTTCGGCTGCTTCATCCATTTCTACCTTCGGTTTCTGGAGTCCGAAGCACTGCCAGATGGGGCACATGATGACATCCTTAATATCCTCTCGAACCTTCAAATCATTTTTTACATAGAACCATTCTTTCATCCATTCTCCGGGCCATCTCTTACGAAAGGTGGGCACGGGGCAGCTTGACCCAGATCGAGCGCTGAAGCTGTAGCAACCAAAGTTGTTATGATATTGCTCTTTACCCCAGGGTTTCGTTTCGTATAACAACTCATGAATATTGCAAAAACTTTTTGCACTTGGCTCTAGGCCCTGACTCTTCACAGCCCAGACGAAGATTCCCATTCTTATTATTGCTTCAGGGGTAAGTTGATGAAGGTAAACTTGATATATTTTCAAAACTTCCACCACAAATCTGCTTATAGGGAATCGTAGCCCAGCTTTCAAAAAGCTTCGGAAGATAACGACTTCATCATCTCCGGGAGTCGGCACAGTTTTTTCTCCGGCATCTGCTCTTACAATAGACATATCCCGAAAATATCTCCCCCTCATGTTTTCAAGGTGACTTTGCCCGATAGTTGATTTCCCGAAGACTGAATGGCTTGGTCGCCATGGCCGATCTTCGGAATCTTCACCCCCACTATATGCGTCATAACTGTCACTATCACCAGTATCTTCGGATAAACCTTCTAAAATCTCCCTTGTAATCTTCTCTGTGTTCGTCTTCGCTATTGACTCAAGAAAACCCAGATGCATCTCTTCAGAAAGGCTCAGCTTTGTTTCGACAACAACCTTCTTCTCCTCAGACATTTCTTCGGAATTCTTGCCTCTTGTTTCCGAAGCTTAAAACTAAGGAGAAAACCAAATATTTGTGGGCAGAAAGCTTTTTGAGCAGGTAAAACAGATGGCAGGAGAGCGTGCCAAATAATTTGTGGCGAGCCCCTATTTATAAACTCATTATGTCGGAGACTGGAGGGTCCCATTTGCCAATGACTATTGCTATTCTAGCAAGAGGAAGGTGTTTTTTCGGACCTTCGACTCATAGCCTTCGTCCATTTCGCAATCTGAATTTATTATTCTAACAAATTAATATTGTGAGGGGCTACTGTTGGGGGCCTTCGGCTTCCGAAGGTCCTCAAAAACATGATTTAACAATGTTTCTGGAGTAAAGTACATTAACAGGTATCTTCGGACTTGGATCAGAGCCACAGTATGAAGAAGCACAAGGAACACGAAGGTTGGCGCAGAGCCGAAGCTGTGTGTAGAAGAGCTTCGGGAGAACGGCGGAAAAGGAAACCGACTTAAAGATGAAAAACCAGATCAGACCTCGAATAATTATCATAGAGTTATTGATAAACGTAAAGGCATTGATGTAATTTTGCATGGGCTGCGACCCGTGCCTATAAATAGGTGAACAGTATCCCCGTACTGTTCACGCTGACTTAGCATTGGCTTTTGCGTCACACTTGTACTTTTACCTTCTCACAAGCTAAAGGTACATTTGTAATTTAATATCATTTCCATTTTTCTATCATGATAAAATAGAAATGAGTTGTCAATAGTACGTAACCGTTTATGTTATCTTATACGTTTCATATGATTCCTTCTTCATTATTATATTTTATGCTGATGAAGGTATGTCCTTCGTAACCTTCGTCCGAAAATCATTATACCCTTAGGGAAATAATGCTTCGAAGGATGAAGGATAGTAACATTTAACATTTTGTGTTGCCTTGTTCTTAATTCATAGCATTTGAGAACAAATCTCCAACACCAATCAAGCTTTGGCCCCACGTGTAGGCTTGTATCCTCCCCTGAGGTGGGCTCAGGGGCCACTGTCAGTACCCTGAAACAGGGGTACCCCTTTCTACAGTATGAAGGAGCGGTGCCCATGTGGCTATCTCTAGTCGCGTGGCAAACAGCACCCGACCCCTCCATGTGGACGACTCCGAGGCCGCCACGTGGCCAGAGAAGACGATATACCTCGAGGTATCAACAGTAGGTCCGGACCCCCATGGGAAGGTACCGGGCCCCTATATACGTGGACCGAACCTCCGGATAAGGTCCGGGACCTCCATGGGCGCAAGCCGGACCCCTAGGATGGGGTCCGGGCTCCTCTGTGTGGGGTCTGGGCCACTCTCAGCAGGGTCTCGAGATTCTGGGACAAAAAGTACCCAGGCCTTAATCAAGGCCAGGCGGGGGTCTGGAGTCGACACTTGTCCGGACCATATCGAGTACGCTCCTGCTCCCCGCTCAGGCGGAGACCCGATGCTGCCACGTGGCCGACTGCCCGTGACGTAAGCCAGCAGGCGGAGCCTGACACAAGGCCTCTAGGCCGCGTGGCCGCCGCATTTATTGCGGATAAGGTGCGCCGCATGTCTATTCCACTGGTAGGTGATGTGCCACCTCGGCATTAAATGAGCCCTGTCCACTCAACTGGCAGGGGATGTGCCGCCTCTGCATTTAATGTGCCCTATCCACTCCGTTGACGGGCGGTGACCAGACCATCCTGCAGGTGGCGTGCCTGTCCATTCCGATGGCAGGCAGTACGCCCGTGCTGCGGCATACACTGTGCTCATCATAGATCGCGCGTTACCGAGGAGAGAGCCACGAGATATTAATACTATATGGACTACGGACATTATGGCGCTCGGGGATCTTCTGGGCGACACTAGCATTGGATACTTCTATATGTATTCCCTTCGTTTTGCCCCTGGGCCCACATGTCGGGGCTCCGCACCCTTGTACGTGCCCCCTTGAGCTATAAAAGGGAGGGCACACGACGTTACAAGGCAGACCCAACTTAGGCTCAAGCTCACCTAGACTCCCAGACTCACAAGTTCATACAAGCTCTCAAGCTCAATACATCACACAGTGGAGTAGGGTATTACGCTCCGGCGGCCCGAACCACTCTAAACCCTTGTGTGTTCTTGTGTTCATCCCGAATCCATCTAGCAGGCAAAACGCTTAGGCCCCTCCTCATCTTAGGATTTAGGGCGGGTGCGTTCCGCCACCCGACCGGAGAATTCCCTCTCCGACAGTTAGAATATTTTAATCCATCACAAATATAACAAGAATCTAGACACAGATTTCACCTTGAAATTGGAGTAAAATAGGCTGCCGACAATGTGTTGTCGTCGGTAACCACTAATGTTAGATTCTAGCTTCGGGAAACCAACACTCTTAGACAGAGTGCCGATTATTTTTACCTCGGCGCGGTCGCGAATACATCCCAAAATTTCTTCGTCCACCCCGCCGAAGAGCATAGATCTCGGCTGATAGCCGCAAGATATTCCATATTCTTTTAGCTCCTCTTTATCTGCCTCGGACAATTCCAGACCACCCAGGTGCCAAAGGTCAAAACCTTTTTCTCCCAAAGAAGTATCAACAACTTTTTTCCCTTTGTCAGGCACTACGGCCATGTTTTCCTCTGCAGTCACAACTGTCTCTTCTACGACCATATCTGATATGAGCTTGTCAATTCCTGACATTGTGGTCGCAAGTTTTGCAGCTTCGGCAGCAGCTTCGGCACTTGCAGCAGTCACCATTTTGGACGCCGAGGCTGAAGGCGGTGTTCGCTCAATAGCTTGCATCACATTGACAATTCTTCGTTTCTTTTGACCTTCAGCCTTCTCCTTTGCGGCCAAAGGTTGATCTTTCTTCTGTAAAAATTTCGTCAGTTCCGGTCCCAGAGGACTTAGCAGCTTGATGGGCAAGGAATCAGTCATTACCTTTAAAATTTCTGCTACTTCGGCAGTAGAGGGCGTTGAAGGAGCTTCTTCTCCTGTCTCATCCACCTTCAGCTCAGCAGAGGGAGTCATGTCAAGCTTCTGCTTTTTAGAGATTGCCGCTTTTGGCTCAGAAGTTGATTTTGCCTTCTTCAAAATATTCTCATCCTCCTTTACTAGCCTGGCAGCTTGCCTATTTAGGATGCTGACAATCCTTTTCCTTTTCACCCCTTCGGTCCCTTTGTCAAGCCTTTCATAGTCTAGGTATTCGAAATTTAACGCGTCCATCACTCAATTCTGCCTTCGTTTTGGCCGGGTGCCGAAGGCAGCAGTCATTAACTGGTCCTCTTTCTTGGTGTAGTTGCCAAGAATTTCATTGCACATTGTTTCAATCATTTCTAACCACTCTTTGCATGGCTTCTTGAATTGTTTCTCAAATTTAAATCGGTAGGGGAGCTGAACAAGTTCGTGCTTTTCGCCCCCATTCTTCTTCTTAGGCATTCCCCAGCCACTAGAGGTCAGAAATATTCTATTTGCCAAGTACTCTTGCACTAGATCTCTAGTGCTGACTTCGGACGCTACCACTCTGAATTCTACTTCGGCTATATGGCATGGGGAGCCAAGCTGCATGTGGCACAAGGGCCTTGTCATCCCGAAGCTCAATTTCAATGGACTCAAGACCATAGTCATTAGCTTCACCCTTCTTTTCTCATCTGCCTTTATGTAAAACCATTCACTTTTCCAACTGGTCGGCCACTTGGTACGATAGCTAAGAACTAGGGCCTTCGTATACTTCCGATACGCAAAGTTGTAGCAGCCGAAGTTCTCATGAAGACCATCTGCTCTGGCCTTCGTTTGGTAGTGCAGCACGTGCACCCGACAGAAAGCTTCGGCATTGGGACTCATACCCTGGCTTCGGAGGGCCCATATGTAGACCCTAAGTCTAACGATTGCATTGGGTGTCAGCTGATGAAAGTATATCTCAATTTTTTTCAAAACTTCTCCAATCATCTCATGCAATGGGAAACGAAGTCCTACCCTGAAGAAGCTTTTAAAAACTATGACTTCATCGTCTTTTGGATCTGGAATCACCTCTTCCCCAGCAAATCGGACAAGTTTGCTCTCAGCCTCCCCAAAGTAGCCCAATTTCTTCATCATAACCATGTCGTCTGTCGTCACAGTAGATTTACCAAATTCAATGTGGCTGGGTTTCGTTGGGCTCAGAATAGTGTAATCCTCTTCATCTTCGTTCTCACTCCCTCCTTCAACTGCGATCTGTTCTGCTTCAGCAATCGAGGTACCTTTGGCAACAGCCTCCTCTGGCGCAACAAGACCCGATTGCCTCATCACTTCTGATATTGGTGCTGTCTCAGTTACTTCGTCCTCGTCTCCCTCACGAGACACTCTAGTAGTGGATCGTACTCTGGCCATTGCAGTGTTTACGCTTTTTGAGACAGCTGATCTCAAGTGCCAAAGCGTTTGCTCGAAAATGCAATTCAAAAACCTTCGGCTATGGTTAATTTTTTAACAACGCAACAGTGCGATGGCAATGAATGTTGTGGTAACTCCTCACCAACCCGTCTATTTATATAGTGCTGCAGGGGGAGAAGGCGAACTGCCATACCGCTCGCACTGGCTGAGAGGTGGACCATCCGGCGTCCGAAATATTATAATCGTTTCTCGGCAATGAGCTCAGGGAAGGTGTTTTTCGGACCTTTAGCATTCCAAAGCCTTCGTGTTTTTCGCGGATTGAGCTCGTTACAAAAACCGATCTAGCATCGTGAAGGGGCTACTATTGGGGGTCTTCTCCTCCACCGAAGGTCCTCAAGACAAAAACACCTTCAGCAAGACAGTACAAAGGCAGGTGTGATACGAAGATATAAGCCGAAGATGATGCGAACAAAAGCCGAAGCTATGACTGAAAGAGCTTCGGCTTGGTATTGTGATAAAGGCGAAGGACGATACCGACTTAAAGAGGAAAAGACTATATAGTCCTTAGTAGTTTGCATTATGATTATAATTAGTTAACAGGGACATGGATGTAATTTTGTCTAGGTTGCGACCCGTGCCTATAAATAGATGAACAGTGTCCCCATACTGTTCAAACTGAACTGTAACCGCTCTTGCGTCACCCTCGCATTTTCACCTTCTGGCAAACCGAAGGTATCAATGTAATATAGATATTGTGAATATTTATCCATGTTTATGAGAAGGGAATATAAGTAATTTGTTGATATATCATCATTATTTATGTTCTCTTGTATTTTATGTATCTTTAGTTATATTTGTTTACTGAGATGATGAAGGTATGTCATTCATGACCTTCGTCTGTGAATCATTATACCCAAAAGGAGATAATGAATCGAAGGACGAATGTCTTTAATTGTTAACAATTGTGTTGCTTTGTTCTTGATGTATAGCATTTAAGAACAAGGAACAACATGCACTAACTAGAGTGTTCAATTTATACACACAAGTTTTTTTAAGGACCTTCCTTACTTAAGACCTGCATGATGTAGCACAAGGAAAAAAGAGACATACTAAGGTCGGGTTAGAAAAGCAAGAACATATGAAGTTAACTTATGCAAGCCATAATTAATTGAGGTTAAATTGGCAAGTTCTTTTTATTTTCCTATGAATGTTGTTTGCAATGCTTGATATATAACTGTTAGGAAGACAAATTTTATGTTTTTCATTACTAAGCGAATCTTTTTTTGGTTGGGGTGCTATTTATTCATAATAAAGCCTCTAAAAATCAACAGTTACCTTTTTAAGGTATCCTGTTATGAACTTCTAAATGTAAATTGTAATTGCTCGATGTGTAATTGCATCTAATTTAATTGGCTGCATTTGTTCATAATAGTAGCTTCCTCGCGCGAGTCGTTGAACATTAAATCTGTACAGTCGAAAGAGTGTTGCTTTAGTCATGTATAAGCATCAACTAGTCGGTTACCCGTGCGTTGCGACGGCTCACAACAATACCCATGTAAATTATCCACTAAAAAAATCTCAAGATTTTTTATTGGTTGTCTCCACTCTTCGCATAATATTTTTATGAATGCACGGATACCATAGGCAACAAATCAGAGACCCCATCCTTCACCTCCCCTACTTCTAAGGTTTTGTAGAGCAGGATGGGAAGGAAAGAGGCGGGCATACATGTTCATTGCCGGATAAGGACACGACGAAGACCTGGGAATCTGGAGGCGACATAGTTAGTATACCGCTAGACATATAGGGAGAGAGCACGCAAGCAGAGAAAGAAGCCTAGCCGGAGCAGCTCCAAACCAAGAGGCACTCGCACCAGGCGTCAGTCCGAGAAGGGCAAGAGAATGCGAATGTCTTTCCAGCCCTGGACCCACCGAAGTGACATAACACCACTACCAACTTCGTAGCATATGTTGACTGCTGCCATGCTACGGGCCTTAGTTGTCCAATATCTCAGACCTGGAATCCTCATCGCTAAGATAACCTAAGCATGGCAGGTGCCACCATGTCCTCTTTGACGGCACACACGGAGAAAGGCCAGGAGCATGACCGACTCGCCCCATAGTGCTGGCCCAGCCCAGCACGATTATTTTTTTTATTTTAAAAAAATCATATATACATATGTACAGCTTATATTTAATATTATAAACACTTGAGCATGATGTTCTACTTGTTAGACAGCTTCGTACAGTGTCGTCCACTCTTCTTTTATCAGGGTGTGGGTTCAAACCACAACTGCTACATTGCTTTTTAATATTTTACGCTGAGTTAATTTAGAAGAAATATAGGGACTTTTTTGTAAAGAGATGACCGTTAAAACTGGTGCTTTAAGTACAGTAAAGATATATGTGGATATGCGGTAGTAAAACAATTAAGTTTACAAATGTAGCATCGTGAGCAGCCTAGATATTATATTACAATGGTGTTGCGTGCTAAAAGATGAGTGGATATATACATATACTTGTTGAATGTGAATTTTAAATCTGTTGGTGTAGGACTGAAGAGGATACATGGAGCTATCTGCCAGAAGAAAGAAACAAGTCATTAGCAGGCATATAATGAAGCATAGTGTGATCTGGAGTTCATAAACGAGATGCACACTGGTCATCACACAAAGCCATGGAGATTAGGGTCTGTTAAAGATCTTTCCTATTGTTTCGGCTAAATTAGTTCCTATTGTTTAGGCTAAGTCGGTTCCTATTATTTAGGTTAAACTAGTTGCTATTGCTTAGATTAGATTGGTTTTCATGTTCGGTTAGAGAAGGCCTATATAAATGTCTTGTGCGCTACAATAACGGGACAAAGAAAAAGTGAAAACCCTTGTTATCTTTTGTTTCATCTGTTATCTGCCATTTTTCTGTTTTTCTTTGGTGTTTTGCCGAGGAAAACATCCGAGTGATCTCTGCGAAAGTGAGACCCATCCAATCAACATCATCGCTGTTGTTGCTGGCGAATTGATTGACAACAATAGATTTGGCGACTCCGCTTGGAACGATTTGCATCATTTTACAGCGACAAACTGTTGGTGGTTGGTGTACTCATCGCCAATCATAGTCGGGGCTATGGAGAATAAGACGGCAAAGAAGACGGTGCCAGACAAATCTGAAGTTCATCCCCTCAACGTGATTAAGGTCACAATAGAAGACCTTACCGAGGCAGACAGGAAGGTGTTGGCACCAATCTGGGCACCAATCATTACGTTGAGAACCTGCGGTGGTGCTCTCTGCACAGGCACGAACGGTCCGCGGCTAGGGGCCGGATGGTCCGCAACCTGGCGCAGGGCTCGAGTTCCATGCCTGACGGGCCGGATGGTCCGCGCCTATAGGCCGGATGGTCCGCGTGTACGCAGGGGCGGCGGAGTTCACCGACGGCACCTGAATCTTGCTCTCGGGAGGGACCCCGTTGAGGAGGAGAGATTCTAGGTGTTGTCTAAGGTCGGTAGGTCACCCTAGACACCTCTAATCGACATAGAGCCGAAGAGAAGCGAAGAATTTGGGGTAGGGAAGGGCTAACCTAGAGCTAAATTAAAACTACTCCTAATGCATAAGTAAAATGAGAAATAGACATGATTTGATCGATTGTTGGGGGTTTAATCGGTCGTAGCCCTTCATCTATATAAAGGGGGAGGTCTGGATCCACTACAAACTGTTTCCCGAGCTAATCCCGTGGTTTTAGGTAACAAATCCCAAGAGAAACTAGGAACCCTAACTGACTATGCGCACACGCGGACCGTCCGCGCCACCACCGCAGACCGTTCAGCCTCAGGGCCCGACCGTCCGCGCGGTTGTTTCTAGTGCTCAACATATGCCCCCTGCCTTTTGGTGGAGGTTGACGAACCAAAAGCATATGAACTAAGCCTGATGCAAGCCACCGGTTTTTCGATCCAATATGGTGATCATTCAGTAGAGCCCCAATGTATAAAGGCCATTTATGACTGCATCTTTCTCGATCGTGACCATTTGATCAATGGATCAAAAGGATTAGAATGGAGGTGCCCCCAGCCTGAATAGACAAAGGGAGTACGCATGTAACATGGGTTCATCATCGTACCATTCCATATTTGAACAGGACAACACATCGACGATGAGTAGGTGGGGTGGGAAGCATCCTGGCATGACAAGATGAACAGGCGATGCTTGTTGCGTCGTCTTTCGACCTGTTTTACTCGGCTATTTTGTTTTATTGGGTGACCGAGGTTTCTTTGTTGGCCGATCGCATAGAATGGCCTTCTTGTTAGCATATTTGTTTAGCAATTGATCGAATGTAGGGCCAGCTTTTACCAGCCGACCATGTGCGTCATGTTGGCTTTGCCCTTGCGTCTCTTTCCTTGCTTTGCGTGGACGCTGACGCCTCTGGCCATGGGCGGACTGTCTGGCTGAGTCAACCGGACCGTCTGTCTGAGCACCAGACCATCCGCACGTAGGTGTCGGACTGTCCATGATGCTCGGGTCATGTTGCCGTGCTTGGCTCCTCAATTGAGTCTACCCCCTGGCACCTCTGGAATTGCTAGTCTTCTTGTCCAGAGCCTTCCAAGCAATCTCTTCTTGTGATATATTTGACGTGCGAGGATCGCTAATGATGATGTTTTCTTCCTTGCCTTTATCGGCCACTTCGGGACGAATCAAGACCTCTTTGCATGTGGGTTCTATGATATTGACAGGAAAAGGTTGTGTGTCCACTTGCATCTCCTGAAAAGCCAACCTACCCTCATTTATGGCTGATTGTATCTGTCGACAAAAAAACATTGCAATCATTGGTGGTGTTGGGGACTTGTTCTCAAATGCTATGAATTAAGAACAAGGCAACACAAATGTTAATGGTTAAAAGCCTTCGTCTTCCGAAGCATTATCTCCTTTAGGATATAATGATCTTCAGACGAAAGTCGTGAAGGACATACATTCATCATTACAATGTGTAATGTAAAACAGAAGCATGAGTTATGTGTAAAGAATACAAATAATCATTATATTATTTATATTCTTTACTGAAATGTCATGAATAGACATTAACAATATTGAATAACATTTGTACCTTTGGCTTGATAGAAGATAAGAATCCAAGTATGACGTGCAAGTGAATACAAGTCAGCGTGAACAATACGGTGTACTGTTCATCTATTTATAGGCACAGGACGTAGCCTAGGTAAAATTACATCCATGTCCCTGACACTTTATACTGACTAAAGAGTAATCAGTCGAGGACTTGGCAGTATATTCCCCTTTAGGTCGGTTCCATTCTCCATTACCGCCCTTGCGCCAAGCCGAAGCTTCTTCATTCATAGCTTCGGAATTGATTCATCCTTCACCCAGATCGCGCCCTTCATGTCGTGCACACCTTCATCTCAAAGTCAAAGGTCCCTCTGACAGTATTTTATACTTGGAAAGCATGTTAGTCATGTTTTTGAGGACCTTCGGAAGACGAAGGCCCCCAACAATAGCCCCTCGCAGTATTAATTTGTTCTTGCAACAATGAATTCAGACTCCGACGTGAACGAAGGCCTTAAGCCGAAGGTCCGAAAAAACACCTTCCATTTGCTAGAATAGTGAAAGTCAATGACAAATGGGGCCCTTCAAGTTGCAAAGCGCTAGGCGTATAAATAGAAACCCACAGCGGCAGCATTTGGTACGCTATTTCTGCTGCTTGCACTATTCTCTCAAATTTTGAACTCTTGCTTATCAACCCTCGCCTGATTTTCAAGCTTCAGTTTAAAGACAAGTGTTTGTTCCATGTCTGAGAAGAAGATGTCTGAGGAGAAGAAGATGACTGAGGAGGAGAAGCTGTATGAGGAGAAGAAAGTTGCGGACCCTTTTATTGCTGGGTTTTACGAATCCATGGCAAAAACAAATATAGAGAAAATCACAAAGGAGATAATGGCAGATTTATCTGAAGATTCTGATGACAGTGATGACTTTGATGTGGAAAGTGGAGACTAAGATTCTGAGGACCGGCCCTGGCGACCAAGCCATACCATCTTCGAGAAGTCGACTATTAAGCAAAGTCATGTTGACGCTATGAGGGGAAGATACTTTCGTGACATGACTATTGTGCGGGTTGGAGGAGACAGCACCGCCCCTGCTCCTGAAGAAAATGAGATAGTTATTTAAAAAAGCTTTTTGAAGGTGGGTCTTCGATTCCCATTGAGCAGATTCTTGGTTGAAGTGCTGAAGATATTTCAGATCTTTTTACATCAACTCAACCCCGAAGCTATAATTAGGATGGTCTTGTTTGTTTGGGCTGTAAGAAGCCAAGGCTTGGAACGAGCGCAAAGTGTTTTTGCAGTATGCATGAACTTTTGTACGAGATGAAGGCCACCGGCAAGGAGCAGTATCACAACAACTTCGGTTGTAACAGATTCATTGCTCGATCTAATGCAAGCTATCCGGTTCCGACATACCAGAAAAGTTGGCCTGGGGCCTGGATGGAGGAATGGTTTTTATGTTAAAAATAATCTGATTGAAAGGGAGGATATTAAGGAAATTATCCAGCGCCCCATCTGGTCTAGCTTCGTCCTCCGAAGGCCGAAGGTGGCTATTAAAAGTGATGCTGAAGCGTGTCAGAAGGCTTTTAGCAATGTCTGTGCTTTCATTGGCACAAGGGATATAATTCAAGAGAACATAGCCTACAAAGTGTGGCCACTTGTGGATAGCTGGGAGATGCCAAAGTAGACTACTGCTAAATCCAGCGAAGGTGGATTAGTTCGATTGAAATACACCTTCAGATACAGAGAGAAGTTCGACAAACCAAATGATGACTGGTTGAAATGCATTGAGGCTACTAGCGACGAGTTGCTTGGGACATATACCAGGGCCGAAGATGATGCCTTGTCGTCAGCCTTTAGGGGTCGGGGCAAGAAAAGATTGAACAGGGATTTTGATGCAATTGGCTTCATATATCCTGATTACTGCTACCCCTTGAGAAGGCAAGGAAAAAAGAGGAAAACTGCCGCTTCGGCCACCACTGCTGTGCCGAAGGGCAAGAAAATAAAGGTTTTAACCCACCGGCCTCGATGTATTGAAACGGCCGTAGTGCCTGAATTTGGTGAAGGGACCTCTTCCACTGTTGAAGCAAAACAAGTTGCTCCCGCCGTTCGGAGCGCTGAAGGATTGATTGTAGTGCCGAAGGTTCCTACAGTCAAGCTAGACGAAGCCAAAGATGATACGGCCAGAGAGCCAGAATTGAGAAAAACAGTGATGATGCCTAAAAAATTTAGACCACCGGCAGAGGCAGAATTGCCGAAGATGACAAAGGATCCTGCCACAACTCCCAAGAGAAGGAGGATGGCCAGCGTGCTAAACGCTGTCAAGGAGACCACAAAAGCATTGACCCCTGTTCCTACGAAGAAAGTTGTCGAAGTTGTCAAAGCCCAGGCCAAAGATGAAGCTGGGCCTTCAGTGCCTATTGAGACGAAGCCTGCCGCGCCTGAGGATAAGGCTGAGCAACAAACTCCGGATACCGGTATGACAGTGGGGCAGGTCGTGACAGAAAAAGCTAAAGCTCCTGCTCCCGAAGCTCCATCCGAAGATGTTAATTACATTATTTGACATGCTTCGGGGGAAAGATTATCCGAAGAAGAAATCTTAGAAGCCAAACATTACGCCCGGAAACTGAAATATCCGGAGGGGGCCTTGGTGTTTAATGGCACAGACGAAGATGATTTCCTGTATTGTCTCCCAGACAACAAAGAGATATTTGTCTGTCGGGAGATGGCTAAAAGCATAGGATTTCCAAAGCTCGAAGTTGGCCTTTCCGCCATGTCAAAGGATGACCTCGTGGACAGTCTTGTGTACAACAGCCTGAAGGTGCAGGAATTGTAAACTTAAAGTTTTTGAATTTGGGAATAAAGCTTTTATTCTCATGCTAAACATTTATTTTTCTTCTTCATAGGGCTTAATTCTGAGCAACGCCCTGAGGGCTCAAAAGAATTTTGAGGACGAAAGCTGCACAATAGCTCTTGGCAACCTTCGATCGGAGGTAATCCAGCTGAGAAACGAAGCCCTGGAGAAGGACAAAATTCTAATTTCATTGGTGAAAAAAGTAAAGGAAGATGAGGTGAAATACAACGCCCAGGCCGAAGCTCACAAAGCCGAGGTTGAAGACCTTCGGAAACAACTTGTCGAAGCCAACGAAAATCGTGCGGTCGCAAAGGCTAGCCAAGAGATTAGTGAATGGTGGAAGACGAAACTAGAGAAAAATATTGAGGAACTTCACGAATCCAAGGAAAGATGTTTTGAAAAATCCTTGGATTGTGTGAAGAAATTAAAATCTAGCTTTTCCAAAGTGGGTGCTTACTCCTCTAAGGAAAATTTTATCCGAGATGACTCCGAGGGTGTCATTGAATGGATAAGTGGGGAAGCCGAAGCTTTCAAGGAAATCCTGAGCGATCGCGGGGATATTTGCGCTTTCTCCGGTGCTCGAGGAATCGCGGCTATTCTGGAGAAGGCTGGATGTGATCACGTCAAAGCTACAGCTTAGGCCGAAGCCGCCTTCTCCATAGACGACACAAAAGACCCTTCAGCCGAAACGACTTTGGTGGGCCGAAAGTTTTATTCTGATGTCTGGGTGCACGGTGGCCGAGAATTGGCCAACGAAATTATAAAGAAGAATGAAAAAGACACCCATGACACCCGAAAAGAAGCTAGGCTAGCTAAAGAAGCTACAGAGCGACAGAGGCGCATAGGTATTGTTTTTGAATTTTAGCTTCGGTACTTACTTTATTGCTTTGAACTAATAATTTACCTACTACAGCTGAACTGTCGCCACTGTCGGAGCCGTACAACCCCATGACTGATCCAGACATGAAGGAAGCATTGGATGCAATAGGCATTGCTAACTCTATTATCGACGAAGTTGTCGACAAGTTATTGAACGAAGCCGCAGAAAGAATCCTTAGAGAAGAGTAGACTTTATTGTAATAATACTTTTAAATTTTTTATGTATGGAACAATTAATGAGACATGTAAATTACTGTAATATATTTCTTTACGATGCGTGAAATTTGCACACATACCGTTTTTGAGCCTTCGGCGAAAAAACACCTTCCCTTCTTTTCATGCTTCGTAAAGAAAGAAGCCCCTTCTATGGCAAGTCTGATAAAACTGTATTTCCCAAAGTTTACTTCGTGCCTCAGCACATTTTCATTTTGACAAAGTATTTGCCAAAGTTTTGCTTCGTATCCAATCTTTGTGACGTTGATGCGATATGATGTATGATGTAATGTTATGTGAAATGATATGATGACATGATGCAAAGTGGTGGCGATGCCGAAGACACACACGCGCGCGCCCACACTGGAATACACAAGACTCTGCATCCCCTTAGGAACGTCTTTTGAGTTTCTAAGCTCTGCATCCCCTTAGGAATGACTTTTGAGCTTCTTCACCTTCTATTTTGGTGGCATTTAAGCTCTGCATCCCCTTAGGAACGACTTTTGAGCTTCTTCACCTTTTATTTCGGTGGTATTTGGCTCTGCATTCCTTTAGGAACGACTTTTGAGCAGAAAACTTATGCCGCACTCCCTTAGGAACGACTTTCATGCAGCTTCGGATCATAATTTTTGGCTCTATATTCCTTTAGGAATGACTTTTGAGCAGAAAACTTATGTTGCGCTCCCTTAGGAATGACTTTTTTGCAGCTTTGGATCATAATTTGACTCTACATTCCTTTAGGAACGACTTTTGAGCTTTGGAATTTACTTCGCTTTCTTAGAAACGTCTTTCGAGCTTCGTAAGTCCATGAGGAAGATATATTTTACTCTGATGCAGGCACAATTATTACATGAAATTGAAATTAAGTTCTTCATTACTTGTTTCTCGCACAAACAATAAAATGGCATAAAAGATAAAGGTACATCAACAGTAGGATATTCCTTAGTATATATGCTTCGATTCTGGTACAGTGCTATTGATTGTACGAGCTTCAGACTCCTCCCTGAAGTCGTGCTGCTGTTGGGCATGCTGGTGCCCTTCTGGCTACTGGCTTCGGGTATGAGTAAGTGGCAATGGTGGTGGTAGTGGGAGCTGGGGCCAGGAAGCTTGTGAATGACTTGCCGAAGCAATAGAGGCTACAGGTTGATTACCCACGTATTATGGTATATAGGGAGAGTAGCACAAAGCAGTATGTAAGACCTGCTTCGGCTCATTCTGCCGCGCCTCTGCTTCGGCAATCTCCTTTTGCTTCTGAATGGTGACCTGGCATGTTCTTGTAGTGTGGCCCTTGTCTTCACCATAGAATAAGCAATATAGTCTTCTGGGCTGATGCCCATACCTTCCTCCGAAGCCACTATCGCCTCTGCCCCTTGGGACTGGTGGCCTGAAAGAGCTTTGTTGTTGCCCTGAGGATTGTGAGCTATGCTGTGGCCTTTGAAGCAGGCTTCCTCTGTCATCACTCTGACTGGAGTTATGTATTGATCTGACATGCCTAGGGTGGATTCTTCCTTCGAAGCCCCTAGTCATCTCAGAAAACCTATAAGCTTCTGTAACACCCCAGGTGTTACCTTGGCTAGAACCCACCTTGATACTAAAGGCTATGATCACATGTGGGAGAACTTAAGGGACAAAAGCATGAGGGCCTTGGAAAGCTAGATGTTAACCAAGGATTGTGAGTAACCAAAAGCATTACTCTAATCCTTGCACACTTACTACCTTGGATAAGAGGGGAGAAGAACCCTAGGCCTCTTTTAAACCCTATCTTCCAAAACCCTAGGTCAGAGGGGAAAGAGAGTGAACAAGTGTGCAAAGCATGAGTAATTTTTACCCAAACCTTAACTAACCTTATAACCTTCAATTAGGGGAGGGAAAGATTGCAAAAAGACCCCTGGAGAAACCCCAATTCAAATCTCCAAGTGGAGAGAGAGCTAGAGCTCTCTATTTCTCTCTAAGTCAAATTCTAACCCTAATCCAAAGATCAACCGTGTTCATCTTGAAGCTGACACCAAAACCACTTAGGATCTATACCAAAAATGTGGCAAACCACCTAAGGCACCCCCTGGAAAAAGTGGAAACCGAGACTTTGACGTTTGACAGGTTTTGGCATCAGTTTTGTCGCGGTGTGGGCAGTGAGACAAGCCAGATTTGGCGCCCGTCTATCTCCTGATCTAGGGCGTATCCTCCATTGGAACTCACACATGTGAGATAGCCCTAGGTGCCAGGAAGAGGTCTGCGCCGGATTCATGGCAAGATTCGCACGTTTGCGATCTCTGGAGACGTTTGAACAATGGAAGAAACACACCTCCACGTGTTCGACGCTTCCTGCCCGCGCCAGAGCACGCTCGCGCGTGCCCCCGCATGCCCAGCGCCGCGCCCGAGCCAAACCAGCGCCATAGCCCGCGCCCGCGCCTATAAAGCCCTCCCAGGCTTCGACTGCACTCATCCGCGCACCCTCAAACCTCACCGGAGTTTAGCTCGCCGCCGTTTGCCCGTGCGCAGCGTGTCCGCGGCCGCCCAATCCCTCTGCTACCGTAGACCGGCCAATAGAGCCATTCCCAACCTCGTCCAGCCCTCGGAGAAGACTGTGCACACCTCCGTGAAGCTCCCCGAGCAAGGAATCGGAGTTTGCTTCGCCGGAGAGGCCAGTCCACGCTCGTAGGAGCTCTCAACCCCGCCGGAGTACGTGGACCGGGTAATCACTCAACCATCCTTTGATTCTTTGTGCACACGGTCACTACGTTACCCCGTGAAGCTCACTGTGCCCTTGGATTGAACCAGTTCGCCGTGGTTTGGCCGGTACACTCGCCGCCGACGAGAACACCTGCCTTCGCGCGTGGACCGGGCGATTCCGGCCATCCCCGACGTCGAGCCGTACCTCGACGTGACCGCCAGAGTCTCCCCGAGCTAACCCCACCCTTCGTCGGACCTCCCTCGCCGCCGGTAAGCCGCGCCACCCTTTTCTTTCCCGCGGTTACTGTTTGCATAGGGGGAAGGACTGCGGGTGAGAGGGAGAGAAGGTCAGGGGGTTTTGTGAAATGTCAGAGACACAGGGGAATAGTGGAGCAAGGGTAGAGTTGCGAAGATTGATTTAGTTTAAACCCAGGGACCTCGGTGTAAACTGCTTTTTCAGAAAACCTTATTAAACCTGATTTTAAATTTGAACAGAAACTTTGAAAATCCATAACTTCTGTTTAGTTCATCCAAATTTGGTCAAACCAATTTTGTCAGACTCTAAATAATGTAACCTACTTAAGAAAAATATAAAACCCCCTATGTACTATAGAAAACTTTAAAGCTCTGATTTAATTATAGTTTTGACCAAAAGCTCAATACTAGGGCAAAAATTAGTTGCACTGTTTGACTGGGGTTAGAAAAATTTTTAGAAGTTTATATCTACCTACTAACCCAAATAAAAATGTTAAACCTCTCTGTCCACTCCATTAAGTTAGTTTTTACCCCTTATTCTATAATATGTTTAAGGATAAGAAAAATAGAAAATGTAATTTAAACAATGAACCAGAGAGCACCCCTATTTTTGTTAGGATACTTATTTAATGTAGTTCACTGGAAAAATATATCATACCCTGGTTTAGTATAAAATAAGTAGGATATCTTTTATTTTAATAAAATAAGGATAACATAGAAAAACCTTACAAAAATAACCCCAAGGTAAAAACACCCCCACCCTTGGGACAACTAATGTTTTACTAATGAGAACTTAGGAAAAATATAAAATCTGCTGTTGACATTTTTCAAATAATAATGTAGTAGAAAGTGCCTTTTTGACACTAAACTTAAGAAAATCATAACTAAATAACCACCCCTTGACTTTCTGTGATTTTTGGCACAGAAGCCTATTATTACTGGTAGATGCCAATAAAAATAACCCTTGGGACAGACCCCACCTCTAATTAAGAGTTGTAGTACAAAGTGGCCCATTTAACCAACTTTTATTCTTTTTGTCTTAGGCATAGCCTTAATATGATGAGCCTAAAATTCTTAAAACAGGCTAGAATAGCAAATGACAACCCACTGTAATTTTTACAGAATTTTTGGAAAATATTAAACCACTGTCATAGTTCAAACCTGCACTAGAGACCATAAGTAGAAATTAAGAAAAAAAGGAAAATGAATAATGGTAACTAATGTCATCCTAAAACCCCTGTAAATTGTCCACTGAAATCTATAAAGACAATGCAAATCCACTATGTTATCCTAAATGAAAACCTAAACCTAAAAGGTAATAAGTATATATACCACTAGAAGCCTCGCATGACTAAGAAACACTAAGTCACTTCTTGACGTAGTTCTTTTGTTAGCATAATGTTATTAAATCTTACATAATCATGACATACATGTTCATTGCATTCGATAGACTGTAACCTTGCTGACGGAGAGTACATCCTCGTGCCGGAGCAAGGAGCTGCTCTGGAGGTAGCCCCGGATCCAGCACCCGAGCCTGCATCAGAGGACCTGCCTGCCACTGCTTTGGAAGGCAAGCCCCGGTTTTATGCATAACCTGTTAATTATGCTATTTTACTTCACTTAATGATTGTAGGATTGATTGTGCACATAGGTGTAGGAATTGTTTGGAACCCTAGTTGCATGATCTCAGGAATCCTGATGAATACTAGTATGCTAGGTCGAGTAGCTGCTTTATTAAGTAGGATCTCAGTAGAAGACGAGTGATTTTTCTAGCACTCGCGCGAGGTCAGGACATTGATTGTACCCACTTTCATATCGTACTGATGTTGGGTGTGGGCAACAATCCATGGGGATTGGTTGTTCACGGGATAAAAATTTGAATAAGGATTAAGGTGTGGTACCGTGAGTCAAGCGTTTGAACGTACTAAACATATACCGAGAAATATGGTAAATCGGTGAGCCTAGTACCTGATTGAACCTGGCAGCAGATTGCCCTCCTCACGCGACCTGAGACGAGGTCTCCCATTCTGGTTATGGTGGGTACAAGTGCAGTCACTGCACGACGGCCAGTCGGGGTCAGTGAGGCATTGTACGCCAAGGCGGTGAGCCCCTCTCTGCTGACGGGGAATCGATGGGGACGGTTGATGTGTGTGGGACGGAGTGCCACTACATGTCGTGTGTTTAGGTTTACCTTGCAAGGTTTAAAAACTCGATTCGAATCGTCTGCTTCTCGCAGCTAATGAGACTGCTTGATCCATGCTGCTACATTGAGTAACAAGTGGAATGGTGTTGAGATGATACAAGATGTTGATTGCTAAAAATGTTTGCTACTATGTATGAATAGATAGTACATTTTTAGCCTTAAGAGAGTCACACTTAATTTTGGCAAAGTTAAAAACTTGATTTAGAAACTCAGCTAGTGCTTTTGGCAACCAAACCCCACAGCCAAACAGCTGCATGTCTAGAGGTAGAGGAGTAGACTCCTCACACCGGGTAAGTCTAGCTGAGTATTAGTATACTCAGCCTTGCTTGTGGCATAATTTTTTTACAGGTTCTCTGGAGGAAATGGTTGCTGGAATAACTTGGTCGTCCACCTTGCCACCGGGTTGGACTGTCGAGTGGGACCCTGCCTCGGCTGAGGAGGAGCATGAGGAGTGATGGGACAGGCTTCCCCATCTCTCTATTTATTTACCGTTAGTTTATTTCCGCTACACTCCGAACAATGATGGTTACTTTTGCAAAAACTCCGATGATGATGATGATGATGTAATAATTTAATACTCTGACATGTATGGTTTTATGCTTTATTGTATTTGCTCTGTGACTCACCATCGAGTGAGATTGTGGTACTTGATCCTGTCAGTGGCCGTGTCGGACTAGATCCGAGGGATTGACGGGTTATTCCCATTTAAGTGTGGTCTAGCCTTTAAGGCGGGGCTTAGGCACTTAAGTTGGAATAATTCGGGCAGTTCCGCCACAGCTTCTTCCCTTCTCTGACAGAAATCATTATCAGCCCGGATATACTCATCCATCTTCTGAAGAAGCTTCTCCAGGGTCTGAGGGGGTTTCCTGGCAAAGTATTGAGTTGTAGGTCCTGGTCGAAGCCCTTTGATCATGGCCTCAATGACAATTTCATTGGGCACTGTGGGTGCTTGTGCTCTCAGACGCAAGAACCTCCGGACATACGCCTGAAGGTATTCTTCGTGATCCTACATACATTGGAACAGAGCCTTAGCAGTGACCAGCTTCGTCTAAAATCCTTGGAAACTGGTGATCAGCATATCCTTCAACTTTTGCCATGATGTGATTGTTCTTGGCCGAAGAGAAGAGTACCAAGTTTGTGTGACATTCTTGACTTCCATGACGAAGGATTTTGCCATGACTGCAGTGTTGCCCCCATATGAAGATATGGTTGCTTCGTAGCTCATTAGAAACTGCTTCGGGTCTGAATACCCATCATACATAGGTAGCTGGGGTGGCTTGTATGATGGGGGCCATAGTGTAGCCTGTAGTTCTGCTGATAGAGGAGAAGCATCATCAAAAGAAAAATTTCCATGATGGAAATCATCATACCATTCATCATTATCGTAGGAATTGTCCTGACGAAGCTCTCTGCGTTGAGGTCTTTGGTTCTGGTCATCTTGGGTGAAATGATGCATTTCCTCAGCTACCTCGTCGATCTTCTTTTGAAGATCAGCAAGACGAAGCATCTTCTCCTTCTTCCTTTGGACCTGCTGATGGATTGCTTCAAGGTCCCTGATTTCTTGGTCCAACTCCTCCTCCTGAGGGGTTGGACTTATAGCCTTCCTCTTTTGGCTTCTAGCTTCGCGTGGTGTTTCTTGGTTGACGTCTAGTGGCTGCAATGCAGCCGCCAGCGTTGAAGCTTTCTTCGGCGGCATGACGAAGGTCACAGCTTGCCGAAGGTGGTCGAATGAGTTCATCGGAGGTGGGCGCCAATGTTGGGGACTTGTTCTCAAATGATATGAATTAAGAACAAGGCAACACAAATGTTAATGGTTCAAAGCCTTCATCTTCTGAAGCATTATCTCCTTTAGGATATAATGATCTTCAGACGAAGGTCGTGAAGGACATACCTTCATCATTACAATGTGTAATGTAAAACAGAAGCATGAGTTATGCGTAAAGAATACAAATAATCATTATATTATTTATATTCTTTACTGAAATGTCATGAATAAACATTAACAATACTGAATTACATTTGTACCTCCGGCTTGATAGAAGATAAGAATCCAAGTATGACATGCAAGTGAATACAAGTCAGCGTGAACAGTACGGTGTTACTGTTCATCTATTTATAGGCACAGGACGCAGCCTAGGTAAAATTACATCCGTGTCCCTGACACTTAATACTGACTAAAGAGTAATCAGTCGAGGACTTGGTAGTATATTCCCCTTTAGGTCGGTTCTATTCTCCATTACCGCCCTTGCGCCAAGTCGAAGCTTCTTCATTCGTAGATTCGGAATTGATCCATCCTTCTCCCAGATCGCGCCCTTCATGTCGTGCACACCTTCATCTCAAAGCCGAAGGTCCCTGTGACAGTATTTTATACTTGGAAAGCATGTTAGTCATGTTTTTGAGGACCTTCGGAAGACGAAGGCCCCCAACAGGTGGCATGGGAAAAAGAATTATGCCACTTAAGCACATCTCTTTAATTCTTCCATAGGAGGAATAGTATGAGTTAATTTAATGTTGCCATTTTTAGTAGTTCATCAAATATCCTATCGCATTTGGCAACATTAAAGGTAAATTTAATCTCTTCTTGTCGATTCTTTTGTACCGGCTGTAAGGAAGAACATGCAGAAGATTTGGCCTTTGTTGGCCAAACAAACTCAGCGGTATATACATCTGCGGATTCATCATCTGAGTTATCATGCTCTACTAGATGTATAGTACAGGCGGCCGATTTTGATGTCTCTTTAAATCGGCTTTCACAGGCTAAAGCCCGCTGATGTAGCTGAGCTATTGAAAAGAACTATGTCCCATCTAATTTTCTCTTAAGTAGGATAGCAACCCATTAAAAGCCAGCACTGCTAGCTCTTTGTCCGCGACATGGATCTAAAAGGATCGGTTTCTAGTGTCTCGGAACCTCCGGATATAATCGTTAACCGATTCTTCGCGTCCCTATCGAACTGAAGCTAAATCAGCTAGCCCTAATTCATATTCCCCGGAAAAGAAATGCTCATGAAATTTACTCTCTAGATCATTCCAGGAATTAATGGAATTAGGAGGCAGGGCGGCGTACCATGCAAAAGCGATACAAGTAAGGGATAAAGAAAGTAAACGAACACGAAATGCTTCCCCATCGGCCAATTCGCCTAGGTGTGCTAGGAATTGGCCTATATGTTCGTGTGTGCTTCTCCCATTTTCACCAGAAAATTTAGAAAACTCCAGTATCCTTGCCCCTTGTGGATATGGGACAATGTCAAACCGGTGATCATATGGCTTCTGATATGATTGTCCCACTCTAGCTACACTAACTCCGAGCCTATCTCGAAATAGTTCAATCATTTCTTCCCTAATTTTCTCCATCGCGCCCGGTGGCAAACCACCAGACCCTAGGCTATGGGGTTCATTCGGTCGAGCATTGTTATGCCGACCATCTTGCCGTGACCGATCGATAATGTTGATCGACATGTGATCGTTTGACGTGCTGTGGTTTAAATATGTAGGGGGCAGAACATACTGCTGTTGTGGTGTGTAATAATTTGGTGCGTAGTGTGCGACAGTAGGTTCTGCGTATGCGTATCCGGTCTATACGGTGGTACATCCGAACTGGCCGGTTGTGTTCGCTAATATTGGGGCGCCACGCGGTAGCCCTGGTGCGGTCCCAGACTGTTCGGCAGGGAAAGCCGGACGGTCTGCGTAAGGGCCGGACTATCTGGCCAAAAGCTCGAACAGTCCGACCATGTCCAGGGGCGCCGATCTGCCAAGCAGGGACGACGGTGGTGATATTTTCCCTGGATATGAGTTCATCGGCATACCATATAATGGCTGGGGTTGTGAATCCCCATTTGTCGCCGATGTATTAGACATAGATATCCTGTTACTAGTTTCATATGATGGAAAACTAGGAGCAACAGACTTTTCCAACGTACGCGTTAATTTTCTAATTAATTCTTCTAACCCTCCAATCTGTTGTTTCATTAGATTCTACTATTGATCTACATATTGTTCAATATATTGGATGTCGTTGGGTTTACTTACGTTGGGGACTTGAAGCGAAGATAGAAGAGATGCGACGTCGGTCTCTCCATGTTTGACAACTTTCTGGTGGTGATCCACCGTGTATTTTGATAAGAATTTCTCCTTCACTTGATGCATGTAGTCCTCGTATTGTTGTTGCTTATCGGCCGTCAGACTTTCAACAGCTGGCTTCGGTATATTGTCTTGGGAGATATCGGTGTGATCTTTAGAACCGGCCATTTGAGGGCCTGATTTTTAGTACATCTAGACACCTTTCCCCAGCGGAGTCGCCAAAAAGTGTGTTGGCGCCGATCCGGGCACCAATCACTGTGTTGAGAACCTGCGACGGTGCTCTCTGCACAGGCGCGGACGGTCCGCGGCCAGGGGTCGGATGGTCCGCGACCTGGCGCAGGGCTCGGGTTCCCTGCCTGACAGGCCGGACGGTCCGCGCCTATAGGCCGGACGGTCCGCGCATGCGCAGGGGCAGCGGAATTCGCCGATGGCGCCTGAATCTTGCTCCCGAGAGGGACCCCGTCGGGGATGTTGGGGACTTGTTCTCAAATGCTATGAATTAAGAACAAGGCAACATTGAATGTTAAATGATACTGTCCTTCGTCCGCGAAGCATTATTCCTTTGAGGATAATGGATCTTAGATGAAGGTTGATAAGCGTCTTATTACGAAGTTGAACCTTCGTAATAAACTTTCAATAAACGTTGTAGAATAATGTAAAATAAAAGGTAAGAATGAATAAATGATTCACAGATGCATTATATAATATTCACTTAATATATTGAATCATAAAATACAATGATACCTATGCCTTGACAAAGGTTGTATTCCGAGAAATGCGATTGCAAATGTCAGAAAAAATGCGTGAACAGTAACGTAATACTGTTCACTATTTATAGGCACAGGACGCAGCCTGTGAGGAATTACAAGTATGCCCCTTATAAGAACTTACAACATTGACTCAGACCTTTATGGACTAAAAGGTCATTCTATCTTTAAGTCGGTTTGTAATGCCGAAGCTCTGCGAAAAGGCACCTTCGGCTATCTTGTGCGAACAGCTTCATCCGAGGATCACTTCTTTCTATAAGACCTTCGGCGACGAAGCATAGACCCAACAGTAGCCCCTTTCGCGGTGCTAGATCGTTTTTCGTAACGAGCTTGATCCGTGAAAAAAAAAGTTTCTTAAGCTTCAGAGCGCCGAAGGTCTCAAAAAACACCTTCCCTGAGCTCGTTGTCGAGAAACGATTGGATTTCCCTGCGCGCAGCGGCCCCACCTTGCAGAGTTACTGTTCGGTCACTGCGGTCCACCGTACAGCGAGTGCGAGCGGGTGTCCGCCTGGTGTAAAACTCCTGGCACTTCACCTTCTTACCTGCGGCACTATATAAACAGACGAGTAGGTGTGAAGTTACCACAGCATTTACTGCTATTTGCACTGTTTTGCTGCCAAAATTTTTAACCATCGCCGAAGCTTGTTTGTCAGATTTGAACGAAGCTCCATCTTGAAGCCTGCTTCGGAGAAAAAAGTATCAAAGTTTCACAAGTTCATAATTAAATGGCCAGAGTTCGCTCTACAGCTAGGGTTGAGCGTGAGGGGGACGAAACTGAAGCTTCGGAGACTGTGCCCATCTCCGAAGCGATGCAGCGCTCCGGACTGGTGACTGCGGAAGAAATGCCTGCTGCCGAAGCAAACCCGACAGCTGCCGAAGGAGAAGGGAACATTGAAGAAACCGACTCCGAAGATGACTACCGTATTGCCATGCCCAGCAAACCCAGCCACCTAGACTTCGGAAAATCGACTGTTTCAAAGGTTGATCTCGCCAAGATGGTGAAAGCAGGTTTTTTCAGTGAAGATCAGAAGAAGCTACTTCGCTTCGGGGGAGAAGAGACCACCCCGAAGCCAGAGAAGGACGAGGTTGTCATCTTCAAAAGCTTTTTAAAGGCTGGGCTAAGATTCCCTGTTCACGAGATTGTTGCGGAGATATTGAAGAGGTTTGGCATCTACCTTCACCAGTTAACTCCTAACGCTATCGTTAGGCTTAGCGTTTATATTTGGGCCCTCCGAAGCCAAGCAGTGGAGCCTTTTGCTGACAGTTTCTGTCGAGTTCATGAATTGCATTATCAAACAAAGGCCAGAAAAGATGGGCTTCATGAAAACTTCGGTTGCTACAATTTTGCCTACCGGAAAACCGCAAAGTTTCCTGTAATCAGCTACCGAAGCAAATGGCCGGCAGGCTGGAAATCAGAATGGTTCTATGTCAAGGTTGATGAGGACAAGGAGAAGCTTGTGCAAAGTCCACTCGAGCTAACTTTCGGAGAAACCCGACCCCACTGCAACATGACACCAGAGGGTCAAACTCAACGGGCAATGGATGAATTCAGAATCATTGCAGAGCATATTGGTACCAGGGATCTGGTTCAAGAATTCTTAGCATTCAAAGTCTTCCCTACTCTGAAAAAATGGGAAATGCCAAAGTTAAAGGGGGAGAAGAAGGAAGGGGATCTTGTCCGGCTTCCTTACCACTTCAAATTCAAGAAATATTTTAAGAAGCCCTGCCAAGAGTGGCTGGATACAGTTGAGGTGATGTGTAATGAAATTCTTGGAAATTATTCGAAAAAAGAAGATCAACTGATGACAGCAGCCTTCGGCACCCGTCCGAAGCGAAGGCTGAACCGAGTGCTTGATGCACTGGGTTTCGAATATCCTGACTATGCGCAGCTGAACAAGGGTGCTGAGGGCCAGAGAAGAAAAAGAGCGGCCGAAGCTTTAAACAAGGATGAAGAACAACCACCAAAAAAGAAGAAAATATCAACTCCAAAGCGAAAACTATCCGAAGAAGAGGGGACCCCCACACCACCTTCTACTAGCGACGTGGAGGAAATTCTAAAGGTAATGACTGAACTCATGCCCACGAAGCTAAGTCCATTAGGGCCTCGACTGACGAAGCTTTTTCAAAAGGTGGCGGAGCCGGAAAAAACGAAGATAACCAAAGCAAAAAGGCAAAGAATTATTGCCGTAACAGAAGTTATTGACAAGACGCCACCGAGAGTATCAATTCAGAAAACAGCAGCTACTGAAGACACAACAAACGTCGAAGTCGCACCTTCGGAGGTCGCGGCTACCGAAGCCGCTACAGCCGAAAATGTGAACTTAGAGACTACCATTGAGAATATCGACAAAATTTTAGAAGACATGGCTGCAGAAGAAGCTGCCGCTGCTGCTAAAGAAGTCATGGCCGCAGTGCCTGAGAAGGGGAAAGAAATAGCCGAAGTCGCTTCGGACGACGAAGCCTACACATTTCAAAATTTAATTGGGCAAAAACTTTCGGAGGACGAAATAGAAGAGCTAAAAGACTATGCCAAATCTTGCGGATACAGGCCAGGAGCTCTTCTATTCGGAGGTGTGGACGATGAAAAATTAGGCTGCATTCGAGACCAAACCGGAGCTAAGGTCATCGGTACTCTGTCAAAGAGTATCGGTTTTCCGAAGCTAGAGACAGATATCAGCCGCTACCGACGACAGCATATCGTCGGCAGCTTATTTTATTCCAATTTCAAGGTAAACAATCTTTTCTCTGTTCCTTATTGGTTTGGATAATGAAAATGTTACTAACGAAAATTGTTTTTGTGCAGAGCATGCTACTGAGCAAAGCTCTGAAGATGCAGCAGGATTTGGAGGACAAAAAACACGAAGCTATAATTGGAAATTTAGAGAGCAAAATAAAAGAACAATCAGCCATCATCGAAAAGAAAGACTTCGAACTTCAATCAACCGAAGGCTTGCTGGCAGAGACCGAAGCTAAAATATCAGAATTGAATTCGAAGCTTATCGGTCAATCAAAACAGTTTGAACAAGAAAAGCTAGAGCTTAATTCTAAACTTGAAGCCGAAGTCCAAGCCAACTCAAATTTGAAGAAATCATTAACAAGCCTTCAGGATAAATGTTTGAATTTTAGCAACAATTGTATCCAACAACTAAAGAAGATCTTTTACTCAGTTGGAGCCAGCAGCGGGAAATTTACCCCTTCGGATGAAGATTTACCAAAAGCCTTCGATCATATCGAAGCTGAAATTGAAGAACTTGACGAAGTTATAGCTGGGCACGGTGACTTCTGTGCCTGGGTAGCTTCTCGGGGTACTGCTGCAGCATTCCTGAAGGCTGGCTGCGAGCATGGAAAGATTGTCAACAGGCCCAACTTCGCCCTGTCTCCATCAATTCTCGACGACATTCCTGACCTCGCCCGAAGCATCTCAAATAGATTCATAAAAATGATATGGACAAAAGGCGGGCGAGAGAAGGCTGGGGACGAAGCTCGAAGTCATCTTGAACCAGTAAGAAATCATACTTTGTACTTACCTTCTCCTTCACACTTGATTTTTACTCGGGATACCTTGATTCATGTAGGATGACGAAGCTGAAGGTGATACTTAAAGGATATGCCGCCGAAGCAGAAACCTGACGAAGATTAATAGGAGTAGACTAGAAAAAACTCAGGAGAATTTGTAACAACTTTTTGTAAATACAATTAATCTATTCTCAAGGAACTTTGTTCATACCTTGTAATATATTCTTACCCTTTTATTGAGACGCTTTGATGTGGACGAAATCAGTATTTTGAGCCGAAGGCGAAAAAACACCTTCCCTTCTTTTCGTACACAACGAAGCATAAAAGACCATTTCTTCTGTTTGCCAAAGCTTTTCTTTTTTGTACATGACGAAACATAAAAGACCGCTTCTTCCTCTTGCCGAAGCTTTTTCTTTTTTGTACATAACGGAACGTAAAAGACCACTTCTTCCTTTTGCCGAAGCAACCACTTAGGAACACAAATGCTATGAATGAATGCTTATGAATGCAAATGCTATGATGTAATGTGCGAATGAATGTCCAAAGCATATAACCGAAGCCACACTCAACCATTATTTCCTTGGAATCAACCACACATCAGCTCTGCATTCCCTTAGGAACGACTTTGGAGCTTCCTCGTCTTTTACTTAGACGGTATAAACTCTGCATTCCCTTAGGAACGTCTTTGGAGTTTCTTCGCCTTTTACTTAGGCGGTATAAGCTCTGCATTCCCTTAGGAACGTCTTTGGAGCTTCTTCGTCTTTTACTTAGACGGTATAAACTCTGCATTCCCTTAGGAACGTCTTTGGAGTTTCTTCGCCTTTTACTTAGGCGGTATAAGCTCTGCATTCCCTTAGGAACGTCTTTGGAGCTTCTTCGTCTTTTACTTAGACGGTACCAGCGTTGACTTTTCGCTGAGAGCTCTGCATCCCCTTAGGGACGTCTTTGGAGCTTCTTCTCTTTTTTCTTTTTCAGTTTCTGCACTCGATGGTGCGTTCTCAGCTGTTACATTTACATTTTTTGGGGGATTTTGCTCTTATAAGACTAAAAAAGGAAATTACACATGATGGCCCCATTAAAAACCTTTCTCCCCCTTCGGAAAGGAAAAGGGTGCCATGAAAAAGAAAAGAAAAAACATAAAAAATTACATCATGTTATACATAGTATCGCCGAAGCTCATCCGCATTCCAAGACCTTGGAATTTCGTTGCCATCCATGTCCTTCAATCTGTACGATCCAGGCCTTGACGAAGATACTACTAAGAATGGTCCTTCCCATTTCAACTGTAGCTTACCCACTGTATCTGGGTTAGCCACTCTCCGAAGCACCAAGTGTCCCGGCTCAATATTTTTTAGCCGGACTTTTCTATCTCGCCATTTAACTGTTTCAGCCTGATATTTATTGATATTCTCCACGGCCTGAAGCCTGATCCCTTCTAAAGCATCCTTTTCCACAAGGCAAGCATCTTCGGGACCTGATTCTGCCGAAGCTACTACTCTTATTGATCCAGCTTTTGCTTCCTCCGGAGTTATTGCTTCGTCACCGAATAATAATTTGAATGGGGTAAAGCCTGTAGACCTTGATGTTGTTGTATTGTGGCTCCACACCACTTTGATTAACTGATCTGGCCACTTTCCCCTGGGTTGATTGAAGATTAACTTCATTATTCCTGTCATTATAATGCCATTGGCCCTTTCAACGAGCCCATTTGACTCCGGATGCCTGACTGATGCAAAATGGATCTTCGTTCCAATTTGATCACAGAAATTTCTGAAAGCTTCGGAGTCAAACTGCGTTCCATTATCTACAGTGATTGCCTTCGGTACCCCGAAGCGACAGACAATATTCTGCCAGAAAAACTTTTGGACAGTGGCCGAAGTTATTGTGGCCAATGGCTTCGCCTCAATCCACTTGGAAAAATACTCCACAGCCACTATAACATATTTTAGATTCCCTTGAGCCGGTGGTAATGGACCCAACAAGTCAAGGCCCCACCTTTGCAATGGCCAGATGGGTTGTATCAGCTGTGTCAAAGACGAAGGTTGTTTTTGATCTCTTGCACATTTCTGACAACCTTCGCACTTTTGCACTAACTCCGCCGCATCCGAAGCTGCCTTCGGCCAATAAAACCCTTGGCGGAAGACTTTCCCAAGTAATGGCCTGGATCCGATGTGGGATCCACACAGGCCTGCATGTATCTCTTTCATCAACTCTATACCTTCGGCTCTAGATAAGCACTTGAGCAGCGGAGCGCAAACTCCATGTTTGTATAATTCCCCTTCTATCATGACATACGGACGAGCTCTTGCCTCTATTCTTTTATTGTAAGCTTCGTCATCTGAAAGGAACTTACCCTGAAGGTAAGAGATTATTTCAGTTCTCCAATCTTCGCTGTAAACAGGAGATATGTTGAGGACTGCTCTTTCAAGGAGCTCCACTGAAGGTGCCTTTATTGTTTCGAAGAACACATCCGAAGGTAACGGCAGCCCCTGTGCCGCAGACTTAGCTAGCAAATCAGCATGCTCATTTTGTCCTCGAGGAATATTCTTGACAGAGAATCCTTCGAAGGATGCTTCGATCTTTCGGACCGTATCTAGATATTTTTCAAGCTTCGGATCTTTAGCCTTGCAACTTTTGTCAACATGACCCGAAACCACCTGGGAATCAGTTTTAAGAATTGCCCTTCTGATTCCCATTGCCTTTAATTTCCGAAGGCCCAGAAGCAGGGCTTCGTACTCAGCAATATTGTTCGTGCAGCTGAAATCAAGTCTTGCTGCATAACAAGTTTTGACCTTGGATGGTGAAACCAACACAGCAGCTGCACCTGCTCCGAAGATTCCCCAAGAGCCATCACAAAACACTGTCCACACTTTGGCATCTTTATTTGCTTCTTCATCCTGAGCCCCTGGCGTCCAGTCGGCAATGAAATCTGCCAATGCTTGAGACTGGATCGAAGATCTATGCACATAATCAATGTAAAATTCGTTGAGCTCTGCAGCCCATTTCCCAATCCGTCCAGTAGCTTCTCTATTTCTCATTATATCCTTCAACGGCTGCGAAGAAGGAACAATGATATTGTATGCCTGAAAATAATGCCGAAGCTTCCTGGATGCCATTAAAACGGCATATAATACCTTCTCCAGCTCTGTATAATTTTTCTTTGAGACACTAAGGACCTCAGATACAAAATACACTGGAACTTGCTTCTTGAGCTGGCCATAAAGCTTCTCCTGGACAAGCGCCGCACTTACTGCTGAGTGCGAAGCTGCCACATATAACAACAGAGGAGCCCCTGGCGTTGGCGGAGTTAATGTTGTGAGATCTATCAAGTATTGCTTCAACTCTTCGAAGGCTTTTTGTTGACTTGGGCCCCATTGAAAGACTTCGGCTGACTTCAACACCTCGAAAAATGGTAAGTTTCTTTCTGCTGATCTGGATATAAATCTGTTGAGAGATGCCAGCCTTCCTGTCAATCTTTGGGCCCCTTTTCTTGTAGTTGGTGGCTCCATTCGAAGTATAGCTTCGATTTTATTTGGATTAGCTTCGATTCCCTTTGTTGAAACCAAGCATCCAAGAAATTTACCCTTCTTTACTCCGAAGACACATTTCTCTGGATTCAGCTTCAAACCAGCTTGTCTGAAGCTGGCGAAGGTCTCCTGCAGATCAACAATATGATTTTCCTGCTTCGTGCTTTTGACGATAATGTCATCAACATAGGTCAACACATTTCTGCCTATTTGAGACTGAAGAACCTTCGCAGTCATTCTGCTGAAACTTCCTCCAGCGTTTTTGAGCCCCTCAGGCATCCGAAGATAGCAATACGTGCCACTTGGAGTTATGAAGCTAGTTTTCGGCTCATCTTCCTTTTTCATCCAGATTTGATGATATCCTGAGTAACAGTCCAAGAGACTCATGAGCTCTGAAGAAGCTGCTGCATCGACTAGAGAGTCTATCCTTGGCAACGGGAATTCGTCCTTCGGACAAGCCTTGTTGAGATCTGTGAAATCGATACACATTCTCCACTTGCCATTGGCCTTCTTCACCATAACAGTGTTAGCTAGCCACTCTGGATACTTCACTTCTCTGATAACTCCTGCACTGAGGAGTCTTTTTACTTCATTGCGAGCCCCTTCGGCCTTGTCATCAGACATTTTCCGAAGCCTCTGCTTTCGGGGTCTGAAGGATGGGTCAATATTGAGCGAATGTTCAATAACATCCCGATTTACTCCACAGAGATCATTAGCCGACCATGCAAAAACATCTTTGTTGTTGAATAAAAACCTTATCAAGGTTTTCTCCTGGTCTTCAGATAATTGCGAGCCCAACAGCACCTTCTGCTCTGCTATGTCCTCACACAATAGCATGGGCTTCGGCTGATCTGCTGAAGCTGCCTTCTCCCTTCTGAATTTGTACTGTTCACAAGCTTCAGTTCCATCTATATTATGGATTGCCTTGGAGTCGGTCCAGCTTCCTTCGGCCCTTCTAGCAGCTTCCTGGCTTCCATGGATAGCAATAGGCCCTTGGTCCGAAGGTATCTTCATGCAAAGATAGGCAGGATGAAGGATTGCTTCGAAGGCATTAAGAGTACCACGACCAATAATTGCATTGTAAGGATATTCCATGTCAACAATGTCAAACACAACTTGCTCAGTTCTAGTGTTGTTGATGAATCCGAAGGTTACTGACATGGTGATCTTGCCCAGTGCTACAATCTGTCTTCCTCCGAAGCCACAAAGAGGATGTGTAGCATCATAAATCTTATCTTCTGGCTCTTGCATTTGTCTGAAGGCTTTAGCAAATATGATGTCAGCTGCACTGCCTGTATCGACCAAGACATTGTGAACCAGAAATCCTTTGATAACACAAGAGATAACCATGGCATCGTTGTGTGGGTAATCTTTGAGCTGAAGGTCCTCTTGAGAGAAGGTAATAGGAATGTGAGACCATCTTGATTTGATGAAGGGTCCTTGCACCCCAACATGCTGTACTCTTCTCTGCGCTTCCTTCTTCTGCTTCTTGTTAGCTGGCTCTGAGGACGAGCCACCTGTGATCGGGAGCACCAGCTTCGGGTCCGAAGCAACTCCAGCTTGATTGTTGAACGAAGCCATCAGCTCGGAAAAGTGGAAGTGAGTTCACCGGAGGTGGGCGCCAATGTTGGGGACTTGTTCTCAAATGCTATGAATTAAGAACAAGGCAACATTGAATGTTAAATGATACTGTCCTTCGTCCGCGAAGCATTATTCCTTTGAGGATAATGGATCTTAGACGAAGGTTGATAAGCGTCTTATTACGAAGTTGAACCTTCGTAATAAACTTTCAATAAACGTTGTAGAATAATGTAAAATAAAAGGTAAGAATGAATAAATGATTCACAGATGCATTATATAATATTCACTTAATATATTGAATCATAAAATACAATGATACCTATGCCTTGACAAAGGTTGTATTCCGAGAAATGCGATTGCAAATGTCAGAAAAAATGCGTGAACAGTAACGTAATACTGTTCACTATTTATAGGCACAGGACGCAGCCTGTGAGGAATTACAAGTATGCCCCTTATAAGAACTTACAACATTGACTCAGACCTTTATGGACTAAAAGGTCATTCTATCTTTAAGTCGGTTTGTAATGCCGAAGCTCTGCGAAAAGGCACCTTCGGCTATCTTGTGCGAACAGCTTCATCCGAGGATCACTTCTTTCTATAAGACCTTCGGCGACGAAGCATAGACCCAACAGGGGAGGAGAGATTCTAGGTGTTGTTTAGGGTCGGTAGGCCACCCTAGACACCTCTAATCGACGTAGAGCCGAATAGAAACGAAGAATTTGGGGTAGGGAAGGGCTAACCTAGAGCTAAACTAAAACTACTCCTAATGCATAAGTAAAACGAGGAATATACTTGATTTGATCGATTGTTGAGGGTTTAATCGGTGTAGCCCTTCATCTATATAAAGGGGAAGGTCTAGATCCGCTACAAACTGTTTCCTGAGCTAATCCCACGGTTTTAGGTAACAAATCCCGCGAGAAACTAGGAACCCTGACTGACTCTGCGTACGCGCGGTCGTTTCTGGTGCTCAACAGAAGGAGCTTGAAGAACTCGCGCTGGAGATGGAGGAGAAGCAGAATGAGAGGCTGACTTGCTTTCAGAAAACCAAGCCTTATGAACCTGTTGATCAATTGATGGAATGTAGGAAACGTGTGGTTCATGAGTTGGTAGTGCATAGAGTCAACTAAGCCTTATGAACCGGTATTGTCTCTTTGCATCTGTGTTGACTTCTTCATGTGCATAGCAGGATAGTTACAGAAATCTGTCCCCATACTCGCTAACTGACATAGCTCCTTGCCTCAGTGCTAAGAACTCCTTCACAATAATCAATCCTTCTAGAATATAATACCTTCAGGAATTATCTTTGAATTCTTCCCAAGTAATTGCATCAAAGTTGGCATGGGTGGTGAGGTAAGACTCTCACCAAGACTGTGCAGCTCCCCTCAACGGCGAGGACCATACATAACCTTTTCTCTATCATCACACTGGGCGGTGTGTAGCTCTCTCTCTCTCTACTACACGAAGCTAGTCTTCGCCATCCATGTGATCTATAGAGTGGGCAAAGGTGGGTGGATGTCCTCTCATGAACTCCCCACACTTGTCGCATGGCATCTAAGGTAGTTGTACATGAACGGGTTGTGGAGGTTGTTGGTTGGCTTATTGCAACATGACCATAGCTTGACCCATAACTTGCAACACTTGGGTTTGCATCTCAAGCATCTGCTCAATAGCCATCTGGGGAAGAGGTGGTGGTGGTGGCAACTATGACTAGGGTTCCTCATGAGGTTGGGTTCTCTATTGGGACTACCTAACACGTGGACAGGTGGGCTCAATCACTCGGGAATGGATGACCATAGGTGCACAACAAAATAGTAGGTAGGAAACTATAGCGTCTTGTTATGTGTGTCTTATCCATGTACAGTGTGGAGGTATTTATAGGTAACTGAGCGGATAGGTAGGTCTCCAAGTACCACTATACCCTGGTTACCTTCTAAATGAGCCATTTGAAGGTGGAGAGGGGTAAGCATTCTCTTATTTGATTAGTTTAACTATTTTCCCTTTTGTTCGGGTTCTGTCTGCTTCATCACCACAATTGTCATAGATTTCTTGTCTTTTTTGTAAATTGCTATTTACCGATTTTATAAACAGAAAGTGTTATCTCATTTCTTCCCGATTCCTTGAAATATGCTATTAGTGTTACAGCAGAGGAGCAGGAGGCATTGGACGGGTATGCACGACATTGTTGAACTCTACTATCCTCCCACTTCGTGCATATTTGAGATCGCATAGGAATACATGGGGTTCGACAGAGCACGTGTTATCGAAGCATTCTTTGCCTGCGACAGGAATGAGGAGCTAGCAGCAAACTATCTTCTTGAGCAGGCTGGTGAGGAGTATTAAGCAGGAGTAGTTTTCATGCGGTGAGAGAACTCTGCCATCCTCTGGTTGCTTACGCTTCTTGTAAACTATCTTTCTTTTGAACCTTGGCAGCCTTTCGTCAACATCTGAGCCACATTGACCAAGATTGGAAGTTCCGAGTGGACTACTCAGAGTTGATATGGAGCTGACAGTCATTTGAATTGGTTTATCTGTGCAATGTTACATGTTGCCTTACATTCAGTATAGAAATGCTACAGGTGTGCCTTCCCATCGGTGCTTTCGTCAGTGTAAAAGGGGGATTACAAACTGACGATGTGTTTGCGACACGCTGTCCTCAAGTATGGTAAATACTGCTTGACCGATTAAGCAACAGAAGTTGCAAAAGGATAATCGCACATTATAGCATGGTCTATTATTCAATTGCCTTCTCAAGGGGAGAAGCTGCAAGTACAGAGTGCAGCATAACAAACAAACACTTCTTCCTCGAACGGCTCCCTATTTCACAGGGTGCAGCACAACTTCGCGTCGATCGATGCCAGGCAGATGCAGAACGCTTGGTAGCCGGTCAGCGGGTATCTGCAAAAACACATTTTTTCTGAGATGGAACCGACTTCTATGTACTGGAGTAATTTTGTGTGATTCTTTTTTTGGTTACCTAAAGTCCATTATGTACTTGGATTTGCCAACCCTACCAAGCTGCAACACCGTCTGCCTCCCATTTTCCTGCCAAGCAAAGTTAAATGTGTGTTATGGATCTGATGATCTCTGATACGTGCTACGTATGAGCCACAGAAATGAAATGCTGCTACCTCCAAAGTCATCTGAAAATTCTTGACCGATGTTTGCACCTTGTACCCCATCCTTCCTGCCCTTTCTCTGAAGTCCAGTTCGTAGCGCTTTGTCATCTGTTGTCAACACGCACATACATTATACAATCGGCTTGCCTATTAGTATGCCACCACTCCGAAATACGAATCAAACAAGCTGCCATGAACTCCCTTACATGGTTGTAGAACGGGGCTCTTGAGCACAACTGGTCAGCTCTGCTCTTCTTCTCCTGCCAATCCTTTGGGAGCCCACTGACATGCTGGATCTGCAAAACTTACACAGCCACTAAGAACCATCGGCCTGATTCCAAATCAGCTCGCTGAATGCTGGGGAAAAAAAAGAATCATCTGAACCTACCTGAGCAGAACTGTTTGCCTTGAGCTGCATGGACTGGTTCTTGGGGATCCATGCCCTCAAGCTCCTGAAACTCCCGGTGAGCGTGGTGATGGTGGGGGCAAACCTGCAGGAACCAAAACAAAACTCTGGTGGGTCAAGGAGCGTTCCGGAAGGGAGCATCTGGTCCCTGATGTATTTTGAAGTCGGTCGGGTGCGGTGCGGGTCTTACGCGACAACGGCAAGGAGCCGCTTCGACTGGTTCTTGAGCTCGTCACCCTGCCAGCCAGCCATGAGCATCGCATCCGCTCACCAAGCGCTCAAAAAACGGAATCAGGACCGAAGCATGATTTGAGCCGCGGACGTACGTACCTGGCCCCAGATTCGGTACTTGGATCCGACCAGGTTGGCGCGCACCGCGCCGAGGAAGCTGGTGTCGGCGGTGCAGAAGATGCCGTCCTGGTTCTGCGCCACGACGAACTCGGACCTGCCCCTCCTCCTCCGGTGCCGCGCCACCGCCAGCTTGCGGTCCTGCCGCCCCTGCCCCTCCTGCGCGCCATTCCCGAAGGAAACTGAAGTAATAAGCCTCGAATCGCCTAGCAGAGGCTGGGGAACAAGGCAGCTGGGAGGCTGCACTATCTCACATTGGTATAGAGGGAGTAGAGCGCGACGCCTCTGGCGCCGGTGGCCGCCTCCCTGGCGATGACGCACGTGCACCGTCCGACGTCCTGAGGCAGAGGCCGGCACAGCAGCGCCCTGCATGCAGGGACAGGGGAAAGAGGGGGGAAGGCGTCGTTACTAGCTGCTGCGTGCGTGGTGCCGCGGAGGGCCGGGCTGCGCGGCGCGAGGCGGCGTACCTGTTGGGGAGCGTGGCCCAGGAGGAGGCCGGCGCGGACTCGCTGTCGGAGAGGTCCCACGCCTCGTAGTTGGAGGACGGCGGCGGGAGCAGCTCCCTGCCCCTGGGCCCGACGACGAACGCGGGCAGCGCCGCCGCCGCCGCCTCGTCCTTCATGCGGAGCTGCAGCGACGACGGCCTCAGCGGCGGCGGAGGTGGCGCTACAACCGGCGCCGGCTCCGCGGGCTTCGGCGGCTCGGCGGCCGTCGCCGCAGCCGCCGCCTTCCCGTGGCCGAGGCTCTTGGGCGGCTGGTTCTCCTTCTCGGCGGATGCCGCCGGCCCGCGCCTGACGCTCGCCACGGCCGGAGCCGGAGCCGGAGCCGCCGCGACGTTGTTGCTTCGGGGACGCAGCGCCGGCTCCCTCCTGGCCCTGGTCGTCTTGGGGTTTGGGACGGTCGCCATCCCCGAGCGGGCGTGGCCTGACGAGACGAGGCTGCAGTAGCGCGCGGTGCAGTGCAGCCGTGCAGGCGCTCTGTCTGTTGGCAAGCCGGAGACGCGGGGCGGGGGTGTGGTGTGGACGCCGGACGGACTGGTGAGTGGTGAGCAGTGAGTGACCAGTTACCAGTGACTAGTGGACGATTTGTTGTTTATTGGTGGGTGATTTGGAGGGAGGATTTAAATTTGAAACCGGTGAGAACGACGGGTTGGCCTCGCTTGGTCTCGGCGGATGCTATAGCTTTGCGCTGGCAGGTGGCAACGGGTCGTCCCCCTCGGGAGTCGTGCGTCTCCGGCCATCTTTTGGTTTGGACCTTCTACACCCCCCTAATGGATTTTTGTCTGTCATGCACTCACTCATGCTCCTACTGTCCTACAGTACGCTACTGCTGGTACCACTCCTAGTGCGTACTGTACGACTGTTCGTTGTATATGCGATTTTGAGAAATCACGACTCCGCGAGCATTTGAGATGGACTGAAAATTCCAATTTCCAAATGCTAGCTCATACTACACGAGAGCATTTTAGCCTTCAATTACTGCTGGCGGTAGAGTATATGTATATGGTAAATAAAACCACTAAAATGAATGAAGTGAGGAGGAGCAGTAAAGTACAGACAATGAATGAAGTAGCGGAACCGTGACGCTGACGCATCCGTATTTGACAAGGTTGACCAGAGCCCCAGGTGGTCCCCGGCTTTTTCGTATCCAGCTGCTTGCAGTGTCAGTTGTCAGGTCGCTTTTTCTTTTATGGGCTGCAACCTCGCAAGTAGTACGAGGCGAGCTCGGCTTCGGAACCAATCAGGCGGAAGGGACGAAAAAGCCCGTGTTTTAAACGCTTCTCCGAGTGACTTGTTTTTACCGTCTTGTTGTAATGGAAAGAAGTTCAAATCACTCGACATGTTTGACCTTGTGGGCGTGGTCGAGACTTGTGTCACGTCATCACGTGACCACGTGGGAGGTGCCAAGACTTAACCAATATCCCATCATGCAATGCCTCACTACCAGACCTATTGGTAGGGTCTAGTTGCGGCACGTATCTCTGGCGACCTCTATCCGCTAGGCTCCCATCGAAGCCAAGAGGCTCTAGTGTCTGCCCACTTCGCTAACTATAATGGGGTACGGGTGTGCGTCGGTCGTGCGCGAGGTCCGAGCACGCCACGTGTTCTAGGACTCGTGGACGCCATTGACCAGAGGGGTCCAGACACACCATGTGTGCAAAGCCACCCACACTATAACTGCTCAAGGTTCACAATATTGAAGAAATGATTCTCTCAATGTATGCTCAATATGATGTGACTCAAGAATGGCTTGACAGGGTGAAGATAGCAAGGAAAGGGCTTCGAGGGACCAGGCGAAGGTGAAGGCCAAGATTAGTGTGTGGGCTTGAGTGAACAAATCTTTGAGTGAGATTGAGAGCTGCAATTTTTGTGCTTCTAGCTCCTAGACGACTAGGTGTCTCTTGTGAGTCTCCAAATCTTGTGGAATACCATAAGAAAGTTTGTATTACCCGCTCGTTTGAGCAAATATTAGTGTGTGAGCTTGACCTTTGTGGTCGACGAAGGGAGGATTAGGGTTGAAAGAGACCCGACTCTTTGTGCGCTCCTCAATGAGGAAGTAGGGCACCTTTTGTGGTGTGATCGAACCTCGGGATAAATCTTGTGTCTCTTGTGTTCTTGTTCATTATGTTTGTTCGTGTTCTTCGTTCTCTCACCATTCCGTGTTAGAATTGTCCGTATCTTTTTGGTGTGTGGATTTTGAGAAGTGCCTTTCTCAGATCTACTACTTTAAACCATGTGGATCATCTAGGACATCTCATTTACAAAGATAACAGGGTGAATTTTGAGATCAATTCAGTTTTATATCTCATTCTTTAGTTGAGCTCGTGCAAACCAGTTGAACCGGTTTTGACATCGATTGAACCGGTTTTACCCAGTTCGTTTCTAGTTTTTGTTGAAAAGGTTTCTGCTTGCCTATTCACCCCACTCTAGTCAACTTTCAATTGGTATATCAAAGCCTAATCCTCGTTCTAACACTTAACTACGTGAGGAAAAGGTCATGTCAGGGGGACTAAGAAACGAAAGTGCTTCTAAGCTTGAAAAAGTTGAGGTTGCCTCGACTTCATTTTTTGGTGCAAATGTTGATCTAGGGCAATAGACCTTGCCATGAGAATCACCGAAAGGATGTTCCTCAAAATGAAGGAAGATGAGGCGAAGAACAAGATTGAAGAAGAAGAAAATGATCGATGGAGACCAAACAACAAATCCACCTCTTCACAAGGTTTGTCTTTCAAATCCACTTCTCATATGTGCTTTGTCGCTAATGGGAGTGACTGTGAAAGTGAAAGTGAGGATGAGGAGGAGCATGAAAGTGATAGTGAAGATGAGGATGACGTTCAATAATTCTTCGCTCAACTAAGCAAGAAAAATCAGATGAGCTTGCTCAAACTCATGAAAAGAGCAGAAGAACAAAGAGAAATGCTTCATAAGCAAGAAGATTTCCTCATCAGAAAAATTGAAGACTTAGAGAAGTTGACCAAAGAGCATGAGAAGCTAAAGTGCTCTCATGATGATTTGGTCCAAAGGTATGAAGACATTTCAATTGAGCAAATTAAAGCTGTTAATCATTCATCATATATTGCTCAATTAGAAAATAAAAATGCTATGCTCAAGAACACAATAGAAAAGCTAAATATTGAAAATCTATCTTTGCAAGAAAAACATAATATGCTTGTGTGCTCTCATAATAAATTTATGGATTCATATATCATGTTAGAAATGGCTCATGAGGTTGTGTTAACTAATTTGAAATCATACCAACCTCACATATGCACATGTACTCAAATAGAAACTATATTATCATGTGCTAACAAATGTTGCTCTCAAGAAAGCAAATCTTCCATTGGGCTAGAATTTTCAGGAACAAGTAATGTTTCCTATGCAAAAGAAAACAACGAGCTCAAGGAAGAAAATGAGATGCTAAGAAGGAGCTTGACTCAATTGAAGGGTGAAAAAGCTTGAGAAGGGGACAACAGTAGCATGCACAAAACCCCTTCAAAAGAATATCAAGCTTTCCAAGAAGGACATGAGCAAGACTCAAGGTGAGAAAATTAATGCTCATATTATTTGCTCTAACAATGTACTTATGTGCTTCAACAAAGAAAGATCAATGAGAAGCGATAGGAGGTGATATGGATGCAAGGAGAAGGGTCATGAAATTGGTTCATGCCTCCACATGAAGAACCAAGACCTTGCACGATCAAGAAAGATTACCATCAAAAAGGATGAAATCAAAAGGCAAATGCATTGCAAAGACAAGCACCGCATTTGCTACAATTGCCGTGAAAAAAGGTCATCTATTCAAGGTTTGTACAAAGGGTAAAACTCCTAAGCTTAACTTGTCAATACTTTCAAATATGCTTAGGAGACCCAAATTTGACTCTTGTGCTAGAAAGGTGATGAGTTCACCACATTCTAGGACTAAGGCTATTTGGGTGCCTAAGTCCTTATTGGCTAACCTTGATGGACCCATCATGAGATGGGTACCAAAATATACTTAATAAGTTTTGCAGATACCCAAAGATGATATGAAGTTTTGGGGTGCTTGAGCAGTTTAACTCAATTCTTATCTCAAGCTATCAATCTTCATTGACTATTCTTTTAAGATTGGCCCAAAGATGAATTAAGTTTTTATATCACTAACTTCATATTCATCTCTAGCAAGAACTTGTGTTGTAGGGAATAAGGATTAAAACTTTGTGGGAATCAAGCAAAAGGCCTACAACTAAGGGAAGTGCACATTGCTTTTAATTAGTATATTCCTTTATTCTTTTGTAGCCACATAAGGAAAAATGAAGCACTTGAGAATGAACTTACAATATTTTACCTTGTCTTGGAAAAGTTCCAATCATATGTTAGATTGCATATTAGTTATTTTTATATGTGGCAATCTACATACTTTAATTAATGATAATTAATTTGTGGCATACTTCAAATGAATTATCGTATTATTGCCATGACCTAGACATAAAGAAGATTATCCCGAATTCTTAAATGGATAGAGTGTTATGTAAGAAATTCAAATTCTTAAAGCACTTATCAAAAGGAGAATTCTCTATATGACTAGAGTTGTGAGACTAATGTTTCTATCTAAGTGTTTATGTAGTCTCACAACATGAGAATGTGTTTCTCACATGGAATGTGTCATTCAACATTCAAAGAAGATCAATCCAATACTATGTGATGTATTCGTTCTTGTTTAAATTGGTTTTGAGTCTTATACATTAATCACTCACCATGCTATGAATTAAACTTGCCATATAAACTTAATTAAATAATCATGCTATTTTCACCTTGTTTAAATTTGTGTTATGCATGATGCTTATAAGGGTAATTTAATTCATATCACAAGGTTTCCTTATTTTAGCAAGGTTCATGTCATTCATATAATAGAGGTTGCTAAATAGGAAACTATTGCTTGTGTTTCTAATGCAATCTCTTTTAAGCTATTTCATGGAAATTCATAAGTAGAAATTGTGCTCTTTCAATTGGTAAATTCACAATCATTAAAGGTTAATGTTCACCTAAAAGAACGATTAGAAATGCTCAAGGCAAAGGTATGGAATCAGTTGTTTCATTTGGTATGTGATCAATAATAGTTCCTTTCAAGTGGCATTCTTTCAATTGGTAATAATCTATTTTATGGAAAGAAATGTCAATATGAAGGTTAAATTTCTTTTGGCTTAAATTTGTAAATTGGTGCATATTGTTAATTCACTCCTCCATGTGCATTGACTTAAAAAGAATTTAATTTATGCCTCAGAAATGATGATTTGTTTGCCATTCATAAATATCATCATTCATTAAATACTTCCTTGTACTACTAATACCTCTTTTCAAAGTGCGTTTTCGACTAGTTTTAAAAGGAAAAGTGACAACAAGCTAAAGAAGGAAGTCTCCACAAATAATGAAAAGAAGAATACAACGATGACGCCACCACATATAGTAAGATCTTTCAAATTGGTATAACAAATGGCATGTTCTATCTGGTGATAAGTATTCTTAGGGATAAGTTAATCCATTGCAAATTTGTCATGCCTTGACCATGATATGTAATGTACTCCTCATGAGACTCTTAACTGAATTGAAAGTGTATTTAGCAAGTCATTCAAATACTTGATGCACATATATAAAGGGAGCACATTATACATCTTGTGACTTAGTGTAATACCCAACCTTGGAATATATAAGAGATGAATAAATCTTGGTGTGTATCATCCTTGTATTCATGAGATTTTTTAGGGAACATGCTTAAAGTGAATAATTAACTAATGACATATAAATAATCTATGCATCATGTTGGAGTTTATTTGTTTGTGCATAAAACCCAAATATACAATTAACACAACTCTATCCTTGAAATTCAAATTTGAAATTTGGAAAAACATGGGAGCAAGGATTTAAAAGAATAAAAAATACTAATAACAATACTAGCAGATAAATAATATTATTACAAGTGGTAGAAAGTATTACTCATGTCATAATTTTTTGGCGGCAAATTTTAAAACCAGGAATTGAATTTAGTTTGATTTTTGGATTTGGAAGGGAACTAGAAATTAAATCAGAAACAAAAGAAAAGGAAAAAACGGAATCGCCTATGTTGGGCTGCGATGTGAGATTTTGGCCCATCCCCTGTGATCTTGTAAGCGGGCGCCGCACAGATGCCCCACTAACAACCCAGACCCACTGTCAGCCGCTAGTCGTGCGTGCAGTAATACCGAAGTTTTCTCCGATACATGGGTCCCACCGTCCAATCTCAGTCGCTCGCTGTTCACCTGACCACGCGTGTGCCATGTCTGCCTCCCACTGCCCACTGGGTCTAGTGAGTCAGGCCTTCCTCCTTCCTTATACGAATGCAACATCTGCAACGAAACCGCGCCAATCGCGTGGGCTAGCCGGGTTCCAGCTAGGGGTTGTTGCGGTCGAGATTCATGGGGGCCATAAATCGTGGCTTGGGGCTTGATCTCTCCCTTGGCCGCTATAACCCAACCACTAACCGCTCACGACGAGAGAGTGGATCGGTCGCTGCCGCACGGGGAAGGCTAGGGCTATCGTCGTCAACCGTCGAGCTCTAGGCTGGGAAAAGACCGACTGCAATACTCGCGCACATTGGTGACCTTTCGGGGTGGGAGTGTTGGTCGGGGCACCGCCGATTGCTCGTCGGAGCTATCAAGCCTTCGTCGATCCGCACGTTGCCGTGGTCGTGGGTGATTCACTCCAAATTTAGGTATGAAGCTTCCCAGATACTTTCGTCACCACCTCCGCATCGTTTACCGTGTACCGGCGTTAAGTTTAGGTCATCAGCTCGGTGAGGGGCATGCATCATCTATGGCACCGCCGCGGAAACCGGGCGCTGTCGTCGTGCTTCGTCACCGGTTGGGGCGTGCGATCTCGGTCGTCGATCCATGGGTGGATGGCTGAGATTAGACGCTAGGTAATGGTTCGACCGATGTGTACGCAACTGTAGGATTCCGAGCGAACGGTCATATTAGATCGCAGCCCCGGTATCTCCTCTGCCGTTGATTCACCATTGTGTGGCCACAATTAGAATTAAGGTAATGATTCGACGAGTGTGATCCTGGCCGCTGGATGGTGATCTAAGGGGTTGTGGTGGGAGCACCGCGTGGATGTATTGTGAGCCGTACGATTTAGATCCGAGAGCTCTCAGTTGCGTGCCGTTTCGCAGGGGCACTGATCTAATCTGGCGTGTAGATTACGGATCGTGTGGTCGACATTAACGCATACCCCTTCGCAGCGTCTATTTTACTAAAGAACCCCTACGTTTTACTGGAATTAACCCGCCGTCCACACTGAGTGTTGAGAACTTACTGGTTGGCCCTAGAATTTTATAGGATGGGCCCTGACCTTTTTAGAAATATCATGCGCAGTCCAGACACTTACTAAATCAGATAAATGAATATAGAAATTGATTTTTAGTACAAAAATAATTCCAGGAACTTGTTTAATCCATAGAAAATTTATTTCACCTCCTTTTTGATCCATTCTAGTTGCATTAATTCTGTTTTAATATTATTTATCACCTGGTAACTCTATTTAGTCATGAAACATAGATTAAATTTATTCATTTGGGTTAATCTATAGCAATCACTTAATAACTTCGGAAAATCGTAACTCAATAACCGTAACTCCGAATTTAGTGATTCTTGTTCCTACGATCTCGTTACGACACGTAGAATATTATCATGCATTTTGTTCTATTATTTGGTGTGATGTTAATTTCTCCTATACTATGCTTGTTGGTATTGTTGTGAGTAGATGAACAAGCCATAGAGGACCCAGGTGTTCAACAGGTGGAGACCGCTGAGCAGGAGCTCATCGAAGGCAAGTTGTGCCCTTGATCACTTCTATTTACCCAATAATGTTCCTTTTAATAATTATGATGGGACTCAATAGGTCACCCTAGTTTGGCTATCTTTATACCTTGTTTACCACTGAACTTTTGGGTAGTACCTGCTATTGCTTTATGTGGTTTTGGGTATTGAGATACACATTATTCATGATCATGCTTTTATTATCAATTTGTTATTTACTGTTCATGATAAGATCATATTGTTAATTGGAACATGGAGAACCACCCGGGAAAATAGTGATACCACAAGGGTGGTATGGGATGCCCTTGGTTGGCTAATAGGAATGCTAGTGGAGGACTACCTTACCCAAAAGGGGCAAGGGCAGTAGGGGAGTGGTCGATGTAGGGAGGTTCTCGAGTTGATTTTGCTACGATGGCAGTCGGACGAGGGATCCCTCCATTGGGGCTTCCTAGAAACTATAGCGGGTTTTCTAAAGCTAGTGGAACTTTGTAAAGGCCTCGTAGTGTTACCCTGCCTCGCTTCCTTGGTAAAGGTGTATGGGATTCATGACCCCTTGGTAGATGGGTAACATGACTTGTGGATAAAGATGCGCAACCTCTGCAGAGTGTAAAACTGGTATATCAGCCGTGCTCACGGTCATGAGCGGCTCAGACCCTCACATGAGTAAATTATGGAATTAAATTTAACTCATCATTTGCATCGCATTGTGGTTTATTATTAATTTGATCTATTATTACTCTGGTTTGGTATATACTTACATTTAGTAACTGCTAATAAAATTTGACCAACTTATTAAAAGCACTGCTCAGCTTTAACCCTTATTTGTTGATCAGCCTTACACTTCATATGAACTCCCACCTTTGGTTAGTTCATGCACATTATTCCCCATAACTTGTTGAGCTATGATCTTTTGTGAGCTCACTCTTGAGATATATAAACCCCCCCCACAGGTGAAGAGCAGGTGATCCAAGAGGAGCGCTACAATGAGGAATACGAGCTTATCTACGTTGCGTCTCCTAGTCAGCTTTATGGCTCCAAGGAATAATATTTAGTTCGCTTTATTGCTATCATTTATTTTTGTAAGAATTCCGCTATGTAATAATGATACTTGTGACATTTATCTCTATAAACTTTGTCATTATATGTGATGTTCTTCTTTGGCGCACATATGAGATGCACCCAGCTTTATCCCTTAAATCTGGGTGTGACACTTAGAGAATAAGTTTCCCTTGAGTAAGCTATACTGAGACAATCCAAAATGGTAATTTGTATCTCATTCATATGGATTGTAATCTTTGTTTTCTAAATAGCTACTCTTGATGCAGTTTAAAATTCCCTTCTCGTTAAATCTAAAAGTGCATAAGAATCCTTTTTCTTGATATTCATCACATACATATGCACTAACATGGATATGATTTTTAAACTATAAAAGGTGCAATTAGTGATCCATACTCCTAAATTTTGGAAACCTATATATTGATATCTTAGAAATCTACTTCAATCGGTATTCATATGCTTCACACTGAATTGGATCACTAAGTTGTAAATTCCATGCATAACTTGTCCTCATTTGTTAAGATATGATATGAATGCTTATGCGACTAACCTTGATAAGCTAGGTGCACCCAAGGTCAAGCTAGGTACATCATCAAGAAGACGACCTTCAAACAATGATGTATCAAGAAAAGGTAATGCCAAGTAGAAGCCCCTAAGAAACAATCATGAAAGAAGGGCACTTGGCGGCAACCCATCCAACCTCATAACAGGATCAAGATAGGTTGCTTGAAGAGCAATTTGAAAGAAAATCATATAACAAAAGGAGAAAAGGCTCCTATTCTTAACTCTAGCTTTTATCAGTGTGATTCAATATTGACTTGAAACCATGTAAGATGGTTGTCAAGTATATGTGGGTGCCTACACAAAAAGAAAGCCACAATATGGATTGTGCGGGTACTCAAGGCTCTTACTACTAATCTCAAAAGACCCAATTCAAATTGGGTACCAAGATATGAAGCTTAAACTTGTTTTATAGGATCACTCCTTCAATGAATCAAGTTGGGTGCTCGATAATGAATGTATAAATCATATTTGGAGATAGTAGCAAGGGTGGTAACAACTAAATCTCAAGTGCATATTATTTTCAAATCCTATCTCTTTTGTGACTTGTGTAGCCACTAAGGAAAAAGAAGCACTTGAGGATATACATTGGTTGTTGATTATGAAATAGTTGTTGATTATGAAATAAAGGTCCAATTGGAAGATAAATAAATATTATCATATGGTCAACAATTGTCACACCCGGGTTTTAGTGGTCCAAAACTCGGGCACGAAATAAACACTAGGTGTGCTGGGACCAAGTCTCACATATATGATGAATAGTGGTAAAGAAACGAATGTCACATCTTTACTATATAATAGGAGTTTTGTACAAAATAAATAAATAATTACATCATAAGGAGACAACGATCCAGCAACCCAAGTTCTTGACCTGTGGGGGGTGTGAGACAACAACAGTGAGCTCACATATGTTCATCGCTCAACAAGTTGTGGGGAATAATGTGCATGAACTCGCCAAAGGTGGGAGCTCACGTGAAGTGTAAGGCTTACCAAAGAGGATGGTTGAAGATGAGCTTTGCTTTTAAAGTTGGTCAAAATTTTATTAGCAATTACTAAGTATAAGTAAATACCAACCCAATTAAGTAGTAGAACAAAAGTGATAACAACACCTGCGATGCAATGCATATGATAAATTGAATTTAGTTTCATAAATTAATCATGTGAGTGTCCGAGCTGCTCATGACCGTGAGCATGGCTAGTATACCAGTTTTACACTCTGTAGAGGTTGCACATCTTTACCCACAAGTCATGTTACCCATCTGCCAAGGGATCGCGACTTCCCATACACATTTACCGAGGAGGTGAGGCAGGGTAACACTACGAGGCCTTTACAAAGTTCCACTAGCTTCAGAAAACCCGCTACAGTTTCTAGGAAGCTCCAATGCAGGGAGCCCTCGCCTGACCGCCATCGCAGCAAAATCAACCGAAGGGCCTCCCTACACTGACCACTCCCCTACTGCCCTTGCCCCTTTCGGGTAAGGTAGTCCTCCACTAGCTTTACTAATTAGTCAACCAAGGGCGTCCCATACCACCCTTGTGGTAGCACTGTTTTCTCAGGTGGTTCTCCATTTTCCAATTAACATAATGATATTATCATGAACAGTAAATAACAACTGATAATAAAAGTATAATCATGAATAGTAATGTGTATCTCTATACCCAAAACCACATAAAGCAATAGCAGGTACTACCCAAAGATTTAGTGGTAAACAACATATAAAGATAGTAAAACTAGGGTAATCTATTGGGTCCCATCAAAATTAACCTATGTAGATCATTATGATTAATAAGAACATGAGTGGGGAAAAAGAAGTGATCAAGGGCACAACTTGTTTGGGACTTGAGATTCCAGGTACCAACTTGTTCTTTGGTGACTCGTAACCTCGCGCTAGTCGTAGCAATACAAACAAACATGGTATAGGAAAAATTAACATCACACCAAACATAAGAACAAATTGTATAAGAATATTCTACGCGTTGCTACGAGATTGTGGGTTCGAGAACCACTAAATTCAGAGCTATGGTTAGAAAGATATGTGTCGGTACCTTGAATCAGGGGTACCCCTTACTACAGTGTGAAGGCACGGTGCCTACGTGGCTATCTCTAGTCGCGTCGTAAACAGCGCCCAACCCCTCCACGTGGTCGGCCCCAGGACCGCCACATGGTCGTAGGAAAGACAATATAACCCAGGATATCAACAGTGGGTCTGGACCCCCATGGGAAGTGTCGGACCCCTATGTGCACGGACCGGACCCTCGGGTAAGATTCAGGATCACCACAAGCGTGCTCAGACCCCTAGGACGAGCCCCCGGACCCCCCTGGGCAGGGTCCGGGCCACTCGCAGCAAGGTTCCAGGGTTCTGGCGCAAAGGATACCCAGGCCTTGATCAAGGTCAGGCGGGGGTCCAGAACCGACACGTGTCCGGACCATGCCGCGTAAGCTCCTGCTCCCCGCTCAGGCGGAGACCCAATGCTACCACGCGACCTACTTCCCGTGACGTAAGCCAGCGGGCGGAGCCTGACGTAAGGCCTCTGGGTCGCGCAGTCTCTGCATTTATTACGGATAGGACACGCCGCCTGATAGGCGATGTGCCGCCTCAGCATTTAATGCGCCCTGTCGCTCTGCTGGCGGACGGTGACCAGACCATCCCACAGGCGGCGTGCCTGTCCATTCCCGTGACAGGCGGCGCGACCATACTACCGCATGCACCACGATCATCATCACTCGTACATGGCCAGGGAAGCTTCCCATGCACGCCAATACTACGCAAGCCGCAGATATCAGGGCGCAAGAAGATTGCACCTAGCCCAGCATTAGTTGCTCCAAGTATTACGTCTGTTATGTCCCTGGGCCCACATGTCAGGGCTCAACATCCTTGTACGTGCCCTCTTGAGATATAAAAGGGAAGGCACGCAACGTTACATGGACAGACTCACTTAGACTCTCACACTCACAAGTTCATACAAGCTCTCAAGCTCAATACATCGCACAGTGGAGTAGGGTATTACGCTCTGGCGGCCCGAACCACTCTAAACCCTTATGTGTTCTTGTGTTCTTCCCGTTTCCACCTAACAGGCAAAACGCTTAGGCTCCTCCTCATCTAAGGATTTAGGGCGGGTGCATTCCGCCACCCGGCCAGAGATTTCCTCTCCGACATTTGGCGCGCCAGGTAGGGGTCTGGCATTAGGTTTTTGCTTGTTTTCCTGCTCGACACCATGGTCTACATCGTCGAGCACCATGATTTCTTGCCCGAGGACTTTCTTGTGGAGGAAGAAGCTGCGTCATCCACACCACAGGCTACCAACCTTTCTGCGCCTGGTGCCACTGCTGCGCACTCTACACGGCAAGAAACCCCTGCACAAATGTCCAGAGCGTCTAGGGCTGCACCTGGGGCGCTGTCTGCGGCCAGAGAGTTGCTGCGCCACCCTCCAAGCTCCACGGCCTCATCGGGGGCCATGAAGCAGTGGCGTGATGACATCGACCGACTGCTCGGCATGGCGCACTCTGGCTCGACCAACATGAGGCGACGGCGTCTGTGCGCTCACCCTCTGTGAGGGGCGCGCAGACCGACGACCTCTGGGCAGAGCTCAACCGCAGGCGTGCGGGAGAGCATGCTCGGGTCTTCCTAGAGAGGGCGCGAGAGCGCCGGCAAAACTTCAAGGGTCGCGAAGATGCTCGAGTCTCTCTAGAAAGGGCGCGTGAGCGCCGGCAAAACATCGAGGGTCGCAACCTCGACCGAGACTTTGTTGTGGTAGCACTGCAAACCCCAGTGCGCGCCCGGTTCCAAGCAGGTGTCCCTTTGGCCGGCGTAGGCTGCGCAGCACTCGCGGATCATCTCCGCGCCGTGACTTGGCCATCCAAGTTCCGGCCGCACCTGCCGAAAAAGTACGATGGTACGTCCAATCCGTCAGAATTTCTGCAGGTGTATGTCACCGCTATCACAGCAGCAGGTGGAAACACCGCTGTGATGGCGACATATTTTCATGTCGCCTTTGTCTGGGCCTGCCCAGACTTGGCACATGAATCTTGCCCCAGGATCAATCTATTCCTAGGAAGAACTCTGCGCGCGGTTCACAGCGAACTTCACCAGCGCTTACCAACAGCACGGCATGGAGGCCCACCTCCACGCAGTGAGGCAGGAACCCGGGGAGACTCTCCAGACGTTTATCTCCCGCTTCACCAAGGTGCGCGGTACTATACCTCGCATTTCCGATGCTTCCATCATCACGGCCTTCCGTCAGGGAGTACGTGATGAAAAAAAGTTGGAGAAGTTGGCCACGCATGACATGGAGACTGTCTCCACACTCTTCGCTCTGGCCGACAAGTGCGCCAGAGTCACCGAGGGCTGGGCATGGCACTCGGCCCCTGTAACACCCCAGGATCCACAAACACCCTGAAATGCTACTAAACTACACAACTAACATTCATATATAAAATTTCGACAGCATCTCCTTTGGAAATTTGCATAAACGTGGAAGCAACATAGTATAAACAGATATCATGATAAGAAAACATACTAGGCATTAATAATCTGCTAGCAATGGGAAGATAACCATAACGACATAAACTGAATTAACTAGTGTGCACGACTAGTTAAAAACAAACATCCTTGACAAGAAGTTTCTAATTAAATCATGGTTGTGCCTGGGCAGCGTTATTATGAGAGTGAAGGTGGACGTGTTGCTACTTCCCTCATTCCCAACATGAATTAAGTACCTGCATTGAGTAATGCAAGAGTGAGATGAAACATCTCAGCAAGTAAATTATTTTGACGAGATATTTAAACCAAAAGAATTGAATTAATCAACATTTTAAAAGGGATCACAATTGAGATCAGAAATACTTGTAGATATAGAACTCAATAGTCCCCAAAATAACCAATGCCATCTCATTTCCTCGAACGAACACAATAGGTTGTATAACACTTCCTTGCGTCAACAATACCTGCAAATATCACTTCAATGTATGCATAGGAATGCAATGTGTAAGTCATCTGCCTTCATATCTCTTAGAGTATAAAACCACACCATCTACAAATATCACTTCAATGAATGCATATGAATGCAATGCATATGTCCTCTGCCTTCATACCTCTAAGGGTATGAAGCCGCATCGTACCCCTCCTCGGGCAACGTACGATGCTAAGTTGTACCGGTACGGTCGGACCATAGGTCACGACAAAACTTCAGATGCAAGTGAATCATGCAATGTATATGGCATGCTGCATTTATCAATATACTTCACTTCCTTCAAATACAATACAAACCTCAAACAATACTTCGTTTACCTTCAGATACAATACAAACCTCAAATAATACTTCATTCACCTTCAGGAGTGTGAATTAATCTCGTGGGTCATACTCGAATCATCATCATCATCATCAATATATGATTAAGCATCAATATAATACAATCAAGTAAAGCATCCCATAGAGTTCAATTACGAAAGAATTCGATGATTCTGAATATTAGAGTGTAGGCGATGAAACAACAAGTCAAAACGGTAGCAACCACCGCTACATTCACTTGCCTTCATCGAAGCAGAAAATGTACTAAGCATGATCCGGAGCATAACCACCTGTTGCGGGGCATAAAACTTAGTACAAATATTTCATAAACATTTGCCAACAATCAACAAATCGTTCATACGCTTGAAACCAAGACCTGGTGAAAAGACTCCCACCGTGAACCACATGTCAAACAGCAGCAGCGCTGTTTGTTAATTTTGTATCTTTAAAATTATAACAGTGGTGATATCAAACAAATACTCTAGAAGTATCTACACAAAATACTCTACAACTTCGGTATTCAATGGATAATTAAATTCTGCCATCTATAAGTTCTAAAACATATTACAAGATAACTGACTGAATCTGTTTTAGACAGCCGCATAGTTAACTTTCAAAATTCGATATCTCACAAACTACTCAACCAAAAATCATGAAATTCTGCTGGAAGTAAGAACTTTTATCCCTCTACAAAAGTCTCCATAGCTGGGAGAGCCAATTCGGCCATTTACTTGATGAAACCTACCAGTGAACAGACCCGCTCATTTCTGTCAGGCCAACAGAAACAGCCACCGTAAAACAAACATAACTAGAGTTTCATAATTCATATGAATGCACTTTTTAACAATCTGGAAAGCTTATGAAATTATCTACAACTTTTCTTACAAACCCAAGGTTGAATTCTGTTGATAAAATTGCCTAAATCTTAATAGAACAGATTCTGCACAGAATTATGAGACTGAAAAACTGCTATAATAAAACTGCAATAACTTTCTGATCTGATGTCCGATTGAGGTGTTCTTCGCGGCCACGGAAAGATATCTAAATTATCTACAACTCATAAATATACTTTTTATTTTTTTGAGGCCTCTAAGACCACGGAAAACTGGTATGAACAAAAACTATCGAATCTGTTATTCTGTAGAGACTAATTTGGAGATCAAAAATCTAATCTCCCATCTAATCCAACATAAAGGGCTAATTGCAGGGCCTAAAACTCATCCAAAACAAGGTAAAACATCCATCAAGTGAGGACAATGGAGAGAGGAAAAGAAATCCAACCAATTCTTGAAGAGGAACGATGACGACGACAGGCGACTGTGTGCCCTAATCTTCCCTCTCTTCTCTCCCTTGTTCTTCCTTTCTTCTCTTGGGGCAAGGCACAAAAGGGGATGGCTGCTAGGGTGGGAGGACGTGGCTGCTAGGGTTAGGGAGGTATAAATAGAAGAAAACTCCCTCAATCCTAATATCCAATGGCTCAGATCGACCGACACTTGAAAAAACTCATTCAGACTCCAAACAAGGCAAACTAGTAGTCGATCGGAATCGTCTCGACGATATCTATGCATCTACGGTCTCCGATCATCAGTAGGACACACCATATTAGGATTATAAACATGGTTTGGTTTTTAGGGTATTATATTCTACCCCCCTTAAAAGAATTCGTCCTCGAATTCAGCCACTTCTACAAATCAAGACATTCACCAACGGTAAAACTCGGCCAAACACCCTAAATAGACTCATATAGTAGACTAGTAGCCTTGACGAGATCATGAAAAGAGTTTTTCTTGAAATAACCTCTAAGTCGAACTAATTTACCAAAGAAAATGACACACCTTGACAACAATCATAAAACAATATAAAACGAATTCCCAAGGCATTGTCATAGGTGCAATCAACACTAGGATTCACTATCATTGAATTTGGATGCAACTATACATCAAGATCAATGTCTTAAAACAACACTCTTTTTATGAAGAGGTAATATGCACTAAGAACAACTCTTACCAACTTCAACAATTCATTTTAATTCAATTGTCCAACATCCACACCAGATGAATGTATAAGAAGATCAAACACCTCACATCAAAGCACCACGAAACAAGTCGTTCTATTGAAACAAAACTCCTAATCTTCCTAAACCTTGTTCTTGACGTCATGAAAAAGATAATCATGTAATCTAACGTTCTTTACACCCCACAAAAGGGAGAAAGTCTACATAACTAATGGAGCAATAAAGCCAACAAGAAGCCAATAACATTCTGTGCGGCACAGTTTATCGAACAAATGCCAAAAACTCCACAAAGAGCACTGACAGCACAGCAACAACACAATACTTTGCTTAACTAATGTCACTATACTTCATCCAACAACTCAACTAAAAAAATATCCAAACTAGTAAGGTTAACCTACTCATAATATAAGTCTTCATCTACTGTAGTTCAGAAACTTACATTTCATTCCATCATACGATGCACTCAAAGTACCAGACATACAGGGTCAATAATAACCCTGTAATCCTTCACACACATGACAAACATCTCAATCTTATGTAAGAACCACATCATTTAGAAATAGGTGACTAACCACACCCAACCAACTCTAGGCTAGGCAATGACTTCATTCAAACCAATAGATAAGTGGTCCAACAATGGCTCCACAAGCATGCATCAGGGAGATAACCATCAGATCCTCAACGTATTAATATATAATCAATGGATCAAGAAAATAAAAGATTTATTCTACAATTAGCAAGACTAACATGCAACCACTTTAAACCACATCTAGGCTTTGTGGCTACTAAAACACAAGATAGAAGGGAGACATGCAATCCACTCTGGCTAGCTATGTAAAGACTTTCCCCCCAAAATCCATATAAAAGTACCAATATTCATTTCTTTCAGAACTGGTTTCTCGGCATAAACAATCATTCCTTGCAAAGATAATTGGAGCTATCCACCAACCGCCCAACAACTTAAATCCAAATCGATGGTTACCTTGTAACCCAAAACATGCAATTCACACTCCTCTTGGAAACATCCTCGATCAAACATATATAACAATATTATTGTAATAAAACTCAACCATGAAAAACATGTTGAAAACAACATAGGCATACACGTATATCACAAGCATAATAACGACTTCAATCTCACAAAAGAACAGCGATATCAATCGTATTAATAAACAATATCAAAATTTAGAAATGAATTATATCAGGCATTAAGTCATAAACAACTTACCACATCACCGTAAAGGATTAGGGAAGGTGAAATTATTTCATCTGCACTTCAAAGACATTAACATATATCAAAGATATTTGAACCCACAACCTTCCTATATGTGCAAGTGTGTCAAATTTATCTTCAAATTGCCAAGAATCTAAAGCCTATGCTTTGATACCAACTGTAACACCCCAGGATCCACAAACACCCTGAAATGCTACTAAACTACACAACTAACATTCATATATAAAATTTCGACAGCATCTCCTTTGGAAATTTGCATAAACGTGGAAGCAACATAGTATAAACAGATATCATGATAAGAAAACATACTAGGCATTAATAATCTGCTAGCAATGGGAAGATAACCATAACGACATAAACTGAATTAACTAGTGTGCACGACTAGTTAAAAACAAACATCCTTGACAAGAAGTTTCTAATTAAATCATGGTTGTGCCTGGGCAGCGTTATTATGAGAGTGAAGGTGGACGTGTTGCTACTTCCCTCATTCCCAACATGAATTAAGTACCTGCATTGAGTAATGCAAGAGTGAGATGAAACATCTCAGCAAGTAAATTATTTTGACGAGATATTTAAACCAAAAGAATTGAATTAATCAACATTTTAAAAGGGATCACAATTGAGATCAGAAATACTTGTAGATATAGAACTCAATAGTCCCCAAAATAACCAATGTCATCTCATTTCCTCGAACGAACACAATAGGTTGTATAACACTTCCTTGCGTCAACAATACCTGCAAATATCACTTCAATGTATGCATAGGAATGCAATGTGTAAGTCATCTGCCTTCATATCTCTTAGAGTATAAAACCACACCATCTACAAATATCACTTCAATGAATGCATATGAATGCAATGCATATGTCCTCTGCCTTCATACCTCTAAGGGTATGAAGCCGCATCGTACCCCTCCTCGGGCAACGTACGATGCTAAGTTGTACCGGTACGGTCGGACCATAGGTCACGACAAAACTTCAGATGCAAGTGAATCATGCAATGTATATGGCATGCTGCATTTATCAATATACTTCACTTCCTTCAAATACAATACAAACCTCAAACAATACTTCGTTTACCTTCAGATACAATACAAACCTCAAATAATACTTCATTCACCTTCAGGAGTGTGAATTAATCTCGTGGGTCATACTCGAATCATCATCATCATCATCATCAATATATGATTAAGCATCAATATAATACAATCAAGTAAAGCATCCCATAGAGTTCAATTACGAAAGAATTCGATGATTCTGAATATTAGAGTGTAGGCGATGAAACAACAAGTCAAAACGGTAGCAACCACCGCTACATTCACTTGCCTTCATCGAAGCAGAAAATGTACTAAGCATGATCCGGAGCATAACCACCTGTTGCGGGGCATAAAACTTAGTACAAATATTTCATAAACATTTGCCAACAATCAACAAATCGTTCATACGCTTGAAACCAAGACCTGGTGAAAAGACTCCCACCGTGAACCACATGTCAAACAGCAGCAGCGCTGTTTGTTAATTTTGTATCTTTAAAATTATAACAGTGGTGATATCAAACAAATACTCTAGAAGTATCTACACAAAATACTCTACAACTTCGGTATTCAATGGATAATTAAATTCTGCCATCTATAAGTTCTAAAACATATTACAAGATAACTGACTGAATCTGTTTTAGACAGCCGCATAGTTAACTTTCAAAATTCGATATCTCACAAACTACTCAACCAAAAATCATGAAATTCTGCTGGAAGTAAGAACTTTTATCCCTCTACAAAAGTCTCCATAGCTTGGAGAGCCAATTCGGCCATTTACTTGATGAAACCTACCAGTGAACAGACCCGCTCATTTCTGTCAGGCCAACAGAAACAGCCACCGTAAAACAAACATAACTAGAGTTTCATAATTCATATGAATGCACTTTTTAACAATCTGGAAAGCTTATGAAATTATCTACAACTTTTCTTACAAACCCAAGGTTGAATTCTGTTGATAAAATTGCCTAAATCTTAATAGAACAGATTCTGCACAGAATTATGAGACTGAAAAACTGCTATAATAAAACTGCAATAACTTTCTGATCTGATGTCCGATTGAGGTGTTCTTCGCGGCCACGGAAAGATATCTAAATTATCTACAACTCATAAACATACTTTTTATTTTTTTGAGGCCTCTAAGACCACGGAAAACTGGTATGAACAAAAACTATCGAATCTGTTATTCTGTAGAGACTAATTTGGAGGTCAAAAATCTAATCTCCCATCTAATCCAACATAAAGGGCTAATTGCAGGGCCTAAAACTCATCCAAAACAAGGTAAAACATCCATCAAGTGAGGACAATGGAGAGAGGAAAAGAAATCCAACCAATTCTTGAAGAGGAACGATGACGACGACAGGCGACTGTGTGCCCTAATCTTCCCTCTCTTCTCTCCCTTGTTCTTCCTTTCTTCTCTTGGGGCAAGGCACAAAAGGGGATGGCTGCTAGGGTGGGAGGACGTGGCTGCTAGGGTTAGGGAGGTATAAATAGAAGAAAACTCCCTCAATCCTAATATCCAATGGCTCAGATCGACCGACACTTGAAAAAACTCATTCAGACTCCAAACAAGGCAAACTAGTAGTCGATCGGAATCGTCTCGACGATATCTATGCATCTACGGTCTCCGATCATCAGTAGGACACACCATATTAGGATTATAAACATGGTTTGGTTTTTAGGGTATTATAGCCCCACAAACCGGGGTCGCCCAGAAGGGTGGCTCGAGTGCCGTCCCTCGCGACGGTAAAAAGAAAAAGAAGGGTCGTGGCCACGAGAGGCCACAGTCTACCGCGCTGGTCGTCGCAGTTGTGACTGGGGGCCAGGGCGATCGCAACAAACGCCCACGGCTGCAAAGGGGTAACAGCGGCTCATGCCCTGTACACCCCAACAGTCGCCATAGCGGCTCATCGACCTCACAAAACGCGTCAGCAAGCGGCGCGAGCAGTCTTCCAAGGACGGCTCCCCACCTCATTGCCGACCTGGCAAGGAAAGGGTCGACGACGGCGAGGTGGCCACGGCTGAACGGGACCTCGGGTATTAGTCACCCGAGGGGGTCCTGAAGGATGTCATCACCATAGACTCCTACTCCGGTGGCGACAGCTAGACGGACCACCAGGGGGACCCCGTACTCCCCGGTCTACAGGGTCGAAGCCTGCCTTCCCCCGGAAACCCTTCTGGACTCCCCACGGGTCCAGTCTTCTGATGGGTCCATACAGAAATGGCTACAGCGTAAGGACGTGGACTCTATCATCAAACGCAGATAGGAACCCAGGGTCAAGACCTAACCCTAAGGCAAGTACTGAACCGAGAAGGGCTCTGCAACCTCTCCCCCAGCTGGGAAGGACCCTTCAAGGCAACGGAAATATGCCGACCCGAGGGTGACCACCTCGCTACAGCTGAAGGAGTACCTCTTCCTAACCCCTGGAGCATCTTTGTAAGTGCTACCCATAGGAGTAAGTCTGAGGGGTTGAGTTTTTCTACCTTTTGTAACTAGGTTGTGCATACATGTACGCCAGCCCGGTGAGGTCCGCTTTCATAAGCCCGGCCCGTTGGTCGGCACCCATGCATGCCAAGTTATAAAGAGAAGATTTACCCCCTCAGATGTGCTTCTATGATAGTTTTATCCTCCTGCTCCATGGTCTTACCCTGCAGTTTCCAGATATTAATCTAACCCACCCATACAGTTCCCATCCCGTCTGACATGATGACATCCGAATTGAATAGCCAGGCTTGCAGTTTAGGACCCCTCTGCGAAAGCAGGAGGGTTCGACAGCCTGGGGGCCAGTTCTAAAGAACGGGAGCCCGTTCCATGGGGTGGTCCGGAGCTGTGTGACCGCTTAGCCTGGTTCCGTACCCAAAGCCTGCACACTCCACCACTCCGTGATGGGTACCCTAGTATTTGGAGCTATACACCTGTGGGTCCAACAACCTGGGGTCCGGCTATAGAGAATGGACACTTGTCTCCTGGGGTGGTCCAGAGCCATGTAGCCGCTCAGCCTGGTCCCGTACCGTGAGCCTGCACGCTCACCACTCTGCGACGGGTGTCCTAGTATTTAGAACCGCAGTCCAGGGGGTCCGGACGCACAACTTGGCTTCCCAGGCTAGATCCTGCAGGTCCCATGCTTGTGTCAAAGGATGGCTAATGTCAGACGATGGGTCCTATGGGTGTGCTACTAACGCTCCCTAGCCGAAGCTGTGTTTAGGTCCAGGTCCCAGTCGAGGCTGCCTCCTGGGGGCCGTTCCCAACTCTTTTAGGTATGCTGGTATCCAGTCTCGACACGTCGAGCCTACATCCTAGGGGGGCCAGGTACCAGGAGAGGAGTCGGTAACGCCACACATAATAGGGACAAATAGTATGCAGATAAGTGCTAATACTGCTCGATAAATAGTACTCAAAAGTACCTTACAAAAACAAAGTTATTACATCCGCCTTCAAGCGGGGCCCTAGCCTTATGTCTATAGGTATGACCTACTTGACATCAGTAGGGTCACGCTGGAAGCGCGCGGCCGCCATCTCCATCGCGCTGAAAGCGCGCGGACGCCATCTCCACGGCGTATGACATCTTGTACGACCCCCCCCCCGGGCGGTGTCCTCAGCAGCCAGGCCAACGGTCACCATTGGAGGCAGCACCGAAGCCATCAAAGCCAAAGAGATGGAGCCACATCATGGATTGCTTCCCACCCCAAGGAGTTGGGGGCACGAGGGATGGAGCCGCGGCTCAGCCCGCTGTCCACCTTCATGAGGCTGGTGAACATCCTTCCCCCCGAATGCTGGACGAAGAAGCGGGAAGGAGCATCGCCCCCACAGACATCCTGTGGAGGTAGGCGATGATGGCTGCCTGAAGGATGAAGCAGGGCGTAAGGTGTTGAGGTTGGAGGCCAAGCCCCTCTAGCAGTAGCACGAAGAAAGACGGGATCGGCAGCGCCAACCCGCTAGGAAGGAAGAACATAAACTCTCCAGCGGTGAGATCGCCATGAGGAGAGGCACTGACACAGATCTTTCCGGTGAACTCCGACACACCCCATCCGAGCAGGTTGCGCACCAAGTTGAGTGCCACCTCGGGCTAGAGGCGCTCGGGAGGATCTAGCAAGGCCATGGCGCCTACGTCGGCAGAAGAGCGCGGAGAACTCGAGGGCGAAAGGGCGTTGTGAGTGATGAGAATGGCTACCACGCTCGAGGGAGTCCCTTTTTAAAGAAGGATTCCCCCACTGATGCCTCGAGACGTCGCTAAAGATCTCGCCTGACGCGCGCCAGGGTGGCCCAGCCTCTGGCACGGGGGCTCGGGTCCACGAGTCATACTCCTTGGGTGTCAGCCTCCGTGTGTGGAGAAGGCGAACCGCCGCGTAAGGAGCGCGCTCCCGTCTGCGGTAGTGCACCTCTTTGTCTCCGCCGAAAGCAGCGGCCCAGCCTCTTCGTCTCCGCCAAATGTAGCGGCCCAGCCTCTGACACGGGGGCCCGAGTCCACGAGTCATACTCCTTGGGCGTCGGCTTCCGTGTGCGGAGAGGGTGAACTGCCGCGTGAGGAGCACGCTACCGTCTGCGGTAGTGCGCCCCTTCGTCTCCGCCGAAAGCAGCGGCCCACCCTCTTCGTCTCCGCCGAATGCAGCGGCCCACCCTCTAACACGGGGGCCCGGTGTAACACCCTGAATTTGGGGGTATAAAATTTCTTTTCTAATATCCACCAAATTCGGGTGTTACTCTCTCAGTTCTTCACTTTCCTTCTTTTTTCCGCTAAAAATGGAGAGTTATTTTGTTTTATATATAGGTGTTAAGCGTAGTAAATAAAACCCTAGAGAAATTATGGTTGTTGCATCATATGCTGGGGCACTAATTCGTTTTTGGTCAAATTGTCTTGGTGTGCATCCATTTAAACCTTGGGAACTTATTTGAATTTGAATAAAACTAACTAGACTAAACACCAAATAAAAGTAAAGATAAAAAGGGGAAGTCTTCAGCCCCCCTTCCCAGGCCGCGCCCCACTCAGCCCAGCAAGCGTCCGGGCGGCCCAGCGCGCGCGTTTTCCCCTGGCCCATCCAGCGCGCGCTTCCCCCGCAGCCCAGCTTGCCGCGCGCGGCCCACTTGGCCCACCCGGCGCAGGCGCTACCTCCCCAAACCCTAGCCAACGCGCCCTAGCCGCCCTAGCCGCCCCAGCCACCGGGCCTGCCTGTCAGTGGCGCCCAGCCCACTGTTCTTCTTCCTCATAGGAACAATCGCCCGACCGCCCCTTTGGCGTCCACGTCGCGCACCCGCGGAGCTGCAAACCTCTCGCCCAACATCCCTCCCTCATGCCTCCTCTCACAGAGCCATCACCTCACGCCTCTCTTCCGCGCCCTCCTCTTGCCATTGGCGCCTTGCCGCGCTTAGCACGCCGTCCGCCGGAGGCCACGTCGTTCGTCTCCATCCGCCCATGGTGAGCCCCTCCCCTTCCTCTCTCCATCCCCTCTTCCTCTCCCCTCGTTTGCGCTCGGTGTGGTGACCGCTTGCCATGGCCGTGGCTTGGCCGAGCCGGCCCAGCCACGCCAGCACGGTCGCCTTGTGTGCCCCATGCGCCCGTAGCCCTGTCGGTCGTGGCCACCGTGGCCGAGTCACCGCTGCCGAACGTCCTCGCCTGTACATGGTCGCGGTCGGGCAGCGTGGCCGATCCGATCCGTAGGCCCGCGTGCCCTTGCTCCACCCTCTACAAGTTCCAGTCGGCTCAGCCATGCCGTCGCGCTCGCTGCCGGCACTCACCACGATCGGAGCAGCCAGCGACCCTCGCGGTCGACATACCGCACAGCAGCAACCTCGTCCCACCCTCGGATAGCCCCTGCGCGAACCCCGACCAGCCACTGCGAGGTGGGCGCCATGTCCTCGCTCGTCAAGACAGACATCACGCGTCTACCCTGCGCATGGCCCCCGCACGACGCGATTCGCAGAACCGCACGTGGACGACAACCCCAAAACCACATTCTTGTAGCGCGCACTCGCGTTCGCTTGCTCGTAGCCCATCGTCGAAGACGATGTTTGTCTACCCTCACATGTGTTTGTCTACCCCCCCCCCTCCTCTACACCCTATACAATGTCATCTACGCCCTTTTTTGTGTATGGATAGCCTCGCCATTGTATCATTCTCAATGTCGCGTCATCGTCCTGAGGTAAGAACGTCTACCCCATCATCGTCTACCCCTGTCTACCCTCGTCTACCCCCTCCCCTGCACGTGCGCGCGTTCGTGCCGTTCGCACGTGTCGTTGTTGCTATTCGCGTGCGCGGTTGGTGCGCGCCGTCACCGTCCATTCGCGCTTTGTCGCGCACGCGATCCGCGCACATTAGTTAGTTGTTTCGCTATAATCGTTTGTGCTTAGTAGTTAATTGAATAATTGATAATAGCTTACGCAAATAATTTATGCTAACTAAAATCAACTTAGAAAATATAGTATTGCTTCATCATATCACCTATTTTAATTAGTTATTTACTTATTTATTCAATGCTTATCAGGTTGTCGCACTAGTTAAAACTAAATTATAAGTTATAGTTATCAACCCGAGCTTTTTACAAATAGATGTCAACCCAAATTAATGTAATATTGTTTTTAATATCTATTTGGTATTTAGTATAAGCACGACATGTAGTTAGTGATCCTCGCGTACCGCACACACGGTTTTGCACGTGGTTACGTGCTGATCCACGTGTCGTTCACGCTCATCGTTTACGTTGTTTCGCGCAGTCGCGCGCGTTATTAAATCCGTTACGATCCTTTTCGTGTTACGTTAATTTCATAACAATATCGTCAACATATTAATAATGTTATTTCATCACATCCCAAGTTTATATTATTTTATTAGCTAATAATTTTGTTTTATAGTTCATAACTCGCGCTTTTATAAATAAGGACTAACTTGATTAATACCAACTTAAATGTTTCTTCCTTTAATTCGTGTCTAGTATAGTCACGTTATCTGTTAGCGAGTATCGCGCGTTGTCGCGCACATTATTTCGTGTATCAGTCGTGCGCCATGTGCGTATCATCGTGCTATTCGTGCCGTAGCGGTGTCGCACGTGTTGTTCCACACGTGGTGGCGTGCTGATTTGCTCGTCATTCGCGTTGGTCGCGCGCGCTGTTTCGTGTGTTGTCAGTGTGCTGTGTTGCGCGTGTCCGCGTGTCGTTTTCATGCTGTCGTGTTATTTCATGTATCGTAAGTTCGCCTTGAGTATAGCTTTAACCTCTGCGAGACCTTCTTTCTTCTCTTTCTAGCCATGGCAAGTGCAATATCGTATGTCATACTCTATGCATATTTAATCTATTTATTCTCTTGTATGATTACTGTTTGTTTCCTAATTCGAATGGATGGATGTATGTATGTTTACGCTCGCATAGAGAACGATCTGGTTGAGGAGCCCGAAGAACTCGCAGGAGAAGCCCCTGAGCAGCAGTCGGTTGGTGGAGGCAAGTGTCCCTTGACCTATCTCTGTCCTATACATTCTTTAATTCACCTCCCGCATTACACATTTATACCTAAGGATTGACTAGCTTTTGTTATGCATGTCCTTGTTTACCTATCTGGGTTAGATTATTATTGTTTAGCTTTATGCTATTGCTCAACTCTAATCAATGAACCTGATGAGATTTACCAATGGTACGCTGTTTTCCCTCTTCTTATTATGATGTTATACTTGTGGCCTTCAAGGGGGCTCGAGCGGTTTCTCGAGTGCCTCTCCGTAATGACCTGTTCGTTGGATGGCCGCCCGGGAAAACAGTGCAACCATGAGGGTGGAATGGGGTGCCCTTAACTGAATAATTAGAGGATCCCGGGTGTAGTTCGCTTAGCCGTCGTGCCGTTAATGGGCTCGGTGTATGCAGCTCGCTCTGCCAAGCTTGAGTTTGCCCCCTTGGGGAGGAGTGCGGTACATTTAGGAAACCTAACTGGTGGCTACATCCCCGGGGAATCTTTGTAAAGGCTACGTAGTGAGACCCTGCCTACTCACCTTGGGAGTGTTCAAGGGTCCGTACAACCCGAGGCAAAAAGGGAATCACGGCTCATGGGTAAAGTGTACAACCTCTACAGAGTGTTTGAAAACTGATATATCAGTCGTGCTCGCGGTTATGAGCAGCCAAGGGAGCTCCAGTGATTAGTGGTACTTGATCAGAGATGTTTGGATTGCAGGTGGCAATGAGATTGATGGTTCTTGGTTTTGACTCTGGTAATGGTAAGTGGTACTCTTTCCGTTTCGAAAGGAGTACGTTTGGGTTAATAACGTGGGCTAAATCTAAAACATGGCTTTCTCTACTAGTAACAATAATAATCTGACCAACTAAAAGCAACTGCTTGACTTACCCCCCACATAAAGCTAGTCCACAACAGCCAAACATGATACTTGTTGAGTATGTTTATGTGTACTCACCCTTGCTCTACACACCAATCCTCCCCCCATCCCCAGGTTGTCAGCATTGCAACCACTGCTCAGGAGAAGATGAAGCCGTGGAAGGAGACTTCCAGGAGTTCCAAGACTACGATTAGTTTTAGGCGTGGGTTAGCGGCAACCCCCCAGTCGGCTGCCTGTGAAGGCCGCGTTTATCTACGTTTCTTTTCCGCACTTTGATCTATTGTAAAGACTATGTGGATGTCTCAGACATATGATGTAATCGACTATTATTCCCCTTTTTAATACTATTTGAGCACTGTGTGATGATGTCCATGTTATATAACTGTTGTGTACGTGAATTGCTGATCCTGGCACGTACATGGTTCAAATTCGGTTTGCCTTCTAAAACCGGGTGTGACATAGGTGGTATCAAAGCCGTGCTGACTGTAGGATCGCTAGCCTAGAGTAGCATTGGCCGTTTTAAGGACTTATTGATTATTACTTCACCCCATCCTTGATTCTGCTTCAAAATATTAGTCACCTCGACTAATTCTATGTTGTGCTCATATATGCCCCCTTGCCAAAAAAGTATTTTATTCTAGTATGGTCTATACTTCTCTCAATCTATTAGATATGATCTCACTCTTATGCTTGCGACATCTTTGTAGATGCCCCTGACCTTTAGTCTTTTGGGACTCTTTCCTCATCCATTATTAAATTGCTACCATTTGACCATCTCTATTCCATTTTGTTATTGACATTCTCGTATCCTTGCATTTTTAATACCCTTATCCCTTAATCTAAAGTACTTACCCTTGTACCTCTATTGCTCATTTAAACAGTTCAGTTTAGGTGTCCATGACCTTCTTGTCTTTTGGGATCATTTCTTATTCGGTTGTAAGTTGCTATCTTTCAACAATTTCTATGCCCTTGGTCTTGGTATGCTCGTACCATTGAAATCTTGCATACTCTTATTTTTATATGTGCGTACCTTTATATCCCAATATATGTTTAAGACATTTCAGTTAACATGCCCTTGACCACCCTTGTTTCTTAATGATCCATGAGCGGTCATTCTACTTTGCATATCCTTGGTGATCCCATTGTCTCCTTGTAACTCCACTCGGTAATGAATCTTTACTTCAACCCTTCTGTTGGAACCTTACCCATCTGACCCTTAATTGTTTTCTCCACTTTGTCGTTTCGCGAGTCTTGTCTTAACTATATCCTTTGTTATGCTTTTTAATTATTATCATATGCACCCTTGACACCTCTATATCCTACATTGATGTTTGTCTCATACCTGCCCTTTAAAATCGCCCCTCTTCCGTCTCATGCCTTCTTTCTCTTGGTCGTATCCTCTTCTTTGGCTCGCGAGTTTTTAACCTCATCCTTTGTTGTGCTTTTGCTTCTTATTGCCTTTACCCTTCTCATCTCTCAATCTTACCTTGGTGATTACTCTATGTTCGTTATCTAAAACCTCCAATCTCCCAACTTAGTTCAAGCGTGGTCTCTTACTTATCTCACCCGTGGTTATATCCTATACTTTACCTCTTGCAAGACTTATCTTATCTCTATTCTTGATTGTACCTAGATTCCTGGTTCTTTTATGCACATTTGCCTCTTCCTTTATATCCTTGCCTATTATCACCTTTGACCTTTGACCTCTCTCCGTATTTACCATGATGCTTACCTATTTCTTAGCCTCACTTATTCCATTTCAATCCGAGAGTGTTATTTTCCCTATCCTGCTCTTGTTCGTTTCCTTTCCCTTTGTCGCTTTGCAAGTCTTGTCTTACCTTAACTTCATCCTTTGTTGAGCTTTTGTTTGATATCATCCTTACCTTTGTAATATGTAGATCTTGCCTTGATACTTATCTTAGGTCTGCTTGTTGAAATCCCCTCTTTTCTATCTTAATTCGAGAGATATGTTTTACTTATCTCACCCTTGACTATATCCTCTTCTTTACCGCGTGTAGGCCTAGACTTAACTCCATTCGTTATTGTATTTGTACCACTTACTCTTCTATGCCTTTATCTTTTCTCTTACACCCTTGTCCGTTATCGCCTTTGACCCTTGCGATATTTATGTCTTCTACCTAAATGCTTACCTTAAACTTATCCTTTAAATCCTCCCCTTTCTTTCAACCCAGTTTGAGAGTTGCGAGTTACCTACCTCTCCCTTGGTTTCTCTTCACTTCTTTTTGCCTTACAAGTGTTGTCTTAATTCCATCCTTTGTTGTGTTTTGATTTTCTATCACCATCACCTTGTCATCCATCGATCTTGCCTTGATATTCATCTTTATTCATACTCAAAAAAATCTCCGCTCTTCCACCTCAAATTGAGAGTGGCAATTTACCTATCTGGCCCTTGGACGTACCCTCCCCTTTTCCATTTGCAGGTCCTGTCTAGACCCCATCCTTTATGGTACTTATATCTTTTGTCTTATGCCTATTTACCTCCTCTCCTACATCCTTGTTAATTATTACCTTTAGAACCTTCGTGATATCTATGCCCTTGCCCTCATGATTATCTTGAACCTATCCTTTGAAGCCTCCTCTTTTCCATCCCTGTTCGAGGATAATGCCTCATCTATCTCATCATTGACTGCTCCCCCTTCTCTAACATCTTGCAAGATTTTCCTCAAATACATCCTTTGTTGTGTGATTGCCCGTTGTCACCTTAACCCTTGTCATCCCTCGACCTTTACCATGATGCTTATCTTGCACCTGCATTTTAAAGCCTCCTCTCCCATTTCATTCAATAGTGATGTCTTACCCATCCCACTCTTGTTCGTTTCCTTTTCCTCTGTCGCGTTGCAGGTCTTGTCCTGACTCTATCTTTAGTGTGCTTTTGCCTTTCACCTCCCTTACCTTTGTAATCTCTAGATCTTTCCATGATACTTATCTTATGCCTACCTTTTGAAATATCATCCTTCCCATCTTGATTTGAGAATGGTGTTTTACCTATCCTGAACTTGGATGAATTCTCTCCCTTGCCGGTTACAATCCTTACTTCAGCTTCATCCTTTACTAGGTGTGTGCCCGTGCGTTGCAACGGGAGTACGTTGGGATGGGCATCGACACATATCTAATCGGATCTTATATTTCCTTGGGGGTCTAGAGAAAGTTTACTCGAAAACCAAATATGTTAAGACCTGAGCATGTGTTACCCTTATGCCCCATCAGCACACTGTTCCGCACTTGTATGAGTCTTATTAATTTACATGTCTCGTGCATAGTCTCTCATGTCTCGGTAGCAGTATCAGATTCCTTCAACCGTGGTCAAACCAACTGAAAGATTACAGAACAGTGGGAAAACGAACTCACTATAAGTTGAGACCTTTTTGTTCTACACTTCTCCTTTACATAAGCAACATATATATTTTCTTATCATTTCCAGACAACAACTCCAACAAAAATTTCAAATCCAAGAACAACAACCAGTGTAATGAGATATCTGTAATGAGATATCTACTCTTGTAAAACTGACAATATAAACTGTTAAGGACAAATATTCAAGACCTCCTGCTTTAATTCTCAAGAAATTAATAGATAAGTAGTCCAGATGCGCTGCCATCTCAGGAACAACGCCGTCACCCCACACATCTGCTCGCCCACAAACCTGGTCGTGAATCTGATGTCAAATGGTTTTGCTTCACACTTGATCCGCAAACTGTCTCAACTGAACCATAAAACCCTCCCTTAACCACGGGAAATGATGTGTTTTACCTACTTGTAACCTTGCCCAACGAACCGGGCTCGCCACGAGACAGCTGATGCAGTAGATGTAGAATTGTCACTGCTACTGACAATAACAACATCGCCTCCTTCTGAAGGAGTGTCAACTGCGAGGATCTCATCAGAAGCAGCTGTGGAGTTCCCCAGAAGAGGAGCACCTTGAATGTACCTGCGGTACGATCAAGAGATGGTATGATGCATGAACCGTGAAGGTATGTGGTCACAAAAAACGAGGACATGCTGGAACTTGCACCTATCTCATCTGTTAAAACATTAAAAAAAATAAGAAAACCCTTAAATCCTAGCCTGAAGAAACCCTCAAATTTTTTATATTGTTTTATATCAACCTGGCTAAACTTGAGATTGTTCGACTATATACTATACCAGGGGTTTGAGTTCATTTGGAGTACACAATCACACCAATGTTGCATATGTAAGATAACATGTACTCCCCTATGTTCCAAATTACAAGTTCTTTTAGCTTTTCTAGATACATACTAAAAGCTATATATATCTAAATGTGTAGCAAAAGCTACGTACCTAGAAAAGCCAGAAAGAACTATAGTTTGGAACGGATGGAGTAGCATGTTAAAAAGGATAATAAAGATTTCAAGAACAGACGAATCATTCTGAATGTCATGTGAGGATCTGGGATGTAGCAAACATAAAAATTGGGGGCAGTTTAACATAATTCATTCGTTTTCACAGTGCTCTAATGCTACACAGGGAAACCAAAAGTAGAACCTCAGTCAATACATTATGTGTAGAGATAGAAAACTATGAAACTTCATGCGCCAGAATTGATGACCAGACACATGCTCATCCAACTGGGGCCCAAGGGGCAGGAAGAATAATGAGTTGTAGCAAACAGGAGGAAGCATAAGCAAGTTAGAACCTGACCCTTTTATAAAAAAAGTTAAAACATGACACGGTCGATGTCAACTGTCATCATCTGATAAAAAAGTCAATTTAGTTGACCTGTAAGCATAAGCAAGTTAGAACCTGACCCTTTTATAAAAAAAGTTAGAACATGACACATGCTCACCTTAAGCTCGCTGTTGCTTTTTCTCAATAGCTTTCTTCCATCGCTTTTTATCAAGCGCCAATGTCATGTCTTGCCAACTGAGATAAATGGTATCATATGTCAATCAACATGTATTGGGCCGATAAAACAGCAGAATGTTAATAAAAGGGTCTTCGTACATACGTACATGACACGAAGAGAGATTTTATAAGCAAATATACAGTTCATTCACAACAGGGAGAAAATATTTCTTATGCTTCTCGGATGCTAAAGATAACACTGCAAACCATTCATTCCTTAAGAATGAAATTATGGTCCATGAAACCTTAGCAAATTCAGATTACAAGATGCTTTATGGTGCAATATGAAAATAGTATTCAAGTCTCAACACCCAAGACTCAGATCACAAGCCTAAAATTTGGGAGGTATCATAACGAGAATTAGATTAAAATGCAGAAGAGATGATCCAAACACTTATACACATGGGAACTTGCTGCCATAAAGTTCTGTAAAACCTATAGATAGTCTACAAAAACCATGCAAGTTCTTAAAAAAGTTAACAATGAAAAAATGCAAAAATTATGAGAACCTTTTTTAATATAATTTTCACATATAGAAACGACACATAATATGCCAGTCCTATTGGTTAATCTAATAATACTCTGAATTTCAACAATAACAGTCAAGTTAGGAGGAGTATAGGTGTTTGACATATCGGGGTGTCAGTATGCAAGCTCTCTAAACGTCTCTGTATTGTAGAAACCATTTATATAGATGAGTGAACATTATCAAGAACCTTATGATATAAATACTCGGATACATTATTATGGTTCAATAGTATGTGTGTCATCGCTACTGATCTCAATCAGAATTCATTCTGCAGCTGCTTCAATGGTGTCTGCCAGGATAACCTGCAAGCATGCACGCATCTATTAAAACACATGTAGCATAGTAAATTTTGTATGTCATGTAAATCACGCTGAATTTGTCGCCCACAAACCTGGTCGTGAATCTGATGTCAAATGGTTTTGCTTCACACTTGATCCGCAAACTATCTCAACTGAAACATAAAACCCTCCCTTAACCACGGGAAATGATGTGTTTTACCTGCTTGTAACCTTGCCCAACGAACCGGGCTCGCCACGAGACAGCTGATGCAGTAGATGTAGAATTGTCACTGCTACTGACAATAACAGCATCGCCTCCTTCTGAAGGAGTGTCAACTGCGAGGATCTCATCAGAAGCAGCTGTGGAGTTCCCCAGAAGAGGAGCACCTTGAATGTACCTGCGGTACGATCAAGAGATGGTATGATGCATGAACCGTGAAGGTATGTGGTCACAAAAAACGAGGACATGCTGGAACCTGCACCTATCTCATCTGTTAAAACATTAAAAAAAATAAGAAAACCCTTAAATCCTAGCCTGAAGAAAGGTACCTTCCAGCAATGCACATGTATCTTAATTCTGGTGTATAAACTGCTGGAGCACAATTCTCCTCAACGTAGTTCATTGTAGTGTTGAAGGAAACATGATCTGAAAGCACCTTCAAATCAATAAGCATTTCACAAAAAGAGTGCTTGCAAGAAATGAGAGTTCGCAAGTGCACAAACATAGTATTGAAATAATAGTATTGAAATATTACTGTTCAAATCAGTGATGTTGCTGATAATGCATTTAGTGGGGGCATATTTTCTGGTATAGGCTTTTCAGTTACTCTGAACCAGCTGTATGTTCAGAACAACAACTTCATCGTGTGCTGAGGGTGGCGAAGCAACAACAGAAATTATGGACTGTTGAGGCTCAGCTACTCGCTTCAAAAACCTTGCCACAACGATTATGTGCAGTTACCACTCCCTTAGCACCTGCTCCCCTCCTTCTCTCCCTTTCCTATCTCTTACCACTGTCCATTGGAATCCTATAGTTCACACTTCACAGGATGTCTGTAGATTGCATAGTTCACACTTACCAGGACCGATTAGGTGTCCTAATCGTTACCTTAATCACGATTAGGCGCCTGGTTGGTCCTATAGCACGACCAGCTGGTCGCCCGACTTGTAATCACTTCTATCAATGCTGACGCATTCGAGAAATGTATCAATGCTTAAAGGCAAACAAAAGGTTGGATGGGCATCGCGGATACATACCTATGATAGCACCACAATGCATATTTGCATACGGTTCCTCACCAGTCAAGATCTTCCATAAAACTATCCCAAAAGAGAACACATCCACCTGCATGTGTAAAACCAAATATTTGCCCCTGGAACCGAAGCGCCTGCCACCCACTCCAAGTCCAAGCCTTGCATCCCTGGAAAGAGAATAGAAATTTTCAGAAACAACATAGCGAGAAACACTGCTCAGATTTCTGAAAAGAATGCAGAGAGTGGACACACAAAAAAGGAAGGTACTTGCCGCCGCCGCCGCTGCTGGCCGCGGGGACGACCACACTGGGCTGCTCCATCCGATGGAACCGTGATGGGCGACGGCGTCGGGCTCGGCCAGACCTGGCATGGCGACCGGCGCGCAAGTAGGTTGCCGGTCGTGCAGCAGCGGCATGGCGGCCGCGCTGCTACCACCGGCCACCGAGCTCTGCTACTGCTGCTGCATGGCGAAGTGGCGCCTCGGGTACATCGGCGGCAGCCCAGCAGCCAGCCCAAGCTTCTGGACCTTGAGGAAGTATTTCTGGGCGTGGCTCCGTATCTGCGGCACGCATTGTGTCGTATTGATTCAGAGCTGAGTTTCAGTTCTTGGACATGTACGAGTACGAACGCGTGCGCGCACTCAAACGTATCTTTGATCAGCAGCTAAGATTCGGTACCTGGACCGTCGTCTTGGTGCCGACATGCTCCTCGATCTTCTTCCAGTCACGTCCAAACCTGAGAAGAGAAAACAGATAACTCAATGACCATCAAGTCCACTCATCATGTCCTTGGTAATAGAGGTTATAGAAACAAGCATAAAAAGGATCAAGTGTGATCAAGGTATTAGTACCGCAAAAACATGGTATTTCAAATAAGATGTGATCAAGCAGAGGCAAGCAGAACATATAACATAGCAATAAAATTCTACTTTTAACCATTTCCCATTCTTAATGATCAGCTAAACAATTATGGCCAACAGCTGATAGTAAAAAAATGGAGCAAATGTTGGGACCTGTTCATCCCACAGGCACAGCAAAAAGACTAATTAGACGAGCGCTAATCAGAACTAAGTCACAAGCATGCATTAACAGATCTCCTTCTTAACAACTTATTTCACATGATATTCATTATAAACGCTAAATCGGTCGGCGATAGAATGATCTAATCATACCCTGCGCCTGAAGCGCTTCAGCGGCTTGTGGTCCCTGCGCTTCTCATGGGATCGGACGCGGGAGGTTGACGCGGCGACCGAGCCGTCGTGGCCGAGATGCTGCTCGCATGGATCACATCCACGTATGGAAATTTCCCATCCTTCATGATCAGCTGAAAACAAAATATCAACTGACAAAGTAAATAAATGGTTGAACGTGTCAGGGACATTTTCATCCCACAGGCACTACAGACTTGCCATCGGGGCAGACATGAAGTCCCAAACAAACATATGTTATACCCTATACATGAAACTTCAAGCTCGCTAAACTAAAATCGGGTGTTATGATCCCACCAATACCATTGCAAAATTTGCATAACTCAGCACAGAAACGATCACGACAACTAATGATAGCAGATTCTATTCACATACATCCTATTTAATTTGGCCGGATAAGAACACATGGTAAACATCTTACAGCTAAAAGGCAAATAGTGAAATACGGAGTATAACTGAAGGCAGTTGACCATTAAGACACGGCTATCAAGACATCACAAGACAGGTGTATCTTACTTCTTACATGTACTAATCAGAACAGTAAATGCTATCTGAAAACAATCAGGGGTGTGTCCATCAGAGGAACTGGAAACAGTTAAAAGGTGCATCATAGACGAGATAAACTAACCAGAAAAAAGACTAATTAGACGAGCGCTAATCAGAACTAAGTCACAAGCATGCATTGACAGATCTCCTTCTTAACAACTTATTTCACAAGATATTCATTATAAACGCTAAATCGGTCTGCGATAGAATGATCTAATCATACCCTACGCCTGAAGCGCTCCGGCGGCTTGCGGTCCATGCGCTTCTCACGGGATCAGACGCGGGAGGTTGCCGCGGCGACCGAGCCGTCGCGGCTGAGATGCTGCTCGGATTCTGACAGGGGAAGCGATGGCTGCATGCTGCTCGTCGAAGAAAGCAGCGGCGTCCTGGACGACTGCGGAGGGAGCAGGGGCGAAGGGAGGGACGCTGGACGGGGAGGGGATGGGGCGAATGCGGGGGTTTGTGCGGGCGAGGGGAGCAGGGCCGGCATGGTTCGCGGCTGGCATATCACGGCGGTTTGCGGCGGATGGCGGGGAAGGCATCACGACGGCGACCAAACACCACGGCGGAGCGCCCGCCGGAGCACCCACAGCTCGCCCTCCGGTGCCCCATAACCCAATCCGAGACGCGTACACAAGTAGGAGAACCAAGCGAGCACAAGGAGGGATTCTTACCGACGCGTTCGCAGTGTAGAGCTCAGGCCACGGCGGCAGACGAATCCGCGGCGCCACCCAACACCGGCGAGAAATCCGGTTGACGCCGGTGGTGCACACACCAAATTGCGCACACCCACACAATCCACACGCACCAGTGAACTCCAATCTCGCCTTCCCCGAAGCAAGAACGACAACGTTCCGAGGAATCGTCGCGGCGGCAACCCCTCTCTCTCTCCGCGTTCTCTCCACTGGTGCCGTTAACTGTGACCCAAAGGCTTCGGGCGGCTAGGGTTTTGGAAGCTTCGGGGCCTCATCCACTTGGCGCTTCGCGGCGTGGTTCGCGGCTGGCATATCACGGCGGTTTGTGGCGGATGGCGGGGTTCGCAGCGTACGGGTCGGGTGGATAGCGTCGGGCGGGGTTCACGGCGGCGGCCGGGGTTCGCGGCACGATTGCGGGCTGGCGCGGTTCGTGGGGATTCGCAGCAAAATCGCGGCGCCGGCGTGCGGCAGTTGCGGGCGGACTTTGCGGGATTGGGGGAAGCGGCGTGCGGCAGGTCGTGCGGCGGATGCAGCCGTTGCGGGAATTGCGGCGGCGTCTGGGCACCGCGTGGGCGCGCGGCGGACGGCGGGCCGTGCGGGACCGGGTAGGAGCGGGGCGGACGGCGGGGCGTGCGGGACTTCGCGTGCGGGAGCGGGTAGGAGCGGGGGCAGTCTACACTGTCCCCTTAATAGTTAGTAGAGATTATGCTCATGCCCCCATCCTGCATGTTTTATCGCTCCCCTTGTCTTTCGATGGCCTTATAGTAGTCTCCCATTTGTAAGGAAATACCACCATCTAGTTAGCATTAACGTGTAGAAATGAAATGTTTGTTGTTGTGTGCTGGTGCTGTTTGTCTTTGTGCGATGACTGATTTGCTTCTTTGTGATGAATGTTGATGTGTCGTGGCCCTTGGTCCATAATGGCATCTGTTTACTAGGTGAGTGCCATAGAGTTAAGTGGTTGGGTTCTCCCCCCTGCTTTCTCTAATCCATCTATACTTACCTTTTCTCGCTTTTCTTTCCTCTTGCACTTGTCCATTTGGCATCCTCCAACTCCTCCAAATCAGTCAAGATCAGAGTCGGCGGTATCTTCATCAAGTGTGTATCAACGCTCTTGTTAAGGGGGTTAGCCGCTAACCCCAATGAAGAAATACGATCAACAACAAACAACAAGATCACAGTGGCGTAGTAGAAGCGTGTGTGGGTTCTAACCCACAGGTCCAAGGGATCCTCAAGAAATGCATCGATTGGTCTCAAGCATCTAAAGGTCAAAGCAACCAGTCCACAAGTGAAGTTTGTAGAGTCAAAGTCAACTCAAGAAAGCTGTGATCAACCAATGAACAAACCTAGTCGTTCTTGCTAGCCTCTTCTTGAATCTCGAGGGCGAGATTCCTGTTAAGGGGGTTAGATTTGTAACACCCTGAATTTGGGGGTATAAAATTTCTTTTCTAATATCCACCAAATTTGGGTGTTACTCTCTCAGTTCTTCGCTTTACTTCTTTTTTTCCCTAAAAATGGAGAGTTATTTTGTTTTATATATAGGTGTTAAGCGTAGTAAATAAAACCCTAGAGAAATTATGGTTGTTGCATCATATGCTGGGGCACTAATTCATTTTTGGTCAAATTGTCTTGGTGTGCATCCATTTAAACCTTGGATACTTATTTGAATTTGAATAAAACTAACTAGACTAAACACCAAATAAAAGTAAAGATAAAAGGGGAAGTCTTTAGCCCCCCCTTCCTAGGCTGCGCCCCACTCAGCCCAGCAAGCGTCCGGGCGGCCCAGCGCGCGCATTTTCCCCTGGCCCATCCAGCGCGCGCTTCCCACGCAGCCCAGCTTGCCGCGCGTGGCCCACTTGGCCCACCCGGCGCAGGCGCTACCTCCCCAAACCCTAGCCAACGCGCCCTAGCTGCCCCAGCCGCCGGGCCCGCCTTTTAATGGCGCCCAGCCCACTGTTCTTCTTCCTCACAGGAACAATCGCCCGACCGCCCCTTTGGTGTCCACGTCGCGCACCCGCGGAGCTGCAAACCCCTCGCCCAACTTCCCTCCCTCATGCCTCCTCTCACAGAGCCATCACCTCGCGCCTCTCTTCCGCGCCCTCCTCTTGCCATTGGCGCCTTGCCGCGCTTAGCACGCCGTCCGCCGGAGGCCGCGTCGCCCATGCCATTCGTCTCCATCCGCCCATGGTGAGCCCCTCCCCTTCCTCTTTCCATCCCCTCTTCCTCTCCCCTCGTTTGCGCTCGATGTGGTGACCGCTTGTCATGGCCGGGGCTTGGCCGAGCCGGCCCAGCCACGCCAGCACGGTCGCCTCGTGTGCCCCGTGCGCCCGTAGCCCTATCGGTCGTGGCCACCGCTGCTGAACGTCCTCGTCTGTACATGGTCACGGTCGGGCCAGCGCGGCCGAGCCGATCCCTAGGCCCGCGTGCCCTTGCTCTGCCCTCTGCATGTTCCAGTCGGCTCAGCCATGCCGTCGCGCTCGCTGCCGGCACTCACCACGATCGGAGCAGCCAACGACCCTCGCGGTCGGCATACCGCACAGCAGCAACCTCGTCCCACCCTCGAATAGCCCCTGTGCGAACCCCGACCAGCCACTGCGAGGTGGGCGCCATGTCCTCGCTCGTCAAGACGGACATCACGCGTCTACCCCTGCGCATGGCCCACGCACGACGCGATTCGCAGAACCACACGTGGATGACAACCCCAAAACCACATTCTTGTAGCGCGCACTCACGTTCGCTTGCGCGTAGCCCATTGTCGAAGACGATGTTTGTCTACCCTCGCATGTGTTTGTCTACCCCCTCCTCTACACCCTATACAATGTCATCTACGCCCTTTTTTGTGTATGGATAGCATCGCCATTGTGTCATTCTCAATGTCGCGTCATCGTCCTAAGGTAAGAACGTCTACCCCATCATCGTCTACCCCTGTCTACCCTCGTCTACCCCCTCCCCTGCACGTGCGCGCGTTCGCGCCGTTCGCACGTGTCGTTGTTGCCGTTCGCATGCGCGGTCGGTGCGCGCCGTCACCGTCCATTCGCGCTTTGTCGCGCACGCGATCCGCGCACATTAGTTAGTTGTTTCGCTATAATCGTTTGTGCTTAGTAGTTAATTGAATAATTGATAATAGCTTACGCAAATAATTTATGCTAACTAAAATCAACTTAGAAAATATAGTATTGCTTCATCATATCACCTATTTTAATTCGTTATTTACTTATTTATTCAATGCTTATCAGGTTGTCGCACTAGTTAAAACTAAATTATAAGTTATAGTTATCAACCCGAGCTTTTTACAAATAGATGTCAACCCAAATTAATGTAATATTGTTTTTAATATCTATTTGGTATTTAGTATAAGCACGACATGTAGTTAGTGATCCTCGCGTACCGCACACACGGTTTTGCACGGGTTACGTGCTGATCCGCGTGTCGTTCACGCTCATCGTTTACGTTGTTTCGCGCAGTCGCGCACGTTATTAAATCTGTTACGATTCTTTTCGCGTTACGTTAATTTCATAACAATATCGTCAACATATTAATAATGTTATTTCATCACGTCCCAAGTTTATATTATTTGATTAGCTATTAATTCTGTTTTATAGTTCGTAACTCGCGCTTTTATAAATAAGGACTAACTTGATTAATACCAACTTAAATGCTTCTTCCTTTAATTCGTGTCTAGTATAGTCACGTTATCTGTTAGCGAGTATCGCGTGTTGTCGCGCACATTATTTCGTGTATCAGTCGTGCGCCGTGTGCGCATCATCGTGCTATTCGTGCCGTAGCGGTGTCGCGCGTGCTGTTCCACACGTGGTGGCGTGCTGATTTGCGCGTCGTTCGCGTTGGTCGCGTGCGCTGTTTCGTGTGTTGTCAGCGTGCTGTGTCGTGCATGTCCGCGCGTCGTTTTCACGCTGTCGTGTTATTTCGTGTATCGTAAGTTCGCCTCGAGTATAGCTTTAACCCCTGCGAGACCTTCTTTCTTCTCTTTCTAGCCATGGCAAGTGCAATATCGTATGTCATACTCTATGCATATTTAATCTATTTGTTCTCTTGTATGATGTACTGTTTGTTTCCTAATTTGAATGGATGGATGTACGTATGTTTGCGCTCGCATAGAGAACGATCTGGTTGAGGAGCCCGAAGAACTCGCAGGAGAAGCTCCTGAGCAGCAGTCGGTTGGTGGAGGCAAGTGTCCCTTGACTTATCTCTGTCCTATACATTCTTTAATTCACCTCCCGCATTACACATTTATACCTAAGGATTGACGAGCTTTTGTTATCCATGTCCTTGTTTACCTATCTGGGTTAGATTATTATTGTTTAGCTTTATGCTATTGCTCAACTCTAATCAATGAACATGATGAGATTTACCAATGATACGCTATTTTCCCTCTTCTTATTATGATGTTATACTTGTGGCCTTCAAGGGGGCTCGAGCGGTTTCTCGAGTGCCTCTCCGTAAGGACCTGTTCGTTGGATGACCGCCCGGGAAAACAGTGCAACCATGAGGGTGGAATGAGGTGCCCTTAGCTGAATAATTAGAGGATCCGGGGTGTAGTTCGCTTAGCCGTCGTGCCGTTAATGGGGCTCGGTGTATGCGGTTCGCTCTGCCAAGCTTGGGTTCGCCCCCTTGGGGAGGAGTGCGGTACATTTAGGAAACCTAACGGGTGGCTACATCCCCGGGGAATCTTTGTAAAGGCTACGTAGTGAGACCCTGCCTACTCACCTTGGGAGTGTTGAAGGGTCCGTACAACCTGAGGCAAAAAGGGAATCACGGCTCATGGGTAAAGTGTACAACCTCTGCAGAGTGTTTGAAAACTGATATATCAGCCATGCTCGCAGTTATGAGCGGCCAAGGGAGCTCTAGTGATTAGTGGTACTTGATCAGAGATGTTTGGATTGCAGGTGGCAATGAGATTGATGGTTCTTGGTTTTGACTCTGGTAATGGTAAGTGGTACTCTTTCCGTTTGGAAAGGAGTATGTTTGGGTTAATAATGTGGGCTAAATCTAAAACTTGGCTTTCTCTACTAGTAACAATAATAATCTGACCAACTAAAAGCAACTGTTTGACTTACCCCCCACATAAAGCTAGTCCACTACAACCAAACATGATACTTGCTGAGTATGTTGATGTGTACTCACCCTTGCTCTACACACCAACCCTCCCCCCATCCCCAGGTTGTCAGCATTGCAACCACTGCTCAGGAGAAGATGAAGCCGTGGAAGGAGACTTCCAGGAGTTCCAAGACTACGACGAGTTTTAGGCGTGGGTTAGCGGCAACCCCCCAGTCGGCTGCCTGTGAAGGTCGCGTTTATCTACGTTTCTTTTCCGCACTTTGATCTATTGTAAAGACTATGTGGATGTCTCAGACATATGATGTAATCGACTATTATTCCCCTTTTTAATACTATTTGAGCACTGTGTGATGATGTCCATGTTATGTAACTGTTGTGTACATGGATTGCTGATCCTGGCATGTACATGGTTCGCATTCGGTTTGCCTTCTAAAACCGGGTGTGACACCTGGGCCCATGAGTCATACTCCTTAGGCGTCGGCCTCCGTGTGCGGAGAGGGTGAACCGCCGTGTGAGGACCACGCTACCGTCTGCGGTAGTGCGCCCCTTCGTCTCCACCGAAAGCAGCGGCCCAACCTCTTCACCTCCGAAACCAACAGCCCAGTCCTTGACATGGAGGCCCAGGCCCACGAGTCATCCTCCATGGGCGCCGGTTCCTAGGTGCAGAGAAGTCGAACCACCACTCACGCCAGTACCGCGCCTCCTCGGGGCCCCCGCAGAAGGTAGAGAAAGTAAATTTTCAAAACCAATGCAGCGGTATCAAGGCACCCTGCGCGTGGCCCAGCAAAACCATCAAGTGCGGAGGTCACGGGTCAGTCAGCCGCGGGGACAGGCGTGGTAGTTGACGTGACTAAAGGCGGACTGGCATTAATTATGTCAGCAAACGCACAGAGGCAACGTGCCGATCAAGCTTTGGCCCCACCTGCATGCTCGTTTCCTCCCCTAAGGCGGGCCCGGGGGCCACTGTCGGTACCCTGAAACAGGGGTACCCCTTACTACAGTGTGAAGGCACGGTGCCTACGCGGCTATCTCTAGTCGCGTCGTAAACAACGCCCGACCCCTCCACGTGGTCGGCCCCAGGACCGCCACATGGTCGGAGGAAAGACGATATAACCCAGGATATCAACAGTGGGTCTGGACCCCCATGGGAAAGTGTCGGACACCTGTGTGCACGGACCGGACCCCCGGGTAAGGTCCAGGATCACCACAAGCGTGCCCGGACCCCTGGGACGAGCCCCCGGACCCCGCCCCCTAGGCAGGGTCCGAGCCACTCGCAGCAAGGTCCCAGCGTTCTGGCGCAAAGGATACTTAGGCCTTGATCAAGGTCAGGCAGGGGTCCAGAACCGACATGTGTCCGGACCATGCCGCTCCTGCTCCTGCTCCCCGCTCAGGGGAGACTCGATGCTGCCACGCGGCCTACTGCTCGTGACATAAGCCAGCGGGCGGAGCCTGACATAAGGCCTCTGGGCCACGTGGTCTCTGCATTTATTACGGATAGGACGCGCCGCCTGACAGGCGATGTGCCGCCTCAACATTTAATGCGCCCTGTCGCTCTGCTGGCGGACGGTGACTAGACCAACCCACATGCGGCGTACCTGTCCATTCCCGTGGCAGGCGGCGCGACCATACTGCCGCATGCACCACGATCATCATCACTCGTACATGGCCAGGGAAGCTTCCCCTGCACGCCAATACTACGCAAGCCGCGGATATCAGGGCGCAAGGTGATTGCACCCAGCCCAACATTAGTTGCTCCAAGTATTACGTTCGTTATGTCCCTGGGCCCACATGTCGGGGCTCAGCATCCTTGTATGTGCCCCTCTTGAGCTATAAAAGTGGAGGCACGCAACGTTACATGAACAGACACACTTAGACTCTCACACTCACAAGTTCATACAAGCTCTCAAGCTCAATACATCACACAGTGGAGTAGGGTATTACGCTCCAGCGACCTAAACCACTCTAAACCCTTGTGTGTTCTTGTGTTCTTCCTGTTTTCACCTAATAGGCAAAACGCTTAGGCCCCTCCTCATCTAAGGATTTAGGGCGGGTGCATTCCGCCACCCGGCCGGAGATTTCCTCTCCGACAATATGATTTTATGAAGTTTTAGATGATCAAACAGTTTGAAAGTATATTCTATATCAATTAACATAAATCATATGAAAAGAATATTCTACATAAATACATAATTCAATTATAATCTAAGTTATAACTTAATTAGAAATCATATTTTAGTCAACTTATAATTATAGACAGAATAATTTTGCCTAGAAGGGTTAATCTAGTAGACATGGGATAAATAAATATCTAATTATAAAAGTATGTGACATGGTATAATTAATGTTGGTACTACGTAGTAAATATTTATACGAAGCTGACACAACTAGATCGGGTCAATTCGGAGTTAAAATAGAGAAGTTATGAATTTCTGAAGTTTTAAGTGTTGGATAAAAGAAACTAAAGGTATAATTTTAATCATAGGTTTCATGATAAAATAGGGTTACAAGATGAAGAAAAATATTAATATGAAAATAATGCAATTGGAATGAATCAATTTGGGTCTAAAACAAAGAAGTTATGGATTTATGAAGTGTTAGGGTTAAATTTTCTATATTAAACTCCATTTTTTCTTGATTTATTTAATTACTGTGGAGTTTTATTCGGACGGTGGCATAAAAACCCGAATGCGCAGGGATTGACTTATAAAATTCCGGGGCACCGTTGAAATTATTTTGCACCGCCAGTGGACGGGGGGTTAATTCTGAAAAAGTCGAAGTGCTCTTTTGAAAGATGGCCAGGCCGAAGAGGTATCAGGCTTTTCTGACTGCGCGATCTTAAATCGACGGCCCAGATCAGATTGCAGTGTACCGAAACGTTATCTTCTATTCTCTATCGTCCATTGCGGATCCAACGGCAGATATCGGATCTGGCCGAACTACATCACCGACTAAATCCCAGCCGTCGAATCCGATCGTACGTCAAGGAGTCCTTCTCCTACCCCGACGACCATCAGGCGGCGGTGGCGCCATTGTCGGTAGGGATGGCAGTGGGTAAGGTACCCAGTGGGCACACGAAGCCATACCCATACCCACTAGGAAAAATTTAACCTATACCCATACCCACTACCCATCATGGGTACAAAATTACGCCATATCCATACCCACCATGGGTAGCGGGTACCCATCGGGTACCCATACCCGTTAACATTACGATAGACATGATCATTTGAATCACAAAAATAAGTACCAGCATAACAAATGTATCGAACCCAACATAATTTTATCACAGATTCAACAATATTCAACATTAAATGCCAATATCATGCCTTCAAATCACACAAAACATAGCATTGACTCTACAAAACTGTGGACAAAACATACCATTCATTTTATATGAGACATATAAATCCGGACCCACGTGTCATATATTAGCGGGTTCCCCATCGGGTAGCGGGTATGGGGCAATAGAGAACATACCCACGACCACCATACCCGATGGGCATAACAAATGACCCAATAAAATACCCATGGGTATCAAAATCCGCCATACCCATGCCCTAATAGGGTTTTTACCCATCGGGTTTCGGGTTTAGGGTACCCATTGCCATCCCTAATTGTCGGGCCTCCCCCCCGATTACGAACCCATGTGCAAATCTCTAATCCGAAGGATGATACACGGAGCGGAGCTGAAGGCAAGGATGTGGAGAGGGTCAGACCAGTCTCCGGTGTGGCAATCGGCCCTGTTCGCGGCCGCCTGGCGACCACACGAAGCCCCCATGGCCCGAGGGCCAGCTCCAACAGCGCGCACAACCGGATCGGCCGTGCCGTCACTCCCTCCCATGGTTTCTCTCAGCTCGTAGTTCATGGTGCGGCGCTGGTATTCACTTCCGGGACTACGGGTTCAAGGGGGATAAATGGCTCGCATTTATACACTGCGATAGAGAGATCAGGCGCAAGTTAGCTGGATTAGGCGAGAAATCTGCACCGGCGACCTCCCGAGGCGGATTTTGCGGCATCGGTTCAAACAACCGGAGGTTGGGGATAACCCTGACGGGCTGACCCCACCAAGAGGTGACCCCAGGAGGCGAAGCTAAGCTGCAACGTGCGCAAGGGGGCGTTCGGGTGAGACTGCGTCGCAGGCCCGCGTTGTCAGTGGCGCACGGACCACGCAGGGCACCAGATGGGCCATCGAGTGTAGTGAGAAGTGGGGTTAGTTGGGCCGTAGTGGAGAGAAGAAAAAGGGGAGATAGGCCGTGGGAAAAGGAAATCGACCCAGGCCAGGCCGAAGAGGTATCAGGCAAGTGTACCAAAACGTTATCTTGTATTCTCTATCGTCCATTGCAGATCCAACGGCGGCGGATCTGGCCGAACTACATCCCCGACTAAATCCCAGCCGCCGAATCCAATCGTACGACAAGGAGTCCTTCTCCTACTCCGACGACCATCAGGCGGCGGCGCCGCCATTGTCGGGCCTCCCCCCGATTACGAACCCATGTGCAAATCTCTAATCCGAAGGATGATACACGGAGCAGAGCTGAAGGCAAGGATGTGGAGAAGGTCATACCGGTCTCCGGTGTGGCAATCGACCCTGTTCACGGTGTGCAGCGCAGCCATGGCGGAGGTTATACGTCGGCGAAAATTGGTGGGGCCACGGGGCACAATCCCAACCACGGCGACCATGAACAGCCCCCATGGCCTGAGGATAGAGATGGCAATGGGTAAAAACCCGCTGAGTATTAGTTGCCCAAACCCATACCCGCGAAGAAAAAATACGCCCGCTAAAAAACTCATACCCGTGACGGGTATAAAATTTTGCCCAAACCCATACCCATGCGGGTTTCGGGTACCCAACGGGTTTTCCATACCCACTAACATCAACATAAAAAATAATTCATCATGTAAATGACAATCAATACATTAATAAGCTAGCATAAAAGGAACAAGTGATAACTAATGTTAGCCTAAAAATTGTTACATGAAGTTTATTTCAATTAGAACATATTCAATTAATAATATTATGAGATATATTTATAAGTAATGTTGATTTTAAGGTGGGTTTTAAAAACCCATGGGTTTGCGGGTATGGGTAGTGGAAGAACAAATTCATGCCCACGTACCCGTTGGGTTTCCATTTGAACCCATTAACAAACCCATGGGTAGAGAAATTGACCCAAACCCATACCCTAATAGAGCAAAAACCTATCGGATTTCGGGTAGCGGGTACCCATTGCCATCTCTACCTGAGGACCAGCTCCAACAGCACGCACAACCGGATCGGCCATGCCGTCACTCCCTCCCATGGTTTCTCTCAGCTCGGAGTTCATGGCGCGGCGCGGGTATTCACTTCCAGGACTACGGGTTCAAGGGGGAGCAATGGCTCGCATTTATACACCGCGACAGAGAGATCAGGCGCAAGTTAGTTGGATTAGGCGAGAAATCCGCACCGGCGACCTCCCTAGACGAATTTTGCGGCATCGGTTCAAACAACCAGAGGTTTGGGATAACCCTGACGAGCTGACCCCAGGAGGCGAAGCTAAGCTGCAACGTGCGCAAGGGGGTGTTCGGGTGAGACTGCGTCGCGGGCCCGCGTTATCAGTGGCGCACGGACCACACAGGGCACCAGATGGGCAGTCGAGTGTAGTGAGAAGTGGGGTTAGTTGGGCCATAGTGGAGAGAAGAAAAAGGGGAGATGGGTCGCGGGGAAAGGAAATCGGCCCAGGCACCGGTTTGTTCATTTTTCCCTTTTCTTTTCTATTTTAATTTTCCTTCACATTTCCAAATTTCGAACATGCAACTCAAATTCAAATTCAAATTCCTATCCAGATTTCCTCATATCAAATATGATCCCATTTATGAATATAAATGCCACTATTTTCGATATTAGTATTTTTCCTCCTTCCCCTTATTTAATTCAAGTAATAAGTGACTTCATTCCAATTACCTTTCTCAATTTATATTTATGTTTTTATTTAAAATTCTAAGGTCAAATTCTAGTTATGCCTTCAATAAAATGCCTTACAAAATGATAAGCAAGGGACACATCCCCTTCATTGTTTATTTAATGGTTGCTTAACTAATTTTGATATTATTAATTGATTATAAATGGGAAGGGTCCTAATATATTCTCAAAGGTTTTCAAAAATTCTAGAAACATTATCATAAATATATTTATTTATTTATCTTATTTTTTCCTACCAATTTTAGGTTTTCACAACAATCCAAAATTATGTGATGTATTCTCTCTCTAGTTAATTTGGATTGGATTCTTCTATATTAGACACTCACCATAATATGAATTAAGTCAGCCCTTTAGACTTCATAGAACAACCATGCATATTATCCATGTCATTCAAAATATATTGTGCTTGAGGACTCAAGGGAAATTTAGTCCGTATTATGAGGTTTCTCTATTTTAGCAACTCACTTACCTTCCACATATAAAGGGTTGCTAAATAAGAAACTAGTGCTTGTGCTACTAATGCCATCTCTTGTGTTGAGTTTATCCATAGAAAATCTATGTTAAGAGATGGTGCTTGTTTTAAATTGGATAAATCACAAGCTTAAAGGATACTATTCAACTAAAGTAAGATGAAGTTGATAGGAGGCAAGGTATGAAAACTTCCTCTCCTTCAGTTGTTTTAGTATTCTATCCTTATTGGGACATGCCATAGTATAGGTTAAATTCCTTGCAATATAAAATGTTCAATAGTGCATATAACTTTGACATCAACTATATGTGTGCACTAATTTAAAGTGTTTAGTCCATCCTTTTGGGTTTCAGTAATGATGATTCATTTGCCATCCACATATAAGGGTCACATTTGTGAAACCCACCCTTGTGTTTTTAATGCTCTATTTTCTAAGTGTTTCAACAAGGTCCTTCCAAGTGCTTTCAAGATGGATTCAAAATCTACTAATATAAGAGTCTTTCAATCATTGAGTTTCAATGGGTCTCATATCAAGTATGATCAAACCAAGCAAAGATGAATGAAGTTCAAGATCACTTGGTTGGATGAAATCATAAAGAAAAAAGAAATCACAGTGAATCAAGAAGGAAGTTGAACTATCCTGTAAACCAAATAATGAGGAAGTAGTGACATAATCATATAATATCCTTCATTATGAGGTTTGAGGTTCATATTAGCATGCTTTACCCTTCAGGATTTCAATTGATACACTTTCAGTTCTTAAACTTTCAATTGGTTTAATTTTCATCATCTATGTAAAGCATGTTATGTTAAACCAAGATATAGTGCAAACATCTCCTTTAACCTCATATTGTTGATGTGCATAAGTGTACTTTGTGTACTCTTGCATGCACAAATTGAGGGAGAGTTTAGACTATATCTTGTGAGACTAATGATTTCTTTCAAGTTCATGTTGTGTAGTCCCACACCTTGGAGAACATCAAATGAGGATGAATGGTTCCATAGAAATGAAAATGAGTTTCTCTTGAACCCATCAAGAAAATGAGTTTCTCTTGATCATTTGAAGAGGATAAGTTTCTCTTTGAAATGCCAAGCCTATCAAAAGCTAAGATGGAAATTCATGATTATAATGGAGACCATGTGGCATAGAACAAAGACTCTAGGTATCAAGTTTCACCTTCGATTTAGTATGACAATATTCATTTGATATCATGGACCTATGTCTCAACTATACCAACAAGAGCTTGCAAATGAACTCTAAATCCAACACAAGTTTGGAACACCCCCTTGAAAAGGTAAAATGCAAAGGTACATCACTTCATGTCACTTCTCCATTACCTTTGTGCCATCTAAGGACCCTTTTCATGATAGTGTGTTCACATCTTGCTTAATCATAACTTCTACCCTTTATATTCTTTGTATCCTTTTTGGAGATTTATGACAAAGGGGGAGAAATTGTGCATTTGTAATACCCAACCTTGGAATATATAAGAGAGGAATAAATCTTGGTGTGTATTGTCCTTGTATTCATGGGATTTATTAGTGAACATGCTTAAAGTGAATAATTAACTAATGACATATAAATAATCTATGCATCATGTTGGAGTTTATTTGTTTGTGTATAAAACCCAAATATATAATTAACACAACCCTATCCTTGAAATTCAAATTTGAACCTTGGAAAAACATGGGAGCAAGGATTTAAAAGAATAAATAATAATAATAACAATACAAGCAGATAAATAATATTATTACAAGTGGTAGAAAGTATTACTCATGTCATAATTTTTTTGGCGGCAAATTTTAAAAACCAGGAATTGAATTTAGTTTGATTTTTGGATTTGGAAGGAATCGGAAATTAAATCAGAAACAAAAGAAAAGGAAAAAAACAGAATTGCCTTTGTTGGGCAGCGATGTGAGATTTCGGCCCATCCCCTGTGATCCTGTATGCGGGCGCCGCACGGTTTCCCCACTGACAACCCGGGCCCACTGTCAGTCGCTAGTCGCGCGTGCAGTAATACCAAAGTTTTCTTCGATATATGGGTCCCACAGTCCAATCTCGGTCGCTCGCTGTTCACCTGACTGCGCGTGTGCCATGTCTGCCTCCCACTGCCCACTGGGTCCAGTGAGTCAGGGCTTCCTCCTTCCTTATCCGAACGCGGCATCTGCAACGGAACCGGGCCAATCGCGCGGGCCAGCCGGGTTTCCAGCTGGGGGTTGTTGCGGCCGAGATTCATCGGGGCTATAAACCGTGGCTTGGGGCCTGATCTCCCCCTTGGCCGCTATAACCCAACCACTGACCGCTCACGGCGAGAGAGAGTGGATCGGTCGTCGCCGCACAGGGAAGGCTAGGGCTATCGTCATCAATCGTCGAGCTCTGGGCTGGGGAAAGACCGAATGCGATACTCGCGCGCATTGGTGACCTTTCGAGGTGGGAGTGTTGCTCGGGGCACCGCCGATTGCTCGTCGGAGCTATCAAGCCATCGTCGATCCGCGCGTTGCCGTGGTCGTGGGTGATTCACTCCAAATTTAAGTATGAAGCTTCCCAGATACTTTTGTCATTACCTCCGCATCGTTTATCGCGTACCAGCGTTAAGTTTAGGTCATCAACACGGTCAGGGGCATGCGTCATCTAGGGCGCTGCCTCCGTGCTTCGTCACCGGTTGGGGCGTGCGATCTCGGTCGTCGATCCATGGGTGGATGGCAGAGATTAGACGCTAGGTAATGGTTCGGCCGATGTGTACACAACCATAGGATTCCGGGCGAATGGTCGGATTAGCTCCCGGCCCCGATATCTCGTCTACCATTGATTCACCATTGTGTGGCCACAATTAGAATTAAGGTAATGATTCAATGCGTGTGATCCTGGCCGCTGGATGGTGATCTAAGGGTTGTGATAGGAGCACTGTGTGGATGTATTGTGAGCCATACGATTTAGATCCGAGAGCTCTCGGTTGCGTACTGTTTCACAGGGGCACTGATCTAATTTGGCGCGTAGATTACGGATCGTGTGGTCGACATTAACTCATACCCCTTCACGGCGTCTGTGTTACTAAAGAACCCCTACATTTTACTGGAATTAATTCGCCATCCACACTGGTGTTGAGAACTTACAAGTTGGCCCTAGAATTTTACAGGATGGGCCCTGATCTTTTTAGAAATATCATGCGCAGTTCAGATACTTAATAAATCTCTACTACTCTTAAGAAGATACTAGTATGGTGCCCGTGCGTTGCAACGGAACACAAACTATTCGTTAAAAGCTTATTACTCGTGCATATCTATGTTCTTGAAGCGGCGTGGTAGACTGGTTACCTTATTTAAACTACTGAATTTCCACGGCATAAGAATCTGCAAAATATCAGTCATTAAGTTTGCAAAGAAGTGCCATTTATAAATATCAGTCATAAGAACCTGCGTCTCCCACCCGAGGGAGGTCACAAACGAGCCGTGACTGCATCTCCCGCCCAAGGTTGGCCTCGGGCGAGCGTGAGTGCGTCTCCCGCCCGAGGGTGGCCTCAGACGTGTCGCGACTGCGTTTCCCGCACGAGGATGGCCTCGGGCGAGTGTGACTACGTCTCTCGCCCGAGTGTGGCCTCGGACAAGGCGTGACTACGTCTCCCGCCCGAGGTTGGCCTCTGGCGAGGCGTGATTGCGTCTCCCGTCTGAGGGTCGCCTCGGGCGAGCTGTGACTATGTCTCCCGCCAAAGGTCGGCCACGGGCGAGGCGTGACAGCGTCTCCTGCCCGAGGATGGCCTCAGGCGAGCCATGGCTGCGTCTCCTGCCCGGGGATGGCCTCAAGTGAGTCGTGACTATGTCTCTGGCCTGGAGCGAGCCATGAATGCGTTCTCCCGCTTGAGGGCGGCCTCGGGCGAGGCGTGAATGCATTCTCTCACCCAAGGATGGCTTTGGCCAAGGCATGACTGCGTCTCCCGCCCGAGGTTGGCATCGAGAGAGTCGTGACTATGAGGTTTCCTTGGGCGAGTCATGACTATGAGGTTTCCTTGGGCGAGACCGTGCATGCATTAGGAGTGTTTTCTATAAGAAAGATGGAAGTTTCAATTTGTAAACCATGCGACGTGTGAAAAAAACATGCAAGCAGTCTGAGTTGCGGTGATCTGAGTAACATCATTCGAGGTCCTGAGTTCGTATTTTTTATTTTTTAGAAGGCAGATTTTAAACAAGGCTATTTTTATGGCGCTAATTTTCCAATTACAAATATTTGATTCACAACCGAAATTTGGATCTTTGCCGCGAGTGCGTCTGGTCCGCGCGTTATTTACGTGATGTTTCGTGCGGACGTCGTTGGTTCGTGTAAACCGTTATTTGCACGCTTTAATAAAATCACTTCGTCGTATCGTGGAAAATTATTGAACGCTCATGTATTTGCAGAGTCTCGAGTAGAAGCATCACGAAACAGACATAGCAGGTAAAATTCAGCTAGTAAGCTCATTTGGAACAAATGTGCCTATTGACAATTGGACGATTACAACAATTTTACCGATCTGCCGATCCAGTTTGCCTTAGAGGAGTACCGTCCGAATCCCCCGGTAGTCTCGGCACCAAAATTGTTGCTAGTATAGTATATACTGCTAACAAATGGAAGATCAAGATCGGTGAACGCTGATTTGCTGCCAGTGCCAGAAAGGAAAAAAACGCTTCCTTAGACGTGCGGCACCACGCATTGACTCTGGCACGCATTGACTCTGGCCTTAACAATCCTTAGAATCCGGGAAATGCTTCCATTTTACTGCGGCTTCGGTGGGTCGCGGACTCGTACGTCCCCACCAAAAACCGGATTTGATAGCGGCCGATACGTCCGCCGCGGCGGCTGACGGGCTGAGAATAGGAGAGAGAAACCGCTCCTCTCTCTTCCTCTCCTTCTCGACGAACTCGTCCCACAAGCACGTGCGAGCCAAGGCAGACAAGAGCGAGGTGGAGAGAGTGAGAGAGGAAAACCCCGCCACCGTCCAGGCAACCTTCGTCGACGCATACGGCGGAGGCCACAGAGGCGCCACACGAGGGAGCCCCGCTGCAGCAGCACCCGCGCGCAGTCGCTGACGCCCCAAATTCGGCACCCCCGGATCTCCTTGCCGGCTCCTAGGGCCCCGATCGCCTCCTCCCCATGGTCGTGCTCCTCCGGGGTTCTCCTCGTGCGGGCGCCGTCCCTGTCGATTTAGACCTCACTTCCACCAGTAAGGTATACGCCCGCCCGAGCCCAGATCACCACCTGATCCCTGTCGATTTCCCCCTCGAATTCCCCGGGCTGAGCTGGCTGAGAGATGTGTAGAGCCATTGGCGTACCTGGACATCGTCGAAGGTCCAGCGGTTGAAGTGCTTCACCGTGTCCGGTGGCTGCTCCACCTCCGCCATGGCTGAGGTCGAGAGAGGGATGTGCTGTTTTGGCGGCGGCGGCGGCGCGACTAAACCCTAGGGAAGTCATCGCTCGCGGGGTGCGAGGTGGATTCTAATAATAGGCGAGAGCCTCTCGGGCTAGGGTTTCTGATCTGACAGCTGTTCGCGCATCTGCTGGACGGTCACTGATTGCAGGGCCACGATATCCCATAAGCGGATCGGGCTTCGTTCCTTAGGATTCGCCATGGAGTACGATACGGAGGACACCGAGGCAGGCGAGTGACAGACAGGCGAGTGAGGATGTGACGTGAGTGGAGGGGGGAGGCGGGGGCATGTATATGGTCTACACTATCCTCTTAATAGATAGTATAGATTGTAGGCGTCCACAGTGGCGTGGCACACGGTTCTGCCCTGCCCCTGCCTCCAACATCCTCCCCTCGCCCCGCTCTTGGTCGTGCAATCCCAGGAACCCTCCATCGCCGCCCCACCATCATCGCACTATCCATCGCCGCCCTGCCATCATCGGCCCGAGCCCGTGCGCATGCCCCTGCCCCCAACATCCTCCCCACGCGCCCTTCCATCGGCGACCGCTCCCACTCGCTGTGCATCGTGCCCTCGCCCCCGTCAACCATCCCGTGCGTCGATGCCTGCCCCTGCCCCCGCACCTGTCCCTGCGATGCCCGCGGCCATAGTGCCCCCTCCCTTCGACGCGCTCTGCGGTCTCCAGATGCGAGTCCGGGGCTCGCTATCCGTGGAAGGCGAGGAGAGACGGTGCATTGGCTCTCGATCCGCGCTCTACATGGAAGGTGAGGCAGATCAGGGGGAGTGGCTCAGAGCAGTCGCCTCGATGTCGTCCAACGCGCCGTCCGGTGAGGTGTCGTCCAAGCACGACGGCGGCTACGGGATCGTGGGTGGGCCCAACGGCAACACCGTCGCGCCCGCCACCAAGTCCACCGTCGTCGAGACCATCATCGAGAGGGTACGTGATTGTCTGTCCGACGTTCCCTCACCACCATCCATGCTCGTCTAACGCGGGTACATAGGGCTACACTGTACCGCCGCGCGCCGCTTTCCTGTGGACGCCGTTGCTCCTTGTCACCGACAGGACCTTATGGTGTCGAGGACTCGGTCCCTGCCCTCACTGTTGTCCCTGAGCCGCCACCCGCCGCTCGCCCTGACGACAAAGTGACCTCGTCCGTGCCTCCATCGTTGGACGAGAATATCTTCTCCGATCTCACCCTCTTCGCTCCATCGCAGGAGTCGCTCTCGCTGGAGAAGTTGTGCCTCGTCATGGGCCTCCACGACGGATCAACCAAGGTGGGCGCCCCTCTTCCCCCTCTCTGGATTTGAGTCAAATCTAACCCAATTCTGTCGGTATCGGGTGGGATTTGGCTAATTTGGGCACCATGGCCTAGGTCAGCGTACAGATCTGGTTAGTAACTTGTACTGTAACCATACAACACATATCCTTATGTTTCAATACATTGTTCACATTGACACATGGTCAGTTGATGTTGTTATGTAGTGCTTATATCCTGTTTTGGAATATAGTTCCAAGAAGAACGCTAAGGGGAACAAACCTAGAAAAGAAAGAAACATAATTTTGAAGGTTTCAGAACGCCTAGAGAAGCTATTGAAGGTCATTATTTCTTTTCTTGTCCAACCAATTAGTAGTAGTTTCTGTTAGCTTATCTCTACTACTCCTTAAGACCCTACCTTAGGCATCCATAGTCATTTTGGTGCACGGTTCTGTCAAGTATGATTGTCGCGCATCGGATCCCCCCACCCTCCTCCCCTCTGCTCCCCGCCATCAATACCGATCCACCATCAACGCCCGCGCTGCCACCTAGGACCCCGCCCCCGTCCATGCCCCCAACCGCAACCCCCACCCTCGGTGACACTAGCCCCGCCAGCCCCACATCCTAGAATAGTTCCAGCAGCCGAAGGAAATTAGTTGATTTTCTTTTTTCATGCCTTACTTTGTGGTTTGCTATTTCCTGAATTGGTCTAGGTACTGGATCCTTTTGGTTTTCTATTTTTTATTAAAAAAGTTTACTGCAACTTTGCTAAGAAGAATTTGACTGTATGGATGAAGAATGGCCACCACCAGCTCAGTCCTATTGTTATCTATTTTGGCTATCCTCTGGGTTTTTGTTGGTATAAAATTGGTCTGCTCAACCACGTATATGGTTCAGTTTTGCAGTAATATCATGATTCATTGTCAAGATTTATCATGGTTACCTAATAGTTCGTTGCCAATCAATCATCATGGTCACTAATGTAGCAATTAGGGCATGTCAATTACCTGAACTTGTGCTGAAGAAGAATATGCCAATTTGAATAAGTCTAATTTTCATCTGAGACCAATTAAACTCGGTTCAATGTAGCTTTGTCATTCCACAATTATCATAACCAACAAAGCCCACCTCCATTTCTGTAGAGTTTGGGGCAGCAAACCCCAGTCCGAATGCATCACCATAAACATCATCAGATGTAGTTCATATATTCCGGTCTCGGCAGAGCAAGCAGTGCTCCCAACAGGTTTTGGCACGTAGGCCCCAAGTTAACAAAGGATTTAGGCACAAATACGGCAGACCCCCAATTATGGCCATATCAGAAAGCTACACCATCTTATACTAAAAAAAGGAAACCAATATAAAGCACCTCTAAGAACTGTATTAGGAGTTTCTTATAAATGCAGTAGGTCTTAATGTTGTCCTATGTCCACTAAAATACAAGGTGTATAAAGCAAGGACAAACAAACATGATAAACCCATACATATTTTCAAAAAAAATATGTATTCATTAGCAAAATTCATGTGTTGGGTTCCTACAAGTAAATTCACAACTCGAATTAGCAGGAAAATTGCCCTCTCAGCCTGACAAAATATTCTCTGCCAGATCGCTACAATCTGCGCAGGCAGTAAACCAGTTTTGCATATGATGCTGGCAGTAAACCAGTTCTGAGATTTTTTATGCCACATCTCAAATTAAAGTTACACTATGCACATGCAGTAATCTAGTTTTTATGCCATTTTTATGTTAGTATAAAGTGTATTTGAACTTTAATAAGATGAACTAGATTAGTTCATGATCAACCATCTTCTCATCCAAATTATAGGACTACCTCAGAAACTCCTAATACATCAGGAGAAACAATAGAAGAAATAACATGGGCTAAATTACTTGGGAGTGCATTGGTCACTCTTAGGAGGAGGTGGCGTAGATGCAGGCTGAAGAACTGGATTACTTAGGAGCAAACCTTCTAAGCTGGTTTGCATATAGGGGGTAACTAGAATCAACTTAGACGATTGCAAACCAGCTTTTTTGGAACAATTGATGAAGAATGTCAATCATACAGTAACCAGAATCAACTTAGACAATTCTAAACATAGTACTGATCTAACATAGTACTATGTTTGTGGTTATTGGATTATGAGTGATGATAACAAACTATTCTGTTTTTATTTTGGTTAATCAAGTCTATGCCAGTGATAGTTAAAAGGTCATTTTATGGTTCCTAGATAGCTTCAGAGTACCGTGATCTTGCTTCATCAGCCTAGCATAGAGGGTAACAATTCCCATCCTGTGACTGTTTTGGTTGATCGGTGACTGTTTTGGTTCTTACATAAATAGTTTCTTTAAATGTTAACCCTAAGCTATGTATATATCCTATGTTTGGGTTACTTAATCAGTGATTGTGTGATCTTGTAGTTATGGTCCAAAATTTTATATGGCACAAAGATGACTTTGTTAGTTCCTAAGTTCATATAATGTAACAGATCTTGCTAGCCAATTTCATAGTGTGTTAGTGCTCTAACCAATTTCATAGTGTGTTACCATCCAGCAGCACCACTCACAAAAAACCCAGTGAGTCAATCATCCTTTGTTGCTTGAGATGGCTATGGGTCAGTAATCCTTTTAATCCTATTTTTGGTATGATCATGTTACTTAAATGATGATTGTGATCTTGTAGTTATGCTTCAAAATTTTATATGGCACAAGGATCTATGTTTTACTTGAAGATGGCTTTGTTAGTTCCTAAGTTCATATAATGTCACAGATCTTGCTAGCCAATTTCATAGTGTGTTAGTGCTCTATATTCAGAACTGTCATTTACATTACCAGCCAGGCGCACCATTCATAGAAAAAATCAGTGTGTGTGAGTAATCCTTGGTTGCTTGAGGTGTCTATCTTCTGGAGATCATAGCTCTGGGTATGCTGTAAAATTCTACACCAACCAAGGATCATAGCTCTATCAGTATGTCTCTGAGTTAGCAAGATCATAGCTCTGGCCGTGCTAGGTGCACTGGTAGCCACTTCATTAGTAAAATTGTCAAGATTAGAGCTCTGGCTATCTTTTCAAGACCATGCTGACTGCATAAGTAATCCAGTCCAGAAAATTGTGTTTTTTAAATGTTATAGTTGCCAACATGTTATCATACCAAGATAAATTTATTTATGTGTGTTCTATATATTTGTTACCTATCTCCATACACTATTGATAGGCAAATCATAATCATAAATTGAAAAACATGCTTGTAGTACGTTTCAGTTTCTATTTATCCTTACCACCCCTTAGGTGCAGACACCACTTGTAATTAGCCTGTTAGTGTTTCCCTTGGTAGACCTATAGCCTAACTTTTAATGTTAGTGTTTCAGTTTCTATTTATCCTCTGAAATCTATCTTCCGGAGGACCAAGGCCATTAAAGTAGAGGTACCCTTGCTCTGTCTATATCCTACGTTTGGGTTACTTAATCAATGACTGTGTGATCTTGTAGTTATGGTCCAAAACTTTATATGGCACAAAGATGACTATGTTAGTTCCTAAGTTCATATAATGTCACAGATCTTGCTAGACAATTTCATGGTGTGTTATTGTGTTAGTGCTCTATATTCAGACATGTCATGCTCTATAGTGTGTTAGCCAATTTCATAGTAGATTACCAGCCAGCAACACCACTCACAAAGGTGACTATGTGATTGATGCTTCTGGGGCAGTGGCTATCTTCTCAATATCATAGCTCTGGGTATGCTGTAAAATTCTACAGATTTTGTGCTTGTCCTACAACACTCTACGACAATCAAACACGAGAGAAAATTATACCGTCTTTGTCCCAACTACAGTTCTCCTTAAACACTTGCTATATGTTGTATTTTAACTGTGTTATCAGATGGACTCATGTTCTGACATGGGCTAGAATTTTTTTACCTATGACTGAAGCTACATCAGCCGTGAAGAGGGTGGGTAGCTGACTGAACAAGTGAGGAGGCCGTACAACGTGATCCTCTTTGATGAGGTAGAGAAGGCCCATGTCGCCATGTTCAACACCCTGCTCTAGGTCCTCAACGGCGGCAGGCTGATGGATGGGCAAGACAGGACGGTGGACTTCAGGAACACCATGGTCATCATGACATCCAACCTTGGCGCTTAGCACCTCCTCACCGGGATGGTGGGCAAGAACTCCATGAAGGTTGCTCGTGATCTGGTCATGCAGGAGGTGCACATCGCAATAACATCCTAAATTGAACTCACTGACTATTATAACTGTCGTTCATCAACTTATCAACTGAATTGCATATGATTCTTCTGTTTTATAGGTTGTAAATGATCTTAATCCTTCAGGTCAGAACTTACAGAATAAGGAGGATCTTCCTGTGAAGTTTCTACCTTTTCAAAATTTAAATTCATTAAGAGGTTAGTGCCCTGTTCCATCTTGGCAGTACCTGCCTTACAATTTGAGCCCTACATTTTGTTGAAGAAATGCACATATGTGAAGCTTCAGTTATGTAATCTACAAAAGCTATTTAGGGTCGAAAATTTCATGTCATTAGTGTTAATTTGTGAGATATGGGGTTGATAATATATATATATATATGTTGTTCGTTTTATGTAATCGTTGTGCATTAATATTTATCGAATAATTTATACGTCGTCGCAACGCGCGGGTACATAGAATGGTGTTCAGGTCATATGAATACTACACAAACACATTTAAGTTACTACTGCTACATCGACACACATGATTATTAAGTCTGTGTACTTCAAGTTTCCGATTTCACATGCATGATTAATGTGTAGTTGAGTTTTAATCTGTTACAAAATTAAATTATGGTTTTTTTGTAGTGGTTGCTCACGCAAGTAGTAGTTTGTAGAAATACACTTCAATTAATTTATAGTCTTTTGGTCTGGTACTCTTCCAATTCACCGTTACAATGGTGTTCAGGTCATCTGAATACTACACAAACACATTTAAGTTACTACTGAAACAGATCTGCAATGCTTTTTATTTTTTCAAAACTACTTACATAAACCCATCGGTTTCATTTTTGTTCCATGTATGTCTATTTAATAGGTTTACTCTCAATGGTTCACTGAAATCTTGTTCAATACAGTGTGAATATAGGTTCAGTTCAATGATGTACATGTCTATTTAATAGTTCTGTTAGAATATCGTTTGAGGTGGCGAACATTGTTCAAAAACAGTACAGTGTTTGAGCGTAAACCTGAATTGATAGAAACTCGTATATAGAGGTTTGTTTAAATTAAGAATGAACTTCATACATATATGTCATAGTGCCCTAGGGCATCACTTTTCTCTTCACAAGTCATACTGTATATAGAGCAATGATTACAATTAAAATTCCTTGCATTCTCCTCGTACATATTAGTGTTTTGGACTAATAATATCCTTTTCATTGTGATAGGTGAACTGGATTACCTTCCTTCTCGAATCCAATTACAAGAGAGATCGACGTTAAAAGGAACCTCAAGCTTTGTATTCAACAGGACCTTTATAAATGACTAACTTAAGTCGGCTAGGTAACAACTCTGACACTATGAAAATCATTAAATAAAAATAATACATTTAGTTAATAATGATATTTATGGTAATTAATAACATACCAATGAATATAATATTCATTTTAAATATCTAGGTCATATGTTTCTAAACTAAATGTAAAGATAAATAATAGAGTAATTATGTCCTCTCATAACCTAGTCAATTAGATTTATATTATAAGTGATTTTCTAATCCCTAATATTGCTATATAACCCTTGACTTCTTATACTTTTGTTTTCTTGCCATTGTCATCCTTGGACAATATCTACCTTGATATATTAAACTTTTGCCTCTCTACTTTTCTCCTTGATAATGCTTTCTCCCTATTGAATTCTTATACTTTTGCTTTCGTGCCATTGTATTGCCACCATTGCGCAATATCTACCTTGATATATTAAATCTTTGCCTCTCTACTTTGTTCCTTAATAATAATTTCTTCCTAACTCACTTCATATCCTTGGTTGTATCATATATCCTCACTTTAATAGTTCATGGTTATCTTATTTCACTCTTGGCCACCAACAAATATGTCTTGTCTAACTCCTTGAAAATTCTTACCCAACTCCTTGACTTTATAATATCTTTCTTATTCCAAACCTTGTCTCACCTTTTGTTTTGGTTGAATGAGTAGAATTGGATTGTGTTGTGCTGGTATGCTTGAGTTCATTGTCCTTTGTGTTCATGTTTGATTTGCTTCTTTGAAATGATTGTTGGTGTATTGTGTGACTTTTGTCCACAATGGCATCATTTAGCTAGGTAAAACCTTAGATAGATGAGTTTTCTCTGCTCTCTATAATCTGTCTATACTCAACCCTTTCGTCCCTCCCATTCTTCCATACCCATACAGATGTCAGACCTTGGAATGTCAACTACAAGTGATGTCACTAAGTGTAAAGAATGCAGTGTGTTGGCAAGTCAAAACAACACTATAAATAAAACAGCTGATGAACAGACATTCAAGACACAAAAGGATCCACAACCAAACCAACAGACAAGTGACCTTGGAACATGTTGTTGTTGTAAGTACTATGGAATCCCTTGCCGCCAGATCAGTACAAACGAAAGTGAAACTACAAAACAGAAGAACCGGATTTTATTTTCTGGCATAAACAGACAAATGTCTCCCCAAGAACAACTAATAGCAGATTCTCGCATACCTAATGCACTGTCAGTTGATGAATTGCAAAGTATTCCAAAAAGGAAACATCACAAGGATGCCCAGCCCCAAGAAGAAACACATGAGTGTTACATTGATGGATGGACTATTACTTGCACACAGTTTCAGCCTCGTGTTCGCATGAGGTCCAAGAAACAAAAAGGGAAACATGGAAAAATTCAAGAAATAACTTCAAGAAAAGCTTGCTATCAATGTGGACGTGAAGGTCATTACTTCCGTAACTGCCCTGAGAAGAGTTCACTACAGATCACCTCCGAGATGAAGCTATCTCAGTCTTCAGACATGAAATATGAACAAAAATGCACAGAAATTTCTACCAACAACGTAAAGACAACTCCACCATGTAACTTATCAAGTCGTGCTTGCTTTGGCTGTGGTGATATCGGCCATCTTGTTAATAGTTGTCCTAAGAAAGATGTGGAGATCAATAAGGTCCAAAAGAAAAGACAACACCCTCAAACCCATGCATCAACAAAGAATAAACAACGGAAAGAGACCACATGAAGGATAAGTTATGCAGTGACAGGAACTATTCCATATGATAATGCAACGATTTTTGGAACACTAGTCATTCACAAAACCATCGCCACCGTGTCGTATGATCCTCGTACAACACATTCTTTTATCAGTGCCCAGTTTGCAACAAAGTATGGTATCTTTAAGTGTCCCTTGAGATCAAGGAAGACCATCAGTGCACCTAAAAGAAAAATGTTATTAAACTACATATGTCCAAATGTAAGTGTTAAAATCAATGGGATAGATTTTCCAGCTGATCTTATAGTGATAGAATCAATGGGAAATGATGTGATTCTTGGAAATAATTGGTTACAAAGAACTAAAGCAGTAATCCAACATACTGAGAGAACCATGTGTTTGGAAACCCCATCTGGAGAAAGAATAGTAGTTGAAGACAATCGACCTCCAGCTCTGATTAGTGCATCTGACAAGGAAGAATAATATACCATTTAACTAGAAGGAGTTTGTCTCACAAAAAAAATGTCAATGTGTTGCCCCTTTCAAGATTTGTAATTGTGCTAAGTGATATATGAATAAATTTGGAGAATCTCTCGCACCTATTGTGTTTTGCCTTTTTATAAAGAAAATAAAGTGTGGTGTCATCTGCTATATGTAAACAATGTGATACTCTAGTTGCCCTAAAATCCCGCTCAAGTCTTTCTCTCAATTTGTGCTCAAAGAAATACTTTTGGATCAGAAAGATGATTTGGATATCATGCTCTGAAATCTATAAAGTTCAAAAGATCTTTGTTAAGGAATATAACACCTGTAAACTCTTGAAATATGAGGAAGCTAGAAACCATCCTTGTTCCTTGACTAATCTTATATTGGAAATCAAAAAGTTATGTTCACTCTTCATCTTAATGTCATACAAGCCTCTTATGCAGTCTGTCTCACTAACTCTTTTATCCTCTGACTAGATGATGAACCCCAATGGAAATGAAGTAAATGGTGCCAATGACAATACCCCTACCTTAACAACTATGAACGAGAAAAATGAGTCACCGAGATATTCGATGAATGGAATGAAGAACAACAAAAGGAATAGAAAAATGTTTGGATACATGATTAGTCCACCTCAACCACAAGCAAAAGCCACGAAACACATGGATACCCAAACAGAAGAATCAAGTCAGGCTCAGCTATATGAGATACAGACACCCAGTCAACCCTCACCCCCTGTTGGTCAAGCAAAGTTGACTCGCAAAGAACTCAAAGCAAGAGGTGCTTGCTACTACTGCAAAAATGAAGGACATATCATTCGCGAATGCCCCAAGAAGCGTCTAGACCGACTAGAGAAGAAAGTTGTCAAGCATGACCTAAGCAATAATTCAGAAGACCTACCATTTTATAAGTATGATGATGAAGGACGCTTGATTAGTATACATTTCGGAGCAGAGAAGTAAGGAAGTTCCTTAAGTTTGGAGGAGTTCAATGAGAACTAAGAACCTACAAATAAACCATGTATCTCCTTTGCTTTCGTGCTAGCCTTCCCTAATCTCGAGGACGAGATTCTTTTTAAGAGGGGTAGATTTGTGACACTATGAAAATCATTAAATAAAAATAATACATTTAGTTAATAATGATATTTATGGTAATTAATTTTCTCTTAAGTGTTCGTTATTTATTTGCCTTTGGGATGATTTTTGAATGCTCATGATTGATTTTGAATATGGAATATCATTTCTTCTTAAATAAAAAAATTCACATAAATAATATTAGTCCAAGAATTGATATGTTATTTATAAATAACTTTGGTTGGATTTTTATAAATTTTATGATTATTTAGATATGTATTTCAAAATTTGAAAAGGAAATAGAAAAAAGAAAAAAAAAACTAACCTAATTGCTTTCGGCCCATAAGGCCCAACAGCCGGCCGCGCCCAACCCTACCCTAGCCGCGCCGCCACTGGCTCCACCCTGTTGCCGCCGCCGCCAGGGACTCTCCCTCAACCTCCCGTTTCTCTCTCTCTCACCCAGCTTTCTCTCTCCCCTCGCGTCCCTCTCCCTCCCAGTCGCGCACGCCGCACGCCCTGCCCAGCCCTCACCCGCGCAACCTCTGCCCCGCGCCTACAGCTAGCCGAGCGCGCCGCGCTACCTCGCTGCCCAGCCCCGACGCGCCATGCGCGCAACGCCCCGGGGACCCGACGCGAAGCCCGACCGGCCGAACGCCGCGCCCCTGCCACGTCCCAAGACCCCAACCGCAGCAAGCGCCCGTCTGTCGCGATTTTTGCAGTCGGACCGACCACGCAGAGCCGCCCCGCACGCGTCCATTTCTTCCGTCGCGTGTAATGGAGCTTTCACTGCGACCGTTACTCCCTTCCCACGTTCATCCTCCATTAAGATCAATGCCATTGATGGCCATGAAACACCCCGACGACCTCTGCTCTCCCTCTCTATAAAATCCGACGCCGAGCCCTCTCCCTCTCCCTGCCCGAGCTCGCTCTCTCTTCTCGTGCCTCCCTCGCTCTCGCAGTGTAGTTTGCCGGAGTTCACCGTCGTGACTCGCTGGAGTTCGTACTCACCGTCCGCGCCCGTTTGTCGTTCAACGGAGCTCCGCCCGTGCCTACGTGCTGTCCGTCGATCGCCGTCCGTCCCGGAGTCCGTGAAGCTCGCCCACGCAGCACCCCGGCAACCGTGCCCACGCTGTTCGCCGTCATCCGTTCACCCAAGGTTGAAGAGAACCGAAACCATTTGAATTCATTTTTGAAATCATGTTTGAATTAATTTGTGAATTATTGTTGTAATATTGAGACGATGCGATTTACGTGTACGATTTTAGAGATTTCGTTTTAAACGTGTAGTCAAAATCCTTCCCCGCGACAACGCTTTAATATGTGTATGATTTTATAATTTTAAAAATGAGTACGATTACTATTCAATACCTTAGTGATTTTCATACTAGAAAACGTTTACAGATTTGATTTCGCTTTAGTGTGTGGAGCGATAATCAGTTAGTAATGATATAAGTATAATTTTAGTGATATAAGAAATTGAAATAGGAATTAAGCCACGTATTTCCGGTCAAATGAAAATAGATTTTACTATTTATAATAAATGTATAAATGTATTCATACGTATAGCACTTAATTACTTAGAATAGTAAAATTTCATTTATGTCATAATAACCATGAATAGGTTATTAAAGTCCCATTTAGTAATTTACAATTAATTCTAGTATGTTAATGTTAAAGGAATTAAATAAACAATTTTTAGTTATGCCTAAAATTCTATTTAGAAAAGAAAGGAGAAAACCGAAATAGTAGAATTTATAATAATGTTAAAATGACATAACTAGGCACTCATACTTTTCTAATAAAGAAAATGATAGTTATGTTGATAAATATAGGTTTCTTACTAAAGAATTAGATAATTTGTTTCTAACTTTAAAATAACCTTTTTAATAGTTATCATATTTAACAAGATTCATTATAAATGTTTAAGTATAGCCGTATTAAATAGAAACTTAAAAGTAATATGTCATATAACTTTTCTAATAATTATATAATAGCTTAATTAAGTGCTCACATCGTCATAACTAAAACAATAGTTAATAACATACCAATGAATATAATATTCATTTTAAATATCTAGGTCATATGTTTCTAAACTAAATGTAAAGATAAATAATAGAGTAATTATGTCCTCTGATAACCTAGTCAATTAGATTTATATTTATTTACAACTGGTTAAATAGGTTTAATTAATCATTTAATCAAAATTAGTTCATATTATTTATATATGTGTCACTTAGTTTTCCTAAAGAATAAACTAAGGAAATTAGTGTTCATGTTCTTTAATAATAATGTTAGTTTATATATTGTTTTGTATATAGCTTTATTAATAAAATATAGGGCATGTACTTTCTAATAAAAATAAAATATAATTGTTGTTCATTGTCTTTTACATAAAAGTTCATTAAAGCATATATCATAACTTTCCATAAATAGGTGCTTAATAATAATGATCTTTTTCACATAAAACCTATTTAGACTTATATCTTAATTTGTCTTAAGTGAAGGTTTAACAATGAATTATAATACGTTCCATAATGCTTCTAAGATTAATAACATGTTTCGTAGACCATTAACCTTAGATATAACTTATATGTGTTCTAAAAGGTTAAAAAGGTTTAATATCGTTATTACGTGTTTTATCATCTTATAAACCCTTTATCTTAGACGTATCGCGTATGACGTTTTATAAAAGATTAAATTGGTGAACCTAATATTTGTATATTTTAATTAAGATATTTTTAAGCTCATGTCTTGTTTTATAAAGTATAGATCACACCTTTTTAAAAAGAATACCTTTTTATTATAACCCTTGCGTGTAATGTTTTTGAAAAGCAAACGCTTTTTTGTTAGGCTTTTTTTAGCTTTACGTATGGTGAATGTGGTATGTTATTGAGTGTTGTTTGTTCTTCTTGTTTGTTTGTGTGATATTCAGTGGTTGATCTAGTAGTTAAGAATCAAGATCTATTCAGATCCGTGGAAGAGTCTCAAGTTTTCAATAAGCAAGGCAAGTGGACTTCTCCCTCTGCATACTCTGTTTGATCCCAAACAATACATTTAATAAAGTTTATTCTTTTGGATATATATGCATAATTTGACGGGTTACCTATTTAGATAACCTTTCCAACCTTATTCCTTGATCAAACCTGGGAATCATACTTTACCTTCGTAGCTATGCTATTGCTACAACTTAACTTTATGCAGTCACTCCTATATGATACTAATGTTCCAAATGGTAAGTTTACATTATTGTTGTTAACCCGATGGTTAAACAAGATTATTGCATATTAATTGGAACATGGAGTGACCACCCGGGAAAACAGTGCTACCATGAGAACTATCATGGCTCTGGTCTTGGCTAAATAACTAGGGAAGTCTTATGTTGGGTGTTGGTCGTGGTCGACCAGGAACGGGGGCACCTGGCAAGCGCTTATAGTACCGGCTCAGGCAGATTGGATACGGGCATAGTTCCCAAAGCTTTACCCTGTGGACTAGGCTATAAGTTGGTTACGGTAGGTGTACCTTATGCAGTTGATCATTTCCAGCATTTGCGTAATGAGGACTCTAGGGAGAAGCCTCGTAGTGAGACCCTGGCCATTCACCTCGGAAGTGAATACGGGTCTAGCTAACCCGAGCTAGAAGGGAATCACGACTCATGGGTAAAGATGTGCCACCTCTGCAGAGTGTAAAACTGATATATCAGCCGTGCTCACGGTTATGAGCAGCCTGGACTCCTCACATGATAATTGAACTTGAAGATGGAAATAAATCGAGATCCGATGATCTGCCAATGGTTTGCTTAAGTGGTTTCACTTAAGTGTTTTTTGATATACTCTTATACCTTTGTTTAATGGGAATAGTTGGGATTCACACTTATTAGTAAGATATGTGTTGTTAATAAAATGTTGACCAACTAAAATGCTTACTGCTCAACCCTAGCCTCACCTTGTTACCTTGCATTAGTTTTTCCCCCACTTGCTAAGCCCCGACCATAAGTGAGCTCACCCTTGCTTAATTTTGATCAGAAGTTGCAGATGAAGATATGATGCTGAACTGCATGGATGCTAGTCTAGTGATACCCCCGGTCATCTTCCTGTGGATGGATGTCCTTGTTTCGCTGTACTTTGATGAATAAAGGTTAAGACATTATGTCTGTTCGAAGTGTAATATGTTAATATAATCGTTATTTACGCTTTTATGCATTGTTCTTTTGATATATTACACTTGTGATGTCAACATATGTGTGAAAATAGATCCTGACACACATATTCGATGCACCCGGCTCTGCCCTTGGAAATGGGTGTGACAACAACCAACTTAATTCACCATTCAATTTTTTATCCATTGATCCTATCTCTAATCATGTTATGTCTTACTTTACCATTACGTCTTGCTTACTATTTTGTGTGCATTTAATAATTACAAGTGTTTCCAACGCGTGCTTTTAACTTGTGTTTTTAACTTGTACAAACACATCTGATCATACAGAAGCAAATAATACGTGATGTTGGTAAGAAGCAAATAATACTTTCATTATCTTCTTGACACATATTTGCTTTGAAGGAATTACTGACGTTACCTATACAGACGATCACCATCCCTGAGATAAGAAACCATCCATGGTTCTTGAAGAACCTCCTAACTGACCTAATGGATGACAACACGATGAGTAAGTAGTATGAGGAGCCTGAACAACCGATGCAGAGCATGAATGAGTTCATGCAGATCCTGGCTGAGGCGACCATTCCAGCAGCTGGTTCACGTGGACTCAATCAGTTTCTGAATGATGACATTGACCTCGACGATGACATGGAGGACCTAGACTCAGATGTCGATCTTGACCTGGAAAGCAGTGGGGAGATCGTCTATGCTATTTGACAACATTGAATACTTTGTTGTGTCGTAGGGTACCAAGATAATTAGAGACAAGAGGGGCAGGTTGCTGTGCTTGCAAGTATCTGTTGCAGATGTTGTTCATGCCTGATGCTGATGCCCCTTTTTTTATACTGTTGTGTTTGGATGGTGTACCACCAGTGTTTTACAACAGTTGAGCCTTTGGAATTGCTACTGCTAAAACTTCATTCCTCTGAGAAAACCTTTTGTTTTTGCTTTCCCAGCCGGGGGACAACGAAATACTTGTATTATTACAAAATCTTTTCTTAGTATAACACATATTTATACATAAGTTATCATGGTATTATATGTTTCCGTTGCAACGCACAGGCACTCACCTAGTCAGATAAATAAATATAGAAATTGATTTTTAGTACAAAAATAATTCCAAAAACTTGTTTAATCCATAGAAAATTCATTTCAACTCCTTTTTGATCTATTCCAGCTGCATTAATTCTGTTTTAATATTATTTATCAACTGATAACTCTGTTTAGTCATGAAATATAGATTAAATCTATTCATTTGGGTTAATCTATAGCAATCACTTAATAACTTCGGAAAATCATAACTCGATAATCGTAACTCCGAATTTAGTGATTCTTGTTCCTACGATCTCGTTACAACGTGTAGAATATTATCATGCATTCTATTCTGTTGTTTGGTGTGATGTTAATTTCTCTTATACTATGCTTGTTTGTATTGTTGCGAGTAGACGAGCAAGCCACAGAGGACTCCGGTGTTTAGCAGGTGGAGACTGTTGAGCAGGAGCTTGTCGAAGGCAAGTTGTGCCCTTGATCACTTCTATTTACCCAATAATGTTCCTTTTAATCATTATGATCTGCATAGGTTAATTTTGATGGGACCCAATAGGTCATCCTAGTTTGGCTATCTTTATACTTTGTTTACCACTGAACTTTTGGGTAGTACCTATTATTGCTTTATGTGGTTTTGGTATTGAGATACACATTATTCATGATCATCTTTTTATTATCAATGTTTTATTTACTGTTCATGATAATATCATATTGTTAATTGGAACATGGAGAACCACTTGGAAAAACAGTGCTACCACAAGGGTGGTATGGGACGCCCTTGGCCGACTAATTAGGAAAGCTAGTGGAGTACTATCTTACCCGAAAGGGGTAAGGGCAGTAGGGGAGTGGTCGGTGTAGGGACGTTCTCGGGTTGATTTTGCTGCGATGGCGGTCAGACAAGGGATCCCTGCATTGGGGCTTCCTAGAAACTGTAGCGAGTTTTTTGAAGCTAGTGGAACTTTGTAAAGGCCTCGTAGTGTTACCCTGCCTAGCTTCCTTGGTAGAGGTGTATCGGATTCATGACCCCTCGGTAGATGGGTAACATGACTTGTGGGTAAAGATGCGCAACCTCTGCAGAGTGTAAAACTGGTATATCAGCCGTGCTCACGGTCATGAGTGGCTCGGACACTCACATGAGTAACTTATGGAATTAAATTTAATTGGTCATTTGCATCGCATTGTAGTTTATTATTAACTTGATCTATTATCACTCTAGTTTGATATATACTTACATTTAGTAACTGCTAATAAAATTTGACCAACTTATTAAAAGCAATGCTCAACTTTAACCCTTATTTATTGATCAGCCTTACACTTCACATGAACTCCCACCTTTGGTGAGTTCATGCACATTATTCCCCACAACTTGTTGAGCTATGATCTTTTGTGAGCTCACTCTTGCGATATATAACGCCCCCCTCACAGGTGAAGAGCAGGTGATCCAAGAGGAGCCCTACAATGAAGAATACGAGCTTATCTATGTGACGTTTCCCAGTTAGCTTTATGGCGCCAAGGAATAATATTTCGTTTTTTTATTGTTATCATTTATTTTTGTAAGACTTCCGCTATGTAATAATGATATTTGTGACATTAATCTTTATACACTTTGTCATTATATGTGATGTTCTTCTTTGGCGCACATATGAGACGCACCTGGCTTTATCCCTTAAATCCAGGTGTGACAACATTAAAGCTTACCTTTAGTCTTATGGAACTAAGGTAAGAAGACTTTTGAAAATGGGGACAAATAATTAACAAAAGGGGGGAATCATAAGAAAAACATAAGATGTGAAAAGTTGATGTGTGCATAATATGTCATGAGCATCACATTTATTTTATGACACAATGCACCCCACGAATAGTATGATATAAGTTGTCTCCATACTTTGACCCAAATATGTGCTTTTGACATTTGAGGCCAAAATGGTATTTTCTGAAATGCACATATTTAGGGGGAGGAAACTATATCATAGGATTTAAAATCGTATTTATCAAATCCTAGGTAAGCTTTAAATGTGTTGTCATCAATCACCAAAAAGGGGGAGATTAAAAGTGCATTCATTCCTTTTTGTGAGTTTTGGTGATTTGGATAACAACACATTTGAAGGTCTAACAAGTTTGCTAAGTGTTGAACAGGAAATTCAGTATGATGAACATACTTGAATAGTGTATAATGATCAGTGAACAAAGATTCAACATAAGGTTGAATAACCAATTAGACAATGCAAATGTATATAATATGGTCTATGTATTGGTTTGAATACATATATGGACAAGACTTGAGAAATCACTACACACATATGATCAGAATAGAGGTTGAAGTGATTAAGAGGATTGGTCAAGCCAAAGTGAATAAGATATTGTGGCGGAACCGCTCGAATTATTCTAGCTTAAGTGCCCGAGTCACGCCTTGAAGGCAGCAACACACTTAAATCGGAATAACCCATCAGTTCCTCGGATCTAGTCCGATAAAGCCACTTATCTAGGATCAAATACCACTAGCTCACTCGAAGGTGAGGCACAGAGAAATACAATAAAGCATAATACCACCAATTTAATAAGTATCAATAGTGATTACATTATCGGAGTTTTAGAAATAGTAACCATAATTTTTAATCCAGCGGAAATAACTAACGGAGAAAACCGAGTAACATGGCGAAGCCGAGCCACGCTACTCCTCCTGGTCCTCTCCTGCGGAAGTAGTAACCCACTCGACCGTCTATCCCGGTGGCAGGGATGAAGGCCAAGACACACCATCAACCAAATCAAGGAGGTACCTACAAAAATTTTGCCACAAGCAAGGCTGAGTATACTACTCAGCTAGACTTACCCGGTGTGAGGAGTCTACTCCTCTACCTCTAGACCATGAAGCTGTTTGGCTGAGGGGTTTGGTTTGCCAAAAGCACTAGCTGAGTCTAAAATCAAATTTTAGATTTTCAAGTTCTAGAATAATAATTTTAGACTAGATGAGTACCTAGCTATTCATACATGGTATCAAACATTATATCAATCAACATCTTTTGCCAGTATCTCATTTCCACTTATTACTCAATGCAGTACAATGGATCAAGCAGACTCATTAGCTGCGAGAAGCAGACGATTTGAATCGAGTTTTAACCTTGCATGGTAAACCTAAACACACAACATGTAGGGACACTCCGTCCCCACACACGTCATCCATCCCCATCGATCCTCCGTTCGCGGCCAGGGCTCACCGCCTTGGCGTACAATGCTCCACTGATCCCGGCTGCCGTGCAGTGGCCGCACTTGTACCCACTATATCCGGAATGGGAGACCACGTCTCAAGACAAGTGAGGGGGAAAGTCCGCGCCCGGCTTCACTCAGGTACTAGGCTTACCAGTTACCATATTTCCCGACATGTGTTTAGTACGTTCAAATGCTTGACACAGGTATCTGCACGTTAATCCTTATTCCATTTTTGTCTCGTAGACAACGCATCCCCATGGATCCGTGTCCACAGACCATTATCATTCCGTTATCAAAATGGATACAACCAATTCCTGACCTCGCGCGAGTGCTAGAAAAATCACTCGACTTCTACCGAGATCCCTAATTAGCAAAGCAGCTACTCGACCTAGCATACTAGTATCCATCTCAACAGGAATCCTGAGTTCATGCAACTAGGGTTTCAGGCAACTCCTACACTTAAGTGCACGGTACAAGCCTACAAACATTAAGTGTAGTAAAATAGCATATATGAACGGTTATGCATAAAACCGGGGCTTGCCTGGAATTCAACACTTAGATAGTGTTTGCTAGATGACACTCGCTTTTCGAGCATATACTGGTTAAGTCCATCCTTCTTTGGGTCGTCCACCAACTACATCTTGTTGTTGGCACCACTTCACTTGCACGATCATCATCTCTCGGTCCTAAATGAGATGCAGGGTGCATATGCATGAATATGATGAAATATATCAGAAGACAATCCCAAAATGGACGGTAGCGAACTAAACACTAATTAGTAAGACACTACAACAACTATACGCAAGCGCTAGTTATCTATACATCATTGGGCACAACAAGTCAACATTATTGGAAAGACGACGAACATTTCCTATATTTAACCAACACAAACACGACATCACAAGTACAAGCATTTACTATGTTCACTTTAATCATTTATTAGTTACTTATGATTAAACTAGTTAAGTACACATAAATTTACGATGACTTACACATAGACACACTTAGTTCAAAAGGAAAAGTTACTTAATCGGGTTTTACAATCATTCACAGCATTCTACTGCAAGCATACACCCTAGAGAACACATATGAGGAGATAGTTTAATCACAATTACAAATTATACTACTTTAATGAGGTTGGTTATTTATTGCATTAGCATCGCAAGTATTAGAAATGGTAACATATCATTAATTGTGTTTCTTATCCATATAACGACACTTGCTAAAATAACGTTGATTGAAGCTAATTACTTACTAGACTTCAACAATTTAATTTACTACTTAGGAACGTGCACCTAGTTACTTACATATAACCAAATTATATCTGTTACTATCACTCAAAAGCAAAACAAGTAAGCAGTCACTCAAGACAAACACAACAGAGTAGAGCAATCCATTACAATCAACCTGATTAGGACAGCAGCACATCAGTTGATTGTTTTAGTTATAACATACCAGATATTTATCAAAAAATAGTTATCAAATACTTTTTGGAAATCATAAGAAACACACTACAACTTTGGTATTTTTATCTCAACATGATTCAAAACTTAACAAGGTTAAAATAGTGATAAACGACAACTCTGTTCAGATTTGGACTGATTCAGACTTGCGACTACAAAAATTCATAACTAGAGACTCAGACATCCAATTCATTTGATCTTAGACTTTCTGGAAAGATAATTAAATTGTCTAAAAATCATTCATGAACATCTCAGGTTGATTTAACATATATCAAGAGTAAAAGACACTAGAAGGCTTTGCTGTCCAGAATTGGATAGATTCAGTCTTCACACTTTAAACATCCATAACTAAATCTTCAGATCACCAAAAAGAGTGATCCAAAACTTTTTGGAAAGCTTAGCAAAAGAACTACCTAACTTTTATAATCATCAAGAAGTGATTCTATGTTTAACCAAATCAAACAATTCAGTTTTCGAAATCTGTTCTGACAGTGGACAGAACACAACAATCATTTTGTAAAATTCATAACTCCTAAACTATCAAGCCTATGATTATGAAATTTTAACACAAGCAATATAAGAAAAGCATATACAACTTTCTTATAATGACCATGAACTGATTGTAACATTAACTTAAGCAAACAATGCAATTTCTGAAATTTGTAACGAAATTGGACAGATTCAGTTACTGAACTTACGAGAAGCATAACTTCTAAAAGATCAGGTTTATGGCTGTCAGATTTTAACAAAAGTAAGGTAATAAAGTTATCTACAACTTTCTTGTGACCACCAATAACTGATTTCAACATTAACTTAAGTAACCATCGCAATCTCTGAAATTTGTTTAGAAATTGGACAGATTCAGTAAATGATCTTGTGAAAAACATAACTTCTAAACCATCAATTCTTAGCTCATGAATTTTTAGGAAGAGCATGATACACAAGTGAACTACAATTTTTATATAGCACATATCTACAGAAAACACAATTTACTTTACTGGATTAACCGCACAACAAAAACTGTACGTGCAGGAATTTCAGTTTGCTAGCAAAAGAGCACTTAACTAAATTTTCTGTGGATGCAAGACCATATTAAGTTTTTTAGGCTATTATAATGTCATGCAAGGACAGTGGAACACTATTTTCTATTTTTACATCTATATATTATTTTTAAATCATTTAAAACTACTTAATGTGCATTAAACAAGTTAAATCACTAACTTAATCATACATGCACCACATTTCATGAAATTTTTACCAGTCATCAAGAATCACACCAAGAGTCTACTGTAATAATTGGAATCCATTTGGAGCACTAGAGCTACAGATACAAAAATAACAAGCAAATAAATCTTCTTTTCTTTATTTAACTTGTTTTAATTAACACACCAAGAAAACAGTGAACATCATATATGTTTTATATTTTCTTAGATGGAGTATGACAACATCTAACAAGTTTCATCATTTTTGGATTTTTATAAATAAAACTATGGAGAGAAGCAAGTTCATTTGTTTTGTAAACCAGTTTTTAAATACGAATTTCTACAGAAAAACGTTTCCACTAAAACATGCCAACCTATAGATCTAATAGACAGAGAATTTCATAAGGAAGGCAACAAAACAAGTTTCGTGATTTTTGGAGCTACCAAACTCAATATATGAATTTTGGAAGATATTACGAAATCTGGAATTTGAAGCACCATTACCCTTGGCCTTGGGCCCACACGTCATGGACAGAGGGAGTCTTCTTCCTCCTCTGGAATGTGCATGCACAACAGGTTTGCTACTGCTGTATGGAGCTCGGCCATGGCTGTAGGGAGAGGGACGCACGCCCATGGGAGGGAGCTAGAGAGGTGCTCGGCTTGCTGTTGTCATGAGGGAGAGGGAGGATGGCGTGGGGGAGAAGAAGAGGGCAGGGGCTGCCATTTATAGAGCAGGAGCACTGGACATGTCAGGTGGTAGTGAGCAGTGGCAGGTGTGACAGTGCCAACATTGGGCGGCAGTTTTCGTCCTTTTTCTGTTTGGAATTGGACCCGGATCACTGCAGAAGATATGTTACTTGATGTATACTCTATAAATCTTGTACATGACTTGAGGTGATTCGGGCAATGGTTAGAGAGTTATAGACCCACGAAAATTGGTTTGTCAGTGGGTTAGAAATAAGTGGAAACTTGTGAAAACTGAATGTCAAAGCATGTCAAACAGAATCAGATGAATGCCATATTTTGATATGATGTGCCTCTATTAGTTATTAACAACTTTTATATTTGGTTAAACTCAAGTTGTTTAATAATTTTTTGGGAACGCGAGACGTTGACCCGAACGACGCTGATTTCAGACTTAGAAGAATTCGAATCCTGAAATCAGATTTTTATTCTGTCTTGATGGCACTGTTTGAGATACTTAGAGATTGAATCAAGGCTTAGTTTAAATATAACATTTGTTGTATAAAATAGGTTCTACAATTTTTATTAAAGGTCAAACCTCATATTCTGAATATAAATTAAAGTTTCACTTTGGTCAAGGTAACATCATTATAAAGCTTCAAATTATATTTTAAGGCAATCGGGGTATTTCTCGACATTTCCATGGCATTTTCTCTGCATGAACCCTTAATAAATTTTGTTGTAGAGTTGATATAGAGTTGTTTGAGCAAGATGACAAGGCTTTGTTGAATTTCAAAATTCGCATTTGTTCGGACGAGCAGTTTCAAGCATGTATAGGATTTATCTTTTTATGTGTGTATTTGGTTCGAACTTCTAGAAATCTTTAGATACACTTGATAGATAGAGATGAATGATGATATAGAGAAAACAAGTCGATTTGCATAAGAATTATTTAGAGGTTCACACAAAGAGATCCTGCGGGAGAATGCGGATTCAGATTAAGTATTTGGACGTAGACCGACTATCGAGACAACGAATTCGGACATCGATCGGATAATATCACAACTGTCAAGAGTCCGAATAAATGAGTCTGGATAGGAGTTACGAGACGATATTGACTTTTAATTTGCATTTGCTCTGAGAAATAAAAGTTTTAACAAGCTCCAAATTTGGCTGTTCTTGAGATCGAATAATTCCAAATTTGGTGAAACATTCATGAGTAACTTGATAAATGGAGATAATTGTGATAAGGAAATAAAAATTTTCACTGAGCATCCGAGATTAGGACAAATCTCCCGACATAACACGAAATAGACACCTGGGGTGTCACAGATATGAGCAATCGTGAATTGACTTGACCATATTACTATTAGTCCATATATACGTCTATGAGAATCATACTAGAGCTTGATTGATCTTAGCATTTATATCTACATGACATTCAAGCATGTTCACAATATTGAAGAAATGATTCTCTCAATGGATGCTCAATATGATGTGACTCAAGAATGGCTTGATAGGGTGAAGATAGCAAGGAAAGGGCTTCGAGGAACCAGGATGTCACGGAACCTACCAAGGTATTAGGCCCACCTACAGATGTCCTTCTCCTAAGGACCTCAGACAGTCATGCAGGTGCTCTCAATGGCTCGGCAGGTCCAATTACCTGTATCTCCATCATATCGCCCTAGAGCGCTTATCCCATAACGCAAACATTACACATCATCGGAGTAAGCAGAAAGGATTACAATAACATAATTTACATTCATAAGTAAAATATAGAAAGAGTTGATTATTACATAACTGGGTCCTGAGTGCTTAAACTTATTATTACATCATAGGAAGGCAAAACACCTTCCCTAGGTAGGTCTTAGTTTTCTTCATCCTGCTTTGGAACCACCTTGGAACAGAAACAACAGAACTCAACAGTTTCATCACCTACAACAACATGGGTTTGAAAACCCTGAGTACGGAGTGTACTTTCGCAATTCTTATCCGTCAAAGGAAAAAGACTCTCAAGGATATGTTGGCTTTTGGGTATCAAGGTAAAGCTTATCAAGATTCAAAGACTCTTTTTGTAGAAAAGCTTACTATGAGTGGATTCTTAAGAATTCATTTTACTTATCAGGTTAAGTAATGACCTGCATCTAGATTCTTTTCTATTCTTAGATCAAGCACTTGGCCTATCCTAGCCATCTTTTCATCACCCCTTCAGTTCACTTGTGGCTACGTGTAGGCTAGTGACCAATTCTTCATGTCCGAGAAGTAACGGCGATCCGAATCGATTATTACCCAGCTGGGGATCTCCAACCACACGACATATGTAGCACTCAACCCTTGCATATATCAACTTGCACCCAGGTTTCTCAAGACCAGAATGAGTTCACACCAACCGAGAGCACAGATACTCCACCATCCAGCCTCTTGCCACAGAGGGTACACACTACTCTCGCCATCTCTCCACTCCCATTGTGTGGTAGCCATTCTGGTATTGGTCCGACGGAGGCAAAGCTTACCCATGACGAGGCATATGGCCAGTTAAAAGGTCCTCGATCAGCAGGCCTACATCGGCTCGGTCCTTAAACGACTCAGACGGAGACACTACACCGAAACTCCCTTCTCATGCAAGGCACCCACCCGATCTCGTCTTTATCATTTAAACCCAAAGTTTGGTAGCTGATAGAGGTACACTTTTCAGATGTTGAACCCATCATGGTTGTGATGGATCAACCATGATAAGTATTTTCTTTGTAAAATTCCCCATCCCCTGTGAAGCATCATCGTTTTCAAAACAAAACCTTTTGTTTATAGAGCAATACTAAGCATTAGAAAACTTGTTTAAATAAAACAGGTAAATAAGGAATGGTAACCAATTTTCCCAAGGAAGGAAATGCATCAACTGTTTAACACCCAATCCCTATCATATAATGCATCATATAAGGTGATAAAGATTTTAAAACAACAAGGAACAATGATAATGCACTGGGGCTTGCCTTGTGTTGCAGGAGTTTCTATTTCCACACTGCAGATGTCGAAATAAAAGTTGTTCTCCACTGGAGGATTCTCAGTTTTTGAGACTTCTTCTTCTTCTACTACGGATTCTTCCTCGTGTTCTATATATGATAATACATGTACATGAATGCTTAAGCTATGTCATGAATATGTAATCATACAATAGAAATATAGTAAGTTGTGTCTTAAATACAACTTTCCTTCACGGTACAAATCAATCACTAAGATTTCCTAGTTAGGTGTTTCTCTGGGATTAGTATTAGATAATTAATCCTATGAAGCTAGTTATTGGGTTTCTGGTCAAACAGTGTCCAAACTATTTCAAACTTCACTCAGGGTTTCTGGCCATCATATTAAGTCTACCCAAAAAGTTTTATGATTTTTGGAATTACTGAATTATTTGTAAAATTCTAAAGGATTTTATTTAAGCACATTTAAATGTTACACAATTTCAGGTTTGAAATAAAAAATCTTGAAATTATTTTTATTGAATACTACTCGATTTTAGGAATCTAACAAAATTGGTCTCACGATTTTATTAATTTTCTACTATTTTTGCTGGATTTCCTAAGCTAACAATAAAAAGAAAAGAAAAAAAATGTATAGTAACGGGCTCAATTTAGTCCGACCGGCCCAAACCCGCGCCGAAACCGAGTGCGCCTGCGCCCGCGTTGGTCATTCTGTGTCGGAGTCCCTAGGGTTTCAAACAATCGTGAAGCGTCCTCTGGTACTATTCTCACGTGTCACTCACATTACATCTGAACCCTCCCCTTCACTTCATTCACAATCGCGAGTCCTCGACGAGCGCAGCGTCGAGCACATGGCCGGTGCCTCAGGAACTCACCGTTGGCAGCCCTCTCCCGAGGTGACGAGCCCTCCGGGTCTTTCCCTGGGCCTAACCGACCACTATCCCACAGAAAATCGGATTGTCACGGCTTACGGTCTAGGTTACTCGGTTCGTGGCAGACATCGAGGTTTGCCGGGCTCGGTTGCAGAGCTACAATGCGATAGAACTTAATTGATAGGCACAACAAGTATTAAGAACTCACCAGAAGCCCAAAACGGTAGTGGGACGGCTTGGACGAAGAACATAGAGGGCGGTCGACGTTGAGATGTCTGACGGCAGAGTATTCCAACGTCGAAGAGCTGTTCCGATGAGGTAACAGTGCTGACATTAAATTAAATGGATCGATGAGCATCCATAGCACCGGAGGAAGTTCGAACGGTGCAGAATTAATGGAATACTTGCTCTATCTGACCTGGCCACGGAGAGACTCTCCACGGCGGCGACGATGACCGTTTCTAGGGAAATCCGGTGATCTCGGTCGATGGTGGACAAAAAGGGATGGTTGGTGGGTTGTTAGCTCTGTAACTGGGAGGTGGAGATCAGTGCACGGTCAATTTGGATGACGGGGATAGGGACACAGTGAATTTTAAAGGGCCGATGACCCACGGTGAAAACACAGGCGATGAGCTTCACCGAGCCTCGCTGGCCTTCACGGGTGACGCCGAGCACGATTCTTTTCTAGAGACCAGACACGTCTCGCCATGGCTATGATGTGGTTAATTCGGCGATTTCATGGACCAACGGAGGGAAGCGGCGTCGGTGACCCGGTACGGTCATAAGGGCCAACAATCGCGTGGCGGCCAGGGCGTTCACGCGCCACGACGTCGATCTTACTCAGTCCACAAAGATCACGACGAATAGATGCACGTCGAGCACCCATCCAGAACTCTGCGCGTATCACGACGCCGATCAACGACGGCGGCGAGATGCAGTGCATCTGACTCTGGATCGAGTTTAGCACTGTTCACCTGAATGGCTCATTCACCGGCCTGACAGCCCGAGTTCGAATGAACTTTATGCCTTGATTCGTGTAACGACTTGCAAATTGGTCCTCATGAAAGGGGTACACTAATCAACACTCTTCCACTTTGGTATAATGACCATGCCAAAAATCTCCATGGATTAAGCACATGGTGATGCCAAAATTGGCTTAATAACACTGAACCTCATATTCAGTATAACCAAATGCAGTGACCGCGCCTCCCCTCCATCAGAGCGACTGACAGCGCCACTTCGAGGCACCTTTACTTCAGTTTCCACATAACAACATGCCAACCTTACTTTAACAAAGTTATACTCCTATATATAGTATTCAACTTCGTCACAGTGACCTTGGGCTTAACCCCACTGAACCGTCTTTAACTTGACTCCAAAGTCAGACCAGCACCACTGTTAAGCTAGGTTCAGAGTATTCTTATGACTGACAATCTGACTTCTAGGGCATTTTACTCTAATTACTGTACCCTTCTTGGGCTAGGTCACTTAATCAAACTTAAACTACTATAGTAGCTCTACAACTTTGTTGTGGTGACTCATGACAAACTCCTCATAGATCAAGAGATACAGAGGCTTGAAGTTGTAATGTTGACACTGTTTTCAGAGTTTAAGCACAAGGGTGCTCTTGGACCTTTTTGCAATTTACTCCAATTTTCACCACAAAACTTGGAAATCCCCAAACATAAAAGTTGTGTGACTTTTGTTACTCTATCATCTTGATGTATACACTTTTGACTAAAAGTGCATAGAATTTGAAATCACCCAATAGGGCACTAATTAGGGTTTTAGGGTTCCAAATTAGGGTTTTGAGTGTTCTAGGGTACATGTGGCACTTAAGCTCTCTAAGCTTAACCCTTCTTGAACACTTCTACCAACTTGTTGAGATCATACCTTAGTGCTCATCTCACAAGGCCATAGGTCCCTAATCCTTAAGGAGAGATACTCTAACCTAGGGTCAAGAATCCCTTTTACCAAGTCAGAGCATCACATCACATGTTTGTGTTGAAATTTTAGCCTAGTGGATGCATCCTAGGTGTATCATATAGAATGAAATGCCAATTCATATGAAGTCATGCCAAAGTTTTAGTTCTTGTAACACCAGGGGTGTTACACAAGCGAAGGTGAAGGCCAAACGATGACTTATGGACCGAGGTACCATGGCTAAGGTGACGATGAGAGGACTTGGACTAAGTTGATGAACTAATCAGCTATGAAGAGTTATAATATGTTGATGCATCAGTAAGGTGACTTGAAGCCATGATTTGAACTCATATATGGTGAAATGCTACAAGTCATAGGGTTTGATTTGTGTTTGCTTCAAAAGGTGAGACAAAGATGTTTTTGATCCTTTTGAAGCAATGCCATGGAGAAATCACACATGAGACACCAATTTACTTAAGGAGTTTACTTAATTATATTTTATTTAACTTGAGTATAGAAATCGTCGTACTATCAAGGGTGATCCAAAAAGAAGGTTGGTGTTTGCCAAAGCTGAAGCCTCTATATTCAAAAGCTATTTCGAAAAACCAAAATCCCTTGGACACTCTTTGTATGACTATTATTAGGACTGAGAAACTGAGAGTGTTCTTGTTGAAAAGCAGTTGAGCTTTTTCAACTGAAGTTGAACTTCACTTCAACTGTGTCTTCAGTTGTAGTTGAGCTTCTTCAACTTCAGTTGAACTTCACTTCAATTGGGGTCTAGGGCAAGTTCAACCGGGGTCCAGGCAGGTTCAACCGGGGTCCAGGAAGGTTCAACCGGGGTCCAGGACAAGTTCAACCGGGGTCCAAGCAGGTTCAACCAGGGTCCAGGGCAAGTTCAACCGGGGTCCAAGCAGGTTCAACCGGGGTCTAGGGCAAGTTCAACCGGGGTCCAGACAAGTTCAACCAGGGTCCACGGAAAGTTCAATCGGGGTTTTTCCCTAGACCTCACTGGTCAACCGGTTGAACTGACACTAGGGGCGGTTCAATCGGTGTCAGGGTCAACTGACTAGTCTGACCTCCTGACTAGCAGACTAATTGTCAGTCTAACCACCAGGAGATTGAACCTGCCCTAGGGGCAGTTCAACCGGTGTCAGGACCTGTTGAACAGTCTGACTTGCAGTGGCTGTCAGTCTGACCACTAGGCGATTGAACCTGCCCTAAGGGCGGTTCAACCGGTCCTACACAGCAAAATCAGCCCAACGGCTAGTTTTGGAGCCCCACCTATATATACGCACTCCTACCCCACTCCCCACACAAGAGCATGACTTGAACACCATTTCTAACTTGAGGAACACCTCCCACTCTCTCTCACACACCTCTTGCCTCTCCCTTTTCAAATCTTTGGAGAGAAATCTTTGAGTGAGATTGAGAGCTACAGTTTTTGTGCTTCATCTCCAAATCCCTCTTGCTCTTTTTCATTCGAGCTCTGGTACTACATCGAGTTCTTTGTGGATTCATTACTCTTGGAGCTTCTAGCTCCTAGACGACTAGTTGTCTCTTGTGAGTCTCCAAATCTTGTGGAATACCACAAGAAAGTTTGTATTACCCGCTCGTTTGAGCAAAGATTAGTGTGTGGGCTTGACCTTTGTGGTCGGTGAACGGAGGATTAGGGTTGAAAGAGACTTGGATCTTTGTGGGCGCCTCAACGAGGAAGTAGCGCACCTTTTATGGTGTGACCGAACCTTGGGATAAATCTTGTGTCTCTTGTGTTCTTGTTCATTGTGTTTGTTCGTGTTCATCGTTCTCTCACCATTCCGTGGAAGAATTGTTCATATCTTTTTGGTGTGTGGATTTTGAGAAGTGCCCTTTTTAGATCTACTACTTTGAACCCTGTGGATCATCTAGGACATCTCATTTACAAAGTGAATTGGGTGAATTTCGAGATCAATTCAGTTTTATATCTCATTCTTTAGTTGAGCTCGTGCAAACTAGTTGAGCCGGTTTTGACACTGGTTGAACTAGTTTTACCCAGTTCGTTTCTAGTTTTTGTTGAAAAAGTTTTCTCTTGCCTATTCACCCCCCTCTAGGCAACTTTCGAAAAGCTAGAACAAGTAGAACGAGGAAAGTTCTTGCACTTGATGCTAATCTTGGCTGCAAAGTTTATTTAAGAGCAATATCACAAGTGAAGATAATAACAAGAACTTAGAGAGAGAAGAAAATAAATTACAAAAAGTAAATAACACGAGACTAGAGATGGCAATGGGTACCTGAAACCCGAATACCCGATGGGTTTTACCTAATATGAAGGCGGGTACGAGATGATTTCTCCACCCGCGGGTATGTTAATGGGTAAAAACCTCTACCCGTTGGGTAGACGGGTACGGGTTGGTACTACCCATACCCATCTACCCATGGGTAAAATATACCTGCATTAATACCACTATAACCATCTAATAGAGCCCATCTTAGCTAAAATAAAACCCTTCTCTAGCTATCATTTGTCTAGATACCAAGATATGTGATCATATGATTTGTTATATGTGAAGTTGAAGTTTTTTTTGTATGTTTATTTAATATTTTGAGTGATTGGTATATTGGAATTTAAGACTTTCCTAGCGGGTACGGGTTACTCGACGGGTAAAAATACCCGTGCGGGTACGGGTAATATTTTATACCCGCGAGTATATATGGGTAACCCGACGGGTAGAATTTTTTTTGATGGGTACATGTATGAAATGGTACTACCCGACGGGTATGTACCCATTGCCATCCCTAAACGAGACATAATAGTTTGTTTCCCGAGGCTCGGTTCCGAAGAACCTACATCCTCGTTGAGGAGCCTCACAGGACTTGGTCTCTCTTGACCTTCTCAAGTGATCCAACAATCATGGATCAGCTTGAGTCCTCAGTTCCTTTTTGTTGGTCTTTCCTCACACAAGGTACTCCACAGAGATTGGAGACCCTTGCTAGCCATACCTAATGAATGCGAGTTAGAACTCCAATGGAAGCAAGAAGGGGGGGGAGAAACACACATAAAAGCACAACCACAATACCAAAAAAAATCAAGAACACAAACGTAAAACAATAGCAGAGCTCTCTCTCGCGAATATGGGCGCTTGGATCACTTTGATGTGCTTCTCTATTGCTTAGGAATGAAAACACTAGCTTGGATGAGTTGGTGCCCTTAGGGGGCTGGTTTGTGGGTCTATTTATTGCCTCAAACTTCCAAAGAGCCATTGAGAGAAACTACCGAGATCTGCTCTGTGGGCACACCAGACCGGATCCTATATCCCAATCTTTGGGATCCTAACTGGCGCCTTCCATCTGAGGTGACATCGGACCCTGTGCCACATCAGCTAGCCATTGTGCCGCCTATTGGATCCTAAGATAGCCGTTGCACCTTGACAGTCTAGAGCAAACCGGACTGGGCGGTGTGCCCGAGACTTCAGGCGTCTTCTGCAGCCCTCTCTAGAAAACTGGTCTAGTGCACCACGGGACTAGTCCGGTGCGCCAGGCTACCAAAGCCTTTTTACAGGGTGAAAGGAACACAACAACTTAGGGGGTTGAATTAGGACTTCTAAAAACTTCGCTAATCTAAGCCACAAATAATTCACTAAAACAAAACATATGCAAAATAAGTAAAACTAGAATATGCAAACTAGGTTTTATCCAAATGTTGTTATATCTATCACAAAAGAAGTTTTTCGACCTAAGTTTCAATCATATATATATATACTAAGCTAAAAATAGAGAGATTAAAACTTAAGTACTTAAAAGCAAAGGCAACGCCTTGTCTCTCTTTTGTCTTCCCTTCTCTAGTGTCCAGAGAAACGCAGAGGCAAAGCGTGCGCGACAGAGGAAATCCATGTGCCCGGCTCGGCCCTGCCACGGTCAGTAGCCCCACGCCCGCGCACCCCTCCAGTCCTCACCAAGATTTGCCACCAATAACCCCCGTCGTCGACTCGTCCTCTTCCCTCGCCGCGAGCTCCGGGTTCCCCTGCGCATAGCTAGGCCAAGCCAGGTATACCCCAACCATCGCATGGGAGCCGCGACTGCCCCGACGAAGCGGAGACGCGGCCCCAGCAAGACGCAGGAGGAGGCCATGGCGCGCGCGAGCCCGGAGGCGCGGCGGCGGCCGCGGCCGCGCCTGGTGGGCTATGAGGAGCTGCCGGAGTACCTCAAGGACAACGAGTACATCCGCGGGCACTACCGCGCCGAGTGGCCCGTCCGCGACGCGCTCCTCAGCGCCTTCGCCTGGCACAACGAGACGCTCAACGTCTGGACGTGCGTGCCCCCCTTCCCCGTCCGTCTCCCCCCTGCCCTGTCCGTCCGTCCGAATGGTGGCTGATCCGTTCCTTCTTGGTTTTCTTTTGGTCCTTGTCCACGCAGGCATCTGGGAGGGTTCCTGTTCTTCCTAGCGCTCGCGGTCGCCGGAGGACGGAAGGAGGCCGCCGACGGTGCCGCTCCGGGTATCATGAGGTACATGCACGTGCATCGGCGTGCCGTCGTTTCTGCACTTCCTGATGCCTCATGCCTGTTTGTCTATCTCAATCCAATGTATGCGTAATTTTCACTCCAATCCACTTTAGATACATGCACATCCAAATAAAGTCTAAAAATGAACGTCTACTCTTTCCTCATGCTCTGTTCCTGCGTGTTTATCGGGCGCTAGCAAAGAACCTTGAAAGGGTCTACCATGTGAGATATTTGCTGTGGCGCTCCCTCGTTTTTCTTGCATTTGCAAGTCGCCGAACCTTACACAAAAGTCCTTCGGTCTCGACAAATCTGCTCACACGTACTAGCTGGCAAATGACGTTGCGGATGCTTCTTGTGGCGTCACTAGAGCTATAGTGGCGAGCCACATACAAACAAAATATGTGCATAGGTAACTCTTGAGCTGGAATAGGTGCAACATTGACTGTTACTACTTACTACTCCCTATGTCCCAAAATATAATTTATTTTAGACTAAACATATATTCATTAATTAACCTATAAATGTGGTTTATATGTATGTCTACATTCATATATTCCATTTATTCGAATATGGATGAAAAAAGAGGCCTAGAAGGAACTATATTTTTGGGACGGAGGGAGGTATGTTTTTCCATTGTCAAAATATGACGTGCAAGATATTTTTGTTTCTTTGCAAACCAAATAGCTGTTTAAAATTTAGTGTAGTCCATGTTAGGATTTATGGGCTTGGCCCAATTAAGTTATTCAAATAAATCCCAGGAAAATCTCAAAAGCCCATATAAGTGGATGGCAAAGGGATAGGTGGAACCAATAGCACCATATTGCTAGCTCTTGTGGAGTAGAGCTAACTTAAATATGGAAGCCACACTCACTCACCAAGTCATGGATGAGAGGAGAGAGTGTGGAGAGCCACACGCGCGCGCTCGCTCGCCTCGCCTCGCCTGGCCGGGCGGGGCGGGGCGGGGCGGAGGGCGCGGGCGCACGACATGCGCGTGAATGGTCCGCCGAAATCCGGCCCCTCGCCTTGCGGGGGCGCGGCTATCTTTTGCCGTTTGATTTTTTGGTTTCTTGGCTGTTACGCTTATCCTAACCGATCGCTACAAAATCTCAACTGATTGCGAGATTTTCGTGGGTGGATAAGCACGGGGGTCGCGGACTCGGCCCTATAAAAGGAGCCCGGCAGCCAGCCTCCAATTCATCCCCAGATCCCAGTTCGCTTTCGCCTCTCTTCATAGCTGAGCCGCCTTTTAGTTCCCTTCGTCCCGACCGCAGAGGTGCATCTGCGATCAGGAGAGCAGGTCTCCGGAACCCTTCGTCTTCTAGATCCTGCACCAGGAGAGGGCGAATAAGGTTTTTGGGAAGCGTCTTCACGCGACTGCTCGTGATCTTCCGACATCGTCGACCCAGCTGATCCTAGCGCGCGCCAACAATCAGTAAGTCTAATCAGTACGCATCATCTGATTTGGCTTTTATTTCAGTTCTTCTGATTTGGTCATGATTTATATTCGGAATTTAATTTGGAATTTGTCTAATTATTCAACAATCCAAAAACCTTATTGTAGACAATTTCCTAGTTTTTCTATGGCTGCTTTTGCCGACGCGCTGAAGCCAGAAAAGTTTAATGGTATGCACTTTAAGAGATGGCAAGTCAAGGCCACGCTCTGGCTTACTGCTATGAATGTCTTCCATGTTAGTAAAGGCAGACCTGAGGGTCCACTGACTCCTGAACAGGAGAAAGAGTACGACCATGCCAATACTATGTTCACGGGAGCCGTTCTTAGCGCCCTTGTTGACCGTCTGGTTGATGCGAATATGCAGTACACAGACGGGAAACAGTTGTGGGATGCACTTACTACTAAGTATGGTGCATCAGATGCTGGCAGTGACCTGTATATCATGGAGAGCTTTCATGATTATAAGATGGTTGATAATCGCTCTATTGTAGAGCAAGCTCATGAAATACAGTGTATAGCCAAGGAGCTCGACCACCTTAAGATAGTCCTTCCTGACCGATTTGTGGCCGGATGCATTATTGCAAAGTTGCCTTCTACATGGAGGAACTTCGCCACAGCTCTGAAACATAAGAGACAGGAGATATCAGTTGAAAATCTGATAGCGTCTCTGGATGTTGAGGAGAAAGCTCGGGCTAAGGACACGGGATCTAAAGGAGGCGAGGGCCACTCCAGCGCCAACATGGTTCAGAAGAACCACAACAAGGGCAAAGGAAAGCCAAAATCTAACAAGCCCAACAAAACTACCAACTTCAAGAAGAAGAAGAACAAGGCTGAATTGACATGTTTCGCATGTGGCGAGGCGGGTCATTTTGCCAAGGATTGTCCCGATCGAGCGGATCGCCGTGGCAAAAAGGGCAATGTCAACACAGTGGTCGCTAGCAATGAGGAAGACAAAGGGTATGGTAATTTACCTTTCATCTTCTCAGTATTTCAATCACCTAGCTGGTGGCTTGATACTGGTGCTAATGTTCATGTGTGTTCTGACATCAACTTGTTCTCTTCTTATCAGGGCGCCCGGGATTCTTCCGTGCTAATGGGGAATGGGTCACATGCTTCTGTTCATGGCACTGGCACGGTGGATCTGAAGTTTACTTCGGGAAAGATCGTGCAGCTGAAGAACGTGCATCATGTCCCTTCTATACACAAGAATCTCGTTAGCGGAACCCTTCTATGTAGAGATGGGTTCAAGGTAGTTTTAGAGTCCAATAAATTAGTTGTGTCCAAGTCTGGACAATTTATTGGTAAAGGCTATGATTGCGGAGGCTTGTTCCGCTTTTCTTTGTTAGATTTCAATAATAAGTCTGTGAACCATATTTGTGCAAATGTTGATGATCTTGCGAGTATTTGGCATTCTCGTTTGTGTCATATTAATTTTGGCTCTATGTCTCGGCTTGCAACCATGAGTTTAATTCCGAATATCACCATAGTCAAAGGTTCTAAGTGCCATAGTTGTGTGCAGTCGAAGCAACCTCGAAAGCCTCATAAGGCTGCTGAGGAGAGACACCTGGCACCACTAGAACTCATACATTCTGATCTTTGTGAGATGAATGGTGTGTTGACAAAAGGTGGTAAGAGATACTTCATGACATTGATTGATGATGCGTCTAGATTTTGCTATGTATACTTGCTAAAAACTAAAGATGAGGCTTTAGACTACTTTAAAATCTATAAGGCTGAGGTTGAAAACCAACTAGAGAGAAAGATCAAACGTCTTAGATCAGATCGTGGTGGCGAGTTCTTTCCCAAAGTCTTTGATGATTTCTGTGCAGAACATGGCATTATTCATGAGAGGACTCCTCCCTATTCACCCGAGTCAAACGGGATTGATGAAAGGAAAAACCGTACGTTGACTGACCTGGTGAATGCCATGTTAGACACTTGTGGTTTATCTAAGGCATGGTGGGGGGAGGCAGTCCTGACTTCATGTCATGTTCTAAATAGAATTCCTATGGGCAAAGAAGAGAAAACCCCTTATGAGAAGTGGGTTAGGAGAAAACCATCACTTTCATACTTGCGCACTTGGGGGTGCATGGCGAAAGTCAATGTACCAATTAATAAAAAGCGCAAGCTTGGTCCAAGGACAGTGGATTGTGTCTTTCTTGGATATGCTTCGTGTAGCATAGCATATAGATTTTTAGTAGTTAAATCTGAAGTTCCTGATGTGTATGTTGATACTATTATGGAATCACGTGATGCTACTTTCTTTGAGCATATATTTCCAATGAAAGACATTCATAGCAATTCTAGATACTCTTCTGAGATAATTCCTGAACATAATACACCTATTGAGAGTTTTGAACAGACACATGAAATTGTCCTAGAGGAGGATGACAATGATGCTCCTAAAAGGAGCAAGAGACAAAGGGTTGAAAAATCCTTTGGTAATGATTTCATTGTGTACCTTGTGGACGATACTCCTACTACCATTGCGAAGCATTTGCATCTCCAGATGCAGATGATTGGAAAGAAGCAGTTCATAATGAGATGGACTCTATTCTTTCAAATGGTACGTGGGAAGTCACTGATCGACCCTATGGATGCAAACCCGTGGGTTGTAAGTGGGTGTTTAAAAAGAAGCTCAAGCCTGATGGTACAATTGAAAAGTACAAGGCTAGGCTTGTGGCTAAAGGCTATACTCAGAAAGAAGGAGAAGACTTCTTTGATACTTACTCACCTGTTGCTAGAATGACCACTATTCGAGTACTACTTTCTTTGGCTGCCTCGTATGGTCTCCTTGTTCATCAGATGGATGTAAAGACAGCTTTTCTTAATGGAGAGCTGGACGAGGAAATCTATATGGAACAGCCTGATGGATTTGTAGTAAAGGGTCAAGAAAGCAAGGTGTGCAAGTTATTGAAATCTTTGTATGGTCTGAAGCAAGCACCAAAGCAGTGGCATGAGAAGTTTGACACTACTCTAACGTCTGCAGGCTTTGCCATTAATGAGGCAGACAGGTGTGTATATTATCGCTGTGGTGGGGGCGAAGGAGTTATATTGTGCTTATATGTTGATGATATATTGATATTTGGCACAAACATTGATGTGATCAATGAAGTCAAGTCTTTTCTATCAAAGAGTTTTGATATGAAAGATCTGGGAGAAGCTGATGTGATTCTAAACATCAAGCTGATTAAGGCAGATGGTGGGATTACTCTCTCGCAATCTCACTATGTTGAAAAGGTTTTGAAGCGATTTGGCTTCTCTGAGTGCAAACCTTCTCCAACTCCTTATGATCCCAGTGTGACACTGCGAAAGAACAAGAGAATTGGTTTAGACCAATTGAGATACTCTCAGATTGTCGGTTCACTCATGTATCTTGCTGGTGCAACAAGGCTCGATATCTCGTTTGCTGTGAGCAAATTGAGTAGGTTCATGTCAAACCCCGGGACTGATCATTGGCATGCACTTGAGCGGGTTATGCGCTACCTGCAAGGTACAATGAGTTATGGAATTCACTATTCTGGTCAGCATGCAGTACTTGAAGGATATAGTGATTCGAACTGGATATCTGATGCAGACGAGCTTTATGCCACCAGTGGTTATGTCTTTACTATTGGTGGAGGTGCGGTATCATGGAGGTCATGCAAGCAGACCATTTTGACGAGGTCAACCATGGAAGCCGAGCTAGCTGCACTTGACACAGCAACCGTTGAGGCAGAATGGTTGCGTGAACTCTTGATGGACTTGCCGGTGGTTGAGAAACCAATACCAGCTATCCTTATGAACTGTGACAATCAGACAGTGATTGCTAAAGTGACGAGTTCTAAGGATAATGGAAAGTCATCAAGACATGTCAAAAGACGATTGAAGTCTGTCAGAAAGTTGAGAAACTCCGGAGTTATAAGTGTGACTTATATTTCAACAGATAAAAATCTGGCAGATCCTTTTACCAAGGGACTACCACGTAATGTGATAGAAATCGCATCGAGAGAGATGGGTATGAGACCCGAATAAAGTTGCCATGGTGGAAACCCAGTCTATGTGATCGGAGATCCCGTGAATTAGGTCCTGGGAAGAACAAGCCATTGGTGAACTGAGGAGAGTAACTTTTGACCCTCTCTAAGTAAAGATGCAATACTCTCAAATGCTGTAAGGCAGGTTGGCTTTGTGCCTTAATGTGTTCTGTTGGCTTGTATTAGCGAAGATGTTGTCCTGCAGAACATTCTTTGAAAGAACACACCTATATGAGTTAGACTGTCTAACGTCGCAGTCTATGAGATTTGGGTGATCTCTAGTAAACTCATGAAGAGACCTTGGAGTACGACGTATATGCTCCACCCGAGAAGGGGACTACTGGTAGCCAAGTACTGGTCATGACTTCAAGTGAAACCCATTCACGCAAAACTTGCAATTCAAGGCATAGTCCATTGTCCAAGTTGTGGGTTGGTGTAACTTGGAGTTCTAGGCGGAAGTTCAACTTAACAGTCTCTGCTGAAAAACTAGTATATTAAACAGTAGTGAACAGTGGCGAAAACTGCAGATGGGCATTTGAGATCTGGTGGGGGATTGTTAGGATTTATGGGCTTGGCCCAATTAAGTTATTCAAATAAATCCCAGGAAAATCTCAAAAGCCCATATAAGTGGATGGCAAAGGGATAGGTGGAACCAATAGCACCATATTGCTAGCTCTTGTGGAGTAGAGCTAACTTAAATATGGAAGCCACACTCACTCACCAAGTCATGGATGAGAGGAGAGAGTGTGGAGAGCCACACGCGCGCGCGCGCTCGCTCGCCTCGCCTCGCCTGGCCTGGCCGGGCCGGGCCGGGGCGGGGCGAAGGGCGCGGGCGCACGACATGCGCGTGAATGGTCCGCCGAAATCCGGCCCCTCGCCTTGCGGGGGCGCGGCTATCTTTTGCCGTTTGATTTTTTGGTTTCTTGGCTGTTACGCTTATCCTAACCGATCGCTACAAAATCTCAACTGATTGCGAGATTTTCGTGGGTGGATAAGCACGGGGGTCGCGGACTCGGCCCTATAAAAGGAGCCCGGCAGCCAGCCTCCAATTCATCCCCAGATCCCAGTTCGCTTTCGCCTCTCTTCATAGCTGAGCCGCCTTTTAGTTCCCTTCGTCCCGACCGCAGAGGTGCATCTGCGATCAGGAGAGCAGGTCTCCGGAACCCTTCGTCTTCTAGATCCTGCACCGGGAGAGGGCGAATAAGGTTTTTGGGAAGCGTCTTCACGCGACTGCTCGTGATCTTCCGACATCGTCGACCCAGCTGATCCTAGCGCGCGCCAACAATCAGTAAGTCTAATCAGTACGCATCATCTGATTTGGCTTTTATTTCAGTTCTTCTGATTTGGTCATGATTTATATTCGGAATTTAATTTGGAATTTGTCTAATTATTCAACAGTCCATATATATATATGCTTAACCCTTGAAATATTTTATCTTTAGAATACTCTTACATGAACCTCTTAATTAGTTCCATCGCTAGTCATATCTTATATTACGGTAGACGCAAATTTTATTCATGTTAAGTCATTATCTTTATCATGAGAGGGTGGAAAAGATAGTGAGTAAGAGAGAGAGCACAATTGCCAGAATGGGCACAAGGTTCCTCCACCTAGCTAGCCCTGCCACTTTTTATTGGAGGCGTAGGCGATGAAATCCAACAGAGTGGGTGGATCAGTATGAAAATAGCGATGTCAATGGTCGCTGCAAATTCCTTTTTTTTGGGAGGGGAGGGGACGAGAAAAAAAATGGTTGGATTCGGTTGTGCAGAGCGCTAACCTAGCACTCTGGATGTTTTCTTTACGGGAGGCCCACTTTACACCGTCCATTTGTTTCGCAGGTTCGTTGTGAGACTAGATTCATGGGGCAGCGACCATCCGGTAAGGGACCATCTAATCTAATCACCAACTCCATCCGCCGCTCTGTATATTTCTTTTTTTGCATCACTTTGGGTACTGCATTTTTAAAACCCCCCTGTTGTTGGTTCTAAAATTGCTGTTAATTCTTCTTTTTGTTTCGTCAGAAACGTAACGATGAGTAGGTTTGAGGAGTTTCTTTTTATATGGTTCTGGTTGCATCAGTAGAATGCCTATTCAGAACTAAATGACACTAGTGTTAGCAAGTAATCTAGCCCGGACCTGTGCCGTATTGCCGACACGGCAGGAGGAAAGAGACATGGACAGGGTTTTGATCTGTTCACGAGCAGTAGACAGTGAGACAAGTACTACTTGGCTGGGGGTACGCCCCACATGGTTAGTCTCTCTCTCTCTCTCTCTCTCTCTCTCTGCAGGAGCACATCTCAGCACCGCATGACAAGTGTAGCAGTGTTTAGTTTTCACATGATGAGTTGTTCTTGTTCTCTTTCCCCTTCCTACTTAAGCCTGGGAGCACTGATATTACACGCCCCTTCTGCTCTTGCCATGATAGTAGGATACGGTGCTCTGGAACGACAATGACACCTCACAACTGCATGGAAAGCAGAGGCTTTTCTTGGCTAATCTTGGCTCCACCTCCACTTGGATGGTCACCACGCTCAGTTGTGATAAGAAAACAAATCCAAGCTGGTTATCAACGCCCGAGTGCACAAAGGCCATTTTTATTCGAATATATCCAAATGCAATATGTAAAAAGATTACTGCGAATCAGTTTAATCCCAGCAAAGAATCTGGGACTTTTCTGTTGCTGCTTTGAGCACGAGCAGCACAGCTAGCACTGGCATGGCACTGTTGTGAATGTGGCCATCGCTGTTTGCTCTGACTGATTGCTTGCTTGCTCTGCCCTATTATTGCCTGCAGGGCCAGCCGAGGCACGACGACGCCGGGGCATCGCTGCCCAGTGTGCCGCGGTGGCCGCGGACGGTGTTCCTGGTGGGGGCCATGTCGTGCCTCGCCATCAGCGCGGCGGCGCACCTGCTGGCGTGCCACTCGCGGCGCGCCAGCGCGGTGTTCTGGCAGCTGGACTACGCGGGCATCTCCGTGATGATCGTCGCCTCCTTCGTGCCGCCGGTGTACTACGCCTTCCTCTGCCACCCGCCGGCGCGGGCGGCCTACCTGTGCGCCATCGCGGCGCTGGGCGCGCTGGTGGTGGCCGCGCTGCTCTCCCCGTCCTGCTCGTCCCCGCGCTACCGCCGCCTCCGCGCGGCGCTGTTCCTGGCCATGGGCCTGTCGGGCGTCGTCCCGGCGCTGCACGCGCTCTGGCTCAACTGGGGCCACGCCGCCTGCTACCTGGCGCTGGGCATCGAGGTCGTCATGGGCCTCACCTACGCCACGGGCGCCTGGTTCTACGTCAGCCGCGTGCCGGAGAAGTGGCGACCCGGGGTGTTCGACGTCGTCGGCCACAGCCACCAGATCTTCCACGTCCTCGTGCTCGTCGGCGCCGTCACGCACTACGTCGCCGTCGCCGTGCTCATCCACTGGCGGGAGAAGGTGGCCGTCGCCTGTGGCGCCGCGTCGGCGTAGGCTCACCTGTTTGGTTGGCTCACTCAACAACCATTCGAATGGCAAACCAAGTAGTCGCAACATAGATCAGCTCTAGAGTTTGAGTGTGACCTTCGACGATTTATAATTTAATTGATGGGGTGATTGAGTATGGTGGTTCATTAGTTCATGAGATTTATCTGTCGAGTGAGTGCGTGCCTCAGATTTCCAGACCTTTTGTTTCCAGCCTACTCAACTTTTTGTCCCGTCACGTGAATGTTTGGATGCTATTTAGAGTATTGAATATAGTTGGATTGTAAAACTAATTACACAGATAATAACTAACGATAAGACAAACCTATTAAATCTAATCAGTCCATGATTCACACATATAATGTAAACATTTGCTAATCATGGATTAGTTGGCTTTAATAAATTTGTCTCGTCATTTAGTCTTCAACTCCGAAATTAGTTTTATAATTTGACTATATTTAATAATCATATTTGTTATTTAAACATTAGGTGTGATACATATTATACTTTAGTAAAAGGAACCAAACACACCTAGATGAGATAAGGCAGTCAGTGTTACTCAGACAGGTTATTGCTAGTACAGACGCAACTATAGGTGGCCATACCTGTGACATTTTGGTTTGATTCCATAGCTTTAGAGTATTGAGTTTTTATTATGTGAATAGATTCGATGTAAGTGTTAGACTTATGTTTAGGGTTAGTCAACATTTCCTTGTATTTCTCCAATTATTCCTATTGTAATGGGTTTAGTCCATCTAACCCTTCTATATATACTTCTAAGTTATGATTAGGTTAAGGGTTTCACATATTCTAACTTATATATGTCGGTGTTTTGGGTCCGACCGCACACCCGGGGTTGCCCCTCAATGTGTTTTTTAGGAGTAGGACGGTGTTACCGACTGTAGCTCGATGGTTCGTGCAGGGCGCACGAGAAACTGTGAACAATGATGTACAGGTTCGGGCCGCTTAGAGATGCGTAACACCCTACGTCCTGGCGGGAATGTTTTATGTGGCGGATTACAAGGGAACTCTCTAGTGTAAGGATCGTAGAGAGTTGGGGTGGATGGCTGAGTAGTGAGATCGATCGTTCTGAAGGGGTGCCCCCTAGGCCTTATATATTCGACCGTGGGGCATTACATGCGGACATGATAACGGCATGCACCTAAATGATAGTGAACCAATTGAATCTATCTTCCTATAGTTCCGTCGACCCCTCCCCACTTGGTTCCGTTGTACGGGGTTCCAGTGCGGGAAGGTCGGGTCACTGTTGTGATTACTTGCTCGAAGTCATCGGGCCGTCTGGACTCACACTGATCCGGCCTTACGTCAATCTGCTTCACTGGTCGTTCCTCCCCAGGCCCACGAAGGGATGACCTTACGATTTATTGGGCCCTTGGGCCTTTCGTGAGGTCTTTTATCCTTCCAGTGGACCCGGGGATATCTGTCCCCCACAAGCCCCCGATCTTTGGGTTGATTTTGAAATAATCAGCCCAAAGATCTTAGGTCCAGCTTGCAGTCTTTGTTTGTAACAGGAAGTGCTTTCTGGATAATCCGGTAAAAACGATTTCTTACTGTCGAACTTCATTGGGTGCACCAAAGGTGCACCCAATGGGTGTAGCCCCCGAGCTTCGAGTGGATTTTTGCAGACAATCCACTCGAAGGTCTTCACTTCGAGTATCATCAGAAACCACTTCTATTTTCCACTTTTACTTCGTCGGAGGTCGGCTTTGTTTTGATCTTGCCCTATGATTTAGAGGTCAGCATTGTCTTGATCTGAGATGACGATTCATTGGGTGCACCAAAGGTGCACCCAATGGGTGTAGCCCCCGAGCTTCGAGTGGATTTTTGAAAATAATCCACTCGAAGGTCTTCATTTCGTGCCCTTTTTCAGAGGATCACCCTCTTTTCTTGCCGAATGCCTTAGAAGTCAGCATTATGTTATTGATATTGTGCTTTAGAGTTCAGCATGTATTTTGTCTTTGAGGCCGAGTTCATGATCTGCCCATACCTTGCTAGGTGGTGCAATTTATTTGATCTACGACTGATTGGACGTTCGGTAGACGTCCCCTGGCTAGTCTTCATGTCGCTTCTGTCGATCAGACTTGTACTTCACCGGCTATATTTGGCTTTCCTTTGATCCTTACTGATACCTCACTTTTGTCTTGAGGTATTCATTGCATGCACTGCACGGATGTGACAGTTTTGAAAAATTTACTGATAATTCCTGGGCGTCCCCCCAATGGGTGTGGGCAAGGGACGGCTTGGTACGCTGAGTGTTTTAGCAAACTGCTTCTGAGTAGTAATTTGATGTGACCGCGGGTGTAATCATATCGCCCGCGCAGTTGACTGGAGTCCCAATGGGTGTTGTGTTGCGTGAAGCGGCGTCAGCCGCCTGACGTGTCTTCAGACGGTTTGAAGTGCATATTGAATTTTTGCGACTGTTCAGTGACCGTGGTAGGAGGTGAGCGGTTGCCTTCTTCTTCTATAAATAGTGCCTTTGCTTCTCCGGTTTTTTCACATCTCTTGCTGCTTGCTTACTCTCCTCTTCTTCCCTCCACTGCCACCATGGGCAAGAGTAAGAAAGGTAGCGGTTCTTCTCCTCGCTCTGGTGACAAGCGCAAACGTGAGCCGACTCCTCCTTCGGAGGACTTCGGCGACTCGGAGTACTCGGAGGAGTTCTCCTCCGAGTCCGAGGGATCTCCGGCTCCCGTCTCTCCCCCGACGTCGTCTGATGATTCAGACGACTCCCAGGGGATTGCCGCGGAGGTCTGGACCTACATCTGGGCCGTCGAGCGCTCCGGGCTCGAGGGCTCGGATGAGTCGGAGTACTCCTCGGACGAGGAGGACTCCTCGGACTCGTCCGAGGAGAGCAGCGGCGGCGATGGCGGTGATGACAGCGACGACGGAGGCGACAGCGGCAGGGGCGGCGACGGCGGCAGGGACGGCGACGGCGGCAGCAAGGGCGACAATGGCAGCGGCAGCAAGGGCAGCAACAAGGCCAGTGGCTAGATGACACTGGTTTTTTAAATGTTAGTATAAATTAGAAGTAGTATAATGAAATAATGTAGTAGTAGTTAGTAGTATAGAGTAGTGAAGTGTAATGTAGTAGTAATTAATAGTATAGAGTAGTGGAGTGTAATGTAGTAGTAGGGAGGTCATCAACTCATAATGGTTTGATTTGTAAGTTCTGTAGCTTCCCTTTTATGAAGAATGATTTCGTCTCTACTTCTGTATGTGTTATGCTGCTTTCTCGCTGTTTGCCAATCTTATCAATGCGCGAGGAGTATCTGTGATCATCAAATCACATTTCTGATTGCCTTATTTGTAATGATAGCTCTTTGGCGGTTGCGGCCGAGTCATCCGAAATCCCGTCGTTGCTTTAGGAATGACGGACGAGTTACGGTGGGCCGTGTCGGTGTTTTGGAGATAACGACCGAACGGTTGCTGATGATATCGGCGTTTTAGAAGTAACGACCGAATCCTTTGGAGCTATCTTATCGATTTAGTGATAGCGGCCGAGTGATGGATGTGACGCCGGTGTTTTAGAGGTAATCAGCCGAGTGACTAATGGCAATGTCGGCGTTTTAGAAGTAACGGCCGAGTGACTTATTGTGATGTCGGCGTTTTAGAGGTAACAGCCGAGTGACTGATGGTGATGTCGGCGTTTTAGAGGTAACAGCCTAGTTAGAACGGGCCGCGTCGGCCGTTTTGGAAATAACGGCCGAGTGATGACATGGCACGCCAGCTTTTTTAGGAATAGCAGCTGAGTGATGACATGGCAGTCCAGCATTTTAAAAATAACCGTCGGGTGATGACTGGGCGTTTTCTGGAAACAGTATCTGGCCCAGGAAAACCTCATGTGTACTGCATTGTTGCGCGCCTCTGCTTTCCGTGCCCTAGTTCTTGCTTTTCTGCTTCCAAGCCTTCCTTACACTCGCGCGATACTGCTTCCGTTCCGCTCGCCAGCAAGATTGAGATGGCGCCCAAGCGGAAAGCATCAAGTTCATCCGTTGCTGTGATTCCCCCCATCGATCCCAACGGCCAGTTGCCTTTCGCAGGTAACCATATGTCTGTTGTTTCTGAGTCTGATCTTCTCCATCTCGTGTCCATCGGAGTTCTTCCTCCGAGGGAGCTCTGTTCTTGGCGGATCTACCATGGGGTCACTGTTCCAATAGAAGACACCCACGAATCCGTTGTATATGTTCCTTTTCTTCTCCGCGGTCTTGCTCTTCCTATTTCCCCCTTTTTCCGCGGTCTCCTTGATTTCTATCACTTGAATCTGACCCATCTGAACCCTAATTCCATTTTGCAAATCTCCATCTTTGTTCATTTATGTGAGGCTTTTCTTGGCATCCTGCCACACTTTGGACTGTGGAAATATTTGTATCATTGTCGGCCTGGGATGGCCGGAGGACAACATCAGCTGGTGGGGGGCGCGAGCTTGGAGATGCGCCGCGGAAGGAAAACTGATTATCTCGACATCCCCCTCAAGGATAGCATTAAAGGATGGCGCTTGGAATGGTTTATTGTTGAGAATCACGAAAATTCTCTCCCCCCACGGTCAGGGAGACAGCCGGATGTTCGCACTCCGAGCTGGACCGAATCCCCCACAGACCAGGATGTGGCTGAGGCAGGAGTTCTGCTAGCTGAAGTTGGACTGTTGAAGGAGAGGGGTCTGACTGCAGAGGCTGTGGTTGCTGACTTTGTCTTCAAGAATGTTCAGCCATTGAAGGACAGGGCATACCCGGCCTATCTGTACCGAGGCCTAGCTGACTCCACCCGGGTCACCAATAGAAGAATTCCTGCTGTGGATTTGGTGAGCCGGCTCGAAATGATACTCAGAGGCAAGGTATCAAATGTTGGTGCCCCTGTTGCCTACTCGGCCTGGAACTTGCCTCCTTCCAAGGCCTTTACCCATTTCGTGTCAAATCCTCCTGGTGGTGATGGCGGTTTGGGCCTTAGAGTGCGACCCTCTGCCGAAGAAGTTAGTGCTTTGGTTGCTTTGCTTGGAGAAATTCCTGATGATGAACGACAGGTTCACTTTGAGGTGCCTTTGGATCCCAGTGATGCAGAGATAAGTGCTATGCTTGATATGTTAGCCGAGGATTCTTCTGATGCCGCTCCTGCTAAAACATTGATGGTGGCGCCTCTCCCAGAAGCTAGTAAAGCCTTGGATATTTAGAGGCTTGTCAGTGTTCGCCCGAAACGCCCTTGCCGAGCCAATCAGCTTGCTTCTCCTGCTGATGAGCAGAAAAAGAAGAAGAGACGTCTTCGGCTAGTGTCTAGCTTGGATCGGGATGCTGGTCCTTCGGCTCCTGCTGCTGAGGAAGTGCCTGTGCCTGAATTTACCGACGCTGACCCCAATGGGTGTGACCCATCTGACGCTGACCCCAATGGGTGTGCTGTCCGTGTTGCTGATGAAAACGAGGAGGAAGAAGAAGATGAGATCCCTCTGATTCAGAAGAACAGTCGGCGCTACATAGCCAGTGGGGAAAGTAGTGGAGTTCCTTCTCCTGCTTTGTCTGCCCTCATTGGTTTACAAGAATTGTCTCTGGCGAACATTGATCAAACTCTTGAAGATATGGTTCTAGAGGATCTGTTATCAGAACCAGCGGATGGTGACGCGATGGATGTTTGTGCTGATGTGTTCGACGTCGGGTTGGGGTCATCCCGGGCAGCGTCCCACGCCTCATTGACCTTGGAGCGCGGTCTTGAGGGTCAGGAAGCTGACTTGGATTGTTCTGCTCCCATGGAAGTGAGTGAGGGACCTTCAGCCTTAGAGGTGGCTGCTGCAGAGAACTCGGCCATCAAGGATGGTGTTGGCGCTCACCCAGCCCCCGAGGGTGTTGTCGGGGGTGACTCGGCTCGGATGGGTAACGCAAACTGCGACCCAGCCCCCGAGGGTGTTGCCGGAGATGATCCGACTCGAATGGGTGGTGCAAACTATGACCCAGCCCCCGAGGGTGTCCGAGCTGGTTCTCCCTCTTGTACTTCCATGGATGTTCACGTAGGGTCTCCTCCACATTCTGGTTGCATGGTGGTAGCCCAAGCCTTTGGTCAAGGAGTCGCTTTAGAGGCTAGCGTACCTGACGACAAAGTTTTGGGTTTTGCTGATGACACTGAATTGGTTCCTGTTGATTCATTGCAAGTTGCTCCGGGTGGTAATCCTTTGCCGAGCCATCAGTTGATCTCTCGCGATTTGGGGGTTTCCTCATTCTTCTCCAACCTCCAGGTATTATGGTTTATCCTAGTCTAACTTTTACACCGGATAAACTGCTGTTATTATACTCATCTGTTCTTAATATCAGGCATTAGTGGATGGGATGGCTAGTCAGCTGAAGTTGCAGGGTGCTTCTGTTCCAGAAGGAGCTTCGTCTCTGGCGCGTTGGAATCCGGTGCTGCTTCAGCAGCGTGTTTCTGACTTAGAGGCGACGAGTGCTGGTTAGTGCTTTTCTGCTTCCTTTTGGCTTCCTTATTAAACTACTTCTTACTTTAACCCTTTTGCTTGACTGTTTCTTCGCCAGATATGGCCCGACAGTATTCTGTTCTTGAAGAAAAGCATTCCCAAAGTCATACTGAACTGGTCCGGCGGTGTTCCGATCTTGAGGAAAAGTATTCCCAAGGTCAGACTGAGCTAGCCCAGGTTTCTGCTGCTCTGAATGATGCTAACGTGCTGAACTCTACTCTCCGCGCTCAGCTCGATTCTGAAAAGGTGACCTGAAAATCTGGGCTTTGTTTTGCTGTGTTCTTATTGCTTGCTTGACGTTTGAAGAAGCTGATTCTTGTTTGCAGGAAGAAAAACGTGCCCTTGTTACTTCTCGTGATAATCTCGACAGGTTATATCGTGACTCTGGCAACTCGTTGACCATCTTGGAGAGGAGTCATCGCTTCACCATGGAGGAGTTAGACAATCATCGTTATAAGCTGCAGGAATCCTTGGACGACGTGATTCGCCTCAGGCAGTTGATATCGGCTAAAGATGCTGTCATCAAGGAACTACATGCTTTCAAGAAGTCCGTCGCCCAGGAGCTAGAGACCGCTCAGTTGGCTGTCAAGGTTGCTGAGGAAACTTCCGCTACTTTGAGGGCCCAGCGCGATAGAGCTATGGATAAAGCCATTCGCGCAGGGCGGATCTTGATGAGGAGACCTGGTGTGATTGTCCCCGACGACATAAGGGCTGATGTGAACGTTGCTCCTGATTCCTCAAGTCGCCCTTCTTTGTCGGTTGCTCCTGAGAAGAATGTTGCAAAATAGAAAAACATTGCATGTTTTGAGCACGCGGTTAACGTGCTCGGATATTTTGTTAGAGGACACCTTCTTGATACTGAATGCTACTATTATTCTCCTATTGTTTAGAATTCAGCAGTATCTAAATTTGCAGAAGTAAAATGTTGTGTGATGATTTCGAGACTTCTTCATGGGACATAGAGGTGGCCCCTAGATGAGTAACCGTATGCGCGCCGAGTGTGCTGCGCCAGTTTAAGTTAGTATTAACTCAAACCGATCGCTCTTTCTAGTGGCCACCCCGAGTTAAGCAAGCGCGAGCATGTGGCACCGTCTTAAGTCATCGCCGACTTAAGTCGATTGCTTCGTTAGTAGGGCATAGTGGTCACCCTGAGTTAAGTAAGCGCGAGCATGTTGCACCGTCTTAAGTCGTTGCCGACTTAAGCCGATTGCTCGGTTAGCAGGGCATAGTGGTCACCCCGAGTTAAGTAAGCGCGAGCATGTAGCACCGTCTTAAGTCGTTGCCGACTTAAGCCGATTGCTCCGTTAGTAGGGCATAGTGGTCACCCCGAGTTAAGTAAGCACGAGCATGTTGCACCGTCTTAAGTCGTTGCCGACTTAAGCCGATTGCTCCGTTAGCAGGGCATAGTGGTCACCCCGAGTTAAGTAAGCGCGAGCATGTAGCACCGTCTTAAGTCGTTGCCGACTTAAGCCGATTGCTCCGTTAGTAGGGCATAGTGGTCACCCCGAGTTAAGTAAGCGCGAGCATGTTGCACCGTCTTAAGTCGTTGCCGACTTAAGCCGATTGCTCCGTTAGCAGGGCATAGTGGTCACCCCGAGTTAAGTAAGCGCGAGCATGTAGCACCGTCTTAAGTCGTTGCCGACTTAAGCCGATTGCTCCGTTAGTAGGGCATAGTGGTCACCCCGAGTTAAGTAAGCGCGAGCATGTTGCACCGTCTTAAGTCGTTGCCGACTTAAGCCGATTGCTCCGTTAGCAGGGCATAGTGGTCACCCCGAGTTAAGTAAGAATGCCGGTCGACCATGAACAATTTGAGTATTCTTGAGGTCTTTTTATTGATGATATATTTCCCAGTTTACAGAGTACATTGTCGTCCTGATAGCTTTTGAAATACAGCTAGGGCTAAAACTTCCTAAGGTGTTCTATGTTCTATGAGTTCCCAATTTCCGTGCTGTCCATCTGAGTGAGACGATATGATCCCGGCCGAGTGACCTCTGCTACTATGAATGGTCCTTCCCATAGAGGTGACAACTTGTGCCGTCCCTCCCCTGTTAGAATTCGGCGGAGGACGAGGTCTCCCACTGCGAAGGATCGACGTCGCATGGTCTTATCGTGATAGCGCCTCAGAGTTTGTTGGTACCGTGCTGATTGAATTACCGTGTTCAGCCGTTCTTCTTCGAGTACATCAACATCCTCCAGCCTAGTAGCCTCGGCTTCTGCTATGCTTTCAAAGATCAACCTCGGCGCCCCAAACTTGAGATCAGCAGGTAGTACTGCCTCTGACCCGTAGACCATGAAGAAAGGAGTATTTCCATGCAGAGCTCGACTAGGTTGAGTTCTTAGGCTCCAAACGACGTAGGGCAACTCCCTTATCCACTTTCCTACGAACTTTTCATTTTTATCGAAGACTTTTTTCCTGAGTGCCTCCAATATCATCCCGTTAGCTCGTTCAACCTGCCCGTTGGCTCTTGGGTGTGCCACCGAAACATATTTGATCTGAATGCTCTTTTGCTCACAGAAATCGAAGAACTCTGAACTTGTGAAGTTGGATCCTAGGTCAGTTATGATACTATTTGGTATCCCGAATCTGAATATTATGTCTTGTATGAATTCCACGGCCTTAGCTGAAGTTAAAGAAGTAATGGGTTTGAACTCTATCCATTTAGTGAATTTGTCGATTGCTACCAGTATTTGAGTGTATCCTCCTTGAGCTTTCTTGAAAGGTCCAATCATATCCAGTCCCCAGCATGTGAACGGCCAAGTTACTGGTATGGTCTGCAATTGCTGCGCTGGTAGATGTTGTTGTTTTGACAAGTACTAGCAGGCTTCGCATCTCTGAACTAACTCGGCTGCATCACTTTTTGCTGTTGGCCAATAGAATCCCGACCTGAAGACTTTCCCAACTAGCGTCTTGGATGCTACGTGTATTCCACATTGCCCAGCATGGACCTCATCCAGAAGTTGCTTCCCAGTAGATGAGAGAATGCATTTCATGAGGACGCCTGATGCGCCTCTTCTGTATAGTGTTTCCCCATTGAGCGTGTAGTGAGCTGATTGTCTAGCGATGCGCTTGGCTGCATTTTTGTCTTCTGGCTCCTCTTCATTCTTTATATATCTGATGATCGGCTTCCTCCAACCGTCGGAATCTGACTCTAGCTGGCTCAAGGTATTACATTCTTCTGCCTGATCCAGTGAGATGCTTGGGTGTGGTATCTCTTGTACGAAGACTCCAGGTGGGACCTGAGTTCGACTGGATCCTAGCTTGGACAATACATCAGCTGCCGTGTTTTGATCTCTCTCTACATGGTGAAATTCCAGACCTTCAAATTTATCTTCTAGTTTCCGGACGGCGATGCAGTATTTTCCCATTGAATCGCTCGAACAATCCCATTCTTTGTTTATCTGGCTTATGACTACCAGAGAATCTCCGTATACCATCAATCTCTTGACGCCCAGTGATATAGCAATGTTCAGTCCATGAATCAGAGCTTCATATTCGGCTGCATTGTTAGAGGCTGGAAATAACAACTGGAGGGCATATCTGAGGTGCTCGCCTCCAGGTGCGGTAAAGAGGATCCCCGCGCCTGCTCCCTGCAGCTTTAACGAGCCATCAAAATACATTCGCCATACTTCTGCAGTTTCTGGGTTATCTGGTACTTGTTGTTCAGTCCATTCCGATACGAAATCAACCAGTGCTTGAGTTTTGATGGCAGTGCGAGGTCAAAATTCAATGTCATGAGATCCCAGCTCGCAAGCCCACTTGGCTATTCTGCCAATGGCTTCTTTGTTGTGAAGAATATCCCCTATCGGAAAACCAGTGACTACTATGACTTTGTGGTCGTCGAAGTAGTGACGTAGTTTGCGTGCAGTTAGAAGTACTACATATAATAGCTTCTGAACTTGAGGATATTTTTTCTTCGAGGGACCCAGAACTTCACTGATGAAATAAACAGGATGTTGCACTGGGTAGGCATGTCCTTCCTCTGCTCGCTCGACTACCAACACGGTGCTCACCACGTGAGTCGTGCAAGAGATATATAGCAGCAAATCTTCAGCTGGTTGAGTCGACGTGACCTGTCGTGGTGGTTTCAGCACTGGTGGTGTTGTCAAGAACTTTTTCAATTCGTCTAGGGCTTCCTGTGCTTCTGAAGTCCACTGAAACTTGTCCACCTTCTTGAGTAACTTATAAAATGGTAAGCCTTTTTCTCCCAGCCTGGATATGAATCTGCTCAGGGCTGCCATACATCCGGTAAGTCTTTGAACCTTCTTTTGTGATCGCGGTGCTTCCATCTTCATGATGGCTTCGATCTTCTCTAGATTAGCTTCAATTCCCCGGTGGCTGACAATAAACCCGAGTAACTTTCCTGCTGGTACCCCGAAGACACATCAGTAAGCTTCCATCGATATCGCCGTAGACTGTTGAAAACCAGCTGTAGATCTTCAATGAAATTTTCTGAGTTTTCTGTTTTGATTACCACATCATCCACATACGCTTCCACACGCTTGCCCCAGTGATCGGCTAAGCATGTTTGAATGGCTCTCTGATAAGTTGCTCCAACATTTTTGAGACCGAACGACATGGAGGTATAGCAGAAAGCACCGAATGGAGTGATGAACGCTGTTTTTTCCTCGTCTTCTTTCGCCAGACTAATCTGGTGATACCCAGAGTAGCAATCCAAGAAGGATAGCACAGAACATCCAGCGGTGGAATCTACCACCTGATCTATCCTAGGGAGCCCGAAGGGATCCTTTGGACAGTGTTTGTTGAGATCCGTATAGTCGACGCACATGCGCCAATCCACTTTATTCTTTTTGAGTACAAGAACAGGGTTGGCTAACCACTCGGGATGTAACACCTCTCTAATAAATCCAGCCGCGACCAAGCGAGCCAGCTCAACGCGAATGGCCTCTCTTTTGTCGGGCGTAAAACGATGTAACTTTTGTCGAATAGGCCTCGCCTGGGGGTAGACCTTCAGTTTGTGCTCGGCCAGTTCTCTCGGGACTCCCGGCATATCCACAGGTTGCCAGGCGAATATGTCTCGGTTATCTTGCAGAAACTGGACGAGCGCGCTTTCCTATTTGTTGTCCAGGCTGGAGCTGATGATGGCGGCCGCGTTCATCAGCGAACCCGAGGTTGATCCTTTTAGTTTCTTCAGTCGGCCGCATAGAAGTCGCGGCTTGAGCTTCATTCGCAGGCACTGCGAGGTCTTCCTCAGGCTTAGAGTTTGCCTGCACAGAAGAAGTCGTCGATGGTTTGGTGGTGAGGACCGCCTGGATGGCCACTCGGAAACATTCTGCGGCGCCTTGGAAGTCAGCGCGCACAGTTATGATCCCTTGCGGTCCTGGTATCTTCAATATCATGTATGTGTAATGTGGAATGGCCATGAACTTCGCCAATCCAGGCCTCCCGATGATGGCGTTGTACCCGCAGTCGAAGTTTGCCACTTCGAACCTTAGGAACTCGGTTCTGTAGTTCTCCGGTGTTCCGAAGGTGACCGACATGTAGATGTGGTCCAGCGGGTATTCTCCTTCAGTCGGCACGATGCCGAAGGAGGGAGTATCTAACTCGTGGAGCTCTTTGAGGTGAACTCCCAAGCCTTGGAGTGTCCGGGGGGAGGTGACGTTGATGCTGGTCCCCCATCCACTAATACCTTCTTCACCCTGCTCTCTCGGATCACCGGATCGACGAGGAGCGGGTATTTGCCTGGGTGGTCAAAGTTGAGCCACTAATCTGCCTGGGTGAAGGTGATCGGGTGCTCCGACCATCGGTACAGAGCGGGAGGACCGGTGGTCGCCACCAGTATTTGGCAATCATTGAGCTTTTGTTGTCTTTTGTTCTCCTGCGATCTGTGTCCACCGAAGATGACGTTGACCTCTCTGTCGATGCACGGGAAGGCTCCACCTCCTCCCTCCTCCTGTTGCTGGGGTTGTCGCGGTTCTCCTGGTCCTTCCCGCGGCGAAGGAGGAGGTAGAGGTTGGAAGGGTCGACCGTGCCCCGACGGAGTGCTTGAAGTCTGCAGTTCCAAAGGGTGTGGCGCATATCCTTGTGGTACGGGCACTGGGCGTCGAGGATGTCGTCCAGCGTGCGTTCGCCTCCACGAGGTCCTCACCGGGCGCGAGAGGCGGGTGGTCTGGCGGCGTGAACTTCTTCGCGAGGCCTCTTCTCCCAGCATTTGTCGGGTTGCTGGTTCGTATCATGTCGTGGTGCTGCTGGTGCAGGCTTCGCTCCTTCAATGAGGTTCTAAGCTCGCTCGTCGGTGGTGATGTAGAGGTCAGCTTCCCGGAATAGTTGCTCGGATGTAGTCGGCGCCTTCTGTAGTATGGTGCGGACGAAGGCCGAGTCGTTGGATCCTCTGTAGAAATCCTCGATCACTGCTGCCTCCGCGACCTCGGGGATACGATTTCTCATGGTCTAGAACCTTTTGAGGTACGACCAGAGAGTTTCGTCCCCCCGGTGCTTGATGGATTTGAGGTCCCATGGTTGCGCTGGTTTGTCGGAGAGGGACTAAAAGTTGGCGGTGAAGCGTCGACTGAAGTCACCCCAGTCGTCGATGCAGTGTCAGGGTAGATGTCTTAGCCATTGCAGCGTGTCTTGCCCGAGGACAATGGGTAAGTATGCAGTCATTACGTCCTCGGTCACCCCGGCAGCTCGAGCAGCGGTGGTGTAGACGGCCAGGCAGCCTCCTGGATCCTGCTTAGGTTCATATTTGTCGACATTGGATACAATGAAGTTAGGAGGCCATTGAATGGCCCTGAGGCGTGGAGTAAGTGCTGACACTCCATATGTGTCTTCTTGTCGTCGGGGATGATGTCTGTCCCGGGGAGGGGAGTGGTTGTCGTGGTGCATCGACCGTCCCCGGGTGGTACCGCCAGTCGAAGCCATTGCCGACTCAGTCCTGGTGGCCTGACTCCGGGCTGGGATGCCCTGGTCCCTGTCGCGCTCTTCCCGGCGGCGGATCTCGTTCTCGTGTCGTCGTTCACGCGAGGCGTTGATGGAGTTTCGCGCGTCCCGGTGACTGTTTATGGCGTGTCGTAGGTCGTTCGGTGGGTGTGCAAGAGGTAGAAGGTGATTGGCTGCCTGAGTGAACAGCCACCGATAGCCCTCGGCGTCGGGAGTCCGAGGGAGCCCATCAGCTATCCGAGCCAGCACCCCTCCGACTTCACTCGGCGTGTTCATGGCTCGGGCGAAGTCGGGGTTCAGGTTGCGCCCGAAGAGTGGATTTTCCCGACGTTGCCTTGCCTCCTGCTCGGCTTGTTCCTGAGCCCATCGGCGATCACGCCGTCGGGAATTCCTTCGTTCCATGAAGACACGTTCCTCCGGAGTTTCTCCTATCTCTGAGACCTCGTCTCGCGAGACAGGCTGCTCCGGGTCCCGCTCTCCGGCCTTGTGATGTCTCCGGATATTTCGGCGTCGGTTCCTTCGTCGGCGGGATTCCCGCTAAGGAGGTTCCTCTCCGGGTGCAGTCGGTTCGTCGTCGGAGACGGGGGGCGACTCCACTCTCCCGATGAAGAGGACGTCGGGGTAGAATGGCGCAGCTATCGTGGCGATCTTCTTTCTGTTCTCCTTTGAGGGCAGAGGTACAGAAAGAACAACTTGCTTCCTATTTGTTTCCTTCTTCCTTGCGATTTGTGTCCATTCTTTCATCGGAGAGGTAGACAGTGGAGTCCTCCGGGTTAGCGGGCCCCTGGCTCGCTGAAGGCGATCTTTTTTCGGAGCGCTGAAGGTTGCACTTTTCCCTGCCTTACCCCGATATTCTTGGAGGTTGTTGGAGGAGACTTCCTCCTTGGCGGATCTGCGATGCGATGTAGAGTTCCTTCCTCATCCGCTACAGATGAGATAGTTCCGAAGCAGAACACAGATCCGAGGCGGAGGATGATCTTGTGATGGAAGGTGACGGCCATTGAGCTAGCTTAGATCGGCGACACACCCCCTACCTGGCGTGCTAGCTGTCGGTGTTTTGGGTCCGGTCGCACACTCGGGGTTGCCCCTCAAGGTGTTTTTTAGGAGTAGGACGGTGTTGCCGACTGTAGCTCGATGGTTCGTGCAGGGTGCATGAGAAGCTGTGAACAATGATGTACAAGTTCGGGCCGCTTAGAGATGCGTAACACCCTACGTCCTGGCGGGAATGTTTTATGTGGCAGATTACAAGGGAACTCTCTAGTGTAAGGATCGTAGAGAGTTGGGGTGGATGGCTGAGTAGTGAGATCGATCATTCTGAAGGGGTGCCCCCTAGGCCTTATATATTCGACCGTGGGGCATTACATGCGGATATGATAACGGCATGCGCCTAAATGATAGTGAACCAATTGAATCTATCTTCATATAGTTCCGCCGACCCCTCCCCGCTTTGTTCCGTTGTACAGGGTTCCAGTGCGGGAAGGTCGGGTCACTGTTGTGATTACTTGCTCGAAGTCATCGGGCCGTCTGGACTCACACTGATCCGGCCTTACGTCAATCTGCTTCACTGGTCGTTCCTCCCCAGGCCCACAAAGGGATGACCTTACGATTTATTGGGCCCTTGGGCCTTTCGTGAGGTCTTTTATCCTTCCAGTGGACCCGGGGGATATCTGTCCCCCACAATATAGAACTAGGTTTTCTTTTTCTCTCTCACTCTCTCCCACCCCACACCCGCCAGTCCCACTGTCTAAGCCCGCCGGCCACCCGTGGCCACCCCCTGTCGGTGTTTAGAGTCTGATCGCACACCCAGGGTTACTCTTGTGGTGCTTTTGGGTAGGACGGTGTTGTTGATTGTAACTCAATGGTTCGTGCTGGAAGCACGAGAGAGAGAGAGAGACAGGCGATTTTCTGCAGGTTCAGTCTGCTTGGAGAGGCGTAATACCCTACTTCCTGGGGTGGATCTGTATGTGGTGTGTTACAAGCGGTGTCTCCTGAATGGAGAGAGGCTAATGAGATAGGTAGATGGTAATGTAAATGATGGGGTTCCCCCTGGGCCTTATATACACGACCGTGGGGCACTCCATACGTACATGATGATCACATGTCTCCTAACTAATAGTGAACCGACTGAACTGATCTCCCGAAAATCTCGCTGACTCATCCCTAATCCGCCTGACATTAGAGGGTGCCAGGCGCAGGAAAGTCGGGCGATTTCTTGGGGTAGTGCGCGATTCGACGGACCATCTGGGCTCGAATCCATCGACTTCTCGGATCAGCCCATTCCACTAGGAGCTTTTGCCCGGACCACGAAGAGATGGCCTTGCAGGGTAACGGGCCCCAGGCCTGGCGCAAGGACCTTTCGCCTTCTAGTGGACCCGAAGGATATCTGTCCCCCACAAGCCCCCAATCTTTGAGTTGATTTTGAAATAATCGGCCCAAAGATTCTTGGTCCAGCCTACGAGTTCGTTATATGGCCTGATTTCTATTCTGCCATTGGGTGCACCGAAGGTGCACCCATTGGGTGTAGCCCCCGAGATTTGAGTGGATTTTAGAAATAATCCATTCAAAGGTGTCCATCTTATGCTTTTGAAATCAACATTTTGTCTTCAAGGTACTGTAGACTTATTGGGTGCACCGAAGGTGCACCCAATGGGTGTAGCCGTCGAGCTTTGAGTGGATTTTAGAAATAATCCATTCAAAGGTCTTCATCTTATGCTTTTGAAATCAACATTTTATCTTCAAGGAAATATAGATCTATTGGGTGCACCGAAGGTGCACCCAATGGGTGTAGCCCTCGAGCTTTGAGTGGATTTTAGAAATAATCCATTCAAAGGTCTTCATCTTATGCTTTTGAAGACAACATTTTGTCTTCAAGGAACTATAGATCTATTGGCACCCAATGGGTATAGCCCGTATTTTAGAAATAATCCATTCAAAGGTCTTCATCTTGTGCTTTAGAAATCAGCATTTTGTCTTCACTTTATGAATAGAAATTCAAATGATGCCATCTGTCCATGCCTTGTTAGGTCTAAAATCAATTTGATCGATGACGGATTGGACGTCTGGCTAGTTGAGGCAGATGGCTCTCAGCTGGACATCACCCTGCTCTGTGCTTCAATGATTCTATTGATTAGACTTGCGCTTCAGTAGCCACATTTGGATTTCCTTCCATCTCAACTGACCTCGTTCTTTTGTCGTGGTACATTCATTGCTTATATTTTGTGGATATCACTTCTTCAGAAAATCTTTGAAAATTCTAGGTGACACACCCAATGGGTGTGCCCAAGGGGTGCCTTGGTGTGCAGAGTGTTTATCGCGCTATCCTGGAGTAGTAACTTGATGTGACGGAGAGGTGTGATCATTTGCCTGAGCAGTTGACTTAGGTCCAACCGGTGTCGTGTTACGCGAAGTGGTGCCTGTTGCCTAACTCATTTTTAGGTGTCTTGAATTGCTTATTGGATTCTTGTGACTGTTCGGTGAGCGGGGTAGGAAGTGGACGGTCACCCTCGGCCTCTATAAATAGCCTGCTTGCCCTGGCTGTTCTCTTCACTTGTTCTTTGCTCACTTGCTTTCTTCTTCCTCTTATTCTTCACTTACTCCCTTTCCAACCGACCATGGGCAGGGGTAGGAGAGGCAGGGGTTGGACTCGCCGTGCCGACGGCAAACGCAAGTGCACTCCACGTCCTCCCTCGGAGGACTTCGGTGACTCAGAATACTCGGAGGAGACATCCTCTGAGTATGATCGATCGCCCGCTCCTACATCTCCTGTGGCGTTGTCCGAGGATTCGGACGACTCCGTGGGACTGTCCATCGAGGTCTGAGCGTACTGGCGCTCCATCGAGCACACCGAGCTCGGCGGGTCAGATGAGTCGGAGGAGGTCTCCTTGGGAGAGGTGGACTCCTCCGATTCCTCCGAGGAGTGGAGCGGCAGCGATGGTGACGACGAGGACGACGGCAGCAGCGGCGACGACAGCAGCAAGGGCGACGACGGTAAGGGCAACAACGATGGGAGCACGGGCAACGACGACGGCAGCAAGGGTGACGACGATGGCAGCGGCGGCGACGGTGACGACAGCAAGTTCGACAGTGATGGCGGCAAGGGCGACGACGACAGCGGCAAGGGCGACGGCGGTAGCGGCAAGGCCAGTGACATAATGCCACTGGTTTAAATATTAGTATAGATAGCAATAGTAGTAGTAGTAAGTAGTAGTAGAATAAGGTAGTGTTAGTTAGTAGTATAGTGTAGTGTAGTGTAAGTAGTAGGGTAATGTAATGTAGTGACCAGGGGTAGAAGAGGCCGACACATAATGAGTTGGCTTCAAGTTTGTGTTGGACCCCCCCTTATGAATGAAGAACGTAGTTATTCCACTTAACCACCGTTGCATGCTTTTTGCTCGTGTGCCTGAAGGCTTGCTGGCATTTTAGAGGTAATGCCCGAGTGACGATTGTGATTCTTACTTTTCTGAGTTATGATCTGGCATTTTAGAGGTAATGACTGACTTATAGAGCCAACTTATACTCATGCTGATGTGTCTTCTTGAGTTTCGAACCCTAAATCTCACTTTTCTTCTCCGCCGCTTCTTTGTTTTCTGGATTCTCGAGCTTGTCCACTCCGCCTGAGAGATTGTGATGGCTCCCAAGTAGAAGAGATAGAGCTCCGCTGCTCCGATCATTCCGCCCATTGACCCCAACAGCCAGCTTCCATTTGCCGGTAATCACATGTCTGTAATTTCTGAGCCCGATCTTCTGCATCTTGTGGAAACTAGGGTTTTGTCGCCAAAAGAACTGTGTTCTTGGCGGATCTGGCGCGGGGTGACTGTTCCGACAGAGGACACACACGAGGCCGTCGTCTTTGTGCCTTTCCTCATCCGAGGGCTTGCCCTTCCTGTTTCTCCATTCTTCCGCGGTCTCCTTGATTTCTACAATTTAAATGTTACACATTTAAATCCCAACTCCATTCTTCAAGTTGCCATTTTTTGCACCTGTGCGAGGCCTTTCTTAGAATCCTCCCCCACTTTGGGCTCTGGAGGTATCTTTACCACTACCGGCCCGGTATGGCCGGAGGACAGCATCAGCTTGTCGGTGGTGCTAGTTTGGAGCTTCGCCGGGGGAGGAAAGTAGAACACCTTGATATCCCCCTCAAGGACAGCATTAAAGGATGACGCCTTGAGTGGTTTACCATGGAGAATCACAACAAGTCCCTCCCCCTTGATCAGGGAGGCAGCCCGACGTTCGCATGCCTAGCTGGGTAGAGTCCCCCATTTATTCAGAGGTAGCCGAAGCCAAGGTGTTGCTTGCTGAGATTTGCTCGCTGAAGGACAGGGGCCTGACTGCTGAAGCCGTGGTTGCTGACTTTGTCTTTAAGAACATCCAACCTCTGAAGGATAGAGTCTACCCTGCTTATTTGTACACTGGAGTCAACGATCCTACCCGAGTTACTAACAGACGAATTCCCAATGAGGACCTACTAAGCCGACTTGATCTAATGCTAAGGGGCAGGGTCTCAAATGTCGGTGCCCCCTCGTCTTACTCTGCCTGGAATCTGCCTCCGCAGAGTCCCTTTTCCGATTTTGTTTCCAATCCTCCTATTCGAGATGGCAGCCCGGGCCATAGAGTGCGACCCTCCTTAGAGGACATTGAGGCCTTAATTGCTCCCCTCCGAAATCTTCCCGAGGCTGAGAAGCAGACTCACTTTGAGATGTCGTCCAGTACTGATGATGCTAAGATGAATGTTGTTCTTAGCTTGCTGGCCGGAGAATCATCTGACTCTGCCCGCACTGAGCCGATGGCAGTTGCGATTGGGCAAGACTTTGGTGAAGACGAGGAAATTCAGAATCCAGAAGGTGCTCGTCGCAAGCGTTCACGCCGAATGAACCATCCAGCTGCACATGTCGAGGAGAAGAAGAAAAGGCGACTCCGGCGGTTGTCATGCTTGGAGCAAGATGCTGGCCCCTCCACATTATTCCTCGGCGATGGCCCGGCGAGCACCATCCTCGAGGACAATGTCGAAGGTTGTGACGATGTTCAGGTTGCCGGCGGTGTGCTTGATGAGGAAGAGGAGGAGGAGGAAGAAGAAATTCTGCTGATCCGCAAGAATAGTCATCGCAACAGGGGCAGCGACATTCCCATACAAGCCTTGTCGGCGCTTGTCAGCCTCTAGGGGTTGTCAATATCTGATTTTGATTAGGCGTTGGAAGAGATCATCCCCGAGGACCTTTTATTAGAGCCTCCTAAAGCTGACAATCCCATTATCTGTTCAGAGGTTCCAGATGATGGTCTTCTGCCATGTGATCCTGCCGGACAAGAAATAACTTGGGTAGTCTCTCATGCTTCGTCGACCTTGGAGGGCGGTCTAGCTCGTGAAGACGCTGATCCGAGTCACCTGGCTCCTATGGACATGGCTGAGGGATCTTCAGCCTTAGAGGTGGCTGCCACGGAGGACCCAGCCCCCGAGGGTGGTGCTGGGAGCGACCCAACCCCCGAGGGTGTTGGGTAGGCTCCCCTTCTGCTGCTTCCATGGACGTCCACGTTGGATTGCCGCCAGTCCAATTCGAGGAGGCCGTGGTGACACATCTATCTACAGCTCTCGCTGGTCTGGTCACTTTAGAGGCCAGTGATCCAGACGTCAGGAGTCTACCGCCTGCTGACGAGGCTGAGGTCCCTCCGAGTCGTGCCTTTGATATCGTTGCCGTTGACATCCCCTCATCAAGCAACGTATCAATTCTCCCTGGCTTGGGTCTTCCTTTGTTCCTCACCAATCTTTAGGTAAATCAACTTCCGTTTTTTACCATTCACGCTGGCAAGCTAGCTTTTTTGCTTATCTTTTCATAATTACCGGATGTTCTTGGTTCTGTATCTGCCCAACTGAAGTTCTGTGGGGCTCCTATCCCCGACCAAGTTTCATCTTTGATGCAGTGGAACCCTCTACTTCTTTAAAAACAGATAGATGAACTCATAGTTTCCTTTTTTGCTTTCATTGCTCTGCTCATTCTATATCCTGCGCTTTTCTTCTGCTGCTTTATCAGATTTGGCTCGGCGATGCTCTGATATTGAAGAGAAGTATACCTAGAGCCAGGCCGACTTGAGCCAAACCTCTGCTTTCTTGGACGGTGCTCGCTCCCTGAACTCCTCTCTGAATGCACAACTTGACCCCGAGAAGATGGCACATGAGGTAAACTTTCTTGGCTGCTTCTGTCTTGCTTCCCTTGCTTCGATGCTCATTGCTGTTCTTGCTTACAGGAGGAAAAACGAGCACTTGTTGCCTCTCGTGATAATCTGGACATGCTGTACTGTGATGCCAGCACCTCCTTGGCCATTCTAGAGAGGAGTCACCGTTTTACCATGTCGGATTTGGAACATCATCGTGACGAACTGAGGGCATCCCAGGATGAAGTGTCCTGACTTGGAAAGCTATTGTCTACCAAGGATTCCGTCATCAAGGAGCTGCGCGCCTCCAAGAAACTTGTTACACAGGAGCTGGAGGCCGCCCGCCTCTCTATCAAGGCCTTGGAGGATGACCGCGTTGTTATGAAGGCGATGTGTGACAAAGCCATGTATAAGGCTATTCGCGCTGGGCGGATCCTGATAAGGAGACCCAACGTCGTGGTGCCTGAAGACATTGTTGCTGATGTCGTTGCCGCGCCTAATGCCGCAAGTTGTCCATCTTTTTCTGTTGCTCCTGCAATTGATGCTTCCTGCAAGAATGCTCCAGCGCGATGATTTGCCTGAAAACACTTGTTCATTGAGTTAGCACTTTTTAGAGGAAAAGTGTAACGTGAATTCTGTGCGCATGTAATTGTTATGTTTGAACTGATTGTTCTGTCAGCAAGGTGCTGAAAACACCCCTAACACCGTAAGCGAGATATTTCTTTTTCGAAGTACTCCCGATTCGAGTTGGCTATTTTGTTACTAGGGTATAGTGATCACTCTAACTTGTGTACGTATGATCAAGTTGCACCGACTTAAGGCGTTTCCATCTTAAGTCGATTACTCTGTTAGTAGGGCATAGTGATCACCCTAAGTCATGTAAGCGTGAGCATGTCACACCGACTTAAATCGTTTCCGACTTAAGCCGATTGCTCCGTTAGTAGGGCATAGTGATCACCCTAAGTCATGTAAGCGTGAGCATGTCGCACCGAATTAAGGCGTTTCCGACTTAAGCCGATTGCTCCGTTAGTAGGTCATAGCGATCACCCTAAGTCATGTAATCGTGAGCATGTCGCACTGACTTAAGGCGTTTCCGACTTAAGCCGATTGCTCCGTTAGTAGGGCATAGTGATCACCCTAAGTCATGTAAGCGTGAGCATGTCGCACCGACTTAAGGCGTTTCCGACTTAAGCCGATTGCTCCGTTAGTAGGGCATAGTGATCACCCTAAGTCATGTAAGTGTGAGCATGTCGCACCGACTTAAGGCGTTTCCGACTTAAGCTGATTGCTCCTTTAGTAGGGCATAGTGATCACCCTAAGTTGTGTTATGCTGATTTCGAGTTGAGCTCACTCTAAGTCAGTTGTTAATCGAGAACTTGATTATCTTAGAAGATGAAAGCTTTATTGATGAAGAAATCTTCTGATTACAGAGTACAACTCATCCTCAAGACTTTTGAGGTATCGCTAAGGGTAGAATTTTCTTAAGTGCTCGATGTTCCATGAGTTCCCCACTTTGGTGCCGTCCATCTGAGTAAGCCGGTAGGATCCTGGCCGTGTGACTTCTGCCACGATGAACGGTCCTTCCCAAGGTGGTGACATTTTGTGTCATCCCTCCCCCGTTAGTACTCGGCGGAGGACCAAGTCTCCCACTGCAAAGGATTGGTGTCGCACAACTTTGTCGTGGTAGCGCATCAAAGTCTGCTGGTATCTGGCCGACTGAATTACCATGTTTAGTCATTCCTCCTCCAGCACATCAATGTCCTCTAGCCTGGTTGCTTCTACCTCAGCTATGCTTTCAAAGGTCAGCCTGGGCGCCCCAAATATCAAATTCGCAGGTAGCACTGCCTCCGACCCATACACCATGAAGTATGGGGTGTTTCCAGACCACGTATGGCAGTTCCCTGATCCACTTCCCTGCAAGCTTCTCGCTCTTGTCGAATACCTTTTTCTGAGTGCATCCAGTATCATTCCGTTGGCTCTTTCCACCTGGCCATTAGCTCTTGGGTGTGCCATTGATGCGTACTTGATCTGGATGCTCCTTTATTCACAGAAATCAAAGAACTTCGAGCTGGTGAAGTTGGATCCTAGGTCAGTGATGATGCTATTTCGTATTCCGATTCTGAACATTATCTCCTAGATGAATTCCACTCCTTTGCTGAGGTCAAGGAAGCAATGGACTTGTATTATATCCACTACGTAAATTTGTTAATGGCGACCAGTATGTGAGTATACCCTCGTTGAGCTTTTTTGAAAGACCCGATCATGTCCAGCCCCCATCATGCAAACGGCCAGATCACATGAATAGTTTGCAGCTGCTGCGTCGGTAAATATTGTTGTTTTGATAAGAACTGGCACGCCTCACACTTCTAGACTAACTCAACAACATCACTCTTGGTGGTTGGCCAGTAAAACCCGGATCTGAAAGCTTTTCCCACTAGAGTCCTTGATGCAGCATGCACACCACACTGCCCTGCATGAACTTCATCTAACAGCTGTCTCCCGGTAGCTGAGTGGATGCACTTCATGGGGACCCCTCCTGCTCCTCTTCTATACAGCAAGCCCCCTACGATTATATAGTGGGCTGACTGTCTTGCAATGCGTTCTGCTGCAGCCTTGTCGTCCGGTTCCTCTTCGTTCTTTATGTACCTGATGATCGGCTCTCTCCAGTCATTGGGATCTACCTCTGGCTGACTCAGGGCATTGCACTCTTCCACCTGATCTGTGGTGATGCTTGGTTGCTATATTTCTTGGACGAAGATCCTAGGTGGAACTTGGGCTTGACTGGACCCCACCTTCAACAATGCATCAGCTGCTGCATTACGATCCCTTTCCACATGATGGAACTCCAATCCTTCGAACTTTTCTTCCAACTTACGCATGACTGCACAATATTTGCCCATTGAGTCGGTCGAGCAGTCCCAATCTTTGTTTATTTGACTTATGACCACTAGTGAATCGCCATACACCATCAACTTCTTGATGCCGAGTGAAACAACGATGCTCAGCCCGTGGACCCGTGCTTCGTACTCTGCTGCATTATTGGATGCTGGAAACAAAAGCTGGAGTGTATACGTGAGTTTCTCTCCTTCAGGAGCAATAAAGAGAATCCCTGCACTCGCTCCTTGCAGCTTCAGCGAGCCATCAAAGTACATTCTCCATACTTCAGCAACTTCTGGGCTTTTTGGGACCTGGTGCTCAGTCCATTCTTATATGAATTCAACCAGTGCCTGAGTCTTTATCGCCGTGCGGGGTCGGAACTCTATGTCGTGAGCTCCAAGCTCGCATGCCCACTTGGCTATCCTTCTAATAGCTTCTTTGTTGTGAAGAATATCACCTATCGGAAATCCTGTGACTACTATGACTTTGTGGTCGTCAAAGTAGTGCCGGAGGTTGCGAGCGGTTAGAAGTACCGCGTACAATAACTTTTGGACTTGAGGATACCTTATCTTTGAGGACCCGAGGACTTCGCTGATGAAATAAACTAGATGCTGCACCGGGTATCGTGCCCCTCCTCTGCCCGTTTGACTACTAACGCGGTGCTCACCACATGAGTCGTGCATGAGATATACAGGAGCAGATCTTCTGCCGGCTGACCAGGCGTAGCTCAACATGGTGGCTTGAGTACTGGCGGGGTGGTCAAGAACTTCTTCAGTGCCTCTAGAGCCTTCTGTGCTTCTGTGGTCCACTGAAACTTGTCCACCTTCTTGAGTAATTTATAGAATAGCATTCCTTTCTCGCCTAGCCTTAATATGAACCTGCTTAGCGCTGCCATGCACCCAGTGAGCCTTTGCACCTTCTTCTGTGACTGCGGCACTTCCATCCTCATGATGGCCTCGATGATTGACAATGAATCCAAGTAGCTTTCCGACTGGCACTCTGAAGACACACTTTTTTGGGTTCAGCTTCCACCAGTAGAGCCTCAGACTGTTGAAGACCAGCTGCAAATCTTTGATGAAGTTTTCCGAGTTTTCTGTCTTGATAACCACATCATCGACGTAAGCCTCCACCCGCTTGCCCCAGTGATCGGCTAAGCATGTTTGGATGGCTCTCTGGTAAGTCACTCTAGTGTTCTTGAGGCCAAACGACATGGAGGTATAGCAGAAAGCTCCAAATGGGGTGATGAAAGCAGTCTTCTCGTCATCTTCCTTTGCCAGGCTGATCTGATGATATTCGGAGTAGCAGTCTAGGAAGGAGAGCATAGAGCAGCTAGCGGTCGAGTCAACTACCTGATCTATTCTAGGGAGCCCGAAGGGATCCTTCGGACAATGCTTGCTGAGATCAGTATAGTCGACGCACATGCGCCAATCATCTTTATTCTTTTGAGTACAAGAACTGGATTTGCTAGCCACTCAGGTTGCAGTACTTCCCTAATGAATCCTGCCGACAATAAGTGAGCTAACTCGGCGCGAATAGCTTCCCTTTTATTAGGCGTGAAACGACGTAGCTTCTATTGAATCAGCCATGCTTGCGGATACACCTTCAATTTGTGCTTGGCCAGTTCTCTCGGGACACCCGACATATCCGTAGGTTGCCATGCGAATACGTCCTAGTTATCTTGCAGGAATCGAACGAGCGCACTTTCTTCTTTGTCATCAAGGCTGGAGCTGATGATGGCATTCTTGCGTTCATCAGAGAATCCCAGATTAATCCTCTTGGTTTCTTCAGTCGGCCGTATAGAGGTCACAACCTGAGCTTCGTTAGTGGGTATTGTGAGATTTTCCTCCTCCAGCCTGGTGTTCGCCTACGCGGGAAGAGCTGCTAGGGGCCCAGCAGTGAGAGCTATTTGAATGGCTCCCCAGAAGCACTCTGCGATGCCTTAGAAGTCACAGCGCACAGTGATTATTCCTTGAGGTCCCGACATTTTCAGTATCATGTACGGGTAATGTGGAATGGCCATGAACTTCGCCAGTCCCGACCTTCCGATGATGGCGTTGTACCCACAGTCGAAGCGCGCCACCTCGAACCTAGGAACTTAGTTTTGTAATTCTCTGCAGTCCCGAAGGTGACAGACAGGTGGATGTGCTCGAGTGGGTACTCCCCTGTAACACCCTGAATTTGGGGCTATAAAATTTCTTTCTAATGATCACCCAAATTCATGTGTTACTCGTCTCTATCTCACTCTAGTTTCTCTCTCTCTCTAGTTTTCTCTCTCTCTTTCTCTTTTAATTATAGTTAGTTGTATTAGTGAGGGATTATTTATTTTATTTTGCCCAAAACATATGAGTCATGGAATGTTGCATCATATTGAGCCTAAATATTCTTTGAAATGTTGCACATATTTGATTTGGTTTGAATTTGAAACTTGATTTGAATTTGAATTGAAAACCCTAGAGAAAATAAATAGAAAAGGCAATATAAATTCTAGGAAAAATAGGAAAAAACCAATTCGGCCCAAGGCAGCCCATTAAGCCCAGCCCGCGCGCGCGCCGGCGTTCGCGCGTCCGTGTGCCTGACAGGCGGACCCCGCCTTTCGGCGCAAACCCGAGCGCCCTGTCTCCCTCGCTCTCTCGCTGCTCGTTGGACCAACCTGTCGGCGCCGTTGCTCTCGCCCACTCCCTCCTTCCTCTCTCTGCCCCATCGACCCACCTGTCAGCGTGTCCCTAACCTCTCGCCCACGATCTCCCCGCCGTGGACGCGCCCATGACCACGTGTTCTCCGGCCACATCCGAGCCCACGCGCCCCATTTGGACCCCGCGCCCTGCTCGCCCACCTCCCCTCTTCCATTTGCGTCCTCTTCCCAGCTCTCTCGTCCTCTCTCTCGCTCTGCCCACGCAAACCGAGAACCTCCGCCACCGCCCGCCGACGTCCACCGCCTGTTCCGGGGCCGCTGTTGCGCCCGTGCCCTATTCAGTGCCACGGTAAGCTTCGCCTTGCCGTCAGCTGCTCGGGACACCCTTCGGTGTGCCCTCTCACTCTCTGGTCTGTTCGGTCCGCGCTCACCGGAGTGGTTCATGCGCAGCCGGAGCTCCGCCACCGTCGCCCCGCCTCATCCCTGTGCCTCCGCCGTTGCCCTGTGCCTCCAGCGCTTCCCCTCAAGGTGAGCAACCTCCTCGCGCCCTATTTCCCTGTGTACTACACTGGTTAGCGCGCAATTGCTCGCCGGAGTTGCCTCGCACCGCCGTTAGCCCGCCGTGCCGTGTGCAGCGCCCTCTGGTGCTCCCGCGCTGGCGTGGTGCCCTCGGCTTAGTCCGCCAGACCCCCCTATGCGCGCCTAGGCCAACCCCCAAGCCTCTGGTGCCCCGCCGTGGCCGATCTGCTCGTCTCCGGCGAGTTCCCGCCGCGGGACCGAGCGGCGCCACCACGCCCATGTCCACCCCCTGCCGTTAGATCTTGGTCGTTCGCCCGAGATCAGACAATGTAGAGCTAACCCGAGCGGATCTAATCATAGCCGCCCGATCCAGATCCAACCGTCTCTCCTCTCTCCCCCCTCACCCGCGTCTCTGCCCTTGGGCCCGGCTGGTCAGCCCGCCCTGGCTCGCTGATGCCCTGGCCCTGCTTGTCAGTCGCGTGCGCTCGCGCGATCTAATCTGTGTCGTCAGTTTCTGATCCGATGGCTGAGATTACCCCGTACCCCTTCGCGTGGTCGTTTTGCTTAAGAACCCCCCTGGTTTTTGGAAATCAACCTGCCGTCCTCTGTTTTAGCGCATAGGCCCCAGGTTTCTTTAGAATAGCCCCTAGACTTTTATTTAATTACAGATTTAGCCTTAATTTCATATTTCAAACTTCAAAACTTGTTTATTTCATATCTTTTTCATATGAACTCCAAAATTAGTGGTTCAAATTGCAAAATGTTCACAAGATTATTCTCTGTTCAAATAAAATATGACCAACTATAATCTGTATACCTTAGTTTTACACTTAGAATATAAGATTAATGTTTATGTTAGTTTATTTATTTAATAAAATAAATAAAATGAAAGCCCTAGGAGTTAAAACTTATTTAATTTTGTGAGATTAGTGTTATGCATTTCATGGATTCATTTTTGGTTTAACGTTTAGACCCTAATGTGATAAATATAGGTATGTAATTATGGATAACATTTAAAGGATAATCAAATTCCTAAATGAGAGTAGTTTATATTATAATTCTAACTTTCCTTTGTTTTAATCACTACTTAAACTTTTTGAGTTATGTCCCAAACATTTAGAGAGTAATCAATTCCCCATTAGGATTACTCCATTTTTCTTTGTAACTTGATATCATACCCCTACACTTAATGATGTACCTTTTTGAGTTATGTGTCAATGATTGTAAATGTTTGATGTGATGTTCATTTATACTTTAGGGGGCTCAGGCTCTTTCCTGAGTGCCTCTCTATAAGGACCTGTTTGGGGAGTGACAACCCGGGAGAACAGTGCAACCATGAGGGTGGAATGGGACACCCTTAGCTGATTAATTAGAGGAACCAGAGGAGTAGTTGGCTTTGCCATAGGGCCGTCAATGGGGTCCAGGCACAGTACTTGCTCTGCCGAGGCTGGTTGCAGAGGTTCTTTGATTTGGTTTTGTTAGTCACCCTTCCTTTGGGGAGATGTATTGTGTTTATCAAGCTGGAGAAACCTAACGGGTGGCTATGACCTCTGGGAAATCTTTATAGAGGCTACGTAGTGAGACCCTGCTAGGTCACCTTGGTAGTGATCAATGGGGAGGCTAGAACCCTGGGTAGAATGGGAATCACGGCTTGTGGGTAAAGTGTGCAACCTCTGCAGAGTGTTAGAAACTAGTATATCGGTCGTGCTCATGGTTAAGAGCAGCCTTGGGATCCTCTTCGATTAGAAGAACAATGGTTACTTTTATGATGATGATTAACAATGGTGAATATAATCCTGATCTCTTGTATTTCCTCTTGGAAGGAGTGCCTCTGGGTAATAACTGGGTTATTACTAAAACTTGGCTCTACTTATAGTAATAAAACTTGACCAACTAAAAGCAACTGCTTAATCTTAACTCCACATATAGCTAGTCCACTTTAGCCAAACAGGACATTTGCTGAGTACGTTGAAGTGTACTCACCCTTGCTTTACAAACCACCCCACCCCAGGTTGTCCCCACTGTTCTCAGTGCTCAGGAGGTGAAGCTGGTAACATGGAGGACTTTGAGGAGTTCCAGGACTACGACGGGTTCTAGTTTACTTTAGTGGCAAACCCCCAGTCAGCTACCTGTGTAGGCTTACATTCTACATTTCGATACTCCGCACTTTGATGTTATTGTTAAACACTATGCTTATGTAATTGACTCTGTGGATGTCTCAGACATCTTGATGTAACTAAGTACCTTTCCGCTATTTAATTCAAGCATTGTGTGATGATGTCCAATTATGTAATCATTGTGTACGTGAGTTCTGATCCTGACACGTACATTGTTCGCATTCGGTTTACCTTCCAAAACCGGGTGTGACATAAGTGGTATCAAAGCCTTGCTGACTGTAGGACCGCTAACCTAGACTAGAATGGTCGACCTAAGGACTATAGACCTCTACTCTTACCTTGACCTTAGTGTCTTTTCAAAAGTTGGTCATTTTGACCAACTCTATGTTATTTACTTATCTCAAAAGTTTTGTCTCACTTTCCTTTCTGTCTACTTTGTGTTCTCATAGTTCTATTCTTACTCTTGTGCTTACGATGTCTTTTGTAGATGGACCGTATTAGGTGCACTGCACGTAAGTCTATGATCCCCTTTTTGCCTTCTCGCCTGGCGGAGCGTCCACTGCGTCGCACGGTGTCAGGTCAGTCCAGCCAGCTGGAGAGACTACATTGTCACCTGCACGAGGAGCAGGAGCGCCGATGCCAGTAGCAGGAGCAGGAGCAGCAGGGCTCTTCCCCCTCGCCTCAGCGGGAGGTGGAGTCTGAGAGGCTGCCTTCCCCTGCACCTCAGCCAGAGATGCCCCCTGCACCATCACAGGGCATCCCGGCTGCTAGAGGACACCCCGGTAGAGACGGAGATGATGACGACGCCGGTGGCAGTTCGAGCCACAACACGAAGCTCTCGGAGGAGCCAGAGCCAGAGGGGTGGATCGCTAGACCCATCACTCGTGACGCCGCTCGTGGGTGTCACTTCCACGACGCTCTCGATAGCCTACTGCGTCGGGCCTTCGACCGACACACCTGGTCTATCGAGTACCATTGTGTAGTCTACCAGCATTGTCGCGGGCTATACCCGGACTAGTGGGAGGCTACTTGCTTGGTGCGCCGTCTGGACGATGAGCTCCGGGGTGCAGAGGCCTTCTCAGAGCACTATTCTATCACTGAGAGGGACACTGCTGAGGTAGCCATGCAAGATGCAGCAAAACGGGCACTTTCCCAGTATTGCTTGCTGTTCAGCGGGGTAACTGATGGCCTTGACCTGAAGTAATACCCTCGCCGTTCGACCGATAGTGCTGGAGGTGTGATTGTCTCACCAGTTGGTGAGGGCAATCCCAGGCTGAGCAGCATGGTCAACTTGGTTTCCGTGCTCAACACAGAGTTGGACCACGCCTTTGACGAGTTGGGCAAGGTTCGGGCGGAGGTTGCGGAATTGCGTGCTGAATGCGTGGTACACCACTATCTTGATGGTGGTTCTCCCGCCCCTGTTGGGATTCAGCACCCTTACCGTTCACCGCCCCGTGGTCGCTTCGACTATGGTTGTGACGGAACCTCCCAAGTAATTAGGCCCACCTACAGTTGTCCTTGTCCAACGGACCTCAGACAACCTTGTAGGTGCCCCTAAATCACTTGACAAGTTCGGTATCTGCTTTTCTTTACCTTTCCCAAGAGCGTTTCACCCGTCACGCAAACATTACAAGCATCGGAGCTTCGAGAATGCGGAAGCAATTACATGAACTTACCTTTATTTAAAAGTAAGGTAGAGTTGAATATTTACAGACCACAATATATCCTAGGAGTGCAGAGTAATATTATTACATACCAAGGGAGGCAAAAACTCCTCCCATAAAGTTTTTAAACAAAAGTTCTTATGGAGGATCCTTTCCTCCCGCAGCTCTACTCCTGGTGTTCCTCCTTCGGTGCCACCTTAGAACAGAAGCAACAAAAGTTTGTCGCTTCCTCACCTAAAAACAACGGGGAATAAAACCCTGAGTATGGAATTACTCAGCAAGTCTTACCCGACTAAAGAAAAGATTCTCAAGGGTTTGCTGGCTTAAGGGAGTCAAAGGTAAGGCTTCTCAATAATCAAAGACTCTGTTTTGCAGAAATGCTTACTAAAAGTGGATCCTTAAAGATCCACTTTTATTTGCCAAGTTAAGTAAAATTACCTGCAACTAGAGTTCTTTCTACCCTAGTCCAATCACTTGACCTGCACTAGCCAATTTCTTAACAAACCCTTCATCTTTACTGGAGTTCTACGTATAGGGCAGTGACCAAGTCTTCATAACCGCAAAGGTATGGCGATCTGAATCGACTATACTCAGCTGAGGATCTCCAATCACACGACATATGTAACACTTAACCCTTGCATATGTCAACCCGCCACCGGGGTTCTTAAGACCAGATCAGGTTCACGTCAACCGAGAGCACAGCTACACCACCGTCCAGCCTCTTGCCACGGAGGGTACACGCTACTCTCGCCACCGCTCCATGCCCATTGCGTGTTATCTTATTCTAGCCTTAGTCTGCCCGAGGCAAAGCTTACCCATGACGAGGCATGTGACCAGTTAAAGGGTCCTCGGTCATCAAGCCTACATCGAGACGGTCCTTAATCGACTCAGACGGAGACACTACACCGAGACTCCTTTCTCGTGCAAGTCACCCACCCGGTCTCAGCTTAATCATTTCAAACCCAAAGTTTGGTACCTGGAAGAGGTACATCTTTTTCGATGTTGAACCCATCACGGCCATGATGGATCCACCATCAAGTTTTATTTTCGAAAACATCCCACCCACTTTTGCCACATCATCTTTTGTAAAACAAAACATTTTGTTTTTCTAAAGCAAGGCTAAGCATCAAAATCTTTTTGTAAAACTGGTGAACAAGGAAGGTAATCAAATTCAAGGAAGGTAATGCAGGAATTGTTTCAGCAATCAACTCCTATCACCTAATGCATCAAACAAGTGAGAAAGATTTTAAAAACACAAGGAGGTGGCTAATGCACCGGGGCTTGCCTTTGTTTATAGGTGAGTCAGGCTCGGATCCGCAGATGTCAAAGTAAAAACAATTCCCTGCCTGATGTTCCGCAGGTGGTGGCGGTGCAGTCTTCTCTTCTTTTATCCCAACCTCTTCCTCATTTTCTAAATATAACCATATAGGTATATATATATAAGAATGAATGCCATGTAATGCTCATGAGAGTGCAAAGATAATAATAGTTTATTATCTAAAGTCTTGTATACAACTTTCCTTCACGGAACTCCGAGAACTTAGGGTTTCCGGAGTCATTAGTGAAGTTCAAAGAGCATGGGGGTAGGGTTTTGGGTTCTAGTATCAAACAAGGTCCAAATCAAACCAAATTCTACCCAAGGCTTCTAAATAATGCTTAGGGTTCAAATAAAAAGTTTGGGCATTTTTGGAATTATTATCTATTTTCTAAAAATCCAGAAGCAATGCTTTAGGCTATTTTAAATAACCCAAAATTCCCTATTGTCCTACAAATCATAAAACTATTTTTATTAAATTCTATGGAAAATTAGGAATCTAACAAAATTGGTATTATATTTTTAGGATTTTTCTACAATTTCCTAGAATTTATTTGGCTCTAGAAGAAAAAGAAAAAGGAAAACTTGCAACAGTTATTGGACCGAATCTAGCCTAGAAGGGCCCAACTACAGCAGAAGCGCGCACGCGCCCGCGCCCACGATGGAGGCTTTGCAGAAAGGCCCTTGGCGTCCTGGCTAATCTAAAATGAGCACAAGCACTATTTTCGGGGGTCACTGACAGTTTGCAGAAACACCCCGGAATTTCTAATCCTTCGCAACCCGAGTCCCTGGCGGCGAGCAACGTCGTGCAGAGCTCCGACGAGCTCGCGCACAAGCCAATCCACGCAAAGACTAGCGCTCTCCGTTGACAAGCACCTAATTCACATCTCCCCCGAAGTTTCCCCTAAATCAATTTCATCAATCACGCACTACAACGCCCTGGCCACGGTGACAGTGGTTATCGCGGACACCTGACCGCGTTCCCGGTGATTAACGAGGTTCTAGCTTAATTGGACGGGTCGACGATCATCCAGAGCAAGTAAGAATGCCGAAACAAGAACGTAGATGGCGAGAATGGACCTGATTTGGGCTGGCCACGGCGAGCTTGATTTCACGGCGGCGGAAACCGAATTGGGGAAAACCCAAAATTCGGGCACACTGGTGATCGACTGGGGGCAATGCTGGGTGGCTGGGTGCATGATGATGTTGCAGAGCTGACGGAGGGCTCAATTTATAGGCCTAGTGAGCGGTGGCCGTGAATTTGAAGGAGGACGCGCGGCGGTCGGAGGAGGGAGAGGTCACTGGCGCAATGGCTTGGTGTCCAACGCCGTGGCAATCGCTCCGGTGATCAACGGAGAGCGAGAGCAGGTTATGGCGATGCGGTGGAAAGGGTTAGACATGCGGCGGACAATGGTGATGGCTTAACGGCGGTGAGAATCCTTGTCCGAGGGGTGGTGAGCAAGGGGAGAGGTACCGCGGCTAGCCAGAGTGGCGTCCAGCTCACCGGCGGCGAAGATTTCCCTACCCCACGATGTTATCCATCTCCAACGATCACGAATCCAGACGCCGGTGAAACGAATCGCGGCAGAGGATCGTTCGTTGGCGGTGAGGTTGCTGCGCTGGCGTTCTGATCCAGTTCTGGTACTGTACCATGGCAAGCTCCCATCAGTGCACCTGACAGCCAATGTTTGGGCTCAATTTTCTCTCAAATTTCCATGGCAACCTTCCTAAAGTCCTGCAACAAAGTTGGAGAGCTACAAACCAGCTACAATTTTGCCATAGCCGCCATAGCCAAATCCCTACTAAATCATGTTTGAATTTGTGCCCAAAGTTCCCGCAGTGCACTGTCAGTCTAAAAATTCAGACTTAAGTTGACCTGACAGCCTGACTTTGAGTGTGATTATCTCCAAATTCTTCATAACAACCTTGCTTACACTCTTAAGAAAATTGTTCACCTAAGATAGATCTACATAGTTGATGTGGTGACCTAGGGCAAATTCTCAATATTTTGAAAGATACAAAGGCTCAAAGTTGAATCAATCACACTAAAATTCAGACTTCAAGTGAGTCAAGTGTGGCTCTTTTGCACTTAAGTCCAAATCTCAACCTTTGGATTGCAAACCCTCATGATTGGGAACCATATGACTTAGGATACTTATTTAACATGGTTTTTACACTTTAGTCCACAAGTGCACTATTTTTTGCACATAGGCCCCTAGGGTTTGGATTTAGGGTTTTCCATGGTTTCAATTATGGTTTCTGGTATCTTAGGGGTGTAAATGTAATATAGGTCCATTCTTAGTAATATTTTATGACTATTTCACTTAATCTTTGGGGTTTTCTCTATTTAGTCCCTGTTTTGCCCTTCTAATCCCCATTTAGGGTTAAGTACCCTACATTAGGGTCTTATTTGCAAAATGCCATAACAATACAACTTGCTTGAAATTTTTACCTAGTAAATGCATTCTAGGTGTATCAAACATATGAAATGTTGATTCTCATGATGTTATGCTCAAGTTTTAGTAACAGTAACACCAGGGGTGTTACATCCTTCCCCCCATAAAAGAATCTCGTCCCGAGATTAAAAGTCCTAGGGTAAGTAATGGAAAAGGAAACGCGACATACTTTTATTTCCTTATTTTTGGTACAAGGCAGGGGTGGTTTGGGACTTACTCCTTTATTACAACAACTGCATACACTTACAAATTACATGAGGCTAAAAAGCCTGGGAAATTCTTATCTAAGAAGTCTTGAGTTTCCCAAGTAGCCTCATCTTCGGAATGTTGGTTCCACTGTATCTTATAGAACTTGAGAGTTTTTCTCTAGGTAACCCTGTCCTTTTGATCCAAGACTCGAATGGGATGCTCAGAATATGTCAAGTCTGGTTCAAGGACAACATCTGTCACTTCAATGGTTCGATCTGGAACCCGAAGACACTTCTTCAATTGTGACACATGGAACACGTTATGTACGGTGGACAAGGTTTCGGGTAACTGAAGTCGGTATGCCACTGGCCCATATCTTTCAAGAATAAGAAAAGGACCAATATATCATGGTGCAAGCTTTCCTTTAACCCCGAAACACGATACACCCTTTATTGGCGAAACCTTTAGGTAGACATAGTCTCCCTCAAGAAAATATAAGGGCATTCGCCGTTTGTCTGCATAACTCTTCTGACGAGCTTGAGCTTTCTTCAAATTATGAATTATTCTTTGAACTTTTTCTTTGGTCTCTTTCACCATATCAGGCCTGAAGAAGTACCTTTTACCAGGTTCAGACCAATTTAGCGGAGTACGACATCGTCGCCCATATAAAGCTTCGAAGGGTGCCATCTTGATGCTCTCTTGATAGCTATTATTATATGAGAACTCCGCTAACGGTAAACATTCGTCCCATTTCTGTGGGAATTCCAGAACACATGCCCGCAGCATATCTTCAAGTATTTGGTTCACCCTCTCAGTCTGCCCACTGGTTTGAGGATGATAGGCCGAACTGTGGAGTAATTTGGTACCCAGGGATTTATGAAGTTCTTCCCAGAATTTGGATATGAATTGAGGTCCACGATCCGACACTATAGTCTTCGGAATACCGTGCAGGCTGAGAATACGAGCAATGTACAGTTCCGCATAGGTGATGACGGGATATTTTACTTTGACTGGAAGGAAGTGGGCGATCTTTGTAAGTCGATCAATGATAACCCAAATGGAGTCAAAGCCTTTTGCTGTTCTGTGTAATCCCACAATGAAGTCCATGCTTATATCTTCCCATTTCCATGTTGGGATAGGTAAAGATTGTAATGGACCGGTAGTCTTCATATGTATGGCTTTGATACGTCTGCAAGTGTCACATCTAGCCACATAGCGTGCAATTTCAATTTTCATCTTCGTCCACCAGTAGTGCTGCTTTAGATCATGATACATCTTAGTGCTTCCGGGATGAATAGAATAGCGACTAAGATGTGCTTCATCCAAAATTTGCTGGCAGGGCTCTTCATTCTTTGGCACAACTATGTGGTTGTTTGTAAAGCCCAAAATTGGTATAAGGAAAATAATGATAATAAAATAAATAGATAAATAGATAAGTGGGTGTTTTGGGGATCCCTTGATTTCCTTTTTATTTTTCTTTACATACTCAACTAATGACATTAAATTATGCAAATAACAAATAAATAAATAAAGAAATGTGCACCTCATGCTGATGTTATTTCTGTGATGCATCTTATTTGAGTCAAGGAATCATAATTTAAATTGACCTCAAATGAAAATATAAAACAAAGGGGAGAAAGGAAATTTTAATAAAGTCATTCCTTTCTTCCATATTTAAACAATAGAGAGAATAAATAAATAAGAATAATAAATAAATAAATAAATAAATAAATATGCTTTATGCTAGTGTTTGTACATTTAAAGATAATCCTCAACTTCAAAGTGGATTTAAATTTGAAGCATGAAATAATAAAAGAGATTTACCTAAACTGGGCCGACCATTTTCCCTAATCTCGGCCCATGTAAACCAACCCCGCGCTCGCCCGTTTTTGTTACTGGGTGCACCGACAGGTGGCCCCACGCAACCGGCTTCCGCCGTCTGTGCGCGTGCATCGCTGACAACCCGGGCCTGGTCGCCTGTGGGTCTCGCTGTGTCGCTGCCGTGTGGGACCTCCCAGTCAGAATCGCCCTTTCCAACAACACCGCGAGACCAACGGAAGCGCAACAACCCTGCTGCCGGCCGGGGTTCGCTCGCTATTCGTTTCGCCCACCTTGGACTCGGCCGGCGTCGCGCTCACATGCGTGGTTTCCTCTGTCATGTGGGCCCTAGTGGTCAGGTTCACCTTCGAGCTCGGTTCAACTCAATCCGACGTTGCCGCTGGGAATTTCTCCGAATCCGCCTGCGAAAAGTTCGCCGGTCGTTGCGTGATTGACTCTGCTCCCTTGCGAATATAAAACCGAGCTCCCGTGGCCGCCATCCCCCATCACCTGCGCGGTCATCAGGCATCAGGACCTGTGTAGAGAGGGAGATGAGGGAGCGCAGAGTAGAGAAGATTGCCGCGCCCGTACGATCTCGTCACACCCTGCAGTGCTCCATCGCATATGCGGAACAAAACCCTGTGTAGGAAATGCTGCTATGGCCACCTCTATGCTTGGCTCGGGTCCGTCGCGGTTGACCGCCGAATGGGCCACAGCCCCGACCTCGAAGGCAATGGGGCAGGGTACTCCACTGCTCGAATGCGGCCGCTTGTTGTGGATAGCATCACCGCAGTCGTCTTTGCATTCGGTAAGCCATCAACCCTCTCCGGCGTGATCACAGAATCTCGTAGTACCGATGGGATTAAGGAATAGTGGGGTGTCTCTTGCTCGGCCGTACTTCGGCGGGAGCGCTGCATCAGTCGGTGCGTGTGACCGGGGAAGAAGACAACACCGGGTCGTTGATCTTGGGATCAACGGCTTCGGTTGGATGAAGGGATGGTATGCGCAGGACCGTTGGATCTACGTAGGACGGATGGGATTAGATCTGGGAGAGAGTCACCGTGGGCCGTTGGTCGACTGATGATCGGGCTGGATCAAACCGGGGGATAGCGTTTCGCCCAGGGGGTTTACCACCGTGGATCTTTGATCCTGCGGACATCATCGCGTACCGATTCGTTTATGATGCCGACTTTTAATCTGGGCCGTCCGATTTATATCCTGCGGCCACGAATCCACCATACCCCTTCACCGTAGGCGTTTTACACAAGAGACCCTGAGAAATATAAGAATCAACCCGCCGTCCAGTGCGGGGGGAATCCTGAGTCTTATGATCTTTTGCGTGGTAGCCCCTGTAGTTTCAGATATTTATGTGCCCAGTCCAGAGAGTTAGAAAATCCAGTAAACATAATTAGAAATTGATTTTTAATAAAAAAATAATTCCAGAAACTTGTATAATTCATATTTAATTCATTTTAACTCCAAATTGAGCCATTCCAGTTTCATTAGTTTTATTTTAATATTTTCTATCAAGTAGTAATACTGTTTAGCCATGAAACTTGAAGTAAAATTGTTCATTTGAATTAATCTGTTCTAGGTGCTTAATAACTTCAGAAATTCATAACTAAATAACTATAACTCCAAATTTAGTGATTCTTGTTTCTACGATCTTGTTACGCAGCGTAGATTATTATTACGCGGTTTATTCTTATGTTTGGTGTGATGTTAATTTTGCCTATATCATGCTTGTTTGTATTGCTACGACTAGCGCGAGGTTACGAGTCACCTGAAGATCATCCTGGTACCTGGAATCTCAAGTCCCAGGCAAGTTGTGCCCTTGATCACTTCTTTTTACCCAGTCATGTTCTGATTAATCATAATGATCTGCATAGGTTAATTTTGATGGGACCCAATAGGTTACCCTAGTTTGAATATCTTTATACCTTGTTTACCACTGAATTCTTGGGTAGTACCTGCTATTGCTTTATGTGGTTTTGGGTATGAAGATACACATTATTTATTATCATACTTTTATTATCAGTTGTTATTCACTGTTAATGATAAGATCATTATGTTAATTGGAACATGGAGAACCACCCGGGAAAACAGTGCTACCACAAGGGTTTATGGACGCCCTTGGCTGATTAACTAGGAAAGCTAGTGGATGATTACCTTACCCGAAAGGGGCAAGGGCAGTAGGGGAGTGGTCAGTGTAGGGAGGCCCTTGGGATGATTTTGCTGCGATGGCGGTCATGCGAGGGATTCCTGCATTGGAGCTTCCTATAAACTGTAGCGGGTTTTCTGAAGCTAGTGGAACTTTGTAAAGGCCTCGTAGTGTTACCCTGCCTCGCCTCCTCGGTAGAGGTGTATGGGATTGGCCGTCTCTTGGCAGATGGGTAACATGACTTGTGGGTAAAGATGCGCAACCTCTGCAGAGTGTAAAACTGGTATACTAGCCGTGCTCACGGTCATGAGCAGCTCGATTAAAGATGTGCAACCTCTGCAGAGTGTAAAACTGGTATACTAGCCGTGCTCACGGTCATGAGCAGCTCGGACACTCACATGATTAAATTATGGAACTTAAACTCAATTTGTCATATGCATTGCATCGCAGGTGATGTTGTTATTTTTGTTCTACTACTTAATTGGGTTGGTATTTACTTATACTTAGTAATTGCTAATAAAATTTTGACCAACTTTAAAAGCAATGCTCAGCTCTAACCATCCTCTTTGGTAAGCCTTACACTTCACATGAGCTCCCATCTTTGGCGAGTTCAGGCACATTATTCCCCACAACTTGTTGAGCGATGAACGTATGTGAGCTCATTCTTGCTGCCTCACACCCCCCCACAGGTCAAGAACAGGTACCGCAGGATGAGGCGCGTGGAGGATGCTGTGACGAGTTCGTGAGAGGTCTAGGCCGTCGTCTCCTAGTCAACTTTGGGTTGCTGGATCGTTTCCTCATATGATGTAATTATTTAATTATTTTTTGTACAGAACTCCTGTTATATAGTAAAGATGTGACATTCGATCCTGTGCCACTATGCATCATATGTGTGAGACTTGGTCCCAGCACACCTGGTGTTTATGTTCGCGCCCTGGTCTTGGTGCCCCGAAACCCGGGTGTGATAGAAGTGGTATCAGAGGAATGTTGACTGTAGGACGAAACCTAGATAGAACTAGACAACCATTATCTACTTACCTTTGCTACTCTGATTCTTTTTTAACTTTTCTTAATCTTTCCTCATCTATTTCCGCTTACTCTGATTATTCTCACCTTTTCCTTCTAAAGACAAATGTGGATTTCACACTTTTGAAATCCTGTGCCTAAAGTGACTTTTAGGAATAGGAGACCTACTCTTAGGAACAAAAACAAAACTATTTTTGTAGGTATCTATACACTTGAGTGTTTGTTCTTATGATACTTGTCTGATTTGGATCTTTGATTGAGTGTGATGAGTTGTGGAGTAATGTCCACAATTACATCTACATATACATATAGGCATAAATATAAATAAATAAAATTCCTAAGATAAAAAAACCTAGATTATCCCTCATTAAAGTATCTAGCCTAACAATATCCATCTAATCTGGAAAGATTCTATCTTACTCATAGATCCATCTTATCTTAAAAGATACTCATCTTATCTTGAAAAGATATTATGTCACCCTAATAGATCTAACTAACCTCAAAGGATTCTACCTTATCCTTATGGATTCATCTTGCCCTAATTAGCATATTTATCCCACTCTAGAATAACAACCATGAGCGGAAGATCTAACTCAACCAATAGAGTCACAATGAATTGTACAACCTATCTACTCCCACTCGACGGTTGCATAACCTATCTGTTCTAACCTAACAGAGATTCTGACCTACCTACACCATGTAATCTATCGTATCTCAAAGGATTCTAACATATCTTAATAATACATATTCTACCCTGATAGATTTATCTGACTTAAACTAAGTTTAATCCAGTCATATCCAATCTATTATGATCTAATCTAGTGTAAGATACTTAATGCTGGTGCAAAAGATAAGACCATACCCCTCATGCACTTAAAACTAAACTAGTGCCAAAAACCGACTCAGCCACATGCATGAGATCTGATCCAACCAATAGTGTCATGATGGATTGCATAATCTATCTATCCCCACCTAACCTCAAACAAGAGTTTGACCTACATCATGTAGTTCATTTCACCCATATTTATCTCATCTTGGTAGATTCTATCCTACCTTTGGATACCCACCTTATACGACTAGTTACCCCAATCCGGACCCAAAACACAGATTAAGCCTGCTAAAAAATCTTTAGATCGTAACCAGTTATTGGCCTATACGTCTACCTGCCAAATAATTTTCCTTGCAAAATTATATTACCATATGATTCTAACTTCGATGGTAAATACCAGGAAGGAAAGATTATCAGACGACAGCAAGCAGAAATGAATCCTCCGAATCCTCCATCTGTTGAAATCGATCAAGTGGTTGCCGCCCAAAGGCTGGTAATACAACAATTAACAGACATGGTGACCGAAATGCAAAATCAGATAAGACAAGAACGCGAGGAGATATGTCAGGTCCGTCTGGAGATACGTCAAGAAATAAGGCAATCACGTTTGGAAAGACAACAACAACAACGCCCACAACCTCTACCACCATCACCAACTCCACCAAGCTATATAAACATATATATAAATTACTACTATTTGTAAGATCTAGATGTCACTTTAGTTAGTAAATGGTGTGATACTATTGTAGGAGGAATAATAAGGTCTAATCGATCCCATGTGTTGCTAATAAATTATGCATCATGCTGAGATTTTTGTTTGTGCATGTGTGTTGAGATGACATAATTATACGCCCTTTCCTTACAAATCTCGAGGACGAGATTTCTATTAAGGGGGGTAGGATTTGTAAAGCCCAAAATTGGTATAAGGAAAATAATGATAATAAAATAAATAGATAAATAGATAAGTGGGTGTTTTGGGGATCCCTTGATTTACTTTTTATTTTTCTTTACATACTCAACTAATGACATTAAATTATGCAAATAACAAATAAATAAATAAAGAAATGTGCACCTCATGCTGATGTTATTTCTGTGATGCATCTTATTTGAGTCAAGGAATCATAATTTAAATTGACCTCAAATGAAAATATAAAACAAAGGGGAGAAAGGAAATTTTAATAAAGTCATTCCTTTCTTCCATATTTAAACAATAGAGAGAATAAATAAATAAGAATAATAAATAAATAAATAAATAAATAAATATGCTTTATGCTAGTGTTTGTACATTTAAAGATAATCCTCAACTTCAAAGTGGATTTAAATTTGAAGCATGAAATAAAAAAAAGAGATTTACCTAAACTGGGCCGGCCATTTTCCCTAATCTCGGCCCATGTAAACCAACCCCGCGCCCGCCCGTTTTTGCTACTGGGCGCGCCGACAGGTGGCCCCACGCAACCGGCTTCTGTCGTCTGTGCGCGTGCATCGCTGACAACCCGGGCCTGGTCGCCTGTGGGTCTCGCTGTGTCGCTGCCGCGTGGGACCTCCCAGTCAGAATCGCCCTTTCCAACAACACCGCGAGACCGACGGAAGCGCAACAACCCTGCTGCCGGCCGGGGTTCGCTCGCTAGTCGTTTCGCCCACCTTGGACTCGGCCGGTATCGCGCTCACATGCGTGGTTTCCTCTGTCATGTGGGCCCTAGTGGTCAGGTTCACCTCCGAGCTCGGTTCAACTCAACCCGACGTTGCCGCTGGGAATTTCTCCGAATCCGCCTGCGAAAAGTTCGCCGGTCGTTGCGTGATTGACTCCGCTCCCTTGCGAATATAAAACCGGGCTCCCGTGGCCGCCATCCCCCATCACCTGCGCGGTCATCGGGCATCAGGACCTGTGTAGAGAGGGAGATGAGGGAGTGCAGAGTAGAGAAGATTGTCGCGCCCGTACGATCTCGTCACACCCTGCAGTGCTCCATCGCATATACGGAACAAAACCGTGTGTAGGAAATGCTGCTATGGCCACCTCTATGCTTGGCTCGGGTCTGTCGTGGTTGACTGCCGAATGGGCCACTGCCCCGACCTCGAAGGCAATGGGGCAGGGTACTCCACTGCTCGGATGCGGCCGCTTGCTGTGGATAGCATCACCACAGTCGTCTTTGCCTTCGGTAAGCCATCAACCCTCTCCGGCGTGATCACAGAATCTCGTAGTACCGATGGGATTAAGGAATAGTGGGGCGTCTCTTGCTCGGCCGTACTCCGACGGGAGCGCCGCCTCAGTCGGTGCGTGTGACCGGGGAAGAAGACAACACCGGGGCGTTGATCTTGGGATCAATGGCTTCGGTTGGATGAAGGGGTGGTATGCGCAGGACCGTTGGATCTACGTAGGACGGATGGGATTTGATCTGGGAGAGAGTCACCGTGGGCCGTTGGTCGACTGATGATTGGGCTGGATCAAACCGGGGCATAGCGTTTCGCCCAGGGGGGTTTACCACCGTGGATCTTTGATCCTGCGGACATCATCGCGTACCGATTCGTTTATGATGCCGACTTTTAATCTGGGCCGTCCGATTTATATCCTGCGGCCACGAATCCACCATACCCCTTCCCCGTAGGCGTTTTACACAAGAGACCCTGAGAAATATAAGAATCAACCCGCCGTCAAGTGCGGGGGGGATCCTGAGTCTTATGATCTTTTGCGTGGTAGCTCCTGTAGTTTCGGATATTTATGCGCCCAGTCCAGAGAGTTAGAAAATCCAGTAAACATAATTAGAAATTGATTTTTAATAAAAAATAATTCCAGAAACATGTATAATTCATATTTAATTCATTTTAACTCCAAATTGAGCCATTCCAGTTTCCTTAATTTTATTTTAATATTTTCTATCAACTAGTAATACTGTTTAGCCATGAAACTTGAAGTAAAATTGTTCATTTGAATTAATCTGTTCTAGGTGCTTAATAACTTCAGAAATTCATAACTAAATAACTATAACTCCAAATTTAGTGATTCTTGTTTCTACGATCTTGTTACGCAGCATAGATTATTATTACGCGGTTTATTCTTATGTTTGGTGTGATGTTAATTTTACCTATATCATGCTTGTTTGTATTGCTACGACTAGCGCGAGGTTACGAGTCACCTGAAGATCATCCTGGTACCTGGAATCTCAAGTCCCAGGCAAGTTGTGCCCTTGATCACTTCTTTTTACCCAGTCATGTTCTGATTAATCATAATGATCTGCATAGGTTAATTTTGATGGGACCCAATAGGTTACTCTAGTTTGAATATCTTTATACCTTGTTTACCACTGAATTCTTGGGTAGTACCTGCTATTGCTTTATGTGGTTTTGGGTATGAAGATACACATTATTTATTATCATACTTTTATTATCAGTTGTTATTCATTGTTCATGATAAGATCATTATGTTAATTGGAACATGGAGAACCACCCGGGAAAACAGTGCTACCACAAGGGTTTATGGACGCCCTTGGCTGATTAACTAAGAAAGCTAGTGGATGATTACCTTACCCGAAAGGGGCAAGGGCAGTAGGGGAGTGGTCAGTGTAGGGAGGCCCTTGGGATGATTTTGCTGCGATGGCGGTCATGCGAGGGATTCCTGCATTGGAGCTTCCTATAAACTGTAGCGGGTTTTCTGAAGCTAGTGGAACTTTGTAAAGGCCTCGTAGTGTTACCCTGCCTCGCCTCCTCGGTAGAGGTGTATGGGATTGGCCGTCTCTTGGCAGATGGGTAACATGACTTATGGGTAAAGATGCGCAACCTCTGCAGAGTGTAAAACTGGTATACTAGCAGTGCTCACGGTCATGAGCAGCTCGATTAAAGATGTGCAACCTCTGCAGAGTGTAAAACTGGTATACTAGCCGTGCTCACGGTCATGAGCAGCTCAGACACTCACATGATTAAATTATGGAACTTAAACTCAATTTGTCATATGCATTGCATCGCAGGTGATGTTGTTATTTTTGTTCTACTACTTAATTGGGTTGGTATTTACTTATACTTAGTAATTGCTAATAAAATTTTGACCAACTTTAAAAGCAATGCTCAGCTCTAACCATCCTCTTTGGTAAGCCTTACACTTCACATGAGCTCCCATCTTTGGCAAGTTCAGGCACATTATTCCCCATAACTTGTTGAGCGATGAACGTATGTGAGCTCACTCTTGCTGTCTCACACTCCCCCACAGGTCAAGAACAGGTACCGCAGGATGAGGCGCGTGGAGGATGCTGTGACGAGTTTGTGAGAGGTCTAGGCCGTCGTGTCCCAGTCAACTTTGGGTTGCTGGATCGTTTCCTCATATGATGTAATTATTTAATTATTTTTGTACAGAACTCCTGTTATATAGTAAAGATGTGACATTCGATCCTGTGCCACTATGCATCATATGTGTGAGACTTGGTCCCAGCACACCTGGTGTTTATGTTCGCGCCCGGGTCTTGGTGCCCCGAAACCCGGGTGTGACAGTTGAACCATACAATGCCTTGATCGTCTTCTCTGAAACATTTGGCTTTTCCAGCCCTTATCTTCTCATGTATATGTTTCATACCCTCATCATCTTTCTGTGCATCAATTATCCTTTGTAAGATGACTGACTCCAGCTTCAAATGATTTGAAGTCCCATGCTGAATCATTCCCAGGTTCAAATTCTCCATCTCCTGGCATAATGTAATGTCAGAAGTCCTCATTGTTAGACAATGGCAGGAAGCCTTGCGACTGAGTGCATCTGCCACTACATTTGCTTTGCCTGGGTGATAATGGATTTCTAATTCATAATCCTTGATCAGCTCGAGCCATCGCCTTTGTCTCATGTTCAACTCTGACTGGGTGAAGATATACTTCAAACTTTTATGATCTGTATAAATGTGACAGATATTACCCAGCAAATAATGACGCTAGATCTTCAGGGCATGAACCACTGCTGCTAGCTCCAGATCATGAGTGGGATAATGCTCCTCATGTTGGCGCAACTGTCTTGAAGCATACGCTATTACTCGGCCTTCCTGCATTAATACGTAGTCGAGACCACTGCCTTATGCGTCACAATACACATCAAAGGGCTTATTAATATCCGGTTGAGCCAATACCAGAGCAGTGGTTAATAATATCTTCAAGTTCTCAAAGGCTTCATTACACTTTGAAGACCAATTGAATTTAGTCTGATTCTTCAATAGACTTGTGATTGGCTTCACAAGCTTGGAAAAATCTAGTATAAATCGGCGGTAATAACCAGCCATTCCAAGGAAACTTCAGACTTGATGAACAGTGGTCGGGGGTTTCCACTCCAAAATGTCCTTGACTTTGCTGGGATCCACCGCAATCCCCCTGGCAGACAGTACATGTACCAGAAATTGAATTTCTTCCAGCCAAAACGCGCACTTACTGAACTTGGCATATAATTGATGTTCTCTCAAGCGCGTTAACACGATCCGTAAGTGTTGGGCATGCTCCTCTTCATTCTTGGAATATATTAAAATATCATCTATGAAGACCACCACAAACTTGTCCAACTCGGGCATGAATACCGAGTTCATTAGATAAGTGAAGTGGGCAGGAGCATTTGTCAGTCCGAAAGACATTACCAGGTATTCAAATAATCCATACCGTGTAGTGAATGCGGTCTTTGGTATATCTTCGGGCCGAATACGGATCTGATGATAGCCCGATCTGAGATCAATCTTGGAGAATACCCTCGCCCCGGTCAGTTGATCAAATAAAATGTCAATCCGTGGAAGAGGGTACTTGTTCTTGATAGTGACCTCATTCAGGGGTCGATAATCCACACACATCCGTAAAGTTTGATCCTTCTTCTTGACGAATATGGCTGGACAACCCCATGGCGACGAGCTTGGCCGGATGAATCCTTTCTCTAGTAGATCTTGTAATTGAATCTTTAGTTCTGCCAGCTCATTTGGAGGCATTCGGTATGATCTTCTAGAAATGGGAGCCGTACCGGGCTTCAACTCAATTACAAACTCTACATCTCTTTCGGGTGGCAATCCAGGCAAATCCTCTGGAAAAACATCTGGGAACTCACACACTATCGGAATATCCTTGATCTCCGGTATAATGGCCTCATAAACTCTGCCAGTAGTTTTGGTTGGAATGGGGATAGACAAAAGAATTTCCTCTTGATTATGACTCAACCTAATGGTTCTCTGATCAGTGTTGAGGGTTGCTTTATGTCGGGCCCCAATTCATGCCCAAAATCACATCTATGTCTTGGCCTTTCAGAACAATCATATTAGTAGGAAAGTCCCGTCCGGCCAATGTTACGGGCACTTGATAGGCCACTTCTCTAGTAAACATTTGTCCCCCAGGTGAGTGAATTTTAAACCCTTCTTTTGATTCATGGTATGAAATGCAATGTTGCTCCACAAATTTCTTGCTGATGAATGTATGCGAAGCACCAGAATCAAAGAGAATAATTGCGGGATGATTGGCCACAAGGAACGTACCCATCATTACCGGTTCACCGTCCGGTGTAGTGGCCACTTGGGTGTAATAAATTTGTCCCGTCTTCTTCATGTTCTTGCCCGCATTTCCCTTAGCTTGAGAAGAATTCCCAGTACCTTGTTGCTCGTTTGAGCGATTCTGCTTCGGATAGTGGCAATCCTTAATAAAATGCCCAGATTTTCCGCAATTGAAGCATCCCGTTGACGAACTGGGAAGGGCAGGGAATCGAGTGCCTGGGGCACCCGGCTGATTTGTTGCAGTGGGGGCAGCATTGGGACATATGAATACTGGTTGCTTAAAAGGGAAGGAGGGTGGACGAGAGAAAGAGCGATTCTGGTTGAAAGGCCGGATAACAAACCGTTCCCTTTTCACATGGCCCTGACTTGGCCTGTCACCTCCAAAACCCTTGGATTTTCCAGCGCCTGTATACTTTGCTTCAACTGCCAATGTTGTACTGACAGCTCTTCCATAAGTAAGGTCGATGCAGGTTGCCATCTTTCTTTGCAGTCGATCATTTAAACCTCTCATAAAACAATTCTTCTTCTTCAAATCTGTGTTAACTTGATCGATTGCGTACTGGGATAAGTGATTAAATATATTGAGATACTGATTAACAGTATCCCCTCCTTGCTTCAGCTTCATAAATTCCTCCTGTTTCAGGTGGAGGACTCCCTCAGGCACATAATGTTCTCTGAAGGCTAACTTGAATTCATCCCAGGTTACTTGATGACCAGCCGGTTGTACGGCAACAAAGTTTCCCTACCAGGTGCTAGCAGGGCCACGCAATTGCTGTGCCGCGAACAGGGGCTTCTGAGTTTCGAAACACCGAAGAAGTCCAAATTTCTGCTCAATGACGCGGATCCACTTGTCCGCTTCTAAAGGGTCTTCCGCCTTAACGAACAACGGTGGGCGCGTCTCGGAGAAATCCAAATAAGAGGTCTCACGGGGGCCCTGCTGATAACCCCGTCCGCCTTGTTGTTGGAGCTGTTGACCCGCCATCTCTCATAGAAAATGGGTATTATCCATTGTCGCGTTTACCAAGGCGGCGATAGCCTCATCAAGTGTGGGAGGGACTGGAGGTGGATTTGGCGTTGCCTCCCTCCCACGGGGGGTACTAGCCCCGTCTTGAGCACGAGTCCTGGAAGGCATCTGTGGCAACAAACATTTGAAAACAATATGACATGCCAAAGAAAACCATCCATTTTACATTACTAAAAAGAGTAATGTTACAGACTCAAATTTTTACAACAGGATTACACTACCTATTATACAATAACACTACCTATTATACAATAACACTACCTATTATACAATACACTACTTCTATTTCTACTATTACACCACTACTCCTGCTTCCTGTTGCTCCTGGCAGCCTCGTCGTCGGGCGTGGGAGACCACTCATCGACCAACCTCATAGAGGGAGGGGGCCTGAAAAGGTCAAACTCGCCACCAAGTGCTTCTCCCGCTACATGAGAGGGTCCGGCTTCCGTCCCGACAGGATCCGCAGGTTCACTGGGGTGCAATTGCGATACAGTACATGAACTTCTTCATGTAAAGTATTGCAATAAGTCAGCAGGTCATCAATGGCCGAGTTGAGCTCTGCTACTCGAGCTTGAGCTTTTGCCTCCTTGGCCCAGGCAAGCGAACGAGATTGAACTACCCAGTCGAGCGCTAAATCTCGGTCTGCGAGCTGATCTCGCAGGCGGTGGACGTCACTTCTCAATTCATTAATTCTGTCGCCATCTGCGACCCATATGTCAGTCCTGCGGCAGAGTTCCGCTTGGAGCCGATTCACTTCCGCTTCAAGATCCCCTATCAGATCATTACTCCCACTACTGCTATCCTCGTGTCTTGGGGCCAGTTGATGACATGGCACACCAATTGGGCCAGTATGCTTGCGCGCAGTTCTCCTTGTGCGCGGCGGCATTTTTCTAAGGGGGAAAATTTTATTAGCATAGTTCTTAGCATGATGCATGTGTAATTACAGAATCAACCTTAGTTGATTCACCCCTTCTATATGTTGCACTCTTACTATCTGGTCTTAAAGATAAACTCTTCAGAAATACTTAGGTTAGAAGGGAAGAGATTTTCTAGATAAGTCTTTAGAAAATTCTTTTGAAGATGCCTCATAATATCTGCAGAGAAGGGCTTCGCTCTGATACCAGCTGTGACGGAACCTCCCAAGTAATTAGGCCCACCTACAGTTGTCCTTGTCCAACGAACCTCAGACAACCCTGTAGGTGCCCCTGAATCACTTGACAAGTTCGGTATCTGCTTTTCTTTACCTTTCCCAAGAGCGTTTCACCCGTCACGCAGACATTACAAGCATCGGAGTTACGAGAATGCGGAAGCAATTACATGAACTTACCTTTATTTAAAAGTAAGGTAGAGTTGAATATTTACAGACCAGAATATATCCTAGGAGTGCAGAGTAATACTATTACATACCAAGGGAGGCAAAAACTCCTCCCATAAAGTTTTCAAACAAAAGTTCTTATGAAGGATCCTTTCCTCCCGCAGCTCTACTCTTGGTGTTCCTCCTTCGGTACCACCTTAGAACAGAAGCAACAAAAGTTTGTCGCTTCCTCACCAAAAAACAACGGGGAATAAAACCCTGAGTATGGAATTACTCAGCAAGTCTTACCCGACTAAAGAAAAGACTCTCAAGGGTATGCTGGCTTAAGGGAGTCAAGGTAAGGCTTCTCAATAATCAAAGACTCTGTTTTGCAGAAATGCTTACTAAAAGTGGATCCTTAAAATTCCAGTTTTATTTGCCAAGTTAAGTAAAATTACCTGCAACTAGAGTTCTTTCTACCCTAGTCCAATCACTTGACCTGCAATAGCCAATTTCTTAGCAAACCCTTCATCTTTACTGGAGTTCTACGTATAGGGTAGTGACCAAGTCTTCATAACCGCGAAGGTACGGCGATCCGAATCGATTATACTCAGCTAAGGATCTCCAATCACACGACATATGTAGCACTTAACCCTTGCATATGTCAACCCGCTACTGGGGTTCTTAAGACCAGATCAGGTTCATGTCAACCGAGAGCACAGCTACACCACTGTCCAGCCTCTTGCCACGGAGGGTACACGCTACTCTCGCCACCACTCCACGCCCATTGCGTGTTATCTTATTCTGGCCTTAGTCTGCCCGAGGCAAAGCTTACCCATGACGAGGCATGTGACCAGTTAAAGGGTCCTCGGTCATCAAGCCTACATCGAGACAGTCTTTAATCGACTCAGACGGAGACACTACACCGAGACTCCTTTCTCGTGCAAGTCACCCTCCCGGTCTCAGCTTAATCATTTCAAACCCAAAGTTTGGTACCTAGCAGAGGTACATCTTTTCCGATGTTGAACCCATCACAGCCATGATGGATCCACCATCAAGTTTTATTTTCGAAAACATCCCACCCACTTTTGCCACATCATCTTTTGTAAAACAAAACATTTTGTTTTTCTAAAGCAAGGCTAAGCATCAAAATCCTTTTTTAAAACGGGTGATCAAGGAAGGTAATCAAATTCAAGGAAGGTAATGCAGGAATTGTTTTAGCAATCAACTCCTATCACCTAATGCATCAAACAAGTGAGAAAGATTTTAAAAACACAAGGAGGTGGCTAATGCACCGGGGCTTGCCTTCATTTATAGGTGAGTCAGGCTCGGATCCGCAGATGTCAAAGTAAAAAACAATTCCCTGCCTGATGTTCCACAGGTGGTGGCGGTGAAGTCTTCTCTTCTTCTTTCTCAACCTCTTCCTCGTTTTCTAAATATAACCATATAGGTATATATATATAAGAATGAATGCCATGTAATGCTCATGAGAGTGCAAAGATAATAATAGTTTATTATCTAAAGTCTTGAATACAACTTTCCTTCACGGAACTCCGAGAACTTAGGGTTTCCGGAGTCATTAGTGAAGTTCAAAGAGCAGGGGGTAGGGTTTTGGGTTCTAGTATCAAACAAGGTCCAAATCAAACCAAATTCTACCCAAGGCTTCTAAATAATGCTTAGGGTTCAAATAAAAAGTTTGGGCATTTTTGGAATTATTATCTATTTTCTAAAAATCCAGAAGCAATGCTTTAGGCTATTTTAAATAACCCAAAATTCCCTATTTGTCCTACAAATCATAAAACTATTTTTTATTAAATTCTATGGAAAATTAGGAATCTAACAAAATTGGTATTATATTTTTAGGATTTTTCTACAATTTCCTAGAATTTATGTGGCTCTGGAAGAAAAAGAAAAAGGAAAACTTGCAACAGTTATTGGACCGAGCCCAGAAGGGCCCAACTACAGCAGAAGCGCGCGCGCGCCCGCGCCCGCGGTGGAGGCTTTGCAGAAAGGCCCTTGGCATCCTGGCTAATCTGAAATGAGCACAAGCACTATTTTCGGGGGTCACTGACAGTTTGCAGAAACACCCCAGAATTTCTAATCCTTTGCAACCCGAGTCCCTGGCGGCAAGCAACGTCGTGCAGAGCTCCGACGAGCTCGCGCACAAGCCAATCCATGCAAAGACTGGCGCTCTCCGTCGACTGGAACCTAATTCACATCTCCCCCGAAGTTTCCCCTAAATCAATTTCACCAATGACGCACTACAACGCCCTGGCCACGGTGACAGTGGTTATCGCGCACACCTGACCGCGTTCCCGGTGATTAACGAGGTTCTAGCTTAATTGGATGGGTCGACGATCATCCAGAGCAAGTAAGAATGCCGAAACAAGAACGCAGATGGCGAGAATGGACTTGATTTGGGCTAGCCACGGCGAGCTTGATTTCACGGCGACGGAAACCGAATTGGGGAATACCCAAAATTCGGGCACACTAGTGATCGACTGGGGGCAATGCTTGGTGGCTGGGTGCGTGATGATGTTGCGGAGCTGAAGGAGGGCTCAATTTATAGGCCTAGTGAGCGGTGGCCATGAATTTGAAGGAGGACGCGCGACGGTCGGAGGAGGGACAGGTCACTGGCGCAATGGCTTGGTGTCCAACGTCGTGGCAATCGCTCCGGTGATCAACGGAGAGCGAGAGCAGGATATGGCGATGCGGTGGAAAGGGTTAGACACGCGGCGGACAATGGTGACGGCTTAACAACGGTGAGAATCCTTGTCCGAGGGGTGGTGAGCAACGGGAGAGGTACCGCGGCTAGCCGGAGTGGCGTCCAGCTCACCGGCGGTGAAGATTTTCCTACCCCACGATGTTATCCATCTGCCACGAGCACGAATCCAGACGCCGGTGACACGAATCGCGGTGGAGGATTGGTCGTCGGCGGTGAGGTTGCCGCGCTGGCGTTCTGATCCAGTTCTGGTACTGTACCATGGCAAGCTCCCATCAGTGCACCTGACAGCCAATGTTTGGGCTCAATTTTCTCTCAAATTTCCATGGCAACCTTCCTAAAGTCCTGCAACAAAGTTGGAGAGCTACAAACCAGCTAAAATTTTGCCATAGCAGCCATAGCCAAATCCCTACTAAATCATGTTTGAATTTGTGCCCAAAGTTCCTGCAGTGCACTGTCAGTCTAAAAATTCAGACTTAAGTTGACCTGACAGCCTGACTTTGAGTGTGATTATCTCCAAATTCTTCATAACAACCTTGCTTACACTCTTAAGAAAAATTGTTCACCTAAGATAGATCTACATAGTTGATGTGGTGACCTAGGGCAAATTCTCAATATTTTGAAAGATACAAAGGCTCAAAGTTGAATCAATCACACTGAAATTCAGACTTCATCAAGTGAGTCAAGTGTGGCTCTTTTGCACTTAAGTCCAAATATCAAGCTTTGGATTGCAAACCCTCATGATTGGGAACCATATGACTTAGGATACTTATTTAACATGGTTTTTACACTTTAGTCCACAAGTGCACTATTTTTGCACATAGGCCCCTAGGGTTTGGATTTAGGGTTTTCCATGGTTTCAATTATGGTTTCTGGTATCTTAGGGGTGTAAATGTAATATAGGTCCATTCTTAGTAATATTTTATGACTATTTCACTTAATCTTTGGGGTTTTCTCTATTTAGTCCCTGTTTTGCCCTTCTAATCCCCATTTAGGGTTAAGTACCCTACATTAGGGTCTTATTTGCAAAATGCCATAACAATACAACTTGCTTGAAATTTTTACCTAGTAAATGCATTCTAGGTGTATCAAACATATGAAATGCTGATGCTCATGAAGTTATGCTCAAGTTTTAGTAACAGTAACACCAAGGGTGTTACAATGGTACCCCAGACTGTAGGACCCGCATAGATTTAGATCCATAGATTGATGGAGTCGGAGTCTGTAATAATGCGTACTTCAGTGTCTTAGTATAGTCAGTCTTAGTTAGAGTTAGTTTGGTTATCTTTTGTTGGATGCTTATCATGATGAACATGTAATGAAGTTGGATCTTTGTAATGATTGTCACCAAGGGGTGGGTATATCCTGCAACTTGGTGTAGTTATTAATAAAGTCAGTTATTTAGTTGGGTAATCCATTTATTTCTGATTTCCTCTTTATCTGAGAAGTTGTCAGTGGAGATGATCAATTGTTCAGTGCTATGAAGATTTGCGTATATCTTTTCTTATGCTGAAAGACTGCAGAGTCAGATCCGATATGCATGTGGTTTCTACAGATGTATGAGAACAGGCGCAGAGGTGCGAGGCGTGCTCAGCCAGAGCAACAGGCACCCCAGGAGGAGGCAGCTCCGCAGCAGCATTTGCCACCACCACCCCCGATGACCATTGAGCAGTTGTTCTTGATGCAAACCCAGGCAGTTCAGGCAATTGGTTAGACATTAGCAGCGATGCAGCAGGTTCAACGGCAGCCACCACCACCTCAGCCTCCAGTGCAAGTCCAGATGCCTCAAGTGCCCAGGGACAAGCGGGCAAAGTTCATGAGGGGCCATCCCCCTGTGTTTGCCCACTCTGCTAATCCCATGGACGCAGAAGATTGGCTGTGTACTATGGAGCGTGAGTTGCACACTGCTCAATGCAACGACCGTGAGAAGGTGTTGTATGGTCCCCGACAGCTGAGGGGAGCAGCACAATCTTGGTGGGAGTCTTACCTCGCCACTCATGCCAACCCTAAAGCCATTACTTAGGAGGAGTTCAAGGACAATTCCGTCGCTACCATGTGCCCGAGGGACTGATGATAGTGAGGAAGGAGGAATTTCTCGCCCTGAAGCAAGGTCCCCTGTCCGTCAGTGAGTACAAGGATAAGTTTTTGTAGTTGTCACGTTACGCCCGAGAAGACGTCAACATGGATGCCAAGAGGCAGTACCGCTTTCTGAGAGGATTGGTTGATCCCCTCCAATACCAGCTCATGAACCACACTTTCCCCACCTTCCAGCATTTGATAGACAGAGCAATCATGACTGAAAGGAAGAGTCGGGAGATGGAGGATATGAAGCACAAGATTGGTGGACCTCAAGCCAGGAGTAGCAGTCGTCCCCGCTACTCAGGCAACTCGCCACAGCAATTCAAGCAAGGCCACCAGCACCAGCACCAGCATCAGCGTCAGCATCAACACCAGTACCAGAGGCAGTTTCCTTAGCAGCAGCAGCAGTACCGTCAGAACACTCAGCCGGGAGGAAATCAGTACCAATGTCAGAACAACCAGGCAGCTCATCTTCCTGCCCCAGCAACCAACCAGAATGGCCAAGTAGCCCCAGCACAAATAGGAGGTCGTGCATGCTTCTACTGTGGAGAATAGAATCACTGGGCGAAGAACTATCCCAAGAAAGCAGCCTAGCAACCGCCAACAGTCAATGCCCCAGCAAGACAAGGAGCACCACAACAAGCACCAGGAGTCCGTGGTCAGGCCTACAACCGTGGAAAGGTGAACCACCTGGAGACCGAAGCAATCCAGGATGCCCAGGACGTGGCAGTAGGTATGTTTCCAGTCGAATCCTTCCCAGCAAAAGTATTATTTGATACTGGTGCCACACATTCTTTTGTTTCTGCATCTTGGGTAGAATCACATAGCATCCCCATAGAACCAATGATCCCACCTTTGAGAGTTAATTCAGTTGGGGAAAAGTTCAGTTCGATAGGATTTGTCCGAATCTAAGGATTGAAATAAGGGGGATAGCCTTCCCCGCTAGCCTAGTAGTAATGGGAACTCAAGGGTTAGATGTCATCCTAGGGATGAATTGGCTACACAGAAACCAAGCCACTGTCAGTTGTGACAAGAGGACAGTTAAGTTGGTGTCCCCATCCGGAAAGGAGGTAGTAACCAAGCTATACTTACCTGAACTAGAAGAAGGAGCCTGTCACCATTTATCAGTAGATGACGAGGAGTCCAATCCGATTGAAACAATTAGGATTGTGTCAGAATTTCCCGATGTATTCCCTGAAGAGTTACCAGGCATGCCACCTAAAAGGAAAGTTGAATTTGCCATAGAGCTTATCCCAGGCACCACCCCTATTTCCAAGAGAGCTTATCGAGTGTCCAGACTAGAATTGGTGGAACTCAAGAAGGAAATTGACGAGTTGTTAGAGAAAGGTTACATCAGGCCGAGTACCTCACCTTGGGCAGCTCCAGTGTTATTTGTGGAGAAGAAGGATGGCACAAAGAGTATGTGCATCGATTACAGAGCTTTGAATGAGGTAACTGTCAAGAATAAGTACCCCCTGCCTCGAATTGAAGACTTATTTGATCAGTTGAGAGGCGGCAGTGTGTTCTCAAAGATAGATCTGAGGTCAGGTTACCATTAGCTGAGCATCCGACCCTCAGACATACCGAAGACCACATTCATCACCAAGTATGGACTATATGAGTTCATGGTTATGTCATTCAGATTGACGAATGCGCCAGCTTACTTCATGTATCTGATGAACAGTGTGTTCATGGACTACCTCGACAAATTCGTAGTTGTGTTCATAGATGATATCCTTATATATTCCCAGAATGAGCAAGAGCATGGGAACATTTGAGGAAAGTACTTCAAAGGCTACGAGATTGCCAGTTGTATGCCAAGCTTAGCAAGTGTGAGTTCTGGATCAGCGAAGTTCTATTCTTGGGTCACATAATAAACCGAGATGGACTAGCTGTGGATCCAAAGAAGGTAGCAGCGATTCTGGACTAGAAAGCACCAAAAGATGTCCGAGGAATCAAGAGTTTCATTGGAATGGCTGGCTATTATCGGCGTTTTATTGAGGGTTTCTCCAAGATTGCTAGACCAATGACAACATTGCTAGCAAAGAAAGTTGAGTTCAAGTGGACCCCAGCGTGCCAAGAATCATTTGAGATGTTGAAATGGAAGTTGACAACAGCACCGGTGTTGGTTCTGCCAGATGTTCACAAGCCATTCTCAGTATACTATGATGCTTCGTACACTAGACTGGGATGTGCGTTAATGCAGGAAGGGAGAGTAGTGGCATACTCATCCCGACAATTGAAAGTTCATGAGAAGAATTATCCTACTCATGACCTGGAACTAGCAGTAGTGGTTCATGCACTGAAAACCAAGAGACATTATCTTTATGGGCAGAAGTGTGATATCTACACGGACCACAAGAGCCTCACGTACATATTCACTCAGTCAGAGTTAAACATGAGACAACGAAGATGGCTAGAACTGATCAAAGACTATGACCTGGAGATTCATTATCACCCAGGCAAAGCAAATGTGGTTGCAGATGCTCTTAGCAGGAAGAGTCAAGTCAATATGTTGGCCGCTCACCCGATGTCGTTTGAGCTAGCAAAGGAATTCGACAGGTTGAGTGTCGGATTTCTGAACAACACTCAAGGAGTGACAATTGAGCTAGAGCCCACTCTAGAGCAAGACATCAGAAAAGGTCAGAAGGATGACGAGAAGATCAACGAGATCTGGCAGCTAATCATCGATGGGAAAGGTCCAGATTTCCGTGAAGATGCAGAAGGAGTGGTATGGTTCAAAGATAGACTGTGTGTTCCCAACATCACCTCGATTCGGGAACTGATTCTTAAGGAAGCTCATGAGACAACGTATTCTATACACCCTGGTAGTGAGAAAATGTACCAAGACTTGAAGAAGAGATTCTGGTGGTATGGTATGAAAAGAGAGATAGCAGAGTATGTGGCTAGATGCGACAGTTGTCAGAGGATCAAGGCAGAACATCAGAGACCCGCAGGATTGTTGCATCCGTTGCAGATTCCTCAGTGGAAATGGGATGAGATTGGGATGGACTTTATAGTTGGTCTGCCCCGCACTCGAGCTAGTTATGACTCCATCTGTGTAGTAGTGTACCGTTTGACAAAGACGACCCATTTCATACCAGTCAAGACCACCTATAACAACGCAGTGTTGGCAGAGTTATACATGTCTCGGATTTTGTGCTTGCATGGTATTCCAAAGAAGATAATATCGGATAGAGGCACCCAGTTTACTTCTCACTTTTGGCAGTAGCTACACGAAGCTTTGGGTACACAATTGAAATTCAGTTCAGCTTATCACCCGCAGACAGATGGCCACACTAAGAGAACCAACCAGATTCTTGAAGCTATGTTGAGAGCTTGTGCTTTGCAAGACCAGTTAGGTTGGGACAAGAGACTATCGTATGCAGAATTCTCCTACAACAATAGCTACCAAGCCAGTTTGAAGATGTCACCATTCAAAGCACTTTATGGGAGGAATTGCAGAACTCCATTGCATTGGGACCAACCCGGCGAAAGACAGGTATTCGGCCCAGAGATTTTGCTTGAAGCCGAAGAGAATATCAGGATGATCCGGGAAAATCTAAAGGCAGCACAGTCTAGACAGCGAAGCTATGCCAATACTAGAAGAAGAGAACTCAATTTTGAAGTGGGAGACTATGTCTACTTGAAAGTGTCGCCCATTAGAGGAACCAAGAGGTTTGGAGTCAAAGGCAAGTTAGCACCTCGCTATATCGGCCCATATCAGATTCAAGCCAGACGTGGAGAAGTGGCTTATCAACTCAGCTTACCAGAGAACCTGTCCGAAGTGCATGATGTGTTCCACGTGTCTCAGTTAAAGAAATGCTTGCGAGTACCAGAAGAGCAGTTGCCAATGGATGACCTTGAAGTTCAAGAGGATCTGACATATATTGAGAAGCCAACGCAAATTCTGGAGATAACATATCGAGTCACTCGGAGGAACACCATCAGAATGTGCAAAGTCAAATGGGGCCATCACTCAAAAGAAGAAGCAACCTGGGAAAGAGAAGATGATCTGAGAGCCAAGTACCCTGAACTCTTTGCTAGCGAGCCCTGAATCTCGAGGGCGAGATTCGTTTAAGGGGGATAGGTCTGTAACACCCTAAATTTGAGGGTATAAAATTTCTTTCTGATGATCACCCAAATTCATGTGTTACTCTTCTCTATCTCACTCTAGTTTCTCTCTCTAGTTTTCTCTCTCTCTTTCTCTTTTAATTAGAGTTAGTTGTATTAGTGAGGGATTATTTATTTTATTTTGCCCAAAACATATGAGTCATGGAATGTTGCATCATATTGAGCCTAAATATTCTTTGAAATGTTGCACATATTTGATTTGGTTTGAATTTGAAACTTGATTTGAATTTGAATTGAAAACCCTAGAGAAAATAAATAGAAAAGGCAATAGAAATTCCAGGAAAAATAGGAAAAAACCAATTCGGCCCAAGGCAGCCCATTAAGCCCAGCCCGCGCGCGCACGCCCGCGCCCGCGCGTCCCTGTGCCTGACAGGCGGACCCCTCCTGTCGGCGCAAACCCGAGCGCCCTCTCTCCCTCGCTCTCTCGCTACTCCGTGGAACTGACCTGTCGGCGCCGTTGCTCTCGCCCATGCCCGCCTTCCCTCTCTCTGGCCCACCGACCCCACCTCTCAGTGCGTCCCTAACCTCTCGCCCACGATCTCCCCGCCGTGGGCATGCCCACGATCGCGCGTTCTTCGGCCACGTCCGAGCCCCCGCGCCCCTTTTGAAACCCGCGCCCTGCTCGCCCACCTCCCCTCATCCATTAGCGCCCTCTACCCAGCTCTCTCGCCCTCTCTCTCGCTCTGCCCACGCGAACCAAGAACCTCCGCCACCGCCCATCGACGTCCACCGCCTGTTCCATGGCCGCCGTTGCGCCCGTGCCCCGTCCAGTGTCACGGTAAGCTTCGCCTTGCCGTCAGCTGCTCGGGACACCCTTCAGTGTGCCCTCTCCCTCTCTGGTCTGTCCGTTCTGTGCTCACCGGAGTGGTTCTTGCGTAGCCGGAGCTCCGCCACTGTCGCCCCGTCGCATCCCTGTGCCTCCGCCGTTGCCCCGTTGTAACACCCCTGGTGTTACTGCCACTAAAACTTGAGCATAACATCATATGCATTGGCATATCATGTGTTTGTCACACCTAGAGTGCATTCACTAGGCAAAAATTTCAAATAAGTTGTTTTGATTTCATGAGTAAAACCCTAGAGTAGGGTACTTAACCCTAATCCGGGCTCAGAAGAATAAACAAAGCTTAACTAAGAGAAAACTTCAAAACTTAGTTGAAATGATCATACAATATCACCTTGGATGGACTTAAGTAGCATCCAAACCCTAGAAGCAACAAAACCCCTAAATAGACCCCTAGAAAACCCTGGAATGAAACCCTAGGGGTTATTTGTAAAAGTGTGCACATTTTGGACCTAAATGCAAAAAAACCATGAAATTAGGGTACCTTAACTCATATGATTCACATGTATGTGGATTTGCAAATTAAACCTTGAGATTTGGACTTATTTGCAAAAAGCCCCACTTAAACTCTATTGAGTTAAGTCTGAATTTCAGTGGAATAGGGTCAACTTTGAAGCCATATATCTTCCAAATTATGAAGATTTTGCCCTAGGTCGACACATCAAATTTGTAGAGCTATAAAAGGGGAATAACTTTGCTATAGGGATTAAACCATGGTCACATGAAGAATTTGGAGTAAAATGAGCCCAAAGTTGGGCTGTCAGACTACCCTAAGCCTGAATTCAGAGTGATAGTGGGATTGGATGAACTTAGGGCTCAATTTTAAGCAAGATCCTGTGACTTTTTGCGGGGGCACGATGTAGCAAAGTTGGAGCTGGTCTATTAGGCTATAACTTTGCTACAGAACAATGGTCTTGTTGCCATGTAAAATGAGGAGGAAATTCGCCCCAAACATGGTCTGTCAGGCTAACTGAAGAACAATCCCATGGTACAGTAAACAAATAGGATCAGGTTCAGATCCCCTCGCCGCCGACGAGCCATGCGCTCGAATTCGCGCTCGCTGTGGTGATTCGCGCTCGGATCAGTTAGATAACGCCGGGGGTAAGTAAATATCACGCCGTGGATACACTCCAGCCACTATTTTACTCCGGCCATCGTACCCGAGCAGATCATGGTTGCTTCGGATGGGTTTGCCGGAGATAGCCACTTCACGGCCTTGCGCCACGTGCCTTGGCACGTTAACCACACCGCCGTGACTCACGTTAGCCCATCCGGTGGTTGCCGGGAAGCTTGCCACGGTAATTGCCACCAATCGCGCGTGCCAGTGAACCCCTCTTTCTCCGCCCGCCGCGCGACTTCCTCAAATTCACTGGCCACCGCTCAAGCCTGCTATAAATTGCGCATACCCATGGCTCCGTTAAGTAGTCAAGCCCTTCATCCAGCAACCCATGCCTCGAATCATCCTCTAGAGTTCCCCAATTTGGGATTTCCCCCAAATCAACCTAGAACACCGAGCGGTGTGACCTCGCCGTGGCCAACGAGTTTCAGGTCCGTTCATGTCCATTGTCCTGTTGTTTCAGCACCCTTACTTGCTGCTGATACTCGCTGACCCATCCGATTAAGCTAGGAGGTCTTAGATCACCAGGAACACGTTCACTCATCCGCTTGTTCACGCTGTCTCCGTGGACCAGTTGATGTAGAGCCTCATTGGTGAACTTGAGTGAGGGGAAATGATTAAGAGGGGTCCAATTTGGTGTCTGCCGCACGGGAGCACCTGTCGTTGCGGGATACGGCCGGTACAAGCTCATCGGAGCTCGGTTCCCCGCCGTTCGCCGTCGTGGACTGCGAGCTGTGAAGAGATAGAAGTGTAAGGGCTTATTCGCAAATGTTAGTGACCCGGTTAAATAGTGCGGAGGATTCTTCCTTAGATATTCAAACCCCTGAGGGCTTCGGTGTAAAACCGCCCCGCGGGCGCGGGCGCGCGTGGGTTCTCCCCTTCTGTAGGCCGGTTGACGTGAATTCAGCCCAACACTATTCATTGTTTTTCCTTTTCTTTTTCTGCCAGGATTAAAGAATTTCTAGAACATTATATAAAAATGCTAAAAATACCAGACCAATTTTGCTAGGTTTCTAATTTTTTTATAGTATTTAATAAAAATAGTTTCCTGATTTTTAGTTCAAATAGGGAATTTTGGGACATTTAAAATAGCCAAAATCCATACTTCTGGAATTTTATAGGATAATTTATAATCCCAAAATTCACCAAACTTTTTAAACAAGCTTTAAGTAATATTTAGAAACCTTGGGTAAAATTTGGTATGCTTTGGACCATGTTTGGTACTTAGAACCCAAAACCCTAGTCCCCTGCCCTATGAACTTCACTATAGACTCCAAAAACCCTAATTTCCCGGAGATCCGTGAAGGAAAGTTATATTCAAGACATTAGATAATAAACTTTTATTATCTTTGCATTTTCATGAGCATTACATGAGCATTCATGATTATATATGGCTATATCTAGAGAACGAGGAGGAAATAGAAGTTGAAGAAGCAAGGACTACACCACCACCTAAAGAACCTCAGGTAAGAAACTGCTTTTACTTTGATATATGTGGAGCAGAGCCTGATTCACCTATCACACAAGGCAAGCCCCGGTACATTTGCCACCTCCTTGCTATTTTAAAATCTTTCTCACTTACTTGATGCATTAGGTGATAGGAGTTGTGTGCTAAACCAGTTGCTGCATTTCCTTCCTTGGATTTGATTACTTCTCCTTAATCCCTGATTTACAAAAAGGTTTTTCTTATGCTTAGCTTTGCTCTAGAAAACAAAATGTTTTGTTTTCACAAAAGATGATGCTTCAAAGTGGGTGGGATGTTTTCAAAATAAAACTTGATGGTGGATCCATCATGGCCATGATGGGTTCAACATCAGACAAGATGTACCTCTGCTAGGTACCAAACTTTGGGTGTGAAATGATAAAGCTGAGACCGAGCGAGTGACTTGCACGAGAAGAGAGTCTCGGTGTAGTGTCTTCGTCTGAGTCGATTAAGGACCTTCTTGATGTAGGCTTGCTGATCGAGGACCCTTTAACTGGTCACATGCCTCATCATGGGTAAGCTTTGCCTCGGGCAGACTAATACCAGAATAAGATAACACGCAATGGGAGTGGAGAGATGACGAGAGTAGCGTGTACCCTCCATGGCAAGAGGTTGGACGGTGGTGTATCTGTGCTCTCGGTTGGCGTGAACCTGATCTGGTCTTAAGAACCCTGGTGGCGAGTTGACATATGCAAGGGTTAAGTGCTACATATGTCATGTGATTGGAGATCCTCAGCTGAGTATAATCGATTCGGATCGCCGTAACTTCGTGTCACACCCGGCTTTAAGGAACAAAGCCAGGTGCATCTCATACATGTGCCAAGAAGACAACATATATAATAACAGAGTGTATAGAGATAAATGTCACAATAATCAGAGTATTTATTACATAGCGGAAGACTTATTACAAAATAAAAGAATAAACATAAAACGAACTAAGGATCGTCGGCGCCAATGTCAACTGAGAAACGCCACCTAGATCAGATCAAACTCCTCGCCTCGTGGCTCCTCCTGAACCACCTGCTCTTCTCCTATGGGGGGTGTGAGACAGCAAGGGTGAGCTCACATACGTTCATTGCTCAACAAGTCGTGGGGAATAATGTGACATGAACTCACCAAAGGTGGGAGCTCATGGAGTGTAAGGCTTATCAAAGAGAATGGTTAAAGCTGAGCATTGCTTTTAAGTAGCTGGTCAAAATTTTATTAGCAATTACTAAGTGTAAGTAAATACCAAACCTTAATAAATAATAGAACAAAATTAATAATAAACCCATGCATATGCAAATGACAAAATTGAATTTAAGTTCCATAATTTAATCATCAGAGAGTCCTGAGCTGCTCATGACCGTGAGCTCGGCTAGTATACCAGTTTTACACTCTGCAGAGGTGGTACCCTTTACCCACAAGTCATGTTACTCATCTGCCAAGGGATCGCGACTTCCCATACACCTCTACCAAGGAGGTGAGGCAGGGTAACACTACGAGGCCTTTACAAAGTTCCATTAGCTTCAGAAAACCTGCTACAGTTTATAGGAAGCTCCAATGCAGGGTTCTTGCCTGACCGCCATCGCAGCAAAATCAACCAAGGACCTCCCTACACTGACCACTCCCCTACTGCCCTTGCCCCTTTCGGGTAAGGTAGTCCTCCACTAGCTTTCCTAATTAATCAGCCAAGGGCGTCCATAAACCCTTGTGGTGGCACGTGTTTCTCAAGTTAAGCTCTATGTTCCAATTAAAATTAATGATCTTGACATGAACATAAATAGAATAACAAAATAACTGGAACATAGATATGATAAATAATTATCCCAAATCCATGTAAAGCAATAGCAAACTACCCAAGTGATTCAGGGATAAACAAGGTAATGAGATAAAAAATCTAGGGTAACCTATTGGGTCCCATCAAAATTAACCTATGCATGAATAAATGATATTAAAGAACATTATTGGGTAAAAGTGGTCAAGGGCACAACTTGCCTTCAATGAGCTCCTGCTCATCTACTTCAACCTGCTGCTCACCAGGATCCTCGGCAACAGGCTCTTCTACTCGCCACAATACAAACAAGCACAGTGCATATAGAGAAATTAACATTACACCAAACATATAAACAAAAATACACAGTAATAATCTACACCTTAAAATAAAATTCTAGGAACAGGAATCATAATTTTTGGAGTTATAGAATTTAAGTTATGAATTTTCAAAGGTTCCATGTGTTTTAAATAGGATTAAGTGAGAAATAACTTTTCTTACTGTTTTCATGATAAACAGAGGCTCTGAGTGATATAGAATAAAACTATAAAATTTTAGAAAGTGGAATGGACTAATTTGGACTAAAAATGGATTTTCTATGAATTATTGAAGTTCTAGCAATTATTTTCCTATTAAAAATCTATTTTCTACTTCATTTATTTAATTTAAACGATCTCTGGACTGGGCCTCAATTACCAGAAACGTCAGAGGGCTCGAGGTAATAATCCGCAGACTCAGGACATAGTGCCAGAGGATTGCAGGTTGATTCCTAGATTGTACAGGGTCTCTTTTATAAAATCAATAGCCGAAGGGGTACGGGGACGTTACGGCCGTTGGATTAGATCGGAACGGCCGGGATTAAAACAGTTCTATCTGAATCGGTACGCAATCGCGACCGTTCGATCCCCAGCGAATGCACCAAATTTAAATTCACCAGATTGAATCGCGTTCGCCAGATCCGAAATGGACGTACTAGATCAAGACACCGCGAATCGGTATTCCGCCGCCGATCCCAGACGTTGGCTACACATCTAACGGCTGTGGCGCATCCCCCAATCCGTGACCCCCGAGACCAACGACGGCGAGCCGAGGCGCGGTGGCGCCATTGCCGGACTTTCGGGTTTCGGTGATTTAGCGCCCTAAACATGCTTCTGTTGGGTGCTACGCCTACCAGGAACGAAAACGAGTATGCGCAAGTGATTTATTTCGACGATTGCCGCGCAGGGGTCACTGGCACCGGAGACGCGCGAACGATGGTGGTGGTGAATCGACGACGACAAATTCCCGGCGCCACAGTTGGTGATTCCGCAACGCGCCACTACTAATCGATCCGCCACACCCGGGTGGACCACTATGGCGAACCCCGACGGCGAAACGCGGGCCGAGCTTGCAACCCGAGGATTGTGCACTCCCTTCCCCCTCCGAGTCGGCGATGGAGTTGTAGTGCGAGAACTGTGCGCAAGGGCGGATTTGGAGCTGCGGATGTACAAGTCTTATAGCCCGGAGCTCCCGACGGTAGTTACGCGGGGTTTGTTGGAGTTCACGCCCGGATTTTGAGCTGGATTCGTGACGGACACGACCCAGCGAAAGCGCGGCGCTCCAGAGCGAAGATCCGCGGCCGGGATGACAAAAGGGGGCCACCCGTCGGTGACAGCACAGAAAGTGGTGCGCGCGCCGCGCAACCGACCCGTGGGCTCCACCCGTCAGCCGACCGGTGCACGCGCGCGAGATGGGCTGCGCGGAGATGATGTGGGCCGGACAGTGTGGTTTCCTGATGGGCCGAACCGAGTTCTGCAGCCCAAGTAAGTCCTCTTTCTCTTTTTTTTTCTTTTATGTTTTATTTTCTGTTTTTCTTATTCATAAACATTTTGAATTCCAATTTGAATTTGAATCAAATTATGGGTTCCACCCTTGAGTCAGGTGTTACATTAAAATAATGGCATAGGAATAATATTTTATTTATTTATTTTATATTATTTTTACTCACATAAAATTTTCTTTCTTTCCTTTTCTAGGGTTTCTTTTAGATTGTTCATTCTACTTTGGACTTTCTACTATATTCCTTATCACAAAATGCACACACAAAAACAATATCCAGCATGATGCATCATTTTAATGGCATATATTCTTTTATTAATTATTTGCTTTTGAATATGGTATTCACATGAGATGATGCATAAAGGTTAAACCCACATAAGGAGAAGTTGTTTCTCTATTGGTATTATTTCTAGCAATTTACAAAGTGGGTGTTACAAATCCTACCCCCCTTAAAAATAATCTCGTCCTCGAGATTTAAGAAGACTTAGGGAAAAGATGGGGAAAGTCTATGTGAAGCTCTTCTTCTCTTTCCCAGGTCGCTTCATCTTCTCCGTGGTGACTCCATTGGACTTTGCACATCTTTATCACCTTATTTCTTGTAACTCGAGTCAATGTGTCAAGAATCTTGATTGGATACTCCATGTAAGTCAAATCACCCTGAACACTGAGCTCTTCCATCGGTAACTGTTCCTCAGGGACACGGAGACACTTCTTAAGTTGAGACACGTGGAACACATTATGCACATCTGATAGACTAGCAGGTAATTCGAGTTGGTATGCCATTTCCCCAACTTGCCTAAAGATCAAGAATGGTCCAATATAGCGAGGGACAATTTGCCCTTAACTTTGAATCTCCTCATTCCACGAAGTGGTGACACCTTGAGGTACACATAATCTCCTTCCTCAAATTCCAGTGGTCTTCTTCTATTATCAACATAACTCTTTTGCGTAGTTTGAGCCACTATCAAATTCTCTCGAATTATACAGACTTGTTCTTCTGCTTCTTGAATCAGTTCAGGCCCAAAGAACTGTCTCTCCCCAGTCTGATCCCAATATAGAGGAGTCCTGCACTTTCTCCCATATAAAGCTTCAAAAGGTGACATCTTCAGACTGGCCTGGTAACTATTATTATATGAGAACTCAGCATATGGTAGACTTTTATCCCAACTTCCTCCATGCTGAAGGGCACAAGCTCTCAACATATCTTCCAAAACTTGATTAGTCCTTTCAGTTTGTCCATCAGTCTGAGGGTGATAAGCTGTACCAAAATTCAACTTCGTACTCATATTCTCATGAAAACTTTTCCAAAATCTAGAGGTAAACTGTGATCCTCTATCCAAAACGATCTTCTTTGGTACTCCATGTAAACACACTATCCAAGCCATATATAACTCAGCAAATTGAGATCACTTATAAGTAGTCTTGACAGGAACGAAGTGAGCTACTTTAGTCAATCTATCCACAATCACCCATATAGCATCATATCCTTTCTGGGTGTGAGGCAATCCAGTAATAAAATCCATACCAATCTCTTCCCACTTCCACTCGGGTATCTTCAGTGGGTGCAATAATCCAGCTGGCCTATGGTGTTCAGCCTTAACTCTTTGACGCACATCGCACATAGCCACATGTGCAGCCACATCTCTGTTGAATCCATACCACCAATATTTCCGCTTCAAATCCTGATACATCTTGGTACTACCAGGATGAATAGAATAATCCGAGTCATGGGCCTCCTTTAAAATAGTCTCTCGAAGGCTTTCAATATCAGGAACACACATCTTGTCCTTGAACCATATAGTGCCTTGCTCATCTTCCGTGAATTTCGGACCTCGACCTTCAGTAATTAGATCCTTAATCTCTTGTATCTTAGCATCACCAATTTGACCTTTGCGAATTTCTTGCTCCAAGGTAGGTTCCACATCAATAGTAACTCCTTCAGTATGAGCAACTATCCCCAGGTTAAGTCTCCTAAAATCCTCAACAATCTCATCGGGTAGCTGGGCAACAATAGCTGAATGAACATGCTCCTTGCGACTCAAGGCATCTGCAACCAAATTTGCCTTGCTCGGGTGATAGTGAATCTCCAAATCATAATCCTTAATAAGCTCCAACCAACGGCGTTGCCTAAGGTTGAGATCCTTTTGAGTGCATATATACTTCAAACTCTTATGATCCGTGTACACTTGGCACTTGGTCCCCATGATATAATGTCTCCAAATCAACGGCTGCCAATTCCAAGTCATGAGTGGGGTAGTTCAATTCATGTTTGTGTAACTGACGAGAAGCATAGGAAATCACATGTCCTTCCTGCATGAGCACACATCCTAAGCCTTGGCCACATGCATCACAATAGATATCAAATCCTTTCTGTAGGTCTAGCATAACCAATACTGGTGGCGACATCAATCTTTTCTTCAATTGATCAAAGCTGTCTTGGCACTTCTCGTCCCACTTAAATTCTCTTCCTTTCTCCAAAAGCGAAGTCATAGGCTTAGCAATCTTAGAAAATCCTTCAATAAATCTCTGATAATATCCTGCTAATCCCAAGAAACTTCGAATCTCAGTAACTGTAGTGGGTACTCTCCACTCCATTATCTCCTTAACTTTAGCAGGATCCACTGATATTCCTCCATTAGAAATAATATGACCAAGAAATGGCACCTCGCCAATCCAGAACTCGCATTTGCTATACTTGGCATAGAGTTGATTGTCTCGTAGCTTCTGTAGCACCAATCTCAGATGTTCCTCATGATCACTATCACTCTTGGAATAAATAAAAATGTCGTCGATGAACACCACGACGAATCTATCCAAGTACTCCATAAACACCTTATTCATCAAGTTCATAAAATAACCTGGTGCATTGGTTAATCCAAACGACATAACCGTAAACTCATATAATCCATATCGAGTCGAGAAAGCCGTCTTGGGAATATCCGATGGTCTAATCCTCATCTGATGGTAACCGGATCGAAGATCAATCTTCGAGAATACTCTAGCTCCTCTCATCTGATCAAATAAATCCTCAATACGGGGCAACGGATACTTGTTCTTCACAGTGACATCATTAAGTGATCTATAATCCACACACATCCGCTGAGATCCATCCTTCTTCTGTACAAACAAAACCGGTGCTCCCCAAGGTGAGGAATTCGGACGAATATATCCAGCCTCTTGTAATTCCATTAATTGCTTCTTAAGTTCTTTTAACTCTTCTACAGACATCCTATATGACCGTTTGGGAGTAGGAGTAGTCCCAGGTAAGAGATCAATGACAAACTCAACTTCCCTATCTGGTGGCATCCCTGGTAACTCCTCTGGAAAGACATCCGGAAAATCCCTAACTGCACGGATGTTGTCACCCACAAACTTCTCATCTACTAAGAATGACGCTAGTCTGATGGTGGTAGTTACTGCAACTTCAACTTCAAATCTTTGTCATTTGGAACTGGAGAGTTCTACGGTTCCCTTAGCACAGTGTATATACTGCCTTTGCCTTTCTTAACCATGACATACCAAGGATCACGTCTATAGTGCTCTCTTCTAACACTATAGGGTAGTCCATCTGGGTTAGAAATAAAGGGTAAGAAAGGAAGATTTGTAGACAAGGCGAGTAATTACGAGAAATGTTACTGCGGAGGATTTATTAGCTAAGTAGATTAGTGTGTTATCCACTAAAGCTAGTACATTACCTTATGGTGGTACAAGCTAAGATGCCCAACTATAATGTTTCAATCAATCAAAGAAGCAAATCAAGCATTTATCATCAGAACAATCAACCAACAATTTTTTTAATAGAGAAAATAGTTTTAGTTTTATCTTAGGTCTCCTATCTCTTAAAAAGTTCATAAATGTAGGATTCCAAGGTGTGAAATTCATCTTGTCTTAGAGTTGAAAAGATAAGAGTAATCAGAGTAGAGTAGCAAAAGGTGAGACAAGATCAAGATGAGATGAGTATAGAATGAGTCAGAGTAAGGTAAGTAGGAGAGGGTTTGTCCATTTCTATCTAGGTCTCGCCCTACAGTCAACATTTCCTCTGATACCACTTCTGTCACACCCGCTTTAAGGAACAAAGCCAGGTGCATCTCATACATGCGCCAAGAAGACAACATATATAATAACAGAGTGTATAGAGATAAATGTCACAATAATTAGAGTATTTATTACATAGCGGAAGACTTATTACAAAATAAAAGAATAAACATAAAACGAACTAAGGATCGTCGGCGCCAATGTCAACTGAGAAACGCCACCTAGATCAGATCAAACTCCTCGCCTCGTGGCTCCTCCTGAACCACCTACTCTTCTCCTGTGGGGGGGTGTGAGACAGCAAGGGTGAGCTCACATACGTTCATCGCTCAACAAGTCGTGGGGAATAATGTGACATGAACTCACCAAAGGTGGGAGCTCATGGAGTGTAAGGCTTATCAAAGAGAATGGTTAAAGCTAAGCATTGCTTTTAAGTAGTTGGTCAAAATTTTATTAGCAATTACTAAGTGTAAGTAAATACCAAACCTTAATAAATAATAGAACAAAATTAATAATAAACCCATGCATATGCAAATGACAAAATTGAATTTAAGTTCCATAATTTAATCATTAGAGAGTCCTGAGCTGCTCATGACTGTGAGCTCGACTAGTATACCAGTTTTACACTCTGCAGAGGTGGTACCCTTTACCCACAAGTCATGTTACCCATCTGCCAAGGGATCGCGACTTCCCATACACCTCTACCAAGGAGGTGAGGCAGGGTAACACTACGAGGCCTTTACAAAGTTCCACTAGCTTCAGAAAACCCGCTACAGTTTATAGGAAGCTCCAATGCAGGGTTCTTGCCTGACCGCCATCGCAGCAAAATCAACCAAGGACCTCCCTACACTGACCACTCCCCTACTGCCCTTGCCCCTTTCGGGTAAGGTAGTCCTCCACTAGCTTTCCTAATTAATCAGCCAAGGGCGTCCATAAACCCTTGTGGTGGCACGTGTTTCTCAAGTTAAGCTCTATGTTCCAATTAACATTAATGATCTTGACATGAACATAAATAGAATAACAAAATAACTGGAACATATATATGATAAATAATTATCCCAAATCCATGTAAAGCAATAGCAAACTACCCAAGTGATTCAGGGATAAACAAGGTAATGAGATAAACAATCTAGGGTAACCTATTGGGTCCCATCAAAATTAACCTATGCATGAATAAATGATATTAAAGAACATTATTGGGTAAAAGTGGTCAAGGGCACAACTTGCCTTCAATGAGCTCTTGCTCAGCTACTTCAACCTGCTGCTCACCAGGATCCTCGGCAACGGGCTCTTCTACTCGCCACAATACAAACAAGCACAGTGCATATAGAGAAATTAACATTACACCAAACATATAAACAAAAATACACAGTAATAATCTACACCTTAAAATAAAATTCTAGGAACAGGAATCATAATTTTTGGAGTTATAGAATTTAAGTTATGAATTTTCAAAGGTTCCATGTGTTTTAAATAGGATTAAGTGAGAAATAACTTTTCTTACTGTTTTCATGATAAAACAGAGGCTCTGAGTGATAGAGAATAAAATTATAAAATTTTAGAAAGTGGAATGGACTAATTTGGACTAAAAATGGATTTTCTATGAATTATTGAAGTTCTAGCAATTATTTTCCTATTAAAAATCTATTTTCTACTTCATTTATTTAATTTAAACGATCTCTGGACTGGGCCTCAATTACCAGAAACATCACAGGGCTCGAGGTAATAATCTGCAGACTCAGGACATAGTGCCAGAGGATTGCGGGTTGATTCCTAGATTGTACAGGGTCTCTTTTATAAAATCAATAGCCGAAGGGGTACGGGGACGTTACGGCCGTTGGATTAGATCGGAACGGCCGGGATTAAAACAGTTCTATCTTAATCGGTACGCAATCGCGACCGTTCGATCCCCAGCGAATGCACCAGATTTAAATTCACCAGATTGAATCGCGTTCGCCAGATCCGAAATGGACGTACTAGATCAAGACACCGCGAATCGGTATTCCGCCGTCGATCCCAGACGTTGGCTACACATCTAACGGCTGTGGCGCATCCCCCAATCCGCGACCCCCGAGACCAACGACGGCGAGCCGAGGCGCGGTGGCGCCATTGCCGGACTTTCGGGTTTCGGTGATTTAGCGCCCTAAACATGCTTCTGTTGGGTGCTACGCCTACCAGGAACGAAAACGAGTATGCGCAAGTGATTTATACCGACGATTGCCGCGCAGGGGTCACTGGCACCGGAGACGCACGGACGATGGTGGTGTTGAATCGACGGCGACGAATTCCCGGCGCCACAGTCGGTGATTCCGCTCCGCGCCGCTACTAATCGATCCGTCACACCCGGGTGGACCACTATGGCGAACCGCGACGGCGAAACGCGGGCCGAGCTGGCAACCCGAGGATCGTGCACTCCCTTCCCCCTCCGAGCCAGCGATGGAGTTGTAGTGCGAGAACTGTGCGCAAGGGCGGATTTGGAGCTGCGGATGTACAAGTCTTATAGCCTGGAGCTCCCGACGGTAGTTACGCAGGGTTTGTTGGAGTCCACGCCCGGATTTTGAGCTGGATTCGCGGCGGACACGACCCAGCGAAAGCGCGGCGCTCCAGAGCGAAGATCCGCGGCCGGGATCACAAAAGGGGGCCACCCGTCGGTGACAGCACCGAAAGTGGTGCGCGCGCCGCGCAACCGACCCGTGGGCTCCACCCGTCAGCCGACCGGTGCACGCGCGCGAGATGGGCTGCGCGGAGATGATGTGGGCCGGACAGTGTGGTTTCCTGATGGGCCGAACCGAGTTCTGCAGCCCAAGTAAGTCCTCTTTCTCTTTTTTTTTCTTTTATGTTTTATTTTCTGTTTTTCTTATTCATAAACATTTTGAATTCCAATTTGAATTTGAATCAAATTATGGGTTCCACCCTTGAGTCAGGTGTTACATTAAAATAATGGCATAGGAATAATATTTTATTTATTTATTTTATATTATTTTTACTCACATAAAATTTTCTTTCTTTCCTTTTCTAGGGTTTCTTTTAGATTGTTCATTCTACTTTGGACTTTCTACTATATTCCTTATCACAAAATGCACACACAAAAACAATATCCAGCATGATGCAACATTTTAATGGCATATATTCTTTTATTAATTATTTGCTTTTGAATATGGTATTCACATGAGATGATGCATAAAGGTTAAACCCACATAAGGAGAAGTTGTTTCTCTATTGGTATTATTTCTAGCAATTTACAAAGTGGGTGTTACACTTCGCGGACATGAAGACTTGGTCACTGCCTTACACGTAGCTTTCCAGTGAATAAAAATGGTTGTTAAGAAATTGGCTAGTATAGGTCAAGTGATTGAACTAGGATAGAAAGAACTCTAGATACCGGTAACTTTACTTAACCTCACAAGTAAAACTGGATTTTAAGGATCCACTATTAGTAAGCATTTATGCAAACAGAGTCTTTGATTATTGATAAGCCATACCTTGACTCCCAAAGGCCAGCATATCATTGAGAGTCTTTTATTTTGACGGGTAAGACTTGCGAAAGTACACTTCATACTCAGGGCTTTGTCCCATGTTGTTTTAGGTGAAGAAGCAGCAAACTTTTTTTTGCTTCTGCTCCAAGGTGGTGCCCAAAGAAGAATATCAAGACTAAAGTTGCGGGAGGAAGGGTCCTCCGTTAAGAAAAACTTTTTACTGTTTATCGGGAGGGGTTTTTGCCTCCCAGGTTATGTAATAATAATACTCAGCACTCTTATATATGTTCTGGTCTGTAATAAATACTACTCTTTCTTAGTTTTAAATAAAGTAAGTTATTGTAACTGCTTCCGCATTTTCATACCTCCGATGTATTGTAATGTCTGCGTGACAGGTGAAACGCTCTTGGGCAAGGTAAGCGATTCAGATACCGAACTTGTCAAGTGATCAGGTGCACCTGCAGGGTTGTCTGAGGTCCGTTGGACAAGGACAACTGTAGGTGGGCCTAATGACTTAGGAGGTTCTGTCACAGCTGGTATCGGAGCGAAGCCCATCTCTACATATGTTATGAGACATTTTCAAAAAGAATTTTCAAGGACTTACCTCAGAAAATTTCTTTCCTTCTTATCTAACTACCTTCTGAAGTACTTATTTTAAAGACCAGATAGTAGAGTGCAATGTATAGAAGGTTGTGAATCAACTAAGGTTGATTCTATAATTATACATGCATCATGATAAAAACTATACTAATAAGATTTCCCCCTCATGGAGATATGCCACCGCGCACAAGAAAAACCGCGCGCAAGTCTACCAGACTAATTGGCGTACCTTGCCATCAACTAGCTCCAAGGCATGAAGATAGTAGTAGTGGTAGCAATGATCCTATCGGAGATCTGGAAGCTCAAGTAGAACAGCTTTGAACAGAGCTCCATCATAGAAACGAAGTATGGGTCGAGGATGGTCAGCGAATAAACGAGTTAAGAACTGACATCCGCCACTTGCAAGACCAACTTGCTGAACGAGATTTAGCGCTCGATTGGGCTGTTAACTCACATTCACTTCCTTGGGCCAAGGAAGCCAAAGCTCGAGCCCGCGTGGAGGAGCTTAGCACAGCCGTGGACAACTTGCAGGTTTACTGTAATACACTACATGAGGAAGTTCATGTATTGTATTCGCAACGCACCCTAATGTGCCTACGGATCCCGTCGGAATGGGAGCCGGACCTTCTGGAGCAGCAGGTGAAGCCCTTGGTGGGGAATTGGACCTTTTCAGGCCCCCTCCTTCAATGAATCTGGTCGATGAATGGTCTCCTACACCCGACAGCAAAGCTACCAAAAGTGATAAGAAGCTAGAGTAGTGTAGTATAGAAATAGTATTAATGTATAATTGGTATTGTGGTCCTATTGTAAATTCGAGTCTGTATCATTACCCTTTTAAGTAATGTAGAATGGATGGTTTGCTTTGGCATATTATATTTTCCAAATGTTCTTTGCCTCAGATGCCGTCCAGGACTCATGGACAGGATGGTGCGGGAACCTCCCATGGGAGGGAAGCCACTCCTAACCCGCGACCAGTACCCCAACCTTGGCTGAGGCTATCGCTGCCTTAGTCAATGCAACAACCGATAACACCCGCTTTCTGCGGGAAATGGCGGGACAACAAATGCAACAGCAAGGCATGCGAGCGTATCCGCAAGGACCCCGCGAAACTTCATATTTGGACTTCTCGGAGACACGTCCCCCATTATTTGTCAAGGCTGAAGAACCTCTTGAAGCGGATGAGTGGATCCGGGTTATCGAACAAAAGTTTGGGCTTCTCCGATGCACGGAGAATCAAAAGCCCTTATTTGCGGCGCAGCAGTTGCGAGGCCCTGCCAGCACTTGGTGGGGAAATTATGTGGCTATCCAGCTTGCTGGTCATCAAATTACCCGGGACGAATTCAAACTGGCTTTTCGGGAGCACTATATTCCTGAAGGGGTGCTCCATATGGAACAGGAAGAATTTATGAAGCTCAAATAAGGTGGAGATACTGTCACACAGTATCTCAATAAGTTCAACCACTTGTCCCAGTATGCTATTGATCAAGTCAACACTGATCTAAAGAAGAAAAATTGCTTCATGAGAGGTCTTAATGACCGACTGCAGCGAAAAATGGCCACCTGCCTCGATCTATCTTATAGCAGGGTTGTCAGCACGGCACTGGCAGTCGAAGCCAAATATGCAGGCCCAGGAAAATCGAAGGGCTATGGAGGCGACAGGCCAACCAGGGGCCTGAGAAGAGACAAAGGTTGGTGATCCAACCTTTTAATCAGAATCGTTCTTCACCACGTCCACCCTCCTACCCTTTCAAACAACCTGTCTTTATCCATCCTGCTGCTGCCCCACCTCAACAAATCAGCCGAGTGCCCCTGGTACTCGTTTCCCTGCCCTCCCAAGCTCTTCAACAGGCTGCTTTAATTGTGGAATGTCCGGACATTTTATCAAGGACTGTCCATATCTGAAGCAGAACAGATCAAATAATCAACAGAGTTCAGGGAGTTCCGCTCAAGGCAAGGGAAATGCGACGAATAATACAGCAAGCAAAAATATGAAGAGAACTGGGTGGATTTATTATACGCAAGTGGCCACGACACCGAAAGGAGAACCGGTTATGATGGGTACGTTTCTCGTGGCCAATCACCCTGCAGTTATTCTTTTTGATTCTGGTGCTTCACATACATTCATAAGCAAGAAGTTTGTGGAGCAACATTGCATTCCATACAATGAATCAAGGGAAGGGTTTATAATTCATTCGCCTGGGGGACAAATATTCACTAAAGAGGTGGCTTACCATGTGGCCGTAACATTGGCTGAATAGGACTTTCCTATAAACATGATTGTTCTAAAAGGCCAAGATATAGATGTAATTTTGGGCATGAATTGGTTAGCGTAGCATAAAGCAATCCTCAACACTGATCTAAGAACCATCAGGTTGAGTTATGGCCAAGAAGAGGTTCTCTTGTCCATCCCCGTAGCTATTCCAGCTAAACCATGTGGCAGAGTATATGAAGCCATCATACCGGAGATCCAAGATATTCCGGTAGTATGTGAATTCCCGGACGTCTTTCCGGAAGATCTGCCTGGATTGCCTCCAGAAAGAGATGTAGAGTTTGTGATTGAGTTGAAGCCCGGTACAACTCCTATTTCTATAAGGTCGTACCGAATGCCTCCGAATGAATTGGCAGAACTCAAGACCCAATTACAAGATCTACTAGAAAAGGGATTCATCCGACCAAGTTCATCACCTTAGGGTTGTCCAGCCATCTTTGTCAAGAAGAAGGACCAAACACTTCGGATGTGCGTGGATTATAGACCCCTTAATGAGGTCACAATCAAGAATAAGTACCCTCTTCCCTGGATTGACATCCTATTTGATCAACTTACCGGAGCTCGGGTATTTTCCAAAATTGACCTCAGGTCAGGTTACCATCAGATCCGTATCCGACCCAAAGATATACCCAAGACCGCATTCACTACGCGGTATGGATTATTTGAATATATGGTTATGTCTTTCGGACTAACAAATGCTCCTGCCCACTTCACATATCTTATGAACTCGGTATTCATGCCCGAGTTGGATAAATTCGTGGTGGTATTCATTGATGATATCTTGATATATTCCAAGAATGAAGAGGAGCATGCTCGGCATTTGCGGATCGTGTTAACGCACTTAAGGGAGCATCAACTATATGCTAAGTTTAGTAAATGCGCGTTCTGGCTGGAGGAGATCCAATTTCTGGGACATGTATTATCTGCCAAGGGGATTGCGGTGGATCCCAGCAAGGTTAATGATATTTTGGAGTGGAAACCCCCAACCACTGTACATCAAGTCCAAAGTTTCCTTGGACTGGCTGGTTATTACCAACGATTTATTCCGGATTTTTCTAAGCTTGTGAAGCCAATCACAAGTTTATTGAAGAATGATACTAAATTTAATTGTTCTTCAAGATGTAGTGAAGCTTTTGAGTAGTTGAAAGTATTATTGACCACTGCTCCGGTATTAGCTCAACCAGACATTGAAAGCCCTTTGATGTGTATTGTGATGCATCAGGCAGTGGTCTAGGCTGTGTTCTAATGCAAGAAGTCCGAGTGATAGCTTATGCTTCAAGGCAGTTGCGCTGGCATGAGGAGCATTATCCAACTCATGACCTGGAATTAGCCGTTGTGGTTCATGCCCTAAAAATATGGTGTCATTATCTACTGGGGAATATCTGTCATATTTATACAGATCATAAAAGTTTGAAGTATATCTTTACCCAGTCAGAGTTGAATATGAGGTTGAGGAGATGGCTTCAGCTGATTAAAGATTATGAACTGGAGATTCACTATCACCCAGGCAAGGCTAATGTAGTGGCAGATGCGTTAAGTCGCAAGGCTTTCTGTCATTGTCTTACAATGAAGACTTCTCACATTATGTTATGCCAAGAAATGGAGAAGTTGAACCTGGGAATGATTCAACATGGAACTTCAGATCACTTGAAGCTTGAGTCAGTCCTCCTGCAAAGAATAATTGACGCACAAAGAAATGATAAGAGAATGAAACACATTCATGAGAAAATGGAGGCCGGTAAAGCCAACTGCTTCAGAAGAGATGATCAAGGTATTATATGGTTTAACAACCGCATAGTTGTGCCTAAGAATGAGGAGATCCGCCAGCAAATTCTAGATGAAGCACATCTTAGTCGCTATTCTATTCATCCCGGAAGCACTAAGATGTATCATGATCTAAAACAGCACTATTGGTGGACAAAGATGAAGATTGAAATCGCACGCTATTTGGCAAGATGTGACACTTGCAGATGTGTCAAGGCCATACATATGAAGACTGCTGGTCAATTGCAATCTTTACCTATACCAACATGGAAATGGGAGGATATTAGTATGGACTTCATTGTGGGGTTACCTAGGACAACAAAAGGGTATGATTCCATCTGGGTTATTGTTGATCAACTTACAAAGATCGCCCACTTCCTTCCAGTCACTGTAAAGTATAAAGTGGCCACATATGCAGAGTTATACATTGCCCGTATTCTCAGTTTGCATGGTGTTCCGAAGACCATAGTGTCGGATCATGGACCGCAATTCGTGTCCAAATTTTGGGGAGAACTTCACAAGGCTTTGGATACTAAGTTGCTCCATAGTTCGGCCTATCATCCTCAAACTAGTGGACAGACTGAGAGAGTGAATCAAATACTTGAGGACATGTTACGAGCTTATGCTCTAGAATTTCCACAGAAATGGGATGAATGCTTGCCATTGGCGGAGTTCTCGTACAATAATAACCATAAAAAGCATCAAAATGGCACCCTTTGAAGCTTTGTACGGACGACGGTGTCGTACTCCGTTAAACTGGTCTGAACCAGGTGAAAGAAGTTTTTTCAGGCCAGATATGGTAAAGGAAACAGAAGAGAAAGTTCAACGAATAATTCATAATTTGAAAGAAGCCCAAGCTCGACAGAAGAGTTATGCAGACAAGCGATGTCAACCCTTACACTTTCAAGTTGAAGATTATGTCTACCTGAAAGTCTCACTAATGAAGGGTATATCACGATTCGGGGTAAAAGGGAAGCTTGCACCTCAGTACATTGGTCCTTTTCCTATCCTTGAAAGATATGGACCAGTGGCATACCGACTCCAGTTACCCGAAACCTTGTCTGCAGTACATAATGTGTTCCACGTGTCTCAATTAAAGAAGTGTCTTCAGGTTCCCGATCGAACCATTGAAGTAACGGATGTTGCCTTAGAACCAGACTTGACATATTCTGAACATCCTATTCGAGTCTTGGATCAAAAGGACAGAATTACTCGAAGGAAAACTCTCAAGTTTTACAAGATACAGTGGAACTAACACACGGAAGATCAAGCTACTTGGGAAACTCAAGACTTTTTAGATAAGAATTTCCCAGGCTTTTTAGCTTCATGTAAATAGTAAAGATGTGTACATTTATTGTAATAGAGGAATGAACCCCATGCCACCCCTACCTTGTACCAAAACTAAGGAAATAAAAGTATGACATGTTTCCTTTTCCATTATTTGCCCTAGATTTTTAATCTCGGGACGAGATTCTTTTATGGGGGGAAGGATGTAACACCCCTGGTGTTACTGCCACTAAAATTTGAGCATAACATCATAAGCATTGGCATATCATGTGTTTGTCACACCTAGAGTGCATTCACTAGGCAAAAATTTCAAATAAGTTGTCTTGATTTCATGAGTAAAACCCTAGAGTAGGGTACTTAACCCTAAACTGGGCTCAGAAGAATAAAAAAGCTTAACTAAGAGAAAACTTCAAAACTTAGTTGAAATGATCATAAAATATCACCATAGATGGACTTAAGTAGCATCCAAACCCTAGAAGCACCAAAAACCCTAAATAGACCCCTGGAAAACCCTGGAATGAAACCCTACCGGGTTATCTGTAAAAGTGTGCACATTTTGGACCTCAGTGCAAAAAAAACCATGAATTAGGGTACCTTAACTCATATGATTCACATGTATGTGGATTTGCAAAAAACCTTGAGATTTGGACTTATGAAGATTTTGCCCAAGGTCAACACATCAAATTTGTAGAGCTATGAAAGGGGATTAACTTTGCTATAGGGATTAAACCATGGTCACATGAAGAATTTGGAGTAAAATGAGCCCAAAGTTGGGCTGTCAGACTACCCTAAGCCTGAATTCAGACTGACAGTGGGATTGGATGAACTTAGGGCTCAATTTTAAGCAAGATCCTGTGACTTTTTGTGGGGGCACGATGTAGCAAAGTTGGAGCTGGTCTATTAGGCTACAACTTTGCTACAGAACAATGGTCTTGTTGCCATGTAAAATCATGAGGAAATTTGCCCCAAACATGGTCTGTCAGCCTGACTGAAGAACAATCCCATGGTACAGTAACCAGATAGGATCAGGTTTAGATCCCCTCACCGCCGACGAGCCGTGCGCTCGGATTCGCGCTCGTCGTGGTGATTCTCGCTCAGATCAGTTAGATAATGCCGGGGGTAAGTAAATATCACGCCGTGGATACACTCCGACCACTATTTTACTCGGGCCACCGTACCCGAGCAGATCATGGTTGCTTCGGATGGGTTCGCTGGAGATAGCCACTTCGCGGCCTTGCGCCAGGTGCCTTGGCACGTTAACCACACCACCGTGACTCACGTTAGCCCGTCCGGTGGTCGCCGGGAAGCTTGCCACGGTAATTGCCACCAATTGTGCGTGCCAGTGAACCCCTCTTTCTCCGGCCGCCGCACGTCTTCCACAAATTCACTGGCCACCGCTCAAGCCTGCTACAAATTGTGCATACCCACGACTCCATTAAGTAGTCAAGCCCCTCATCCAACAACCCGTGCCTCGAATCATCCTCTAGAGCTCCCCAATTTGGAATTTCCCCCAAATAAACCTAGAACACCGAGCGGTGTGACCTCGCCATGGCCAACGAGTTTCAGGTCCGTTCATGTCCACTGTCCTCTTGTTTCAGCACCCTTACTTGCTACTGATACTCGCTGACCCATCCGATTAAGCTGGGAGGTCCTAGATCACCAGGAACACGTTCACTCATCCGCTTGTTCACGCTGTCTCCGTGGACCAGTTGATGTAGAGCCTCATTGGTGAAATTGAGTGAGGGGAAATGATTAAGAGGGGTCCAATTTGGTGTCTGCCGCACGGGAGCACTAGTCGTTGCGGGATCCGGCCGGTACAAGCTCACCGGAGCTCGGTTCCGCACCGTTCGCCGTCGTGGACTGCGAGCTGTGAAGAGATAGAAGTGCAAGGGCTTATTCGCAAATGTCAGTGACCCGGTTAAATAGTGCGCAGCATTCTTCCTTAGATATTCAAACCCCTGAGGGCTTCGGTGTAAAACCGCCCCGCGGGTGCGGGCGCGCATGGGTTCTCCCCTTCTGTAGGCCGGTTGGGCTGAATTCAGCCCAACACTATTCATTGTTTTTCCTTTTCTTTTTCTACCAGGATTAAAGAATTTCTGGAAAATTGTAGAAAAATGCTAAAAATACCAGACCAATTTTGCTAGGCTTCTAATTTCTTATAGTATTTAATAAAAATAGTTTCCTGATTTTTAGTTCAAATAGGGAATTTTGGGACATTTAAATAGCCAAAATCCATACTTCTGGAATTTTAGATAATAATTTATAATCCCAAAATTCACCAAACATTTTAAACAAGCTTTAAGTAATATTTAGAAACCTTGGGTAAAACTTGGTATGCTTTGGACCATGTTTGGTACTTAGAACCCAAAACTCTAGTCTCATGCCGTATGAACTTCACTATAGACTCCAAAAACCCTAATTTCCTCGAGATCCATGAAGGAAAGTTATATTCAAGACATTAGATAATAAACTTTTATTATCTTTGCATTTTCATGAGCATTCATGATTATATATGGCTATATCTAGAGGACGAGGAGGAAATAGAAGTTGAAGAAGCAAGGATTACACCACCACCTGAAGAACCTCAGGCAGGAAACTACTTTTACTTTGATATCTATGGAGCAGAGCCTGATTCACCTATCACACAAGACAAGCCCCAGTGCATTTGCCACCTTCTTGCTATTTTAAAATCTTTCTCACTTACTTGATGCATTAGGTGATAGGAGTTGTGTGCTAAACCAGTTGTTGCATTTCCTTCCTTGGATTTGATTACTTCTCCTTAATCCCTGATTTACAAAAGGTTTTTCTTATGCTTAGCTTTGCTCTAGAAAACAAAATGTTTTGTTTTCACAAAAGATGATGCTTCAAAGTGGGTGGGATGTTTTCAAAAATAAAACTTGATGGTGGATCCATCATGGCCATGATGGGTTCAACATCAGAAAAGATGTACCTCTGCCAGGTACCAAACTTTGGGTGTGAAATGATAAAGCTGAGACCAGGCGGGTGACTTGCACGAGAAGAGAGTCTCGGTGTAGTGTCTCCGTCTGAGTCGATTAAGGACCTTCTCGATGTAGGCTTGCTGATCAAGGACCCTTTAACTAGTCACATGCCTCATCATGGGTAAGCTTTGCCTCGGGCAGACTAATACCAGAATAAGATAACACGCAATGGGAGTGGAGAGATGGCGAGAGTAGCGTGTACCCTCCGTGGCAAGAGGCTGGAAGGTGGTGTATCTGTGCTCTGGGTTGGCGTGAACCTGATGTGTTCTTAAGAACCCCGGTGGCGAGTTGACATATGCAAGGGTTAAGTGCTACATATGTCGTGTGATTGGAGATCCTCAGCTAAGTATAATCGATTCGGATCGCCGTAACTTCACGGACATGAAGACTTGGTCACTGCCCTACACGTAGCATTCCAGTGAATAAGAAGGGTTGTTAAGAAATTGGCTAGTATAGGTCAAGTGATTGAACTAGGGTAGAAAGAACTCTAGATACAAGTAACGTTACTTAACCTAACAAGTAAAACTAGATTTTAGGATCCACTATTAGTAAGCATTTATGCAAACAGAGTCTTTGATTATTGATAAGCCATACCTTGACTCCCAAAGGCCAGCATATCCTTGAGAGTCTTTTATTTTGACGGGTTAGACTTGCGAAAGTACACTTCGTACTCAGGGCTTTGTCCCATGTTGTTTTAGGTGAAGAAGCAGCAAACTTTTGTTGCTTCTGCTCCAAGGTGGTGGCCAAAGAAGAAAATCAAGACTAAAGCTGCGGGAGGAAGGGTCCTCCGTTAAGAAAAACTTTTTACTGTTTATCGGGAGGGGTTTTTGCCTTTTAGGTTATGTAATAATAATACTCAGCACTCTTATATATGTTCTGGTCTATAATAAGTACTACTCTTTCTTACTTTTAAATAAAGTAAGTTATTGTAACTGCTTCCACATTTTCATACCTCCAATGTATTGTTATGTCTGCATGACGGGTGAAACACTCTTGTGCAAGGTAAGAGATTCAGATACCGAACTTGTCAAGTGATCAGGTGCACCTGCAGGGTTATCTGAGGTCCGTTGGACAAGAACAACTGTAGGTGAGCCTAATGACTTGGGAGGTTCTGTCACACCCGTGCCTCCAGCGCTTCCCCTCAAGGTGAGCAACCTCCCCGCGCCCCAATTTCCCTGTGTACTGCACTGGTTAGCGCACAATTGCTCACCGGAGTTGCCCCACGCCACCGTTAGCCTGCCGCGCCGTGTGCAGTGCCCTCTGGTGCTCCCGCGCTGGCGAGGTGCCCTCGGCTGAGTCCGCCAGATCCCCCTATGCGCGCCTAGGCCAACCCCCAAGCCTCTGGTGCCCCGCTATGGCCGGTCTGCTCGTCTCCGGCGAGTTCCCGCCGCGGGACCGAGCGGTGCCACCGCGCCCATGTCCGCCCCCCTGCCGTTAGATCTCGGTCGTTCGCCCGAGATCAGACAGTGTAGAGCTAACACAAGCGGATCTAATCGTAACCGCTCGATCCAGATCCAACCGTCTCTCCTCTCTCCCCCTCACCCACGTCTCTGCCCTTGGGCCCAGCTGGTCAGCCCGCCCTGGCTCGCTGACGCCCTGGCCCCGCTTGTCAGTCGCGTCCGCGCCCGCACGCGCGCCCGCACGATCTAATCTGGGTCGTCGGTTTCTGATCCGATGGCTGAGATTACCCCGTACCCCTTCGCGTGGTCGTTTTGCTTAAGAACCCCCTGGTTTTATGAAATCAACCTGCCGTCCTCTGTTTTAGCACATAGGCCCCTGGTTTCTTTAGAATAGCCCCTGGACTTTTATTTAATTACAGATTTAGCCTTAATTTCATATTTCAAACTTCAAAACTTGTTTATTTCATATCTTTTTCATATGAACTCCAAAATTAGTGGTTCAAATTGAAAAATGTTCACAAGATTATTCTCTGTTCAAATAAAATATGACCAACTATAATCTGTATACATTAATTTTACACTTAGAATATAGGATTAATGTTTATGTTAGTCTATTTATTTAATAAAATAAATAAAACGAAAGCCCTAGGAGTTAAAACATATTTAATTTTGTGATATTAGTGATGCATTTCATGGATTCATTTTTGGTTTAACCTTAAGACCCTAATGTGATAAATAGAATTAGGTATGTAATTATGGATAACATTTAAAGGATAATCAAATTCCTAAATGAGAGTAGTTTATATTATAATTCTAACTTTCCTTTGTTTTAATCACTACTTAAACTTTTTGAGTTATGTCCCAAACATTTAGAGAGTAATCAATTCCCCAATTAGGATTACTCCATTTTTCTTTGTAACTTGATATCATTCCCCTACACTTAATGATGTACCTTTTTGAGTTATGTGTCAATGATTGTAAATGTTTGATGTGCTGTTCATTTATACTTTTCCAAATGTATTGAATGTATGCTCGCTTTACTTAGACAACGAGCAGTCCGAGGTTCCTGCGTGTGTTGTTGGAGACCTCCCTGAGCAACAACATGGTGAAGGCAAGTGTCCTCAGACCCACTATGTCCTACTATACTTTATAATTCACTGTCCCGCATTACATTACTAAAACTTAAGGATTAACTAGTTTGTATTTTCCTTACCCTTGTTTACCTTTTTGGGTTAATCATGGTTAGCTTATGATATTGCTTAAACTTAATCAATGAACATGATGTGATCTTTTATGATACGATGATGTTATCCCGATTGGGTCCTTGTGATTACTTTAGGGGGCTCAGGCTCTTTCCTGAGTGCCTCTCCGTAAGGACCTGTTTGGGGAGTGATAACCTGGGATAACAGTGCAACCATGAGGGTGGAATGGGACGCCCTTAGCTGATTAATTAGAGGAACCAGAGGAGTAGTTGGCTTCGCCGTAGGACCGTTAATGGGGTTCGGGCACAGTACTTGCTCTGTCGAGGCTGGTTGCAGAGGTTCTTTGATTTGGTTTTGTTAGTCACCCTTCCTTTGGGGAGATGTACTGTGTTTATCAAACTGGAGAAACCTAACGGGCGGCTATGACCTCTAGGAAATCTTTGTAAAGGCTATGTAGTGAGACCCTGCTAGGTCACCTTGGTAGTGATCAATGGGGAGGCTAGAACCCCAGGCAGAATGGAAATCACGGCTTGTGGGTAAAGTGTGCAACCTCTGTAGAGTGTTAGAAACTGGTATATCAGGCATGCTCACGGTTAAGAGCAGCCTTGGGATCCTCTTCGGTTAGAAGAACAATGGTTACTTTTATGATGATTATTAACAATGGTGAATATAATCCTGATCTCTTGTATTTACTCTTGGAAGGAGTGCCTCTGGGTAATAACTGGGTTATTACTAAAACTTGGCTCTACTTATAGTAATAAAACTTGACCAACTAAAAGCAACTGCTTAACCTTAACTCCACATATAGCTAGTACACTTTAGCCAAACGGGACATTTGCTGAGTACGTTGAAGTGTACTCACCCTTGCTTTACAAACCACCCCACCCCAGGTTATCCCCACTGTTCTCAGTGCTCAGGAGGTGAAGCTGGTAACATGGAGGACTTTGAGAAGTTCCAGGACTACGACAGGTTCTAGTTTACTTTAGTGGCAAACCCCCAGTCAGCTGCCTGTGTAGGCTTACATTCTACGTTTCGATACTTCGCACTTTGATGTTATTGTTAAACACTATGTTTATGTAATTGACTCTGTGGATGTCTCAGACATCTTGATGTAACTAAGTACCTTTCCGCTATTTAATTCAAGCATTGTGTGATGATGTCCAATTATGTAATCGCTGTGTACTTGAGTTCTGATCCTGGCACGTACATGGTTCGCATTCGGTTTACCTTCCAAAACCGGGAGTGACATCCCCTTCAGTCGGCACGATGTCGAAGAAGGGAGTATCTGACTTGGTGAGGTCTTTGAGTGTGATCCTCAGGGCCTGGAGCGTCCGGGGGAAGGTGACGTTGATGCTGCTTCCCCCGTCCACTAATACTTTCATCACCCGGCTCTCTCGGATCACCAGATCAATGAGGAGCGGGTACTTGCCGGGATGATCAAAGTTGAGCCATTGATCAGCTCAGCTGAAGGTTATCGTGTGCTTCGACCATCGGTAAGGAGTTGCGGCACTGGTGGTGGCCACCAGGACCTACCGGTCGTTGAGCTTTTGCTGCCTCCTGCTCTCTTGTGCTTCGTGCCCTCCGAAGATGATGTTGACCTCCCTGTCAACGCGTGGAAAAGCTCCACCCCTCCCCCTTCCTATTGCTGAGGCTGCCTTAGCTCGCCAGGCTCTCCTCGCGGTGGGGGAGGCGGTAGAGGCTGGAATGGTCGGCCATGCCCGACAGAGTGCTTGAAGTCCCTGCAGTTCCGTAGGTTGTGACGCATGTCCTTGTGGTACGAGCACTGGGTGTTGAGGATTTCATCTAATGTTCGTACCCCTCCACGGGGTGCACCGTGAGCTCGAGCGACGGGTGGCCCAGCGGTGTGCACCTCCTCGCGGGGCCTCTTCTCCCAGCGCGTGTCCGGCTACTAGTTCATGTCTCGCCGTGGCACGGGTTTTGTGCCTCCGATGAGGTCCTAGGCCCATTCATCCGTGGTGATGTAGGGGTCTGCCTCATGGAACAATTGTTCAGAGGTTGCAGGTGCTTTCTAGAGTATGGCTCGAACGAAGGCCGAGTCATTCGATCCCTGATAGAAGTCTTCATTCACCGCCGCCTCGGCGACTTCGGGGATATGGTTCCTCATTGTCTGAAACCTCTTGAGGTACGACCGTAGGGTTTCATCGTTCTGGCACCTGATGGATTTGAGGTCCCATGGTTGTGCCGGCTTGTCAGAGAGGGACTGGAAACTGGCGATGAAACACCAACTGAAGTCGCTCCAATCGTTGATGCAGTGCCGGGGTAGATGTCGGAGCCACTACAACGCGTCTTGCCCCAGGACAATGGGCAAGTACGCCGTCATCACATCCTTTGTTGCCCCGGCGGCCCGGGCGGCAGTCGTGTAGATGGCCAACCAGCTGCCCGGGTCCTGCTTGGGCTCGTATTTGTCGATGTTGGAGACCTTGAAGTTGAGAGGCCACTGGATGGCCTGGAGACGCGGAGTAAGCGCGAAGACTCCGCACGTGTCTTCCAGTCGGCGTTCGTGTTGTCGATCCTGGGGAGTGGAGTCGGTAGTATGTCGTCTCGACCGTCCCCGGAATGGTCCACTAGTCGAGTCTGCAGCCGACTCAGCTCGGGTGGCGTGTAAGACCTGAAATTGGTAGGAAAAAATAAATAAATAAATACATATATTATAAAATAATAGAATAAGGAAATAAGAGTATATATAATAGGGTTGTGAGAATTTTGAAGACCATTGAAAATCTATTAGGACTCTCTCTCCTCATCTTCAAACAGTAATAGTAAATTAATTAAAGGACCAATAAATAGTTAAGAAAGGTTGATCTGTTGTTGATTTTATGGTGATGCATTTTATTGAAAACATGTCATTAGATCTCCAAGTTTAAATGAAAACATAAAATAGTAAAATGAGAAAAGGCATTTATCATGAAACCATTATTCCTCCCATAAATAAATAAAAAATAATATTAAACAATAGAGTATATATTTACATTTGGTTTATATTTGAGAAATGGGAATATGAAATTCAAACATAAAGTTGAATCAGATTTGATTTTGAAAATTTGAAAGAAATCAAAATAGGAAAGAAAAAGATAAGGACAGACCTATGTTTGGGCTGACTCACCTTCCTCGCGGCCCACTCTCCCCTTTTCCCCGTGCTCTCCCGGCCCACTGTTCTCCTGCACCCGCTCACTGGCATCATGGACCCGCGCGTCAGCCACCTAGTTCTCGTTCCCCAAGCACTTGGTCACCGGCTAGTGGGGCCCAATCGTCGGTTCCCTTCTCCCCATCCCAGTCACGAGCTCGTAACAGAAATGCTGACTTCCGTGTGGCATTTGTGGAAGATCGTGCTTGCCGTCGCAACCTCCCTGGCTCACGCCCACCTAGCTACAAAAGGGAATCAAAGGCGCGACCCTCGTCCTCCATTATAGGTACTCCACCTTCCAAAAGATGGTGTCGATGGGCGATTCTCCGCTGGTCCATAGAGAGAGGCGCGACGGAAGCCGTCGAGTGGGCATCGCACCTGCGCCACCACACTGGGACTCACCAAGTAGTCGGGGTGTGTCGTCAAGTCACCCCGCATCGGTCTGTAGCTCTTTCTAGCGAGGATTGCATCCGGGATGGGTGGAATTCCTCACCGGAATTGGATTTTGCCGTCGTGGCTCATATCCTTCCGGGGACACAATGTTCGTGCTGATAAACTCTGGTAATCCCCTTTTCCCTCTTCACTTTTCCCACTAGATGCGCTTGGGCCGTATTAGGTTGGGATTCATACACGGGGTCACTGGAGATTTCCTTGCCGAACCCATGATGTGACGGAACCTCCCAAGGTATTAGGTCCACCTAAAGTTGTCCTTGTCCTAAGGACCTTGGACAACCCTGTAGATGCACATAATCACTCGACAAGTTCGGTAACTGTATCCTCATCATTTCGCCCAAGAGCGCTTCACCTATTACGCAGATATTATATCACATCGGAGAAAAGAATAAGCGGAAGCAAATTACAATAACTTAATTTACATTCATCAAATATATAGAGAGTATTATTATTATTACAATACCAGGGTATTACGAGTGCATAAGGTATTATTATTACAGACCAGGGAGGCAAAACACCCTCCCGCACAAAAGTTTATTGTTTTCAAGGTGGGAGGCCAACATCCTCCCGTGACAGACTTCACTACTGGGGCTCTTCCTTGGGTTACACCTTTGAATAGAAACAGCAAAACTCTACTATTTCCTCACCTACAACAACATGGGTTCGAAAACCCTGAGTACGAAGTGTACTTTCGCAAGTCTTACCCGACAAAAGAAAAGACTCTCAAGGATATGCTGGCTTGAGGGAGTCAAGGTAAGGCTATTCAAGAATCAAGGACTTTGTTTGCAGAAATGCTTACTAACAGTGGATCCTTAAAATCCAGTTTTATTATCAAGTTAAGTCATTACCTACAGCTAGAATGTTTTCTACCCTAGTTCAAGCATTTGGCCTGCACTAGCGTCTTTTATCACCCTTTTTCTTTACTGGATTGCTACGTGTAGGGCAGTGACCAAGTCTTCATATCCGAGATGTAACGGCGATCCGAATCGATTAATACCCAGCTGGGGATCTCCAACCACACGACATATGTAGCACTTAACCCTTGCATATGTGAACTCACCACCGGGGTTCTTAAGACTAGACCAGGTTCACGCCAACCGAGAGCACAGATACACCACCGTCCAGCCTCTTGCCACGGAGGGTACATGCAACTCTCGCCATCTCTCCACTCCCATTGGGTGTTGCCCTTTCTGGTATTGGTCTGCCCGAGGCAAAGCTTACCCATGATGAGTGAAAGGGAATTAGGCTTACACCTAGTCTCTAATTAATTTTGGTGGTTGAATTGCCCAACACAAACAATTGGACTAACTAATTTGCTCTAAGTGTATAAGTTATACAGGTGTCAAAGGTTCACAACAAGCCAATTAAAAAGACCAAAGTTGGGTTCAAAATAAAGAGCTAAAGGCATCCCGAAAGGCTCCCTGGTCTGGCGCACCGGACTGTCCGGTGGCGCACCGGACAGTGTCCGGTGCACCAGGGGACCTCCCGCAGAACTCCTCAGCCTCGTGAATTTTCAGAAGCCGGCGCGCTATAATTCACCGGACTGTCCGGTGTACACCGGACTGTCCGGTGTACACCGGACAGTGTCCGGTGCTCCAAGAAGACGTGGCTCTGGAACTTGGCAGCCTCAGGAAATCATAACGGCTGCTCCGCTATAATTCACCGGTCATGTCCGGTGTACACCGGACTGTCCGGTGTAACAGCGGGGCAACGACTACTTCGCGCCAACGGTCGCCTGCAACAGCAATTAATGCGCGCCAGAGCGCGCAGGCGTCAGGCACGCCCATACTAGCGCACCGAACACTCTACAGTACATGTCCGGTGCGCCATCGGACATCCAGGCGGGCCCAGAAGTCAGAACTCCAACGGTCGAATCGCAACGGCTTCGGTGACGTGGCTGGCGCACCGGACATGTCCGGTGCACCATACGACAGTCAGCCTCCACCAACGGTCATGTTTGGTGGTTGGGGCTATAAATACCCCAACCACCCCACCATTCATGGGATCCAAGTTTTCCAGCTTTCAACCACTATACAAGAGCTAGCATTCATTGCAAAGCACACCAAAAGAGATCAAATCCTCTCCCAACTCCACACAAAGCCTTAGTGACTAGAGAGAGTGATTTGTAGTGTTCATTTGAGCTCTTGCGCTTGGATCGCTTCTTTTCTTTGGCATTCTTTCTTGTGATCAAACACTCACTTGTAATTGAGGCAAGAGACACCAATTGTGTGGTGGTCCTTGCGGGAAGTTTGATTCCCAAGTGATTTGAGAAGAGAAGCTCACTCGGTCCAAGGGACCGTTTGAGAGAGGGAAAGGGTTGAAAGAGACCCGGTCTTTGTGACCACCTCAATGGGGAGTAGGTTTGCGAGAACCGAACCTCGGTAAAACAAATCCCTGTGTCACACTCCTTATTTGCTCGAGATTTGTTTTGCACCCTCTCTCGCGGACTCGTTTTTTTGTTTTACCTAACGCTAACTCGACTTGTAGTTGTGTTTATATTTGTAAATTTCAGTTTCGCTCTATTCACCCCCCCTCTAGGCGACTATCAATTGGTATCAAAGCCCGGTGCTTCATTAAGAGCCTAACCGCTCGAAGTGATGTCGGGAGATCACGCCAAGAAGGAGATGGAGACCGGCGAAAAGCCCACTACAAGCCACGGGAGCACTTCATCGGAAGAGTCCTGCACCAAGAGGAAGGAGAAGAAAGACTCCTCCAAAGGGAAGGAGAAGAAGAAGGACTCCTCCAAAGGGAAGGAGAAGAAATCTTCTTCACACAAAGAGAAGAAGGAGAAGTCTTCCTCCCACAAGCCGCAACAGAGTGGGGACAAGAAAAAGAGGATGAGGAAAGTGGTCTACTACGAGACCGATTCTTCATCGACATCCACCTCCGGCTCCGACGTGGCGTCCGTTACTTCTAAACGCCAAGAGCGTAAGAAGTATAGTAAGATTCCCCTACGCTACCCTCGCATTTCTAAACATACACCTTTGCTTTCCGTCCCATTGGGCAAACCACCAACTTTTGATGGTGAAGATTATGCTAGGTGGAGTGATTTAATGCGATTTCATCTAACCTCACTCCACAAAAGTATATGGGATGTTGTTGAGTTTGGTGCACTGGTACCATCCGTAGGGGATGAAAACTATGATGAGGATGAAGTAGCCCAAATCGAGCACTTCAACTCCCAAGCCACAACCATACTCCTCGCCTCTCTAAGTAGAGAGGAATATAACAAGGTGCAAGGGTTGAAAAATGCAAAGGAGATTTGGGATCTACTCAAGACCGCGCACGAGGGTGATGAACTCACCAAGATCACCAAGCGGGAAACGATCGAGGGGGAGCTCGGTCGCTTTCGTCTTCGCCAAGGGGAGGAGCCACAAGATATGTACAACCGGCTCAAAACCTTGGTGAACCAAGTGCGCAACCTCGGGAGCAAGAAATGGGATGACCACGAGGTGGTTAAGGTTATTCTTAGATCACTCATCTTCCTTAACCCCACTCAAGTTCAATTAATTCGTGGTAATCCTAGATATACACGAATGACCCCCGAGGAAGTTATCGGGAATTTTGTGAGCTTTGAATGTATGATCAAGGGCTCAAAGAAGATCAACGAGCTTGATGATCCCTCCACGTCCGAGGCACAACTGGTGGCTTTCAAGGCGACGGAGGAAAAGAAGGAGGAGTCTACACCAAGTAGACAACCAATCGACCCTTCAAAGCTCGACAACGAGGAGATGGCTTTAATCATCAAAAGCTTTCGCCAAATCCTCAAGCAACGGAAGGGGAAGGATTACAAATTCCGTTCCAAGAAGGTTTGCTACAAGTGTGGTAAGCCTAGTCACTTTATTGCTAAATGTCCATTATCAAGTGACAGTGACAGGGATAACGACAAGAAGGGCAAGAGGAGAGAAAAGAAGAGGTACTACAAGAAGAGGGGCGGCGATGCCCACGTATGCCGCGAGTGGGACTCCGACGAGGGCTCCACCGACTCCTCCGACGACGAGGACGCCGCCAACATTGCCGTCACCAAGGGACTCCTCTTCCCCAACGTCGGCCACAAATGCCTCATGGCAAAGGACGGCAAGAGGAAGAAGGTTAAATCCAAATCTTCCACTAAATATGAGTCTTCTAGTGATGACAATGCTAGTGATGAGGAGGATAACTTGCGTACCCTTTTTGCCAACCTTAACATGGAACAAAAGGAAAAATTAAATGAATTAATTAGCGCTATGCATGAGAAGGATCACCTTTTGGATTCTCAAGAGGACTTCCTAATTAAGGAAAATAAGAAACATGTTAAGGTTAAAAATGCTTATGCTCTAGAAATAGAAAAATGTCAAAAACTATCTAGTGAGCTAAGCACATGCCATGACACTATTGCCAACCTTAGAAATGAAAATGCTAATTTGTTAGCTAAGGTTGATTCTCATGCTTGTAATGTTTCAATTACCAATTCTAGAAATAATGATAATGATTTACTTGCTAGGATTGAAGAATTGAACATTTCTCTTGCTAGCCTTAGGATTGAAAATGAAAAATTGCTTGCTAAGGCTAAAGATTTTGATGTTTGCAATGCTACTATTTCCGACCTTAGAACTAAGAATGACATGTTACATGCTAAGGTTGTAGAATTAAAATCTTGCAAACCCTCTACATCTATCGTTGAGCATGTATCTATTTGTGCTAGATGTAGAGATATTGATATTAATGCTATTAATGATCATATAGCAAAATTAGATGCTAAAATTGCCGAGCATAACTTAGAGAATGAAAAATTTAAATTTGCTCGTAGTATGATTTATAATGGGAGACGCCCTGGCATTAAGGATGACATTGGCTTCCAACAGGGAGGCAATGTCAAACTTAATGCCCCTCCTAAGAAATTGTCCAATTTTGTTAAGGGCAAGGCTCCCATGCCTCAGGATAACGAGGGTTACATTTTATACCCTGCCAGTTATCCCGAGGACAAAATTAGGAGAATTCATTCTAGGAAGTCTCACTCTGGCCCTAACCATGCTTTTATGTATAAGGGTGAGACATCTAGCTCTAGGCAACCAACCCGTGCTAAGTTGCCTAAGAAGAAAACTCCTAGTGCATCAAATGAACATAGTCTTTCTTTTAAAACTTTTGATGCATCTTATGTTTTGACTGACAAATCCGGCAAGGTAGTTGCCAAGTTTGTTGGGGGCAAACACAAGGGCTCCAAGACTTGTGTTTGGGTACCCAAAGTTCTTGTCTCTAATGCCAAAGGACCCAAAACCGTTTGGGGTACCTAAAGTCAAGAACTAAAATTGTTTTGTAGGTTTATGCATCCGGGGGCTCAAGTTGGATACTCGACAGCGGGTGCACAAACCATATGACAGGGGAGAAGAAGATGTTCTCCTCCTACGAGAAAAACCAAGATCCCCAACGAGCTATCACATTCGGGGATGGAAATCAAGGTTTGGTCAAAGGTCTTGGTAAAATAGCTATATCTCCTGACCATTCTATTTCCAATGTTTTTCTTGTAGATTCATTAGATTACAATTTGCTTTCTGTATCTCAATTATGCAAAATGGGCTACAACTGTCTCTTTACTGATATAGGTGTCACTGTCTTTAGAAGAAGTGATGATTCAATAGCATTTAAGGGTGTGTTAGAGGGTCAGCTATACTTAGTAGATTTTGATAAAGCTGAACTCGACACATAATTGCTAAGACTAACATGGGTTGGCTCTGGCACCGCCGACTAGCCCATGTTGGGATGAAGAATCTTCATAAACTTCTAAAGGGAGAACACATTTTGGGACTAACAAATGTTCATTTTGAGAAAGACAGGGTGTGTAGCGCATGCCAAGCAGGAAAGCAAGTTGGTGCCCATCATCCACACAAGAACATCATGACGACCGACAGGCCGCTTGAGCTACTCCACATGGATCTATTCGGCCCGATTGCTTACATAAGCATCGGCGGGAGTAAGTATTGTCTTGTAATAGTGGATGATTATTCTCGCTTCACTTGGGTATTCTTTTTGCAGGAAAAATCTCAAACCCAAGAGACCTTAAAAGGATTCTTGAGACGAGCTCAAAATGAGTTCGACTTAAGGATCAAGAAAATTAGAAGCGACAACGGGACGGAGTTCAAGAACTCTCAAATTGAAGGCTTCCTTGAGGAGGAGGGCATCAAGCATGAGTTCTCTTCTCCCTACACCCCTCAACAAAATGGTGTAGTGGAGAGGAAGAATCGAACTCTATTAGACATGGCTAGAACCATGCTTGATGAGTACAAGACTTCGGATCGGTTTTGGGCGGAGGCGGTCAACACCGCTTGCTACGCCATCAACCGGTTGTATCTACACCGAATCCTCAAGAAGACATCCTATGAACTCCTAACCGGTAAAAAGCCCAACATTTCATATTTTAGAGTCTTTGGTAGCAAATGCTTTATTCTTGTTAAAAGAGGTAGAAAATCTAAATTTGCTCCTAAGACTGTAGAAGGCTTTTTACTAGGATATGATTAAAACACAAGGGCATATAGAGTCTTTAACAAGTCCACTGGACAAGTTGAAGTTTCTTGTGACGTTGTGTTTGATGAGACTAACGGCTCTCAAGTAGAGCAAGTTGATCTTGATGAGATAGGTAATCAAGAGGCTCCATGCATCGTGCTAAGGAACATGTCCATTGGGGATGTGTGTCCTAAGGAATCCGAAGAGCCTCCAAATGCACAAGATCAACCGTCCTCCTCCACGCAAGCATCTCCACCAACTCAAAATGAGGATGAAGCTCAAGTTGATGAAGTGGAAGATCAAACAAAAGAGCCACCTCAAGATGATGGCAATGATCAAGGGGGAGATACAAATGATCAAGACAAGGAGGATGAAGAGCAAAGGCCGCCACACCCAAGAGTCCACCAAGCAATCCAACGAGATCACCCCGTCGACACCATCCTCGGCGACATTCATAAGGGGGTAACTACTAGATCTCGTGTTGCACATTTTTGTGAGCATTACTCTTTTGTTTCCTCTATTGAGCCACACAGGGTAGAGGAAGCACTCCAAGATTCGGATTGGGTGGTGGCAATGCAAGAGGAGCTCAACAACTTCACTAGGAATGCGGTATGGCATTTAGTTCCACGTCCTAACCAAAATGTTGTAGGAACCAAATGGGTCTTCCGCAACAAGCAAGATGAGCATGGTGTGGTGACAAGGAACAAAGCTCGACTTGTGGCCAAAGGATACTCCCAAGTCGAAGGTTTGGATTTCGGTGAAACCTATGCACCCGTAGCTAGGCTTGAGTCAATTCGCATATTATTGGCCTATGCTACTTACCATGGCTTTAAGCTTTATCAAATGGACGTGAAAAGTGCCTTCCTAAATGGACCAATCAAGGAAGAGGTCTATGTTGAGCAACCTCCCGGCTTTGAAGATAGTGAGTACCCTAACCATGTATACAAACTCTCTAAGGCGCTTTATGGGCTCAAGCAAGCCCCAAGAGCATGGTATGAATGCCTTAGTGATTTTCTCATCACTAATGAATTCAAAGTCGGAAAGGCCGATCCTACTCTATTCACTAAAACTCTTGATAATGACTTGTTTGTATGCCAAATTTATGTTGATGATATTATATTTGGGTCTACTAACGAGTCTACATGTGAAGAATTTTGTAGGATCATGACACAAAAGTTCGAGATGTCTATGATGGGGGAGTTGAAGTACTTCTTGGGATTTCAAGTGAAGCAACTCCAAGAAGGCACCTTCATTAGCCAAACGAAGTATACTCAAGACATCTAAACAAGTTTGGTATAAAGGATGCCAAGCCCATCAAGACACCCATGGGAACTAATGGGCATCTCGACCTCGACATGGGAGGTAAGTCCGTGGATCAAAAGGTATATCGGTCGATGATAGGTTCTTTACTCTATTTATGTGCATCTCGACCGGATATTATGCTTTCTGTATGCATGTGTGCAAGATTCCAAGCCGACCCTAAGGAAGCTCACCTTACGGCCGTAAAACGAATCTTGAGATATTTGGCTTACACTCCTAAGTTTGGGCTTTGGTATCCTAGGGGATCCACATTTGATTTGATTGGTTATTCAGATGCCGATTGGGCGGGGTGTAAAATCAATAGAAAGAGCACATCGGGGACTTGCCAGTTCTTGGGAAGATCCTTGGTGTCTTGGGCTTCAAAGAAGCAAAATTCGGTCGCTCTTTCCACCGCCGAAGCTGAGTACATTGCCGCAGGCCATTGTTGCGCGCAATTGCTTTGGATGAGGCAAACCCTGCGGGACTACGGTTACAAATTTACCAAAGTCCCTTTGCTATGTGATAATGAGAGTGCAATCAAGATGGCGGATAATCCCGTCGAGCATAGCCGCACTAAACACATAGCCATTCGGTATCACTTTTTAAGGGATCACCAACAAAAGGGAGATATCGTGATTTCTTACATTAATACTAAAGATCAATTAGCCGATATCTTTACCAAGCCTCTTGATGAACAAACTTTTAACAAACTTAGGCATGAGCTAAATATCCTTGATTCTAGGAACTTCTTTTGTTGACTTGCACATATAGCTCATTTATATACCTTTGATCATGTCTCTTTCATATGCTATGACCAATGTGTTTTTCAAAGTCTATTTCAAACCAAGTCATAGGTGTATTGAAAGGAAATTGGAGTCTTCGGCGAAGACAAAGGCTTCCACTCCGTAACTCATCCTTCGTCGTCACTTCGTGTCACTCTCCATCTTTGGGGGAGAATGCAAAAGGACTTCATCCTTGGTATAATCTTAACTCATTTATTTATGACCAAAGGGGAAGAAAGTACTTCGAGGGCTCTAATGATTCCGTTTTTGGCGATTCATGCCAAAGGGGGAGAGAATATGAGCCCAAAGCAAAAGGACCGCACCACCACCAATTTCAAAACTTAGTTTTTCAAAAGAATATTTTCAATTGGTATCTTATTGTGTTCAAAAGGGGGAGAAAGTAGTATTTCAAAATGATATTTCAAAACCCTCTTGAACACTAAGAGGAGGATCTCATTCAGGGGGAGTTTTGTTTAGTCAAAGGAAAAGCATTTGAAACAGGGGGAGAAAATTTCAAATCTTGAAAATGCTTCATAAAATCGTATTCATTTACCTCTGACTATTTGCAAAAGAACTTTGAAAAGGATTTACAAAAGAGTTTGCAAAAACAAAACATGTGGTGCAAGCGTGGTCCAAAATGTTAAAAACAAAGAAACAATCCATGCATATCTTGTAAGTATTTATATTGGCTCAATTCCAAGCAACCTTTGCACTTATGTTATGCGAACTAGTTCAATTATGCACTTCTATATTTGCTTTGGTTTGTGTTGGCATCAATCACCAAAAAGGGGGAGATTGAAAGGGAATTAGGCTTACACCTAGTCTCTAATTAATTTTGGTGGTTGAATTGCCCAACACAAACAATTGGACTAACTAGTTTGCTCTAAGTGTATAAGTTATACAGGTGTCAAAGGTTCACAACAAGCCAATTAAAAAGACCAAAGTTGGGTTCAAAATAAAGAGCTAAAGGCATCCCGAAAGGCTCCCTGGTCTGGCGCACCGGACAGTGTCCGGTGCACTAGGGGACCTCCCGCAGAACTCCTCAGCCTCAGGAATTTTCAGAAGCCGGCGCGCTATAATTCACCGGACTGTCCGGTGTACACCGGACAGTGTCCGGTGCTCCAAGAAGACGCGGCTCTGGAACTTGGCAGCCTCGGGAAATCATAACGGCTGCTCCGCTATAATTCACCGGACATGTCCGGTGTACACCGGACTGTCCGGTGTAACAGCGGGGCAATGGCTACTTCGCGCCAACGGTCGCCTGCAACAGCAATTAATGCGCGCCAGAGCGCGCAGGCGTCAGGCACGCCCATACTGGCGCACCGGACACTCTACAGTACATGTTCGGTGCGCCATCGGACATCCAGGCGGGCCTAGAAGTCAGAACTCCAACGGTCGAATCGCAACGACTTCGGTGACGTGGCTGGCGCACTGGACATGTCCGGTGTACACCGGACTGTCCGGTGCACCATACGACAGTCAGCCTCCACCAACGGTCATGTTTGGTGGTTGGGGCTATAAATACCCCAACCACCCCACCATTCATGGGATCCAAGTTTTCCAGCTTTGAACCACTATACAAGAGCTAGCATTCATTGCAAAGCACACCAAAAGAGATCAAATCCTCTCCCAACTCCACACAAAGCCTTAGTGACTAGAGAGAGTGATTTGTAGTGTTCATTTGAGCTCTTGCGCTTGGATCGCTTCTTTTCTTTGGCATTCTTTCTTGTGATCAAACACTCACTTGTAATTGAGGCAAGAGACACCAATTGTGTGGTGGTCCTTGCGGGAAGTTTGATTCCCAAGTGATTTGAGAAGAGAAGCTCACTCGGTCCAAGGGACCGTTTGAGAGAGGGAAAGGGTTGAAAGAGACCCGGTCTTTGTGACCACCTCAACGGGGAGTAGGTTTGCGAGAACCGAACCTCGGTAAAACAAATCCCTGTGTCACACTCCTTATTTGCTCGAGATTTGTTTTGCACCCTCTCTCGCGGACTCGTTTTTTTATTACCTAACGCTAACCCGACTTGTAGTTGTGTTTATATTTGTAAATTTCAGTTTCGCCCTATTCACCCCCCTCTAGGCGACTATCAATGAGGCATGTGGCCAGTTAAAAGGTCCTCAATCATCAAGCCTACATTGACTCAGACGAAGACACTACACCGAGACTCCCTTCTCGTGCAAGTCACCCGCTCGGTCTCGTCTTTATCATTTTCAGTCCCAAAACTTGGTACCTGACAGAGGTACATCGTGTCCGATGTTGAACCCATCACGGCCATGATGGATCCACCATCAAGTTTTATTTTTGAAAACATCCCATTCCATCTGAAGCACATCTTTTGTTAAAACCAAAACATTTTTGTTTTCTAAAGCAAGACTAAGCATCAGAAAATCTTTTAACAAAACATGTAATCAAGGAAGGGTAAACAGTTCTAAGGAAGGAAATGCAGCAATTGGTTTAACACCCAACTCCTATCACCTAATGCATCATTCAAGTGATAAAGAGTTTAAAATCACAAGGAAAAGGTAAATGCACCGGGGCTTGCCTTGTGTTGTAGGGGATACGGGATCTGTTCCATAGATATCAAAATAAAAACTATTCCCGACAGGTGGAGTCTCAGTTGGTGGTGCAATTTCTTCTTCTTCGACTATTTCCTCTTCGTTTTCTAAACATAACAATATACATACATAAATGCCCATGTGATGCTATGATTATGCAGTTATGATAGAACATAGTAAGTTATATCTTGAATATAACTTTCCTTCATGGTACTCCTGGGTAAATAGGGTTTTCTGAGTTAGTGCTCTACTAGGATTAGGCAATTATTAGCTAAGAAAGCTAGGGTTTTGGGTTTGGGAATCAAACAATGTCCAAAACATGCCAAACTTCACCCAAGGGCTCTAATTATCATCTTAAGCTTGCCCTAAAAGTTTTATGATTTTTGGAGCTATCAAGTAATTTCTAAAATTCTAAAAGTCTAGGTTTAGGCATTTTTAAATACTAAATAATTCATGGTTGGGGCTAAACATCTTGGAACTATTTTTATTAAATACTAGAGAAATTTAGGAGTCTAGTAAAATTGGTCCCATGATTTTATTTTTTTCTAAAATTTCCTATAAATTCCATAAGCCTGGTAGAAAAAGAAAAGGGAAAATGATGAACAGTGAAACGCGCCCACGCGCGCGTCTGCGATGTCAACTTTACGCAGAGGACCTCGGTCATTCAAATAATCGGTAAAGAACCCTGCACATTATTCTTCTGTGTCTCTGAGATTCACAGTTAGGCCCCTACACTTCTGTTTCTTCGTAGCGCCAAGTCCACGACGGTGAACGGTGACGAGCATGCCTCCGGTGAACTTGTAATGGCTGGAACACGCAATGGCTGGTACCCTAATTCGGCTAACACCAAATCCTACCCTCGACGACTCTAATCCCTCCATTAATTACGCGAACCCGGCCCGGAATCTCTCTGTCCACGACGACGGCGAAAATCAGAGACAATCCGAGGTGTTCATGACGGTTTGGTGTGGTCTAGTTCAATCAGAGGGTGTACGAGCAACAGGAGGTTTGAGGGAGGCTAGAACATCAATCAGGGAGGCTTGAACGAACCTATAGAGAGCTGGCCACGGCGAGGCGTTCATGGTGGCAAGGAAAACAGTTTTGGGGGAAATGCAAAATTGGGAGGCTCTGGTGGATGATCAGAGGTGAGAGATGGTGCACTGGGTGCTTAATAACCTAGCAGACCTAGTTGATCACTCAGTTTATAGAATCTATCGGCAGTGGCGTCCAATTTGGAGAGAGCGCACTGGAGGCCGAAGAGAGGGGAAATCACTAGCGCGAGCGTTATCGTGGCTTTCACCGTGGCAAAGCCTCCGGCGATGGACAGACTCACTACTATGGTTCATTGCGATGCGTTAAAGCTCCTAGGCACATGGCGCACGGGCGGCAAGCGCCCAACGCCGGCGGGGATTATCACGGCCGGCCATAGAGCAAGTGGGTACGGTGAACCATCCAGTGACCGTGTCCGAGCTTATCTGGGCGCCAAGATCTTTTACTCCCCTCGGTTATCCACTTTGCGTCGAGCACGAATCATAGTGACCGGCGCGAATCCGAGCGCGAGATCACCGACGGCGAGGTTCAGTGCATCTGAGATTTTTCTGGTTATTGTACCATGGCAATCATCATCAGAAGTTCGGACAGCACGACTTGAAGAGCCTTGTTCTCCATTTTCCATATGACAACATACTAATCTATTTGTAACAAAGTTACTGACCTATAATCCAGCTACAATTTAACTATAGAAGCCTTCAGCGAATTCGGATTAAATCACACAGAATTCAGCCTCCAAAGTTTATCCGAGCTCACTGTCAGTCCAACCCTAACCCCTGATCCGATTGACAGCCTAACTTTGAGTCCATTTTACTCCAAATTCTGTATGTCACCAAGGATTAGTCACTTAAGCAAAGTTGTACCCCTATCATAGCTCTACAAACTTGATGTGTTGACCTAGGGAAAAATCCTTATGAACTTAGAGATATAGAGCTCCAAAGTTGACTTCAATACACTGAATTTCAGACTTAGCCATATAATGTTCATGTGACCCTTTTGCAAATAAGTCCAAATTTCATCATTCAACTTGAAAATTCTCCAATGTGAAAGTTACTTGATTTGTGGTGTTCTATCACTTTGATATTTGCACTTTGGTCCAAAAGTGCATAAAATTTGCATTTACCCCCCTAGGGTTTCAATTAGGGTTTTCTAGGGTTTCTTTTAGGGTTTTGGGCACACTAGGGTCTTTGTGCCATTCAAATCCATCACTCTTGATCTCTTTTGGGTGTTTCCAAAGACTTTTGAGATTTTAATCATCTTGGCTTCATTTTCATCTAGAGGTCCTAATTCCAGGGTTAAGTACCCTACCCTAGTATTAAGTACACCTTAGGCCACATCATCACAACTTGTTTTGAAATTTTTCATAGTGAATGCATTCTATGTGTAACAAACACATAAAATGTCAATGCACATGATGTTATGCTCAAGTTTCAGTGCCAGTAACACATGCTGCCGCCGTGTTCTGCTTGGACACCGCGTTGCCTGTATCCGGGTGGGGAAGATAGGTTTCTAGCCGTTGGATCGTGATCTGGCTGTGGTGATTGAATTCGGATGCCAGGTAGGGTAGAAGTAACATAGGATGTTGGATCCATATCGATCGAATACGGTAGGATCTGGCCCAATAAAATCTAGGACGTAGGTTTCCGATCTGGTGGTCCGTATTGCATACCGCTTCGGGCCATGGTATATCTAATCTAGACCGTCCATATCCGATCGCGCGACCATGATAGATCGGTACCCTTTCGCCGTGGCGAGTTTGCAAAAGAGTCCCCATCCTTTATAGAAAATAGCCCGCCATCCCTCGCTGGTTGAAAACTATTACGGTTAGGTCCTCGGAATTTACAAAATAGCCCCTGATATCTCATGTATTAGCGTGTACAGTTCAGTTACTGTATTAAATAGATCTGAAAATTAATATAGATATAAAAATAAATAAAGAAACTTGTATAATTCATATTTAATTCATTATAACTCCTTTTTTATCCTTTTCAGTTGCAATAAATTCATGAAAATATTGTTTATCCTCTAGTAACCTTATTTTAGTATGAAACATATGGTTAAATATATGTGCTTGATAGGTTTCGTATCTACCACTTAAAACTTCGGAAAATCATAACTAATTCATTTTAACTCTGATTCGAACCATTCAAATTGCGTGAGCTTCGTATAAATATTTGCTACGCAGTAACAACGTTAATTATACCATGTCGCATACTTTTATAGTTAGATATTTATTTATCCTATGTCTACTAGATTAACCTTGCTAAACCAAAGCTAACCTATCCATAATTATGATTTGATTAAAATATGATCTCTAGTCAAGTTATAATTAAGATTAAGGTTGGGTTAATCATTATAGAATATTATCTCATATGGTGCATATTAATTAATTTATAATATAGTTTAATAATCGAATCACCTAGATATTCCATAAATCATAACTCCTTAACCGTAGCTCTAAATTTAGTGGTTCTCGAGCCCACAATCTCGTAGCAACACCTACATTATTATTATGTAGTTGTTCTTATGTTTGATGTGATGTTAATTGTGCCTATACCATGTTTATTTGTATTGCTACGACTAGCAGCGAGGTTACGAGTCACCTGATGATCATCCTGGTACCTGGAATCTCAAGTCCTAGGCAAGTTGTGCCCTTGATCACTTCCTTTTTACCCAGTCATGTTCTTATTAATCATAATGATCTGCATAGGTTAATTTGAGGGGATCCAATAGGTTACCCTAGTTTTGGCTATCTTTATACCTTGTTTTACCACTAAATTTTTGGGTAGTATATGCTATTGCTTTATGTGGTTTTGAGTATAGAGCTATACATTAGTCTTGTTCACACTTATGTTATCAGTTTACTATTTACTGTTCATGATAAGATCATTATGTTAATGGGAACATGGAGAACCACCCGGGAAAATAGTGCCACCACAAGGGTGGTATGGGACGCCCTTGGCTGACTAATTAGGAAAGCTAGTGGAAGACTACCTTACCCGAAAGGGGCAAGGGAAGTAGGGGAGTTGCATGCAGGGAGGTTCTCGGGTTGATTTTGCTGCAATGGCGGTCAGATGAGGGATTCTTGCAAGTGCTCTTCCCATAACTGTAGCGGGTTTTCGGAAGCTAGTGGAACTTTGTAAAGGCATCATACTGGATCCCTATCCATTCACCTCGGTAGTGTCTAAGGGCTTTGCAAACCCTGGCGACATGGGATACACGACTTGTGGGTACAGGGTACAACCTCTGCAGAGTGTAAAACTGGTATACTAGCCGTGCTCACGGTCATGAGCGGCTCGGACACTCACATGATTATTTTATGGAACTTAAATTCAATTTGTCATTTGCATTGCATGGGATTATTTATTAATTTTGTTCTATTATTCTTATTATGGTTTGGTATTCACTTACATTTAGTAACTACTAATAAAATTTGACCAACTTATTAAAAGCAATGCTCAGCTTTAACCCCTATTGTTGATTAGCTTTACACATCACATGAACTCCCACCTTTGGTGAGTTCATACACATTATTCCCCACAACTTGTTGAGCGATGAACATGTGTGAGCTCACCCTTGCTGTCTCACACCCCCACAGGAGATGTACAGGTGGTTCAAGTGGAGCCACACATCGAGGAGTTTGATTTGATCTAGGTGGCGTCTCCTAGTTGACTTTATGGCACCAAAGATGGACTTTAGTTCGATCTATATTTATCTTTTATTTTGTAAGGCTTCCGCTATGTAATAAGTACTCTGATTATATTGTGACATTTATCTCTATACACTATGTTATTGTATGTGTTGTCTTCTTTGGCGCATATATGTGATGCACCCGGCTTTCTCCCTTAAATCCGGGTGTGGCAGAAGTGGTATTAGAGGAATGTTGACTGTAGGACGAAACCTAGATAGAACTGGACAACTAATACTTACTTACCTTACTCTGATTCTTTTCTAAACTTATCTTAATCTTTTCTCATCTATTTCCGCTTTACTCTGATTATTCTTACCTTTTCCTTCTAAAGACAAATGTGGATTTCACACTTGGAAATCCTGTACCTAAAGTGACCTTTAGGAATAGGAGACCTACTCTTAGGAACAAAAACAAAACTATTTTTATAGGTATCTATATGCTTGAGTGCTTCTTCTTATGATGCTTGTTTGATTTGGATCTTTGAATGAGTGTGATGAGTTGTGGAGTAATGTCCACGATTACATCTACATATATGTATAGGCATAAATATAAACAAATAAAATTCATAAGATAAATAAAAAACCTAGGTTATCCTCCATTAAAGTGTATCTATTTTAAATGGATCCTTCTTACCTTAAAAGATTCTTTCTGTTGGGGGCCTTCGGCTTCCGAAGGTCCTCAAAAACATGATTTGACAATGTTTTCCAAGAGAAATATGTAAACAGGTACCTTCGAAGTTAGATTGTGGGTATACAAAAGTACGGTTGAAGACGAAGCTCGACCGGGACGAAAGGCGATCACGATCACGAAGCTATGTGCAGAAAAGCTTCGGCATAACGGCAGAAAAGGGGAACCGACTTAAAGATGAAAAGCCAAATTAGACCTTGAAGAATTACTATAGAGTTATTGTTAAATGTAATGGGTATTAATGTAATTTTGCATGAGCTGCGACTCGTGCCTATAAATAGGTGAACAGTATTCCCGTACTGTTCACGCTGACCTGGCATTTGCTTTTGCATCACACCTGTATTCACATTCCTTCAAGTCGAAGGTATATTTGTAATTTACCATTATTTACATGAGGAATATAAGTAGAAAATAAATTAATAATAATATTTACAGAGATTATGTTATTTCCTATATTATGTGTTTAAATACTCTTTATCTTTTGTTATGTTCATGAAGGTTTATCCTTCATGACCTTCGTCCGAAATTCATTATACCCGAAGGGAAATAATGATTCAAAGGACGAAGGGTTTTGATATTTAACATCTTGTGTTGCCTTGTTCTTGATTCATAGCATTTGAGAACGAGTCTCCAACATTGGCGCCCACCTCCGGTGAACTCACTTCCATTTCTTGAGCTTTTGAACATATTCGGCAAACATCACCTTCGTCATGCCGCCGAAGAAGGCTTCAGCGACAGGGGCTGCCACTCTGCAGCCGCTGGACCCCAATCAGGACGTCCTTTCTCTTAGGGAGGCCCGAAGCCAGAAGAGGAAGGCCACCAGTCCAATGCCTCCGGAGGATGACTTGGACCAGGAAATCCAAAACCTGGAGATGCTCGAACAACAGGTGCAACGAAAGAAGGAGAAGATGGCTCGTCTAGCTGACCTTCAGAGGCAAATAGATGAAGCTTCGGAAGAGGTTCGTCATCTTGTTCAGGATGACCAGAACCGAAGGCCTCCGCGCAGAGAGCTCCATCAGGAGGGTTTCTACAATGAGGATGATTGGTATGAAGATTTCCATCATGGAAATTTTGCTTTTGATGATGCTTCTCCTCTATCAACAGAATTGCAGGCTACACCATGGCCCCAGTCTTACAAGCCACCTCAGCTCCCCATGTTTGACGGTCAGTCAGACCCGAAGCAATTTCTGATGAGTTATGAGGCAACCATATCTTCGTATGGTGGCAATACGACAGTCATGGCAAAGTCTTTTGTCATGGCCGTCAAGAGTGTTGCTCAAACTTGGTACTCCTCTCTTCGACCAGGGACAATTACTTCATGGAAAAAGCTGAAGGATATGTTGATAACCAGCTTTCAAGGATTTCAGACAAAGCCAGTCACCGCTTAGGCTCTATTCCAGTGTACCCAGGACCACGAAGAATATCTTCAGGCGTATGTCAGAAGGTTTCTCCGTCTGAGGGCACAGGCGCCAACAGTGCCCAATGAAATTGTCATTGAGGCCATGATTAAGGGACTTCGGCCGGGACCTTCAGCGCAATACTTTGCCAGGAAGCCGCCACAGACTTTGGAGAAGCTGCTCCAGAAGATGGACGAGTATATTCGAGCTGACAATGACTTTCGTCAAAGAAGGGAGGAAGCATTCAGGTTTTCTGAAATGACCAGGGGCTTCGGAGGAAGATTTCACCCGAGGCACGTCAGGTCAATTCATAATTCTACTCAAAATGACGATAGAGGGAGTCAGCAGCAAAAGCCACAATATTCTTCACAAACTTCGGGGCAGCAGCAAAGCTCTTTTCGGCCGACAGTGCCAAGGGGCAGAGGCGCCAGGGGCTTCGGGGGAAGATTTGGAGATCAGCCAAGAAAGATTTACTGCCTATTCTGTGGTGAAGACAAGGGCCATACTACCAGGATGTGTCATGTTACCATCTAGAAGCAAAAGGAGATAGCAGAAGCTGCAGCACAACAAAGTCAGCCGAAGCAAGTCATGCATACTGCTTCGTATCATTCGCCTTACATTCCAGAATATGTAGGCAATCACCCTGCAGCTTCTGTTGCTTCGGCAAGCCAACCCCAAGCATCTTGGCAGCAGCCTCTGCCGCTACCACCAACACAAAGAGGCCAGCAGCCAGAAGGGAGTCAGCGCACTAACCCCCAGCGGGACTTCAGAGAGGAGTCCGAAGCTCGCACAGTCAATAGCACTGTGCGAGAGTCGAAGCACATTTACTGACAAATATCCTACCTCGACAGCAGTTTTTCGCATTTTCACATTCAGTTTTGCTTTCTTTTTAATAAGAACAATTAAGGGTAGTTTTAACGTCTTTTATCGTCTTTCAATTTCTTGTAATAGTTTCGCTCTTTACTGTAATGAAAATATATCTTCTCCATAGGCCTGAGATGTCGAAGCATGAGAATTTATGATTGACAAGGAGGATTTTTGAAGTTATCAAAAATTTGTTCTAAGGAACGCATTGCAATTTATTCAAAGCAGCAAAAAGCCGTTCCTAAGGGAGCGCAGTGTAAGTTTTTTGAGCCAACAGCGAAAAATAAGCGCTGATTTCGCCGAAAGTAAAAGGCGAAGAAGCTCCTAAGGGAGGCTTACAGCGAAAAATAAACGCTGATTCCGCTGAAGTAAAAGGCGAAGAAGCTCCTAAGGGAGGCTTACAGCGAAAAATAAACGCTGATTCCGCTGAAGTAAAAGGCGAAGAAGCTCCTAAGGGAGGCTTACAGCGAAAAGTCAGCGCTGATATAAAAAGATTGTGTGCTTTATTGCAGGGATGTGTGTACTTTCGACACAAATATCATTTTGCATAACATAACATCATCACATCATTCAGCATAACATAAGAATCATACAGCATACTGCATGCGGAACAAGAAGGGGATACACCATTGGTCTTCGGAGGGTGATTTGAAAAAGAGAAAATCGTGTTAAGGCACAAGATAAATCAAGAAGACGCGTAGCTTCATTAGAGAGGCAACATAAAAGAGCTTCGGAGAATATTTCACGAAGCTTGGATATTCCCCATTAGAGAAGTTTACAAGTTCTTGCGATATATAAAAGATTTTCTTCACGAAGCATGAAAAGAAGGGAAGGTGTTTTTTCGCCGAAGGCTCAAAAAAATGGTATGTATGCAAAATTTCATGCATCGTAAAGAATTGAACTATAAATAGATTATATATTACATTCAAAGTTACAATGTATTACACATGTTACGTTCCAAATGTTTCTACAATAGCATTTAATCCTCCTTAAGAACTATTTCTGCAGCTTCGTTTAGTAGCTGGTCGACAACCTTGTCCATGATGGCTTCGGCCATTTTTCTAATTTCATCGTCCCCTTCGAGTGGGGGCCCGGAGATGCTTCAGCAGGTTCTGAGGGAGGAGAAGATACAGCTATATTACTATTACAAACCGTGAACAAAGTCTGGAATCAAAAATTACAATAGAATGAAAACTACTAATTAATACCTATTTGCCCTTCGGGCTCTGTACTTTTCTCAGCAGCCTCTGCTATTTTTCTAGCATCGTGGATGCCTTTTTCGCTCTTTTGAATAATTTCTTGGGCCATTTCTCGGCCGTTGTTGTCCCAGATATCGGTGAAAAATTTTCCGCCGATCATGCTTGCTTCGGCTGAGGGGTCTTTAATGTCTTCGGAGGACAAAGTAGCTTCGGATTGCGCTAAGGATTTTACATGCTCGCAACCTTTCCTCTCCAAAACAGTAGCAATTCTTCTAGCGCCCGAAAAAGCACATATGTCTCCACGGCTATTCAGGATTTCCTCGAAGGCCTCAGCTTCGTGACTGATCCATTCCATCGGACCTTCGGGATTTCCCCTTGAGAAATTCTCTTCGCTAGAGAATGCACCAACGTTGGCGAAGCTGGATTTTATCTTATGAACGCACACTATAGATTTATCATAGCATCTTCTCTGGGATGCACGAAGCTCTTTAACATTTATTTCTAAATGATTGGCCCATTGATCACTAAGCTCTCGTTTTGTCTCTTCAAATATACGTTCTTCTTTAGCTCTGGCTAGCTGTTTCTGAAGATCTTTAATTTCGCGTTTTTGGACTTCAGCTTGAGCCTTGAAGGTAGCTGTGTCTTCCTTTATCTTGTCCACCAATGTAAGCAGAATTTTATCTTTTTCCAGAGCTTCGTTTCTCAGTTTAATAACCTCTGATCGTAGATTGTTGAAAGCAATATCATAGCTCTCGTCTTCGGCATTCTTTTGCGCTCTCAGCGCGTTGCTCAATATTAAACCCTATATATATACAAGAATTAGTATAAGAACAAAAGAATGATTTGAAAATTATAAATTTCTAAATATATAGTTCTCATACCTTTAAACTATTATATGCAAGACTATCTGCAAGATCGTCCTTCGTCATAGCGCAGAGTCCAGCTTCAAGTTTCGGAAACCCCATACTCCTAGCCATCTCCCGGCAGACAGATATTTCTTTATTATCAGGGAGGCAGTATAGGAAGTCATCTTCGTCTGTCCCATTGAACACTAGTGCCCCCTTCAGATATTTTAATTCTCTAGCATAGTGATCAGCTTCATAAATCTCTTCTTCAGATAATTTCTTCCCCGAAGCATGTCGCACAATGTAATCGCGTATGGAGGAAGGTGCTTCGGGGGCAGCAGTGTCAGTTTCTTCAACCAAAATTGGCTCTAACATTTTTTCAGCTTCCAAAGCTACCTTTGTAGCTTTTTCTTCGGTTTCCAAAGGTTGTTCCTTGGTGGGCTCTGAAGGCCCAGCCTCAGCTTCAGCTTCAGGCTGTTGCTTTGAAGCTTCAGCAACAAAAGCTTCAGTAGACACTCCAGAAGTTTCAAGAGTTTTCTTTGGAGTTATGCTTGAAGATTTAATTGTCTCCAGAACATCTAACACATTAACCATCCTCTTTCTTTTCGGGGTCACTGTTGGACCCATCTGGCTTTTTCCTGTTTCAACCTTTGCCGAAGGACCTGAGACTTCTGATGTTTTTGCTCCTTCAGCCCTTGGTTCTTCCATCTTTTCTGTTGCTGGCACTTCGGCCAAATCTTTGATTTCTGGCAGCAGAGTTGAATCTTTAGCTTCGGTGGCCGAAGAGGTTTCACCGGCGAACTCAGCTACCGTGGCTGGTTCAATATAGCGTGGCCGGTGTGTGAGAACCTTTACCCTTTGTCTCTTCGGCGCTGGCTCACTAGGAGCGGCTGAAGCAGTTTCTTTTGCAGAAGTTGTGCTTTTCCTTTTTTGACCCCGCGCTGGATAGCGGTAGTCGGGGTAGACAAACCCAATTGCGTCAAATACTCGGTTGAGTCTTTTCTTCTTTCGGCCTCCGAAGGCCGCTGATAATGCAGTGTCTTCGGCCTTTGAGTATACCCCAAGCAATTCATCACTTACAGTCTCAATGCTCTTTAACCAATCATCATCTGGCTCAACGAACTCGTCTCCGTACTTGAATGTGTACTTCAGCCTGACTAGTCCACCTTCGTCAGTTTCTCTAACAGTTTCTTTCGGCATTTCCCAGTTATCTGCAAGTGGCCATACTCTGAAGGCAATATGTTCTTGTATTAAATCCCTTGTCCCTATAAAAGAGCAGACTACGCCGAAGGCCCTTTGGCACTCTTCGGCTACTTCATCCATTTCTACCTTCGGTTTCCGGAGTCCGAAGCGCTGCCAGATAGGACACATGATGATATCTTTAATATCTTCTTGAACCTTCAAATCATTTTTTACATAGAACCATTCTTTCATCCATTCTCCGGGCCATCTCTTCCGAAAGGTTGGCACATGATAGCTTGATCCAGAACGAGCACCGAAGCTATAGCAACCAAAGTTGTTATGATATTGCTCCTTACCCCAGGGCTTCGTCTCATATATTAACTCATGTATATTGCAAAAGCTTTTCACACTTGGTTCCATGCTGTAGCTCTTTACAGCCCAAACGAAGACTCCCATTCTTATTATTGCTTCAGGGGTAAGTTGATGAAGATAAACCTGATATGTTTTCAGAACTTCTACCACAAACCTGCTTAAAGGAAATCGTAGCCCAGCTTTAAAAAAGCTTCGGAAGATCACGACTTCATTATCTTCGGGAGTCGGCACAGTCTTCTCTCCGTCATCTGCCCTCACGATGGATATATCTCGAAAATATCTTCCCCTCATGTTTTCAAGATGACTTTGTCCAATAGTTGATTTTCCGAAGACCGGATGGCTTGGTCGCCATGGTCGATCTTCGGAATCCTCAGCTCCACTGTCTGCATCATAGCTATCACTTTCACCAGTATCTTCGGATAAGCCTTCCAAAATTTCCCTAGTAATTTTCTCTGTATTTGTTTTTGCTATTGATTCAATGAAGCCCAGATTTTTCTCCTCAGAAAGGCTCAGCTTCACTCCGGCAACAACTTTCTTTTCCTGATACATCCCTTCGGAAGTCCTTTTAAAACAAGGGCTTTTTGGTCCGAAGCTTAAAATCTAGAGAGGCAGTCAAATATTTGTGGACAGAGAGCTATTTGAGCAGGCACAGCAAATGGTAAGATAGCGTGCCAAATAAACTTGTGGTGAGCTCATATTTATACACCCAGTAAGTCGAAAACTGGAGGGTCCCGCTTGTCAATGACTGTTGCTATTCTAGCAAAAGGAAGGTGTTTTTTCGGACCTTCGGCTCATAGCCATCGTCCGTATCGCAATATAAACTTATCTTTACAGTAAATTAATATTGCGAGGGGCTACTGTTGGGGGCCTTCGGCTTCTGAAGGTCCTCAAAAACATGATTTGACAATGTTTTCCAAGAGAAATATGTAAACAGGTACCTTCGAAGTTAGATTGCGGGTATACAAAAGTACGGTTGAAGACGAAGCTCGACCGGGACGAAAGGCGATCACGACGAAGGTGAAGACGATCACGAAGCTATGTGCAGAAAAGCTTCGGCATAACGGCAGAAAAGGGGAACCGACTTAAAGATGAAAAGCCAAATTAGACCTTGAAGAATTACTATAGAGTTATTGTTAAATGTAATGGGTATTAATGTAATTTTGCATGGGCTGCGACCCGTGCCTATAAATAGGTGAACAGTATTCCCGTACTGTTCACGCTGACCTGGCATTTGCTTTTGCATCACACCTGTATTCACATTCCTTCAAGCCGAAGGTATATTTATAATTTACCATTATTTACATGAGGAATATAAGTAGAAAATAAATTAATAATAATATTTATAGAGATTATGTTATTTCCTATATTCTGTGTTTAAATACTCTTTATCTTTTGTTATGTTCATGAAGGTTTATCCTTCATGACCTTCGTCCGAAATCCATTATACCCGAAGGGAAATAATGATTCAAAGGACGAAGGGTTTTGATATTTAACATCTTGTGTTGCCTTGTTCTTGATTCATAGCATTTGAGAACGAGTCTCCAACACTTTCTTACCTTAATAGGTTCATCTTATCTTGAAAAGATTTCATCTTGTCATAATAGATCTGACTAATCTCAAAAGATTCTATCTTATTCTTAGAGACTCATCTTGTCCTAATAAGCATACTTATCCCCACCTTCCTTATCTCATGATAGCGTAACAAACATGATCTATTCTAAAATAAATTAAGTAGAAATAAATTAAGTAGATCTTATCTAGTCTAACCTGATTACACCAATTTAATTCTGATCCCATCTAATCTGATCAGATCTAATCTAATGGATAAACAGGTTAGATAATACTAGTAAAATAAGATTGGATCCTAACTCTTATAAATATGTTTTAATCTAAATTGGAGTCTTAGTCCAACTTGGCCATACGCAACTACTTTAACCACCCGATAGTTGCATAACCCCTCTGTTTTAACATAACGGAGATTCTGATCTACCTACACCATCAAATCCATCTTATCTCCAAAGATTCTAACATATCCTAGTAATATATATCCTACCCTGGTAGATCTATCTAACCTAAACTAGTCTAATCTAGTTATATCCAATCTAACCTAGACCCTACCTAATCTGATATGATCTAATCTAAAGGGAGTTACTTAAACAAGTTATTTAATACTGGTAACATAGATTAGACCATATTCATATAAATGGGTTTTAAATCTAAATTGGTGTCTTAGACCAACTCATCCGTGAAACAACGACCTAGCCTATGTTCTAGGTTGCCTAGCCCATTTATCTCAAAAGCAAAGTAAATCTCTGTTTAACCTACCCCATATACCGCAATTGTTATCCCAACTCAGATAATGGCATTTAACACCACGACCGATGGTCCCTAAATCAAGAAGAAGGTTAACCCCGATAATGAAGGATATGAGTAGAAACAGATCTTCAGATGAATCAAGATCCACCACCCATAATAACAATCTCCCTTTTCTAACTTTCTTCTGCCCCCAAATCTTCTCTATACTCACCTAATAGTTAAAACCTGATGTACCCTTGTTTTCTATGCCACACCTGTTAATGGCATGAAAATTTTAGGTGTATAAAAAAATACTAATTGGAAGTTCTACTTAGAAAAAAGATATACTAGAATTTCATAAAGATAAAGTCAGTTGGATATGCTCAACTAAATGGTATTCTTAAATAGTGTTATAGAATCTAATGTGGTCCACTTAAACAGATTAGTGATATTGGTAGAAGAGATTATAACCTAATAGCCAGGTGTAGACCAACTCAACCATGAGCAGAAGAGCTAACCATAGAGTCATAATGGATTGTATAATCTGTCTATCCTCACCTAACATCAAACAAACTTTTAACCTATATCATGTAGACTATCTCATCTTGACAAAATTCTATCCTACCTTTGGATATTCACCTTATACGACTGGTTACCCCAATCTGGACATAAAACAAAGATTAAGCCCTGCTAAAGAATCTTCAGATCATAACCAGCTACTAGCCTATTCATTCTGCTTACCAAATACTTTTCATTGCAAAACTATCCTACCACATGCTTCTAACTCTCATGCTCAAAACCAGGAAGGGAAGATTATCAGGCAACAACAAACAAAAATGAATCCTCCACCGGTTGGAATCGATAAAGTGGTTGCCGCCCAAATGATGGTACTACAACAAATGGTAGAAGTGGTTAACGAAATGCAAAATCAGATAAGACAAGAACGTGAGGAAATACGTCAGGACTGGCTGGAGATACGACAAGCAATAAGACAAGCACGATTGGAAAGACAACAACAACAATGCCCACTACCTCTACCACCACCACCAGCTCCACCAAGCTACATATATATATATATATATTACTATTTTAGTTAAACGTTACTTTAGTTAGTGGTTGGTATGATATTGTTTTAGGAGGAATAATAAGGTCTAATTGACCCCATGTGTTGCTAATAAATTATGCATCATGCTGAGATTTTTGTTTCTGCATATGTTCTGAGGCAACATGGTTATACACCCTTTTCTACAAATCTCGAGGACGAGATTTCTTTTAAGGGGGGTAGGATTTGTAAGACCTGAAATTGGTAGGAAAAAATAAAATAAATAAATAAATACATATATTATAAAATTATAGAATAAGGAAATAAGAGTATATACAATAGGGTTGTGAGAATTTTGAAGACCTTTGAAAATCTATTAGGACTCTCTGTCCTCATCTTCAAACAGTAATAGTAAATTAACTAAGGGACCAATAAATAGTTAAGAAAGGTTGATCTGTTGTTGATTTTGTGGTGATGCATTTTATTGAAAACATGTAATTAGATCTCTAATTTTAAATGAAAACATAAAATAGTAAAATGAGAAAAGGGATTTATCATGAAACCATTTATTCCTCCCATTAATAAATAAAAAAATAATATTAAACAATAGAGTATATATTCACATTTGGTTTATATTTGATAAATGGGAATCTGAAATTCAAACATAAAGTTGAATCATATTTGATTTTGAAAATTTGAAAGAAATCAAAATAGGAAAGAAAAAGATAGGGACAGACCTGCGTTTGGGCCGACTCACCTTCCTCGTGGCCCACTCTCCCCTTTTCCATGTGCTCTCTCGGCCCACTGTCTCCCGCACCCGCTCACTGGCGTCGTGGACCCGCGCGTCAGCCACCTAGTTCTCGTTCCCCCAAGAACTTGGTCACCGGCTGGTGGGGCCCAATCGTCGGTTCCCTTCTCCCCATCCCAGTCGCGAGCTCGTAACAAAAATGTTGACTTCCGTGCGGCATTTGTGGAGGATCGTGCTTGCTATCGCAACCTCCCTGGCTCGCGCCCACCTGGCTACAAAAGGGAATCGAAGGCGCGACCCTCGTCCTCCATTATAGGTACTCCACCTTCCAAAAGATGGCGTCGATGGGATTCTCCGCTAGTGCGCAGAGAGAGGGGTGGCAGAAGCCGTCGAGTGGGCATCGCACCTGCGCCACCACTCCGGGACTCACCAAGTAGTCGGGGTTTGTCGCCAAGTCACCCCGCATCGGTCCATGGCTCTTTCTGGCGAGGATTGCATCCGAGATGGGAGGAATTCCTCACGGGAATTGGATTTTGCCGTCGTGGCTCATATCCTTCCGGGGACAGTGTCCGCGCTGATAAACTCTGGTAAGCCCCTTTTCCCTCTTCACTTTCCCCCTAGATGCGCTTGGGCCGTATTAGGTTGGGATTCATACACGGGGTCACCGGAGATTTCCTTGTCGAACCCGTGTTGCCGTCGTGTTCTGCTTGGACACCGCGTTGCCTGCATCCGGTGGGGAACATAGGTTTCTAGCCGTTGGATCGTGATCTGGCTGTGGTGAATGAATCCGGATGCCGGGTGGGGTAGAAGTAACATAGGATGTTGGATCCATATCGATCGGATGCGAATGGATCTAGCCCAATAAAATCTGGGACGTAGGTTTTCGATCCGGTGGTCTGTATTGCATACCACTTCGGGCCATGGTATATCTAATCTAGACCGTCCATATCCGATCGCGCGACCATGACAGATCGGTACCCTTTCGCCGTGGCAAGTTTGCAAAAGAGTCCCCATCCTTTATGGAAAATAGCCCGCCATCCCTCGCTGGTTGAAAACTATTACGGTTAGATCCTCGGAATTTACAAAATAGCCCCTGATATCTCATGTATTAGCGTGCACAGTTCAGTTATTGTATTAAATAGATCTGAAAATGAATATAGATATAAAAATAAATACAGAAACTTGTATAATTCATATTTAATTCATTATAACTCCTTTTTCATCCATTTCAGTTGCAATAAATTCATGAAAATATTATTTATCATCTAGTAACCTTATTTTAGTATGAAACATATGGTTAAATATATGCGCTTGATTTGTTTTGTGTCTACCACTTAAAACTTCGGAAAATCATAACTAATTCATTTTAACTCCGATTCGATCCATTCAAATTGTGTTAGCATTGTATAAATATTTACTACGTAGTAAAAACGTTAATTATACCATGTCGCATACTGTCGGAGAGGGAATTCTCCAGCCGGGTGGCGGAGTGCACCCGTCCTTAATCCTAAGATGAGGAAGGGGCTTAAGTGTTTTGCCTGTCCTGCTAAACGATCACTGAGCACAAGAACACGCGAGAGTTTAGAGTGGTTCGAGCCGCCGGAGCGTAATACCCTACTCCACTGTGTGTTGGATTGCTGTGGAATCTTGAGAGCTGAGAGTCTAAGTTGGGCCTGAGAGATCCTCCTGTTGTCGTGTGCCCTCCCTTTCATAGCTCGAAGGGGGGCACATACAAGAGAATTGAGCCCCGACATGTGGGCCCAGGAACACAATGGATATAATACTTGGAGCTACTAATGTTTGATGCTGGAGCAATCTTCTTGAACCCTGACATCCGAGATCTGCATAGCATCGGCGTGCAGGGGAAGCTTCTAGTATAAGGGATGATGGACATAGTGCGCTGCGTGGCACGGGCGCACTGTTTGACAATGGACTAGACAGGTGCGCCGTCTGCAGGATGGCCCTGGCGCTGCCTGCCAGCTAAGTCGACAGGACGCATTAAATACTGAGGGGGCACATCGCCTGTCAGCAGGGTGGACAGGCGGCGCGTCCTCTCTGCAATAAATGCAGAGACCGTGCGACCTAGAGGACTTACGTCAGGCTCCGCCCATTGGCTTATGTCATGGGCTACAAACCACGTGGCAGCATCAGGTCTCCGCCTGAGCGGGGAGCGCAAGCGCACAGGATAAGGCCTGGACATGTGTCAGTACCGGACCCTTGCTTATGCCAGGGTCTCCCCTATCCCGGAACCCTATTGTGGCCCGGACCTTACTCAGAGGGATCTGGACCCCATCCGAGGGACCTGGCATGCTTACTTGGGAGTTCTGGGCCGTAATTGGGGGACTGGGTTGTGCGTACAGGGGTCTGATGCTCCCTCACGGAGGTCCGGTCCAACTGATACATCCTGGGATGTACCATCTTTTCTCGCCACGCGGTGCCCCTTGAGCCGCCCACGTGGTGGGGTCGGGTGCTGTTCACCGTTCGCCTATGGAACGTCGTATGGGCACCGCGTCTTCATACTGTAGTAGGGGGTACCCCTGATTCAGGGTACCGACAGTGGCCCCTGGGCCCGCCTCAGGGGAGGATACGAGCCTGCAGGTGGGGCCAAAGTCTGATTGGCGATTGGCTCGCTGCCCCTGCGCGCCCGTTGATGCAATTACTGCTAGTCTGCCCATGGTCACGCCGACTGCCACGCCTATCCTCGCGGCTGACTGACCCATGACCTCCACACTTAATGTCTTTGTTGGGCCATGCGCGGGGTGCCTCGAGTCGCTGCATTTTTGAAAATTTAACTTTTCCGTCTTCTGTGGCGGCCCCGAGGAGGCGTGGTACTGGCGCGAGTGGCGGTGCGACTTCTCTGTACACAAAAATCGGTGCGCCAGGTGCATGACATGTGGGCCTGGGCCCCCATGCCAGAGGTTGGACTGCTGGCTGCAGCGAAGCCGAGGGGGCGCACAACCGCGGGGCGGTTGCACGCTTCTTGTGCGGCGGTTCGCCTTCTTGACCGCTGGTTGCGGCGAAGATGAAAGGGCGTATAACCGCAGGGCGGTTGCACGCTTCTTGTGCGGCGTTCGCCTTCTTGACCGTTGGTTGCGGCGAAGACGAAGGGGCGTGCTACCGTGGGGCGGTGGCATGCTCCCTGTGCGATGATTCGCCTTCTTCGTGCTTCGGGCCAGCTTGTATGACATGTGAGGCCTGGCCCCCGTGTCATAGGATGGGAACCCTGGTGCGCATCGAAGGAGACCTTGCCCGTGACGCTTCGGGGCGCGAGTGGGGAAATCTGCCTTTAAAACGGGGTTCACCCCTCGGGTTGTAGCCATGTCTTGCTTCTCTCCCACTCGTGGTGCCCTTTCATCTTCGAGCTCTCTGTGCCCCTTTGCCTTCAAGGTTTCTGCTTCGCGTTGTCGTAGTCGTCATGGCCTTGTTAGACCCTTGCGAGCGCTTCCAGCTCGAGGTAGCGCTCAACTTGGTGCGCAACCCGCTCAGATGGGGTGTGCTAGCATTTGTCGAGAGGACTTGTGCTGGTGTCTCTCCTCTCGGCGACCTTGTTGCCAAAGAGTTTGTGTTCTTTGTTTCCAAACTCCCCAGCGGGTTGGCTCTATCGATCCCATCTTTCTTCATGCAGCTGCTGGAGGGGCTTGGCCCCCAGCCTCTACCGGTGGTGCCCTGCTTCATCCTTAAGGCAGCCATCGTCGCCTACCTCCACGGGATGTCCGTGGAGGCAACGCTCCTTCCCGCTTCTTCCTCCAGCATTTGGGGGAAAGGATGATCACCGGCCTTGTGAAGGTGGACAGCGGGCTGAGCCACGGCTCCATCCCACGCGCCCCCTAATTCTTTGGGGTGGGAAGCGAGCCGTGCTATGGCTCTATCTCTTTGATGGTTTTGGTGCCGCCTCCAATGCTGCTTCCTGCCGCCAAGCGAGGCGTGGCTGTCTGTCCACCGCACAGGCGACGGACGCGCCGTGCGCAAGTCCACTGCATCCGTGGCGTCTCCTGCGCCGCCGGCCGCACTGCTCCGACGCTGCCCGAGGGGTCGTACAAGGCGTCGTACACCGTGGAGGTGGTGACCGCGTTCTTGGATGGTCTTGTCCTCACCCTCGTAGGAGGACGGGGGCGAGGACCTCTTCGCACGCGCTGAGGTGGCTGCCGCCGCCGGCAAGCCGTCGGTGCAGAGGTGGTCGCTGTTGTCGGTGTAGAGGTGGTCGCCTTCGCTGGTGAGCCGCTCGGAGCTAGCTTCCAACGCGACCCTGTTGGTGCAGAGTAGTCCATTCCTGCAGAGTAGAGATGGAGCTAGAACTCCACTTGAAGGCGGATGTAATACTTTTGCTTTTTGTAAGGTACTTTGAGTACTATTTATCAAGCAGTATTGGCACTTATCTATGTACCACATGTCCCTATTGTGTGTGGTGTAACTGATTCCTCCTTGGTACCTGGCCCCCCTAGGACGTAGGCTCGATTTGTCGAGGCTGCAGACCAGCATACCTAAGAAAGAGTTGGCGATGGCCCCCAGGAGGTAGCCTCGACTGGGACCTAGGCCTGCACACAGCTTCGGCTAGGGAGCATTAGTAGTACACCCACAGGACCCGCCATCTGACATGGTCATCCTTTGATACATGCTCGGGACCTGCAGGGTCTAGTCTAGGAGGCCAAGTTGTGCGTCCAGACCCCCTGGATGGTGGTTCTAGGTACTAGGACCCATCGCATAGTGGTGGAGCGTGCAAGCCCACAGTGCGGGACCAGGCTGAGCGGCTACACGGGCTCCAGACCACCCCAGGAGACAAGTACCCATTCTCTAGTTCCGGACCCTAGGTTGCCGGACCCACAGGACTTATAGCTTCAAATACTAGGGTACCCGTCACGGAGTGGTGGAGTGTCCAGGATTTCAGGTACGGAACCAGGCTAAGTGGCCACACAGGCTCCGGACCACCCCATGGAATGGGCTACCGTTATTTAGAACCGCCCCCCAGGCTGTCGAGCCCTCCTGCTTTCGCAAAGTGGTCCTAAACTGCAAGCCTGGCTGTTCAATTCGGATGTCATTATGTCTGATGGAAAGGGAACTGTTTGGGTGGGTTAGATAAAATAATATCTGAAAAACTGCAAGGCAAGACCATGGAGCAGTAGGATAAAACTATCATAGAGGCACATCCGAGGGGGTAATTCTTTTCTTTATAACTTGTCATGCATCGGTGCAGACCAACAGGCCGAGCTTATGAGGGCGGACCTCATCGAGTTGGCGTACACGTATGCGTTACCTAGTTACAAAAGGGAGAAAAATTCGACCCCTCAGACTTGCTCCTATGGATAGAACTTACAGAGGTGCTCCAGTGCCAGGGAGAGGTACTCCTCTAGTCATAGCTAGACAGTCACCCCAGGGTCGGCGTATTCCCGTCACCTTGAAGGGTCCTTCCCAGCTAGGGGAGAGTTGCGGAGCCCTTCTTGGTTTGGTACTTTCCGTAGGACTAGGTCCCGACTCTAGGTTCCCATCTATGTTTGATGAGAGAGTCCTCGTCCTCGTGTTGTAGCCATTTCTGCATGAACCTGTCAGAAGTCTGGACCCGTGAGGAGTCTAGAAGGGTTTCCGGGGGAAGGCAGGCTTCGGCCCCGTAGACCGGGGAGCACGAGGTCCCCCTAGGGGTCCATCTAGTTGTCTCCACCGGAGTAGGAGCCTCCGGCGAAGACATCCTTCAGGTCCCCCTCGGGTGACTGATACCCGAGGTCCCCTTCAGCCGTGGCCACCTCGCCGTCGTCGACCTTTTCCTTGCCGGGTCGGCGACGAGGTGGGGAGCCGTCCTTGGAAGACTGCTCACGCTGCTCGCTGACGCGTTTTGCGAGATCAATGATCTCGTGACACTCCACGGCGCTGTGGCGACCGTTGGGGTGCATAGGGCATGAGCCGCTGTTACCCCTCTGCGGTGGTGGGCGTTTGTTGCAGTCGCCCCGGCCCCCGGTCGCGGCTACAACGGCTAGAGCGGTGGACCGTGGCTTCTGGTAGTCGCGGTCCTTCTTCTTTTTCTTCTTACCGTCTCGGGGGACGGCACCTGAGCCACCCGACTGGGTAGCCCCGGCTTGTGGGGCCGAGTGCCATGCACGGTCCTTGATGGCTCTGGCACACTTGTCGGCCAGAGCGAAGAGTGTGGGGACAGTCTCCACATCGTGCGTGGCCAACTTCTCCAACATTTTATCATCACGTACTCCCTATCGGAAAGCCGTGATGATGGAAGCATCAGAAATGCGAGGTATAGTACCTTGCACCTTTGGTGAAGTGGGAGATGAACGTCCGGAGAGTCTCCCTGGGCTCCTGCCTTACCGCGTGGAGGTGGGCCTCCACACCGTGCTGCTGGTAAGCGCTGGCGAAGTTCGCAACGAACCATGCACAGAGCTCTTCCTAGGAGTAGATTGACCCTGGGGCAAGGTTCATGAGCCAAGTCCGAGCAGGCCCAGATAAGGCGACATGAAAATATGTCGCCATCACAGCGGTGTTTCCACTTGCTGTTGTGATAGCGATGACATACACCTATATGAACTCCGACGGGTTTGACGTACCGTCGTAGTTTTCCGGCAGATGCAGCCGGAATTTGGATGGCCATGATGCCGCGCGGAGATGATCCACGAGAGCGGCGCAGTCCACGCCAACCAAGGGGACACCCGCTCGAGACCGGGTGCCCATTGGGGCCTGCAGTGCTACCACAGCAAAGTCTTGGTCGAGGTTGCTGAAAGGGAAATGTGCCCTTGGGCCATTTCTAAGTATTTTGGTGATTGAGTGCCAACACAAGTGGACTTATGTTAATCTATGCAAAGTGATGGACAAAGTGCAAATCAAGTAAAAAGGTATGTATCTAAGACTTAGTACATTGTTTTGGAGACTAATGTATTGTGTCTAAGTGCTGGAAACAAAAGAAATCAAGTTGGAAAAGAAGATGGCTTTGTTCAGCCAAAGACAGCTCGGTCTGGGTGCACCGGACTGTCCGGTGGTGCAACGGACAGTGTCCAGTGCGCCAGGCCGGCGTCTGTCAACTGGCTGCTCTCGGGAAGCAATTAACGTCGTACGACTATAAATCACCGGATTGTCCGGTGGTGCACCGGACTGTCCGGTGAGCCAACAGTCGGCCCGGCCAACGGTCGGCCGCGTAATCCGCGCACGACGCGTGGCAGAGCCAACGGTCAGAAGGGGGCACCGGACTGTCCGGTGTGCACTGGACAGTGTCTGGTGCGCCAACGGCTCTGAAACTCCAACGGTCGGCTTCGCCAAAGAAGGAAAAAAATCCGCACCGCACAGTGTCCGGTGCGCCAGGCGACAGAAGGCAAGAATTGCCTTCTTGAAATGCTCTCAACGGCTCCTAGCTGCCTTGGGGCTATAAAAGGGACCCCTATGCGCATGGAGGAGAACACCAAGCATTTCTTGAGCACTGTTGATCACTCACACTTCATTCTTGCGCACTTGTTCGACATTCTTAGTGATTTGAGCTCCGTTCTAGTGAGAACCTCGAGATATTGTCTTGAGCTCAAGTTTTGGTCTTGTGTGTGCGTATTTGCTGTGGCTTTGAGTGTGTTGCTTCCCTCCCTTACTCTTGTGCTTCATATTGATTCTTATTGTAAGGGAGAGAGACTCCAAGTTGTGGAGATTCCTCGCAAACGGGAAAAGAGTAAAGTAAAGAAGAACACCGTGGTATTCAAGTTGATCATTGGATCACTTGAGAGGAGTTGAGTGCAACTCTCGTCCGTTGGGACGCCACAACGTGGAGTAGGCAAGTTTTGTACTTGGCCGAACCACGTGATAAATCCTCGTGTCTCTTGTGCTTGTCCTTACCGTGTCTATTGTGTTTCACAAGAGCTCTCCTATCTACTCACTTGATTCCATTGTTCTAACTCTTGATCAAGTTTGTGGTGTTAAGTTTTAAGTTTTTCAGGATCACCTATTCACCCCCTCTAGGTGCTCTCAATTGGTATCAGAGCCGTTCTCTTCAAGAAAGGGACTAATCGCCCGAAGAGATGGATCCTAAGGGCAAGGGGATGGTGGTCAACGATAAGGAGGAGTCCTTCGTCAATGATCCAAAGGATGACAAGCCTACTGACTCAGGCTCGGGGCACAAAAGAAAAGACGGGAGGAAGAAGAAAACAAGGCGCATCAAGGAGATAGTCTACTACGACAGCGATGAATCTTCCTCTTCCCAAAAGGACAACTACAGCGACTACGAGAAAAAGAAGACGATTAATTCAAACTTTTCCTTTGATTATTCTCGTATTCCGCAAAGTTCCAATGCTCATTTGCTTTCCATTCCCCTCGGCAACCCCCCCCCACTTTGATGGAGAGGACTACGGATTTTGGAGTCACAAAATGCGTAGCCACTTGTTCTCTCTCCATCCAAGTATATGGGAGATAGTAGAAAATGGAATGCACTTTGATAGTACGGATAGTCCCATGTACATTAATGAGCAAATTCACAAAATGCACAAGCTACTACTGTTCTTCTAGCTTCATTGTGCAGGGATGAATACCATAAGGTGAGCGGCTTGGATAACGCCAAGCAGATTTGGGACACCCTCAAAATCTCACATGAGGGGAACGACGTCACCATGCTCACCAAGATGGAGTTGGTGGAGGGCGAACTTGGGAGATACGCAATGATCAGGGGCGAGGAGCCAACCCAAACGTACAACCAGCTCAAGACCCTCGTCAACAAAATAAGGAGCTATGGAAGCACGCGATGGACGGACCACGACGTCGTCCGCCTAATGCTAAGGTCTTTTACTGTCCTTGATCCACATCTTATGAACAATATTCGTGAGAATCCTAGGTACACCAAGATGACGCCCGAGGAGATACTTGGAAAGTTCGTAAGCGGGCGGATGATGATCAAGGAGGCAAGATACGTTGACGATGCGTTGAACGGCCCAATCCACGAGCCTCAAACCGTTGCTCTCAAAGCAACGAGGAGCAAGGAAGTGCTACCTAGCAAGGTGGCACAAGTTGAGGCGGCGGGACTCAATGAGGAAGAGATGGCTCTCATCATTAAGCGTTTCAAGACAGCGCTAAGGGGTCGCAAGGAGCATCCAAACAAGACCAAGACGAAGGGGAAGCGCTCATGCTTCAAATGTGGTAAGATTGGTCATTTTATCGCTAACTATCCCGATAATGATAGTGACCAGGAACAAGGGAACAAGAGGGAAAAGAATAAGGCGTACAAGAAGGCTAAGGGCGAGGCACACCTTGGAAAGGAGTGGGACTCGGATTGTTCGTCGTCCGACTCTGACAACGAAGGACTCGCCGCCACCGCCTTCAATAAGTCAGCCCTCTTCCCCAACGAGCATCACACCTGCCTCATGGCAAGGGAAAAGAAGGTAAGCACTCGTGATACTAGTACTTACGCTTCCTCAAGTGATGAAGAATCTAGCAATGATAAAATAGACTATTCATGTTTATTCAAGGGCCTAGATAGAACTTAAGTTGATAAGATTAATGAATTAATTGATGCCTTGAATGATAAAAATAGGTTATTAGAAAAACAAGAGGATCTTTTGTACGAAGAACATGATAAGTTTGTAGAGGCACAAAAATCCCTTGCTTTAGAAATAAAGAGGAATGAAATGCTTTCTTATGAATTGTCTACATGTCATGACTCTATTTCTAGCTTAAAGAGCATAAATGATGATTTGAATGCTAAATTAGAAATAGCTAATAAATCAACATCTTGTGTAGAACATGTTGTAGTTTGCAATAGGTGTAAAGATTTTAATGTTGATGCCTGTAGTGAACACCTAGTTTCAATTTCTAAATTGAATGATGAGGTGGCTAGTCTTAATGCCCAACTTAAGACTAGCAAGAGTGAATTTGACAAACTAAAATTTGCAAGGGATGCCTACACGATTGGTAGACACCCCTCAATTAAGGATGGTCTTGGCTTCAAGAGGGAAGTCAAGAACTTAACAAGCCATAAGGCTTCCATCTCCGCCAAGGAGAAAGGGAAGGCCCCTATGGCTAGTAGTGCTCAAAAGAACCATGCTTTCATGTATCATGATAGGAGACATTCTAGGAATGTTTATAGAAGTTATGATGCTTTTGATTCTCATGCCATGATTGCTTCTAGTTCTTCTATTATGCATGATAGAAATTTGACTAGGAAAAATGTTGCTCATTATATGCCTAGAAGAAATATTGTTAATGTTCCTAGGAAAGTATTGAATGAACCCTCTACAATCTATTATGCTTGCAATGCTTCCTTTGCTATTTGTAGAAAGGATAAGAAGGTAATTGCTAGGAAATTAGGGGCCAAATGTAAGGGAGACAAGACTTGCATTTGGGTCCCTAAGAGTATTGTAACTAACCTTATAGGACCCAACATGAGTTGGGTACCTAAGACCCAAGCCTAAGTTTGCCTTGCCGGTTTATGCATCCAGGGGCTCAAGCTGGATTATCGACAGCGGATGCACAAACCACATGACAGGGGAAAAGAGGATGTTCTCTTCCTACATCAAGAACAAGGATCCCCAAGAGTCAATCATATTCGGTGATGGGAACCAAGGCAAGGTGCAAGGGTTAGGAAAAATTGCTATTTCATCCGAGCACTCTATTTCTAATGTGTTCTTAGTTGAGTCGCTTGGATATAACTTGTTGTCTGTGAGTCAACTTTGTAATATGGGATATAACTGTTTATTCACAAATGTAGATGTGTCTGTCTTTAGAAGAAGTGATGGTTCATTAGCTTTTAAGGGTGTACTAGACGGCAAACTTTATTTAGTTGATTTTGCAAAAGAGGAGGCCAGTCTAGATGCATGCTTAATTGCTAAGACTAGCATGGGCTGGCTGTGGCATCGCCGTTTAGCACATGTGGGGATGAAGAACCTTCACAAGCTTCTAAAGGGAGAACACGTGATAGGTCTAACTAATATAACTTTCGAAAAAGATAGACCTTGTGCAGCTTGTGAAGCAGGTAAACAGGTGGGAAGCTCTCATCATGCCAAAAATGTGATGACAACATCAAGACCCCTGGAGTTACTTCATATGGACCTCTTCGGACCCGTCGCCTATCTAAGTATAGGAGGAAGTAAGTATGGTCTTATTATAGTTGATTTTTCCTGCTTCACTTGGGTATTCTTTTTGCAGGATAAATCTGAAACCCAAGGGACCCTCAAGCGCTTCCTAAGGAGAGCTCAAAATGAGTTTGAGCTCAAGGTGAAGAAGATAAGGAGCGACAACGGGTCCGAGTTCAAGAACCTTCAAGTGGAGGAGTACCTTGAGGAGGAAGGGATCAAGCACGAGTTCTCCGCTCCCTACACACCACAGCAAAACGGTGTGGTAGAGAGGAAGAACAAGATGCTCATAGACATGGCGAGGACAATGCTTGGAGAATTCAAGACACCCGAGCGGTTCTGGTCGGAAGCCGTGAACACGGCTTGCCACGCCATAAACTGGGTCTACCTTCATCGCCTCCTCAAGAAGACTTCATATGAGCTTCTAACCGGTAACAAGCTGTGACACCCCAGTGTCACCTAGGGTTTCTCTCAAATGCCAAACCAAGAACCATTATTTTATGTGAACCAAAGTAAGCATGAGCATCAAATTAACTTAAGTAATAAAGAATTCACCAAGTATATACTTAACAGTGTCATGATCAAAACAATTGAGTCTTTTAAAAAGGTAAGAATGTGCAACCCTAATAAAAACCCTAAGTAAGCCCTATGAGCAAAATTCAAGAAAATAAGGAAAAGAGTATGGAAAATTTAAAATTAAGATTTGAGCCAATTATGAAAATTGAAGTATATTTAATAGGCTACAAGAAAGGTTGAGAAAGCTTGGCCAAAATAACTCAAATAAAACCCCAAATCAAGCTTCTCATGTGGGGACTTAATGGGAATTCTGAATTTCAGAATTCTGAAATTCAGACCTTGAGCCAAAGATCAGAGATGTTCACCTTGATCCCTAACTCGAATCCTAATGGCCCCATTAACAAAATTGTGTCTAACTAACCCCTCTGTCGTATGCCAGAAGATGGCATTGGGACGCGAGACCTAGACACGACAAAACCCTAGATTTGCCTCGGGTTTGAGCAGGGAGACAGACCGGATTTCCTGGCTCCATTCTCTGCAACCCTTAGGCAAAATCCTATGACCCCCACACAAGATCGGTAGCTTGTAGGGAGCAGAAGAGGTTTTGTGCACTGACCAAGGCGAGAGCAGGCTCGGATGAGCGACCACACGCGCCAGAACTTGGGCAGAACGCACGGGCACACGTGTTCGACCCTGGTCGGCACGCCAAAGCTCGCCCAACCCGCGCGCGCGCGCGCTCGCCCCGGCGTCCGGTCAAGTCCGCCGCGCGCCCTTGCCCTCGGTCGTGCCCACCCGCGCCTATAAAGCCTCCCCGGGCGCGCCTCACTTCGCCCCGCACTCACCTTCACCGGCCAGCCCCCTCTCCTTCGCTCCGGCGAGCTCAATTCCGCCCGCCATCGCCGCCAGAGCTTCGGCCGCCGTGGCCAGCCCACTCCAGCCACCCTCGAGTCGAGCCAGTGCTTCGGCTAGCTCCGCCAGTAGCCCGTGAAGCTCGCCAAGCCCTCGGACCCGGCCAGACTTCACCGGAGGCCCGAGATCGACCTCACCGGACTTCGGTCTTCCGCCGCCGCGCGTGGACCGAGCTATCCAGTGAGTCTCCGACCAATTCTTTGCACCCATATCTTCTCTGGCATCCCATGAACCTCTCTGACCCATCCAATTGCTCTATCTCGCCGTGACCAGGCCGGACTCCTCGCCGCCGACGAGCATCCCCGCCTGCGTGCGTGGACCGACCGACTCCGGCCATCTCCGACGGTGACCCGCACACCGTTGTGATCCCCGAGACCTCCCCTACGTCCTCGACCACTTCACCGGAGCAATCTCGCCGCTGGTAAGCCCCTCCGCCCTTTCTTCCGCCGCGGTTACTGTTTGAGTTAGACGAAGGACCTCGGGTTAGGATTTGTAGAACCCGAGGGGTTTTCTGTAACGTCAGTGACTCATGTGAATAGTAGCCTAAGGACTGATCCGCGAAGAAAACTTAGAAAACCCGCCAGGGACCCCAGTGCAAAGTGGATTTCCATTTAATCAATTCTGTTAATCTTTTTAAAATGACTAGAGAACTTAGAAAACCCATAACTTGATGAATTTTTAATAAAAAGTTGTCAAACTAATTTTGCTAGCTCCTGAATATTATGAACTATCATTTAAAAATGATAAACTCTATGCTTTCTGTTCTGAATTTTTGAGTTAAAATTAAAAACAGAAACCCACCAAACCTTGTTTAATTAAGGAAAAATAGTTTTTCTCCTGTGCTGAACTTAAGAAAATTTGTAGATGTTCAAACCTCAGTTAGACACTGTTTAAAAATAGTAGGAACCCCAGCATTGGAAAATATGATGTAGATATTCCATTAAAGTTATTTTGCCCAAAACTTAGGAAAAATCAGAAAGGCATTAGAAATTAATGAACAGTGAGTTAAATTATTTTTCCTAGTTTGCTGAAGTAACAGAGAACCTAGGAAAAATACAGAGACTATTAGTTCAGACCTGTTTTAAATTAAAATGTTTTATTTAGCCTTATTTGGACTGAAAATCAATTATTAGAGTTACAAAACTATAACCAAAATGGATAATAAAAATCCAGTGGACTTGTAACCACTAGAGCCCCACTACAAAAATAAAGAACACCTCAGCCCAACTTTTTAAGTAAGGAAAATAAATATGAAATGCTAATAAGGTATTTTCCAAATAAATCATGAACAACCCCTAATAATGTGATAATAGGCAACCAAAAATTTGCTAAGTCCATAATGAGATAAACCACCAGAGAAAAATGCAAACTCATGAAAAAGGAGCAAACTCATACCTATTGCTAATGATTTAAGAGAAAGGCCACTTAATTCAAATAATGCATACCACCCCTTCCCTTAAGCAAAAAGAGACCAAACTTCAGAATGATTGCTCTTGCACAAAACAATAACTAAGAAAAATGAGAATTCTGTTGTTTGATATTTTTCAAATATAGTGGTAGTAGAAAGCACCCACTTGCCTAGAAACTTGAGAAAACCATAGAAAAATAATTAAAAGGTATTAATGACTAGAAATTTGTATCAAGTCATGTTATGACACCTAAAAGCCAGCAAAAATAAGTTTTAAAGAATTACTCACTGTTAAATAATAGTTGTAGTTCAAAGCACCCCTTCTGCCCTAAAATTTGGTAATTTTGTGCAGAATAAACCATTCACTTTCTGATCCCCAAATTTTGAGACAGAGAAACATACACCAGTACCAAGCCACTGTAATTTTTGCAGAAGTTTTAGAATTTTATAAAAGTAACTTGTAGTTCAAACCCACTCCAAAACATTAAAAAGAATAAAAGAAAAGGAAAGAAAGAATAAACCCACCCCAATAAGCCTAACTTGAGAACTTGTCAATTCTCCCTAAGACTTAAAAAGGAATTCAGTGGAACCCCAAAAATAAACCTACCACTTACCTTAGCCAAGTTTGACCCAGTTTACCAAGTATACCACCCAAGGGTCTTACATAAGTAAAGTTAACTTTGTTTAACTCAAGAAGATCATACACCTTTAAAGTTGTAATTTCTAAAAGCACATATCATATCATGCATATATCTTACGCATTGCATTCATTAGATTGTAATCTTGCCGATGGAGAGTACGTGCTCATCCCCGAGCAAGGACCTGCCAAGAGGAGGACCAGGAGCAGGCTTCCGAGGCTGCTATTGAGGATCTCCCCGCAGCCCCAGCAATTGAAGGCAAGCCCCGGTTTTATGCATAACCGTATTACTATATGCTACTTTACTACACTTAATGCTTGTAGGATTGTAATGTGCACTTAAGTGTAGGAGTTGCTTGAAACCTCTAGTTGCATGAACTTAGGACTCCTTTTTGAGATGAATACTAGTATGCTAGGTCGAGTAGCTGCTTGCTAATCAGGATCTCGGTAGAAGTCGAGTGATTTTTCTAGCACTCGCGCGAGGTCAGGAATTGATTGTATTCATCTTGATAACGGGATAGATGTTAGTCTATGGACTTGGATCCAGGGAGGATGCCTTGTCCATGAGACGGGAAAAAGGAATTAAGGATTAATGTGTGGATACCTGAGTCAAGCTTTTGAACGTACTAAGCACATGCCGGGAAAAATGGTAACCGGTAAACCTAGTACCTGAGTGAAGCCGGGCGCGGACTTTATCCCTCATGCGACCTGAGACTGAGTCTCCCATGCTAGCTATGGTGGGTACAAGTGCGGTCACTGCACGGCGGCAGCCGGGGTCAGTGGAGCATTGTATGCCAAGGCGGTGAGGCCTGGACGCGAACAGGGAATCGATGGGGACGGTTGTCATGTGTGGGGTCAGAGTACCCTGACATGCCGTGTGTTTAGGTTTACCTTGCAAGGTTAAAACTCGATTCGAATCGTCTGCTTCTCGCAGCTAATGAGACTGCTTGATTCCTTGTACTGCATCGAGTAAGAAGTGAAATGTGGTTACATGAGATAACTTGTTGATTGAACTAAAATGCTTGTCACCATGTATGCTTAGAAGGAGCAAATCTAGCTAAGTTAATGATGATAGAATCTGAAAAGCTAAAAATTTGCTTTTAGAAACAGCTAGTGCTTTTGGCAAACCAAACCCCTCAGCCAAACAGCTGCATAGTCTAGAGGTAGAGGAGTAGACTCCTCACACCGGTTAAGTCTAGCTGAGTATTAGTATACTCAGCCTTGCTTGTGGCACAATTTTTGCAGGTACCATTCAGGAAATGGTTGATAGTGTGACTTGGCCTACCACCCTACCACCGGGTTGAACGGTCGAGTGGGATGTTGCTCCGGCAGGAGAGGAGCACGAGGAATAGTGGGCTAGGCCTTGCCCAATTCCTCGATACCGACGACATCGATTATCCGCTGCACTTTATTTTGTGAACTTTATTTGCTACGCAAAAACTCCGATTTATGTAATAACTCAGTACTTAATTTGAGGTTTCCTGTTTTATTGTATTTCTTCTGTGACTCACCTTCGAGTGAGATTGTGGAATTTGATCCTGGTTAAGTGGCTCTATCAGACTAGATCTGAGGGACTGACGGGTTATTCCGATTTAAGTGTGTTACGGCCCCTGAGGCGTGACTTAGGCACTTAAGCTGGAATAATTCGGGTGGTTCTGCCACAGCTGGTATCGGAGCAAATTCCACCACAGAGAAGGACAATAAACCATGAGTACCAATTTTCAAAATCTAAAACTTGCCTAGAAACTGCTACGGATCGTCAGGACTAGACCGCTAGACCTAGGACGAAAGGCCTTAGGCATAGAGGGAAAACAGGTGGCTAATTAATTAGGCCCAGTGGGCCAGTACTCATATTTTTAAGGATGCCCTAAAAAAGCACCCTATTTTCTTTTTGAGAGGCAACGTTTCTTCCAGCATGCATGCATTATAAAACGCAAAGAGGAATTAAAAATTTGAGCTAACCCCTTTTTCTTAAAACCATCCGGGCTCTCTTTCTCTTTCCTTCCACCATAATCTTTACCTTTGATTCCCTTCCACAGATGAATTCACCCACCCCCACCAGTGGAGGAGACTCTCGTTTTAGTTCCGACTTCCTTTCTCGCGATGGCTTTCCTTCCATCTTGTGGGAAGTGCTTAACTCCGCTGGTTACCCTACGCCCCCTTTGTACACGGTGCAGTTGTATGAGGAGCATCGGGTACCTCGTTGTCGGGTCTGGCTGACTTTGGAGGCTCATCCCCTTCAGCCGGGTTGGCGTTCTCTTGATTCTGAGACGATTGGACTCAGGACGGATGACACCGTTGAAGCAGCAGCCATGAAGACTCTGACGACTTTCTGTGGCTACCATCCCCTGGAGATGGTGATGCACCCCTTGGGACTCTTCCCTGCTGAGAAGAAGGATGATCCCATGTGGTGTAACCGCGTGAGCCATGTAAAGGATGTGTGGGCGATGTATCCTGACTTGGTTGGGAGGGTCACCGTTCAGTGCATGAGTGCGCTGTACCGCCTTCAGGCCCTTCAGAGCGATGCTATGGCACTCCTTGCTAACACCGCTCAGACTGCCAAGCTCACTCTCGACAGTCGGGAAGATTTTGTGGTCGACCTATCCACCGAGTTGGTGGAGAAGGATCTGCAGGTGGAGAGGCTGAGCCAGCGCATCACCACCTTGGAGCAGCAGGTGGAGATCCGAGACAACACTATTGATGTCTTGGAGAATCAGCTTCACGATGTGCAGAGGGAACTCGAGGAAGCAAATGACCACTTGGACATGCACCACCTGGAGATGGAGGCCAATGAAGCAGGAAGCGAGGGAGAAGAGGCTCCCGAGGAGCTAGGACCAGCCCCTGGTGCCAATGGGACTACCTCCGCGATGCCTTCTTCACCCGTATCCAGTGTCGCTTCCACCGCTTAGGGTTAAGTAGTCGCTTCGACACTTTTAGGCGGATAGAAACCTATGCGAGCTTAGTAATATCATATTTTGGACTAGGCTTATGGGTACTTTCCCCTGATTGATGTAACCCTGTAAACTTTTGAAATCTGTGGGATATTTGTCACCATGTTATCTTCATTTCGAACCTAATATTATGATTATGGCATTTTCCTTCCATATGAGATGATATCTTGTCGTTCGAACTGTGAGTTGGGATAACAATGGCGACAATCTCTGTTTTTAGATGGCAGCTAGGCAGCGTCGCGGGCATAACGAGCAGGTTCCCCCGCCACCTCCTCCAGCTCCCACAGTGCAGGAGCTGATGGCCCAGCAGAATGAGATTCTGCGACAGCTCTTGCAGCGCCAGCCCCACCCTCAGCAGCATGGTGGAGGCCAGCATCAGCGACCTCCGGCTATGGCAACTTACCAGGAGTTTCTGAGCACGCAGCCGCCCTTGTTCACCAAGGCAGAGGATCCGTTGGACGCCAACGTATGGCTTCGCGTCGTCGAGTCCAAGTTTCCCCTCCTCACAGGAGACTGCCCTGATGAGGCCAAGGCTCGCTTTGCCGCACAGCAGCTTCGTGGCCCTGCTCGGACTTGGTGGGACCACTTCCGTGCTATGCTCCCCGCTGATCGTGAAGTATCTTGGGAAGAATTCAAGACTGCCTTCAGAGGACACCACATCCCAGCTGTCATTCTTGATCGGAAGTTGAATGAATTTCTGGCCCTTAATCAAGGAACCCGCACGGTACTGCAGTATGCGCAAGCCTTCAACGACTTATGCCAGTATGCAGGGTATCATGCTGATTCTGATGAGAAGAAGATGGATCGCTTCCGCAAGGGTCTCAATACCAAGCTGCGGGAACGACTCAACACTGTCCGGGCTGATAGCTTCAATGAGTTGGTCAATATGGCCATCTCCCAGGAAGATTGCATTGTTGCTCACCGGGCAGAGAAGAAGAGAAAGGCACCAATGGCAGCACCATCCGCTCAGGCTCAGAGGTTCCGGATTGTTTCTCACAATCAGAGCAGGGGTTTTCAGCAGCAGGCAGGCAGATGGGTGATCAGGCCACCTCAGTAGCAGCAGCAGCCGGCACCCAACCGCTTTCCAGCTCCCGCCCCAAGAAACAATCAGCCTCCGCAGCAGCAGCAGTTCCGCCAGGGCAATGGGAACAAGTGTTTCACTTGTGGCAATGTGGGCCACTATGCCAAGAATTGTCCCGGGAACCAGCAGAGGCAGATGCCAGCACCAAATCAAGACAAGGGAAGAAAGCAGAAGGTGCAAGTCAGGCAAGGGAAGCTCAACTTCACTACTCTGGAGGAAGTACCAGAAGGAGCTCCTATCATGACCGGTATCTTTTCAGTTTATAATCAACCTGCTTTAATTCTGTTTGATTCTGGTGCATCCCATAGTTTCATTAACCAAAAGTTCAGTGCTAAATGCAAACTGCCATTCTCTCACTCAAAAGGGTCATTCATGATAGTCACACCTGGGGGTAGAATTGCAACTAATCAATTAAACCAAAGTGTGCCTATTCAACTGGGAAGCCACATTGTCAAAACCACTCTTCTTGTGTTGGGATTGGAAAATGTGGACATTATTCTAGGAGCTAATTGGAAGACCTTGCACCAAGTTGTGCTTGATATAGCCAGTCGTACCGTGGAAGTTAATTCTCCGTTCTGCGGGAATTTCACTTTAATTCTGCCCAGTCAAGGTTCTACACAGTCATGTGCTTTCTCTATGACGGAGTTACCTCTGAAGAAGATCCGAGTGGTCTGTGAGTATGCAGATGTCTTCCCTGATGAATTGCCAGGAATGCCACCAGACCGGATATTGAATTCGCCATCGAGTTGCAACCGGGAACGGCCCCAATTTCCAAGAGGCCCTACCGAATGCCACCCGCTGAGTTGGCAGAATTGAAGAAGCAATTGCAGGAGTTGCTGGATAAGGGATTTATTCACCCAAGCACTTCGCCTTGGGGATGTCCGGCACTGTTTGTAAAGAAGAAGGATGAAAGCTTGAGGCTGTGTATAGATTACCGCCCTCTTAATGCGGTAACTATCAAGAACAAGTATCCTTTGCCTCGTATTGATGTTCTTTTTGACCAGTTGGTCGGGGCCAAGGTGTTTTCCAAGATAGACCTTCGCTCTGGCTACCATCAGATCAAAATACGAGCAAGTGATATTCCAAAGACGGCATTCTCAACTAGATATGGGCTATATGAATTCTTGGTGATGTCATTCGGGCTGACAAATGCACCAGCATATTTCATGTATCTGATGAATTCAGTTTTCATGCCGGAATTGGACAAGTTCGTGGTGGTTTTTATCGATGATATTCTGGTGTACTCAAAGAACGAAGAAGAACATGCCGGGCATTTGCATGTAGTGCTTCAACGTCTGCGAGAGCACCACCTTTATGCCAAGTTATCCAAGTGTGATTTTTGGCTAAAGGAAATCAAATTCTTGGGTCACACTATCTCTCAAGCAGGAATAGCTATTGATCCTGATAAAGTGCAAGAGGTGATGAACTGGAGGCCACCAACGACTGTTCGCCAGATTCAGAGTTTTCTGGGATTGGCTGGTTATTACCGAAGATTTATTCCGGACTTCTCTCGAATTGCGAAGCCTATAACTGAGTTGCTGAAGAAAGAAGTCAAATTTGTTTGGAGTCAGAAGTGCGAAGATGCCTTCCATGCATTAAGGCAGCATCTGACCACAACACCAGTATTGGCGCAACCCGACAGCAGCAAGCCTTTTGATGTGTATTGCGATGCCTCTGGCACCGGGCTAGGTTGTGTCTTGATGCAAGACAACCGAGTCATTGCTTATGCCTCAAGAGCACTCAGGCCTCATGAGCAAAACTATCCCACTCATGACCTCGAGTTGGCAGCAGTGGTTCATGCATTGAAGATGTGGAGGCACTATCTAATGGGAACCCACTGCAACATCTTCACTGATCATAAGAGCCTTCAGTACATCTTTACTCAGGCTGATCTCAACATGAGGCAGAGAAGATGGCTAGAGCTGATCAAGGATTATGACCTGGAGGTACATTATCACCCAGGAAAAGCTAATGTGGTAGCAGATGCCTTGAGTCGGAAATTGCAATGCAATTGTATTCTGATGGATTCTCGCATTAACACCTTGTGTGATGAGTTGAGCAAGATGCAAATCGAAGTGATTCCTTCTGGTTCTTTGTCTCACATTTCTGTTGGGCCAGCTTTGCAAGACCAGATTATCATGGCCCAGCTCAGTGACAAGGGAGTGCAAATTATCAAGAAGAATCTCCATCAGAAAATTGGGAAGTATAATTGTTTCCGCCAGGATGAAAAGGGTGTGTTATGGTTCAAAAGCAGATTGGTGATTCCTAAAGACCAGGACCTCAAGAGGAAAATTTTGGATGAGGCTCATCTCTCCAAATTCTCTATGCATCCGGGAAGCACCAAGATGTACCATGATCTAAAGCCTTTGTACTGGTGGACCAGAATGAAAAGGGAGATAGCCCAGTATGTATCAGAATGTGACACCTGTCAGAGGATAAAGGCAAGCCACTTGAAGTCAGCTGGAGCTTTGCAACCGTTGTCCGTACCTTCGAAGAAGTGGGATGATATCAGCATGGATTTCATTGTGGGTCTGCCCAGCACCTCTCGTCATCATGATTCCATTTGGGTTATTGTGGACCGATTGACGAAAGTGGCACATTTTCTTCTTGTGCACACCACGGATAAGGCTCAGAAGTATGCAGAATCGTATATTGACCGGATCGTGTGTTTGCACGGATTACCTCGGACCATTGTTTCCGACCGAGGAGCCCAATTTGTTGCCAGATTTTGGGAACAATTGCAAGAGTCTCTGGGAACTAAGCTAATCAGAAGTTCAGCTTACCACCCCACAGACTGATGGTCAGACGGAAAGGGTAAACCAAATCCTGGAGGATATGCTAAGAGCTTGTGCAATCGATAGTGGCAAGAACTGGGATAAGCACCTCTCCTTGGCAGAGTTTGCTTATAACAATAGTTATCAATCCAGCCTAAAGATGGCACCTTTTGAAGCTCTCTATGGAAGAAGGTGCAGGACTCCACTCAATTGGTCTCAACCTGGTGAAAGAGAAGTTTTTGGACCTGACTTAGTGACTGAAGCCGAAAAGAAGGTCAAACTAATCAGGAAGAATCTAGAAGCTGCTCAGGCCAGGCAGAAGAGTTACCATGATAGAAGAAGGAAACCTCTCCAATTTGAGGTGGGAAGTTTTGTATACCTCAAGGTATCACCCACCAAGGGAGTGCAGAGGTTTGGGATCAAAGGCAAGCTAGCCCCTCGTTACATTGGACCTTATGAGATCATAGAAGCATGTGGACCCGTGGCATATAAACTGAAGTTACCTTCAAAGATGTCTGCCATTCACAGTGTATTCCATGTATCTCAGCTGAAGAAGTGTGTTCGATTGCTGACCGAGATCATAGCAGAGCCAGAATTGGAGATAGAGCCAGATCTATCGTACCAAGAGTACCCCTCCAAGATTCTGGATTGCAAAGAAAGATCAACTCGGGCTAAATCGATCAAGATGTACAAGGTCTAGTGGAGTAATCACTCAGAGGAGGAAGCTACTTGGGAAACCGAGGAATTCTTGAGATCCAACTTCCCCAATTGCCTACCTAAGGAAGCTGGTACGTAATCACCCCCAACCCCTCCTCCTGCCCTTCGAATCTAATTTCCAAAAATATGATCTTAATTCAGAATGAAGTAACTATGAAGTAAAACTTAAAAGGACTTCCTTCTGAAGTTGCAAAGAGAATGACATTCGAAGAGCAGTTTTACCCTAATAATAACAACAATCACCCATTTCCTATAAGTCTCACCCTTCGCTTCACCCTGGGAGGACTCTGGCCCGAATCTCGGGACGAGATTCCTTTAAGGGGGGAAGGCTGTGACACCCCAGTGTCACCTAGGGTTTCTCTCAAATGCCAAACCAAGAACCATTATTTTATGTGAACCAAAGTAAGCATGAGCATCAAATTAACTTACGTAATAAAGAATTCACTAAGTATATACTTAACAGTGTCATGATCAAAACAATTGAGTCTTTTAAAAAGGTAAGAATGTGCAACCCTAATAAAAACCCTAAGTAAGCCCTATGAGCAAAATTCAAGAAAATAAGGAAAAGAGTATGGAAAATTTAAAATTAAGACTTGAGCCAATTATGAAAATTGAAGTATATTTAATAAGCAACAAGAAAGGTTGAGAAAGCTTGGCCAAAATAACTCAAATAAAACCCCAAATCAAGCTTCTCATGTGGGGACTTAATGGGAATTCTAAATTTCAGAATTCTGAAATTCAGACCTTGAGCCAAAGATCAGGGATGTTCACCTTGATCCCTAACTCGAATCCTAATGGCCCCAGTAACAAAATTGTGTCTAACTAACCCCTCTGTCGTGTGCCAGAAGATGGCATTGGGACGCGAGCCCTAGACACGACAAAACCCTGGATTTGCCTCGGGTTTGAGCAGGGAGACAGACCGGATTTCCTGGCTCCATATCTCTGCAACCAGTAGGCAAAATCCTATGACCCCCACACAAGATCGGTAGCTTGTAGGGAGGAGAAGAGATTTTGTGCACTGACCAAGGCGAGAGCAGGCTCGGATGAGCGACCACACGCGCCAGAACTTGGGCAGAACGCACGGGCACACGTGTTCGACCCTGGTCGGCACGCCAGAGCTCGCCCAACCCCCGCGCGCGCTCGCCTTGGCGTCCGGTCAAGTCCGCCGCGCGCCCTTGCCCTCGGTCGTGCCCGCCCGTGCCTATAAAGCCTCCCCGAGCGCGCCTCACTTCGCCCCGCACTCACCTTCACCGGCCAGCCCCGTCTCCTTAGCTCCGGCGAGCTCAATTCCGCCCGCCATCGCCGCTAGAGCTTCGGCCGCCGTGGCCAGCCCACTCTAGCCACCCTCGAGTCGAGCCAGTGCTTCGGCTAGCTCCGCCAGTAGCCCGTGAAGCTCGCCAAGCCCTCGGACCCGGCCAGACTTCACCAAAGGCCCGAGATCGACCTCACCGGACTTCGGTCTTCCGTCGCCGCGCGTGGACCGAGCTATCCAGTGAGTCTCCGACCAATTCCTTGCACCCATATCTTCTCTGGCATCCCATGAACCTCTGTGACCCATCCAATTGCTCTATCTCGCCGTGACCAGGCCGGACTCCTCGCCGCCGACAAGCATCCCCACCTGCATGCGTGGACCGACCGACTCCGGCCATCTCCGACGGCGACCCGCACACCGTTGTGATCCCCGAGACCTCCCCTACGTCCTCGACCACTTCACCGGAGCAATCTCGCCGCCGGTAAGCCCCTCCACCCTTTCTTCCGCCGCGGTTACTGTTTGAGTTAGACGAAGGACCTCGGGTTAGGATTTGTAGAACCCGAGGGGTTTTCTGTAACGTCAGTGACTCATGTGAATAGTAGCCTAAGGACTGATCCGCGAAGAAAACTTAGAAAACCCGCCAGGGACTCCAGTGCAAAGTGGATTTCCATTTAATCAATTCTGTTAATCTTTTTAAAATGACCAGAGAACTTAGAAAACCCATAACTTGATGATCTTTTAATAAAAAGTTGTCAAACTAATTTTGCTAGCTCCTGAATATTATGAACTATCATTTAAAAATGATAAACCCTATGCTTTCTGTTCTGAATTTTTGAGTTAAAATTAAAAACAGAAACCCACCAAACCTTGTTTAATTAAGGAAAATTAGTTTTTGTCCTGTGCTGAACTTAAGAAAATTTGTAGATGTTCAAACCTCAGTTAGACACTGTTTAAAAATAGTAGGAACCCCAGCATTGGAAAATATGATGTAGATATTCCATTAAAGCTATTTTGCCCAAAACTTAGGAAAAATCAGAAAGGCATTAGAAATTAATGAACAGTGAGTTAAATTATTTTTCCTAGTTTGCTGAAGTAACAGAGAACCTAGGAAAAATACAGAGACTATTAGTTCAGACCTGTTTTAAATTAAAATGTTTTATTTAGCCTTATTTGGACTGAAAATCAATTATTAGAGTTACAAAAAAATAACCAAAATGGATAATAAAAATCCAGGGACTTGTAACCACCAGAGCCCCACTACAAAAATAAAGAACACCTCAGCCCAACTTTTTAAGTAAGGAAAATAAATATGAAATGCTAATGAGGTATTTTTCAAATAAATCATGAACAACCCCTAATAATGTGATAATAGGCAACCAAAAATTTGCTAAGTCCATAATGAGATAAACCACCAGAGAAAAATGCAAACTCATGAAAAAGGAGCAAACTCATACCTATTGCTAATGATTTAAGAGAAAGGCCACTTAATTCAAATAATGCATACCACCCCTTCCCTTAAGCAAAAAGAGACCAAACTTCAGAATGATTGCTCTTGCACAAAACAATAACTAAGAAAAATGAGAATTCTGTTGTTTGATATTTTTCAAATATAGTGGTAGTAGAAAGCACCCACTTGGCTAGAAACTTGAGAAAACCATAGAAAAATAATTAAAAGGTATTAATGACTAGAAATTTGTATCAAGTCATGTTATGACACCTAAAAGCCAGCAAAAATAAGTTTTAAAGAATTACCCACTGTTAAATAATAGTTGTAGTTCAAAGCACCCCTTCTGCCCTAAAATTTGGTAATTTTGTCCAGAATAAACCATTCACTTTCTGATCCCCAAATTTTGAGACAGAGAAACATACACCAGTACCAAGCCACTGTAATTTTTGCAGAATTTTTAGAATTTTATAAAAGCAACTTGTAGTCCAAACCCACTCCAAAACATTAAAAAGAATAAAAGAAAAGGAAAGAAGGAATAAACCCCACCCCAATAAGCCTAACTTGAGAACTTGTCAATTCTCCCTAAGACTTAAAAAGGAATTCAGTGGAATCCCAAAAATAAACCTACCACTTACCTTAGCCAAGTTTGACCCAGTTTACCAAGTATACCACCCAAGGGTCTTACATAAGTAAAGTTAACTTTGTTTAACTCAAGAAGATCATACACCTTTAAAGTTGTAATTTCTAAAAGCACATGTCATATCATGCATATATCTTACACATTGCATTCATTAGATTGTAATCTTGCCGACGGAGAGTACGTGCTCATCCCCGAGCAAGGACCTGTCCAAGAGGAGGACCAGGAGCAGGCTTCCGAGGCTGCTATTGAGGATCTCCCCGTAGCCCCAGCAGTTGAAGGCAAGCCCCGGTTTTATGCATAACCGTATTACTATATGCTACTTTACTACACTTAATGCTTGTAGGATTGTAATGTGCACTTAAGTGTAGGAGTTGCTTGAAACCTCTAGTTGCATGAACTTAGGACTCCTTTTTGAGATGAATACTAGTATGCTAGGTCGAGTAGCTGCTTGCTAATCAGGATCTCGGTAGAAGTCGAGTGATTTTTCTAGCACTCGCGCGAGGTCAGGAATTCATTGTATTCATCTTGATAACGGGATAGATGTTAGTCTATGGACTTGGATCCAGGGAGGATGCCTTGTCCATGAGACGGGAAAAAGGAATTAAGGATTAATGTGTGGATACCTGAGTCAAGCTTTTGAACGTACTAAGCACATGCTGGGAAAAATGGTAACCGGTAAACCTAGTACCTGAGTGAAGCCGAGCGCGGACTTTATCCCTGATGCGACCTGAGACTGGGTCTCCCATGCTAGCTATGGTGGGTACAAGTGCGGTCACTGCACGGCGGCAGCCGGGGTCAGTGGAGCATTGTATGCAAAGGCGGTGAGGCCTGGACGCGAACGGGGAATCGATGGGGACGGTTGTCATGTGTGGGGTCAGAGTACCCTGACATGCCGTGTGTTTAGGTTTACCTTGCAAGGTTAAAACTCGATTCGAATCGTCTGCTTCTCGCAGCTAATGAGACTGCTTGATTCCTTGTACTGCATCGAGTAAGAAGTGAAATGTGGTTACATGAGATAACTTGTTGATTGAACTAAAATGCTTGTCACCATGTATGCTTAGAAGGAGCAAATCTAGCTAATTTAATGATGATAGAATCTGAAAAGCTAAAAATTTGCTTTTAGAAACAGCTAGTGCTTTTGGCAAACCAAACCCCTCAGCCAACAGCTGCATAGTCTAGAGGTAGAGGAGTAGACTCCTCACACCGGTTAAGTCTAGCTGAGTATTAGTATACTCAGCCTTGCTTGTGGCACAATTTTTGCAGGTACCATTCAGGAAATGGTTGATGGTGTGACTTGGCCTACCACCCTGCCACCGGGTTGGACGGTCGAGTGGGATGTTGCTCCGGCAGGAGAGGAGCACGAGGAATAGTGGGCTAGGCCTTGCCCAATTCCTCGATACCGACGACATCGATTATCCGCTGCACTTTATTTTGTGAACTTTATTTGCTACGCAAAAACTCCGATTTATGTAATAACTCAGTACTTAATTTGAGGTTTCCTGTTTTATTGTATTTCTTCTGTGACTCACCTTCGAGTGAGATTGTGGAATTTGATCCTGGTTAAGTGGCTCTATCAGACTAGATCTGAGGGACTAACGGGTTATTCCGATTTAAGTGTGTTACGGCCCCTGAGGCGTGACTTAGGCACTTAAGCTAGAATAATTCGGGTGGTTCTGCCACACAAACCCAATGAGTCTTACTTTCGTGTATTTGGGAGCAAATGTTACATTCTAGTGAAGAAAGGTAGGAATTCTAAGTTTGCTCCCAAAGCTATAGAAGGGTTTTTGTTAGGTTATGACTCAAATACAAAGGCGTATAAGGTCTTCAACAAATCATCGGGTATGGTTGAAGTCTCTAGCGACATTGTATTTGATGATACTAATGGCTCTCCAAGAGAGCAAGTTGTTGATCTTGATGATGTAGATGAAGAAGATGTTCCGACGGCCGCAATACGCACCATGGCGATTGGTGATGTACGACCACAGGAACAAAAGGAGCAAGATCAACCTTCTTCCTCAACAATGGTGCATCCCCCAACTCAAGACGATGAACAGGTTCATCAAGAAGAGGCGTGTGATCAAGGGGGAGCACAAGATTTTCATGTGATAGAGGAAGAAGCGCAACCGGCACCTCCAACCCAAGTTCGAGCGACGATTCAAAGGGATCATCCCGTCGACCAGATTTTGGGTGATATTAGCAAGGGAGTAACTTCTCGCTCTAGATTAGTTAATTTTTGTGAGCATTACTCTTTTGTCTCTTCTATTGAGCCTTTCAGGGTAGAAGAGGCCTTGCTAGATCCGGACTGGGTGTTGGCCATGCAGGAAAAGCTCAATAACTTCAAAAGAAATGAAGTTTGGACACTGGTGCCTCGTCCCAAGCAAAACGTTGTGGGAACCAAGTGGGTGTTCCGTAACAAACAAGACGAGCACGGGGTGGTGACGAGGAACAAGGCTCGACTTGTGGCAAAAGGTTATGCCCAAGTCGCAGGTTTGGACTTTGAGGAGACTTTTGCTCCTGTGGCTAGGCTAGAGTCAATTCGCATATTGTTAGCCTATGCTACTCACCATTCTTTCAGGTTGTTCCAAATGGATGTGAAGAGCGCTTTCCTCAACGGGCCAATCAAGGAGGAGGTGTACGTGGAGCAACCCCCTGGCTTCGAGGATGAACGGTACCCCGACCACGTGTGTAAGCTCTCTAAGGCGCTCTATGGACTTAAGCAAGCCCCAAGAGCATGGTATGAATGCCTTAGAGACTTTTTAATTGCTAATGCTTTCAAGGTTGGGAAAGCCGATCCAACTCTTTTCACTAAGACATGTGATGGCGATTTATTTGTGTGCCAAATTTATGTCGACGACATAATATTTGGTTCTACTAACCAAAAGTCTTGTGAAGAGTTTAGCAGGGTGATGACTCAAAAGTTCGAGATGTCGATGATGGGCGAGTTGAACTACTTCCTTGGGTTCCAAGTGAAGCAACTCAAGGAGGGCACCTTCATCTCCCAAACGAAGTACACACAAGACTTGATCAAGCGGTTTGGGATGAAGGACGCCAAGCCCGCTAAGACTCCAATGGGAACCAACGGACACACCGACCTCAACAAAGGAGGTAAGTCCGTTGATCAAAAGGCATACCGGTCCATGATAGGGTCTTTACTTTATTTATGTGCTAGTAGACCGGATATTATGCTTAGCGTATGCATGTGTGCTAGATTTCAATCTGATCCAAGGGAGTGTCACTTAGTGGCCGTGAAGCGAATTCTTAGATATTTAGTCACTACGCCTTGCTTCGGGATCTGTTATCCAAAGGGGTCTATCTTTGACTTAATTGGATATTCAGACTCCGACTATGCTGGATGTAAGGTCGATAGGAAGAGTACATCGGGGACGTGCCAATTCTTAGGAAGGTCCCTGGTGTCGTGGAGTTCTAAGAAACAAACTTCTGTTGCCCTATCCACTGCTGAGGCTGAGTATGTTGCCGCAGGACAGTGTTGCGCGCAACTACTATGGATGAGGCAAACCCTCAGGGACTTTGGCTACAATCTGAGCAAAGTCCCACTCCTATGTGATAATGAGAGTGCTATCCGCATGGCGGATAATCCTGTTGAACACAGTCGCACAAAGCACATAGACATCCGGCATCACTTTTTCAGAGACCACCAGCAAAAGGGAGATATCGAAGTGTTCTATGTTAGCACCGAGAACCAGCTAGCCGATATCTTTACCAAGCCTCTAGATGAGTCGACCTTTTGCAGGCTGCGTAGTGAGCTAAATGTCTTAGATTCGCGGAACTTGGATTGATTCATAGCATACATGTGTTTTATGCCTTGATCATGTTCCTTAATGCATTTTGTTGTTTATTTATGGTGCTCAAGTTGTACAAGCACTCCCCGGACCTCACAAGTCCACTTGCAAGTGATGCACATATTTAGGGGGAGATGTGCTACAACCTGACCCTTTGAGACTAACTGCGTGCTTGAGTTTGCTTAATTTAGTCTCAAAGGAGGTTTGAAAGGGAAAAGGTGGACTTGGACCATGCAAGACTTCCACTACACTCCGAAGAAAGAGTAACTAACTCCAAGTTCATCTTCATGCTCTTATTGCCTTTTTAATTATTAATTGAAGATTTTGGTGAGGCAATGAGGTTTAAGGGCCAAGTTTGATTCTGTTTTGGTGCTTGATGCCAAAGGGGGAGAAAATAAGGGCCAAAGCAATTAATGGATCAGCTACCACTTGAGAATTTTGAAAATAGTAGAATAGAGCTTTTGGTTTGTCAAAAATCTCTTATTGTCTCTTTTGTCAAAAGTTGGCCTCTTGTGGGGAGAATGGTTGATTACGGGAAAAAGGGGGAGTTTTTTAAATCGTTGATCAATTTCTATTGGAACAACTCTCTTTATGTCTCAACAAGTGTGTTTGACTTAGATATAGGAATTTGAGGTTGATTTGCAAAAACAAAACCAAGTGGTGGCAAAGAATGATCCAAATATGCCAAATTTGAATCAAAACAATTTTGAGTTTTCATTTGCATTGATTTTGTACTTCCTCTAGTTGCCTTTTATTGTGTTGGCATAAATCACCAAAAAGGGGGAGATTGAAAGGGAAATGTGCCCTTGGGCCATTTCTAAGTATTTTGGTGATTGAGTGCCAACACAAGTGGACTTATGTTAATCTATGCAAAGTGATGGACAAAGTGCAAATCAAGTAAAAAGGTATGTTTCTAAGACTTAGTACATTGTTTTGGAGACTAATGTATTGTGTCTAAGTGCTGGAAACAAGAGAAATCAAGTTGGAAAAGAAGATGGCTTTGTTCAGCCAAAGACAGCTCGGTCTGGGTGCACCGGACTGTCCGGTGGTGCACCGGACAATGTCCGGTGGTGCACCGGACAGTGTCCGGTGCGCCAGGCCGGCGTCTCTCAACTGGCTGCTCTCAGAAAGCAATTAACGGCGTACGGATATAAATCATCGGACTGTCCGATGGTGCACCGGACTGTCCGGTGGTGCATCGGACTGTCCGGTGAGCCAACAGTCGGTCCGGCCAACGGTCGGCCGCGTAATCCGCGCGCAACGCGTGGCAGAGCCAACGGTCAGAAGGGGGCACCAGACTGTCCGGTGTGCACCGGACTGTGTCCGGTGCGCCAACGGCTCTGAAACTCCAACGGTTGGCTTCGCCAAAGAAGGAAAGAAATCCGCACCGGACAGTGTCCGGTGCGCCAGGCGACAGAAGGCAAAAATTGCCTTCTTGAAATGCTCTCAACGGCTCCTAGCTGCCTTGGGGCTATAAAAGGGACCCCTAGGCGCATGGAGGAGAACACCAAGCATTCCTTGAGCATTGTTGATCACTCACACTTCATTCTTGCCCACTTGTTCGACATTCTTAGTGATTTGAGCTCTGTTCTAGTGAGAACCTCGAGATATTGTCTTGAGCTCAAGTTTTGGTCTTGTGTGTGCGTATTTACTGTGGCTTTGAGTGTGTTGCTTCCCTCCCTTACTCTTGTGCTTCATATTGATTCTTATTGTAAGGGCGAGAGACTCCAAGTTGTGGAGATTCCTCGCAAACGGGAAAAGAGTAAAGTAAAGAAGAACACCGTGGTATTCAAGTTGATCATTGGATCACTTGAGAGGAGTTGAGTGCAACTCTCGTCCGTTGGGACACCACAACATGGAGTAGGCAAGTTTTGTACTTGGCCGAACCACGGGATAAATCCTCGTGTCTCTTGTGCTTGTTCTTACCGTGTCTATTGTGTTTCACAAGAGCTCTCCTATCTACTCACTTGATTCCATTGTTCTAACTCTTGATCAAGTTTGTGGTGTTAAGTTTTAAGTTTTTCAGGATCACCTATTCACCCCCCCCTCTAGGTGCTCTCAGTTGCGACCCTCAACGTTTTGTCGGAGCTCGCGCGCCCTCTCTAAAGAGACCCGGGCATCCTCTCCCGCATGCCTGCGGTTGAGCTCATCCCGGAGGTCGTTGGTCTATGCGCCCTTACTGAGGGCGAGCGCACAGACGCCGACGCCTCATGTTGGCGCCGGGATGACTGTGGCCTCGACCTAGTCGAGGTAGAATGTGCCATGCCGAGCAGCCGGTCGACGTCATCCCGCCACTGCTTCATGGCCCCCGGTGAGGCCGTGGAGCTTGGAGGGTGGCGCAGCAACTCCCTGGCTGCCGACAATGCTCCCGGAGCCGCCCTCGACGGAGTCCAGGATGTCAGCGCAGTTGTATGCTGTCGTGCGGCGTGCACAGCAGCAGTGCCCAACACTGGGCTGTTGGAAACCTGTGGCATGGAAGAAACAACTTCTTCTTCCACCAGGAAATCCGTTGAAGTCTCAGCGCGGTGCCCCACGATGTGCACCATCATGCTGAGCGAGGAAACAAGCAAAAACCTAATGCCTGAGCCCCTACCTGGCGCGCCAAATGTCGGAGGGGGAATTCTCCGGCCGGGTGGCGGAGTGCACCCACCCTTAATCCTAAGATGAGGAAGGGGCTTAAGTGTTTTGCCTGTCCTGCTAAACGATCACCGAGCACATGAACACGCGAGAGTTTAGAGTGGTTCGGGCCACCGGAGCGTAATACCCTACTCCACTGTGTGTTGGATTGCTGTGGAAGCTTGAGAGCTAAGAGTCTAAGTTGGGCCTGAGAGATCCTCCTGTTGTCGTGTGCCCTCCCTTTTATAGCTCGAAGGGGGGGCACGTACAAGAGAACTGAGCCCCGACATGTGGGCCCAGGAACACAATGGATATAGTACTTGGAGCTACTAATGTTTGCTACTGGAGCAATCTTCTTGAACCCTGACATCCGAGATCTGCATAGCATCAGCGTGCAGGAGAAGCTTCTCATATAAGGGATGATGGACACAGTGTGTCGCGCGGCATGGGCGCACTGTTTGACAATGGACTAGACAGGTGCGCCGTCTGCAGGATGGCCCTGGCGCCGCCTGCTAGCGGAGTGGACAGGACGCATTAAATGCTGAGGGGGCACATCGCCTATCAGCAGGGTGGACAGGCGGCGCGTCCTCTCCGCAATAAATGCAGAGACCGCGTGGCCTAGAGGACTTACGTCAGGCTCCGCCCGTTGGCTTATGTTGCGGGCTACAAGCCACGTGGCAGCATCGGGTCTACGCCTGAGCGGGGAGCGCAAGCGCACAAGATAAAGCCTAGACACGTGTCAGTACCGGACCCTTGCTTATGCCAGGGTCTCCCCTATCCCGGGACCCTGTTGTGGCCCGGACCTTACTCGGAGGAATCTGGACCCCATCCGAGGGACCTGGCATGCTTACTTGGGAGTTCCGGGCTGTAATTGGGGGTCCGGGTTGTGCGTACAGGGGTCCGGTGCTCCCTCACGGAGGTCCGGTCCAACTGATACGTCCTGGGATGTACCATCTTTTCTCGCCACGCAGTGCCCCTTGAGCCGCCCACGTGGTGGGGTCGGGTGATGTTCACCGTTCGGCTAGGGAACGCCGTATGGGCACCGTGTCTTCATACTGTAGTAGGGGGTACCCCTGATTCAGGGTATCGACACATACTTTTATAGTTAGATATTTATTTATCCTATGTCTACTAGATTAACCTTGCTAAACCAAAGCTAACCTATCCATAATTATGATTTGATTAAAATATGATCTCTAGTCAAGTTATAATTAAGATTAAGGTTGGGTTAATCATTATAGAATATTATCTCATATGGTGTATATTAATCAATTTATAATATAGTTTAATAATCGAATCACCTAGATTTTCCATAAATCATAACTCCTTAATCGTAGCTCTGAATTTAGTGGTTCTCAAGCCCACGATCTCGTAGCAACGCCTAGATTATTATTATGCAGTTGTTCTTATGTTTGGTGTGATGTTAATTGTGTCTATACCATGTTTATTTGTATTGCTACGACTAGCAGCGAGGTTACGAGTCACCTAATGATCATCCTGGTACCTTGAATCTCAAGTCCTAGGCAAGTTGTGCCCTTGATCACTTTCTTTTTACCCAGTCATGTTCTTATTAATCATAATGATCTGCATAGGTTAATTTGAGGGGATCCAATAGGTTACCCTAGTTTTGGCTATCTTTATACCTTGTTTTACCACTGAATTTTTGGGTAGTATATGCTATTGCTTTATGTGGTTTTGGGTATAGAGATATACATTACTCTTGTTCACACTTTTGTTATCAGTTTATTATTTACTGTTCAGGAAAAGATCATTATGTTAATGGGAACATGGAGAACCACCCAGGAAAACAGTGCCACCACAAGGGTGGTATGGGACGCCCTTGGCTGACTAATTAGGAAAGCTAGTGGAAGACTACCTTACCTGAAAGGCGCAAGGGCGGTAGGGGAGTTGCATGCAGGGAGGTTCTCGGGTTCATTTTGGTGCAATGGCGGTCAGACAAGGGATTCTTGCAAGTGCTCTTCCCATAAACTGTAGCGGGTTTTCGGAAGCTAGTGGAACTTTGTAAAGGCCTCGTAGTGGATCCCTATCCATTCACCTCGGTAGTGTCTAAGGGCCTTGCTAACCCTGGCGACATGGGATACACGACTTGTGGGTACAGGGTACAACCTCTGCAGAGTGTAAAACTGGTATACTAGCCGTGCTCACGGTCATGAGCGGCTCGGACACTCACATGATTAATTTATGGAACTTAAATTCAATTTGTCATTTGCATTGCATGCGATTATTTATTAATTTTGTTCTATTATTCTTATTATGGTTTGGTATTCACTTTCATTTATTAACTTCTAATAAAATTTGACCAACTTATTAAAAGAAATGCTCAGCTTTAACCCCTATTGTTGATCAGCTTTACACATCACATGAACTCCCACCTTTGGTGAGTTCATGCACATTATTCCCCACAATTTGTTGAGCGATGAACATGTGTGAGCTCACCCTTGCTGTCTCACACCCCCACAGGAGATGTACAGGTGGTTCAAGTGGAGCCACACATCGAGGAGTTTGATTTGATCTAGGTGGCGTCTCCCAGTTGACTTTATGGCGCCAAGGATGGACTTTAGTTCGATCTATGTTGATCTTTTATTTTGTAAGACTTTTGCTATGTAATAAGTACTCTGATTATATTATGACATTTATCTCTATACACTCTATTATTGTACGTGTTGTCTTCTTTGGCGCATATATGAGATGCACCCGACTTTGTCCCTTAAATCCGAGTGTGACATGGTGTGACTTCGTGCCGGGTGAAAGGGAAATAGGGTCAAACCTTTTCCTAAATGATTTTGGTGGTTGAAATGCCTAACACAAATAATTGGACTAACTTGTTTGCTCTAGATTATATATTCTACAGGTGCCAAAGCTTCAACACAAACCAATAAAAAGATCTAAGTTAGGGTTCAAAAGAAAGGAGCAAAAGAAACCGAAGATAACCTTGGTCTGGTGCACCGGACTGTCCGGTGCACCACCGGACAGTGTCCGATGCACCAGGGACCGTACAGGCTGAACTCTTCACCTTCGGGTTTCTAGAGAGCCGCTCCGCTATAATTCACCGAACTGTCCGGTGGGTCACCGGACTGTTCGGTGTGCCAGCGGAGCAATGGCTAGGAAGCGCAACGATCGACTCCAACGGTCGCCTGCAACGTGAACAGTGCATGGACAGTTCGCGTAGAGTTAGAGCAGCGCCAGAAGGCGCACCGGACAGTGAACAGTGCTTGTCCGGTGTGGCACCGGACTGTCCGGTGCCCCAAGATGTCAGAGCTCCAACGGTCAAAACCATCAGAACCCTAACGGTTGGGTGACGTGGCTGGCGCACCGGACAGTGTCTGGTGGCGCACCGGACTGTCCGGTGCGCCCATCGACAGATAGCCTCCCAACGGTTGGTTTGGTGGTTGGGGCTATAAATACCCCCCAACCACCACCACTCCAAGTATCCAAGTTTTTTAGACATCTCATTCAATACAAGAGCTGGTGCAATCAATACAAGACACAATTCAAAAGAATCAAAGCCTCTCCAAGTCCCAAATACACTCCAAACACCTAGTGACTAGAGAGAGTTTTGCTCGTGTTCTTTGAGCTCTTGTTCTTGGATCGCTTTCTTCTTCCCCATTCTTGTTCTTCAAGCACTTGTAATCAAAGCAAGAGACACCAATTGTGTGGTGGTCCTTGTGGGGTCTAAGTGACCCATTTGATTAAGGAGAAAGCTCACTCGGTCTAGGTGACCGTTTGAGAGAGGGAAAGGGTTGAAAGAGACCCGGTCTTTGTGACCACCTCAACGAGGATTAAGTTCTTTGGAACCGAACCTCGGTAAAACAAATCACTGTGTCATCCGCTATATTTCTTTGGTTGATTTTTTCCCCTCTCTTTCGGACTCAGATTTATTTCTAACGCTAACCTCGGCTTGTAGTTGTGCTTTAAGTTTATAAATTTCAGTTTCCGCCTATCCACCCCTCTGGGCGACTTTCAATTGGTATCAGAGTCCGGTAATTCATTAGAGTCTAACAACTCGAAGTGATGTCGGGAGGATCCGCCAAGAGGGAGATGGAAACGACCACAAGCCGCGGGAAGGCTCCATCAAGGGAGTCCGGCACCAAAGGAAGGGAGGACTCACCTCCCCACGTCAAGTCGCACCGGAGTGGTGACAAGAAGAAGAAGATGAAGAAAGTGGTCTACTACGAGACGATTCTTCGTCGCCATCCACCTCCGGCTCCGACGCACCGTCCATCACTTCTAAGCGCCATGAGCGCAAGAAGTTTAGTAAGATCCCCCTACACTATCCTCGCATTTCTAAACGAACTCCTTTACTTTCCGTCCCATTAAGCAAACCACTGGTTTTTTATGGTGAAGATTATTGTATGTGGAGTGATAAAATGAGGCATCGTCTAACCTCACTCCACTCTAGCAATTGGGACATTGTTGAGTTTGGAGCGCAGGTACCATCCGTGGGGGATGAAGGATATGATTCGGACGAGGTCGCCCAAATATGGCACTTTGATTCCCAAGCCACTACTATACTCCTCGCCTCTCTATGTCGAGAGGAGTATAATAAGGTGCAAGGGCTAAAAAGTGCCAAAGAGATTTGGGACGTACTAAAAACCGCGCATGAAGGGGATGAGGTGACCAAGATCACCAAGCGGGAGACGATCGAGGGGGAGCTCGATCGATTCATCCTCAACCAAGGAGAGGAGCCACCAGCAATGTACAACCGGCTCGAGACCTTGGTCAACCAAGTGCGGAATCTCGGGAGCACCAAATGGGATGACCATGAAATGGTCAAGGTTATTCTAAGATCACTTGTTTTTCGTAATCCTACACAAGTTTAATTAATATATGGTGATCCTAGATATAAGCTAATGTCTCCCAAGGAAGTGATAGGAAAGTTTGTGAGCTTTGAGCTGATGATCAAAGGCTCTAAACAAATATTCGAGCAAGGCGGCACCTCCACATCCGAGGTGCAACCCGTCGCATTCAAAGCGACAGAAGAAAAGAAACAAGAGTCTACATCAAGTAGGCTCCCCATTTACGCCTCCAAGCTCGACAACGAGGAAATGGCGCTCATCATCAAGAGCTTTCGCCAAATCCTCAAGCAAAGGAAGGGGAGAGACTACAAACCTCGTTCCAAGAAGGTGTGCTACAAGTGTGGTAAGCCTGGTCACTTTATAGCAAAATGTCCTATTTCTAGTTTTAGTGACAGGGGCGGCGACAAGAGAGGGAAGAAGGAGAAGAAGAAGAAGTACTACAAAAAGAAGGGCGACGATGCCCACGTGTGTCGAGAATGGGACTCCGATGAGAGCTCCATCGACTCCTCTAACGAGTACACCGCCAACATCACCGTCAACAAGGGCCTCCTCTTCCCCAACGTCGGCCACAAGTGCCTCATGGCAAAGGATGGCAAAAAGAAGAAGGTAAAATCTAGAGCCTCCACTAAATATACGACATCTAGTGATGAGGGTAGCTTTAGCGATGATGAAGATGATTTGCTTGCTCTTTTGCCAACTTAAACATGCAACGAAAAGAAAAATTGAATGAATTGATAGGTGCCATTCATGAGAAAGATGAACTCTTGGATAGCCAAGAGGAATTCCTTATTAAGGAAAACAAAAGGCATGTTAAAGTTAAAAATGCTTATACTCAGGAAGTAGAGAAAAATGAAAACTTGACTAGTGAGCTTAGCATTTGCCATGACACTATCTCCAACCTTAGAATTGAAAATGCTAACTTGAGTGCTAAGGTTGAAAAGAGAAATGTGTGTGATGATTCAATTGCCAATCTAAAAAATGACAATGCTAGTTTAATTGCTAAGATTGACAAATTGAATGAATCTATTTCTAGCCTTAAGATTGAGAATGACAAATTAATTCTAAGGCTAAAGATTTAAAAGTTTGCAATATCTCTATTTCCAATCTTAGAAATGAAAACACCATTTTGCATGCTAAGATTGATGAATTAAAATCTTGAAAACCTTCTACATCTAGTGTTGATCATGTTTCTATTTGTACTAGATGTAGAGATGTTAATGTTGATGCTATTCATGATCACCTAGCTTTAATTAAAGATCAAAATGATCACATAGCTCAACTAACTGCTAAAGTTAATGAGCATGAGATAGAGAATGAAAATTTTAAATTTGCTAGGAGCATGCTCTATAATGGGAGACGCCCTGGCATTGAGGATGGCATTGGCTTCCAACAGGGAGACAATGTCAAGCTTAATGCCCCTAAGAGATTGTCCAATTTTGTTAAGGGCAAGGCTCCCATGGCACACGATAACGAGGGTTACATTTTATATCCTGCTGGTTATCCTGAGCATAAAATTAGGAGAATTCATTTTAGGAAGTCTCATTCTGGTTCTCATCATGCTTTTATGTATAAGAATGAGACATCTAGTTCTAGGCATTCTACCCATGTTAAAATGCCTAAAAAGAAATCTCATGTTGCATCAAATGATCATAATGTTAGTACCGACTCTTCATCACCGTCCACATCCGGCACCGAGTCCACTACTTCGAAGCGTCAAGAGCGCAATAAGAATAGTAAGATGCCTCTACGCTATCGTCGTATTCCAAAACACACTCCTTAATTTTAGTACCCCTAGGCTGTAATACTCAAAATTGTATACAAGGAATATATAGAGGTCTTCTTATTTTGTATGCCATATTTTCATCATAAAAGAGTATACCTATAATTAGGAGAGATGAATTAAAACAAATGATAAAAAAGGAATATGCATCATATTGGAGTTTTTGTTTGAGCACTTAATAAAATAATAACATGGATAAAAATATAAAAAAATAGGTTGGAGATTGGATTAAAACATAAATTGAGTTTGGAATTTAAAAGGGTAAAGGAGAAAGAATATAAATATAAAGGAAATTTATATATTTCCAAAATTAGTATTGTTAAAGTCACAATATAATTTAAGGATAAAATTTGCACAAGGTTTGAAGTTAAATTCGAATTCAAATTGAACTTAGAAATAAAGAAAAGGAATAAGAAAGAAAAGAATAAAAGCAAATCTAACCCTACTGGACCCTGATCTCGATTCGACCCACTACTACTTCCAGCGCGCAGACTCAATTAACTTCCGCGCGCGCCCCGCCTACTTACACCCGGGCCCTGCCCGTCACTCTCTCAACGCGTGAGCTCAGCTGTGACCTGGCGCCGACACGAGGGCCCTACGGGCTAGTCACCCACTCGCGCTCGCCCTCACCTTCTCACCGACGCGTGGGCCGGCTTCATCAGCGTCGTCTTCAACGTCCTGGCCGAAAAGGCCACCACCACCGCAGAATCCTCGCTGGCTGACCCCCACTAGCCCTGGGCGTCCATATAGGGGAGGATCGGGCCCTATCCTTCCCCTCTATCGCGCCTCACATCCACAAACGCCTGCCCTGCCGTACACCGAGCTGCGCCGCCGCGAGAAAGACGTCGTCGTGGGACTGCCGCAGTGGAGTCACGTCTACATTAGCGCTATGACCTAGGCGAATAGGTCGGGGGCTTCGTCGCGTTCGCATGCGTCTGCGCGTGGCCTTCCCGGGCATCTACGTGGGACGGCTGGGGGTGAATTGCTCGCCGGAGCGACAACCAAGCGGAGGAGCCACTCGAGCGCGTGAACTGGCTACTGTGTTGTCGCCATGTTGGTATGTGACCCTCTCCCATGTCCGTTATGGTCTACTATACGTCCAGCTAGGCCCGGATTGAAGTTTGGCGCACTGGAGAGTGGTTTTGGGTGAGGACGGCAATGTCGCCGCCGCGATTTGGGGCCGTCCGTCGGTGCCGTTGGAGTTGTGTGGGGGTGATGCCCCGGGACCGTCTGATTCGGGATAGACGGTGAGGATTAGAGATAAGGTACTGTTTCGGCCTAATGTTATCCTGGCCGTCGGATCGTCAACGCAGGGACAAGATCGGATCGAGCCTATTTTAAATCGTCACCCTTGGTCGTTGATCCGATGGACCAGATTGCGTACCGGTTCGCGATGTTGTGCGATCTAATCTAGGCCCTTGATTCTAGATCGAGCGGCCGATATCGCGCCATACCCCTTCGGCTCTGGAATTTTACTAAAGAGTCCCCTAGGAACTAGAAAAACAACTCGCAATCCTTCCCTGGTTTAGCCTGAGTCTAGAGAATTGTTACAGATTGGACCCCAAGTTTTGTATTATTTGGCGCCTAGTCCAGAGCTCAGGAAAACCAAATAAATAAATTTAGAAATGGATTTTGAATATAAAAACAATTCCAAGAACTTATTTAATTTATAGAAAATCCATTTTTAGTCCAAATTGTTCCATTCCAATTTCTAAAATTTTGTAATATTAATGTTTATCACCTAGAGTCTCTGTTTTGACATGAAAGACACATTAAAATATATCTCTTACTTAACCTAGTATTAAATACATAATACCTTTGGAAATTCAAAACTTAAAATCTATAACTCCAAAATTAATGATTCCTATTCCTAGGATCTTATTTTAATGTGTAGATTATTATTGTGTATTTTATTTACATGTTTGGTGTGATGTTAATTTTTGCTATACTATATATGTATTGTGTTGATGCGAGTTGACGAGCAAGCTACTGTGGATCTTGAGGTTCAGCAGATAGAAGTTGCTGAGCAGGAGCTCATTGAAGGCAAGTTGTGCCCTTGATCACTTATTTTTACTCAGTCATGTTCTTATTATTCATAATGATCTGCATAGGTTAATTTTGATGGGATCCAATAGATTACCCCAGTTTTGGTTATCTTTATACCTTGTTTTACCACTGAAATATTTTTGGGTAGTACTTGTTGTTGCTTTTATGTGGTTTTGGGTATGGAGATACATTATTCATGATTACACTTTTATTATTATCTGTTTATTATTACTGTTCATGTTAAGATCATTATGTTAATGGGAACATGGAGCGACAACCCAGGAAAATAGTGCTACCACAAGGGTAGTATGGGATGCCCTTGGCTGATTAACTAGGAAAGCTAGTGGATGACTACCTTACCCGATAGGGGCAAGGGCAGTAGGGGAGTGGTCAGTGTAGGGAGGTCCTTGGGTTGATTTTGCTGCGATGGTGGTCAGGCGAGGGATCCCTGCACTGGAGCTTCCTATAAACTGTAGTGGGTTTTCTGAAGCTAGTGGAACTTTGTAAAGGCCTCATAGTGTTACCCTGCCTCGCCTCCTCGGTAGAGGTGTATGGGATTGGCTGTCTCTTGGCAGATGGGTAACATGACTTGTGGGTAAAGATGCGCAACCTCTGCAGAGTGTAAAACTGGTATACTAGCCGTGCTCACGGTAATGAGCAGCTCGGACCCTCACATGATTAATCTATGGAATTAAAACTCAATTTGTCATTTGCATCGCATTTGGGATTATTTTATTATTACTTTTACTTATTATTACTAAGGTTTGGTATTTACTTATACTTAGTAATTGCTAATAAAATTTTGACCAACTTATAAAAGCAATGCTCAGCTTCAACCTTTATTTTGTTGATCAGCCTTACACTTCACATGAACTCCCACCTTTGGTGAGTTCATGCACATTATTCCCCACGACTTGTTGAGCTATGAACGTATGTGAGCTCACTCTTGCTGTCTCACACCCCCACAGGAGAAGAACAGGTGGTCGAAGAGGAGCCGCCTAACACTGAGGCTTTCGACTTGATCTAGGTGGCATCTCCTAGTCAGCTTTGTGGCGCTAGGGAATAATATTTAGTTCGCTTTATTTTATCATTTATTTTGTAAGACTTCCGCTATGTAATAAGTACATTTATGATATTTATGACATTTATATCTATGCACTCTATTATTATATGTGTTGTCTTCTTTGTGTATATATGAGATGCACCTGGCTTTGTTCCTTAAATCCAGGTGTGACAGAAGTCATATCAGAGGAAATGTTGACTATAGGACGAAACCTAGATAGAAATGGACAAAACCCTTACCTACTTACCTTACTCTGATTCTTTCTATACTTATCTTGATCCTGTCTCACCTTCTACTGTTCTACTCTGATTATTCTTATCTTTTCTATTCTAAGACAAGGAGGATTTCACACCTTGGAATCCTACATTTATGATGTTTTTAAGAGATAGGAGGCCTAAGACAAAACCCAAATTTATTTTCTCTATTTAAAAATGTTGGTTGATTGTTCTGATGATAAATGTCTGATTTGCTTCTTTGATTAATTGAAACATTATAGTTGGGCATCTTAGCATGTACCACCATAAAGTAATGAATTAGCTTTAGTAGGCGACACTTAGCTAATAAATCCCCCAGAGTAAGATGCTTCGTAATTACTGCCTTATCTACAATCCTTCTTTCTTATCATATGTTTCTAACTCAGATGGTCAATACCAGGAAGGGTGGTGGAATTGATCTACCTCCCAATCGACACACTCGGAGGATATTCAGACAACCACAACAACAACCTGAGATGGATCCTCCCAATCCTCCACCAGCCAGAGCTGATCCAGCATTTACTGCTCAGATGCGGATAATGCAACAGATGGCAAATACCATGGCGGACATGCATGCACAGATGCTGCAGGAACGCCAAGAGATGCGCCAGGACAGAGAGGATATACGTCAGTAGATGCGCCAAGAGTGAGAGGAGATACGCCAGGCGAGAAGGGCGCATCAGCAATAGCAACAGCAGCAAGCACCACTGCCTCCACCTCCACCACCAGTTCCACCCCAGGACAAGCACTGGGAATTTATGAGTCACAAGCCGTCGACCTTCACTAGCTCGCCAGATCCACTAGATGCTAATGATTGGCTGAAGTCAATTGAGAAGATGCTCAACATCGCCCAATGCTCTGACCGGGAGAAGGTTCTTTATGCTTCTGGTCGTCTGACAGGTCCTGCTGCTGACTGGTGGGATTCTTATGTTGCTGCCCATGATGTTGCTGACACAATTACTTGGGCGGAATTCACAACTCAGTTCAGAAACTACCACATTCCTGCTGGATTGATGAAGATCAAAAAGAAGAAGTTTTTGTCATTGAAGCAAGGCAACATGTCTATCAGCGAGTACCGTGACAAATTCATCCAGCTGTCAAGATATGCTCCTAATGAGGTGGCAGATGATGAAAGGAAGCAAGAGCACTTCACAGAAGGACTCAACGGGCCACTAAAGTATGCATTGGTTGCCCATACATTTCCATCATTTCAGAGGCTACTTGATAAGGCTCTTGCTATTGAACACAAGCGTGTTCAATTGGGTGACTTGAAGAGAAAGGCCATTACCCAGGGGCAGGGTAGCAGCAGTGTTCGTCCTCGCTACGTTTTGCCTCAGGGTACCCCAGCTCGTCCAGGAGGAGGGCCACGCCTAGCTCAGTACACTCCACAGGGGGTCTCCACAGACACCTCCCACACGTCAGGCTGCCCCCACTGGCACCCCGGTGAGGCCTACAAGATAGAAGACTGGCCCTACATGCTTCAAGTGCAGTCAGGTTGGGCACTATGCTAATGCTTGTCCAGTGGGGAATTCTGGTACCCCAGCTTAGAACAAGCAGCAGACTCCTGGCAAGGGATACTCTATTGCCAGGGTTAATCAAGTCAGCGTTGATGCTACTCCTAATGGTGCTGACATTGCACTTAGTATGTTTTATATTAATGCAATTCATGCAACCATATTATTTGATTTTGGTGCTACACATTCATTTATGTTTGCTCGATATGCCCACACAAATGAGATACCACTGCAAAATATGAAAACACCAATGATAGTAATTACACCTAAAGGGCCTGTTGAGGCAAATCATATGACACATAGGTTGACATTAACAATTATGAGAAGAGAGTTCTAGGCTACCGCTATAATATTAGAGGCAAGCAGTGTAGATCTGATCATTGGTATGTCATGGTTAAGAAAGGCAAAGGCCATTATACTATGTGGTAGGGGTACTGTAGAACTCACCAGCCCTAAAGGAGAAAGATTTCAAGTTGAAATTGCAGTAACTACCTCTTCCAGACGTGCGATGTTCTTTATACCTGAGGAGTTTGTTGGTGAAAACATCCGTGTGGTTAGGGATTTTCCAGATGTCTTTCCAGAGGAGTTACCAGGGATGCCACCGGAGAGGGAAGTTGAGTTTGTCAATGATCTCTTACCTGGGACTGCTCCTATTTCTAAACGTCCCTATCGAATGTCCATAGAAGAGTTACAAGAACTTAAGAAGCAGTTAACGGAGTTGCAGGAGGTAGGGTACATTCGTCTGAGTTCCTCACCTTGGGGAGCACCGATACTGTTTGTACAGAAGAAGGATGGTTCGCAATGGATGTGTGTGGACTATAGATCACTTAATGATGTTACCATCAAGAACAAGTACCTGCTACCTCGTATTGATGACTTATTTGATCAGATGAGAGGTGCTAGGGTGTTCTCTAAGATTTACCTCAGGTCGGGCTACCATCAAATGAAGATTAGGTCATCTGATATTCCCAAAATGGCCTTTTCTACCCGATATGGTTTATATGAATTCACAGTCATGTCATTTGGCTTAACCAATGCACCAGCTTATTTTATGAATCTGATGAATAAGGTGTTCATGGAGTATCTCGATAAATTCGTCGTGGTATTCATCGTCGACATTCTTATTTATTCCAAGAATGATAGTGAGCATGAGGAGCATTTGCGGATGGTGTTACAAATGTTACGGGATAATGAGCTTTATGCCAAATTTACCAAGTGTGATTTCTGGCTTGATAAAGTACATTTTCTTGGACATATCATCTCCAAAGGAGGAAATGCCGTGGATCCGGCTAAAGTAACAGCGATAAATGATTGGAAGATACCAAGTACAGTCTCAGAGATCCGGAGTTTCTTGGGACTCGCAGATTATTACCGGCGATTCATTGAAGGGTTCTCCAAGATTGCTAATCCTATGACTTCATTATTAGAGAAGGGCAAGGAGTTTAAGTGGACTGAGAAATTCCAAGAGAGTAGTTGATGGCTGCTCCAGTGCTAATTATGCCAGATCTATATAAGAATTTTGATATATATTGTGATGCAAGTCACCAAGGCCTGGGATGTGTGCTGATGCAAGAAGGATACGTCATTGCCTACGCGTCTCGTCAGTTGTGGAAACATGAGTTGAATTACCCCACTCATGACTTAGAACTGGCAACCGTTGTGCATGCTCTCAAGATATGGAGACACTATATTATGGGAACCAAGTGTCGAATCTACATTGATCACAAAAGCTTAACATACATTTTCACTCAGAAGGATCTTAACCTTAGGCAACGCCAATGGCTGGAGCTCATCAAGGATTATGACCTAGAAATTCACTATCATCCGGGCAAGGCGAATCTGGTTGCGGATGCCTTGAGTCAAAAGGGGCAAGTTCATGCAGCTATTGTCACCCAGTTACCCGATGAGTTAGCAGAAGATTTTGAGAGGCTCAATCTGGGGATAGTTGCTCACACTGAAGGAATTACCATCGAAGTGGAACCTACCTTAGAGCAAGAAATAAGAAAGGGTCAGATCGGTGATGCCAAAATTCAGGAGATCAAGGATCTGATAACGGAAGGTAGAGGCCCATATTTCACGGAGGATGAGCAGGGCACGATATAGTTCAAGAACCAGATTTGTGTTCCTGATATTGATAGTCTTCGTGAAACCATATTGAAGGAGGCACATGACTCAATTTATTCTATCCACCCTGGAAGTACTAAGATGTACCAGGACTTGAGGCAGAAGTATTGGTGGTATGGACTAAAGAAGGATGTTGCTTCACATGTTGCACTATGTGATGTTTGCCAGAGGGTGAAAGCGGAACATCAAAGACTTGCTGGTTTACTGCACCCGCTTAAGATACCTGAGTGGAAATGGGAAGAGATTGGCATTGACTTCATTGTGGGATTACCCCGCACATCTGCTGGGTATGACTCTATATGGGTGATTGTGGACAGGCTAACTAAAGTAGCCCACTTTATTCCAGTGAAGACCATGTACTGAGGAGCCAAGCTAGAAGAGTTGTACATGGCACGGATTGTCTGCCTACATGGCGTGCCTAAGAAGATTGTGTCAGACCGGGGATCACAGTTTACTTCTCGGTATTGGAAGAAGTTGCACGAGTCCTTGGATACAAGATTGAATTTTAGTTCGGCCTACCATCCCCAAACTGATGGGCAGACCGAGAGGAGCAACCAAGTGCTAGAGGATATGTTAAGAGCTTGTGCTCTTAAACATGGTGGTAGTTGGGATAGGAGTTTACCTTTTGCGGAGTTCTCCTACAATAACAGCTACCAGGTCAGTTTGAAGATGTCCCCGTTTAAGGCTCTATATGGCAGAAAGTGCAGGACTCCACTGTATTGGGATCAAACTGGTGAAAGGCAGTTCTTTGGACCTGAAATTATACAAGAGGCAAAGAAACAAGTCCATCAAATAAGGGAGAATTTGAGAACTGCACAGTCAAGGCAGAAAAGCTATGCTGATACATGGAGAAGACTGCTAGAGTTTAAGGAGGGTGATCATGTCTATTTGAAGGTGTCACCACTCCGGGGTATGAGGAGATTTAAAGTTAAAGGGAAGTTGTCCCCTCGCTTCATTGGACCCTTCTTGATCTTAAAGCGAGTGGGAGAAGTTGCATATCAACTAGAACTACCCGATCATCTTGCGGATGTACATGATGTCTTCCATGTATCTCAGCTGAAGAAATGTCTCAGGGTACCTGAAGAGCAGCTACCACTGGAGGATCTTAGTGTTCAAGATGATCTGACTATGCAGAGTATCCTATCAAGATTCTCGATACACTGACTCGAGTCACAAGGAGTAAAGTGATCAAAATGTGTAAAGTGCAATGGAGTCATCATGGAGAAGATGAAGCAACTTGGGAGAGAGAAGAAGAGCTACGAATAGATTTTCCCCATCTTTTCCCTAGTCCTTCCTAAATCTCGAGGACAAGATTCTTATTAAGGGGGGTAAGATTTGTAATACTCCAAATTGTATACAAGGAATATATAGAGGTCTTCTTATTTTGTATGCCATATTTTCATCATAAAAGAGCATACCTATAATTAGGAGAGATGAATTAAAACAAATGATAAAAAAGGGAATATGCATCATATTGGAGTTTTTGTTTGAGCACTTAATAAAATAATAACATGGATAAAAATATAAAAAATGGGTTGGAGATTGGATTAAAACATAAATTGAGTTTGGAATTTAAAAGGGTAAAGGAGAAAGAATATAAATATAAAGGAAATTTATATATTTCCAAAATTAGTATTGTTAAAGTCACAATATAATTTGAGGATAAAATTTGCACAAGGTTTGAAGTTAAATTCGAATTCAAATTGAACTTAGAAATAAAGAAAAGGAATAAGAAAGAAAAGAATAAAAGCAAACCTAACCCTAACTGGACCCTGATCTCGATTCGGCCCAGTACTACTTCCAGCGCGCAGGCCCAATTAAATTCCGTGCGTGCCCCGCCTACTAACACCCGCGCCCCGCCCATCACTCTCTTAACGCGTGAGTTCAGCTGTGGCCTGGCGCCGACACGAGGGCCCCACGGGCCAGTCACCCACTTGCGCTCGCCCTCACCTTCTCACCGACGCGTGGGCCGATTTTGTCAGTGTCGTCTTCAACCACCTGCGCAGAATCCTCGCTGGCTGACCCCCACTAGCCCTGGGCGTGCATATAGGGGAGGACCGGGCCCTATCCTTCCCCTCTATCGCGCCTCACATCCACAAACACCTGCCCTGCCGTACACGGAGCTGCGCCGCCGCGAGAAAGACGTCGTCGTGGGACTGCCGCGGTGGAGTCGCGTCTACATTAGCACTGTGACCTAGGCGAATAGGTCGGGGGCTTCGTCGCGTTCGCAGGCGTCTGCGCGTGGCCTTCCCGGGCATCTTCGTGGGTCGGCTGGGGTGAATTGCTCGCTGGAGCAACAAGCACGCAGAGGAGCCGCTCGAGCGCGTGAACTGGCTGATATGTTGCCGCCGTGTTGGTATATGACCCTCTCCCATGTCCGTTATGATCTACTATACGTCCAGCTAGGCCCAGATTGAAGTTTGGCGCACTGGAGTTGGTTTCGGGTGCGGACGGCAATGGCACCGTCGCGATTTGGGCCCATCCATCGCCGTCGTCGGAGTTGTGTGGGGGTGATGCCCCGTGACCGTCTAATTCAGGATAGACGGTGAGGATTAGAAATAAGGTACCATTTTGGCCTAATGTTATCCTGGCCGTCGGATCATAAACACAGGGACAGGATCGGATCGAGCCTATTTTAAATCGTCACCCTTGGTCGTTGATCCGATGGACCAAGTTGCATACCAGTTTGTGGTGTTGTGCGATCTAATCTGGGCCCTTGATTCTAGATCGGGCGGCCGATATCGTGCCATACACCTTTGGCTCTAGAATTTTACTAAAGAGTCCCCTAGGAACTAGAAAAACAACCTGCAGTCCTTCCCTGGTTTAGCCTGAGTCTAGGGAATTGTTACAGATTGGACCCCAAGTTTTGTATTATTTGCCGCCTAGTCCAGAGCTCAGGAAAATCAAATAAATAAATTTAGAAATGGATTTTGAATATAAAAACAATTCCTAGAACTTATTTAATTTATAGAAAATCCATTTTTAGTCCAAATTGTTCCATTCCAATTTCTAAAATTTTGTAATATTAATTTTGTGGCGGAACTGCCCGAATTATTCCAACTTAAGTGCCTAAGTCCCGCCTTAGAGGCTAGACCACACTTAAATAGGAATAACCCGTCAATCCCTCGGATCTAGTCCGACGAGGCCACTGACAGGATCAAGTACCACAGTCTCACTCGATGGTGAGTCATAGAGCAAATACAATAAAGCATAAAACCATACATTAAAGAGTATTAAACATATTACATCATCATCGGAGTTTTAACAAAAGTAGTCATCATTGTTCAAAGTGCAGCAGAATAAAGCTAACGGTAAATAAACAGAGAGATGGGGAAGCATGTCCCATCACTCCTCATGTTCCTCCCCAGCTGAGGCAGGGTCCCACTCGACAGTCCAACCCGTTGGCAAGATGGACGACCAAGTCACTCCAGCAACCATGTCCTCCAGAGAACCTGTAAAATTATGCCACAAGCAAGGCTGAGTATACTAATACTCAGCTAGACTTACCCGGTGTGAGGAGTCTACTCCTCTACCTCTAGACATGCAGCTGTTTTGGCTGAGGGGTTTGGTTGCCAAAAGCACTAGCTGAGTTTGTAAATCAAGTTGTAGCCTTTTCAAGTTTTAGTGTGACTCTCTTAAGACTAAATGTATACCTATCTAATCATACATGGTATCAAACATTTAGCAATCAACAACTTTTGTCATATCATCACATTTCCACTTGTTACTCAATGTAGCAGCATAGATCAAGCAGTCTCATTAGCTGCGAGAAGCAGACGATTCAAATCGAGTTTTTAAACCTTGCAAGGTAAACCTAAACACACGACGTGGCGAGGAACTTCGTCCCCACACACATCAACCGTCCCCATCGATTCCTTGGCAACAGAAAGGGGCTCACCGCCTTGGCGTACAATGCCTCACTGACCCCGACTGCCGTCGTGCAGTGACCGCACTTGTACCCACCATAACCGGAATGGGAGACCACATCTCAGGTCGCGTGAGGAGGGAAATCTGCGGGCAGGTTCACTCAGATACTAGGCTTATCGATTTACCATATTTCTCGGCATGTGCTTAGTACGTTCAAACGCTTGACACACGGTACCACACCATAATCCTTATTCAAATTTTCCATCTCGTAGACAACCAATCCCCATGGATTGTTGTCCACAGACCAACACCAATGTGATATGAAAGTGGCCACAATCAATTCCTGACCTCGCGCGAGTGCTAGAAAAATCACTCGACTTCTACCAAGATTCATAATTAATAAGCAGCTACTCGACCTAGCATACTAGTATTCAATACAAAAAGGATTCATGAGTTCATGCAACTAGGGTTTCAACCAACTCCTACACTTAAGTGCACAATACAAGCCTACAATCATTAAGTGTAGTAAAATAGCATATAAAACAGGTTATGCATAAAACCGGGGCTTGCCTTCCAAAGCTGGGGCAGGCAGATCCTCTGGGGCAGGCTTTGGTGCTGGATCCGGGGCTACCTCCTCAGTAACTCCTTGCTCCGGCACGAGGATGTACTCTCCGTCCGCGAGGTTGCAGTCTATCGAATGGAATGAATAAGAATATGTATGCTATGATTATGCAGAATTTAATAATCATTATGCTAAGTGAAAGAAAACTAAGTTAGTTAGTAACTTAGGTAGTGTTTGGTTCCAGAGTATAGTAGAATCGAACCGCTCTGTTCTAGTACTGAGACTGTTTGGTTTAAATCAAAGTGGGACGGAGCCACTCTATTATAGGAATATTCTCTCAAGATGCTGAATCTCTGGGCTCCAAAAAAATAGCCGGACCCGAGCGCTCAGCAAACGCACGACGCCGGTCGTGGCTTGCATGCCTCTCGCGCGATATATATATATATATATATATATATATATATATATATATATATATATATATATATATATATATATATATATATATATATATATATATATAAACAAAGACGCACGATGTCAAACTTAATATATAGTGTTATATTTAATATAATTATATATATATTATAGTGGTATGAATATGCCAAACGTATGATAGAGTCGATTCGTTCTACTTCACTCTAGAACCAAACAAAAAATAGAGCCGCTTCGTTCCAGATTACCAAACACAGAACAGAGCGGCTCCGTTCCTAGAATCAGGGATGGAACGGTTCCGTTCTAGTTGGCTCCTCAACCAAACACTACCTTAGGGTTTCCTGGTTATACATGGCTCTTAGTGGTTTATGCTTATCTATTTTAGGTTTGGGTTTTGCCTAGGGATAAGCATAGTGGATTGGAACTTGGATTTCCCTTAGATATTTTAGTAGGCATTTAAGGGGTTTTGCTGGTTGGGTTATGATGACATTTATCTCCATTATTAATGTTCCCCTTTTCATTTTCTATTTATGAATTCTAGTGTGGGTTTGAACTACATCAGTGATTTAAATTTTCCCAAAAATTCTATAAAAATTATAGTGGGTTACTAATTGTCACTACAGGCTGTCCTATAAATTTGAGGTCCAGAATAATTAAAATATGCCCTGGACAAAATAACAAAAGTTGGGGCAAAGGGGTCACTTTGCACTACAACTCTTAACTAGGTGTGGGTTCTGTCCTAAGGGTCATTTTTGCTGGTATCTAAAAGTAATAACATGCCTCTATGCCAAAAATCACAGAAGGATATTTGGTGGTTATTTAGTTGTGATTTTCTAAAGTTTAATGTTAAAAAGGCACTTACTATTATCTTGCTATTTGAAAAAATGTCAAACAACAGATTTTATATTTTTCCTATGTTCTTAATAACAAAACATAAGTTATCCCAAGGTTTGGGGTGTTTTCTCCTTGGGGCTATTTTTCTAGGGTTTTTCTAAGTTTTCCTTGTTTTCCTAAAATAAAATGTATCTCATCTATTTTATACTAAACAAGAGGGTATAATCAATTTTTCTAGTGAACTATACTGAATAAGTAAACTAACAAAAAATGTGGGTGCTCCCTGGTTCTTTACTTAAACCACCTTTAATATTTTCTCTAACTTTAAGTAAAAAGTGTTTTAAATGGCAAATCCTATCTTAATGGGGTGTACAGAAGGGTTTATTATTTTTAAACAGGCTACGAATTGATTAAGTACCTCTCCAAATTTTCTTAACCCCAGTCAATTAGTGTAACTATTTTTCCTTATTTCTTTTAGCTTTTGACCAGTTAATCATTTAAATCAGAACTTTAAAGTATTCTGTAACACTTAGGGGTTTTATATTTTTCCTAAGTAGCTTACATTATTTAGGATCTGGAAAAATTGGTTTGACTCGATTTGGGTAAACCAAACTGAAGTTATGAATTTTCCAAGTTCCATTTGGAGTTAATTCAGAATAATTGAAAAGGTTTCCTGGAAAACTACTTTGCACCGAAGACCCTGGGTTCTATCTAAATCAATCCACTCATTTCTACCCCTGCGCCACTATTCCCTTGAGTCACTGACAGCGCACAAAACCCCCTGACCTTTCCTTCTTCTTCCCCGAGGTCCTTCCCCTTATGCAAATAGTACCCACGGGAAAGAAAAGGGCGGTGCGGCTTACCAGCGGTGAGAGAGGTCCGGTGAGGGGCGGGGTAGGCTTCTGGAGGTCCTGGCAGTCACAGCGAGGTACGACTCGACGGCCGTGGTGGCCGGAATCGGCCGGTCCACGTGCGCAGGCGGGTGATCTCGTCGGCGGCGGGTGCTCCGGCTTAACCACGACGATCTAGTTCAATTAAACGGCATGATGAGCTCCACGGGATGACGTAGAGGCTATGTGCGCAAGGAATCGAAGAATGGGCAGAGATTTACCCGGTCTACGTTCACAGGCGGTCGGGTGAAGTCCGGCGACCGTGGACTGGCTTTTCCGGCGAAGCAAAGTCAGATTCCTTGGTCAGGGAGTTTCACCGAGGCATGCACGGTCACTTCTGAGGGTCGAGCGTGGCTGTGAAGGGCTCTGCAGGCCAGTCTATGGTGGCGGGGGATCGGGTGGCCGCGGGCACACTGTCTGCGGGGCAAACACCGGTGGTCTCTGGCTCCGGTGAGGTCGAGCGTGCGCGGAGGAGTACGATCGACGCCTGAGGAGGCTTTATAGGCGCGGGCGCGAGCAGGGGACACGGGCACGGCTCGGCGCGTGGGGCGCGCGGGGTCGGGCGCGGGCATGCTCTGGCGTGCACAGAGCGCGTCGAACACGTGGAAGTGTTCTTCTGCCCGTGTTCAACAGCTCGCCGAGATCGCAAGCGTGCGAATCTTGGCAAAAATCCGACGCAGGCCTCCTCCTGGCACCTAGGGCTGTCTCTTGTATGTGAGTCCCCATGGCAGATATGCCCTAGGTAGGGAGATATGCGGACGCCAAATCTGGCTTGTCCCTCTGCCCACCTACGACAAAAGCCAAGCCAAATCATGTCAAACGTCTTGGGCTCGGTTTCAACTTTTTCCAGTGGGTGCCTTAGGTGGTATGACACATTTTTGGTATACAACTCAAGTTGTTTTGGTGCCATTTACTAAGTGAACACGGTGGATCTTTAGATTAGGTTCAAAATTTGACTTAGAAAGAATTAGAGAGCTCTAACTCTCTCTCCACTTAGGGAATGGATTTGGGGTTCTTTAAGGGGTCTTTTTGCAATGTTTCCTCTCTGTATTTTGTAGATTATAATGTTACTTAAACTTTGGCTAAAGGTTAACTCATGATTTGCACATTTGCTTAACCTTCCCCCTTTACCAGGGTTTTGGGAGTTAAGGGCTTAAGAAGGGTCTAGGGTTTATTCTTCTCTTGCCCAAGGTGATAATTGCATAAATGCTTGGGTAGTGCTTTTGGTCATTAACATTCTTGGTTAATACATGGTTCCCAAGGTGTTATGCTCTTCTTCTCAAGTCTCTCCCACATGTGATCACAGTCATTAGTGCATAAATGTGCCATGGCCATGGTAACACCTGGGGTGTTACAAATTTTTATCACCTAGAGTCTCTGTTTTGACATGAAAGACACATTAAAATTTATCTCTTACTTAACCTTGTATTAAATACATAATACCTTTGGAAATTCATAACTTAAAATCTATAACTCCAAAATTAATGATTCCTGTTTCTAGGATCTTATGTGTAGATTATTATTGTGTATTTTATTTACATGTTTGGTGTGATGTTAATTTTTGCTATACTATGTATGTATTGTGTTGATGCGAGTAGACGAGCAAGCTACTGTGGATCTTGAGGTTAAGCAGATAGAAGTTGCTGAGCAGGAGCTCATTGAAGGTAAGTTGTGCCCTTGATCACTTATTTTTACCCAGCCATGTTCTTATTATTCATAATGATCTGCATAGGTTAATTTTGATGGGATCCAATAGATTACCCCAGTTTTGGTTATGTTTATACCTTGTTTTACCACTGAAATATTTTTGGGTAGTACTTGCTATTGCTTTATGAGGTTTTGGATATGGAGATACATTATTCATGATTACACTTTTATTATTATCTGTTTATTACTACTGTTTGTTGGCACTTGCTCTCCTAAGCAAGTGGGTCCAACAGGGAAGTACAAAGAGTATTGGCAAAGTTTGTCGTGAGATGGCAATAGCTCTGTTAATCTGGCCTCTCAAGGGCACTGTATGGGGGTATTTATAGGTACTCGAGTGAACACCCGTCCCTTGTCAAAGACATTGATGCCCTCGAGTACCGGGTCTATCACCAGAATATTCTCACGAGAGGAGGTTACAGACTATCATTATAGAAAAGGCCATTATAGACGCGGCCCGTAATATGCTTATCCGCGCGGGGCCCGTTACAGTGGGCCGAATCCCACCTGGCCTCCCGACGCGGTGAGGACGTGGGACTAGTAGACTTCAACTAAGCCTTCGTCTTGCAACAGAGAGGACGAAGAGGGACCGCGCCAGTCTTCATCCAGTCGACGCCTCCGGCTTGCTCGGGCGTGCTCTGTGGATGTGGTCCTCGTCGGTGTAGCGAGGCGACAAAGGCATCGAGCGAAGGGTAGCGTATTCGCCTTCGCCCCAACATTTGCCCTCCGAGGGACTCGTTCGACTAAGTCATCTGGTGCCGAAGACGTCGCTAGATGGTGGAGATGCTGCCCTCGCTCGAAGTGGTCCCGCGGGGGTTTTTGAAATGTGACCGTTGATGGACGTGTTACGGTTGGACTGCGTGTTTCCTGAAGCATCATGTCCTGTCTATAAAAAGGCGGCACGGCCGGGACTGTTTCTTACCCTTTGCGTGCGCCGTGAAAACCCAAACTTTTTCAAACTGCTCGCCTGCCCTCCTTGCTCTCCTGCTTCGAAAATCTGGCCCGCATCAAGCAGACCGCACGCCGCCGCCGACGGTACGTAGCAATGTCTTCTTCCTCATCTGCTGCGAGTGCGTCGTCGGCCGATTCGTCGTCCGAGGATACCTTGAGTGATTTGGTGGCGACGGAGTTGCAGCCGGGCCACACTGTGGAGTTTGGCACTTCGAGGATCTCCTCGGTTCACGTGCAAGAGATGCAGCAGCTTGTATACTTTGGAGACTTGTCGGGCGGGTTCTGGGCGCTGAGGAGGTCCCTGAGCCTGAGGGCGAATTGGTTGTGTTCGAGGCATTCTTCATTGTCGGCCTTTGTCTCCCGGCGCATCGCTTTGTGGAGGAGGTTTTGCGGAGGTTCAATGTGCAGGTCCACCAGTTCACACCTAACGCCGTGGTTGCCTTGGCAAAGTATGTTTGGGTGGTTGCTTCGTACAACGGTCAGCCGTCTGTGGAGGTCTTCGCCAAGAACTATTGTCTGCACTGGCAAAAGAAGAAAATAGGAGATAAGATTGCACAATTTGGGTCATGCACCTTCACGCCGAGGACCGGAAAGACTTCGGCGGAAGTCGTGGAAATAGTCCCTTGTGCCCGGAACAAGTGGGGCAACTGGTGGGACTTTTGGTTTTATGTCTCTTGTAGGGAAGTTGAAGATCTCCCTGGGCTCCCTGCAGCCATTATGTGCTCTCACTGCTATGTGGTGTTCCCACCGTTCGAGGTGGCGGAGGACGATGAAGACGAAGGGGCCCTTCGGTACGCTGTCCGCCTGAGTAGCGAGCGTGATTTGGTTGAGGAATTCATTAGATATGGAGTGTGGCCCTTGGCACACGGCTGGGTACTTGGTGAAGTGTGCCCACGCCGGATGCCGACCTTGGGCGATCAGTTGGTGCGAAGTCCTGCCTTCGCCTAGGATTTGCGGGGTTGGAACCCGGCCATGTTTGTGCGCGAAGTGAAGGCCAAGGCCGCAAGGATTTTAGGGCGATATGTACTGAGGATGGAGACCTTGCGTAGTTGGGATATCCGCGGTTCAAATGTTCGTTTGAATCGCGTTTTTGAGTTGAACCATCTGCCATATGTCGGTTACCCCGGAGACGACGATGCTGTTGCTGGCAACCGCCGGGGAAAAAGGGCGGCGGCAGCGGCCGACAAAGGCCCTTCGCGGGGAACCGTGCCGACTGCGGCCAATAAAAAGAGGAAACTAGGCACTGTAGTTGAGGGGTTGGGGGCCTCCGATCATTTTGCTATGGATTTATTGGGAACTTGCGTGGCCCCCGGGGAGAGGATGTCTTCGCCCGAGCTCCGGGAATCTTCCGCGCGAATGCTGAAGGTTACTAGGGGTCGGTGGCCTGGGAATGTTCCGATCCACTAGGCGGCCGGCGAGGACATTCGTACGTCTCAATTAACTCGTGAGATGAAGATTTTTCCTTACGGGCGGAATGTTGCTGCTGTTGTATCGGCAGTGATGGAAAAGGATCGCCAAGACGCGTCGCAGAAGCGCCGGGCGTTCATGAGGGTCGGGGACCCTCGCCGTGAGGTCAAGATGGCGCGGGGAGCCGCAAAGTCTGCCGCCCCTGGCACCAGCAAGCCTCCATTGGGTGCGAAGTCCACCGCCACCAGCCCCAGCATGCCGCTCCCTGCCATGCTCGTGCAGGAGCGACGACCTCCATCACCGCTGCGTACCGCTGAGATGGAGGTGGGCGGGGCCGAAGTCTCCATGGATATTTCTGTGGACGACTTTCTAGTGGGCGGCGTCCCGATGTTCGATGCCCATACAGGGCGTGGACTTGTTGGTGAGTTTTTGAGTTTTTTTAACAAGACTATGGTGTTGGATCGGGAGCTGGGCAACTGGTTGTTGTCCCGGCGCCGGTGGTGGCTGGGCCGGTTGCCGTGCCGAAGGGGTCTGCTCAGGACCCTTGGGCCAAATTTTGTGCCAGCGATGAGATCGCTTCGGCCGCCACTGCCAAGGACGTGGCGTGCTCGGTTGCACAACAGCTGAAGCATGTAAGTTGTCTTCGGCAATGTGATCTTTTTGATGACTTCGAATTTGACGGTGGTTGATGCCAGGTGGCCGCCTTCGCCGAACGAATTGCGTTCGGGGCCCTGCCCTCGGAGTTTGCTGCAGAAAGGCGGTGACTCGAAGGGAGGAATGAGCGCCTCTGTACGCAGCTCACTGAGGCTATGCGGGACAAGTCAGCCGCGGAAAGCAAGAGCCGCAATCTGATGGACAAGCTGTCGGCGACGGAGGCCGAAAAGGAGGAACTTGGCCGCTGGCTGGCTGTGGAGAGGGAGGATGCTGACAAAGCCTGCGCAGAGGCCCAGGCTGCACGCGCCGAAGCTAAACTTGCGCTCACCAAGGCTAGCCTTGCCGTCCAACGTGCTGCGGAGGCGGAGGCGAATCACAGGAGCCTTCGCGGCTATCTGGACAAGGCGGAGGCCTCTACCCGCACATGGGTGGATCGAGCGCGTGCATTGCTCGTGGACGCGTACCGGCAACTTGGTGCGCATACGACCCCCTTTGATGCAACTGGCAAGGAGGTGGGCCTCCGCTTTCTCGGGTGGTTGCAGGAGGAGTTGGAGGTGCTTCCATCGATCGTGATGGGTCTCATGTCCTTCGCTTCGCTCATCACCTGTGAGGGGGCCACGAATGCCTTGTCCCGAGAGGGATACAGGCACTTCGAAGTATTTGATCGATCTGATGAAGACTTTGATCGTGAGATATTCCAGGTTGAAGATGCGGTGCTAAAGCGGTCTGCTGGGGCGCTTTATGATAGGATGTGGGGCCTGCACGGCCGTGACACCGTCCAAGAAAGGTTTGACCGGGCGATGGAGCAGGTACGAATTGTCATTATTTTATTTAGTTTTAAGAAAATGTACTTGGGTTTGATGCTACTTTTGTAGATGGTGAATGATGAGGAGGTCGAAGACTTGGGGGCTTGGAGAGCACGAACCCTTTGGCGGAGGGTGCGAGGGCGGGGACTAAGGACCAGCCAGCGCTGCTAACTGGTGTTGGCGAAGACGACCCTGTGGCCGCCGCCGCGTTGCCTGAAGACACTTCGGTGGCGGCCGCATCGGCTGCCGAAGACCCTGCAGCGACGTTCGGCCCTGCACAGGTGGCAGGATAGACTCAGGGGCGTTGGGTGTAGGGTTTTGTTTTTGTGATACTGAAACTCGGTTGTTGTGCAGGTTCCGACGTCTGGGCCTACGCAAGCAACCCCTACTGATGGTGTTAATTTTGTGGCCGCCGTGGACGCAGTGCCGGCCAATGATATTTTTTCTGGTTCTGAATCTGGGTCTTTTTTGTTTGATGGTGGTGAGGTTGAGAGCCCGTTTTCCTGGACCAAAGAGTCTTCGGATGAAGATTTGGATTATTTTGCTGCGTTAGATGTGGCCGCGGTAGAGTCTTCGTCGCGGCTGGAGATGGGCGAAGCGTTGGATCCCCCGGTTGGGGCGAGGATCGAACGCCATCGACGAAAAGTGGTGGCAAAGCATAGTGTTGGTGAGAGTTCGCGAAGTGGAAGGCGTCGTCGGATGGGGTTGGAGCGAACTCATCTTCGTGTAGATCGGGGTAGCCAACGCGACTTGCTGTCGTCATCGTTTGGGATGAGTATTGGTGAGGGGGACCTGCGGAATTTGTTTGAGGGTGAGCAATTGAAAATGATGTTGTTTAATTATCGGTAGGGAGGCATTATCCCAAAGGTTGAGCCGATGTAGAATGTGTGATGCCCTCGCTTGTCGTGCGGTAGTAAAGGGAGAACACAATTTTATTTATTTGTGCGGTGGGTCTGGTGACCCTTCGCTGTGGGTATGTAATTTGCGACTTGTATTGTAATGAGGCCTGTTGCCCTTCGCTTGCCAGTGTGATGTTGTAACTGTGTGGTGGCACCCTTGGGCGACTTTTTGCGCGGAGTTGTCTTGTGGGAAAAACTTCGTAACATGCATTATTGTGTCTGTCCGGCTGCACCCTTAGGCGACTTTTGCAGGGAGATGTCTTTTCGTAAAAGACTTCGTATCGCGCACTTATTGTGCTTATCCGGCTACACCCTTAGGCGACTTTTGCACGTAGATGTCTTTTCGTAAAAGACTTCATATCGCACACTTGTTGTGTTTATCCGGCTGCACCCTTAGGCGACTTTTGCACGGAGATGTCTTTTAGTAAAAGACTTCGTATCGCGCACTTGTTGTGCTTGTCCGGCTGCACCCTTAGGCGACTTTTGCATGGAGATGTCTTTTCGTAAAAGACTTCATATCACGCACTTGTTGTGCTTATCCAGCTGCACCCTTAGGCGACTTTTGCACGAAGATGTCTTTTAGTAAAAGACTTCGTATCGCGCACTTGTTGTGCTTGTCCGGCTGCACCCTTATGCGACTTTTGCACGAAGTTGTCGCACGCGAGGGTAGTCTACGCTACCTGTCGCGGTGACTTTGTCTCGGTCGAATGCCGAAGGCCGTCGAAGCGGTCTTTTTCGACATGGTGACACTTGAATTTTTATTTTGCGGGGGCTTTTTACTGGTATATTACATGGCCCCGCCTCGTTAAAAACCTCACCCCCCGGGAGGAAAAGAGTGCGGGCCGGAACAATATTGTTTGCTAAATTACAAGGGCGTGTGGGCCCTGAGAGTTAAACAAAAAAATTTCAGAGATTATCGATGTTCCAGGAGTGCTCTAAGTCTTCGCCGGAAGGTGTTACCAGCGTCTAAGCACTGAGGGATGTGTTTGTCTTGACTATGAATGGACCGTCCCAATTCGGCTCTAGCTTGCCTCGTGACTCTGTCCGGGTGGTTTTTGCGAGTACGAGGTCCCCTTTGTTGAATTCCCTTGGGATGACTGCGTTGTCGCGCCAGGCCTTGGTTTGAACCTGATATTTGTCGAGGGCCTGCAGGGCGAAGACGCGGTCTCCGTCGATGAGGTCCTTGGAAGTTGGTTCGTCGACATCGAGGATGGCTGATTTGTTTGTTCTGGGGGACCCGTGTTTTAATTCTTGCGGTGTCATGGCCTCAGATCCATACAAAAGGCGGAAAAGTGTGAATCCGGTTGCCTGGCACTCTGTCGTGTTTAGGGCCCATACCACTTCAGGCAATTGGTCGGCCCATTTGCCCTTTTTGTCGTCAAGAAGCCTTTTCTTGATGGCAGTAAAAATTTTGCCATTGGCACGCTCGACAACACCGTTGGACTGTGGGTGGTACACCGAGGCGAAGATAGGCTTGGTGCCGATGGAAAAGCAAAAATCTCTGAAGTCTTGGCTGTCGAACTGTTTGCCGTTGTCGACTGTGAGTTCGGACGGGACTCTGAAGCAGCAAACAATATTTTGCCAGAAGAATTTTTGTGCGGTCTTCGATGTTATGGTGGATACTGCCCTGGCCTCAATCAACTTTGTGAAATATTCGACGGCGACGAAGGCAAACTTGAGGTTCCCTTGATCTGTAGGCAGTGGTCTGACGATGTCCAGCCCCTAGCGCTGAAGTGGCCTTGTGTGGGCGATGAGCTTGGTGAATTGCGAGGGGCTGCCTGAGCGAGGGGAGAATTTTTGGCATGCTTTGCATGACCTTGTGACTCGATTGGCAGTACAAATTATTGCGGGCCAGTAAAATCCCTGTCGAATCACCTTGGCAGCGAGGGCCCTAGGTCCTGAGTGGGAGTCACAAGTTCCGCTATGGACTTCACGGAGGATTTTTATGCCTTCGGTTTCAGTTATGCACTTCAGCATGGGCTGGCTAATCCCCTTCTTGTATAGCTGACCCTCGACCAATGTGAAGTCCCGGCTTCTATGCTTCAGTCGTTTGGCCTCGTTGCGATCGTTGGGATGGTAGTGACCTTGTAGGTATAGGGTTATTGGGGCCCGCCAGTCTTCGGCCATGATGAGGTTAACAATGCGGTGGCCTTCTGTGTCCTGAGTTATTTGCAGGCCTTCGGGGTTGCGGACAGCTAGTGTGCCGATGACGTGGTAGAACACGTCGAAGGGCAAGGCCTCGCCCTTGGCCGGTGCTTTGGCCAATGCGTCGGCCTCTTCGTTCTTGGCGCGATCGACGTGCTGTAGGGTGAAACCCTTAAATTGTTTCTCGAGGCTGTGGACGGCTGTGAGATATTGCATGAGCGCGGGGTCTTTGGCTGAATATTCCTACTCGACCTAGCCGGTGACTACTTTGGAGTCTGTTCTGATTATGCAAGTGGTGACACTGAGTGCACGTAATTTGTGGAGTCCCAAGATGACGGCTTCATACTCTGCTATGTTGTTAGTGCATCTGTTGGACTCCAAGGCGAAGCTTAGGCGGGATGCATATCTGTATTTGACGCCTGTGGGTGAAATGATAATTGTCGCGGCGCCTGCCCCCGCATGGCACCACGCGCTGTCGCAGTGAATAGTCATATTTCTCTGGGGACTCTTCTTGTTGCCTTGTTGGTACCGTCCAGTCGACGATGAAGTCTGCCAGGACTTGTGATTTATTCACTGTTCTTGGTTCGAAGGTGATGTGGTACCCAGAAAGTTCAGCTGCCCATTTGGCGATTCGGACGGATGCCTCTGGGTTCAGGAACAGTTCTCCCAGACCCCTGTTCGAAGTGACCCATACTTTGAATGCTTCGAAGTAGTGGCGCAGCTTGCGCGATGCCATGACAGATACGTATGAAATTTTTTCCAGCTCAGTTGTGTTGCACTTAGAAGTTGTGAGGACTTCGGAGACATAGTACACTGGGCACTATCAGGTCGTGCCCTCTCTGTCCTGCTCTTGGATCAACGCTGCGCTGACTGCACATGGTGAGGCCGCTATGTATAGCAGTAAGGGCAGCGAAGGGTCGGGGCTAGCAAGGGTTGCCAAGTCAGACAGGTGTTGCTTGAGCGACTCGAAGGCTGCCGCTTGCTCTGGTCCCCAAGCGAAGTCTTTTGCGCCACGCAATGTCTTGAGGAAGGGTAGACTGTGCTCTGCGGATTTGGAAATGAACTTGTTCAAGGTGGCCAATCTGCCTGTCAGTCGCTGGACATCCCTGGCTGACTGCGGGGGTGTCATGTTGATGATCACTTGGATCTTTGTCGGGTTGACCTCGATCCCTCGGTGCGACACCAGGTAGCCAAGTATCTTCCCCTGGCGGACTCCGAAGACACACTTTTCGGGGTTGAGCCGAAGTCGTGCATCCCGCATATTAGCGAATGTTTCGGCGAGGTCAGCCAGGTGATCCTCTTTTTTTTGCTTGCGACGACGATGTCGTCCACGTAGGTGAAAATGTTATGGCCTACTTGACTTTCGAGGACCCTCTTTGTGAGGCGAGAAAAGGTTGACCCGACGTTTTTTAGTCCTTCTGGCATCTTGATGAAGCAATATGTGCCGAAGGGTGTGATAAAGCTTGTGCTGGCCTTGTCTTCCTCTTTCATGTAGATCTAGTGGTAACCGGAGAAGCAATCGAGGAGGGACATGACTTCGCATCCTGCTGCGCTATCGACTATTTTGTCGATCCATGGTAGGGGAAATTGTCCTTGGGATAGGACTTATTGAGACTGGTGAAGTCGATACACATGCGCCACTTGCCGCTTTTCTTTTGCACCATGACCACGTTGGCAAGCCATGTAGGGTAAGCAATTGGCTCAATGAAGTTGGCTTCCAACAGGCGGTGCACCTCGGCTTTGGCGGCTTCGGTCTTCTCGTCGGACATTTTGCGCAGTCGTTGCTTTTTTGGGCGCACCGAAGGGTCGATGCCCAGGCCGTGCTCTATGATGGTGCAGCTTACCCCAACCAGATCGAGGGCGAACCAAGCGAAGACGTCCTTGTTTCGGGAGAGGCAAGAGATGAGTTTTTCCTCGTCTCGCGAGGTCAGGTCTTCGCTTATTACAACCGTTTGCTTAGGCGTAGCCAGGTCGAGGGGGACCACCTTCGTTCCGTCGTTGCTTTGTAGTTGTGCCTTCACTTTTTCGTCTGCGACTGGGCGGGTTCCTTCAAAACCTTCACGTTGTGCTGTCAGGCAGTGTACATTCCATTGTCCTGGAACGAAGTCCCTTTCAATATTGCGCGCAGTCTGCTGGTTGCCATAAACTGTGATCACGCCTTGCGGACTCGGGATTTTCATGCTGAGGTAAAGGCCGTGAATGGCCACTTCAAACTTGTTGATGGAACCCTGGCCCATTATGGCATTGAATGGGTATACCATGTCGATGATGTCAAAGGTGACCTGCTCACTTCGTGCATTGGGTGCAACACCAAATGATAGGGGTAGCTCTATCTTGCCAACGGGGAAGGTGCCCTTGCCGACGAAACCGTATAGGGGGTTGTCCGAAGGCTTGAGTAGGTTGTGGCTTATACCCATGCGATCGAAGGTGTGCAGGAAGATGATGTCAGCTTGACTGCCATTGTCGACCAGGAATTTATGTAGGTCCCAGCCTGCTACGCTGCAGTTGATCACCATTGCGTGAACGTGAGGAGCGCTGCGCAGATCAACGTCCCTGGCGTCGAAGGCGAGTGGTACATGTGACCACCTTGTTTGTACCACTGGGCCGGTGAGGGCGACGTGGTTCACACTTCGGTAGTGGTCCCTTTTCTATCGCTTCGTTTCGAAGTCCACGCTGGACCCTCTGGTGATCATGTGGATGACTCCGCAATATGGTTGGTCGGCGAAGTCTTCCTGCTTTGGTGCTTGGGGGTGATTATGGTGGTGTGGATTTGGGTGATGCGGAGGTGGAGGCGGACGTTGTAGAACTTGCACTTCCTGACGGTGTTGGTACGCGTGGTTGGGTGGATGCTGGACGTGCTCATTGTTGTAAGGTTGCTGGTGGTGGTGGTGGTATGTATGCGCGACGACTCTCTGGTTGTCGGCTGGCTGTGCTCTGGACATCTTGTCCCTGGTGGCCTTCGTTTCTGGGCAATCTCTTGTTGGGTGCGCGCAGTCCTCGCCATGAAACAGATAGTAGAATCTACGCGGCTGCTGCGTCCGTTCATGGCCTCTTCCTCTGGTGCTATTACCGCGGCCTTGGGGGGGATATTCCTGACGGTGAGTAGTTTCTCCGGCTGGGTGCTGATTGGCTATGTTGTGCACCTGTTGCTGACTGCGGCTGTCCTGCCCGGAGTCTAGCTGCGAAGGCCTGGTCCAGGTTCTGCTGGACTGCGGAGGGTCCTTAGGCTTCCTCTAAGATTCGACCTTTCGCTGATGCAGCTCTTCGGACCTGGCATACTTCTCAAATAGTTGATATAACTCTTGGAGATTTTTGGGTGGGTCCCTGATGCAGTGACTATACAGGACACCAGCCCGAAGGCCACTGATGGCGTAATGGATCGCAATGTGGTCGTCGATCGATGGCAGTTGCGACTTGAGGGTCAGAAATTTTCTGTAGTACTCCCGAGGTTTCCTTCTCTTGCTGCTTGCAGAGTGATAACTCAGCCAGGGCGTCAGTATTGGGTCGCTACCCTTGGAAGTTGAGCAGGAACTTGTCCCGGAGTCCATTCTAGGAGTCAATGGACAGTGGCGGTAATCTGGTGTACCAGGTCAAGGCCGGACCTTCGAGCGTGATGATGAAAGATTTGGCCATTGTGGCGTCGTCCCCTCCGGACAATGCGGCAACAACTTGGTAGCTCATGGTGTATTGTGCTAGGTGAGAGCTGCCGATGTATTTGGGGTAGGTGCCTGCCCTGAAGTTGGCGGGCCAAGGTGATGCTTGGAGTTGTGGAGCCAGGGGGCTTCACTCATCGAGGTAGTTGATCCTCTGGAAAGCTGTGGCATGCGGAATGAAGGGCACGCGCTGTGGTATGAATAGATCTCCGGCTGGGACGCGATGCTGGAGGGTCGGTCCATGCTGCAGATTGTGCTGGCCTTCGCTCTGCATGAGCACAATTTCTTTCTCAACCTCTCGAGCTCTGTGCTCCTCGTCCCGTATCATCTGGCGCACCTTGGCCTACACGGTGACACGTTGGCGATTGGCCTCAAGGATGTCTTTCTACTTTTGGAGGTTGTGGTTCTTGATGCGCAGGGTCGGCAGCTGTAACTGGTCTTCGGCTGAGATGCCGATGACTTCGCCATCCTCTATTGCGTCTTCGCCCTCTGGTGGAGCGAAGCCTGGATGTGGTGCTTGCAGAACGCCTCTGGAGCAGCAGGTGCGTAGGGTGCCTTTGCGGGTGGGGTGCTCTTGGCGCTATCTTTTGCTGACAGCTTCATCTTCGAAGGCCTCTTGGGGGGTGTTATCTGCGAGGGCCTTGCCTTTTTTCTTAGCCAGCAGTGCTGCCTTCGCTGCTTCATCGATGGATGGGGCTACTTTCGAACTAGCTCGCTTGGGGGACATCACGGGTTGTTTTTCGTAGCACGAACGGTGGGCGCCAAATGTTGGCACTTGCTCTCCTAAGCAAGTGGGTCCAACAGGGAAGTACAAAGAGTATTGGCAAAGTTTGTCGTGAGATGGCAATACCTCTATTAATCTGGCCTCTCAAGGGCACTGTACAGGGGTATTTATAGGTACTCGAGTGACCACCCATCCCTTGTCAAAGACGTTTATGCCCTCGAGTACTCGGTCTATCCCTAGAATATTCTCACGAGAGGAGGTTACAGACTATCATTACAGAAAAGGCCATTACAGACACGGCCCGTAATATGCTTATCCGCGCGGGGCCCGTTACAGTGAGCCGAATCCCACCTGGGCCTCCTGACGCGGTGAGGACGTGGGACTAGTAGACTTTGATAGAGCCTTTGTCTTGCAACGGAGAGGACGAAGAGGGACTGCGCCGGTCTTCATCCAGTTGACGCCTCCGGCTTGCTCGGGCGTGCTCTGTGGATGTGGTCCTCATCGGTGCAGCGAGGCGACGAAGGCATCGAGCGAAGGGTAGCGTGTTCGCCTTCGTCCCAACACTGTTCATGTTAAGATCATTATGTTAATGGGAACATGGAGCGACCACCCGTGAAAATAGTGCTACCACAAGGGTAGTATGGGATGCCCTTGGCTGATTAACTAGGAAAGCTAGTGGATGACTACCTTACCCGACAGGGGCAAGGACAATAGGGGAGTGGTCAGTCTAGGGAGGTCCTAGCTTGGGTTGATTTTGCTGCGATGGCGGTCAGGCGAGGGATCCCTGCACTGGAGCTTCCTATAAACTGTAGCGGGTTTTCTGAAGCTAGTGGAACTTTGTAAAGGCCTCGTAGTGTTACCCTCCCTCGCCTCCTCGGTAGAGGTGTATGGGATTGGTCGTCTCTTGGCAGATGGGTAACATGACTTGTGGGTAAAGATGCGCAACCTCTGTAGAGTGTAAAACTGGTATACTAGCCGTGCTCACGGTCATGAGCAGCTCGGACCCTCACATGATTAATCTATGGAATTAAAACTCAATTTGTCATTTGCATCGCATTTGGGATTATTTTATTATTACTTTTACTTATTATTACTAAGGTTTGGTATTTACTTATACTTAGTAATTACTAATAAAATTTTGACCAACTTATAAAAGCAATGCTCAGCTTCAACCTTTATTTTGTTGATCAGCCTTACACTTCACATGAACTCCCACCTTTGGTGAGTTCATTTACATTATTCCCCATGACTTGTTGAGCTATGAACGTATATGAGCTCACTCTTGCTGTCTCACACCCCCATAGGAGAAGAATAGGTGGTCCAAGAGGAGCCGTCTAACACTGAGGCTTTCGACTTGATCTAGGTGGCGTCTCCCAGTCAGCTTTGTGGCGCTAGGGAATAATATTTAGTTTGCTTTATTTTATCATTTATTTTTGTAAGACTTCCGCTATGTAATAAGTACATTTATGATATTTATCTGTATGCACTTTGTTATTATATGTGTTGTCTTCTCTGGCGCATATATGAGATGAACCCGACTTTGTTCCTTAAATCCGGGTGTGACATAGGCAAACCACCATATTTTAATGGTGAAGATTATTGTATGTGGAGTAATAAAATGAGGCACCATCTAACCTCACTCTGTGAAAGCATATGTGATATTGTTGAGTTTGTAGCGCAGACACCATAGGTGGGCGACGAGGACTACGACTCCAATGAGGCCGCCTGTTGGTCACTTGTTCTCAAATGGTATAAATTAAGAACAAGGCAACACAATTGTTAATGGTTAAATACCTTTGTCCTTTGAAGCATTATTTCCTCTCGGATATAATGATCTTCAGACGAAGGTCATGAAGGACATACCTTCATCATTTTAGCATAGGAATATGAATAATTAAGCAATAGAACATAAAGGAATAAAGATGATAATTATGAATCAATAATATATTCACATTTATATTCTATGAATATGAGTAAATATCAATAAAATTCATATTACATTGATACCTTTGGCTTGGCAAAATGTAAGGATGCAAGAATGACGCGAGAGTGATTACAATCCAGCGTGAACAGTACAGTGCTACTGTTCATCTGTTTATAGGCACGGGACACAGCCCGGACAAAATTACATTCATGCCCTTGACATCTACTCGTGACCGTAATACAAAATATCACAGACTAAGTGGTCTTTTCCCCCCTTTAAGTCGGTGTCGTTCTTGGTCTTCGTCACCATATCAAGCCGAAGCTCTCTAGCAATAGCTTCGGCGCTTTCTCTTATCACCTTCGGGTTGCTCCTTTATTAGTAACACCCTGAATTTGGGGTATAAAATTTATTTTCTAATATCCACCAAATTCAGGTGTTACCCTCTCTTTTCCATAATTTTCTTTTATTTTTCCTAAATAGTGGAGAGTTATTTTGTGTGTGTATATATATGTTAAATGAAGTAAAATAGAACCCTTAAATAATCCTTGGTTATTGCATCATGGTGGAGCATCTATTTTGTTATGATGATTGTGCTTTGTTGTGCATTCATCTAGATTCATAAGGCATGGTATATTTGGAATTCAAAACTAAAACTAAATTTAAATAGAAAGAGAAGAAAAGAAATAGATAAAGAAAAGAAGAGGTGCATAAAAGAAAAATCCCAGCCTAGCTCCTTCCTATAGTCGGCCTGCTCAGTGGCCCGTCCTGCTTCCTCCTCCCTTTCCTTTCTTGGGCCCGCGCATTTCTCCCTCCCCTCACCCCCCTCGCGTGGCCCATCTGAGCAACCGGCGGCCCACGCCGCGCGCCCTTGCCTCCCGCGGCCCAGCTCCCAGCTGTGGCGGCCCATCCTGCTTGCGCTCTCGCGGCCCAGCGCACGCACACCCCAGTCGCGCCCCAAACCCTAGCTGTTGCGCGCGCTCCTGCCGCCGCCACGCTTAGCCGCCACCAAGCACCTGCTCGTCGTGCGCGCGTGGAAGACGGAAATCATGGCCACGATCTCGCCCAGGTCGTGGAAGTAAGGCCCTCGGCCCCCATGTGGTTCCTCACTCCCCTTGCCTTGCCTCACGCCCATGCACAACAGCCCCTCGGCTGCGGCTCGCCCAACGCAGTGGTCCGGCGTCCCGTGGCGGCCAGGCCCGGCGTCGCGGCACCCCACGCTGAGCACCTGCTCTGGTCACGCCGATGGTGCCTGCCAGTCACGGGCAGTCCTCGCATCGCCCCATCGTCGCCCCCCCGCCCTCGCCGGAGCCCGCCGCTGTCGTCTCGGCTGGTAAGCTCCGCCATACCCTCCCCATGAACTCGTCGTGTGTGCCGTCGCGTTTGGTCCTTCATGCGCTCCCGCGCTTCATGTGCGTAGTCTGTGCTCTAGCCAAGCTCTGTCCGCTTCGACGAGCTCCGGCCGGTGAACGTTGCAGGTCGCGCTCGGGCGAGACATCCCTTCGTGGTCGGTGAGCCGTGCTGTCCCCTTCTCTGGCTGTTCGCTCGTACAGGAGTAGTGCGTCCTCGTCGCGTCGTCATCGCGGCTAAGCCCAGCCGACGAGCCTGCGTAGATGGCTGTGTGGCGAGCACCAGCTTGCCTATGCCGTAGTGCGTGCCATCGTCCACAACCTGGAAGAACTGCTCGTGGGCCCCACCGATGCTATTTCCTCTGTGATATGCATGCAGCCAATCGGGACAATTGCCCCCTAATCCCCTCATGCACATGCACGACAGAGCATGCACTCTCCACAATTTCCTTCATGCGGGCAACTAATAGAAAATTACCATCACACAAGATCTCAGGACTTTTCTATGGCTGTGATTTCGTAGCCCTCTGAGCGGCCGTGCTCTGACCAATAGAACTGCGCCACATCACAGTTAATCAACATTATACTAAAACACAATAGCTTTTATCGTAAAACTATTTTTTATCCGTTCTAGTCGCGTTAGTTTTGTAAGGTTATCTTTTAAATGTTAAACATTATTTTTGTCGCAACACATGTTTTATTAAATCAATTGCTTCTCCGATAATCATTAAAATGGTAATCTAGTTAAACTAGTTTATAGTTTTAATATGCGTTTTTATAAATACATGTTAAGGTGATTGATGTTTACTCAATTATTAGGTTTAGTATTTGCTTAGTGTAAAACATACATCTATTTAGTAGTTCTCGAGATGTCACGTGCGCCGTCCGCGCGTCATTGGCACGTGTTGTTTCTATGTTGTTCGCGCGCTGTCCGCATGTTATTCGATTATTTCCGTTATCATCGCTCGTGCTAATTAGTCAATTCTTGTTTAGTTGTTGGTTATTTAAAAGAACAATCTAATTAGAACAAATCTATAGTTTTAACACGTGCTTTTATAAATATAAATATTAATTAACTTGTTTAATACCAGTTTAAATACTTTTATTTAATTAATTGTCTGTTGTGCTCATGGTTGTGTTGTTCGTGTGCGGCATCGTTTGCGCGTCGTCGAGCTGTTCCGCGCGTCGTCGCGTTGATTCTCGCGTGTCACTCGATGTCGTGCGCGTTGTTTCACGTACCGCTCGTGCGCTGTTTCGCATAGTATCGCGTGCGTTGTCAGACGTCGTTCGCGCGTGTCGCACATGCTGTTTCACGTATGTTGCACGCGCGTTCTTGCGTGTCGTGCGTATTGTTCACGCATGACGTCGTGTTGTTCGCGTCGTTCACGTGTGTCTGACGCGCACTCTATTTTCTCGTATCGCGCATTATCCGTGTGAGATATTAAATCGTTCACTTATAATCACTTAGGTCAGTTAATTAATTATTAGTTTAATCGTTCACTATTAAAATAGTAATTTAGTCAAAATTAAGTAGTAGTTATAATTTACATTTGATAAATGTCAATCAATATAATTATGCCGAACTAATGTTCTAACCAATATTTGTTTAGTGTAATCGCATTATTTGTTAGCGATTACCACACGTCGTCGCACTGTCTGCACGCTGTTCGTACGTGATATGCTCGTGGTCGCGTGCTGATTCGCGCGGTATTCGCGCTGGTCGCACGTGCTATTTAGTGTGTCGTCAGCGTGTTATATCGTGCGTGTCCGTGTTCTTCACGCTGTCGTGTTGTTTCATGTATCATAAATTTACCTCACGTAGAATCTCTTGTGTTGATTAAATTACTTATTTAACTAATAGCCGTTAGTGTAGCAGATTAAACAAACTGGCTGATGTATAATATTTATATGTGATAATGTCGAACTAAAAGTTATAGATAATACTTGTTCAACGTTAACGCGCTAATTTCCCAACCGTCGCTTCGAGTTCGACATTTCTTTTTTCTCGCGTGACCGTAGTAACGCTCTCTATTTCGTTTTGCATGTTTTATTATGTTTATATTTGTATGGTGTAATGTTCTTATGTGTATATATGTTTGTTTGTGCCTGTTTGTGTTCGTTATGCGTCGCGAATAGATTGCGATATGTTTCCGAGCTTCGAGGAATCGACGATCAAGCGTCGGCAACCAAGTGGTAAGGTTCTTCGAGTTCTACAGAGTTGAAGACCCTGAGCATCTGTTTGGTGAAGGCAAGTGTCCTTTGACCTATTATGTCCTACATACTCTATAATTCACTGTCCCGCTTTACTTTATGAAACCTAAGGATTGACTAGTTTGTATGTACCTTATCCTTGTTTATCTTTTGGGTTATCATGGTTAGCATTTTGCTATTGCCTTAACTTTAATCAACGAACATGATGTGAACATTTATGATACGATACTGTTATCCTGATTATGTTGATGATCTTGTGATACTCTAGGGGGCTTAGGCCTTTTTCCTGAGTACCTCTCCGTAAGGACCTGTTCGTGGAGTGACCACCCGGGATAACAGTGCAACCATGAGAGTGGAATGGGATGCCCTTAGTTGATTAATTAGATGAACCTGGGGGTGTAGCTGGCTTTACGGGAGGGCCGTCATTGGGGGCTGGGGCGTAGTGCTCGCTCTGCCAAGGAGGGTGCAGAGGTTCATTCGATTTGGTTTTGTTAGTCACCCACCTTGGGGAGGTGTACTGCGTTTGTACGACTGGCGAAACCTAACGAGCAGCTATGCACCAGGGGAGTCTATGTAAAGGCTACGTAGTGATACCCTGCCAGGCCACCTAGGTAGTGGTCAATGGGGATTAGCTCTCCCCGAGCAGAAAGGGAATCATGACTCGTGGGTAAAGTGTGAGACCTCTGCAGAGGGTTAGAAATTGATATATCAGTCGTGCTCACGGTTATGAGCGGCCTTGGGATCCTCTTTGATTAGAGATACAGCTGGTTCGAGATTCAATGGTTCCATTAATGTTTTTGGTTCGATGATGATTATGATGTTCCTCGATGAGGAAATGATTCATGGGTTGGTTATATGATAAAACTTGGCTTCCACTAATAATAAATACCTGACTGATTAAAAGCAACTGATTGAGCTTAACCCCACATAAAGCTAGTCCATCTTAGCCAAACGAAACATTTGTTGAGTACGTTGATGTGTACTCACCCTTGCTTTCACAAAACACCAAGTTGCCTTTGGTGCAATCTATGCTCAGGTAAAGAAGAAGGCGTCGAGGCTGATCTCCAGGAGTTCCAGGACTTCGACAAGTTTGAGGATTAGGCTAGCGACCTCCCCCAGTCAGCTGCCTGTGGTGGGTTTATTTACGTTGGCTACGTTTCTATTTTGTGCACTTTGATTTATATTATGTAAATGACTCTAGTCTTTAATATCATTACTTATTCTTTATCGTTATTCGAAGATTGTGCTATGATGAGTCATTTATGTAATCGTCGTGTACGTGAGTTTCTGATCCTGGCACGTACATGATTCACATTCGGTTTACCTTCCAAAACCGGGTGTGACATAAGTGGTATCAAAGCCTTGCTAACTGTAGGACCATTATCCTAGAGTAGCACTGGCCGTTTTAAGGACTTATTGATTATTACTTCACCTCATCCTTGATTCTGCTTCAAAATATTTGTCACCTCGACTAATTCTATGTTGTGCTCCTATATATCCCCTTGCCAAAAGTATTTTATTATAGTATGGTCTATACTTTTCTCAATCTATTAGATCTGATCTCACTCTTGTGCTTGCGACATCCTTATAGATGCCCCTGACCATAACCTTCTTGCCTTTTGGGATTTATTCCTCTTCCATCATTAAATTTCTACCATTTGGCAATCCTTGTTCCTTTGTTATTAACATACTCATATCCCTGAATTCTTTAACACTCTTGTTTCAAATACTTGCCTCTCTTACTTAAACATTTCAGTTTATATGTCCATGACCTTCCTGTCTTTTGAGACCCTTTCATTTTCTGTTGTTAAGTCGCTATCTTTCGGCAATTTCTTGTCTCTTGGTATTGGTATGCTCATCTCCTTGAAAATCTCTCATACTCTCATATTTTTTATGCCTACCTTTATATCCTAAGGTATGTTTAAGATATTTCATTTTACATGCGCTTGACCACCCTTGTTTCTTGATGATCCATGAGCGATCATTTTATCTCGCACATTATTGGTGATCTCGTTGCTTCCTTAACTTCGCTCGGTAAGGAATCTTTACATCAACCCTTCTGTTGGAACCTTACCTATCTTACCCTTGATTGTTTCCTCCACTTCGTCGCTTCACAAGTCTTGCCTTAACTATATCCTAGGTTATGCTTTTAATTATTATCATATGTACCCTTGACACCTGTATATCCTACGTTGATGTTTGTCCATACCTGCCCTTTAAAATTGCCCCTCTTCCGTCTAATACCTTCTTTCTCTTGGTTGTATCCTCTTCTTTGGCTCGAGGGTTTGTAACCCCATCCTTTGTTGTGCTTTTGTTTCTTATTGCCTTTACCCTTCTCATCTCTCGATCTTACCTTGGTGATTACGCTATGTCCGTTATCTAAAATCTCCAATCTCCTATCCCAATTTGAGAGCGGTGTTTTACTTATCCTACCCTTGGCAACATCCTCTTCTTTACCGCGTGTAAGCTTGGGCGCAACTCCATTCTTTGTTGTACTCATACCACTGGCTCTTTAATGCCTTCATCTTTTCTCTCATACCCTTGTCTGTTATCGCCTTTGACCCTTGCGATATTGACGTCTTCCACCTAAATGCTCACCTTGAACTTATCCTTTAAAAGCCTCCCATTTCCTTCAACCCAGTTTGAGGCTGTGAGTTACCTACCTCTCCCTTGATTTCTTTTCACTTCTTGTCGCCTTACAAGTTTTATGTTAATTCCATCCCTTGCTATTTTTTATTTGCTATCACCCTCACCTTGTCGTCCATCGATCTTGCCTTGATACTCATCTTTATTCTTACTCTTTAAAAATTCCCTCACTTCCGCCTCAATTTGAGAGTGGCAATTTACTTATCCGACCCTTGGACGTACCCTGTCCTTTTCCATTTACAGGTCCTATCTTAACTCCATCCTTTATGGTAATCATATCCTTTGTCCTATGCCTATTTACCTCCTCTCCTACATCCTTGTCCGTTATTACCTTTAAAACCCTCGTGATATCTATGCCCTTGCCTTCCTGCTTACCTTGATCCTACCCTTTGAAGCCTCCTCTTTTCGATCCTTGCTCGGGGATAACTCCTCATCTATTTCATCATTGACTGCTTCCCCTTCTTTGACACCTTGCAAGTTTTGTCTAAAATACATCCGTTATTGTGTGTTTCTCCGTTATCACCTTAACCCTTGTCTTCCCTCGATCTTTACCTTGATGCTTATCATGTCCCTGCATTTAAAGCCGCCTCTCCCATTTCATTCCAAGAGTGATGTCTTGCCCATCTCGCTCTTGTTCGTCCCCTTTTCCTCTGTCGCGTTGCAAGTCTTAGTTTTTGCTCGATATTACCCTTACCTTCCTAATATCTATATCTTTCCATGATGCTTATCTCATGCCTACCTTTTGAAATATCATCTTTCCCATCTCGATTTGAGAATGGTGTTTTACCTATCTTGACCTTGGTTGCATTCTCTCCCCTGTCGGCTACAATCCTTGCTTTAGCTCCACCCTTTATCATGTTCGTGCCCCTATCTTGTGCGTCCTGTTCTTCTCCTTGTCCTTCGACAACCTTAGAGTAGTTTCCCCCTTTGTAAGGAAAGACCACCATCTAGTTAACATTAACGTGTAGAAACAAGATGTTTGTTATTGTGTGCTCATGACGTTTGTCTTTCTGTAATGACTGATTTGCTTCTTTGAAATGAGTGTTGATGTGTTGTGGCCCTTGGTCCGCAATGACATCAGTTTATTAGCTGAGTGACATATAGTTAGGTAGTTGGGTGCCCTCCCTTTTCTCTCTTTAACCCATCTATGCTTACCTTTTCTATCTATACCCTTCTCTCTTGCATATGTCTGATTGGCATCCTACAACCCCTCTTAATTAGTCAAGATCAGAGTCGACAGCATCTTCACCAAGTGCGTATCAACGCTCCTGTTAAGAGGGTTAGTCACTAACCCCAATGAAGACAACGCGCTCAACATCAACCAATAAGATCAAAGTGGCGCAACGAAAGCGTGTGTGGGTCCTAACCCACCGGTCCAAGGGATCCTCAATAAGTGTACCGCTTGGTCTTGAGCGTCTGAAGGTCAAAGCCACCGGTCTACAAGTTAAGCTTGTAGAGTCAAAGTCAACTCAAGAAAGTCGTAATCAATCAATGAACCAATCTAATTTTCCTACTAGCCTCTTCTTGAATCTCGAGGGCGAGATTCCTGTTAAGGGGGTTAGATCTGTAACACCATGAATTTGGGGGTATAAAATTTCTTTTCTAATATCCACCGAATTCAGGTGTTACCCTCTCTTTTTCATAATTTTCTTTTCTTTTTACTAAATAGTGGAGAGTTATTTTGTGTGTGTGTATATATATATATATGTTAAATGAAGTAAAATAGAACCCTAAAATAATCCTTGATTATTGCATCATGCTGGAGCATCTATTTTGTTATGATGATTATGCTTTGTTGTGCATTCATCTAGATTCATAATGCATGGTATATTTGGAATTCAAAACTAAAACTAAATTTAAATAGAAAGGGAAGAAAAGAAATAGATAAAGAAAAGAAGTGGAGCATAAAAGAAAAAGCCCACCCTAGCTCCTTCCCAGAGCCGGCCTGCTCGGTGGCCCATCCTACTTCCTCCTCCCTTTCCTTTCTCGAGCCCGCGCATTTCACCCTCCCCTCACCCCCTCGCGTGGCCCATCTGAGCAACCGGCGACCCACGCTGCGCGCCCCTGCCTCCTGCGGCCCAGCTCCCAGCCGTGGCGGCCCATCCCGCTTGCGCTCTCGCGGCCCAGCGCGCGCGCACCCCAGCCGCGCCCCAAACCCTAGCTGTTGCGCGCGCTCCAGCCGCCGCCACGCTCGCCCGCGCCGTGGGCGTGCTCCCCATCGTGCACGCTCGCCGCCACCACGCACCTGCTCGTCGTGCGCGCGTGGAAGACAGAAATCGTGGCCACGATCTCGCCTAGGTCGTGGAAGTAAGGCCCTCGGCCCCCATGTGCTTCCTCACTCCCCTTGCCTCGCCTCACGCCCATGCACAGCAGCCCCTCGGCTGCGGCTCGCCCAACGCAGTGGTCCAGCGTCCCGTGGCGGCTAGGCCCGGCATCGCGGCACCCCACGCCGAGCACCTGCTCTGGTCACGCCGATGGTGCCTGCCAGTCGCGGGCAGTCCTCGCATCGCCCCATCGTCGCCCCCCCCCCCCCCCCGCCCTCGCCGGAGCCCGCCGCTGTCGTCTCGGCTGGTAAGCTCTGCCATACCCTCCCCATGAACTCGTCGTGTGTGCTGTCGCGTTTGGTCCTCCGTGCGCGCCCGCGCTTCTCATGTGCGTAGTCTGTGCTCTAGCCAAGCTCTGTCCGCTTCGATGAGCTCCGACCGGTGAACGCTGCCGGTTGTGCTCGGGCGAGACATCCCTTCCTGGCCGGCGAGCCGCGCTGCCCCCTTCTCTGGCTGCTCGCTCGTACAGGAGTAGTGCGTCCTCACCGCGTCGTCATCGCGGCTAAGCCCGACCGACGAGCCTGCGTAGATGGCTGTGTGGCGAGCACCAGCTTGCCTATGCCGTAGTGCGTGCCATCATCCACAACTTGGAAGAACTGCTCGTGGGCCCCACCGATGCTATTTCCTCTGTGATATGCATGCAGCCAATCGAGACAACTGCCCCCTAATCCCCTCATGCACATGCAAGACAGAGCATGCACCCTCCACGATTTCCTTCATGCGAGAAACTAATAGAAAATTACCATCACACAAGATCTCAGGACTTTTCTACGGCTGTGATTTCGTAGCCCTCTCAGCGGCCATGCTCTGACCAATAGAACTGCGCCACGTCACCGTTAATCAACAATATACTAAAACACAATAGCTTTTATCGTAAAACTATTTTTTTATCCATTCTAGTCGTATTAGTTTTGTAAGGCTATCGTCTAAATGTTAAACATTTTTGTCGCAACAAATGTTTTATTAAATCAATTGCTTCTCCGATAATCATTAAAATGGTAATCTAGTTAAGACTAGTTTATAGTTTTAATATGCGTTTTTATAAATACATGTTAAGGTGATTGATGTTTACTCAATTCTTAGGTTTAGTATTCGCTTAGTCAATATAAATGTCAATCAATATAATTATGCAGAACTAATGTTCTAACCAATATTTGTTTAGTGTAATCGCATTATTTGTTAGCGATTACCACACGTCGTCGCACTGTCTGCACGCTATTTGTGCGTGATGTGCTCGTGGTCGCGTGCTTATTCGCGCGGTATTCGCGCTGGTCGCACGTGCTGTTTAGTGTGTCGTCAGCGTGTTATATCGTGCGTGTCCGCGCGTTGTTCTTCACGCTGTCATGTTGTTTCATGTATCGTAAATTCACCTCGCGTAGAATCTCTTGTGTTGATTAAATTACTTATTTAACTGATAGCCGTTAGTGAAGCAGATTAATCGAACTGGCTGATGTATAATATTTATATGTGATAATGTCGAACTAAAAGTTATAGATAATATTTGTTCAACGTTAACGCGCTAACTTCCCAACCGTCGCTTCCAGTTCGACATTTCTTTTTTCTCGCGTGACCGTAGTAACGCTCTCTATTTCGTTTTGCATGTTTTATTATGTTTGTATTTGTATGGTGTAATGTTCTTATGCATATATATGTTTGTTTGTGCCTGTTTGTGTTCGTTGTGCGTCGCGAATAGATTGCGATCTGTTTTCGAGCATCGAGGAATCGACGATCAAGCGTCGGCATCCAAGTGGTCAGGTTCTTCGAGTTCTACAGAGTTGAAGACCCTGAGCATCTGTTTGGTGAAGGCAAGTGTCCTCTGACCTATTATGTCCTACATACTCTATAATTCATTGTCCCACTTTACTTTATGAAACCTAAGGATTGACTAGTTTCTATGTACCTTATCCTTGTTTACCTTTTGGGTTATTATAGTTAGAATTTTGCTATTGCCTTAACTTTAATCAACGAACAAGATGTGAATATTTATGATACGATACTGTTATCCTGATTATGTTGATGGACTTGTGATACTCTAGGGGGCTCAGGCCTTTTTCCTGTGTACCTCTCTGTAAGGACCTGTTCGTGGAGTGACCACCCGAGATAACAGTGCAACCATGAGGGTGGAATGGGACGCCCTTAGCTGATTAATTAGATGAACCTGGGGTATGTTGGCTTTGCCAGAGGGCCGTCAATGGGGGCCGGGGCGTAGTGCTCGCTCTGCCAAGGGGGGGGAGGTGCAGAGATTCATTCGATTTGGTTTTGTTAGTCACCCACCTTGGGGAGGTGTACTGCGTTTTTATGACTGGTGAAACCTAACGAGCAGCTATGCACCAGGGGAGTCTTTATAAAGGCTACGTAGTGATACCCTGCCAGGCCACCTAGGTAGTGGTCAATGGGGATTAGCTCTCCCCGGGCAGAAAGGGAATCATGACTCATGGGTAAAGTGTGCGACCTCTGTAGAGGGTTAGAAACTGATATATCAGCCATGCTCACGGTTATGAGCGGCCTTGGGATCCTCTTTAATTAGAGATATAGCTGGTTCGAGATTCAATGGTTCCATTAATGGTTTTTGGTTCAATGACGATTATAATGTTCCTCGATGAGGAAGTGATTCATGGGTTGGTTATATGATAAAACTTGGCTTCCACTAATAATAAATACCTGACTGACTAAAAGCAACTGCTTGAGCTTAACCCCACATAAAGCTAGTCCACCTTAGCCAAACGGGACATTTGCTGAGTACGTTGATGTGTACTCACCCTTGCTTTCACAAAACACCAGGTTGCCTTTGGTGCAATCTATGCTCAGGTAAAGAAGAAGGCGTCGAGAAGGATCTCCAGGAGTTCCAGGACTTCGACGAGTTCGAGGATTAGGCTAGCGACCTCCCCCAGTCAGCTGTCTATGGTGGGTTTATTTACGTTGGCTACGTTTCTATTTTGTGCACTTTGATTTATATTATGTAAATGACTCTAGTCTTTAATATCATTACTTATTCTTTATCGTTATTCGAAGCATTGTGGTATGATGAGTGATTTATGTAATCGCCGTGTACGTGAGTTTCTGATCCTGGCACGTACATGGTTTGCATTCGGTTTTCCTTCCAAAACCGGGTGTGACATTTACACCGCGTATGCCTTCGCCATTAGAGAAGATATTTTATCCGAGAGCCGAAACCTCCTGTAACAATCTATATCGTACTGAAAACATATGGTTAGTCACATTTTGAGGACCTTCGGAAGAGGAAGGCCCCCAACAGTAGCCCCTCGCAGTATCAATTTGCTTCCTTATAACAAATTTAGACTGCAACCTGGACGAAGGCCTTTAGCCGAAGGTCCAAAAAAACACATTCCCTTTGCTAGAATAGCGAACGACACTGATATGCTGGACCCACCGAGCCGTGCGGCGCTATGTATATAAATATGAGCTCGTATTGAAAGCGTTTCTTGTGCTATTTCAGTTGCGTACACTGTACTCACTATTTTAAGCTCTCTTGTTTTGTTGCAAACTTGAGCTTCCACATTTCGATAAGTTTTGATCTAATGGCTAGTGATAAGAAGACTATGGACCCAGCGTTGTCTGAGTTTTACGAAGCTATGGAGTGGACTAATGCAAAAAAATTGCACATGAAACATTAGCTAGATTATCTAAGGATTCCAGTGACAATGAAGACTTTGATGCTGAAAGTGAGACTGAGGATGCCGAAGATCAGCCCTGGAGGCCAAGCCATGTTGTTTTCGGAAAATCGACAACCAAACAAGGACAGATTGGTACCATGAGGGGAAGGTATTTTCGTGACATTTCTATTGTGCAGGCTGGAGAAGAGAGTAATGTCCCTCTGCCCGAAGCTGACGAGGTAGTTGTCTACAGAAGTTTCAAGAAAGCGGGGCTTTAGTTCCCTTTGGATAATGTGCTGGTCGAAGTGCTGAAAACCTTCGAAATCTACCTTCATCAGCTTATCCCTGAAGCCATCATCAGGATAGGGGTTTATATTTGGACCATGAGGAGTCAAGGACAAGAGCCGAATGCGAAATGTTTCTGCAACTTGCATGAATTGACTTATGAGACGAAGGCTGTTGGAAAAGAACAATACCACAACAATTTCGGTTGTTATGGCTTCGTAACCCGTTCTGAAGTAAGCAATTCAGTGCCAACATTTCGCAAGCGATGGCCAGGAGCCTGGATGCAAGGATGGTTCTATGTAAAGAATGATCTGGTTGAGAGAGAAGATATCAAGGGGATTATCCAACGACCCATATGATCTCACTTCGGCATTAGAAGACCATCTCTTGCCCTTGGAAATGACATTCAGGCGTGCCAAGCTGCTTATAACACATTATGCACCTCATAGGCACTAGGGACTTAGTCCAAGAGCATATTGCTTATAGAGTGTGGCTGCTCTCAAGTGGGTGGGAGATGCCGAAGGAAAATGCTGCTGGGTCCAACGAAGGTGGTTTGGTCTATCTGAAGTACACATTCAATTACAGGAGCCAATTCGATGAGCCGAATGATGACTGGCTAGATGCCATCAAAGCAACCAGCGATGAGTTGCTTGGTGCCTACTCAAAGGCCAAAGATGATGCCATGATGGCTGCCTTCGGAGGGCAAGGCAAGAAAAGGTTAAATAGAGTTTTTGATGTTATTGGTTTTGTTTACCCATACTATTGCTATCCCTCACGAAAGCAGGGAAAGAAGAGGAAGGCTGCTGATTCAGCTATCTCTACTACGCCGAAGGTGAAAAAGGTTAAAGTTTTGACACATCGGCCCAGGTACATTGAAACGGCCAAAGTGCCGAAGCTTGCTGAAAGGCCTTCTTCTGTCATTGAGCCAAGTTAGTCCGCTACTGCCGAAGCTAGGGTGGAATCGGCCGAAGAACCAATCCCGAAGACAGTAGCGGAGCAGCCAGAGACTGTCATGAGTTTATTGCAAGAAGCGAAACTGCCGAAGGTTCAAAAGGTTGCTTCAATAACTCCGAAGAGAAGAAGAATGGCCAGTGTACTAGATGCTATTATGGAATCCACAAAGGTGCTGACTCCTGCTTCTGCAGAAGCACCTAGTGTGGGAGACAAAAATTCAAAGGAATCTGCCGAAGCTGCCATAATGCAAGTTGAAAATGAAGCTGGGCCCTCAACTCCCGCAGAAGCAGGGCCTACTGAGATTTTTTGAAAAGGATACTGAATCAAGACCTTTGGATGCTTCAAAAGTGTCGTTACCCTTAGAAAAAGAAAAGGCTACCGAAGAATCTGAATCCCCTACTGCTGAAGCATCTACTGGGGATTAGAATTTATAGTGCGTCACGCTGCAGGGAAAAGACTATCAGAGGAGTAGATTGCCGAAGCTAGGCAATATGCCAAGGATCTGAAGTATCCCCTAGGGTCCTTGGTATACAACGGCACTGACAAAGATGACTTTATATATTGCCTACCAGACGATAAGAAAATATCTGTTTGTCGAGAAATGGCAAAGAATATGGGATTCCCAAAGCTAGAGCTTGGCTTATCTGCGATGTCGAAGGATGACCTTGCAGACAGTCTTGCTTATAATAGCTTGAAGGTATATACACTTTTGCTCAAGAAATAAGTTATGTTTATTAGTTTTCTTACTGTTTTTATGTTCTCACACATATATTTTTGCTATTAGGGCTTAATTCTTAGTAAAGCTTTAAGGGCTCAAAAAGAAGCCGATGATGAAAGCTGATAAATTGCACTTGGGAACCTTCGGACAGAGGTCATCACACTGAGGAATGAAGCCCTCAAAAAAGATAAGATTTTGCTCTCCTTAGTAGATAAACTAAAAGTCAGTGAAGCCAGGCTTAACGCACAAGCCGAAACTCACAAAGCCGAAGTTGATGAACTAAAGAAAAAACTTGCCGAAATGAATGAAAATTTTGAAGTTGCGAAGGCAAAGCAAGAGATAAGTGAATGGATAAGTTCAAGGCTAGAAAAGAATGTTGAGGAGCTTCATGATTCCAGGGAAAGGTGTTATGAAAAATCCTTGGACTGCGCAAAGAAGCTAAAGGATAGCTTTGCGAAGGTGGGGGCATATTCCTCAGAACAAAAATTTATTCGCGGGGATCCCGAAGGGTTTATCCAATGGATAGGTGAAGAAGCCGAAGCTTTCGATGAGATCCTTGGCGATCGCGGGGACTTTTGTGCTTTTTCCAATGCCCGAGGGATTATGGTAATCTTATAAAAGGCTAGGTGTGAACATGTCAAGGCCGCGGCCCAGCTAGAATCCATTCTTTGTACTGAAAATACTAAGGACCCTTCAGTTGAGGCTTCTACCCTGGGCGGCAAATTCTACTCCGATGTGTGGATGAAGGGTGGTCGTGAGATAGCTGACGAAGCCATTAAAAAGAATGAGAAAGAATCTCACGATGCCCGTGAGGAAGATAAGCAAGCTAAAGAAGCTGCCGAACGCGCCATGATTATAGGTACTTTTATTTGAAATTTTTTGCCTTGTTGTTCGTTTCTACCTTCGTGACTCACCATCATATATTTATTACAATCGGCCTCTCTCCCCCATCGGAGCCATACAACCCAGAAGCTGGTCCAGTTATGAAAGAAGCTTTGGATGTTATGCAAATTTCTAACGAAGTTGTTGACGAAGTCGTCGACAAACTTTTGCATGAAACCGCCGAAAGAATTCTAAAGGAAGACTAGATTCTTGTTTTACTAGGAAATGTAATATTTGTGTATGAGCCAAAACATCAAACATTTATATGCATATTAATGTAATATATTTCTTTGTGATGCATGAAAGTTGTGTTCATACCATTTTTTAGCCTTCGGCGAAAAAACACCTTCCCTTCTTTTCATGCTTTGCAAAGAAAAAATCACGCCTTGTATGTGACAGTTGTTGTATAATATTGTTGTTGGCGAAGGTTTCCTTGGTGTGTAACATTATGTCTGCCGAAGGTATACTTTGTGCTTCAACATATTGTTTCATAATCCATTGCCTGTTTTGGGAGAAACATTTTTCCTTCTCCACAGTTTTGTTGATGATGCGATACGATGTATGATGTAATGACATGTGAAATGATGTGATGGTATGATGCAATATGATGTTTATGTCGAAGATAATCACCCACACGAAAACACACTCAGACTCTGCATTCCCTTAGGAACGACTTTGGAGTCTCTTCACCTTTTATTTAGGTGGGATTTTAGCTCTACATCCCCTTAGGAACGACTTTGGAGCTAAGCTCTGCATCCCCTTAGGAACGACTTTGGAGTTTCTTCACCTCTGATTTAGGTGGTATTTAAGCTCTGCATCCACTTAGGAACGACTTTGGAGCTTCTTCACCCTTTACTTAGGTGGCATTTTGGCTCTGCATCCCCTTTGGAACGACTTTTGAGCTTCGGAACTTACATTGCACTCCCTTAGGAACGACTTTGTAGCTTCGAATCTTACACCGCGCTCCCTTAGGAACGGCTTTGTAGCTTTGGAACATAATTATGTTACACTCGATGGTGTAACAACAATATCGTTATATCAAGTTGAAAATTCATCCTTCCTATATTGTTTTTCTTTCAAGAAAATGTAAAAGGCAGAAAATATTAAGATACATTTGATCATCGTGTGCTTCTAGTGTAGCTTTTTCAGTAAATATGCTTCGACTCAGGAACAGTGTTGTTGACTGTGCGTGCTTCGGATTCCTCCCGAAGGTCGCGCTGCTGCTAAGTATGGTTGCACCCTTCTAGCTGTTGATTGTGGATCAGTGGTGGTGGTGGTGGCAACTGAGGCCAAGAAGTTCGGGAATGGCTTGCCGAAGCAACAGAAGTCGTGGGTTGTTGATTACCCACGTATTCTGGGATGTATGGGAGTAACACGAAGCAGTGTGGAGGACTTGCTTCGGCTGACTCTGCCGTGCCTCAGCTTCAATAATTTCCTTTTGCTTCTGAATAGTGACCTGGCATGTTCTTGTTGTGTGGCCCTTGTCCTCGCCACAAAAAGGCAGTATAGTTTTCTGGGTTGATTGCTAAATTGCCCTCCACCAAAACTCCTTCCTCCCCTACCCCTGGGAGCCGATGGTCTAAAAGAAGTCTATTGCATGGTTGAAGACTGAGAACTGTAATGTCTATGTTGAGCATTGTTGGCCCTTTCATCATTGACATTAGAGTTATGGATTGACCAGACATGCCTAGGATGAAGCCTCCCTCCGAAGCCCCTGGTCATCTCAGAAAACCTGTAGGCCTCCTCCCTTCTTTGGTGAAAATCATTGTCGGCCCGGATGTACTCATCCATCTTCTAAAGAAGCTTCTCCAGGGTTTGTGGAGGCTTCCTAGCAAAATACTGAGCTATAGGTCCTGGCCTAAGTCCCTTGATCATGGCCTCAATAACAATTTCATTGGGCACTGTGGGTGCTTGTGCTCTTAGTCGCAGGAACCTTCGGACATACGCCTGAAGGTATTCCTCCTGGTCTTGTGTGCATTGAAACAATGCTTGAGCAATAACCGGCTTCGTCTGGAAACCTTGGAAGCTGGTGACCAACATATCCTTAAGCTTCTGCCATGATGTAATTGTTCCTGGCCGAAGGGAGCAGTACCATGTCTGGGCCACACTTCAAACTGCCATGACGAAGGACTTTGCCATGACAGCGGCGTTGCCTCCATATGAGGATATTGTTGCCTCATAGCTCATCAAGAATTGCTTTGGGTTCGAGTGTCCATCGTACATGGGCAATTAGGGTGGCTTGTAGGACTGTGGCCATGTGATAGCTTGCAGTTCTGCCGCTAAAGGAGAAGCATCATCAAAAGTAAAGTTACCATGATGAAAGTCATTGTACCATTCATCTTCGTTGAATGAGCTCTCTTGACGAAGCTCCCTGTGCTGAGGCCTTCGGTCCTGGTCATCTTGAGTAAGATGACACATTTCCTCAGCATCTTCGTCAATCTTCTTCTGAAGATCGGCCAGCCGGGCCATCTTCTCCTTCTTCCTTTGCACTTGCTGATGGATGACCTCTAAGTCCCTGATTTCTTGATCAATTTGCTCTTCCTGTAGAGTTGGGCTATTGGCCTTCCTCTTTTGGTTCCTGGCCTCTCGCAGGGAGAGGGCATCTTGATTTGTGTCCAGTGGTTGCAGAGCAGACCCTGGCACCGTTGTCTTCTTCGGCGGCATGTCGAAGATTGATGATCTTCCGAAGGTTGTGGAAGTGAGTTCATCGAAGGTGGGCGCCAATGTTGGTCACTTGTTCTCAAATGCTATAAATTAAGAACAAGGCAACACAATTGTTAATGGTTAAAGACCTTTGTCCTTTGAAGCATTATTTCCTCTCGGATATAATGATCTTCAGACGAAGGTCATGAAGGACATACCTTCATCATTTTGGCATAGGAATATGAATAATTAAGCAATAGAACATAAAGGAATAAAGATGATAATTATGAATCAATAATATATTCGCATTTATTTTCTATGAATATGAGTAAATATCAATAAAATTCATATTACATTGATATCTTCGGCTTGGCAAAATGTAAGGATGCAAGAATGACGCGAGAGTGATTACAATCCAACGTGAACAGTACGGTGCTACTGTTCATCTGTTTATAGGCACGGGACACAGCCTAGACAAAATTACATTCATGCCCTTGATATTTACTCGTGACCGTAATACAAAATATCACAAACTAAGTGGTCTTTTCCCCCCTTTAAGTCGGTGTCATTCTTGGTCTTCGTCACCATATCAAGCCGAAGCTCTCTAGCAATAGCTTCGGCGCTTTCTCTTATCACCTTCGGGTTGCTCCTTTATTAGTAACACCCTGAATTTGGGGGTAAAAAATTTATTTTCTAATATCCACTAAATTCAGGTGTTACCCTCTCTTTTCCATAATTTTCTTTTCTTTTTCCTAAATAGTGGAGAGTTATTTTGTGTATATATATATATGTATATATATATGTTAAATGAAGTAAAATAGAACCCTAAAATAATCCTTGGTTATTGCATCATGGTGGAGCATCTATTTTGTTATGATGATTGTGCTTTGTTGTGCATTCATCTAGATTCATAAGGCATGGTATATTTGGAATTCAAAACTAAAACTAAATTTAAATAGAAAGGGAAGAAAAGAAATAGATAAAGAAAAGAAGAGGTGCATAAAAGAAAAATCCCACCCTAGCTCCTTCCTATAGTCGGCCTGCTCGGTGGCCCGTCCTGCTTTCTCCTTCCTTTCCTTTCTTGGGCCCGCGCATTTCCCCCTCCGCTCACCCCCTCGCGTGGCCCATCTGAGCAACCGGTGGCCCATGCCGCGTGCCCCTGCCTCCCACGGCCCAGCTCCCAGCTGCGGCGGACCCATCCCACTCGCGCTCTCGTGGCCCAGCGCGCACAGCTCAGCCGCGCCCCAAACCCTAGCTGCTACGCGCGCACCGGCTGCCGCTGCGCTCACCGTGGGCGCGCTCCCCGTCGCACACGCTCAGCCGCCACCACGACCCTGCTCGTCGTGCGCGCGTGGAAGACGGAAATCATGGCCACGATCTCGCCAAGGTCGTTGAAGTAAGGTCCTCGGCCTCCATGCGGTTCCTCACTCCTCTTGCCTTGCTTCATGCCCATGCGCAGTAGCCCCTCGGCTGTGGCTTACCCAATGCGGTGGTCCGGCATCCCGTGGCAGCCAGGCCCGGCGTCGCGATACCCCACGCTGAGTACCTGCTCTGGTCACGACGATGGTGCCTACCAGTCGCCGGCAGTCCTTGCATCGCCCCGTCTCGCCCCCCTGCCCTCGCCGGAGCCCGCCACTGTCGTCTCGGTTGGTAAGCTCCGCCATAGCCTCTCCATGAACTCGTCGTGTGTGCGGTCACGTTTGGTCCTCCGTGCGCGCCCGCGCTTCATGTGCGTAGTCTGTGCTCTAGCCAAGCTCTATCCGCTTCAACGAGATCCGGCCGGTGAATGTTGCAGGTCGCGCTCGGGCGAGACATCCCTTCCTGGCCGGCGAGCCGCGCTGTCCCCTTCTCTGGTTAATCGCTCGTACAGGAGTAGTGTGTCCTCGTCGCGTTGTCATCGTGGCTAAGCCCGGCCGACGAGCCTGCGTAGATGGCTGTGTGGCGAGCACCAGCTTGCCTATGCCGTAGTGCGTGCCATCGTCCACAACCTAGAAGAACCACTCGTGGGCCCCACCAATGCTATTTCCTCTGTGATATGCATGCAGCCAATTGGGACAACTGCCCCCTAATCCCCTCATGCACATGCACGACAGAGCATGCACTCTCCACGATTTCCTTCATGCGGGCAACTAATAGAAAATTACCATCACACAAGATCTCAGGACTTTTCTACGGCTGTGATTTCATAGCCCTCAGAGCGGTCGTGCTCTGACCAATAGAACTGCACCACATCACCGTTAATCAACAATATACTAAAACACAATAGCTTTTATCGTAAAACTATTTTTTATCCATTCTAGTCGCATTAGTTTTGTAAGGTTATCTTTTAAATGTTAAACATTATTTTTGTCGCAACACATGTTTTATTAAATCAATTGCTTCTCCGATAATCATTAAAATGGTAATCTAGTTAAACTAGTTTATAGTTTTAATATGCATTTTTATAAATATATGTTAAGGTGATTGATGTTTACTCAATTCTTAGGTTTAGTATTCGCTTAGTGTAAAACATGCATCTATTTAGTAGTTCTCGAGATGTCACGTGCGTCGTCCGCGCGTCGTTTGCACGTGTTGTTTCTGTGCTGTTCGCGCGCTGTCCGCATGTTATTCGATTATTTCCGTTATCGTCGCTCGTGCCAATTAGTCAATTCTTGTTTAGTTGTTGGTTATTTAAAATAACAATCTAATTAGAACAAATCTATAGTTTTAACACGTGCTTTTATAAATATAAATATTAATTAACTTGTTTAATACCAGTTTAAATACTTTTGTTTAATTAATTGTCTGTTATGCTCATGGTTGTGTTGTTCGTGTGCGGCATCGTTTGCGCGTCGTCGAGCTGTTCCGCGCGTCGTCGCGTTGATTCTCGCGTGTCGCGCGATGTCGTGCGCGTTGTTTCGCGTACCGCTCGTGCGCTGTTTCGCACAGTGTCGCGTGCGTTGTCAGACGTCGTTCGCGCGTGTCGCACATGCTGTTTCACGTATGTTGCGTGTGTGTTCTTGCGTGTCGTGCATATTGTTCACGCGTGACGTCGTGTTGTTCGCGTCGTTCACGTGTGTCTGACGCGCACTCTATTTTCTCGTATCGCGCATTATCCGTGTGAGATATTAAATCGTTCACTTATAATCACTCAGGTCAGTTAATTAATTATTAGTTTCATCGTTCACTATTAAAATAGTAATTTAGTCAAATTATGCCGAACTAATGTTCTAACCAATATTTGTTTAGTGTAATCGCATTATTTGTTAGCGATTACCACATGTCGTCGCATTGTCTGCACGCTGTTCGTGCGTGATATGCTCGTGGTCGCGTGCTGATTTGCGCGGTATTCGCGCTGGTCGCACGTGCTGTTTAGTGTGTCGTCAGCGTGTTATATCGTGCGTGTCCGTGTTCTTCACGCTGTCGTGTTGTTTCATGTATCATAAATTTACCTCGCGTAGAATCTCTTGTGTTGATTAAATTACTTATTTAATTGATAGCCGTTAGTGTAGCAGATTAATCCAATTGGCTGATGTATAATATTTATATGTGATAATGTCGAACTAAAAGTTATAGATAATACTTGTTCAACGTTAACGCGCTAATTTCCCAACCGTCGCTTCGAGTTCGACATTTCTTTTTTCTCACGTGACCGTAGTAACGCTCTCTATTTTGTTTTGCATGTTTTATTATGTTTGAATTTGTATGGTGTAATGTTCTTATATGTATATATGTTTGTTTGTGCCTGTTGTGTTCATTATGCGTCGCGAATAGATTGCGATCTATTTCCGAGCTTCGAGGAATCGACGATCAAGCGTCGGCAACCAAGTGGTCAGGTTCTTCGAGTTCTACAGAGTTGAAGACCCTGAGCATCTGTTTGGTGAAGGCAAGTGTCCTTTGACCTATTATGTCCTACATACTCTATAATTCATGGTCCCGCTTTACTTTATGAAACCTAAGGATTGACTAGTTTGTATGTACCTTATCCTTGTTTATCTTTTGGGTTATCATGGTTAGCATTTTGCTATTGCCTTAACTTTAATCAACGAACATGATGTGAACATTTATGATACGATACTGTTATCCTGATTATGTTGATGATCTTGTGATACTCTAGGGGGCTTAGGCCTTTTTCCTGAGTACCTCTCCGTAAGGACCTGTTCGTGGAGTGTCCACCCGGGATAACAGTGCAACCATGAGCAGTGACGGACCCAGACTAAAAAATGACTCGGGGCCTTATATATAATTTATATAGTCACAAATGTTCATATTATCAAAATTATACAAGTGTAAAAGTAAAACTAGTTATTTTGCTTATAATGGTAAGAGATAAGGCATTACACTTACAATTGGTTTCAATTCTGTGACCCCCGACGACCTTGCATCTTGTGGAAACGATCAACAATTATTTGATTGGAAATAGTGTCCAATTGTTCCTTTTCTATATAGCAAATGAGGCTAAAGCTTAAAAATTCATCTCCAATTTTGTTACGCAATGCACTTTTCACAATCTTCATAGCAGAAAAACATCTCTCAACAGTTGCTGTGGCGACAGGAAGAGTTAATGCGAGCTTCAACAGTCGATACACTAAAGGATAGGAAAGGTGTTTTCTTGTGTCCACCATCAATTTAGCTAAATCACTTATACTTTGCAAGTTAGCAAACCTTTCATCATGTTGGACATTATCAATGTATAGGCCAAGTTGATACTCAAGAGTTGCCATATCATTGTGAACAAAGTCATCCGGATAGAATTTTGCTAAGTGTATCAATTTTTCCTTGTCAAAATGAGAGAATAAACCACTTGGGCTTAGAGCAGACATACCCATGAGCAACTCAGAATTTTCCTCATTGAATCTATTATTAAACTCTTCTCTTAATAGGTCAAGGACAGCAAAGAAACAATCAAGTCGATAATGATGCTCATTGTTTATACCGGTCCTTTGTCGTGGCTTCTTTGGGTTTACATAGTCATCTTCCATATTCATCATTGAAATATCATGCTTATGACAAAAACAATGTACCTTGCTCAAAAGAGATTCCCATCCTTCTTGGCTTCTAAGTTTTTTTAGTTCTCTCTTAGTAGATTGTACATCTGAAATAGCATTCAAAATGTCTTTATCCTTTCTCTGTAAAGTTTTTGACAGTCCATTTGTTAAACCAAATACCATCATCATCATGTGCAAGAAAAATGCAGAATCAAAGGACTGAAAATACTTTAAAAGACCATTTGCTTGACGTTTCTTGTATGCATCCGTACCATCTTCCTCGACATATTCTAACACTTTGACAACTGATGGAAACATTTTAGACAAACCCACCAATGTTTTATAATGAGAGTTCCATCGAGTGTCACCTGGTCGTTGAAGACAAATTTCTTGATTTAATCCAGTTCCTGTTGTAATATCTCCACTTCCAATTGCTTTCTGCACTTCTGCTTGATGGTGCTCTCTAAGTATGTCTTTTCTCTTATAGGATGATCCAACCACATTTAATAGCACTGAGATCATATCAAAGAAATCTCCAACATCGAATATCTTCTTTGCAATGGCCACAACAACTAAGTTAAGCTTATGAGCAAAACAATGGATGTAGTATGCAGAACCATTCTCCTCCTTAATTTTAGCTTGAAGACCATTGAACTCACCAGACATGTTGCTTGCTCCATCATAACCTTGGCCTCTCACTTGTTTGAGACTTAAACCAAGATCTGCAAATAAGAAATCAATACAATACTTGAGACAGGCTGCTGTTGTCTCTTTCACGTGAACAACACCAACAAATTTTTCTTTAACCAACCCACATTTATCAAGATATCTAAGAACCACTCCCATTTGTTCTTTGTCTGAAATATCTCAACACTCATCAACCAATAAACTGAATACATCAGTACCAATTTCTTCCATCATGCAACCCAATATTTCTCTTGCAAAGCATTCTGTAATAGCTCTTTGAATTTTTGGAGACATCATTTGATTATTCAGAGGAGCATTTTTGAATGCTTTTGCAATGACATCAGTTTGCTTGATTGTGTACTCTATCAACTGCAGAAAATTTCCTTTATTTTCAGAATCTCTTGATTCATCATGACCGCGAAAAGCTTGTCCCTGATGCAACAGGTATCGACACACATCAATGGCCGCATTTAATCGAATAAGATGCTCATTTTTTTCAATCTGGCTTTTTTTATGCAAAGCCGCTGGGATTGATTGATCTAATTTCAGTAGGTCTTCACAACTCTTGACTGCTTTGTTGTGAAAACTGTTACGGTCAATAATATGAGTCACAAATCTCTCAGTCTTGTTCCATGAATTGAAGCCTTCTGTGACAAATGCATCGTGTCCATAGTGATTGTCTTTAGTGCTATCCCTAAATAAATAACAGCATAGACAATAGGCTTTGTCCTCCTTCTCACTGTATTCCAGCCAATTAGCATACTGATCAAACCACTTAGGATTAAACCTCCTTTTCTTGTTCTTTCCGATTTCTCTGTATGGAAAATTAAATGATCGAGGTTGATGAGGTCCCCATAACAGATATTTCCTCCTTATCTCTTCATGCTGATTGGGGTGATAATCCACCATTCTCTTTCTTTTAGCAGGATCACGAGAAAGAGTGCTTAAATCAACTAATTATGGCACTGCCGAATTATGCCTGGTTGTTGCTGCTGCATCTCCACTTGAACTGCCTCCAATATTTGTGCAATTTGTTGTTGGCCCTCTCTTGATCAAAAATTTATCCATTTGTTACTTCCCTAATTTAAAAAATCCTGATTAGAGTGTTTGGTGTGGATAAATAAAACGACAAAAGATCACTGCAGAACAGTAGAAGAATTAGAAAAGTAAAAACAAGAGGCTTACCTAACCTGCGATGGAACCAGACGTCGTCCAGACCACCAGGCGCCAGTATGGATGGATGAGCACAAGCACAAATGCCAAACGATGGCGGCGGCGCGGTACTACGGCAGCAAAATATAGCAGCCAAGCGCCCGAGCGATTAGGTCTGCAGTGTGGGGTTGTGGGCCTCCAAAAGAAGCCCAACAGGCCAAGTGATCAATGAAAAATAAGGGACTGGGGGCCTGTAATTGAATTAGAGTGGGGGCCTAATTAAATAGACTCTAGACACAATAGGCGGTTGCTGCAAATTGACTGGGGGCCGTGGCCCCCGCTCCGCTGTACGTGCGTCCGCCCATGACCATGAGAGTGGAATGGGATGCCCTTAGCTGATTAATTAGATGAACCTGGGGGTGTAGTTGGCTTTACCGGAGGGCCGTCAATGGGGGCCGGGGCGTAGTGCTCGCTCTGCCAAGGGGGGTGCAGAGGTTCATTCGATTTGGTTTTGTTAGTCACCCACCTTGGGGAGGTGTACTGCGTTTGTACGACTGGCGAAACCTAACGTGCAGCTATGCACCAGGGGAGTTTATGTAAAGGCTACGTAGTGATACCCTGCCAGGCCACCTAGGTAGTGGTCAATGGGGATTAGCTCTCCCCGGGCAGAAAGGGAATCATGACTCGTGGGTAAAGTGTGCGACCTCTGCATAGGGTTAGAAATTGATATATCAGTCGTGCTCACGGTTATGAGCGGCCTTGGGATCCTCTTTGATTAGAGATATAGCTGGTTCGAGATTCAATGGTTCCATTAATGGTTTTTGGTTCGATGATGATTATGATGTTCCTCGATGAGGAAATGATTCATGGGTTGGTTATATGATAAAACTTGGCTTCCACTAATAATAAATACTTGACTGACCAAAAGCAACTGCTTGAGCTTAACACCACATAAAGCTAGTCCACCTTAGCCAAACGAAACATTTGCTGAGTACGTTGATGTGTACTCACCCTTGCTTTCACAAAACACCAGGTTGCCTTTGGTGCAATCTATGCTCAGGTAAAGAAGAAGGCATCGAGGCAGATCTCCAGGAGTTCTAGGACTTCGACGAGTTTGAGGATTAGGCTAGCGACCTCCCCCAGTCAGCTGCCTGTGGTGGGTTTATTTACATTGGCTACGTTTCTATTTTGTGCACTTTGATTTATATTATGTAAATGACTCTAGTCTTTAATATCATTACTTATTCTTTATCATTATTTGAAGCATTGCGCTATGATGAGTCATTTATGTAATCGCCGTGTACGTGAGTTTCTGATCCTGGCACGTACATGGTTCGCATTCGGTTTACCTTCCAAAACCGGGTGTGACATAAGTGGTATCAAAGCCTTGCTGACTGTAGCACCATTTTCCTAGAGTAGCACTGGCCATTTTAAGGACTTATTGATTATTAATTCACCTCATCCTTGATTTTGTTTCTCAATTATGTAAAATTGGCTACAACTATTTATTTACTGATGTTGGTGTTACTGTCTTTAGAATATGTGATGATTCAATGGCTTTTAAGGGAGTGTTAGATGGTCAGTTATACTTAGTTGATTTCAATAATAACAATCTGAACTAGACACTTGCTTAATTACTAAGACTAATATGGGCTGGCTCTAGCATCGCCGACTTGCCCATGTTAGGATGAAGAATCTTCACAAACTTCTAAAGGGAGAACACATTTTAGGACTAACAAATGTTCATTTTGAGAAAGATAGTATTTGTAGCGCATGTCAAGCAGGGAAGCAAGTTGGAGCTCATCATCCACACAAGAACATCATGACGACCGACATGCCGCTTGAACTACTCCACATGGACCTATTCGACCCGATCGCTTATATAAACATCGGCGGGATTAAGTATTGTCTTGTTATTGTGGATGACTATTCTCGCTTCACTTGGGTATTCTTTTTACTGGAAAAATCTCAAACCCAAGAGACCTTAAAGAGATTCTTGAGACCGGCTCAAAATGAGTTCGGATTAAGAATCAAAAAGATTAGAAGCGACAATGGAACGGAGTTCAAAAATTCATAAATTGAAGGATTTCTTGAGGAGGAGGGCATCAAGCATGAGTTCTCTTCTCCCTACACACCTTAGCAAAATGGTGTAGTGGAGAGGAAGAATAGAACTCTTTTGGATATGGCAAGGACCATGCTTGATGAGTACAAGACACCGGATCGGCTTTGGGAAGAGGTAATTAACACCGCCTGCTACTCCATCAACTGGTTATATCTTCATCGAATCCTCAAGAAAACATCGTATGAACTCATCACCGGTAAAATGCCCAATGTTTCTTATTTTAGAGTTTTTGGGAGCAAATGCTTTATTCTTATTAAAAGAGGTAGAAATTCTAAATTTGCTCCTAAAGCAGTAGAAGACTTTTTACTTGGTTATGACTCAAACACAAAGGCATATAGAGTCTTCAACAGTCCACTGGATTGACATTGTGTTTGATGAGGCTAATGGCTCCCAAGTGGAGCATGTTGATCTTGATGAATTAGATGATGAAGAGGCTCCATGTGTCGTGCTAAGGAACATGTCCATTGGGGATGTGTGTCCAAAAGAATCCGAAGAGCCTCCTCAAGCACAAGATCAACCATCATCTTCCATGCAAGCATCTCCACCAACTCAAGATGAGGATAAGGCTCAAAAAGAAGAGGATGAAGATCAAGATGATGAGCCACCTCAAGAGGAGGACATTGATCATGGGGGAGATGAAGATGATCAAGACAAGGAAGATGATCAAGAGATTCGAAGTCAAAGACCACCACACACAAGAATCCACCAAGCAATTCAAAGAGATCACCCCGTCAACTCCATACTCAGTGACATTCACAAGGGGGTAACCACTAGATCTCGAGTGCCTCATTTTTGTAAACATTACTCTTTTGTGTCTTCTATTGAGCCATACAGGATAGAGGAGCTCAACAACTTCACAAGTAATGAGGTATGGCATTTAGTTCCATGTCCAAACCAAAATGTTGTAGGTACCAAGTGGGTATTACGCAACAAACAAGATGAGCATGGTGTGGTGACTAGGAACAAAGCTCGACTTGTTGCCAAAGGTTATTCACAAGTCAAAGGTTTGGATTTCGATGAAATCTATGCACCCGTAGCTAGGCTTGAGTCAATTCGTATATTACTTAGCTATGCTACTTATCATGGCTTTAAGTTATATCAAATGGATGTGAAGAGTGCCTTCCTCAATGGCCCTATCAAGAAAGAGGTATATGTTGAGCAACCTCCCGACTTTGAAGATAGTGAGTATCCTAACCATGTTTATAAGCTCTCAAAGGCGCTTTATGGGCTCAAGCAAGCTCCAAGAGCATGGTATGAATGCCTGAGAGACTTTCTTATCACTAATGGCTTCAAAGTTGGTAAAGCTGATCCTACTCTCTTCACTAAAACTATTGCAAAAGACTTGTTTATATGCCAAATTTATGTTGATGATATTATATATGGGTCTACTAACAAGTCAACTTGTGAAGAAATTAGTAGGATAATGATACATAAATTCAAGATGTTTATGATGGGAGAGTTGAAGTATTTCCTTGGATTTCAAATCAAGCAACTCCAAGAGGGCACCTTCATCAGCCAAACTAAGTACATTCAGGACATACTCAAGAAGTTTGTAATGAAGAATACCAAACCTATCAAGACACCCATGGGAACAAATGGGCATCTTGACCTCGACATGGGAGGTAAATCCGTAGATCAAAAGATGTACCGGTCGATGATAGGATCTTTACTCTATTTATGCGCTTCTCGACCAGATATTATGCTTTCCATATGCATGTGTGCAAGGTTCTAAGCAAATCCTAAGGAAGATTACCTTAGGGCCCTGAAAAGAATCATGAGATATTTAGTTTACACTCCTAAGTTTGGGCTATGGTACCCCAAGGGATGTACCTTTGATCTAATTCAATATTCTGATGCCAATTTTGCCAGATGTAAAATTGATAGGAAGAGCACATCAGGGACTTGTCAGTTTCTGGGAAGATCCCTGGTGTCTTGGGCTTCAAAGAAACAAAACTCAGTAGCTCTATCCACCGCCGAAGCCGAGTATATTGCTGCAGGCCATTGCTGTGCACAATTACTTTGGATGAGGCAAACCCTTAGGGACTATGGCTACAAGTTAAGCAAAGTCCTTCTCCTATGTTATAATGAGAGTGCAATCCGCATGGCGGATAATCCTGTTGAACATAGCCGCACTAAGCACATAGACATCCGGTATCACTTTTTGAGAGATCACCAACAAAAGGAGGATATTGAAATTGCTTATGTTAGCACCCACAACCAATTAGCTGATATCTTTACCAAGCCACTTGATGAAAAGACTGTTAGCAAGGTTAGGAATGAGCTAAACATCTTAGATTCTCGGAAATTTGATTGAAACATTGCACACATTGCTCATTTATATACCTTTGATCATGTCTCTCTCATTTAGTACAAATGCATATTTCTTATTCTTCTTGTGCCAAAGCTAAGACTAATATGCTTTCAAGTATATTTCTATGATTAATCTTCAATTGAAAGGGAAGTGGAGTATTTGGCAAAGGCAAGGCTTTCACTCCAACTCTGTCGGTATTATTTATCCTTTGCCTTACTCATAAACTTCCAATTGGTATAAACCTTCTCTCATATTTCTTTTACCAAAGGGAGAGAAAATAGACCCCAAGGGGGAGAATTAAAAGGCCTCTCAAGTTTCTTCATTTATGGCGCTTAATGCCAAAGGGGGAGAAAGTAATAGGCCCAAAGCAAAAGGACCGCACCACCATTTTTCAAACTATTTCAAAAAGGAAGAATTTATTTCAATTGGTATTTCATTTAGTTTCAAAATTTCAATTGGTATAATTTCATTTGGTATCTACTTAAAAATGGAAATCATTTCAAAAATCCTCTTGACAGCTAAGGGGAGAATTTCTTCAGGGGAGCTTTTATTTAATCAAAGGAAAATCATTTGAAATAGGGGGAGAAATTTCAAAATCTTGAAAATGCTTTTTGATATCATACTCTCATACTATTGGTTATTTGCAAATGAATTTCAAAGACTTTTCCAAAAGATTTGCAAAAACAAGCTAAGTGGTGTAAATGTGGTCCAAAATGTCAAACTAGAAGAAAGCAACCATGTATACTTAGAAATACTTTCAATTAGTTTAAATTCAATTAACTTTTTCACATCTATCAAAATTGCAAACTAGTTACATTCCTATACTTTATATTTGCTTTGGTTTGTGTTGGCATCAATCACCAAACAGGGGGAGATTGGAAGGGAAATGGACTTAAACATTTCCTATAATCGATTTTGGTGTTTGACAACCATCACAAACCTTATGGACTAACTAATTTGCCTAGTTGATCATTTCTCAGGTGCATAAGTTCATCTACAACTATTCTAAGTCGACTGTTCAGAATACCTATGCAGGGACCGTCTGGGCCCTTGCGGCGGACCGTCTGTGACATCAGAGTGAGCCTCGGACAGGAACACTACAAAAACACAAGTTAACACTATGGATCATCCGATGGAGAAGCGAACACCGTCCGAGACCAAGCGCGGACCGTCCGGTCGTTGAAAAACCAGAAAAAAAACCCGAATTTGACGGGTTCGGTAAAATTCATTTTTAGCGTCCTCGTGGACCGTCCGGGGTGCACGGACGGACTGTCCGCGACTGCTTTATCTGACATCTGACGACACATTAAATGCTCTATAGCCATTGATATAGCCGTTACCACTGGCCGTTGCGATTTCAGCCGTTGATGTGCAGGAGCGGACCGTCCGGACCAAGGGCGCGGACCGTCCGCGGTCGGCAGAATTGGAGCAACGGCTAGGAAGTGGTTGGAGGCTATAAATACAACCCCAACCACCTCTATTCATAACATCCAAGCACTCCACTCATACACATTCAATACAAGAGCTAGCAATCCATTCCAAGACACAGTCAAAGCTTCCAATCTCTCCAACTTTCCAAATTGAGACAAGTGATCATTAGTGATTAGTGACTTGAGAGAGTGTGATCTGTGTTTCATTTGTTCCTCTTGTTGCTTGGTTTTCTCAATCGTGCTTTCTTCATCTCTTTCTCAACCCTCTAAGTGAATTGTAAAGCAAGCAAGAGACACCTAATTGTGTGGTGATCCTTGTGGGGTCTTAGTGACCCGTGTGATTAAGAAGAAGCACTCGACCGGCTAAGTGATCGATTGAGAGAGGGAAAGGGTTGAAATAGATCTGGCCTGTGTGGCCTCCTCAATGGGGACTAGGTTGTTGTCACACCCGGATTTCGGGGCACCAAGACCCGGGCATGAACATAACCACCAGGTGTGCTGGGACCAAGTCTCACACATATGATGAATCATGGCACAGGATCGAATGTCACATCTTTACTATATAATAGGAGTTTTGTACAAAATAAATAATTACATTATAAGGAGACAACGGTCCAGCAAACCAAAGTTGACTGGGAGACGACGACCTAGACCTCTCACGAATACATCGCAGCATCCTCCACGCGCCTCATCCTGTGGTACATGTTCTTGACATGTGGGGGGGTGTGAGACAGCAAGAGTGAGCTCACATACGTTCATCGCTCAACAAGTTGTGGGGAATAATGTGCATGAACTCGCCAAAGGTGGGAGCTCACGTGAAGTGTAAGGCTTACCAAAGGAGATGGTTAGAGCTGAGCATTGCTTTTAAAGTTGGTCAAAATTTTATTAGCAATTACTAAGTATAAGTAAACACCAGCCCAATTAAGTAGTAGAACAAAAGTAACAACCTCACCTGCGATGCAATGCATATGACAAATTGAGTTTAAGTTCCATAATTTAATCATGTGAGGGTCCGAGCTGCTCATGACCGTGAGCACGGCTAGTATACCAGTTTTACACTCTGCAGAGGTTACGCATCTTTACCCACAAGTCATGTTACCCATCTGCCAAGGGATCGCGACTTCCCATACACCTCTACCGAGGAGGCGAGGCAGGGTAACACTACGAGGCCTTTACAAAGTTCCACTAGCTTCATAAAACCCACTACAGTTTATAGGAAGCTCCAATGCAGGGTTCTTGCCTGATCGCCATCGCAGCAAAATCAACCAAGGACCTCCCTACACTGACCACTCCCCTACTGCCCTTGCCCCTTTCGGGTAAGGTAGTCCTCCACTAGCTTTCCTAATTAATCAGCCAAGGGCGTCCATAAACCCTTGTGGTAGCACTGTTTTCCCGGGTGGTCGCTCCATGTTCCAATTAACATAATGATCTTATCATGAACAGTAATAATAAACAGATAATAAAAGTGTGATCATGAATATTGTATCTTCATACCCAAAACCACATAAAGCACTAGCAAGTACTACCCAAAAAGTTCAGTGGTAAACAAGGTATAAAGATAATCAAAGTAGGGTAACCTATTGGGTCCCATCAAAATTAACCTATGCAGATCATTATGATTAATCAGAACATGAGTAGGTAAAAAGAAGTGATCAAGGGCACAACTTGCCTGGGACTTGAGATTCCAGGTACCAACTTGCTCTTCAGATGACACATGTCCTCACTGCTAAACGTGGCAATACAGACAAACATGGTATAGGCAAAATTAACATTACATCAAACATAAGAACAAACTGTGTGATAATAATCTACACGCCATAACGAGATCGTAGAAACAAGAACCACTAAATTCGGAGCTACGATTATTAAGTTATGAATTTTCGAAATTATTTAGCACCTAGAATAGATTAATTCAATTGAGCAAATTTTAATTCAAGTTTCATGGTTAAACAAAGGTACAAGTGATAAACAACATTAATACAAAATTATTGCAACTGAAATGACTCAATTTGGAGTTAAAATGAATTAACTATGAATTATGCAAGTTTATGGAATTATTTTCATACTAAAAACCTATTTCTTTATTAATTCCTGAATATCCTAAGTGTTCTGGACTGGGCACCAAATAATACAAAACTCAGGGTCCAATCTGTAACAATTCCCTAGACTCAATGATCATCGCCCACGGACGGCAGGTTGATTACGAAAAAGGGCAGGGGCTCTTTAGAAAAACGACCAGGGCCGAAGGGGTATAGGTTAACTAGAACCGCACGATCGTGATTCAAGGGGGCAGATTAGATCGAGATGTTTTTACGAATCGGTAAGCGACGTGGACCATACGATCAGATCTTAACGGATATCGCAGAATACACGAAAGGATACGATAGTGATATGATCCTAGCCGCACATTAGGGAATCAACGGCTGAGAGCTTTCTTCTCCCCCACCATTGCAGAACAGTGGCGCACCGGCCCCCACGACCAGGCCTCCACCGTAGACGTCCCCCCCAGCGCCCAGGTGCCCAATCCACACCCCAGGATGGTTCTACACGATGCTCCAGACATGGGTAAAGCATTGAATTGTTATTTACCTGAGGCGAAGATGGAGTGGTGAGCTATTCATGCACACGGCAGTCCGATGGCGCCCAACGGATCGATGGCGAGTCGGAGCTCCCTGGCGGCGGCTGCTCGGCAGGGGTACTGCCCGGCGAGAAATTGCCGAGCACACGACGGCCAATTCCGCGCGACAAGTCCCTCGAGTATAATCGCGCGTCACGGTGAACACCCAGGACCCACTGAAGAGACCGCGTGGTTGCTGGCCATGCGGTTGACGATGGTGGTGCGGCAGTCTCCTGGTTTCTAGCCGAGTAGCGCTCCGGCGCCTTGTCGCAATGGGAAGAGGGTCGCGATATGTTTTTATATGCCAAGGAACGAAGCGAGGTGGTTCGGTTGGCGAGAATCTTGCGCGGAATTTGCTCCCTGATTTGTTGAGCTTTGCCAGCAAACGAACGAGGACGAAGACCCCATGAGCCGGGAGTTTTCTGCCGCGCGAGGTCCGCAGATTCCGTTACCAGCCACGAGTCTGAGTCGCAGTCAGGAGATAGGAGACACCCGCGGCCCGGAGTTCACGGGTGAGTTGCGCAGGGAGCGCGCGCTTCTGTTGCCCTGGACGCGATATCCACGGCTGTATGTTTGAGCCTCGCGGAGATGGCGATAAGGGAGATAGAGCTGACAGTGTGGGGCCCACATGTCATAGACGCCAAAGGGAAGGTGAGGAGAGGGCTGCGCGGGAGTGACCAATTGGGTTGGGTTTGGGGAAATCGGCCCAGATGCGGTCCTTAGTCCTTTCTTTTTTTTCCTATTTTCTATTTCAATTCAAATCCAAGTTTAAATTCCAAACTTTTTAGGTTAGATGCACAACAAAAATCCAGCATGCATACTATGATTTATGATACCTATTTATTTACCATTTTTATACAAATATTTTCTTAGTGTTAACTCACAAAACATGTATTTTAAGGGAGAGCACCGGACTATGCGGTGCACCAGGGAACAGTAGCCCAATGGCTAGTTCCTGGTGGCACTATGGAGGAGAGCCACCAGACTGTTCGATGCAAGGCTGACAGTGCTAATGATCACCTGCCAGATCCAACGGCTAGTGGGGCACCAGACATGGCACCGGACTGTCCGGTGCCTACCGCCGGACTATTCGGTGTACCGCAGAGAGCAGTAGCTCTTCTCCAACGACTATATTTGAGTTGCGGCCTATATATACTTCACCCAACCGGCCATTTGAAAGTGTGGGAGCCCAAGCAATATACCAAGACATATTGTACACATTTCCATGTGCTCATACACCCAAGTGCTTAATAGAATCACTTGGTGATTAGCGTAGGTGCTTAGGTTAGTTAGACCGATTATGCGCTTGGTCAAGGTGAATCCTAATTATTTGAGTGAGTTTAGAAAAATCACACAACCCCTCGACTCTTGCGCGAGTCGTTGTAATTGTACCGAGTGGGGCGAGAGCCTTGCGAGACCGTGACAACCGAGTTTGTGTCATGCCCACCACCGTGTACCGGAGGGAACGAGGCCTATGGTGTTTCGACTGGAAGCTCAATAGTGGAGACGACGGGTGTAAGGAAAATGGACCCCGGGCCATTTGACTCAAAAGGTTTTGGTGTTTGATGATCAACATAACATGTGGACTAATGTGTTTACTAGTGTTTATGATTGTAGTTCACAGGATGCTGAAGTTACTTGGACTAAAGCATTGAGGAAAGCAACACCTCAAAAGAATACATTATGAAGATCACAAGTAATGATCAACAAGTATCAAGCAAAGTCCAAGAAACGAAGAATAGAGTTGCCACTGGCGAACTGTCTGGCTGAGAGCACCGGACTGTCTGGTGCACTAGGGAACTGTAGCCCAATGGCTAGTTCCAGGTGGCACTAGTGGAGAGAAGGCACCGGACTGTCCGGTGCGATGTCTAGACTGTCTGGGTGAAAGCCTGTAGCGCCAACAGTCACCTGCCGTGTCAGACCCAACGACTAGGCACATCGGACTGTCTAGTGCCCCACCGGACTGTCCGGTCTGCCGTAGAGAGCAACAACTTTTCTCCAAACTGTTAGAATTGTGTTAGGTCCTATAAATACCACCCAACTGGCCATTTCAAGGTGTGGGAGCCCAAGCAACATACCAAGGCATAATATAGACATTTCCAAGTGCTCATACACCCAAGTGCTTAATAGAATCACTCGGTGATAAGCGTAGGTGCTTTACAAAGTGCTTAGGTTAGTTAGACCACTTTAGAGCTTGCTCTAGGTGAATCCTAGTTAGTTGAGTGAGTTTAGAAAAACCACACAACCCCTTGGCTCTTGCACGAGCCGTTGTAATTGTACCGAGTGCGGCGAGAGTCTTGCAAGACCGTGACATCCGAGTTTTTGTCACGGTCGCCACTGTGTACCAGAGGGAACGAGGCTCACAGCATATCGGCCGAAAGCTCGTTAATGGAGACGGCGGAGAGCGTCCGAGAGGAGCTAGAAGTGGAGCACCACTTGCGCATGGAGAAGGCCCACGACTCTCTATGGAGTTACTCGACCGAGGTGCTTGACCCTCGCATGGACTTCCCTTTGCGTAGGGGCACCAACGAGGATTAGTCGGGACCTTGCATGGTTCTGGATACCTCGATAAAAATACCAGTGTCATCCACGAGAGTTTGCATCTCTACTTTGCTCTTTAGCTTCCGCATTCATATTAAGCATTTAAGTTTCAATTGTGTCTTTATAATTAGATTGTTTAGGATTAAAACTTAGCCATTGCGGTAGAGATAGCAACACTTAGACAAAACCTAGTTTGCACATTATAGATTGTTTATTTGCATAGGATTTGCTCTAGGGATTTATTTGTGGCCTATTTTAGAGAAAGTTTAGAAGTCCTAATTCACCCCTCCTCTTAGGAGTCACATGTTTCCTTCAATTGGTATCAAAGCCTGGTTTGGCTCAATTGAAACGCTTTAGCTTCACCGCTAAAAGAGCCGACATTTTTTAGAGGAAGGGGATGGATACCCATAAGCCACCACACTTTGACGGCACTAACTTCCCATATTATAGTGTTAGAATGGCCTGTTACCTAGAGGTCGTTGATCTAGGTGTTTAGAGAGTCACTCATGACGAGATGAAACCACCCAAGAATCCCGAGAAACCCACCACGAGTGAGGAAAAGGAAATTCATTTAATTGCTAGAGCCAAAAATTGCTTGTATGAATCTCTTAGCATGGATATTTTTAATCTTTTTACATTAAAAACTGCTAATGAGATTTGACTAAAATTGCTTGAGCTCCATGACGGCACATCCAATGAGTATAATTATTTTGCTATGAAGGTTAATGAGCTTGTTAGAGATATATATTCTCGTTTGAATCTAATCATCAATGAGCTCAATTCTATTGGCATTAATAAGCTAGGTGATGCAGACATTGTGAGGAAGATTATCTCCCTGCTACCACAACAAAGATATGGGAGCATCATCACCATTCTTCACAACATGGAGGACTGGAGTACAATAACCCCAACAATTATTATTGGGAAAATCACGGCTTTTGAGATTGTGATACCCAATTTTCTGAAAAGAAGTTAAATTTCTTTTTCTCTTTTCTTTCATGTTTTGTGGCATTGGCGTTTGGAGTTTCAGGAGGCGTTCCTTAGGGAAACAGTAGATCTTTTGGCTTTTTTCCGCTGGGGTCGGGAGCTCAGATGGGAGAGCAAGTTTGGGCCATTAATCTCGATCCGATGGATGGGAGCCCCCCCCCCCCCCTCTCCTCCCTAAACCTAGCTGACCTTGTCTCCTTCTCCCCAATTGTTGCAGCCCCCCACCGTTTCCAGCCCTTTGCCCCCCGTCTATTCCTCTCCTCCTCATTTGCAGCTGCCCTCTACCCTCTCCAATGCTTCCTCCTCCCTCTAGATCTCCTCCACACAGCTAGGATCGAGAAGAGAAGGAGCAAGTTGGATTGAAAAGGAAGAGAGGACCAAGGATATGTTCTATCCCCATCTCTTGCAGTTTTTCTTGGGGAAACCCTAGGTAAGGATGGGATCCTTGTTCCTCCCTGTAATTAAGTGTTTTTTTGGAGGTTTTGGATCATGGGGATTAAAGGTTAGAGGTTCGATTAGATGTGGGGTTAGATTTTAATCTCGAATTTAGTTTTTGCAGAATGACATATTCGATAGTTTCTGTTCATACCAGTTTTCTGTTATCTTAGTAGCCTCAAAAAAATAAAAAGTCTATCTGTGAGTCGTAGATAATTTGTAGATCTTTCCGTGGCCGCAAAGAACACCTCAATCGGACATCAGATCAAACAGTTATTGCAGTTTGATTATAGCAGTTTTTCAGTCTCCTAATTCTGTGCAGAATCTGTTCTCTTAAGATTTAGGCAATTCAATCAACAGAATTAAACTTTGGGTGAGCAAGAGAAGTTGTAGATAATTTCATAAGCTTTCAAAATTGATAAAGAACGTACTCATATGACTTTTGAAACTCCAGTTATGTTTGTTTTACTGTGGCTATTCTTGTTTGCCTAACAAAAATGAGCGGGTCTGTTCACTGGTGGGTTTCATCTAGTAAATGACTGCAATGACTCTTCCAATTATAGAGACTTTTGTAGGGGGATAAAAGTTATTACTTCCAGAAGAATTTCATAATTTTTGGTTGAGTAGTTTGGGTGATATCGAATTTTGAAGCTAATTATGCTGCTGTCTGAAATAGATTCAGTCAGTTATCTTGTCAGATGTTTTAGAACTTATAGATTGCAAAATTTAATTATCCATTGAATACCGAAGTTGTAGATTATTTTGTGTAGATACTCCTAGATTATTTGTTTGATATCACCACTGTTATAATTTTAACAATACAAAATTAACAAACAGCGCTGCTGCTGTTTGACATGTGGTTCAGGGTGGGAGTCTTTCCACCGGGTCTTGGTTTCAAGTGTAGGAGCGATTTGTTGATTGTTGGCAAATGTTTGTGAAATATTTGTACTAAGTTTTATACCCGCTAGCAGGTGGCTACACTCCGGATCATGCCTAGTACATTCTTCTACATCGATGAAGGCAAGTGAATGTAGCGGTGGTTGCTATCGTTTTGACTTGTTATTTTTATCGCTTACACTCTAATATTCATAATTATTGAATTCTTTCATAATTGAACGCTATGACGATGTAGTACTTGATTGTATTATATTGATGCTCAATCATATATTGAGGATGATTATGGTTCGAGTATGACCCAAGAGATTAATTCTCGTATCTGAAAGAAGATGAAGTATTATTTGAGGTTTGTATTGTATCTGAAGGAAGGTAAATTATTATTTGAGGTTTGTATTGTATCTGAAGGAAGATGAAGTATTGTTTGAGGTTTGTATTGTATATGAAGGAAGTGAAGTATATTGATTAATGCAGCATGCCATATGCATTGCATGATTCATTTGCATCTAAAGTTTTGTCGTGACCTATGGTCTGACTATACCGGTACAACCTAGCATCGTACGTTGCCCGAGGAGGGGTACGATGCGGCTTCATACCCTCAGAGGTATGAAGGCAGAGGACATATGCTTTCATTGGAGTGATATTTCCAGATATTGTTGACGTAGGGAAGTGTTATACAAACTATTGTGGTTGCTCGAGGAAATGAGATGATATTGGTTATATTAGGACTATTGAGTTCTATATCTACAAGTATTTCTGTTCTTAATTGTGATTCCTGTAAAATGTTGATTAATTAATCTTATGGTTTAAATATCCCGTTAAAACAATTTGCTTGCTGAGATGTTTCATCTCACTCTTGCATTACTCAATGTAGGTGCTTGATGTTTATCAAGGGGAGTTGGAAGTAGCGGCACGTTGCACACATTGCTTAAAGAACCAAATAATTAGCTTGGGTTATTGACTTTTGAGGTCCATACTTTAGAGTATGATGTAGGCATAAGCTAGTTCATTCGTGGTTAATTGTCCTTGATGAGAATTATATCATACTATTATGATTCACTTTGTATTGATATATCTCTTTTGCTTATGCGATGCTTATAATTACAAAGGAGGCGCTGCCAAATTTTATTTTGCTTAGTGTTCGGCTGTTAGTAGTGCAGTCGAGTAGCATCTCGAGGTGTTTGTGGATCTCGGGGTGTTATAGTTGGTATCAAAGCTTAGGCTTTAGATTCTAGGTAAATTGAACCTGAAATTGCACACATGCACATATAGGAAGGGCATTGGTTCAAATATCTTTGATATATGTTAATGTCTTTGAAGTGCAGATGACAATAATTTCACCCTCCCTATTCCTTTACGGTGATGTGGTAAGTTGTTTATGACTTAATGCCTGATATAATTCATTTCTAAATTTTGATATTGTTTTATTAATGTGATTTATATTGCTGGTCTTTTGTGAGATTGAAGTTGTTATTATGCTTGTGATATACAAGTACGCCTATGTTGTTTTCACCATGTTTTTCATGGTTGAGTTTTGTTACAATAATATTGTTATATATGCTTGATTGAGGATGTTTCTAAGAGGAGTGCAAATTACATGTTTTGGGTTACAAGGTAACCATCAATTTGAATTTAAGTTGTTGAGCGGTAGGTGGATAGCTCCAACTATCTTTGCAAAGAATGATTCTTTATGTCGAGAAACCAATTCTAAAAGAAATGAATATTGGTACTTCTATATGGATTTTGGGGGAAGTCTTTACATAGCCAGAGTGGCTTACATGTCTCTCTTCTATCGTGTGTTTTAGTAGCCATAAAGCCTAGATGTGGTTTAAAGTGGTTGCATGTTAGTCATGCTAATTGTAGAATAAATCTTTGATTTTCTTGATCCATTGATTATGTATTAATACGTTGAGGATCTGATGGTTCTCTCCCCGATGCATGCTTGTGGAGCCATTGTTGGACCATTTATCTATTGGTTTGAATGAAGTCATTGCCTAGCCTAGAGTTGGTTGTGTGTGGTTAGTCACCTATTCCTAAATGATGTGGTTTTTACATCAGCTTGAGATGTTTGTCAAATGTGTGAAGGATTACGGGGTTATTATTGACCCTATATGTCTGGTACTTTGAGTGCATCGTATGATTGAATGAAATGTAAGTTTATGAACTACAGAAGATGAAGACTTATATTATGTGTAGGTTAACCTTACTAGTTTGGATATTTTTCTTAGTTGAGTTGTTGGATGAAGTATAGTGACATTGGTTCAACATGTATTGTGTTGTTGTTGTGCTGTCAGTGCTCTTTGTGGAGTTTTTGGCATTTCTTCGATGAACTGTGCCACGTAGAATGTTATTTGCTTCTTGTCTGCTTTATTGCTCCATTAGTTCTGTAGACTTTCTCCCATTTGTGGGGTGCAAAGAATGTGAGATTACATGATTATCTTTTCATGATGGCAAGAACAAGGTTTAGGAAGATTAGGAGTTTTTTTCAATAGAACTACTTGTTTTGTGGTGCTTTGAGGTGAGGTGTTTGATCTTCTTATACATTCATCTGGTGTGGATGTTTCACCATTGAATTAAAATGAATTGTTGAAGTTGGTAAGGGTTGTGCTTAGTGCATATTACCCCTTCATAAAAGAGTGTTGTTTTAAGACATTGATGTTGATGTATAGCTGCATCCAAATTCGATGGTGTGAAATCGTAGTGTTGATTGCATCTATGACTTGCTTTGAGCTTCATTGCATGTTGTTTCATGCTTGATATCAGGTCGTGTAGTTTCCTTAGACAATTAGTCCGAGGTAGAAGTTCTTGTGTTAACTAAGACCAATAATGAACCCATGTTTTGAATGGTGGTGCTATATGGGGTACCTTGGATGCTTTGCTTGGAGTGGTCGAATTCGAGGACGAATTCTTTTTAAGGGGGTAGAGTGTGATACCCAATTTTCTGAAAAGAAGTTAAATTTATTTTTCTCTTTTGTTTCATGTTCTGTGGCATTGGGGTTTGGAGTTTCAGGAGGCATTCCTTAGGGAAACAGTAGATCTTTTGGCTTTTTTCCGCTGGGGTCGGGAGCTCAAATGGGAGAGCAAGTTTGGGCCATTGATCTCGATCCGATGGACGGGAGCCCCCCTCTCCTCCCGAACCCTAGCCGACCCCGTCTCCTTCTCCCCAATTGTTGCAGCCCCATCCACCCTTTCCACCCCTTTGGCCGCCCCCCATCTCTTCCTCTCCTCCCCATTTGCAGCCGCCCTCTACCCTCTCCATTGCTTCCTCCTCCCTCTAGATCTCCTCCACACAGCAAGGATCGAGAAGAGAAGGAGCAAGTTGGATTGAAAAGGAAGAGAGGACCAAGGATATGTTCTATCCCCATCTCTTGCAGTTTTTCTTGGGGAAACCCTAGGTAAGGATGAGATCCTTGTTCCTACCTGTAATTAAGAGTTTTTTTGGAGGTTTTGGATCATGGGGATTAAAGGATTAGAGGTTGGATTAGATGTGGGGTTAGATTTTAATCTCGAATTTAGTTTCTATAGAATGGCAGATTCGATAGTTTCTGTTCATACCAGTTTTCCGTGGTCTTAGTGGCCTCAAAAAATAAAAAGTCTATATGTGAGTCTTAGATAATTTGTAGATCTTTCCGTGGCCGTAAAGGACACCTCAATCGGACATCAGATCAGAGAGTTATTGTAGTTTGATTAGAGCAGTTTTTCAGTCTCCTAATTCTGTGCAGAATCTGTTCTCTTAAGATTTAGGAAATTCAATCAACAGAATTAAACTTTGGGTGAGCACGAGAAGTTGTAGATAATTTCATAAGCTTTCCACATTGATAAAGAGTGTATTCATATGACTTTTGAAGCTCTAGTTATGTTTGTTTTACTGTGGTTATTCATGTTTGCCTGACAAAAATGAGCGGTCTGTTCACTGTTGAGTTTCATCTAGTAAATTGCCTAAATGGCTCCTCCAACTATGGAGACTTTTGTAGAGGGATAAAAGTTCTTACTGCCAGTAGAATTTCATAATTTTGGTTGAGTAGTTTGGGAGATATCGAATTTTGAAGCTAACTATGCTGCTGTCTGAAACAGATTCAGTCAGTTATCTTGTCAGATGTTTTAGAACTTATAGATTGCAAAATTCAATTATCCATTGAATACCGAAGTTGTAGATTATTTTGTGTAGATACTCATAGATTATTTTTTTGATATCATCACTGTTATAATTTTAAAGATACAAAATTAACAAACAGCGCTGCTGCTGTTTGACATGTGGTTCAGGGTGGGAGTCTTTCCACCGGGTCTTGGTTTCAAGTGTAGGAGCGATTTGTTGATTGTTGGCAAATGTTTGTGAAATATTTGTACTAAGTTTTATGTCTGCTAGCAGGTGGCTACACTCCGGATCATGCCTAGTACATTCTTCTTCATCGATGAAGGCAAGTGAATGTAGCAGTGGTTGCTACTGTTTTAAACTTGTTATTTTTATCGCCTACACTCTAATATTCAGAACTATTGAATTCTTTCATAATTGAACTCTATGATGATGTTGTACTTGATTGTATTATATTGATGCTCAATCATATATTGAGGATGATTATGGTTCGAGTATAACCCATGAGATTAATTCACGTATCTGAAGAAAAATGAAGTATTATTTGAGGTTTGTATTGTATCTGAAGGAAGGTAAAGTATTATTTGAGGTTTGTATTGTATCTGAAGGAAGATGAAGTATTGTTTGAGGTTTGTATTGTATATGAAGGAAGTGAAGTATATTGATAAATGCAGCATGTCATATGCATTGCATGATTCATTTGCATCTAAAGTTTTATCGTGACCTATGGTCCGACCGTACCGGTACAACCCAGCATCGTATGTTGCCCGAGGAGGGGTACGATGCGGCTTCATACCCTTCGAGGTATGAAGGCAGAGGACATATACATTCATTGAAGTGATATTTGTAGATATTGTTGGCACAGGGAAGTGTTATACAAACTATTGTGGTTGTTCGAGGAAATGAGATGGTATTGGTTATATTGTGACTATTGAGTTCTATATCTACAAGTATTTCTGTTCTTGATTGTGATTCCTGTAAATTGTTGATTAATTCATCTTGTGGTTTAAATATCTCGTCAAAACTATTTGCTTGCTGAGATGTTTCATCTCACTCTTGCATTACTCAATGCAGGTGCTTGATGTTTATCAAGGGGAGTGGGAAGTAGCGGCACATTGCACACATTGCTTAAAGAACCAAATAATTAGCTTGGGTTATTGACTTTTGAGGTTCATACTTTAGAGTATGATGTAGGCATAAGCTGGTTCATTCGTGGTTAATTGTCCTTGATGAGAATTATATCATACTATTATGATTCATTTTGTATTGATATATCTCTTTTGCTTATGCGATGCTTATAATTACAAAGGAGGCGCTGCCAAATTTTATTTTGCTTAGTGTTCGGTTGTTGGTAGTGAAGTCGAGTAGCATCTCGAGGTTTTTGTGGATCCCGGGGTGTTACAGAGATGTTGCGAAAAATGTATCGGGGACAGGAGCCCACTTCTTCAAGACCATATGCTTTTTCATGTGATGAAAGAAAAGGGAAAATGAAGGCTCCCACTCCAAGTTCCTCAAGTGAAGAAGAGGAAGAAGAAGAAAGTGATGATGATGAAGATAATCAACCATCAACATCCTCCTCTGAGGACGAAAAAACAATCCAATGCGTCGGAAAGGTAATGGGGATGATCTGTAAGATTAATCTAATGGGTGTGCCCCTGCAGGTAGAGGATCTTCTCTTTAACATTGACAGAAAAAAGCAAAGAAAGAGAGGATGCTTCACATGCGAAGAGAAGGGCCACTTTAGGGACAGCTGTCCAAATATGGCCGAACTCAAAAAGGGGAGGAGCAAAGGCAAGGTGCTTACAAGTGTCAAAACTTAGGATGACTCTTCAAGTGAAGGTGAACCTCCAAGGATGCGCAACGACCGATCCTCATCATGCTCATCACGGTCATCACGCAAGTGTCTTATGGCTAGAGGTAAAATGAGTATTCCATCCTCTAGTGATGATAGCAGTAGTGATGATGAAGGTGAGGAAAGCCCCCCGTAGATGAGCTTGCGGAAGCCGTTAAAATTTTTCAGGATGTTTGCACTAAACAAAAAAGCTCAACTTAAAACTTTAAAAAATAAGTTGATTAGCTCTCAAAATGACTATAAAGGTTTGTTAGAAAATTTTGAAACATTTGCAAATTTAAATTGTGAGCTATCAACTAAAATTGAGCAATTAGAGTCTAGTGCTCCATCCTCAGCTACCGATGATGGCCTTATTAAAAAGAATGAAAAACTTAAGGCTAAGTTAGCTAGCTCCCAAGAAGCCATTGAGAACTTGCTAGGGAAAATGGAAATTCTTAGCATACACAATAATGAAATGAGCTAACTACTAAGCTAGAAAACATTGGTAGCACCCTAGGAGTATCTTTGGTTGAAATACCAAAAATTATTAAGAAGGATTATTCTACTTCTTACTTTGATTTAATTGATAATTCTAACCCCTGCAATCAAGTTCTTGTTTAGGATGTTGTCATAGAAACATGTTCGGACGAGATTGCAATGGAGAATGAGCAATTAAAGTAAGAGGTGGCTCGCCTTGGCAAGACCTTGTATGACAAGAAGGGCAAAGACAAACAAATCCAACCTCCTCAGGATAACACTACTATGGGAGTGAACAAGCCTGTGGAGGGCGAAACTATGATTTGTAGGCTATGTCACAAAGAAGGCCACAAGTCTTTCCAATGCAAGGCGAAGACCGGGGATAAGCAGAAGCAAAAGCCAACAAGAAAAATCTCTAACATCTACATCAATAAGGTGGACAAAAAGGCTGCTACAACATTTTTAATCAAGAAGAAAAAGAATGGAAAGGTGATAGCAATCAAGGCCAACAAGCAAGCCAACAAAGGGAAAGGGGCCAAACGCATATGGGTGCCAAATGAGATTATTTCAACCATGAAAAGCACCAAGAAGGCTTGGATCACAAGAGGGAAGTGAGGAGTCCGAAGGACATCGAGGAATTTGGAGACTTGGCAAAATTGGGATGTATATCATGGGATGCATCACATTGGATCAAGTCTATTGCCAAGTGGGTTAGTGAATACTTTCGACCCAAATTCCCCACCCATGACTAAGGTAACTAGATCTATTGTATTTCTTGTTTTAGATATGCATATCTAATTTTGTTATATCTAGTTTTAATTTTCATGCCTAGTATTATAATTGGTATTTTGATTCAAAATGCATGCATACTAGGTGTAACACCCCGGGATCCACAAACACCCCAGAATGCTACTAAACTACACTTCTAACATTCGTATATAAAATTTCGACAGCATCTCCTTTGAAAATGGCATAAACGGGGAAGCAACAAAGTATAAATAGATATCATGATAAGAAAACATAATAGACATTAATAGTCTGCTAGCAATGGGAAGACAACCGTAACGGCATGAGCTAAATTATCTAGTGCGCACAACTAGTTAGAAACAAACATCCTTTGACAAGAAGATTCTAATTAAATCATGACTGCGCCTAAGCAGCGTTATTATAAGAGTGAAGGTGGATGTGCTGCTACTTCCCACTTCCCTTGATGAGCAACAAGCACCTGCATTGAGTAATGCAAGAGTGAGATGAAACATCTCAGCAAGCGAATAATTTTGACAAGATATTTAAACCACAAATTGAATTCATCAACATTTTAAAAGAGTCACAATTAAGATCAGAAATACTTGTAGATATGGAACTCAGTAGTCCCACTATAACCAATACCATCTCATTTCCTCGAACAACCACAATAGGTTCTATAGCACTTCCCTGCGTCAACAATACCTGCAAATATCACTTCAATGTATGCATAGGAATGCAATGTGTAGGTACTCTATCTTCATACCCCTGAGAGTATAAAACCACATCATCTGCAAATATCACTTCAATGAATGCATATGAATGCAATGCATATGTCCTCTGCCTTCATACCTCTAAGGGTATGAAGCCGCATCGTACCCCTCCTCGGGTAACGTACGATGCTAAATTGTACCGATACAGTCGGACCATAGGTCACGACAAAACTTCAGATGCAAATGAGTCATGCAATGTATATGGCATGCTGCATTTATCAATAACCTTCACTTCCTTCAGATACAATACAAACCTCAAATAATACTTTATTTACCTTCAGATACAATACCAACCTCAAATAATACTTCATTTACCTTCAGATACAATACCAACCTCAAATAATACTTCATTTACCTTCAGGGGTGTGAATTAATCTCATGAATCATACTCGAAACATAATCATCATCAATATATGATTGAGCATCAGTATAATGCAAGCAAGTAAAGCATCGCCATAGAGTCCAATTATGAAAGAATCCAATACTTCTGAATATTAGAGTGTAGGCAATAGAAATAACAGGTCAGAACGGAAGCAACCACCGCTACATTCACTTGCCTTCATCGAAGAAGAAGAAATGTACTAGACATGATCTGGAGTGTAGCCACCTGCTAGCGGGCATAAAACTTAGTACAAATATTTCACAAACATTTGCCATCAATCAACAAAACACTCCTACACTTGAAACCAAGACCCAGTGGAAAGACTCCCACCCTGAACCACATGCCATACAGCAGCAGCGCTGTTTGTTAATTTTGTATCTTTAAAATTAAAACAGCGGTGATATCAAACAAATACTCTAGCAGTATCTACATAAAATACTCTACAACTTCAGTATTCAATGGATAATTAAATTCTGCCATCTACAAGTTCTAAAACATCTGACAAGATAACTGACTGAATCTGTTTTAGACAGCAGTATGGTTAACTTTAAATTTCGATATCTCCCAAACTACTAAACCAAAAATTATGTAATTCTGCTAGAAGTAAGAACTTTTATCCCTCTACAAAAATCTCCATAGTTGGAAGAGCCAATTCGGCCATTTACTAGATGAAACCCACCAGTGAACAGACCCACTCATTTTTGTCATGCAAACAGGAACAGCCACAGTAAAACAAACATAACTGGAGTTTCACAAATCATATGAATGCACTCTTTAACAATCTGGAAAGCTTATGAAATTATCTACAACTTTTTTTACCAACCCACAGTTTAATTCTGTTGATAAAATTGCCTAACTCTTAAGAGAACAGATTCTGCACAGAATTATGAGACTGAAAAACTGCTATAATCAAACTGTCATAACTTTCTGTTCTGATGTCCGATTGAGGTGTTCTTCGCGGCCACGAAAATATCTATAAATTATCTACGACTCATATATAGACTTTTTATTTTTTTGAGGCCACTAAGATCACGTAAAACTGGTATGAACAGAAACTATCGAATCTGCCATTCTGCAGAAATTAAATTCGAAATCAAAACCTAACCCCACACCTAATCCAACCTCTAATCCTTCAATCCACATGATCCACAACCTCCAAAAGCACATAATTATAGGGAGGAACAAGGATCCCATCCTTACCTAGGGTTTCCCCAAGAAAATCTGCAAGAGATGGGGGTAGAACATCTCCTTGATCCTCTCTTCCTCTTCAATCCATCTTGCTCCTCCTCATCTCGATCCTTGCTGCGTGGGGGGAGATCTAGAGGGAGGAGGAAGCAGTGGAGGGCTGCTGCAATGGGGAGAGAGGGGGCGACCAGCCAAGGGGGAAAAGTGAGGCGGCCAAGAAAGGGGAGGAGGTGGCGGCCAAGAAGGGGAAGAGGGTGGCCACCTAGGGTTTATTTTGTGGGAGAAAAGAAGTGACGCCTCAGATGACTTCTGATGCAGCATCCAACGGCCCACAATCCTTTTTCTCATATCCACTCATCGAAGATCAACTTTTGGGTCAACATTTTTTTGGGATATTACACTCTACCCCCCTTAAAAAGAATTCGTCCTCGAATTCAACCACTCCAACCAAAACATCCAAGGTACCCCATATAGCACCACCATTCAAAACATGGGTCCATTATTGGTTTTAATTAACACAAGAACTTCTACCTTGGACTAATTGTTTAAGGAAACTACACGACCTGACATCAAGCATGAAACAACATGCAATGAAGCTCAAAGCAAGTCATAGATGCAATCAACACTACAATTTCACACCATCGAATTTGGATGCAACTATACATCAACATTAATGTCTTAAGACAACACTCTTTTATGAAGGGGTAATATGCACTAAGCACAACCCTTACCAACTTCAACAATTAATTTTAATTAAATGGTGAAACATCCCCACCCGACGAATGTATAAGAAGATCAAACCCCTCACCTGAAAGCACCACGAAACAAGTAGTTCTATTGAAACAAAACTCCTAATCTTCCTAAATCTTATTCTTGCCATCATGAAAAGATAATCATGTAATCTAACATTCTTTGTACCCCACAAAAGGGAGAAAATATATAGAACTAATGGAGCAATAAAGCCAACAAGAAGCCAATAACATTCTGCGCGGCACATTTCATCGAAGAAATGCCAAAAGCTCCACAAAGAGCACTGACAGCACAACAACACAATACTTGGTTAACCAATGTCACTATACTCCATCCAACAACTCAACTAGGGAAAAAATATCTAAACTAGTGAGGTTAACCTAAACATAACATAAGTCTTCATCTACTGTAGTTCAGAAATCTTACATTTCATTCTATCATACGATGCACTCAAAGTACCAGACATACAAGGTCAATAATAACCCCTAATCCTTCACACATTTGACAAACATATTAAGCTGATGTAAAAACCACATCATCTAGACTAGGAGTAGGTGACTAGCCACACCCAACCAACTCTAGGCTAGGCAATGACTTCCTTCAAACCAATAGATAGGTGGTCTAAAAATGGCTCCACAAGCATGCATCGGAAAGGGAACCATCAAATCCTCAATGTATTAATACATAATCAATGGATCAAGAGAATCAAAGATTTATTCTACAATTAGTATGACTAACAGGCAACCACTTTAAACCACATCTAGGCTTTGTGGCAACTAAAACACACAATAGGAGAGAGACATGTAAGCCATTATGGCTATGAAAAGACTTCCCCCAAAAATCCATATAAAGTACCAATATTCATTTCTTTCAGAACCGGTTTCTCGTCATAAACAATCATTCTTTGTAAAGATAGTTGGAACTATCCACCAACCGCTCCACAACTAAAATTCAAATTGATGGTTGCCTTGTAACCCAAAACACACAATTCACACTCCTCTTAGATACATCCTCAATCAAGCATATATAACAATATTATTGTAATAAAACTCAACCATGAAAAACATGGTGAAAACAACATAGGCATACTTGTATATCACAAGCATAATAACAACGTCAATCTCACAAAAGACTAGCGATATCAAACGCATTAATAAAACAATATAAAGATTTAGAGATAAATTATATCAGGCATTAGGTCATAAACAACTTACCACATCACCATAAAGCAATAGGGAGGGGTGAAATTATTGTCATCTGCACTTCAAAGACATTAATATATATCAAAGATATTTGTACCCATACCCTTCCTATATGTGCAAGTGTGTCAAATTTATCTTCAAATTGCCAAGAATCTAAAGCCTATGCTTTGATACCAACTGTAACACCCCGGGATCCACAAACACCCCAGAATGCTACTAAACTACACTTCTAACATTCGTATATAAAATTTCGACAGCATCTCCTTTGAAAATGGCATAAACGGGGAAGCAACAAAGTATAAATAGATATCATGATAAGAAAACATAATAGACATTAATAGTCTACTAGCAATGGGAAGACAACCATAACGGCATGAGCTAAATTATCCAGTGCGCACAACTAGTTAGAAACAAAGATCCTTTGACAAGAAGCTTCTAATTAAATCATGACTGCGCCTAAGCAGCGTTATTATAAGAGTGAAGGTGGATGTGCTGCTACTTCCCACTTCCCTTGATGAGCAACAAGCACCTGCATTGAGTAATGCAAGAGTGAGATGAAACATCTCAGCAAGCGAATAATTTTGATGAGATATTTAAACCACAAATTGAATTCATCAACATTTTAAAAGAGTCACAATTAAGATCAGAAATACTTGTAGATATGGAACTCAGTAGTCCCACTATAACCAATACCATCTCATTTCCTCGAACAACCACAATAGGTTCTATAACACTTCCCTACGTCAACAATACCTGCAAATATCACTTCAATGTATGCATAGGAATGCAATGTGTAGGTACTCTATCTTCATACCTCTGAGAGTATAAAACCATATCATCTGCAAATATCACTTCAATGAATGCATATGAATGCAATGCATATGTCCTCTGCCTTCATACCTCTAAGGGTATGAAGCCGCATCGTACCCCTCCTCGGGTAATGTACGATGCTAAATTGTACCGGTACGGTCGGACCATAGGTCACGACAAAACTTCAGATGCAAATGAGTCATGCAATGTATATGGCATGCTGCATTTATCAATAACCTTCACTTCCTTCAGATACAATACAAACCTCAAATAATACTTTATTTACCTTCAGATACAATACCAACCTCAAATAATACTTCATTTACCTTCAGATACAATACCAACCTCAAATAATACTTCATTTACCTTCAGGGGTGTGAATTAATCTCATGAATCATACTCGAATCATAATCATCATCAATATATGATTGAGCATCAGTATAATGCAAGCAAGTAAAGCATCGCCATAGAGTCCAATTATGAAAGAATCCAATACTTCTGAATATTAGAGTGTAGGCAATAGAAATAACAGGTCAGAACGGAAGCAACCACCGCTACATTCACTTGCCTTCATCGAAGAAGAAGAAATGTACTAGACATGATCTGGAGTGTAGCCACCTGCTAGCGGGCATAAAACTTAGTACAAATATTTCACAAACATTTGCCATCAATCAACAAAACACTCCTACACTTGAAACCAAGACCCAGTGGAAAGACTCCCACCTTGAACCACATGCCATACTGTAATACCCAAATTGCAAGAGTAGTGAAATGTCCAAGAATTGAGAAATATAAAGGGTTCAATTGACCACTTGTGTTATTATTCTCATTTTTGCATATTTCAAATCATGGAATTATCCTTGGCTACCAATAAATATACTAAATAAAAGAATGGTGCATCATGTTGGAGTTTAATTGCTTGTGCATTTAATTATAAAAATAATCATAATAAAAACACATTAATAATGAAAAGGAGGTTTTGACCTAATTTAAAACTTGGGATTTGGAAAAGAGAGAAAAGAAAAGAAAAGATAAAGGAGATGAATAGGTAAATAATATATATAAATAAATATCTCCAGAGTTAATACCCTAATTTAAAAAATATAATTTGTAAGAAAGAGCCACAAAAAAGTTTGAATTAAATTTGAATTCAAATTGAATTTGAAAAGGGAGAAAACAAAAATGGAAAATAAAAAGGAAAAGGGCCAAAACTCTGTTTGGGCCGGCTAAATCCCATTCAGCCCACCTCCACATTCCCTCTCCCGCCAGCCCAACGCAACCGCGCCTGGACTCTCTTACGCGTGGGGTCCAGCTGCCAGTCGTCGCCGCTTGCCTCGCTCGTACCCGCTTCCTGAGATGCTATGGCTGGCGCGTGGGCCCGGTACCGTATCTCCTTGCATCAATCACTGACGGAGAGGCCCAAGCGGTCAGTTTCGTCCTCAACTGAACTCCGAGCATGGCGGCTTGCGCGGTCGTCGCGCGGGTGGTTGATACGCTCGCCACTTCACGACTTAATAGGGTGCCACGACCCGGGCTAGCCTATCTCCCCTCTTTCCCCTACCCTCGTGACCACCACCATTGTCGAGAGCGTGCACGGAACAACGCAGAGAGAGAAAAAGAGTAGTACCGCCGCCGCCGCCACGGATTCGTGGTCCTATCGCCGTTTCGGCCTCAGGTTGTGATCGAAGACCGTCGCCAGGGTATACCGCTTGGTTCTGGAGCTTTCTCGCGCGACTTGGGTGACCAGACGCTGGTGAATCGCTCGCCGGAGCCTTACATCCGCCGCGGTGCCGCACCTCACCGTCGCCAGGGAATTCTGCGCCACAAGCGTCGGTGAGTCTGCACCATCCGTGCTCGCGCGGCTGTCCTTACCATTTTGAGCCGGTAGAATCGGGGGGATAGAGCTTTGATGCGCCGTTCTGTTGGGTTTGCCGGCGGGTTCCGACCGCCAGGGCGGCGCCGCCGTCCGTTCGGTCGGCCGGGTAGTAGAACGCGCACTGGCCGCTCGATCCTATCCGAGCGGCTTTGATTTGATCGGTTCCGAGTGGCGATCTGGCCGTAGGTTTTGGGATGGACGGTGAAGATGTTGACCGCATACCCCCCCTTCGAGTCATTAAATCAGGGCCTTGAATTCCGGATCCGACGGCTAGGATTGAACGCGGATGTGTAACTCGCCTGGATCTAATCTGGCGCGTCCGTTTCGGATCGGGCAGCCAGGACTTCGCGATACCCCTTCGTGACTGCTGTTTTGTAAAAGAACCCCTCTATTATTATGTAATCAACCCGCACTCCATCCAGGTGGCTGGCTGAGTCTGTGGGAATTTAGTGAGCAAACACCTGCGCTTCCCTGTATTTGAGGCCCAGTCCTGATAGTTGATAAAACCAGGAAAACTATTTAGAAAATAGTTTTTAGTATAAATTTAATTGCACAAACTTGTTTAATTTGTAGAAAATGCATATGAACTCCAATTTGGTCCATTCCAGTTCCTAAATTTTTATAATATTATTGTCTAACTATTAGTGTCTCTGTTTTGACATGAAAGCAGTAATAAAATTAATTTATCATTTAATCCTATTTCAAGCACATTAAATCTTAGAAAATTCATAACTTGAAATCTATAACTCGAAATTTAATGATTCTAGTTCCTATGATCTCATTTTAATGTATAGATTTTTACTGTATTTTATTTGCATGCTTGATGTGATGTTAATTTATGCTATCCTATGTATGTGTTGCGTTGATGCGAGTAGACGAGCAAGCCACTGTGGAATCTGAGGTTCAACAAGTAGAAGTAGCTGAGCAGGAGCTCGTTGAAGGCAAGTTGTGCCCTTGATCACTTCTTTTACCCACTCATGTTCTAATTAATCATAATGACCTGCATAGGTTAATTTTGATGGGTCCCAATAGGATACCCTAGTTTGTCTATCTTTATACCTTGTTTACCACTGAACTTTTTGGGTAGTACTTGCTAGTGCTTTATGTGGTTTTGGGTATGAAGATACATTATTCATGATCACACTTTTATTATCTGTTTATTATTACTGTTCATGATAAGATCATTATGTTAATTGGAACATGGAGAACCACCCGGGAAAACAGTGCTACCACAAGGGTATAATGGGACGCCCTTGGCTGATTAACTAGAAAAGCTAGTGGAGGGCTACCTTACCCGAAAGGGGCAAGGGCAGTAGGGGAGTGGTCAGTGTAGGGAGGTCCTTGGGTTGATTTTGCTGCGATGGCGGTCAGGCAAGAACCCTGCATTGGAGCTTCCTATAAACTGTAGCGGGTAGTCTGAAGCTAGTGGAACTTTGTAAAGGCCTCATAGTGGTACCCTGCCTCGCTTCCTCGGTAGAGGTGTATGGAGTCTGATCAACTCCGTGGCAAATGGGTAACACGACTTGTGGGTAAAGATGCGCAACCTCTGCAGAGTGTAAAACTGGTATACTAGCCGTGCTCACGGTCATGAGCGGCTCGGACACTCACATGATTAACTTATGAAACTTAAACTTAATCTGTCATTTCATTGCATTTGGGATTAATTTATTATTATTTTTACTTATTATTATAATGGTTTGGTATTTACTTACACTTAGTAATTGCTAATAAAATTTTGACCAACTTAAAAGCAATGCTCAACTTCAGCCTTATATCATTGATCAGCCTTACACTTCATGAACTCCCACCTTTGGTGAGTTCATGTCACATTATTCCCCACAACTTGTTGAGCGATGAACGTATGTGAGCTCACTCTTGCTGTCTCACACCCCCCCACAGGAGAAAGAACAGGTGGTTCAGGAGGAGCCACAAGGCGAGGAGTATGATCTGATCTAGGTGGCGTTTCTCGGTTGACATTGGCGCCGACGATCCTTAGTTCGTTTTATATTTGTTATTTTATTTTTGTAAGACTTCCGCTATGTAATAAGTACTCTGATTTTATTGTGACATTTATCTCTATACACTCTGTTATTATATATGTTGTCTTCTTTGGCGCATGTATGAGATGCACCTGGCTTTGTTCCTTAAAGCCGGGTGTGACAGAAGTGGTATCAGAGGAAATGTTGACTGTAGGACGAAACCTAGATAGAAATGGACAAAACCCTTCACTACTTACCTTACTCTGATTCATTCTATACTTATCTCATCTTGATCTTGTCTCACCTTTTGCTTTCCTACTCTGATTACTCTTACCTTCTCTACTCTGAGACGAGATGGATTTCACACCTTGGCATCCTACATTTATGATATTTTAAGAGATAGGAAACCTAAGACAAAATTAAATTTTTTTTCTCTATTTTAAAATGTTGGTTGATTGTTCTGATGATCAATGCCTGATTTGCTTCTTTGATTGATTGAAATAGTATAGACGGACATCTTAGCATGTACCACCGTAAGGTAATGTATCAGCTTTAGTGGGTGACACAATAATCTACTTAGCTAATAAATCCCCCGCAGTAACATTTATCGTAATTGCTCGCCTTGTCTACAATTCTTCCTTTCTTACCTTGTATTTCTAACCCCGATGGGCTACCCCTATAGTGTTAGAAGAGAGCACTATAGACGTGATCCTTGGTATGTCATGGTTAAGAAAGGCAAAGGCAGTATATACACTATGCTAAGGGAACCGTAGAACTCACCAGTTCCAAAGGACAAAGATTTGAAGTTGAAGTTGCAGTAACTACCACCATCAGTCTAACAACATTCTTAGAAGATGAGAAGTTTGTGGGTGACAACATCCGTGCAGTTAGAGATTTTCCGGATGTCTTTCCAGAGGAGTTATTAGGGGTGCCACCAGATGTGGATGTTGAGTTGGTCATTGATCCCTTACCTGGGACTATCCCTACTTTCAAACGGCCATATAGGATGTCTATAGAAGAGTTAAAGGAACTGAAGAAGCAATTAACAGAATTACAAGAGGCTGGGTACATTCGTCCGAGTTCCTCACCTTGGGGAGCATCGGTTCTGTTTGTACAGAAGAAGGATGGATAACAACGGATGTGTGTGGATTATAGGTCCCTTAATGATGTTACCGTGAAGAACAAGTACCCGTTACCCCGCATTGAGGATTTATTTGATCGGATGAGAGATGCTAGGGTATTCTCGAAGATTGATCCCCGATCGGGTTACCATCAAATGAAGATTAGGCCATCGGATATTCCCAAGACGAATTTCTCGACCCGATATGGATTATATGAGTTTACCGTTATGTCATTTGGATTAACTAATGCACTAGCTTATTTTATGAATTTTATGAATAAGGTGTTTGTGGAGTATCTGAACAGATTCATCGTAGTGGTCATCGACGACATTCTTATCTATTCTAAGAGTGATAGTGATCATGAGGAACATCTGAGATTGGTGCTACAGAAGCTACGAGATAATCAACTCTACGCCAAGTTTAGCAAATGCGAGTTTTGGATTGACAAGGTGCCATTCCTTGGTCATATTATTTCTAATGGAGGAATAGCAGTGGATCCTGCTAAAGTGAAGGAGATAATGGAGTGGAGAGTGCCCACTACAGTTACTGAGATTCGGAGTTTCTTGGGACTAGCAGGATATTATCGGAGATTTATTGAAGGGTTCTCTAAGATTGCCAAGCCTATGACATCGCTTCTGGAGAAAGGAAGAGAATTCAAGTGGGATGAGAAGTGTCAAGAGAGCTTTGATCAACTGAAGGAGAGATTGATGTCACCTCCGGTGTTGGTTATGCCAGACTTACAGAAAGGATTTGACATTTACTGTGATGCATGTGGCCAAGGATTGGGATGTGTGCTCATGCAAGAAGGACATGTGATCGCCTATGCATCTCGTCAGTTGCGGAAGCATGAATTGAACTACCCCACTCATGACTTGGAACTGGCAGCGGTCGTACACGCACTTAAGATATGGAGACATTACATTATGGGAACTAAGTGTCAAGTATACACTGATCATAAGAGTTTGAAGTATATATTCACTCAGAAGGATCTCAACCTTAGGCAACGCCGTTGGTTGGAGCTTATTAAGGATTATGACTTGGAGATTCACTATCATCCAGGCAAGGCGAATTTGGTTGCAGATGCCTTGAGTCGGAAGGAGCATGTTCACTCCGCTTTTGTTGTCCAGCTACCCGATGAATTAGCAAAAGATTTTGAGAAGCTCAACCTGGGAATTGTTACTCACACTGAAGGAGTTACCATTGAGTTGGAACCTACCTTGGAGCAAGAGATTCGTAAAGGTCAGGTTGGTGATGCTAAGATTCAAGAGATTAAGGATCTGATTACGGAAGGTCGAGGCCCGGAATTCATAGAGGATGAGCAAGGCACGATATGGTTCAAGAATCGGATCTGTGTACCCGATATTGATAGTCTTCGGGAAACTATATTGAAGGAAGCACATGACTCAGTTTATTCTATCCACCCTGGAAGTACTAAGATGTATCAGGATTTGAAGCAAAAGTATTGGTGGTATGGATTGAAGAGAGATGTGGTTGCACATGTGGCAATGTGCGATGTGTGTCAAAGAGTAAAGCTGAACACCAGAGGCCAGCTGGACTACTGCACCCACTAAAGATACCCGAGTGGAAGTGGGAAGAGATTGGTATGGACTTCATTACTGGATTGCGTTGCACCTCTAAAAGAATATGATTCCATATGGGTTATTTTGGATAGACTGACCAAAGTGGCTCATTTCATTCCGGTCAAGACTACTTATAAGGGATCTCAATTGGCAGAGTATATATGGCTCGGATTGTGTCTCTACATGGTGTACCGAGGAAGATCGTTTCGGATAAAGGATCACAGTTTACCTCCCGATTTTGGAAAATTTTTCATGAGAATATGGAAACGAAGTTGAATTTTAGTTTGGCCTACCATCCTCAAACTGATGGACAGACTGAAAGGACTAATCAAGTATTGGAGGACGTGTTGAGAGCTTGCGCCCCTCAGCATGGTAGTAGTTGGGACAAGAGTCTACCTTGTGCTGAGTTCTTATATAATAATAGTTATCAGGCCAGTCTGAAGATGTCACTGTTCGAGGCTCTATATGGCAGGAAGTGCAGGACTCCTCTATATTGGGACCAGACTGGAGGAAGACAATTCTTTGAACCTGAACTTATTCAAGAAGCAGAAGAACAAGTCCGTATAATCAGGGAGAACTTGATGGTAGCTCAAACCAGGCAAAAGAGCTACGCTGATAATAGAAGAAGACCACTGGAGTTTAAGGAGGGTGATCATGTCTATTTGAAGGTGTCACCTCTCCGAGGTATGAGGAGATTTAAAGTTAAAGGAAAGTTGTCCCCTCGCTTCATTGGACCTTTCTTGATCTTAAAGCGAGTGGGAGAAGTTGCATATCAACTGGAATTACCCGATCATCTGTCAGATGTACACGATGTATTTCATGTGTCTCAGCTAAAGAAGTGCCTCAGGGTACCCGAGGAGCAGTTACCAATGGAGGACCTTAGTGTTCAAGATGATCTGACTTATGTTGAGTACCCTATCAAGATTCTGGACACTTTGACTCGAGTTACCAGAAATAAGGTGATAAAGATGTGCAAAGTACAATGGAGTCACCACGGTGAAGATGAAGCAACGTGGGAGAGAGAAGAAGAGCTTCGCATAGACTTCCCCCATCTTTTCCCTAGATCTTCTTAAATCTCGAGGACGAGATTATTTTTAAGGGGGGGTAGGATTTGTAATACCCAAATTGCAAGAGTAGTGAAATGTCCAAGAATTGAGAAATATAAAGGGTTCAATTGACCACTTGTGTTATTATTCTCATTTTTGCATATTTCAAATCATGGAATTATCCTTGGCTACCAATAAATATACTAAATAAAAGAATGGTGCATCATGTTGGAGTTTAATTGCTTGTGCATTTAATTATAAAAATAATCATAATAAAAACACATTAATAATGAAAAGGAGGTTTTGACCTAATTTAAAACTTGGGATTTGGAAAAGAGAGAAAAGAAAAGAAAAGATAAAGGAGATGAATAGGTAAATAATATATATAAATAAATATCTCCAGAGTTAATACCCTAATTTAAAAAATATAATTTGTAAGAAAGAGCCACAAAAAAGTTTGAATTAAATTTGAATTCAAATTGAATTTGAAAAGGGAGAAAACAAAAATGGAAAATAAAAAGGAAAAGGGCCAAAACTCTGTTTGGGCCGGCTAAATCCCATTCAGCCCACCTCCACATTCCCTCTCCCGCCAGCCCAACGCAACCGCGCCTGGACTCTCTTACGCGTGGGGTCCGGCTGCCAGTCGTCGCCGCTTGCCTCGCTCGTACCCGCTTCCTGAGATGCTATGGCTGGCACGTGGGCCCGGTACCGTATCTCCTTGCATCAATCACTGACGGAGAGGCCCAAGCGGTCAGTTTCGTCCTCAACTGAACTCCGAGCATGGCGGCTTGCGCAGTCGTCGCGCGGGTGGTTGATACGCTCGCCACTTCACGACTTTATAGGGTGCCACGACCCGGGCTAGCCTATCTCCCCTCTTTCCCCTACCCTCGTGACCACCACCATTGTCGAGAGCGTGCACGGAACAACGCAGAGAGAGAAAAAGAGTAGTCCCGCCGCCGCCGCCACGGATTCGTGGTCCTATCGCCGTTTCGGCCTCAGGTTGTGATCGGAGACCGTCGCCAGGGTATACCGCTTGGTTCTAGAGCTTTCTCGCGCGACTTGGGTGACCAGACGCTGGTGAATCGCTCGCCGGAGCCTTACATCCGCCGCGGTGCCGCACCTCACCGTCGCCAGGGAATTCTGCGCCACAAGCGTCGGTGAGTCTGCACCATCCGTGCTCGCGCGGCTGTCCTTACCATTTTGAGTCGGTAGAATCGGGGGGATAGAGCTTTGATGCGCCGTTCTGTGGGGTTCGCCGGCGGGTTCCGACCGCTAGGGCGGCGCCGCCGTCCGTTCGGTCGGCCGGGTAGTAGAACGCGCGCTGGCTGCTCGATCCTATCCGAGCGGCTTTGATTTGATTGGTTCAGAGTGGCGATCTGGCCGTAGGTTTTGGGATGGACGGTGAAGATGTTGACCGCATACCCCCCCTTCGAGTCATTAAATCAGGGCCTTGAATTCCGGATCCGACGGCTAGGATTGAACGCGGATGTGTAACTCGCCTGGATCTAATCTGGCGCGTCTGTTTCGGATCGGGCAGCCAGGACTTCGCGATACCCCTTCGCGACTGCAGTTTTGTAAAAGAACCCCTCTATTATTATGTAATAAACCCGCACTCCATCCAGGTGGCTGGCTGAGTCTGTGGGAATTTAGCGAGCAAACACCTGCGCTTCCCTGTATTTGAGGCCCAGTCCTGATAGTTGATAAAACCAGGAAAACTATTTAAAAAATAGTTTTAGTATAAATTTAATTGCACAAACTTGTTTAATTTGTAGAAAATGCATATGAACTCCAATTTGGTCCATTCCAGTTCCTAAATTTTTATAATATTATTGTCTAACTGTTAGTGTCTCTGTTTTGACATGAAAGCAGTAATAAAATTAATTTATCATTTAATCCTATTTCAAGCACATTAAATCTTAGAAAATTCATAACTTGAAATCTATAACTCGAAATTTAATGATTCTAGTTCCTATGATCTCATTTTAATGTATAGATTTTTACAGTATTTTATTTGCATGCTTGATGTGATGTTAATTTATGCTATCCTATGTATGTGTTGCGTTGATGCGAGTAGACGAGCAAGCCACTGTGGAATCTGAGGTTCAACAAGTAGAAGTAGCTGAGCAGGAGCTCGTTGAAGGCAAGTTGTGCCCTTGATCACTTCTTTTACCCACTCATGTTCTAATTAATCATAATGACCTGCATAGGTTAATTTTGATGGGTCCCAATAGGATACCCTAGTTTGTCTATCTTTATACCTTGTTTACCACTGAACTTTTTGGGTAGTACTTGCTAGTGCTTTATGTGGTTTTGGGTATGAAGATACATTATTCATGATCACACTTTTATTATCTGTTTATTATTACTGTTCATGATAAGATCATTATGTTAATTGGAACATGGAGAACCACCCGGGAAAACAGTGCTACCACAAGGGTATAATGGGACGCCCTTGGCTGATTAACTAGAAAAGCTAGTGGAGGGCTACCTTACCCGAAAGGGGCAAGGGCAGTAGGGGAGTGGTCAGTGTAGGGAGGTCCTTGGGTTGATTTTGCTGCGATGGCGGTCAGGCAAGAACCCTGCATTGGAGCTTCCTATAAACTGTAGCGGGTAGTCTGAAGCTAGTGGAACTTTGTAAAGGCCTCGTAGTGGTACCCTGCCTCGCTTCCTCGGTAGAGGTGTATGGAGTCTGATCAACTCCGTGGCAAATGGGTAACACGACTTGTGGGTAAAGATGCGCAACCTCTGCAGAGTGTAAAACTGGTATACTAGCCGTGCTCACGGTCATGAGCGGCTCGGACACTCACATGATTAACTTATGAAACTTAAACTTAATCTGTCATTTCATTGCATTTGGGATTAATTTATTATTATTTTTACTTATTATTATAATGGTTTGGTATTTACTTACACTTAGTAATTGCTAATAAAATTTTGACCAACTTAAAAGCAATGCTCAACTTCAGCCTTATATCTGAAAGGGAAATGTGCCCTTGGGCCATTTCTAAGTATTTTGGTGATTGAGTGTCAACACAAGTGCTTAAATGTGAATCAATGCCCATGGATGAACAAAGTGCAAATCTAGAGCAAAGGTATGTTTCTAAGTCTTAGTACATTGGTTTTGGGTACTAATATACTTGTCTAAGTATTAGAAACAGGAAGAAGAAGAAAAGAAGAAAGTTGGCTGTGTACAGCCAAGAGGCTGTTTCGGTCTGGGGCACCGGACTGTCCGGTGGCGCACCGGACAGTGTCCGGTGGTGCACCGGACAGTGTCCGGTGTGCCAGGCTGCCTCGGCCGAAGTGGCCGCTCTCGGGAATTTGCTGACGGCGTACGGCTAAAATTCACCGGACTGTCCAGTGTGCACCGGACTGTCCGGTGAGCCAACGGTCGGCCGGGCCAACGGTCGGCCGCGCGATCTGCGCGGGACACGTGGCCGAGCCAACGGTCGGAAGGGGGCACCGGACTGACCGGTGTGCACCGGACATGTCCGGTGCGCCAACGGCTCCCGCATCTACAACGGTCGGCTTCGCCAATTAAGGAAAGGAATCGGGCACCGGACACTGTCCGGTGTGCACCAGACTGTCCGGTGCGCCCGACGATAGAAGGCAAAGATGACCTTCCAGATTTGTTCTCAACGGCTCCTAGCTGCCTTGGGGCTATAAAAGGGACCCCTAGGCGCATGGAGGGAGCAACCAAGCAACTCTTGAGCATTCTTGATCATCCACACTAAGTCTTTGCGCATCCGTTTGTGATTCTAAGTGATTCGAGCTCCGTTCTTGTGAGAAACTGTGAGATAGTCTTTGAGCTCGAGTCTTGGCCGCGTGTGTGCGCATTTCGCTGTGGATTTGTGTGTATTGCTTCCCTCCCTTACTCCGTGTTTCTTTGTGAATCTTAAGTGTAAGGGCGAGAGACTCAAATTTGTGGAGATTCCTCGCGAGTGGGATAAAGATAAGCAAGGCATAACACCGTGGTATTCAAGTGGGTCTTTGGACCGCTTGAGAGGGGTTGATTGCAACCCTCGTCCGTTGGGACGCCACAACGTGGAGTAGGCAAGTTTTGTACTTGGCCGAACCACGGGATAAATCACCGTGTCTCCTCTGTGTTGAATTCTCTGTGATAGTCGTATTGTGCAAGATCTCCTCTTTAGCCACTTGGCAATTATTGTGCTAACCCTTAACAAGTTTTTGTGGCTATAAGTTAAGTTTTTTACAGGATCACCTATTCACCCCCCCCCCTCTAGGTGCTCTCAATTGGTATCAGAGTCGTTCTCTTCACAAAGGGACTTACCGCCCGAAGAGATGGATCCTAAGGGGAAGGGAATCGTGATCAACGACAAAGAGAAGGAATCCTTCGTCAACGAGCCGAAGGACGACAAGCCTACCGACTCCGGCTCGGGGCATAGACGGAAGGAAGGGAAGAAGAAGAAGACAAGGCGCATCAAGGAGATCATCTACTACGACGATAGTGATGAGTCTACTTCTTCCCAAAAAGATGATGACAACGACTACAAAAAGACGGTCAATTCGAACTTTTCATTTGATTATTCTCGTATTCAACATAGTTCGAATTCGCATTTGCTTTCCATTCCTCTTGGCAAACCTCCACACTTCGATGGGGAGGACTATGGATTTTGGAGTCACAAAATGCGTAGTCACTTATTCTCTCTCCATCCAAGCATATGGGAGATTGTGGAGAATGGAATGAAATTTGATAGCTCGGATAGTCCTTTGCTTATAAATGAACAAATTCATAGAAATGCACAAGCTACTACTGTTCTCTTAGCGTCTTTGTGCAGGGAAGAGTACAATAAGGTGAGCGGCTTGGACAATGCCAAGCAGATATGGGACACCCTCAAGATCTCTCACGAGGGGAACGACATCACCATGCTCACCAAGATGGAGTTGGTGGAGGGCGAGCTTGGACGATTCGCCATGATAAGGGGAGAGGAGCCAACTCAAACTTACAACCGGCTCAAGACCCTTATCAACAAAATAAGGAGCTACGGAAGCACGCGTTGGACGGACCACGACGTCGTCCGCCTACTGCTCAGGTCCTTTACCGTTCTTGATCCTCATCTCGTGAACAATATTCGTGAGAATCCCAGGTACACGATGATGACGCCCGAGGAAGTACTTGGAAAATTCGTGAGCGGGCGGATGATGATCAAGGAGGCAAGGTACGTCGACGACGCGTTGAACGGTCCACTCCACGAGCCTCAACCCATTGCTCTAAAGGCAACAAGGAGCAAGGAGTCGCTACCTAGCAAGGTGGCGCAAGTTGAGGCGGCCGGGCTCAATGATGAAGAGATGGCTCTCATCATCAAGAGATTCAAGACGGCGCTAAAAGGTCGAAAGGGACAGCCAAGCAAGGCCAAGACCAAGGGAAAGCGATCATGCTTCAAATGCGGTAAGCTTGGTCATTTTATTGCTAACTGTCCCGAAAATGATAGTGACCAGGAGCAAGGGAAAAATGGGAAGAGAGAGAACAAGAAGGTTTACAAGAAGGCCAAAGGCGAAGCACACCTTGGAAAGGAGTGGGATTCGGATTGCTCTTCGTCCGACTCCGACGACGAAGGACTCGCCACCACTGCCTTCAACAAATCGGCTCTCTTCCCCAACGAGCATCACACTTGCCTCATGGCAAGGGAAAAGAAGGTAATCACTCGTAATGCTAATACTTATGATTCTTCTAGTGATGATGAATCTAGTGAGGATGAAATTGATTACTCTAGTTTATTCAAAGGATTGGATAGAACTAAGATAGCTAAGATTAATGAGTTGATTGATGCCTTAAATGAAAAGGATAGAATCTTAGAGAAACAAGAAGACCTTTTATATGAAGAACATGATAAATTTGTTAGTGCACAAAATTCACTTGCTCTAGAAGTTAAAAGAAATGGAATACTTTCTTGTGAACTTTCTACTTGTAATGAAACCATTTCTTCTTTAAAAGGTGAAATTAATGTTTTAACTGCTAAACTAGAAGTAGCAAGTAACTCGTGTGTTGAAAATATTACAATTTGCACTAGGTGTAAGGATTTTGATGTTAATGCTTGTAGTGAACACTTAGTTTCAATTTCAAAACTAAATGATGAGGTGGCTAGTCTTAATGCTCAACTTAAGACTAGCAAGAGTGAAGTTGATAAAATAAAATTTGCAAGGGATGCCTACACGGTTGGTAGACACCCCTCAATTAAGGATGGACTTGGCTACAAAAGAGAAGCCAAGAACTTAACAAGCCATAAGGCTCCCATCTTCGTCAAGGAGAAAGGGAAGGCCTCTATGGCTAGTAGTGCTAAAAGGAACCATGCTTTCTTGTACCATGATAGGAGACATGCTAGAAATGCTTATAATGCTTTTGATTCACATGCTTATGATTCTTATGCCATGACTGCTTCTAGTTCTTCCTATATGCATGGTAGAGATATGACTAGAAATGTTATTCATCATGTGCCTAGAAAGAATACTATTCATGCTCCTAGGAAAGTAGTAAATGAACCTTCTACAATTTATTGTGCTTTAAATGCTTCCTTTGCTATTTGTAGAAAGGATAGGAAGATAGTTGCTAGGAAGTTAGGGGCAAAATGCAAGGGAGACAAAACTTGCATTTGGGTCCCTAAGGAAATTGTGACTAACCTTGTAGGACCCAACAAGAGTTGGGTACCTAAGTCCCAAGCCTAAATTTGCCTTGCAGGTTTATGCATCCGGGGGTTCAAGCTGGATTATCGACAGCGGATGCACAAACCATATGACGGGGGAGAAGAAAATGTTCACCTCCTACGTCAAGAATAAGGATTCCCAAGATTCAATTATATTCGGTGATGGGAATCAAGGCAAGGTAAAAGGATTAGGTAAAATTGCAATCTCAAATGAGCACTCAATTTCTAATGTGTTTCTAGTTGAGTCCTTGGGATATAATTTGCTATCTGTTAGTCATTTATGCAACATGGGGTATAACTGTCTATTTACAAATGTAGATGTGTCTGTCTTTAGAAGAAGTGATGGTTCACTAGCTTTTAAGGGTGTATTAGACGGCAAACTTTATTTAGTTGATTTTGCAAAAGAAGAGGCCGGTCTAGATGCATGCTTAATAGCTAAGACTAGCATGGGCTGGCTGTGGCATCGCCGCTTAGCACATGTGGGGATGAAGAACCTTCACAAGCTTCTAAAGGGAGAACACGTGATAGGTTTGACTAACGTGCAATTCGAAAAAGATAGACCTTGTGCAGCTTGTCAAGCAGGTAAACAAGTGGGAGGAGCACATCACATCAAGAATGTGATGACCACTTCAAGACCCCTGGAGCTGCTGCATATGGACCTCTTCGGACCCGTCGCCTATTTGAGTATAGGAGGAAGTAAGTATGGTCTAGTCATTGTTGATGACTTTTCCCGCTTCACTTGGGTGTTCTTTTTGCAGGATAAGTCTGAAACCCAAGGGACCCTCAAGCGCTTCCTCAGGAGAGCTCAAAATGAGTTTGAGCTCAAGGTGAAGAAGATAAGGAGCGACAACGGGTCCGAATTCAAGAACCTTCAAGTGGAGGAATTTCTTGAGGAGGAAGGGATCAAGCACGAGTTCTCCGCTCCCTACACACCACAGCAAAATGGTGTGGTAGAGAGGAAGAACAGGACGCTAATCGACATGGCGAGGACTATGCTTGGAGAGTTCAAGACCCCCGAGCGTTTTTGGTCAGAAGCCGTGAACACGGCTTGCCACGCCATCAACAGGGTCTACCTTCACCGCCTCCTCAAGAAGACGTCGTATGAACTTCTAACCGGTAACAAACCCAATGTATCGTACTTTCGTGTATTTGGGAGCAAGTGCTACATTCTAGTGAAGAAGGGTAGAAATTCTAAGTTTGCTCCCAAAGCAGTAGAAGGGTTTTTGTTAGGTTATGACTCAAATACAAAGGCGTATAGAGTCTTCAACAAATCATCGGGTTTGGTTGAAGTCTCTAGCGACGTTGTATTTGATGAAACTAATGGCTCTCCAAGAGAGCAAATTGTTGATTGTGATGATGTAGATGAAGAAGAGGTTCCGACGGCCGCTATACGAACCATGGCGATTGGAGAAGTACGGCCACAGGAACAAGATGAACGAGATCAACCCTCTTCCTCAATTATGGTGCATCCCCCGACTCAAGACGATGAACAGGTTCATCAAAAGGAGGCGTGTGATCAAGGGGGAGCACAAGATGATCACGTGATGGAGGAAGAAGCGCAACCGGCACCTCCAACCCAAGTTCGAGCGACGATCCAAAGGGATCATCCCGTTGACCAAATTCTGGGTGACATTAGCAAGGGAGTAACTACTCGGTCTCGATTAGTTAATTTTTGTGAACATTACTCTTTTGTCTCTTCTATTGAGCCTTTCAGGGTAGAAGAGGCCTTGCTAGATCCGGACTGGGTGTTGGCCATGCAAGAGGAGCTAAACAACTTCAAGCGCAATGAAGTTTGGACACTGGTGCCTCGTCCCAAGCAAAATGTTGTGGGAACCAAGTGGGTGTTCCGCAACAAACAGGACGAGCACGGGGTGGTGACGAGAAACAAGGCTCGACTTGTGGCAAAAGGTTATGCCCAAGTCGCAGGTTTGGATTTCGAGGAGACTTTTGCTCCTGTGGCTAGGCTAGAATCAATTCGTATCTTGCTAGCATATGCCGCTCACCATTCTTTCAGGTTGTTCCAAATGGATGTGAAGAGCGCGTTCCTCAACGGACCAATCAAGGAGGAGGTGTACGTGGAGCAACCCCCTGGCTTTGAGGATGAACGGTACCCCGACCATGTGTGTAAGCTCTCTAAGGCACTCTATGGACTTAAGCAAGCCCCAAGAGCATGGTATGAATGCCTTAGAGATTTCTTAATTGTTAATGCTTTCAAGGTTGGGAAAGCCGATCCAACTCTTTTTACAAAGACATGTGATGGTGATTTGTTTGTGTGCCAAATTTATGTCGACGACATAATATTTGGTTCAACTAACCAAAAGTCTTGTGAAGAGTTTAGCAGGGTGATGACGCAGAAATTCGAGATGTCGATGATGGGCGAGTTGAACTACTTCCTTGGGTTCCAAGTGAAGCAACTCAAGGACGGCACCTTCATATCCCAAACGAAGTACACGCAAGATCTGCTAAAGCGGTTTGGGATGAAGGACGCCAAGCCCGCAAAGACTCCGATGGGAACAGACGGACACATCGACCTCAACAAAGGAGGTAAGTCCGTTGATCAAAAAGCATACCGGTCCATGATAGGTTCTTTGCTTTACTTATGTGCTAGTAGACCGGATATTATGCTTAGTGTATGCATGTGTGCTAGATTTCAATCCGATCCTAAGGAGTGCCACTTAGTGGCGGTGAAGCGAATTCTGAGATATTTAGTTGCTACGCCTTGTTTCGGACTCTGGTATCCAAAGGGGTCCACCTTTGACTTGGTTGGATACTCAGACTCCGACTATGCTGGGTGTAAGGTCGATAGGAAGAGTACATCAGGGACGTGCCAATTCTTAGGAAGGTCCCTGGTGTCGTGGAACTCTAAGAAACAAACCTCCGTTGCCCTATCCACCGCTGAGGCCGAGTATGTTGTCGCAGGACAGTGTTGCGCGCAACTACTTTGGATGAGGCAAACCCTCAGGGACTTTGGCTACAATCTGAGCAAAGTCCCACTCCTATGTGATAATGAGAGTGCTATCCGCATGGCGGAGAATCCTGTTGAGCACAGCCGCACAAAGCACATTAACATCCGGCATCACTTTTTGAGAGACCACCAGCAAAAGGGAGATATCGAAGTGTTTCATGTTAGCACCGAGAACCAGCTAGCCGATATCTTCACTAAGCCTCTAGATGAGAAGACCTTTTGCAAGTTGCGTAGTGAGCTAAATGTCTTAGATTCGCGGAACCTGGATTGAATTGTAGCATACATGTATTTATGCCTTTGATCATGTTCCTTTTTGCATTTTGTTGCTTATTATGGTGCTCAAGTTGTACAAACACTCCCTGGACCTCACAAGTCCGTTGCAAAGTGATGCACATGTTTAGGGGGAGATGTGTTACAACTTGACCCTTTGAGACTAACCATTTGCTTGAGTTTGCTTGATTTAGTCTCGAAGGTGGATTGAAAGGGAAAGGTGAACTTGGACCATGCAAGACTTCCACTGCACTCCGATGAGAGGGTAACTTATTCCAAGTTCATCTCTGTGATTTTATTGCCTTTGTACTCTTAATTGAAGATTTTGATGAGGCAATGGGGTTAAAAGGGCCAAGATTGATCCCGTTTTGGTGCTTGATGCCAAAGGGGGAGAAAATAAAGGCCAAAGCGATAAACGGATCAGCTACCACTTGAGAGATTTTGAAAATAGTAGAATAGAGCTTTTTGTTTTGTCAAAACTCTTTTATTGTGTCTCTTGTCAAAAGTTGGCTTCTTGTGGGGAGAAGTGTTGATTATGGGAAATAGGGGGAGTTTTTGAAATCTTTGATCAATTTCTTTTGGAATGACTCTCTCTATGCTTCAACGTGTGTGTTTAACATAGAGATAGAGATTTGAATTTGATTTGCAAAAACAAACCAAGTGGTGGCAAAGGATGATCCATATATGCCAAAATTGAATAAAACTCAAATTTATTTTTATTTGAAGTAATTTTGCACTTGTTCTAGTTGCTTTATGTTGTGTTGGCATAAATCACCAAAAAGGGGGAGATTGAAAGGGAAATGTGCCCTTGGGCCATTTCTAAGTATTTTGGTGATTGAGTGTCAACACAAGTGCTTAAATGTGAATCAATGCCCATGGATGAACAAAGTGCAAATCTAGAGCAAAGGTATGTTTCTAAGTCTTAGTACATTGGTTTTGGGTACTAATATACTTGTCTAAGTATTAGAAACAGGAAGAAGAAAAGAAGAAAGTTGGCTGTGTACAGCCAAGAGGCTGTTTCGGTCTGGGGCACCGGACTGTCCGGTGGCGCACCGGACAGTGTCCGGTGTGCCAGGCTGCCTCGGCCGAAGTGGCCGCTCTCGGGAATTTGCTGACGGCGTACGACTAAAATTCACCGGACTGTCCGGTGTGCACCGGACTGTCCGGTGAGCCAACGGTCGGCCGGGCCAACGGTCGGCCGCGCGATCTGCGCGGGACACGTGGCCGAGCCAACGGTCGGAAGGGGGCACCGGACTGACCGGTGTGCACCGGACATGTCCGGTGCGCCAACGGCTCCCGCATCTACAACGGTCGGCTTCGCCAATTAAGGAAAGGAATCGGGCACCGGACACTGTCCGGTGTGCACCGGACTGTCCGGTGCGCCCGACGACAGAAGGCAAAGATGGCCTTCCAGATTTGTTCTCAACGGCTCCTAGCTGCCTTGGGGCTATAAAAGGGACCCCTAGGCGCATGGAGGGAGCAACCAAGCAACTCTTGAGCATTCTTGATCATCCACACTAAGTCTTTGCGCATCCGTTTGTGATTCTAAGTGATTCGAGCTCCGTTCTTGTGAGAAACTGTGAGATAGTCTTTGAGCTCGAGTCTTGGCCGCGTGTGTGCGCATTTCGCTGTGGATTTGTGTGTATTGCTTCCCTCCCTTACTTCGTGTTTCTTTGTGAATCTTAAGTGTAAGGGCGAGAGACTCAAATTTGTGGAGATTCCTCGCGAGTGGGATAAAGATAAGCAAGGCATAACACCGTGGTATTCAAGTGGGTCTTTGGACCGCTTGAGAGGGGTTGATTGCAACCCTCGTCCGTTGGGACGCCACAACGTGGAGTAGGCAAGTTTTGTACTTGGCCGAACCACGGGATAAATCACCGTGTCTCCTCTGTGTTGAATTCTCTGTGATAGTCGTATTGTGCAAGATCTCCTCTTTAGCCACTTGGCAATTATTGTGCTAACCCTTAACAAGTTTTTGTGGCTATAAGTTAAGTTTTTTACAGGATCACCTATTCACCCCCCCCCCTCTAGGTGCTCTCAATATCATTGATCAGCCTTACACTTCATGAACTCCCACCTTTGGTGAGTTCATGTCACATTATTCCCCACAACTTGTTGAGCGATGAACGTATGTGAGCTCACTCTTGCTGTCTCACACCCCCCCACAGGAGAAGAACAAGTGGTTCAGGAGGAGCCACAAGGCGAGGAGTATGATCTGATCTAGGTGGCGTTTCTCGGTTGACATTGGCGCCGACGATCCTTAGTTCGTTTTATATTTGTTATTTTATTTTTGTAAGACTTCCGCTATGTAATAAGTACTCTGATTTTATTGTGACATTTATCTCTATACACTCTGTTATTATATATGTTGTCTTCTTTGGCGCATGTATGAGATGCACCTGGCTTTGTTTCTTAAAGCCGGGTGTGACACATACAGCAGCAGCGCTGTTTGTTAATTTTGTATCTTTAAAATTAAAACAGCGGTGATATCAAACAAATACTCTAGCAGTATCTACACAAAATACTCTACAACTTCAGTATTCAATGGATAATTAAATTCTGCCATCTACAAGTTCTAAAACATCTGACAAGATAACTGACTGAATCTGTTTTAGACAGCAGTATGGTTAACTTTAAAATTCGATATCTCCCAAACTACTGAACCAAAAATTATGAAATTCTGCTGGAAGTAAGAACTTTTATCCCTCTACAAAAGTCTCCATAGTTGAAAGAGCCAATTCGGCTATTTACTAGATGAAACCCACCAGTGAACAGACCCACTCATTTTTGTCAGGCAAACAGGAACAGCCACAGTAAAACAAACATAACTGGAGTTTCACAAATCATATGAATGCACTCTTTAACAATCTGGAAAGCCCATGAAATTATCTACAACTTCTTTTACCAACCCACAGTTTAATTCTGTTGATAAAATTGCCTAACTCTTAAGAGAACAGATTCTGCACAGAATTATGAGACTGAAAAACTGCTATAATCAAACTGTTATAACTTTCTGTTCTGATGTCCGATTGAGGTGTTCTTCGCGGCCACGAAAAGATCTATAAATTATCTATGACTCATATATAGGCTTTTTATTTTTTTGAGGCAACTAAGATCATGGAAAACTGGTATGAACACAAACTATCGAATCTGCCATTCTGCAGAAATTAAATTCGAAATCAAAACCTAACCCCACACCTAATCCAACCTCTAATCCTTCAATCCACATGATCCACAACCTCCAAAAGCACATAATTATAGGGAGGAACAAGGATCCCATCCTTACCTAGGGTTTCCCCAAGAAAATCTGCAAGAGATGGGGGTAGAACATCTCCTTGATCCTCTCTTCCTCTTCAATCCATCTTGCTCCTCCTTATCTCGATCCTTGCTGCGTGGGGGGAGATCTAGAGGGAGGAGGAAGCAGTGGAGGGCTGCTGCAATGGGGGGAGAGGGGGCGACCAGCCAAGGGGGAAAAGTGAGGCGGCCAAGAAAGGGGAGGAGGTGGCGGCCAAGAAGGGGAAGAGGGTGGCCACCTAGGGTTTATTTTGTGGGAGAAAAGAAGTGACGCCTCAGATGACTTCTGATGCAGCATCCAACGGCCCACAACCCTTTTTCTCATATCCACTCACCGAAGATCAACTTTTGGGTTAACATTTTTTTGGGATATTACACTAGGTCAATCATATGGTAGAATTGCTCACTTTCAACTCATACTCTTGAGCAAGCCTACATGGCTTAAAATGTTTAGTTAAGCGCGACGCATAGCTCATTTAACACTCCTAAGAAAATGATACATCAATTGGTATTTCCATATATACTCTTCAAGTGGTATAATACTTCAATTGTGCTTCAATTGATATTCAATTGGTATCATTTAACTTATATGTGCCAAAGCTCAGATTATAGACAATTTGCCCCTCTTGATATCAAATCAAAGTGCATGTCTCCTACAAGTATTCAAAACTTGTATGCACACTTATAGGGGGGTTACTCTATAATCTAAGTTTTTTAGACTAATATCTGTTTTCAAGTCTATTATATGTAGTAGTCTCATTAAAGGAAAATGGAGTCCCCGGAGAAAGACAATAAGCTTCCACTGCATATCCACAAGTATTCCAAGACATCAATTGGTCTCGAGAGACTACAATTGGTTTCATACCTTCAATTGGTGTACATTTGGTTTTTTACATGTCTTCGCCAATTTTTTATTAGACTTTATTTCATATCTTTTACTTCCCATGTTGCTATACATGCATAAGTTGTTAAATCTTATCTATTACCTATGCATAAGCGAAGTTAGTCTAATCAAATCATGTCTTGTTCCTCTATTTCTCATATGGGTTTTCCTAAGTAGAAGATCTCTATCAGGGGGAGCATCTCTTCATCTCTAAAGGGGGAGAAGTTTCTTCCAAAAGGAGAACACTCATTTAGGGGGAGTAATAATTTTACTGCTTCAATCGGTGTCATTGAAAAATCTTTTAAGAGGGCAAGTCTAAATTGCTTCCTACATGTTTTTAATGTCTTCCTTTTTTGGTGGTTGATGCCAAAGGGGAGAAGTTTTAGGGACCAAAGCAATGAAAATTGTATCAAAAACCAAACACCACTAAATTAAAATTTCTTAATCATTGATCCTTCAAGTGGTTTTGGTTCTTTGGTCTAAAATAGGAAGCAAGTGAATTATCGAGTTAGGGGGAGGCTTAAGTCCATAATCTCACATTATGGGTACAATCATGCATCCTAGCAAGTAGATTGCATATTTACATTCAAATGTTTTTTGTATTTGCTTCCTTTGGTTGTGTTGTCATCAATCACTAAAAAGGGGGAGATTGTAAGGAAAATGGACCCTGGGCCATTTGGCTCAAAAGGTTTTGGTGTTTGATGATCAACATAACCTGTGGACTAATGTGTTTACTAGTGTTTATGATTGTAGTTCACAGGATGCTGAAGTTACTTGGACTAAGGCATTAAGGAAAGCAACACATCAAAAGAAGACATTATGAAGATCACAAGTAAAGATCAACAAGTATCAAGCGAAGTCCAAGAAACAAAGAATAGTGTTGCCACTGGCGGACTGTCCGGCTGAGAGCACCGGACTGTCCGGTGCCACACGCCGGACAGTCCGGTGCACTAGGGAACTGTAGCCCAACGGCTAGTTCTAGGTGGCACTGGTGGAGAGAAGGCATCAGACTATTCGGTGTGATGTATGGACTGTCTGGTGTGAAAGCCTGCAGTGCCAACGGTCACCTACGGTGTCAGACCCAACGGCTAGGCACACCGGACAGGGGCACCACACTGTCTGGTGCCCCACAGGACTGTCCGGTGTGCCGCAGAGAGCAGCATCTTTTCTCCAAACAGCTAGAATTGTGTTGGGGCTTATAAATACCACCCAACTGCCCATTTGAAGGTGTGGGAGCCCAAACAACATATCAAAGCATAGTATAGACATTTCCAAGTGCTCATACACCCAAGTGCTTAATACAATCACTCATTGATTAGCGTAGGTGCTTTGCGAAGTGCTTAGGTTAGTTGGACCACTTTAGCGCTTGCTCTAGGTGAATCCTAGTTAGTTGAGTTAGTTTAGAAAAACCACACAACCCCTCGGCTCTTGCGCGAGCCGTTTTAATTGTACCGAGTGGGGCGAGAGTCTTGCGAGACCATAACAACCGAGTTTGTGTCACGACCGCCACCGTGTACCAGAGGGAACAAGGCTGGCGATGTTTCAGCCGGAAGCTCGTTAGTGGAGACAGCGGGGAGCGTCCAAGAGGAGCCGGTAGCGGAGCACCACTTGCGCATGGAGAAGGCCCGCAACTCTCTACAGAGTTACTCGACCGAGGTCTTTGGCCCTCGCGTGGGCTTCCCTTTGCGTAGGGGCACCAACGAGGATTAGTCACGACCTTGCGTGATTCCGGATACCTCGGTAAAAATATCGGCGTCATCCACGAGAGTTTGCATCTCTACTTTGCTCTTTAGCTTCCACGCTCATCTTAAGCATTTAAGTTTCAATCGTGTCTTTACAATTAGATTGTTTAGGATTGAAACTTAGCCATTGCAGTAGAGATAGCAATACTTAGACAAAACTTAGTTTGCAGATTATAGATTGTTTATTTGCATAGGTTTTGCTCTAGGGATTTATTTGTGGTCTAGTTTAGAGAAAGTTTTAGAAGTCCTAATTTACCCCCCCTCTTAGGCGTCACATGTTTCCTTCAACGGGGAGCATCCGAGAGGAGCTGGAACTGGAGCACCACTTGCGTGTGGAGAAGGCCTGCGACTCTCTATGGAGTTACTCGACCGAGATGCTTGGCCCTTGTGTGGGCTATCCTTTGCGTAGGGGCACCAATGAGGATTAGTCGGAACCTTGCGTGGTTTCGGATACCTCGGTGAAAATACCGGCGTCATCCACGAGAGTTTGCTTCTCTACCTTGCTCTTTACCCTCCTCATTTATATTAAGTATTTAAGTTTCAATCTTGCCTCTCTAGTTAGATTGTTTAGGATTGAAACTTAGGCTTTGTGGTAGAGATAGCAACACTTAGACAAAACCTAGTTTGTACATTCTAGATTGTTTATTTGTATAGGTTTTGCTTTAGGGATTTAATTGTGGCCTAGTTTAGAGATAGTTTTTAGAAGTCCTAATTCACCCCCCTCTTAGGCGTCACTGTTTCCTACACATTGGACCCTAGGTTGTGGGGCTCATTTGGTCGGGCATTGTTATGCCGACCTTTGTAACACCCAGAATTTGGGGTATAAAATTTCTTTTCTGGTATCCACCAAATTTAGGTGTTACCCTCTCCTTTACTTTCTTTTCTTCTCTTTTTTCTAAATAATGGAGAGTTAGTTTGTGTTATATAAATATCAAACTTAGTGGAATAGAAACCTAGGAGAGTTATGATTGTTGCATCATGCTGGAGCGTACCTATTTTTGTTTGGTGAATGAACTTGATGTGCATTCATTTAGTTTGAGATATGCATGAGTTTGAAGAGAAATATATAAAGTAAAGAAGAATAAATAGAAAAAAGAAGCAGCCCCTTTCTCCCTTTCAACCTACTCACGGCCCAGCTCCTGGCCTGCGCCGCTGCACCCTCACCCTTGGCCCACGTGCCCTCCACGGCCCAACCACCTCGCGCGACCAGCAGCGCTCTCGCGCCGGCCCAGCATGACCCGTTCCCGCGCGCACCCTAGGACCAGCCGCCGCGCCACTCGCTCCCAGCATCCAGACCATGTCCCCCACATCGCACGTGTGACAGAACCTCCCAAGTCATTAGGCCCACCTACAGTTGTCCTTGTCCATCGGACCTCAGACAACCCTGCAGGTGCACCTGATCACTTGACAAGTTCGGTATCTGTATTCTTTACCTTGCCCAAGAGCGTTTCACCCGTCACATAGATATTACAACACATCGGAGGTACGGGTATGCTAAAGCAGTTACAATAACTTAGTTTATATTAAAGTATGGAAAGAGTAGTATTATTATAGACCAGTAAAATATAAGAGTGCTGGAGTAATATTGTTACAACCCTGGGAGGCAAAAACCCCTCCCGATTAACAGTAAAAAGTTTTTAAAGGAGGACACTTTATCCCGAGGCTTCAGTCTTGGTTTTCATCCTTAGGCACCACCTTGGAACAAAAGCAACAAAAATTTGCTGCTTCCTCACCTACAACAACATGGGTTCGAAAACCCGGAGTACGGAGTGTACTTTCGCAAGTCTTACCCGTTAAAATAAAAGAGTCTCAAGGATATGCTGGCTTTTGGGAATCAAGGTATGGCTCATCAAGAATCAAAGACTCTGTTTGCAGAAATGCTTGCTAATAGTGGATCTTTAAAAATCCAGTTTTACTTGTCAGGTTAAGTAAAGTTACCTGCATCTAGAGTTCTTTCTACCCTAGTTCAAGCACTTGACCTATACTAGCCAATTTCTTATCAACCCTTCTTATTCACTGGAATGCTACGTGTAGGGCAGTGACCAAGTCTTCATGTCCGAGAAGTAACGGCGATCCGAATCGATTAATACCCAGCTGGGGATCTCCGATCACACGACATATGTAGCACTTAACCCTTGCATATGTCAACTCGCCACTGGGGTTCTTAAGACCAGATCAGGTTCACGCCAACCGGGAGCACAGATACACCACCGTCCAGCCTCTTGCCACGGAGGGTACACGCTACTCTCACCATATCTCCACTCCCATTGTGTGTTATCTTATTCTGGTATTAGTCTGCCCGAGGCAAAGCTTACCCATGATGAGGCATGTGACTAGTTAAGGTCCTCGATCATCAAGCCTACATCGAGATGGTCCTTAATCGACTCAGACGGAGACACTACACCGAGACTCTCCTCTCGTGCAAGTCACCCGCCCGGTCTCAGCTTTATCATTTCAAACCCAAAGTTTGGTACCTGGTAGAGGTACATCTTTTTTGATGTTGAACCCATCACGGCATGATGGATCCACCATTAAGTTTTATTTTGAAAATATCCCACCCACTTGAAGCATCATCTTTTGTCAAAACAAAACATTTTGTTTTTCTAGAGCAAGGCTAAGCATAAAAAAAACTTTTTGTAAAATAGGGGATCAAGGAAAGGTAATCAATTTCTCAAGGAAGGAAATGTAGGAATTTGTTTAGCACACAACTCCTATCACCTAATGCATCAAGCAAGTGAGAAAGATTTTTAAAATAGCAAGGAGGTGGCAAATGCACCGGGGCTTGCCTTGTGTTATAGGTGAGTCGGGCTCTGCTCCACATATGTCAAAATAATAGCAGTTCCCGGCCTAAGGTTCTTCAGGTGGTGGTGGTGGTGGTGGTGGTGGTGGTGTAGCTCTTGCTTCTTCAACTTCCACTTCTTCTTTGTTTTCTATATAGAGCCATATATAATCATGAATGCTCATGTAATGCTCATGAAATGCAAAGATAATAAAAGTATATTATCTAAGGTCTTGAATACAATTTTTCTTCATAGGACTCAAGGAAACTAGGGTTTTTGGAGTCAATAGTGAAGTTCATAGGGCAGGCATTATTAGAAGACTAGGGTTTTGGGTTCTAGGTACCAAACATGGTCCAAATCATACCAAACTTTACCCAAGGCTTCTAAATAACATTTAAAGCTTATCTAAAAAGTTTGGTGATTTATGGAATTATTAATCAATTTCTAAAATTCCAGAAGTATGGGTTTTGGCTATTTTAAATACACCATAATTCCTATTTGGAATAAAAATCATAAAACTATTGTTATTAAATACTATAGAAAATTAGGAACCTAGCAAAATTGGTCTCACATTTTTATCCTTTTTATACAATTTCATAGAAATTCTCTAAACCTGGCAGAAAAAGAAAAAGGAAAAACATGAACAGGATTGGGCTGAATCTAGCCCAAGCCGGCCCAACTAAGACAGAACGTGCCCGCGCGCGCCCGCGTGGAAGTTTTTGCACCGACGACCCTCGATTTTTAAACAACCCAAAAGAGCCCGTGACACTGTTGCTTCAGTCACTGACATTTACACCGAAGCCCTCCAAGTTCTAATTCTTTACGACCCGAGGTCCACGACGTCGCACAGCGGAGAATCGAGCTCCGGTGAACTCGTACCGGCTAAAATAAGCAATGGCTGGTGCCCTAACTTGGCTAAGACCTAATTCAACACCTAACAAGCGTTTCCCCTCAATTAATTTCATAGCTCGAGCTCTAAATCGCCCTGTCCCCGAAGACAGCGCAGACAATGGATGAACAAACGTGTTCCCGGTGATCTAGGGCATTCTAGCTCAATCGAACGGGTCGAGGAGCATCAGGAGAACCTAAGGATGCTGAAACGGGAGAGCAGAGAGTATGATCGGACCTGAAACAGGCTAGCCACGGCGAAGCCCCTTTCACGGTGGCGGAAACCCGATTTGATGGAAATGAGCAATTCGTGGATTCTGGTGAGTAATTGGAGGCACGAGCGGGTGGATTGGATGCTGGAATACCTAACAGAGCTAAGGGTGTGCTCAATTTTTAGGGCTCTTGAGCGGTGGCCGGTGAATTTGAACTCGCGCGGTGGTGGTCGGAGAGGAGGAGAGGCACTGGCGCACGCGATTGGTGGCCATTGTCGTGGCAACCTCACCGGCGATCACTGGATAGGCTAACATGAGTCACGGCGGTGTGGTTAAAGTGTCGAGGCACGTGGCACAAGGCCGCAAGGTGTCTAACTCCGGCGAGGGTAAATCCGGAGCGACCGAGGCTAAGCAGACACGGCGGCCAGGGTGAACAGTGGCCGGAGTTCATCCACTGGGTGACATTTCGCACTCCCGCAGCGTTATCCAACGACGTCGAGCACGAATCACAGTGACCGGCGCAAATCTAGACGCGCGGATCACCGGCGACGAGGGGGACTGAACCTTGGGATATTTTAGTGTACTGTACCATTAGAAATACAATTCAGAGCTCCTGACAGCCAGATTTGTAGTGCCCAGAACACAGATTTTTGTATAAGAACTTGCTAATTTGTCTATAACAAACTTGTAGCCCTTCATACCAGCTACAATTCTGCTATAGCAACAACCCCCAATCGAGCAATAGATCCTGCTCAAATTCGACATAAAGTCTGGCCAATGCCACTGGTGACCCAATTTCAGTCAGCAAGGTGACTGACAGCACAACTTTGGGCAGATTTTTCTCCATTTTTTTGTATAACACAATGCTTAATCCCTTAAGAAAAGTTGTACCCCTATAGTAGTTCTAGATTTTTGATGTGTTGACCCTAGGAAAAATATTTGTATTTTTGGATCTACAGGGCTCCAAAGTTAGCTTTGTGCACTGAACTTCAGACTTAATCATGTGAGAGAAATTGAGTGGCTTTTTGCAAATAAGCCCAATTCACATGGTTTCATTTGCAAATCTTCAAATATGTGAACCATATGACTTAAGGTACCCTAATTCCTTAGTTTTTGCACTTAGGTCCAAAAGTGTGCAACATTTACATAAAACCCCTTAGGGTTTTAATCTAGAGTTTTCCAGGGTTTGTTTAGGGTTTTTGGTACCTTTAGGGTTTTGATGCTACCAAATCCTATTAGAGGTGATATCTTATGATTATTTCTCATGAGTTTTGAAGTTTTCTCTCATTTGGGCTTTATTAACACCCTAAGCTCAGTTTAGGGTTAAGTACCTTACCTTAGGGTTTCACCCATGACCAGTCACATCAATACAACTTGTTTGAAATTTTTGCCTAGTGAATGCATTCTAAGTGTAACAATAACATGATATGTTGATGCTCATGATGCTATGCTCAAGTTTTAGTGGTAGTAATACCAGGGGTGTTACATCCTTCCCCCATAAAAGAATCTCGTCCCGAGATTTTACAAGTCCTAGGGCAAGTAATGGAAAAGGAAATGTGTCATATTTTTATTTCCTTATTTTTGGTACAAGGCAGGGGTGGTATGGGGTCTATTCCTCTATTACAACAAGTGTCTCACAATTTAGATGAAGCTAGAAAGCCTGGGAAATTCTTTTCTAAAAAGTCTTGAGTTTCCCAAGTAGCTTCATATTTCGTATGTTGGTTCCAATGTATCTTGTAAAACTTGAGAGTTCTCCTTTGGGTAATTTTGTCCTTTTGATCCAAGACTCGAATAGGATGTTCTGAATACGTCAAGTCTGGTTCTAAGGCAACATCAGTCACTTCAACGGTTCGGTCTGGAACCCGGAGACACTTCTTCAATTGAGATACGTGGAACACATTGTGCACCGCGGACAATGCTTTGGGTAATTGGAGTCGATATGCCACTGGTCCATATCTTTCAAGGATAGGAAAAGTACCAATGTACCAGGGTGCAAGCTTCCCTTTTATCCCGAAATGTGATACACCCTTCATTGGTGAGACTTTTAGGTAGACATAATCTTCAACTTGAAAGTACAGGGGTTGGCGTCGTTTGTCTGCATAACTCTTTTGACGAGCTTGGGCCTCTTTCAAATTATGCATTATTCGTTGAACCTTATCTTCTGTTTCTTTTACCATATCAGGCCTGAAAAACCATCTTTCTCTTGGTTCAGACCAGTTTAACGGAGTACGACACCATCGTCCATACAAAGCTTCAAAGGGTGCCATTTTGATGCTCTCTTGATAGCTATTATTGTATGAGAACTCTGCTAATGGTAAGCAATCATCCCATTTCTACGGAAACTCCAGAACACATGCTCGCAACATGTCTTCAAGTATCTGATTTACTCTCTCAGTCTGCCCACTAGTTTGAGGATGTTAGGCCGAACTGTGGAGCAACTTAGTACCCAAGGATTTGTGAAGTTCTTCCCAGAATTTGGATACAAATTGAGGTCCACGATCTGACACTATTGTCTTCGGAACACCGTGCAAACTGAGAATGCGAGCGATATACAGTTCTGCATATGCGATTACTGGATACTTTACTTTAAATGGGAGAAAGTGGGCGATCTTTGTAAGTCGATCAATGATAACCCTGATGGAATCATACCCTTTTGTTGTCTTGGGTAACCCCACAATGAAGTCCATACTAATATCCTCCCATTTCCATGTTGGGATAGGTAAAGAATGCAATGGGCCAGCAGTTTTCATATGTATGGCCTTAACACGTCTGCAAGTGTCACATCTCGCCACATAGAGTGCAATTTCAATTTTCATCTTCGTCCACCAATAATGCTGCTTTAGATCATGATACATCTTAGTGCTTCCGGGATGAATAGAATAGCGACTAAGATGTGCTTCATCTAAAATTTGTTGGCGGACTTCATCATTCTTGGGCACAACTATGCGATTGTTAAACCATACAATGCCTTGATCATCTTTTCTGAAATAGTTTGCCTTACTGGCCTTTATCTCCTCATGAATGTGTTTCATACCTTCATCATTTCTTTGTGCATCAATTATTCTTTGCAGAAGAACCGACTCAAGCTTCAAGTGATTGAAAGTTCCATGTTGAATCATTCCCAGGTTCAACTTCTCCATTTCTTGGCATAATGTAATGTCAGAAGTCTTCATTGTAAGACAATGACAGGAAGCCTTGTGACTTAGTGCATCTGCCACTACATTAGCCTTGCCTGGGTGATAGTGAATTTCCAATTCATAATCCTTAATCAGCTCAAGCCATCTCCTCTACCTCATATTCAGCTCTGACTGGGTAAAGATGTACTTCAAACTTTTATGATCTGTATAGATATGACAGATATTCCCCAACAGATAATGACATCATATTTTCAGGGCATGAACCACATCAGCTAATTCTAGGTCATGAGTTGGATAATGTTCCTCATGCCGGCGCAACTGTCTTGAGACATATGCTACAACTCGGCCTTCTTGCATCAAGACACAACCTAAACCACTGCCTGATGCGTCACAATACACATCAAAAGGCTTTTCAATGTCCGGTTGAGCTAATACCGGAGCAGTGGTTAATAACACCTTTAACTGCTCGAAGGCTTCATCGCATCTTGAAGACCAATTAAATTTTATATCGTTCTTCAATAAACTTGTGATTGTCTTCACAAGCTTGGAAAAATCTAGAATAAATCGGTGGTAATAACCAGCCAGTCCAAGGAAACTTCAGACTTGATGTACAGTGGTTAGTGGTTTCCACTCCAAAGTATCCTTGACCTTGCTGGGATCAACCACAATCCCTTTGGCAGACAATACGTGTCCCAAAAATTGGATCTCCTCCAGCCAAAACGCGCACTTACTGAATTTAGCATATAGTTGATGCTCCCTTAAGCGCGTTAATACGATCCGCAAATGTCGAGCATGCTCCTCTTCATTCTTGGAATATATTAAGATATCATCAATGAAGACTACCACGAATTTATCCAACTCGGGCATGAATATCGAGTTCATCAGATATGTGAAGTGGGCAGGAGCATTTGTTAATCCGAAAGACATAACTAGATATTCAAATAATCCATACCACGTAGTGAATACGGTCTTGGGTATATCTTCGGGTCGGATACGGATCTAATGATAACCCGACCTGAGGTCAATCTTGGAAAATACCTGAGCTCCGGTAAGCTGATCAAATAAGATATCAATCCGGGGAAGAGGGTACTTATTCTTGATCGTGACCTCATTAAGGGGTCTGTAATCCACGCACATCCGAAGCGTTTGGTCCTTCTTCTTGACAAAGATGGCTGGACAACCCCAAGGTGACGAGCTTGGTCAGATGAATCCCTTTTCTAACAGATCTTGTAATTGTGTCTTGAGCTCTGCCAACTCATTTGGAGGCATTCGGTACGACCTTCTAGAAATAGGAGCTGTACCGGGCTTTAACTCAATCACAAATTCTACATCTCTTTCTGGAGGCAATCCAGGCAGATCTTCTGGAAAGACGTCCGGAAATTCACATACTACTAGAATATCTTGGATCTTCAGTATGATGGCTTCATAAACTCTGCCAAATGGTTTAGCTGGAATAGCTATAGGGATGGACAAGAGAACCTCTTCCTGGCCATAGCTCAACCTGATGGTTCTCAGATCAGTGTTGAGGATAGCTTTGTGCTGGGCTAACCAATTCATGCCCAGAATTACATATATATTTTGGCCTTTTAGAACAATCATGTTTGTGGGATAGTCCCGTTCAGCTAATGTTACAGGCACATGGAAAGCCATTTCTTTAGTGAATATTTGTCCCCCAGGCGAATGAAATAAACCCTTCCCTTGATTCAATGCAAGGAATGCAATATTTCTCCACAAACTTCTTGCTTATGAATGTATGTGAAGCAGCAGAATCAAAGAGAATGACTGCAGAGTGATTGGCCACGAGAAACATACCCATCATAACCGGCTCTCCCTCTGGTGTAGTGGCTACTTGTGTATAATAGATTCGCCTAGTTTTCTTCATATTCTTGCCCGCTGCATTATTTGTCGTGTTTCCCTTGCCTTGGCTGGAACTCCCCGGGTTCTGCTGATTATTGGAGTTGTTTCGCCTCGGATATGGGCAGTCTTTGATGAAATGTCTAGACTTCCCATAATTGAAGCAGCCAGTTGATGAACTCGGGAGGGCGAGGAAACGAGCACCAAGGGCACTCGATTGAGTTGTTGAGGTGGGGGCAGTAGCAGGGCGGATGAATACAGGTTGTTTGAAGGGGTAGGAGGGTGGACGAGGTAAAGAACGGTTTGAATTGAAAGGTTGGATCACCAACCTTTGTCGCTTTTCAGGCCCCTGGTTGGACCTGTCACCTCTAAAGCCCTTTGACTTTCCTGGGCTTGCATACTTAGCTTCAACTGCCAGCGTCGTGCTGACAACCCTGCTGTAGGAGAGGTCGAGGCAGGTGGACATCTTCCGTTGTAGCCGGTCATTAAGGCCTCTCATAAAACAATTCCTCTTTTTCAGGTCAGTGTTGACCTGGTCAATGGAGTACTGGGACAAATGATTGAACTTGTCCACCTTGCTTAAGCTTCATGAATTCTTCTTGCTTCATATGGAGCACTCCTTCTAGAATGTAGTGCTCCCGAAATGCCAATTTAAATTCGTCCTAGGTGACTTGATGTCCGGTAGGCTGAATGGCCACATAATTTCCCCACCAGGTGCTGGCAGGGCCTCTTAACTGCTGAGCCGCAAATAATGGCTTCTGGGTCTCCATACATCGGATGAGTCCAAACTTCTGCTCAATGACCCAAACCCATTCGTAAGCTTCGAGGGGATCTTCGGCTTTGAAGAATAGTGGGGGACGGGTTTCCGAGAAATCCAAGTACAAAGTTTCGCGGGGTCTTTGCGGATAAGCCCTCCCGCCTTGTTGAAGTTGTTGTCCCGCCATTTCACGTAGGAAGCGGGTGTTGTCCACGGTCGCGGTGACCAAGGCGGTGATAGCCTCGACCAGCGTGGGTGGTACCGGTGGTGGATTGGGGTTATCATCTTGACCACGGGAGGTTCCCGCGCCGTCATGTGCACGAGTTCGAGATGGCATCTGAAGAAAAGAAATATTTGGAAAATATCACATGCTGATACATACCACCATTTTACATTAATATTATTTCTAAACTATACTACTAGTAGTATTTATTATCCTTAGCAGCTTCATTGTCGGGTGTAGGGGTCCATTCATCAGCCAGGTTCATTGAAGGAGGGGGCTTGAAAAGATCCAATTCCCCACCAAATGCTTCACCTGCTGTTCTAGAAGGTCCAGCTCCCATTCCGACAGGGTCTGTAGGTACGTCAGGGTGCAGTTGCGAATACAATTCATGAACTTCCTCATGCAATGTATTGCAGTACACCTGCAAGTTATCAATGGCCGTGCTAAGCTCCTCCACACAGGCTCGAGCTTTGGCTTCTTGGTCCCAAGCAATGGAACGTGAGTTGATGGCCCAATCGAATGCCAAATCTCGTTCGGAAAGCTCGTCTTGCAGATGTCAGATGTCAGTTCTTAATTCATTTATGCGCTGACCATCCTCGACCCACACACTATTTCTATGACGCAATTCCATTCGAAGCTGCTCCACCTGAGCTTCTAGATCTTCAATGGGATCATTGCTGCCGCTGCTGCTATCCTCATGCCTTGGAGCTAGCTGATGACGAGGCATGCCAATCGGTCCAGTGGACTTGCGCGTGGTTTTCCTTGTGCGTGGCGGCATATCTCCATAAGGGGAAAATCTTATTAGTATAGTTTTTAACATGATGCATGCATAATTAAAGAATCAACCTTAGTTGATTCACAACCTTCTATACATTGCACTCTACTATCTGGTCTTAATATAAGTATTTCAGAAGGTAGTTAGATAAGAAGGAAAGAAATTTTCTTAGATAAGTCTTTGAAAATTCTTTTTGAAAATGCCTTATAACATCTGCAGAGATGGGCTTCGCTCCGATACTAGCTGTGACAGAACCTTCCAAGTCATTAGGCCCACCTACAGCTGTCCTTATCCATCGGACCTCAAACAACCCTACAGGTGCACCTGATCACTTGACAAGTTCGGTATCTGTATTCTTTACCTTGCCCAAGAGCGTTTCACCCGTCGCGCAGATATTACAACACATCGGAGGTACGGGTATACGGAAGCACTTACAATAACTTATTTTATATTAAAGTATGGAAAGAGTAGTATTATTACAGACCAGTAAAATATAAGAGTGCTGGAGTAATATTATTACAACCCTGGGAGGCAAAAACCCCTCCCGATTAATAGTAAATTTTTTTTAAAGGAGGACACTTCCTCCCGAGGCTTCAGTCTTGGTTTTCTTCCTTAGGCACCACCTTGGAACAAAAGCAACAAAAATTTGCTGCTTCCTCACCGACAACAACAAGGGTTCGAAAACCCTGAGTACGGAGTGTACTTTCGCAAGTCTTACCCATCAAAATAAAAGACTCTCAAGGATATGCTAGCTTTTGGGAATCAAGGTATGGCTTATCAAGAATCAAAGACTCTATTTGCAGAAATGCTTACTAATAATGGATCTTTAAAATCCACTTTTACTTGTCAGGTTAATTAAAGTTACCTGCATCTAGAGTTCTTTCTACCCTAGTTCAAGCACTTGACCTATACTAGCCAATTTCTTATCAACCCTTATTCACTGGAATGCTACGTGTAGGGCAGTGACCAAGTCTTTATGTCAGAGAAGTAACGGCGATCCGAATCGATTAATACCCAGCTAGGGATCTCCGATCACACGACATATGTAGCATTTGACCCTTGCATATGTCAACTCGCCACCAGGGTTCTTAAGACCAGATCAGGTTCACGCCAACCGGGAGCACAGATACACCACCGCCCAGCCTCTTGCCACGGAGGGTACATGCTACTCTCGCCATCTGTCCACTCCCATTGTGTGTTATCTTATTCTGGTATTATTCTACCCGAGGCAAAGCTTACCCATGATGAGGCATGTGACCAGTTAAGGTCCTCGATCATCAAGCCTACATCCAGACGGTCCTTAATCGACTCAGACGGAGACACTACACCGAGACTCTCCTCTCGTGCAAGTCACCCGCCCGGTCTCAGCTTTATCATTTCAAACCCAAAGTTTGGTACCTGGCAGATGTACATCTTTTTCGATGTTGAACCCATCACGGCCATGATGGATCCACCGTCAAGTTTTATTTTGAAAATATCCCACCCACTTGAAGCATCATCTTTTGTGAAAACAAAACATTTTGTTTTTCTAGAGCAAGGCTAAGCATAAAAAAACTTTTTGTAAAACAGGGGATCAAGGAAAGGTAATCAATTTCTCAAGGAAGGAAATGAAGTAATTTGTTTAGCACACAACTCCTATCACCTAATGCATCAAGCCAGTGAGAAAGATTTTTATAATAGCAAGGAGGTGGCAAATGCACCAGGGCTTGCCTTGTGTTATAGGTGAGTCGGGCTCTGCTCCACATATGTCAAAATAATAGCAGTTCCTGGCGTGAGGTTCTTCAGGTGGTGGTGGTAGTGGTCTAGCTCTTGCTTCTTCAACTTCTACTTCTTCTTTGTTTTCTATATATAGCCATATATAATCATGAATGCTCATGTAATGCTCATGAAATGCAAAGATAACAAAAGTATATTATCTAAGGTCTTGAATACAATTTTCCTTCACGGGACTCCACGAAACTAGGGTTTTTGGAGTCAATAGTGGAGTTCATAGGGCAGGCATTATTAGAAGACTAGGGTTTTGGGTTCTAGGTACCAAACATGGTCCAAGTCATACCAAACTTTACCCAAGGCTTCTAAATAACATTTAAAGCTTATCTAAAAAGTTTGGTGATTTATGGAATTTTTAATCAATTTCTAAAATTCCAGAAGTATGGCTTTTGGCTATTTTAAATACACCATAATTCCCTATTTGGAATAAAAATAAAAAAACTCTTGTTATTAAATATTATAAAAAATTAGGAACATAGCAAAATTGGTCTAACATTTTTATCCTTTTTCTACAATTTCCTAGAAATTCTCTAAACCTGGCAGAAAAAGAAAAAGGAAAAACATGAACAGGATTGGGCTAAATCTGGCCCGAGCCGGCCCAGGTAAGGCAGAACGTGCCCCCACGCGCGCGCTTGCGCGACAGTTTTTGCACCGATGACCCTAGCTTTTTAAACAACCCAAAAGAGCCTGTGACACTGTTGCTCCAGTCACTGACATTTACACCGAAGCCCTCTAAGTTCTAATTCTTTACGACCCAAGGTCCAGACGTCGCACGGCGGAGAATCGAGCTCCGGTGAACTCATACCGGCTAAAATAAGCAATGGTTGCTGCCCTAACTTGGCTAAGACCTAATTCAACACCTAACAAGTGTTTCCCCTCGATTAATTTCATAGCTCGAGCTCTAAATCGCCCTGTCCTTGAAGACAGCGCAGACAACGGATGAACAAACGTGTTCCCGGTGATCTAGGGCATTCTAGCTCAATCGAACGGGTCGAGGAGCATCAAGAGAACCTAAGGATGTTGAAACGGGAGAGCAGAGAGTATGATCGGACCTAAAATGGGCTAGCCATGGCGAAGCCCCTTTCACGGTGGTGGAAACCCGATTTGGGGGAAATGAGCAATTCGTGGATTCTGGTGAGTAATTGGAGGCACGAGCGGGTGGATTGGATGCTAGAATACCTAACAGAGTTGAGGGTGTGCTCAATTTATAGGGCTCTTGAAAGGTGGCCGGTGAATTTGAACTCGCGCGGTGGCGGTCGGAGAGGAGGAGAGGCACTGGCGCACGCGATTGGTGGCCATTACCGTGGCAACATCACCGGCGATCACTGGATAGGCTAACATGAGTCACGACGGTGTGGTTAAAGTGCCGAGGCACATGGCACAAGGCCGCGAGGTGTCTAACTCCGGCGAGGGTAAATCCGGAGTGACCGAGGCTAAGCGGACACGGCGGCCGGGGTGAATAGTGGTCGGAGTTCATCCACTGGGTGATATTTCGCACTCCCACAGCGTTATCCAACGACGCCAAGCACGAATCACGGCGACCGGCGCAAATCCGGACGCACGGATCACCGGCGGCGAGGGGGACTGAACCCAGGGATATTTTCAGTGTACTGTACCATTAGAAATACAATTCAGAGCTCCTAACAGCCAGATTTGTAGTGCCCAGAACACAGATTTTTGTATAAGAACTTGCTAATTTGTCTGTAGCAAACTTGTAGCCCTTCATACCAGCTACAATTCTGATATAGCAACAACCCCCAATCGAGCAACAGATCCTGCTCAAATTCGACCTAAAAGTCTGGCCAATGCCACTGGTGACCCAATTTCAGTCAGCAAGGTGACTGACAGCACAACTTTGGGCAGATTTTTCTTCATTTTTTGTACAACACAATGCTTAATCCCTCAAGCAAAGTTGTACCCTTATAGTAGTTCTAGATTTTTGATGTGTTGACCCTAGGCAAAATCTTTGTATCTTTGTGCACTGAATTTCAGACTTAATCATGTGAGAGAAATTGAGTGGTTTTTTGCAAATAAGCCCAATTCACATGGTTTCTGTTGGCGGCCTTCGGCTTTCGAAGGTCCTCAAAAACATGATTTAACAATGTTTCTGGAGTATAACACATGAACAGGTACCTTCGGACTTGGATCAAAATCACAGTGTGAAGAAGTACAAGGAATACGAAGGATGGTGCAGAGCCGAAGCTATGTGTAGGGGAGCTTCGGCATGATAGCAGAAAAGGAAACCGACTTAAAGATGAAAAGGCTATTTAGACCTTGATGGATTACTATAGAGTTATTAGCAAATGTAAAGGGCATGGGTGTAATTTTACATGGGCTGCGTCCCGTGCCTATAAATAGATGAACAGTGCTCCCGTACTGTTCACGCTGACTTGGCATTTGCTTTTGGCGTCACGCCTGTACTTTTACCTTCTTTCAAGCCGAAGGTACACTTGTAATTTGACATCATTTCTATTTTTCCATAGTAATAAAATAGAAATGAGCTGACAATAATACATGACTGCTTATATTATCTTCTATGTTGTATATGATTCTTTCTTCATTATTATATGTTGTGTTGATGAAGGTATGTCCTTCATAACCTTCATCCGAAAATCATTATATCCCAAGGGAAATTATGCTTCGAAGGACGAAGGACTTTAATGTTTAACATTTTTTTGTGTTGTCTTGTTCTTAACTCATAGCATTTGAGAACAAGTCCCCAACATTGGCGCCCACCTCCGGTGAATCCCTTTCGACCACCTTCGGCAAGCATTTGACCTTCGTCATGCCACCGAAGAAAGCTTCAGCGACAGGGGCTGCTGCTCTGCAGCCACTGGACCCAAACCAGGAGACCCTTTCTCTTTGAGAGGCCCGAAGCCAGAAGAGGAAGGCCACCAGTCCAACGCCCCAGGAGGATGAGTTGGACCAAGAGATCAGGAATATGGAGATGCTTCATCACCAAGTGCAAAAGAAGAAGGAAAAAATGGCTCGGCTAGCTGACCTACAAAGGCAGATTGACGAAGCCACTGAAGAAGTAAGTCATCTTGCTCAAGATGAGCAAAACCGAAGGCCATAGCACAGAGAGCTGCATCAAGAGGGCTTCTACAACGAGGATGAATGGTATGAAGATTTCCATCATGGAAATTTTGCTTTTGATGATGCTTCTCCTCTGTCAGCAGAACTGCAGGCTACACCTTGGCCCCTGTCTTACAAGACACCCCAGCTCCCCATGTATGACGGACACTTAGATCCGAAGCAGTTTCTGATGAGCTACGAAGCAACCATATCTTCATATGGTGGCAATACTGCAGTCATGGCGAAATCTTTCGTCATGGCAGTCAAGAATGTTGCACAAACCTGGTACTCCTCTCTTCGGCCAGGAACAATCACATCATGGCAGAAGCTGAAGGACATGCTGATCACCAGTTTCCAAGGGTTTCAAACGAAGCCGGTTACCGCTCAAGCTTTGTTCTAGTGCACGCAAGATCACTAAGAATACCTTCAGGCGTATGTCCGAAGGTTCTTGCGTCTGAGGGCACAAGCACCAACAGTACCCAATGAAATTGTCATTGAGGCCATGATCAAGGGGCTTCGGCCAGGACCTACGGCCCAATTCTTAGCCAGGAAACGCCCTCAGACCCTGGAAAAATTGCTTCAGAAGATGGATGAATACATCAGCGTTGATAATGACTTTCGACAGAGAAGGGAGGAAGCTTACAGGTTCTCCGAAATGACCAGGGGCTTCGAAGGGAGAATCCACCCAAGGCACGTCAGATCAATCCACTCCACTCAGAATGATGACAGAGGAAGTCAGCAACAGAGGCCGCAATATTCTTCCCAGGCTTCGGGGCAGCAACAAAGTTATCCTCGGCCCCCAGCTCCAAGGGGCAGAGGCGCCAGGGGCTTCGGTGGAAGGTTTGGGGATCAGCCCAGGAAAATTTATTGTCTATTCTGTGGTGAGGACAAGGGCCATACTACAAGGATGTGCCATGTTACCATTCAGAAACAGAGGAGATAGCAGAAGCTGTGGCCAAACAGAACCAGCCGAAGCAGGTTATGCACACCGCTTCGTATCACTCACCATACATACCAGAGTATGTGGGTAACCATCCTGCAGCTTCTGTTGCTTCGGCAAGCCAACCACAGGCATCTTGGCAACAGCCTCCACCTCCACCACCAATACAACCCGCATACTCCTGAGGCCAACAGCCAGAAGGGAGCCAGCATACTCACCAGCAGCGAGACTTCAGGGAGGAGTCCGAAGCTCGCACAGTCAACAGTACTGTGCCAGAATCGAAGCATATCTACTAAGAGATATCCTACCCCTGAAATAGTTTTTGCATTCGTCATCATTTTCTTTTTTAATAAGGAGCAATCATTGAAAGCCTAGTTCTTTTGTTGTTTTCAATTTCTTGTAATAGCTTCGTTATTGTCATGATATAATATACCTTCTTCACAGACTCACGAAGTTCCAAAAGTCGGTGAAGCACGAAAGTTGTTCTCAAGAGAACGCGGGGATCACAATTATATTACAAGTTTTGCCGAAGCAACAAAAAGTCGTTCTAAGGAACGCAGCGTAAGTTTGTCGAAGCAACAAAAAGTCGTTCCTAAGTGAGCGTAGCGTAAGTTTTCTGCTCAAAAGTCATTCCAAAGGGAATGCAGAGCTTACAACGAAAAATAAACGCTGATTCCGCCGAAATATAAGGCGAAGCGCGAAAAGTCAACGCAAATACCGCCGAAATAGAAGGCGAAGAAGTTCAAAAGACGTTTCTAAGGGAATGCAGAACTTACAGCGAAAAGTCAACGCTGATACACCGAAAAATAAGCGGTGAAGCTGAAAAATAAACGGCAAAAAGATTGTGTATTCTACTGTGGGAATGTGTGTGTATCTTTGACACAAATATCATTTTGCATAGCATAACATCATTACATCATTCGCATAACATAACATCATACATCATATTGCATCAATGGCACAAGAAGGGGATACAATGTTAATCTTCGAAAATTGCTTCGAAGAAGTTGTGCCAAGGCACAAAATAAGTTTTTGAAGAAGTATAGCTTCATCAACTCTAAATATGAAGCGAGATCTATTGCTTACAAAGTATAATGTTTTTACGGACATTGGATGTTTTTACGGAATATAGATATTCTTCACGAAGCATGAAAAGAAGGGAAGGTGTTTTTTCGCCGAAGGCTCAAAAACGGTATGTACGTAAAGTTTCATGCATCGTAAAGAATTGAATTGCAAATAGCTTATATATTACATTCAAAACTATAAAATGTTACACACTTTGTTCAGCAAATATTACATTCCAAATGTTTTTACAATAACAGCTATTCTTCTTTTAAAACTGTTTCCGCAGCTTCGTTTAGCAGTCGAGAAACAACTTCGTCCATAATAGCTTCGGCCACTTTAGTAATTTCATCTTCTTTCTCTGCTTCTGGGTCGGCCATTGACTCGAAGGGCTCTAGAGGAGGAGATAGTTCAGCTGCGATACAAAACGTAAATAAGTTCGAAGTCACAAAAATAAAACATAAAGTTAAAAACAATTTGGCAATACATATCCACCTTTCGAGTTCTGCAGTCTTTTCAGCTGCCTCCGCTGCTTCTCTTGCATCGTGAGAATCTTTTTCACTCTTTTTTATTATCTCGTGGGCCACCCCTCGGCTGCCATTCTCCCAGATGTCAGTAAAGAATTTTCCGCCAACTAAGCTCGCTTCAGCCGAGGGGTCCTTCGTGTCATCAATAGATAAAGTAGCTTCAGTTTGGGCCAAAGTTTTCACATGATCGCAACCCGACTTCTCCAAAATAGCCACAATTCCTCTGACACCTGAGAAGGCGCAGACATCTCCACGACCACTCAAAATTTCCTCAAAGGCTTCGGCTTCGTTGCTGATCCAGTCAATTGGGCCCTCAGGATCGCCTCTTACGAAGTTGTCTTCGCTGGAGTATGCGCCAACATTGGCGAAACTAGTTTTTATTTTTCCCACACATTCTATGGATTTTTCATAACATTTTTCTTTTTAAGAACGAAGTTCTACAACCGTTTTTTCCCAATAATTTTTCCAGTAATCACTGGCGTCTCGATCAGCTTCGGCGATAGCACATTTTAATTTCGCTTCAGCCAGCTGTTTCCGAAGATCCTCAATTTCGCACTTTTGGTTTTCAGATTGGGCTTTGGAAGTAGCTTCGTCTTCTTTTATTTTATTCACCAATGAGTTTACTATTTTATCTTTTTCAAGACCTTCGTTCCTTAGTTCAATTACTTCAGAACGAAGGTTGTTCAAAGCTATAGTGCATCCTTTGTCTTCAGCAGTTTTTTGCGCCCTGAGGGCGTTGCTAAGAATAAGGCCCTGCAAAAGGAGTGCGGTATTAAGTATAAGCAAATGGAAAAATTTTGTTTTTAAGTACAAAAATCTCATTCTCTCACCTTTAAACTATTGTATGCTAAGCTGTCGGCCAATTCATCTTTTGATAGCACCGAGAGCCCGTCTTCTAGTGTTGGGAATCCGAAGCTCCTGCTCATCTCCCGGCAGACAGAAATCTCCTTGTTGTCTGGGAGACAATACAAGAAATCTTCTTCTCCGCTGCCGTTGAATATCAATGCCCCCTTCGGATATTTTAATTTCTAGGCGTAATATTGAGCTTCTCGCTTTTCTTCTTCAGATAACCTTTTTCCCGAAGCATGTCGTATAATATAATCGAGAATTTCGGAAGATGCTTCGGGAGTAGGAGTGGCAGTTTGTTTAGACAGAATCTGTTCTGTAGCTTCTCTTTCTGTTTCTTCTTCTCTAGTTTCTAGGGATTTTTCCTTGGCGGGCTCTGAAGGCTCGGCTTCGGTCTCGGCATGACTCTTTGCAGCTTTGGCTTCAGTTTGTTTTGTTTCAATTCGCGTTTTTGAAGCTTCGGCTATTTTCCCTAGAGTAGAGCTTGAAGTCTTTATTTTCTCCAATACATCTAGTACGTTGACCATCCTTTTCCTCTTGGGGTCGTTGTAAGATCCTTTTGCGCCTTCGACACTGTCACCTCTGCCGAAGGGCTTATAACTTCTAATATTTTTGTTCTTTCGGCCTCTGCCTCTTCAATATTAATGGCCTTTGGCTCACCTGATTTGGCTGGTGATGCCTTCAGCATTGCAGCCGGCTCTTCAGTTTTCTCCGTAACCGTAGGTTCTTTGGCTTCAGTAGCCGAAGAGGTTTCACCGCTAAATTCAGGCACTATGGCCGGTTCAATGAAGCACGGTCGGCGAGTAAGGACTTTCACCTTTTTTCTCTTCGGCGCGGGCTCGCTTGGAGCAGCTGAAGCATCATATTTCCCGAAAGTTGCACTTTTTCTTTTTTGCCCCCGTGACGGGTAGCGGTAGTCAGGGTACATGAACCCAATAGCATCAAAAACTCAGTTCAGTCTCCTCTTTTTCCGGCTTCCGAAGGCCGCAGATAGCGCATTATCTTCCGCTTTGGAGTATGGGCCAAGCAGTTCATCACTTGTAGCTTCGACACACTTTAGCCAATCGTCGTCTGGCTCAATAAATTGGTCTCCAAACCTAAAGGTATATTTTAGTCGAACCAAACCACCTTCCTGGGGGTTGCTGATGGTCTCTTTCGGCATTTCCCAGTTGACTACCAATGGCCATATCCTGTAGGCCACGTGCTCTTGGACTAAGTCCCTCGTCCCGATAAAAGAACAAACTATGCCAAAGGCCTTTCGGCATTCTTCGGCTGCTTCATCAATTTCTACCTTTGGTTTCCGGAGGCCGAAGCGATGCCAGATAGGACGCATGATGATCTCTTTAATATCCTCCAGTACCTTTAAATCATTTTTCACATATAACCATTCCTTCATCCAGTCTCTGGGCCATCTCTTCCGAAAGGTTGGCACGGGGCAGCTTGACCCAGAGCGAGCAACGAAGCTATAGCAGCCAAAATTGTTGTGGTATTGCTCTTTACCCCAGGGTTTTGTCTCATATAACAGTTCGTGCATACTGCAGAAACTTTTTGCACTTGGCTCCAAGCCCTGACTCGTCACAGCCCATACGAAGATTCCCATTCTTATGATGGCTTCGGGAGTAATCTGGTGAAGAAAAATCTGGAATATCTTTAAAACCTCAACCACAAAGCTGCTTAGGGGGAACCGAAGCCTAGCTTTGAAGAAGCTTCGGAAGATCACGACTTCATTTTCTTCGGGAGTAGGAGAGGTCTTGTCTCCGTTGTCAGCCCTCACAATGGACACATCTCGAAAGTATCTTCCCCTCATATTGTCGAGATGACTCTGTTTAATTGTTGATTTTCCGAAAACTGCATGACTTGGTCGCCAGGGTCGATCTTCGAAGTCTTCCCCATCACTTTCCACGTCATAATTGTCGCTGTCACCGGTGTCTTCAGATAAACCTTCTAAAATCTCCCTAGTAATCTTCTCTGTATTTGTCTTTGCTATTGATTCAATAAAGCCAAGATTCTTCTCCTTAGAAAGGCTCAGCTTTGTTTCAGCAACAACTTTTTTTATCTTGAGACATCTTCAGAAATGCTGAAAAAGTGCTCTCAAAGCCGAAGCTTAGAAAATTTAAAAAACCAAGAAGGTGTTGGTGCGCAAGAGCTAAAAATTGAGCAAGCAAGAGCAGATGGCAAAAAAACGTGCCAAATGAGCTCGTGGTGTGCTCTTATTTATACGCCTAGTACGTTGAAAATAGGAGGGGCCCGCTTGTCATTGACTGTTGCTATTTGTTGGGGACCTTCGGCGTCCGAAGGTCCTCAAAAACAGGATTTAACAGTATTTCTGTAGTACAATGTGTGAACAGGTACCCTCGGACTAAAGTCGGCATTGCAGTAGACCGGAATAATACGAAGCTTGCTACAGAGCCGAAGGTGTTGAGCAGGAAAGCTTCGGCGTAACAGCAAAGAGTGGAACCGACTTAAAGATGAAAAGGCTATTCAGACCTCGATAGACTACTATAGAGTTATTATCAAATGTAAAGGGCATGAATGTAATTTTGTAAGGGCTGTGTCCCGTGTCTATAAATAGGTGAACAGTATCCCCGTACTGTTCACGCTGACTTGGCATTTGCTTTTTGCGTCACGCTTGTACTGTCATTTCCTTCCGATTGAAGGTACACTTATAGTTCAATGATATTTTTGTTTATGTTCAGTAATAATAAATGATTGTTCATGTTTTCTTTTACATTCTTTATATTTTATCCTTCGTCATTGATTGATGAATTTATGAAGGTAAGTCCTTCATAACCTTCGTCCACAAGTCATTATATCCTAAGGGAAATAATACTTCGGAGGACGAAGGATGTTAACAATTAACATTTTCTATGTTGCCTTGTTCTTAACTCTTAGCACTTGAGAACAAGTCCCCAACATTGGCGCCCACCTCCGGTGAACTCACTTCCATTTCTTGAGCTTTTCAACACCTTCGGCAAGCGTCACCTTCGTCATGTCGCCGAAGAAGGCTTCAGCACCAGGGGCTAGCACGCTGCAGCCGCTGGACCCCAATCAAGACGTCCTTTCTCTTAGAGAGACACGAAGCCAGAAGAGGAAAGCTACCAGTCCAACAGCTCCGGAGGATGATCTAGATCAGGAGATTCAAAATCTGGAAATCCTTCAGCAGCAGGTTCAACGCAAGAAGGAGAAGATGGCCAGGCTAGCTGAACTGCAGAGGCAGATAGACGAAGCCTCTGAAGAAGTTCGTCATCTTGCTCAGGATGAGCAACACCGAAGGCCTCAGCATCAAGACCTTCATCAGGAGGGCTTTCCCAACGAAGATGACTGGTATGACAATTTCCATCATGGGAATTTTGTTTTTGATGATGCTTCTCCCCTGTCCACTGAGCTGCAGGCTACACCTTGGCCTCCGTCCTACAAGCCGCCTCAGCTCCCCGTATTTGATGGCCACTCAGACCCGAAGCAGTTTTTGATGAGCTACGAAGCAACAGTGTCTTCGTACGGTGGCAATGCTTCAGTCATGGCCAAATCTTTTGTTATGGCTGTCAGAAGTGTTGCTCAAACCTGGTATTCCTCCCTTCGTCCAGGAACGATCACTTCATGGCAGAAGCTGAAGGACCTGTTGTTAACTAGCTTTCAAGGATTTCAGACGAAGCCGGTCACTGCTCAGGCTCTCTTCCAATGTACCCAGGATCATGAAGAGTACCTTCAGGCATATGTCCGAAGGTTTCTACGATTGAGGGCACAGGCGCCAACAGTGCCCAATGAGATTGTCATTGAGGCTATGATCAAGGGGCTTCGGCCAGGGCCTTCAGCACAATATTTTGCCAGGAAGCCACCACAAACACTGGAGAAGCTGCTCCAGAAGATGGACGAATACATTCGAGCTGACAATGACTTTCGTCAAAGAAGGGAGGAGGCTTTCAGATTTTCTGAAATGACTAGGGGCTTCGGAGGAAGGTTTTACCCGAGGCATGTCAGGTCAATTCACAGTTCATCCCAGAATGATGATAAAGGGAGTCAGCAACAAAGGCCACAATACTCCTCACAGGCTTCAGGGCAACAACAAAGTTCCTTCCGACCTCCAGCCCCAAGAGGCAGAGGCGCCAGGGGCTTCGGAGGAAGATTTGGCGACCAACCAAGAAGAATCTTTTGCTTATTCTGCGGTGAGAACAAAGGCCATACTACCAGGATGTGCCATGTTACTATTCAGAAGCAAAAGGAAATAGCTGAAGCAGCAGCACAACAGGCTCCGCCGAAGCAGGTCATGCATACAGCTTCGTATCATTCGCCCTACATCCCAGAATATGTGGGTAATCATCCTGCAGTTTCTGTTGCTTCGGCGAGCCAGCCTCAAGCTTCCTGGCAACAGCCTCCGCCTCCACCTCCGTTGCAGCAAGGCCAGCAGCCAGAAGGGAGCCAGTATACCTCACACCAGAGGGACTTCAGAGAGCAGTCCGAAGCTCGTACAGTCAATAGCACTGTGCCAGAGTCTAAGCACATCTATTGACGAATATCCTACCTTTATAGCAATCTTTTTCATCCAGTTTTATTTTCTGTAATAAAGGACATTGTTTAGGTTTCGTGTAATTACTTTCGTTGATTCCTACAAAAAATATGCTGTTTTTTCCACAGGCCTAAATTGATCGAAATTCAAAGACTTGTGGTAATAAGAAGGACCTTCGAACTATCAAAAATTCTTCGAAGCAACAAAAAGTCGTTCTAACGAACGCAGAGTAAGTTTGACGAAGTCACAAAAAGCCGCTCCGAAGGGAGCGCAGTGTAAGTTTTCTGCTCCAAAGTCGTTCCAAAAGGAATGCAGAGCATACAGCGAAAAGTCAACGCTGATACCGCCTAAGTAAAAGGCGAAGAAGCTCCAAAGTCGTTCCTAAGGGAATGCAGAGCTTACAGCGAAAAGTCAACGCTGATACCGCCTAAGTAAAAGGCGAAGAAGCTCCAAAGTCGTTCCTAAGGGAATGCAGAGCTTACAGCGAAAAGTCAACGCTGATTCCGCTGAAGTAAAAGGCGAAGAAGCTCCTAAGGGAGGCTTACAGCGAAAAGTCAACGCTGATTCACAAAAATACTATATGTTTTATCGCGCAGACATGCGTGTACCTTCGGAATATCACCTTACATAGCATAACATCATCACATCATCTTTGCATAACATAAGCATCATACATCATAATGCATGTGGCATAAGAAAGAGATATGACATTAATCTTCGGGAAAACGCTTTGAAAAAGGGGCAAATCATGCCAAGTCACAAGGAGAAACAATATTGATTTCTGAAGTATAGCCTTGAAGATTGTTTCTATGAAGCTTCAGCACTTTTCCAGGATACTTCGGATATTGTTGTGATAAATGGTAATTCTTCTTCACGAAGCATGAAAAGAAGGGAAGGTGTTTTTTCGCCAAAGACTCAAAAACGGTATGTATGTAAAGTTTCATGCATCGTAAAGAATTGAATAACAAAAATAGATATATTACATTCAGGGTTACAAAATGTTACACTATATTACATTTCAGAAGTTTTTTACAAAAATGCTTAATCTTCTCTCAAAACGACTTCTGCAGCCTCATTCAGGAGCCGATTCACGACTTCATCCATAATATCTTCGGCCATCTTTTTAATTTCGTCGTCCCCCTTCGACTGGGGGTCCGAAGGCGCTTTAGTCGGATCTGAAGCAGGACACGGCTACATTGCTATTACAAATCGCAAGCAGATCTTAAAGCCTAAAGATTACAACACGATAAAAACCATTATTTAAGTACCTAGTTGATCTTCGGCTTCTGTGCTCTTGTCAGCAGCCTCAGCTACTGCTCTAGCATCGTGAATGCCCTTCTCACTTCTTCGAATAATTTCTCCGGCCATTTCTCGGCCGCCATTATCCCAGATATCGGTAAAAAACTTTCCACCAATTATGCTAGCTTCGGTCGAAGGATCTCTTGTATCTTCAAAGGACAAGGCAGCTTCGGACTGTGCTAGAATTTTTACATGTTCGCAGCCCTTCTTCTCTAAGATGGTGGCAATCCCTCTGGCGCCAGAGAAGGCACATATATCTCCTCGGCTATTTAAAATTTCTTCGAAGGCTTCAGCTTCGTGGTCAATCCATTCAATGACACCTTCGGGATTGCCTCTCGAAAAGTTTTCCTCACTTGAGAATGCGCCGACCTTGGCGAAGCTAGCCTTTAATTTTTTAACACAATCTATAGATTTGTTGTAGCATCTCTTTTTGGATGAACGAAGCTCTTCAACAGTCACTTCTAGGTGATCTGCCCATTGATCGCTGAGTTCACGCTTTGTTTCTTGAAGTATACGTTCTTCTTTGGCTCTGGCCAGTTGTTTCCGAAGGTCTTCAATTTCGCGTTTCTGAGCTTCAGCTTGACTTTTAAAAGCAGCTTCGTCCTCCTTTATTTTATCTATCAATGAGTATAATATTTTGTCTTTTTCGAGACCTTCGTTCCTCAGTTCAATTACTTCGGAACGAAGGTTGCTCAGGGCTATAGTACATCCTTCGTCCTCGGCATCTTTCTGTGCCCTGAGGGCATTGCTGAGTATCAGGCCCTGCAAACAGGAATATGTCTATGTCAATAGTTTTAAACAAACGAAAAATTTTTGAACTCAACAAAAAACACGAGAATTCCATTTGTCGCACCTTTAAACTGTTGTAAGCTAGGCTGTCAGCCAGATCGTTCTTTGACAGCACCGAAAGTCCGTCTTCTAAAGTTGGGAATCCGAAGCTTCTGCTCATCTCCCGACAGACAGAAATTTCCTTGCTATCGGGGAGACAATACAAGAAATCTTCTTCTCCACTGCCATTAAATATCAACGCCCCCTTTGGATATTTCAACTTTTGGGCATAGTGCTGGGCCTCTTGTTCTTCTTTTTCTGATAATTTTTTCCCCGAAGCATGACGAAAAATATAATCACGAATTTTGGGGGATGCTTCGGGGGTAACAACACCAGTTTCTTCAAAAGTTGGCTTTGTTATTTTTTCTGCCTCACTTTCCAAAGTTTTTGCGGGCTCTGAGGGCCCAGCTTCGGCTTCAATTTCTTGCTCTGGAGCTGTAGAACCAGAAATTTCAGCTGTTGTTTCAGGAGTAACAGCAGCCTTCTTCGGAGGTGTGCTCGAAGATTTGATCGTTTCCAGTACATCTAGCACATTAGCCATTCTCTTTCTCTTCGGAGTTGCGGCTGGCACTTTTTCATTTTTTGCTGTTCCAATGATTGCTGTAGGACTCAAAACTTCTGATGTTTTGGAGCCCTCAGTTGCTTCTTTTACCTCTTCAATTTTTTCTGTGGACGGCGCTTCGGTTTTCTCTTTTGTTTCTGACAACAAAATGTTTGATTGTTCTGATTCTATCTTTGGTGGCACTTCGGCCGTTTCTGCGATCTATGGCAACAAGGCTGGCTCGGTTGGTTTTTCAGCTTCGGCGGCCGAAGAAGTTTTTCCGGTAAACTCGGGCACCGAAGCTGGTTCGATATAACGCGGCCGATGCGTAAGAACCTTTATCTTTTTCCTTTTCGGTTCTGGCTCGCTAGGAGCAGCTGCAGCTTCTTCTTTTGCAGAGGTTGTGTTTTTTCTCTTCTGCCTCCGAATGGGATAGCAATAGTCAGGGTAGACAAACCCGATGGCATCAAATACCCGATTCAGTCTCTTCTTTTTTCGGCCTCCGAAGGCTGCTGACATTGCATTATCTTCAGCCTTCGAGTAGGTCCCGAGCAGCTCATCACTTAAATTGTCAATGCTTTTCAACCACTCATCATCTGGCTCAATAAATTTATCTCCAAATTTAAAAGTGTACTTAAATCTGATAAGTCCACCTTCGTCGGCCTCTTTAATGGTTTCTTGTGGCATTTCCCATTTCTCCGCAAGAGGCCACACCCTGAAGGCGATATGCTCTTGTACTAAGTCCCTTGTTCCTATAAAAGAGCAGACAACGCCGAAGGCTCTTTGGCACTCTTCGGCGGCTTCATTCATTTCAACCTTCGGCCTCCGAAGGCCGAAGCTTTGCCAAATAGGTCGCATGATTATACCTTTGATGTCTTCCCGTGCTTTCAGATCATTTTTTATATAAAACCATTCTGTCATCCAGCCGCTAGGCCACCTCTTCCGAAAAGTTGGCACGGGACAGCTTGACCCAGACCGAGAAACAAAACTGTAGCAGCCAAAGTTATTGTGATACTGTTCCTTACCCCAAGGTATTGTCTCGTATGATAATTCGTGCATATTGCAGAAACTTTTTGCATCAGGCTTCAGACCTTGGCTTCGCACGGCCCACACGAAGATGTTCAGCCTTATGATGGCCTCGGGGGTAAGTTGGTGAAGATAGACTTCAAAAATCTTCAGCACTTCCACGACGAAGCTGCTCAAGGGCAATCGCAGCCCAGCCTTCAAAAAGCTTCGGAATACTACGACTTCATTCTCTTCAGGGTGTGGACAAGTCTTCTCACCTTCGTCGGCCCTCACAACGGACAAATCCCGGAAATACCTTCCTCTCATATTAACAAGATGATTCCCTTTGATAGTTGATTTACCATAAACTGAATGGCTTGGTCGCCAGGGGCGATCTTCGGAGTCTTCGCCACCGCTGTCTACATCATAACTTTCACTGTCACCAGTATCTTCAGACAGTCCTTCCAGAATCTCATTGGTGATTTTTTCTGTGTTGGTCTTTGACATCGCTATAAGAAATCCTAAGTTCTTCTCTTCATCAAGACTCAGCTTCATCTCAGCAGCAGCCTTCTTAGCAGCTTCAGACATCTTCGGAAGCACTAAAAAACTGTTTTCAAATCCGAAGCTTCAAAGCTAAAAGCTTAGCAAAACACAGTGCACAAGAGCTAAAAATTGAGTGAGCGGGAGTGGTTGGCCAGAAAGCGTGCAAAATGAGTTTGCGGTATGGCCGTATTTATACGCTCGGTGCGTTGAAAGTTGAAAGACCCCACTTGTCATTGAATGTTGCTATTCTAGCAAAGGGAAGGTGTTTTTTCGGACCTTCGGCGTAAAGCCTTCGTCCATATCGCAATCTAAATTTATTATTTCAAACAAATTAATATTGCGAGGGGCTACTGTTGGGGACCTTCGGCGTCCGAAGGTCCTCAAAAACAGGATTTAACAGTATTTCTGTAGTACAATGTGTGAACAGGTACCCTCGGACTAAAGTCGGCATTGCAGTAGACCGGAATAATACGAAGCTTGCTACAGAGCCGAAGGTGTTGAGCAGGAAAGCTTCGGCGTAACAGCAAAGAGTGGAACCGACTTAAAGATGAAAAGGCTATTCAGACCTCGATAGACTACTATAGAGTTATTATCAAATGTAAAGGGCATGAATGTAATTTTGTAAGGGCTGTGTCCCGTGTCTATAAATAGGTGAACAGTATCCCCGTACTGTTCACGCTGACTTGGCATTTGCTTTTTGCGTCACGCTTGTACTGTCATTTCCTTCCGATTGAAGGTACACTTATAGTTCAATGATATTTTTGTTTATGTTCAGTAATAATAAATGATTGTTCATGTTTTCTTTTACATTCTTTATATTTTATCCTTCGTCATTGATTGATGAATTTATGAAGGTAAGTCCTTCATAACCTTCGTCCACAAGTCATTATATCCTAAGGGAAATAATACTTCGGAGGACGAAGGACGTTAACGATTAACATTTTCTATGTTGCCTTGTTCTTAACTCTTAGCACTTGAGAACAAGTCCCCAACACTATTCTAGTAAAGGGAAGGTGTTTTTTCGGACCTTCGGCTTAGGGCCTTCGTCCATATCGCAATCTGAATTTATCATTCTAACAAATTAATATTGCGAGGGGCTACTGTTGGGGGCCTTCGGCTTCCGAAGGTCCTCAAAAACATGATTTAACAATGTTTCTAGAGTATAACATATGAACAGGTACCTTCGGACTTGGATCAAAATCACAATGTGAAGAAGTACAAGGAATACGAAGGATGGTGCAGAGCCGAAGCTATGCGCAGGGGAGCTTCGGCATGATAGCAGAAAAGGAAACCGACTTAAAGATGAAAAGGCTATTTACACCTCGATGGATTACTATAGAGTTATTAGCAAATGTAAAGGGCATGAGTGTAATTTTACATGGGCTGCGTCCCGTGCCTATAAATAGATGAACAGTGCTCTCGTACTGTTCACGCTGACTTGGCATTTGCTTTTGGCGTCACGCCTGTACTTTTACCTTCTTTCAAGCCGAAGGTACACTTGTAATTTGACATCATTTCTATTTTTCCATAGTAATAAAATAGAAATGAGCTGACAATAATACATGACTGCTTATATTATCTTCTATGTTGTATATGATTCTTTCTTCATTATTATATGTTGTGTTGATGAAGGTATGTTCTTCATAACCTTCGTCCGAAAATCATTATATCCCAAGGGAAATAATGCTTCGAAGGACGAAGGACTTTAACGTTTAACATTCTTTGTGTTGCCTTGTTCTTAACTCATAGCATTTGAGAACAAGTCCCCAACAATTTCATTTGCAAATCTTCAAATATGTGAACCATATGACTTAAGGTACCCTAATTCCTTGGTTTTTGCACTTAGGTCCAAAAGTGTGCAACATTTACATAAAACCCGCTAGGGTTTTAATCCATGGGTTTGTTTAGGGTTTTTGGTACCTTTAGGGTTTGGATGCTATCAAATCCTATTAGACGTGATATCTTATGATTATTTCTCATGAGTTTTGAAGTTTTCTCTCATTTGGGCTTTATTAACACCCTAAGCTCAGTTTAGGGTTAAGTACCCTACCCTAAGGTTTCACCCATGACTAGTCACATCAATACAACTTGTTTGAATTTTTTGCCTAGTGAATGCATTCTAAGTGTAACAATCACATGATATGCTGATGCTCATGATGTTATGCTTAAGTTTTAGTGGTAGTAACACCAGAGGTGTTACAGCACGCACGTGTGCCACTGGGCCCGCCTGTCAGCCGAAGAGCGTCGCCCCCTTTTCATCATCCTCCAACTTTCACGCCCATGTCGCGCCTTCTTAGGCGAACCCATGTTCCCTGGACGCGCCTGTTGAGGCTACCCATCCTCTGCTCGTCTAGCCTAGCCTGCATCTACCCCACTCTCTCCCCAGCGAACTGCCCACGTTGTTCCGCAACTGGTATGTCCGCCTCGTCGCTCCTACCCGCCGGTGCTGTCAAGCCTCCGCTGGTGCCACCGCGACCCACCTTCTTCCTCATCTTCGGCGGACTTTATGATCTCTAGTGAGCAATTTTTCCCTTTCCTGTTCTTTGGTTCTGGTATTTCCTTCGCACGAAGCCGCCATGGTCGCATAGTCGTGCCCTACTGCAAGCCACACCGTGCGTGCCGCCTTGTTTGCTCCGGCTGTGCTCCGGCGAGCCGCTGGTGCCATCCTGCCCCGACGAGCCGAGCTGTGCCCGCGCCTTTATGCCCAGCAGCGCGCCAGTGAGCCTCGCTACGTCGTGTGCTGGCACCTGCACGCGATCATGCTAGATGCATGTCGTGGTGTCCACTAGTACACAGAAGCTCTATAGTGGCGGTTCTAAACCTATTTACACTGGCGTTTTTCAGTACCGCCAGTGCTAGGGGTCAGTGGAAATCAGCATTTCCACTGGCGGTTATTTTGGAACCGCCAGTGAAAAGTGCATTTTCACTGGCGGTTTTCTTAAGGAACCGCCAGTGAAAAGTGCATTTTCACTGGCGGTTGAATAAAGAAAACCGCCAGTGAAAATGCATTTCCACTGGCGGTTTTATAAAGCAAACCGCCAGTGGAAATGCACTTTTCACTGGCGGTTTTCTTTATTTAGCCGCCAGTGGAAGTTTTCCCGCCTTTTTTCAAAATTTCAAACAATACTGAATTATATATATATTTATTTACACACACACAAACATATATATATATAGATCTATATTGATATTGAAAGCAACATGAAATTAAATTCTATCATACATTTATATACATCAAAGTATTCTGTTTACAACCATATATGCTTCATGCATTCTATACATCATAAGTTTTCACCTAAGCTCTAATAACTATCTCGGCTAAGAGATAATCTACTAATTTCTGTTAGTATTCTAAACTCTGGCAAAGTTAATGTTCCGGAAGCATCGTGATATTTTCCTTCTGCGGGAATGACCTCTTTCAATATGAATGTGCAGAGGTCCTCGACTATGCCATACAATGCAGCTTCGGTCAAGTTCTCCGGGTTTCCTCGTTGAAATTGCTGTAAAGGAATTTTATAAACATCATCTATTTATACTCAATAATAACACATTTGCATCTTTAATGACATAAATACATACTTGACTATTACTAATAATACCTTGTCAGGGTTCGTGATGTATCGTCCGTTCACTCTCATGAACTCGCACGCATAGAATCCACATAGGACCGATCCTTGTGGTTGCTTGTGGCACTACATAACGGGAGATTGGTTATTTAGTTGCAACATTGTGTATGATATGTATTCATAAAATCACATACTTACCGGCCAGTGATGATCGATGTCTAGTGGCACGAGTTTTTTCGACAGGTCGTACTTTCCACCCCTCATCTTATAGAATCTATAAGCCCTGTGATCTCAAATAGAATCACCATGTTATTCTCAAATTTTAATCGATAAAAGTATGCATGCATAGAAAAGGCTTACAGCTCTAAGATGCTGAGGAATGTTGCATATGTCGAAGGGTCGAAGTTCAAGGAGTCGAGCACCAGCACCTTTCCAACCTTAGGATAAATGAGGAAGCATATCCAGTGGTCCCTGTACGAATCAAAATTGTGATGCATGTGTATTGAAATTATTAATTTTATTTATGCAAAATCACACTTACTTAAAGTTGTACGGGGCCATTATGGCTTCCCTGTCTTGAAATTGAAGCATTGCATGTCCTATGTAGGTGGCGTATCGAGCTTCAAAATCCTTCTTCATATCCTTTATACGCTTCTCAACTTCTTCGTCCGTCTTTCCCCGTATTTCATCGTTGTCTTTCCTGATTCTAAAAGTGTGGCTTTCCTCGGATATAAGTATTGGGTTGAGATACCCAACCCTTTTACTGGCACTAGCATTGGGCTTGGTACCGTAAAGAATCTCCTGCTGATCATGTTGCATTCTGCAAGTCACACGTGCATGTCAGATATTGAAATTTTATACAGCTCACTAATAATAACACACATATGTGGAAGTATGAGCGACACTTACAATGCAAACATCGTTACAAGTTGCACGTCGAGTCTCTGAAGGTTCATCATTAACCACATGTCCTCGAATGTAACAACGGCCTTTTGGTCCGAACCAATAAAAGCATGGTCTGGTATATGCACACTGATGGTGTCGATGCCAACCGATGATGCCCGCATGTACCAGTCATGCAACCTTTTAACACCAGCCGGGACCTTTCTTAGTTTCTCAAGAGGTAGCAGAGGTCTGCCCGGCACATATTTTTTAGGCACGTTTTTGTAATCTGCCTTAGTTGGCTTCTTTATCTTTGCGGCCATTGCCTCAGCCTTTTTTGCAGACTCCTCGTGCTTGGCCAAATCAACAGTTTGTGACGTGAGGCTCCGTCCAATCCCTTTCAAAAACCGAGCTGTGCCAGCAGTAGTAGCTTTACTCTTCTTTTTCTGATACAGGGACACCAATTTTGGTATAGGAAGTTTAGATTTCTTTGATGGCCTTGGATCATTTGATGGTTGTGGAGAAGGTGGATCCCTTGATGGTGGCGTAGACAGTGGGTCACCAAGAGGATGGGGAGGAGAAGGTGGTGGAGCCCTGAATGGTGATGCTTGTGGCGGAGACGGTGGGTCAGAAAAAGGATGAGGAGCAGCATGTGAAGTTTGAGGAGGTGATGATGGATGTACAATAGGAACAGCAATTTGAGAAGGCAGAGACGGTTGGGCCTGCGACGCCTGCGACGAATTCGACCAATCAAGCAATTCGACATCCCTTCGAGGCCAAAGGATAAAATTCTTGATAGCTTGTCCAAGTTTCTCGATACCTTCGGGCCCAGGGATGTCTAGCATGTCGTCCTCGGATCCTTGGACGACCGTCGTCACTTCTACTTTGCAATAATCATCTGGAATATCGTTTCCATGGAACTTGCGTCCTGGGATCGCAAGGCCTGTGGCTACTTTCTTTGTACGTTTATTGTTAATACCATATCTTATAACCAGTGTGCAAGCCACAGGCCTTGTGATGTCATCAACTGGATAACGGTCCTTATTTCCCGTTGAAGCAACAGAGCTTGGTAATGTCGTACAATCTGTGGAAGCCGGCGGTTGAGCTGCTGGAATTATTTGTATCTGTGGAGTGGTCATCTGTTGAACAGACATCGCACTCGCCAACTGTTGCATCAATTCTGGAGGAGGATTCGATAGCATTTGAGACATCATGGCTTTGAACTCTTTCTTGGCCTCCTCCTTAAAATAATCCGCCATCTCTTCCTTGTACCGATCACGTTTCTTGTACAGACCTTCCCACTATGGTCCGAATCCTTCCTTAGACGAGATTCCTCGTACACGACCAGGATGCTCAGGGTTACCGAGACCAGCCGTTAGGATGTCTCTTTCCCTTTGTGGCTTAAAAGTTCCTTCGCTCTGCTTAGCTGCCATTGTATATATGTTTTTTGCCGCTTCTTCGACAATGGGATCATCAAAAGATACACCGGTCTCGGTTTCCCTTGGTTTTCTAGCACGGAGACAATTTGCCGCCCTTTCACCAAGTTGCTCGGACAGCGTCGGCAACCCTGCGGCCTTCTTCTCGGCGTCTTCTTGTGTCCATTTAGGAACCTGACGCTTGTAACCACCTGTGCCTAGGTGGTGGCGGTACTTGTTCTTCTTTGATAGTTCCGAATTTGCCTCACTTAGAGATATGAAATCAGGGCTGCTCCTCTGCTCTAGAAATACTGCCCACTGACCTGCTGAGATTTTATATTTTTTGGTCGGGTCCAGACCTTTCTTTGCAAACTTTGTGTTGATCTCAGACCTCCAGTTTCTGAAATTGATTGCAAGCTGCTTCATCGTGTATTCCTTCACGAGTTCTTCTGAACCCCGAGGCAGAACGAACCTCATTAATAGCTTATTCCATATTTGATTCTTGACATCATCTGACACATCTCTCCACTGTCGTATTGTTATGTCAAGATTATCTCTAACTAAAAACCCAAGTGCATTCCGGAACTTAGGTAGTGCCTCTTCTGGAGCTAGGGGCTGACCTTTCGGGCTCACGTCTGAGATTTTGTATGTTTTGTCGGGAAACTTGTTCAGCCCCCTGTCACCTCTTTTTCGATCGCTCTGCTTCCTTTTCCTTGACGTCTCGGTTGTTGTCTTGGTCTGTTCCGGTGCGTCTTGGGTCGGCTCCGGTACGTCTTCGTATCGTGCCACGGCTTCTTCGAGTATCGCACGAAATTCAGACACGACCTCCTATTCATGTAATAAAATGCACAAGAGATCATGCATGTGAAATCAGTAGGGTACACATACGAAGCTAAAGATGCGTACTTTTACCTCAGCTTCTCGTGGATCATAAGTAGGGTCACGTTGCAACTCACGGAGAGCGGCCCTATCTATGCTAGTGGTAGGAAAAGGGTCGCTAGGCGTTTCATATCCTTCACTGCTGGATTGTTCTTGAGCAACACTCTTGTCCATGTGCTCGGGCACTAATCCTTGGTCCTTGATCGGAGAACTCATTGAGCTATATATATACAAATACATAACCAATAATTAAATACATATTAACACATATTAACGTAAGCAATAATTAAATTCATATTAACAAATAGTATAATTAAATACATCCTCGGGCACTAAACCCTTAACCCTAACCCTAACCCAAAACCCGAACCCTAACCCTAACCCTAACCCTAACCCTAAACCCTAACCCAAAACCCGAACCCTAACCCTAACCCTAACCCTAACCCTAACCCTAAACCCTAACCCTAACCCTAACCCTAAACCCTAACCGTAACCCTAACTATAACCCTTAACCCTAAACCCTAAACCCTTAACCCTTAACCCTAACCCTAACCCAAAACCCGAACCCTTAACCCAAAACCCGAACCCTTAACCCTAAACCCTAACCCTAACCCTAACTATAACCCTTAACCCTAACCCTAACCCAAAACCCGAACCCTTAACCCAAAACCCGAACCCTTAACCCTAACCCTAACCCTAACCCTAAACCCTAACCCTTAACCCTAACCCTAACTATAACCCTTAACCCTAACCCTAACCCTTAACCATAACCCTAACCCTAACCCTAACCCTAAACCCTAACCATATAGTATCGTATAGTCGTATAGTATCGTGTAGGACGGGGAGAGAGTCGCATAGGATGTATAAAGAGGGAGAGAGGGAGAATCGTATGGATATTATCGAGTTACGTATAGAGAGGGAGAGAGGGAGAGTCGTATAGGACGAGGAGAGGGAGAGAGGGAGAGTCGCATAGGACGTATAGAGAGGGAGAGAGGGAGAGTCGTACGGAAATTATCGAGTTCAGATCGAATTCGGATCGGATCGGATACGTATATTATCGAGTTGTGACGGATAAAATTACAATGTATATATTCAACATACATTTGAACACATATGAACACACATATATATATTGAACACATACATTTGAACACATATGAACACACATATATATTGAACACATACATTTGAACACATATGAACACATATATATATTGAACACATACATTTGAACACATATAACACACATATGAATAAAAATAAGTATTGTATGAGCCCTTCTTTTGTATGAGCCCTCTATCTCTCTCCCTCTCTCTCTATCTCTCTCCCTCTCTCTACATTTGAATACATTTGAACACATTTGAATACATTTGTATGAGCCCTCTATCTCTCTCCTCTCCCTCTATCTCTCTCCCTCTCTCTATCTCTCTCCTCTCCCTCCTCTCTCTCTCTCACCCTCCTCTCCCTCCCTCTATCTCTCTCCCTCTCCCTTCCTCTCTCTTCCTCCCTCTCGGCGGTGGCGGCGCGTGCGCCCTCCTCTCTCCTCCCTCTCCCTCTCCCTCCTCTCTCTTCCCGCTCCCTCTCCTTCCTCTCTCTTCCTCCCTCTCGGCGGCGGCGCGTGCCCTAGGGTTTACTAAAACGCGGCGGCGGCGGCTGCCGGCGCGGTAGACGGCGGCGGTACGGCAGATTAGGGGAAAGAGTAGAAAGAAACCTGGAGACGGCGGTGCGGGGGCGGGAATGGCGGCGTGGGGACGGGCGCGGGGACGATCGCCGGCGTGGGGACGGGCGCGGGGTCGAAATCCAGCAGCCTGACGGCGTCGTCTTGAAGTGAACTGGCGCCAGGGACTTGTAAATTTTTCGGCTCCCGCGCGCCACCCTTTATATAGGCGCCATTTCTACTGGCGGTTGACAACGAGAACCGCCAGTAGAAATGGCTTCCACAGACTGTAGAAGCCATTTCTACTGGCGGTTGACAACGAGAACCGCCAGTAGAAACTATTTCTACTAGCGGTTGTCTATGACAACCGCCAGTAGAAATGGCTTCTACAGTCTGTGGAAGCCATTTCTACTGGCGGTTCTCTATGACAACCGCCAGTAGAAATTGTTTTTTATTATTATTTAACCTAGTTTTTTATATATTGTTTTACTTCACTTTTTTATATATTGTTTTACTTCACTTTTTATATATTATATTAAGTATACTCTATGACATCCTCTCTCTCCATCCCCTCTCTCTCTCCTCTCTCTCCATCCTCTCCTCTCTTTCCATCCTCTCTCTCCTCTCCACTCTCTCTCCCCTCTCCCTCTCCATCCTCTCTCTCCTCTCCACTCTCTCTCCCCTCTCCCTCTCCATCCTCTCTCTCCATCCCCTCTCTCTCCCCTCTCCCTCTCCATCCTCTCCTCTCTTTCCATCCTCTCTCTCCTCTCTCTCCATCCTCTCCTCTCTTTCCATCCTCTCTCTCCTCTCCACTCTCTCTTCCCTCTCCCTCTCCATCCTCTATCTCCTCTCCACTCTCTCTTCCCTCTCCCTCTTCATCCTCTCTCTCCATCCCCTCTCTCTCTCCTCTCTCTCCATCCTCTCTCTCTCCTCTCTCTCCATCCTCTCTCTCCTCTCCCTCTCCTCTCTCTCTCCCTCTCCTCTCTCTCTATGAAGTCAATAGACAGTCATGTAAAATTGTAAATGGTAGCCACGAAAATTGAATGAAGACAATTACATGCTTCGGTTTGTCGCTAACAATAATCAATTACATGACAAGTCCTAACAATAATCAATTACATGACAAGTATATAATCTAGGAAGCTATTGTTCTGCCTTGTCCATCGTGGCGTACCCAGGGCAACGAATTGCGTGGGATGCTTCGCTCAACGTTCCTTATCTTGGTTGGATGGTCTATGAAAAGAGACATGTCGTTGAACTGGTTAAAATTCTCTAAATCAGATACACCATCAACTCCTATAGCTTGTTGTTTTCCAGGAAAAACTACATGCTTCGGTTTGTCGGTGCTTTTCTTCTCATTGTTAGAAATGATCTGTTCAGCATAGAAGACCTGTGCAGCACGATTAGCAAGGATCCATGGGTCATCTTTGTAACCTACCTTACTTAGATCAAGAACTCTGACCCCATAGTTGTCTACCGTGACATGTTTGTCTTCAACCCATTGACATCGGAAAACCGAGATCTGAAATGTACCATAGTCTAGTTCCCATATGTCCTCAATAAAGCCAAAATATGTAATAATCTCACCAGTTTCATCATCTATGGCCTCGCATCGAACACCACTGTTTTGTGACATGCTCTTTTTGTCCTTGGACTTGGTACAAAATGTGAATCCACTAATGTCATAGGTTTGCCATGTTGTGACCTGGCGTGATGGTCCAGATGCCAAGCCCTTGATGGTTTGTTCTTCTATTGTTTCTCCACGTGGAATGTCCTTCACCATTAGCCATGTGTTGAACCGCTGCTTATGTTGCTTCATTACCCAATCATCCGTATGCCTAGGATTTTGCTCGCGAAGCTCATTGATGTGTTGTTGGATAAATGGCTCCTAGCTGATGTAGGATGCTCTGATGTGCCTCAAGTACTATATCGTAATCCGGTGGGATGAAAGATTTCCGTCCCATCCTCCCGCTTCCATACAGTCTACCCTCGTGTCGTGACGGAGGCAGACCTATTGCAACCTGGTCTTTTAGGATACTATTGCAGAATGGACCTCCGGACTCAATGGCCTCTTCGGTACAGTACCCCTCTATCATGGATGCCTCGGGACGAGCACGGGTTGATACATAGCCATTCAGTATTGACATGAAACGCTCATACGTCCACATTTCATGCAAGTACATAGGACCCAATGCCTCTATTTGTGGCACCAAGTGCACCACAAGGTGCACCATAATATCAAAGAACAATGGAGGGAAACACATCTCAAACTGTGATATTGTCTCCACTGCGAATTCCTGAAGAGATGCCAACTCATCGCGGCCAATTACCTTTTGTGAAATCCTGTTGAAAAAGTAGCACAACCGTGTGATTGCCATCTTTAAAAACAAAGGATTTATAGCCCTGATGGCAATAGGTAGGAATGTAGTCAGCATGACATGGCAATCATGTGAGTTGTAGTTGGTGATTGTCAGGTCTTTCATTGACACAATACTCCGTATGCTAGAGCAGAATCCGGATGGGACTTTCAAATTCTTGAGCCAAACACACATCGCATGTTTCTCATTTACATTGAGATTGTAGCTTGCTGCTGTGAGATGGTACTTCCCATTTTCTTGAAGAACGGGATGTAGTTCCTTTTTTATGCCTAAATCTACCAAGTCCATGCGTGAATTGAGCCCTTCTTTTGTTTTGCCCTTTATGTCTAGCAAGGTGCCCATTATGCTTTCAAACACGTTCTTCTGAACGTGCATACCATCGATCGCATGCCGCACATCTAACTCTTTCCAGTAAGGCAAGTACTCGAAGAAAATAGACTTCTTCTTGAATATAGCCCCCGAAGCTGGTTTGACATCCTTCCTTGTTTTTCCGTCTTTTGTCTTCTTCCCGAAAACAAACTTGATATTCCTGACTATTTCAAAAACTCTATGACCTCTATTGTTACCCGATGGAGCAGTAGAATGTAGTTCACCATTATTGTCGAAGTACTTATCCATCTTTCGCATGCGGTACCTGTGTCCTTCCAATAAAAAGCGTCTGTGCCTCATGTAAACTATCTTCCTAGATGCAGCAAGGGATACGTAAGCAGTTCCATCAATGCATACTGTGCAACCAACCTTTCCCTTAAACTGGCCTGATAATGTGAAGAGAGCAGGGTAATCGTTGATCGTAACAAAAAGAATTGCTCTCAGCGTGAATGAACCTTTACGATACTCATCCAACATTTGAACACCTGCTTCCCACAATATTTTCATATCCTCCATTAAGGGCTCCAAAAATACATCCATGTCAACTCCAGGTTGTGTAGGTCCAGAAATAAGGATGGTTAGCAAAATGTACTTCCGTTTCTGCATCAACCATGGAGGAAGGTTGTATATGGTGAGGATCACCGGCCATGTGCTATGCTTGCTGCTCCTCTCAGCAAATGGGTTCATTCCATCAGTACTCAGTGTGAATCTAACATTTCTCGGTTCATCGGCAAAGTCTCGGTGGTTGTCATTGAAATCTTGCCACTGCTTCCCATCGACTGGATGTCGAAGCTTCCCATCGTTTTTGTGCTCATCAGAAGCATGCCAGCTCATAAGTCTGGCATCCTCAGGATTAGCGAACAAACACCTCAATCGATCGACGACGGGGAGGTACCACATCACCAAAGCAGGAATCTTTTTGAGCGCATAATAGTCTACTTCTTTTTCTTTGCTCGTGGATTTTGAAGTCTTTTTTTGGGCTTTCTTTCGCTTCTTCCCTTTAGACACGGATGCAACACACTCTTCGTCCTCTCGATAGTCTTTATTCGTCTTGTACCTACTTGCACCGCACTTTGGGCAGCTCTCCAAGTCTTTATAATCATCACCTCGATAAAGGATACAGTGATTTCTACACGCGTGGATCTTCTCCACACCCATAGTGAGCGGACTGATTAGTTTCTTTGCATAGTACGTGTTAGCAGGCACATTGTTCTCCTTTGGAAGCATGTCTGCGATAATACTCAAGAACGCATCGAAGCCAGCATCAGACACACCATATTTAGCTTTTAACATCAACAACTTTAGCACAGACCGGAGCGTCGTGAACTCTTTGGTACAACCCTTAGACTCGTCGTACAAAGGCTCTTCTGCTGCCTTCTTCAGGGACTCCATACCTTTCATTAAGAACATCGATTGATCTGTATGACGACGCAACATTGCCTCTAGCAACTCTGCATCTTCCTCATCCATAACACTTGGCAGAACATGAGGTCTAACATGTTCATTTCCTCCAGCGTAACCATGATCAGTAACATTTTGCACTACATGTTCGCTCTGTGGAAGAGGTTGGTGTGTCTCGTGAACGAACTGAAATCTGTCGTCGATGTTCTCAGGGTTTCCAGTCGTATAAGGCGAAGAGCTACCCTCTCCATGCTTTGTCCAAATTGTGTAATCCTTCATAAATCCTGGGCATACCAGATGAGATATGATTTGTTCTGTGTCATTAAATACAGCAGCATTTTTGCAGTCCATGCATGGACAATATATGTGTTTTGTCTTTGTTCTCCAAGCATGGTTCGTAGCGACATCAATAAACCTATGGACCTCGGATATGTATGATGGATCTAGCCTTGATAAGTTATACATCCAGGATGTCCTCTCCATCACCACCTGTAAAAAAGTAACATAAACACATAAGAACCAACCTTTCTTAGCAACCTTCTTCCAAAAAATAAAGATAACCCCCCCTCCCTGTATTTTGTGAAATCTGGCCCTCTAATGGAAGTTGGGCTGCGAGCTATAGTTCTTGTCGGGAAGGATGAAGGGGTGAAACCCTATATACAAAAATTGGCAAGAGGAACATAAAACTAAACTTTCCTAGCCATACTCTTCTCTCTAACACATGGTGAAGGCCTAGTTCCAAAATTGAGCAAAGATGAACAATAATTGGTAATTAAAACATAATTAAACCAACTTTCATAGCAACTAATAAAAACAATCTTAATTACCAAACCTATCTTCTTCTCTCTCCACACAACACATGAACCATTCATTAAACAACTTAATATGTCATGGATAAACTGATTTGAGAACTAAACATGAAAAAAGAGAGAGGATAGACAAAATCTAACCATATTAAACAACTTTATTTGAGCGAATAGAGCAAAAATGTGGCTAAAATTGAGAGAGGATACACTCTCTCTCCAATGGTGAAACCCTAGATCCAAAATGTGGCTAAAATTGAGCAAAAATAAATAAAAATTGACATTAGCAACATAAACCAACCTTTCTTAGCAATCTTCTTCCAAAAAATGAAGATCAAAACCTCTCCCCATGTATTTTGTGAATTCTGGACCTCCAAAATCGCCTCCAATGGAAGTTGGCTGCGAGCATACAGTTCACCGTCGGGGGAAGAAGAGGGGTATTTATAACAGACACTTCACTGGCGGTTGTCTTTAAAAACCGCCAGTGAAAACTGATTTCCACTGGCGGTTGTCTTTAAAAACCGCCAGTGGAAATAGGATGTTTCCACTGGCGGTTAAGTTAAGATAACCGCCAGTGGAAATCAATTTTCACTGGCGGTTTGTGTTACACAACCGCCAGTGGAAACATCCTATTTCCACTGGCGGTTGTGTTAAGATAACCGCCAGTGGAAATAGGTTTCCACTGGCGGTTTTTAAAGCCGGGCCCACCTGTTTCTTTCACTGACGTTTGATAACGGAAACCACCAGTGAAAAGTTGAACGTGCCGCAGGCTTTGAGCTTATTTGTACTAGTGGTCGCGTCGTACCCTCGCCCGGCTCCATGCTCCTGCGCTCGCGCCAAGAGCTGCGGTGTCGTCTCGTCGCCAAGCCGCACCGCCATGGCCATTCTTTTTCGGTCGATGAAGCTCGTTCATGGTTACTGCACGCGTGCACTGGGCAGCACGCTCCCTTCCCCTGCTGCGTAGCCACGCAGTCAGGTAGAGCGAGCGGCGCCCAGACCCACCGATGCCGCAGCTCTGCACCCGCTCCGGCTATGGTCGTCGATGCTGGCGTCTGCTCGTCCTCTGGTGTCTCGTCGTGCAACCAGTGGAGAGCAAGAAGGAAACCGCTTGTGGGCTCGCATGCAGTTCTGCCCTGCTCAAAACCGTCCGCCCGGTGTGCAATGTGTCATAGACCGCAGTATCTCCTTTCGTGCGGACGTGTGGAACACTGGAACTCAGTTGCACATTCATCGCACGCGAGATCTGCATGCAGGCATGCAAGCGTGCTAGAAAAACTAGACCCCACACCAGATCCGTAGATGTGATTCTCAGTGTCCATGTCCTCTATAGCCCTTTGTGTGGCCAGCTACCTGCCAATTAAATTATGCCATGTCGGCTAGTTTATTAAACCCTCATATCTTTTTGTTAATCGTACGTTTTTCTCCGTTTAAATTGTGTTAGCTTCATAACAATGTCACATTATCTTACCATGACGCATGTGTTATTTACTTAATTAATTAATTGTTTATCCGATAGATATTCAAAATAACTTTTTAATTAAAGCTAAGCTATAGTTTTAATTTGGGCTTTATAAATTTATGTTAACGTGATTAATACCAACTCAAATGTTTTTAAATTAATATTTGTTTAATATAAACGCGATACTCGTTAATGATTTAACTTGCGCTTTTATAATAAACATTAACACGACTAATATTAACTTAACTACTTTTTATTTATTTGATATTTGTTTAGTATAAACGCGTCACCCGTTTAGTTTTTCTCGCCTGTCGACCATGCTAATTCACGCGTCGTTTGCGCTGGTCGCGTGCACGGTTTCGTGCGTCGTTCGCGTGTTATGTCGCGCGTGTCCGCGCGTCGTTCGGCACGCTGTCGTGCTATTTCGCGTGTCGTAAATTCGCATCGCTTAGAATCTCTCGTTTTAATTAAATTACTTATTTAACTGACAGCTGTTAGTGCAGCAGATTAATCGAACTAAATAGTAGATATTATTTATATTTGATAATGTCGAATTAAATGTTAGTTAATATCTATTTAGAGTAAACGTGATATCTTCCCGACTATAGCTTCGAGTTCGACAATTCTTTTTCCTCGCGTGACCGTAGTAACGCGCTCTATTTCATTTTGCATGTTTTATTTGAATGATGTAATGTTCTTATATATATATATATATATATATATGTTTGTTTATGCCTGTTTGTATTCGTTGTGCGTCACGAATAAATTGCGATCTATTTCCGAGCTTCGAGGGATCGAAGATCAAGCGTTGGCGACCAAGTGATCTAGCTCTTAGAGTTCTACGAAGTTGAAGACCCTGAGCATCTGTTTGGTGAAGTCAAGTGTCATCTGACCTATTATGTCCTACATACTTTATAATTCACCGTCTCGCATTACATTATTAAAACCTAAGGATTGACTAGTCTGTATTTACCTTATCCTTGTTTACCTTTTGGGTTATCATGGTTAGCTTTATGCTATTGTTTTACTTTAATCAATGAACATGATATGAATACTTATGATACGATGATGTTATCTCGATGATAATCTTGTGATACTTTAGGGGACTCAGGCCATTTTCTTGAATCTCTCCGTAAGGACCTATTCGGGGAGTGACAACCCGGGATAACAGTGCAACCTTGAGGGTGGAATGGGACGCCCTCAACTGATTAATTAGAGAAACTTGAGGTGTAGTTGGCTTCGCCGTAGGGCCGTCAATGGGGTCCGGGCACAATACTTGCTCTACCGAGGCTGGTTGCCGAGGTTCTTTGATTTGATTTTTGTTGAGCTCTAAAAAGACCAGTGCGGACGGTCCGGCCCCGAGGCCGGACGGTCCGCGGTCCGGACTGTCCGCGGTGGTGGCGCGGACGGTCCGCGCGCGCGCAGAGTCAGTTAGGGTTTCTAGTTTCTCGCTGGATTTGTTACCTAAAACCGCGGGATTAACTCGGGAAACAGTTGGAAATGGATCCAGACTTCCCCCTTTATATAGATGAAGGGCTACGGCCGATTGAACCCCCAACAATCGAACCAATACAACTTCTATCTCGCATTTATTTTCAGCACAATTAGGAGTAGTTCTAGTCTAGTTCTAGTTTAGCCCTAGTTTAGTATTCTAATCCCCAAATTCTCTGCCTCTCCTCGACTCTACGTCGATTAGAGGAGTCTAGATCGGCCGGCCCAAGCCTAGACAACTCCTAGGATCACTCCTCCCCGACGGGGTCCCTCCCGGGAGCGAGATCCAGGCGCCGCCGGCGATCTTCCGCCGCCCTTGCGCACGCGCGGACCGTCCGGCCCTAGAGCGCGGACCGTCCGACTGTCAGGCAGGGAACCCGAGCTCCTGCACCAGGTCGCGGACCGTCCGGCCCTGTGCCGCGGACCATCCGCGTCTGACCAGAGAGCACCGCCGCCTCGCGCCAGGTCGCGGACCGTCCGGCCCCAGGCCGCGGACCGTCCGCGCCTGACCAGAGAGCACCGCCGCTGGTTCTTTTGAGTGATTGGCGCCTCCGAAAAGGTGTCAACAATTTTGTTAGTCACCCTTCCTGTGGGGAGAAGTACTGTGTTTATCAAACTGGAAAAACCTAACGGGCGGCTATGACCTCTGGTGAATCTTTGTGAACGCTAGGTAGTGAAATCATGCCGGATCACCTCAGAAGTGATCAATGGGGAGGCTAGAACCCCAGGCAAAAAGGGAATCACGGCTCATGGGTAAAGTGTGCGACCTCTGCAGAGGATTAGAAACTGATATATCAGTCGTGCTCACGGTTATGAGCGGCCTTGGGATCCTCTTTGATTAGAGATACATCTGGTTCGAGATGCAATGATTCTATTAATGATTTTGGTTCGATGATGATAATGATGTTCCTCGATGAGGAAATGATTCACGGGCTAGTTATATGATAAAACTTGGCTTCCACTAATAATACATATCTGACCAACTAAAAGCAACTTCTTTGACCCTAACCCCACATAAAGCTAGTCCACTTTAGCCAAATGGGACATTTGCTGAGTACGTTGATGTGTACTCACCCTTGCTTTCACAAAACACCAGGTTTCCTTTGGTGCAATCTATGCTCAGGTAAAGAAGACGGCGTCGAGGCGGATCTCCAAAAGTTCCAAGACGTCGATGAGTTCGAGGATTAGGCTAGCGACCTCCCCCAGTTAGCTGCCTGTGGTGGGTTTATTTACGTTGGCTACGTTTCTATTATGTGTACTTTGATTTATGTTATGTAAATGACTCTAGTCTTTAATATCATTAGTTATTCTTTATTGTTATTCGAAGCATTGTGCTATGATGAGTCATTTATGTAATCACTATGTACGTGAATTTATGATCCTGGCACGGACATGGTTCGCATTCGGTTTGCCTTCCAAAACCGGTGTGACATAAGTGGTATCAAAGTCGTGCTAACTGTAGGACCGCTGACCTAGAGTAGCACTGGCTATTTTAAGGACTTATTGATTATTACTTCACCTCATCCTTGATGCTGTTTCAAAATATTAGTCACATCGACTAATTCTATGTTGGGCTCCTATATACCCCTTGCCAAAAGTATTTTATTCTAGTATGGTCTATACTTCTCTCAATCTATTAGATCTGATCTCACTCTTGTGCTTTCGACATCTTTGTAGATGCCCCCTGACCATAACCTTCTTGTCTTCTGGGATTCTTTCCTCTTTAATCATTAAATTTCTACCATTTAGCAATCTCTGTTCTCTTGGTATTGACATGCTTGTGTCCCTGGATTCTTCAAAATAATCTTGTTTCAAATACTTACCTCTGAAAACTTTGTTGCCTATTTAAATATTTTAGTTTTTATATAGCTGAGCTTCTTCTCTTTTGAAATCCATTCCTATTCCGTTGTTAAGTCATTACTTTTCAACAATTTCTATTTCCTTGGTCTTAGTATGCTCGTGTCCTTGGAGTCTTGCATACTCTCATATTTTTTGTATGCTTATCTTTCATACCCCAATGATTGTTCAAGACATTTCAGTTAACATACCCTTGATCACCCTTGTTTTCTAATGATCCATGAGTGGTCATTTTATTTTGCACATCCTTGGTGATCTCGTTAATTCCTTATAACTTCCCTCAGTAATAATTTCTGTTACTTCAACCATTTTGTTGGAACCTTACCTATCTTACCCTTGATTGATTTCTCCACTTCGTCAGTCTTGCCTCAACTCTGTCCATGGTTATGATTTTCCTCATTATCACCTTTACCCTTATCACCTCTATATCTTACCTTAATGTTTATCTTATATCGGCCCTTTAAAATCTCATCTTTTCATCTCAATATAAGTGTTGTACTTTAGCTATTTTTCCCTTGGTCGTATCCTCTTCCTAGTCGCTTACGAGTTTTTAACTCCATCATTTATTGTGCTCCGGTTGGGTATTACCTTTACCTTTCTCATCTCTTGATCTTACCTTGGTAATTACACTATGTTCGTTCTCTAAAATCTCCAATATCCTATCCCAATTTGAGAGTGGTGTTTTACTTATCTCACTCTTGGTAATATCCTCTTCTTTCTGCGTGCAAGCCTTGACGTAAATCCATTCTTTGTTATACTTATACCACTGGCTCTTATATGCCTTCATCTTTTCTCTCATACCCTTGTCTGTTGTTGCCTTTGACCCTTGCGATATTGAGGTCTTCTACCTAAATGCTTACCTTGAACTTATCCTTTAAAAGCCTCACCTTTCTTTCAACCCAGTTTGAGAGTTGTGAGTTACCTATCTCTCCCTTGATTTCTTTTCACTTCTTGTCATCTTACAAGTTTTGTGTTAATTCCATCCTTTGTTGTGTTTTATTTGCTATCACCATCACATTGTCATCCATCGATATTGCCTTGATACTCATCTTTGTTCCTACTCTAAAAAAATCCCCTCTCTTCCACCTTAATTTGAGAGCAGTAATTTACCTATCTGGCCCTTGGACGTACCCTCTCCTTTTCCATTTGCAGGTCCGGTCTTAACTCCATCCTTTATGGTACTTATATCCTTTGTCTTATGCCTAATAACCTCCTCTCCTAGATCCTTGTGTGTTATTACCTTTAAAACTCTCGTGATATCTATGCCCTTGCCTTCTTGCTTACCTTGATCCTACCCTTTGAAGCCTCCTCTTTTCCATCCCTGTTTGGGGATAATGCCTCATCTATTTCATCATTTGCTGCTCCCCCTTCTTTGACACCTTGCAATTCTTGTCTAAATACATCCTTTGTTGTGTGTTTGTCCGTTATCACTTAACCCTTGTCATCCCTCAATCTTTACCTTGATGCTTATCATGTACTTGCATTTTAATGCCTCCCCTCCCATTTCAGTTCAACAGTGTTGCCTTACCCATCCCGCTCTTGGTCGTTTTCTTTTTCCTCTGTCACATTTTAAGTCTTAGCTTTCATTTGATATCACCCTTACCTTCGTAATCACTAGATCTTGCCTGGATGTTTATCTCAGGTCTGCTTTTTGGAATCTCCCCTTTTCTATCTCAACTCGAGGGTGGTGTCCTACCCATTATACCCTCGATCAGATCCTTTTCCTAGTCGCTTACAGTGTTTGCTTTAACTCCATCCTTTATTCTGCTCGTGTCCCTATCCTACACATCTTGTTCTTCTCCTCCTTTCACAACCTTAAAGAGTAGTTATTCCCTTTTCAAGAAAGACCGGCATTTAATTGAAGGGAACGTATAGCAACGAGATGTTTGTTGTTGTGTGCTCATGATGTTTGTCTTTGTGTTATGACTGATTTGCTTCTTTGAAATGAGTGTTGATGTGTTGTGGCCCTTGGTCCGCAATGACATCAGTTTACTAGCTGAGTGCGATGGAGTTAGGTAGTTGGGTTCTCTCCCTTTTCTCTCTTTAATCCATCTAGGTTTACCATTTCTATTTGTACCCTTCCTTCTTGCACCTATCCGGTCGGCAATCTTCAGCTCCTCTTAATCAATCAAGATCAGAATCGACAACATTTTCACCAAGTGTGTATCAATGCTCCTGTTAAGGGGGTTAGCCGCTAACCCCAATGAAGACAATGTGATCAACATCAACCAACAAGATCAGAGTGGCACAGCAGAAGCGTGTGTGGGTCCTAACCCACAGGTCCAAGAGATTATCAAGAATTGCATCAATTGGTCTCGAGCATCTAAAGGCCAAAGCAACTAGTCCGCAAGCTAAGCCTACACAGTTAAAGTCAACTCAAGAAAGTTGTGGTCAACCTATGAACTAACCTTGTCATTCTTGATAGCCACCTCTTGAATCTCGGGGTGAGATTCTGTTAAGGGGGTTAGATTTGTAACATCCTGAATTTGGGGGTATAAAATTTCTTTTCTGATATCCACAAAATTCAGGTGTTACCCTCTCCTTTACTTGTTTTTCTTCTTTTTTTTCTAAACAATGGAGAGTTAGTTTGTGTTATATAAATATCAAACTTAGTGGAATAGAAACCTAGGAGAGTTATCATTGTTGCATCATGCTGGAGCGTACCTGTCGGCGTTTCGAGACAGGGGGGTCCCAAAGCCGACGAGTGAGTGTGCTGCGTGCCCCAGCCCAGATGGGTCGAGCGCGTGGGCGAGCGCGAAGGGGGGAGAGGCGAGGTGGCCGGAGTCGAGCGTGAGAGAGGTGGAAGTCCCGCGGCCTTCGTGTTCGTCCCGCGCCCAGGTCGGGTGCGCTTGCAGTAGGGGGGTTACAAGCGTCCACGCGGGTGAGGGAAGCGAGCGGCCCCAAGAGAGCGCCTGTCCCGTCCTCGGTCCCGCGCGGCCCACCTTCTCTAAGAAGGCCCTGGTCCTCCCTTTTATAGTCGTAAGGAGAGGATCCAGGTGTACAATGGGGAGTGTAGCAGAGTGCTACGTGTCTAGCGGAGAGAAAGCTAGCGCCCTAGGTACATGCCAATGTGGCAGCCGGAGAGGTCTTGGCACCTTGCTGGCGTGATGTCGTGGCTGTCGGAGGTGTGACGGAGCCTGGCGGAGGGACAGCTGTTGGAGCGGTCGAGTCCTTGCTGACGTCGCCCTGCTTCCGTAAGAGAGCTGGGGGCCGCCGTCGTCACAGAGCTTGTGGAGCGCCATCATTGCCCATCCGGCGGAGCTGGCCGGATGGGACGCCGGTCTTGTTCTTCGTGACCCGAGTCGATTCGGGGTAGGACGATGATGACGCTTCCTGTTGACGTGGCGGGTCTGTGCCCTAGGCGGGGTGACGTGGGGGCTCCTCCGAAGCCGAGGTTGAGTCTGTCTTCTGTTGCCGAGGCCGAGTCCGAGCCATGGGGTCGGGCGAGGCGGAGGTCGTTTGGCCGAGGCCAGGGCGGAGTCCGAGCCCTGGGGTCGGGCGAGGCGGAGTTTCGTCGTCTTCCGGTTCTTAGCCCGAGTCCGAGCCCTGGGGTCGGGCGGAGCGGAGTTCGCCGTCTTCCGGGTCTTAGCCCGAGTCCGAGCCCTGGGGTCGGGCGGAGCGGAGTTTGCCGTCTTCCGGGTCTTAGCCCGAGTCCGAGCCCTGGGGTCGGGCGGAGCGGAGTTCGCCGTCTTCCGGGTCTTAGCCCGAGTCCGAGCCCTGGGGTCGGGCGGAGCGGAGTTCGCCGTCTTCCGGGTCTTAGCCCGAGTCCGAGCCCTGGGGTCGGGCGGAGCGGAGTTTGCCGTCTTCCGGGTCTTAGCCCGAGTCCGAGCCCTGGGGTCGGGCGGAGCGGAGTTCGCCGTGGCGCCTTTGGCAAGGCCTGACTGTCTGTCTGACTCACCCTTTCCGTTAAATGCTCCTGCAACTCGGTCAGTCGGTGTGGCGATTTAGTCAGGGTCGCTTCTGAGCGAAGCCAAGGCCTCGGGCGAGCCGGTGATGTGTCCGCCGTAAAAAGGGGGGCCTCGGGCGAGACGGAAGTCTCTCGAGGTCGGCTGCCCTTGGCCGAGGCTAGGCTCGGGTGAAGCGTGATCGAGTCACTCGTGTGGACTGATCCCTGACTTAATCGTACCCATCAGGCCTTTGCAGCTTTATGCTGATGGGGGTTACCAGCTGAGAATTAGGCGTCTTGAGGGTACCCCTAATTATGGTCCCCGACAGTAGCCCCCGAGCCTCGAAGGGAGTGTTAGCACTCGCTTGGAGGCTTTCGTCGCACTTTTTTGCAAGGGGACCAGCCTTTCTCGGTTGCATTTTGTTCCGGTGGGTGCGCGCGAGCGCACCCGCCGGGTGTAGCCCCCGAGGCCTCGAAGGAGTGGTTACACTCCTTCGAGGTCTTAATACCTTGCGTAATGTTTCGGCTGGTCTGGTCGTTCCCTCATGCGAACTGGCCGTAGCCCGGGTGCACGGTCGGGGCCCAAGCTCTCGGGCTGGTATGTTGACGCTGTCAACGGTTTGGCTGGAGCCGGTTTTTGCGAGAGCAGCCCCCGAGCCTCTGCACAGGGTGAGAGGATGATCAGGGACAGACTCAACTATTTACATACGCCCCTACGTCGCCTTTCCGCAAGGAGGAGGGGGGGAGTGCGCCATGTTACCCTCGATGGGCACCGAACATGGTGTCTCCGGTGAGCTGCAAGCGGGTAATCCGTGTGGGCGTCCGTGCCCCGTTCGTTGGGGGTCGGCTAGGGGCCCAGAGGCATGCCCAAAAGTACCTGCGGGTGATTTGCCGGACCCGGTCCCCTGGCGACGGGGTCCGAGGGCTCGATGCCTCCCTCCGATGGGATTCCGTTACAAGATCGTTCCCGCTGGTCTCGGAAATGTCCTAGGGTACCTCGGGAGCACAGCCCGAGCCTCGGTTATGTATCGAACGTACCCCTGGTCATCCCTCGCTCGGTGTCTGAGGCGACTGTGAACCCTTCGGGGGCCAGCCTTCGAACCCCTGATCAGTAATGGGCGCGGAGCCCGAGTAGCCTGAGGCGGCCATGGAGCCCTTCGGGGGGCTGGCCTTCGAACCCCTGACCAGTAGTGGGTGTCGGGCCCACGCGATCTGAGGCGACTGTTGAACCCTTCGGAGGGCCAGTCTTCGAACCCCTGATCAGTAGGGGGGGCTCGGAGCCCGGTTCCTTCGCGAAAAAGGATCCTTTTCGGGGTATCCCCCTTTCCCGGTCCCTGTTGCAAGAGATAGAGAAAGAGGAAAAAGGAAAAGGAAACGAAATCGAACGACGTGGCGTACCTCTTTTTGACGCGGTTATTACGGCGAAGGTGAAGCGTCGCGCGCTTCTCCCGCCAGAGGCGCCGCGTGTCCCGCCGCGGAGTTAATGCGACGGGGCGAGTGGTTGGCGGGGTGGCTGTTACGCGTGCGCGAGCCGCTTGAGGAACGGGTCACGGGCGCACCGTCTTCACGCCGTGGGAGGAGGCCCTCTCGCTGCCCCAGGATGAGACGTGAGTCTGGCTGACGACGTGACTGCTGCGCCCGCCCGCCTGCCACCGCCATTACTGCTGGCCCACTTTCGGTCGCTTTGACCAACGCGCCAGGCTAGCGCCGCTGGGTCGCCTCGAGTCGCGGCATAGGCTCCACAACCGAAGAGGCGCGACGGTGGCGCAATTGGCGGTGCGGTTGCTTGCATGCAGCAACTGGCGCGCCGGTTGCTTGACGCGTGGGCCTGGGCTTCCAAGCTGGCGTGTCAGAAGTCGGAGAAGCGCGTCCACCTGGCGCGGTTGCATGCCGTCTGCATGGCTGCCCGCCCCTTCCGCCCGTTGGTCTGGGCAAAAGTGGGGGGTCGTTTGTTCATTGTGGCTGTCGGGGCCTGAACATGTATGTAATTTCGGCACGGAGCCGTGTTTTTTCCTCATTTTCGAGCACTAAGTCTCGCCTGTTGGTTATCTGAACCGCTTTATCAAGCATGAGTCGCCCCGTGTCAAGGTGACGAGTGAGGTATCCGTATCCCTGAGGCGTAGGAATCCCTCGGCCCGTTCGGCCTTGTTGTCTGGGGCTCCCCTAGCTTAGTTAAAGAGACCCCTCGGCCGCCCTTCGATGAGCCGAGGCCAGGGGTAGCGATATCAGTATGAATAGAGGCGGAGTTGGCTCGAGAATGGGAACCTGGTTGGCCGAAGCCTAGTCGTGTTGTCCGTCAGCGGAGCCGACGCCAAAGTCGATCCGCCGAGGCCTCGGGTCGGACTGGCGCCTTTGGAAGTCGGTTGGCCGAGGCCCCAGGGGTAACCGGCCGAGCCGCCTGCTCGGGCCGGATTCCCGGAGGGGTCCCTGGACCGCGCCGCCGTCCGAGGCTGGGTCGGACATAGCTGAAGACGCCGTCGATGCCGAGGGTGCTACGGCTCCCTTCAGCGTGAAGACCCGAGCCTGCAGGATCAGGTCGTCTTGTGGCGTGTGCCTTCTGCGGCCGCCGAGGCCAGAAAACACACCCTCGCCGTGCTTGCGAAGCTGCGTCTTTTTTCCTCTTGTTTCGAGCATCTGGACTCCGTCGGTAACAGGGATGTTTGTGTGAGCGAGAGTTACTTCTCGCGGAAGGGACGAGTGAGGTATCCGTATCCCAGAGGCGTGGGAATCCCTCGGCTCAGTCGGCCTTGCCGCTTACACGTACTTTCACCCGTCCATGAGGCCCTGTCCCCGACTTAGTCGAGAAAGCTTGAAGGACTGCTTCGGCAGGAGAGCTTCCGAGCGTGAAGACTTGTTCGGTCCGCGGAGTCGCTTTATCCGAGCGTGAGTTACTTATCGCAGAAGGTGATGAGTGAGGTATCCATATCCCGGAGGCGTAGGAGTCCCTCGGCTCGGTCAGCCTTGGCTGCTTACGTGTACTCCGTCGTTTCCAGGATCCGCTTTTCGAAGTAGTCAAGAAGCACGAGAGTAATCCTGCTAGAAAGAGATCCTTTTTCGAGGAAAAATTCGACGCAGAGGGGGTCTCCCCCCTTTTAGCCCCCGAGGGAGGGTCGGGCTTTGCCGAGGCTAGGCCGACCCTTCCTTGATGACTAAACTTTGCGCAGGTGCGAGGTATATGAACAACTTGGAAACATCTTAAGGGTAGAAGCGACGTAGCTGTTTGATGTTCCAGGCGTTGCCGTAGATCTCGCCTTGATTGTTGGCCAGCTTGTATGTTCCGGGCTTCAGAACTTTGGCGATGACGAATGGCCCTTCCCAGGGGGGGCGTGAGCTTGTGCCTCCCTCGGGCGTCTTGCCGCAGCCGAAGCACCAGATCGCCCACCTGGAGGTCTCGGGACCGGACCCCTCGGGCGTGGTAGCGTCGCAGGGACTGCTGGTACCGCGCCGAGTGTAGTAAGGCCCTGTCCCGAGCCTCCTCCAGCTGGTCCAGCGATTCTTCTCGGCTAGCTTGGTTGCTTTGATCGGTGTAGGCCCTCGTCCTCGGGGAGCCGTATTCCAGGTCAGTGGGCAAGATAGCTTCAGCCCCGTAGACCAGAAAAAACGGCGTGAAACCCGTGGCGCGACTCGACGTCGTCCTTAGGCTCCAGACCACCGAGGGGAGTTCCTTCATCCACCGCTCGCCGAACTTGTTGAGGTCGTTGTAGATCCGAGGCTTGAGCCCTTGTAGAATCATGCCGTTGGCACGCTCTACTTGCCCATTCGACATGGGATGAGCCACGGCGGCCCAGTCTACCCGGATATGGTGATCCTCGCAAAAATCCAAGAATTTTTTGCCGGTGAACTGGGTGCCGTTGTCGGTGATGATGGAGTTCGGGACCCCGAAGCGATGGATGATGTTGGTGAAGAACGCCACCGCTTGCTCGGACCTGATGCTGTTCAGAGGTCGGACCTCGATCCACTTGGAGAATTTGTCGATGGCGACCAGCAGGTGCGTGTAGCCCCCGGGCGCCTTCTGCAAGGGACCGACGAGGTCCAGACCCCATACGGCGAAGGGCCAGGTGATGGGTATCGTCTGCAGAGCCTGAGCGGGCAGGTGGGTCTGCTTCGCATAGAATTGGCACCCTTCGCAGGTGCTGACGATTCTAGTGGCGTCAGCCATCGCCGTTGGCCAGTAGAAGCCTTGCCGGAAAGCATTCCCGACAAGGGCTCGGGGCGACGCGTGGTGGCCACAAGCCCCCGAGTGTATTTCTTGCAGCAGTTCCCGACCTTCGGTGATGGAGATGCACCGCTGGAGCATGCTCGAGGGGCTGCGATGGTAGAGCTCCTCTTCATCGCCCAGCAAGACGAACGACTTGGCGCGTCGCGCTACCCGCCGAGCCTCGACTTGGTCGGGGGGTAGCTCTCCTCGACGGAGATATTGCAGGTACGGGGCCTGCCAATCTCGATCAGGCGTGGCCCCGCTCTGCTCTTCCTCGACGTCCAGTGCCTCGCCCTCGGGGGCCGAGGGTACCTCGGGCTGAGCCGAGGGTGCCTCGGCTTGAGCCGAGGGTGCCTCGGGCTCGGGCACGTCGTCGATCTTGACAGAGGGTCGATGCAGATCCCGGGAGAAGATGTCCGGGGGGACCGTCGTTCGCCCCGAGGCTATTTTAGCCAGCTCGTCTGCGGTTTCGTTGTAGCGCCGAGCGATGTGGTTGAGCTCGAGCCCGAAGAACTTGTCTTCCAGGCGCCGAACCTCGTCGCAGTAGGCCTCCATCTTCGGGTCGCGGCAGTGGGAGTTCTTCATGACTTGGTCGATGACGAGCTGCGAATCACCACAGGCGTCGAGGCGTCTGACCCCTAGCTCGATGGCGATCCGCAACCCGTTGACCAGAGCTTCGTACTCGGCCACATTGTTGGACGCCGGGAAATGGAGGCGCAGCACGTAGCGCAGGTGCTTTCCAAGGGGCGAGATGAAGAGCAGGCCCGCGCCGGCTCCTGTCTTCATCAGCGACCCATCGAAAAACATGGTCCAGAGCTCCGGTTGGATCGGAGCCGTCGGCAACTGGGTGTCAACCCATTCGGCCACGAAGTCCGCCAACACCTGGGACTTGATGGCCTTCCGAGGGGCGAACGAGATCGTTTCGCCCATGATTTCCACCGCCCACTTTGCGATCCTGCCCGAGGCCTCTCGGCACTGGATGATCTCCCCCAGGGGGAAGGATGACACCACAGTTACCGGATGAGACTCGAAGTAGTGTCGCAGCTTCCGCCTTGTCAGGATCACAGCATATAGCAGCTTTTGAACTTGTGGGTAGCGGATCTTGGTCTCGGACAGCACTTCGCTGACGAAGTAGACCGGCCTCTGAACGGGCAATGCATGCCCTTCCTCTTGCCTCTCGACCACAATCGCGGCGCTAACCACCTGAGTGGTCGCGGCGACGTAGACCAAGAGGGCTTCTCCATCCGCCGGGGGCACCAAGACAGGCGCCTTCGTAAGGAGCGCCTTCAGGTTGCCGAGGGCTTCCTCGGCCTCAGGGGTCCAAGCGAAACACTCGGCCTTTCTTAAGAGGCGGTACAGAGGCAGACCTCTTTCGCCGAGGCGTGAGATGAAGCGGCTCAGGGCCGCGAGGCATCCCATGACCCTCTGTACACCTTTTAAGTCCTTGATGGGCCCCATGCTGGTGATGGCCGCGATCTTCTCCGGGTTGGCTTCAATGCCTCGCTCGGAGACGATGAACCCTAGGAGCATGCCTCGGGGCACCCCGAAGACACACTTCTCAGGGTTGAGCTTGACTCCTTTCGCCTTGAGACATCGGAATGTCACTTCAAGGTCGGAGAGGAGGTCGGAAGCCTTCCTTGTCTTGACTACGATGTCATCGACGTAGGCCTCGACTGTGCGACCGATGTGTTCGCCGAACACATGGTTCATGCACCGCTGGTACATCGCGCCCGCATTCCTCAAACCGAACGGCATGGTGACATAGCAGTACATGCCGAACGGCGTGATGAAAGAAGTCGCGAGCTGGTCGGACTCTTTCATCCGGATCTGGTGATACCCCGAGTAGGCATCGAGGAAGGACAGGGTTTCGCACCCAGCGGTGGAATCCACGATTTGATCGATGCGGGGCAGAGGGTAGGGAACCTTCGGACATGCTTTGTTGAGACCAGTGTAGTCTACACACATCCGCCATTTCCCCCCTTTTTTCCTCACAAGCACAGGGTTGGCGAGCCATTCGGTATGGAATACCTCTTTGATGAACCCTGCTGCCATTAGCTTGTGGATCTCTTCGCCAATCACTCTGCGCTTCTCCTCGTCGAATCGGCGCAGAGACTGCCTGACGGGTCGGGCTCCGGCCCGAATATCCAGCGAGTGCTCGGCGACATCCCTCGGTATGCCGGGCATGTCTGAGGGACTCCACGCAAAGACGTCGGCGTTTGCGCGGAGAAAGTCGACGAGCACTGCTTCCTATTTGGGGTCGAGCCCGGAACCGATCCGGACCTGCTTGGTGGTGTCGCCACTGGGGTCAAGAGGGACGGCCTTAACCGTCTCTGCTGGCTCGAAGTTGCCGGCATGGCGCTTCACGTCTGGCACCTCCTTGGAGAGGTTCTCCAGGTCGGCGATGAGGGCCTCGGACTCGGCGAGGGCCTCGGCGTACTCCACGCACTCCACGTCGCATTCGAACGCGTGTTTGTACGTGGGGCCGACGGTGATGACCCCGTTGGGGCCCGGCATCTTAAGCTTCAGGTAGGTGTAGTTGGGGACGGCCATGAACTTTGCGTAACATGGCCTCCCTAGTACGGCGTGGTAGGTTCCTCGAAACCCGACCACCTCGAACGTCAGGGTCTTCCTTCGGAAGTTGGAGGGCGTCCCGAAGCAGACGGGGAGGTCGAGTCGCCCGAGGGGCTGGACGCGCTTCCCAGGGATGATCCCGTGGAAGGGCGCAGCGCCTCCTCGGACGGAGGATAGATCGATGCGCAGGAGCTTGAGGGTCTCGGCGTAGATGATGTTGAGGCAGCTGCCCCCATCCATCAGGACCTTGGTGAGCCTGACATCGCCGACAACGGGGTCGACGACGAGCGGGTATTTCCCCAGGCTCGGCACATGGTCGGGGTGGTCGGCCTGGTCGAAGGTGATGGGCTTGTCGGACTAGTCTAGGTAGACTGGCGCCGCCACCTTCGCCGAGCAGACCTCCCGGCGCTCTTGCTTGCGATGTCGAGCCGAGGCATTCGCCGCATGCCCTCCATAGATCATGAAGCAGTCGCGGACCTCGGGGAACTCTCCTGCTTGGTGATCTTCGTTCTTGTCGTCGTCGCGGGCCCTGCCACCCTCGGCGGGTGGCCCGGCCCTGTGGAAGTGACGCCGAAGCATAATGCACTCCTCGAGGGTGTGCTTGACGGGCCCCTGATGGTAGGGGCACGGCTCCTTGAGCATCTGGTCGAAGAGGTTCGCACCTCCAGGGGGCTTCCGAGGGTTCTTGTACTCGGCGGCGGCGACAAGGTCCGCGTCAGCGGCGTCGCGTTTCGATTGCGACTTCTTCTTGCCTTTCTTCTTGGCGCCGCGCGGAGTAGACGCCTCGGGGGCCTCTTCCGATGGGCGGCCCTGGGGCTGCTTGTCCTTTCGGAAGATAGCCTCGACCGCCTCCTGGCCAGAGGCGAACTTGGTGGCGATGTCCATCAGCTCGCTCGCCCTGGTGGGGGTCTTGCGACCCAGCTTGCTCACCAGGTCGCGGCAAGTGGTGCCGGCGAGGAACGCGCCGATGACATCCGAGTCGGTGATGTTGGGCAGCTCGGTGCGCTGCTTCGAGAATCACCGGATGTAGTCCCGGAGCGACTCCCCCGGCTGTTGCCGGCAGCTTCGAAGGTCCCAGGAATTCCCGGGGCGCACGTATGTGCCCTGGAAATTCCCAGCGAAGGCTTGGACCAAGTCGTCTCAGTTGGAGATCTGCCCCGGGGGTAGGTGCTCCAACCAGGCGCGAGCAGTGTCGGAGAGGAACAGGGGGAGGTTACGGATGATGAGGTTGTCGTCGTCCATCCCACCCAGTTGGCAGGCAAGGCGGTAGTCCGCGAGCCACAGTTCTGGTCTCGTTTCCCCCGAGTACTTCGTGATAGTAGTCGGGGGTCAGAACCGGGTCGGGAATGGCGCCCGTCGGATGGCCCGACTGAAGGCCTGCGGACCGGGTGGTTCGGGCGAGGGACTCCGATCCTCCCCGCTGTCGTAGCGCCCCCCACGCCTGGGGTGGTAGCCTCGGCGCACCCTTTCGTCGAGGTGGGCCCGACGGTCGCGTCGATGGTGCTCGTTGCCGAGGTGGCCCGGGGCCGCAGGCGCGGTGTTGCGCGTGCGCCCGGTGTAGACCGAGGCTTCCCGCATGAATCAGGAAGTCGCGGCATGAGGTTCCGAGGGATATCCTTGCCTTCGGGAGGCAGTGCTCTCGGCCCGTCGGGCCGCAGCGCCTTCCAGGAGATTCTTGAGCTCTCCCTGGATTCGCCGACCCTCGGTGGTTGATGGCTCCGACATCGCGCGGAGGAGCATCGCTGCGGCTGCCAGGTTCTGACCAACCCCGCTGGATGCGGGCGGCGGCCTGACCCTGTCATCGTTGGCGACGCGGTGCTGGAGACCTTGGGGCAGGTGACGTATTTCTCCGACCAGGGGTTGGTCCGCCCATACCTGCCCGACGTCCCGACGGATCGGCTCAAGCGCTCCTGTTCCCTCGTCGAGCCTGGCCTGCGCCTCGCGGACTTGCTCGAGTTGTGGGTTGTAACCCCCCGCCGGAGCGGGGACCACAGCTAGCTCCCGTGGGATGTCGGCGCGAGGCACCGGCCTAGGAAGATCACCGTCCTCCGGCGTGCCGAGACGGTTGCCTTCGGAGAGATCCCCTAGCTCGATGTGGAAACATTCGCGGCTTGGGCCGCAGCTCTCGTCGCCAATGCTGCGGCTTCCGTCGGAACCGTCGGATAGGCAGTAGTCACATGCGGTCATGAAGTCCCGCATGGCACTGGGGTTGCCAAGTCCGGAGAAATCCCAACAGACGCTGGGGTCGTCATCTTCCTCGGACCCAGAGGGCCCGTAGGTTGAGACGTCCGTCAGCCTGTCCCAAGGCGACCGTATACGAAACCCCAGTGGGGTTGCACTCGCCTCAATGAGAGCGCCCGCCAAGACGAGGTCGTTTGGCGGGTTGAGGCCGAGTCGAAATGACGCAAGATGGGAGTTAGCCGGTACCTTTTGGTCGACGAGGAGCGACGTAGTCACATCGGGGACTGGTTGCACCGTCATCTCAGGTACGAGGGCGACGTCCTGCAGGCTTTCCGCGAGCGCGCCGGCGTCGTCTTCTTGCTCGGGGTCAGCGTGTCGCAGGGGGACGGCACCTGCCTTCGTCTTGCACGCGAGGTCGACGTCCGGCGTGCCTTCCGTCGGGGCGTCGGGGGCGTCGATTCGCTCGACGGCCAACGAAGCGCGGCCTCCCGCTTGGCCTTGATGGCCCCGCCTCCTTCTCCGTTGGCGGGGGAGAGAACGGAGCGAGCTCGAATGTTGTTCTTCCACCACGCGGGGAAGGTGTCGTCGATTCCGCCGCCGGCGAGCGGGTTGTCGGCCGCCATTGTCGTTGTCGCGCGGCGGTGGAAGAAGTATCATGTCATAGCTGCCGTCGAAGGACATGAACTCAAGAGTCCCGAAACGAAGCACCGCCCCGGGCCGGAGAGGTTGCTGGAGATTGCCCATCTGGAGCTTGACGGGGAGCTGTTCGTCAGCACGCAGCAGGCCCCTACCTGGCGCGCCAACTGTCGGCGTTTCGAGACAGGGGGGTCCCAAAGCCGACGAGTGAGTGTGCTGCGTGCCCCAGCCCAGATGGGTCGAGCGCGTGGGCGAGCGCGAAGGAGGGAGAGGCGAGGTGGCCAGAGTCGAGCGTGAGAGAGGTGGAAGTCCCGCGGCCTTCGTGTTCGTCCCGCGCCCAGGTCGGGTGCGCTTGCAGTAGGGGGGTTACAAGCGTCCACGCGGGTGAGGGAAGCGAGCGGCCCCAAGAGAGCGCCTGTCCCGTCCTCGGTCCCGCGCGGCCCACCTTCTCTAAGAAGGCCCTGGTCCTCCCTTTTATAGTCGTAAGGAGAGGATCCAGGTGTACAATGGGGAGTGTAGCAGAGTGCTACGTGTCTAGCGGAGAGAAAGCTAGCGCCCTAGGTACATGCCAATGTGGCAGCCGGAGAGGTCTTGGCACCTTGCTGGCGTGATGTCGTGGCTGTCGGAGGTGTGACGGAGCCTGGCGAAGGGACAGCTGTTGGAGCGGTCGAGTCCTTGCTGACGTCGCCCTGCTTCCGTAAGAGAGCAGGGGGCCGCCGTCGTCACAGAGCTTGTGGAGCGCCATCATTGCCCATCCGGCGAAGCTGGCCGGATGGGACGCCGGTCTTGTTCTTCGTGACCCGAGTCGATTCGGGGTAGGACGATGATGACGCTTCCTGTTGACGTGGCGGGTCTGTGCCCTAGGCGGGGTGACGTGGGGGCTCCTCCGAAGCCGAGGTTGAGTCTGTCTTCTGTTGCCGAGGCCGAGTCCGAGCCATGGGGTCGGGCGAGGCGGAGGTCGTTTGGCCGAGGCCAGGGCGGAGTCCGAGCCCTGGGGTCGGGCGAGGCAGAGTTTCGTCGTCTTCCGGGTCTTAGCCCGAGTCCGAGCCCTGGGGTCGGGCGGAGCGGAGTTCGCCGTCTTCCGGGTCTTAGCCCGAGTCCGAGCCCTGGGGTCGGGCGGAGCGGAGTTCGCCGTCTTCCGGGTCTTAGCCCGAGTCCGAGCCCTGGGGTCGGGCGGAGCGGAGTTCGCCGTCTTCCGGGTCTTAGCCCGAGTCCGAGCCCTGGGGTCGGGCGGAGCGGAGTTCGCCGTCTTCCGGGTCTTAGCCCGAGTCCGAGCCCTGGGGTTGGGCGGAGCGGAGTTCGCCGTGGCGCCTTTGGCAAGGCCTGACTGTCTGTCTGACTCACCCTTTGCGTTAAATGCTCCTGCAACTCGGTCAGTCGGTGTGGCGATTTAGTCAGGGTCGCTTCTGAGCGAAGCCAAGGCCTCGGGCGAGCCGGTGATGTGTCCGCCGTAAAAAGGGGGGCCTCGGGCGAGACGGAAGTCTCTCGAGGTCGGCTGCCCTTGGCCGAGGCTAGGCTCGGGTGAAGCGTGATCGAGTCACTCGTGTGGACTGATCCCTGACTTAATCGTACCCATCAGGCCTTTGCAGCTTTATGCTGATGGGGGTTACCAGCTGAGAATTAGGCGTCTTGAGGGTACCCCTAATTATGGTCCCCGACAGTACCTATTTTTGTTTGGTGAATGAACTTGATGTGCATTCATTTAGTTTGAGTTATGCATGAGTTTGAAGAGAAATAGATAAAGTAAAGAAGAGGAAATAGAAAAAAGAAGCAGCCCCTTTCTCCCATTTAGCCTGCTCACGGCCCAGCTCCTGGCCTGCGCCACTGCACCCTCACCCTTGGCCCACGTGCCCTCCACGGCCCAACCACCTCGCGTGACTAGCAGCGCTCTTGCGCCGGCCCAGCGTGACCCGTTCCCGCGCACGCCCTAGGCCAAGCCGCCGCGCCACTCGCTCCCAGCATCCGCACCACATCCCCACATTGCACGCACGCATGCCGCCAGGCCCGCCCGTCAGCCGAAGAGTGTCGCCCCCTATTCATCTTCCTCCAACTTCCACGCCCATGTTGCGGCTTCTTAGGAAAACCCCCTGCCCCCTGGACGCGCCTATTGAGGCTCCCCATCCTCTGCTCGTCTAGCCTAGCCTGGATCTACCCCACTCTCTCCCCCAACGAACTGCCCACGTTGTTCCTCACCTGGTATGTCCGCCTCGTTGCTCCTACCCGCCGGCGCTGTCAAGCCTCCGCTGGTGCCACCGCGACCCGCCTTCTTCCTCGTCTCCGGTGGACTTTATCATCTCTGGTGAGCATTTTTCCCTTTCCTGTTCTTTGGTTCTGGTATTTCCTTCGCACGAAGACGACATGGTCGCACAGCCGTGCCCTACAGGCTACTGCAAGCCACACCGTGCGTGCCACCTTGTTTGCTCCGGCTACGCTCCGGCGAGCCGCCGGTGCCATCCTGCCCTGACAAGCCGAGCTACGCTCGCGCCTTTACGCCTAGCCGCGCGCTAGTGAGCCTCGCTGTGTCGTGTGTGGGCACCTGCACGCGCTCACGCTAGATGTGTGTCGTGGTGCGGTGCCGCGTCGTACCCTCGCCCGGCTCCACGCTTCTGCGCTCGCGCCTAGAGTTGCGGTGTCGTCTCCACTAGTACACAGAGCCTCTATAGTGGCGGTTCTAGAGACATTTTCACTGGCGTTTTTCTGTGCCGCCAGTGCTAGGGGTCAGTGGAAATCACCATTTCCACTGGCGGTTATTCAAGAACAGCCAGTGGAAATAGCATTTCCACTGGCGGTTTTCTTAAGCAACCGCTAGTGGAAATAGCATTTCCACTGGCGGTTTTCTTAATAAAACTGCCAGTGGAAATGCTATTTCCACTGGCGGTTTGTTTTATTTAGCCGCCATTGGAAAGGTTTCCCGCCTTTTTTTAAATTTTCGTACTGAAATTTATATATTTACACACACAAACATATATATATATATATATATTGATATTGATAAACATGTAGTATTGATATTAAAAGCAACATGGAATTAAATTCTATCATACATTTATATACAACAAAGTCTTGTTTACAACCATGTATGCATCACACATTATATACATCAAAGTTTTCACTTAAGCTCTAATAACTATCTCCGCTAAGAGATAGTCTACTAATTTCTGTTAGTATTCTAAACTCTGGCAAAGCTAATGTTCCGGAAGCATCGTGATATTTCCCTTCTGCGGGAATGACCTCTTTCAATATGAATGTGCACAGGTCCTCAACTATGCCATACAATGCACCTTCAGTCAAGTTCTCCGGGCTTCCTTGTTGAAATTGTTGTAAAGGAAGTTTATAAACATCATCTATTTATACTCAATAATAACACATTTGCATCTTTAATGACATAAATACATACGTGACTATTACTAATAATACCTTGCCAGGGTTCGTGATGTATCGTCCGTTCATTCTCATGAACTCGCACACGTAGAACCCACATAGGACCGATCCGGGTGGTTGCTTGTGGCACTACATAACGGGAGATTGGTTATTTAGTTGCAACATTGTCCTATGTACATACATGTATGATATGTATTCATAAATTCACATATTTACCGGCCAATTATAATGGATGTCTAGTGGCACGCCTTTTTTGGACGTGTCGTACTTTCCACCATGTAGCTTATAAAACCTAAATGCCCTGTGATCTCAAATAGAATCACCATGTTATTCTACAATTCTCATCGATATAAGTATGCATGCATAGAAAAGTCTTACAGCTCTAAGATGCTGAGGAATTTTGAATAGGTCGAAGGCTCGGTGTGCAAGGAGTCGAGCACCAGCACCTTTCCAACCTTAGGATAAATGAAGAAGCATATCCAGTGGTCCATGTACGAATCAAACTTGTGATACATGTGTATTCAAATTATTAATTTTATTTATGTAAAATCACACTTACTTAAAGTTGTACGGGGCCACTATGGATTCCCTGTCTTGAAATTGAAGCATTGCGTGTCCTATGTAGGTGGCGTATCTTGCTTCAAAATCCTTCTTCAGATCCTGGATATGCACCTCAATTTCTTCGTCTGTTAGCCCCTGTAATGCTTCATTGCCTTTTCCGATTCTAAAAGTGTGGTTATCCTCGCATATCTTTATTGGGTTGAGATACCCAACCCTTTTACTGGAACTAGCATTGGGATTGGTACCATAAAGGATCTCCTGCTGATCATGTTGCATTCTGCAACGCACACGTGCATGTCAGATATTGAAAATTTATACAACTCACTAATAATAACACATATATGTGGAGTATGAGTGACACTTACAATGCAAATATGGTTACAAGTTGCACGTCGAGTCTCTGAAGGTTCATCATTAACCACATGTCCTCGAATGTAACAACGGCTTTTTGATTTGAACCAATAAAAGCATGGGCTGGTATATTAACAATGATGGTGTCGATGCCAACTGAAGATGCCCGCATGTACCAATCATGCAACCTTTTAATATTAGCCGTGACCTTCCTTAGTTTCTCAAAAGTGAGTAGTGGTCTGCCCGGCACATATTTTTAGGCACATTTTTATAATCTGCCTTAGTTGGCTTCTTTATCTTTGCGGCCATTGCCTCAGCCTTTTTTGCGGACTCCTCGAGATCGGCCAAATCAACAGTGTCTGACGTGAGGCTTCGTCCAATCCCTTTCAAAAAACGAACAGTGCTGGCAGTGGATTTACTCTTCTTTTTCTTATCGAACGGGGACACTAATTTTGGTATAGAAACTTTAGATTTCTTTGATGGTCGTGGAGATGGCTGTGGAGAAGGTGGATCCCTGAAGGGCGATGTATGTGGCGGAGACGGTGGGCCACCATGAGGATGAGGAGAAGGAGTGTCAGAAAGAGGATGAGGAGCAGCATGTGAAGTTTGAGGAGGTGATGATGGATGTACAATAGGAACAACAATTTGAGAAGGCGGAGACGGTTGGGCCTGCGACGAATTCGACCAATCAACCAATTCGACATCCCTTCGAGGCCAAAGGATAAAATTCTTGATAGCTTGTCCAAGTGTCTCGATACCTTCGGGCCCAGGGATGTCTAGCATGTCGTCCTCGTATCCTTGGACGACTGTCGTCACTTCTACCCTGCAATATTCTTCTGGAATGTCGTTTCCATGGAACTTGCATCTTGGGATCGCAAGGCCTGTGGCTACTTTCTTTGTACGCTGATTGTTAATACCATATCTTATAACTAGTGTGCATGACACAGGCCTTGTGATGTCATCAACTAGATAGCGGACCTTATTTCCCGTTGGCGCGACAGAGCTTGGGATGGTCGTACCCTCGGTTGCAGCCGGCGTTTGAGCTGCTGGAATTATTTGCATCTGTGGAGTGGTCATCTGTTGAACAGACATCGCACTCGCCATCGCCAATTGCTGCATCAATTCTGGAGGAGGATTCGATAGCATTTCAGACATCAGGCCTTTGAACTCTTTCTTGGCCTCCTCCTTAAAATAATTCGCCATCTCTTCCTTGTATCGATCACGTTTCTTGTACAGACCTTCCCATTGTGGTCCGAATCCTTCCTTCCATCCTTCCTTAGATGAGATTCCTCGTACACGACCAGGATGCTCAGGGCTACCGAGACCAACCGTTAGAATGTCTTTCTCCCTTTGCGGCTTAAATGTTCCTTCACTCTGCTTAGCTGCAATTGCATATATGTTTTTTGCCGCTTCTTCGACAGTGGGATCATCAAAAGATACACCAGACTCAGTTTCCCTTGGTTTTCTAGCACGGATCCAATTAGTTGTCCTTTCACCAAGTTGCTCGGACAGCGTCGACAACCCTGCAGCCTTCTTCTCGGCGTCTTCTTGTCTCCATTTAGGAACCTGACGCTTGTAACCACATGTGCCAAGGTGGTGGCGGTATTTGTACTTCTTAGACAGTTCTGAATTTGCCTCACTTAGCGATATGAAATCAGGGCTGCTCCTCTGCTCTAGAAATACTGCCCACTGACCTGCTGAGATTTTATATTTTTTCTTCGGGTCTAGGCCTTTCTTTGCAAACTTTGTATTCATCTCAGACCTCCAGTTTCGGAAATTGATTGCAAACTGCTTCATCGTGTATTTTTTCATGAGTTCTTCTGAACCACCGGGCAAAACGAACCTCGTTATTAGCTTATTCCACATTTGATTCTTGACATCATCTGATACATCTCTCCACTGTCGGATTGTGATGTCAAGATTATCTCTAACTAAGAACCCAAGTGCATTCCGGAACTTAGGCAGTGCCTCTTCTGGAGCTAGGGGCTGACCATTCGGGCTCACGTCTGTGATTTTATATGTCTTGTCAGGAAACTTGTTTAGCCCCCTGTCACCTCTGTTCCGATCGCTCTGCTTCCTTTTCCTTGACCTCTCGGTGGTTGTCTCGGTCGATTCCGGTGCGCCTTGGGTCGGTTCCGGTGTGCCTTGGATCGGTTCCGGTGCGTCTTGGGTCGGTTCCGGTGCGTCTTAGTATCGTGCCGCAGCTTTTTCGAGCATCGCACGAAATTGAGACAAGACCTCCTATTCATGTAATAAAGTGCACAAGAAATCATGCATGTGTAATAGACATTGTGAAATCAGCTAATTAATTAGGTACACACACGAAATTAAGGATGTGTAATTTACCTCATGTTCTTGTGGATCATAAGTAGGGTCACGTTGCAACTCACGCGCAGCGGCCCTATCTATCCTAGTGGTAGGAAAAGGGTCGCTAGGCGTTTCATATCCTTCACTGCTGGATTCTTCTTGAGCAACACTCTTGTCCATGTGGTCGGGCCCTAATCCTTGGTTCTTGGTTGGAGAACTCATTAAGCTACATATTAACATAAGCAATAATTAAATTCATATTAACAAATACCCTAACCCTTAACCACTAACACTAACCCTAAGCCCTAACCCTAACCCCTAATATTGTGATACGAATATTATTGAGTTACGTGTAGAGAGGGAGAGTCGTATAGGACGTAGAGAGAGAGATGGAGAGTCGTATAGAACGTATAGAGGGAGAGGGAGAGAGGAGGAGTCGTAAAGGACGTATAGAGAGGGAGAGATGGAGAGAGGGAGATGGAGAGTCGTATAGAACGTATAGAGAGAGAGAGGGAGAGAGGAGGAGTCGTATAGGACGTATAGAGAGGGAGAGAGAGGGAGATGGAGAGTCGTATAGAACGTATAGAGAGAGAGAGGGAGAGAGGAGGAGTCGTATAGGATGTATAGAGAGGGAGAGAGGGAGATGGAGAGTCGTATAGAACGTATAGAGAGAGAGGGAGAGAGGAGGAGTCGTATAGGACGTATAGAGAGGGAGAGAGAGGGAGAGATGGAGAGTCGTATAGAACGTATAGAGAGGGAGAGAGGGAGAGAGGAGGAGTCGTATAGGACGTAGAGAGAGAGAGATGGAGGAGTCGTATAGAACGTATAGAGAGGTGATGAGAACTTGCTCTGGTCAAGTGGGGTTCTGATGAGTTGCTCTTAATCGAAGCAACGCAAGTGTGTCGTACGTCGTCTTCTAATTTCACTAGCTAATAGTACTACAATGGAATACGTTGTTTACTAGAGAGTGGAAGCCAAAAAAACATTTTATACTAGTGAATCTAGTCTACATTTTACAATGGAATACGTTGTTTACAATGGAATACAATAGAATACGTTGTTTACAATAGAATACGTTGTTTACAATGGAATACAATGGAAAAAAACATGCTTTCTGTTGCTCTCTCCTCTCTCTCTCCATCTCCCTCCCTTTCCTCTCTCTTCCCTCCCTCCCTCTCCCTCTCTTTCCTCTCTCTTCCCTTTCCCTCTCTCTCCTCTCTCTCTCTCTCCCTCCACTCTCTTTCCTATATATACACTCCCTCTCCCTCCCTCCACTCTCTTTCCTCTCTCTTCCCTTTCCCTCTCTCCTCTCCATCTCCCTCCCTTTCCTCTCTCTCTTCCCTCCCTCCCTCTCCCTCTCTTTCCTCTCTCTTCCCTTTCCCTCTCTCTCCTCTCTCTCTCCCTCCACTCTCTTTCCTATATATACACTCCCTCTCCCTCCTCTCTCTTCTCTCTCTCTCCCTCCCTCCACTCTCTTTCCTCTCTCTTTTCTCTTTCCCTCTCTCCTCTCCTCTCTCTTCCCTCTCCCTCCTCTCTCTTCTCTTCTCTCACTCTCTCTCACTCTCTGCAGAGACGCGCGCAGGGGGTTTACACCCTAAACTCTCTCCCTCTCTTCCCTCTTCCTCCTCTCTCTTCCCTCTCACTCTCTCACTCTTCCTAGGCTTAGGGTTTACGCGCGGCGGCGGCGGCGCGTGCATGCCCGAGCGATCATAGTCGAAGAAAGGGAGAGAGAGAGAGAAGAACTTACCTACGGCGAGGGGACGACGGCGTGGACGACGGTGGCGCACGACGGAGAAAATCGCCGGGCGAAATTTTGGCAGCCTGACGACGGGAAGATGGAAAGACAGGGCGCCAATGACTTAGCGAATTTTTCGGCCCCGCGCGCGCTCCTTTATATAGGAGATATTTCTACTGGAGGTTCTCTATGACAACCGCCAGTAGAAATCATTTCTACTGGCGGTTGTCATAGAGAACCGCCAGTAGAAATGCCATCCACAGACTATGGAGGCCATTTCTACTGGTGGTTGTAATCGAGAACCGCCAGTAGAAATGCCATCCACAGACTGTGGAGGCCATTTATACTGGCGGTTTTCGTTGTGAACTGCCAGTAGTAATGTTTTTAGTATATTATTTTTTATTGTATATTCATACATTAAGTATATAAATTTTTATACATATTAAATATATAAATATATATATTTATTATACATAATATATATATATATATTACTTCTCTCTCTCCCTCCTCTCTCTCTCTCCCCTCTCTCTCTCCCCTCTCTCTCCCTCCTCTCTCTCCCTCCTCTATCTCTCCCTCTCTCTCCTCTCTCTCTCTCTCCTCTCTCTCTCCTCTCTCTCCTCTATCTCTCTCTCTCCTCTCTCTCCTCTCCCTAGCTCCTCTCTCTCCCCTCTCCCTTTCTCTCCTCTCTCTCCTCTCTCTCTATCCTCTCTCTCCCTCTCCTCTCTCTCTCCTCTCTCTCCTCTATCTCTCTCCTCTCTCCCTCCTCTATCTCTGCTCTCTCCCTCCTCTCTCTTCCCTCTCTCTCCCTCCTCTATCTCTACCTCTCTCTCCTCTCTCTCTCTCTCTCCTCTCTCTCTTTCCTCTCTCTCCTTTCTCTCTTCTCTCTTTCTCCTATCTCTCTCTCCCTCTCTCTCTCCTCTCTAGAAAGTCACTAGAATGCCCGTTCTTGTAGTGTTTAAATACTACATCGTCTCCTGGCTTCGCGTCTCTCATCACCATTGGTGTGAAGTTCTTTCACAAGTATCAGATCTGGTAAACATCTTTCCAAGTTCTTTCACAACATGTTCTTTGAAAATGCTTGTTTCTTACTGCCTGATATGTATATATTAGTCGAATAGTCCTCCCTGCTTTTATTTTACCTCGCGTTCTAGGTGATAAACCATGACCGGGAAAAATACCACGGCTTCCTCTGACGGCGGCACTCCAAAGAAAGCCAAGGTGGTGGTGGAGGATGAGGAAGAGGCGGGGTTGGAGGATGAGGAAGAGGCGACTGTGACACTATCCGTGGAGAAGGACGCACTGGAGTGCGACATCTGCTGCCTACCCTTCCAGTCCGAAGTTTTCATGGCAAGTCAGATTACCATGCATGTATATATACAGTACATATTGATCGGTAGGCTCCAGCATGATGCTCTGCTTTGTGTAAAATCAGTGCAAGAACGGGCATTCTGGATGTGCAAAGTGATGCATCCGCACGGACGGTAAGTGCTGGATCTGCTCCGAGCGCATTGGCAACAATAGCTCTCTCTCCCTCTCCCTCTCCTCTCTAGAAAGTCACTAGAAAGTCGTGTAAAATTACATGCTTCGGTTTGTCGCTAACAATAATCAATTACATGACATGTCCTAACAATAATCAATTACATGACAACTATATAATCTAGGGAGCTATTGTTCTGCCTTGTCCATCGTGGCGTACCCAGGGCATCGAATTGCGTGGGATGCTTCGCTCAATGTTCCTTATCTTGGTTGGATGGTCTATGAAAAGAGACATGTCGTTGAACTGGTTAAAATCCTCTAAATCAGATACACCATCAACTCCTATAGCTTGTTGTTTTCCAGGAAAAACTACATGCTTCGGTTTGTCGGTGCTTTTCTTCTCATTGTTAGAAATGATCTGTTCAGCATAGAAGACCTATGCAGCACGATTAGCAAGGATCCATGGGTCATCTTTGTAACCTACCTTACTTAGATCAAGAACTCTGACCCTATAGTTGTCTACCGTGACATGTTTGTCTTCAACCCATTGACATCGGAAAATCGAGATCTGAAATGTACCATAGTCTAGTTCCCATATGTCCTCAATAAAGCCAAAATATGTAATAATCTCACCAGTTTCATCATCTATGGCCTCGAATCGAACACCACTGTTTTGTGACATGCTCTTTTTGTCCTTGGACTTTGTACAAAATGTGAATCCACTAATGTCATAGGTTTGCCATGTTGTGACCTGGCGTGATGGTCCAAATGCCAACCCCTTGATGGTTTTTTCTTCTATTGTTTCTCCACGTGGAATGTCCTTCACCATTAGCCATGTGTTGAACCGCTGCTTATGTTGCTTCATTACCCAATCAGCCGTATGCCCAGGATTTTGCTCGTGAAGCTCATTGATGTGTTGTTGGATAAATGACTCTATTATCGCTAGCTGATGTAGGATGCTGTGATGTGCCTCAAGTACTGTATTGTAAACTGGTGGGATGAAAGATTTCCGTCCCATCCTCCCGCTTCCATACAATCTACCCTCGTGTCGTGACGGAGGCAGACCTATTGCAACCTGGTCTTTTAGGATACTATTGCAGAATGGACCTCTGGACTCAATGGCCTCTTTGGTACAGTACCCCTCTATCATGGATGCCTCGGGACGAGCACGGGTTGATACATAGCCATTCAGTATTGACATGGAACGCTCGTGCGTCCACATTTCATGCAAGTACATTGGACCCAATGCCTCTATTTGTGGCACCAAGTGCACCACAAGGTGCACCATAATATCAAAGAACGATGGAGGGAAACACATCTCAAACTGTGATATTGTCTCCACTGCGAATTCCTGAAGAGATGCCAACTCATCACGGTCAATTACCTTTTGTGAAATTCTGTTGAAAAAGTAGCACAACCGTGTGATTGCCATCTTTAAAAACAAAGGATTTATAGCCCTGATGGCAATAGGTAGGAATGTAGTCAGCATGACATGACAATCATGTGAGTTGTAGTTGGTGACTATTAGGTCTTTCATTGACACAATACTTCGTATGCTAGAGCAGAATCCGGATGGGACTTTCAAATTCTTAAGCCAAACACACATCGCATGTTTCTCATCTACATTGAGATTGTAGCTTGCTGCTGGGAGATGATACTTCCCATTTTCTTGAAGAACAGGATGTAGTTCCTTTTTTATGCCTAAATTTACCAGGTCCATGCGTGAATTGAGCCCTTCTTTTGTTTTGCCCTTTATGTCTAGCAAGGTGCCAATTATGCTTTCAAACACGTTCTTCTGAACATGCATACCATCGATCGCATGCCGCACATCTAACTCTTTCCAGTAAGGCAAGTACTCGAAGAAAATAGACTTTTTCTTGAATATAGCCCCCGGAGCTGGTTTGACATCCTTCCTTGTTTTTCCGTCTTTTGTCTTCTTCCCGAAAACAAACTTGATATTCCTGACTATTTCAAAAACTCTATGACCTTTATTGTTACCCAATGGAGCAGTAGAATGTAGTTCACCATTATTGTCAAAGTACTTATCCATCTTTCGCATGCGGTACCTGTGTCCTTCCAATAAAAAGCGTCTGTGCCTCATGTACACTATCTTCTTAGATGCAGTAAGGGACACGTAAGCAGTTTCATCAATGCATACTATGCAGCCAGCCTTTCCCTTAAACTAGCCTGATAATGTGAAGAGTGTAGGGTAATCGTTGATCGTAACAAAAATAATTGCTCTCAGCGTGAATGAATCTTTACGATACTCATCCAACATTTGAACACCCGTTACCCACAATATTTTCATATCCTCCATTAAGGGCTCTAAAAATACATCCATATCAACTCCAGGTTGTGTAGGTCCAGAAATAAGCATGGTTAGCAAAATGTACTTCCGTTTCTGCATCAACCATGAAGGAAGGTTGTATATGGTGAGGATCACTGGCCATGTGCTATGCTTGCTGCTCCTTTCAGCAAATGGATTCATTCCATCAGTACTCAGTGCGAACCTAACATTTCTTGGTTCATCGGCAAAGTCTCGGTGGTTCTCATTGAAATCTTGCCACTGCTTCCCATCGGCTGGATGTCGAAGCTTCCCATCGTTTTTGTGCTCATCAGAAGCATGCCAGCTCATAAGTTTGGCATCCTCAGGGTTAGCGAACAAACACCTCAATCGGTCGACGACGGGGAGGTACCACATCACCAAAGTAGGAATCTTTTTGAGCGCATAATAGTCTACTTCTTCTTTTTCTTTGCTCGTGGATTTTGAAATCTTCTTTTTGGCTTTCTTTCGCTTCTTCCCTTTAGACACAGATGCAACACACTCTTCCTCTCGATAGTCTTTATTCGTCTTGTACCTACTTGCACCACACTTTGGGCAGCTCTCCAAGTCTTTATAATCATCACCTTGATAAAGGATACAATGATTTCTACACGCGTGGATCTTTTCCACGTCCATAGTGAGTGGACTGATTAGTTTCTTTGCATAGTACGTGTTAGCAGGCACTTTGTTCTCCTTTGGAAGCATGTCTGCGACAATACTCAAGAACGCATCGAAGCCAGCATCAGACAGACCATATCTAGCTTTTAACATCAACAACTTTAACACAGACCGGAGCGTCGTGAACTCTTTGGTACAGCCCTTAGACTCGTCGTACAAAGGCTCTTCTGCTGCCTTCTTCAGGGACTCCATACCTTTCATGAAGAACATCGATGGATCTGTATGACGACGCAACATTGCCTCTAACAACTCTGCATCTTCCTCGTCCATAACATTTGGCAGAACAAGGGTTCTTTCACGTTCATTTCCTCCGGCGTAACCATGATCAGTAACATTTGGCACTACATGTTCGCTCTGTGGAAGAGGTTGTTGTGTCTCGTGAACGAACTGAAAGCTATCGTAGATGTTCGCAGGGTTTCCAGCTGTATAAGGCGAAGAGCTACCCTCTCCATGCTTTGTCCAAATTATGTAATCCTTCATAAATCCTCGGCATACCAGATGAGATATGATTTGTTCTGTGTCATCAAATACAACAACATTTTTGCAGTCCATGCATGGACAATATATGTGCTTTGTCTTTGTTCTCCAAGCATGGTTCGTAGCGACAACAATAAACTTATGGACCTTAGATATGTATGATGGATCTAGCCTTGATAAGTTATACATCCAGGATATCCATCCATCATCACCTGTAAAAAAAGTAACATAAAACACACAAGGCACACAAATTGGCAAGAGAAACATATACCAATATTTCGTAACAACTAAATATATCATGGATAAAGAAAATTGGCAAAAGAAGCATGAACAACCTTTCTTAGCGACCTTCTTCCAAAAAATAAAGATCAAAACCTCCCCTTGTATTTTGTGAAATATGGCCTTCCAATAAAAGTTGGGCTGCACGCGAGCTACACAGTTTTTGTCGGGAAGGATGAAGCATAGGCGGTTGGATCGATTAGGCAACCTAACTACTTTATCTCTAACACATGGTGAAACCCTAGATCCAAAATGTGGCTAAAATGGAGGAAAAATGAACAAAATTTGGCAAAAGAAACATAAGCCAAACTTTCCTAGCAACTAATAAACAAAAAATTTTAATACCCAAACTTATCTCTAACACATGGTGAAAGCCTAGTTTCAAAATGTAGTTAAAATTGAGCAAAAATGAACAATAATTGACAATTGAAACATAATTAAACCAACCTTCCATACAACACATTCACCATTCATTAAGCAACTAAATATGTGTTATGGATAAACTTATTTAAGAACTAAACATGAAAAAGGAGAGGGAATAGACAAAAACTAACCATCTTAAGCAACCTCATTTGAGGAAATAGAGAAAATAACCTAGCTATACTCTTCTCTCTCACATGTAAAACCCTAGATCCAAAATGTGGCTAAAATTAAGCAAGAATGAACAAAAATTGACAAAGAAACATAAACCAACCTTTCTTATCCACCTTCTTCCAAGAAATGAAGACCAAAACCTCCCCCTTATATTTTTGTGAAATCTGGACCTCCAAAATCGTCTCCAATGGAAGTTGGCTGCGAGCATACAGTTCACTGTCGGGGGGAAGAAGAGGGGTATTTATAACAGACAGTTCACTGGCGGTTGGCTTGAAAAACCGCCAGTGGAAACCTATTTCCACTGGCGGTTCTGTTACACCAACCGCCAGTAGAAATAGGTTTTCACTGGCGGTTCTGTTACACCAACCGCCAGTGGAAATTGGTTTCCACTGGCGGTTCCCAAGCCGGGCCCACCTCGTTTTTTTACTGACGCGCGATAACTGAAACCGCCGGTGATAATTTATGGGTGCCGCAGGCTATGAGCTCTTTTCTACTAGTGCTCGTCACCATGCCGCACCGCCATGGCCATTCTTTTTCGGTTGATGAAGCTCGTTCATGGCTACTGCACGCGTGCACAGCAGCTCAGGGCAGCACGCTCCCTTCCCCTGCTGCATGGTCGCGCAGTCAGTGAGAGCGAGCGACGCCCAGACCCGCCGATGCCGCAGCTCTGCACCCGCTCTCGCTATGGCCGTCGATGTTGGCGTCTCCTCGTTCTCTGGTGTCTCGTTGTGCAACTAGTGGAGAGCAAGAAGGAAACCGCTTGTGGGCCCGCATGCAGTTCTGCCCTGCTCAAAAACCGTCCGTCCGGTGTGCCATGCGCCGTAGACCGCAGTATCTCCTTTTCGGGCGGACGTGTGGAACTCAGTTGCACATTCATCGCATGCGAGATCTGCATGCAGGCATGCAAGCGTGCTAGAAAAAACTAGCCCCCACACCAGATCCGTAGATGACTAGATGTGATTCTCAGCGTCCATGTCCTATATAGCCCTTTGTGTGGCTAGCTACCCACCAATTAAATTATATCATATCGGCTAGTTTATTAAACCCTCATATCTTTTTTTAATCATACGTTTTCCTCCGTTTAAATTGTGTTAGCTTCATAACAATGTCATATTATCTTACCACGACGCATGTGTTATTTGTTTAATTAATTAATTGTTTATCTGATAGATATTCAAAAATAACATTTTAATTAAAGCTAAGCTATAGTTTTAATTTGCGCTTTATAAATTTATGTTAATGTGATTAATACCAACTCGAATGTTTTTGAATTAATATTTATTTAATATAAACGTGATACCCATTAATGATTCACGTGTGTCGTACGACGTCTACGCGTGATAATAAATTCTTTTCGCTTATAAACACTCATGTTAATAACGTTAATTTGTCAGGTCACATATTGTAGATAATTAACTTAAGATTTGATCGACTAATTTTTATTAGACTAATATTCCAGTTAGGTTAAATGTGTAGTGTTCAACTTGCGCTTTTATAATAAACATTAACACGGCTAATATTAAGTAACTATTTTTTATTTATTTGATATTTGTTTAGTATAAACGCATCACCCGTTTAGTTTTTCTCGCATGTCGTGCATGCTAATTCGCGCGTGGATCGCGCTGGTCGCGCATATGATTTCGTGTGTCGTTCGCGTACTGTTGGGGACTTGTTCTCAAATGCTAAGAATTAAGAACAAGGCAACATAAAAAATGTTAAATGTTAAGGTCCTTCGTCCTCCATAACGATATATCCCTTCGGGATATAAAGCATCTCGGACGAAGGTTACGAAGGACAAACCTTCGTAAGCATAACAACGAAGAATGAAGCATTCACATAAATCATAGAATAAACATTTAAATATTGTCATAGAATTATCTATACTTGTATTAATGAATACAAATGACTTTGATTTACAAATATACCTTCGGTCTTGTGGAAGGCAGAAGTACAAGCGTGATGCGAAAGCAAATGACAGGATCACGTGAACAGTACATAGGTACTGTTCATCTATTTATAGGCACAGGTCGCAGCCTGTGACAAATTACAATTATGTCCCTTGCGAAAGTTTACAGCATTGACTCAGACCTATATGTATAAAAAGGTCATTCTATCTCTATGTCGGTTTAAAACGCCGAAGCTCCATGAAAAGGGACCTTCGGCCATCTCTTGGAGACGACTTCAGCCGAAGCTGTTTCTTCGTGTGAGACCTTCGGCGCACCGAAGCACAACCCCAACACGTACTATGTCTCGCGTGTCCGCGCGTCGTTCGGCACGCTGTCGTGCTGTTTCGCGCGTCGTAAATTCACATCGCTTAGAATCTCTCGTTTTAATTAAATTACTTATTTAACTGACAACTATTAGTGTAGCAGATTAATCGAACTAAATAGTAGATATTATTTATATTTGATAATGTCGAATTAAATGTTAGTTAATATCTATTTAGAGTAAACGCGATATCTTCCTGACTGTAGCTTCAAGTTCGACAATTCTTTTTCCTCACGTGACCGTAGTAACTCGCTCTATTTCGTTTTGCATGTTTTATGATGTTTTATTTGAATGATTTAATGTTCTTATGCATATATATATTTGTTTGTGTCTGTTTGCATTCATTGTGCGTCGCGAATAGATTGTGATCCGTTTCCGAGCTTCGAGGGGTCGAAGATCAAGTGTTGGCGACCAAGTGATCTAGCTCTTCGAGTTCTACGAAATTGAAGACCCTGAGCATCTGTTTGGTGAAGACAAGTGTCCTCTGACCTATTATGTCCTACATACTTTATAATTAACCGTCCCGCATTACGTTATTGAAATCTAAGGATCGACTAGTCTGTATTTACCTTATCCATGTTTATCTTTTGGGTTATCATGGTTAGCTTTATGTTATTGCTTTACTTTAATCAATGAACATGATGTGAATACTTATGATACGATGATGTTATCCTGATGATGATCTTGTGATACTTTAGGGGACTCAGGCCATTTTCTGATGATGATCTTGTGATACTTTAGGGGACTCAGGCCATTTTTCTGAGTACCTCTCTATAGGGGGCCTTCTCCTTTTGAAGGTCCTCAAAAACATAATTAACTATTTGTTTTTAGCATAAGCTATTACAGGAAGCTTCGTCTCCAGGAGATAGGCATCTTTCTTATGACGAAGGACACACAGGATGAAGATAGATACAAAGAAGATAACAGTAAACGCTGAAGATATCACTAGACGGAAAAGCTTCGGCTCGCAATGAAGAAGAGGAATGTTGATAATGGTCGGAGGAGGAAAAGATTACTTAGTCCTTTATAATTTGAATTACAGTCATGTGTAAACATTAAGAACATAAATGTACTTTTGCTCGGGCTGCGTCTCGTGCCTATAAATAGATGAACAGTAACACCGTACGGGATACGCTGGATTGTACTTTTACTCTCTCGCATTGTAACACCCTGATTTTGGGGGTATAAAATTTCTTTCTAATTATCACCCAAAATCATGTGTTACTCTTCTTTTTCTTACTTTGGTTTTCTCTCTCTTTAGATCCTCTCTCCCTTTTTCCTTTTGATTAGAAATAGCTTAAACTAGTGGAGATTAATTATTTATTTTTGTCGAAACCTTATGAGGCATTACATGTTGCATCATGCTGAGCTTAAAATATTCTTTGAGGTGTTGCACAAGTTTGAATTTATTTGAATTTGAAACCTAGTTTGAATTTGGATTTGAAAACCCTATAGAAAAAGAAATAGAAAAGGAATTAGAATATCCAGAGAAAAGAAAATAGAGAAAGCAGCCCAGTCGGCCCACTAAGCCCAGCCAGGCCGCGTGCCCGCGCGCCCGCGCCGTCTGACAGGCGGACTGTCAGCGGCAGTCCTCCCTCGCACGCGCCCTCCCTCTCTCGCTCGCTGCCCGCTGGGGCCAACCTGTCGACGCCAGTTACTTCGCCCGCTCGCTCCCTCCCTCTCTATCTCGCGAGCCCAGATCGCCAGTCGCCGAGTCGTTGCCCCACGCGCCCCTTTCTTCTCTCTCTGCGTCGTGGGCCTGCCCTGTCAGTTCCGCCCCTCCGCGCTCGCCGTGGACCAGCGTGAGCGCACTCGCGCATGTCATCGGATTTCTCAGCCACAACGCCCGCTTACGCGCCCAGCTCCCTTCTTAGAGCCTCGCCAGTGCCCCGCGCACACCCCTCGCCTTATTTCGCTCAGCTTCACCCTCTCTCGCGTTCTGCTCACGCCGCCAGCCGCCGCCGGAGACCCGCGCCCGCGTTCCTGGCCATCCAGCTCACCGGAGACCGCTCCAAGCCTCCCCGAGCTCCGCCCCGAGGTGAGACACCCGTCCCCGTGCCCAATTTCCCCTATTGCGCCCTGTGTTCGGCCAATTTCACCTTCGCCGGTGCTCGGCCGCGGTGGTCCACCGTGCTCGCGCGGTGACCGACCGATTTAGCTCGGTCTAGTTCCCCGGAGTAGGTCCATGTGTCACCCCTGCCTCTGCTGAAGCTAGCCCAGGCCTTAGCGCGCCTTAAGCCTCCTCCCCGTGGCCGGAATGGCTCACCGGAGTTACTCCGGCCCGCCCGAGGCTTTCTCATCGCCGTTCTCCCCTCTCTGCCTGTGGATTCATGGTCCCTTCCCCGCCATTGAGTTCGCCGTGGCGTCCTCTTCCTCTCTGCCCAACTCCGGCGACCCCAGACCCCCTAGCTCATGCCTGCCTCAACTCCGGCGACCTCACCGCCGCGGAGAGGAGCGGCGCCGCCCGTAGCCGTCTGTTTCCCCCCGGTCTGATCCCCTCTGTCCGATCCTGATCGCACGGCCCGGACATGCGTGTACCGCTTTGCGCACGCGCGCCCTGCGCCCTTGGCCCGCCTATCAGCGCCCAAACCCCCTGGCGCTGGGCCCGCTCGGTCAGCGTGCTCTCCCCCTCTGTCGCTGACACTCCCTGGCCCGCCTGTCAGCGCTCGCCCGCTCGCGCGCGCACGCCCTCGGCCACAGATCTAATCTCAGCCGTTGGTTTTAGATCTGACAGATAGATTCACCCGATACCCCTTCACGCGGTAGTTTTCTTAAAGAGACCCTCGGTTTATTGGAAATCAACTCGTCGTCCCTGGTTTTCACGCGCAGACCCCTGTAATCTTGCAGATTTAGCCCTGGACTTTTAATTATTCACAGAATTAGCCTTAATTTCATATTTTGAATTCCCAAACTTGTTTATTTCATAACTTTTGCATATGAACTCCAACTTTAGTGATTCAAATTGGAAAATGTTCATAAAATTATTCTCTGTTTAAATAAAATAGGTTCACTTACTGACTGCACACTCTAATTTTTAGGATTGAATATGAACTAATGTAGATGTATGTTTTATTTATTTAATAAAATAAATAAAAGGAGAACCTTAGAGATTTAAACTTGTTTAAGCTTGTGAGATTAATAATAGGTATTACATAAGTTCATCTCTGTTCTAAATTTTAGGTCACAATAAAATAAATTGATCTATGATTATGTACATGTAAATAACACTTAGGCCCCGTTTGTTTCGTTGGAATTGAATTCCATTTTAATAATTATAATTTAGACAAAACTAATTAAGTTCATATATTTATATATGTAATATATTTGAATATTATTCTAAATCATATGAGAGAGATAGTTATATACTACATTTATGTTATATCGAAGCAAGTAGAAGAGTGTGCTATAAGTTGTGCATCGGAAAAATAGTATGTAAGTCTATAGAATTAATTTCCATCTCTCACCCCATGAATTTGAGATAGGCTAATATGATAACTTTGGAAAGTGGTGGAATGTCACATTCTAAAAAATAGCCTATTCCATTAGTAAGATTCCAATTTCTCAAAATGAAAGGAAACAAACGGGACCTTAGGGAAATAATAATCTATTTTCAAATAAAGTTAATGTATGCCATAGTTTATGTTATACTCTGAATTCATTATCCCTTATGTAGTATTGTGTCTTTTTAAGATGTGTTCCAATGTTTGTACATGTTTGGTGTGATGTTCATTTGTACTTTCCAAATGTATTGAATGCATGCTCACTTTATTTAGACAACAAGCAGTCCGAGGTTCCTGAGTGTGTTGTTGGAGACCTCCCTGAGCAACCACCTGGTGAAGGCAAGTGTCCTCTGACCCATTATGTCCTACATACTTTATGATTCACTGTCCTGCATTACTTATGAAACCTAAGGATTGACTAGTCTGTATTCACTTATCCTTGTTTACCTTTTTGGGTTATCATGGTTAGCACGTTGCTATCGCCTTAACTTAATCAATGAACATGATGTGAACATCTATGATACACTACTGTTATCCTGATTATGTGGATGATCTTGTGATACCTTACGGGGCTCAGGCCTTTTTCCTGAGTACCTCTCCGTAAGGACCTGTTCGTGGAGTGACCACCCGGGATAACAGTACAACCATAAGGGTGGAATGGGACGCCCTTAGCTAATTAGTTAGATGAACCTGGGGGTGTAGTTGGCTTTGCCGGAGGGCCGTCAATGGGGGCCGAGGCGTAGTGCTCGCTCTGCCAAGGTTGGGGTGCAGAGGTTCTTTCGATTTGGTTTTGTTAGTCACCCACCTTGGGGAGGTGTACTGCGTTTGTACGACTGGCGAAACCTAATGAGCAACTATGCACCAGGGGAGTCTTTGTAAAGGCTACATAGTGTATCCCTGGCCATTCACCTTGGTAGTGAAGATCGGGTCTGTACAACCCAGGGTGGAAAGGGATCACGACTTGTGGGTAAAGTGTACAACCTCTACATAGTGTTAAAAACTAGTATATCAGTCGAGCTCACGATTAAGAGCAGCCTTGGGATCCTCTTTGATTAGAAGAACTTTGGATACTCTTATGATGATGGTTAATAAATGAAAGTCGCCTAGAGGGGGGGTGAATAGGCAAATCTGAAACTTATAAACTTTAAGCACAACTACAAGCCGGGGTTAGCGTTAGAAATATAATCGAGTCTGAAAGAGAGGGCGAAAAACAAATCACAAGCAAATGAAGAGTGTGACACGGTGATTTGTTTTACCGAGGTTCGGTTTTTGCAAACCTACTCCCCATTGAGGTGGTCACAAAGACCGGGTCTCTTTCAACCCTTTCCCTCTCTCAAACGGTCACTTAGACCGAGTGAGCTTCTCTTCTCAATCAATTAGGACACTTAGTCCCCACAAGGACCACCACACAATTGGTGTCTCTTGCTTTGATTACAAAGATCTTGGGAACAAGAAATGGGAAGAAGAAAAGCGATCCAAGCGCAAGAGCTCAAAAGAACACAGCAAAACTCTCTCTTCTAGTCACTAATTGCTTTGAGTGGAATTGGGACTTGGAGAGATTTTGATTCAATCTATTTGTGTCTTTTATTGAATGCACTAGCTCTTGTATTGAATGTGTTGGCTAAAAACTTGGATGGCTTGTGGCGGGCTTCTCGCTGGTCACCATCTCCTTCTTGGCATGAGCTCCCGACATCACTTCGAGCGGTTAGGCTCTAATGAAGTACTGGGCTCTAATACCAATTGAAAGTCGCCTAGAGGGGGGTGAATAGGCAAATCTAAAATTTATAAACTTTAAGCACAACTACAAGCCGGGGTTAGCGTTAGAAATATAATCGAGTCCGAAAGAGAGGGCGAAAAACAAATCACAAGCAAATGAAGAGTGTGACACGGTGATTTGTTTTACCGAGGTTTGGTTTTTGAAAACCTACTCCCCGTTGAGGTGGTCACAAAGACCGGGTCTCTTTCAACCCTTTCCCTCTCTCAAACGGTCACTTAGACCGAGTGAGCTTCTCTTCTCAATCAATTAGGACACTTAGTCCCCACAAGGACCCCCACACAATTGGTGTCTCTTGCTTTGATTACAAAGATCTTGGGAACAAGAAATGGGAAGAAGAAAAGCGATCCAAGCGCAAGAGCTCAAAAGAACACGGTAAAACTCTCTCTTCTAGTCACTAATTGCTTTGAGTGGAATTGGGACTTGGAGAGATTTTGATTCAATCTATTTGTGTCTTGTATTAAATGCACTAGCTCTTGTATTGAATGTGTTGGCTGAAAACTTGGATGCCTTGAAGTGTGGTGGTTGGGGGGTATTTATAGCCCCAACCACCAAAGTGGCCGTTGGGGAAGGCTGCTGTCGACGGGCGCACCAGACAGTCCGGTGCGCTAGCCACGTCACACAACCGTTATGGTTCGACCGTTGGAGCTCTGACAAGTGGGGCCACCGGACAGTCCGGTGGTGCACCGGACAGACACTGTTCACTGTCTGGTGCGCCTTCTGGTGCCTGCTCTAACTCTGTGCGCGCTGTAAAGCCCCAAATTTGGTAGGAAAAAAATATCATGAAATAATAAAATAAAGAGATAAATATATATATATATAATAAGTGTAGTAAGATTTTTTTAAGACCTTTGAAATCTATTAGGATTCTTCCTCCTCATATTCAAACAATAATATTAAATTAGTAAGTAACTGATAAATTGATAAAGAGAAGGGATTCTTATATAAATTATCCTTTGTTGAAGTAGATAAATATTATATAAGGATAAATATTAGAGCATCGATTAATCGAGGTTATGCAATCGAAAATATTTTTTCTCAAAATAATTATATGGAGCAACATATCCAAAAGTATTTACTTATGTAGGATAATAAACAAATAAATAAATAATAAATAAATATATACTTTGCATTATGTTGGATTTTTGTGCTGTGCATTTAACAGTAAAGTTGAATTTCCAAAACCATGGTTGAATTTGAACTTGAAATCAAAATTTGAAAAAAAAACCTAGAAAACAAAACTGAAATTTAAAAGAAAATAAATGGAAAAAAACTCACCTGTAGCCGGTACATGGGCCGAAACCATACCTCGCGGCCCAAGTATTTCCCACCGCGCAGCTCATGCACCAACGCTGATGGCGTTACTGCCTCCGCCATGTGGGCCCGCTCGGCCAGGGATCAAAACGTCCGCATGATCTAAAGCTGAGACTGATGTGTGGGCCACCTCCGTCAGCTTCATCTCCTCAACCGGATCGCACGACAATCGCGGCTGAGACCACCGCTCCGCGCGGACTCCCCATCTGGCACGCTTCCTCCACGGATTTCGCCAACGGAAAAAAAAACTGAAGCCGCTTTGACCGCCATGGCCAAACGCTAGCTGGCCGGACTCCGCGCACGCCGTCACCAGTACGTGGGCCCACGGCCGAGATCTCCTCCCAGTACCAGATCGAAGCGAGCTTCAACAAACGCCACCGTATTCCATGGTGATCCATCGGGGATTGCTTCGATTGAAACCTCCCTGGAATCGGCTACCCCCATTACTATATAAATCGGATCCCACCGTGACTCTCCATTGTGTCATACTCCATCGAAACCATGGGCGCTGTTGCCGTAAGGACTTGAAGAAGATTGCCGCCGTTGTCGTCCATACCATCGGTCGGGCTAGGCGTCCAGGAATGATACAGGCGCACCCAGAACCTAGTCGTGACATCGGTGCGTCGGGTGGGTGATTGTGCAATGAGGAATGCCTCGCCATACTCCGGCGTCAGCGCCGCCGTGCGAGCTTTGCCCCGCTGCCTGGTTGCCAGCTTGGGGGCGCGGTGGAAATTAGAGCTCCGTCGATGAAGACTCGTGTTGTGGCCATGGAGGATTGCTGGTGCCACAAGAACCTGCTGGTGGCGTCTTCAAGGCGGGTGTCCAGCGGATGGGAGGATAACGACGACTGGGTGTGGAGGTAGAAGAAGATCATGCGGCCGTCCGATCTGGGGTGTGTGGATCAGATTAGAGCAGGTATAGCCCTTCATCGAACCAAATCTACACCGTCCGGTTCTGTCTGAACGGCGGAGATTAGTGGATCGCCTACCCCTTCGTAGCATACGATCTGGGCCATCCGATCTCGATCCAACGACCGTGAGTGCGTACCCCCTTTAGATTTATGATGATATAATCATGGCCGTCGGTTCAGATCTAGCGGCTAAGACTCCAAGATACCCCTTCGGCCTCAACAATTTGCTAAAGAGACCCTGTGTTTTACTGAAATAAACCCGCCATCCATACTGTGGCCGGGAATAACGCGCATAACCCTAGATTTTTACACAGAGCACCCTGTAGTTCAAAGAATTAATGCCCCCAGTCCATACATCGAATAAAGGAAGAAAATCAATATATAAAATGGGTTTTTGGGTATAAAAATAATGTTAGAAATCTATTTAATTCATATTTAATTCATTCTAACTCCAAATTGATTTATTCCAGTAGCATTAATTTTGTTTAAGTATTGTTTATTATCTAGTACCTTTGTCTAACCATGAAACTTGATTTAAAATCATTCACATGAATAACTCTATTCTAGGTATTAGATAACTTCAGAAATTCCTAACTTAATAACCGTAGCTCCGAATTTAGTGGCTCTTGTTTCTACGATCTCGTTTTGGCGTGTAGATTATTATCACGCAGTTTATTCTTATGTTTGGTGTAATGTTAATTTTTGTCTATACCATGTTTGTCTGTATTGATACGTTTAGCAGTGAGGACACGTGTCATCTGAAGATCATCCTGGTACCTGGAATCTCAAGTCCCAGGCAAGTTGTACCCTTGATCACTTCTTTTTACCCAGTCATGTTCTGATTAATCATAATGATCTGTATAGGTTAATTTTGATGGGACCCAATAGGTTACCCCGGTTTGACTATCTTTATACCTTGATTGCCACCACACTTTTTGGGTAGTACCTGCTATTGCTTTATGTGGTTATGGGTATGGAGATACATTTTATTCATGATTATACTTTTATTATCAGTTGTTATTTACTGTTCTTGATAAGATCATTATGTTAATTGGAACATGGAGAACCACCCGGGAAAACAGTGCTACCACAAGGGTTTATGGACGCCCTTGGCTGATTAATTAGGAAAGCTAGTGGATGACTACCTTACCCGAAAGGGGCAAGGGCAGTAGGGGAGTGGTCAGTGTAGGGAGGCCCTTGGGATGATTTTGCTGCGATGGCGGTCATGCGAGGGATTCCTGCATTGGAGCTTCCTATAAACTGTAGCGGGTTTTCTGAAGCTAGTGGAACTTTGTAAAGGCCTCGTAGTGTTACCCTGCCTCGCCTCCTCGGTAGAGGTGTATGGGATTGGCCGTCTTTTGGGAGATGGGTAATATGACTTGTGGGTAAAGATGCGCAACCTCTGCAGAGTGTAAAACTGGTATACTAGCCGTGCTCACGGTCATGAGCAGCTCGGACACTCACATGATTAAATTATGGAACTTAAATTCAATTTGTCATATGCATTGCATCGCAGGTGATGTTGTTATTACTTTTGTTCTATTACTTAATTGGGTTGGTATTTACTTATACTTAGTAATTGCTAATAAAATTTTGACCAACTTTAAAAGCAATGCTCAGCTTCAACCATCCTCTTTGGTAAGTCTTACACTTCACGTGAGCTCCCACCTTTGGCGAGTTCATGCACATTATTCCCGACAACTTGTTGAGCGATGAACGTATGTGAGCTCACTCTTGCTGTCTCACACCCCCCACAGGTCAAGAACAGGTACCGTAGGATGAGGCGCATGGAGGATGCTGTGGCGATTTCGTGAAAGGTCTAGGTCGTCGTCTCCTAGTCAACTTTGGGTTGCTGGACCGTTGTCTTCTTATAATGTAATTATTTATTTATTTTGTATAAGAACTTCTATTATATAGTAAAGTTGTGACATTCGATCCTGTGCCATGATTCATCATATGTGTGAGACTTGGTCCCAGCACACCTGGTGATTATGTTCGCGCCCGGGTCTTGGTGCCCCGAAATCCGGGTGTGACACGCGCTATCCACGCACTGTTCACGCACTATTCACTTTTGCAGACGACCGTTGGCGCTGTTAGCCGTTGCTCCGCATGGCACACCGGACAGTCCGGTGCTACACCGGACAGTCCGGTGAATTATAGCGGAGTGGCTCCCCAAATTCCCGAAGCTGAGCAGTTTAGAGTGGATCTCCCTGGTGCACCATACACTGTCCGGTGGCACACCGGACAGTCCGGTGCGCCAGACCAGGGCAGCCTTCGGTTTTCTGTTGCTCCTTTCTTTTGAACCCTTTCTTGGACTTTTTATTGGTTTGTGTTGAACCTTTGGCACCTGTAGAACTTATATTCTAGAGCAAACTAGTTAGTCCAATTATTTGTGTTGGGCAATTCAACCACCAAAATCATTTAGGAAAAGGTTTGACCCTATTTCCCTTTCAATCTCCCCTTTTTTGGTGATTGATGCCAACACAAACCACAGCAAATATATGAGTGCAGAATTGAACTAGTTTGCATAAGGTAAGTGCAAAGGTTGCTTGGAATTAAACCAGTTTATACATTCATAGGATATGCATGGATTGCTTTCTTCATTTTAAAATTTTGGACCACGCTAGCACCACTTGTTTTGTTTTTGCAAAATCTTTTGGAAATTCTTTTCAAAGTCTTTTTGCAAATAGTCAAAGATAAATGAATAAGATTTCGAGAAGCATTTTCAAGATTTGAAATGTTCTCCCCCTGTTTCAAATGCTTTTCCTTTGACTAAACAAAACTCCCTCTCAATGAAATTCTCCTCTTAGTGTTCAAGAGGGTTTTAGATATTAATTTTGAAAGAGGTCATACCAATTTGAAATTATCTCAAAAATAAGATACCAATTGAAAAACTTCTTTAATATAAATTGAAAGACTACTTTTAAACATTTTTTAAATTGGTGGTGGTGCAGTCCTTTTGCTTTGGGGTGGTGCGGTCCTTTTGCTTTGGGCTAATACTTTCTCCCCCTTTGGCATGAATCGCTAAAAAGGATACTTTGTGAGTGGAATATAAGCCCTTATTAAATTTTCTCTTCCCCTTTGGCAAACAATATATGAGTGAAGATTATACCAAATTGGAGAGTGGTGCGGAGTGACAGCGAAGGGTAAATAACATGATGGAGTGGAGTGGAAGCCTTGTCTTCGCCGAGGACTCCATTTCCGTTTCAATCTATGACTTAGCATGAAATACACTTGAAGAACACATTAGTCATAGCAAATGAAAGGGATATGATCAAAGGTACATAAATGAGCTACGTGTGCAAAGTATCAATCAAAATTCCTAGAATCAAGAATGTTTAGCTCATGCCTAAGTTTGGTAAAGGTTTTCTCATCTAGTGGTTTGGTAAAGATATCGGCTAATTGTTCTTTGGTGCTAACATAAGCAATCTCGATATCCCCCCTTTGTTGGTGATCCCTCAAAAAGTGATACCGAATGGCTATGTGCTTAGTGCGGCTGTGCTCAACGGGATTATCCACCATGCGGATTGCACTCTCATTATCACATAGGAGAGGGACTTTGGTTAATTTGTAGCCATAGTCCCTAAGGGTTTGCCTCATCCAAAGCAATTGCGTGCAATAATGGCCTGCGACAATGTACTCGGCTTCGGCGGTAGAAAGAGCAACTGAATTTTATTTCTTGGAAGCCCAAGACATCAGGGATCTTCCCAAGAACTAACAAGTCCCTGATGTGCTCTTTCTATCAATTTTACACTCTGCCCAATCAGCATCTGAATAACCTATTAAATCAAAGGCGGATCCCTTGGGGTACCAAAGACCAAACTTAGGCGTATGAACTAAATATCTCAAGATTCGTTTTACGACCCTAAGGTGAACTTCCTTAGGATCGGCTTGGAATCTTGCACACATGCATACGGAAAGCATAATATCCGGTCGAGATGCACATAAATAGAGTAAAGATCCTATCATCGACCGGTATACCTTTTGATCTACGGATTTACCTCCCGTGTCGACGTCCAGATGCCCATTGGTTCCCATGGGTGTCTTGATGGGCTTGGCATCCTTCATGCCAAACTTGGTGAGTATATCTTGAATGTACTTAGTTTGGCTGATGAAGGTGCCCTCTTGGAGTTGCTTCACTTGAAATCCTAAGAAATACTTCAACTCCCCCATCATTGACATCTCGAATTTTTGAATCATAATCCTACTAAACTCTTCACAAGTAGATTTGTTAGTAGACCCAAATATGATATCATCAACATAAATTTGGCATACAAACAAATCATTTGCAATAGTTTTAGTAAAGAGTGTAGGATCGGCCTTGCCGACTTTGAAGCCATTAGCGATAAGAAAATCTCTTAGGCATTCATACCATGCTCTTGGGGCTTGCTTGAGCCCATAAAGCGCCTTAGAGAGTTTATACACATGGTTAGGGTACTCACTATCTTCAAAGCCGGGAGGTTGCTCAACATAGACCTCCTCCTTGATTGGTCCATTGAGGAAGGCACTTTTCACGTCCATTTGATGGAGCTTAAAGCCATGGTAAGTAGCATAGGCAAGTAAAATGCGAATTGACTCAAGCCTAGCTACGGGTGCATAGGTTTCATCGAAATCCAAACCTTCAACTTGTGAATATCCCTTGGCCACAAGTCGGGCTTTGTTCATTGTCACCACACCATGCTCATCTTGCTTGTTGCGGAAGACCCACTTGGTTCCTACAACATTTTGGTTAGGACGTGGAACTAAATGCCATACCTCATTTCTCATGAAGTTATTGAGTTCCTCTTGCATTGCCAACACCCAATCTGAATCCTTTAATGCATCTTCTACCCTGTATGGCTCAATAGAAGATACAAAGGAGTAATGTTCACAAAAATGAGCAACACGAGATCGAGTGGTTACCCCCTTATGAATATCGCCGAGGATGGAGTTCACGGGGTGATCTCTTTGTATCGCTTGGTGGACTCTTGGGTGTGGCGGTCTTGGACCCTCATCATCTTCCATGTCTTGATCATGGGCATCTCCCCCTTGATCATTGTCCTCCTCTTGAGGTGGCTCTTCTTGATCTTCATTCTCATCATCTTGAGCTTGATCCTCATCTTGGGTTGGTGGAGATGCTTGCATGGAAGATGAAGGTTGATCTTGTGTTTGTGGAGGTTCTTCAGATTCCTTAGGACACACATCCCTAATGGACATGTTCCTTAGCGCGACACATGGAGCCTCTTCATCATCTAACTCATCAAGATCAACTTGCTCTACTTTGAGAGCCGTTAGTCTCATCAAACACAATGTCACAAGAAATTTCAACTAGTCCAGTGGACTTGTTAAAGACTCTATATGCCCTTGTGTTTGAGTCATAACCAAGTAAAAAGCCTTCTACCGCCTTAGGAGCAAATTTAGATTTTCTACCTCTTTTAACAAGAATAAAGAATTTGCTACCAAAGACTCTAAAATATGAAACATTGGGCTTTTACCGGTGAGGAGTTCATACGATGTCTTCTTGAGGATTCGGTGAAGGTAGAGACGGTTGATGGCGTAGCAAGCGATGTTGACTGCTTCCGCCCAAAACTGGTCCGAAGTCTTGTACTCATCAAGCATGGTTCTCGCCATGTCAAGTAGAGTTCTATTCTTCCTCTCTACTACACCATTTTGTTTTGGTGTGTAGGGAGAAGAGAAATCATGCTTGATGCCCTCTTCCTCAAGAAAGCCTTCTATTTGTGAGTTCTTGAACTCTGTCTCGTTGTCGCTTCTTATTTTCTTGATCCTTAAACCGAACTCATTTTGTGCTCGTCTTAAGAATCCCTTTAAGGTTTCTTGGGTTTGGGATTTTTCCTGCAAAAAGAACACCCAAGTGAAGCGAGAATAATCATCCACAATAACTAGACAGTAATTACTCTCGCCGATGCTAATGTAAGCTATTGGGCCGAATAGGTCCATGTGGAGTAGCTCAAGTGGTCTATCAGTCATCATGATGTTCCTGTGTGGATGATGAACACCAACTTGCTTCCCTGCTTGACATGCACTACAAATCCTGTCTTTCTCAAAATGAACATTTGTTAGTCCCAAAATGTGCTCTCCCTTTAGAAGCTTATGAAGATTCTTCATCCCAACGTGGGCTAGTCAGCGATGCCAGAGCCAACCCATGTTAGTCTTAGCAATTAAGCAAGTGTCGAGTTCAACTCTATTAAAATCAACTAAGCATAGCTGACCCTCTAACACTCCCTTAAATGCTACTGAATCATCACTTCTTCTAAAGATAGTAACACCTATATCCGTAAACAGACAATTGTAGCCCATTTTGCATAATTGATAAACTGAAAGCAAGTTGTAATCTAAAGAATCTACAAGAAAAACATTGGAAATAGAATGGTCAGGTGATATAGCAATTTTACCAAGTCCTTTGACCAAACCTTGATTTCCATCCTCGAATGTGATAGCTCTTTGGGGATCATGGTTTTTCTCATAGGAGGAGAACAACCTTTTCTCCCCTGTCATGTGGTCTATGCACCCGCTATCAATGATCCAACTTGAGCCCCCGGATGCATAAACCTACAAAACAATTTTAGGCCTTGTTCTTAGGTACCCAAATGGTCTTGGGTCCTTTGACATTAGAAACAAGCACATTGGGTACCCAAACACAAGTCTTTGAGCCCTTGTGTTTGGCCCCAACATATTTGGCAACTACTTTGCCTGATTTGTTAGTTAAAATATAAGAAGCATCAAAAGTCTTAAATGAAATAATAGGCTCATTTGATGCAATAGGAGTTTTCTTTTTAGGCAATTTGACATGAGTGGATTGCCGAGAACTAGATGCCTCACTCTTATACATAAAAGCATGATGAGAGCCAGAGTGAGACTTCCTAGAATCAATTCTCCTTATTTTGTGCTAAAGATAACTAGCAGGATATAAAATGTAACCCTCGTTATCCTAAGCCATGGGAGCCTTACCCTTAACAAAATTAGACAATCTTTTAGGGGCATTAAGCTTGACATTGTCTCCCTGTTGGAAGCCAATGCCATCCTTAATGCCTGGGCGTCTCCCACTATAGAGCATGCTTCTAGCAAATTTAAATTTTTCATTTTCTAAGTCATGCTCATTAATCTTAGCATGTACTGCTATATTACTATGCCATTTGGTTTGAGGAATGCAGGCGCGACATACCAAAGGTGCATGAACCACGTGTTCGGAGAGCACATCGGTCGAACGGTCGAGGCTTATGTCGATGACATCGTAGTCAAGACGAGAAAAGCCTCCGACCTCCTCTCTGACCTTGAAACGACATTCAAGTGTCTGAGGGCGAAGGGCGTGAATCTTAACCCCAAGAAATGTGTCTTCGGAGTCCCCCGAGGCATGCTCCTGGGGTTCATCGTCTCCGAGCGGGGCATCGAGGCCAACCTGGAGAAAATCGCGGCCATCACCAACATGGGGCCTATCAAAGACTTGAAAGGAGTACAAAGGGTCATGGGATGCCTTGCGGTTCTGAGCCGCTTCATCTCGCGCCTCGGCAAAAGAGGCCTACCCTTGTATCGCCTCTTAAGGAAGACCGAGCGCTTCTCTTGGACCCTCGAGGCCGAGGAAGCCCTCGGGAACTTAAAGGCACTCCTTACAAGTGCGCCCATCTTGGTGCCCCCCGCTGCAGGAGAAGCCCTCTTGATCTACGTAGCCGCAACCACTCAGGTGGTCAGCGCCGCAATCGTAGTCGAGAGACGAGAAGAAGAGCATGCACTGCTCGTCCAGGGGTCGGTCTACTTCATCAGCGAAGTGCTATCCGAGACCAAGATCCGCTACCCACAAATTCAGAAGCTACTGTACGCAGTAATTCTGACGCGGCGAAAGTTGCAACACTACTTCGAGTCTCATCCGGTGACTGTGGTGTCATCCTTCCCCTTGGGGGAGATCATCCAGTGCCGAGAGGCCTCGGGTAGGATAGCAAAATGGGCAGTGGAGATCATGGGCGAGACAATCTCGTTCGCTCCTCAGAAGGCCATCAAGTCCCAAGTCTTGGTAGACTTCGTGGCTGAATGGGTCGACACCCAGCTACCAACGGCTCCGATCCAACCGGAACTCTGGACCATGTACTTCGATGGGTTGCTGATGAAAACAGGAGTAGGCGCGGGCCTGCTCTTCATCTCACCCCTCGGGAAGCACCTCCGCTACATGCTGCGCCTCCATTTCCCGGTGTCAAACAACGTGGCCGAGTATGAGGCTCTAGTTAACGGGTTGCGCATCGCCATTGAGCTAGGGGTTCGGCGCCTCGACACTCGTGGCGACTCGCAGCTTGTCATCGACCAAGTCATGAAGAACTACCACTACCAAGACCGGAAGATGGAGGCCTACTACGATGAGGTTCGGCGCTTGGAAGACAAGTCCTACGGACTCGAGCTCAACCACGTCGCCCGACGGTACAACGAGACTGCAGACGAGCTGGCTAAGATAGCCTCGGGGCGGACAACAGTTCCCTCGGATGTCTTCTCCAGAGACATACATCAACCCTCCGTCAAGACCGACGACACGCCCGAGCCCGGGGAAGCCTCGGCCCAGCCTGAGGAGGCCTCGGCCCAGCCCGAGGCACCCCCGGCCGCCGAGGGTGAGGCACTGCGTGTCGAGGGAGAGCGGGATGGGGTCACGCCCAATCGAAACTGGCAAACCCCGTACCTGCAATATCTCCACCGAGGAGAGCTCCCCCTCGACAAAGCCAAAGCTCGGCGACTGGCGTGGCGTGCCAAGTTGTTCGTCTTACTGGGCGATGAAAGGGAGCTCTACCACCGCAGCCCCTCAGGCATTCTCCAACGATGCATATCCATTGCTGAAGGACAGGAGCTATTGCAAGAGATACACTCGGGGGCTTGCGGTCACCACGCAGCACCTCGAGCCCTCGTTGGGAACGCCTTCTGACAAGGCTTCTACTGGCCGACCACGGTGGCCGATGCCACTAGGATTGTACGCTCCTGCCAGGGGTGTCAATTCTACGCGAGACAGACATACCTGCCCGCTCAGGCTCTGTAGACAATACCCATCACTTGGTCGTTTGTTGTGTGGGGTCTGGACCTCGTCGGTCCCTTGCAGAAGGCGCCCGGGGGCTTCTCGCACCTGCTGGTCGCCATCGACAAATTCTCCAAGTGGATCGAGGTCCGACCTCTAACCAGCATCAGGTCCAAGCAGGCGGTGGCGTTCTTCACCAACATCATCCATCGCTTCGGGGTCCCGAACTCCATCATCACCGACAATGGCACCCAGTTCACTGGCAAGAAGTTCCTGGACTTCTGCGAGGACCACCACATCCGGGTGTACTGGGCCGCCGTGGCTCACCCCATGACAAATGGGCAGGTGGAGCGTGCCAACGACATGATTCTGCAGGGACTTAAGCCAAGGATCTACAACGACCTCAACAAGTTCGGTAGGCGGTGGATGAAGGAACTACTCTCGGTGGTCTGGAGTCTGAGGACGATGCCAAGCCGAGCCACGGGTTTCTCACCGTTCTTTCTAGTCTATGGGGTTGAGGCTGTCTTGCCCACAGACTTAGAATACGGTTCCCCGAGGACAAGGGCGTACGACGACCAAAGCAACCAGACCAGCTGAGAAGACTCTGGACCAGCTGGAAAAAGCTCGGGGCGTGGCCTTGCTACACTCGGCGCGATATCAGCATTCTCTGCGGGATGCGACGCCTGTGGCCCCGGGTCGCCTCGGCAACGAGCACCGCCACCACGACTGTCAAGCCTTCCTCGACGAAAAGGTGCACCGAGGCTACCACCCCAGGCGTGGGGGACGCTACGACAGTGGGGAGGATCGGAGCCCCTCGCCCGAACCACCTGGTCCGCGAGCCTTCAGTCGGGCCATACGACGGGCGCCGTTCCCGACCCGGTTCCGAGCCCCGACTACCATCACCAAGTACTCGGGGGAAACAAGGCCAGAACTATGGCTTGCGGACTATCGGCTGGCCTGCCAGCTAGGTGGAACGGATGATGACAACCTCATCGTCCGCAACCTCCCCCTATTCCTCTTCGACGCCGCCCGAGCCTAGCTAGAGCATCTGCCTCTTGCGCAGATTTCCAACTGGGACGATCTAGTCAAAGCCTTCGCTGGAAACTTCTAGGGCACATACGTGCGCCCTGGGAACTCCTGGGATCTCCGAAGGTGCCGCCAGCAGCCAGGGGAACCCTTGTGGGACTACATCCGGCGGTTTTCGAAGCAGCGCACCGAGCTGCCCAACATCACCGACTCGGATGTCATCGGCGCGTTCCTCGCCGGCACCACTTGCCGTGACCTGGTGAGCAAACTGGGTCGCAAGACTCCCACCAGGGCGAGCGAGTTGATGGACATCGCCACCAAGTTCGCCTCTGGTCAGGAGGCGGTCGAGGCCATCTTCTGGAAGGACAGGCAGCCTCAGGGACGCCAGCAGGAAAACGTCTTCGAGGCGTCCGCCCAGCACAGCATGAAGAAGAAGGCCAAGAAGAAGTCGCAAGCGAAACGCGATGCCGTCGACGCAGATCTTGTCGCTGCCGCCGAGCACAGGAACCTTCGGAAGCCTCCCGGAGGGGCCAACCTGTTCGACAAGATGCTCAAGGAATCGTGCCCCTATCATCAGGGTCCCGTCAAGCACACCCTTGAGGAATGCGTCATGCTTCGGCGCTACTTCCATAAGGCCAGGCCCCCGGTGGAAGGTGGCAAAGGCCATGACAATGACAAGAAGGAGGGCAACAAGGCAGAGGAGTTCCCCGAGGTCCACGACTGTTTTATGATCTACGGTGGGCAAGTGGCGAACGCCTCGGCTCGGCACCGCAAGCAGGAGCGCCGGGAGGTCTGCTCGGTGAAGATGGCGGCGCCAGTCTACCTTGACTGGTCCGACAAGCCCATCACCTTCGACCAAGGCGACCACCCCGACCACGTGCCAAGCCCAGGAAAGTACCAACTCGTTGTCGACCCCATCATCGGCAACGTTAGGCTCACCAAGGTCCTCATGGACGGAGGCAGCAGCCTCAACATCATCTACGCCGAGACCCTCGGGCTCTTGCAGATCGATCTGTCCACAATCCGGGCTGGTGCGGCGCCCTTTCACGGGATCATCCTCGGGAAGCGCGTCCAGCCCCTTGGACAACTCGATCTGCCCGTCTGCTTCGGGACTCCATCCAACTTCCGAAATGAAACCCTCACGTTTGAGGTGGTCGGGTTCCGAGGAACCTACCACGCGGTGATGGGGAGACCGTGCTACGCCAAGTTTATGGCCGTCCCCAAATACACCTACCTCAAGCTCAAGATGTCGGGCCCCAATGGGGTCATCACCGTCGGATCCACATACCGACACGCGTACGAATGCGATGTGGAGTGTGTGGAGTACGCTGAGGCCCTCGCCGAGTCCGAGGCCCTCATCGCCGACCTGGAGTGCCTCTCCAGGGAGGTGCCAGATGCGAAGCGCCACGCCGGCAACTTCTGTAACCCCCGGAATCTAGGGGTATGAAAATCTCTTCTATAAAATCCACCAAGTTCAGGTTTTAATAAAAAACCCTAAGGGAACAATGGTTGTTGCATCATGTTGGAAGGCATTTATTTTTGTTTGATGAATGGTTTGCTTGATCTTTCATTTAATCAACAATTTTCACATAATGTCAAACTGAAATAATAGAAAAAAAGAAAGAAAAGAGAAAGGAAATCAGTTTCCCCCCTTCCCTGGCCCATTCGGCCAGCCCACCCCAGCCCCTTCTCCTCTTCTTTCCCCCCCCCCCCCGCTCGGCCCAGCGCCCTTTCCCCTTTCTTGGGCCTGTGCGAGCTCCCGCGGCCCAGCTCCGCGTCGCGCGCCTTCGCTCTGCGCCAGCCCCGCGCCGGCCCAGCGCGCGTCCGCCGTGGCCCAGCTCCGCGCCGCGCGCCCGTGGCGGCCCAGTGGCCCAGCGCCAGCGCGCCCAGCGCCCGCCGCCGCCGCTGTCAACCGGGCCCACGCGCCAGGACGCCACTGTGCTTCTTCCCAAACCGACCGTGCGAATTTCCAGAGAAGCAACCGCCCACGACGCCCCAAAATCGGCCGAAAACCCGTGCCCCTCGCCCAGTTCGTCGCTCTCCGCCTCGCCGTCGCCGCCGTCGGAGCCACGCCCCGCCCGGAGCGCCGTCGTCGTCGCCGTGCGGGTCACCGCACTCGCTGCGCAGCGCCTCGCTGTGTTTCGCTGAGGTGAGCTCGTCCCCCCTTTCCTCTCTCTACCGCTCTCCTCGTCGCTCGCTCGCCATGGCCGAGGCTCGGCTGAGCCGGCCCGGACGCCCTCGTCCCTCCTCCCCTGTCCGTCTTCTCGTGTGCGCAGATGAGTCCTTCCTCCCCACGTCCCTCCCTCCATCCTGTCGGTCGAGCAACCCCTGCCCAGCCATCGTCTCGCCGGACAGCCTCTGCGCAGCGTTCGGCCTTCGGGGCCAGCAGCCCCGCGTGCTCTCGTCTGGCGAGCAGGAACCGCCGTCGCCTAGCGCCGCGGCAGTCGCGCCCTCCCATTCGCCGGCAAAGCGTCGTCCCTGCGCGCCGCGGCCAAGTAGCTGCACGCTCGGCGCGCTCAGCCCCGTTCCCATGCCGCGCAGCCCAAGCCAGCGCGCGCTCGCCGCACGCCCAGCACCCCGCCATGGCTAGCTATGGTGACCGAATCGCCGAGCCGACCCCGCCGATGTCCCTGCAGCCCGCCCCGGTCGTTCGTCTACCCTCGTCGTGCCTCGGGCTCGCTGTTAGCCGGGTTGTGCACGTCAAATCACGCGTGCGCAGCGCCTCGCCGTGCCATCGCAGTCGTGTCGTGCAACTAGTGCACGCACTCGCGTTCGCTTGCGCGCAGTGCGTCGACGGGACTCCGTCTACGTTCGTCTACCCCCTCGTCTACGTCCGTCTACCCCTCGTCTACCCCCCCCCCCCCCCCCCCCCCGTGTGCATTCGTGTCGCTCGCCATCATCCGCGCATCGCGCATTAAATCGTCGCGTGCCGTTCGCATGCGTCGTCGTGCATTTCTTTGCACGTTAATAATCCGCCTCACCTAGAATAGCTCGCGCTAATTAAGTACATATTTAAACAGCGGTTATTCGAGTAACAAACTAATCGGGACTAAGTAGTAATTTTACTTGGCATACGATTAATGTCTGTCAATATGATTAAGCCGAATTAAATATTATAACTCATATCCGCTTAGTGTAAACGTGATATCCCTCGACCGTAGCGCCGGTCGTCTCAGTTCCTTTCTCACGTAGTCGTAGATGCGAATTCTATGTCGCGTGCATATTTATTTGATCTATATTGTTGTATGGTGTATTGTTGCCTTCCGTTTCAAGAATGTTGGATGTATGTTTGCACTCGCGTAGATATCTGTTGGGACTATGCTTCGTCGCCAAAGGTCTTGTAGGAAGAAGCGGCTTTCGGATGAAGCTGTTTGTATGGGATGGCCGAAGGTTCCTCTTCATGAAGCTTCGGTATTACAAACCGACTTAAAGATAGAATGACCTTTTAGCCCATAAGGGTCTGAGTCAATGTTGTAAACTTTTATGAAGGGCGTAATTGTAATTCTTCACAGGCTGTGTCCTGTGTCTATAAATAGTGAACAGTATTCCTTTACTGTTCACGCATTCTGATAATTGCTATCGCATCTTTCGGGATCCAATCTTTGCCAAGGCAGAGGTATAACTGTTTTCAATGATTCAATATGTTAAGTGAATATAATATAATTCGTTTATGATTCATTTACCTTTTTATACCCTTTATTTTATGTTATCTTATACAATCTATTAAAATTTAATTACGATGACTTAACCTTCGTAATTATATTCTCATCAACCTTCGTCCAAGGTTCATTATCCTCAAGGGAATAATGTTTCATGGACGAAGGACGTTAACATTTAACATTTTATGTTTCCTTGTTCTTAATTCATAGCATTTGAGAACAAGTCTGCAACATTGGCGCCCACCTCCGGTGAACTCACTTCCACTTTTTTGAGCTGATGGCTTCGTTCAACAATCAAGCTGGAGCTGCTTCGAACCCGAAGCTGGTGCTCCCGATTACAGGTGGTTCGTGCTCAGAACCAGCCAATAAAAAGCAGAAGAAAGAGGCGCAGAGAAGGGTACAACATGTTGGAGTGCAAGGACCCTTTATCAAGTCAAGGTGGTCCCACATCCCAATCACCTTCTCCCAGGAGGACCTTCAGCTCAATGATTTTCCTCATAACGATGCTATGGTTATTTCTTGCGTTATCAAAGGGTTTCTGGTCCACAATGTCTTGGTTGATACAGGCAGTGCAGCTGATATCATATTTGCTAAGGCCTTCAGACAAATGCAAGAGCCAGAAGATAAGATTCATGATGCTACGCATCCTCTCTGTGGCTTCGGAGGAAGACAGATTGTAGCACTGGGCAAGATCACCATGTCAGTGACCTTCGGGTTCATCAACAACACTAGAACTAAGCAAGTTGTGTTTGACATTGTTGACATGGAATACCCTTACAATGCAATTATTGGTCGTGGCACCCTCAATGCTTTCGAAGCAATTCTTCATCCTGCTTATCTTTGCATGAAGATACCTTCGGATCAAGGACCCATCGCTATTCATGGAAGTCAAGAAGCTGCCAGAAGGGCCGAAGGAAACTGGACTGACTCAAAAGCAATCCATAACATAGATGGAGCTGAAGCTTCTGAACAGTACAAATTCAAAAGGGAGAAAGTAGCTTCAGCAGATCAGCCAAAGCCCATGCTCTTATGTGAGGACATAGCAGAGCAGAAGGTGCTGTTGGGCTCTCAATTATCCGAAGAACGGGAGAAAACCTTGATAAGGTTTTTGTTCAACAACAAAGATGTTTTTGCATGGTCAGCCAATGATCTCTGCGGAGTTAATAGGGACGTTATTGAACACTCGCTCAATGTTGACCCATCCTTCAGACCCAGAAAGCAGAGGCTTCGGAAAATGTCTGATGATAAGGCCGAAGGTGCTCGTAATGAAGTCAAAAGACTCCTCAGTGCAGGAGTTATCAGAGAAGTAAAGTACCCAGAATGGCTAGCTAACACTGTTATGGTAAAAAAGGCCAATGGCAAGTGGCGAATGTGTATCGATTTTACAGATCTCAACAAGGCTTGTCCGAAGGACGAATTCCCATTGCCAAGGATAGACTCTTTGGTTGATGCAGCAGCTTCTTCAGAGCTCATGAGTCTGCTAGACTGTTACTCAGGCTACCACCAAATCTGGATGAAGAAGGAAGATGAGCCGAAGACTAGCTTCATAACCCCAAGTGGCACATATTGCTATCTTCGGATGCCTGAGGGGCTCAAAAATGCTGGAGGAAGTTTCAGCAGAATGACTGCGAAGGTTCTCCAGTCTCAGATAGGCAGAAATATGCTAACTTATGTTGACGACATCATTGTAAAAAGCACGAAGCAGGAAAATCATATTGCTGATTTGCAGGAGACCTTCGCCAGTTTCAGACAAGCTGGCTTAAAGTTGAATCCAGAAAAATGTGTTTTCGGAGTAAAGAAGGGGAAATTTCTTGGATGCTTGGTTTCAACAAAGGGAATTGAAGCTAATCCAAGTAAAATTGAAGCTATACTTCGAATGGAGCCACCAACTACAAAAAAAGGGGGCCCAAAGATTAACAGGGAGGTTGGCATCTCTTAATAGATTTATATCCAGATCAGCAGAAAGAAATTTACCATTCTTCGAAGTGCTGAAATCAGCCGAAGTCTTTCAATGGGGACCAAGCCAACAAAAAGCCTTCGAGGAACTGAAGCAATATCTGATAGATTTAACAACATTAACTCCACCAACGCCAGGGGCTCCTTTGTTATTATATGTGGCAGCTTCGCACTCAGCGGTAAGTGCAGCACTTGTCCAGGAGAAGCTTGATGGCCAAGTCAAGAAGCAGGTCCCAGTGTATTTTGTATCTGAAGTTCTTAGTATATCAAAGAAAAACTATACGGAATTAGAGAAGGTGTTATATGCTGTTTTGATGGCATCCAGGAAGCTTCAGCATTACTTTCAAGCATACAATATTGTTGTTCCTTCTTCGCAGCCGTTGAAGGATATTATGAGAAATAGAGAAGCTACTGGGCGGATTGGAAAATGGGCTGCAGAGCTCAATGAATTTTGCATTGATTATGTGCATAGATCTTCGATCCAGTCCCAGGCGTTAGCAGACTTCATTGCTGACTGGACGCCAGGGGCTCAGGATGAAGAAACAAATAAAGATGCCGAAGTATGGACAGTGTTTTGCGATGGGTCTTGGGGAACCTTCGGGGCAGGAGCAGCTGGTGTGTTGGTCTCGCCATCCAAAGTTAAAACTTGTTTGGCAAGACTCGATTTCAGTTGTACAAACAATATTACTGAGTATGAAGCCCTGCTTTTGGGTCTTCGGAAGCTAAAAGCAATGGGAATCAGAAGGGCCATTCTTAAAACTGATTCCCAGGTTGTTTCGGGTCATATCGACAAGAGTTGCAAGGCTAAAGATCCGAAGCTTGAAAAATATCTGGACATGGTTCGAAGAGTCGAAGCTTCCTTCGAAGGATTTTCTGTCAAAAATATCCCTCGAGGACAAAATGAGCATGCTGACTTGCTAGCTAAGTCAGCAGCGCAGGGGCTGCCCTTACCTTCGGATGTGTTCTTCGAAACAATAAAAGCACCTTCGGTGGAACTTCTTGAAAGAGCAGTCCTCAATATATCTCCTGTTTATAGCGAAGATTGGAGAACTGAGATCATCTCTTACCTTCAGGGTAAATCCCTTTCAGATGACGAAACTTATAACAGGAGGATAGAGGCAAGAGCTCGTCCATATGTCATGATAGAAGGGGAGTTGTACAAGCATGGAGTTTGTGCTCCGTTACTCAAGTGTTTATCTAGAACCGAAGGCATAGAGTTGATGAAAGAAATACATGCAGGCCTGTGTGGATCTCACATTGGATCTAGGCCATTACTTGGAAAAGTTTTCCGTCAAGGGTTTTATTGGCCGAAGGCAGCTTCGGATGCAGTGGAATTAGTTCAAAAGTGCGAAGGTTGTCAGAAATGTGCAAGAGATCAAAAACAACCTTCGTCCTTAACACAGCTCATACAACCCATCTGGCCATTGCAAAGGTGGGGCCTTGACTTGTTGGGTCCATTACCACCAGCCCAAGGGAACTTAAGATATGTTGTAGTGGCTGTGGAATATTTTTCCAAATGGATTGAGGCAAAGCCTTTAGCCACAATAACTTCGGCCACCATTCAAAAGTTTTTCTGGCAGAATATTGTTTGTCGTTTCGGGGTACCAAAGGCCATCACTGTGGATAATGGAACACAGTTCGACTCCGAAGCTTTCAGAGATTTCTGTGATCAAATTGGTACGAAGATTCATTTTGCATCAGTCAGGCATCCGGAGTCAAATGGGCTCGTTGAAAGAGCTAATGGCATTATAATGACAGGAATAATGAAGTTAATCTTCAATCAACCCAGGGGAAAGTGGCCAGATCAGTTAACCAAAGTGGTGTGGAGCCACAACACAACAACATCAAGGTCTACAGGCTTTACTCCATTCAAGTTATTATTCGGTGACGAAGCAATAACTCCGGAGGAAGCTAAAACTGGATCAATAAGAGTAGTAGCTTCGGCAGAATCAGGTTCTGGAGATGCTTATTCTGTGGAAAAAGATGCTTTAGAAGGGATCAGGCTTCAAGCTGTGGAGAATATCAATAAATATCAAGCCGAAACAATCAAATGGCAAGATAGAAAAGTTCGGCTAAAGAATATTGAGCCAGGACATTTGGTGCTTCGGAGAGTGGCCAACCCAGACACAGTGGGCAAGTTGCAGTTGAAATGGGAGGGGCCTTTCTTAGTAGCATCTTCGTCAAGACCCGGTTCATACAGATTGAAGGATATGGACGGCAACGACATTCCTAGATCTTGGAATGCGGATGAGCTTCGGCGATATTATGTGTAACTTGATGTAACTTTTTATGTTTTTTTTTCTTTTTCATGGCACCCTTTTCCTTTCTAAAGGGGGAGAAAGGTTTTTAATGGGGCCATCATATGTAATTTCCTTTTTTAGTTCTATAAGAGCAAAATCCCCCAAGGAATGTAAATGTAAAAGCTGAGAACGCACCATCGAGTGCCGAAAGTAAAAGGCGAAGAAGCTCCAAAGTCGTTCCTATGGGAATGCAGAGCTTACAGCGAAAAGTCAACGCTGATTCCGCCGAAAGTAAAAGGCGAAGAAGCTCCAAAGTCGTCCCTAAGGGAATGCAGAGCTTACAGCGAAAAGTCAACGCTGATTCCGCCGAAAGTAAAAGGCGAAGAAGCTCCAAAGTCGTTCCTAAGGGAATGCAGAGCTTACAGCGAAAAGTCAACGCTGATTCCGCCGAAAGTAAAAGGCGAAGAAGCTCCAAAGTCGTTCCTAAGGGAATGCAGAGCTGATGTGTGATTGTTTCTAAGAAAATAATGGCTGAGAGTATGGCTTCGGATATGTGTTTGGACATTCATTCGCACATCACATTACATCATAGCATTTGCATTCATAAACATTCATCCAGGCATATGTAGGATAATCATCATCATGGCATAAGTGGTTGCTTCGGCATAAGAGAAGAGCTTCTTCGTGTACAAAAAGGAGAGCTTCGGAAGAAAGGGAAATGTTGTTTTCTATGCTTCGCTGTGTACGAAAAGAAGGGAAGGTGTTTTTTCGCCTTCGGCTCAAAAAAGATAATTTCGTCCGCAACAAAGCACTTCACATACATTAATGGAAGGGTAAGAGCATAATACAAGGTATGAACAGAACTCATTAAAGACAAGTTTAGTTACATTTACAAAAGTTATCTCAAAAGTTTCCTGAGTCTGTCTACAGTCTACTCCTACTTAATCTTCGAGGGATTTTAGCTTCGGTGTCATTCTTTTCAATCATCGGCTTCGGCTTCGTCATCCTACATGAATTAAGTTGTTGTAAGTCAAAATCGAGCTTGAAGGAAGAGGTAAGCACAGGGTATGATTTCTTACTGGTTCAAGATGACTCCGAGCTTCGTCTCCAGCCTTTTCTTGCCCGCCTTTTGTCCATATCATTTTTACAAATCTATTGGAAATACTTCGGGCGAGATCAGGAATGTCATCTAGGATTGATGGTGATAAAGTGAAATTGGGCCTATTGACAATCTTTCCATGATCGCAGCCAGCTTTTAGGAAAGCTGCAGCAGTGCCCCGAGAAGCTACCCAGGCACAGAAGTCACCGTGCCCAGATATAACTTCGTCGAGCTCGTCAATTTCACCCTCAATATGTTCGAAGGTCTTCGGTAAATCTTCAGCTGAGGGGGTGAATTTCTCACTGCTGGCTCCAACTGAGTGGAAAATTTTTCTTAGTCGTTGAATGCATTTGTTGCTAAATTCCAAACATTTTTCTTGAAGGCCCGCCAATAGTTTTTTCAAATCTGAATTTTGTTGAGCTTCGGCTTCAAGTTTTGCATTAAGTTCTTGCTTTTCTTGTTCAAACTGCTCAGATTGGCAGAGAAGCTTCGTGTTCAGTTCTGTTATTTTTGCTTCGGCTTCCGCCAATAAACCTTCAGTTGCCTGGAGCTCAAAGTTCTTCTTCTCAATAGCAGCTGATTGCTCCTTTATTTTGCTTTCTAAATTTTCAATTATAACTTCGTGCTTCTTGTCTTCAAAATCTTGCTGCATTTTCAAGGCTTTGCTCAACAGCATACTCTGCACGAAAACAACCTTCGTTAGACATGTTTTCATTATTAAAAACAATAAAAGTTAAGGGAAAAGTAGTTCACCTTGAAATTGGAATAAAATAAACTACCAACGATATGTTGTCGTCGGTAGCGGCTAATGTCTGTCTCTAGCTTCGGAAAACCGATACTCTTTGACAGAGTACCGATAACTTTGGCTCCAGTTTGGTTTCGGATACAATCTAATTTTTCATCATCAATACCTCCGAAGAGGAGTGCTCCTGGTTTGTACCCGCAAGATTTGGCATACTCTTTAAGCTCTTCTATTTCGGGTTTTGACAATTTTTCTCCAACTAAATTTTGAAACATGAAGGCCTCGTCCTCTGAAGCTTCGTCAACAATTTCCTTTTCTTTCCCCGGCACTGCGGCCATAGTCTCTTCGGCGGCAGTGGCAGCTTCTTCTGTGGCCATGTCTAACAGTATTTTGTCAATGTGTTCGATTGTGCTTTCCAGGTTCAAATCTTCAATTGAGGCAGCTTCGGCAGCCGCGACCTCCGAAGGTGTGATTTCAATATTTGCTCTTTCCTCAGCCGCTGATGTCTTCTGAGCTGAAGCTCTTGGTGGTGTCTTGTCAATGACCTCGGTCACAGTGATGATTCTTTGTCTCTTTGCTTTAGTCGTTTTCTTCGTTTTTTCAGGCTCCTTTTCCTTCTGAAAAAACTTTGTCAGTTGAGGCCCCAATGGACTAAGCTTCGCAGGCAGGGATTCAGTCATTACCTTCAAAATTTCCTCCACGTCAGGGGTAGAGGGTGATGCGGGGGTTTCTTCTTCGTCGGATATTTTTTGCTTCGGAGAAGACGCTTTCTTCTTCTTCGGAATTTTCTTCTTTGATTCTTTCTCATCTTCATTTAAGGCTTCAGTTATCCTTTTCCTTTTCTGGCCCCCGACACCTTTATTCAGATTTTCATAGTCCGGGTATTCAAAACCCAAGGCGTCCAGCACTCGGTTCAGTCTTCGCTTCGGACAGGTGTCGAAGGCCGCAGTCATCAATTGATCTTCTTTTTTGGAGTAGTTGCCAAGTATTTCATTACACATTACTTCAATTGTATCCAGCCACTCTTGGCAAGGTGTTTTAAAGTATTTCTTAAACTTGAAATAGTAAGGTAAACGCACAAGTTCACCTTCTTTCTTCTCCCCCTTTAGCTTCGGCATTTCCCATTCTTTTAAACTAGGAAAAACCTTGAAAGCCAAAAACTCCTGAACCAGGTCTCTTGTACTGATATGCTCTGCAATAATTCTGAATTCATTCAACGCTTGTTGTGTTGGACCTTCTGGTGTCATGTTGCAACGAGGTCGGGTTTCTCCGAAGATTAGTTCGAGTGGACTTTGCACAAGCTTCTCCTTGTCGTCATCAACCTTGACATAGAACCACTCCGACTTCCAGCCTGCTGCCCATTTGCTCCGGTAGCTGATTACAGGAAACTTTGTGGTTTTCCGATAAGCAAAATTATAACAACCAAAATTGTCATGCAATCCATCTTTTCTAGCCTTCGTCTGATAGTGCAGTTCGTGAACTCGACAAAAGCTGTCCGCAAGCGGCTCCACCGCTTGGCTTCGGAGGGCCCAGATATAAACACTAAGCCTAACAATAGCGTTAGGAGTCAACTGATGAAAATAGATACCAAACCTCTTCAGTACCTCTGCAATAATCCCATGTAGGGGGAATCTTAATCCAGCCTTTAGAAAGCTCTTGAAAATGACAATTTCATCCTTCTCCGGCTTTGGGGTAGTCTCTTCTCCCCCGAAGCGTAATAGCTTCTTCTGATTTTCATTGAAAAAGCCCGACTTTACCATCTTGGAGAGATCAGCCTTCGAAACAGTAGACTTTCCGAAGTCCAAGTGGCTGGGCTTGCTTGGCATGGCAATACGATAATCGTCTTCGGGATCAGTTTCCTCAATATCTTCTTCTTCTGCTTCGGCAATTGCTTGTTCTGCTTGTTCTGCATCATCACTGGGGATCTTTTCCGAAGTTACCAGTCCGGATCTTTGCATCGCTTCGGAGATGGGAACAGTCTCCGAACCTTCAGCTTCGCCCCCCTCACGCTCAACCCTAGCGGTAGAACGCACTCTGGCCATTTAATTCTGAATTTATGGAAATTTAATACTTTTTTCTTCCCAAGTTTTTTCTTCTGACGAAGCAGGCTTCAAGTTGGAGCTTCGTTCGATTCCGAGAGTCAAGCTTCGGCGTTGGTTAAAAATTTTGGCAGCAAAACAGTGCAAATAGCAATGAATGCTGTGGTAACTTCACATCTACTCGTCTGTTTATATAGTACTGCAGGTAAGAAGGCGAAGCGCCAGGATTTTTACACCAGGCGGATACCCGCTTGCACTCGCTGCGTGGTGGACCGCAGAGGCAAACAGTAACTCTGCAAGGTGGGACCGCCACGCGCTGGGAAACTGAATCGTTTCTCGACAACGAGCTCAGGGAAGGTGTTTTTTGGACCTTCGGCTCCCCGAAGCTTAAGAGACTTTTTTCACGGATCAAGCTCGTTACGAAAAACGATCTAGCACCGCGAAAGGGGCTACTGTTGGGACTATGCTTCGTCGCCGAAGGTTATGTAGGAAGAAGCGGCTTTCGGATGAAGCTGTTTGTATGGGATGGCCGAAGGTTCCTCTTCATGAAGCTTCGGTATTACAAACCGACTTAAAGATAGAATGACCTTTTAGCCCATAAGGGTCTGAGTCAATGTTGTAAACTTTTATGAGGGGCGTAATTGTAATTCTTCACAGGCTGTGTCCTGTGTCTATAAATAGTGAACAGTATTCCTTTACTGTTCACGCATTCTGATAATTGCTATCGCATCTTTCGGGATCCAATCTTTGCCAAGGCAGAGGTATAACTGTTTTCAATGATTCAATATGTTAAGTGAATATAATATAATTCGTTTATGATTCATTTACCTTTTTATACCCTTTATTTTATGTTATCTTACAATCTATTAAAATTTAATTACGAAGACTTAACCTTCGTAATTATATTCTCATCAACCTTCGTCCAAGGTTCATTATCCTCAAGGGAATAATGTTTCATGGACGAAGGACGTTAACATTTAACATTTTATGTTGCCTTGTTCTTAATTCATAGCATTTGAGAACAAGTCTCCAACAATATCGGGCCGTTCGTGGAGTCTGAGGGAATTGCAGGAGAATACCCTGAGCAGCAGCAGCTTGGTGAAGGCAAGTGTCCTCTGACCTATCTATGTCCTATGCAAGTCTATAATTCACTCCCCGCATTTATATCTTTATATCTAAGGATTGACTAGCTTTTGTTATCCATGTCCTTGTTTACCTATTTGGGTTGGATTATTATTATTGTTTAGCTTTATGCTATTGCTCAACACTAATCAATGAACATGATGAGATTTACCAGTGATACGTTATTTCCCTTTTATTATGATGTTATACTTGTGGCCTTTAAGGGGGGCTCGATCAGTTTCTCGAGTGCCTCTCCGTAAGGACCTGTTCGTTGAGAGACCACCCGGGATAACAGTGCAACCATGAGGGTGAAATGGGAGGCCCTTAGCTAATTAATTAGAGGAACTAGAGGTGTAGTTGCTTCGCTGTCGTGCCGTCAATGGGGTCCAGGCACAATGCTTGCTCTACCGAGGCTGGGTGCCGAGGTTCTTTCGTTTTGCTTTTGTTAGTCACCCTCCTGCGGGGAGGGGTACTGTGATTATCAAACTGGAGAAACCTAACGGGCGGCTATGACCTCTAGGGAATCTTCGTAAAAGCTATGTAGTGATACCCTGCCGGACAACCTAGGAAGTGATCAATGGGGAGTCATGATCCCCGGGCAAAACGGGAATCACGACTCATGGGTAAAGTGTGCGACCTCTGCAGAGGGTAATGAAACTGATATATCAGTCGTGCTCACGGTTAAGAGCAGCCTTGGGATCCTCTTTGATTAGAGATACTCCGGATACACCTCAGATGATGACTTCAATGATGATGGTTAATGATGGTGACTTTAATTATGTATTCTAGTATTTCCTCTCTGAGGAGGTACTTTTGGGATTATAACTTGGGCTTTATAATAAAATCTGGCTTCTACTAACAATAAATACCTGACCAACTAAAAGCAACTGCTTGAGCCTAACCCCACATAAAAGCTAGTCCACTTCAGCCAAACGGGGCATTTGCTGAGTACGTTGATGTGTACTCATCCTTGCTTTACCACAAAACACCAGGTTGTCCACATTGCAACCACTGCTCAGAAGAAGACGAAGCCGTGGAAGGAGACTTCTAGGAGTTCCAAGACTACGACGAGTTCTAGGTGTGGGTTGGCGGCAACCCCCAGTCAGCTGCCTGTGAAGGCCCTATCTTTATTGTGTTTTGCTTAGCACTTTGATTTACCCGTTAAGTTGATGACTATGTGGATGTCTCTGACTCTGTGATGTAATAAGTTAATACTCTTTTATGTTAATATTCGAGCACTGTGTGATGATGTTCATTTATGTAATCACTGTGTACGTGAATTCTGATCCTGGCACGTACATAGTTCGCATTCGGTTTGCCTTCCAAAACCGGGTGTGACATAAGTGGTATCAAAGTCGTGCTGAGTATAGGACCGCTGACCTAGAGTTGCACTGGTCGTGCTAAGGACTATTGACCCTCATTCTCACCTTGACCTCTGGTGTCACTTCAAAAGTCGGTCACCTCGACCAACCCTATGTTCTACTACATATATATATATATTATACCTTGCTAAAATTCTATTTTGTTCTGTCTATGGTTTACTTACTTGTCATATTAGTTCTGTTCTTACTCTTATGCTTACGGTGTCTTTTGTAGATGGCTCGTCTTAGACACACTGCTCGTAAGTCGATGATCCCTTTCCTACTGTCTCTCCTTGCGGAGCGTCCTCTGTGCCGCACAGTGTCCGGTCAGTCGAGTCACCTGAAGAGGCTGCACCATCGCCTGCATGAAGAGCAGGAGCACCAGCGTCAGCAGAGGGAGCAGCAGGGCTCTTCTTCCCCGCCTGAGCAGGAGGTGGAATCCGTGAGGCGCCGTTCCTCTGTTCCTCAGCTGGAGGCGCCCCCTGCACCACCGCAGGACACCCCGGCTGTTGGAGGAGCTACTGGAGGAGGTCCTGGAGGAGACCTCGACGACGACGACGATGACGGCTCATACCACAGTACTGAGCCCTCTGAGGAGCAGGAGGCGGAGGGATGGGTCGCCCGACCCATCACCCGTGACGCCGCTCGTGGTTGTCACTTCCACGACGCACTCGACACCTTGTTGCACCGGGCCTTCGACCGGCACACCTGGTCGATCGAGTATCGTTGTGTAGTCTACCAGCACAGTCGCAGGAGGTACCCGGACCGCTGGGAGGCTACCTGCCTAGTACGCCATCCAGAGGATGACCTCCGGGGTGCAGAGGCCTTTTCGGAGCATTACTCCATCTCCGAGAGGGACACTGCGGAGGCGGCTATGCAGGACGCAGCATGGCGTGCACTCTCCCAGTACTATTCCTTATTCGGTGGGGTGGCCGACGGTCTTAACCTTAGGTACTACCCCCGCCGTCCTACTGGTAGCACAGAGAGTGTGGTTGTCTCGCCTATTGGTGAAGATAACCCTAGGTTGAGCCACACAGTCAACCTAGTCGATGTGTTTAACACCGAGCTGGACCACTCTCTAGACGAGCTGAGCAGGGCTCGAACGGAGATTGCTGAGTTGCGTGCTGAGCTGGCAGAGCGCCGCCACCAGGAGGGTGGTTCCCCCGCTCCTGTTGGGACTCAGCACCCTTACCGCTCGCCGCCACGTGGTCACCACACCTATGGTTCCCCTGCCTGTAGGACCATGATAGATCTGGATCCTTAGATCGTTAGCGTCGGAGTTTGTAATAAATTCTTAAGTCAGATGTCCCAGTCTTAGATAGTCAGTTTAGTTTGCTTATCAGTTGCTTCCATTCAGTTTAGTTTGCTTATCAGTTGCTTCCATGCTTGTTATGATGAACTTGTGCTGGATTTGAATCTTTGTAATGACTGTTGCCAACATGTGGGCTTCCCCTACAGCTTGGTTTAGCTAGTGATGTTAATGAAGTCAGTTATTTAGTTGGGAAACCATTTACTTCTACTTTCCTTTTTTATCTGAGAAGCTGTATTGGATCGTAATGGGGATCAGTGAAGTTCTTTGTTCACTTAGTGTCATGAAGAATTCTGTATACCCTTTTCTTATGCTGAAGGATTGTAAGATCAATGCTGATGTGTGAATGTCTTCCACAGATGTCTGACAACAGACGCCGAGGCAACAGGTGTGTTCAGCAAGAGCAACGTGCCCAGCAGGAGGAACCCCAGCAACACCGGAGGCAGCCTCCCCCGCCATCCCCGATGACAGTAGAGCAGATGTTCTTGATGCAAACTCAGGCAGTGCAGGTTATTGGGCAGACTCTGGCAGCCATGCAGCAGGCTCAACAGCAACCCCAACCCCAGTTACAAGTGCAGATGCCCTAGATGCCATGGGACAAACGTGGCGAGTTCATGAGAGGGCATACTCCTACCTTCGCGCACTCTGCCGACCCCATGGATGCAGAAGACTGGTTGCGTGCAGTGGAAAGGGAACTGCGCACCGCCCAATGTGACGACAGGGAGAAGGTTCTGTATGGTCCCCGCCAACTAAGGGGAGCAGCCTAGTCCTGGTGGGAGTCCTACCTCACCACCCATGCTGACCCCGAAGCCATCACTTGGGAGGAATTCAGAGAGAATTTCCGCAGGTACCATGTTCCAGAGGGACTGATGATCGTGAAGAGGGAGGAGTTTCTGGCTCTGAAGCAGGGACCCCTGTCTGTTAGTGAATACAGGGACAGGTTTCTGCAGCTATCTCGTTATGCACCTGAAGACGTCAACACTGATGCTAAAAGGCAGTACAGGTTCATGAGAGGTTTGGTGGATCCCCTGCATTACCAGCTGATGAACCACACCTTCCCCACCTTCCAACACCTGATCGATAGGGCAATCATGATCGAGAGGAAGCGCAAGGAAATGGAAGATCGGAAGCGCAAGATGAGTGGACCACAGTCCGGGAGCAACAGCCGCCCCCGCTTCTCAGGCAGTTCATCTCAGCAAGGCAAGCCTGATCACCCACAGGGATACCAGCATCAGAGTCAGCGCCTGTACCAGCAGCAGTTTCAGAGGCAGTACTCACAGCAGCAGCAGTACCGTCAGAACAGCCAGCAGGGAGGTAACTAGTATCAGAGTCAAAACAACCAGGCACCTCGCCTTCCTGCCCCAGCAGCGAATCAGAACAACCAAGCAGTCCCAGCATAAGGAGGAGGCAGAGGATGCTTCCACTATGGAGAACAAGGCCACTGGGCGATGCATTGCCCAAAGAAAATGGCGCAGCAGCAGACAAACCCCAATGCTCCAGCAAGGCAAGGTGTACCTCAACAGGCAACAGGTAATCGTGGCCATGCGTACAAACGTGGAAAGGTGAACCACTTGGAGGCCGAAGTGATCCAGGATGCACCAGATGTGGCAGTAGGTATGTTCTCAGTCGAATCTCATCCAGCAAAAGTGCTATTTGATACTGGTGCAACTCATTCATTTGTCACTGCAACATGGGTAGAAATGCATAACATCTCCGTAGAGTCATTGATGCCGCCCATGAGGGTTAATTCGGTCGGTGGTAAAGTGCAAGCAGATAAGATATGCTCAAATGTAAGGGTGGAAATAAGGGGGATAGGGTTCCCCAGCGACCTAATAGTAATAGACACCCCTGGGGTAGATGTCATCCTAGGGATGAATTGGTTAATGAAGTATGAAGCGAGTGTTAGCTGTGACAAGAGAACCGTAACATTGAAGTCCCCACCCAGAGAGAAGGTAGTGGCTGAGCTAAGGATGCGTAAAACAGTGAAAGGAGATTGTCACCAGATTTCGGTTGATAGCAAGGAGGCCAACCCGCTCGAGGCTATCAGGGTTGTGTCGGACTTTCCAGAGGTGTTTCCCGAGGAACTAACGGGCATGCCACCCGAGAGAAAAGTCGAATTTGCCATAGAACTTATCCCTGGCACCGCCCCCATTTCTAAAAGAGCCTATCGAGTGTCTGGGCCAGAATTGGTGGAACTCAAGAAGTAAATAGATGAACTGTTAGAGAAGGGTTACATCAGACCAAGTACCTCGCCTTGGGCCGCTCCAGTATTGTCTGTAGAGAAGAAAGATGGTACCAAAAGGATGTGCATAGATTACAGAGCCCTGAATGAAGTCACCATTAAGAACAAGTACCCCCTGCCAAGGATAGAAGATCTGTTCGACCAGCTCAGAGGTGTCAGCGTATTCTCGAAGATAGATCTGAGATCAGGTTACCATCAACTCAGAATCCGACCCTCAGACATACCGAAGACAGCATTCATCACCAAGTATGGGTTATATGAGTATACAGTTATGTCCTTTGGTCTGACAAATGCGCCAGCCTTCTTTATGTATCTGATGAACAGTGTGTTCATGGACTACCTAGACAAGTTTGTGGTAGTGTTCATCGACGATATTCTCATATATTCTCAAAGTGAGGAAGAACATGTGGAACATTTGAAGATGGTATTGCAAAGGCTACAAGAGCATCAGTTGTATGTCAAGCTGAGTAAATGCGAGTTATGGATTCATGAAGTCTTGTTTTTGGGTCACATCATAAACCAAGATGGGTTAGCGGTGGATCCAAAGAAAGTAGCAGACATTCTGAACTGGAAAGCACCGAAGGATGTTTGCGGAATCAAGAGTTTCATTGGAATGGCTGGATACTATAGGCGTTTCATTGAAGGCTTTTCAAAGATTGCTAGGCCAATGACAGTGTTGCTAGCGAAGAAAGTTGAGTTTAAGTGGACCCAGAAGTGCCAAGAGGCATTTGAAGAACTGAAGAATAGATTGACTACAGCACCTGTGTTGGTCCTGCCTGATGTTCACAAGCCATTCTCGGTGTACTGCGATGCTTCCTACACCGGATTGGGATGTGTGCTAATGCAAGAAGGAAGAGTTGTAGCGTACTCATCTCGACAGCTGAAGATCCATGAGAGAAATTATCCCACACACGACCTGGAGTTGGCAGCAGTGGTTCATGCTTTAAAGACATGGAGACATTACCTGTATGGGCAGAAGTGCGACATCTACACAGATCACAAAAGTCTGAAATACATATTCACCCAGTCAGAGTTAAACATGAGGCAGCGAAGATGGTTGGAATTGATCAAGGACTACGAGTTGGAGATACATTACCATCCAGGCAAAGCCAATGTTGTTGCAAATGCTCTGAGCAGGAAGAGTCAAGTCAATATGATGGCCACATACCCAATGTCATATGAGTTAGCCAAGGAGTTCGACAGACTGAGCCTCGGTTTTCTGAACAGTACACAAGGAGTGATGGTGGAATTAGAGCCCACCCTAGAGCAGGAGATCAAAGAAGGACAGAAGGATGATGAAAACATCAACAAGATCCGGCAGCTGATCTTAGAAGGAAGAGTCAAGGACTTTCGAGAGGATGAAGAGGGAGTAATATGGTTCAAGGACCGATTGTGTGTCCCCGACATCAAACATATTCAGGAGCTGATCCTCAAGGAAGCTCATGAGATAGCCTACTCCATACACCCTGGAAGTGAAAAGATGTATCAGGATTTAAAAAGGAGGTTTTGGTGGTATGGCATGAAAAGAGAAATCGCAGAATATGTCGCCATCTGTGATAGCTGTCAAAGAACCAAAGCAGAGCATCAGAAGCCCGCCGGACTGTTGCAGCCATTGCAAATTCCTCAGTGGAAGTGGGATGAGATCGAGATGGATTTTATAGTTGGCCTACCTCGTACCAGGGCTGGCTATGATTCCATCTGGGTGGTTGTGGACCGCTTAACAAAAGTGGCCCATTTCATACCTGTGAAGACAACGTACATCGGAGCAACATTAGCTGAGTTATACATGTCCCGGATAGTCTGCCTACATGGTGTGCCGAAGGAGATAGTGTCAGATCGAGGAACACAGTTCACCTCTCATTTTTGGCAGCAGCTACAAGAAGCCTTGGGCACGCATTTGAACTTCAGCTCGGCTTATCACCCGCAGACAGACGGTAAGACCGAAAGAACTAATCAGATCCTAGAAGATATGTTGAGAGCCTGTGCGTTGCAAGACAAGTCAGGATGGGACAAAAGGTTACCTTATGCAGAATTCTCCTACAACAATAGTTACCAGGCCAGCTTGAAGATGTCACCGTTTCAGGCGCTCTATGGACGGAGTTGTAGGACTCCGCTGCATTGGGACCAGCCAGGAGAGAGACAGGTGTTTGGCCCCAACATTTTGCTTGAAGCCGAAGAGAATATCAAAATGGTTCGGGAGAATCTGAAGATAGCACAATCAAGGCAACGAAGCTATGCTGACAGAAGGAGAAGAGAACTGAGTTTTGAAGTGGGAGATTATGTCTATCTGAAGGTGTCGCCTATCAGGGGAGTCAGAAGGTTCGGAGTCAAGGGCAAGTTAGCACCCCGGTACATTGGACCATATCAGACTCAAGAAAAGCATGGAGAAGTGGCCTACCAGCTCAACCTACCAGAAAGTCTGTCGGCAGTGCACAACGTGTTCCACGTGTCACAATTGAAGAAGTGCCTGCGTGTACCAGAAGAACAGTTGCCAGTGGAGGATTTGGAAGTCCAAGAGGATCTGACATACATAGAGAAGCCATCGCTGATTCTGGAGTTTGTAGACAGAGTCACCCGGAGGAACACCATCAGAATGTGCAAAGTCAGATGGGGTCACCACTCTGAGGAAGAAGCAACCTGGGAACGAGAAGATGATCTGAAAGCCAAATACCCTGAACTCTTTGCTGACCAACCTTGAATCTCGGGGCGAGATTCTTTTAAGGGGGATAGGTTTGTAACACCCGGAATCTAGGGGTATGAAAATCTCTTCTATAAAATCCACCAAGTTCAGGTTTTAATAAAAAAACCCTAAGGGAACAATGGTTGTTGCATCATGTTGGAAGGCATTTATTTTTGTTTGATGAATGGTTTGCTTGATCTTTCATTTAATCAACAATTTTCACATAATGTCAAACTGAAATAATAGAAAAAAAAAGAAAGAAAAGAGAAAGGAAATCAGTTTTCCCCCCTTCCCTGGCCCATTCGACCGGCCCACCCCAGCCCCTTCTCCTCCTCTTCCCCCCCCCCCCCCCCCCCCCCGCTCGGCCCAGCGCCCTTTCCCCTTTCTTGGGCCTGCGTGAGCTCCCACGGCCCAGCTCCGCGCCACGCGCCTTCGCTCTACGCTAGCCCCGTGCTGGCCCAGCGCGCGTCCGCCGCGGCCCAGCTCCGCGCCGCGCGCCCATGGCAGCCCAGTGGCCCAGCGCCAGCGCCAGCGCGCCCTGCGCGCACGTCCGCGCGTGGAGCGCCTAGCGCCCGCCGCCGCCGCTGTCAACTGGGCCCACGTGCCAGGACGCCACTGTGCTTCTTCCCAAACCGACCATGCGAATTTCCAGAGAAGCAACCGCCCACGACGCCCCAAAATCGGCCGAAAACCCGCGCCCCTCGCCCAGTTCGTCGCTCTCCTCCTCGTCGTCGCCGCCGTCGGAGCAACGCCCCGCCCGGAGCGCCGCCGTTGCCGTGCGGGTTGCCGCACTCGCTGCGCAGCGCCTCGCTGTGTTTCGCCGAGGTGAGCTCGTCCACCCTTTCCTCTCTCTACCGCTCTCCTCGCCGCTCGCTCGCCATGGCCGGGGCTCGGCTGAGCCGGCCCGGACGCCCTCGTCCCTCCTCCCCTGTCCGTCTTCTCGTGTGCGCAGATGAGTCCTTCCTCCCCACGTCCCTCTCTCCATCCCGTCGGTCGAGCAACCCCTGGCCAGCCATCGTCTCGCCGGACAGCCTCTGCGCAGCGTTCGGCCTTCGCGGCCAGCAGCCCCGCGTGCTCTCGTCTGGCGAGCAGGAGCCGCCGTCGCCTAGCGTCGCGGCAGTCGCGCCCTCCCATTCGCCGGCAAAGCATCGTCCCTGCGCGCCGTGGCCAAGCTGCGCGCTCGGTGCGCTCAGCCCCGTCCCCATGCCGCGTAGCCCAAGCCTGCGCGCGCTCGCCGCACGCCCAGCACCCCGCCATGGCTAGCTATGGTGACCGAATCGCCGAGTCGACCCCGCCGATGTCCCTGCAGCCCGCCCCGGTCGTTCGTCTACCCTCGCCGTGCCTCGGGCTCGCTGTTAGCCAGGTTGTGCACGTCAAATCGCACGTGCGCAGCGCCTCGCCGTGCCATCGCAGCCGCGTCGTGCAACTAGTGCACGCGCTCGCGTTCGCTTGCGCGCAGTGCGTCGACGGGACTCCGTCTACATTCGTCTACCCCCTCGTCTACATCCATCTACCCCTCGTCTACCCCCCCCCCCCCCCCGTGTGCATCTGTGTCGCTCGCCATCGCCCGTGCATCGCGCATTAAATCGTCGCGTGCCGTTCGCATGCGTCGTCGTGCGTTTCTTTGCACGTTAATAATCCGCCTCACCTAGAATAGCTCACGCTAATTAAGTACATATTTAAACATCGGTTATTCGAGTAACAAACTAATCGGGACTAAGTAGTAATTTTACTTAGCATACGATTAATGTCTGTCAATATGATTAAGCCGAATTAAATATTATAACTCATATCCGCTTAGTGTAAACGTGATATCCCTCGACCGTAGCGTCGGTCGTCTCAGTTCCTTTCTCGCATAGTCGTAGATGCGAATTCTATGTCGCGTGCATATTTATTTGATCTATATTGTTGTATGGTGTATTGTTTCCTTCTGTTTCAAGAATGTTGGATGTATGTTTGCACTCGCGTAGATATCGGGTCGTTCGTGGAGTCTGAGGGAATTGCAGGTGAAGACCCTGAGCAGCAGCAGCTTGGTGAAGGCAAGTGTCCTCTGACCTATCTATGTCCTATGCAAGTCTATAATTCACTCCCCGCATTTATATCTTTATATCTAAGGATTGACTAGCTTTTGTTATCCATGTCCTTGTTTACCTATTTGGGTTGGATTATTATTATTGTTTAGCTTTATGCTATTGCTCAACACTAATCAATGAACATGATGAGATTTACCAGTGATACGTTGTTTCCCTTTTATTATGATGTTATACTTGTGGCCTTTAAGGGGGGCTCGAGCAGTTTATCGAGTGCCTCTCCATAACGACCTGTTCGTTGAGAGACCACCCGGGATAACAGTGCAACCATGAGGGTGAAATGGGAGGCCCTTAGCTAATTAATTAGAGGAACTAGAGGTGTAGTTGCTTCGCCGTCGTGTCGTCAATGGGGTCTAGGCACAGTGCTTGCTCTGCCGAGGCTGGGTGCCGAGGTTCTTTTGTTTTGCTTTTGTTAGTCACCCTCTTGCGGGGAGGGGTACTGTGTTTATCAAACTGGAGAAACCTAACGGGCGGCTATGACCTCTAGGGAATCTTCATAAAAGCTACGTAGTGATACCCTGCCGGACCACCTAGGAAGTGATCAATGGGGAGTCATGATCCCCGGGCAAAACGGGAATCACGACTCATGGGTAAAGTGTGCGACCTCTGCAGAGGGTAATGAAACCAATATATCTGCCGTGCTCACGGTTAAGAGCAGCCTTGGGATCCTCTTTGATTAGAGATACTCCGGATACACCTCAGATGATGACTTCAATGATGATGGTTAATGATGGTGACTTTAATTATGTATTCTAGTATTTCCTCTCTGAGGAGGTACTTTTGGGATTATAACTTGGGCTTTTGATAAAATCTGGGTTCTACTAACAATAAATGCCTGACCAACTAAAAGCAACTGCTTGAGCCTAACCCCACATAAAAGCTAGTCCACTTCAGCCAAACGGGGCATTTGCTGAGTACGTTGATGTGTACTCATCCTTGCTTTACCAGAAAACACCAGGTTGTCCACATTGCAACCACTGCTCAGGAGAAGACGAAGCCGTGGAAGGAGACTTCCAGGAGTTCCAAGACTACGACAAGTTCTAGGTGTGGGTTGGCGGCAACCCCCAGTCAGCTGCCTGTGAAGGCCCTATCATTATTGCGTTTCGCTTAGCACTTTGATTTACCCGTTAAGTTGATGACTATGTGGATGTCTCTGACTCTGTGATGTAATAAGTTAATACTCTTTTATGTTAATATTCGAGCACTGTGCGATGATGTTCATTTATGTAATCGCTGTGTACGTGAATTCTGATCCTGGCACGTACATAGTTCGCATTCGGTTTTCCTTCCAAAACCGGGTGTGACAACTTCGAGCCAGCATAGGCGGTTAAGTCCGTCCCTCTCGACCCCGGCAACGACGCCTCCAAGCAAGTCCGGATCGGCTCCGAGCTCGACCCCAAATAGGAAGCAGTGCTCGTTGACTTTCTCCGTGCAAACGCCAAGGTTTTTGCGTGGAGTCCCTCGGACATGCCTGGCATACCGAGGGATGTCGCCGAGCACTCGCTGAATATCCGAGATGGAGCCCGACCCGTGAAGCAGCCTCTGCGTCGTTTCGACGAAGAAAAGCGCAGAGCCATAAGCAAGGAGATCCACAAGCTGATGGGTGCGGGGTTCATCAAAGAGGTATTCCATCCCGAATGGTTAGCCAACCCTGTGCTTGTGAAAAAGAATGGTGGGAAATGGAGGATATGTGTAGACTACACTGGTCTAAACAAAGCATGTCCGAAGGTTCCCTACCCTCTGCCTTGCATCGATCAAATCGTGGATTCCACTGCTGGGTGCGAAACCCTGTCATTCCTCGATGCCTACTCAGGGTATCACCAAATCAAGATGAAAGAGTCCGACCAGCTCGCGACTTCTTTCATCACACCTTTTGGCATGTACTGCTATATTACTATGCCATTTGGTTTGAGGAATGCAGGCGTGACGTACCAAAGGTGCATGAACCACGTGTTCGGAGAGCACATCGGCCGAACGGTCGAGGCTTACGTCGATGACATCGTAGTCAAGATGAGAAAAGCCTCCGACCTCCTCTCTGACCTTGAAACGACATTCAAGTGTCTGAGGGTGAAGGGCGTGAAACTTAACCCCGAGAAATGTGTCTTTGGAGTCCCCCGAGGCATGCTCCTGGGGTTCATCGTCTCCGAGCGGGGCATCGAGGCCAACCCGGAGAAAATCGCGGCCATCACCAACATGGGGCCTATCAAAGACTTGAAAGGAGTACAAAGGGTCATGGGATGCCTTGCGGCTCTGAGCCGCTTCATCTCGCGCCTCGACGAAAGAGGCCTACCCTTGTATCGCCTCTTAAGGAAGACCGAGCGCTTCTCTTGGACCCCAAAGGCCGAGGAAGCCCTCGGGAACTTAAAGGCACTCCTTACAAGTGCGCCCATCTTGGTGCCCCCCGCTGCAGGAGAAGCCCTCTTGATCTACGTAACCGCAACCACTCAGGTGGTCAGTGCCGCAATCGTAGTCGAGAGACGAGAAGAAGACCATGCACTGCTCGTCCAGAGGTTGGTCTACTTCATCAGCAAAGTGCTATCCGAGACCAAGATCCGCTACCCGCAAATTCAAAAGCTACTATACGCAGTAATTCTGACGTGGCGAAAGTTGCGACACTACTTCGAGTCTCATCCGGTGACTATGGTGTCATCCTTCCCCCTGGGGGAGATCATCCAGTGCCGAGAGGCCTCGGGTAGGATAGCAAAATAAGCAGTGGAGATCATGGGCGAGACAATCTCGTTCGCTCCTCGGAAGGCCATCAAGTCCCAAGTCTTGGCAAACTTCATGGCTGAATGGGTCGACACCTAGCTACCAACGGCTCCGATCCAACCGGAACTCTGGACCATGTACTTCGATGGGTCGCTGATGAAAACAGGAGCAGGCGCGGGCCTGCTCTTCATCTCACCCCTCGGGAAGCACCTCCGCTACGTGTTGCGCCTCCATTTCCCAGCGTCAAACAACGTGGCCGAGTATGAGGCTCTAGTTAACGGGTTGCACATCGCCATCGAGCTAGGGGTTCGGCGCCTCGACGCTCATGGCGACTCGCAGCTTGTCATCGACCAAGTCATGAAGAACTCCCACTGCCGCGACCGGAAGATGGAGGCCTACTGCGACGAGGTTCGGCGCCTGGAAGACAAGTTCTACGGACTCGAGCTCAACCACGTCGCCCGACGGTACAACGAGACTGTGGACGAGCTGGCTAAGATAGCCTCGGGGCAGACAACGGTTCCCTCGGATGTCTTCTCCAGAGACATACATCAACCCTCCGTCAAGACCAACGACACGCCCGAGCCCGGGGAAGCCTCGACCCTGCCCGAGGAGGCCTCGGCCGTCGAGGGTGAGGCACTACCTGTCGAGGGAGAGCGGGATGGGGTCACGCCTAATCGAAACTGGCAGACCCCGTACCTGCAATATCTCCACCGAGGAGAGCTCCCCCTCGACAAAGTCGAAGCTCGGCGACTGGCGCGGCGCGCCAAGTCGTTCGTCTTACTGGGCGATGAAAGGGAGCTCTACCACTGCAGCCCCTCAGGCATTCTCCAACGATGCATATCCATCGCTAAAGGACAGGAGCTATTGCAAGAGATACACTCGAGGGCTTGCGGTCACCATGCAGCACCTCGAGCCCTCGTTGGGAACGCCTTCCGACAAGGCTTCTACTGGCCGACCGCGGTGGCCGACGCCACTAGGATTGTACGCTCCTGCCAGGGGTGTCAATTCTACGCGAGACAGAGGCACCTACCCGCTCAGGCCCTGTAGACAATACCCATCACTTGGTCGTTTGCTGTGTGGGGTCTGGACCTCGTTGGTCCCTTGCAGAAGGCGCCCGGGGGCTTCTTGCACCTGCTGGTCGCCATCGACAAATTCTCCAAGTGGATCGAGGTCTGACCTCTAACCAGCATCAGGTCCGAGTAGGCGGTGGCATTCTTCACCAACATCATCCATAGCTTCGGGGTCCCGAACTCCATCATCACCGACAATGGCACCTAGTTCACTGGCAAGAAGTTCCTAGACTTCTGCGAGGACCACCACATCCGGGTGGAATGGGCCGTCATGGCTCACCCCATGACAAATGGGCAGGTGGAGCGTGCCAACGGCATGATTCTGCGGGGACTTAAGCCGAGGATTTACAACGACCTCAACAAGTTCGGCAGGCGGTGGATGAAGGAACTACCCTCGGTGGTCTGGAGTCTGAGGACGACACCAAGCCGAGCCACGAGTTTCTCACCGTTCTTTCTAGTCTATGGGGCCGAGGCTGTCTTGCCCACAGACTTAGAATACGGTTCCCCGAGGACAAGGGCGTACGACGACCAAAGCAACAAGACCAGCCGAGAAGACTCGCTGGACCAGCTGGAAGAAGCTCGGGGCGTGGCCTTGCTACACTCGGCGCGATATCAGCAGTCTCTACGACGCTACCACGCCCGAGGGGTTCGGCCCCGAGACCTCCAAGTGGGAGACTTGGTGCTTCGGCTGCGGCAAGACGCCCGAGGGTGCCACAAGCTTACTCCTCCCTGGGAGGGGCCATTCATCATCACCAAGATTTTGAAGCCCGAAACATACAAGGTGGCCAACAATCAAGGCGAGGTCTACAGCAACGCTTGGAACATCCAACAGCTACGTCGCTTTTACCCTTAAGATGTTTTCAATTTGTTCATATACCTCATTTTCTATACATACACAAATAAAGTCTAACCGTCAAGGAAGGGTCAGCCTTGCCTTGGCAAAGCCCGACCCTCCCTCGAGGGCTAAAAGGAGGGAACCCCCTCTGCGTAAAAATTTTCCTCGGAAAAAGTCTTTCTGCCAGAACATCTTTCGCGCTTTTCGACTGCTTCGATAGCGGGATCCTAAAAACGACGGAGTACACGTAAGCGGCAAGGTCGATCGAGCCGAGGGACTCCTACGCCTCCGGGATACGGATACCTCACTCATCACCTTCTACGATAAGTAACTCACGCTCGGATAAGCGATTCTGCTGACCGAACAAGTCTTAACGCTCGAAAACTTTTCTGCCAGAATGATTTCCGTGCCTTCTCGACTATATTGATAACAGAATCCTATGAACGAGTAAGAGTGCACGTAAGCGGCGAGGTCGACCGAGCCGAGGGACTCCTATGCCTCTGGGATACGGATACCTGACTCATCACCTTCCATGAAAAGTAACTCTCGCTCGGATAAACAATTCTGCTACCGACGAACAAGTCCTAATACTCGAAACAAGAGGAAAGGAAACGCAGCTTCACAACACGACAATGATATGTTTGGGCCTCAGCGGTCGCGAAAAACATACGCACACTACAGACAAACTCTCCCTGCAGGTTCAGACATCAACATAGGGAGCAGCAGCACCCTCGGCGTCGTCTCCACGTTCGGAGGGATCTGGCCCGGCCTCGAACGACGACGTGGGCGGAAGGATCTCCACCTCGAAGGAGGAAGCCAGCACCAAGCTCGGGCCATCATAGCCAAGGTCTTCGTAAGGGTCCCGGCCCGGGCAAACACCTCGACCGACCGCTCCGTAGCCTCAGCCAGCTGTCCCCCGAGGACATCAGCTCGGCTCGTGGCCTCGACAGCCTGACTCCGAGGTTGGTCCCGCCAGCGGACGACCTGGCCAGGCTCCAGCCGCCGCTGCTGCACCTCCTCGGCCAGGGAGGCCACGTGCTCCCGTGCCAACAAAGCTTCTTCTCGAGCCGACTCCGCCTCTGTCCACGCTGACACCGCTGCCTCCGGCTCCGGCTCATCGCAGAGCAGCCGAGGGTTCTTTAACTGAGCAAGAGAAGCCTTGGGTGGCAAGGCCGACCGAGCTGAGGGACTCCTACGCCTCCGGGATACGGATACCTCACTCGTCACCTTCCGCACAGGGCAACTCACACTTGGTTAAGCAGTTCAGCTAGCCGATAGGCGAGTCCTAGTGCTCGAAATGAGGAAGAAACACGGTATTACACTTAAATACCCAGATGTTCAGGCCTCGATAGCCACAACGAACAAACACCGGCACTCAAGGTGCCATTACAAATGGAACTCCGGTTCCACTCCCGCGGGTATGAACAACCTCCACATCGGAGGGCCCGCGGGACGACAAACTCCGGGTGGCTCGCCGCCAACCACTGCAGCAGCGTCAACGACCTCCGTCTCGGACGGCAAGATAGCTGCAGCGACGGCCTCAGGGCAAGCACTGCTGCTGGAGGTCCCTCGCCCACGTCCCCACACAAGGGGCGAGGACAAGCCGCCAAGGCCGAAGAGCCGGAGGTCCGACCACAGGTGGCGCCGACGATCTTGTCGGCGGAGAAACCTTCTCTGGCTACCACCACCTCAGCACCGACGACGGCAGCCATCTGCCTACCAACACCGCACCAGCGAGCACCGGCCGCCCCAAAGCGCACCGGCAGGTCCTCACTCTCGTCCTCGCTGCGAGATCGAGAACGGGACCGTCTCAGAACACGAGTACCGCCCTTGCGGCATACGACATGTTGTGAGACCTTCCGGTGCGGCCGGCCATAGTCGCCCGGACAGAGGACGGAATGCTGCACCCTGGCTAGGCAGCAGCAATTCGCCTTCCCCCGCATGGCTGGAGGACGCCTCCTCCGCAGAGCTGGAGGATGGTTTCCACCCCCAGATGCCAGAGGAAGAAGCGGGACGCCAGCCCACGAGAAGGCAGGATCTGGCTCAGCTCGCCCCCCGCCCCAGCAAGGATGATGAAGATCCTTGAAGCTAAGGGCGGGGCAGAGACCACAGCCCGACTTGCTTCTCCCCACCATCGAACTGGTGGTCACCATCCTGGGTGACCATCGATGAGGGAATGCAGCTGGACTGCCTGATGAAAATCCTTGAAGCCAAGCGATGGCTGAAGGGTGCCCACCTCTGTAAGGTTGCGCTCCTCCAACAACAAGACGAAGGCAACGCGGGCGCTCCCCATCCCGGGGCTCGGAAGGTGGAAGGATGCGATGCATGAGGGGAGTACGAAGACATGGCTACCACCTGGGGGGTCGATCCATTTTTAAAGGCGGCTCTCCCCACTCGCGTCCTCAGACGTCACGGACTAAGTCTTCACCGATGTGCCCAAGGGTCCTCCCCCTACGACACGGGGGCTGGGTCCCACGCGTCATGCAAGCTGGCCCGAGACAGAAGAAGCCAAACCGTCACGCGCGGAGCGTGTAACCGCCCCGCGGTTACAAGCACTCCTCCACCCTCGCCGAAACCGACGGTTGAAAGGGCGGACCACCATGCAGGTGGCATGCAACCGCACCACGGAGACGCACCCCTTCGATTTCGACGCATCCAGCATGGAGGCCCAGGCCCACACGTCATGTAACCGGCGCGTCGGTTACTACGTGCGAAAAACTACACCGCCACTTGCGCCAATGTCGCGCCTTCTCGACTGCGGAACTGATGCCGCGACTCGAGGCAACCCTGCGCATGGCCCAATAGTGCCAACCGAGCACATCGGTCACGGGTCAGTCAGCCGCAGGAGGAGGCACGACGGTCGATATAGCCAAAAGTGGGCCGACAGTAATGGCGGCAGCAGGCGAGCGGAAGTAGCAGTCAAATCGTCTGCAGGCTCACGTCCCCTCCTAGAGCAGCAGGGGAGCCCTCTACCACGGCGTGAAGACGACGTGCCCGTGTTTCGTCCCTCGAATGGCTCGCACAACGACTGCCCCGCGAACCACCCGTCCCGTCGCATTAACTTCGCGGCAGGGCAAGCGACACCTTTGGCAGGCAAAGCGGGCGACGTTTCACCTCCGCCATGATGACCGCGTAAAAAAAAGGTGCGCCACATCGTTTAAATCTGTATCCTTTTCTTCTTCCCCTTTCTCTCTCTTGCTACAGCGACCGGGAAAGGGGATATTTCGAAAGGGATCCTTCTCCGCGAAGGAAGCGGGCCCCGAGCCCTCCTATTGATCAGGGGTTCGAAGGTTGGCCCCTCGGAAGGGTTCGACAGCCGCCCCAGAGCACTCGGGCTTCAGGCTCATTACTGATCAGAGGTTCGAAGGTTGGCCCCTCGGAAGTGTTCGACAGCCCCCTCAGAGCACTCGGGCTCCGTGCCCACTACTGATGAGGGGTTCGAAGGCTGGCCCCTCGAAGGGTTCGACAGCCGCCCCAGAGCACGCAGAGCGAGGGATGACTCTGGGTACGTCCGATACATGGCCGAGGCTCGGGCTACGCTCCCGAGGTACCCTAGGACATTTCCGAGACCAGAAGGAGCGATTTTGTAACGGAATCCCATCAGAGGGAGGCATCGAGCCCTCGGACCCAATTGAACGGGACCGGGTCCAGCAAATCACCTATAGGTACTTTTGGAGCGCGCCTCTGGGCCACTAGCCAACCCTTATCGAACGGGGCACGGGCGTCCACTCGGATCACCCGTTAGCAACTCACTGGAGACACCATGTTCGGCTCCCTCCGAGGGCAACATGGCGCTTTCCCCCCTCCTCCTTGTGGAAAGGCGACGAAGGAGCGTATGATAAAAGCCGAGTCAGTCCTGGATCGTCCTCTCGCTCTGTGCAGAGGCTCGGGGGCTGCCCTCGCAAACCCGGCTCCGGCCAAACCGTTGATAGCGTCAACAAACCAGCCTGAAAACTCGGAACCTGACCATGCACCCGGACCACGATCAGATCGCATGAGGGAACAACCAGACCGGCCAAGGCATCACGAAAGGCATTAAGACCTCGGAGGAGTCAAACCACTCCTCCGAGGCCTCGGGGGCTACACCCGGCGGGTGCGCTCGCGCGCACCCACCGGAACAAAATATAACCGAGAAAGGTCGGTCCCCTTGCATAAAAGTGCGACAAAGCCTCCAAGCGAGTACCAACACTCCCTTTGAGGCTCGGGGGCTACTGTCGGGTACCATAATTAGGGGTACCCCCAAGACTCCTAAACTCGGCTGGTAATCACCATCAGCGCAAATTGCAGAGGCTGATGGGCGCAATTCAGGTCAAGGCTTCATCTACTCAGGGGACGCGATCTCGCCTCGCCCGAGCCCAGCCTCGGGCGGGAACAGTAGCCCCAGACGGATTCACGCCTCGCCCGAGGGCCTCCTCAAGCAACGGGCACTCCCTCGATTCGCTCGAAGCCCAGCTCGGGCAGGCTTCGTAGTGAAGCAACCTTGGCCAAATCGCCTCACCAACCGACCGTATCGCAGGCGCATTCAATGCAAGGATCGCCCGACGCCTTATCCTGACACGCGTGCCTTAGTCGGCTAGGTCGAAGTGACCGCAGTCACTTCGCCCTCCCACTGTCTGACCTGACTGGAAAGCAGCGCCGCTCGCCCCTCTCCGACTGCTGTGCCACCCGCCAGGATGAGGCTGACAGCAGTAGAGTCCAGCCTCAGGCGCCACAGGAAGCTCCGCCTCGCCCTACCTTGGGCCTCGGCCTCAGGAGAAGTCTCCGCCTCGCCCGACCCCAAGGCTCGGCCCCCGCCTCGACCTCGGAAGGTGAACTCCGCCTCGCCCGCCCCCAGGGCTTGGCCTCGACCTCAACCTCGGAAGGTGGTCTCCGCCTCGCCCGACCCCAGGGCCCATTCTCAACCTCGACCTCAGGCGGAATCGCGTCCTCGTCCGACCCCGGCCTCGGCCTCAGGAGGAGTCTCCGCCTCACCCGACCTTGGGCTCGGACCGACCACGCCGCAGGGGGTACATCATTACCCTACCCCTAGCTAGCTAGTTCAGGCTACGGGGGAACAAGACCGGCGTCCCATCCAGGCTCGCCCCGGTAACAAGTAATGATGGCTCCCCGCGTGCGTCCATGACGACGGTGGCTTTTAGCCCCTTACGGAAGCAAGGAGACGTCAGCAAGGTCCCGACAGCCCCGACAGCTGTGCTTCTACAGGGCTCAAACGCTCCTCCGACGGCCACGTTAGCATGTACATTGGGCTCTGGCTCCTCTCTGCTGGAAACGTTAGCATATTGCTACACACCCATTGTACACCTGGACCCTCTCCTTACATCTATAAAAGGAAGGGCCAGGGCCCTCATATGGGATGGTGGTCGCGCGGGACTCTCTCTCTCCCTCGCGAACGCTTGTAACCCCTACTGCAAGCGCACCCACTCTGGCGCAGGATAACACGAAGCCACGATTTTCCCCCTTTGTGTTCCGTCTCGCGCCAACCCATCTGGGTTGGGGCATGCAGCGACAATTTACTCGTCGGTCCAAGGACCCCCCGGGGTCGAAACGCCGACAAGGTGATTCCTCCCTCTTCTTGTTGCCGGACTCCCCCGATGGAGCTTTCCCGTGGCTTGTGGCGGGCTTCTCGCTGGTCACCATCTCCTTCTTGGCATGAGCTCCCGACATCACTTCGAGCGGTTAGGCTCTAATGAAGTACTGGGCTCTAATACCAATTGAAAGTCGCTTAGAGGGGGGTGAATAGGCAAATCTAAAATTTATAAACTTTAAGCACAACTACAAGCCGGGGTTAGCGTTAGAAATATAATCGAGTCCGAAAGAGAGGGCGAAAAACAAATCACAAGCAAATGAAGAGTGTGACACGGTGATTTGTTTTACCGAGGTTTGGTTTTTGCAAACCTACTCCCCGTTGAGGTGGTCACAAAGACCGGGTCTCTTTCAACCCTTTCCCTCTCTCAAACGGTCACTTAGACCGAGTGAGCTTCTCTTCTCAATCAATTAGGACACTTAGTCCCCACAAGGACCCCCACACAATTGGTGTCTCTTGCTTTGATTACAAAGATCTTGGGAACAAGAAATGGGAAGAAGAAAAGCGATCCAAGCGCAAGAGCTCAAAAGAACACGGTAAAACTCTCTCTTCTAGTCACTAATTGCTTTGAGTGGAATTGGGACTTGGAGAGATTTTGATTCAATCTATTTGTGTCTTTTATTGAATGCACTAGCTCTTGTATTGAATGTGTTGGCTAAAAACTTGGATGCCTTGAAGTGTGGTGGTTGGGGGTATATATAGCCCCAACCACCAAAGTGGCCGTTAGGGAAGGCTGCTGTCGACGGGTGCACCGGACAGTCCGGTGCGCCACCAGACACTATCCGGTGCGCCAGCCACGTCACCCAACCGTTAGGGTTCGACAGTTGGAGCTCTGACAAGTGGGGCCACCGGACAGTCCAATGGTGCACTGGACAGACACTGTTCACTGTCCGGTGCGCCTTCTGGCGCCTGCTCTGACTCTGCACGCGCTGTCCGCGCACTTTTCACGCACTGTTCACTTTTGCAGACGACCGTTGGCGCTGTTAGTCGTTGCTCCGCATGGCACACTGGACAGTCTGTTGCTACACCGGACAGTCCGGTGAATTATAGCGGAGTGGCTCTCCAAATTCCCGAAGCTGAGCAGTTCAGAGTGGATCTCCCTGGTGCACCGGACACTGTCCGGCGCGCCAGACCAGGACAGCCTTCGGTTTTCTTTTGCTCCTTTCTTTTGAACCCTTTCTTGGACTTTTTATTGGTTTGTGTTGAACCTTTGGCACCTGTAGAACTTATATTCTAGAGCAAACTAGTTAGAGCAACTCCAGGTGTTTCCGATAGAATAGATCCTTAAATAACTGTTTAGGAAGTTGATAAATATGGTACGGGAGTAAAAAACCATTTATCTCCAACAGTTCCATATATGTAGACACTTGAATGAATTTTTCAAATCCGTTGTGGACCCAAGGCAATACTTTGTACCTGGTGGTAGTGGTTGATGACCAAACTGTAGTAACAGCGAATGTGGGCGGTAGATGTCCTCACGACGACTTATACTACGAGGAGAACTGGCGTCAGTGTCAAAGAAATAGCAGTGGCAGGGAGGCAGGGACCTATCAGCGGGGGAGGGGAGAAGCTAAACCTAGTTGTGCAGCCGTCGAGGATGAAGAGCCGTAGTGGCTGGGGGATCTACGTCCCTAGCGGCGGCTGGGCGATCTGTGTCCCTAGCGGCGGCTGGGGGGTCTGTGTGTCTATGTCCGTGGCAGCGCGTTTGGCGGCGAGACGAGGAAAAAACCAATTTTACGTCTATTTTTTATCGTCTGGAATATGCGGTGAAGGAAAAATTTGGCGCCAGATTAATTTTCAGGAGCTCTCACGAGTTGGAATACTTTAGCTAAATATATTGATAAAATGGGTTAGGATAGAAACTTGATAAATTTATTAAGTTCATTTCGGGAGCTGTTGGAGGGCAGATTTAATACTATTTTTCTAAATCATCAATTTAAAAAGTTCTTTTGAGAACTACTGGAGATGCTCTTAGTCCAAATATTTGTGTTGGGCAATTCAAACACCAAATCATTTAGGAAAAGGTTTGACTCTATTTCCCTTTCAATAATGATGTTATAAAATCTGATCTTTGGTATTTCCTCTTTTGAGGGAGTACTTTTGGGTAATAACTGGGTTTATTACTAAAATTTGGCTCTACTAATAATAATAAATATATGACCAACTAAAAGCAACTGCTTGACCTCAACTCCATATACAGCTAGTTCACTTTAGCCAAACGGGACATTTGCTAAGTACGTTGATGTGTACTCACCCTTGCTTTACACACCACCCCCACCCCAAGTTGTCCCTAGTGTACCCAATGCTCAGGAGGTGATGCTGACAACATGGATGACTTCGAGGAGTTCCAGGAATATGACGAGTTCTAGTTCTTTCTTAGTGGCAAACCCCCAGTCAGCTGCCTGTGTAGGCTTAGCTTCTACGTTTTGTAATTCCGCACTTTGATAATTATGTTGAACAATGGTTATGTAATAGACTCTGTGGATGTCTTGGACATCTTGATGTAATCAAGTACCTTTCCGCTATTTATTTCGAGCATTGTGTAATCAAGCATATAGGTTTTCTGAAATGACCAGGGGTTTCGGAGGAAGACTTTATCCCAGGCATGTCAGGTTAATCCATAACTCCAATGCCAATGATGAAAGGGCTAACAATGCTTAGAATACTGACCATAGCTCACAGTCTTTGGGCATGCAACAGACTTCTTACAGACCACCAGCTCCGAGAGGCAGGGGAGGAAGAAGCTTCAGTGGAGGAAGGTTCATCAATCAACCCAGGAAGTTGTTCTACCTTTTTTGTGGTGAGGACAAGGGTCACACAACAAGGACGAGTCAGGTCACGATCCAGAAACAAAAGGAAATTGTTGAAGCTGTGGCGTGGCAGAATCAGCCGAAGTAGGTCCTCCATACTGCTTCGTGGTACTCTCCATACATCCCAGAATACGTAGGTAATCAACAGCCTATGGCTTCTGTAGCCTCAGCATGTCATTCACAAGCTTCTTAGGCTCAATTACCACCGCCCCCACCAATGGTGCCAGCCCCGAATCATGATCAGCAGCTAGAAGGGCACCTTCGGCCTCAACAACAACGTGACCTTCGGGAGAAGTCTGAAGCTCGCACAGTTAATAGCACTGTGCCCGAGTCCAGGCATATCTACTGAAGATGACACAATGTTTTGGCCAAAAGAAAGCTCTAATTTGTTCCATTTCTACTATTTTCTGCTTTTATATTTCTATTACAAAAGACAATACATGAAGGTTTAACCTTCAACTCGATGTAATAAACTTGTGGTTACACCATCGAGTGGGACAAAACCAGGCTTCGAAGCTACAAAGACGTTCCTAAGGGAGCGCATAGTAAGTTCTGAAGAGCCAAAGACATTCCTAAGGGAGCGCAGAGTAAGTTCTGAAGCTCAAAAGTCGTTCCTAAGGGAATGCAGAGCTAAGATGCCACTTAGTCAAAGGTGAAGAAGCTCCAAAGTCGTTCCTAAGGGAATGCAGAGCTTAAATGCCACCTAAGTCAAAGGTGAAGAAGCTCCAAAGTCGTTCCTAAGGGGATGCAGAGCTGTAATACCACCTAAGTAAAAGGTGAAAAGACTCCAAAGTCATTCCTAAGGGGATGCAGAGTCTGGGTGTGCATCCGCGTGGATTTTTACCTTTGGCATAAACATCATTTTGCATCATACCATCATATCATATCGCATACCATCACATCATACAGCATTTTGCATCAGCAGAAAAGCTGTGGAGAAGAAGGGAAATTGCTCCTTCGGAAATACTTGACGGATCATGAAAGAACGTGCTATAGCACAACATATACCTTCGGCGGATATATTGTATTGCACGAAGCTAACCTTCATCAACAATGACATAAGAGAAATTCTTTTCTTTGCGAAGCATGAAAAGAAGGGAAGGTGTTTTTTTGCCATGCTCAAAAACGGTACGTACAAAGATTCCATGCATCACAAAGAGATATATTACATTAATGTACAAACAAATGTGTGATGTTTGTTTCTTACACAAAGTGACAACCATACACAAGCATTACATTTTCGAGCATACAACAATTTAATCTTCCTTTAGTATTTCATCAAAAGCTTCAGTCTCTTCGCCGATCCACTGGACAACCCCTTCGGGATCACCGCGAATAAATTTTTGTTCCGAAGAGTATGCTCCCACCTTTGCAAAAACTATCTTTCAGTTTCTTTGCGCATTCTATGGATGTTTCATAGCATCTCTCCTTGGAATCCTGAAGCTCTTCAACATTCTTTTGCACCCTGGATCTTTCCATTTCACTTATTTCTTGCTTAACCTTTGCAACTTCGAAATTTTCATTCGATTCTACAAGTTTTTTCTTCAAATCTTCGACTTCAGCTTTATGGGCTTCGCCTTGAGCACTAAGCTTGGCTTCGTAAGTTTTTAGCTTGTCCACTAAGGAAAACAATATCTTATCTTTTTCAAGAGCTTCGTTCCTTAGCGTGATGACCTCTGATCCAAGATTTCCAAGAGCTATCTGGCAGCTCTCGTCATCTGCTTCCTTTTGAGCCCTTAAAGCTTTACTTAGAATTAACCCCTAAAGACAAAAAATATATATGTGACAACATAACGATAACAAGAAAACCTACAAACATAGTTCATTTCACAGCAAAAGTATATATACCTTCAAGCTATTATAAGCAAGGCTATCTGCAAGATCATCCTTTGCCATTGCAGATAGATCGAGCTCAAGCTTTGAGAATCCCATGTTTCTCATCATCTCCCGGCAAACAGATATCTCCTTATTGTCCGGAAGGCAGTACAGAAAATCATCTTCATCAGTGCCGCTGTATACCAAGAATCCTTGTGGATACTTCAGATCCCTGGCATATTGTCTAGCTTCGGCAATCTGTTCTTCCGACAATTGCTTCCCTGAAGCATGTCGCACGATAAAATCCATCTCTTCGGTAGGTGCTTAGGGAGCAGGAGATTTAAGTTTCTCAGGGAATTTTCTTTTTCCTCGATTAGAGGAGCAGCCCCCGAAGGATGTACTTTGGCGGGAGCTAAGGGTCCAGCCTCAGAAGTAGCCTATGTCATACTAGCTTCGTCAGATTTCTTTAAGGCTTCGCCCTCTGTGTTAGGTGCTGAAGCAGGAGTTTGTACCTTCACAGATTCCATGATAGCGTCTAGTACGCTGGCCATTCTCCTCCTCCTTGGAGTTGCTGTAGGGATCTTTGATGCCCTCGGCAGCTCCGTCTCTCGCAACGGACTCAAAGCCTTCGGTTGCTCCGATGTCGTCTTCAGTTCTGGCTCTCTAGCCGATTCTATCCCACCTTCGGTAGGAGCGGAGCGACTTGGCTCAGATATGGAAGAAGACCCCTCTATAGGCCTCGACATTTTGGCCATTTCAATTCGCTTGGGGTGGTGTGTTAAAACCTTAACTTTTTTCGGCTTCGGCGTGCTAGAAATCACTGAAGCAGTAGTTTTTTTTTGCTTCTGCGAAGGATAGCAGTAATCTGGGTATACAAACCTGATGACATCAAACACTCTATTCAGTCTCTTTTTGCCTCGACCCCCGAAGGCCATGGTCATAGCATCATCTTCAGCCCTCGAGTAGGCACCAAATAATTCATCACTGGTTGCCTCAATGTCATGTAGCCAATCATCATTTGGTTCATCAAATTGGCTCCTATACTTGAATGTGTATTTCAGATAGACCAAACCACCTTCACTAGACCCAGCAACAGTCTCCTTCGGCATCTCCCATCCACTTGCGAGCGGCCACACTCCCCATCTTGATAATAGCTTCGAGGGTAAGCTGATGAAGGTAAATTCGAAAGTCTTTAAAACATCGATCAACAATTTATCCAAAGAGAACCCAAGCCTGATGACTACCACCTCGTCAACTTCGGGCAGAGGGACATTACTTTCCCTTCTAGCCCTCACAATAGAGATATCACGGAAGTACCTTCCCCTCATAACATCAATTTGCCCTTGCTTGATGGTTGACTTCCTGAAGACAACCTGGCTTGGTCTCCAGGGCCGATCTTCAGCATCTTCATTCTCACTTTCTACATCAAAATCTTCACTATCACTAGAATCCTCAGATATCCTAGCTAATGTCTCATGAGAAATCTTCTCTACGATGGTTCTCTCCATAGCCTCGTAAAACTCGGACAGCGTCGGGTCGACAATCTTCTTCCCGTCAGCCATTAAACTGAAGGACGTTGAAATGCCAAAGCTTAAAATCTAATTAAACTCGACAAAGCAAGAAAGTTTAAAATGAAAAGCATAGTATAAGCAACTGGAATGGCACAAAAAATGTTTTCAATATGGACTCCTATTTATATGCCTAGCGCCCCACGGTTTTGTGGGTCCGACATGTCATTGTCATTCGCTATTCTAGCGAAGGGAAGGTGTTTTTCGGGCCTTCGGCTAAAGGCCTTCGTTCACGTTGCACTCTAAATTTGTTACAAAGAAACAAATTAATACTGCGAGGGGCTACTATTGCGGGCCTTCTCCTTTCGAAGGTCCTCAAAAACATAATTAACCATTTGTTTTCAGCATAAACTATTACAGGAAGCTTCGTCTCCAGGAGATAAGTGTCTTTCTTATGACGAAGGACACACACGATGAAGATAGATCTAAAGAAGATAAGAGTAAACGCCAAAGATATCACTAGACAGAAAAGCTTCGGCTCGCAACGAAGCAGAGGAATGTTGATAATGGTCGAAGGAGGAAAAGACTACTTAGTCCTTTATAATTTGAATTACGGTCATGTGTAAACATTAAGGACATAAATGTACTTTTGCTTGGGCTGCGTCTCGTGCCTATAAATAGATGAACAGTAACATCGTACGGGACACGCTGGATTGTACTTTTACTCTCTCTCATCCTCGCCTTCGAGCAAGCCAAAGGTATCAATGTAATATTACGATATTCTTATATGTTTCATGGAATAGAATAATAAATGAATTATCAAGATACTGTCATCATGTTTATTCCTTTGTATTTCATGTTTATTTATTGAATGATGAAGGTATGTCCTTCTAGACCTTTATCTGATGAGTATTATACCCATGGGGAGATAATGCTTCGGAGGACGAAGGTCTCTTACAATTAACAATTGTGTTGCCTTGTTCTTGATTTACAGCATTTGAGAACGAGTGACCAACACTCTCCGTAAGGACCTATTCGGGGAATGACAACCCGGGATAACAGTGCAACCATGAGGGTGGAATGGGACACCCTTATCTGATTAATTATAGAAACTTGAGGTGTAGTTGGCTTCGTCGTAGGGCCGTCAATGGGGTCCGGGCATAGTACTTGCTCCGCCGATGCTGGTTGCCGAGGTTCTTTGATTTGGTTTTGTTAGACACCCTTCCTGTGGGGAGAAGTACTGTGTTTATCAAACTGGAGAAACCTAACGGGTGGCTATGACCTCTGGGGAATTGTAAAGGCTACATAGTGAAACCCTGCCGGATCACCTCGGAAGTGATCAATGGGGAGGCTAGAACCCTGGGCAGAAAGGGAATCACGGCTCATGGGTAAAGTGTGCGACCTCTTCAGAGGATTAGAAACTAATATATCAGTCGTGCTCACGGTTATGAGCGGCCTTGGGATGCTCTTTGATTAGAGATACAGCTCGTTCGAGATGCAATGATTCTATTAATGATTTTCGTTCGATGATGATAATGATGTTACTCGATGAGGAAATGATTCACGGGTTGGTTATATGATAAAACTTGTCTTCCACTAATAATAAATATCTGACCATCTAAAAGCAACTGCTTTGACCCTAACCCCACATAAAGCTAGTCCACTTCAGCCAAACGGGACATTTGCTGAGTATGTTGATGTGTACTCACCCTTGCTTTCACAAAACACCAGGTAGCCTTTGGTGAAATCTATGCTCAGGTAAAGAAGAAGGCGTCGAGGCGGATCTCCAGAAGTTCCAAGACATCGATGAGTTCGAGGATTAGGCTAGCGACCTCCCCCAATCAACTGTATGTGCTGGGTTTATTTACGTTGGCTACATTTCTATTCTGTGTACTTTGATTTATGTTATGTAAATGACTCTAGTATTTAATATCATTATTTATTCTTTATTGTTATTTGAAGCATTGTGATATGATAAGTCATTTTTGTAATCACTATGTACGTGAATTTCTGATCCTGGCACGTATATGGTTCGCATTCGGTTTGCCTTCCAAAACCGGGTGTGACAACCTTCCTGTTGTGGCCGATCGAGAACGTTGACAAGCATGTGATCATATAGTGCGCTATGGTTTAAATATGTAGGGGAGGAATGTACTGCTGTTGTGGTGTGTAATAAATTGGTGTATAGTGTACAACAGTAGGTTCTGCGTATGCATATCGGAACTGTCCGACCCAGGCGCCCGGATGGTCCGACGCCAAGCCAAACTGTTTGATGGTAAATCTAGACTGTCCGGTTGTGTTTGCTATCACAGGGTGCCACGTGGTGGTCCTAGTGTAGCTCCGGACTATCTAGCGGGGAAAGTCGGACGATCTGCGTTGGGGCCAGACTGTCCGAGCATAGGTTCGGACGGTTCGACCATGTCCAGGGACAACAGTGGTGGTATTTTCCCTAGATATGAGTTTATCGGCATACCATTAATGGCTGGGGCTACGAATCCCCATTTATTGCCGATGTATTTGTCGGCGTTTCGACCCCGGGGGGTCCCTGGACCGACGAGTAAATTATCGCCGCGTGTCCTAGCCCAGATGGGTCGGCGCGAGACGGAGCACGAAGGAGGGAAGGGAACAGGCAAAGGGGAAACCCGCGGCCTTCGTGTTGCCTTGCGCCCAGGTTGGGTGCGCTTGCAGTAGGGGGTTACAAGCGTCCGCGTGGGAGAGAGCGAGAGACTTACGCGTCGGCCCATTCTCCCGCGCGGCCAACCTCCTCGTAGAGAGCCCTGGACCTTCCTTTTATAGGCGTAAGGAGAGGGTCCAGGTGTATAATGGGGGGTGTAGCAGTGTGCTAACGTGTCTAGCAGAGAGGAGCTAGAGCCCTAAGTACATGCCGTCGTGGCAGCCGGAGAGGTTTTGGCACCCTGTTCGTGTGATGTAGTGGTCATCGGAGGAGCGCTGGAGCCTTGCGGAAGGATAGCTGTCGAGGCTGTCGAGTCCTTGCTGACGTCTCCTTGCTTCCGTAAGGGGCTGAGAGCCGCCGTCGTCATGGAGCACGCGGGGCGCCATCATTATTTGTTTACCGGGACGAGCTAGATGGGACGTCGGTCTTGTTCCCCGTAGCCTGAGCCCTAGGTCGAGCGAGGTGGAGGCTCCTCCGAGGCCGAGGTCGAGTTCGTCTTCCGAGGCCGAGGCTGAGTCCGAGCCCTGGGCTCGGGCGAGGCGGAGTACGTCGTCTTCCGGAGCTGAGGCTGAGTCCGAGCCCTGGGTCGGGCGAGGCGGAGTTCGTCGTCTTCCGGAGCCAAGGCTGAGTCCGAGCCTTGGTGTAGGGCGAGGCGGAGTTCGTCGTCTTCCGGAGCCGAGGCTGAGTCCGAGCCCTGGGGTCGGGCGAGGTGGAGTTCGTCGTCTTCCGGAGCCAAGGCTGAGTCCGAGCCCTGGGGTCGGGCGAGGCGGAGTTCGTCGTCTTCCGGAGCCAAGGCTGAGTCCGAGCCCTGGGGTCGGACGAGGCGAAGTCCATCTTCCGAGGCCGAGACGGGGGCCGAGCCCTGGGGTCGGGCGAGGCGGAGCTTCCTATGGCGCCCGAGGCCGGACTTGGCTGCTGTCAGCCTCACTCTGTCGAGTGGCACAGCAGTCAGAGTGACGCAGGCGGCGCTGTTTTCTTGTCAGGTCAGTCAGTGGAGCGGCGAAGTGACTGTGGTCACTTTGGCTCTGTCGACTGAAGAGCGCGCGTCAGGATAAGGTGTCAGGCCATCCTTGCATTAAATGCTCCTATGATATGGTCGGTTGGCGTGGTGATCTGGCCAAGGTTGCTTCTCTGCGAAGACTGGGCCTTGGGCGAGCCGAAGGTGTGTCCGTTGCTTGAGGGGGCCCTCGGGCGAGACGTGAATCCTCCAGGGTCGGTTGCCTTTGCCCGAGGCTAGGCTCGGGCGAGGTGAGATCGTGTCCCTTGAGTGGACTGAGCCTTGACCTTAATCGCGCCCATCAGGCCTTTGCAGCTTTGTGCTGATGGGGGTTACCAGCTGAGATTAGGAGTCTTGGGGGTACCCCTAATTATGGTCCCCGACAGTAGCCCCCGAGCCTCGAAGGGAGTGTTGATACTCGCTTGGAGGCTTTTGTCGCACTTTTTTGCAAGGGGACCGGCCTTTCTCGGTTGCGTTTCGTTCTGGTGGGTGCGCGTGAGCGCACCCGCCGGGTGTAGCCCCCAAGGCCTCAGAGGAGTGGTTTGACTCCTTCGAGGTCTTAGTGTGTTTCGTGATGCTTTGGCCGGTCTGGTTGTTCCCTCATGCGAACTGGCCGTAGCCCGGGTGCACAGTCGAGTCCCAAGTTCTTGGGCTGGTATGTTGACGCTGTCAACGGTTCAGCCGGAGCCGGGTTTGCGAGAGCAGCCCCCGAGCCTCCGCACAGAGCGAGAGGACGGTCAAGGACAGACTCGGCTTTTTACATACGCCCCTGCGTCGCCTTTCCGCAAGGAGGAGGGGGGAAAGCGCCATGTTGCTCTCGGAGGGCGCCGAACATGGTGTCTCCAGTGAGTTGCTAATGGGTAATCCGAGTGGACGCCCGTGCCCCATTCGTTAGGGGTCGGCTAGTGGCCCAGAGGCGCGCTCCAAAAGTACCTGTGGGTGATTTGCCAGACCCGGTCCCCTTTTGACGGGGTCCGAGGGCTCGATGCCTCCCTCTGGTGGGATTCCGTTACAAAATCGTTCTCGTGGGTCTCGGAAATGTCCTAGGGTACCTCGGGAGCATAGCCCGAGCCTTGGTTATGTATCGAACGTACCCAGGGTCATCCCTCGCTCTGCATGCTCTGAGGCGGCTGTCAGAACCCTTCGGGGGCCAGCCTACGAACCCCTGATCAGTAGTGGGCGTGGAGCCCGAGCGGCCTGAGGCGGCCGTTGAACCCTTCCGAGGGGCCAGCCTTCGAACCTCTGACCAGTAGTGGGCGCGGAGCCCAAGTGCTCTGAGGCGGCTGTTGAACCCTTCCGAGGGGCCAGCCTTCGAACCTCTGATCAGTAGGGGGGCTCGGGGCCCGCTTCCTTCGCGAAGAAGGATCCCTTTCGGAGTATCCCCTTTCCCGGTCCCTGTGCTAAGAGAGAGAAAGAGGAAGTGGAAAAGGATACGAAATCAAATGACATGGCGCACCTTTTTTGACGCGGTCATCATGGCGGAGGTGAAGCGTCGCCTGCTTCGCCTGCCAACGGTGCCGCCTGTCCTGCCGCAGAGTTAATGCGACGGGACGAGTGGTTCGCGGGGCAGCCGTTGTGCGTGCGCGAGCCGTTCGAGGAATGGAACACGGGCGCGTCGTCTTCACGCCGTGGGAGAGGGCTCTCCCGCTGTCCCAGGAGGGGATGTGAGCCTGCTGACGACTTGACTGCTGCTTCCGCCCGCCTGCCACCGCCATTACTGCCGGCCCATTTCTGGCTGTATCGACCGTCACGCCTTCTCCCGCGGCTGACTGACCTATGACTGATTTGCTCGGTTGGCACTGTCGGGTCATGCGCAGGGTCGCCTCGAGTCGCGGCACCGGTTCCGCAGTCGAGAAGGCGCGGTACTGGCGCGAGTGGCGGTGCAGTTTCTCGCACGTAGTAATCGGCGCGCCGGTTACATGACGTGTGGGCCTGGGCCTCCATGCTGGACGCGTCGAAGTCGAAAGGTTGCGCCCCCTTGGTGCTGTTGCATGCCGCCTGCATGGCGGTCCGCCCTTTCACCCGCTGGTCTGGGCGAAAGTGGAGGAGCGCTTGTAACCGCTGGGCAGTTACGTGCGCCGTGCGCGGCGGTTTGGCTTCTTCTGCCCTAGGCCAGCTTGCATGACGTGTGGGACCCAGCCCCCGTGCCGTAGGGGGAGGACCTTGGAGCGTGTTGGAGAGGACTCAGCCCGCGACGGCTGAGGACGCAAGTGGGGAGAGTTGCCTTTAAAAGGAAGGTGACCCCCTTGGAAGGCAACCATGTCTTCGTACTCCCTTCATGCATCGCATCCTTCCACCTTCTGAGCCCCCAGATGGGGAACACTCGTGTCGCTTTCGTCTTGCTGTCGTTGGAGGAACGCAACTTCGCGGAAGTTGGTACCTTTCAGCCATCGCTCGACTTCAAGGATTTTCATCAGGCAGCCCGGCTGTATCCCCTCGCCGGTGGTCACCCAAGACGGTGACCACCAGCTCCAGGGTGGGGAGAAGCAAGCCGGGCTGCGCCCCCTGCCCCGCCCTCGGCTTCAAGGATCTTCATCATCCTGACTGGGGCGGAGGGCGAGGCGAGCCGGAGCTCTAGCTCCCGCGCGGGTCGGCGGACCACCTCTTCTTCCAGCTTCTGTGGGTGGAAACCATCCCCCAGCTCTACGGAGGAGGCGCCCTCCAGCCATGCCGGGGAAGGCGAACTGTTGCTCCGCAGGCCCTCCAACGTGGGGGGTTGTTCGTACCTGCAGAGGTGGAACCGAAGTTCCGTTTGTAATGGCACCTTGAGTGCCGGTGTTTGTTCATTGTGGCTGTCGGGGCCTGGACATGTATGTATTTTTGGCATGAAGCCGTGTTTTTCCTCATTTCGAGCACTAGGACTCGCCTGTCGGCTAACTGAACCGCTTCACCAAGTGTGAGTAGCCTTGTGCGAAGGTGACGAGTGAGGTATCCGTATCCCGGAGGCGTAGGAGTCCCTCGGCTCGGTCGGCCTTGTCGCCTGAGGCTTCTCTTGCTTAGTTAAAGGAACCCTCGGCCGCTCTGCGGTGAGCCGGAGCCGAGGGCAGCGGTGCCAGCGTGGACAGAGGCAGAGTTGGCTCGAAAAGAAGACTTCGTCGGCCGGAGCCTGGCCGGGCCGTCCACTGGCGGGACCAGCACCGGAGTCGGGTCGCCGAGGCCATGAGCCAGGCTGGTGTCCTCAGGGGACAACTGGCTGAGGCTTCGGGGCGGCCGGCCGAGCCGTCAGCTCGGGCCGGGTTCCTGGAGGAGACCCTGGCGGCGATGGCCCGGGCGTGGTGCTGATGTCGTCCTTCGGAGCGAAGATCCTTCGCCCGTGTTGCCGTCCGAGGCTCGGTCGAACTTCGCCGAAGGTGGAGTTGACGCCGAGGGTGCTGCTGCTCCCCCTCTATCGACGTCTGAGCCTGCAGGATCGGTTCATCTTGTAGCGTGCGTATGTTTTCTGCGGCCACCGAGGCCCAAACATATCGTCGTTGTGTTGTAAAGCTGCGTTTCTTTTCCCCTTGTTTCGAGTATCAGGAATTATTTGTCGGTAACAGAATTGTTTGTCCGAGCGAGAGTTACTTTTCGTGGAAGGTGATGAGTGAGGTATCCGTATCCCGGAGGCGTAGGAGTCCCTCGGCTCGGTCGGCCTTGCCGCTTACGTGTACTCTTTACTCGTCCGTAGGATTCTGCTATCGATGTAGCCGAGAAAACCCGAAAAACCGTTTCGGCAGAAAGGTTTCTGAGCATTAAGACTTGTTCGGTCAGCGGAATCGCTTATCCGAGCGTGAGTTACTTATCGCAGAAGGTGATGAGTGAGGTATCCGTATCCCGGAGGCGTAGGAGTCCCTCGGCTCGGTCGGCCTTGGCTGCTTACGTGTACTCCGTCGTTTTCAGGATCCCACTTTCGAAGTAGTCAAAAAGCACGAAAGACGTTCTGGCAGAAAGGCTTTTTCCGAGGAAAATTTTGACGCAGAGGGGGTGCCCCCCTTCTAGCCCCCGAGGGAGGGTCGGGCTTTGCCGAGGCAAGGCTGACCCTTCCTTGATGGTTAGACTTTGTATGTGAACGAGGTGTACGAACGACTTGAAAGCATCTTAAGGGTAGAAGCGACGTAGCTGTCGGATGTTCCAAGCGTTGATGTAGACCTCGCCTTGACTGTTGGCCAGCTTGTATGTTCCGGGCTTCAAAATCTTGGCGATGATGAATGGCCCCTCCCAGGGAGGCGTGAGCTTGTGCCGCCCTCGGGCGTCTTGTCGCAGCCGAAGCACCAAGTCACCCACCTGGAGGTCTCGGGACCGAACCCCTCGGGCGTGGTAGAGTCGCAGGGACTGTTGATACCGTGCCGAGTGTAGTAAGGCCATGTCCCGAGCCTCTTCCAGCTGGTCCAGTGAGTCTTCTCGATTGGTCTGGTTGCTTTGGTCGTCGTACGCCCGCGTCCTCGGGGAACCGTATTCTAAGTCTGCGGGCAAGATGGCCTCGGCCCCATAGACTAGAAAAAACGGTGTGAAGCCCGTGGCTCGGCTCGGCATTGTCCTCAGACTCCAGACCACCGAGGGGAGTTCCTTCATCCATCGCCTGTCGAACTTGTTGAGGTCGTTGTAGATCCTCGGCTTGAGTCCTTGCAGAATCATGTCGTTGGCACATTCTACCTGCCCATTCATTATGGGGTGAGCCACGGCGGCCCAGTCCACCCGGATGTGGTGACCCTCGCAGAAGTCCAGGAACTTGCTGCCGGTGAACTGGGTGCCGTTGCCGGTGATGATGGAGTTTGGGACCCCAAAGCGATGGATGATGTTGGTGAAGAATGCCACCGCCTGTTCGGACCTGATGCTGTTTAGGGGTCGGACCTTGATCCACTTGGAGAATTTGTTGATGGCGACCAGCAGGTGCGTGTAGCCCCCGGGTGCCTTCTACAAGGGATCGACGAGGTCCAGACCCCACACAGCAAACGACCAGGTGAAGGGTATTGTTTGCAGAGCCTGAGCGGGTAGGTGGGTCTGCTTCGCGTAGAATTGACACCCTTTGCAGGTGCGGACAATTCTAGTGGCGTCGGTCACCGCGGTCGGCCAGTAGAAACCTTGTCGGAAAGTGTTTCCAACAAGGGCTCGAGGCGCTGCGTGATGACCGCAAGCCCCCGAGTGTATTTCTTGTAAGAGCTCCTGGCCTTCGGCGATGGATATGCATCGCTGGAGGATGCCGGAGGGGCTGCGGTGGTAGAGCTCCTTCCCGTCACCCAGTAAGACGAATGACTTGGCGCGCCGCGCCAGTCGCCGAGCTTCGGCTCTGCCGAGGGGTAGCTCTCCTCGGTGGAGATATTGCAGGTACGGGGTCTGCCAGTTTCGATTAGGCGGGACCCCATTCCGCTCTTCCTCGACGCGCAGAGCCTCATCCTCGGTAGCCGAGGGTGTCTCGGGCTGAGCCGAGTGCGCCTCGGGCTGGGTCGAGACCTTCTCGGGCTCGGGCGTGTCATCGGTCTTGACTGAGGGTTGATGTAGGTCTCAGGAGAAGACGTCGGGAGGGACGGTCGTCTGCCCTGAGGCTATCTTAGCCAGCTCGTCTGCAGTCTCATTGTATCGTCGGGCGATGTGGTTGAGCTCGAGCCCGTAGAACTTGTCCTCCAGGCGCCGAACCTCATCGCAGTAGGCTTCCATCTTCGGGTCGCGGCAGTGGGAGTTCTTCGTGACTTGGTCGATGACGAGCTGCGAGTCACCGCGAGCGTCGAGGCGTCGGACCCCTAGCTCGATGGCAATGTGCAACCCGTTGACCAGAGCCTCGTACTCAGCCACGTTGTTGGACGCCGGGAAATGGAAGCGCAGCACGTAGCGGAGGTGTTTCCCGAGGGGCGAGATGAAGAGCAGGCCCGCGCCTGCCCCGGTTTTCATCAGCGACCCGTCGAAAAACATGGTCTAGAGTTCCGGTTGGATCGGAGCTACCGGGAGTTGGGTGTCGACCCATTCAGCCACAAAGTCTGCCAAGACTTGGGACTTGATGGCCTTCCGAGGGGCGAACGAGGTTGTCTCGCCCATGATTTCCACCGCCCACTTTGCAATCCTACCCGAGGCCTCTCGGCACTGGATGATCTCCCCCAGGGGGAAGGATGACACCACAGTCACCGGATGAGACTCGAAGTAGTGTCGCAACTTCCACCGTGTCAGAATCACCACGTACAGCAGCTTCTGAATCTGTGGGTAGCGGGTCTTGGTCTCAGACAGTACCTCACTGGTGAAGTAGACCGGCCTCTAGACGGGCAATGCATGCCCTTCTTCTCGTCTCTCAACCACGATCGCGGCGCTGACCACCTGAGTGGTAGCGGCGACGTAGATCAAGAGGGCTTCTCCGGCAGTGGGGGGCACCAAGATGGACGCGTTCGTAAGGAGCGCCTTCAGGTTCTCGAGGGCTTCCTCGGCCTCGGAGGTCCAAGTGAAGCACTCGGTCTTCCTTAAGAGGCGGTACATAGGTAGGCCTCTTTCGCCGAGGCGCGAGAAGAAGCGGCTCAGAGCCGCAAGGCAGCCCATGACCCTCTATACGCCTTTCAAGTCCTTGATGGGCCCCATGTTGGTGATGGCCGCGATTTTCTCCGGGTTGGCCTCGATGCCCCGCTCGTAGACGATGAACCCCAAAAGCATGCCTCGGGGGACTCCGAAGACACACTTCTCGGGATTGAGTTTCACGCCTTTCGCCTTGAGACACCGGAATGTCGTTTCAAGGTCGGAGAGGAGGTCGGAGGCTTTCCTCGTCTTGACTACGATGTCATCGACGTAAGCCTCGACCGTTCGACCAATGTGCTCGCCAAACACGTGGTTCATGCACCTTTGGTACGTCGCACCCGCATTCCTCAAACCAAAAGGCATAGTAACGTAGCAGTACATGCCAAAAGGTGTGATGAAAGAAGTCGCGAGCTGGTCGGACTCTTTCATCCTGATTTGGTGATACCCCAAGTAGGCATCGAGGAAAGACAGGGTTTCGCACCCAACAGTGGAATCCACGATTTGATCGATGCAAGGCAGAGGGTAGGGAACCTTCGGACATGCTTTGTTTAGACCAGTGTAGTCTACACACATCCGCCATTTCCCTCCTTTCTTTCTCACAAGCACAGGGTTGGCAAGCCATTCGGGATGGAATACCTCTTTGATGAATCCTGCGGCCATCAGTTTGTGGATCTCCTCGCCTATGGCCCTGCGCTTCTCTTCGTCGAATCGGCGCAGGGGCTGCTTCACGGGTCGGGATCCAGCTCGGATATCCAGCGAGTGCTCGGCGACATCCCTCGGTATGCCAGGCATGTCCGAGGGACTCCATGCGAAAACTTCGGCGTTTGCGCGGAGAAAGTCGACGAGCACTGCTTCCTATTTGGGGTCGAGCTCGGAGCCGATCCGGATCTACTTGGAGGCGTTGTTGCTGGGGTCGAGAGGGACGGACTTAACCGTCTCTGCTGGCTCGAAGTTGCTGGCGTGGCGCTTCACGTCTGGCGCCTCCTTGGAGAGGCTTTCCAGGTCGGTGATGAGGGCCTCCTCGGCGTACTCCACGCACTCCACGTCGCATTCGTACGCGTGTCGGTACATGGGGCCGACGGTGATGACCCCATTGGGGCCCAGCATCTTGAGTTTGAGGTAGGTGTAGTTGGGGACGGCCATGAACTTGGCGTAGCATGGCGTCCCCAGTACTGCGTGGTAAGTTCCTCGGAACCCGACCACCTCGAACGTGAGGGTTTCCCTTCGGAAGTTGGAGGGAGTCCCGAAGCAGACGGGCAGATCGAGTTGTCCGAGGGGCTGGACGCGTTTCCCGGGGATGATCCCATGAAAAGGCGTCGCGCCGGCCTGGATCGAGGACAGATCGATCTGCAGGAACCCGAGGGTCTCGGCATAGATGATGTTGAGGCTGCTGCCTCCGTCCATGAGGACCTTGGTGAGCCTAACGTTGCCGATGACGGGGTCGACAACGAGCGGATATTTCCCCGGGCTCGGCACGCGGTCAGGGTGGTCGCCCTGGTCGAAAGTGATGGGCTTGTCGGACCAGTCTAGGTAGACTGGCACTGCCACCTTTACCGAGCAGACCTCCCGACGCTCTTGCTTGTGGTGCCGAACCGAGGCGTTCGCCACTTGCCCACCGTAGATCATGAAGCAGTCGTGGACCTCGGGGAACTCCTCTGCTTTGTGATCCTCCTTCTTGTCGTTGTTGTGGGCTCGGCCACCTTCCGCCGGTGGCCTGGCCCTGTGGAAGTGGCGCCGAAGCATGACGCACTCCTCGAGGGTGTGCTTGACGGGCCCCTGGTGATAGGGGCACGGCTCCTTGAGCATCTTATCGAAGAGATTGGCACCTCCAGGAGGTTTCCGAGGGCTCTTGTACTCAGCGGCGGTGACAAGGTCCGCGTCGGCGGCGTCGCGTTTCGCTTGCGACTTCTTCTTGTTCTTCTTCTTGGTGCTGCGCTGAGTGGACGCCTCAGGGACGTCTTCCGGCTGGCGGCCCTGGGGCTGTTTGTCCTTCCGGAAGATGGCCTCAACCGCCTCCTGGCCAGAGGCGAACTTGGTGGCGATGTCCATCAGCTCGCTCGCCCTGGTGGGGGTCTTGCGACCCAGCTTGCTCACCAGGTCGCGGCAGGTGGTGCCAGCGAGGAACGCGCCGATGACGTCCGAGTCGGTGACGTTGGGCAGTTCGGTGCGCTGCTTCAAGAATTGCCGGATGTAGTCCCGAAGAGACTCTCCCGACTGCTGGCGGCAGCTTCGGAGATCCCAGGAGTTCCCAGGGCGCACGTACGTGCCCTGGAAGTTGCCAGCGAAGGCTTAGACCAGGTCGTCCCAGTTGGAGATCTGCCCCGGAGGCAGATGCTCCAGCCAGGCCCGAGTGGTGTCGGAGAGGAACAGGGGAGGTTGCGGATGATGAGGTTGTCATCGTCCGTTCCACCCAGCTGGCAGGCCAGTCGGTAGTCCGCGAGCCACAGTTCTGGCCTCATCTCCCTCGAGTACTTTGCGATGGTAGTCGGGGTTCGGAACCGGGTCGGGAACGGCGCTCGTCGTATGGCCCGGCTGAAAGCCTGCGGACCGGGTGGTTCGGGCGAGGGACTCCGATCCTTCCCGCTGTCGTAGCGTCCCCCACGCCTGGGGTGGTAGCCTCGACGCACCTTTTCGTCGAGGTGGGCTCGACGGTCGCGGTGGTGGTGCTCATTGCCGAGGCGACCCGGGGCCGCAGGCGCCGTGTTGCGCGTGCGCCCGGTATGGACCGAGGCTTCCCGCATGAATCGGGAAGTCGCGGCGTGATGCTCCGAGGGGTACCCCTGCCTTCGGGAGGCAGAGCTTTCGGCCCGTCGGACCGCGGCATCCTCCAGGAGATTCTTGAGCTCTCCCTGGATACGCCGCCCTTCGGTGGTCGATGGTTCCGGCATTGCGTGGAGTAGTATTGTTGCCGCAGCTAGGTTCTGGCCGACCCCACTGGAAACCGGTGGCGGCCTTGCCCTGACGCCGTCGGCAATGCGGTGCTGGATGCCCTAGGGTAGATGACGCGCTTCTCCGGCCGGAGCTTGGTCCACCCATTCCTGCCCGATGTTCTGGTGGAACTGCTCAAGTGTTCCTGCTCCCTCGTCGAGCCTGGCCTGCATCTCGCGGATTTGCTCGAGTTGTGCGTCCTGACCCCCCGCAGGGACTGGGACCACAGCGAGCTCCCGAAGGATGTCAACGCCAGGCGCAGGCCTAGGGGGATCGCCGTTTTCCGACATGCCAAGATGGTTGCCTTCGCCGGGACCCCCTAGATCGACGTGGAAAGATTCACGACTTGGGCCGCAGTCCTCGTCGCCGAAGCTGCGGCTGCCATCGGAACAATCGGAGAGGCAGTAGTCGCATGCGGTCATGAAGTCCCGCATGGCACTAGGGTTACCAAACCCGGAGAAATCCCAACAAAAGTCGGGCTCGTCATCTTCCTCGGAACCCGGGGGTCGTAGGTCGAGACGGCCGTCAATATGTCCCAGGGCGACCGCATATGGTACCCCGGAGGGTTTGGACATGCCTCTACGAAAGCGTCCACCGAAGCGGGGTCGCTTGGTGGGTCGCATCTGGATCTAAAAGGCATAGAATGGGAAACGGTCGGTACCTCTTGATCGACGGGTGGTGACGAAGTCGCGTCAGGGGCGGACTGCACCGTTGTCTCAGGTACGAGGCTGACACCCAGCAAGTCCTTCGCGAGCATGCTGGCATCGTCCGTCCGCTTGGAGTTGGCGTGTTGCGGGGAAACGACGCTTGTCTTCATCTCAGACGCGAGGTCGAAGCCCGACGTGTCCCCTGTTGGGGCGCCAGCGCCGTCGACTCGCTCGACAGCCGACGAGGTGCCGCCTCCTGCTTGGCCATGCCTGCCCCGCCTCCTCCTCCGTCGGCGGGGAAGGTGACGGGAGAGACCCGGATGTTGCTCTTCCGCCACGAGGGGAAGACGTCGTCGATTCCGCCGCCGGCGGGCAGGCCGACGGCCGCCATTGTCGTTGTCGCGCGGTGGAGGAAGGAGTATCATGTCGTATCCGCCGTCGAGGGACATGAACTCAAGACTCCCGAAACGAAGCATCGTCCCGGGTCGAAGAGGTTGCGGGAGACTACCCATCTGGAGCTTGATGGGAAGCTGTTCGTCAACACGCAGCAGGCCCCTACCTGGCGCGCCAACTGTCGGCGTTTCGACCTCGGGGGTCCCTGGACCGACGAGTAAATTATCGCCGCGTGTCCCAGCCCAGATGGGTCGGCGCGAGACGGAGCACGAAGGGGGGAAGGGAACAGGCAAAGGGGAACCCGCGGCCTTCGTGTTGCCCTGCGCCCAGGTCGGGTGCGCTTGTAGTAGGGGGTTACAAGCGTCCGCGTGGGAGAGAGCGAGAGACATGCGTCGGCCCATTCTCCCGCGCGGCCAACCTCCTCGTAGAGAGCCCTGGACCTTCCTTTTATAGGCGTAAGGAGAGGGTCCAGGTGTACAATGGGGTGTAGCAGTGTGCTAACGTGTCTAGCAGAGAGGAGCTAGAGCCCTAAGTACATGCCGTCGTGGCAGCCGGAGAGGTTTTGGCACCCTGTTCGTGTGATGTCGTGGCCGTCGGAGGAGCGCTGGAGCCTTGCGGAAGGACAGCTGTCGGGGCTGTCGAGTCCTTGCTGACGTCTCCTTGCTTCCGTAAGGGGCTGAGAGCCACCGTCGTCATGGAGCACGCGGGGCACCATCATTATTTGTTTACCGGGACGAGCTAGATGGGACGCCGGTCTTGTTCCCCATAGCCTGAGCTAGCTAGGGGTAGGGTAATGATGGCCCTTCCTGTGACGTGGTCGATCCGAGCCCTAGGTCGGGCGAGGTGGAGGCTCCTCCGAGGCCGAGGTCGAGTCCGTCTTCCGAGGCCGAGGTTGAGTCCGAGCCCTGGGCTCGGGCGAGGCGGAGTACGTCGTCTCCCGGAGCCGAGGCTGAGTCTGAGCCCTGGGTCGGGCGAGGCGGAGTTCGTCGTCTTCCGGAGCCGAGGCTGAGTCCGAGCCCTGGGGTCGGGCGAGGCGGAGTTCGTCGTCTTTCGGAGCCGAGGCTGAGTCCGAGCCCTGGGGTCGGGCGAGGCGGAGTTCGTTGTCTTCCGGAGCCAAGGCTAAGTCCGAGCCCTGGGGTCGGGGGAGGCGAAGTCCATCTTCCGAGGCCGAGACGGGGGCCGAGCCCTGGGGTCGGGCGAGGCGGAGCTTCCTATGGCGCCCGAGGCCGGACTTGGCTGCTGTCAGCCTCACTCTGTCGAGTGGCACAACAGTCGGAGTGACGCAGGCGGCGCTGTTTTCTTGTCAGGTCGGTCAGTGGAGCGGCGAAGTGACTGCGGTCACTTCGGCTCTGTCGACTGAAGAGCGCGCGTCAGGATAAGGTGTCAGGCCATCCTTGCATTAAATGCTCCTGCGATATGGTCGGTTGGCGTGGCGATCTGGCCAAGGTTGCTTCTCTGCGAAGACTGGGCCTTGGGCGAGCCGAAGGTGTGTCCGTTGCTTGAGGGGGCCCTCGGGCGAGACGTGAATCCTCCGGGGTCGGCTGCCTTTGCCCGAGGCTGGGCTCGGGCGAGGCGAGATCGTGTCCCTTGAGTGGACTGAGCCTTGACCTTAATCGCGCCCATCAGGCCTTTGCAGCTTTGTGCTGATGGGGGTTACCAGCTGAGATTAGGAGTCTTGGGGGTACCCCTAATTATGGTCCCCGACAGTATTAGACATAGACATCCTGTTACTAGTTTCAAATGATGGAAAACTAGGAGCAACAGATTTCTCCGACGAACGTGTTAATTTTCTAATTGATCCTTCTAACCATCCAATAAGTTGTTTCATTTGATTCTGCTGCTGCTCTAGATATTGTTGAATAGATTGGATATCGTCGAGTTTACTTATGTTGGGGATTCGAAGCGAAGATAGAAAAGATGCGACATCGATCTCTCCATGTTTGATAACCTTCCGATGGCGATCCACCGTGAATTGTGACAATAATTTCTCCTTCTCTTAATGCATGTAGTCTTGGTATTGCTGTCGCTCATCGACCGACATGCTTTCAAGAGCCAGCTTTAGGATATTATCTGGGAAGATATCGATGTGATCTTTAGAACCGAACATTTGAGGGCCTGATTTTTAGTAGATCTAGACACCTATCCGTAGCGGAGACGCCAAAAAATGTGTTTGGTGCTGATCTGGGAGCCAAACATTGGGAGATGAACTGCCTTGTGGTGCTCTCTATGGAGGCATGGACGGTCCACGGCCCTAGGCCAAACAATCTGTATGTCTATATTACGTTTTCATTCCTCATGTACTATAACAAACCGAGAGTAATTTGATTATTTAAGGCACTAAATGAATTCATTTGAAAATATGACCAACTATAAAGTTGCATAACTTTTCAAGATCTACAAGTTCTATTTTGATATTTTCTACATCTGAGGTCGTTTACAAATTTTGAATTTCAAAACTTCACACGAAATTTTCAATGATAAGATGATTTCAAATCAAAAAATTGTCAATTACAAAGTTTCATTACATTTCAAGATCTACAACTTTTATTTTGGTGCTTTTTCCATCCGAGGTAGTTTAAAAAATTCAAATTTTAAAATTCAAACATAGTTTTGCATGACAAGATGATTTCAACTCAAAAAATTGTCAACTATAAAGTTTTATAACTCTTCAATACCTACAACTTTCATGTCAGTGGTTTTTTCTTTCGAGGTCATTTTCAAAATTCAAATTTTTAATTTTTTAAATTCAAACATAGTTTTCGTTGACAAGATGACTTAAAATGAAAAAAATTTGCCAACTACAAAATTCTATAACTTCTCAAGATCTACAAAGTTTAATTTGGTTGTTTGGTCATTTGTTCATCTCACATGATGGTTCTAACAATATGCACAAATCTTATACATCTTTCTCGTAGTTTCATAAACTACGAGAGATAGGTTTTATGGACAATTTTATTTTTATTTTGTCATATGAAGAAATGTTTAAAATATAAATAATACATCATGATGAGTTATACAAATTTGTAGTTGAAAACTTTTTTATTTAAATTAATTTACTGCTTTAAAATGTGATTTTTAAATTGTCTTTGCCTAGTGTTGAAAAAAAGCACTCGGCAAAGAGCTCTTTGCCGAGTGTTATATTTTTGACACTCGGCAAATAAGCTCTTTGCCGAGTGTCAAAAAAAACACTCGGCAAAGAAGCTCTTTGTCGAGTGTTAAAAATAAAACACTCGGCAAAGAGTCTCTTCGCCGAGTGTTTTCTTTTACCGAGGGTATTTTGCATAGTACTCGACAAAGAGCTTCTTTGCCGAGTGTCAAAAAATACTCGATAAAATAGTTGGCACTCGGCAAAGAACCAAATTCCGATAGTATAGCATTGGTGATCTATTTATAAGACTGGACTGGTACACATTTACGTATGTGATTACAATTTTGTCTTCCCTATTACATAGCAGTCCTTCATAACTGAGACGAATATAATTTCATTATTTTACATCTTTGACGTGTCGTGTAAAACTTTAGCTATCTCGAAGGCGTCGAAGCTTCGTTTCTCCTTCCCTCGGCTCTTCATGACCTTCGGCTTTGTAGCACATTTGAAGCCTCGTCTTCATTCTCTGTCCAAAGCTTCCTTATCTTTTGATTTCGATGTATATCATCATCTTGAGAAAAAAAAACCCTAACAATGAACTTTGTCCAGAGACAGCCCAATATGGTTAAATGACAGCGAAGCAAATGGCCATAGAAAAGAATTCCCAATTTGAGTGTAGCAGCATCGGTAATCTGATTAAGGGTCAGTTTTTCATTTCTTTATTATCATTTTATTGTTTTTCTTTCAGCCCACATTGGTTAAATGACAGCTAAGCAAATGACAATAAAAAAAGGATTGACAAAGGCCATAAATAGACAAATGCAACTTGCAAACATAATAAGGAGTAAAAAAAGTCTTCAAATCCAGGTGTTCCATAAATACTTCATCAGTTAAAGAACCCTGCAAAAATGTGTTATTTACATCGAGTTGGTGAGTAGGCCAACTATTAGTCACAACAAGAGTAAGATCCTGTTTGTTTACCCTCTAAATTATATAATCTAATTTAAATAAGTTGAGAGGTAAACAAATAATACGGTTATTAGGCGGATTATGTAATCTATATGCCTAGATTATGATAATCTATAAGCATATCAATATATGCTTATATAATATATAAGCTGGATTATATAATCCAGAAACAAATATGCCTAAGCATTATATTTCAAAATAACAAGAGTGGGCAATTTACCTAGATGGCTAGATGCCATTGACTTATTAATATTAATAAAAAAACACATGTTGAATATGACTCGATCTAGAGGTATTTTCAGCCCTTGGATTGTGCTATAGCGATAGCCGTCGTAACCCAACCCGCACTGCCTAATATGTGAATCTCCTGCACAACGAAAGCGCAAAGCATCCATTTACACTCTACAGTCTCGAAAGATTCCTCAGGTCCTTGGCTGTCCCCTCGAGCATCCATCTGAATCAACTTGAATCCATCCTAGAGGTGGAGGTTGCCATAGAATAGAGTGGAACACCAAAACTTTTGCGTGGTTTCCCTTTAAGCTCCAACGTCCGAAGTCTAAACAGATCAATCTGCAAAAGTGCTTCAAGCATTTGGTATATTGGGCAACCCGTTTGATCAAACAAAATATTTTTTTAAAAATTTGGAGTGTAGCATCAGCGAACTGATTTAACGCTAATTTGATAAAAAGCTTCATTTGATTCTGATTTTCCAAGAAAAGTGATTTTATGACTAGACATATTTCTATTGGTTCTTTAGCATAAACTCACAAAATCACGATGAAGAATTACTTAACATGGAGAATCAAAGCACGATAGAAAATCACATAACAGAATTAGGCAAAGCTACCCTTTTTCAGCTCCCAACCTCTTAATTTAGTTTAGATATTCACTTCACAGAATTAGCAGAGTATCAATTCTATTTATTTCAGATATGTAGCAGAGTATCAATTCTAGGCCCCCTTTGAAATGCGGATTTTTTTTCCTGTGAAAATGAATTGATTCTTGTAAAATCATATATGGTTTCTTTAAAATTCCTGCATTCCAAAGAGGGGCCCTATTTGGCAGAGCTCTCTAGAAGAGAATCAACTGCTCTAGGAGCTCTGGCAAAGGAGGCCTAACTGAACTACTGTAAATCAGAAAATCAGAACTACTAATGGAGATTTTTACGAAAAAGATAGATCCAATTGAAGGAACAATAATGTGATGCTAGCTGAAAGAATATTCAGTCTGCTTGAACGAAGAGATGCCTAGCATCAGTAGCCGAGTCTTTTTACACCGTGAAGATGATCATATATACAAACATAACTTGAGGAAGCAACTGAGAATTGAGAGTATAGTAATAAATTTCAGTATATATACAGTTGAAAGTTTTCCCCCATCATTTCAGCAGACCATTGTCAGGCAGGATCAGGAAGGTGTTTTGTTTCAACGGGCAGCATTAGGCAGCATGGCAACAGTCACCACGAAGTACTCACGGCCCCCAGGTAGGTTGTAGGGGGTGAGCATGGCTGCGGGCGACCGACGGCCGCCACTGCTATCAGGGCGTGGAGCTCCTCTCATTTGGCCTGGGTGCGCTATGTGCCGCTCGATGTGAACGATCTGCCCGATTATGTACGCTGGGTACCGCAGGTGGTGCTCGGTGAACAAGGCGACAGATTCCTCAGACAGAAAGTAGTTTGGGTAGTTCCGGTTGATCGCCTCGTAGTGCCCAGCAGAGTTTCGAAAAAAGACAGCAAGCTCATGGACTTCAAACCGACCAAATGATATCTTCTCCTTGCTGGCCTGTTAAAATAATTTCCAAGAGACACCATAGCAAATTTGCTCGTTAGCACAATTAGCAAAAATGTAAAAGGTTCTATCCATGAGCCATGGGAATTCATTGCCAGATGCAGAAATTGGAGTAACAGAACTCCAAGACAAACCTGTTTTTCTTGTTGAAGTTTATTGTAGAGATTCTTAATCAGCACTTTCTTCAAATCCAACTCTTTTGTGATATCTCCATGTACCGCCTGCATAGCTGAATAGCGTTCTAGCAGCTCAGCACTCTGTCGTGTCAGTAAATAAACTTTGTCTGCCAGGATCTTGATGCATTGTTGAAACTGTACAGTGGTATCAGCTTCGTCCTTCTTTACAGAGCTGGAACAAAATATAGAATATGTTATCGCAGCTGACTCCTCAAGACAATTTACTATGAACAACAAATATGTGAATGGCATTAACACACCTTGCCAAGGAAAGAGCCAGAGAACGCAGTGACTCTGCAAAACCAGTCATGCCTGGTGCAGTGACACAATTATTTAGCCTTTCGAATAAACCATGTATCCTCAAAGCAGATGACCGCAGAGCATCATACTCAACAGCCCTTCTGTCAGATGAGCATTTGTTTGTTCGGGCCTCTTCTCTTGCTTCATGTAAACAGTTTTCAAGATGTGCACAATTCATCTATATCAAAATGCGTAGAGGGGGCAATCAGAGGAATAAGAATATGAAGGTGATTATTGTGATTTGCACATATCAGTGAAATTATCATAGATTTTTGTGACTAACCTGAGATTCATCAAGAAGACCCCGGATTTGTTCAAGTTCTTTCATCAGGGAGTTAACCTCATCCATCATAGCGCTAAGTTTAATTTCAGTTTCACCCAACTGCTTTGACTTTTGATCTAGGGTACTTTGCAGCTCTGACACAAGGAGCTCCTTATTCCTCAACTCTAAGGTGTGATGCTCATTAGTTCTTGAGTTTAAGATGCTAAGAGGATCTTCTATACGGACATCAGAAGTATCAGCCATAGTAAGTTGTGTCAACATGTGCCCTTCCTTATCAATGTTTACAATCTTATGTTCATTATCACGTGGCAATTCTGTCATGAAAGCATCCAGATTAGTACATGCTGCTGAATCAAGCAACTGCAAGTTCAGTGCACCTGAAATGTCAGTCATATTCTCATCGCCACCTTCTGCTTGTTTAGATGGCTGTTCAGATGTTGAAGAGGCCTCATCCATGGCCACACTTGATTCATCACGTATTTGGGTTTGCCTTCCTCCAGATACATCCAGGTTGCAGTCATTACTTTTAAATGCTGAAAGCAGGGAACCAGAAGTGTCTTTGCTTCCTGACACCATGTGACCTTTAATGTACTGGTTGGCTAAGCGTTCCTCAAGATCCTGGATCCGCTTCTCATATGCCAGGCATTTTTCCTGCTTTGCAGTGAGCAATGACTGAAGCTGGTAAGCAAACTCATCCTTTGCAGCAAGTGCCTCAGCTGTTTTTTCCCTTGCTTTTTTCAATGCAGCATCAATTTGCCCTTCGTCAATAGACTCGTATCCATATTCAGCACTGATATTGCAGAGAACTGCAATTGCAGAAGCAAGTTCTGCTTTTAACCTGGCATTTTCCACTTCTAACTTACTAGTTCCTGCAATGTCAATAGTATCATAGCCCCCCAGAAAATCTTGGAAATCCATCTTATCGTCAGCGCTCAGAGAATTTTGCTCAGATTTGTTCAAATTTCCACTGATACTAGAATTGCTTAGCAAAGGCTTTGCTATCTGTGATCTCTCAGATTTCAGAAAAGACCCCAGTATAGACTGGGGAGCAAGCTTTTCCACATCATCAACATCAATGGGAAGAAGATCACAATCAAAAGGAGCGACTTTTACATCACACTGGCTTGGAGAATCAAAGAGCCCCATGGAACACATGACACCATCTGGAATGTACCTGCTCCATGTCCTATGGAAATCCTCTCGTCTTGTTTTCTCGTTTTGACACTCGATTGCCAACTTTTCGGCATGTTTTCCAGCAAATCCAGTATACAGCTTAAAATATGATTTCCTCCTGGCTACCTCGGCAACACAAGCTCTATATGCATAACCCAAGCCACTGACTATTTTCAGATTATCAAAATCTTCTTGATGACCCATCACCTCTTGGAACGCAATGAGCTCACTCATCATGCCTTTGATGCTAATCTGAGAAGATTTTACTCTTTGCATGCAAACATGGACCAAAGTATTCATTTCATTCTTCTTGTCCTTGCATTTCTCAAGCAATTTTGTTAGACTGTGATCAAAATTCTGTATGCTGGGCAAGTTATCATTTTCATGTATTTCATAGATACGGCCAACGGCTGAGACTGCATCATGAGGACGGAGAGAAGCAGATAGCTGGCAACTTGAGCAGTCATCGACAAGCTTCTTTGAGGTGTCCACATCTTTACTGCAAGCAAAAGAGTTTTCAGCATATAAGTTATAACACTATGATATGATGCAACATAGCCGTGGGGAATCGAAGAATTTGTTGCTTCACATTTCAGTTACAAATGAGTAAGATAGAAAGAGGCAACTCCCTTGGTAAGCTTATTTGTACAGCAGAAGCAGAAAATCATAAAAATGGCACTGCTAAGTTTCAAGCCAACCTGCTATCTCCACGATAATAGACTAGTCATACAACCAAACTAAACCATTTTCCTTTTTCTAAAAAAAATGGTAGTCCCTCTATTCCAAAATATAATTCTTTCTAGCTCTCTTTGTTTCCGTCCACATTCAAATGAATGATAATGAATGTAGACATACATACAAACCAGATTAATACATTTATTGATGAATGTATGTTTAGTCTAAAACGAACACTATTTTAGAAAGAGGGAGTATAATAAAGTCATTTAGATTAATCAGGCCAAATCTGTCACAGTAGAAATAGATAGTTCCCAGTGGCTTTCAGATAACAGCAACATAATTAGGCATACAAATGCTAAGTCTAACCTTAGAGCCTGCATGATGATCTTCTGGTCACCAATGACTCCCTGATGCTCCTTTATAAGCTTCTCAACATCCTTGCACCCACCTGAGTTCATGGCATTGAATAAGCCTTCCACCCTCTTCTTCAGCTCCAAGAAGTTTGCCTTCAGCTGTGACACCTTGACCTCAAACTTCTTATGTGAGCTCAAGCATCCGTCAGCCAGTTTCCTCAGGTCATTCTCCTTGAGAAGGTCCATCAAGCAATGCCTCCCCTCGCTTTGCAGCGCTGGGTGCAGCCTAACAGCACGCAGCTTCTGCACATCTCTCTCGAAATTGGCCAGCATCTCAACATGTGAACGGTGCTGCTGCGTGAAGCACCGCAGGAATTCTGAGTACCGCTGTGAGAGCTTCCGGAACGTGTGCTCTAGGTTGCTCCGTGCTGTGTCCAGCGCTCGCTCCTGCACCTGCCCCTCCCGCAGAAGCCGCCTGCACAGCTCAAATTTTGCCAAGCTAGATTGGTACACCGCATTGGCGACCTGGAAGTGGTATCTGAATCTTGTTTCATAAGATACCAGAGCCTTCAGAGCCGGGTCTGCAGATGCGCCCACAGGTGATGAGTCCTGCGGCCGGGGCGGTGGTGGTGGAATATTTGGCTCAGGGATGTAGATGGACTCCGGCGCCGGGGGGCGGGAGTCCGCAAGGAGGCGGGCCTTGTTGTAGAGGAAGACCTCACGGTCGTCACGCGGAAGCTTGTAGTAGGCTAGCGCGTTGGCGCCGTCGAGGGAGGTGTTGCCGCAGAGGAGGAGCTGGTCGCTGGGCGGTATGACACAGAGGTGGTGGATGGAGTGCTGGATGGCCTCGACAAGCGTGTCGCCGCCGCACTGGAACTCCAAGGTGTGGCCGTTCTCCGCCACGTGCACCATCAACTTCTGCCCCAGCGGCACCGCCGCCGCCTCCTCCGCACCACCGCCTGTCACCGCCGACCCGGAACTCATCTTCCTCGCGATTCGACTACAGCCCACAATTCCACTCCAAAACCGAATCTTCTTCTTCTTTTTCTTCACACAGTACAGATTAATCTACAGTTCTACCGTACCACCAAACACGAAACACCGAACTCTTTAACCTCTCCGACGGGATAGCCTCCGCCCGTCGAAAAAGAGCACGAGCCAACGTCCGCCGAGGCCTTATCTCCCCCACGCCTCCGATCAGACGCACCAAATCCTCAACTGCCCCAACAAGAACGGCCTGGAATTCCGGCGAGGGACGGGGACTTCGTTGGACCGACGTCTACTGGACCAATTTACCCCGCTTCACCAAGCCCGCACGGATTTGTCGGGCGAGAAGTTTGGGATTTGTTGATTAACAGATGGAACCGACCTCCGAGAGGCGGGAAGCAATCCACCGATCACGAATGGGTTTGATTCGGTCTCCGAAGGGACTAGGCTGAATAAGAAACCGGGATGGATGGGATTTTTCTACTGCTCCGTGTGAGAGGGGAGATTGACGACGAGCAGTATCATTAACATGGGTGGAGAGACGAAGAGATGAGGGGGCTGAATAGAAAAGTGGACCAAACTACCGTCTGGCGGCCGGACTCCGCAGCCCGGAGGGCGTAGGGGAAGGTGTAGTGTATGTATAAATAAAAAAATTGCAGATTTTTTGCGGGGAGATCCTTGAAGACTCATGAATTGACGTGCGCGTGAATTATTGGAGAAGGGCTGAGTGGCGGTGTAGGGGATGTACCCAGCTATACAACCATGGCTTTGTTCATTGTTCATCCGGAGGCTTTTTGGTCGGCAGGAGATAGCAGCCTAGCATGCAGGTAGTTGCGTGAAACACGGACTATTTTGGAGTATATATATTATACGTAATATATAATACGATAAATGATTGTATCCTATTATTCATTCTGATTCCTCATTCTGATGGGTAATTAAACGTATATAGCTACTAGTCGGTTGTCCGGTCGTTGCGACGGCTTATAACAATACTCACGTAAACTATCCATCAAAAAAATTTCAAGATTTTTTTATTGATTGTCTCCGCTCTCTGTATAATATATTTTTTTATTTGGCTAACTGATGTTATTGTTTACTCCATGCAAATATGTCTTGGTACAACACGGCCAATTAAGTGAGCGGTTAGAATAGAGTTCACAACGATTGACTGAATGAACAGAGATTATAAAATGACATAATTCCATCACACAGAGACCAAATAAGAGAAAGTTTGTGAGATCAAGTTTATAAAATAAGTTTCATGAAGTCAAACTTATAAAAAAGATAGATCAAAATATGGAGTGATTGCTAAAGTCAGGCATCAATAAAAATTGGATGCGCTTCATATAAATTACGCTACTTCGTAGCAATTACTAACGTTTAAAACCAACAAATAACCTTTTATTTTGTTGTTAGTGTGACAAATCATTGCTGCTTCATCCAATTCATCAACCTCAAACATCATATAGTCTATTGCGCCAATGTTGTCTCAGAAACGATCTAATGCTTGCAAGAGCAAAGAACGTCGTGTCGTGCTTGGGTTGTAGCCTCGGCCTGTAGTGCTGGCCCGGCCCGACACGATTATTTTTTATTTTACAAAAAAACATATATACCTATATACAATTTATATTCAATATTAAAAACATTTTAATGTGATGTTCTACTGGTTAGACAGTTTCTCCCAGTGTCTCCCGACCTTCTTCCATCAGGGCATGGGTTCAAACCCCACCTTCTGCACCGTTTTTAACATTTTATGCTGATTTAATTGAATGGATCGACGGGCTAACAGGCTGGCCCGACACAGTTAGCAGACCGGCATGATGTGCCTGTGCCATAGTTGTGGCCCGCGTGCATCTAGCCCGTGTCGGGCGTCGTTACGCTGATTTAATTAAATGGATCGACGGGCTAACGGGCTGGCCCGACACAGTTAGCAGGCCGGCATGACGTGTCTGTGCCATAGTTGTGGCCCGCGTGAATCTAGCTCATGTCGGACGTCGTTTGGCATCTATAGACGTGCAGCGGATTAATTTAAAATAGTTGTGAGGGGTTATTTGTAAAAAAATGACGCACGACGACCGTTGAAACTGGTGCTTTAAGTATAGTATAGATATAGACTAGTCAGTTATCCGTGCATTCCGACGGCTCACAACAATACCCACGTAAATTATCCACCAAAAAGATTTCAAGATTTTTTATTGGTTGTCTCTACTCTTCACATAATATTTTTTATGAACGCACGGTACCATAGTGTCAGCTACAAGGGAAATGGTATACGCGAGGGAGCAGAAAGACGTCCGAATGGCGGTGAAAATCAGAAACAGTTGAAGAAAGAAGTGTTGGGCCGCCATGTGCCTAGGCCCAGTGGGCGATATCCATCGAACATATGGTCCGTGTAAGAGTGCAGTGAGGAGTACTAAAACTGGCTACAGTGAACGCTAAGAAATGCGAAAATACTATCGCTCTCCTCCTATCTCCTACCTCTAGTTCTCCTCTGTACCGTAGTTGTAGTAGGCTGGTAACAATTGGTATCGGCTAGGGTTTCCTCGATCTGGCGTACTACACACGCAGCAAGAAGATGGCGGCCGCCTCTGATTCTAGCATCTCGGTGGCATTGGAAGCTCAGTCCAAATCCATGGTGACCCAATCGCGTCTCCTTCAACAGATCGCTGAGCGGCTCGACGCACAGGACAGCCATTGGGCGACCTTGGAGCGCCGGGTCACCACCAACGCCCGCGCGATTGGTGTGTTGGAGGCCAGGGTGGGCACAGTGGATCTCGCCCAGGTCCAATCGGACCTCACGCGCACCCTGGTGTCTCAGATGGACTCCCATGTGGCCGAGTTCCAAGCATCCGGCTGGGAGCGCCTCGACGCGGTCGAGACCGCGCTGACCACACGCGTGGTGGTGCTCGGACATGTGTCGACCACCTGCGTGTCCTGGAGGCCTTTCATAGAGCACTCCGTCGGCTTCAATCACTCCTCCATGGAAGCTCTTCGGGCGGACGTCTCACGGATCGCAGCGCGCGTCGACCTTCCTCCACACGCCGGCATCCTCGGCGCATACGAGTCGACGGGGGACGCCCACAGGTTCCCGCAGCGCCCGTCGACGACCCTTGGGGGGCACGGCTTCCACAACTACTGTCGGGAGGGGGGCAAAGGGTTTTCCTACACCCAAGGTCCACTCCCGCACAATGGTATGCAACCTGAATCTGACCTCATTCCGTTCATGTCTTTAGTTCCTCATCATGATACACTAGCTGGATCAATGTACCCCCAAACTTCACACCTCCTCGGCCAATTGCCTAAAGTGCCTTTTCCTCCCTTTGATGGGGACAATCCCAAGCTGTGGCAAACTCGCTATGAGGATTATTTTACCATGTATTCCGTTGATCCGAGGGTGTGGATCCGTGTAGCTACAATGCATTTCACAGGACCTGCAGCCCGTTGGCTTCAATCTGTAGAACCACAACTGCCACATATTTCCTGGGTTGATTTTGGGGTCTGATTAGGGAGCGTTTCGGTCGAGATCAGCACGAAATCCTCATTCGTCAACTCTTCCATATCAAAAACAACCACTGTCGTTGTTTATGTCGAGCAGTTTTCCCAATTAGTTGACCAACTCAAAGCTTACAGCACCATTTCCGACCCACTATACTATACAATGCGATTTTTCGATGGTCTCTGTGATGACATTAAAAGTGTTGTATTAGTTCAACGTCCTCGCACATTGGATTCTGCCTTTGTTTTGGCCCAATTGCAGAAAGAGGTGGGCGCCACATGCAGAGATGCTCGGAAGTTCGATGCATCAGTTAATTTGAGGTCCTTCTCGCGCACAGCTTTGCCACTACCTCCACCCCGTCCTCGGCAACCAAGCAATTTCAAGTCAGACGTGGAACCAGTGCCCAACATGTCCAAGTCTCAGTCAACTTATGACAAGTTCTCCACCTTATATGCTTATCGCAGAGCTAAAGGACTTTGCTACAAGTGTGGGCTTTAGTATTCTCGCGGTCACCGTTGTGCAGATACTGTATCCCTGCAAGTTGTGGAGGAATTGTGGCAACTCATCAATCCACCAGCGTCAGACACTGAATGTCAGTCTGAGAATGAGGGCAAACTTCATTCCATGCTGCTCTCCCAAGCTGCTCTTCAGGGCACAGTGGCTCCTCGGACGATGAAATTTCATGGCACTATCCAAGGCATGGATTTATTGGTGTTACTGGATTCTGGTAGTTCACACTCATTTATTAGCTCACAAGTGGCAGAACATATTCAAGGGGTGTATCCATTGCCAAATCAACTGTCTGTACAAGTTGCCAACGGTGAGAGACTACATTGTATGCAACATGTGCCACAGGCCGTGTGGACATTGGGAGGTTGCAAATTTTAGTCTAATCTCCGCATTTTGCCACTGCAAACATACGATCTAATTGTTGGTATGGATTGGCTCGAGCTTTTCAGTCCAATGATGGTCCATTGGGCAGTAAAATGGTTGGTCATCCCATATCGTGGCTCCACTGTCAAGCTATTTGGATTGTCTTTGGCTACAGGCCATTGCTCGGTCATTGAATTTTGTCAGCTCTCTGCACTGTCGGATAAAGAACAGTCTGTTCTCTCAACCTTACAGCCTGACCTTCAGTCGCTGCTGCACAAGTACCATTCTCTTTTTGCCATACCGCAAGGGTTGCCTCCACCGAAAGAGTACGACCACCAGATTCCTTTATTACCCGGTGCTCAGCCTTTCCGCATGAGGCCCTATCGTTATGCGCCGGCTCTCAAATCTGAGATAGAACACCAAGTGGCTGAAATGTTAAAGTATGGTATTGTTCAGCATAGTCAAAGCGAGTTCTCATCCTCGGTAATTCTGGTTAAAAAGAAGGATGACAATTACCGTTTATGTGTGGACTACCGCCATCTCAATGCTCTGACTGTCAAGACTCGCTTTCTGGTTCCAGTCATCGATGAATTTCTGGATGAGCTTCATGGTGCGGCTTGGTTCTCCACCCTGGATCTCCGTGCTCGTTTTCACCAGATACGAATGGCACCGCAAGATCAACACAAGACAACGTTTCAGACTCACCATGGGCAGTTCGAATTCAGGGTTATGTCTTTTAGCTTGACCCGGGCACCAGCGACATTTAAGCATGCCATGAATCGCACATTGGCTTCGTTACTTCGGAAATGTGCTCTGGTATTTTTTGACGATATCCTCGTGTACAGTCCTACCTGGGAGGCACATTTATCACACTTGGAGTTGGTGTCAGCTTCTCTTCCATGATAGTTGGCAAGTCAAATTATCCAAAATGCAAGTTTGGGCAGCAAGAAATTGCTTATCTTGGCCATGTGATCAACAGTGCAGGTGTGGCAACTGACCCAGCAAAAATTGCTACCGTGTCCACCTGGCCAGTTCCTACTTCATACAAAGAATTGCGAGGGTTTCTAGGACTTGCGGGATACTATAGAAAGTTTGTGCGTCACTTTGGATTGCTCACCAAACCACTAACTGATCTCCTCAAGAAGCATTCAGTTTTTGTCTGGACATCAGTACAACAGACAGCTTTTGAGGCCCTCAAGCAAGCATTGTCTTCAGCCCCTGTCTTGGCTTTACCAGACTTTACACGCCCATTTTCTATTGAAACAGATGCATCAAGCACAGGCATTGGAGCTGTTTTGCAGCAAGATGGCCACCCGTTGGCATTTGTCAGCAAAGCTCTCGGACCTAGGAATTTGGGGATATCCACTCATGAGAAAGAGTACCTCGCTATTTTATTGGTTGTTGATTAGTGGCGTGCCTACTTGCAACATTCAGAATTTATGATCTACACGGATCAACGCGGCCTTTCTCACCTTATAGAGCAACGACTCCATACTCCGTGGTAACATAAAGTTTTTACTAAGATACTCGGGCTTAACTATCGCATTGTTTACAAGAAAGGTGCCGACAATACTGCAGCAGACGCTCTGTCGCGACGGCCACACCAAGTTGCAGACTGCTATTCAGTTTTGATGGCATCGCCCATGTGGTTACAGGAAGTAACAGATGCATACAAGGTCCATCCCCAAGCTATGAAGTTGCTTACATCATTAGCTATTTCTGACCAGGCTCCTTACATGCTTAAAGATGGAATTATCAGGTTCAAAGGCCGTGTTTGGTTAGGACACACTTCTGAAATGCAAACCAAGGTAATTGTGGCCCTTCATGCCAGCGCCATTGGAGGACATTCTGGCTTCCCAGTGATGTATGCTCGGGTCAAACAGTTGTTCTATTGGCCACATATGAAGCAACATATTCGAGATTTCGTTGTTGCATGTGTTGTGTGTCACCAGGCAAAACCTGATCGGTCTCGTTATCCTGGTATGTTACAGCCACTGCCCGTACCCAACTATGTGAGGCAGGCGATTTCTCTGGATTTTATTGAGGGGCTGCCGTAGTCAGGCCACTACAACTCCATTCTGGTGGTCGTTGATAGACTCACTAAATATGGACATTTCATTCCATTGCGGCACCCAATCACCGCACTCACTGTGGCACATATCTTCATGACTGCAGTTTACCGCCTTCATGGCATGCCAGAGTCTATCGTCTTGGATCGTGATTGTATCTTCACGAGTTCCTTATGGCGTGAACTCTTTCATCTGTCTGGTACTAAACTATTGATGAGTTCATCATACCATCCGCAAACGGACGACCAGACAGAGAGGGTCAATCAGTGCTTGGAAACATTTTTACGCAGCTTTGTGCAGTCCTGTCCTTCCAAATGGTCCTCATGGTTGTCCGTAGCTGAGTTCTGGTACAACACATGCTCTCACTCATCCTTGGGCTCTTCCCCATTTGAGGTTCTTTATGGACGTGCACCTCGTCACTTCGGTCTTTCAGTGGAAGATTCTGTGCAACAAACTGATCTCAGTTCTTGGCTTTCACAACGTGAGCTGATGCTGCGCATTATCAGGAACAACTTGTTGCGTGCCCAGCAGAGGATGAAACATCAATATGACAAGAAGAGAATTGAACGCGTATTTCAGGTGGGCGATAAGGTATATTTGAAACTCCAACCGTATATCCAGTCCTCTATCGCTACTCGGGCAAATCATAAGCTTTCATACAAGTATTTTGGCCCTTCCAAAGTCTTGCAGAAGGTGGGTGCAATTGCATACAGACTTCGTTTAACAGATTCTTCTTCAGTTCATCCGGTGTTTCATGTCTCCCAGCTCAAACAGTATATCAAACCTACTTGTGCGGTGAGTGCTACACCACCGTCGACTGCTACTTCCTTATGTTACCTAGTGCAGGTGTTGCAGAGGCACTCAATTGCTCGTGGCGGCCACTAGGTCGATCAAGTATTAGTCCGCTGGTCTGACTGTGATGAAGCGTTGGACACATGGGAGGATGAAATCACTCTGCGACGTCAATTTCTAGCAGCCCCTGCTTGGGGACAAGTAGCCTCTAAAGGAGGGAGCAGAAAGACGTCCGAATGGCGGTGAAAATCATAAATAGTTGAAGAAAGAAGTGTTGGGCCACCGTGTGCCTAGGCCCAGTGGGCGATATCCATCGGACATATGGTCCGTGTAAGAGTGCAGTAAGGAGTACTAAAACTGGCTATAGTGAACGCTAATAAATAAGAAAATACTATCGCTCTCCTCCTATCTCCTACCTCTGGTTCTCCTCTGTACCGTAGTTATAGTAGGCTGGTAACACATAGGAAGCAAATCAGAGACCCCCATCCCTCGTCTCCCCCATTTCCAAGGTTTCGTAGAGTAGGAGGGAAAGATAAGAGGTGGTCATACCTGTTCGTTGCCGGAGAAGGACACGATGAAGACTTGGGCATCTGGAAGCGACATAGATAATATAACGCTAGATATATAGGGAGAGAGCATGCAAGCGAAGAAAGAAGCCTAGCCGGAGCAGCTCCAAACCGAGAGGCACCCGCACCAGACAACAGTCCGAGAAGGGCGAGAGAATGCGAGTGTCTTCCCAGCCCTGGACCCGCCGAAGCGACACAACACCACCACCAACTCCGTAGCATATGCTGACTGCTGCCACGCTATGGGCCTTAGTTGTCCAATACCTCATACTTGGACTCCTCATCGCTAAGATAACCTAAGCGTGGCAGACGCCACCATGTCCTTCTCGACGGCACGCATGGAGAAAGGCTAGAAGCATGACCGACTCACCCCGTACTCGCGCCGACGAGCGTTGGTCGGCTTGCGGCTGCGACCGTGAGCGGGGGCAGCAAGTTTGGGAGGAAGAACAGAGCGAAGGCCGGGAAGACGAACGGGACATCGGACGACGACGAAAACGATGGTGCGTGCATGATGTGAAACGTTCTCATGGACGTGCAATAGCCACAGCGCGAGTCAGTGTTGGGGCTGGTGTCGGACGAATACGGGGAGGAGGCGCCTGCTCCTACGCCCTTTGCCGAGAATGGGGTGGCATGGAGATGGAGGCATGAGGGGAGAGAGAAAAGAAGTAGAATGACGAACGAGGTGGAGATAACTGAGGCGAGGACCATCATTATTGTGCGGAGGTATAGATGGCTAAATAGGTTGTGTCTGGCGAGCCGACCCAAGGCATGACTCACTTAATAGTGTCTGGGCCAACCCGGCACGAGCGTCATGCGGTGCTTGGTCCGTAGCCTCAGCCCGTAGTGTTGGCCCGGCCCGACACGATTATTTTTTTATTTTACAAACAAATAATATATACATATGTACTACAATTTATATTTAATATGATAAACACCTGAGCATGATGTTCTACTGGTTAGATAGCTCCTGCAACACTTTTTACCCCACCTGCTGCACCGCTTTTTAATATTTTACGCTGAGTTGATTTAGAAGAATGTAGGGATTTTTTTGTAAAAAGATGACACAAGACGACCGTTGAAACTAGTGTTTTAAGTATAGTAGAGAAGTACCTAGGGCTCCATGCCTTTGAGACCTATTTTGGTTCCCATAAAGGTAGGGGCCACAATTCCAGAGGAGTTATTTGTTATTACAATACTCATTCAAAGTGGCTTCTTCGTAAGTTCGTAATAGTATTAACAGATTAGGCTTCTCTGTAACAGTACTTACAAGTGAGCAGCTTCTCTAAAACAATATTTCATCCTTACTTTAACTATTTCTATTTTATTTTATTATTTTATACCGCTTTTCTTATGTTGGTCATTTATTGAGATTCCTTAAAATGACAAGATATTCTTCCCTTTAATCCACTCGTGAGGAAGAGAAGGATTAAAGGAAGAAGGTTTAATCAAACATGAATACATAAAAAGCTATCAGGAATGGATATTAGAATAACGTATTATGAACTTATTCCTTTTTATTATTTTCCTTTAATTACACGTGATTACAAGTGTACCTTTAAAGTATTGAAGGGTATTCAAAGGTGTTAACACCTCGGAGTTCACATGTAGAGCGATCCGACACGAACCTGTCAATAGTAAAAAAGGTGGAAAATGTGCATGTGCATTGTAGCCCTATTTACAGGGGCGATGTGACGTACAACTTCGTATAAAATTACAATCATGACCTTGGACCCTATACATATTAACTACAAAATTTGTTAAGGGTGTTGTTGAAAGCTCCCTTGTGGGTTTCGGTGGTTTGGTTGACAACCCAATTAAAGGATTAATATTAGTTGCTAAGTGTTGAACAGGTACTTAATGCAAAGTTTATAGGGTTCAACACGAGTGAATAAGTATGATGGTCCAAATACTAGACTGTTTATGGATAATGGACATCATAAGTAAGATGGACTTTGCTTAAGTGAGACTCGGTGTGTTGGTGTTTAGTGTCCGACCGCACACCCGGGGATACCCACGTGGTGCTTTTGGATTGGACAGTGTTGCTGATCGTAGCTCGATGTTCGTGCTAAGAGCACGAGTGAGTAAGAGAGAGACAGGCGATTTTCTGCAGGTTCGTGCCGCTTTGAGAGGCGTAATACCCTACTTCTTGGGGTGGCTCTGTATGTGGTGTGTTACAAGTGGCGTTTCCAAAATTGAGAGGGGCTGATCAGATGATCATGATGGGGTTCCCCCTAGGCCTTATATACACAACTGTGGGATACTCCCTACGTACATGTCACACCCGGATTTCGGGGCACCAAGACCCGGGCGCGAACATAATCACCAGGTGTGCTGGGACCAAGTCTCACACATATGATGAATAATGGCACAGGATCGAATGTCACATCTTTACTACATAACAGGAGTTCTATACAAAATAAATAAATAATTACATTATAAGGAGACAACGGTCCAGCAACCCAAAGTTGACTGGGAGACGACGGCCTAGACCTCTCACGAACTCGTCACAGCATCCTCCATGCGCCTCATCCTGCGGTACCTGTTCTTGACCTGTGGGGGGTGTGAGACAGCAAGAGTGAGCTCACATACGTTCATCGCTCAGCAAGTTGTGGGGAATAATGTGCATGAACTCGCCAAAGGTGGGAGCTCACGTGAAGTGTAAGGCTTACCAAAGAGGATGGTTAGAGCTGAGCATTGCTTTTAAAGTTGGTCAAAATTTTATTAGCAATTACTAAGTATAAGTAAATACCAACCCAATTAAATAGTAGAACAGAAGTAACAACATCACCTGCGATGCAATGCATATGACAAATTGAATTTAAGTTCCATAAATTAATCATGTGAGTGTCCGAGCTGCTCATGACCATGAGCACGGCTAGTATACCAGTTTTACACTCTGCAGAGGTTGCGCATCTTTACCCACAAGTCATGTTACCCATCTGCCAAGGGATCGCGACTTCCCATACACCTCTACTGAGGAGGCGAGGCAGGGTAACACTACGAGGCCTTTACAAAGTTCCACTAGCTTCAGAAAACCCGCTACAGTTTATAGGAAGCTCCAATGCAGGAATCCCTTGCAGGACCGCCATCGCAGCAAAATCCTCCCGAGGGCCTCCCTACACTGACCACTCCCCTACTGCCCTTGTCCCTTTCGGGTAAGGTAGTCTTCCACTAGCTTTCCTAATTAATCGGGCAAGGGCGTCCCATTAAACCCTTGTGGTAGCACTGTTTTCCCGGGTGGTTCTCCATGTTCCAATTAACATAATGATCTTATCATGAACAGTAAATAGCAACTGATAACAAAAGTATGAATAATATGTATCTCAATGCCCAAATCCACATATAGCACTAGCAAGTACTACCCAGAAAGTTTAGTGGTAAACAAGGCATAAAGATAGACAAACTAGGGTAACCTATTAGGTCCCATCAAATTAACCTATGCAGATCATTATGATTAATTAGAACATGAGTGGGTAAAAGAAGTGATCAAGGGCACAACTTGCCTGGGACTTGAGATTCTAGGTACCAACTTGCTCTTCAGATGACATGTGTCCTCACTGCTAAACGTAGCAATACAGACAAACATGGTGTAGGCAAAATTAACATCACACCAAACATGTAAACAAAATACATAATAATAATCTACACATTATAACAAGATTCTAGGAACATGAATCATTAATTATGGAGTTATATATTTTAAGTTATGAATTTCTAAAGGTTTTTATGTGTTTTGTACAAGATTAATTAGGATATCAATTTTAATGTAGCTTTCATGTCAAAACAGTGCCACAAAATGATAAACAATAATATTACAAAATTATAAGAACTAGAATGGACTAATTTGAACTTAATATGAATTTTCTATGAATTATACAAGTTTCTAGCATTCATTTTCTCATTAAAATTATTTTCTAATTACATTTATCTGATTTCCTAATTTCCTGGACTGGGCGCACTAATACAGTGAAGGTCGAGGTTTAAATCGCAAAATATCCTAGACTCAGCCTTACTCGAGCTGGACTGCGGGTTGTTTTTACTGAAACCTGAGGGCTATTATGCAAAAGAGGCACGGTGAAGAGTATGAGCGAATTCTGGCCGCTAGATCGAAAATCTCTGGTCAGGATTTTAAAACCTCGCTATCGGACTCCATCCGCCGACCCGACGATCAACAGCCCAGATGAGCTGGGGTCGAACCGGTATGGAGCCCCAAATCTTGGCCGTTGATGGACAGATCAATGGTCATCCTAGCCTTCCCTAAATCGGGCGGCCAGACAGCGGCGCACCGGCAGCGTCGTGACTCCCCACGACGACGCCCCGCCGAAGAGGCCATAATCGTGTCCCGAGGGTGCAAAATTATATCGCGCACGGTGCTAGACGAGGTGGAGGCCATGAGATACAACATGGTGAGCATCATACCGCGATTCGTGTAGCTGTTTCACCACGGCCACAGTCGATGGCGGATCTGCGGCGGTGGTGAGCTCCGATGAGAAATTCCCCTGGGTTCGGTCCATCAGCCCGCTCCGCCGGATAGAGGAACAATCATGGGCGAGTCTCAGGGGCGGTGGCCCGCAACGACGTTGCATCGAACGGCGACGGCTGCACCCCGCCAAAACACCGTCAGCCGCCCCAGCGACTTGCTTCTTCTCCCTGCGCGAACACGGCACGGTGGGACGAGCGGCGAGCCCCAGCGTCAACAGCCAGCGCCGGATCCTGGAGCGCCATCCACCCCGCATATTCCCAGATGGCGGCCATGCCAGAGCTTTCCCCCATGGCCGGCATGCTGTTGACGACGAACGAAGGAGTTGCTTTTATCTGGTGACCCTAGCTCCAAATTTTCTCGTACGACGCTGGCTACTGTCTCATTGACTTCAATAGCGCAGGTGATGGTTCGGCTGCTCATATATATACTTGTGGACGGGACCGATTCCGGGCGCTCTACGGGCAGGACGTCCGACGGTTACGCGGTGGGTCTGTTACGATCTGCTATAGCGCCGGTTTGTTACGAGTCTACGAGATGTCTCGATGTGGAAGAAAATATCTGGAGTGTGGGCCCCTGGATTAGAGATGTACAACCTCCCGGCTTGGACGCACATGCGAGAGGTTGAAACGGACGACCACAAACTTCAGCCCAATTGGAAATGAAAATAAAAAAAGAATAGATGAGAAGGTGTGGAGAAAAAGAAGTGTGGGCCGGTTTGAGATTATCTTTTCCTATTCCATTTAATCCTTTCTTTTCTATTTTCCTTTGTGTTTCCATTTCTAATCTTAAAATTCAAATGAAATTCGGATTTCAAATTTGCACCTCCATGCAACAACCAAATATCCAGCATGAGTTGTTTGTCAAATATATTTGTGTATATATATTAATTATTTTGTTTATTTTGACAAATGCCTCAAATATGTAGTGCACACACATAATTATTTTAAAGTAAATTCTAATGTGTAGTGTTTATTAAGGTATACTTTAACTTAAATACTCATAGGATATTCCTAAATGAGAAACGTTAACATGGAATAAATTATCATATAAATACCTCTATCTAATATTTTATTACAAAACACATGAATTTTAGAACTTGGAAGAAATTTTCCTACATTCTTCAAAATTAGATTTGAGGTGTTACAAATTCTACCCCCCTTAAAAATAATCTCGCCCTCGAGATTTGTAAGAAAAAAGGATACAGGAGGATTGGTTTGTGATTCGTCTTTTAGTCTATAATAGGTTTAAGATCCGGAGTTTCATATATTTTTTATATAGACAATAGTGGGTGATTAGGAAGGCCTGGGTATATTTGGGTATAACCACTTTATTATGCAGGATGAATGATATCTTTAAAGCATATATAGTTTTGGGTAAGGAGTGGGGTAAGAAAAGACTCCATCCAAGATTGTGAATCTTGACTCATCTTGGTGACCTCACTTGATCCTTGAAGACTTGAGTTGGTGCTCATCCTTTCTTGATGAAGTTGATCATCTTCTTCGGTCTTGTCTCATTGATTAGGAGTTAGTGTATATTATCGGGCTGGGGAATATGGTTAAGATAGGTATGGATGAGATAGACTACATGATGTAGGTCAAAAGTTTGTTTGATGTTAGGTGGGGATAGGCAGATCATGCAATCCATCAAGACTCTATTGGTTGGGTTGGTTTCTCATTCTTTATTTAGTGTAGGGTGAACTAAGTTAAAACATGTGGAGAGGGTCTAATCTATTTCACAAGTATTAACTGGTCCATTAAGTATCTCACTTTAGATTAGATCATATTAGGTTAGATGGGATCTAGATTAGATTGGTATGACTAGCTTGACTAGATAAGATCAAATTAATTTGCATTAGATCATGGTTGTTAAACTAGGGTGGATAAGTATGCTTATTAGGATAAGATGGATCCATAAAGATAAGATGGAATCTTTTGAGGTTAGTAAGATCTATTAGAATAAGATAAAATCTTTTCAAGATAAGATGAGTATCTTTTAAGATAAGATGAATCTATGAGTGTAAGATAGAATCTTTCAAGATTAGATGGATATTGTTAGGCTAGATACTTTAATGGGGGATAATTTAGTTTATGTAGTTATTTTTTATAAGCATTTTTTTCTATATGTATATGCAGATGTAATTGTGGACATTACTCCACAACTCATCACACTCAATCAAAAATCCAAATCAGACATGTATCACAAGAACAAACATCCAAGCATACAAATATTGACAAAAATAGTTTTGATTTTGTTCCTAAGTGTAGGTCTCCTATTCCTAGAGGTCACTTTAGGCATTGGATTTCAAAGTGTGAAACCCAAGTTTGTCTTTAGAAGGAAAAGGTTAAGAATAATCAGAGTAAAGCAGAAATAGATGAGAATAGATTAAGAAAAGTTTAGAAAGAATCAGAGTAGCAGAGGTAAGTAAATAAGGGTTATCCAGTTCTATCTAGGTTTCGTCCTACAGTCAACATTCCTCTGATACCACTTCTGTCACACCCGGATTTCGGGGCACCAAGACCCGGGCGCGAACATAATCACCAGGTGTGCTGGGACCAAGTCTCACACATATGATGAATAATGGCACAGGATCGAATGTCACATCTTTACTACATAACAGGAGTTCTATACAAAATAAATAAATAATTACATTATAAGGAGACAACGGTCCAGCAACCCAAAGTTGACTGGGAGACGACGGCCTAGACCTCTCACGAACTCGTCACAGCATCCTCCATGCGCCTCATCCTGCGGTACCTGTTCTTGACCTGTGGGGGGGGTGTGAGACAGCAAGAGTGAGCTCACATACGTTCATCGCTCAGCAAGTTGTGGGGAATAATGTGCATGAACTCGCCAAAGGTGGGAGCTCACGTGAAGTGTAAGGCTTACCAAAGAGGATGGTTAGAGCTGAGCATTGCTTTTAAAGTTGGTCAAAATTTTATTAGCAATTACTAAGTATAAGTAAATACCAACCCAATTAAATAGTAGAACAGAAGTAACAACATCACCTGCGATGCAATGCATATGACAAATTGAATTTAAGTTCCATAAATTAATCATGTGAGTGTCCGAGCTGCTCATGACCGTGAGCACGGCTAGTATACCAGTTTTACACTCTGCAGAGGTTGCGCATCTTTACCCACAAGTCATGTTACCCATCTGCCAAGGGATTGCGACTTCCCATACACCTCTACCGAGGAGGCGAGGCAGGGTAACACTACGAGGCCTTTACAAAGTTCCACTAGCTTCAGAAAACCCGCTACAGTTTATAGGAAGCTCCAATGCAGGAATCCCTTGCAGGACCGCCATCGCAGCAAAATCCTCCCGAGGGCCTCCCTACACTGACCACTCCCCTACTGCCCTTGCCCCTTTCGGGTAAGGTAGTCTTCCACTAGCTTTCCTAATTAATCGGCCAAGGGCGTCCCATTAAACCCTTGTGGTAGCACTGTTTTCCCGGGTGGTTCTCCATGTTCCAATTAACATAATGATCTTATCATGAACAGTAAATAGCAACTGATAACAAAAGTATGAATAATATGTATCTCAATGCCCAAATCCACATATAGCACTAGCAAGTACTACCCAGAAAGTTTAGTGGTAAACAAGGCATAAAGATAGACAAACTAGGGTAACCTATTAGGTCCCATCAAATTAACCTATGCAGATCATTATGATTAATTAGAACATGAGTGGGTAAAAGAAGTGATCAAGGGCACAACTTGCCTAGGACTTGAGATTCTAGGTACCAACTTGCTCTTCAGATGACATGTGTCCTCACTGCTAAACGTAGCAATACAAACAAACATGGCGTAGGCAAAATTAACATCACACCAAACATGTAAACAAAATACATAATAATAATCTACACATTATAACAAGATTCTAGGAACATGAATCATTAATTATGGAGTTATATATTTTAAGTTATGAATTTCTAAAGGTTTTTATGTGTTTTGTACAAGATTAATTAGGATATCAATTTTAATGTAGCTTTCATGTCAAAACAGTGCCACAAAATGATAAACAATAATATTACAAAATTATAAGAACTAGAATGGACTAATTTGAACTTAATATGAATTTCTATGAATTATACAAGTTTCTAGCATTCATTTTCTCATTAAAATTATTTTCTAATTACATTTATCTGATTTCCTAATTTCCTGGACTGGGCGCACTAATACAGTGAAGGTCGGGGTTTAAATCGCAAAATATCCTAGACTCAGCCTTACTCGAGCTGGACTGCGGGTTGTTTTTACTGAAACCTGAGGGCTATTATGCAAAAGAGGCACGGTGAAGAGTATGAGCGAATTCTGGCCGCTAGATCGAAAATCTCTGGTCAGGATTTTAAAACCTCGCTATCGGACTCCATCCGCCGACCCGACGATCAACAGCCCAGATGAGCTGGGGTTGAACCGGTATGGAGCCCCAAATCTTGGCCGTTGATGGACAGATCAATGGTCATCCTAGCCTTCCCCAAATCGGGTGGCCAGACAGCGGCGCACCGGCAGCGTCGTGACTCCCCACGACGACGCCCCGCCGAAGAGGCCATAATCGTGTCCCGAGGGTGCAAAATTATATCGCGCACGGTGCTAGACGAGGTGGAGGCCATGAGATACAACATGGTGAGCATCATACCGCGATTCGTGTAGTTGTTTCACCACGGCCACAGTCGATGGCGGATCTGCGGCGGTGGTGAGCTCCGATGAGAAATTCTCCTGGGTTCGGTCCATCAGCCCGCTCCGCCGGATAGAGGAACAATCATGGGCGAGTCTCAGGGGCGGTGGCCCGCGACGACGTTGCATCGAACGGCGACGGCTGCACCCCGCCAAAACACCGTCAGCCGCCCCAGCGACTTGCTTCTTCTCCCTGCGCGAACACGGCACGGTGGGACGAGCGGCGAGCCCCAGCGTCAACAGCCAGCGCCGGATCCTGGAGCGCCATCCACCCCGCATATTCCCAGATGGCGGCCATGCCAGAGCTTTCCCCCATGGCCGGCATGCTGTTGACGACGAACGAAGGAGTTGCTTTTATCTGGTGACCCTAGCTCCAAATTTTCTCGTACGACGCTGGCTACTGTCTCATTGACTTCAATAGCGCAGGTGATGGTTCGGCTGCTCATATATATACTTGTGGACGGGACCGATTCCGGGCGCTCTGCGGGCAGGACGTCCGATGGTTACGCGGTGGGTCTGTTACGATCTGCTATAGCGCCGGTTTGTTACGAGTCTACGAGATGTCTCGATGTGGAAGAAAATATCTGGAGTGTGGGCCCCTGGATTAGAGATGTACAACCTCCCGGCTTGGACGCACATGCGAGAGGTTGAAACGGACGACCACAAACTTCAGCCCAATTGGAAATGAAAATAAAAAAAGAATAGATGAGAAGGTGTGGAGAAAAAGAAGTGTGGGCCGGTTTGAGATTATCTTTTCCTATTCCATTTAATCCTTTCTTTTCTATTTTCCTTTGTGTTTCCATTTCTAATCTTAAAATTCAAATGAAATTCGGATTTCAAATTTGCACCTCCATGCAACAACCAAATATCCAGCATGAGTTGTTTGTCAAATATATTTGTGTATATATATTAATTATTTTGTTTATTTTGACAAATGCCTCAAATATGTAGTGCACACACATAATTATTTTAAAGTAAATTCTAATGTGTAGTGTTTATTAAGGTATACTTTAACTTAAATACTCATAGGATATTCCTAAATGAGAAACGTTAACATGGAATAAATTATCATATAAATACCTCTATCTAATATTTTATTACAAAACACATGAATTTTAGACCTTGGAAGAAATTTTCCTACATTCTTCAAAATTAGATTTGAGGTGTTACAGTACATGATGATCACATTCTTCTAGTATATCTCCTAACTAATAGTGAACCGACTTAACTTATCTTAAGGAAAAACCAGCTGACTCTATCATGATCTATCCCCGACGTTTGAGGGCACCGTGCGCGGGAAAGTCAGACGGTTCCTTGAGATTGCGTGTAATCCACGGACGATCCGGGCACAAGCCCATCGCCTTCTTGGGTCGGCCCATTTCGCTTGTGGTCTTTGCCTGGCCCACGACGAGACGACCTTGCAGGGTAACTGGTCTGTGGCCCCATGCAAGGGTCTTCCGCCTCCTAGTGGACCCGGAGGATATCCGTCCCCCACAAGCCCCCAATCTTAGAGTTGATTTTGAAATAATCGACTCAAAGGTTCTTGGTCCTGCCTGTGGGTTCGTTGCATGGCCTGATTTTTGTTCTATTGTTGGGTGCACCGTTGGGTGTAGCCCCCGAGCTTTGAGTGGATTTTAGAAATAATCCATTCAAAGGTCTTCATTTTACGCTTTTGAAATCAGCATTCTGGCTTCAAGGTATTGTGAATCTATTGGGTGCATCGAAGGTGCACCCAATGGGTGTAGCCCCTGAGCTTTGAGTAGATTTTAGAAATAATCCATTCAAAGGTCTTCATTTTATGTTTTTGAAATCAACATTTTGGCTTCAGGGTATTGTGAATCTATTGGGTGCACAATGGGTGTAGCCCTCGAGCTTTAAGTGGATTTTAGAAATAATCCATTCAAAGGTCTTCATTTTATGCTTTTGAAATCAGCATTTTGGCTTCAGGGTATTGTGAACTATTGGGTGCACCGAAGGTGCACCCAATGGGTGTAGCCCCCGAGCTTTGAGTGGATTTTAGAAATAATCCGTTCAAAGGTCTTCATTTTATGCTTTTGAATTCAGCATTTTGGCTTCAGGGTATTGTGAATCTATTGGGTGCACCAAAGAGCTTTGAGTGGATTTTAGAAATAATCCATTCAAAGGTATTCATTTTATGCTTTTGAAATCAGCATTTTTAGAATAACCATGTGATGCCATCTGTCCCTGCCTTGTTAGGTCTGAAATGAATTTGATCGGTGATGTCACACCTGAATTTAAGGGACAAAGCCGGGTGCATCTCATATATGCGCCAAAGAAGACAACACATATAATAACAGAGTATATAGAGATAAATGTCACAATATCATCAGAGTACTTATTACATAGCGGAAGTCTTATAAAATAAAAGATAAATATAAAATGAACTAAAGTCCATCCTTGGCGCCATAAAGTCAACTAGGAGACGCCACCTTGATCAAGTCAAACTCCTTGTTGTGTGACTCCTCCTGGGCAAACTGCTCTTCTCCTGTGGGGGGGGGGTGTGAGACAACAAGGGTGAGCTCACACATGTTCATCACTCAACAAGTTGTGGGGAATAATGTGCATGAACTCACCAAAGGTGGGAGTTCATATGATGTGTAAGGCTGATCAACAATAGAGGTTAAAGCTGAGCATTGCTTTTAATAAGTTGGTCAAATTATATTAGTAGTTACTAAATGTAAGTAAATACCAGACCATAATAAAAATAGAACAAAATTAATAAATAATCCCATGCAATGCATATGACAAATTGAGTTTAGTTTCATAATTTAATCATGCGAGAGTCCTGAGCTGCTCTTGACCGTGAGCTCGGCTAGTATACCAGTTTTACACTCTGCAGAGGTTGTACCCTGTACCCACAAGTCATGTTACCCATCTGCCAAGGGATCGCGACTCCCATACACCTCTACCAAGGAAGCGAGGCAGGGTACCACTACGAGGCCTTTACAAAGTTCCACTACCTTCCGAAAATCCGCTATAGTTTATGGGAAGAGCAATTGTAGGAATCCCTCGTCTGACCGCCATCGCAGCAAAATCAACCCGAGAACCTCCCTATATGCCTACTCCCCTAATTCCCTTACCCCTTTCGAGTAAGGAAGTCTTCCACTAGCTTTCCTAATTAGTTAGCCAAGGGCGTCCCATTCCACCCTTGTGGTGGCACGTGTTTCTCAAGTTAAGCTCCATGTCCCAGCTAAAGATAATGATCTTGACATGAACATAAATAAAATAAAAAAATAACTAGAACATGGATATAATAAAATATTAACCCAAAACCATATAAAGCAATAGCATAACTACCAAAATGATTTAGGGGTAAACAAGGTAAAAGTTAATCAGACTAGGGTGACCTATTGGGTCTCATCAAAATTAAACCTATGCATGAATAAGTGATATTAAAGAACATTATTGGGTAAAAAGTGGTCAAGGGCACAACTTGCCTTCAATGAGCTCCTGCTCAGCAACTTCTATCTGTTGAACACCGACATCCTCAGCCACTGGCTCTTCTACTCGCCACAATACAAACAAGGATAGTAAAGGAGAAATTAACATCACACCAAACATGTAAACAAAATACACATTAATAATCTACATATTAAAATAAGATCATAGGAACAGGAATCATTAATTTTGGAGTTATGGATTTTAAGTTATGGATTTCCAAAGATTCTATGTGTTTTGTACAAGATTAATTAGGATATCAATTTTAATGTGGCTTTCATGTCAAAATAGTGGCACTATTTGATAAACAATAATATTACAAAATTATAGAAACTGGAATGGATTAATTTGGACTAAGTATTAATTTTATATGAATTAAACAAATTCTAGGGATTTATTTTTACATTAAAAATCAATTTCTATAACATTTCCCTGATTTATTAACTCCCTGGTCTACGCGCATAATTCCCAAGAAGGGCAGGGATCTCTGCGCAAGCTTTCTAGGACACTGTGAATAGTCCCTGTGGAACGCAGATTGTTTCCCTAAAAACAGAGGGGTTCCTTTGCATAAGTGTCAGGACGAAAGGGTATCGGGGCGGTTGGGACGTTCGATCTTAAGCTACGGTCGAGATTAGATTTCGATCAGATAGAAACGGGGTCTTATGGTAACTGTTAGATCCAGAGTTCACAGCCCAGATTTAATGAATTACGGATCCATCCCAATCGCTCGTTTTTGGATCTACGCTACGTATTACCCCATCGCTCACCGCTCCCCCTAAATGAATCTCGCACACTCCCTAGGGATCCAACGGTAGCCACGCCATTGTCAACCTCCAGCGAGCTACCCCAACGGCCAACGCCGACACGTAGGACTACGACATCGCGCAACCAGCCATGGTGCCATGCTAGGGAGGATTCGCATGGAGCGCTACAACGCTAGGCATCGCCCGGAAATAAGCGCCAAATGACATGGAAGGCATAGTCTATGAGTAATGAGGGTACTCACCAGAGTTGTGACGGAGTGTTCCCCAATGGTGGCGCCGAGCCGTGATGGAAGACCCAGTGATTCCCGCCACGCGGACATGCACAAGCCTCTTATCCTCCCCTTTCTCTCTCTCCTACTCCGCCAGCGACAATGGCGAGTGGATGATTTCGATGCTACGGTCGTAACGCGATGACAGCACCCTGGCAGCGCTTCTCTCTAGCAGCATACACCAGGGATGCAACTACTAGGGCGTGGATGGATTGGGGCCAGCGCATGGCACGCACGCCTTATATCGTGGGGAGGAGAGGACTTCGGTCACGATCCCATCCAAGCGGTACCAGCGCGCCCGCCATGCTCGGCCGGGATGGTTGAGGGGATGTAGCTGACGCCCCGGGCCCACAAGACAGTGAGAAAGCACAGACAATGCATGGCTGTGTGACTAGCGGGCGGGCCCAGCATGATAGGGCACTCGGTGCAGCGAACGCGCGATGGAAGAGGTTGGTCGCGCGGCTCCAGAGACTGACAGCACGGGCCCACTGGTCGGCGCACGTACGTGAAAGAAGGTGGGCCGCGCTGAGGTAAAGGGGAGATGGGCCGGATTTGGGGTTGACGGCCCGGTGCAAGCTTTTCTCTTTTTCTTTTATATTTTCTTTTATATTTTTTCTTTTTCCTTTCATTTGAATCTCAAATTTGAATTTGAATCTTGTTATGTGTTTCACCTTTGAGTCAAATATACAAATTCAAACCCTAGTGTAGGAATAATATATTTTTATCTACTTATTTTTATCCACATAATATTTGCTTTCTTCTCTTTTCTAAATTCTAGAATTCCTTTTAGATTTTAAATTCCACTTTGGACTTTAATATATTTCTTGTCACCTTATTTTTATATTGTCGCAAAATGCACACAAATAAAACCTCGGCATGATGCAAAATTTTGTGGTATGTCTTTTATTAATTATTTATTTTTAAATGTGGTGTTCACATGCTCCATTAAATATAGACAAAATATTCAAGGAAATGATATCTTATCATATGATTTACAAATTTGGGTATTACAAATCCTACCCTCCTTAACAAGAATCTCATCCTCAAGATTTAGGAAGGACTAGGGAAACGATGGGGAAATTCTATCTGAAGTTCTTCTTCTCTTTCCTATGTAGCTTCATCTTCTCTATGGTGACTCCATTGCACTTAGCACATCTTAATAACTTTATTTCTTGTAACTCGAGTCAAAGTATCAAGAATCTTGATAGGATATTCCGTATAAGTCAAATCACCATGTACACTAAGTTCTTCCATTGGCAACTGTTCTTCAGGGACACGTAGGCACTTATTAAGTTGAGACACGTGGAATACATCGTGCACATCAGATAGATTATCAGGTAGCTCGAGTTGGTATGCCATCTCCCCAACTCGCCTAAAGATTCTTAATGGTCCAATAAAGTGAGGGGATAATTTGCCTTTGACTTTAAATCTCCTCATTCCACGAAGTGGTGACACCTTGAGGTATACATGATCACCTTCCTCAAACTCCAGTGGTATTCTTCTATTATCAGCATAGCTCTTTTGCCTGGTTTGAGCTATCCTCAAATTCTCCCGGATAATACGGACTTGTTCTTCTGCCTCTTGGATAAGTTCAGGCCCAAAGAACTGTCTTTCTCCAGTCTGATCCCAATATAGAGGAGTTCTGCACTTCCTGCCATATAAAGCTTCAAATGGTGACATCTTCAGACTGGCCTAGTAACTATTATTATATGAGAACTCAGCATATGGTAGACTTTTATCCCAACTACCTTCATGCTGAAGGGCACAAGCTCTCAACATGTCCTCAAGTACTTGATTAGTCCTTTCAGTCTGGCCATCAGTCTGAGGGTGATTGGCCGAACTGAAATTCAACTTCGTATCCATATTATCATGAAAGCTTTTCCAAAATCTGGAGGTAAACTGTGATCCTCTATTAGATACGATCTTCTTTGGTACTCTGTGTAAACACACAATCCGAGCCATATATAACTCTGCCAGCTGAGAGCCTTTATAAGTAGTCTTGACCAGAATGAAATGTGCCACTTTGGTCAGTCTATCAACAATCACCCATATAGAATGATATCCTTTCGAGGTGCGAGGCAACCCTGTAATGAAATCCATGCCAATTTCTTCCCACTTCCATTCGGGTATCTTCAACGGATGCAGTAGTCCAGCTGGTCTTTGGTGTTCGGCCTTGACTCTTTGGCACACATCACACATAGCTACGTGTGCAGCCACATATCTCTTCAGCCCATACCACCAGTACTTTTGCTTCAAATCCTGATACATCTTAGTGCTACCAGGATGAATAGAGTAATCAGAATCATGGGCTTCCTTCAATATAGTCTCACGACGGCTATCAATTTCAGGAACACATATCCGATCCTTGAACCATACTGTGCCTTGCTCATCCTCCGTGAACTCTGGACCTCTACCTTCAGTAATCAGATCCTTGATCTCTTGAATTTTAGCATCACCAATCTAACCATTACGGATTTCTTGCTCTAAGGTAGGTTCCACATCAATAGTGACTCCTTCAGTATGAGCAACTATTCCCATGTTGAGTCTCCTGAAATCCTCAACAATCTCATCGGGTAGCTGGGCAACAATAGCTGAATGGACATGCTCCTTCCGACTCAAGGCATCCGCAACTAGATTCGCCTTGCTCGGGTGATAGTGAATCTCCAAATCATAATCCTTAATAAGCTCCAACCATCGGCGTTGCCTAAGGTTGAGATCCTTCTGAGTGAATATGTACTTCAAGCTCTTGTGATCGGTGTATACTTGGCACTTTGTTCCCATAATATAGTGTCTCCATATCTTAAGTGCATGCACTACGACTGCCAGTTCTAAGTCATGAGTGGGATAGTTTAACTCATGTTTCCGCAACTGACGAGATGCGTAGGCAATCACGTGTCCTTCTTGCAAAAGCACACATCCCAAGCCTTGGCCACATGCATCACAATAAATATCAAATCCCTTCTGTAGATCTGGCATAACCAACACTGGGGGTGACATCAATCTCAACTTCAGTTGATCAAACCTATCTTGGCACTTCTCGTCCCACTTAAACTCTCTCCCCTTCTCTAGAAGTGATGTCATAGGCTTAGCAATCTTAGAGAACCCTTCAATAAATTGTCGTTAATATCCTGCAAGTCCCAAGAATCTCCGGACCTCAGTAACTGTAGTGGGTATATTCCACGCCACTATCTCCTTGACTTTAGCAGGATCCACTGATATCCCACCATTACAAATGATATGTCCAAGGAATGGCACCTCATCCATCCAAAACTCTCATTTGCTGTACTTGGCGTAGAGTTAATTATCCCTTAGCTTTTGTAGCACCAATCTCAGATGTTCCTCATGATCACTATCACTCTTGGAATAAATAAGAATATCGTCGATGAATAAACGGTGGTGCGTTCACAAGCGTTGGATCGGCATCCAGCGTTCTGGATTCAAAGTGGACCAGAATACCCTGCTGCCCACACGATTCCCATCCTACGGTCCTAATTTAATGTCGTGAATGGGTAAGCTACCATCTAATCTCCGCCCTCCATCCACAGATCGACGGCATGCGTCCATCCTTAACCTCTGGACATAGGACCCCCGCAGCACCGTGACTCCCCACGACGGCGTTCCGCCGGAGTCGGCCAACCGGCGTACAAGTGCCCCAACTCACAAGTTCAAACGCGCTACACGGTACTGAGATCAAGGCGAAATGGTCTAGGGTTTCCTTACCTGGAATCAAAGTGCAGAGAGCCCCGCCCACGGTAAGCGGTGGATGCCGAGCTCCGGCGAGCAATTGGACGGTCCCTGCGTGATACCCAGGCCTCGGAGCCACACCGACCGAATTCCCAAGGCTCGGCGAACACCTGCGGCAACCTCTTGAGCTCGGATTGACGGTGCAGAAGGATTATGGCTGTAGCGATACTCTCACGGATCTTCCTCACGGTGGTGAGGGAGAGTACAGAGAGGGCGAGGACTTGCAGCGGCCGGGCCATATCGCTGGTCTTGCGAAAATCTCGGCGGAGTTGGAGGTCGGGGCGCGGGCTCTGCTGGATACAACGAGGCACAACGAGATGGCAGCTGGGCAGCTAGGAGTCTTTGCGCCAAAAGGCCGATTTCCTGATCGGTCGTGGAAGACCGGCGGCGGCCTCCCCTGGTGTGCGGCTGAGACGAGCGAGGCAGGGACGCGCCAGGCATTTGTACCCCAAAGTAGTGCGGGTCACAGAAGTCGTTGCGCGAGCGAGGGACTCGGTCGCCGATTCGGGATTTGGTTAGGCTCCCGTCCGAGCTTTGCAGCATGTGAAGAAGACGCACCTGACCACGGTACCCCACCTGTCTGACACCCCAGTCCGAGAGCTCGTGCCAGCCGTGAGGCCGACCAGCGGGGCCCACACGGCGGTGAAGTAAGGTGTGTAGATGTGCGGTTGGGCTTAGCGTGCGCTAGGTGGTGGGCCGAGAGAGCAGCGGTGTAAGTGGGCCAAGAAGTATAGATTAGGTCCACTAGGTTGGTATTCTCTTTTATGTTCTTTATTCCTAATTCATTTGAATTTAAATTTTTTAGTTCCACTTAAGTGCAAATTCAAGTTCATGTTAACTATGCAATTTATCTACACCATCATGTGGTGAAGTTATTCAATTTTAATATTATTTTTATATTGAATGGTACTTCTTTCTTTACATTTTTTCCAAATTCTAAGATTTGAATTAGGTTTTAATCCTTGATTCACATCATTAATGTAACCTTATTAATATTTTCTTTATTATTAAATACACAAACAATTAAACTCCAGCATGATGCAAAATTTTATTTTTGTGTCATTTATTTTAATTAACCCCTCTCAATTATAGCCATGCTCTTGTTATGATGAACATATGGCACACAAAAACAAGGAGATCAACTATATACTCATTGTATACATTTTTTTGGGTATTACAGAGGACGACAGGTTGATTCTTGCGAAGCCCGAGGGTTTATATGAAAAACGACGTCGGTTGATAGGTTACAAGCGCAGATCGGTCGTCCGATTTGAATTCTACGCCCACGATTAAATCAGTACTCCCACGAACCGGTACGCGATTCAAACCGTCAGATCCGTGACTAACGCCCCGGATTTTAAAGTACCCTGGTCAACCCACATGCCCCTGATTCAGATCGAACGACCTAGATCGTCCCAACCCAACCGGTACCTAAGTTTTAATCATAGTCGTCCTCGGCTGGATCGAGGGCCACCGATGCTCGGCCACCTTCCCACCCGACAACGGCGGCGGTCGAACCACGACACGACGACGCCATGGCCACACTCACCAAAATCCGACCCCAAGCGCTAAGCTCAACCCCGCATGGTGCGAAACCAAATTGAAGATGAAACGAAGCTAAAAACGGGGTCCTCACCGAGGATTACGCGCTCTGCCTCCCTGCCCATGACGTTAGGCGGGCCACGGCGTCCTTCGCGCATCGACGAGCAATCCGGTCCTTACCAAGCTAAACTTCCACCCGTGCGCCAACGGTACACACCAAGGAGTCCCAGTGAAGGCCATGTACGTGTCTACGTCCCCCTTGAGCCCTCTGCGCGAATGGCAATGACGACGATGTTTTCTTCCTCAGCGGGCCCTCACTTGACGGCAACTCGCGCTATGGTGGCGATTGGGTTCTGGTCCGAGGAGCGAGGACGTCGCAGGGGTGCTTGATTTTATGGCTGGGGCGCGGAGATCGGTTGGAACCCTGCAGCGGCTCCGCGGTCCACGACATGGTCCGCCGTAGTCGGTGAGGTGGTTGAGAGGGAGGAGCTGATGGCCTAGGCCCGTAGTCAGTCGGTGGAGAGGCGCAGAGCGCACATGCTAGAACGGAAGGGGGCTAATGGCCGGGTCCCATGAGTCAGCGCGCAAACTCGGCGGGAAGGCAGGCACAAGCGAGTGGCCGACGGGCGAGGCCCACGCTTTGGCGCTAAACACTGAGGTGGGTGAGTTGGGCCGATCAGCGGATTTGGCCCATCGCGGGTTTTGTTCTTTTTCTTTTCTTATTTTATGTTTTGAATCTCTTTCTAAATTTCAAATTTTAATATACCACTTCAAGTTTGTTAGTGATTTTTTACACCCAGATCAAGTGCACAAACCAAAAATATACTAGCATGAAGAAATTTTTTTATGTTTTATATTTGTTTATGTTTTTCTATTTAGTTTAATCTATAATTTGAATTCAAAATTAAGCTAGGCTTTCTCATTCCACTTAAATGCATGACAAACAAATAAATACCAGCATGATATGCAATATATATTTATTATATATATTATTTAATTTAACAATAGTAAAATTATGCTTCAATGGATAAACTCATAAACCATATAACTATTAACATTATTCTTTGAATAACTTGAGTCTCATAAATTCCCCCCTAGGGTTTACACCTGCACCATCATCCGTCCTCTCGCTCCATCCCATCTCAAATTAATATAAATCATATGGATAAGATATTTAGGTGTGAGTGCATTGCTACAATTTCTATATATTATATAGATAGATCTATTTAAATGGGATAATTATTCAAATACTAAAGCCTACCATTATATAATTTGAAAGATGTCAACAAAACTTTTGTCAATATGAACCTAGATCCCACTTCCCAAGAGGGACCTAGTCGGGAAGGAAGGATTCTGTCACACCCGGATTTAAAGGATAAAGCTGGGTGCGTCTCATATGTGCGCCAAGGAAGAACAACACATATAATAACAGAGTGCACAGAGATAAATATTATAAATATCATAAATATATTTATTACATATCGGAAGTCTTACAAAATAAATGATAAAAATAAAGTGAACTAACTATTATTTCCCTGGCGCCACAAAGCTGACTGGGAGACGTCACCTAGATCAAGTCGAACTCCTCGTTGTGCGGCTCCTCTTCGACCACCTGCTCCTCACCTGTGAGGGTTTATATATCGCAAGAGTGATCTCACAAAAGATCATAGCTCAACAAGTTGTGGGGAATAATGTGCATGAACTCACCAAAGGTGGGAGTTCATGTGAAGTGTAAGGCTGATCAACAAAATAAAGGTTGAAGCTGAGCATTGCTTTTTTAAGTTGGTCAAAATTTTATTGGCGGTTACTAAGTATAAGTAAATATCAAACCATAGTAATAATAAATCAAAGTAATAATAAATAATCCCAATGTGATGCAAATTACAAATTGAATTTAATTCCACAAATTAATCATGTGAGTGTCCGAGCTGCTCATGACTGTGAGCATGGCTAGTATACCAGTTTTACACTCTGTAGAGGTTGCGCATCTTTATCCACAACTGTTACCCATTTGCCACGGGGTTGATCGGACCCCATACACCTCTACCAGGGAAGTGAGGCAGGGTTCCACTACGAGGCCTTTACAAAGTTCCACTAGCTTCAGAAAACCCACTACAGTTTCTAGGAAGCTCCAGTGCAGGGATCCCTCGACTGACCATCATCACAGCAAAATCAACCCAAGGACCTCCCTACACTGACCACTCCCCTACTGCCTTTGCCCTTGTCGGGTAAGGTAGTCCTCCACTAGCTTTCCTAGTTAGTTAGCCAATGGTGTCCCATACCACCCTTGTGGTATCACTGTTTTCCCGGGTGGTTCTCCATGTTCCAATTAAAATAATGATCTTATCATGAACAGTAATAATAAATGGGTAATAAAAGTGTGAATGTGAATAATGTATATCTCCATACCCAAAACCACATAAAGCAATAGCAGGTACTACCTAAAATTCAGTGGTAAAACAAGGTATAAATATAAACAAAATAAGGTAACCTATTGGGTCCCATCAAAATAAACCTATGCAGATCATTATGATTAATAAGAATATGACTGGGTAAAAAGAAGTGATGACGGGCACAACTTGCCTTCAATGAGCTCCTACTCAGCAGTCTCCACCTGTTGAACCCCTGGATCCTCTGTGGCTTGCTCGTCTACTCGTAACAATACAAACAAACATGGCATAGCAAAAATTAACATCACACCAAACAACAGAACAGAATGCATGATAATATTTTATGCTGTCTAACGAGATCGTAGGAACAAGAATCACTAAATTCGGAGTTACGGTTATCGAGTTATGAATTTCCGAAGTTATTATGTAACTTGAATAGAATAATTCAAGTGAATAATTTTACTCCAAATTTCATGACCAGACAGAGTTACTAGGTGATAAACAATATTAAAACAAAATTAATGCCACTAGAATGGATCAATTTAGAGTTAAAATGAGTTAAATATGAATTATACAAGTTTCTGGAATTATTTTAATACTAAAATCATTTTATGTAATTCTTTTATTCCAATTACTAGCTCTCTGTACAGCGCGCATAAATACCAGGAAACTCAGTGATGAATTCATAAGTATTAGGACTCAATTCTAGTTGTTTTCTACCTGACATGGATGGCGGGTTGTTTTATAACAAGTACAGGGACTCTTTAGTAGGTTTCCAGGGCTGAAGGGGTATAAGTCGATCTCAGTCGTCAGATTGAGCACGAATGGCCCCGATTAGATCGACTCCGGTTAAAATCCCGCTTTCACTCACCACCATCGAATATGAAATCCACGACCCACGTCGCACGATCTTCTCTCCCTCTCTCTCGGTCGCACGATCGCTAATCTACGACATAGATCGATCCGGGGCGAAATTAAATCGTACCCGCGAGATCCACACCAACGGCGCAGATTCAACAGTCGAACGAGTATGGACCTTCTAATCTCACTCGTCTAATTCCAGTCCAATGGTTGCGATCCGACCGCCACCCTATCGCCGAGACCCGCCGATGCCCAAGCATCGGCGGTGGCGCCATTGCCGGCGCTCAACCCGAACACGATTCACACGCCAAAACTCCTAACCGAAGGCAGTGGCGGGTAGCAGAAACAATGGGGTACAATCGAGGAGGGTGCTCACCGGGAATTAGCGAGCGCACGGAACCACCCAGGGATCGCGGGGGAACCCGGCGTCCGACGAGGAATCCCAGTCCTCGTCGCGGTCGAATCCACGCCAATCGACCAGGGTTGCTTCCTCCGTAACACCGCGATGCTCCCGAGCCTCCTGTAGATCCGGGTTCGCCGATCGTGGGCGAGATCAGTGCTGGCAGCGCCATCTGCACTCAACTCACCGTTGCACGGGCTTTGGTGAACGAAAACGAGGGGATAGGGGGGGTCCTTGCGGATGGTAGATAAGGGCTAGGGAAAGGGCCGAGAGCTAGCAACTACCTTCGACGAAATCGGCGTGAGCTGTTGAGCTCGGGGCGCCATGCGCGCGGAGATGGAAAACATGGTGGCACACTGAGACTGTCAGGCGGGGCCGACTCACCAGCGTCAGCGAATTCAGAAGCGCGCGCCGAGTGACAAACAGGTTGGGCCCACACGTTAGGTGCGCGTTATTCAGTGCTGGGCCGCGCAGAAGATGGGCGAGGTGGGCCGATGGCTCAAGGATACGGCCCATGGGGCAGAAAGCGCTTTTTTCCTTTTGTATTTCTTGCTTTAGTATTTTAATTTCAAATCCAAATTTGAATTTGATTGTGAACTTGCACTCATATTAAATGTACAAATTGAATCTACTAATATGAAAGAAATTTATTTATTTATATGTTTGTTTTCTTTATTTTGTATATTATTTTTCCTTCTCTTTCTCCAAACTCTAAATTGCAAACTAGGTTTTGTTGGGGGTCTGCTTCATCGCCAAAGGTCCCATAAGAATAAACACCTTTGGAAGATCGACACAGAAGCAAAGCCGAAGCTACCAATCAGAGAGCTTCGTAGCGTACTTCCAGATGCACCGACTTAAAGATGAAATGACCAATCGGCCCATGATAACTTGTATTATGATTGTAATCATTTGTAAAGGGCATGAATGTAATTTCTCACAGGCTGCGTCCTGTGCCTATAAATAGACGAACAGTACCCTGTACTGTTCACGCTGTCTGGTATTCGTTCGTGCGCCACGCTTGGATTTTTGCCTTCTGTCAAGCCGAAGGTACAAATGTAATTAAATATTGTCTTTATCTATTCAAGATTATATAAAAAAGATATATGAGTGATGTTATATGAGTATTCATGTTATCTTTCATGTTTCATATTCTTTGTCTTTCATTAACGTATATTGTGATCATGAAGGTATGTCTTTCATGACCTTTGTCCGAAGATCGTTATATCCTAAGGGAAATAATGCTTCGAAGGACGAAGGACATTAACATTTAATATTTTGTGTTGCCTTGTTCTTAACTCGAAGCATTTGAGAACAAGTCCCCAACATTGGCGCCCACCTCCGGTGAACTCACTTCCACTTTTGAGCTGATGGCTTTATTCAACAATCAAGTCGTAGCACCTTCGACTATGAAGCTGGTGCTCCCAATAACACGCAGCTCAAGTTCAGAGCCAGCTAACAAGAAGCAGAAGAAGGAAGCACAGAGAAGGGTGCATCATGTTGGGGTGCAGGGACCCTTCATCAAGTCAAAATGGTCCCACATCCCAATCACCTTCTCCCAGGAGGACCTTCAGCTCAAGGATTACCCTCACAATGATGCTATGGTCATATCTTGTGTCATCAAGGGATTTCTGTTCCACAATGTTCTGGTTGATACAGGTAGTGCAGCGGATATCATATTTGCTAAGGCCTTCAGACAGATGCAAGAGCCAAAGGACAAGATTCATGATGCTACACACCCTCTTTGTGGCTTCGGAGGAAGGCAGATTGCAGCACTCAGCAAAATCACGATGCCAGTGACCTTCGGCTTCGTCCATAATACAAGGACTGAACAGGTTGTGCTTGACATTGTTGATATGGAATACCCCTACAATGCAATCATTGGTCGTGGGACACTTAATGCTTTCGAAGCAATACTTCATCCAGCATATCTATGCATGAAGATACCTTCAGAACAAGGGCCCATTGCTATTCATGGGAGTCAGGAAGCCGCTAGGAAAGCCGAAGGAAACTGGACAGACTCAAAAGCGATCCACAATATAGATGGAGCCGAAGCTTGTGAACAGTACAAGTACAGAAGAGAGAAGGCTGCTTCGGCTGATCAGCCAAAACCCATGCTTCTATGTGAAGACATAGCAGAGCAGAAGGTACTGCTGGGGTCTCAACTATCTGAAGAGCAGGAGAAAACTTTGATAAGATTTTTATTCAACAACAAGGATGTTTTTGCTTGGTCGGCCAATGATCTATGTGGTGTCAATAGAGACGTCATTGAACATTCACTCAATGTCGACCCGTCCTTCAGGCCAAGAAAGCAAAGGCTTCGGAAAATGTCTGATGATAAAGCAGAAGGTGCTCGGAATGAAGTAAAAAGACTTCTCAATGCTGGTGTCATCAGAGAGGTAAAATATCCAGAGTGTCTAACCAATACTGTTATGGTGAAGAAGGCCAATGGCAAATGAAGAATGTGTATTGACTTCACAGATCTTAACAAGGCTTGTCCAAAGGACGAATTTCCATTACCAAGGATAGACTCTCTTGTAGATGCAGCAGCTTCTTTAGAGCTTATGAGTCTGCTGGATTTCTACTCAGGATATCATCAAATATGGATGAAAAAGGAGGATGAGCCGAAGACTAGCTTCATAACTCCCAGTGGCACCTATTGTTATCTTTGGATGCCTAAGGGGCTCAAGAATGCTAGAGGAAGCTTCAGCAGAATGACAGCCAAGGTCCTTCATTCCCAGATAGGCAAAAATGTGCTAACATACATTGATGATATCATAGTAAAAAGCATAAAGCAAAAAAATCACATTACTGATCTGCAAGAAACATTTGCTAATTTCAGGCAAGCTGACCTAAAATTAAATCCAGAAAAATGTGTCTTTGGAGTGAAGAAGGGTAAGTTCCTTGGCTGTCTAGTTTCAACGAAGGAGATTGAAGCTAACCCAAACAAGATCGAAGCCATCCTTCGGATGGAACCGCCAAGCACAAAGAAGGGGGCCCAACGGCTGACAGGAAGACTAGCATCATTGAATAGATTCATATCTAGATCAACAGAAAGAAACTTGCCATTCTTTGAAATACTAAAGTTAGCCGAAGTTTTTCAATGGGGCCTAGCTCAACAGAAAGTCTTCGAAGAGCTGAAGCAATACTTGATTGATCTAACAACATTAACTCCACCAGCGCCAGGGGCTCCATTACTATTGTATGTGGCAGCTTCGCACTCTGCAGTGAGTGCGGCGCTTGTGCAGGAGAAGCTTGAAGGACAAATTAAAAAGCAAGTCCCAGTATACTTTGTCTCCGAAGTTCTAAGCTTATCAAAGAAAAACTATACAGAGTTGGAGAAGGTGTTGTATGTTGTGTTAATGGCCTCCAGGAAGCTTCGGCATTATTTTCAAGCATACCACATATTTTTTCCTTCATCACAGCCTCTGAAGGATATTATGAGGAACAGAGAAGCTACTGGAAGGATTGGAAAGTGGGCTGCGAAGCTTAACGAATTCAGTATTGATTATGTGCATAGATTCTCAATTCCGTCCCAGGCGTTAGCAGACTTCATTGCTGATTGGACGCCACGGGATCAGGAAGAAGAAGCAAATAAAGATGCCAAAGCTTGGACAGTGTTTTGCGACGGTTCCTGGGGAACCTTCGGTGCAGATGCGGCTGTTGTCCTAGTTGCACCTTCCAAAGTCAGAACATGTTATGCAGCAAGGCTTGATTTCAGCTATACAAATAATATTGCTGAATATGAAGCTTTACTTTTGGGACTTCGAAAGTTAAAGGCAATGGGAATAAGAAGGGCAGTCCTTAAAACCGACTCTCAAGTTATTTCTGGTCATGTTGATAAGAGTTGCAAGGCAAGAGATCCGAAGCTTGAGAAATATCTGGACACAGTTCGAAGGCTTGAAGCTTCTTTCGAAGGATTTTCTGTTAAGAATATTCCAAGAGGGGAAATGAGCATGCTGATCTGCTAGCCAAGTCAGTGGCACAGGGGCTTCCTCTACCTTCGGAAGTATTTTTTGAGACAATAAGAGCACCTTCGGTTGAACTCCTCGAAAGAGCAGTGCTCACAATATCTCCTGTCCATAGTGAAGATTGGAGGACTGAGATTATATCTTTCCTCCAGGGTAACTGTCTCTCGGATGATGAGGTTCATAACAAAAGAATGGAAGCAAGAACGAGACCATATGTCATAATAGAAGGGGAATTATATAAACATGGGGTCTGTTCCCCGCTTCTCAAGTGCTTATCCAGAACCGAAGGTATAGAGCTGATGAAGGAGATACATGCAGGATTGTGTGGATCCCACATTGGGTCCATACCTCTTCTGGGAAAGGTTTTCCGACAAGGATTCTATTGGCCGAAGGCAGCTTCGGATGCAGCAGATTTGGTTCAAAAGTGCGAAAATTGCCAAAAATGTGCAAGAGATCAGAAGCAACCTTCGGCATTGACTCAACTAATACAATCAACTTGGCCGTTGAAAAGATGGGGCCTGGATCTGCTAGGTCCACTTCCACCAGCGCAGGGCAACTTGAGATATGTCGTGCTGGCAGTAGAATATTTTTCTAAGTGGATCGAAGCGAAGCCTTTGGCTACAATAACTTCGGCTATAGTCCAAAAATTCTTCTGGCAGAATATAGTTTGTCGCTTCGGTGTGCCGAAGGCTATAACTGTGGACAATGGAACACAGTTTGATGCTGAGACTTTCAAAGATTTCTGCGATCAGATTGGCACAAAAATTCATTTTGCATCAGTCAGGCACCCGGAATCAAACAGACTAGTTGAAAGGGCAAATGCTAATATAATGATGGGAATAATGAAGTTAATCTTCAATCAGCCCAGAGGAAAGTGGCCAGATGAGTTGGTTAAAGTGGTGTGGAGCCACAATACAACTATGTCAAGATCAACAGGTTTTACACCATTCAAATTATTGTTGATGACGAAGCTATAACCCCCGAAGAGGCTAAAGCGGGGTCAATAAGAACAGTAACTTCGGTAGAGGATGAAGCTAATTATTCTATGGCAAAAGATACTATAGAAGGGACCAGACTTCAGGCTGTGGAAAATATCAACAAATATCAAGCCGAAACAATAAAATGGCGTGATAGAAAAGTTCGGTTGAAAGACATTAAGCCAGGACATCTGGTGCTTCGGAGAGTAGCCAACCCTGACACAGTAGGCAAGCTTCAGCTGAAGTGGGAAGGACCCTTTCTGGTAGTATCTTCGTCAAGACCCGGTTCTTATAGATTAAAGGACATGGACGACAACGACATTCCTAGATCTTGGAATGTGGATGAGCTTCGACGATATTATGTATAAATTGATGTAATCTTTTTCATTTTTCCTATGGCACCCTTTTCCTTTCCAAAGGGGGAGAAAGGTTTTTAATGGGGCCATAGTTTGTAATTTCCCCTTTCTTATTCAGCTCTACGAGAGCAAAATCCCCCAAGATATGTAAATGTAAAATCTGAGCATGCACTTTCGAGTGCAGAAAAAAGAAAAAAACAGGGAGAAGCTTGAAAGTCGTCCCTAAGGGGATGCAGAGCACGACGAAGCTACAAAAAGCCGTTCCTAAGGGAGCGCAGCGTAAGTTTTCTGCTCAAAAGTCGTTCCTAAGGGAATGCAGAGCTAAATACCGCCGAATAAAAGGCGAAGCGCGAAAAGTCAACGCGAATACCGCCGAAATAGAAGGCGAAGAAGTTCAAAAGACGTTCCTAAGGGGATGCAGAACTTACACCGAAAAATAAGCGGTGCAGCCGAAAAATAAACGGCAAAGAGACTTCAGTCATTCCTAAGGGAATGAAGGTTATGGATGTGGCTTCGTATTTGTGTGTTTGGGCATTCATTTGCACGATACATTACATCATACATTGTATTCATAAACATTCATTTAGACATACATAGGATCATCATCATCATATCATATAGATACAGACAGTTGCTTCGGCTCTAAGGATGCAGCTTCGGAAGCAGATTTATGCTTCGTTGTGTACGAAAAGAAGGGAATGTGTTTTCTGCCTTCGGCTCAAAAAATACAAGTTTTGTCCACATCAAAGCAGTTTATACATGGACGGAAAGGTAAAAATATATTACAAGGTATGGACAAATTTACAGAGTAATATCTGATTCTCTAATTACAATATTCTTTACAAGGATAATACAAGAGTTTTTCTAGAGTTTTTCACAGCAAGGTTTTCGGCTTCATCATCATCTGCTAAGCTTCGGATCATCTGCTAAGCTTCGGCTCAATGCTCCTCGACTTCATCATACTGTGCATATCAAAGCATTATAAGGTAAATTCAAGTTTCAAGGAAAAGGTAAGCACAAGGTATGAGTTTATTACCGGTTTAAGGTGACTTCGAGCTTCGTCACCAGCCAGATTTCGCCCGCCCTTTGCCTAGATTTGATTAACGAATCTGTTTCCGATGCTTCGGGCCAGGCCGGGGATGTCATCCAAGTCTGCTGGCGACAGGCTAAAGTTTGGTCTGTTTACAATATTTCCATGTGTACAGCCAGCCTTCATGAAAGCGACATCTGTGCCTCGAGAAGCTAGTAGAGCACAAAAGTCACCATGCTCAGCTATAACTTCGTCGAGAGCATCAACTTCACCTTCAATATGATCAAATGTGCCCGACAGGTCTTCAATCGAAGGTTTAAACTTTTCGAAACTGGCTCCAACTGAGTTGAAGACCTGCTTCAGCCGTTGAATGCACCGAGTGCCGAAGCCTAAGTATTTTTCCTAAAGACCCTTGAGTGATTTCTGCAGATTTGAACTTTTTTCAACTTCGGTTTCGAGTTTTGTTTTGAAATCTTTCTTCTCTTGCTCAAAGCTTTTTGACTGTAGGGAAAGTTCACTGTTCAATCTGGCGATCTCGGCTTGAGCTTCTGCTAGTGAACCTTCCATCGTTTGAAGCATGAAGTATTTCTTTTCTAGGGCAGCTTCATGATCTCTAATCTTGTTCTCTAAGCCCTTAATTATAACTTTGTTTTTCTTGTCCTCGAGGTCTTGTTGCATCCTCAAGGTTTTGCTTAGTAGTAGGCTCTGACAAAATAACCTTCATCAGAAAACATCTTCATATCAAAGCAATAAAAAAGTAAAGGGAAGAAGTTTACCTTAAAGTTAGAATAAAACAGACTATCGGCGATATGTTGTCGTCGGTATCTGCTGAGATCGGCTTCGAGCTTTGGAAAACCAACACTTTTCGATAAAGTGTTGACAACCTTCGCCCCAACTCGGTTCCGAAGGCATTCTAAACTCTCTTCGGCAACACCACCGAAGAGCAGCGCCCCTGGCTGGTACCCAAGGATATGGCATAGTCCCTTAGCTCTTCTTTTTCAGCCTTTGACAATTCTTGCCCAATTATGTTTTGAAAGTTGAAATTCCCTTCTTCCGAAGCATCTTAGGCAGGCTCCTTCTCTTTTCCAGGCATCTTCTCCCTTTTTTCAGGCACTGCAGCCGGGGTTTCCTCAGCAGCTGCAGCAGTTTCTTCCTCAGCCATGTTCAAAATCATTTCATCAATGACAGAAAGCGTGTTTTCCAAATTTGTGGCTTCGGCTGCTACAGTTTCGGAAGTAGAAGCTTCAGTAGGAGCAGCTTCGGCTATTGTCGTTTTCGGCGCTGAGGCCGACGGCGGCGTTTCTTCAATAGCCTCAATGACAGTAATAATTCTTCACTTTTTTGGTTCAGCGGGCTTCTCGGCAGCCGAAGGCTCTTTCTTCTTCTATAAAAGCTTCATCAGTTCCGGTCCCAGCGGACTTAGCTTATTAGGTAGAGATTCAGTCATTACCTTTAAAATTTCTTTTGCGTCAGTGGCAGAAGGTGTTGAGGGAATTTCTTCTTCTAAATCAGCTTTTGGCTTCGGAGCTGTAGCCTTCCTTTTCTTTGACACGGCCACCTTCGGCTCAGAACTGGATTTTTTTCTTTTTTGCTAAATTTTCATCTTCTTTTATCATTCTGGCAGCTTGTCTTTGCATAACACTGACAACTCTTTTGTTTTGGCCCTTCGGCACCCTTGCTCAACCGTTCATAGTCTGGATATTCAAATTTCAGAGCGTCCATTACTCGGTTCAGCCTTCTTTTCGGTCGAGTGCCGAAGGCTGCCGCCATCAATTGACCTTCTTTCTTCGTATAATTGCCTAAGATTTCATTACACATAACTTCAATTGTATCCAACCATTCTTGGCAGGGTTCTTTGAAGTGTTTCTTGAACTTAAAATGATAGGGCAGTCAAACAAGTTCATTCTTTTTCTTCTCTCCTTTAAGCTTCGGCATACTCCAATCCTTTAACGTCGGAAATACTCTATTTGCTAAGTACTCCTGAACCAAATCCCTAGTACCAATATGTTCAGCCACAACTCTAAATTCGCCCACAGCATCTGGGCATGATGTCCCTGCGCGTCATGTGGCACTGAGGCTTAGTTAACCTGAAGGTTAGGTCCGGCGGACTCTGAACTAGCTTCTCCTTTTTCTCATCAACGTTAACATAAAACCACTCAGTTTTCCAACCGGTTGGCCATTTGGTGCGGTAGCTAACCACCGGTGTCTTCATGCCTTTACGGTAGGCAAAATTATAACAGCCGAAATTCTCGTGCAATCCATCTTCTCTAGACTTCGTCTGATAGTGAAGTTCGTGCACCCGGCAGAAGGCTTCGGCAAGTGGCTCCACTCCTTGGCTTTAAAGAGCCTAGATAAAGACGCTGAGCCTAACGATAGCGTTAGGAGTCAGCTGATGAAGATAAATTTTGAAATTTTCCAAAACATATGCAATCATTCCATGCAGAGGAAACCTCAACCCTGCTTTGAAGAAGCTCTTAAAAACTACCACCTCATCATTTTCTAGCTTCGAGGTGGTCTCTTCCCCGCCAAAGCGAATCAGCTTCTTCTCGGCTTCTCCGAAGTAGCCTAGCTTTGTCATCATGGGCATATCGGCCTCGGAGACAGTCGACTTCCCAAAATCCAAGTGGTTGGGTTTGGATGACATAGTGGTGTTATAATTTATCTCTTCTTCACCAGCATCACCCTCTTCAATATCTGCCTGCTCGGCTTCGGCAGCAGGTGCACCTTCGTCAGAAGCACCCTCTGGCACAACCAGTCCCGACTGCCTCATAACTTCGGAGATTGGGGCAGTCTCAGTAGCTTCAGTCTCCTCTCCATCGCGTGTAATCCTAGCTGTCGAACGCACCCTGGCCATTTGACGATGAATTTCTTGCGTTTTGACGAAGTTGATTACTTTTTATCTTTACCGAAGCTTCCTCTTGTGACGAAGCTAAAGCAAAACGATGCTTTGATTCAAAATACGGTGAATAAGCTTCGACTGTGGTCAAATTTTTCGGTAGCACAACAGTGCAATAGTAGTAAATGCTGTGGTAACTTCACACCTACCCGTCTGTTTATATAGTGCTGCAGATGGGAAGGTAAATCATCAAGCCGCTCGCACCTGCTGAACAGTCGCCCGCACCCACTGAATGGTGGACCATAGTGCGCGAGAAGGCAAACCACCAGATCGCGCGTACCCGTCGTATGGTGGGACCACCTTACACTCGGAATATTTAAATCGTTTCTCGACAACGAGCTCAGGGAAGGTGTTTTTCGGACCTTCGGCATTCCAAAGCCTAAGAGAATTTATCACGGGTCGAGCTCGTTATGAAAAACAATCTAGCACCGCGAAGGGGCTACTGTTGAGGGTCTGCTTCATCGCCGAAGGTCCCATAAGAATAAACACCTTCGGAAGATCGACACAGAAGTAAAGCCGAAGCTACCAATCAGAGAGCTTTGTAGCGTACTTCCAGATGCACCGACTTAAAGATGAAATGACCAATCAGCCCATGATAACTTGTATTATGATTATAATCATTTGTAAAGGGCATGAATGTAATTTCTCACAGGCTGCGTCCTGTGCCTATAAATAGATGAACAGTACCTTGTACTATTCACGGTGTCTGGTATTCGTTCGTGCGCCACGCTTGGATTTTTGCCTTCTATCAAGCCGAAGGTACAAATGTAATTAAATATTGTCTTTATCTATTCAAGATTATATAAAAAAGATATATGAGTGATGTTATATGATTATTCATGTTATCTTTCATGTTTCATATTCTTTGTCTTTCATTAATGTATATTGTGATCATGAAGGTATGTCTTTCATGACCTTCGTCCGAAGATTGTTATATCCTAAGGGAAATAATGCTTCGAAGGACGAAGGACATTAACATTTAATATTTTGTGTTGCCTTGTTCTTAACTCGAAGCATTTGAGAACAAGTCTCCAACAGGTTTTAAATACAAATTTGGACACGAAGGTATTTCTATTAATATTGTTATTATTATTATTAAATGCACACACAAATAAACTCCAACATGATGCATAGATTATTGTTGTGCCCTTAGTTAATTATTCACTTTAAATATGGTTATTCCCATGTTTTAATGAGTAGAGGGCAAAACATATATTGAGATCAATTCTTTCTTATGTTTTACAAATTGGGTATTACAAATCCTACCCCCCTTACAAAGAATCTCATCCTCGAGATTAGGATGGACTAGAAAAGAGGTGGGGAAAATCTACTCGTAGCTCTTTTTCTCTTTCCCAAGTAGCCTCATCTTCACCATGGTGACTCCATTACACTTTGCATATTTTTATCACCTTATTCCTTATGACACGAGTCAAGGTATCAAGAATCTTGAAAGGATACTCTGTATAAGTCAGATCATCTTGAACACTAAGATCCTCCATTGACAGCTGCTCTTTAGGTACTCTGAGACACTTCTTCAATTGTGACATGTGGAAGACATCATGTACATCCGCAAGATGATCGGGTAGTTCTAGTTGATAGGCAACTTCTCCAACTCGTTTTAGGATCAAGAAGGGTCCAATAAAACGAAGGACAACTTTCCTTTAACTTTAAACCTTCGCATACCCCGGATTGGTGACACCTTCAGATACACGTGATCACCCTCCTTAAACTCTAACAGTCTTCTCCGGGTATAAACATAGCTCTTCTGCCTTGATTGTGCAGTTCTCAAATTCTCCCTTATCATTCGCACTTGTTCTTCTGCCTCTTGTATAATTTCAGGCCCAAAGAAATGCCATTCACCAGTTTGATCCCAATAGAGTGGAGTTCTGCATTTTCTGCCATATAGAGCCTCAAACGGGGACATCTTCAAACTAGCCTGGTAGCTATAATTGTAAGAGCACTCTGCATATAGTAAGCTCTTATCCCAACTACCACCATGTTTAAGAGCACAAGCTCTTAACATATCCTCCAGTACTTGGTTGGTTCTCTCGGTCTGCCCATCAGTTTGAGGATGGTAGGCCAAACTAAAATTCAACTCTGTGTCCAAGCACTCGTGTAAATTCTGCCAAAACCAAGAAGTAAACTGTGATCCCCGGTCTAACACGATCTTCTTAGGCACTCCATGCAGACAAACTATCCGAGCCATATACAACTTTGCTAGCTTGGCTCCCGTGTAATTAGTTCTCACAGGGATGAAGTGAGCCACTTTTGTCAGTCTGTCCACAATCACCCAAATAGAGTCATACCCTGCAGGAGTGCGGGGTAGACCAACAACGAAATCCATGCTAATTTCTTCCCATTTCCACTCAGGTATCTTAAGCGGGTGTAGTAATCCAGCAGGTCTCTAATGCTCGGCTTTTACCCTCTAGCAAATGTCGCATTCCGCCACATGAGCAGCAACATCCCTTTTTAGTCCATACCACCAATACTTCTGCTTCAAGTCCTGGTACATCTTGGTACTACCCGGATGGATGGAATAAGTTGAATCATGTGCTTCCTTCAATATGGTTTCACGAATATTGTCGATCTCAGGAACACAAATCCGGTTCTTGAACCATATCGTGCCCTGCTCATCTTCCGCGAAGTCTGGGCCTCTACCTTCAGATATCAGATCTTTGATTCTTGAATTTTGACATCTCTAATCTGACCCTTTCGTATTTCTTGCTCTAAGGTAGGCTCTACCTCTATGTTAATCCCTTCAGTATGACCAACTATCCCCAGATTGAGCTTCTCAAAATCTTCTGCTAACTCATCAGGTAACTGGGTTACAATAGCTGCATGGACATGCTCCTTCCGACTCAAGGCATCCGCAACCTGATTCGCCTTGCCTTGATGATAGTGTATTTCCAAGTCATAGTCCTTGATGAGCTCCAACCATCGACGTTGCCTAAGGTTGAGATCCTTCTGAGTGAAGATGTATTTTAAGCTCTTGTGAACGGTGTAGACTTGACACTTGGTTCCCATAATATAGTGTCTCCAAATCTTGAGAGCATGCACGACGGCTGCCAGTTCTAAGTCATGAGTGGGGTAATTCAACTCATGTTTCCACAACTGGCGAGATGCATAAGCGATGACGTGTCCTTCTTGCATAAGCACACACCCCAAGCCCTGGTGACTTGCATCACAATATATATCAAAATTCTTCTGTAGATCTGGCATAACCAACATTGGAGCAGCCATCAATTTAAACCTCAGTTGATTGAAACTCTCTTGGCATTCCCAGGTCCATTTAAACTCCTTGCCCTTTTCTAACAATGAGGTCATAGGAGATGGCATAATCTTCATTTGATGGTAGCCCGACCTGAGGTCAATCTTAGAGAACACCGTAGCACCTCTCATCTGATCAAACAAGTCATCAATACGAGGTAACGGGTACTTGTTCTTAATGGTGACATCATTAAGTGATCTATAGTCCACACACATCCGTTGCGAACCATCCTTCTTCTGTACAAACAGTATCGGTGCTCCCCAAGGTGAGGAACTCGGACGAATGTACCCTGCTTCTTGCAACTCCGTTAACTGTTTCTTAAGTTCTTTTAACTCTTCCACTAACATCCTATATAGACTTTTTGAAATGGGAGCAGTACCAGGTAAGAGATCAATGACGAATTCGACTTCCCTATCTGGTGGTATACCGGGTAACTCTTTAGGAAAGATGTCTGGAAAGTCTCTAACAACTCGGATGTTTCTACCTATGAATTTTCCATCTACTAGAAATATGGCAGGTCTGGTAGAGGCGGTTACAGTAATCTCAACTTCAAATCTTTCCCCTTTGGAACTGGTAAGTTCTACGGTTCCCTTAGCATAGTGTATAACTGCCTTTGCTTTCCTTAACCAGGACATCCCGAGTATCAGATCTATACTGCTTTCTTCTAGTACTATGGGTGTAGACTAGAATTCCCTTCCCATAATTGTCAGTGTTAATCTTTGTGTCATATAGTTTGCTTCAACAGGTCCTTTAGGTGTAATTACTACCATTGGTGTTTTCATATTTTGAAGTGGCAATTCATTGGTGGTGGCAAATCGAGCAGAAATAAACGAATGTGTAGCTCCAAAATCAAATAATAATGCTGCTGGAATTGCATTGATGTAAAACATACTGATAGCAATGTCTACACCGTCAACAGTGGCCTCAGTGCTGACTTGATTAACCCTAACAACGTTGAATCCCTTGTCAGGAGTCTATTGCTTGTTCTGAGCTGGTGCACTGGAATTCCCCGTCAGACAAGCATTTGCATAATGCCCAACCTAACTGCACTTGAAGCATGTAGGGCCTATCTTCTGTCCTGTAGGCCTCGCCAGGGTGCCAGTGGGGGTAGCCTGACGAGTGTGGGGTGTCTGAGAAGTCCCCTGTGGAGCGTACTGAGCTGGACGTGGTCCTCCTCCTGGACGAGCTGGTGTACGCTGGGGCAAAACGTAGCGAGGGCAAAGACAGCTGCTACCCTGCCCCTGGGCAATGGCCTTCCTCTTCAAGTCTCCCATTTGAACACGCTTGTGTTCAATAGCTAGAGCTTTATCAAGCAGCCTCTGAAATGATGGGAATGTATGAGCAACTAGTGCATACTGTAGTGGCCCATTGAGTCCTTCTGTGAAGTGCTCTTGCTTTCTCTCATCATCAGCCACCTCATCAGGAGCATATCTTGATAGCTGAATGAATTTATCATGATACTCGCTGACAGACATGTTGCCTTGCTTCAAGGACAGAAATTCCTTCTGTTTAATATTCATCAGTCCAGCAGGAATGTGGTAGTTTCTGAACTGTGTGGTGAATTCTGCCCAAGTAATAGTGTTAGCAACATCATGGGCAGCAACATAGGAATCCCACCAGTCAGCAGTAGGACCAGTCAGACGACCAGAAGCATAGAGAACCTTCTTCCGGTCAGAGCATTGAGCAATTTTTAGCATCTTCTCCACTAACTTCAACCAGTCATCAGTGTGCAGGGGATCTGGAGAACTGGCGAAGGTAGGCGGCTTGTGGCTCATAAATTCCCGGTGCTTGACCTGGGGTGGAAGTGGTGGTGGCGGTGGTGGCAATGGGACTTGCTGTTGTTGCATCATCCTCTCCTGACGCATCTCCTCTCTCTCTCTCTCTCTCTTAGCGCATCTCTTGGCATTCCTGCCGCATCTTGCATGCATATCTTCCATAGTATCAGCCATCTGTTGCATTATCCGCATCTGGGCTGCAACTGCTGGATCAGTTTTGGCTGGTGGAGGATTTGGAGGATTAATCTCGGCTTGCTATTGTTGTTGTTGTCTAAGTACCCTCCGGTTGTGTGGATTGGGGGCAGATCAATTCCTCCTCCATTCATGATATTGACCATCTGGGTTAGAAACACATGGTAAGAAAGAATTGTAGAATAGATGAGTAATTACAAGGTACGTTACTTTGGGGGATTTTTTAGCTAAGTAGATTAGTGTGTCACCTACTAAAGCTAATCCATTACCTTATGGTGGTACATACTAATATGCCCAACTATAACGTTTCTGAAAGGGAAATAGGCTTACACCTTTTCCTAATTGATTTTGGTGGTTGAATTGCCCAACACAAATAATTGAACTAACTAGTTTGCTCTAGACTACAAGTTTTACAGGTGCCAAAGGTTGATAATAAACCAATAAAAAGACCAAGAAAGGGTTCAAACAAAGAGAGCAAAAGACAACCGAAGTGTTCCCTGGTCTGGCGCACCGGACAGTGTCCGGTGCACCAGGGAACTCAACTCCGAACAGCTCACCTTCGGGAATTCTGGGAGCCGCTCCGCTATAATTCACCGGACTGTCCAGTGTAGCACCGGACTGTCCGGTGCGCCAGCGGAGCAACGGCTACTACAACGCCAACGGTTGTCTGCCAGGGCAGTTAATGCGCTACAGTGCACGCAGAAGTCAGAGCAGAGCCAGAAGGCGCACCGGACGGTGAACAGTGGCTGTCCGGTGCACCACCAGACTGTCCGGTGCCCTAGATGTTAGAAGCTCCAACGGTCAGAATCCAACGGCCGGGTGACTTGGCTGGCGCACCAGATAGTGTCCGGTGGCGCACCGGACTGTCCACACTTCAACGGTTCTTTTGGTGGTTGGGGCTATAAATACCCCCAACCACCACACTTCAATGCATCCAAGTTTTCAGCCTTCAAACACCTTACAAGAGCTATAGCATTCAATACAAGACACAATCAAAGAGATCAAATCCTCTCCCAAGTCCAAAGATCATTCCAATCAAATAGTGACTCGTGAGAGAGAGACTTGTGTTCATTTGAGCTCTTGCGCTTGGATTGCTTTTCTTCTTCCTTCTTTCTTGTGTTCAACTCAATTGTAACCAAGGCAAGAGACACCAATTGTGTGGTGATCCTTATGGGGACTTAGTGTCCCGTTTGATTGAGAAGAGAAGCTCACTCGGTCTAAGTGACCGTTTGAGAGAGGGAAAGGGTTGAAAGAGACCCGGTCTTTGTGACCACCTCAACGGGGAGTAGGTTTGCAAGAACCAAACCTCGGTAAAAAAATCACCGTGTCATCTGCCTTATTTGCTTGTGATTTGTTTTTGCCCTCTCTTTCGGACTCGAATTTAATTCTAACGCTAACCCCGGCTTGTAGTTGTGCTTAAAGTTTGTAAATTTCAGATTCGCCCTATTCAACCCCCCCCCTCTATGCGACTTTCAATTGGTATCAAAGCCCGGTACTTCATTAGAGCCTAATCGCTCGAAGTGATGTCGGGAGCATCCGCCAAGAGGGAGATCGGGACCGGCGACAAGTCCGCAAGCTCGGGGAGAACGCACTCAAGGGAGTCCGCCCACAAGCACAAGGAGGAATCCTCTTCCTCCATCAAGTCCCAATGGAAGGGTGACAAGAAGAAGAAAATGAAGAAGGTGGTCTACTACGAGACCGACTCTTCGTCACCCTCCACCTCTGGCTCGGAATCGGCATTCGTCACGTCTAAGCTCCATGAGCGCAAAAAGTATAGTAAGATGCCCCTTCGCTATCCTCGTATTTCAAAACGCACTCCCTTACTTTCCGTTCCATTAGGCAAACCACCTATGCTTGAAGGTGAAGATTATTCTATGTGGAGTGATAAAATGAGGCATCACCTAACCTCACTCCACAAAAGCATATGTGATATTGTTGAGTATGGAGTGCAGGTACCAAAGAAGGGAGACAAGGATTACGACTCGGAGGAAGTCGAACAAATCCAACACTTCAACTCCCAAGCCACTACTATACTCCTCGCCTCTCTAAGTCGAGAGGAGTATAATAAGGTGCAAGGGTTGAAGAGCGCAAAGGAAATTTGGGACGTGCTCAAGACCGCGTAAGAAGGAGACGAGGTGACCAAGATCACCAAGCGGGAGACGATCGAGGGGGAGCTTGGTCGCTTCATGCTTCACCAAGGGGAGGAGCCACAAGCAATGTACAACCGGCTCAAGACCTTGGTGAACCAAGTGCGCAACCTCGGGAGCACCAAATGGGATGACCATGAAATGGTCAAGGTTATTCTTAGATCACTCGTTTTCCTTAACCCTACGCAAGTTCAATTAATTTGTGGTGATCCTAGATACACACTAATGTCTCCCTAGGAAGTAATAGGAAAATTTGTGAGCTTTGAGTTGATGATCAAAGGCTCCAAGAAAATCATCGAGCAAGGCGCCTCCTCCACACCCGATGTGTAACCCGTGGCATTCAAGGCAACGGAGGAGAAGAAAGAAAAATCTACACCGAGTAGAGTCCCCATCGACGCCTCCAAGCTCGACAATGAGGAGATGGCGCTCATCATCAAGAGCTTCCGCCAAATCCTCAAGCAAAGGAGGAGGAAGGACTACAAGCCTCGCTCCAAGAAAGTTTGCTACAAGTGTGGTAAGGCCGGTCATTTTATTGCAAAATGTCCATTATCAAGTGATAGTGACAGGGTCGACGACAAGAAGGGAAAGAGAAGAGAAAAGAAGAGATACCACAAGAAGAAGGGCGGCAATGCCCATGTTTGCCGAGAGTGGGACTCCGACGAGAGCTCCACCGACTCCTCCTCCGACGGGGACGCCGCAAACATCGCCGTCACCAAGGGCCTTCTCTTCCCCAACGTCAGCCACAAGTGCCTCATGGCAATGGATGGCAAAAGGAAGAAGGTAAAATCAAAATCCTCCACTAAGTATGCAACTTCTAGTGATGTGGATAATTCTAGTGATGATGAGGATAATTTGCTCACCCTATTTGCCAACCTAAACATGCAACAAAAGGAGAAATTAAATGAATTAATTAGTGCTATTCATGATAAGGATGAACTCTTCGATAGTCAAGAGGACTTCCTAATTAAAGAAAACAAAAAGCATGTTAAGGTTAAAAATGCTTATGCTCTAGAGGTAGAAAAATGTGAAAAATTATCTAGTGAGCTAAGCACTTGCCATGATGTTATTTCCAACCTTAGGAATGAAAATGCCAAATTAATTGCTAAGGTTGAGAAATCAAATGTTTGTGATGATTCAATTGACAATCTTAGAAATGATCATGCTAGTTCAATTGCTAAGATTGAAAAATTGAATGCCTCTCTTGCTAGCCTTAGAAATGAGAATGAAAAATTAGTTGCTAAGGCTAAGGAATTAGATGTTTGCAATGTTTCAATTTCCAATCTTAAAGATGAGAATGACATTTTACATACTAAGATTGTTGAACTAAATTCTTGCAAACCGTCTACATCTACCATTGAGCATGTTACTATTTGCACTAGATGTAGAGATATTAACATTGATGCTATTCATGATCACATGGCTATGATTAAACAACAAAATGATCATATAGCTAAATTAAATGCTAAAATTGCCGAGCATGAGTTAGAAAATGAAAATTTTAAATTTGCTCGTAGTATGCTCTATAATGGGAGACGCCCTGGCATTAAGGATTGCATTGGATTCCAACAGGGAGGCAATGTCAAACTTAATGCCCCTCCTAAAAGATTATCTAACTTTGTTAAGGGCAAGGCTCCCATGCCTCAGGATAACGAGGGTTACATTTTGTACCCTGCCGGTTATCCCGAGCACAAAATTAGGAGAATTCACTCTAGGAAGTCTCACTCTGGCTCTAATCATGCTTTTATGTATAAGAGTGAGGCATATAGTTTTAGGCAATCAACCCGTGCTAAATTGCCTAAGAAGAAAACTCCTATTGCATCAAAAGAACCTAATATTTCATTTAAGACTTTTGATGCATCATATGTGCTAACTAACAAATCAGGCAAAATAGTTGTCAAATATGTTGGGGGCAAACACAAGGGATCAAAGACTTGTGTTTGGGTACCCAAGGTGCTTGTTTCTAATGTGAAAGGACCCAAGACCGTTTGGGTACCTAAGAACAAGACCTAAAATTGTTTTGTAGGTTTATGCATCTGGGGGCTCAAGTTGGATCATCGATAGTAGGTGCACAAACCACATGACAGGGGAGAAGAAGTTGTTCTCCTCCTATGAGAAAAACCAAGATCCCCAAAGAGCGATCACATTCGGGGATGGAAATCAAGGTTTGGTCAAAGGATTGGGTAAAATTGCTATATCTCCTGACCATTCTATTTCCAATGTTTTTCTTGTAGATTCTTTAGATTACAATTTGCTTTCTGTTTCTCAATTATGCAAAATGGGCTACAACTGTCTTTTTACGGATATAGGTGTTACTCTCTTTAGAAGAAGTGATGGTTCAGTAGCATTTAAGGGAGTGTTAGAGGGTCAACTATACTTAGTTGTCGGCGTTTCGACCCCGGGGGGTCCCTGGACCGACGAGTAAATTTGTCGCTGCGCGAACCAGCCCAGATGGGTTGGCGCGAGATGGAACACAAGGGGGAAAACGCGGCTCGTGTTATCCCGTGCCAGGGGGGTGTGCTCGTAGTAGGGGTTACAAGCGTTCGCGAGAGAGAGTGAGCCTGTTCGTCAGCTCGTTCCCCCACGTGACCCCTTTGCACGAAGGCCCTGGACCTCCCTTTTATAGATGCAAGGAGAGGGTCCAGGTGTACAATGAGGGGTGTAGCTATGCGCTAACGTGTCTGGCAGAGAGGTGCTTGAGCCCTGTGTACATGCCAACGTGGCTGTCAGAGAGGTGCTAGAGCCCTTTGTACGCGGTAACGTGGCCGTCGGAGAAGTGCCTGAGCCCTGTAGAAGCACAGCTGTCAGTGCTGCTGGGATCTTGCTGACGTCTCCTTGCTTCCGTAGGGGGCTGAGAACCACCGTCGTCATGGACGCACGTGGGGAGCCATCATTACTTGTTACCGGGGCGAGCCAGATGGGACACCGGTCTTGTTCCCCTGTAGCCTGAGCTAGCTAGGGGTAGGGTAATGATGTATCCCCCGTGGCACGGTCGGTTCGAGCCCAAGGTCGGGCGAGGCGGAGACTCCTCCTGAGGCCGAGGCCGGGGTCGGGTGAGGACGTGATTCCTCCCGAGGCCGAGGTTGAGGCCGAGCCCTAGGGTCGGGCGAGGCGGAGACCACCTTCCGAGGCCGAGGTTGAGGCTGAGCCCTGGGGTCGGGCGAGGCGGAGACCACCTTCCGAGGCCGAGGTTGAGGCCGAGCCCTGGGGTCGGGCGAGGCGGAGACCTCCTCCCAAGGCCGAGGCCTAAGGTCGGGCGAGGCGGAGCTTCCTGTTGCGCCTGAGGCTGAACTTGGCTGTTGTCAGCCTTGCCCGGGTGGCTGGCACAGCAGTCAAAGCGGGATGAGCGGCGCTGTTTTCCTGTCAGGTCGGTCAGCGAAAGGGCGAAGTGACTGCGGTCACTTCGACCTTGCCGATTGAGGCGCGCGTGTCAAGATAAGGTGTCAGGCGATCCTCGCATTGAATGTGCCTGCGATACGGTCGGTTGGAGAGGCGATTTGGCCAAGGTTGCTTCTCGAAGAAGCCTGCCCGAGCTGGTCTTCAGGCGAGTCGAGGGTGCGCCCGTCGCTTGAGGAGGCCCTCGGGTGAGGCGTGAATTCGTCCGAGACTACTGTTCCCGCCCGAGGCCGGGCTCGGGCGAGGCGAGATCGCGTCCCTTGGGTAGATGAAGCCTTGACCTGAATCGTGCCCATCAGTCTCTGCAGCTTGTGCTGATGGTGGTTACCAGCCGTGTTTAGGAGTGTTGGGGGTACCCTTAATTACGGTACCCGACAGTAGCCCCCAAGCCTCAAAGGGAGTGTTGGTACTCGCTTGGAGGCTTTGCCGCACTTTTTTGCGAGGGGATCGGCCTTTCTCGGTTACACTTTGTTCCGGTGGGTGCACGCGAGCGCACCCGCTGGGTGTAGCCCCCGAGGCCTCGGAGGAGTGGTTTGACTCCTCTGAGGTCTTAATGCCTTTCGTGACGCCTCGGCCGGTCTGGTTGTTCCCTCATGCGGCCTGGCCGTAGCCCGGGTGTATGGTCAGGTTCCGAGTTTTTAGGCTGGTTTGTTGACGCTGTCAACGGTTTGGCCGTAGCCGGGTTGCGAGAGCAGCCCCCAAGCCTCTGCACGGAGCGAGAGGACGATCAAGGACTGTCTCGACTTTTATTATACACCCCTTCGTCGCCTTTCCGCAAGGAGGAAGGGGGGAGCGCCATGTTGCCCTCGGAGGGCGCCGAACATGGTGTCTCTAGTGAGTTGCTAACGGGTGATCCGAGTGGACGCCCATGCCCCGTTCGATAAGGGTCGGCTAGTGGCCCAGAGGCGCGCTCCAAAAGTACCTGCAGGTGATTTGCCGGACCCGGACCCGTTCGATAGGGTCCGAGGGCTCGATGCCTCCCTCTGATGGGATTCCATTACAAAATCGCTCCTACTGGTCTCGAAAATGTCCTAGGGTACCTCAGGAGCGTAGCCCGAGCCTTGGCCATGTAACGGGCGTACCCAGAGTCATCCCTCGCTCTACGTGCTCTGGGTGGCTGTCGAACCCTTCCGAGGGGCCAGCCTTCGAACCCCTGATCAGTAATGAGCTTGAAGCCCGAGTGCTTTAGGGCAGCTGTCGAACCCTTCCGAGGGGCCAGCCTTCGAACCCCTGATCAGTAGGAGGGCTCGGGGCTCGCTTCCTTCATGGAGAAGGATCCCTTTTGAAATATCCCCTTTCCCGATCCCTGTAGCAAGAGAGAGAAAGGGGAAGAGGAAAAGGATATGAATTTAAATGGTGTGGCGCACCTTTTTTGATGCGGCCATCATGGCGGAGGTGAAACGACGCCCGCTTTGCCTGCCAAAGGTGTTGCTTGCCCTGCCGAGGAGTTAATGCGATAGGACGGGCGATTCGCGGGACAGTCGTTGCGCGTGCGTGAGTCGTTCGAGGAACGGGCGTTTTGCCTTCGAGTTTGAATTTCGCGACGGGTTCGGGCGAAGTTCTGAACGGATCTCGCCCGGGCCTTTATATACCCGGAAGAGGGGCTAGCGGTGGTTCTTTACTCTACCATTTGCGCTTGCCTTCTGCTTTGGTTTCCGCAACCTAAGAGAATAGCCAGAGAAAAGAAAATCGCGCACCTTATCCCCTCCGCCTCCACCCCCATCGTTCAGCGATGGCTGACAAGGTGACCGTCGTTCCGTCGCGCGATTCGTGGCCTTTCTCCACCGTCACAGTGGACGATCTGGAGGCCCTCATCGCCGATGGTTTGCTCCGTCCCCTCTCTGGTGACCCGCAGCCGGAGTGGATGGCCCCTGCGAGCGAGGCCGACCCGACTCCGCCGCCGGGGTATGTGGTTAGTTTCGTCTCCTTCCACGAGCGAGGGTTCGGAGTGCCAGCGAGTCGTATCATGCGGGCGCTCCTGCACTACTACGGGGTGGAGCTGCACAACTTCAACCCCAACTCCATTGCGCAAGCGGCCATCTTCGCGGCGGTTTGCGAGGGTTTTTGGGGGATTGACCCCCACTAGGATCTATGGACCCATCTCTTCTCTGCGGAGCTCTTCGCCTTGACGACGGGGGAAAAGAAGGTCCGCATGGCGGTGCAGGCTAGTGGCTGCACCCTCCAGTTGAGGCAGGGGCACGCGCAGCAGTACATCCCCGCCATCCTTATGTCTTCGAACAAGGGGTGGCAGCGCCGGTGGTTTTACCTCTGGAACGACGACGGAAGGCTCCCATCGTTTTCTCAACGAGTGGTGACCGCCACCGCCAGCAACTAGCGCTGGGGGGCCACGCGCGAGAAACAGGAGAAGCTCCAGCCTCTTCTGGAGGCCTTACAGAGGTTATGAGATGGGGGTCTTACCGCCGCGGGGGTCGTCGCCGCTACCCATCGCCGGAGGGTGCTTCCTTTGGCGGAGCGGCGGTTGCCGCTTTCGGAGATGAAGTCGAGGGTTGATTTGGAGGGCTCGCAGATGTCCTCGGCTTCCCTCTCCGCCGACGACCTCCGCAGGCGGGTAGCGGGTACGGTAGGGAGGCTGGATGCCGGTGCCCTTACCCAGCCCATGATGCGTCCCGAGCGTGGGTACGTGTCCCTGGTGAGTGTCCGCTCCTTCTCCTGTTTTGCGCCGGGTTGCCTTTGATTCTTACCGTCGGGATTTCCGTTCGTCTCTAGGGGTTGCAGTTTTACAAGCCCTCCCTGCCACCGGTCCCGGAGAACGCGATGGACCGAGCCGCGCAGAGGGTCGCCGCGGAGAAGAAAAAGGAGAAGAAGGACGCGGAAAAGGTCCGGGCCCGCGAGCGGATGCGGGCTCGGGAAGCCTTGGAGAGGCGCCGTCGGAGGCAGGAGAGGGACGGGCTCCCGAGGGAGTCGTCGCCGGAGACGCCTGATGATGATGACGATGATGATGATGATGACGAGGGCGACGACATGGCGACCCGTCTTGGCCTCAGCCCGGATCTGAGGCTAGGCCAGGGGTCGCTGAGCCAGCCTCCAAGTGGGTTGGCGCCATTAGAATCTGGGGCCGGGACATCAAGGTCCCGGTCCGAGGAGCGGGGGCAGGACGAGGGGGTACTTGACCCCTTGGTTGAGGTAATTGAGGTGACTCCGGGGAGTCAGATCGATCCGCTCGCTCCCCAAGAGCAAGCGCTCGCGCCGGCTGCATAGGAGGTTGATCCTCGAGTCGTCGTGACGACGCCTGGGCAGGCCGTCCCTTCGGCGCCTCGGGCGCCCGAGGCGGGAACGGCGCCGAAGCCGGCAGCGGGGCAATCCTCGGCAGTGCCTGCAGGGGCCGAAGCCTGAGGGGCCTCCCCGCAGGCACGATTGGCCTTGGTCCGGAGCGGGTAAGTATCTGAGGATACCTCTATTTTGGCTCTTTCTTTGTGTGCCCTGATCCCGCTTTATCTCTTTCCTTCAGCAAACGGAGGCATGGCTCGGCCGATCTGGCCCCCCGGAAGGCCCTTAAGACAGTGCCGGCTTCTGCAGCTAGTGCCACAGCATGCCATGCCGGTTGGCTGGCCTCCGCACAAGACGCCCTCGAGCGGGGGGCCCAGGCGGCACGAGTTGCCATGGGCCAAGCCTCCCAGGCTGACCCCTCCATTGGGGCGGCCATCGTGTCGGGGGAGGCTGCTGACGTGGCCGCGGCCCCGAGCCCACCTAACGTGTTGCCGGCGCCGGCATCAGCTCCTGCCGAGGTCGTCGCTAATTTGCCCGTGGAGCCGCCCGTCGCCGCTGATGTTGGGATGGCTGAGGTGCTACTACTCGAGGTCATCCCCGACCTCCCCAGTCTCAGCCATAAGGAGAGGACAGCCGCCGTTGCCGAGGTCGGTGATCGGAGGCCCGCCTCCTTAGCCGAGGGGAGGCCCAGTACGTTGACAGCGATGGTACCCGATGCTTCGACTACAGGGGGTCCCGACACCTTGGAGGAGGGGCGCGCAGAACCGCAGCCCGTCTTGGGGAGCGGCGACCTTATCCCCGTGCGGCGCAACCCCAATGAGTGGTATGGGCAGGCGCTCCGGTTCTAGAGCCGCGGCGCCTCGGAACCCCTCCTCGTCCTCAACGATGAGCGGGAGGAGCAGTCTCGGGATGAGCTCCGTGAGTATGCCGAGGCGGCGATGGGGTCGCTTCGGTCGACCATGGAGATCCTTTCTAGGGACGTTCCTAGGGTCCTCCAGGTAAGGATTTTAGGCATACCCCTTGCGTGACCAGGGCATTCTTTGTAACACCCTGCTTCCCTTCCTCAGGAACTGGCGGATGTGAGCACCGCCAAGTCGTTGTTCATCCGTCGCGAGAGTGGCATCTAGGGTTCGCTGAGGTCCTAGAGGGCCGCGCTTGCCGAGGCTAATGAACGCCTCGCCCAACGGAGCTCCGAGGTGGCAGACCTTCGGCTGCTCTGTGATGAGCTAGAGTTGGAGGCAGCGGCGGCGCAGACAGAGGCGGCGTCGGCACGGACGGAGGCACAACAGTGGCAGCTGGAGCTTGGCCAGGTCATTGGCGAGCGGGACCAATCTCGAAGCCAGGCTGCCGAGGCTGTAGGCCGGGCTGAGGCCCTTGGGGGTCAGCTGGCCGAGGTGTCTACTCAGGCCGGAGCCCTCGCGGAGGACCTGGTCGTGGCCGTCGGGTCTGCTCAGTCCGCCCAAGCCGTAGCCTCGGAGCAGCGTGCCCAAACCGAAGGTACGTTTCGGTCGCTTTGTGACTTCGATTCAGCTTCATTCTTCAACTCATGTCTGAAGAATTTTGTTCGGCTGTCTGCAGAGTTCGAGACGGCTCTTAATGAGTCCGTTAGGGCGCTTGCCCAGGCGGCTGAGCAGAAGGAGGTCGACCGCGTGGCCATGTCCGAGGCTATCTCGGCCTTTTGCCAGGCCTTTGGCCTCGATGACGTCCCCTCGGGTAGCTCCCCCCAGAGTTGCCTGCGGGCCTTGGGCGGCCATGTGCGCAGCAGACTCCGCGGGGCGCTGCATCACGGCGTTAGGCGGGCCTTCATCGTGCTCGCTTCCCACTACGACGTGGATCTGGAGCGGGTCAGTGAGGGGTACTGTCTACCCGATGAAGATGAGGCTGCCTTAGCCGAGGTTCAGAAGCTTGATGTGGCCGTCGCGGGCCCAAGCGCAGTGCTGGCGTCCTCCTTCGAGGTGGAGATCCTTCCGCTCGCGTCGCCGTCTGGGGCCGGGCTAGATCTTGCCGAGGGTGGAGACGACGCCGAGGGTGGAGACGACGCCGAGGGTGCCGCTCCTCTCCCGGGCGATGTCTGATTCTGCCGGAGCAGTTTGTTTGGAGTATGCATGTGTTTTTCGCGGCCGCCGAGGCCTAAACATCTTACTGTCGTGTTATAAAGCTGTGTTTTCTTTCCTCTCGTTTCGAGTATCTGGACTTGTTTGTCGGTAGCAGAATCGCTTATCCGAGCAAGAGTTACTTTTCGCGGAAGGTGACGAGTGAGGTATCTGTATCCCAGAGGCGTAGGAGTCCCTTGGCTCGGTCGGCCTTGCCGCTTACGTGCGCTCTTACTCGCTTGCAGGATTCTGTTATCGATATAGTCGGAAAGCACGAAAGTCGTTTTGGTAGAAAACTTTTCCGAGGAAAATTTTGACACAGAGGGGGTTCCCCCCTTCTAGCCCCCGAGGGAGGGTCGGGCTTTGCCGAGGCAAGGCTGACCCTTCCTTGATGGTTGGACTTTATTTATGTATGTAAAGAGAAAATGAGGTATATGAACGACTTGAAACATCTTAAGGGTAGAAGCGACGTGGCTGTTGGATGTTCCAAGCGTTGTTGTAGACCTCGCCTTGATCGTTGGCCAGCTTGTATGTCCCGGGCTTCAAAATCTTGGCGATGATGAACGGCCCCTCCCAGGGAGGAGTAAGCTTGTGGCGCCCTCGGGCGTCCTGCCGCAGCCGAAGTACCAAGTCTCCCACCTGGAAGCCTCGGGGCCGAACCCCTCGGGCGTGGTAGCGTCGCAGAGACTGCTGATACCGCGCCGAGTGTAGCAAGGCCACGTCCCGGGCCTGATGACGCGCTTCTCCGTCGAGTGCTCGGCCTGCCCACTCCTGCTCGATGTTTTGCCGGAGCTGCACAAGTTGCCCTGCTTCCTCGTCGAGCTTGGCCTGCATCTCGCGGATTTGCTCGAGTTGTGTGTCCTGACCCCCCGCAGGGACTGGGACCACAGCTAGCTCCCGCAGGATGTCAACGCGAGGCGCAGGCCCAGGGGGATCGTCATCCTCTAGCATACCAAGGTGGTTGCCTTCGTCGTGGCCCCCTAGATTGACGCGGAAACATTCGCGACTTGGGCCACAACCCTCGTCGTCAAGGCTGTGGCCATCATCGGAGCAATCGGAGAGGCAGTAGTCACATGCGGTCATGAAGTCTCGCATGGCACTGGGATTACTGAGCCCGGAGAAATCCCAACCAGAGTCGGGCTCGTCTTCTTCCTCAGAACCCGGGAGCCCGTAGGTTGAGACGGCCGTCAGTCGGTCCCAAGATGACCACATGTGGTACCCCGGAAGGTTAGGGTATGCCTTTACGAAAGCGCTCACCGAAGCGGGGTCGCTTGGCGGATCGAAGCTGAATCTAAAAGGCACAGGGTGGAAAATAGACGGTACCTCTTGATCGATGGACGGTGGCGAAGTCGCGTCGGGGACGGACTGCACCGTTATCTCAGGTACAAGGCTAACGCCCAGCAAGCCCTTCGCGAGTGTGCTGGCGTCATCTGTCCACTTGGGGTTGGCACGTTGCGGGGAAACGACGCTCGTCATTGTCTCAGGCGCGAGGACAACGCCCGACATGTCCCCCGCTGGGGTGCCGGCGTCGTCGACTCGCTCGACAGCCGACGAGGTGTCGCCTCCTGCCTGGCCACGGTTGCCCCGTCTCCTCCTCCTGAGGCGAGGAGGGTGGTGGGACAAACCCAGATGCTGCTCTTCCGCCACGGGGGGAAGACGTCGTCGAGTTCGCCGCCGCCGGGCGAGCTGACGGCCGTCGTTGTCGCTGTCGCGCTGCAGCGGGAGGAGTACCATGTCATAGCTGCCGTCGAGGGACATGAACTCGAGACTCCCAAAGTGGAGCAGCATCCCGGGCTGAAGAGGTTGCTGGAGACTACCCATCTGGAACTCAACGGGAAGTTGTTCGTTAACACGCAGCAGGCCCCTACCTGGCGCGCCAACTGTCGGTGTTTCGACCCCGGGGGGGTCCCTGGACCGACGAGTAAATTTGTCGCTGCGCGTCCCAGCCCAAATGGGTTGGCGCGAGATGGAACACAAGGGGGAAAACGCGGCTCGTGTTATCCTGCGCCAGGGGTGTGTGCTCGTAGTAGGGGTTACAAGCGTTCGCGAGAGAGAGAGAGTGAGCCTGTTGTCAGCTCGTTCCCCCGCGCGACCCCTTTGTATGAAAGCCCTGGACCTCCCTTTTATAGATGCAAGGAGAGGGTCCAGGTGTACAATGAGGGGTGTAGCTATGCGCTAACGTGTCTGGCAGAGAGGTGCCTGAGCCTTGTGTACATGCCAATGTGGCTGTCGGAGAGGTGCTAGAGCCCTGTGTACGCAGTAATGTGACCGTCGGAGAAGTGCCTGAGCCCTGTAGAAGCACAGTTGTCGGTGCTGCTGGGATCTTGCTGATGTCTCCTTGCTTCCGTAGGGGGCTGAGAACCACCGTCGTCATGGACGCACGTGGGGAGCCATCATTACTTGTTACCGGGGCGAGCCAGATGGGACACCGGTCTTGTTCCCCGTAGCCTGAGCTAGCTAGGGGTAGGGTAATGATGTATCCCCCGTGGCACGGTCAGTCCGAGCCCAAGGTCGGGCGAGGCGGAGACTCCTCCTGAGGCCGAGGCCGGGGTCGAGCGAGGACGCGATTCCTCCCGAGGCCGAGGTTGAGGCCGAGCCCTGGGGTCGGGCGAGGCGGAGACCACCTTCCGAGGCCGAGGTTGAGGCCGAGCCCTGGGGTCGGGCGAGGCGGAGACCACCTTCCGAGGCCGAGGTTGAGGCCGAGCCCTGGGGTCGGGCGAGGCGGAGACCTCCTCCCGAGGCCGAGGCCTAAGGTCGGGCGAGGTGGAGCTTCCTGTTGTGCCTGAGGCTGAACTTGGTTGTTGTCAGCCTTGCTCGGGTGGCTGGCACAGCAGTCGGAGTGGGGTGAGCGGCGCTGTTTTCCTGTCAGGTCGGTCAGCGAAAGGGCGAAATGACTGTGGTCACTTCGACCTTGCCGACTGAGGCGCGCGTGTCAGGATAAGGTGTCAGGCGATCCTCGCATTGAATGCGCCTGCGATACGGTCGGTTGGAGAGGCGATTTGGCCAAGGTTGCTTCTCGACGAAGCCTGCCCGAGCTGGTCTTCGAGCGAGTCGAGGGTGCGCCCGTCGCTTGAGGAGGCCCTCGGGCGAGGCGTGAATTCGTCTGGGGCTACTGTTCCCGCCCAAGGCCGGGCTCGGGCGAGGCAAGATCGCGTCCCTTGGGTAGATGAAGCCTTGACTTGAATCATGCCCATCAGTCTCTGCAGCTTGTGCCGATGGTGGTTACCAGCCGTGTTTAGGAGTGTTGGGGGTACCCCTAGTTACGGTACCCGACATTAGTAGATTTTGATAGAGCTGAACTCGACACTTGCTTAATTGCTAAGACTAACATGGGTTGGCTCTGGCACCACCGACTAGCTCATGTTGGGATGAAGAATCTTCATAAGATTCTAAAGGGAGAGCACATTTTGGGACTAACCAATGTTCATTTTGAGAAAGACAGGGTTTGTAGCGCATGTCAAGCAGGGAAGCAAGTTGGTGCCCATCATCCACACAAGAACATCATGACAACCGACAGGCCGCTTGAGCTACTCCACATGGACCTATTCGGCCCGATCGCTTATATAAGCATCGATGGGAGTAAGTATTGTCTTGTAATTGTGGATGATTATTCTCGCTTCACTTGGGTGTTCTTTTTGCAAGAAAAATCTCAAACCCAAGAGACTTTAAAGGGATTCTTGAGACGGGCTCAAAATGAGTTCGGCTTAAGGATCAAAAAGATTAGAAGCGACAACGGGACGGAGTTCAAGAACTCACAATTCGAAAGCTTCCTTGAGGAGGAGGGCATCAAGCATGAGTTCTCTTCTCCCTACACGTCACAACAAAATGGTGTAGTGGAGAGTAAGAATAGAACTCTATTGGACATGGCAAGAACCATGCTTGATGAGTACAAGACTTTGGATCGGTTTTGGGCCGAGGCGGTTAACACCGCTTGCTACGCCATCAACCGGTTATATCTACACTGAATCCTCAAGAAGACATCATATGAACTCCTAACCGGTAAAAAGCCCAATGTTTCATATTTTAGAGTCTTTGGTAGCAAATGTTTTATTCTTGTTAAAAGAGGTAGAAAATCTAAATTTGCTCCTAAGGCTGTAGAAGGCTTTTTACTAGGATATGATTCAAACACAAGGGCATGTAGAGTCTTTAACAAGTCCACTAGACTAGTTGAAGTTTCTTGTGACATTGTGTTTGATGAGACTAACGGCTCTCAAGTAGAGCAAGTTGATCTTGATGAGCTAGATGATGAAGAGGCTCCATGCGTCGCACTAAGGAACATGTCCATTGGAGATGTGTGTCCTAAGGAATCCGAAGAGCCTCCACATGCACAAGATCAACCATCTTCCTCAATGCAAGCATCTCCACCAACTCAAGATGAGGATCAAGCTCAAGATGATGAAAATGAAGATCAAGAGGAGCTACCTCAAGAGGAGGACAATGATCAAGGGGGAGATGCTAATGATCAAGACAAGGAAGATGATGATGGGCCAAAACCACCACACCCAAGAGTCCACCAAGCAATCCAACGAGATCACCCCGTGAACACCATCCTCGGTGACATTCATAAGGGGGTAACCACTCGATCTCGTGTTGCTCATTTTTGTGAACATTACTCTTTTGTTTCCTCTATTGAGCCACACAGGGTAGAGGAAGCGCTTCAAGATTCGGATTGGGTGATGGCAATGCAAGAGGAGCTCAACAACTTCACAAGGAATGAGGTATGGCATTTAGTTCCACGTCCTAATCAAAATGTTGTAGGAACCAAGTGGGTCTTCCGCAACAAGCAAGATGAGCATGGGGTGGTGACAAGGAACAAAGCCAGACTTGTGGCCAAGGGATATTCACAAGTCGAAGGTTTGGATTTCGGTGAAACCTATGCACCCGTAGCTAGGCTTGAGTCAATTCGCATATTACTTGCCTATGCTACTTACCATGGCTTCAAGATTTATCAAATGGACGTGAAAAGTGCATTCCTCAATGGACCAATCAAGGAAGAGGTCTATGTTGAGCAACCTCCTGGCTTTGAAGATAGTGAGTACCCTAACCATGTTTATAAACTCTCTAAGGCGCTTTATGGGCTCAAGCAAGCCCCAAGAGCATGGTATGAATGCCTAAGAGAATTTCTTATTGCTAATGGCTTCAAAGTCGGAAAAGCCGATCCTACTCTCTTTACTAAAACACTTGCAAATGATTTGTTTGTATGCCAAATTTATGTTGATGATATCATATTTGGGTCTACTAACGAATCTACATGTGAAGAGTTTAGTAGGATCATGACACAAAAATTCGAGATGTCTATGATGGGGGGAGTTGAAGTATTTTCTAGGATTTCAAGTGAAGCAACTCCAAGAGGGCACCTTCATTAGCCAAACGAAGTACATTCAAGACATACTCACAAAGTTTGGGATGAAGGATGCCAAGCCCATCAAGACACCCATGGGAACAAATGGGCATCTCGACCTCGACACGGGAGGTAAATCCGTAGATCAAAAGGTATACCGGTCGATGATAGGTTCTTTACTCTATTTATGTGCTTCACGACCGGATATTATGCTTTCTGTATGCATGTGTGCAAGATTCCAAGCCGATCCTAAGGAAGTTCACCTTAGGACCGTAAAACGAATCTTGAGATATTTAGTTAATACTCCTAAGTTTGGTCTTTTGTACCCCAGGGGATCCACATTTGATTTAATTGGATATTCCGATACTGATTGGGCAGGGTGTAAAATTAATAGAAAGAGAACATCAGGGACTTGCCAGTTCTTGGAAAGATCTCTGGTGTCTGGGGCTTCAAAGAAGCAAAATTCTGTCGCTCTTTCTACCGCCAAAGCCGAGTATATTGCCGCAGGCCATTGTTGCGCGCAATTGCTTTGGATGAGGCAAACCCTTAGGGACTACGGTTACAAATTAACCAAAGTTCCTCTTCTATGTGATAATGAAAGTGCAATCCACATGGCGGATAATCACGTTGATCATAGCCGCACTAAACACATAGCCATTCGGTATCATTTCTTAAGGGATCACCAACAAAAGGGGGATATCGAGATTGCATATGTTAATACCAAAGAACAATTAGCCGATATCTTTACCAAGTCATTAGATGAGCAAACATTTACCAAACTTAGGCATGAGCTAAATATTCTTGATTCTAGGAATTTTGATTGATATCGTGCACACATAGCTCATTTATATACCTTTGATCATATCTCTTTCTTTGCTATGACTAATGTGGTTTTTAAGTGTATTTCAAGCTAAGTCATAGATTGAAAGGAAAATGGAGTCTTCGACGAAGACAAGGCTTCCACTCCACTCCATCGATTATTCATCCTTCGTCGTCACTCCGCACCGCTCTCCAATTTGGTATAATCTTCACTCATATATTATTTACCATAGGGGGAGAAAGTAGTTAGCAAAGCTCTAATGACTCCGTTTTTGGTGATTCATGCCAAAGGGGGAGAGAGTATTAGCCCAAAGCAAAAGGACCGCACCACCACCAATTTCAAAAATTTTAGTGTTTCAATTTGTTTTTAAAGTAGTGTTTTCAAATTGGTATCTTATTATTGATACAATTTCAAATTGGTATACCCTCTTCAAAATTAATATATAAAACTCTCTTGAACACTAAGAGGAGGATTTCATTAAGGGGGGGTTTTGTTTAGTCAAAGGAAAAGCATTTGAAACAGGGGAGAAAATTCCAAATCTTGAAAATGCCTCTCAAAATCTTATTCATATACCTTTGACTATTTGCAAAAGACTTTGAAAAGAATTTCCAAAACGTTTGCAAAACAAAACAAGTGGTGCAAGCGTGGTCCAAAATTTTAAATAAGAAGAAAATCATTCCATGCACATCTAGTAGAAATAATTATTGGTTTCATTCCAAGCAACCTCTGCACTTACATTATGCAAACTAGTTCAATTCTGCACTTTTATATTTGCTTTGGTTTGTGTAGGCATCAATCACCAAAAAAGGGGAGATTGAAAGGGAAATAGGCTTACACCTTTTCCTAATTGATTTTGGTGGTTGAATTGCTCAACACAAATAATTGAACTAACTAGTTTGCTCTAGACTACAAGTTTTACAGGTGCCAAAGGTTCACAATAAACCAATAAAAAGACCAAGAAAGGGTTCAAACAAAGAGAGCAAAAGACAACCGAAGAGTGTCATGGTCTGGCGCACCGGACAGTGTCCGGTGCACCAGGGAACTCAACTTCGAACTGCTCACCTTTGAGAATTCTGGGAGCCGCTCCGCTATAATTCACCGGACTGTCCGGTGTAGCACCGGACTGTCCGGTGCGCCAGCGGAGCAACGACTACTACAGCGCCAACGGTCGTCTGCCAGGGCAGTTAATGCGCTACAGTGCGCGCAGAAGTCAGAGCAGAGCCAGAAGGCGCACCGGACAGTGAACAGTGGCTGTCCGGTGCACCACTGGACTGTCCGGTGCCCCAGATGTTAGAAGCTCCAACGGTCAGAATCCAACGGCCGGGTGACTTGGCTGGCGCACCGGACAGTGTCCGGTGGCGCATCGGACTGTCCAGTGCGCCATGCGACAGAAGTCCTCACCAACGGTTCTTTTGGTGGTTGGGGCTATAAATACCCCCCAACCACCACACTTCAATGCATCCAAGTTTTCAGCCTTCAAACACCTTACAAGAGCTATAGCATTCAATACAAGACACAATCAAAGAGATCAAATCCTCTCCTAAGTCCAAAGATCATTCCAATCAAATAGTGACTCGTGAGAGAGAGACTTGTGTTCATTTGAGCTCTTGCGCTTGGATTGCTTTTCTTCTTCCTTCTTTCTTGTGTTCAACTCAATTGTAACAAAGGCAAGAGACACCAATTGTGTGGTGGTCCTTGTGGGGACTTAGTGTCCCGTTTGATTGTGAAGAGAAGCTCACTCGGTCTAAGTGACCGTTTGAGAGAGGGAAAGGGTTGAAAGAGACCCGGTCTTTGTGACCACCTCAACGGGGAGTAGGTTTGTAAGAACCGAACCTCGATAAAACAAATCACCGTGTCATCCGCCTTATTTGCTTGTGATTTGTTTTCGCCCTCTCTTTCGGACTCGAATTTAATTCTAACGCTAACCCCGGCTTATAGTCGTGCTTAAAGTTTGTAAATTTCAGATTCGCCCTATTCACCCCCTCTAGGCGACTTTCAGTTTCAATCAATGAAAGAAAGAAATTAGGCATTTATCATCAGAACAATCAACCAACATTTTTTTAAATAGAGAAAATAGTTTAAATTATGTCTTAGGTCTCCTATCTCTTAAAAATGTCATAAATGTAGAATTCCAATGTGTGAAATCTATCTTGTCTTAGAGTAGAAAAGATAAGAGTAATCAGAGTAGAATAACAAAAGGTGAGACACGATCAAGATAAGTATAGAAAGAATCAGAGTAAGGTAAGTAGGTAAGGGTTTGTCCAGATCTATCTAGGTTTTGTCCTACAATCAACATTTGCTCTGATACCACTTCTGTCACACTCGGATTTAAAGGATAAAGTCGGGTGCGTCTCATATGCGCGCTAAGGAAGAACAACACATATAATAACAGAGTGCATAGAGATAAATGTCATAAATATCATAAATGTACTTATTACATAGCGGAAGTCTTACAAAATAAATGATAAAAATAGAGCGAACTAAGTATTATTTCCCTGGTACCACAAAGCTGACTGGGAGATGCCACCTAGATCAAGTCGAACTCCTCGTTGTGCGGCTCCTCTTCGACCACCTGCTCTTCACCTGTGGGGTGTTTATATATCACAAGAGTGAGCTCACCAAACATCATAGCTCAACAAGTTGTGGGGAATAATGTGCGGCTCCTCTTCGACCACCTGCTCTTCACCTGTGGGGGGTTTATATATCGCAAGAGTGAGCTCACAAAAGATCATAGCTCAACAAGTTGTGGGGAATAATGTGCATGAACTCACCAAAGTGGGAGTTCATGTGAAGTGTAAGTCTGATCAACAAAATAAAGGTTGAAGCTGAGCATTACTTTTTTTAAGTTGGCCAAAATTTTATTGGCAGTTACTAAGTGTAAGTAAATACCAAACCATAGTAATAATAAATCAAAGTAATAACAAATAATCACAATGCGATGCAAATGACAAATTGAATTTAATTCCATAAATTAATCATGTGAGCGTCCGAGCTGCTCATGACCGTGAGCACGGCTAGTATACCAGTTTTACACTCTACAAAGGTTGTGCATCTTTACCCACAAGTCGTGTTACCCATTTGCCACGGGGTTGATCGAACCCCATACACCTCTACTAAGGAAGCGAAGCAGAGTTCCACTACGAGGCCTTTACAAAGTTCCACTAGCTTCAGAAAACCCACTACAGTTTCTAGGAAGCTCTAGTGCAGGGATCCCTCGCCTGACCACCATCGCAACAAAATCAACCCAAGAACCTCCCTACACTGACCACTGCCCTACTGTCCTTGCCCCTATCGGGTAAGATAGTCCTCCACTAGCTTTCCTAGTTAGTCAGCCAAGGGCGTCCCATACCACCCTTGTGGTAGCACTGTTTTTCCAGGTGGTTCTACATGTCCCAATTAACATAATGATCTTATCATGGATAGTAATAATAAACTGATAATAAAAGTGTGAATGTGAATAATGTATATCTCCGTACCCAAAACCACATAAAACAATAGCAGGTACTACCCAAAATTTAGTGGTAAAACAAGGTATAAAGATAGCCAAACTAGGGTAACCTATTGGGTCCCATCAAAATTAATTTATGCAGATCATTATGATTGATAAGAACATGACTGGGTAAAAAGAAGTGATGAAGGGCACAATTTGCCTTCAACGAGCTCCTGCTCAGCAATCTCCACCTGCTAAACCCCTGGATCCTCTGTGGCTTGCTCGTCTACTCGCAACAATACAAACAAACATGGTATAACAAAATTAACATCACACGAATAACAAAATAGAATGCATGATAATATTCTACGTTGCGTAACAAGATCGTAGGAACAAGAATCACTAAATTCGGAGTTACGGCTATCGAGTTATGAATTTCCGAAGTTATTATGTAACTAGAATAGAATAATTCAAGTGAATAATTTTACTCCAAATTTCATGACCAGACAGAGTTACTAGGTGATAAACAATATTAAAACAAAATTAAGGCCAATGGAATGGATCAATTTGGAGTTAAAATGAATTATACAAGTTTCTAGAATTATTTTAATACTAAAATCATTTTCTTTAATTCTTTTATTCCAATTACTAGCTCTCTGTACCGCGAGCATAAATACCAGAAAACTTAGGGATGAATTCATAAGTATTAGGATTCAATTCTAATTGTTTTCTACCTGACGTGGATGGTAGGTTGTTTTATAACAAGTATAGGGACTCTTTAGTAAGTTTCCAGAGCTGAAGGGGTATAAGTCGATCTCAGTCGTCAGATCGAGCACGAATGGCCCAGATTAGATCGGCTTCGGTTAAAATCCCACTTTCACTCACCACTGTCGAATCTGAAATCCACGACCCACGGCGCACGATCTTCTCTCCCTCTCTCTCGGTCGCACGATCGCTAATCTACGACATAGATCGATCCGAGGCGAAATTAAATTGTAGCCGTAAGATCCACACCAATGGTGCATATTCAACAACCGAACGGGTTTGGACCTTCTAATCTCGCTCGTCTATTTCCAGTTCAACGATCGCGATCCAACCGCCACCCTATCGCTGAGACCCGCCGACGCCCGAGCACCGGCGGCGGCGCCATTGCCGGCGCTCAACCCAAACACGATTCACACGCCAAAACTCCTAACCGAAGGCAGTGGCGGGTAGCAGAAACAATGGGGTACAATCGAGGAGGGTGCTCACCAGGAATTAGCGAGCGCACGGAACCACCCAGGGATCGCGGGGGAACCCGACGTCCGACGAGAAATCTCGATCCTCGTCGCGGTCGAATCCATGCTAATCGACCAGGGTTGCTTCCTCCGTAACACCGCGATGCTCTCGAGCCTCCTGTAGATCCGGGTTCGCCGATCGTGGGCGAGATCAGTGCCGGTGGTGCCCTCTGCACTCAACTCACCGTTGCACGGGCTTTGGTGAACAAAAACGAGGGGATAGGGGCGTCCTTGCGGATGGTAGATAAGGGCTAGGGAAAGGGCCGAGAGCTAGCAACTACCTCCGACGAAATCGGCGTGAGCTGTTGAGCTCGGGGCGCCATGCGCGCGGAGAGGGAAAACAGGGCGGCACACTGAGACTGCCAGGCGGGGCCGACTTACCAGCGTCAGCGAATTCGGAAGCGCGCGCCGAGTGACAGACAGGTCAGGCCCACACGTCAGGTGAGCGTTATTCACTTCTGGGTCGCGCAGAAGATGGGCGAGGTGGGCCGATGGCTCAAGGATACGACCCATGGGACAGAAAGCTCCTTTTTTCCTTTTGTATTTCCTGCTTTAGTTTTTTAATTTCAAATTTGAATTTGATTGTGAACTTGCACTCATATTAAATGTACAAATTGAATCTACTAATATGAAAGAAATTTATTTATTTATATGTTTATTTTCTTTATTTTGTATAGTATTTTTCCTTCTCTTTCTCCAAACTCTAAATTGCAAACTAGGTTTTAAATCCAAATTTGGACATGAAGGTATTTCTATTAATATTGTTATTATTATTATTAAATGCACACACAAATAAACTCCAACATGGTGCATAGATTATTGTTGTGCCCTTAGTTAATTATTCTCTTTAAATATGGTTATTCCGATGTTTTTAATGAGTAGAGGGCAAAACTTATATTGAGATCAATTCTTTCTTATGATTTACAAATTGGGTATTACATATTCCAGGATTGCTTTAAAGTCGACAGGCCACTTAAAGTGCCTCAAGACGATGTAATTCATTAGCCAAATCAAATTTAGCTAAAACCGGTTAATAGTTATCCAGATACTAATTAGTGAGCTATTTTTACTTGTAATTTTTAGCCAACTAACTAACTCAAGTGTATTAAAGATGGAGCGAGAGGAAAAAAATGTTGTGACTTATGAGCTGTGAAAAACCTACGGTGGACTGTGGACTGTAAAAAGCTAAACCCGCCTGGCAGAAACCACAAATATCAATATGGTAATCTTCGTCGATTACCAAAAACAAGCCATTTATGGATATTGTCAGTAAGTATGTGCAGATCCAGTATAGCATCTTTTTCGTTGCACAAGGATCAAGATCAAATGAATACTTTTTTTCTGTTGATGGAAGATATATCTTTGACTTCTCAATGCTAATGATCAATTAAGCCATAGACTGCTGGATACTTTTGGTAATAAAAGATAGAGAAATTCTTGATTATTTAACGCCAGATCGAATCGGGTTCAACTATCGTTGGAATTGTTTCTATCCTTCCATTCTCCAAGATAATTCAGATTTGTTGGCGAAAAAGCGAAGAATAGCCTCGTCGTTCCATTACAATATCATCAAGAACAAGAAAAGAGCGAATAAAATGTTTGTGTATTTCAATGGAAATATCCTTTATGGGTATTTTACATAGAAATACTATTTTTGCTTATTTTGATGATCCACGATACATAATACAAAAAAGATAAAAGGGTCCATAAATTGTTAAATTTAGATATATAACACTAGATGAAGAATACCAGACCCAAGAGGAAGAGTATAGACTCGAGAGGAAGAATATTAGACCCGAGAGGAATAGTATATGACTCGAGAGGAAGACTCAGAAGACGAATATGAGAGCCCATAGAACAAATATAGGACCCGAGAGGGAGACGATGAGTTTTGTAATTATAGAAAACGAATATGAAACCCTAGAAGATGAATATGGAATCCTAGAAGATGAATATATATATATATATTTGAACAGTTCCATACGAGAGGTGTTTTCAAATTTTTACTACGAGAAAGACATCTTTTAGAAAAAGCTGCTTTCGAATTCAGGCTTTTTGTTTGGCTTTTATCTTTCAGGGGAAAAAAGCTAAAATCAGAATCAAAAGCCAAGCCAAACACACTCTAAATCACGTGGCAAAACCTATGGTGTTTCGGCCCAAAACTAAACGTTCTACCGCTGCTGCCAGTTTATGTTATACATAGGAGAAATTTTATAAATTTATATATATATATAAATAAGCTGAAAATTTTAAACTATAATCGTATATTGAGCAAAGTCTATCTAAATACTATATAGAAACCGTAACAATGCACGCGTAACTAACTTGAAATTTTTTAGTTAGTTAACCAGCTCTAGTGCAAACACGCGCTAAGGGGTGTTTGATTTCACCCGACTAAAGTTTAGTCTCTACCATATCAAATATTTAAATGATAATTGTAAATATCAAATAAAGTTTAATTATAAAACTAGTTAACATATATAAAGATTAGAAGACGAGAAAAATTTATTAAACTAAATTAAGTCTATATTTAATACTTATAATTAATATTTCTATACTATACTTAAAGCACCAGTTTCAATGGTCGTCCCGCGTCATCTTTTTACAAATAACCCTCACAGCTATTTCAAATTAATCCGTTGCACGCCTATAGATGACCAAACGGTAGCCCGGCATGGGCCAGACGCCCGCGGGCCACAACTCTGGCCCAGTCATGTCATGCCTGCCTGCTGGCTGTGCCGAGCCAGCCCGTTAGACTGTCGGCCATTTGATTAAATCAGCGTAAAATATTAAAAACGGTGCAGGAGGTAGAGTTCGAACCCATGCCCTGATGGAAGAAGGGCGGAGTGAAGCTGTCTAACCAGTAAACATCATGCTCAGATGTTTTTAATATTAAATATAAATTTTATATATGTATATACGTTTTTAAAATAAAAAATATAATCGTGTCGGGCCGGGCCAGCACTACGGGCCGAGGCTACAACCCAAGCACGTGCACGACGTTCTTGGCTCTTGTAAGCATTAGATCGTTTCGGAGACCACATTGGCGCAATGGACTCCACGGTGTTTGAGGTTACTGAATTGGATGGAGCAACAATGATTGTCACACAAACAGTAAAATGAAAGGTTATTTGTTGTTTTAAACGTTAGTAATTGCTACGAAGTAGCATAATTTATATGGAGCGCATCCACTTTTTATTTATGCCTGACTTTAGCAATCACTCCATTTTTATCTATCTTTTTTTATAAGTTTGACTTCATGTGACTTATTTTAGAAACTTGAGCTCACAAACTTTCTCTTATTTTGTCTTTGTATGGTGAAATTATGTAATTTTATAATCTCTATTCGTTTAGTCAGTCGTTGTGAACTCTCATCTAATCGCTCACTTCATTGGCCGTGTTGTACCAAGATATATTACATAGGGTAAACAATAACATCAATTAGCCAAATCAAAAAATATTATACAGAAAGCGGATACAATTAATAAAAAATCTTAAATTTTTTGATGGATAATTTACGTGGATATTGTTGTAAGCCGTCATAACGCACGTGCAACCGACTAATAAATGTTTTATATGATATAAATTAAATTTTAACGAAACAAGCTGAATCGAGCCCGATTCACGAGTGTCTTTAAACATGTTTGATTGCTGCCCTGCCAGGCAGCTCGTCGGTTAGGTAAGCATTCGAGCCCCAAGCGATCGAAATGGCTCGATTCACGAGTGTCTTTAAACATGTTTGATTGCTGCCCTGCCAGGCAGCTCGTCGGTTAGGTAAGCATTCGAGCCCCAAGCGATCGAAATCACACCTGACATGACATGGATGCCTGGCCAGTAGAGATGGCAGCGGGTCGGGTTTTGTTCGGGTATAATAATAATACCCGACCCGAAATTGTACCCGAGACTTCTACAAATATCCATACCCACCAAGCCAATCGGGCGAGAAACTGTACCCGTACCCATTCCCATCGGGTATCCACCGAGTATCGGGTATCCAGTGGATATGTTATTGTAGACCAAATAACATTCGGTCAGTGTTATAATAAATGCATAAAATATTTTAGTTTACATCTAATCATCAATGCAACACGAGAATGACTATATTTGGCTACACGTCGATACAATATTTCAACTCATAATTATCACATCCAATAAATTTAAATTTGAGTACAGAGAATAAAAGCTTAATGAGTTCATGACAGTTGACAGTTATAACATTGTCGATGTCTCATTGGTCTCGATTACATTACAGTTGACTGTTAACACAACACAAATTAATATTCATTAATCAACAACACATGCGAGTGAGTTTTTCTAGTGAATGTAGCACATTTTTAGTGGATGTAGCATATTTAAAGAAGTATTTTGATATTTCGGGTATCCACTGGATACCCATGGGTAAAGTATTTTACCCATACCCGATCCGATGTATTTCGAGTATACAACCCGATATGACCCACATGTGAGTTTTTATATCCGTATCCATATTCGGTGGGTACGAAACCCGCGAGTATCCATACCCACGGGTCCAACTGCCATCCCTACTGGCCAGGCAGCTCCGGCCAGGACCCAGGAGCCATCCAAACGGGCCTTTGTCCGGCTAGTTTGAAACCCACCCAATTACTCGGTTGCTCCCGTTGTCCTCTCCGCGGGGCGCGGCCTGGCTTTTCCCTTCTCGGCTTCTGCCGTTCGCGTGCGGCCGTGCGGCCTCTCTCTTTCTTTCCCAGCGCCACCGCCGACCTAGCCAGGTGACCAGGTCTTCGTCAGGCCCATAGCCAGCGACGAACACCTAAGTACCCAACAGGTATGCCCACTGCACTGCACCTCTTCCCCTCCTGTGCAAAACCGAGCACTCAAACCCTAATCCCTAGTGCAAGCTATTTGTATTCGGATCTATATTCATGTGTTGTGCTTATTTACTTTGGTTTGTTTGCAAAAAATATCGGGTGTATATGTGTACAGCCATGTCCTATACTGGCTCCGCCCCTGATTTTGATGCACTGTGATGATTGTGTGATAATGCCCAGATGAGTTCGAAGAAGGTTCCGTACCACAAGCATAGGGAGGCTGAGGAGGCGAGGAAGAAGGTCAGGGGTTCAAGTCCCTTCTAACCTTTTCATGTGACACTTATTTTTCCCTTGTGCTGGGTGTTCATATTTTGTTTTGACTGCTTTGGTGTGTGAAGAGGGAGGAAGATGAAGCAGCACGTGTATATGCGGAATTTGTTGAGTCCTTCAAAGGTGATAGCTCATCTGGGGCTAAGTTTATCCGAGGTGGTGTGATCGACCCCAATGCAAAGCTGAAGACTGACTCGGAAGGTTAGTGGCAGGGGTTTCATTTTTGCATACTTTCTCATAGTTGCTTTCCCACTCTGTAGTTTCAATATCTTCCAAGATGGATATATGCATTGTTTCTTTTATCGCTCCAATTGATCAAGAGATCGGCCTTTTTATTCATTCGGCAATGGCAGGTGGAAAATCCAAAGATGGGGGGTCTGTTCCAAAGAAGGGCAGTAGGTAAACGGCAAAAATACTTGATTTCTAGAAGATGGTATCCTGTGGTACCACTGCTACATCTTTAGATGGTCATGCAGCTAATATAACCAGAATTCAGGGACAAGACCTAGTTTTGATTGCCTTATGCTATATACTCGGCACATCTCTCTTCGTTACAGTAATGCTTCTTGAGATGTCTGTTAATTGAACTTTGAAGCTGTAGCCAAATACTGAATGCACTTTAAAACAGTGAAAGGGTAATCTGAAGAAGAAAATTGTTTGCCGGTCTTATGAATAGTCATGCCATCTTGTTTCATGCCTAGTGTTTCATTTGCACTTATCCTGTAGTTTCAACCTGATGGAACAATTCATTGTTGCTACATCAGCTTGTGATGGTATTACATTAGCTCATGTTTTGCCATTGTTTGAGTCCATATCTGTTTATTTATGGTGTTAGCACTTCTATGGAGGTCAAAATGTTTCTTCATTAGGTGACCTTACATTAGTGTTTTTTACCGTCTAGTAAAAATGCACTAGGGTTCCGGATAGGCATGCTGGGTATCTACCTTATAGAACTATGGATTATTATGATGGATGTATACTAGTCATATAATTCAGTGATTTATTTGAACTTGGGTACCACGTTTAATCTGCATTTCTGTGTTTCCGGTGGTTATTTTCTATTAATGTACAAATGTCCTTTTAAGATGTGTTTGGTTCAGGGGATGGTGACTAGGGAAGGGGCTATCCCATTTTGAGGGGTTTGATTGCATCCTGCCCACCCCACCATCACACACAAAAGCTGGGACAGGCTGATCCTGCCAAAACTGGGTAGACTACGCCATCCTCTCACTCCTTGATCTCTTGAGTCTTGACATCATGGGTCATGCCTTCTAATCCCTCCACATCACTCACCGACAGAAAACTATGATCATCTCATCCCTCATACCATACCATACAACTAACTGGAATCATCTTGTTCCTATTCCTAATAGCAGGGATAACACTATCCCATCCCACCTTGCCCCCAAACCAAACACATCCTTAGATGGTATGAGAACATTGTGTTGAGTATGGAAGTTGGAATATGTGAAACCCTAACCCTAATCCACGGTTGGGATTATATTATATATAGAGGAGTTAGGTGGTCCAAGCCCATTACGATAGGGGTAATTAGGTAATTACTGGAGAACCCTAACCCTAAACATGAGTCTAACAGCCCCGCAGTCTCAACTCTATCCTATACAGATGTTGAGACTGGATTGGAACTCAGTGAATGCACTCAACGACAACCCCTTAGTGAAGATGTAAGCGAACTGCGAGGTGGTCAGGATGAGGAGAAGGCAAATATAACCAACGACGACACGCTCGCGGACGAAGTGAAGCTTGAGCTCTACGTGCTTCGTGCACTAATGTTGCACGGGGTTGGTGAAGAGGTAGACTGCGCTGACGTTGTCGTAATAGACAAGGGTGGAGCGCTCGAGGGGTCTGTGGAGCTCCTGAAGAAGCTGGCGGAGCCAAGAGGCCTCGACCACGTCGTTGGCCACAACACGGTACTCGGCTTCAGCATTGGAGCGGGAGACGACGGGCTGCCGCTTCGAGGCCCAGGAGACGAGGTTGGTGCCTAGGAACACGACGTAGCCAAACGTGGACCGGCGTGTGTCGGGCAGCCAACCCAGTTGGTGTCGGTGTAGACCATTAGCTCTAAAGTCGGGGAGGGTTGAAGTAGAAGGCCGTAGTCGATGGAGCCGCAAAGGCATCAGAGCATCCGCTTGAGAGGTGAGGTGGGGCTCCTGCGGGGTGTGCTTGTGAAGGCACACTTGCTGCTCCGGTAGGCTGTCACGTCGGCGTCTGGGGCCTTGTCGTCCTCGAAGAGCTTTGCTTAGGTGTCGACTGCGTGGACTAGGGCTTGTAGTCGGACATGCCAACTCGCTCTAGAATGTCGAGAGCGTACTGGCACTGGTGAAGGAATAGGCCCTAGGGCCATCGCTCCACGGTTATCCCGAGGAAGTGGAGAGGGCCTATGTCTTTCATCGCGAACTCGTGCTGAAGGGCGGCGATTGTATGCTGAAGCAGGGCACCATTGGGTGTCATGAGCATGATGTCGTCGACATAGAGAAGGTAGACGATGTCGTCATCGTGCCGATGAATGAACATGATGTGTCCGACTTGACATTGACGAAGCCGAGGGAGACCAAGTAGGAGGCGAAGCGACTGTACCAAGCCCTCGACGCCTGCTTGAGGCTGTACGGGGAGCGGTTCAACCGGTAGACCAGGTTCGGGTGAGCGGAGTTGCCGGGTACCAAGGAGACGGTTACCCTGAGAAGCTCGCAAACCCAGAGAGGCTAGACGGACGACCAAGTCCCTGCCAAGCAACCCAACGAGGCAGGATGGACAACCAAGTCCCGGCTGAGCAATCCAGCGAGGCGGGACGGACAACTGAGTCCCTGCCGAGCAACCCAGCGAGGTGGGACGGACGACCAAGTCCCCGCCAAGCAACACAGCGAGGCGAGACGGACGACCAGCTCCCTGACGACCAAACCTGCAAGAGGAAAGGGTCAACCCGATACTATTAAGCCATGTTGGGTGGACAAGACGCGACATCACCAAACCATGTCTGGACCATGTGTACAGTAACGAGGGGGACCTTAGCATTGGAGTCTCCACAGTAACGACCCACAAACCACAAAGGACAGGATAACACGCCATACCTTGTGTATGCCCACGCATGCTGGAAGGTGACACAACAACCATGACGGAAGATGAAGCCGTATTGAACACGACCCTCAACCTCACCGTGAGCGTGCTCTGCGGGACCCATCAGGTTGGAATATGTGAAACCCTAACCCTAATCTAGGGTTGGGAGTTCACTATATAGAGGAGTTAGGTGAGCCAAGCCCATTACAATAGGGGTAATTAGGTAATTACATGAGAACCCTAATCCTAACCGAAACAGGAGTCTAACAATGGAGAAAGTAGTCATGTTGGATCTAGTCAAGGGCATCTAATAGCAAGATGGTATGAGGATATTAGGTTGAGTATGGAGAAAATAGTCTTGTTTGATTCGAGTCAATCGGTAATGAGTTAGACAACACTGTCTCAAGTTTGTGGGATATATTATATATAAATAATGAGATTTCTATATATTTGGGGGTGTTAGCTTATCATACCTTTGTAATAGTAGCTTGAGATTCTCAGTTAGTAATGCTAATTTAGTTCCAGAGTTTTCAGCCACTTAGAATCTTCTAATTTACATGTCTAGTCCTATTTCTTTTTTGGGTGTAGGAATATGAAAGTGGATGATTGTATTGCATAGAGAATGGGTTACAATATATAGACTCGACCGTAACCCTAATGGGCCGGCAGCCCAACAGTGGTGCCGGCCCACACACACTCACACACACAGTCTAACATCCCCCTGCAGTTGCAACGGGGGCACCACACACGATGAGACTAGAGTAGAGGCCGAAGGTAGGAGCCGACAGATTGAAACCCCCCCGCAGTCGCAGCGTCGTGATGGTGCGAATGTTGCGGCTGGAGAAGAGACTGGTGTGTGCTCCAAGAAGACGATAGCCCCTAGATGCCGAGGTAGCCGAAGTCGAGATGGTCGCGGTCGGGAGACACACAGCAGAAGCCTGTTCTTCGGGAGGGGTCGACGTTCGAGCGTCAACGATCGGCAGGGCGACACAACAAAAGGGCACCGGCAGGACGACCTTTCTGCTTCTTCGATCGGCCGGGCGTCAAGGAGCCCCGCCAGGGAGGCCGACAGCAGCGCGCGCGTCTGCGCCAGTCAAGGTGTCCGCGCCCGCGACAGAATAGAAGGGGGAATGGCAGATCTGGCCGGGAAGGCCACGACAGCGACGGATCCAGCCGGGAAGACACGATCTAGCCAAAGAGACGGCGGATCGAGCCGGGAAGGTCGCGGCAACGGGGATCCGGCCGGGAAGGCCACGACAGCGATGGATCCAACGAAGGCGATGAAGGGGGTGGGCGGCGGGGCGGGTCCAGCCGGGCGGGGGCCTGCGCCGGACCTGGCAAGGGGTGTTGACGGCACCGGTGACGGGAGAAGCTCGAAGTGGGAGGCGCTGCTGGGGCTTCAACGTGAGCAATTAGGGCTTCAGCGCGAGCAAGTAGGAGGTGGCTAGCGCGATGACAAGGGGTTGCGTGGGCGGAGATGCCGACACAGGGGAGAGGTGCACAGGGTATCCATGTCGGGGAAGAGGTGTTTGACACTGGAGGACGGCACATAGGGGCGAGAGCGGCCGGGGGGAAGGAGGCCCCCACAACCAGAGAGACAGCGGAGGACGAGATGTTCGCAGCGTGAAAGGAGGTCGTCGGAGAGGCCACAGTCGTCGTTGCAGGAAGGGGAGACGGGAGGAATGGCGCCGAGGGAGCTCTCTGCGTTTAGGAAGAGAGAGAGGCTGGTCCGATGGTGCCCTGCGCTCGGAGGAGAGAGGGAGCAGGAGGCCGGCGCCATGGAGGGAGAAGGGGAGCTGCTCGCCTGGGCGCCATGGAGAGCAGATCGTACAACAAATAGGCGGGGGAGGAGGCTCGGCGGTCGTGGCATAGGGCCACCGGCGCGGGCGCTTGCTTCGGGTGCGCGCTCCAAGGCGGCCGCGGACCAGCGCCTGGCGCGGCGCTCTGAAGCCAGGTGGCGGCGGCCGGCTCCTGGAGGCCATGGCAGCGCGCAAGCACGACCGGCGCGCAGAGGTGGCGGTCATGGCGCGGCCGCGGTCGGCCACCACCGCGCTTGACCGACGCTCGGCCCCGGCGGCTGGGGCGAGTGCTCCCCTGGCGGCGGCGACCGGGGGCGCATGCCTGGCGCCTGGATCTCGGCGCGCCTCTCCAAAGGGGGCACGGTCCCTGCGTGTGAAGCCGGAGAAGAGACCAGCGACGCCCGTGGCGGCTGGCAGTCTGCCCCCGCGTGCGGACTGTGGAGCGTGCTTGCCTCGCACTGTCACAGTCGTGCACTCCCTGTCCCCGTGGGCTGTGGAGAGTTCCTGTCGGTGGTCGCCCCGCTTCATCTGTCTCATCTTCCCCAGCGCATCCCCTCCCCACTGTAGCCTGTATCCGCCCCCACACTCTGCGTCTGCAGTCTTCTTTCTCGCGTCGGCAGTCAGCTTGGCAGGGCCGAACCAATGGCGGTCGACTCGCAGCAGGTGGTGGCGGGCTTCCTCACCCTCTCCATGTTCGTCATGCTCGGCAACATGATCAAGCACGACCACTTCTCTCCCGTCACCGAGGAGCTGGGCTTGGAGGCAACAGGTGTGGTGTCGAACACAAGGAAGCTTGACAACAATGCTGAAATGAGCAGCGTTGATACGACTGGAGTGGAGGACCTGATGGACGCTGTCGAGGAAGTTAAACCTTGCTGGACCAAACCAAAAAATCAGTCGTCTAATGGTTTTGTTACATTCTCCTTGACTATGGGCCCTGAGTATCACATCTCTCAGATCACAGATGTTGTGGTTATTGCAAGGTATCTAGGTGCAACACTTGTACTCCCAGACATCAGAGGAAATGAATTAGGAAATAAGCGAAAATTCCAAGACATGTACAATGTGGATAAGTTTGTGAGGAGCTTGGATGGTGTTGTCGAAGTAATAGAGGATATACCTGATGAAGTGAGTGCTAAGAAGCCAGCAGTCATCAGAGTACCGAACCGTGTGACTGAAAGCTTCATCACAGGCACCATCCAGCCCATCTTCCAAAAAAACAAGTACTTAAGACTAGCGGTCATTTTCTCTTCCATAAGTTTAAGGCCAAAGGAGACGAACAACAAGGACATGGACACAATTGCTTGCCTTGCGATGTTCGGTGGCCTCGAGCTGAAGCACGAATATTCTGAGGTGGCCAGAAAAATGCTGGATAGGCTTCAAGAATTAAGCAAGAAGTCAGATGGGAAGGTCTTGGCAATTGATTTGCGGACCGACTTGCTGGAGAAGAAGAGTTGCAAGACAACCCGTGGCGCTCGAAGAAAAGGCTGCTATAGCCCTGATGAGGTCCTGGCTTTCCTGAGGAGTGTTGGCTTCTCTGCTAACACAACCATCTACTTGACAGAGACGTCGTGGCACAAAGGCCTGGATGTTCTGAAGGAAGAATTCCCAAATACATGGTATCAAATAATTAGGTATACCATGTAGGAATATGAAAGTGGATGATTGTATTGCATAGAGAATGGGTTACAATATATAGACTCGACCCTAACCCTAATGGGCCGGCAGCCCAACAGTGGTGCCGGCCCACACACACAGTCTAACATTGGGGTATAATACCTCTTCAGGTATGTATGTGTGGGTTGTGTTCAGCAGGTGTGTTTTAGATTTTTCCGGATCAGGGTTCTACCTCTCCTTTGTACTTCTCTTGATCTTCTCAATAAAATGATGCACAAATCTCCTGCGAAGAACTAACTTTTGCACTTTTCTCGGTGACCAGACTAGATTGACTTGAAAATTCATGTCCTTGGACTAAATTCTTGTGTGTGTGCGTGTGTGGAACTATGGATCGATTATACTTTTTAATGCAAAGTATGATTGCTTCAAGCTTTGTCAGGGAATCTAAATTTTATTGTTTGCATCATTATATTAACAGGATTTTGATTGTAGCATAAGCCAAACTAGTGGAGTTGAAATTTCATGAGTGTTTGAAGTGAAAATGCTTGAAATGCCATCGTATCTGCAATTCTTTGTAGGGTTGAAAACGGGATGGATATAGGCGGATACAGTGTCATCCTGTATCCTACCCTAATGTATTTCTCTCGGATACATGACCAGATACGGGTAGTTAAAATTCGGGACGGGTACAGGATGAGACCGAGTAATAATTTGGGTGGGTAAGAAACGAGTATCAGATATTACTCGGGTAGATAATGGGTATTTGTCGGATATTTCGTTTCGATAATATTAGTTGCTCAACCGTCCGACAAAGAAATAAAATAAGAAATACATAATCATGTACATGATAGCTCAAATATAGAAAAACAAACCGATAAAATTGACATCATGCAGTTCAAAGTTACTAATCACAAGGACATTATAGAACCAACAACACAATTTAAAAAAAAATCAACATCATATCCCCTCTTTCAGGCATAATCTACAAGTCCACACATATATAACAAATAGTAAATAGTTGACATTAATTAACATGTTCAAGTGTTCAACATTTTCACGTCACAAAATGAAACAACACAAATCACAATAGATAGAGTGGCTGCTAATAACCATGTAATAATCCAATCAAACAATTGGAAAACGTTAATAGCGGCTACTAGTACATGGTATTACTAGTCACCTAGTTTAGTTTCAAAATTGAAATACAGCAAACGGTAGTCTTAGCTGTTGGGCGTTGGACCTAAATAAGTATGCTAATAATAATGGGCCATTGGGCGGTGGGCCTGCATGACGCAAGGTGCAAGGCAAGAGGGCATCGACAAGAGTCGCACTACCATACGCGGATACGAGATACGACCATCTTGCCATACCAGATGCCAGCCACCGGGTACTCGACCGTTATCGGGTATTAGTGACTCCGTATTGTACCCGTATTCGGGGGTGTTCGTTACCTGAGTAGTACCCGTATCTGTCCCGACAACAAAAATACCCGTATCCGTATCCTAAAATTCGGATAATTTTGCTACCAGTATCCGGTACCCGACCCGGGTACCCCTTTGTTACTTATCTATATGAATGATAATATGATATGCATATACAAATCTAACTTGTGAACATCATATATACCTTATACATAGCATTCTGTTCTCCAGGTATGTTCCATCCTTCTTGCCACCATCATTTGCAAAAGAGCCTGAGAAAAAGGTTAGTACACTTCACACTTCAAGTATTTTTATGATTTGCCTAGGTCAATCTGTATAGTTCCCTTGGTTAAGCTTTGTCTGGACTTGCAGAAGGAAGGGGAGAGGCCAAAGGAAAAGGAAAAGGGAAAGCCACGAGTAATAGATAGATTCTTGGAGGAAATCAAGCTTGAACAAGAGCAGCGAGAGAAGCGCCATCAAGATCGAGATCACCGCCGTGAAGGTCGCCATGGCGATAGCTCCATGGTAAGTTATTGTATGTGTGAAAATGTTTATTTTGTTTTGTTCCATACTTCCACGAGAGGACTGGAGTAATCAATATTGTTTGGTTTGTGGAAATATTATTGGCTTAGTTTGGTTTCCTGCTTAAAGCGTCACAACTTGAATAACTTTTCTGTCTAAGGTTAGTTTTTCAATTCGAGCGACTAAGCTTAGGCAAGTTGTGGCGCCTTAGGCAGGAAACCAAACAGGCCCTATGTCATGTTACGAGGCTGTAGAATGTAGAATATAAAAAATTTCAACTCATTTGCAGCTTCTTTGAACTGTTCTTAAACTGATGTCCAGCTAATGAGAAATTTGTGTGATCATTTTGTAGTTTCTATATGAATTTTAATAGTTTTTTTTCATTGATGCCTAACATTATTTTGTGCAGTCCTCGAGCCGGTTTGATGAACTACCAGATGAATTTGATCCGACTGGGAGATTTCCAGGATCATTTGATGATGGTGATCCTCAAACCACCAACTTATATGTTGGCAATCTATCTCCCAAGGTTGCTTTCTCTGCTGTGCGGTTTAGTTAAACTTGTATGCATTGTCTTGTTAGCTTTACATGCTATGGTGTTAGGTCGATGAGAATTTTCTTTTGAGGACATTTGGTCGGTTTGGACCTATTGCTAGTGTCAAGATTATGTGGCCTAGAACAGAAGAGGAACGCAGAAGGCAAAGAAATTGTGGTTTTGTTGCCTTCATGAATAGAACAGATGGACAAGCAGCAAAGGATGAAATGCAAGGTTAGTGTGCACATCCATGTAGTGTTAACCCATCTGGATAATGTTTGTTCATTGTTTATGGGAACTTGAAATGCTTTTTTTGTATGAGATTCTTGCCTTCAGCTGCTTCAGCATATTTGATGATTTATTTCAGGTGTTATTGTGTATGACTATGAACTCAAGATTGGGTGGGGTAAATCTGTTGCTCTTCCGTCACAGGCTTTGCCTGCTCCTCCTCCAGGACACATGGCAATCAGAAATAAGGAGGTTGCTTCTTTTGTCTTTTTCGCACTGTATTAAATTCTGATTCCATCTGAACTTCTTCTCACGATATATTGCAAGTTTTAATGGAAAAATGATGTTTTTGGTATTGCGCACAAGAGTTGGTTTTGACTCTTCATTTTATACAGGGTGGTACAGCTACAGTCATACTTTCTGGTCCTGGTGGCCCTGCTGTTGCATCTATTAAACCACAAACCTCAGAGCTGGTAGGAAATTGTACATGATTCATTATTAATTCATCTGTTATTTATTCTAGGATGCATTTTTTGTATCTCGCAGCATTACTTTATTTACTTGTTCTTTCTAGTGATCATGTTCTTCCTTTCTTTTTTTGTTTATGTGAGTGCACTAGTACAATGATCTTGCTATCTAGGTGATCTTGCTTTGAGTTAGACTGTGAAGGATGAATATTTCATACTACATAATATTATTAATGTTCCTTAGAAAATACTTGATCTCTTGAATCGTGTAAACTGTAGACTGAAAGTAAGTTCGTTACTTATTTTGTTGAGAACAACTTATATTAATGTTTTCGAAGGCCAGCATTTTGCACAGGAGTCCCAATGTCTTTATTGTACACCATTGCCTTGATGTAAGGTCTCAACTTATGTGCTGTTCTAGGGCCTGTTTGAATCATTGAGCCACCTATTTAGGCCATTGAAACGGGTGGATGAAACAGAAGGAGAGATTGTGTATAATGCGTGTGATGGTATTGCAAGTCTTTAGGGTGAATATATAGGAGTACATGGCTTGAAGATAAGGAAGGTTATCTCGGGATTCCAATCAAATCCTAAACCAACCATATCAAGAGTTGCTAATATACTCTAACATCCCCTTGCGGTTGTAGTGTTTGCAATATGAATGGACATACTAGAGAACAATGGAAATACCCCCCTGCAGTCGGAACGCTGGTGCGAATGCTGCGACTGGAGTAGCCCATGCAGATGATAGCCCTTTGTGCTGATAATGTCGAGGTGCCATGCGTCGGGTAGCTATGGTTGATGTAGCTGTCGAGGATGCCGAAGAATACAGACCGCACAAGTCGCGGGCGCGGGCGTAGAACGCGGGAAGGTCCACAGCGCGCCAAGAGGCGCCAGGTTGACGGTGGCGCAGAAGGAGGGCGCCATAGACAAAGACGGTGACACAACCGTGACAATCGATGAAGAAGTCGGTACAGAGGACGATGTCGTTGAATCGCCATGGACGATGCGTGCTCTAGGTTTGCTACGTCTGGAAACGCGTCGTGGACGAAGGCACGAGTTGATGTTGCCAATGCGAAACGTACTAGGTAGAGGGCCCTAACCATGTGTCAGACTGTCAGCGTCTAACGGGGGCCAACAAAGAAGACCTCCACGATGGTTGTGGTGCGGTATGGCGGGAATGCTGTTGCAGCTCACTGTTGTCAAAGCGGAGTAGATGAAGTAGTCGAGGACAAGACGACGACGCTGGCAACAAGGTTGTGCTGGATGAAGGCGAAGAGGTAGGCATGGCGACACATCGAGGTTCTTGGAGTTGCCGCAGTGGGAGAGTCACGATGCATAGGAAGAAGATCCTCCACAGCGCCACTATAGCGTGATGACACTACTTGAAGTCGGTGACTCGAACAGTTGGAGAAGACCATGTGCGAGAGACGTGCACCGACAAGAGTCGATGGCGTGTAGATGCTACGACGAGGATGATAACAGACGACGATGTTGTTGCCTGAGGAGGTGATGCAGCGGCAACCCTCTTGTTTGGCGAAGCATCGCACGATGGACGACAGATGTCTCGGGAGGGTGGTTCGCCCGCGATTTGTTGATTAGGCCGACAACGTGCGAGGCGGAGATGACAATGGCGATGTCGACGGTGGAGCCTGAAAGGATCACGATGCCCAAGAAGGGGGTGAATTGGTCTTTTCTAAAAATTCAACAACAATTAAACCCTAAGCAAGAGTCCAACTTCACCCAACTACTAGCAATAAGAGAGTACTACTAGAAAGACAACAATCCAAAGACATTACTTAAACTACTTGCTAAACAATTGAACAAAGTAAAATGCTTCAATTAAATGCAGATTGTAAAGCAAGGTTGAGAAGACTCCTCCAATTTTTTGCCGAGGTATCGAAGAGTCGGCACTCTTCCCTAGCCCTCGTTGGAGCACCCGCGCAAGGGTATCGCTCCCCCTTGGTCCTCGCAAGAACCAAGTGCTCATTATGAGATGATCCTTTACCACACCGGCGTGGTGGATCCCTCACAACCGCTTACAATCTTGAGCTAGGTCACCGTGCTCCAAACTCCACCAAGCCGTCTAGGTGATACCGATCACCAAGGATAACAAGCCATAGGCTTTCACTTGACCAAGATAAGCCTAATGCATGTGGTGTGTGCTCTAGGTGGGTCTCACTTGCACTGATGAGGTGCTAACACGGGATTAAGATTTTCTAATCACCTCACTAGGCTTTGTGGTGCTTGCAATTCTCTAGCAATGTGTGGTCATCAATGTGGGCAGTAATACACTCAATAAGGTAGGTTGAGGGGTATAAATAGCCCCACCCACCAAAATAGCCGTTACCTGGCTGTTCTGCGCATGGGCGCACCGGACAGTCCGGTTGCGCCAACGGTCGTCTCTAACGGCTAGTTCTGACAGCTAGCCGTTGGGCTGATGGCGCACCGGACAGTGAACAGTACCTGTCCGATGCACACCGGACAGTCGGTGTGGCGGCTAAAAATCATTTTCTCAACTCGTTGCTCTCGGGTTTTCTCGGGGGGAGAGACGCTGCCCACGGGGCTGGCTGGCCCCACTGTCAGGGGGCGCACCGGACAGTCTGGTGCACACCGGACAGTCCGGTGCCCCTAATACAGAAACCTAACTTCTTTTTCCTTTTGTTTTTCGAGATCGTTTTCGTTCTAACTCGTGAGCGTGTTATAGAGTGACACCTAGCACTAGATGTGAGTGTGAATATGCACCAACACTACACTAGAAATCTCTTGGTCAAACTACTCATCCACAACCTCTCTTTATAGTACGGCTAAAATAAAAATAGAAGACCTAATTCTATACCGAGTGTCCGCAACTCCTTCGACACTCGGAATATGAAGACCTTCATCTTTTGATTCGTCGTTTCAGCCGTCGCTTCAAGTTCTCATCTCAGGGATTGTTTTCACCGTTGTAGCACAACTTCCTGTAATGCGACCTAACTTACCATCTGCTCTGCAAAACACATGTTAGTCACATAATATTACGTTGTCATTAATCACTAAAACCATCCAGGGGCCTAGATGCTTTCAGAGCCTTTCGATCGGTGGTGGCGACGATGAGCCGACGTAGATGGACGTGCAGACGAAGGGACACGACACAGGCAGGCGCTCCAGTTACATTGCAGTCTACACCATCCGTTGAAGAAGATGAAGCCGGTGTTGTCGAAGCTGATGTTGATGATGCACGAGTCAACAGGCGGTGGGCGACGGGGACGCAAACCTGATAACAGATCGGGGAAAAAAAGGAAAAGACATAGCAAAGCCACTGATTTGAGCACATCAATGGGTGCCCCTATCCAGCCCACTCATCTTATATCTTATCCCCTTCATAAAGAATAGAGAGAGCAAAAGCCAAACATCCTGCTGTTGCTCACTTCATCCTCTACAAAGGAAACAAGGAGAGAGAGAGACAGAAGGGGCCCCATGGAGAAGGCGGTGCCCACCACTGGGTCTGGGTGTGCCGTGTGCGGTTGTTCTGGGAGGAACCGCCTCCTAGAGATGCTTACCGCGCTCGACCTCTACTACGTCGTACACGATGGAGCGACAGAGTGGTCGATTGGCTCGTGTGGTGCCGCGTCGGAGGTGTTATTCGAGGAGTTGCCGCTCGGCAGCCCCATGTCCATGCGGCTCAAGCAGTGGGCGGGAGGTGGTTTCCCTATCCATGCTTAGCCGCCACTGAGCTCTCGGCCACGACACCCCAGTCGGAGGGAGGCGACGCGTTGGACCACCACAGGCGAGGGGAAGGCCCGGTCGAACGGCCTACCCCACAGATATGGCTCGCTTGGCCGGTGGCTTGGTCTGGCCCAACGTCCACCAAGACGCCTTCAGATCTAGGAGCCCCTCCACAGCCGTCACCGCGACGGCGAGCAGAGGGAAAACTTGGACACGAGAGCTCGACCAAAGCCATCACCATGATGGCATATGGATGTGACAGAACGATACGCCGGTGGAGGCAGGGAGGACAACGCTGTGATGCGGATCCGGTGAGTGTTGCGATCAGTGATGCGCTGAACTTGATGATGACGTGAAGATGATGACGAGCGCGGTAACCAGAGGGATCGACCCACAATGATAGAGATGAGCATAGCATATTAGATGTTGCACATCCTACGAGGGCGCTGGCCCCGATGGAGATCGATCTCCTTGGAGGCGGCGCGACGGCGACAGCGGAAGCCTAGGTCTATGATTAGAAACCCTAGTCTCGTGATGCCATGAGGGAAGAGAGATTGTGTATAACACATGTGATGGTATTGCATTGAACCTCTAGGGTGAATATATAGGAGTACATGGATTGGACATAAGGAAGGTTATCCCGGGATTACAATCAATGCATTCAATCCTAAACCAACCATATCAAGACTTTCCTAATATACTCTAACAGAAACAACAACAGCAAAAACAACAACAAAGCCTTTTAGTCCCAAGCAAGTTGGGGTAGGCTAGAGTTAAAACCCAACGAAACCCATAAGTCAAGGTTCGGGCACATGGATAGCTATTTTCCATGCACTCCTATTCAAGGTTAAATCTTTGGGTATATTTCATGCTTTAAAGCAGTGGCAAAGCTCTCTAAAAGACGCCTTGGGCCACTCACAAACCATGATTTAGTGTGTGGTTGGAGGCGTGGCAGCGACCTTGGATCACGAAGGGGAGGCTGATGCACTATTTTGATGGACCAACAGTGAGACCGTGGAAGCCGGAGGTGGAGCCGTCGCTGACCGCCATGGAGTGGAGGCTGCAGCCGAGTCGTCGATTAGGGGCGAACGGCGCGCCGGTATGGACTCGTGGAGGGCGGCGGTGCGCAGGTAGGGAGATTGCCAAAGCCCAGATCCGTGGAGAGCGTGCAGCTCGTCACAGGCGCAGCGAGAAGCGACGATCGAGCTCGAGCACAAGCAAGCCTGAGGTGGAGCTGCCACCGACCGCTGTGGAGTGGAGGCTGGAGTCGAGTCGCTCGCGAGGGGCGGACGACGTGAGCCTGTTGGAATATAATATAAGTGAATTGTCCACCTATCAGCTTAAGCTTTTGATTTGAATTTGTTGGTGCATGCAACTTAATATGGTACCAGAGCCAGATGTTTCGAGTTCGAATCCTGGCTAGCGCAATTAAATAAAATAATTGTTGCTCGCTCCTATTCCACGCATGAGACCCAAAAAAGCTCGACGTGATGGAGTGTTGGAATATAATATAAATGAATTGTCCATCTCTTTCTATCAGCTTAAGCTTTTGAGTTGAATTGGTTGGTGCATGCAACTTAATAGAGCCCCTGGCAGATCTATTGAGGACGGCGGTGCGCATGCAGGGAGGTCACCTGAACCCGAATATGCAGAGCGTGCGTGACTCGTCGAGCTCATCATAGACACAGCATGCAGCGGTTGTCGCACTCGAGCACCAGCAGGCAACACCGCAACAACACGAGCAAAGCGAGCGCCGGCCTCCCGGGCTGAGGGAAGCAAGGAGCAACCGAGCGGAGCGATAGGGACCATGTAGTCTGTCAGCCTCCAAGTGCATAGTCTAAATCGAGTGTTGGGCCAGTTTTTAGGCTGAAAAATACCTAAGTATAAGTGGTGTTTTGGGCCATGTCCTGGGCCACGGCCTAGGTGGCCCGAGGCCCAAATCCGCCCCTGCTTTCAAGTATCCTTTTACTGCCTCTTCTTATGGTAACTTCGATCTTCCTCTTCCTCTCTTCCCATTGCTATCGCACCTAAGGATCCCACTATGCACTGATGTCTTTGTAGATCTCCATTGGACATGTTCAAACCATCTCAACCGATGTTGCATAAGCTTTTCTTCAATTGGTGCTATCCCTAGGCTATCACATATGTCATCGTTTCGTACTTGATCTCTTCTTGTATGGCCACAAATCCAACACAACATATACATTTTTACAACACTTATCTGCTGAACATGATGTCTTTTTGCAGGCCAACATTCTGCACCATACAACATAGTAGGTGTTAGATACCCGTCCCTTGTAATGGGCCTGGCCCAGTTGTTTGGTCTATTAATACACTGCCCAACCCTATTCTAGGGTTAGGGTTTTCACTATTCTACATGGTACTAGAGCCACACACCAGCCCCCCTCCCCTCCCAGCAGTCGCCGCCGCCACCTCCCCTAGGCGTCGACCCCGACCAGCACCCCTTGGCCGACCCTCTTCCCCATGGCCCCCGCAGCGAGCTCGCTGTTGGTGGGGCCCCCTACATCTCCGGCCTCGAGCCCCTCCCCGATGCCTCTCCCCCTGCGCAGCAACAGCTGCTGCGGCGACGCGGTTCCCCGCCGGGCTTCTCCGCCCGCGCAACCACTACGTGGGCCGATGCCACCACCCCCCGCTGACCTCGTCGGCACTGGTCACCGCCATCGCTACCATACAGGCGACTGTGGAGGCTTCCCGCGAGCGCGCTGCTACCATCGTCCTGCAAGGAGCGCGCCATGAGCGCCGCTCTCACCGCCCAGATGAAACTGCTCAGCGTCTTCTCCTTGGGCAACCTTCGGTTGCCCCGGAAACACCCCTAATGACTCCCGAGGCACCTCTTGCCACTGGCCTCGACGCCAACCACATCGCCGCCCTCCATGCGCAGGCCGCCGGACTTCACAACATATGTCCTTCTTGTCCATCGTTCAGGACCCGGCGTCCTCTCACTACCCTCGTTGGAGAGGGCAGGTCCTCCTCACCCTGCGGCGCTACGCCCTTGACGACCACGTCCTTGACGACATCGCCACCCCGCCGTCCCCAGTCTGGTCCCTGATGGACATCGTGGTGCTCTCCTGGCTCCACGGAACTATCACCGTCGTGCTCCAGGACATTATCCGCGACCAAACGGACACGGGCCGTAAGGCGTGGCTCGCCCTCGAGGAACAGTTCCTCGAGAACCGAGACGCTCGAGCTCTTCACATCGACGCCTAGTTCCGCCAGTTCTCCCAGGGGGAACTCACCGTGGGGGAGTACTGCCGCCAAATGAAGGACCTGGCAGACTCCCTCCGCGATCTCGGCGAGCCGGTGGCAGACCGCACCTTGGTGTTGAACCTCCTGTGTGGCCTCAGCCCCCGCTACGGTCACCTGAATGCTCTCATCAAGAGGACCGTGCCCTTTCCCACCTTCCATGCGGTGCGGAATGAGCTTCTCCTCGAGGAGCTCACCATGACGCACGAGGCTCCCACCCCGGCACCGGCCCTCTACAGCACCACCCCTGGCGCCCAGGCGTCTCCCGGTTCACCACAGAAGCTAAAAAGGCAAGTTTTATCTAAACTCAATGGATAAGCATCAGTTTGTTAGTCTGGATAGAGTTTAGATGGATAAACATTTGTTTGTTTAGATCTTAGATAAGGTTGGTTAGTTGAATGTTGCTACCTCATCTATACATATATATCCCTTCAATTAATGAAGTAAGCAGGCAAGTATCTTGCCCGTGCTTCCCTCAAACCATCTACTGCTCACACGCGCACTGTTCATCCGCGACACTATTCACCCGTGTCTGCTGCTCACCGCGGGTACTGTTCGTCATCTGAACAGTACCGCGCTTCTTCCAGCCAGCAGCCCTAACCCTACGACGACGGAGCCCAAGCGCTGGGGTCCTAGTGCACGACCTTCCACCCACCACTCGTACTACCTCCGTAACCCTGTTCTTAACAGGTACCTTCTTGTCATATAGAATGCCAGTTGCTTGACGCCACTTCATCCACCCTGTTTTGAATTTTGATTCTATTACTTACATCTTCATCAATGTCCTAGGCGGACTAATTTTTAGTCCAGCTCAACTAACTGTTAGTCCCTCAGTAGTCCATGTATCCAAAGAGCAAAGGACTAATTTTTTTAGTCGCCTAAACTTTCACCCAAACTTTAATTGGACTTAACAACTAGTCCAAGTGAGCCAAACAGGCCCCTAGTATCTGACAAGTGCAGATGTAATTTCTGGTTTCTGGCTACATGTCTGTTGCTTCTCATGTGATTGAAATAATGATTTTTTTCTGGAACATGATATCCTGTGATACTGGATTTCGTTAAATGAGTGATTATCTGTTTAAGTAAGAGATCTTGTAGATTATTTCATGTTAATGGATTCATTGACTTGATAGGTCCTTACACCAAATGTTCCTGATATTGTGGTTGCTCCACCTGATGATGGGCATCTTCGGCATGTGATTGACACAATGGCTCTGCACGTACTTGATGGTGGATGTGCTTTTGAACAAGCTGTAATGGAGAGAGGGCGAGGAAATCCTTTATTTGATTTCTTGTTCAATCTTAAATCTAAAGAGCACACATATTATGTTTGGAGGCTATACTCATTTGCCCAGGTACTTGTTGCTGTCTATAGTACAAAATTTTAAAGTGACATTTCAGTATTCTAATGCAGAATATCTCCGTTCTTTTTATTCGTTCATATTTGTCATTCTTAGAAGACTATCAAAAGTATTATGCTTCACTTCTGCTACCAAAGATAACAAGCGAACAACACTATGATGTCCATTGTGTCTTCTGCACAAGGAGAACTTGTTAAGTTGTCGAATAACCGTTACTTAGTTTAGTTTCTTGGAACTTCTGCATGTGCATATATGTGTTTTTCTTGTTCAACAAAACTTTATATCTATTGCTATATTATGACTGGAACATATTTTTTGAGAACCAAGTCACATTTTTTTACATTAATAAAATTTCAAGTAACTGCAAAAAATGAACGTGCTGATAGAGTGCTAACAGCCTGTGATATTGTAACATAGGGTGATACTCTACAACGATGGAGAACAGAACCCTACATCATGATCACCGGAAGTGGAAGGTAATAGTTTTGCGCAATAAATAATGATATTCAATAGGATGAATATGCATGGTGTCTGCTTATTGACTTTCTTGACAAAAATGTTATATGCAATTCAGATGGGTCCCACCTCCCTTGTCGTCCAACAGAAGCCCTGAACGTGAAAAGGAATCTACATTTGCTGCTGGTAGAAGCAGGGTAAATAACTGTTAGACGTACTAAGAGCATTAAATTGTTGTTTGTTGATGTCAAATAAATAAATGGCTGTTCTGTTACAATACTAAATTTCTGATCCCTTCTTCAGCGTGTTGAAGTGGAGCGTACATTGACTGACTCACAGCGTGATGAATTTGAGGACATGCTGCGAGCTTTGACATTAGAGAGGAGCCAAATAAAAGACGCCATGGGATTTGCCTTGGATAATGCTGATGCAGCTGGCGAGGTAATGTGTACCTTCTAAATATTATGTAATTAGTTCTATTTTCTTTATTACTTTTTTGCATTGCTTAATGGTACTGTGACTTAATTAGGTATACACCCGGTCACCCACATTGAGACCAGTTGATAGCTTAATGGTTATGTGTCAAACTGTCAACAACGAAATGAGCCTATGTACTTACTGGCATGTGGCCATGGAGGCATGGTCTCACAGTTGACTGACTGTTTGAAGGACAACCCTTGCGTTGACTTATAAGATCTGTTTTATTTTTATAAGAAGGAAGTAGGTAAAACTGGTGACATATAATGGTTGGTGGTTGCTGAAATGGTATCAATTTGCAACATGTAAAGTGTATACTGATTGATGTAATGCTATCTTTGCTCCTTCACCAATTTACACAATTTTGTTCCTTAGGCTTCGCTTAGATGATATGCAATAACTGTTGGGATCTGGTTTTGTTTTAATTTTTTGTTGTCTTTGTAGTTTAACTTATTTATTATGGATTAGGCATTATTATAGCCTTGTTGAGGCAAATTTTCTGTGATTCTGGTGTTTAGACTTTTCTATTCCACATGATGTCTCTTTTGTAGTTCTCATTGAATGATTGTTCATTGTCTTGCATTTCAGATTGTTGAGGTTCTTACAGAATCCTTGACACTCAAGGAGACGTCTATTCCAACAAAGGTTGCTCGGCTTATGCTAGTGTCTGACATCCTTCATAACAGTAGCGCTCCTGTGAAGAACGCATCTGCATTCCGAACGAAGTTTGAAGCTTCTTTGCCAGATGTTATGGAGAGCTTTAATGACTTGTATCGCAGTATCACTGGAAGGATTACTGCTGAAGCCCTGAAGGTGACTTATGTTGCACCATTTTTTGAATACTGGAGCTTATTTTTATCCTTGATGTTCTTACATGTCTGCATGGATTTATTTCTGTTCTTCAGGAGAGGGTTATGAAAGTTCTACAAGTTTGGGCAGACTGGTTCCTGTTTTCTGATGCATTTCTTAATGGGCTGAGGGCTACTTTTCTTAGATCAGGCAACTCTGGTGTTGTTCCGTTTCACTCGTTATGCGGTGATGCACCCGAAATTGAAAAGAAAGGTAGCTCTGAGGATGGAAATGATGGATTTAAGCTTAATGAAGACGGTGCCTTGGCTACTGGAAAGGCAGCAGCGACAAAGGAGCTATTAGGGCTCCCACTAGCTGAACTTGAACGCCGCTGTAGACATAATGGCCTCTCTCTGTGTGGTGGTAAAGAAATGATGGTCGCCAGGCTGCTTAACTTGGAAGAGGCTGAGAAGGAACGAATATACGAGAAAGATGTTGACATGAAATATGTGCAGGGTGAACAGCATGTGGTTGGAAGAGAGGACAGTGGTGTGAATGCTCATAGTACTTCAAGGTTTGGTGAAGGTTCTAATGGTGATGAATTAGATGTCTCTCGGAACAGTACGAGAGCTGGTAAAGGACGTTCTGGTGGATCTGCTTCTGCCGAACTTGAATCATTTCCAAGCAAGAAGCCGAAATACGATCCTGTTTTGCCAGCTTCTAAATGGAGTCGAGAGGATGACATCAGTGACGATGAAGATAGGAAAGGTGGCCGAGGCTTGGGATTAAGCTATTCATCCGGAAGCGATATTGCTGATGGTCTCGGAAAGGTCGATACAACAGAAGCTAGTACTGACCACACAAGTCGTCATCATGATACGATTGTTGATGAAGAGCACAGGTACTTGTCTGTTTTCAATATTTTTTTACCATTGCGATGCTAGTTTTTGTATGTGTCTGCCAAGCACACGTACTTAGACGTTGTTGGCGCCACTCCCAGCGGCTCTGGCTCCATGCACACGGGCATTGTAGGTTACTGCACAACGCTATTGCACACTGTGGTGGGAACCAAAACGGCTCTGGCTCCAGCGAAACATAACTGTTAAAGTGGGCAGATGAGGCGCACGGAGCCCCTCCAAACATGCCCTTATTTCTAACTCCAATGCATTTCTTCTCTGCAGGCAGAAGTTGAGGCAGATTGAAATTTCTGTCATGCAGTACCGTGAATCTCTTGAGGAACAGGGTCTGCGTGACTTGGATGAGATTGAGAGGAAGGTTGCCAGCCATCGAAGACGTCTCCAGTCAGAATATGGTTTATCCACTCCAGCTGATGGTGCTAACAGCAGGCGATCTTCTGGTATGTAAGAAGGCAGGGAAGGATACCTGCTTATTTGACAGTATCATCTCTGTTGGATTTGAACTTGCAGCATCATTGACTTCCACAACTCCATATATTACTTTGTGCACTAACAATGAGCCATGCTGTACCCCTCAACTTCATTCAGTCTTCGCTGCCCCTATATTTTGCAAGCTAGGCGCGCACTTTAAACAGTACTCTATTTTGCAGAAAGAACATCATCGTCGTCGGAGCGGAAAGAGAGGCATCGCGATGCACATGATCATCCTAGGAAACGGGGCCGGAGCCAGAGTAGAAGCTTGAGCCCTCCAAGGAAGTCACAGGAGAGGGATCGAGAGCACAATCGCGGTAGGGACCGGTCTCATGGCAACGACGTGGGGAGGGATAGGGTACGCGGGAAAAGTGCAAGCCAAGGGCGAGACGACCACCACGACAGAAGCCGAGATAGAGAGAAGGACAGGAGAAAAGGGAGGTGACCGACCCGAAAACCCTCGTCACCATGCACCATTTGCCCTAAGCGAAGGGCCCAGGAGCATTATTTGAGCTGGGCTACACGCCCACCAGCATCTCCAACGGTAAACATATCTTCGCACCAGGCAGGTTACCCTGGTCTGCTCCATGCTTCGTCTGTAATAGGAGTTTTTGAGGATTAAGTTGAGGTTTTTTAGAGAAGACTTGTTCGTAACTTTTTTTCTTCTTTTTTTGCGGATTATTCAGATGTACCCGATGTGTAGTTTATGCTCAAAACCAATGTCGAATACAGCCAGACCCAGAATTGTCAGTATCAGACAACCGAGGTATGGACTGCGATTCTGTTCTTCCCTGGTGGTGGGCTGGTACGTGTAGATCTTTGCACGGCGTGAGAATACCGTCGGTTGTGTGTGGGCGCATGCGTCGACGACAATGCAGGGCTGCGTAACGTGCTCACGTGCACGAGAATGTGGTGCATCATGCTCTAGCATGCGGACATGTGCGGTACTGACATGGTGCGTAGTTAAGCATCTGGTGGTAAATGACCATTTATCGCCAGTTTTTCAGTTGCAGCCCTCTGTTAACACTTCTGAATCTCTCAATTTTCGAATTCCCCAAAGGTTGCTGTCCAAAGACAGGTAGAATCCGGTGGCGCACTTGTATAGTAAATGGTGCCACGTCGTGTTTTCAATGTCATAGTAGGGCGCGCACCGGGGCTCAAACCTCTGGTGTTGGCGTGTTGCCCACAGGATCAGATGGAAAGAAAGAGTGCACCAACCTGTTGCCACTGCTCTCTATCTATAGGGAAGAAGTGACCCAAACAGGACCAGGAGCAGCTGCAGCTGTCGTCTCACCAAGCGCACGCCAACTCGGACGCGAAACGTGTGCGCGAGGTGCGGTGCGTGCGGCCCAGACGTGCGAATGGAGCGTTTCAGCTCAGGCGTACGGGGCATCGTTGGCAGCAACAACGACCTGCTCTGGTTTTGGTTTTGCTAGGCGCTGACAACGACCTGCCCTGCTAGAACGAACCAGAGAAATAAAAAATGTACACTTACATCTATAGGTGTACATTTGGATTGTGGCTAACAGGCCGGCCATAGCACACAATTCTAGGCACGGTTCAGGTCTGGCACGTGCCAATCTATTTATGGGCCTGGGTCGGTCTGGCATAATATATGGGTCGTGTCTGGATCTCAACTCAAGCCCACAGTCTGGCCTGACTCATCTCATTTAACTAAGACACACTAAGACCTAAGTATCTGTGATCCGTCCGCTAGCCACCGCCCAGGGCCAGGCGCACCCAGTATTCCCCATTTCCCCTAACCCTAAACCATCCAATCCCGATCTCCTCCCTCGGTCTCGCGTCGTCTCGGTCCCTCCCAGGCTCCCATCGCCCGTCGTCCGGTCATCCCTCCCCTCCCGTTCCCTTGTCCGACCATCCCCTTCTACCTCCCCGATCTGCCTTCTAACTTCTGTACAATCTTTGAGTTGTCCATGTATGTTGACAGTGATCCAATTACCGTGTTTGATGATGATTTTGATATTCTTAGCTGGTGGCGTGAGCATAAGAATACATACCCTATTCTCTCCATTTTAGCTAAGGATGTTCTAACTGTCCCTGTTTCAACTATTAGCTCATAATATGTTTTTAGTCTTACTGGCAGGGTGCTTGAGGAGAGGAGACATTGTCTAACGAGTGAGATGGTGGAGATCTTGACATGTTTGAAGGATTGGCAGATGGGCGACGATCGAATAGGACAACTTGGAGAATCCAGAGATTCAACAAGCCTTCGAGAATCAGTACCTAGATGGGGATGATGATGATAATCAAGATGATCAACCTGTTGCTGCTGTTGCATAGTGTGCATGTGGTCGTGTAGGATTTTATCAATGTATCTGTATTTCGTATGTGCCGGGTATGATAATTAGGGCTGCCCGGATTACACCTCTAAAAACACGTCCAGGAAAGGTTAATTGCCCAGGTGTAATCTCCGAAGGAAAGAGGTCAGGTTATCTCCTCACCCGAGGCCCACCGTAGGGGTCTTCCCCATAAAAGCACCATCCTAACCGAGCCCCCTCCCCGAGGTCCCTCCGAAATCACTGCCTCAGGCAAGTCTCCGTCTTGCCCGAGCCTCGCACGACTCATGTCACCCACTTCCACCTCGCCCGAGTTCACCTCGCTCTACAATCGCCATATCCGTCTTGCTCGAGCCTGTCTCAGGAGAAGAGGACAAGGCGCACCCGAAGGCCAACGGGGGACACTCGCATTTAATGCGGATACCTACCCCACGCAGAGGCACCGGAGCACAGTGGCAATAAGACAACAGACACATCCAGGTGCAACAGGATGATTACGCATGCACCACTCTGCGCGCACGCCGCTTGGCATCCCTGGACGGGACACCTAATACGACGGAAGAGCAGACTGGCCCTTGGGCGCAAAACTCCGCCTCGTCCGAGCTCGGCCTCGGCTACCTGTTCCATCACGAATCCCGTAGGCGACCACTCCGCCAACTGTGGCACACGTTAGGGAAAGCTTGACCATTGCCTCGGGAAGACTTCCGCCTCGCCCGAGCCGGGCTCTGACCTCGATATCCGCAGCGAATGACTCCCAACGTCACCCAGCACATGGACGCTGACACATCCCATAAGAAGGCAGTTTACCCATACTGAGGCCCTGTTACAACCACTACGATATGGGCATCCCCTCCCTTGGGGGCTCGGGCGTACGGCCAACCCTCGGCCTCGGCCTCGGCTCTTAGTAGGAAAACAACAAGTTCAAGTCAACAACGCAGTGCAAAGACATGTCACCCACAGGACGCCAAGACATCTCCCCTAGAAACACGACTGCCCCCGGCTCAATAGCATGCGTCTCTTAGGTGTATAAATAGGGCAGTCATAACTCCTCCAAGGAGGCAGGCGAATGACTTTGTAGTTTTTCTCATGTATTTCGGTATTGGCACTTGCCTCAATCAGTTCTAAGGACTTGGGGACTTCCCCTCTCCCGTCGTGCTTGTAATCCCTACTACAGGCACCTCGGTGCGAGTAATATAAGCCTCATCCCCCTCTGCTAGAAGTAGGTCCTTGCATTGCCCGAACTAGTATAAATTGCTTGTGTCAACTTGCATACCATCTAGATTCTGGGCACACGACATCATTACACTAGTTGGTTAGGACCGTTAGTCCAAACACCGACAGTTGGCGCGCTAGGTAGGGATCTGTCGCGTGAAACACCTCCAGTTCCAGTCAAGACTCTAGATGACAAGCTTTCATCACCGGCTCAGGCTCAGAACGGTGATCAGGTTCGGGAGCCTAGAGTTCATGTCGCTCGACATCGAGTACGACATGGTACTCCTCCCACCTCTCCCTCTGGAGCGTCCGAGCACCCATCGCTGCCTTCTCGTCGCAGGAGGTAGAGACGGAACAACCACAACCGTGCCACCCATGGCACCCCGTGCCCTGGTGAAACTCCCGGGATGACCGATGGTGTAGACTCCCTTTCAAGGGACCTAGCCAAAATCAGCGTTGCACCCGGGGCACCGACAACAACACCTGCATCAAATCTCCTGGTACCACCTCCTCTAGCATAGGAAGAACCACCTCCCCACGCCATTGAGTGAGCTATACCAGCCACATTGGACCTCGCACTCGCGGGTCAGGAGGAGCCGGTCGTTCCTTGGCAAGACATGACAAGGGCTAGGGGAGAACCCTATCCTCTTTCAGCCAAGTTTTGACACCAGCTCCGTCACCAGGTTGTATGGCAGACTTCCTTTCCCCTCGGGATGCTTAGACTCCAAGGAAGTGGATGGTCCAAGCTTTGGCCTGGACTTCTCTGGGCTGCGAGATCCTGAGTGAATGCTGGAGTTCCTGTACACATGCGATGAATTGCTTTCCGAGAGTTCGAAAGGTTACAACACCAGCGGGGAGAGCTACGACCCAACCCGGGGATGCCTCCACATCGACCCAGAAATCCCTAACGAGGGGAATCACCTCGGCATGCCTCGGGAAGGTGACCAGTCTCCTCCGCGCGTTCGGGAAGCAGTGGAGCCAGGTGGGGCCTAGACCCCTCCTAGGAGCCACATGGCTCACCTCGAGCAGCTCGAGAGCTCCACGACAAGCTCGGAGAGGAACAACAATGGCTACAGCAGCTAGGACAAGCACTAGAGAGGGAGGCCACCGACAAAACCCTCGACGGGGGCGTGCGCGCGAAGGCACGAGACGTCCAGCGTAGCATCATGGAGAACACCGCCGCCGCTGCACCCCTCGCCCTTAACCGGGCCAGTCAAAGCCTCGCAGCGGCTGCGATCTTACTCTGCACCATGCTGAAGCCCTTTACCACCGAAGGATGCCGCATCCATGGTGAACTTTGGGAGCTCTTGGAATGCGCCGTTGTACAATAGGTCGAGAGTTCAACATCTCGACTTCGGGAGCCCGCCTCGAGTCACCAAGCGAGACCCTCTCATTTCGAGAGGGAAGCCCCAGCCCACCCCGCGCCCAGTAGATAGAGGGCACCCACGGTGTGAGATCGACTCCAAGACAACCGTTAGCCCCAAGGGGTCCACGACCGCCTCGGCGGACGCGTTCGACACCACGACTGATATCATGAGACATACGGCTACCACCCTCGACGGGCGACCGTTACGACAGCAGGGAGGACCGTAGCCCCTCTCCTGCGCTACCTGTCCACAGGTCTTCAGCAAAGCCATCCGAAGAGCGTCGTTCCCCCCTCTCCTGACTACCATCACCAAGTATTCATGGGAGACAAAGCCGGAGCCCTAGCTCGCTTACTACCGACTGGCCTGCCAGCTCGGGGGAACGAATGACGACAACCTCATCATTCGTAACCTCCCCCTCTATCTGTCCGACTCCGCTCGAGCCTGGCTCGAGCACCTCTCGCTAGCCCAGATCCATGACTGGGAGGACCTAGTCAGGGTCTTCTAGGGGAATTTCTAGGGAACATACATTCGCTCAGGAAACTTCTGGGATCTCCGAAGCTGCCGGTAAAAGCAGGTTGAGAGCCTCCATGAGTATTGCCGGTTCTCAAAGCAGTGCACCGAGCTCCCCAATGTCCACGAGTACATTTGTCGTACCAAAGCTAAACTTCCACCAGTGCGCCAACGGAACACACGAAGGAGTCCCAGTGAAGGCACTGGACATGTCCACGTCCCCCCTAAGCCCTTTGCGCATGTATGGCAATGACAACAGTGTTTTTTTCCTCGGCAGGCCCTCACTCGACGACAACTCGCGCTATGGTGGCAATGGGGTTCTGTCCGAGGACCGAGGACATCACAGGGGTGCTAGATTTTATGGCTGTGGTGCGGAGATCAGTTGGAACTCCACAGCGGCTCCGCGGTCCACGACATGGTCCGCCATAGTCAGTGAGGTGCTTGAGAGGGAGGAGCTGACGGCCCAGGCCCGTAGTCAGTCGGTGGAGAGGCATGGCGCGCACGCTGGAATGGAAGGGGGCTGACAGTCGGGTCCCACGAGTCAGCACGCAGACTCGGCGGGAGGGGCAGGCGAAAGCGAGTGGCCAACGAGCGGGGCCCACGCGTCGGCGCCAAACGTATAGGAAGGTGAGTTGGGCCGATCAGCGGTTTTGGCCCAGCGTTGGTTTTGTTCTTTTTCTTTTTTTTCTTATTTTCTGTTTTGAATCTCTTTCTAAATTTCAAATTTTAATATTCCACTTCAAGTTTGTTAGTGAATTTTTTACACCCAGATCAAGTCACAAACTGAAAATATACCAGCATGAAGAAATATTTTTATGTTTTATATTTGTTTATGTTTTTCTATTTATTTTAATCTATAATTTGAATTCAAATTTAAGCTAGGATTCCTCATTCCACTTAAATGCATCACAAACAAATAAATACCAACATAATATGCAATATATATTTATTATATATAGATATATATTTACTTTAACAAAATTGAAATTATCTTTCAATGGTTAAACTCATAAACCACATAACCATTAACATTATTCTTTGAATAACTTGAGTCTCATAAATTCCCCCAAGGGTTTACACCTGCACCATCATCCGTCCTCTCACTCCATCCCATCTCAAATTAATATAAATCATGTGGACAAGATATTTAGGTGCTCGTGCATTGCTATGGTTTCTATATATTATGTAGGTAGGTCCTATTTAAATGGGATAATTATTCAAATACTAAAGCCTACCATATATAATTTGAAAGTTGTCAATGAAACATCCATCGAGACGAACCTAGATCCCACTTCCTGAGAGGGACCCAGTCGGGGAGGAAGGATTCTAGGATTTCTTTAGAGTCGACATGCCACTTAAAGTGCCTCAAGACGATGTAATTCATTAGCTGAATCAAATTAGCTAAAATCGGCTGATAGTTATCCAGATACTAATTAATGAGCTAATTTTACTAGTAATTTTTAGCGAGCTAACTAGCTCAAGTGTATTAAAGATGGAGCGTGAGGAAAAAATTGTTGTGACCTATGAGTTGTGAAAAAACCTGCGGTGGACTGTGAACTGTAAAAAAGCTAAACCCGCCTGGTAGAAACCACGAATATCAATATGGCAATCTTTGTCGATTACCAAAAACAAGCCATTTATGGATATTGTTAGTAAGTATGTGCAGATCCAGTATAGCATCTTTTCTGCTGCATAAGGATTAAGATCAAACGAATACTTATTCTTTTTTCTGTTGATGGAAGATATATCTTTGACTTCTCAATGTATAATGATCAAGTAAGCCATAGAACGTTAGATACTTTTGGTAAAAAAAGATAGAAAAATTCTTGATTATTTAACGCCAGATCGAATCGGGTTCAATGGTCATTGGAATTGTTTCTATCCTTCATTCTTCAAGATGTTCAGATTTGTTTGTGAAAAAGCAAAGAAATAGCCTCGTCGTTCCTTTACAATATCATCAAGAACAATAAAAGAGCGAATATCCTATTTGTGTATTTCAATGGAAATGCCCTTTATGGGTGTTTTACACAGAAATACTATTTTTGCTTATTTTGACAATCGACGATACAAAATACAGAAAACATAAAAGGGGTCTAGGAATTGTTAAATTTAGATATAGGATACTAGAGGAAGAATACCAAACCCAAAAGGAAGAGTATTGTCCGTGTTTGGATTGAGTGTCCTAACCAACTAGTGAATAATGTTGCATGCCTAGAGTCTAGATGGTGTGCGAGTTGACACAAGCAATTTATCCTGGTTCAGGCAACACAAGACCCTACTTCCAGCAGATGGGGGTGAAGCTTATATTACTCGCACCTGAGTGCGTGCAGTAGGGATTACAAGCACAGTGGGAGAGGGGAAGTCCCCACCAAGTCCCTGGAACTGATTGAGGCAAGTGCCAATATCCTAAGACTTAGTGGGAAATGAATGAATGTTCGTCCTTGTGTCCTCCCGGCCCCTTTGGGGAACTACTGCCCTATTTATACATGTTAGAGATGTATGGTATGGAGCCTGGAGTCATCGTAGTCCAAGGGGTTGCTTGGTGTTCTGTATGCCGACGTGACGGTGCACTGTATTGTTGACTTGCGTCCGCTGATTTCCTACTGAGAGCCAAGGCAGAGGCCAAGGGGATGACCGTACGCCCGAGCCCTTAGCGAAGGGGTAGCCCATACCGTAGTTGTTGTAACAACCCTAGGGTATGGTCTAAAGCCTGCTTATGGGGTGCGTCAGCGTCCCTGTGTGGAGTGACGTCGTGATTCCTTGCCTCGTTTATCGAGGTCAGAGCTCTGCTCGGGCAAGGCGAAAGTCTTCCTGAGGTGTTAGCTGAGCTATTCTTTGACATGTGCCACAGTTGGCGGAGTGGCCACCAGAGGGATTCACGGTGGAGCAGGTAGCCGAGGCCGAGCTCGGGCGAGGCGGAGAATTAACCCGAGGCCGAACTCAACGTCGGGCGAGGTGGAGAAATCGCCCGAGGGCCGGACTCGACGTCGGGCTAGGTGGAGATTGTGCCCGAAGCCCGTACTCAGCATCAGGCGAGGTGGAGATTTGCGCCCGAGGGCCGGTCTGCTTTACCTATCGTATTAGATGTCCCATCGGGGGATGGCAGGTGGTGTGAGCGTATTGTAGCGGAGGTGTAATCATGTTGTTTCACTCAGACTTGACTGCTATCTTTTTGGCCACTGTGCTCCTCCTGCCACTACGTGGGGTAGGTATGTGCATTAAATGCGTGTATTCCCCGCCTGTTTTCGGGCGCCTCTATCTCATCTGCCTGGGAATAGCTCGGGCAAGACGGTCGGAGCGGTTGTAACTTTAGGCGAGGCGGAGTTCGACCTGAGGTGGGACACACTCGGGGAAAGGCCTCAGGTTAGGGGGTACGTCGGCTGCTTCCCCTCGGGGGTTATGTATTTATTTCTCCTGAGTGCGTTTCTCGGAGGGATAATCTGGGTACCCCTAATTATCACCCCCGACAGTAGCCCTCGAGCCTTCCAAGGAAGTATTTTGGTACTTGTTTGGAGGCTCTGCTGCCAGCTTGTGGGTGTGCCGCATTGTCCTGAGGAGTAGGTCATTTGGTTTCCAATGGGTGCGCACGAGCGCACCCGTTGGGTGTAGCCCTCGAGGCCCCAAAAGATACCTGCGGGTGATTCGCCTTGTCCCGAACCCGTTCGATGGGGTCCGAGGGCTCGATGCCTCCCTACAATGGGATACCGTCACAAATCGCTCCCAGCGGTCTCGGATATGTCTTAAGGTACCTCGGGTCACAACCCGAGCTAGGGACGTGTACGGGCGTACCCATAGTCATCCCTAGCTCTGTGCTCTGGGGTGGTTATGGAGCCCTTTTGATGGACCAACCTTCGAACCCCTGATCATTATTGGGCTCGAAGCCCTGGCGTCCTGAGGTAATCATATGACATCATTAATATATCTTTATTATATCATCATGGATAAACAAGAACAATATTGAATTACATTTGTACCTTCGGCTTGATAGAAGGCGAAAATCAAGTGTGACGCACGAGCGAATACAAGTCAGCGTGAACAGTACGGGGGTACTGTTCATCTATTTATAGGCACAGGGTGCAGCCTGTGTAAAATTACATTCATGCCCTTCATGTTTACTATTGACTTAAGGACAATCTATCGAGGACTAGATAGCCTTTTCCTCCTTAAGTCGGTTCCTTTTTCTGCTACTGAGCCGAAGCTTCCTTGCTCGTAGCTTCGTAGTTGGTTCAACCTTCGTCCCAACCATGCTTTTCATATTATGTACAACTTCATTTTGAGTCTGAAGGTTCCTGTACATATATTACACTTGGGAAACATTGTTAATCATGTTTTTGAGGACCTTCGGAAGACGAAGGCCCCCAACAGTAGCCCCTCGTAGTATTAATTTGTTATAACAACGAATTCAGACTGCGATGTGAACGAAGGCCTTAAGCCGAAGGTCCGAAAAAACACCTTCCCTTTGCTAGAATAGCAACAATCAATGACAAACTGGGCCCTTCAAGTTGCAGCGTACTGGGCGTATAAATATGAACCGACACCAGCACCATTTGATACGCCATTTCTGCCATTTGCATTAGTTTTCTCAAACTTTTAGTTCTTGCTCACTAGCTCTCGCCAGATTTTCAAGCTTTTGAGCTTCGGTTTAAAGACGCGTTTGCACCATGTCTGGGGAAAATGACTAAGGAGATGAAGCTAACTGAGGAGACGAAGCTGTTTGAAGAAAAGAAAGTTGCGGATCCTTTTATCGCTGGATTTTTTGAGTCTATGTCAAAAACAAACACAGAGAATATTACTAAAGAGATACTGGAGGGTTTGTCTGAAGATACTGATGATAGTGATAGTTATGATGCGGAGAGTGGAGATGAAGATTCTGAAGATCGGCCCTAGCGACCGAGCCATGCCGTCTTCGGCAAATCAACTATTAAACAGAGTCATATTGATAATATGAGAGGAAGGTACTTTCATGACATGTCTATCGTGAGGGTTGGAGGAGACAACATCGTCCCTGCTCCTGAAGAGAATGAAGTTGTAATCTACCGAAGCTTTTTGAAGGCTGGCCTTCAGTTCCCTTTAAGCAAGTTTGTGGTTGAAGTGCTGAAGATATACCAGATTTTCCTTCATCAAATCACCCTCGAAGCTATAATTAGGATGGAGATTTTTGTCTGGGCTGTAAGGAGTCAAGGGCTGGAGCCAAGCGCGAAGTGCTTCTGCAGCATGCACGAGCTTTTGTACTAGACGAAAGCTACTGTAACACCCCTGGTGTTACTACCACTAAAACTTGAGCATAACATCATAAGCATTGCCATATCATGTGTTTGTTACACTTAGAATGCATTCACTAGGTAAAAAGTTCAAACAAGTTGTATTGATGTGACATTTCATGGGTGAAACCCTAGGATACAATACTTAACCCTAGACTGGGCTTAAAAGAGTAACCAAAGTCTAACTAAGAGAAAACTTCAAAACTTAGTTGTAATAATCATAAAATGTCACCATGGATGGACTTAAGTAGCATCCAAACCCTAGAAGTGCCAAGAACCTTAAACAGACCCCTAGAAAACACTGGACTAAAACCCTAGGGGGTTATCTGTAAAAGTGTGCACATTTTGGACCTAAGTGCAAAAATCATGGAAATAGGGTATCTTAAGTCATAGGGTTCACATATTTGGAGATTTGCAAATAAAACCATAAGTGTTGGGCTTATTTGCAAAAGGCCACCTTTGTGCTTCAATGGCTAAGTCTGAATTCCAGTGAATGGGATCAACTTTGGAGCCCTGTGATTAAAAAATTATGAGGATTTTGCCCTAGGTCAGCACATAAAATTTGTAGAGCTATGTAAGGAGAACAACTTTGCTATAGGGATTAAGCCTTGGTCACATGAAAAATTTGGAGTAAAATGAGCCCAAAGTCGGGCTGTCAGACTGCCCTAGATCTGAATCCAGACTAACAGTGAGATTGGGCAATCTTTGGACTAGGATTCGACCATGATCTAGTGAGTGTTTGGCTATGATTGTTATAGCAAGTTTGTAGCTAGATCATCGGGCAACAACTTTGTTACAGGCATATTAGCAAGTTGTCATGTAAAGATTCGAGATCTTGGCCCTGCAAATTGGGCTGTCATGCGCACTTAATAGGGATTCCATTGTACAGTGACTGAAAAAGATCCCAAATTCATCCCCCCTCGCCACCGGTGATCTTGCGTCGGGATTCTCATCGCTGTTGCGATTCAGGCTCAGCAAAGTACCAGATGTGGCTCAGGGTGGTAAAGATCATTGTGTGGATAAACTCCGGCCACTGTTCTCACCGGCCGTCGTGTCCCGCCGTGGTTAGTCGCACTGGCATCACCAGCGTTCACCGTTATCCGGCCAGGCTACGTGCCTCGACGCTTTACCACATCGTGGTGAGTCACCATAAACCGCTCCTTAGTCCTGGCTCGTCACCGGTGGGTCTGCCACGATGAAGGCCACGAATCACCGTGCTAGTGACTCAGTTCCCCTCTCGACCACCAGCGCATTTCTTCCAAATTGAACACCACCGCTCAAGCACACTATAAATTGACGGCACGGTCTGCTGCGTTGGGTCATCACGAAGCCTGAGCATCCGCTCCTGCCGCCGATTAGCCACCACAACTCTCCAATTTCCCATTTCCCCCAATTCTGTTTCCGCCGCCGTGGTAGAGCCCTCACCGTGGTCAGCGTATTCCAGGTCTGTTCATGCTCCCTACTCTTTTGTTTCAGCATCCTTAGGTTCTCCTGATGCTCCCCGACCCCGCCAATTGGACTAGGACCCTTTAGATCGCCGGGAACGCGTTCGATTGCCCGTGGTGACCACTGTCACCGTGGACAGAGCAAGTTAGAGCTCCACTAGTGAAATTAGTTGAGGGGAAACACTTGTTAGGGCTTGAATTAGGTCTCAGTCGAAGTAGAGCACCAGTCATCGAGTGATCCGACTGGTATGTGCTCGCCGGAGTTTGGTTCTCCGCCGTGCGGCGTCGTGGTTTGCGTGTTGTGAAGAAATCAGAGCGCGGGGGTGTTTTTGCAAGTGTTAATGAGACATAGAAATAACACTGTGACCCTTAACCAGTTATCCGAATCATCGGGGGTCTCTGTGTAAATCCGCCAGCGCGGGCGCGTGCGCGTGGGCGCGTCCCCGTATTCTGTTTGTGTTGGGCCAATTGGGTCAGTTTTGGCCCAACACTGTAGAACCTTTTTCTTTTTCCTTTTCTACCAGAGCTAGAGAATTTCCAGAAAATTATAGAAAATGCTAAAAATACCAGATCAATTTTACTAGGCTCCTAATTTTCTATACTATTTAATAAAAATAGTTTCATGATTTTTAGTTCCAATAGGGAATTATGGGATATTTAAAATAGCCAAAACACATACTTCTAGAATTTTAGAGAGTAGTTAATAATTCCAAAATTCACCAAACTTTTTAGGTAAACTTTAAATATTATTTAGAAGCCTTGGGTAAAATTTGGTATGATTTGAACCATGTTTGGTACTTCGAACCCAAAACCCTAGTCCCCTGCCCTATGAACTTCACTAAAGACTCCAAAAACCCTAGTTTCCCGAAGATCCATGAAGGAAAGTTATATTCAAGACACTAGATAATAAACTTTTATTATCTTTGCATTTTCATGAGCATTACATGAGCATTCATGATTATATATGGCTATATCTAGAGAACGAGGAGGAAATAGAAGTTGAAGAAGCGAGGACTACACCACCACCACCACCTGAAGAACCTCAGGCAGGAAACTGCTTTTACTTTGATATCTGTGGAGCAGAGCCTGACTCACCTATCACTCAAGGCAAGCCCCGGCACATTTTCCACCTCCTTGCTATTTTAAAAGCTTTCTCACTTACTTGATGCATTAGGTGATAGGAGTTGTGTGCTAAACCAGTTGCTGCATTTCCTTCCTTGGATTTGATTACTTCTCCTTAAATCCCTGTTTTACAAAAAGGTTTTTCTTATGCTTAGCTTTGCTCTAGAAAAACAAAATGTTTTGTTTTGACAAAAAATGATGCTTCAAGTGGGTGGGATGTTTTCAAAAATAAAACTTGATGGTGGATCCATCATGACCATGATGGGTTCAACATCAGAGAAGATGTACCTCTGCCAGGTACCAAACTTTGGGGTTTGAAATGATAAAGCTGAGACCAGGCGGGTGACTTGCACGAGAAGAGAGTCTCGGTGTAGTGTCTCCATATGAGTCGATTAAGGACCTTGTCGATGTAGGCTTGATGAGCGAGGACCCTTTAACTGGTCACATGCCTCATCATGGGTAAGCTTTGCCTCGGGCAGACTAATACCAGAATAAGATAACACACAATGGGAGTGGAGAGATGGCGAGAGTATCGTGTACCCTCCGTGGCAAGAGGCTGGACGGTGGTGTATTTGTGCTCTCGGTTGACGTGAACCTGATCTGGTCTTAAGAACCCTGGTGGCGAGTTGACATATGCAAGGGTTAAGTGCTACATATGTCGTGTGATTGGAGATCCTCAGCTGAGTATAATCGATTCGGATCGCCGTAACTTCGCGGACATGAAGACTTGGTCACTGCCCTACACGTAGCATTCCAGTGAATAAGAAGGGTTGAAAAGAAATTGGCTAGTATAGGTCAAGTGCTTGAACTAGGGTAGAAAGAACTCTAGAGCTCAGGTAATGACTTAACTTGCTAATAAAACTGGACTTTTAAGGATCCATTATTAGTAAGCATTTCTACAAACAGAGTCATTGATTATTGAAAAGCCATACCTTGATCCCTAAAGGCCAGCATATCCTTGAGAGTCTTTTACTTTGACAGGTAAGACTTGCGAAAGTACATTTCGTACTCAAGGCTTTGTCCCATGTTGTTTTAGGTGAAGAAGCAGCAAACTTTTGTTGCTTCTGTTCCAAGGTGGTGCCCAAAGAAGAAAATCAAGACTGAAGCTGCGGGAGGAAGTGTCCTCCTTTAAGAAAAACTTTTTACTGTTTATCGGGAGGGGTTTTTGCCTCCCAGGTTATGTAATAATAATACTCAGCACTCTTATATTGCTCTGGTCTGGAATAATATAACTCTTTCTTACTTTAATATAAAGTAAGTTATTGTAACTGCTTCCACATTCTCGTACCTCCGATGTATTGTAATGTCTGCGTGATGGGTGAAACGCTCTTGGGCAAGGTAAGGAATACAGATACTGAACTGGTCAAGTGATTAGGGGCACCTGCAGGGTTGTCTGAGGTCCGTTGGACAAGGACAACTGTAGGTGGGCCTAATGACTTGGGAGGTTCTGTCTTAGCTACTGGTAAAGAATAGTACCACAACAACTTCGGTTGTTATGGGTTTATTGCTCGCCCCAATGCAAGCCACCCAGTGCCAACATTCCGGAAAAGATGGCCCGGAGCCTGGATGGAGGAGTGGTTTTACGTTAAAATGATTTAAAGGAAAGAGAAGATATCAAGGAAGTTATCCAGCGCCCCATCTGGTCCCGCTTCGTCCTCCAAAGGCCGAAGGTGAATATTGATAGCGACGTTGAAGAGTGTCAGAAGGCCTTTAGCACTGTGTGCTCCTTTATTGGCACGAGGGATTTAATTCAAGAGCACATAGCCTTCAGGGTATGGCCACTTGTGGAGAGCTGGGATATGCCGAAGGAGACCACAGCCGACTCCAGTGAGGGAGGTCTGGTCTGATTGAAGTATACTTTTAGATTTAGGGAGAAGTTTGATGAGCCAGATGATGACTGGCTGAAGTGCATTGAAGCTACCAGTGATGAGCTACTTGGGGCATACTCCAAGGCCGAAGATAATGCTTTGTCGGCAGCTTTTGGAGGTCGGGGCAAGAAAAGATTGAACATGGTATTTGATGCTATTGGCTTCGTATACCCTGATTACCGTTACCTGCTATGGGGGCAAGAGAAAAAGAGAAAAGCTTCCGCTTCGGCCATTGCAGCTGAGCCGAAGGGCAAAAAGATGAAGGTTCTGACCCACCGGCCGCGTTACATTGAACCGACCGTGGTGCCTAAAGTTGGCGCAGGAACCTCTTTAGCTGCCGAAGCAAAGAGAGTTGCTCCGATTAGGCAGAATACTAAAGAGCCGATTGTAGTGCCGAAGGTGCTTACAGTCGGGCCAGTCGAAGCTAGAGATGATAAGGCCGAAGAGCCACCGGTGGAAAAAGTGATAAAATGCCAGAAATCCTGAACCCACCGGCAGCGGCAGATTTGTCGAAGATGCATAAAGCTCCTATTGCAACTCCCAAGAGGAGGAGGATGGCCAGCGTGCTAGAAGCTGTTATAGAGACTACGAAGGCCTTGTGCCCTGCTCCTAAGAAAATTGCTGAAGCCCCAAAGTCCAAGATGTGGCCGAAGCTGGGCCTTCAGCGCCTATTGAGACGAAAGCCGTCGCGCCTGAAGATAAAGCTGATCCACAGGCTTCAGACGCTGGCATGGCAGAAGGGCCAGACGCGGGAGAAAGGGCAAAGTCTCCTGCCCCCGAAGCCGCTGTCAAGGATGCTGATTATATTTATCGTCATGCTTCGGGGAAAAAGTTGTCCGAATAAGAAGTTCTGGAAGCCAGACACTATGCGCGAAAATTGAAATATTTGAAGGGAGCTTTAGTGTTTAATAGCACTAACGATGACGACTTCTTATACTGTCTCCCGGACAACAAAGAGATATCTCTTTGCCGGGAGATAGCTAAAAGTATAGGATTCCTGAAGCTGGAAGATGGCCTTTCGATTTGTCGAAGGATGATCTTGCTGACAGCCTAGCTGATGAGGACATGGATGTGTTTCCCTCTGAGATACCCCCTGGATTACCACCTGAGTTGCCTCCAGATTTTTGGGTTAGTCCCACCTTTAACATTTCAGATTTGAAGCCATATATGGGTGACAAAGATGAGATCGAGACAAGGACGACTCCAATTCAAGAGGAGGAGGATGATGAGGACATCACTTCTATACATACAATGAATGGACCGATAACACGATCGTGTGCACGACAGCTAAATCTCCAGGTACGTTCTACCCTAGTCAATTGTGTTTTAGAGCTTACGCTTGGGGCCATGGATGTTTTGATAATTAGGAACCTTGGAGAGGACCAGCAAGGACTTGGGAAAGGCCTAGGTGTTGAGGAGGAGCAGCAAGGGCGCCACAACAGGAAGGAGATCAAGTCCGACTCGGCTGCGACTCCATCTCGGGTTCCAGGACCAGTCTGCACTAAAATGGACGCCCAAGGTGCATCCGGACTCCGATTGCGACGGACTTGATATGGTTGGAAAGATAAGGAGATTATCTAACCAACCCAACTAGTTCCACCCTAAAATTCGTCCGGATTCAACGGGAATCGTCGAAACAAGTCAGTGTTCAGATTCTGTTTTGGTGCTGCGACACCGTCTGTTGGGCCGTTGGGCCGTGTATCGCGTCGGAGCCCATTAGGGGCGAGTCCAGGGGTCACGCACGCCCTAATACTCTATTTATTCAGCAGCCACCGCCATATTAGGGTTGGATTTTTCTTAAGTTTAGATCTGTCAAGAACAGTCGCCGTAGATGGGTTTGTGAGACCCCAACTTGTGAGCTTAATCATTCATCCGCAATATTCTAGATTGTGTTCTTTCTTGTTCTTGCTTGTGTCTTCGATTCTCAGGCAGGAATTAGCCCTCGTGGCGAGGTCAATCGCGCAGTGCACGGTTGATAACCAGAGGAGAAGTGGTGCTGCGATTGCGGGGTTCTAGTCGTGTTGATTGGAAGCCAGATCGTTTGTGTGACATATAAAAGTTAACTTTTAAGTTGGAAACCAATGTATTTCATTGTCATACTCAATTCTTTCTTCTTTTTTACAGGGCTTGATTCTTAGTAATGCCTTGAGGGCACAAAAGAATACTGAAGACGAGAGCTGTATAATGGCTCTTAACAACCTTCGGTCCGAGGTGATTGAATTAAGAAACGAAGGTCTAGAGAAAGACAAAATTTTGATTTCATTGGTAAGCAAAGTAAAGGAAGACAAAGCTAATTATAAAACTCAGGCCGAAGCCCAGAAAACCGAAATTGAAGAGCTTCGGACACAGCTGGCCGAAGCTAAAGAGAACTGCGTGCTCGCACAGGCTAATCAAGAAATCAGCAAATATTGGAAAAATTATCTAGAGAAAAATGTTGAAAAACTTCGCGAATCCAAGGAAAGGTGCTTCAAGAAATCCTTGGATTGTGTGAAGAAATTGAAAACTAGCATCGCCAAAGTGGGTGCCTACTCTACTGAAGAAAACTTCATACGAGGCGACCCCGAGGGCGTCATTGAATGGATAAGTGGAGAAGCCGAAGCCTTCGAAGAAATTTTGAGTGATCGCGGGATGTTTGCGTGTTTTCCGGTGCACGGGGAATTTCAGCCATATTGGAGAAGGCCGGATGTGATCACGTTAAAATCATGGCCCAGGCCAAAGCTGCCTTCTCCGTAGATGATACGAAGGATCCTTCAGCTGAAGCAACTTTAATGGGCGGGAAATTTTATAATGATGTCTGGGTGAATGGTGGCCGAGAGCTGGCCCATGATATTATAAAAAAGAGCGAAAAAGACACCCACGACGCTCGAGCAGAAGCAAAACAAGCTGAAGAAGTTGCAGAACACGAAAGACGTATAGGTATTATTTTTTGGTTTTTTAGCTTCGGTACTTGTTTTGCGGCTTCGAACTAATCAATTTTACCTACTTCAGCTGAACTATCTTCGCCGCCAGAACCGTACGATCCCCTAGCTGATCCAGAAATGAATTAAGCGCTGGACATTATAAACATGGCAGACTCCATTATTGACGAAGTTGTCGACAAACTTTTAAACGAAGTTGCGAAAAAAAAATTCTCAGAGAAGAATAGACTCCATTATAAAATTATTTTGAAATGCTCGATGTATGAAACACTGGAATGAACATTAAGCTTTTATTGTAACAAGACTATGTAATATTTGATGTATGTAACCTTGAATCGAATATGTAAATTATTGTAATTTATTTCTTTGCGATGCATGAAACTTATATACATACTATTTTTGAGCCTTCGACGAAAAAACACCTTCCCTTCTTTTCATGCTTCGTAAAGAAAGAGATCCCTTCTTGTGACAAGGCTGATAAAGTTGTATTTCTTGAAGCTTACTTCGTGCCTTAGCACATTTTCATTTTGACGAAGCATTTGCCGAAGATTGGCTCCGTATTCGATTCTTGTGTCATTGATGCAATATGATGTATGATGTAATGTTATGCGAAATGATGTAATGATATGATGCAAAATGATGAGAATGCCGAAGACACACACCCACACGCCCACACTGGAACACACAAGCTCTACATCCCCTTAGGAACGACTTTTGAGCTTCTTCACCTTCTATTTTGGTGATATAAGTTCTGCATCCCCTTAAGAACGTCTTTTGAACTTCTTCGCCTTCTATTTTGGCGGTATAAGCTCTGCATCCCCTTAGGAACGACTTTTGAACTTCTTCGCCTTATATTTCGGTGGTATTTGGCTCTGCATTCCCTTTGGAACGACTTTTTAGCAGAAAACTTACGCTGCGCTCCCTTAGGAACGACTTTTTGTAGCTTCGTCAATTTTGGCTCTGCATTCCCTTAGGAACGACTTTTGAGCAGAAAACTTACACTGCACTCCCTTAGGAACGACTTTTGTAGCTTCGTCAATTTTGGCTCTGCATTCCCTTAGGAACGACTTTTGAGCTTCGTAAATCTGTGAGGAAGATATATCTCATTCTGATAGAAGCAAAATCATTACAAGAAGTTAAATCTAAGTTTTCATTGCTTGTTCCTTATTCAAAAAACAAAATAGCCTAGAAGATAAAAGTATTTCAGAAGCAGGATATTTCTCAGTATATGTGCTTTGATTCTGGTACAGTACTATTGACTGTACGAGCTTCGGAATCCTCCCTGAAGTCACGTTGTTGTTGAGAGTGCTGGCGCCCTTCTGGCTGCTGGCTTCGGGAATAAGTAGGTTATAGTGGTGGTGGCGGTGGAAGTTGAGGCCAAGAAGCTTGTGAATGGCTTGCCGAAGCAACAGAAGCTGCAGGTTGATTTCCCACATATTCTGGTATGTAAGGAGAGTGGCACGAAGCAGTATGTAAAACCTGCTTCGGCTGATTCTGCCGAGCTTCTGCTTCGGCTATCTCTTTTTGCTTCAGAATAGTGATATGGCACATTCTTGTAGTGCGGCCCTTGTCCTCACCACAGAATAAGCAATAGATTTTCCTGTGCTGATCCCCATATCTTCCTCTGAAGCCCCTGCCGCCTCTGCCCCTTGGAGCTGGTGGTCTGAAGGAGCTTTGCTGTTATCCCGAAGACTGTGAGGTGTGTTGTGGCCTCTGAAGGTGACTTCCTTTGTCATCATTCTGACTAGAGCTATGGATTGATCTGACATGCTTAGGATGGATTCTCCCTCCGAAGCCCCTAGTCATCTCAGAAAATCTGTAAGCTTCCTCCCTTCTTTGTCGGAAGTCATTATCAGCCCGAATGTACTCATCCATTTTCTGAAGCAGCTTCTCCAGAGTCTGGGGGGTTTTCTGGCGAAGTATTGGGCCATAGGTCCTGGCCGAAGACCCTTGATCATGGCCTCAATGATGATTTCATTGGGCACTCTGGGCGCTTGTGCTCTCAATCTGAGAGCACCTAGAGGGGGGGGGTGAATAGGTGATCCTGTAAAAACTTAAAACTTAAAGCCACAAACTTGATTAAGTGTTAGAGCAATAAAGCCAAGTGGCTAGAGAGGAGTTCTTGCGAAACACAATAACCACAAAGATATCAACACAGAGAGGCACAGTGGTTTATCCCGTGGTTCGGCCAAGTCCAACACTTGCCTACTCCACGTTGTGGCGTCCCAATGGACGAGGGTTGCAATCAACCCCTCTCAAGTGATCCAAAGATCCACTTGAATACCATGGTGTTTCTCTTCCATTCACTATATCTCTATTGCGAGGAATCTCCACAACTTGGAGTCTCTCGCCCTTACAAAAGATGATCACAAATGAACACGGAAGTAAGGATGGGATGAGCAACACACACAAGTCCACAGCAATACGCACAGACACGGCCAAGACTTGAGCTCAAATGAATATCTCAAAGTTCTCACTAGAACGGAGCTCAAATCACTAAGAATGTCAAACGAGTGCGCAAAGATGAAGTGTGAATGATCAAGAATGCTCAAAGTGTGCTTAGTGTCTTCCTCCATGCGCCTAGGGGTCCCTTTTATAGCCCCAAGGCAGCTAGGAGCCGTTGAGAGCATTCCAGGAAGGCAATTCTTGCCTTCTGTCGACTGGCGCACCGGACAGTCCGGTGCACCACCGGACGTTGTCTGGTGCGGATTTCTTTCCTGTTCTGGCGCAGCCGACCGTTGAAGGTTTGGAGCCATTGGCGCACCAGACACTGTCCGGTGCACACCGGACAGTCCGGTGCCCCCTTCATACCGTTGGCCTGGCCACGCGTCACGCGCGGATTGCGCGGCCGACCGTTGGCTCGGCCGACCGTTGGCTCACCGGACAGTCCGGTGCACACCGGACAGTCCGGTGTATTTTAGCCGTACGCCGCCGACGAAATCCCGAGAGCGGCCTTTTCACCAGAGCCAGCCTGGCGCACCGGACACTGTCCGGTGCACCCAGACTGAGCAGAGTCTTGGCTACTCGAGCCAAGTCTTTTCCAATAGTCTTTTCTCTGATTCTAGCACTTAGACAAATATGTTAGTACACAAAAACCAATGTACTAAGTCTAGAATCATACCTTTGTATTGATTTGTACTTTGTCCACCCTTTGACGTATACTCATTCCCTTAATGTGTGTTGAGCACTTAATCACCAAAATCTTATAGAAATGGCCCAAGGGCACATTTCCCTTTCAATCTCCCCCTTTTTGGTGATTTATGCCAACACAACAAAAAGCAACTAAAAGAAGTGCAACATCAATGCAAATGAGAACACAAATTTGTTTTGATTCACATTTGGCATATTTGGATCATTCTTTGCCACCACTTGGTTTGTTTTTGCAAATCAAACTCAATTTCCTATCTCTAAGTCAAATTCACTTGTTGAGGCATAGAGAAGGGTATTCTAAGAGAAATTGATCACTGATTCAAAAACTCCCCCTATTTCCCATAATCAAACATTCTCCCCACAAGAGACCAACTTTTGACAAAAAGAGACATTTAGAATTTTGACAAACCAAAAAGTCCTAACTCTATTATTTTCAAAATTTTTAAGTGGTAGCTGATCCATTTGTTGCTTTGGCCCTTAATTTCTCCCCCTTTGGCATCAAGCACCAAAACAGGATCATTTTTGGCCCTTAAACCCCATTGCCTCGCCAAAATTGTCACTTAAGAGCAAAAGGCAATAAGAGACGTGGAGATGAACTTGGAGTAAGTTACCCTCTTATCGGAGTGCAGTGGAAGTCTTTCATGGTCCAAGTCCACCATTCCCTTTCAATCCACCTTTGAGACTAGTTTAAGAACACTCAAGCACATGGTTAGTCCCAAAGAGTCAAGTTGTAGCACATCTCCCCCTAAATATGTGCATCACGTGCAAATGGACTTGTGAGGTCCGGGGAGTGCTTGTACAACTTGATCACCATAAACAAAATGCATAAAGAACATGATCAAGGCATAAAACACATGTATGCTATAAATCAATCCAAGTTCCGCGAATCTAAGACATTTAGCTCACTTCTCAACCTACAAAAGGTCTTCTCATCTAGAGGCTTGGTAAAGATATCGGCTAGCTGGTTCTCGGTGCTAACATAAAACACTTCAATATCTCCCTTTTGCTGGTGGTCTCTCAAAAAGTGATGCCGGATGTCTATGTGCTTAGTGCGGCTGTGTTCAACAGGATTATCCGCCATGCGGATAGCACTCTCATTATCACATAGGAGTGGGACTTTGCTCAGATTGTAGCCAAATTCCCTAAGGGTTTGCCTCATCCAAAGTAGTTGCGCGCAACACTGTCCTACAACAACGTACTCGGCCTCAGCGGTGGATAGGGCAACAGAAGTTTGTTTCTTAGAACTCCAAGACACCAGGGACCTTCCTAAGAATTGGCACGTCCCTGATGTACTCTTCCTATCAACCTTACATCCAGCATAATCGGAGTCTGAATATCCAATCAAGTCAAAGGTAGACCCCTTTGGATACCAGATTCCGAAGCAAGGCGTAGCGACTAAATATCTAAGAATTCACTTCACGGCCACTAAGTGACACTCCCATGGATCGGATTGAAATCTAGCACACATGCATACACTAAGCATAATATCCGGTCTACTTGCACATAAGTAAAGTAAGGAACCTATCATAGACCGGTATGCTTTTTGATCAACAGACTTATCTCCTTTGTTGAGGTCGACGTGTCCGTCAGTTCCCATTGGAGTCATTGCGGGCTTGGTGTCCTTCATCCCAAACCGCTTGATCAAGTCTTGCGTGTACTTCGTTTGAGAGATGAAGGTGCCGTCCTTGAGTTGTTTCACTTGGAACCCAAGGAAGTAGTTCAGCTCGCCCATCATCGACATTTCAAACTTTTGAGTCATCACCCTGCTAAATTCTTCACAAGACTTTTGGTTAGTAGAACCAAATATTATGTCATCTACATAGATTTGGCACACAAATAAGTCACCATCACAAGTCTTAGTGAATAAAGTCGGATCAGCTTTCCCAACCATGAAAGCATTAGCAATTAAAAAGTCTCTAAGGCATTCATACCATGCTCTTGGGGCTTGGTTAAGTCCATAGAGCGCCTTAGAGAGCTTACACACGTGGTCGGGGTACCGTTCATCCTCAAAGCCAGGGGGTTGCTCCACGTACACCTCCTCCTTGATTGGCCCGTTGAGGAAAGCACTCTTCACGTCCATTTGGAACAACCTGAAAGAATGGTGAGCGGCATAGGCTAACAATATGCGAATTGACTCTAGCCTAGCCACAGGAGCAAAAGTCTCCTCAAAGTCCAAACCTGCGACTTGGGCATAACCTTTTGCCACAAGTCTAGCCTTGTTCCTTGTCACCACTCCGTGCTCGTCTTGTTTGTTGTGAAACACCCACTTGGTTCCCACAACGTTTTGCTTGGGACGTGGTACCAGTGTCCAAACTTCATTTCTCTTGAAATTGTTGAGCTCCTCCTGCATGGCCAACACCCAGTCTAGATCTAGCAAGGCCTCTTCTACCCTGAAAGGCTCAATAGAAGAGACAAAAGAGTAATGCTCACAAAAATTAACTAATCTAGAGCGAGTAGTTACTCCCTTGCTAATATCACCCAATATCTGGTCGACGGGATGATTCCTTTGAATCGTCGCTCGAACTTGAGTTGGAGGGGCTTGAGGTGCTTCTTCCTCCAAAACATGATCATTTTGTGCCCCCCCTTGATCACACGCCTCTTCTTGATGAACATGTTCATCATCTTGAGTTGGGGGTTGCACCATTGTTGAGGAAGAAGGTTGATCTTGCTCCGTTTGTTCCTGTGGTCGCACATCTCCAATTGCCATGGTGCGTATGGAGTCCGTTGGAACATCTTCTTCATCTATATCATCAAGATCAACAACTTGCTCTCTTGGAGAGCCATTAGTCTCATCAAATACAACGTCGCTAGAGACTTCAACCAAACCCGATGATTTGTTGAAGACCCTATACGCCTTTGTATTTGAGTCATAACCTAACAAAAACCCTTCTACAGCTTTGGGAGCAAATTTAGAATTCCTACCTTTCTTCACTAGAATGTAGCATTTACTCCCAAATACACGAAAGTATGAAACATTGGGTTTGTTACCAGTTAGAAGCTCATACGAAGTCTTCTTGAGGAGGCGATGAAGGTAGACCCGGTTTATGGCGTGGCAAGCCGTGTTCACGGCTTCCGACCAAAACCGCTCGGGCGTCTTGAACTCTCCAAGCATTGTCCTTGCCATGTCGATAAGCGTCCTGTTCTTCCTCTCTACCACACCATTTTGCTGTGGTGTGTAGGGAGCGGAGAACTCGTGCTTGATTCCTTCCTCCTCAAGGTACTCCTCCACTTGAAGGTTCTTGAACTCGAACCCGTTGTCGCTCCTTATCTTCTTCACCTTGAGCTCAAACTCATTTTGAGCTCTCCTTAGGAAGCGCTTGAGGGTCCCTTGGGTTTCAGATTTATCCTGCAAAAAGAATACCCAAGTGAAGCGGTAAAAATCATCAACAATTACTAAACCATACTTACTTCCCCCGATGCTAAGGTAGGCGACGGGTCCGAAGAGGTCCATATGAAGTAACTCCAAAGGTCTTGACGTGGTCATCACATTTTTGATATGATGAGAGCTTCCCACCTGTTTGCCTGCCTGACAAGCTGCACAAGGTCTATCTTTTTCGAAATTTACATTTGTTAGTCCTAACACATGTTCTCCCTTTAGAAGCTTATGAAGGTTCTTCATCCCCACATGTGCTAAACGGCGATGCCACAACCAGCCCATGCTAGTCTTAGCTATTAAGCATGCATCTAGACCGTCCTACTCCTTTGCAAAATCAACTAAATAAAGTTTGCCGTCTAGTACACCCTTAAAAGCTAATGAACCATCACTTCTTCTAAAGACAGGCACATCTATATTTTTGAATAGGCAATTATAACCCATATTACAAAGTTGACTAACAGACAATAAGTTATATCCGAGCGATTCTACTAAAAACACATTAGAAATGGAATGCTCGGATGAAATTGCTATTTTTCCTAATCCTTTAACCTTGCCTTGGTTCCCATCACCGAATATGATTGAATCTTGGGAATCCTTGTTCTTGACGTAGGAGGTGAACATCTTCTTCTCCCCTATCATGTGGTTTGTGCATCCGCTGTCGATAATCCAGCTTGAGCCCCCGGATGCATAAACTTGCAAGGCAATTTAGGCTTGGGTCTTAGGTACCCAACTCTTGTTGGGTCCTACAAGGTTAGTAACAATGGTCTTAGGGACCCAAATGCAAGTTTTATCTCCCTTGCATTTTGCCCCTAATTTCCTAGCAATCACCTTCTTATCTTTTCTACAAATTGCAAAGGAAGCATTGTACGCATGATAAATTGTAGAAGGTTCATTAACTATTTTCCTAGGAACATGAGCAACATTTCTCCTAGGCATATGATGAATGACATTTTTCTTATGCATATCTCTACCATGCACATAGGAAGAACTTGATGCAAACATGGCATTTGAATCATAAGCATTATAACTCCTATCATGATGAACATTTCTAGAATATCTCCTATCATGGTACATGAAAGCATGGTTCTTTTGAGCACTATTAGTCATAGGAGCCTTCCCTTTCTCCTTGGCGGGAATGGGAGCCTTATGACTTGTGAAGTTCTTGGCTTCTCTCTTAAAGCCAAGTCCATCCTTAATTGCGGGGTGTCTACCAATCGTGTAGGCATCCCTAGCAAATTTTAATTTATCAAATTCACTTTTGCTAGTCTTAAGTTGGGCATTAAGACTAGCCACTTCATCATTTAATTTTGCAATGGAAACTAGGTGTTCACTACAAGCATCAATATTAAAATCTTTACACCTATTGCAAATCATAACATGTTCTACACAAGAGGTTGATTTATTAGCTATTTCTAACTTAGCATTCAAGTCATCATTGATACTTTTTAAGCTGGAAATGGATTCATGGCATGTAGACAATTCACATGAAAGCATTTCATTTCTTTTAATTTCTAAAGCAAGAGAATTTTGCGCACTTACAAATTTATCATGCTCTTCATATAAAAGATCTTCTTGCTTTTCTAAAAGTCTATTCTTCTCATTCAAAGCATCAATCAATTCATTGATCTTATCAATTTTAGTTCTATCTAATCCTTTGAATAAACATGCATAGTCTATTTCATCATCACTAGATTCATCATCACTTGAAGAAGCATATGTAATATTATTTCGAGTACTTACCTTCTTCTCCTTTGCCATTAGGCATGTGTGATGCTCGTTGGGGAAGAGGGACGATTTGTTGAAGGCCGAGGCGGCGAGTCCTTCGTCGTCGGAGTCGAACGATGAACAATCCGAGTTCCACTCCTTGCCAAGGTGTGCCTCGCCCTTAGCCTTCTTGTAGGTCTTCTTCTTTTCCCTCTTCTTTTCTTGATCCTGGTCACTATCATTATCGGGACAATTAGCAATAAAGTGACCAACCTTACCACACTTGAAGCAGGAGCGCTTTCCCTTCGTCTTGCTCTTGTTGGGATGCTCCTTGCGACCTTTGAGCGTCGTCTTGAAACGCTTGATGATGAGGGCCATTTCTTCCTCGTTAAGCCCGGCCGCCTCAACTTGCGCCACCTTGCTAAGTAGCGCCTCCCTGCTACTCGTTGCTTTGAGAGCAACGGTTTGAGGCTCGTGGATTGGGCCATTCAACGCATCATCAACGTATCTTGCCTCCTTGATCATCATTCGCCCGCTTACAAACTTCTCAAGTATTTCTTCGGGCGTCATCTTGGTGTACCTAGGATTCTCACGAATAAAGTTAACAAGATGAGGATCAAGGACGGTGAAGGACCTTAGCATAAGTCGGACGACGTCGTGGTCCGTCCATCGCGTGCTTCCATAGCTCCTTATTTTGTTGACGAGGGTCTTTAGCCTGTTGTACGTTTGGGTCGGCTCCTCCCCCCTGATCATTGCGAACCTTCCTAGTTCGCCTTCCACCAACTCCATCTTGGTGAGCATGGTGACGTCGTTCCCCTCATGTGAGATCTTGAGGGTGTCCCAGATCTGCTTGGCATTGTCCAAGCCGCTTACCTTATTGTATTCTTCCCTGCACAAGGATGCTAGAAGAATAGTAGTAGCTTGTGCATTCTTATGGATTTGTTCATTGATAAACATAGAATTATCCGAACTATCAAATTGCATTCCGTTTTCTACTATCTCCCATATACTTGGATGAAGAGAGAACAAATGACTACGCATTTTGTGACTCCAAAATCCGTAGTCCTCTCCATCAAAGTGAGGAGGTTTACCAAGTGGAATAGACAGCAAATGAGCATTGGAATTATGCGGAATACGAGAGTAATCAAAAGAAAAGTTCGAATTAACCGTTTTCTTTTTCTCCTCGTATTCGTCGTCCTTTTGAGAAGAGGAAGATTCATCGCTGTCGTAGTAGACAACCTTCCTGATGCGCCTCTTCTTCTTTCCATCTTTCTTCTTTTGACTCGAGCCGGAGTCATTGACTTTGTCGTCCCTTGGCTCGTTGAAGATGGACTCCTTCTCATTGTCGTTGACCACCATCCCCTTTCCCTTAGGATCCATCTCTTCGGGCGATTAGTCCCTTTCTTGAAGAGAACAGCTCTGATACCAATTGAGAGCACCTAGAGGGGGGGTGAATAGGTGATCCTGTAAAAACTTAAAACTTAAATCCACAAACTTGATTAAGTGTTAGAGCAATAAAGCCAAGTGGCTAGAGAGGAGTTCTTGCGAAACACAATAACCACAAAGATATCAACACAGAGAGGCACAGTGATTTATCCCGTGGTTCGACCAAGTCCAACACTTGCCTACTCCATGTTGTGGCGTCCCAACAGACGAGGGTTGCAATCAACCCCTCTCAAGTGATCCAAAGATCCACTTGAATACCATGGTGTTTCTCTTCCTTTCACTATATCCCGTTTGCGAGGAATCTCCACAACTTGGAGTCTCTCGCCCTTACAAAAGATGATCACAAATGAACATGGAAGTAAGGATGGGATGAGCAACACACACAAGTCCACAGCAATACGCACACACACACGACCAAGACTTGAGCTCAAATGAATATCTCAAAGTTCTAACTAGAATGGAGCTCAAATCACTAAGAATGTCAAACGAGTGCGCAAAGACGAAGTGTGAATGATCAAGAATGCTCAAAGTGTGCTTAATGTCTTCCTCCATGCGCCTAGGGGTCCCTTTTATAGCCCCAAGGCAGCTAGGAGCCGTTGAGAGCATTCCAGGAAGGCAATTCTTGCCTTCTGTCGACTGGCGCACCAGACAGTCCGGTGCACCACCGGACGCTGTCCGGTGCGGATTTCTTTCCTATTCTGGCGCAGCCGACCGTTGAAGGTTTGGAGCCATTGGCGCACTGGACACTGTCCGGTGCACACCGGACAGTCTGGTGCCCCCTTCATACCGTTGGCCTAGCCACGCGTCACGCGCGGATTGCGCGGCCGACCGTTGGCTCGGCCGACCATTGGCTCACCGGACAGTCCGGTGCACACCGGACAGTCCGGTGAATTTTAGCCGTACGCCGCCGACGAAATCCCGAGAGCGGCCTTTTCACCAGAGCCTGCCTGGCGCACCGGACACTGTCCGGTGCACCACCGGACAGTCCGGTGCACCCAGACTGAGCAGAGTCTTTGCTACTCGAGCCAAGTCTTTTCCAATAGTCTTTTCTCTGATTCTAGCACTTAGACAAATATGTTAGTACAAAAAAACCAATGTACTAAGTCTAGAATCATACCTTTGTATTGATTTGTACTTTGTCCACCCTTTGACGTATACTCATTCCCTTAATGTGTGTTGAGCACTTAATCACCAAAATCTTATAGAAATGGCCCAAGGGCACATTTCCCTTTCACAATCGCAAGAACCTTCGGACATACGCCTGAAGGTATTCCTCATGATCTTGTGTGCACTGGAACAAGGCCTAAGCAGTGACTGGCTTCGTCTGAAAGCCTTGAAAACTGGTAACCAGCATGTCCTTGAGCTTCTGCCATGACGTGATTGTCCCTAGCCGGAGAGAAGAGTACCATGTCTGGGCCACATTTCGGACTGCCATGATGAAGGACTTTGCCATGACAGCTATGTTGCCTCCATATGAGGATATTGTTGCCTCATAGCTCATCAAGAATTGCTTTGGGTCCGAGTGCCCATCGTACATGGGTAGCTAAGGTGGCTTGTAGGATTGTGGCCATGGGATAGCCTGCAATTCTGCTGCCAGGGGAGAAGCATCATCAAAAGTAAAGCTACCGTGATCTTCTTCTACCGTTGAATGAGCCCTCTTGACAAAGCTCCCTGTGTTGGGGCCTTCGGTCATGATCATCTTGAGTAAGATGACGCACTTCCTCAGCAGCTTCGTTGATCTTCTTCTGAAGGTCGGCCAGCCGGGCCATCTTCTCCTTTTTCCTTTGCACCTGCTGGTGAATGATTTCTAGGTCCCTGATCTCCTAGTCCAACTCCTCCTCCTGAAGTGTTGGACTGGTGGCCTTTCTCTTTTGGCTTCTGGCCTCTCGGAGAGAGAGAGAGTCTCCTAGTTTATGTCCAGCGGCTGCAGTGCAGCCCCTGGCGCTATTGTCTTCTTCGGCGGCATGACGAAGGTTGATGCTTTGCCGAAGATTGTGGAAGTGAGTACACCGGAGGTGGGCACCAATGTTGGGGACTTGTTCTCAAATGCTATGAATTAAGAACAAGGCAACACAAAATGTTAAAGGTTAATTCCCTTCGTCCTTCGAAGCATTATCTCCCTTAGGATATAATGATCTTCAGACAAAGGTCTTGAAGGACGAACCTTCATCATCGCAGTATATGTTAATTAAAGAAGAAGCATATGAAATATAAGAGAGAACATGAATAATCATATGACATCATTAATATATCTTTATTATATTATCGGGGACCATAATTAGGGGTACCCCCAAGACTCCTAATCTCAGCTGGTAACCCCCATCAGCACAAAGCTGCAAAGGCCTGATGGGTGCGATTAAGTCAAGGCTCAGTCCACTCAAGGGACACGATCTCGCCTCGCCCGAGCCCAGCCTCGGGCAAGGGCAGCCGACCCCGGAGGATTCACGTCTCGCCCGAGGGCCCCCTCAAGCAACGGACACACCTTCAGCTCGCCCGAGTCCCAGTCTTCGCCGAGAAGCAACCTTGGCCAGATCGCCACGCCAACCGACCGTATCGCAGGAGCATTTAATGCAAGGATCGCCTGACACCTTATCCTGACGAGCGCTCTTCAGTCGACAGAGCCGAAGTGACCGCAGTCACTTTGCCGCTCCACTGACCGACCTGACAAGAAGACAGCACCGCCTGCGTCGCTCCAACTGCTGTGCCACTCGACAGAGTGAGGCTAAAAGCAGCCAAGTCCGGCCTCGGGCGCCATAGGAAGCTCCGCCTCGCCCGACCCCAGGGCTCGGCCCCTGTCTCGGCCTCGGACGACGAACTCCGCCTCGCCTGACCCCAGGGCTCGGGCTCAGCCTTGGCCCCCGTCTCGGCCTCGGACGACGAACTCCGCCTCGCCCGACCCCAGGGCTCGGGCTCAGCCTCGGCTCCGGAAGACGACGAACTCTGCCTTGCCCGACCCCAGGGCTTAGACTCAGCCTCGACTCCAGAAGACGACGAACTCTGCCTCGCCCGACCCCAGGGCTCGGACTCAGCCTCGGCTCCGGAAGACGACGAACTCCGCCTCGCCCGACCCTAGGGCTCGGACTCAGCCTCGACTCCGGAAGACGACGAAGTCCGCATCGCCCGACCCCAGGGCTCGGACTCAGCCTCGGCTTCGGAAGACGACGAACTCTGCCTCGCCCGACCCCAGGGCTCGGACTCAGCCTTGGCCTCGGACGACGGTCCCCGCCTCGCCCGACCCGGGGCTCGGACTCGACCTCGACCTCGGAGGAGCCTCCGCCTCGCCCGACCCAGGGCTCGGACCGACCACGTCATAGGGGGGCCATCATTACCCTACTCCTAGCTAGCTCAGGCTACGGGGAACAAGACCGACGTCCCATCTGGCTCGTCCCGGTAAACAAATAATGATGGCGCCCCGCGTGCTCCATGACGACGGCGGCTCTCAGCCCCTTACGGAAGCAAGGAGACGTCAGCAAGGACTCGACAGCCCCGACAACTATCCTTCCACAAGGCTCCAGCGCTCCTCTGACGGCCACGACATTACATGAACAGGGTGCCAAAACCTCTCCGGCTGCCACGACGACATGTACTTAGGGCTCTAGCTCCTTTCTGCTAGACACGTTAGCACACTGCTACATCCCCCATTGTACACCTGGGCCCTCTCCTTACGCCTATAAAAGGAAGGTTCAGGGCTCTCGTATGGGAAGGTTGGCCGCGCAGGAGAACGGGCCGACGCGTAAGTCCCTCGCTCTCTCCCACGCGGATGCTTGTAACCCCCTACTGCAAGCGCACCCGACCTGGGCGCAGGACAACACGAAGGCCGCGAGTTTCCCCTTTTGCCTGTCTCCTCTCCCCCCTTCGTGCTCCGTCTTGCGCCGACCCATCTGGGCTGGGACACGCGGCGACAATTTACTCGTCGGTCCAAGGACCCCCCAGGGTCGAAACACCGACAGTTGGCGCGCCAGGTAGGGGCCTGCTGCGTGTTGACGAACAGCTTCCCGTCAAGCTCCAGATGGGTAGTCTCCAACAACCTTTCCAACCCGGGACGATTCTCCGTTTCGGGAGTCTTGAGTTCATGTCCCTCGACGGCAGCTACGACATGGTACTCCTTCCTCCGCCGTGCGACAGCGACAATGGCGGTCGACAGCCCGCCCGCCTGCGGCGGAATCAACGACGTCTTCCCCACGTGGCGGAAGAACAACATTTGGGTTTGTCCCGTCGCCTCCCCCACCGACGGAGGAGGAGGCGGGGCAACCATGGCCAAGCAGGAGGCGGCACCTCGCCGGCTGTCGAGCGAGTCGACGGCGTCGGCGCCCCAACGAGGGACACGTCGGGCGACGACCTCGCGTCTGAGATGAAGACGAGCGTCGTTTCCCCGCAACACGCCAACTCCAAGCGAACGAACGACGCCAGCACGATCACGAGGGACTTGCTAGGCGTCACCCTCGTACCTAAGACGACGGTGCAGTCCGCCCCTGACGCGACTTCGTCACCGCCTGTCGACCAAGAGGTACCGACCGGTTCCCATCTCGTGCCTTTTAGATCCAGCTGCGACCCACCGAGCGACCTCGCCTCGGTGGACGCTTTCGTAAAGGCACATACAAACCCTCCGGGGTATCATATGCGGTCACCCTGGGACCGGCTGACGGCCGTCTCTACCTACGGGCCCTCAGGTTCCGAGGAAGATGACGAGCTCGACTTTTGTTGGGATTTCTCCGGGCTCGGTAACCCCAGTGCCATGCGGGACTTCATGACCGCATGCGACTACTGCCTTTCCGATTGTTCCGACGGTAGCCGCAGCTTCGGCGATGATGACTGCGGCCCAAGTCGTGAATGTTTCCACGTCGATCTAGGGGGTCCCGGCGAAGGCAACCATCTTGGTATAACGGAAAACGGTGATCCCCCTAGGCCTGCGCCTCGCATTGACATCCTTCGGGAGCTAGCTGTGGTCCCAGTCCCTGCAGGGGGTCAGGACGCACAACTCAAGCAAATCCGCGAGATGCAGGCCAGGCTCGACGAGGGAGCAGGAACACTTGAGCAGTTCCGGCGGAACATCGGGCAGGAATGGGCAGACCGAGCTCCGGCCGGAGAAGCGCGTCATCTACCCTAGGGCATCCAGCTCCGCATTGCCGACGACGTCAGGGCAAGGCCGCCACCGGCTTCCAGTGGGGTCGGCCAGAACCTGGCTGCGGCAGCAATACTACTCTGCGCGATGCCGGAACCATCAACCACCAAAGGGCGGCGTATCCAGGGAGAGCTCAAGAATCTCCTGGAGGATGCCACGGTCCGACGGGCCGAAAGCTCTGCCTCCCGAAGGCAGGGGTACCCCTCGGAGCATCGCGCCGTGACTTCTCGATTTATGAGGGAAGCCTCGGTCCACACCGGGTGCACGCGCAACACGGCGCCTACGGCCCCGGGTCGCCTCGGCAACGAGCACCACCACCACGACCGTCGAGCCCACCTCGATGAGAGGGTGCGCCGAAGCTACCACCCCAGGCATGGGGGACGCTACGACAGCGGGGAGGATCGGAGTCCCTCGCCCGAACCACCCGGTCCGCAGGCTTTCAGCCGGGCCATACGACGGGCGCCGTTCCCGACCCGGTTCCGAACCCCGACTACCATCACAAAGTACTCGGGGGAGACGAGGTCGGAACTGTGGCTCGCGGACTACCGGCTGGCCTGCCTGCTGGGTGGAACGAACGATGACAACCTCATCATCCGCAACCTCCCCCTGTTCCTCTCCGACACCGCTCGAGCCTGGCTGGAGCATCTGCCTCTGGGGCAGATCTCCAACTGGGACGACCTGGTCCAAGCCTTCGCCGGTAACTTCCAGGGCACATACGTGCGCCCTAGGAACTCCTGGGATCTCCGAAGCTGCCGCCAGCAGCCGGGAGAGTCTCTCCGGGACTACATCCGGCGATTCTCGAAGCAGTTTACCGAGCTGCCCAACGTCACCGACTCGGATGTCATCGGCGCATTCCTCGCCAACACCACCTGCCGCGACCTGGTGAGCAAGCTGGGTCGCAAGACCCCCACCAGGGCGAGCGAGCTGATGGACATCACCACCAAGTTTGCCTCTGGCCAGGAGGCGATTGAGGCCATCTTCTGGAAGGACAAGCAGCCCCAGGGCCGCCAGCCGGAAGATGTCCCTGAGGCGTCCACTCAGCATGGCACCAAGAAGAAGGGCAAGAAGAAGTCGCAAGCGAAACGCGACGCTGCCGACGCGGACCTTGTCGCCGCTGCTGAGTACAAGAACCCTCGGAAACCTCCCGGAGGTGCCAATCCCTTCGACAAGATGCTCAAGGAGCCGTGCCCCTATCATCAGGGGCCCGTCAAGCACACCCTTGAGGAGTGCGTCATGCTTCGGCGCCACTTTCACAAGGCCGGGCCACCTGCGGAAGGTGGCAGGGCCCACACCAACGACAAGAAGGAGGATCACAAGGCAGAGGAGTTCCCCGAGGTCCACGACTGCTTCATGATCTACGGTGGGCAAGTGGCGAACGCCTCGGCTCGGCATCGCAAGCAAGAGCGTCGAGAGGTCTGCTCGGTAAAGGTGGCGGCACCAGTCTACCTAGACTGGTCCGACAAGCCCATCACCTTCGACCAGGGCGACCACCCCGACCGCGTGCCGAGCCCGGGGAAATATCCGCTCGTTGTCGACCCCGTCATCGGCAACGTCAGGCTCACCAAGGTCCTCATGGACGGAGGCAGCAGCCTCAACATCATCTACGCCAAGACCCTCGGGCTCCTGCGGATCGATCTGTCCTCGGTCCGGGCAGACGCTGCACCTTTTCACGGGATCATCCCCGGGAAACGCGTCCAACCCCTCGGACAACTCAATCTGCCCGTCTGCTTCGGGACTCCCTCCAACTTCCGAAGGGAAACCCTCACGTTCGAGGTGGTCGGGTTCCGAGGAACCTACCACGCAGTGTTGGGGAGGCCATGCTACGCCAAGTTCATGGCCGTCCCCAACTACACCTACCTCAAGATCAAGATGCCGGGCCCCAATGGGGTCATCACCGTCGGCCCCACGTACCGACACGCGTACGAATGCGACGTGGAGTGCGTGGAGTACGCCGAGGCCCTCGCCGAATCCGAGGCCCTCATCGTCGACCTGGAGAGCCTCTCCAAGGAGGCGCCAGACGTGAAGCGCCATGCCGGCAACTTCGAGCCAGCAGAGACGGTTAAGTCCATCCCTCTCGACCCCAGCAACGACACCTCCAAGCAGATCTGGATCGGCTCCGGGCTCGACCCCAAATAGGAAACAGTGCTCGTCGACTTTCTCCGCGCGAACGCTGAAGTCTTTGCATGGAGTCCCTCGGACATGCCTGGCATACCGAGGGATGTCGCCGAGCACTCGCTGGATATCCGAGCTGGAGCCCGACCCGTGAATCAGCCTCTGCGCTGATTCGACGAAGAAAAGCGCAGAGCCATAGGTGAGGAGATCCACAAGCTAATGGCTGCAGGGTTCATCAAAGAGGTATTCCACCCCGAATGGCTTGCCAACCCTGTGCTTGTGAGAAAGAAAGGAGGGAAATGGCGGATGTGTGTAGACTACACTGGTCTAAACAAAGCATGTCCGAAGGTTCCCTACCATCTGCCTCGCATCGATCAAATCGTGGATTCCACTGCTGGGTGCGAAACCCTGTCTTTCCTCGATGCCAACTCAGGGTATCACCAAATCAGGATGAAAGAGTCCGACCAGCTCGCGACTTCTTTCATCACACTTTTTGGCATGTACTGCTACGTTACTATGCCATTTGGTTTAAGGAATGCGGGTGCGACGTACCAAAGGTGCATGAACCACGTGTTTGGCGAGCACATTGGTCGAACGGTCGAGGCTTACGTCGATGACATCGTAGTCAAGACGAAGAAAGCCTCCGACCTTCTTTCCGACCTTGAAACGACATTCCGGTGTCTCAAGGCGAAGGGCGTGAAACTCAATCCCGAGAAGTGTGTCTTCAGAGTCCCCCGAGGCATGCTCTTGGGTTTCATCGTCTCCGAGCGGGGCATCGAGGCCAACCCGGAGAAAATTGCGGCCATCACCAACATGGGCCCCATCAAAGACTTGAAAGGCGTACAGAGGGTCATGGGATGCCTTGCGGCTCTGAGCTGTTTCATCTCGCACCTCGACGAAAGAGGCCTACCTCTGTACCGCCTCTTAAGAAAGGTTGAGTGCTTCACTTGGACCCCCGAGGCCGAGGAAGCCCTCAGGAACCTGAAGGCGCTCCTTACGAACACGCCCATTTTGGTGCCCCCAGCTGCCGGAGAAGCCCTCTTGATCTACGTCACCGCTACCACTCAGGTGGTCAGCGCTGCGATCGTGGTTGAGAGACGAGAAGAAGGGCATGCATTTCCCGTCCAGAGGCCGGTCTACTTCATCAGTGAGGTACTGTCTGAGACCAAGATCCACTACCCACAAATTCAGAAGCTGCTGTACACAGTGATTCTGACGCGACGGAAGTTGCGACACTACTTCGAGTCTCATCCAGTGACTGTGGTGTCATCCTTCCCCCTGGGGGAGATCATCCAGTGCCGAGAGGCCTCGGGTAGGATTGCGAAGTGGGCGGTGGAAGTCATGGGCGAGACAATCTCGTTCGCCCCTCGGAAGGCCATCAAGTCCCAAGTCTTGGCGGACTTTGTGGCTGAATGGGTCGAAACCCAGCTTCCAGCAGCTCCGATCCAACCGGAGCTCTGGACCATGTTTTTCGATGGGTCGCTGATGAAAACAGGGGCAGGCGCGGGCCTGCTCTTCATCTCGCCCCTCAGGAAGCACCTCCGCTACGTGCCGCGCCTCTATTTCCTGGCGTCCAACAACGTGGCTGAGTACGAGGCTCTGGTCAACGGGCTGCGCATCGCCATCGAGCTAGGGGTCCCACGCCTCGACGCTCGCGGTGACTCACAGCTTGTCATCGACCAAGTCATGAAGAACTCCCACTGCCGCGACCCGAAGATGGAAGCCTATTGCGACGAGGTTCGGCGCCTGGAAGACAAGTTCTACGGGCTCGAGGTCAACCACGTCGCCCGATGATACAACGAGACTGCGGACGAGCTGGCTAAGATAGCCTCGGGGCGAACAACGGTTCCCCCGGACGTCTTCTCCCGAGACCTACATCAACCCTCAGTCAAGACTGACGACACGCCCGAGCCCGATAAGGCCTCGACCCAGCCCGAGGCACCCTCGGCTCAGCCTGAGGCACCCTCGGCCCCCGAGGGTGAGGCACTGCGCGTCGAGCGGCTCAGCCCGAGGCACCCTCGGCCCCCGAGGGTGAGGCACTGCGCGTCGAGGAAGAGCGGAATGGGGTCCCGCCTAATCGAGACTGGTAGACCCCGTACCTGCAATATCTCCACCGAGGAGAACTGCCCCTCGACCGAGCCGGAGCTCGGCGACTAGCACGGTGCGCCAAGTCGTTCGTCTTGCTGGGGGACGGGAAGGAGCTCTACCACCGCAGCCCCTCCGGCATCCTCCAGCGATGCATATCCATCACCGAAGGCCAGGAGTTATTACAAGAAATACACTCGGGGGCTTGCGGTCATCACGCAGCGCCTCGAGCCCTTGTTGGAAACGCTTTCTGACAAGGTTTCTACTGGCCGACCGTGGTGGCCGACGCCACTAGAATTGTCCACACCTGCCAAGGGTGTCAATTCTACGCAAGGCAGACCCACCTGCCCGCCTAGGCTCTACAGACAATACCCATCACCTGGCCGTTTGCTGTGTGGGGTCTGGACCTCGTCGGTCCCTTGCAGAAGGCACCCGGGGGCTACACGCACTTGTTGGTCGCCATCGACAAATTCTCCAAGTGGATCGAGGTCCGACCCCTAAACAACATCAGGTCCGAACAGGCGGTGGCATTCTTCACCAACATCATCCATCGCTTTGGGGTCCCGAACTCCATCATCACCGACAATGGCACCCAGTTCACCGGTAGAAAGTTCCTGGACTTCTGCGAGGATCACCACATCCGGGTGGACTGGGCCGCCGTGGCTCACCCCATGACGAATGGGCAGGTAGAACGTGCCAACGGCATGATTCTGCAAGGGCTCAAGCCACGGATCTACAACGACCTCAACAAGTTTGGCAGGCGATGGATGAAGGAACTCCCCTCGGTGGTCTGGAGTCTGAGGACAACGCCGAGCCGAGCCACGGGCTTCACACCGTTCTTTCTAGTCTATGGGTCCGAGGCCATCTTGCCCACAGACTTAGAATACGGTTCCCCGAGGGCGAGGGCCTACGACGACCAAAGCAATCGAACCAACCGAGAAGACTCACTGGACCAGTTGGAAGAGGCTCGGGACATGGCCTTACTACGCTCGGCGCAGTATCAGCAGTCCCTACGACGCTACCACGCCCGAGGGGTTCGGTCCCGAGACCTCCAGGTGGGCGACTTGGTGCTTCGGGTGCGACAAGACGCCCGAGGGCGGCACAAGCTCACGCCTCCCTGGGAAGGGTCGTTCGTCATCGCCAAGGTTCTGAAGCCTGGGACATACAAGCTGGCCAATAGTCAAGGCGAGGTCTACAGCAACGCTTGGAACATCCGACAGCTACGTCGCTTCTACCCTTAAGATGCTTTCAAGTCGTTCGTACACCTCGTTCACATACAAAGTCTAACCATCAAGGAAGGGTCAGCCTTGCCTCGGCAAAGCCCGACCCTCCCTCGGGGGCTAGAAGGGGGGAACCCCCCCTGCGTCAAAATTTTCCTCGAAAAAAGTCTTCCATCAAAACGACTTTCGCGTCTCCCGGCTATATCAGTAACAGGACCCCAAGAAACGAATAAGGGTGCATGAAAGTGGCAAGGCCAACCGAGCCAAGGGACTCCTACGCCTCTGGGATACGGATACCTCACTCGTCGCCTACCACGAAAAATAACTCTTACTTGGGTAAGCAATCCTGCTATTGACGAACGAGTCCGGATACGCAAAACAGGAGGAAAAGAGACACAATCTTATATTACAATGATAAAGTGTTCGGGCCTCGGCGGCCGCAAAAGACACATATGCATTCAAAATAAACTGCTCCGGCAGAATCAAGCGTCGCCTGGAGAAGGAGCCGCGCCCTCGGCTTCGTCCCCACCCTCGGCAAGATCCGCCCCGGCCTCGGACGACGACGCAAGCAGGAGGATCTCTGCTTCGAAGGTGGTCGCCATCACCATGCTTGGGCCCGCGGCGGCCGCATCAAGCCTCTGGACTTCGGCTAGGGCAGCTTCATCTTCGTCGGGAAGGCAATACCCCTCGCTGACCCGCTCCAGATCCACGTCGTAGTGGGATGCGAGCACGGCGAAGGCCCGCCTGACGCCGTGAGGCAGCGCCTCGCGGAGTCTGCCGCGCGCGTGGTCACCCAAGGCCTGCAGGCGACTCTGAGGGGAGCTTCCCGAGGGGACGTCGTTGAAACCAAAGACCCGACAGAAGGCCGAGATGGCCTCGGACATGGCCGCGTGGTCGGCCTCCCTCTGCTCGGCCACCTGGGCAAGTGCCTTGGTGGACTCATCGAGGGCAGACTCGAGCCCTACAAACAGCCAAAGCAGAAGACTTCAAACACTGGTTGAGGAACGAAGCTGAATCAAAATATGAAGACACACCTTCGGCTCGGGCACACTGCTCCGAGGATGCGGCTTGGGCCGCGGCTAGATCTGCCACAAGGGCTCTGGCCCGAGCAGACGCCTCGGCTAACTGGACTCCAAGAGCCTCAGCCCGGCTTTCAGCCTCGGCGGCCTGACCCCGAGATTGGTCCCGCTCGCTGATGACCTGGCCAAGCTCCGACTGCTGCCGCTGCGCCTCTGCGCGTGCCGCCGCTGCCTCCACCTCCAGATGGACACAGAGCAACCGAAGGTCCGCCACCTCGGCGCTCCGTTGGGAGAGGCGCTCGGTAGCCCCGGCAAGCGTGGTCCTCAGGGACCATAGCGAACCCCAGACATTGGCCTTGCGGCGGATGAACGACGACTTGGTGGCGCTCAGATCCGTCAGATCTTGAGGAAAGGAAGCGGGGCGTCACAAAGAATGCCGTGAACACGTGAAAGGTATGCTTGAACTCATTACCTGGAGGATCTTGGGAACGTCCCTGCGAAGGACCTCCAAGGTCGACCGAAGCGACCCCACCGTTGCCTCGGCACACTCATGAAGCCCGTCCCAAGACTGCTCCTCTCACTAATCGTCAAGGACGAAGAGGGGATCCGAAGCCCCACTGGTCCAGAACCGGAGCGACTGACGCCGCCCATCGAGATTGCGTCGCGCGGGGACGAGGCTGCCGCTCCCTAGGATGGGTCGCGGTTTCGCGCCACCCTCCTCCGAGGCATCAGGTAGCAGCGCCTCGGCCATCTCAGCATCGGCGGCGACGGGTGACTCCACGGCCAGAACGGCAACGGCCTCGGCAGCAGCCGGTGCTAGCACCGGCAACGCGTCTGGTGGGCCCGAGGCCACAGCCGAGCCAGCAGCCTCCCCCAGTGCAGCGGCCGCCTCGACAGAGGAGTCAACCTCGGGAGCTCGCCCCACGGCAACTGGTGTCGCCTGAGCCCCCCGCTTTGGGGTGTCTTGCGAGGAGGTCAGCTGGCCGGCGAGGCCCGGCGCGACACTAGCCGGAGAAGCCGACGCCGTCTTGAGGACCTTCCGGGGAGCCAGACCGGTCGAACCGTGCCTTCGCTTGCTAAGGAGAAAGGGAAAACCAGGATCAGGACATACGAAGGAGGAGCCAGGACGAAGGTATCCTAAGATACTTACCCACTCCGGGCCATGATCAATCGTGCATGTGGGGAGGTCTCTCGAACCTTGATCCTCGAAGGTACCACCGAAGTCTGCCCCGCTGCCGGCTTCGGTACCATCCTTGCCTTGGGCGCCCGAGGCACCCGAGGGACGGACTGCCCAGGCGTAGCCACGACGACCCGAGGATCACCCTCCTGCGCGGTCGACACGGGCAACGGTTCTCGGGGAACAGGCGGCTCGGCCTGACTTCCCGGGGTCACCTCAACTACCTCGGCCAAGGGGTCAAGTACCCCCTCGGCCTGCCCCTGTTCTTCAGACCGGGACCCCGACGTCCCGGCCCCAGATACCGACGGTGCCAGCCTACTCGGGGGCTGGCTCGACGACCCCTGGCCCAGCCTTAGATCCGGGCTGAGGCCGAGGCGGGCAGCCATGTCGTCGTCTTCATCATTGTCTTCATCGTCGTCGTCGTCGTCAGGCGTCTCCGGTGATGTGACACCCCAGTGTCACCTAGGGTTTCTCTCAAATGCCAAACCAAGAATCATTATTTCATGTGAATCAAAGTAAGCATGAGCATCAAAATAACTTAAGTAATAAAGAATTCACCAAGTATATACTTAAAAGTGTCATGATCAAAACAATTGAGACTTTTAAAAGATAAGAATGTGCAACCCTAATTAAAGACCCTCAGTGAGCCCCATGAGAAAAATTCAAGAAAATAAGAAAAAGGGTATGGAAAGTTTAAAATTATGAATTGAGCCAATTATAAAAATTAAAGTATATTTAATGGGCAACAAGAAATGTTGAGGAAACTTAGCCAAAATACCTCAAATAAAACCCCAAATCAAGCTTCTCATGTGGGGACTTAATGGGAATTCTGAATTTCAGAATTCTGAAATTCAGTCCTTGAGCCAAAGATCAGGGATGTTCACCTTGATCCCTAACTCGAATCCTAATGGCCCCATTAACAAAATTGTGTCTAACTAACCCCTCTGTCGTGTGCCAGAAGATGGCATTGGGACGTGAGCCCTAGACACGACAAAACCTTGGATTTGCCTCGGGTTTGGGCAGGGAGACAGACCAAATTTCCTGGCTCCATATCTCTGCAACCAGTAGGCAAAATTCTATGACCCCCACACAAGAATGGTAGCTTGTAGGGAGGAGAAGAGGTTTTGTGCACTGACCAAGGTGAGAGCAGGCTCGGATGAGCGACCACACGCGCCAGAACTTGGGCAGAACGCACGGGCACACGTGTTCGACCCTGGTCGGCACGCTAGAGCTCGCCCAACCCGCGCGCGCGCTCACCCCGGCGTCCGGTCAAGTCCGCCGCGCGCCCACGCCCTCGGCCGTGCCCGCCCGCGCCTATAAAGCCTCCCCGGGCGCACCTCTCTTCGCCCCGCACTCACCCTCACCGGCCAGCCACCTTTCCTTAGCTCCGGCGAGCTTAATTCTGCCCGCCATTGCCGCCAGAGCTTCGGCCACCGTGGCCAGCCCACTCCAGCCACCCTCAAGTCAAGCCAGTGCTTCGGCTAGCTCCGCCAGTAGCCCGTGAAGCTTGCCAAGCCCTCGGACCCGGCCGGACTTCACCGGAGGCCCGAGATCGACCTCACCGGACTTCGGTCTTCCACCGCCGCGCGTGGACCGAGCTATCCAGTGAGTCCCCGCCCAATTCCTTGCGCTCATATCTTCTCTGGCATCCCGTGGACCTCCCTGACCCATTTGATTGAACTATCGCGCCGTGACCAGGCCGGTCTCCTCGCCGCCGACGAGCATCCCCGCCTGCGCGCGTGGACCGGCCGACTCCGGCCATCTCCGACGGTGTTCCGCACACCGTTGTGATCCCCGAGACCTCCCCTTCGTCCTCGACCACTTCACCTGAGCAATCTCGCCGCTGGTAAGCCCCTCCGCCCTTTCTTCTGCCGCGGTTACTGTTTAAGGTAGAAGAAGGACCTCGGGTTAGGAATTGTAGAACCCGAGGGCTTTTCTGTAATGTCAGTGACTCATGTGAATAGTAGCCTAAGGGCTGATTCGCGAAGAAAACTTAGAAAACCCGCCAGGGACCCCAGTGCAAAGTGGATTTCCATTTAAACCAATTCTGTTATTCTTTTAAAATGACCAGAGAACTTAGAAAATCCATAACTTGATGAAATCTTAATAGAAAGTTGTCAAACCAATTTTACTAGCTCCTGTATATTATAATCTATCATTTAAAAATAGTAGACCCTATACTTTCTGTTCAAAGTTTTAGAGTTTAGAAATTAAAACAGAAACCCACTAAACCTTGTTTAATTAAGGAAAATTAGTTTTTCTTCTGTGCTGAACTTAAGAAAATTTGTAGATGATCAAACCTCATTTAGACACTGTTTAAAAATAGTAGGAACCCCAGCATTAGAAATTATGATGTGCTTATTCATTGAAAGCTATTTTGCCCAAAACATAGGAAAAATCAGAAAGGCATTAGAAATTAATGAACAGTGATCAAGATTATTTTTCCTAGTTTACTTATGTAATAGAGAACCTAGGAAAAATACAGAGCCTATTAATTTGGACCAGTTTTGAATTAAAATGATTTATTTAGCCTTATATAGACTGAAAATCAATTATTAGAGAGGCAAAACTATAACCAAAATGCTTAATAAAAATCCAGTAGACTTATAACCACCAGAGCCCCACTACAAAAATATAGAGCACCTCAGCCCAACTTTTTAAGTAAGGAAAATAAATACAAAGTGATAATAAGTCGTTTTCTAAATAATTCTTGAATAACCCCTGATGATGCAATAATGGGCAACCAAAATTTTGCTAAGATCATAATGTGATGAACTACCAGAGAAAAATGCAAACCCATGAAAAAGAAGCAAACTCATACCTATTGCTAATAATTTAAAAGAAAGGCCACTTAATTCAAATAATGCATACCACCCCTTCCCTTAAGCAAATAGAGGCCAAACTTCAGAATGATTGCTCTTGCACAAAATACTAACTATGAAAAATAAGAACTCTGTTGTTTAATGTGTTTCAAATATAGTGATAATAGAAAGCACCCATTTGGCTAGAAACTTGAGAAAAACATAGAAAAATAGTTAAAAGGTAGTAATGACTAGAAATTTGTATCAAATCATGTTATAACACCTAAAAGCCAGCAAAAATAAGTTTTAGAGAATTACCCACTGTTAAATAATAGTTGTAGTTCAAAGCACCCCTTCTGCCCTAAAATTTGATAATTTTATCCAGAGAAAACTATTCACTTTCTGATCCCCAAGTTTTGCGACAGAGAAACACACACCAGTAACAAGCCACTGTAATTTTTGCAGAATTTTTAGAATTTTATAATAGCAACTTGTAGTTCAAACCTACTCCAAAACCTTAAGAGAATGAAAGAAAAGGGAAGAAGAAATAAACCTCACCTCAATAAATCTAACTTGAGTACTTATCATTTATCCCTAAGACTTAAAAAGAATTCAGTGGAACCCCAAAAATAAACCTACCACTTACCTTAGCTAAGTTTAACCCAATTTACCAAGTATACCACTAAGGGTTTACATAAGTAAAGTTAACTTGTTTAACCTCAAAAGATCATACACCTTTAAAGTTGTAATTTCTAAAAGCACATATCATATCATGCATATATCTTACGCATTGCATTCATTAGATTGTAATCTTGCCGACGGAGAGTACGTGCTCATCCCCAAGCAAGGACCTGTCCAAGAGGAGGACCAGGAGCAGGCTTTAGAGGCTGCTATTGAGGATCTCCCCGCAGCCCCAGCAATTGAAGGCAAGCCCCGGTTTTAAGCATAACCTGTTAATTATGCTATTTTACTACACTTAATGATTGTAGGATTGCAATGTGCACTTAAGTGTAGGAGTTGCTTGAAACCTCTAGTTGCATGAACTTAGGATTCCTTTTGAGATGAATACTAGTATGCTAGGTCGAGTAGCTGCTTGCTAATCAGGATCTCGGTAGAAGTCGAGTGATTTTTCTAGCACTCGCGCGAGGTCAGGAATTGATTGTATTCATCTTGATAACGGGATCTATGTTAGTCTATGGACTTGGATCTAGGGAGGATGCCTTGTCCATGAGACGGGAAAAATGGATTAAGGATTAATGTGTGGATACCTGAGTCAAGCTTTTGAACGTACTAAGCACATGCCGGGAAAAATGGTAACCGGTAAACCTAGTACCTGAGTGAAGCCGAGCGTGGACTTTATCCCTCATGCGACCTGAGACTGGGTCTCCCATGCTAGCTATGGTGGGTACAAGTGCGATCACTGCACGGCGGCAGCCGGGGTCAGTGGAGCATTGTATGCCAAGGCGGTGAGGCCTGGACGCGAACGGGGAATCAATGGGGACGGTTGTCATGTGTGGGGTCGGAGTACCCCGACATGCCGTGTGTTTAGGTTTACCTTGCAAGGATAAAACTCGATTCGAATCGTCTGCTTCTCGCAGCTAATAAGACTGCTTGATTCCTTGTACTGCATCGAGTAAGAAGTGAAATGTGGATTATATGAGATAACTTGTTGATTGAACTAATCGATTGTTACCATGTATGCTTAGAAGGAGCAAACCTAGCTAAGTTAATGATGATAGAACTTGAAAAGCTAAAAATTGATTTTAGAAACCGCTAGTGCTTTTGGCAAACCAAACCCCTCAGCCAAACAGCTGCATAGTCTAGAGGTAGAGGAGTAGACTCCTCACACCGGTTAAGTCTAGCTGAGTATTAGTATACTCAGCCTTGCTTGTGGCACCATTTTTGCAGGTACCATGCAGGAAATGGTTGATGGTGTGACTTGGCCTACCACCCTGCCACCGGGTTGGACGGTCGAGTGGGATGTTGCTCCGGTAGGAGAGGAGCATGAGGAGTAGTGGGCTAGGCCTTGCCCATTTCCTCAGTACCGACGACATCGATTATCCGCTGCACTTTATTTTGTGAACTTTAATTGCTACTCAAAAACTCCGATTTATGTAATAACTCAGTGCTTAATTTGAGGTTTCCTGTTTTATTGTATTTTTTCTGTGACTCACCTTCGAGTGAGATTGTGGAATTTGATCCTGGTTAAGTGGCTCTATCAGACTAGATCTGAGGGACTGATGGGTTATCCCGATTTAAGTGTGTTACGACCCCTGGGGCGTGACTTAGGCACTTAAGCTGGAATAATTCGGGCGGTTCTGCCACAGCTGGTATCGGAGCAAATTCCACCACAGAGAAGGACAATAAACCATGAATACCAATTTTCAAAACCTAAAACTTGCCTAGAAACTGTTACGGATCGTAAGGACTAGACCGCTAGACCTAAGACGAAAGGCCTTAGGCATAGAGGGGAATATAGGTGGCTAATTAATTAGGCCCCGTGGGCCAATACTTATATTTTCAGGATGCCCTAAAAAGGCACCCTATCTTTCTCTTGAGAGGCAACGTTTCTTCCAGCATGCATGCATTATAAAACACCAAGAAGAATTAAAAATTTGAGCTAACCCCCTTTCTTTGGAACCATTCGGGCTCTCTTTTTCTTTTTCCTTCCACCATAATCTTTATCTTTGATTCCCTTCCGCAGATGAATTCACCCACCCCCGCGAGTGGAGGAGACTCTCGTTTCAGTTCCGACTTCCTTTCTCGTGATGGCTTTCCCTCCATCTTGTGGGAAGTGCTTAACTCCGCCGGTTACCCTACGCCCCCTTTGTACATGGTGCAGTTGTATGAGGAGCATCGAGTACCTCGTTGTCGGGTCTGGCTGACTTTGGAGGCTCATCCCCTTCAGCCGGGTTGGCGTTCTCTTGACTCTGAGACGATTGGACTCAGGACGGACGACACCGTTGAGGCAGCAGCCATGAAGACTCTGACGACTTTTTGTGGCTACCATCCCCTGGAGATGGTGATGCACCCTTTGGGACTCTTCCCTGCTGAGAAGAAGGATGATCCCATGTGGTGTAACCGCGTGAGCCATGTGAAGGATGTGTGGGCAATGTATCCTGACTTGGTTGGGAGGGTCACTGTCCAGTGCATGAGTGCGCTGTACCGCCTTCAGGCCCTTCAGAGCGAGGCTATGACACTTCTTGCTAACACCGCTCAGGCTGCCAAGCTCACTCTCGACAGTCGGGAAGATTTTGTGGTCAACCTATCCACAGAGTTGGTGGAGAAGGATCTGCAGGTGGAAAGGCTGAGCCAGCGTATCACCACCCTGGAGCAGCAAGTGGAGATCCGAGACAACACTATTGATGTCTTGGAGAACCAGCTTCACGATGTGCAGAGGGAACTCGAGGAAGCAAATGACCACTTGGACATGCACCACCTGGAGATGGAGGCCAATGAAGCAGGAAGCGAGGGAGAAGAGGCTCCCGAGGAGCTAGGACCAGCCCCTGGTGCTAATGGGACTACCTCCGCGATGCCTCCTTCACCCGTATCCAGTTCGCTTCCACCGCTCAGGGTTAAGCAGTCGCTTTGACATTTTTAGGAGGATAGAAACCTATGCGAGCTTAGTAGTATCACATTTTGGACTAGGCTTATGGGTACTTTCCCCTGATTGATGTAACCCTGTAACTTTTGAAATATGTGGGATAATTGTCACCATGTTACCTTCATTTCGAACCCAATATTATGATTATGGCATTTTCCTTCCATATGAGATGATATCTTGCCGTTCGAAACTGTGAGTTGGGATAACAATGGCGACAATCTCTGTTTTCAGATGGCAGCTAGGCAGCGTCGCGGGCAGAACGAGCAAGCTCCCCCGCCACCTCCCCCAGCTCCCACAGTGCAGGAGCTGATGGCCCAGCAGAATGAGATTCTGCGACAGCACTTGCAGCACCAGCCCCACCAACAGCAGCATGGTGGAGGCCAGCATCAGCGACCTCCGGCTATGGCAACATACCAGGAGTTTCTGAGCACGCAGCCGCCCTTGTTCACCAAGGCAGAGGATCCGTTGGACGCCGACGTATGGCTTCGCGTCGTCGAGTCCAAGTTTCCCCTCCTCACGGGAGACTGCCCTGATGAGGCCAAGGCTCGCTTCGCCGCACAGCAGCTTCGCGGCCCTGTTCGGACTTGGTGGGATCACTTCCGTGCTATGCTCCCCGCTGATCGTGAAGTATCTTGGGAGGAATTCAAGACTGCCTTCAGAGGACACCACATCCCAGCTGGCATTCTTGATCGGAAGTTGAATGAATTCCTGGCCCTTAATCAAGGAACCCGCACGGTACTGCAGTATGCGCAAGCCTTCAACGACTTATGCCAGTATGCAGGGTATCATGCTGATTCTGATGAAAAGAAGAGGGATCGCTTCCGCAGGGGTCTCAATACCAAGCTGCGGGAAAGACTCAACACTGTCCGGGCTGATAGCTTCAATGAGTTGGTCAACATGGCCATCTCCTAGGAGGATTGCATTGTTGCTCACCGGGCAGAGAAGAAGAGAAAGGCACCAATGGAAGCACCATCCGCTCAGGCTCAGAGGTTCTGGATTGTTTCTCACAATCAGAGCAGGGCTTTTCAGTAGCAGGCAGGCAGATGGGTGATCAGGCCACCTCAGCAGCAGCAGCAGCCGGCACCCAACCGCTACCCAGCTCCCGCCCCAAGGAACAATCAGCCTCCGCAGCAGCAGTTCCGCCAGGGCAATGGGAACAAGTGTTTCACTTGTGGCAATGTGGGCCACTATGCCAAGAATTGTCCCAGGAACCAGCAGAGGCAGATGCCAGCACCAAATCAAGACAAGGGAAGAAAGCAGAAGGTGCAAGTCAGGCAAGGGAAGCTCAACTTCACTGCTCTAGAGGAAGTACCAGAAGGAGCTCCTATCATGACCGGTACCTTTTCAGTTTATAATCAACCTGCTTTAATTCTGTTTGATTCTGGTGCATCTCATAGTTTCATTAGCCAAAAGTTCAGTGCTAAATGCAAACTGTCATTCTCTCACTCAAAAGGGTCATTCATAATAGTCACACCTGGGGGTAAAATTGCAACTAATCAATTAAACCAAAGTGTGCCTATTCAACTGGGAAGCCACATTATCAAAACCACTCTTCTTGTGTTGGGATTGGAAAATGTGGACATTATTCTAGGGGCAAATTGGATGACCTTGCACCAAGTTGTGCTTGATATAGCCAGTCGTACCGTGGAAGTTAATTCTCCGTTCTGCGAGAATTTCACTTTGATTCTGCCTAGTCAGGGTTCTTCTCAGTCATGTGCTTTCTCTATGACGGAGTTACCCCTGAAGAAGATCCCAGTGGTCTGTGAGTATGCAGATGTCTTTCCTGATGAATTGCCGGGAATGCCACCGGACCGGGATATTGAATTCGCCATCGAGTTGCAACCGGGAACGGCCCCAATTTCCAAGAGGCCCTACCGAATGCCACCCGCTGAGTTGGCAGAGTTGAAGAAGCAATTGCAAGAGTTGCTGGATAAGGGTTTTATTCGCCCAAGCACTTCACCTTGGGGATGTCCAGCACTGTTTGTGAAGAAGAAGGATGAAAGCTTGAGGCTGTGTATAGATTACCGCCCTCTTAATGCGGTAACTACCAAGAACAAGTATCCTTTGCCTCGTATTGATGTTCTTTTTGACCAGTTGGTCGGGGCCAAGGTGTTTTCTAAGATAGACCTTCGCTCTGGCTACCATCAGATCAAAATACGAGCAAGTGATATTCCGAAGACGGCATTCTCAACCAGATATGGGCTATATGAATTTTTGGTGATGTCATTCGGGATGACAAATGCACCAGCATATTTCATGTATCTGATGAATTCTGTTTTTATGCCGGAATTGGACAAGTTCGTGGTGGTTTTCATCGATGATATTCTGGTGTACTCAAAGAACGAAGAAGAACATGCCGGGCATTTGCATGTAGTGCTTCAACGTCTGCGAGAGCACCACCTTTATGCCAAGTTATCCAAGTGTGATTTTTGGCTAAAGGAAATCAAATTCTTGGGTCACACTATCTCTCAGACTGGAATAGCTGTTGATCCTGATAAAGTGCAAGAGGTGATGAACTAGAGGCCACCAACAACTGTTCGCCAGATTCGGAGTTTTCTGGGATTAGCTGGTTATTACCGAAGATTTATTCCGGACTTCTCTCGAATTGCGAAGCCTATTACTGAGTTGCTGAAGAAAGAAGTCAAGTTTGTGTGGAGTCAGAAGTGCGAAGATGCCTTTCATGCATTAAGGCAGCATCTGACCACATCACCAGTATTGGCGCAACCCGACAGCAGCAAGCCTTTTGATGTATATTGTGATGCCTCTGGCACCGGACTAGGTTGTGTCTTGATGCAAGACAACCGAGTCATTGCTTATGCCTCAAGAGCACTCAGGCCTCATGAGCAAAACTATCCCACTCATGACCTCGAGTTAGCAGCAGTGGTTCATGCATTGAAGATGTGGAGGCACTATCTAATGGGAACCCACTGCAACATCTTCACTGATCATAAGAGCCTTAAGTACATTTTTACTCAGGCTGATCTCAACATGAGGCAGAGAAGATGGCTAGAGCTGATCAAGGATTATGACCTGGAGGTACATTATCACCCAGGAAAAGCTAATGTGGTAGCAGATGCCTTGAGTCGGAAGTTGCAATGCAATTGTATTCTGATGGATTCTCGCATTAACACCTTGTGTGATGAGTTGAGCAAGATGCAAATTGAAGTGATTCCTTCTGGTTCTTTGTCTCACATTTCTGTTGAGCCAGCTTTGCAAGACCAGATTATCATGGCCCAGCTCAGTGACAAGGGAGTGCAGATTATCAAGAAGAATCTCCATCAGAAGGTTGAGAAGTATAATTGTTTCCGCCAGGATGAAAAGGGTGTGTTATGGTTTAAAAGCAGATTGGTAATTCCTAAAGACCAGGAGCTCAAGAGGAAAATTTTGGATGAGGCTCATCTCTCCAAATTCTCTATGCATCCGGGAAGCACCAAGATGTACCATGGTTTGAAGCTTTTGTACTGGTGGACCAGAATGAAGAGGGAGATAGCCCAGTATGTATCAGAGTGTGACACCTGTCAGAGGATAAAGGCAAGCCACTTGAAGTCAGCTGGCGCCTTGCAACCACTGTCTGTACCTTCGTGGAAGTGGGATGACATCAGCATGTATTTCATTGTGGGTCTGCCCAACACCTCTCGTCATCATGATTCAATTTGGGTTATTGTGGACCGATTGACGAAAATGACACATTTTCTTCCTGTGCACACCACTGATAAGGCTCAGAAATATGCAGAATTGTATATTGACCGGATCGTGTGTTTGCACGGATTACCGCGGACCATTGTTTCTGACCGAGGAGCCCAATTTGTTGCCAGATTTTGGGAACAATTGCAAGAGTCTTTGGGAACCAAGCTAATCAGGAGTTCGGCTTACCACCCACAGACTGATGGTCAGACGGAAAGGGTAAACCAAATTCTGGAGGATATGCTGAGAGCTTGTGCGATCGATTGTGGCAAGAACTGGGATAAGCACCTCTCCTTGGCAGAGTTTGCTTATAACAATAGTTATCAATCCAGCCTAAGGATGGCACCTTTTGAAGCTCTCACTACTAGAGATATGCTTATTTAAGACACACAATTTAAGACGGATATCAATGCATTTTATAGAAGTGTCTTTTATTGTATGGTGAAGAGTAAGGTAAGACGGTTTGTTGGAGATCCGTCTTAAATAAAGAAGTGTTTTGAGACAGTTACACCGTAAGAAATGTCTTATATTGATTTAAGACGGGTTATTATTAAAAATCGTCTCAGATGAATATACCTTTTGAGTCATTATGATTGCAAGAATTGTCTTAAATTTTGGTTAGTATATTAGACACTTTTGCATATAAAACATCTCAAATAAAGATATTATTAGAGTCGTCTAGCCTATAAGAACTGTCTTAGATGTTATTGAGTATACTGGGTACTTCTAAATATGAAACTGTCTTCGTATGATATTTCTGATAAGACGCATTGTGAAAATATAGTAAATAATAAATTCAGCTTAGTTTGATGATATATATCTTTCTTAAAACCTCAAGCCCTTCTGGTGGCTCCTTCCCGTCTTGTCTAGGGCCTGCATTGTTTTGCAGAGAGCCCCCACTTTCTCCCCCAAACGATGCTTAGTCGAATGTTAATTTTTTTTATTTTCTTTCTTTAATTGTGAATAAATAATATAAAACATTTACTATGTAATTTTATATTTTTTTAGCATTAAGACTATTAATATTCATAAAAAGTAAAACTTAAATCCGTTATACATTTTTAAAATTCGTTATATATTTTTAAATAATTGACATAAAATTTAGATGCGGATATATATTCATATTCGAATGTTTTTGTAACACCCCAGGTGTTTATTTCCCGTTCGACATCGACTATGGACTTAAGCACGGGATTTCAGTGAAAATAAAATGAACACTGAATTCTACTCATCTTTGTTATCGCTATTTTGATATCATATCTATCTCTGTCTATCTAAGCCGTCCAAAAATTTTAGAGATGTTTGGATTTTAGAAAACTTTCAAGATGTTGAACCTATGTTATTTGGATCGATCTAGTACGCGAATATGAGAATTCGATTTTATAAATTCGATCACAATCTGTATCAAAAAAAATCAGGCATAGAGTTATAAATTGAGCTGTTTTCTAGATAGATGTTCGGATAGCGGTGAAATTGTCTAGGCTCAACTAAATTAAATAGAACTCGATGACTCAAGTTTTTAGGTGTAAAATATTTTAGTCCCCTCTCGTTAATCGAAACATCACGTCCGAGGATTTATAAATGAGATCTATTTCTCGAGTAAATTGTCTATAGCCGTGGAATCAGGTGTTCAGCCCACATATGAAATTATTTGATTTCATATCGAATCGAACGCAGTCTAAAATACCGTTGTTAACATCGTTCCAGTTCGTTCCGATTGTTTCTCGTCCAAAACTCGGGCCTAAGTTAGATATATGTCTGTACTAATTTGATAAAAATATGGAGAGGGAAAGCTAACTTTTATCTTCTACGTGTCTATTTTTTTCTCTTCCTTATCTAGAATACACGTGTTTTCTCTGGAACTATCTCACCGTTGTTCTCTGCTCTCTTATCTCCTTCGTATGTTCTGTTGTTTCCTTCTATAGCGCAACGCCGCCTCCTCTCTCAGCCTTATCCCCAAATCGCTTCTTCTCTGTTGATTCCATGGTGCATCAGCCGAGCTCCTCTCCCTGGCCGATCCATGGTGCTCGTCTCTAGCTCATGTCTTGCCGCCGGCCGAGCCCCTCCCCAGCGCCCTTGGAGCCGGCGTCCTCTGCCCTCATCTCATTCCCCGACGCCGCCCTCTCCCCCTCGGTGCTCTGCTGGTCGGCGTCTTCTCCCTGCCCGACGTTTCTGGCGCCATGGCCGCCGCGCCTTGGGTCGCCTGCTCCACTGCGCCGATCCGCCCATCTCCCTGCTGCCGCTCTCCCATGGCGCGTCCCTGCATCTTGCTTCAGCTCGCTCTGCCATCTCCCTTGGCGCCCTAGCCCCAACGCCGAGCTCCCTACCCGGTCGCGCCCCCGGTGGTTGAACTCGCCGAGCTTCCTTTTCTATCGCTCGTCCTCGCCCATTCGGCGCCCTCATCTCAAGCCAGTCCAGCCTCTCTACTCGCCACTCTCCTCTATCCCCTTGCTGTTAGAACATGGCGAGCTAACCCCATGTGCCAGTAGAGTTCGTCATTCCCTGAGCAGCACCTCCCTCCATGGATGCCACGTTGCCGACTTGTGCAGTTCATATTTATCGGTGAGGTCCCTTTTGTCTTGTGTTACTTATCTCTTTAATTGATACATGTGGTCTGTGGTTGATTGTGAGTATGTGTGTGCTTATGTGTGAGATGTGAAGGGGAAATCCCAGGATTTGGTGGAGAAGAAGCACAGTTCAATTTGACGCCCGCCAGGTGTTCGACGAAATGTTCGAATTGGGTTTCGTCATTGATATTGTGGATTTGAGTCGCGTTTTGTATTGGTGAGCTGGTTCGCTATTTCTCTTCTTGGTTGAATGGATAGATTAGTTGGATGTTTTAATTATGTCGGTCCTCTTGACAGTAGCATGTGTGTGTCATGGCCATAGGTATAATACTTATTGAAATGCACGAGTCACTCGCAGTGATTTGGTCGATGTCGTGTCTATGTGTATGGATTGGTGTTAGTGGAGAAGAAAGTTAGGTGAGGAAATCATGGTGAATACAATCGTGTCTACATGGTGGTTGTGTTTATACCTATAATGAATGTCTGTTTATTTGTATGAAGTCCATAGATCGCAATTTCCAAGTAGAGCATTGTACTACTAAATCTTGGAGTTTCTCGCAGTAAAACTTAATTCAGTTTGGGTATGGATAGTTAGATAACCAGTTTAAGTCTATTCATCACCTTTTCTTTAGTAAAGTAAATACTAGATAATTAAGAAAGATTGGATAATAGAGTTGATTGTTTGTAGTGTGGAGTGAAGTCCATGGAACGTCGACCCTCATTAATCCACGGCATGCCTATGATGTTTAATTATGCGTCAAGCAAGTTAATCTAGTAAGATGATTTAGAGAACGAGTCAAATAATGTGTAGAAGCTACATATAAACTAAAACAGACTAGTTGCTGTTTTGGGCGCATGTACTGTTTTTGCCGCGCCATTTGTTTGAGGAACTAAATTACGTTTTCTGTAGAAATCTTATATAGGAAACTTGTAGGCCATTTCTTATTATTTCTTGTGTAAAAATTTCATGGTCATAGGTCTAGTAGTTTAGAAGTTATGAATTTTCCAAGTCCAGTTTCAGAATCTGTCCAAATTCTATACAGTTTTCGAAAATTGGACTGTTTGGCTAAGCTAAACTGAGAATCAGCCCTTAGTAATTATAGAAGAATTATAGTAATTTTTTTAAGCTTTCCAACAAATTTTGGATCACCCTTTTTGGTGATCTATAAATTAAGTTACAGCTGTTTGAGTTAGGATCTCTGAATCTGTCCCAATTTGGACAGCGGAGCCTTTCTCATGTTTTCTGACCTTGATATATATTGAATTAACCTGGGACATTTATAAATGAATTGTAGAGAATTATATTAGCTTCCTAAAAAGTCTAGGATCACCTGATTTGGATGTCTGAAATGATTTGGATGTCTGAAACTCCAGTTATGAATTTTTGAAGTAAGTAGTCGAATTCTGTCCAAATCTGGACAGAGTTTATGATTAGTTCTGTTTGACCTTTCTAAAGGTCGAATCTTGTTGTGATGATAATACCAAAGGTGTAGAGGACTTTATAAGCTTTCCATAAAGTCCTAGTTTACTATTTTTAAATGCATATTTTGTGAGTTATGAATAAAACAATTAACCGCTATGCTGCTGTCCAAAATCAGCAGGCATTAAAATGATTTGCTTGGAATTTCTTTTGTGTAGGTAACTAGTATGGTAGTTGCATATGGTTGTTCTTTTCTTTCTTAATGCTTGCCTTAGACTTTAGCATTTTAAGAAGGAAGTAAATACTTTGGTTAGTGTATTTGAGATAGCGACTATTTAGACCTTATGTCAGTAACTCATTATAGAATAATTACGGCAAAAACTCTAGAAGTTTGTCACAGAAAAAATACTTTCATCTTCTGAATGTTTCTAACAAGTACAATTTCATGATCCACATGTTACAAATATTCAGAAAAATACTTTTGCTCTGTGCTTGATGTAATTCCACACTGTATTTTCCTTTTATCTACTCATGATTAATTGAAGTATTATTTCTTTTAAAATAATGTTTTGTGCTAATTTATTTTCAGAGCGTGTCTACTTCTTGATTGGGTTGTTTCCTTTATTGAGGGTCTAGAGAACTTGGTTGCATATGCTAGAATGCTAGATGGTATCCGTGCTCACTAATAGTCCAAGGTTTTCTTAGGTAAATTAGCTATTGTTTTCCTTTAAAAACTTTGTCCTAAAATGATTCAAGACTGGTATTTGGTTGGTTTAATTTATACCTTGTACATTCTCTGTGAGGGGTGCAACTAAGAACCTCTAGAAGAATAGCGAACAAGTAATTGGTCATGCATTATGTTGTTAGTCATTGTATGCTCAGTTAACTACTCATTTTCCACCTATAGAAGAAAGTTCTTTAATAGGAAGCTAACCCTCTTACTTTGTTGCGAGGCTTTGTCAATATTTGACAAGTTCAGTAAGTTAGGTGTTTTTATTTTGGAGTCTGTAGGTACGTAATGCTTATGTACTGTTTTAGTTGACTAGTGATAAAAGTTTTAACTGATATTAACATTGACAATACATGGGCGATAGATGAGGCTATCATCAGTTCGAATTCTTCCTGTCTTAGGACATCCAACATGATATACTGGGAAGAAAAAGATTTTTACACCCTTGTGAATTCCGCCACTTTTTACATTCTCTGCAAATTCTGCTAGAAGCATTACTTTTGCACTCTCCGTCTTGTTTGCAGTTTGGTGTTTTCTTCTTTGGTATGTATACAAGACAGCCTCAAATCATCTCCTAACAAAAAAGGGGGTTAATATCAGGTGCATCTTAGCAGATATGAAATATAGTACTATATAAGAGAGCCACATGTTACAAGACAATTGGGTTATAGCTACAAGTTAGTTATATGTTCTGTCAGCTTCGTTATATGTTCTGACATGAGTTACTTTTGTGTTATGCAGAAAAACAAGAATCGTGAGTGCAATGGCAAATGGAAGGTGAAGGCCCTTTTGATTGACAACTTAGGTATATTTACTGTTTCATTACACACCTTGCGCAGGTAACTATAAGCCTGCTTCCTTCCTATGACGCTTAGCCATTTTTAGTCTGGATAGCTGCCTTCCTAGCAATACCTATTTATTGAAAAATTATAGCACCCTTTCATATTCACATGATAATAACAAAGTAGTATCAAGGAACTGAATAATGTGTCCACCTGTAAGCAAAATATGCCTGGTCGCTGGAGCACTTGTCTCGGGATATAGTGAGGCAAAGTTTGGATCATGATATTGGTCTAGCTATTGCTCATTTCTTGAGCTGTTTCATTGGGAACATTTCTTAGAAAGTTTGGATCATGATATTGGTCCAACTATTGCTTGATGAGATAGCAAATGTTCGAGAACAGTTGCTCGACTTCTTCATGAATGAGGTGATAGACATTGTTGGATTATGGAGGGTTTAGGATGCTTCACATAACTAAATCTAGCATTCATATGACCTTTTTGATATGCCATAATATAAGGTGTTCAACTGTGTCTAACTACTCACTATTGTCTTCTCTTATTTGTCGTATAGGAAAAGATGGAATGGAACTCAAATTTTGGTGGTCGGTCAAGTGTGTAGAGTTGAAATCATATATACTTAGTTAGGCTCAAATTTAGCGCAAACTGTTGGTGACCATGTTTTTCGGTTAGTATTTTAGTTTTTAAATTGGATTTAAAGTACACTTATGTATGAGTTATTTAGGAATGCTTATTTATGTGATATTGAATGATACTTATCTACATTATATTAACTATAGTGTTATTAAATATATGTGTGTATGTATATTATAATGTGGTATCTCAAAAAATGATTATAAATTGAAGAATGTACTGCCATGTAAGTCATTCCATTTAAACCATAATAAGACAGTTCCCAAAACGTACAATACCAGTCTCTAAAAAAGTCGGTTCCTAAAATGTCTAATATCAGTCGCCTAAATAAGATGGTTTTCCTATTGCAAGCGTCTATTATTATAGGACATTCTAGACAATTTGATAAATATTTTGTGACTTATAATGTCCGTATTCTCGATGGTTCTTTAGAATAAGTGTCTTAAACAAAATTTAATTTAAGGCGGTTTACCGGACAAAATGACTTAAACAAATATCTTTTTTAGACGGTTATAAATTAAAAAATGTCTTATATAATATCTTTTAAGACGGTTTATATCCATCTTAAATGTGGGACATCTTTTACGACTCCATCAAATTAGGACACTTCATAAGTGTCTTAATAACTGGAAATTAACCGTCTTATATAACATGATTTGTAGTAGTGTCTCTATGGAAGAAGGTGCAGGACACCACTCAATTGGTCTCAACCTGGTGAAAGAGAAGTTTTTGGACCTGATTTAGTGACTGAAGCCGAAAGGAAAGTCAAGCTAATCAGGAAGAATCTAGAAGCTGCTTAGGCCAGACAGAAGAGCTATCATGATAAAAGAAGGAAACCTCTCCAGTTCGAGGTGGGAAGTTTTGTATACCTCAAGGTATCACCCACCAAGGGAGTGCAGAGGTTTGGGATCAAAGGCAAGCTAACCCCTCGTTACATTGGACCTTATGAGATCATCGAAGCATGTGGACCCGTGGCATACAAGCTGAAGTTACCTTCAAAGATGTCTGCCATTCACAATGTATTCCATGTATCTCAGCTGAAAAAGTGTGTTTGATTGCCGACCGAGATCATAGCAGAGCCAGAATTGGAGATAGAGCCAGATCTATCGTACCAAGAGTACCCCTCCAAGATTCTGGATTGTAAAGAAAGATCAACTCGGGCTAAATCGATCAAGATGTTCAAGGTCTAGTGGAGCAAACACTCAGAGGAGGAAGCTACTTGGGAAACCGAGGAATTCCTAAGATCTAACTTCCCCGATTGCCTACCTAAGGAAGCTGGTACGTAATCACCCCCAACCCCTCCTCCTGCCCTTTGAATCTAATTTTCAAAAATATGATCTTAATTCAGAATGAAGAAACTATAAAGTAAAACTTAAAAGGACTCCCTTCTGAAGTTGCAAAGAGAATGACATTCGAAGAGCAGTTTTACCCTAATAATAACAATAATCACCCATTTCCTATAAGTCTCACCCTTCGCTTCACCCTGGAAGGACTCTGGCCCGAATCTCGGGACGAGATTCCTTTAAGGGGGGAAGGCTGTGACACCCTAGTGTCACCTAGGGTTTCTCTCAAATGCCAAACCAAGAATCATTATTTCATGTGAATCAAAGTAAGCATGAGCATCAAAATAACTTAAGTAATAAAGAATTCACCAAGTATATACTTAAAAGTGTCATGATCAAAACAATTGAGACTTTTAAAAGATAAGAATGTGCAACCCTAATTAAAGACCCTCAGTGAGCCCCATGAGAAAAATTCAAGAAAATAAGAAAAAGGGTATGGAAAGTTTAAAATTATGAATTGAGCCAATTATAAAAATTAAAGTATATTTAATGGGCAACAAGAAATGTTGAGGAAACTTAGCCAAAATACCTCAAATAAAACCCCAAATCAAGCTTCTCATGTGGGGACTTAATGGGAATTCAGAATTTCAGAATTCTGAAATTCAGACCTTGAGCCAAAGATCAGGGATGTTCACCTTGATCCCTAACTCGAATCCTAATGGCCCCATTAACAAAATTGTGTCTAACTAACCCCTCTGTCGTGTGCCAGAAGATGGCATTAGGACGCGAGCCCTAGACACGACAAAACCTTGGATTTGCCTCGGGTTTGGGCAGGGAGACAGACCAGATTTCCTGGCTCCATATCTCTGCAACCAGTAGGCAAAATCCTATGACCCCCACACAAGAATGGTAGCTTGTAGGGAGGAGAAGAGGTTTTGTGCACTGACCAAGGCGAGAGCAGGCTCGGATGAGCGACCACACGCGCCAGAACTTGGGCAGAACGCACGGGCACACGTGTTCGACCCTGGTCGGCACGCCAGAGCTCGCCCAACCCGCGCGCGCGCTCACCCCGGCGTCCGGTCAAGTCCGCCGCGTTCCCATGCCCTCGGCCGTGCCCGCCCGCGCCTATAAAGCCTCCCCGGGCGCACCTCTCTTCGCCCCGCACTCACCCTCACCGGCCAGCCACCTTTCCTTAGCTCCGGCGAGCTTAATTCCGCCCGCCATTGCCGCCAGAGCTTCGGCCACCGTGGCCAGCCCACTCCAGCCACCCTCAAGCCAAGCCAGTGCTTCGGCTAGCTCCGCCAGTAGCCCGTGAAGCTTGCCAAGCCCTCGGACCCGGCCGGACTTCACCGGAGGCCCAAGATCGACCTCACCGGACTTCGGTCTTCCGCCGCCGCACGTGGACCGAGCTATCCAGTGAGTCCCCGCCCAATTCCTTGCGCTCATATCTTCTCTGGCATCCCATGGACCTCCTTGACCCATTTGATTGAACTATCGCATCGTGACCAGGCCAGTCTCCTCGCCGCCGACGAGCATCCCCGCCTGCGCGCGTGGACCGACCGACTCCGGCCATCTCCGACGGTGTTCCGCACACCGTTGTGATCCCCGAGACCTCCCCTTCGTCCTCGACCACTTCACCGGAGCAATCTCGCCGCCGGTAAGCCCCTCCGCCCTTTCTTCCGCCGCGGTTACTGTTTAAGGTAGAAGAAGGACCTCGGGTTAGGAATTGTAGAACCCGAGGGGTTTTCTGTAATGTCAGTGACTCATGTGAATAGTAGCCTAAGGGCTGATTCGCGAAGAAAACATAGAAAACCCGCCAGGGACCCCAGTGCAAAGTGGATTTCCATTTAAACCAATTCTGTTATTCTTTTAAAATGACCAGAGAACTTAGAAAATCCATAACTTGATGAAATCTTAATAGAAAGTTGTCAAACCAATTTTACTAGCTCCTGTATATTATAATCTATCATTTAAAAATAGTAGACCCTATACTTTCTGTTCAAAGTTTTAGAGTTTAGAAATTAAAACAGAAACCCACTAAACCTTGTTTAATTAAGGAAAATTAGTTTTTCTTCTGTGCTGAACTTAAGAAAATTTGTAGATCATCAAACCTCATTTAGAAACTGTTTAAAAATAGTAGGAACCCCATCATTAGAAATTATGATGTGCTTATTCATTTAAAGCTATTTTGCCCAAAACATAGGAAAAATCAGAAAGGCATTAGAAATTAATGAACAGTGATTAAGATTATTTTTCCTAGTTTACTTATGTAACAGAGAACCTAGGAAAAATACAGAGCCTATTAATTTGGACCAGTTTTGAATTAAAATGATTTATTTAGCCTTATATAGACTGAAAATCAATTATTAGAGAGGCAAAACTATAACCAAAATGCTTAATAAAAATCCAGTGGACTTATAACCACCAGAGCCCCACTACAAAAATACAGAGCACCTCAGCCCAACTTTTTAAGTAAGGAAAATAAATACAAAGTGATAATAAGGCATTTTCCAAATAATTCTTGAATAACCCCTGATGATGCAATAATGGGCAACCAAAATTTTGCTAAGATCATAATGTGATGAACTACGAGAGAAAAATGCAAACCCATGAAAAAGAAGCAAACTCATACCTATTGCTAATAATTTAAAAGAAAGGCCACTTAATTCAAATAATGCATACCACCCCTTCCCTTAAGCAAATAGAGGCCAAACTTCAGAATGATTGCTCTTGCACAAAATACTAACTATGAAAAATAAGAACTCTGTTGTTTAATGTGTTTCAAATATAGTGATAATAGAAAGCACCCATTTGGCTAGAAACTTGAGAAAAACATAGAAAAATAATTAAAAGGTAGTAATGACTAGAAATTTGTATCAAGTCATGTTATAACACCTAAAAGCCAGCAAAAATAAGTTTTAGAGAATTACCCACTGTTAAATAATAGTTGTAGTTCAAAGCACCCCTTCTGCCCTAAACTTTGATAATTTTATCCAGAGAAAACTATTCACTTTCTGATCCCCAAGTTTTGAGACAGAGAAACACACACCAGTAACAAGCCACTGTAATTTTTGCAGAATTTTTAGAATTTTATAATAGCAACTTGTAGTTCAAACCTACTCCAAAACCTTAAGAGAATGAAAGAAAAGGGAAGAAGAAATAAACCTCACCTCAATAAATCTAACTTGAGTACTTATCATTTATCCCTAAGACTTAAAAAGAATTCAGTGGAACCCCAAAAATAAACCTACCACTTACCTTAGCTAAGTTTAACCCAATTTACCAAGTATACCACTAAGGGTTTACATAAGTAAAGTTAACTTGTTTAACCTCAAAAGATCATACACCTTTAAAGTTGTAATTTCTAAAAGCACATATCATATCATGCATATATCTTACGCATTGCATTCATTAGATTGTAATCTTGCCGACGGAGAGTACGTGCTCATCCCCAAGCAAGGACCTGTCCAAGAGGAGGACCAGGAGCAGGCTTCAGAGGCTGCTATTGAGGATCTCCCCGCAGCCCCAGCAATTGAAGGCAAGGCCCGGTTTTAAGCATAACCTGTTAATTATGTTATTTTACTACACTTAATGCTTGTAGGATTGCAATGTGCACTTAAGTGTAGGAGTTGCTTGAAACCTCTAGTTGCATGAACTTAGGATTCCTTTTGAGATGAATACTAGTATGCTAGGTCGAGTAGCTGCTTGCTAATCAGGATCTCGGTAGAAGTCGAGTGATTTTTCTAGCACTCGCGCGAGGTCAGGAATTGACTGTATTCATCTTGATAACGGGATCTATGTTAGTCTATGGACTTGGATCCAGGGAGGATGCCTTGTCCATGAGACGGGAAAAATGGATTAAGGATTAATGTGTGGATACCTGAGTCAAGCTTTTGAACGTACTAAGCACATGCCGGGAAAAATGGTAACCGGTAAACCTAGTACCTGAGTGAAGCCGGGTGCGGACTTTATCCCTCATGCGACCTGAGACTGGGTCTCCCATGCTAGCTATGGTGGGTACAAGTGCGGTCACTGCACGGCGGCAGCCGGGGTCAGTGGAGCATTGTATGCCAAGGCGGTGAGGCCTGGACGCGAACGAGGAATCAATGGGCACGGTTGTCATGTGTGGGGTCGGAGTACCCCGACATGCCGTGTGTTTAGGTTTACCTTGCAAGGATAAAACTCGATTCGAATCGTCTGCTTCTCGCAGCTAATGAGACTGCTTGATTCCTTGTACTGCATCGAGTAAGAAGTGAAATGTGGATTATATGAGATAACTTGTTGATTGAACTAATCGATTGTTACCATGTATGCTTAGAAGGAGCAAACCTAGCTAAGTTAATGATGATAGAACTTGAAAAGCTAAAAATTGATTTTAGAAATAGCTAGTGCTTTTGGCAAACTAAACCCCTCAGCCAAACAGCAGCATAGTCTAGAGGTAGAGGAGTAGACTCCTCACACCGGTTAAGTCTAGCTGAGTATTAGTATACTCAGCCTTGCTTGTGGCACCATTTTTGCAGGTACCATGCAGGAAATGGTTGATGGTGTGACTTGGCCTACCACCCTGCCACCGGGTTGGACGGTCGAGTGGGATGTTGCTCCGGCAGGAGAGGAGCATGAGGAGTAGTGGGCTAGGCCTTGCCCATTTCCTCAGTACCGACGACATCGATTATCCGCTGCACTTTATTTTGTGAACTTTAATTGCTACTCAAAAACTCCGATTTATGTAATAACTCAGTGCTTAATTTGAGGTTTCCTGTTTTATTGTATTTCTTCTGTGACTCACCTTCGAGTGAGATTGTGGAATTTGATCCTGGTTAAGTGGCTCTATCAGACTAGATCTGAGGGACTGACGGGTTATCCCGATTTAAGTGTGTTACGACCCCTGGGGCGTGACTTAGGCACTTAAGCTGGAATAATTCGGGCGGTTCTGCCACAGGTGACGGCTCCCTCGGGAGCCCATCCCTCTCCTACCGACGATGGAGCCTTTCCAAGGCGTCCCGAGCCCACGTCCGCTCGCGGGCCCAAGCCTTCTTCGCGTCCTTCTTCTCCTTCCTCTTCTCCGCGGCGACCCTCCGCGCAGCTCGGTCCATCGCGTTCTCCGGGACTGGTGGCAGGGAAGGCTTGTGAGGCCCTACCTCCTGAAGACAGACGAAAAGTCTCGGCTGTGAGAACCGAGGGCAATCCGACGCAAGAAGGAAGAAGGAGCGGATACTCACCAGAGATACACAATCGCGATCGGGACGCATCGAGGGCTGGGAAAAGGCGCCGGCCTCTAACTTCCCTATCGTGTCGGCTACCCGCCTATGGAGGTCGTTGGTGGGAAGGGGGTCCGAGGACATCTGCAAACCCTCCAAGTCGACCCCCAGCGTCATCTCCCAAAGCGGCAGCCACCGCTCGTCAAGGGGAGCACCCTCCAGAGATGAATGGCGGCAACCACCCCCGCGGCGGTGAGCCCTCCCTCTCGCAGCTCCTCCAGGGCCTTCAAAAGGGGCTGGAGATTCTTCTGTCTGTCGCGCGGGGCCCCGTAGCGCCAGTTCTCGCTGGCGGCGGTCACCTCTCGTTGAGTAAACGACGGGAGCCTCCCATCGTCATTTCGGAGATAAAACCACCGGCGCTGCCACCCTTTGTTCGAAGACGCGAGGATGGCAGGTGAAAGGGAATTAGGCTTACGCCTAGTTCCTAAATAATTTTGGTGGTTGAATTGCCCAACACAAATAATTGGACTAACTAGTTTGCTCTAGTGTATAAGTTATACAGGTGCCAAAGGTTCACAACAAGCCAATTAAAAGGACCAACGTTGGGTTCAAAATGGAGAGCTAAAAAGCATACCGAAGTGTGCCCTGGTCTGGCGCACCGGACATGTCCGGTGCACCACCGGACATCCTACAGTACCTGTCCGGTGCACCAGGGGACTCCACGCTGAACTCCTCAGCTTCGGGAATTTCCAGAGGCACTCCGCTATAATTCACCGGACTGTCCGGTGCTCCAAGGAAGAGCCGCCTCTAGAACTCGTCAGCCTCGGGAAAACGCAGCGGCTGCTCCGCTAAAATTCACCGGACATGTCCGGTGTACACCGGACTGTCCGGTGCAACTCTGGAGCAACGGCTACTTTGCGCCACCGGTCATCCAGGCGGGCCCAGAAGACAGAACTCCAACGGTCGAATCGCAACGGCATTGGTGACGTGGCTGGCGCACCGGACTGTCCGGTGCACCATACGACATACAGCCTCCACCAACAGTCATGTTTGGTGGTTGGGGCTATAAATACCCCAACCACCCCACCATTCATGGTATCCAAGTTTTCCACTTCCCAACTACTTACAAGAGCTCTAGCATTCAATTCTAGACACACCAAAGAGATCAAATCCTCTCCAAATTCCACACAACGCCCTAGTGATTAGAGAGAGAGATTTGCTTGTGTTCTTTCGAGCTCTTGCGCTTGGATTGCTTTCTTCTTTCTTGATTCTTTCTTGCGATCAAAACTCACTTGTATTTGAGGCAAGAGACACCAAACTTGTGGTGGTCCTTGTAAGAACTTTGTGTTCCAAGTGATTGAGAAGAGAAAGCTCACTCAGTCCGAGGGACCGTTTGAGAGAGGGTAAGGGTTGAAAGAGACCCGGCCTTTGTGGCCTCCTCAACGGGGAGTAGGTTTGAGAGAACCGAACCTCGGTAAAACAAATCCGTGTGTCTCACTTCATTATTCGCTTGCGATTTGTTTTGCACCCTCTCTCGCGGACTCTATTATATTTCTAACGCTAACCCGGCTTGTAGTTGTGATCATTTTTGAGAATTTCAGTTTCGCCCTATTCACCCCCTCTAGGCGACTTTCAATTGGTATCAAAGCCCGGTGCTTCATTAGAGCCTAACCGCTCGAAGTGATGTCGGGAGATCACGCCAAGAAGGAGATGGAGACCGGCGAAAAGCCCACTACAAGCCACGGGAGCACTTCATCGGAAGAATCCCGCACCAAGAGGAAGGAGAAGAAAGACTCCTCCAAAGGGAAGGAGAAGAAGAAAGACTCCTCCAAAGGGAAGGAGAAGAAATCTTCTTCACACAAAGAAAAGAAGGAGAAGTCTTCCTCCCACAAGCCACAACGGAGTGGGGACAAGAAAAAGAGGATGAGGAAGGTGGTCTACTACGAGACCGATTCTTCATCGGCATCCACCTTCGGCTCCGACGCGGCATCCGTCACTTCCAAGCGCCAAGAGCGTAAGAAGTATAGTAAGATTCCCCTACACTACCCTCGCATTTCTAAACATACACCTTTACTTTCCGTCCCATTAGGCAAACCACCAACATTTGATGGTGAAGATTACGCTAGGTGGAGTGATTTAATGCGATTTCATCTAACCTCACTCCACAAAAGCATATGGGATGTTGTTGAGTTTGGTGCACAGGTACCATCCGTAGGGGATGAAGACTATGATGAGGATGAGGTAGCCCAAATCGAGCACTTCAACTCCCAAGCAACAACCATACTTCTCGCCTCTCTGAGTAGAGAGGAATACAACAAGGTGCAAGGGTTGAAGAATGCGAAAGAAATTTGGGATCTACTCAAGACCGCGCACGAGGGTGATGAACTCACCAAGATTACCAAGCGGGAGACAATCGAGGGGGAGCTCGGTCGCTTCCGTCTTCGCCAAGGGGAGGAGCCACAAGATATGTACAACCGGCTCAAAACCTTGGTGAACCAAGTGCGCAACCTCGGGAGCAAGAAATGGGATGACCACGAGGTGGTTAAGGTTATTCTTAGATCACTCATCTTCCTTAACCCCACTCAAGTTCAATTAATTCGTGGTAATCCTAGATATACATCAATGACCCCCGAGGAAGTTATTGGGAATTTTGTGAGCTTTGAATGTATGATCAAGGGCTCAAAGAAGATCAACGAGCTTGATGATCCCTCCACATCCGAAGCACAACCGGTGGCATTCAAGGCGACGGAGGAGAAGAAGGAGGAGTCTACACCAAGTAGACAACCAATCGACGCTTCAAAACTCGACAACGAGGAGATGACTTTAATCATCAAAAGCTTTCGCCAAATCCTCAAGCAACGGAAGGGGAAGGATTACAAATCCCGTTCCAAGAAGGTTTGCTACAAGTGTGGTAAGCCCAGTCACTTCATTGCTAAATGTCCATTATCATGTGACAGTGACAGGGATAACGACAAGAAGGGCAAGAGGAGAGAAAAGAAAAGGTACCACAAGAAGAGGGGCGGCGATGCCCACGTGTGCCGCAAATGGGACTCCGACGAGAGCTCCACCGACTCCTCCAACGACGAGGACGCCGCCAACATCGCCGTCACCAAGGGACTCCTCTTACCCAACATCGGCCACAAGTGCCTCATGGCAAAGGACGGCAAGAGGAAGAAGGTTAAATCCAAATCATCCACCAAATATGAGTCTTCTAGTGATGATAATGCTAGTGATGAGGAGGATAACTTGCGTACCCTTTTTGCCAACCTTAACATGGAACAAAAGGAAAAATTAAATGAATTAATTAGTGCTATTCATGAAAAGGATGACCTTTTGGATTCCCAAGAGGACTTCCTAATTAAGGAAAATAAGAAACATGTTAAGGTTAAAAATGCTTATGCTCTAGAGGTAGAAAAATGTGAGAAATTAACTAGTGAGCTAAGCACATGCCATGACACTATTGCCAATCTTAGAAATGAAAATGCTAATTTAATAGCTAAGGTTGATTCTCACGTTTGTAATGTTTCAACTTCCAATCCTAGAGATGATAATGTTGATTTACTTGCTAGGATTGATGAGTTGAATGTTTCTCTTGGTAGCCTTAGGATTGAAAATGAGAAATTGCTTGCTAAGGCTAAAGATTTTGATGTTTGCAATGTTACTATTTCTAACCTTAGAAGTGAAAACGATATATTACATGCTAAGGTTATAGAATTAAAGTCTTGCAAACCCTCTACATCTATCGTTGAGCATGTATCTATTTGTACTAGATGTAGAGATGTTGATATTAATGCTATTCATGATCACATGTCTTTAATTAAACAACAAAATGATCATATAGCAAAATTAGATGCTAAAATTGCCGAGCATAACTTAGAAAATGAAAATTTTAAATTTGCTAGAAGTATGCTCTATAGTGGGAGACGCCCTGGCATTAAGGATGGCATCGGCTTCCAAAGGGGAGACAATGTCAAAATTAATGCCCCTCCTAAAAGATTGTCTAATTTTGTAAAGGGCAAGTCTCCCATGCCTCCGGATAACGAGGGTTACATTTTGTACCCTGCCGGTTATCCCGAGAGCAAAATTAGGAGGATTCACTCTAGGAAGTCTCACTCTGGCCCTAACCATGCTTTTATGTATAAGGGTGAGACATCTAGTTCTAGGCAACCAACCCGTGCTAAGTTGCCTAAGAAGAGAATTCCTAATGCATCAAATAATCATGACATTTCATTCAAAACTTTTGATGCATCATATGTTTTAACTAACAAATCCGGCAAGGTAGTTGCCAAGTTTGTTGGGGGCAAACACAAGGGCTCCAAGACTTGTGTTTGGGTACCCAAAGTTCTTGTTTCTAATGCCAAAGGACCCAAAACCGTTTGGGTACCTAAAGTCAAGAACTAAACTTGTTTTGTAGGTTTATGCATCCGGGGGCTCAAGTTGGATCATCGATAGCGGGTGCACAAACCACATGACAGGGGAGAAGAATATGTTCTCCTCCTACGAGAAGAACCAAGATCCCCAAAGAGCTATCACATTCGGGGATGGAAACCAAGGTTTGGTCAAAGGATTGGGTAAAATTGCTATATCCCCTGACCATTCTATTTCCAATGTTTTTCTTGTAGATTCATTGGATTACAATTTGCTTTCTGTATCTCAATTATGCAAAATGGGTTACAACTGTCTTTTCACTAATGTAGGTGTCACTGTCTTTAGAAGAAGTGATGATTCAATAGCATTTAAGGGTGTGTTAGAGGGTCAACTATACTTAGTAAATTTTGATAGAACTGAACTCGACACATGCTTAATTGCTAAGACTAACATGGGTTGGCTCTGGCACCGCCGACTAGCCCATGTTGGGATGAAGAATCTTCATAAGCTTCTAAAGGGAGAGCACATTTTAGGACTAACCAATGTTCATTTTGAGAAAGACAGGGTTTGTAGCGCATGCCAAGCAGGAAAGCAAGTTGGTGCCCATCATCCACACAAGAACATCATGACGACCGACAGGCCGCTTGAGCTACTCCACATGGATCTATTTGGCCCGATTGCCTACATAAGCATCGGCGGGAGTAAGTATTGTCTTGTAATAGTGGATGATTATTCTCGCTTCACTTGGGTATTCTTTTTGCAGGAAAAATCTCAAACCCAAGAGACCTTAAAGGGATTCTTGAGACGGGCTCAAAATGAGTTCGGCTTAAGGATCAAGAAAATCAGAAGCGACAACGGGACGGAGTTCAAGAACTCACAAATTGAAGGCTTTCTTGAGGAGGAGGGGATCAAGCATGAGTTCTCTTCTCCCTACACGCCACAACAAAATGGTGTAGTGGAGCGGAAGAATCGAACTCTCCTGGACATGGCAAGGACCATGCTTGATGAATACAAGACACCGGATCGGTTTTGGGCCGAGGTGGTCAACACCGCCTGCTACGCCATCAACCGGTTATATCTACACCGAATCCTCAAGAAGACATCTTATGAACTCCTAACCGGTAAAAAGCCCAATATTTCATATTTTAGAGTTTTTGGTAGCAAATGTTTTATTCTTGTCAAAAGAGGTAGAAAATCTAAATTTGCTCCTAAAACTGTAGAAGGTTTTTTACTAGGATATGACTCAAACACAAGGGCATATAGAGTCTTTAACAAGTCCTCAGGACTTGTTGAAGTTTCTTGTGACGTTGTGTTTGATGAGACTAACGGCTCTCAAGTAGAGCAAGTTGATCTTGATGAGATAGGTGAAGAACAGGCTCCATGCATAGCGCTAAGGAACATGTCCATTGGGGATGTGTGTCCTAAGGAATTCGAAGAGCCTCCACATGCACAAGATCAACCATCCTCCTCCACGCAAGCATCTCCACCAACCCAAAATGAGGACAAGGCTCAAGTTGATAAAGATGAAGAACACAATGATGAGCCACCTCAAGACGACGGCAATGATCAAGGGGGAGACGCAAATGATGAAGACAAGGAGGATGAACAAACAAGGCCGCCACACCCAAGAGTCCACCAAGCAATACAACGAGATCACCCCGTCGACACCATCCTCGGCGACATTCATAAGGGGGTAACTACTCGATCTCGTGTTGCCCATTTTTGTGAGCATTACTCTTTTGTTTCCTCTATTGAGCCACACAGGGTAGAGGAAGCACTACAAGATTCAGATTGGGTGATGGCGATGCAAGAGGAGCTCAACAATTTCACGAGGAACGAGGTATGACATTTAGTTCCACGTCCTAATCAAAATGTTGTAGGAACCAAGTGGGTTTTCCGCAACAAGCAAGACGAGCATGGTGTGGTGACAAGAAACAAAGCTCGACTCGTGGCCAAGGGGTATTCACAAGTCGAAGGTTTGGATTTTGGTGAAACCTATGCACCCGTAGCTAGGCTTGAGTCCATTCGCATATTATTAGCCTATGCTACTTACCATGGCTTCAAGCTTTACCAAATGGACGTGAAGAGTGCCTTCCTCAATGGACCAATCAAGGAGGAGGTCTATGTTGAGCAACCTCCCGACTTTGAAGATAGTGAGTACCCTAACCATGTTTATAGGCTCTCTAAGGCGCTTTATGGGCTCAAGCAAGCCCCAAGAGCATGGTATGAATGCCTTAGAGATTTCCTTATTGCTAATGGCTTCAAAGTCGGCAAGGCCGATCCTACTTTATTCACTAAAACTCTTGACAATGATTTGTTTGTATGCCAAATTTATGTTGATGATATCATATTTGGGTCTACTAACGAATCTACATGTGAAGAATTTAGTAGGATCATGACACAAAAATTCGAGATGTCGATGATGGGGGAGTTGAAGTATTTTCTAGGATTCCAAGTCAAGCAACTCCAAGAGGGGACCTTCATTAGCCAAACGAAGTATACTCAAGATATTCTAAGCAAGTTTGGAATGAAGGATGCCAAGCCCATCAAGACACCCATGGGAACAAATGGGCATCTCGACCTCGACACGGGAGGTAAATCCGTCGATCAAAAGGTATACCGATCGATGATTGGTTCATTGCTTTATTTATGCGCATCTCGACCGGACATTATGCTTTCCGTTTGCATGTGTGCAAGATTCCAATCCGACCCTAAGGAATCCCACCTTATGGCCGTAAAACGAATCTTGAGATATTTGGCTTATACACCTAAGTTTGGGCTTTGGTACCCTCGGGGATCCACATTTGATTTGATTGGTTATTCGGATGCCGATTGGGCGGGGTGTAAGATTAATAGGAAGAGCACATCGGGGACTTGCCAGTTCTTGGGAAGATCCTTGGTGTCTTGGGCTTCAAAGAAGCAAAATTCGGTTGCTCTTTCTACCGCCGAAGCCGAGTATATTGCCGCAGGCCATTGTTGCGCGCAATTGCTTTGGATGAGGCAAACCCCGTGGGACTACGGTTACAAACTAACCAAAGTTCCTCTTCTATGTGATAATGAGAGTGCAATCCGCATGGCAGATAATCCCGTTGAGCATAGCCGCACTAAACACATAGCCATTCGGTATCATTTTCTTAGGGATCACCAACAAAAGGGGGATATCGAGATTTCATACATTAACACTAAAGATCAATTAGCCGATATTTTTACCAAGCCACTTGATGAACAATCTTTTACCAGACTTAGGCATGAGCTCAATATTCTTGATTCTAGGAATTTCTTTTGCTAATTTGCACACATAGCACACAAGTACACCTTTGATCATATCTCTTTTATATATGCTATGACTCATGTGTTTTCAAGTGTATTTCAAACCAAGTCATAGGTATATTGAAAGGGAATTGGAGTCTTCGGCGAAGACAAAGGCTTCCACTCCACTCTACCACTCATCCTTCGCCGTCTCTCCGCATCACTCTCCATCTTTGGTATAATCTTTACTCATATGTTTTATTTATGACCAAAGGGGGAGAAAGTACTTCCAAGGGCTCTAATGATTCCATTTTTGGCGATTCATGCCAAAGGGGGAGAAAGTATGAGCCCAAAGCAAAAGGACCGCACCACCACCAATTTCAAAAACTTAGTTTTTCAAAGAGTATTTTCAATTGGTATCCTACTATGTTCAAAAGGGGGAGAAAGTAGTATTTCAAAATGATATATCAAAACCCTCTTGAACACTAAGAGGAAGATCTCATTTAAGGGGAGTTTTGTTTAGTCAAAGGAAAAGCATTTGAAACAGGGAGAGAAAATTTCAAATCTTGAAAATGCTTTGCCAAATCTTATTCATTTACCTTTGACTATTTGCAAAAGAACTTTGAAAAGGATTTACAAAAGAATTTGCAAAAACAAAACATGTGGTGCAAGCGTGGTCCAAAATATTAAGAATGAAAGAAACAATCCATGCATATCTTGTAAGTATATATATTGGCTCAATTCCAAGCAACATTTGCACTTACATTATGCAAACTAGTTCAATTATGCACTTCTATATTTGCTTTAGTTTGTGTTGGCATCAATCACCAAAAAGGGGGAGATTGAAAGGGAATTAGGCTTACGCCTAGTTCCTAAATAATTTTGGTGGTTGAATTGCCCAACACAAATAATTGGACTAACTAGTTTGCTCTAGTGTATAAGTTATACAGGTGCCAAAGGTTCACAACAAGCCAATTAAAAGGACCAACGTTGGGTTCAAAATGGAGAGCTAAAAAGCATACCGAAGTGTGCCCTGGTCTGGCGCACCGGACATGTCCGGTGTACCACCGGACATCCTACAGTACCTGTCCGGTGCACCAGGGGACTCCACGCTGAACTCCTCAGCTTCGGGAATTTCTAGAGGCACTCCGCTATAATTCACCGGACTGTCCGGTGTACACCGGACAGTGTCCGGTGCTCCAAGGAAGAGCCGCCTCTGGGACTCGTCAGCCTCGGGAAAACGCAGCGGCTGCTCCGCTAAAATTCACCGGACATGTCCGGTGTACACCGGACTGTCCGGTGCAACTCCGGAGCAACGGCTACTTTGCGCCACCGGACATCCAGGCGGGCCCAGAAGACAGAACTCCAACGGTCGAATCGCAACGACATTGGTGACGTGGCTGGCGCACCGGACATGTCCGGTGTGCACCGGACTGTCCGGTGCACCATACGACAGACAGCCTCCACCAACGGTCATGTTTGGTGGTTGGGGCTATAAATACCCCAACCACCCCACCATTCATGGTATCCAAGTTTTCCACTTCCCAACTACTTACAAGAGCTCTAGCATTCAATTCTAGACACACCAAAGAGATCAAATCCTCTCCAAATTCCACACAACGCCCTAGTGATTAGAGAGAGAGAGATTTGCTTGTGTTCTTTCGAGCTCTTGCGCTTGGATTGCTTTCTTCTTTCTTGATTCTTTCTTGCGATCAAAACTCACTTGTATTTGAGGCAAGAGACACCAAACTTGTGGTGGTCCTTGTAAGAACTTTGTGTTCCAAGTGATTGAGAAGAGAAAGCTCACTCGGTCCGAGGGACCGTTTGAGAGAGGGTAAGGGTTGAAAGAGACCCGACCTTTGTGGCCTCCTCAACGGGGAGTAGGTTTGAGAGAACCGAACCTCGGTAAAACAAATTCGCGTGTCTCACTTCATTATTCGCTTGCGATTTGTTTTGCACCCTCTCTCGCGGACTCTATTATATTTCTAACGCTAACCCGGCTTGTAGTTGTGATTATTTTTGAGAATTTCAGTTTCGCCCTATTCACCCCCCCTCTAGGCGACTTTCAGCAGGGATGTACTGCAGTGCCCGCGCCTGCCTCAACTGGAGGATGCAGCCGCCGGCCCGCACCGCCATACGAACTCTTCTCTCCCCCGTCGGCGAGGCAAAAAGCTCTGCGGAGAAGAGATGGGTCCACAGGTCCCAGTGGGGGGCAATCCCCAAATATTCTTCGCAAACCGCCGTGAAGATGGCTGCTTGCGAGATGGAGTTGGGACTGAGGTTGTGCAGCTCCACCCCGTAGACGTGCATAATTGCTCGCATAAAACGGCTTGCCGGCACTCCGAACCCCCGCTCGTGAAAGGAGACGAAGCTCACCACATACCCCGGCGGCGGGGACGGGGCGGCTCCGCTCGGAGGGGCCATCCACTCTGGTTGCGAGTCACCGGAGAGAGGGCGAAGCAAACCATCAGCAACGAGGGCCTCCAGGTCATCCTCCGTGACAGTGGAGAAAGGCCACGGGTCGCGCGGCGAAACAATGGTCACCCGGTCGGCCATCACCAAGCAGAAGAGGTGGCGGCGGAGAGGACTGGGTGCACGGTTTCCTTTCTCTGGCTATTCCCTCGGGTTGCGAAAACCTAAGTGGGAGGCGAGCAGCAGAGTAAAGAACCGTCACCGGTCCCTCTCCCAAATATAGAGGCCCAGGCGAGACCCGTTCAACACTTCGCCCGAACCTGCCGCGAGATTCAAAACTCAAAGCGAGACGCCCGTTCCTCGAACGACTCACGCACGCACAATGACCGCCCCGCTATCCACTCGTCCCGTCGCATTAACTCTGCAGCAGGACAGGCGGCACCTTTGGCAGGCGAAGCAGGCGACGCTTCACCTCCGCCATGATGACCGCATCAAAAAAGGTGCGCCACGTCATTTGATTTCGTTTCCTTTTCCACTTCCTCTTTCTCTCTCTTGCCACAGGGATCGGGAAAGGGGATACTCCGAAAGGGATCCTTCTCCGCGAAGGAAGCGGGCCCCGAGCTCCCATACTGATCAGAGGTTCGAAGGCTGGCCCCTCGAAAGGGTTCAACAGTCGCCTCAGAGCACTCGGGCTCCGCGCCCACTACTGGTCAGAGGTTCGAAGGCTGGCCCCTCGGAAGGGTTCAACGGCCGCCTCAGGCCACTCGGGCTCCGTGCCCACTACTGATCAGGGGTTCGTAGGCTGGCCCTCGAAGGGTTCTGACAGCCGCCTCAGAGCACGCAGAGCGAGCGATGACCCTGGGTACGTTCGATACATAACCAAGGCTCGGGCTACGCTCCCGAGGTACCCTAGGACATTTCCGAGACCGACGGGAACGATTTTGTAACGGAATCCCACCAGAGGGAGGCATCGAGCCCTCGGACCCTGTCAAAAGGGGACCGGGTCCGGCAAATCACCCGCAGGTACTTTTGGAGCGTGCCTCCGGGCCACTAGCCGACCCCTAACGAATGGGGCACGGGCGTCCACTCGGATTACCCGTTAGCAACTCACTAGAGACACCATGTTCGGCGCCCTCCGAGGGCAACATGGCGCTTCCCCCCCTCCTCCTTGCGAAAAGGCGACGCGGGGGCGTATGTAAAAAAGTCGAGTCTGTCCTTGACCGTCCTCTCGCTCTGTGCGGAGGCTCGGGGGCTGCTCTCGCAAACCCGGCTCCGGCCAAACCGTTGATAGCGTCAACATACCAGCCCGAGAACTTGGGACTCGACTATGCACCCGGGCTACGGCCAGTTCGCATGAGGGAACAACCAGACCGGCCGAAGCATCACGAAACGCGCTAAGACCTCGAAGGAGTCAAATCACTCCTCCGAGGCCTCGGGGGCTACACCCGGCGGGTGCGCTCGCGCGCACCCACCGGAACAAAACGCAACCGAGAAAGGCCGGTCCCCTTGCAAAAAAGTGCGACAAAAGCCTCCAAGCGAGTATCAACACTCCCTTCGAGGCTCGGGGGCTACTGTCGGGGACCATAATTAGGGGTACCCCCAAGACTCCTAATCTTAGCTGGTAACCCCCATCAGCACAAAGCTGCAAAGGCCTGATGGGTGCGATTAAGTCAAGGCTCAGTCCACTCAAAGGACACGATCTCGCCCGAGGTCAGTCTCGGGCAAGGGCAGCCGACCCCGGAGGATTCACGTCTCGCCCGAGGGCCCCCTCAAGCAACGGACACACCTTCGGCTCGCCCGAGGCCCAGTCTTCGCCGAGAAGCAACCATGGCCAGATCGCCACGCCAACCGACCGTATCGCAGGAGCATTTAATGCAAGGATCGCCTGACACCTTATCCTGACGAGCGCTCTTCAGTTGACAGAGCCGAAGTGACCACAGTCACTTCGCCGCTCCACTGACCGACCTGACAAGAAGACAGCGCCGCCTGCGTCGCTCCGACTGTTGTGCCACTCGATAGAGTGAGGCTGGCAGCAGCCATGTCCGGCCTCGGGCGCCATAGGAAGCTCCGCCTCGCCCGACCCCAGGGCTCGGGCTCAGCCTTGACTCCGGAAGACGACGAACTCTGCCTCGCCCGACCCCAGGGCTCGGACTCAGCCTCGACTCTGGAAGACGACGAACTCCGCCTCGCCCGACCCCAGGGCTCGGACTCAGCCTCGGCTTCGGAAGACGACGAACTCCGCCTCGCCCGACCTCAGGGCTCGGACTCAGCCTCGACTCCGGAAGACGACGAACTCTGCCTCGCCCGACCCCAGGGCTCGGACTCAGCCTCGACTCTGGAAGACGACGAACTCCGCCTCGCCCGACCCCAGGGCTCGGACTCAGCCTCGGCTCCGGAAGACGACGAACTCCGCCTCGCCCGACCCCAGGGCTCGGACTCAGCCTTGGCCTCAGACGACGGTCCCCGCCTCGCCCGACCCGGGGCTCGGACTCGACCTCTACCTCGGAAGACAGACTCGACCTCGACCTCGGAGGAGCCTCCGCCTCGCCCGACCCAGGGCTCGGACCGACCACGTCACAGGGGGGGCATCATTACCCTACCCCTAGCTAGCTCAGGCTATGGGGAACAAGACCGGTGTCCCATTTGGCTCGTCCCGGTAAACAAATAATGATGGCGCCCCGCGTGCTCCATGACGACGGCGGCTCTCAGCCCCTTACGGAAGCAAGGAGACGTCAGCAAGGACTCGACAGCCCCGACAGCTCTCCTTCCACAAGGCTCCAGCGCTCCTCCGACGGCCACGACATCACATGAACAGGGTGCCAAAACCTCTCCGGCTGCCACGACGGCATGTACTTAGGGCTCTAGCTCCTCTCTACTAGACACGTTAGCACACTGCTACATCCCCCCATTGTACACCTGGGCCCTCTCCTTATGCCTATAAAAGGAAGGTACAGGGCTCTTGTACGGGAAGGTTGGCCGCGCGGGAGAATGGGCCGACGCGTAAGTCCCTCGCTCTCTCCCACGCGGACGCTTGTAACCCCCTACTGCAAGCGCACCCGACCTGGGCGCAGGACAACACGAAGGCCACGGGTTTCCCCTTTTGCATGTCTCCTCTACCCCTTCGTGCTCTGTCTCGCGCCGACCCATCTGGGCTGGGACACGCGGCGACAATTTACTCGTCGGTCCAGGGACCCCCGGGGTCGAAACGCCGACATATATCATCATGGATAAACAAGAACAATATTGAATTACATTTGTACCTTCGGCTTGATAGAAGGCGAAAATCAAGTGTGACGCACGAGCGAATACAAGTCAGCGTGAACAGTACGGGGGTACTGTTCATCTATTTATAGGCACAGGGCGCAGCCTGTGTAAAATTACATTCATGCCCTTCATGTTTACTATTGACTTAAGAACAATCTATCGAGGACTAGATAGTCTTTTCCTCCTTAGGTCGGTTCCTTTTTCTACTACTGAGCCGAAGCTTCCTTGCGTGTAGCTTCGTAGCTGGTTCAACCTTCGTCCCAACCATGCTTTTCATATTATGTACAACTTCATTCTGAGTCTGAAGGTTCCTGTACATATATTACACTTGGGAAACATTGTTAATCATGTTTTTGAGGAACTTCGGAAGATGAAGGCCCCCAACAGTAAAATGCTTGAATTAAATGCAGAATGTAAAGCAACGTTTAGAAGACTCCTCCAATTTTTTTGTCGAGGTATCGAATAGTCGGCACTCTTCCCTAGTCCTCGTTGGAGCACCCGCGCAAGGGTATCGCTCCCCCTTAGTCCTCGCAAGAACCAAGTGCTCACTATGAGGTGATCCTTTGCCACTCCGGCGCGGTGGATCCCTCATGACCGCTTATAATCTCGAACCGGGTCACCAACAAATCCTCCAAGGTGATCACCGTTCTCCAAACGCCACCAAGCCATCTAGGTGATGCCGATCACCAAGAGTAATAAGCCATAGACTTTCACTTGACCAAGAGAAGCGTAATGCATGTGGTGTGCGCTCTAGGTGGATCTCACTTGCACTAATGAGGTCCTAATGCGGGATTGGGATTTTCTAATCACCTCACTATGCTTTGTGGTGTTTGCAATGCTCTAGCAATGTATGGTCACCAATGTGGGCAACAAGACTCTCAATATGGTAGGTGGAGGGGTATAAATAGCCTCACCCACCAAACTAGTCGTTACCAGGCTATTCTGCGCATGGGCGCACCAGACAGTCTGGTGCGCCACCGGTGCGCCAACGGTCGTCTCCAACGGCTAGTTCTGACAGGTAGTTGTTGGACTGATGGCACACCGGAAAGTGAATAGTACTTGTCCGGTGCACACCGGATAGTCCGGTGTGGTGGCTACCCCAACTCGTTGCTCTCGGGTTTTCTCTAGGACAAAGGTGCTGTTCCCGAGGCTGGTTGGCCCCACTGTCAGAGGGCGCACCAGACAGTCCTTCGACACTCCTTCGACACTCGGAATACGAAGACCTTCATCTTTTGATTCGTTCTTTCAGGCATCGCTTCAAGTTCTCATCTCAGGGATTGTTTTCACCGTTGTAGTACAACTTCCTATAATGTGACCTAATTTACCATTTGCTCTGCAAAACACACGTTAGTCACATATAATATTACATTGTCATTAATCACTAAAACCAATCCAGGGGCGTAGATGCATTCATCCTTAATATTTAACAATTGTGTTTCCTTATTCTTAATTCACAGCATTTGAGAACAAGTGACCAACATTGGCGCCCACCGTGGGTGAACTCATTTCCACGACCGCGGCAAAGGCTTCGCAAGGAACCCAAACTGTGACACCTTCATCTACGAAGCTGGTGCTCCCAATCATGGGCAGTTCAAGTTCTGAGCCAGCTAACAAGAAGCAGAAGAAGGAGGCACAAAGAAGGGTACAACATGTTGGAGTGTAGGGACCCTTCATCATGTCCAAGTGGTCTCACATACCAATCACCTTCTCCTAGGAAGACCTTCAACTCAAGGACTACCCTCATAATGATGCAATGGTCATATCTTGTGTCATCAAGCGATTCATGGTGCACAACGTCCTTGTAGACACAGGCAGTGCAGCAGATATCATCTTTGCAAAAGCCTTCAGGCAGATGCAGGAGCAGGATGATAAGATACATGACGCAACACATCCCCTGTGTGGCTTTGGAGGAAGGCAGATAGTGGCATTCGGAAATATAACAATGCCAATTACCTTCGGTTATGTTCATAACACAAGAACAAAGCAAGTTGTTTTTGACATTGTTTATATGGAATATCCTTACAATGCAATCATTGGTCGAGGAACATTAAATGCCTTCGAAGCAATACTCCATCCAGCATAACTATGCATGAAGATACCATCTGACCAGGGTCCCATAGCTGTGCATGGAAGTTAAAAGGCTGCTAGAAGGGCCGAAGGGACTGGACAGATTCAAAGGCTATCCATATCATAGATGAAGCCGGAGCTCATCAATAGTACAATCTGTAATACCCAAACTTGTAACCTATATTAAAGGAAATAATTCCCTTATGTGTCTTACCTCTATTTGTTGTAACATGGATTAACCCTAATTAAAAAGGGTTAATTGGCTAATAACCCCTAAATAAACTATGCATCATGTTGGAGTTTCTTTGTGTGTGCATTTGGGAGCAATAAATAATGTTAATAGAAATATATTAGTAGTCCAATTTGGAAATAAATATCTAAATGGAATTCTAGAATTTGAGAAAAGAGAAGAAAAATACTATACAAAATAGATAAAATAAATGTATAAATAAATAAATTCGGTTCATACTGTTATTTGAATATAACCATTTAACTTAGGTATGAACTCCACAAATATGAATTCAAATTTGAAACTTAAAACTGAAAATGAAAGAAATCTATACTACTTATTAAGAAGGTAAGAGTAGTCTGTCGTTCTGTCGTTCTGCCTTTAATTGATCTGGACCGTCCGTGGCACGGTAGCCGCTCGCGATCCATCCGGCTGCGCTCCCGTCCTCCCACAATAGCCATGAGCAACCTCTCCTTCTCTGGAACCGACGCCGCCGCCGCCGCCCTCTCCCCCTCCCTCTCTCTCTGTCCCTCTCGTCTCGCTTCTTCACTCGTAGCCCCCAACCTGCTCGGCTTCACCAGATCGCGCCGGACACGGTCGTTGGGCCGCCACCATGATCTCGACGCGGCTCGCTCCCGGCCACTCGCCGGTCCGCCCCTTCCTTGCTCGAGCTGTCGCCATGCCCCCATCCGAGATCGGCGCCCCCTGTGTCCCCTCGCTCTGATCCATCCACCACTACACTCGCCGCCCCCGCTCGAGACACTGACACGCCCTCGTTCGAGATCGGCGCCCCCTGTGCCCCTCCGCTCCATCCACGACCGTGCCCCCCGCTCGAGCCGCCACCATGCTGGCCGCGGCCGCCACTATCACCGTCACTGTGCGCCCCTTGGAGGCCAACGTCGCTGGTGGAGGTGCGTTCCCAAGTCCGAGGATCTCCATCTCCGATGAGATGACGACGCAGGCAAGCGAGAGTTTCGCGACCTTGCAATGTCAACTTCTCACGCGCTGTTCTCTCGCTGTTTGGCTATTTGCGTGCGGACGCGACGGCCGCGTCCAGCGGCGTGTACCGACGGCTGAAGGAGAACCCGAGGCGGCAACAGCAGCCCCGCGGGCGGAGGCTGGGGATGGCGCAGCGGCAGTGACGTTAGCGCAGGAGACGCGAAGCTAGCCGTTGGGACGCCAATGACGCAGCGGAGAGTCCGAGATCAGCGGAGATGGACATGGATGGTGCCGCGCGCGTCGTTCGACACTAACCGCAGCAGCGTGCGTGGTGCCACGGTGGCTTCTGGGCTCATGTCCGTGGACCACCACCTAGATTTGATGACCACCGCCTCCATCTGCGCGCCCTAGCAAGGTCGATGCCGCGGGCTGCCGCCGGCGAGGTGGCCATCCTTGGCATTCGTGCCCCAGCACGCGACCACGGGAGCAGAACCCTTCTCCCGCCACATCCTCATCGCCCCCGATGCCAAACCTGGCGCCTAGGCTCATATATTTATGCAATAGGGATTTGGGTTAAGATTCAACAAGACTCAGGAACACTTCCCTACTCTAGATGAAGTTGAGGGTTTGAGTGAGTTGTTTCCCCTATTTGTTAATTTATTATTCTTGAATTAACCAATCGACTGAATCCTTTTTCGGTGCGCTGCTCCTGCGCTACACTACTACAAATCATGTTATATGAGACGGTTAATTTTCAGTTATTAAGACGTTTATGAAGTGTCCAAATTTGATGGAGTCGCAAAAGATGTCTCACATTTAAGATGGTTGTAAACCGTCTCAAAAGATATTATATAAGACAGTTTTTAATTTATAACCGTCTGAAAAAGGTATTTGTTTAAGTCATTTTGTCTGATAAACCGTCTTGAATTATGTTTTTATTTAAGACACTTATTCTAAACAACCGTTGAGAATACGAACATTATAAGTCACAAAGCATTTATCGAACTGTCTAAAATATCCTATAATAATAGACGTTTTAAACAGAAAACCATCTTATTTAAGATACTGATATTAGACATTTTAAGAACCGTCTTATTTAGGAGACTGATATTAGACGTTTTAGGAATTTAAATGAAATGACTTACATAACAGTACATTCTTCAATTTATAATCATTTTTGAGATACCAAGGTATAATAATTTGAAAGAGAAATACACAGATGCCCATATATTTAATAACATTATAATTAATATAACATAGACAAGTGTCATTCAATATCTCATAAATAAGCATTGTCAAATAACTCATACATAAGTGTACTATACATCCAAACTAAAATACTAATTAAAAAACTTGGTCATCAACTGTTTGCACTAACATTGAGTCTAACTAAGTGTATACATGAATTCAAGTCTCCACACCAGTGTAACCACCAAAATTTGAGTTCCATTCTATCTTTTCCTGTACAACAAATAGGAGAAGACAATAATTATTAGTTAGACACAGTTGAACACCTCACATTGTGACATCATGAGTGTCATATAGATATATAAAAAAGAATAGAGTAATGCTAGATTTTGTATCTGTCAAAAGAACTTATCTTCTTAGGAACTTTGCTGGAAGTAAGTCTGCTGACAATTGGAGAGACAATCATTTTTATGAAATACTGGTATGTCCCATCTGAGGACATGCTAATTAATTCTGGCAGGGATATTTTTGTATGGGGCTTTGGGCTAAGTAGCATTAGATATATTCCTATTTGTTTGTGAGTTTCCTAAACTTTTAATGTAAACCTGACTACATATACCAATATGTAAAAAGTAGATTATAGCCATCAGTATAAGGTATGTCGATGTCAACATGTGCATAGAAGTATGGAACTAGTCTTTGTAAGTATCCTAGAAAAGCGAAATTGAAGTTTTGAAACCATGTCATGGAATGTTTGTAAAAGGTATTACCTGAGATATAGTGCTATCTTTCAATGCTTCTAGTTTATGTGGAACTAAATCATCTTCAAAATCAATATGTCCTAGTTGAACGTATTTGCGCCAACCATAAGTGTATAGATTACTTGAGTCACAAACAGTAATCGTATAGCGCCATCCACATGCCAGAAGCACCATCTTCTCAACCTACAGAAGGGCAATATAAGAATTTCAGAAACTCGCAAGCTGCAAAGAGGATCAATTACTAGATTAGCAAGTTAAACAAAAAAACACTAGAATAGCAGCCAATTGTGTCGTCTGCTGACAACCGTTTGACGTGTATTTAAAGCCATACTCGTAGTGCAAATTCAGTATTGAAAATTAGCATTTCCTAAGCTTGTTGTGTTTCCCTCAAGAGGACCAGTGCTGACTTGAAACACATACAACGATCAGCAGACATGACTGGGGCTACATATTCAGTTTGCAAAATAGGACATAAATATATGTACCACCATATTTTCAACTAAAAAGAGGATAATAATTACACATTCAGTTTGCATATCATAGAGAAAATTTGAACATATTCAGTAGAGTACGACAGATCATATATTCTTGAAACGCAACAAATTTCCAAAACTAGAATAGTAGTATTTAGGAAACAAATATTTGAACAGGTCTATAAGCACAAGATTATTTAGGAAATCATTCAGTGAAATTTTTACCTTTTAGCTTATGATTTGGCTTCGATGATGGATTATTGTCCATTTGTCCTTAATGGGTGGAATCTACTGCAACTCATCTAGGGTTGTACAGATGTCTTGTAAAGTTTCTTCATATACTCCTTCACTCGATAATTGGGTAAAACTGACAGCATCTCCTTCCATTTCTGAAACAATATGCAATCAAAATCAGAAGTTGTACATCACATATGTACTCAAAAGGGGTTGATTGATTGACTATATATATTCACGTGTGTGTGTATATATATATATATATAAGTAGCACGAGCAATATGATGATAATGAAGCATAAGCATATATACCATTGCCGCGTCGTAAACGTAGAGCTTCTCCCCGGTAGGAACATGGATTGTCCAGGGACCAGCCTCGCCATTAAGAAGCTTATTCACGATCCTCATATTGGCAAACGCTCCCCTCATCACCACCTCATTGTTCCCGCGGCGGCCACCATAGGAGCTGAAGTTCTTGGGCTCCACGCCATACTCGAGCAGATACTTGGCCGCAGGTGTGCCCTCGGGGATCTTCCCCGAGTAGGAGATGTGGTCCGTGGTGATGCTGTCCCCAAGGTTGAGCAGGTAGTAGGATACAGCACCGCAGCAGCAACGATATCTGTATGTGCAAGAGTAGACCATAAGCTACCAAATAATCAATTCAAAAAAAACTTGTTATGTGCGCAGCTACAAAAAACATCGATAATGCCGTACCATTTTCTATGATAGCAGCGGATACAGATCCATCCAGGTCACCAGAGTTGCCCACACAAGTGGCGCAGCCATGCGCAGCGACATGGAACCCTTGCTGGTTCAGATAATCTTGAAGGCCACTGCATGGAGAAACCACAAACAGTTGCTTCATTGCCATCGGATGACATGGCGCATCCCAATTTTGGACTAACAGAACAAGGTTTGGATGGCTAAACTATAGATATACCTATGTTTCAAGTACTCAGTAGCAACCACAGATCCAGGGGTAAGGCTTGTCTTTACCCATGGCTTCACCTGACGATATATATAAGAGTTGTTCCACATGTAAGAAAACAGAGAAGAGAAGTTAATCAATACAATAACAAAAGATTATGTACACTAAACCAACCTCAAGGCCCAATTCGCATGCTTTCTTCCACAAGGCCAGCACCAATCATGAAGCTAGGATTTGATGTGTTTGTGGAGCTGCATATTGCTGCAAGAACAACACTGCCATGCTTGATTTCAGCTGGCCTTCCATGGAAGTTGAATTTCACAACTTTGCCTTGCTGTTCCTTTGGCACCGCATAGCCCTGGAGTAGTGTTTGCCATGTAATAAATTTAAGATGCACGAACATTATTTTTTAAAAGAAAATTGTAAGGAAATATCATGGACTACAAAAGCAAGGGCTTATTACCTTGAAACCAACTTCGTTGTCCAGGCAAGCATGCCAGTCTGACTTCATTTCCTTCAAAGGGACACGATCATGAGGCCTGCAAGATGGCAAATCAAACAGGGATAGAATGATCCAAGTCCCCATTAGCACTAGCACAAATATATAGTTATTGTCCAACAGTGAGAAAACCATAACTAAGGAGCACTATATCTACCTTTTGGGGCCTGAAACGCAAGGCTCCACCTCACTAAGGTCCAGCTCCAGATATGAAGAGAAAACTCGTTCCGTCTCAGGCTGCATGGCACCATGAGTAGTGCAAATATGTCAATTTCTTATAAATTAGGAATTGATGGATGGAACCCAAGTGCTGTAAAATTTAAAAGGCAAACCTCATGCTTGTCCACAAACATTTTGTTAGCTCGCAGGTATGCTTCAATCATCGACACCTGAATCACATTTAATGCAATATATACAACTTTGCTTTATTAATAAAAATATATACATATCAGAATGATGGAACGGGTATGGTAAAAGAGTAGTCTGCACATAGTGAAATATACAGTTTCATCGCTTCGGCCTGTCAATTTGAGATAGTCCAATGCTACTTGTCTACAAGGAAGAAGCCCATGGTAGCTCCATATTCTGGAGACATGTTGGCAATTGTGGCCCTAGCAGGCAAAGATAGCTCGCCCACACCAACACCTAAATGCAAAAGAGAACTAAAGAGAAAAAATGTTGAAAGATATATGAATAAGATAAATTATGCTCCCAACGATGTAAACCATGCTTCTCTACTATTCTTACCATAGAATTCAACGAATTTGCCAATAGCACCGTGCTTCCTTAGCATTTGGGTCATAGTAAGAACAATGTCAGTAGTAGTGACACCATCCTATAACTTCCCACTCAACTTGAATCCAACCACACCAGGCAAAACCATGCCCATTGGCTGCACAATACACCAACTTAGGGGTTAATTGAAATCCATAGACAAGAAGTCAGCATTTATGTGTTGCTAAACTTATCGGAGCAGAAAGTTGTGTTAAGGCTAGCTTTGCACTGACTAGAGTTTCCTTGTTGACTGCCATATACAAAGTGTTACCTGATGAGACGAGTAGTGGGCAGGACTGACCAAGAAGATAATGGCGTCTGGAGGGGTAGGCTAGCTACAACAAGGTAGGGTTTGGCCATTTGGAGGAGGGGCGCGGAGATGACCCGGACACGGCCAACCGGTTTGACGGCGTCCAAATGGCCGGCGGACACGCCCGAGGAAGCGGAGGGTACGGGCCCAAAGGACGAAGAGGTGCCTGGTCGACTGGGGAGAGTCGCCATGCCCGGGAGGCCGCCGGCACTGCCATGATGCGAGACTGCGCAGATCTATTCACGTGATGTGCCCCTCCAACTCGGCGCTATGTGACGCGGCGGCAGCTGCCACAACCGGCTATTGCTGGTGTTCCCTGTCACCATCGCCGTCCACCATTGCGAACCGGAGCCAAAGGTTACACAAACACGTGCTCACCTTCGGACCTTCCCGACGATCTCGCTAGGGTTCCGCGATGGCGACACCGTGTTCCCGAGCCCCTGTGTCGACGCGCTCCTGAACTTGGCGCGTTTCGTCGCAGGTGTCGGGTAGCGCCGCGAGGGCGCGTTGTGCCGGTCGTCGCCTCGGGGACGTGGGGCGGGCGCCGAGCGATGCGTGAGCCATCGCCGGCGGAGGGTGCCTGCGCACGGATTGAATTCGGGTCAGGAAGGTGTTCTGCTGCCGCGGCGCAAGTGTGGGCGCTGAAGTGGGGAAATAACGGGCTCTGCCGCTGAACGTTAGTGGGTTGGCCCATCAGAGTACAGGCGCAGGCTCAGCTGGGAGAGGAAACAAAGGGACACGAAATATTAAAGATCTTTTTTTATTGGGTCCAAACCGAATCGGGTCGAGGGGTAGTCTCTAGTGAGGGCTCGTGGTCAGGAGAGAAAGTGAAGACATAAAAAGAAAATGATAAATAAATTTTCACACGTCAGCACGATGTGGTGTAGTCGTACGCGCCAAACGTTAGGTTGCCCGCACCGAAGAGCTCTACCGGGTGCGCTATGGATATAGAGCTTCATATGCAGTAAAATCTCAGCTGCAGCGGTGACTGTTTCTGCTACTCTATCTAAAGGTGGGGAACGCAGAACTCTATTTCTAGGGTGCATGCAACTGCTACTGTAAAACCTCTCTTCGGCGACAGGTGCTCTACCGGGTGCTGGCAGGAGACTGGTGCTGGAAGGAGATTGGTGGGTGGAGATAAAAAAGTGTGGGAAAAAATGATAAAATATGTGGTAGTTGATATAGGGTAGATATTTAGGGTGAATATGAACGCGGAGTATTATAGGATAGAGTAGAGAATCTCGCTGACCAGGATGAAATATTCCTTTTAGAGTAGAAATTTAGGGTTCCATGAGTGCGGATAGCCTTAATGTGGAGGGAGGAGGATTCATGTTTTAAAAAAACTGAAGAGATATATCATCAAAGTAAGTTGAATTCATTATTTACTACATTTTTTCACAATATGTCTAATTAGAAATATCATATGAAGATAATTTTATATTTAGAAATGTCTAATATACTCACTAACATCTAAGACAATTCTTATAGTCTAAACGACTTCAATAATATCTTTATTTCAGATGGTTTCATATACAAAAGTGTCTAATATACTAACCAAAATCTAAGACAATTCTTGCAATCTTAATGACTCAAAAGGTATATTGATTTGAGACGGTTTTCAATAACAATCCATCTTAAATCAATATAAGACATTTCTTACTATGTAACTGTCTCAAAACACTTGTTTATTAAAGACGGATCTCCAACAAACCGTCTTAACTTACTCATCACCATATGATAAAAGACGGTTCTATAAAATGCATTGATATACGTCTTAAAATGTGCGTCTTAAATAAGCATATCTCTAGTAGTGCTAGCCGACCACCTCCACCTTGCTTGAGGTCGTTGCGACAGGAAAGAAGGGGTACACATGTATGTGTGATCCTGGACGTTGAGCTCAGTAGGTATGATGGTTGGACCAGGATTGATGAGGGTGATTTGTCTTTTCCTACTCGTGTTCTTTGATCTGTTTCGACTTAATTTGCGTTCTTTTGTCAATGGAACATCCATCCCAGGTACCTTTGGAGCACCCAAAAAGATTCTATATAGGGATGACATTTAGCCATGGTGCAGATAATAAGTTCCTTGGAGGTAATATTTATCCGTTTTAAATTCTTAGAAGGTGTCGTTTCAATATTTTTGATGACTCGCATGAATAGATTTTTTGTATGATCACGCTATTTTGATGTTTCCATGCGGAGTAGTGGCAAAGAATTTTTGTTGCCTGAAGACCACACAATGTCAATTATGGACTAGAGATTGCAGGAAGTTGGGAAATATATCACCTTAGACAAATTTGATAAAACGGCTCGCCCATTTGCAATACTAGCTGAAGATTTTCCTCCAACTGCTCCTCAACCCTTGCATGTTCGCTTCTGCAAAGATATTGAATTACAAGGAGGAAAACTGGTAATCTCTAGCTCTGTTACATTGGACACTTTCATAAGTAGACAAAAAGAATTTTGTATTTTTTTGGACTTTATTATGGTATTTTTCCTTACAAGACAGAAAAGGTATTTTGCCTTACAAAAACCACAAATAGGACTATGAAATGTTGCAAATGATGTGCCAATAAAAACAAGGATGATAAATTTTAGCCTCCATACACCACATATATGCTTCTTACCTTCTTACAAAAAACATAGTCAACACAGAAATGTACTTTCTAGATTTTTTGAAGTCCTCAAAATAATTGACAAGCACATCAAGACCATAAGCAAGAGGTAGCTGCCCAACATTTTCCAAGATCTCAACTCTCTTATTACCATCCCCAATATTTCATTCTTCAGATTCTTCACCAAAACTTTATTGTTACTCCTCTCAAGGCCACAAAAACAGTAGAACCAAAGACAAGGAGACTAAGTGGAAATAAACCAAACTTACGCGGGTTCAAACTTGCAACTGTCCACTGTTACAAAAACTACAAATTTCATTGTAAAAAGAAGCTACTCGGGTATTGAGAGTCTAGCAGCAAAAAACAAAGAGACGATGTAAAAAGATAAAAATGGATCATCACTAAGGAATAATTTATGTGTACTACTTTCTTGAAGATAAACGGTAAATGAATTGTGTTGATGAAAGACTCAAACAGTAACCAAGCTACATGACTATTATTATGCTATATTCATATGAGAACATTCTTTATTTTATATGTTTAAGTTACTTGCATGCAGTGAGATAGCCTCAATAGGTTGTGCACAATTCAGTCCCAACAATAATTGTCTTGCTTCCTATCAATAGGAAAAAAATGCCAATATCAACAAACTGAACCTAGATGCCATCTAGATATCCATATGATTATGACCCAATAGAGTAAACCGGGAGTTGAGTACAACAAGGTATAATATTTGATATATAGCTGTTAGAGCAACTCCAGTTGGATCATCTACAATATCTTCTATTTAATATTGATACCCAATTTCATAATTTTACACAATAATAATAGAAGTAACAATCAAAATTCTCTAATATTGGTAAACAAAAACAGTGTTCTTGTGATCTCAGTTCAGTCAGCATGGCTCTTGGTTGTATTATTTGCAGTTGCAGGTTTTTCAATTGTTATATCAAACTTTGGACCTTTCATTACCTCTTTATACTGCCTTGGCCTATTTCTTGGCACAATATATTATGCTCCTCCATTTCGACTGAAGAGATATCCAATTATCCGGTTGTTGCTTTTCTCATCGTTGCAATGGTGTTTTTCCTCCCTTCTCTGTATTTATTATTTTGTTTTAATAATATAATTAAAATTCTTCTTCTTTTGCGCAATAAAAAAATTGTCGCTTATTTTTCTTTGTTTTGATCCATTATGAAGTCTAAACATGGTTGATATCAAACCTATCATGATTAGACAACGCTTGGTAAAAATAATCTGTTTGAAAAAGTTGGCAAGACAACTGTCGGTACCCTGAAACAAGGGTACCCCTTACTACAGCATGAAGATACGGTGCCCAGCACGCGACCACGGGAGCAGAACCCTTCTCCCGCCACATCCTCATCGCCCCCCGATGCCAAACTTGGTGCCTGGGCTCATATATTTATGCAATAGGGAAATCACATGGTTGCTTATATTTCCTGTTTTCTGTGATGAGACTGTTGATGTGAAGATATATCAATTCAAGCACACATAGCTTTAACCTTCATAATTTCTTCACCAGTTATAACAGTTTTCATTTTTGAGATACCACATGTCTTTTAAACAACATAACTTCCTTTTACCCAATTATTGGTTTACACAACTAATTTTTGCATTTGCTTCTATTACTAAACTTAAATTTCACACTCAGCCTTGTGTTAACTACCTTGAGGTATTATGGTTTATTTCTCGCATTAGGTATTCTTCTGAGTACTGGAATAAGGTCACTTTTTCATTAGGAACTTCCTAAGAGGCTTCTTCTTACATACAAACCTGAAGAATCGGAGGACATTCCTGAGCCTGCTTCTGTTGAAGAGGAAAATGCACCAGTTGAAGAGCCTGTTCTGGTACCACCTGTTACTGAAGTTGTTTCACCTCCCAAGACCGAGGTGGCCGATACTGGTGACTTACTGGTGGGTAAACTAACTTGTTAATATTATGGTCTAAACCTTATGTGCTTGTTTCTACAATCTGAACTCTGAAGTTTTATTTGCTCATAGGGCTTAAATGATCCAAATCCTGCTGTATCAGCTATGGAGGAAAGCAATGCTCTTGCCTTGGCTATTGTTCCAACATGTAGTCTGTTACCACTGAATTCCTAGCACATGTGAAGTACCTGTCAAGTATCTTTGGTTAACCAGTCGGTTCTTTTTTGCATCTTCATCAGATGGGGCTTCCACAACTGGTAACACTGCATTTCAAGATAAGGGGTTTGATCCTACATGATGGGAACTCGCCCTTGTTACCGCACCGAGCAACACGACTTCATCTGCGTCTGTCGGTCAATTGGTTTGTTTCTTTAACCATCGTATCATTTTTTCTGATGTATTTATGTTTCCATTGCATGTTCAAATGATGTGGCAACTGTTGAGTTCTTTCATCCTATGTACTCACACCCATGTATTGTACACTGTCCGTTCATAAACAGTGTGGCTGCCAGTTACTCTATCTGTTTGTAAGCCAGTTTAATTTTGGTACGCTGTCTAAATAACCATGCTTTCCATGCTTGGATGAACAAGAGCTAATTTCTCTTATGTGGCGAGGAATTTCTAGATATGAATACATCCAAGTGTATAAAGAACAACTTCCTCAATTTTTAGATATGAATATAATTGGTTCGTAATGATTTTTTGTTTGTTGTTGGTCTGCCATGTGATGCATCCAGTATCGCAACAACTTCATTAACGAAGTGTCGGGTATCCTGTCCATTCATAAAAGAATATCTGCATTTTATTCAACATTGGTGTGCAGTCTGTACTCTTTTGTTTTCTGTTTGTTCTTTGATCCTTATCACACTTAGGGACTTTGTAGACTCTGAAATTTTAGTCACTAAGGTATACAAAAAGACTCTGAAATTTATTTTTTCTGCACACAATCCAGAAAATGTTTTTTGTGTGTTTCTCATTTTCATTTGGTTAAGTACATTTATGTTTCTACTTTGTGCAGTTTACAATTGAAATAGGCAATGTGCAACTTGGTTTGATCTGGTAACATTTATGTTTCTACTTCGTGCAGTTTGTGAACATGATAACACGTTAGCCCAGAGTTTGGATCCGAACAACGAAGGGAGAGGAGTATTGCAGTTCAAAACCGGTTACATGCAAGATATCCTTTTCTCAACTTCTACAGTATTGGAGAATAAACTTTTGAATTTTCATACTTTGTTGGTAAAGGCCATAGAAGTATATCACCATGAATCCATCCCCTTCTTTTTGTGAATCTTCTACTATTATTTTTATAAGGCCATTCTAGATACTTTTACCTATGTTACCTATGTTTTCATATTGTAAGATGTCCTTTTCTAAACTATTACAGTATTGGAGTTTTTTTTTGAATTTTCATATTTCTTTACTACTCTACAAGGAGCTAGCGAGGGCGTCCACACCTTCACCATGCCCCCGCCCGGACGTCGCGCAAGCCCCGCTGCCCGCCTGCCCCTGGAAATTTCGCCCGCACCGTGCCCCCAATCTCGCGATGCCCCGACCGCCTCCCCCACCGTGACAGCCGCCTCGATCTTGTCTAGGGCTGTTTCAGCCCTCCAAGGTATCAACCAACTTCTCTCTACTTCTTTAAAAAGAATCATGGTTACTCAGCCAATTGAGGTCAAATCTAAACTAGATAAAAAGACAAAATTTCACATTTACCTTCTGTCACCAGCAAATGGTTATGGCCTAAAATTTATCTAGGAAGTCTTCACCACAGCTTGTGGGAAAATGTCTTCCCAATCTTTTGACACATGAATTCTATCAAGCTTTTCTAAGGTAGTGTTTTCCTGATTGTTTGACCATGTTCGCCTTTCCCATTCAGACCTAATGTGATCATCGCCATAGAGAATCAGGGGAAGTTTGCAGTCTTGGGGGCAGACACCTCCTGGGCATATCCTTAAGGAGAGGTATCAGGCTTGGAATGCGGACAGGTACTCTTGGGATGTCCACTGCACGCGATAATTATACTTCTTATAATATTTATTTATAATGTTGTTTCAGTGCTGGGTTTCATTTGAATTAGGAGCTGGGTTTCAGATTTCAATCCATATTTAGAGAATTGTAAAATTGAACTGACATTTTTTTCTTTATGATCGAAACATACAAGATAGAGCAAAGATTGTAGATATTCTCGTCAACGATATTAAAGTCTTTCCAACATTCAATAAGGAGTTATATAAGGAGACAACACAACTTCTCACTCTTGAAAATTTTTAGGTTTGTTCATCCTTTTCCACTCTATGGCATCAGATCATCAAGAAGCATTTAAAATAAATATTTCTTACAGCTTCTTACTCCCTCGATTTTTTAAGTCATTAAAAATGCCTCATGTTTGGTGCAATGCAATTAATGTATCTTCACTGGTAATGAAAATAGGACTAATAGATCATGAACCATTAAGGTCCATGCTGGTGAGTGGAATGAGGTGGAGAAATACTTGTCAGGTTTCACCAAGGTAGATGACAATAGGTATTCGATGAAGATCTTCTTTGAGATTACCAAGCAAAAGTATTTGGAAGCACTTCATAGGCACTGTTCTTTCATATTTCAGATTTCATTTGAATTAGGAGTTGGGTTTCAAATTTTGGTCCATTTTTAGGGAACTTTAAAATTCTACTAACTTGTTTCTTTCTTTATGTTCAAAACAGGCATGATAGAGCAAAGACTATAGATATTCTTGTCAATGATCTTAAAGTATTTTCAACATTCAATGAGGAGTTTTATAAGGAGATAACACAACTTGTCACTCTTGAGAATTTTAGGTTTGTTCATCCTTTTCCACTCCATGGCATCAGATCATCAAGAAGCATTTAAAATAAATATTTATTAAAGGTTCTTACTCCCTCGATTTTTTTAAGTCATTAAAAACACTTCTCATGTATGATTGATTAGATGTTGCACCAAATTCTTACAAGCCTTCTCTTATGCTAACTGTGGGGTTACATCAGGTTGTTGAGTTTGATGATCTTGAAGAGGACAAATTCCTTAATGCTGTCGTCAAGGTAGGCTTCAAGAATACATGTCTCTGGCTATTGATGATGCTTATATTTCTTACTTCTCCATATTATAGTTAGCATATATTTCATCAAGATATATTTATGTGTGCACTATGTAGTATGTACTGCTTTGTCATATTTGTATTGCAACTTCCTTTTCAGTATATTATGTCAAGCACATTGCTCTACTTGTACTGCTTTGTCATATTTGTACTGCTTTCTTACTTCTCCATATTATCATGATGCATTTAACGATTTTATAATTTTGTAGAGATTAAACTGCAGCATTTCCTTTCTTGTACTGATTAGACTACCTGAGACTATGGCTTACTGCTGTAAACATAATGATGTTTGTTTCATTCTGATAGGCATCCTGCTTTAGTCCTCAACAAGCTAGGACTTTTGTTTTAGAACGTCGCAGAAGATCTGTGAGTCAATTCATTAAGAAATGAGACAAACAGAAATGGAGCGACTGAAGAGTTAGCACCGGGTACAAAGAAGGCCAGAAATGTGCATGCCCATCAACAGCCCCCAAAACAGCCACTTTACAGAAACACACACCTACACAGGCCACACAGCTATCAGCGACCCAAATTATACCCTAAGAGCGGGTTGGAGAGTGAGGAGCTCCTGAAGAGCAGAGGCACCCGCAGCACACCAAAGGGTACATTCATTGGCCACAACCTGCAAAACAGTATGAACACCAGGTCATTGCCCTTCGAACACACAATCATTCTGATGCTTCCAGATTTCCCAGGCAGCCAACAAAAAGCTAGAACTTTTGTGAACACATCAGTTGTTTTTTGGTACCTGTGTTTATCTTATGACAGATATTCAGGTGTGTATGAGGGCTTCAGCAACATTACTTTCTTGGTGCATGACTTCAATGTTGTGCACAAGAATCAATGACGACATATAAGGGAGCTCCCAGAGACAACATATATGTGTCCAGTTGTGGTCCACTCCGAATCCACTCTGAATCCTTCGTACTTGTCCCCCTTTTCATTTAGGACAAGGTTGTTCAGCTGAGCATATATTCCTGTTGCGCTAAGACGTTTAGGCGGTCCTTTGGTGACCACAGTGTTCTTTATAAAGTTTTTCTTATCACTCCTAAAGGGGTGTTTCCTGGGCAACCAGCGTCAATGACAATCGAAGTAAGTGACCTTTCCACCATGAGCAAGATGGAAGCAATCTGTATCTAAACCGCAATATGGACATGTCAATCTACCATGTGTACTTCAACCGGTAAAAATAGCATACGCCATGAAGTCATGCACCGACCACAAATACGCAACTCAAAGTTTAAATATCTGTTTTTTAAAAACATCGTATGCTTCAACTCCTTTCCAAAGCTCCTTCAACTCTTCAATCAAGGGTTTTAACATGACATTGAGGTTCTTTCCAGGATAGTCTGGCCAGGAATGATTAAGCAAAGAAATATAAATTCATATTTCATACAAAGAGAAGGTGGAAGGTTGTATGGAATAACAAAGACGGGCCAACATGAGTATGATGATGCCATTTGACCAAAAGGTGTGAAGCCATCGGTCGCGAGGCCAATTCGAACATTCCTCAGATTAGCTGCAAAGTCGGGATCAAACGTGTCAAGAGCCTTCCAAGCATCCCCATATGAAGGGTGCACGATTAGGTCATCGTTATCGCGGACACCTTCTTTGTGCCATCGCATGTGCATAGCGGTTTTTTAGATAGAAACAATCGTTTCACTCGAGGAGTTAGTGGCAAGTAGCGGAGCTGCTTATGTGCAACATCTGTCATCACCTTGTCACCCTCATCATTAACAACTTCCACAAATCTAGATTGTCCACATTTCAGACATTTTTTCTCTCCCGCATGCTCCTTCATGAATAGCATACAATTATTTTTGCACACATCAATCTTTTCATAATCCATACCGAGACCTTTGATAATTGTTTTTGAATGGTACATGTATTTAGGCAACTTATTGGGCTTTGGAAGCACATCTCCTAATAACTTTAAAATCTCATTGTAACAATTGTTCGAGAAAAAGTACTTGGACTTAATGGCCATGAGCCGAGTCACAAAAGCGAGTATACTCACATCTGTGTGTTCATGCAACGGCTCTTCAGAGTCTTTTAGTAGTTTAAAAAATCTGGAAACCTCTAGTGTGGCAGGATCCTCGGAGCTTAGGTTTAATTCTGGACGTAGCGAATCTAGCATCTCATGCATCGCATCATCGCCAACCCAATCATTGTTCTCCTCCTCTTCTACATTCTGGTTGGGTACTACCTCACCATGATGTTCCCACACCTCATATCTGGGCATAAATCCAAACTGACAAAGATCTAGGCTAACTCTTTCCTTATTAAGAAATATACTATTTTCATGCCGCCTACAAGGGCATCTGACAGTGCCGGTTAAGGACAAGGAGAATATGTGGTCCACAAAATCTTTGGTCTTAGCTACCCAATCATCAGAATGACGTCCATTCCTACTCTAGCCATTGTACATCCATGCACGGTCTTCAGCCATGCCTGAGACTGTTAAACTGAACCATATCGTGAAAACATTATTCAATTTCATCAAGGGTATCGATCCTACATGTATAGGCAAGGATAGGTTCTAAACCACAGCAAGCTAGCAGGACCCAAAATAATTTCGGCAGCATAACCTCGCTGCCACTAAACAATGTATTATTTATATATAAAATAGAGAATGATATACTATTAAATCAAATCAAACTAAGTACCACATACACTAATAATGCAACTATTCTACGTACCAATACAATGTACTATTAAAACTAATAATATAATAGTACCATATATTAATATGAAATTAATGCCTAAATACAATATACATCTAATCACTAAACCACATATACCACTAATACATTAATGAAATCGAACTAAACAATAATTCTAATCACACAACTAATCAAACAAACACAATTACAAATATATACTAATGTTGGGGACTTGTTCTCAAATACTATGAATTAAGAACAAGGCAAAACAAAAATAGGTTAATGGTTAATGTCCTTCATCCTTCGAAGCATTATTTCCCTAAGGATATAACGATCTTCGGACGAAGGTCATGAATGACATACCTTCTTCATCACAACATATATCAATGAAAGATGAAGCATATGAAACATGAAAAATAATATGGATAATCATATCCTATCATAATATAACATTAATCATATAATTGTGAATGAATAAGAACAATATTGAATTACATTTGTACCTTTGACTTGACAGAAGACAAAGGTACAGGCGTAATGTACGAGTGAATACTAGTCAGCGTCCTTTGTACGGGGGTACTGTTCATCTATTTATAGGCACAGGGCGTAGCCTGTGTGAAATTACATTCATGCCCTTCATGTTTATTATTGACTTAAGAACAATCTGTTGGGGACTAGATAGCCTTTTCCTCCTTAAGTCGGTTCCTTTTTCTAGTACTGAGCTGAAGCTCCCTTGCGCTCAGCTTCGGTGCTGGTTCAGCCTTCATTCCGACCCTGCTTTCTGTATTGTGTACAGCTTCATCCTGAGTCCGAAGGTGCCTGTATGTGTATTACACTTGGGAAACATCATTAGTTGTGTTTTTAGGACATTTGGAAGACGAAGGCCCCCAACAGTAGCCCCTCACAGTATTAATTTGTTATGATAACGAATTTAGACTGCGACGTGAACGAAGGCCTTAAGCTGAAGGTCCGAAAAAACACCTTCCCTTTGCTAGAATAGCAACAATCAATGACAGACGGGGCCCTCCAAGTTGCAGTGTGCTAGGCGTATAAATATGAACTCACACCGGCATCATTTGATACGCTGTTTCTGTCATTTGCATTATTTTATCAAACTTTTAGCTCTTGCTTACTAGCGCTCGCTAGATTTTTCAAGCTTTGGCTAAAAGATGCGGTTTCACCATGTCTGGAGAAAAAATGTCCGAGGAAAAGAAGGTTGTTGCGGAGACGAAGCTGGCTGAAGAGACGAAGCTGTTTGAGGAGAAGAAGGTTGTGGATCCTTATGTTACTGGATTTGTTGAGTCGATGGCGAAGACTAACACAGAGAAGATCACTAAAGAGATACTGGAAGATTTATCTGAAGATACTGGTGACAGCGATAGCTATGATGTGGACAGTGGGGATGAGGATTCAGAAGATCGGCCCTGGCGACCAAGCCATTCTGTCTTCGGAAAATCAACCATTAAACAGAGTCATCTTGAGAACATGAGAGGAAGGTACTTTCGGGATATGTCTATTGTGAGGGCTGGCGGAGACAACAACGTCCCTGCCCCTGAGGAAAACAAAGTTGTAATTTACCGAAGCTTCTTCAAGGCTGGACTTCGGTTCCCTTTAAGCAAGTTTGTAGTTGAAGTGTTGAAGATCTTCCAGATCTTCCTTCACCAGATCACCCCCGAAGCTATAATGAGGATGGAGATTTTTGTCTGGGATGTGAGGAGTCAGAGGCTAGAGCCAAGCGCGAAGTGCTTCTGCAGTATGCACGAACTCTTATATGAGACGAAAGCTACTAGAAAAGAACAGTACCACAACAACTTCGGTTGTTATGGATTTATTGCTCGCCCCAACGCAAGCCACCTGGTGCCAACATTTCGGAAGAGATGGCCATCATGCGTCCTATCTAGTCCCGCTTCGGCCTCCGAAGGCCGAAGAAATTGATGATTCTGTCGAAGCGTGCCAGAGGGCCTTCAACACTGTTTGCTCCTTTGTTGGCATAAGGGATTTAATTTAGGAACATATAGCCTTCAGGGTATGGCCGCTTGTAGAAAGCTGGGAAATGCCGAAGGAGACCACCACCGACTCTAGCAAAGGGTATGACTGAAGTATACCTATTTTCGTCGGCTTTCGCAAAACCGACGAAAATAGTGAGTCGCCCATTTATTTTCGTCGGCCGGGAGTGGCCGACGAAAATACGCCAGGATAGTTTCGTCAGCCTTGGTAGTGGCCGACGAAAATATCCTGGGAACATATTTTCGTCGGCCTAGGTGGTGGCCGACGAAAATAGCCTGGGAACATATTTTCGTCAGCCACCACTGAGGCCGACGAAAATTGATGGTTCCCCCCCCAAAACAGATTTTTCTGCACCTATTAATAATTCACAGCAATATACACAATATCACATATACAGATTCACAATTACATAATTCACAAAACACATTCACATATACATAAATAGTCCATTCACATAAGTTTAGAGTATCCATAAGTCCAAAAGTCCATTGTCCATTCAAATACACAATTCACAAAACTCTAGTCCATAAGTCTAGAGTCCATAAGTCCATAAGCTACTAACTACTCACTACTCACTCCTCACTGATCACTCCGGCGGGCTGTGGGAGTTTTGGCCACTCCCTCCTCCGCCACCAGGAAGGTGGCCACTCCCTCCAGCACCATGGACGAGGAAGTCTTGGACGTTGACACCACCCTCCGATCCATGAGCATGTGACGCTGAACCCTGCAATTCATCAATCATTCAAATAAGGCTGTATACATATACATTGCTGTGTTTGGTCAATATTTGCATAAAAGTAAACATGGAACGTCACCTGTGATCCATGGTGAGGAGGAGGCTGTGCATGCATCCACGGGTACTGTTGTGGTGGCCACCCCAGAGGTGGTGGCACCCACCCCGTCGGTGGCCACGCTTGAAATGGCTGAGAGCCCGCCGGTGGCTGGGAGACCGGTGGCACCCATCCCGGGACTGGCTGCGATCCTTGGGGTGGAGGCGTCCAAGTGCCTAGAGGTGCCTGCGTCCACCCAACACCAGTCCACTGTGGCTGCGACGCTGGAGCTTGTCCTGGCCACTGTCCCCATCCTTGTGCCTGCGAGCCATTTTTGATAATAAAGAAAGAGTTGCTATGGAATTGAAGTGTTCAGATAGTGTTACCTGGGGAGGGCGAAAAGCGGGCAAGTTCATATCAGGGCCGAGTCTAGTAGTCATTTCCTGCAAATGGATGCAACGTTAGAATCGCAACATTATACTTTGAATTCAATGACGACACGTGATGAGATAGACGAATTACCTGAAAATAAGAAGCCATATATTGCGTCAGCTGCCCAACCTGCTCCTGCGCTGCTCGAGCCTGCTCCTGTGCTGCTCGAGCCTGCTCCTGTGCTGCCCGAGTCTCCTCCTCCAGCTGAGCCTCTCGAGCAGACCTGGAGGAGCGAGAACTCCCTCCCGAAGACGATGCCTTCCCTTGACCTAATGTCCTGTTGTACTCCACAACGCCGGTGCCAAAGGCAAACCTGCATGATGCACATAGTTGAGCCATTAAGTGGACACATTCTTGTTAATGAAATCGTCGAATCAAACACAAACACCTCACCTGCCATGCTTTCTACCCCCACCACTGTGGTACAACGCCGAGGCATCTAAGTCTGAATGCATCCAGTCGAAGTCAGGCCCATGGCGTTGAGTCATTTCCTCCCCATATGCATTCTGCAAAGAAAGTTAGAGTTGGAGTTAAACACAAAACATGCAATTTAATTCGTAAATACAAACTTGTTTACCATTTTCTCCCTTGCCGCCTCACTGCATAGCACATCAGGGTTCGCCGGATCAGGGCCACGGTGACCACGGACGTAAACCTCCATAAAACTTGGAGAAACGCCACTTTCAGCTTCCTGCATGAAAAACAAGAGTTAAACCATATAATTTTCATAGATGTAACATACAAGTTTGATTTATATACTTACCATGCGGCGTGCGGTACCAAGGTGTCCATCGGCGCCGTACCTGTGCCCCGGTCCTTCAGTGCCACGGTTGGCACGATGCTTGTTGGACTCTGCAATCCACTCAGGCGACGCCCATCTCTTAGCCAACCATCTCCAGGCTTCCATGTCCTTCGACAGCCAATCCACAATGCTCTCCAGGTACTGCTCCTCTGTGAGGTAGATCTCATTGGCCCCTAATGCTTTGCTCATTTTCTGACCCTTTATCTTCTTGTAGTAGTAGTTGACGGCCGCGATGCGAGCATTGTACATGGCATCCTTGATTATCTTATCAGCGCACTTCCGAAAGTGCCTCTTCACACGTGTCCACTGAGCCTGATCCTCCTCGATGTCATCCGGCAATTGGAACCTCCCCTACATATCAATGGAGAAGTTAAGTTAAAGTAAGATTAGGAGAAGCAATAATTCAATGAATTGCTTATATACGAAAGTAAACTCACCCAGAACTCGTCCCACACAGCCACCTGACAAGTCCTTCGTTTTTTTTCCGAACTTCCCCCTCCGCTACTGCTTTCCCCTGACTCCCCTGGCTCGACATAGTCCTTTAGACCCCAGTCAGCCCACTGCATAGCCGCGAACCTCTCGCCATTGAGCTCCACCATGCCAGGGTAGTAGAAGCGACAGAGGCTACCCAACACCGCGTTCACCTTGGGACGTCTGCCTGTACCGTCCCAAGTCAAGTCTTCCCATGACCTACAAAAATTAATAAAACAAGTAAACTAGTGCAATCACGTTCACATTAAAAAATTAACACAACAGCAATAAGCCCCACCATTCTCCATGCGGCCGGATGAGCCTCCTCTCGGCAGGTCTCGGACCAAGCGCATTGCTCTTCTTATACCTAAGTATACAAGTAAATTCAATATGATGGAATGATTAGAAACTAATATCAATTAAACTAATATGCATAATAATACCTGAAGGACGTAGAACCATCTGACGCGTCGCCCGCGCTGCCTGCCCCCATTGGGTCAACCTCCTCATCCTGCTCACCCTCGTCATCCTGCTCACCCTCCTCACCCTGCACATGAGCATCCTGCTGAGGAGTCTCCTGCTCACCCTCCTCACCCTGCACTTCGTCTAGACAGTCGAGAAGTTGCTGCTGCCTCTGTCGGCTCTGTGAGGTGCCCTGAAAAAGCCCACTGCCCGAGCTGTCCTCGCTGGCCGCGCTGCCCCCACTCCTCCTCGATCTCCTATGCTTGAACATGTTCAACTGTAGATAAATTAATGTCAAACCACAGTATATGAAACAAATAATATGAAAATTAATAATGTGGAAATTGGAATACATAGCTTAATTGATTAACTAAAAGAAACATACTAATCAAAAGTCATCCGCATCCGATGATGCTTCTTCGGCTCGTTGTTTATTCATACGCTCTTGATTTCGTTGGATCCTTACTGATCTTCTAACGACGACAGGTCGTTTGCGCTTTGACCTAGGTTCTTCAATTAAGTCGCTTGAATTGCAACAGAGATTTTCAAGTCCTTCTCCATTGGTCACATGGAATCGGTGAGCTATGTCTTGATTCGACGCCGCTTCTGGTTGAAAAACAGCATCATCGTTGTCCCTGCTTGTACTCACGTAGTCAGCACTCTCTGGAGCGACGACTTGTGGGTTGACTTTGATTGCAACCCACCAAGCCTTAAGGCTTGGGTGAGGATATGGCAGGTAGTACACCTGTTTTGCCTGATTTGCAAGGACAACATCGCTCATACTGCTCGGAATCCTAGAGCTATGCTTCACCTCGACATTACCATACTTGTCGACACGAGTCCCACTATGAGCATCAAACCAGTCGCACTCGAAAAACACGACTTTAAGTTCTTTGGGGCCATCGAAAATCAACTCTACAATGTTTTGAAGAACACCGTAATAGTCCACTACTTTGTCATCGTCAACATATGAACTTGCCAACACACCACTATTGGTGGTGGCTGCCAATGGTCGACTCTTCTCCAATTTCGCGGTTCGGAAGCGATATCCATTTACATCATAGCGAGTATAGTTTCGGACGGACACAGAGGTATGTGCCATTTGCTGCAAGTCCGGGTGCACAGAGTTTTTGGAAACCTATACAAGTAATTAGTATATGCATTATATCTTCCAAGTCCAAAATTCAAAGATTAAGTATGGACAATGAGAGAACGACAATTACTAACATAATTACGAAACCACTGCACGAAGTTTGGTCCACCTTTCAACCCATCACGTCGAAGATTTTCTAATTGGATGGCCGTAGGTTTACTAGTAGATTTCCAACATTCTTCATCAAACATGCTGGTCATATTACAAACATGGAGATTACACACTATAGAAATTATGAGATGAGAAAATGGACGTAACTATGAGGAAAACTTACTCGAACGCCTCCTGTGTGCTGTCAATATTGCTATACATATATAGCATTAGCGTGTTCAAATCTGATGCTTCAATGTGACGTACACTCCCTTTTCCAACTGCTTTACCCGGATTCGCAAAAATTTGAAGGGTGCTTTGGGGTGATTCATTATCGACATGAAGTCGCACTGAAGGCGCAAACACATTGTTGGCTCGAGCGAAATACCTGGTTGAGAATTGAGATATCTCCTTAAGGGCAAAAGCCTCCGCAATACACCCTTCGACTCTAGCCTTGTTCCGAACAGACGCCCTGAGCTTTTTCAACGCCCTTTCTATAGGATACATCCACCTGAATTGCACTGGTCCGCCTACCAAAGCTTCCCAAGGCAAATGCACAATTAGATGTTGCATCACATTGAAGAATCCTGGCGGGAAAACCTTTTCAAATTTACAAATACGAATTGGAATTTCTTTCTCAAATTTCTGCATCAACCTCTTCGATACCGTCTTTGCGCATACTTCCCTATAGAAGTAACTCAACTCTGCAAATATGCTCCAAAGCTCATCCTTAAAATAGCCTCGAAACATCACGGGCATCAGCCTCTCCATAATAATATGGTAGTCATGGCTTTTCAAACCGATCAATTTACCGGTCTTCAGATTGACTGCCCGTTTCAGATTTGCCGCATACCGATCTGGAAATTTCAGATTCTTCAACCACTTAAATATTTCTTTCCTTTCATCCGGCTTGAGGCAGTAATCAGCTCGCGGCCTACTTTCATGCCCTTTATCGCTTACTTTCAACTCGAGCATCGGCCTCTTACAAATTTCAGCCATGTCTTTTCTTGCCTTCATATTATCTTTCGTTTTATCAGTCACATCGAAACATGTGCTTATGATGCTTTCAGCAACGTTACGCTCTTGGTGCATCAAGTCTATGTTGTGCGGCATGATCAAGGCTTTTGCATATGGAAGCTCCCATATTGATGAAATATGGGTCCAATTATGGTCCTCCCCGTAGCCTTGGAACCTATCATTTTCTCCTTGCTTCAGACAAGCATGCCATGCCATTATCTGCGGTGCAGTTTGCCTCTTTGGTGGCCCATTTCTGATTTTGGCTCCACCTCTGAATGCAGTAAGCGAATTCCTAAAATCATGCTTGAATGGAGTCCAACGTCGATGAGCATCAAAGAATGACACTTTCCCACCATGCTTCAATCTGAATGCATCCGTATCATTCATACATATGGGACAGCACAACCGACCATGGACACACCATCCAGACCAATCTCCATACGCCAGCAGATCATGCACTGACCACAAATAAGCAGCGCGCATGGTAAACTCCTTTTCAGTATGGCTGTCATAAGCCTTCACACCTCTCCACAATTGTTTCAGCTCTTCGATTAAAGGGCGAACAAACATATTCAGCTTTGGCCCTGGATGCTCGGGGCCTGGGATGACTAGTGCAAGGAACATGAACTCTTCTTTATTGACCAACTCAGGAGGAAGATTATATGGCACAATGAAGACAGGCCAACACGAGTAAGGGCTTGCACTGGTATTGAAAGGTGTGAATCCGTCCGTCGATAGACCAAGCCGTACACTCCTAGGGTCGTTTGCAAATTCGGGATCAAACTCGTCAAATGCCTTCCACGCATCACCGTCCGACGGATGGACCATTATGTCTGGATCAGTGACGAGACGTACACCATTCTTTGGCCACGTCATATGCAGAGCTATTTCCTTGTTGAGGAAAAGCCTTGAAAGCCGAGGAATGATGGGCAACCGACGAAGTTGCTTAGCTGCGACCTTCGTAACTACCAATTCACCCTCATCATTTGTCACCTCGACATATCTAGAAGCTTCACAATGCTTACAACGGTCCAGCTTGTCATCCTCCTCAAAGAATAGCATGCAACTGTTGGGACACACGTCGATCTTCTCATATGTCATCCCAAGACCAGCCAACATCTTCTTTGCGAAGTACATATTCTTTGGCAACTTATGATTCTCCGGGAGAACCTCGCCCATAAGTTGGACGATGTCGTTGTAAGCACTGTTTGAAATGTTGTGCTTCGACTTTATCGCCATTAGTCTTGTGAGAGTCCCAAGAACTGACATCGGAGTGTGCTCGTGCAGTCTCTCTTCTCCCGCGGCGAGTAGCCGGAAGAATTCTTGAGCATCGCGTGGAAGCTGCCCCGCCTCCTCAGCGTTCATTTCAACCTCCCTACCAAGATCATGCAACATATCGTCCATCCTATCATGATCGTCATCAAGCTCCACCTCCGCGTCAACGTGTCTAATAGACTCTCCATGCTGGTACCATACAAGGTAGTTCGGCATAAACCCACTTTTGCAAAGGTGTTTCTCCATTTCTTCCTTCTTCTGAGGCCACTTGTTCTCGCAGCGATTGCAAGGACACTTCGCTAGACGACCAGTTGCATCTTTGAAAGCGTGCTCAAGAAAAGCCTTTGTTACACCCATCCATGCATTCGAATGTGCCCCATCCTTTCTCCACCCGTCATACATCACCCTCCGATCACCGTCCATTTCAAAGGCTAAACAAAAGTAAAAAACATCAACGATCGTCCGTGGCTTAATTAGGTGAACTCCCTATTAGGTAAAGGCCCTAAACCCACCCAAGAGTGTAGGCCGATGCTTGTGATTTATGACGTGTAGCCTACGATTGCCGCGAAATTTCGGCAGCATAACCCCGCTGCTCTCCAAGCACACGCCTGAACATGGTGTGTTGGAGAACAACTGGGTTACACAACCGAAATTCCGCGTCAATCGTAAGGCACATGTCACAAATCACAAGCATCGGCTTACACTCTCAGGCTGTCCAAAATACGTGGACAATTCCGGAACGGCGAACCTCACAAGCCAATGTGACGTTCGCCGTTCCCGAACGGGTGACGCATAAGGTTCGCTACGGTTAACGATTAAAACTGAACTCTAAACATTAAAAAATATCTCGGAGATTAAACAAAAGACATCACCCTTCGATCACCCTACGAACGGGTGACTAATAACTATATAGTAAATAATAAATGACACATTAACCGAAATTACGAAAACAATGTAATTGTCAATAAAAAAATCGGCAGCACCTCCACTATAAAGTGATGTTTCTAAAACCTGCAAAAAACAACAACACGATGGTTGCCAACACAGAATACTGCACGATAGCTACATAATGAACAGCTATCAATACCTAGCTAACTATTTATACTAACAAGTAAATAGATATCAATCTATACATTATATACAGTAAATTAGCTAACTAATTACTATAAATTAAGTAAAACCATTACCGTGGCAAGGTGGAGGGGGCCGCGGCGTGGGACGGCTGTTCGGAGTGGGCGCGGCGTGGGGAGGCGGCTTGGCGTGGCGCGGCGCGGCGAGGGCGCGCAGCGAGAGCACGCAACGCGGCGAGGGCAATCGTCGAGGGCGCGCGGCGCGGCGAGGGTGCGGCTGCTCGGCGTGGGTAGGCGGCGTGGCGAGGGTGCGGCTGCTCGGCGCGGCGATGGTGCGGTTGCTCGGCGTGGGTAGGCGGCTCGGCGCGGCGAGGGTGCGGCACGCGGCGCGGCGGCGGGCGCGCGGCGCAGCGGGCGGCCGGACGGGCGCGCGGCGGCGGTTGCACGGCGGGCGGGCGGCGGCGGGCGGGCGGGCGCGCGGCGGCGGTTGCGCGACGGCGCGGCGGCGGGCGGCCGGGCGGGCGGGCGCGCGACGGCGCGACTGCGCTGCGGGCGCGCGGCGGCGCTGCTGCGTGCGTGCGTGCGCGCGGGCGGGCGGGCGCGCGACGGCGCGGCTGCGGGCGCGCGGCGGCGCGGCTGCGGGCGGGCGGGCGGGCGCGTGGCGCGGTTGCGGCGGCGGCGGCGGCGGCGGCTTCGTGAGAGAGTGAGGTCGCGTGAGAGACGAGAGACAAGGCCGGGATGGAAGATAACGGCCTTTATTTTCGTCGGCCTCATTGGGGCCGACGAAAATAGTGGTCCGTTCAAAGTTTATTTTCGTCGGCCGAATGGAGCCCGACGAAAATAAACACCGTATATTCGTCGGCCGAGCGGAGACCGACGAAAATACAGATTATTTTCGTCGGTTTAGAGGCCGACGAAAATAACTTTCGTATTTTCGTCGGCAAGCTGACGAAAATACAGCCTGACCCACGAAAATAGACCTTATTTTCGTCGGTCCCAAAGGCCGACGAAAATAACCTTATATTTTCGTGGGCCGGCCGACGAAAATATATCGGCCTACGAAAATTTAGGCGTTTCCTGTAGTGGGTTCAGCCTTCATTCCGACCCTGCTTTCTGTATTGTGTACAGCTTCATCCTGAGTCCGAAGGTGCCTGTATGTGTATTACACTTGGGAAACATCATTAGTTGTGTTTTTAGGACATTTGGAAGACGAAGGCCCCCAACAGTAGCCCCTCACAGTATTAATTTGTTATGATAACGAATTTAGACTGCGACGTGAACGAAGGCCTTAAGCTGAAGGTCCGAAAAAACACCTTCCCTTTGCTAGAATAGCAACAATCAATGACAGACGGGGCCCTCCAAGTTGCAGTGTGCTAGGCGTATAAATATGAACTCACACCGGCATCATTTGATACGCTGTTTCTGTCATTTGCATTATTTTATCAAACTTTTAGCTCTTGCTTACTAGCGCTCGCTAGATTTTTCAAGCTTTGGCTAAAAGATGCGGTTTCACCATGTCTGGAGAAAAAATGTCCGAGGAAAAGAAGGTTGTTGCGGAGACGAAGCTGGCTGAAGAGACGAAGCTGTTTGAGGAGAAGAAGGTTGTGGATCCTTATGTTACTGGATTTGTTGAGTCGATGGCGAAGACTAACACAGAGAAGATCACTAAAGAGATACTGGAAGATTTATCTGAAGATACTGGTGACAGCGATAGCTATGATGTGGACAGTGGGGATGAGGATTCAGAAGATCGGCCCTGGCGACCAAGCCATTCTGTCTTCGGAAAATCAACCATTAAACAGAGTCATCTTGAGAACATGAGAGGAAGGTACTTTCGGGATATGTCTATTGTGAGGGCTGGCGGAGACAACAACGTCCCTGCCCCTGAGGAAAACAAAGTTGTAATTTACCGAAGCTTCTTCAAGGCTGGACTTCGGTTCCCTTTAAGCAAGTTTGTAGTTGAAGTGTTGAAGATCTTCCAGATCTTCCTTCACCAGATCACCCCCGAAGCTATAATGAGGATGGAGATTTTTGTCTGGGATGTGAGGAGTCAGAGGCTAGAGCCAAGCGCGAAGTGCTTCTGCAGTATGCACGAACTCTTATATGAGACGAAAGCTACTAGAAAAGAACAGTACCACAACAACTTCGGTTGTTATGGATTTATTGCTCGCCCCAACGCAAGCCACCTGGTGCCAACATTTCGGAAGAGATGGCCATCATGCGTCCTATCTAGTCCCGCTTCGGCCTCCGAAGGCCGAAGAAATTGATGATTCTGTCGAAGCGTGCCAGAGGGCCTTCAACACTGTTTGCTCCTTTGTTGGCATAAGGGATTTAATTTAGGAACATATAGCCTTCAGGGTATGGCCGCTTGTAGAAAGCTGGGAAATGCCGAAGGAGACCACCACCGACTCTAGCAAAGGTGGTCTAGTCCGACTGAAGTATACCTTCAGATTCAGGGAGAAGTTTGATGAACCCAACGACGACTGGCTGAAGTGTATCGAAGCTACCAGTGATGAATTGCTTGGAGCTTATTCCAAGGCCGAAGACAATGCTCTGTCCACAGCCTTCGGAGGAGGGGGGAAGAAAAGACTGAACAGGGTTTTTTATGCCATTGGCTTCATATACCCCGACCATCGCTACCCGCTGCGAGGGCAACAGAAAAAGAGCAAGATTGCCGCTTCGGCCACCCCAGCTGAGCCTGTGCCGAAGGGCAAAAAGATGAAAGTTCTGACCCACCGACTGCGTTACATTGATCCGGCCGTGGTGCCTGACTTTGGCGCAGGGTCCTCTTCAGCAGCCAAAGCAATACAAACTGCTCCGACTGTACAGGGCGCTGAAGAACCAACTGTAATGGCAAAGACACATATAGTTGAGCCGATCAAAGATAAGGTTGAAAATGCTGAAGAGCCGAAGATTGAAGAAAAAATGCCAAAGATTCTGAGTCCTCCGATAGAGGCAGATCTGCCGAAGATGTAGAAAACTTCTGTTGTGACTCCTAAGAGGAGAAGGATGGCCAACATACTGGATGCAGTACTGGAGACTACAAAGGCATTGAGCCATGCTCCTGTAAAGAAAATCGCTCCAACTGAAACCAAGTTGCAGGCCGAAGCCAAAACTAGGCAAGCAAAAGACGAAGCTGCGCAAGTTCAAACTGAAGCCGAGGCTAGGCCTCAGTGCCCACGGAGACAGAACCTGCCGCCCCTGAAGAAAAAACGGCAGAGCAAATTACATCTGAAAAGATCGAAGCCTATGCTCCCAAAGCTAAAAGCATTGACTACATTATTCGTCATGCTTCGGGAAAAGAAATATCCCAGGAAGAAATGCTAGAAGCACGACACTATGCCCAAAAATTGAAATATCCGAAGGGGGCGTTAGTGTTCAATGGTAGCGGCGAAGAAGATTTTTTGTACTATCTCCTGGATAACAAAGAAACATCCGTCTGCCGGGAGATAGGCAAAAGCATGGGATTCCCGAAGCTGGAAGATGGTCTTTCAATTTTAACGAAGGATGAACTTGCTGACAGCCTAGCATATAATAGCATAAAGGTATAAGAGTTAAAATTAAATTTGAAAATGAGGTATTTCATTTGTCATACTTAATTTTTTCCTTCACTTGCAGGGCTTGATTTTTAGTAATGCCCTTAGGGCACAGAAAAATATTGAGGACGAAGGCTATACAATGGCCCTGAACAACCTTCGTTCAGAGGTTATTGAATTGAGAAACGAAGGTCTTGAAAAAGACAAAATCTTAATTTCATTGGTAAACAAAGTAAAAGAAGACGAAGCTAGTTTCAAGGCTCAGACCGAAGTCCAAAAGACTGAAATTGAAGACCTTCGGAGACAGCTGGACGAAACTAAAGAAAAATACGCACTCGCGGAAGCTAATCGAGATATCAGCAAATATTGGAAAAATCATTTAGAGAAAAATGTTGAAGAACTTCGCACATCCAAGGAAAGATGCTTTGAAAAATCCTTGGAGTGCATGAAGAAAAATAAAAGCTAGCTTCGCCAACGTGGGTGCCTACTCTACCGAAGAAAACTTCATACGAGGCGACCCCGAAGGTGTTATTGAATGAATAAGTGGGGAGGCTGAGACCTTCGAAGAAATCTTAAGTGATCGCGGGGATGTTTGTGCATTTTCCAGTGCGCGGGGTATTTCAGCTATCTTGGAGAAGGCGGGATGCGACCATATTAAAGCCATGGCCCAGACCGAAGCTGTCTTCTCCATAAATGATACGAAGGATCCTTCAGCTGAAGCAACCTTGATGGGAGGGAAATTTTTCAATGATGTCTGGGTGAATGGTGGCCGAGAGATGGCCCATGAAATTATAAAGAAAAGTGAAAAAGATACCCATGATGCCCGAGTAGAAGCAAAGCGAGCTAAAGAAGCTGCAGAGCGTGAAAAACGTATAGGTATTGGTTTTTGTCTTTTAGCTTTGGCATTTATTTTTGTTGCTTCGGACTGATTAACCTTTCCTACTTCAGCTGAATTATCTCCGCCGCCGGAACCGTTTGATCCCCTAGCGGATCCAGAAATGAAGGAAGCGCTGGACATTATAAACATGGCTGAATCCGTTGTTGATGAAGTTGTTAACAAATTACTGCACGAAGTTGAAGAGAAAGTCCTTAAAGAGGAATAGGACTTATTGTAAAAACATTTTGAGATGGTCAATGTATGAGACACTGGATATTGTACTTTTATTGTAACAAGATTGTAATTTTTGAAGTGTATAACTTTGAATCGAAAATGTAAATTATTGTAATTCATTTCTTTGCGATGCATGAAACTTTACATACATACTGTTTTTGAGCCTTCGGCGAAAAAACACCTTCCCTTCTTTTCATGCTTCGTAAAGAAAAAGATCCATGCTTTGCAAAAATATCCATGCTTCGCAAAAAAGGTTCCCTTTTTTGTAACAAGGCTGATGAAACTGTATTTCCCGAAGCTTACTTCGTGCCTTAGCACATTTTCATTTTTACGAAGCATTCACCGAAGATCGACTTCGTATTCAATTCGTGTCGTTGATGCAATATGATGTATGATGTGATGTTATGCGAAGTGATGTGATGATATGATGCAAAATGATGAGGATGCCGAAGACACACACCCACACGCCCACACTAAAACACAAGCTCTGCATCCCCTTAGGAACGACTTTAGAGCCTTCTTCACCATTTATTTTTCGGTGCTCACCATTTATTTTTCGGTGTAAGTTCTGCATCCCCTTAGTAACGTCTTTTGAAGTTCTTCGCCTTCTATTTCGGCGGTATAAGTTCTGCATCCCCTTAGGAATGACTTTGGAACTTCTTCGCCTTATATTTCGGCGGTATTTGGCTCTGCATTCCCTTTGGAATGACTTTTGAGCAGAAAAATTACGCTGCACTCCCTTAGGAACGACTTTCTGTAGCTTCGGCAATTTTAGCTCTGCATTGCCTTAGGAACGACTTTTGAGCTTCGTAAGACTGTGAAAAAGATATATTCCATTCTGATAGAAGCAAAATCATTACAAAAAATTAAAACTAAATTTACATTGATTGTTCCTTATTAAAAACAAAATGACATAGAATATAAAAGTGTTTCAGAGGCAGGATATCGCTCAATATATATGCTTTGATTCTGGCACAGTGTTGTTGACTGTACGAGCTTCGGATTCCTCCCTGTATTCACGTTGCTGTTGAGAGTGCTGGCGCCCTTCTGACTGCTAGCTTCAGGAATAGGTAGGTTGCAGTGGTGGTGGCAGTGGGAGCTGAGGCCAAGAAGCCTGTGAATGGCTAGCCGAAGCAACAGAAGTTGCAGGATGATTGCCCACATATTCTGGTATGTAAGGGGAGTGGCACGAAGTAGTGTGCAAGACCTGCTTCGGCCGATTCTACCGAGCTTTGGCTTTTGCTATCTCCTTTTTGCTTTAGAATAGTAATTTGGCACATTCTTGTAGTATGGCCCTTGTCCTCACCATAGAATAAGCAATAGATTTTCCTAGGCTGATCCCCATATCTTCCTCTGAAGCCCCTAGCGCCTCTGCCCCTTGGAGCTGGCGGCCTGAAGGAGCTTTGCTGTTGTCCCGAAGACTGTGAGGTGTGTTGTGGCCTCTGAAGCTGGCTTCCTTTGTCATCATTTTGACTGGAGCTATGGATTGATCTGACATGCCTAGGGTGGACTCTCCCTCCGAAGCCCCTAGTCACCTCAGAGAATCTGTAATCTTCCTCCCTTCTTTGGCGGAAGTCGTTGTCAGCCCGGATGTACTCATCCATTTTCTGAAATAGCTTCTCCAGAGTCTGGGGGGCTTCCTAGTGAAGTATTGAGCCGTAGGTCATGGCCTCAATGACAATTTCATTGGGCATTATGGGTGCTTGTGCTCTCAGTCGCAAGAACCTTTGGACATACGCTTGAAGGTATTCCTCATGATCTTGCGTGCACTGGAACAAAGCCTGGGCTGTAACCGGCTTCGTCTGAAAGCCTTGGAAACTGGTAACTAGCATGTCCTTAAGCTTCTGCCATGACGTGATTGTCCCTGGCCAAAGAAAAGAATACTGGGCTACGTTCCAGACTGCCATGACGAAGGACTTTGCCATGACGACTGCATTGCCTCCGTATGAGGATATTGTTGCCTCATAGGTCATCAAGAATTGTTTTGGGTCCGAGTGCCCATCATACATGGGTAGCTAGGGTGGCTTGTAGGATTGTGGCCATGGGATAGCCTGCAATTCTGCTTCCAAGGGAGAAGCATCATCAAAAGTAAAGGTATCATGATTAAAATCATCATACCATCCATCTTTGTTGAATAAGCCCTCTTGACGAAGCTCCCTGTGTTGGGGCCTTCGGTCTTGATCATCTTGAGCAAGATGACGCACTTCCTCAGTAGCATCATCGATCTTCCTTTGAAGATCGGCTAGCCTAGGCATCTTCTCCTTTTTCCTTTGCACCTGTTGGTGGATGATTTCCATGTCCCTGATCTCCTGGTCCAACTCCTCCTCCTGGAATGTTGGACTGGTGGCCTTCTCTTCTGGCTTCGAGCCTCTCGGAGAGAGAGAGAGTCTCCTAGTTTGTGTCTAGTGGCTACAGTGCAGCCCCTAGCGCTGCTATCTTCTTTGGCGGCATGACGAAGGTCTATGCTTTACTGAAGGTTGTGGAAGTGAGTACACCAGAGGTGGGCGCCAATGTTGGGAACTTGTTCTCAAATGCTATGAATTAAGAACAAGTCAACACAAAAATAGGTTAATGGTTAATGTCCTTCGTGCTTCGAAGCATTATTTCCCTAAGGATATAACGATCTTTGGACGAAGGTCATGAAGGACATACCTTCTTCATCACAACATATATCAATGAAAGATGAAGCATATGAAACATGAGAAATAACATGGATAATCATATCCTATCATAATATAACATTTATCATATAATTGTGAATGAATAAGAACAATATTGAATTACATTTGTACCTTCGACTTGACAGGAGACAAAGGTACATGCGTAATGTACGAGTTGATACAAGTCAGTGTCCTTTGTACGGGGGTACTGTTCATCTATTTATAGGCACAGGGCGCAGCCTGTGTGAAATTACATTCATGCCCTTCATGTTTATTATTGACTTAAGAACAATCTGTTGGGGACTAGATAGCCTTTTCCTCCTTAAGTTGGTTCCTTTTTTTGGTACTGAGTCGAAGCTCCCTTGTGCTCAGCTTTGGCGCTGGTTCAGCCTTCATTCCGACCCTGCTTTCCATATTGTGTACAGCTTCATCCTGAGTCTGAAGGTGCATGTATGTGTATTACACTTGGAAAACATCATTAGTTGTGTTTTTGAGGACCTTCAGAAGACAAAAGCCCCCAACAACTAATTTCGGCGACAATTAAATAACGACCACCCAAAAATATGGAATAAAAACGCAAAAAAAAATACTTTACGATGGGGAAGAGCTTGGTGACGACGGCGGAGTGGTTGCACGACGGTGACGGCTCGGGGCTTTGAACAACGGTGGTCGACGGTGGCGGCTCGGGGCGGCGGTGGGCTCGGGCGAGCGTCCCGCGCAGGGGGCGCTGCGCGGCGTGGGGGCGGCCAGGGAGCGGCAGATGCAGGGAGCACAACGGCGGCGCGGTCGGGTAGAGAGAAAGAAACAGAGAAGAAAGAAGGGTTGGGCGACCATTTTAAACGTTTAATTTTCGGCGGTCAGGGCTAGCCGCCGAAAATAATCTGTTAATTTCGGCAGCTGTGTCAGACGATGCCGAAAATACTCTTATTTTCGGCGGCTGTGTCAGAATCCGCCAGAAATAGGAGTATTTTCGACGACTATCTCAGGCTGCCAAAAATAAGCAGTTAATTTCGGTGGCCAACCCCTGGCTGTCGAAAATGGTGCACAGTGCTGTTGTGTGTCATTGAGCACTCACTTAATGTAGATCCGGCTACCAGGCCAAGGAAGCAAAAGCTTCGGAAAATGTCCGAAGACCAAGCCGAAGGTGCAAGAAACGAAGTCAAAAGGCTCCTGAGTGCCGGAGTAATTAGAGAGGTAACATATCTAGAGTGGCTGGCCAATACTGTGATGGTGAAGAAGGCCAATAGAAAGTGGATGATGTGCATTGATTTTACGAATCTCAACAAGGCATTTCCAAAGGATAAGTTCCCTTTGCCAAGAATAGACTCCCTTGTGGATGCAGTGGCTACTTCGGAGCTCATGAGTCTGTTGGATTGCTATTCAGGCTATCATCAAATCTGGATGAAGAAGGAAGACGAGCCTAAGACAAGCTTCATAACCCCCAGTGGGACATACTGCTACCTTCGAATGCCCGAGGGGCTTAAGAATGTCGGAGGAAGCTTCAGCAGGATGACTGCTAAAGTCCTTTGCTCTCAGATTGGCAGGAATGTTCTAACATATGTCGAGATATCATAGTGAAAAGTATCAAGCAAGAAAATCACATCGCTGATCTACAAGAAACATTTGCCAATTTTAGAAAGCTCAGTCTCAAGCTCAACCCAGAGAAATGTGTCTTCAGAGTGAAGAAGGGGAAATTTCTTGGATGTCTTGTGTCAACAAAAGGATATGAAGCCAACCCAAACAGGATTAAATCTATACTTCGGATGGAGCCACCGAAATCAAGAAAAGGTGCCCAAAGATTGACAGGAAGGATGGCCTCATTGAACAGATTTATTTCAAGATCAGCAGAAAGGAACTTGCCATTCTTTCAAGTGCTGAAATCAACCAAAGTCTTCCAATGGGGACCAACCCAACAAAAGGCTTTCGAAGAGCTGAAGCAATATCTAATAGGACTAACAACATTAACCCCACCTTCGTTAGGATCCCCATTGCTGTTGTATGTATATGCTTCTCACGCTGTAGTTAGTACAGCGTTGGTGCAAGATAAGCAAGATGGCCAAGCGAAGAAGCAAGTGCTAGTGTACTTCGTCTCTGAAGTACTTAGTCCGTCAAAGAAAAATTACAGAGAGCTGGAGAAGGTACTATATGTTGTATTAATGGCCTCCAGCAATCTTTGGCATTATTTCTAGTCATACCATATTATAGTACCTTCTTCTCAGCCTCTCAAGGACATAATAAGGAACAGAGAAGCCACGGGAAGAGTTGGAAAGTGGGCTGCAGAGCTAAATGAATTCACTATAAATTATGTCCACATGTCTTCAATCCAATCTCAAGCATTAGCAGACTTTATTGCTGAGTGGACGCCAGGGGCTCAGGACGAGAAAAGAACAAAAGATAACGAAGCTTGGACAGTGTTTTGTGATGGGTCATGGGGAACCTTCGGCACTGGTGCAGCTGCTATTCTAATTTCACCATCTAAGATCAGAACTTGTTACGCAGCCAGGCTAGAGTTCAACTGCACAAATAATATTGCAAATACGAAGCCCTTCTCTTGGGGCTTCAAAAACTCAAGGCAGTGGGAATAAGAAGGGCAATCCTCAAATCTGATTCACAAGTTATCATAGGCACATCGACAAAAGCAGCAAAGCAAGAGATCTGAAGCTTGAGAAATATCTCGATGCAGTCCGAAGAATGGAAGCCTCTTTCGAAGGTTCCTCTGTAAAGAATATCCCAAGAGGAGAAAATGAACATGCAGACCTATTAGCCAAGTCAGCGGCATAGGGGCTCCCATTAGCTTCGGAAGTATTTTTTGAAACAATAAAAGCACCTTCAGTCGAGCTCATGGAGCGAGTCGTGCTTACAATCTCACCAGTGCACAGTGAAGATTGGAGAACTGAGATTGTATCTTTCTTACAAGGCAATTATCCTTCGGACCATGAAGCTTATATAAAAAGAATGAAAGCCAGGACAAGGCATTACATGATCATAGAAGGAGAATTGTATAAACAAGGAGTTTGCTCTCCATTGCTGAAGTGTTTGTCTAGAGCCGAAGGTCAGGAGCTAATGAAAGAAATACATGCAGGGCTATGCAAAGCTCATATTAGGTCCAGGCCTTTACTTGGAAAAGTTTTCAGAGAATGATTTTATTGGCTGAAGGCAGCTTCGGATGCAGCGGATTTAGTTCAAAAATGTGAAAACTGACAGAAGTGTGTCAGAGACAAAAACCAACCTTCATCTTTAACTCAGCTAATCTAGCCTATTTGGCCATTGCAAAGATGGGGTCTAGATTTATTAGGCCCTCTTACACCAGCGCAAGGAAATTTAAAATACGTTGTGGTAGTGGTGGAGTATTTTTCAAAATGGATTGAAGCTAAACCTCTAGCTACAATCACTTCAGCCACAGTCCAGAAGTTTTTCTGGCAGAATATTGTTTGCCGGTTTGGTGTGCTGAAGGCTATTACAGTCGATAACGGAACTTAGTTTGATGTTGAAACGTTCAAAGCTTTTGTGACCAAATCGGTACAAAAATACACTTTGCATCTATAAGACATCCAGAATCAAATGGACTGGTAGAACGAGCTAATGGAATCATAATAACAAGAATAATGAAGTCAATCTTCAATCAACCAAAAGGAAAATGGCCAGATGAATTAATAAAAGTGGTATGGAACCACAACACTATTGTCTCAAGGTCAACAGGATTTTCCCCATTCAAGCTTTTATTCGGCGATGAAGCAATAACACCGGTAGAAGCAAGAGCGGGTTCGATAAGGACCTCAGCTTCGTTAAAAGACGAAGATGATTGTAAAATAACAAAAGATACCATAGAAGGGACCGGACTTTAGGCAATAGATCACATCAATAAGTATCAAGCTGAAATAGTCAAATGACATGATCGAAAGGTAAGACTAAAGAATATCAAGCCAGAACACTTGGTACTTCGGAGAGTGGCCAACCCGGATACAGTGGGAAAACTTCAGCTTGAAGGTCCTTTCTTGGTGGTATCTTCGTCAAGACCTAGGTCATACAGGTTGAAAGACATGGACGACAATTACATTCCAAGATCTTGGAATGCAGATGAGCTTTGGAGATATTATGTGTAAATTTTGTAATTTTCTTACTTTTTCCTTATGACACTCTTTTCCTTTCAAGAGGGGAGAAATGTTTTTAATGGGGTCATAGGTTGTAATTTTTATTTTTTGTGCAGCCCAGTGCAATACAAGGGCCAGATTCCCCCACATGTAAAATGTAAAGATCTGGGATTACACCATTGAGTGTAAAAAAGTATGAAGCTCCAAAGTCGTCCCTAAGGGGATGCAGAGCTAGAATGCCACCTAAGTGAAAGGTGAAGAAGCTCCAAAGTCGTCCCTAAGGGGATGCAGAGCTTAAATGCCACCTAAGTAAAAGGTGAAGAAGCTCCAAAGTCGTTCATAAGGGGATGCAGAGCTTAGCTTCAAAGTCATTCCCAAGAGAATGTAGAGCTGAAGTACCACCTAAGTAAAAGGTGAAGAGACTTCAAAGTCGTTTCTAAGGGGATGCAGAGTATGGGTATGCGTTCGTGTGAGTTTTTTACCTTTGGCATACATTTGCACGCTTCATTACATCATCTTTTGCATTCATACAAACATGCATTAGGCATCCGTAGATTCATCATCATGACATAAAAGCACAAAGCACTAATAGGAAAAGTGAAGGTTTCTATATACGAAGATGCTTCGTCTCATTTCATATGAGGGAGTCGAAGTTTGATTATGATCAAAAGGTGCTTCGATGTGAACGAAAAGAAGGGAAGGTGTTTTCGCCTTCGACTCAAAAAGCTACGAGCATTGGTTTCGTCTAGAGCAAAGCAGATAACGCGGGAGGAAAGGTAAAATAGCATTACCAAGCATTCACAAAATATTTACAACTATTTGTTCATAGTCAATTACAATTCTTTGTCAAATAACATATCTCTTTCCACAAAGAGTTCCCAAAAAGTATTTCTACAAATACTAGCAAACGAAGCGTCCGAAGTTTCCTCTACTGCTTCAGATATAGCTTCGACCTGCTAGCTTTTGGTATGATCATCCTGAAGAATGACAAAGTCAGGTACTGAGGAATGTGGTAAGGTAAAGTATAAAATAAAAGTACAAAGGTAAAAAGATTTTTTATGAACGACCATTGCATGGTTGCACCCGACTTTTATGAAAGCGGCAGCCGTACCATGAGAAGCTACTAGCGCACAGAAGTCACTGTGGCCAGTTATGACTTCATCGAGGACGTCAACTTCTTTCTCGATGCATTCAAGTGCTCCAGGGATATCTTTGGTAGAAAGACTGGCCTCTTCGGATGCAGCTCCGACTGAATTGAATATACTTTTAAGTCGATCAGTGCATTGGATTGCAAAGTTGAAACATTTATTCTTAAGAGCTTTGAGTGCTTCACTTAGTTTCAGGTTCTTCTCAGCTTCAACCCTGATTGTCATATTTAAAGCTTCGTTTTCACGGCTGAATCGACTGGAGTTCTCTTCCAAAAGTATATGAGTCTTCTTCAACTCTTTGCTTAATTGCTCATTCTGAGCCTGAGCTTCGACATGTGATCTTTCGGTTGAATGCAGCAGACCATCTTTTTCTTTCAAAGAATCTTCAAGGTTTCTGATCTTATCTTCAAAATAATTTAATTTTTTCTATCTTCTTCATCTTGTTGCATTTTCAAGGCTTTGCTTAACAATAAACTCTGGAAAAATGAACTAAAGTTAGAATACCTAAATTAACACGAAGATATCAACGATAACTTGTAAAGGAGTCTTACTTTGAAGTTCGAATAAAATAAGCTGCCAATGATGTGCTGATGTCTGTAGCAGCTGATATCCTTTTCAAGCTTCGGGAATCCAATGCTCTTAGACAGAGTGCTTATAATTTTAGCCCCGGTGTGGTCGCGAATGCATCCCACAATTTCTTCATCAACCCCGCCGAAGAGCATAGATCCAGGCTAGTAGCCGCAGGATATAACAAATTCCTTTAATTCTGATATGTCTTCTTCGGAAAGCTATTGGCCGCCCAGGTGCCGTAGGTCAAAATTCATGCTTTTTGAAGAGGTTTCTTCAATTTTATTCCCCTTATCAGAGGCCACTGCGGCTACATCTTTCTCCACAACCACGTCCGATATAAGTCTATCGATTTCCAATAGGGTGGTTGCGAGATTCTGGGCTTCGGCTGCGGCGGTAGCTTCGGCATTGGTGGGTATAGTAGCTTTGTCCACCGAAGCTGAGGGCAGGGTTTGTTCAATAGCTTCCATTATATTCATCATATTCCACTTCTTCTGTCCTCCGTTTTTTCCCTTGGCAGCCGAAGCGATTTCCCTTGACTGCAAGAGGCTAGTCAGATTCAACCTCAGAGGACTTAGCAGTGCAAATGGGAAAGGTTCAATCATTACCTTCAAAATCTCCAAGACCTCAGCAGCAAAAGACGAAGAAGGGCTCATAGTCTGTTTCGGCACATCTTGTACCTTTGTCTCCTCAGAGGATATTCTGACAAGCTTCCATTTCTTGGGAGCCAATTCCTTTAGCTCCGGTTCAGTTTTCTGTCTTTTCAAAGTCTTCTAGTCCTCTTTAACTGATCGTATAGCTTGCCTATTCAGAATACTGACGATTATCTTCCTTTTGACTCCTCCAGTCCCTTCATCAAGCCTTTCATAATCAAAATACTCAAAGTTTAGAGCATCCATCACACGATTTAGCCTTCGCTTTGGGCGGGTGCCGAAGGCAGCAGTCATTAGCTAATATTCTTTCTTTGTATAATTCCCAAGAATTTCATTGCACATGGTTTCTATTAATTTTAACCATTCATTGCATGGCGCTTTAAATCTTTTCTGAAACTTGAAACGATAAGGCAGACAAACAAGCTCATACTTTTTCCCCTCTTCTTTCTTCTTCGGCATTCCCCAACCGCCAGAAGTCGGGAATGTCCGGTTTGCCAGATATTCTTGTACCAAATCTCTAGTGCTGATATGCTCAGCTACGACCCTAAACTCCACTTCAGCTAGCTGACAAGGAGACCCCAAGGGCATATTGCACAGGGGTCGAGTCATGCCGAAGTTTAATCTCAGTGGACTCATCACCATGCTCATAAACTTTTCCCTTTTCTTCTCGTCTCCCTTAATGTAAAACCATTCACTCGTCCAACCAGTCGGCCACTTGGTGTGGTAGCCTATCACGGGGGCCTTTGTATCCTTTCGGTATGCGAAGTTGTAGCATCCAAAATTTTTGTGCAGGCCGTCAGACCTTGCCTTCATCTGGTAATGAAGCTTAAGTACCCGACAGAACCCTTCGGTGTTAGCACTCTTTCCTTGGCTTCGGAGAGCCCAGATGTAAACGCTGAGCCTGACAATGGCGTTCGAGGTCAGCTGATGGAGGTAGATCTCAAACTTCTTCAAAACCTCACCTATCATCTCGTAAAGAGGGAACCGAAGGCTCGCCCTAAAGAAGCTCTTGAATACCACAACTTCATCTTCCTTCGGCTCTGGAATTATTTCCTCTCTAGCAAAGCGAATCAATTCATCATCATTTTCTCCAAAATATCCTAGCTTCTTCATTAGAATTAGATCCTCAGCATTAATTATGGACCTCCCAAATTCAACATGGCTAGGCTTTGTTGGGCATATAATGTTATCGTCATCTTCACTTTCATTATCACTCTCAACTTCAGCCACAACCTATTCAGCTTCGGCATTAGAGGCACCTTTGGTAATAGCTCCTTCCTGCACAACCAGCCTCGACCGCCTCATCATTTCTGAGATGGGTGCTATCTCAGTCGTTTTAGTTTCATCTCCCTCGCGGGATACCCATGCAGTGGATCTTACTCTGGCCATTTCGTTATTTAGCTTCTCTTAGACGAAGTTGTTCTTAAGCGATGAAAGGCTTGTTCAAAAGTACAATGCAGAGAGCTTCAGCTTCAGTGAAAATTTTCAACAGCACAACGGTGCAATACCAATGAATGTTGTGGTAACTTATCACCAACCTGTCTGTTTATATAGCCCTGCAGGAGAAGAAGGTGAACCGCCAAAATGAGCATACTGGCTAATCGGTGGACCGGCAAGCGCTGGGAATATTTATTCTTTTTTTATAACAAGCTCAGGGAAGGTGTTTTTCGGACCTTCGGCATTTCGAAGCCTTCGTATTATTCATGGATCGAGCTCGTTATGAAAAAACGATCTAGCACCGCGAAGGGGCTACTGTTAGGGGTCTTATTCTCCGCCAAAGGTCTTGAAGACATAGACCATCGGCAAAGTGATGCTGAGGATTTCCCTTTCTCTCTGCCGAAGCTCCTCAAGACGAAGATCTCGTCTGGAAGCAACGATGGTGAGCGTCGAGGCTACCACTAACTTCGGCTTAAACAAAAGATGAAAAGACTAGCTAGTCCTTAGCGATTTACGCCATCATTATGAGCAAATGTTGAAGGTCATATATGTAATTTTACCCGGACTGCATCTCGTGCCTATAAATAGATGAACAGTAGCACCGTACTGTTCACGCTGAATTGTAATCATTCTCACGTCAAGACCTTCGAGCAAACCGAAGGTATCAATGTAATGTAGATTTCTATTAATATTCTTATAAACTTTATGGGGTACAGATATGAATGAATCAGTGAATTATACTATTATCTTCATCCCTATGTATTGTCATTTATTCATAAGATGATGAAGGTATGTCCTTCATAACCTTCCTCCGATGATCATTATATCCGCGAGGAGGTAATGCTTTGGAGGACGAAGGTCCTTAACATTTAACAATTGTGTTGCCTTGTTCTTAATTCACAGCATTTGAGAACAAGTGACCAACAAATCCCTCAGATGAGAACTTGAAGCGACAACTGAAAAAGGCGAATCAAAAGATGAAGGTCTTCATATTCCGAGTGTCGAAGGAATTGTGGACACTTGGTATAGAATTAGGTCTTCTATTTTTATTTTAGTCGTACTATAAAGAGGGGTTGTGGATGAGTAGTTTGACCAAGAGAATTCTAGTGTAGTGTTGGTGCATATTCACACTTACATCTAGTGCTAGGTGTCACTCTATAACACACTCACAAGTTAGAACGAAATCAGGTTAGAAAAACAAAAGGAAAAGAAATTGGTGTTGTTGTCCTAAGGGCACCGGACTGTCCGGTGCACCCTCTGACAGTGGGGCCAGCCAGCCCTGGGGCAGCCCCTCTGCCCCTGAGAAACCTGAGAGCGACGAGTTCGCTGAGGCAAATTTTAGCGCACACACCAAACTGTCTATTCACTGTTCGGTGCACCATCAGAGCAACAACTAGCTGTCAGAACTAGCAGTTGGAATGCACCGTTGGTGCACCGGTGGCGCACCAGACTATCTGGTGCGCCCATGCACAGAAAGTTCCAGCAATGACTAGTTTGGTGGTTAGGGCTATTTATACCGCCTCCACCAGCCTCATTTAGTGTTTTGCCGCCCACATTCAAGTGTATTCATTATTAGAGCATTGCAAGCCCCACAAAGCCTAGTGAGGTGATTAAAAAATCTTAATCTCGTGTTAGGACCTCATTAGTGCACGTGAGAGTCACCTAGAGCACACACCACATGCATTAGGCTTCTCTTGGTCAAGTGAAAGTCTATGGCTTGTTACTCTTGGTGATCGGCATCACCTAGATGGTTTGGTGGCGATTAGAGTGCGGTGATCACCCTAGAGGATTTGTTGCTGATCCGGCTCAAGATTGTACGCGATCGTGAGTGATCCACCGCACCGGAGTGGCAAAGGATCATCTCATAGAGAGCACTTGGTTCTTGTGAGGACCAATAGGGAGCGATACCCTTGCGCGGGTGCTCCAACGAGGACTAGGGAAGAGTGTCGACTCTTCGATACCTCGACAAAAAATTGGAGGAGTCTTCTTACCCTTGCTTTACATTCCGCATTTACTTTGAGAATTTCTCTTTGTGCAATTGCTTAGCAAGTATTTGTAGTAATGACTTAGGGTTGTTGTTTTTCTAGTAATATTTACTTATTGCTAGTAGTTGTCACACCCAGTTTCAAGGGGCAAAACCGAATGCATAGCATATGTGTGCCAGGATCCATTTTTCACACATATGTTGACGTCACAAGTGTAATATATCAAAAGACAATGCAATAAAGACGTCAAAAGGAGTAGAGTGACTTTATTACATCATCCGGATCATAGTATCTTAAACAAGTATCATTATCAAAGTATGGCGGAATTAAACATGGACACTCTTCCACAGGAAGGTGACTCGTGCATCGTTAGACTCAAAACTCATCAACGTCATCTGCGAAGTCTTCGTCATCACCCTCTGATCAAAATATTAGCAAGGGTGAGCTCACTTATGGTCGGGGCTCAGCAAGTGGGGAAAATAATGCAAAGTTAACAAGGTAGGCTATGAATAAGCGGTACGCATTTTAGTTGGTCAATATTTTATTAGCAACACATGTCTTACTAATAAGTGTGTCCCAAATATCCCAATTAATCAAAGGCATAAGATTATATCAAAAACACTTAAGTGAAATCACTTAAGCAAACCACTGGTAGATCATGGGGTCACAATTTATTTTCCATCTTTAAGTTCAATTATCATGTGAGGGTCCAGGTTGCTCTTAACCGTGAGCACGGCTGACATATCAGTTTTACACTCTGCAGAGGTGGTACAACTTTACCCACAAGTCGTGTATCCCTTCTACCCTGGGTTGATCGGACCCATAAACACTGCCTAGGTGAATGGCTAGGGATCCACTATGAGGCTTTCATAAAATATCCTTAGTACAAAGCCACCCGCTAAGGTTTCCACGTCAGTATTGATGGCCCTCTGGTTGAGGTAACTTAGCCAAGACTACCACCCCATGTTAACATGAGCTGCCACCAAACCACTGCCGCCCCCTCTTGCCCATCTTTCAGGTAGGGTTGCTAAGCACTAAGTCTATAGAGCTAATTACCAAAGCCAGAGCCATTATAGCACTCGTGGTTGCACTGTTATCCTGGGTGGTCATGTTCTATTTAATACAAAATGTTCTTGTTTAACCATCGGGTTAACATCATAAATAAAACTTCATTTCTGGAACATACTATCATAAAAAAGAGTGACATAATGTTTATCAAGTTGAGCAGTAGCAAAAATTACTAAGCATAGCATTTATCCCAGGGTAATTCAAGGAATAGGATTGGTAATTCTAGGAAATCCTTATTTAGGCAAATCCCATCAAATTATGCAATATCCGAAAAGTAAACATTATTATATGCATTATTTGGGTACAAATAGAAATGCTGAGGGAGAATCCACTTGCCTTGATTGAACGTGTCATGTGGGTCATCCTCGAACGTGTTTGGTCCGTCTACCCCACAGTCAACTTCTAATCATCGATTCACGTATCGTACATACAAAGAATACGTACGCAAATAAATAAACATACACCATTACATTTGTTGGAATTTTAGAAAAGCCTAATCCCCCCCCCTTTTGGGCATCAAGATCCTTTCAGCTCCACCTCTTCCGAGCGGAGCCCTTCTCTCTCCCAGTGAGGTGAGGAGGGTGCGCCACGCCGTCTAGGCCGGCGGCTACACGCTTCAGCTACACTCGGACTGGGCGCAGTTGTACATCCCTACCACCCTTACCTCGTCGAATAAGTGGTGGTAGAGTCGAAGGTTCTACCTCCGCAATGACAACGGGCGACTACCGACGTTCACACACCGCGTCGTCCTCGGAGCGGAGGAGCGATGGAGGTGGGGCCTACCTCGGGAGCTCCAGACCTACATGAAGTCATTGCTGGATGTCCTGTGGAAGCTCCGGGATCGCTGTCTCACCGCGACCAGAGTTGTCGCAGCCTTCCACCAACAGCGCGGGTTCTGCCGTTGACCGACCGCTGGCTCTGCCTCGACGAGATGACACCCGAGGCCTCAGTGGAAAGCTCCCAGATGGCCTCGACCGTCCTCCCCACCGACGAACTCCTCTGACTGGTGAAGGGAACGGTGGGAAATGCGGACTACTCCGTCGTGGTACCGATGCACCACGAGCAGGGTTGTGTGTCCCTGGTGAGCCCCTTGTTTTTGTTTGTGTTTTTGGTTTTTTCCTCTTCTCGTCTTACCCTTCTCATCTCCTTTATAGGGGCTGCGAGGCTTTCGGACCGCCCGCCCTCGGTCCCAGAGGACGCGGCTGCTAGGGAGGTGCGTCGGCTAGCTCGAACCGTCCTCTTCCTCGAGGTCCAGACTCCCCGAGGGAAAAGGAAGCCCAACATACATCCTAGTGACGGAGCTAGTGTCGAAACTTGGCTGAAAGGGGATGGGGTTGAACACGGACGGTTCTCCCCCAACCCCTGTCATGTCTTGCCAAGGAGTGGTTGGCTCCTCCTGACCCGCGGGTGGGAGGATCGGCGCGGCTGGTGCCACTCGCTCAACAACGCGAGAAACTGGCGCTTCCCACACTAGAGGAGATGGTGCTAGGAAAGTTGACATCGGTGCTGCCGATGGTACCCTAGGTGCAATGATGGCATTGGCTAGGTCCCTTGAGAGGGAGTCTATGCCATCAGCCACCTCGAAGGCTCCGCTAGGGCACGAGGTGCCATGAGTGGCACGGTCACGGTTGCCCCGTCTCTGCCTCCTGCGACGAGAAGGGCGGCGACGGGTGCTTGGGCGCTCAAGTGGGACAGGCGGGAGGAGTATCATTGCATACTCAATGTCGAGTGACATGAACTCTAGGCTCCCAAACCTGATCATTGTCTCAAGCCTGAGTGGATGATGAAAGCCTGCCATCTAGAGTCTTGGCGGGAACTAGAAGTGTTTCACGCGACAGACCCCTACCTGGCGTGTCAACTGTCGGTGTTTGGAGTGAGGGTCCTAACCAACTAGTGAATAATGTCGCGTGCCCAGAGTCTAGATGGTGTGCGAGTTGACACAAGCAGCTTATCTCGTTCGAGCAACGCAAGGCCCTACTTTCAGCAGAGGGGGTGAAGCTTATATTACTCGCACCTGAGTGCCTGCATTAGGGATTACAAGCAAAATAGGAGAGAGGAAGTCCCCAAGTCCTTGGAACTGATTGAGGCAAGTGCCAATATCCTAAGACTTAGTGCGAAACAAATGAATGCTTGCCCTTGTGTCCTCCTGGCCCCTTGGGGGAACTACTGCCCTATTTATACATGTAAGAGATGTATGCTGTGGAGCCCAGAGTCGTCATAGTCCAAGGGGTTGTCTTGGTGCCCTGTAAGCCGACGTGACGGTGCACTGTATTGTTGACTTGTGTCCGCTAATTTCCTGCTGAGAGCCGAGGCAGAGGCCAAGGCGATGGCCGTACGCTCGAGCCCTCAGCGAAGGGGTAGCCCATACCGTAGTTGTTGTAACAGTGCTGGGGTATAGGCTAAAGCCTGCTTACGAAGTCCGTCAACGTCCCTATGCGGAGTGACGTCGTGATTCCTTGTCGCGTTTATCAAGGTCAGAGCCCTGCTCGGGCGAGGCGGAAGTCTTCCCGAGGCGTTAGCTGAACAATTCTTTGATGTGTACCATAGTTGGTCGAGTGGCCACCAGCGAGATTCGCGGTGGAGCAGGTAGCCGAGGCCGACCTCAGGCGAGGCGGAGAATTCACCGGAGGTCGAACTCAGCGTCGGGCGAGGCAGAGAAATCGCCCGAGGGCCGGACTCGGTGTCAAGCAAGGCAGAGATTGCGCCCAAAGGCAGAGATTGCACCCAAAGGCCGGACTCAGAGATTTGTGCGAGGGTCGGTCTGCTTTGCCTGTCGTATTAGATGTCCCATCAGGGGATGGCAGGAGGTGTGCGCGTACTGTAGCGGAGGTGTAATCATGTTGTTGGCCACTATGCTCCTTCTGCCACGGCGTGGAGTAGTATGTGCATTAAATGTGTGTGTTCCTCGCCTATTTTCGGGTTCCTTTGTCTCATTTTCCTGGGATCAGGTCAGGCGAGACGGTCAGAGCGGCTGTGACTTCGGGCGAGGTGGAGTTCGGCTAGAGGTGGGAGACTCTCGGGGAGAGGCCTCGGGTTAGGGTGTACTGTGGGGGACAGATATCCCCCGGGTCCACCAGAAGGATAAAAGACCTCACGAAAGGCCCGTGGACCCAATAGTTCGCGAGGTCATACCTTCGTGGGCCTGGGAGAGACGTCCAGTAAGGCAGATCGACACAAGACTGGATCGACGTAGGCCCAGACGGCCCGATGGATTTGAGCCATGATCGCAACAGTGATCCGACCTTCCCGCGCAGGGGCCCGTACATCGGAACTGAGCGAGGATGAGTCGGCTGAATTATAGGAAGATAGACTCAGTTAGTTCACTATTACTTTGGCACACGTTGTTATCATATCCACATGTAATGCCCCACGGTCGAGTATATAAGGCCTAGGGGGCACCCCTTCAAGACGATCGACCTCATTCTACTTAGCCAGCCACATTAGCTCTCTACGTTTCCAATACTAGAGAACCTCTTTGTAACTCACCACATAAAGTGCTCACACCAGGACGTAGGGTATTACGCATCTCAAAGCGGCCCGAACCTATACACAACTGTCCACTGTTTCTCGTGCAACTAGCACGAACCATCGAGCTACAGTCGATAACACCGTCCTACACCAAAAAGCACCTTGAGGGGCAACCCTGGGTGCGCGGTCGAACCCAAAACACCGACAGCTGGCGCGCCAGGTAGGGGGTGTGTCGTCGATCCAAGCTAGCTCAATGGTCGTCACCTTCAAGCACAAGATCATCCTCCGTCCAGGGTCCATGTTCTGCTTTGGAACTATCTCATCTGTTGTAGATGAGGAGGGAACTCTGCATCGCATCGCGGATCCACCGGAGAGAAAGTCGTCCTCAAAGATCTCTGAGAGAATCGGAGCAAAACAGGGAAAAGCGCAACCTCCAGCGCCCCAGGAAAAGATCACCTTCAGCAAGCTAGGAGCCGAGGGTTCGTCTACTCGGAGAACACCGATGTCTACCTCTCCGACGGAAGAATGGACACGGATCACAAGGAGAAAAGAAGCGAATGAGGTCAAGGGCCGTCAAGCTGCTCTTTCTATGCCTCCTCCCTCAAAGGAGAACAGAAAGAAGATCGTCGCGACAGCTGCTCCATTCTACCCCGACGTCCTCTTTATCAGGGGGAGAGTGGAATCGAATCCTATCTCCGACGATGAACCAACTGCACTGGGAGAGGAACCTCTTCATCGGGAGTCTCGCCGACGGAGGAACCGACGCCGAAATATTCGGCGACATCACGAAGCTGGAGAACGAGATCCGGCGCAGCCCGTATCACAAGACGAAGTCTCAGAAGTAGGAGAAACTCCGGAAGAACGGGCCCTCAGAGAAAGAAGGAACTCTCGACGACGTGACCGTCGACAGGCTCAAGAACAGGCCGAGCAGGGAACAAGGCAACATCGAGAAAATCCACTCTTTGGACGCAACCTAAACCCCGACTTCGCCCGAGCCATGAACACGTCGAGTGAAGTTGGTGGAGTGTTGGCTCGGATAGCTGATGGCCTCCCCCGGACTCCTGATGTCGAGGGCTATCGGCGGTTGTTCACTCAGGCAGCCAACCACCTTCTACCCCTCGCTCATCTGCCGGACGATCTACGACACGCCATCAACAGTCGGCGGGACGCATGGAGCTCCATCAACGCTTCGCACGAACGACGACACGAGAACGAGATCCGTCGCCGGGAAGAGTACGACCGGGATCACGGCATCCCATCACGGAGTCAGGCTACCAGGACCGAGTCGGCCACGGCTTCAACTGGTGGCACCACCCGGGGACGGTCGAGGCACCGCGACAACTACTCCCCTCCCCGGGAAAGACATCATCACCAACGACAAGAAGACAGTTGTGGAGTATCGGCGCTTACTCCACGCCTCAGGGCCATTCAATGGCCCCCTAACTTCAAGGTCTCCAACGTCGACAAATATGAACCTAAGCAGGACCTAAGAGGTTGGCTGGCCATCTACACCACCGTCGCCCGAGCCGCTGGGGCAACCGAGGATGTGATGACCGCGTACCTGCCTATCGTCCTTGGGCAAGACGCGCTGCAATGGCTGCGACACCTACCACGGCACTGCATCGACGACTGGAGCGATTTCAGTCGGCACTTCACCGCCAACTTCCAGTCTCTCTCCGACAAACCAGCGCAACCATGGGACCTCAAATCCATCAAGCGCCGGGGGGACGAAACTCTCCGGTCGTACCTCAAAAGATTCCAGACCATGAGAAATCGTATCCCCGAGGTCGCGGAGGCAGCAGTGATCGAGGACTTCTACCGGGGATCCAATGACTCGGCCTTCATCCGAGCCATACTACAAAAGGCGCCAACCATTTCGGAGCAGCTATTCCGGGAAGCCGACCTCTACATCACCGCCGATGAACGATCCCTAGACCTCATCGGAGGAGCAAAGCCTGCACCGACAGCACCACGACGCGACACGAACCAGCAACCCGACAAACGCTGGGAGAAGAGGCCTCGTGAAGAGGTCCACGCCGCCGGACCGCCCGCCCCTCGTGCCCGAGGAGGACCTCGCGGAGGCGAACGCACGCTGGACGACATCCTCGACGCCCAGTGCCCGTACCACAAGGACATGCGCCACACCCTACGAAACTGCAGAGACTTCAAGCATTCTGTGGGGAATGGCCGGCCCTTCCAACCTCTACCTCCTCCCCCGCTGCGAGGAGGACCATGAGAACCGCGACAACCCCAGTAGCAGAAGGAAGGAGGAGGAGGAGCTTTCCCGCGCGTTGATAGAGAAGTCAACGTCATCTTCGGCGGACACGGGTCGTAGGAAAGCAAGAGACAACAAAAGCTCAACGATCGTTAGATACTGGTGGCGGCTACCGGTCCACCCGCTCCGTACCGATGGTCCAAACACCCGATCACCTTCACTCGGGCAGATCAGTGGCTCAACTTCGACCACCCCGGCAAGTACCCGCTCCTCGTCGATCCGGTGATCCGAGAGAGCAGGGTAAAGAAGGTATTAGTGGACGGGGGGAGCAGCATCAACGTCACCTTCCCCCGGACACTCCAAGGCTTGGGAGTTCGCCTCAAAGAGCTCCACGAGTCAGACACTCCTTTCTTCAGCATCGTGCCGACTGAAGGAGAATATCCGTTGGGCCACATCTATATGTCGGTCACCTTCGGAACTCCGGAGAACTACAGAACCGAGTTCCTGAGGTTCGAGGTGGCGAGCTTCGACTGCGAATACAACGCCATCATCGGAAGGCCTGGATTGGTGAAGTTCATGGCCATTCCGCATTATACATACATGATATTGAAGATGCCAGGACCACAAGGGATCATAACTGTGCGCGCTGACTTCCAAGGCGCCGCAGAATGTTTCCGAGTGGCCATTCAGGCGGCCCTCACCAACAAACTATCGACGACTTCTTCTGCGCAGGCAAACTCAAAGCCTGAGGAAGATCTCGCAGTACCCACGAATGAAGCTGAAGCCGTGACCTCTATGCTGCTGACTGAAGAAACCAAGAGAATCAATCTCGGGTTCGCCGATGAGCAAAAAACTTCTATCATCAGTTCCAGTCTGGATGACAAATAGGAAGGCGCGCTCGTCCAGTTTCTGCAAGATAACCGAGACGTATTTGCATGGCAACCTGCGGATATGCCGGGAGTCTCGAGAGAACTGGCCGAGCACAAATTGAAGGTCTACCCCCAGGCGAGGTCGATCCGACAGAAGTTACGTCGCTTCACGCCCAACAAGAGAGAAGCCATCCGTGCTGAGTTGGCTCGCTTGGTCGCGGCAGGATTCATTAGAGAGGTGTTACATCCTGAGTGGCTAGCTAATCCTATTCTTGTACTCAAAAAGAATAAAGTGGATTGGCGCATGTGCGTCGACTATACGGATCTCAACAAACACTATCCAAAGGATCCCTTCGGGCTTCCTAGGATAGATCAGGTGGTAGATTCCACCGCCGGATGTTCTGTGTTGTCTTTCTTGGATTGCTACTCTGGGTATCATCAGATTAGTCTGGCAAAAGAAGACGAGGAAAAAACAGCATTCATCACTCCATTCGGAGCTTTCTGCTATACCTCCATGTCGTTCGGCCTCAAAAACGCTAGAGCGACTTATCAGAAAGCTATTCAAACATGCTTAGCCGATCACTGGGGCAAGCGTGTAGAAGCTTATGTAGATGATGTGGTGATCAAAATAGAGAATTCAGAAAATTTCATCGAAGATTTACAGCTGGTCTTCAACAGTCTACGGCGATATCGGTGGAAGCTTAATCCCGAAAAATGTGTTTTCGGAGTACCAGCAGGAAAGTTGCTCGGGTTTATTGTCATCCACCGAGGAATTGAAGCCAATCTAGAAAAGATCGAGGCTATCATGAGGATGGAAGCACCATGATCACAGAAGAAAGTACAAAGACTTACTGGATGTATGGCCGCCCTGAGCAGATTCATATCTAGGCTGGGAGAGAAAGGCCTACCATTCTATAAGTTGCTCAAGAAGGTGGACAAGTTTCAGTGGACTTCAGAAGCACAAGAAGCTCTAGATGCGCTGAAAAAATTCTTGACAACACCACCAGTGCTAAAACCGCCATGCCGAGCCACGCCGACTCAACTGGCTGAAGATCTGCTATTATACATCTCTTGCACGACTCACGTGGTGAGCACCGCGTTGGTAGTCAAGTGAGCGGAAGAGGGACATGCATACCCAGTACAGCACCCTGTATATTTCATCACTGAAGTTCTGGGCCCTTCAAAGAAGAAATATCCTCAGGTTCAAAAGCTATTATATGCAATACTTCTAACTGCACGCAAGCTCCATCACTACTTCGACGACCACAAAGTCATAGTAGTCACTGGATTTCCAATAGGGGATATTCTCCACAACAAAGAAGCCATTGGAAGAATAGCCAAGTGGGCCTGTGAATTGGGATCTCATGACATCGAGTTTTGACCTCGCACCGCAATCAAAACTAAAGCACTAGTTGACTTTGTATCAGAATGGACCGAGCAACAGGTGCCGGATAACCCGGAAACCGCAAAAGTGTGGCGAATGTATTTTGATGGCTCGTTGAAGATGCAGGGAGCATGCGCAGGGATCCTCTTTATTGCGCCTGGGGGTGAACAGCTCAAATATGCTCTTCAATTGTTATTTCCAGCATCCAACAATGCAGCAGAATATGAAACCCTGATTCATGGACTGAACATTGTCGTATCACTGGGTATCAAGAGACTGATGGTATATGGAGATTCTCTGGTGGTCATAAGTCAGATAAACAAAGAATGGGATTGCTCGAATGATTCCATGGGAAAATACTGCACTGCTGTCCGGAAACTAGAAGACAAATTTGAAGGATTGGAATTTCATCATGTGGAGAGAGATCGCAATACGGCAGCTAACACATTGTCCAAGCTCGGGTCCAGTCGGACTTAGGTCCCACCTGGAGTTTTCGTACAGGAAATATTGCACCCGAGCATCTCACTAGATCGAGTGGAGGAATGCAACGCTCTGAGCCAACCATGTCAAATTCTGATGACTAGAGGGAGCCGATCATCAGGTACATAAAAAATGAGGAGGAACCAGACGACAAAAATGCAGCAGAAAGAATTGCAAGGCAATCAGCTCATTATACCCTCATTGGGGAAACGCTGTACAGAAGGGGCGCATCGGGAGTCCTCATGAAATGCATTCTCTCAGCCACAGGAAAGCAACTGTTAGAAGAGGTTTATGTTGGGCAATGCGGGATACACGCAGCATCCAGGACCCTGGTTGGGAAGGTCTTCAGGTCGGGTTTCTACTGGCCAACAGCAAAGAGTGATGCAGCCGAGTTAGTCCAGAAGTGTGAAGCCTGCCAGTACTTGTCAAAACAGCAACATCTACCAGCACAACAACTGCAAACCATACCTGTAACTTGGCCGTTCGCGTGCTGGGGACTGGATATGATTGGACCTTTCAAGAAGGCTCAAGGAGGATACACTCATGTACTGGTTGCTATCGATAAATTCACTAAATGGATAGAGTTCAAACTCATCGCTTCTCTAACTTCAGCTAAGGCAGTGGAATTCATACAAGACATAATATTCAGGTTTGGAATACCGAATAGCATCATAACCGACCTGGGATCCAACTTCACAAGTTCAAAGTTCTTCGATTTCTGCGAGCAAAAGAGCATTCAGATCAAATATGCCTCGGCGGCACACCCAAGAGCCAACGGGCAGGTAGAAAGAGCCAACGGGATGATATTAGAGGCGCTCAGAAAGAAAGTCTTCGACAAGAATGAGAAGTTCGCAGGAAAGTGGATCAGAGAGCTGCCGTATGTTGTTTGGAGCCTGAGAACTCAACCTAGTCGAGCTTTGCATGGAAACACACCTTTCTTTATGGTCTATGGTTCGGAAGCAGTGCTACCTGCTGATCTCAAGTTTGGGGCACCAAGGTTAATCTTTGAAAACATAGTAGAAGCTGAAGCTACTAGACTGGAAGACGTCGATATACTAGAAGAAGAACGATTGAATACGGTGATTCAGTCGGCTCGATATCAGCAAACTCTGAGGCGCTATCATGACAAGGTCATACGGCATCGATCCTTCGTAGTGGGAGACCTCGTCCTCCACCGAATTCTAACGGGGGAGGGACGGCACAAACTGTCACCTCTATGGGAAGGACCATTCATGGTAGCAGAAGTCACTCGGCCTGGATCATATCATCTCACTCAGATGGATGGCACAGAAGTTGGGAACTCATGGAACATAGAACATCTCAGGAAGTTTTATCCCTAGCTATATCTCAAAAGCTATTGGGACGACAATGTACTCTGTAAACTGGGAAATATATCATCAATAAAAAGACTCCAAAGGCACTCGAATTGTTCACTGTCAACTTGCACGCTTACTTGACTCGGGGTTACCACTATACCCTACTAACAGAGCAATCGACTTAAGTCGGCAGTAACTTAAGGTGGTGTAACATGCTCACGCTTACTTGATTCGGGGTGACCACTATACCCCACTAACGGAGCAATCGACTTAAGTCAGCAGTGACTTAAGGTGGTGTAACATGCAAACGCTTACTTGACTCGAGGTGACCACTATACCCTACTAACGGAGCAATCGGCTTAAGTCGGCAATGACTTAAGGCGGTGTAACATGCTCACGCTTCCTTGACTCGGGGTGACCACTATACCCTACTAACGGAGCAATCGGCTTAAGTCGGCAGTAACTTAAGGCGGTGTAACATGCTCACACTTACTTAACTCGGGGTGACCACTATACCCTACTTACGGAGCGGTCGGTTTAAGTTGGTAATAACTTAAAATGGCACGGCACATTCGCGTTTACCTAATCCAACACAAGCACGTTTGCAATTACTCATCTTAGGGCGACCTCTATGCCCCGCAAAAAAAATGTTATACTGCATTTACTTCTGCGATTGTAGATACCGTTGTATTCTGAAAAACGGGAAAACAATAGCGGCATTCAGTACTAAAAAAGTGCTTTCTAACAAAATATCCAGGCACACTAACTACATATTCAAAGCATTCAGCGTTTCTATTTGGTAATGTTCTTCTCAGGAGCAACCAACGAAGAGGGACGACTCGAGGAATCAGGAGCAGCATTCACATCTGCCACTATGTCGTCAGGAACAACCACGCCGGGTCTCCTCATCAGGATCCGCCCCGCACGAATAGCTTTGTCCATAGCTTTGTCACGCTGGGCCCTCAGAGTAGCAGAAGTCTCTTCAGCAGCCTTGATAGCCAACCGAGCAGCTTCTAGCTCCAGAGCGACTGATTTCTTGGAAGCACGAAGATCCTTGATGATAGTATCCTTGTTCGACACCACTTGCCTGAGGCGAATCATGTCATCCAAGGACTCTTGCAGCTTATAACGATGATTATCCAAATCTTTCATGGTGAAGCGATGACTCCTCTCCAAGATGGTCAACGAGTTGTTGGCATCGCGATATAGCTTGTCAAGGTTGTCGCGAGAAGTAGCAAGAGCACGTTTTTCCTCCTGCAGACAAGAATCAGTTTCTCCAACGTCAAGCAAGCACTAAGAGCACAGCAGACAAAACCAAATAAAGCTTAATTCACTGGTCACCTTTTTAGAGTCGAGATGAGCATGGAGAGTGGAGTTCAGCGTGTTAGCATCATTCAAAGAAGCAGAAACCCAGGCCAGTTCAGCCTGACCTTGAGAATATTTTTCTTCAAGATCAGAGTACCGCCGAGCCATATCTGTCAAGAAATAGTCAAGCAAGAGTGTTCAGCTACAAAGCAGATTAATCAAGTAGTCAAAGAAGAAACAAAGGGCACTAACCAGCATTTGCCATCTCCAAATCAGATACCCACCGCTGAAGCAGCACTGGATTCCAATGCGCTAGAGATAGAGCTCTTTCCGGGACAGAAGCACCCTGCGACCTCAGCTGACCAACCATTTCATCAACCAATGCCTGACATTAAAAACAAATGAGTGTAAGAACAATATCACACCTGGGGTATAGCCAGATCAGTAAAAACCAAGTTACCTGGAGGTTGGAAAAGAACGAAGGAACTCCCAAGTCGTGGGAAGTTAATTGATGGCTCGATGAAGGATCTCCATCCGGAACAACCCGCAATGCATCAGTAGGGACCAGGTTAGTATCACTAGCAGAGATCAAAACTCTGTCATCAGGAGCGCTGACCTCTAAGGCGACTCCCTGACCCGAAGCTTGAGCTGCTGCCATGCAACCAGAATGCGGAGGAGAAGACCCTACGTGAACGTCCATGGAAGTGTGAGAGGGAGAACCGACTCAGACACCCTCGGGGGCTGGGTCATAGCTCGCGCTGCCCATCCGAGCCGGGTCATCCCCGGCAACACCCTCGGGGGCTGGGTAAACGCTAGCGCCATCCTTGAGGGTCGAGCTCTCCGTAACAGCCACCTCTAAGGCTGAAGGACCTTCACCCACTTCCATGGGGGCAGAACAATCCAGCCCAGCCTCCTGATCCTTAAGACCGCGCTCTAAGGTCGACGAGGCACGGGACCCTGCTCGAGATAACTCCAGCCCGGCATCAGGCACATCAGCACAAATATCCATCATTTCACCATCTGCCGGCTCTAACAACAGATCTTCTGGGACCATATCTTCAAGAGTCTGATCAAAGTTGGCCAGAGACAATTCTTGCAGACCAATGAGGGCAGATAAAGCTAGAGAAGGAACACCACTGCTTTCCCCACTGGCTATGTAGTGTCGGCTGTTCTTCCGAACTAGAGGGATTTCATCCTCATCTTCCTCATCTTCATCAACAATGCGGATAGCACACCCATTGGGGTTAGCATCACCTAAGTTACACCCATTGGGATCAGCGTTGGCCGGATCACACCCATTGGGGTCAGCATCATCTAAGTCACACCCATTGGGGTCAGCTTCAACAAAAACTGGTACTGGAACTTCCTCAGCAGCAGAAGCAGAAGGGCCAGCATCCTGATCCAAGCATGACACTCGGCGAAGACGTCTCTTTTTCTTTTTCTTCCCCTCAACAGGAGAAGTTGGTTGAGTGGCTCGGCGAGGACGCTTCGGGCGAACACTATCTGTCGACGTTTCGACCCCGGGGGGTCCTTGGACCGACGAGTAAATTGTCGCCGCGTGTCCCAGCTCGGATGGGTTGGCGCGAGACGGAGCACGAAGGGGGGGAAAAAGGAGGGAGACAGGCAAAAGGGGAAACCTGCGGCCTTCGTGTTGTCCTGCGCCCAGGTCGGGTGCGCTTGCAGTAGGGGATTACAAGCATTCGCGTGGGAGAGAGCGAGGGACTTTGCGCGTCGTCCCGTCCTCCCACGCGGCCAACCTTCTCGTAAGAGAGCCCTGGACCTTCCTTTTATAGGCTTAAGGAGAGGGTCCAGGTGTACAATGGGGGGTGTAGTAGTGTGCTAACGTGTCTAGCAGAGAGGAGCTAGCGCCCTAAGTACATGCCGTCGTGGCAGCCGGAGAGGTCTTGGCACCTTGTTCATGTGATGTCGTGGCCGTTGGAGGAGCGCTGGAGCCTTGCGGAAGGACAGCTGTCGGGGCTGTCGAGTCCTTGCTGATGTCTCCTTGCTTCCATAAGGGGCTGAGAGCCGTCGTCGTCATGGAGCACACGGGGCGCCATCATTATTTGTTTACCGGGGCGAGCTAGATGGGACGCCGGTCTTGTTCCCCGTAGCCTGAGCTAGCTAGGGGTAGGGTAATGATGCCCCCCTGTGACGTGGTTGGTCCGAGCCCTGGGTCGGAGGCTCCTCCGAGGTCGAGGTCGAGTCTATCTTCCGAGGTCGAGGTCGAGTCTGAGCCCCGTGTCGGGCGAGGCGGAGACCGTTGTCTGAGGCCAGGGCTGAGTCCGAGCCCTAGGGTCGGGCGAGGCGGAGTTCGTCGTCTTCCGGAGCTGAGGCCGAGTCCGAGCCCTGGGGTCGGGCGAGGTGGAGTTCGTCGTCTTCCAGAGCTAAGGCCGAGTCCGAGCCCTGGGGTCGGGCGAGGCGGAGTTCGTCGTCTTCCGGAGCTGAGGCCGAGTCCGAGCCCTAGGGTCGGGCGAGGCAGAGTTCGTCGTCTTCCGGAGCTGAGGCCGAGTCCGAGCCCTGGGGTCGGGCGAGGCGGAGTTCGTCGTCCGAGGCCGAGACGGGGGCCGAGCCCTGGGGTCGGGCGAGGCGGAGCTTCCCATGGCGCCCGAGGCCAGACTTGGCTGCTGTCAGCCTCACTCTGTCGAGTGGCACAGCAGTCGGAGCGATGCAGGCGGCGCTGTCTTCTTGTCAGGTCGGTCAGTGGAGCGGTGAAGTGACTGCGGTCACTTCGGCTCTATCGACTGAAGAGTGTGCGTCAGGATAAGGTGTCAGGCGATCCTCGCATTAAATGCTCCTGCGATACGGTCGGTCGGTGTGGTAGTCTGGCCAAGGTTGCTTCTCGGCGAAGACTGGGCCTCGGGCGAGCCGAAGGTGTGTCCGTTGGTTGAGGGGGCCCTCGGGCGAGACGTGAATCCTCCAGGGTCGGCTGCCCTTGCCCGAGGCTGGGCTCGGGCGAGGCGAGATCGTGTCCCTTGAGTGGACCGAGCCTTGACTTAATCGCACCCATCAGGCCTTTTCAGCTTTGTGCTGATGGGGGTTACCAGCTGAGGTTAGGAGTCTTGGGGGTACCCCTAATTATGGTCCCCGACAGTAGCCCCCGAGCCTCGAAGGGAGTGTTGATACTCGCTTGGAGGCTTTTGCCGCACTTTTTTGCAAGGGGACCGGCCTTTCTCGGTTGCGTTTTGTTCCGGTGGGTGCGCGCGAGCGCACCCGCCGGGTGTAGCCCCCGAGGCCTCGGAGGAGTGGTTTGACTCCTTTGAGGTCTTAGTGCGTTTCGTGATGCTTCGGCCGGTCTGGTCGTTCCCTCATGCGAACTAGTCGTAGCTCGGGTGCACAGTCAAGTCCCAAGTTCTCGGGCTGGTATGTTGACGCTGTCAACGGTTTGGCCGGAGCCGGGTTTGCGAGAGCAGCCCCCGAGCCTCCGCACAGAGCGAGAGGACGGTCAGGGACAAACTCGGCTTTTCGCATATGCCCCTGCGTCGCCTTTCCGCAAGGAGGAGGGCGAAAGCGCCATGTTGCCCTCGGAGGGCGCCGAACATGGTGTCTCCAGTGAGTTGCTAACGGGTAATCCGAGTGGACGCCCGTGACCATTTGTTAGGGGTCGGCTAGTGGCCCGGAGGCGCGCTCCAAAAGTACCTGCGGGTGATTTGCGGGACCCGATCCCCTTTTGACGGGGTCCGAGGGCTCGATGCCTCCCTCTGGTGGGATTCCGTTACAGAATCGTTCCCGTTGGTCTCGGAAATGTCCTAGGGTACCTCGGGACCATAGCTCAAGCCTCAGTTATGTATCGAACGTACCCAGGGTCATCCCTCGCTCTGCGTCTGAGGCGGCTGTCGAACCCTTCGGGGGCCAGCCTACGAACCCCTGATCAGTAGTGGGCGCGGAGCCCGAGTGGCCTGAGGCGGCTGTTGAACCCTTCCGAGGGGCCGGCCTTTGAACCTCTGACCAGTAGTGGGTGCGGAGCCCGAGTGGCCTGAGGCGGCCGTTGAACCCTTCCGAGGGGCCGGCCTTCGAACCTCTTACCAGTAGTGGGCGCGGAGCCCGAGTGCTCTGAGGCGGCTGTTGAACCCTTCCGAGGGGCCAGCCTTCGAACCTCTGATCAGTAGGGGGGCTTGGGGCCTGCTTCCTTCGTGGAGAAGGATCCCTTTCGGAGTATCCCCTTTCCCGGTCCCTGTGGCAAGAGAGAGGAAGAGGAAGTGGAAAAGGATACGAAATCGAATGACGTGGCGCACCTTTTTCTGACGCGGTCATTATGGCGGAGGTGAAGCGTCGCCTGCTTCGCCTGCCAAAGGTGCCGCCTGTCCAGCCGCAGAGTTAATGCGACGGGACGAGTGGTTTGCGGGGCGGCCGTTGTGCGTGCGCGAGCCGTTCGAGGAACGGGCGTCTCACTTTGAGTTTTGAATCTCGCGGCGGGTTCGGGCGAAGTGTTGAACGGGTCTCGCCTGGGCCTTTATATATTCGGGAGAGGGACCGGTGACGGTTCTTTACTCTGCTGCTCGCCTCCCACTTAGGTTTTCGCAACCCGAGGGAATAGCCAGAGAAAGGAAACCGCGCACCCAGTCCTTTTCGCCGCCACCTCTTCTGCTTGGTGATGGCCGACCGGGTGACCATTGTTTCGCCGCGCGACCTGTGGCCTTTCTCTACCGTCACGGTGGATGACCTGAAGGCCCTTGTTGCTGAGGGTTTGCTTCGCCCTCTCTCCGGTGACTCGCAGCCGGAGTGGATGGCCCCTCCGAGCGGAGCCGCCCCGTCCCCGCCGCCGGGGTATGTGGTGAGCTTCGTTTCCTTTCACGAGCGGGGGTTCGGAGTGCCGGCAAGCCATTTTATGCGGGCGATTCTGCACGTCTATGGGGTGGAGCTGCACAACCTCAGTCCCAACTCCATCTCGCAAGCCAACATCTTCGCAGCGGTTTGTGAAGGATACTTGGGGATTGACCCTCACTAGGACCTGTGGACCCATCTCTTCTCCGCGGAGCTTTTCGCCTCGCTGACGGGGGAAGGAAAGGTCCGCATGGCGGTGCGGGCCGGCGGCTGCATCCTCCAGCTGAGGCAGGCGCGGGAGCTGCAGTACATCCCCGCCATCCTCGCGTCTTCGAACAAAGGGTGGCAGCGCCGGTGGTTTTATCTCTGAAATGACGACGGGAGGCTCCCGTCGTTTTCTCAGCGAGTGGTGACCGCCGCCGCCGATAACTGGCGCTACGGGACCCCGCGCGACAGACATAAGAATCTCCAGCCCCTTCTGAAGGCCCTGGAGGAGCTGCGGAAAGGAGGGCTCACCGCCGTGGGGGTGGTTGCCGCCATTCATCGCCGGAGGGTGCTCCCCTTGACAGAGCGGCGGCTGTCGCTTTGGGAGATGACGCCGGGGGTCGACTTGGAGGGTTTGCGGATGTCCTCGGATCCCCTTCCCGTCGACGACCTCCACAGGCGGGTAGCCGGTACGGTAGGGAAGTTAGACGTCGGCGCCCTTTCCTAGCCTTTGATGCGTCCCGATCACGGATGTGTGTCCCTGGTGAGTGTTTGCCCCTTCTTTCTCCTTGTGTCGGATTGCCCTTGGTTCTCACAGTCGAGACTCTTCGTCCGTCTCTAGGAGGTAGGGGCTCACAAGCCTTTCCTGCCACTGGTCCCGGAGGACGCGGTGGACCGAGCTGCGCGGAGGGTCGCCGCGGAGAAGAGGAAGGAGAAGAAGGACACGAAGAAGGCTCGGGCCCGCGAGCGGACGCGGGCACGAGATGCCTTGGAAAGGCTTCGTTGTCGACAGGAGAGGGATGGGCTCCCTAGGGAGCCATCGCCGGAGACGCCTGATGACGAAGACGATGATGAAGACGATGAAGAAGAAGACGACATGGCTGCCCGCCTCGGCCTCAGCCCGGATCTGAGGCTGGGCCAGGGGTCATCAAGCCAGCCCCCAAGCGGGCTAGCGCTGTCGGTATCTGGGGCCGAGACGTCGGGGTCCCGGTCCGAAGAACGGGGGCAGACCGAGGGGGTACTTGACCCCTCGGCTAAGGTAGTTGAGGCGACCCCGGGGAGTCAGGCCGAGCTGCCTGTTCTTCGAGAACCGTTGCCCGTGCCGACTGCGCAGGAGGGCGATCCTCGGGTCGTCGTGGCTGCGTCTGGGCAGTCCGTCCCTCGGGTGCCTCGGGCACCCCAGGTAAGGACGGTACCGAAGCCGGCAGCGGGGCAGACCTCGATGGTACCTTCGGGGATCGAGGTTCAAGAGACCTCCCCACAGGCACGATTGATCATGGCCTAGAGTGGGTAAGTACCTTAGGATATATTCGTCCTGGCTCCTCCTTCGTATGTCCTAATCCTGATTTTCCCTTTCTCCTTAGCAAGCGGAGGCACGGTTCGACCGGTCTGGCTCCCCGGAAGGTCCTCAAGACGGTGTCGGCTTCTGCAGCTAGTGCTGCACCGGGCCTTGCCGGCCAGCTGACTCCCTCACAAGACGCCCCACAGCGGGGGGCTCAGGCGGCACCAGTTGCCGTGGGGCGAGCTCCCGAGGCTGACTCCTCTGTCGAGGCGGCCGTCGCACTGGGGGAGGCTGCTGGCGCGGCTGTGGCCTCGGGCCCACCAGACATGCTGCCGGCGCCGGCGCCGGCTGCTACCGAGGCCGTTGCCGTTCTGGCCATGGAGCCACCCGTCGCCGCTGATGCTGAGATGGCCGAGGCGTCGCTACTTGGTGCCTCGGGGGAGGGGGCGCGGAACCGCGACCCGTCCCGTCGAGCGACAACCTTGTCTCCGTGTGGCGCAGTTCCGATGGGCGGCGCCAGTTGCTTCGGTTCCGGACCCGTGGGGCCTCGGATCCCCTCTTCGTTCTTGACGATGAGCGAGAGGAGCAGTCTTGGGACGGGCTTCGTGAGTGTGCCGAAGCAACGGTGGGGTCGCTTCGGTCGACCTTGGAGGTTCTTTGCAGGGACGTTCCCAAGATCCTCCAGGTAATGATTTCAAGCATACCTTTCACGTGATTAAGGCGTTCTTTGTGATGCCCCGCTTCCTTCCCTCAGGATCTGACGGATCTGAGCGCCGCCAAGTCGTCGTTCATCTGTCGCGAGGTCGATGTCTGGGGTTTGCTGCGGTCCCTAAGGACCACGCTTGCCAAGGCTACCGCGCGCCTCTCCCAACAGAGCGCCGAGGTGGCCGACCTTCGGTTGCTCTGTGCCGATCTGGGAGCAGAGGCAGCAGCGGCACGCGTAGAGGAGCAGCGGCAGCAGTTGGAGCTTGGCCAGGTCATCGGCGAGCGGGACCAATCTCGGGGACGGGCCACCGAGGCTGAAAGCCGGGCTGAGGCTCTTGGGGTCCAGTTAGCCGAGGCGTCTGCTCGGGCCGGGGCCCTTGCGGCAGACCTGGCCGTGGCCCAAGCCGCATCCTCGGAGCAACGCGCCCGAGCTGAAGGTATGTCTTGGCTATTTTAAGATTTCGATTCGGCTTCGTTCCTCAACTCGTGTTTGAAGTCTTCTGCTTTGGCTGTTCGCAGAGCTCGAGTCTGCCCTTGATAAGTCCGCCAAGGCACTTGCTCAGGCGGCCGAGCAGAGGGAGGCCGACCACGCGGCCATGTCCGAGGCCATCTCGGCCTTTTGCCGGGTCTTTGGGTTCGACAACGTCCCCTCGGGAAGCTCCCCTCAAAGTCGCCTGCAGGCCTTGGGTGACCATGCGCGCGGCAGACTCCGCGAGGCGCTGCATCACGGCGTCAGGCGGGCCTTCGCCGTGCTCGCTTCCCACTATGACGTGGATCTGGAGCGGGTCAGTGAAAGGGAATTAGGCTTACACCTAGTTCCTAATTGATTTTGGTGATTGAATTGACCAACACAAATAATTGGACTAACTAGTTTGCTCTAGATTATATGTTCTACAGGTGCCAAAGGTTCATCTACAACTATACTAAATCGACTGTCCGGAATACCGTAGATTATTCCGGATAGGAGAAGCTTTTTGGAAAAATAGGCCAAGCGCGGACCGTCCGGGCCCTTGCGGCGGACCGTCCGCAACACCAGGATGACCCTCGGACAGAACCAATGCAAAAATCCAAGTCTACACTACGGACCATCCTGAGGAAAAGCAAGGACCGTCCGAGACCTCGCGCGGACCGTCCAGCCTCAGGCGCGGACCGTCCGGTAGGTGAGGAACCAAAAAACCCGAAGGTGACGGGTTCGGAAAAAATGAATTCTAGCGTCCTCGCGGACCGTCCGGGGTGCCCGACCGGACCATCCGCGACTGGCTTTATCTGACATCTGACGATGCATTAAATGCAATATAGCCGTTACTGCTGACCGTTGCGTTTTCAGCCGTTGATCTACAGGGGCGGACCGTCCGGACCAGGTGGGCGGACCGTCCGCGGTCGGCAGAATGGAGCAACGGCTAGGAAGTGGTTGGTGGCTATAAATACAACCCCAACCACCTCCATTCACTTCATCCAAGCATTCCAACCTTCAACATTCAATACAAGAGCTAACAATCCATTCCAAGACACATTCAAAGCCTCCATCTCTCCAAGTTTCACAATTGAGAAAAGAGATCATTAGTGATTAGTGACTTGAGAGAGCAAGTGATCCGTGTGTTATTTGTCGCTCTTGTCGCTTGGCCTTTTGCAATCGTGCTTTCTTTCGATCTTTCTTGCGATCAACTCAATTGTAACCAAGGCAAGAGACACCAATTGTGTGGTGGTCCTTGCGGAGAAGTTTGTTACCATTTGATTGAGAAGAAGAAGCTCACTCGGTCCGAGGGACCGTTTGAGAGAGGGAAAGGGTTGAAAGAGACCCGGTCTTTGTGACCACCTCAACGGGGAGTAGGTTTGCGAGAACCGAACCTCGGTAAAACAAATCCGCGTGTCACACTCTTTATTCGCTTGTGATTTGTTTTGCACCCTCTCTCGCGGACTCAATTATATTTCTAACGCTAACCCGGCTTGTAGTTGTGATTAAGTTGTTAAATTTCAGATTCGCCCTATTCACCCCCCCTAGGCGACTTTCAATTGGTATCAGAGCCCGGTGCTTCATTAGAGCCTAACCGCTCGAAGTGATGTCGGGAGATCACGCCAAGAAGGAGATGGAGACCGGCGAAAAGCCCACTACAAGCAACGAGAAAGCTCTATCGGGAGAGTCCCGCAACAAGGAGAAGAAGAAGGAAAAGAAGACTTCTTCCCACAAGTCGCATCGGAGTGGCGACAAAATAAAGAAGATGAGGAAGGTGGTCTACTATGAGACCGACACTTCATCACCTTTTACCTCCAGCTCCGACGCGCCCTCCATAACTTCTAAGCGCCATGAGCGTAAGAAGTTTAGTAAGATCCCCTTACATTATCCTCGTACTTCTAGACATACTCCATTACTTTCCGTTCCATTAGGCAAACCGCCAACCTTTGACGGTGAAGATTATGCAGGTGGAGTGATTTAATGAAATTTCATCTAACCTCACTCCACAAAAGTATATGGAATGTTGTTGAGTTTGGAGCACAGGTACCATCCGTAGGGGATGAGGATTATGATGAGGACGAGGTAGCCCAAATCGAGCACTTCAACTCCCAAGCCACAACCATATTCCTCGCCTCTCTAAGTAGGGAGGAGTACAACAAGGTGCAAGGACTAAAAAGCGCCAAGGAAGTTTGGGACGTGCTCAAGACAGCGCACGAGGGTGATGAACTCACCAAGATCACCAAGCGGGAAACGATCGAGGGGGAGCTCGGTCTCTTCCGTCTTCGCCAAGGGGAGGAGCCACAAGATATGTACAACCGGCTCAAGACCTTGGTGAATCAAGTGCGCAACCTCGGGAGCAAAAAGTGGGATGACCACGAGGTGGTTAAGGTTATTCTAAGATCTCTTATTTTCCTTAACCCTACTCAAGTACAATTAATTAGTGGTAATCCAAGATATACACTAATGACTCCCGAGGAAGTAATCGGGAATTTTGTGAGCTTTGAATTTATGATCAAGGGCTCACGAAAGATCAACGAGCTTGACGGCCTCTCCACGTCCGAGGCACAACCGGTCGCATTTAAGGCAACGGAGGAAAAGAAGGAGGAATCTACACCAAATAGACAACCAATCGACGCCTCCAAGCTCGACAATGAGGAAATGGCGCTCGTCATCAAGAGCTTCTGCCAAATCCTCAAACAAAGGAGGGGGAAAGATTACAAGCCCCGCTCCAAAAAGGTTTGCTACAAGTGTGGTAAGCCCGGTCACTTTATAGCTAAATGTCCTATTTCTAGTGACAGTGACAGGGGTGACGACAAGAAGGGGAGAAGAAAGGAGAAGAAGAGGTACTACAAGAAGAAGGGCGGTGATGCCCATGTTTGTCGGGAGTGGGACTCCGACGAAAGCTCTAGCGACTCCTCCGACGACGAGGACGCCGCCAACATCGCCGTCACCAAGGGACTTCTCTTCCCCAACGTCGGCCACAAGTGTCTCATGGCAAAGGACGGCAAAAAGAAGAAGGTTACATCAAAATCCTCCACTAGATATGAGTCCTCTAGTGATGATAATGCTAGTGATGAGGAAGATAATTTGCGTACCCTTTTTGCCAACTTAAACATGCAACAAAAGGAGAAATTAAATGAATTAATTAGTGCCATCCATGAGAAGGATGACCTCTTGGACTCCCAAGAGGACTTCCTAATCAAGGAAAACAAAACGCATGTTAAAGTTAAAAATGCTTATGCTCTAGAAGTTAAAAAATGTGAAAAAATTATCTAGTGAGCTAAGCACTTGCCATGAGACCATTGACAACTTTAGAAATGAGAATGCTAATTTGTTGGCTAAGGTTGATTCAAATGTTTGTAATGTTTCAATTCCAAATGATAATGTTGAGCTGCTTGCTAAAATAGAAGAATTGAACATTTCTCTTGCTAGCCTTAGAGATGAAAATGAAAAATTACTTGCTAAGGCTAAAGATCTTGATGTTTGCAATGATACTATCTCCGATCTTAGAGACAAAAATGATATATTACGTTTTAAGATTGTTGAACTTAATTCTTGCAAACCCTCTACATCTATCGTTGAACACACTACTATTTGCACTAGATGTAGAGATGTTGATATTGATGCTATTCATGATCACATGGTTTTAATTAAACAACAAAATGATCATATAGCAAAATTAGATGCTAAAATTGCCAAGCATGAACTTGAAAGTGAAAATTTTAAATTTGCTCGTAGTATGCTTTATAGTGGGAGACGTCCTGGCATTAAGGATGACATTGGCTTCCAAAAGGGGGACAATGTCAAACTTAATGCCCCTCCTAAGAAATTGTCTAATTTTGTTAAGGGCAAGGCTCCCATGCCTCAAGATAACGAGGGTTACATTTTGTACCCTGCCGGCTATCCTGAGAGCAAGATTAGGAGAATTCATTCTAGGAAGTCTCACTCTGGCCCTAACCATGCTTTTATGTATAAGGGTGAGACATCTAGTTCTAGGCAACAATCCCATGCTAAGTTGCCTAAGAAGAAAACTCCTAGTGCATCAAATGACCATGACATCTCATTTAAAACTTTTGATGCATCTTATGTTTTGACTAACAAATCCGGCAAGGTAGTTGCCAAATATGTTGGGGGCAAGCACAAGGGGTCAAAGGCTTGTGTTTGGGTACCCAAAGTTCTTGTATCTAATGCCAAAGGACCCAAAACCATTTGGGTACCTAAAGTCAAGAACTAAACATGTTTTGTAGGTTTATGCATCCGGGGGCTCAAGCTGGGTAATCGACAGCGGGTGCACAAACCACATGACAGGGGAGAAGAAGATGTTCTCCTCCTACGAGAAAAACCAAGATTCCCAACAAGCTATCACATTCGGGGATGGAAATCAAGGTTTGGTCAAAGGATTGGGTAAAATTGCTATCTCACCTGACCATTCTATTTCCAATGTTTTTCTTGTAGATTCATTAGATTACAATTTGCTTTCAGTTTCTCAATTATGCAAAATGGGCTACAACTGTCTATTTACTGATGTAGGTGTCACTATCTTCAGAAGAAGTGATGATTCAATAGCATTTAAGGGAGTGTTAGAGGGTCAGCTATACTTAGTGAATTTTGATAGAGCTGAACTCGACACTTGCTTAATTGCTAAGACTAACATGGGCTAGCTCTGGCATCGCCGTCTAGCACATGTTGGGATGAAGAATATTCATAAGCTTCTAAAGGGAGAACACATTTTAGGATTAACAAATGTTCATTTTGAGAAAGACAGGGTTTGTAGCGCATGCCAAGCAGGGAAGCAAGTTGGCACTCATCATCCGCATAAGAACATCATGACGACCGACAGGCCACTGGAGCTCCTACACATGGATCTATTTGGCCCGATTGCTTACATAAGCATCGGCGGGAGTAAGTACTGTCTAGTTATTGTGGATGATTATTCTCGCTTTACTTGGGTGTTCTTTTTGCAGGAAAAATCTCATACCCAAGAGACCTTAAAGGGATTCTTGAGACGGGCTCAAAATGAGTTCGGCTTGAGGATCAAGAAAATTAGAAGCGACAACAGGACGGAGTTCAAGAACTCTCAAATTGAAGGCTTCCTTGAGGAGGAGGGCATCAAGCATGAGTTCTCTTCTCCCTACACGCCACAACAAAATGGCGTAGTGGAGAGAAAGAATAGAACTCTATTGGACATGGCAAGAACCATGCTTGATGAGTACAAGACTTCAGATCGGTTTTGGGCCGAGGCGGTCAACACCGCTTGCTACGCCATCAACCGGTTGTATCTACACCGAATCCTCAAGAAGACATCATATGAACTCCTTACCGGTAAAAAGCCCAATATTTCATATTTTAGAGTCTTTGGTAGCAAATGCTTTATTCTTGTTAAAAGAGGTAGAAAATCTAAATTTGCTCCTAAGACTGTAGAAGGCTTTTTACTAGGATATGATTCAAACACAAGGGCATATAGAGTCTTTAACAAGTCCTCTAGACAAGTTGAAGTTTCTTGTGACGTTGTGTTTGATGAGACTAACGGCTCTCAAGTAGAGCAAGTTGATCTTGATGAGATAGGTGATGAAGAGGCTTCGTGCATCACGCTAAGGAACATGTCCATTGGGGATGTGTGTCCTAAGGAATCCGAAGAGCCTCCAAGTACACAAGATCAACCATCATCCTCCACGCAAGCATCTCCACCAACTCAAAATGAGGATGAGGCTCAAAATGATGAAGGAGAAGATCAAGCAAATGAGCTACCTCAAGATGACGGCAATGATCAAGGGGGAGATGCAAATGATCAAGATAAAGAGGATGAAGAACAAAGACCGCCACACCCAAGAGTCCACCAAGCAATCCAACGAGATCACCCCGTCGACACCATCCTCGGCGACATTCATAAGGGGGTAACTACTAGATCTCGTGTTGCACATTTTTGTGAACATTACTCGTTTGTTTCCTCTATTGAGCCACACAGGGTAGAGGAAGCACTTCAAGATTCGGATTGGGTGGTGGCAATGCAAGAGGAGCTCAACAACTTCACTAGGAATGAGGTATGGCATTTAGTTCCACGTCCTAATCAAAATGTTGTAGGAACCAAGTGGGTCTTCCGCAACAAGCAAGATGAGCATGGTGTGGTGACAAGGAACAAAGCACGGCTTGTGGCCAAAGGATACTCCCAAGTCGAAGGTTTGGATTTCGGTGAAACCTATGCACCCGTAGCTAGGCTTGAGTCAATTCGTATATTATTGGCCTATGCTACTTACCATGGCTTCAAGCTTTATCAAATGGACGTGAAGAGTGCCTTCCTCAATGGACCAATCAAAGAAGAGGTCTATGTTGAGCAACCTCCCGGCTTTGAAGATAGTGAGTACCCTAACCATGTATACAAACTCTCTAAGGCGCTTTATGGGCTCAAGCAAGCCCCAAGAGCATGGTATGAATGCCTTAGAGATTTCCTTATCACTAATGGATTCAAAGTCGGAAAGGCCGATCCTACTTTATTCACAAAAACTCTTGAAAATGACTTTTTTGTATGCCAAATTTATGTTGATGATATTATATTTGGGTCTACTAACGAGTCTACATGTGAAGAATTTAGTAGGATCATGACACAAAAATTCGAGATGTCTATGATGGGGGAGTTGAAGTATTTCTTAGGATTTCAAGTGAAGCAACTCCAAGAGGGCACCTTCCTAAGCCAAACGAAGTATACTCAAGACATTCTAAGCAAGTTTGGGATGAAGGATGCCAAACCCATCAAGACACCCATGAGAACCAATGGGCATCTCGACCTCGACACAGAAGGTAAGTCCGTGGATCAAAAGGTATACCGGTCGATGATAGGATCTCTACTCTATTTATGTGCATCCCGACTGGATATTATGCTTTCCGTATGCATGTGTGCAAGATTCCAAGCCGACCCTAAGGAAGCTCACCTTACGGCCGTAAAACGAATCTTGAGATATTTAGTTTATACTCCTAAGTTTGGGCTTTGGTATCCTAGGGGATCCACTTTTGATTTAATTGGTTATTCGGATGCCGATTGGGCAGGGTGTAAAATTAACAGAAAGAGCACATCGGGGACTTGCCAGTTCTTGGGAAGATCCTTGGTGTCTTGGGCTTCAAAGAAGCAAAATTCCGTAGCTCTTTCTACCGCCGAAGCCGAGTACATTGCCGCAGACCATTGTTGCGCGCAATTACTTTGGATGAGGCAAACCCTTAGGGACTACGGTTACAAATTAACCAAAGTTCCTCTTCTATGTTATAATGAGAGTGCAATCCGCATGGCGGATAATCCCGTTGAGCATAGCTGCACTAAACACATAGTCATTCGGTATCACTTTTTAAGGGATCACCAACAAAAGGGAGATATCGAGATTTCATATATTAACACTAAAGATCAATTAGCCGATATCTTTACCAAGCCACTTGATGAACAAACTTTTAACAAACTTAGGCATGAGCTAAATATTCTTGATTCTAGGAACTTCTTTTGTTGATTTGCACACATAGCTCATTAAAATACCTTTGATCATGTCTCCTTTATATGCCATGACTAATGTGTTTTCAAGTATATTTCAAAACAAGTCATAGGTGTATTGAAAGGGAATTGGAGTCTTCGGTGAAGACAAAGGCTTCCACTCCGTAACTCATCCTTCGCCGTCGCTCCAAGCAACTCTCCGTTTCGGTATAATCTTCACTCGTATTTTATTTACCAAAGGGGAGAAAATAGTTACAAGGGCTCTAATGACTCCGTTCTTGGCGATTCATGCCAAAGGGGGAGAGAGTATTAGCCCAAAGAAAAAGGACCGCACCACCACCTAATTTTTAAAAAACTAATGATTTTCAATTGGTAAATTTCAAATTGATATCTTATTGTGTTCAAAAGGGGGAGAAAGTAGTATTTTCAAAATCGATATCTTAAAACCCTCTTGAACACTAAGAGGAGAATTTCATCTAGGGGGAGTTTTGTTTAAGTCAAAGGTAAAGCATTTGAAACAGGGGGAGAATTTCAAATCTTGAAAATGCTTCTCGAAATCCTATTCATTTACCTTTGACTATTTGCAAAAGGACTTTGAAAAGGATTTACAAAAGAATTTGCAAAAACAAAACAAGTGGTGCAAGCGTGGTCCAAAATGTTAAAAATAAAGAAACAATCCATGCATCTTTATGGGTATTTATATTGGCTCAATTTCAAGCAACCTTTGCACTGACATTATACAAACTAGTTCAATTATGCACTTCTACATTTGCTTTGGTTTGTGTTGGCATCAATCACCAAAAAGGGGGAGATTGAAAGGGAATTAGGCTTACACCTAGTTCCTAATTGATTTTGGTGATTGAATTGCCCAACACAAATAATTGGACTAACTAGTTTGCTCTAGATTATATGTTCTACAGGTGCCAAAGGTTCATCTACAACTATACTAAATCGACTGTCCGGAATACCGTAGATTATTCCGGACAGGAGAAGCTTTTTGGAAAAACAGGCCAAGCGCGGACCGTCCGGGCCCTTGCGGCGGACCGTCCGCAACACCAGGATGACCCTCGGACAGAACCAATGCAAAAATCCAAGTCTACCGGAGGAAAAGCAAGGACCGTCCGAGACCTCACGCGGACCATCCGGCCTCAGGCGCGGACCGTCCGGTAGGTGAGGAACCGAAAAACCCGAAGGTGACGGGTTCGGAAAAAATGAATTATAGCGTCCTCGCGGACCGTCCGGAGTGCCCGACTGGATCGTCCGCGACTGGCTTTATCTGACATCTGACGACGCATTAAATGCAATATAGCCGTTGATATAGCCGTTACTGCTGACCGTTGCGTTTTCAGTCGTTGATCTACAGGGGCGGACCGTCCGCGGTCGGCAGAATGGAGCAACGGCTAGGAAGTGGTTGGTGGCTATAAATACAACCCCAACCACCTCCATTCACTTCATCCAAGCATTCCAACCTTCAACATTCAATACAAGAGCTAACAATCCATTCCAAGACACATTCAAAGCCTCCATCTCTCCAAGTTTCACAATTGAGAAAAGAGATCATTAGTGATTAGTGACTTGAGAGAGCAAGTGATCCGTGTGTTATTTGTCGCTCTTGTCGCTTGGCCTTTTGCAATCGTGCTTTCTTTCGATCTTTCTTGCGATCAACTCAATTGTAACCAAGGCAAGAGACACCAATTGTGTGGTGGTCCTTGCGGGGAAGTTTGTTCCCGTTTGATTGAGAAGAAGAAGCTCACTCGGTCCGAGGGACCGTTTGAGAGAGGGAAAGGGTTGAAAGAGACCCGGTCTTTGTGACCACCTCAACGGGGAGTAGGTTTGCGAGAACCGAACCTCGGTAAAACAAATCCGCGTGTCACACTATTTATTCGCTTGTGATTTGTTTTGCACCCTCTCTCGTGGACTCAATTATATTTCTAACGCTAACCCGGCATGTAGTTGTGATTAAGTTGTTAAATTTCAGATTCGCCCTATTCACCCCCCCCCTCTAGGCGACTTTCAGTCAGCGAGGGGTATTGCCTTCCTGACGAAGATGAAGCTGCCCTGGCCGAAGTCCAGAGGCTTGACGCGGCCGCCGCGGGCCCAAGCGCGGTGCTGGAGACCACCTTCGAGGCAGAGATCCTCCCGCTTGCGCCGTCGTCCGAGGCCGAGGCGGATCTCGCCGAGGGTGGAGACGAAGCCGAGGGTGCGACTCCTTCTCCGGACGACGCCTGATTCTGCCGGATCAATTTATTTTGAATGCATGTGTGTCTTTTGCGGCCGTCGAGGCCCAAACACTTTATCATCGTAATATAAAGTTGTGTCTCTTTTCCTCCTGTTTTGTGTGTCCGGACTCGTTCGTCAGTAGCAGGATTGCTTACCCAAGTAAGAGTTATTTTTCGTGGTAGGCGACGAGTGAGGTATCCGTATGCCAGAGGCGTAGGAATCCCCTGGCTCGGTCGGCCTTGCCACTTACATGCACCCTTATTCGTTTCTTGGGGTCCTGTTACTGATATAGCCGGGAGACGCGAAAGTCTTTTTGATGGAATACTTTTTTCGAGGAAAATTTTGACGCAGAGGGGGTTCCCCCCTTCTAGCCCCCGAGGGAGGGTCAGGCTTTGCCGAGGCAAGGCTGACCCTTCCTTGATGGTTAGACTTTGTATGTGGATGAGATGTACGAACAACTTGAAAACATCTTAAGGGTAGAAGCGACATAGCTGTTGGATGTTCCAAGCATTGTTGTAGACCTCGCCTTGGCTGTTGGCCAGCTTGTATGTCTCGGGCATCAGAACCTTGGCGATGACGAACGACCCTTCCTAGGGAGGCGTGAGCTTGTGCCGCCCTCGGGCATCTTGTCGCAGCCGAAGCACCAAGTCGCCCACCTGGAGGTCTCGGGACCGAACCCGCGCGACAGACATAATAATCTCCAGCCCCTTCTGAAGGCCCTGGAGGAGCTGCGGAAAGGAGGGCTCACCGCCGTGGGGGTGGTTGCCGCCATTCATCGCCGGAGGGTGCTCCCCTTGACAGAGCGGCGGCTGTCGCTTTGGGAGATGACGCCGGGGGTCGACTTGGAGGGTTTGCGGATGTCCTCGGATCCCCTTCCCGTCGACGACCTCCACAGGCGGGTAGCCGGTACGGTAGGGAAGTTAGACGCCGGCGCCCTTTCCCAGCCTTTGATGTGTCCCGATCACGGATGTGTGTCCCTAGTGAGTGTTTGCCCCTTCTTTCTCCTTGTGTCAGATTGCCCTTGGTTCTCACAGTCGAGACTCTTCGTCCGTCTCTAGGAGGTAGGGGCTCACAAGCCTTTCCTGCCACTGGTCCCGGAGGACGCGGTGGACCGAGCTGCGCGGAGGGTCGCCGCGGAGAAGAGGAAGGAGAAGAAGGACACGAAGAAGGCTCGGGCCCGCGAGCGGACGCGGGCACGAGATGCCTTGGAAAGGCTTCGTTGTCGACAGGAGAGGGATGGGCTCCCTAGGGAGCCATCGCCGGAGACGCCTGATGACGAAGACGATGATGAAGACGATGAAGAAGACGACGACATGGCTGCCCGCCTCGGCCTCAGCCCGGATCTGAGGCTGGGCCAGGGGTCATCAAGCCAGCCCCCAAGCGGGCTAGCGCTGTCGGTATCTGGGGCCAAGACGTCGGGGTCCCGGTCCGAAGAACGGGGGCAGACCGAGGGGGTACTTGACCCCTCGGCTAAGGTAGTTGAGGCGACCCCGGGGAGTCAGGCCGAGCTGCCTGTTCCCCGAGAACCGTTGCCCGTGCCGACTGCGCAGGAGGGCGATCCTCGGGTCGTCGTGGCTGCGTCTGGGCAGTCCGTCCCTCGGGTGCCTCGGGCACCCCAGGTAAGGACGGTACCGAAGCCGGCAGCGGGGCAGACCTCGGTGGTACCTTCGGGGATCGAGGTTCAAGAGACCTCCCCACAGGCACGATTGATCATGGCCTAGAGTGGGTAAGTACCTTAGGATATATTCGTCCTGGCTCCTCCTTCGTATGTCCTAATCCTGATTTTCCCTTTCTCCTTAGCAAGCGGAGGCACGGTTCGACCGGTCTGGCTCCCCGGAAGGTCCTCAAGACGGCGTCGGCTTCTGCAGCTAGTGCTGCACCGGGCCTTGCCGGCCAGCTGACTCCCTCACAAGACGCCCCACAGTGGGGGGCTCAGGCGGCACCAGTTGCCGTGGGGCGAGCTCCCGAGGCTGACTCCTCTGTCGAGGCAGCCGTCGCACTGGGGGAGGCTGCTGGCGCGGCTATGGCCTCGGGCCCACCAGACATGCTGCCGGCGCCGGCGCCGGCTGCTGCCGAGGCCGTTGCCGTTCTGGCCATGGAGCCACCCGTCGCCGCTGATGCTGAGATGGCCGAGGCGTCGCTACTTGGTGCCTCGGGGGAGGGGGCGCGGAACCGCGACCCGTCCCGTCGAGCGACAACCTTGTCTCCGTGTGGCGCAGTTCCGATGGGCGGCGCCAGTTGCTTCGGTTTCGGACCCGTGGGGCCTCGGATCCCCTCTTCGTTCTTGACGATGAGCGAGAGGAGCAGTCTTGGGACGGGCTTCGTGAGTGTGCCGAAGCAACGGTGGGGTCGCTTCGGTCGACCTTGGAGGTTCTTTGCAGGGACGTTCCCAAGATCCTCCAGGTAATGATTTCACGCATACCTTTCACTTGATTAAGGCGTTCTTTGTGATGCCCCGCTTCCTTCCCTCAGGATCTGACGGATCTGAGCGCCGCCAAGTCGTCGTTCATCTGTCGCGAGGTCGATGTCTGGGGTTTGCTGCGGTCCCTAAGGACCACGCTTGCCAAGGCTACCGCGCGCCTCTCCCAACAGAGCGCCGAGGTGGCCGACCTTCGGTTGCTCTGTGCCGATCTGGGAGCAGAGGCAGCAGCGGCACGCGTAGAGGAGCAGCGGCAGCAGTTGGAGCTTGGCCAGGTCATCGGCGAGCGGGACCAATCTCGGGGACGGGCCACCGAGGCTGAAAGCCGGGCTGAGGCTCTTGGGGTCTAGTTAGCCGAGGCGTCTGCTCGGGCCGGGGCCCTTGCGGCAGACCTGGCCGTGGCCCAAGCCGCATCCTCGGAGCAACGCGCTCGAGCTGAAGGTATGTCTTGGCTATTTTAAGATTTCGATTCGGCTTCGTTCCTCAACTCGTGTTTGAAGTCTTCTGCTTTGGCTGTTCGCAGAGCTCGAGTCTGCCCTTGATAAGTCCGCCAAGGCACTTGCTCAGGCGGCCGAGCAGAGGGAGGCCGACCACGCGGCCATGTCCGAGGCCATCTCGGCCTTTTGCCGGGTCTTTGGGTTCGACAACGTCCCCTCGGGAAGCTCCCCTCAAAGTCGCCTGCAGGCCTTGGGTGACCATGCGCGCGGCAGACTCCGCGAGGCGCTGCATCACGGCGTCAGGCGGGCCTTCGCCGTGCTCGCTTCCCACTATGACGTGGATCTGGAGCGGGTCAGTGAAAGGGAATTAGGCTTACACCTAGTTCCTAATTGATTTTGGTGATTGAATTGACCAACACAAATAATTGGACTAACTAGTTTGCTCTAGATTATATGTTCTACAGGTGCCAAAGGTTCATCTACAACTATACTAAATCGACTGTCCGGAATACCGTAGATTATTCCGGATAGGAGAAGCTTTTTGGAAAAATAGGCCAAGCGCGGACCGTCCGGGCCCTTGCAGCGGACCGTCCGCAACACCAGGATGACCCTCGGACAGAACCAATGCAAAAATCCAAGTCTACACTACGGACCATCCTGAGGAAAAGCAAGGACCGTCCGAGACCTCGCGCGGACCGTCCAGCCTCAGGCGCGGACCGTCCGGTAGGTGAGGAACCAAAAAACCCGAAGGTGACGGGTTCGGAAAAAATGAATTCTAGCGTCCTCGCGGACCGTCCGGGGTGCCCGACCGGACCATCCGCGACTGGCTTTATCTGACATCTGACGATGCATTAAATGCAATATAGCCGTTACTGCTGACCGTTGCGTTTTCAGCCGTTGATCTACAGGGGCGGACCGTCCGGACCAGGTGGGCGGACCGTCCGCGGTCGGCAGAATGGAGCAACGGCTAGGAAGTGGTTGGTGGCTATAAATACAACCCCAACCACCTCCATTCACTTTATCCAAGCATTCCAACCTTCAACATTCAATACAAGAGCTAACAATCCATTCCAAGACACATTCAAAGCCTCCATCTCTCCAAGTTTCACAATTGAGAAAAGAGATCATTAGTGATTAGTGACTTGAGAGAGCAAGTGATCCGTGTGTTATTTGTCGCTCTTGTCGCTTGGCCTTTTGCAATCGTGCTTTCTTTCGATCTTTCTTGCGATCAACTCAATTGTAACCAAGGCAAGAGACACCAATTGTGTGGTGGTCCTTGCGGAGAAGTTTGTTCCCGTTTGATTGAGAAGAAGAAGCTCACTCGGTCCGAGGGACCGTTTGAGAGAGGGAAAGGGTTGAAAGAGACCCGGTCTTTGTGACCACCTCAACGGGGAGTAGGTTTGCGAGAACCGAACCTCGGTAAAACAAATCCGTGTGTCACACTCTTTATTCGCTTGTGATTTGTTTTGCACCCTCTCTCGCGGACTCAATTATATTTCTAACGCTAACCCGGCTTGTAGTTGTGATTAAGTTGTTAAATTTCAGATTCGCCCTATTCACCACCCCTAGGCGACTTTCAATTGGTATCAGAGCCCGGTGCTTCATTAGAGCCTAACCGCTCGAAGTGATGTCGGGAGATCACGCCAAGAAGGAGATGGAGACCGGCGAAAAGCCCACTACAAGCAACGAGAAAGCTCTATCGGGAGAGTCCCGCAACAAGGAGAAGAAGAAGGAAAAGAAGACTTCTTCCCACAAGTCGCATCGGAGTGGCGACAAAATAAAGAAGATGAGGAAGGTGGTCTACTATGAGACCGACACTTCATCACCTTTTACCTCCAGCTCCGACGCGCCCTCCATAACTTCTAAGCGCCATGAGCGTAAGAAGTTTAGTAAGATCCCCTTACATTATCCTCGTACTTCTAGACATACTCCATTACTTTCCGTTCCATTAGGCAAACCGCCAACCTTTGACGGTGAAGATTATGCAGGTGGAGTGATTTAATGAAATTTCATCTAACCTCACTCCACAAAAGTATATGGAATGTTGTTGAGTTTGGAGCACAGGTACCATCCGTAGGGGATGAGGATTATGATGAGGACGAGGTAGCCCAAATCGAGCACTTCAACTCCCAAGCCACAACCATATTCCTCGCCTCTCTAAGTAGGGAGGAGTACAACAAGGTGCAAGGACTAAAAAGCGCCAAGGAAGTTTGGGACGTGCTCAAGACAGCGCACGAGGGTGATGAACTCACCAAGATCACCAAGCGGGAAACGATCGAGGGGGAGCTCGGTCTCTTCCGTCTTCGCCAAGGGGAGGAGCCACAAGATATGTACAACCGGCTCAAGACCTTGGTGAATCAAGTGCGCAACCTCGGGAGCAAAAAGTGGGATGACCACGAGGTGGTTAAGGTTATTCTAAGATCTCTTATTTTCCTTAACCCTACTCAAGTACAATTAATTAGTGGTAATCCAAGATATACACTAATGACTCCCGAGGAAGTAATCGGGAATTTTGTGAGCTTTGAATTTATGATCAAGGGCTCACGAAAGATCAACGAGCTTGACGGCCTCTCCACGTCCGAGGCACAACCGGTCGCATTTAAGGCAACGGAGGAAAAGAAGGAGGAATCTACACCAAATAGACAACCAATCGACGCCTCCAAGCTCGACAATGAGGAAATGGCGCTCGTCATCAAGAGCTTCTGCCAAATCCTCAAACAAAGGAGGGGGAAAGATTACAAGCCCCGCTCCAAAAAGGTTTGCTACAAGTGTGGTAAGCCCGGTCACTTTATAGCTAAATGTCCTATTTCTAGTGACAGTGACAGGGGTGACGACAAGAAGGGGAGAAGAAAGGAGAAGAAGAGGTACTACAAGAAGAAGGGCGGTGATGCCCATGTTTGTCGGGAGTGGGACTCCGACGAAAGCTCTAGCGACTCCTCCGACGACGAGGACGCCGCCAACATCGCCGTCACCAAGGGACTTCTCTTCCCCAACGTCGGCCACAAGTGTCTCATGGCAAAGGACGGCAAAAAGAAGAAGGTTACATCAAAATCCTCCACTAGATATGAGTCCTCTAGTGATGATAATGCTAGTGATGAGGAAGATAATTTGCGTACCCTTTTTGCCAACTTAAACATGCAACAAAAGGAGAAATTAAATGAATTAATTAGTGCCATCCATGAGAAGGATGACCTCTTGGACTCCCAAGAGGACTTCCTAATCAAGGAAAACAAAACGCATGTTAAAGTTAAAAATGCTTATGCTCTAGAAGTTAAAAAATGTGAAAAAATTATCTAGTGAGCTAAGCACTTGCCATGAGACCATTGACAACTTTAGAAATGAGAATGCTAATTTGTTGGCTAAGGTTGATTCAAATGTTTGTAATGTTTCAATTCCAAATGATAATGTTGAGCTGCTTGCTAAAATAGAAGAATTGAACATTTCTCTTGCTAGCCTTAGAGATGAAAATGAAAAATTACTTGCTAAGGCTAAAGATCTTGATGTTTGCAATGATACTATCTCCGATCTTAGAGACAAAAATGATATATTACGTTCTAAGATTGTTGAACTTAATTCTTGCAAACCCTCTACATCTATCGTTGAACACACTACTATTTGCACTAGATGTAGAGATGTTGATATTGATGCTATTCATGATCACATGGTTTTAATTAAACAACAAAATGATCATATAGCAAAATTAGATGCTAAAATTGCCAAGCATGAACTTGAAAGTGAAAATTTTAAATTTGCTCGTAGTATGCTTTATAGTGGGAGACGCCCTGGCATTAAGGATGACATTGGCTTCCAAAAGGGGGACAATGTCAAACTTAATGCCCCTCCTAAGAAATTGTCTAATTTTGTTAAGGGCAAGGCTCCCATGCCTCAAGATAACGAGGGTTACATTTTGTACCCTGCCGGCTATCCTGAGAGCAAGATTAGGAGAATTCATTCTAGGAAGTCTCACTCTGGCCCTAACCATGCTTTTATGTATAAGGGTGAGACATCTAGTTCTAGGCAACAATCCCATGCTAAGTTGCCTAAGAAGAAAACTCCTAGTGCATCAAATGACCATGACATCTCATTTAAAACTTTTGATGCATCTTATGTTTTGACTAACAAATCCGGCAAGGTAGTTGCCAAATATGTTGGGGGCAAGCACAAGGGGTCAAAGGCTTGTGTTTGGGTACCCAAAGTTCTTGTATCTAATGCCAAAGGACCCAAAACCATTTGGGTACCTAAAGTCAAGAACTAAACATGTTTTGTAGGTTTATGCATCCGGGGGCTCAAGCTGGGTAATCGACAGCGGGTGCACAAACCACATGACAGGGGAGAAGAAGATGTTCTCCTCCTACGAGAAAAACCAAGATTCCCAACAAGCTATCACATTCGGGGATGGAAATCAAGGTTTGGTCAAAGGATTGGGTAAAATTGCTATCTCACCTGACCATTCTATTTCCAATGTTTTTCTTGTAGATTCATTAGATTACAATTTGCTTTCAGTTTCTCAATTATGCAAAATGGGCTACAACTGTCTATTTACTGATGTAGGTGTCACTGTCTTCAGAAGAAGTGATGATTCAATAGCATTTAAGGGAGTGTTAGAGGGTCAGCTATACTTAGTGAATTTTGATAGAGCTGAACTCGACACTTGCTTAATTGCTAAGACTAACATGGGCTAGCTCTGGCATCGCCGTCTAGCACATGTTGGGATGAAGAATATTCATAAGCTTCTAAAGGGAGAACACATTTTAGGATTAACAAATGTTCATTTTGAGAAAGACAGGGTTTGTAGCGCATGCCAAGCAGGGAAGCAAGTTGGCACTCATCATCCGCATAAGAACATCATGACGACCGACAGGCCACTGGAGCTCCTACACATGGATCTATTTGGCCCGATTGCTTACATAAGCATCGGCGGGAGTAAGTACTGTCTAGTTATTGTGGATGATTATTCTCGCTTTACTTGGGTGTTCTTTTTGCAGGAAAAATCTCATACCCAAGAGACCTTAAAGGGATTCTTGAGACGGGCTCAAAATGAGTTCGGCTTGAGGATCAAGAAAATTAGAAGCGACAACAGGACGGAGTTCAAGAACTCTCAAATTGAAGGCTTCCTTGAGGAGGAGGGCATCAAGCATGAGTTCTCTTCTCCCTACACGCCACAACAAAATGGCGTAGTGGAGAGAAAGAATAGAACTCTATTGGACATGGCAAGAACCATGCTTGATGAGTACAAGACTTCAGATCGGTTTTGGGCCGAGGCGGTCAACACCGCTTGCTACGCCATCAACCGGTTGTATCTACACCGAATCCTCAAGAAGACATCATATGAACTCCTTACCGGTAAAAAGCCCAATATTTCATATTTTAGAGTCTTTGGTAGCAAATGCTTTATTCTTGTTAAAAGAGGTAGAAAATCTAAATTTGCTCCTAAGACTGTAGAAGGCTTTTTACTAGGATATGATTCAAACACAAGGGCATATAGAGTCTTTAACAAGTCCTCTGGACAAGTTGAAGTTTCTTGTGACGTTGTGTTTGATGAGACTAACGGCTCTCAAGTAGAGCAAGTTGATCTTGATGAGATAGGTGATGAAGAGGCTTCGTGCATCGCGCTAAGGAACATGTCCATTGGGGATGTGTGTCCTAAGGAATCCGAAGAGCCTCCAAGTACACAAGATCAACCATCATCCTCCACGCAAGCATCTCCACCAACTCAAAATGAGGATGAGGCTCAAAATGATGAAGGAGAAGATCAAGCAAATGAGCTACCTCAAGATGACGGCAATGATCAAGGGGGAGATGCAAATGATCAAGATAAAGAGGATGAAGAACAAAGACCGCCACACCCAAGAGTCCACCAAGCAATCCAACGAGATCACCCCGTCGACACCATCCTCGGCGACATTCATAAGGGGGTAACTACTAGATCTCGTGTTGCACATTTTTGTGAACATTACTCGTTTGTTTCCTCTATTGAGCCACACAGGGTAGAGGAAGCACTTCAAGATTCGGATTGGGTGGTGGCAACGCAAGAGGAGCTCAACAACTTCACTAGGAATGAGGTATGGCATTTAGTTACACGTCCTAATCAAAATGTTGTAGGAACCAAGTGGGTCTTCCGCAACAAGCAAGATGAGCATGGTGTGGTGACAAGGAACAAAGCACGGCTTGTGGCCAAAGGATACTCCCAAGTCGAAGGTTTGGATTTCGGTGAAACCTATGCACCCGTAGCTAGGCTTGAGTCAATTCGTATATTATTGGCCTATGCTACTTACCATGGCTTCAAGCTTTATCAAATGGACGTGAAGAGTGCCTTCCTCAATGGACCAATCAAAGAAGAGGTCTATGTTGAGCAACCTCCCGGCTTTGAAGATAGTGAGTACCCTAACCATGTATACAAACTCTCTAAGGCGCTTTATGGGCTCAAGCAAGCCCCAAGAGCATGGTATGAATGCCTTAGAGATTTCCTTATCACTAATGGATTCAAAGTCGGAAAGGCCGATCCTACTTTATTCACAAAAACTCTTGAAAATGACTTTTTTGTATGCCAAATTTATGTTGATGATATTATATTTGGGTCTACTAACGAGTCTACATGTGAAGAATTTAGTAGGATCATGACACAAAAATTCGAGATGTCTATGATGGGGGAGTTGAAGTATTTCTTAGGATTTCAAGTGAAGCAACTCCAAGAGGGCACCTTCCTAAGCCAAACGAAGTATACTCAAGACATTCTAAGCAAGTTTGGGATGAAGGATGCCAAACCCATCAAGACACCCATGAGAACCAATGGGCATCTCGACCTCGACACAGAAGGTAAGTCCGTGGATCAAAAGGTATACCGGTCGATGATAGGATCTCTACTCTATTTATGTGCATCCCGACTGGATATTATGCTTTCCGTATGCATGTGTGCAAGATTCCAAGCCGACCCTAAGGAAGCTCACCTTACGGCCGTAAAACGAATCTTGAGATATTTAGTTTATACTCCTAAGTTTGGGCTTTGGTATCCTAGGGGATCCACTTTTGATTTGATTGGTTATTCGGATGCCGATTGGGCAGGGTGTAAAATTAACAGAAAGAGCACATCGGGGACTTGCCAGTTCTTGGGAAGATCCTTGGTGTCTTGGGCTTCAAAGAAGCAAAATTCCGTAGCTCTTTCTACCGCCGAAGCCGAGTACATTGCCGCAGACCATTGTTGCGCGCAATTACTTTGGATGAGGCAAACCCTTAGGGACTACGGTTACAAATTAACCAAAGTTCCTCTTCTATGTTATAATGAGAGTGCAATCTGCATGGCGGATAATCCCGTTGAGCATAGCTGCACTAAACACATAGTCATTCGGTATCACTTTTTAAGGGATCACCAACAAAAGGGAGATATCGAGATTTCATATATTAACACTAAAGATCAATTAGCCGATATCTTTACCAAGCCACTTGATGAACAAACTTTTAACAAACTTAGGCATGAGCTAAATATTCTTGATTCTAGGAACTTCTTTTGTTGATTTGCACACATAGCTCATTAAAATACCTTTGATCATGTCTCCTTTATATGCCATTACTAATGTGTTTTCAAGTATATTTCAAAACAAGTCATAGGTGTATTGAAAGGGAATTGGAGTCTTCGGTGAAGACAAAGGCTTCCACTCCGTAACTCATCCTTCGCCGTCGCTCCAAGCAACTCTCCGTTTCGGTATAATCTTCACTCGTATTTTATTTACCAAAGGGGAGAAAATAGTTACAAGGGCTCTAATGACTCCGTTTTTGGCGATTCATGCCAAAGGGGGAGAGAGTATTAGCCCAAAGCAAAAGGACCGCACCACCACCTAATTTTTAAAAAACTAATGATTTTCAATTGGTAAATTTCAAATTGATATCTTATTGTGTTCAAAAGGGGGAGAAAGTAGTATTTTCAAAATCGATATCTTAAAACCCTCTTGAACACTAAGAGGAGAATTTCATCTAGGGGGAGTTTTGTTTAAGTCAAAGGTAAAGCATTTGAAACAGGGGGAGAATTTCAAATCTTGAAAATGCTTCTCGAAATCCTATTCATTTACCTTTGACTATTTGCAAAAGGACTTTGAAAAGGATTTACAAAAGAATTTGCAAAAACAAAACAAGTGGTGCAAGCGTGGTCCAAAATGTTAAAAATAAAGAAACAATCCATGCATCTTTATGGGTATTTATATTGGCTCAATTTCAAGCAACCTTTGCACTGACATTATACAAACTAGTTCAATTATGCACTTCTACATTTGCTTTGGTTTGTGTTGGCATCAATCACCAAAAAGGGGGAGATTGAAAGGGAATTAGGCTTACACCTAGTTCCTAATTGATTTTGGTGATTGAATTGCCCAACACAAATAATTGGACTAACTAGTTTGCTCTAGATTATATGTTCTACAGGTGCCAAAGGTTCATCTACAACTATACTAAATCGACTGTCCGGAATACCGAAGATTATTCCGGACAGGAGAAGCTTTTTGGAAAAACAGGCCAAGCGCGGACCGTCCGGGCCCTTGCGGCGGACCGTCCGCAACACCAGGATGACCCTCGGACAGAACCAATGCAAAAATCCAAGTCTACCGGAGGAAAAGCAAGGACCGTCCGAGACCTCACGCGGACCATCCGGCCTCAGGCGCGGACCGTCCGGTAGGTGAGGAACCGAAAAACCCGAAGGTGACGGGTTCGGAAAAAATGAATTATAGCGTCCTCGCGGACCGTCCGGAGTGCCCGACTGGATCGTCCGCGACTGGCTTTATCTGACATCTGATGACGCATTAAATGCAATATAGCCGTTGATATAGCCGTTACTGCTGACCGTTGCGTTTTCAGTCGTTGATCTACAGGGGCGGACCGTCCGCGGTCGGCAGAATGGAGCAACGGCTAGGAAGTGGTTGGTGGCTATAAATACAACCCCAACCACCTCCATTCACTTCATCCAAGCATTCCAACCTTCAACATTCAATACAAGAGCTAACAATCCATTCCAAGACACATTCAAAGCCTCCATCTCTCCAAGTTTCACAATTGAGAAAAGAGATCATTAGTGATTAGTGACTTGAGAGAGCAAGTGATCCGTGTGTTATTTGTCGCTCTTGTCGCTTGGCCTTTTGCAATCGTGCTTTCTTTCGATCTTTCTTGCGATCAACTCAATTGTAACCAAGGCAAGAGACACCAATTGTGTGGTGGTCCTTGCGGGGAAGTTTGTTCCCGTTTGATTGAGAAGAAGAAGCTCACTCGGTCCGAGGGACCGTTTGAGAGAGGGAAAGGGTTGAAAGAGACCCGGTCTTTGTGACCACCTCAACGGGGAGTAGGTTTGCGAGAACCGAACCTCGGTAAAACAAATCCGCGTGTCACACTATTTATTCGCTTGTGATTTGTTTTGCACCCTCTCTCGTGGACTCAATTATATTTCTAACGCTAACCCGGCATGTAGTTGTGATTAAGTTGTTAAATTTCAGATTCGCCCTATTCACCCCCCCCCCTCTAGGCGACTTTCAATCAGCGAGGGGTATTGCCTTCCTGACGAAGATGAAGCTGCCCTGGCCGAAGTCCAGAGGCTTGACGCGGCCGCCGCGGGCCCAAGCGCGGTGCTGGAGACCACCTTCGAGGCAGAGATCCTCCCGCTTGCGCCGTCGTCCGAGGCCGAGGCGGATCTCGCCGAGGGTGGAGACGAAGCCGAGGGTGCGACTCCTTCTCCGGACGACGCCTGATTCTGCCGGATCAATTTATTTTGAATGCATGTGTGTCTTTTGCGGCCGTCGAGGCCCAAACACTTTATCATCGTAATATAAAGTTGTGTCTCTTTTCCTCCTGTTTTGTGTGTCCGGACTCGTTCGTCAGTAGCAGGATTGCTTACCCAAGTAAGAGTTATTTTTCGTGGTAGGCGACGAGTGAGGTATCCGTATGCCAGAGGCGTAGGAATCCCCTGGCTCGGTCGGCCTTGCCACTTACATGCACCCTTATTCGTTTCTTGGGGTCCTGTTACTGATATAGCCGGGAGACGCGAAAGTCTTTTTGATGGAATACTTTTTTCGAGGAAAATTTTGACGCAGAGGGGGTTCCCCCCTTCTAGCCCCCGAGGGAGGGTCAGGCTTTGCCGAGGCAAGGCTGACCCTTCCTTGATGGTTAGACTTTGTATGTGGATGAGATGTACGAACAACTTGAAAACATCTCAAGGGTAGAAGCGACATAGCTGTTGGATGTTCCAAGCATTGTTGTAGACCTCGCCTTGGCTGTTGGCCAGCTTGTATGTCTCGGGCATCAGAACCTTGGCGATGACGAACGACCCTTCCTAGGGAGGCGTGAGCTTGTGCCGCCCTCGGGCATCTTGTCGCAGCCGAAGCACCAAGTCGCCCACCTGGAGGTCTCGGGACCGAACCCCTTGGGTGTGGTAGCGTCGCATGGACTGCTGATACCGCGCCGAGTGTAGTAAGGCCATGTCCCGAGCCTCTTCGAGCTGGTCCAGTGAGTCTTCTCGGTCGGTCTGGTTGCTTCGGTCGTCGTACGTCCTCGTTCTCAGGGAACCATATTCTAAGTCCGTGGGCAAGATGGCCTCAGCCCCGTAGACTAGAAAGAACGGTGTGAAGCATGTGGCTCGGCTCGGCGTTGTCCTCAGACTCCAGACCACCGAGGGGAGTTCCTTCATCTATCGCCTGCCGAACTTGTGGAGGTCGTTGTAGATCCTCGGCTTGAGTCCTTGCAGAATCATGTCGTTGGCACGTTCTACCTGCCCATTCGTCATGGGGTGAGCCACGGCGGGCCAGTCCACCCGGATGTGGTGACCCTCGCAGAAGTCCAGGAACTTTCTGCCAGTGAACTGGGTGCCGTTGTCGGTGATGATGGAGTTCGGGACCCTAAAGCGATGGATGATGTTGGTGAAGAATGCCACCGCCTGTTCGGACCTGATGCTGTTCAGGGGTCGGACCTCGATCCACTTGGAGAATTTGTCGATGGCGACCAGCAGGTGCGTGTAGCCCCCGGGTGCCTTCTACAAGGGACCGACGAGGTCCAGACCCCACATAGCAAACGGCCAGGTGATGGGTATTGTCTGTAGAGCCTGAGCGGGCAGGTGGGTCTGCCTAGTGTAGAATTGACACCCTTGGCAGGTGCGGACAATTCTAGTGGCGTCGGCCACCGCGGTCGGCCAGTAGAAAACTTGTCGAAAGGCGTTCCTAGAATCAAAATAGGAAGAAAGTAGAGCATATACTACTATTCTATGGATAAAGCTGAAATTGATAGAGAAAACACCGTAAAGCTCGGGGCACTGCGTGATGACCGCAAGCCCCCGAGTGTATTTCTTGTAAGAGCTCCTGGCCTTCGGTGATGGATATACATCGTTGGAGGATGCTGGAGGGGTTGCGGTGGTAGAGCTCCTTCCCGTCACCCAGTAAGACGAACGACTTGGCGCGTCGCGCCAGTCGCCGAGCCTCGGCTTGGTCGAGGGGCAGCTCTCCTTGGTGGAGATATTGCAGGTACAGGGTTTGCCAGTCTCGATTAGGTGGGACCCCATTCCGCTCCTCCTCGACGCGCAGTGCCTCACCCTCGTGGGCCGAGGATGCCTCGGGCCAAACCGAGCGCGCCTCGGGCCGAGCCGAGGGCGCCTCGGGCAAGGCCAAGGCCTTCTCGGGCTCGGGCGTGTCGTCGGTCTTGACTGAGGGTTGATGTAGGTCTCGGGAGAAGACGTCCGGGGGAACCGTTGTCCGCCCCGAGGCTATCTTAGCTAGCTCGTCCGCAGTCTCGTTGTATCGTCGGGCGATGTGGTTGAGCTCAAGCCCGTAGAACTTGTCCTCCAAGCGTCGAACCTCACCGCAGTAGGCTTCCATCTTCGGGTCGCGGCAGTGGGAGTTCTTCATGACTTGGTCGATGACGAGCTGCGAGTCGCAGCGAGCGTCGAGGCGTCAGACCCCTAGCTCGATGGCGATGCGCAACCCGTTGACCAGAGCCTCGTACTCGGCCACATTGTTGGACGCCGGGAAATGGAGGCGCAACACGTAGCGGAGGTGCTTCCCGAGGGGCGAGATGAAGAGCAGGCCCGCGCCTGCCCCTGTTTTCATCAGCGACCCATCGAAAAACATGGTCCAGAGTTCCGGTTGGATCGGAGCCGTTGGGAGTTGGGTGTCGACCCATTTAGCCACAAAGTCCGCCAAGACTTGGGACTTGATGGCCTTCCGAGGGGCGAACGAGATTGTCTCGCCCATGATTTCCACCGCCCACTTTGCAATCCTACCCGAGGCCTCTCGGCACTGGATGATCTCCCCCAGGGGGAAGGATGACACACAGTCACCGGATGAGACTCGAAGTAGTGTCGCAACTTCCGCCGCGTCAGGATCACCGCGTACAGCAGCTTCTGAATTTGCGGGTAGCGGATCTTGGTCTCGGACAGTACCTCACTGATGAAGTAAACCGGCCTCTGGACAGGCAATGCATGCCCTTCTTCTCGTATCTCAACCACGATCGCGGCGCTGACCACCTGAGTGGTAGCGGCGACGTAGATCAAGAGGGCTTCTCCGGTGGCGGGGGGCACCAAGATGGGTGCATTCGTAAGGAGCGCCTTCAGGTTCCCGAGGGCTTCCTCGGCCTCGGAGGTCCAAGTGAAGCACTCGGTCTTTCTTAAGAGGCGGTACAGAGGTAGGCCTCTTTTGCCGAGGCGCGAGATGAAACGGCTCAGAGCCGCAAGGCATCCCATGACCCTATGTACACCTTTCAAGTCCTTGATGGGCCCCATGTTGGTGATGGCCGCGATTTTCTCCGGGTTGGCCTCGATGCCCCGCTCGGAGACGATGAACCCCAAGAGCATGCCTCGGGGGACTCCGAAGACGCACTTCTCGGGATTGAGTTTTACGCCTTTCGCCTCGAGACACCGGAATGTCGTTTTAAGGTCGGAAAGGAGGTCGGAGGCTTTCCTCGTCTTGACTACGATGTCATCGACGTAAGCCTCGATCGTTCGACCAATGTGCCACTTGCCCACCGTAGATCATGAAGCAGTCGCGGACCTCGGGGAACTCCTATGCCTTGTGATCCTCCTTCTTGTCGTCGTTGCGGGCCCTGCCACCCTCCGCAGGCGGCCCGGGCTTGTGAAAGTGGCACCGAAGCATGGCGCACTCCTCAAGGGTGTGCTTGAAGGGTCCCTGATGATAGGGGCACGGCTCCTTGAGCATCTTGTCGAAGAGATTGGCGCCTCCGGGAGGTTTCCGAGGGTTCTTGTACTCAGCGGCGGCGACAAGGTCCGCGTCGACGGCGTCGCGTTTCGCTTGCGACTTCTTCTTGCCTTTCTTCTTGGTGCCGCGCTGAGTGTACGCCTCGGGAACATCTTCCGGCTGGCGGCCCTGGGGTTGCTTGTCCTTCCGGAAGATGGCCTCAACCGCCTCCTGGCCAGAGGCGAACTTGGTGGCGATGTCCATCAGCTCGCTCGCCCTGGTGGGGGTCTTGTGACCCAGCTTGCTCACCAGGTCGCGGCAGGTGGTGCCGGCGAGGAACGCGCCGATGACATCCGAATCGGTGACGTTGGGCAGCTCGGTGCGCTGCTTCGAGAATCGTCGGATGTAGTCCCGGAGAGACTCTCCCGGCTGCTGGCAGCAGCTTCGGAGATCCCAGGAGTTCCTAGGGCGCACGTACGTGCCCTGGAAGTTGCCGGCGAAGGCTTGGACCAGGTCGTCCTAGTTGGAGATCTGCCCCGGAGGCAGATGCTCCAGCTAGTCTCGAGCGGTGTCGGAGAGGAACAGGGGGAGGTTAAGGATGATGAGGTTGTCATCGTCCGTTCCACCCAGCTGGCAGGCTAGTCGATAGTCCGCGAGCCACAGTTCCGGCCTTGTCTCCCCCGAGTACTTTGTGATGGTAGTCGGGGTTCGGAACCGGGTCGGGAACGGCGCTCGTCGTATGGCTCGGCTGAAAGCCTGCGGACCGGGTGGTTTGGGCGAGGGACTCCGATCCTCCCTGCTGTCGTAGCGTCCCCCACGCCTGGGATGGTAGACTCGGCGCACCCTCTCGTCGAGGTGGGCTCGATGGTTGCGGTGGTGGTGCTCGTTGTCGAGGCGACCCGGGGCCGCAGGCGCTGTGTTGCGCGTGCGCCCGATGTGGACCGAGGCTTCCCGCATGAATCGGGAAGTCGCGGCGCGATGCTCCGAGGGGTATCCCTGCCTTCGGGAGGCAGAGCTTTCGGCCCGTCGGACCGCGGCATCCTCCAGGAGATTCTTGAGCTCTCCCCGGATACGCCGCCCTTCGGTGGTTGATGGTTCCGGCATTGCGCGGAGAAGTATTGCTGCTGCAGCCAGGTTCTGGCCGACCCCACTAGAAGCCGGTGGCGGCCTTGCCCTGATGTCGTCGGCAATGCGGAGCTGGATGCCCTGGGGTAGATGACGCGCTTCTCCGGCCGGAGCTTGGTCTGCCCATTCCTGCCCGATGTTTCGGTGGAGCGGCTCAAGTGTTCCTGCTCCCTCGTCGAGCCTGGCCTGCATCCCACGGATTTGCTCGAGCTGTGCGTCCTGACCCCCGCAGGGACTGGGACCACAACTAGCTCCCAAAGGATGTCAACACGAGGCGCAGGCCTAGGGGGATCACCGTTTTCCGGTATACCAAGATGGTTGCCTTCGTCGGGACCCCCTAGATCGACGTGGAAACATTCACGACTTGGGCCACAGTCTTCGTCGCCGAAGCTGCGGCTGCCGTCGGAACAATCGGAGAGGCTGTAGTCGCATGCGGTCATGAAGTCCCGCATGGCACTGGGGTTACCGAGCCTGGAGAAATCCCAACCAAAATCGGGGTCGTCATCTTCCTCGGAACCCGAGGGTCCGTAGTTCGAGATGGCCGTCAGCCGGTCCCAGGGTGACCGCATATGATACCCCGGAGGGTTGGTGCATGCCTCTATGAAGGCTTCCACCGAAGCGGGGTCGCTTGGTGGGTCGAGGCTGAATCCAAAAGGCATGAGATGGGAATCGGTCGATACCCCTTGGTCGACAGGCGGTGATGAAGTCACGTCAGGGGCGGACTGCACCGTCGTCTCAGGTACGAGGGTGACGCCCAGCAAGTCCTTCGCGAGCGTGCTGGCGTCGTCCGTCCGCTTGGAGTTGGCGTGTTGCGGGGAAACAGCGCTCGTCTTTGTCTCATACGTGAGGTCGACGCCCGACGTGTCCCCCGTCGGGGCGCCGGCGCCATCGACTCGCTCGACAGCCGACGAGGTGCCGCCTCCTGCTTGGCCACGGTTGCCTCGCCTCCTCCTCTGTCGGCGGGGGAGGTGACAGGACAAACTCGGATGTTGTTCTTCTGCCACGTGGGGAAGACGTCGTTGATTCTGCCGCCGGCGAGCGGGCTGTCGGCCGCCATTGTCGTTGTCGCACGACGGAGGAAGGAGTATCATGTCATAGCTGCCGTCGAGGGACATGAACTCAAGACTCCCGAAACGGAGTACCATCCCGGGTTGGAAAGGTTGTTGGAGACTACCCATCCGGAGCTTGACGGGAAGCTGTTCGTCAACACGCAGCAGGCCCCTACCTGGCGCGCCAACTGTCGGCGTTTCGACCCCGGGGGATCCCTGGACCAACGAGTAAATTGTCGCCGCGTGTCCCAGCCCGGATGGGTCGGCGCGAGACGGAGCACGAAGGGGGAAAAAGGAGGGAGACAGGCAAAAGGGGAAACTCGCGGCCTTCGTGTTGTCCTGCGCCCAGGTCAGGTGCGCTTGCAGAAGGGGGTTACAAGCGTCCGCGTGGGAGAGAGCGAGGGATTTTGTGCGTCGTCCCGTCCTCCCGCGCGGCCAACCTTCTCGTAGGAGAGCCCTGGACCTTCCTTTTATAGGCGTAAGGAGAGGGTCCAGGTGTATAATGGGGGGTGTAGCAGTGTGCTAACGTGTCTAGCAGAGAGGAGCTAGCGCCCTAAGTACATGCCGTCGTGGCAGCCGGAGAGGTCTTGGCACCTTGTTCATGTGATGTCGTGGCCGTCGGAGGAGCGCTGGAGCCTTGCGGAAGGACAGCTGTCGGGGCTGTCGAGTCCTTGCTGACGTCTCCTTGCTTCCGTAAGGGGCTGAGAGCCGCCGTCGTCATGGAGCACGCGGGGCGCCATCATTATTTGTTTACCGGGGCGAGCCAGATGGGACGTCGGTCTTGTTCCCCGTATCCTGAGCTAGCTAGGGGTAGGGTAATGATGGCCCCCTGTGACGTGGTCGGTCCGAGCCCTGGGTCGGAGGCTCCTTCGAGGTCGAGGTCGAGTCTGTCTTCCGAGGTCGAGGTCGAGTCCGAGCCCCGGGTCGGGCGAGGCGGAGACCGTCGTCTGAGGCCAGGGCTGAGTCCGAGCCCTGGGGTCGGGCGAGGCGGAGTTCGTCGTCTTCCTGAGCTGAGGCCGAGTCCGAGCCCTAGGGTCGGGCCAGGCGGAGTTCGTCATCTTCCGGAGCTGAGGCCGAGTCCGAGCCCTGGGGTCGGGCGAGGCGGAGTTTGTCGTCTTCCGGAGCTGAGGCCGAGTCTGAGCCCTGGGGTCGGGCGAGGTGGAGTTCGTCGTCTTCCGGAGCTGAGGCCGAGTCCGAGCCCTGGGGTCGGGCGAGGCGGAGTTCATCGTCCGAGGCCGAGACGGGGGCCGAGCCCTGGGGTCGGGCGAGGCGGAGCTTCCTATGGCGCCCGAGGCCGGACTTGGCTGCTGTCAGCCTCACTCTGTCGAGTGGCACAGCAGTCGGAGCGACGTAGGCGGCGCTGTCTTCTTGTCAGGTCGGTCAGTGGAGCGGCGAAGTGACTGCGGTCACTTCGACTCTGTCGACTGAAGAGCGTGCGTCAGGATAAGGTGTCAGGCGATCCTCGCATTAAATGCTCCTGCGATACGGTCGGTCGGTGTGGCAGTCTGGCCAAGGTTGCTTCTCGGCGAAGACTAGGCCTCGGGCGAGCCGAAGGTGTGTCCGTTGCTTGAGGGGGCCCTCGGGCGAAACGTGAATCCTCTGGGGTCGGCTGCCCTTGCCCGAGGCTGGGCTCGGGCGAGGCGAGATCGTGTCCCTTGAGTGGACCGAGCTTTGACTTAATCGCACCCATCAGGCCTTTTCAGCTTTGTGCTGATGGGGGTTACCAGCTGAGATTAGGAGTCTTGGGGGTACCCCTAATTATGGTCCCCGATACTATCAGACCTCTGAATACCCAAATCTTTGTCAGCCTCTGGGATGGGTGCTCTAGTAAGTGTTTCAGCAGGGGCTGCATCATAAGAATCTTCAGCCAACATATCCAGCATAGCACTTATCTCTGCATCACTTGGATTCAAAGGCACCTCGAAATGAACCTACCTCTCGTCATTAGGGACTTCACCAAGTGAGGCAACCAAAGCACTAACCTCTTCGGGGAGGGTCGCACTCTAAGGCCCAAACCGCTATCACCAGCAGGAGGATTTGACACAAAACTGGTAAAAACCTTGGAAGGAGGCAGATTCCAGGCTGAATATGCAATAGGAGCACCGATGTTCGACACCTTGCCCCTGAGTATCATCTCGAGCCGGCTGACCAAGTCCACAGCAGGAATTCTTCTGTTGGTAACCCAGGTCGAATCAGCGAGGCCTCGATACAGATAAGCCGGGTAGGCTCTGTCCTTCAAAGGCTGAATGTTCTTAAAAATGAAATCGGCGACCATAGCTTCTGCAGTCAGACCCCTCTCTTTCAACAATCCAACCTCAGCAAGTAGAGTCCCTGCCTCGGCCACCTCCAGGTCTGTGGGGGACTCGGTCCAGCTTGGAGTACGAACATCTGGTTGTTACCCTGACCGTGGGGGAGGGAATTCTCATGGTTCTCCATGATAAACCACTCCAGGCGCCATCCTTTGATGTTGTCCTTGAGCGGGATGTCGAGGTAGTCAATCTTCCTCCCACGGCGCATCTCCAAACTCGCACCCCCCACAAGCTGGTGGTACCCTCCAGCCATCCTAGGCCGACAGTGGTACAAGTACTTCCATAGACCGAAGTGAGGCAAAATACCATGGAAAGCTTCACACAAGTGAACAAAAACAGAAACTTGCAGAATGGAATTGGGATTCAGGTGGGTCAGATTCAAGTGATAGAAGTCAAGGAGACCGTGGAAGAAAGGGGAAATTGGAAGAGCAAGGCCGCAGATGAGAAAAGGAACGTAAATGACGGATTCGTGGGTGTCCTCTGTCGGAACAGTGACCCCACGGCAGATCCGCCAAGAACAGAGCTCCTTCAGAGGAAGAACTCCGATGGATACGAGATGGAAAAGGTCAGATTCAGAGACAACAGACATATGGTTACCTGCGAAAGGCAACTGTTGGGATCGATGGGGGGAATGACTGTAGCAGACGAACTCTTGGATTTCCGCTTGGGCGCCATCTCAATCGTGCTGGCGAACAGAGCGAAGGCAGTATTGCAAGATAGCGGAGAAGGCCTGGATGCAGAAAAGCAAAGCTAGGGCACAGAACGCAGAGGCATGCGACAGTGTAGTACATACGGGGTTTTCCTGGGCCAGAGGCCATTTCTAAAAAGCGCCGAGTCATCACCCGGCGGTTACTTCTAAAACGCTGGCGTGCCATGTCATCACCCGGCGGTTACTTCTAAAACGCTGGCATGCCATGTCATCACCCGGCGGTTATTTCTAAAACGCTGGCGTGCCATGTCATCACCCAGCTGTTATTTCTAAAACGCTGGCCTGCCATGTCATCACTCGGCCGTTATTTCCAAAACGGCCGACGCAGCCCAAATTAACTCAGCTGTTATTTCTAAAAACGCTGACGTTACCAGACTTCACTCAGTCACTATTTCCAAAGCGGCCGACGTGGTCTGTTATCACTCGGCTGTTACCACTAAAACGCCGACGTCGCCAGCAGTCACTCGGCTATTATTCCTAAAATAGTGACGTGGCTCCAGAGGATTTGGTTGTTACCTCTAAAATGCCGACATCGCCAGTAACCGCCCGGTCGTTATTTCTAAAACACCGACATGGCCCGCTATCACTCGGTTGTCACTCCTAAAAGCCCCAACATCGCTGATAATCACTCGGCCGCCACTACTAAAGCGCTGGCATCGCGAAGAAGGCAGTATGAAGCATGACTCAATGATTCTAAGTCGCTACTCAAGCATTACGTTCAGAAACAGCCTCTGCAGTAGGCATTAGCATGATCGACGATCAGCAAAAAGGCAAAAAGATACACATAAGATGGAGTGAAATCATTCTTCATTATAAGGGAAGTACTACTGAACTTACAAATCAACTCATTATGAGTTGATGACCTCCCCATTACTACATCATATTTCACTACACTACACTACTAGCTACTACTACATTATTTCACTAATACTACTTCTACTACTAATCTATACTAACATTTAAAACCAGTGGCATCTAGCCACTGGCCTTGTTGTTGCCCCTACTGCTGCCCTTGCTGCCGCCACCGCCCTTGTCGCTGCCACCTTTGCCGCCGCCGTCACCGCTTTTGCCGTCGCCTCCGCCGCCATCACCATCGCCTCCGTCATCGTCGTCGTCACCGCCATCGCCGCCACCGCCCTCCTCGGACGAGTCCAAGGAGTTCTCCTCGTCCGAGGAGTACTCCGACTCATCCGAGCCCTCGAGCCCGGCGCGCTCGACGGCCCGGATGTAGGTCCATATCTCTACGGCGATCCCCTAGGAGTCGTCTGAGTCATCAAACGACACCGGGGGAGAGGCAGGAGCCGGGTAACCCTCAGACTCGGAGGAGAACTCTTCCTCCGAGTACTCCGAGTCGCCGAAGTCCTCCGAGGGAGGAGTCGGCTCACGCTTGCGTTTGTCGCCGGAGTGATGCGAAGAACTACCACCCTTCTTGTTCTTGCCCATGGTGGAGTGGAAGGAAAGAGAAGAAAGTAAACAGCGAGCAGTGGTAAGAGATGTGAAAATGCCGGAGAAGCAAGAACACTATTTATAGAAGAAGAAGACAACCGCTCACCTCCTACCACGGCCACCGAACAGTCGCAAAAATTCAATATGCAATTCAAACCGTCTGAAGACACGTCAGGCGGCTGACGCCGTTCCACGTAACACTACACCCATTAGGACTTCAGTCAACTGCTTGGGCGATAAGATTACACCCGCGGTCACATCAAGTTACTACTCAGAAGCAATTTGCTAAACGCTCAGTGCACCAAGCCATCCCTTGCCTACACCCATTGGGGGGGACGTCCAGGAATTTTCAATAGATTTTTCCAAGCAGTCACATCCATACAGTATGTGCAATGAATACCCCAAAACAAAAGGAGGATATCAACAGATATCAGAGGAAAGCCAAATATAGCCGATGAGGTACAAGTCTAATCGACAGAAGCATTGAAGCACGAAGTGATATGAAGACTAGCCAAAAGCCATCTATCGAACGTCTAATCAGTCGCAGATCAAATAAATTGCCAGACCTAGCAAGATATGGGCAGATCGCGTACTCGGCTTCAAAGACAAAAATATATGCTGACCTCTGAAGCATAACGTTGATGACATAATGCTGACCTCTAAGGCATTCGATAAAAGAAAAGGATGATTCGTAAAGAAAAAAAGACACCATGAGATGAAGACCTTCGAGCGGATTATTTTCAAAAATCTACTCGAAGCTCGGGGGCTACACCCATTGGGTGCACCTTTGGTGCACCCAATGAATAATCATCCCCGAAAGATAAAATGCTGACCTCTAAAGCATACGGCAAAACTAAGGCAAGGCTGACCTCTGAAAAAGCACAGGTGGAAGATAAAAATAATTTCTGAGAAGACTTGAAATGAAGACCTTCGAGTGGATTATCTGCAAAAATCCACTCGAAGCTCGGGGGCTACACCCATTGGGTGCACCTTTGGTGCACCCAATGGACTTCAAAGCTCAACAGTACGAAATGCTGACCTCTGAAGCATGAACCAGAGACAGAACACCAAATTTCGAGGAGTAATAGTGGAAGAAGACAGTAAAAGATCGTTGTTACCGGATCACTCAGAGTTCAGAAGTAGTGACCCGACAGACTTATTTTCAAGACATTTCTTGGTAAAATCAAAGACTGCAAGTTGGACCTAGGATCTTTGGGCCGGTTATTTCAAAATCAACCCAAAGATCGGGGGCTTGTGGGGGACAGATATCCTCCGGGTCCACCAGAAGGATAAAAGACCTCACGAAAGACCCGTGGACCCAATAGTTCGCGAGGTCATCCCTTCGTGGGCCTAGGAGAGACGTCCAGTAAGGCAGATCGACACAAGACTGGATCGACGCAGGCCCAGATGGCCCGATGGATTTGAGCCATGATCGCAACAGTGATCCGACCTTCCAGCGCAGGGGCCCCGTACATCGGAACTGAGCGAGGATGAGTCGGCTGAATTATAGGAAGATAGACTCAGTTAGTTCACTATTACTTTGGCACACGTTGTTATCATATCCACATGTAATGCCCCACGGTCGAGTATATAAGGCCTAGGGGCACCCCTTCAAGACGATCGACCTCATTCTACTTAGCCACCCACATTAGCTCTCTACGTTTCCAATGCTAGAGAACCTCTTTGTAACTCACCACATAAAGTGCTCACACCAGAACGTAGGGTATTACGCATCTCAAAGCGGCCCGAACCTGTACACAACTGTCCACTGTTTCTCGTGCAACTAGCACGAACCATCGAGCTACAGTCGATAACACCGTCCTACACCAAAAAGCACCTTGAGGGGCAACCCTGGGTGCGCGGTGGGACCCAAAACACCGACATGTACCTCGGCTGCTTTCCCTTGGGGGTTATGTATTTATTTCTCCTGAGTGCTTTTCTCTGAGGGATAATCTGGGTACCCTAATTATCACCTCGACAAGTATAGACTCGAGAGGAAGAATATCGGACCCAAGAGGAAGAGTATATGACTCGAGAGGAAGACTCAGAAGACGAATATGACAGCTTAGAGAACAAATATAGGACCCAAGAGGGAGATGACGAATATAAAATTCTAGAAGACGAATATAAGACTAGAGGACAAATATGAAACCCTAGAAGATGAATATGTGATCCTAGAGGACGAATATATATATTTGAACAATTACATACGAAAGCCGCTAGAAGCAGGATTAGAGGCACTTTCAATTTTTTACTGCGAGAAAGACAACTTTTAGAAAAAAAAAACTGCATCCGGATTCAGGCTTTTTGTTTGGCTTTTAAATTTTAGGGGGCAAAAGCCAAAATCAAAATAAAAGCCAAGCCAAACACACCCTAAATCACGTGGCAAAACCTATGGTGGTTCGGAATGAAATTAAACGATCTACCATTACTGTTGTTGTTAATTTGTGTCATACATAGGAGGAATTTTATAAATACATATACAAATAAGCTGAAAATTTAAAATATAATCGTCTCATTGAAGCAAAGTCTACCTAAATACTATATAGAAAACCGTAACAATGCACGAGTAACTAACTTGAAATTTTTAGCCAGTTAACCAGCTCGAGTGCAAACACGTGCTAAGGAGGTGTTTGATTTTACCCGACAAAAGTTTAGTCTCTACCATATCAAATGTTTAAATGATAATTGTTAATACTAAATAAAGTTTAATTATAAAACTAATTACATATATAAAGATTTGTCGGGGACCATAATTAGGGGTACCCTCAAGACTCCTAATTCTCAGCTGGTAACCCCCATCAGCACAAAGCTACAAAGGCCTGATGGGTGCGACTAAGTCAAGGATCGGTCCATTCGAGGGACTCGATCACGCCTCGCCCGAGCCCAGCCTCGGACAAGGGCAGCCGACCCCGGAGGATCTACGTCTCGCCCGAGGCCCCCCTCCAACAACGGACGTACTTTTGGCTCGCCCCAGGCCCAGTCTTCACCAAGAAGAAACCTTGGCCAAATCGCCACGCCAACCGACCAAATCGCAGGGGCATTTAATGCAAAGGTGGCCTGACACCTTTATCCTGACGCGCGCCCTCCAGTCGACAGAGCCGAAGTGACCGCAGTCACGTCGCCGCTCCACTGACCGGTCTGACAAGAGGACAGCGCCGCCTGCGCCGCTCCGGCTGCTTTGCCACTCGACAGAGTAAGGCTGACAGCAGCCAGGTCCGGCCTCAAGCGCCATAGGAAACTCCGCTCCGCCCGACCTCAGGGCTCGGACTCGGGCTCAGCCCCGGAAGACGACGAACTCCGCTTCGCCCGACCTCAGGGCTCGGACTCGGGCTCGGCCCCGGAAGACGACGAACTCCGCTTCGCCCGACCCCAGGGCTCGGACTCGGGCTCAGCCCCGGAAGACGACGAACTCCTCTTTGCCCGACCGCAGGGCTCGGACTCGGGCTCAGCCCCGGAAGACGACGAACTCCGCTTTGCCCGACCCCAGGGCTCGGACTCGGGCTCAGTCCCGGAAGACGACGAATTCCGCTTCGCCCGACCCCAGGGCTCGGACTCAGGCTCAGCCCCGAAAGACGACGAACTCCGCTTCGCCCGACCCCAGGGCTCGGACTCAAGCCCTGGCCTCAGCCGACGGTCTCCGAAGACAGACTCGACCTCGACCTCGGAGGAGCCTCCACATCGCCCAACCCAGGGCACGGACTGACCACGTCAACAGGAGGCGCCATCATTACCCTACCCCAAGCTGACTCAGGCTACGGGGAACAAGACCAGCGTCCCATCTGGCCCGCTCCGCCAGACAAGTAATGATGGCGCCCCGCACGCTCTATGACGACGGCGGCTCTCAGCCCCCTTACGGAAGCAAGAGGATGTCAGCAAGGACTCGACAGCCCCGACAGCTGTCCTTTCGCCAGGCTCCAACGCTCCTCCGACGGCCACGACGTCACACGAACCGGGTGCCAAAACCTCTTCGGCTGCCACGATGGCATGTAATTAGGGCGCTAGCTCTCCTCCGCTAGACACGTTAGCACACTGCTACACCCCCCATTGTACACCTGGATCCTCTCCTTGCGCCTATAAAAGGAAGGATCAGGGCCCTCTTATAGGGGGTTGGCCGCGCGGGGAAGGACGGGACAGGCGCTCGCGTGAGGCCGCTCGCTCCCTCCCGCGTGGACGCTTGTAACCCCCTACTGCAAGCGCACCCGACCTGGGCGCGGGACAAACACGAAGGCCGCGGGATTTCCACCTCTCACGCCCGTCTCCCTCCGGCTGCCTTCCCCCTTTCGCGCTCCGTCTCGCGCCGACCCATCTGGGCTGGGGCACGCGGCGACAGTTTACTCGTCGGTCCAGGGACCCCCGGGTTTCGAAACACCGACAGTTGGCACGCCAGGTAGGGGCCTGCTGCGTGTTGACGAACAGCTTCCCGTCAAGCTCCAGATGGGCTGTCTCCAGCAACCGTTCTGGCCCGGGACGGTGCTCCGTTTCGGGAGTCTTGAGTTCATGTCCCTTGACGGCAGCTACGACATGATACTCCTTCCCCCGCCGTGCGACAGCGACAATGGCGGCCGAAAGCCCGCCCGCCGGCGGCGGAATCGACGACGTCTTCCCCGCGTGGTGGAAGAACAACATTCGATCTCACCCTGTCCCCTCCCCCGCCGACAGAGGAGGAGGCGGGGCAACCAAGGCCAAGCAGGAGGCGGCACCTCGTCGGCTGTCGAGCGAGTCGACGGCGCCGACGCCCCAACGGGGGCACTTCGGGCATCGACCTCGCGTCTGAGACGAAGACGAGCGCCGTCTCCCCGCAACACGCCAATCCCAAGCAAACGGACGACGCCAGCACACTCGCAAAAGGCTTGCTGGGCGTCACCCTCGTACCTGAGACGACGGTGCAGTCAGTCCCTGACGTGACTTCGTCACCGCCCGTCGACCAAGAGGTACCCACCGATTCCCATCTCACGCCTTTTGGATTCAGCCTCGACCCGCCAAGCGACTTCGCTTTGGCGGACGCTCTCATAGAGGCGAGTCCAAACCCTCTGGGGTATCGTATGCGGACACCCTGGGACCGGCTGACGGACGTCTCGACCTACGGGCCCTCGGGGTCCGAGGAAGATGACGAGCCCGACTTCTGTTGGGATTTCTCCGGACTTGGTAACCCCAGTGTCATGCGGGACTTCATGACCGCATGCGACTACTGCCTTTCCGACTGTTCTGACGGTAGTCGCAGCCTCGGCGACGAGGACTGCGGCCCAAGTCGTGAATGTTTCCACGTCGATCTAGGGGGTCCCTCCGAAGGCAACCATCTTGGTATGCCGGAGAACGGTGATCTCCCTAGGCCTGTGCCTCGCGTTGACATCCTACGAGAGCTAGCTGTGGTCCCCGTTCCGGCGGGGGGTCATGACCCACAGCTCGAGCAAATCCGCGGGGTGCAGGCCAGGCTCGACGAGGGAGCAGGAACACTTGAGCCGATCCGCCGGGACGTCGGGCAGGAATGGGCGGGCCAACCTTCGGCCGGAGAAGTGTGTCATCTACCCCAGGGTATCCAGCACCGCATCGCCGACGATGTCAGGGTAAGGCCGCCACCCACTTCCAGTGGAGTCGGCCAGAACCTGGCTGCAGCGGCAATGCTTCTCCGCGCGATGCCGGAGCCATCAACCACCAAGGGGCGGCGAATTCAGGGAGAGCTCAAGAATCTCCTGGAGGGCGCCGCGGTCCGACGGGCCGAAAGCTCCGCCTCCCGAAGGCAGGGGTACCCCTCGGAACATCGCGCCGCGACTTCCCGATTCATGCGGGAAGCCTCGGTCCACACCGGGCGCACACGCAACACAGCGCCTGCGGCCCCGGGTCGCCTCGGCAACGAGCACCATCACCGCAACTGTCGGGCCCACCTCGACGAGAGGGTGCACCGAGGCTACCACCCCAGGCGTGGGGGATGCTACGACAGCGGGGAAGATCGGAGTCCCTCGCCCGAACCACCCGGTCCGCAGGCTTTCAGCCGCGCCATACGACGGGCGCCGTTCCCGACCCGGTTCCGAACCCCGACTACTATCACAAAGTACTCAAGGGAGACGAGACCGGAACTGTGGCTCGCGGACTACCGGCTGGCCTGCCAACTAGGTGGAACGGACGATGACAACCTCATCATCCGCAACCTCCCCCTGTTCCTCTCCGACACCGCTCGCGCCTGGTTGGAGCACCTGCCTCTAGGGCAGATCTCCAACTGGGACGACCTGGTCCAAGCCTTCGCCGGCAATTTCCAGGGCACGTACGTGCGCCCTGGGAACTCCTGGGATCTCCGGAGCTGCCGCCAGCAACCGGGAGAGTCTCTCCGCGACTACATCCGACGATTCTCGAAGCAGCGCACCGAGCTGCCCAACATCACGGATTCAGATGTCATCGGCGTGTTCCTCGCCGACACCACCTGCCGCGACCTGGTGAGCAAGCTGGGTCGAAAGACCCCCACCAGGGCGAGCGAGCTAATGGACATCGCCACCAAGTTCGCCTTTGGCCAGGAGGCGGTTGAGGCTATCTTCCGGAAGGACAAGCAGCCTCAGGGCCGCCCACCGGAAGATGCCCCCGAGGCGTCAACTCAGCGCGGCGCCAAGAAGAAGGACAAGAAGAAGTCGCAAGCGAAACGCGACGCCGCCGACGCGGACCTTGTCACCGCCGCCGAGTACAAGAACCCTCGGAAACCCCCAGGAAGTGCCAACCTTTTCGACAAGATGCTCAAGGAGCCGTGCCCCTATCATCAGGGGCCCGTCAAGCACACCCTTGAGGAGTGCGCCATGCTTCGACGCCACTTTCACAAGGCCGGGCCACCCGCGGAGGGTGGCAGGGCTCGCGACGACGACAAGAAGGAAGATCACTAGGCAGGAGAGTTCCTCGAGGTCCGCGACTGCTTCATGATCTACGGTGGGCAAGCGGCGAACGCCTCGGCTTGGCACCGCAAGCAAGAGCGTAAGGAGGTCTGTTCGGTAAAGGTGGCGGCGCCAGTCTACCTAGACTAGTCCGACAAGCCCATCACCTTCGACCAAGCCGACCACCCTGATCGCGTGCCGAGCCCGGGGAAATACCCGCTCGTTGTCGACCCCGTCATCAGCGACGTCAGGCTCACCAAGGTCCTCATGGACGGAGGCAGCAGCCTCAACATCATCTACGCCGAGACTCTCAGGCTCCTGCGTGTTGATCTGTCCTCGATCCGAGCAGGCGCTGCGCCTTTCCACGGGATCATCCCCGGGAAACGTGTCCAGCCCCTCGGACAACTCGATCTTCCCGTCTGCTTTGGGACGCCCTCCAACTTTCGAAGGGAGACCCTCACGTTCGAGGTGGTCGGGTTCCGAGGAACCTACCACGCAGTACTGGGGAGGCCATGCTACGCGAAGTTCATGGCCATCCCCAACTACACCTACCTCAAGCTCAAGATGTCGGGCCCCAACGGGGTCATCACCGTCGGCCCCACGTACCGACACGCGTTCGAATGCGACGTGGAGTGCGTGGAGTACGCCGAGGCCCTCGCCGAATCTGAGGCCCTCATCGCCGACCTGGAGAGCCTCTCGAAGGAGGTGCCAGATGTGAAGTGCCATGCCGGCAACTTCGAGCCAGCGGAGACGGTTAAATTCGTCCCCCTCGACCCCAGCAGCGACGCCTCCAAGCAGATCCGGATCGGCTCCAAGCTCGATCCTAAATAGGAAGCAGTGCTCGTCGACTTTCTCCGCGCAAACGCCGACGTTTTCGCATGGAGTCCCTAGGACATGCCCGGCATACCGAGGGATGTCGCCGAGCACTCGCTGGATATCCGAGCTGGGGCCCGACCCGTGAAGCAGCCTCTGCGCCGATTCGACGAAGAAAAGCGCAGAGCCATAGGCGAGGAGATCCACAAGCTAATGTCGGCAGGGTTCATCAAAGAGGTATTCCATCCCGAATGGCTTGCCAACCCTGTGCTTGTGAGAAAGAAAGGAGGGAAATGGTGGATGTGTGTAGACTACACTGGTCTAAACAAAGCATGTCCGAAGGTTCCCTACCCTCTGCCTCGCATCGACCAAATCATGGATTCCACTGCTGGGTGCGAAACCCTGTCTTTCCTCGATGCCTACTCAGGGTATCACCAAATCAGGATGAAAGAGTCCGACCAGCTCGCGACTTCTTTCATCACACCCTTCGGCATGTACTGCTATGTCACCATGCCGTCCGGCTTGAGGAATGCGGGTGCGACGTACCAACGGTGCATGAACCATGTGTTCGGCGAACACATTGGCCTGACGGTCGAGGCCTACGTCGATGACATCGTAGTCAAGACGAGGAAAGCCTCCGACCTCCTTTCCGACCTTGAAGTGACATTCCGATGTCTCAAGGCGAAAGGCGTGAAGCTTAATCCCGAGAAGTGTGTCTTCGGGGTCCCCCGAGGCATGCTCTTGGGGTTCATCATCTCCGAGAGGGGCATCGAGGCCAACCCGGAGAAGATCGCGGCCATCACCAGCATGGGGCCCATCAAGGACTTGAAAGGAGTACAGAGAGTTATGGGATGCCTTGCGGCTCTGAGCCGCTTCATCTCACGCCTCGGCGAAAGAGGCCCGCCTCTGTACCGCCTCCTAAGGAAGGCCGAGTGCTTCACTTGGACCCCTGAGGCCGAGGAAGCCCTCGGGAACTTGAAGGCGCTCCTCACGAACGCGCCCATCTTGGTGCCTCCCGCTGCCGGAGAAGCCCTCTTGATCTACGTCGCCGCGACCACTCAGGTGGTTAGCGCCGCGATTGTGGTTGAGAGACGTGAAGAGGGGCATGCATTGCCCGTCCAGAGGCCAGTCTACTTCATCAGCGAGGAACTATCCGAGACCAAGATCCGCTACCCACAAATTCAGAAGCTGCTATACGCGGTTATCCTGACGCGGCGGAAGTTGCGACACTACTTCGAGTCTCATCCGGTAACTGTGGTGTCATCCTTCCCCCTGGGGGAGATCATCCAGTGCCGAGAGGCCTCGGGTAGAATTGCGAAGTGGGCGGTGCAAATCATGGGCGAAACGATCTCGTTCACCCCTCGGAAGGCCATCAAGTCCCAGGTCTTGGCGGATTTCGTGGCTGAATGGGTCGACACCCAGCTCCCAACAGCTCCGATCCAACCGGAACTCTGGACCATGTTCTTCGACGGGTCGCTGATGAAGACAGGGGCAAGCACAGGCCTGCTCTTCATCTCGCCCCTTGGGAAGCACCTACGCTACGTGCTACGCCTCCACTTCCCGGCGTCCAACAATGTGGCTGAGTACGAGGCTCTGGTCAACGGGTTGCGCATCGCCATCGAGCTAGGGGTCCGACGCCTCGACGCTCGCGGTGACTCGCAACTCGTCATCGACCAAGTCATGAAGAACTCCCACTGTTGTGACCCGAAGATGGAAGCCTACTGCGATGAGGTTCGGCGCCTGGAAGACAAGTTCTACGGGATCAAGCTCAACCACATCGCCCGACGCTACAACGAGACTGCGGACGAGCTGGCTAAAAAAGCCTCGGGGCGAACAACGGTCCCCCTGGACGTCTTCTCCCGAGACGCCTTGGAAAAGCATCAACCCTCTGTCAAGACCGATGATACGCCCGAGCCCGAGAAGGCCTCGACACAGCTCGAGACACCCTCGGCTCAGTCCGAGGTACCCTCGGCTCAGTCCGAGGCACCCTCGGCACAGTCTGAGGTACCCTCGGCTCGGCCCGAGGCACCCTCGGCTCAACCCGAGGCACCCTCAGCTCAGCCCGAGGTACCCTCGGCCCCCGGGGGTGAGGCACTGCGCATCGAGGAGGAGCGAAGCGGGATCACGCCTAATCGAAACTGGCAGACCCCGTACCTGCAATATCTCCACCGAGGAGAGCTACCCCTCGACCAAGCCGAAGCTCGGCGGTTGGCGTGGCGCGCCAAGTCGTTTGTCTTGATGGGGGACGGGAAAGAGCTCTACCACCGCAGCCCCTCAGGCATCCTCCAGCGATGCATTTCCATCGCCGAAGGCCAGGAGCTTTTACAAGAGATACACTCGGGGGCTTGCGGCCATCACGCAGCACCTCGAGCCCTTGTTGGAAACGCCTTCTGACAAGGTTTCTACTGGCCGACGGTGGTGGCCGACGCCACTAGAATTGTCCGCACCTGCGAAGGGTGTCAGTTCTACGCAAGGCAGACCCACCTGCCCGCTCAGGCCCTACAGACGATACCCATCACCGGCCTTTTGCTGTGTGGGGTCTGGACCTCGTCGGCCCCTTACAGAAGGCACCCAGGGGCTACACGCACCTGTTGGTCTCCATCGACAAATTCTCCAAGTGGATCGAGGTCCGACCCCTAAACAGCATCAGGTCCGAACAGGCGGTGGCGTTCTTCACCAACATCATCCATCGCTTTGGGGTCTCGAACTCCATCATCACCGACAATGGCACCCAGTTCACCGGCAGAAAGTTCCTGGACTTCTGCGACGATCACCACATCCGGGTGGACTAGGCCGCCGTGGCTCACCCCATGACGAATGGGCAAGTAGAGCGTGCCAACGGCATGATTATACAAGGACTCAAGCCTCGGATCTACAACGACCTCAACAAGTTCGGCAAGCGATGGATGAAGGAACTCCCCTCGGTGGTCTGGAGTCTGAGGACAACGCCGAGCCGAATCACGGGCTTCATGCCGTTCTTTCTAGTCTATGGGGCTGAGGCCATCTTGCCCACAGACTTAGAATACGGTTCCCCGAGGACGAGGGCCTACGCCGACCAAAGCAATCAAGCTAATCGAGAAGACTCGCTGGACCATCTGGAAGAGGCTCGGGACATGGCCTTACTACACTCGGTGCGGTACCAGCAGTCTCTGCGACGCTACCACGCCCGAGGGGTCCGGTCCCGAGACCTCCAGGTGGGCGACCTGGTGCTTTGGCTGCGACAAGACGCCCAAGGGCGGCACAAGCTCACGCCTCCCTGGGAAGGGCCGTTCGTCATCGCCAAAGTTCTGAAGCCCAGAACGTACAAGCTGGCCAACAGTCAAGGCGAGGTCTACAGCAACGCTTGGAACATCCAACAGCTACGTCGTTTCTACCCTTAAGATGCTTTGAAGTTGTTCGTATACCTCATTCCCACGCAAAGTTTAGTCATCAAGGAAGGGTCAGCCTTGCCTCGGCAAAGCCCGACCCTCCCTCGGGGGCTAAAAGGGGGGAACCCCCTCTGCGTCGAAATTTTCCTCAAAAAAAGATCCCTTCTGCCAGAATGTCTTTCGGGCTTTTCGACTACTTCAAAAGTGGATCCTGAAAACGACGGAGTACACGTAAGCAGCCAAGGCTGACCGAGCCGAGGGACTCCGATGCCTCCGGGATACGGATACCTCACTCATCACCTTCTACGATAAGTAACTCGCATTCGGATAAGTGATTCCGCGGACCGAACAAGTCTTCACGCTCGAAAGCTCCTCTGCCGAAGCGATTCTTCGGGCCTTCTCGACTGCGTCGGTGACAGAACCCTATGGACGGGTAAGAGTGCGCATAAGCGGCGAGGCCGACCGAGCCGAGGGATTCCTACGCCTCTGGGATACGGATACCTCACTCATCGCCTTCCGTGAAAAGCAACTCTCGCTCGCACAGACAATTCTGTTACCGGCAAAAAAGTCCAGATACTCGAAACAAGGGGAAAAGAAACGCAGCTTTACAACACGACGATGGTGTGTTTGGGCCTCGGCGGCCGCAGAAAACACACACTACAAGATAATCCGATCCTGCACGCTCGGATCTTGACAGTTGAAGGGAGCAGCAGCACCCTCGGCGTCAACCACACCTTCGGCGAGGTCCGACCTAGCCTCGGACGGCGACGCAGTCGGTGAATCTCCACTCTGAAGGACGACATCATCACCACGCCTAGGCCATCGCCGCCAGGGTCTTCTCCAGGAATCCGGCTCGAGCAGACGGCTCGGCCGGTCACCCCGAGGCCTCGGCCAGCTACCCCCCGAAGACATCAGCTCGGCCAGAGGCCTCGGCAACTCAATTCCGGCGACGGTCCCACCAGTGGACGACCCGGCCAGGCTCAGGCCGACCAAGTCTTCTTTTCGAGCCAACTCTGCCTCTGTCCCTGCTGACGCTGCTACCCCTGGCTTCGGCTCATCGAAGAGCGGTCGAGGGGTTCCTTTAACTAAGCAAGAGAAGCCTCGGACAGCAAGGCCGACCGAGCCGAGGGACTCCTATGCCTCCGGGATACGGATACCTCACTCGTCACCTTTGCACGGGGCGACTCACGCTTGGTGAAGCAGTTCAGATAGCCAACAGGCGAGTCTTAGTGCTCGAAAATGAGGAAAAAACACGGCTCCGCGCCAAAAGTACATACATGTTCAGGCCCCGACAGCCGCAATGAACAAAAGACCGGCATTCAAGGTGCCATTACAAACGGAACTCCGGTTCCACCTCCGCAGGCACGAACAACCCCACACGATTGGGGGGGCCTGCGGAGCAACAGAAGACCGACGAACGGTTCGCCGTTGCCCGCTCTAGCAGCGGCGACGACGACGACTTCTGCTCTGAGGCGCCGAACAGCAGCAGCGATGACCTCAGGGTGGATGCTGCTGCCATGAGGCCCTCACCCATGCCCTCACTCGAGAGGCAAGGACGGGCAGAAGGCCGTAGAGTTGGAGGTCAGTCCGTGGGTGGCGCCGGCTATCTCGTCGGCGGAAGAACCTCTTCCAGCTGCCGTGGCGGAAGGCGGCGCGGGGAGCGGCTCCGAAGCCACTCGGGTCAGAGAGCCAGGCAAGCGGCAGCTGCCAGCGCCACGAACGGCGAACGCCCTTCCCCCCGATCACTGAGGGAAGGAGCGGGTCGTCGCCCGCGCAGGAACCGACCCCAACTCGGCACACTCCCCTCCCCAGCACTGATGATGAAAATCCTTGAAGCTGAGGGAGGGGTAGAGGCCGCAGCCCGGCTTGCTTTTCCCCGCCATCGAACTGGAGGTCACCGTCTTGGGTGACCGCCAGCGAAGGGGTGCAGCCGGGCTGCATGATGAAAATCCTTGAAGCCGAACGATGGCTGAAAGGTACCAACTTCCACGAAGTTGCGTTCCTCCAACGACAAGGCGAAAGGATTGCGGGCGTTCCCCATCTGGGGGCTCGGAAGGTGGAAAGACATGGTGCATAAGGGAGCGCGAAGACATGGTCGCCTTTCAAGGGGGTCACCCTCCTTTTAAAGGCGACTCTCCCTACTTGCGTCCCCAGCCGTTGTGGGCAGAGTCTTCTCCAACACGCTCCAAGTTCTCCCCCTCCGGCGCGGGGGCTGGGTCCCACGCGTCATGCAGACTGGCCCAGGGCAGAAGAAGCCAAACCGCCGCGCGCGGTGCATGCAACCGCCCAGCGGTTACAAGCATTCCTCCACTTTCGCCCAGACCAGCGGGTGAAAGGGCGGACAGCCGTGCAGGCGGCATGCAACCGCGCCAAGTGGGCGCGCCCCTCCGACTTCCAACGCACTCAGCATGGAGGCTCGGGCCCACGCGTCATGCAACCGGCGCGCCGGTTGCTACGTGCAAGCAACTGCACCGCCACTCGCACCACTACCACGCCTCCTCGACTACGGAACCAGTACCGCGACTCGAGGCAACCCTGCGTACGACCCAGCAGTGCCAGCCAGGCGCAACGGTCAATACGGCCAAAAATGGGCCGGCAGTAATGGCGGTGGCAGGCGGGCAGAAGCAGCGGTCATGTCGTCAGCCAAGCTCACGTCACCTCGTGGGACAGCGAGAGAACCCTCTCTCACGGCGTGAAGACGACGCGCCCATGTTCTGTTCCTCGAATGGCTCGCACACGCGCAACGGCCGCCCCGCGAACCACTCGCCGCGTCGCATTAACTCCGCAACGGGACAGGCGGCGCCTCTGGCAGGGGAAGCGAGCGACGCTTCGCCTTCGCCATAATGACCGTGTCAAAAAAGGTACGCCACGTCATTCGATTTCGTATCCTTTTCCTCTTTCTCTCTCTTACAACAGGGACCGGGAAAGGGGGATACCCCAAAAAGGATCCTTCTCCGTGAAGGAAACAGGCCCCGAGCCTCCCTACTGATCAGAGATTCGAAGGCTGGCCCCTCGGAGGGGTTCAACAGCCGCCTCAGAGCGCTTGGGTTCTGCGCCCACTACTGGTCAGAGGTTCGAAGGCCGGCCCCTCGGAAGGGTTCAACGGCCGCCTCAGGCCACTCGGGCTCCGCGCCCACTACTCATCAGGGGTTCGTAGGCTGGCCCTCGAAGGGTTCACAGCCGCCTCAGACACAGAGCGAGGGATGACCCTGGGTACGTTCGATACATAACTAAGGCTCGGGCTACGCTCCCGAGGTACCCTAGGACATTTCCGAGACCAGCGGGAACGATCTTGTAACGGAATCCCATCAGAGGGAGGCATCGAGCCCTCGGACCCCGTCGAAAGGGGACCGGGTCCGGCAGATCACCCGCAGGTACTTTTGAGCGCGCCTCCGGGCCTCTAGTTGACCCCTAACAAATGGGGCACGGGCGTCCACTCGGATTACCCGCCAGCAGCTCACCGGAGACACCATGTTCGGCGCCCTCCGAGGGCAACATGGCGCTTTCCCCCCCTCCTCCTTGCGGAAAGGCGACGCAGGGGCGTATGTAAAAAAGTCGAGTCTGTCCTTGACCGTCCTCTCGCCCTGTGCAGAGGCTCGGGGGCTGCTATCGCAAACCCGGCTCCGGCCAAACCGTTGACAGTGTCAACATACCAGCCCGAGAACTTGGGACCCGACCGTGCACCCGGGCTACGGCCAGCTCGCATGAGGGAACGACCAGACCAGCCGAAGCATTGCGCGAGGCATTAAGACCTCGGAGGAGTCAAACCACTCCTCCGAGGCCTCGGGGGCTACACCCGGCGGGTGCGCTCGCGCGCACCCACCGGAACAAAATGCAACCGAGAAAGGCTAGTCCCCTTGCAAAAAAGTGCGACAAAAGCCTCCAAGCGAGTATTAACACTCCCTTCGAGGCTCGGGGGCTACTGTCGGGGACCATAATTAGGGGTACCCTCAAGACTCCTAATTCTCAGCTGGTAACCCCCATCAGCACAAAGCTGCAAAGGCCTGATGGGTGCGACTAAGTCAAGGATCGGTCCATTCGAGGGACTCGATCACGCCTCGCCCGAGCCTAGCCTCGTGTTAGAAATATGCCCTAGAGATAATCATAGAGATGAGCATATTTCTTTGTATCCATGATATATATATTGCTTAATTGAATATCCATGGAAGGCACCTTGTATTGATTAGCAATTATGTGAATTGTTTGTGAGATTCTTTACTTATATGGTTATTCTAAATGATGTCCCTAGTCAGAGTCGATGACTAGCATATGTATTAGTTGATGACTACATTTCACAAGTCATGAACATGGAGATGTTAAACTAATAATGTGGGCGCATGTATGACATGAGGCTGGACCGACCCAACGTGAGATATTGTAATATAGTTCTCTTCTTGCAACATGAATACTGTATCCTTAGACCTGAGATTGTCGCATGTTCTCAAGATGTGAATTGACTTACTTAGGGACTATCAAACGCTATCTCGTAACTGGGTAGTTATAAAGGTAGTTTTGGGTTTGTCAGGAAGCATGCTTTGAGGCATGGTCAGTCAAGATGGAATTTGTCCCTCTCTTTGTGAGAGAGATATCTCTGGGCCCCTCGAGTGATTGGATCAAGAAATGCATGGCCGTGCTAGGGTTAAGAGTTAACCATTGAAAGGATTCCAATTCACAGTATCGAGAAAGAGAGGTCAGCTTAGAGCCAGACCAAATATCGTGAGACAAAGGGAACAGCATGTACGTAATGTCGCAATGGTTCGTCTGATATGATCTTTACGTACACATAGGAGTTGACATGTCTTGCTAGAGGCCGCTGTCAATTATTGGACCAAGTAAGAGTACTCGGGCTATGTCTATTTGTACGTGAACCTATAGGGTCACACACTTAAGGGGAAGGAAGCCTAATTCGGATTAGATCCGAAATTAGACTGGGCTTTAGGGTTAAAGATGGGCCTCGGCGTCAGAAGCCCACCATAACGCCTATATAATGAGGGGCGGAGGAGCGGTTAAGAAATAACCTAATTCGCCACCTGCAAACCAGCAGCCGCCGCTCGCCTCTCGCCCTCGCCAAGCCGCCGTCGCGAACCTAGCAGTTCGGTACGCGGCGCTTCCTCCCTGTACGTGTGGATACCTCGGAGGTGCTGCATCTGGAGCACTTGGACGAACCGTGCGAGGACGTGAAAGACGCCGGCGACTGCACGGCACTGCTCGACGCGTTCGTCTACATCGAGACGTCTTCCGCTGCTCTGCGCGTCTAGTGGTAATTCCATGACCTATAACCGCAGTAGTTCTTGGTATTATGGGGTTGAAAATTTTGTTTTGCGCTAGTGTAGCATCCCCGTAATCCTACACCTCGGACAAGGGCAGCCGACCCCGGAGGATCTACGTCTCGCCCGAGGCCCCCCTCCAGCAACGGACGTACTTTCGGCTCGCCCTAGGCCCAGTCTTCACCAAGAAGCAACCTTGGCCAAATCGCCACGCCAACCGACCAAATCGCAGGGGCATTTAATGCAAAGGTGGCCTGACACCTTTATCCTGACGCGCGCCCTCCAGTCGACAGAGCCGAAGTGACCGCAGTCACTTCGCCGCTCCACTGACCGGTCTGACAAGAGGACAGCGCCGCCTGCGCCGCTTCGACTGTTGTGCCACTCGACAGAGTAAGGCTGACAGCAGCCAGGTCCGGCCTCAGGCGCCATAGGAAACTCCGCTCCGCCCGACCCCAGGGCTCGGACTCGGGCTCAGCCCCGGAAGACGACGAACTCCGCTTCGCCCGACCCTAGGGCTCGGACTCGGGCTCGGCCCCGGAAGACGACGAACTCCGCTTCGCCCGACCCCAGGGCTCGGACTCGGGCTCAGCCCCAGAAGACGACGAACTCCGCTTCGCCCGACCCCAGGGCTCGGACTCGGGCTCAGCCCCGGAAGACGACGAACCCTGCTTCGCCCGACCCCAGGGCTCAGACTCGGGCTCAGTCCCAGAAGACGATGAATTCTGCTTCGCCCGACCCCAGGGCTCGGACTCGGGCTCAGCCCCGGAAGACAACGAACTCCGCTTCGCCTGACCCCAGGGCTCGGGCTCAAGCCCTGGCCTCAGCCGACGGTCTCCGCCTTGCCCGACCCAGGGGCTCGGACTCGACCTCGGCCTCGGAAGACAGACTCGACCTCGACCTCGGAGGAGCCTCCACATCGCCCAACCCAGGGCACGGACCGACCACATCAACAGGAGGCGCCATCATTACCCTACCCCAAGCTGACTCAGGCTACGGGGAACAAGACCGGCGTCCCATCTGGCTCGCTCCGCCAGACAAGTAATGATGGCGCCCCGCACGCTCTATGACGACGGCGGCTCTCAGCCCCCTTACGGAAGCAAGAGGACGTCAGCAAGGACTCGACAGCCCCGACAGTTGTCCTTCCGCCAGGCTCCAGCGCTCCTCCGACGACCACGACGTCACACGAACCGGGTGCCAAAACTTCTCCGGCTGCCACGATGGCATGTACTTAGGGCGCTAGCTCTCCTCCGCTAGACACGTTAGCACACTGCTACACCCCCCATTGTACACCTGGATCCTCTCCTTGCGCCTATAAAAGGAAGGACCAGGGTCCTCTTATAGGGGGTTGGCCGCGCGGGGAAGGACGGGACAGGCGCTCGCGTGAGGCCGCTCGCTCCCTCCCGCGTGGACGCTTGTAACCCCCTACTGCAAGCGCACCCGACCTGGGCGCGGGACAAACACGAAGGCCGCGGGATTTCCACCTCTCACGCCCGTTTCCCTCCGGCTGTCTTCCCCCCTTCGCGCTCCGTCTCGCGCCGACCCATCTGGGCTGGGGCACGCGGCGACAGTTTACTCGTCGGTCCAGGGACCCCCGGGTTTCGAAACGCCGACAAGATTAAAAGACCAGATATACTTATTAAACTAAATTAAGTCTATATTTAATACTCATAATTAATATTTAAATGTTTTATGTGACACAAATTGAACTTTAACCAAACAAGCTGAACTGAGCCACGAGTGACGACTCACGAGTATCTTTAGATTATGTTTGATTGCCAGGCAGCTCGTCGGTTAGGTAAGCATTCAAGCCCCATGCGACCGAAATCACGCCTCCGCCCAGGAGCGAGAAATCTCAGAATTTGGGACTTAATTCGTGTGCCTGTCAACATAAGGGACTCAATTTGCTTGTCTTTCAGAATTTTACACTTCTCACCAATTCTTTGATTTATGTGTTCCTTCGACGATTACCTCTATTTAAGCACCAGTCGCTCGTTTAGGGTTCACGCTAAAAAATCTAGGATGGTTTTGCCCATGCTCTCTTCAGTGTACATCACTGTCGCCGCCTCCTTGGAGCCCGACGCCTCCTCTCTCCAGTGAGAACTGTACAACGCCGCCGCTTCGACGATCTCCTTTCCGCCAGTGACCAAGTAGCCCAGGTATGCAAATTGATCTGCAGAGTTCATTGCAGTCAACTTGGCTCTTGGCTCAGGATCCTTTGTGTTCATTCCTGTCCCCACGGATAGAGAGGCGCTTGGCTCAGGATCCCTAGACGACGAACATGGCACCGCCGGCGACCCATCCACCTCCGTCCGGCTCCTCCCAAGACAAGGTAACCTACCTTATCAACAACATTACCTCACTAGTATTTTTGTTAGCTTAGTTCGTTTTGGACCTCGATGTGGTGGCCAGTCCTTGATTCAGCTACCAGATGTGTTGAAGAAACTAATATAAATGAAATTTGTCACATACATGTATGGAGTGTTCGGTTGTATCTCTTATAGGTGTTGTTTGTGAGGATATAACATACTTCTAATATTTTTTTTGTATCTATCATCTCTAATCTCGCATACATATGAACTTATGCTTATACTTGGATTACACTTATAATTTCCATGGTATGGCAAATGGTTAGACTGCTGGTGCGATGGATGGGAGTAGGGGCTCAACCACCGTCGGCGCCCAGCTCGACATGAGCAACATTGTTTATGGCACTAGCAGATTACGTCTGCACCATCGATTATCCAACACACATGATCCGTGATAGAAGACGTGACCGATCTTCTGTGAGATACGATAACTTGATTGAGTGGAGATCTCGACGTTGATGATCTAAGGCTCCGAGCGAACGGTTCCTCGCAATCACTACACCACGGCTCCGTTGGTTATCACCCGTGACACATGAGTGACCTCGCCACGAAGGCTTATCCCTGCAAGCACAATCAAGAACACAAGCAAGAACAGGAAAGAAACACAACCAAAATTGTATTGACTACGGAATGGGGTCTTACAAACCGATGACGGCGATATTGTTCGATGACAGAATTGATCTAAGCAAAACTCAAACCTAATGTGGCGGCGACTGCTGAATAAATAGAGTATTAGGGCATGCGTGACCGCTGGACTCGCCCCTAATGGGCTCCGACGCGATACACGGCCCAACGGCCCAACGGACGGTGTCGCAGCACCAAAATAGAATCTGAGCGCTGAATTGTTTCGACGATTCCCATTGACTCCGAATGAATTTTAGGGTGGAACCAGTTGCGTTGGTTAGACAATCTCTTTATCTTTCCAACCATATCAAGTCCGTCGCAATCAGAGTTCGGATGAATCTTGGGCGTCCATTTTAGTGCAGACTGGTCCTGGAACCGGAGATGGAGTCGCAGCCGAGTCGGACTTGATCGCCTTCCTGTTGTGGGCGCCCTTGCTGCTGCTCCTCAACACCTAGGCCTTTCCCAAGTCCTTGCTGGTCCTCTCCAAGGTTCCTAATCATCAAAACATCCATGGCCCCAAGCGTAAGCTCTGAAACACAATTGACTAGGGTAGAACGTACCTGGAGAATTAGCTGTCGTGCACGCGATCGTGTTATTGGTCCATTCATTGTATGTATAGAAGTGATGTCCTCATCATCCTCCTCCTCCTCTTGAATTGGAGTCGTCCTCGACTCGATCTCATCTTCGTCACCCCTATATGGCTTCAAATCTGAAATGTTAAATGTGGGACTAACCCGAAAATCTAGAGGCAACTCAGGTGGTAATCCAGGGGGTATCTCAGAGGGAAACACATCCATATACTCTTACAAAAGGTTAGCAATAGCCGATGGCAAAGCAATAGACGTATCATCAATGGAATAGAAAGCATTTTTGCACACTAAGGCATAGCAAAGTCCAACAGAGGCATGTAACTCATCAAGATCAGATTTAGTGGCTAGCAAAGTAGGAGTTTTTAACTTAATAGGTTGCTGATTTTCAGAGTCCAAAACACCTTTTTGCTTAGCATTAGTCTTTTTCTCATGTTCAAAGTGGACAATTTCAGTGGGAGTCATAGGAAGCAACACAATTTTCTTTCCCTTATGCATGAAAGTATATTTATTAGATCTACCATATATGGTGAATAGCATCAGTATCAAACTCCCAAGGACGTCCTAGTAAAATAGAGCAAGCATCCGTACTCACCACATCGAAATCAGCAAAGTCATGGTAAGAGCCAATAGAAAAATGCACCCTTGCTGTTTTTGTTACCTTGAACTTACCGCTGTTGTTAAACCATTGAATGTGATAAGGGTGGGGATGCTCTCATGTGGTCAAGCCAAGCTTCTTGACCACCTCGACGTTCACCAAGTTGTTGCAGCTACCACTGCCAACGATGGTATGTACACGTCAGTCCTTGACGATGAGGAACATGTTGAAGAGGTTGTGGCACTGTCTGTTGTCGTCGTCACTAGCCGTGGCACTCAAAGCTCGTTGCACAATCAAGGCCTTATAGGTCTCGGTCGTTGTTGTACCAAGAACCTCTTCATCACCATCATAAGTCTCTGCAATGTTAGCTCCAACAATATCTTCATCTTCAACATCAGAAGCACTAACATACCCACCATCACCAGTAGCAATGTATGCCCGTTTTCTAGGGCAATCTCGCTGAATATGGCCAAGTCCCTGGCAGCGGTGGCACTTGATGTCGGAGGAGCGGCCTGTGGAAGAGGTGGTCGTAGCAGGTTTTGCTGCAACACCCGAAGGCACAACGGAAGATGTGGACGTCCGTACGCCCGAAGATGATGACGCCTTGGCTGGCGCCGGTGGCTGGCGTGGCGCGAAAGTGCTGCTCCTCCGCTGTTGACGACCCTGTAATTATTTTTCTGCCAACATAGAAAGATGGAACAAGCGTTGTATAGAATGATATTCTTTATAATCAACAATATCCTGAATCTCCCGCCTCAATCCCCCATAAAACCTAACCATTTGATCCTCTGAATCCTCAACTACCCCACATCGTAGCATACCTTTCTAAAGCTCTTGGTAGTATTCCTGTACCGACATGTCTCCCTGGTATAAGCGTTGCAATTTTTTTGAAGATCACGTCTATAAGAAGGGGGAACAAAGCGAGCTCGCATCTCCTCTTTTAACGCATTCCATGTTGTGGTGTAGCACGTATGTTAACAAGTTCATTCCACCAAATGATAGCAAAATCTCTAAATTCACTAGTGGCTTGTCTAACCCTATGCTGCTCAGGAACAAGATGTGAATTAAATTTTTGTTCTACAGTCATCTCCCAGTCTAAGTAAGCTTCAGCATCATAAGAACCCATGAGCGGTGGAATAGAGAACTTAATCTTAGCAAATGGATCATGGTCTGGTTCAGGATTATGATGACGACGTCTACCATTACCTCCCATACCTTGTCGATTACGTGCGAGGCGTTGTTGCAGCGGTGCATAAACATCATCGTCGTCATCCACAGGAGAGTGAGCTGGGGCTGGAGTTGGTGGAGGGGGACGAGCCTCCAGTACGTCCATGCGTGTAACAAGTTCAGCAACTCATCGATCAAACTGCTCATAGGATGTCGCCACAGAGTCCTGGTATTTTTAAAAGCTTCAGTCATCGCGTGCATCATTTCCTTCAACTCCATCTAAGAGACACGCTCATCGTCGTTAAGCTTAGGTCCCTTGTCCTTGTCCATTTGATTCTTTGGTCATGTCATTGTTAGCACAAAACAGAGACAAAAAGGCAACAAACAATGTGAACCCTACAACTATCTCTCAGGGTGGTGGTGGAGGTGGTGGAATACAAATTATGAAGCGTCTTACCCCGCTCTTATAAGGTTCTTACCAGCACTGCAGGTGGCAAACGGTGACCGGTGTGACTGTCCAACGAGTGTGGGTGTGATTGCAAAGGAGTACCTGTTCTGCTCAAGAGAAAGCTGGAGCTCTGGAAAGGCTGACTAAATATATATATATATATATATATATATATATATATATATATATATGTGGCTAGGGATGGCAACGGGTACATACCCATCGGGTAGTACCATTCCATACCCGTACCCATCAAAAAAATATCTACCCGTCGGGTTACCCATATATACTCGCGGGTATAAAATCTTACCCATACCCGTACCCGCACGGGTATTTTTACCCGTCGGGTAACCCGTAACCCGCTAAGAAAGGATTAAATTCCAATATATCAATCACTCAAAATATTAAATAAACATATAAAAATAACTTCAATTTCACATATAACAAATCATATGATTAAATAACTTGGTATCTAGACAAATGATAACTAGAGAAGGGTTTTATTCTAGCTAAGTTGGACTCTATTAGATGTTTATAGTGCTATTGATGCGGGTATATTTTACCCACGGGTAGATGGGTATGGGTAGTACCAACCCATACTCGTACCCGTCTACCCAACGGGTAGAGGTTTTTACCCATTAACATACCCGCGGGTAGAGAAATCATCCCGTACCCCCCTTCACATCGGGTAAAAACCGTCGGGTATTCGGGTACCCATTGCCATCTCTATATGTGGCACACAAGTCAGTAACAGATAGCAATACTGAATAAGTGTTCCAAGTACTCATCCCTAGTTGCTGGTCTAGAAAATGTAATAGAATAGTTGGACCAAGGCACAAGAAAGGAGGTACAAGTATCTAGGTGCAACAAGAAACAGGCTTGGGGCAAAATAATCACAGAGGTGCACAGAACACTAGCGTTTCTGTTTATGTGCTACTCTTTTCTTTTTTTTCTTTTTTTTGCGATTTTTCAAATATTTTTTTTATATTTTTCTCTTTTGCAGTAGCATATAATAAGAAAACACACCAAGTTTCAGATTTTTGTGTGCAATGACGCGTCCTCTGGAATTTCTACAAGTTTGCCCTAAAATCGGAATAAATGTTTGGAAAATGAGAAGTCCTATTTCCAAACCGAATTTGGGAATTTTAAAAACAGCGAATCTGGCTTGGTCGGAAAGAATCGGATGCGAAATTTAATTCTGTGCGATTTGAAAAAAAAATGGGCCCGATTCGAGTTCTGAGGCGAAAGTTACGACTGTTTTAAGTTTGGACTCCGAATCAGGGTTTCTGGCGAGGTGTTGGAAGGGTGGGGGTTCGGTTTTGTGGATAGGGTCGGTTTTAGAGATAAGATCTATTTTGTGGATAGGGTCGGTTGTAGAAATAGGATCTATTTTGTGGATAGGGTCGGTTTTAGAGATAGGATTTGTTTTGTGGATAGGGTCGGTTTTACAGATAGGATCTGTTTTGTGGATAGGGTCGGTTTTAGAGATAGGATCTGTTTTGTGGATAGGGTTGGTTTTAGAGATAGGATCTGTTTTGTAGATAGGGTCAGTTTTGTAGGATGGAAGCAGATGGACAGAATCAAACTGAACCAAAACAAATCTAAACCAGCAACCAAACTCAACCTAGAACACGAACTCAGAACTGCGGACTCTAAAACTGAATTGTGCAAAGGCTAAGGTGATGGTTTTAGGTCGGAATAAACTGATCGTAATTATATTTTTTGGCTTTTTGTGGACTATAGGACGAAACAAAACTAATCTAAAGGTAGGATTATACCTCACGGGCAACCTGGAAATCTGGTACCAATTGATAGAAGACATGGCCCGATCTTTCGTGAGATACGATAACTTGATTGAGTGGAGATCTCGACGTTGATGATCCAAGGCTCCGAGCAAACGGTTCCTCGCAATCACTATACCACGGCTCCGTTGGTTATCACCCATGACACACGAGTGACCCCGCCACGAAGGCTTATCCCTGCAAGCGCAATCAAGAACACAAGCAAGAACAGGAAAGAAACACAACCAAAATTGTATTGATTACAGAAATAGGGTCTCACAAACCGATGACAGCGACACAGTTCGATGACAGAATTGATCTAAGCAAAACCCAAACCTAATGTGGCGGCGGCTGCTGAATAAATAGAGTATTAGGGTGTGCGTGACCCCTGGACTCGCCCCTAATGGGCTCCGACGCGATACACAGCCCAATGGCCCAACAGACGGTGTCGCAGCACCAAAACAGAATCTGAGCGCTGAATTGTTTTGACGATTCCCGTTGACTCCGGATGAATTTTAGGGTGGAACCAGTTGGGTTGGTTAGATAATCTCTTTATCTTTCCAACCATATCAAGTCCATCGCAATCGGAGTCCGGATGCATCTTGGTCGTCCATTTTAATGCAGACTGGTCCTGGAACCCGAGATGGAGTCGCAGCCGAGTCGGACTTGATCGCCTTTCTGTTGTGGGCGCTCTTGCTGCTGCTCCTCAACACCTAGCCTTTCCCAAGTCCTTGCTGGTCCTCTCCAAGGTTCCTAATCATCAAAACATCCATGGCCCCAAGCGTAAGCTCTGAAACACAATTGACTAGGGTAGAACGTACCTGGAGAATTAGTTGGCGTGCACGCGATCGTGTTATCAGTCCATTCACTACAGGAAACGCATAAATTTTCGTAGGCCGGGATATTTTCGTCGGCCGGCCCACGAAAATACAATGTTATTTTCATCGACCCTCGTGACCGACGAAAATGTGGCCTATTTTCGTGGGCGAGGCAATATTTTCGTGAGCAGGCCGACGAAAATACGGAAGTTATTTTCGTCGGCCTCAACACCGACGAAAATGTTGTGTATTTTCGTCGGCCTCAGCCCGGCCGATGAAAATAAACGTTTAACGGGCCTCTATTTTCGTCGGCCTCAGTGAGGCCGACGAAAATAGAGGCCGTTAATCGTCCATCCCGGCCTCACCGCACCTTCTCTCTCGCTCGTCTAACCTAGCTAGCGCCGCCGCACGCGCCCGCCCTCGCCGCGCCGCGTGCCCGCCGCGCTGCGCCACGCCTGTGACACCCCAGTGTCACCTAGGGTTCCTCTCAAATGCCAAACCAAGAACCCTTATTTCATGTGAACCAAAGTAAGCATGAGCATCAAATTAACTTAAGTAATAAAGGATTCACCAAGTATATACTTAAAAGTATCATGATCAAAACAATTGAGACCTTGAAAAGGGTAGAATGTGCAACCCTAATTAAAAACCCTAAGTGAGCCCCATGAGCAAAATTCAAGAAATTAAGAAAAAGGGGATGAAAAGTTTAAAATTATGACTTGAGCCAATTATAAAAATTGAAGTATATTTAATGAGCAACAAGAAATGTTGAGAAAGCTTAGCCAAAATAACTCAAATAAAACCCCAAATCAAGCTTCTCATGTGGGGACTTAATGGGAATTCTGAATTTCAGAATTCTGAAATTCAGACCTTGAGCCAAAGATCAGGGATGTTCACCTTGATCCCTAACTCGAATCCTAATGGTCCCATTGACAAAATTGTGTCTAACTAACCCCTCTGTCGTGTGCCAGAAGATGGCATTGGGACGCGAGCCCTAGGCATGACAAAAACTTGGATTTGCCTTGGGTTTGGGCAGGGAGACAGACCGGATTTCCTGGCTCCATATCTCTGCAACCAGTAGGCAAAATCCTATGACCCCCACACAAGAATGGTAGCTTGTAGGGAGGAGAAGAGGTTTTGTGCACTGACCAAGGCGAGAGCAGGCTCGGATGAGCGACCACACGCGCCAGAACTTGGGCAGAACGTACGGGCACACGTGTTCGACCCTGGTCGGCACGCCAGAGCTCGCCCAACCCGCGCGCGCGCTCACCCTGGCTTCCGGTCAAGTTCGCCGCGCGCCCACGCCCTCGGCCGTGCCCGCCCGCGCCTATAAAGCCTCCCCGGGCGCACCTCACTTCGCCCCGCACTCACCCTCACCGGCCAGCCCCCTTTCCTTAGCTCTGGCGAGCTCAATTCCGCCCGCCATTGCCGCCAGAGCTTCGGCCACCGTGGCCAGCCCACCCCAGCCATCCTCAAGTCAAGCCAGTGCTTCGGTTAGCTCCGCCAGTAGCCCGTGAAGCTTGCCAAGCCCTCGGACCCGGCCAGACTTCACCGGAGGCCCGAGATCGACCTCACCGGACTTCGGTCTTCCGCCGCCGCGCGTGGACCAAGCTATCCAGTGAGTCTCCGACCGATTGCTTGCACCCATATCTTCTTTGGCATCCCGTGAACCTCTCTGACCCATCCAATTGCTCTATCTCGCCGTGACCAGGCCGGACTCCTCGCCGCCGACGAGCATCCCCGCCTGCGTGCGTGGACCGACCGACTCCGGCCATCTCCGACGGCGACCCGCACACCGTTGTGATCCCCGAGACCTCCCCTACGTCCTCGACCACTTCACCGGAGCAATCTCGCCGCCGGTAAGCCCCTCCGCCCTTTCTTCCGTCGCGGTTACTGTTTGAGGTAGGAGAAGGACCTCGGGTTAGGATTTGTAGAACCCGAGGGGTTTTCTGTAACGTCAGTGACTCAGGTGAATAGTAGCTTAAGGACTGATTCACGAGGAAAACTTAAAACACCCGCCAGGGACCCCAGTGCAAAGTAGTTTTCCATTTAATCAATTCTGTTAATCTTTTTAAATAACCAGAGAACTTATAAAATCCATAATTTGATGAATTCTTAATCAAAAGTTGTCAAACCAATTTTGCTAGCTCCTAAATATTATGATCTATCATTTAAAAATGATAAACCCTATGCTTTCTGTTCTAAATTTTATAGTTTAAAATTAAAAACAGAAACCCACTAAACCTTGTTTAATTAAGGAAAATTTGTTTTTCTTCTGTGCTGAACTTAAGAAAATTTGTAGATGTTCAAACCTCATTTAGACACTGTTTAAAAATAGTAGGAACCCCAGCATTAGAAATTTTGATGTGCTTATTCATTTAAAGCTATTTTGCCCAAAACTTAGAGAAAATCAGAAAGGCATTAGAAATTAATGAACAGTGATTAAGATTATTTTTCCTAGTTGACTTATGTAACAGAGAACCTAGGAAAAATACAGAGACCATTAATTTGGACCAATTTTAAATTAAAATGTTTTATTTAGCCTTATTTGGACTGAGAATCAATTATTAGAGTAGCAAAACTATAACCAAAATGATTAATAAAAATCCAGTGGACTTACAACCAGCAGAGCCCCACTACAAAAATAAAGAGCACCTCAGCCCAACTTTTTAAGTAAGGAAAATAAATACAAAGTGATAATAAGGCATTATCCAAATAAATCATGAACAACCCCTATTAATGTGATAATGGGCAACCAAAAATTAACTAAGTCCATAATGAGATAAACTACCAGAGAAAAATGCAAACCTATGGAAAAGAAGCAAACTCATACCTATTGCTAATAATTTAAAAGAAAGGCCACTTAATTCAAATAATGCATACCACCCCTTCCCTTAAGCAAATAGAGGCCAAACTTCAGAATGATTGCTCTTGCACAAAACAATAACTAAGAAAAATAAGAACCCTGTTGTTAGATGTTTTTCAAATATAGTGGTAATAGAAAGCACCCATTTGGCTAGAAACTTGAGAAAACCCTAGAAAAATAATTAAAAGGTATTAATGATTAGAAATTTGTATCAGGTCATGTTATAACACCTAAAAGCCAGCAAAAATCAGTTTTGGAGAATTGCCTAATGTTAAGTAATAGTTGTAGTTCAAAGCACCCCTTATGCCCTAGAATTTAATAATTTTGTCCAGAGAAAACTACTCACTTTCTGATCCCTAAATTTTGAGACAGAGAATAATACACCAGTACCCAGCCACTGTAATTTTTGCAGAATTTTAGAATTTTATAAAAGCAACTTGTAGTTCAAACCTACTCCAAAACCTTTAAGAGAATAAAAGAAAAGGGAAGAAGAAATAAACCTCACCTCAATAAGTCTAACTTGAGAACTTATCATTTCTCCCTAAGACTTAAAAGGAATTCAGTGGAACCCCAAAATTTAATCTACTACTTACCTTAGCTAAGTTTAAACCAATTTACCAAGTATACCCCACCCAAGGGACTTATATAAGCAAGTTAACCTGGTTTAACTCAAGAAAGATCATACACCTTTAAAGTTGTAATTTCTAAAAGCACATATCATATCATGCATATATCTTACGCATTGCATTCATTAGATTGTAATCTTGTCGACGGAGAGTACGTGCTCATCCCCGAGCAAGGATCTGTCCAAGAGGAGGACCAGGAGCAGGCTTTAGAGGCTGCTATTGAGGATCTCCCCGCAGCCCCAGCAATTGAAGGCAAGCCCCGGTTTTATGCATAACCTGTTAATTATGCTATTTTACTACACTTAATGCTTGTAGGATTGCAATGTGCACTTAAGTGTAGGAGTTGCTTGAAACCTCTAGTTGCATGAACCTAGGATTCCTTTTGAGATGAATACTAGTATGCTAGATCGAGTAGCTGCTTGCTAATCAGGATCTCGGTAGAAGTCGAGTGATTTTCTAGCACTCGCGCGAGGTCAGGAATTGATTGTATTCATCTTGATAATGGGATATATGTTGGTCTATGGACTTGGATCCAGGGAGGATGCCTTGTCCATGAGACGGGAAAAATGAATTAAGGATTAATGTGTGGATACCTGAGTCAAGCTTTTGAACGTACTAAGCACATGCCGGGAAAAATGGTAACCGGTAAACCTAGTACCTGATTGAAGCCGGGCGCGGACTTTATCCCTCATGCGACCTGAGACTGGGTCTCCCATGCTAGCTATGGTGAGTACAAGTGCGGTCACTGCACGGCGGCAGCCAGGGTCAGTGGAGCATTGTATGCCAAGGCGGTGAGGCCTGGACGCGAACGGGGAATCGATGGGGACGGTTGTCATGTGTGGAGTCGGAGTACCCTGACATGCCGTGTGTTTAGGTTTACCTTGCAAGGTTTAAAACTCGATTCGAATCGACTGCTTCTCGCAGCTAATGAGACTGCTTGATTCCTTGTACTGCATCGAGTAAGAAGTGAAATGTGGTTACATGAGATAACTTGTTGATTGAACTAATTGATTGTTACCATGTATGCTTAGAAGGAGCAAATCTAGCTGAGTTAAAGATGATAGAATTTGAAAAGCTAAAAATTGATTTTAGAAACAGCTAGTGCTTTTGGCAAACCAAACCCCTCAGCCAAACAGCTGCATAGTCTAGAGGTAGAGGAGTAGACTCCTCACACCGGTTAAGTCTAGCTGAGTATTAGTATACTCAGCCTTGCTTGTGGCACAATTTTTGCAGGTACCATTCAGGAAATGGTTGATGGTGTGACTTGGCCTACCACCCTGCCACCGGGTTGGACGGTCGAGTGGGATGTTGCTCCGGCAGGAAAGGAGCACGAGGAGTAGTGGGCTAGGCCTTGCCCAATTCCTCGATACCGACGACATCGATTATCCGCTGCACTTTATTTTATGAACTCTATTTGCTACTCAAAAACTCTGATTTGTGTAATAACTCCGTACTTAATTTGAGGTTTCCTGTTTTATTGTATTTCTTCTGTGACTCACCTTCGAGTGAGATTGTGGAATTTGATCCTGGTTAAGTGGCTCTATCAGACTAGATCTAAAGGACTGACGGATTATTCCGATTTAAGTGTGTTACGGCCCCTGAGGCGTGACATGGGCACTTAAGCTGGAATAATTCGGGTGGTTCTGCCACAGCTGGTATCGGAGCAAATTCCACCACAGAGAAGGACAATAAACCATGAATACCAATTTTCAAAACCTAAAACTTGCCTAGAAACTGCTACGGATCGTCAGGACTAGACCGCTAGACCTAGGACGAAAGGCCTTAGGCATAGAGGGGAATATAGGTGGCTAACTAATTAGGCCCCATGGGCCAGTACTTATATTTTTAAGGATGCCCTAAAAAGCACCCTATTTTCTTTTTTGAGAGGCAACGTTTCTTCCAGCATGCATGCATTATAAAACGTAAAGAGGAATTAAAATTTTGAGCTAACCCCCTTCCTTTAAAACCATCCGGGCTCTCTTTTTCTTTTTCCTTCCACCATAATCTTTACCTTTGATTCCCTTCCGCAGATGAATTCACCCACCCCCGCCAGTGGAGGAGACTCTCGTTTCAGTTCTGACTTCCTTTCTCGCGATGGCTTTCCTTCCATCTTGTGGGAAGTGCTTAACTCCGCCGGTTACCCTACGCCCCCTTTGTACATGGTGCAGTTGTATGAGGAGCATCGGGTACCTCGTTGTCGGGTCTGGCTGACTTTGGAGGCTCATCCCCTTCAGCCGGGTTGGCGTTCTCTTGACTCTGAGACGATTGGACTCAGGACGGACGACATCGTTGAGGCAGCAGCCATGAAGACTCTGACGACTTTCTATGGCTACCATCCCCTGGAGATGGTGATGCACCCCTTGGGACTCTTCCCTGCTGAGAAGAAGGATGATCCCATGTGGTGTAACCGCGTGAGCCATGTGAAGGATGTGTGGGCGATGTATCCTGACTTGGTTGGGAGGGTCACTGTTCAGTGTATGAGTGCGCTGTACCGCCTTCAGGCCCTTCAGAGCGATGCTATGGCACTTCTTGCTAACACTGCTCAGACTGCCAAGCTCACTCTCGACAGTCGGAAAGATTTTGTGGTCGACCTATCCACGGAGTTGGTGGAGAAGGATCTACAGGTGGAGAGGCTGAGCCAGCGCATCACCACATTGGAGTAGCAGGTGGAGATCCGAGACAACACTATCGATGTCTTGGAGAACCAGCTTCACGATGTGCAGAGGGAACTCGAAGAAGCAAATGACCACTTGGACATGCACCACCTGGAGATGGAGGCCAATGAAGCAGGAAGCGAGGGAGAAGAGGCTCCCGAGGAGCTAGGACCAGCCCCTGGTGCCAATGGGACTACCTCCGTGATGCCTCCTTCACCCGTATCCAGTGTCGCTTCCACCGCTCAGGGTTAAGCAGTCGCTTTGACACTTTTAGGCGGATAGAAACCTATGCGAGCTTAGAAATATCACATTTTGGACTAGGCTTATGAGTACCTTCCCCTGATTGATGTAACCCTGTAAACTTTTGAAATCTGTGGGATCTTTGTCACCATGTTATCTTCCTTTCGAACCTAATATTATGATTATGGCATTTTTCCTTCCATATGAGATGATATCTTGTCGTTCGAAACTGTGAGTTGGGATAACAATGGCGACAATCTCTGTTTTCAGATGGCAGCTAGGCAGCGTCGCGGGCAGAACGAGCAGGTTCCCCTGCCGCCTCCTCCAGCTCCCATAGTGCAGGAGCTGATGGCCCAGCAGAATGAGATTCTGCGATAGCTCTTGCAGCGCCAGCCCCACCCTCAGCAGCATGGTGGAGGCCAGCATCAGCGACCTCCGGCTATGGCAACATACCAGGAGTTTCTGAGCACGCAGCCGCCCTTGTTTACCAAGGCGGAGGATCCGTTGGACGTCGACGTATGGCTTCGCGTCGTCGAGTCCAAGTTTCCCCTCCTCACGGGAGACTGCCCTGATGAGGCCAAGGCTCGCTTCGCCGCACAGCAGCTTCGCGGCCCTGCTCAGACTTGGTGGGACCACTTCCGTGCTATGCTCCCCGCTGATCGTGAAGTATCTTAGGAGGAATTCAAGACTGCCTTCAGAGGACACCACATCCCAGCTGGCATTCTTGATCGGAAGTTGAATGAATTTCTGGCCCTTGATCAAGGAACCCGCACGGTACTGCAGTATGCGCAAGCCTTCAACGACTTATGCCAGTATGCAGGGTATCATGCTGATTCTGATGAGAAGAAGAGGGATCGCTTCCGCAGGGGTCTCAATACCAAGCTGCGGGAATGACTCAACACTGTCCGGGCTGATAGCTTCAATGAGTTGGTCAACATGGCCATCTCCCAGGAGGATTGCATTGTTGCTCACCGGGCAGAGAAGAAGAGGAAGGCACCAATGGCAGCACCATCCGCTCAGGCTCAGAGGTTCCGGATTGTTTCTCACAACCAGAGCAGGGGTTTTCAGCAGCAGGTAGGCAGATGGGTGATCAGGCCACCTCAGCAGCAGCAGCAGCCGGCACCCAACCGCTATCCAGCTCCCGCCCCAAGGAACAATCAGCCTCCGCAGCAGCAGCAGTTCCGTCAGGGCAATGGGAACACGTGTTTCACTTGTGGCAATGTGGGCCACTATGCCAAGAATTGTCCCAGGAACCAGCAGAGGCAGATGCCAGCACCAAATCAAGACAAGGGAAGAAAGCAGAAGGTGCAAGTCAGGCAAGGGAAGCTCAACTTCACTACTCTGGAGGAAGTACCAGAAGGAGCTCCTATCATGACCGGTACCTTTTCAGTTTATAATCAACCTGCTTTAATTCTGTTTGACTCTGGTGCATCTCATAGTTTCATTAGCCAAAAGTTCAGTGCTAAATGTGAACTGCCATTCTCTCACTCAAAAGGGTCATTCATGATAGTCACACCTGGGGGTAAAATTCCAACTAATCAATTAAACCAAAGTGTGCTTATTCAACTGGGAAGCCACATTGTCAAAACCACTCTTCTTGTGTTGGGATTGGAAAATGTGGACATTATTCTAGGAGCAAATTGGATGACCTTGCACCAAGTTGTGCTTGATGTAGCCAGTCGTACCGTGAAAGTTAATTCTCCATTCTGCGGAAATTTCACTTTAATTCTGCCTAGTTAGGGTTCTACTCGGTCATGTGCTTTCTCTATGACGGAGTTACCCCTGAAGAAGATCCCAGTGGTCTGTGAGTATGCAGATGTCTTCCCTGATGAATTGCCAGGAATGCCACCGGACCGGGATATTGAATTCGCCATCGAGTTGCAACCGGGAACGGCCCCAATTTCCAAGAGGCCCTACCGAATGCCACCCGCTGAGTTGGCAGAGTTGAAGAAGCAATTGCAAGAGTTGCTGGACAAGGGATTTATTCGCCCAAGCACTTCGCCTTGGGGGTGTCCAACACTGTTTGTGAAGAAGAAGGATGAAAGCTTGAGGCTGTGTATAGATTACCGCCCTCTTAATGCGGTAACTATCAAGAACAAGTATCATTTGCCTCGTATTGATGTTCTTTTTGACCAGTTGGTCGGGGCCAAGGTATTTTCCAAGATAGACCTTCGCTCTGGCTACCATCAGATCAAGATACGAGCAAGTGATATTCCGAAGACGGCATTCTCAACCAGATATGGGCTATATGAATTCTTGGTGATGTCATTCGGGCTGACAAATGCACCAGCCTATTTCATGTATCTGATGAACTCTGTTTTCATGCCGGAATTGGACAAGTTCGTGGTGGTTTTCATCGATGACATTTTGGTGTACTCAAAGAACGAAGAAGAACATGCCGGGCATTTGCATGTAGTACTTCAACGTCTGCGAGAGCACCACCTTTATGCCAAGTTATCCAAGTGTGATTTTTGGCTAAAGGAAATCAAATTCTTGGGTCACGCTATCTCTCAGGCTGGAATAGCTGTTGATCCTGATAAAGTGCAAGAAGTGATGAACTGGAGGCCACCAACGACTGTTCGCCAGATTCGGAGTTTTCTGGGATTAGCTGGTTATTACCGAAGATTTATTCCGGATTTCTCTCGAATTGCTAAGCCTATTACTGAGTTGCTGAAGAAAGAAGTCAAATTTGTGTGGAGTCAGAAGTGCGAAGATGCCTTCCATGCATTAAGGCAGCATCTGACCACAGCACCAGTATTGGCGCAACCCGACAGCAGCAAGCCTTTTGATGTATATTGCGATGCCTCTGGCACCGGGCTAGGTTGTGTCTTGATGCAAGACAACCGAGTCATTGCTTATGCCTCAAGAGCACTCAGGCCTCATGAGCAAAACTATCCCACTCATGACCTCGAGTTAGCAGCAGTGGTTCATGCATTGAAGATGTGGAGGCACTATCTAATGGGAACCCACTAAAACATCTTCACTGATCATAAGAGCCTTAAGTACATTTTTACTCAGGCTGATCTCAACATGAGGCAGAGAAGATGGCTAGAGCTGATCAAGGATTATGACCTGGAGGTACATTATCACCCAGGAAAAGCTAATGTGGTAGCAGATGCCTTGAGTCGGAAGTTGCAATGCAATTGTATTCTGATGGATTCTCGCATTAACACCTTGTGTGATGAGTTGAGCAAGATGCAAATTGAAGTGATTCCTTCTGGTTCTTTGTCTCACATTTCTGTTGAGCCAGCTTTGCAAGACCAGATTATCATGGCCCAGCTCAGTGACAAGGGAGTGCAAATTATCAAGAAGAATCTCCATCAGAAGGTTGAGAAGTATAATTGTTTCCGCCAGGATGAAAAGGGTGTGCTATGGTTCAAAAGCAGATTGGTGATTCCTAAGGACCAGGACCTCAAGAGGAAAATTTTGGATGAGGCCCATCTCTCCAAGTTCTCTATGCATCCGGGAAGCACCAAGATGTACCATGATCTGAAGCCTTTGTACTGGTGGACCAGAATGAAGAGGGAGATAGCCCAGTATGTATCAGAATGTGACACCTGTCAGAGGATAAAGGCAAGCTAGCCCCTCGTTACATTGGACCTTATGAGGTCATCGAAGCATGTGGACCCGTGGCATACAAGCTGAAGTTACCTTCAAAGATGTCTGCCATTCATAGTGTTTTCCATGTATCTCAGCTGAAGAAGTGTGTTCGATTGCCGACCGAGATCATAGCAGAGCCAGAATTGGAGATAGAGCCAGATCTATCGTACCAAGAGTACCCCTCCAAGATTCTGGATGGCAAGGAGAGATCAACTCGGGCTAAATCGATCAAGATGTACAAGGTCCAATGGAGTAATCACTCAGAGGAGGAAGCTACTTGGGAAACCGAGGAATTCTTGAGATCCAACTTCCCCGATTGCCTACCTAAGGAAGCTGGTACGTAATCACACCCCCAACCCCTCCCCCTGCCCTTCGAATCTAATTTTCAAAAATATGATCTTAATTCAGAAAGAAGTAACTACGAAGTAAAACTTAAAAGGACTTCCTTCTGAAGTTGCAAAGAGAATGACATTCGAAGAGCAGTTTTACCCTAATAATAACAATAATCACCCATTTCCTATAAGTCTCACCCTTCGCTTCACCCTGGGAGGACTTTGGCCCGAATCTCGGGACGAGATTCCTTTAAGGGGGGAAGGCTGTGACACCCCAGTGTCACCTAGGGTTCCTCTCAAATGCCAAACCAAGAACCCTTATTTCATGTGAACCAAAGTAAGCATGAGCATCAAATTAACTTAAGTAATAAAGGATTCACCAAGTATATACTTAAAAGTATCATGATCAAAACAATTGAGACCTTGAAAAGGGTAGAATGTGCAACCCTAATTAAAAACCCTAAGTGAGCCCCATGAGCAAAATTCAAGAAATTAAGAAAAAGGGGATGAAAAGTTTAAAATTATGACTTGAGCCAATTATAAAAATTGAAGTATATTTAATGAGCAACAAGAAATGTTGAGAAAGCTTAGCCAAAATAACTCAAATAAAACCCCAAATCAAGCTTCTCATGTGGGGACTTAATGGGAATTCTGAATTTCAGAATTCTGAAATTCAGACCTTGAGCCAAAGATCAGGGATGTTCACCTTGATCCCTAACTCGAATCCTAATGGTCCCATTGACACAATTGTGTCTAACTAACCCCTCTGTCGTGTGCCAGAAGATGGCATTGGGACGCGAGCCCTAGGCACGACAAAAACTTGGATTTGCCTCGGGTTTGGGCAGGGAGACAGACCGGATTTCCTGGCTCCATATCTCTGCAACCAGTAGGCAAAATCCTATGACCCCCACACAAGAATGGTAGCTTGTAGGGAGGAGAAGAGGTTTTGTGCACTGACCAAGGCGAGAGCAGGCTCAGATGAGCGACCACACGCGCCAGAACTTGGGCAGAACGCACGGGCACACGTGTTCGACCCTAGTCGGCACGCCAGAGCTCGCCCAACCCGCGTGCGCGCTCACCCCAGCGTCCGGTCAAGTCCGCCGCGCGCCCACGCCCTCGTCCATGCCCGCCCGCGCCTATAAAGCCTCCCCGGGCGCACCTCACTTCGCCCCGCACTCACCCTCACCGGCCAGCCCCCTTTCCTTAGCTCCGGCGAGCTCAATTCCGCCCGCCATTGCCGCCAGAGCTTCGGCCACCATGGCCAGCCCACCCCAGCCATCCTCAAGTCAAGCTAGTGCTTCGGCTAGCTCCGCCAGTAGCCCGTGAAGCTTGCCAAGCCCTCGGACCCGGCCAGACTTCACCGGAGGCCCGAGATCGACCTCACCGGACTTCGGTCTTCCGCCGCCGCGCGTGGACCAAGCTATCCAGTGAGTCTCCGACCGATTCCTTGCACCCATATCTTCTCTAGCATCCCGTGAACCTCTCTGACCCATCCAATTGCTCTATCTCGCCGTGACCAGGCCGGACTCCTCGCCGCCGACGAGCATCCCCGCCTGCGTGCGTGGACCGACCGACTCCGGCCATCTCCGACGGCGACCCGCACACCGTTGTGATCCCCGAGACCTCCCTACGTCCTCGACCACTTCACCAGAGCAATCTCGCCACCGGTAAGCCCCTCCGCCCTTTCTTCCGCCGCGGTTACTGTTTGAGGTAGGAGAAGGACCTTGGGTTAGGATTTGTAGAACCCGAGGGGTTTTCTGTAACGTCAGTGACTCAGGTGAATAGTAGCTTAAGGACTGATTCGCGAGGAAAACTTAAAACACCCGCCAGGGACCCCAGTGCAAAGTAGTTTTCCATTTAATCAATTCTGTTAACCTTTTTAAATAACCAGAGAACTTATAAAATCCATAATTTGATGAATTCTTAATCAAAAGTTGTCAAACCAATTTTGATAGCTCCTGAATATTATGATCTATCATTTAAAAATGATAAATCCTATGCTTTCTGTTCTAAATTTTAGAGTTTAAAATTAAAAACAGAAACCCACTAAACCTTGTTTAATTAAGGAAAATTTGTTTTTCTTCTGTGCTGAACTTAAGAAAATTTGTAGATGTTCAAACCTAATTTAGACACTGTTTAAAAATAGTAGGAACCCCAGCATTAGAAATTTTGATGTGCTTATTCATTTAAAGCTATTTTGCCCAAAACTTAGAGAAAATCAGAAAGGCATTAGAAATTAATGAACAGTGATTAAGATTATTTTTCCTAGTTGACTTATGTAACAGAGAACCTAGGAAAAATACAGAGACCATTAATTTGGACCAATTTTAAATTAAAATGTTTTATTTAGCTTTATTTGGACTGAAAATCAATTATTAGAGTAGCAAAACTATAACCAAAATGATTAATAAAAATCCAGTGGACTTACAACCACCAGAGCCCCACTACAAAAATAAAGAGCACATCAGCCCAACTTTTTAAGTAAGGAAAATAAATACAAAGTGATAATAAGGCATTATCCAAATAAATCATGAACAACCCCTATTAATGTGATAATGGGCAACCAAAAATTAACTAAGTCCATAATGAGATAAACTACCAGAGAAAAATGCAAACCCATGGAAAAGAAGCAAACTCATACCTATTGCTAATAATTTAAAAGAAAGGCCACTTAATTTAAATAATGCATACCACCCTTCCCTTAAGCAAATAGAGGCCAAACTTCAGAATGATTGCTCTTGCACAAAACAATAACTAAGAAAAATAAGAACCTTGTTGTTAGATGTTTTTCAAATATAGTGGTAATAGAAAGCACCCATTTGGTTAGAAACTTGAGAAAACCCTAGAAAAATAATTAAAAGGTTTTAATAATTAGAAATTTGTATCAGGTCATGTTATAACACCTAAAAGCCAGCAAAAATAAGTTTTGGAGAATTGCCTACTGTTAAGTAATAGTTGTAGTTCAAAGCACCCCTTCTGCCCTAGAATTTAATAATTTTGTCCAGAGAAAACTACTCACTTTCTGATCCCCAAATTTTGAGACAGAGAATCATACACCAGTACCCAGCCACTGTAATTGTTGCAGAATTTTTAGAATTTTATAAAAGCAACTTGTAGTTCAAACCTACTCTAAAACCTTTAAGAGAATAAAAGAAAAGGGAAGAAGAAATAAACCTCACCTCAATAAGTCTAACTTGAAAACTTATCATTTCTCCCTAAGACTTAAAAGGAAATCAGTGGAACCCCAAAATTTAATCTACTACTTACCTTAGCTAAGTTTAAACCAATTTACCAAGTATACCCCACCCAAGGGACTTATATAAGCAAGTTAACCTGGTTTAACTCAAGAAAGATCATACACCTTTAAAGTTGTAATTTCTAAAAGCACATATCATATCATGCATATATCTTACACATTGCATTCATTAGATTGTAATCTTGTCGACGGAGAGTACGTGCTCATCCCCGAGCAAGGATCTGTCCAAGAGGAGGACCAGGAGCAGGCTTCAGAGGCTGCTATTGAGGATCTCCCCGCAGCCCCAGCAATTGAAGGCAAGCCCCGGTTTTATGCATAACCTGTTAATTATGCTATTTTACTACACTTAATGCTTGTAGGATTGCAATGTGCACTTAAGTGTAGGAGTTGCTTGAAACCTCTAGTTGCATGAACCTAGGATTCCTTTTGAGATGAATACTAGTATGCTAGGTCGAGTAGCTGCTTGCTAATCAGGATCTCGATAGAAGTTGAGTGATTTTCTAGCACTCGCGCGAGGTCAGGAATTGATTGTATTCATCTTGATAATGGGATATATGTTGGTCTATGGACTTGGATCCAGGGAGGATGCCTTGTCCATGAGACGGGAAAAATGAATTAAGGATTAATGTGTGGATACCTGAGTCAAGCTTTTGAACGTACTAAGCACATGCCGGGAAAAATGGTAACCGGTAAACCTAGTACCTGATTGAAACCGGGCGCGAACTTTATCCCTCATGCGACCTGAGACTGGGTCTCCCATGCTAGCTATGGTGGGTACAAGTGCGGTCACTGCACGGCGGCAGCCGGGGTCAGTGGAGCATTGTATGCCAAGGCGGTGAGGCCTGGACGCGAACGGGGAATCGATGGGGACGGTTGTCATGTGTGGGGTCGGAGTACCCTGACATACCGTGTGTTTAGGTTTACCTTGCAAGGTTTAAAACTCGATTCGAATCGTCTACTTCTCGCAGCTAATGAGACTGCTTGATTCCTTGTACTGCATCGAGTAAGAAGTGAAATGTGGTTACATGAGATATCTTGTTGATTGAACTAATTGATTGTTACCATGTATGCTTAGAAGGAGCAAATCTAGCTGAGTTAAAGATGATAGAATTTGAAAAACTAAAAATTGATTTTAGAAACAGCTAGTGCTTTTGGAAAACCAAACCCCTCAGCCAAACAGTTGCATAGTCTAGAGGTAGAGGAGTAGACTCCTCACACCGGTTAAGTCTAGCTGAGTATTAGTATACTCAGCCTTGCTTGTGGCACAATTTTTGCAGGTACCATTCAGGAAATGGTTGATGGTGTGACTTGGCCTACCACCCTGCCACCGGGTTGGACGGTCGAGTGGGATGTTGCTCCGGCAGGAAAGGAGCACGAGGAGTAGTGGGCTAGGCCTTGCCCAATTCCTCGATACCGACGACATCGATTATCCGCTGCACTTTATTTTATGAACTCTATTTGCTACTCAAAAACTCCGATTTGTGTAATAACTCCGTACTTAATTTGAGGTTTCCTGTTTTATTGTATTTCTTCTGTGACTCACCTTCGAGTGAGATTGTGGAATTTGATCCTGGTTAAGTGGCTCTATCAGACTAGATCTGAAGGACTGACGGATTATTCCGATTTAAGTGTGTTACGGCCCCTGAGGCGTGACATGGGCACTTAAGCTGGAATAATTCGGGTGGTTCTGCCACAACGCCGAGCCGCCTCCCCACGCCGCGCCCACTCCGAGCAGTCGTCCCACGCCACGGCCCCCTCCACCGTTGCCACGGTAATGGTTTTACTTAGTTTATAGTAATTAGTTAGCTAATTTACTTGATATAATGTATAGATTGATAGCTATTCACTTGTTAGTATAAATAGTTAGCTAGGTATTTATATGTAGGATACTTGTAGCATTTTGTTTAGCACATTGATATCACATGGTTAGCATATTGTTTATTATGTAGCTATCGTGCAGTATTCTATGTTGGCAACCATCGTGTTGTTGTTTCTTTGCAGGTTTTAGAAACATCACTTTATAGTGGAGGTGCTGCCGATTTTTTTATTGACAATAGTAATTTTTGTACATAGGTGTTCTTCCGACTTGACCTTCTCCACCGTTAGCTGGACTCGTACATTATTCTCAGGTATACATTGTTTTCGTAATTTCGGTTAATGTGGTCATTTATTATTTACTATATAGTTATTAGTTAATAAGTAGTTACTATTTATTTATTACTTAGTAAGTTCCTCGCCGCCCGCGAAGAAGAGAGCCCGCCGTCCGTCCGTCCACACCGCTGTGGCGTGCCGTGCGCGTGCCGTGGCGGCGGCCGTGCGCGTGCCGTCTTTTAAATGTTATTTATCTTTTGTTTAATTAGCCTTTTGAAATGGACGGTGAGCGGAGGGTGATGTCTTTTGTTTAATCTCCGAGATATTTTTTAATGTTTAGAGTTCAGTTTTAATCGTTAACCGTAGTGAACCGTATGCGTCACCCGTTCGGGAACGGCGAACGTCACATTGGCTTGTGAGGTTCGCCGTTCCGGAATTGTCCACGTATTTTGGACAGCCTGAGAGTGTAAGCCGATGCTTGTGATTTGTGACATGTGCCTTACGATTGATGCGGAATTTCGGTTGTGTAACCCAGTTGTTCTCCAACACACCATGTTCAGACGTATGCTTGGAGAGCAGCGGGGTTATGCTGTCGAAATTTCGCGGCAATCATAGGCTACACGTCATAAATCACAAGCATCGGCCTACACTCTTGGGTGGGTTTAGGGCCTTTACCTAATAGGGAGTTCACCTAAGCCACGGACGATCGTTGATGTTCTTTGACTTTTGTTTAGCCTTTGAAATGGACGGTGATCGGAGGGTGATGTATGACGGGTGGAGAAAGGATGGGGCACATTCGAATGAATGGATGGGTGTAACAAAGGCTTTTCTTGAGCACGCTTTCAAAGATGCAACTGGTCGTCTAGTGATGTGTCCTTGCAATCGCTGCGAGAACAAGTGGCCTCAGAAGAAGGAAGAAATGGAGAAACACCTTTGCAAAAGTGGGTTTATGCCGAACTACCTTGTATGGTACCGGCATGGAGAGTCTATTAGACACGTTGACGCGGAGGTGGAGCTTGATGACGATCATGATAGGATGGACGACATGTTGCATGATCTTGGTAGGGAGGTTGAAATGAACGCTGAGGAGTCGGGGCAGCTTCCACGCGATGCTCAGGAATTCTTCTGGCTACTCGCTGCGGGAGAAGAGAGACTGCACGAGCACACTCAGATGTCAGTTCTTGGGACTCTCACAAGACTAATGGCGATAAAGTCGAAGCACAACATTTCAAACGGTGCTTACAACAACATCGTCCAACTGATGGGCGAGGTTCTCCCGAAGAATCATAAGTTGCCAAAGAATATGTACTTCGCAAAGAAGATGTTGGCTGGTCTTGGGATGACATATGAGAAGATCGACGTGTGTCCCAACAGTTGCATGCTATTCTTTGAGGAGGATGACAAGCTGGACCGTTGTAAGCATTGCGAAGCTTCTAGATATGTCGAGGTGACAAATGATGAGGGTGAATTGGTAGTTACGAAGGTCGCAGCTAAGCAACTTCGTCGGTTGCCCATCATTCCTCGGCTTTCAAGGTTGTTCCTCAACAAGGAAATAGCTCTGCATATGACGTGGCCAAAGAATGGTGTACGTCTCGTCACTGATTCAGACATAATGGTCCATCCGTCGGACGGTGATGCGTGGAAGGCATTTGACGAGTTTGATCCCAAATTTGCAAACGACCCTAGGAGTGTACGGCTTGGTCTATCAACGGACGGATTCACACCTTTCAATACCAGTGCAAGCCCTTACTCGTGTTGGCCTGTCTTCATTGTGCCATATAATCTTCCTCCTGAGTTGGTCAATAAAGAAGAGTTCATGTTCCTTGCACTAGTCATCCCAGGCCCCGAGCATCCAGGGCCAAAGATGAATATGTTTGTTCGCCCTTTAATTGAAGAGCTGAAACAATTGCGGAGAGGTGTGAAGGCTTATGACAGCCATACTGAAAAGGAGTTTACCATGCGCGCTGCTTATTTGTGGTCAGTGCATGATCTGCTGACGTATGGAGATTGGTCTGGATGGTGTGTTCATGGTCGGTTGTGCTGTCCCATATGTATGAATGATACGGATGCATTCAGATTGAAGCATGGTGGGAAAGTGTCATTCTTTGATGCTCATCGACGTTGGACTCCATTCAAGCATGATTTCAGGAATTCGCTTACTGCATTCAGAAGTGGAGCCAAAATCAGAAATGGGCCACCAAAGAGGCAAACTGCACCGCAGATAATGGCATGGCACGCTTGTCTGAAGCAAGGAGAAAATGATAGGTTCCAAGGCTACGGGGAGGACCACAACTGGACCCATATTTCATCAATATGGGAGCTTCCGTATGCAAAAGCCTTGATCATGCCGCACAACATAGACTTGATGCACCAAGAGCGTAAAGTTGCTAAAAGCATCATAAGCACATGTTTCGATGTGACTGATAAAACGAAAGATAATATGAAGGCAAGAAAAGACATGGCTGAAATTTGTAAGAGAATGATGCTCGAGTTGAAAGTTAGAGATAAAGGGCATGAGAGTAGGCCACGAGCTGATTACTACCTCAAGCCGGATGAAAGGAAAGAAATATTTAAGTGGTTGAAGAATCTAAAATTTCTAGATCGATATGCGGCAAATCTGAAACGGACAGTCAATCTGAAGACCGGTAAATTGATCGATTTGAAAAGCCATGACTACCATATTATTATGGAGAGGCTGATGCCCGTGATGTTTCGAGGCTATTTTAAGGATGAGCTTTGGAGCATATTTGCAGAGCTGAGTTACTTCTATAGGGAAGTATGCGCAAAGACGGTATCGAAGAGGTTGATGCAGAAATTTGAGAAAGAAATTCCAATTCTTATTTGTAAATTTGAAAAGGTTTTCCCGCCAGGATTCTTCAATGTGATGCAACATCTAATTGTACATTTGCCTTGGGAAGCTTTGGTAGGTGGACCAGTGCAATTCAGGTGGATGTATCCTATAGAAAGGGTGTTGAAAAAGCTCAGGACGTCTGTTCACAACAAGGCTAGAGTTGAAGGGTGTATTGCGGAGGCTTTTGCCCTTAAGGAGATATCTCAATTCTCAACTAGGTATTTCGCTCGAGCCAACAATGTGTTTGCGCCTTCAGTGCGACTTCATGTCGAAAATGAATCACCCCAAAGCACCCTTCAATTTTTTGCGAATCCGGGTAAAGCAGTTGGAAAAGGGAGTGTAAGTCACATTGAAGGATCAGATTTGAACACGCTAATGCTATATATGTATAGCAATATTGACAGCACACAGGAGGCGTTCGAGTAAGTTTTCCTCATAGTTACGTCCATTTTCTCATCTCATAATTTCTATAGTGTGTAATCTCCATGTTTCTAATATGTCCAGCATGTTTGATGAAGAATGTTGGAAATCTACTAGTAAACCTACGACCATCCAATTAGAAAATCTTCGACGTGATGGGTTGAAAGGTGGACCAAACTTCGTGCAGTGGTTTCATAATTATGTTAGTAATTGTCGTTCTCTCATTGTCCATACTTAATCTTTGAATTTTGGACTTGGAAGATATAATGCATATACTAATTCCTTGTATAGGTTTCCAAAAACTCTGTGCACCCGGACTTGCAGCTAATGGCACATACCTCTGTGTCCGTCTGGAACTATACTCGCTATGATGTAAATGGATATCGCTTCCGAACCGCGAAATTGGAGAAGAGTCGACCATTGGCAGCCACCACCAATAGTGGTGTGTTGGCAAGTTCATATGTTGACGATGACAAAGTAGTGGACTATTACGGTGTTCTTCAAAACATTGTAGAGTTGATTTTCGATGGCCCCAAGGAACTTAAAGTCGTGTTTTTCGAGTGCGACTGGTTTGATGCTCATAGTGGGACTCGTGTCGACAAGTATGGTAATGTCGAGGTGAAGCATAGCTCTAGGATTTCGAGCAGTATGAGCGATGTTGTCCTTGCAAATCAGGCAAAACAGGTGTACTACCTGCCATATCCTCACCCAAGCCTTAGTGCTTGGTGGGTTGCAATCAAAGTCAACCCACAAGTCATCGCTCCAGAGAGTGCTGACTATGTGAGTACGAGCAGGGACAACGATGATGCTGTTTTCAACTAGAAGCGGCGTCGAATCAAGACATAGCTCACCGATTCCATGTGACCAATGGAGAAGGCCTTGAAAATCTCTGTTGCAATTCAAGTGACTTAATTGAAGAACCTAGGTCAAAGCGCAAATGACCTGTCGTCATTAGAAGATCAGTAAGGATCCAACGAAATCAAGAGCGTATGAATAAACAACGAGCCGAAGAAGCATCATCGGATGCGGATGACTTTTGATTAGTATGTTTCTTTTAGTTAATCAATTAAGCTATGTATTCCAATTTTCACATTATTAATTTTCATATTATTTGTTTCATATACTGTGGTTTGACATTAATGTATCTATAGTTGAACATGTTCAAGCATAGGAGATCGAGGAGTGGGGGCAGCGCGGCTAGCGAGGACAGCTCAGGCAGTGGGCTTTTTCAGGGCACCTCACAGAGCCAACAGAGGCAGCAGCAACTTCTCGACTGTCTAGACGAAGTGCAGGGTGAGGAGGATGAGCAGGAGGCTCCTCAGCAGGATGCTCATGTGCAGGGTGAGGAGGGTGAGCAGGATGAGGAGGGTGAGCAGGATGAGGAGGTTGACCCTATGGGGGCAGGCAGCGCGGGCGACGCGTTAGATGGTTCTACGTCCTTCAGGTATTATTATGCATATTAGTTTAATTGATATTAGTTTTTAATCATTTCATCATATTGAATTTACTTGTATACTTAGGTATAAGAAGAGCAATGCGCTTGGTCCGAGACCTGCCGAGAGGAGGCTCATCCGGCCGCATGGAGAATGGTGGGGCTTATTTTTGTTGTGTTAATTTTTTAATGTGAACGTGATTGCACTGGTTTACTTGTTTTATTAATGTTTGTAGGTCATGGGAAGACTTGACTTGGGACGGTACAGGCACACGTCCCAAGGTGAACGCGGTGTTGGGTAGCCTCTGTCGCTTCTACTACCCTGGCATGGTGGAGCTCAATGGCGAGAGGTTCGCGGCTATGCAGTGGGCCGACTGGGGTCTGAAGGACTATGTCCAGCCAGAGGAGCCAGGGGAAAGCAGTAGCGGAGGGGGAAGTTCGGAACAAAAACGAAGGACTTGTTAGGTGGCTGTGTGGGACGAGTTCTGGGTGAGTTTACTTTCGTATATAAGCAATTCACTGAATTATTGCTTCTCCTAATCTTACTTTAACTTAACTTCTCCATTGATATGTAGGGGAGGTTCCAATTGCCGAATGAGATCGAGGAGGATCAGGCTCAGTGGGCACGTGTGAAGAGGCACTTTCGGAAGTGCGCTGATAAGGTAATCAAGGATGCCATGTACAATGCTCGCATCGCGGCCGTCAACTACTACTACAAGAAGATAAAGGGGCAGAAAATGAGCAAAGCATTAGGGGCCAATGAGATCTACCTCACAGAGGAGCAGTACCTGGAGAGCGTTGTGGATTGGCTGGCGAAGGACATGGAAGCCTGGAGGTGGTTGGCTAAGAGATGGGTGTCGCCTGAGTGGATTGCAGAGTCCCAGAAGCACCGTACCAACCGTGGCACTGAAGGACCGGGGCACAGGTACGGCGCTGATGGACACCTTGGTACCACACGCCGCATGGTAAGTATATAAATCAAACTTGTATGTTACATCTATGAAAATTCTATGGTTTAACTCTTCTTTTTCATGCAGGAAGCTGAAAGTGGAGTTGCTCCAAGTTTTATGGAGGTTTACGTCCGTGGTCACCGTGGCCCTGATCCGGCGAACCCTGATGAGCTATGCAGCGAGGCGGCAAGGGAGAAAATGGTAAACAAGTTTTTATTTACGAATTAAATTGCATGTTTTGTGTCTAACTCCAACTCTAACTTTCTTTGCAGAATGCATATGGGGAGGAAATGACTCAACGCCATGGGCCTGATTTCGACTGGATGCATTCAGACTTAGATGCCTCGGCGTTGTACCACAGTGGTGGGGGTAGAAAGCATGGCAGGTGAGGTGGTTGTCTTTGATTCGATAATTCCATTAACAAGAATGTGTCCACTTAATGGCTCAACTATGTGTATCATGCAGGTTTGCCTTTGACACCGGCATTGTGGAGTACAACAGGACAATAGGTCAAGGGAAGGCATCGTCTTCGGCAGGGAGTTCTCGCTCCTCCAAGTCTGCTCGAGAGGCTTAGCCGGAGGAGGAGACTCGGGCAGCACAGGAGCAGGCTCGAGCAGCACAGGAGCAGGCTCGAGCAGCGCAGGAGCAGGTCGGACAGCTGACGCAGTATATGGCTTCTTATTTTCAGGTAATTCGTCTATCTCATCATGTGTCATTGAATTCAAAGTATAATGTTGCGATTCTAACGTTTCATCCATTTGCAGGAAATGACTACTCGACTTGGCCCTGATATGAACTTGCCCGCTTTTCGCCCTCCCCAGGTAACACTATCTGAACACTTCAATTCCATAGCAACTCTTTTTTTATTATCAAAAATGGCTCGCAAGCATAAGGATGAGGACAGTGGCCAGGACAAGCTCCAGCGTCGCAGCCACAGTGGACCGGTGTTGGGTGGACGCAGGTACCTCCAGGCACTTGGACGCCTCCACCACCCCAAGGATCGCGGCCAGTCCCAGGATGGGTGCCACCGGTCTCCCAGCCACCGACGGGCTCTCAGCCATTTCAAGCGTGGATGGCACCGCCACCGACGGGGTGGGTGCCACCACCGCAGGGGTGGCCAGCACAACAGTATCCGTGGATGCATGCACAGCCTCCTCATCACCATAGATCATAGGTGACGTTCCATGTTTATTTTTATGCAAATGGTGACCAAACATAGCAATGTATAGGTATAGGGATAGCAAAACACAACCTTATTTGAATGATTGATGAATTGTAGGGTTCATCGTCACATGCTCAGGGATCGGAGGGTGCTGTCAACGTCCAAGACTTCTTCGTCCATGGTTCTAGAGGCAGTGGCCAAAACTCCCACAGCCCGCAGGAGTGAGTAGTGAGTAGTGAGTTTGTTTGAATGTGTATTGATTGTGAATGTTTCAAACTATGGATGTGTATGGCCAAAACTCCCACGAAAACTATGTATGGACTATGGACTATTTATGTACTATGGAAGGTTGTGAATGTGTTTTGTGAATTGTGTATTTTGCTTGTGAATCTGTATATGTGAATTGTGATATTGTGAATTGTGTATTTTGCTGTCAATTGAAAGGTGCACAAAGTTCTGTTTGGGGGGGTATCATGAATTTTCGTCGGCCTGATTGCAGGCCGACGAAAATACGGCCCAACTATTTTCGTCGACCACCGAGGCCGACGAAAATAGTCAGCCGACCAACTATTTTCGTCGACTTTGGGGAAGCCAACGAAAATAGTTGCCTATTTTCATCGAACTTATTTTCGGCGGCCTGCCGACGAAAATAGTATATTTTCGTCGGTTTACGCTTATTTTCGTGGGTTTTTGGCCCACGAAAATTTAGGTGTTTCCTGTAGTGATTCATTGTATGTATAGAAGTGATGTCCTCATCAATCCGGTATGCTTTAGTGTCAATAACAGAAGAGGGAACCAAATTTTTAGTAGCAAACATTCAATACTATAATGTGTTAGTGAATCTCATTATTCGTTTTTTGTTATAGGCGCAGAGATTAAATCGAGTCTGGGATGGTCTTTTAGACTCCATTAGACAGATGCAAGTCTCTACCGATGAGTTGAGGAGGTTGAGCGGCCACAACCATGTGCCTGAGTATGTAGAGTATGTGCACAAGAATAACCTGGTTAATGCCATGAGTGTTGTTACTGAAATTGCAGAAGGTCTAGACACTATGAGCACGGATCTGGAGCAAGTTCTTATTGGTCCGCAACCTCTACTTGAGGATTATGAATCCCTTGGCTTGTACGATGATTTCCAATCCGATAGTGATGTTGGTGGTGACTGTAATGAGCAGTGTGTTTCAGATGAAGACAACTCTCTGGACTCAGATGAGATCAATGATCGTCGTCTATCACATATGAATGAGCGTATCTGAGATATTTGTTTGTGAGAACTAAGTCGAATGATCCAGTTTGTGGTATGAACAATGTATGAACTAGTTTGGCAAGTCCAATGATCTGGTTTATGTAAGGATACCGGGATAACTAGTATGAACTAGTTTGGTTGTTTGTGAATGTATCCAATTTCAAAAAAAAATGTCTGTGACCTGTGAATGGTCTGTTTGTGACCTGTTATCCTGTGTGGTCGCATCATGTCTTTGACCTGTGAACATGTGTATTTGAACATGTCTGTGACCTATGAACATGAGCAGAAACACATAATACCAGCTTGCTTCGTTTTTTTCTGTCTATGACAGACAACACGACCATTAGTGGGAAGAAAGAAAAAAAGAAATCTGCTTCGTTTTTTCTTTCTCCGATTAGTCTAAGCTAAGCACTGCCCTGGGTAAGGGTAAGCGATACATGACTTACACATTAAAACATACATTTTCCATCAGCGTACAAATAGCACAGGAATTTTCAATAACAAGCCTCATTGTTCCAACTTACACATTAAACCATACATGTTCCATCAGCATACACACTTCCAATACAACACTACAATTTCAAAGCCTTTTGCCCTTCCTTGGAGTGAGTTTATTAGCAATTGCCCTCTTCATATGTCTTGGTGGAGTGACATGACTTGTTCCTTCCTGATGTGTCACAGTTATTTCCTGTGTAGGATCTGAAGCATCCTCCACATAGATTTGGTTCCTACACATATGGACATGGTGGTATAATTGTCCACAGGCTGGAAATGACACAAATAGTGCATAGCTGTTACTACATACCTAGTATTGTCTTTCTGGAGTGGTAGGATTTGCAAAATGATCCATCCCCATTAGTTGTCTTTTTGGACTACTACCACTAGGTTCGTCGGTAAGTAAACCAAGCACCCTTCCTATCTTAGCACGACTCTTCCTACAAATTCAAAAATACATCTTCAAATCGAGTATCATACGGAACAAAAAATATGTGATAAAATAGGTTATAATGAGCGCCAAGGCATGTGGGCATGGTTTTCCGGAGACTTGCCACTCCCTACAAGAACATGTGTGATTTATAATATTTGGGACATGCCTAATAATTTTGTGTGAATCTGTTATCTCTGTCACCTCTGCCTCTTCCCTACCCCCTTCTTTTACCTTCAAGTGACCCAATTGCCTAGACAAAACGTTAAGTTGACTTACGATAATAGGCAGCATGACAAGCATGACATGGCCTTCAAAAGTTTCACCAATTCTTCTTCTTCTTCTTCTTGCATAGAGCTCCATGAACTTTGTCCTCAATGAATCTGCTAGGTCCGTAATTGAAGATCTTTTAGGTCCTTGACCCAATTGTTCCAAACCTCAGCAAGATTGTTTGTAATAAAATCACATAATCTCTTCACAAAATTTTCTTCTAGACCAAAGCAAATGGTGATGCTTTTCCAACCATGGTTTGACCTTGTCACTAGCTTCGAATACCTTGTTAATCAAATATTCATGGTACTGTGGTTGGGATGTGCACTACTACTTTCTGTAGGAGCATTACTAAATACCACTTCAGTGACACCAGAGTTAGAACCGAACTGTGTTCTTTTATCCTCAACATCAACAAACAAATGCAACTTCTTATCTTTTTTTGTCACAAAAAGCAAGGAACAAGTCAGAATCTTCTACCAACTTCTCTTCCCCAGCAGTGCCCATGTTATAAACAGAAACAACTGCTTCCTGGCCACTTCCCCAATTCACCACTGCAGCTAGATCCTTCTGTAGAACTGACATACTATACGAGCGAGAATCTACAACCCATTCACTGTATTTGCGCGACATATCAAGAATACTACCATCATCCAACTTAGTAGTAAACTGACTGAACTGAACACATAATGTAAATGCCGCTTCCGAATCAATCCTACCCAACAAGACAAAAAAATTAAGCATCAGTTCAGGTCCACTGATGCTTTGCCCTATCCTAACAACATTTACAGTTCATGAACCAATATGTGAGAATGTATAGGATGAGGGTCTTACCCTAAAGGGGAACAACTGAGATCCATAGATAGCCTCACCAAACGATCGTCAAACCAATAGGAGCATAACAGTACATCGTCGCCTGCACAGTCAAACCTTGAGAAATTTCAGTATTTGGGATGAGGGATTTCTGCGAGGATTCAATAAATCACCAAACCAAGAAGATGAGGGATTTACTCACACTGTTCGACACACAAATGAAGGAAAGGGAGGGAGGACGTCGTCTGCGAGGACAACGAACGACAACCGGCGGCGGACAGATCTCTCCGCTATCCGGTCTTCTGCGACAGAGTTCACAAATGACCTGTTGACTACGACAGACTTGTGCAGACCGAGAACACCAAGTTGACTGCAATGAACTCTGCTGCCAATTTGCATACGTGGGCTACTTGGTCACCGACGGAAAGGAGATCGTCGAGACGGCGGTGCTGTACAGTTCTCACTAGAGAGAGGAGGCGTCAGGCTTCAAGGAAGCGACGACAGTGATGTATACTGAAGAGAGCATGGTCAAAACCGTCCCAAATTTTTGAATGTGAACCCTAAACGAGTGACTGGTGCTTAAACAGAAGTAATCGTCGAAGAAACACACGAATCAAAAATTTGATGAGAAGAAGTGTCAAATTCTAAAAGACAAGCGAATAAGTCCTTATATTGACATATTGGCCCTGTTTGGCACAGCTGCTGCTTGTTGAAAAAGCAGCTTATCTGATAAGCTGGTGAAAAACAGCTTCTGCTTGTTGGCTGCTTTTAGTGTATTCTGAGAAGCAGCTGAACTGATAAGCTGCTGCAGAAGCTATCTGTTTGGTAGAACTTCTGCTTAAATTTGTGAAGAAGCTGAAAATAAGCTGTGCCAAACAGGGCCATTGACAGGCACACGAATTGAGTCCCAAAATCTGAAATTTCTCGCCAGGAGCCATCCAAACGGGCCCTTTGTCCGGCTAGTTTGAAACCCAATTGCTCGGTTGCTCCCGTTGTCCTCTCCGCGGGGTGCGGCCTGGCTTTTCCCTTCTCGGCTTCTGCCGTTCGCGTGCGGCCGTGCGTCCTCTCTTTCTTTCTCGGCGCCTCTGTTTCTGGCGGCCGCGACTGGCCCAGCGCCACCGCCGACCTAGCCAGGTGACCAGGTCTTCGTCAGGACCATAGCCAGCGAAGAACACCCAAGTACCCAACAGGTATGCCCACTGCACTGCACCTCTTCCCCTCCTGTGCGAAACCGAGCACTCAAACCCTAATCCCTAGTGCAAGCTATTTGTATTCGGATCTGATTCACTTGAACTATATTCATGTGTTGTGCTTATTTACTTTGGTTTGTTTGCAAAAAATATCGGGTGTATATGTGTACAGCCATGTCCTATACTGGCTCCGCCCCTGATTTTGATGCACTGTGATGATTGTGTGATAATGCCCAGATGAGTTCGAAGAAGGTTCCGTACCACAAGCATAGGGAGGCTGAGGAGGCGAGGAAGAAGGTCAGGGGTTCAAGTCCCTTCTAACCTTTTCATGTGACACTTATTTTTCCCTTGTACTGGGTGTTCATATTTTGTTTGACTGCTTTGGTGTGCGAAGAGGGAGGAAGATGAAGCAGCACGTGTATATGCGGAATTTGTTGAGTCCTTCAAAGGTGATAGTTCATCTGGGGCTAAGTTTATCCGAGGTGGTGTGATTGACCCCAATGCAAAGCTGAAGACTGACTCGGAAGGTTAGTGGAAGGGGTTTCATTTTTGCATACTTTCTCATAGTTGCCTTCCCACTCTGTAGTTTCAATATCTTCCAAGATGGATATATGCATTGTTTCTTTTATCGCTCCAATTGATCAAGAGATCGGCCTTTTTATTCATTCGGCAATGGCAGGTGGAAAATCCAAAGATGGGGGGTCTGTTCCAAAGAAGGGCAGTAGGTAAACGGCAAAAATACTTGATTTCTAGAAGATGGTATCTTGTGGTACCACTGTTACATCTTTAGATGGTCATGCAACTAATATAACCAGAATTCAGGGACAAGACCTAGTTTTGATTGCCTTATGCTATATACTCGGCACATCTCTCTTCATTACAGTAATACTTCTTGAGATGTCTGCTAATTGAACTTTGAAGCTGTAACCAAATGCTGAATGCACTTTAAAACAGTGATAAGGGTAATCTGAAGAAGAAAATTGTTTGCCAGTCTTATGAATAGTCATGCCATCTTGTTTCATGCCTAGTGTTTTATTTGCACTTATCCTGTAGTTTCAACCTGATGGAATAATTCATTGTTGCTACATCAGCTTGTGATGGTATTACATTAGCTCATGTTTTGCCTTTGTTTGATTCCATATTTGTTTATTTATGGTGTTAGCACTTCTATGGAGGTCAAAATGTTTCATCATTAGGTGACCTTACATTAGTGTTTTTGACCGTCTAATAAAAATGCAGTAGGGTTTCGGATAGGCATGCTGGGTATCTACCTTATAGAACTGTGGATTATTATGATGGATGTATACTAGTCATATAATTCAGTGATTTATCTGAACTTGGGTACCACGTTTAATCTGCATTTCTGTGTTTCCGGTGGTTATTTTCTATTAATGTACAAATGTCCTTTTAAGATGTGTTTGGTTCAGGGGATGGTGACTGGGGAAGGGGCTATCCCATTTTGAGGGGTTTGATTGCATCCTGCCCACTCCACCATCACACACACACAAAATCTGGGATAGGCTAATCCTGCCAAAACTGGGCAGACTATGCCATCCTCTCACTCCTTGATCTCTTGAGTCTTGACATCATGGGTCATGCCTTCTAATCCCTCCACATCACTCACCGACAGAAAACTATGATCATCTCATCCCTCATACCATACCATACAACTAACTGGAATAATCTTGTTCCTATTCCTAATAGCAGGGATAACACTATCCCGTCCCACCTTGCCCCCAAACCAAACACACCCTTAGATGGTATGAGAACATTGTGTTGAGTATGGAAGTTGGAATATGTGAAACCCTAACCCTATAACCCTAATCTAGGGTTGGGATTATATTATATAGAGGAGTTAGGTGGTCCAAGCCCATTACAATAGGGGTAACTAGGTAATTACAGGAGAACCCTAACCCTAACCCTAACCCTAACCCTAAACATGAGTCTAACACCCCCGTAGTCTCAACTCTATCCTATACAGATGTTGAGACTGGATTGGAACTCAGTGAATGCACTCAACGACAACCCCTTGGTGAAGATGTAAGCGAACTACGAGGTGGTCAGGACGCGGAGAACGCGAACGTCACCAACGGCGACACGCTCGCGGACGAAGTGAAGCTTGAGCTCTACGTGTTTCTTGCACTAATGTTGCACGGGGTTGGTGAAGAGGTAGACCGTGCTGATGTTGTCGTAATAGACGAGGGTGGAGCGCTCGAGGGGGCTGTGGAGCTCCTGAAGAAGCTGGCGGAGCCAAGAGACCTCGACCACGTCGTTGGCCACAACGCGGTACTCGGCCTCAGCGTTGGAGCGAGAGACGACGGGCTGCCGCTTCGAGGCCTAGGAGACGAGGTTGGTGCCTAGGAACACGACGTAGCCAAATGTGGACCGACGTGTGTCGGGGCAACCAACCCAATTAGTGTCGGTGTAGACCATTAGCTCTAAAGTCGGGGAGGGTCAAAGTAGAAGGCCGTAGTCGATGGAGCCGCAGAGGCATCGGAGCATCCGCTTGAGAGCGGTGAGGTGGGGCTCCCGCGAGGTGTGCTTGTGAAGGCACATTTGCTGCTCTGGTAGGCTGTCACGTCGGCGACTTGGGCCTTGTCGTCCTCGGAGAGCTTTGCTTAGGTGTCGACTGGCGTGGACCAACGCTTGTAGTCGGACATGCCAGCTCGCTCTAGAATGTCAAGAGCGTACTGGCGCTGATGAAGGAATAGGCCCTAGGGCCACCGGTCCACGGTGATCCCGAGGAAGTGGTGGAGAGGGCCTAGGTCTTTCATCACGAACTTGTGCTGAAGGGCGGCGATTGTATGCTGAAGCAGGGCACCATTGGACGTCATGAGCATGATGTCGTCGACAAAGAGGAGGTAGATGATGTCGTCGCCGTGCCGATGAATGAACAGGATGTGTCCGACTTGGCATTGACGAAGCCGAGGGAGCCAAGTAGGAGGCGAAGCGGTTGTACCAAGCCCTCGACGCCTGCTTGAGGCTGTACAGGGAGCGGTTCAGCAGATAGACCAGGTTCGGGCGAGCGGAGTTGTCGGGTACCAAGGAGTCGGTTTCCCTGAGAAGCTCGCAAACCCAGAGAGGTGAGACAGACGACCAAGTCCCTGCCAAGCAACCTAGTGAGGCGGGACGGACGACCAAGTCCCGGCCGAGCAATCCAGCGAGGCGAGACGGACGACCGAGTCCCCGCCGAGCAACCCAGCGAGGCGGGACGGACGACCAAGTCCCCGCTAAGCAACACAACGAGACGGGGCGAATGACCAGCTCCCTGACGACCAAACCTGCAAGAGGAAAGGGTCGACCCGATACTATTAAGCCATGTTGGGTGGACAAGACGCGACATTACCAAACCATGTCTGGGCCATGTGTACAGTATCGAGTGGGACCTTAGCATTCGAGTCTCCACAGTAACGACCCACATACCACAAAGGACAGGACAACACGCCATACCTTGTGTATGCCCACGCATGCTGGAAGGTGACGCAACAACCATGACGAAAGATGAAGCCGTACTGAACACGACCCTCAACCTCACCGTGAGCGTGCTCTGCGGGACTCATCAGGTACCGCTACGTTGACATCGAACAAGCTACAAGGACTTGTACGCCGGATGGACGAAACATAGCGCCATACCAAGAGTACGGTGGCGCACGACACGTTAGAAGTTGCCATGCCGCGTGTGAGCACACCTCGAGACTGACCCAGGGAGGCCGCCACGCACTACCGCGCGAGACGTCAGCTGCAGATCTCTCTCCCTCTCTCTTTCTCTCAGATGTAAGGCCCATCCCTTGAGGTATGAAAGGGGGAGTCTTTCTCCCTCTTTTCAGACACAAGCACATTTGCTGTAACACGCTCCTGAGCAATACATCGATCAACGCTACACTGGACTAGGGCCACGACCTGAACCATTATAACCCCCTTCGCCTCAGCTCCTTAGCTCGATCCTCGTGATTCACCGTTCGGAGTGGTCCATGCTTGCATCCCCCACCGAACACAAATCTATTGTCCCCCTCGGTTTTTGAAACAACGTCAGTTGGCGCGTCAGGTAGGGGACCGTTAGCATTCCATGTGACATCTTCCACTCTGATGGCTCGCACTTCAGCTCTGTTCTTAAGGCGTCACCTAGGCGCCGCCTAGGCGTCCGGGCGGTGGTCTAACGCCTTGGACCGCCTTACCGCTTTAAAAACCATGCACTTCAGTGTTCACTAGCGGCAAGAGCTTCGCTCCAGGAAGCCGCATCACGTTCGGCTCTCTCGACTTCCTCGCTACCGCCACCGGCGAACCCCGCCTCGTCCACTCAGACAACATCCGTGGCGGCTCGCTGACATCTGGCGCGCCAGGGGTTGCAAGGGCAGCGCAAAAGGTCTGCGTGGTCCACCACGATGATCATCAGTCGAGCCCCATGGTGTACGAGGTTGCCATCGTCGACCAGCAGCCAAGCTCTGCCCTCGACACCTACGAGGATGGCCCAAGTCACCGCTTAATCGAAGAAGTCTGACGCCTGTCGTCGATCGGACAGTTGGCGGGATGCTTCCCGCCAAGCACCTTTCATCCAGAAGGTAGCATGAGAGTGGACTCTTCCTTTGTAATAGGATATCATTTACCTATGAATCCACCCGATGAGGTCTGCCCTCATAAACCCGGTTTCTGGCGTCCATCGCCTAACTCTTATAAATCCAGTTACGAAGGAAGAATTTGCTCTCAGTTCAATCCTTTTCCTACTTTAATTTACATATACCATTTCCTCTAATCCCATGTGCTTTTTGAATTCTGTTGTGACCATGTAACTAGCTTGTTGCTTACTCGCCCCCTTTGGTGTTGAACGAGGATCAAACTGTTGGGGATCTCCAGCTAGGGGAAAGGACCACGTTCTCAGGGGTGGTCTGGAGCTAGGTAGCCGCTTAACTTGGTTCCGTACCGAAAGCCTACACCCTCCACCACCCTAGAACAACTGTCCTAGTACCTCAGACTGGGTCCCTAATGGTCTGGACCTCGACCAAACTTAAGGGCTGGTTCCTAAAACTTTGCTCGTCAAGCTCTAACTACATGATTCGAATGGTTGAGCATAGCAAAGAAGCCCTGAGGGTACAATACTAAGCGTTGATCTTGAGTTGTGTTCAGGATCTCTTTCTAGCTTGATCACAGCTTCATAAGTGCATCACCGCAGGGGGTACACTAGTAACATGCAAGGCGGTTAACCACCCATCACGCCACCTGCGCACGATACGGTGAACGGGTCGTTTCACGTCCCATCAAGCGACCCGCATCGAACAGTGTCATGATGGCCACCTCTTTTACCACGCCGCCATAATAACTACCTCATATCGACCAGGTAAAAAAACGAAACTCATCCCCAACTTCTCACGTAGAGCGAGGGGTTCACCGAGCAAGCTCCTAGTGAGCCGCAAGCTAGCTGACCGACCCATAGGTCATTTGCTCGTGCTCATGTCCAAGGTCGTACCTCACATTCTCTAACGGTAACCCGGATGATGGGGTGGCGATGGGGCCCCTCTTTGGTCGGCCAGATTGACCAAAGGGTCGATACATGATCGAATAAGGAAGGACTCAATGAGATGCCCCCAGCCGATCAAGCCCCCAGCGGGACCACTCGTCGAGGCCTAACACTATCGGAGGGTGGTCAGATCTCACTTGGATAACCCGCTCGTAGCTCGATGGCCTCCTTCCCCGCGCCGACTAGGTCGTTGGAAGCCGGGGCGGACCTACATAGGTCCGAGTGAGGGCCTAGGCCCCCGCTCATCTTTTCTTTGCAAGTAGTAGAGTCTAAATTTTTACCATGAAGTCCTCTACTCAGCGTTGTTTAGATGCCCCTGCTCTAGTATTTTGGTGCCCATCTTTGCAAGTATGCCCCCACTCGGGGGCTACATCTAGTAGATGCACTTGCGCGCACCCGAGATTTCGATCATCAATAACAGTTGAGCAAACCTGGACTCACGCTTAGCGCGTGACAACCATCGCAGGAACGGTTCATCCATAAACTGCTCGAGTACCGAGTGAAACCCCAAGTAATCCTCACATATTACTCGGGGGCTACATCATACTGATGCGATTGCGTGCACTCGAGCCGTGCTCCGGCGGGCGCCACCCCCAAGCAACTCTGATGCCTGGAGACTATGCTGGACCCCGGCTCCAAGCAAAGTGTCACGACCCGATCCCAAATCAAAGTTGTAATCATGAAAAAGTAAACCCAAGCAATCCTCACAGATTACTTGGGGGCTCGAGGGCTACATCATACTGATGCGCTTGCGCACTCAAGACTGCGATCCCCAGCAAGAAAACCTCCACCCGACTCCAAGGAATCGCTCGAAGGCTCGTGGGCTGCTGTCGGGTACCAAGGAACAGGGTACCCTGAGAAGGCCGCAACCCCAGCGAGGCGAGACGGACGACCAAGTCCCCACCAAGCAACCCAGCGAGGCGGGACAGACGACCAAGTCCCTGCCGAGCAACCAATTAGGTTGGACGGACGACCAGGTCCCCACCGAGCAACCCAGCGAGGCGGGACGGGGTTGCCCGGCGGGACGGACGATCGAGTCCCCGTCGAGCAACCCAGCGAGGCGGGACGGACGACCAAGTCCCCGCCAAACAACACAACGAGGTGGGACGGACGACCGGCTCCCTGACAATCAAACCTACAAGAGGAATGGGTCGACCTGATACTATTAAGCCATGCCAGGTGGACAAGACGCGACATCACCAAACCATGTCCGAGCCATGTGTATAGTACCGAGGGGGACCTCAGCATCGGAGTCTCCGCAGCAACAACCCACATGCCAGAAGGGACAGGACAACACGCCATACCTACTGTATGCCAACGCATGCTGAAAGGTGACGCAATAGCCATGACGGAAGATGAAGCTGTACTGGACAAGACCCTCAACCTCACCTCATCGTGAGCATGCTCTGCGGGACCCATCAGGTACCGCTACGTTGACATCGAACAAGCTACAGGGACTCGTACATCGGACGGACGAAACGGAGCGCCATACCAAGAGTACAATGGCACACGACACGTTAGAAGGAGCCATGCCGCGTGCGAGCACACCTCGAGACTGACCTAGGCCCCCCCCACACTACCGCGCGAGACGTCAGATGTAGATCTCTCTCCCTCTCTTTATCTTAGATAGTCAGATGTAAGGCCCTTCCCATGAGGTATAAAAGGGAGTCTTTCTCCCTCTTTCAAACACAAGCACACTTGCTATAACACGCTCCTCATCGATCAACACTACAATGAACTAGGGCCACAACCTAAACCAGTATAACCCCCCGTGCCTTAGCTCCTTAGCTCGGATCCTCGTGATTCACCGTTCGGAGTGAGTCCGCGCTTGCATCCCCCACCGAACACAAATCTATTGTCCCCCTGGTTTCCGAAACCACGACAGGAGTCGACGAAGTCGGTGGGTTGGCTACAGTAGACCGTCTCAGCCAGAGTGCCGTGGAGAAAGGCATTCTTGACATCTAGCTGATGGACCGCCCAATCCTAGGATAGGGCGAGGTAGAGGACGGTTCGAACGGTGGCAAACTTGATGACAAAGCTGAAGGTCTCGTCGTAGTCCACTCTGGGTGCTGAGTGAAGCTCCGAAGGACCCAACGAGCCTTGTAGCGGTCGACCGAGCCATCCGAGGTGAGCTTGTGTCGGAAGATCCACTTGCCAGTGACCACGTTGGTGTTTGGTAGACGTCGCACCAGGTCCCAAGTGTGCTTGGCTAGTAAGGCCTCGTACTGCTCTTCCATGGCTCGACGCCAGTGGGGATCAGCGAGAGCGGCGCGAACAAAGGAGGGAACCAGGGAGTGAGCCAGAGCGGCATCGGCCGTCAGAACCAGCCGATTGATGGGGCGGAGGACTCCAGTCGAGCGATGCGGCACCATCGGGTGGACGTGGTCGGGGTCACGGTGGATGGCAACCGAGTGGTACATCGGTGGCTCGACACATGAATGAGCTAGCGGGGGGGGGGTGGTGGATTGACTCGCCCGCGACGGTGTAAACGCGGGCGGGGTCAGCGAAGCGTGCTGGGTGAAACACAAGTGACGGGGCCACGCATGGCGTCGGCGGGGTCATGTCTGGGGTAGGCGAGGTCGATGGGGCCGTGCGTGGCGCGGGCGGGGCCATATGTGGTGTAGGAAGAGGCAGCGGGGCTGCGCGGGGTGCAGTCGAAGCCGACGTGGCCGTGGGCATCATGAAAGAGGGCAACAGAAGAGGAACATCGACGCAATCGACATCGAGGAGGGAATTGAGGTCGGCGGTGGTGAGTCAAGAAGGGGGAAAACCTCCTCATCAAAAGCAACATGACGAGAGATGATGCGGTGGGTGTGGAGGTCAAGGCATTGGTACCCCTTGTGGTCATGGCAATAGCCGAGGAAAATACGAGTGGAGTGGGGGAGAGCTTGTGAGGAGCAGTGGCGGAGATGTTGGGATAGCAAACATAACAAAAAACTTGAAGGTGGGCATAGGAGGGGGTTGTGCCATACAGGGCAAAGTGGGGGGGGGGGTGGGGTGACTCACTGCCTTGGAGGGAATGCGATTGAGATGGGTAGCAATGTTTTCAGTCTCTGCCCAATAGCTGACAGGAAGAGACCCTTGAAAGAGGAGGCAACATATCATGTTAGTGGTGGTGCGAATAATCTGTTTGGCCCGACCGTTCTGAAGGGAAGTGTAGGGGCACAAGAGTCACAATTGAACATCGTGGTAGAGAAAGGAGTGAGAGGCAGAGTTGTCGAACTCGCGACCGTTATCACACTGGAGGGCACGAATCGGACGTCGGAACTGGGTGGAGACCCAAGCGAAGAAGTGCAAGAGGGTGTGGAATGTATCAGACTTCAATCACCGAGGAAAAGTCCAAACAAAATGAGAAAGGTCATTCAGAATGACCAGGTAGTATTTGTAACCAGAGAGGCTAAAGACAGGAGATGTCCAGAGATCACAGTGAACAAGATCAAAGGCCTGATCAACCATGGACGTGTAATAGAAAAAGGAGGAGAATGACGATCGAGTTGACATGCATGACAAAGGCTCTCATAAGGGCCCCTACTACAAGATATATCTGAGCTACTAGAGAGCTTGGGCATGACGTCAGATCCAGGGTGACCAAGACGACTATGCCAAATGGTGGTGGTGGTGGTAGTAGCTAGAGCATGGGGGGATGTGCTGGTGGGGAAAGCGGATGGTCGGAGCGTGGCTAGGGCATAGGGTGGGGCAACACAAGAGGAGGGAGGTGGGGCGGGAAAGCGAAGAGAGTATAGGGTGCCAAAGCTGTCACATCGAGCGAGCACGTCACAAGTGACAAGGTGTTGTATGGTGTGCCCCAGGGATTGAACTCCATTGAACAATGGTTGTCAGTAGTAAAGCGGCGAATTGAGACAAGGTGCTGAATCATATGAGGGGCAACAAGGACATCGTTAAGGTAAATGGTCCCCGGAAGAACAAAATTACCTACTGAGGTGACCGTGAGGGTGGAACCGTTCCCCATAATGATAGAGGAAGGATGGGAGGGATGGGGAGGATGTGAGTGAGACAACAAGCGAGTATGAGTGGTGTGGAAATAGGCGCTAAAGTCGACCACCCAATCGGCAGGAGGAGGGGAGCTAGGGCCAGGAGTGGCTAGCATGCCGACGACGATCATGGGTGGTGGATGCCAATTGTTGGAACCGGACCGCCGACACACGACGCACCTGCTGGGCCGCCCGCACACACGGTGCGCCCACCCAGGCCGTCGAGCCGCGCCACACGCGTCTGCACGCATAGCAGCGAGTTTTAGGTCTGTCGGGCTAACACTTCCCCCAAAAGCTAGCCCAGTAGGGGGTCACACCCTCAAGCATATATACCATGCATGTCCACCCCCGTCCTAGATCGGCTCTTCGTCGCCGTTGCGGACATCGAGTAGTTCTACGACGTCGAGACGATGGCGTTCGAGGAGGCGCTCGACAGGTTGAAGGAGTTCGACGAGCGTTCCCCCTAATGGAACGGTGTCGGTGAGCTTTTTCACCATGGAGACCGAACTCCCCCCACGCTGTGCGGAAGCATCGCCATAGCTTCGGACTCGAGGCAGTAGCGTAGGATCTTGGGCATAAAATTAGCGGCGTGTTACGTCAGGCTTGGCGCGACGCTCGACGACGCAGCCATGGTGAAAAAGCTCCTCGACACCGTACCAGATCGGCTCTTCCCCGCCATCGCGGGCATCGAGTAGTTCTGCGACGTCGAGACGATGGCGTTCGAGGATGCGCTCGGCAGACTGAAGGAGTTCGACGAGTGTTCCCCCTAATGGAACGGTGTCGAGGAGCTTTTTCACCATGGCTGCATTGTCGAGCGTCGCGCCAAGACCGACGTAACACGTCGCCATGCTGCTAATTTTGCCGGCGTAGTCGTCCAACGCCTCCCTGTCCTCCATGTATAGCTTGTCGAACCCCCCCTTGAGCGTGGCGAGGCGCACCGTATTGACCCGATCTGCCCCAACAAAACGAGTCTTGAGGCTCGCCCACACCTCCGCCACCGTTTTTTGGTGGAGACCTGCATCAAGATGTCGGGCAGAGCTTGGAGAAGTTGCGCCCACGCCGTCTTGTTCTTAACAACGTTCACCTCACCATCATCCGACGGAGACACGACCTCCCAGAGGCCTGCACATCGAGGATCGACTCCACCTTGATCGCCCACGTTGTGTAGCTTGTCGACGAGAGCACCGGGTACGTCATGGAGACCGAACTCCTCCCGCGTCGTGCGTAAGCATCGCCATAGCTTCGGACTCGAGGTAGTAACGCAGGATCTTGGGCATAAAATTAGCGGCGTGTTACGCCGGGCTTGGCACGACGCTCGATGACGCAACCATGGTGAAAAAGCTCCTCGACACCGTCTCAGATCGACTCTTCCCCGCCATCGCGGGCATCCAACAGTTCTGCGACGTCGAGACGATGGCGTTCGAAGAGGAGCTCTGTAGGCTGAAGGCGTTCGACGAGCGTTCCCGACGGCGAACAATGCGGTGATCAACCCCTACTCACGGAGGTCGAGTGGAAGGCTCGATAGAAGAAAAAGCCATCGATCGGGAAGTGCTTCAACTGCGGCAACCGCGGTAACTTTGCACGAGATTGTCCCAAGTCAAAGGAGGAGGCGCTACTCGCAGACGCCGACGAGGAAACGACGCTCCTGTGAGTGCGGGTAGCGCCGCCAAGTTTAGGGGGAGATTGTTAGAAAAATAAACCTGGCGTTGTGTTCGTGCATGGTGGCCGAGTCAGTACATGTGCGTGTGTTGTGGCCATGCATGTGTGCACGAGCAAGTGCAGTAGCTAGGAGTCTGTGAGCACGTATGTGCGTGCGATGTGTAGATGCGTCTGGAGTTGGTCAGGAGGCTGCGACGCGTGTATGAGCGCGTCGTGCGGGCGGTCGTGCCGGCTAGAGCGCGCGCGTCTTCATGCAGTAGTGGCCAGAAAGGTAGCGCCTGAGCAACTAAGAGATGACTCGTCGCCAGGTCTTGTGGATCATGGCGAGATGGCTGGGATGGCGTGACTCCTTGTGTGGCCTATAAAGTCTCTCTATGCTGCTCGATTAAATAATGAGAAAAGCAAACAACAGTGTGTGAGCGCTGTTGGTGTTTGGCAGGGTTGCTTTGTCTCTTTGAGTCAGTTCTTTCGTCTTCCTCCTCCCTGCGTTCACTGTTCTTGAGCCAGTGAGTTCCAACATTTGGTATCGGAGCTAGGTTGGCCCAGGGAGAGATTGTTGAGAATAGTCCCACATTGTGTATTGTGGAGGAGCAACCATGGTTTATATGGTTGAGGGTGCAACCCCCTAATGGGCTAGCTTTTTGGGGAGTGTTGACCCAAGAAACCTAAAGCCCGCTGCTATGCATGCGAGCGCGTGTGTCGTGACCCGACGGCCTAGGTGGGCACGCCGTGTGTGTCGACGGCCCGACGGACACGACATGTGTCGGCGGTCCGGTTCCAATAGTGGAGACGACAAGGCCTTGATCGCCAGGGAGGCAATCGCAAAAATGTTGAATACAAGCGACCCAGTACGTGGCGGCCCGTCTGAGGTTGGAGCTCGACGCAGTCATGGAGAACGGTTTCAACAGTGGAGATGACAAGGCCTTGATCGCTAGGGAGGCAATCGCAACACTGTTGAATACAAGCGACCCAGTAGCGTGGCGGCCCGTCTGAGGCTGGAGCTCGACGCTGACACGGAGAACAGGGTTCATGGCTCGTTCAAAGGCCACAAATGTGCGTTGGAGAAGCTGACAGTCGTGAAGGGAAACACACACATGGTAGGGAGGCATGGGAACCGGCACGGGAACCACGACAGAGGTTAGAGTCCCCGGAAGTGAGAACGGGGGCGGAGCCAGAGGTGCCGAGGGTGGTGGGACACCATAGGAGGGCGCTGTCAGAAGAGCCGGCTGAGGGGGACATGGCGAAGGAGCCCCCGTGGACGAGCCCGACCACATGAAGGGGTGTCAGGTCAAGGGGCTGGAGAGCAGAGGCAACGCCAGCGCAGCGATACCGGACGAGACATGGAGGGCACGAGGGGCTGTAGGGACATGGGTGTCCATGCTCGCGCCGACGAGGGCAACGTAGAGGGACGCCAAGGCAGCGGGAAGGGGAGCAACAGGGGACGCGCCAGGAGTCGGGCCCGCACCGATGACCATGGGGGAGCTGCCGTCGGGCGCGGGGGCGCCGTCGTTAGTGGAGGAAGCGGATGGCACAGTTGCCATGGTAGGAGGGGTGCTGCTGTGCGGTGGAGCGAGCCGACGATGGGGAGGAGTGTCATCGGCGGGGGTATTGGGGCCGACCGTTGCCAGGGGAGGCGTCCGATGGACGGGGCAACGAGGAGGGCCCGATAGTGGGTCGCTATGGAGTCCGGGTGGCGTGGTTGTTGTGCGGAGGAGTGGTCTGACGGTGGTGAGGAACTCGGGCGGCGGCTGCCGACCGACGGTCGGAGCAGGGGAGGAGCTGGCGGTGGGTCAGAGACGTTAGCAGATGGGTGTAGGTCGGCGTCGGGGGTCCTGGCATCGGCGCTGCAGTGGAGGAGACGATGCGGTGCGGAGACGACGCGACGCAGACAGTTGGAAGCGGCGGACTGTGGCGCTTCCGGACGGTGGCGCAGATGGACCACTAAGAGACGGTTGAAGGCGAGGAAAGGAGGTGGGAGGTGGCCTAGGGTGGCCGTTGGCTGGGAGGGAGGGGCGGGGAGAGAAAAAAGCCTAGTTCTATACCAAGTTGGAATATGTGAAACCCTAACCCTAATCCAGGGTTGGGAGTATACTATATAGAGGAGTTAGGTAAACCAAACCCATTACAATAGGGGTAATTAGGTAATTACAGGAGAACCCTAATCCTAACCCGAAACATGAGTAACAATGGAGAAAGTAGTCATGTTGGATCTAGTCAAGGGCATCTAATAGCAAGATGGCCCTATCCCATCCCACATTGTCCCCAAACCGAATACATCCTTGGATGGCATGAGGATATTAGGTTGAGTATGGAGAAAGTAGTCATGTTTGATCTAGTCAAGTGATTATGAGTTAGACGACACTGTCTCAAGTTTGTGGGATATATTATATATAAGCAACGAGATTTCTATATATTTGGAGGAGTTAGCTTATCATACCTTTGTAATAGTAGCTTGAGATTCTCAGTTAGTAATGCTAATTTAGTTCCAGAGTTTTCAGCCACTTAGAATCTTCTAATTCACATGTCTAGTCCTGTTTCTTTTTTGGGGTATAATACCTCTCAAGGTATGTATGTGTGGGTTGTGTTCAGCAGGTGTGTTTTAGATTTTTCCGGATCAGGGTTCTACCACTCCTTTGTACTTTTCTTGATCTTCTCAATGAAATGATGCACAAATCTCCCGCGAAGAACTAACTTTTGCACTCTTCTCAGTGACCAGACTAGATTGACTTGAAAATTCATGTCCTTGGATTAAATTCTTGTGTGTGTGTGCGTGTGTGGAACTATGGATCGATTATACTTTTTAATACAAAGTATGATTGCTTCAAGCTTTGTCAGGGAATCTTAATTTCATTGTTCGCATCATTATATTAACATGATTTTGATTGTAGCATAAGCCAAACTAGTGGAGTTGAAATTTCATGAGTGTTTGAAGTGAAAATGCCTGAAATGCCATCGTATCTGCAATTCTTTGTAGGGGTGAAAACGGGATGGATATAGGCGGATACAATGTCATCCTGTATCCTACCCTAATGTATTTCTCTCGGGACGGGTATAGGACGAGACCGGGTAATAATTTGGGTGGGTAAGCAACGAGTATCATATATTACTCGTGTAGATAATGGGTATTTGTCGGATATTTTGTTTCGATAATATTAGTTGCTCAACCGTCAGGAAAGAAATAAAATAAGAAATACATAATCATGTACATTATAGCTCAAATATAGAAAAACAAACCGATAAAATTGACATCATGCAGGTCAAAGTTACTAATCACAAGGACACTATAGAACGAACAACACAATTTAAAAAAATCAACATCATATCCCCTCTTTCAGGCATAATCTACAAGTCCACACGTATATAACAAATAGTAAATAGTTGACATTAATTAACATGTTCAAGTGTTCAACATTTTCACGTCACAAAATGAAACAACGCAAATCACAATAGATAGAGTGGCTGCTAATAACCATGTAATAATCCAATCAAACAATTGGGAAACGTTAATAGAGGCTACTAGTACATGGTATTACTAGTCACCTAGTTTAGTTTCAAAATTGAAATACAACAAACGGTAGTCTTAGCTGTTGGGCGTTGGACCTAAATAAGTATGCTAATAATAATGGGCCATTGGGCGGTGGGCCTGCATGACGCAAGGTGCAAGGCAAGAGGGCATCGACAAGAGTCGCACTACCATACGCGGATACGAGATACGACCATCGTGCCATACCAGATGCCAGCCACCGGGTACTCGACCGTTAGGTACCTGTATCCGACCTGAGACGTACGTGTAGTTACCGGGTATTAGTGACTCCGTATCGTACCAGTATTCGGGTGTTCATTATTTGAGTAGTACCCGTATCCGTCCCGACAACAAAGATACCGTATCCGTATCCGAAAATTCGGATAATTTTGCTACCGTATCCGGTACCCGACCCGGGTACCCCCCTTGTTACTTATCTATATGAATGATATGCATATACAGATCTAACTTGTGAACATCATAGATACCTTATACATAGCATTCTGTTCTCCAGGTATGTTCCATCCTTCTTGCCACCATCATTTGCAAAAGAGCCTGAGAAAAAGGTTAGGACACTACACACTTCCACTGTTCTTATGATTTGCCTAGGTCAATCTGTATAGTTCCTTTGGTTAAGCTTTGTCTGGACTTGCAGAAGGAAGGGGAGAGGCCAAAGGAAAAGGAAAAGGAAAAGGGAAAGCCACGAGTAATAGATAGATTCTTGGAGGAAATCAAGCTTGAACAAGAGCAGCGAGAGAAGCGCCATCAGGATCGAGATCACCGCCGTGAAGGTCGCCATGGCGATAGCTCCATGGTAAGTACTTGTATGTGTGAAAATGGTTATTTTGTTTTGTTCCATACTTCCACGAGAGGACTGGAGTAATCAATATTGTTTGGTTTGTGGAAATATTATAGGCTTAATTTGGTTTCCTGCTTAAAGCGTCACAACTTGAATAACTTTTCTGTCTAAGGTTCTTCAATTCAAGCGACTAAGCTTAGGCAAGTTGTGGCGCCTTAGGCAGAAAACCAAACAGGCCTTATGTCATGTTACGAGGCTGTAGAATGTAGAATATAAAAAATTTCAACTCATTTGCAGCTTCTTTGAACTGTTCTTAAACTGATGTCCAGCTAATGAGAAATTTGTGTGATCATTTTGTAGTTTCTATATGAATTTTAATAGTTTCTTTCATTGATGCTTAAAATTATTTTGTGCAGTCCTCGAGCCGGTTTGATGAACTACCAGATGAATTTGATCCGACTGGGAGATTTCCAGGATCATTTGATGATGGTGATCCTCAAACCACCAACTTATATGTTGGCAATCTATCTCCCAAGGTTGCTTTCTCTGCTGTGCGGTTTCATTAAACTTGTATGCGTTGTCTTGTTAGCTTTACATGCTATGGTGTTAGGTCGATGAGAATTTTCTTTTGAGGACATTTGGTCGGTTTGGACCTATTGCTAGTGTCAAGATTATGTGGCCTAGAACAGAAGAGGAACGCAGAAGGCAAAGAAATTGTGGTTTTGTTGCCTTCATGAATAGAACAGATGGACAAGCAGCAAAGGATGAAATGCAAGGTTAGTGTGCACATCCATGTAGTGTTAACCCATCTGGATAATGTTTGTTCATTGTTTATGGGAACTTGAAATGCTTTTTTGTCTGAGATTCTTGCCTTCAGCATATTTGATGATTTATTTCAGGTGTTATTGTGTATGACTATGAACTGAAGATTGGGTGGGGTAAATCTGTTGCTCTTCCGTCACAGGCTTTGCCTGCTCCTCCTCCAGGACACATGGCAATCAGAAATAAGGAGGTTGCTTCTTTTGTTTCTTTTTTGTGCTGTATTAAATTCTGATTCCATCTGAACTTCTTCTCATGATATATTGCAAGTTTTAATGGAAAAATGACGTTTTTGGTATTGCGCACAAGAGTTGGTTTTGACTCTTCATTTTATATATACAGGGTGGTACAGCTACAGTCATACTTTCTGGTCCTGGCGGCCCTGCTGTTGCATCTATTAAACCACAAACCTCAGAGCTGGTAGGGGAAATTGTACATGATTCATTATTAATTCATCTGTTATTTATTCTAGGATGCATTTTTTTGTATGTCGCAGCATTACTTTATTTACTTGTTCTTTCTAGTGATCATGTTCTCTTCCTTTCTTCTTTTGTTTATGTGAGTGCACTAGTACAATGATCTTGCTATCTAGGTGATCTTGCTTTGAGTTAGACTGTGAAGGATGAATATTTCATACTTCATAATATTATTATTGTTCCTTAGAAAATACATGATCTCTTGAATCGTGTAGACTGTAGACTGAAAGTAAGTTCGTTACTTATCTTGTTGCGAACAACTTATATTAATGTTTTCGAAGGCCAGCATTTTGCACAGGAGTCCCAATGTCTTTATTGTGCACCATTGCCTTGATGTAAGGTCTCAACTTATGTGCTGTTCTAGGGCCTGTTTGAATCATTGAGCCACCTATTTAGGCCATAGAAACGGGTGGATGAAACAGAGGAGAGATTGTGTATAATGCGTGTGATGGTATTGCAAGCCTTTAGGGTGAATATATAGGGGAGTACATGGCTTGAAGATAAGGAAGGTTATCCCGAGATTCCAATCAAATCCTAAACCAACCATATCAAGAGTTGCTAATATACTCTAACATCCCCTTGCGATTGTAGCGTTTGCAATACGAACAGACAAACTAGAGAACAATGGAGATATCCCCCTGCAGTCGGAACGATGGTGCGAATGCTGCGACTGGAGGAGCCCATGCAGATGATAGCCCTTTGTGCTGATAATGTCGAGGTAGCGAAGTGCAAGGGTGCGAAGCCGTTGTCAAGGTGCCATGCGTCGGGTAGTTGTGGTTGATGTGATGGAATAAGTCATATGGTCTTCGTGTAGAGGACAACATCTCTGTTTTGTGGTGAACAGGACAGCAGCAGTTGCAGTCCTGACTGCTGCAGGACAGCAGCAACAACAGTCTTTTGACAGTTGCAGGACAGCAACAGTTGCAGTCTTTTGACTGCACTGCAGCATCAGTCTTTTGACTGCTGCAGGACAGCAATTGCAGTCTTTTGACTGCACTTTAGTATCTAGAGGACAACACCTGTGTGCTGCAGTGTGTAGTGTAGTGTGTAGCGCAGTGCAGCCCCTAGGGCTATAAATATGTGTCCCCAACCCTTCTAAGGGTATGACACTGTGTAGTGTTTGAGAAAATAAACAGAAAATCGCCCAACTCATAGTGTTATCCTCTCGATGAGAGTAAGAGTCCCGGTGCTTACAATTGGTATCAGAGCGAGGTTGTCTTGTAGCATAAACATCTCTTGCTCATCTCCTTCCCGTGCCTTTCCCTATACTCAGTCGGCAGCAAGAGCTTTAACTGTTCCTTCCTCTCCTGCTCGGACAAGCAGCCTTTCATCTGGGAGAGCCTCTTCCACACGCAGCGACCCCTCGCCAGCACACCATGTCTCTTCGCTCGATCACTTCGAGTGTGCGGCGCCAGCAGGAGGCCGAGGTCGCCGCGGCACAAGAACGCGAGCGAGCAGCAACGGCCAGGGCAGCACGACTAGCGGCTGCGGAACTGGCAGCAGCGAGAGCGGAAGTAGAAGCAGCGGAGGCAGTGGATGCTGCCCGTGCGGCGACGACAGAGCTCGAGGCTCTGCGCGGCAGTAGCGTCGGTAGCTCTGTTTCCGGCGACGGCAGCACCAACGACGAGCTCAGGCTAGCAAGGGAGGCAGCGCAAGGGCAGACGACTCAATGGGCAGCCGCGCACCCCCATGGGGGGGCGCGTGTGGCGATAGCCTAGATAGGCGTAGACGCGCCGACGACGCTCCGGCCGAGAACGCACGCGGCGGCAGCCCAGATGGGCGAGGACGCGCCGACGGTGCTCCCGGTGGCGGCGGCCGGGTTGACGGAGATCGCGGCCTCTATAGACGACGCGACTCTCCCTCCCCGGATCGGTACCATGGTCACCGTGGGGTCTAGGCCGTTGTCATGGACATCGGTCCCGGTGGTGGGTGGCCTACCCTCACTAAGACCAACTACGTCGAGTGGGCCGCGATGATGAGGGTACGGCTCCAGGTTAGCCACATGTGGGAAGCAGTTCGGTACGCGCGACGTCGACTACTACGAGGATCGACAGGCGCTAGATGCTCTCATTGCTGCAGTCCCGCTCGAGATGCAGTTTTCGCTTTCCCAGAAGCGAACTGCCAAGGAAGCCTGGGACGCCATCGCTGCGACCCGCATCGGCAGCGACCGTGCCCGCAAGACCACACTGCAGGCACTTCGCAAGGAGTGGGAGAACCTGACCTTGAAGCCAGGTGAGGATGTGGATGACTTTGCTCTTTGCCTCAACACTCTGTTGCAGAAGCTGGTGCAGTTTGTCGACGACACCTACGATGAGGAGAGAGCCGTCGAGAAGCTCTTCCGTTGCATCCTCGAGAAGTACAAGCAGATCGCTCGCTCAATCGAGTCTCTGCTAGACCTCTCCACGATGACGATCGGAGAAGCGATTGGTCGTCTCAAGGTCGTCGACGGCGACGAACCATAGCCCCTCTCTGGACCTATCACCATCGGTGGGAAGCTAAATCTCACTTGGGAGCAGTGGGAGGCCTGCTAGGGTGACAAGAAGGGGGAGTCCTCGACACAGGGCCGCAAATGCGGCAACCCGTGCAAGGCGCGCGGAGGCGCCCAGGCCGAGGCGCGAGGACAAGCTGAGGGTGGTGCCCGCGGAGGCGCCCAAGGCGACACCGTCGGCAACAAGAAGCCGGCACGAGATGACGGTTGTCACAACTGTGGCAAGCTTGGCCACTGGGTCGGGGAATGTCGATAGCCACGACGCGACCAGGCCAACGTTGCACAGGCGGAGGCGGAGGAGGAAGCTCTGCTCCTAGCACACGCAAGCATCGAGCTACCTCCAGCGGCACTGGCCGCAACGGCACTCCACCTTGATGAGTCAAAAGCACGCGCTTTCCTTAGCGACAGCTCCAGCAATGACATGATCGAAGGATGGTGCCTCGACACCGGCGCCACTCATCACATGACCGGCCGACGGGAGTTCTTCACCGAGCTCGACTCTAGCGTCCGAGGCTCCGTCGAGTTTGGGGACGCCTCCGGCGTAGAAATCAAGGGCGCCGACTCAGTCGTATTCACCGCCGCGTCTGGTGAGCACAGGCTGCTCACCGGAGTCTACTACATCCCTGCGTTGAGGAACTCTATCATCAGCTTGGACAGCTGGATGATAATGGTTCGCGCGTGGAGGTCGAGCAAGGAGTCATGAGGATCTGGGACCCCTCTCGTTGCCTTCTTGCCAAGGTACGCAAGAGTCCAAATCTGCTTTACATCCTCAATGTGAAGGTGGCACAACCTTGTTGCCTTGCTGCTCGTCGGGACGACGGGGCATGGCAGTGGCACGAGCGCTTCGAGCATCTTAACTTCGAGGTCCTGAAGCGGCTCAGTGCCAAGGAGATGGTACGAGGCCTGCCGTGCCTTGACCATGTGGAGCAATTCTGTGATGTCTACGTGTTGACAAAGCAGAGACGTCTCCCTTTTCCCCAGCAGTCGAGCTTCCGAGCCAAGGAGAGGCTCGAGCTCGTGCATGGGAACTTGTGTGGCTCGGTGACACCAGCCACACCAGGAGGACAACGCTACTTGTTGCTCGTCGACGACCTTTCCCGCTACATGTGGGTGATGGTCCTTGGCAGCAAGGGAGAGGCTGCGAACGCCATCAAGCGTGTGCAGGTCGTTGCGGAGGTGGAGTGCGACCGCAAGTTGTGCGTGCTGCGCACCGTCAACGGCGGTGAATTCATAACGGCTGAGTTCGCGTTGTACTGCGTGGATGAGGGCGTTCAACGCCACTACTTCGCGCCGTACAGCCCGCAACAGAACAACGTCGTCGAACGGCGCAACCAGACGGTTGTGGGGATGGCTCGGGCTCTCCTCAAGCAGAGGGGAATGTCGGCTGTCTTCTGGGGAGGCGGTGGTGACAACGTTCTACATCCTCAACCGCTCGCCCACCAAGGCACTCAAAAGGATGACACCGTATGAGGCTTGGCATGGGCGCAAGCCGGCGGTCCCTCACCTACGGGTCTTCGGCTGCCTCGCGTTCACCAAGGAGCTTGGCCACATCGGCAAGCTCGACGACAGGAGCACCCTAGGGGTGTTCATTGGCTACGCGGAGGGCTCGAAGGTCTACCGCATCCTTGACCCAGGAACACTATGCGTGCGCACGACACGCGACGTAGTGTTCGACAAAGGGCGAGGATGGGCCTAGGACAAGGCGGTGGACGACGACATGACTCCGACGTACAATGACTTCACCATCGAGTACGTCCACTTTGAGGGAGCCAGGGGAGTAGGCGACCCTTCTCCGAGTAGGCCTACCCCAGCCCCCAAGACTCCAGCGCCAAGCTCTCCAACTCCGGCTACAACGAGCTCTTCATCACCACGCAATCCAGCCACGACTCCGGCTCCAGCGAGCTCTCCGTCACCACGTACTCCAGCACCGACGGTACCCTCTCCGGGAACGTCCTCTCCGACGCCAGCTCGTGTCGAGCACGACCCAGTGGAGCTTGTGACCTCGCTCTCTCACGACGAGGAGTGCGTCGACGCGTGCTACGATGGCGAGCCGTTGCGGCATCGAAAGGTGGAGGGCCTTCTCATCGACCCGTCGGTGTCGGGCCCGACGTCTCGCATTCTAGCAGGAGAGTTGCATCTTGCATGCGACGATGGCGAGTCTCGGTCTTTCGCGGAGGTCGAGAAACACGCGGCTTGGCGTGCCGCGATGCAGTCGGAGATGGACGCGGTTCAGACGAACCGCACTTGGGAGCTCGCTGATCTCCCTCATGGTCATCGCTCGATCACCCTTAAGTGGGTGTTCAAACTGAAGAGGGATGAAGCCGGCACCATCATCAAGCATAAGGCTCGCTTGGTGGCACGCGATTTCTTACAGCAGGAGGGGATCGACTTCGACGATGCTTTTGCCCTCGTGGCACGGATGGAATCCGTGCGACTCCTCCTTGCGCTGTCAGCCCAGGAGGGCTGGCATGTTCATCACATGGACGTCAAGTCGACGTTTCTTAACGGCGACTTAAAGGAGGAGGTCTACGTACACCAGCCGCCAGGTTTTGCGATCCCTGGTAAGGAAGGCAAGGTGTTGCGCCTGCGCAAGGCCCTCTACGGCTTGCGACAGGCACCGAGGGCGTGGAATGCCAAGCTGGATTCCACGCTCAAGAGGATGGGCTTCATGCCAAGCCCACACGAGGCGGCCATCTATCGGCGGGGCAATGGAGAAAATGCCCTGTTGGTGGGTGTCTACGTCGACGATTTGGTGATCACCGGCGTTAAGGATGCAGAAGTGTCGGCGTTTAAGGAAGAGATGAAGGCCACCTTCCAGATGAGTGACCTGGGGCATCTCTCCTTCTACCTAGGGATTGAGGTGCACCAGAGTGACTCTGGGATCACACTTCGCCAGATCGCCTACGCCAAGCGCATTGTTGAGCTGGCTGGGCTCACTAATTGCAACCCAGCTCTCACTCCGATGGAGGAGAGGCTGAAGCTGAGCCGTGACAGCACGACGGAGGAGGTGGACGCTACTCAGTACCGACGTCTTGTGGGGAGCCTTCGCTACCTCGTCCACACACGACCGGATCTGGCATACTCCGTCGGCTACGTTAGTCAGTTCCTGCAGCGACCGACGACGGAGCACGAGCAAGCTGTGAAGAGGATTGTCCGCTTTGTTGCGGGGACTCTTGACCACGGTCTCTACTACCCGAGGTGCCCTGGGGAGGCACATCTTGTCGTGTACATCGACAGCGACCACGCCGGCGACATCGACACCAGCAAGAGCACAAGCGAGATCCTCTTCCTCGGCAAATGTCCCATCAGTTGGTAGTCGATCAAGCATCAGGTGGTGGCCATGTCCAGCTGCGAGGCCGAGTACATAGCGGCCTCCACCGCTTCAACTCAGGCGCTCTGGCTTGCTCGCCTGCTCAGTGATCTCCTCGGGAGAGACGTTGGAACAGTGGAACTCCGGGTGGACAACCAGTCTGCCTTGGCGTTGGCCAAGAACCCCGTGTTCTATGAATGGAGCAAGCACATCTGGGTGAGGTACCACTTCATCTGTGACTGTTTGGCAGAAGGGAGCATCAATGCGCGCTACATCAACACCAAGGATCAGCTTGCGGACTTGCTCACCAAGCCCCATGGGAGGATCAAGTTCCTTGAGCTTTGTTCCAGGTCCGGGATGGCTCAACTTTCCCACAAGACGACGCACAAGACTTATGAGGAGAACGATGAAATAAGTCATGTGGTCTTCATGTGGAGGACAGCATCTCTGTTTTGTGGTGAACAGGACAGCAACAGTTGCAGTCCTGACTGCTGTAGGGCAGCAGCAGCAGAAGTCAAGACTACTGCAGGACAACAACAGTTGCAGTCTTTTGACTGCACTGCAGTCTGCTGCTGGACAACAGGAGTAGCAATCTTTTGACTGCTGCAGGACAACAGTTGCAGTCTTTTGACTGCACTTTAGTATCTAGAGGACAACACTTGTGTGCTGCAGTGTGTAGTGTAGTGTGTAGTGCAGTGTAGTGCAGCCCCTGGGGCTATAAATGTGTCCCCATCCCTTCTAAGGGTATGACATTGTATAGTGTTTGAGAAGATAAACAGAAAATCGCCCAGTGTCATCCTCTCAATGAGAGTAAGAGTCCCGTTGCTTACATGATGTAGCTGTCGAGGATGCCGAAGAATACAGACCGCACAAGTCGCTGGTGCGGGCGTAGCACGCAGGAAGGCCCACAACGCGCCAAGAGGCACCAGGTTGACGGTGGCGCAGAAGGAGGGTGCCATAGACAAAGACGGTGACGTAGCCGTGACAATCGATGAAGAAGCCGGTGTAGAGGACGATGTCGTTGAATCGCCATGGACGATGCGTGCTCTAGGTTTGCTACGTTTGGAAACGCGTCGTGGACGAAGGCACGAGTTGTTGTTGCCAATGACGAGCGTACTAGGTAGAGGGCCCTAACCATGTGTCAGGCTGTCAGAGCGTCTAACGGGGGCCAACAAAGAAGACCACAACGGTTGTGGTGCGGTATGGCGGGAATGTTGTTGCAGCTCATTGTTGTCAAAGCGGAGTAGATGAAGTAGTCGAAGACAAGACGACGACGCTGGCAACAAGGTTGTGCTGGACGAAGGCGAAGAGGTAGGCATGGCGACACATCGACGTTCTTGGAGTTGCCGCAGTGGGAGAGTCACGACGCATAGGAAGAAGATCCTCGACAGCGCCACTATAGCACGACCACGCTGCTTGAAGTCGGCGACTCGAACAGTTGGAGAAGACTATGTGCGAGAGTAGATGAAGTATGGCGGGAATGTTGTTGCAGCTCACTGTTGTCAAAGCGGAGTAGATGAAGTAGTCGAGGACAAGACGACGACGCTGGCAACAAGGTTGTGCTGGACGAAGGCGAAGAGGTAGGCATGACGACACATCGAGGTTCTTGGAGTTGCCGCAGTGGGAGAGTCACGACGCATAGGAAGAAGATCCTCCACAGCGCCACTATAGCGTGATGACGCTACTTGAAGTCGGTGACTCGAACAGTTGGAGAAGACCATGTGCGAGAGACGTGCACCGACAAGAGTCGATGGCGTGTAGATGCTACGACGAGGATGATAACAGACGACGATGTTGTTGCCTGAGGAGGTGATGCAGCGGCAACCCTCTTGTTTGGCGAAGCATCGCACGATGGACGACAAACGTCTCAGGAGGGTGGTTCGCCCTCGATCGGTTGATCACGCCTATAGCGTGCGAGGCGGAGATGACAATGTCGACGTCGATGGTGGAGCCTTCCGATCGGTGGTGACGACGATGAGCCGACGTAGATTCACGTGCAGACGAAGGGACGTGACACATGGAGGCGCTTCAGTTACATTGCAGTCCACGCCAGACGTTGAAGAAGATGAAGCCGGTGTTGTCAAAGCTGATGTTGATGATGCACGAGTCGACAGGCGGTGGGCGACGGGGACGCAAACCCGATCACAAATCGGGGAAAAAATGGAAAAGACATAGCAAATCCACTGATTTGAGCACATCACGGGGTGCCCCTAGCCAGCCCACTCATCTTATATCTCATCTCCTTCATAAAGAATAGAGAGAGCAAAAGTCGGACATCCTGCTCTCGCTCACTTCATCCTCTACAAAGGAAACAAGGAGAGAGAGATGTAAGGGGCCCCATGTAGAAGGCGGTGCCCACCACTTGGTCCGGGTGTGTCGTGTGCGGTTGTTCCGGGAGGAACCGCCTCCTGGAGACGCTTACCGCGCTTGACCTCTACTACGTCGTCCACGATGGAGCGACAAAGTGGTCGATGGGCTCGTGTGGTGCCGCGTCAGAGGTGTTATTCGAGGAGTTGTCGCTCGGCAGCCCCATGTCCATGCGGCTCAAGCAGTGGGTGGGGGTGATTGCCCTATCCATGCTTAGCCGCCACTGAGCTCACGGCCACGTACCCCAATGGGAGGGAGGCGACGCGTTGGACCACCACAGGCGAGGGGAAGGCCCGGCCGAACGGCCTACCCCACGGATATGGCCCGCTTGGCCGGTGGCGTGGTCTGGCCTAGCCTCCATTGGTCTGGCCCAACGTCCACCAAGACGCCTTCAGATCCAGGAGCCCCTCCACAGCTGTCACCGTGACGGCGAGCAGAGGGAAAACTTGGACACGAGAGCTCGACCAAAGCCGTCACTATGATGGCATATGGATGGGACAGAACGAGACATGGGTGGAGGCAGGGAGGGCAACACCATGATGCGCATCCGGTGAGTGTTGCGATCAGTGATGCGCTGAGCTTGATGATGACATGATGATGACGAGCGCGGTAACCAGAGAGATCGACCGCACAATGATAGAGATGAGCATAGCAGATTAGATGTTGCACATCCTACGAGGGCGCTGCCCCCGGTGGAGATCGATCTCCTCGGAGGCGGCGCGACGGCGACATCGGAAGCCTAGGTCTACGATTAGAAACCCTAGTCTCGTGATGCCATGAGGGAAGAGAGATTATGTATAATGCATGTGATGGTATTGCAATGTGCTTCTAGGGTGAATATATAGGAGTACATGGATTGGAGATAAGGAAGGTTATCCCGGGATTACAATCAATGTAATCAATCCTAAACCAACCATATCAAGAGTTTCCTAATATACTCTAACAAAAACAACAACAAAGCCTTTTAGTCCCAAGCAAGTTGGGGTAGGCTAGAGTTAAAACCCAACAAAACCCATAAGTCAAGGTTGGGGCACATGGATAGCTATTTTCCATGCACTCCTATTTCAAGGTTAAATCTTTGGGTATATTTCATCCTTTAAAATTGACGCTCTAGGCAGAGCTCTCTAAAAATTGACGCCTTGGGCCACTCACAAACCATGATTCAGTGCGTGGTTGGCGGCGTGGCAGCGACCTTGGATCACGGAGGGGAGGCTGGCGCGCTATTTTGATGGACCGACAGTCAGACCGTGGAAGCCGGAGGTGGAGCCGTCGCTGACCGCCATGGAGTGGAGGCTGCAACCGAGTCGTTGGTTAGGGGCGAACGACGCGCTGGTACGGATTCGTGGAGGGCGGCAGTGTGCAGGTAGGGAAGTCGCCAAAGCCTACATCCGTGGAGAGCGTGCGGCTCGTCGAGCTCGTCACAGACGCAACTGGAAGCGACGGTCGAGCACAAGCAAGCCGGAGGTGGAGCTACCACCGACCGCCGTGGAGTGGAGGCTGGAGTCGAGTCGCTCGCGAGGGGCGAACGACGTGAGCCTATTGGAATATAATATAAGTGAATTATCCACCTCCTATTAGCTTAAGCTTTTGGGTTGAAATGGTTGGTGCATGCAACTTAATATGGTATCAGAGTCAGATGTTTTGAGTTTGAATGCTAGCGCAATTAAATAAAATTATTGTTGCTCGCTCCTATTCCATGTCTGAGACCCAAAAGAGGCTCGACGTGATGGAGTGTTGGAATATAATATAAATGAATTTTCCACCTCTTCCTATCAGCTTAAGCTTTTGAGTTGAATTGGTTGGTGCATGCAACTTAATAAAGCCCCTGGCGGATCTATGGAGGACGGTGGTGTGCAGGCAGGGAGGTCACCTGAACCCGAATATGCAGAGCGCGCGCGACTCGTCGAGCTCATCATAGACACAGCAGGCAGCGGCCGTCACGCTCGAGCACCAGCAGGCAACACCGCAACAACACGAGTGAAGCGAGCGCCGGCCTCCAGGGGTTGAGGGAAGCAGGGAGCAACCGAGCAGAGAGAGATAGGGACCAGGGAGTCTGTCAGCCTCCAAGTGCATAGTCTAAATCGAGTGTTGTTGGGCTAGTTTTTAGGCTGAAAAATACCTAACCGGTACTGTTCATCCGTGATACTATTCACCCGTGTCTGCTGTTCACCGTGCCTCTTCCAGCCAGCAGCCCTAACCCTAGGACGACGGCACCCAAGCGCCGGGGTCCTGGTGCGCGACCTTCCACCCACAACTCGTACTACCTCCCTAACTCTGTTCCTAACAGGTACCCTCTTGTCATATAGAATGCCAGTTGCTTGATGCCACTTCATCCACCCTGTTTTGAATTTTGATTCTATGACTTACATCTTCATCAATGTCCTAGGCGGACTAATTTTTAGTCCAGCTCAACTAATTGTTAGTCCCTCAGTAGTCCATGTATCCAAAGAGCAAAGGACTATTTTTTTTAGTCGCCTAAACTTTCACCCAAACTTTAATTGGACTTAACAACTAGTCCAAGTGATCCAAACATGCCCCTAGTATCTGACAAGTGCAGATGTAATTTCTGGTTTCTGGCTACATGTCTGTTGCTTCTCATGTGATTGAAATAATGATTTTTTTTCCGGAACATGATATCCTGTGATACTGCATTTCGTTAAATGAGTGATTATCTGTTTAAGTAAGAGATCTTATAGATTATTTCATGTTAATGGATTCATTGACTTGATAGGTCCTTACACCAAATGTTCCTGATATTGTGGTTGCTCCACCTGATGATGGGCATCTTCGGCATGTGATTGACACAATGGCTCTGCACGTACTTGATGGTGGATGTGCTTTTGAACAAGCTGTAATGGAGAGAGGGCGAGGAAATCCTTTATTTGATTTCTTGTTCAATCTTAAATCTAAAGAGCACACATATTATGTTTGGAGGCTATACTCATTTGCCCAGGTACTTGTTGCTGTCTATAGTACGAAATTTTAAAATGACATTTCAGTATTCTAATGCAGAATATTTCCGTTCTTTTTATTCGTTCATATTTGCCATTCTTAGAAGACTATCAAAAGTATTATGCTTCACTTCTGCTACCAAAGATAACAGGCGAACAACGCTATGATGTCCATTGTGTCTGTTGCACAAGGAGAACTTGTTAAGTTGTCGAATAACCGTTACTTAGTTTAGTTTCTTGGAACTTCTGCATGTGCATATATGTGTTTTTCTTGTTCAACAAAGCTTTATATCTATTGCTATATTATGACTGGAACATATTTTTTTGAGAACCAAGTCACATTTTTTTACATTCATAAAATTTCAAGTAACTGCAAAAAATGAACGTGCTGATAGAGTGCTGACAGCCTGTGATATTGTAACATAGGGTGATACTCTACAACGATGGAGAACAGAACCCTACATCATGATCACAGGAAGTGGAAGGTAATAGTTTTGCGCAATAAATAATGATATTCAATAGGATGAATATGCATGGTGTCTGCTTATTGACTTTCTTGACAAAAATGTTATATGCAATTCAGATGGGTCCCACCTCCCTTGTCGTCCAACAGAAGCCCTGAACGTGAAAAGGAATCTACATTTGCTGCTGGTAGAAGCAGGGTAAATAACTGTTAGACGTACTCAGAGCATTAAATTGTTGTTTCATTGTTTGTTGATGTCAAATAAATAAATGGTGTTCTGTTACAATACTAAATTTCTGATCCGTCCTTCAGCGTGTTGAAGTGGAGCGTACATTGACTGACTCACAGCGTGATGAATTTGAGGACATGCTGCGAGCTTTGACATTAGAGAGGAGCCAAATAAAAGACGCCATGGGATTTGCCTTGGATAATGCTGATGCAGCTGGCGAGGTAATGTGTACCTTCTAATATTATGTAATTAGTTCTATTTTCTTTTATTTTCTTTATTACTTTTTTGCATTGCTTAATGGTACTGTGACTTAATTAGGTATACACCCGGTCACCCACATTGAGATCAGTTGATAGCTTAATGGTTATGTGTCAAACTGTCAACAACGAAATGAGCCTATGTACTTACTGGCATGTGGCCATGGAGGCATGGACTTACAGTTGACTGACTGTTTGAAGGACAACCCTTGTGTTGACTTATAAGATCTGTTTTATTTTTATAAGAAGGAACTAGGTAAAACTGATGACATATAATGGTTGGTGGCTGCTGAAATGGTATCAATTTGCAACATGTAAAGTGTATACTGATTGATGTAATGCTATCTTTGCTCCTTCACCAATTTACACAATTTTGTTCCTTAGGCTTCGCTTAGATGATATGCAATAACTGTTGGGATCTGGTTTTGTTTTAATTTTTTGTTGTCTTTGTAGTTTAACTTATTTATTATGGATTAGGCATTATTATAGCCTTGTTGAGGCAAATTTTCTGTGATTCTGGTGTTTAGACTTTTCTATTCCACATGATGTCTCTTTTGTAGTTCTCATTGAATGATTGTTCATTGTCTTGCATTTCAGATTGTTGAGGTTCTTACAGAATCCTTGACACTCAAGGAGACGTCTATTCCAACAAAGGTTGCTCGGCTTATGCTAGTGTCTGACATCCTTCATAACAGTAGCGCTCCTGTGAAGAACGCATCTGCATTCCGAACGAAGTTTGAAGCTTCTTTGCCAGATGTTATGGAGAGCTTTAATGACTTGTATCGCAGTATCACTGGAAGGATTACTGCTGAAGCTCTGAAGGTGACTTATGTTGCATCATTTTTTAAATACTGGAGCTTATTTTTATCCTTGATGTTCTTACATGTCTGCATGGATTTATTTCTGTTCTTCAGGAGAGGGTTATGAAAGTTCTACAAGTTTGGGCAGACTGGTTCCTGTTTTCTGATGCATTTCTTAATGGGCTGAGGGCTACTTTTCTTAGATCAGGCAACTCTGGTGTTGTTCCGTTTCACTCGTTATGTGGTGATGCACCCGAAATTGAAAAGAAAGGTAGCTCTGAGGACGGAAATGATGGATTTAAGCTTAATGAAGACGGTGCCTTGGCTACTGGAAAGGCAGCAGCGACAAAGGAGCTATTAGGGCTCCCGCTAGCTGAACTTGAGCGCCGCTGTAGACATAATGGCCTCTCTCTGTGCGGTGGTAAAGAAATGATGGTCGCCAGGCTGCTTAACTTGGAAGAGGCTGAGAAGGAACGAATTTACGAGAAGGATGTTGACGTGAAATATGTGCAGGGTGAACAGCATGTGGTTGGAAGAGAGGACAGTGGTGTGAATGCTCATAGTACTTCAAGGTTTGGTGAAGGTTCTAATGGTGATGAATTAGATGTCTCTCGGAACAGTATGAGAGCTGGTAAAGGACGTTCTGGAGGATCTGCTTCTGCCGAACTTGAATCATTTCCAAGCAAGAAGCCGAAATACGATCCTGTTTTGCCAGCTTCTAAATGGAGTCGAGAGGATGACATCAGTGACGATGAAGATAGGAAAGGTGGCCGAGGCTTGGGATTAAGCTATTCGTCCGGAAGCGATATTGCTGATGGTCTCGGAAAGGTCGATACAACAGAAGCTAGTACTGACCACACAAGTCATCATCATGATACGATTGTTGATGAAGAGCACAGGTGCTTGTCCGTTTTCAATATTTTTTTACCATTGCCATGCTAGTTTTTGTAAGTGTCTGCCACAGTGTTATTAAAACTACGTTTAAACGATGTTTAAACTACGTTTAAACGTCAAAACTCTAATTAGAGATTGAAACCGCGTTTTAGCGTTTTGGCGTTCTAAACTGTAAAACGTAGTGCTTTATCCATTTTAGACCATAAGCTACTTTTGGGCTCAGTCTATAGTTACTTTTGAGTTTCAATCCAGCTCATGGGTGAAGTTTTGGTAAGCCACTAACCTCTCTATTTTGGTATTTAACTTCATATTATTGTCTGAAATTATGATGTATTGGTATTTTTCCTGTGTTGTTTAAAACTACGTTTAAACAAAGTTTAAACGTTTAAAAGTCAAAAATTCACCCATGAGCGTTCCAACGTTTTACCGTTTTAATAACCTTGGTCTGCCAAGCACACATACTTAGACGTCGTTGGCGCCGCCACTCCGAGCGGCTCTGGCTCCATGCACACGCGCACTGTAGGTTACTGAACCAAAACGGCTCTGGCTCCAGCAAAACACAACTGTGAAAGTGGAGGAGCTAGTGTTGTGGGGCACTGGCTGCTGAGCTACAGTACCAGAGCTGGAGACGCACGGAGCCCCACCAAACATGCCCTTATTTCTAACTACTATGCATTTCTTCTCTGCAGGCAGAAGTTGAGGCAGATTGAAATTTCTGTCATGCAGTACCGTGAATCTCTTGAGGAGCAGGGTCTGCGTGACTTGGATGAGATTGAGAGGAAGGTTGCCAGCCATCGAAGACGTCTCCAGTCAGAATATGGTTTATCCACTCCAACTGATGGTGCTAACAGCAGGCGATCTTCTGGTATGTAAGAAGGCAGGGAAAGATACCCGCTTATTTGACAGTATCATTTCTGTTGTATTTGAACTTGCAGCATCATTGACTTCCACAACTCCATATATTACTTTGGGCACTAACAATGAGCCATGCTGTACCCCTCAACTTCATTCAGTCTTCGCTGCTCCTATATTTTGTAAGCTAGGCACGCATTTTAAACAGTACTCTATTTTGCAGAAAGAACATCATCGTCGTCGGAGCGGAAAGAGAGGCATGGCGATGCACATGATCATCCTAGGAAACGTCGCCGGAGCCAGAGTAGAAGCTGCAGTCCTCCAAGGAAGTCTCAGGAGAGGGATCGAGAGCACAATCGCAGTAGGGACCGAGATAGGGTACGCGAGAAAAGTGCAAGCCGAGGGCGAGACGACCACCACGACAGAAGCCGAGATAGAGAGGACAGGAGAAAGGGGAGGTGACCGACCCGAAAAACCTCGTCACTATGCACCATTTGCCCTAACCGAAGGGCCCAGGAGCATCATTTGAGCTGGGCTACACGCCCACCAGCATCTCCATCGGTAAACATATATTCCGCACCAGGCAGGTTACCCTGGTCTGCTCCATGCTTCGTCTGCAATAGGAGTTTTTGAGGATTAAGTTGAGGTTTTGTAAAGAAGACTTGTTCGTTACTTTTTTTGTGGATTATTAAGATATATCCTATGTGTAGTTTATGCTTAAAATTTAAAACCAATGTTGAATACAGCCAGACCCAGAATTGTCAGTATCAGACAACCGAGGTATGGACTGCGATTCTGTTCTTCCCTGGTGGTGGGCTGTTACGTGTAGATCTTTGCACGGCGTGAGAATACCGTCGGTTGTGCGTGGGCGCATGCGTCGACGACAATGCATGCTGCTTAACGTGCTCACGTGGACGAGAATGTGTTGCATCATGCTCTAGCATGCGAACATGTGCGGTACTGACATGGTGCGTAGCTAAGCTATTGTACACTTGCTTTTTCATGATGCCTCGTGTTAACGTTGTCAGAGATCTGAAATGGTTGGACAAAGTGCATCTCAACAATATCATTGGCTCCTGTGTTGGAGACGTTTTCTGACGATGATGGCGTGGAGCATCTGATGGTAAATGACCATTTATCGCCAAATGTTTCGGTTGCAGCCCTCTGTTAACACTTCTGCATCTCTCAATTTTCGAATTCCCCAAAGGTTGCTGTCCAAAGACATGTAGAATCCGGTGGCGCACTTGTATAGTAAATGGTGTCACGTCGTGATATCAATATCAGAGGAGGGCGCGCACCGGGGCTCAAACCTCTGGTGTTGGCGTGTTGCCCACAGGATCAGATGGAAAGAAAGAGTGCACCAACCTGTTGCCTCTGTTCTATCTATAGGGAAGAAGTGACCCAAACAGGACCGGAGCAGCCACAGCTGTCGTTTCAGCAAGCGCACGCCAACGCGGACGCGAAACGTGTGCGCGAGGTGCGGTGCGTGTGGCCCAGACGTGCGAATGGAGCGTTTCAGGTCAGGCGTACGGGGCATCATTGGCACTTGGCAGCAACAACGACCTGCTCTGGTTTTGGTTTGGCTAGGCGCTGACAACGACCTGCCCCGCTAGAACGAACCAGAGAAATGTACATCTACATTGTATGGAAGCATAGCATATCCAACAATGCCTCAAACTAGTGCCTTAAATTGAAATATGGGGCTCTACATAGGAAACACTACTCCAACAGTGCCCTATTTCATAAGTTTTTGTCAAAAAACTATAGGGCATCCTCTCAAGTGACTCAAATATACTACACCGTAGTGGGCTGCCCTATAATCTAGATTTGGGGCTTTACTGTTGGAGCGAGGTGTTTTGTTGGTGCCCTAAATTCTATAGAATATATTTGAGAATGCACCCAGGCCGAACCTACGCGCCAGGAGCACCTGGTCCGAGCCAACCGCCCCACCTAGGCCGAACCGACACTTCGTCTTCGTCCCTTCCGCACGCTCCCGACAGAATGCTACAATTTTCGAACCAGACCAGCAGTTGCAATTACACCAGACCAGCAGTTGCAATCATATTTTTTTAACGAAATTTCCCAGAGTTATTCAGTACTTGCAATCACATCAGAGCAACTCAGCAGTTGCATCCACACTACACCAGTAGTTGCAAATACAACACACCAGCAGTTGCAATCATTTTGTTTACATTTTTTTAACAGATATTTGGGTAGAATTATACAGCAGTTGCAATCACACCTAATGCGGGGTTGCAATCACACCACACCAGCAGTTGCAATTACACCTCTTTATCCTGACACTAAAACCAGCCAACTTTGCATAGTCAAGGTAAAAGAGGTAGGCTTCTTCCCTTGTATAAAATGTTTGCCGCACCCTGTGGACAAACACATCAAGTATGTTTGCATCCTGCAGAACAACACACAACCATGAGTTTGCAATTAGCGGATACCCATAGTTGCAATCAACAAGCAACAAACGTTGTAACTGGATTAATAACACAACATGCAATGGTAATCAAGTAGTAAAAACAGAGACTTAAGTTTGCAATTAGAGGATACTCACGGCGGGGGCAGGGAGGCGCGCGTACAGGAGGGCTGAGGGCGTGCTCTTATGGGGAGGCGTGCTCGGGGTGTTATTGCACCCTGGGTGCATTCAATATAGAGAATGCACCCAGGTGCATTTTAGTGCCGCCGTGTGTGTGTATATATATATATATATATATATATATATATATATAGATTACACCTGGGTGCATTCAATATAGAGAATGCACCCAGGCCGAACCTACGCGCCAGGAGCACCTGGTCCGAGCCAACCGCCCCACCCAGGCCGAACCGACACTTCGTCTTCGTCCCTTCCGCACGCTCCCGACAGAATGCTACAATTTTCGAACCATACCAGCAGTTGCATCTAGTTATATAGAAGTTGCAATCACACCAGACCAGCAGTTGCAATTACACCAGACCAGCAGTTGCAATCATATTTTTTAACGAAATTTCCCAGAGTTATTCAGTACTTGCAATCACATCAGAGCAACTCAGCAGTTGCATCCACACCACACCAGTAGTTGCAAATACAACACACCAGCAGTTGCAATCATTTTTTTTACATTTTTTAACAGATATTTGGGTAGAATTATACAGCAGTTGCAATCACACCTAATGCGGGGTTGCAATCACACCACACCAGCAGTTGCAATTACACCTCTTTGTCCTGACACTAAAATCAGCCAACTTTGCATAGTCAAGGTAAAAGAGGTAGACTTCTTCCCTTGTATCAAATGTTTGCCGCACCCTGGGGACAAACACATCAAGTATGTTTGCATCCTGCAGAACAACACACAATCATGAGTTTGCAATTAGCGGATACCCATAGTTGCAATCAACAAGCAACAAACGTTGTAACTGGATTAATAACACATCATGCAATGGTAATCAAGGAGTAAAAACAGAGACTTAAGTTTGCAATTAGAGGATACTCGCGGCGGGGACAGGGAGGCACGCGTACAGGAGGGCTGAGGGTGTGCTCTTATGGGGAGGCGTGCTCGGGGTGTTATTGCACCCTGGGTGCATTCAATATAGAGAATGCACCCAGGTGCATTTTAGTGCCGCCGTATTGGGAGTCCTGTGTTTTCAATATGATACAGGAAGCTCTAGCCCCCAGCCAGTCACCTCTCGCACCTCTGCATCCTGGCCGTCAGACCACCTCTCGCATGTGTCCATTCATTGCATGCATGCAGTTTGTTTCCATTTGCATGTGCGGGAAATTAGAAAGTGTATCCATTAACTGCTACATGCATGGAAACAAAAAAAATCAGATTTGAATGTTTTATTCTATCCATAAATATAGAATCTCTATAACAACCATGCATCTAGACTCGTTAGAAACATTTTATAAAATATAATATTACTAACTATGCTACAGTGTAGGTATTTATGCAATATGGTACGCTGCATAAAAAATTAGTTTCCTGCTACATGTGCACAAATTTAGTATGACAAGAATGTGAGTTGAAAGAAAATGAATTAGCATGCATGTAAATAAAAAAAATCTGATTTAAATGTTTAACTTCCTCCATAAATATAGAATCTCTTCAACAACCATGCATCTAGTCTCGTTAGAACCAGTTTATGATATACATTGAGACTAATTATACTACACGTCGAAGGTATTTATGCACTGCAGCAGACTGTGTACAAAATCTGTTTCCTATTGTATGCGCACAAATTTAGGATGACAAGAATGTGATTTGAAAGAAAATGGATTGGCGTGCATGGAAACAAAAATCTGATTTTCAATGCTTTATTTTGTCCATAAATATATAATCTCTCCAACAACCATATAGTTAGTCTTGTTAGAACCAGTTTATAATATATAATGATACTAATTATGCTACATATCAAAGTTATTTATGCATTGTTGTACATTACGTAATAATCGACAAACGTTTACATAAAATGTGAATAAAAATATTGTTGGCGTTTTGACCCCGGGGGGTCCCTGGACCGACGAGTAAATTTGTCGCTGCGCGTCACAGCCCAGATGGGTTGGCGCGAGATGGAACACAAGGGGGAAAACGCGGCTCGTGTTACCCCGCGCCAGGGGGGTGTGCTCGTAGTAGGGGTTACAAGCGTTCGCGAGAGAGAGAGAGTGAGCCTGTTCGTCAGCTCGTTCTCCCGCGCGACCCTCCCGCATGAAGGCCTTGGATGCAAGGAGAGGGTCCAGGTGTACAATGGGGGATGTAGCTAGGTGCTAACGTGTCTGGCAGAGAGGTGCCTGAGCCCTGTGTACATGCCAACGTGGCTGTCGGAGAGGTGCTAGAGCCCTGTGTACGCGGTAACGTGGCCGTCAGAGGAGCGCCTGAGCCCTGTAGAAGCACAGCTGTCGGTGCTGCTGGGAGCTTGCTGACGTCTCCTTACTTCCGTAGGGGGCTGAGAACCACCGTCGTCATGGACGCACGCGGGGAGCCATCATTACTTGTTACCGGGGCGAGCCAGATGGGACGCCGGTCTTGTTCCCCCGTAGCCTGAGCTAGCTAGGGGTAGGGTAATGATGTATCCCCATGGCGCGGTCGGTCCGAGCCCAAGGTTGGGCGAGGCGGAGACTTCTCCTGAGGCCGAGGCCAGGGTCGGGCTAGGACGCGATTCTTCCGAGGTCGAGGTTGAGGCTGAGCCCTAGGGTCGGGCGAGGCGGAGACCACCTTCCGAGGCCGAGGTTGAGGCCGAGCCCTGGGGTCGGGCGAGGCGAAGACCACCTTCCGAAGCCAAGGTTGAGGCCGAGCCCTAGGGTCAGGCGAGGCGGAGACCACCTTCCGAGGCCGAGGCCTAAGGTCGGGCGAGGCGGAGTTTCCTGTTGCGCCTGAGGCTGAACTTGGCTGTTGTCAGCCTCACCCTGGTGGGTGGCACAACAATCGAAGCGGGGCGAGTGGCGCTGTTTTCCTGTCAGGTCGGTCAGTGAAAGGGCAAAGTGACTGCGGTCACTTCGACCTTGCCGACTGAGGCACGTGTGTTAGGATAAGGTGTCAGGCGATCCTCGCATTGAATGCGCCTGCGATATGGTCGGTTGGTGAGGCGATTTGGCCAAGGTTGCTTCATAACGAAGCCTACCCGAGCTGGGCTTCGGGCGAGTCGAGGGTGCGCCCGTTGCTTGAGGAGGCCCTCGGGCGAGGCGTGAATTCGTCTGGGACTACTGTTCCCGCCCGAGGCTGGGCTCAGGCGAGGCGAGATCGCGTCCCTTGAGTAGACGAAGCCTTGACCTGAATCGCGCCCATCAGCCTCTACAACTTGTGCTGATGGTGGTTACCAGCCGTGTTTAGGAGTGTTGGGGGTACCCCTAATTACGGTACCCGACAGTAGCCCCCGAGCCTCAAAGGGAGTGTTGGTACTCGCTTAGAGGCTTTGCCGCACTTTTTTTTGCGAGGGGACCGACCTTTCTCGGTTAGACTTTGTTCCGGTGGGTGCGCGCGAGCGCACCCACCGGGTGTAGCCCCCGAGGCCTCGGAGGAGTGGTTTGACTCCTCTGAGGTCTTAATGCCTGTCGTGATGCCTTGGCCGGCCTGGTTGTTCCCTCATGCGACCTGATTGTAGCCCAGGTGCATGGTCAGGTTCCGAGTTTTTAGGCTGGTTTGTTGACGCTGTCAACGGTTTGGCCGTAGTCGGGTTGCGAGAGCAGCCCCCGAGCCTCTGCACGGAGTGAGAGGATGATCAAGGAATGTCTCGACTTTTATCATATGCCCCTTCGTCGCCTTTCCGCAAGGAAGAAGGGGGGAGCGCCATGTTGCCCTCGGAGGGCGCCGAACATGGTGTCTCCAGTGAGTTGCTAATGGGTGATCCGAGTGGATGCCCGTGCCCCGTTCAATAAGGGTCGGCTAGTGGCCCAGAGGCACGCTCCAAAAGTACATGTAGGTGATTTGCCGGACCCGGACCCGTTCGATAGGGTCCGAGGGCTCGATGCCTTCCTCTGGTGGGATTTCGTTACAAAATCGCTCCTGCTGGTCTCGGAAATGTCCTAGGGTACCTCGGGAGCGTAGCCCGAGCCTCGGCCATGTAACGGACGTACCTAGAGTCATCCCTCGCTCTGCGTGCTCTAGGGCGGTTGTCGAACCCTTCCGAGGGGCCAGCCTTCGAACCCCTGATCAGTAGTGGGCGCGGAGCCCGAGTTCTCTGGGGCGGCTGTCGAACCCTTTCAAGTGGCCAGCCTTCGAACCCCTGATCAGTAATGAGCTTGAAGCCTGTGTTCTCTGGGGCAGCCGTCGAACCCTTCCGAGGGGCCAGCCTTCGAACCCCTGATCAGTAGGAGGGCTCGGGGCCCGCTTCCTTCGCGGAGAAGGATCCCTTTCGAAATATCCCCTTTCCCGGTCCCTGTAGCAAGAGAGAGAAAGGGGAAGAGGAAAAGGATATAAATTTAATTGGCGTGGCGCACCTTTTTTGACGCAGTCATCATGGCGGAGGTGAAACGACGCCCGCCTCGCCTGCCAAAGACGTCGCTTGCCCTGCCGAGGAGTTAATGCAACGGGACGGGCGATTCGCGGGGCGGCCGTTGCGTGTGCGCGAGTCGTTCGAGGAACGGACGTTTCGCCTTCGAGTTTGAATTTCGCGGCGGGTTCGGGTGAAGTGTTGAACGGATCTCGCCCGGGCCTTTATATACCCGGAAGAGGGGCCAGCGGTGGTTCTTTACTCTGCCATTTGTGCTTGCCTTCTGCTTTGGTTTCTGCAACCTAAGAGAATAGCCAAAGAAAAGAAAACCGCGCACCTTGTCCCCTCTGCCTCCACCCCCTTCGTTCAACGATGGCTGACAAGGTGACCGTCGTTCCGCCGCGCGATCCATGGCCTTTCTCCACCGTCACAGTGGATGATCTGGAGGCCCTCGTCGCCGATGGTTTGCTCCGTCCCCTCTCCGGTGACCCGCAGCCGGAGTGGATGGCCCCTGCGAGCGAGGCCGACCCGACTCCGCCGCCGGGGTATGTGGTTAGTTTCGTCTCCTTCCACGAGTGAGGGTTCAGAGTGCCAGCGAGTCGTTTCATGCGGGCGCTCCAGCACTACTACGGGGTGGAGCTGCACAACTTCAACCCCAACTCCATCGCACAAGCGGCCATCTTCGCGGCGGTTTGTGAGGGTTTTTTGGGGATTGACCCCCACTGGGATCTATGGACCCATCTCTTCTCTGTGGAGCTCTTTGCCTCGACGACGGAGGCGAAGAAAGTCCCTATGGCGGTGCGGGCCGGTGGCTGCACCCTCCAGCTGAGGCCAGGGCACGCGAGCTGTACATCCCTGCCATCCTTGTGTCTTCGAACAAGGGGTGGCAGCGCCGGTGGTTTTACCTTCGGAACGACGATGGAAGGCTCTCGTCGTTTTCTCAACGAGTGGTGACCGCCGCCGGCAGCAACTGGCGTTGGGGGGCCACGCGTGAGAAACAGGAGAAGCTCTAGCCTCTTCTGGAGGCCTTGCAGAGGTTACGAGATGGGGGGCTCACTGCCGCGGGGGTGGTTGCCGCCATCCATCGCTGGAGGGTGCTTCCTTTGGCAGAGCGGCAGTTGCCGGTTTCGGAGATGAAGCCGGGTTTGATTTGGAGGGTTCGCAGATGTCCTCGGCCTCCCTCTCCGCTGACGACCTCTGCAGGCGGGTAGCGGGCACGGTAGGGAGGCTGGATGCCGGTGCCCTTACCTAGTCCGTGATGCGTCCCGAGCGTGGGTACGTGTCCCTGTTGAGTGTCCGCTCCTTCTCCTATTTTGCGCCGAGTTGCCTTTGATTCTTACCGTCGGGATTTCTGTTCGTCTCCAGGGGTTGGGGTTTTACAAGCCCTCCCTGCCACCGGTCCCAGAGGACGCGGTGGACCGAGCCGCGCGGAGGGTCGCTGCGGAGAAGAAAAAGGAGAAGAAGGACGCGGAAAAGGCCTGGGCCCGCGAGCGGATGCAGGCTCGGGAAGCCTTGGAGAGGCGCCGCCAGAGGCAGGAGAGGGACGGGCTCCCGAGGGAGCCGTCGTCGGAGACGCCTGACGACGACGACGACGATGATGATGACGAGGGCGACGACATGGCGGCCCGTCTTGGCCTCAGCCCGGATCTGAGGCCAGGCCAGGGGTCTCCGAGCGAGCCTCCAAGTGGGTTGGTGCCATCAGAATCTGGGGCCGAGACATCAAGGTCCTGGTCTGAGGAGCGGGGGCAGGGCGAGGGGGTACTTGACCCCTTGGCCGAGGTAGTTGAGGTGACTTCGGGGAGTCAGGCCGATCCGCCTGTCCCCCAAGAGCAGGCGCCTGCGCCGGCTGTACAGGAGGTTGATCCTCGGGCCGTCATGACGACCCCTGGGCAGGCCGTCCCTTCGGCGCCTCGGGCGCCCGAGGCGAGAACGGCGCCGAAGCCGACAGCGGGGCAATCCTCGGCAGCGCCTGCGGGGACCGAGGCCCGAGGGGCCTCCCTGTAGGCCCGATTGGCCTTGGTCCGGAGCGGGTAAGTATCTGAGGATACCTCTATTTTGGCTCTTTCTTCGTGTGCCCTGATCCTGCTTTATCTCTTCCTTTCAGCAAACGGAGGCAGGGCTCGGCCGGTCTGGCCCCCCAGAAGGCCCTTAAGACAGTGTCGGCTTCTGCAGCCAGTGCTGCAGCGCACCATGCCGGTTGGCTGGCCTCCGCACAAGACGCCCTCGAGCGGGGGCCCAGGCGGCACGAGTTGCCATGGGGCAAGCCTCCCAGGCTGACCCCTCCATCGGGGCGGCCATCGTGCCGGGGGAGGCTGCTGACGTGGCCACGGCCCCGAGCCCACCTGACGTGTTGCCGGCGCCGGCACCAGCTCCTGCTGAGGCCGTCGCTGTTTTGCCCGTGGAGCCACCCGTCGCCGCTGATGCTGGGATGGCCGAGGTGCCGCTGCTCAAGGTCATCTCCGACCTCCCCAGTCTCGACCATAAGGAGAGGGCGGCAGCCGTTGCCGAGGTCGGTGATCGGAGGCCCACCCTTAGCCGAGGGGAGGCCCAGTACGTCGTCAGCGATGGTACCCGATGCGCCGACTGCAGGGGGTCCCGACGCCTTGGAGGAGGGGCGCGCAGAACCGCGACCCGTCTTGGGGAGCAGCGACCTTATCCCCACGTGGCGCAACCTCAATGAGTGGTGTGGACAGGCACTCCGGTTCTGGACCCGCGGCGCCTCGAAACCCCTCTTCGTCCTCGACGATGAGCGGGAGGAGCAGTCTCGAGATGAGCTCCGTGAGTATGCCGAGGCGGCGATGGGGTCGCTTCGGTCGACCATGGAGATCCTTTCCAGGGACGTTCCCAGGGTCCTCCAGGTAAGGATTTTAGGCATACCCCTTGCGTGACCAGGGCATTCTTTGTAACACCGTGCTTCCCTTCCTCAGGAACTGACGAATGTGAGCACCGCCAAGTCGCTGTTCATCCGTCGCGAGACCGACGTCTGGGGTTCGCTGCGGTTCCTGAGGGTCGCGCTTGCCGAGGCTAATGAACGCCTCGCCCAACGGAGCACCGAGGTGGCGGACCTTCGGCTGCTCTGTGATGAGCTGGAGGTGGAGGCAGCGGCGGAGCAGGCAGAGGCAGCGTCAGCACGGACGGAGGCGCAGCAGCAGCAGCTGGAGCTTGGCCAGGTCATTGGTGAGCGGGACCAATCTCGGAGCCAGGCTGCCGAGGCTGTAGGCCGGGCTGAGGCCCTTGGGGGTCAGCTGGCCGAGGTGTCTGCTCGGGCCGGAGCCCTTGCGGAGGACCTGGCCATGGCCGTCGGGTCTGCTCAGTCCGCCCAAGCCATAGCCTCGGAGCAGCGTGCCCGGGCTAAAGGTACGTTTCGGCCGCTTTGTGACTTCGATTCAGCTTCATTCTTCAACTCGTGTCTGAAGAATTCTGTTTAGCTGTCTGCAGAGTTCGAGACAGCTCTTAACGAGTCTGTCAAGGCACTTGCCCAGGCGGCTGAGCAGAAGGAGGCCGACCGCGTGGCCATGTCCGAGGTTATCTCGACCTTCTGCCAGGCCTTTGGCCTCGATGACGTCCCCTCGGGTAGCTCCCCCCAGAGTCGCCTGTGGGCCTTGGGAGGCCATGTACCCAGCAGACTCCACGGGGCGATGCATCACGACGTTAGGCGGGCCTTCGCCGTGCTCACTTCCCACTATGACGTGGATCTGGAGCGGGTCAGCGAGGGGTACTGTCTACCCGACGAAGATGAGGCTACCTTAACCGAGGTTCAGAGGCTTGACGCGGCCGTCGCGGGCCCAAGCGTGGTGCTGGCGTCCTCCTTCGAGGTGGAGATCCTTCTGCTCGCGTCGCCGTCTAGGGCCGGGCCAGATCTTGTCGAGAGTGGAGACGACACCGAGGGTGCCGCTCCTCCCCCAGGCGATGTCTAATTCTACCGGAGCAGTTTGTTTGGAGTATGCATGTGTTTTTCGCGGCCACCGAGGCCTAAACATCTTATTGCCGTGCTATAAAGCTACGTTTCCTTTCCTCTTGTTTCGAGTATCCGGACTTGTTCGTCGGTAGTAGAATCGTTTATCCGAGCAAGAGTTACTTTTCGCGGAAGGTGACGAGTGAGGTATCCGTATCCCGGAGGCGTAGGAGTCCCTCGGCTTGGTCGGCCTTGCCGCTTACGTGCGCTCTTATTCACTTGCAGGATTCTGTTATCGATATAGTCGGAAAGCACGAAAGTCGTTTTGGTAGAAAACTTTTCCGAGGAAAATTTTGACGCAGAGGGGGTTCCCCCCTTCTAGCCCCCGAGGGAGGGTCAGGCTTTGCTGAGGCAAGACTGACCCTTCCTTGATGGCTAGAATTTATTTGTGTATGTAAAGAGAACGAGGCATATGAATGACTTGAAACATCTTAAGGGTAGAAGCGACGTAGTTGTTGGATGTTCCAAGCGTTGCTGTAGACCTTGCCTTGATCGTTGGCCAGCTTGTATGTTCCGGGCTTCAAAATCTTGGCGATGATGAACGACCCTTCCCAGGGAGGAGTAAGCTTGTGGCGCCCTCGGGCGTCCTACCACAGCCGGAGTACCAAGTCTCCCACCTGGAAGCCTCGGGGCCGAACCCCTCGGGCGTGGTAGCGTCGCAAAGACTGCTGATACCGCGCCGAGTGTAGTAAGGCCACGACCCGAGCCTCTTCGAGCTGGTCTAGTGAGTCTTCTCGGCTGGTCTGGTTGCTTCGGTCGTCGTACGCCTTTGTCCTCGGGGAACCGTATTCTAAGTCTGTGGGCATGATAGCCTCGACCCCATAGACTAGAAAGAACGGCGAGAAACCCGTGGATCGGCTTGGCGTCGTCCTCAGACTCCAGACCACCGAAGGTAGCTCTTTCATCCATCGCTTGCCAAACTTGTTGAGGTCGTTGTAGATCCTCGGTTTAAGTCCCTGCAAAATCATACCGTTGGCACGCTCCACCTGCCCATTCGTCATGGGGTGAGCTACGGTGGCCCAGTCCACACGGATGTGGTGGTCCTCGCAGAAGTCTAGGAACTTCTTCCCAGTGAACTGCGTGCCATTGTCGGTGATGATGGAGTTCGGGACCCCAAAGCGATGGATGATGTTCGTGAAGAACGCCACCGCCTGCTCGGACATGATGCTGGTTAGGGGTCGGACCTCGATCAACTTGGAGAATTTGTCGATGGCGACCAGCAGGTGCGAGAAGCCCCCGGGTGCCTTCTTCAAGGGACCGACGAGGTCCAGACCCCACACAACAAACGACCAAGTGATGGGTATTGTCTGCAGGGCCTGAGCGGGCAGGTGCGTCTGTCTTGCGTAGAATTGACACCCTTGGCAAGAGCGTACAATCCTAGTGGCGTCGGCCACCACGGTCGGCCAGTAGAAGCCTTGTCGGAAGGCGTTCCCAACGAGGGCTCGAGGTGCTGCATGGTGACCGCAAGCCCCCGAGTGTATTTCTTGCAATAGCTCTTGTCCTTCGGCGACGGATATGCATCATTGGAGAATGCCTGAGGGGCTGCGGTGGTAGAGCTCCTTTTCATCACCCAGTAAGACGAACGACTTGGCGCGCCACGCCAGTCGCCGAGCTTCGGCCTTGTCGAGGGGTAGCTCTCCTCGGAGGAGATATTCCAGGTATGGGGCCTGTCAGTTTGGGTTAGGCGTGACCCCATTCTGCTCTCCCTCGACGCGCAGGGCCTCACCTTCGGCGGCCAAGGGTACCTCGGGCTGGGCCGAGGCCTCCTCGGGCTCGGGCGTGTCGTCGATCTAGACGGAGGGTTGATGTATGTCTCTGGAGAAGACGTCGGGGGGAACCGTTGTCCGCCCCGAGGCTATGTTCGCCAGCTCGTCCGCAATCTCGTTGTACCGTCGAGCGATGTGGTTGAGTTCAAGCCCGTAGAACTTGTCTTCCAGGCGCCGAACTTCGTCGCAGTAGGCCTCCATCTTCCATTCGTGGCAGTGGGAGTTCTTCATGACTTGGTCAATGACAAGCTGCGAGTCGCCACAAGCATCGAGGCACCAAACCCCTAGCTCGATGGCGATGCGCAACCCATTAACCAGAGCCTCGTACTCGGCCACGTTGTTTGACGCCGGGAAATGGAGGCGCAACACGTAGCGGAGATGTTTCCCGAGGGGTGAGATGAAGAGCAGGCCAGCACCTGCTCCTGTTTTCATCAGCGACCCATCGAAGTACATGGTCCAAAGTTCCGGTTGGATCAGAGCTGTTGGCAATTGGGTGTCGACCCATTCAGCCACGAAGTCCGCCAAGACTTGGGACTTGATGGCCTTCCGAGGAGCGAACGAGATTGTCTCGCCCATGAGCTCCACTGCCCACTTTGCTATCCTACCCGAGGCCTCTCGGCACTGGATGATCTCCCCCAGGGGAAGGATGACACCACAGTCACCGGATGAGACTCGAAGTAGTGTCGCAACTTTCGCCGTGTCAGAATTACTGCGTACAATAGCTTCTAAATTTGCGGGTAGCAGATCTTGGTCTCGGATAGCACTTCACTGATGAAGTAGACCGCCCTCTGGACGAGCAGTGTATGCCCTTCTTCTCGTCTCTCGACTATGATCGCGGCGCTGACCACCTGAGTGGTTGTGGCTACGTAGATTAAGAGGGCTTCTCCTACAGCGGGGGACACCAAGATGGGCGTGTTTGTAAGGAGCGCCTTTAAGTTTCCGAGGGCTTCCTCGGCCTTGGGGGTCCAAGTGAAGCGCTCGGTCTTCCTTAAGAGGCGATACAAGGGTAGGCATTTTTCGCCGAGGCGCGAGATGAAGCGGCTCAGAGCCGCAAGGCATCCCATGACCCTTTGTACTTCTTTCAAATCTTTGATAGGCCCCATGTTGGTGATAGTCGCGATTTTCTCCGGGTTGGCCTCGATGCCCCGTTCGGAGACGATGAACCCCAGGAGCATGCCTCGGGGGACTCCAAAGACACACTTCTCGGGATTGAGCTTCACACCCTTCGCAGACACTTGAATGTCGTTTCAAGGTTAGAGAGGAGGTCGGAGGCTTTCCTCGTCTTGACAACGATGTCATCGACGTAAGCCTTGACCGTTCGGCCGATGTGCTCTCCGAACACGTGGTTCATGCACCTTTGGTATGTCGCACCTGCATTCCTCAAGCCAAATGGCATAGTAGTATAGCAGTACATGCCAAAAGGTGTGATGAAAGAAGTCGCGAGCTGGTCAGACTCTTTCATCTTGATTTGGTGATAACCTGAATAGGCGTCGAGGAATGACAGGGTTTCACACCCAGCAGTGGAATCCGCAATTTGGTCGATGCGAGGCAGAGGGTAGGGAACCTTCGGACATGCCTTGTTTAGACTAGTGTAGTCTACGCACATCCTCCACTTCCCACCTTTCTTTTTCACAAGCACAGGGTTGGCTAACCATTTAGGATGGAATACCTCTTTGATGAACCCTGCGGCCATCAGCTTGTGGATCTCCTCGCCTATGGCCCTGCGCTTCTCTTCGTCAAAGCGGCGTAGGTGCTGCTTCACGGGTCGGGCCCCAGCTCGGATATCCAGCGAGTGCTCGGTGACATCCCTCGGTATGCCCGGCATGTCCGAGGGATTCCACGCAAAAACTTTGGCGTTTGCGCAGAGAAAGTCGACGAGCACTGCTTCCTATTTGGGGTTGAGCTCGGAGCCAATTCGGACTTGCTTGCAGGCGTCGTTGCTGGGGTCGAGAGCGACGGACTTAACCGCCTCAGCTGGTTCGAAGTTGCCGGCGTGGTGCTTCGCATCAGGCACCTCCTTGGAGAGGCACTCCAGGTCGGCGATGAGGGCCTCGGACTCGGCAAGGGCCTCAGCGTACTCCACGCACTCCACGTCGCATTCGTACGCGTGTCGATACATGGATCCGACGGTGATGACCCCGTTGGGGCCTGTCATCTTGAGCTTGAGGTAGGTGTAGTTGGGGACGACCATGAACTTGGCGTAGCACAGTCTCCCCAGCACCGCGTGGTAGGTTCCTCGGAACCCGACCACCTCGAACGTGAGGGTTTCCTTTCGGAAGTTGGAGGGAGTTCCGAAGCAGATGGGCAGATCGAGTTGTCCATGGGGCAGAACGCGCTTCCCGGGGATGATCCCGTGAAAGGGCGCCGCACCGGCCCGGATCGTGGACAGATCAATCTCCAAGAGCCCGAGGGTCTCGGCGTAGATGATGTTGAGGCTGCTGCCTCCATCCATGAGGACCTTGGTGAGCCTGGTGTTGCCGATGACGGGGTCGACGACGAGCGGGTACTTTCCTGGGCTCGGCACGCAGTCGGGGTGGTCGCCTTGGTCGAAGGTGATGGGCTTGTCGGACTAGTCTAGGTAGACTGGCGCCGCCACCTTCACCGAGCAGACCTCCCGGCGCTCCTTCTTGCGGTGCCGAGCCGAGGCGTTTGCCACTCGCCCACCGTAGATCATGAAACAGTCGTGGACCTCGGGGAACTCCTCTGCCTTGTCGCCCTCCTTCTTGTCGTTGTCTTGGCCTTTGCCACCTTCCGCCGGGGCCCGGTCTTATGGAAGTAGCGCCAAAGCATGACGCATTCCTCAAGGGTGTGCTTGACGGGGCCCTGGTGATAGGGGCACGACTCCTTGAGCATCTTGTCGAATAGGTTGGCCCCTCCGGGAGGCTTCCCAGGGTTCCTGTGCTCGGCGGCAGCGACAAGATCTGCGTCGGCGGCGCCGCGCTTCTCTTGCGACTTCTTTTTCGCCTTCTTCTTCGCGCCACGCTGGGCAGACGCCTCGGGGACGTTTTCCTGCTGGCGTTTATGAGGCTGCTTGTCCTTCCGGAAGATGGCTTCGACCGCCTCCTGACCAGAGGCGAACTTGGTGGCAATGTCCATCAACTCGCTCGCCTTGGTGGGAGTCTTGCGGCCCAGTTTGCTCACCAGGTCGCGGCAAGTGGTGCCGGCGAGGAACGCCCCGATGACATCCGAGTCGGTGATGTTGGGCAGCTCGGTGCGCTGCATCGAAAACCGCTGGATATACTCTCGCAGGGATTCCCCTGGCTTCTGGCGACAGCTTCAGAGATCCCAAGAGTTCCCAGGGCACACGTACGTGCCCTGGAAGTTTCCAGCGAAGGCTTTGACCAGATCGTCCCAGTTGGAGATCTGCGCAGGAGGCAGATGCTCTAGCCAGGCTCGGGCGGCGTCAGAGAGGAACAGGGGGAGGTTGCGGATGATGAGGTTGTCATCGTCCGTTCCACCCATCTGGCAGGCCAGCCGGTAGTCTGCAAGCCACAACTCCGGCCTTGTTTCCCCCGAGTACTTGGTGATGGTAGTCGAGGCTCGGAACCGGGTCGGGAACGGCGCCCGTCGTATGGCTCGGCTGAAGGCTTGCGAACCTGGTGGTTCGGGCGAGGGGCTCCGATCCTCCTCACTGTCGTAGCGTCCCCCACGCCTGGGTGGTGCCTCGGTGCACCTTTTCGTCGAGGCAGGCTCGACGGTCGCGGCGGTGGTGCTCGTTGCCGAGGCGACCCGGGGCTGCAGGCGTCGCGTCCCGCTTGCGCCCGGTGTGAACCGAGGCCTCCCGCATGGGTCGGGAAGTTGTTGCACGATGCTCCGGGGGGCACCCTTGCTTTCGGGAGGCAGAGCTCTCGGCCCGTCGGACCATGGCATCCTCCAGGAGATTCTTGAGTTCCCCCTGGAGACGCCGCCCCTCGGTGGTGGATGGCTCCGGCATCGCTCGGAGTAGTATCGCCGCTGCAGCCAGGTTCTGGCCGACCCTGCTGGAGGCCGGGGGCAGCCTTGCCCAGGCATCGTCAACGACACGACGTTGGACGTCCCGGGCCTGATGACGCGCTTCTCCGGCAAGTGCTCGGCCTGCCCACTCCTGCTCGATGTTTTGCTGGAGCTGCACAAGTTGTCCTGCTTCCTCGTCGAGCTTGGCCTGCATCTCACGGATTTGCTCGAGCTGTGTGTCCTGACCCCCCGCAGGGACTGGGACCACAGCTAGCTCCCGCAGGATGTCAACGCGAGGCGTAGGCCCAGGGGGATCATCATCCTCCGGCATACCAAGGTGGTTGCCTTCGTTGTGACCCCCTAGATCGACGTGGAAACATTCGCGACTTGGGCCACAACCCTCGTCGTCAAGGTTGTGGCCATCATCGGAGCAATCGGAGAGGCAGTAGTCACATGCGGTCATGAAGTCTCGCATGGCACAGGGATTACTGAGCCCGGAGAAATCCCAACCAGAGTCGGGACCGTCCTCTTCCTCGGAACCCGGGGGCCCGTAGGTCGAGACGGCCGTCAGTCGGTCCCAAGATGACCACATATGGTACCCCGGAAGGTTGGGGTATGCCTTTACGAAAGCGCTCACCAAAGCGGGGTCGCTTGGTGGATCGAAGCTGAATCTAAAAGGCACAGGGTGGAAAATGGACGGTACCTCTCGATCGATGGACGGTGACGAGGTCGCGTCGGGGACGGACTGCACCGTTATCTTAGGTACAAGGTTGACGCTCAGCAAGTCCTTCGCGAGAGTGCTGGCGTCATCTGTCCGCTTGGGGTTGGCATGTTGCGGGGAAACGACACTCGTCGTTGTCTCAGGTGCGAGGACAACACCCGATATGTCCCCCGCTGGGGTGCCGGCGTCGTCGACTCGCTCGACAGCCGACAAGGTGCCGCTTCCTGCTTGGCCACGGTTGCCCCGCCTCCTCCTCCTGCGGCAAGGAAGGCGGCGGGACAAACCCGGATGTTGCTCTTACGCCACGGGGGGGGGGGGGGGGGGGGAAGACGTCGTCGAGTTCGCCGCCGCCGGGCGAGCTGACGGCCGTCGTTGTTGCTGTCGCGCTGCGGGGGGAGGAGTACCATGTCGTAGCTGCCATCGAGGGACATAAACTCGAGACTCTCGAAACGGAGCAGCGTCCCGGGCTGAAGAGGTTGCTGAAGACTACCCATCTGGAACTCAACGGGAAGTTGTTCGTCAACACGCAGCAGGCCCCTACCTAGCACGCCAACTGTCGGCGTTTTGACCCCGGAGGGTCCCTGGACCGACGAGTAAATTTGTCGCTGCGCGTCCCAGCCCAGATGGGTTGGCGCGAGATGGAACACAAGGGAAAAAACGCGGCTCGTGTTACCCCGCGCCAGGGGGTGTGCTCGTAGTAGGGGTTACAAGCGTTCGAGCGAGAGAGAGAGAGAGAGTGAGCCTGTTCGTTAGCTCGTTCTCCCGCGCGACCCTCCCGCATGAAGGCCCTAGACCTTCCTTTTATAGATGCAAGGAGAGGGTCCAGGTGTACAATGGGGATGTAGCTAGGTGCTAACGTGTCTGGTAGAGAGGTGCCTGAGCCCTGTGTACATGCCAACGTGGCTGTCGGAGAGGTGCTAGAGCCCTGTGTACGCGGTAACATGGCCGTCAGAGGAGCACCTGAGCCCTGTAGAAGCACAGCTGTCGGTGCTGCTGGGAGCTTGCTGACGTTTCCTTGCTTCCGTAGGGGGCTGAGAACCACCGTCATCATGGACGCACGCGGGGAGCCATCATTACTTGTTACCGGGGCTAGCCAGATGGGACGCCGGTCTTGTTCCCCCGTAGCCTGAGCTAGCTAGGGGTAGGGTAATGATGTATCCCCGTGGCGTGATCGGTCCGAGCCCAAGGTCGGGCGAGGCGTAGACTTCTCCTGAGGCCGAGACCGGGGTCGGGCGAGGACGCGATTCTTCTGAGGTCGAGGTTGAGGCCGAGCCCTGGGGTCGGGCGAGGTGGAGACCACCTTCCGAGGTCGAGGTTGAGGCTGAGCTCTGGGGTCGGGCGAGGCGAAGACTTCCTTCTGAGGCCGAGGTTGAGGCCGAGCCCTGGGGTCGGGCGAGGCGGAGACCACCTTCCGAGGCCGAGGCCTAAGGTCGGGCGAGGCGGAGTTTCCTGTTGTGCCTGAGGCTGAACTTGGCTGTTGTCAGCCTGACCCTGGTGGGTGGCACAGTAGTCGGAGCGGGGCGAGTGGCGCTGTTTTCCTGTTAGGTCGGTCAGTGAAACGGTGAAGTGACTGCGGTCACTTCGACTTTGCCGACTGAGGCACGTGTGTTAGGATAAGGTGTAAGGTGATCCTCGCATTGAATGCACCTGTTATACGGTCGGTTGGTGAGGCGATTTGGTCAAGGTTGCTTCACAACGAAGCCTGCCCGAGCTGGGCTTCGGGCGAGTCGAGGGTGCCCCCGTTGCTTGAGGAGGCCCTTGGACGAGGCGTGAATTCGTCTGGGACTACTGTTCCTGCCCGAGGCTGGGCTCGGGCGAGGCGAGATCGCGTCCCTTGAGTAGACGAAGCCTTGACCTGAATCGCGCCCATCAGCCTCTGCAGCTTGTGCTGATGGTGGTTACCAGCCGTGTTTAGGAGTGTTCGGGGTACCCCTAATTATGGTACCCGACAAATATCATAAACATATAAAAGATGGAAGGAGTCATGAACTGACAATGTATCATAAAAACCTATTGACGTTGGCATAAATATGTATACAAAATATCATAAAAACGGGGTCGTCAATCCGCCACCGCTTGCTGCCTAAGGAAGTCCGTCGTCGTCGCTTGCACTTAGGGAAGGTCGAAGTCGTCGCGGGAGGTGGGACGCCAGTGTGCACCACTTTGCGGCGCGTGCCTCCGAGGATCCGACATCGCGTGCGCCTCTAAGATCCGCCGCCGCGTGCGCTCCTTCAAGATCCGCCGCCGCTGCGCTCCCACAGGGCCACCACCGCTGTTGTCGAAGCCTACCACGCCTCACACAACTGCCGTCGCCACCGGGCCTACGGTGCGCCGCCGCTCGTCCGGTTCGGGAGCGCCGTCGACGATTGCCCGTCCGCCTTAGGAGCATCACCGTCGCTCGATCCTGGTGGAGCGTCGCCACCGGTCGCTCGCCTCGGCGCGCCACTGGCCCTCGGGATCGCCGCCGCTCGCACGCTCGAGAAAACCGCCGCCGCGCTCGCGCGCCCGAGGGAACCGCCACCCTCGCTAAACCTAATCCCTGGCGGCCTGGGAGTGTTTTTATAGCTGCCCGAACTTGATGTGGCTGAACCGGATGGCACCGCTGAGCCTGGACTTCCTCTAGTTATTGGAAGCCCAAGACTCCAAATATTCAAACTATATATATATATATATATATATATTTGAAGCTCTAGGCTTCTAATAAATAGAGGGATCTCTGGCCCAATGGTGCCATCCGGTTCAGCCACACCAGGTTCGGTTGGCTATAGAAACACCCCTAAGCTGTCAATGATTAGGTTTTAATGACAGCGATGGTTCCCTTGGGCGTGCGAGCGGCGACGATCCTGGGGGCGAGCGACCGACGACGGCGCTCCCTCAAGACCGAGCGACGGTGACTCTCCAGAGGCAGGCGAGCAAGCGACGATGACGCTCCCTTAGGACTGAGCGACGACAACGCTCCCGAGGCGGGCGGGTAAGCGGCGACCGTGCTCCCCAAGCGGACGAGCGGCGGTGGCGCACCCTAGGCCCGGTGACTAGGGGTGGGCATTTTAAAACCGAAAACCGAACCTGAACCCGAACCGATCCCGAATATACCGAATTGTTGGTCTATTCGGGTTTTCGGGTTCGGGTTCGGTTCCTAAATATGCTATATTTCGGGGTATGGGTTCGGGTTCGGTTCCTAACCTTTAAAACCCGAATAGACCGAATAACCCGAGATATAAAAAAGCTCTTAATATGTGATGATATTATTATATGATTTATGAACTTATTAACAAAAAATAATGATATCATCTTAACGATAGTATATATATATCTATATATATGCTATTTTTTATAGTCACTTGTTGTAATAATAGTACTTCCAATTAATTAATCAGTGTATATATTTTAACAAAAGATACTAGCCTCTCTACTATTCGAGTCTATTCGGTGGACCGAATAGACCGAATAGAAATTGTGAGTCTATTCGGGTTCGGTTCCTAAAATTATTTTAAAAATTTCGGTTCTCATTTTTCAGAACCCAAAATTTCACAAACCCGAATAGACCGAACCGAATTACCCTAATAGACCGAATGCCCAGCCCTACCGGTGACGATGGCGGTTGCGCGAGCCGCGATAGGCTTCAGTAGTGGCGGTGGCGGCCACGGTAGACACGGGTCGCTTCGGCGGTCACACGAGGCGCGGTTGTCTTCGGTGATGGCGGCCGCACGAGACGTGGGTGGCTTCGACATCCTTCGATGACAAACTCCTCCGATCCGCTGGCCTCGGCGACGTCCTCCTCCAATCCTTTGTTTATGCATGCGGCTGTTGGTTGAGCCCATACTAAGACTTTTTCACTAATTATGGTGTACAATATAGGTATTTATGTAACTTTCTGTAATGATTTATGCTTTGCACGATATCAACCATCCAACTTTTGTGTGTATGCTATGGGAACGAAAATGTCATTCAAAATTTGTGCCTATGCAATGGAAACTCCTATGATCTGCCATAATTTTCGGATATGCATAAAAATAGGAACCACATGCATGTGACTAGTGGTTGTCATATTGTTCAGATTTGCCAAATAAATATGACTGCATGCATGCGTTTGGTGGGGGACGCGCCTGAATGCATGTTCATGGTGGAAGGACGATATACAATCACATACATTTTTATGTCACTTTGTATACATATCTATGATAACATCTAGAGGTTTGCAACAGTTTTTAGGTTGGATCAATATTTTACGCTCATAACTTTGGGTTTTTACGTTCAAACCCGAAGGTTTTTATGCTCGAACATGGAGATGAGTCCACCAGTGAACCGCATGCCAAATTTTTACGAAGTGTACCACATTTCATAAATATCTACACCGTGTAGTATAATTAGTATCTGTATATATCATAAACTGGTTCTAACGAGCATAACTGCTTGGATGTTGGAGAGATTCTATATCTATGAAGAAAATAAAGCATTTAAATCAATTTTTTTGTTACATGCATATCAATCCACTTCCTTCCACACACATTCTTGTCATCCTAAATTTATGCGCATAGGTCCCTAGTTTCTTTTGAATAGCCCCCTAGACTTTTATTTAATCACAGATTTAGCCCTAATTTCATATTTCAAACTTTAAAACTTGTTTATTTCATATCTTTTTCATATGAACTCCAAATTTAGTGGTTCAAATTGCAAAATGTTCACAAAATTATTCTCTGTTGAAATAAAATATGACCAACTGTAATATGTATACTTTATGTTTTACACTTAGAATATAGGATTAATGTATATGTTAATTTATTTATTTAATGAAATAAATAAAAGGAGAATCCTAGGGGTTAAAGTATATTTAAGCTTGTGAGATTAGTGTTATGCATTACATGGATTCATTGTTGGTTTAACCTTTAGGTCTTAATGACATAAATAGAATTAGGTATGTAATTATGGATAACACTTAAAGGATAATCAAATTCCTAAATAAGAGTAGTTCATCTTACAATTTAATCTTTTCTTGTTTAATTACTACTTAACCTTTTTTGAGCTACGTTCCAAACACTTAGAGAGTAATCAATTCCCCAATTAGGATTAGTCCATTTTATAACTTGATCTCATTCCCCAATACTTAATACCATACCTTTTTGAGTTGTGTGCCAATGTTTGTACATGTGTGATGTGATGTTCATTTTTACCTTTCAAATGTATTGAATGTATGCTCGCTTTACTTAGACAACAAGCAGCTCGTGGTTCCTGAGTGTGTTGCCGAAGATCCCTCTGAGCAACAACTTGGTGAAGGCAAGTGTCCTCAGACCTATCATGTCCTACTTTACTTTATAATTCACTGTCCCGCATTACTTTATTGAAACTTAAGGATTGACTAGTCTGTATTTCCCTTACCCTTGTTTACCTTTTTGGGTTAATCATGGTTAGCTTATGCTATTGCTTTAACCTAATCAATGAACATGATGTGATCTTTTATGATACGATGATGTTATCCCGATGAGGTTCTTGTGATTACTTTAGGGGGCTTAGGCTGTTTCCTGTGTGCCTCTCCGTAAGGACCTGTTTGGGGAGTGACAACCCGAGATAACAGTGCAACCATGAGGGTGGAATGGGACGCCCTTAGCTGATTAATTAGAGGAACCAGAGGAGTAGTTGGCTTCGCCGTAGGGCAGTCAATGGGGTCCAGGCACAGTACATGCTCTGCCAAGGCTGGTTGCAGAGGTTCTTTGATTTGGTTTTGTTAGTCACCCTTCCTTTGGGGAGATGTACTGTGTTTATAAAACTGGAGAAACCTAACGGGCGACTATGACCTCTGGGAAATCTTTGTAAAGGCTACGTAGTGAGACCCTGCTAGGTCACCTTGGTAGTGATCAATGGGGAGGCTAGAACCCCGGGCAGAAAGGGAATCACGATTTGTGGGTAAAGTGTGCAACCTCTGCAGAGTGTTAGAAACTGATATATCAGCCGTGCTCACGGTTAAGAGCAGCCTTGGGATCCTCTTCAATTAGAAGAACTTTGGTTACTTTTATGATGATGATTAGCAATGATGGTTATAATTTTGATCTCTGGTATTTCCTCGTGGAGGGAGTGCCTCTGGGTAATAACTGGGTTATTACTAAAATTTGGCTATACTTATAATAATAAAACTTGACCGACTAAAAGCAACTTCTTAACCTTAACTCCACATACAGCTAGTCCACTTTAGCCAAATGGGATATTTGCTGAGTACGTTGATGTGTACTCACCCTTGCTTTACAAACCACCCCACCCAGGTTGTCCCCACTGTACAAAGTGCTCAGGAGGTGAAGTTGGTAACATCAGGACTTTGAGGAGTTCCAATACTACGACGAGTTCTAGTTTACTTTAGTGGCAACCCCCAGTCAGCTGCCTATGTAGGCTTATCCTCTATGTTTCGTTTCTCCGCATTTTGATATTATTGTTGAACACTGTTGGGGACTTGTTCTCAAGTGCTATGAGTTAAGAACAAGGCAACATAGAAAATGTTAAACGATAAAGTCCTTCGTCCTTTGAGGCATTATTTCCCTTAGGATATAACGATCTCCGGACGAAGGTTATGAAGGACAAACCTTCATCATTACAGTATACATTAATGAAAGACGAAGCATATGAAAGTTAAAGGATAACACAAATAATCATATAACATCATTTATTCCACTTTATTATATCATCATAGAAAAATAGAAACAATATTGAATTATAAATGTACCTTCGGCTTGGAAGGAGATGAAAATACAAGTGTGACGCAAAAGCAAATGCCAAGTCAGCGTGAACAGTACGGGGGTACTGTTCACCTATTTATAGGCACGGGGCACAACCCATACAAAATTACATACATGCCCTTTACATTTGGTGATAATTCTATAGCACTCTATCGAGGTCTAAATGGCCTTTTCATCTTTAAGTCGGTTCCCTTTTCTGCGAACATGCCGAAGCTTTCCTGCTTCACAGCTTCGGCGCTGTGTCAACCTTTGTATCTTTTGAGCTTCTCCCTTTCTGATACAAGTCCGAAGATACCTGTTCACTCATTATAAAGCCGCTTCTCCCTTGAAGACCTTCGGCGACGAAGCATAGACCCAACAGTAGCCCCTTTCGCGGTGCTAGATCGTTTTTCGTAACGAGCTTGATCCGTGAAAAAAGTCTCTTAAGCTTCGGGGAGCCGAAGGTCCAAAAAACACCTTCCCTGAGCTCGTTGCCGAGAAACGATTCACTCTCCCTGCGCGTAGCGGCCCCACCTTGCAGAGTTACTGTTCGGTCTCTGTGGTCCACCGTTCAGCGAGTGCGAGCGGGTGTCCGCCTGGTGTAAAACTTCTGGCGCTTCGCCTTCTTACCTGCGGCACTATATAAACAGACGAGTAGGTGTGAAGTTACCACAGCATTTACTGCTATTTGCACTGTTTTGCTGCCAAAATTCTTAACCATCGCCGAAGCTTGTTTGTCAGAATTGAACGAAGCTCCATCTTGAAGCCTGCTTCGGAGAAAAAAGTATTAAAGTTTCACAAGTTCATAGTTAAATGGCCAGAGTCCGTTCTACCGCTAGGGTTGAACGTGAGGGGGACGAAACTGATGCTTCGGAGACTGTCCCTATCTCCGAAGCCATGCGACGATCCGGGCTAGTGACTTCGGAGAAGGCTCCTATTGATGATGCAGAACAAGCAATCGCTGAAGCAGAAGGAGAAGATGCTGAGGAAACTGACTCCGAAGATGATTATCACCTTGCCACACCAAGCAAACCCAGTCATTTGGACTTCGGGAAATCTACTGTTTCGAAGGCTGATTTGTCCAAGATGGTAAAGTCAGGCTATTTTACTGAAAATCAAAAGAAGCTATTACGCTTCGGGGGAGAAGAGACTACCCCAAAGCCGGAAAAAGATGAAATTGTTATTTTTAAGAATTTCCTAAAGGCTGGATTAAGATTCCCCCTTCATGGGATTATTGCAGAGATATTAAAGAATTTTGGAATCTATTTTCACCAGCTGACCCCCAACGCTATCGTTAGGCTTAATGTTTATATCTGGGCACTTCGAAGCCAGGCGGTGGAACCGTTTGCGGACAGCTTTTGCCGGGTTCACGAATTGCACTATCAGACAAAGGCTAGAAAAGATGGATTACATGAGAATTTTGGTTGCTATAATTTTGCTTATCGGAAAACTACGAAGTATCCTGTGATCAGCTACCGAAGCAAATGGGCAGCAGGATGGAAATCGGAATGGTTCTACGTCAAGGTTGATGACGATAAGGAAAAGCTTGTACAGAGTCCACTTGAATTGACCTTCGGAGAAACCCGCCCCCAGTGCCACATGTTACCAGAGGGTCCGACCCAAAAAGCAATGTATGAATTCAAAATAATTGCAGAGAATATCAGTACAAGGGACCTGGTCCAGGAATTCTTGGCTTTCAAGGTTTTCCCTAGTGTAAAAGAGTGGGAAATGCCGAAACTGGAGGGGGAAAAGAAAAAAGGTGAACTTGTACGTTTGCCTTACTGCTTCAAATTTAAGAAATACTTTAAAGCTCCTTGCCAAGAGTGGCTGGATATGATTGAAGTGATGTGCAACGAGATACTTGGCAATTATTCGAAAAAAGAAGATCAATTGATGACCGCAGCCTTCGGCACTCGACCGAAACGAAGGCTAAATCGAGTATTGGACGCCTTGGGTTTCGAGTACCCAGACTACGAAGATCTGAACAAAGGTGCCGGAGGCCAAAAAAGGAAAAGGGGGACTGAAGCCTTAGATGAAGGTGAAAAAGAGCCAATAAAGAAGAAAATTCCAAAGAAAAGGAAAGCTTCTTCTCCGAAGCAACAAATATCCGAAGCAGAAGAAACCCCCGCATCGCCTTCTGCTGTCGTTGTTGAGGAAATTCTGAAGGTAATGACTGAATCCTTACCTGCGAAGCTAAGTCCACTGGGTCCACAACTGACAAAGTTTTTTCAGAAGGACAAGGAGCCCGAGAAATCGAAGAAAACAATCAAGGCAAGGAAACAAAGAATCATTACCGTGACAGAGGTAATTGACAAAACGCCGCCAAGAGCTTCGGCCCAAAAGACACGAGCAGCTTTAGAGGAAGCAGATATTGAAATTGCACCTTCGGAGGCCGCAGTCGCCGAAGTTACCTCAGCTGAAGATTTGAATTTAGAGAGCACAATTGAACATATTGACCAAATGCTGCTAGACATGGCTGCAGAAGAAGCTGCCGCTGCTGCCGAAGAGACTGTGACCGCAACGTCAAAGAAAGGAAAAGAAATTGCTGATGAAGCTTCAGAAGACGAAGCTTTCGCATTCCAAAACTTAGTTGGAGAACATCTAACAAAAGCTGAAATAGAAGAGCTTAAAGAGTATGCCCAATCCTGTGGATATAAACCTGGGGCACTCCTCTTCGGAGGCGTTGATGACGAGAAATTAGAGTGTATTCGGGACCAAACAGGGGCCAAAGTTATTAGTACTCTGTCCAAGAGTATTGGATTCCCGAAGCTAGAAGCAGATATCAGCCGCTATCGACGACAACATGTCGTTGGTAGTTTGTTTTACTCCAACTTCAAGGTAAATGACTTGTCCCCTAACTTTTATTGTTTCTAATAAAAACATGTCTGACGAAGGTTGTGTTTATGTAGAGCATGCTATTGAGCAAAGCCTTGCAAATGTAGCAAGATCTTGAAGATAAAAAGCATGAAATTATAATCGGAAATTTGGAAAACAAAATAAAAGAGCAATCAGATGCTTTTGAGAAAAAGAACTTTGAGCTCCAGGCAGCCGAAGGCTTACTGGCGGAAGCTGAAGCAAAAATATCAGAACTAAACTCGAAGCTTCTCCGCCAGTCTGAGCAGTTCGAACGAGAAAAACAAGATCTCAATGAAAAACTTGAAGCCGAAGCTCAGCAGAATTCGGATTTGAGAAAACTACTGACAAATCTTCAAGAAAAATGCCTGGAATTTAGCAACAAGTGCATTCAACGATTAAGAAAGATTTTTTACTCGGTTGGAGCTAGCAGCGAAAAATTTACCCCCTCAGCTGAAGATCTACCAAAAACCTTCGAACACATTGAGGGGGAGATTGACGAGCTCGACGAAGTCATAGCTGGGCATGGTGACTTCTGTGCCTGGGTGGCTTCTCGAGGGACTGCTGCAGCCTTCATGAAGGCTGGCTGTGATCATGGGAAAATTGTCAATAGGCCAAATTTTACTTTGTCACCATCAATCCTGGATGACATCCCTGATCTCGCTCGAAGCATCTCGAATCGATTTGTAAAAATGATATGGACAAAAGGTGGTCGAGAAAAAGCTGGAGACGAAGCTCGTAGCCACCTTGATCCAGTAAGAAATCATACCTTGTGCTTACCTTTTTCTATAAACTTGATTCTGACTTCCAATGACCTTATTCATGTAGGATGACGAAGCCGAAGCTGATGATCCAAAATAATGCCGAAGCCGAAGCTCCTTGGAGATTTAGATAGTAGACTGCAGACAGTACTTGAAAAACTTTTGAGATAACTCTTGTAAATGTAAACAAAACTTCCATGTATACTGTTCATACCTTGTAATATATCCTTAACCTTTCACTGATTTATGAGAAATGCTTTGATGTGGACGAAATTTCCTTTTTTGAGCCGAAGGCGAAAAAAAAAGAAAAAAAAACACCTTCCCTTCTTTTCGTACGCAACGAAGCATAGAAAACAACATTTTCCTTTTTTCCGAAGCTCTCCTTCATAAAAACAACAGTTTCCCCTCTTTTTTGTGCACGAAGCTCTTTTCCCTTTCTTTTTTCTCTTCTTGCCGAAGCAATCATTTTATGCGATGAAGATGATTATCCTACATATGCCTAGATGAATGTTTATGAATGCAAATGCTATGATGTAATGTGTTGTGCAAATGAATGGCCAAACACGTATCCGAAGCTATATTTATAGCCATTATTCTCTTAAAAACAATCACACCTTAGCTCTGCATTCCCTTAGGAACGACTTTGGAGCTTCTTCGCCTTTACTTTTGGCGGAATCAGCGTTGACTTTTCGCTGTAAGCTCTGCATTCCCTTAGGAACGACTTTGGAGCTTCTTCGCCTTTTACTTAGGCGGTATAAGCTCTGCATTCCCTTAGGAACGACTTTGGAGCTTCGTCGTTTTTACTTTTCGGCACTCGATGGTGCGCTCTCAGCTTTTACATTTACATTCTTTGGGGGATTTTGCTCTTATAAGACTAAAAAAGGAAATTACATATGCTGGCCCCATTAAAAACCTTTCTCCCCCTTTGGAAAGGAAAAGGGTGCCATGAAAGAAAAAAATAAAAATGTGAAAAATTACATCGAATTATACATAATATCGCCGAAGCTCATCCGCATTCCAGGACCTAGGAATGTCATTGCCGTCCATATCTTTCAATCTGTATGACCCGGGCCTTGACGAAGATGCTACTAAGAAAGGCCCGTCCCATTTCAACTGCAATTTGCCCACTGTTTCCGGGTTGGCCACCCTCCGAAGTACCAAGTGCCCTGGCTCAATATTTTTTAGCCGAACCTTTCTATCCCGCCATTTGACTGTTTCAGCTTGATATTTATTAATATTCTCCACGGCTTGCAGTCTGATCCCTTCTAAAGCATCTTTTTCTATAGAATAAGCAGCTTCGGAATCTGATTCTGCCGAAGCTACTATCCTTATTGATCCGGCTTTAGCTTCCTCTGGAGTTATTGCTTCGTCACCGAATAATAACTTAAATGGAGTGAAGCCTGTGGACCTTGATGTTGTCGTGTTGTGGCTCCACACCACTTTGGTTAGCTGATCTGGCCATTTTCCTCTAGGCTGATTGAAGATTAGCTTCATTATTCCTGTCATTATAATGCCGTTGGCTCTTTCAACGAGTCCATTTGACTCCGGGTGCCTGACTGATGCAAAATGGATCTTCATACCAATTTGGTCACAGAAATCCCTGAAAGCTTCGGAGTCAAACTGTGTTCCATTGTCCACAGTGATAGCCTTTGGCACCCCGAAACGACAAACAATATTCTGCCAGAAAAACTTTTGGACGGTAGCCGAAGTTATTGTGGCTAAAGGCTTCGCCTCAATCCATTTAGAAAAATATTCCACAGCTACCACAACATATCTCAAATTCCCTTGGGCCGGTGGTAACGGACCTAACAAGTCAAGGCCCCACCTTTGCAATGGCCAAGTGGGTTGTATGAGCTGTGTCAAGGACGAAGGTTGTTTTTGATCTCTTGCACATTTCTGACAACCTTCGCACTTTTGAACCAATTCTGCTGCATCTGAAGCTGCCTTCGGCCAATAAAATCCTTGACGGAAAATTTTTCCAAGTAACGGCCTAGATCCGATGTGAGATCCACACAGGCCTGCATGTATTTCTTTCATTAACTCTATACCTTCGGTTCTGGATAAGCATTTGAGCAACGGAGCACAAACTCCATGTTTGTACAACTCCCCCTCTATCATGACATATGGACGAGCTCTTGCCTCTATTCTCTTGTTATAAGCTTCGTCATCTGAAAGAAATTTACCCTGAAGGTAAGAGATGATCTCAGTTCTCCAATCTTCACTAAAAACAGGAGATATATTAAGAACTGCTCTTTCAAGGAGTTCCACCGAAGGTGCTTTTATTGTTTCAAAGAATACATCCGAAGGTAAAGGCAGCCCCTGTGCTGCTGACTTAGCTAGCAGATCAGCATGCTCATTTTGTCCTCGAGGGATATTCTTGACAGAAAACCCTTCGAAGGAAGCTTCGACTCTTCGAACCATATCCAGATATTTTTCAAGCTTTGGATCCTTAGCCTTACAACTTTTGTCAATATGACCCGAAACAACCTGGGAATCAGTTTTAAGTATGGCCCTTCTGATTCCCATTGCTTTTAATTTCCGAAGACCTAAAATCAATGCTTCGTACTCAGCAATGTTATTTGTGCAATTAAAATCAAGTTTTGCCGCGTAACAGGTTTTGACTTTGGAAGGTGAAACCAACACAGCAGCCGCTCCTGCTCCGAAGGTTCCCCAAGATCCATCACAAAACACTATCCAGGCTTCGTTATCTTTATTTGTTTCCTCCTCCTAAGCCCCTGGTGTCCAATCAGCAATAAAGTCTGCCAGTGCCTGCGACTGAATCGAAGATCTATGAACATATTCAATACAAAATTCATTGAGCTCTGCAGCCCATTTTCCAATCCTTCCAGTAGCTTCTCTGTTCCTCATAATATCCTTCAGAGGTTGTGATGAAGGAACAATTATGTTGTAAGCTTGGAAATAGTGCCGAAGCTTCCTGGAGGCCATCAAGACAGCATACAGTATCTTCTCCAACTCTGTATAATTTTTCTTTGATAAACTAAGGACCTCGGAAACAAAATATATTGGGGCCTGCCTTTTGACTTGACCATCAAGCTTCTCCTGAACAAGCGCTGCACTTACCGCTGAGTGCGAAGCTGCCACATATAACAATAAAGGAGCCCCTTGCATTGGTGGAGTCAATGTTGTTAGATCTATCAAATACTGTTTCAGTTCTTCGAAAGCCTTCTGCTGGATTGGTCCCCATTGAAAGACTTCGGCCGACTTCAGCACTTCGAAGAATGGTAAATTTCTCTCTGCCGATCTGGATATGAATCTATTGAGAGATGCCAACCTTCCTGTCAATCTTTGAGCCCCCTTCTTTGTAGTTGGTGGCTCCATCCGAAGTATAGCTTCAATTTTACTTGGATTGGCTTCAATTCCCTTTGTTGAAACCAAGCATCCAAGAAATTTCCCCTTCTTCACTCCGAAGACACATTTTTCTGGATTTAACTTCAAGCCAGCTTGCCTGAAACTGGCGAAGGTCTCCTGCAGATCAGCAATATGATTCTCCTGCTTCGTGCTTTTGACAATGATGTCATCAACATAAGTTAACACATTTCTGCCTATTTGAGATTGAAGAACCTTCGCAGTCATTCGGCTGAAACTTCCTCCAGCGTTTTTGAGCCCCTCAGGCATCCGAAGATAGCAATATGTGCCACTTGGAGTAATGAAGCTAGTCTTCGGCTCATCTTCCTTCTTCATCCAAATTTGGTGATAGCCTGAATAGCAGTCTAACAGACTCATGAGCTCTGACGAAGCTGCTGCATCAACTAAAGAGTCTATCCTTGGTAGTGGGAATTCATCCTTCGGACAAGCCTTGTTAAGATCTGTAAAATCGATGCACATTCGCCACTTACCATTGGCCTTTTTTACCATAACAGTGTTAGCCAGCCATTCTGGGTACTTCACTTCTCTAATAACTCCTGCACTGAGGAGTCTTTTGACTTCGTTGCGAGCACCTTCGGCCTTATCATCTGACATTTTCCGAAGCCTTTGCTTTCTGGGTCTGAAGGATGGATCGACATTGAGCGAGTGCTCAATAACATCCCTATTAACTCCGCATAGATCATTGGCTGACCATGCAAAAACATCTTTGTTATTGAACAAAAATCTTATCAAGGTTTTTTCCTGCTCTTCGGATAGTTGAGAGCCTAACAGCACCTTCTGCTCTGCTATGTCCTCACATAAGAGCATAGGCTTCGGCTGATCTGCTGAAGCTGCTTTCTCCCTTCTGAATTTGTACTGTGCACAAGCTTCGGCTCCATCTATATTATGGATTGCTTTTGAGTCAGTCCAGTTACCTTCGGCCCTTCTTGCGGCTTCCTGACTTCCATGGATAGCAATGGGTCCCTGATCCGAAGGTATCTTCATGCAAAGATAAGCAGGATGAAGGATTGCTTCGAAGGCATTAAGAGTACCACGACCAATAATTGCATTGTAAGGATATTCCATGTCAACAATGTCAAACACAACTTGCTCAGTTCTAGTGTTGTTGATGAATCCGAAGGTCACTGACATGGTGATCTTGCCCAGTGCTACAATCTGTCTTCCTCCGAAGCCACAGAGAGGATGTGTAGCATCATGAATCTTATCTTCTGGCTCTTGCATTTGTCTGAAGGCTTTAGCAAATATGATGTCAGCTGCACTGCCTGTGTCAACCAAGACATTGTGGACCAGAAATCCTTTGATAACACAAGAGATAACCATGGCATCGTTGTGTGGGTAATCTTTGAGCTGAAGGTCCTCTTGGGAGAAGGTAATAGGAATGTGAGACCATCTTGTCTTGATGAAGGGTCCTTGCACCCCAACATGCTGTACCCTTCTCTGTGCTTCCTTCTTCTGTTTCTTGTTAGCTGGCTCTAAGGACGAGCCACCTGTGATCGGGAGCACCAGCTTCGGGTCCGAAGCAGCTCCAGCTTGGTCGTTGAACGAAGCCATCAGCTCAAAAAAGTGGAAGTGAGTTCACCGGAGGTGGGCGCCAATGTTGGGGACTTGTTCTCAAGTGCTATGAGTTAAGAACAAGGCAACATAGAAAATGTTAAACGATAAAGTCCTTCGTCCTTTGAGGCATTATTTCCCTTAGGATATAACGATCTCCGGACGAAGGTTATGAAGGACAAACCTTCATCATTACAGTATACATTAATGAAAGACGAAGCATATGAAAGTTAAAGGATAACACAAATAATCATATAACATCATTTATTCCACTTTATTATATCATCATAGAAAAATAGAAACAATATTGAATTATAAATGTACCTTCGGCTTGGAAGGAGATGAAAATACAAGTGTGACGCAAAAGCAAATGCCAAGTCAGCGTGAACAGTACGGGGGTACTGTTCACCTATTTATAGGCACGGGGCACAACCCATACAAAATTACATACATGCCCTTTACATTTGGTGATAATTCTATAGCACTCTATCGAGGTCTAAATGGCCTTTTCATCTTTAAGTCGGTTCCCTTTTCTGCGAACATGCCGAAGCTTTCCTGCTTCACAGCTTCGGCGCTGTGTCAACCTTTGTATCTTTTGAGCTTCTCCCTTTCTGATACAAGTCCGAAGATACCTGCTCACTCATTATAAAGCCGCTTCTCCCTTGAAGACCTTCGGCGACGAAGCATAGACCCAACAAACACTATGGATATGTATTAGACTCTGTGGATGTCTCAGACATCTTAATGTAATTAAGTACCCTTTCCGCTATTTGTTTCAAGCATTGTGTGATGATGTCCAATTATGTAATCGCTGTGTACATGAGTTCTGATCCTGGCACGTACATGGTTCGCATTCGGTTTACCTTCCAAAACCGGGTGTGACAGCGACGCATGGAGAAGGTGTTGTTCAAACCGCTAGGTGCAAATGACAATATTATCCTTGTGATATTTGTAAACTTTGTGTGTAATCTATGAGGGCATGAATGTAATATCGTACGAAGTTGTACGACTGCCTATAAATAGATGAACAGTATCCCCGTAATGGTCACGCTGGATTGGAATTGCTTAACGCTTTTGCCTTCAAACAAGCCGAAGGTACAAATGTAACGTGCATTAGTATCAGTTTATTAATATATGATATGGATTCTAATACTGTTTAACATTTGATATGAAATGAATAAATGATATGATGTAACATCTGTAATCATGCTTTTTATATTTACGGATGATGAAGACCTGTTCTTCATGACCTACATCTGAGACTCATTATACCCAAAGGGAGATAATGTTTCGAAGGACAAAGGTCTTTAACGTTTAACAGTTGTGTTGCCTTGTTCTTGGTTCACAGCAATAAAAAACAAGTAACCAACATTGGCGCCCACCTCCGATGAACTCAAACGACGACCTTCGTCAAGAGGACTCTACAACCACCTTCATCATGCCGCCGAAGAAGACAGCGGCACGAGGGGCTGTCCTTGCTCCTTTGGACAGCAATCAAAATGGGCTCCTTCTAAGGGAGGCCCAAAGCTAAAAGAGGAAAGCTACTAGCCTAACACCACAAGACGAAGAGTTGGATCAAGAGATCAGGGATCTAGAAGCTATTCATCAACAAGTGGAGAAAAGAAGGGAGAAGATGCTTCAGCTGGCTGAGCTCCAGAAAAAGATTGACGAAGCAGCCAAAAAAATGCGGCACATCACACAAGACAATGAACAAGGGCATAAGCCACAATAGAGAGACCTTCGTCAAAAAGCCCCTATCCATGATGACATATGGTATGATGACTTCCACCATGATAGCATTGTTTTCGATGATGCTTCCCCTCTAGCTACAGAGTTGCAGGCTACCCCATGGACACCTCATACAAGCCAACCCAGCTTCCCATGTATGATGGTCATTCGGACCCAGAGTAGTTTCTCATGAGCTATGAAGCAATCATATCATCATATGGTGGTAACGCCGTTGTCATGGCAAAATCCTTCGTCATGGTAGTCAGAAGTGTTGCTCAAACTTGGTATTCTTCTCTTTGGCCAGGAACAATTATGTCATGGCAGAAGTTGAAGGATATGTTGGTCACTAGCTTTCAGGGGTTTCAGACAAAGCCAGTGACCGCTCAAGCCTTATTCCAGTGTACACATGACCATGAGGAGTACCTGCAGACATACGTCCGAAGGTTTCTGCGTCTCAGAGCTCAAGCACCAACAATGTCAAATGAGATCATCATTGAAGCCATGATCAAGGGACTTCGTCCAGGCCCAATGGAACAATATTTCACCAAAAAGCCCCCCAAACCCTAGAGAAGCTTCTCCAGAAGATGGATGAGTACATCAGAGCCGACAATAATTTCCGGCAAAGAAGGGAGAAGCTTATAGATATTCTGAGATGACTAGGGGCTTCGAAGGAAGGCTTCCCCCAAAGCATGTTAGAATAATACACAATCCTAGTCAAAGTGAGGACATGAACAATCACAACCAAGGGCACTAGCATAGTTCCCAGTCAACTGGGACGCAACAAAGCTCCTTTAGACCACCAACCCCAAGAGGCAGAGGGGGACGTAGCTTCGGAGGAAGGTTCAACTCTCAACCAAGAAGACTATTTTGCTTATTCTGTGGAGAGGATAAGGGGCACACAACAAGAACCTGCCAAGTCACAATAAAGAAATAGAAGGATATAGCTGAGGCCGAAGCACGACAAAATCAACCGAAGCAAGTTCTTCATATTGCTTCGTGTTATTCCCCATACATTCCAGAGTATGTGGGCAACCAACAGCCATTCTCACAACCTACAATTTCAGTGGCTCCGGCAAGTCACTCTCCAGCCGCGTGGGCCTTACCATAACCACCTGCGCTGGCTCCAACTTCGTCCCACAACCAGCATCCTAAAGGGCAGCGCCAATTCCAGCAGCAACGCGATGCAAGGGAGGAGTCCGAAGCTCGAACGTACAGTCAACAATACTGTTCCAGAGTCAAGGAACATTTTTACTGAAGCTACAGAGGGGCTGGACTAAGAACTTGACATACATCTATTGTAATTTTCATTTCTTTCGCTTCATGTTCTTGCCTCAAAAACAATTTGAGAAGGTGCAACCTTCGACATGTTGTAATAAATCTGTGGTTACACCATCGAATGTAACAACAAAGGTAAAGAAGCTCCAAAGTCATTCCTAAGGGGATGCAGAGCTAGAATGCCACCTAAGTAAAAGGTGAAAAAGCTCCAAAGTTATTCCTAAGGGGATGTAGAGCTTAGCTCCAAAATCGTTTCTACGGGGATGTAGAGCTAAAATACCACCTAAGTAAAAGGTGAAGAAGCTCCAAAGTCGTTCCTAAGGGGATGCAGAGCTTAAATGCCACCTAAATAAAAGGTGAAGAGACTCCAAAGTCATTCCTGAGGGGATGTAGAGTCTTATTATTATTAAGTGTTTTCTATCATCATTTTTCGCATCATATCATCACATCATTTTGCATCATATCATCACATCATTCATCATTTCACATCATTCAAAAAGGGAGAAGAAGAGAAATTGCTCCTTCATCCACAAATGTGTTTGACCTACGAATCTAAGTGTGTTTTTGTTAAAAAATATGAAACAAAGCAAGACAAAGAAAAGATACTATATATCTAGCAGTTGCTCTTAAACGGTAAGGTATTCCTTATGCAAGACCTTTGGCAAGACCTTCGGGACCAATACTGTTACTTCGGCAATGGTATTCCTTATGCAAGACCTTCGGCAAAAAGGGATTTTCTTCATGAAGCGTGAAAAGAAGTGAAGGTGTTTTTTTCGCCTTCGACTCAAAAAAACCCCGGTACGTACGATAATTTCACGCTACACGAAGAAATATATTACATCATGAATTACACAGTTTACAATTGTTTCTTGTATAGAGGCAACATACACATTTTACAATGTTTATTACACACAGATTAGTCATCCTCTTTTGGGACTCTTTCTGCAGCTTCGTTTAGAAGTTTCTCAACAGCTTCATCTATTGCTACGTTCACTATTTTGAACTCGTCAAAAGTACCCTTCAGGGCTGGATCTGTGTCAGGATCGTATGGTTCCGAGGGGAGAGAGTTCAACTGCAAAAAAATATAATTTTTTGTAAGATACGAAGCTAAAACACTTACAAAGCTAAAATATGACAAACGCACCTATACGTCTTTCGCGCTCTGCGGCTTCTTCAGCTTTTCTTGCTTCCTCTGAAGCAAGATGAGATTCTTCTTCGCTTTACCTGATAGCTTCGTTTGCTATCTCTCTGCCACCATTCATCCACACTTCAGAATAAAATTTCCCACCAAGGGTGGTAGCTTCGACTGAAGGTTCTTTAATGTCACTTGCTGAAACTGAGAATTCTAGCTGAATTACAGCCTTCGCATGTTCACAACCAGTTTTTTCGAGTTGCGATACAACCCCTCGACGCCTACACAGGCACAAAAATCCCCCCCTGCCAGTTAAAACTTCGTCAAATGCTTCGATTTCACCCTCAATCCATTTGATCACACCCTCGGGATCTCCACGGATAAAATTTTGCTCAGTCGAGAATGCACCAACTTTAGTAAAAGCATTTTTAGCTTATCAGAGCAATGCATAGCAACAGAGTAGCATTCTTCCTTCTCTTGACGAAGCTCTTCAACATTCTTTTGTAACCTGGACCGTTCAGTGTCGGATATTTCACGCTTCGATTGCTCAACGCTAAAGTTTTCCATAACTTCATCAAGTTTCTTCTCACGCCTCATCACTTCAGATTTATGTAATTCTACTTGGGAGGATAAAGAGTATTCTAGATCGGCTATGCGTTTTGCGTCAGCCTCTTTTTCCTTTTCAAGTTTTGAATCTTTTGATTTGCTTCGGAGAATTTAGCCAAATTAGCTTCATTTGTCTTTAGCTTCTCGACTAAGAAAAGAAGAATCTTGTCTTTCTCAAGGCCCTCATTCTGAAGTGTTATAACTTCCGAGCGCAGATTTCTGAAGGCTATTCGAGTGCTTTCATCTTCGCATTCTTTCTGCACCTTCAAAGCTTTGCTCAAAATAAGGCCCTAATGATAGGGAAAAAGAAAACAAGTCAAATATTTTACCTAAAATAATTATCAAGAGCCCGAAGAAAAATGTTAGCACAAACCTTTAAGCTATTGTATGCTAAGCAATTTGCTAGATGATCCTTCGGCATTAAGGATAACCCAAGCTCATGCTTCGGGTGCCCATGTTGTCCATCATTTCTCAATAGACATCAATGTCCATGTTGTCAGGAAGACAGTACAGGAAATCATCCTCGTTGCTGCCTCCATAAACTAAGGACCCTCTAGGATACCTCAGATCTTTGGCATAATGTTGAGCTTCAGCAATTTGTTCCTTCGTTAGTTGCTTTCCTGAAGCATGAGGGATGGTGAAGTTAGTATTTTCCAACGATGACGTCTTGAGGGATGGTGTAGTCATTTTATCTGGTAGGCTCTTTGATTTTTCCTTCGACACTGTGGCCTTTGAAGGTCCAGCCTTATCTGAATGAGCAAAAGTACTCAGAGTAATGGTCGTCGGTTCACCAGCTTTATCCTTAGAAACTTTTGGTGGTGCAGGTGGCGCCATCTTCGAAGGTCTTAAAACAGCCTCAAGCACATTAGCCATTCTCCTACCTTTTTAGGCGTTCCAACTAGAGCAGTTGTAATTTGTGGTTGTGCTGGCGCCTTCGGCAACTCTTGAACCTTCGGCTAATCTGGCAGTTCTGAATGAATAGGATTAGAGGCATTCACTGTAGTTGCCGGGAGGACCCCTTCAATTTTTTTGGCAGTCTCTATTTCTGAAGTCCCTATGGCAGGCAGTTGAGTAGCCCTTTCCAAGAAGTACGACTTCGGTCGGTGGGTTAAAACCTTCACCCTCTTTTGCTTTGGTGCAGCAGAACAAGCCCCAGCGCACTTGAAAGGGAAATAGGCTTACACCTTTTCCTAAATTGATTTTGGTGGTTGAATTGCCCAACACAAATATTTGGACTAACTAGTTTGCTCTAGTCTATAAGTTCTACAGGTGCCAAAGGTTCACAACAAGCCAATAAAAAGACCAAAGATGGGTTCAAATTAAGAGAGCTAAAAACATCCCAAAGGTACCCTGGTCTGGTGCACCGGACTGTCCGGTGTGCCACCGGACAGTGTCCGGTGCACCAGGGAACTCGAAGCTTAACTTGCCACCTTCGGGAAAATAGGAGGCCGCTCCGCTATAATTCACCGTACTGTCCGGTGAAGCACCGGACAGTGTCCGGTGTCACACCGGACTGTCCGGTGTGCCAGCGGTGCCACGACTACTTCGCGCCAACGGTCGACTGCAACCGCATTCAATGCGCTACAGTGCGCGCCAGAGTTAGAGCACGCGCAGTTGGCGCACCGGACAGTCTACAGGACCTGTCCGGTGCACCACCGAACAGCCTAGAGGCCCCACCAGTCAGAGCTCCAACGGTCAAACCCTAACGACCGGCTGACGTGACTTGCGCACCAGACAGTGTTCGGTGGTGCACCGGACTATCCGGTGCGCCATGCGACAGACAGCCTTCCAACGGCCACTTTTGGTGGTTGGGGCTATAAATACCCCAACCACCCACATTCCAACACATTACAAGAGCTATAGCATTCAATTCTAGACACAACCAAAGAGATCAAATCCTCTCCCAAGTCCGGAATCACTCCAAATCAAATAGTGACTAGAGAGAGCGACATTTGTGTTCATTTGAGCTCTTGCGCTTGGATTGCTTCTTTTCTTTCTCATTCTTCTTGTGATCAACTCAATTGTAACCGAGGCAAGAGACACCAATTGTGTGGTGGTCCTTGCGGGGACTTTGTGTCCCGTTTGATTGAGAAGAGAAGCTCACTCGGTCTAAGTGACTGTTTGAGAGAGGGAAAGGGTTGAAAGAGACCCGGTCTTTGTGACCACCTCAACGGGGAGTAGGTTTGCAAGAACTGAACCTCGGTAAAACAAATCCTTGTGTCTCACTCTTTATTAGCCCGCGATTTGTTTTTTCACCCTCTCTCTCAGACTCGTTCATATTTCTAACGCTAACCCAGCTTGTAGTTGTGCTTAAGTTTGTAAATTTCAGATTCGCCCTATTCACCCCCCTCTAGGCGACTTTCAATTGGTATCAAAGCCCGGTGCTTCATTAGAGCCTAACCACTCGAAGTGATGTCGGGAGCATCCGCCAAGAGGGAGATCGGGACTGGTGAGAAGCCCGCCACAAGCCATGGGAAGGCTCCATCCGGGGAGTCCGCCAACAAGGTGAAGGGATCCCCTTCACACAACAAGTCGCGTCGGAGCGGTGACAAGAAGAAAAAGATGAGGAAGGTGGTCTACTACGAGACCGACTCTTCGTCGCCATCCACCTCCGGCTCCGACACGCCGTCCGTAACTTCTAAGCGCCAAGAGCACAAAAAGTTTAGTAAGATCCCCTTACGCTACCCTCGCATTTCCAAACGTACTCCATTACTTTCCGTCCCATTAGACAAACCACCTATGTTTGATGGTGAAGATTATAATATGTGGAGTGATAAAATGAGGCATCATCTAACCTCACTCCACACTAGCATTTGGGATGTTGTTGAGATTGGAGTACAGGTACCATCACCGGGGGATGAAGACTATGATTCGGACGAGGTCACCCAAATCCGACACTTCAACTCCCAAGCCACCACTATACTCCTCGCCTCTCTAAGTCGAGAGGAGTATAACAAGATGCAAGGGTTAAAGAGCGCCAAGGAGATTTGGGACGTGCTCAAGACCGCGCATGAAGGAGACGAGGTGACCAAGATCACCAAGCGGGAGACGATCGAGGGGGAGCTCGGTCGCTTCCGACTTCGCCAAGGGGAGGAGCCACAAGAGATGTACAACCGGCTCAAGACCTTGGTGAACCAAGTGCGCAACCTCGGGAGCAAAAAATGGGATGACCATGAAATGGTCAAGGTTATTCTTAGATCACTCGTCTTTCTTAACCCTACGCAAGTTCAATTAATACGTGGTGATCCTAGATATACACTAATCTCTCCCGAGGAAGTGATAGGAAAATTTGTGAGCTTTGAGCTAATGATCAAAGGCTCCAAAAAGATCATCGAGCATGGCGACCCCTCCACATCCGAAGCACAACCGGTCGCACTCAAGGCAACGAAGGAGAAGAAAGAAGATTCTACTCCAAGTAGAATCCCCATCGACGCCTCCAAGCTCGACAATGAGGAGATGGCGCTCATCATCAAGAGCTTCCGTCAAATCCTCAAACAAAGGAAGGGGAAAGATTACAAGCCCCGTTCAAAGAAGGTGTGCTACAAGTGTGGTAAGCCCGGTCATTTCATTGCTAAATGTCCATTATCTAGTGATAGTGACAGGGGCGACGACAAGAAGGGAAAGAGGAGGGAAAAGAAGAGATACTACAAGAAGAAGGGCGGCGATGCCCATGTGTGCCGCGAGTGGGACTCCGATGAGAACTCCACCGACTCCTCCTCCGACGAGGACGCCGCCAACATCGCTGTCACCAAGGGCCTTCTCTTCCCCAACGTCGGCCACAAGTGCCTCATGGCCAAGGACGACAAAAGGAAGAAGGTAAAATCAAAATCCTCCACTAAATATGCAACCTCTAGTGATGAGGATAATTGTAGTGATGAGGAGGATAATTTGCGTACCCTTTTTGCCAACCTAAACATGCAACAAAAAGAAAAGTTAAATGAATTAATTAGTGTTATTCATGAAAAGGATGAACTCTTGGATCCCAAGAGGACTTCCTAATTAAGGAAAATAAGAAGCATGTTAAGGTTAAGAATGCTTATGCTCTAGAAGTAGAAAAATGTGAAAAACTATCTAGTGAGATAAGCACTTGCCATGATGTTATTATCAACCTTAGAAATGAGAATGCTAGTTTAATTACTAAGGTTGATTCAAATGTTTATGATGTTTCAATTCCCAATCTTAGAGATGATAATGATAATTTACTTGCTAAGATTGAAGAATTGAATGTCTCTCTTGCTAGCCTTAGAAATGATAATGAAAAATTAGTTGCTAAGGCTAAAGATTTAGATGTTTGCAATATCACCATTTCCAATCTTAGAAGTGAAAATGACATTTTACATGCTAAGATTGTTGAACTAAAATCTTGCAAACCCTCTACATCCATCGTTGAGCATATTTCCATTTGCACTAGATGTAGAGACATTAATGTTGATGCTATTCATGATCACCTAGCCTTAATTAAAAAACAAAATGATCACATAGCTCAACTTAATGCCAAAATTAATGAGCATGACTTAGAAAATGAAAATTTTAAATTTGCTAGAAGCATGCTCTATAGTGGGAGACGCCCTGGCATCAAGGATGGCATTGGCTTCCAAAAGGGAGACAATGTCAAACTTAATGCCCCTCCTAAAAGATTGTCTAATTTTGTTAAGGGCAAGGCTCCCATGCCTCAGGATAGCAAGGGCTACATTTTGTACCCTGCCGGTTATCCCGAGCACAAAATTAGGAGAATTCATTCTAGGAAGTATCACCCTGGCCCTAATCATGCTTTTATGTATAAGGGTGAGACATCTAGCTCTAGGCAATCAACCCGTGCTAAATTGCCTAGAAAGGAAACTCCTATTGCATCAAATGATTCTAACATTTCATTTAAAACTTTTGATGCATCTTATGTCTTAACTAACAAATCCGGCAAAGTAGTTGCCAAGTATGTTGGGGGCAAACACAAGGGATCAAAGACTTGTGTTTGGGTACCCAAAGTTCTTGTATCTAATGTCAAAGGACCCAAAACCGTTTGGGTACCTAAAATCAAGAACTAAATTTGTTTTGTAGGTTTATGCATCCGGGGGCTCAAGTTGGATCATCGACAGCGGGTGCACAAACCACATGACAGGGGAGAAGAAGATGTTCTCCTCTTATGAGAAAAACCAAGATCCCCAACGAGCTATCACATTCGGGGATGGGAATCAAGGTTTGGTCAAAGGATTGGGTAAAATTGCTATATCACCTGACCATTCCATTTCCAATGTTTTTCTTGTAGATTCTTTAGATTATAATTTGCTTTATGTTTCTCAATTATGTAAAATGGGCTACAACTGTCTCTTTACGGATACAGGTGTTACTGTCTTTAGAAGAAGTGATGATTCAATAGCTTTTAAGGGAGTATTAGAGGGTTAGCTATACTTAGTTGATTTCAATAGAGCTGAACTCAATACTTGCTTAATTTCTAAGACTAACATGCGTTGGCTCTGGCACCGCCGACTAGCCCACGTTGGGATGAAGAATCTTCACAAGCTTCTAAAGGGAGACCACATTTTGGGACTAACAAATGTTCATTTTGAGAAAGACAGAATTTGTAGTGCATGCCAAGCAGGGAAGCAAGTTGGAGTTCATCATCCGCACAAGAACATTATGACGACTGATAGACCACTCGAGCTCCTACACATGGACCTATTCGGCCTGATTGCTTACATAAGCATCGGCGGGAGTAAGTACTGTCTAGTTATTGTGGATGATTATTCTCGCTTCACTTGGGTGTTCTTCTTGCAGGAAAAATCTCATACCCAAGAAACCTTAAAGGGATTCTTGAGACGGGCTCAAAATGAGTTCGGCTTGAGAATTAAGAAGATAAGAAGCGACAATGGGACGGAGTTCAAGAACTCTCAAATTGAAGGCTTTCTTGAGGAGGAGGGCATCAAGCATGAGTTCTCTTCTCCCTACACGCCACAACAAAATGGTGTAGTAGAGAGGAAGAATCGAACTCTCTTGGACATGGCAAGAACCATGCTTGATGAGTACAAGACTTCGGATCGGTTTTGGGCCGAGGCGGTCAACACCGCCTGCTACGCCATCAACCGGTTATATCTTCACCGAATCCTCAAGAAGACATCTTATGAACTCCTCACCGGTAAAAAGCCCAATGTTTCATATTTTAGAGTCTTTGGTAGCAAATGCTTTATTCTTGTCAAAAGAGGTAGAAAATCTAAATTTGCTCCTAAGGCTGTAGAAGGCTTTTTACTAGGATATGATTCAAACACAAGGGCATATAGAGTCTTTAACAAGTCCTCTGGACTAGTTGAAGTTTCTTGTGACATTGTGTTTGATGAATCTAACGGCTCTCAAGTAGAGCAAGTTGATCTTGATGAATTAGATGATGAAGAGGCTCCGTGCGTCGCGCTAAGGAACATGTCCATTGGGAATGTGTGTCCTAAGGAATCCGAAGAACCCATTCAAGCACAAGATCAACCATCTTCCTCCATGCAAGCATCTCTACCAACTCAAAATGAGGATGAGGCTCAAGATGATGAAGGAGAAGATCAAGAAGATGAGCCACCTCAAGAGGAGAGCAATGATCAAGGGGGAGATACCCATGATCAAGATAAGGAAGATGAACAAGTTCCAAGGCCGCCACACCCAAGAGTCCACCAAGCAATCCAACGAGATCACCCCGTGAACACCATCCTCGGCGTTATTCAAAAGGGGGTAACTACTCGGTCCCGTGTTGCTCATTTTTGTGAACATTACTCTTTTGTTTCCTCTATTGAGCCACATAGGGTAGAGGAAGCACTTCAAGATTCGGATTGGGTGGTGGCGATGCAAGAGGAGCTCAACAATTTCACTAGGAATGAGGTATGGCATTTAGTTTCACGTCCTAACCAAAATGTTGTAGGAACCAAGTGGGTTTTCCGCAACAAGCAAGATGAGCATGGTGTGGTGACAAGGAACAAAGCCCGACTTGTGGCCAAGGGATATTCACAAGTCGAAGGTTTGGATTTCGGTGAAACCTATGCACCCGTAGCTAGGCTAGAATCAATTCGCATTTTACTTGCCTATGCTACTTACCATGGCTTCAAGCTTTACCAAATGGACGTGAAAAGTGCCTTCCTCAATGGACCAATCAAGGAAGAGGTCTATGTTGAGCAACCTCCCGGCTTTGAAGATAGTGAGTATCCTAATCACGTATATAAACTCTCTAAGGCGCTTTATGGGCTCAAGCAAGCCCCAAGAGTATGGTATGAATGCCTAAGAGATTTTCTTATCACTAATGGCATCAAAGTCAGAAAGGCCGATCCTACTTTATTTACTAAAACTTTTGACAATGATTTGTTTGTATGCCAAATTTATGTTTATGATATTATATTTGGGTCTACTAACGAATCTACATGTGAGGAATTTAGTAGGATCATGACACAAAAATTCGAGATGTCTATGATGGGGGAGTTGAAGTACTTCTTAGGATTTCAAGTGAAGCAGCTCCAAGAGGTCACCTTCATTAGCCAAATGAAGTATATTCAAGACATTCTAAACAAGTTTGGGATGAAGGATACCAAGCCCATCAAGACACCCATGGGAACCAATGGGCATCTCGACCTCGACACGGGAGGTAAATTCGTCGATCAAAAGGTATACCAGTCGATGGTAGGTTCTTTACTCTATTTATGTGCTTCACGACCGGACATTATGCTTTCTGTATGCATGTGTGCAAGATTCCAAGCTGACCCTAAGGAAGCTCACCTTACGGCCGTAAAACGAATCTTAAGATATTTAGTCTATACTCCTAAGTTTGGGCTTTGGTACCCTCGGGGATCCACATTCGATTTAATTGGTTATTCATATGCCGATTGGGCGGGGTGTAAAATTAATAGAAAGAGCACATCAGGGACTTGCCAGTTCTTGGGAAGGTCTCTGGTGTCTTGGGCTTCAAAGAAGCAAAATTCCGTAGCTCTTTCTACCACCGAAGCCAAGTATATTGTCGCAGGCCATTGTTGCGCGCAATTGATTTGGATGAGGCAAACCCTTAGGGACTATGGTTACAAATTAACCAAAGTTCCTCTTCTATGTGATAATGAGAGTGCAATCCGTATGGCGGATAATCCCGTTGAACATAGCCACACTAAACACATAGCCAATCGGTATCATTTTCTAAGGGATCACCAACAAAAGGGGGATATCGAGATTGCATATATTAACACCAAGGAACAATTAGCCGATATCTTTACCAAGCCACTTGATGAACAAACATTTAACAAACTTAGGCATGAGCTAAATATTCTTGATTCTCGGAATTTCTTTTGATGTTTTGCACACATAGCTCATAAATATACCTTTGATCATATCTCTTTTATATGCTATGACTAATGTGTTTTCAAGTGTATTTCAAACCAAGTCATAGATTGAAAGAAAAATGGAGTCTTCGGCGAAGACAAAGGCTTTCACTCCACTCCATCAAATTACTCATACTTCGCCGTCACTCCGCGCCGCTCTCCAACTTTGGTATAATCTTCACTCATATTTTTGCTTGCCAAAGGGAGAGAAAGTAGTTATAAAAAGGGCTTATATTTCACTCAAATATCCGTTTTTGGCGATTCATGCCAAAGGGGGAGAAAGTATTAGCCCAAAGCAAAAGGACCGCACCACCACCTAATTTTAAAATAAAGATTTTCAAATTGATATCTTATTGTGTTCAATAGGGGGAGAAAGTAGTATCTTCGAAAATTGCAAAACCCTCTTGAACACTAAGAGGAGGATTTCACTAAGAGGGAGTTTTTTTGTTTAGTCAAAGGAAAAGCATTTGAAACAGGGGGAGAAAATTCAAATCTTGAAAATGCTTCTCAAAATCTTATTCATCTACCTTTGACTAATTGCAAAAGAACTTTGAAAAGGATTTACAAAAGAATTTGCAAAAACAAAACATATGGTGCAAGCGTGGTCCAAAATGTTAAAAATATAAAGAAACAATCCATGCATATCTTATAAGAATCCATTGGTTAAATTCTTAGTATCCTTTGCACTTACATTATGCAAACTAGTTTAATTTTGCACTTCTATATTTGCTTTGGTTTGTGTTGGCATCAATCACCAAAACGGGGGAGATTGAAAGAGAAATAGGCTTACACCTTTTCCTAAATTGATTTTGGTGGTTGAATTGCCCAACACAAATATTTGGACTAACTAGTTTACTCTAGTCTATAAGTTCTACAGGTGCCAAAGGTTCACAACAAGCCAATAAAAAGACCAAAGATGGGTTCAAATTAAGAGAGCTAAAAATATCCCAAAGGTACCCTGGTCTGGCGCACCGGACTGTCCGGTGCACCAGGGAACTCGAAGCTAAACTTGCCACCTTCGGGAAAATAGGAGGCCGCTCCGCTATAATTCATCGAACTGTCCGGTGAAGCACCGGACAGTGTCCGGTGTCACATCGGACTGTCCGGTGTGCCAGCGGAGCAACGACTACTTCGCGCCAACGGTCGACTGCAACCGCATTCAATGCGCTACAGTGCACGCCAGAGTCAGAGCACGCGCAGTTGCGCACCGGACAGTCTACAGGACCTGTCCGGTGCACCATCGGACAGCCCAGAGGCCCCACCAGTCAGAGCTCCAACGGTCGAACCCTAACGGCCGGCTGACGTGGCTGGCGCACCGGACAGTGTCCGGTGGCGCACCGAACTGTCCGGTGCGCCATGCGACAGACAGCCTTCCAACGGCCACTTTTGGTGGTTGGGGCTATAAATACCCCAACCACCCCACATTCAATAGTATCCAAGTTTTCCACCTTCCAACACATTACAAGAGCTATAACATTCAATTCTAGACACAACCAAAGAGATCAAATCCTCTCCCAAGTCCGGAATCACTCCAAATCAAATAGTGACTAGAGAGAGCGACATTTGTGTTCATTTGAGCTCTTGCGCTTGGATTGCTTCTTTTCTTTCTCATTCTTCTTGTGATCAACTCAATTGTAACCGAGGCAAGAGACACCAATTGTGTGGTGGTCCTTGCGGGGACTTTGTGTCCCGTTTGATTGAGAAGAGAAGCTCACTCGGTCTAAGTGACCGTTTGAGAGAGGGAAAGGGTTGAAAGAGACCTGGTCTTTGTGACCACCTCAACGGGGAGTAGGTTTGCAAGAACCGAACCTCGGTAAAACAAATCCTTGTGTCTCACTCTTTATTTGCCCGCGATTTGTTTTTCACCCTCTCTCTCGGACTCATTCATATTTCTAACGCTAACCCGGCTTGTAGTTGTGCTTAAGTTTGTAAATTTCAGATTCGCCCTATTGTCACACCCGGATTTCGGGGCACCAAGACCCGGGCGCGAACATAATCACCAGGTGTGCTGGGACCAAGTCTCACACATATGATGAATCATGGCACAGGATCGAATGTCACATCTTTACTACATAACAGGAGTTCTATACAAAATAAATAATTATATTATAAGGAGACAACGGTCCAGCAACCCAAAGTTGACTGGGAGACGACGACCTAGACCTCTCACGAACACATCGCAACATCCTTCATGCGCCTCATCTTGCGGTACCTGTTCTTGACCTGTGGGGGGGGGGTGTGAGACAGCAAGAGTGAGCTCACATACGTTCATCGCTCAACAAGTTGTGGGGAATAATGTGCATGAACTCGCCAAAGGTGGGAGCTCATGTGAAGTGTAAGGCTTACCAAAGAGGATGGTTAGAGCTGAGCATTGCTTTTAAAGTTGGTCAAAATTTTATTAGCAATTACTAAGTATAAGTAAATACCAACCCAATTAAGTAGTAGAACAAAAGTAACAACCTCACCTGCGATGCAATGCATATGACAAATTGAATTTAGTTTCATAATTTAATCATGTGAGTGTCCGAGCTGCTCATGACCGTGAGCACGGCTAGTATACCAGTTTTACACTCTGCAGAGGTTGCGCATCTTTACCCACAAGTCATATTACCCATCTGCCAAGAGACGACCAATCTCATACACCTCTACCGAGGAGGCGAGGCAGGGTAACACTACGAGGCCTTTACAAAGTTCCACTAGCTTCAGAAAACCCGCTACAGTTTATAGGAAGCTCCAATGCAGGAATCCCTCGCATGACCGCCATCGCAGCAAAATCATCCCAAGGGCCTCCCTACACTGACCACTCCCCTACTGCCCTTGCCCCTTTCGGGTAAGGTAGTCATCCACTAGCTTTCCTAATTAATCAGCCAAGGGTGTCCCATTAAACCCTTGTGGTAGCACTGTTTTCCCGGGTGGTTCTCCATGTTCCAATTAACATAATGATCTTAACATGAACAGTAAATAACAACTGATAACAAAATATAATCATGAACAATGTGTATCTCTATACCCAAAACCACATAAAGCAATAGCAGGTACTACCCAAAATTCAGTGGTGAACAAGGTATAAAGATAGTCAAACTAGGGTAACCTATTGGGTCCCATCAAAATTAACCTATGCAGATCATTATGATTAATTAGAACATGAGTGGGTAAAAAGAAGTGATCAAGGGCACAACTTGCCTGGGACTTGAGATTCTAGGTACAAACTTGCTCTTCAGGTGACTCGTGACCTTGCTCTAGTCGTAGCAATACAAACGAATATTGTATAGGCAAAATTAACATCACACCAAACATAAGAATAAACTGTGTAAGAATATTCTACGTGTCGTAGTGAGATCGTAGAAACAATAACCACTAAATTCGGAGCTACAGTTATTAAGTTATGAATTTCTGAAATTATTTAGCACATAGAATAGAGTAATTCATGTGAATAATTTTAAATCAAGTTTCATGGTTAGACAAAGGTACTATGTGATAAACAATATTAAAACAAAATTAATGTCTCTGGAATGACTCAATTTGGATTTAAAATGGATTTAATATGAATTATACAAGTTTCTAAAATTGTTTTGTATTAAAAAACGATTTCTATAATTATTTTTCTAATTATTTCTGATCTCTGGATTGGGCGCTAAATTCTAAAAAACCCAGGGATGGATCTACAAATATTTCCTAGACTCAGATTAACCTACAGATGGACGGCGGGTTGAATAAATAAAAAGGCAGGGGCTCTTTAAGAAAAGAGGCGCGGCGAAGGGGTATCGTTGATTCAGAGCCGTCCGATCCAAATCTCACGGCCCAGATCACAACGAGCCAACACCGAAACGGTACGCACCGGACACCGTTCGATCTGGAAGCAACGGCTCAGATTTTATTAAACTGAAACTAATCTCCGCCATCCGACACACGATCGAAGGCTACCACGCTTCCTTTCTCTATTCTAATCGCGACCATCCATCAGCATATGGACGATCCGGAGATCTTCTCCCTCCCCACGGCGGTCTGGACAGCAGCGCCGCCCACCCACGGCGGAGCTTCACCGGCGGACAGTCGATTCGACGCCCAGGTACCTAATCTTCCCACCGGAAGCGAGAACCACCCAGAGCAGAGGATAGGGAACATCCTGGGGGCGACTACTCACCGAGAAGGAGCTGCGACGTAGTTGGCCACGGAAACAGGCGGAACCGCGGCGACGATGCATCCATGGCAAGCGATTCCAAGAGCTTCGTCCACGATGAGGCCACGGCGGTATTCCGAGCGGCATGATGAGGCCCGTGGGTCCAATTCTGAAGACCCACCATCGCCATTAGCTCAAATCTCCCGCAGCGGCATCTCAAGTTTTCTCTCTCTCTCTCTGTCCTCGGCGGGGCGCAGCGAAAGCTCAGTTCACCAGAGGGCGGAAGTAGGGGAGCGATAGATTTATAGTGCCGCGGGTTCCGCAAGGGCTGGCGGGCGAACCGCGCCCTTCCTGGCCGAGTTCGTTCGATCCGCACGGATTCCGCGCCACCGGTACCGAGGTAGACAGAGATACACACGTTTCTGTTACGAACGACGCGGCGGAGAAGGAGGAGCTGACCATGCGGCCCCACTGGTCATTAGGTTGGAGCACACTGACTCCACGCGGTGTGGGGCTAATGAGCAGGGAAGCGACTGGTGAGGCTGGCCCACGCGTCATTGACCCAGAGAAAGGGAGCAGAGCGCGGTCGTAATGGGCTGGCGTGGGGAGTTTCTAGTGGGCCGCGAAAACCGAAATCCGGCCCAGACACACTGTTATTCCCTTTTTCTTTTCTTTTCTTTTCTGGTTTTATTTCCAAATTCAAAGATTCAAACTAGTTTAACTTCCTGTTTTGATTTTTTTATTCTTCCAAATTTCCAATTCGGTACTAATGTGAATATAACACCTATGTTTGGCACTAAATATTTATTTTTCTCTCTATTGTTTAATTATAGAAGGAATATTTAACTTAGTTAGAATTTTCTTCCTAAATTTAGTATTCACCTTTCTTCCTTTGAATTTTGAATTCAAGTTGGGTTTAAATCTTCATATTCCAATTATTGTGCACCTTTTACACAAAGAACACCAGCATGCTATGCATTTATATATTTATTTATTTGTTGCTTAACCAAATTAATGTTTATCAATTGGTTATGAATTGGAAAGGCCCTTATAAATTCTCAAAGGTTTTCAAAAATTCTTGAAACACTATTATTGATGCTTTTAGTTCTTTATCTTTATTATTATTATTATTATTATTATTATTTTCTTCTACCAATTTTGGGCTTTACAAATCCTACCCCCCTTAAAAATAATCTCGTCCTCGAGATTTGTTAGAATAGGGATATAGAAATCCAAATGTTTGGTTGTGGTTTAGCTTCGAGTTTTCCCAAGTGGTTTTAAGCACATATGTTTTCTATTTTCCTTAAGTTCTTAAGTAAGGGATGGGTTAGGAAATCCTGGGTGTATTATGCTTAACTATTAGGCAGAAGTAGAGATGGCGGGGGTAAGAAGGATTAGGGCAAGGAGTTCCCATTCCGGATGGTGGACCTTGATTCATCTGGTGATCCAACTTGGCTCTTTGAAGACTTGAGTTGGTGCTTATCCTTCTTTGATGAAGTTAGTCATCATCAGTCTTTAATCTTGGAGTTGCTATCTATGCTAGAGACATGTGACTAAGAACATGTAGTTAGGATAGCCGAGGTACATGGGGTAGGTAGGTTTACACATAGTTTTACTTTGCTTTTGGGATAGATGGACTAGGCAACCTATGATGTAGGTTAGGTTTTTTTTTGGTATGGTCGAGTTGGCCGAGTTGATCTAAGTCACCAATTTAGGCTTAAGTGGGTTAGGAGTATGGCCTAATTCTTTGTACTAGCATTAAGTAACTCACACTAAATTGGATATAACTAGATTAGACTAGTTTAAGTTAGCTAGATCTAACAGGGTAGGATAACATATTATTAGGATATAATAGAATCTTTTGAGGTCAGTTAGATCTATTAGAATAATATAAAATCTTTTCAAGATAAGATGAGTATCTTTTAAGATGAGATGGATCTATTAAGATAAGGGAGAATCTTTTAAGAAAAGATGAATTGGTTCGAATGAGACCTTTTAGGATAAGATAAATCTCTTAAGCCAGATATGTTCCAATGGGGATAATCTAGGTTGTCTAGTTATTTTATAAATATATTTTTTTATACCTATGTGTATATGCAGATGCAATTGTGGATATTATTCCACAACCCATCACACTCAATCAGAAATCCAAATCAAACAAGTATCATAAGAACAAGCATTCAAGCATATAGATACAAAAAAAATAGTTTTATTTTTGTTCCTAAGAGTAGGTCTCCTATTCCTAAAGGTCACTTTAGGCACAGGATTTCAAAGTGTGAAATCCACATTTGTCTTTAGAAGTGAAAAGATCAGAGTAAAGCGGAAATAGAAAAGATTAAGATAAGTTTAGAAAAGAACCAGAGTAAGGTAAGTAGATAAGGGTTGTCCAGTTCTATCTAGGTTGCGTCCTACAGTCAACATTCCTCTGATACCACTTCTGTCACACCCGGATTTCGGGGCACCAAGACCCGGGCGCGAACATAATCACCAGGTGTGCTGGGACCAAGTCTCACACATATGATGAATCATGGCACAGGATCGAATGTCACATCTTTACTACACAACATGAGTTCTATACAAAATAAATAATTATATTATAAGGAGACAATGGTCCAGCAACCCAAAGTTGACTGGGAGACGACGACCTAGACCTCTCACGAACACATCGCAGCATCCTCCATGCGCCTCATCTTGCGGTACCTGTTCTTGACCTGTGGGGGGGTGTGAGATAGCAAGAGTGAGCTCACATACGTTCATCGCTCAACAAGTTGTGGGGAATAATGTGCATGAACTCGCCAAAGGTGGGAGCTCATGTGAAGTGTAAGGCTTACCAAAGAGGATGGTTAGAGCTGAGCATTGCTTTTAAAGTTGGTCAAAATTTTATTAGCAATTACTAAGTATAAGTAAATACCAACCCAATTAAGTAGTAGAACAAAAGTAACAACCTCACCTGCGATGCAATGCATATGACAAATTGAATTTAGTTTCATAATTTAATCATGTGAGTGTCCGAGCTGCTCATGACCGTGAGCACGGCTAGTATACCAGTTTTACACTCTGCAGAGGTTGCGCATCTTTACCCACAAGTCATGTTACCCATCTGCCAAGAGACGGCCAATCTCATACACCTCTACCGAGGAGGCGAGGCAGGGTAACACTACGAGGCCTTTACAAAGTTCCACTAGCTTCAGAAAACCCGCTACAGTTTATACGAAGCTCCAATGCAGGAATCCCTCGCATGACCGCCATCGCAGCAAAATCATCCCAAGGGCCTCCCTACACTGACCACTCCCCTACTGCCCTTGCCCCTTTCGGGTAAGGTAGTCATCCACTAGCTTTCCTAATTAATCAGACAAGGGCGTCCCATTAAACCCTTGTGGTAGCACTGTTTCCCGGGTGGTTCTCCATGTTCCAATTAACATAATGATCTTAACATGAACAGTAAATAACAACTGATAACAAAATATAATCATGAACAATGTGTATCTCTATACCCAAAACCACATAAAGCAATAGCAGGTACTGCCCAAAATTCAGTGGTGAACAAGGTATAAAGATAGTCAAACTAGGGTAACCTATTGGGTCCCATCAAAATTAACCTATGCAGATCATTATGATTAATTAGAACATGAGTGGGTAAAAAGAAGTGATCAAGGGCACAACTTGCCTGGGACTTGAGATTCTAGGTACCAACTTGCTCTTCAGGTGACTCGTGACCTTGCTCTAGTCGTAGCAATACAAACGAACATTGTATAGGCAAAATTAACATCACACCAAACATAAGAATAAACTGTGTAAGAATATTCTACGTGTCGTAGTGAGATCGTAGAAACAATAACCACTAAATTCGGAGCTACAGTTATTAAGTTATGAATTTCTGAAATTATTTAGCACCTAGAATAGAGTAATTCATGTGAATAATTTTAAATCAAGTTTCATGGTTAGACAAAGGTACTATGTGATAAACAATATTAAAACAAAATTAATGTCTCTGGAATGACTCAATTTGGATTTAAAATGGATTTAATATGAATTATACAAGTTTCTAAATTGTTTTGTATTAAAAAACGATTTCTATAATTATTTTTCTAATTATTTCTGATCTCTGGATTGGGCGCTAAATTCTGAAAAACCCAGGGATGGATCTACAAATATTTCCTAGACTCAGATTAACCTACAGATGGACTGTTCGATCTGGAAGCAACGGCTCAGATTTTATTAAACTGAAACTAATCTCCGCCATCCGACACACGATCGACGGCTACCACGCTTCCTTTCTCTATTCTAATCGCGACCATCCATCAGCATATGGACGATCCGGAGATCTTCTCCCTCCCCACGGCGGTCTGGACAGCAGCGCCGCCCACCCACGGCGGAGCTTCACCGGCGGACAGTCGATTCGACGCCCAGGTACCTAATCCTCCCACCGGAAGCGAGAACCACCCAGAGCAGAGGACAGGGAACATCCTGGGGGCGACTACTCACCGAGAAGGAGCTGCGACGTAGTTGGCCACGGAAACAGGCGGAACCGCGGCGACGATGCATCCATGGCAAGCGATTCTAAGAGCTTCGTCCACGATGAGGCCACGGCGGTATTCCGAGCGACATGATGAGGCCCGTGGGTCCAATTCTGAAGACCCGCCATCGCCATTAGCTCAAATGTCCCGCAGCGGCATCTCACGTTTTCTCTCTCTCTCTCTCTCTGTCCTCGGCGGGGCGCAGCGAAAGCTCAGTTCACCAGAGGGCGGAAGCAGGGGAGCGACGGATTTATAGTGCCGCGGGTTCCGCAAGGGCTGGCGGGCGAACCGCGCCCTTCCTGGCCGAGTTCGTTCGATCCGCACGGATTCCACGCCACCGGTACCGAGGTAAACAGAGATACGCGCGTTTCTGTTACGAACGACGCGGCGGAGAAGGAGGAGCTGACCATGCGGCCCCACTGGTCATTGGGTTGGAGCACACTGACTCCACGCGGTGTGGGGCTAATGAGCAGGGAAGCGACTGGTGAGGCGGGCCCGCGCGTCATTGACCCAGAGAAAGGGAGCAGAGCGCGGTCGTAATGGGCTGGCGCGGGGAGTTTCCAGTGGGCCGCGAAAACCGAAATCCGGCCCAGACACACTGTTATTCCCTTTTTCTTTTCTTTTCTTTTCTGGTTTTATTTCCAAATTCAAAGATTCAAACTAGTTTAACTTCCTGTTTTGAATTTTTTTATTCTTCCAAATTTCCAATTCGGTCCTAATGTGAATATAACACCCATGTTTGGCACTAAATATTTATTTTTCTCTCTATTGTTTAATTATAGAAGGAATATTTAACTTAGTTAGAATTTTCTTCCTAAATTTTAGTATTCACCTTTCTTCCTTTGAATTTTGAATTCAAGTTGGGTTTAAATCTTCATATTCCAATTATTGTGCACCTCTTACACAAAGAACACCAGCATGCTATGCATTTATATATTTATTTATTTGTTGCTTAACCAAATTAATGTTTATCAATTGGTTATGAATTGGAAAGGCCCTTATAAAATCTCAAAGGTTTTCAAAAATTCTTGAAACACTATTATTGATGCTTTTAGTTCTTTATCTTTATTATTATTATTATTATTATTATTATTATTATTATTATTTTCTTCTACCAATTTTGGGCTTTACACCTATTCACCCCCCTCTAGGCGACTTTCAACACTCTTCCTTTTTAACCCCCTTTTTCGGGCAGGGAAGCGGTAATCAGGGGAAACAAATCCAATAGCATCAAAGTCCCTGTTCAATCTTCGTTTCCCTCGAGCACCAAAGGCAGTATACATAGCTTTGTCCTCAGCCTTCGTATAGCTCCATACAAATTCATCACTTGTTGCTTCAATGGTATAGCCAATCATTGTCTCGCTCACCAAATTGATTCCTGAAACGATAAGTATAATTTAGGTGCACCAGACTGCTTTTTCCCATATTAATATCAACATCAACATTCTTCGGCATTTCCCACTCATCAGTCAAGGGCCACACCTTGAAAGCTATATGCTCCTGTACTAAGTCCCTGGTACTGATGTAGTTGCACACAGCAGTAAATACCGCCAGACAGCCTTGCGATTTTTCTGTATTGCCTCCTCCATCCAAAGCAGAATCCGATAGGCCATTGGATTACATCCTTAATATCACTTCTTTGTTTCAAATCATTCTTCACATAAAACCATTGCTTCATCCATGAACCCGACCATTTTTTCGAAAGGTTGGCACGGGACGCCTTGCATCAGACCAGTACACGAAGGTATAACATCCGAAGTTGTTGTGATACTGCTCTTTCCGAGTGGCCTTTGTCTGATAAGACAACTCATGAATATTGCAAAAACAATCAGCATCTGGTTCCAATCCCTGGTTCCTTATTGCCCAAATGAAAATCCCAACCTTGATTAACGCGTCAGGGGTGAGCTCATGAAGGAAAATTTCAAACTTCTTCAAAACTTCGACTAGAAACTTGTGTAAGGGGAACCGTAGCCCAGCCTTCATGAAGCTTCGAAAAACCACCACCTCATCTTTTTCAGGAATTGGAACAACATCTTCACTACCGATTTTCACTATAGACACATCATGAAAGTAATTGCCTTTCATAGCCTCAACATGTCCTTTCTTCACGGTTGATGTCACAGAACCTCCCAAGGTATTAGGCCCACCTACATATGTCCTTGTTCTAAGGACCTCAAACAATCATGCTAGTGCGCACAATGACTCAGCAAGTTTGGTTATCTGTATCTCCATCACATCGCCCAAGAGCGCTTAACCCATTACACAGACATTACACATCATCGGAGTAAGTGAAAAGGATTACAATAACATAATTTACATTCATAAGTAAAATATAGAAAGAGTTGATTATTACATATCCCGGAACTTGAGTGCGTAAACTTATTATTACATCACAGGAAGGCAAAACACCTTCCCCAGGTAAGTCTTAGTTCTCCTCCTCTTGTTTGGGAACCACCTTGGAATAGAAACAACAGAACTCAGCAGTTTCATCACCTACAACAACATGGGTTCGAAAACCCTGAGTGCGGAGTGTACTTTCGCAAGTCTTATCTATTAATGGAAAAAGACTCTCAAGGATATGTTGGCCTTTGGGAATCAAGGAAAAGCTTATCAAGATTCAAAGACTCTCTTTGCGGAAAAAGCTTACTATGAGTGGATCCTTAAAAATCATTTTACTTATCAAGTTAAGTAGTTACCTACATCTAGATTTCTTTCTATTCTATATCAAGCACTTGGCCTATACTAGCCATATTCTTATCTCCCTTCAGTTCACTTGTTGCTACGTGTAGGGCAGTGACCAAGTCTTCATGTCCGATAAGTAACGACGATCTGAATCGATTAATACCTAGCTGGGGATCTCCAACCACACGACATGTTGAAAGGGAAATGTGCCCTTGGGCCATTTCTAAGTATTTTGGTGATTAAGTGCAAACACAGGTGCCAATATGTGAAAATATGCCCATGGATGGACAAGTTGCAAATCACAAGTAAAGGTATGTTTCTAAGCCTTAGTACATTGGTTTTGTGTACTAATATCTTGTCTAAGTGTTTAGAAACAGAAAGAAGAAGAAGAAGAGAAGACTTGGCTGTGTACAGCCAAGGGGCTGCTTCGGTCTGGGGCACCGGACTGTCCGGTGGTGCACCGGACAGTGTCCGGTGGTGCACCGGACAGTGTCCGGTGCGCCAGGCTGCCTCGGCCGAAGAGGCCGCTCTCGGGTTTTTCTCCGGCGACTTCGGCTAAAATTCACCGGACTGTCCGGTGAGCCAACGGTCGGCCGGGCCAACGGTCGGCCGCGCGATCGGCGCGCGACACGTGGCCGAGCCAACGGTCGGAAGGAAGCACCGGACTGTCCGGTGTGCACCGGACTGTCCGGTGCGCCAGATCTGCAACGGTCGGCAACGGTCGGCTTCGCTTTTTATGGAAACAAATCGGGCACCGGACAGTGTCCGGTGTGCACCGGACTGTCCGGTGCGCCACGAGACAGAAGGCAAAGATGGCCTTCCAGATTTGTTCCCAACGGCTCCTAGCTGCCTTGGGGCTATAAAAGGGACCCCTAGGCGCATGGAGGAGCACACCAAGCATTCCTACAACTCTTCTAAGCACCAAGACATCAATCTCACGCATTCGTTTCATTGTGATAGCATATAGAGCTCTTGTGGAGTTGTGAACTCTTTGTGTTGCGTTGCGAGCTCTTGTTGCGACTTGTGTGCGTGTTGTTGCTCTGATTTTCGAGTCTTGTGTGCGTTGCTCATTCCCACCTTACTCCGTATTTCTTTGTGAACTCAATTGTAAGGGCGAGAGACTCCAAGTTGTGGAGATTCCTCGCAAACGGGAAAAGATCAAAGGAAAGAAAAACACCGTGGTATTCAAGTTGATCATTGGATCACTTGAGAGGAGTTGAGTGCAACTCTCGTCCGTTGGGACGCCACAACGTGGAGTAGGCAAGTTTTGTACTTGGCCGAACCACGGGATAACCACCGTGTCAACTCTGTGATTGCCTTCTTGTGGTTATTGTGTTTTGACTCCTCTCTAGCCACTTGGCCATATTTGTGCTAACACTTAACAAGTTTTTGTGGCTTAAGTTTTGAAGTTTTACAGGATCACCTATTCACCCCCCCTCTAGGTGCTCTCAATTGGTATCAGAGCCGTTCTCTTCACAAAGGGACTTACCGCCCGAAGAGATGGATCCTAAGGGGAAAGGAATTGTGATCAACGACAAGGAGAAGGAGTCCTTCGTCAACGAGCCAAGGGATGACAAGTCCAACAACTCGGGCTCGGGACACAAGCGAAAAGATGGGAAGAAGAAGAAGACAAGACGCATCAAGGAGATCGTCTACTACGACAGCGATGAGTCCTCTTCTTCCCAAAAGGACGACGACAACGACTACAGGAAGACGGTTAATTCGAACTTCTCATTTGATTATTCTCGTATTCCACATAGTTCGAATTCGCATTTACTTTCCATTCCTATTGGTAAACCTCCACATTTTGATGGGGAGGACTACAGATTTTGGAGTCACAAAATGCGTAGTCATTTATTCTCTCTCCATCCAAGCATATGGGAGATTGTAGAGAATGGAATGAAATTTGATAGCTCGGATAGCCCTATGTTTATCAATGAACAAATTCATAAAAATGCACAAGCTACTACTGTTCTCTTAGCATCTTTGTGCAGGGAAGAGTACAATAAGGTGAGCGGCTTGGACAATGCCAAGCAGATATGGGACACCCTCAAGATCTCTCACGAGGGGAACGACATCACCATGCTCACCAAGATGGAGTTGGTGGAGGGCGAGCTTGGACGATTTGCCATGATAAGGGGAGAAGAGCCAACTCAAACTTACAACCGGCTCAAGACCCTTGTCAACAAGATAAGGAGCTATGGAAGCACGCGGTGGACGGACCACGACGTCGTCCGCCTAATGCTAAGGTCCTTCACTGTTCTTGATCCTCATTTGGTGAATAATATTCGTGAGAATCCCAGGTACACCAAAATGTCGCCCGAAGAAATTCTTGGAAAATTTGTAAGCGGGCGGATGATGATCAAGGAGGCAAGGTACGTCGATGACGCGTTGAACGGTCCAATCCACGAGCCTCAACCCATTGCTCTCAAGGCATCAAGGAGCAAGGAGGCACTACCAAGCAAGGTGGCGCAAATTGAGGCGGCCGGGCTTAATGATGAAGAAATGGCTCTCATCATTAAGCGCTTCAAGACGGTGCTAAAGGGTCGCAATGGACAGCCGAGCAAGACTAAGACCAAGGGGAAGCGATCATGCTTCAAATGCGGTAAGCTAGGTCATTTTATTGCTAACTGTCCTGATAATGAAAGTGACCAGGAAAAGGGGAACAAAAGGGAGAAGAAGAAGCACTACAAGAAGGCAAAGGGCGAGGCGCATCTAGGCAAGGAGTGGGACTCGGATTGCTCCTCTTCCGACTCCGACAATGAAGGACTCGCCGCCACCGCCTTCAACAAATCAACCCTCTTCCCCAACGAGCGCCACACATGCCTTATGGCAAGGGAGAAGAAGGTATGTACTCGCAATTCTACCTATGCTTCTTCAAGTGAGGACGAATCTAGTGATGAGGATGAAGTAGATTATTCATGTTTGTTCAAGGGCTTAGATAGATCTAAGATAGACAAAATTAATGAATTAATTGATGCCTTGAATGAAAAGAATATACTTTTAGAAAAGCAAGAGGATTTGTTGTATGAAGAACATGATAAGTTTGTAGAGGCTCAAAAATCTCTTGCATTAGAAATTAAGAGGAATGAAATGCTTGCTTGTGAAGTGTCAACATGCCATGATTCTATTTCTAACTTAAAGAGCATAAACGATGATTTAAATGCTAAACTAGTAGAAGCAAATAAATCCAACTCTTGTGTTGAACATGTTAAAATTTGCACTAGGTGTAAGGATGTTGATATTAATGCCTGTAGTGAACACTTAGTTTCCATTTCAAAATTGAGTGATGAAGTGGCTAGTCTTAATGCTCAACTTAAGACTAGCAAAAGTGATTTTGAAAAGCTAAAATTTGCTAGGGATGCCTACACGGTTGGTAGACACCCCTCAATTAAGGATGGACTTGGCTTCAAGAGGGAAGCCAAGAACTTAACAAGCCATAAGGCTCCCATTCCCGCCAAGGAGAAAGGGAAGGCACCTATGGCTACTAGTGCTAAAAGGAACCATGCATTTTTGTATCATGATAGAAGACAAACTAGAAATGTAAGTCATGATACTTTTGATTCATATGTTTATGATTCTCATGCCATGTTTGCTCCTAGTTCCTCTTATGTGTATGATAGAAATGTTACTAGGAGAAATGTTGTTCCTAAAAGAAATGCTATTCATCATGTGCCTAGAAGGAATGTTATTCATGCTCCTAGGAAAGTAGTGAATGAACCTTCTACAATTTATTGTGCTTTAAATACTTCATTTGCAATTTGTAGAAAGGATAGAAAAGTAATTGCTAGGAAGTTAGGGGCAAAATGCAAAGGTGATAAAACTTGCATTTGGGTCCCTAAGGAAATTGTGACTAACCTTGTAGGACCCAACAAGAGTTGGGTACCTAAGACCCAAGCCTAAATTTGCCTTGCAGGTTTATGCATCCGGGGGTTCAAGCTGGATTATCGACAGCGGATGCACAAACCATATGACGGGGGAGAAGAAGATGTTCACCTCCTACGTCAAGAATAAAGATTCCCAAGATTCAATTGTATTCGGTGATGGGAATCAAGGCAAGGTAAAAGGTTTAGGTAAAATTGCAATTTCTAATGAGCACTCCATATCTAATGTGTTTTTAGTAGAGTCTCTTGGATATAATTTGCTATCTGTTAGTCAATTATGTCATATGGGATATAACTGTCTATTTACAAATGTAGATGTGTCTGTCTTTAGAAGAAGTGATGGTTCACTAGCTTTTAAGGGTGTATTAGACGACAAACTTTATTTAGTAGATTTTGCAAAAGAAGAGGCCGGTCTAGATGCATGCTTAATAGCTAAGACTAGCATGGGCTGGCTGTGGCATCGCCGCTTAGCACATGTGGGGATGAAGAACCTTCACAAACTTCTAAAGGGAGAACATGTGATAGGTCTAACCAATGTTCATTTCGAAAAAGATAGACTTTGTGCAGCTTGTCAAGCAGGGAAACAGGTGGGAGGAGCGCATCACAGCAAGAATGTGATGACCACTTCAAGACCCCTGGAGCTGCTGCATATGGACCTCTTCGGACCCGTCGCCTATCTGAGCATAGGAGGAAGTAAGTATGGTTTAGTTATTGTTGATGACTTTTCCCGCTTCACTTGGGTGTTCTTTTTGCAGGAAAAATCCGAAACCCAAGGGACTCTCAAACGCTTCCTCAGGAGAGCTCAAAATGAGTTTGAGCTCAAAGTGAAAAAGATAAGGAGCGACAACGGGTCCGAGTTCAAGAACCTTCAAGTGGAGGAGTTCCTTGAAGAGGAAGGGATCAAGCACGAATTCTCCGCTCCCTACACACCACAGCAAAATGGTGTGGTAGAGAGGAAGAACAGGACACTCATCGACATGGCGAGGACGATGCTAGGAGAGTTCAAGACCCCCGAGTGCTTTTGGACGGAAGCCGTTAACACTGCTTGCCATGCCATCAACAGGGTCTACCTTCATCGCCTCCTCAAGAAGACGTCGTATGAGCTACTAACCGGTAACAAACCCAATGTATCGTACTTTCGTGTATTTGGGAGTAAATGCTACATTCTAGTGAAGAAGGGTAGAAATTCTAAGTTTGCTCCCAAAGCTGTAGAAGGGTTTTTATTAGGTTATGACTCAAATACAAAGGCGTATAGAGTCTTCAACAAATCATCGGGTTTGGTTGAAGTCTCTAGCGACGTTGTATTTGATGAGACTAATGGCTCTCCAAGAGAGCAAGTGGTTGATTGTGATGATGTAGATGAAGAAGATGTTCCGACGGCCGCTATACGGACCATGGCGATTGGAGAAGTACGACCACAGGAACAAGATGAACGAGATCAACCTTCTTCCTCAACTATGGTGCATCCCCCAACCAAAGATGACGAACAGGTACCTCAAGTAGAGGCGCTTGATCAAGGGGGAGCACAAAATGATCAAGTGATGGAGGAAGAAGCGCAACCGGCACCTCCAACCCAAGTTCGAGCGATGATTCAAAGGGATCATCCCGTCGACCAAATTCTGGGTGACATTAGCAAGGGAGTAACTACTCGGTCTCGATTAGTTAATTTTTGTGAACATTACTCTTTTGTCTCTTCTATTGAGCCTTTTAGGGTAGAAGAGGCCTTGCTAGATCCGGACTGGGTGTTGGCCATGCAAGAGGAGCTCAACAACTTCAAGCGCAATGAAGTTTGGACACTGGTGCCTCGTCCGAAGCAAAATGTTGTGGGAACCAAGTGGGTGTTCCGCAACAAACAGGACGAGCACGGGGTGGTGACAAGGAACAAGGCTCGACTTGTGGCAAAAGGTTATGCCCAAGTCGCAGGTTTGGACTTTGAGGAGACTTTTGCTCCTGTGGCTAGGCTAGAGTCAATTCGAATCTTGCTAGCATATGCCGCTCACCATTCTTTCAGGTTGTTCCAAATGGATGTGAAGAGCGCTTTCCTAAACGGGCCAATCAAGGAGGAGGTGTACGTGGAGCAACCCCCTGGCTTCGAGGATGAACGGTACCCCGACCATGTGTGTAAGCTCTCTAAGGCGCTCTATGGACTTAAGCAAGCCCCAAGAGCATGGTATGAATGCCTTAGAGACTTTTTAATTGCTAATGCTTTCAAGGTTGGGAAGGCCGATCCAACTCTTTTTACAAAGACATGCGATGGTGATTTGTTTGTGTGCCAAATTTATGTCGATGACATAATATTTGGTTCTACTAACCAAAAGTCTTGTGAAGAGTTTAGCAGGGTGATGACGCAGAAATTCGAGATGTCGATGATGGGCGAGTTGAACTACTTCCTTGGGTTCCAAGTGAAGCAACTCAAGGACGGCACCTTCATCTCCCAAACGAAGTACACGCAAGATCTGCTAAAGCGGTTTGGGATGAAGGACGCCAAGCCCACAAAGACTCCGATGGGGACCGACGGACACACCGACCTCAACAAAGGAGGTAAGTCCGTTGATCAAAAAGCGTACCGGTCAATGATAGGTTCTTTGCTTTACTTATGTGCTAGTAGACCGGATATTATGCTTAGCGTATGCATGTGTGCTAGATTTCAATCCGATCCTAAGGAGTGTCACTTAGTGGCGGTGAAGCGAATCCTTAGATATTTGGTTGCTACGCCTTGCTTCGGGCTCTGGTATCCAAAGGGGTCTACCTTTGACTTAGTTGGATACTCAGACTCCGACTATGCTGGATGTAAGGTCGATAGGAAGAGTACATCGGGGACGTGCCAATTCTTAGGAAGGTCCCTGGTGTCATGGAACTCTAAGAAACAAACATCCGTTGCCCTATCCACCGCTGAGGCCGAGTACGTTGCCGCAGGTCAGTGTTGCGCGCAACTACTTTGGATGAGGCAAACCCTCCGGGACTTTGGCTACAATCTGAGCAAAGTCCCACTCCTATGTGACAATGAGAGTGCTATCCGCATGGCGGAGAATCCTGTTGAGCACAGCCGCACAAAGCACATAGACATCCGGCATCACTTTTTGAGAGACCACCAGCAAAAGGGAGATATCGAAGTGTTTCATGTTAGCACCGAGAACCAGCTAGCCGATATCTTTACCAAGCCTCTAGATGAGAAGACCTTTTGCAGGCTGCATAGTGAGCTAAATGTCTTAGATTCGCGGAACCTGGATTGAATGGTAGCATACATGTACTTATGCTTTTGATCATGTTCCTTTTTTGCATTTTGTTGCTTATTGTGGTGCTCAAGTTGTACCAACACTCCCTGGACCTCACAAGTCCGTTGCAAAGTGATGCACATGTTTAGGGGGAGATGTGTTACAACTTGACCCTTTGAGACTAACCATTTGCTTGAGTTTGCTTGATTGAGTCTCGAAGGAGGATTGAAAGGGAAAAGGTGGACTTGGACCATGAAAGACTTCCACTGCACTCCGATGAGAGGGTAACTAATTCCAAGTTCATCTCATGAAATCTTATTGCCATTTGCTCTTAATTGAAGACTTTGGTGAGGCAATGGGGTTAAAGGGCCAAGATTGATCCCGTTTTGGTGCTTGATGCCAAAGGGGGAGAAAATAAAGGCCAAAGTGATAAATGGATCAGCTACCACTTGAGAGATTTTGAAAATAGTAGAATAGAGTTTTTGTTTTGTCAAAAGCTTTTATTGTCTCTTATTGTCTCTATTGTCAAAGTTGGCTTCTTGTGGGGAGAAGTATTGATTATGGGAAATAGGGGGAGTTTTTGAAATCTTTGATCAATCTCTTTTGGAATGACTCTCTTTATACTTCAACATGTGTGTTTGACTTAGAGATAGAGATTTGAATTTGATTTGCAAAAACAAACCAAGTGGTGGCAAAGGATGATCCATATATGCCAAAATTGAATCAAAACCAATTTGAGTTTTGTTTGAAGTGATTTTGCACTTGTTCTAGTTGCTTTATGTTGTGTTGGCATAAATCACCAAAAAGGGGGAGATTGAAAGGGAAATGTGCCCTTGGGCCATTTCTAAGTATTTTGGTGATTAAGTGCAAACACAGGTGCCAATATGTGAAAATATGCCCATGGATGGACAAGTTGCAAATCACAAGTAAAGGTATGTTTCTAAGCCTTAGTACATTGGTTTTGTGTACTAATATCTTGTCTAAGTGTTTAGAAACAGAAAGAAGAAGAAGAAGAGAAGACTTGGCTGTGTACAGCCAAGGGGCTGCTTCGGTCTGGGGCACCGGACTGTCCGGTGGTGCACCGGACAGTGTCCGGTGCGCCAGGCTGCCTCGGCCGAAGAGGCCGCTCTCGGGTTTTTCTCCGGCGACTTCGGCTAAAATTCACCGGACTGTCCGGTGTGCACCGGACTGTCCGGTGAGCCAACGGTCGGCCGGGCCAACGGTCGGCCGCGCGATCGGCGCGCGACACGTGGCCGAGCCAACGGTCGGAAGGAAGCACCGGACTGTCCGGTGTGCACCGGACTGTCCGGTGCGCCAGATCTGCAACGGTCGGCAACGGTCGGCTTCGCTTTTTATGGAAACAAATCGGGCACCGGACAGTGTCCGGTGTGCACCGGACTGTCCGGTGCGCCACGAGACAGAAGGCAAAGATGGCCTTCCAGATTTGTTCCCAACGGCTCCTAGCTGCCTTGGGGCTATAAAAGGGACCCCTAGGCGCATGGAGGAGCACACCAAGCATTCCTACAACTCTTCTAAGCACCAAGACATCAATCTCACGCATTCGTTTCATTGTGATAGCATATAGAGCTCTTGTGGAGTTGTGAACTCTTTGTGTTGCGTTGCGAGCTCTTGTTGCGACTTGTGTGCGTGTTGTTGCTCTGATTTTCGAGTCTTGTGTGCGTTGCTCATTCCCACCTTACTCCGTATTTCTTTGTGAACTCAATTGTAAGGGCGAGAGACTCCAAGTTGTGGAGATTCCTCGCAAACGGGAAAAGATCAAAGGAAAGAAAAACACCGTGGTATTCAAGTTGATCATTGGATCACTTGAGAGGAGTTGAGTGCAACTCTCGTCCGTTGGGACGCCACAACGTGGAGTAGGCAAGTTTTGTACTTGGCCGAACCATGGGATAACCACCGTGTCAACTCTGTGATTGCCTTCTTGTGGTTATTGTGTTTTGACTCCTCTCTAGCCACTTGGCCATATTTGTGCTAACACTTAACAAGTTTTTGTGGCTTAAGTTTTGAAGTTTTACAGGATCACCTATTCACCCCCCCTCTAGGTGCTCTCACATGTGTAGCACTTAACCCTTGCATATGTCAACTCGCACCCGGGTTTCTCAAGACCAGAATGGGTTCACGCCAACCGAGAGCACAGATACTCCATCGTCTAGCCTCTTGCCATGGAGGGTACACGCTACTCTCACCATCCCTCCACTCCCATTGCATGGTGGCCTTTCTAGTATTGGTTCGGCCGAGGCAAAGCTTACCCATGACAAGGCATGTAGCCAATTAAAAGGTCCTCGATCATCAAACCTACATCGGCTCAGTCCTTAATCGACTCAGACAGAGACACTACACCGAGACTTCCTTCTCGTGCAAGTCAACCGTCCGGTCTCATGTTTATTACATAAAACCCAAAGTTTGGTACCTGACAGAGGTACTTCTTTTCAGATGTTGAATCCATCACGACCGTGATGGATCCACCATCATTAGTCTTTTCTTTGTAAAAATTCCCCATCTAGTGTGAAGCATCACCTTTTTCAAAACAAAATCTTTTTGTTTTCTATAGCAAGACTAAGCATTAGAAAACTTGTTTAAATAAAACAGGTAAACAAGGAATGGTAACTGATCTTCCAAGGAAGGAAATGCATCAACTGTTTAACACACAACTCCTATCACCTAATGCATCATATAATATGGTAAAGATTCTAAAACAACAAGGGAAAAAGGATAATGCACCGGGGCTTGCCTTGTGTTGTAGGAGTTTCTGTTTCCACACCGTAGATGTCAAAGTAAAAGCTGTTCTCCGCTGGAGGATTCTCGTTCTGGGAGACAAGCTCTTCCTCTATTATGGTTTCTTCCTCGTGTTGTATACATGATAATACATGTACATGAATGCTTATGCTATATCATGAATATGCAGTTACATAATAGAAATATAATAAGTTGCATCTGGAATACAACTTTCCTTCATGGTACAAACTAGTCACTTAGGTTTTCTAGTTGGGTATTCCTTTAGGATTAGTATTAAGTAATTAATCCTATAAAGCTAGTTATTGGATTTATGGTCAAACAGAGTCTAAACTATTTCAAAATTTACTCAAGGTCTCCAATCATCATATTAAGCCTACCCAAAAAGTTTCACAATTTTTGAAATTACTAAATTATTTCTAAAATTCTGAAAGGCTTCGTTTAAGCACCTTTAAATGCTACACAATTCCAGGGTTGGGTAAAAAATCTTGGAATTATTTTTATTAAATACTAATTGATTTTAGGAATCTAGAAAAATTGGTCTCATGATTTTACCAATTTTCTACTATTTCCTGTAAATTTTCTAAGTTGACAGTAAAAACAAAAGAATAAAATGTGAATAGTAACGGGTCGTATCCAGCCCGACCAGCCCACGGACAGGCGGAACATGCCCGCGTCCGCGCCCGCGCGTTTGGTTTTGCGCAAAGGTCCCTGGCCATTTGAATTACTAGTAAAGGGTTCTTGAACACTATTCCTATGTCTCACTAACAATCGCAAATAGGCCCTCATACTTCTATTTCTTCACGATTCAAGTCTCTGGCCGCACACCGATCAAATACATGGTCGGGGTCGTGTGTACTCGCCGGTGGTGACCTATTCTGGTGGTGCCGAGCACGCGGACACCATCATGGATGCAACCCGAACACACTTGTGACGGAACCTCCCAAGGTATTAGGCCCACCTACAGTTGTCGTTGTCCTAAGGATCTTAGACAACCCTGTAGATGCACATAATCACTCGACAAGTTCGGTAACTGTATCCTCATCATTTCGCCCAAGAGAGCTTCACCTGTAACGCAGATATTACATCACATCGGAGGAAAGAATAAGCGGAAGCGAATTAACAATAACTTAATTTACATTCATAAAATATATAAAGAGAGTGTTATTATTACAATACTAGGGTATTTAGAGTGCATAAAGTATTATTACAGACCAGGGAGGCAAAACACCTTCCTAGTTCAAGAACTTGGCCTACACTAGCCGTCTTTTATCCCCCTTTCAATTCACTGGATTGCTATGTGTAAGTCAGTGACCAAGTCTTCATGTCCGAGAAGTAACGGCGATCCGAATCGATTAATACCCAGCTGGGGATCTTCAACCACACGACATATGTAGCACTTAACCCTTGCATATGTCAACTCGCCACCGGGTTTCTCAAGACCAGATCGGGTTCACGCCAACCGAGAGCACAGATACACCACTGTCTAGCCTCTTGCCACAGAGGGTACACGCTACTCTCGCCATCTCTCCACTCCCATTGCGTGTTGGCCTTTCTGGTATTGGTCTGCCCGAGGCAAAGCTTACCCATGACGAGGCATGTGGCCAGTTAAAAGGTCCTCGATCATCAAGCCTACATCGACACAGTCCTTAATCGACTCAGACGGAGGCACTACACCGAGACTTCCTTCTCGTGCAAGTCACTCGCCCGGTCTCGTCTTTATCATTTTCAATCCCAAAATTTGGTACCTGACAGAGGTACATCTTGTCCGATGTTGAACCCATCACGGCCATGATGGATCCATCATCAAGTTTTATTTTTGAAAACATCTCATTCCATCTGAAGATCATCTTTTGTTAAAACCAAAACATTTTTGTTTCTAAAGCAAGACTAAGCATCAGAAAACTTTTTAACAAACAGGTAATCAAGGAAGGGTAAACAATTCCAAGGAAGGAAATGCAGCAATTGGTTTAGCACCCAACTCCTATCACCTAATGCATCATTCAAGTGATAAAGAGTTTAAAATCACAAGGAAAAGGTAAATGCACCGGGGCTTGCCTTGTGTTGTAGGGGATTCGGGATCTGTTCCACAAATGTCAAAGTAGAAACTGTCCTCGACAGGTGGATTTTCAGTCGGTGGTGCAACTTGTTCTTCAACTACTTCTTCCTCGTTTTCTAAACATAACAATATACATACATAAATGCCCATGTGATGCTATGATCATGCAATTATGGTAGACCATAGTAAGTTATATATTGAATATAACTTTCCTCCACGGTATATCTGGGTAACTAGGGTTTTCTGAGTTAGTACTCTATTAGGATAAGGCAAATATTACCTTAGAAAGCTAGGGTTTTGGGGTTTTGGGATCAAACAATGTCCAAAACATTCCAAACCTTACCCAAGGGCTCTAATTACCAAATTAAGCTTATATAAAAAGTTTTATGATTTTTGGAACTACCAAATGAATTCTAAAATTCTAAAAGACAAGCTTTAGGCATTATTAATTGCTAAATAATTCCTGGTTGGTACTAAAAATTTTGACCTATTTTTATTAAATACTAGAGTAATTTCGGAGTCTAGTAAAATTGGTCCCATGATTTTATCATTTTTCTAGATTTTTTTATAAATTTCCTAAGCCTGGCAGAAAAAGAAACGGGAAAATGATGAACAGTGACGGGCTGAAACCAGCCTGAACCGGCCCACGTTCAATCGAAACGCGCCCGCGCACGCGCCCACGATGTCCAATTTGCGCAGAGGACCTTGGCCATTCAAATAATCGGTGAAGAACCCCTGGCTACTATTCACTATCTCACTGAAATTCGCAGTTAGGCCCCTGCACTTCTGTTTCTTCGCAGCGACAGGTCCCCGATGATGAACGCCGGTGAGCACACCCTCCGACGAACTTGTACCGGCCGATATACTCAATGACCAGAGCCCTAGCTTGGCCAACACCTAATTTTACCCATAGCGACACTAATCCCTCAACTAATTGCACTAATCCGGGCCTGAATCTCTCTGTCCACGACGACAGCGAAAATCAGAGACAATCTGAGGTGTTCATGACGATTTGGTGCGATCTAGCTCAATCAAATGGATCTACGAGTAATAGGAGACTTAAGGGATGCTAGAACATCCACCAGAGAAGCATGAACCAACCTGAGGAGGGCTGGCCATGGTGAGAGACTCTCGCGACGTGGAAAACCTGATTCGGGGGAAATTCCAAATTGAGGAGCTATGGTGAACGATTGGAGGCGAGGGCTGGTTCACGGGTTACGTAATTACCTAGCGGAACTCACTGGGGCATCAATTTATAGAATCCCACGATGGTGGCGTCTAATTTTGAGAAGGCGCGCTGGCGGCCGGACAGAGGGGAAGTCACTGGTGCGAGCGCTATCGTGGCTTTCACTGGTTTACGGTCTACGACGGTCACTGCCGAGTTTTCACGGCTTACGACGAGTGGTGAGATGACTTAAGGTGTGTCACAACCGAGCTAGACGGCGGCACAACGGCGACGGTCGCGTAGCCGCGTCGTCGGTGCAAGTGGGTACGGCGACAGGGCAAAACAGTGCCCCAAGTTCATCCCCTGCGCGAGATTTTTCACCCTACGTAGTTATCTGCACTCCACCGGGCATGAAACGCAATGGCGGCGAGGATCATGGCGCGGGATCACCGGCAGCGGTGCACTGAAACTGGCGATCTTTGTCAGGTTACTGTACCATGCAAATTCCCTTTAGTGCGCCTGATAGAGCAGATTGAGAAGCTCCATTCTCCATTTTTCATGTGGAGAGCTATTAATCCATCTGCACCAAAGTTGTTGCTCTATAAACCAGCTTTGATTTTGCTATGGCAACCCTAATCAAACACTCCCTGGATCCTACTCAAAATCGCTTCCAAAGTTCGTCTCAGGTCACTGTCAGTCAAAATTCAGATTCAGAGTTGACTGATAGCCCGACTTCAAGCCTATTTATCTCCAATTTTTATATAGCATCAATGCTTAGCCACTTAAGAAAAGTTGTACTTCTAACATAGCTTTACAATTTTGATGTATTGACCTAGGGCAAAATCCTTATGATTTTAGAGATATAGAGCTCCAAAGTTGACTTCAGCACACTGAATTTCAGACTTAGTCACAAAGTGCTTCATGTGACCCTTTTGCAAATAAGTCCAAATTTCATCATTCAAGTTGAAAATTCTCCAATGTAAAAGTTATTTGGTTTGTGGTGCTCTTTCACTTTGATATTTGTACTTTGGTCCAAAAGTGCATAGAATTTGCAATTACCCCCCTAGGGTTCCAATTAGGGTTTTCTAGGGTTTGTTTTTAGGGTTTGGTCACATTAGGGTTTTTGGTGCCACTAAAGTTCATCAAACATGATACCTTGTCAACATTTCTCATGGATTTTTGAGATTTTTACTCATTTAGGCTACTACTACCATCATGCCCTAATCCTAGGGTAAGTACCTACCCTATGGTTAATCACACATCAATCCACCTCATCACAACTTGTTTTGAAATTTTACCTAGTGAATGCATTCTAAGTGTGACAAAAAACATGAAATGTCAATGCACATGATGTTATGCTCAAGTTTCAGTGCCAGTAACACCAGAGGTGTTACAACACTCACGGGCTTAATTCGACCAGAGCGTCATTACTCCGTAGCTGCCCACGACAACGGCGGAGCAGGATCACGACGTGCCTTTACCGGTTTACCCGAGCCAACCACATTTAATCCAGGGACGCAAAACGAATAAGTCACCTACTAGGGTTATGGTGCTCGTGCAAACTTGGACGGAGACAACCAGGAACAGCCGATCGATGTGAGCTATGTCCACGACGACGTTCCCGACCGGTAGCGTTCAATTGGTTGCGATCGGGAGTTTCACAAACACCAGAGGATGCAGAAACACAGATCAGAGGGAGATGAACGGACCTAAGATCGGCTGACCCCGGCGCGATGCCTCACGACGGCGTTCCGGCCGATTTGGGGGAAATTTGGAATTCACGAGCTATGGTGGATGATCTGAGGCGAGGAGCGGTATGCTGGGTTCGTAACAGAGAGACAGAGCAAGGGGAACACTTAACTATAGAGGCCAATTTCGGCTGCTCCGAATTTTGGACGAAGAAGAGCTCACGGTGATGAAAGGGTGAGTCACCGGAGTTCGTCTAACGTGGCGTTCACTGGGGTAGAATCTCAGGGTGGTAGCTAGCTATCTCCCACGACTAACTGCGACATGGTAACACGGTCGATGGTTTGGCGCAACCGAGATAAACAGCGGCCACCACGGCGACAGCCGCACGACCACGTCGCCGGCAAGTGGGTACGACAGGCTTGCTTCAGGGCCTAAGTTCACCTCCTCGGCGATCTTTTCACCCTCCCCGCTGATATTTTCACGTTACAGTGTGCACAGATCTCAACCATCACGCTGATCACGACGCACGATCGTCGGCGGTGAAGTGCTCTGAATCGTTGATCTTGTTTAGTTATTGTACCATGCCGATCCCGTTCAGCTCGTCTGACAGAGCAACTTCAGTGGTATTTTTCTTCGATTTCTATGTGATGTGCCACTAACCTGACTACATCAAAGTTGTTGCCCTATATACCAGCTTCAATTTGGTCATAGAGACCCTAGTCATTTGCTCACTAGATCAAGCACAAATTGGCTCCAAAGTTAATCAGAAACCACAATCAGTTCGTTTTCAGTACAAAACCCGAGTGACAGCCCGACTTCTAGGGCATTTTATTCCAATTTCTGTACAGTCCTAGGGCTCATTCACTTAATCAAACTTGGACTACTATAGTAGCTCTACAACTTTGTTGTGGTGACTCATGACAAAATCCTCATAGATCAGGAGATACAGAGGCTTGAAGTTGGACTGTTAACACTATTTTTAGAGTTAAGATATGGGTGCTTTTGGGATCTTTTGCAATTTACTCCAATTTTCACCACAAAACATGGAAATCCCCAAACATGAAAGTTGCTTAACTTTAGTTATTCTATCACTTTGATACAAACACTTTTGGCTAAAAGTGCATAGAACTCAAAATCACCCAATAGGGCACTAATTAGGGTTTGGGTTCCAAATTAGGGTTTAGAGGGTCTAGGGTACATGTGGCACTTAAGCTCTCTAAGTTTAACTTTTATTGAGCATTTCTACTAACTTTTGAGATCATCCTCTAGTTCTCATCTCACATATCCACATGCTTCTAATCCTTGGGAAAATACCCTATCCTATGGTCAAGGACCTCTTTGATCAAGTCAGATCATCACATCACATGTTTGTTTTGAAATTTTGCCTAGTCGATGCACTCTAGGTGTAGCATACATAATGAAATGTCAATGCATATGATGTTATACCAAAGTTTTAGTTCTCGTAACACCAGGGGTGTTACAGTTGATTTCCCAAATACCACATGACTCGGCCTCCACAATCGATCTTCGGCATCATCGTTATCACTTTCAATATCAAAATCTTCACTGTCACCAGAATCTTTAGACAACCCAGGTAAAATCTCATCAATAATTTTTTCAACATTTGTCCTCTTCATAGTTTAATAAAACCTAGTCAGTGCGGGTTCTCACTTCTCTTATCTTCGTCCATTTCAACGTTGGTTGAAACAAAGAGACAAAGCTCGAACACAGTCGCAGGTACAGTGTCAGCAAGCTAAACAACAAACGCAGCACAAGCTTGATAGCACAAAAAATATTTTTATCCCAACCCTCATATATATATACAAAGCACCACTGCATGGTGTGCCCCACGATATAGAATGTTTCGTTATTCTAGCGAAGGGAAGGTGTTTTTTCGGACCTTCGGCTAAAGGCTTTCGTTCGTTTCACAGTCTGAATTTGTTACAAGGAAACAAACTAATACTGCGATGGGCTACTGTTGAGGGCTGTCGTCTTCCGAAACTCCTCAAAAACACGGCTAACCACATGTTATCAGCATGTTACAAAGTGTTACAGGAGCTTCGTTACCAGAAAAGCTTCGACACAGAACACTGGAAGTGCAACGAAGCAAGCTTCGTTACATTGACGCAGGAAGGCAACACATGGAGAAGGTGTTGTTCAAACCGCTAGGTGCAAATGACAATTTTATCCCTGTGATATTTGTAAACTTTGTGTGTAATCTATGAGGGCATTAATGTAATATCGTACGAAGTTGCACGACTGCCTATAAATAGATAAACAGTATCCCGGTACTGTTCACGCTGGATTGAAATTGCTTTCACGCTTTTGCCTTCGAACAAGCCGAGGGTACAAATGCAACGTGCATTATGTATCAGTTTGTTAATATATGATATGGATTCTAATAATGTTTAACATTTGATATGAAGTGAATAAATAATACGATGTAACATGTGTAATCATGCTTTTTATATTTACAGATGATGAAGACCTGTTCTTCATGACCTTCATCCGAGACTCATTATACCTGAAGGGATATAATGTTTCGAAGGACGAAGGTCTTTAACGTTTAATAATTGTGTTGCCTTGTTCTTGGTTCAAAGTAATAAAAAAAACAAGTAACCAACAATCCTCAGGTCAGACGTTGCAATCCGGTCGAGCCGGACCAGGTTCGGGCGTTTATAAAAGAAGACCCGAAGTGCTTGGGTTCAGTTTTCACGCCCCATCCCAATTCATTAGCGACGATGCCCAGCAAGGCGCATGCGACAGCGGTGGTTGCCCGAGAGCGCGCGTAGCGGCGGACCCCCGATCGGTGGCTGTGGTGGCGGTGGCTCCTTGACCCGAACGTGCGGTGGCAGCGGCTCCTCAATCCGGAGTAGTGGTGGTGGTTCCCAGGTCGGTGGCACGGTGGTGGCGGCTCCCCGATCTAGAGGGCGAGCGATGGCGGGGCCCCTGTGCGGGCAAGCGGCGGCATCCCCGGGGCCCTGAGGCGGCGACACTCCCAAGGCTAGCGAGCAAGCGGCGCTCTCCGACATGCGAGTAGCTACGGCACCGCACAAGGCACGAGGTTTGAGCAGCGTCATGGAAGGCGCGAGGTGTGTGCAGCGATGATCGCGCGTGACATCCTCCGATCCAGCGCAGTTCCGGCGGCCTGAGTGACGACCTCCATCTGTTCTTGTGTCATCAACGACGTCCTCCGATGACTACCTCCTCTAATTCGTGTTGTCTTTCGATTATTATGTTTTATGCCTACCACATGCACTATTTACGCTAAAAACTATAACGATTTTATGCTTGAATATGGAGTTCGTATATCAGTTTACTGCATGCATATTTTTGGAAGCACATTGGAAAGAAAATTCCTTGATTTATGTTGTTTTCTCGCCTATTCATAATTACCTAAAAAACCAAATCAATCACTTATGTTCATAACTGCCAGATTTTTATGTCTGTCATAAAACTATCCCTAATTCCCGCTGGCATTCTTATTTGGATCGATTTTAGTTTTTTTATCCATTATACTACACGGTGTAAGTATTTATGCGACGTTGTATTAAGAATTTATGCATTGTGTGACTCATGTCATCCAATTTTTTGCGCGCATGCAGTGTTAAGGAAAATATAATCCAAAATTTTCATGCATGCTACCCACGATTTGCCATAATTTTTAGGTCTATATAAAAATAGAAACCCCATGCATGTGACTCCCATGTTTTCTGGATCTGCCTAAAAATATGATCGTAAATACAACTCACTAGAGCTATCAACCTCTCACATTGACTTGTTATTTACGCTTATAACTGAGGGGTTTTATGCTCAAATCTTAAGGTTTTTAGGCTCGATCCTGGAGACGCGTCCACAAGTGAATCACTTGCTAGATTTGTTTACGCAGTGTACCGCATTGCATCAATACCTACACCGTGTAGCATAATTTGTATAAATATATATCATAAACTGGTTCTAACGAGCCTAGTTGCGTGGTTGTTGGAGCGATCCTATATTTATGGAGGAAATAAAGCATTTAAATAAGATTTTTTTTTGTTTCCATACATGACAATTCATTTCATTTCATCGCACATCTTGTCATCCTACATTTGTGTGCATGCAGCAGGAAACAAATTTTTACGCAGTGTACCAAATTGCGTAAATACCTACACAGTGTACCATAATTAGTATCAGTATATATCATAAACTAGCTCTAACGAGTTTAGCTGCATGGCTAGTGGAGGGATCCTATATTTATGGAGAATTTTTTTTTGTTTCCATACATACCAATTCATTTTCTTTCATCGCACATTTTTATCATCCTAAATTTGTGCGCATGCACCAGGAAACAGATTTTTATTAGTATACCGAATTGCATAAATGCATGTGTAGCATAATTAGTATCAATATATATCATAAACTAGTCTAATGAGTTTAGTTGCATGGCTGTTGGAGCTATCCTATATTTATAGAGGAAATAAAACATTAAATATGATTTTTTGTTTTCATATATGTCAATCCATTTCCTTTTGCCGTATATTTTTGTCATCCTAATTTTATGTGCATGCAGCAGGTAACAGATTTTTACGTAGTGTACCGAATTGCATAAATATCTACACCGTGTATCATATTTAGTATCAGTATATATCATAAACTGGTCCTGACGAGTCTAGCTGCATGGTTGTTGCAGCGATCTTATATTTATCGAGAAAATAAAACATTTAAAGATAGAAACCGCCACACATCTCTTTACTAAATTTACGCGCATGCAGGGAAACGTGTTTGACTCATGCATGCATTCTTTTTTTTTTGCGCGCACAGACGTGGAGTGGAGGGCGCACCCGACACCTTGGCTTGGGGAGGGTGAGCGCGTCGAGCTGGACCAGGTCGTAGGGTGGTCGGCCTGAGCTTTCTCTAATTATTTGAAGTTTTATAGAAGATTTTGATTTAGAACATTATTTTTTCTTTAACTTTTGAGAGGGCGAGTTTGCTTTGTGCAGCCACTCCATCCCAACCCCATCGATGGCCTGTTTGATCCACACAACTTCAACTGATTAGCTTCTAATGGGAGAAAGCTAGTTAGTAGATTTTCATTAGCCGACACCGTCCCATCTGATCCTTTAGCTAACAGTTTTTAGTTTAGGTAATTACTGTAGGGAGCGATCCCTACAGCTTTCATTAATCAAGGAGTATATTTATAGATTACACAGGAATGTTCATTTATGTTTTACAATTGTTGTAGCAAGATTTTGATTCGGTCTACCAATGGGGCCTCATTCTGTAACGGATGAGGCTAAATTCTTTGTCAAACATGTCCTTGCAGATAGTTGTCGTGGGTGGAATATCTTCAAATACCCAATTATCTCTGCACCTCCATATACACCAAGACATGGTCATGATGGCTTCCATTCTCCAGTGGCGGACGCAGGACGGAAATTCGGGGGGGGCCAAAAAGACCACATGAGAGACATGATTTTCTAGTTCGCTAAGTCCGCCAACCGCAGGGGACAAGTCATATCATTGCGATGAGTGAGATCTAGCTTGTCGAGCGAATTGACGTCACGGTAAAAACAGAACAAGGGACGGAGGCGACAGGAAGGGGCGAAGTAAGGTGGCGTCGCATCGGTAATAGGTCGGCGGCGGAAACAGGGCAGCGAGTTGACTGATTTAGGTGGTGTCAGGAAGATTAGAGTTATATTGGTAGATGCAAGGACTAGACCGAGAGGATCCGGCGAGCAGGCTCATGATATGGTTGTTTTATGCCATGTTCTAAACCTCTAGAGCTAACTGTTAACTGGTTTTAGCTGGGTTGGGGCATCTAACAACTAATACTTATTTGAGGGGTATAGCTAATAATTAGTTTATCCATTCTAAACCTCTCGACTAATTTTAGCAACTAGCTATTAGTTTTAAAGATTTAGAACAAGACTTTATACTATCTAAAACTTTATTTTTTTCTACACTTTATACTAAATAACCATTAGGTATAAAGGGTGTACAAAATTGAGGGGGGCCCATGGCCCACTTTGCCTCCCCTATGGATCCGCCTCTGCCATTCTCCATGGATTTGTCAGTTGTTGTCGCATTCTTCGCATCGCCAGGGAAGAATGAGAGGTGCACATGGGGAGGAGGGTTATGATCCCAATAAGCTGCCAGCATCTTCGAGCATAGTTACATTACAGGAACAAGTGAGCTATAATTTCTTCCCTTTGTAATATGCAGTATTTGCAGGTGTACGATTCAATGACCATGTATCTTCTTCTGAGGAGGGATCTGGTGTTCAGTCTGTCTTGTAATAGAAGCCAGAAGAACATTTTTTTGTTTTGGTTGTAATTTTGATGTCTACAACCAGTTATAGACGGAGTGGATTGGCTCACAACCCATCATATGCTTGTAGGATTTCTGAGAGAAGTATTGTCAGACGCCCAAGGAAAATACGTCCACCTATCGTGGTGATCGGTGATTTGTTCGAATGCAGAATGGAAGTATTACGTGAGTAACTTCTCCATCTTAGGATCCTCAGAGGTCCTGGCTGACACACCTCTGGGGATGCTCATGCCAGCCTCCAGAGTGGGTGATGGGGGTGAGGCGCTACCCGGAGGACAAAGGTTCATCGGGGTGCGACCAAGGGGTGGTGGGTCTCGCTTGTCCCCGTCGTCCCCCTCCTTTTTCGCCGCGGCTCCTAACTAGGGTTTTGTTTTCTCTAGCAAACAACGTTCATCTCGGTCCTCTTATGCCGCACACGAGGAAAGTGGTCTCCAAGAGGAGAGTGATGTCTGCCATCAATAGGGACGACGGGGCGGTCGCGCCGTCAGGTTCCTCTTTGCCGACACCTCCGCCAGGCGCCGTTAGGGTCGGTGTATTAGGTTTGTCTCTCCCAATGCTCCCAAATGGTTCTGGCGCGAGCCCGACGGAAGCGGCTGAGGTTCACCCCTTTCTCCTTTTTTTATTTTTACAGTGGGCTTGGACGCTGCCCTCATCAATGCACGAGCCACCTTTCCCTGGATGCCCTTCTCGCCTTGCGCGACTGCGATTCTTCCCCCCGCATCCCCTGGTAGAGGGGGCGTGGATTCTATTTTCATGGGGGTTGTAGCATAGGAGGGGACAACATCCGTCGCTGCCTGCGAGGAGCCCCAGATCATGTTGCCGTGCCTGTGCCCAATCGAGCGTCTAGTGTGGCAGAACCGCTCGATTTATTCCAGCTTAAGTGCCTAAGTTACGCCTTAGAGGCCGCAACACACTTAAATCGGAATAACTCGTCAGGTCCTCAGATCTAGTCTGATAAAGCCACTCATCCAGGATCAAATACCACTAACCCACTCGATGGTGAGTCACAGAGGAATACAATAAAATAGGAAACCTCAAATTAAAGTACCGGAGTTATTACATGAATCAGAGTTGTTCAAGTAAACTAAAATAAATTCATAATTTAAACTGCAGCGGATAGTCGATATCGTCGAAAGATGAGGAATAGGGCAAGGCCTAGCCCACTACTCCTCCTGCTCCTCTCCTGCTGGAACAGCATCCCACTCGATCATCCAACTTTGTGGCTGGGTGGTAGGCCAAGTCACACCATCAACCATATCCTGAAGCGTACCTGCAAAAATTATGCCACAAGCAAGGCTGAGTATACTAATACTCAGCTAGACTTATCCGGTGTGAGGAATCTACTCCTCTACCTCTAGACCATGCAGCTGTTTGGCTGAGTGGTTTGGTTTGCCAAAAGCACTAGCTGAGTCTAAAGTAACTTTTAGCTTTTCCAGTTCTAGCATAGTTAAATTAGCTAGGTTTGTTCCTTTCTAAGCATTCAAGGTAACAATCATTTTAGAGCAATCAACATGTTATCTCAAGTAAACCTCATTTTGCTTCTTACTCAATGTAGTACAAGGGGTCAAGCAATCTCATTAGCTGCGAGAAGAAAATGATTTGAATCGAGTTTTTAAACCTTGCAAGGTAAACCTAAACACAGGACATGCAGGGGCACTCCATCCCCACACATATCAACCGTCCCCATTGATTCCCCGTTCGCGGCCAGGGCTCACCGCCTTAGCATACAATGCTTCACTGACCCCGGCTGCCGCCGTGCAGTGACCGCACTTGTACCCACCATAGCTAGCATGGGAGACCCAGTCTCAGGACAAGTGAGGGGGAAAGTTCGCGCCCAGCTTCACTCAGGTACTAGGTTTATCAGTTACCATATTTTCCTATATGTGTTTAGTACATTCAAACGCTTAACTCATGTATCCACACATTAATCCTTAGTTCTTTTTTCCCGTCTCATGGACAAGGCATCCACCCTGATCCAAGTCCATAAGCCATCATAGATCCCGTTATCAAGATGAATACAATCAATTCCTGACCTCGCGCAAGTGCTAGAAAAATCACACGACTTCTACCGAGATCCTAATTAGCAAGCAGCTACTCAACTTAGCATACTAGTATCCATATCAAAAAGGAATCATGAGTTCATGCAACTAAGGGTTTCAAGTAACTCCTACACTTAAATGCACATTACAAGCCTACAAACATTAAGTGTAGTAAAATAACATATATATAAACTGGTTATGCATAAAACTGGGGCTTGCCTTCAAATGCTGGGGCTGCGGGGAGATCCTCTGTGGTAGGCTCGGGAGCTGGCTCCTGGTCTTCCTCGTGGACAGCTCCTTGCTCGGGAATGAGTACGTACTCTCCGTCAGCGAGGTTGCAATCAAATGAATGCAATGAGTAAGATATATGTATGCCATGACATGCAACTTAGCAACTAAAATTTGATGGTGAATGATTAAATTAATAAGGTAAAGCTTAGTCTTATTACTGGAACTTCTAGTGGTACACTTAGCCATTTAGGATCAAGTTTGGTGAAGTCAATTGGTCAAATTCCTTTTGTTTTCCACTGATTTCCTTTTAATGTTTTGGTGAAAGTTTATTAAGATTCATAGCCGAATTCATTTGGGTGAGATACATTATTCTTATCAATTTATCTCTTCTTTTCCTTTTCTTTTATGCCTTTAAGGTGGGTTTGAACTACAAGCTAGTTTTATAAATTTCTAAGAATTCTGCAAAAATTACAGTGGCTTCCCACTGGTGTACAACTCTCTGTCTCACAAATTGGGGCTTAAAACGTTAAGGGTTCTCTCTGTATAAAATTATCAAATCTTAGGACAGAGGGGGTGCTTTCAACTACAACTCTCCTCTAACAGTAGGTTATTCCCTAAGGCTTATTTTTTGCTGGCATTTAGATGTAATAACATGACTTTGTACCAAAATTTAGCCACTGATACTTATAGGTCATTTTACTATGATTTCCTAAAGTTTTTGGTCAATTCGGTACTTTCTACTACCACTATAATTGAAAAATATCAAACAACAGATTTCTAATTTTTCCTATCTTCTTCTCTGCGCAAGAGCTATCATTCTAGAATTTGGCAACTTTTTGCTTAAGGGAAGAGGAGGTAGAAATTCTTGGATTCTATGAAGTTTTTCATGGGGTAGGGGGTAATGGGTGTTATCTTGTATTTTGAATAGGTTTTGTATTTTTCTCTGGTGGTCTACTTCATTAATAATTTGGTAAAAATTCATTTGCCTCCTGTTGCACAATTTTAGACTTTCTTATGATTTAATTAGTACATGGGCCAAAACCACATTTGAATTGTTTCGCTCACTTATTCTTAGGGGTTGGGGTGTTTATTATTTTTGTAGTGGTGTCCTAGTAGTTAGGAGTCTACTGAATTTTTCTTACCATTTTTTAAATCGTTCTTATATTTTAATCATGGTTTTCCTTGGTTCCTTATTACCTAATAAATTATTTAACAATGGATTAGTCTTGGACTAGGGTTCTCTGTATTTTTCCTAGGTTCCTTATCACTTAAGTATACTAGGAAAAATATGCTCCTTCTCTATTTATTATTTTCCACTACCTTTCTTAATTTTCTAAGTTTTGGACAGATGTAGTTTTTAATAGCAAAACTTGAGTTAATCTTGTATACTCGGGTGCTTAGTATTTTTAAACAGTGCCTAAGTTGGGTTTGCATCTCTACAAATTTTCTTAAGCCTAGCACAGGAGTTTTTCTAATTTTCTTCCTATTAATAAGGTTTGGGCAGTTTCCTTATTTAATTAAAACTCTAAAAATTAATACAAAAGACATATGGTTCACTATTTTTGCCTGATAGTTTATATTATTTTGAATCTAGCAAAATTGGTTTGAATAATTTTGGATAAATATTCCTCAAGTTATGAATTTTCTAAGTTCTCTGTTCATTAAAAAGAATATTTAGAAATGGTTAAATGGAAACTAACTTTGCATCGGGGTCCTTGGCGAAAGTTTCTAAGTTTCCTTTCAAACTAGTCTTCGGATCACTATTCAAATGTGCCAGTGACAGTTCAGAAAACCCCTTGGAGTTCTGCTAAACCTAACCCGAGGTCCTTCTCCCAATTAAACAGTACCCGCGGCGGAGGAAGGGGTGGAGGGGCTTACCGGCAACGAGATTGCTCCGGTGAGGTGGCCGAGGGTGTAGGGGAGGTCGTGATGGTCACGCCGATGTGCGGATCGTCTCCGGGGATGGTCGGAGTAGGCCGGTCCATGTGTGCAGGCGGGGGAGCTCGTCGGCGGCGAGGGCTCTGGCCTATCCAGGGCGGTAGAGTTCAATTAAACTGGTCAGTGGGCTTCACTAGGTGCTAGGGAAGGCATAGGCACGAGGAATTGAACTACGACTTACCGGTTAGTCCTGGCCACGTGCGCCGGCGGGGAAAACAACTCCGACGAGGGTGGAACGGCTACTCCGGTGAAGTAGCATCCGGTTTCTTGCTTCGGGGAGCTCTATGGGGCTCTAGGGAAGCTAGCCAAGGAACGAGATCGAGTGGAGACGGCTGGAAGTGGTTTGGCCACGGTGGCCGAGTGCTCGGGCTGCTCGGCGAGCGGCGTAGAGCTCGCCGGAGCTATGTGCTGGGTCTGGGGAGTTAGGTGAGGCGCGGAGGGAGTACGGCCAAGGCTTCCCTGCTCTTATAGGCGCGGGCACGGTGCACGGGCGGGCGTGGACCAGCGCGGGCGCGCATGGCTTGGCGCGGGTGCGCGGGCTAGCGTGCATCGGGCATGTCAGCCGCGGTCGAGCATGTGGCACCATTGCTTCTGCCCGTGTTCTAACACCGATAGGGCGCAGATCTTCACGAATTTGGGCAAGATCGTCGTGTAAGCTTTGTTCCCCCGACCGAGCGGTTTTGGGTCAAGGGCAGAGAGTTGTCGCCTCGTCAATTTGCCAGTGTCACAAGGCCGAGTTCCAAGGTAAATCCCTGCCAAGATCATGTCAAACGGCCGAGTCTTACTCCCAAATTTTTCCAGGGTATGTTCAAGGTAGTTTGGCGCCATTTTTATATTTGGACCAAATGGATTTGTGTTTTTGAATTAAGAGAACGCAACTGTTCTTTATGAAGAGGTCAGATTTCAGAAATCTGAATTTCTGAATTTCTCAAGGAGGCTTTACCTCAAGGGTTGTTTTGGGAATTTTGCACAACTCTTTTGATTATAATTTCTTACTAGGCTTTCTAGCTTATTTGGTGTATTACATCTTTGATAATTGGTCCATATTAATATTTTGCATTTTTCATAATCTTTTTACTAATTTCCCCTCATGTTCCAAAAGCTTATCCTCTGACATGTGTCACATTCTGATACATATTGGGCTATCTCCCTCTTCATTCTGGTCCACCAATATAAGGGCTTCAGATCATGGTACATTTTGGTGCTTCCTGGATGCATGGAGAATTTGGAGAGATGAGCCTCATCCAAGATTTTCTTCATGAGATCCTTATTTTTAGGAACCATCAATCTGCTTCCAAACCATAATATACCTTTTCCATCTTGGCGGAAACACTTATACTTCTCTGTCTTCTGATGGAGGTTCTCCTTAATGATTTGCACTCCCTTGTCACTGAGTTGGGCCATGATTATCTGGTCTCACAAAGTTGGCTCAACGGAAATGTGAGACAAAGCACCAGAAGGAATTACTTCAATCTTCATTTTGCTCAACTCATCACATAGGGTGTTGATGCGAGAATCCATCATAACACAGTTGCATTGCGATTTCTGACTCAAGGCATCAGCTACCACATTGGCTTTCCCCGGGTGGTAGTGTACCTCCTGTCGTAGTCCTTGATCAGCTCTAGCCATCTTCTCTGCCTCATGTTGAGATCAGCCTGAGTAAAAATATACTTGAGGCTCTTATGATCTGTGGAGATGTTGTAGTGGGTTCCCATCAAATAGTGTCTCCACATCTTCAATGCATGAACCACGGCTGCTATCTCCAAGTCATGAGTGGGATAATTCTGCTCATGAGGCCTGAGTGCTCTTGATGCATAGGCAATGACTCGGTTGTCTTGCATCAAAACACAACCCAGTCCAGTGCCAGAGGCATCACAGTACACATCAAAGGGCTTGTTGTTGTCGGGTTGCGCTAACACCGGTGCTGTGGTCAGATGCTGCCTCAAGGTGTGGAAAGCATCTTCACACTTCTGACCCAAAACAAACTTGGCTCCTTTCTTCAACAATTTAGTCATGGGCTTCACAATTCGAGAGAAATCCGGAATGAATCTTCGATAATAACCGGCCGATCCCAGAAAGCTTCGAATCTGACGGATAGTTGTTGGCGGCTTCCAGTTCATCACGTCTTGCACCTTATCCGGATCAACAGCTATGCCTGCTTGAGAGATAGTGTGACCCAAGAATTTGATTTCATTTAGCCAAAAATCACATTTTGATAGTTTGGCATAAAGACGGTGCTCTCGCAGACGTTGAAGCACTACATGCAAATGACCGGCATGCACTTCTTCGTTCTTTGAGTACACCAAGATATCATCGATGAAAACCACCACGAAATTGTCCAGTTCAGGCATGAAGACAGAATTCATCAGATACATGAAGTATGCTGGCGCATTAGTCAGCCCAAACGACATCACCAAGTACTCATACAGCCCATATCTGGTTGAGAAGGCAGTCTTCGGAATATCACTTGCTCGTATCTTGATCTGATGATAGCCGAAGCGAAGGTCTATCATGGAAAACACTTTAGCTCCAACCAATTGATCGAAAAGAACATCAATACAGGGCAAAGGATACTTGTTCTTGATAGTCACCGCATTAAGTGGGCGGTAATCTATACATAACCTCAAGCTTTCATCCTTCTTCTTCACAAACAAGGCTGGACATCCCCAAGGCGAAGTACTTGGGCGGATGAAACCCTTGTCTAACAATTCTTGCAATTGCTTCTTCAATTCTGCCAATTCAACGGGTGGCATCCGGTAAGGCCTCTTGGAAATAGGTGTCGTTCCTGGTTGCAACTCGATGGCGAATTCAATATCCTAGTCTAGTGGCATTCCTAGCAATTCATTAGGAAAAACATCTGCATACTCACAGACCACTGGAATTTTCTTCAAGGGCAACTCTATCATAGCAAAAGCACATGATCGAGTAGAATCTTGGCTGGGTAGATACAATGCAAGGTCTCCGAAGGTAGGAGAACGAATTTCCAGAGCTTTGGCAGCTACATCCAACACCACTCGATGTTGAGTCATCCAGTCAGCTCCGAGAATGATGTCCATACCCTATAATCCCAAAATTAGGAGTGTGGTTTTGAAGATCTTACTTCCCAGTGAGATAGGCACACTTCGATTTAATTGATTTGTTGCAATTTTTCCCCTAGGCGTTGCTATCATGAAAGACCCTTTTGTATGATAGAAAGGCAGTTGACATTTAGCACTAAACTTCTGGCTAATGAAGCTATGAGATGCACCAGAATCAAACAGAATTAATGCAGGTTGATTAAAAACTGAAAAGATACCAGTCATGGTGGGGGCTCCTTCAGGTAACTCCTCCAGAGTAGTGAAATTGAGCTTCCCTTGCCTGACTTGCACTTTCTGCTTCCTTCCTTTGTCTTGATTTGGTGCTGGCATCTGCCTCTGCTGATTCCTTGGGCAATTCTTGGCAAAATGGCCCACATTGCCACAAGTGAAGCACTTGTTTCCATTTCCCTGGCGGAACTGCTGATGCTGCTGAGGTTGGTTGTTCCTTGGAGCGGGAGCTAGAAAGCGGTTGGGTGCTTGCTGCTGCTGAGGTGGTTTGATCACCCATCTGCCTGCCTGTTGCTAGAATCCTCTGCTCTGATTGTTGGAAACAATCCTGAACCTCTGGGGTGGAGCAAAGGGTCCTGACATTGGTGCTTTCCTTTTCTTCTCTGCCCGGTGAGCTACAATACAGTCTTCCTATGATATGGCCAGGTTGACCAACTCATTGAAGCTATCAGTCTGAACAATGTTGAGACGCTCACACAGCTTGGTGTTGAGACCCCTGCGGAAGCGGTCTCTCTTCTTTTCATCAGAGTCAGCATGATATCCCGCGTACTGGCACAGGTCGTTGAAGGCCTGGCCATACTGCAACACAGTACGGGTTCCTTGATTGAGTGCCAGGAGCTCATTCAACTTGCGGTCAAGAATCCCAGCTGGAATGTGGTGTCCCCTGAAGGCAGTCTTGAATTCCTCCCAAGAAACTTCATGAACAGCAGGTAGCATGGCGTGGAAGTGATCCCACCATGTCCGAACAGATTCGCGAAGCTGCTGCGCGGCGAAGCGAGCCTTGGTGTCATTAGGGCGGTATCCCGTGAGGAGGGGAAACTTGGACTCCACGACGCGTAGCTACACGTAGGCGTCCAACGGATCCTCTGCCTTGGTGAACAAGGGCGGCTGCGTGCTCAGGAACTCCTGGTAGGTCATCGTGGCCGGAGGTCGCTGCGGCTGGCGCTGCAAGAGCTGGCGCAGAATTTCGTTCTGCTGAGCCATCAGCTCCTGCACCGTGGGAGCTGGAGGAGGTGGCAGGGGAACTTGCTCGTTCTGCCCGCGATGCTGCCTAGCTGCCATCTGAAAACATATATTGCCACCACTATTATCCCAATTCATAATTCCGAACAATATGCTTTATATCATACGGAAAGAAAATGTCATAACATAACATCAATTTGAACGAGGATAACATGGTTACAATCACTTCATTGTTCGCAAAAGTTCTCATGAGTTACATCAATTTAGGAGAAAGTACTCGTAAGCCTAGTCCAAAATCTGACGTCAATTAAGCTCGTGTGGGTTTCTATCCTCCCTAAGCGTCAAAATGACCCATCAACCCTAAGTAGCGAAAGCGACACTGGATACGGGCGAAGGGGGCATCTCGGAGGCAGTCGCATTGGTACCAGGGGCTGGTCCTAACTCCTTGGGAGCCTCCTCTCCCTCGCTTCCGGCCTCATTGGCCTCCATCTCCAGGTGGTGCATGTCCAGGTGGTCGATAACTTCCTCAAGCTCCTGTTGCACATCGTGGAGCTGGTTTTCCAGGACATCAATGGTGTTGTCCCGAATCTCCACCTGCTGCTCTAGGGTGGTGATGCGCTGGCTCAACTGTTCCACCTATAGGTCCTTTTCCACCAACTCTGAGGATAGGTCGACCACGAAGTCCTCTCGGTTGTCGAGGGTGAGCTTAGTGGTCTGAGCGAGTTTAGCAAGATGTGCCATAGCATCGCTCTACAGGGCCTATAGGCAGTACAGCGTGCTCATGCACTGAACAGTGATCCTTCCAACTAAGTCGGGATACATCACCCACGCGCCCTTCACATGGCTCACACGGTTCCACCACATGGGGTCATCCCTCTTCTTAGCGGGGAAGAGTCCCAAGGGTGCATCACCATCTCTAGGAGATGGTAGCCACAAAAAGTCGATAGGGTCTTCATAGCTGCCGCCTCGGTGGTGTCGTCTATCTTAAATCCAATAGTCTCAGAGTCAATGGAACGCCAACCCGGCTGAAGAGGGTGAGCCTCCAGAGTCGGCCAGACTCGGCAACGTGGCACCTGATGCTCCTCGTACAGCTGCACCGTGTATGAAGGGGGCGTAGGGTAACCGGCGGAGTTGAGCACCTCCCACAAGATGGAGGGAAAACCCTCGTGAGAAAGGAAATCAGAACTGAAACGAGTGTCTCCTCTATTGGCGGAGTGGGTGAAGTCATCTGTGGAAGAGGATCAGACGTAAGGGTTATGGTAGAAGAAGAAAAATATGTGAGCCCGGGTTGTTAAGGGAGATGGGTTAGATCAAATTTTTACTCCTTTAATTTCTATTCCTTTCAGTTTTATAATGCATGCATGCTGAAAAGAATGTCTCCTCACCGAATCAAAAGGGTGCCTTTTTAGGGCATTCTTGAAATCCTAAGACTGGCTCATAGGGCCTACTTAATTAGACACCTATTTTCCCACTATTCCTAAGGCCTTTCGTCCTAGGTCTAGCATTCTAGTCCCGACGATTCCAATACTGGTTTCTAAGGAAGTTTTATTTTTTTTTGAAAAGTTGGTATTCACGATTTATTGCTTTCTCTGTGGTGGTATTTGCTCCGATAGCAGCTGTGGCAGAATCGACCGAATTATTCCAGCTTAACTGCCCAAGTCACGCCTTAGAGGCCTCAACACACTTAAATCGAAATAACCCGTCAGTCCCTCAGATTTAGTCTAATAAAGCCACTCATCCAGGATCAAATACGGAGTCACAGAGGAATACAATAAAACAGGAAACCTCAAATTAAAGTACCGGAGTTATTAAATGAATCGGAGTTTTTCAAGTAAACTGAAATAAATTCATATTTTAAATTGCAGTGGATAGTCGATATCGTCGAAAGATGAGGAATAGGGCAAGGCCTAGCCCACTACACCTCCTGCTCCTCTCCTGCTGGAACAACATCCCACTCGACCGTCCAACCCGGTGGCAGGGTGGTAGGCCAAGTCATACCATCAACCATATCCTGAAGCGTACCTGCCAAAATTATGCCACAAGCAAGGCTGAGTATACTAATACTCAGCTAGACTTACCCGGTGTGAGGAATCTACTCCTCTACCTCTAGACCATGCAACTGTTTGGCTGAGGGGTTTGGTTTGCCAAAAGCACTAGCTGAGTCTAAAATAACTTTTAGCTTTTCCAGTTCTAGCATAGTTAAATTAGCTTGGTTTGTTCGTTTCTAAGCATTCAAGGTAACAATCATTTTAGAGCAATCAACATGTTATCTCAAGTAAACCTTATTTTGCTTCTTACTCAATGTAGTACAAGTGGTCAAGCAGTCTCATTAGCTGCGAGAAGCAGATGATTCGAATCAAGTTTTTAAACCTTGCAAGGTAAACCTAAACACACGACATGCAGGGGCACTCCATCCCCACACATATCAACCTTCCCCATCGATTCCCTGTTCGTGGCCAGGGCTCACCGCCTTGGCATACAATGCTTCACTGACCCCGGCTGCCGCCGTGTAGTGACCGCACTTGTACCCACCATAGCTAGCATGGAAGACCTAGTCTCAGGACAGGTGAGGGGGAAAGTCCGTGCCCGGCTTCACTCAGGTACTAGGTTTATCGGTTACCATATTTTCCGACATGTGTTTAGTATGTTCAAACGCTTAACTCAGGTATCCACACATTAATCCTTAGTTCCTTTTTCCCGTCTCATGGACAAGGCATCCACCCTGGATCCAAGTCCATAGACCATCTTAGATCCCGTTATCAAGATGAATACAATCAATTCCTGACCTCGAGCGAGTGGTAGAAAAATCACTCGACTTGTACCGAGATCCTAATTAGCAAGCAGCTACTCGACTTAGCATACTAGTATCCATCTCAAAAAGGAATCCTAAGTTCATGCAACTAAGAGTTTCAAGCAACTCCTACAATTAAGTGCAGATTACAAGCCTATAAACATTAAGTGTAGTAAAATAGCATATATATATATAAACTGGTTATGCATAAAATCAGGGCTTGCCTTCAAATGCTGGGGCTACGAGAGATCCTCTGTGGCAGGCTCAGGAGCTGGCTCTTGGTCTTCCTCGTGGACAGCTCCTTGCTCGGGAATGAGCATGTACTCTCCGTCAGCGAGGTTGCAATCTAATGAATGCAATGAGTAAGATATATGTATGCCATGACATGCAACTTAGCAACTAAAATTTGATGGTGAATGATTACATTAATAAGGTAAAGCTTAATCTTATTACTAGAACTACTAGTGGTACACTTAGCCATTTAGGGTCAAGTTTGGTGAAGTCAATTGGTCAAATTCTTTTTGTTTTCCACTGATTTCCTTTTAATGTTTTGGTGAAAGTTTATTAAGATTCCTAGCCGAATTCATTTGGGTGAGATTCATTATTCTTATCAATTTATCTCTTCTTTTCCTTTCCTTTTATGCCTTTAAGGTGGGTTTGAACTACAAGCTAGTTTTATAAACTTCCAAGAATTATGCAAAAATTACAGTGGCTTCTCACGAGTGTACAACTCTCTGTCTTAAAAATTGGGGCTTAAAAAGTTAAGGGTTCTCTCTGTATAAAATTATCAAATCTTAGGGCAGAGGGGGAGCTTTGAACTACAACTCTCCTCTAACAGTAGGTTATTTCCTAAGGCTTATTTTTGCTGGCATTTAGGTGTAATAATATGACTTTGTACCAAATTTTATCCACTAATACTTACTAGTTATTTTACTATGATTTCCTAAAATTTTTGGTCAATGGGGTGCTTTCTACTACCACTATACTTGAAAATATCAAACAACAGATTTCTAATTTTTCCTATCTTCTTCTTTGTGCAAGAGCAATCATTCTAGAATTTGGCAACTTTTTGCTTAAGGGAAGAGGGGCAGAAATTCTTGGATTATATGGTCTTTTTCATGGGGTAGGGGGTAATGGGTGTTATCTTGTATTTTGAATAGGTTTTGTATTTTTCTCTGGTGCTCTACTTCATTAATAATTTGGTAAAAATTCATTTGCCTACTGTTGCACAGTTTTAGACTTTCTTATGATTTAATTAGTACATGGGCCAAAACCACATTTGAATTGTTTAGCTCACTTATTGTGAGGGGTTGGGGTGTTTATTATTTTTGTAGTGGTGCCCTACTAGTTAGGAGTCTACTGAATTTTTCTTACCATTTTTGAAATGGTTCTTATATTTTAATCATGGTTTTCCTTGGTTCCTTATTGCCTAAAAAATTATTTAACCCTGGATTAGTCTTGGACTAGGGTTCTCTGTATTTTTCCTAGGTTCCTTATCACTTAAGTATACTAGGAAAAATATGCTCCTTCTCTGTTTATTATTTTCCACTACCTTTCTTAATTTTCTAAGTTTTGGACAGATGTAGTTTTTAATAGCAAAACTTGAGTTAATCTTGTATACTAGGGTGCTCAGTATTTTTAAACAGTGCCTAAGTTGGGCTTGAATCTCTACAAATTTCTTAAGCCTAGCATAGGAGTATTTCTAATTTTCTTCCTATTAATAAGGTTTAGGCAGTTTCCTTATTTATTCAAAACTCTAAAAATTAATACAGAAGACATGGGGTTCACTATTTTTGCCTGATAGTTTACATTAATTTGAATCCAACAAAATTGGTTTGACTAATTTTGGATAAATATTCTTCAAGTTATGATTTTCCTAAGTTCTCTGTTCATTAAAAAGAATATTCAGAAATGGTTAAATGGAAACTAATTTTGCATCGGGGTCCCTAGCGAGAGTTTCTAAGTTTCCTTACAGACTAGTTCTCGGGTCACTATTCAAATGTGCCACTGACAGTTCAGAAAACCCCCTGGAGTTCTGCTAAACCTAACCCGAGGTCCTTCTCCCAATTAAACAGTACTCGCGGCGAAGGAAAGGGCGGAGGGGCTTATCGGCGGTGAGATTGCTCCGGTGAGGTGGCCGAGGGTGTAGGGGAGGTCGTGACGATCACGCCGATGTGCGGATCATCTCCGGAGATGGTTGGAGTAGGCCGGTCCACGTGCACATGCGGAGGAGCTCGTCGGCGGTGAGGGCTCTGGCCTATCCAGGGCGGTAGAGTTCAATTAAACTGGTCAGTGAGCTTCACTAGGTGCTAGGGAAGGCGTAGGCGCGAGGAATTGAACTACGGCTTACCGCTTAGTCGTGGCCACGCGCGCCGGCGGGGAAAACAACTCCAACGAGGGTGGAACGGCTTCTCCGGTGAAGTGGCGTCCGGTTTCTTGCTTCGGGGAGCTCTACGGGGCTCTGGGGAAGCTAGCCGAGGCACGAGATCGAGTGGAGATGGCTAGAAGTGGTCTGACCATGGTGGCTGAGTGCTCGGGCTGCTTGGCGGGCGGCGCAGAGCTCGCCGGAGCTAAGTGCTGGGTCTAGGGAGTCAGGCGATGCGCGGAGGGAGGACGACCGAGGCTTCCATGATCTTATAGGCACGGGCGTTTTGCACGGGTGGGCATGGACCAGCGCGGGTGGGCATGGCTTGGCGCGGGTGCGTGGGCTGGCGTGCACCGGGCATGTCAGCCACGGTCGAGCACGTGGCACCATTGCTTCTACCCGTGTTCTAACGCTGATAGGGCGCAGATCTTCGCGAATTTTGGCAAGATCGCCGTGTAAGCTTTGTTCCCCCGACTAAGCTCTGTCGTTTGTGCGTGGAGCTGAGTGGTTTTGGGTCAAGGGCAGAGAGTTGTCGCCTCGTCAATGTGCCAGTGTCACAAGGCCGAGTTCCGAGGTAAATCCCTGCCAAGATCATGTCAAACGGCCGAGTCTTGCTCCCAAATTTTTCCAGGATATGTTCAAGGTAGTTTGGCGCCATTTTTATATTTAGACCAAATGGATTTGTGTTTTTGAATTAAGAGAACGCAACTGTTCTTTATGAAGAGGTCAGATTTCAGAAATCTGAATTTCTCAAGGAGGCTTTACCTCAAGGGCTATTTTGGGAATTTTGCACAACTCTTTTGATTAGAATTTCTTACTAGGATTTGTATCTTATTTGGTGTATTACATCTTTGATAATTGGCCCATATTAAGATTTTTCATTTTTCATAATCTTTTTACTAATTTCCTCCTTCATGTTCCAAAAGCTTAATTGGGTAGTGTTAGGGTTTTGAATCCTTTTCTCTCTTGAGGTATATGATATGTTTAAAGTGTGCCTTTTGTGATGAAAAAGACTCAACTTAGGTTTTAGTTCCTTAAGTTTGGTGTCTTTTGCTTAATTAAAATCACATGTGATAATGGTCACAAGTTGGGGCACTGTGGAAAACCCCTAAGTAACACTGGGGTGTTACATCTAGTCCATTCCGGTCAATTCCGCCGAAGGTGAAGACCCACAGCACTGTGCAGGGAGCTGGATGAGGAAAGCGACACGACCGAGAAGGCGTTATGACCAAGCTCAATTAGCTCTCGACCACGCACCAGATGCTAGCAGTAAGCTATGCGCCGATGGCTTGGTGAGGAAAATGCTCCCCTTACTAATGATCCATTTTTTGGTCTTCATGTTTTCAGTCGCTCGCAGGGACGCTAGCGAGTAGATCCCACTTTCTTCTTGAACAAAGGGATGCATGTGAGCGTTCTGCCTATGATCTTTTGGCGGCGAAGGGCGAGGCCACCGAAGCCCATGCCTACGCCGCGTTGATCCATGACGCTTACGATGCCTTGGTCGAGACGACAAGGAGGGATGCAAAATTGGCGACCCTTGCACATCTTGGTAGTGTGAAGGTGAGCTCCCTCCTTCGTATCCTAGAGCGAGGAAAAGAGGTTGCCAAGGCCCGAGTCGCGACCTTGGAGGAAGAGTTAGGAGGTCGAACCAAAAAGGAGGAGAAGCTCCTGGCCTCTTGGCAAGGTAGCGCCTTGGACAGCCTCTTCCAAAAATTATGCATCTGTTGCTCGCTTTCCCCTTTTTACGGCTCATGTCCTCCACCGTCAGCCATACAAGGGAAATTCGATGACGCCGATTGGAATTGTTTCAAGGTGCAATGTCGCCTAGAGGAGCTGGAGAACGAGAGGCGCCTCCTATCAAAGGTGGTGGGCACCATGTGCGGGCGCATCGAAGCACATTGTTTGCCTTGGTTCAAGTTGCTGGTCTCTCGCCTCGAGGGCCTCACAGGCCTGTTTCAGGAGCTCGAGGTGGAATCTTTCTGCCAAGGGATCTGATAGGCCTTCGCCGTCGCTAGTCTCAATTTGAAGGGGTGGTCAAGATGGAGGCCATCAGCGAAGGCTACTACTACGCCTAGAGTGATTTAGATCTTGCCTAAATGGTGAAGGACGCGGAGCCTTCTACTCGAAAGCTAGGAACCACCTTGCTCAGCAGCACTCCACCCGGGTGAACTCAAGGAGGTCTCGAACCTATGTAATAGTTACGGAAGGGGGCTTTCTTTCCCTCGACACTTTATTCCACTTTGTGAACAACCATGCCTATTGGCGCATTGAGAGTGCCCCTTTCTTTAAGAAAACCTAGAACTAAAAACAGTTTGCCATCGGGCTATGTTTGATTGAATGTGCGGGGCACCCACCGTTTCTTGGTTACGATGAACTTTTCTCGTTGTTGTCCTACGCCTAGCTCTAAGAAAAGCTTCGTAGATATGCTTTATTCATAGCTATCCAGGGGATTTACAAATGGGACACGGATCCACTCTGACCGGACATCTTATGGGCTCCCATCGGAGGCACTATGCCTGACGGTCCCTCCGACTCCTACCACGTGTGGTCCCCCACTTTGCTGGTATCATCGATGGGGCCGCGGAAGTCGGGAGGTCTTTGCCCTCCTTGTCACTGAAGGAATCTTCTTCGCCGCTTGTAGGGGAACTTAGGTTCGAGTCTGAGTTGGTGCAGAGCGCGTCGAAGACGAAGTCTCCACCACCGTCGACCATCCCTATGAACTCCAAGTCGTAAGAGGTGGGGAGATGGCCACGGGCCACAAGGGCCACGATAACCACCGAGGCATGGGGCAGTCAAGGTGGGAAGGTGCCAGGGCTGCTGCTAGAGCTGTCATGGTAGGATGATGTTTCCGCGTCATATAAAGCAGAAAGTTCCGTGTAGGATGCGAAGAAAACTAATAGATCGTCGTATGAGGGGTCGGACCCCATATGGATCGCAATATGTCGCCTTATTTCGTCAATCTCGATAGGCGGGGCTAGCCTGTGCTCCTCTCGCTGCCCACATGCGGTGAGGCTAATGCCGCCAAGGGCCTCCGAGACGGCGTTGGGGTTTTCGGGCGGGCGCCACTCTGACCATATCACCCTCTCGGTTGATGACGAAATCGAGGTTTCCAAAGCGGGTGGCCGCTCCAGGGGTGTAGTCAATGCGGGGCCCACTACAAGCCCTTGCATCCATGTCGAGGCTCCTTGGTGGAAGGGGTCGGGCTTCTAGGCCCTGAACACTTCGCCTTCACCATCGAGGGGAAGTCAAAGCTCCCGAAATGAATCGCCGCTTTAGGGGATCGATTGGCGTCGCGGCTGGCCTTCCAGATCTTGGAGAATTCGTCGAGAACACGCAATGCCCTTACATGGCGTGCCAACTGTCAGTGTTTCTGTTGGGGTATGCTTCGTCGCCGAAGATCCTGTGAGAAGAAACACCTTCGGCAGATCCTCTCAAAGCCAGTGCCGAAGCTATCACCCATACAGCTTCGACATAGTGACGTGTCTTAAGACGAAGGAATGAACCGACTTAAAGATGAAATGACCAATCGACCCGTGATAGCTTGTATTATGATTGTAAGCATTTGTAAAGGGCATGAATGTAATTTCTCACAAGCTGTGTCCTGTGCCTATAAATAGATGAACAGTACCCCTGTACTGTTCAGGCCACCTTGTAATTGCTTGCACGCGACACTCGAATTATTGCCTTCTGTTAAGCCGAAGGTATAAATGTAATTAAATATTATGTTTTAACATTTAGGTTTGTATAATAAAATATATGAATAAGTTTATATGTTTGAATGTATTATATTTTATGTTTCATATTTTATATGTCTTATCTTTCATTATTTCATAACTCTGGTCATGAAGATATGCCCTTCATGACCTTCGTTCATGACCTTCGTCCGAAGATCGTTATACCCTTGGGGAGATAATGTTTCGATGGACAAAGGGCATTAACATTTAACATTTTATGTTGCCTTGTTCTTAATTCATAGTATTTGAGAACAAGTCTCCAACATTGGCGCCCACCTCCGGTGAACTCGCTTCCACTTTTTGAGCTGATGGCTTCGTTCAACAACCAAGCTGAAGCTGCTTCGGCTACGAAGCTGGTGCTCCCGATAACATGCGGTTCATGATCAGAGCCGGCCAACAAGCAGCAGAAGAAGGAGGCCCAGAGAAGGGTACAACATGTTGGGGTGCAGGGACCCTTCATCAAGTCAAAATGGTCTCACATCCCAATTACCTTCTCCCAAGAGGACCTTCAACTCAAGGATTACCCTCACAATGATGTTATGGTCATATCTTGTGTCATCAAGGGATTTCTAGTCCACAATGTTCTGGTTGATACAGGTAGTGCAGCGGATATCATATTTTCTAAGGCCTTCAGACAGATGCAAGAGCCAGAGGATAAGATCCATGATGCTACACACCCTCTCTGCAGTTTCAGAGGAAGGCAGATTGTAGCACTTGGCAAGATCACAATGCCAGTGACCTTCGGATTTGTCCACAATACAAGAACTGAACAGGTTGTGTTTGATATTGTTGACATGGAATACCCCTACAATGCAATTATTGGTCGTGGAACACTCAATGCATTCGAAGCAATTCTTCATCCAGCATATCTATGCATGAAGATACCTTCGGATCAAGGGCCCATTGCTATTCATGGAAGTCAGGAAGCTGCCAGAAAGGCTAAAGGAAATTGGACAGACTCAAAAGCAATCCACAATATAGATGGAGCTGAAGCTTGTGAACAGTATAAGTACAGAAGAGAGAAGGCTGCTTCAGCTGATCAGCCGAAGCCCATGCTTCTATGTGAAGACATAGCAGAGCAGAAGGTATTGCTGGGATCCCAATTATCTAAAGAGCAGGAGAAAACCTTGATAAGGTTTTTATTCAACAACAAAGATGTTTTTGCATGGTCAGCCAACGATCTCTGTGGTGTCAACAGGGACGTCATTGAACATTCACTCAATGTCGATCCATCCTTCCGACCTAGGAAACAAAAGCTTCGGAAAATGTCTGACGATAAAGCCGAAGGTGCTCGGAACGAAGTAAAAAGACTTCTCAGTGCTGGTGTCATCAGAGAAGTGAAATACCCAGAATGGCTAGCCAACACTGTTATGGTGAAGAAGGCCAATGGTAAATGGAGAATGTGCATTGATTTTACTGATCTGAACAAGGCTTGTCCAAAGGATGAGTTCCCATTACCAAGAATAGATTCTCTAGTAGATGCAGCAGCTTCGTCAGAGCTCATGAGTCTGCTAGATTGTTATTCAGGCTACCACCAAATCTGGATGAAGAAGGAAGATGAGCCAAAGACTAGCTTCATAACCCCCAGTGGTACATATTGTTATCTTCGGATGCCTGAGGGGCTCAAGAATGCTGGAGGAAGCTTCAGCAGGATGACAACCAAAGTCCTTCACTCTCAGATAGGCAGAAATGTGCTAACATATGTTGATGACATTATAGTGATGAGCACGAAGCAAGAAAACCACATTACTGATTTGCAGGAAACATTTGCTAATTTTAGGCAAGCTGGCCTAAAATTAAATCCAGAAAAATGTGTCTTCGGAGTGAAGAAGGGCAAGTTCCTTGGCTGTCTAGTTTCAATGAAGGGGATCGAAGCCAACCCAAGCAAAATCGAAGCTATCCTTCGAATGGAACCGCCAAGCACAAAGAAGGGGGCCCAACGGCTGACAGGAAGACTGGCATCTTTGAATCGATTTATATCTAGATCAGCAGAAAGAAATTTACCATTCTTTGAAGTTTTAAAGTCAGCTGAAGTTTTTCAATGGGGCTCAACTCAACAGAAAGCTTTCGAGGAGCTGAAGCAATACCTGATTGATTTAACAACATTAACTCCACCCGTGCTAGGGGCTCCATTGCTATTGTATGTGGCAGCTTCACACTCTACAATGAGTGCGACACTTGTACAAGAGAAGCTCAAAGGACAAGCTAAAAAGCAAGTCCCAGTATACTTTGTCTCCGAAGTTTTGAGTTTATCAAAGAAAAACTACACAGAATTGGAGAAGGTGTTGTATGCTGTGATAATGGCGTCCAGGAAGCTTCGGCATTATTTTCAAGCATATCACATAATTGTTCCTTCATCACAACCCCTGAAGGATATCATGAGGAATAGAGAAGCTACTGGAAGGATTGGAAAATGGGCAGCGGAGCTTAATGAATTCACTATTGGCTACGTGCACAGATCTTCAGTTCAATCTCAAGCGCTAGCAGATTTCATCGCTGATTGGACGCCAGGGGCTCACGAAGAGGGGACAAGTAAAGATGTCGAAGCTTGGACAGTGTTTTGCGATGGTTCTTGGGGAGCCTTCGGTGCAGGAGTAGCTGCGGTCCTAGTGGCACCTTCAAAAGTCAAAACATGTTATGCAGTCAAACTAGATTTCAGATGCACAAATAATATTGCTGAGTACGAAGCACTTCTATTGGGGCTTCGGAAACTAAGGGCAATGGGAATAAGAAGGGCCATCCAAAAGACTGATTCTCAAGTTATTGCTGGCCATGTGGATAAAAGCAGTAAGGCACGATATCCGAAGCTTGAAAAATATCTGGATGCAGTTCGAAGGTTGGAAGCTTCCTTCGAAGGTTTTTCCGTCAAGAATATTCCAAGAGGTGAAAATGAGCATGCAGATTTGCTAGCCAAATCAGCGGCTCAGGGGCTCCCCCTACCCTCCGAAGTATTTTTTGAAACAATAAAAGCACCTTCAGTTGAGCTCATGGAGAGAGCAGTGCTTACTATTTCTCTAGTACACAGTGAAGACTGGAGAACTGAAATAATATCTTTCCTCCAAGGCAATTGTCTTTCAAGTGACGAAGCTTATAACAAGAGAATGGAGGCAAGAACAAGACCATATTTGTTAATAGAAGGGGAGTTGTATAAACATGGAGTTTGTTCACCACTCCTTAAGTGTTTATCAAGAACTGAAGGTATAGAATTAATGAAAACGATACATGCAGGTCTGTGTGGATCTCACATTGGATCTAGGCCCTTGTTGGGAAAAGTCTTTCGACAAGGATTTTATTGGCCGAAGGCAGCTTCGGATGCAGCAGAATTAGTCCAAAAATGCAAAGGCTGTCAAAAATGTGCAAGAGACCAGAAGCAACATTCATCTCTCACTTAGTTAATACAGCCCACTTGGCCGTTACAAAGGTGGGGCCTCGATTTGCTAGGCCCACTTCCACCAGCACAAGGAAATCTAAAATATGTTGTGGTGGTGGTAGAGTATTTTTCCAAGTGGATTGAGGCGAAGCCTTTAGCCACAATAACTTCGGTCACCATCCAGAAATTCTTTTGGCAAAACATTGTTTGTCACTTCAGAGTACCGAAGGCTATTACCGTAGACAATGGAACACAGTTCGATGCCGAAGCTTTCAAGGAATTCTGTGAACAAATTGGCACGAAGATTCATTTTGCATCGGTCAGACATCCGGAGTCAAATGGACTTGTTGAAAGAGCCAATGACATTATAATGACGGGAATAATGAAGTTAATCTTCAATCAGCCCAGAGGAAAGTGGCCAGATGAATTGATCAAAGTGGTGTGGAGCCACAACACGACAATATCAAGGTCAACAGGTTTTACACCATTCAAACTATTGTTTGGTGACGAAGCAATCACCCCAGAAGAAGCTAAGGCAGGATCAATAAGAACAGTGTCTTCGGCACAAGATGAAGCTGATTATTCTGTGGCAAAAGATGCTATAGAAGGGATCAGGCTTCAGGCCGTGGAGAATATCAATAAATACCAAGCCGAAACAATAAAATGGCGTGACAGAAAAGTTCGGCTAAAGAACATTAAACCAGGACATTTGGTACTTCGGAGAGTGGCCAACCCAGATACAGTAGGCAAGTTACAGCTCAAGTGGGAAGGACCTTTTCTGGTAGTATCTTCGTCAAGACCCGGTTCTTACAAATTGAAGGATATGGACGACAACAACATTCCTAGATCTTGGAATGTGGATGAGCTTCGGCGATATTCTGTCTAGCTTGATGTAATCTTTTTGTTTTTTCTATGGCACCCTTTTCCTTTCCAAAAGGGGAGAAAGGTTTTTAATGGGGCCATAGCATGTAATTTCTCTTTTTCTTATTCAGCTCTACGAGAGCGAAATCCCCCAAATATGTAAATGTAAAAACTGAGCATGCACCATCGAGTGCAAGGAAAAAGGAAAAAACAGGGAGAAGCTCGAAAGTCGTCCCTAAGGGGATGCAGAGCACGACGAAGCTACAAAAAGCCATTCCTAAGGGAGCACAGCGTAAGTTTTCAGCTCAAAAGTCGTTCCCAAGGGAATGCAGAGCTTACAGCGAAAAGTCAATGCTGATACCATTGAAATATAAGGCGAAGCGCAAAAAGTCAACGCGATACCGCCGAAATAGAAGGCGAAGAAGTTCAAAAGACGTTCCTAAGGGGATGCGGAACTTACAGCGAAAAGTCAGCGCTGATACACCGAAAAATAAGCGGTGAAGCCGAAAAGTAAACGGCAAAGAGACTTCGGTCATTCCCAAGGGAATGAAGGCTATGGTTGTGGCTTCGTATGCGTGTGTTTGGACATTCATTTGCACGACACATTACATCGTACATTTGCATTCATAAACATTCATTTAGACATACATAGGATCATCATCATCATAACACAAGCGGATGCTTCGGCTCTAAAGATAAGGCTTCAGCAAAGAGAAAAAGAAGCAGTTTCATGCTTTGTTGTGTACGAAAAGAAGGGAAGGTGTTTTTCGCCTTCGGCTCAAAAAATGCTAGTTTCGTCCACAGCAAAGCAGTTCAATACATGGACAAAAAGGTAAAGATATATTACAAAGTATGCACAAATTTATAGAATTAGTATCTGATTCTTAAATTACAAATATTTTTTACAATGATATTACAAGATTTTTCTCTAGAATTTTTCCAGCAAGGTCTTCAGCTTTGACATCAGTCAGCTTCGGATCATCTAAGCTTAGGATCACCTGTCAACCTTCGGCTCATTTTTATTCAGCATCATCATCCTGTACATATTAAAACGGTATGAGAGAAGTGCAGACTTCAAGGAGAAGGTAAAGTAACAGGCGTAAATTTTTTACCGGCTTAAGGTGGCTTCGAGCTTCGTCGCCAGCCATTTTTCACCCGCCTTTTACCCAAATTTGAGTTATGAATCTGTTTCCTATACTCCGAGCTAGGCTAGGGATATCAATTAAATCTATCGGAGATAAGCTAAAATTTGGTCTGTTGACAATTTTTCCATGTTCACAGCCAGATTTTATGAAGGCAACAGCTGTGCCCCGAGGAGCTAGCAGAGCGCAGAAATCGGCGTGTCCACCTATAACTTCGTCGAGTGCATCAACTTCGCCCTCAATATGTTCGAAGGTTTTCGGCAAGTTCTCAACCGAAGGACTGAATTTCTCAGCACCGGCTCCGACCGAGTTGAAAACCTGTTTTAGCCGCTACAGGCACCGGTTGCTGAAGTCCATGCATTTTTCTTGAAGCTCTTTCAGTGATTTCCGTAAATTTGAGTTTTTCTCAGCTTCAGCTTCGAGTTTGATTTCGAAATTTTTCTTTTCCATGGAGAGTTCACTATTCAATCTAGCAATTTCGGCCTAAGCTTCCGCCAGTGAACCTTCCATGGTTTGAAGTACGAAGTTTTTCTTTTCCAGAGTAGCCTCATGGTCTTTAATCTTCTTCTCCAGGCCCTCAATTATAACTTCATTCTTTTTGTCCTCGAGGTCTTGTTGCATCCTCAGGACTTTGCTTAGCAGTAAGCTCTGATAACATAAGCTTCATCAGAGCTTCATCAGAGCTCTCAGTGTAGCATAAAATAGGCTACCGGCGATATGTTGTCGCCGGTACCTGCTGAGGTCTGCTTCAACCTTCGGAAAGCCAACACTCTTCGATAGAGTGCCGACAACCTTCGCCCCAGTGTGGTCCAGAAGGCATCCTAAGCTTTCTTCGTTGACTCCCCCGAAGAGTAATGCGCCTGGTTTGTACCCGCAAGATATAGCATACTCTTTCAGTTCTTCTTTTTCGGCCTTCGTTAATTCTTGCCCAATTATATCTTGGAAGTTGAAGTCCTCTTCTTCTGAAATATCCTCGGCTTTCTCCTTTCCCTTTCCAGGCAATGTGCCCGGAATCTCTTTAGCGGCTGCAGCAGCTTCTTCCACGGCCGCATCTAGAAGCATTGTATCAATTTTAGAGAGCGTGGCCTCTAGATTCACATCTTCAGCGGTTTCAGCTTCGGCACTTTCGGCTTCGGTGGGTGCAGCTTCGGCAGCAGCAGAGCTCTCAATAGCTGGAGTCTTTGACGCCGATGCTAGCGGTGGCATCTGCTCGATAACTTCAACTACACGAATAATTCTTCGTTTTTTCGGCTCATCTGGCTTCTTCGCTGCCGAAGGCTCCTTTTCCTTCTGAAAAAGCTTTGTCAGATGTGGCCCTAGTGGACTTATCTTGACAGGCAAAGATTCAGTCATTACCTTTAAAATTTCTTCTACATCGATAGCAGGAGGTGTTGAAGGAGCTTCATCCTCAATTTCAGTTGTTTTTCGTTTTAGAGCCAAAGCTTTCTTTTTCTTCGAAGCAGTTATCTTCGGCTCAGGGCTTAATTTTCTTTTCTTCGAAGTTTCTTCATCCTTTTTCACCAATTTAGCAGCCTCTTTATCCAGGACGCTAGCAACTCTCTTTCTCTTCTGTCCTTCGGCACCTCTGTCCAGTCGCTCATAGTCAGGATACTCAAAGTTCAGAGCATCCATCACCCGGTTTAACCTTCGCTTCGGACGAGTGCCAAAGGCTGCAGTCATTAGTTGATCTTCTTTTTTAGAATAACTCCCAAGGATCTCGTTGCACATAACTTCAATCGTGTCTAACCATTCTTGGCAAGGTACTTTGAAGTGTTTCTTGAATTTATAATGATAGGGCAACCAAACAAGTTCCTTCTTTTTCTTTTCCCCTTTGAGCTTCGACATGTCCCATTCTTTCAAAGTTGGGAACAATCTAAAAGCCAAGAATTCTTGCACCAGATCCCTAGTACCAATGTGCTCTGCAATAACTCGAAATTCGCCTAGTGCAATTTGGCTTGGACTATCCGGTTTCATGTCGCACCGGGGCCTAGTCTCTCCGAAGATTAATTCTAATGGGCTTTGAACCAACTTCTCCTTCTTCTCATCAACTTTGACATAAAACCATTCAGTCTTCCAGCCAGCTGGCCACTTGGTACGATAGCTGATAACTGGAGACTTCGCATCTTTGCGATAAGCAAAATTATAGCAGCCAAAGTTTTCGTGCAGCCCATCTAATCTAGCTTTTGTTTGATAATGAAGCTCATGTACTCGGCAGAAGCCATCGGCAAACGGTTCTACCCCCTGGCTTCGGAGGGCCCATATGTAGACGCTAAGCCTAACGATGGCGTAGGAGTTAGCTGATGAAGATAAATCCCAAACTTCTTCAAAACATCAGCAATCATCTCATTCAAAGGAAATCTTAATCCTGCTTTGAAGAAGCTTTTAAAGACTACCACCTCATCCTTTTCCGGCTTCAAAGTAATTTCCTCTCCGCCAAAGTGAATTAGCTCCTTTTTGGCCTCACTAAAATAGCCTAACTTCATCAACTTAGGCATATCATCTTCGGTAACGGTGGACCTCCCAAACTCCAAGTGGCTGGGTTTAGATGGCACGCCACTATAATCATCTTCAGATTCATCTTCCTCAGCACCAACCTGCTCAGCCTCATCGGCAGGTGCACCTTCGTCAAAAACATCTTCCAACACTACTATCCCCGACCGTTTCATCACTTCGGAAATCGGAGCGGTCTCAACAGTTTCAGCTTCTTCTCCGTCATGTGTAACCCTAGCAGTGGAACGTACCCTTGCCATTTGATGATTAATTCCTCACAATTTTTGATGAAATTGTTGACTTTTTTAATTTTCTCGAAGCTCTTCCTCTTGTGACGAAGCAAAGTCAACAGCGGTGCTTCGGTTGAGTGCGATGAATAAGCTTCGGCTATGGTCAAATTTTTTGCAGCAAAACAGGGCAATAGCAATGAATGATGTGGTAAATTCACACCTACCCGTCTGTTTATATAGTGCCGCAGGTGGGGAGGTGAATCGTCAAGTCTTCCGCATCGGACGAACAGTCGCCCGCACTCACTGAGTGGTGGGCCACAGAACCCGAGAAGGTGAATCACCAGGACGCGTTTACCCGCTGCTTGGTGGGACCATCTCGCGCTCGAAATTTTGTGATCGTTTCTCGGCAACGAGCTCAGGGAAGGTGTTTTTCGGATCTTCGGCTCTCCAAAGCCTAGGAGACTTTTTCACGGATCAAGCTCGTTACGAAAAACGATCTAGCACCACGAAGGGGCTACTGTTGGGGGTATGCTTCGTCGCCGAAGATCCTGTGAGAAGAAACACCTTCGGCAGATCCTCTCAAAGACACTGCCGAAGCTATCACCCATAAAGCTTCGGCATAGTGACGTGTCTCAAGACGAAGGAATGAACCGACTTAAAGATGAAATGACCAATCGACCCGTGATAGCTTGTATTATGATTGTAAGCATTTGTTAAGGGCATGAATGTAATTTCTCATAGGTTGCGTCATGTGCCTATAAATAGATGAACAGTACCCCGTACTGTTCAGGCCACCTTGTAATCGCTTGTACGCGACACTCGGATTATTGCCTTCTGTTAAGCCGAAGGTATAAATGTAATTAAATATTATGTTTTAACATTTAAGTTTGTATAATAAAATATATGAATAAGTTTATATATTTGAATGTATTATCTTTTATGTTTCATATTTTATATGTCTTATCTTTCATTATTTCATAACTCTGGTCATGAAGATATGCCCTTCATGACCTTCGTCCGAAGATCGTTATACCCTTGGGGAGATAATGTTTCGATGGACGAAGGGCATTAACATTTAACATTTTATGTTGCCTTGTTCTTAATTCATAGTATTTGAGAACAAGTCTCCAACAGTTTCAAACCTAGCTCCAACAAGTGAATTTGTGTGCATGTTCTAGGCTCCAGACAGTGTGCACGGTGGGTGCAAGATTTATACTAGTTCAAGTGGAACGTCCCTACATCCAGTCTTCGACGGCTCGTGCTATCGACATGTTTGTTATTAAATGCTCGTAGTAGGGGTAACAAGCGGGCGAGAGAGGGAGGAGAAGCTCCCAAGTCTCTTATGTAGAGGAGGTGGAGATAAGGCTATAGAGCTGGAGTCCTAACTAAGTCTTAGCTTGGCGGTGGGGTTCTGCCCCCTAGGTCTTCGTCGATGCGTCCTTCCTCCCTTTGTTGGTTTGTCTTCTCACCGGTCCGTCATTCGTACGGTGGAGGACCTCCTCCTTTTTATAGGCCAAGGATGGGGTCTGCCATCGGTGGCTTCCTCGTGAAGGAGTCACCGGACAGTGGTAAAATCGAGCGCTTTAGCCCGGTGAAGTCATGTTCGTCTGTGAGCGTCTGGGTCACCAGTTGTCTCGTATTCTTTATGGCGGACGATGCGGGCAACGTGGAGGCTCAGGTGCTATTTTTCGAGCTACACCGACCCCTGGCCTTCGTAGCCTGGGTCTCAGCACGGCGTGTCTCGTTGTGCCTTGCAAGCGACCTACGCACTTGGGCCTAGCCCTGATAGGGCATGAGTGTGCCACAGATCGGGGTGCATGCCAGCCATAAATGCATCATAGTCCAAGGGGTTCGTAGGTCATGAGTGTGCTGCAACCCGAGGTGCTCGTAGGTCAGGAGTGGGAGGCGGACCGACGCCCCTACCTCGACGCTAGGCGTAGTTAACGTTGTCGATCACCTAAGGCAGGTCAGTCTCTGACTGCGCAAGGGATCCACTCGAGTGGTTTCCCTTCGGTTCGCCTGGCTCCCATGTCTAGCTTCACCACGCCCTACCCTTGGCTCGGTACCTTGGGGTTCATATGGGGGCAGGTGCTTCCAGTGCAGATGTTCCCTTCCTCCTCCTTCTAGCTAATGGGCCTTGGTTATCAAATGCCTCTTCCCCGCGTCCTTGCTGACCGATGGGCCCTAGTGACTAGGACCTTATCCCCGACAAAAATATATCTAGAATAGTATTTAACTATTACCTCTTATCTGATCTCGTCTAAGGCCATGTTTGGAACCTCTAAAACTAGTAGTTAGCTACCTAAAATTAGTTGTTGGGTTCCAAACAATCTCAGCTAATACCGTAGCTAATTGTTAGCTACCTCACAACTAACAATTAGTTCATTAGCTGGCTCAACCTAGCTAATAATTTATTAGTTGGCTAACTATTAGCTCTATGGGTTCCAAACAGGGCCTAATACTGTCTCCAACAATACCCCGTCAAGGGTTTTGTTCGCTAAACTTAGAGGATGCAGTCGTCCGCTGGCCCTCTAGCAACGTAACGTCCGATAAAATAAAGTTCACTTACGGTAGCCACCAAATATAGAGGAAAATTGTGCATCTAGTATCCGCATGTGTGTGGTCTTCCCGCGCTGGCTTGCAGGGTTTAGCCTCGCTCTCGTTCGTCCATCTCCCCAATTGTCGTCCCGCCGCCCAATTTTTTTGTATTTTAGTCATTTTTCCGAAAAAATCACATTTAGACCCCTGATTATTTTGTGTTTTGGACCCTTTACTCGGTGCCATAGGCTGTGGCGCTGAGGCAACACATCTCGCCGCCATAGCCTATGGCACCGAGCTTTGACGTGGTAGCGGTGGCTAGGGCTGTCGTGGCACCGATGTGGCCCCCTAGCTCGGCGCCAAACATCTTAGTGTCGAGCTAGGGGGGCTTATAAATCGGTCGTTTCCTAGCCGAGAGTTGTGCCCATCCATTTCAACCTTCTTCCAAACCAACCAGAGTTGCTCAAATCTTCGTATTTGACTTGGAAAACTTTGTAGACCAAGCTATGGTGTCTCACTGATTCATTTGTTACGTATATTGCGTTGTATAGTTTCGATTATTAGTTTTCATTGTTGCTCATATTGCTATCAGTTATGGTTCCTAGGATATATGGTTCATATGTGACTACATTTTGTTAGATAGTTTGTGAAATACGTGTATTTATAAGTCAAAATTATTTCTGCTATCTGCATATAGTTTTGTTAATATATAATCATTTCTTAGATGAAAGACATGTATCAAGAGGCGTTGTGGCAGAAGAGAGGTCATCCTCAGGAGTTATATCCGGATGTATCTTGTAAGGATGCTCCTGTTCCTCCTGATCTTCCTATGCCTAAATGTGACTATGGCAGATCTGCTTGGGTATGTCAATCCAAACATCTAGACACGACTGCTCGCTGCTTCTACCTTTGTGGCGATTTTAACGTACGTTGCTTATGATTTGTGTGTTATTATTGTTTAGTAGATGTGTACTAATGCTTCGTTCCATTTGTGTCGGAGCACCTGAGGTGTTTTTTCCAGTGGATCGACGGTCCTGATAAATTTGACCCTCGGTATCTTCTTTTCGCTAATTGGTTGTGCAGAAGGAGTAGTCATGAGCGCTTTAAGCGTTGGTTGCCTCCTCTCCCGAATCCACCACCAATGACGGATGAGGAGATGGACGTAGCCACAGAAAGACGACTGGAGTCTCCGCCTCGATGCGATTATGGAGATCGTGCTATCTTATGTGAGGACACTGTGAAGTACTTTGTGTGTCCCAACATTGATTATGTGAGTGCATAACAAATGTCCAAATTTGTGTTAATTTTTGCATAAAATTACTAATTTATTTTCCGACAGCCATACGATTGGTGTAAGTGTCATTTCAGAGAGTGGTTATATGGTTCTATGTCCCATTGGCCTGAGCCAGAGACAAAGGAAAAGAAAAACAATGAGTGGGTAGAAGAGTTGAAGTCTGATCTAGTACTCTGCAAATGTGGTATTGAAGCTAAGTATGGATTAGTTCCTTTCAAGCTTGGTGTTGGTTATTTTTGTGGACATATGATAGATTACGATAAGGTTGGTATTTCTTTTTGATTGCATTAGTTGTAATGTTGCACCCATACTTACTGTCTTTTGTGTAGGAGACGAGAAAATGCAGTTGGGAGAGATACGTCGATAAAGAAGAGGTGATGCATACAATAAAGTCTAAGAGACTAATGGGACAGAAGATACGTTGTGGATCTCAGCTCGTCGATTCATACATTAAAGATCGTAGATAGGAGATGCGTAGGTTCGTGGAATCAATGTGGTTTGACAGCCCGATGCGTGTTGAGCGAAGGAGATTGAAGGCGGCAAATGCGAAGAGAGCACATGATGCAAGGGAATGGAAGGCGGCTAGAGCTGAGAAACAGATGTTGGGGAATCTTGCTGGTCGTCTGAGTGGAAGTGAGTGAGAAAAAAGACATGTTGGTTTTGCTTGTACATTTTATTTATCTTGTCTTTGCAAACTTATTTATCCCATTATATTTGCAGAGATTGGATGTGCCGTGAACTATCTCGCGGATCAGACTTGTGCAAGTTACGTTCAGGAAAAATGGCGACGGTGGAGCTAATGGTGGAGGAGGACACATCAAGGTTGAGTGAGCTTATCGCGCTTGCTAAGGCAGGATTACATGGGGAAGAGGAGGACGACACATCAAGGTTGACTGAGCTCATCACACTAGCTAAGGTAGGATTACATGCGCAAGAGGAGGAGGACGAGTTTATGTCTCAGGCTGTCGAAGAAGTAGAGTCCTCTTATTACAAGCAGAAGTGTGATGAGGCTAAGGCTGAGGACTAGCTATTCTCCCAAGCTGCAGATGAAGCAGAAACCAGTTATTACAAGAGAAAGGCAGAAAAGTGTGATGCAGGACAATGCAGCAAGTGGAACGAGGTTGTTGTTGAGGATTGCGCGATGGATGACTCTGATGATGAGTTACTTATAGATTGTGATTCTGATTGAATAAGCTAGTAGTGTGTTATGTAGTACTTTTATATCCAATATGTTTCAGAGCCATAATGTTTCAGATTCATAATGTTTCTATTGCATTGTCATGTTTTTTTAATTCACAAAAAAAATTCACAAGAGCTTCCCTTGTTTTATTAACAACCATATTTAAAATAATCACATATGATAAGATATCACCACATTTCAGCACATAATACACCACAATAAACACAGAATATCACAAAGTCCACATAATTCACATCACAATCATTATATCCTTCACATCACATAGTACACATCACAAAGTCCACATCACAAACATTACATAGCCCATAACATAAATAGCATGGCTGATCATCCATATACCTAGACTCACTTCCTCCTCGTCTTACCCTTACCCTTGGCCCTAAGAGCGTCGGTGCCTGGAGTGTAGGGGTCACGTGTGTAGGATTATGGGGAGGCTACGCTAGCGAAAAACAAAATTTTCGACCCCATAAAACCAAGAACTACTACGGTTATAGGTCATGGAATTACCACTAGACTCGCAGGGCAGCGGAAGACGTCTCAATGTAGACGAACACGTCGAGCAGTGTCATGCAGTCGCCGATGTCCTTCACGTCCTTGCGTGGTACGTCCTAGTGCTCCGGATGCAGCACCTCCAAGGTATCCACACGTACAGGGAGGAAGCACTGCGTACCGAACTGCTAGGTTCGCGACGGCGGCTTCGTGAAGGCGAGAGGCGAACGGTTGCTCGTTTGCTGGTGGCAAAATTAGGGTTCATCTAACCGCGCCCCCGACCCTCATTATATAGGCGTTATTATGGGCTTCTGACTCTGAGGCCCATCAGTAACCCTAAAGCCCAGTCTAATTTCGGATCTAATCCGAGTTAGGCTTCCTTCCCCTTAAGTGTGTGACCCTATAGGTTCACATACAAATAGACATGGCTCGAGTACTCTTACTTGGCCCAATAATTGACAACGGCCTCTATCAAGACATGTCAACTCCTATGCGCACGTAAATATCATATCAGACGAACCATTGCAACATTACGTATATGTTGTTCCCTTTGTCTCACGATATTTGGTCTGGCTCTAAGCTGACCTCTCTTTCTCGATACTGTGAATTGGAATCCTTTCAATGGTTAACTCTTAACCCTAGCACGGCCATGCATTTCTTGATCCAATCACTCGAGGGGCCTAGAGATATCTCTCTCAAGAAGAGAGGGACAAATTCTATCTTGACTGACCATGCCTCACAACATGCTTCCTGACAAACCCAGAACTACCTTTACAACTACCCAGTTACGGAGTAGCGTTTAATAGTCCCTAAGTAGGTCAATCCACATCTTGAGAACATGCAATAATCTCAGGTCTAAGGACACAGTATACATGTTGCAAAAAGAGAACTATATTACAATATCTCACATTGGGTCGGTCCAGCCTCATGTCATACATGCGCCCACATTATTAGTTCGACATCTCCATGTCCATGACTTGTGAAATGTAGTCATCAACTAATATATGTGCTAGTCATCAACTCTGACCAGGGACATCATTTAGAATAACCATACAAGTAAAGAATCTCACAAACAATTCACATAATTGTTAATCAATACAAGGTGCCTTTCATGGATATTCAATTAAGCAATATATATATCATGGATACAAAGAAATATGCTCATCTCTATGATTATCTCTAGGGCATATTTCTAACAACATGGGCGCCGTCTACGTGGGGTGAGCTGTGACGGGTGAGTTGTGGGAGCGTCCTGCAGCTGGGACGGTCTAATAACGTCGTGACCAGTGGCCACGATGTTCTCCTCCCCCTGGTTATCATCCTCGTCGTCATCGTCCACGTCTACAAACGTATCACGCGCGAACACGAGGAGCTTTGTCCACCTGCAGAAGGTCCAACTGCGGGAGCGGGAATTTGAATGTGCGGCTACATAGGAGGCACAGGAAGTTGCACATCCATGCTTGCTAGGGACCTGCATCCATAATGAGCCGCAGCACGATGAAGATGACCTTACACCCTCTGTAATTGAAAGATTAGTTAGACACATAGTTTAGAATATACAAATAAATGAATTCGCTTCGCTTCTAAACATTCATACTCACAGATTAGTTAGACACATAGTGTTGTGGTGTCTGAAGTCCTCCGTGAGATACGCTCAAGTTCACCCACAGATACTAGCCAGAATCGTGTGATTGACTGGTTTCCTGTTCCGGGGGCATCAGACTGTCCGGTGCTCCACTTGACCGTTGACCCTCAGCCAACGTGGCAGCTAGCTGTTGGTGGCTGGCACACTAGATTGTTCGGCGCTCCACGTAGACGGTTCGGTGAATTATAGCCGACATAGGCTAGAATTCCTGAGAGCGGCCAGTTGGCCAGACTGTGCACCGGACTATCCGGTGAATGGCACCAGACCGTCCGGTGCGCTTCAGTCCAGCACACTTTTTCTTTTTCTTTCTTTGTTCTCTTTTGCTCCTTTTGACTTGACTTCATAAAGTCCCTGATACTTAGACAAACATGATTAGCACACAAAACAATTACTAAGTGTCTAGAGCTTACCTATTTACTCGGTCCATATAGATTTGCATTATGTCCTCTTCCGAGCTCACTTTGCTTAATATACATATGGTCACTTCATATGTTAGTCTAAACAACATGTGTTGAGCATCTAATCACCAAAACAATATAGAAATGGCCCAAGGGCTCATTTCTCTTTCACATACGAGTGTCTCACCTTGAACGACCTCTTGCGGTTCACAGAATATTCCTGGAGCCATCATCTCAGTGTAGGCAAGTCCTTGAAAATTAAGCTTACTTAATCTCAATGATGTCAGTGTTGTCCGGAGCCTCTAGCAGTTCATCATCTCGTCCTTCTGCGTATGCACCGTTGGAATGACTTAGATTGCTAAATTCATGTACTGCAGGGTCACATTCCGGACACAAATGTCTGATGAGTTCAATTTCTTGCTAGGTCAATTCTTGAACCGGATGGTCGTCATCAGAATCTAAGGTTTGTGCATCCTCATATGGCTCCTCCTCATCCTCAATCTGAACATCAACACTATTTGAGTCCCTGCATATGTGGTCCATATTGGATGATAGGGGCACATGAAGATAAGCACCATTATCTAGTTGTGGAACTCCTACATCGTGTCAAAGGAGCAAATACTACATTCAAGTCTCATCAAATAAATTAACGATAATATGAATAGTGTATTAAAGACACTTACTAGGATGATCCTAGGTCAAAGGGATCACCTAGGGGTTCCACCAGATTCGATGCCCCACAAATGACACGAACTGGACGAGAAATCTCAACCTCGTTCGGGGCCGATTGAGCATCCGGCACAACAACCACTTCTTCCGGAAGCTCAGGCAAGGAGCTTTACAAGGAGATGCATTTGGCATTTTGTGGAGATAACTCGACTGGCGCATCACAATGATCAAATGATAACTTTCGAACAACCACATCCAAACATGGAGGAACAATCGTCTTCACAATTTTGACATATTTCGCTAGTCATCTTCAGAGCCAACGGAGATCAACCGTTGGAAAACTGTCCCAGATGCAATATGGGACAATAAACCCTCAATCAATATGCCAAGGTTGTTTAAATTAATATTCACATAAACATAAACATCTTCCTTCACACTTCCTCCATGGTATAGTGTCACTAGTGTGTCCATCTATTGCAAACACGGATTCATAACTCAATAACCATTAAAGATAATATCTGACTAACACTATCAACGAAAGCCTAACTAATTATTATCCCCATCTACTAATACCTAAATACTTACTAAGTAATAAATAAGTATTAGGTACTTACTAACTAATAACTATATACTAACTATTAAATGACCACAACAAACATAATTACATAATCTACGAATGATGTAAGAAAACAGGGTATACCTGAGGTCCCGGTGGTGACAAGCTACAGGTGGCAGAGGTGGAGTCCGACGTCCTCGTATCTACAAAAAAACATATTACTCCGAGTAAAAAATTTGGCAGCACCTCCTCTATATGGTGAGGTTTCTGAAACCTGCAGAGAAACGAACAACACGATGACTGACATGAACACTCAATAACTGAGATAACAACACGATGACTGACATATACAAGGACTAAATATACTCACATGTAAATACCTAGCTAACAATATACTAACAAGTAAATAGCTAACATATATACTAACAAGTAAATAGCTAACTAACTATACATTAAACCAAGTGAACAAGTGCTAACTAAATACTGAAATACTAAACACTAAATACTTAACTAAGTAAATACTAACTAAATGCTAAACACTAACTAACCATTAACTACTAACTAATTACTAAAGAAATACTAACTCATTACCTTGCGGTGGCGGTGGGAGCCGCCGGCTGTCCGACGTGCAGGCTGGACGGGCGGTGTGGTGGTTGGGGCAGGGCAGGCGACAGTCGGGCGGGGCGGCGCTCAGGCGGTGGTCGGGGCGGCGCGGCGCTTAGGCTGCACGGGCGGGTGGGCTGCGCGCGTGAGAGAAAGGAGAGAATGGACAAAGAATCTTGGCGCCCGTGCATAGGGGTGGATATCGAGCCAGCTCGACTCGTTATGGCTCTACTCGTTATAGCTCGTTACTGTAATGAGCCAGCTCGGCTCGGCTCGTTATACTAACGAGCTAAACATCTAGCTCGGCTCGGCTCGTTAGGAAGCTCGAGCCAGCTCGTTAATCTCGCGAGCCACACAACTATATACAAAGATCTATGTACATAAATATATATAACCAAAAAATCATATTTTAAGTGTTTAACGCTACAAACCCAAAACCTTTATAATATTATTATCGTATCATCATACTAGCTTCTAACTTTTGATATTAAATTAAATAACCAAATATGTATTAACTTACATATTTACAGACCCTTATTATAATAAAATAGCAACAAGCATCATTATAAAGCAATTCATCATCTATTTCACAAATATGTAACATTTCATTGCACAACACTAACATCATATGCTGCTAGAAACAAAGTTCACAAAACCATAACCAATAATCAAATATTAAATATGAAATGTAGGTATGTAGCGATACAATAATGCAAATATTTAAGCATATGGCACATCCACACATGTCCATATCACAGATCATAACTACGAGAAAAAAAGACTATGAGAGATGAGACGACATCAACGACTAGACAAACTTGTGTTGTGGTTTGGCTCGTTTGACTCGCGAGCTAGCTCACGAGCTAATCTGAGCTGGCTCGTTAGAGAACCGAGCTAGAATGCTAGCTTGGCTGCTACAAAATCAAAACGAGCCGAGTCGAGCCGAGCTACTAACGAGCCGAGTCGAGCGAGTTATCGAGCCACGAGTATTTCGTCCAGCCCTACCCGTGCATAAATCCTAGCTCGGCGCCAAGATCTATGGCGCCGAGCTAGATAACCATGAGTTGCACCGTTAGACCTGGCTGCCAGCGTGGCAGCTACCTCGGCGCCATAGGTCATGACGCCGAGATGTGTTGTCTCGACGTCAGGACCTATGACACCGAGTATATGGTCCAAAAACGGCATTAAGTTGTCTAGAGATTTAAACATGATTTTTTTCAAAAAATAGACTAAAATAAAAAAAAAACTCGGTCCCGCTGTTAAGACGTACGGGTTGACATCTATGCCGACCGCCGTCGTCCTCGTCACAACTCCGTTCGGAAGCAATTGCTCTGGTCCGGCGTGGCGGCCAGCCAAGCTATCGGCCTCCGCCTCCGAGTAGGATTGTGCAGGTTCGGACAACACATTGAAATGCTCTAGCTTGAGGATGATTAAATAGTTGAAGCACACATATATTGATGCAATTGCTTGATAACAAAAATGTGGTTGCAGGTCGGCTCTCCACTGGATTTGTAGTTGTTAATCTTGATTTCTCAAAATTTGAGGTTGTGAGAACTCTAATGCTAATTTCAGAGGTACTAGAATGCTAATTGCACACGTCTTCAGTAGCAGCATCATGTTCAAGCATGCAATGCTCTGATAGCATCCTGTTTCTTGGTAATTTGACATAACCTGCATCCAGTGATTTTTTTTTTTGCTTTGCTCATATATTTCTCATTTTTTCTATGTTTTTTTTGTGAATGGAAAACACATGGGAGACCATTTTCGTACGCTTAAAATGATTAGTCATGTAGGTCACGAAATATAATTAATTAATTTACGTACTCCATATCTCAATTTCAACGGACACTTCCAAATACTTTTTTGTTCGTGTACAAAACCGGATAAATATATAATACAAAGTTCTGGAACATGTTTTTTCATGGAAAATGAAATTAAAATTTTGCGAAATGGTGAATAAACAACAGGTCAGTTGAAAACATGCCACTCAAGTTTCTGAAAATTAGATGGCTAGTTTATTTTCATGTCATTCCATAACACCAAAATGAAGTTGCCGTCTAATTTTACAAAAAATGAGTAACATATATATAATTAATGCATAAACAAACTAGTTCATGAAATCAGTTAGCAATGTAGATATATTGGACCGAATTTAAGAGATGCTGCTAGAAATAGAGAAGATATATAGAACATAATTTTTTAAAGAATGCTGTAAAGAATATAGAATATTTCTTTAAGAGATGTAATTTAGGGACCTTGCTAGAAAAGTATAATGTATCTACTTTAACCAGAGTCATTTTGTTTTCCACTCTTTCCAATGGTGTGACATGCCCCTCTCTCTCTCTATGTGCTTTACATGAGTCTGGAGGAGAGAGAAAAAATGGCATGATGAGAATGAGATGCATCTATCAGCGTGTCCATTTTAGGTTTCACACGAGGTTGTATTCGGACAACGACACATTAGTTCCAATTTTACACTACGAAATCTAAGAATAGTATCATATTAAGATCAAACTCTATTTCTTTCTATTTTTGAACTAAAAATTAATTAAGTGCTCAATTAAATTGTAAAAAGACGTTTGAATCGGAATCCATTACCACTTCTAGCCTCGTCCCGCTCGCTTGAGGGAAAGGCTAAATATTTGTATTTAGAGGCCATTCATTTTGGATTAAAGTCAACTGTTCGGACTGGTGCAGCTGCAATCAATAGAGACAAAATACTATGGAAATAGTAGAAGCCATTTTGGATTAAAGCCAAGCGAAGGTTTTTTTTAGTTCCTTCGCTTTCTTAAATTTTAGTGACTAAACTTTAATCATTAGAATATCAACAGTTTGGTTCCAAAGAATAAAATTGACTGAATAAAATTAAATACTATGTATAAAACAAAATTGCCTCTATTTCGTGCAGGTGTCTAATTTTAGGAAAGGAAAGTGTGAACCAATTGAAGACAAATCCTATAAAAGTGCAAGTTTAGCCACTTTTATTCACCTCATAGTGACTACATGACTAAAGTTTAGGAGAGTGTTGGGGCGAAGGCAAAGCCGCCACCCTTCGCTCGAAGTCTTCGCCGTTGTCGCTGGTCCGACGGAGACAAAACGGGCAGGGATATCCTTCGCTCGGTACGACATCAGACGAAGGCCTGCGACGAGGTCTTCCCACCGTGCGGCCTCGTCCAGTTCGGAGGCCCACGTGCGATCCGGCCCATTGTAACGGGCCCTGCGTGGCCGCTGTGTGTTACATGCCTCATTTGTAAAGGCATTCCTGTAATTACAGTCTGTAACCCTGCTTTATGGGAATATTCTGGGGATAACCTGGGTAGCTGAGGGCACATACGTCCTTAACCCAAGGCGCTGGGCGCTCAGGTACCTATAAATACCCCCGCACTTTGCCCGTGAGAGGGCAGATTAACAGAGCTATTGCCTTCTAGCACGTAACCCTATTGTCGTCACTATTCACCCTTGTTGGCCTCCTTGCGACTGAGAGCAAGTTCCAACATTTGGCGCCCACCGTTCGTGCTACGAGAAAACCACCCGTGATGGCACCCAAGAGAGCTAACCCGAAGGCTGACGAGACTGCGAAGGCAGCACTGCTCGCCGCAAGTAAGGGCAAGGCCCTCGCCCTCACCCAATCCACCCACCAAGAAGAGGCCACCGAAGACAATGTTCCCCGCACCCGCGAAGACAACACTTTCCGCACCTGCGCCCCTGAAGGACAATCGCAGCCACCCCAAGGCTTCGCCACACTGGAGGGCGCGGACCTCACCGAGGATGGTGAAGTCCTCGGCGTCTCAGCGGAAGAACAGCTACAGCTGCGCGCCCTGCGCCTCAAGAACCGCAATCTCCAGAGGCAGAAAGAGATACTGGAAGCCAAGCGCCAGCGTGTGTCCGCACTAGCCAAAGTGCGGCAAATGATACGCGACGAAGAGCAGAAGGCCCAAGACCTCGAGCGGGAGATCGCGCTGATGCAGCGCGAAGGCCACCTTGGCCTGCAGCATGAGCCACCCCTCCAGCAGCGCGCACAACTGGAAGACACGCGCGAAGGCCACCTCGGCCTGCAGCATGGGCCACCCCTGCAACACCGAGCACAACCAGAAGACCCGCGTTTCCCTCAGCGCGACCACACCTTCCAGCACGCCGCACCATTCCAAGGGGTCAACTATCTCGACGAGCAAAGCCCCCTGGCACCACAACTGCAAGTGACGCCTTGGCCAGCTAACTTCCGAGCAGGGACATATCCCAAGTACAACGGCAGCACCGACCCGGCGCAATACATAATGAGTTATCAGGTCGCCGTCGCATCCGCTGGAGGGGACGACACCACAATGGCGAAGTCTTTCATCATCGCCCTAGAGGGCCCAGCTCTCACCTGGTTCACCAGATTGCCTCCGTTGTCCATTGATTCCTGGAGAAGTCTCAGGGACAAGTTCCTGCTCAACTTCCAAGGGTACCGCCCAGACACCGACGCCTTGGCCGAGCTCTCGCTTTGCAAGCAGCTGGAAAAGGAGACTCTACGGGAATATTACCGCAAATTTTTAACACTCAAGTCACAGCTGCCTTCTGTTGATGATCAGATAGCCATCCACTACGCCATCAGTGGCCTTCGTGCCGGCGTCCTCTACAACCACTGTATCAGAGATCCGCCCAAGAACCTCCAGGAGCTATATCAGCTCTTTGAAAAATATGCCAAATCCGAAGAGCTCCACCAGCGCAAGGTCGAGTCACAGCGGAAACCCAAAGATGCCCCACAGTCCAGCCGCACGTGGACGAGGACTCCGCAGCCAGACTCCGGTCGAGACGGCCGCAATCAGCAGCAAGTGCACAACATCGCCAACCAGCATCCCGCTGCTGACCCCCCTCGTCGCCAGGAATATCCCCCCAGGGCCGCGGAAATGGAACTCGTGGTAGGGGCCGAGGGCGCGCACAGCCGCCGCGCCGATTCTTCAGCCTCTTCCATGGCGAAGACTGCGCCCACCAAACCAAAGACTGCCCCGAAACGAAGGCCACCAAAGACAGAATGGCACGGGCGCAGCCAGCCGACAACCCCAGAATTGTCGCGCACAACTACCAGCAACCCCCTCCACCATATATCCACGCTCCCGCCCCGCACCCACCGCACCACGCTTACCAACACCATCAGGAAGTACAAATCGTACCTCCTCCACCCCCACCACCACACCAGCAACACCAAAACATCCCCCATGCCCCAAAGCAGGAAGACTTCGCCGATCAACCATATCGCGGAGTCATCCACATGATAACTGGGGGGTCCAGCACAGACTTCGACACCAAGCGGCAGAAGCAGGACCACTATCGCAGCATCAACCATGTCGCCGTCACTGGCCCAGTCGTGCAGACAAAGTGGTCCCACATACCGCTAACCTTCGACGCACGAGACGTCGACCTGCGCAGCGCCCCCCACTGCGACGCCATGGTTATCAATTGCAGCGTGGCAGGCTGGGACCTGCACAAAGTCCTAGTTGACAACGGCAGTCAGGCGGACATCATCTTCCTTCACGCCTTCGATCGCATGGGCATAAGCCACAGCTTGCTTAAGCCTTCGGACAACCCGTTGTATGGCTTCGGCGGCAAGGGCACCTTCCCCGTCGAAAAAATAGAGCTGCCTCTCTCCTTCGGTGTAGCACCCAATGCCCGAAGTGAGCAAATAACCTTTGATATCGTGGACATGGTATATCCTTACAATGCATCATGGGCCAAGGTTCCATCAATAAGTTCGAAGCAGCCATTCACGGACTGTATCTATGAATGAAGATACCAGGACCGTTAGGCGTCATCACAGTCTTCGGCAATCAACAGACGGCGCGCTGATAGTCGCCTAGAGGGGGGGTGAATAGGGCGAAACTGAAATTCTCAAAAATAAACACAACTACAAGCCGGGTTAGCGTTAGAAATAGAAACGAGTCCGCGAGAGAGGGTGGAAAACAAATCGCAAGCAAATAAGAAGTGTGACACGTGGATTTGTTTTACCGAGGTTCGGTTCTTGCAAACCTACTCCCCGTTGAGGAGGCCACAAAGGCCGGGTCTCTTTCAACCCTTCTCTCTCTCAAACGATCCCACGGACCGAGTGAGCTTTTTCTTCTCAATCACTTGGAACACAAAGTTCCCACAAGGACCACCACAAGTTTGGTGTCTCTTGCCCCAATTACAAGTGAGTTTGATCGCAATGAAGGAATCAAGAAAGAAGAAAGCAATCCAAGCGCAAGAGCTCGAAAGAACACAAGCAAATCTCTCTCTCTAGTCACTAGAGCGTTGTGTGGAATTTGGAGAGGATTTGATCTCTTTGGTGTGTCTAGAATTGAATGCTAGAGCTCTTGTAGTAGTTGGGAAGTGGAAAACTTGGATACCATGAATGGTGGGGTGGTTGGGGTATTTATAGCCCCAACCACCAAACTTGACCGTTGGTGGAGCTGTCTGTTCGATGGCGCACCGGACAGTCCGGTGCACACCGGACATGTCCGGTGCCCCAGCCACGTCACCAGTTCCGTTGGATTCCGACCGTTGGAGCTTCTGACTTGTGGACCCGCCTGGATGTCCGATGCACACCGGACATGTACTGTTCCTTGTCCGGTGCGCCAGTATGGGCGCGCCTGACTTCTGCGCGCGCTGCGCGCGCATTAAATGCAGCGCAGGTAGCCGTTGGCGCCGAAATAGCCGTTGCTCCGCTGTTGCACCGGACAGTCCGGTGAATTATAGCGGAGCGGCCGAAGTGAATTCCCGAGGCTGACGAGTTCCTGAGGCGACTCCTCCTTGGCGCACCGGACACTGTCCGGTGTACACCGGACAGTCCGGTGAATTATAGCGCGAGTGCCTCTGGAAATTCCCGAAGGTGGCGAGTTTGTGTTGGAGTCCTCTGGTACACCGGACATGTCCGGTGGTGCACCGGACACTGTCCGGTGGCACACCGGACAGTCCGGTGCGCCAGACCAGAGGTGCCTTCGGTTGCCTCTTTGCTCCTTTGTTGAATCCAAAACTTGATATTTTATTGGCTGAGTGTGAATCTTTTACACCTGTATAATCTATACACTTGGGCAAACTAGTTAGTCCAAAGATTTGTGTTGGGCAATTCAACCACCAAAATTATTTAGGAACTAGGTGTAAGCCTAATTCCCTTTCAATCTCCCCCTTTTTGGTGATTGATGCCAACACAAAACAAAGCAAATATAGAAGTGCATAATTTAAGTGAAAAGGTTGCTTGGAATTGAGCCAATATACTTACTTACAAGATATGCATGGAATGTTTCTTACTTATACCATTTTGGACCACGCTTGCACCACGAGTTTTGTTTTTGCAAATTCCTTTGTAAATCCTTTTCAAAGTTCTTTTGCAAATAGTCAAAGGTAAATGAATAAGATTTGCAAAGCATTTTCAAGATTTGAAATTTTCTCCCCCTGTTTCAAATGCTTTTCCTTTGACTTAAACAAAACTCCCCCCTAAATGAGATCCTCCTCTTAGTGTTCAAGAGGGTTTTGATATATCATTTTTGAAATACTACTTTTTCCCCCTTTTGAACATAATAGGATACCAATTGAAAATATTCAACACTAAGGTTTTGAAATTGGTGGTGGTGCGGTCCTTTTGCTTTGGGCTCATACTTTCTCCCCCTTTGGCATGAATCGCCAAAAACGGAATCATTAGAGCCCTCTTAAGTACTATCCTCCCCTTTGGCCATAAATAAATGAGTTAAGATTATACCAAAGATGGAGTCCTTGTGCTCATGCTTTCTCCCCCAAGAATGGAGAGTTACTTGGAGTGACGGCGAAGGATGAGTTACGTAGTGGAAGCCTTTGTCTTCGCCGAAGACTCCAATTCCCTTTCAATATACCTATGACTTGATTTGAAATAGACTTGAAAACACATTAGTCATAGCATATAAAAGAGATATGATCAAAAGTATATAAGTGAGCTATGTGTGCAATCTAACAAAAGAAGTTGCGGGAATCAAGAATATTGAGCTCATGCCTAAGTTTGGTAAAAGTTTGTTCATCAAGAGGCTTGGTAAAGATATCGGCTAATTGATCTTTAGTGTTAATGTAAGAAATCTTGATATCCCCCTTTTGTTGGTGATCCCTAAGAAAATGATACCGGATGGCTATGTGTTTAGTGCGGCTATGCTCGACAGGATTGTCGGCCATCTTGATTGCACTCTCATTATCACAAAGCAAAGGGACTTTGGTTAATTTGTAACCGTAGTCCCGCAGGGTTTGCCTCATCCAAAGTAGTTGCGCGCAACAATGACCTGCGGCAATGTACTCGGCTTCGGTGGTGGAAAGAGCGACCGAATTTTGCTTCTTTGAAGCCCAAGACACCAAGGATCTCCCCAAGAACTGGCAAGTCCCCGATGTGCTCTTTCTATTAATTTTACACCCCGCCCAATCGGCATCCGAATAACCAATCAAATCAAATGTGGATCCCCGAGGGTACCAAAGCCCAAACTTAGGAGTATAAGCTAAATATCTCAAGATTCGTTTTACGGCCGTAAGGTGGGATTCCTTAGGGTCGGATTGGAATCTTGCACACATGCAAACGGAAAGCATAATATCCGGTCGAGATGCACATAAATAAAGCAATGAACCAATCATCGACCGGTATACCTTTTGATCCACGGACTTACCTCCCGTGTCGAGGTCGAGATGCCCATTGGTTCCCATGGGTGTCTTGATGGGCTTGGCATCCTTCATTCCAAACTTGCTTAGAATATCTTGAGTATACTTTGTTTGGCTAATGAAGGTGCCCTCTTGGAGTTGCTTGACTTGGAATCCTAGGAAATACTTTAACTCCCCCATCATAGACATCTCGAATTTCTGTGTCATGATCCTACTAAATTCTTCACATGTAGATTTGTTAGTAGACCCAAATATAATATCATCAACATAAATTTGGCATACAAACAAATCATTATCAAGTGTTTTGGTGAATAAAGTAGGATCGGCTTTGCCGACTTTGAAGCCATTTGCAATAAGGAAATCTCTAAGGCATTCATACCATGCTCTTGGGACTTGCTTGAGCTCATAAAGCGCCTTAGAGAGCCTATAAACATGGTTAGGGTACTCACTGTCTTCAAAGCCGGGAGGTTGCTCAACATAGACCTCCTCCTTGATTGGTCCATTGAGGAAAGCACTCTTCACGTCCATTTGATAAAGCTTGAAGCCATGGCAAGTAGCATAGGCTAATAATATGCGAATTGATTCAAGCCTAGCTACGGGTGCATAGGTTTCACCAAAATCCAAACCTTCGACTTGTGAATACCCCTTGGCCACGAGTCGAGCTTTGTTCCTTGTCACCACACCATGCTCGTCTTGTTTGTTGCGGAAGACCCACTTGGTTCCTACAACATTTTGGTTAGGACGTGGAACTAAGTGCCATACCTCGTTTCTTGTGAAATTGTTGAGCTCCTCTTGCATCGCCATCACCCAATCCGCATCTTGGAGTGCTTCCTCTACCCTGTGTGGCTCAATAGAGGAAACAAAAGAGTAATGCTCACAAAAATGTGCAACCCGAGATCGAGTAGTTACCCCCTTATTAATGTCGCCGAGGATGGTGTCGACGGGGTGATCTCGTTGGATTGCTTGGTGGACTCTTGGGTGTGGCGGCCTTGGTTCTTCATCCTCCTTGTCTTCATCATTTGCATCTCCCCCTTGATCGTTGCCGTCATTTTGAGGTGGCTCATCTTCTTGGTCTTCTTGTTCAACATCTTGAGCCTCATCCTCAATTTGAGTTGGTGGAGATGCTTGCGTGGAGGAGGATGGTTGATCTTGTGCATGTGGAGGCTCTTCGAATTCCTTAGGACACACATCCCCAATGGACATGTTCCTTAGCGCTATGCATGGATCCTGTTCTTCACCTATCTCATCAAGATCAACTTGCTCTACTTGAGAGCCGTTAGTCTCATCAAACACAACGTCACAAGAAACTTCAACAAGTCCTGAGGACTTGTTAAAGACTCTATATGCCCTTGTGTTTGAGTCATATCCTAGTAAAAAGCCTTCTACAGTTTTAGGAGCAAATTTAGATTTTCTACCTCTTTTAACAAGTATAAAACATTTGCTACCAAAAACTCTAAAATATGAAATATTTGGCTTTTTACCGGTTAGGAGTTCATAGGATGTCTTCTTGAGGATTCGGTGAAGATATAACCGGTTGATGGCGTAGCAAGCGGTGTTGACCGCTTCGGCCCAAAACCGATCCGGTGTCTTGTACTCATCAAGCATGGTTCTTGCCATGTCCAATAGAGTTCGATTCTTCCTCTCCACTACACCATTTTGTTGTGGAGTGTAGGGAGAAGAGAACTCATGCTTGATGCCCTCCTCCTCAAGGAAGCCTTCAATTTGAGAGTTCTTGAACTCCGTCCCATTGTCGCTTCTAATTTTCTTGATCCTTAAGCCGAACTCATTTTGAGCCCGTCTCAAGAATCCCTTTAAGGTCTCTTAGGTATGAGATTTGTCCTGCAAAAAGAACACCCAAGTGAAGCGAGAATAATCATCCACAATAACTAGACAGTACTTACTCCCGAGTCCCGCCGATGCTTATGTAAGCAATCGGGCCGAATAGGTCCATGTGTAGGAGCTCCAGTGGCCTCTCACTAGTCATGATGTTCTTGTGTGGATGATGAACACCAACTTGCTTCCCGGCTTGGCATGCGCTACAAATCCTGTCTTTCTCAAAATGAACATTGGTTAGTCCTAAAATGTGTTTCCCCTTTAGAAGCTTATGAAGATTCTTCATTCCAACATGGGCTAGTCGGCGGTGCCAGAGCCAACCCAAGTTAGTCTTAGCAACCAAGCAAGTGTCGAGTTCAGCTCTATCAAAATCTACCAAGTATAGCTGACCCTCTAACACTCCCTTGAATGCTATTGAATCATCACTTCTTCTAAAGACAGTAACACCTACATCAGTAAATAGACAGTTGTAGCCCATTTGACATAATTGGGATACGGAAAGCAAATTGTAATCTAATGAATCAACAAGAAAAACATTGGAAATAGTATGGTCAGGTGATATAGCAATTTTACCCAATCCTTTGACCAAACCTTGATTTCCATCCCCGAATGTGATGGCTCGTTGGGGGTCTTGGTTTTTCTCATATGAGGAGAACATCTTCTTCTCCCCTGTCATGTGGTTTGTGCACCCGCTGTCGAGTATCCAACTTGAGCCCCCGGATGCATAAACCTACAAAACAATTTTAGTTCTTGACTTTAGGTACCCAAACGGTTTTGGGTCCTTTGGCATTAGACACAAGAACTTTGGGTACCCAAACACAAGTCTTGGAGCCCTTGTGTTTGCCCCCAACAAACTTGGCAACTACTTTGCCGGATTTGTTAGTAAGCACATAAGAAGCATCAAAAGTTTTAAATGAAATAGCATGATCATTTGATGCATTAGGAGTCTTCTTTCTAGGCAACTTGGCATGGGTTGATTGCCTAGAGCTAGATGTCTCACCCTTATACATAAAAGCATGATTAGGGCCAGAGTGAGACTTCCTAGAATGAATTTTCCTAATTTTGCTCTCAGGATAACCGGCAGGGTACAAAATGTAACCCTCGTTATCCTGAGGCATGGGAGCCTTGCCCTTAACAAAGTTAGACAAGTTCTTAGGAGGGGCATTAAGTTTGACATTGTCTCCCCTTTGGAAGCCAATGCCATCCTTGATGCCCGGGCGTCTCCCATTATAGAGCATACTTCTAGCAAATTTAAACTTTTCATTTTCCAAGTTATGCTCGGCAATTTTTGCATCTAATTTTGCTATATGATCATTTTGTTGCTTAATTAATATCATGTGATCATGAATAGCATTGATATCAACATCTCTACATCTATCACAAATAGACACATGCTCAATAGTAGATGTAGAGGGTTTGCAAGATTTAAATTCTACAACCTTAGCATGTAACAAATCATTTTTAGTTCTAAGGTCGGAAATAATAGTATTGCAAACATCAAAATCTTTAGCCTTAGCAATCAAATTTTCATTTTCTACTCTAAGGCTAGCAAGAGAATCACTCAATTCCTTAATCTTAGCAAGCAAATCATCATTATCATTTCTAAGATTGGGAATTGAATCAATACAAACGTGAGAATCAACCTTAGCAATTAATCTAGCATTTTCATTTCTAAGGTTGTTAATGGTCTCATGGCACGTGCTTAGCTCACTAGACAATTTTTCACATTTTTCTACCTCTAGAGCATAAGCATTTTTAACCTTAACATGTTTCTTGTTTTCTTTAATTAGAAAATCCTCTTGGGAATCCAAAAGGTCATCCTTTTCATGAATAGCACTAATCAATTCATTTAATTTTTCCTTTTGTTCCATGTTAAGATTGGCAAAAAGGGTAAGCAAGTTATCCTCCTCATCACTAGCATTATCATCACTAGAGGATTCATATTTTGTGGAGGATTTAGATTTAACCTTCTTCCTTTTGCCGTCCTTTGCCATGAGGCACTTGTGGCCGACGTTGGGAAAGAGAAGTCCTTTGGTGACGGCGATGTTGGCGGCGTCCTCGTCGTCGGAGGAGTCGCTAGAGCTTTCGTCGGAGTCCCACTCCCGACAAACATGGGCATCGCCACCCTTCTTCTTGTAGTACCTCTTCTTCTCCTTTCTTCTTCCCTTCTTGTCGTCGCCCCTGTCACTGTCACTAGATAATGGACATTTAGCAATAAAGTGACCGGGCTTACCACATTTGTAGCAAACCTTCTTGGAGCGGGACTTGTAGTCTTTCCCCCTCCTTTGTTTGAGGATTTGGCGGAAGCTCTTGATGACGAGCGCCATTTCCTCATTGTCAAGCTTGGAGGCGTCGATTGGTTGTCGACTTGGTGTAGACTCCTCCCTCTTTTCTTCCGTCGCCTTGAATGCGACGGGTTGAGCTTCCGACGTGGAGGAATCATCAAGCTCGTTGATCTTCCTCGATCCTTCGATCATGCACTCAAAACTTACAAAATTCCCGATAACTTCCTCGGGGGTCATTTTAGTATATCTAGGATTACCACGAATTAATTGAACTTGAGTGGGGTTAAGGAAAATAAGAGATCTTAGAATAACCTTAACCACCTCGTGGTCATCCCACTTTATGCTCCCGAGGTTGCGCACTTGATTCACCAAGGTCTTGAGCCGGTTGTACATGTGTTGTGGCTCCTCCCCTTTGCGAAGCCGGAATCGACCGAGCTCCCCTTCGATCGTTTCCCGCTTGGTGATCTTGGTGAGCTCGTCTCCCTCGTGCGCGGTTTTGAGCACATCCCAAACCTCCTTGGCACTTTTCAACCCTTGTACTTTGTTATACTCCTCTCTACTTAGAGAGGCGAGGAGTATTGTTGTTGCTTGAGAGTTGAAGTGCTCGATTTGGGCCACCTCATCCTCATCATAATCCTCATCCCCTACGGATGGTACCTGTGCTCCAAACTCAACAACATTCCATATACTTTTGTGTAGTGAGGTTAGATGAAATTTCATTAAATCACTCCACCTAGCATAGTCTTCACCGTCAAAGGTTGGCGGTTTCCGTAATGGAACGGAAAGTAATGGAGTATGTCTAGATGTACGAGGATAGTGTAAAGGGATCTTACTAAACTTCTTACGCTCTTGGCGTTTAGAAGTTACGGAGGGCGCATCGGAGCCGGAGGTCGATGTTGATGAAGTGTCGGTCTCGTAGTAGACCACTTTTCTCATCCTCTTGTGCTTGTCCCCACTCCGATGCGGCTTGTGAGAGGAAGATCTCTCCTTCTTCTCTTTGTGGTGAGAAGAAGATTTCTTCTCCTTCTCTTTGTTGGAGGAGCTCTTCTTCTGCTCCTTCCTCTTGGTGCGGGACTCTTCCGATGAAGTGCTCCCGTGGCTTGTAGTGGGCTTTTCGCCGGTCTCCATCTCCTTCTTGGCGTGATCTCCCGACATCACTTCGAGCGGTTAGGCTCTAATGAAGCACCGGGCTCTGATACCAATTGATAGTCGCCTAGAGGGGGGGGGGGTGAATAGGGCGAAACTGAAATTCTCAAAAATAAACACAACTACAAGCCGGGTTAGCGTTAGAAATAGAAACGAGTCCGCGAGAGAGGGTGGAAAACAAATCGCAAGCAAATAAGAAGTGTGACACGTGGATTTGTTTTACCGAGGTTCGGTTCTTGCAAACCTACTCCCCGTTGAGGAGGCCACAAAGGCCGGGTCTCTTTCAACCCTTCCCTCTCTCAAACGATCCCACGGACCAAGTGAGCTTTTTCTTCTCAATCACTTGGAACACAAAGTTCCCACAAGGACCACCACAAGTTTGGTGTCTCTTGCCCCAATTACAAGTGAGTTTGATCGCAATGAAGGAATCAAGAAAGAAGAAAGCAATCCAAGCGCAAGAGCTCGAAAGAACACAAGCAAATCTCTCTCTCTAGTCACTAGAGCGTTGTGTGGAATTTGGAGAGGATTTGATCTCTTTGGTGTGTCTAGAATTGAATGCTAGAGCTCTTGTAGTAGTTGGGAAGTGGAAAACTTGGATACCATGAATGGTGGGGTGGTTGGGGTATTTATAGCCCCAACCACCAAACTTGACCGTTGGTGGAGCTGTCTGTTCGATGGCGCACCGGACAGTCCGGTGCACACCGGACATGTCCGGTGCCCCAGCCACGTCACCAGTTCCGTTGGATTCCGACCGTTGGAGCTTCTGACTTGTGGACCCGCCTGGATGTCCGGTGCACACCGGACATGTACTGTTCCTTGTCCGGTGCGCCAGTATGGGCGCGCCTGACTTCTGCGCGCGCTGCGCGCGCATTAAATGCAGCGCAGGTAGCCGTTGGCGCCGAAATAGCCGTTGCTCCGCTGTTGCACCGGACAGTCCGGTGAATTATAGCGGAGCGGCCGAAGTGAATTCCCGAGGCTGACGAGTTCCTGAGGCGACTCCTCCTTGGCGCACCGGACACTGTCCGGTGTACACCGGACAGTCCGGTGAATTATAGCGCGAGTGCCTCTGGAAATTCCCGAAGGTGGCGAGTTTGCGTTGGAGTCCTCTGGTACACCGGACATGTCCGGTGGTGCACCGGACACTGTCCGGTGGCACACCGGGCAGTCCGGTGCGCCAGACCAGAGGTGCCTTTGGTTGCCTCTTTGCTCCTTTGTTGAATCCAAAACTTGATCTTTTTATTGGCTGAGTGTGAATCTTTTACACCTGTATAATCTATAAAATTGGGCAAACTAGTTAGTCCAAAGATTTGTGTTGGGCAATTCAACCACCAAAATTATTTAGGAACTAGGTGTAAGCCTAATTCCCTTTCACGCGCAACATAGAACGGGACTTCGTGCCCGGTCAGAGAAACGTGCACTGCCTCACGGCCCAGCGCGAGGTCCCTGCGGCCGCCAGCCCAACTGATAAACAGCACGACAAGATACAGCTGCAGAGCCAAGACGGGACCAAAACTGTCCCCCTCGATCAGGCCATGCCCAAGCAGACAGTCACTATCAGCGAAGACCTCACCTCGCATGAAGAAGAGAGACTGCTCTACTGCCTGTCAAAGAATAAAGATGTCTTCGCCTGGTCCGCCCTCGACCTGGTCGGAGTCAGCCGATCCATAATTGAGCACAGCTTGGGAATTGACCCTTCGGTGCGACCAAAAAAGCAGAGGCTTCGCAAAATGTCCGACGAAAAGACAGAGGCCGCCAAGGCGGAGGTGCACCGCCTCCTAGAAGCTAAATTCATCGAGCCAGTGGCCTACCCCACGTGGCTCTCAAATGTTGTGATGGTGCATAAAAAAAGCGGGAAATGGCGAATGTGCATAGACTTCACCAGTCTCAACAAGGCCTGCCCAAAGGACAATTTCCCATTACCGCGAATCGACAAAATAGTCGATAGCGCGGCCGGATGCGAGGTCATGTCACTCCTCGACTGCTTCTTCGGTTACCACCAGATATACATGAAGGAGGAAGACAAGGCTAGCACCAGCTTTATAACACCCTTCGGCACATATTGCTTCATCAGAATGCCGGAGGGACTCAAGAACGCCGGGTCAACCTTCTCCAGACTCACCAAAACAGTACTCGAAGGGAAGGTCGGCAGAAATATATTTACATATGTGGACGACATCGTCGTCGCCAGCAAGAACAAGGAGGATCATCTCGCCGACCTCGCCGAGACATTCGTGAACATGCGAGACGCACGACTCCGCCTAAACCCGGAAAAGTGCGTCTTCGGCGTTCGCCAGGGCAAAATATTGGGCTACCTGGTATCACACCGCGGCATCGAGGCCAACCCAACCAAGATCTAGGCCATCGTAGACATGTTGCCTCCGCAGTCCCCCAGGGACGTCCAACGTCTGACAGGCAGACTGGCCGCCCTCAACAGATTCATCTCCAGGTCCGCCGAGCGAAGTCTCCCCTTCCTCAAAACACTTCGCGGTGCAAAGAACTTTGCCTGGGGACCGGAGCAGGCAGCGGCCTTCGCCGCACTAAAGCAGTACCTGTCGGAGCTGGCCATCCTCACAAGCCCCGACTCCTCGCTCCCCCTATTGCTCTACGTCGCGGCTTCGCCGCATGCTGTCAGCGCGGCACTAGTGCAGGAGCAGATAGTCGAGGGCGTGGTCAGGCAGTGCCCTGTTTACTATGTCTCCGAGGTGCTGACACCGTCCAAGTGCAACATGACAGAGCTGGAGAAGATTGCCTACACAGTCGTTATGTCTTCGCGCAAACTGCGCCACTACTTTGAAGCATTCAAGGTTCAAGTCACCTCAGACAGGGGGCTCGGCGAATTATTCAGAAACCCGGAGGCATCGGTAAGAATTGCCAAGTGGGCAGCCGAACTGTCCGGCTACCACATCAGCTTCGAGCCCAGGATAGCCATCAAGTCGCAAGTCCTGGCAGACTTCGTCGTCGACTGGACTGGGCCAATAACACAACCAGACCCGTCCACAGAGAAGGTTTGGACGATCCATTGCGACGGCGCATGGTGCCATGCGGGGGCAGGCGCCGCTGCAGTCATCACCTCACCGGCAGGGGTCAAGCACAGATATGCAGCACGCCTCAGCTTCACTCTGGAATCCGACAGATGCACAAATAATATAGCAGAATATGAAGCAGTTATCCTCGACCTCCGCAAGCTAAGGGCCCTCGGAGTCACCACCTGTATCATCAAAACAGACTCCAAGGTAGTTGCCGGCCAAGTCGAAAAAGACTATGCAGCAAAGGACCCCGCGCTCATGTAGTACCTCGCGGCCATCCGAAGTCTCGAAAAGCAATTCAAGGGGTTCACCTTGCAGCATGTGGATAGAGCCAAAAATGAGGAGGCTGACGCATTGGCCAAGGCCGCCGCGAGGGGCGAGTCCTTGCCCTCCGATGTGTTCTTTCATACCATCGGCACGCCAGCCGTCCGGAGCCCCGAAGGGCTCCAAATAACTAATGACAGCGAGGGCCACCGTATAGTCAACCTAATCATGACCGAAGACTGGCGGGCACCAATAACCCTGTTCCTACAGGGGTACTATCATCCAACCGACGTCAGTGAGGCCAAGCGCCTCAGATATCGAAGCCGGGACTTCGCACTGATTGAAGGCCAACTCTACAAGAAAGGGGTCAGTCAGCCAATGCTTAAGTGCGTCACCGAAACCGAAGGCATGCAGATCCTACGTGAAGTCCACAGCGGAACGTGCGGCTCACATGCGGGGCCAAGGGCCCTAGCTGCTAAGGTGATCCGCCAGGGTTTTTACTGGCCCGCAATGATTTGCGCCGCAAACCGGGTCACAAGGTCCTGCGAAGCCTGCCAGAAGTTTTCTCCTCGGTCAGGCAGCCCCTCGCAGTATACAAAGCTGATCGCCCATACATGGCCTCTCCAGCGCTGGGGCCTGGACATTGTCGGGCCCCTGCCCACCGCTCAGGGGAACCTTAAGTTCGCCTTTGTCGCTGTCGAGTACTTCACCAAATGGATCGAGGCGAGGGCTGTTTCTACAATAACATCAAAGACAGCCCAAAAATTCTTCTGGCAAAACATTGTTTGCCGCTTCGGAGTACCGTCCGAACTAACAGTTGACAACGGCAAGCAGTTTGACAGCCAAGACTTCAAGGATTTTTGTTTCTCCATCGGCACCAAGCTTGCCTTCGCCTCAGTCTATCATCCGCAGTCCAACGGGGTCGTGGAACGCGCCAATGGGAAAATCTTCACAGTTGTTAAGAAGATGCTCCTTGATGAGAAAAAGGGCAGATGGACCGATTTGTTACCTGAGGCAGTCTGGGCACTAAACACGACTGAGTGCAGGGCGACTGGGTTCACTCCCTTTCGCCTTCTATACGGATCGGAGGCCATGACCCCGCAAGAAATAAAGCATGGGTCCCCGCGAACAGTCCCGTCAGCCGTCCCCGACGTGGACGAGCCAACTTCAAAGGATCTCATTGACGGAGACCGAGTCTTCGCCCTGCAGGCCCTAAACAAATATCAAGCCCAGACCAAAGCATGGCGCGACCACACTGTCATCCCGAGGGAGTTCAGCGAAGGGGACCTCGTACTCGTCCGGACAGCTCGGACGGAGTCCAAGGGCAAGCTGGAGCCCAAGTGGGAGGGCCCCTTCATAGTCAAGACAAAAGCTTCCCCCAACGCTTACAGGCTCACAACGCCAAACGGCGAGGACCTGGAGCACTCCTGGAACATCGACAACCTCCGCAAATTTTTTGTTTGATTCTTCAGGGCCGATTTCGCCCTTGTAACCCGCAAAAACAATCTTGTACCGGCCCGCACTCTTTTCCTCCCGGGGGTGAGGTTTTTAACGAGGCGGAGCCATGTAATATATGTGTGAAAAATCCCCCGCAAAAACATGCGTCGAAAAAAGACCGCGACGACGGTCTTCGACATTCGACCAATACGAGGTCACTGCGAGGCTAAGCGATAGCCACCCTCGCGTGCGACAAGTCCGCGCAGAAGTCGCCTAAGGGTGCAGCCGGACTAGCACAACAAGTGCGAAAAAACCAAAGTCTACCACGAAGACTGTCCGCGCAAAAGTCGCCCAAGGGTGCAGCCGGACTAGCACAACAAGTGCGAAAAAACTGAAGTCTACCGCGAAGACTGTCCGCGCAGAAGTCGCCTAAGGGTGCAGCCGGACTAGCACAACAAGTGCGAAAAAACCGAAGTCTACAGCGAAGACTGTCCGCGCAGAAGTCGCCTAAGGGTGCAGCCGGACTAGCACAACAAGTGCGAAAAAACCGAAGTCTACAGCGAAGACTGTCCGCGCAGAAGTCGCCTAAGGGTGCAGCCGGACTAGCACAACAAGTGCGAAAAAACCGAAGTCTACCGCGAAGACTGTCCGCGCAGAAGTCGCCTAAGGGTGCAGCCGGACTAACACAAGTGCGAAAAAACCGAAGTCTACCGCGAAGACTGTCCGCGCAAAAGTCGCCTAAGGGTGCAGCCGGACTAGCACAACAAATGCAGAAACAACAACATCAAACCGTCCGCGCCAAGACCGACCACAATCACACCAGCACCGCATAGCAAAACACACCAGACAAAGTGTACAACGCCTTCGCAGGCATAGACAAGCGAGGGCACACAACTACATCATAACAAGCCTTTACACACATACAAGCGAGGGCACCACACCCTACATCGGCTCAACCTTAGGAATAATTCCCATCTCCCTATAATTAAATAACATTATCCTAAGCTCTTCACCCGCAAAAAGACTTCGCAGGTCCCCTTCACCTGTACTCTCGGCGGCCGGCAAAGACAGCAGTTCCCGCCGGCCAGCCCTACTCACACGAAGCCGAGCCCCCTCCGCCACACTAACTCTACGCTTCGCAACTGCCCTTCGTCGTCGTCGCCCAGTGCTAGGACCCGGCACATCTCCTGCGTCCGCGGCGTGCGGCGAAGCCTCCGCCGCAGCCACATCCAAGGCCGCAAAGTAGTCCAAATCCTCCTCCGACGACTCCTCAGTCCACTCAACCGAGCTCCCAGAGTCAGCAAAATCAGAAAACTCAGATAAAGATCCACCACATTCATTACTACCTTCCGCGGTCGACGCCGCCAAAAATTTAGTAGTAGCGGTTGCGTGCGCAGGCCCAAAATCTTGAACCTGCGCAGCAACCAAAATTCAGCAACATGTACAAATTCCACCAACCCTCTACACCCACTACGCCACCTGCGAAGGCCCTGACGTTGCGGGAGCCTCCGCCGCCGGCTCCGTCGTTGCTTCCGCTGTCGTTTCCGCCGCCACCGCCACGGGATCTTCAGCACTCGGCACAGCAACTGCGGGGGCATCAGGCGCGCCTTCGGCGACCCCTAGGGGAAGGTCTTCGCCGGCCGCAGCAGATGCGGAGGCATCCGGTGCGTCTTCCGCAGTCTCTGGGGTCGGCTCCAGGGCGGCCCCAGGCACGGCCTCCGCCGGGGTTGGCTTCGGGTCAGGCGGCGCGCTGTTCAACGCCCCGAAGTCGTCCACCCTCTCGCCACGCGCCACCTAAGACAAAACACACAAAATTCAGCACACACACACACAGCCCACATACAACAAACACAAAACAAACGAACACGTTACCTGAGCCCTCGCCGTCTCGGCCCGCTCCCTGACCACCTCGCGACCATGCGCACCCCACATCCGGTCGTAGATGGCTCCGACGGATTCCTTCACTACGGGGTCCTCAACCTTAAAGATATCTCGCTCGAAATCTTCATCGGCTTGGTCGAAGACCTCGAAGTGTCGGCACCCTTCGCGGGAGAGCGCATTCATCGCCCCCTCGCAGGTGACCAGGGAGGCATACGACATAAACCCCTCCACGACAGTGGGGAGTGCTTGCATTTCCTCCTGCACCCACTCCAGGCAGCGAAGTCCGGCCTCTCGGTCCGGGACTTCGAATTCACCGGTCCCCGCGCCCAGCTCACGGTATGTATCCATGAGCTGTTTGTGCGTCCGCTCTGCCTCCGCGCGCGACACGGCCTCGGCCCTCTCCATGCGGCTCTCCAGGGCGGTGAGCCGCTCCTGCAGCTGCTCGGCGCGCTCCCTGGCAATGTTGCCCTCCGCCCGCGCCAATTTGGCCTCTGCCTGCGCAGCCTTCTCCTTGGCGAGGGCCTCGTTGGTCTCCCTCCTCTCCGCCGCCAGCTGGCGCCGGAGGTCAGCCTTCTCCTTCTCCAGTACGGCCACCTTGTCCGTCAGCTTACGGCACTTGCTGTCGGCGGCCGATTTTTCACGGACGGCGTCGGCGTGTTGTGTCCGAAGTCTCTCGACTTCGGCAGACACAGCCGCCGTGAGGGCCCCCGACGCTGTACGGTTGGCGAAGTCAGCCACCTGCAGAACACACGTAAGGCCGCGGCCTAAAAAAAACACACCTCCTTCAGCCGGCGGGACGCCTGACTCAGCGCCTCCGTCACCTCCTCCAGCCGGCGGGACGCAGCGCCCGCCTCATCCCTGATAACCGCGAAGGCCGACGCCTCGCCTCCGGCGCTAAGAGCCCCGCCCTTCGCCTTCGGCACCACGACAGCCGTCGTGGTCGCCGCGGCAGGCGCAACTATAGCAAGTTGGCCTTCGTCGGACCCTGCGACGTACCGACGAATAAATTATATACGAAAAAAAAACGAAGCCAACGACTTACCACCAAGATAGTCGTCCACACTAATATTATTGGCGAAGTCGGCGACGCGTTTGCCTGGCAACGACAACGCTCCGGCCGCCTTCGCGACCTCCGCCACTCCGCCGGCAGGCGGCACCACCTTTGTCGATTTGGAGCCTCCGGCGCCTGCCGTTGCCTCCGGCGCCTTGCTAGATGCAGGGGCGCCCGACTTCGCCGCCAGCGGCGGCTTGCCTCCGCCAGGGGCCGCCGCCTTCGCAGCCCCCCGCTGCCTCTTCGGCCTGGCTTCAACGAGCCTGACGGCCGCCTGCCGCTTTTGTGCAGCTCCCTGGCGATCCTTGTCCATCACTGCCGACACAACAGCAGCAATATTCCGCCTGTAAGGAAAAACTCTCCATTTGCGAACCATGCGAGATGTAAAAGAGTCTTCGCCAGCCGCGCAGGGGATAGGAACATTCCTAGGCCAACAACCCCCGGTAACCCTCAGCATCCGAGCCGAAGACTCCCGGAGCTCGGGCGAAGACATCCTTCCCCCGGGGGCCGCGCACGTCCTCATCAGCTCTCTAGCAAAACCATCAGAAACCCCAAGACCTCCCATAACAGTACCTAATTTTCTCTTTATAGAGGATGGGGCGGCCGCCGGCGCAGGGTCGCCTCCAATCTCCACCGCCGGCTTCTTCCCACGGCGGTCCGCATCGTCTTGACCAGGGTAGCCGTCATATGGCAATTGATTTAACTCGAACACCCTGTTCAAACGGTCATTCGACCCACGGATATCCCAACTGCGCGGGCCCTCTGTCCTCGGCACATAACGCCCAACGAGCCGCACCGCCCCATCCTCCGCCTCACGCACAAAGGCGGCCGGGTCGCGGTTTTGCAGATTCAGTACGAAGGCAGGACTTCGCACCATCTTCCCACCATGGGAAGGCATCTGGCGAGGGCACACTTCGCCCAACGCCCAGCCATGCGCCAAGGGCAATACCCCGTACGCCACAAATTCTTCAACCAAGTCGCGCCCACTGCTCAGGCCGGCGGCGCACTGAAGGGCCCCTTCGTCCACATCTCCCTCCGCCACTTCAAAGGGCGGGTACGCTGAGTAAAAATGAGAACACATCTCGGACACGGGGAGTCCCTCATGGCCTTCGACGGTACCCTCGGCAACGTAAAACCAAAATTCATTCCAGTTGCCCCACTTGTTGCGGGCGCAAGGAACCAACTCGACCATCTGCATCGTGGTCTTGCCGGTCTTCGGCGTGAATGTGCAGGACCCGAACTGAGCGACTTCGTCCCCAATCATCTTCTTCTGCCAGTGCAAACAATAATACTTCGCAAAAACTTCGACCGATGGCTGTCCGCCGTACGAAGTCGTCGCCCAGACATACTTCGACAGGGCCACCATGGCATTCGGTGTCAGCTGATGTATTTGAACGTTGAACCTGCGCAGGACTTCGCCAACAAATCGGTGCGCAGGCAAGCGGAGTCCGGCGGCGAAGAACGCCTCAAAAACAACCAACTCGCCCTCCGGCTCGGGGACTTCCTCCGTCCCCGGGACACGAGCAACTCCGCCGCCGAAGTAACCCAACCGCTGCATGTCCTGCACGCGGACCGACGACATCCGCGACACGCCGAAATCAACAGAATCGCCGGCGCGCAACTCCTCCGCCATCGAACTACTCAGCGTCTCCCCAGACGAGGCGGCGGCCGACGGCGAGGGATCGGCCGGCGGCGTAGCGGCAGCGGAAGAAGACGAGGACGGCATCGCTACGTACCGTCGGCGGCGACGGGCGGTCTGCTTCACTCGAGCCAGATCTCCGGCGAACAAGAGCACGGCGGGCAGACGAGCAGCAAGGCGGCGAAAAAGGGCGGCTAGGGTTTTCACGGAGCGTGGAAAGCGAAGTTCAAAGAGCACCGACCCCCGCCCCCTTTTATAGACAGGGCGCGACGCTTCGGGAAACCCGCACTCCAACAGGGCGCGACGCTTCGGGAAACCCGCAATCCAACAGTACGCCGTCAATCAACGGTCACGTCAAAAACCCCCGCGGAACCACTTCGAGCGAGGGCAGCGTCTCCGCCATCTAGCGACGTCTTCGGCACCAGGTGACTTTGTCGAACTGGTCCCTCGGAGGGCAAATGTTGGGGCGAAGGCAAAGCCGCCACCCTTCGCTCGAAGTCTTCGCCGTTGTCGCTGGTCCGACGGAGACAAAACGGGCAGGGATATCCTTCGCTCGGTACGACATCAGACGAAGGCCTGCGACGAGGTCTTCCCACCGTGCGGCCTCGTCCAGTTCAGAGGCCCACGTGCGATCCGGCCCATTGTAACGGGCCCTGCGTGACCGCTGTGTGTTACAGGCCTCATTTGTAAAGGCATTCCTGTAATTACAGTCTGTAACCCTGCTTTATGGGAATATTCTGGGGATAACCTGGGTAGCTGAGGGCACATGCGTCCTTAACCCAAGGCGCTGGGCGCTCAGGTACCTATAAATACCCCCGCACTATGCCCGTGAGAGGGCAGATTAACAGAGTTATTGCCTTCTAGCACGTAACCCTATTGTCGTCACTGTTCACCCTTGTTGGCCTCCTTGCGACTGAGATCAAGTTCCAACAGAGAGCATGTCTAAACTAAACTTTATTCAATACCACTATACAACCCACCAGTTAAACTTTGCAAAACCCACACAACCAAATCACTCCTACACTTATAACCTCACATAAATCCATAAAACAAATTGCACCCACACATAACACACACTCAAACCAATGGTTCATCCTGTAATTTATATGTGTATTATTATTGAAAATTCTGTTAATTTACATTTTTCTATTTTTTTTGCTCTGAAAATTCTTATTTTCGGTGGCCATGACACAGGCCGCCCAAATAGACGATTGAGCTTTCGGCGGCCGACGAGATAGCCGTCGAAAATAGACAATTTTCGATGGCTTAGGTCTAACCTCGAAAATAATAGCTTATTTTCGGCTATTTTTTGGCGGCAAGAAACCGTCGAAAATAGCTTTTATGTCACGAAAAATAAGTTATGTTTATTGGCATAAGGCTTATTTTCAATGATTCCTAGCCGTCTAAAATAGATTTTGTTACTGTAGTGACCGTAAGCAGAATCAAACAAGTACTCGTGGCGCTGGATCCCAAGACTCCACTTGAAACGTATGACTTTCATAATAAATCCATGAGATTTCAAATTACTGACGATGGGTGCGAGAGAGAAATCCATCTGATTTCATGAAAGAACATGTGTTATGACGATCAGTATCCTCCTTATTGGTTGCCGGCAGTCACAGGGTCTCCCTCGTTACTTTCCATTGTATGCAGACCAACAAGCATAAAATGGCTTTGCGTGCATCGGCAGGCTGGGGCGTAGCCCGAACTCAGGTGCGGTCAACATTTGTGAGGAGCCTAGGTCTTAGGAGATGGGCAACCAATCATTACATGTGCATGCAGTGCACGTAGCAGTAGCCCATGCCGCACCAGGTGATGGCGTGAGCCGCCAGCGCAGAGGAGATGACGGCGACGTCCGACAACCGACATGGAGGTGATGATGCACATCTCACTCCCAGGTCCCAACTTCCCATGCCCAACGGCGCCTCCCCGTGATCTCAAAGGCCGCCGCTATGTGTCATCGTGTGGCTCCCTGCTAGGTGCTGCTGACCCCTGGTTCCCAGTCCACCAGTCCATTAGAAGATCAGAATCTGAACTCGCCCCACCCGGCAGCCAAGAGCCAAGAGAAGGAATTCGGAATTCCTCACCGTACCAGGACCGGATCAGAATCTTTTGTCTTCTGGACAAATAGATAGGTTTTGCTATGCAGGATATAGAGCTGCGGCTCTAGTGCCAATGGTGCTCTATAAGACTAAAAAAACTATTTTTATATTGTCCTGTACTGTAGAATATACAGTTCGGAGAGTAAAGTTTAAATATATGTACGTAGATAGTGCTAGAGATAGTTTAAGATGAATCCAACCTAAAACAAATTATTGCAAAGTCTCGAGGCATATACTGAAAATGTATTTTTTAAGAAGGAAGAACTCTGGGAAAAAAACAAAAACACACAAAAAAATCAGGGTAGGTCAAAGACCTAATTACGCAATTTGAATCAGAGGATACACACTACAGGAAAACGACCAGTTTCCAACGGCCTGCACTGTTTCCGACGGTTCCTAGGGTACCGTCGGAAATAGGACTATTTCCGACGGCCTACAGCCAGCCGTCGGAAATAAGCTTATTTCCGACGGCCCACCACCTTAGCCGTCGGAAATAAGGAGAGTCTCTAACGTCCGTTACCCCGCGCACGCACGCACACAACGCACACGCACCCACGCGTCCGCCGCCACACGCACAGCGCGCCGCCGCAGCCCGCACATCGCGCCGCCGCAGCCCGGGGGGCTCGCCAGAGCCGCCGCCGGTCGGGGGGCTCGCCAGAGACGCCGCCGGCGCCCTTGGACAGCGCCGCCCGTGGCCGCCGCCGCCCGGGGGGCTCACGCGCCAGCAGAGCCGCCGCCGCCGCCCCTGGCCAGCGCCGCGGTGGACGCCGCCGCCTCCCCGCCCCTGGCCAGCGCTGCCCGTGGCCGCCGGGACCTCCCCGCCTTGGGCCAGCGCCGCGGTGGACGCCGCCGCCTCCCCGCCCCTGGCCAGCGCCGCCCGTGGCCGCCGGGACCTCCCCGCCTTGGGCCAGCGCCGCCCACGCCAGAGGCCGCCCCTTGCCCAGGTCGCCTCGCTCCCTGCCCTTGGCCGGCGCCGCTGAGCCCAGGCCACCTCGTCGCAGGCCGAGGCCGCTGTGGTCCGCGCCCCGAGACCACCGCCGTCGTCCACAGCCTCCGCGGCCGTTGCCCCGAGGCCGCAGCGGCCCGCCGCCGCATTACCCGAGGACGCAGCCGTCCCCGAGCCCGAGGCCGTCGTCGAGTCTTGTCACGTGATCGCGCGCACGTGGCCGTTCGCACGGGGCCGAACGCGGCCGCACGTGAGCGCGCGCACGCAGCTTCACACCGGTCGCAGCCGTCACTCCTGTGGGCAATTCAGGTAATTTTTAACTTTATTAATGTCATGTTGTAGTATAATGTGATGCTGTAGTATAATTTGATGTGATGTTGTAGTATAATGCGATACTATACTAAAATAGGTTTAAACTTATGCGTCACCCGTTTCGGTCCAACACATTGCTTAATAAAGTAGTGTGTTGTACCGAAATTGTCCCTTTTTGGACAGCCTTAGAGTGAACGACATATCAAATATGATTTATGATTAGTCAATGAGTTTGAGTGAGATTTCGACAGCATAACCCTCTTGTTCTCCGTTGCACCATTACGGGCGTGCAATGGAGAACAACGGGGTTATGCTGCCGAAATTTCGTTCAAACTCATTGACTTATCATAAATCTGTGATATGTCGTTCACCCTTAGGTGGGTTTAGGAACTATCCTTTCCTATAATTATAGGACCACCGGCTGATAATATATCTAGAAATTAATGAACTTGTCTTGATCTTTAATTAGTCGAACGATGGGTGATAGTCGTCGCTGGATGTATGAAGGCTGGCGAAAAATGATCCTTCGCTTGAGTGGATACAGAAAACCGAAGGTTTTATCAATCGTGTTTTTTCTTCGTCAAGAAATGGTCGAGTGTGGTGCCCATGCAGTGTTTGCAAAAATTATCAACGTCAAACCAAGAAAGAGATGTCTGGTCATCTTTGCAAAAATGGCTACGTGCCAAATATGAAGTTTGGGTGCATCATGGTGAGGAGCTTCCCCGTGGATATGCTCCAGAAGGTCAAGACGATTTTGACCCGGATTTAGACCGAATGGAGGAGATGGTTCAGGATTTAAGAGAGGATCCCGATTTAGTGTTTCCAGATAATCCTGAGGATCCTCAACCGCCGGAAGTTAAAAAATTCTTTGAACTTCTCAAGGCAGCAGAAGAGCCGTTGCACGAACACACGAGAGTAACCATTCTTGCTTTTGTGACGCGACTTATGGCTATCAAGTCTAAGTTCGCATTCTCCATCAACTGCTTAAATGAACTTTTGAATTTGATCAACGACGTATTACCACCAGATCACAAAATGCCCAAAGACGTGTATCAGTCAAGAAAGTTACTCTCTGGCTTAGGTATGGAGTATCAAAAAATTGATGTTTGTCCAGATAACTGTATGCTTTTCTGGAAGGAAAATGAAAAATTAGACAAATGTTTGAGATGCAGCAAATCAAGGTTCGTTGAGGTCGTAAATGAAGATGGAGATAAATTGACAACAGAAGTAGCAAAGAAGCAACTTCGTTACATGCCTCTCACGCCTCGTGTAAAACGGTTGTTTCTCTCAAAAAACACCGCTAAGCAGATGAGATGGCACAAAGAACGTGACCGCGAGAACCCTCAAGTTATGATGCACCCATCTGATAGTGATGCGTGGAAGGCGCTTGATGATTTTGATTCGGATTTTGCTAGTGAAGCTAGAAATATTCGAATCGGGTTGGCGACGGACGGGTTCTCACCTTTCAATATGACCGCATCGCCGTATTCTTGTTGGCCTGTATTTGCAGTTCCATACAATCTTCCACCTCACCTTTGCATGAAATACGATTACATGTTTCTGTGTCTAATCATTCCTGGACCAGAACACCCTGGAAAACATCTCAATGTAATGTTGGAACCTTTAGTCGATGAGTTGAAAAAATTGTGGGAAGGAGTCGAAGCTTACGATTGCTACAAGAAAGAGAGATTCAATCTTCGAGTTGCGTACTTGTGGTCGATTCATGATTTCATGGCCTACGGTATTTTTGCTGGATGGAGTTGTCATGGAAAGTTGACTTGTCCAATATGTGGTAAGGATACAGATTGTTTTCGTCTTGAGTTTGGTGGGAAGATCTGTTACTTTGATTGCCACAGATGTTTCTTGCCTCTCGATCACCCGTTCAGATTTGAGGCAAATCAATTTCGAAAAGACACCATTGTTACCAAAGGCCCACCGAAGCGTTTGAGTGGCGCAGAGATTCATGCTGCGCTCGATAATTTGAAACCAGACGGTACTGGTTACCTGGGATTTGGAATAGAACATAATTGGACACATAAATGTTCTTTGTGGGAACTCCCTTATACGGAGGCCTTGATTCTGATGTACAACATTGATGTCATGCACCAAGAGCGGAATGTTGCTGAAAGCATTATTAGTACATGTATGGATTTTCCCGATAAAACCAAAGATAATATAAAGGCCAGAAAAGATTTACAGAAAATTTGTAACCGACCAAGCCTAGTCTTGCTTCAGAGTGGTGCTAAGCCACGTGCGTCATTTAGTCTAAAATCTAAGCAAAAGAAAGAGGTGATGGTGTGGTTGAAAAACTTAAAATTTCCAGATGGGTATGCCGCGGGATTCAGAAGGTCCGTGAATTTGAGGACAGGAAAAATGAATGGATTGAAGAGTCATGATTATCACATTATTATGGAAAGATTACTTCCTGTAATGTTTCGGGGTTACTTGAATAATGATGTGTGGACGGCGTTAGCTGAGTTAAGCTACTTCTATAGACAACTTTGTGCTAAAGAAATTAAAAAAGATGTGATGGAGAAATTAGAGAAGGAGATTCCGGTCCTTATTTGCAAATTGGAAAAAATATTTCCCCCTGGATTCTTCAATCCGATGCAACATCTACTTGTACACCTTCCATATGAAGCTAAGATTGGGGGTCCTGTGCAGTATAGATGGATGTATCACATAGAAAGGGCACTTAAGAAGCTTAGTGCAATGGTTGGCAACAAGGGAAGAGTTGAAGGGTGTATTGCTGAAGAATTTAAATATAAAGAGATATCAGCCTTCACGAGTGTATACTTTGCAGAAGAACACAATGTAAATGCACCTACATTAAGGTATAATGTTGATCAAGCTGGTCCATGCAGTAAACTCAAAATTTTGTCATTCGAGGGAAAGACAGTTGGAGCATCAACTGAATATCACATTGGACGTGAAGAAAAGTTGGATGCATTACTCTACATGTATGAAAACATGGAAGAGATGACTCCATACTTCAAGTAAGCATAGATTTTCAAAATTGAAGAGCAACATGTGCTCATTACTCCTCGTAACTCTTTTATTTACTTTTTTTTCAACAGAGAGTACGAACGACAGAATAAGGGTAAACTGTCGACGAGGCTGTATGAAATCATGCTTCGCGAAGGAAAAGAAGGCACTCCCAATTTCATTAATTGGTTTCGAGTTCATGTAAATATCACATCCGTTTTCTTATGTGTTCATATAGTTTATCTTTTTAATAGTTCCTCCTATTGATCTATATTCGTAACTGACAGTGCGAAAAAACTTCCAACGTTGACGAGGACTTACGTCAGATGTCACGTGCACTTGTCAAAGTCAGAAGCTATGGTCGTTATGATGTCAAGGGATATCGTTTTCGTTCAACCAAATTTGAATGTACTCGACCGTTAGCTGCGACAACAAATACTGGTGTGGTATGTTGGTCTTTTGATGAGCAAGGAAGGGAGATGAATTATTATGGAACTATCAAAGATATATTGGAATTCGACTTCGCTGGGGGAAAAAATCTGAAAGTTATGTTCTTCAAATGTGATTGGATCGATCCTAAACATGGGATACGACAAAACCAATTTGGTATGGTAGAAGTCAAACACGAGCGTATAATGACTCGTGGTTGTAGTAAATTTGTTCTTGGTTTTCAAGTGGACCAAGTGTATTATATGTCATATCCCTGTATCGATCTTAAAGACTGGTGGGTAGTGTACAACGTAAATCCCCGTGAAAGATTATATTTAAAGGGTGATACAAGTTATCGACAAAATGAGGTGGAAGCTGATGTTGAAGAAATTTATCAAGAAATTGAAGTTCCACCCATTTTTAATATAGAAACAACAATGGAGCCAGATTCAGTAGCGGGCGATCTTAATGATGTAATAGTTCCTCCAAAAAGGAAACGAAAGTCGAAGAAGAAAAAGACGCCCGAGAGAAAGTCGACGCGCTTGAGAAGACAACAAATTAATCCTGATTTCGAATATGATTAAGAAGTAAATATTTATTTTGATGAATTAAAATTTAATTTATTGTTATACTATGTTGTTATCTCTTTATTGTTATACTAATATAATTTTCAATATGCAGGATGGCGGCTCGAAAGTTGAAGAATTTTGTGAAGGGCATGACGAAGGGCTCTTCTTCTTCTTCAGGAAGAAGCAAAGCACAGGAGTGTCTGTTCCAGGGTACCGAGTCGCTCTCGAGCAACAGACGACAGGCTTTGATGGAACATCTTCCACCTAATATGCATGGACAGGTGTGATTACTCTAAATTATTATTTTATTTCAATATAGTAATGTTTATATGAATCTAATGATTAAAGTGTTTCATGTGCAGGATGTTAACGAGACTCGAGAGGAGGAGGCGAGGGGTGAGGATGCGGCTGATTACGATGCGGCCGATGCAGACTATGAGCAGGAAGATGATGCTGGAGGTGGAGGTGGAGATGGGTGGTCTTCCGGTGGTGGTCAGTTTGAGGGTGGATGGTCAGCAGGCGGATGGGACTCATGGCCTAGCAGTGATGCTGGAGCTTCTAGTGGTGGAGGGTCTTCTCGGGCACGGAAGTCGAGGAAAACACATTGGGTGCCTCCTCCTAAAGTTCCTGCTCGTGAGGAGGATAAGATTTTGATCGTACCGTGTGGCGACGAGTGAGTTGATTCTAATGTTAAATATTTGTTCATGCATTATATGAAATTTGTTAATGCTTCTTTTGTACAATGTGGTTGCAGGTCTTGGATTGATGCATCTTTTCAAGGTCAAGGACGTCGCACATAGGTGAATAAAGTTTTGGGAAGTATATGCAAATATCTCTGGCCTGGTGTAGTGATGGAGAAAGGCGTTGAGGTGCCTTGTATGTCTTGGGATCAGTACGGGCTCGCGTTCAATGCGGAACATAGGAATGCCCAAGGTGCTGTGTGGCATGAGTTCTGGGTATGTTCTCTAGCCCAACTTGAATTGATTCAACTATACAATGTGCTAAAAATCTTGTTTCTTGTTTTTTTCAGAAACGTTACAAGTTGCCTGAAGATGGAAGTATGAACGATCGTGCACGGATCGTTTTTAACAAGAGCGCGACTACCTTGGTTAGGGATCAGATGTATTATGCTCGGATCCAGGTCACTTCTAATTACATATTAAGGCAGGAAGGACGTCAGCCACGTTCCAAAAGTGAGGCATCAAACAAATACTTAACCGAAGAAGAATATCTTGAGGTAAATTGTTTTTATCCTAATTCATGTCCAAGTGTTAGTACTAACAATACATTGGATCGAAATAAAGTTTTCAGACTCGGTGCCATGGATGGCATCAAATGAGGCTGGTTGGCGGGCTGTATGCAAATATTGGGCAACAGATGGATTTAAAGGTGTTTCAATGAGAAACAGCTCAAATCGTGGGCATGATGTTCACCACAGATATGGTGGTGATGGCCACGTTCGTTTGGCAAAGCGCATGGTAAGTGTAATTTATGGTCGTGCATATCATGAATCTTCTATGTGTTTATGTTATTTTCTCTTACCTGTAGGAAGCTAGTTCTGGTGTTACGCCGAGTGATGTTCAGGTTTACCTTAGAGGTCACAGGGGGTCGGATCCTACAAATCCAGAACAGTTGTGTTCTCAGTCAGCTGCTGAGCGTGTGGTGAGACTTTCGCAACTAGTTACAATGCACTTCTATTCTAAGAGTCGAGAAAAATATAACTGCATTATTTATTATTTGTCAGGCCTCATATGGTGCTTCCATGATGTCGGAGCATGGGCAAGACTATGATTGGATGAATCAGCCTATCGATCCTCAGGTTGTGTATGCTAGTGGAGGCGGAAAACCTCATGGACGGTGAGTTTGCTATTATTAATTCGTCGATTTGATCTTTTCTAACATGATATGTTGCGTGTTTAACTTCTTTCTATTTTTTCTAGTTACCCCATGTTTGGTAGTGTTATCGACTCGACTCAGGTGAGGCCTGAAAGGTCTCGTCCATCGAGGTCGTCTAGCCGTGGTCCTCGCTCTAGTACCCAAGGAAACGCCGAGCTGATCCGGATGCAGGAAGCTTTGAGGCGGCAGGAGGAGTATAACAAGCAACAACAAGAGTATTGGGCTGCTCAATTTGCACGACAGCAGGAGATGATGCAGGTAATTAGATCCTCGTGAGCCTCTACTATAATTGGAGCACATATTTTCTAATATATCCTCGTAACATAGCTTTCAATTTTTTTCAGCAAATAGCACTAGGGCAACGTCCAGATTTTTCAGCGATGACTATGCCACCTCCTCCACCTATCCCGCAGTTTGTACCGACTCCACAATTTAGTTGGCCCACACCTGCACCTCAGGTTATATTACTTGACTTTTTCTTTTGACGTTGCATAACAAGAATTTAACTACTAACACATTTTTTTGAATGTTGTAGGTCCCTCCAGGAAACTTGCTAACTCCGGGAAATGAGGACTCTGAAGATGCGGTCGCTTCTTTTGTGGACGGTCTTCTAAACAGTGGAGGAGCTAGCGGATCAAATCAACCACATCCATTTGATCAACCTCCTCCATTTGAGTAGCCTGTCTGCTTGTGTGTTTCTCGTACTATGGACTTGTGAACTTGTGGTATTGGGAACTTGTGTTATTGTGAACTTGTGAACATTGTGAATTTGTGAACATTGTGAACTTGTGCTTTAACTTGTGAACTTGTGTTATTGTGTGTTTCATGTGGTATTGTATGTGATTCTGGATGAAAACTGGATATTGTGTGCAGATTGAATTTGTGTGATTGTTTGTAAAACAAAAAGCAGGCAAATTCTGTTTCTCTGTTTTTTAATTACTTCCGACGGCCGCTTATTTCCGACGGGGCCGTCAGAACTAAGCTGTGACGGCGTCAGGCGCCGGCGGCCGGCCGTCTGCGGGGCCCACCTCGCTTTATTTCCGACGGCTCCACCCTGGCCGTCGGAAATAAGTTTACTTCCGACGGCCCCGTCGGAAACGCTGACACTTCCGACTGGGTATCCGCTACGGCGTTACTTCCGACGGGACCCGTCTTAAGCCGTCGGAAGTAACTACTTCCGACGGTTCAGGACTTATTTCCGACGGTTTAGGCCGTCGGAAACTGGGCATTTTCCTGTAGTGACATTATCCCTTTTTTTTCCTTTTCCATGAACTGTGAGCGTGAGGACAAAAATGTTATGTGGCAACCATTTCATTCCTATTCAATTTGTTCTCTTGCATTTTAGGTTCTTATTTTTTGGATTTAATTTGTGAGAACCCTATCAGTTCATACCATCTCAATGTATCCAAACCAGTAGATGACTACTCCCTCGGTGCTAATTATAATTTGTTTGACTTTTTTATCAAATTTGACTAGTTCGTCTTATTTATTATTATTTTTTTGCAAAAAAATGACAAATTCAAAGCCATGCTTAGTATATTATATGGTAAACGCTATCGCAATAAAAATTAATGATAAGTATAATATTTTTTTGAATAAGACGATCCAGTCAAATTTAGGGTAAAAATGTTAAATGAATTATAAATTAAAACGGAGCGAGTATTAAAAAACCCAGTGACTCCACCGCGGGACGCAACACCCTTTCTTTCCTTGGTGCGTACTCAGGCTATCACCAGATCCGGATGAAAGAGTCCGACCAGCTCGCGACTTCTTTCATCACCCCACAGGACATGTACTGCTACACGACCATGCCCTTCGGATTGCGTAACGCCGACGCCACGTATCAACGTTGCATAAACCACGTGTTCGCGGCCATATAGGCTCGACGGTTGAGGCCTATGTTGATGATATAGTGGTTAAAACAAGAAAAGCCGACAACCTCGTCGCAGACCTAGAAACCGCCTTCGCTTGCCTCCGAGCTAAGAGCATCAGACTCAACCCCGAGAAGTGTGTCTTTAGGGTCTCCCGAGGCATGCTTCTGGGGTTCATAGTCTCGGAACAAGAAATCGAGGCTAATCCGAAGAAGGTCTCGGCAATCACGGGCATGGGGCCAGTAAAAGATGTCAAGGGAGTTCAACAGGTCATGTGATGTCTTGCAGCCTTGAGCCGCTTCATCTCACGCCCCGGCGAGAAGGGTCTGCCCTTGTATCGTCTCTAGCTAAGGTGCACGGGCACCCCTAGCTAAGGCGCAGGGGAAGGCTGCCTCCTAGACTCCACCTCTTGATGAGGCAAGGGGGAAGAGTCCTCCTACTCCTGCTCCTGGCGTCGGTGCTCTTGCTCCTCGTGTAGGAGGCGGTGCAGTATCTCCAGGTGACTCGATTGTCCTGTCACCGTGCGACGCAGTGGACGCTCCGCAAAGCGAGAGGGCAAGTAAGGGATCATCGACTTACGTGCAGTGCATCTAAGATGAGCCATCTACAAAAGATATCGTAAGCACAAGAGTGAGAATAGAACTATATGACCAGCAAGTAAACCAAAAGCAAAGTGAGATAAAAATTTTGTAAGATGAGTATAGACAACAGCAAAACTGAATACTCCCGTCGGCCAAAATAATTCCCGTCGGTTTTTAGGGTTGCCGACGGGAGTTAATTAACTACCGTCGGCCATAACTAAGCCGACGGGAGATAATGTAGCTCCCGTCAGCCTCCGAACTCCCGACGGGAGTTAAATAACTCCCGTCGGTTCGTACATTGGCCGACGGGGTTTAGGGCGGGCCAGGCTATACGCGCCGGCCCACTCGCCCCTCTCCCTTTCGTCGCTCCCGTTCTCAGCTCGCGCGCCTGCGCCGCCCACGCCTCCGCCGACCGCCGCCGCCTGCCCCCGCCGCGCCCGTCCCGTCCCCCGCCGTGGCTTGCCGACGCCGCCTGCCCCCGCCCGCCCGTCCCCGGCGCGCGGCCCCTGTGCAGGCACCCCCGTCGCCCGCTGCCCGTCGCCTGCCCGGCCACCGGCCGGCGCCGCGCCCTCCCCGGCCCCTGGCCTGCCCCGCGCCGACCCCGGCCACCGGCACCGCCTGCCCGTCCCCGTCCGGCCCTCGCACGGCCACCGCCGTTGAGTTCGTGAGTGCAAAGTAAGTATATGGGCGCACGCAGTATATTTATATCGAAAATATGCTTATTCCCGTCGGTTGGTTGGTTGCATTGATTAAGCCGACGGGAGTTAACTACGTTGTGGTAGTTTGATTAGTATGATTAGGGATGAGGCGATTGGTTGCATGTGATTAGTATGATATTGTTGCTACATGTTTTACTTAAGTTGATGATAATTGAAATGTATGAATGGTACTACTTTGTTTTTATTGTTGCTACATGTTTTACTTAAGTTGATGATAATTGAAATGTTTTAATTCATAACGATACACTGTTTATTTGTTTATGCACTTTACTTTATTTTTACCATTATTTTCCTAGAGTTTTAGGGTTAAGTGCGCAGACCAGTAGTTAACCCTAGGCGTCACCCGTTCTGGAAGCACGCACATCATATTTATTCCTATGTTTGGGCCTAATGCACCTGGACAATCTATGGATGCATAGATTGTATAGTTTCATTCGGTCCAAACACAGGATTACTTGTGATGTGCGTGGTTCCGGGATTGTCCACGTATTTGGACAGCCGGAGAATGGGTGTGGCCGCATGTGATTTGTGCACGTGTCCGATGGTCCGAACGAGAATTCGGCAGCATAACCCAGTTGTTCTCCGTCGCACCATGATAGGCGTGTGTTCGGAGAACAGCGGGGTTATGCTGCCGAAATTTCGTTCGGACCATTGGGCACGTCACGAGTCACATGCGGCCGCCTCCATTCTCAGGTGGGTTTATGGCCTTTCATACAGTAGGGTTATCACCTAAGCCACGTGCATCGCTCTTATATGCTGAATTTTTGGTTGGTGGTTTACACAACAGCAAAACTGAGCCATCCTGGTCCACAAACATGGAAGATGACCATGAGTGGATGTATGCTGGTTGGAAGAAGGGCGGATATCACACAAAGGAATGGTTTCAGAAGACAGAAAAGTTTTTAGAGAACGCTCGTGGAGAGTCAACCCACGCTGTGATTAGGTGCCCATGCACCAAATGTGGGAACATCCAGTCACATGACAAGAGAACTGTGGCACTACACCTTTGCAGTCATGGGTATGTTCAAGGTTATAAGGTTTGGGATAAGCACGGCGAGTCACGGAGTATAGTATCAGCACAGATGGAGGTGGATGACGGTGAAAACGTTGATCGGTTGGATCATATGTTAGAAGATATGCAGGCAGAGTTTGTCAACAATCCTGAAGATCCGCCTACAAAAGAGGTTGAAGAGTTGTTCAAACTCCTCCAAGACTTAGAAATGCCTCTGCACGGACACACAACAGTTACCATCCTGCAGTTCGTGACCCGTCTAATGAGCATAAAGTCAAAGTTTGGTTGCTCAGCCAAATGTTATAAGGCGAATTTGGACTTGTTTAGTGATGTCCTTCCTGCCGATCATAAGGTGCCTAAAGACATTTACCGGTCAAAGAAGCTGCTAAAGGCTTTGGGAATGCCATATGAGAAGATCGATATATGCCCGTCCAACTGCATGATATATTGGCGCGATCGTGCGAAACTAGAGAAATGCTTGAAATGTGGCCTGTCAAGGTACATAGAGGTGGTAAACGAAGAATGGGAGAAGGTGACAACAAAGAGGGCACATAAGCAGCTTCACTGGATGCGTCTCACTCCAAGACTGAAACGTCTGTTCTTGGCTAGTAGAATTGCGAGCCGCATGAGGTGGCGCAAGAATCGTAAGCCCCCAAAGGATGGGGTAATGCAGCATCCGTGTGATAGCGACGCATGGAAGGCCTTGGACAGCTTCGATCCAGAATTTGCTAGTGAAGAGAGGAATGTTCGTATTGGGCTGGCGATAGATGGTTTCACGCCTTTCAGTATGACCGCAGCGTCTTACTCATGTTGGCCTGTCTTTGCCATACCGTACAAACTTCCACCTGAAGATTGCATGAAAGATGAGTTTATGTTCTTAACTCTCATCATACCTGGGAAGGATCATCCCGGCGTAAACCTCAATGTTATGCTTGAGCCATTGATTGAGGAGTTGAAAGAGCTTTGGGAAGGAGTGGAGGCGTATGACAGCTTCATGAAGCAAAAATTCAAACTTCGGGCAGCATATTTGTGGTCCATACATGATTATCTAGCGTATGGGATCTTTGCTGGGTGGAGAGTCAGTGGAAGGCTAGGCTGTCCTATTTGTGGAAAAGAAACAGATTGTTTCTGGCTCGATAAGGGTGGGAAGTTCTGTTACTTCGATTGTCATAGGTGTTTTCTTCCTTTGAACCACCCCTTCAGGCTCCAGGCACACGAGTTCAGGAAGGACACCATTGTCACGAAGGAACCCCCGAAGCGTCGCACCGGGTGGGAAATCGCTGAGGAGCTGAGTAATCTAGTGAGAAATGAGGATGGGGATGGGTTTGCAGGTTTCGGGAAGACCCATAACTGGACTCACAAATGTGGCCTTTGGGAGCTCCCTTACATGAGGGCATTGCAGCTCCCGCACAACATCGATGTAATGCACCAAGAGCATAACATGTGTGAAGCACTATTTAACACCGTCATGGATTTCCCAGATAAAACAAAAGACAATTTCAAGGCCCGAGTGGACTTAGGTAACATATGTAACCGCCCAACTCTCATGCTCAGAGAAAATGGAGGCAAGCCTCGTGCTGAATTTGCCTTGAGACCCAATGAACGAAAAGAAGTGATGAAGTGGATGAAAGATTTAAAATTTCCTGATGGTTATGGTGCGGGGTTCAGAAGATCTGTGAACTTGAAAACAATGAAGATCAATGGGTTGAAGAGTCATGATTACCATATAATGATGGAAAGGCTGATCCCAGTAATGTTGCGTGGTTACATTAACGAGGAAGTGTGGAAAGCGATAGCTGAACTTAGCTATTTCTACAGGCAGCTTTGTGCTAAAGAAATTTTAAAGGAGATGATGCAAAAACTAGAGGAATCGGCACTGGTGCTTCTTTGCAAGCTGGAGAAAATATTCCCGCCTGCGTTCTTCAATCCTATGTAGCATCTTCTTATCCATCTCCCATATGAAGCAAAGGTAGGTGGGCTAGTGTGTTATAGGTGGATGTATCCCATAGAAAGAATGTTGAAAAAACTGAAATCAATGGTGGGTAACAAGGCAAAGGTTGAAGGTTGTATAGCAAAGGAGTTCAAATTTAAGGAGATAGCTTTCCTCACAAGTGGTTACTTGACTGAAGACCACAATGTATTTGCCCATACGAAGAGGTACCATGAAGATGAAACGGTGCATCCGTGCAGTCACATTAGCATATTTCAATGGAACGGCAAGGCTGTTGGTCCACCAGTGGCATATGAATTCAGTGAGAACGAACGGAAATCTGCTTTGCTCTACATGTGGTCAAATATAGAAGAGGCTGAGAAATTCTTCAGGTAATAGTTTACTAGGCTTAAAGGAATTGTATATTCAATGTTTAGGAAACACAATGTTTTCTTACTCTCGTTCTTTTTTAGCGAGTTCGATAAAGAAAACTGGAGGTCTTCTCGTAACCGTCAACCAACGGCGAAACAGCTAGACAACTTGCGTCTAACTGGAGGTCTAAATGTTTATTTTTATGAAGGTGGTGGTTCCGTGGATGTCTAACCGGCCAGAGGCCTACGCAGCTTGGTGTGGGCTATGGGCTTCTGAAGACTTCCAACAGAAGTCAAAAAGTCATAGGGACAATAGAGGCACCATGCCGAACCACACCTTCGGTGGCGACAACTTCACGCGAAAGGCGAAACGCCTGGTAAGAAAACTAACAAATATGTTGAGATGTCATATATTCATTTATTGTACTAACTCTGTGCTGTAGGAAGCTCAATTAGGTCGCGAGCCGACTCCCATCGAGGTGTGGGAAGCTGGCCATAAGGGAAGCGACCCTTCCAACCCTTTGTGCAGCCAGACACAAAGGGAGCGTCTGGTGAGCTATTATCCTCAATATTCGGTTAATGCTCGCAACGTATGAACTAACTAAGGTTATATAATCGATACAGGCGGCATATGCGGAAGAGATGAAGGACCGTCACGGAGAAGACTGCGATTGGAGGACCATGCCGATCGGTGCTCAAGTCGTGCATAAATCCGGTGGAGGAAAGGCACATGGACGGTGAGATGTTACATTACATGCCATTTATATAGTGACATGAGCATATGCCTTAATTAATCTTTCTTTGACAACAATTGTAGATTCTCTCTCTTTGATGGAATGATCAACACGACGGATTTTAGAGCGTCTCGGCGGTCGGCATCCGGGTCCAGGAGCTCCGGTCCTAGCTCTCGTCGGCTCACTGAGCAAGAGCTTGAGATCGTGAGGCTGCGTGAGGAGAACCGTCAGCGCAATGAGCAGTTGAGGGCTCAAAGTGAGTACTATGCCTCAGTCCACGCGCAACAGCAGCAGATGCTTCAAGTAAGCCCATTGCATTATTACTGTTTATTCATTGCTTTACACATCCAATGCGTACTACTAATATGCTTGGTCAATAGTTACTAGCTCAGCAGCAGGGCATTCCCTACGTGGCCCCTCCGCTTCCGCCGCAATGGGCGTTCGTCCCTATGGGCCCTCCTCCACCTTCGGTAAGAAATTCTATGTCCATTATCTAGTTACACAATAAAAATGACGACTTGTGCCGCACTGCACTCATGAATATGTATTATTCTTGTATTCAACAGGGACTTGTGTTGCAGCAGCCTCAGTTTAGCACACCGCCGGCACAGCTACCTGCCCCTGGAGCACAGGTTTGTATTCTAACTCTATAGCTATCGCCGACAGTTCAGCAGTTAATATGTACGATTTCTGACAAATTGCATTCTCGCTCCGTAGGACAATCAGGAAGGAAGTGGAACGATGCATGGCTTCGTCAACTTGCTATTCGCGTACCCAACTCCGGACGGAGGCAGCGGCCAAAGCTCCAACAACCCTAGCCGCGGCGGTTCGTGAATGTGCTTCGATCTCTACCTTTTCTATAATGAACACTTCTTATGTGCATGAATGTGCTTAGAGACTATATATATATATATATATATGTGTGTGTGTGTGTGTGTGTGTGTGTGTGTGTGTGTGTGTGTGTCGATGGATGTGATTGAGGCCCTGGATGGATGTGATTGATGTGTGAATGTGCATGATGATATTGTGTATATTTTCTGTGCCATTGATCATAAATATGGGCTGTTTTGGGGGGGGGGGGACAGTTTAACTCCCGTCGGCTTTGCAAAGCCGACGAGAGTTAAACTGGTACTGTCCAGGATAACTCCCGTCGGCTTAGCCAGGCCCGCATGGGCTGACGTGGCGGACCCATAACTCCCGTCGGCCCGAGCCCTGACCGACGGGAGTTAAGCGCCCGCCACGTCAGCCCTGGGCCGGGGCGCGATAACTCCCGTCGGCCCTAGATAGCCGACGGGAGTTAATTATCTCCCATCGGGGCCGACGGGAGTTAATGCAATCCCCGTCGAATAGCCCCTGTCGGCCGGGTACCGATGGGATTTAGCCTAAAACCAACGGGAATAGCTAAATCCTGTCGGTTTTGGGCTAAATCCCGTCGGTACCAGGCCGACGGGAATAGCCTGGATTGCTGTTGTGATATAGATAGAAGTGTAACATAGAATTGGTCAAGATGACCAATTTTAAAGTGACACTAAAGGTCAAGGTGAGAATAAGGGTCCATACTCCTTAGGGAGACCATTTTAGTCTAGGTTAGCGGTCCTACAGTTAGCAAGACTCTGATACCACTTATGTCACACCCGGTTTTGGAAGGCAAACCGAACGTGAACTATGTAGGGGTTTGGGGTTCTCTATGTACTGCTTATCTCAGTGGATTACATAACTTAACCTCATTTATCTTAATGAACTAATTACCAAATTAAAGTTATTCTAGAGATGGGATCATATATTACATGATATTAACTTCACAAAGTTAATTACTTAATTATCATCAATGTTTCACTTTTTATTTCTTCTTAAATAATAAACCATTACTTTAAATGCACCTATAGCCTAGACATAAAAATTAATACATGCAGACAATGAAAGATACTAATTTAAACAGATAGAGAATAATTCTATGAACATTTTGCAATTTGAACCAACCAATTTGGAGTTCATATGCAAAAGATGTGAAATAAACAAGTTTTGGAACTCAAAATACAAAATTAGACCTATTTCCGTGATAAAAATAAAGTTCGGGGTTCTTTCTGCAAGATCACAGGGGCTTGGCTACAAACTCCAAGGGCGACGGGTTCTAATACCCGAGAACTGAGGGTTTATTTTACAAAACTGCAAACCGAAGGGGTATCGGGTCCTGCCAGCCATTAGATCTCAGATCAACGACCAGGATTAGAATTGGCGGCCGTGCGCGCGGGCGTGGACGCCTCACAGGTGGGGCCTTCTCTAGGGCACGCGAGCTGCGGCCATAGCGGCGGAGTCACCGGGCAACACGGCCGCGGCGAAGGGAGGAAGAATGGGGGAGAAAGAAGGGAGTAGTGGGCTCACCGCGGATGACACCGACGAGCTTGATGGCGCGGTTCTCCGGCGGCGCGAACATCGATGGTCAGCGAGCGATGGCAACGACCATGGCAAGGACGACGACTCGGGGTGGTTAGCAGAGGCGGGAGCATGAGGGGGAAGGAGAGGGGAGGGGGGTTTTATGCTCCGAGGGCCGGCCATGGCGAGTGGACGCGCATGGGGGAGAGAGGGGCTGGCAGGTGGGCCCGAGGCGACGTGGACGAGCGCGCCGCACGGGGGAATGGTGCGGGCTGAGACGCGAGGCGAGCCATTGACAAGCGGGCTCACCGGCCACCGACCGCGGACGCAACGCGAGTCGTGGGCGCAGGCGCGACTGGCAAGCAGGGCCCACACGCAGAGAGAGGAGGGCGCGTGCCGGGGAAAGGCGCGCTGACACGCGGGCCCGCTGGGCAGAGAGCGAGGGGAGGGGAGGTAGGCGCGCACGACGCGGGCCAAATGGGCCGAACAGGCCGAGGAGGGAGGGATGGCTGGGCTTCTTTGGTTTTCCTTTTTATTTTTGAATTTCTAATCCCTTTTCTTTTATTTTGTTCTTTGGATTCAAATTCAAACATGCTCTAAATTCAAATTCAAATAGTTCAAACATATGCATCAAACAAAAGCATAATTTAAGCTCAGCATGATGCAACATCCTATGACACACATAGGTTTTGATATAGTAAAGAAATAATTAATCTCCCACCTAATAGACATAATTCAAAAAAAAGAGGAGAGATGAAGACTAGAGAGAGAGAGAAAAGAGGTAACACCTGAATTTGGTAGGTAATGAAGAAGAATTTTTGTACCCCAAATTCAGGGTGTTACACCGTCAAGGGGGTTTATGCCCTAGCTCACGGTCGTGGCCACGATTCGAGCGGACGTGGGCGCCGCGGGTGCGGTCGGAGCGGGTGGCGGTTGCGGCGAGGAAGGGGGAGATGACAGGTGGGCCCCGCTAGGATGCCACGCGCGTGGGGGAAGGGAGGGGCACGCCGATGCGCGGGACCCGCTGGTCAGTGGACCCGGGGTCGCGAACACGCGCGGGCGAGTCACCTAGCGGGCGGACCCCACTGTGCGGGGTTGTCAGGGGGAGAGATGTTGGGACCCGCAGGGCAGGGAGGGGTAGAGAGTGACGGGTGGGTCCTGCGGGGCAGGTTCCCCTCGGACGGGCCGTGGAGAGCAGCTGCTCGTGGGCCACGCGCCGATGTGGGCCCAAGGCGGGGAGGGGGAGAGGGGAGGCGACCGAGTGTGCCGCGGGGTGGTCCTAGGCCGAGAGGGGGAGGAAAACATGTTTTCTTCTTTTTCCATTCTCTTCCCTTTTTCCTTTTATCTCTATTGTGAACTCAACACAAATTTGCCCCAAATTCAACTTCAAACAATTCAAACATGTGCATCAAACAAAAGAATAATCTAGACTCAGCATGATGCAACATTTCTTGACCCCCATAGGTTTTGACATAGTAAAGAAATAATTTATCTCCTGCCAACTAGACATATCTCTAAAAAAAGAAGAGAGAAGAAATCTAGAGAGAGAAACAAGGGGTAACACCTAAATCTGATAGGCATTAGAGAAGAAATTTTATACCCCCAAATTCAGGGTGTTAGATGGGCTCTGACCTCAATATCTGCAGCAAAGGACACCCAACATCACCTAGCGTAGGGACGCTGATGCACCCCGTAAGCAGGATTTTACCCATGATGAAGCCCTGTTACAACCACTACGGTATGGCACCCCCTCCCCTACGTGCTCGGTTGTGTGGCCGACCGCTCGGATTCGGCCTCGGCTCTCAGCGGGAAAACATTTGGCTCAAAGTCAACAATGCAGTGGAAGGTCGTGTCATACACAGGGCGCCAAGATGACTCTTGTGGTAGCGCGACGGCCTCCGGCTCAACAATGTACATCCCCTAGGTGTATAAATAGGGCAGTCACGACTCCTCCAAGGGGGCAGGGTGAAACACTTGGTAGTTTTTATCCAGTATTACATTATTGGCACTTGCCTCAATTAGTTCTAGGGACTTAGGGACTTCCCCTCTCCCGCTGTGCTTGTAATCCATACTGTAGACACCACGGTATGAGTAATATAAGCTTCATCCCCCTCTACTAGAAGTAGGGCCTTGCATTGCCCGAACCAGGATAAATCGCTTGTGTGAACTCGCACACTGTCAAGATTCTAGGCACGTGACATCATTACACTAGTTGGTTAAGACCGTTAGTCCAAACACCGACAACAGCTGATATACCAGTTTTACACTCTGCAGAGGTTGCACATCTTTACCCATAAGTCGTGTTACCAATTTGCAAAGGGGTCTCGACTCCCATTCATCTCTACCGAGGAGACAAGGCAAGGGTAGCACTACGAGGCCTTTTCAAAGTTCCACTAGCATAAGAAAACCTGCTACAGTTTTAGACAGGAGGGGCGATATAGGAATCCCTCGCCCGAAAAGTCATCGCAGCATGATCGACTCGAGAACCTCCCTATATCGGTAGCTCCTCACTCCCCGCTTGCCCCTTTGGGAAAGGATTACTCCACACTAACTTTCCTAATTAATTGGTCAAGGGCATCCCATTCCACCCTCGTGGTAGCAGTTGTCTCGGGTGGTCATTCCATATTCCAATTAACAACAATGATCTTATCATGAACAATAATTAAGCCAACAATAATTATAAGGCATGATCATAATTCGGATATAATATTATTCCCAAAACTAGGTAGAGCAATAGCAAGACTACCCAATAATTTATTTGTATGCAAGGTGTAGGGTAAACAAAATTAGGTAACTTATTAGGTCCCATTAGTTTAACCTAACAATGCAAGAAGAGTGATAACATAAAATTTAACATTATTAGGTCAAATAATGTGATCAAGGACTGAAAGGGAAATGTGCCCTTGGGCCATTTCTAAGTGTTTTGGTGATTTAGTGTCCAACACAAGTGCCTAAGTGCAAAAAGGTGGACAAAGTACAAATCAAGGATAAAGGTATGTTTCTCAGACTTAGTACATTGTTTTATGAACTAATGTATTGTGTCTAAGTGCTGGAAATAGGAGAAATCCATTTGGAAATGTCTTGGCTCGAGCAGCCAAGAATCTGCTGAGTCTGGGAGCACCGGACTGTCCGGTGGTGCACCGGACAGTGTCCGGTGGTGCACCGGACAGTGTCCGGTGTGCCAGGCTGGTTCGAGCGAACTGGCCGCTCTCGGGAATTCACCGGCGACGTTCGGCTAAAATTCACCGGACTGTCCGGTGTGCACCGGACTGTCCGGTGAGCCAACGGTCGGCCATGCAATCTGCACAGGACACGTGGCCGAGCCAACGGCTAGAAGATGGCACCGGACTGTCCGGTGTGCACCGGACATGTCCGGTGCGCCAACGGCTCTTAGGCCGCCAACGGTCGGCTTCGCTATTTAAGGAAGGAAATCGGGCACCGGACTGTCCGGTGCACCCGACAACAGAAGGCAAGAATGGCCTTCCAGATTTGCGCTCAACGGCTCCTAGCTGCCTTGGGGCTATAAAAGGGACCCCTAGGCGCATGGAGGAGGACACCAAGCATCCTTTGAGCATTATTGATCACTCACACTTCATTCTTGCGCACTTGTTCGACATTCTAGTGATTTGAGCTCCGTTCTAGTGTGCTAGTCTCTTGAGCTCAAGTCTGGGTTTTGTGTGTGCGTATTCGCTGTGATCTTTGTGTCGTGTGTGAGTTGCTAATCCCTCCCTTGCTCCGTGATTCTTTGTGAACATCTTTTGTAAGGGCGAGAGGCTCCAAGCTGTGGAGATTCCTCGCAAGCGGGATTAAGAAAAGCAAAGCAACATCGTGGTATTCAAGTTGGTCTTTGGACCGCTTGAGAGGGATTGATTGCAACCCTCGTCCGTTGGGACGCCACAACGTGGAGTAGGCAAGCGTTGGTCTTGGCCGAACCACGGGATAACCACTGTGCCATCTCTGTGATTGATATCTCTTGGTTATTGTGTTGTGTTGAGATCCTTCTCTAGCCACTTGGCAAATTACTGTGCTAACAATTAACCAAGTTTTGTGGCTTAAGTTTTTGAAGTTCTATAGGATCACCTATTCACCCCCCCCCCCTCTAGGTGCTCTCAATTGGTATCAGAGCCGTTCTCTTCAAGAAAGGGACTAACCGCCCGAAGAGATGGATCCTAAAGGCAAGGGGATGGTGATCAACGACAAGGAGAAGGAGTCCTTCGTCAACGAGCCCAATGATGACAGGCCCACCGACTCAGGCTCGGGCCACAAAAGAAAAGACGGGAGGAAGAAGAAGACAAGGCGCATCAAGGAAATTGTCTACTATGACAGCGACGAATCTTCCTCCTCCCAAAAGGACGACGACGACTACGATAGACGAAAGACGGTTAACTCAAACTTTTCTTTCGATTATTCGCGCATCCCGCATAGCTCAAATACTCAATTGCTCCCCATTCCACTTGGCAAGCCCCCTCACTTTGATGGAGAGGACTACGGATTTTGGAGCCACAAAATGCGTACTCACCTGTTTTCTCTCCATCCAAGCATTTGGGAGATTGTGGAAAGTGGAATGAAATTTGATAGCTCGGATAGCCCTGTGTTTATTAACGAACAGATTCATAAAAATGCACAAGCTACTACTGTGTTGCTAGCCTCTTTGTGCAGGGACGAGTATCACAAGGTGAGCGGCTTGGACAATGCCAAGCAGATCTGGGACACCCTCAAGATCTCTCATGAGGGGAACGACGTCACCTTGCTCACCAAAATGGAGTTGGTGGAGGGCGAGCTTGGACGGTTCGCGATGATAAGGGGCGAGGAGCCAACCCAAACTTACAACCGGCTCAAGACCCTTATCAACAAAATAAGGAGCTACGGGAGCACGCGATGGACGGACCACGACGTCGTCCGCCTAATGCTAAGGTCATTTACCGTTCTTGATCCTCATTTGGTGAACAATATACGTGAAAATCCCAGGTACACCAAGATGTCGCCCGAAGAAGTTCTTGGGAAGTTCGTAAGCGGGCGAATGATGATCAAGGAGGCAAGATACGTGAACGACGCGTTGAACGGTCCTATTCATGAGCCTCAACCCATTGCTCTCAAGGCAACAAGGAGCAAGGAGGCGCTACCAAGCAAGGTGGCGCAAGTTGAGGCGGCCGGGCTCAATGATGAGGAGATGGCCCTCATCATTAAGCGCTTCAAGATGGCGCTTAAAAGTCGCAAGGGGCAGCCAAGCAAGACCAAAGCCAAGGGGAAGCGCTCATGCTTCAAATGCGGTAAGCTTGGTCATTTTATCGCTAACTGTCCCGACAATGATAGTGATCAGGACCAAGGGAACAAGAGGGAGAAGAAGAAGCATTACAAGAAGGCCAAGGGCGAGGCACATATCGGAAAGGAGTGGGATTCGGATTGTTCCTCCTCCGACTCTGACAATGAAGGACTCGCCGCCACCGCCTTCAACAAGTCATCCCTCTTCCCCAACGAGTGTCACACTTGCCTCATGGCAAGAGAGAAGAAAGTAAGCACTCATACTAGTACTTATGCTTCTTCAAGTGAGGATGAGTCTAGTGATGATGATGAGATAGATTACTCATGCTTATTCAAGGGATTAGATAGAACCAAGGTAGACAAAATTAATGAATTAATTGATGCCTTGAATGACAAGAATATGCTTTTAGAAAAACAAGAGGATTTGTTGTATGAAGAACATGATAAATTTGTAGAAGCACAGAAATCTCTTGCTCTAGAAATTAAGAGGAATGAAATGCTCTCTAGTGAATTATCTTCTTGTCATGAAACTATTGCTGCGTTAAAAAGTTTTAATGATGATTTACATGCTAAACTAGAAGTAGCTAATAAATCTAATTCGTGTGTAGAAATTGTTGAAACTTGTAATAGGTGTAAAGATTTTGACATTGATGCTTGTAGTGATCATTTAGTTTCAATTTCCAAATTAAATGAGGAATTAGCTAGTCTTAATGCCCAACTTAAAACTAGCAAGAATGAATTTGACAAGCTAAAATTTGCAAGGGATGCCTACACAATTGGTAGACATCCCTCAATTAAGGATGGACTTGGCTACAAGAGGGAAGCCAAGAACTTGACAAGCCATAAGGCTCCCATCTCCGCCAAGGAGAAAGGGAAGGCCCCTATGGCTAGTAGTGTGCAAAAGAACCATGCCTTTATGTACTATGATAGGAGACAATCTAGAAATGGTTATAGGAGTTGTAATGCATCTAATGCCTTTGATTCTCATGCCATGTTTGCTTCTAGTTCTTCTTATGTGCATGATAGAAATGTTGGTAGGAGAAATGATGTTCATAATATGCCTAGGAGAAATGTTGTTAATGTTCCTAGGAAAGTTAATGAACCTTCTACAATATATCATGCTTTAAATGCTTCGTTTGCTATTTGTAGAAAGGATAGGAAGATAGTTGCTAGAAAATTAGGGGCAAGATGCAAGGGAGACAAAACTTGCATTTGGGTCCCTAAGGATATTTGTGCTAACCTTGCAGGACCCAACATGAGTTGGGTACCTAAGACCCAAGCCTAAATTTGCCTTGCAGGTTTATGCATCCGGGGGTTCAAGCTGGATTATCGACAGCGGATGCACAAACCATATGACGGGGGAGAAGAAGATGTTCACCTCCTACATCAAGAATAAAGATTCCCAAGATTCAATAATATTCGGTGATGGGAATCAAGGCAAGGTAAAAGGGTTAGGTAAAATTGCAATCTCAAATGAGCACTCTATCTCTAATGTGTTTTTAGTAGAGTCTCTTGGATATAATTTGCTATCTATTAGTCAATTATGCAATATGGGATATAACTGTCTATTTACAAATGTAGATGTGTCTGTCTTTAGAAGATGTGATGGTTCACTAGCTGTTGGGGACTTGTTCTCAAATGCTATGAGTTAAGAACAAGGCAACACAGAGAATGTTAAACGATAAAGTCCTTCGTCCTTTGAAGCATTATTTCCCTTAGGATATAACGATCTTCAGACGAAGGTCATGAAGGATGAACCTTCATCATCACAGTATATATTAATGAAAGACGAAGCATATAAAACATAAAAGATAACATGAACAATTATATAACATTATTCATTTAACTTTATTATATCATCATAGAGAAATAGGAACAATATCAAATTATAAATGTACCTTCGGCTTGGAAGGAGATGAAAATACAAGGATGACGCAAAAGCAAAATGCCCAGTCAGCGTGAGCAGTACGGGGGTACTGTTCACCTATTTATAGGCACGGGGTACAACCCATACAAAATTACATACATGCCCTTTACATTTGGTGATAATTCTATAGCACTCTATCGAGGTCTAAATGGCCTTTTCATCTTTAAGTCGGTTCCCTTTTCTGCGAACATGCCGAAGCTTTCCTGCTTCACAGCTTCGGCGCTGTGTCAACCTTTGTATATTTTGAGCTTCTCCCTTTCTGATACAAGTCCGAAGATACCTGCTCACACATTATAAAGCCGCTTCTCCCTTGAAGACCTTCGGCGACGAAGCATAGACCCAACAGTAGCCCCTTTCGCGGTGCTAGATCGTTTTTCGTAACGAGCTTGATCCGTGAAAAAAGTCTCTTAAGCTTCGGGGAGCCGAAGGTCCAAAAAACACCTTCCCTGAGCTCGTTGCCGAGAAACGATTCACTCTCCCTGCGCGTAGCGGCCCCACCTTGCAGAGTTACTGTTTGGTCTCTGTGGTCCACCGTTCAGCGAGTGCGAGCGGGTGTCCGCCTGGTGTAAAACTTCTGGCGCTTCGCCTTATTACCTGCGGCACTATATAAACAGACGAGTAGGTGTGAAGTTACCACAGCATTCATTGCTATTTGCACTGTTTTCCTGCCAAAATTTTTAACCATCACTGAAGCTTGTCTGTTAGAACCGAACGAAGCTCCAGTTTGAAACCTGCTTCGGAGGAAGAAAATTTTAAAGTTTCACAAGTTCATAATTAAATGGCCAGAGTCCGCTCTACCGCCAGGGTTGAGCGCGAGGGGGAGGAAACTGAAGCTTCGGAGACCGTCCCTATCTCCGAAGCCATGCAACGATCTGGGCTAGTGATTCCGGAAAAGATTCCTATTGATGATGCAGAACAAGCAATCGCTGAAGCAGAAGGAGAAGATGCTGAGGAAACTGACTCCGAAGATGATTATCACCTTGCCACACCAAGCAAACCCAGTCATTTGGACTTCGGGAAATCTACTGTTTCGAAGGCTGATTTGTCCAAGATGGTAAAGTCAGGTTATTTTACTGAAAATCAAAAGAAGCTATTACGCTTCGGGGGAGAAGAGACTACCCCAAAGCCGGAGAAAGATGAAATTGTTATTTTTAAAAGCTTCCTAAAGGCTGGATTAAGATTCCCCCTTCATGGGATTATTGCAGAGATACTGAAGAATTTCGGAATCTATTTTCACCAGCTAACCCCTAACGCTATTGTGAGGCTTAGTGTTTATATCTGGGCACTCCGAAGCCAGGCGGTGGAACCGTTTGCGGACAGCTTTTGCCGAGTTCATGAACTGCACTATCAGACAAAGGCTAGAAAGGATGGATTACATGACAATTTTGGTTGTTATAATTTTGCGTATCGGAAAACTACGAAGTATCCTGTGATCAGCTACCGAAGCAAATGGGCAGCAGGGTGGAAATCGGAATGGTTCTATGTTAAGGTTGATGATGATAAAGAAAAGCTTGTGCAGAGTCCACTGGAACTGACCTTCGGAGAAACCCGCCCCCAGTGCCACATGTTACCAGAGGGTCCAACTCAAAAAGCAATGTATGAATTCAAAATAATTGCAGAGAATATCAGTACAAGGGACCTGGTCCAGGAATTCTTGGCTTTCAAGGTTTTCCCTAGTGTAAAAGAGTGGGAAATGCCGAAGCTGGAGGGGGAGAAGAAAAAAGGTGAACTTGTACGCTTGCCTTACTACTTCAAATTTAAGAAATACTTTAAAACTCCTTGCCAAGAGTGGCTGGATATGATTGAAGTGATGTGCAACGAGATACTTGGCAATTATTCGAAAAAAGAAGATCAATTGATGACCGCAGCCTTCGGCACTCGACCGAAACGAAGGCTAAATCGAGTATTGGACGCCTTGGGTTTCGAGTACCCAGACTACGAAGATCTGAACAAAGGTGCCGGAGGCCAAAAAAGGAAAAGGGGAACTGAAGCCTTAGATGAAGGCGAAAAAGAGCCAATAAAGAAGAAAATTCCAAAGAAAAGGAAAGCTTCTTCTCCGAAGCAACAAATATCCGAAGCAGAAGAAACTCCCGCATCACCTTCTGCTGCTGTTGTTGAGGAAATTCTGAAGGTAATGACTGAATCCTTACCTGCGAAGCTAAGTCCACTGGATCCTCAACTGACAAAGTTTTTTCAGAAGGACAAGGAGCCCGAGAAATCGAGGAAAATAATCAAGGCAAAGAAACAAAGAATCATTACCGTAACAGAGGTAATTGACAAAACACCGCCAAGAGCTTCGGCCCAAAAAACACGAGCAGCTGCAGAAGGGGCAGATATTGAAATTGCACCTTCGGAGGCCGCAACCGCCGAAGTTGCCTCAGCTGAAGATTTGAATTTGGAGAGCACAATTGAACATATTGACCAAATGCTGCTAGACATGGCTGCAGAAGAAGCTGCCACTGTTGCCGAAGAGACTGTGACCGTAGCGTCAAAGAAAGGAAAAGAAATTGCTGACGAAGCTTCAGAAAACGAAGCCTTCGCGTTCCAAAACTTAGTTGGAGAACATCTAACAAAAGCTGAAATAGAAGAGCTTAAAGAGTATGCCCAATCCTGTGGATACAAACCTGGGGCACTCCTCTTCGGAGGCGTTGATGATGAGAAATTAGAGTGTATTCGGGACCAAACAGGGGCCAAAGTTATTAGTACTCTGTCCAAGAGTATTGGATTCCCAAAGCTAGAAGCAGATATCAGCCGCTACCGACGACAACATGTCGTTGGTAGTTTGTTTTACTCCAACTTCAAGGTAAATGACGTCTCTTAACATTTATTGCTTCTAATAAAAACATGTCTGACGAAGGTTGTGTTTGTGTAGAGTATGTTATTGAGCAAAGCCTTGCAAATGCAGCAAGATCTTGAAGATAAAAAGCATGAAATTATATTCGGAAATTTGGAAAACAAAATAAAGGAGCAATCAGATGCTTTTGAGAAAAAGAACTTTGAGCTCCAGGCAGCCGAAGGCTTACTGGCGGAAGCTGAAGCAAAAATATCAGAACTGAACACAAAGCTTCTCCGCCAGTCTGAGCAGTTCGAACGGGAAAAACAAGATCTCAATGCCAAACTTGAAGCCGAAGCTCAGCAAAATTCGGATTTGAGAAAACTACTGACAAATCTTCAAGAAAAATGCCTGGAGTTTAGCAACAAGTGCATTCAACGACTAAGAAAGATTTTTTACTCGGTTGGAGCCAGTAGTGGAAAATTTACCCCCTCAGCTGAAGATCTGCCAAAAACCTTCGAACACATTGAGGGGGAGATTGACGAACTCGACGAAGTCATAGCTGGGCATGGTGACTTCTGTGCCTGGGTGGCTTCTCGAGGGACTGCTGCAGCCTTCATGAAGGCTGGCTGTGATCATGGGAAAATTGTCAATAGGCCAAATTTTACTTTGTCACCATCAATCCTGGATGACATCCCTGATCTCGCCCGAAGCATCTCGAATCGATTTGTAAAAATGATATGGACAAAAGGTGGTCGAGAGAAAGCTGGAGACGAAGCTCGTAGCCACCTTGATCCAGTAAGAAATCATACCTTGTGCTTACCTTTTCCTATAAACTTGATTCTGACTTCCAATAACCTTATTCATGTAGGATGACGAAGCCGAAGCTGATGATCAAAAATAACGCCGAAGCCGAAGCTCCTTGGAGATTTAGATAGTAGACTGCAGACAGTACTTGAAAAACTTTTGAGATAACTTTTGTAAATGTAAACAAAACTTCCATGTATACTGTTCATACCTTGTAATATATCCTTAACCTCTCACTGATGTATGAGAAATGCTTTGATGTGGACGAAATTTCCTTTTTTGAGCCGAAGGCGAAAAAAACACCTTCCCTTCTTTTCGTACGCAACGAAGCATAGAAAACATCATTTTCCTTTTTTCCGAAGCTCTCCATAAAAACAATAGTTTCCCCTCTTTTGTGCACGAAGCTCTTTTTCCCTTTCTTTTTTCTCTTCTTGCCGAAGCAATCATTTTATGCTATGAAGATGATTATCCTACATATGCCTAGATGAATGTTTATGAATGCAAATGCTATGATGTAATGTGTTATGCAAATGAATGGCCAAACACGTATCCGAAGCTATATTCATAGCCATTATTTTCTTAAAAACAATCACACCTTAGCTCTGCATTCCCTTAGGAACGACTTTGGAGCTTCTTCGCCTTTACTTTTGGCGGAATCAGCGTTGACTTTTCGCTGTAAACTCTGCATTCCCTTAGGAACGACTTTGGAGTTTCTTCGCCTTTTACTTAGGCGGTATAAGCTCTGCATTCCCTTAGGAACGTCTTTGGAGCTTCTTCGCCTTTTACTTAGGCGGTATAAGCTCTGCATTCCCTTAGGAACGTCTTTGGAGCTTCTTCGTTTTTACTTTTCGGCACTCGATGGTGCGCTCTCAGCTTTTACATTTACATTTTTTGGGGGATTTTGCTCTTATAAGACTAAAAAAGGAAATTACATATGCTGGCCCCATTAAAAACCTTTCTCCCCCTTTGGAAAGGAAAAGGGTGCCATGAAAGAAGAAATAAAAATAAAAATGTGAAAAATTACATCGAATTATACATAATATCGCCGAAGCTCATCCGCATTCCAAGACCTAGGAATGTCATTGCCGTCCATATCTTTCAATCTGTATGAACCGGGCCTTGACGAAGATACTACTAAGAAAGGCCCGTCCCATTTCAACTGCAATTTGCCCACTGTTTCCGGGTTGGCCACCCTCCGAAGTACCAAGTGCCCTGGCTCAATATTTTTTAGCCGAACCTTTCTATCCCGCCATTTGACTGTTTCAGCTTGATATTTATTAATATTCTCCACGGCTTGCAGTCTGATCCCTTCTAAAGCATCTTTTTCTATAGAATAAACAGCTTCGGAATCTGATTCTGCCGAAGCTACTATCCTTATTGATCCGGCTTTAGCTTCCTCTGGAGTTATTGCTTCGTCACCGAATAATAATTTAAATGGAGTGAAACCTGTAGACCTTGATGTTGTCGTGTTGTGGCTCCACACCACTTTGGTTAGCTGATCTGGCCATTTTCCTCTAGGTTGATTGAAGATTAGCTTCATTATTCCTGTCATTATAATGCCGTTGACTCTTTCAACGAGTCCATTTGACTCCGGGTGTCTGACTGATGCAAAATGGATCTTCGTACCAATTTGGTCACAGAAATCCCTGAAAGCTTCGGAGTCAAACTGTGTTCCATTGTCCACAGTGATAGCCTTTGGCACCCCGAAACGACAAACAATATTCTGCCAGAAAAACTTTTGGACGGTAGCCGAAGTTATTGTGGCTAAAGGCTTCGCCTCAATCCATTTAGAAAAATATTCCACAGCTACCACAACATATCTCAAGTTCCCTTGGGCCGGTGGTAACGGAACTAACAAGTCAAGGCCCCACCTTTGCAATGGCCAAGTGGGTTGTATGAGCTGTGTCAAGGACGAAGGTTGTTTTTGATCTCTTGCACATTTCTGACAACCTTCGCACTTTTGAACCAATTCTGCTGCATCCGAAGCTGCCTTCGGCCAATAAAATCCTTGACGGAAAATTTTTCCAAGTAACGGCCTAGATCCGATGTGAGATCCACACAGGCCTGCATGTATTTCTTTCATTAACTCTATACCTTCGGTTCTGGATAAGCATTTGAGCAACGGAGCACAAACTCCATGTTTGTACAACTCCCCTTCTATCATGACATATGGACGAGCTCTTGCCTCTATTCTCTTGTTATAAGCTTCGTCATCTGAAAGAAATTTACCCTGAAGGTAAGAGATGATCTCAGTTCTCCAATCTTCACTAAAAACAGGAGATATATTAAGAACTGCTCTTTCAAGGAGTTCCACCGAAGGTGCTTTTATTGTTTCAAAGAACACATCCGAAGGTAAAGGCAGCCCCTGTGCTGCTGACTTAGCTAGCAGATCAGCATGCTCATTTTGTCCTCGAGGGATATTCTTGACAGAAAACCCTTCGAAGGAAGCTTCGACTCTTCGAACCATATCCAGATATTTTTCAAGCTTCGGATCCTTAGCCTTACAACTTTTGTCAATATGACCCGAAACAACCTGGGAATCAGTTTTAAGTATGGCCCTTCTGATTCCCATTGCTTTTAACTTCCGAAGACCTAAAATCAATGCTTCGTACTCAGCAATGTTATTTGTGCAATTAAAATCAAGTTTTGCCGCATAACAGGTTTTGACTTTGGAAGGTGAAACCAACACAGCAGCCGCTCCTGCTCCGAAGGTTCCCCAAGATCCATCACAAAATACTATCCAGGCTTCGTTGTCTTTATTTGCTTCCTCCTCCTGAGCCCCTGGTGTCCAATCAGCAATAAAGTCTGCCAGTGCCTGCGACTGAATCGAAGATCTATGAACATATTCAATACAAAATTCATTGAGCTCTGCAGCCCATTTTCCAATCCTTCCAGTAGCTTCTCTGTTCCTCATAATATCCTTCAGAGGTTGTGATGAAGGAACAATTATGTTATAAGCTTGGAAATAGTGCCGAAGCTTCCTGGAGGCCATCAAGACAGCATACAGTATCTTCTCCAACTCTGTATAATTTTTCTTTGATAAACTAAGGACCTCGGAAACAAAATATATTGGGGCCTGCCTTTTGACTTGACCATCAAGCTTCTCCTGAACAAGCGCTGCACTTACCGCTGAGTGCGAAGCTGCCACATATAACAATAAAGGAGCCCCTGGCATTGGTGGAGTCAATGTTGTTAGACCTATCAAATACTGTTTCAGTTCTTCAAAAGCCTTCTGCTGGATTGGTCCCCATTGAAAGACTTCGGCCGACTTCAGCACTTCGAAGAATGGTAAATTTCTCTCTGCCGATCTGGATATGAATCTATTGAGAGATGCCAACCTTCCTGTCAATCTTTGAGCCCCCTTCTTTGTAGTTGGTGGCTCCATCCGAAGTATAGCTTCAATTTTACTTGGATTGGCTTCAATGCCCTTTGTTGAAACCAAGCATCCAAGAAATTTTCCCTTCTTCACTCCGAAGACACATTTTTCTGGATTTAACTTTAAGCCAGCTTGCCTGAAACTGGCGAAGGTCTCCTGCAGATCAGCAATATGATTCTCCTGCTTCGTGCTTTTGACAATGATGTCATCAACATAAGTTAACACATTTCTGCCTATTTGAGATTGAAGAACCTTCGCAGTCATTCGGCTGAAACTTCCTCCAGCGTTTTTGAGCCCCTCAGGCATCCGAAGATAGCAATATGTGCCACTTGGAGTGATGAAGCTAGTCTTCGGCTCATCTTCCTTCTTCATCCAAATTTGGTGATAGCCTGAATAGCAGTCTAACAGACTCATGAGCTCTGACGAAGCTGCTGCATCAACTAAAGAGTCTATCCTTGGTAGTGGGAATTCATCCTTCGGACAAGCCTTGTTAAGATCTGTAAAATCGATGCACATTCGCCACTTGCCATTGGCCTTTTTTACCATAACAGTGTTAGCCAGCCATTCTGGGTACTTCACTTCTCTGATAACTCCTGCACTGAGGAGTCTTTTGACTTCGTTGCGAGCACCTTCGGCCTTATCATCTGACATTTTCCGAAGCCTTTGCTTTCTGGGTCTGAAGGATGGATCGACATTGAGCGAGTGCTCAATAACATCCCTATTAACTCCGCATAGATCATTGGCTGACCATGCAAAAACATCTTTGTTATTGAACAAAAACCTTATCAAGGTTTTTTCCTGCTCTTCTGATAGTTGAGAGCCTAACAACACCTTCTGCTCTGCTATGTCCTCACATAAGAGCATAGGTTTCGGCTGATCTGCTGAAGCTGCTTTCTCCCTTCTGAATTTGTACTGTTCACAAGCTTCGGCTCCATCTATATTATGGATTGCTTTTGAGTCAGTCCAATTACCTTCGGCCCTTCTTGCGGCTTCCTGACTTCCATGGATAGCAATGGGTCCCTGATCCGAAGGTATCTTCATGCAAAGATAAGCAGGATGAAGGATTGCTTCGAAGGCATTAAGAGTACCACGACCAATAATTGCATTGTAAGGATATTCCATGTCAACAATGTCAAACACAACTTGCTCAGTTCTAGTGTTGTTGATGAATCCGAAGGTCACTGACATGGTGATCTTGCCCAGTGCTACAATCTGTCTTCCTCCGAAACCACAGAGAGGATGTGTAGCATCATGAATCTTATCTTCTGGCTCTTGCATTTGTCTGAAGGCTTTAGCAAATATGATGTCAGCTGCACTGCCTGTGTCAACCAAGACATTGTGGACCAGAAATCCTTTGATAACACAAGAGATAACCATGGCATCGTTGTGTGGGTAATCTTTGAGCTGAAGGTCCTCTTGGGAGAAGGTAATAGGAATGTGAGACCATCTTGTCTTGATGAAGGGTCCTTGCACCCCAACATGCTGTACCCTTCTCTGTGCTTCCTTCTTCTGTTTCTTGTTAGCTGGCTCTGAGGACGAGCCACCTGTGATCGGTAGCACCAGCTTCGGGTCCGAAGCAGCTCCAGCTTGGTCGTTGAACGAAGCCATCAGCTCAAAAAGTGGAAGTGAGTTCACCGGAGGTGGGCGCCAATGTTGGGGACTTGTTCTCAAATGCTATGAGTTAAGAACAAGGCAACACAGAGAATGTTAAACGATAAAGTCCTTCGTCCTTTGAAGCATTATTTCCCTTAGGATATAACGATCTTCGGACGAAGGTCATGAAGGATGAACCTTCATCATCACAGTATATATTAATGAAAGACGAAGCATATAAAACATAAAAGATAACATGAACAATTATATAACATTATTCATTTAACTTTATTATATCATCATAGAGAAATAGGAACAATATCAAATTATAAATGTACCTTCGGCTTGGAAGGAGATGAAAATACAAGGATGACGCAAAAGCAAAATGCCCAGTCAGCGTGAGCAGTACGGGGGTACTGTTCACCTATTTATAGGCACGGGGTACAACCCATACAAAATTACATACATGCCCTTTACATTTGGTGATAATTCTATAGCACTCTATCGAGGTCTAAATGGCCTTTTCATCTTTAAGTCGGTTCCCTTTTCTGCGAACATGCCGAAGCTTTCCTGCTTCACAGCTTCGGCGCTGTGTCAACCTTTGTATCTTTTGAGCTTCTCCCTTTCTGATACAAGTCCGAAGATACCTGCTCACACATTATAAAGCCGCTTCTCCCTTGAAGACCTTCGGCGACGAAGCATAGACCCAACACTAGCTTTTAAGGGTGTACTAGACGGCAAACTTTACTTAGTTGATTTTGCAAAAGAAGAGGCCGGTCTAGATGCATGCTTAATGGCTAAGACTTGCATGGGCTGGTTGTGGCATCGCCGCCTAGCACATGTGGGGATGAAGAACCTCCACAAACTTCTAAAGAGAGAACACGTGATAGGTCTAACCAATGTTCATTTCGAAAAAGATAGACCTTGTGCAGCTTGTCAAGCAGGTAAACAAGTGGGAGGAGCACATCACAGCAAGAATGTGATGACCACGTCAAGACCTCTGGAGCTGCTGCATATGGACCTCTTCGGACCCGTCGCCTATCTGAGCATAGGAGGAAGTAAGTATGGTCTAGTTATTGTTGATGACTTTTCCCGCTTCACTTGGGTGTTCTTTTTGCAGGATAAGTCTGAAACCCAAGGGACCCTCAAGCGCTTCCTAAGGAGAGCTCAAAATGAGTTTGAGCTCAAGGTGAAGAAGATAAGGAGCGACAACGGGTCCGAATTCAAGAACCTTCAAGTGGAGGAGTTCCTTGAGGAGGAAGGGATCAAGCACGAGTTCTCCGCTCCCTACACACCTCAGCAAAATGGTGTGGTAGAGAGGAAGAACAGGACGCTCATAGATATGGCGAGGACTATGCTTGGAGAGTTCAAGACCCCCGAGTGCTTTTGGTTGGAAGCCGTGAACACTGCTTGCCACGCCATCAACAGGGTCTACCTTCACCGCCTCCTCAAGAAGACTTCATATGAGCTGCTGACTGGTAACAAACCCAATGTATCGTACTTTCGTGTTTTTGGGAGTAAATGCTACATTCTAGTGAAGAAGGGTAGGAATTCCAAATTTGCTCCCAAAGCCGTAGAAGGGTTTTTATTAGGTTATGATTCAAATACAAAGGCGTATAGGGTCTTCAACAAATCATCGGGTTTGGTTGAAGTCTCTAGCGACGTTGTATTTGATGAGACTAATGGCTCTCCAAGAGAGCAAGTTGTTGATCTTGATGATGTAGATGAAGAAGACGTTCCAACGGCCGCGATACGCACCATGGCGATTGGAGATGTACGGCCTCAGGAACATTTGGAGCAAGATCAACCGTCTTCCTCAACTATGGTGCATCCCCCAACCCAAGATGACGAACAGGTCCCTCAAGTGGAGGTGCATGATCAAGGGGGAGCACAGGATGTTCAAGTTGAAGAGGAAGAAGCACCTCAGGCACCTCCAACCCAAGTTCGAGCGACGATCCAAAGGGATCATCCCGTCGACCAAATTTTGGGTGATATTAGCAAGGGAGTAACTACTCGCTCGAGATTAGCTAATTTTTGTGAGCATTACTCTTTTGTCTCTTCTATTGAGCCTTTCAGGGTAGAAGAGGCCTTGCTAGATCCGGACTGGGTGTTGGCCATGCAGGAGGAACTCAACAACTTCAAGCGCAATGAAGTTTGGACACTGGTGCCTCGTCCCAAGCAAAATGTTGTGGGAACCAAGTGGGTGTTCCGCAACAAACAGGACGAGCACGGGGTGGTGACAAGGAACAAGGCTCGGCTTGTGGCAAAAGGTTATGCCCAAGTCGCAGGTTTGGACTTTGAGGAGACTTTTGCTCCTGTGGCTAGGCTAGAGTCAATTCGCATCTTGCTAGCATATGCCGCTCACCATTCTTTCAGGTTGTACCAAATGGATGTGAAGAGCGCTTTCCTCAACGGGCCGATCAAGGAGGAGGTGTACGTGGAGCAACCCCCTGGCTTCGAGGATGAACGGTACCCCGACCATGTGTGTAAGCTCTGTAAGGCGCTCTATGGACTTAAGCAAGCCCCAAGAGCATGGTATGAATGCCTTAGAGACTTTTTAATTGCTAATGCTTTCAAGGTTGGGAAAGCCGATCCAACTCTTTTTACTAAGACTTGCGATGGTGATCTTTTTGTGTGCCAAATTTATGTCGATGACATAATATTTGGTTCTACTAACCAAAAGTCTTGTGAAGAGTTTAGCAGGGTGATGACGCAGAAATTCGAGATGTCGATGATGGGCGAGTTGAACTACTTCCTTGGGTTCCAAGTGAAGCAACTCAAGGACGGCACCTTCATCTCCCAAACAAAGTACACGCAAGATTTGCTAAAGAGGTTTGGGATGAAGGACGCCAAGCCCGCAAAAACGCCGATGGGAACCGACGGACACACCGACCTCAACAAAGGAGGTAAGTCTGTTGATCAAAAAGCATACCGGTCCATGATAGGTTCTTTGCTTTATTTATGTGCTAGTAGACCGGATATTATGCTTAGCGTATGCATGTGTGCTAGATTTCAATCCGATCCTAAGGAGTGTCACTTAGTGGCTGTGAAGCGAATTCTTAGATATTTAGTCGCTACGCCTTGCTTTGGGATCTGGTATCCAAAGGGGTCTAACTTTGACTTGATTGGGTACTCGGATTCCGACTATGCTGGATGTAAGGTCGATAGGAAGAGTACATCGGGGACGTGCCAATTCTTAGGAAGGTCCCTGGTGTCATGGAACTCTAAGAAACAAACCTCCGTTGCCCTATCCACCGCTGAGGCCGAGTACGTTGCTGCAGGACAGTGTTGTGCGCAACTACTTTGGATGAGGCAAACCCTCAGGGACTTTGGCTACAATCTGAGCAAAGTCCCACTCCTATGTGACAATGAGAGTGCTATCCGAATAGCGGAAAATCCTGTTGAGCACAGCCGCACAAAGCACATTGACATCCGGCATCACTTTTTGAGAGACCACCAGCAAAAGGGGGATATCGAAGTGTTTCATGTTAGCACCGAGAACCAGCTAGCCGATATCTTTACCAAGCCTCTAGATGAGAAGACCTTTTGCAGGCTGCGTAGTGAGCTCAATATCTTAGATTCGCGGAACTTGGATTGAAATGTAGCATATATATGTTTATGCCTTTGATCATGTTCATTCTGCATTTTGTTGCTTAATGTGGTGCTCAAGTTGTACAAACACTCCCTGGACCTCACAAGTCCTGTTTGCAAGTGATGCACATATTTAGGGGGAGCTGTGCTACAACTTGACCCTTTGAGACTAACCATGTACTTGAGTTTGGTTGTTTTAGTCTCCAAGGAGAATTGAAAGGGAAAAGGTGGACTTGGACCATGCAAGACTTCCACTGCACTCCGATGAAAAGAGTAACTTTTCCAAGTTCATCTTTATACTCTTATTGCCTTTGTGTTCTTATTTGAAGATTTTGGTGAGGCAATGGGGTTAAAGGGCCAAGATTGATCCCGTTTTGGTGCTTGATGCCAAAGGGGGAGAAAATAAAGGCCAAAGCGATAAATGGATCAGCTACCACTTGAGAGATTTTGAAAATAGTAGAATAGAACTTTTGGTTTGTCAAAACTCTTTTGTTGTCTCTCTTGTCAAAAGTTGGCTTCTTGTGGGGAGAAGTATTAATTATGGGAAAAAGGGGGAGTTTTTGAAATCTTGAATCAATTTCTCTTGGAATGACTCTCTTTATGTCTTAACATGTGTGTTTGACTTAGAGATAGAAATTTGAGTTTGATTTGCAAAAACAAACCAAGTGGTGGCATAAAGTGATCCATATATGTCTAAATTGAATCAAAACAATTTTGAGTTCTTATTTGATTTTGATTTTGTACTTGTTCTACTTGCTTTATGTTGTGTTGGCATAAATCACCAAAAAGGGGGAGATTGAAAGGGAAATGTGCCCTTGGGCCATTTCTAAGTGTTTTGGTGATTTAGTGTCCAACACAAGTGCCTAAGTGTAAAAAGGTGGACAAAGTACAAATCAAGGATAAAGGTATGTTTCTCAGACTTAGTACATTGTTTTATGAACTAATGTATTGTGTCTAAGTGCTGGAAACAGGAGAAATCCATTTGGAAATGTCTTGGCTCGAGCAGCCAAGAATCTGCTGAGTCTGGGTGCACCGGACTGTCCGGTGGTGCACCGGACAGTGTCCGGTGTGCCAGGCTGGTTCGAGCGAACTGGCCGCTCTCGGGAATTCACCGGCGACGTACGGCTAAAATTCACCGGACTGTCCGGTGTGCACCGGACTGTCCGGTGAGCCAACAGTCGGCCGGGCCAACGGTCGGCCGCGCAATCTGCGCGGGACACGTGGCCGAGCCAACGGCTAGAAGATGGCACCGGACTGTCCGGTGTGCACCGGACATGTCCGGTGCGCCAACGGCTCTTAGGCCGCCAACGGTCGGCTTCACTATTTAAGGAAGGAAATCGGGCACCGGACAGTGTCCGGTGTGCACCGGACTGTCCGGTGCACCCGACGACAGAAGGCAAGAATGGCCTTCCAGATTTGCGCTCAACGGCTCCTAGCTGCCTTGGGGCTATAAAAGGGACCCCTAGGCGCATGGAGGAGGACACCAAGCATCCTTTGAGCATTATTGATCACTCACACTTCATTCTTGCGCACTTGTTCGACATTCTAGTGATTTGAGCTCCGTTCTAGTGTGCTAGTCTCTTGAGCTCAAGTCTGGGTTTTGTGTGTGCGTATTCGCTGTGATCTTTGTGTCGTGTGTGAGTTGCTAATCCCTCCCTTGCTCCGTGATTCTTTGTGAACATCTTTTGTAAGGGCGAGAGGCTCCAAGCTGTGGAGATTCCTCGCAAGCGGGATTAAGAAAAGCAAAGCAACACCGTGGTATTCAAGTTGGTCTTTGGACCGCTTGAGAGGGATTGATTGCAACCCTCGTCCGTTGGGACGCCACAACGTGGAGTAGGCAAGCGTTGGTCTTGGCCGAACCACGGGATAACCACTGTGCCATCTCTGTGATTGATATCTCTTGGTTATTGTGTTGTGTTGAGATCCTTCTCTAGCCACTTGGCAAATTACTGTGCTAACAATTAACCAAGTTTTGTGGCTTAAGTTTTTGAAGTTCTACAGGATCACCTATTCACCCCCCCCCCCTCTAGGTGCTCTCAAGGACACAACTTGCCTTTTTGGTGCAATTCCAACTAATCAGATGTTGGGCTTTAGGTTCCCCGTAACCTCACTTCTACTCGTAGCAATGCATACAAATAAGCAAATAATGAATACAAATAACATTACACCAAATATGGAATCAAATTGAATAATAATATTCTACGCATTGTGACGAAACCCTAGGTTCAAGAACCACTAAATTTGGAGCTAGAATGAATAAGATATGAATTTTCTAAGTTTTTATTTCTATTTTTACACTGAAAATCATTTTACGGATTAAATTTATTTAATATCCAAAGACTTTGAACCGTGGTTATGAATACACCAAGGTTCAGGGACCTAACTCTAAGAATCGGGACATATGTGTAAGGATCTTTGAACTAGGTACGACAACAAGTTGATTTTCTAGATTTTGGGGTCTCTTTAGCAAAGTTGCCACTACCAAAGGGATATCAACCATCTAGAGCCATCCAATCGAATCCGATCAGTTCAGATTAGATCTAGTTTTATGCGAACTGGTACAAAGCTATGGTCGTCTGATCAAGGATCGACGCTCTAGATTAAAAGTGACGAAGAGGTACATTTCTCATCTAATCTCAGTCGTCGGCTACGGATCTGACATCTACTAGTGCATCCTCCTCCTTCGACCACACAATGCGTTAGTGGTATGTAAACCACGATGATGCTCTTCGGCGAGCTAGGGAACCAACCAACCCTAACTGCGGGCTCAGGCCTGGTCAGCATGTACATGTAGATCAGACAAAGGCAAATAAAAGGGAGGGCTTAGTACCATGATTTGGGGCAACGATGAAGCCGACCACAACATAGCAAAGTCTGCGGCGCCACAACGACCATGACGAGCAATTGTCGTCGACCCAACCACTCCCACGGGCTTCATCGTATTCCTTTCGCGAGTTTTGTGCTTCCTCCGAGATTGGTCCCCAAGGCTAGACCGGTGGCCAAGGTGAGGATCGACCGCGGTGGCTCCTTCTTCCTCGCTCTGGCCCGGCAATGGAGGCGGTTTGTGCTTTGGTGGTTTGGGTCTACGTCTGGTGGCCAAGGGTTGCCCTAGGGATCAGGATTTTATACCCTAACATGGCAACACAGAATCCGTACGAGGGAGGAGAAGTTGGTTACCGATGGGATCAGACGGTTATGATCTCGCAGTCGAGTCCGTTACGATCTTGTTTGAGTTTGTTATTGTAACACCTCACCCACTCCCGGACTGACGGTACTTACTCATGGTAGCCCTTTAGGACCATAGACCATCCCCACACACCAACATGAGTCTTTTGTCCGCACTTTGTCCTCACTCATGTGCACCCAAGAAAACTCCCCGGTCTGTCACTGTCACAACCAGTTTTAGAAGGCAAACCGAATGCGAACCATGTACGTGCCAGGATCAAAAATTCACGTACATAGCAGTTACATAACCAGACATCATCACACAGTGCTCAAATAATAACATAAAAGAGAGTAATAGTTGATTACATCTTGATGTCCGAGGCATCCACATAGTCATTAACAATTATCAAAGTGCGAAAAAGAAACGTAGATAAACACGACCTTCACAGGTAGCCGACTGGAGGTTTGCCGCTAAACCACGCCTAGAACTCATCGTACTCTTGGAACTCCTGGAAGTCCTCCACCATGACTTCATCTTCTTCTGAGCAGTGGTTGCAACGTGGACAACCTGGGGGTTTGGTGTGTAAAGCAAGGGTGAGTACACATCAACATACTCAGCAATTGTCCCGTTTGACTGTAGTGGACTAGCTTTATGTGGGGTTAAGGTCAAGCAGTTGCTTTTAGTTAGTCAGGTAATTATTACTAGTAGAGAGCCAGGTTTTAGCATTAACCCAAGTTGCTGACCCAAAAGTATCCTTTCCAAATGGAAAGAATAACAGAAACCATAACCATAATCATAATTGCAATAGAAACCAACATTATCCTCATCATCATCTGTAAACAAAGCATCTCTGATCAATGTGTCTCTAATCAATGGAGCTCCTAAGGCCGCTCATAGCCGCAAGCACGGCTGATATATCAGTTTCATAACACTCTGCAGAGGTTGCACACTTTACCCACGAGCTGTGATTCCCTTTTGCCTCGGGCCGATCAAACCCTTAAACACTACCAAGGTGAATAGGCAAGGTTTCACTATGTAGCCTTTACAAAGATTCCCTGAGGCTGTAGTCGCCCGTTAGGATTTCTAAATATACCACACTCCTCCCCAAGGGGCAAACCACCCTCGGCAGAGCGAGCCACATACACCGAGCCCCATTAACGGCACGACGGCGAAGCAAACTACACCTTAGTTCCTCAAATTATTCAGCAAAGGGCGTCCCATACCACCCTCATGGTTGTATTGTTTTCCCGGGTGGTCATCCAACGAACCTGTCCTTATGGAGAGGCACTCGAGAAACCGCTCGAGTCCCCTTAAATGTCACAATATCATTATCATAATCAAAAGAGAAAACATCGTATCATAAATAATCTCATCATGTTCATTGATTAGTGTGAAGCACTAGCATTGAGCTAAAACCAAAATCATCCAACCCACATAGGTAAACAAGGATATGATAAACAAAGCTAGTCAATCCTTAGGTATAAATTGTGTAAATGTGGGGAGTGAATTATAAAATGACTAGGACATAGATGGGTCAAGGGACACTTGCCTTCACCAACCAACTGCTGCTCAGGGTCTTCACCTGCAACTCCTTCGGGCTCCGCCAACTGACCGTTATCTATACGAGTTCAAACATACATTCCACGATTTTAATACAAAAAGAACAATACACCACGCAGTAGAATACAACGAATAAGCAGAAGCTCGATGCAGGGCTCGCACCTACGACTAAGCGAGAAGGAGAAAACAACGGTCGAGGCTACGGTCCAAAGGCGATTACGTTAAGTAGCTATGGATTAAAATACTTGTCTAAACATAACCATATTAATTTAACAATCGCGCTATGCATAAAATAAAATTACGCTACGTGTTTAATTATTATAAATAATTCAAGGGAAATTTAAAAGGATTGTCGCGCGGCGAAATGCACGACGGCACACACGAACTAAACTGAAAATTGGGACGAGTTGCCGCGCGACCAAGCGCGCGACAGCACGAACGAACTAAGCTAAAAATAAAATGAGTTGTCGCGCGGCGAAGCGCGTGACGCAACACTTAGACTAAACTGAAATTAAACGAATCGTTGCGTGACGAAGCGCGCAACGAAACACTTGAATTAATATGAAAATAACGTAAAGCGTCGTGCGACGAAATACACGATGGCATACGCCACTTAAACTGAATTTAAAATAAATCATCGTGCGACGAAACGCGCGACACAACACATTAAATAATCTGAAATTAAAATGAATCGTCGCGCGACGAAGCGCGTGACGCAGCACACTAATAAATCTGAATTTAAGGTAAATCATCGTGCGACGAAGCGTGCGACGCAGCACATAAATTAAATAAATTTAAAACTAATCAAACTGAATTTTAAACGTTACACGCTAGGACTGCGCGCGGGGGAACGGGACTGCACGCACGGAGCGGGGGAGGGTGCCAGGGGCGCACGCGGCTAGGGAGCGGCACGACCATGAGCGTGCGCCCGGGGGGCACGGCCAGGGGAGGTCACGTGGCTCGGGGAGCGGCATGCAGCCAGGGGAGGGCGCGGGCCAAGGGAGGGCGCGCGACTGGGGGAGGGCGTGCGGCCAGGGAACGGCGCGGGCTTAGGGAGGCAGCAGGGGCGCGGGGGGAGGGAGGAAGAGGGAGAGGAGAGGGGAGGAGAGGGGGGAGCTCACCTCGGGCCTCGATGATCGGCGGCAACCATCCACCGGATCACACCTAGGGTAAGGGAGGTGAAAGAGAGGTGGAAGAGAGGGAGAGGGAAGTTGTTGCGCGGGAAAAGAAAATGAGATGGGGGTAGGCGGGGCGCGCATGGGGGAAGGGGCGCCAAGGGGCGTGTGCCAGGGGGCGGGCTAGGTCGGACCATGGGCCGAGCCGAAAACCCATTGCTTGCACGACCACTAATCGAAAACAAATTGCGAATTGAAACCGAAACGAGACGGACACGCGGTTAGACACAACATTAGACAAAAGAATTATGCTTCGGCATGATGCAACACCCATGTCAACTTAGGTTTTTGTTTAGATGCGATACGGACACCAGTCTCTATACTGCTTTGAAAATTAGAAGGAGGAGCGAAACGGGAAGAGAAAATAGAGTAACGCCTGAATTTGGTGAGTATCGGAGAAGAAAAAATATACTCCTCAAATTAAGGGCATTACAAACCTATCACCCTTAAAAGAATCTCGCCCTCGAGATTCAAGGTTGGCGAGCAAAGAGTTCGAGATACTTGGCCATCAGATCATCTTCACGCTCTCAAGTTGCTTCTTCCTCAGAGTGGTGACCCCATCTGACTTTGCACATTCTGATAGTGTTCCTCTGGGTGACCCTGTCTGCAGTCTCCAGAATCTACGTTGGCTTCTCTATGTAGGTCAAGTCTTCTTGGACTTCTAGACCTTCCACTAGCAACTGCTCTTCTGGCACACACAGACACTTCTTCAATTGAGACACATGAAAGACATCATGCACCGCTGACAAATCCTCTGGCAACCTAAGCTGATAGGCCACTTCTCCACGCTTCGCGAGAATCTGATACGGACCCACATATCGAGGTGCTAGCTTGCCTTTGACTTCGAATCTTCTAACTCCTCTGATAGGCGACACCTTCAGGTAGACAAAGTCTCTAACTTTAAAACTCGGCTCTCTCCTTCTCGTGTCTGCATAACTTTGCTACCTTGATTGCGCTATCTTCAGATTCTCCCGAACCATTTTGATGTTTTCTTCGGCTTCGAGCAGAATGTCTAGCCCAAACACTTGCTTTTCTCCAGGCTAATCCCAATGCAATGGAGTTCTACAACTACTCCCATAAAGCTCCTGAAACGGTGACATCTTCAAGCTAGCCTGGTAGATGTTGTTATAAGAGAATTCTGCATAAGGTAATCTCTTGTCCCATCTAGACTGATCTTGCAACGCATAGGCTCTCAACATATCTTTGAGGACTTGATTAGTTCTTTTAGTCTCACTTTCTGTCTGCGGATGATAAGCTGAACTGAAGTTCAAATGTGTACCCAAAGCTTCATGCAACTGCTGCCAGAAATGAGAGGTGAACTGTATTCCTCTATCTGACACTATGTTCTTTGGCACACCATGAAGACAAACAATCCGGGTCATGTACAGCTCCGCCAATACTGCACCGTTGTAGCTAGTCTTGACAGGTATGAAGTGGCTGACTTGGTCAAGCGGTCCACCACTACCCAAATGGAACCGTAGCCGGCTCGAGTGCGAGACAATCCGACTATGAAGTCCATCCCGATTTCATCCCACTTCCACTTAGGAATTCGCAACAGCTGCAACAACCCGGCTAGCTTCTGATGCTCTGCCTTGATCCTCTGACAACTATCACAGCCACGTGCTCTGCGATCTCCCTTTTCATTCTGTACCACCAGAATTTCTTCTTCAGATCCTGATACTTCTTCTCACTTCTAGGATGTATGGAATAAGTTGTCCCATGGGTTTCCTTGAGGATCAACTCTCGAATAGACTGGACATTGGGAACACACAATTGGTCCTTGAACCATACCACACCTTCTGCATCTTCCCAAAATTTTTTGCCTCTTCCTTCTAGAATCAGTTGCCGGATTTCATTGATCTTCTCATCATTCTTCTGTGCTTCTTTGATTTCTCGCTCTAAGGTGGGTTCTAACTCAACTGTTACTCCTCGCATGTTATTCAGAAATCCGAGGCTCAACCTGTCAAATTCTTTGGCCAACTCATAAGGCATCGAGTTAGCGACCATCATATTGACTTGACTTTTCCGGTTTAAAGCATCTGCTACCACGTTCGCTTTGCCTGGATGGTAGTGAATTTCCAATTCATAATCTTTGATCAACTCTAACCATCTTCGTTGTCTCATATTCAGCTCCGACTGGGTGAATATGTACTTCAGACTCTTGTGGTCTGTATAAAGATCACACTTCTACCTGTACAGATAATGCCTCCATATCTTCAGTGCATGAACCACTGTTGCTAACTCCAGGTCATGGATTGGATAATTCTTCTCATGAACCTTCAGCTGTCGGGACGAGTAAGCCACAACTCTTCCCTCTTGCATCAATACACATCCCAAGCCAGTGTAGCAAGCATCGCAATACACCGATAAGGGCTTATGAACATCATGCAAGACTAAGACAGGCGATGTAGTCAACTTCTCTTTCAGCGCTTCAAAGGCCTCTTGGCACTTCTGGGCCCACTTGAACTCAACTTTGTTTGCTAGCAAGGCTATCATCGGTCTCGCAATCTTCGAAAATCCTTCAATGAATCGCCGATAATATCCTGCCATTCCAATGAAGCTCTTGATTCCTCGAGCATCTGTTGGCGCTTTCCAGTTCAGAATGTCTGCCACTTTCCTCGGATCCACAGACAACCCATCTTTGTTTATTATGTGACCCAAGGGACTTCATCAATCCTGAACTCGCACTTGCTCGAATTTGCATACAGCTGGTGCTCTCGCAATCTCTGCAATACCATCTTCAAATGATCCACATGCTCCTCCTCACTTTGAGAATATATGAGAATGTCATCAATGAATACCACCACAAACTTGTCGAGATAATCTATGAATACACTGTTCATCAGATTCATGAAGAAGGCTGGTGCATTCGTCAGGCCAAAAGACATATCGGTGAACTCATACAGGCCATACTGTGTAATAAATGTCGTCTTCGGGATGTCCGAAGGTCGGATCCTGAGTTGGTGATAACCTGATCTCAGATCTATCTTTGAAAACACACTGGCTCCTCTCAGTTGGTCGAACAGATCTTCTATTCTGGGCAAGGGGTACTTGTTCTTGATTGTGACTTCATTCATAGCTCGGTAATTGATGCACATCCTCCTAGTGCCATCCTTCTTCTCCACGAACAGGACAGGGGCGACCCAAGGTGAGGTACTTGGTCTGATGTAACCTTTCTTTGATAGATCATCTATTTGCTTCTTGATTTCAACCAACTCTGGTCCAGATACCATGTAGGCTCTTTTATAAATGGGGGCGGTGCCAGGAATAAGCTCTATGGCAAACTCAACTTTCCGCTCAAGTGGCATACCTGGTAAATCTTTCAGGAACACATCCGAAAATTTTGACACAACCTTGATAGTCTCGAGTGGATCTGCCTCCTTGCTATCAATAGTCATCTGGTGACAACCTCCTTTTCTTGGCTCGGGTGAGACTAACTCAGTCACCACTTCTTCTCCTAGTGGGGACACCAACTTAATTGTCCTCTTATCACAGCTGATAATTGCTTGGTACTTATCTAGCCAATTTATCCCAAGGATAACATCTATTCCCTGAGTACCCATTACTATGAGGTTAGCGGGGAACTCTATCCCCCTTATTTTCACACTTACATTCAAGCAAACACTATCAGCTCAAACTTTTCCACCGGCTGAGTCAATTTGAATTGGTGTTGACATGGTGGTTACTGGAAGATTATGCGCTTCTACCCATGATGCAGTAATAAATGAATGTGTTGCTCCAGTATCAAATAACACTTCTACAATATGGTATTCGACTAGAAACATACCTACTATCATGCCTGGTGTTTCCTGGACCGCTTCAGCCTCCCAATGGTTCAGTCTCCCATGGTTATAATGTGTCTGGCCGCGATTGCCTGCTCCTGGCTGAGACACATTCTGCTTTGCTGGGCACTAGGGCCTGGCTGCTGCTGAGCTACCTTCTTTGGATAATGCATCACCCAATGGCCTTGCTCTCCACAATGGAAACATGCTCTGCCTCCTCCTTGCACTGGGGTTGTTTGACTGCTCTGGTTAGTTGTTGGGGCAGGAAGACAAGGTGCCTGCTGATTCTGCCTCTGGAACTGACTTCCTCCTATCTGACTGTTCTAGCGATACTGCTGCTGATGCTGAGGGCACTGCCTCTGAAACTGCTACTGAGGCGGGCGCTGATTCTGCTTGAACTGCTAAGGTGGGTTGCCTGAGAAACGGGGGTGATTGCTGCTCCCAGGCTGAGGTCCACCAATCTTGCGATTGCGATCCTCCATCTCCTTGTGCTTCTTCTCTGTCATGATTGCTCTGTCGATTAGGTGCTTAAATGTGGGGAAGGTATGGTTCATCAGCTAATAGTGCAGGGGATAGACTAAGCCTCTCAAGAAACAATACTGCCTCTTGGCATATGTGTTGACATCTTTAGGAGCATAGCGGGACAGCTGTAGAAACCTGTCTCTATACTCGCTGACTAACATGGGCCCTTGCTTGAGCGCCAGAAATTTCTCTTTCTTCACTGTCATCATACCTGCTAGAACATGACATTGACAGAAATTATCTCTGAATTCCTCCGAAGTGATGGTGTCGGGGTTGGCGTGGGTGGCGAGGTAGGACTCCCACCAAGACTGGGTTGCTCCCCTCAACAAACGGGGACCATACAGAACCTTATCTCTGTCATCACACTGAGCGGTGTGCAACTCCCGCTCCACGGTACGCAGCTAATCTTCAGCATCCATGGGGTCAGCAGAGTGAGAGAACACTGAGGGATGACCTCTCATGAATTCAGCACGCTTGTCTCAGGGTATCTGAGGCATCTGCACTTGTATCTGAGGTTGAGGTGGGGCTGCTACTGCTGCATGGCGGCCAGAGTCTGATCAATCGCTTGGACTACCTGAGTCTACATCAGAAACATCTGCTCTGTTGTCATCAGGGCGATGGTGGCAACTGCTGCTGAGGTGCCTCATCTTGAGGTGCCTGCTGCTCCGGTTGAGCACACCTCCCTCCTCTGCGCCTGTTGTCTGACATCTACGGAATGCAATCACACATCAGAACTGATCTTGCAAATCTTGCAGCATAAGAAAAGAGTATACAATTCTTCCACAATACTGAATAGTAAGCATCTTCACTGACTTCCAACACAAGCAAACACAGCTTCCCAGATAAAGAGGAAAGTAGAGGTAAAAAGGCTTCCCAACTAGATAACTAATTTTATTAACATTAACAGGTAAACCAAGGTGCAGGGGGTACCCACACTCTGGCGACAGTCATTACAAAGATCCAAATCCATCATAATTCATCATGACAAGCATAAAAACACAGGATAAGCAAACTATCCTCCCTAACTAAGACTAACTGAGAATAATACTAAGGCTAAGACTTCGATTTTAAACATTAATTACAAGATCCAACGCCGACCTATGGTCCTAAATTTATCCTGGTCCTGCAGTCGGGGTTGCCATAGACATGGTGTCCACGCTGAGGTGAGCGGAACGGGTGCTGAGTCCTGACGGGGGCGGGAGAGCCATCTGCTAAGTGACGACGCTCCACGTGCTCAGCCCGTAACTGGGCGATCTCAGCACGAGCCCTACTCAGCTCGTCTAAAGCGTGGTCCAGCTCCATGTTTAGCATGGCGGCTAGGTTGACTGTGCTGCTCAACCTAGGATTGTCCTCACCAACAGGTGAGACAATCACGCCTCATGTGCTGCCAGGTGGATGGTGGGGGTAATACCTCAGGTCAAGACCATCGACCACCCCACCTAGCACTGAGCAGTAGTGCGAAAGCGCACGCCGTGCGACATCTTGCATGGCTGTCTCAGTTGAGTCCCGCTCAGAGATTGAATAATGCTCTGAGCAGACCTCCGCACCCTAAAGACTATCCTCCGGACGACGAACCAAACAAGTCACCTCCCAGCGGTTCGGGTAAGCCCCGCGACTGTGCTGGAAGACAACACAGTGATACTCGATGGACCAAGTGCGTCGGTCGAGTGCCTGACGTAGCAAGTTGTCGAGCGCATCGTGGAAGTGACACCCACGAGCGACGTCACGAGTGATGGGTCGAGCAACCCATCCCTCTAGCTCCTGCTCCTCCGAGAGGTCAGTGCTATGGATCGAGCTGCTGTCGTTGCCTCTGTCATCGGGGTCTCCTCCAACACCTACTCTAGTGGCCAAGACGCCCAGTGGTGGTGCAGTCACACCTAGGGCAAGGGAGGTGGAAGAGAGAGAGGGAAGTTGCTGCGCGGGAAAAGAAAATGAGATAGGGGGAGGGGGCGCGCGCATGGGGAAGGGGCACCATGGGGGGGCGCCAGGGGCCGGGCCATGTTGGGCCACGGGCCGGGTCGAAAACCCACTGCTCACACGACCACTAATCGAAAACAAATCGTGAATCGAAACCGAAACGAGACGGACGCGCGATTAGACACAACATAAAACAAAAGAATTATGCTTCGACATGATGCAACACCCATGTCAACTTAGGTTTTTGTTTACACGCAATACGGACACCAGTCTCTATACTGCTTTGAAAATTGGAAGAAGGAGCGAACGGGAAGAGAAAAGCACCTGAATTTGGTGAGTATCGGAGAAGAAAAAATATACTCCTCAAATTCAGGGCGTTACAATCACCCATCCCAAGATTGCTCTGGCCAAGCACGCTTAACCTAGAGGTTCTTTCGAGGTAGGTGTTGGTCACTTGTTCTCAAATGCTATGGATCAAGAACAAGGCAACACAAGTGTTAATGGTTAAAGACCTTCGTCCTTCGAAGCATTATCTCCCTTAGGTTATAATGATCTTCGAACAAAGGTCACAAAGGGCATACCTTCGTCATTTCGATAAACAAGTATGTAAACAAAGACATATAACATGCAGAAGGAATATGGATAATCATTTCGAATCATCAGACTATTCATATATTTATTTATTTTATAAGCATAAGCAATCATCAACAATATTTGATTTACATTTGTACCTTCGGCTTGATAGAAGGTAAAAGGCAGGAGTGACGCGTGAATGATTACAAGTCAGCGTGAACAGTATTGTGTTACTGTTCATCTATTTATAGGCACAGGACGCAGCCTCGGCAAAATTACATTCATGTCCCTGACATTTACTATTAGCCAAAAGGTAAACTGTCACAGACTAAGCAGTATTTTCCCCTTTAGGTCGGTTTCATTCTCCATCACCGTCGTTGTGCTAAGCCGAAGCTTCTCTATCCACAGCTTCGGAGCTGGTTCATCCTTCTTCCAGATCGCGCCTTTCATACCATACACATCTTCATCTCAAAGCCGAAGCTTCTCGTGACAGTATATTACACTGGAAAACATGTTAGTTGTGTTTTTGAGGACCTTCGGAAGATGAAGGCCCCCAACAGTAGGCTTCCAAAAAAGAAGATGCACCTTGTTGATATGAGTACCCTATTAATTCTATTGAGCCTTGGGCCAGGATATCATCATCCATTGGGGCCAGGATATCACAGTTATGGAGAAGGAAGGTAAAGCCAACGAGCGGGTGGCACACATAGCGCCCGGTGTGAATCATCTAGGCCCCTTAGTGGTGTTTTGGTAATTAATGACAACCATTTGTGGTCTAACAATTCTTGGAGAAATAAGAATACAGGTTTGACCATAGAGAACAAAAAAGTCTTGGAGACTTATAAGCATTGGTTGTGGATCAAGTGAAGGCAAAGTTATAACATAGGTTTTGTTTGTGCCGGTCATCTGGAGTTTAGAGAAGAAATTGACCGGATTAGTAGGCTAGATAATCGTTCTATAAAGAGGGGTCAATGGCTTTGGTCGGTGTAAAACTTAGTGCGTCATAGAGCATCTAGTAGTTGCATTTGCATGAGGACTGACATCGCTTTGGATTTCAAGAGTTAAAATCTTTTTGAAAGCGTGTTTAAAAAGCATCTAAGTTTTGGGGTCGTCGGACCATCCGGGCCAGGAGGCCAGACTGTCTACGATCCATCCAAAGGGGTCCAAAGTTGCACATGCCTCCGTGTCCTTGTGCGGACCGTCCGGCCAGGGTCGGTGGACTATCCTTAGGTGCCAAATTGGATTTGGGCAGGGGCTGTGTGTGTTTGGACATTTGAACTACGAACCGTCCGAGGTTTTAGCCCAGACAGTACTAACTCCCAAGGGCGAACTGTCCGGCCCTGTAGGGCGGATGGTCCACATATGAAAATCAACTTGGTCAGTGCTCTGGCATTTTAAGTTGCCAGGTCCCAGACCGTCCGACCTGGGTTGGTGGACCGTCCAAGCTTGACTTTTTCTGATAGCACTGACATGTTTCAAACAGGAATTATAGCTGTTACATGTACGGCGGACCGCCCGGGAGTGCGCAGAAGCTATGCTAGTTGCACATAACGGCTAGCATTGAGAGGTGGACTATAAATAGAAGTGGAGCTCGTGTGTGAGGACTCTCTTGGCCATTCCTAGCATACATTGAGCTCATTTGTGATCCTATAACTCACTCTCTCACACTCTTTGCTTGAGATTGCATTCTAGTGAGAGATTGAGAGCGCCTAGTGCATTTGCATCGTTGGCTTGTTACTCTTGGAGGTTGCCGCCTGCTAGACGGCTTGGGTGTTGTCTCCGTGGAGCTCTCCATGAAGGTTGTGGAGGAGCCACAGTGTTGACTGTGAGGGGTTCACGCCTACCTCACCAGAGTGGCAAAGGCGACGCTAGTGGAATCGAGGTATTGAGTGATTTCTTGTCCACTTGGCTCAAAGATCAAGTTGTGTCTTGATAGAGGAGCAAGTGAGAGCTTGAAGTCCACCTCAACGTAGATTAGGGGTGATCGGCAAATGACCGATACCACGGGATAAACTCGGTGTTGTTCTCTTCACTCTTATTACTTTGCAAGTAGTTAGTAATTTGTGTATTGTCTATCATTTCTAGTATTGCCATAATTGTTCATCATAGTTTGCTTGACTATCATAGCTAGAGAATTTATATTTCTTGTCGTATTGATTAAATTTCTCTAGTGTCTTTGATTTTAGTTAAAACCGCCATCTTTCAAGATGATGGTAGTCAGTGGAGCGTCTTACGTGTGGAGGCAGAGAGACTAACTTGACCATCTAAGGCTTAATAGAGAAATCTAGAATTGACTGATTGGACTGGCTTAGTCTCTTGGCATTAATTGAATTAGTTTGGACTTAGCTTGGTTCAGTGATGCAGCGAGCCATTGTAAACCCAAGCCAACTCATGAGGCATGAACTATCCTTTTAGCCCTACATGAGAGTAGGATGGGGAAAGTTGCTTGCCTATGTACACTAAGCTAATTTTCATGTATGGTAAGTCATCCATGTATTTTGCCCCATAGGAAACACCAAGATCCTCTAAGGCTATATCAACCATTCCTAGTATACATCTCTACTTATCTATTCTTTGTACTATATTTTAATATCTCCCTTTAAAAGATTTTCGACATACATATAGACCAACTCTGATCATTTCTCCTAATCAGCTCTCATATATACTATAACTTAGTTTAGTTATTTAACATTTCTTTATCATTTTTTATTTTTTAAAAATCATACAATGTTTGTACTACATTAATACAAATTGTTATTTTATTATGGGGCTTAAACATGATTACTATCACTAAGAAACGATATAAATAAAGTATGAGAGGAACATAATGCTCCTATATATAGAGAGAGATTCATTCTTCCTGTATATACAGTTAGTATATAGAGGCGTTGGAGAATTGTTCTCCCCTGTGTACGGTTGGGGGCTCTTTACGATGACCCGTTGGAGACGCCACCTTAGACATCTCCCTCGATAGCATGTACAGGGGCTACAGTTCGCTAATGAAAAACTGTATGCTTCTTATATGTATAGGGAGATGGAAGTTCTCTATCTCTCTCTCTATATGTTTCCCTATATGTTAATTATATCATTCTAAACCCTAATCAAGCCCTGTGACATAATAATAATGTACATTATGTAACTAAAAATGTTGTATGTTTTTTTAAATTAGAAAAACTAATAAATATATATTAATTAACTAAGTTATAGTGTATAGGGGAATTGTATGGATGCAAATCCAGCAATGATCGGAGACAATGAGAGAGATAATAAAAATATATTAGAAAGTGCATACAAGAGGATATGTATAAGAGAAATGGTGGGAGAGAGTCTAAGGATATTTCTAGCAGTTTTTCTATCTCGTCTCATATTTTAAACTTTACTTTATAAATAATATTGTCTATAATATAAAATAATATTTTACATGATTAGATATACATGATCTACTGACCATAGCCTAAGTTGGCCTACTAAACTAATTCTCCGTCTATCTTCAGTATGTAGTCATGTACTGTTGTAGCATGAATTTAAACAGTGTAAAATCTGTACTACCTATTAAGACTCTAAGGGGTAGGCTGCCCCATTCCTGGTTCTATCATTCCCATTCCCATGTCCCGTGGCGCCATTCCAATGTCCCACCCGTAGCGTTGCCATTCCGATTCCCATGTCCCGTGGCGCCATTCCCATGTCCCACCCGTAGCGTTCTGCCATTATCGATTCCCATGTCCCCACCCTCGTTGTTTCCTATTCCCCTACATTCCCATCCACACCCTCGTCGTTTCCCACACGTGCGCCGCGCACCTGAGCAAGTTGTACCAAAAAATCTAGCTGTGTAGGAATAAAAGCTCGCGCATAGCCAAGCCTACACAGGTTGCCGCCCAACCAAGACCACAATGTTGTATCCGCACTGGCACTTATAAACAGATGTGTGCACAGTTTAGTACCTGATGTGGTACTAAGTTTGGCGTGCAAATACGGAATACACGCTTTCTGGGAGGCCCATTTGCTTGTTGTGGCCCAAACCAAAGCTCACTGTCGAAGCACGGTTAGCGCCTCAGCTGCCCCCGCGCGTCGTCGCTCCCGTCGCCACAGCACGACCTCCGCGTTCTCCGCCCCTCCCCCACCCTCGTGCACCGTCTCCTCGCTACCGCGTTCTCCACCCCTCCTCCACTCTCCCTCATGAAGCCGCCTCTCACCTCCCGCATGAAACCGCAAGCCGCAAGAAGAGGGATCATGCCCCCGCACTCTCTCTCTCGACCGTCGGCGCAAAGAGGCCGCACGGGGACCCGCCCTCCTCCATCAAGTGCCTGGGGCACGACAGTGTGGTTGCCGCGGCCACCTGAGGAGGTGCCCACCACCGGCGAGCATGGCGCCACCGCTCGTGTCAGCCTTAAGGTACACGCCCCTCCATCGTGATCTCCGCGGCCACTCGCCTCTCGCTCCAACCGCTCCATGCTCCGCATGCCACGACATCAAACGTATACTACTTCCCCCTATTATGCCTCTCCATTCTCTCCCAACCGCCGTCTCCCCCCCCCTCCGCCCCTCCCCCAGTACCCAGATCCCCCCCACACTCGCCGACGAGGACGAGCGTCGCACCCCTTGGCGGCCAGATCCACGTCCCACAAGTACACCGCCGGTGGAGAAGCTGTTGGCGCCCCTCGCCCGGTGCCTAGATCCCATGCCCCACCCCACACCACCATCGACGACGACGAGTGCATCGCACTCCCCCGGTGCCTAGATCCATGTTCCACGAGTCCGCCGCCGGCCCGGTGCACAGATCAGCCGCCAGTGGAGAAGCTCGCCCCTGATGCGGAGAGATAGATGCCCGACACCGCGGGGAATGGGCAGAAGTGGAGTCGACTGTGGTGGAGCTCATCCTCGCAGCGGGGGAGCAACACGGCGGCGTCAGAGGCACCGTCCACTACTGACATGCTCAGCACCTCTATCGCTGTGGTTGTCGTGCACGCGCAGCCTAGGGACTTCCGCATCATCAGGCAGGAGTGGACTGTCGTCCGCATCCAGTTCGCCTTCCTTGCATTCCTGGTAGGCTTACCGTCGTGGCCTTTGTTTTTTTCCTCCCACCGGTTCTTGTTAGTGGATGTGTTAATGCTTGGAGGGCGTTGAGGGCACTGCGGGGCATTGTACGACTGCAGACGCTAGTGTGCGGCCGCCGCGTGCACAAGAAGCTCGCAGTCACGCAAAAGTGCATGAACGCGCTCCTCAGGGTCCAGGAGCGCGGACGAGACTGTTGCTACCGGATCTCCGTGGATGTCTGCCACTTGCAGGACATCCTTGACGACCGAAGCGGCCATGAAGGAAGCAGAGGTATAAACAACAAGCCCTTCAAAACTTGCTTTAGGACACTAGGACAGCGACAATGCATCTCTACAATGTTTTTATGTCAAGCCTGACACCCAAACAAAATTTTAGTTAGTTGCAGAGTGTTCTGTAGGGCAATTGGTCTTCATAGTTGTTTAGTTTTAAACATCTAAATTTTAGCTGCATCTTGTTCCTTAATGGTTAGCTGTTTTCTTCTCACAAAGCTCATATTAGTTGTTAAGGGTTCTATAAAATCCTTTGTTGTTTATGGTATGAAGTTTAACCGTGAACTTGGTTGTTCTCTTCCCTCCAGTAGAATCAGTTTGTCTTTTGTTGATGTTATTGGTGCTTTATCTTCTGATGGACAACATATACCTTACTGGAACCATAAGTTAACAATGCTTATGAGTGATTATCTAATGTGGATTGTCTGCAAAAAAGGTATTATACTTTAATCAGTTGTTTGTCTTTTCATTATGATTATCTAATGTGGATTGTGTGCAAAAAAGGTACTATACTTTAATCAGTCGTTTGTCTTTTCATTATTCCAATCTTTATTTTAATAGGTTGCATTTCCAGTTTTTATTCAGTTCTAATTACAAGATGATCATGATGCATATGTTCCTCTGTTTTTTACAGACTACAACGATGTAGAGCATGTGGCTAAATAATATAACTTAAATCACACCTAACTAAATCACCAAGGATACTTGTTTGTGTTAGAAGATAGATGGAAACCCATATAGTCTCTGTAACCTAACTGAATGGGTTTGCATACGCTTGTTTTTTCCTTTTTTGGGTTGCCAGGCTCACTAAAACTGTTAAGTAGGTGCCTGATTGTTGTGGTGACCAATAAGTGAAACTAAGCTTAAAAAATAACACGAGCTGTATATTATAGATAGAACAGTGCAACAGTTTGTGAGAAAGCGAGTTAGATGTATGCTATTAAAATATTCAGAACATGTACTCTTTTGTGCTCCTTCCAATCTTAATTTTAATTGGTTGCATTTCCATTTTTATTCAGTTCTAATTACTGGTTGCGTTACCAGCCAACCTTCGCTTGCATCAATAGCAACACAGCTGATCCATGAGCTTTCAAATGTCATGCTCTTTACTGAATGTATAACCTGAATGCAACGCACGGTCATACACCTGTACAATATGAAGTGATTAACATAGTATTGTTCTTCCCTGTTGTTTTCAGTTTGACGCAATCCATGGATTCAATACCAACAAAACCATTGGAGGCACACTGGTTCATGGGCGGCTTTGGCGTAAAGCGCCTCCGCTTGCAGAGCCACATCGAGGGTTGTTAAGGCGTCGTCATCGTCGGCTCAAAGGTAATGTCGGCACTGCGGGGCTTGCTTTTTGATTCTATTTCGTGTCATGGGTTGTTAAGGCAGTAGTAGTTATAGAGATTTTGCTCGTGTTGGCAGTCGGCACCCAGAGTGAGTGTTTCGTTGCATGTGTGTCAGGGTACCTATCCTTTTCAACCTGCATTGGCTTAATGAATGTGAGCTGCTAGGAGGATTGGTATTGCTGATTTGATCATCTTAGTTTGTTTAGATATGGTTGTTGGATGTACCCCGGGAAGGAGTGATTTTGACATCTGCTGAGTATGAGTACATCAGCTAGCTGATTGCTTACATTTTCTTGGTTCCTATACCTACTCACCTTGCGGGTCATTACAGCGATAAAGACGAAGACAGTTTCCAGGTTCGTACCAGCTCTTAGCTGCGTTCTCTCCCTATTCTCCTATTGGATCAGTGTTTTGAAGAAAAAAAAACTAATTTGATTATTTTACCATGCTGTGACACCACAATTTTTCACGGGTGCTGGATTGCTTTCTCGGGGAACCAGGAGAGGGAGGCGAACAAGGAGATGGTTGTCTACCTTGTCGACGCCTCGCCTAAAATGTTCACCCCTGCCGCCACCCAGGTGAGGCACAAGTACTGTAGCCACTTAATTCGACAATCTGTGTACCATTTTTATGTCTCTTTTCATCTGGGTATCAATTTTTATGACTATTGGGAAATTAAGACCTGTGAAGTTGCATTATTAAGTTTGTTCTAGATTTTTGCTACTAAATAACAACGTAAAATTTCTTTTCATGGCAATGAAAAGCAGGAGACACATTTCCATACCATTGTTAACTGCATCACAGAGTCTCTGAAGACACAAATTATTGGTAGATCTTATGATGAAGTCGCAATATGTTTCTTTAACACTGTATGCTCTTTCTCACATCAGTAAGCATACACATGTCACATTTCCAATTCTATGTTAGAACTCTTCTTTGTACAAAATGTTATCCAACTATTCTTTGTATTATGTTAGAACTCTATGTTGCACATTTCCAGTTTTACTCAATATATCATTACTACCACCTGTCACAAACAATTTGATATTGAACACCAAAATGTTAGCCAAAAGGGCCATAAGCTCATAACACAAGTTTGACCACTGGTTTCTATTGTAACATTATAAAAAAATTGTCCAGCGGGGGTAAGCTGCCCCCACAACATTATATTAAGAAAAAGACCTTCTCATGCAGTCGTGCAGGTCCAGAAACCCTCCGAACCCATGCCCCATCCCATACACAACGGCGTCGTAGCCCATGTGAAAACGACTGTGACCGGGGCCAGGTCTTAGACCTGTGCTTTCGCGTAGGACAGACCAGGAGATTTTTTAACCACAACCTGAAAATTCGCTCCCACGGGGAGTCGAACCTAGGACGAGTGCTACTTAGACCACCTAACCAACTCAGCTAGATGCCTTTTCGCTATAACTTTATTTATAAACCTAGAAAATATGATATTAATACAGTGTGTTGTGAGGCGAATCTAAACACAATTTTAGATCGCAATTAAATATCAACAGTAAACATCAATAAGCAAAACTTGAAAGCTTCACTGCATGCATCTCAGTGGGCTCAACATTACTTATCGTTTGCTGCTACAGTGCACTAAGGCACTAAGCTTGATGAATAAGGAACGAACTTGAAGGCTAAATTATACAGTTTAAGTGTTTCTGCATCCAGTAAAAATGAGGATCAGAGTCAGGAACAGAATTCTCTGTAATATAGAATTATAGACGTAGATGAGTTGCAGTATTTTGCTTATTTTATTAAAGGTGCCTAGATTTGTTTATTAGATAATGATATTTTAATAACAGTTTGATGAGAAACTACTATTCTAGATGATGTTCCAGTTCTACAACTTCTTTCCGACCAAATGTCCACTCATATATATATAATATATATATATATATAATATGGCGACTTGTAGTTTCATGAAGAACACAGGTTCTTTTGTAGTTGTGCTGAGCCCAATGGTAAACTTTCTAAAGAAACACTGGATGCTGCTTTCTTAAAGACATTATTCAGCCAAACATTTCTTCTCGTGAGCTGTCCTTTTTTCTCTCAAATTATATGTACTCCATCTCCATGCATTCCAGTTCTCAAATTTGGTCTCTTTTATGGAGCTCATCTCGACTGGCTATATATGAGAAAGGAAGGAGGGAAATGATTCGGGAGTCCAATTGTTTTGACAACACCTATTTCAAGAAGCTGCTTAAGAAGTCTCAAACATCTTCGAGTAGGTGTGCCTTCCTCACCAATTGCTTTGATGTCTATGCTTACCGGAACTTACTGTCTGGGCTTGTCGTGTTCCTCTCTGTGAAGAAGCTAGCATGCCATGTTCCTCTATGAAGAACAGCTTAACTAGAACTGTCTGTTTCTCTACAATGTTAACAAATCTACCCCTATCCCAGTGTCAAACATAGGAGTTGCACTGAAATTTTAAAAAAACAAAGAATTTTATTTGGGGAAGGTTGAGTGAAAAAATGCTTGCATTTTAGATTCATTCGATCTGTATTTACCCTAGCAATGAGTCCACAGGTTCTTGCACAAAACCTGTAACCACCGAGTGAAATGAAGATTATTAGTGAACTAAATTCCTAATAAAGCAATCCTTGGGACTAAAATCACCTTGAGTCAAACTATTTTAAAACTATTTTAAGTATGACCGCTTGTATCTCTACTACTCTTAAGCGTGGAGCGTGGGCGTCCACCACGGCTTCACCACGCCTCCGCCCGACATCGCAGCACGTCCGTTGCCAAGGCTGAGGAGATCTACCAAAACCCGGAGGAGGAAGAGGTCCCAGCGGCGTCCTTTGTTCAAATGGCTATTTCAGTATCATGCTTTTTACTTCACATGAGAACCTCATTCTCCTCCAAACCAACAGAGGTACCTGCTAGATTTGTTTATCCCTAGATTCTTTTGTGCCAACTATTTATTTGATTTGCTGCAATTTTTAGGGTTTAGGGTTTAGCTCTGATCATATTTTAATGTAGTGCCATGGGTTCTGTAACACTATTAACTTGCCAACCAAAGGTGGGTGTTTTTTTGAAGCAAGATATGAATCCATAGGTTTTTATGAGGAAGCTACCACAAATTCTTTTGGTATATTTTGTCTTAGAGGACTTGTGCCTCGATCAACTTACTCTATAAGAGTGGCTGCAAAAGATAATCTTCGGTTTGCACCAGTTGAGCGTGCTTCACCTGAATATTTGTCAGTTAATGTAAGACTAACCTGAGCATTGAAGTCCATTGCACATTCTGCTTGCGGCATATCATATTTTCACCAAGATATATACAACCTCCCACCTACTATGAATTGGGGGGAAAGGTAGTGTCACCTTGCTTGGTGATTTTGTCCATGCTATGCAACCAAATCTAGGTCAAGGTGGTTGTATGGCTATTGAGGTATGCAATTTCTCAGCCTATCAATGATATGTTCTAGTGTTGATATCTACTTTGTAACACAATATTGTAAGTTGGTTGTGTTCTTTAATTGATTTTAAACTCTACTTCATACTATATATTAAGTTGGCTGAGAAGCAAAATATTCGTTTGCATATTGTGCCTGCAGATATGAGAAAGAGAGAAGGCTGCGTGTTGTTGTTATACATGGACTGTCAAGAATGGCAGTAATCATGGCTACAAGCTATATGCCGTATTTGGGTGTTGGTCTAAGACCTTTATCGATATGCAATAAACACACTCAATGCACAAATCTCATTCCCTTTTCAGCAAGATTTAAAATTAGTTGTGAAGTATGTCACCATCAATTTTATTGGATTTCTATAATGAGCTTTGGAATCAGAACTATATTACCTCATTACCATCCTCCAAAGAGCATTACTGAAGAACTCCATACTGAAACTACTTGAACTGCATACTAAAATTATTTACTGTAGTTTTTGACCAAGTTGCGGATACCATGCCCTAGAAGAGGTGTTGTTTTTATCAGGAAACCAAAATACTTCAGAAGCTTCAACTGATGCAAATGAAGGTATCTAATACTGTACATCCAACACGCAATCTTCCATGCCTCTAACTTATGTTTTATGTAATGTAAGTCTGACACCCCTTGATTTCCAATATTTTGTCCTCTTAATTGTTCGTCATGACCATGATTAGATGTTGAACCTGAGAAGCCAAGCAGCCCTTCTATAAAGAGGGCAGAAGAGAAAGAGGTGGTTGTTGTTCATGAAACCAAATGCAAGGTGTATGTCAAGGTATCCATCTGATCTATTTAACATATTGCTTTTCTTCCTAGAACTGTAATATCATGCTTTTTGGTTATGATACTCTAATATTGTGCAAATTATGTTTAGTATGTCAACCGTATACTTTAATATATATATATATCTACATTCGCAAAAATGTTTCCAGAATTTAATAGTTTAGTTCACTTTCTGATTACCGCAGATCAGTAGAGATTGCCAGGAACTCAGAACCTTTCATCGGTGAGCAGTTAGCTTCTCTGCTCTACCTGGAGCCAGACAGTGAACTTACGGTAGGCTATGCATTTATTGCCTATTTATCTTGTTTCCAACGTTCCCATTACCCTTCTGATCTCATTTGCTTGAAGTGTCTATTTCCTGTCTCTGATATTTTTGGATATGGGTTCAGGCTATGCTAATCGCAGCAGAGGCCAAACAACAGGAGGAAAAAGCAAAAGGAGTCAGTGCCGACGAGGTAGCTGATAATCAAGATACTGTGTTGTTCGACGATAATGAAGAAGACGAGGAAGAGGAAAGCGAAGAGGAGGAAGAAGGCGCCGACCGAGAGCCTCAAGGGAGGGGAGGAAGAGGAGGGAGGGGGATGATAATGTGTTTCCATTTTGCAGCATGATGAAGCCACTAAGGGTTGGAAAGACATTGGTGTTGGTCAGCTCTCTATCAGAAGTAAAGAAGGCACAGAGAAAACTTACAAAGAATCTACTCCTACCATTGTTATAAGAAACCATGTATGTTTTATCTCTTGTTTGTTTATAGTATTGAAGTTCACTGCAGTCATGTGTACTTGTGTTAATATTTATCCTTCTACTACATGCCAAACTTGAAATTACTACCTCTACTCTTTTTTCATTTGATGTTTTGGAAATTGACATGGTCTTCAAACCATATCTTCAGTTTCTACTTTCTCTAAGCATTCATTGTTAAAACCTAATGAGAATGTAGTCATCTAGAAAAGTTTGTCGTTACAAATATACTAATGTTATTTCTATGTCGAAAATAATGATTTTTTGTCTGTATCATCTCTATCTCTACTCCTTTTAAAGGAGACTTTCGTGATCTTCACAACATTCGACCATCGTTTGTTCGGCGTGCAGCAACCAACCGAGCAAATCGCATGTCCGCCGCCCCCACAACCGCAACTGCCAAGGATTAACAAAAAACATAGTAGATAATTGATTTGCTAAGCTGTAATATTTGTCAGAGAGCAAGAAGATAAGCCTAAGCAGCTCACATTCTTCTATGGCAGGAAGGTGTTGGTATTTGTCGACAAGGCAAACGATCTGATGCAGCTAGACAGCAAGGACAGTCCAGTTGTATAAAACGCGGTTTTTTGCTTCAACCCTCTGCAGCTGCTGCTGTCACTACTAACAAGGCCGTGCTGGACTCGGTCATCAGCTTGGCTGCTGCTAAGAAGCCTGCTCGCACAAATACTTATGGTATGCCTCTTACTTAGTTGAAGTTCTAAAATATGATTGTTGGTCTTTATTATGCCGATTACTGATCGAAACATGTCTTTTCTTTAGTAGATATGCCTGTTATGAGGAAGGTTTCTCTTCACCGCTTCCTCGAGAAGAGAAAGGATCGGTAATTTGCGGTTGCTGTGATTGTTATTTTCAGTATGGCGATTTCTTTTTTTGTCAGTGTTGTATTTGGAACTAATTTGTGCACTTCTGTTTTTCTTCGGCCTCAATGCAAATACATAGTATCAAACTGTTCCTTCAGATGTGGCACTAATCAAGGAGCCCGAGAGCTGGCCATGGCTCAGATTAGGACCAAACGCTATGAAGTCCAACCTGAAAATGAGTTGTGATTCTGAAAAAAATTCAAACAATTTTCATTGTTTTTCCTCACTTTCAGATAGTCATAGTGTGAAACAATAACATTTCAACCAATTGTTAGAAGTGCTGACATGGGTGTATGGCTAGCTATAAAAAAGGGTAGGTTACTTTTCAATACATACCTTTTTCGGTCTTTTGGCTAAGATCAAGTGTAGTATCTACTTTTATCAGTTTAATATCTGATATATGGACCATGTGTCTACTTTGATATTAAATTTATTTTTTATGGTGAGGGTCCACAGTAGTTTGCCACTGGACCCTTGTGTGATGCCTAACCATTGCACTGCTGGTAGGATATGGCATACCCTAACCAATACCATCAAATATGATTGAGTGCCATTGCCAATTTGCACATACTCGTCAACAACATCCACAAGGACACCGTACACTCGACAGCGTTCCCCAAACATAAGTAGAAGGAAATGGGTTTACTCGCATGAGGATGGTCTATCAGGTCTTGTATATTAGTGTTGTCGCATGTTTATGTTAGCAGGCCATATATCTTCCTCTTATTGTAACTCTCGTCACCAGTGTTGAGGAATGTGTACAATATATTGTTTTCTTTTGTCTAAAGTTTTGGATCTGGACGAGTTTGGTGGTTTGATTATGTTTATTGCAGAAGAAATATGTTTTGTAATGATCTTTTCTATATTATAATGTTTGTTCGACATCATTCATTTTATTTGAATCGACATATTTATAATAATATTACATATTTATATCATTAATAAAATATTAATGTTACATTGATAGTTTGCCATACAGTTTTTTATATATTAAAATGATGTTTGTCGTTCTATATTTATGTTTTATAGTAATTTTTAACTTCCGTGACAACATACGGTCATCTAAACTAGTTTGAAATAAGAAGAATGGATAGCTGCTCGAGTCTCGTTCTCCACTAGTATACGGGCTACTCCACCGGCTGCTCCGCGAGCAGTCGAGGTTGACGGCTAGTACTAGCAAGCAGTAGTGGTGTCGCATCTGCCGATCTCCTCTGTCCGAGTCACTCACTCGTAGGTGGCTTCCACCCATCTCCCTCAGCAGTCAGTCAGCAGGACTCAGCAGCACTATCTCCCACCCCCCATCCTTCGCTACTCTTTCGTTCCTTCTGATCGCCGCTATCCTCTTCAGCCCCGACTGAGGAGGCGGCCGGCGCTCCCCAGGCACGCACGAGTTGACGGGTCCAGCAGCGGCCTCGGGATCTTGCCGCCAGCTGCAGCGGCAATCCGGTCCGTCCGCCCAGGTACAAGAGAGGCCGTGGCCACTTCTCCGTTGGATTCTTCCACCTTCTACACTATCATTTATGTGTTTGTTTCCTTCAAGTCTCCAGGAAACCAGTGCTGTCTTAGGTATTGTTGATTCATGATTCTTGATTCCGGGAGGCGGTTTCGTGTTGTGACAGCCCGATCTTGCGGTTCAGCAGAGAGCCAATCCGCTGGGTATCATTTTGTTTTGTTTTTTCTTTGTTGTTAATTAATATACAGGGAGCTGCGCCTGCGCAATTTTCGCGCACTGGTGGCTAGAGAGCCTCCAAATCTCTTCTCCTTTCCAGGTGGTGTGAGTGTGGAGTGTATGTGTTGTGTGTGTCCGGTTGTTTGTACCCAATAAAAAATAATCAATACGGTTGAACATGTTATGAGTATCTTATACGTTTATCCACTCCAAACCAACCATTTCTTTGGTTCTATAATACCACCAAGTCTGTTGCAAACTTGCAATTGGGCCAAACTGACGATGCCTGGCTGTGTAATCTGTGTTGATCCAAAAACAAACTTATCTTGTTTTAGAGCACCCGCCGGGTGTTCGACTCTCTCTCTCTCTCTCGTCTCACCTAACTCGGGGTTTAGAGGAAAAGCAGCTGCGGTGTTGTCATCGCCCATTGTTTCCTCTTTTCATCGCCCATCAGTTCGTGTTTTTGGATATATTTTAAACATTTGCCAGTACTCTTTTCTTCTTTTAAAATAAAAAGGCTGTGTTCGTCATATCATGAAGCAATTTGTCATGTTATTCTTTCTGATAATTATGGTTGGTGGTCGGCCAAAGGATCAATAAGGAATAAAGAATCCTACTCGTTATATGCTAGCCATGGGGGTGGGTTCTGTACTTCCTGTGCAGGTGTACCTGGGGTTTGCAGTTGGTTGTCTTTTCTGGTCGCTCAGGTACTGTATCGTGCAATTATTGGTTTTGGTATATCAAGGTACTTGAATTGTGCTAACCATAGAGAGCGGTGGGAGCCCTATTCTGTCCTACTTGGATGTAATGCCACTTCCCCTAGTTTTCTCTCTCTCTTGTTTCAGCTATCCTTGTCATGATGTGTCCGCGTTGGTCCTAGTTCCTGCAATGCGAATTTGTCATGTTCGTGTGGTATATTGGGTGACCTTATCCTTGGCTGTCTGGTCTACGGTGCTGATTATTTAATGTCGTTGAGCTGCATTTTGGGGTTCATCGCCCAAGTTCTTTGGTTTTATTGTCATGTTTTTGTTGAAACCTTTGTAGCAGAGCTCAAAGCTGGTTTTTTTTTTTGATGCAGGCTTCCGTGGATATACATATACTGGTCTGAGTTGTCAAGTCCTTGACCTGATCATATCAGTTTTGGTATGTTCTCTTATGTTTACTCCTCTGTTACTGATTACACATTCTTTCCTTATAGTACGATTTTTCTAATTTACAGCTTATAAGGATGGGGGTTTACCTCAGTACTCCAAAAACTGACAAGCTATCTGAAAATGGAGAAAATGATAGACTTAAGTTTGGTCTTTCATCTATGCAAGGATGGCGAGCAACCATGGAAGATGCTGTGAGTTTCCTAATCAAGGCTATTAACATCATTTTATTTGCATTAGCAGGGGTGAAATTAAGGTCACCAATTGATTACCCTGTGCATGAAGGATGCAACTTTGTAATGTCTGGAGCACTGAGGCTGGTAGGACAGCCTTTTAGAATATCAACTTTTGGAGGAAGGATGAGTAACATTTTTTTGGGTTACAGTTAATGTGGGCATGTGTTCAGTTTCACAGCATTAGCTCTTTTTGTCATGTGCTAGATCGATACTCCTTTTGAGTTTCATTTGGTGCTTTAACACAGTGGTTTTAATTAGTCCAGTGTCTGCACTACACACATAGTTAATTTCTGAAAGATGCTTAGCTTTTTTATCAGCCAGGCTATTTCTGAAATTATTCCATAATACAATGTTTAACAATCTGTGCATCCATGCAGCATTCAGCATTGCTAGATCTTGATAGCGAGACAGCATTCTTTGGTGTTTTTGATGGTCATGGAGGTAAGAATACTTACAATAATCAGTGCCTTTTATGTTTCATTAATTCATTGTATTAGACTACTCAGGAGGAATGCCGCTATGGCAAGTATCTGTAGAGGCTATCTTTAACATCGCACAACCTCATATGGATTGCTTTATTCAGGAAGAGTCGTTGCCAAATTCTGTGCAAAATATCTGCATGGTCAAGTCCTCAAAAGCGAAGCCTATTCAACTGGTGACCTAGGCACTGCTGTCCATAGAGCTTTCTTCAGGTATATGGTGAACCAGATCCCACATGAGATATAATACAGCTTAAATATTTATAGCATTACTGTCAGCTTGATGGCAATTTCTAATTTTGTGGTTGTGCTGCTTCAGAATGGATGAAATGATGCAAGGACAGAGAGGTTGGCGAGAACTATCTGCACTTGGAGACAAAATAAACAAGTTTAGTGGTATGATAGAAGGATTGATTTGGTCTCCAAGGGGCAGTGATTCAAATAATCAACAAGATGATTGGGCTTCAGAGGAGGTATATATGCAACAGACTCCTGTTGCTTTCACTTTTCTAACATAGATGTACATCAGTACATCTATTCCACCTTCTTTATCGATTATAGATTCTAGGCGTTTCATAATCTTAAATACTTGTGTTAGTTGTGAGTTTAACAGCTGAGCTTTTCGTTGGAAAGAGAAACCCATGCAAATAGAACTTTTGTGTTATGGCGGCGGCTAGGGTTGAGGGAGCACAAGGGGGCCGGCTAAGGGCCTTGCCCACAGCCGAACAAGAGGGAAGTGTTTTTCTTCTTAAGTCTTGCTTGATTATATTGATACATCTCCTCTCCTTATACGTAGAGCCTTACTTGACCTCTAAGAAAATATTCTAACCAACTCAATCTAACTCATCTCTTTTCTTATCTTAACTAACCAAATATTTCCTTATTCTAATTAACTAAATCAATCTAATTTACTCTATCCTAATGGCTCTACTCAGGGGTGGATCTAGAATTTTCCTATGACTCAGGCCAAACCTACTAAATTTCCTTCTCTTCCTTTTATCTTAACTATTTTATACTAGATTAAATAAATACTTATGTAGAGTAGTTACATGGATCAAGCCTTGGGCCACGGACCGGGTGGCCCGGGGTGTAGATCCGCCCCTGGTTCCACTTGTCATAACACTACTCCACTCCATCATAGCTCTTCCTCGGGGTTGTGCTGTTGGTCATGGCTGCAGATTTCAATGTTCCCATGGCGACATGTGTACAATCTCACCTAGATCCCATGACATAGTCTCGCGAGTGTCAATACCTAGGAGTGGTCACAACAACAATCGGCAAAGACACCCTTGTGGAGGCCGGTGATGAAATGTGGCAGAGCTATGTAGTGCACGCCTAAGGGACCCCATGCCTTCTTCTCGTCGAACGGCTGCTAGTCAGCGCCACACCGAGAGGAGAGGATCCTCGATGTCTGAGGTACCCTAGGGGTTGATGCCGAGGTGCCTTGGGGTCCGAAACATGTGCCTCAAGGGTAGAATAGGTGTCCGAAGGCGGGAACAGATGCCCCAAGTGGCGGAACAGGTGCCTCGACGGAGGGAACACGTGTTCGAGGCCAGGACAGGTGCCCTGGCGGTGGGAACCAGTGCCCTAGGGGTCGAGACAGGTGCTGCGGAGGCGGGAATTGGTGCCCCGAGGGCTGGCAGAAGGAGTGCCCTAGGGGCCAGATCAACTAGTGCTCCGAGGGGTGGAGCACACAGTGCACTAAGTTCTAGGGGACGTGGTTGTCAAGAGTCTAAGGCCACCATACGTGCCTAGAGAGATGGGGCGAAGTCGATCAACGTCTTGGAGATTGGATCCGGTGATGGCTCATCGGTACCGAAGCGTGAGTTGCAAAGCTCTATGAAGCGCTACTAGGAAGGCTGTCATGTTTACATCCTGTTCGAGAATGTAGTACCACGTCTGCATCGCGCCGTGTAGATGGTATGATGCAAGCCAATCACGATCAGATGCGAGCGTGTGTTGCCCTCGAAAAAATTGCTCACAATAGGTGAGCCAAATTACAGGGCAATCGAGCTTGCGGGGGATGGCAGTGGTGGTTGAGTAAGTTAGAAGCGCTGTTGGGCCGTACTCCAACATCCGTAGGGAAAGCCTTCAGGCATGACACCCGCCGATGAGGATGCCTGATGGCTCTTCACGGTGGCCAGCCGTGAGAGTACATCGACCTATTGTGTGTCGGAACCTGAGATCTTTGATACCATATATTATTGCGGAGTGTCGGAACCTGAGATCTTTGGTACCAGATATTATTGCGGATGTTATGGCAGCGACTAAGGTTGAGGTGACGCAAGGGGGGCGGCCGGAGATCTTGTCCACAACCGAGCAAGAGGAAAGGATTTTCTTACTTAATGCTTGCTTTATTAGATTGATACATCTTCTCTCCTTATAGAGAGACTTACTTGACCCCTAAAGAAATGTCTTAACGAAATCAATTTAACTTATCTCTTCCCTTATCCTAACTAACCGAATATTTTATATCCTAACTAACTAAATCAATTTAACTTATTTTTTCCTTATTCTATCGGCTCCACTTGCCATAACATATTGCCATCTAGAAATGAACGGTTTGTTGTTAATAATGATGTACATGTACTATGAGTTGATTTAGATATATGAAAAATCAGTTTTCAAATATTAGTTTGTGTATCAGTTTTCATGATTGTTTGAATTATGATATTAAATTTGGGAATCTCTCATAGATAATGTTTTTGTTAGGGAAGTCATCCTGATTTTGTCTGTGGTAGATGGCTACTGCTGTTTTCACTTTTCTAAAATAGATGCACATCTGATTTTCTTGCATTAAAATAAAGGTAATGTCTTTTGAATGCTTGCAAGCTGTGTCAGATGTGAATTGCAAATAACATCCGAATTTTTGTGTAAAAAGAAATCCATGTGAAGAGAAAACGGGCACCCAAACATGGTAGCTGCAATGTTACTAATGATGTAATATGAGTTAATTATGAAATGTAATATTCTGAAGTCTACGTCTTTATTATCGTTTGAACTAAAAAAATGGTAGATCCAGTGCCGTAGGCTACCACATGAGAGCTTGTACCATATAAGAGCTTGTTCGGTTAGGAGTGGATTGAAGGAGATTGGAGGGGATTAAATCCATTCCTAGTCAAAATTGAATAAGAGGGGATTTAATCCCCTCAATCCACTCCGATCCTCATGCAACCAAACAAGACCTGAGTGGGGTCTGAGAAATGAATAAACCGAGACAATCCCACATGAGTGGGGTCTAGGGAAGGGATAAATCGAGATAGGCCTTCTTAGATGCGGAGAGACAGCTCTCACCGCTACACCATGCTTTTCCTTACTTTATTATTGTTTAAACTATGGTATTAAATTCATGGAGTATGTCACATGTATAATCGTTTATCAGGGACCTCACTCTGACTTTGCTGGGCCAACATGTGGGAGTACAGCGTGTGTAGCATTAATAAGAAACACCCAACTTGTTGTGGCAAATGCTGGTGATTCCCGATGTGTTATTTCAAGGGGTGGGAAGGTATGTTACTCTTGGTCTTTCCTTATAAGAAGATATCCTTGACAGCCTGAGTATATGTCCCGTGTTAAATACATGGCAGGCATACAATTTATCGAGGGACCACAAACCAGAGCTTGCAGCTGAGAGAGAAAGGATAATGAAAGCAGGGGGCTTCATCCATATGGGACGAGTAAATGGAAGTTTAAACTTGTCAAGGGCAATTGGTTAGTTATTTTCTTGGTTTTCTTTTCAAATATAGGTGCGCCTTGCTTTGTGCCTTAAGTGTGCAAGTACCTCTTTATAGGAGACGTGGAATTGAAACAGAACAAATTCCTGCCTCCCGAGAAGCAAATTGTGACGGCCAATCCTGATATCAATGTCGTAAGCTCTCTAAATCTAGACATTATCTGCCATGGAACTGTTGAGCTAATAGTAGTGGTGAGAGCTGCCTTTTGTTGCTTTTCTTTGGAAGTTCATGCAATCTTGTCCTCTGTTAGGTGGAGCTCTGCGATGATGACGACTTTGTTGTTGTAGCATGTGATGGCATTTGGTAAGGCTATCTACCTACATTTCGGTACCTTCACGCTATGTACAGCGTTACACCTCGGACAATTCTTACTGATATCAAAGTGCCTGGCTCTAACATACCATTCGCCTCTCACAGAAGTACCACTTTGTTTTATGAGCAGGGACTGCATGTCAAGCCAACAGCTGGTGGATTTTATCCACGAGCGTATAAACACGGTACACAACCACAATCTTCTTAAAATTCGCAACAGTTTCATCAACTTCAGTAAGATTGAAGTGGCAGGCAGTGACACACCATGAATGAATGAGACAAACAAACACTTGCAGGAGAGCAGCCTGTCTGCCGTGTGCGAGAGAGTGCTGGACAGATGCCTGGCTCCATCAACGATCGCTGGAGACGGGTGCGACAACATGACCATGATCCTGGTGCAGTTCAAAAAACCTGTCGATCGGAACAAGAAGGCCGAAGCAGCAGGGCAATCTGCCAGCAATGTGGACGAAGCCAAGAGTCGGTGAGTGCATGCCTTGCTTGCTTTCCTAGCTGGAACCTTTCTCGTATCTTTGTAGCGCATTAACAGAACAGAAAATTCTTTGGACCAGTGTTGCTGAGGAGTGAAGCATGGCTGGCACTCACCAGGGCGCAACCATTTGCTTTCATAAGGCAGGTGAAAAAAAGGAACGAAGAAACCTGCAGTGTACGTATCTCAACTGTACGTGGCATGCCATGCAAATCCTGCCTAAGTTACCCCGGACAATGGCATTGCCTAGTGCAGTGGTGGATCTTCAGATCACAACCTTTCTTGTGCCAGCTTTCGGTCATCTCCACTCTCCAGCCCTCGGAACCATGGCTGAGTCTGTCTATTCTTTGTGTGGTGTGTAGCATTCCTCGTGTTTTCGTTGTCCAAAATGGTGTCAAATCCAGTTTTTTGTTGCGAGAATGAACCGTGACGTTAGTGTGTTTTGCTGGCGGTTAGGTGCAAAATACTCGAAACCTGAATTGCCCGCTCGCTATTTCGGGTTGTAAGTATATGATGAATCTGATTTTAGTTGCATGGTGTACCCATCTTATCTGAAAATAATGAAAGATCTGTTTGTGGTTGACTAATTACGTGTGTGTTTTTTTCTAATGTCGAATTGCGATGTAACTGGACTACCAATCTGTGATTTAACACTGACGTTCCGTTCCTTTTTTTTGGTTGAAATGCTACTAAGAACAGCTGTTCATATCACTTGAAATGCTACTTAGAACAGCTGTTCATATCACTTGAAATTTGTGGAAGCATGCCCGAGCCAGTCGCATCCGTCCGATCATCGCTCGGACCGCCCGATGCCCGCCACGACCATCGTCCTCGCGTGTTTGGCCCGCGTCACGGCGTCAGGTCGCTCACTCCCGTCACTCCTTATCCCTTCCCATCGATCCCATGCCCTGTTGCCGCGCCCGCACCTCCTTCCCCATCCGCGCCCGCCGCGGCTCCTCCGGCAGCTCCGCCACGCGCCCAACCGCAACCTGCCCGCACGGCCACCGCTGCCTGGTAGTATCTATCAAATCAGCCACCTGTCCTCTTTTTCTTCAAATCAAGTCCGTTTCCCTTTCCTTTCTACCCTCTCCCTCGTCTCCGGCGGGCGGTGGCCTCACCTCCCTCTCCCCGTCGCCCTGATGGCTCCCTCCACAGCTCTCGCTCCGGTGGCCTTCCGCTCCGCCTTCTCGACGCCGCTCGCGTCGAAACCTACCCGTAAGTCCCAAACCTCCGACTTTTACGACCCATCTCGGTCGGTTCTTCCTCGAGTTACGATTTAGAGCCTGCGGGAGTAAGTGGGAAATCTGGAATCGGGTCCTCCCCAGTGGTTGCACAGCGCATTGTCCTTGCGCTGGGTGTCTGATTTGGGGATGTGTTCCATTGGAGATGGTGTTGCAGTCTAGGGCGATGGCTGGGGCTGCGTGCTGGAACGGCAGGCGCGGCTTTGTTGGGATTTTGGAGCAGCTATTGCTGATGGTAGCCGGCTGCCTGGCTTGGAGCCGTTGAGCTCGAGTCGGGCTCTCAAAACGAGTAGAAATGTCCACCTTGCAACGATTACTCAGCTCAGCTGTACCTGCCTATGAGTAATTACCAGAATGAAAAAATACTCTAGGTTTTTAGATTCACTATGGAGTATGGACTCTTGTTGCTTTGGTGAAGCGAACTTTATAAAATGGACCCTCGTGCACTATTCAATGCTGCCTTTCTTTTGTACTGAGACACCAGTGCATACTTGCTGATAATTTGATATTGGATTTGGTAACAACTGAACATCTTGTGCCCACCGTTGTGACTGTTGTTCAGGTAATAGAATGAACATAGAGGGCGCTTTCTGTTTGCCGTGTTCCACAAGGAAGAGAGCAAGTTATAGACCTTTCCGAGTGTACAGTTTATTTGGAGGGAAGAAGGATAAAGATGAGAATGGTGATGAGGCGCCATCGAAAGTAAGCAATTGACTGATCTGGTGTCATTGTTAAGGTTTTGTTCCTCTTCTTCGAATTAGCTAGAAGCCTAGAACTAAAAAACTCTAATTTCATTGTTTTGGGATGATTCATTATGTATATATTTATGGCAGGAGTCCATTTTTGGCCATTCAACTATAGCTACGTTAGATTTTGGCAATTGAACTCTGTTACCAGAAATCTTTGGCCATTGAACAATGAAAGCCATTAATGTTTAGTCACTGAGCTGGTTTCAATGGTGGTTTTGTTGACATGGACGACATGTGGCAATAGGCCCACTCATCAGAGCTCTCTCTTCTTTCTCCTCCCCACGTCATCTGTCTCACGGTCTCTCCCCATGTCATCTATCTCACCGTCTCTCTCCTCATACGTGCCTCCCCCTCAAGTGTGCCGCTCTCCCTTCTCCATTAGGGCACCGCTACGGCGCTACCACTTCCTTGAATGTGCAGCATGCATCCTAGCCTAGGTACGCGTCTGTGCCTGCACCCTTGGCGCACTTTGGCCAACGTGGAATAGGAGGATCGCGGTGCGGATAGAAGGAAGAGGAGCACCTGGAGTCCCCTAGATCTGTCTACACTGCCCCTGTGCAGCGTGTCTCACATTGGCTAGAGCCATATTTGTGGCAGTGGCAGTAGACGCAGAGGAAGAGGTGGCTCGTGGTGGCGGCAGCAAGGGAGTGACAAGAGAGGATATAGAGAAAGGCGAGAGAGATAGGGATGTGAAGCTGACAAGTGGGTCCCACTGCAACGTGTAGTCCAAATGTAAACACTTTCAGTAGTTGGGTGGTCAGAGATTTCTGGTTTTCGAGTTTCATGGTCGAAAGGGCGATAGTTTGATGGCCAAAATGGATTTATCCCTATACTTATGGGGCAAACAAAGAAAAGCATGCAAAGAATTCCAGTGAAACAATCTTTTATTAGTAGCTAACACCTACTCCATACTGCGAGTTATGCAATCCAAAATGTTAAGCTCTTTCTTTGTTTAGATCCTTGATTAGTGATTGTTCATGTGAAAACCAATATGTGCTCGTACATTGCTTGTGAAAACCTTTGAAGATTGCCGAATTGGTTCCTGTCATTTATTTTTTTGATATATATCTTCTAATTTCGTAATTGACATTTTGTTTATAACAATATTGAAGCCCTCTGATATTTTAATAACGTTAGGCAGGAATTTTTGGAAATATGCAAAATCTCTATGAAACTGTTAAGAAGGCCCAAATGGTTGTCCAAGTTGAGGCTGTCCGGGTGCAAAAGGAGCTTGCAGCGTATGCATTTATTTCGTTAAGTTATATTTCTCATGTTTGATGCAAAATAGCCTGACTCTGTGACTTTTTCTGTGTCTCCTATTTTTAGGACTGAGATTGATGGTTATTGTGAAGGCGAACTAATCAAGGTATCTTTGGGAAGGCCTTTTATTACATTCTCTGTATTTAAACTTTGATTATTCTTGCCAAACAATTGAATTCTTACATTATTGAGTGTTAGAGGTAAACAGAGTGGTTTTTGCGGAGGTACTAACCTCAGCCATCATTGCTTGATTATATAGAAAGATGAGATGAGTCACATTGATTACATAACAGCTCATTAGAGCTTAGCTAATCAGATAGGAGCCTTGGCAGCCGCACACACCTGTTGAGCTGCTCAAGGTCTTTAATGACTATAATTAACTAGCACAAGTAACTAGGAGAGTGCTTAGGAAACAGGACTTAATAACAACATTTCTCCCCCTAAGGCCTGTTTCAACTGATCTTGATCTCCTTGATCCCAATTCTGCTTCTCATATCTTCCAACTTGGTCTTGCCCAAGGCTTTGGTCAGTATATCAGCAAGCTGATCTGTAGTGGGAATAAATTCTGTTTTGATGCTACCTTCTTCCACACAGTCCCTGATGAAGTGATGCTTGATTCTAATATGTTTGCTCCTGTCATGGAAAACAGGATTCTTTGCCAAAGCTAGAGCAGATTTATTGTCTACTCTAAGTTCCACCACCTCAACTTCTCTTCCCAATAATTCTGCAAACAACCTTGACAACCACAAGGCTTGGGTTGCTGCTGTTGTCATTGCCACATATTCAGCCTCACAGCTTGACAATGCAACAACTCTCTGCTTAATAGATTGCCAGCTGACCAGACTGTTTCCAAGGAAAAACAAACATCCAGTAGTGCTTTTACTTGTATCAATATCTCCAGCCAAGTCTGAGTCACTATAACCCACAAGTCTTGCCTTGCCTGTCATTCTAGTATAGCATAGCCCATGATCTAGAGTACCAGTCACATATCTCAAGATCCTTTTTACAGCCTGAAGATGTTCAGCTGTTGGCTTCTCCAGAAATCTGCTAACATACCCTACAGCAAAAGCCAAATCTGGCCTTGTGTGCACTAGGTATCTCAGACTACCAACTAGTCTTCTATACTGAGTTGGATTTACCTCCTTTGCTGTACTTTCCTTGCTCAGTTTCAACCTTTCTTCCATGGGGGTGGTAGCTGGATTACAGTCTGCCATACCACCGAGCTCAAGTATCTTCTTAGCATAATGAGTCTGTTTCAGAGTAATGCTTCCCTCTGATTGTCTTACCTCAACCCCAAGATAGAAAGACAACAGACCCAAATCACTCATTTCGAATGTCTGCTTCATTTTTGCCTTGAAAGCTTCAATCTTCTGCTGATTGACTCCAGTGATGATCAAATCATCAACATAGACTCCAATTATCAGCAAAGAATCACCTGAACCTTTCCTGTACATGGCAGCCTCATATACATTCTGCTCAAAACCCATCTGCTTGAGAGTCAAGTCAAGTTTGGCATTCCACGCCCGAGGAGCCTGTCTTAGGCCATACAATGCCTTGTGTAACCTGTACACTTTCTTCTCTTCTCCTGATACTTCAAAACCTGGTGGCTGAGTAACATAAACCTCTTCTTTGAGTTCTCCATTCAGAAATGCAGACTTTACATCCATGTGATGTACTGTCCAACCTTCTTGTGCTGCTAGAGCAAGTAAAACACGTACTGATTCCATTCTTGCAACTGGTGCAAAGGCATCTTCATAGTCAATCCCTTCCTTCTGAACAAAGCCACGGGCCACAAGTCTTGCCTTGTGCCTGATCACAGCACCATGTTCATCCTTCTTCAATTTAAACACCCACTTCAATGAAATTGGGCGATGACCTGGACTAGGAGTAACAAGTTCCCAAGTCCCATTCCGCTCAACTGAGCTCAGCTCTTCCTTCATTGCTGCCTGCCAATCTGGATCATCTTTTGCCTCTTCATAGCTTGTGGGCTCACCGGCATGAGTGAGGTTTAATTCTGCAAACAACCTCTGTGCCGGCAAAGGGGTTGGCTGATTACCAATAATATCATGGACCTTCCTATAACGAAGCTCTTCACCATCATGATAAGCATCCACCCTTTCACTATCATTCTCCAGAGGAGTCACATGCTCTATCTGCGGGCTTGCTGGAGCTGGTGTAGGTGTTCTAGGTGACACAGGCACCTCTGTCTCCACTGCGGATTCCTCTGCTTCTGCTGCAGACTCTCCTGCACTCACCAAAGGGAGACTAGGTGATGTAGGATGTGGCTGAAGAGGTGGTGAGGGTAACACTGAACTTTCTGCTTCAGGAAACTCTTCTGCCCATGGAAACTCAACAACAAAATCGCTGCATGCTGCCTCTGAAGTACCTGCTGCCGCTGATGCCCAGTCCCAGCCACGTCCTTCATCAAATACCACATCACGGCTGACTCGCACGCGCTGGGACACTGGATCAAATACACGATATGCCTTGGCCCCTTCTGCATAGCCAATGAACACTCCAGCCTTACCGCGATCATCAAGTTTCTGGAGCTGAGTAAGCTGCCGGGTATAAGCCACGCAACCAAATACCTTGAGATGGCCAACTGTTGGTGCGCGGCCATGCCATGCCTCATACGGAGTTACATTCCTCAGTGCCTTTGTTGGAGATCGATTCAGAATATGCACAGCCGTCATCACAGCCTCCCCCCAAAACCGAGAAGGCATCTGGCGTTGCTTGAGCAGAGCTCGTGCCATGGCCACCACAGTTTGATTCCTGCGCTCAACCACACCATTCTGTTGCGGTGAATAAGGAGCACTGAAATGCCTTTTAATACCTTCATTGGCGCAGTATGCGGCGAACTCCGCGACGGTGAATTCCCCGCCATTGTCGGTGCGCAGGACCTTCAACTTGCGCCCACTTTCCACCTCTGCTGCCTCCTTCATCTTCTTGATTGCTTCCGCCGCTGCGTCCTTGGATGGCAGCAACACAGCCCACATAAAACGGGTGGCATCATCGACGAGCAGCAGGATGTAGCGGTTGCCCGCCGGTGTTGCTGGCGTGACTGGGCCGCACAGATCACCGTGCACCAATTCGAGTTGATTCTGGGCACGATATGCTGCTGCGGCCGGAAAAGAGCGCCGCCTCTGCTTCATGGTGACACAAGTGTCACATACCTGCTCCACATGATCGACCACCGGCATCCCACGCGCCATCTCCTCCTTGCTGAGTCGTCGGAGTGCATCGAAGTTCAGATGGCCGAAACGTTCGTGCCACTGCCATGCCTCAACATCCTTGCGCGCCGCGAGACAGATAGGTTGTGCAGCCTCGAGGTGCAAAATGTACAACCTGTTCTTCCCTCGATGTACCTTGGCCAGCAATCGGTGATGATTGTCCCAAATGTGGAGCACGCCATGGTTAATCACAACCTTGGACCCTCCTTCATCAAGCTGTCCCAAACTTAGTATGGAGTTCTTCAGCGCTGGAATGTAGTAAACGCCGTGAAGAACTCTCTGCTCACCGGTCTTGGCTTGAAAAATGATGGATCCAACTCCCTTGATTTCCACCTTCAATGCATCCCCGAACCGGACCGTTCCTCGAACGCCAGTGTTCAGATCAGCAAAGAGTTTCTGACGCCCGGTCATGTGATGTGTTGCGCCAGAGTCTAGGTACCAACCGCTGTCCATATCTTCTTCATCCACGCCAAGGTAGGCACATGCACGTGGCTCAGAAAGCTCGACGTGCTGCGCCGTGTAGCTGTGCGCCGGCGTGCTCTGCTCTAGGCTGATAAAGCCCTGTGCCAGAAACAGAGCACCATCTTCTTCACATTCGGCGTACTGGACGCGCGCCTCATGCCTTCCTTGGTTCCCGCCACGCTGTCCAGCCTGATGTCCACCGCCGCGACCTCCACCACGGTTGCCATCGCCGCGGCCAGCACGGTTTCCACCGCCACCGCCGCGCTCTGCATCCTCACGGCGCGGCTGCGGACACTCACGTGCCCAGTGGCCTTCCTGGTTGCAGTTGAGGCAGGTGTTGGGGCCGACACGGCCAGCAACATTGCCGTCTCCTCGTCCGCCACCACGTCCACCTACTCTGCCTCGTCCTCGTCCACCACCGCGGCTGCGTCCACCGCCACCGCGCTGGTTCCTGGAACCAGAGCCACATGCATCGTCTCCCTTCTTTTCCTTTCTGCATCGCGCTTTCCACTGCTCCTCAGTGTACAACAGCTTGCCATTGATGGCCACCGGCTCAGTCAGTATTTGTTCTTCGCGATTGTCCACTGCCTTAAGCCTTCCAGTCACCTCCTCAAGAGTCAGTGCCTCAAAATCAAGGAACTGCTCAATGGCGACGACGATCTGCGAGTACTTGGCTGGCACCGTGCGCAGGAATTTCTCCACCACGCGCTCCTCGGTGATGTCCCTATCGCCATGGATGACAAGCTGCTGGTGCAGAGTTGACAACCGCACAGCAAAGTCATCCACTTGCTCACCAGGATTGACGCTAGGGGTGTAATCGGATCGAATACGGACGGATATCAATGAAATCATATTTGTTTTCATATTTTTAGTCGAATTCGAATTCGAATACGGATAGCTTCGAATACGAATACAAATACGGATGTTCTCGAATACAAATACGGATAGTCGTGGATCGAATACGGAGCTAATCGGACACGGATAGCGTCGGTAACGAATATTTTTGTCGGATATCGTGTAAGACATCATTCCACACATATCATAGTTGTAATCATTTAGCCCCTCCTTTAGTCCAAACATTTTTAGGATTATATGTGCATATATGCTACACCTCCATAAAAATCCATGAATTTCTAAGGTTATTTTGAGTATTATTAATTTCTTTATGTAGAAAATCATTAAAATGCAATTAAATTCATAAAATATTGAGAACTATGATATTTGGTTTCACTTATTATTATGGTGGTTGTAATCATTACGAGTTTCACAAATAAGTGGAAATGAAATGAAATAATTGATGACATCTTGTGGTTTTTATGGTTCAAACATTTTTTAGGATGCTATATGGACATATGTTACTCATACGCCAAATTTCATGAATTTCTGAGACTATTTGTATATTATTAATTTCTTTTTGCAGAAAAACATCAAAATGCATTTAAATCCATAAAATATTATAGTATCGACCAAAAATTGCAAATAAGTTACCAGGACCAATAAACATTCTATTAAAGATAATATGAAGTCCCTATGTGAAAATGATAAAGTGAAGTATTGATTATGTTAAAATTTGGATAGTTAAGGTGATATCACATGTAACTCACGTAACAAGTGAAAATGAATTGAAAGAAATGTTGGCAATCTTTAGATTTTATAGCCCAAACATTTTTGAGGATGCTATATGGGCATATATTGCTCCTCCGTCAAATTTCATGATTTTTTGAGACTATTTGTGTATTATTATAATTTTTTCTATAGAAAGTTATCAAAATGCATTTAAATTCATAAAATATTCCACTTTTGACCGAAAATTGCAAATATGTTACCAGGAACAATAAACATTATATAAGAACATAACCTCAAATCTCCATATGAAAATGATAAAGTGAAGTATTGATTATGTTGAAACTTGGATATTTAGGGCGATTCCACATGTAACTATCCGAATATCTGAAATCTGAAATCTGATAAGATATCTGGGTAGATGTCCGGATATCCGAAATATGAAATCCGGACAGTTATCCGAGAAGATATCCGGATATCCGAAATCCGACGGATATCAGTCATATCATATCCGTATCCGATATCCGAACTGTACTATCCGAATTCGAATCCGAAATCCGAAAATTCCGCGGATATCCGAAAAAAACTATCCAACCGAATAATTAGCCTCTTCGGACGGTCGGATGGTCGGATAATATCCGTACCGTTTACACCCCTAATTGACGCTGATGTTCTCCCAATCACGGCGTAGGCGCTGCAGTGTTGCTCGACGGACCCTGTCCACGCCGATGCGGGTCGCAGCGATGGCGTCCCACGCCTCCTTCGCCGTAGCCTTGTCGAGCAGTGGGAGACCCATCTCCTTGGGTACAGCCCCGACGATCACCTCCAATGCGCGTCTGTCATCGCGGAACTGGACAGGACCGCCTTCAATGGCGTCCCAGAGATCGCGCGCCTGCATCCTCAGCTTCATGGTCTGGCTCCACTCGTAGTAGTTCGTCTTGTCCAGCATTGGCCACGACGTGCCGCTGCCGGAGTCGCGGTACACCACCCTTCCTTGCGGCGACTCGTAGCGAGCGCCGCCACGGCAGCGCCTTCGGTCCCGTAGTGGTGACTGCGAGCGCCTCCTATCTGGCGGTGGAGTCCTCATCCGCCTGTTCCTCTCTGTCTCCTCTTCCTCCTCCCAGTCCTCCTCATCTTCTCCCTTCTCGGCGGCGATTTCGGCCCGCAGCTCCTGCGCCGTCCTTGCCGCTGCCTCTGCTGCAGCCGCTGCCTGCTTCGCTGCCTGGACTGCCAGCGCCGCTGCTTCCTCTGCAGCCTTCAGGCGTGCAGCCCTGCTGGAGAAGTCGCCCAGCTCTCCTTCGCTGGTTCCCTTGGCCTTGAGCCTGGCAGCGCGCTCAGCAGAGGTCGACATGAGTAGAGAAGAGAGGAGTCGGCCTTGAGACTCTCAGGTGTCTAACCTAAGCTCTGGTACCAAATGTTAGAGGTAAACAGAGTGGTTTTTGCGGAGGTACTAACCTCAGCCATCATTGCTTGATTATATAGAAAGATGAGATGAGTCACATTGATTACATAACAGCTCATTAGAGCTTAGCTAATCAGATAGGAGCCTTGGCAGCCGCACACACCTGTTGAGCTGCTCAAGGTCTTTAATGACTATAATTAACTAGCACAAGTAACTAGGAGAGTGCTTAGGAAACAGGACTTAATAACAACATTGAGAAACACTAATGGTTGGGCCTGACGGCCTGTAAAAATCCTAGCATCATTAACGCCCCATCGGTATTTTTCTATTTAAAATCTAGGCATCCTGTATATATGAGATTATGGTTCTTGTATTTCCTATAAGATTTTCCAATTGTTATCTGAATTACACAAAGCCACTTTACTTTTGTTAGGTCTGTGTCTAGATAAAACTGTACAGTAAATATCTTAGGTCACTCTGATGTATTGTTTTGACATATGGAGTTATGGACACTGGCAGAGCTGTTCGTTTCAAGGCAAATAGTTGGTGTATCACGCAGGTGTTATAAAAGTGAACAATATATGTGAGCATCTAAGATGTGTCATCTTTGTGATTTCGTAAACAATATTTGTGTTCTTGGTTTTTTTGTGCCCTATGTATTTATCGGTGTATTAACTTAAGAACATTAGCCTTTTGTGTTTCTCTACTTCCAATGCTTATGCAGGCCCATAACTGTTTCTGATCCTCTCAACAGGTTACACTTTCTGGAAACCAGCAACCTATTAGAGTTGAAATCACAGAAGCTGCGATGGAGTTGGGTGCTGAAGTATGTATTATGCCTTTGCTAGTTTGATTATTTTATCTGAAGTTCTTGCACGAGTTAATGTTGTCATGGCTGATGTAGTGATTGTTCATATGGTTGTTTGAATGTTGAGGTAAATAGATATTCGTTCTAGTGATGTAGTTACTGGTTATGACCACCAATTTCTCAAAATCGGAATATAAATTGGCTAAACACCTTATGTTTGCGCATATTCGCACCAGAGAACTGCTTGTGGCTACCGACTGTTAGATTATATGTGGTTAGGCCCATGTGGCTAGGCCCATATGGCCCATGTACAAACACTATATAGCTACCCTCTAGGGTTAGCCCTAAGGATACACAATTATTTACCTCTAACATGGTATCAGCCTAGCCTAGGTTTTTCTCCAGCCGCCGCCGCCGGGATCTGCCCTGCGCGCCAGGCGGTCGCCGCCCGAAGTCCCTGCGCGCCAGGCCGCGCGCCCCCAGCGCCGCCGCCGGGACCTGCCTCTGCGTGCCTGGTCGCCGCCGCCAGGAGCCCTGCGCGCCAGGCCGCGCCGCCGTCCAGCCCCTGCGCGCCAGGCCGCGCCCGGAGCCAGCCGACCGAGCGCCGCCCAGGGATCTGCGCCGCCGTCTGCGTCCGGCCGTCCGGCTGTGCTTCCGCGCCAGGCGGCCGCCGCCAGGAGTCCCTGCGCGCCAGGCCGCGCCTCCAGCCTGCCGTCCGCGCGCCGCCCCTGCACGCCAGCGACCCTCCCATGGCTGGCGAGCAGCCTCCTCTGTCCCCCTCCACTTTCCCTCCCCTCTCCTCCTGGGCGCGGGCTGTCTCCCCTGGCAGGCCCGCCGTCGCCGCCTCTCCTGCCGCTGCTGCAGCCACCGTGCGTGGGCGTGCCCCCCTGGCCCCTCCCCACCCCCTCCCAGCCGCCGCCGCTGTCTCCCCTGCAGGTGCGCAGGCGCTGGTGGCAGGGGCGTGGGGGTCCGTGCCCGCCTCCCCTGCGCTCGGGCCGACGTGGGGGGACGGGCCCACCGCCGCCGGTGGGGCCCTCACCGCTGCGCGCACCGCCTCGGCCCTTGCGGCTGTGGCGGATGCAGTTCCCGCGAGGGTTGCCGGTCCGGAGGACCCTCCCCCGCCAATTCCCCCGTCGTTGGTCGTTGATCCGCCTCCGGTCGTCGATCAGCCACCTCCTCCACCGATCACCCACCAGGGATACACCGTCGCCGCTCTCACTGCTGCCCGTGCGGAGCACGCGGCACGACAGGCCCGCTTGCGGGAAGCGGCCCTCGTATGGGAGCGTGAGCGTGAGGCCGCCGACGCTATCGCTGCTCAGATTGCCGCGGCGGAACAACTCCTCGCCTCGCCTGCGACCCACGACGGCGGGGTCACCTCCTCTGACACCATGGGCGGCGTGTACGGGGTCCCGACCGCACCGACCGTCGGAACCGGGCCCCGCACCATCCCCACGGTGCTCTGGCATGACCCGGCTGACCCGCTAGTGGCTCAGCTCCACCTTCAGGCTGGGAGTGTCCAGAACATTCGCCTGATGGTTCCTGTCGTCCTGGAGCCCGAGTCGCCGTCCTACGCACGCTGGCGGGACTTACTCCTCCTCACCCTTCGTCGCTACGCTCTGGACGACCACGTCCTCTGCGACCCCACCGGCATGGCGCCGACTGCCACGTGGGTGCGCCTTGACAGCATCGTACTCACCTGGATCGTGGGGACGATCTCCGTTGACCTCCACAGCCTCCTCCGGAACCTTCCTCACGCTCGGGCTGTTTGGCTTGCCATCGAGGGCCAGTTCATGGGCAACGCCGAGGCCCGGGCTCTCCGCCTCGACGCTGCTTTTCGCACCTTCGTCCAGGGGGACCTCAGTGTCAGTGCGTACTGCCGCAAGATGAAGACCATGGCGGACTCTCTTGGCGATCTGGGTTGCCCCGTGGAGGACCGCATCCTAGTCCTCAACGTCCTCCGCGGCCTCGGCGATCGCTACACCCACCTCCGGTCGTTGATCATGCGCCAGCGCCCCTTTCCTACCTTCCTCCAGGTTCGCGACGACCTCGCCCTGGAGGAGATCACTCTGGGCGCTCAGGCTGCATCGATCTCCGGCACGGGGTCCTCGTCCTCTTCGACAGCACTGGCGGCTTTCACCCCGACCCGTCCTCCTACTCCGTCACAGTCTGCCCTTGGCCCTCGCCCTCCCGGGCCGAGCATGGGCGGCGGGGGTCGAGGTGGCAGAGGCGGGGGCGGTGGTGGTCGTCGCCGCCGTGGTGGCCGCGGTGGTGGTTCCGGGGGTGGTGCCCGTGGCCACGCCCCGACGCCGGGACCCCAGCAGGGTGCGCCTTGGCCCACTTTTCACCACCCGTGGTCAGGGCGCATCTCCATGTGGCCGTTCCAGGGGCCAGGCTCTGAGGCTCGGCCCCCGGCGGCCATGTTCGCTGGTGCGCAGCCAGGGTTCGCCTTCGCCTCCCCGTCACCATGGACCTCGACACCTGCCGCTTCGTCGTGGCCCACGCCACCGGCTACTCCTCCGTCCGGGCTGGTTGGTTGGGACGCGGCCACCCTGGCTGCCTTTCAGACTCCTACTCTGACTCCGCCGATGGGTCCCGAGTGGATCGCGGACACCGGTGCTACCTACCACACCACCCCCGACCCTGGTATACTCACCTCTGTTCGCCCTCCTTCTTCCGGCTCACCTCTGTTCGCTCTCCCTTCGTCCATCATGGTGGCGAATGGCTCATGTCTTCCTGTCACATCTGTGGGTGCCGCCAGCCCTCCCGGCTCTTTTCGCATTCCCGATGTTCTTGTCGCTCCTTCTTTGGTCCACAATCTTCTTTCTATTCGTCGGTTTACTGCTGATAATTCTTGTTCTGTCGAGTTTGACTCTTTTGGTCTTACTGTGAAGGACTCGGCAACTCGGCGCCCCCTCCTCAGATGTGACAGCACCGGCCCCCTCTACACCCTTCGGCTTCCGCACGCCACATCTTCTTCGTCTTCGTCACCTGACACAGCTGCTGTTTTTGCTGCCGCCACGTCTTCTACCACCTGGCATCGTCGCCTTGGTCACCCCGGACGCGATGCCTTGATGCAGCTTACTCGTAGTGCCACTATCCCATGTACTAGATCCCATGATGAGCATCTTTGTCATGCGTGCCAGTTAGGCCGCCATGTTCGTCTTCCTTTTTCTTCTTCTTCCTCTCATGCTACTCATGCTTTTGATCTTGTACACTGCGATTTGTGGACTTCACCCATTACCAGTATGTCAGGCTACAAATACTATCTTGTGGTGCTTGATGATTTTTCTCATTATGTGTGGACTTTTCCTTTGCGTGCCAAGTCTGAGACTTTCCCCGCCCTCCGCCACTTCTTCGCCTGGGTGTCCACTCAGTTCGGCCTCACCATTAAGGCCGTTCAGTGTGACAATGGTCGGGAGTTCGATAACTCCACCTCCCGCGACTTCTTTCTCTCCCACGAGATGCAGTTGCGGATGTCTTGCCCGTATACCTCCTCCCAGAACGGCAAGGCTGAGCGCATGATCCGCACGACCAACGACACCATCCGCACTCTTCTTCTCCAGGCGCACCTTCCGGCATGTTTCTGGGCCGAGGCCCTCCACACCTCTACCTACCTCCTCAACCGTCTCCCTTCCACTGCGTGTCCGGCCCCCACTCCTCACCAGGCACTCTTCGGTACCCCTCCGCGCTATGACCACCTCCGTGTCTTCGGGTGTGCTTGCTACCCGAACACCACTGCCACTGCTCCTCACAAACTAGCACCCCGTTCCACCCTCTGTGTGTTTCTCGGGTACTCCCCGGACCACAAAGGCTACCGCTGCTTTGACCTCTGCTCTCGTCGGGTCCTCATCTCTCGCCATGTGGTGTTTGATGAGTCCGTATTTCCCTACTCCTCCACCACCACACCACCCTCCTCCGACCCTGACCTTGACCCTTTCACTCTCTTTCCGACTGACACGGTGGTCGAGCCACCTCTCCTTCCTCTTTCTGCAGGTACTCGCTCACCACCTGTCGGTCCTACCCCCGGCCCGGTACCTTGCTCGGGTCCGGTGGTGTCGCCTACGGTGCTGTCGCCTCTCCGCGGAGCCCCGTCTCCGATCGCCCCCGGGCCGAGCGAGGGTGGTGGGACTGCACCGCCTACGGGGCCATCGGTTCTGACCCCTCCGGCCCGCTTCGCCCAGCCGGTGCGGGTCTACCAGCGCCGGCTGCCGCCGCCGGGGTTCGCACCTCCACCGTCGCCGCCCCTGCCGCTGTCAACGCCGGTGGCCCAGTCCCCGCCAGGGACACCCACACCTCCGCCTCGGCCACCCGCGGCCCGTGTCGAGACGCCGGTGTACCACCCACCGCTCCTTCACCGCGACCCGCGGCACGTCCACCCGATGGTGACACGGCACGCGGCTGGTACCCTGCCGCCCCGTGTCCTGGCGGCCACGACCGCAGACTCGCAGATTTCTCCGGTACCCTCCCCCGTTCGCACCGCCCTGCTGGACCCCCACTGGCGTCGAGCGATGGAGGAGTACGCGGCGCTCGTCGCCAACCAGACGTGGGATCTGGTGCCTCGTCCGCCCGGCACCAACGTCGTCACCGGCAAGTGGATCTGGACGCACAAGCGGCGGGCCGATGGTACCCTGGAGCGGTACAAGGCTCGCTGGGTTCTTCGGGGCTTCACTCAGCGCCCCGGAGTCGATTACGATGAGACCTTCAGCCCGGTTGTGAAGCCGGCCACCGTCCGCACGGTGCTATCGCTGGCCCTTGCTCGCTTCTGGCCAGTTCACCAGCTCGACGTCAAGAACGCCTTCCTGCACGGCGCTCTCACCGAGACCGTCTACTGCTGTCAGCCAGCGGGGTTCGTCGACTCCTCTCGCCCTACCATGGTCTGCCGCCTCAACAGGTCCCTCTACGGCCTCAAGCAGGCCCCCCGGGCGTGGCACTCCAGACTGGCTACGTTTCCGGTGACACTGGGCTTCGTGGAGGCCAAGTCAGACACGTCTCTGTTCATCCACCATCATGGAGCAGAGACTGCCTACTTGCTCCTCTACGTGGATGACATTGTCCTCACCGCCTCCAGTCAGTCACTTCTTCGCCGCCTCGTCGACGCACTTCAGCGGGAGTTTCCGGTCAAGGATCTGGGTGTGCTTCACCATTTCCTGGGGGTCACTGCTGAGCCTCGCCCCTCAGGACTCCTACTTCACCAGCGGCAGTACACTCTTGACATTCTGGAGCGGGCCAAGATGATTGACTGCAAGTCCTGCTCTACCCCAGTCGACACGCAGGCGAAGCTCTCTGAGGCCATGGGTGACCCAGTCGAGGACCCCACCGGGTACAGGAGTCTTGCCGGTGCCCTTCAGTACCTCATCTTCACTCGGCCGGACATCTCCTACGCTGTGCAACAGGTCTGTCTCCATATGCACGACCCCCGAGAGCCCCACCTCGCGGCTCTCAAGCGCCTCCTCCGCTACCTCCGGGGCACTGTCGACTACGGGCTGCTTCTTCACCGGTCTACCTCCTCCGAGCTGGTCGTCTACACCGACGCTGACTGGGCTGGGTGCCCGGACACTCGGCGCTCCACCTCCGGCTACGCCGTCTTCTTAGGCGGTAACCTGGTGTCCTGGTCGTCGAAGCGCCAGCCGGTCGTCTCCCGCTCGAGCGCTGAGGCGGAGTACCGTGCCGTGGCCAACGGCGTGGCGGAGGCTGCGTGGCTCCGGCAGCTCCTCGCCGAGCTCCACAGTCCCCTCTCCAGGAGCACGTTGGTCTACTGCGACAACGTCAGCGCCGTCTATCTCTCCACCAACCCGGTGCAGCACCAGCGGACCAAGCATGTGGAGATCGATCTACACTTCGTCCGAGATCTGGTCGCCGTCGGTGATGTTCGGGTCCTCCACGTCCCGACCACCTCCCAGTTTGCCGACATCTTCACCAAGGGTCTCCCGTCCTCGACCTTCGCCGAGTTTCGCTCCAGCCTCAACATCAGTAGTGGCTAGTTGAGTCTGTGGGGGGATCCTAGTGTGTGATGTACTTCTTCTTTTTGGATCCAGTCTGTAAACTCCGCTGCGACGGATGTTTAGACTGCGGGGGGGTGTTAGATTATATGTGGTTAGGCCCATGTGGCTAGGCCCATATGGCCCATGTACAAACACTATATAGCTACCCTCTAGGGTTAGCCCTAAGGATACACAATTATTTACCTCTAACACCGACACGTGCTAAAACGATCTGACCTATGAACAATGTGCATTTGTCAACGTGCCTATTAGAAATGTAATCGGAGTGCAGGATAGGTTTCATATTCATGACACAATGTTGGTTTATATAAGGAAGGTACTCAATTCATTGGTTCGGAAGGGAAATAGGGAACCCCCGCCATTTGCACACTTGTATTAGAAAAAAGATGCATCTTCTGTCGAACTCTGGTTACATATAAGGACGAGAACTTGCAGATTAGTAAATACATCCTAGATAGATGGATGGTTGCCTGGCAAGGCATGAGATAGAGGGAAAGCCTTTTAGGCCACCTAAACATTTTATGTTGCTGTCGAGTTGATCTCTTGCCTATCCTAACACCTGTTTATGTTCCTTTCAGAAACTTTCCGGGTTGGTCAACGATGCTTACAAGGATGCACACCAACGGAGCGTCCAGGTGTGAATCTTGGTGATGCTTTTCATTGCATTGCATACGATAAGGCTCGCTGTATAGAGAATGGTAAAATCTACATTTATACGAAATTTATCTCGGAGTAATGCCTGCAGGCCATGAAAGAGAGGATGGCTGACTTGGCGCAGAGCCTGGGAATGCCTGCGGGCCTCGGCGATGGTCTCAAGTGATGCCGCAATTCGGGAAAGCTTTCCAATAATCCTTTTTCCTCAATTTTGTATGCTAGCCGTGTGAGTAGTAAGCATAACCCCTCCGCGACCTCTCATAAGAAGTGTACTTGTGAGCACTTGTTTTCTTTCAGCTTTAGCTGCCATTTGCTGTTCTGCGCACGCAGATATTTGCACATTAACTTCACGTCTGGTCTACAAAGTTGCAAGATGCGGGCCATGATCTTTTGGGCATTTTTCCAACAAGTTGTTGGGCTGGCCCAGTTGTAGCCCTTCGAAGATGAGACAACCAAGCCCATATATATAACACACACCGAAAGCCTTCAGAATCTGTCGTGTGTGACCAAGGATAAATCATGGCTTTGGTGAACAGTGATTTAACAGCAAATAAAACACTAAGTGGGTGTTCGGTTTGAGGAATCACTCTATCCAAAATGTGGTGGTGTATCATGGGTCAATTCCTCAAATTTGGTGGGATGACCTATTCCTTATATTAGTACTAACTAACCATAAGGAATGAGGTGATGGATCAACTCATTCTATTCTATAAACCAAACAAAAAAGTGAGGAGTGAGAAGATGATGGACTAGCTCATTACTCAAACCAAACAGCCTATAAAGTTGATCATGTTTGGTTAGGCCTTGTTCGTTTGTGGCGGATTAGTGGGTCGGAACCGGATTGCTTCTCTAATTTATATAAACTTTGATTAGCTGAAATGATTCCGGGTGCAATAACACAGAAACGAACGCCTTAATATACCTGGTCATGGCAATGGTACATCGAATTTAAACTTATTAGCCGATCCTGCCAGGCATCATCGTGTTTATCATGGAAGTTCACACCTACCAGTGCCTTTTAAGGGCCCTTAGGAACAAAGAAAACATGAAGGATTTTTAAAGGAATCATTCCGTATTGGAAAATTTCTGCATGAGACTTTGGAACACAGGATTCAATCCTATTAAATCATTTGAAATTCATATGGATTGCTTTCCTCCATTCAAATTTTGGAGGAAAATAACAAGAGATCCAATCTCTTGGAAACTTTCCTATGGCTCTTATCTTTCTATTCAAATTCTTGCACACCATCCAAATGCTAGGTGGAAAATTTTCCCGCATTCTCAATTTCTGTAGGATTGCAATTCATAGTCAACTCTAATATTTTGTTTTTCCTATTCATGTATTTTCACATTCCTGTGTTCCAAAGGGGCTAAGTTCTTTGTTAGAATTTAAGCCACATGGTTCTTCTCTTGAGTCCTTAGCTGGCGCAAGGATTGAAAGATCCCGAGAAAAAAACACAATATCTACTTAGAGTTCAATCACAAGATCCACATCTTATAATCCTAAACCTCATTAATATTCTACCTCAACTGTGCGCTAGCATATGCAATTATGATATCTTCATGAACGAGACATGTCATCCACTAACCTATTTAGTTGTTCAAATTATTTTTAAAACTTTATTAAAAACTACTTTTAAAAATAACATAGTTGAAAAACCTATTTTAAGACTAACCTGTTCGACCACGTCTATCTAACTATATCGCGCGTCATTTCGCCTCGCAGGGCTCGCTTAGCACCATAGTAGGTCAGCCATGTGATGACCGGTGACTTAGCCTCCCTTGGTGTGCCACCGACTCCTCGCGAATTCTACCTACTAATCCACCTGACATGATAGGGGGACATACAGAGCTGCACACGAGCCTCAAATTTATCTCTCCGTTTCTTTTGTTTCTTCTTCCACCTATCAGTCGGCTAGGCACACCCAACAACTTGAATAGGTGAGAGCACCTAGAGGGGGTGAATATGTGATCCTGCAAAAATACTAAACTAAAACAACAAACTTTGTCTATAAATGGGTTAGTGAAATCTATAATCAAGTTCAATTAAGAATAGAAGGATAATTTCTTCTCTTAATTGCTCTCACAAGATGTGTATTGAAACTAGAGCAATAATAAAAGTGAAGTGGAGAGCTCGGAAGAACAAAGTCGCAATGCAAGTAAGTGGACAGTGATACACGACAATTTATCTCGTCGTTCGGTCGAGGCCTACCTCCACGTTGTGGCGTTCCAATGGACGAGGGTTGCACTCCACCCCTCTCAAGTGATCCAAAGATCAAACTTGAGTACTATAGTTGACTTCTTTTTCCTTATAGTATGTTCCCATTTGTGAGGAATCTCTACAAGTTGGAGTCTGTCACACCTTAAACAATATGATCACAATCATGAACAAGAGTAAGGGAGGGAGAAGCAACACACACAAGAGCACAAATGCTGCAAGACCACACACACAAGTGAAGAAAAGAGCACACGAATGAAAACCAACAAAGTCTCAACTCAAAACGCACTCAGATCTCTCTCGAACGAACCAAGGCATGATCGAAGTCTTGGAGTATGTTGTATTCTCTTGTGTTTGTCTCGGTGTGTTGCTAGGGTACCGCTCTATGATGCCTAGGAGGTCCTTTTATAGCCCCAAGGAGCCTAGGAGTCATTGGTTCTTCATATAGGAAGCAATCAACCTTCCCTGTCTGCGTGCACGGATTGAACTATCAGCAATCTATTTCCTTCAACGACCGAGCCGATCGTTGTCCGCCTTTTGTCGCATGGCACACCAAACACAACTCGCCCGAGGTCACAACGTGCCCGAGGCAGCAACTCACTTGAGGCCATAGCTTGCCTGAGGCCAGGCAATCACGACTCGCCCGAGGCCAACCTCGGTGGGAGACGCGATTCCGATTCGCTCGAGACCAACCTCGGTGGAAGACACAGTCTTGGCACGCCCGAGGCCATCTTCAGATGGGACACAATCATGGTTCGCCCGAGCGCAATCACGAGCGCAGACACGATTGGCCCGAGCGCATCTTCGACTCATCCAAGCCAGACACGATTCGCCTGAGTGCATCTCTGACTCACCCAAGCGCAGTTCTGACTCACTCGAGCAAGTTCACGATTCGTCCAAGCGCAGCTCTGACTTGCCCGAGCACGTCTCGGCCTCTCGGGTGACTGTCCGGTGAGGCCGATACAGGCCCAAGTTTGGCCATACTTAGCCAACCTTATTCACTACATTTTGGCTTGACTTAGAAGTTCCCTAGCACTTAGATGAACACTGTTAGCACCTAAAACAAATGACTAAGTGCTAGAAACATACCTTTGCTTCAATTTTCTTTCTAAACACATGTGCTCATGCTCATAAGAGGAGTGTTAGTTCTTAGTATTGTGTTGAGCATCTAATCACCAAAACAACTGGAAATGTCCCACCCTTTCAATAGGCGCCACTGTCACACCCGGGCTTTAAGGGACAAAGCCGGGTGCATCTCATACATGCGCCAAAGAAGACAACATATATAATAACAGAGTGTATAGAGATAAATGTCATAATAATCAAAGTACTTATTACATAGCAGAAGTCTTACAAAAATAAAAGATAAATATAACACGAACTAAGGATCATCCTTGGCGCAAGGGTCAACTGGGGAAACGCCACGTAGATCAGATCATACTCCTCGCTTTGTGGTTCCTCCTGAACCACCTGTTCTTCTCCTGTGGGGGGTGTGAGACAGCAAGGGTGAGCTCACACATGATCATAGCTCAACAAGTTGTGGGGAACCAGTGGCATGAACTCACCAAAGGTGGGAGTTCATGTGATGTGTAAGGCTAATCAACAACAGGGGTTAAAGTTGAGCGTTGCTTTTAAGTAGCTGGTCAAAAATTTATTAGCAGTTACTAAATGTAAGTAAATACCAAACCTTAAATAAAGTAATAGAACAAAATTAATAATAAACCCCATGCAATGCAAATGACAAATTGAATTTAAGTTCCATAAATTAATCATCAAAGAGTCCTGAGACGCTCATGACCGCGAGCACGACTAGTATACCAGTTTTACACTCTGCAGAGGTTGTACCCTGTACCCACAAGTCGTGTATCCCATGTCGCCAGGGTTAGCTAGACCCTTAGACACTACCGAGGTGAATGGCTAGGGATCCACTACGAGGCCTTTACAAAGTTCCACTAGCTTCCGAAAATGCGCTACAGTTTATGGGAAGCGCACTTGCAAGAATCCCCCGACTGACCGCCATCGCAGCAAAATCAACCCGAGAACCTCCTTGCATGCAACTCCCCTACTGCCCTTGCCCCTTTCGGGTAAGGTAGTCTTCCACTAGCTTTCCTAATTAGTCAGCCAAGGGCGTCCCATTAAACCCTTGTGGTGGCACGTGTTTCTCAAATTAAGCTCCATGTTTCAATTAACATTAATGATCTTGACATGAACATAAATACAATAACAAAATAACTGGAACATGGATATAATAAAATATTATCCCAAAACCATGTAAAGCAATAGCAAAACTACCTAAGTGATTCAGGGATAACAAGGTAAAGAGATAAACAATCTAGGGTGACCTATCGGGTCCCATCAAAATTAAACCTATGCATGAATAAGTGATATTAAAGAACATTATTGGGTATAAAAGTGGTTAAGGGCAGAACTTGCCTTCAATGAGCTCCTGCTCAGCTACTTCTATCTGCTGCTCACCAGGATCCTCGGTCACAGGCTCTTCTACTCGCCACAATACAAACAAGCACAATATATAGAGAAAATTAACATCACACCAAACATATAAACAAAATACACAATAATAATCTATACATTAAAATAAAATCCTAGGAACATGAATCATAATTTTTGGAGTTATAGATTTTAAGATATGAATTTCCAAAGGTTTAATGTGTTTAAAATAGGATCAAGTGAGAAATAAATTTTCTTACTATTTTCATGACAAAATAGAGCCTCTATGTGATGGAGAATAATATTACAAAATTTTAGAAACTGGAATGAATTTATTTGGAGTTCATATGAATTTTCTATGGAATAAACAAGTTTCTAGCACGTAATTAAACATTAAAAAAAATCCTTTTATAATTTAATTTCCCTGGTTTTATATTACTCTGGACCAGGCCTCATTTACTAAAAAATGCAGGGGTCTCGGTGAAAAAGAGTCCAAGACACAGGGAACAACTGGTTGGACTACGGGTCAAAACCCTAATTACTAGGGGGCTCTTTAACAAAAGTGCGAGCGCGAAAGGGTATGAACAGACTTGGGCCGTCCGATCTAAAGTATGCGCACAGGATTAGACACTACCCTGTGTGAACCGGTACACAACCGCAGCCGCCTATTCCGAGATCTACGGTTCGGATTTAAATACTTCTCGACCGATCTGGTTCGTCCGATTATGATCAAAGGGACTCGAATCAGTCCAGGCCGCAACGCTACACTGGGCGCGATCGTGGCCATCCCAGACGGATCGGACTGCAGGCGGTCGTCTTCTCCTATCCAGGCTGTAGGATTACGGGGAGGCTACGCTAGCGCAAAAACAAAATTTTCAACCCCATAATACCAAGAACTACTGCGGTTATAGGTCATGGAATTACCACTAGACGCGCAGAGCAGCGGAAGACGTCTCGATGTAGACGAACGCGTCGAGCAGTGCCGTGCAGTCGTCGGCGTCCTTCACGTCCTCGCACGGTTCGTCCTAGTGCTCCAGATGCAGCACCTCCGAGGTATCCACACGTACAGGGAGGAAGCGCTGCGTACCGAACTGCTAGGTTCGCGACGGCGGCTTGGCGAGGGCGAGAGGTGAGCGGCGGCTGCTCGTTTGCTGGTGGCCAATTAGGTTAAACCTAACCGCGCCCCCGCCCCTCATTATATAGACGTTATGGTGGGCTTCTGACACCGAGGCCCATCATTAACCCTAAAGCCCACTCTAATTTCGGATCTAATCTGAGTTAGGCTTCCTTCCCCTTAAGTGTTTGACCCTATAGGTTCACGTACAAATAGACATAGCCTGAGTACTCTTACTTGGCCCAATAATTGACAGCGGCCTCTAGCAAGACATGTCAACTCCTATGCCCACGTAAAGATCATATCAGACGAACCATTGCAACATTACGTACATGTTGTTCCCTTTGTCTCACGATATTTGGTCTAGCTCTAAGCTGACCTCTCTTTCTCGATACTATGAATTGGAATCCTTTCAATGGTTAACTCTTAACCCTAGCACGGCCATGCATTTCTTGATCCAATCACTCGAGGGGCCCAGAGATATCTCTCTCACAAAGAGAGGGACAAATTCCATCTTGACTGACCATGCCTCACAGCATGCTTCCTGACAAACCCAAAACTACCTTTATAACTACCCAGTTATGGAATAGCGTTTGATAGTCCCTAAGTAAGTCAATTCAGATCTTGAGAACATGCGACAATCTCAGGTCTAAGGATACAGTATTCATGTTGCAAAAAGAGAACTATATTACAATATCTCACGTTGGGTCGGTCCAGCCTCATGTCATACATGCGCCCACATTATTAGTTTAACATCTCCATGTTCATGACTTGTGAAATGTAGTCATCAACTAATACATGTGCTAGTCATCGACTCTGACTAGGGACATCATTTAGAATAACCATATAAGTAAAGAATCTCACAAACAATTCACATAATTGCTAATCAATACAAGGTGCCTTCCATGGATATTCAATTAAGCAATATATATCATGGATACAAAGAAATATGCTCATCTCTATGATTATCTCTAGGGCATATTTCTAACAGTCTCCCACTTGCACTAGAGTTAATCTAGAAGATATCTAATACCCATAGATCTCATGTGTGCCTCATGCTTAGGTTGTGGAAGAGGTTTTGTCAAAGGATCAGCAACATTCAAATCCGTATGTATTTTGCATATCTTTATCTCACCCCGCCTTATGAATTCCCGTATGAGGTGAAACTTCCGCAGTACGTGTTTGTTTTTCTGGTGGTTCCTTGGCTCCTTAGCTTGCGCAATAGCCCATTGTTGTCACAGTAGAGGTTCAATGGACTAGAAGAATTAGGAAACACACCAAGCTCGATGAGGAACTTCCTTATCCAAACACCTTCCTTCGCAGATTCAGAAGCTGCAATGTACTCGGCTTCTGTTGTAGAATCAGTCACAGTCTCCTGTTTGGAACTCTTCCAACTAACAGCACCACCATTTATTGTGAACACAAAACCTGATTGCGATTTTAACTCGTCTGGGTCAGTTTGGAAGCTAGCATCGGTGTAACTAGTTACAACGAGCTCCTCCTTACCCCCATATACCAGGAACATATCTTTAGTCCTTCTCAAGTACTTAAGAATGCCTTTCACCGCTGTCCAGTGATCCTCACCTGGATCAGCCTGGTACCTACTCGTAGCACTTATAGCGTATGAAACATCTGGGCGTGTACTTATCATGGCATACATGATTGATCCAATTGCTGAGGCGTATGGTACCTTACTCATGCGCTCCCGCTCATTAGCCGTCGCAGGACATTGCATCTGGCTAAGGTGTTTACCATGTGACATAGGTATGAACCCTTTCTTGGACTGTTCCATGTTGAACCATTTCAAAACCTTGTCAATGTACGTATCTTGACTTAATCCTATAAGCCTCTTCGACCTATCTCTATAGATCCTTATGCCCAAAATATATGCTGCTTCCCCTAAGTCCTTCATAGAAAAACTCTTTTTCAGTGAAGCCTTGATGGACTCCAGCATAGGAATGTCATTCCCAATCAATAATATGTCATCCACATACAAGATTAGAAATACAACAGCGCTCCCACTTTCCTTCTTGTAAACACAAGCTTCTTCTTCATTCTGATGAAAACCAAGCCCTTTGATCACTTCATCAAAACGAATGTTCCAACTCCGAGATGCTTGCTTCAACCCATAAATGGATTTCTGAAGTTTGCATATCTTTCCAGCATTGATCGGATCGACAAAACCCTCGGGCTGTATCATATACACGTCCCCATCTAGGTTTCCATTAAGGAAAGCTGTTTTGACATCCATCTGCCAAATCTCATAATCGAAATATGCGGCAATAGCTAGAATGATCCGAATAGATTTAAGCATCGCTACTTGCGAGAATGTCTCGTCATAGTCAACTCCTTGAACTTGTCGAAAACCCTTTGCAACAAGTCGAGCCTTATAGATGTGAACATTTCCATCCATGTCTTTCTTCTTCTTATAGATCCATTTGCATTCTATAGGTCTAACACCATCAGGCGGGTCAACCAAGTTCCAAACTTGATTTTCTCCCATGGAATCTATCTCGGATCTCATGGCGACATGCCATTTCTCGGAATCTGGGTCCATCATCGCTTCTGAATATGTTGCAGGTTCGTCGTTGTCTAACAACAACACTTCCCCATTGCCCAACAATAGCACTTCTCCTCGTGCCTCGTGAAGCCTTGCTGACCTTCGTGGTTGTGGTGGTGATTCTCTTGCCATAGACGTCTCAACTTGTTCTGCTACATTAGCATCACTTGTTGAATCTTGTCCCACTGGCTCATCCTGAACTTCTTCAAGATACATCTTTTGTTTATTTTTCTCTCTTTTGAGAAACTCTTTCTCTAAGAACACACCGTTCCGGGCGACAAACACTTTGCCCTCTGACCGGTGGTAAAAGTAATATCCTAAAGTTTCCTTTGGATATCCCACGAACATGCACTTGTCCGATTTTGGAGTGAGTTTATCTGACTGAAGTCGCTTGACGTAAACCTCACAACCCCAAATCTTCAGAAAAGACAAACTGGGAGTCTTCCCAGTCCACATCTCATATGGTGTCTTAACTACGGACTTAGACGGTTGTAACACCCCGGGATCCACAAACACCCCAGAATGCTACTAAACTACACTTCTAACATTCGTATATAAAATTTCGACAGCATCTCCTTTGAAAATTGCATAAACGGGGAAGCAACGAAGTATAAATAGATATCATGATAAGAAAACATAATCGACATTAATAATCTGCTAGCAATGGGAAGACAACCATAACAGCATGAACTAAATTAACTAGTGCGCACAACTAGTTAGAAACAAACATCCTTTGACAAGAAGCTTCTAATTAAATCATGACTGCGCCTAAGCAGCGTTATTATGAGAGTGAAGGTGGATGTGCTGCTACTTCCCACTTCCCTGGATGAGCAACAAGCACCTGCATAGAGTAATGCAAGAGTGAGATGAAACATCTCAGCAAGCGAATTGTTTTGACGAGATATTTAAACCACAAATTGAATTAATCAACATTTTAAAAGAATCACAATTAAGATCAGAAATACTTATAGATATAGAACTCAGTAGTCCCAATATAACCAATACCATCTCATTTCCTCGAACAACAACAATAGGTTCTATAACACTTCCCTGCGTCAACAAAACCTGCAAATATCACTTCAATGTATGCATAGGAGTGCAAAGTGTAGGTACTCTGTCTTCATATCTCTGAGGGTATAAAACCACATCATCTGCAAATATCACTTCAATGAATGCATATGAATGAAATGCATATGTCCTCTGCCTTCATACCTCTAAGGGTATGAAGCCGCATCGTACCCCTCCTCGGGCAACGTACGATGCTAAGTTGTACCGGTACGGTCGGACCATAGGTCACGACCCAACTTCATATGCAAGTGAATCATGCAATGTATATGGCATGCTGCATTTATCAATATACTTCACTTCCTTCACATACAATACAACCTCAAATAATACTTCATTTACCTTCAGATACAATACCAACCTCAAATAATACTTCATTTACCTTCAGATACAATACCAACCTCAAATAATACTTCATTTACCTTCAGGGGTGTGAATTAATCTCATGAGTCATACTCGAATCATAATCATCATCAATATATGATTGAGCATCAGTATAATGCAAGCAAGTAAAGCATCACCATAGAGTCCAATTATGAAAGAATCCAATACTTCTGAATATTAGAGTGTAGGCAATAGAAATAACAGGTCAGACCGGAAACAACCACCGCTACATTCACTTGCCTTCATCGAAGAAGAAAAATGTACTAGGCATGATCTGGAGTGTAGTCACCTGATAGTGGGCATAAAACTTACTACAAATATTTCACAAACATTTGCCAACGATCAACAAAACACTCCTACACTTGAAACCAAGACCCAGTGGAAAGACTCCCACCCTGAACCACATGCCATACAACAGCAACACTGTTTGTTAATTTTGTATCTTTAAAATTAAAACAGTGGTGATATCAAAAAAATACTCTAGGAGTATCTACACAAAACACTCTACAACTTCGGTATTCAATGGATAATTCAATTCTGCCATCAATAAGTTCTAAAACATCTGACAAGATAACTGACTGAACCTGTTTTAGACAACAACCTAGTTAACTTCAAAATTCGATATCTCCCAAACTACTGAACCAAAAATTATGAAATTCTGCTGACAGTAAGAACTTTTATCCCTCTACAAAAATCTTCATAGTTGGAAGAGCCAATTCGGTCATTTACTAGATGAAACCCACCAGTGAACAGACCCGCTCATTTTTGTTAGGCAAACAGCAATATCCATAGTAAAACAAACATAACTGGAGTTTCATAAATCATATGAATGCACTCTTTAACAATCTGGAAAGCTTATGAAATTATCTACAACTTCTTTTACCAACCCACAGTTTAATTCTGTTGATAAAATTGCCTAACTCTTAAGAGAACAGATTCTGCACAGAATTATGAGACTAAAAAACTGCTATAATCAAACTGCAATAACTTTCTGTTCTGATGTCCGATTGAGGTGTTCTTCGCGGCCACGGAAAGATATACAAATTATCTACGACTCATATATAGACTTTTTATTTTTTTGAGGCCACTAAGACCACGGAAAACTGGCATGAACAGAAATTGTCGAATCTGCCATTCTGCAGAAATTAAATTCGAGATCAAAACCTAACCCCACATCTAATCCAACCTCTAATCCTTCAATCCTCATGATCCACAACCTCCAAAAGCACATAATTATAGGGAGGAACAAGGATCCCATCCTTACCTAGGGTTTCTCAAGAAAATCTGCAAGAGATGGGGGTAGAACATCTCCTTGATCCTCTCTTCCTCTTCAATCCATCTTGCTCCTCCTCTTCTCGATCCTTGCTGCGTGGGGGGAGATCTAGAGGGAGGAGGAAGCAGTGGAGGGCGGCTGCAAGGGGAAGGGGGAGGGGCGGCCAAGGGTGGGGAAAAGGGGGTTGGCGGCCAAGAAAAGGGAAAAAGGGAGGGGGCGACCACTAGGGTTTTGTGGGAGAAAGAAACGACGCCTCAGATGTCTCCTGACTTTGCATCCAATGGCCCACAACTCTTTCCCTCATCCACGCACCGAAGATCAACTTTTGGTCAATATTTTTTGGGATATTACAACGGTACCCTATTTAGTGTGAAAGCTGCTGTTTCTAGAGCGTATCCCCAAAACGACAAAGGTAGGTCCGATTGGCTCATCATTGATCGAACCATATCCAATAAAGTCCGATTACGTCGCTTAGACACGCCATTCCTCTGAGGCGTTCCAGGCGGCGTAAGCTGTGGAACAATTCCACAACTCTTTAGATGATTGCTAAACTCATGACTCAAATATTCACCTCCACGATCTGATCGCAGTGCTTTAATTTTCTTGCCACGCTGATTTTCTACTTCATTCTGAAACTCTTTGAACTTTTCTAAGGATTCAGACTTGTGTTTCATTAAGTAGACATACCCATATCTACTAAAATCATCAGTGAAGGTTATGAAGTATTGGAATCCTCCCCTAGCTGTCGTACTCATTGGTCCGCACACATCAGTATGTATGAGTTCCAATAAATCTACCGTCCTCTCCGGTAAACCCGTGAAGGGCGCCTTGGTCATCTTACCAAGTAAGCAAGCTTCACATGTCTCGTATGATTCAAAATCAAACGAAGTTAAAAGCCCATCAGAATGAAGCTTCTTCATGCGATTCTCACTTATATGACCCAAACGACAGTGCCACATGTAGGTAGGACTTAAATCATTAGGTCGAGGCTTTTTAGCACTAATATTACAGATAGGTGCATCATCAAGATTTAAAATGAATAACCCATTCATAATGGATGCAAAAGCCACAAACATGCCATTCTTAGAGATCACACAACCATTGTTTTCACTCGCAAATGAATAACCATCCTTCATCAAACATGAAGGAGACATAATGTTTCGACTCATACTAGGAACTAGATAACAATTATTTAACTCCAAAATAAATCCTGATGGGAGGTGGAGTTGCATCGTCCCGACGGTCAACGCAGCAACTCTTGCATTATTGCCTACCCGGAAATCAACTTCTCCTCTTTTCACGCTTCTACTTCTTATCATTCCCTGCATCGAATTGCAAATATGGGCAACCGATCCGGTATCAAATACCCAAGAATTAATATAAGAATCAGCAAGAAAATTTCTGTAATGTGAATAGCAAGTGTACCTGCTGCGGCTGTACCCTTACCGCCGCGATCCTTAATAGAGGCCAAGTACTGCTTGCAATTCCTTTTCCAGTGACCAAGTTCTTTGCAATAAAAGCACTCTGCATCTGCAGCTGGTCCAGCCTTGGGCTTTTGATTTGGCTTGGATACTATATCCTTTGCCTTGCCCTTCTTCTTTTGAGATTTACCCTTCTTCTTAAAGTTGGGTTTGTTTTGGACCGCCATCACATGGCCACTGCTGCCAGTGCTTTTCTTTATGTCCCCCTCTGCAGTTTTCAGCATGCCACATAGTTCATTTAGGCCCCTCTCCGCCCCATGCATATGGTAGTTCGTGATGAAGTTTCCATAGCTGGGCAGAAGAGATGCCAAAATGAAGTTAGTGGCCAACTCTTGGCTTATTGGGAAGCCAAGCTTCTCCAACCTCTGACTGTAACCAACCATTTTGATTACGTGTGGCCCAACTGCTGCGCCTTCTGCTAGCTTGCATTCCAGAAAGGCTTTGGACACATTGAACCTTTCAGTCCTAGCCTGAGTCTGGAACATATCCTTGAGCGCCACGATCATATCGTGCACCTCATGGTTTGTCTCAAACTGCATCTGCAGCTCAGGCTCCATGCAAGCAAGCATTAGGCAACTCACTTCAAGATTAGTATCCATTGCTTTCTTGTAAGCGGTTTTAGCTGCAGCAGTTGCATTTTCACCAGGATCCTCTGGTAGTGGGGTGTCTAGAACGTCTTCCTTTTTTCAGCCCCGAGAACAATTCTCAGGTTACGGATCCAATCCGTATAGTTTGTTCCATTTAACTTATCCTTTTCAAGAATTGATCACAAAGTAAATGTTGGTGTGCTAGGTGCCATTTATCTACAACAAAATAATGCAAAATACTAAGACAAAAATATCCATGACAGAGTAAATCATATTAAACATTTAATAGTCTACTCTCACTAAAATCAATATCCCTCGATTGATACTTAGTGATTCAGAACCCACAACTAACAAGTCTACTAGTGAGCTTTAGCATCACCGCTAGAAGACAAGGTAGATCGGTAAGCAACTCCTTGCTAATCATATCATATATATGACTCCTGTTGTTGGGTGACATCTCTATGTCTCGGCTCCCAACCTTATGCCTCAAAGTCCTTAACCATTAAGCTGACTTTGTTTAAGTTAACCAACCCTTTCTGCAGTTCGTATCCGATACAAACCTATCTAGTCAAGGAAAACTGGTGGCACCCTAATTTCATAGACCCACCACCAATTGTACAAGACTTATGATAGTGCAAGGTTTGGCGAGGCATTTAAGCTTAAACATTTATGAGGGATCGTCCTACTTATATCATCGCACGCAAAGACATATATGCAATATGAACAAGTAGAACATTAAGAATGGCATTCACACAACAGTTGTGATTCGGTATGGCTTGCTGTCACATGGTGATCCCCATCTCCAATAATCTGTCCATCACGATGATCTCCATCTCCATGATATAGGTATGCCATCCTTCTGGTGATGAGTCCTTCAAGACCTATCTAACGTATGCTGGTAAACAAATTACATATACGCTTTGGATCATCACATGTTGACACACAGGTCATTACATTAAATTTGGACAATACATATGGCTCCAGCCGTATTGCCCAGGTCACGACACGCAGGTCATGAATAATTCATTAATATGCATCATATACACAATAGCCATACCGATCACAAGATGCCCTGCAAAAACAGGTTAGACAAACACGTTTCTATATGTTCGCCACTACAGCAGATAGCCACGGCGCCTTGAAAACCTCACAGGATTCCATGCATCGTATGTATGGAAATTCCACTGGAAATCTCATGCGGTTGATCAAATCAACCCAAATCCGAGACTTTCGACCCGAAGAAGATTACACTCATGACGTCGATCTGTTACGTCAATCTGCTGGTTGTGTACGCAGTTAGCCCCGATGGTGATTCCAGCCGGTAGGGGCAAGTCGCGCACATAACAGAGAAGGACGAACTAATCTTTTCAGTCATATCCGATGTAATCTACTTCAACCCTTTATAACCAATTGATCTAATCAAACCGTGCATCCAGACCTAAAACTACGCAGAACCTGCTTTGATACCACTGTAGGATTACGGGGAGGCTACGCTAGCGCAAAAACAAAATTTTCAACCCCATAATACCAAGAACTACTGCGGTTATAGGTCATGGAATTACCACTAGACGCGCAGAGCAGCGGAAGACGTCTCGATGTAGACGAACGCGTCGAGCAGTGCCGTGCAGTCGTCGGCGTCCTTCACGTCCTCGCACGGTTCATCCTAGTGTTCCAGATGCAGCACCTCCGAGGTATCCACACGTACAGGGAGGAAGCGCTGCGTACCGAACTACTAGGTTCGCGACGGCGGCTTGGCGAGGGCGAGAGGTGAGCGGCGGCTGCTCGTTTGCTGGTGGCCAATTAGGTTAAACCTAACCGCGCCCCCGCCCCTCATTATATAGGCGTTATGGTGGGCTTCTGACACCGAGGCCCATCATTAACCCTAAAGCTCAGTCTAATTTCGGATCTAATCCGAGTTAGGCTTCCTTCCCCTTAAGTGTGTGACCCTATAGGTTCACGTACAAATAGACATAGCCCGAGTACTCTTACTTGGCCCAATAATTGACAGCGGCCTCTAGCAAGACATGTCAACTCCTATGCGCACGTAAAGATCATATCAGACGAACCATTGCAACATTACGTACATGCTGTTCCCTTTGTCTCACGATATTTGGTCTGGCTCTAAGCTGACCTCTCTTTCTCGATACTGTGAATTGGAATCCTTTCAATGGTTAACTCTTAACCCTAGCACGGCCATGCATTTCTTGATCCAATCACTCGAGGGGCCCAGAGATATCTCTCTCACAAAGAGAGGGACAAATTCCATCTTGACTGACCATGCCTCACAGCATGCTTCCTGACAAACCCAAAACTACCTTTATAACTACCCAGTTATGGAATAGCGTTTGATAGTCCCTAAGTAAGTCAATTCACATCTTGAGAACATGCGACAATCTCAGGTCTAAGGATACAATATTCATGTTGCAAAAAGAGAACTATATTACAATATCTCACGTTGGGTCGGTCCAGCCTCATGTCATACATGCGCCCACATTATTAGTTTAACATCTCCATGTTCATGACTTGTGAAATGTAGTCATCAACTAATACATGTGCTAGTCATCGACTTTGACTAGGGACATCATTTAGAATAACCATATAAGTAAAGAATCTCACAAACAATTCACATAATTGCTAATCATTACAAGGTGCCTTCCATGGATATTCAATTAAGCAATATATATATCATGGATACAAAGAAATATGCTCATCTCTATGATTATCTCTAGGGCATATTTCTAACACAGGCAACATCGTCCAACAGCGGACGACGCCCGCGCAGTGGTGACAGCGAGCGCCATCGCCGGCGAGGCGATTCCTCACCCTAGGCACACTAAACCTCACTCCGCTGGATTCTACTTATTGTGGTAACAAGCTTGAACTCGGGAACGGGGTCCATACCAGAAATGGTTCGGCGCAGAGCGCTGTCGGCGGAGGAATGAGCACACGGCGGCCTTCAGCACTCCGACGAACAACCCACCGAAATTCCGTTGCACTTGCGTCCGATGATTCGCACGCGCACGATTCCTACCCAACGGCGAGTCCCCGCGACTTTACACCGAGCACCGACCAGCGGCCAGGCGAGATGTCAGGCGCGGCCGCCACAGCGGCAGTCAAATCTCCAACACTCCCTCGAATATCTTTTTCCTCGCGGTGGCTTCACTGGTGGCAGCGAATTAGGAGGAGGAAGGAAGCTTGACGGTAGAGTTTTATACCACCCACATGCTTGCGTGGAGAGGGATCAGATGGTAGTCTGTTAGAGCTTGCAGCGGCGGAGGAATCGGCCGGTCGTTGCGGTAGCTAGGGAGAAGATCTACAGTGCGTCCAGGGCCCACATGGCAGCGAGCTAAGTTGAGAGAGAGCGCGTCCAGTGCGGCTGACATACGACCCCACACGTCAGCGATGATTCGGTCGCAGGCACGGATCCGTTGCGCGCTGACCCCACGGGCCCGCACGTCGGTCTCCCTTCCCCGCTAACAGTGGATCTGCTGCTGGGCTACGCGGAATCGAGGTAAGGTGGGCAGATTTGGGAGAGTGAGCCCAGTTGGGGTTCCTTTCTTTTTCTTTTGATTTTGATTTTCTGTTTTCTTTTATAATAATTTTGAATCAAGTTTGAATTTGAAAGTGAGTTTCCCCTTTGAGTCCATTTTACAAATTCACACTCTAGTGTAGGAATAATATATTTTCATTTACTTATTTTTATTCACATAATATTTATTTTCTTATTTCTAAATTCTAGAATTTCTTTTAGATTCTAGATTTCCTTTTTGAATTAGTATATTTCTTGTCTCTTTATTTTCATATTGTCACAAAATGCACACAAAAGGAAAACTCAGCATGATGCAATGATTTAGTAGCATATCTTTTATAATTATTTGTTTTAAGTATGGTGTTCACATGTGATGGTACATAAAGGTCAAACTCAAACATAGTTAAAGAGAAATTGTTTCTCCATTTATTATCTCTTACAATTTACAAATTGGGTATTACAAATCCTACCTCCCTTAAAAAATAATCTCGTCCTCGAGATTTAAGAACGACTAGGGAAAAGATGAGGAAAATCTATGCGAAGCTCTTCTTCTCGTTCCCATGTTGCTTCATCTTCTCCATGGTGGCTTCATTGCACTTTGCACATCTTTATCACCTTATTTCTTGTAACTCGAGTCAAAGTGTCAAGAATCTTGATCGGATACTCCGTGTAAGTCAAATCACCTTGAACACTGAGCTCTTCCATTGGTAACTGTTCCTCAGGGACACGGAGACACTTCTTAAGTTGAGACACATGGAATACATTATGCACATCAGATAGATTATCAGGTAGCTCGAGTTAGTATGCCATCTCCCCAACTCTCCTAAAGATCAAGAATGGTCCAATATAGCGAGGGGACAATTTGCCCTTGACTTTAAACCTCCTCATTCCACGAAGTTGTGATACCTTGAGGTACACATAATCTCCTTCCTCAAATTCCAGTGGTCTCCTTCTATTATCAACATAGCTCTTTTGCCTGGTTTGAGCTATCCTCAAATTCTCTCGAATTATAAGGACTTGTTCTTCTGCTTCTTGAATCAGTTCAGGCCCAAAGAACTGTCTTTCTCCAGTCTGATCCCAGTATAGAGGAGTCCTGCATTTCCTACCATATAAAGCTTCAAAAGGTGACATCTTCAGACTGGCCTGATAACTGTTATTATATGAGAATTCAGCATATGGTAAACTTTTATCCCAACTTCCTCCATGTTGAAGGGCACAAGCTCTCAGCATATCTTCCAATACTTGATTAGTCCTTTCAGTCTGTCCATCAGTCTGAGGGTGATAGGCTGTACTAAAATTCAACTTTGTATTCATGTTCTCATGAAAGCTTCTCTAGAATCTTAAGGTAAACTGCGAACCTCGATCAGACACGATCTTCTTTGGTACACTGTGTAAACACACAATCCGAGCCATATATAAATCTGCTAGCTGAGAACCCTTATAAGTAGTCTTGACTGGAATGACGTGCGCCACTTTGGTTAGTCTATCCACAATCACCCATATAGCATCATATCCTTTCTGGGTACGAGGCAATCCAGTAATGAAATCCATACCAATCTCTTCCCACTTCCACTCGGGTATCTTAAGTGGGTGCAGTAGTCCAGCTGGCCTCTAGTGTTCAACCTTAACTCTTTGACATACATCGCACATAGCCACATGTGCAACCACATCTCTCTTCAATCCATACCACCAGTATTTCTGCTTCAAATCCTGATACATCTTGGTACTACCAGGATGAATAGAATAATCCGAGTCATGGGCCTCCTTTAAAATAGTCTCACGAAGGCTTTCAATATCAGGAACACATATCCTGTCCTTGAACCATACGGTGCCTTTCTCATCTTCCGTGAATTCCGGACCTCGACCTTCAGTAATCAGGTCCTTAATCTCTTGTATCTTAGCATCACCAACCTGACCTTTGCGGATTTCTTGCTCCAAGGTAGGTCCCACATCAATAATAACTCCTTCAGTGTGAGCAACTATCCCCAGGTTAAGTCTTCTGAAATCCTCAACAATCTCATTGGGTAGCTGGGCAACAACAACTGAATGAACATGCTCCTTTCGACTTAAGGCATCTGCAACCAAATTTGCCTTGCCCGGGTGATAGTGAATCTCCAAATCATAATCCTTAATAAGCTCCAACCAACGGCGTTGCCTAAGGTTGAGATCCTTCTATGTGAATATATACTTCAAACTCTTATGATCCGTGTACACTTGACACTTGGTTCCCATGATATAATGTCTCCAAATCTTAAGCGCATGTCCAACGGCTGCCAGTTCTAAGTCATGCGTGGGGTAGTTCAATTCATGTTTCCGCAACTGACGAGACGCATAGGCAATCACATGTCCTTCTTGCATGAGCACACCTCCTAAGCCTTGGCCACATGCATCACAATAAATGTCAAATCCCTTCTGCAGATCTGGCATAACCAACACTGGCGGCGACATCAATCTCTTCTTTAGTTGATCAAAGCTGTCTTGGCACTTCTCGTCCCACTTAAACTCTCTCCTCTTCTCCAGAAGAGAGGTCATAGGCTTAGCAATCTTAGAAAATCCTTCATTAAATCTCCAATAATATCCTGCAAGTTCCAAGAAACTTCGGATCTCCATAACTGTAGTGGGTATGCTCCACACCACTATCTCCTTGACTTTAGCAGGATCCACTGATATCCCTTCATTAGAAATGATATATCCAAGGAATGACACCTCGTCAATCTAGAACTCGTATTTATTATACTTGGCGTAGAGTTGATTATCTCGTAGCTTCTATAGCACCAATCTCAGATGTTTCTCATGATCACTAACACTCTTGGAATAAATAAAAATATCGTCGATGAAAACCATGACGAATCTGTCCAGATTATGAACACCTTATTCTTCAGATCCATAAAATAGGCTGGTGCATTAGTTAGTCCAAATAACATAACGGTGAACTCATATAAACCATATCAGGTTGAGAAATTCGTCTTAGGAATATCCGATGGCCTAATCTTCATTTGGTGATAACTCGATTGGAGATCAATCTTCGAGAATACCCTTGTACCTCTCATCTGATCAAATAAATCTTCAATGCAGGGTAATGAATACTTGTTCTTCATAATGACATCATTAAGGGTCCTATAATCCACGCACATCCCTTGCGATCCATCTTTCTTCTATACAAATAGAACTGGCGCTCCCCCAAGGTGAGGAATTCGAACGAATGTACCTAGCCTCTTGTAATTCCGTTAACTGCTTCTTCAGTCCCTTTAACTCTTTCTATAGACATCCTGTATGGCCGTTTGAAAGTAGGGGCAGCCCAGGTAAGGGATCAATGACAAACTCAACTTCCCTATATGGTGGCATCCCTGGTAACTCTTCTGGGAAGACATCTGAAAAATCTCTAACCACACGGATGTTGACACCAACAAACTTCCCATCTACTAAAAATGCCGCTAGTCTGGTGGCGGTAGTTACTGCAATTCCAACTTCAAATCTTTCTCCTTTGGAACTGGTGAGTTCTATGGTTCCGTTAGCACAGTGTATAAACTGTCTTTGCCTTTCTTAACCATGACATACCAAGGATCAAGTCTATACTGCTCTCTTCTAACAGTATAGGGGTAGCCCATCTGGGTTAGAAACACAAGGTACAAAAGAAAGGCTTGTAGACAAGGCATGTAATTACGAGGCATGTTACTTTGGGAGAATTTATTAGCTAAGTAGATTAGTGTGTTATCCACTAAAGCTTATACATTACCTTATGGTGGTACATGCTAAGATGCCCAACTATAATGTTTCAATCAATCAAAGAAGCAAATCAAGCATTAATCATCAGAACAATCAACCAACATTTTTAATAGAGAAAATATATTTTTTTTAATTTTTTAGGTCTCCTATCTCTTAAAAAGGTTATAAATGTAGGATTCCAAGGTGTGAAATCCTTCTTGTCTTAGAGTAGAAAAGATAAGAATGATCAGATTGGAATAGTAGAAGGTGAGACAGGATCAAAATAAGTATAGAAAGAATCAGAGTAAGGTAAGTATAGAATGAATCAGAATAAGGTAAGTAGGTAAGGGTTTTGTCCATTTCTATCTAGGTTTAGTCCTACAGTCAATATTTCCTCTGATACCACTTCTGTCACACCCGAGCTTTAAGGGACAAAGCCGGGTGCATCTCATACATGTGCCAAAGAAGACAACATATATAATAACAGAGTGTATAGAGATAAATGTCACAATAATCAGAGTACTTATTACATAGCGAAAGTCTTACAAAAATAAAAGATAAATATAACACGAACTAAGGATCATCCTTGGCGCAAGAGTCAACTGGGGAAACACCACCTAGATCAGATCAAACTCCTCGCTTTGTGGCTCCTCCTGAACCACCTATTCTTCTCCTGTGGGGGGGGGGGGTGAGACAGCAAGGGTGAGTTCACACATGATCATAGCTCAACAAGTTATGGGGAACCAGTGGCATGAACTCACCAAAGGTGGAGTTCTTGTGATGTGTAAGGCTAATCAACAACAGGGGTTAAAGCTGAGCGTTGCTTTTAAGTAGTTGGTCAAAATTTTATTACCAGTTAATAAATGTAAGTAAATACCAAACCTTAAATAAAGTAATAGAACAAAATTAATAATAAACCCCATGCAATGCAAATGACAAATTGAATTTAAGTTCCATAAATTAATCATCAGAGAGTCCTGAGCCGCTCATGACCGCGAGCACGGCTAGTATACCAGTTTTACACTCTGCAGAGGTTGTACCCTGTACCCACAAGTCGTGTATCCCATGTCGCCAGGGTTAGCTAGACCCTTAGACACTACCAAGGTGAATGGCTAGGGATCCACTACGAGGCCTTTACAAAGTTCCACTAGCTTCCGAAAACCCGCTACAGTTTATGGAAAGCGCACTTGCAAGAATCCCCCGTCTGACCGCCATCACAGCAAAATCAACCCAAGAACCTCCTTGCATGCAACTCCCCTACTGCCCTTGCCCCTTTCGGGTAAGGTAGTCTTCCACTAGCTTTCCTAATTAGTCAGCCAAGGGCGTCCCATTAAACCCTTGTGGTGACACGTGTTTCTCAAGTTAAGCTCCATGTTCCAATTAACATTAATGATCTTGACATGAACATAAATAGAATAACAAAATAACTGGAACATGGATATAATAAAATATTATCCCAAAACCATGTAAAGCAATAGCAAAACTACCCAAGTGATTCAGGGATAACAAGGTAAAGAGATAAACAATCTAGGGTGACCTATCGGGTCCCATCAAAATTAAACCAATGCATGAATAAGTGATATTAAAGAAAATTATTGGGTATAAAAGTGGTCAAGGACACAACTTGCCTTCAATGAGCTCCTGCTCAGCTACTTCTATATGCTGCTCACTAGGATCCAAGGTCACATGCTCTTCTACTCGCCACAATACAAACAAGCATAATATATAGAGAAAATTAACATCACACCAAACATATAAACAAAATACATAGTAATAATCTACACATTAAAATAATATCCTAGGAACATGAATCATAATTTTTGGAGTTATAGATTTTAAGATATGAATTTCCAAAGGTTTAATGTGTTTAAAATAGGATTAAGTGAGAAATAAATTTTCTTACTATTTTCATGACAAAACAGAGCCTCTATGTGATGGAGAATAATATTATAAAATTTTAGAAACTGGAATGAATTGATTTGGAGTTCATACGAATTTTCTATGGAATAAACAAGTTTCTAGCACTTAATTAAACATTTAAAAAAAATCCTTTTATAATTTAATTTCCCTGGTTTTATATTACTTTGGACCAGGCCTCATTTACCGAAAAGTGCAGGGGTCTCGGTGAAAAAGAGTCCAAGACACAGGGAACAACTGGTTGGACTGTGGGTCAAAACCCTAATTACTAGGGGGCTCTTTAACAAAAGTGCCAGCGTGAAAGGGTAAGAACAGACTTGGCCCGTCCGATCTAAAGTATGCGCACAGGATTAGACACTACCCTACGCGAACCGGTACACAACCGCAGCCGCCTATTCCGAGATCTACGGTTCGGATTTAAATACTTCTCGACCGATCTGGTTTGTCCGATTGTGATCGAAGGGACCTGAATCAGTCCAGGCTGCAACGCTACGCTGGGCGCGATCGTGGCCGTCCCAGACGGATCGGACGACTGGCAGTCGTCTTCTCCTATCCAGGCAACATCGTCCAACAGCAGACGACGCCCACATAGTGGTGACAGCGAGCGCCATCGCCGGCGAGGCGATTCCTCACCCCAGGCACACTAAACCTCACTCCGCTGGATTCTACTTATTGCGGTAACAAGCGCGAACTCGGGAACGGGGTCCATACCAGAAATGGTTCGGTGCAGAGCGCTGTCGACGGAGGAATGAGCACACGACGGCCTTCAGCACTCCGACGAACAACCCACCGAAATTCCGTTGCACTTGCGTCCGATGATTCGCACGCGCACGATTCCTACCCAACGGCGAGTCCCCGCGACTTTACACCGAGCACCGACCAGCGGCCAGGTGAGATGTCAGGCGCGGCTGCCACGGCGGCAGTCAAATCTCCAACACTCCCTCGAATCTCTTTTTCCTCGCGGTGGCTTCACTGGTGGCGGCGAATTAGGAGGAGGAAGGAAGCTTGACGGTAGAGTTTTATACCCCCACATGCTTGCGCGGAGAGGGATCAGATGGTAGTATGTTAGAGCTTGCAGCGGCAGAGGAATCGACTGGTCGTTGCGGTAGCTGGGGAGAAGATCTACAGTGCGTCCAGGGCCCACATGGCAGCGAGTTAAGTTGAGAGAGAGCGCGTCCGGTGCGGCTGACATACGACCCCACGCGGCAGCGACGATTCGGTCGCAGGCACGGATCCGTGGCGCGCTGACCCCGTGGGCCCGCACGTCGGTCTCCCTTCCCCGTGAACAGTGGATCTGCTGCTGGGCTACGCGGAATAGAGGTAAGGTGGGCTAGATTTGGGAGAGTGAGCCCAATTGGGGTTCCTTTCTTTTTCTTTTGATTTTGATTTTCTGTTTTCTTTTATAATAATTTTGAATCAAGTTTGAATTTGAAAGTGAGTTTCTCCTTTGAGTCCATTTTACAAATTCACACTCTAGTGTAGGAATAATATATTTTCATTTACTTATTTTTATCCACATAATATTTATTTTCTTTTTTCTAAATTCTAGAATTTCTTTTAGATTCTAGATTTCCTTTTTGAATCAGTATATTTCTTGTCTCTTTATTTTCATATTGTCACAAAATGCACACAAAAGGAAAACTCAGCATGATGCAATGATTTAGTAGCATATCATTTATAATTATTTGTTTTTAAGTATGGTGTTCACATGTGATGGTACATAAAGGTCAAACTCAAATATAGTTAAAGAGAAATTGTTTCTCCATTTATTATCTCTTACAATTTACAAATTGGGTATTACAGCCACCAACCTCCCCCATCATTTCTGCCTCCGAGGCAAGTTGGTAATCACCCCTAAGGCCATTTTCAACATTACATGCAAACAAACGTGCAAAATATTGTTTTGTACTATAGACGACACTTATTATAGAGTGGATTTTGAAATAGTGAGTGGGATAGGGAGATTGCTAGAGATAGCCTAAGATTCCTCCTGGCTAAGGGCAAGGTAACGCCCCTCCCATTTTTTGTTTCTATGGTGAATTCGAAGAGTTGTCAAGCTAGCAAGGATTCAAAGAAAAAGATTATTTGGGAAGAGATGTAAAGTATTTAAGGTAGATTGAATATGCTATGAAACTTTCATTGAGTGTCTAAACCCAATTTTTACACAGTTGCATTTGCTCTATGTTTAGATTAGTTAGAAATTTAAGTTACCATGTTTAGGTGTAGGTTAAATTTGTTTAGTATACGTAGGTTTTAGGTTGCTAGTTATAATGTTTAAGTTTAGTTTAGTTAGTTACTATAAATTATACATCTACATTATTATTAAATATTTAGATTGTTGTTTAAGGCTATGAGACTTGTTTTTAGAACCACCCGTTTTAATATATGAATGCTATGTAACACACATAGAAGTGACAAAAATGGTGTTGTTCCAAAATTTTATATTCGAATACGTCTTGCAAGGATGCACTTGTCTATCATAAACTATTTATGCCCAACTATGATAAGCTGAGGTATCCAGACATGGCTGCTTGGTGCTACTACATTTGTTTTAATTATGTCAAAGTAGGTCTTGATCTATTCTTGAATAGGACAGAAGCATAGTTCAGTAAATTTGAATTCTTTCCAAATTAATTTCAAGATTTGAGATATTAGAGCTCACCATGCGTACAATAACTCCACGCACTATTAAGCAAATATCTGTAACTCGTTGCCAAATGGTAATATAAAACAAAGATTAAGACCCACCCTTTCATCAGATTCAGGGCAACTTTGTTTGCCACCTTCCACAAGATTTTGTAGCGATTATATATATACACATCTGAATCTTAGTGCTGGTGACTAGTAATAAGTATTCCATCTGTTCTCAAATACATTGGATTTTTGGTTGTTCCATCGTACTTTTGATCAAATTTATGGAGAAAAATATTAACACCTATTATATGACATAATTAAAACACCAAAAAATCATTTAGTGATATCCTACCTACGTTCACAAATATATGACACATTTGACTTTTTTCAAAAAAAACTTTAACCACTCGTCTTATTTAAAATATTTATTTAAAAATGTAAAATTTTAAGGTCAAACATAAACTACCTTAAGTGATAAAACAAATCAAAAAAATAAATAAATGATAACTTATTATTTTTTCTGAATAAGACGAGTGGTTAAAGTATTTTAAAAATATCAATGGTGTCATATATTTATGAACGGAGGGAGTATGTAAGAAAACTTATTTGATATCGTAATTACTCTTTTCTATAAACTTGGTAAAACTTAGAATACTGTGATTTAGAACAACTAAAAACAAATCCTTTAACTATCACCATGTGGTCAGCTGAGCCTGGGCTCACGCGAGCGCCTCACCTTCTTCTAGGAGTAAGCTACCGACAACGTTAAAAAAAGTGACGAAAAAGCTAAGAATCCAGCTTTTCATCAAATCTACTTTGTTAAAATGAATTCATTCTTAGCAGCTTCTCATTTGCTGAACCCCTATCACTTCAGATCAAGACCCAAAATTATTCTAAACCAAAGCTCCCTTTCATAGCCATTAAAACCCTCGAGATACCCCAAGCAGGGAGATACCCGTGTCATCCAATGGTATGGATGATTCCCTTTTGGCTCCTTTTGATACACTATAACCGTACATTTATTTATATTCTTTGTATGCTCAATTAGGGTTTTATTTTTCTAGTGACGTGAAAGGAGAATGTTGGGGCATGCACGAAGTCGTATGCCTTGAACTGGACACGTTTCAAGTACTAAGAGGCCAAGGACAAATCAGTGACATAAGCAGGGATGGACACGTGTCATAGCTTTAGACACATTTTTTTTTCCCGAAGAGCAAAGGAGTAAACCTTTACTTGAGCGTTAAGCCTTATATATATGCACTAAAATAAATCTTATCAATGCTAAAGCTGCCTCGAGAAACATCGATGTTAAAGCTTGACAGATTGAGTCGACTTATGAATCTAAATATCTTGTCAGATCACATGCTTTCCCAAATAATTGCATTTGATTAATGCGCTAAGATTTGCTTTATGCAAGGCTATGAGCTATGCTAGGCATATAGCTGGGTAGGAAAAAAAACCAAAAGATGTCTCAGTTCTGTCAAAGGCTATATATTCTCATACATTCATATATTCATGTAACCTTTTTTCTCAATGTCATTTAGGCTTTAGTACTATGAACATGTGTCTAGCTGAGTTGGTTAGTAACTTCCCTTAGATTTTAGGTTTGACTCCTAGTTCAAATGAATGCTAGAACGCTAAGATTAATGTTAAAAAAAGTTCTCTTATTTGTTTCATGCCAAAGCACATGTCTAGGAACCGTTTTAGGTTCTTGCACAACCAATGGTGCTACTGTGTATGATACAAGTAGGATAAAGGTTCACATGTTTTCTCAACTTGTGTGACTTGTGTGAGAAGTATATCTTCCATCTTAAGCAGAATATCCGGTGACTATCTAATCCTCATGGGTCGAGATTCCTATCCATGCTATACGAATGTGTAGTCACCCCGTAGCAATCTAACAAGTAACTAAATCTTGACCTATGTGAGAAAGTTACCTTCTATCGATCTTAAACAAAATACCTAGAGATTGTCTTATCCCCACGGATCCAATTTTTTATCTAGGCTGTACAGTCATCCAGTAGTCATCGAACATGTTGCATGCCAAAGCAGAAGAGTATTTAGAAGCTACATGTCCTCCGAGAGGGTTAAGATCTTTATCTCGAAGGTGACTAGCGAAGGATTTACAACTAGGGTAAATAAATGGAAACAAATTTGGAGCCTAACGTATTTTTCATGTAGTGTCTAGTCTAAGTTGGTTTAATTTGAGAATTAAACTTTAGATCACTTTAGCTGACTAATTTGGTCTAGAGGTTTTATAAGGTGGGATCTTATATTTGGAGTTTAAAGAGTTAAAATGGTCTAAAGTTTAGTAGCTAAATTTTAGACATAAAACAAACAAAGCTTATACATACGCTCTCTCTATTCCAAAACAAGGCATTTGAGTTTTTTTAGGTACATAGTTTTTCTATACATCTAGGGCTTGTTTGGGCCAATTTTTTTTCTGAAAATCTTTTATGAGAATATGGATTCCTGTATAATCTAGCCATCACGAAAATATGGATATCGTAGGGTCTGCATGTGCAGAAAGATGAAGTGGTCTGCACGGTTTAGGGTTTAGGAAGCGACAGTTCCTTCCATCGTGATGACTCGACGGATTCTGCATTTATGCTGATGATTTGGACGATTTTCTGCTTGAGAAGTGAAGTATTTAGCTGCCAGAAGTTAAGTTGACGACCATAATCGAGTCTGAAGACAAAATAAACAGGGCCATACACTATATCTAGATAAAAAAACTATGTATCTAGAAAATCAGAATGACTTATAATTTAAAACAGTGTATGTATGATGTATAATAAAAATTATGTGCGTAGAAAAGTCAGGATAATTTGTAACTTGAACAGAGGGTGCAAGAATACATATAAAAGATGACACACACTTCCTTTTAAACATTCTTATAATTAACTTAATCATGCAACATAATGCAGGAAATCAAAAAAAGCAAATGGTGTACTAATCCTTCACATTAGGCTCCCTGACAATGACAAGGCACGACTTCAAGTAAGTCTATTGCATATGCTGGATTTGGTGCCGAAATTTCGCGCCCTGTTCAGGTCGACAGTGCCATTTGAAGTTGATGTCTCGTTTACCCTGATTGGCCCCAAGCTCTCCCTGAGCAGCCATGCCACCTCACCTACCAGTGCACACACGTACGCCTACACGCATCTTTAGTTTAAACGGAGTTCGTTAGGAGCTTCGTCTGATTAAGCCCTTTCTCCAAGTAGATTCCAGGAGTGTTTGATCGGCTGCTCCTTTGATTAATGGCCATGATTTGGATCTGATGACTCAGCTGATCCATCACTAGTGCGCTGCATATAATAAGCATTCTGTAAGCATTTGCATGTCGCTTCAGGTGTTTGTGTGCGCGCGCTTAGTTAATGATATATATAAGAAGATGACTGGATGACCAAATGGATATTTTGGACTACCTGTAGTTGACGGTAGAGTATGGTGTGTGGGAGGTCATTAGAGGATATACTGATGATCCTTCCCCAAATCCCAACACATTCACAAAAAAGTACTTGTATTGACATCGACATGGAAATACATGTATTGGAGAAAAAAACGACGAATCTAAGAAAAAAATGGTGAGTCTAAGAGTCGTGTCAGTACCATTGCGATGTATGCGTGTGACTAGTCGTCGTTCATATAAAACAAGCTATCCCCGCAGTTGTTTCAGTTTGGTTAGGACATTGTTAGATCTTGTTCGGTTATTTCTATGACACATATATTGGATAAGATTGAAAAATTCTAGTAGAGCTTTTAACCTACTATGGATTTAAACCCACCCAAACCCCTCCAATCCACATAGATTGAGATGAAAACGAACAAACACTTAGCGGAATAATAGTGGACCATGGATAGCTACCAAGGTAAAATTGGACTTCCTATGCACAAATTCTAATGGGTTCTGTCCTAGCAGTTGTTTAGTGATTTTTTTTCTTCTCCCCCGTCCAAAGAAGTTCTCAACTAATCGGGCAGAAAATATTGAACTTTTTTAGAACACTATCAAACAGTTGATGCATCGTTATAAACTGTACTATATTTAATACGAGGTCATTACGGCTGAATATATACACCAATAATGATAGAGGTCATGTAGAATAAGGACTCTATAAACGAAAATTAATACAAGGACACATACATAGACATTTTACAAGGACTATATATAAGACCGAATAAAACAAGAATATATGCATAGACATCTAACACGTCTCTCAAACTCAAGGTGAATCAAACACACCAAGTTTGGAGAGATAAAACCTATACTGGGCTCTAGTTTGTGCCTTCGTGAAGAAATCAGCAAACTGAAGTTCTAAAGGCACATAACGAAGACCAATCATATCACCCTAAATCTATACAGACGTGTAATACACATCAACACATATATGCTTAGTAAGTTCATGCTTTACCGAATAACAAGCAATACTAATAGCACCTATACTGTGAGAAAAAAGAGGAGTCGACGTAGGAACAAAAACACCAAAGTCCTGAAGCAACGGACATAACCAAGTAACCTCTATATTCACAAGAGCCATAGCACACAACTCAGCCTCTACACTTGAACGAGAAACTACTACCTACTTCTTAGTCTTCCAAGTAATGAGGGAACCACCAACAAAAACACAATAAGAAGAAGGTGATTAATGATCAAAAGTATCACTAGTCTAGATAGTATCACAATAAGCCTAAAGCTACAAAGAGCTAGATCAAGAAAAGAATAGGTGTTTAGATATAGTCCTACGAATGCATCGTAGGATACAAAGCAAGTGATTATAGTAGAGTTGGGTGGGAGTGGAAACAAACAAATTTAGAGCATATACAAAATACAGAATGTTAGGATGAGTGACACCGAGGTAAATAAGACTCCATAAAATGTGTCGATAACGAGTAGGATCCTCAAGAGGTTCACTATCCATGGCACGAAGATGAACATTGAATTTCATATGAGTGTCAACTGTTCGCTGATCAATAAAATAAGACTGATCAAGAAGATCCTAAACGTACTTCTCTTGCAACAGATAAAAACCCTTAGATGAAGAGAAGAACTCTATCTCATAAAATTAACAAAGAGGACCAAGACCAGACATGAGAAACTACTCGCAAAGAGGTGCCTTAACAAAGGCTATATACATAGGATCATCTCCTATGATGATCATATCATCAACGTAGAGAAGGAGAAGAGTTCTACCACAAGACGAAGTATGCACAAAAAGTGTAGGATCATGAGCACTGCTAGAGAAACTGGCCATAAAGATCATAGATGCAAGGAAATGAAACCAAACACGTGGAGCTTGCTTGAGGCATAAAAGGAGCACATTAGGCAACAAACCACACCCATAGGGACAAAATACCTAGATGATGGCTACATGTAGACCTCTTCATACAACTCACCATTAATAAATGTATTGTTGACATCAAGTTGAGAGATAGACCACTCATTAATAGAAGCCATAACAAGAAGAGTGCAAACAATGGTCATGTGAGCAACAAGCACAAAAGTCTCATGGTAGTCATGACTATGTTCCTGCTAGAAGCCACAAATGACTAGGAGAGCCTTATAACGCTCAAGAGATTCATCAGAGCGTGTTTTAACCTTGTAGACCCACCTATATGTGATAGGACAAACACATGGTGAACAAGGAACAAGTTCCCACATGTTGGTACACTCAAGAGCAACAATTTCTTCATCCATTGCATGATGCCATTCCTGATGATGGATAGTATCATGGTAAGAAGCCATATTAGACAGAATAGTACTAGCAAAACCTGAAGGAGAGTATCGGTTAGGTGGCTGATGAAAGCAACAAATCCATCTAAGAATCGACTATGGCGAAGAATTACTAGAAGAAGGTAGCTCAACAGTATATTTCTCATAAAAGGTGAATCATCAAAGGAAGATGATATAATAGCAGAAGATGGCATAATAGAAGATGGCAACTCATCATTAGAAGATGGTGTACGAGAAGAATCTAAGACCAGACAAGTGTAGACATGTGTCATTAAAGGCTTACTAGTGTAGTTAGGAACCAAGGAAGGAGACTCCAAAGAAGACATCAAGGGAGGTACCACTGAAGAAAGCATAACTAAAGTAGGTAAGGACTCTAGCAAGGGCTACTCTAAGTGCAAGGAAGGTAACATAGGACCAAGATCATCTAGGAACAATAGGAAAGAAAGGGAATCAACGAGGGATGCTAATGAAAAATCAAAATAAGGATGTAGATAAAAAGGATGAGTCTCATAAAAGATAACATTCCGAGAGATCCTCATCCATCAAGCAACTAGATCCCACCAATGATATCCCTTATGCTCAGCACTATACCCAAGAAAAAGCACACTCAACTGACGGAGCAATCAACTTAGTGCGCTCATGAGGTGGGAGCAGCACATATAAACACAACTAGACATACAAAGACTTGAATAGTCAACTATATTTCCACAAAGACACTCAAAAGGAATCCCTCCATGAAGAGCTAATGAAGGTTGAATGTTAGTCATGTAATTAGAAGTAGAAACAACCTCAACCCAAAACTAATGAGGAACAAAAGAGGCCAGCATAAGAGCATCCTCATCCAACCAAGTCCTATAGACACTAAATTGAGTCATAAGAGGACATCTGATCATCATAGCCTGCAAGCGACTCCTTGTTAGTAGCCTTCTCTAGAATCACAGGTGATATAGGAGTAGTAGGACAAGTAGGACACGACATATCATTAGTAATGAACTTCCAAAAGCACAAACTACACATCTACAGATGCATGCATGGAACCCAATTATGATAATTAGTGCCATTAAAAACCAACATACACTGTAGAACTAGAACACCACCTGATGAAGAGGTCAAAGACAGAGACATAACAACAATTTATTATGAGAGTGTAGAGTGGAGCAGCGATAGGCGATGACAAGAGCACAAAATAAAAGTGATACAAGTTATAGTTTTTTACCAAAACATAACAAAAACAGTTAAAACCATATCTGTAAACCAATATCAAACCAAAATTGGATCTAGGAGACTACAAGCATGAGTGGAACAGAGAAACACATGGATGACAAGTGTGAGCGAAACTCAACCTCGCGCGAGAGTAGAGTGTCGGGTGTTCTTATGTGAGACGGTAACACATTAAAATGCAACACATGAGGAGAAAAAACACAGAAAAGGAAAAAACCCTAACTCTCAAATTTGGCTTTGTATACCATTCTATGAATTACACTATATTCAATATGAGGGCACTAGACCCAAACATATACACTGATACATGATACAGGCCCTATAAAATAAGATGTTTATATATGATGATACAACAAGGACACATACATATACTAAGAACTATATATGATGCTCAATACAACAAGGGCATACACATAGACATCTAACACAGTGCTAGTCCTTTTCTCTCTACATATTGAGACCCACTGCATTCAACTGCTTGTATTACACTAATATGTTAATCAAACTTGGGGACATTCACTATGCAGATATCAATCTCAACAAAGCTTGAACTCAAACATTGATTAAATATTGTGGCGAACCTTTTGATTCACACACAAAGAACATTTTGTTTTATCAATACCAGGAAAATCATTGTTATGATGGCATCTAGGATTGAGGAAGTGCAAGGAGGTCGATTGGGGGCCTTGCCCATGATCGATCAAGAGGGAATGATTTTTCTTCTTAATTCTTGCTTGATTAGATTGGTACATCTCTTCTCCATATATAGATAGACTTATTTGACCCTAAGGAAGTATCCTAACCGAATCAATATAAATTATCTATTTTCTTATCCTAACTAACCAAATTAATCTAACTTATTCTTTCCTTATCCTAACGGCTCCACTTGCCATAAGAATCACAGTGAGCGAACCCAATAGACCAAGTTCAACTGTCTATGTATCTATGTGAATCACCACAAAGATACACAACATTCCCGGTACATGTTTAATTTGTACAATGATGACAACTTGTTGTTATAGGATATTTGAGATGGATCTTGATGAATCATAGTTAGTCTAAAAGGAAAATGCTTTACTAGTATAATGCAGACCTCCATCCTCATCACCTATGTCATCCACGATTAAATTTAGACAAGAAATTTGGAGGTATGCAAAGGTTGATTGTTTTGTGTTGTTGCTATGCAGTAATATCTTGTTAGTATATTTGCATTTGCATGTCAAAATCATGTGAATGTGAGATCTGTCAGTCCACTGCACTTGGAATGTTGGATATGCCAATGGAAGAAAACTTCCCAGTATCCACCATGATCATAGAACGACCATGCAGACAAACAACCTGCCACCACTCACCTCTCGCCACTGATGCAGCTGCTGGCATTGTGCACCTTGGCTCTGATTGGTTGCATGGGTAAGCGTGGCCTGGCTCATTTGAGCTTGGTCCGCTGGAAAAAATATCCATACTACGTACCCACGCATGCAGTATTTTGGCCTACACTATACGTGCGGCCTCCGCGTAAGTAGGCAACCAAACAGTGTCTGTCACTTGGTCAACGCATAGGGAGAGTCCGGATGCGCGCGTCCAGGTAACCAATCATGCAGCTTGTGAATGGCACAATCATCACAATAATGACAAAGTATCATGAATTACATATATAATTTATTATATCGTGTATCTGAGAATGTCATTGTACCGATTTTAATTGGGTCATTTTCCCAAGACATTACAAGGGTGTGATGATGCTGACATTACATTTCCTTATCCCATTAGTGTCATTGTTTGTGGCAGCCTTGCATTAGGACATGATAGTGCATGTCAGCGTCACTAGTTATCATTACTGGTTATTTTGTTTTAACTTTTCTTTCCATATGTATATACCAGATGAAGTCATCTTCCAACTTTCAAACTTGTTGCTATCTGTTGACAACCATGCAAGCATCTAAAGGAAAACACAAGCTTGCATAGCAAGTGGGTGCAAGGGCACAAATTTAGAGAATTGAATGTGAGAGTTTTAATTTGACAAGTTTGAGGGTAGTACTAGAACCAAGAGTTTAGTTTTAAAAAGTCATCCTATGAAGCTTGGTTATTTAGTTTTGGACATTATTAGATCAGGACAAATATCAACTTTAGACTGCGGCCTGCATGCCTCTATACATTTCTTTTAAGTAGTGTGGATCACCTCAATAAATACACAGGTGATTTTGGGTGAACACTTAATTACCCGTGCTAATAAAAGTCCTAAAACATTAATTTTAGATGCAAGGAGTACTACTTAGTAGTATATTTTCAATATGAACCAATTATTATTGATAATAAAATACACAGTGTTGTTCATTTTTTGTTGTAGATTTGTTATTAGCTACTTCTCATACCCAAGAATATACTATGTCATTTCTCTAGCTAGGTTTGTACTAAGTCAAGCCATATTAGCTTTACCAAATTTATAGTTGAAAACATTTAGAACACAATTTATTAGTTATATTAGATTAATTATGGGATATTTTCCACGAGGTAGTCATTTTGTTCAGACATCAATTGTAATTTGTTCAAATTTAAAATAGTTTAAATACGAACCCCGGTGGCTCTATTTTGGGGCGGATGTAATACTATAAATTATAAAACATCAATTTGTTCCCTCTGCAACTTACAAAAAATGCAGACTTAATGTAAAATATAAACATTAAAAAGAAATTTAAAGTACTGATCAACATACAAGAGAGGCCGTTAAGCATGATAGTGGTTACAAGTATAGGTGCAATCATGCTAGTTTTAATTATTTGTCTATCAACCTGTGCTCTTGTATGGGCTAAAATTCTAATAAATATAAATATCATTTAGTCTTTAGTAGGTATAGGCGGAGGGTTATGATAGATTTAGAGAGCCAACATTGACCATTCTTATGGAGATGAAATAAGTGACGTGCCATATCAAAATCTAGGTATGATGTTGGATGTGCTTGGGCCACATCAGCACCAATTTGGTGATACGTCATGCCGTGATCTAGGCATAGTGTTAAAGTGAGCAAGGATCGAGTCGTTAGTTTCTTAGTGGCACACTACATCAACACTCAAGTGTAGTGAAAAATGAGCAAGGGTATTTATATTATCAAAGTGTCCGAAGGGTACAAAAGCTACTCAAACTAGCTAGGATTCATTTATGTAGTTGAAATATAGGTCGATTACACCTGTAAGTTAAGAGGAAGTTAGTTGAGACAATGACTAGGAGCTATGTAAATATATTATGCGTCCAAGTGACTAAATGGAAGAGTTAGAAGGCGAAGGAGGTGGTCGACAACTGGAAGGTGTGTAAATATCTTAAGCGTACATAGTAATTGCTACAAATAAAAATGGAGTAGTTTTGATTGGTAAGAGCCTTAGGAACAATTTTGTAGATGTGAGAAGAAAAAGAGATAGGATTATCTTAGTCAAGCTTGTCATTGTTAATATGGTCTTGAATGTAAGTGAATATGCCCCAAGTAGCCATGATGAGAGTGCTAATAGACATTCCTAGAAAGACTTAATGATATGGTTAGAGCTATACCTATTAGTGATAAGCGTTTTATAGGGGATCTCGATAGGTATGTAGATACAATAAGTACATGTTTCAAGGCAGTTTGTGGAGGTTTTAGGTATGTTAGTAGGAATCAGGAGGGAGAGGAAGTCTTGGACTTTATGGTAGCTTTAGGTCCTATTTCTTGGAACTGCAGCTTCTGGAGCTTTTTAGAAAAGGTGCTGCTAGGATTTTGATCCTGAGAAGCCAATGATAGCCATTTGGTGATCTTATTAGCTTCCTAAACTCAGGAAGCTACAAAAATACCATAAAATGACTTCTCATCTTCCTGTATAAACTTAGCTTTTTTGAGCTTCTGGCCTTTTGAAAGTCGCCTAGAGGGGGGTGAATAGGCAAATCTGAAATTTATAAACTTTAAGCACAACTACAAGTCGGGGTTAGCGTTAGAAATATAATCGAGTCCGAAAGAGAGGGCGAAAAACAAATCACAAGCAAATTAAGAGTGTGACACGGTGATTTGTTTTACCGAGGTTCGGTTCTTGCAAACCTACTCTCCGTTGAGGTGGTCACAAAGACCCGGTCTCTTTCAACCCTTTCCCTCTCTCAAACGGTCACCTAGACCGAGTGAGATTTTCTCCTCAATCAATTGGGACACTTAGTCCCCACAAGGACCACTACACAATTGGTGTCTATTGCTTTGATTACAAAGGTCTTGAGAACAAGAAATGGGGAAGAAGAAAAGCGATCCAAGCGCAAGAGCTCAAAGAACACGGCAAAACTCTCTCTTCTAGTCACTAATTGCTTTGAGTGGAATTAGGACTTGGAGAGATTTTGATTCAATCTATTTGTGTCTTGTATTGAATGCACTAGCTCTTGTATTGAATGTGTTGGCTGAAAACTTGGATGCCTTGAAGTGTGGTGGTTGGGGGGTATTTATAGCCCCAACCACAAAAGTGGCAGTTGGGGAAGACTGCTGTCGAAGGGCGCACCGGACACTGTCCGGTGCGCCAGCTATGTCACCCAACCGTTAGGGTTCGACCGTTGGAGCTCTGACAAGTGGGGCCACCGGACAGTCCGGTGGTGCACCGGACAGTCACTGTTCACTGTCCGGTGCACCTTTTGGCGTTGCTCTGACTCTGCGCGAACTGTCCGCGCACTGTAGCTCACTGTTCACCTTTTGCAAATGACCGTTGGCGCTGTTAGCCGTTGCTTCGCATGGCACACCGGACAGTCCGGTGAATTATAGCGGAGTGGCTCCCCAAATTCCCGAAGCTGATCAGTTCAGAGTGGATTCACCCTGGTGCACCAGACACTGTCCGGTGGCACACCGGACAGTCCGATGCGCTAGACCAGAACAGCCTTCGGTTGGTTTTGCTCCTTTCTATTTGAACCCTTTCTTGGACTTTTTATTGGTTTTTGTTGAACCTTTGGCACCTGTAGAACTTATAATCTAGAGCAAACTAGTTAGTCCAATTATTTGTGTTGGGTAATTCAACCACCAAAATTATTTAGGAAAAGGTTTTAGCATATTTCCCTTTCAATCTCCCCTTTTTTGGTGATTGATGCCAACACAAACCAAAGCACATATATAGGTGCAGAATTGAACTAGTTTGCATAAGGTAAGTGCAAAGGTTGCTTGGAATTAAACCAATTTATATTTTCATAAGATATGCATGGATTGCTTTCTTCATTTTAACATTTTGGACCACACTTGCACCACTTGTTTTGTTTTTGCAAATGTTTTTGGAAATTATTTTCAAAGTCTTTTTGCAAATAGTCAAAGGTATATGAATATGATTTTGAGAAGCATTTTCAAGATTTGAAATTTTCTCCCCCTGTTTCAAATGCTTTACCTTTGACTAAACAAAACTCCCCCTAAATGAAATTCTCCTCTTAGTGTTCAAGAGGGTTTTGGATATTAATTTTGAAAGAGGTCATACCAATTTGAAATTATATCAAAAATAAGATACCAATTGAAAAACTTCTTTAATATCAATTGAAATACTATATTTACACATTTTTGAAATTGGTGGTGGTGTGGTCCTTTTGCTTTGGGCTAATACTTTCTCCCCCTTTGGCATGAATCACCAAAAACGGATACTTTGTGAGTGAAATATAAGCCCTTTTCAAACTCTCTCACCCTTTGGTAAATAATATAGGAGTGAATGATTATACCAAGGTTGGAGAGCCATGCAGAGTGACGGCGAAGGATAAATAACATGATGGAGTGGAGTGGAAGCCTTGTCTTCGCCGAAGACTCCATTTCCCTTTCAATCTATTACTTAGCATGAAATACACTTGAAAACCACATTAGTCATAGCATATGAAAGAGATATGATCAAAGGTATATAAATGAGCTATGTGTGCAAGGTATCAATCAAAATTCCTAGAATCAAGAATGTTGAGCTCATGCCTAAGTTTGGTAAATGTTTTCTCATCTAGTGGCTTGGTAAAGATATCGGCTAATTGTTCTTTGGTGCTAACATAAGCAATCTCAATATCCCCCCTTTGTTGGTGATCCCTCAAAAAGTGATACCGAATGGCTATGTGCTTAGTGCGGCTGTGCTCAACGGGATTATCCGCCATGCGGATTGCACTCTCATTATCACATAGGAGAGGAACTTTGGTTAATTTGTAGCCATAATCCCTAAGGGTTTGACTCATCCAAAGCAATTGCGCGCAACAATGGCCTGCGGCAATGTACTCGGCTTCGGTGGTAGAAAGAGCTACTGAATTTTGTTTCTTTGAAGCCCAAGACACCAGGGATCTTCCCAAGAACTGACAAGTCCCTGATGTGCTCTTTCTATCAATCTTACACCCTGCCCAATCAGCATCTGAGTAACCTATTAAATCAAAGGTGGATCCCTTAGGGTACCAAAGGCCAAACTTAGGTGTATGAACTAAATATCTCAAGATTCTCTTTACGGCCCTAAGGTGAACTTCCTTAGGATCGGCTTGGAATCTTGCACACATGCATACGGAAAGCATAATATCCGGTCGAGATGCACATAAATAGAGTAAAGATCCTATCATCGACCGGTATACCTTTTGATCTACGGATTTACCTCACGCGTCGAGGTCAAGATGCCCATTAGTTCCCTTGGGTGTCTTGATGGGCTTGGCATCCTTCATCCCAAACTTGGTGAGTATGTCTTGAATGTACTTCGTTTGGCTAGTGAAGGTGCCCTCTTGGAGTTGCTTGACATGAAACCCTAGAAAATACTTCAACTCCCCCATCACAGACATCTCGAATTTTTGAATCATAATCCTACTAAACTCTTCACAAGTAGATTTGTTAGTAGACCCAAATATGATATCATCAACATAAATTTGGCATACAAACAAATTATTTGCAATTGTTTTAGTAAAGAGAGTAGGATCGGCTTTTCCGACTTTGAAGCCATTATCGATAAGAAAATCTCTTAGGCATTCATACCATGCTCTTGGGGCTTGCTTGAGCCCATAAAGCGCCTTAGAGAGTTTATACACATGGTTAGGGTACTCACTATCTTCAAAGCCGAGAGGTTGCTCAACATAGACCTCTTCCTTGATTGGTCCATTGAGGAAGGCACTTTTTATGTCCATTTGATAAAGCTTAAAGACATGGTAAGTAGCATAGGCAAGTAATATACGAATTGACTCAAGCCTAGCTACGGGTGCATAGGTTTCACCAAAATCCAAACCTTTGACTTGTGAATATCCCTTGGCCACAAGTCGGACTTTGTTCCTTGTCACCACACCATGCTCATCTTGCTTGTTGCAGAAGACCCACTTGGTTCCTACAACATTTTGGTTAGGACATGGAACTAAATGCCATACCTCATTCCTCGTGAAGTTGTTGAGTTCCTCTTGCATTGCCAACACCCAATCTGAATCCCTTAATGCATCTTCTACCTGGTATGGCTCAATAGAAGACACAAAGGAGTAATGTTCACAAAAATGAGCAACACGAGATCGAGTGGTTACCCCCTTATGAATATCGCCGAGGATGGAGTTCACGGGGTGATCTCGTTGTATTGCTTGGTGGACTCTTGGGTGTGGCGGTCTTGGACCCTCATCATCTTCCTTGTCTTGATCATTGGCATCTCCCCCTTGATCATTGTCCTCTTGTTGAGGTGGCTCCTCTTGATCTTCATTTTCATCATCTTGAGCTTGATCCTCACCTTGGGTTGGTGGAGATGCTTGCATGGAAGAAGATGGTTGATCTTGTGCTTGTGGAGGCTCTTCGGATTCCTTAGGACCACATCCCCAATGGACATGTTCCTTAGCGTGACACGTGGAGCCTCTTCATCATCTAGCTCATCAAGATCAACTTGCTCTACTTGAGAGCCGTTAGTCTCATCAAACACAATGTCACAAGAAACTTCAACTAGTCCAGTGGACTTGTTAAAGACTCTATATGCCCTTGTGTTTGAATTATATCCTAGTAAAAAGCCTTCTACAACCTTAGGAGCAAATTTAGATTTTCTACCTCTTTTAACAAGAATAAAATATTTGCTACCAAAGACTCTAAAATATGAAACATTGGGCTTTTTACCGGTTAGGAGTTCATAGGATATCTTCTTGAGGATTCGGTGAAGGTAGAGACGGTTGATGGTGTAGCAAGCGGTGTTGATTGCTTCCGACCAAAACTGGTCCAAAGTCTTGTACTCATCAAGCATGGTCCTCGCCATGTCAAGTAGAGTTCTATTCTTCCTCTCCACTACACCATTTTGTTGAGGTGTGTAGGAAGAAGATGTAATACCCAATTTGTAATATATAATAAAAGAGGAGAAAAGTCATTTCCTATATTTTATGTGTGTGTTGAATCTATTCATCATTCCATGTGAGCACCTTATTTAAAAACAAATGATTAAAAAAGTCATTAAATGGTGCATCATGCTGAGACTTTATTATGTGTGTATTTTGTGACTATGTAAAATAATGTTGATAAAAATATATTAGAAGCCAAGTTGGAAATAATTATGAAATTGGAAACACTAGAATTTGAGGAGGAAAAGCATTAGATATCATCAAATAAATTTCTTAAAAATAAATCAATTCATCTCATGTCATATTCAAGTGGGATATTTAATTTGGAGATAAGTTTGTCACAGAATTCGAATTTAAATTCAAATTGGAGTTTGAATTAGAAAAGGAAACCAGAAAAGGAAAGAAAAAAAGAAAGAAAATGGGAAAATGGCACATGGGCCCAAACTACCTGAACTCGGCCCAGTTCGTATTTACTCCGCGCAGCCCAGCGCCCCCGCACGTGCCGACATGAGTGCTCCACATGTCAGCAGCAACCGCGTGGTCACATGCACACTTGGGTCTCTACGCTGCGGGGCCCAGTGGTCGTCTCTGAGCTGATCGCGCCTATCACTGTCCCCATGACCCCACCTGTCATACCGGACATGCGCCAACTACCCGCGTGGATCGCACGACGGACCTCCCCGGTGATATCCGCTCGGCCCCAACCGACTCACCTAGGCCGTTAAAGGGAGCTCGGTCATGGTCCTCCTCTCCCTTTCCGCGCTCGCACCCATCAACAGCCTCACCACCGAGCTCGCAACCGATTGAAGATTACCGCGACACCCGAAATTTTGCCGCCGCGGACAATTGCGTATAGGCGCAGCGTCGACTCCATTGTGCCTGGGCGGGAAGCTTCACCGAGCCTCCACGGTGCTACAAGCCACCTCGGTGGAAGGATAGGGCCACTGGGTGACCGGAATTTCGCTGCCGTGCAATCGGATCCGCTCCACCCCGTGAACAGCAGACCTCGACACTCCAATCCTCGGTAACGAGTCCCCTATAATGTTCACCACCATTAGCGCTATGTGTATTACACTTCGAATTAGCGCTGGAGTGTCAGTGCGGGTGGGGAATGCTTCGCCGGCATGGGGCCTCGCCGTGGCGGCGTTGTGGCCGCCGTGGTGGGCTGTCCATAGGAGAAGAGGATGCTTGCGCCGTCCGATCCTCTGCGGATGGTTGGGATTAGAAGCCAGGTATCGGTTCGGACACGTCCGCTTGAGACCATCGATTAGAGATCCGATGGTAGAGATTTGATCTGGACATCGTAAAACCTTGGCCGTTGATCGCTCCCTGGACGGCTCAGATTAGATTTAGATCTCATAAAACCGTAGCCGTCGATCTCTGATCCAGCAATCCTAGACGCGTACCGGTCCATTTTGGTTCGGATTTAATCTGGTGCACTCACATCTAATCCAACGGCCGAGATCTGATGATACCTATTCGCATGGCTAAACTGCAAAAGGGACCCTCTGTTTTTGTAAAACTAACCCGCGGTCCAGACCAGAGGCGCGATGTGTCTTGGCGATCTTGAGGGTTAGTCCCTGTATTTCCTGGTAAATGAGGCCCGGTCCAGAGCATTGTAAAATCAGAGAAATTAAATTTTAAATGGATTATTAATATAAAAATATGTGCTAGAATTTGTATAATTCATAGAAAATTCATATGAGCTCCAAATTACTCCATTCCAGTTTATAAAGTTTTGTAGTATTATTTTATAACACTTAGAGCCTCTTTTTTGACATTAAAACAATATTAAAATTTATTTCTCACTTAATCCTATTTCAAGCACATAAAACCTTTGGAAATTCATATCTTAAAATCTATAACTCCAAAAATTATGATTTCTATTCCTAGGATTTTATTTTAATGTGTAGATTATTACTGTGTATTTTGTTTACATGTTTGGTGTGATGTCAATTTTCTCTATATATTGTGCTTGTTTGTATTGCGGCGAGTAGAAGAGCCTGTGACCGAGGATCCTGGTGAGCAGCAGATAGAAGTAGCTGAGCAGGAGCTCATTGAAGGCAAGTTGTGCCCTTGATTCACTTTTGTTACCCAATAATGTTCTTTATAATCATTTACCATGCATAGGTTTAATTTTGATGGGACCCAATAGGTCACCCTAGTTTGTTTATCCAGTTTACCTTGTTTACCCCTGAATCATATGGGTAGCTATTGCTTTACATGGTTTTGGGATAATATTTTATTATATCCATGTTCCAGTTATTTTGTTATTCTATTTATGTTCATGTCAAGATCATTAATGTTAATTGGAACATGGAGCTTAACTTGAGAAACACGTGCCACCACAAGGGTTTAATGGGATGCCCTTGGCCAACTAACTAGAAAAGCTAGTGGAAGACTACCTTACCCGAAAGGGGCAAGGGCAGTAGGGGATTGCATGCAAGGAGGTTCTCGGGTTGATTTTGCTGCGATGGCGGTCAGACGGGGGATTCTTCCAAGTGCTCTTCCCATAAACTGTAGCGGGTTTTCGGAAGCTAGTGGAACTTTGTAAAGGCCTCGTAGTGGATCCCTAGCCATTCACCTCGGTAGTGTCTAAGGGTCTAGCTAACCCTGGCAACATGGGATACACGACTTGTGTGTACAGGGTACAACCTCTGTAGAGTGTAAAACTGGTATACTAGTCGTGCTCGCGGTCATGAGCAGCTCAGGACTCTCTGATGATTAAATATGGAACCTAAACTCAATTTGTCATTTGCATTGCATGAGATTTGTTAATTAATTTTGTTCTATTATTATTTATTATGGTTTGGTATTTACTTACATCTAGTAATTGCTAATAAATTTTGACCAACTTATTAAAAGCAATGCTCAACTTTAACCCCTATTGTTGATCAGCCTTACACATCACATGAACTCCCACCTTTGGTGAGTTCATGCCACATTATTCCCCACAACTTGTTGAGCGATGAACATGTGTGAGCTCACCCTTGCTATCTCACACCCCCCACAGCAGGTGGTTCACGAGGAGTCACGTATCGAGGAGTTCGATTCGATCTAGGTGGCGTTTCCCAGTTGACTTTCTGGTGCCAAGGATAGATTTTAGATCCTGTTATATTATCATTTATTTTGTAAGATTCCGCTATGTAATAAATACTCTGATTATTGTGACATTTATCTCTATACACTCTGTTATTATATATGTTGTCTTCTTTGGCGCATGTATGAGATGCACCCGGCTTTATCCCTTAAAGCCCGGGTGTGACAGAAGTGGTATTAGAGGAAATGTTGACTGTAGGACGAAACCTAGATAGAAATGGATAAAATCCTTACCTACTTATTTTACTTTGATTCATTCTATACTTACCTTACTCTGATTCTCTCTATACTTATCTTGATCCTGTCTCACCTTCTACTGTTCTACTCTGATCATTCTTATCTTTTCTATTCTAAGACTAGATGGATTTCACACTTTGGAATCCTACATTTATGACCTTTTTAAGGGATAGGAGACCTAAGACAAAAAAATTAAAATTATTTTCTCTATTAAAAATGTTGGTTGATTGTCCTGATGATCAATGCCTGATTTGCTTCTTTGATTGATTGAAATAGTATATACGGGCATCTTAACAAGTACCACCATAAGATATTAAATTAGCTTTAGTAGGCGACACACTCAGCTAATAAATCTTCCAAAGTAACATGCCTCGTAATTACATGCCTTTTCTACAACCCTTTCTTTGGTACCTTGTGTTTCTAACCCAGATGGGCTACCCCTATACTGTTAGAAGAGAGCAGTATAGACTTGATCCTTGGTATGTCATGGTTAAGAAAGGCAAAGACAGTTTATACGCAATGCTAAGGGAACCATAGAACTCACCAGTTCCAAAGGAGAAAGATTTGAAGTTGGAATTGCAGTAACTAACGCCACCAGACTAGCAACATTCTTAGTAGATTGGAAGTTTGTCGGTGTCAACATCCGTGTGGTTAGAGATTTTTTGGATGTCTTCCCAAAAGAGTTACCAGGGATGCCACCAGATAGGCAAGTTGAGTTGGTCATTGATCTCTTACCTGGGACTGCTCCTATTTCTAAACGGCCGTACATGATGTTCGTAGAAGAACTAAAGGAACTTAAGAAGCAATTAATGGAATTACAAGAGGCTGGGTATATTCGTCCGAATTCTTCACCTTGTGGAGCACTGGTTCTAATTGTATAGAAGAAGGATCGCAAGGGATGTGCATGGATTATAGGTCCCTTAACGATGTCACTATGAAGAACAAGTGTCCATTACCCCACATTGAGGATTTATTCAGATGAGAGGTGCAAGGGTATTTTCGAAGATTGATCTTCGATCGGGTTACCATCAATGAAGATTAGGCCATCGGATATTCCCAAGACGGATTTCTCGACCCGATATGGTTTATATTAGTTCACCGTTATGTCATTTGGACTAACTAATGCACCAACCTATTTTATGGATCTGAAGAATAAGGTGTTCATGATCTGGACAGATTCGTCGTGGTTTTCATCAACGATATTTTTAGTTATTCCAAGAGTGATAGTGATCATGAGGGACATCTGAGATTGGTGCTACAGAAGCTACGAGATAATCAACTCTACGCCAAGTTTAGCAAATGCGAGTTCTGGATTGACAAGGTGCCATTCCTTAAGCATATCTTTTCTAATGGAGGAATAGCAGTGGATCCTGCTAAAGTAAAGGAGATAATGGCGTGGAGCATACCCACTACAGTTACTGAGATTCAAAGTTTCTTGGGACTTACAGGATATTATCGGAGATTTATTGAAGGATTTTCTAAGATTGCTAAGCCTATGACCTCACTTCTAGAAAAGGGAAGAGAGTTTAAGTTGGACGAGAAGTGCCAAGACAGCTTTGATCAATTAAAGAAGATATTGATGTCACCACCAGTGTTGGTTATGCCAGATCTACAGAAGAGATTTGATATCTATTGTGATGCATGTGGCCAAGGCTTGGGATGTGTGCTCATGCAAGAAGGACATGTGATCGCCTACGCGTCTCGTCAATTGCGGAAACATGAGTTGAACTACCCCACTCATGACTTAGAGCTGGTAGCCGTTGTGCATGCGCTTAAGATTTGGAGACATTATATCATGGGGACCAAGTGTCAAGTGTACACAGATCATAAGAGTTTGAAGTATATATTCACTTAGAAGGATCTCAACCTTAGGCAACGCCGTTGGTTGGAGCTTATTAAGGATTGTGATTTGGAGATTCACTATCACCCGGGCAAGGCAAATTTGGTTGCAGATGCCTTGAGTCGAAAGGAGCATGTTCATTCAGTTGTTGCCCAGCTACCTGATGAGATTGTTGAGGATTTCAGGAGACTTAACCTGGGGATAGTTGCTCACACTGAAGGAGTTATTGTTGATGTGGAACCTACCTTGGAGCAAGAATTCCGCAAAGGACAAATTGGTGATGCTAAAATACAAGAGATTAAGGATCTGATTACTGGAGGACGAGATTCGAAATTCACGGAGGGTGAGCAAGGCACCATATGGTTCAAGGACAAGATATGTGTCCCCGAGATTGATAGCCTTCGTGAGACTATTTTAAAGGAGGCCCATGACTCGGATTATTCTATTCATCCTGATAGTACTAAGATGTATCAGGATTTGAAGCAGAAATACTGGTGGTATGGATTGAAGAGAGATGGGGCTGCACATGTGGCTATGTGCGATGTGTGTCAAAGATTTAAGGCTGAACACTAGAGGCCAGCTGGACTACTGCACCCACTAAAGATACCTGAGTGGAAGTGGGAAGAGATTGGTATGAATTTCATTACTGGATTGCCTCGCACCCAGAAAGGATATGATGCTATATGGGGTGATTGTGGATAGATTGACTAAAGTGGCTCACTTCATTCCGGTCAAGACTACTTATAAAGGTTCTCAACTTGCAGAGTTATATATGGCTCGAATTGTGTGTTTACATGGAGTACCGAAGAAGATCGTGTCTGATCGAGGTTCACAGTTTACCTCAAGGTTTTGGAGAAGCTTTCATGAGAACATGAATACCAAGTTGAATTTTAGTACAGCTTATCACCCTCAGACTGATGGATAGACTGAAAGGACTAATCAAGTTTTGGAAGATATGTTGAGAGCTTGTGCCCTTCGACATGGTAGTAGTTGGGACAAGAGTCTACCTTATGCTGAGTTCTCATATAATAATAGTTACTAGGCCAGTCTGAAGATGTCACCTTTTGAAGCGTTATATGGGAGGAAGTGCAGGACTCCTCTATATTGGGATCAGACTAGAGAAAGACAATTCTTTGGGCCTGAACTGATTCAAGAAGCAAAAGAACAAGTCCGTATAATTTGGGAGAATTTGAGGGTAGCTCAGACCAGACAAAAGAGCTATGCGAATAATAGAAGAAGACCACTGGAATTTGTGGAAGGTGATCATGTGTACCTCAAGGTGTCACCACTTCGTGGAATGAAGAGATTTAAAGTCAAGGGCAAATTGTCCCCTCAGTTTATTGGACCAACCAGAGTTTTTAGGCAAGTTGGAGAGATGGCCTATCAACTCGAGCTACCTGATAATATATCTGATGTGTATAATGTAATTTACGTGTCTCAACTTAAGAAGTGTCTCCGTGTCCCTGAGAAACAATTACCAATGGAAGAGCTCAGTGTTCAGGGTGATTTGGCTTACACGGAGTATCCTATCAAGATTCTTGACACTTTGACTCGAGTTAAAAGAAATAAGGTGATAAAGAGGTGCAAGTGCAATGGAGTCACCATGGAGAAGATGAAGCTACTTGGGAGAGAGAAGAAGAGCTTCACATAGATTTTCCCCATCTTTTCCCTAGATCTTCTTAAATCTCGAGGACGAGATTCTTTTTAAGGGGGGTAGGATTTGTAATACCCAATTTGTAATATATAATAAAAGAGGAGAAAAGTCATTTCCTATATTTTATGTGTGTGTTGAATCTATTCATCATTCCATGTGAGCACCTTATTTAAAAACAAATGATTAAAAAAGTCATTAAATGGTGCATCATGCTGAGACTTTATTATGTGTGTATTTTGTGACTATGTAAAATAATGTTGATAAAAATATATTAGAAGCCAAGTTGGAAATAATTATGAAATTGGAAACACTAGAATTTGAGGAGGAAAAGCATTAGATATCATCAAATAAATTTCTTAAAAATAAATCAATTCATCTCATGTCATATTCAAGTGGGATATTTAATTTGGAGATAAGTTTGTCACAGAATTCGAATTTAAATATAAATTGGAGTTTGAATTAGAAAAGGAAACCAGAAAAGGAAAGAAAAAAAAGAAAGAAAATGGGAAAACGACACATGGTCCCAAACTACCTGAACTCGGCCCAGTTCGTATTTACTCCGCGTAGCCCAGCGCCCCCGCACGTGCCGACATGAGTGCTCCACATGTCAGCCGCAACCGCGTGGTCACATGCACACTTGGGTCTCTGCGCTGCGGGGCCCAGTGGTCGTCTCTGAGCTGATCGCGCCTATCACTGTCCCCGTGACCCCACCTGTCATACCGGACATGCGCCAACTACCCGCGCGGATCGCATGGCGGACCTCCCCGGTGATATCCCCTCGGCCCCAACCGACTCACCTAGGCCGTTAAAGGGATCTCAGTCGTGGTCCTCCTCTCCCTTTCCGCGCTTGCACCCATCAACAGCCTCACCACCGAGCTCGCAACCAAATGAAGATTGCCGTGGCACCCAAAATTTCGCCGCCGCGGACAATTGCGTATAGGCACAGCGTCGACTCCATTGTGCCTGGGCGGGAAGCTTCACCGAGCCTCCACGGAGCTACAAGCCACCTGGGCGGAAGGATAGGGCCACTGGGTGACCGGAATTTCGTCGCCGTGCAATCGGATCCGCTCCACCCCATGAACAGCAGACCTCGGCACTCCAATCCACGGTAACGAGTCCCCTATAATGTTCACCACCATTAGCGCTACGTGTATTACACTTCGAATTAGCGCTGGAGTGTCAGTGCGGGTGGGGAATGCTTCGCCGGCGTGGGGCCTCGCTGTGGCGGCGTTGTGGCCGCCGTGGTGGGCTGTCCGTGGGAGAAGAAGATGCTTGCGCCGTCCGATCCTCTGCGGATGGTTGGGATTAGAAGCCAGGTATCGGTTCGGACATGTCCGCTTGAGACCATCGATTAGAAATCCGATGGTAGAGATCGGATCTGGACATCGTAAAACCTTGGCCGTTGATCGCTCCCTGGACGGCTCAGATTAGATTTAGATCTCATAAAACCGTAGCCGTCGATCTCTGATCCAGCGATCCTGGACGCGTACCGGTCCATTTTGGTTCGGATTTAATCTGGTGCGCTCACATCTAATCCAACGGCCGAGATCTCATGATACCCGTTCGCATGGCTAAACTGCAAAAGAGACCCTCTGTTTTTGTAAAACTAACCCGCGGTCCAGACCAGAGGCGCGCTGTGTCTTGGCGATCTTGCGGGTTAGTCCCTGTATTTCCTGGTAAATGAGGCCCGGTCCGGAGCATTGTAAAATCAGAGAAATTAAATTTTAAATGGATTATTAATATAAAAATATGTGCTATAATTTGTATAATTCATAGAAAATTCATATGAGCTCCAAATTACTCCATTCCAGTTTATAAAGTTTTGTAATATTATTTTATAACACTTAGAGCCTCTTTTTTTGACATTAAAACAATATTAAAATTTATTTCTCACTTAATCCTATTTCAAGCACATAAAACCTTTGGAAATTCATATCTTAAAATCTATAACTCCAAAAATTATGATTTCTATTCCTAGGATTTTATTTTAATGTGTAGATTATTACTGTGTATTTTGTTTACATATTTGGTGTGATGTTAATTTTCTCTATATACTGTGCTTGTTTGTATTGCGGCGAGTAGAAGAGCCTGTTACCGAGGATCCTAGTGAGCAGCAGATAGAAGTAGCTGAGCAGGAGCTCATTAAAGGCAAGTTGTGCCCTTGATTCACTTTTGTTACCCAATAATGTTCTTTATAATCATTTACCATGCATAGGTTTAATTTTGATGGGACCCAATAGGTCACCCTAGTTTGTTTATCCAGTTTACCTTGTTTACCTCTAAATCATATGGGTAGTTATGCTACTGCTTTACATGGTTTTGGGATAATATTTTATTATATCCATGTTCAGTTATTTTGTTATTCTATTTATATTCATGTCAAGATCATTAATGTTAATTGGAACATGGAGCTTAACTTGAGAAAAACGTGCCACCACAAGGGTTTAATGAGACGCCCTTGGCCAACTAACTAGGAAAGCTAGTGGAAGACTACCTTACCCGAAAGGGGCAAGGGCAATAGGGGATTGCATGCAAGGAGGTTCTCGGGTTGATTTTGCTGCGATGGCGGTCATACGGGGGATTCTTGCAAGTGCTCTTCCCATAAACTGTAGCGGGTTTTCGGAAGCTAGTGGAACTTTGTAAAGGCCTCGTAGTGGATCCGTAGCCATTCACCTCGGTAGTGTCTAAGGGTCTAGCTAACCCTAGCGACATGGGATACACGACTTGTGGGTACAGGGTACAACCTCTACAGAGTGTAAAACTGGTATACTAGTCGTGCTCGCGGTCATGAGCAGCTCTGGACTCTCTGATGATTAAATATGGAACCTAAACTCAATTTGTCATTTGCATTGCATGAGATTTGTTAATTAATTTTGTTCTATTATTATTTATTATGGTTTGGTATTTACTTACATCTAGTAATTGGTAATAAAATTTTGACCAACTTATTAAAAGCAATGCTCAGCTTTAACCCCTATTTTTGATCAGCCTTACACATCACATGAACTCCCACCTTTGGTAAGTTCATGCCACATTATTCCCCACTACATGTTGAACGATGAACATGTGTGAGCTCACCCTTGCTGTCTCACACCCCTCACAGGAGAGGAACTGGTGGTTCAAGAGGAGTCACGTATCGAGGAGTTCGATTCGATCTAGGTGGCATTTCCCAGTTGACTTTCTGGCGCCAAGGATGGATTTTAGATCCTGTTATATTTATCATTTATTTTGTAAGACTTTCGCTATGTAATAAATACTCTGATTATTGTGACATTTATCTCTATACACTCTGTTATTATATATGTTGTCTTCTTTGGCGCATGTATGAGATGCACCCAGCTTTATCCCTTAAAGCCCGGGTGTGACAGAAGAGAACTCGTGCTTGATGCCCTCGTCCTCAAGAAAGCCTTCAATTTGAGAGTTTTTGAACTCCGTTCCATTGTCGCTTCTAATCTTTTTGATCCTTAAGCCGAACTCATTTTGAGCCTGTCTCAAGAATCCCTTTAAGGTTTATTGGGTTTGTGATTTTTCCTGCAAAAAGAACAACCAAGTGAAGCGAGAATAGTCATCCATAATAACAAGACAATACTTACTCCCGCCGATGCTTATGTAAGCGATTGGCCCGAATAGATCCATGTGGAGTAGCTCTAGCGGCCTGTCGGTCGTCATGATGTTCTTGTGTGGATGATGAACACCAACTTGCTTCTCTGCTTGACATGCGCTACAAACCCTGTCTTTCTCAAAATGAAGATTGGTTAGTCCCAAAATGTGCTCTCCCTTTAGAAGCTTATGAAGATTCTTCATCACAACGTGGGCTAGTCGACGATGCCAGAGCCAACCCATGTTAGTCTTAGCAATTAAGCAAGTGTCGAGTTCAGCTCTATTAAAATCAACTAAGTATAGCTGACCCTCTAACACTCCCTTAAATGCTATTGAATCATCACTTCTTCTAAAGACAGTAACACCTATATCCATAAAAAGACAATTGTAGCCCATTTTACATAATTGAGAAACAGAAAGCAAGTTGTAATCTAAAGAATCTACAAGAAAAACATTGGAAATAGAATGGTCAGGTGATATAGCAATTTTACCAAGTCCTTTGACCAAACCTTGATTTCCATCCCCGAATGTGATAGCTCTTTGGGGATCTTGGTTTTTCTCATAGGAGGAGAACATCCTTTTCTCCCCTGTCATGTGGTTTGTGCACCCGCTATCGATGATCCAACTTGAGCCCCCGGATGCATAAACCTACAAAACAAGTTTAGGCCTTGTTCTTAGGTACCCAAACGGTCTTGGGTCCTTTCACATTAGAAATAAGCACCTTGGGTACCCAAACACAAGTCTTTGACCCCTTGTGTTTGCCCCCAACATATTTGGCAACTACTTTGCCTGATTTGTTAGTGAGCACATAAGAAGCATCAAAAGTCTTAAATGAAATATTTGGCTCATTTGATGCAATAGGAGTTTTCTTTTTACGCAATTTAACATGAGTGGATTGCCTAGAGCTAGATGCCTCACTCTTATACATAAAAGCATGATGAGAGCCAGAGTGAGACTTCCTAGAATGAATTCTCCTAATTTTGTGCTCGGGATAACCAACAGGATATAAAATGTAATCCTTGTTATCCTGAGCCATGGGAGCTTTGCCCTTAACAAAGTTAGACAATTTCTTAGGGGCATTAAGCTTGACATTGTCTCCCTGTTGGAAGCCAATGCCATCCTTAATGCCTGGGCGTCTCCCATTATAGAGCATGCTTCTAGCAAATTTAAAATTTTTATTTCCTAAGTCATGCTCATTAATCTTAGCACTAAGTTGAGCTATGTGATCATTTTGTTGTTTAATTAAGGCTAGGTGATCATGTATAGCATCAACATCAATATCTCTATATCTAGTGCAAATAGTAACATGCTCAATGGTAGATGTAGAGGGTTTGCAAGCATTTAATTCATCAATCTTAGCGTGTAAAGTAGCATTCTCATTTCTAAGATTGGAAATAGAAATATTGCAAACATTTAAATCTTTAGCCTTAGCAATTAATTTTTCATTCTCAATTTTAAGGCTAGAGAGTGATTCATCCAACTTGTCAATTTTAGCAATCAAACTAGCATTATCATTTTTAAGTTTGACAAGAGAATCATCACTAACATTTACTTTCTCAACCTTAGCAATTAATTTAGCATTCTCATTTCTAAGGTTGGAAATAGTACCATGGCAAGTGCTTAGCTCACTAGTTAATTTTTCACATTTTTCTACTTCCTAAGCATAAGCATTTTTAACCTTAACATGCTTCTTATTTTCCTTAATAAGGAAGTCCTCTTGGCTATCCAATAGTTAATCCTTCTCATGAATAGCACCTATCAATTCATTTAATTTTTCTTTTTGTTGCATGTTTAGGTTGGCAAAAAGGGCAAGCAAATTATCTTCATCATCACTAGAGTTATCCTCATCACTAGATGTTGCATATTTACTGGAGGTTCTAGATTTTACCTTCTTTTTGCCGTCTTTTGCCATGAGGCACTTGTGGCCGACGTTGGAGAAGAGGAGACCCTTGTTGACGGCGATGTTTGCGGCGTCCTCGTTGGAGGAGGAGTCGGTGGAGCTCTCATCGGAGTCCCACTCCCGGAAAACATGGGCATCGCCGCCCTTCTTGTAGTATCTCTTCTTTTCCCTCCTCTTTCCCTTCTTGTCGTCGCCCCTGTCACTATCACTAGATAATGGACATTTTGCGATAAAATGACCAGGCTTACCATACTTGTAGCAAACTTTCTTGGAGCGGGGCTTGTAGTCCTTCCCCCTCTTTTGCTTGAGGATTTGGCGGAAACTTTTGATGATGAGCGCCATCTCCTTATTGTCGAGCTTGGAGGCGTCGATTGGGAGCCTACTTGATGTAGACTCTTCTTTCTTCTCCTCTGTTGCTTTGAAGGCAACGGGTTTCACCTCGGGTGTGGAGGTGGCGCCTTGCTCGTTAATTTGTTTGGAACCTTTGATCATCAATTCAAAGCTCACAAACTTTCCTATGACTTCCTCGGGAGACATTAGCTTATATCTACGATCACCACGAATTAATTGAACTTGAGTAGGATTAAGAAAAACGAGTGATATAAGAATAACCTTGACCATTTCATGGTCATCCCATTTTGTGCTCCCGAGGTTGCGCACTTGGTTCACCAAGGTCTTTAGCCGGTTGTACATGGCTTGTGGCTCCTCTCCTTGGTTGAGCATAAATCGACCGAGCTCCCCCTTCGTGGTTGTACATGGCTTGGTGATCTTGGTCACATCATCTCCTTTGTGCGCGGTTTTGAGCACGTCCCAAATCTCTTTGGCACTCTTCAACCCTTGCACCTTATTATACTCCTCTCAACTTAGAGAGGCGAGGAGTATAGTAGTGGCTTGGGAGTTGAAGTGCCGGATTTGGGCTACCTCGTTCGAGTCATAGCCTTCATCCCCCATGGATGGTTCCTACACTCCAAATTCAACAATGTCCCAAATACTAGCGTGGAGTGAGGTTAGATGGTGCCTCATTTTATCACTCCACATACAATAATTTTCACCATAAAAAACCGGTGGTTTGCCTAGTGGGACGGAAAGTAAAGGAGTGCATTTGGAAATGCGAGGATAGCGTAAGGGGATCTTACTAAACTTCTTGCACTCATGGCGCTTAGAAGTGACGGACGACGTGTCGGAGCCGGAGGTGGAAGGCGACGAAGAATCGGTTTCGTAGTAGACCACTTTCTTCATTTTCTTCTTCTTGTCGCCACTCCGGTGTGACTTGATGTGGGGAGGTGATTCCTGCCTCTTCTTGTTGCCGAACTCTCCCGATGGAGCTTTCCCGTGGCTTGTGGCGGGCTTCTCGCCGATCACCATCTCCTTCTTGGCGTGAGCTCCCGACATCACTTCAAGCGGTTAGGCTCTAATGAAGTACCAAGCTCTGATACCAATTGAAAGTCGCCTAGAGGCGGGTGAATAGGCAAATCTGAAATTTATAAACTTTAAGCTCAACTACAAGCCGGGGTTAGCGTTAGAAATATAATCGAGTCTGAAAGAGAGGGCGAAAAACAAATCACAAGCAAATGAAGAGTGTGACACGGTGATTTGTTTTTACCGAGGTTCGGTTCTTGCAAACCTACTCCCCGTTGAGGTGGTCACAAAGACCGGGTCTCTTTCAACCCTTTCCCTCTCTCAAACGGTCACCTAGACTGAGTGAGCTTTTCTCCTCAATCAATTGGGACACTTAGTCCCCACAAGGACCACCACACAATTGGTGTCTCTTTCTTTGATTACAAAGGTCTTGAGAACAAGAAATGGGGAAGAAGAAAAGCGATCCAAGTGCAAGAGCTTAAAGAACACGGCAAAACTCTCTCTTCTAGTCACTAATTGCTTAGAGTGGAATTAGGACTTGGAGAGATTTTGATTCAATCTATTTGTGTCTTGTATTGATTGCACTAGCTCTTGTATTGAATGTGTTGGCTGAAAACTTGGATGCCTTGAAGTGTGGTGGTTGGGGGGTATTTATAGCCCCAACCACCAAAGTGGCCGTTGGGAAAGACTGCTGTCGAAGGGCGCATCGGACACTGTCCGGTGCGCCAGCCACGTCACCCAACCGTTAGGGTTCGACCGTTGGAGCTCTGACAAGTGGGGCCACCGGACAGTCCGGTGGTGCACCGGACAGTCACTGTTCACTGTCCGGTGCGCCTTTTGGCACTGCTCTGACTCTGCACGAACTGTCCGTGCACTGTAGCTCACTCTTCACCTTTTGCAGATGACCGTTGGCGCTGTTAACCGTTGCTCCGCATGGCACACCGGACAGTCCGGTGCCACACCGGACAGTCTGGTGAATTATAGCGGAGTGGCTGCCCAATTTCTTGAAGCTGAGCAGTTCAGAGTGGATTCACCCTGGTGCACTGGACACTGTCCAGTGGCACATCGGACAGTCCGGTGCGCCAGACTAGGGCAGCCTTCGGTTGGTTTTGCTCCTTTCTATTTGAACCCTTTCTTGGACTTTTTATTGGTTTGTGTTGAACCTTTGGCACCTGTAGAACTTATAATCTAGAGCAAACTAGTTAGTCCAATTATTTGTGTTGGGAAATTCAACCACCAAAATTATTTAGGAAAAGGTTTTAGCCTATTTCCCTTTCACTTTTCATATAAAGAAGCTGGTGAGAAGCTCAAAATAGGGCCTTACACCTATTGATGATAACACATTCTTTAGGAAGAGAGAATCCCATTTTATTGTCCAACACTGTAATTAGATTGGCTTTATCCTCACAAGAAGAGAGGATACACAAACATGCTTGGATTGCAAGGTGATACCTGGAGAGTGTTGTCTCTCAAAATAAGCTTATGGTGGCAGAATTTTGTTTTTAGGTACATGCTTGTAATAATAAATAAGCCAAGATTGCAAGAACAAATTAGTAGAAACTGAAGGGGGATATGGCAATAGTAGTTAAGGAAAGGAAAATCAAAGAGGGCACTTGGAAGAAAGAATATTATAAAAACAACATGTGGGAGAATATGAATCCTTTATTTGGGTGGTAGCCTTAGAGGTGTGTGTGGAGCAACCAAATGGAGTAGAAGTGAAGCTAAAGATACTTAGTGGTGGAACAAGGATGTGTAAAGGGCTATTAAGGATAAGAAAAAAAAATGCTATAGAGGTTTGTACCATGACAAGAGCATGGACAACATAGAGAAGTTTGAAAGGAACATAGATGCCTAAGAGGGGGTGGGGTGAATTAGGACTTCTAAAATTCTTGCTAATCTAGGCCACAAATAATTCTCTAGAACAAAAACTATGCATATAACTACACAATAATATGCAAACTAGGTTTTGTCTAAGTGTTGCTATCTCTACCGCAAAAGGAGTTATGCAACCTAAGTTCCAATCCTAAATATTCTAAAATAGGAATATACTTAATGTAGATGTGGAAGCTAAAGAGCAAAGGTAAAAATTGCAAACTCTCGTGGATTATTTTACTGAGGTATTCAGTACCACACAAGGTTCTGACTAATCCTTGTTGGTGTCCCTACACAAGGGTAGTCCACATGAGGGCCAAACCCCATGACAAGTAACTAAGTAGAGAGTCGTGGACCTTCTCTACATGCAACTGGTGCTCCTCTTCTGCTCTCCTCTTGGACGCTCCCCACTGTCTTCGCTATCGAGCTTCAGCTAGAACGCCACAGGTCTCGTTCCCTCTAGTACACATTGGCGGCCACACCACAAATGCGGTTGGTGTGGTCTCGCAAGACTCTCGACCCACTCGATATAATATTTCAATGGCTCGCGCAAGAGCCGAGGGGTTTTCGTGGGTTTTGTAACCTCACTGAACAACCTAGGAACAAACGTAGAGCAAGTGCTAAAGAGGTCTAACTAACCTAAGCACTTCGAAAAGTACCTATGCTAATCACCAAGTGATTCTATTAAGCACTTGGGTGTTGGAGCTATTGGAGATGTGTTTGACCCTGCTTGGTATGTTGTTTGGTCTCCTAAACCTTCAAATGGCTAGCTAGGGGGTATTTATAGAGCCCCGATCCAAAAGTAGCCATTGGAGGAAGGATGTTGTTCTGCACTGCACCGGACCAGTCTGGTGCACTACTAGATCGGAGCTCCGGTGCCTCTGAAAGAGAAATGTGCCCTTGGGCTATTTCTATATTGTTTTGGTGATTAGATGCACAACACACTAGGTGAGAACTAACAAATGTTAAGCAAAGGTATATCTAGATGGATCAAGAATAAAGGTAAGTTCTAGACACTTAGTCAATTGTTTTATGTGCTAAACATGCTTGTTTAAGTGATAGGAACTCAATGAAGTCAAATGGAGAAAGAATGGAGGAAAAAGCACTTAGTGTGCTGTTGGCTGGTGCACATGACAATGAATAGTAACATGTCCGGTGCACATGACAGTGAATAGTAACATGTCCGGTGCACATGACCGTGAAAAGTAACCTATCTGGTGCAACAATGGCTAGCTCTTCCAGAGAAGGAAACTGTCAATCAGACCCGTTACTGTGCACTGTCCGGTGGCGCACCGGACAGTCTGTGCACCCGTAGACAAGAAAGGCTAGGAGCTTCCAAATGAAGTTCCAACGGCTCCTAGGCCCCTTGGGGCTATAAAAGGGACCCCTAGGCACATGAAGTAGTACACCAAGCCTCCATTGAACATCCTAAGACGCCTAGACTCCGCAAGCACGCATCCGGATCATTGTGTTTGAGATTTGAGCACTTGTTGAGTTGTGAACTCGCTGCGCTGCGTTTGTGTGCTCGATTGTTGACTTTTGTGCGTGTCGCTGCTGTGACTCTAGCTCTTGCGTGTGTTTCTATTCCCTCCCTTACTCTTGTGGTTTTCATTGTGATCAATATTGTAAGGGTGAGAGGCTCCAACATATGGAGACTCCTCACAAAGGGAACATCTGCTATATTGAAGAAAACCGTGGTATTCAAGTGGATCATTGGATTGCTTGAAAGGGGTTGAGTGCAACCCTCGTCCATTGGGACGCCACAACGTGGAAGTAGGCAAGTGTTCTACTTATCCGTACCATGAGATAAAAATCGCTGTGTCACCTGTTGTTATTCGTGTGCGATTATCTCTGCTTCTACTCACTTGATAATTTCTCTAAGTTTAAATACTCACCTTGTGAAGAGCAATTAAGTGAAGAAGTCATCTCTTTCTCTCTAGACATAGCACCTTGGTTTTGATTCCACTAACATTTCATAAACCAAGTTTTGTGCCATTTAGTGTTGATTTTTACAGGATCACCTAATCACCCCCCCTCTAGGTGCTCTCAATCGGTATCAAAGTCGTACTCTTCATTAAGGGACTAACCGCCCGAAGAGATGGATCCTAAAGGTAAGGGGATGGTGATCAACGACAAGGAGAAGGAGACCCTCTATGTCAACGAGCCAAAAGGCGACAAGCCCACTGACTTAGGCTCAAGTCACAAGAAGAGGGATGGGAAGAAGAAGAGGCGCATAAAGAAGATCATCTACTACTACAGCAACGCCTCCTCCTCTTCACCAAGGGATGACGATGACGAAGACTCTTCGTCGAAAAAGAAAACGATGAATCAAAACTATTTCTTTGATTATTCTCGCATCCCTTATAATTCAAATGCCCATTTATTATCTATTCCACTCGGAAAACCCCCACACTTTGACGAAGAAGACTATTCATTTTGGAGTCATAAAATGTGCAGTCACTTATTTTCTCTCCATCCAAGTTATTTGGGAAATTGTTGAAAATGGAATGCATTTCGATAGCACTGACTATCCTATATTTATTAATGAGCAAATACATAAAAATGCCCAAGCTACTACTGTGTTGCTAGCATCTCTATGCATGGATGAATACAACAAAGTGAGCGGCTTGGACAATGCCAAGCAAATATGGGATACCCTCAAGATATCTCATGAGGGTAATGATGCTACCATGATTACCAAGATGGAACTGGTGGAAGGTGAGCTGGGGAGATTCGCCATGATAAGGGGAGAAGAGCTGGCTCAAACTTACAACATGCTCAAGACCCTGGTCAACAAGATTCGAAGCTATGGGAGTACAAGATGGACAGATCATGATGTTGTCCGACTCATGCTAAGGTCTTATCCGTGAGAATCCCAGGTATACCAAGATGACGTCCGAGGAAATTCTCGGAAAATTTGTAAGCGGGCGCATGATAGTGAAGGAAGCAAGATACGTGGACGATGCTGCAAACGTGTAATACCCAAATAGTGAACAAAAAAGAAAAAGTGGATATCATTATTTGATTTGCCATCTCATTATTATAACAAGGGTTAAACATAATTAGGAGAACAAAATATTTAATAAAATACTCTAAGTGTCATGTTGGAATTCTTGTTTGCTTGTGCACTCAAATAATAGTAACAATAATAATAGTAGAAATACAACTATGAGATGATAACAGGAATTGGCCCTAAATTTAGGTTTGAAAATACAAAATAAAAGGGAGAGAGAGGCTATAAAAAATATATAATACAAAATAAAACTTATACTGGGATGATCAAATTGTATATTAAATTGGAGGACCCATTTTCCACAAGATTTGGAAGTTCAAATTTGGAGGTTGATTTGAATTTGAAAATAGGGAATAAAACGAAAAGAGAAAACAATTCCAGCCATGTGGGCCTCAATCCCCCCCCTTTCGGCCCACCCCACCTCAATCCCGTCCGCTGCGTGGCCCAAACTGGTAGCGTGCGCGGTCTCTGTGGGTATGCCGTGTGGGCCCCACGCTGTCAGCTCTATCTCCCTCATCTCCATCTTCACGGGCTCAAACGGACATCCGATGAGACCGCGTCCAGGAAACAGAAGCGCGCGCCCGTGAACTCCGGGCCGCGGGCGTCTCCTACCTCTTGGCTGGGCCCACACGCCAGTCAGACACGTCACCCGCACCCGCCCAAGCTCGCCGTCCATGGAACTCGGGTTCCGATTCCATAGCTCCGTCGCAAGCCGTTGGGGTCAACGCGGGTTTGTAGGATTCCGTTCTGGTGTTCCGCAGAGCGCTCGGACTCCGCTACGGAGTATAAAGCCGGGGTACCTCGTGCACCCCTCTTCCATTGGCACCCTGGTGTTTGACCGCGCTGCACGAGCTAAACGCCGCCACCGTCAGGAGCGAGGTAGATCGTCGATTGGTCCTTGGGGAGGGGATGCTCGGAGTCGTGGGCATCTCTTGATGCTAGTTGATGTGTCGCTGGACCTGGCGTACCGCTGGGAAGCTTCCAATTGGTCGTCAGAATCTCCTCCGCCCCGCCAATCGCCTCCCACCGTGGCCGTGTGCCTCCGCGCCATAATCGTCGGTAAGAAGTCTTCCTATGTGTTCACCTTCGCCTTCTCATCGCGTAGAACCCGTGGGATTCGAGTTTGCGTGGCCGTGTGTGGGGGAGGGAGGTCCGGCCATGGAGCGCCGCCGCTCAGGGTGCTCACTCTGCCGTAGTGTGGACCGATGGTGGAGACGTGTGTAGTCCGTTGGATGTTCAGCCGAGGGCCGGGATTGATTCAGGATCGTACTGATTGGTGGGAACGTCGGGTCCGTCCGATCTAATCGAACGATCTGTGTTAGAACAAGGTTGATCAAATGTGGGCCGTGGATCTTGGATCCGAGGGCCAACGACGCGTACCGGTTCAAACTCTAGAGATTTAATCTGGCGCGTCCGGTGTTGATCGGACGGCCAGTATTTGTCCTTACCCTTTCGCCGTGGCGATTTGCACATGAGCCCTCCTAAAATTTAGGAACCAACCCGCAGTCCATATTCACTGTTCTCTGAGTCTAGGAAACCTTGCGCAGAGACCCCTGCACTTCTCTGTATTAATGTGCCCAGTCCAGGAATTAAAATAAAACCGGAAAAATAGATTTAGAAATGGATTTTGAGTATAAAAATAATTGTAAAACTTGGGTAATTCATAGAAAATTCATATTGAGCCCAAATTGATCCATTCCAATTCCTATAATTTTGTAATAATGTTGTTTATCACTTAGTGTCACTGTTTTCACATGAAAGTCACATTAAAATTTATATCCTATTTAATATTGTGCAAAATACATAAACCTTAGGAAATTTATAATTCCTCCGTTTTAAATCCGATTTGACTCGTTCCAGTTGCGTTAGTCTCGTAGCAACGCGTAGATCATTATTATTCAGTTTGTTCTTATGTTTGGTGTGATGTTAATTTTATCTATACCATGTTTGTTTGTATTGCTATGACTAGCGCGAGGACACGTGTCATCTGAAAAGCAAATTGGTACCTGGAATCTCAAGTGCCAGGCAAGTTGTGCCCTTGATCACTTTTTACCCAATAATGTTCTTTAATATCATTTATCCATGCATAGGTTAATTTTGATGGGACCCAATAGGTCACCCTAGATTGTTTATCTCATTACCTTGCTTACCCCTGAATCACTTGGGTAGTTTGCTATTGCTTTATATGGTTTTGGGATAATCATTTATCATATCTATGTTCCAGTTATTTTGTTATTCTATTTATGTTCATGTCAAGATCATTAATGTTAATTGGAACATAGAGCTTAACTTGAGAAACACGTGCCACCACAAGGGTTTATGGACGCCCTTGGCTGATTAATTAAGAAAGCTAGTGGAGGACTACCTTACCCGAAAGGGGCAAGGGCAGTAGGGGAGTGGTCAGTGTAGGGAGGTCCTTGGTTGATTTTGCTGCGATGGCGGTCAGGCAAGAACCCTGCATTGGAGCTTCCTATAAACTATAGCGGGTTTTCTGAAGCTAGTGGAACTTTGTAAAGGCCTCGTAGTGTTACCCTGCCTCGCCTCCTCGATAGAGGTGTATGGGAAGTCGCGATCCATTGGCAGATGGGTAACATGACTTGTGGGTAAAGGGTACCACCTCTGCAGAGTGTAAAACTGGTATACTAGCCGAGCTCACGGTCATGAGCAGCTCAGGACTCTCTGATGATTAAATTATGAAACTTAAATTCAATTTGTCATATGCATTGCATCGCAGGTGATGTTGTTACTTTTGTTCTACTACTTAATTGGGTTGGTATTTACTTATACTTAGTAATTGCTAATAAAATTTTGACCAACTTTAAAAGCAATGCTCGGCTCTAACCATCCTCTTTGGTAAGCCTTACACTTCACGTGAGCTCCCACCTTTGGCGAGTTCATGCACATTATTCCCCACAACTTGTTGAGCGATGAACGTATGTGAGCTCACTCTTGCTATGTCACACCCCCCAAAGGTCAAGAACAAGTACCACAGAATGAGGCGCATGGAGGATGTTGTGACGAGTTCGTGAGAGGTCTAGGCCGTCGTCTCCCAGTCAACTTTGGGTTGCTGGACCGTTGTCTCCTTATAATGTAATTATTTATTTATTTTGTATAGAACTCCTGTTATGTAGTAAAGATGTGACATTCGATCCTGTGCCATGATTCATCATATGTGTGAGACTTGGTCCCAGCACACCTGGTGATTATGTTCGCGCCCGGGTCTTGATGCCCCGAAATCCGGGTGTGACAAAACGGACCACTTCCTCTCTACGAGCCACAACCCATTGCTCTCAAAGCAACAAATAGCAAGGAGGCGCTACCTAGCAAGGTAGCACAAGTGGAGGCTACCAGACTCAACGAGGACGAAATGATGCTTATAATCAAGCGCTTCAAGACCGCTTTAAAGGGACGCAAGGAATATCCCAACAAGAGCAAGTCCAAGGGAAAGCGCTCCTGCTTCAAGTGCGGTAAGTCTGGTTATTTTATAGCACAATGTCCCGATAATGACAATGACCAGGCACAAGAAAAGAAAGGGAAGAAGGAAAGGAAGAAGAACTATAGGAAGGCAAACGACGAGGCGCACATTGGAAAAGAATGGGACTCCGACTGTTCTTCATCTGATTCCGATGATGAAGGACTAGATGCCTCAACCTTCAACAAGTCCCTCATCTTCCCCAACGAACGCCACACGTGCCTTATGGCTAAGGAGAAGAAGGTACGTACACGAGATACACCTAAGTACACTGACGATGAAGTAGATTATAGTGATCTATTTAAAGATTAGATAGATCTAAGGTAGATAAAATAAATGAATTGATTGATGCTCTTAATTAAAAAGATAGGCTTCTAGAAAAGCAAGAAGATATTATTTATGAGGAACATGATAGATTCATTAATGTTCAAAAATCTCTTGCTCTAGAAATTAAGAAAAATGAACTATTGTCTTCTGAGTTGTCTGCTTGCAATGATTCTATCTCTAAGCTTAAGAAGTTTAATGTTGATTTAAATGCTAAGTTAGAAGAAGTGAATTTTGCTAGTTCATATGTAGAGCATGTTGTTATCTGCAATAAGTGCAAAGATACTAACATTGATGCTTGTAATGAACATGCCTCTACTATTCTTAAGCTTAATAATGATATTGCAAGTCTTAATGCTCAACTTAAGACTTGCAAGGATAATTATGAGAAACTAAAATTTGCTAGGGATGCCTACACCGTTGGTAGACACCCCTCTATTAAGGATGGACTTGGTTTCCAAAAGGAGACCAAGAACTTAACAAGCCAAAGGACTTCCAATCTCAACAAGGAGAAAGGAAAGGCTCTTATGGCTAGTAGCTCCTATTCTTCACATAACCAAAAGAACCATGCTTATCTTTATGCTCATGTCAAGAATATTTCTAGTGCTGCTCATCATGATAGGTGTTATAATCATGATGTTTTATCTACTCGTCATGATGCTGCATTTAATTCTCATACCATGTTTGCAACTAGCTCTTCATATACTCATGGTAGAAATAGACCTAGGCGCCATCATGTTGCTTCTCATGCGCCTAGGAAGGCATCCACTAGACCAACTACTCTTTATCAAACATGTGATGCTTCATTTATACTGTTATGTAAAAATGATAAAGTAGTTGCTACAAGTTTGGGACCTAAGTGCAAGAGAGACAAAACTTGCATCTGGGTCCAAATTATGTTGTGACTAACCTTGTAGGACCCAACAAGAGCTGGGTACCTAAGACCCAAGCTTAATTACCTTGCAGGTTTATGCATCCGGGGGCTCAAGCTGGATTATTGATAACAGATGCACAAACCACATGACGGGGGAGAAGAAAATGTTCACCTCCTACATCAAGAACAGGGATTCCCAAGACACTATCGTATTTGGAGACGGGAACCAAGGCAAGGTTAAGGGCTTAGGCAAAATAGCCATCACAACCGAGCATTCGATTTCAAATGTGTTTCTAGTAGAATCGCTTGGGTACAATTTGTTGTCTGTAAGCCAATTATGTCATATGGGTTATAATTGCTTATTTACAAATATTGATGTATCTGTCTTTAGAAGAAGTGATGGTTCATTAGCTTTTAAGGGTGTATTAGACGGTAAGCTCTACTTATTTGATTTCCCAAGAGAGAATGCCGATCTAAATGCATGCCTAATCGCTAAGACTAATATGGGCTAGCTCTGGCACCGCCGTCTAGCACATGTTGGGATGAAGAACCTTCATAAACTTCTAAAGGGAGAACATGTGTTAGCACTAACCGATGTCTGTTTTGAGAAAGACAGACCTTGTGTAGCATGCCAAGGGAAGCAGGTGGGAAGTAATCATCAAAGCAAGAACGTGATGTCAACTTCAAGACCACTGGAACTCCTACATATGGATCTCTTTAGGCCTGTTTCTTATCTTAGTATTGGGGGAAGTAAGTATGGTCTTGTCATTGTTAATGATTTTTCCCGCTTCACTTGGGTTTTCTTTTTGCAGGATAAAACTGAAACCCAAGGAACATTAAAGCACTTCTTAAGGAGAGCTCAAAATGAATTTGAGCTAAAGGTGAAAAATATAAGGAGCGATAATGGATCTGAGTTCAAGAACCTTCAAGTCGAAGAATATCTTGAGGAGGAAGGCATCAAGCACGAGTTCTCCGCTCCCTACACACCACAACAAAATGGTGTGGTAGAGAGGAAGAACATGACACTAATTGACATGGCAAGGACAATGCTTGGAGAATACAAGACGCCTGAGCGGTTTTGGTCGGAAGCTGTGAATACAGCCTGCCATGCCATAAACCGACTCTATCTGCATTGCCTCCTCAAGAAGACATCATACGAACTTCTAACCGGTAATAAACCCAATGTTTCCTATTTTTGTGTATTTGGGAGCAAATGCTACATCTTGGTAAAGAAAGGTAGGCATTCGAAGTTTGCTCCCAAAGCTGTAGAAGGATTTTTACTAGGTTATGACTCAAATATAGAGGCGTATAGGGTCTTCAACAAGTCATTAGGATTAGTTGAAGTCTCCAGTGATGTTGTATTTGATGAAACTAATGGCTCTCCAAGAGAGCAAGTTGATCTTGATGATGTAGATGAGGATGAGGTTCTGACGACCGCAATGCAAACAATGACAATAGGTGACGTGCGACCGCAGGAACAACAAGAGCAAGATCAACCTTCTTCCTCTCAATTGGTGCATCCCCCAACTCAAGATGAGGAACATGTACCTCAAGATGAAGGGCTAGATCAAGGGGGGCACATGAAGAATAGGATAAGGAGGAAGAAGTGTCACAAGTTCCTCCAACTCAAGTCTATTCAACCATTCAAAGAAATCATCCAGTGGATCAGATTCTGGGTGATATCAGCAAGGGAGTAACAACTCGCTCATGTTTAGCTAATTTTTGTGAGCATTACTCGTTTATTTCTTATATTGAACCTTTCAGGGTAGAAGAAGTCTTGCAGGATCCGGACTGGGTGTTGGCCATGCAGGAAGAGCTCAACAACTTTAAGAGAAATGAAGTTTGGAGTTTGGTGCCACGTCCAAAGCAAAATGTTGTGGAAACCAAGTGGGTGTTCCACAACAAGCAATATGAACACGGTGTGGTGACAAGGAACAAGGCTCGACTTATGGCAAATGGTTATGCCCAAGTCGTAGGTTTGGATTTTGAGGAGACTTTTGCTCTTGTAGCTAGGCTAGAATCAATTCGAATATTATTGGCCTATGCTGCTCACCACTCTTTTAAGCTGTTTCAAATGGACGTGAAGAGCGCCTTCCTTAATGGACCAATCAAGGAGGAAATGTATGTGGAACAACCCCTGGGATTCGAGGATGACAGGTATCCCGACCACGTCTACAAGCTCTCTAAGGCACTCTATGGACTTAAGCAAGCCCCAAGATCATGTTATGAATGCCTTAGAGATTTCCTTATTTCTAATGCTTTCAAGGTTGGGAAAGCTGATTCTACTGTCTTTACTAAGACTTGTAATGGTGATCTCTTTATATACCAAATATATGTCAATGACATAATATTTGGTTCTACTAATCAAAATTCTTGTGAAGAGTTTAGCAGGGTGATGATGCAGAAATTTGAGATGTAAATGATGGGCGAGTTGAACTACTTCCTTGGATTTCAAGTGAAGCAACTCAAGGAAGGAACCTTCATCTCCCAAATGTAGTATACCCAAGATTTGCTCAAGAGGTTTGGGATGAAGGATGCAAAGCCTGCAAAGATGCCGATGGGAACGAACGGACATCTGGACCTCAACAAAGGAGGTAAGTCCGTTGATCAAAAGGCATATCGGTCTATGATAGGATCTTTGCTTCATCTATTATGCTAAGTGTATGCATGTGTGCTAGATTTCAATCTGAACCTAAGGAGTGTCACCTTGTGGCTGTTAAGCGAATTCTTAGATATTTTGTTTCTACGGCTTGCTTCGGGATCTGGTATCCAAAGGGGTATACCTTTGACTTAATCGGATACTCAAATTCCGATTATGATGGTGCAAGTTTGATAGGAAGAGCACATCAGGGTTTTGTCAGTTTCTAGGAAGGTCCCTTTTGTCTTAGAGCTCTAAGAAACAAACTTATGTTGCCCTATCCACCACTGAGGCCGAGTATGTTGCCGCAGGACAGTGTTGCGCGCAACTGCTTTGGATAAGGCAAACCCTCCGGGACTTTGGCTACAATCAGAGCGAAGTCCCACTCCTATGTGATAATGAGAGTGCAATCCGTTTGGCGGATAATCCTGTTGAACACAGCCGCACTAAGCATATAGACATCCGGCATCACTTTTTGAGAGACCATTAGCAAATGGGAGATATCAATATTTACCATATTAGCACCGAGAACCAGCTAGCCGATATCTTCACCAAGCCTTTAGATGAGAAAAGGTTTTGCAGGTTGCGTAGTGAGCTAAATGTCTTAGATTCGCGCAACTTGGATTGATCCATAGCACATGTGTTTTATGCCTTTGATCATGTTACTTTAAGCATTAATGCCTTTATTTGCTTATTTTTTATACTCAAGTAGTACAAGTCATCCCCAGACTTCACAAGTCCATATGCAAATGATGCACATGTTTAGGGGGAGGATGTGCTACAACTTGACTCCTTTGAGACTAACTTGTTTGTTGAGTACTCTTGATATAGTCTCAAAGTTGCATTGAAAGGGAAAAGTGAACTTGGACAAAGAAAGGGCTTCCATTGCATTCCAGTATCAATGTATCTTGTCCTAAGTTCTTCTTTGTGCTCTCATTGTCTTTTGGTAGACATTTTGGTGAGGCAATGGGGTTAAAGGGCCAAAAGCTCACCTGTTTTGGTGCTTAATGCCAAAGGGGAGAAATTAAGGCCAAAGCAAATGGATCAGCCAACCACTTGTGCATTTAAAAAATTGTAGAGTTAGAATCTTTGTGTTTGATCAAAACCCTCTTATTGCAAAAATTGTTCTCTTATGGGGGAGAATTCCGATTATGGGAAAAGGGGGAGTTTTTGGCATTTGATCAAATTTACTCTTGAAAGATCTCTCGATTTGCCAAAACAAGTGTGTTGGGCTTGGAGATAGGAAAAAGAATTTGTTTTGTGAAAATAAACCAAGTGGTGGCAAAAGTGATCCAAATATGCCAAATTCCTTGAAAATCTTATTGGTCTTCAATTTGCATTTTTGAGCACTTCTAGATTTGTTAGTTCGAAACGAGTTACTTTTTAATGTGTTGGCATAAATCACCAAAAAGGGGGAGATTGAAAGAGAAAAATGCCCTTGGGCTATTTCTATATTGTTTTGTTGATTAGATGCACAACACACTAGGTGAGAACTAACAAATATTAAGCAAAGGTATATCCAGATGGATCAAGAATAAAGGTAAGTTCTAGACACTTAGTTAATTGTTTTATGTGTTAAACATGCTTGTCTAAGTGATAGAAGCTCAATGAAGTCAAATGAAGAAAGAATGGAGGAAAAAGCACTTAGAGTGCTGTTAGCTAGTGCACATGACAGTGAATAGTAACTGTCTTGTGCACAGGTCAGTGAATAGTAACATGTCCGGTGCACATGGCGGTGAATAGTAACATGTCCGCTGCAGAAGACAGTGAATAGTAACATGTCCAGTGCACCAAGGCTAGCTCTTCTAGAGAAGGAAACTGTCAATCAGATCTGTAACTGTGCATTGTCCGGTGGCGCACCGGCCAGTCCGGTGCACCCACAGACAAGGAAGGCCGGGAGCTTCCAAATGAAGCTCCAACGGCTCCTAGGCCCCTTGTGATGAGGACATCACTTCTATACATACAATGAATGGACCGATAACACGATCTCGTGCACGACAGCTAAATCTCCAGGTACGTTCTACCCTAGTCAATTGGGTTTCAGAGCTTACGCTTGGGGACATGGATGTTTTGATGATTAGGTACCTTGGAGAGGACCAGCAAGGACTTGGGAAAGGCCAAGGTGTTGAGGAGGAGCAGCAAGGGCGTTGTTGGGACCATGCTTCATCGCCGAAGGTCCTGCGGAAAGAAAACAGCTTCGGCTGAAGCTGCTTCAATGTAATGCCGAAGGCACCATTCATGAAGCTTCGGTATTACAGCATGTCCGAAGATGAGGGATCAAACCGACTTAAAGATAAAATGACCTTTTAGCCCACAAGGGTCTGAGTCAATGTTGTAAACTTTTATGAGGGGCATGATTGTAATTCCTCACAGGCTGTGTCCTGTGCCTATAAATAGTGAACAGTATTCCTTTACTGTTCACGCATTCCTGTAATTGCAAACGCATCACTCGAGAATTATTGTTTGTCAAGGCAAAGGTATAAATGTACCTAAACGTTATATTCAAACATCGTAGATTCATATAATAAGATATGTGAATGATGTCATTTATTTCCAATATATTTATCTTTAATGTTTCACGTTTTACATTACTTTGTATTACCTTTATAAGTTTAATTACGAAGGTGAAACCTTCGTAATATTATGCTCATGACCTTCGTCCGAAGTTCATTAAATCCTTGTGGAGATAATGCTTTGGCGGACGAAGGGCATTGATATTTAACATTTTATGTTGCCTTGTTCTTAATTCATAGCATTTGAGAACAAATCCCCAACATTGGCGCCCACCTCCGGTGAACTCACTTCCACTTTTTTGAGCTGATGGCTTCGTTCAACAATCAAGCTGGAGCTGCTTCGGCTCCGAAGCTGGTACTCCCGATAACAAGCGGTTCATGCTCAGAGCCAGCCAACAAGAAGCAGAAGAAGGAGGCACAGAGAAGGGTACAACATGTCGGGGTGCAAAGACCCTTCATCAAGTCAAGATGGTCTCACATTCCAATTACCTTCTCTCAAGAGGATCTTCAACTCAAGGATTACCCACACAACGATGCTATGATTATTTCTTGTGTGATCAAAGGATTTCTGGTCCATAATGTTTTGGTTGATACAGGCAGCGCAACTGATATCATATTTGCTAAGGCCTTCAGACATATGCAAGAGCCCGAAGACAAAATCCATGATGCCACACATCACCTTTGTGGCTTCGGAGGAAGGCAAATCGTAGCACTTGGAAAAATCACAATGCCAGTAACTAATCGGATTCATTAACAACACAAGGACTGAACAAGTTGTATTTGATATTGTTGACATGGAATACCCTTACAATGCAATCATTGGTCGTGGTACTCTCAATGCCTTCGAAGCAATTCTTCATCCAGCTTATCTTTGCATGAAGATACCTTCGGACCAAGGGCCCATTGCTATTCATGGAAGTCAGGAAGCTGCCATAAGGGACGAAGGAAATTGGACAGACTCAAAAGCAATCCATAATATAGATGGAGCTGAAGCTTGTGAGCAATACAAGTTCAGAAGGGAAAAAAGCTGCTTCGGCTGATCAGCCGAAGCCCATGCTCTTGTGTGAGGACATAGCAGAGCAGAAGGTGCTGTTGGGATCTCAACTGTCCGAAGAACAGGAGAAAACCTTGATAAGGTTTTTGTTCAACAATAAAGATGTTTTTGCTTGGTCAGCTAATGATCTTTGCGGAGTTAACAGAGATGTTATTGAGCACTCGCTCAATGTTGATCCATCCTTCAGACCCAGAAAGCAGAGGCTTCGGAAGATGTCTGATGACAAGGCCGAAGGTGCTCGGAATGAAGTGAAAAGACTCCTCAGTGCCAGAGTTATCAGAGAGGTAAAATACCCAGAATGGCTGGCTAACACTGTTATGGTAAAGAAGGCCAATGGTAAATGGAGGATGTGTATTGATTTTACTGATCTCAATAAGGCCTGTCCGAAGGACGAGTTTCCATTGCCAAGGATAGATTCCCTAGTTGATGCAGCAGCTTCATCAGAGCTTATGAGTCTGCTGGATTGTTATTCAGGCTATCACCAAATTTGGATGAAGAAGGAGGATGAACCGAAAACCAGCTTCATAACCCCTAGTGGAACATATTGTTACCTTCGGATGCCTGAGGGGCTTAAGAATGCTGGAGGAAGCTTCAGCAGAATGACAGCGAATGATCTTCATTCCCAGATAGGCAGAAATGTGCTAACTTATGTTGATGATATCATTGTAAAAAGCACGAAGCAAGATAATCACATTGCTGATCTGCAGGAGACCTCCGCTAATTTTAGACAGGCTGGTTTAAAGTTGAACCCAGGAAAATGTGTCTTCGGAGTGAAGAAAGGGAAATTTCTTGGCTGTCTAGTCTCAACAAAAGGAATTGAGGCTAATCCAAACAAAATCGAAGCTATCCTTCGAATGGAACCACCAAGTACAAAGAAGGGGGCTCAAAGATTGACAGGAAGAGTGGCATCTCTCAACAGATTCATATCTGGATCAGCAGAGAGAAATTTACCATTTTTCGAAGTGCTGAAGTCAGCCGAAGTTTTTCAATGGGGACCAGTCCAGCAGAGAGCCTTCGAAGAGCTGAAGCAATATTTGATAGATCTAACAACACTAACTCCATCAACGCCAGGGGCTCCTTTGTTGCTATATGTGGCAGCTTCGCACTCAGCGGTAAGTGCAGCACTTGTCCAGGAGAAGCTTGAAGGCCAAATCAAAAGGCAGACCCCAATATACTTGTATCCGAAGTTCTTAGTTTATCAAAGAAAAATTATACAGAATTAGAGAAGGTACTGTATGCTGTTTTGATGGCCTCCAGGAAGCTTCAGCATTATTTTCAAGCTTACAATATAATTGTTCCTTCTTCACAACCGTTGAAGGATATTATGAGAAATCGAGAAGCTACTGGAAGGATTGGAAAATGGGCTGCAGAGCTCAATGAATTTTGTATTGCTTTTGTGCATAGGTCTTCGATTCAATCCCAAGCGTTGGCAGACTTCATTGTTGACTGGACGCCAGGGGCTCAAGAGGAAGAAACGAATAAAGATGCCGAAGTATGGACAATGTTTTGCAATGGGTCTTGGGGAACCTTCGGAGCAGGAACAACTGCTGTGTTGGTTTCACCTTCCAAAGTTAAAACTTGTTATGCGACAAGACTTGATTTCAGTTGCACAAACAATATTGCTGAGTATGAAGCTCTGCTCTTGGGTCTTCGGAAGTTAAAGGCAATGGGAATCAGAAGGGCCATTCTTAAAACTGATTCCCAAGTTATTTGTGGTCATATTGACAAGAGCTACAAAGCAAGAGATCCGAAGCTTGAAAAATATTTAGATACAGTCCGAAGGATTGAGGCTTCCTTCGAAAGATTCTCTGTTAAAAATATTCCTCGTGGAGAAAATGAATATGCTGATCTATTAGCCAAGTCAGCAGCACAGGGGCTGCCCTTACCTTCGGAAGTATTTTTCGAAACAATAAAAGCACCTTTGGTCGAGCTTCTTGAAAGAGCAGTCCTCAACATATCCCCTGTTTATAGTGAAGATTGGAGAACTGAGATCATCTCTTTCCTTCAGGGTAATTTTCTTTCAGATGACGAAGCTTATAACAGGAGGATAGAAGCAAGAGCTCGACCATATGTCATAATAGAAGGGGAATTATACAAGTGGGGGGTCTGTTCCCCGTTACCCAAGTGTTTATCCAGAGCCGAAGGTATAGAATTGATGAAGGAAATACACGCAGGCCTGTGTGGATCTCACATTGGATCTAGGCCTTTGCTCGGAAAAGTTTTTCGTCAAGGATTTTATTGGCCAAAAGCAGCCTCGGATGCAGCGGATTTAGTTCAAAAGTGCGAAGGTTGTCAGAAATGTGCAAGAGATCAAAACAACCTTCGTCTTTAACTCAATTAATACAACCCACTTGGCTGTTGCAAAGGTGGGGCCTTGATTTTCTAGGTCCATTACCACCAGCACATGGGAACTTAAGATATGTTGTAGTGGCAGTGGAATATTTTTCTAAGTGGATTGAGGCAAAGCCTTTAGCCACAATAACTTTGGTTACTATTCAAAAGTTTTTCTGGCAAAATATTGTTTGTCGCTTCGGAGTGCCGAAGGCCATTACTGTGGATAATGGGACACAGTTTGATTCTGAAGCTTTCAGAGAATTTTGCGATCAAATTGGCACGAAGATCCATTTCACATCAGTTCGACATCCGGAGTCAAATGGACTTGTTGAAAGAGATAATGGGATCATAATGACAGAAATAATGAAGTTAATCTTCAATCAGCCCAGGGGAAAGTGGCCAGACGAATTAATCAAAGTGGTGTGGAGCCATAACATAACAGTGTCAAGATCAACAGGTTTTACGCCATTTAAACTATTGTTTGGTGACGAAGCAATAACCCCGGAAGCAGCCAAAACGGGATCAATAAGAACAGTAGCTTCGGCAGAAGGCGAAGATGAAGCTGATTATTCTGTGGAAAAAGATGCTATAGAAGGGATCAGGCTTCAAGCTGTGGAAAACATCAACAAATATCAAGCTGAAACAATAAAATGGCGTGACAGAAAGGTTAGGCTGAAGAACATTGAACCATTACACTTAGTGCTTCGAAGAGTAGCCAACCCTGACACAGTAGGCAAATTACAGCTGAAGTGGGAAGGACCTTTTTTGGTAGTATCTTCGTCAAGACCCGGTTCCTACAGATTGAAGGATATGGACGACAACGACATTCCTAGATCATGGAATGCAGATGAGCTTCGGCGATATTATGTTTAGCTTGATGTAATTTTTTCTATTCCTTTTTGTGGCACCCTTTTCCTTTCCAAAGGGGGAGAAAGGTTTTTAATGGGGCCACAACATGTAATTTTTCTTTTCCTTATTTCAATTCTATAAGAGTGATATCCCCCAAAAAATGTAAATGTAAATGCAAAGGAAAAAGAAAAAGAAATCAGGGAGAAGCTCAAAAGTCGTTCCTAAGGGAATGCAGAGCTTACAGCGAAAAATAAACGCTGATTCCGCCGAAAGTAAAAGGCGAAGAAGCTCCTAAGGGAGGCTTACAGCGAAAAATAAACGTTGATTCCGCTGAAAGTAAAAGGCGAAGAAGCTCCTAAGGGAGGCTTACAGCGAAAAGTCAGCGCTGATACACCGAAAAGTAAACGGTGGAGCTGAAAAGTAAACGGCAAAAAGATTCGAATCATTCCCAAGGGGATGAAGGGATATGATTATGGTTTTTGAATATGTGTTTCGATATTCATTTACACGATACATTACATCATGTCATTTGCATTCATAAACATTCATTTAGACATATGTAGAATCATCATCATCATACCACACAAAAAAGATAGATGCTTCGGCAATGAGGAAAAACTTTGAAGAAAGAGGAAAAATTTCATGCTTCGTTGTGTACGAAAAGAAGGGAAGGTGTTTTTCGCCTTCGGCTCAAAAGTGTAGTTTTGTTCACAGCAAAGCAGATTGTACACGGATAAAGGAGACAACATATATTACAAGGTATGTACAAATTTACATAAGTTTTTCTTCCATAATTATATTACAGGGATCTCTCCAGAATTTTTTGCAGGCAAATCTATTATAGCAACTATTAAGCTTCAGGCCGTCATACTTTAGCTTCGTCTTACTTCAGCTTCGTCATACTTCAGCTTCGTCATCCTGCACATATTAAAGAATAGAATGAGAAAGGTGCAAATTTCAAGGAGAAGGTAAAAGTAACAAATATAAGTTTCTTACTGGCTTAAGGTGGCTTCGAGCTTCGTCACCAGCCATTTTTCGCGCGCCATTTACCCAAATTTGGGTCATAAATCTATTTCCGATGCTTCGGGCTAGGCTTGGGATATCAACCAAATCTGCTGCTGACAAGCTGAAGTTTGGCCTATTCACAATTTTTCCATGCGTACAGCCAGCCTTCAGAAAAGCGGTAGCTATGCCTCGAGAAGCTACCAGGGCGCAGAAGTCAGCATGCCGCAATAACTTCGTCAAGAGCATCAACCTCGCCTTCAATATATTCCAAGGTGCTGGGCAGGTTTTCAGCTGAAGGTGAAAATTTTTCAGAACTAGCTCCGATAGAGTGAAATACGTCCTTCAGCCGCTGCACGCATCTGCTGCCGAAATTTAGGCATTTCTCTTGGAGATCCTTCAATGATTTTTGCAAATTTGAATTTTTCTCGATCTCAGTCTTGAGACTTGCTTCAAGGTTCTTCTTTTCTTGCTCATATTTTTCTGACTTTTTGAGTAATTCATTCTTTAAACTGTCATTTTCGGTTTGGACCTCAGCCAAGGAGCCTTCCATAGACTGAATAACGAAGTCTTTCTTTTCTAGGGCACCTTCGTGTTCTTTAGCTATGATTTCAAGGTCTTGAATGGTGAAGTCCTTCTTCTTCAGAACAGCTTCGTAATTTTCAACTTTTTCTTCTAAATCTTTGATGATAGCTTTATTCTTCTCTTCTTCAAGATCTTGGTGCATTTTTAGCACTTTACTTAATAGTATACTCTGCCAAAATAACCTTCGTCAGAAAACGACATAAAAATAATAATAATAATAAAGTAATAATAATATTTTTTACCTTAAAATTAGCATAGAGCAGGCTACCGGCGATATGTTGTTGCTGGTACCTGCAAAGGTCCGCTTCTATATTTGGCAGGCCAACGCTTTTGGAGAAGGTCCTAACAAGTTTGGCTTCGGTGCGATTCCGAAGGCATCTTAGCTTCCCTTCGTTGACCCCACCAAATAGCATAGACCCTGGTTTATATCCGCAGAATATGGCATATTTCTTCAGCTCTTCTTTTTCGGCACTTGTTAATTCTTGTCCAAGTAAATCTTGAAAGTTAAAATTTTCTTCCTCCAAAATGTCCTTAACCTGCTCTTTTCCCTTTTCAGTTGCCGTGTTCACCGCAGCCACAACAGCTTCTTCTTCAGCCATTTTCAGAAGAATATTGTCAATAACTTCCAGTGTGGTTTCTAGGTTTGAATCTTCGGTGGTCCCGGCTTCGGCTCCGGTAGCTTCGGCTCCGGTAGTTTCGGCGGCTTCGGCTCCGGCGGTTGCAATTTCAGTGGTTTCAGCCCCGGTAGCTTCGGCTGCGGCGGCTTCTGCTTCGGCGGTCTCGGCAATAACAATTTTTGACGCCGATACCGGTGGCGGCGTCTGATGAATCACATATGTCACTTGAATGATTCTCCGTTTTTTCGGCTTCGCAGGGCTTTCTGCTGCCGAAGCTTCTTTGTCCTTCTGAAAAAACTTCGTCAGTTCCGGCGCCAGCGGACTTAGCTTGACAGGCAAAGATTCAGTCATTACCTTCAGAATTTCTTCTACTTCGGCAGCAGAAGGTGTTGCAGGAATTTCCTCATCTCGGACCAATCTCTTTGGTTCTGGAGATACAGGTTTTGGAGATGTAATTTTTCTTTTTCTTGGAGCAACTACCTTCGGTTCAAACTTTTCTTTCTTCTTTTTTGGTTGATCTTCGTCGTCTTTAATCAAAGTGCTAGCTACTCTTTTCCTTTTCTGCCCTTCGGCACCCTTGTCTATCCGCTCGTAGTCAGGGTATTCAAAGCCTATAGCATCAAGCACTCTGTTTAGCCTTCGTTTCGGCCGGGTGCCGAAGGCTGCTGTCATCAATTGATCCTCTTTTTTAGAATAATTCCCAAGAATTTCAGTACTCATTACTTCGATTGTTTCGAGCCATTCTTGGCAGGGTGCTTTAAAATATTTCTTGAACTTATAGTGGTAGGGCAGGCGGACAAGCTCCCCCTCCTTCTTCTCTCTTTCGAGCTTCGGCATAGCCCATTCCTTCATAGTTGGAAATATTTTGAACGCCAGAAATTCCTGCACTAGATCTCTAGTGCCAATGTGCTCTGTAATAATCCTCAATTCGGCCAACGCCGTTTGGGTTGGACCTTCTGGTGTCATACTGCAATGGGGTCTGGTCTCTCCGAAGATCAGTTCAAGCGGACTCTGTACCAGCTTCTCCTTGTCATCGTCAACTTTGACGTAGAACCATTCCGATTTCCAGCCTTCCGGCCACTTGCTTCGGTAGCGGATCACAGGAAATTTTGTACTTTTCCGATAGGCAAAATTATAACAACCAAAATTTTCATGTAACCCATCCTTTCTGGCCTTGGTTTGGTAATGTAGCTCGTGCACTCGGCAGAAACCTTCGGCAAACGGTTCCACACCCTGGCTTCGGAGAGCCCAAATATAAATACTAAGCCTAACAATAGCGTTAGGAGTTAGTTGATGAAGGTAGATCCCAAATTTCTTTAGCACATCAGCAATCATCCTATTCAAAGGAAATCTCAAACCAGCTTTGAGGAAGCTCTTGAAAATCACTATTTCATCTTTCTGTGGATTCAGGGTAGTTTCTTCTCCACCGAAGCGAATCAGCTTTTTCTCTTCTTCGCTAAAGTAGCCCGACTTCACCATCTTAGGAAAATCAGCCTTGGAGATGGTTGACTTTCCGAAGTCCAGGTGGCTAGGCTTGCTCGGTACTGCGATACTGTGATCACCTTCAGAATCAGTCTCTTCAGTATCTGCTTGTTCTGCTTCAGCAGCAGGGATGTCTTCCGATGTCATCAACCCAGATCGCTTCTTTGCTTCCGAGATAGGAACAGTTTCCATAGCTTCGGCTTCGTCCCCTTCGCGCTCAACTCTAGCAGTAGAGCGCACTCTGGCCATTTTGATTTTGAATTTCTTGAAAATTTCTTGGAAATTAATAACCTTTCTTCCGAAGCTCTTCTTCTGACGAAGCAGACACCAAACTGGAGTTTCGTTTGAATGCGAAAGTCAAGCTTCGGCTATGGTTAAATTTTTGGCAGCAGAACAGTGCAATAGCAATGAATGTTGTGGTAACTTCACACCTACCTGTCTGTTTATATAGTGCTGCAGGTAAGAAGGTAAATCGTCAGGATTTTCACACCAGGCAAACAGTTGCTCGCACCCGCTGCGCGTGGGCCGCAAAAACCTGCATGGTGGGACCGCTACGCGCTCGAAAACTGTATCATTTTTCGACAACGAGCTCAGGGAAGGTGTTTTTCGGACCTTCGACTTCCTAAAGCCTAAGAGACTTTTTTCACGGATCAAGCTCGTTACGAAAAACGATCTAGCACCGCGAAGGGGCTACTGTTGGGACCATGCTTCGTCGCCGAAGGTCCTGCGGAAAGAAAACAGCTTCGGCTGAAAAGCTGCTTCAACGTAATGCCGAAGGCACCATTCATGAAGCTTCGGTATTACAGCATGTCCGAAGATGAGGGATCGAACCGACTTAAAGATAAAATGACCTTTTAGCCCACAAGGGTCTGAGTCAATGTTGTAAACTTTTATGAGGGGCATGATTGTAATTCCTCATAGGCTGTGTCCTGTGCCTATAAATAGTGAAGAGTATTCCTTTACTATTCACGCATTCCTGTAATTGCAAACGCATCACTCGGGAATTATTGTTTGTCAAGGCAAAGGTATAAATGTACCTAAACGTTATATTCAAACATCGTAGATTCATATAATAAGATATGTGAATGATGTCATTTATTTCCAATATATTTATCTTTAATGTTTCACGTTTACATTACTTTGTATTACCTTTATAAGTTTAATTACGAAGGTGAAACCATCGTAATATTATGCTCATGACCTTCGTCCGAAGTTCATTAAATCCTTGTGGAGATAATGCTTTGGCGGACGAAGGGCATTGATATTTAACATTTTATGTTGCCTTGTTCTTAATTCATAGCATTTGAGAACAAGTCCCCAACAGGCATCCACAACAGGAAGGAGATCAAGTCCGAGTCGGCTGCGACTCCATCTCGGGTTCCAGGACCAATCTGCACTAAAATGGACGCCCAAGATGCATCCGGACTCCGATTGCGACGGACTGGATATGGTTGGAAAGATAACGAGATTATCTAACCAACCAAACTGGTTCCACCCTTAAATACATCCGGAGTCAATGGGAATCGTTGAAACAAGTCAGCGTTCAGATTCTGTTTTGGTGCTGCGACGCCGTCTGTTGGGCCGTTGGGCCGTGTATCGCGTCGGAGCCTATTACGGGCGAGTCAGGGGTCATGCACGCCCTAATACTCTATTTATTCAGCAGCCGCCGCCACATTTAGGTTTGGGTTTTGCTTAGATCAATTCTGTCATCGAACAGTGTCGCCGTCATCGGCTTGTGAGACCCCATCCCGTAATCAATACAATTTTGGTTGCGTTTCTTTCCTGTTCTTGCTTGTGCTCTTGATTGCGCTTGCAGGGATAAGCCTTCGTGGCGAGGTCATTCGTGTGTCACGGGTGATAACCAACGGAGCCGTGGTGTAGTGATTGCGAGGAACCGTTCGCTCGGAGCCTTGGATCATCAACGTCGAGATCTCCACTCAATCAAATTATAGTATCTCACGGAAGATCGGCCGCGTCTACTATCAATTGGTATCAGATTTCCAGGTTGCCCGTGAGGTATAATCCTACCTTTAGATTAGATTTGTTTCGTCCCATAGTCCACAAAAGCAAAAAAAAATTACGATCAGTTTATTCCGACCTAAAACCATCGCCTTAGCCTTTGCACAATTCAGTTTTAGAGTCCGCATTTCTGAGTTCGTGTTCTAGTTCAGTTTGGTTGCTGGATTAGATTTGTTTTGGTTCAGTTTGATTGTGTCCATTCGCTTCCATCCTACAAAACCGACCCTATCTATAAAACAGATCCTATCTCTACAACCGACCCTATCCACAAAACAGATCCTATCTCTACAACCGACCCTATCCACAAAACAGATCCTATCTCTACAACCGACCCTATCCATAAAACAGATCCTATCTCTAAAACTGACCATATCCACAAAACAAATCCTATATCTAAACCGACCATATCCAGAAAACAAATCCTATCTCTAAAGCTGACCCTGTGTTCCATAGCCGCCGCTTCGGTTCCTGCCGATTTGTGCCTTTGAAAAACCATAACTTGAGGTACCTTCCATAAAACGGGCATAACTTTTCGCTCGCTGCTCCGTTTGAGCTCAAATGTTTACAGCAGATTCCTGACTCAATTCTGGGGTGACACAAACTGGCCTATGGCTTGTTTGGTTCGGTCAAAAAATTCAAAAAAAAACGGGAAGATAATTAAAAAAATTGTTTAAGTGTTTTCAGAAATTTCAGAGATCCTTTGTGAATTTCTCTAGGCCACAATACAACTCTGTTTCAAGTGAAATTTTGTGTGCTTCCATCCTTTTATGTTTTTGGATCAGTGGTAAAAAATTCATAATATTTCGAGCTCTTTTGATGGTACTCCTTTTGAAACGCGCCTTTGATTTCTACTAGTGCTGAAAAATCTGCTCTATTTACAGAACTGCCATTCCCACTAGATACTTGTACCTCCTTTCTTGTGCTTTGGTCCAACTGTTCTATTACATTTTCTAGGCCAACAACTAGGACGAGTACTTGAAACACTTATTCAGCATTGCTATCTGTTACTGACTTGTGTGCCACATATATATATTTAGTCAGCCTTCCTATAGCTCCAATTTTCTCTCGAGTAGAACAGGTACTCCTTTGCAATCACACCCACGCTCGTTGGACAGTCACACCGGTCACCGTTTGCCACCTACAGTGCTGGTAAGAACGTTGTAAGAGCGGGGTAAGACGCTTCATAATTTGTATTCCACCACCTCCACCACCACCCTTGAGAGATAGTTGTAGGGTTCACATTGTTTGTTGCTTTTTTGTCTCTGTTTTGTGCTAACAATGACAGGACCAAAGAATCAAATGGACAAGGACAAGGGGCCTAAACTTAACGACGATGAGTGTGTCTTTCAAATGTAATTGAAGGAGATGATGTGCGCGATGACTGAAGCTTTTAAAAAAATACCAGGACTCTGCCTCGACATCCTATGAGCAGCTTGATCGATGAGTTGCTGAACTTGTTACACGCATGGACGTACTGGAGGCTTGTCCCCCACCACCAACTCCAGCCCTAGCTCACTCTCCTGTGGACGACGACGACGATGACGATGATGTTTATGCACCGCTGCGACAACGCCTCGCACGTAATCGACAAGGTATGGGAGGTAATGGTAGACATCGTCATCATAATCCTGAACCAGACCATGATCCATTTGCTAAGATTAAGTTTTCTATTCCACCGTTCATGGGTTCTTATGATGCTGAAGCTTACTTAGACTGGGAGATGACGGTAGAACAAAAATTTAATTCCCATCTTGTTCCTGAGCAGCATAGGGTTAGACAAGCCACTAGTGAATTTAGAGACTTTGCTATCATTTGGTGGAATGAACTTGTTAACACACGTGCTGCACCACAAACATGGAATGCGTTAAAAGAGGAGATGCGAGCTCGCTTTGTTCCCCCTTCTTATAGACGTGATCTTCGAAAAAAATTACAACGCTTAGATCAGGGAGACATGTCGGTACAGGAATACTACCAAGAGCTTTAGAAAGGTATGCTACGATGTGGGGTAGTTGAGGATCTGGAGGATCAAATGGTTAGGTTTTATGGGGGATTGAGGCGGGAGATTCAGGATATTGTTGATTATAAAGAATATCATTCTATACAACGCTTGTTCCATCTTTCTATGTTGGCAGAAAAAATTGCAGGGTCGTCAACAGCGGAGGAGCAGCACTTTCGCGCCACACTAGCCACCGGTGCCAGCCAAGGTGTCATCCTCTTCGGGCGTACGGACATCCACATCTTCCTCCACCAGCGGCACACGCAGCACCGCACCTTCAGCATCACAGGGACACGACAACATCAAGTCCTTGTTGCCTTCGGGTGTTGCAGCAAAACCTGCTACGACCACCTCTTCCACAGGCCGCTCCTCCGACATCAAGTGCCACCGCTGCCAGGGACTTGGCCATATTCAGCGAGATTGCCCCAGCAAACGGGCATACATTGCTACTGGTGATGGTGGGTATGTTAGTGCTTCTGATGTTGAAGATGAAGATACTGTTGGAGCTAACATTGCAGAGACTTATGATGGTGATGAAGAGGTTCTTGGTACAACAGCGACCGAGACCTATAAGGCCTTGATTGTGCAACGAGCTTTGAGTGCCACGGCTAGTGACGACGATAACAGACAGCGCCACAACCTCTTCAACATGTTCCTCATCGTCAAGGACTGCCGTGTACATACCATCATTGATGGTGGTAGCTGCAACAACTTGGTGAATGTTGAGTTGGTCAAGAAGCTTGACTTGACCACACGAGAGCATCCCCACCCTTATCACATTCAATGGTTTAACAACAACGGTAAGTTCAAGGTAACAAAAACAGCAAGGGTGCATTTTTCTATTGGCTCTTACCATGACTTTGCTGATTTCGATGTGGTGAGTATGGATGCTTGCTCTCTTTTACTAGGACATCCTTGGGAGTTTGATACTGATGCTATTCACCATGGTAGATCTAATAAATATACTTTTATGCATAAGGGAAAGAAAATTGTGTTGCTTCCTATGACTCCCACTGAAATGGTCCACTTAGAACATGAGAAAAGATTAATGCTAAGCAAAAAGGTGTTTTGAACTCTGAAAATCAGCAACCTATTAAGTTAAAAACTCCTACTTTGCTAGCCACTAAATCTGATCTTGATGAGATACATGCCTCTGTTGGACTTTGCTATGCCTTAGTGTGCAAAAATGTTTTCTATTCCATTGATGATACGTCTATTGCTTTGCCACCGGCTATTGCTAACCTTTTGCAAGAGTATATGGATGTGTTTCCCTCTGAGATACCTCCTGGATTACCACCTGAGTTGCCTCTAGATTTTCGGGTTAGTTCCACCTTTAACATTTCAGATTTGAAGCCATATATGGGTGACGAAGATTAGATCGAGTCGAGGATGACTCCAATTCAAGAGGAGGAGGATGATGAGGGCATCACTTCTATACATACAATGAATGGACCGATAACACGATCTCATGCACGACAGCTAAATCTCCAGGTACGTTCTACCCTAGTCAATTGTGTTTCAGAGCTTACGCTTGGGGCCATGGATGTTTTGATTATTAGGTACCTTGGAGAGGACCATCAAGGACTTGGGAAAGGCCAAGGTGTTGAGGAGGAGCAGCAATGGCGTCCACAACAGGAAGGAGATCAAGTCCGAGTCGGATGCGACTCCATCTCGGGTTCCAGGACCAGTCTGCACTAAAATGGACGCCCAAGATGCATCCGGACTCCGATTGCAATGGACTGGATATGGTTGGAAAGATAACGAGATTATATAACCAACCCAACTGGTTCCACCCTAAAATTCATCCGGAGTCAATGGGAATCGTCAAAACAAGTCAACATTCAGATTCTGTTTTGGTGCTGCGACACCGTCTGTTGGGCCGTTGAGCCGCGTATCGCGTCGGAGCCATTAGGGGCGAGTCCAAGGGTCACGCACACCCTAATACTCTATTTATTCAGCAGCCCACGCCACATTTAGGTTTGGGTTTTGCTTAGATCAATTCTGTCATCGAACAGTGTCGCCGTCATCGGCTTGTGAGACCCCATCCCGTAATCAATACAATTTTGGTTGGATCACCTGAAAGGGGTTGAGTGCAACCCTCGTCCATTGGGACGCCACAACGTTGAAGTAGGCAAGTGTTCTACTTGGCCAAACCACAGGATAAAAATCGCTGTGTCACCTGTTGTTATTCGTGTGCGATTCTCTCTGCTTCTACTCACTTGATAATTGCTCTAAGTTTAAATACTCACCTTGTGAAGAGCAATTAAGTGAAGAAGTCATCTCTTTCTCTCTAGACATAGCACCTTGGTTTTGATTCCACTAACATTTCATAAACCAAGTTTTGTGCCATTTAGTGTTGATTTTTACAGGATCACCTATTCACCCCCCTCTAGGTGCTCTCAGCCTCCACGTCAGCTAGCCGTTGGCTTTTGATAGATTCTCTATTTCACTATTGTAGGTCCGGTGTGACACCCCGTATGGTTCGGTGCTTCCATTTCAAATTGCCATTGGTAACTAGCCATTAGACCTCGATCCGGTGTACCACCAGAATGGTCCAGATAGCCAGCTAGCTAGAGGCCGATTGCAGAGCTCTCTACAAAATCAGTCTAGTGCACCATCGGACTAGTCCGACGAACCAACCAACATCCCAGACTTTGATACTTCTAGCTTCTTTTCTTGGGCTCTTTTGGTCTTATGTCTTGGACTAGTGATGAGTATTTGTAGGTATTTTGTGAGTCTTTTAGGTCTTCTTTTGAGGTGTCGCATCCTTAGAGCTTCAGTTCAATCCACTTCACATCCCATGAACTATAAAACACAAACACATGCAAAACATCAGTCCACCGGTTATGTTGATCATCAAACAACATAGTCAAATGGATCAGGGTCCATTTTCCTTACAATCTCCCCTTTTTGGTGATTGATGACAACACAACCAAAGCAAGAAAATATCAAATAACAAAAGTAAATATGCATATACTTGCTATGGATGCATGTGCATAGACAAGATGTATGAGATACCAAATTGATAGATATTTGTTCATTTTAGAAATTAAACACATTCTTGCATATGCAACTAGTCCCCCCTATCTATGATTATGGACTTAAGCCTCCCCCTAACTCCATAATCCACATACTTTCTATCTAGGACCAACACTAAACATAAGCAACCACTTGAAAGATTATTGTAACACCCCACTGGTCACACACAATGGATATCACCAAAAAAACACCACCCACCTAACTTACTCAAAACAAGAGGCGTAATAAAGAAAGAAAAATATAGCAAAATCCGGCAGCACCTCCTTTGAAACTAACATAACAAGGAGGGAAAACATGAAGTTCATACAGGATATAAAGACATATAATTCACAAAGCAGAAACTAGATGCAAAGTGGTAAAGCTCATTTATGCCCCAACTGAAGTGAAACAAATGGGATAAGAAACTCAGCCCACCCCAAAATAAACGCTCAACCAAGAACAAAGCAATTCACTAGACTTGACCAACTCTGATTAACAACATTATTAAATGGTGGTTCCTTTATTAAAGGTGTAGTGGCCGTGCTGCTACATCCCTCTATTCCCAAAGCAGAAATTAGGTGCCTACATCAAACAATGCAAGATGTGAGATAACACATCTCAGCAAGTAAACATAACAATAATAAATAGGGCATTGTAAATCATCTGTGCTTACACAACCACGTGGTTCAGAACTTCTTTCTTTTCTTTTAAACAGTAAATTGCAGCAAGCAACAAGTAACTAAAAACTCAACGCCAAGTAGAATCACCATGCATAAGTCCAAAATTATCCACATCCACATAATAGATTCCACACCTCTCCCAAGGAATGCACATGGCTACAAATACAATAATGACTTCTGCCTCCATATCTCTAAGGATATGAAGCTGCATCATACCCCTTCTCGGGCAACATATGATGCTCAATGTACCGGTACGGTCGGACCATAAGATCGCGACGAAACTTCAATGCAATGAATGATGAGTGCATTATGCATGACAACATCATGAGTTCTTTCCAAATAAAAATGTGCTAGACATTTACTTCCACCCATTCCACATAATAACCACTTGAGTAACATAATCAAACCTCAAACTCAACATATGAAATCCATGAAACATGAACATTTTCAAATGATGGTACTCAAAAGAAAATATGATTATGAACACAATAGCACAACATAATCAAGTATAAGACTCCTCATCTGACAGACGGAATAACCATCACAGTTTTACTTGCCTTCACCGGAAGTTTGGGCAAATCCCTAAGAATGATCCGGAAGTCCACCACCTGTTTTTGACACCCAACTTAGTGCACCAAATTCACATAAAAAGCCTCAAAACAACGCCGCACCTACGCGCAATCTCAAACCCCGCCGCGGGTAACAATTCTCCCCACACCAACCAAACTGTGCAGCGGCGCTGCTTAACAATTCCATAACTTTAAAATTAAGACAGCAGTGGTGTCTAAAAAAAACTCCAGAGACAACTACATAAAATTCCCCACAAGTTTTGTATATAATTTACGATTAAATTCTAATATCTAATTACCCCTAAACGGTACCCAAAATAAACCCTGCAATCTGTTTTCCTGTTTTGGGCAGCGACATACTCGGATTCAAACAGCGATAACTTTTAAAATATAATTCTGAATCAAGCGCATAAGTACTTGTTCGAAAGATAAGAAAGAGCCCTTCATGATTCTTATACTGATTAACACTAATTACTCCCGAAAAATCCCCAGAAACTGCTAATACTGCTGCTGTTCATCCCCCCTGAAAATCTGTTTTTTGGACAGCCACATACCCGGATTCAAACGGTGATAACGTTCAATTTATAACTCCAAATTGAGCGCATAAATACTTGTTGGAAAGGTAAGACAAAGTTCTACATGATCCCCAAACTTATTTCCATTAATTTCTCACGAAAAACAACCAGAAACTGCTAGAACTACTGCTGTTCATCCACCACCTAAAATTCTGGACAGCCCCCTCCACCCAATCGCAAACGCAACCTCTAATCAATTGAATTGCAGCGCAAATGAACAAGGGATGAACACAAAAATCACCTTGGATTCTCCCCCTTTCCTTCCTCCCTTCTTCCCTCCACCAAAAACAATTGAAGATCCGCACCACGTGACGATGATCCGAGCGGCAAGGATTGGCACCTTGGGGGGAGGAGATTGGGGGGGGGGGGGGCGGCTAGGGTATGGTGGTGTGGCTGCAAGAATTGAGAGAGGAGGAGATGGGAGGGGGGGCGGCGGCCAAGGTGTGGGGGAAGGGTGGGGGGCGGCTGCACCAAGGGGGAGGGGGTTAGGAGGGAGGGCGGCTAGGGTTTGGGAGGAATAATGGGCCGAATCTCCAATCGCGGCCCAACTAGCCCACGCGACAGCTCCCGCCCCCATCGCAAGCGCCAAACCAAATAAATTCTACTGCCCTTGTTATGAATGTTTTCCACAAATTCCAAATCCCCAAAACAACAACCGGATGAGGAAAAAAACAAAGAAAGAACAACCCCCAACTTCTCTTCTTTGCAAATCGGGTATCACACTCTACCCCTCTTAAAAAGAATTCGACCTCGAATTCTGACGCTTCTATCGGAATGACAAAAGAAAAGATTAATGAATCAACAACACTTACCTACAATGAAAAGTTCCGGGTACTTCTGCCGCATCAGCTCCTCAAGTTCCCACGTAGCCTCGCGCTCAGACTGATTAGTCCATAAGACCTTGACATACTTAATTGATCTCTTCCTCAATACACGCTTCGAGAACTCCAATATACGAACCGGACGACACTCCAGAGTCAGATCCTGCTGCACCGCAATTGGTTCCATCTCAATCTGATGGTCCGGATCCCGCAAGAACTTCCTCAACATAGAGACATGAAAAACCGGGTGTACCCCTGCCATGGAATCCGACAGTAGCAAGCGATAAGCCAGGCTGCCCACTCGGGCCAAGATAGTGAACAGTCCGATGTATCTCGGGCTGAGCTTCCCAGAGACACCGAACCGAACAACTGCCTTAGTGGGTGATACCCTGAGAAGGACTTGGTCACCCACAACAAATTCCAGATCCCGCCTCCTCACATTAGCATAACTCTTCTGACGACTCTAAGCTGCCAAAATATTCTGACGAATTTCCCGAACCTTTTCAGAAGTTTGCTGAACCCAATCAGGGCCAACCAGGGATCTCTCTCCCAAAGTCTCCCAGCACAGAGGAGAGATACACCGCCTGCCATACAAAGCCTCAAATGGTGCCATCTTGACGCTAGCCTGGTAGCTGTTGTTATAAGCAAACTCTGCCAGTGCAAGATGATCCTCCCAGCTACCCTTCCATGACAGAACACAAGCACGCAACATATCTTCCAAGGTTTGGATTGTTCGCTCTGACTGACCATCCGTCTGAGGGTGAAAAGCGACACTAAGCGAAAGCTTGGTGCCCAAAGCACTATGGAGACTCTCCCAGAATTTGGATACAAATTTGGAGTCTCGATCAGAAACAATAGACTTAGGTACCCCGTGAAGCCTGACTACGTCCTTCATATACAAGGGAACCAAATCTGAAGCTGAATTTGTGGTCATGGGAATAAAATGCGCAGACTTAGTCAAGCGATCCACTACCACCCAAATAGCATCCCTGCCACAAGGGGAACGAGGTAGACCCACCACAAAATCCATGGTGATATGCTCCCATTTTCACTCTAGAATTTCTAATGGCTTCAGCAAACCTGCAGGTCGCTTATGCTCGGCCTTCACGCGCTGACATACTTCACAGGCAGCCACATACTTGGAAACGTCAACCTTCATCCGCTTCCACCAGAAGTTTTGCTTCAAATCTCGGTACATTTTGGTTTCGCCAGGATGGACGATGTAAGGCGTTTTATGAGCTTCTCTCAAGATATCCATCTTCACCTCTGATTTCTGAGGCACACAAAGGCGGCCCCTGAAACGAACCAAATCATTCTCATCAATGGTGAACTCCCGCGGTTTACCATCACCCACCCTCTTTCGAGCTTCCTGCAATAGACGATCCTGCTGCTGAGCCACACGCACTCTCTCCATGAGAGAGGATTGAATAAGCATCTGAGTCTCCTTGCTATCGGTGCCGACATAACACAAAGCGATCCCCACACGGTCCAGATCAGCGATCAACGACAAGGCCACCTTCGGAACCCCGGACCTGCTAAGGGCATCAGCCACCACATTAGCCTTCCCTGAGTGATAATGAATGGACAAATCATAATCTTTAATCAATTCTAGGCACCGACGCTGCCTCAAATTCAGCTCCTTCTGAGTAAAAATTTACTTGAGACTTTTGTGATCGGTGAAAATGTCACAAGTCTCGCCATAAAGGTAATGCCTCCACGACTTAAGAGCAAAAACAACCGCGGCCAATTCCAGATCATGAGTTGGATAATTCCCCTCATGCTTCCTCAACTGCCTTGAGCCATAAGCAATCACTCTGCCTTCCTGCATCAGCACACAGCCAAGACCAATACGCGAAGCATCCGTATAAACTGTGAAACGCTTACCGCTCTCAAGCAAAGCTAGGATAGGGGCGTCCACCAACTTGCTCTTCAATGACTGATAACTGACCTCACAATCGCCGGACCAGACGAAGGGAACACCCTTCTCCAAGAGCCTAGTCAAAGGCTTAGCAATGCTAGAAAAATTTGGTACGAAGCGCCGATAATACCCAGCAAGCCCCAAGAAACTCCGGATTTCAGAGACACTAGAAGGTCTCTTCCACTCCACCACAGCCGCAACATTCTTGGGATCAACCGCAATACCCTGCTGATTAATCACGTGCCCCAGGAAAGCCACTTCGGATAGTCAAAAGGCACACTTCTTCAACTTGCCATAAAATTGATTCTTCCTTAGGGCACCCAGAACGAGACGGAGATGCTGCTCATGCTCGGCCTCGGTATTTGAATAAATCAAAATATCATCCAGGAACACGACCACAAAATCGTCCAGGAATTCATGCAGCATCCTATTCATTGCTTCCATAAAGGCAGCAGGGGCATTAGTTAAGCCAAAAGACATGACTATGAACTCATAATGCCCATACCTGGTGCAAAAGGCGGTCTTCTCAATATCCTCCTCACGAATCCTCAATTGATGATAACCGGAGTTCAAATCAATTTTGGAGAACACCTGGGCACCCCTCAACTGCTCAAAGAGGACCTCAATTCGGGGAAGAGGATATTGATTCTTCATTGTCACTTGATTCAAAGCGCGATAATCCACACACAGCCGCTTGCTTTTATCCTTCTTCTCAACAAACAATACTGGGGAAGCCCATGGAGACCTGCTAGGCCTAATGAAACCCTTAACCAGCAGATCATCCAATTGCCGCTTCAATTCAATCTGCTCCTTTGGGGCCATTCGATACGGGGCCTTATGAATAGGTTGCGTACCCGGGATCAGCTTAATATCAAAAGCTGCATCGCGCTCCGGAGGAATGCCTGGAAGCTCTGCCGGAAACACGTCAGCAAAGTCACACACCACCCGGATGTCCTACACCCGCAAGGCAGCCTCACCCTCCACCACCATGGAGAAAAAGATCCCCGACTTCCTTGACCGGCGATCAGGAAGCAATTGCGCCAACAAGGATAACGTGAACTTCGGGGAACTTCCCAAGAATACCACCTCCTTACCCGACGGCGCCTGCAATAACACTGTCTTCCAGAAGCAGGATATAACCGCGCGATACTGGGATAACCAATCCATACCCAAGATAACATCAAATGCCCCCAAGGAAATCACCACCAGATTGGCCGAAAAAACCTCATCAGCAAGAATGACGGAACACCCCTGACAAACTGAACAGCTACTAATGGAGCCATTAGCAGATCTAACCAAAATTGGGTGACCCAACCTCTGCACCGAAAGACTAGCCCGCGACACAAAATCCTCCGAAACAAACGAATAGTAGCGCCAGAGTCAAAAAGAGCATGGGCTGCAAACGAATCAACTGAAATCGTACCTGTCACCACGTCTCCTTGCTCCCTGCCATCCGTAGCGGGTAGCACATAAGCTCCAGAAATACCCGCAGAAGAGGAAGCCCCCGGAGTGAAATTAACAGAAGAACCCCACTAAGCCACTGGATGAGGCAGGCGTGGAGCTCCAAACTGAGACAGCATAGGAGTAGACGGTGCAGGAGTAGGCGCGGCCTGATACTGAGGAAAACCCTGCATCGGCACGAACTGAGAAGTCCTAGGCACATAGAGCTGCTGCGGAGGAAGAGGAACTGAAAACTGCTGCTCAGCACTTGACATCATGTTGATGGTGCCCTGAGAAGAGGAGGAAGTCACCGGCTCCCATCTGAGCTTCCCATTAGGATTCCTCCTACACACCACATCCTTATGGTCCTGACTGCAGATAGAACACCTGCCACTCCACTGGCACTCTGCACGGCGATGCGCATCACCACAGCGGAAACACACCAGCCCCAGCCCGGGCTTAGGAACGGCCTGAAACCTCTGAGTACTTCCTCCCGAAGTACCCGAGTCAGAAGATTTGCCACGGTAAGGATGGTGGCGCTGATGCTGAGACTTGCCCCTCTTGTGGGCTGGACCTCCAGTGTTGCCCCTCCTCGCGTCCTGGCTACGAGGCTGTTCAACACCCGAAGACTTCTGCGACTCCATGGTATACTGGTGTTGCATCTCCACACCCAGTGCTTGCTCCACCGTGGTACGGAAGTCCACCAACGGAAAGGCCCCCAGTGCATGCCTGATAGAAGGCTTCAGACCCTGACGGAACTGGCTCGCCTTCTCCATCTCATTATAAGCCACATGAGGGACAAAGCGGACCATCTTGTTGAAGCCCACCTCATACTCTATGATAGACTTCTTCTCCTGCTTGTAGGACTGCAAGTCAATCTTCATTTTCTCCAGAAAGGTGACCGGGTAGAATCTCCTTTCAAACTGCCTGATTAAAACATCCCAAGATAGGACTCCTGGTGAGGAGGAGTGCGCTGCCTGCACGCCTCTCCACCAAAACTGAGCCTCTCCCTTCAGCAGCTGAGTGCCAAAGCGAACCCGATCTCCATAAGCAATCTCGAAGACATTCATCTTATCCTCCACATAAGTCAACCAATCTGCCGCCTCGACCGGAGTACCACTGCCATCAAAAGAATCCAACTTCATGCCCATCACTGCATCAGAGAAAGACCACTGACTGAAAGGGGCACCTCGGCCCCGCCACCTGGAATAGCACCCGCAGGGACAGCGCCCCCGGGCACTTCTCCACCTCCAGCACCCTGAGCAGCACCCGCAGGGGCGACAGGAATGGCTTGCCTCAAAAGGGCCAACTCCTGCTGCATGGCCTGCATCGCGGCTAACATTGCTGCCGGACTCATCGAGTCCCCACTAGGAGCTTGCGGACTACTCCGAGCCCTACGAGGCGGCATAGCTACAGCCACAGGGATGAGAATAATAAGTAAATAAGATTGGCATAACATCTCTTCAGATAATGCCAAACTAGCACATACAATAACATAACATATCAATAGCAAGCCAGAAATCCCATCCTACATGTGCAGTGTGTCAATTTATTATTACTCCACTTGCTAGGACCTACAGCCTATCCCTCTGATACCAACTGTAACACCCCACTGGTCACACACAATGGATATCACCAAAAAAACACCACCCACCTAACTTACTCAACACAAGAGGCGTAATAAAGAAAGAAAAATATAGCAAAATCTGGCAGCACCTCCTTTGAAACTAACATAACAAGGAGGGAAAACATGAAGTTCATACAGGATATAAAGACATATAATTCACATAGCAGAAACTAGATGCAAAGTGGTAAAGCTCATTTATGCCCCAACTGAAGTGAAACAAATCGGATAAGAAACTCAGCCCACCCCAAAAAAAAACGCTCAACCAAGAACAAAGCAATTCACTAGACTTGACCAACTCTGATTAACAACATTATCAAATGGTGGTTCCTTTATTAAAGGTGTAGTGGCCGTGCTGCTACATCCCTCTATTCCCAAAGCAGAAATTAGGTGCCTGCATCAAACAATGCAAGATGTGAGATAACACATCTCAGCAAGTAAACATAACAACAATAAATAGGACATTGTAAATCATCTGTGCTTACACAACCACGTGGTTCAGAACTTCTTTCTTTTCTTTTGAACAGTAAATTGCAGCAAGCAACAAGTAACTAAAAACTCAACGCCAAGTAGAATCACCATGCATAAGTCCAAAATTATCCACATCCACGTAATAGATTCCACACCTCTCCCCAGGAATGCAATAATGACTTCTGCCTCCATATCTCTAAGGATATGAAGCTGCATCATACCCCTTCTCGGGCAACATATGATGCTCAATGTACCGGTACGGTCGGACCATAAGATCGCGACGAAACTTCAATGCAATGAATGATGAGTGCATTATGCATGACAACATCATGAGTTCTTCCCAAATAAAAATGTGCTAGACATTTACTTCCACCCATTCCACATAATAACCACTTGAGTAACATAATCAAACCTCAAACTCAACATATGAAATCCATGAAACATGAACATTTTCAAATGATGGTACTCAAAAGAAAATATGATTATGAACACAATAGCACAACATAATCAAGTATAAGACTCCTCATCTGATAGACGGAATAACCATCACAGTTTTACTTGCCTTCACCGGAAGTTTGGGCAAATCCCTAAGAATGATCCGGAAGTCCACCACCTGTTTTTGACACCCAACTTAGTGCACCAAATTCACATAAAAAGCCTCAAAACAATGCCGCACCTACGCGCAATCTCAAACCCCGCCGCGGGTAACAATTCTCCCCACACCAACCAAACTGCAGCGGCGCTGCTTAACAATTCCATAACTTTAAAATTAAGACAGCAGTGGTGTCTAACAAAAACTCCAGAGACAACTACATAAAATTCCCCACAAGTTTTGTATACAATTTATGATTAAATTCTAACATCTAATTACCCCTAAACGGTACCCAAAATAAACCCTGCAATCTGTTTTCCTGTTTTGGGCAGTGACATACTCGGATTCAAACAGCGATAACTTTTAAAATATAATTCCGAATCAAGCGCATAAGTACTTGTTGGAAAGATAAGAAAGAGCCCTGCATGATTCTTATACTTATTAACACTAATTACTCCTGAAAAATCACCAGAAACTGCTAATACTGCTGCTGTTCATCCCCCCTGAAAATCTGTTTTTTGGACAGCCACATACCCGGATTCAAACGGTGATAACTTTCAATTTATAACTCCAAATTGAGCGCATAAATACTTGTTGGAAAGGTAAGACAAAGTTCTACATGATCCTCAAACTGATTTCCATTAATTTTTCACGAAAAACAACCAGAAACTGCTAGAACTACTGCTGTTCATCCACCACCTAAAATTCTGGACAGCCCCCTCTACCCAATCGCAAACGAAACCTCTAATCAATTGAATTGCAGCGCAAATGAACAAGGGATGAACACAAAAATCACCTTGGATTCTCCCCCTTTCCTTCCTCCCTTCTTCCCTCCACCAAAAACGATTGAAGATCCGCACCACGTGACGATGATCCGAGCGGCAAGGATTGGCACCTTGGGGGGAGGAGATGGGGGGGGGCTAGGGTATGGTGGTGTGGCTGCAAGAATTGAGAGAGGAGGAGATGGGAGGGGGGCGGCGGCCAAGGTGTGGGGGAAGGGTGGGGGGTGGCTGCACCAAGGGGGAGGGGGTTAGGAGGGAGGGCGGCTAGGGTTTGGGAGGAATAATGGGCCGAATCTCCAATCGCGGTCCAACTAGCCCACACGACAGCTCCCGCCCCCATCGCAAGCGCCAAACCAAATAAATTCTACTGCCCTTGTTATGAATGTTTTCCACAAATTCCAAATCCCCAAAACAACAACCGGATGAGGAAAAAAACAAAGAAAGAACAACCCCCAACTTCTCTGCTTTGCAAACCGGGTATCACAATTATAAACCAATTGAAAGGTTATAATTTTTTTTAAATTGTTGTTTTTTAGTATTTGATAACTTTGTTTTGCTTTGGTGCACAATTTTCTCCCCTTTAGAATCAAACACTGAAAAGGAAGAAATATTAAAGCATACAGGAAGCAATAAAAGGCTTCCTCTAATAATATTTCTCCCCCTAAAAGAAAGTTTTCCCCATTTGGAAAAGCAATCTCCCCCTTAGGGCTAGTTTGGGAGTCCAAAAACTGGAGGGGATTAGAGGGGCTAAAATCCCCTCCGGTTTTGTGGCTCCCAAACTAGCCCTTAAAGAAAAATACATAGTCCCCTGTTAGAAAACCCTCTACTTAGGAAAAGCACAATAATTTCAAGCGAGAGGAAACAAGACATGATTGAAAAGACTAACTCCCCCTCAGTCTATGCATAGATACATGTCAAAGAATATTCTAGTGATACCAAATGAAGAATTTAAAAACATATGCATATTTGGCAACATGGGGGGCATAAGATGTAAAATTGACATAGCCTATTGAAAGGTTGGAGAAGACATGTAAATGATACCAATCGAAAGATTTGGATGATGATTTATGGAACTCTTGTAGTGGAAGTGTGTTGTCTTTCTCCATGACTCCATTTTCCTTCAATGAGACTACTACACACATAATAGACTTGAAATGTTGTGTTAGTCTCAAAGACTTAGATTATAGAGTAACCTCCCCCTAAAAGTGTGTATACAAGTTTTGAATACTTGCAGGAGACATGCACTTTGATTTTGTGGTCAAGTAGGGGCAAATTATCTATAATCCGAACTTTGGCACATGTAATTCAAAATGATACCAAATGAAGGATATTACTTTTTAGAAACAAGCAATAGTGTCATCTATACATGAATTTAATTAAGGTACATGACTTGCTTTAATTAAACATTTTAAAACATGTAGTTTTGGTCTCAAAGGTATATAATTAAAACCAAGCATAACTAATATATGATGAACCTAGCATGCATGCGATTCAATTGAAAACAAAATACTGATTGAAAATGTAGGAAAAGAACTTAATTGAAAAGGCATAATCAATTGAAAGCAACTAATATGCATGAATGGTAAACTAGATACAAGAGAATAGACACACATATCTAAAATTAGGGAAAGCAATAAATCTAGTTACCTTAGTCATGAGTGGGGAATTTGGGTCCAAAGTATTCACTAACCCACTTGGCAATAGTCTTGATCCGATATGATGCATTCCATGATATACATCACATTTTGCCAAGTCTCCAAATTCCCCGAAGTTCGGCAGACTCCTCACTTCCATCTCGGGACCCAAACCTTCTTGGTGCTCTTCATGTTTGAGATAATTTCCTTAGGCACCTAGATGTGTTTGGTTCCCTTTCCCTTGTTGGCTTGCTTGTTGGCCTTGATGGCTATCACATTTTGTTCTTCTTCTTAATTATGGTGTGGCCGCTTTCTTATCCACTTTGTTGATGTAGGTGTTGGAGATCTTGCTTGTTGGCTTTTTCTTCTTATCTCTTCTAGTCTTCGCCTTGCATTGGTAAGACTTGTGGCCTTCCTTATGACATAGCCAGCAAACCATAGTTCACCCTCATCAAGCTTGTTCACTCCTGCAGTGGTGTTATCCTAACGAGGTTTGGTTTGTTTGGCTTTGCCTTTCTTATCATACAAAACCTTACCAAGGCGAGCCATCTCTTGCTTTCATAATTCATTTAGCATAGCATTCTCATACGGACAAGTTTCTACAATAACATTCTTGACAAGGACTTGATTGCATGGGTTAGAATTAATATTGGTTAAATCTAAGCAAGAAGTAGAAATGCCCTTTTTAATAATTTCAGGAATTTCAACTAAAGATACTCCTAGGGTGTGATACCCGAATTTTCTGAAAAGAAGTTAAACTTATTTTTCTCTTTTCTTTCATGTTCTGTGGCATTGGGGTTTGGAGTTTCAGGAGGCATTCCTCAGAAAATAGTAGATCTTTTGGCATTTTTTCCGCTGGGGTCGGGAGCTCAAAGGGGAGAGCGAGTTTGGGCCATTGATCTCGATCCGGTGGATGGGAGCCCCCCTCTCCTCCCCAACCCTAGCCGCCCCCTCTCCTTCTCCCCAATTGGGTTGCAGATGCTCCCCTCCCTCTCTTGCTCTCCTCCCCATTGGCAGCCGCCCTCTACCCTCTCCATGGCTCCCTCCTCCCTCTAGATCCCCCCCACGCAGCAAGGATCGAGAAGAGGAGGAGCACGTTGAATTGAAGAGGAAGAGAGGATCAAGGAGATGTTCTTCCCCATTTCTTCTTGAAGATTTTCTTGGGGAAAATCCTAGGTATGGATGAAATCCTTGTTCCTCCCTGTAATTATGTGCTTTTGGAGGTTGTGGATCATGGGGACTAAAGGATTAGAAGTTGGATTAGATGTGGGGTTAGGTTTTGATCTCGAATTTAGTTTTCTGTGGAATGTCAGATTCGACAGTTTTTGTTCATGCCAGTTTTCCGTGATCTTAGTGGCCTCAAAAAAAATAAAAAGTCTATATATGAGTCGTAGATAATTTGTAGATCTTTCCGTGGCCGGGAAGAACACCTCAATCGGACATCAAATCAGAAAGTTATTGCAGTTTTATTATAGCAGTTTTTCAGTCTTATAATTCTGTGCAGAATCTGTTCTCTTAAGATTTAGGTAATTTTATCAACAGATTTCAACCTTGGGCTTGTAAGCAAAGTTGTAGATAATTTCATAAGCTTTCCATATTGTTAAAAAGTGCATTCATATGAATTATGAAACTCTAGTTATGTTTGTTTTACTGTGGTTGTTCCTGTTTGCCTGACAAAAATGAGCGGGTCTGTTCACTGGTAGGTTTCATCTGGTAAATGGCCAAATTGGCTCTTCCAACTATGGAGACTTCTGTAGAGGGATAAAAGTTCTTACTGCCAGTAGAAATTCATGATTTTTGGTTGAGTGGTTTGTGAGATATCTAATTTTGAAGTTAACTACACTGCTGTCTGAAACAGATTCAGTCAGTTACCTTGTCAGATGTTTTAGAACTTATAGATGGCAGAATTTAATTATCCATTGAATACCGAAGTTGTAGGGTGTTTTGTGTAGAAACTCCTAGATTATTTGTTTGATATCACCACTGTAATAATTTTAAATATACAAAATTAACAAAAAGCCCTGCTGCTGTATGGCATGTGGTTCAGGGTGGGAGGCTTTCCACCAGGTCTTGGTTTCAAGTGTAGGAGCGATTTGTTGATTGTTGGCAAATGTTTGTGAAATATTTGTACTAAGTTTTAGGCCCGCTAGCAGGTGGCTACACTCCAGATCATGCCTAGTACATTTCTTCTTCTTCGATGAAGGCAAGTGAATATAGCGGTGGTTGCTTCTGTTCTGACCTGTTATTTCTATTGCCTACACTCTAATATTCAGAAGTATTGGATTCTTTCATAATTGGACTCTATGATGATGCTTTACTTGCTTGCATTATACTGATGCTCAATCATAAATTGATGATGATTATGATTCGAGTATGATTCATGAGATTAATTCACACCCCTGAAGGTAAATGAAGTATTATTTGAGGTTGATATTGTATCTGAAGGTAAATAAAGTATTATTTGAGGTTGGTATTGTATCTAAAGGTAAATAAAGTATTATTTGAGGTTGTATTGTATGTGAAGGAAGTGAAGTATATTGATAAATGCAGCATGCCATATATATTGCATGATTCACTTGCATCTGAAGTTGGGTCGTGACCTATGGTCCGACCGTATCGGTACAACTTAGCATCGTACGTTGCCCGAGGAGGGGTACGATGCGGCTTCATACCCTTAGAGGTATGAAGGCAGAGGACATATGCATTGCATTCATATGCATTCATTGAAGTGATATTTGCAGATGATGTGGTTTTATACCTCCAGAGGTATAAAGACAGAGTACTTACACTTTGTGTTCCTATGCACACATTGAAGTGATATTTGCAGGTTTTGTTGACACAGGGAAGTGTTATAGAACCTATGGTGGTTGTTCGAGGAAATGAGATGGTATTGGTTATATTGGGGCTACTGAGTTCTATATCTACAAGTATTTCTGGTCATAATTGTGATTCATTTAAAATGTTGATTAATTCAATTTGTGGTTTAAATATCTCGTAAAAACAATTCGCTTGCTGAGATGTTTTATCTCACTCTTGCATTACTCAATGCAGGTGCTTCTTGCTCATCAGGGAAGTGAGAAGTAGCAGCACATCCACCTTCACTCTCATAATAACGCTACTTAGGCGCAGTCATGATTTAATTAGAAGCTTCTTGTCAAAGGATGTTTTTTTCTAACTAGTTGTGCGCACTGGTTAATTTAGTTCATGTCGTTATGGTTGTATTCCCATTACTAGCAGATTATTAATATCGATTATGTTTTCTTATCATGATATCTATTTATACTTTGTTGCTTCCCCGTTTATGCAATTTTCAAAGGAGATGCTGTCGAAATTTTATATACAAATGTTAGAGGTGTAGTTTAGTAGCATTCTAGGGTGTTTGTGGATCCTGGGGTGTTACATAGGGTACTAACGATGCTCTCTAGTTTAGTAGTTAGCTCATTGTTATGTATGATAAGAATCTCTATTTTCTCTAGCAAAATTTCAATAGCATCTTGAGAGCTAGCTAGCTTAAACTTAAGTTTTTCATTCTTTTTAATCAAACTATCATCGATAGTTGAGGATGGAGCTTTAGTTGTTAGCTCAATTTTAGTTGTTAGCTCACAATTCAAATTTGCAAATGTTTCAAAATTTTCTAGCAAACATTTATAGTCATTTTGAGAGCTAAGCAACTTAGATTTAAGTACCTTTAATTGAGCTTTTTATTTAGTGCAAACATCCTCAAAAAAATTAAGGACATGCATAAGTTCATCTACGGAGGGCTTATCTTCATCATCGCTATCTCTATCACTAGAGGATGGAATACTTGTGTTAACTCTTGCCATAAGGCATTTGTGTAACGAGCGTGAAGAAGAGCGATGGTCGTGGCTCCTTGGAGGTTCATCTTCACTTGAAGAATCATCCCAAGTCTTCACACTTGTAAGCACTTTGCCTTTGCTCCTCCTTTTCTCCCACATGCGAAGCATCCTCTCTTTCTTTGCTTTTTCTGGTCAATGTTAAAGAGAAGATTCTTGACCTACAGGGGCCCACCCATTAGATTAATCTTGTGAATCATCCTCATTACCTTTTCGATTTATCTGATCATTTCTTCATCATCAGAGGATGATGTCGAGGCTTGATCATCATTGTTGGGCCTATGCTTCGTCGCCGAAGGTCTTGTAGGAAAAAGCGGCTTTCGGCTGAAGCTGTTTGTATAAGATGGCCGAAGGTTCCTCTTCATAAAGCTTCGGTATTACAAACCGACCTAAAGATAGAATGACCTTTTAGTCCATAAAGGTCTGAGTCAATGTTGTAAACTTTTATAAGGGGCACACTTGTAATTCCTCACAGGCTGCGCCCTGTGCCTATAAATAGTGAACAATATTCCTTTGCTGTTCGGGCATTCTGATAATTGCAATCGCATCTTTCGGAATCCAACCTTTACCAAGGCAGAGGTATTATTGTATTCAATGATTCATCATATCAAATAAATATAGTACAATATAATTCATTTATGAATTATTCACCCTTTTTATACTCTTTATTCTACGTTGTCTTATAATATTTATTGAAATTTTATTACGAAGATTTAAGCTTCGTAATCATATTCTCGTTGACCTTCGTCTAAGGCTCATTATCCTCAAGGGAATAATGTTTCATGGACGAAGGACGTTAACATTTAACATTTTATGTTGCCTTGTTCTTAATTCATAGCATTTGAGAACAAGTCCCCAACATTGGCGCCCACCTCCGGTGAACTCACTTCCACTTTTTTGAGCTGATGGCTTCGTTCAACGACCAAGCTGGAGCTGCTTCGGACCCGAAGCTGGTGCTCCCGATCACAGGTGGCTCGTCCTCAGAGCCAGCTAACAAGAAACAAAAGAAGGAAGCACAGAGAAGGGTACAACATGTTGGGGTGCAAGGACCCTTCATCAAGTCAAGATGGTCTCACATTCCTATTACATTCTCCCAAGAGGACCTTCAGCTCAAGGATTACCCACACAACGATGCCATGGTTATTTCTTGTGTTATCAAAGGATTTCTGGTCCACAATGTCTTGGTTGACACAGGCAGTGCAGCTGACATCATATTTGCTAAGGCCTTCAGACAAATGCAAGAGCCAGAAGATAAGATTCATGATGCTATACATCCTCTCTGTGCTTTCGGAGGAAGACAAATTGTAGCACTGGGCAAGATTACCATGTCAATGACCTTCGGGTTCATCAACAACACTAGAACTGAGCAAGTTGTGTTTGACATTGTTGACATGGAATACCCTTACAATGCAATTATTGGTCGTGGCACCCTCAATGCTTTTGAAGCAATTCTTCACCCTGCCTATCTTTGCATGAAGATACCTTCGGATCAAGGACCCATCGCTATTCATGGAAGCCAGGAAGCTGCCAGAAGGGCCGAAGGAAACTGGACTGATTCAAAAGCAATCCATAACATAGATGGAGCTGAAGCTTCTGAACAATACAAATTCAGAAGGGAGAAAGCAGCTTCAGCAGATCAGCCGAAGCCCATGCTCTTATGTGAGGATATAGCAGAGCAGAAGGTGCTGTTGGGCTCTCAGTTATCCGAAGAACAAGAGAAAACCTTGATAAGATTTTTGTTCAACAACAAGGATGTTTTTGCATGGTCAGCCAATGATCTCTGCGGAGTTAATAGGGATGTTATTGAGCACTCGCTCAATGTCGATCCATCCTTCAGACCCAGAAAGCAAAGGCTTCGGAAAATGTCAGATGAAAAGGCCGAAGGTGCTCGCAACGAAGTCAAAAGACTCCTCAGTGCAGGAGTTATCAGAGAAGTAAAGTACCCAGAATGGCTAGCTAACACTATTATGGTAAAAAAGGCCAATGGCAAGTGGCGAATGTGTATCGATTTTACAGATCTTAACAAGGCTTGTCCGAAGGATGAATTCCCATTGCCAAGGATAGACTCTTTAGTTGATGCAACAGCTTCTTCAGAGCTCATGAGTCTGTTAGACTGCTATTCAGGCTATCATCAAATCTGGATGAAGAAGGAAGATGAGCCGAAGACTAGCTTCATAACTCCAAGTGGCACATATTGTTATCTTCGGATGCCGGAGGGGCTCAAAAACGCTGGAGGAAGTTTCAGCAGAATGACTGCGAAGGTTCTCCAGTCTCAGATAGGCAGAAATGTGCTAACTTATGTTGATGACATCATTGTAAAAAGCATGAAGCAGGAGAATCATATTGCTGACCTGCAGGAGACCTTCGCCAGTTTCAGACAAGCTGGCTTAAAGTTGAATCCAGAAAAATGCGTCTTCGGAGTAAAGAAGGGGAAATTTCTAGGATGCTTGGTTTCAACAAAGGGAATTGAAGCTAATCCAAGTAAGATTGAAGCTATACTTCGGATGGAGCCACCAACTACAAAAAAGGGGGCTCAAAGATTGACAGGAAGGTTGGCATCTCTCAATAGATTCATATCCAGATCAACAGAGAGAAACTTACCATTCTTCGAAGTGCTGAAGTCAGTCGAAGTCTTTCAATGGGGACCAATCTAGCAGAAGGCCTTCGAAGAGCTGAAGCACTATTTGATAGATCTAACAGCACTAACTCCACCTACGCCAGGGGCTCCTTTATTATTATATGTGGCAGCTTCGCACTCAGCGGTAAGTGCAGCACTTGTCCAGGAGAAGCTTGATGGCCAAGCCAGGAAGCAGGTTCCAGTATATTTTGTATATGAAGTTCTTAGTATATCAAAGAAAAACTACACAGAATTAGAGAAGGTGTTATATGCTGTTTTGATGGCATCCAGGAAGCTTCGGCACTATTTTCAAGCTTACAACATAATTGTTCCTTCTTCACAACCTCTGAAGGATATTATGAAGAACCGAGAAGCTACTGGAAGGATTGGAAAATGGGCTGCAGAGCTCAATGAATTCTGTATTGAATATGTTCATAGATCTTCGATTCAGTCCCAGGCGTTAGCAGACTTCATTGCTGACTGGACGCCAGGGGCTCAGGAGGAAGAAACAAATAAAGACGCCGAAGCATGGACAGTGTTTTGTGATGGGTCCTGGGGAACCTTCGGAGCAGGAGCGGCTGCTGTGTTGGTTTCACCTTCCAAAGTTAAAACTTGTTATGCGGCAAAGCTTGATTTTAGTTGCACAAACAACATTGCCGAGTACGAAGCCCTGCTTCTGGGTCTTCGGAAGCTAAAAGCAATGGGAATCAGAAGGGCTGTTCTTAAAACTGATTCCCAAGTTGTTTCGGGTCATATTGACAAGAGTTGCAAGGCTAAAGATCCGAAGCTTGAAAAGTATCTGGATATCGTTCGAAGAGTTGAAGCTTCCTTCGAGGGATTTTCTGTCAAAAATATCCCTCGAGGACAAAATGAGCATGCTGATTTGCTAGCCAAGTCAGCAGCACAGGGGCTGCCCTTACCTTCGGATGTGTTCTTCGAAACAATAAAAGCACCTTCGGTCGAACTTCTTGAAAGAGCAGTCCTCAATATATCTCCTGTTTATAGCGAAGATTGGAGAACTGAGATCATCTCTTATCTTCAGGGTAAATTCCTTTCAGATGACGAAGCTTATAACAGGAGGATAGAGGCAAGAGCTCGTCCATATGTCATGATAGAAGGAGAGTTGTACAAGCATGGAATTTGTGCTCCGCTACTCAAGTGTTTATCCAGAACCGAAGGTATAGAGTTGATGAAAGAAATACATGCAGGCCTGTGTGGATCTCACATTGGATCTAGGCCGTTACTTGGAAAAATTTTCCGCCAAGGATTTTATTGGCCGAAGGCAGCTTCGGATGCAGCGGAGTTAGTCCAAAAGTGCGAAGGTTGTCAGAAATCTGCACGATATCAAAAACAACCTTCGTCCTTAACACAGCTCATACAACCCATTTGGCCATTGCAAAGGTGGGGCCTTGACTTGTTAGGTCCGTTACCACCGGCCCAAGGGAACCTAAGATATGTTGTAGTGGCGGTGGAATATTTTTCTAAATGGATTGAGGCAAAGCCTTTAGCCACAATAACTTCGGCCACCGTCCAAAAGTTTTTCTGGCAGAATATTGTTTGTCGTTTCGGGGTACCAAAGGCTATCACTGTGGATAATGGAACATAGTTTGACTCTGAAGCTTTTAGGGATTTCTGTGATCAAATTGGTACGAAGATCCATTTTGCATTAGTCAGGCATCCGGAGTCAAATGGACTCGTTGAAAGAGCCAATGGCATTATAATGACAGGAATGATGAAGTTAATCTTCAATCAACCCAGGGGAAAGTGGCCAGATCAGTTAACCAAAGTGGTGTGGAGCCACAATACAACAACATCAAGGTCTACAGGCTTTACTTCATTCAAGTTATTATTCGGTGACGAAGCAATAACTCCGGAAGAAGCTAAAACCGGATCAATAAGGGTAGTAGCTTCGGCAGAATCAGGTTCCGAAGCTGCTTATTCAGTGGAAAAAGATGCTTTAGAAGGGATCAGGCTGCAAGCCGTGGAAAACATCAATAAATATCAAGCCGAAACAATTAAATGGCGAGATAGAAAGGTTCGGCTAAAGAATATTGAGCCAGGACACTTGGTGCTTCGGAGAGTGGCCAATCCAGAAACAGTGGGCAAGTTGCAGTTGAAATGGGATGGACCTTTCTTAATAGCATCTTCGTCAAGACCCGGTTCATACAGATTGAAGGATATGGACGGTAACGACATTCCCAGATCTTGGAATGCGGATGAGCTTCGGCGATACTATGTATAACTCGATGTAATTTTTCATATTTTTTATTTTATTTTTCTTTCATGGCACCCTTTTCCTTTCCGAAGGGGGAGAAAGGTTTTTAATGGGGCCATCACATGTAATTTCCTTTTTTAGTTCTATAAGAGCAAAATCCCCCAAGGAATGTAAATGTAAAAGCTGAGAACGCACCATCGAGTGCCGAAAAGTAAAAACGAAAAAACTCCAAAGTCGTTCCTAAGGGAATGCAGAGCTTACAGCGAAAAGTCAACGCTGATTCCGCCAAAAGTAAAGGCGAAGAAGCTCCAAAGTCGTTCCTAAGGGAATGCAGAGCTTACAGCGAAAAGTCAACGCTGATTCCGCCAAAAGTAAAGGCGAAGAAGCTCCAAAGTCGTTCCTAAGGGAATGCAGAGCTGAGGTGTGATTGTTTTTAAGAAAATAATGGCTATGAGTATGGCTTCGGATACGTGTTTGGCCATTCATTTGCACATCACATTACATCATAGCATTTGCATTCATAAACATTCATCCAGGCATGTGTAGGATAATCATCTTCATGGCATAAGTGGCTGCTTCGGCAAAAAGGAAAAAAAAGAAGGGGAAGAAAGAGCTTCGTGTACAAAAAGGAGAGCTTCGGAAAAAAGGAAAATGTTGTTTTCTATGCTTCGCTGCGTACGAAAAGAAGGGAAGGTGTTTTTTCGCCTTCGGCTCAAAAAAGAAAATTTCGTCCACATCAAAGCATTTCTCATACATCAATGGAAGGATAAGGATATATCACAAGGTATGAACAGAATTCATTAAAGACAAGTTTTAGTTACATTTACAAAAGTTATCTCAAAAGTTTCTCAAGTACTGTCTACAGTCTACTATCTAATCTCCAAGGAGCTTCGGCTTCGGCGACATTTTTAATCATCAGCTTCGGCTTCGTCATCCTACATGAATAAGGTCGTTAAAAGTCAGAATCGACCTTGCAGGAAAAGGTAAGCACAAGGTATGGTTTCTTACTGGTTCAAGGTGGCTACGAGCTTCGTCTCCAGCCTTTTCTCGCCCACCTTTTGTCCATATCATTTTTACAAATCTGTTAGAGATACTTCGGGCGAGATCAGGAATATCATCTAGGATTGATGGTGTTAAAGTGAAATTTGGCCTATTGACAATCTTTCCATGATCGCAGCCAGCTTTCAGGAAAGCTGCAGCAGTGCCCCGAGAAGCCACCCAGGCACAGAAGTCACCGTGCCCAGCTATGACTTCGTCGAGCTCGTCAATCTCACCCTCAATATGTTCGAAGGTTTTCGGTAGATCTTCAGCTGAGGGGGTGAATTTTTCACTGCTGGCCCCAACTGAGTGAAAAATCTTTCTTAATCGTTGAATGCATTTGTTGCTAAATTCCAAACATTTCTCTTGAAGGCTTGTCAATAGTTTTCTCAAATCTAAATTTTGTTGAGCTTCGGCTTCAAGTTTTGCACTAAGATCTTGCTTTTCTCGTTCGAACTGTTCAGACTGGCGGAGAAGCTTCGTGTTCAGTTCTGTTATTTTTGCTTCAGCTTCCGCCAATAAACCTTCGGTTGCCTGGAGCTCAAAGTTCTTTTTCTCGAAAGCATCTGATTGCTCCTTTATTTTACTTTCCAAATTTTCAATTATAACTTCGTGCTTCCTATCTTCAAAATCTTGCTGCATTTGCAAGGCTTTTCTCAACAGCATACTCTGCACGAGAACAACCTTCGTCAGACATGTTTTCATTATTAGAAACAATAAAAGTTAAGGCAAAAGTAGTTCACCTTGAAGTTGGAATAAAATAAACTACCGACGATATGTTGTCGTCGGTAGCGGCTGATGTCTGTTTCTAGCTTCGGAAAGCCGATACTCTTGGACAGAGTACCGATAACTTTGGCTCCGGTTTGATCTCGAATACAATCTAATTTTTCATCATCAACGCCTCCGAAGAGGAGTGCTCCAGGTTTGTATCCGCAGGATTTTGCATATTCTCTAAGCTCTTCTCTTTCAGCTTTTGACAGTTTTTCTCCAACTAAATTCTGGAACATGAAGGCTTCGTTTTCTGAAGCTTCATCAGCAATTTCTTTCCCTTTCTCCAACGCTGCGGTCGCGGCCTCTTCGGCGGCGGTGGTAGCTTCTTCTGCAGCCATGTCTAGCAGTATTTTGTCAATGTGTTCGATTGTGCTCTCCAGGTTCAAATCTTCAGCCGAGGCAGCTTCGGCAGCTGCGACCTCCGAAGGTGTAATCTCAATGTCTGTCCCTTTCGCAGCCGCTGGTGTTTTCTGAGCTGAAGCTCTTGGCGGTGTCTTGTCAATTACTTCTGTCACAGTAATAATTCTTTGTTTCTTTGCTTTGATTATTTTCTTCGACTTTTCGGGCTCCTTGTCCTTCTGAAAAAACTTTGTCAGTTGGGGCCCCAGTGGACTTAGCTTCGCAGGTAAGGATTCAGTCATTACCTTCAGAATTTCCTCAATGCCAGCGGCAGAGGGTGATGCGGGGGTTTCTTCTTCGTCGGATATTTTACGCTTCGGAGAAGACGCTCTCTTCCTTTTCGGAATTTTCTTCTTTGGTAGTTCTTTTTCATCTTCATTTAAGGCTTCAGTTATCCTTTTCCTTTTTTGGCCTCCGGCACCTTTGTTCAGATTTTCGTAATCAGGGTATTCGAAACCTAGGGCGTCCAGCACTCGGTTTAGTCTTCGCTTCGGACGGGTGCCGAAGGCTGCGGTCATCAACTGATCTTCTTTTTTAGAATAATTGCCAAGTATCTCATTGCACATCACTTCAATTGTATCCAGCCACTCTTGGCAAGGTGTTTTGAAGTATTTCTTAAACTTGAAGTAGTAAGGTAAGCGCACGAGTTCACCTTCTTTCTTCTCCCCCTTCAGCTTCGGCATTTCCCACTCCTTTACACTAGGAAAAACTTTGAAAGCCAAAAACTCCTGAACCAGGTCCCTTGTGCTGATATGCTCTGCAATAATTCTGAATTCATCCATTGCTTGTTGTGTTGGACCTTCGGGTGTCATATTGCAGCGAGGTCGGGTTTCTCCGAAGATTAATTCGAGTGGACTTTGTACAAGCTTTTCCTTGTCGTCATCAACCTTGACATAGAACCACTCTGATTTCCAGCCTGCTGCCCATTTGCTTCGGTAGCTAATTACAGGAAACTTTGTAGATTTCCGATAGGCGAAGTTATAGCAACCAAAATTGTCGTGCAATCCATCCTTTCTAGCCTTCGTTTGATAATGCAACTCGTGAACCCGGCAAAAGCTGTCCGCAAATGGTTCCACCGCTTGGCTTCGGAGTGCCCAGATATAAACACTAAGCCTAACGATAGCGTTAGGCGTCAGCTGGTGAAAATAGATACCGAATCTCTTCAGTACCTCTGCAATAATCCCATGTAAGGGAAATCTTAATCCAGCCTTTAGGAAGCTCTTGAAAATAACAATTTCATCCTTCTCCGGCTTTGGGGTAGTTTCTTCTCCTCCGAAGCGTAATAGCTTCTTCTGATTTTCAGTAAAAAAGCCTGACTTTACCATCTTGGACAGATCAGCCTTCGAAACAGTAGATTTCCCGAAGTCCAAGTGGCTGGGCTTGCTTGGCATGGCAATGCGATAATCATCTTCGGGATCAGTTTCCTCAATATCTTCTTCTTCTGCTTCAGCGATTGCTTGTTCTGCTTGTTCTGCATCATCATTAGGGATCTTTTCCGAAGTCACCAGCCCGGATCGTTGCATAGCTTCGGAGATAGGAACAGTCTCCGAAGCTTCAGTCTCGTCCCCCTCACGCTCAACCCTGGCGGTAGAACGCACTCTGGCCATTTAATTATGAACTTGTGGAACTTTAATACTTTCTTCCTCTGAAGCAGGTTTCAAACTGGAGCTTCGTTCGATTCCGACAGACAAGCTTCGGCGACGGTTAAAAATTTTGGCAGCAAAACAGTGCAAACAGCAATGAATGCTGTGGTAACTTCACACCTACTCGTCTGTTTATATATAGTGTTGCAGGTAAGAAGGCGAAGCACCAGGATTTTTACACCAGGCGAACACCCGCTCGCACTCGCTGCGTGGTGGACCGCAGAGACCAAACAGTAACTCTGCAAGGCGGGGCCGCTGCACGCTGGGAAATTGAATCGTTTCTCGACAACGAGCTCAGGAAAGGTGTTTTTTAGACCTTCGGCGCTCCGAAGCTTAAGAGATTTTTTTTTCACGGATCAAGCTCGTTACGAAAAACGATCTAGCACCGCGAAAGGGGCTACTGTTGGGCCTATGCTTCGTCGCCGAAGGTCTTGTAGGAAAAAGCGGCTTTCGGCTGAAGCTGTTTGTATAAGGTGGCCGAAGGTTCCTCTTCATAAAGCTTCGGTATTACAAACCGACCTAAAGATAGAATGACCTTTTAGTCCATAAAGGTCTGAGTCAATGTTGTAAACTTTTATAAGGGGCATACTTGTAATTCCTCACAGGCTGCGCCCTGTGCCTATAAATAGTGAACAGTATTCCTTTGCTGTTCGGGCATTCTGATAATTGCAATCGCATCTTTCGGAATCCAACCTTTACCAAGGCAGAGGTATTATTGTATTCAATGATTCATCATATCAAATAAATATAGTACAATATAATTCATTTATGAATTATTCACCCTTTTTATACTCTTTATTCTACGTTGTCTTATAATATTTATTGAAATTTTATTACGAAGATTTAAGCTTCGTAATCATATTCTCGTTGACCTTCGTCTAAGGCTCATTATCCTCAAGGGAATAATGTTTCATGGACGAAGGACGTTAACATTTAACATTTTATGTTGCCTTGTTCTTAATTCATAGCATTTGAGAACAAGTCCCCAACAATCATCATCTTCTTCTTCTTCTTTATCATCTTCTTCTCCATATTCCTCTTCTTCTTCAGTTGAGGAACATGATCGAGGAGCCTTCTTCTTACCTTTCTTCTTTTCATCACATGCAAAAGCATATGGAGTTGATGAAGTGAGCTCCTCTTGACCATCTTTCGTGACATCTCAAATGCCACAATTTTTCTGATTACAAGGTTCAGGGTCATTTGGCTCAAATCCTCCAAGTTGTGAAGGATGGTCATGATGCTCCCACAATTTTGTTGTGGTAGAAGGGAAATGATCTGTCTCACAATGTTTGCATCACCTAGCTTATTAATTCCAATAGAATTAAGCTCATTAATGATAAGATTCAAACGAGAATATATATCTCTAACAAGCTCATTTTCTTTCACTGTAAAAGATTTATATTGATTTAAAACTAGGCAATGTTTTTTTCTCACGGACATTTGATGTGCCATCATGGAGCTCATGCAATTTTAGACAAATTTCATTAGTTGTTTTCAAAGTAAATACTTGATTAAAAATTTCCATGCTAAGAGATTCATACAAGCAATTTCTGGCTCTAGCGTTTAAATGAATTTCTTTCGTCACTCACGTTGAGCTTTTCGGGATTCTTAGGGGGTTTCATTCCATCGCGAGTGACTCTCCAAACACCTAGACCAACCGCTTCTAGGTAACAAGCCATTATAGCACTATAATAAGGAAAATTAGTGCCGTCGAAGTGTGGTGGCCTATGGGTATCCATCCCTTCCTCTAAAAAGCATAGGCTCGAATAGCGATTAAGCAAAAAGGGTCCTACCTGAGCCAAATCGGGCTTTGATACCAACTAAAAGGAACACGAACGCCTAAGAGGGGGTGTGAATTAGGACTTCTAAAATTCTCGCTAATCTAGGCCACAAATAATTCTCTAGAACAAAACCTATGCATATAACTACACAATAATATGCAAACTAGGTTTTGTCTAAGTGTTGCTATTTCTACCACATTTGAATTATGCAACATAAGTTCCAATCCTAAATGTTCTAAACTAGGAATAGACAGATTGAAACTTAAGTACTTAATGTAAATGTGGAAGCTAAAGAGCTAAGGTAGAGAATGCAAACTCCAGTGGACGCGCTAGTATTTTTACCGAGGTATCCAAAACCACACAAAGTTATGACTAATCCTTGTTGGTGTACGTACGCAAAAGGTAGCCATGCGAGGACCAAGCATCGTGATAGATAACTCCGTAGAGAGCCACGGGCCTTCCCCACGCGCAAGTGGTGTTCCACTTCTGGCATCCTCTCCGATGCTCCCCACCATCTTCACTATCGAGCTTTCAGCCGAAACGCCGCGAGCCTCATTCCCTCTAGTACACGATGACAGGCACACCACAAACGCGGTTGGTTTGCTCTCGCAAGACTCTCGCCCGGCTCCGTACAATATTACAATGGCTCATGCAAGAGCTAAGGGGTTTTCATGGGTTTTCTAACCTCACTCAACAAACTAGGAACAAACCTAGAGGAAGCGCTAAAGCGGTCTGACTAACCTAAGCACTTTGCAAAGCACATACACTAATCACTGAGTGATTCTATTGAGCACTTGGGTGTTGGAGCTATTGGAAATGTGTATGACCTTGCTTGGTATGTTGCTTGGGCTCCTACACCTTCAAATGGCTGGCTAGGGTGGTATTTATAGAGCCCCCATCCAAAAGTAGTCGTTAGAGGAAGGATGTTGTTCTACACCTCAACGGACCGGTCTGGTGACTCCATGTCAGCTAGCCATTGGCTTGTGACAGATTGTCTATTGCACTATAGTAGGTCCGGTATGCCACCCGCAAGGTCTGGTGCTGCCATGTCAGATAGCCATCGACAACTAGCCATTAAACCTCGGTCCGATGCACCACCGGACCGATCCAATGAACCAGCTGACAGCCAAGACTTTGATTCTTCTAGCTTCTGTTCTTGGGCTCTTTTGGTCTCGTGTCTTGGACTTGTGCTAAGTATTTGTATGTCTTTTGTGAGTCTTTTATGTCTTCTTTTGAGATGTTGCAATCTCAGAGCTTTAGTCCAATCCACTTCACATCAAGTGAACTATAAAACACAAACACTTGCAAAACATTAGTACACCGGTTATGTTGATCATCAAACACCAAAATAACTTACTCAAATGGGCCGGGGTCCATTTTCCTTACAAAGTTATCATTTTGAACCAGCTCTGACAAGTAAATTTGTATGTACATGTTCTGGATTCGGACGGTGTGCTTAGTGGATGCAATTTTTATACTCGTTCGGGCATAACGTCCCTACATCTAGTCTTTGGTGGCTCGTGCTACCAGCACCTTGTTGCTCAATTCTCATAGTAGGGGCTACAAGAAGGCAAGAGAGGGAAGAGTTCCTAGGTCTCTATGCGTTGTGGGTTCTAAGGGACTACATATTGAGGGTTGACAACCTAGCTAAGACGTGAGTGTTACTGTTAGGGTGTTGTGTTCTCTAGATTCGCCCCCTATGGGTCGCTGCCAACCCTCCCCTTTTTATAGACCAAGGAGGGGGTTGGTTAGAAGTGGCTTCTCATGGCAGGAGTTACTATGTCGTGGTAGAATTAAGTGTTCTACCCCTAGTAGAAACGTGTCTATCAGTATTTGCCTCAGTCGTCTGAGCTCTTTGACCGGGCCCTTTAAGTCTGGCTGCGGGTGGCGAGGGATTCAACCATCATCATTACTTTTCCATTGCTACACCGACCCTATACTTTGTAGCCTAAGCCTTGTCGGGGACCATAATTAGGGGTACCCCCAAGACTCCTAATCTCAGCTGGTAACCCCCATCAGCATAAAGCTGCAAAGGCCTGATGGGCGCGATTAAGGTCAAGGCTCAGTCCACTCAAGGGACACGATCTCGCCTCGCCCGAGCCCAGCCTCGAGCAAAGGCAGCCGACCCCGGAGGATTCACATCTCGCCCGAGGGCCCCCTCAAGCGACGGACACACCTTCGGCTCGCCCGAGGCCCAGTCTTCGCGGAGAAGCAACCTTGGCCAGATCGCCACGCCAACCGACCATATCGCAGGAGCATTTAATGCAAGGATCGACTGACACCTTATCCTAACGCGCGCTCCTCAGTCGACAGAACCGAAGTGACCGCAGTCACTTCACCGCTCCACTGACCGACCTGACAAGAAAACAGCGCCGCCTGCCCCGCTCTGATTGCTGTGCCACTCGACAGAGTGAGGCTAACAGCAGCTAAGTCCAGCCTTGGGTGCCATGGGAAGCTCTGCCTCGCCCGACCAAGGGCTTGGACTCAGCCTCGACCCCGGAAGACGGACTCTGCCTCGCCCGACCCCAGGGCTCGGACTCAGCCTCGACCTCGGAAGACGGTCTCCGCCTCGCCCGACCCCAGGGCTCGGACTCAGCCTCGACCCCGGAAGACAGACTCCGCCTCGCCCGACCCCAGGGCTCAGACTCAGCCTCGACATCGGAAGACAAACTCCGCCTCGTCCGACCCCAGGGCTCAGACTCGACCTCGACCTCGGAGGAGCCTTCGCCTCGCTCGACCTCGGGCTCGGACCCGCCACGTCACAGGGAAGGCCATCATTACCCTACCCCTAGCTAGCTCAGGCTACAGGGAACAAGACCGGCGTCCCATCTGGCTCGCCCCGGTAAACAAGTAATGATGGCACCCCGCGTGCTCCATGACGACGGCGGCTCTCAGCCCCTTACGGAAGCAAGGAGACGTCAGCAAGGATCTGACAGCCCCGACAGCTGTACTTCCACAAGGCTCAAGCACTCCTCCGACGGCCACGAGATCACATGAACAGGGCACCAAAACCTCTCCGGCTGCCACGACGGCATGTACTTAGGGCTCTAGCTCCTCTCTGCTAGACACATTAGCACACTGCTACACCCCACATTGTACACCTGGGCCCTCTCCTTACGCCTATAAAAGGAAGGTCCAGGGCTCTCGTACGAGGAGGTTGGCCTCGCAGCAGAACGGGCTAGCAGACAGTCTCTCTCTCTCCCTCTCTCACTCTCCCACGCGGACGCTTGTAACCCCCCTACTGCAAGCGCACCCGACCTGGGCGCAGGGCAACACGAAGGCCGCGGGTTTCCCCTTTCGCTGTTTCTCCCCTCTTCGTGCTCTGTCTTGCGCCGACCCATCTGGGCTGGGACACGCGGTGACAATTTACTCATCGGTCCAGGGACCCCCCGGGGTCGAAACGCCGACAGTTGGCACGCCAGGTAGGGGCCTGCTGCGTGTTGACGAACAGCTTCCCGTCAAGCTCCAGATGGGTAGTCTTCAGCAACCTCTTCAACCCAGGACGATGCTTCGTTTTGGGAGTCTGGAGTTCATGTCCCTCGACGGCAGCTACGGCATGATACTCCTTCCTCCGCCGCGCAACAACGACAATGGCGGCCGTCAGCCCGCCCGCCGACGGCGGAATCGACGACGTCTTCCCCTCGTGGCGGAAGAGCAACATCCGGGTCTGTCCCGTCACCTTCCCCGCCGACGGAGGAGGAGGCGGGGCAGGCATGGCCATGTAGGGGGCGGCACCTCGTCGGCTGCCGAGCGAGTCGGCGGCGCCGGCGCCCCAGCGGGCGACACGTCGGGCGTCGACCTCGCGTCTGAGACGAAGACGAGCGCCGTTTCCCCGCAACACGCCAACTCCAAGAAGACGGACGACGCCAGCATGCTCGCGAAGGACATGCTGGGCGTTAGCCTCGTACCTGAGACAACGGTGCAGTCCGCCCCTGACACGACTTCGTCACCACCCGTCGATCAAGAGGTACCGTCCGTTTCCCGTTCCATGCCTTTTAGATCCAGCTGCGACCCACCAAGCGACCCCGCTTCGGTGGACACTTTCGTAAAGGCGTGTCCAAACCCTCCGGGGTACCATATGTGGTCACCCTGGGACTGGCTGACGGCTGTCTCGACCTACGGGCCTCTGGGTTCCGAGGAAGATGACGAGCCTGACTCTGTTTGGGATTTCTCCGGGCTCGATAACCCCAGTGCCATGCGGGACTTCATGACCGCATGTGACTACTGCCTCTCTGTTTCTCCGATAGCAGCCATAGCCTCGGCGACGAGGACTGTGGCCCAAGTCGCGAATGCTTCCACGTCGATCTAGGGGGTCTCGACGAAGGCAACCATCTTGGTATGCCGGAGGACGGTGATCCCCCTAGGCCTGCACCTCGCGTTGACATCCTTCGGGAGCTAGCTGTGGTCCTAGTCCCTGTCGGGGGTCAGGACGCACAGCTCGAGCAAATCCGCGAGGTACAGGCCAGGCTCGACGAGGAAGCAGCACAACTTGTGCAGCTTCGGCAAAATATCGGGCAGGAGTGAGCAGGCCGAGCACAGGCCGGAGAAGCGCGTCACCTGGCCCAGGACGTCCAGCACCGCATCGCCGACGATGCCAGGGCAAGGCTGCCTCTGGCTTTCAGTGGGGTCGGCCAGAACCTGGCTGCAGCAGCGATACTACTCCGAGCGATGCCAGAACCATCCACCACCGAGGGGCGACGTATCCAGGGAGAGCTCAAGAATCGCCTGAAAGATGCCGCGGTCCGACGGGTCGAAAGCTCTGCCTCCCGAAGGCAGGGGTACCCCCTGGAGCATCGCGCCGCGACTTCCCGATTCATGCGGGAAGCCTCGGTCCACACCGGGCGAACGCGGAACTCAGCGCCTGCGGCCCCGGGTCGCCTCGGCAACAAGCACCACCGCCGCGACCGTCGAGCCCACCTCGACGAGAGGGTGCGCCGAGGCTACCACCCCAGGCGTGGGGGATGCTACGACAGCGGGGAGGATCGGAGCCCCTCGCCCGAACCACCCGGTCCGCGGGCTTTCAGCCGGGCCATACGACGGGCGCCGTTCCCGACCCGGTTCCGAACCCCGACTACTATCGCCAAGTACTCGGGGGAGTCAAAGTCGGAGCTGTGGCTCGCGGACTACTGGCTGGCCTGCCAGTAGGGTGGCACGGACGATGACAACCTCATCATACGCAACCTTCCCCTGTTCCTCTCCGACGCTGCCCGAGCCTGGCTGGAGCATCTGCCTCCTGCGCAGATCTCCAACTGGGACGACCTGGTCAAAGCCTTCGCCGGCAACTTCCAGGGCACATACGTGCGCCCTGGGAACTCCTAGGATCTCCGAAGCTGCCGCTAGCAGCCGGGAGAATCCCTCCTGGACTACATCTGGCGATTTTCAAAGCAGCGCACCGAGCTGCCCAACATCACCAACTCGGATGTCATCGGCGCGTTCCTCGCCGGCACCACTTGCCGCGACCTAGTGAGCAAGCTGGGTCGCAAGACTCCCACCATGGCGAGCGAGCTGATGGACATCGCCACCAAGTTCGCCTCTGGTCAGGAGGCGGTCGAGGCCATCTTTCGGAAGGACAAGCAGCCTCAGGGGCGCCAGCCGGAAGACGTCCCCAAGGCGTCCGCTCAGCGCGGCGCGAGGAAGAAGGGCAAGAAGAAGTCGCAAGCGAAACGCGACGCCACCGACGCGGACCTTGTCGCCGCCGTCGAGCATAGGAACCCTCGGAAGCCTCCCGGAGGCGCCAACCTGTTCGACAAAATGCTCAAGGAGCCATGCCCCTATCATCAGGGTCCCGTTAAGCACACCCTTGAGGAATGCGTCATGCTTCGGCGCTACTTCCACAAGGCCGGGCCACCGGCAGAAGGTGTCCGAGCCCACAACGACGACAAGAAGGAGGATCACAAGGCAGAGGAGTTCCCTGAGGTCCACGACTGCTTCATGATCTACGGTGGGCATGTGGCGAATGCCTCGGCTTGGCACCGCAAGCAAGAGCGCCGAAAGGTCTGCTCGGTAAAGGTGGCGGCGCCAGTCTACCTAGACTGGTCCGACAAGCCCATCACCTTCGACCAGGGCGACCACCCCGACCGCGTGCCGAGCCCAGGGAAGTACCCGCTCGTTGTCGATCCCGTCATCGACAACATCAGGCTTACCAAGGTCCTCATGGACAGAGGCAGCAGCCTCAACATCATCTACGCCGAAACCCTCGGGCTCCTGCAGATCGATCTGTCCTCGATCCGGGCCGGCGCAGCGCCTTTTCACGGGATCATCCCCGGGAAACGTGTCCAACCCCTTGGGCAATTCGATCTGCCCGTTTGCTTCGGGACTCCCTCCAACTTCCGAAAGGAAACCCTCACGTTCGAGGTGGTCGGGTTCCGAGGAACCTACCACGCAGTGCTGGGGAGGCCATGCTACGCCAAGTTCATGGCCATCCCCAACTACACCTACCTCAAGCTCAAGATGCCGGGCCCCAACGGGGTCATCACCGTCGGCTCCACGTATCGACACGCGTACGAATGCAACGTGGAGTGCGTGGAGTACGCCGAAGCCCTCGCCGAATCCGAGGCCCTCATCGCCGACCTAGAGAGCCTCTCCAAGGAGGCGCCAGATGCGAAGCGCCACGCCGCCAACTTCGAGCCAGCTGAGACAGTCAAATCCGTCCCTCTCGACCCCAGCAACGACGCCTCCAAGCAGATACGGATCGGCTCCAAGCTCGACCCCAAATAGGAAGCAGTGCTCGTCGACTTTCTCCGTGCGAACGCCGAAGTTTTTGCGTGGAGTCCCTCGGACATTCCTGGCATACCGAGGGATGTCGCCGAGCACTCGCTGGATATCTGAGCTGGAGCCCGACCCATGAAGCAGCCTCTGCGCCGATTCGACAAAGAAAAGCGCAGAGCCATAGGCGAGGAGATCCACAAGCTGATGGCCGCAGGGTTCATCAAAGAGGTATTCCATCCCGAGTGGCTTGCCAACCCTGTGCTTGTGAGAAAGAAAGGAGGGAAATGGCGGATGTGTGTAGACTACACTGGTCTAAACAAAGCATGTCCGAAGGTTCCCTACCCTCTGCCTCGCATCGATCAAATCGTGGATTCCACTGCTGGGTGCGAAACCCTGTCTTTCCTCGATGCCTACTCAGGGTATCACCAAATTAGGATGAAAGAGTCTGACCAGCTCGCGACTTCTTTCATCACACCCTTTGGCATGTACTGCTACATTACTATGTCATTCGGTTTGAGGAATGCAGGTGCGACATACCAAAGGTGCATGAACCACGTGTTCGGGGAGCACATTGGTCGAACGGTCGAGGCTTACGTCGATGACATCGTAGTCAAGACGAGGAAAGCCTCCGACCTCCTCTCCGACCTTGAAACGACATTCCGGTGTCTCAAGGCGAAAGGCGTAAAACTCAATCCTGAGAAGTGTGTCTTCGGAGTCCCCCGAGGCATGCTCCTGGGGTTCATCGTCTCCGAGCGGGGCATCGAGGCCAACCCGGAGAAAATCGCGGCCATCACCAACATGGGCCCCATCAAGGACTTGAAAGGAGTACAGAGGGTCATGGGATGTCTTGCGGCCCTGAGCCGTTTCATCTCGCGCCTCGGCGAAAGAGGCTTACCTCTGTACCGCCTCTTGAGGAAGACCGAGCGCTTCACTTGGACCCCTGAGGCCGAGGAAGCCCTCGGGAACCTAAAAGCGCTCCTTACCAGCGCGCCCATCTTGGTGCCCCCCGCTGCCGGAGAAGCCCTCTTGATCAGGTGGTCAGCGTCGCGATCGTGGTTGAGAGACGAGAAGAGGGGCATGCATTGCCCGTCCAGAGGCCGGTCTACTTCATCAGTGAAGTACTGTCCGAGACCAAAATCCACTACCCGCAATTCCAGAAGCTACTGTATGCGGTAATTCTGACGTAGCGAAAGTTGCGACACTACTTTGAGTCTCATCCGGTGACTGTGGTGTCATCCTTCCCCCTGGGGGAGATTATCAAGTGTCGAGAGGCCTCGAGTAGGATTGCAAAGTGGGCGGTGGAGATCATGGGCGAGACAATCTCGTTCGCCCCTCGGAAGGCCATCAAGTCCCAAGTCTTGGCGGACTTTATGGCTGAATGGGTCGACACCCAGCTTCCAGCGGCTCCGATCCAGCCGGAACTCTGGACCATGTTTTTCGATGGGTCGCTGATGAAAACAGGAGCGGGCGTGGGCCTGCTCTTCATCTCACCACTTGAGAAGCACCTCCGCTACGTACTGCGCCTCCATTTCCTGGTGTCCAACAATGTGGCCGAGTACGAGGCTCTGGTTAATGGGTTGCGCATCGCCATCGAGCTAGGGGTCCGATGCCTTGACGCTCGCGGCGACTCGTAGCTTGTCATCGACCAAGTCATGAAGAACTCCCATTGCCGCGACCTGAAGATGGAAGCCTACTGCGATGAGGTTCGGCGCCTGGAGGACAAGTTCTACGGGCTCGAGCTCAACCACATCGCCCAACGATACAACGAGACTGCGGACGAGCTGGCTAAGATAGCCTCGGGGCGGACAACGGTTCCCCCGAACGTCTTCTCCCGAGACCTACATCAACCCTCAGTCAAGACCGACGACACGCCCGAGCCCGAGAAGGTCTCGGCCCTGCCCGAGGTGCCCTCGGCTCAGCCCAAGGCGCCCTCGGCTCAGCCCGAGGCACCCTCGGCCCCCGAGGGCGAGGCACTGCGCGTCGAGGAAGAGCGGAGTGGGGTCCCGCCTAATCGAGACTGGCAGACCCCGTACCTGCAATATCTCCACCGAGGAGAACTGCCCCTCGACCGAGCCGAAGCTGAGTGACTGGCGCAGCGCGCCAAGTCGTTCGTCTTGCTGGGGGACGGGAAGGAGCTCTACCACCGCAGCCCCTCAGGCATCCTCCAGCGATGCATATCCATCGCCAAAGGTCAGGAGTTATTACAAGAAATACACTCGGGGGCTTGCGGTCACCATGCAGCGCCTCGAGCCCTCGTTGGGAATGCCTTCCAACAGGGTTTTTACTGGCCAACCGCGGTGGCCGATGCCACTAGGATTGTACGCACCTGCCAGGGGTGTCAATTCTACGCGAAGCAGACCCACCTGCCCGCTCAGGCTCTGCAGACAATACCCATCACCTGGTCGTTTGCTGTGTGGGGTCTGGACCTCGTTGGTCCCTTGCAGAAGGCACCCGGGGGCTACATGCACCTGCTGGTCACCATCGACAAATTCTCCAAGTGGATCGAGTTCCGACCCCTAAACAGCATCCGGTCCGAACAGGCGGTGGCATTCTTCACCAACATCATCCATCGCTTTGGGGTCCCGAACTCCATCATCACCGACAACGGCACCCAGTTCACCGGCAGAAAGTTCCTGGACTTCTGCGAGGATCACCACATCCGGGTGGACTGGGCCGTCGTAGCTCACCCCATGACGAATAGGCAAGTAGAGCGTGCCAACGACATGATTCTGCAAGGACTCAAGCCACAGATCTACAACGACCTCAACAAGTTCGGCAGGCGATGAATGAAGGAACTCCCCTCGGTGGTCTGGAGTCTGAGGACAACGCCGAGCCGAGCCACGGGCTTCACGCTGTTCTTTCTAGTCTATGGGGCCGAGGCCATCTTGCCCACAGACTTAGAATACGGTTCCCCGAGGACGAGGGCGTACGACGACCAAAGCAATTGAACCAACCGAGAAGACTCACTGGACCAGCTGGAAGAGGCTCGGGACATGGCCTTACTACACTCGGCGCGGTATCAGCAGTCCCTGCGACGCTACCACGCCCGAGGGGTTCGGTCCCGAGACCTCCAGGTGGGCGACTTGGTGCTTCGGCTGCGACAAGACGCCCGAGGGCGCCACACGCTCACGCCTCCCTGGGAAGGGCCATTCATCATCGCCAAGATTTTGAAGCCCGGAACATACAAGCTGGCCAACAGTCAAGATGAGGTCTACAACAACGCTTGGAACATCCGACAGCTACGTCGCTTCTACCCTTAAGATGTTTTCAAGTCGTTCATACACCTCGTTTACATACGCCAATAAAGTCTAACCATCAAGGAAGGGTCAGCCTTGCCTCGGCAAAGCTCGACCCTCCCTCGGGGGCTAGAAGGGGCGAACCCCCTCTGCGTCAAAATTTTCCTCGGAAAAGGTCTTTCTGCCAGAACATCTTTCGTGTTTTTCGACTACTTCGAAAGTGGAATCCTGAAAACGACGGAGTACACGTAAGCAGGCAAGGCCGACCGAGCCAAGGGACTCCTACGCCTCCGGTATACGGATACCTCACTCATCACCTTCTGTGATAAGTAACTCATGCTCGGATAAGCGATTCCGCTGACCGAACAAGTCTTATTGCTCGAAAACTTTTCTGCCGAAACGATTTTTCGTGCCTTCTCGACTATATCAATAACAGAATCCTACGGACGAGTAAGAGCACACGTAAGCGGCAAGGCCGACCGAGCCGAGGGACTCCTACGCCTCCAGGATACGGATACCTCACTCATCACCTTCCGCGAAAAGTAACTCTCGCTCGGACAAACAATTCTGTTACCGACAAATAAGTCCAGATACTCGAAACAAGGGGAAAAGAAACACAGCTTTACAACACGACGATGATATGTTTGGGCCTCGGAGGCCGCAAAAAACATACGCACACTACAAGATAAACTGTTCCTGCAGGATCAGACATCAGTGGGGGAGCAGCAGCACCCTCGGCGTCGACTCCACCTTCAGCGGAATCCGACCCGGCCTCGAACAGCAACACAGTCGGAGGATCTCCACCTCGAAGGAACCTGTTGGCACCACGCCTGGGCCATCGTCGCCGGGGTCTCCTCCGGGAACCCGGCCCGAGCAGACGGATCGACCGGCCGCTCCGTAGCCACAGCCAGCTGTCCCCCGAGGACATCAGCCCGGCTCGTGGCCTCGGCAACCCAACTCCGGCGTCGGTCCCGCCAGTGGATGGCCCGGCCAGGCTCCGGCCGACGAAGCTTCTTTTCGAGCCAACTCTGCCTCTGTCTGTGCTGGCACCGCTGCCTCTGGCTCCAGCTCATCGCAGAGCGACCGAATGTTCCTTTAACTAAGCAAGAGCAGCCTCGGGCGGCAAGGCCGACCGAGCCGAGGGACTCCTACGCCTCCGGGATACGGATACCTCACTCGTCACCTTCGCACGAGGCAACTCACAGTTGGTTAAGCGGTTCGGCTAGCCGACAGGTGAGTCCTAGTGCTCGAAATGAGGAAAAAACACGGCTTCACGCCAAAATACATACATGTTCAGGCTCCGACAGCCACAATGAACAGACACTGGCACTCAAGGTGCCATTACAAATGGAACTCCGGTTCCGCCCCCGCGGGTACGAACAACCTCCACATCGGAGAGCCTGCGGGGCGACAAACTCCTGGTGACTCGCCGGCGACCTCTGCAGCAGCAGCTATGGTCCCAGGACGGACACTGCTGCCGGAAGGCTCTCGTCTGCGTCCCCACTCAAGGGACGAGAACTAGATATTAAAGCCAAAGAGCCGGAGGTCGGTCCGCAGGTGGCGCTGACGGTCTAGACGGTGTGCAAGCTTTCTCCAGCTGCCACCACCTCAGCACCGAAGGCGGCGACCACCTGTCCGCCAACACCGCACCAGCGAGCGCCGACCGCCCCAAAGCGCACCGGTAGGTCCTCACTACCGTCTTCGCCGTGAAAGGGAGGACAGAGGACGGAATGTTGCACCCTGGCTGGGCAGCAACAGTTCGCCTTCCCCGGCATGGCTGGAGGGCGCCTCCTCCGCAGAGCTGGAGGATGGTTTCCACCCCGAGAAGCTGGAAGAAGAGGTGGCCCGCTGATCCGTGCGGGAGGTAGAGCTCCGACTCGCCTCGCTCTCCGCCCCAGCAAGGATGATGAAGATCCTTGAAGCTGAGGGCGGGGCACAGGTCGCAGCCCGGTTTGCTTCTCCCCACCATCAAATTGGTGGTCACTTTCTTGGGTGACCACCGGCAAGGGGATGCAGCGGGGCTGCCTGATGAAAATCCTTGAAGCTGAGCGATGGCTGAAAGGTACCAACTTCCGCGAAGTTGCGTTCCTCCGACGACGACAAGACGGAAGAACCGCGGGCGCTCCCCATCAGGGGGCTCGGAAGGTGGAAGGACGCGATGCATAAAGGGAGTGCGAAGACATGGTTGCCATCCAAGGGGGTCACCCTCCTTTTAAAGGCGACTCTCCCCACTTGCGTCCTCAGCCGTTGCGGACTGAGTCTTCACCAACATGCTCCAAGGTCCTCCCCCTAAGACACGGGGGCTGGGTCCCACGCGTCATGCAAGCTGGCCCAGGGCAGAAGAAGCCAAACCGCCGCGCACGGTGCGCGTAACTGCCCAGCGGTTACAAGCACTCCTCCCCTTTCGCCCAGACCAGCGGGTGAAAGGGCGGACCTTCATGCAGGCGGCATGCAACCACACCAAGGGGGCGCACCCTTTCGACTCCAACGCATCCAGCGTGGAGGCCGAGGCCCACACGTCATGTAACCGGCGCGCCAGTTACTACGTGCGAGAAGCTGCACCGCCACTTGCGCCAGTACTGCGCCTTCTCGACTGCGGAACCAGTGCCGCGACTCGAGGCGACCCAGCGCATGACCCAACAGTGCCAACCGAGCACATCGATCACGGGTCAGTCAGCCACGGGAGAAGGCGCGACGGTCAATATGGCCAAAAGTGGGCCGACAGAAATGGCGGCGGCAGGCGGGCGGAAGCAGCGGTCAAGTTGTCTGCAGGCTCACGTCCCCTCCTGGGACAGCGAGAGAGCCCTCTCCCACGGTGTCAAGACGACGCGCCTGTGTTCCGTTCCTCGAACGGCTCGTGCACGCACAACAGCTGCCCTGCAAACCACTCGTCCCGTCGCATTAACTCTGCGGCAGGGCAGGCGGCACCTTTGGCAGGCGAAGCAGGCGACGCTTCACCTCCGCCATAATGACCACGTCAAAAAAGGTGCGCCACGTCGTTCGATTTCGTATCGTTTTCCTCTTCCTATTTCTCTCTCTTGCTACAGAGACCGGGAAAGGGGATACTCCGAAAGCGATCCTTCTCCGCGAAGGAAGCGGGCCCCGAGCCCCCCTACTGATCAGAGGTTCGAAGGCTGGCCCCTCGGAAGGGTTCGACAGCCGCCTCAGAGCACTCGGGCCCCGAGCCCTCCTAGTGATCAGAGGTTCGAAGGCTGGCCCCTCGGAAGGGTTCGACAGCCGCCTCAGAGCACTCGGGCTCCGCGCCCACCACTGGTCAGAGGTTCGAAGGCTGGCCCCTCGGATGGGTTCAACAGCCGCCTCAAGCCACTCGGGCTCCGCGCCCACTACTGATCAGGGGTTCGTAGGCTGGCCCCCGAAGGGTTCGACAGCCGCCTCAGAGCACGCAGAGCGAGGGATGACTCTGGGTACGTCCGATACATGGCCGAGGCTGGGGCTACGCTCCCGAGGTACCCTAGGACATTTCCGAGACCAGCAGGAGCGATTCTGTAATGGAATCCCATCAGAGGGAGCATCGAGCCCTCGGACCCTATCAAACGGGACCGGGTCCGGCAAATCACCTGTAGGTACTTTTGGAGCGCGCCTCTGGGCCACTAGCCGACCCTTGTCGAACGGGGCACGGGCGTCCGCTCGGATCACCCGTTAGCAACTCACTGGAGACACCATGTTCGGCGCCCTCCGAGGGCAACATGGCGCTTTCCCCCCCTCCTCCTTGCACAAAGGCGACGCAGGGGCGTATGAAAAAAGCCGAGTCTGTCCTTGACCGTCCTCTCGCTCCGTGCGGAGGCTCGGGGGCTGCTCTCGCAAGCCCAGCTCCGGCCAAACCGTTGACAGCGTCAACATACCAGCCCGAGAACTTGGAACCTGACTATGCACCCAGGCTATGACCAGTTCGCATAAGGGAACAACTAGACCGGCCGAAGCATCACGAAACGCGCTAAGACCTCGAAGGAGTCAAACCACTCCTCCGAGTCCTCGGGGGATACACCCGGTGGGTGCGCTCGCGCGCACCCGCTGGAACGAAATGCAACCGAGAAAGGTCGGTCCCCTTGCAAAAAAGTGGGACAAAAGCCTCCAAGCGAGTATCAAAACTCCTTTCGAGGCTCGGGGGCTACTGTCGGGGACCATAATTAGGGGTACCCCCAAGACTCCTAATCTCAGCTGGTAACCCCCATCAGCATAAAGCTGCAAAGGCCTGATGGGCGCGATTAAGGTCAAGGCTCAGTCCACTCAAGGGACACGATCTCGCCTCGCCCGAGCCCAGCCTCGGGCAAAGCGAGCCGACCCCAGAGGATTCACGTCTCGCCCGAGGGCCCCCTCAAGCGACGGACACACCTTCGGCTCGCCTGAGGCCCAGTCTTCGCGGAGAAGCAACCTTGGCCAGATCGCCATGCCAACCGACCGTATCGCAGGTGCATTTAATGCAAGGATCGACTGACACCTTACCCTGACGCACGCTCCTCAGTCGACAGAACCGAAGTGACCACAGTCACTTCGCCGCTCCACTGACCGACCTGACAGGAAAACAGCGCCGCCTGCCCTGCTCCGACTGCTGTGCCACTCGACAGAGTGAGGCTGACAGCAGCTAAGTCCAGCCTCGGGCACCATGGGAAGCTCCGCCTCGCCCGACCCAGGGCTCGGACTCAGCCTCGACCCCGGAAGACAGACTCCGCCTCGCCCGACCCCAGGGCTCGGACTTAGCCTCGGCCTCAGAAGACGGTCTCCGCCTCGCCCGACCTAGGGCTCGGACTCAGCATCGACCCCGGAAGACAGACTCCGCCTCGCCTGACCCCAGGGCTCGGACTCAGCCTCAACCCCGAAAGACGGACTCCGCCTCGCCCGACCCCAGGGCTCGGACTCAGCCTCGACATCGGCAGACGAACTTCGCCTCGCCCGACCCCAGGGCTCAGACTCGACCTCGACCTCGGAGGAGCCTTCGCCTCGCCCTACCTCGGGCTTGGACCCGCCATGTCACAGGGAAGGCCATCATTACCCTACCCCTAGCTAGCTTAGGCTACGGAGAACAAGACCGGCGTCCCATCTGGCTCGCCCCGGTAAACAAGTAATGATGGCACCCCGCGTGCTCCATGACGACGGCGGCTCTCAGCCCCTTATGGAAGCAAGGAGACGTCAGCAAGGATCTGACAGCCCCGACAGCTGTACTTCCACAAGGCTCAAGCACTCCTCCGACGGCCACAACATCACATGAACAGGGCGCCAAAACCTCTCCGGCTGCCACGACGACATGTACTTAGGGCTCTAGCTCCTCTCTGCTAGACATGTTAGCACACTGCTACACCCCCCATTGTACACCTGGGCCCTCTCCTTACGCCTATAAAAGGAAGGTCCAGGGCTCTCGTACGAGGAGGTTGGCCGCGCGGGAGAACGGGCTGGCGGACAGTCTCTCTCTCTCCCTCTCTCACTCTCCCACGCGGACGCTTGTAACCCCCCTACTGCAAGCGCACCCGACCTGGGCGCAGGGCAACACGAAGGCCGCGGGTTTCCCCTTTCGCTGTTTCTCCCCCCTTCGTGCTCCGTCTCGCGCCGACCCATCTGGGCTGGGACACGCGGCGACAATTTACTCGTCGGTCCAGGGACCCCCCGGGGTCAAAACGCCGACAAGCCTAGGCCTAGATCATTGTGTTGTGGGTCTTGTAAATCACCAGTGGACTTAGGCCTAGGCTTGGTAGGCCATAAGTGGGTCACAGGCATACGACCTCATAGGTCATGTGTGGGATTCTAGCTTGGGTTCGTAGGTCATGAGTGGAAGGAGGACTGACTTCTTTGCCATCGCTTGGCGCTAGTTGTATTTAATGTGGTCAGTCATTTATTACTGGCCAGTCCTGGGACGGGTGTGAAATCCACTCGATTAGCTTTCTCTCGGTTTGCCCAACCCCCTTCTAGTCCCACCTTGCTCGACCACGAGCTTGGTGCCTTGGGGTTACTCAGGGGCAGGTCCTTACGAGGCGTACTCTTCCTCCGTCCTTCCTCTGACTCGTGGGTCACAGTGGCCTATGGATCTTATACCCGATAGAAGTACGAGGTAACAACAAAGATGATGAAGCAAGTTGTAAGTGTGGCTAATGATAGAGCATATGAGGATATTTACCAATGTTTGTGTATGAAGGAAAAATGAGAAAGGTGCATATAAGATGTCTATGGTTTGTGAGAGAAAGATAGGGGACTTCAAGCAAGTTAAGTGCATTAATGATAAAACAAAACACCTTGGTGAAGGAAGATGATATTAGACATAGATGGCAAGAATATTTTGTCACATCATTCAAAGGGGAGAATGGGACACAAACTTTCAGTTGGATGCTCTTTTGATGACACCAATAGGCGCTTTGTGCACATGATCTAATAATATAAGTTTAGATAGGCATTTAAAGGGGTGAAGGGGGTACGACGATCAACCCTGATGGCATCCTAATCGAGGCATAGAGATGCTTTGGATACATATCTATAGTATAGATTTCTAAGTTGTTCATCCATATCTTCTAGTCTAACAAGATGCCTAACAACTGGAGGAGGAGTATATTGATATCGATCTATAGGAACAAGAGAGATATTCAAAGTTGTACTAATTACTAGGGAATTAAGTTGATGAACCATACTATAAAGCTATTGTAGAGACTTATCGAGCATTGTTTGAGAGGAACAATGGGGATCTCTATGAACCAATTTGGCTTCGGGCTTGAAAGGTCAACCATGGAATCCATTTTATTAATAAGGTAAGTGATGTAAAAATATAAGGAGAAGAAGGACCTACACATGATTTTTATTTACTTAGAGAAGTATTATGCAAAATACTAAGAAATATTATGTAGTGGGCTTTGGATAAAGAAAAAATTCTAGCAAAGTATGTTTGACTAAACAATGTTGTGACTAGTGTTCAAACAAGTGACAGAGACATGAATACCTTCAAGATTAGAATAGGACTACATCAAGGGTCAGCTTTGAGCCCTTACCTTTTTTTCCTTGGTGATGGATGAGGTCATAAGGGACTTACAAGGGAATATCCCTTGGTGTATGCTTTTACAAATGTTGTATTGATATTTGATCAAAGTCAGTCAAGAGTAAATAGGAAACTAGAGTTTTGGCAAGAGAACTCTAGAGTCTAAATGTTTTAGAGTTGGTAGAATTAAAACCAAATATATGATGTGTAACTTTGGTAGTACTATATATGGCGAAGGAGATGTTAGTTTGGAAGGTCTATTGCTTAAGGATACCTTTCAATATTTAGGATAAATGTCACAAAGAGATGGGGATATTGATGAAGATTTTAGTCATAGAATCAAAGCATGGTGGGGAAGTGGCACTAAGCATATAGCATTCTATGTGACAAGAGGGTACCTCATAAGCTAAAAGGAAAATTTCATAGGATGATGATTGGATTTGCTATGTTGTATGGTGCAGAATGTTGATCTACAAAAAGATGACATGCTCAACAAATAAGTATTATGAAAATACTTATATTTATTATGGGAATACATATACTAGAAGGCTTTATTATTTGCATACCTAATAAAAACTACTTATATTAAAGTATATATTTTTTCTCTTTGTTTACTTTCAAATAGAATAGATATAATAGATACTTGTAGTTGAGAGCACCTAGAGGGGGGGGGGGGTGAATAGGTGATCATGCAAAATTAACAAACTTGATCTAGAATGAGAGTTAGTGCAATATAACTCAAGTTTGAGTTAAGAAGAAGAAAAAAAGTGCCCTTCACTAGATTGCTCTTTCAAGATCTAAATTAAACTAAGAGCAATATCACAAATGAATATGGAGAAGAGATAAGATCATAAGAATGTAAATGCAAAGAGACACAACGATTTTATCCTGTGCTTCGGACAAGCCTGAAATGCTTGCCTACATCCACGTTGTGGTGTCCATATGGACAAGGGTTGCTTTTAATCCCTCTCAAGTGATCACGTAGATGGAACTTGAGTGCCACAGTCTTTCTTATCGCTTATATTCCCATTCGTAAGGAATCTTCACAATTTGAAGTCTCTTGCAACCTTACACAAAATTGAAGTTACAACTCAAATAGCACAAGAGAGATGTAGAACACACACAAGAGCAGCAACACATTGCTAGAAAGCAGATCAAATGAGCGCAACAACAAGAATCACAAGAATGGCTTCAAAATGGTGCTCAGATCTCACTAGAATCACAATATCGTGTTGTGACAGAGTGCCGGAGAGTTGAGTTGCTCTTGGAGTGCTTGGGTGCTGAACAAGGTCGCTAAGGGGGGTCCTATTATAGCCCCAAATGAGCCCTAGTCGTTGCTCCTTTCTTGCAAAAACATGCCAAAGCTGGCTGACTGCGGGTGGACCGGACCAATCTGGTGCAGCACCAGATCGGGTCCATGTGCTCCCAATCCAGGATCTGATTGGGTGCTATCCTTTAGTAGCGGGCACCAAACCAGTCCAGTGCGCCATTGGACCGAGCACCATGTCAGCTAGACATTGGCTCACCAACGCGCGCCGACGCCCGTCCATTGGATGCAATCTGGCATGCCAGCGAACCATGAACAATGGTGGTCCGATGTCTTTTAAAAGTAAAAACCCAAGACTGCCAAGTTTAGCGATACAGGTAGTCGGGTGCGCTAGGCCGCCCATCGGCCAAGTCCTGCGCCCCAAATCCGATCTGTTGAGACCTAGACCAGCACACGTTAGGTTCTTTTGAGCCTAAGTCCTCCAATATTTTTGGGCTATTCATGGGAGCTTCCCTACAACTTAGAAAAACATAGTTAGCACATAATCTAATTGACTAAGTGTGGGAAACTCACCTCTTTGGTATAGTGGCCATGGCTGGGCATGCCCTAGAGCATGCACACTGCCATAGTGCCACGTTGGTGCCACACCATGGATTACCTTGGAATAATAGCTATGGAGTGGGCATGATGCTAACAGAACTACACCCACTGTGTCGAATAGGCACAAATCATCATCTGACTCCACCAACTCCTTGACCAACCATGACATCGGTGGCTAGCCACGCGGTGAGTCTGGAGCCCTTCCCATAATAGGGGTCGTTGTGGTGGTCCTAGAACACGTGGCATGCCGAGAGACTAATAGGCTAATGCCTAATGGAGCCTAGGGTGTGGCAACCCCTATGTTGGGGCCTTACTCTTCCGAAGGTCCTCAAAAACACGAGTAACCATTTGTTTCTAGCATAATATTGAATATTATAGGAGCTTCATCATAAATAAAGGTTCGTGATGGGAGTCTTCTCTGCCGAAGGTCCTTAAGACGAAGATACAGCCAGAAAATGACAATGATGAATACCAAAGCTATAGCCGAAGAACAACAACTTCGGCTTAAAGTGGTGACGAAGATCAAGCATGATGCTGAACCGAAGAGGAAAAGACTAGCTAGTCCCTAATGATTTATGTTACAATTATGAGCATATGTTAAGGTCATAAATGTATTTTTACCGGGCTACGTCCCACACCTACAAATAGGTGAACAGTACCCTCATACTGTTCATGCGGAATTGTAATCGCTCTTGCATCAACACTTTCAAACAAAGTCGAAGGTACTCATGTAATATTAACTTTGTTAATATTCATCTGCATATCATGAAATGAACATATAAATGAATAAATGAATTAGATATATTATCTCTATTAATTCCTATCTTTGCAAATCATGAAGGTATGTCCTTCGTGACCTTCGTCCGAAGATCACTATATTCGAAAGGAAATAATGCTTCAAAGGACAAAGGTCCTTAATATTTAACAATTGTGTTGCCTTGTTCTTTAATCACAACATTTGAGAACAAGTGACCAACACCCTGGGGCCCTTCTTGGTGGTTGACGGAGCGATTGCACGAAGGAGTCCAACCTGGGGTCTGGAGGCCTCCTATGGGGTCTAGGTCCTTGTGGGGCCCTGGGCACAGATGGATCCACTTGATGTAGAAGGGAATGTCGGGGACCTGGAGCCCTCTCGGATGAGGTCCAGGGCCCCCAGCAGGTTCCTAAAACCACATGGCAGTACAAGACCCCGCTTTTAGGGTAGTGAAGGTCGTTGCAGAAGGAAGCCTGATGAATGCATATGTGGCGGGCAACCTCCTTATATTAACACGTAGCAGGGAACCTGGCCACACACTCTCCATGTCCTTTTAAGAGGGTCTTATCGACCTAGCCTGCCTGAAAGTTGGGATCCATAGCCTGCCTTCTCCATGTAGGCCTAGTTTCATTGTAGCGCCTGGGGTACCCGTACCTAGGAGCAATAACAATATGAATTTAAGATATATAACCTCCCGTTGCACTTCTTGTTTGACATCATGAATTTATAGATTGGCTTTCAATATTAGTGGAGTTTTTTTCAAAATTTTCTACTTGTTAAGTAAGAATTCTAGTGCTTTTTATCCTTTATTCAAAATTTATATTATTACTAAAAACGAGTTTAGGTTCTAATAGTATTACTTTCACATGTTAAGTTGATACTCAACATGTTTAATTTGCTAAAAATATGGTTATAAATGTGTAGTATTATATTGTTTGAAACAAAGTACTTAAAATTAAATTAACAATATTTATATGACACAATGTTTAAGTTAAAATATGTAAATTTATTTAAAATGATAACTTATTGTTGGGGGCCTATTATGCCAAAGGTCCTCATTTAACTTTTATTTTGAAACAAACAAGTGTGTTTCAGGTACACCATTATCGTTGGACGAAGCTGACCTTCGACCAAAGCAATGTGTAAGGAAGCTTCACCTGTAAGCGCAAGTAGCGAAGGTGTGAGCTGAAGTCAGTAGCTTTGGCAAAGGAGAAAGGATTCGAACGCAAAACAATGGAGGGAAATAAGTCCAAGACTTGCACAACAAAAAAGAAAGGGAAAAGACAGCAATGACCATGTATCATTTGTGAATCATGTATGTAAACCCTATGGGTATGTATGTAAGTTCCTACAAAGCTTTTCAACTTTCCTATCAATAGGTGAACAGTGCATTGCATAAAGTACACTTTGGAAGACTTCGTTTTGCTTAGCATTTGAAGCACCTTCTGCTATTTTGTACCAAGAAGTCGAAGGTATGTATGTACATTGGTTTAACACGAAGAGAAATGAAAAAAATCCAAAGCATTTGAGATGAGTTTTATACCCTGTTACTTATGGTCACCTTACTTAATTCTATTTTACCTTCGTCTATCATAAAAATCTTTGTCCTCAAGCTAATACTTAACTTGAGGACGAAGGTTTATACCTCTTGTGATTGTGTTGCCTTGTTTTTGATGCTACAAAGCTATTGAAAACAAGTGACCAACATTGGATTCCAACCTTCGGTGATCTCACGACCACAACAACAGCTCACATCATGCCACCGAAGAAGGCAATAACAACTAGCTCCGTCCTTAGGACCTTGGACACCAACCAAGGGGATGAAGCTCTCCTCAGGGAGGCAAGAAACCAAAAGAGGAAGGCTATCAACCTAGAACCACAAGACGAGTAACTTGATCAAGAGATTGATAACCTCGAAGCAATCCACCAGCAGTTGGAGAAGCACAGGGAGAAGGTGCTTCATCTTTCTGAACTTCAGAAAAAGATTGACGAATCAACTAAATAAATGTGCAACATTGAAGCGTAAGACTAGAACAACTATAGGGACCAGAATTACGAGGGCCTCAATCATGACAATCTTTGTCATCAACCAGTCAACTTCCAAGATTTCCTCTACGATGAAGCTTCCCCACTAACACCAGAGCTGCAGGCGACACCCTAGCCACCGCTATACAGGCCTGCACACTACAAATGTATGATGGCCTAACTGATCCAAAGCAATTCTCTATGAGGTACGAAGCTACCATATCTTCATATGGTGGTAACTCAGCAGTCATGGTGAAGTCCTTCGTCATGGCGATCAGGAATGTGGCCTAGACCTGGTACTCGTCGCTTTGACCAAGAACTGTTACTTCATGGCAGAAATTGAAGGCAATGCTCCTCACCAGCTTCCAAGGCTTCTAGTCAAAGCCAGTCACTGCACAAGCTCTGTTTTAGTGTACTCAGGATCCAGACGAATACCTTTACTTGTTTGTTTGAAGATTCCTTCGTCTTCGAGAAAAAGCACCAGCAGTCCAAGACGACATTGTCATCGAAGCCATGGTTAAGGGGCTTAGACCAAGACCAGCAACCCAATACTTTGCAAGAAAGCCTTCACATTCTCTTGAGAAATCGCTGTAGAAGAGGGACGAATACATAAGGGCTGACAATGATTTCCACCAGAAAAAGGAGGAGTTACATAGATACACCGAAGCAGCCAGAGGCTTCGGGGGAAGGTTCCACCGTAGGCATGTTCAAAGCATTCACAATCCGATGCAGGGTGAAGAAATGATGGCCCAGTCGTAGGGTCAGTAGGGCCAGTAGGAAGCAAGCCCTCAGCAGCAATGAAGCTCTCAGCAACAACCTTCGCATAACACGTTTCGTCCACCTGCTCCGAGAGGCAGAAGGGGAGGTCGAAGTTTCAGTGGCAGGTTCAATGCACCTCCAAGGATGCCATTCTGCTTGTTTTATGGTGAGTACAAAGGCCACGTCACATGGACATGCCATCATACAATCAACAAGCAGAAAGAACTTGCTTTGTCAGCTACTCAATCCTCCCAGTCCAAGGAGGCGTTCAGTACATCTTCCAATTGTTCGCCTTATGTCCAACATTACGTCCAGCCTCAGTTACAGAAGCCAAGTCTAAATTTACCTTCAGCCTCAAACACTTCAAGCAATCAGTGATGAGCGCATGGTCATCATCTACCTCCTTCATCCTAGGACCAAGTTCCCACTGGTCACCCCAAGTTCCCAGTGCAAGATTTGCAACAACGGGACAAAAGCGAGGGATCCAAAACTTGTACCGTCAACAGTATGGTCTAGGAAACAAAACATATATACTAAAGACCCCAAGGGGTTGGGTAATGAAGACCCGAAGCTATTAAGAAGAAGCTATTTTACATTTACGTATTTAGAAAACTCTTTATATTATGCAAATCAATGTAATAAGTGAGTTGGCACCTTCGAGTGCAATGACGAAATTATTCATTCACCTAAGTAATGGTGAAAAAGCTCTGAAGTCATTCCTAAGGGAATGCAGAGCTACGACTCATTCACCTAAGTAACGGTGAAAAAGCTCCAAAGTCGTTCCTAAGGGAATACAGGGCTACAATTCATTCACATAAGTAACTGTGAAAAAGCTCTGAAGACATTCCTAAAGGAATACAGAGCTACAATTCATTCATCTAGACATCGGTGGCGTAAATTTAGTTTACTTCGAAACTATCTTTGCAAAGAAGCGTTCTTTTGTAATGTGTGAAATGAAGGTAAGGTGGTTTTCGCCTTCGGCTCAAAAACATGTGTTAAATAAACTTCCACATATCACAAAAGAAAGTGCATTAGCGAAAATGAGGCAAAAAGTAAGAATATATTACAGGTCACTTTAAAAGTTTTTAGTGTTCGAGCACTTCGTACCAACAAAATATTAGAACAAAGGATCATTGTTCTTTACATCATTTTATTGATTTTCTTTATGACCCTGCATCACTTCATCATATATTTGTTCATAAATTTAGAGAACAACATTGTCTACTACCTTCTTTGTAGCCCTGGCAGCTACTACTTCTGCTTCAATAACAACATCCTTAGCTTCGGCTTCAGTATGCTTTACTTCAATAATCACTTGTGAAGTAGAGACTTCTCAGCAAAAGTTAGAAAACAACTGTCAAAGCTTGGGCTTTAGTATGCTTTTCTTGCCTTGCTGTTTCCTTCTAATATCTATAGCATTTTAGCCGCCTGTCATGCCTACAAAAAAGTTTGAAAGTCACAATGTGCATATGCCTTGTACAGGTAAGACGAAGGTAACAGAATACAAACCTTCTCCCTGTTCTTTGTAGACTCTTCGATGCTAATCTCCTTTCTGCCTTTCTTCCATATATCAGATAAGAATTTTTTAGACCACTCCAAAGCCTCGACGGTTGACCTTCAGACATGGTTGACAGAAACTCTGAAGTCAGGGTTGGTACAAGTCCTCAAACAATTACACCTAGCTTTTAGTAGAACCAAAGCAGTGCTTCAGGCGCCTAACCATGCGCAGTAGTCCTCTCAAGCTGAGAGAACGTTTTTGTAAGCAGGAGTTTCACTAAGTACCCACCGCATCAACCCTTCTAGGTCTCCATCCGCAAAATTTCTCCCAAGAGGTAGCCCAACAGAAGCAAATGTCTTTATCAATTCATTGTAGCACCTGTTGCCAAGGGTGTAGCAGTTTGTCACCAAAATCTGATAGTTCTCATTAAGTTGTCTTTCATGTTTACTTCATCTTTGAGATCATCTATCTTCACTTGAGTAGCACTGAGGTTAATGGCTGCTTTGGCAGATGCTTGCCCTATCTTCTTTGTTTTAGCCTTGAATTCCTCTTTTACTCGTTTTAGTTTAGCCTCGAGCGACAAAATTTGATTGTCATTTTTAGCACTTGAAGCTTCGAGCTCTGATACTTTCTTCTTCATTGTTTCTTTGAGCTTGCTCTTCTCTTCATATATAGCCTGAACTTTAGTTCGACTTTCAATCTAATTTTTTTCTAGAATCTTGAATGATTTCTCCTTCTCCTTGCAGTCGAACCAAAGCCTAGATACTTTAGACCTAAGCCTAATTATCTCTTTTTGGGCAGCCTTTCCCTCAACATTTCTCTTGTTTTTTAGAGCCTTGCTCAGAAACAAGCCTCATGAGAAGTAAAAAAGATAACTAAGTATTGTATCAACATAACTCGAAGTCTAAAAGTAAAACCAATAGAAGTTACCTTCATATGCGTGTAAGCCAGGTAGTCAGAGAAATATTTGGAGAACATGGTTGAGAGCATGGCCTCTAGCTTCAGAAAACCAATATTGTCCGCCATGTGACGACACACTTCTGTCGCCAGGTTATCCCGACAACAATACAAATAATTGTCTAGCCCTCCCCCAGAGATGGTGGACCCCGAAGGGTATCCAAGTTTTTTAGCGTAGCCAATAGCTTTGACCAGCTGCTTTGCACCCATAACCTTTCCAGCAGCATGGTGAACCTATATCTTTAGCCACCCAACTCTTGATCCAAAGGCCCCTCACCAAGGGGTGTATCATTTTCAATAGCCTTTTTGTCCTCTTCAATTTTTGTAGGCCCTTTACCTTTATCCTCTGCCACCACACGCTTTGAGGACCCTATCTTCTCCTCGGCTGTAACAATTCTCCTCAGACTTCTTGATATAGTCACGTCTGTAGCAGGAAACATAACACCCTTCAGTGCTAGAATTGTATCAACAATTACCTTTTCCTTAGACCCCCCATGCATCAATATCGAAGAATGAGCTCATTACTGGAGCTATTCGTTCTTCCTCTCCCTCACTTTCTGAGAGCGACTTCAAAGGAACGGCCTTTAGGGCTATCAAAGTGATAGCTCCTCAATCTTTGCCTCTTCGGCTTCCGCAAGAGGAATTTCCTTAGGTATGACCGACACCTCAGCTTCAGGTACAACCTGAAAAATTGAAAATGTCAATAGTTTAACGTAGCAAGTTTATAAGTGACATGATAGATTTAAGAAAGCCCTTTGTACCAGAATTTCCTCCGAAGCTTGAAGTGTTGACCCAACCCGAATCTTTGGAACCTTGCTCCGCTTCGTGGTCACTTTCACTTTCTTTTCTTTGAATCCTTAACCATGTCAGGATAGTTGGGATAAAAGAAGTCGATAGCATCGAAAACATGGTTTAATCGGTGCCTTTTCCAAGCCGCAAAAGCCCATTACAGAGCTTCGGCCTCTGGTTTACTATAGTTACCAAGTACTTCATTGCATTTTGCCTCAATATAATCTAACCATCCATCACTAGGCTTCTCAAACTCATCTTCGAACTTATATTTGTAGCGAAGTCTGATTAATCCAGGCTCTGTGTCCGAAGCATCTTTTTCAGACATCTTCGGTATCTCACATTCAGCCCTTAGTGGCCATATCTTAAATGCTAAAAACTCCTGAACAAGGTCCCTTGTCCCAATCTGTGTACACACAACATTGAAAGCAACAATAGCAGCCCGAGCTTCAAAGTTGATATGACATGTTGGTTTCTTATATTCGGAGCATGTGATAATAGGAGTCTGGATGGTTCATTTTATATCAATCCGCTCATTCAAATCATTCTTCATGTAAAACCATTCTCTTGGCCATTCATTCGGCCATTGCTTCGATATGTAGAACCGAAAATGTTGTACCCCTCCGATAAGCGAAGTTATAACAACCAAAGTTGTTGTGAAGGCCTCAAGTTGCCTTCGTTTGAAAGAGCAACTCATGGATTTAGCTGAAGGCTTCACAGGAAGCTTCAGTATCAAGCTCAACACCCTGACTCCGTATAGCCCAAGTAAAACTCCTAAACACACTGTGATGTTCGGTGTAAGTTGGTAAAGGTATATGTTAAACCTTTTTTAAAATAGCAACTGATGAAGGTGCCAAGGTCATCTTAGTAGCAGACTACTCTCCGGCCATTTCTAACGAAAAAGTGTGTTTTCAAACCAGCCTATCTGGTTTGAAGGTAGAAAAACGCTAGATGCATCAAGCTTCGGGAAGGTGTTTTCGGACCTTCGGCGCAAGGCCTCCCAATTTCTTTTGTTTTGCGATCTAAGCTCGTTATGAAGAAACGAACTCATTTCGCAAGGGGCTACTATTGGGGGTTTATGATGCTGAAGGTCCTCATTTAACCTTCACTTCCACACAAACAGGTGTGTTTTAGGTACACCACTATCGATGGATGAAGCTGACCTTCGGCTGAAGCAACGAGTAAGGAAGGATCGCCTCTACGCATAAGTAGCGAAGGTGTGAGTCGAAGTCGGTAGCTTTGGCAAAGGAGAAAGGCTTCGAATGCAAGACAATGGAGGAAAAGAAGTCTAAGACTTGCGATGCAAGAAAGAAAGGGAAAAGACAGCAATGACCTTGTATCATTTGTGAATCATGTATATGAGCATGTATGTAATTTCCTATGAAGCTGTTCAATTTCCTTATAAATAGGTGAACAATGCCCTTCATAGAGTACCTTTTGGAATGGCCTCAACTTCATTTTTCTAAGCATTCAAAGCACCTCGTGCTATCTTGTAACAAGAAGTCGAATGTATGTATATACACTTGTTTAACATGAAGAGAAATGGAATAAAAATGTTAAGGCATTTGATATGAGTTTTATACCCTGTTATTTATGGTCACCTTACTTAATTATATTTTACCTTCATCTCTCATAAGAGTCTTTGTCCTCAAGCTAATACTTCAGAGAAGTACTAACTTGAGGACGAAGGTTTATACCTCTTAACATTGTGTTGCATTGTTTTTGATGCTATGAAGCTATTGCAAACAAGTGACCAACAATTAAAAAAGTTAATGATAAAGAGTATTAATATAAGTTAAAGTGAATTGTTAGTGATTGTTATGTGATTTGTTAAATAAACATTTTTCATACTTCATAATCTACTAAAATACGTATTTATCATATTATACACATGTTTACATGGTATGAAACATAATATTATGATTATTTAATTTTATAGTTATAGAAGTATGTAGTTTAGAAATATATGTACCATACTTTATGAATATTTGTTTATTTTTAATAACATATATTAGTATTTACACTTATATTTAATATTTTTATTTTTCTAACAATAGAAGTATATATAAATATAGTGTAATATTATCTTTAATAATGAAATATATGGGCAAACTAGGCATTTGGAAGCAAAGTATTTTAGGAGTTTTAAGGTGAAATCATGTTATTGAAGAATACCATGGCATTTTTTGCCAGGAGGTGTTCGACTTCCTTGTAAAAAAATCTGTTTTGAATATCATAGTTTTGTAGATACCATGATAATTTTGGATTATTTGAAACTCCACTCTAACCTAAAGTTTTTTTTCTGTGACTAGCTTTTCGCACATGTATACTAAATACCATGGTTTGAGATACTTTGTCTCCAAACAAGTATTGCTTGAAGTGATGTAAAAAAATAATATGTTTGTGTAATGACATTTTAAAACCATAGTATTCTAAAATCGTAGTTTTGAAATACTTTGCTAACAAACACGCCCTAGGTGGTTACTTTTCACCATCTTTTGTAATGACAAAGATGAATAATTTATATAATTGTTAGCAGGGTGTTTTAAATTATGTTAGATGCAATGGTATGTGGTTATTTTCAATTATGTTTCACAATGACAAAGATATGTAATTCAGATGAAAATTTATGGTGTCTTTTGAATTATATTGCATAATAATAGATGTGGATAATTTATATATAAATGGAGTTATTTTGAATTGTCATGTGTAATGGTATAGGTGTAATTTAGATGAAAACCTAGTAGGTTACTTTATATATTTTTATAATGGTAGAGATGGATATTATTTTTTCTAAATTATAGTAAATCTAATTGTTATTATCGATTTTGATGATCATAGTCTAGTAAATTGAAGGTTAGATGTTTCTTATTATTGTGAGAATTCTAGAACTTTTTTAGCATATTGTTTGAGAGCAAGTGTAATGGAGGGGATTGAGGGGGTCAAAATCACTTACTATAAAATTTTTAATAGTAAGAGATTTTGGTCCCTCAATCCCCTCTATTACCCTTGGTCCCAAACTAGCCCTAGTTTGGGAGCTAAAAAGTCAGAGTGAATTCTATGAGTTAAATTCCCCTTCTTATTCAATTTTAAATATATAATAAGAGGAATTTAATCTCTTCAATCTCCTTCGATTTTCTGGCTCCCAAATTAGCCTAAGCGGTTAGCTAAACCCTACCACTAAACTCCCACCTAGCGAACATGTTGAACACTTTTGTTTGCCGTGTAAAATACCACATCCAGAATTAAACGATCCCTTTGCAGGCTTGCAGCCACTTTCTCTGAGGTCCATCGGTTCTCTTCTTCCACGCATAGGAGTTTGGCAGAAAGGCGCGGATGAACGTGAGGCCTTCCATCAAAGATCACGTCCTTTCTGAGATAACAAAAGAATTGAAGAGAAATCTAACTGAAGTATATATAATACACTAGCAGTTGACTAGGAAGAATCTACACACGAGGTCCAGATAGCCATCTCTAGTAGGTCATTCAATACACAATACACATAATGCGATCTAACCTTAGAAGAATTATTAACAAATGAACTATAGGATGTATCTGCACAAAGTGTTTTTGGAATTGAAACCCATAAAAAGTAAGCTAGGTAATAGAGATTAGATCAGGATGCGCATGGCTGGAAATCACATTGCACAGGAGCAACAGGCTACAACTAGCAACAAATATGCTCCATCAAGCTATATGTTTTGCATATCTCTATCCTGTTAGCTTTACATACTTAATTAAACTAACTACAACTGCCAACTGGAAATATTTTGAGCAAAAGACAACTAGCCATAGGCTAACCACAGCTAGTTGATCATTTTCTTTGGATCTTTGCACAAGTACATGCTGACTTGCTTTTAGGTCAAAGTAATAGCCTATAGTTGAACAAAAGAGACACTCAGCAAAGCGTAAGATGAACGTGGTAGACACACATCAAGCTTAACTTGCTCAACACATTTTATAATAGAAAAGAGTTTTGCACTAAAGGTCCATTAGTTTATGTGGAGGTTTCAGTTAGATCCATCACCTTTAAATTTTGATTTTTTAGAGGGACAAGCCCCTGCTAGAAGGAAGGTATCCAATCTTTAAAAGGTTATAAGAGAAGGGGGTAAGGGAGAGACAATTCAAGAAACAAAAAATTAAATAAAGAAAATTAATCAAGCTGGAGAGATTAAACAAGCACTACCGGAATCTGGGCCTTTGCCGAGTGCCAGGCGCTTTGCCGAGTGCTTTTTATCGGGCACTCGGCAAAGAAGACTTTGCCGAGAGCCGCACTCGGCAAAGTCCTGTGCTCGATAAAAGCCTGTTTACCGAGTGCAGGACACTCGGTACAGAGAAACACTCGGCAAATACTGCTTTGCCGAGTGGCAAACACTCGGCAAAGATGGCGCTCGGCAAAGGGCTGTTAGCGGCCGTCTACAGCTGACGGCCGTCAGCCTTTGCCGAGGGCTGAAGGCCGGCACTCGGCAAAGCATACTCTTTGCCGAGTGTTAAATATCTGGCACTCGGCAAAGAACGTCTTTACCGAGTGTCTTCAGTAGCAGGTGGCGCAGCAGGACGACCTTTTCCAGCAGCAGACGGCGCAACAGGACGACGATGACTAGCAGCAGGACGACGACGAAGCTCAGTAGACCGCCTCAGGTTCTGGCGCCTCAGGTTCGAGGAGCATTTACTTGCGAGGTCCCGCGAGTCTCCCTCAGCGTCCCATACTTCGGGACAGACGACCGCTGATTTGGCCGGATGGGGAGAGGCATGTAACTTTATGTTCTTCATTCTTGTTCATATTATGTGTTCAAAGTCATAATATAAACTAATAGTTTTTATTTATCACTTGGACGGGTCTTGGACGGTTGTGGATTATGCTGGGGGTCATCGTCGCCTCCCTAATGGCATCCTCGGCCTGTTGTGCAGGGAACACTTCCCTCGACTGGTTGAGTACGCCGGAGTGACGGGCCCAGCTTACACCTTCGACCACTACGTCGTCGCCCCCGATGCAGTAGACCGGGACGGCCGGGAATTCAATAACAAGGTGGAGCGGGTAAAGCAAGAGTTGTGGGTAAGTCTTAGTATAATGTAAAATATGTCGCATTCGTTGCAAATTCTTGAAATAATGTATGGATACATCATTTTTGTATCCAGGATTTCTTCAGATGCGAGGCTAGATACGAGGCTAGGGCGGATGTGGTGACCACCACGAGTTGTAAGAAGCTCGTTGTGGACATGCACTATGAGGCCCGAATCTAGGCCATCGTCAGCTACCACGGCTCCGTCCTTGGGGAGAAGGTGACCAAGCAGCAAGCCCGAACAATGTCGTTGACCAGGGACCAGTACCTGCAGGTAAAGTCATGCATGTTTGGCACCATTACTCCATGCATGAGTTTTTATTTTATCTTCTCATATGTGTTTACTTTGTAGATGATTCCACATTGGTGCGCCGCACATCCTCTGTGCTGGGAGCAGATGGTGGAAAGGTGGTGCTCACCTGAGTGGGACGAGGCGCACAACGCTAGCCGGGAACGACGTATGATGATGCAACGTCCCTCCCACCACCAAGGCAGATGGAGCCTGGGCCAATATGCAGAAGCATGTGTAAGCCCTCTTTTTTATTTAAGTATATAGCACTGGACTAGATATTATTTCTAACTATCTCGTTGGTTTTCTTGCAGTCGGCGTCATATGGTGGCCGGCCTTGCACCAGCTTCTCGGCCTATGCTGTGGCCCATAAGGGCAAGGCGACATCCGACATCACCTACAACCCAGATGACGGGCCCGAGGCCTACACCAACCCGCCGTCTACAATGGCCTTCATGACTACACCGCCATGGCGTAGGAGGTCCATGGCCCTGAATATGATCCGAGCACCTAGCAGATTGACCCTGATGTGCTCATGAGGGTCAGAGGAGGCAAGCGACATGGGCGGTACTGGATTGCCGACTGGGCAATCGACTCGTCCTCCACTCCCACTCTGTCTCAGGTGCGAGCAAGGAGCATGGGTTCGAGTCCAGCCATACGACCTCGACACGACATCTCACAACATCGCATACAACAACTCGAGGTTAGTGCTTCTGTAACTCGTCTTTACTTAAGTTATATACCTTCTCTTTGAGTTACTATAACGTTGGTTTGTAATATTACAGACCCAACTAGAAGAGATGGAGGCAAGGATGATGGCGGAGCGGGAGGCGGAACAGGTGGCTCGAGAGGCAGATCATCAGAAGATGGCGGAGATGTTCCAGTACATGCAGAGCCTTGGCGCCGCATAGGGTTTCGCTCCGCCACCTCCATTGTTCCCTGCAGTTGACCCCGCTCTGTTCCATACTCCTGTGAGTATCAAAATTGTAGTTAGATGTTGGAAATGCATCTAGTATAACACATGCAATCTCTTCTCTGTGCAGTGCCAATCTAGGGCGGCATCCAACAACCCTCATGGTTCGCCCAGCCCAACGCAACACCAGTCCAACCGCCCACCTCAATGAGTTTAGTGTTTAGACTACAAAACTTATGTTGAATACTTGTGTTATAGCTTGTGAACTTGTGTTGATACTTCTGAACTTCTGTTGATACTGTTTGTGTTGAAAACTTCTGAACTTATGTTTGTATATTAATGTTTGTGTTGGCTATATATGTCTGTGATGATCTATGATGTATATATGTGATATCTGTGAAATATCTTTTGTTTGGATGGAATACGGAAAACAAATAAAAAAGGTGTGTACTGGTCACTTTGCCGAGTGTCAGAACCATAGCACTCGGCAAAGAACCAAGACCTGGGCACCGGTATAGGTTCTTTGCCGAGTGTAGTGCCTCTGACACTCGGCAAAGAAGCACGCTTTGCCGAGTGCCATACAAAGCACTCGGCAAAGTACCTGACATGGGGACCCCGCTGGCGGATTCTTTGCCGAGTGCTGTCCGGCAGACACTTGGCAAAGGTACTCCTTTGCCGAGTGTCACCTGGGACACTCGGCAAAGACGCCGTCTCCGTCACCTGGCGCCGTAACGGCTGCTTTTCTTTGCCGAGTGCTCCCTGGCACTCGGCAAACCTCTTTGCCGAGTGCCTGAGAAAAAGTACTCGGCAAAGAAGGCTTTGCCATGCACTATGTACCGAGCCCTCTTTGCCGAGTGCGACACTCGGCAAAGACTTTGCCGAGTGCGACACTCGGCAAAGACTTTGCCGAGTGTTTTTAAGGCTTTGCCGAGTGCTTCGGGCACTCGGCAAAGTCGTCGATTCCGGTAGTGAAGATTGTTTAACCAGTGAATGATGGGGAAGTAAATTTTCTTTGCGCTAACTAAGAGCAACACAAATTATGGCTTAAAGAGCCTTTTAGAGTTTACTAATGATGGCTTAATTTGGTTGAAGATAAGGTTATTCCTCGACTTGCAAATTATCCAGCTCAACACGATGATTATTTCCATTAAGGAAGCAAGGACCTGAATTTGTCTCCAAAACATTTCCAAGATTTGGGGCATCAAGCTGAGGCCAAGTCTGAACGTGCAACTAGGCCCAACTTGTAGCAAAAGGGGCATAGAACAAAACACTAGTACAGAGAAGCTCTATAGAAGCGGTTCATAACCCATTTTCACTGGCATTTATTAGAGCCATCAGCAGTAGGAGCCAATAGAAATGTTTCTTTTCACAGATGATTCACTGAGAACTGATAGTGGAAATTGATTTTCACTAGCGGTTAAGTTAAGACAACTGAATCTTTTTAGACAATGTAAACTAGGTTTTAAAAATAGCAAAGATATTTTGTAAGGTTCTATTTTGATTAAGGATTTTGGTGGTTGATGATCAACATAACCTTTTAGACCAATGGTTTCCAAGTATCTGTGTTTTGTAGTTCATAGGATGCAAATATGTTTTGGACTTAGGCATTGAGGATGCAACACCTCAAATAAAGACATTATAATACCATTAATGAATATCAACAAGTATCAAGCGAAGTCCAAGACATGAATAAAGTGCAGCCACACGTGGACAGTCTGCCAGCACAAAATGAACAGTCTAGTGCCACCTGACGAATTGTCCGGTGCACCAGTGAACAATCGCCCAACAACTTGTCCTGGTGGCATCTTGGAGGAGAGCCACCAAACAGTCTGATGCTAGGATCGGACTGTCCGGTGCCTACCACCAGACTGTCCGGTGTGACATAGAGAGCGCAAATTTATCCTCCAACGGCTATAATTGAGTTGGGACCTATATATACTTCACCCAACTAGGCATTTGAAGGTGTGGGAGCCCAAGCAACATACCAACTTATGTTATAGACATTTCTAAGTGCTCAAACACACAAGTGCTTAATAGAATCAATCGGTGATTAGCATAGGTCCTTTGCGAAGTGTTTAGGTTAGTTAGACCGCTATTGCGCTTGCTCTAGATGATACATAATTAGTTGAGTGAGTTTAGAAAAACACATAAAACCCCTCGGCTCTCACGGGAGCCATTGTAATTGTACTGAGTGGGGCAAGAGTCTTGCGTGACCACATCAATCGAGTTTGTGGTGCGGCTGCCATTGTGTACTGGAGAGGGAACGAGGCCCGCAGCGTTTCGGCCGGAAGCTCGATAGTCAAGACGATGGGGAGCGTCCGAGAGGAGCCAGAAGCGGAGCACCACTTGTGCGTGGAGAAGGCCCGTGACTCTCTACGGAGTTACTCATTCGTGGTGTTGGCCCTCGTGTGGATAAGTCAGGACCTTACTTGGTTCTGGATACCTTGGTAAAAATATCGGCTTCCTGCACGGGAGTTTGCATCTGTACATTTGCTCTTTACCTTCTACATTTACATTAAGTACTTACGTTTCAATCTCTCCTTTCTAGTTAGAATATTAAGAATTGGAACTTAGGTTGCAAACTCCTTTTGCAGTAGAGATAGCAACACTTATCAAAACCTAGCTTGCATAATCTAGTTTACATTTTTGGATAGGTTTTGTTCTAGGGATTTATTTGTGGCCTAGTTTAGAGCGAAGTTTTTAGAAGTCTGGTTTGGCTATTTTGGAACGTTTTAGCTTCACTGCTAATAGAGCTGAGGCCTTTTAGAAGTAGGGGAATGGATACACATAGGCCACCGCCCTTTGACAGCACTAACTTCCCTTATTATACTGCTAGAATGGCTTGTTACCTAGAAGATGTTGATCTAGGTGTTTGGAGAGTCACTCGCGATGGGATGAAACCACCTAAGAATCCCGAGAAGCTCAACGCGTGTGACAAGAAAGAAATTTATTTAAATGCTAGACCCAACAATTGCTTGTATGAATCTCTTAGTATAGACATTTTCAATGAAGTATCCACCTTGAAAAATGCTAATGAGATTTGACTTAAATTACATGAGTTTGATGACAGCACATCCAATGTCCGTGAGCAAAAACATTGCTTAGTCTTGAATGAATATAACTCTTTTCAAATGTAATAAAATGGGCATGTTAGAGATTTGTGTCTCGTTTGAATTTAATTATCAATGAGCTCAATTCTATTGGAATCAATAATATAGGTGATGCAGACATTATGAGGAAGATCATCTCCTTATTGCCACAAAGGAAATATGGGAGCATCATCACCATCCTTCACAATTTGGAGGACTTAAGTCAAATGACCTCGACCATTGTGATTAGGAAAGTTGTGGCATTTGAGATATCACATAAAATGGGTCAAGAAGAGAAGCCAACTTCTTCAAAGCCATATGCTTTTGCATGTGATGAACACAAAAATTTGAAAGGCAAGAAGAAGGCTGCATGCTCAAGTGAAGAAGAGGAAGAAGATGATGATGAAGATGATCAAGCCTCAACATCATCCTCCAATGATGAAGAAACGATCTGACGCATCAGAAAGGTAATGGAGATGATTCACAAGATTAATCTAATGGGTGTCCTTCTAGGTCAAGGATCTTCTCCTTAACATTGACAGGAAAAAGCAAAGAAAGAGAGGATGCTTCGCATGTGGGGAGAAGGGTCATTCTCGGGATAATTGCCCAAATTCGACAAAACTCAAGAAGAGGAGGAGCAAGGCAAGACGCTTACAAGTGTTAAGACTTGGGATGATTCTTCAAGCGAAGATGAACCTCCAATGACTCAAAGCCACTGCTCTTCATGGTCATCACACAAATGGCTTATGGAAAGAGGTAAATCAAGTATCCCATCCTCTAGTGATGATGACTGTGATGGCGAGGGAAATCCCTCCTTAGATGAACTTGCGCATGCCATTAAGTTTTTTGAGGATGTTTGCACTAAACAAAAGGCTCAACTTAAAACTTTGAAAAATAAGTTGCTTATCTCTGAAAATGATTATAAGTGTTTGCTAGAAAATTTTGAAACATTTGCAAATTTGAATTGTGAGCTAACAACTAAAATTGAGCAATTAGAGTCTAAAGCTCCATCCTCATCTACCGATGAAAACATTGTTAAAAAGAGTGAAAAACTTGAGTCTAAAGTAGCTAGCTCTCTTGGTACTATTGAAAATTTGCTAGAGAAAATGGAAATTCTTAGGATACACAATAATGAGCTAACTATTAAGATAGAAAGCATTAATAGCACCCCATGAGCATCTTTATTGAAAATTCCTGAAATAATTAAAAAGGATATTTCTACTTCTTGCTCAGATATAATTGATGATTCTAATCCTTGCAACCAAGTTGTTGTTAAAAATGTTGTTATAGAAACATGTTTTGATGACCTTGCTTTGGAAAATAAGTTATTAAAGCAAGAGGTGGCTCGCCTTGGTAAGGCCTTGTATGACAAGAAAATCAAAGCCAAACAAACCCAACCTCCTCAAGATAACACCACTGTGGGAGCGAACAAGACTATGGAGGGAGAAACTGTGGTTTGCTGGCTCTATCACAAGGAAGGCCACAAATCTTACCAATTCAAGTTAAAGACCAGAGGAGAAAATAAAAAGAAGCCAACAAGAAAAATCTCCAACACCTACATCAACAAGGTGGACAAAAAGGCGGCTACATTATACTTAATCAAGAAGAAGAATGGAAAGGTGATAGCCATCAAGGCTAACAAGCAAGCCAACAAGGCAAAGGGGGGCAAACACATCTAGGTGCCAAAGGATATTATCTCAACCATGGAAAACACCAAGAAAGTTTGGGTCCTGAGAGGGAAGTGAGAATTCCAAAGGACCTCGGGGAATTTGAAGACTTGGTAAATTGGGATGTATATCATGGGATGCATAATATTGGATCTAGTCTATTGCCAAGTGAGTTAGTGAAAATTATGGACCTACGTTCCCCTCTCATGACTAAGGTAACTAGTTTTATTGTATTTCTTTGTTTTTAGATATGCATATCTAATTTCTTTTGGTATCTAGCTTACCTTTCATGCCTAGTTTTACATGTGGTATTTATGTTTAATAGCATAAGCATGCATGCTAGGTACATCATATGGTAGCAATGCTCGATTTTAATTTCATCTTGTTGAGCAAACCTACATGCTTTAAATCATGTAATAAAGCACAACACATAGTGTTGTCACTTGTATTCAATTGCTACATGGCATCAAAAACAAGGTAACACAAAATTAGGACAAGAACCTTCGTCCTCATGGTAATACACCTTCAGTGTAACATCTTGAGGGTGAAGGTTTTAATGTATAACAAAAGACGAAGTTGTTGTATACTTGATTTCAATCCTCTGAAGGCGTTAAAAATCAAGGCAACACGTGTTAAGAAATGAAGACCTTGGTCCTGAGGTTAATACTCTTTTAGAATATAAGTACGAAGGACAAAGGTCTTCGAACAAGAATGCATAACAGAAGTGAAATCATTGCTTCTGGTCACTGTTTCTGTTGTTTGCGCATAGACGAAGTGTCTTTATTTGTAAGAAGAAACTTTCCTGAAACACATTTGCTTATGCCGAAACTACGTGTTAGTCAGCTGATTATTTCTTCATTAGCAAGTGATCTTCAGTATGGCCTTTGTTGTGTCCTTAAGGCAGTCATGCAATATAGTTAATCAGAGGACCTTCGACAATGTAGGCCCCCAACACATAGCTTAATTAAAATTCCTAGATAAATGAGTCTATTGGTTGTTTCTAAAGTTATATCTTTTGGCGTCATTTTTAATTATATGTGCCAAAGTTCAGATTATAGATAATTTACCCCTCTTGATCTCAAAATCAATGTGCATGTCTCCTACAAACATTCAAAACTTGTATGCACATCTTTAGGGAGAGGTCACTCTATAATCTAAGTCTTTGATACTAACACCGTTTTTCAAGCTTATTATGTGTGTAGTAGTCTCACTGAAGGAAAATGGAGTCCTCGGAGAAAGATAATAAGCTTCCGCTGCAATTCTCCAAGTGGGTCATTCCACGATCGGTTTCACTTTCGTATCTTCTCCAAATGTTGAATAGGTTGTGTTATTTCTATCTTATGCCCCCATGTTGCCATATATGCATAAGTTGTTAAAATGAATCTTTTACCTATACATGGTTTTAGGGGAGTTAGCCTATTTCATCATATCTTGTTTCCTCTTGTATTTATGTGCTTTTCCTATAATAGAGGGTCTCCGACAGGGGGGTATATCTTCTTCCATAAAAAGGGGAGAATACTTTTCCATAGAGGGAGAACTTTCTTTTAGGGGGAGTAATTCTTTTTAGAGGGCAAGTATTTAATTGCTTCCTATATGCTTATCATGTCTTCCTTTCGGTGTTTGATTCTAAAGGGGGAGAATTTTACGTACCAAAGCAAACCAAAGTATATAAAATACCAAAAACCACCAAATTTAAAAGTTTGATCTTACAAGTGGTTTCTTATGATGGTTTTAGTTCCAAATAGGAAGTAAGTGGATAATGGAACTAGGGGGAGGCTTAAGTCCATAATTTCACATTATGGGGACATTCATGCATCCTAGCAAGTAGATTGCATATTTTCATCAAGTATTTGTCATATCTGTTTGCTTGTGTTGTGTTACCATCAATCATCAAAAAGGGGGAGATGGTAAGGAAAATGGACCTAGATCTATTTTGATTAAGGATTTTGGTGGTTGATGATCAATATAACCTTGTGGACTAATGATTTCCATGTGTTTTTAGTACACACGATGCAAATATGTTTCGGAATTAGGCATTGAGGATGCAACACCTCAAAGAAAGACAATATGAAGACCATTATTGAAGATCAACAAGTAACAAGCGAAGTCCAAGACATGAAGAAAGTGCAGCCACACATAGACGGTCTGCGAGCACGGAGCGGACAATCCGGTGGCTCACCGGACAGTTCGATGCCACCCAGCGGACTATCTGGTGCACTAGTGAACAGTCACCCAACGACTTGTTCTGGTGGCACCTTGGAGGAGAGCCACTGGGTAGTCTAGTGCCAGGACCGGACTATCCAGTGTGAAAGCTGTCAGCGCCAACGGTCGAATTTCAACGGTCATCTCCAACGGCTATGAGCACCTATCACATCCGGTTTTAGAAGGCAAACCGAATGCGAACCATGTACGTGCCAGGATCAGCAATTCACGTACACAACAGTTACATAACCAGACATCATGATGTCTGAGACATCCACATAGTCATTAACAATTATCAAAGTGCGGAAATGAAACATAGATAAACGCGGCCTTCACAGGCAGCCGACCAGGGGTTTGCCGCTAACCCACGCTTAGAACTCATCGTACTCTTGGAACTCCTGGAAGTCCTCCTCCATGACTTCATCTTCTCCTAAGCAGTGGTTGAAACATGGACAACCTGGGGGGTTTGGTGTGTAAAGCAAGGGTGAGTACACATCAACATACTCAGTAGTTGTCCTGTTGGGCTGTAGTGGACTAGTTTTATGTGGGGTTAAGGTCAAGCAGTTGCTTTTACTTGGTCAGGTTATTATTACTAGTAGAGAGCTAAGTTTTAGCATTAACCCAAGTTGTTAACCCAAAAGTACCCTTTCAAACGAAAAGAATACCAGAAAACCATTACCATAATCATAATCAAAACCATCATCCTCATCATCATCTGTAAACCAAACATCTCTGATCAATGTGTCTCTAATCAATGGAGCTCCCTTGGCCACTCAAAACCGCGAGCACGACTGATATATCAGTTTCATAACACTCTGCAGAGGTTGCACACTTTACCCATGAACCGTGATTCTCTTTCTGCCCGAGGATCACGACTCCCCATTGATCACTTCCAAGGTGAACTGGCAGGGTCTCACTACGTGGCTTTTCCCTAGGGTCCTCAATATGCGAATGTTGGAAATGACCATTGCATATGTCGGAGGGAAAATCCTCCGGCCGAGTGGCGGAATGCACTCGCCCTAATCCTAAGATGAGGAGGGGGCCTAAGCGCTGCCTGTTTGATGAATTTCGGATGAACACAAGAACACTCGAGGGTTTATAGTGGTTCAGGCCGCTGGAGAGTAATACCCTACCTCCACTGTGTGTAAGTTGTATTGAACGTGTCCCTTGTAACGCTGTGTCCCTTCCCTTTTATAGTTTTAGGGAGGTACATACAACGATGCTGAGCTCCAACATGCGGGCCTAGGATCATAATGGAAGGAATATATTATGTGAATAAATTAATGCTGACAGCACACTAAGATCTTTTCTGGACGCTGTGTTGCTCCCTCCGCCTTAGTAACGCATGAGTAATCAGCGGGGGTCATGATGACTGCAGTCCATGCAGCATTGATAGGCAGTAACCCTTTTCTTGGAAATGCACGAGTAATAGCGAGTCATTGCCCTCGCTATGGTAAGGTGTGAGTAACTACACAACCCACGCAACGTGGACTGGGCGTGCCGCCTATCACTGGAATGGACAGGTGCACGTCTTATCCGTAATGAATGCAAAGGCGCGCGTAGCCGAGAGGCTTTATGCCAGGCTCCGCTCGTTGGCTTACGTCGCGCGTAGAAAGCCACGTGGCAGCATCGGGTCTCTGCCTGGGCGGGGAGCAGGAGTGTATGTGATAAGGTCCGGATCCCACCAGATCAGGTCTGGACACGTGTCGGCACCTGACCCACGCCTGGGTCCTGATTAAGGCCTGGGTATGCTTTGTCCTGGGACCCTAGGACCCCACTGTGGATGGCCTGGGCCCTATACAGGGGTCCGGTTCGCACACGTGGAGGTCCTAGACCAAACTTGGAGGCCCAAACAGTATATACAGGGGTCTGACACCTTCCCATGGGGGTCCGGACTCACTGGTGATATCTCAGAGTATGTCACTTTCTCTAGACACATGGCGGCACTGGACCTGCCCATGTAGTGGGGTCAGGTGCTGTTGCTGGCCTAGAGTATTTGCCTGAGGCTAGAGCAAGTCATGGCCTGGTCCCACATACAGCTCTTTTACCACGCGACTAAAAATACCCGCGTGGGTACTGCGTCTTTATACAGTAGTAAGGGGTACCCTAGTTTCAGGGTACCGACAGTGGCCCCCGGGGCCACCTTAGGGGAGGATGCGAGCCTGTAGGTGGGGCCAAAGCTTGTACTTTGCCTCAACATGGCCTGATCGGTGATTGGCGCGCTGTTTTAGCACGTCTACTGATGTGCTCACTGTCAATCCACCTTCAGTCACGTCAACTGGCATATCTGTCCCCACGGCTGTCTGACCCACGGTCCCCACGCCTCGTGGTTTCGTTGGGCCACGCGCGGGGCGCCTCGTTGCCGCTGCATTGGTTTAAAATAACCTTTTTTTCTTCTACAACGGCCCCAAGGAGGCACGCTATCGCGTGCGGCGGTTCGCTTCCCGCTCTTTCCGCACCCGAAATTCGGCACACAAACTGTATGACTCTTAGACCCGGGCCCCCGTGTCAGACACTGGGCTGCCTGGGTCCTAGGTGCTCGTCAAACAGGATTTCTTGCGGCGTTTCAGGGGCGCGCGGGAGAGTTTCCCTGAGAAAGGATTCAGGTTTCCTTGAAAAAGGATTCACCCCGCATGTAGCAGTTACCTTTTCGCATTCCCTCCCAATCGGCTGCGCCCCTTTGCCTTCGTGCTCCTCTGTTCCACGCCCGCGCCGCCGCACACGCCATGGCTTCGCTAGGTCATCCTGATCGCTTTTAGGCTGAGGAAGCGCTCAATCTGGTGCGTGGCCTGCTTGGGTGGAGCGCGCCAGGGCTCGCCGGAAGAATCCGTGCCGGCACTGCCCTCATTGGTGATCTTGCCGCTGGGGAGTTTGTGCTGTTCACCTCCTACATCTCTTGCGGGTTGGCGCTGCTGATTTCGCCCTTCTTCCTGCTACTGCTGGAGGAGTTCGGGCTTCAGCTTCAACACGTCACGCCCCACTCCATCCTCCAGGCAGCAATATTTGTCCACCTTTGCAAGATGTTCGTAGGTGTGGCCCCCTACACTTCCCTCTTCCGCTACTTCTTCGTGCTGGTCAGGTCCGGGAAGACTAGGGACCACATCGGTGTCTACTACTTCCAGACGAGGCCAGATCCGGCCGTAGTCTACATCCCCACCTTTGGTGGTGCGAGGTGGGAAAACTGGCGTAGCGACTGGGTGATTGCCAGCACCGAGGCCAACGACCGCCTCATCCTACCGAGCAATGGGCCAGCGCTCGACCGCAAGCAATGGAGGACCAAGCCATCCCTCTCACCAGAGTTCCTGCCTGTATTGGATAGGATCAAGGTCTTGGCCATGGGTGGCCTTACATCAATGCACGTGGTCGGCGATCTCCTGAAGCGCCAGATCGCGCCGCTGCAGAGAAGGCCACACCTGTCTTGCTGGTTCACCGGCCCGAACGACATCGGTAGGATCCAGCGCGGGCCGGGTACCGATCTGTCCTGGACGAGCTGGAACTCCTAGCGGGGGGGATTACCGGGGAGACTTTTGTCCCTAAATCCCTGATACTCCCCTAGGACATCCCAACGCTTTGTGATGACCCAGGCCTAAGGACGGCGATCTTGGCCATGTTGCCGACCCTCGACGACAGCGGCGTGGCGGTTCGTCAGACCGGAGGCCGAGACCCCCTCCATGGGATCCGGATCTCTGATGCACCGGCTGGGGGTCCCCAGCTCGCCGGTGTGGCTCCCAGCGCGAATTCCACCATGGCCCCCAGCCCCTTGGACAAGGACAAAGGGGCTCCAAGCAGTGCCTCCACCCAGGTAGCTCCGGGGGTCGGAGGAGGAGAGGCAACGCAGGCTGCGTTGCGCTAACGGGTCGCTCATTTCGAAGCTCCCCCAGAAGCGCCAGAGGGCTGCAGGTGGGACCGAGGAGGCCAGCTCCCAGGCCCACAACATGCAGAGGAGCGTCAGTCCTCCGGTCCCGCCGCCACCACAACCATCCGGGGGTGATTACCCCTAGGAGCACTAGCAGCAGCAGCAGCAGGAGCGGCGATCGCCTCGCTTCTATGGTCACTGGAAAGTCCAGGGCCCCAAGTAAGTGTAGTCCCTTTTTCTTCGAGCCTAATCATCATGCCGACAAGTCTTAACCCATCATCTATTTGCCAGGGCTTCTTCCTCCGCTGCTCCCATGGCCATGCCTCCTCCGCTAGATACCAGGCCCACCGACGTGTCTGGCTCTTAGCAGCAGGAATCTACTGAGAGTGGTGCCAGCGGTTCACTCCCAGCTACTGCCAGGACAGCGCCAGCCGCTTCCCATGCCCCAACCGGGGGTCCGGCGGCAGCGTCAGACGGCATCACAGTGGTGGAGGAGGTCCCAGCTAGGGGATTCGCGTCCACTCTCGATACTGGGGGTGACACAGGAGGCGTGTCCAGCTCCAACCCCTCGCTTGCTCCAGAGGAGATGGAGGTGGTGTTTAGGCGGCGACTTCGGTCGGGTGTCGAGCAAGAAGCAGCGCCAGTCCCCCTCCCCGCATGTTGTCTCATGCCCACCAGGTCCTTAGTGAAACTGAGGCAGCAATCTTGCGGGAGTGAGAGGCGCTTGAAGCTGAGCACCAGCGCCTCAGCGACTGGCGCACCCAACTGGAGGAGCGCGCCAAGATGGTGTCCTGACAGTTCACCTCCGAGCGGTCCCAGCTCGAGCGGGACCGCAAGGAGTACAAGAGAGACCTCCAGAGGGTGTGTGCCAGGGAGCTGGAGGTGACCTAGAGGGAGAAGAAAGTGTCTCGGAGGGAGGAAGCCGTTACCTAGAGGGAGGCCCTCACGACAGAGTACCAGGCCAAGCTGAGTGCTCTGGACCAGACTCTGGAAGCCCAGCGGGCCCAGCAGGTGAAGGCCGTGGAAAGGCTCCAGAAATGGCAGCAAGAGCTCGAGGGCAAGGCCAGCGACGTCGCCCTCGCCGAGGAAAACCTTAAGGAGAAGGAGCTGTCCTTGGACATGCGGGAGATGGACCTCACCAGGCGAGAGACAAATCTCGCCTTCAAGGAAGAAATGCTCACCCGGCGAGGCGAGTTGCTGGCCGAGCACAAGCTCGAAGCAGAGGAAAAAGAGAGGAAGATGGAGGAGCAGATCCGCCAGTTCAATGCGGCGCAGGCGGCGCCGGGCCCCCAGGCATTGGAGGCCACCAGAAAGGCCCTCGAGGACCTCCAAGAAGAACATCGTGCCGGGGTCTAGCGCATTGCTGAGTGGGCCAGCGAGGTAAGCACGACACTGGTGCCACTAGGGATGAGCCCCATCCCAGTGTCGGAGCCGCTAGTGTCGATTTCCGATGCCCTAATGGTGCTGGACTCTACCACCGATTGCCTCTGGCGCCTGGATCAGATCCTCGGTGCCCACCTGGAGGCAGAGCAGCAAGCTCTGCTGGGCGGTGGTAGAATATGTCCTGACGTGCTTCCGGAGCCATGACCCTGCCATATCCTTGGCGCTGGTGATCGATGGACCGGTGGCCGCCATAGAAGATGTCGCCAGTGTGGCGGAACTGCCCGAATTATTCCAACTTAAGTGCCTAAGTCCCACCTCAAAGGCTAGACCACACTTAAATGGGAATAACCCGTCAATCCCTCGGATCTAGTCCGACGAGGCCAGTGACAGGATCAAGTACCACAATCTCACTCGATGGGGAGTCACAGAGCAAATACAATAAAGCATAAAACCATACATAAAGGAGTATTAAATTTATTACATCATCATCGGAGTTTTTGCGAAAGTAGTCATCATTGTTCGAAGTGCAGCGGAATGAAACTAACGACAAATAAATGGAGAGATGGGGAAGCCTGTCCCATCACTCCTCATGCTCCTCCTCAACCGAGGTGGGGTCCCACTCGATAGTCCAACCTGGTGGCAAGATGGACGGCCAAGTCACTCCAGCAACCATGTCCTCCAGGGAACCTGTAAAATTATGCCACAAGCAAGGCTGAGTATACTAATACTCAGCTAGACTTACCCGGTGTGAGGAGTCTACTCCTCTACCTCTAGACATGCAGTTGTTTGGCTGTGGGGTTTGGTTGCCAAAAGCACTAGCTAAGTTTCTAAGTCATCTTTTAGCTTTATCAAATTTAAGTGTGACTCTCTTAAGGCTAAATATGTACTATCTACTCATACATAGTAGCAAACATTTTTAGCAATCAACATCTTGTATCAACTCATCATATTTCCACTTGTTACTCAATGTAGCAGCATGGATCAAGCAGTCTCATTAGTTGCGAGAAGCAGATGATTCGAATCGAGTTTTTAAACCTTGCAAGGTAAACCTAAACACACGACATGTAGGGGCACTCCGTCCCCACACACATCAACCGTCCCCATCGATTCCCTGGCAACAGAAAGGGGCTCATCGCCTTGGCGTACAATGCCTCACTGACCCCGACTGCCGTCGTGCAGTGACCGCACTTGTACCCACCATAACCGGAATGGGAGACCATGTCTCAGGTCGCGTGAGGAGGGCAATCTGCGGGCAGGTTCACTCAGGTACTAGGCTTACCGATTTACCATATTTCTCGGTATGTGTTTAGTACGTTCAAACGCTTGACTCACGGTACCACACCTTAATCCTTATTCCAATTTTTATCCCGTGGACCACCAATCCCCATGGATTGTTGTCCACCAACCAACATCATTATGATATGAAAGTGGGCAGAATCAATTCCTGACCTCGCGCGAGTGCTAGAAAAATCACTCGACTTCTACCGAGATCCCTAATTCATAAAGCAGCTACTCGACCTAGCATACTAGTATTCATCTCAACAGGATTCCTGAGATCATGCAACTAGGGTTTTCAAACAACTCCTACACTTAATGCACATTCAATCCTACAATCAATAAATGTAGTAAAATATTATAAATAACAGGTTATGCATAAACCGGGGCTTGCCTTCTAAAGCAGTGGCAGGCAGATCCTCTGGTGCAGGCTCTGGTGCTGGATCCTGGGCTACCTCCTGAGCAGCTCCTTGCTCCGGCACGAGGACGTACTCTCCGTCAGCGAGGTTGCAGTCTATCGAAATGCAATGAATATGTATGTCATGATTATGCAGGATTAAATCAACATTATGCTAAAGGAAGGAAAACTAAGTTAGTTAGTAACTTAGGGTTTCTTGGTCATACGTGGCCTTTAGTGGTTGATGCTTATCATTCTAGGTTTAGGTTTGGTTGAGAATAAGCATAGTGGATTTGTATTTTTTTTCCTTACATGTTTCTGTGGCAAAATTAAAAAAAAGTTTTGCTAGTTGGGCTAGGGTGACATAAGTTTTCATTATCAATCCCCCCCTTTTCATTTTTCTAATTATGAATTCTAGTGTAGGTTTGAACTACAACAGTGGTTTAACTTTTTCCAAAAATTCTGTAAAAATTACAGTGGGTTGCCATTGATCACTGTGGTTTGTCATATGAATTTGAGGTCCAAAATAAAAAGACTATGCCTTGGACAAAAATAACAAAAGTTGGGCAAAGGGGGTCACTTTGCACTACAACTCTTACTAGGGGTGGGTTCTGTCCTAAGGGTCATTTCTGTTGGCCTCTAACAAGAATAACAAGCTTCTGTGCCAAAAAGCACAGAAAGTTAATTGATGGTTATTTAGTTGTGATTTTCTAAAGTTTAATGCCAAAAAGGCACTTTCTACTGCCTTGTTATTTGAAAAATGTCAAACAGCAGATTTCATATTTTTCCTATGTTTTTAATAACAAAACATCAATTTTCCAAAGGTTTGGGGTGTTTTCACCTTGAGGTTATTTTTCTAGGGTTTTTCTAAGTTTTCCTTGTTTTCTTAAAATAAAAGGTATCCCAATTCTTTTGTACTAAACCAGAGTATAATAGATTTTTCTAGTGAACTATACTGAATAAGTAGACTAACAAAAATATGGGGGTTTCCTGGTTCTTTATTTAAATTATCTTTCCTATTTTCTTTAACTTTAAGCACAATGTAAAATAAATGGCAAACTCTACCTTAATGGGGTGTACAGAGGGGTTTATCATTTTTAAATAGGTCAGTTGGTGGTCATGTACTTCTCCAAATTTTCTTAACCTCAGTTAAATAGTGCAACTATTTTTCCTCTTATTATTTAGCTTTTGGCCAAATCAATATTTAAATCGGAACCCTAAAGTTTTCTGTAGCATTTAGGGGTTTTATATTTTTCTTAAGTAGTCTACATTATTTAAGATCTGGCAAAATTGGTTTGACTTGATTTGGGTGAATAAAACAGAAGATATAAATTATTCAAGTTCTGTTTGAATTTAAATCAGATTTATTAAAAGGTTTCCTGGAAAAAACCACTTTGCACCGAAGTCCTCGGGTTCTTTCCAAACTAACTCTCTCAGTTATACCCCTGCGCTACTATTCCTCTGGGTCACTGACAATGCGCAAAACCCCCTAGCCTTCTCTTCTTCTCCCCCGCGGTCCCTCCCTAGGTTTAAACAGTACCCGCAAAAAAGAAAAGGGCGGCGCGGCTTACCGGCGGCGAGAGAGGTCCGGCGAGGGGCGGGGTTGGCTCCGGGAGGTCCTGGCGGTCACAACGGTGTACGGCTCGATGGCGGAGGTGGCCAGAATCGTCCGGTCCACGTGCACTGGCGGGTGCTCTCGTCAGCGGCGGGTGTTCCGGCCAAACCACGGTGACCTAGTTCATTCCAAAGGCACGGTGAGCTTCACGAGATGACGTAGAGGCTATGTGCACAAGGAATCGAGAAATGGAGCAGAGGATTACCCGGTCTACGCTCGTCGGCGGTCGGGTGGAGTCCGGCGACCGTGGACTGGCTTCTCCGGTGAAGCAAACTCCGATTCCTCGCTCGGGGAGCTTCACCGAGGTGTGCATAGTCCTCTCCGCGGGTTGGACGGGGTTGGGAAGGGTTCTGTTGGCCGGTCTACGGTGGCGGGGGATCGGGCGGCCGCGGGCACGCCGTGCACGGGCAAACGCCGGTGGTTTTGGTCTCTGGTGAGGTCGAGCGCGTGCGGAGGAGTACGGTCGAAGTCCCTAGGTGCTTTATAGGCGCGGGCACGGGCCATAGCGCCGGCTGAAAGCTTTGGCGCGACGCGGGGCATGCGGGGCGCGCGTCGGGCGTGCTCTGGCGAGCCCAGAGCACGTCGAACACGTGGTCGTTGTTTTCTGCCCTTGTCCTTGCGCCTGCTGAGCAGCCAAACGTGCGAATCTTGCCATATGGCTTGTGTAAGATTTCTTCCCTGCGCCTAGGGCTACCTAGTTCATGTGAGTTCCAAGAGAAGATCGGGTCTGGTTTAGAAGATATGGTGGCGCCAAGTCTTGTCTGTCTGCACTATTCAACCTGAGACAAAACAGGTGCCAACTCGTGTCAAACGGTCTTGGCTTGGGTTCAAACTCTTCAAGGGGGTTCCTTAGATAATTTGGCTCCTTTTTGTTATTTAGACCCTGGGGTTTTGGTGCCATTAGCTAGGTGAACACCCCTGATCTGTAGATTAGGGTTGATTTTGGACTTAGAAGGAATGGGGGTGATTCCATAGTGTTCTCCACTTGGGGGCTGATTTAGGGGTCTTATAGGTTTTTTTTTGTAAAGTTCCTTTACTGTCTTTTGTAAACATTTTGGTACTCTTAAACTTTGGTTAAGGGTTTAAATTATGAAAGGTGCATTTGCCTAATCTTTCTCTCAACTAAAGGCTTCAAGAGAGGGGGGGCCCAAGGTGCAATCCTTCCTTGCCCAAGGTGTTTATTGCCTAAAAGCTTGGGTAATGCTTTGGTCCTTGGCATTTCTTAACTCACTCATGCTTCCAAGGTCTTAAGTGCTCCCTATCCTCCAAGTTCTAACCACATGTGATAATAGGTATATGTGCCATTAGGAAGCCAGCACCCTGGTAACACCTGGGGTGTTACAGCCCTCCCCCCTTAAAGGAATCTCACCCCGAGATTATTGGGGGTGCTATGAAGGTGTGCTGGTGTGTTACCCTTCCCTTTATCCAAGTTTCTCTTGTTAACTGCTCTTCGAATGTCACTGTCTTTGCAACTTCAGAAGGAAGTCCTTTTTAAGTTAAAACCACAACTTAGACTACCCTTATCATCTAAGTTTTTCTTATAGTTGTATTCAAAGAGCAGGTGGGGGTGGGGTTTTGGGTTACGCACCGACTCCTTTAGGCAGAAAGTCGGGGAAGCGAGAGCGTAGAAAATCCTTAGTCTCCCATGTAGCTTCTTCTACTGAATGGTGACTCCACTGAACCTTATCCATTCTGATCGACCTTGCCCGCGTTGATCTCTCTTTCTGGTCCAATACCTTGACGGGGTACTCTTGGTAGGACAAGTCTGGTTCTATTTCAATGTCTGGCTCAGATAGCACTTCATTGGGTAGGCGGACACATTTCCGCAGCTGAGACACATGGAACACATCATGAACAGCTGACATGTTGGGTGGCAACTTCAATTGATAGGCTACTGGTCCACAAGTCTCCTTGATCTCGTAGGGTCCAATGTAGCGAGGAGCTAACTTGCCCTTGATTCCAAATCTCTAGATGCCCTTGGTGGTGACACCTTAAGGTAAACATGCTCTCCCACTTCAAACTGTAGAGGTTTCCGCCTCTTATCATGATAGCTCTTTTGCCTGGCCTGAGCAGCTTCTAAGTTCTTCTTAATGACTCTGACCTTTTCTTCTGCTTCAAGTACCAAATCTAGCCCAAATATTTCCCTCTCTCCTGCTTGAGACCAATTCAGCGGGGTCCTACATCTCCTCCCATATAAGGCTTCAAAAGGTGCCATCTTTAGACTGGACTTGTAGTTGTTATTATAGGAAAACTCTGCCAAAGAAAGACACTTGTCCCAATCTTTTCCATAGTGTAGCGCACATGCCCTCAACATGTCTTCCAAAATTTGATTTACCCTTTCTGTCTGGCCATCTGTTTGAGGATGGTATGCTGAGCTTCGTATTACATGGGTCCCAAGTGATTCTTGCAATTGCTCCCAAAATCGTGCCACAAATGGTGCTCCTCTGTCTGAGACTATAGTCCTTGGTATTCCATGCAAACGAACTATCTGGTCAATGTAGATCTCTACATACTTCTCCGTCCTGTGGGTGGTGTGTACTGGCAAGAAATGAGCTGACTTGGTCAATCTGTCCACAATGACCCAAATGGAATCATGGTGCCTGGAGGTGTTGGGCAATCCCACGATAGAATCCATGCAGATGTCCTCCCATTTCCAAGATGGTATGGGAAGGGGTTGCAAAGGGCCTGCTGCCTTCAAATGACTGGCTTTGATCCTCTGGCAGGTGTCACACTCGGATATGTACTTGGCAATCTCCCTCTTCATTCTGGTCCACCAGTATAAGGATCTGAGATCATGATATATCTTGTTGCTGCCGGGGTGCATGGAAAATTTTGAAAGGTGAGCTTCATCCAATATCTTCTTTCTGAGCTCAGGGTCCTTGGGAACAACCAATCGATCTCCAAACCATAGAATTCCCTTGCTGTCTTGACGGAACCATTTGTATTTTTCTGCTTTCTACTTGATCATTTCCTTGATAACCTGAACACCCTTGTCTTCAATCTGTGCCCTGACTATTTGCTCTTGTAATGTGGGCTCCACTGAGATATAATTTAAGTCACCTGAAGAAACAACTTCCAGGTTCAGCTTGCACAACTCATCACACAGGGTGGTAACTCTTGCATCCATGCTCATACAATTGCACTGGGCCTTTCTGCTCAAGGCATCTGCCACAACATTGGCTTTGCCCGGATGGTAATGCACCTCCAATTCATAGTCCTTGATTAACTCCAACCATCTCCCCTGCCTCATGTTAAGGTCTGCCTGAGTGAAAAATGTATTTGAGACTCTTATGATCAGTGTAAATGTTACAGTGAGCTCCCATCAAGTAATGTCTCCATATCTTGAGAGCATGAACCACGGCTGCTAACTCCAGATCATGTGTAGGGTAGTTCTGCTCATGGGGTCTGAGTGCTCGGGAGGCATAAGCAATTACTCTGTTATATTGCATTAAGACACATCCCAATCCCGTACCGGAAGCGTCACAATAAACTTCAAAGGGCTTGGTGTTATCAGGTTGAGCCAGCACTGGGGCTGTTGTCAAATGTTGCCTTAGCGTATGAAAGGCTTCTTCACACTTCTGGCTCCAATCATACTTGACTCCTTTCTTCAACAGTTCAGTCATTGGTTTGGCAATTCTGGAGAAATCCGGAATAAATCGTCGATAATACCCTGCCAATCCGAGAAAACTCCGAATCTGCCGTACGGTGGTAGGAGGTTTCCAATCCATTACCTCTTGTACCTTCTCAGGATCAACAGATATCCCATCCTGAGAAATTGTGTGACCCAAGAATTTAATTTCCTTCAGCCAGAATACACATTTAGACAATTTGGCATACAACTGTTGGTCACACAGTCTGTGAAGTACAGTATGCAAATGTTTAGTGTGCTCGGCTTCATTCTTGGAATAAACCAGAATATCATCAATGAAAATGACCACAAATTTGTCCAGCTCTGGCATGAATACCGAGTTCATCAGATACATAAAATAAGCCGGGGCATTGGTCAGCCCAAAAGACATCACCAAAAACTCATAAAGCCCATATCTGGTAGAGAAGGTCGTCTTGGGAATATCGCTGGCACGGATCTTGATTTGATGGTAACCCGAGCGAAGATCTATCTTGGAGAACACTTTGGCTCCCACCAACTGATCAAACTAAACATCAATGCGGGGCAGGGGGTATTTGTTTTTGATGGTCACCGCATTGAGAGGGCGGTAATCAACACACATTCTCAAACTCTCATCCTTTTTCTTCACAAATAAGGCCGGACATCCCCAAGGTGAAGTAATTAGGCGAATGAACCCCTTGTCCAACAACTCTTGCAGTTGCTTTTTCAATTCTGCCAATTCCGCGGGAGGCATCCTATAGGGTCTCTTGGAGATAGGAGCAGTCCCGGGTTGCAATTCGATGGCGAACTCAATGTCTCTATTAGGTGGCATCCCTGACAATTCATCCGGAAAAACATCTGGGTAGTCACGGACCACTGGGATCCTTTCCACTGGTGACTCTATCATAGTGAATGCACAAGAACGGGTACAACCCTGATCAGGCAAATATAAAGTAGTCTCGCCGTAAGCAGGGGAGTGAATCTCAATGACCCTTGCTGCAATATCCAATATTGCCTGATGTCTGGATAACCAATCGGTTCCCAATATAATATCCACGCTATCCAGTCCTAAAATGAGAAGGGTGGTTCTAATCACAAGACTACCCAATTTTATAGGCACTTGCCTGTTGATTTGGTAGGTGGCAACCCTGCCTCCTAGTGTTGAAATTGTAATACCCCCATCGGTGTGGTGAAAAGGTAACTGACACTTGGCACTAAATTTGGCACTGATAAAACTGTGTGATGCACCAGAATCAAAAAGAACAATAGCAGGATAATTCAAAACTGTAAAGATACCAGTCATGACGGGTGCTCCCTCTGGGATATCAGCCATGGTGGTGAAGTTCAGTCTGCCTTGCCTCACTTGCACCTTATGTCTCTTGCCTTGATTCTGATTAACATTCTGCCCCTGCTGGTTTTTGGGGCAATTCTTGGCATAATGTCCGGTGTTGCCACATGTGAAACACCGGTTGTCATTTGCCTGGCGATATTGCTGCTGCTGTTGATTGTTCCTCTGAGCTGGAAACTGGGTACGGTTGGGTGCCTGCTGCTGTTGCTGTGGTCGGATCACCCAACGTCCTTGCTGCTGCTGAGGTCCCCTGTTCTGAGTGTCAGACACAATCCTGAAGCGCTGTGGCTGAGCTGAGGGTCCTGCCATAGGGGTCTTCCTCTTCTTCTCTGCCTGACGAGCTGTGATATAGTCCTCCTGAGAAATGGCCATGTTGACCAACTCATTATAACTGTTGGCCCTGACTGTGTTAAGGCGGTCACGGAGCTTAGTGCTGAGCCCCCTTCTGAACCTGTCCCTCTTCTTCTCGTCCGTGTCTGCATGATACCCAGCATACTGGCACAGGTCATTAAAGGCTTGAGCATACTACAACACTGTCCTGTTTCCCTGAGTGAGTGCCAGAAACTCGTTGAGCTTTCGGTCCATAATACCGGCTGGTATATGGTGCCCCCTGAAAGCTGCCTTGAACTCTCTCCATTCCACCTCTCGGTCATCTGGCTGCATAGCAAGAAAATGGTCCCACCAAGTCCTTGCGGGTCCGCGAAGCTGCTAGGTGGCGAACCTGACTTTAGTGACCTCTGAGCAAACTCCATGGAGTAGCAGGAATTTGGATTCCACTACTCTCAACCATACATCCGCATCCAGTGGGTCCTCTGCCCTGGTGAACAATGGTGGCTGGGTACTGAGGAACTCATGGTAGGTGGCTGCCGCGGGGTGACGCTGATGATCTCCACCACCATAGTGCTGAGGTGGTGGCTAGCGCTGAGCTAGCTGCCTCAAGATCTCATTCTGCTAAGCCATCAGCTCCTGCAGAGTGGGAGGCGGTGGCGGCGGTGGAGGAACGCGCTCATTCTGACCACGACGCGCTCTCCCGGCCATCTGAAAAATCACATATATTCTCAATAACACATCTTTAAGGTTCAAGGTTCAATCGCGATGAAAGAGTCAAAAGGCGAAATTGATAGATTCTTGCATAAACATAAAGGATTTCACACGGCATAAGCTTTTCTTCTCAAATTAAGACTAACATCATCCATCAATCATGCTTCCAAAAGAGTCTATCATGATTACATCAATGGCCCAAAAGACTCAACTCTATCTAGCCTAGTACCCCAAGGGTGCAAAAGCTAAGCTAGCTTCGAGGAGTCCTACCATCAACGACTTCGAGCTCTACCCCTGATACCTAGTGAGCGAACGAGGCGACACTCGACTCGGGGGAAGGTGGTCTCCCTGAGCCAGCAGTGTCCAAGCTAGAGGCAGGCTCCTCTCCTCCCTCGATGTCGACATCCTCGTTGGCCTCCATGTCCTGGATCTCCTGGTGATGCATATCCAGGTGCTCATTAGCCTCGGCAAGCTGCTGCTGGGTGTTGATAAGCTGATCCTCGAGAACCTCGATGGTGTTCTCTCTGGTCCCCACTAATTCCTCCAGCTCTTGGATCTCATTTGACAGCTGCTCCACCTGTAAGTCTTTTTCCACCATCTCAGTGGACAAATCAACCACAAGCTCCTCTCTGTTATCCAGGGTGATCTTAGTTGCCTCCAACAATGCCATCAGATGGGACATTGCCTCACCACGCATCACTTGCAGATGGTACAGGGCATTCATGCACCGCACTGTCAAGTGAGCAGTCTGACCTGGGTAGATAGCCCAGATGTCCTTGGCATGCTCCACCCTATCCTTCCACATTGGGTCGTCCTCCTTCTCAGCGGGGAACAAGCCAATGGGGTGGGTGGACAGCTCCAAGGGGTGGAATCCGCAGAAAGTGGTCAACCCGTGCAGAGCAATTGCCTCGATCGTATCCTCAGTCCGGTATCCAAAGGACTCAGAGTCCAGCGAACGCCAGCCTGGCTGCAGGGGATGAGGCTCCAGGGTCATCCTCACCCTACAGCGGGGCACTCGGTTCTTCTCGAACTGCTGCACCGCGTACTGAGGAGGCGTCGTGTAACCGCCCCCCTAAATTACCTCCCACAAAATACGGGGAAATCCCTCTCGTGCAAGCCTGTCAGTGTGGGATAGTGCATTCCCTTCGTTCGAGGATCCGTGGGAAGTCATCTGTGTACGGTTAAGCGTAAGTAAAAGAAAAAGAATTATAAAAAGAAAAGGAAACACAACTCAGCTCTCTCTAACTACAACAATGGTACTGGGGTACTTAGTTGGTCATCATTTTGTATTAAAGTCCTTACCCAATTGTCCATTAGTTTTAATTTAGAATGCATGCATGCTCGTCCTGAACGACCTCACATCAATATAAAGGGAATAGGGAAGAACTCCCATCCCTTATAGTAGCCTATAGGGCTTAATCGCTTGGCCACCTAACTATCCCTCTATCATCCTAAGGCTTCACGTCCTAGGTCTATCCTTATCGTCCTACGATCTATCCAACATTTGTTTCTATCAAGTTTTACTTTGGAAAAGGATGGTATTTATAGTTTATTGATTCCTGTGTGGTGGTACAAGCTCTGATACTAGCTGTGGCAGAACTGCCCGAATTATTCCAACTTAAGTGCCTAAGTCCCACCTCAAAGGCTAGACCACACTTAAATGGGAATAACCCGTCAATCCCTCGGATCTAGTCCGACGAGGCCACTGACAGGATCAAGTACCACAATCTCACTCGATGGTGAGTCACAGAGCAAATACAATAAAGCATAAAACTATACATAAAGGAGTATTAAATTTATTACATCATCATCGGAGATTTTGCGAAAGTAGTCATCATTGTTCGAAGTGCAGCGGAATGAAACTAACGACAAATAAATGGAGAGATGGGGAAGCCTGTCCCATCACTCCTCATGCTCCTCCTCAACCGAGGCGGGGTCCCACTCGACAGTCCAACCCGGTGGCAAGATGGATGGCCAAGTCACTCCAGCAACCATGTCCTCCAGGGAACCTGTAAAATTATGCCACAAGCAAGGTTGAGTATACTAATACTCAGCTAGACTTACCCGGTGTGAGGAGTCTACTCCTCTACCTCTAGACATGCAGCTGTTTGGCTGTGGGGTTTGGTTGCCAAAAGCACTAACTGAGTTTCTAAATCAAGTTTTAGCTTTGTCAAATTTAAGTGTGACTCTCTTAAGGCTAAATATGTACTATCTACTCATACATAGTAGCAAACATTTTTAGCAATCAACATCTTGTATCAACTCATCATATTTCCACTTGTTACTCAATGTAGCAGCATGGATCAAGCAGTCTCATTAGCTGCGAGAAGCAGACGATTCGAATCGAGTTTTTAAACCTTGCAAGGTAAACCTAAACACACGATATGTAGGGGCACTCCGTCCCCACACACATCAACCGTCCCCATCGATTCCCTGGCAACAGAAAGGGGCTCACCGCCTTGGCGTACAATGCCTCACTGACCCCAACTGCCGTCGTGCAGTGACCGCACTTGTACCCACCATAACCGGAATGGGAGACCACGTCTCAGGTCGCGTGAGGAGGGCAATCTGCGGGCAGGTTCACTCAGGTACTAGGCTTACCGATTTACCATATTTCTCGGTATGTGTTTAGTACGTTCAAACGCTTGACTCACGGTACCACACCTTAATCCTTATTCCAATTTTTATCCCGTGGACCACCAATCCCCATGAATTGTTGTCCACCAACCAACATCATTATGATATGAAAGTGGGCAGAATCAATTCCTGACCTCGCGCGAGTGCTAGAAAAACCACTCGACTTCTACCGAGATCCCTAATTCATAAAGCAGCTACTCGACCTAGCATACTAGTATTCATCTCAACAGGATTCCTGAGATCATGCAACTAGGGTTTTCAAACAACTCCTACACTTAATGCACATTCAATCCTACAATCAATAAATGTAGTAAAATAGTATAAATAACAGGTTATGCATAAACCGGGGCTTGCCTTCTAAAGCAGTGGCAGGCAGATCCTCTGGTGCAGGCTCTGGTGGTGGATCCTGGGCTACCTCCTGAGCAGCTCCTTGCTTCGGCACGAGGACGTACTCTCCGTCAGCGAGGTTGCAGTCTATCGAAATGCAATGAATATGTATGTCATGATTATGCAGGATTAAATCAACATTATGCTAAAGGAAGGAAAACTAAGTTAGTTAGTAACTTAGGGTTTTTTGGTCATACCTGGCCTTTAGTGGTTGATGCTTATCATTCTAGGTTTAGGTTTGGTTGAGAATAAGCATAGTGGATTTGTATTTTTTCCCTTACATGTTTCTGTGGCAAAATTAAAAAAAAAGTTTTGCTAGTTGGGCTAGGGTGACATAAGTTTTCATTATCAATCCCCCCCCCACCTTTTTCATTTTTCTAATTATGAATTCTAGTGTAGGTTTGAACTACAACAGTGGTTTAACTTTTTCCAAAAATTCTGTAAAAATTACAGTGGGTTGCCATTGGTGACTGTGGTTTGTCATATGAATTTGAGGTCCAAAATAAAAAGACTATGCCTTGGACAAAAATAACAAAAGTTGGGCAAAGGGGGTCACTTTGCACTACAACTCTTACTAGGGGTGCGTTCTGTCCTAAGGGTCATTTTTGTTGGCCTCTAACAGGAATAAAAAGCTTTTGTGCCAAAAATCACAGAAAGTTAATTGATGGTTGTTTAGTTGTGATTTTCTAAAGTTTAATGCCAAAAAGGCACTTTCTACTGCTTTGTTATTTGAAAAATGTCAAACAGCAGATTTCATATTTTTCCTATGTTTTTAATAACAAAACATTAATTTTCCCAAGGTTTGGGATGTTTTCACTTTGAGGTTATTTTTCTAGGGGTTTTCTAAGTTTTCCTTGTTTTCTTAAAATAAAAGGTATCCCAATTATTTTGTACTAAACCAGAGTATAATAGATTTTTCTAGTGACGTATACTGAATAAGTAGACTAACAAAAATATGGGGGCTCCCTGGTTTTTTATTTAAATTACCTTTCATATTTTCTTTAACTTTATGCACAATATAAAATAAATGGCAAACTCTACCTTAATGGGGTGTACAGAGGGGTTTATCATTTTTAAATAGGTCAGTAGGTGGTCATGTACTTCTCCAAATTTTCTTAACCTCAGTTAAATAGTGCAACTATTTTTCCTCTTATTAATTAGCTTTTGGCCAAATCAATATTTAAATCAGAACCCTAAAGTTTTTCAGAGCACTTAGGGGTTTTATATTTTTCTTAAGTAGTCTACAATATTTAAGATCTGGCAAAATTGGTTTGACTTGATTTGGGTGAATAAAACAGAAGATATGAATTATTCAAGTTCTGTTTGAATTTAAATCAGATTTATTAAAAGGTTTCCTGGAAAAAACCACTTTGCACCGAAGTCCTCGGGTTCTTTCCAAACTAACTCTCTCAGTTATACCCCTGCGCTACTATTCCTCTAGGTCACTAACAATGCGCAAAACCCCCTAGCCTTCTCTTCTTCTCCCCCGCGGTCCCTCCCTAGGTTTAAACAGTACCCGCAAAAAAGAAAAGGGCGGCGCGGCTTACCGGCGGCGAGAGAGGTCCGGCGAGGGGCGGGGTTGGCTCCGGGAGGTCCTGGCGGTCACAACGGTGTTCGGCTCGATGGCGGAGGTGGCCGGAATCGTCCGGTCCACGTGCGCAGGCGGGTGCTCTCGTCGGCGGCGGGTGTTCCGGCCAAACCACGGCGACCTAGTTCAATCCAATGGCACGGTGAGCTTCACGGGATGACGTAGAGGCTATGTGCACAAGGAATCGAGAAATGGAGCAGAGGATTACCCGGTCTACGCTCGCCGGCGGTCGGGTGGAGTCCGGTGACCGTGGACTGGCTTCTCCGACGAAGCAAACTCCGATTCCTCGCTCGGGGAGCTTCACCGAGGTGTGCACAGTCCTCTCCGCGGGTTGGACGGGGTTGGGAAGGGTTTTGTTGGCTGGTCTACGGTGGCGGGGGATCGGGCGGCCGCGGGCATGCCGTGCACAGGCAAACGCCGGTGGTTTTGGGCTCCGGTGAGGTCGAGCGCGTGTGGAGGAGTACGGTCGAAGTCCCTGGGTGCTTTATAGGCGCGGGCGCGGGCCATGGCGCCGACTGGGCTTTGGCGCCACGCGGGGCACGCGGGGCGCGCGTCGGGCGTGCTCTGGCGAGCCCAGAGCGCGTCGAACACGTGGTCGTTGTTTTCTGCCCTTGTTGTTGCGCCTGCTGAGCAGACAAACGTGTGAATCTTGCCATATGGCTTGTGTAAGATTTCTTCTCTGCGCCTAGGGCTACCTAGTTCATGTGAGTTCCAAGGGAAGATCGGGTCTGGTTTAGAAGTTATGGTGGCGCCAAGTCTTGTATGTCTGCACTGTTCAACCCGAGACAAACCAGGTGCCAACTCGTGTCAAACGGTCTTGGCTTGGGTTCAAACTCTTCCAGGGGGTTCCTTAAATAATTTTGCTCCTTTTTGTTATTTAGACCCTGGGGTTTTGGTGCCATTAGCTAGGTGAACACCCCTGATCTCTAGATTAGGGTTGATTTTGGACTTAGAAGGAATGGGGGTGATTCCGTTGTGTTCTCCACTTGGGGGCTGATTTAGGGGTCTTATAGGGGTTTTTTTGTAAAGTTCCTTTACTGTCTTTTGTAAACATTTTGGTACTCTTAAACTTTGGTTAAGGGTTTAAATTATGAAAGGTGCATTTGCCTAATCTTTCTCTCAACTAAAGGCTTCAAGAGAGGGGGGCCCAAGGTGCAATCCTTCCTTGCCCAAGGTGTTTATTGCCTAAAAGCTTGGGTAATGCTTTGGTCCTTGGCATTTCTTAACTCACTCATGCTTCCAAGGTCTTAAGTGCTCCCTCTCCTCCAAGTTTTAACCACATGTGATAATAGGTATAAGTGCCATTAGGAAGCCAACACCCTGGTAACACTTGGGGTGTTACAGCCAGGGAGAGTGTACAAGATGCGGTGGAGATGGTGGCCGCACGCTTTTAGCGTGATCCTGCTGACGTCGAATAGTCGAACCTGTAGAAATAAGGCGAGGGTTCTGCTGGGGGCGACTGTAATAACTTTTGGTTTTATAACATATTCTAAGAACCGTTAATCCGGTAGCACTGGAACTTAAACTTATCTGTATGTTATTTGTCCTTGCTGTGTGTAGCGTCATCAACTTCCCCTGGTACTTGGCCCTCCTGGGAGGTAGGCTCGACGTGTCGAGGCTGGATACCAGTATACCGAAGATAAAATTGGTGGTTCGGCCCCTAGGAGGTAGTCTCTACAGTTTGAGACTACCTACTACTGGACTGGGACCTGGACCTGCATACAGCTTCGGCTTTGAAGTTTTTAGGAGCACACCCATAGGACCCACCATCTGGTATCTTTCATCCTTTGATTCATGCAACAGGACCTGCAGGATTTAGCTTGGGAAGCCAAGCCGTATGCCCAGACCCATAGGATCACAGTTCCAAATACTAGGGTACCCGTTGCAGAGTGGTGGAGCGTGCAGGCTTAGGGTACGAAACCATGCTAAGCAGCTACAGAGCTTCGGACCAGTCCAGGAGATGAGCGCCCATTTTCTAGAACTGGACCCCAGGTTTGCGAACCCCCTGCAGCAGTAGAGGGGTCCTGAACTGCAAGCCTGGCTACTCAATTCGGGTGTCGTCATACCAGCAGGGTGGGAAACTGTATGGGTGGGTTAGATAAAAAATAATGCTCGTAAACTGAAGTAGAATAAAACTATCACAAAAGCACATCTGGGGGTAAATCTTTTCCTTATAACTTGATATGCATGGGTGTAGACCAACAGACCGGGCTTACGAGGGCGGGCCTCACCAGATTGACGTACACATATGCGCAACCTAGTTACAAAGGAAGAAAACTCAACCCCCCCAGTTTTGCTTCTATGGATAGAACTTACAGAGATGCTCTATATTCCAGGGATTGAGAAGAGGTACTCCTTCTGTTGTGGCAAGGCGAACACACCCGGGTCGGCATATTTCCGTCACCATGAAGGGTCCTTCCGAACTAGGGGAGAGTTTGTGGAGCCCTTCTCGGTTCAGTACTCGCCTTAGGACTAGGTCCTTGACCCTGAGCTCCCTACTATGCACAAACCGCTGGTGGTAGCATCTGAGCGCTTGGTTGTACCATGCATTTCGGATCGCCGCTCGCCATCTACGTTCGTGGATGAAGTCCACGTCCTCCCGCCGTAGTTGTTCCTGCATAGATTCATCGAAAGCCTGGACCCGTGGCGAGCCCATAATGATTTCCGGGGGAAGACAAGCTTCAGCCCCGTAGACTAGGAAGAACGGGGTCTCCCCGGTAGCTCAGCTAGGTGTGGTTCGGTTCCCCCATAGTACGCATGGAAGCTCGTTGACCCATTTTGCACCATGCTTTTTAAAGCAGTCATAAGTGCGTGTCTTGAGTCACCTAAGGATTTCTGCGTTTTCCCTCTCAGCTTGGCCGTTGCTCTTGGGATGAGCCATAAACGCAAAGCAGAGCTAGGTGTCGATGCCCTCGCAATACTCTTGGAAGAGCCGACTTTTGAACTGGGTCCTGTTGTCCGTAATGATACGGCTTGGGACCCCAAATCTATAGATAATCGACTTGAGGAAGGCAACAGCAGCACCCTAGGTGATACTGACCATAGGGGTGGCCTCTGGCCACTTTGTGAATTTGTTGATAGCGACGAAGAGGAAACGGTACCCGCCGACAGCCCTGGGGAATGGTCCCAGGATATCCACCCCCCATACGGCGAATGACCAGGAGGGTGGAATCATTTGTAGAGTCTGAGCCGGTGTGTGTATCTGCTTTGCATGGAACTGACATGCTTTGCAGGACTTTACCAACTCAGCTGCATCCTGGAGAGCGATTGGCCAATAGAAACCGTGTCGGAAGGCCTTGCCAACCAGTGTGCGGGATGATGAATGACTTCCGCACTCTCCTCCATGGATCTCCGTGAGCAGCTCACGACCCTCCTCCTGGGTGATGCACCGCATGAGAATGCCGTTGGCGCCACGGCAGTATAGATCCCCTTCTACCATCGTGTATCGTTTAGCCAACCGCACTATGCGTTCTGCGGACACATGATCTTCAGGAAGGATATTTTCTTTCAGGTAGTCCCGGATCTTAGAGATCCATGCATTGGGACCACTCTGAGCTATTGGTTGTGGCGCTAAGGGGTTGGCAGGACCCTCTATAGCACACACAATCCTTGGTGGGTTCTGCAGGTGGAACGCCATCGGGACCGCTAGCTTTGAGGTGCTAGTCTCGCCCCCTTCACCCGGTTCGGCAGACTGGGCGGTAGGCCTCAGCAGCCGTCTTTTGAAGACACCCTCGGGCACGGGTGCCCAAGTTGATGACCTCGTGGAGAGTTCATCTGCTACTGAGTTGTTAGCCTGAGGAACATGTTGCAGTTCCAGGGCAATGAAATCATTTTCCAGCTTCCTTATGTGGAGGAGGTAAGCTGCGAGCCTAGGCTCGTTGCTGCTACATTCTCCGTGGACCTGCTTGATAATCAGTTGGGAGTCCCCTTCACAAGGAGCTGGCGGATCCCTAGGGATAGGGCCACAGTCAAGCCGAAAATCAGTGCTTCATACTCTGCCATGTTGTTGGTGGCTGTGAACTCAAGGTGCACCATGTACTTCACTTGATCTCCGCTTGGGTGAATGAGGACAACTCCAGCACCGCCACCCTGTTGGCGGGCAGATCCATCAAAGAAGAGCATCCAGTGGGGCTCGGTGAAGACCGGAACCCTGGGCTCCACAGGTGTGGGGTCCGAATCGGGATCCGGACCCCCAGGAGCGCTCGGGGAAGGGGTCCATTCCACAATGAAGTCAGCCAGAACCTGGCTCTTGACAGCATGGCGAGGCTGGAAGTCCAGTTGGAACTCATCAAGCTCCGCGGCCCACTTGGTGATGTTGCCTGTGGCGTTAGAGTTGTGGAGAATGGCCCTTAACGGGAAGGTGGTCACCACCATGACCCTGTGTGCCTGAAAATAGTTGCGCAACTTCCTAGATGCAACAAGTATAGCATAGATAAGCTTGTGCGTCTCAAGGTACCTGGTCTTCGCCTCATGGAGGACTTTGCTGACGTAGTAGACTGGCTTCTGGATGGTTTGGACCCCTGCGGTTGGTCCTGAGCCCTCAAACTCTTGACCTTCCATCACCATCGTGGTGGTCGGACCACCACCTTCTTCTAGGGTAACTTTCTGACTTCCCTGGGGATGTTGTGCTGTCCTTTCGACGACCAGAACCATGCTCACCACCTGTGTAGCCGCTGCAATGTATAAGTACAACGGCTCCCCTGGCTCTGGAGCTACAAGTATTGGTAGGGACACAAGGTGCTGTTTCAACTCTTGAAAGGCTCGTTCTGCTTCCTCAGTCCAAGAGAATGGGCTAGACTTCCGTAATAGCTTGAAGAAAGGTAGCGCCCTCTCAGCAAGTCTTGAGATGAAGCGGCTAAGGGCGGCCAAGGACCCCGTAAGCTTCTGGACGTCCTTGATTCGGGCCGGAGGCCTCATTGTCTCAATTGCTTTGATCTTCTCTGGGTTTGCTTCAATGCCCCGGTGCAAAACCAGGAATCCCAGCAACTTCCCTGCGGAGACACCAAAGACGCACTTTTTCGGGTTTAGCTTCGTGCGTGTTGCCTGCAGCTTGTCAAAGACCAGGGTTAAGTCTTCCACTAGGGTCAACCCTCTTTTAGTCTTGACCATGATGTCATCAACGTATACCTCTACCTTGTCCCTAATCAGGTCACCAAAAGTCTTACTCATCGCCCGTACAAATGTTGGCAAGACGTTTTTCAGACCGTAAGGCATTACAACATAACAGTAAAGCCCATCCATAGTTACAAAAGCGGTATGCTTCCTATCTTGCCTAGACATCTGGATCTGATGGAAACCAGAATAAGCATCTAGGAAGGACAGGAGGTCGCACCTAGAGGTAGAATCCACGATTTAATCTATTCGTGGAAGTGGATATGGGTCCTTGGGACAAGCCTTATTGAGGTTGGTGTAGTCGATGCACATCCGAAGCTTCCCGTTAGCCTTGGGAACAATGACTGGATTGGCCAGCCATACTGGGTGATGGACCTCTTCGATGAAGCCAGTGCGCAGCAGCTTCCGGACCTCCTCACGGATGAAATCCTGCCGCTCAATGGACTGTCTCCAAGGCTTCTGACTCACCGGTTTGGCGTCAGGGTGGATCTTCAGATGGTGCTCGATCACCTCCCTGGGGATCCCAGGCATCTGCGACGGTTCCCATGCGAATACGTCGGCATTTGCCTGGAGGAAGGCGACGAGCGCGATTTCCTATTTCTCCTCCAGATTGCCTGCGATGCGAGTGGTCTAGGAGGAATCCCCGCCGAGCTGGATAGTCTTGACGGGACCGCTGTCTGCTCCAGATGGTTGCACCTTAGGCACCTTGGTAGGTGTTGGGGGCCTTCGTCTTCCGAAGGTCCTCAAAAACATGATTTAACAATGCTTCTGGAGTATAATACATGAACAGGTACCTTCGGACTCGGATCAGAACCGTAGTGTGAAAAGCACAAAGAATACGAAGGTTGACACAGCGCTGAAGCTACGTGCAAGGGAGCTTCGGCATTACAGCAGAAAAGGGAACCGACTTAAAAGGGAAAAGGCCATTTAGACCTCGATGGATCACTATAGAGTCATTAGCAAATGTAAAGGGCATGGGTGTAATTTTACATGGGCTGCGTCTCGTGCCTATAAATAGATGAATAGTGCTCCCATACTGTTCCCGCTAACTGGGCATTTGCTTTTGCGTCACGCTCGTACCTTTACCTTCTTTCAAGCCGAAGGTACATTTGTAATTTGATATCATTTCTATTTTTCCATAATAATAAAATAGAAATGAGCTGATAATGCTACATAGTTGTTCATATTATCTCTTACATTCCATATGATTCTTGAAAGGGAAATAGGCTTACAACTTTTCCTAATTAATTTTGGTGGTTGAAATTGCACAACACAAATAATTGGACTAACTAGTTTGCTCTAGACTATAAGTTTTACAGGTGGCAAAGGATCACAATAAACCAATAAAAAGACCAAGAAAGGGTTCAAATAAAGAGAGCAAAAGACAACCAAAGTGTGCCCTGGTCTGGTGCACCGGACTGTCCGGTGCACCAGGGAACTCAACTCCGAACTGCTCACCTTCGGGAATTCTGGGAGCCCCTCCGCTATAATTCACCGGACTGTCCGGTGTAGCACCGGACTGTCCAGTGTGCCAGCAGAGTAACGGCTACTAAAGCACCAACGGTCGTCTGCAACAGCAGTTAATGCGCTATAGTGCGCGCAGAAGTCAGAGCAGAGCTAAAAGGCGCACCGGACAGTGAACAGTGGCTGTCCGGTGCAACACCGGACTGTCCGGTGGCCCAGAAGACAGAAGCTCCAACGGTCGAACCCTAACGGTCAGGTGACGTGGCTGGCACACCGGACAGTGTCCGGTGGCGCACCGGACTGTCCGGTGCGCCATGAGACAGAAGCCCTCACCAATGGTTCTTTTGGTGGTTGGGGCTATAAATACCCCCCAACCACCACACTTCAATGCATCCAAGTTTTCAGCCTTCACACCTCATACAAGAGCTATAGCATTCAATACAAGACACATCCAAAGAGATCAAATCCTCTCCCAAGTCCAAAGACAATTCCAATCAAATAGTGACTAGTGAGAGAGAGATACTTGTGTTCATTTGAGCTCTTGCGCTTGGATTGCTTTTCTTTCTCATTCATTCTTGATTCCAACTCAATTGTAACCAAGGCAAGAGACACCAATTGTGTGGTGGTCCTTGTGGGGACTTAGTGTCCCGTTTAATTGAGAAGAGAAGCTCACTCGGTCTAGGTGATCTTTTGAGAGAGGGAAAGGGTTGAAAGAGACCCGGTCTTTGTGACCACCTCAACGGGGAGTAGGTTTGCAAGAACCGAACCTCGGTAAAACAAATCACTATGTCATCCGCTCTTATTCGCTTGTGATTTGTTTTTGCCCTCTCTTTCGGACTCGAATTTAATTCTAACGCTAACCCCGGCTTGTAGTTGTGCTTAAAGCTTGTAAATTTCAGATTCACCCTATTCACCCCCACTCTAGGCAACTTTGAATTGGTATCAGAGCCCGGTGCTTCATTAGAGCCTAACCGCTCAAAGTGATGTCGGGAGCATCCGCCAAAAGGGAGATCGGGACCAGCGACAAGTCCGCAAGCTCGGGGAGAACGCACTCAAGGGAGTCCGCCCACAAGTACAAGGAGGAATCCTCTTCCTCCATCAAGTCCCAACGGAAGGGTGACAAGAAGAAGAAGATGAAGAAGGTGGTCTACTACGAGACTGACTCTTCGTCACCCTCCACCTCCGGCTCGGAGTCGACATCCGTCACTTCTAAGCGCCATGAGCGCAAGAAGTATAGTAAGATGCCCCTTCGCTATCTTCGCATTTCAAAACGCACTCCATTACTTTCCGTCCCATTAGGCAAACCACCTATGTTTGATGGTGAAGATTATTCTATGTGGAGTGATAAAATGAGGCATCACCTAACCTCACTCCACAAAAGTATATGGGATATTGTTGAGTATGGAGCGCAGGTACCAAAGGAAGGGGACAAGGATTATGATTCGGAGGAGGTCGAACAAATCCAACACTTCAACTCCCAAGCCACTACTATACTCCTCGCCTCTCTAAGTCGAGAGGAGTATAATAAGGTGCAAGGGTTGAAGAGTGCAAAGGAGATTTGGGACGTGCTCAAGACCACGCACGAAGGAGACGAGGTGACCAAGATCACCAAGAGGGAGACGATCGAGAGGGAGCTCGGTCGATTCATGCTTCACCAAGGGGAGGAGCCACAAGCGATGTACAACCGACTCAAGACCTTGGTGAACCAAGTGCGCAACCTCGGGAGCACCAAATGGGATGACCATGAGATGGTCAAGGTTATTTTAAGATCACTTGTATTCTTAATCCCACTCAAGTTCAATTAATTCGTGGTGATCCTAGATACAAGCTAATGTCTCCCAATGAAGTGATAGGAAAATTTGTGAGCTTTGAATTGATGATCAAAGGCTCCAAGAAAATCATCGAGCAAGGCGCCTCCTCCACACCCGATGTGCAACTCGTGGCATTCAAGGCAACGGAGGAGAAGAAAGAAGGCTCTACACCGAGTAGGGTCCCCATCGACGCCTCCAAGCTCGACAATGAGGAGATGGCGCTCATCATCAAGAGCTTTCGCCAAATCCTCAAGTAAAGGAGGGGGAAGGACTACAAGCCCCGCTCCAAGAAAGTTTGCTACAAATGTGGTAAGCCCGGTCATTTTATTGCAAAATGTCCTTTATCAAGTGATAGTGACAGGGGCGACGACAAGAAGGGAAAGAGAAGAGAAAAGAAGAGGTACTACAAGAAGAAGGGCGGTGATGCACATGTTTGCCGGGAGTGGGACTCCGACGAGAGCTCCACCGACTCCTCCTCTGTCGAGGACGCCGCAAACATCGCCGTCACCAAAGGGCTTCTCTTCCCCAACGTCGGTCAGAAGTGCCTCATGGCAAAGGACAGCAAGAAGAAAAAGGTAAAATCTAGATCCTCCACTAAGTATGCAACATCTAGTGATGAGGCTAACTCTAGTGATGATGAGGATGATTTATTGACCCCTTTTGCCAACCTAAACATGCAACAAAAGGAGAAATTAAATGAATTAATTAGTGCAATTTGTTGGGACCATGCTTCATCGCCGAAGGTCCTACAGGAAGAAACAGCTTCGGCAAAAGCTGCTTATACGTGATGCTGAAGCTACCATTCATGAAGCTTCATATTATAGCGTATCCGAAGGTGAAAGATCGAACCGACTTAAAGATGGAATGACCTTTTAGTCCATAAGGGTCTGAGTCATTGTTGTAAACTTTTATAAGGGGTATGATTGTAATTCCTTACAGGCTGTGTCCTGTGCCTATAAATAGTGAACAGTATTCCTTTATTGTTCACGCAATCCTGTAACTGCTAACGCATTACTCTGGAATCATTGTTATTTGTCAAGGCAAAGGTATAAATGTAATCAAACATCATATTTTAATATCTGAATTCATATTATAAAATGAGCAAATGATGTTATTCATTCTCAATATTCTTTAACGTTTCATGCTTCATATTTTATTTTGCATTATTTTACTTCTGACTACGAAGGTAAGACCTTCGTAGTTTGTCATCTATGACCTTCGTCCGAAGCTCATTAAATCCTCAGGGAAATAATGCTTCAGCGGACGAAGGGCTTTGATATTTAACATTTTATGTTGCCTTGTTCTTAATTCAAAGCATTTGAGAACAAGTCACCAACATTAGCGCCCACCTCCGGTGAACTCACTTCCACCTTTTGAGCTGATGGCTTCGCTCAAGAACCAAGCTGGAACTGCTTCGGCTCCGAAGCTAATTCTCCCGATAACAGGCGGTTCATGCTCAGAACCGGCCAACAAGAAGCAGAAGAAGGAGGCACAGAGAAGAGTACAACACGTAGGGGTGCAAGGACCCTTCATCAAGTCAAGATGGTCTCACATCCCAATTACCTTCTCTCAAGAGGATCTTCAGCTCAAGGATTACCCACACAGTGATACTATGGTTATCTCTTGTGTGATCAAAGGATTTCTGGTCCACAATGTTTTGGTTGATACAGGCAGTGCGGCTGATATTATATTCGCCAAGGCCTTCAGACAGATGCAAGAGCCCGAAGACAAGATCCATGATGCCACACATCCCCTTTGTGGCTTCGGAGGAAGGCAGATTGTAGCACTCGACAAAATCACAATGCCAGTAACCTTCGGATTTATCAACAACACAAGGACTGAACAAGTTGTGTTTGACATTGTTGACATGGAATACCCTTACAATGCAATTATTGGTCGTGGTACTCTCAATGCCTTCGAAGCAATTCTTCATCCAACATATCTTTGCATGAAGATACCTTCGGACCAAGGGCCCATTGCTATTCATGGAAGTCAGGAAGCTGCCAGAAGGGCTGAAGGAAACTGGACAGACTCAAAAGCAATCCATAACATAGATGGAGCTGAAGCATGTGAGCAATACAAGTTCAGAAGGGAGAAAGCTGCTTCGGCCGATCAGCCGAAGCCCATGCTCTTATGCGATGACATAGCAGAGCAGAAGGTGCTATTGGGATCTCAACTGTCCGAAGAACAGGAGAAAACCTTGATAAGGTTTTTATTCAACAACAAAGATGTTTTTGCATGGTCAGCTAATGATCTTTGCGGAGTCAACAGGGATGTTATTGAACACTCGCTCAATGTTGATCCATCTTTCAGACCTAGAAAGCAGAGGCTTCGGAAGATGTCTGATGAGAAGGCCGAAGGTGCTCGGAATGAAGTGAAAAGACTCCTCAGTGCCGGAGTTATCAGAGAGGTAAAATACCTAGAATGGCTGGCTAACACTGTTATGGTAAAAAAGGCCAATGGTAAATGGAGGATGTGTATTGATTTTACTGATCTCAACAAGGCCTATCCGAAGGACGAGTTTCAATTGCCAAGGATAGATTCCCTAGTTGATGCAGCAGCTTCATCTGAGCTTATGAGTCTGCTGGATTGTTATTCAGGCTATCATCAAATTTGGATGAAGAAGGAGGATGAGCCAAAAACCAGCTTCATAACCCCTAGTGGAACATATTGTTACCTTCGGAAGCCTGAGGGACTCAAGAATGCTGGAGGAAGCTTCAGTAGAATGACAGCGAAGGTTCTTCATTCTCAGATAGGCAGAAATGTGCTAACTTATGTTGATGATATTATTGTAAAGAGCACGAGGCAAGAAAATCACATTGCTGATCTGCAGGAGACCTTTGCTAATTTTAGACAGGCCAGTTTAAAGTTGAATCCAGAAAAGTGTGTCTTCGGAGTGAAGAAAGGGAAATTTCTTGGCTGTCTAGTTTCAACAAAAGGGATTGAGGCTAATCCAAATAAAATTGAAGCTATCCTTCGAATGGAACCACCAAGTACAAAGAAGGGGGCTCAAAGATTGACAGGAAGACTGACATCTCTCAATAGATTCATATCTAGATCAGCAGAGAGAAATTTACCATTCTTCGAAGTGCTGAAGTCAGCCGAAGTTTTTCAATGGGGACGAGTCCAGCAGAGAGCCTTCGAAGAGCTGAAGCAATATTTGATAGACCTAACAACACTAACTCCACCAACGCCAGGGGCTCCTCTGTTGTTATATGTGGCAGCTTCGCACTCAGCGGTAAGTGCAGCACTTGTCCAAGAGAAGCTTGAAGGCCAAGTCAAAAAGCAAGCCCCAATATACTTTGTATCCAAAGTTCTTAGTTTATCAAAGAAAAATTATACAGAATTAGAGAAGGTGTTGTATGCTGTTTTGATGGCCTCCAGGAAGCTTCGGCACTATTTTCAAGCATACAATATAATTGTTCCTTCTTCACAACCATTGAAGGATATTATGAGAAATAGAGAAGCTACTGGAAGGGTTGGAAAATGGGCTGCGGAACTCAATGAATTTTGTATTGATTATGTGCATAGATCTTCGATTCAGTCCCAAGCGTTGGCAGACTTCATTGCTGACTGGATGCCAGGGGCTCAGGAAGAAGAAATGAGTAAAGATGCCGAAGTTTGGACAGTATTTTGTGATGGTTCTTGGGGGAACCTTCGGAGCAGGAGCAGCTGCTGTGTTGGTTGCACCTTCCAAAGTTAAAACTTGTTACGCAACAAGACTTGATTTCAGTTGCACAAATAACATTGCTGAATATGAAGCTTTGCTCTTGGGTCTTCGGAAATTAAAGGCAATGGGAATTAGAAGGGCGGTTCTTAAAACCGATTCCCAGGTTATTTCTGGTCATATTGACAAGAGTTATAAAGCAAGAGATCCGAAGCTTGAAAAGTATTTAGACACGGTATGAAGGATTGAGGCTTCCTTTGAGGGGTTTTATGTCAAAAGTATTCCTCGAGGAGAAAATGAACATGCTGATTTGTTAGCCAAGTCAGCAGCACAGGGGCTGCCCTTACCTTCGGAAGTATTTTTCGAAACAATAAAAGCACCTTCGGTCGAGCTCCTTGAAAGAGCAGTCCTCAACATATCTCCTGTCTATAGTGAAGACTAGAGAACTGAAATCATTTCTTTCCTTTAGGGCAACTTTCTTTCAGATGACGAAGCTTATAATAAGAGGATAGAGGCAAGAGCTTGACCATATGTTATAATAGAAGGGGAGCTATACAAGCGTGGGGTCTGTTCTCCATTACTCAAATGTTTATCCAGAGCCGGAGGTATAGAATTGATGAAGGAAATACACGCAGGCCTGTGTGGATCTCATATTGGATCTAGGCCTTTGCTGGGAAAAGTTTTTCGCCAAGGATTTTATTGGCCAAAGGCAGCTTCGGATGCAGCAGAATTAGTCCAAAAGTGCGAAGGTTGTCAGAAATGTGCAAGAGATCAAAAACAACCTTCGTCTTTAACCCAGTTAATACAACCCACTTGGCCATTGCAAAGGTGGGGTCTTGATTTATTAGGTCCATTACCACCAGCACAAGGGAACTTAAGATATGTTGTAGTGGCAGTAGAATATTTTTATAAATGGATTGAGGCAAAGCCTTTAGCCACAATAACTTCGGTCACTATTCAAAAGTTTTTCTCGCAAAATATTGTTTGTCGCTTCGGAGTGCCGAAGGTTATTACTGTGGATAATGGGACGCAGTTTGATTCCGAAGCTTTCAGAGAATTTTGTGATCAAATTGGCACGAAGATCCATTTTGCATCAGTTCGGCATCCGGAGTCAAATGGACTTGTTGAAAGGGCTAATGGCATCATAATGACAGGAATAATGAAGTTAATCTTCAATCAGCCTACGGGAAAGTGGCCAGACAAATTAATCAAAGTGGTGTGGAGCCACAACACAACAATATCAAGATCAACAGGTTTTACACCATTCAAACTATTGTTTGGTGACGAAGCAATAACTCCGGAAGAAGCCAAAGCAGGATCAATAAGAATAGTAGCTTCGGCAGAAAACGAAGCTGAAGCTGATTACTCTATGGAAAAAGATGCTATAGAAGGGATCAGGCTTCAAGCTGTGGAAAACATCAACAAATACCAAGCTGAAACAATAAAATGGCGTGATAGAAAGGTTCGGCTAAAGAACATTGAACCAGGACATTTGGTGCTTCGAAGAGTAGCCAACCGAGAGACAGCACGCAAGTTACAGCTGAAGTGGGAAGGACCTTTTCTGGTAGTATCTTCGTCAAGACCCGGTTCCTACAGATTGAAGGATATGGACGGCAACGACATTCCTAGATCATGGAATGCGGACGAGCTTCGGCGATATTATGTTTAGCTGATGTAATTTTTTCTATTTTTTCTTGTGGCACCCTTTTCCTTTCCAAAGGGGAGAAAGGTTTTTAATGGGGCCACAACATGTAATTTTTCTTTTTCTTATATCAATTCTATAAGAGCGATATCCCCCAATGATGTAAATGTAAAAGCTGAGAACGCACCATCGAGTGCAAAGGAAAAAGAAAAGAAAACAGGGAGAAGCTCAAAAGTCGTTCCTAAGGGAATGCAGAGTTTGCAGCGAAAAATAAACGCTGATTCTGCCGAAAGTAAAAGGCGAAGAAGCTCCTAAGGGAGGCTTGCAGCGAAAAATAAACGCTGATTCCGCCGAAAGTAAAAGGCAAAGAAGCTCCTAAGGGAGGCTTGCAGCGAAAAATAAACGTTGATTCCGCCGAAAGTAAAAGGCGAAGAAGCTCCTAAGGGAGGCTTACAGCGAAAAGTCAGCGCTGATACACCGAAAAGTAAACGGTGAAGCCGAAAAATAAACGGCAAAAAGATTTGAGTCATTCCCAAGGGAATGAAGGCTATGATTATGGTTTCGAATATACATTTGGATATTCATTTGCACGATACATTACATCATGACATTTGCATTCATAAACATTCATTTAAACATATATAGGATCATTATCATCATATCATACAGAAAAGGCAGATGCTTCAGCTATGAGGAAAAACTTCGGAGAAAGAGGAAATTTTCATGCTTCGTTGTGTACGAAAAGAAGGGAAGGTGTTTTTCACCTTCGGCTCAAAAATAAAATTTCGTCCACAGCAAAGCAGATCGTACAAGAACAAAGGGGAAAAGATATATTACAAGGTATGTACAAATTTACATAAGTTTCTTTACAATTATATTACAAAAATTCCTCTAGAATCTTTTGCAGAAAAGTCCTTCGGAGCATCTATTAAGCTTCAGCTTGTCATTCTTCAGCTTCATCATCCTGTACATATTAAAACGGAATGAGAAAGGTGCAGAATTCAAGGAGAAGGTAAAAGTAACAAGTATAAGTTTCTCACTGGTTTAAGGTGGCTCCGAGCTTCGTCACCAGCCATTTTTCACCCGCCGTTTATCCAAATCTGGGTCATAAATCTGTTTCCTATGCTTCGGGCTAGGCTTGGGATGTCAAGCAAATCTGTCGGTGACAAACTGAAGTTCGGCCTATTTACAATTTTCCCGTGCGTGAAGCCTGCCTTCAGGAAAGTAGTAGCCGTGCCTCGAGAAGCTAGCAGGGCGCAGAAATCAGCATGCCCAGCAATAACTTCGTCAAGTGCATCAACTTCGCCTTCAATGTATTCCAAGGTGCTTGGCAGATTTTCAGCTGAAGGTGTAAACTTATCAGAGCTGGCTCCAATTGAGTGAAACACATCCTTCAGCCGCTGCACACATCGGCTGCCAAAATCTAAGCATTTCTCCTGAAGCTCCTTCAATGATTTTTGCAAATTTGAATTCTTATCGATTTCAGTCTTGAGACTTGTTTCGAGATTCTTCTTTTCCTGCTCAGATTTTTCTGATTTTATAAGTAATTCATTGTTTAATTTGTCTTTTTCGGCTTGGGCTTCAGCCAGTGAACCTTCCATAGAGTGGATGACGAAGTCTTTCTTTTCCAAAGCAGCTTCGTGATCTTTAATTTTGTTTTCAAGGTCTTGAATGACCAAATCCTTTTCCTTCAGAGCAGCTTCGTAATTTCTGACTTTGTTTCCCAGATCTTTGATGGTAGCTTCGTTCTTTTCATCTTCAAGATCTTGTTGCATTCTCAGCACTTTACTTAGAAGTATACTCTTCTAAAACAACCTTCGTTAGAAAACATATTAATTCAAAAAAAACAATAAAAAAGTTGAATTTTTACCTTGAAATTAGCATAGAGCAAGCTACCGGCAATATGCTGTCGCTGGTACCTGCAGAGGTCCGCTTCTATCTTCGGTAGGCCAACGCTTTTTGAGAAGGTCCTAACAACCTTGGCCTCGGTTCGGTTCCGAAGGCATCTTAGCTTCCCTTCATTGACTCCACCAAATAGCAGAGACCCTGGTTTGTATCCACAGGATATAGCATATTTCTTTAACTCTTCTTTTTCAGCGTCTGTTAACTCTTGTCCAAGTATATCTTGAAAATTAAAATTTTCTTCCTCCAAAGTGTCTTCAATCTGCTCTTTTCCTTTTTCAGTTGTCATGTTCACCGCAACAGCAGCCGCTTCTTCTTCAGCCATTCTCAGAAGTATATTGTCAATATCGCCAAGTGTGGTTTCTAGATTAGGATCTTCGGTGATCCCAGTTTCAGCTACAGCGGTTTCGGCTTCAGTTGTTGCTTCGGTAGCTTCGGCTCCGGTGGCTTCGGCTCTGGTAGCTTCGGCTCCGGTGGCTTCGGCTCCGGTGGTTTCGGCCCTGGTGGCTGTGGTTTCAGCACTGATAATTTTTGACGCTGATGTAGGTGGCGGTGTCTGGTGAATGACATCGGCCACTTGGATAATTCTTCGCTTTTTCGGCTTTGCGGGACTTTCTGTTGCCGAAGCTTCTTTGTCCTTCTGAAAAAAACTTCGTCAGTTCTGGTGCCAGCGGACTTAGCCTCATAGGCAAAGGTTCAGTCATTACCTTCAGAATCTCTTCCACTTCGGCAGTAGAAGGTGTTGAAGGAGCTTCTTCCCCTTGGGCCGACGTCGTTGTTTTTGGGGATGCAGCTTTCCTTTTCCTTGGAGCAGCTGTCCTTGGCTCAGGGCTCGGTTTTTCAGAAATTTCTTGGGAAGGTGTTTTTCGGACCTTCGGCTTCTCGAAGCCTAAGAGACTTTTTTCACGGATCAAGCTCGTTACGAAAAACGATCTAGTACCGCGAAGGGGCTACTGTTGGGACCATGCTTCATCGCCGAAGGTCCTACAGGAAGAAACAGCTTCGGCAAAAGCTGCTTATACGTGATGCCGAAGCTACCATTCATGAAGCTTCATATTATAGCATATCCGAAGATGAAAGATCAAACCGACTTAAAGATGGAATGACCTTTTAGTCCATAAGGGTCTGAGTCATTGTTGTAAACTTTTATAAGGGGTATGGTTGTAATTCCTTACAGGCTGTGTCCTGTGCCTATAAATAGTGAACAGTATTCCTTTACTCTTCACGCAATCCTGTAACTGCTAACGCATTACTCTGGAATCATTGTTCTTTGTCAAGGCAAAGGTATAAATGTAATCAAACATCATATTTTAATATCTGAATTTATATTATAAAATGGGCAAATGATGTTATTCATTCTCAATATTCTTTAACGTTTCATGCTTCATATTTTATTTTGCATTATTTTACTTCTGACTACGAAGGTAAGACCTTCGTAGTTTGTCATCTATGACCTTCGTCCGAAGCTCATTAAATCCTCAGGGAAATAATGCTTCAACGCACAAAGGGCTTTGATATTTAACATTTTATGTTGCCTTGTTCTTAATTCAAAGCATTTGAGAACAAGTCCCCAACACTAATCATGATAAGGATGAACTCTTGGATAGCCAAGAGGACTTTCTAATTAAAGAAAACAAAAAGCATGTTAAGGTTAAAATGCTTATGCTCTAGAGGTAGAAAAATTTAAAAATTATCTAGTGATCTAAGCACTTGCCACGATGTTATTTCCAACCTTAGAAATGAAAATGCCAAATTACTTGCTAAGGTTGAGAAATCAAATGTTAGTAATGATTCAATTGACAATCTTAGAACTGATCATGATTATTCAATTGCTAAGATTGAAAAATTAAATGCCTCTCTTGCTAGCCTTAGAAATGAAAATGAAAAACTAATTGCTAAGGCTAAGGAATTAGATGTTTGCAATATTTCTATTTCCAATCTTAGAGATGAGAATGACATTTTACATGCTAAGATTGTTGAACTAAATTCTTGCAAACCCTCTACATCTACCGTTGAGCATGTTACTATTTGCACTAGATGTAGAGATGTTAACATTAATGCTATACATGATCACATTGCTATGATTAAACAACAAAATGATCATATGGCAAAATTAGATGCTAAAATTGCCGAGCATGAACTAGAAAATGAGAAATTTAAATTTGCTCGTAGCATGCTTTATAGTGGGAGACGCCCTGGCATTAAGGATGGCATTGGCTTCCAACAGGGAGGCAATGTCAAACTTAATGCCCCTCCTAAAAGATTATCTAACTTTGTCAAGGGCAAGGCTCCCATGCCTCAGGATAACGAGGGTTACATTTTGTACCCTGCTGGTTATCCCGAGCACAAAATTAGGAGAATTCATTCTTGGAAGTCTCACTCTGGCTCTAATCATGCTTTTATGTATAAGAGTGAGGCATCTAGCTCTAGGCAATCAACCCGTGCTAAATTGCCTAAGAAGAAAACTCCTATTGCATCAAATCATCATAATGTTTCATTCAAAACTTTTGATGCTTCTTATGTGCTAACTAACAAATCAGGCAAAGTAGTTGCCAAATATGTTGGGGGCAAACACAAGGGGTCAAAGACTTGTGTTTGGGTACCCAAGGAGCTTGTTTCTAATGTCAAAGGACCCAAGACCGTTTGGGTACCTAAGAACAAGGCCTAAAATTGTTTTGTAGGTTTATGCATCCGGGGGCACAAGTTGGATCATCGATAGCGGGTGCACAAACCACATGACAGGGGAGAAAAAGATGTTCACCTCCTATGAGAAAAACCAAGATCCCCAAAGAGCTATCACATTCGGGGATGGAAATCAAGGTTTGGTCAAAGGATTGGGTAAAATTGCTATATCTCCTGACCACTCTATTTCCAATGTTTTTCTTGTAGATTCTTTAGATTACAATTTGCTTTCTGTTTCTCAATTATGCAAAATGGGCTACAATTGTCTTTTCACAGATTTAGGTGTGACTGTCTTTAGAAGAAGTGATGATTCAGTAGCATTCAAGGGAGTGTTAGAGGGTCAGCTATACTTAGTAGATTTTGATATAGCTAAACTCGACACTTGCCTAATTGCTAAGACTAACATGGGTTGGCTCTGGCACCGCCGACTAGCCCATGTTGGGATGAAGAATCTTCATAAGCTTCTAAAGGGAGAGCACATTTTGGGACTAACCAATGTTCATATTGAGAAATACAGGGTTTGTAGCGCATGTCAAGCAGGGAAGCAAGTTGGTGTTCATCATCCACACAAGAACATCATGACGACCGACAGGCCGCTTGAGCTACTCCACATAGATCTATTCGGCCCGATCGCTTACATAAGCATCGGCGGGAGTAAGTATTGTCTTGTTATTGTGGATGATTATTCTCGCTTCACTTGGGTGTTCTTTTTGCAGGAAAAATCACAAACCCAAGAGACCTTAAAGGGATTCTTGAGACGGGCTCAAAATGAGTTCGGCTTGAGAATCAAGAAAATAAGAAGCGACAACGGGACGGAGTTCAAGAACTCACATATAGAAGGCTTCCTTGAGGAAGAGGGCATCAAGCATGAGTTCTCTTCTCCCTACACGCCACAACAAAATGGTGTAGTGGAGAGGAAGAATAGAACTCTATTGGACATGGCAAGAACCATGCTTGATGAGTACAAGACTTCGGATCGATTTTGGGCCGAGGCGGTCAACACCGCATGCTACGCCATCAACCGGTTATATCTACACCGAATCCTCAAGAAGACATCATATGAACTCCTCACCGGTAAAAAGCTCAATGTTTCATATTTTAGAGTCTTTGGTAGCAAATGTTTTATTCTTGTTAAAAGAGGTAGAAAATCTAAATTTGCTCCTAAGGCTATAGAAGGATTTCTACTTGGTTATGATTCAAACACAAGGGCATATAGAGTCTTTAACAAGTCCTCTGGACTAGTTGAAGTTTCTTGTGACATTGTGTTTGATGAGACTAACGGCTCTCAAGCAGAGCAAGTTGATCTTGATGAACTAGATGATGAAGAGGCTCTGTGCGTCACGCTAAGGAACATGTCCATTGGGGATGTGTGTCCTAAGGAATCTGAAGAGCCTCCACAAACACAAGATCAACCATCTTCCTCAATGCAAGCATCTCCACCAACTCAAGATGAGGATCAAGCTCGAGATGATGATGAAGATCAAGAGAAGGACAATGATCAAGGGGGAGATGCTAATGATCAAGACAAGGAATATGATGAGGGTCCAAGACCGCCACACCCAAGAGTCCACCAAACAATCCAACGAGATCACCATGTGAACACCATCCTCGGTGATATTCATAAGGGGGTAACTACTCGATCTCGTGTTGCTCATTTTTGTGAACATTACTCTTTTGTTTCCTCTATTGAGCCACACAAGGTAGAGGAAGCACTTCAAGATTCAGACTGGGTGCTGGCAATGCAAGAGGAGCTCAACAACTTCACGAGGAATGAGGTATGGCATTTAGTTCCACGTCCTAACCAAAATGTTGTAGGAACCAAGTGGGTCTTTCGCAACAAGCAAGATGAGCATGGTGTGGTGGCAAGGAACAAAGCCCGACTTGTGGCAAAGGGGTATTCACAAGACGAAGGTTTGGATTTCGATGAAACCTATGCACCCGTAGCTAGGCTTGAGTCAATTCGCATTTTACTTGCCTATGCTACTTACCATGGCTTCAAGCTCTATCAAATGGACGTGAAGAGTGCCTTCCTCAATGGACCAATCAAGGAGGAGGTCTATGTTGAGCAACCTCCCGGCTTTGAAGATAGTGAGTACCCTAACCATGTCTATAAACTCTCTAAGGCGCTTTATGGGCTCAAGCAAGCCCCAAGAGCATGGTATGAATGCCTAAGAGATTTTCTTATTGCTAATGGCTTCAAAGTCGGAAAAGCCGATCCTACTCTCTTTACTAAAATACTTGCAAATGATTTGTTTGTATGCCAAATTTGATGATATCATATTTGGGTCTACTAACGAATCTACATGTGAAGAGTTTAGTAGGATCATGACTCAAAAATTCGAGATGTCAATGATGGGGGAGTTGAAGTATTTCTTAGGATTTCAAGTCAAGCAACTCCAAGAGGGCACCTTCATTAGCCAAATGAAGTACATTCAAGATATTCTTACCAAGTTTGGGATGAAGGATGCTAAGCCCATCAAGACACCCATGGGAACCAATGGGCATCTCGACCTCGACACGGGAGGTAAATCCGTAGATCAAAAGGAATATCGGTCGATGATAGGTTCTTTACTTTACTTATGTGCATCTTGAGCGGATATTATGCTTTCCGTATGCATGTGTGCAAGATTCCAAGCCGATCCTAAGGAAGTTCACCTTAGGGTCGTAAAACAAATCTTGAGATATTAAGTTTATACTCCTAAGTTTGGCCTTTGGTACCCAGGGGATCCACATTTGATTTAATTGGTTATTCCGATGCTGATTGGGCAGGGTGTAAGATTAATAGAAAGAGCACATCAGGGACTTGCCAGTTCTTGGGAAGATCTCTGGTGTCTTGGGCTTCAAAGAAGCAAAATTCTGTCGCTCTTTCTACCGCCGAAGCCGAGTATATTGCCGCAGGCCATTGTTGCGCGCAATTGCTTTGGATGAGGCAAACCCTTAGGGACTACGGTTACAAATTAACCAAAGTTCCTCTTCTATGTGATAATGAGAGTGCAATCCGCATGGCAGATAATCCCGTTGAGCATAGCCGCACTAAACACATAGCCATTCGGTATCACTTTTTAAGGGATCACCAACAAAAAGGGGATATCGAGATTGCATATGTTAACACCAAAGAACAATTAGCCGATATCTTTACCAAGCCATTAGATGAGCAAACATTTACCAAACTTAGGCATGAGCTAAATATTCTTGACTCTAGGAATTTTGATTGATATTTTGCACACATAGCTCATTTATATACCTTTGATCATATCTCTTTCTTCGCAATGACTCATGTGGTTTTTCAAGTGTATTTCAAGCTAAGTCATAGATTGAAAGGGAAATGGAGTCTTCGGCGAAGACAAGGCTTCCACTCCACTCCATCGAATTATTCATCCTTCGCCGTCACTCCACTCTCCAACTTTGGTATAAATCTTCACTCGTATGCTATTTACCATAGGGGGAGAAAGTAGTTAGAAGGGCTCTAATGACTCCGTTTTTGGCAATTCATGCCAAAGGGGAGAGAGTATTAGCCCAAAGCAAAAGGACCGCACCACCACCAATTTCAAAATTTTAGTCTTTCAACTTGTTTTTAAAGTAGTGTTTTCAAATTGGTATCTTATTATTGATATAATTTCAAATTGGAATACCCTCTTCAAAATTAATATCTAAAACCCTCTTGAACACTAAGAGGAGGATTTCATTAAGGGGGAGTTTTGTTTAGTCAAAGGAAAAGCATTTGAAACAGGGGGAGAAAATTTTAAATCTTGAAAATGCTTCTCAAAATCCTATTCATTTACCTTTGACTACTTTGCAAAAGACTTTGAAAAGAATTTCCAAAACATTTGCAAAACAAAACATGTGATGCAAGAGTGGTCCAAAATTCTAAATTAGAAGAAAGCCATCCATGCATATCTAGTAGAAATAATTATTGGTTTCATTCCAAGCAACCTTTCCACTTACATTATGCAAGCTAGTTCAATTCTGCACTTTTATATTTGCTTTGGTTTGTGTTAGCATCAATCACCAAAAAGGGGGAGATTGAAAGGGAAATAGGCTTACACCTTTTCCTAATTAATTTTGGTGGTTGAAATTGCCCAACACAAATAATTGGACTAACTAGTTTGCTCTAGACTATAAGTTTTACAAGTGGCAAAGGCTCACAATAAACCAATAAAAAGACCAAGAAAGGGTTCAAACAAAGAGAGCAAAAGACAACCGAAGTGTGCCTTGGTCTGGCTCACCGGACAGTGTCCGGTGCACCAGGGAACTCAACTCCGAACTGCTCACCTTCGGGAATTCTGGGATCTGCTCCGCTATAATTCACCGGACTGTCTGGTGTAGCACCGGACTGTCTGGTGTGCCAGCGGAGTAACGGCTACTAAAGCACCAACAGTCGTCTACAACAGCAGTTAATGCGCTACAGTGCGCGCAGAAGTCAGAGCAGAACTAAAAGGCGCACCGGACAGTGAACAATGGCTGTCCGGTGGCCCAGAAGACAGAAGCTCCAACGGTCGAACCCTAACGGTCGGGTGACGTGGCTGGCGCACCGGACAGTGTCCGGTGGCGCACCGGACTGTCCGGTGCGCCATGCGACAGAAGCCCTCACCAACGGTTCTTTTGGTGGTTGGGGCTATAAATACCCCCCAACCACCACACTTCAATGCATCCAAGTTTTCAGCCTTCACACCTCATACAAGAGCTATAGCATTCAATACAAGACACATCCAAAGAGATCAAATCCTCTCCCAAGTCCAAAGACAATTCCAATCAAATAGTGACTAGTGAGAGAGAGATTATTGTGTTCATTTGAGCTCTTGCGCTTGGATTGCTTTTCTTTCTCATTCTTTCTTGATTCCAACTCAATTGAAACCAAGGCAAGAGACACCAATTGTGTGGTGGTCCTTGTGGGGACTTAGTGTCCCGTTTGATTGAGAAGAGAAGCTCACTCGGTCTAGGTGACTGTTTGAGAGAGGGAAAGGGTTGAAAGAGACCCGGTCTTTGTGACCACCTCAACGGGGAGTAGGTTTGCAACAACCGAACCTCGATAAAACAAATCACTGTGTCATCCGCTCTTATTCGCTTGTGATTTGTTTTTGCCCTCTCTTTCGGACTCGAATTTAATTCTAATGCTAACCCCGGCTTGTAGTTGTGCTTAAAGTTTGCAAATTTCAGATTCACCCTATTCACCCCCCTCTAGGCAACTTTCAATTCTCCTTTCATTATCGTATGCTACAATGATGAAGGTATGTCCTTCATGACCTTCGTCTGAAGATCATTATATCCTAAGGGAAATAATGTCTCGAAGGATGAAGGGCATTAACATTTAACATTTTTTGTGTTGCCTTGTTCTTAACTCATAGCATTTGAGAACAAGTCCCCAACATTGGCGCCCACCTCCGGTGAATCCTTTTCGACCACCTTCGGCAAGCATTGACCTTTGTCATGCCACCGAAGAAAGTTTCAGCGCTAGGGGCTGCCGATCTGCAGCCACTGGACCCAAATCAGGAGACCCTTTCTCTTCGAGAGGCCCGAAGCCAGAAGAGGAAGGCCACTAGTCCAACACACCAGGAGGACGAGTTGGACCAAGAAATCAGAAACATGGAGATGCTTCATCAGCAAGTGCAAAAGAAGAAGGAGAAGATGGCCCGACTAGCTGACCTTCAAAGGCAGATTGACGAAGCCACTGAAGAAGTACGCCACCTTGCTCAAGACGAGCAAGATCGAAGGCCCTAACACAGGGAGCTTCATCAAGAGGGCTTGTTCAACGGCGATGGATGGTATGATCATTTTAATCATGATACCTTAACTTTTGATGATGCTTCTCCTTTGGCAGCAGAACTGCAGGCTATCCCGTGGCCCCCATCATACAAGCCACATCAGCTTCCAATGTATGATGGGCATTCAGACCCGAAGCAGTTTTTGATGAGTTATGAAGCAACTATATCTTCATACGGAGGCAATGCAGCTGTCATGGCCAAGTCCTTTGCCATGGCAGTTAAGAACGTGGCTCAAACGTGGTATTCTTCTCTTCGGCCAGGGACTATCACTTCATGGCAGAAGCTCAAGGACATGCTGGTGACAAGTTTCCAGGGCTTTCAGACGAAGCCAGTTACAGCTCAGGCTCTGTTTCAATGCACGCAAGATCATGAGGAGTATCTCCAGGCATACGTCCGAAGGTTCTTGCGTCTGAGAGCACAAGCACCTACAGTGCCCAATGAAATTGTCATTGAGACCATGATCAAGGGGCTTCGTCCAGGACCTACTGCCCAGTATTTTGCTAGAAATCCTCCACAGACTTTGGAGAAGCTGCTTCAAAAGATGGATGAATACATCCGGGTTGACAATGACTTTCGCCAAAGAAGGAAGGAAGCCTACAGGTTCTCTGAGATGACCAGGGGCTTCGGAGGAAGAATCCACCCAAGGCATGTCAGATCAATCCACTCCACCTAGGATGACGACAGAGGAAGTCAGCAGCAGAAGCCACAATATTCCTCGCAAGTTTCGGGGCAGCAACAAAGTTATTTTCGGCCGCCAGCTCCAAGAGGCAGAGGCGCCAGGGGCTTCGGAGGAAGGTTTGGGGATCAACCTAGGAAAATTTATTGCTTATTCTGTGGTGAGGACAAGGGCCATACTACAAGGATGTGCCATGTCACCATTCAGAAACAAAAGGAAATAGCAGAGGCCATAGCTCAGCAGAACCAGCCGAAGCAGGTCATGCATACTGCTTCGTATCATTCACCCTAGAGTATGTGGGTAACCATCCTGCAGCGTCTGTTGCTTCGGCTAGCCAGCCACAGGCATCTTGGCCACAGCCTCCACCTCCGCCACCACTACAACCTGCATATTTACGAGGCCAGCAGCCAGAAGGGAGCCAACAGACCCATCAGCAGCGAGATTTCAGGGAGGAGTCCGAAGCTCGCACAGTCAACAGTATTGTGCCAGAATCAAAGCATATCTACTGAGAGATATCCTACCCATGAAACAGTTTTTACATTCATCGTCATTTTCTTTTTTAATAAGGAACAATTATTGAAAATCTAGTTCTCCTGTCATTTTCAATTTCTTGTAATAGCTTCGTTCTTGTCATAGTGAAATATATTTTCTCCACAGACTCACGAAGTCCAAAAAGTCGCTGAAGCACAAAAGTCGTTCCTAAGGGAACGCGGGGCTAAAAAAATCACATTACAAGTATCACCGAAGCTACAAAAAGTCGTTCTAAGGAACGCAGTGTAAGTTTGTCGAAGCTACAAAAAGTCGTTCCTAAGGGAGCACAGTGTAAGTTTTCTGCTCAAAAGTCGTTCCAAAGGGAATGCAGAGCCAAATACCGCCGAAATATAAGGCGAAGCGTGAAAAGTCAACGTGAATACCGCCGAAATAGAAGGCGAAGAAGTTCAAAAGATGTTCCTAAGGGAATGCAGAACTTACAGCGAAAAGTCAGCGCTGATACACTGAAAAATAATCGGTGAAGCCGAAAAATAAGCGGCGAAGAGATTGTGTATTTCACTATGGGGGTGTGAGTGTGTGTCTTCGACATAAATATCATTTTGCATAATATAACATCATCACATCATTTCGCATAACATAACATCATACATCATATTGCATCAATGGCACAAGAAGGGGATACAATGTTGACCATCGGAGAATGCTTCGAAAAAGTGAAATTGTGCTAAGGCACAAAATAAGTTTTGAAGAAATACAGCTTCATCAGCTCTGATGTGGAGGAAAAAATTTATTGTTGACGAAGCATTAATGTTTTTGCGATGCTTGGAGGATTTTTTACGAAGCATAAAAGCTCTTATTTACGAAGCATGAAAAGAAGGGAAGGTGTTTTTTCGCCGAAGGCTCAAAAACGGTATGTACATAAAAGTTTCATGCATCGCAAAGAAATGAATTACAAAGCCATTCATATATTACATTTAAAACCCATGAGCACCAAATATTACAAGCATAGTCCAGCAAATGTTACATTAATATTCTAGCAATGTTTTTATAGTAGCTATTCTTCTTCTTTCAAAACTTTATCTACAGCTTCGGTCAGGAGTTGGGTAACGACTTTGTCTACAATAGATTCGGCCATACTAATAATTTCTGTTGATTCCTTTGCCTCTGGGTCGGCCAATGACTCGAAGGGCTCTGGGGGAGGAGATAGTTCAGCTGCGGTAGAAAATGTAAATTAGTTCGAAGTCACAAAAGTAAACTGAAAGTCGCCTAGAGGGGGGGTGAATAGGGTGAATCTGAAATTTATAAACTTAAGCACAACTACAAGTCGGGTTAGCGTTAGAAATATGAACGAGTCCAAGAGAGAGGGTGAAAAACAAATTGCGGGCAAATAAAGAGTGAGACACGATGATTTGTTTTACCGAGGTTCGGTTCTTGCAAACCTACTCCCCGTTGAGGTGGTCACAAAGACTGGGTCTCTTTCAACCCTTTCCCTCTCTCAAATGGTCACTTAGACCGAGTGAGCTTCTCTTCTCAATCAAACGGAACACAAAGTTCCCGCAAGGACCACCACACAATTGGTGTCTCTTGCCTCGGTTACAATTGAGTTGATCACAAGAAAGAATGAGAAAAAGAAGCAATCCAAGCGCAAGAGCTCAAATGAACACAAGTCACTCTCTCACTAGTCACTATTTGATTTGGAATGAACTATGGACTTGGGAGAGGATTTGATCTCTTTGGTGTGTCTTGTATTGAATGCTATAGCTCTTGTAAAGTGTAGGAAGTTGGAAAACTTGGATGCCATTAATGTGGGGGTGGTTGGGGTATTTATAGCCTCAACCACCAAAAGTGGCCGTTGGGAGGCTGTCTGTCACATGGCGCACCGGACAGTCCGGTGCGCCACCGGACACTGTCCGGTGCGCCAGCCAAGTCAGCCGACCGTTGGGTTCTAACCGTTGGAGCTCTAACTTGTGGGGCCTCTGGGCTGTCCGGTGGTGCACCGGACAGGTCCTATAGACTGTCCGGTGCCCCTTCTGCGCGTGCTCTGACTCTGGCGTGACTGTAGCGCATTTAATGTAGTTGCAGTCGACCATTGGCGCGAAGTAGCCGTTGCTGCGCTGGCACAGCGGATAGTCTGGTGTGACACCGGACACTGTCCGGTGCTTCACCGGATAGTCCGGTGAATTATAGCGGAGCGACCACCCATTTTCCCGAAGGTAGCGAGTTCAACGTCAAGTTCCCTGGTGCACCAGACACTGTCCGGTGGTGCACCGGACACTGTCCGGTGGCACACCGGACAGTCCGGTGCGCCAGACCAGGGTGCCTTTTGGGATGTCTTTAGCTCTCTTTATTTGAACCCATCTTTGGTCTTTTTATTGGCTTGTTGTGAACCTTTGGCACCTGAAAAGCTTATAGACTAGAGCAAACTAGTTAGTCCAATTATTTGTGTTGGGCAATTCAACAACCAAAATCAATTTAGGAAAAGGTGTAAGCCTATTTCCCTTTCAATCTCCCCCTTTTTGGTGATTGATGCCAACACAAACCAAAGCAAATATAGGAATACATAATTGAACTAGTTTGCATAATTGTAAGTGCAAAGGTTGCTTGGAATGAAACCAATATTCTCATAAGATGTGTATGGATTGTTTCTTTAATTTTAGCATTTTGGACCATGCTTGCACCACATGTTTTGTTTTTGCAAATTCTTTTGTAAATTCTTTTCAAAGTCCTTTTGCAAATGGTCAAAGGATACATGAATAAGATTTTGAGAAGCATTTTCAAGATTTGAATTTTCTCCCCTAGTTTCAAATGCTTTTCCTTTGACTAAACAAAACCCCCCCTTAGTGAAATCCTCCTCTTAGTGTTCAAGAGGGTTTTGCAATTTTCGAAGATACTATTTTCTCCCCCTTTTGAACATAATAAGATATCAATTTGAGAATCTTTATTTTAAAATTAGGGTCGTGGTGCGGTCCTTTTGCTTTGGGCTAATACCTTCTCCCCCTTTGGCATGAATCGCCAAAAACGGATACTTGAGTGAAATATAAGCCCTTGTAACTACTTTCTCCCCCTTTGGCGAACAAAATATGAGTGAAGACTATACCAAAGTTGGAGAGCGGTGCAGAGTGACGGCGAAGGATGAGTGTTTTCGATGGAGTGGAGTGGAAGCCTTTGTCTTCGCCGAAGACTCCTTTTCCCTTTCAATCTATGACTTGGTTTGACATACACTTGAACACACATTAGTCATAGCATATGATCAAAGGTATATTAATGAGCTATGTGTGCAAAACATCAAAAGAAATTCCGAGAACAAGAATGTTTAGCTCATGCCTAAGTTTGGTAAATGTTTGTTCATCTAATGGCTTGGTAAAGATATCGGCTAATTGTTCTTTGGTGTTAATATATGCAATATCGATATCCTCCTTTTGTTAGTGATCCCTTAAGAAGTGATACTGAATGGTTATGTGTTTAGTGCGGCTATGCTCAACGGGATTGTCCGCCATGCGGATTGCACTCTCATTATCACATAGAAGAGGAGCTTTGGTCAATTTGTAACCATAATCCCTAAGGGTTTGCCTCATCCAAAGTAATTGCGCGCAACAATGGCCTGCGGCAATATACTCGGCTTCGGCGGTAGAAAGAGCTACAGAATTTTGCTTCTTTGAAGCCCAAGACACCAGAGACCTTCCCAAGAACTGGCAAGTCCCCGATGTGCTCTTTCTATTAATATTACACCCCGCCCAATCGGCATCCGAATAACCAATTAAATCAAATGTGGATCCCCGAGGGTACCAAAGCCCAAACTTAGGAGTATAAACTAAATATCTCAAGATTCGTTTCACGGCCCTAAGGTGAGTTTCCTTAGGATCGGCTTGGAATCTTGCACACATGCATACGGAAAGCATTATATCCGGTCGTGAAGCACATAAATAGAGTAAAGAACCTATCATCGACCGGTATACCTTTTGATCTACGGATTTACCTCCTGTGTCGAGGTCGAGATGCCCATTGGTTCCCATGGGTGTCTTGATGGGCTTGGCATCCTTCATCCCAAACTTGTTTAGAATGTCTTGAATATACTTCGTTTGGCTAATGAAGGTGCCCTCTTGGAGTTGCTTCACTTGAAATCCTAAGAAGTACTTCAACTCCCCCATCATAGACATCTTGAATTTTTGTGTCATGATCCTACTAAACTCTTCACATGTAGATTCATTAGTAGACCCAAATATAATATCATCAACATAAATTTGACATACAAACAAATCATTTTCAAGTGTTTTAGTAAAGAGTGTAGGATCAGCTTTGCCGACTTAGAAGCCATTAGTGATAAGGAAATCTCTTAGGCATTCATACCATGCTCTTGGGGCTTGCTTGAGCCCATAAAGTGCCTTAGAGAGTTTATATACATAGTTAGGGTACTCACTATCTTCAAAGCCGGGAGGTTGCTCAACGTAGACCTCTTCCTTGATTGGTCCATTGAGGAAGGAACTTTTCACGTCCATTTGGTAAAGCTTAAAGCCATGGTAAGTAGCATAGGCAAGTAAAATGCGAATTGATTCTAGCCTAGCTACGGGTGCATAGGTTTCACCAAAATCCAAACCTTCGACCTGTGAATATCCCTTGGCTACAAGTCGGGCTTTGTTCCTTGTCACCACACCATGCTCATCTTGCTTGTTGCGGAAAACCCACTTGGTTCCTACAACATTTTGGTTAGGACGTGGAACTAAGTGCCATACCTCATTCCTAGTGAAGTTGTTGAGCTCCTCTTGCATCGCCACCACCCAATCCGAATCTTGTAGTGCTTCCTCTACCCTTTGTGGCTCAATAGAGGAAACAAAAGAGTAATGTTCACAAAAATGAGCAACACGGGATCGAGTAGTTACCCCCTTTTGAATATCGCCGAGGATGGTGTTCACGGGGTGATCTCGTTGTATTGCTTGGTGGACTCTTGGGTGTGGCGGTCTTGGAACTTGTTCATCTTCCTCTTCTTGATCATGGGCATCTCCCCCTTGATCATTGCTCTCCTCTTGAGGTGGCTCATCTTCTCGATCTTCTCCTTCATCATCTTGAGCCTCATCCTCATCTTGGGTTGGTGGAGATGCTTGCATGGAGGAAGATGGTTGATCTTGTGCTTATGGTGGCTCTTTGGATTCCTTAGGACATACATCCCCAATGGACATGTTCCTTAGCGCGACGCACAGAGCCTCTTCATCATCTAGCTCATCAAGATCAACTTGCTCTACTTGAGAGCCGTTAGTCTCATCAAACACAATGTCACAAGAAACTTCAACTAGTCCAGAGGACTTGTTAAAGACTCTATATGCCCTTGTGTTTGAATCATATCCTAGTAAAAAACCTTCTACAGCCTTAGGAGCAAATTTGGATTTTCTACCTCTTTTAACAAGAATAAAGCATTTTCTACCAAAGACTCTAAAATATGAAACATTGGGCTTTTTTACCGGTTAGGAGTTCATACGATGTCTTCTTGAGGATTCGGTGTAGATACAACCGGTTGATGGCGTAGCAAGCGGTGTTGACCGCCTCGGCCCAAAACTGATCCGAAGTCTTGTACTCATCAAGCATGGTCCTTGCCATGTCCAATAGAGTTCTATTCTTCCTCTCCACTACACCATTTTGTTGTGGCGTGTAGGGAGAAGAGAACTCATGCTTGATGCCCTCCTCCTCAAGGAAGCCTTCGATTTGTGAGTTCTTGAACTCCGTCCCGTTGTCGCTTCTAATCTTTTTGATCCTTAAGCCGAACTCATTTTGAGCCCGTCTCAAGAATCCCTTTAAGGTCTCTAAGGTATGAGATTTTTCCTGCAAAAAGAAGACCCAAGTGAAGCGAGAATAATCATCCACAATAACTAGACAGTACTTACTCCTGACGATGCTTATGTAAGCTATCGGGCCGAATAGATCCATGTGTAGGAGCTCGAGTGGCCTGTCAGTCGTCATGATGTTCTTGTGTGGATGATGAACACCAACTGGCTTCCCTGCCTGACATGCGCTACAAACCCTGTCTTTCTCAAAATGAACATTTGTTAGTCCCAAAATGTGTTCTCCCTTTAGAAGCTTGTGAAGATTCTTCATTCCAACATGTGCTAGTCGGCGATGCCAGAGCCAACCCATGTTAGTCTTAGCAATCAAGCAAGTGTCGAGTTCAGCTCTATCAAAATCTACTAACTATAGCTGACCCTCTAACACTCCCTTAAATGCTACTGAATCATCACTTCTTCTAAAGACAGTAACACCTATATCAGTAAAAAGACAGTTGTAACCCATTTTACATAATTGAGAAACGGAAAGCAAATTATAATCTAAAGAATCTACAAGAAAAACATTTGAAATGGAATGGTCAGGAGATATAGCAATTTTACCCAATCATTTGACCAAACCTTGATTTCCATCCCAGAATGTGATAGCTCGTTGGGGATCTTGGTTTTTCTCGTAGGAGGAGAACATCTTCTTCTCCTCTGTCATATGGTTTGTGCACCCGCTATCGATGATCCAACTTGAGCCCCCGGATGCATAAACCTACAAAACAAATTTAGTTCTTGATTTTAGGTACCCAAACGGTTTTGGGTCCTTTGACATTAGATACAAGAACTTTGGGTACCCAAACACAAGTCTTTGATCCCTTATGCTTGCCCCCAACATACTTGGCAACTACTTTGCCGGATTTGTTATTCAAAACATAAGATGCATCAAAAGTATTAAATGAAATGTTAGAATCATTTGATGCAATAGGAGTTTTCTTCTTAGGCAATTTGGCATGGGTTGATTGCCTAGAGCTAGATGTCTTACCCTTATACACAAAAGCATGATTAGGGCCAGAGTGAGACTTCCTAGAGTGAATTCTCATAATTTTGTGTTTGGGATAACCGACAGGGTATAAAATGTAACCCTCGTTATCCTGAACCATGGGAGCCTTGCCCTTAACAAAGTTAGACAATCTTTTAGGAGGGGCATTAAGTTTGACATTGTCTCCCTTTTGGAAGCCAATGCCATCCTTGATGCCAGGGCGTCTCCCACTATAGAGCATGCTTCTAGCGAATTTAAACATTTCATTTTCTAAGTCATGCTCACTAGTCTTAGCATTAAGTTGAGCTATGTGATCATTTTGTTTCTTAATTAAAGCTAGGTGATCATGAATAGCATCAACATTAATGTCTCTACATCTAGTGCAAATGGAAACATGCTCAACGGTAGATGTAGAGGGTTTGCAAGATTTTAGTTCAACAATCTTAGCATGTAAAATAGCATTTTCATCTCTAAGATTGGAAATGGAAGCATTGCAAACATCTAAGTCTTTAGCCTTAGCAATCAATTTTTCATTTTCAATCCTAAGGCTAGTAAGAGAAGCATTCAATTTTTCAATCTTAGCAAGTAAACTAGCATTATCATCTCTAAGATTGCAAATTGAATCATCACATACATTTGAATCAACCTTAGCAATTAATCTAGCATTCTCATTTCTAAGGTTGGCAATAATATCATGGCACGAGCTTAGCTCACTAGATAATTTTTCACATTTTTCTACCTCTAGAGCATAAGCATTTTTAACTTTAACATGCTTCTTATTTTCCTTAATTAGGAAGTCCTCTTGGGTGTCCAAGAGTTCATCCTTCTCATGAATAGCACTAATTAATTCATTTAATTTTTCTTTTTGTTGCATGTTTAGGTTGGCAAAAAGGGTACGCAAATTATCCTCATCATCACTAGAATTAGCCTCATTGCTAGATGTCGCATATTTAGTGGAGGATTTAGATTTAACCTTCTTCTTTTTGTCGTCCTTTGCCATGAGGCACTTGTGGCCGACGTTGGGGAAGAGAAGACCCTTGGTGACGGTGATGTTTGCGGCGTCCTCGTCGGAGGAGGAGTCGGTGGAGCTCTCGTTGGAGTCCCACTCTCGGCAAACATGGGCATCGCCGCCCTTCTTCCTGTAGTACCTCTTCTTCTCTTTTCTTCTCCCCTTCATGTCGCCGCCCCTGTCACTGTCACTAGATAGTGGACATTTTGCAATAAAATGACCGGGCTTACCACACTTGTAGCAAACTTTCCTGGAGCGGGGCTTGTAATCCTTCCCCCTCCTTTGCTTGAGGATTTGGCGGAAGCTCTTGATGATGAGCGTCATTTCCTCGTTGTCGAGCTTGGAGGCGTCGATGGGGATTCTACTTGGAGTAGAATCTTCTTTCTTCTCCTCCGTTGCTTTGAATGCAACGGGTTGTGCTTCGGGCGTGGAGGAGTCACCTTGCTCGATGATCTTTTTGGAGCCTTTGATCATTAGCTCAAAGCTCACAAATTTACCTATGACCTCCTCGGGAGACATTAGCGTGTATCTAGGATCACCTTGAATTAATTGAACTTGCGTAGGGTTAAGGAAAGCGAGGGATCTTAGAATAACCTTGACCATCTCATGGTCATCCCATTTGGTGCTCCCGAGGTTGCGCACTTGGTTCACCAAGGTCTTCAAGCGGTTGTACATGGCTTGTGGGTCCTCCCCTTGGTGAAGTCTAAATCGACCGAGCTCCCCCTCGATCGTCTCCCTCTTGGTGATCTTGGTCACCTCGTCTCCTTCGTGCGCGGTCTTGAGTACGTCTCAAATCTCCTTGGCGCTCTTCAGCCCTTGCACCTTGTTATACTCCTCTCGACTTAGAGAGGCGAGGAGTATAGTGGTGGCTTGGGAGTTGAAGTGTCGGATTTGGGCGACCTCGTCTGAATCATAGTCTTCATCCCCTGGTGATGGTACCTGTACTCCAATCTCAACAACATCCCAAATGCTAGTGTGGAGTGAGGTTAGATGATGCCTCATTTTATCACTCCACATGTTATAATCTTCACCATCAAACATAGGCGGTTTGCCTAATGGGACGGAAAATAATGGAGTACGTTTGGAAATGCGAGGGTAACGTAGGGGGATCTTACTAAACTTCTTGCGCTCATGGCGCTTAGAAGTTACGGACAGCGTGTCAGAGCCGGAGGTGGATGGCAACGAAGAGTTGGTCTCGTAGTAGACCACCTTCTTCATTTTCTTCTTCTTGTCATCGCTCCGACGCGACTTGTCGTGTGAAGGGGAACCCTTCACCTTGTTGGCGGACTCCCCGGATGGAGCCTTCCCATGGCTTGTGGCGGGCTTCTCGCCGGTCCCGATCTCCCTCTTGGCGGATGCTCCCGACATCACTTCGAGCGGTTAGGCTCTAATGAAGCAACGGGCTCTGATACCAATTGAAAGTCGCCTAGAGGGGGGTGAATCTGAAATTTATAAACTTAAGCCCAACTACAAGCCGGGTTAGCGTTAGAAATATGAACGAGTCCGAGAGAGAGGGTGAAAAACAAATCACGGGCAAATAAAGAGTGAGACGCGATGATTTGTTTTACCGAGGTTCGGTTCTTGCAAACCTACTCCCCGTTGAGGTGGTCACAAAGACTTGGTCTCTTTCAACCCTTTCCCTCTCTCAAACGGTCACTTAGACCGAGTGAACTTCTCTTCTCAATCAAACGGAACACAAAGTTCCCGCAAGGGCCACCACACAATTGGTGTCTCTTGCCTCGGTTACAATTGAGTTGATCACAAGAAAGAATGAGAAAAAGAAGCAATCCAAGCGCAAGAGCTCAAATGAACACAAGTCACTCTCTCACTAGTCACTACTTGATTTGGAATGAACTATGGACTTGAGAGAGGATTTGATCTCTTTGGTGTGTCTTGTATTGAATGCTATAGCTCTTGTAAAGTGTAGGAAGTTGGAAAACTTGGATGCCATGAATGTGGGGGTGGTTGGGGTATTTATAGCCTCAACCACCAAAAGTGGTCGTTGGGAGGCTGTCTGTCGCATGGCGCACCGGACAGTCCGGTGCGCCACCGGACACTGTCCGGTGCGCCAGCCACGTCAGCCGGCCGTTGGGTTCTGACTGTTGGAGCTCTGACTGGTGGAGCCTCTGGGTTGTCCGGTGGAGCACCAGACAGGTCCTGTAGACTGTCCGGTGCCCCTTCTGCGCGTGCTCTGACTCTGGCGTGCACTGTAGCGCATTTAATGTGGTTGCAATCGACCGTTGGCGCGAAGTAGCCGTTGCTCCGCTGGCACACCGGATAGTCCGGTGAATTATAGCGGAGCGACCTCCCATTTTCCCGAAGGTAGCGAGTTCAGCGTCAAGTTCCCTGGTGCACTGGACACTGTCCGGTGGTGCACCAGACACTGTCCGGTGGCACACCGGATAGTCCGGTGCGCCAGACCAGGGTGCCTTTTGGGATGTCTTTAGCTCTCTTTATTTGAACCCATCTTTGGTCTTTTTATTGGCTTGTTGTGAACCTTTGGCACCTGTAAAGCTTATAGACTAGAGCAAACTAGTTAGTCCAATTATTTGTGTTGGGCAATTTAACCACCAAAATCAATTTAGGAAAAGGTGTAAGCCTATTTCCCTTTCATAAACAACAAAGTTAAAAACCATTAAGTAATACCTATTCGTCTCTCAAGCTCCGCAGCCTTTTTAGCTTCTTTTATTGATTCCCGAGTGTCATGAATATCTTTTTCATTTTTCTTTATTATTTCATGGGCCATTCCTCGGCCGCCATTTTCTCATATGTCAGTGAAAAAATTTCCACCTATTAAGCTTGCTTCGGCCGAGGGGTCCTTCGTATCATCAATGTAGAGGGCAGCTTCGGCCTGAGCCAAGGTTTTAACATGCTCACAACCTGACTTCTCCAAAATAGCTGCAATTCCCCTCGCACCAGAGAAGGCACAGACGTCCCCACGGTCACTCAAAATTTCTTCAAAAGCTTCAGCTTCGCTGCTGATCCACTCAATCGGGCCCTCAGGATCGCCTCTTATGAAGTTGTCTTCACTCGAGTATGCGCCCACGTTGGCGAAGCTAGTTTTTATCTTTTTGACGCATTCTATAGATTTTTCAAAACATCTCTCTTTTGATGAGCGAAGCTCTGCAACTGTTTTTTTATAATAATTTTTTCAACACTCACTGGCATCTCGGTCAGCTTCGGCAATAGCGCATTTCAATTTAGCTTCGGCCAGTTGTTTTTGAAGATTTTCAATCTCATTCCTTTGGATTTCAGATTGGGCCTTGAAGTTAGCTTCATTCCCTTTTACTTTGTCCACCAATGTAAGTAGAATTTTGTCTTTTTCCAAAGCTTCGTTCCTTAGCTTAATAACCTCTGTTCGAAGGTTGTTGAGAGCAATAGTGCAACTCTCGTCTTCGGCATTCTTTTGCGCCCTTAAGGCGTTGCTAAGTATTAAACCCTATATAAAAAGAATGAATGGGTTAATATAAGAATAAACAAATAATTCAAAATTCACAAACTTCCAAATACACAATTTTTGTACCTTCAGACTGTTATATGCAAGGCTATCTGCAAGATCGTCCTTCGTCATGGCACAGAGGCCAGCTTCAAGCTTCGGGAACCCCATACTTCTGGCCATCTCCCAGCAGACAGATAATTCTTTGTTGTCTGGGAGGCAATACAAGAAGTCATCTTCATCTGTGCCGTTAAGCACTAAGGCCCCTTTTGGGTATTTCAATTCTCGGGCATAGTGTTTAGCTTCAAAAAATTCTTTTTCAGATAATCTTTTTCCCGAAGCGTGTCGAATAATATAATCAAGGACTTCGGAAGGCGCTTCGGGAGTAGGAGCGGCAGGTTTTTTAGGCAAAATCTGTTCTATAGCTTCTTCCTCCGCTGCCTTTTCTTCAATTTCTGAGGATTTCTCCTTGGCGGGCTCTGAAGGCCCAGCTTCGGCGTCAGCCCGGCTCATTGTAGCTTCGGCTTTGGTCAGCTTTGTCTCGGTTTCAATCTGCACCTCCAAAGCCTTGGCAACTTTCCCTAGAGTAGAGCTTGAGGCTTTTATTGTCTCCAGCACATCTAGTACACTAGCCATCCTTTTTCTTTTGGGGGTCGCCGTTAGACCTTTTTGTGCCTTCGGCACCTCCACTCCTGCCGAAGGGCTTAGAACTTCTAATGTTTTTGTCCTTTTGATTCTTGGTTCTTCAATTTTGTTAGTCTTTGGCATTGCAGCCAGCTCTTTAATCCTCTGCGTAAGAGCAGGTCCTTTGGCTTCAATAGCTAAAGAAGTCTCACCGCCAAATTCAGCCAATGTGGCCGGTTCAATGTAGCGCGGTCGGTGAGTAAGGACCTTCAACTTTTTCCTCTTCGGTGCGGGCTCGCTTGAAGTAGCCGAAGCAGCAGCCTTCCTAGAGGTGGCACCCTTTCTTTTCTGCCCCCGCGGTGGGTAGCGATAGTCAGGGTACACAAATCCAATAGCATCAAAAACTCTGTTTAGCCTTTTCTTTTTTCGGCTCCCAAAGGTTGCGGATAGTGCATTATCTTCAGAATTGGAGTATGCTCCAAGTAGTTCATCACTAGTATTTTCAACACACTTCAACCAGTCATCGTCTAGTTCGATAAATTGGTCTCCAAACCTGAAGGTATATTTCAATCGAACCAAACCACCTTCGCTAGGGTTAGTGATGGTTTCCTTTGGCATTTCCCAACTGTCCATCAGTGGCCATATCCTGTAGGCTACATGTTCTTGAACTAAATCTCTTGTCACGATGAAAGCGCAAACTGTGCTGAAGGCCCTTTGACATGCTTCGGCTGCCTCATCAATCTCTACCTTCGGCTTTCGGAGGCCGAAGCGGGACCAGATAGGGTGCATGATGATTTCTTTAATATCTTCTCTTGCTTTTAAATCATTCTTCACGTAAAACCATTCTTCCATCCAAGCCCCGGGCCACCTCTTCCGAAATGTTGGCACTGGGTAGCTAGCGCTAGAACGAGCAACGAAGCTATAACACCCAAAATTGTTATGATATTGTTCCTTACCATAGGGCTTCGTCTCGTACAAAAGCTCATGCATACTGCAAAAACATTTTGCACTTGGCTCCAGACCTTGACTTCTCACAGCCCAGACAAAGATCCCCATTCTAATAATTGCTTCAGGAGTGATCTGGTGAAGGAAAATCTGATATGTCTTTTAAAACTTCAACAACAAATCTGCTCAATGGGAACCGAAGCCCAGCTTTGAAGAAGCTTTGGTAGATCACAACTTCATTTTCTTCGGGGGCAGGAACAGCCCTGTCTGCGTGAGCCCTCACAATAGACATAACCCGAAAATACCTTCCTCTCATATTATCAAGATGACTCTGTTTGATAGTCGATTTCCCGAAGACTGCATGACTTGGTCGCCAGGGCCGATCTTCAGAGTCTTCGCCTCCACTTTCCGCATCATAACTATCGCTGTCATCAGTATCTTCAGATAAGCCTTCTAGAATTTCCTTAGTAATCTTTTCTGTATTTGTCTTTGCTATTGATTCAATAAATCCAACAGTTTTCTCCTCAAGGAGCTTCTCCTCTTCGCTTAGCTTCGTCTCAGCAACAACTTTTTTTGTCTTGAGACATCTTCTCTTCGGAAATGGTGAAAATGTGTCCTTAAAGCCGAAGCTTAGAAAGTCTAAAAAACCAAGCAAGCGTTGGTAGACAAGAGCTAAAAAATTGAGCAAGCAAAGCAGGCGGAGATAGCGTACCAAATGTGCTCGGGGTGAGTTCCTATTTATACGCCCAGTGTGTTCCAAATTGAAGGGCCCCATCTGTCATCGACTGTTGCTATTCTAGCAAAGGGAAGGTGTTTTTTCGGACCTTCGGCTTAAGGCCTTCGTCCATATCGCAATTTGAATTCGTTATTCTAACAAATTAATATTGCGACGGGCTACTCTTGGGGCCTTCGTCTTCCGAAGGTCCTCAAAAACATGATTTAACAATGCTTCTGGAGTATAATACATGAACAGGTACCTTCGGACTCGGATCAGAACCGCAGTGTGAAAAGCACAAAGAATACGAAGGTTGACGCAACGCCGAAGCTACGCGCAAGGGAGCTTCGGCATGACAGCATAAAAGGGAACCGAGGAAAAGGCCATTTAGACCTTGATGGATCACTATAGAGTCATTATCAAATGTAAAGGGCATGGGTGTAATTTTACATGGGCTGCATCCCATGCCTATAAATAGATGAACAGTGCTCCCGTACTGTTCACGCTGACTGGGCATTTGCTTTTGCATCACGCTCGTACCTTTACCTTCTTTCAAGCCGAAGGTACATTTGTAATTTGATATCATTTCTATTTTTCCATAATAATAAAATAGAAATGAGCTGATAATGCTACATAGTTGTTCATATTATCTCTTACATTCCATATGATTCTCCTTTCATTATCGTATGCTGCAATGATGAAGGTATGTCCTTCATGACCTTCGTCTGAAGATCATTATATCCTAAGGGAAATAATGTCTCGAAGGACGAAGGGCATTAACATTTAACATTTTTTGTGTTGCCTTGTTCTTAACTCATAGAATTTGAGAACAAGTCCCCAACAGTAAGCGCCTTGATACAGGAAGTCGAGGGGTCCCTCTCCCCGTCATCTGGGCGAGCGGTTTCTGTCGCTAGGGCGTGCAACTTCTCGACAGCTGCAAGCGCAGCGGGGCGGTCGCCCTGCATGGTGAGGACCCCAGCAGGGGACGACATCTTGAGGACCAAGTACTCGTAATGGGCAATGGCCATGAACCAGTATAGGGTCGGCCTGCCAATGATGGCATTGAAAGGGAGGTTAACCTCTGCAACGTCAAACTGGACGTTCTTAGTGCGGAAGTTTTCCTCAGTCCCGAATGTAATCGGGAGTGCGATGCTCCCAAGGGGATACACCGGTTGAGGGCCCACTCCGGAGAATGGGCGAGAGGGTCCCAGTCGGGATCCTAGGATCTATAGCTGATTGAACGCAGCGTGACTGATGACATTGAGCCCAGCTCCACCATCAATCAGGACATGATGTAGTCTCATGTTGGCGATGACAGGGGCGGTGATGAGTGGTAGTATGCCGGCGCCTGCCATGTTTTCGGGGCAGTCGGATGCCCCGAAGGATATAGTGGTGCTCCACCACCGCTGATGTGGGGCTGCCTTCGGGACCCCTGGGGTCGCCGAAAGGACCTCGCGGCGCAGGGACTTCACGTTCCTACAGGAGGTGAGCTCCCAGCTTCCGCCATACATCACGTACAGCTTCTTGCGGCGGTCGTTGTCATCACCGGAGTCGGAGTCTCCAGTGAGGATGTCCTTGAGGACTTGCTCGGGGGACTGATACCCGAGGTCCCGTTCTCCCGTGGCCAGGTCACCTTCGTCGACCTTCTCCTTGCCAGGCCAGCGACGAGGTGGTGAGCCATCCTTGGAGGCCTGCTCGCGCCGCTCGCTGATGCGCTTCACGAGCTTGAGGATCTCTCAGCATTCCAAGGCGCTGTGGTGACTGTTGCGATGGACAGAGCATCGCCCACTGTTACTTCCCTATTGCCGTGGGCGCTTGCCGCGCTCGTCCCGGCCTCTAGCCATAGCTACGGCGACCGAAGCACCAGACTACAGCCTATCGTGACCGTGGTTCTTCTTCTTCTTCTTGCCACCGCCTTGGGTGGCGACACCTGAGCCGCCCGTCTGGGTAACTCCGGTCTGCAGTGCCGAGTGCCATGCACGGCCCTCGGCAGCTCTGGCGCATTTGTCAGCCAGAGCAAAGAGCGTAGTGACAGTTTCTACGTCATGCGTCGCCAATTTCTCCAACATCTTCTCATCACGGACTCCCTATCGGAAAGTAGTGATAATAGAGGCATCGGAGATGCGAGGTATAGTCCCTCGTACCTTGGTGAAGCGAGAGATAAAAGCCCAGAGAGTCTCCCTAGATTCCTGCCTCACTGCATGGAGATGAGCCTCCACGCCATGCTGCTGATAAGCACTGGCGAAGTTTGCTGTGAATCGTGCACAGAGCTCTTCCTAGGAGTAGATCGACCCCGGGGTGAGGTCAAGGCTACATGGAAGTAGCTTGCCATTACGGTAGTGTTTCCACTAGCTGTCGTAAAGGCGGTGACGTAGACCTGCAAGAATTCCGACGGGTTTGATGTACCGTCGTACTTCTTCGGCAGGTGTGGCTGGAACTTGGGTGGCCAAGTCGCCGCATGGAGATGATCCGCTAGTGCGGCACAACCCATGCCAACCAATGGTACACCCGCATGGATTCGGGCGCCCCTTGCAGTGAAGTCTTGGTCGAGGTTGCGACCCTCGAAGTTTTGCCGGCGCTCACGCGCCCTCTCCAGAGAGATTCGAGCATCCTCGCCCGCACGCCTGCGGTTGAGCTCTGCCCACAGGTCATCAGTCCGTGCACCCTTCACTGAGGGTGAGCGCACAGATGCCGACGCCTCGCGTTGACGCCGGAATGATCGCGGTCGGGACCTGACCGAGCCAGGATGGGCCATGCCGAGGAGACGGTCGATATCTTCGCGCCACTGCCTCATGGTCCCCGGCGAGGCCGTGGAGCTTGGGGGGTTACGTAGTAACTCCCTGGCTGCAGACAATGCCCCACTAGGAGCAGCCCCCGACTGAGCTCTGGATGTCTGCGTGGGCGTGTGCTGCTGCGCAGCGTGCATAGCAGCAGCACCAGGCGCAGGGCGGTAAGAGCCTCGTGGCATGGAAGATGATGTCCCTTCCTCCATCAGGAAGTCCTCGGGAGACAAGTCGCGGTGCTCGACGATCTAAACCATCGTGTCGAGCAAGAAAATAGGCAAAAAACCTAAAGCCAGACCCCCTACCTGGCGCGCCAAATGTTAGAGGGAAATCCTCCGACGGGGTGGCGGAATGCACCCACCCTAATCCTAAGATGAGGAGGGGGCCTAAGCGCTTGCCTGTTTGATGAATTTCGGATGAACACAAGAACACTCGAGGGTTTATAGTCGTTCAGGCCGCTAGAGCGTAATACCCTACCTCCACTATGTGTAAGTTGTATTGAACGTGTCCCCTATAACGCTGTGCCCCTTCCCTTTTATAGTTTAAGGGAGGTACATACAAGGATGCTAAGCTCCGACATGCGGGCCTAGGAACATAATGGAAGGAATACATTATGTGAATAATTAATGCTGACAGCACACCAAGATCTTTTCTGGACGCTGTGTTGCTCCCTCCGCCTTAGTAATGAGTAATCAGTGGGGGTCATGATGATTGCAGTCCATGCATAATTGATAAGCAGTAACCCTTTTCTTGGAAACGCACGAGTAATAGCGAGTCATTGCCCTTGCTATGGTAACGTGTGAGTAACTGCACGACCCATGCAACATGTACTGGGCGCGCCGTCTGTCACTGGAATGGACAGGTGCACGTCTTATCCGTAATGAATGCAAAGACGCGCGTAGCCTAGAGGCTTTATGCCAGGCTCCGCCCGTTGGCTTACGCCGCGCGTAGTAAGCCACGTGGCAGCATTGGGTCTCTGCCTGGGCGGCGAGCAGGAATGTATGTGATAAGGTCCGGATCCCACCAGATCAGGTTTGGACATGTGTCGGCACCGGACCCCCGCCTGGGTCCTGATTAAGGCCCAGGTATGCTCTGTCCTGGGACCCTGGGACCCCACTGTGGACGGCCTGGGCCCTATACAGGGGGTCCGGATCCCATTCTAGGGGTCCGGTTCGCACATGTGGAGGTCCTGGACCAAACTTGGAGGCCCGGACCGTATATACAGGGGTCCGGCACCTTCCCATGGGGTCCGGACTCACTGGTGATATATCAGAGTATGTCACTTTCTCTGGACACGTGGTGGCACCGGACCCACCCATGTGGTGGGGTCAGGTGCTGTTGCTGGCCTAGAGTAGTCGCCCGAGGCTGAGGCGAGTCATGGCCTGGTCCCACATATAGCTCTTTTACCACGCGACTAAAAATAGTCGCGTGGGTACTGCGTCTTTATACAGTAGTAAGGGGTACCCTAGTTTCAGGGTACCGATAGCATAGCGACCATCTGACGTACCAAAACTATACCTCCGCCCTCAGGAAAAACCTGTGGGGCGATGCCCATACCAAAATCCTTGAGTGAGATTATAGGAGCCATCACATATGCCACCATTGCCATAGAGACCATGTGGTGTACCAAGACCTATGCCTCTACCCTTAGGGAAAAAGCCGTGGGGCGATGCCCGTACCAAAATCCCTGAGCGAGAATATAGGAGCCATAACAGATGCCTCTGTTCCCCAATGACCAAAACCAGCACCAAACATAAGACTTCCCTAATTACTTAGCCGAGGGCGTCCCATACCACCCTCATGGTTGCACTGTTTTCCTGGGCGGTCATCCAACGAACCAGTCCTTACAGAGAGGCACTCGAGAAACCGCTCGAGTCCCCTTAAATGACACAGTATCATCATCATAATCAAAAGGAAAAACAGTGTATCATAAATAATCTCATCGTGTTCATTGATTAGGGTGAAGCACTAGCATAAAGCTAAACCAAAATAACCCAACCCACATAGGTAAACAAGGACATGATAAACAAAAGCTAGTCAATCCTTAGGTATAAATTGTGTAAATGTGGGGAGTGAATTATAAAATGAGTAGGGCATAGATGGGTCAAGGGACACTTGCCTTCACCAACCAGCTGCTGTTCAGGGTCTTCACCTGCAACTCCTTTGGACTCTATCCACGTACCGTTATCTATGCGAGTGCAACTATACATTCACATCTTAAATCAGAAAATAAACAGTACACCATACAAGGAAATAGATCAATTAAACATGCACATGACATATGGCTGGCGCTTACGACCATATGAGAAATGAACAAGGATAACATAGTTGTTATTATGATTGATGACTTCTTATACTAATGCTAAGTGAAAATGAACCGAAACATTTAATTTAATGTAGTTATACTAATGGACATTCACTGTAGGCGTAAATAAAGTTATTATTTAATCTCGATCGACTCTATACTTGAATAACCTGTCGCTGTCTGGTGTAAATTAATTAGCACGAGAAATTCTAAGTAGTGCGGGATGTCGCTGCGCGACACTACGCACAAAAGGAACTAGCGTGTGTGCCGCTATGCAAACAACGCCACACACAGTCGAGCGTCGGCGTGCACAGCGAATATGTAGCAACAGCGATGCTCGTGGCTACGAGGTTCATACCGCGCTAAACTTGCGCTGGCTGTGCCACTCACTGGCCACGCGCCCACGCTACTGCGCACGGAATCGCTGCGCGCCTGGCCGTGCTGGCTGCAGCGCCACGCCACGGGCCGAGCTAGCCACGCAGGCCGTCGTGGGCGAGTCGCGGGCGAGCTGGCCACGCAGGCTGCCGCGCCGCGCCGTGGGCCGGGCTGGCCACGCGTCGCACAGGCCGCCGCGAGCAAGCCGTGCGTGGCTGCCGCGGGCGGGCTGGTCGCGCGCCGCGCAGGTCGCCGTGGAACCGAACCGGTTCGGCCGAGAAAGAGGGAGAAGGGGATGACTAAGGAGGCAGATTGAGATGCTCACCCCGGCGAGGACAGGATGTGGACGCAGCAAGTCCGGCGAGCTCCGGTAGGGAATGGTCTCGAGACTCGGGCTTCGTGCGGTTTGGGGAAGAGAATGAGGCGTTTGGGACTCAAACGGGAGCGCTCTGGGACGGATAGCACGGCACCATGAGGTCGTGGGCGATTTTCCCGTCGTGGGCGTGAGGTTTGCGGACGGCAGTTGAGGAAGGCGAGCGTCGCGCACAGGCGACAGGAATGCATGGCGGCTACGTTGACCGCGCCTGGCGGTCGCGCCTAGCTGCTGCACCGCGCCCTCCGCGCGCATGGGTGGGCCACGGGCAGGATTCGTCGCCTAGGTCGTTGGGGGGAAGAAAGCAGCTGGGCCGCGTGGGGGGAGAAAGCAGTTGGGCCGCTGGGGGAGAGAGTAGCTGGGCTGCACGGGGGGGGAGAGGAGCTCGCGGGACGCATGCTGATCCGGCCCAAGACGAAGGAGAAGAGAGAGAGAGGGGGAACCTTGGCTGGGCCGCAGAGCAGGCCGCGGCTAGGCCGCGTGCCACGCTGACCCGCAAGGAGAGGGGAAGGGGTTTGGGGGGTTCCCTTTTTCTTATTTTCCATTTTAGCTCTAATTTCTTACTAAATGCATGCTTGACAAATTCACTCAACAAACAAAAATAGATGCATGATCCAGCATGGTGCAACAACCAAAAGAATCATTTCCAGGGTTTACTAATACACGATATCGAGTTAACTTTCTCTAGAACTTTGAAAAGGGACAAGGCTTAGTGAAAAGGAAATGGAAAAGGAAAGGTAACGCCCGAATTTGGTGAGTATCGGAGAAAGAAAATTTTACCTCTCAAATTCAGGGTGTTACAGCACCATACTGTCTGATGCCTACCACCTGACTGTCCGTTGTGAGATAGAGAGAGCAGCTTTCTCCTCCAACGACTATAATTGAGTTGGGGCATAAATATACTTCACACAACCGGCATTTGAAGGTGTGAGAGCCGAAGCAACATACCAACTCATGTTATAAACATTTTCAAGTGGTGAAACACCCAAGTGCTTAATAGAATCACTCGATGATTAGTGTAGGTGCTTTGTGAAGTGCTTAGGTTAGTTAGACCACTATTGTGCTTGCTCTAGATGATCCCTAGTTAGTTGAGTGAGTTTAGAAATAACCCACAAAACCTCTCGGCTCTTGTGCGAGCCATTGTAATTGTACCGAGTGGGGCGAGAGTCTTGTGAGACCGCATCAACCGAGTTTGTGGTGCGGTCTCCACTGTGTACCGGAGGGCACGAGACTCGTGACGTTTCGGCCAGAAGCTCGATAGTGAAGACGGAGGTGAGCGTCCAAGAGGAGCCAAAAGCGTAGCACCACTTGTGCGTGGAGAAGGCCCACGGCTCTCTATGGAGTTACTCGTCCGTGGTGCTTGTCCCTTTAGTGGGCTTCCCTTTGTATAGGTGCACCAACAAGGATTAGGCGGGACCTTGAGTGGTTCTAGATACCTTGGTAAAAATACTGACATCGTCCACGGGAGTTTGCATATCTACCTTTGATCTTTACCTTCCATTTTTACGTGAATTACTTAAGTTTCAATCTCTCCTTTCTAGTTAGATTATTTAGGATTGAAACTTAGGTTACAAAACTCCTTTTACGGTGGAAATAGCAACAATTAGTCAAAACCTAGCTTGCACAATCTAGTTTACATTTTTGGATAAGTTTTGTTCCAGGGATTTATTTGTGGTCTAGTTTAGAGCGAAGTTTTTAGAAGTCCTAATTCACCCCTCTTAGGCGTCTTGATCCCTTTCCTGTTTCTCACCGGCGGTTCTTGAGTCAGTCCAGCCATTTTATTTTGATTGGCATTCGATAACCAAAACCGACTGTACAAATTAGACCTCGGGCGCAGAGCTATTTTGCACTATTGAATAGGTGTGCCAAAGTTTCTTCAAGAAGACCATTGCATAGAACACAATTATAATAATGTAGTTCGATGTTGTTCTTCTTGAGAAATTCTCTAAAATTGACCATATCCTTTATGAGAAGCCAACATAACACTTTATGTTTGTTTTGACAATAACTTTTCCATATCCAATCAAAGTTTGGATGCACTATACTTCTGCCACTTAGGTGCTTATAAGATTTTGTTATTGATAAGTGGGACAAATCCAAATATAAGACCAAGTGTCTGCTTGCTCATTCAGTTGTATTTGTTGTAAATCTTGTTCCAGTTGCTAGAGTTGCTAATAGGATTGCTTTTGGAGAGTGCTAAGTGAAAAAGACTTAGTAGGTTGGTAAGTTCTCTAGATGCCAAGGAAGTTGTCTTTGATTTAAACGAAAATAAGTTAATTTTAACGAAAAAGTTTATCTTCGATTCCTTTAGCCGCCAAAATTGTATGTTTTTATGGCAACACAGCTAGAAACTTTTAAGAACAGATATGATTCTCATTATACAGAAAAATCTATTAAAAATTATAGTGTTTCACTTTGATATAATTTATTTTCTAATACTTCACCGACGAGCCACCTCGCGGATGGTCTGCTACTGTGTGCCACTTAACTCCATTCGTTCGCCGGCCTAGGCAACAACTAATATACAATTAGATCTTATGTGCAAGCGTGCAAGCGAGGTTACTGGTCCATTAGATTATGATCTAACTATGTATTATATTTAACACTTAAACCTTTATACCACCAGCTCGTGTAGATTTATAGAAAACCCACTAACAAACTACAATTATATCTACAGTTAGATCATGATCTAATGGACCAAGAGCCTTACTTGTACGTTTGCAAATAAGGCTTGATTGCATATTAGTTGTTGCCGCTGGCCTATCCATGTGGGATTGTGAGCTGCTGATTACACATAATTAAGGTTCTTATGTCTTCGAATGATGCGGGTGCACATTTTCCAGTTAACAGTTGTTAGGATTGGTCTTTCAGAAGATATTGCTATTACTTGCAGATCTCTGCAGCCAAATCGTTCGGACTCGCTACACACGAGTTGTATACTATGTAATTTTCATGTTGTATGCGCGCGGATCATGATAATTAGCCAGCATTGTGCCTGTCGGTTTGGTATCTATTAATTGCATTGCATGCATGCCACTCATCATTGCTGCATTCTTCGTGTTCCTGTTGCGCACTTTAAAAAGGCTCATAAAAATCCAATTAGGACCATCCACACAACTAATGGCCTGCTGATTGATGTCATACGTTACAACAAGATCTTGACTGGATAGTACACAGATTAACAATCATCATAACCATAGCCAACGGTCCATCAAGAAGATTCTCTCTCTCTTACTAGTAGAAAAAGTTTAAAGCATGCGGTGCAATATATTTTTACAGGCGGAATCCGTTATCAATCGCCTGTGCTATTCTTAGTAGCGGTTCATTAAAAAAACCGCCAAAAGAAATCATAATTTTACAGATGGTTTCTTAAGAAAACCGCCTGTAAAAATATGATTTCTAGTGGTGGTTTTCTTAAGGAACAACCACTAGAAATCATTTTTATCCTTAAATTTTCAAGTTTTTCAAACGATCTTGTATGATGAAACCGCTAAAATCAAAGTTGTAGATCTCTAAAAGTTATCAAACTTTGTAGTTGATAACTTTTTTATTTAAAATCATTTCGGCTCTCAAAAATTGCATCTAAATTTGTCAAAATTAAAATTTAAATTTTGCAAACGACCATGGATGAAAAAAGTGTCCGAATAAAAGTTGTAGAACTTCAAAAGTTATTCAACTTTATAGTTGACATCTTTTTTATTTGAATTCATTTGAGGTCTCAAACATGCAATTTACACTCAGTTGGTTGTAATATGTGGAACAAAACTACAAATTGACACAAATCATGACATAGGCGAGTTGACAGAGGAGGGTACACGCGAGGTGAAGGTTTGGGGTTTGATTCCTACCACAATAGCGTATCAAGCGAATTTTGCGCGAAAAATGCCACGACTTACGACAGAGACGGGCGGGTGGGGTGGGCCTAAGGCCGCTCCTAAATAAAATAATTTTTTGTTGTTTTTAAAACCTGTTTTATGTTTTTGAAAATAATTTTTACTCGTAGTTTTATTACGTCGACCGTCAGTACAAATCGATTTCCACTAGCGGTTTTCTTAGCTCAACCGCTAGTGGAGATCGATTTTCACTCGTGGTCCTCAATTACCCGCCTATAAAAATGATGATTTCTACTGGCTCTTAGTATTGACGGTTCTGAAAAACGCCAGTGAAAATAGATTCACAACCGCCACTATAGAGCTTATGTGCACTAGTGTCTCTAATATATAAACTATATATAGGGTTGATATATTGGAAGCAATGGGCTTTCAGCACGGTGTAGGAAGCCGAGCCAGTCACCGACTCGATTTATGCATCCGGTCTCACTAGCTCGGCCATGCGACCACGCGACACGATGCATGACAGGACGTCGATCCCACCCAGACGACCACGTGTGTAGGTCAACATGCGTACGAACTGCCCGATACCGTCTCTATCCACACGATAGTGGTCATGTCAGTGGCCGGGAGCCGCCAAAAATAAACTGTTATTTTCGACGGCCGCGTCCTGGCCGCCGAAAATAACGGTGGCCATCGAAAATGACGTACAATGCTGTTCTGTGTTAATATATATGTATGAAGGCGGAACGTTTCGATATGTGCATATCCATTGGATGAATATTTTTACTCGATAAAGAATCCACGGATACGACATTTAGTATGTATATTTCTTCTAATGGAGTAAATACCCATTAGATACCATGTCGTAGACACCTATTGAGAGTGAGGAAAGAGATGTGAGTAATTTGGTCTAAAAATTAGTATGAAGCCATCGAAGGGGGGTAAACAAGTAGTGGTATATTTTAGAGATTGATAAAATTATAATGACACATTTACAGTATCAGGACACCAATGATATATCTCTAAAATAACGATATATATAATGACATGTATGGAAGAATCCTTGGTTTTTTTTCCCTAGCTATGACGTCAAGCGTCATTTTGTTGTTAAAACTGTCGAAGTAAAGGCGAATAGAAATTGTGATGTCCCACTAACATCATCTAAGAACTGCATGTGTAACACTGGCAGAAGCAAAAGGTTTATTTATACGTACACAAACTGTTGATGTAAACAAATTTAGTTTTTTTGCAGAATTTGTAAACCGGACCAAAAAAAACAGAAAAACATGTAACCTACTAATCTACCATCCAACCTACACGTGGTCGCGTTCCACAGGTCAATTCTTTCACAAAAAATACACGCACGTGCTGACGTAGGTGCGCTAGGGATCAGACTATACTAACCTGTTATTTCATCATTATTCATCTTAAGTCACTCGTTTTAACTCTAAACTTTTATATCTACATTCATATAGATGATTATGAATCTAGACATATATATAGAATACATACATTAACTATTGTATGAATTTAGTAAAAAGATAAAACAAATTTTAATTTAAGACAGAGATAGTAATAAATAGTTGATATATTTATTTCACATTACTTTAGTGAATACTGTATCATATGTTTGTGATCTTAAATAAATTGAAATGAAAAATAAGCTAGAAAGGTTTAGATCACTTTGAGTAATAAAACTTTGATATATATATATATATATATATATATATATATATATATATATATATATATATATATATATATATATATATATATGGTAGGTATAACGGGAGCCCTGGGCTTCCAATAGTTAAAGGAAGCCCAGGTCGATCATCCCTGCAACCTGGTTCAACCCAGCGCACCGACTGGACCAGGCTGTCGGTTGCACCAACCGCGCCCACGTCTGTGCGCGCAAAAAAGGAATGCATGCATGAGTCAAACACGTCCCTTGCATGCGCATAAATTTAGAAAAGATATGTGTGGCGGTTTCTATTTTAAAATGCTTTATTTCCTACATAAATTTAGGATCGCTGCAACAGCCATGCAACTAGACTCGTAAGGACCATTTTATGATATATACTGCTACTAAATATGCTACCCTGTGTAGATAATTATGCAATTCGGTATACTGCATAAAAATCTGTTATCACCTGCATGCATACGAATTTATGATGAAAATAATGTGCAATGAAAGGAAATGAATTGCACGCATAGAAACAAAAAAAATCGTATTTAATGTTTTATTTCCTTCATAAATATAGGATCCCTCCAACAGTCATGCAGCTAAATACATTAGATCTAGTTTATGATATATATTGATACAAATTATACTACATGATGTAGCTATTTATGCAATTCGTTACACTGAGTAAAAAATCTGGCATGTTGTTCACTGGTGGACGCATATCCGGGTTGGAGCGTAATAACCTTAAGTTTTGAGCATAAAATTCTTCAATTATAAGCGTAAATACTGAGCCAATATGAGAGGTTGATAGCTCTAGTAGGTTGTTATTACGATCCTATTTTTATGGCAAATCTGAAAAATATGGCAGCCGCATGCATGCGGTTATACAGATCCAAAAATTATGGCAAAATGCATGCATGAATTAAACACGTTCCCTTGCATGCGCGTAAATTTAGGAAAGATATGTGTGGCGATTTCTATGTTAAATGTTTTATTTCCTCCATAAATTTAGGATCGTTGCAACAGCCATGCAGCTAGACTCATTATGACCATTTTATGATATATACTGATACTAAATATGCCAAACTTTGTAGATAATTATGCAATTCGGTATACTGCATAAAAATCTGTTATCACCTGCATGCACACGAATTTATGATGAAAATAATGTGCAATGAAAGGAAATGAATTGCACGCATAGAAACAAAAAAAAATCGTATTTAATGTTTTATTTCCTTCATAAATATAGGATCCCTCCAACAGCCATGCAGCTAAATACATTAGATCTAGTTTATGATATATATTGATACAAATTATACTACATGATGTAGCTATTTATGCAATTCGTTACACTGCGTAAAAAATCTGGCATGTTGTTCACTGGTGGACGCATATCCGGGTTGGAGCGTAATAACCTTAAGTTTTGAGCATAAAATCCTTCAATTATAAGCGTAAATACTGAGCCAATATGAGAGGTTGATAGCTCTAGTAGGTTGTTATTACGATCCTATTTTTATGGCAGATCCGAAAAATATGGCAGCCGCATGCATGCGGTTATACAGATCCAAAAATTATGGCAAAATGCATGCATGAATTAAACATGTTCCCTTGCATGCGCGTAAATTTAGGAAAGATATGTGTGGCGGTTTCTATGTTAAATGTTTTATTTCCTCCATAAATTTAGGATCGTTGCAACAGCCATGCAGATAGACTCGTTATGACCATTTTATGATATATACTGATACTAAATATGCCAAACTTTGTAGATAATTATGCAATTCGGTATACTGCATAAAAAATCTGGCATGTTGTTCACTGGTGGACGCATCTCCGGTGGAGCGTAAAAACCTAAGTTTTGAGCATAAAATCCCTTAATTATAAGCATAAATATCGAGTCAATGTGAGAGGTTGATAGCTCTAGTAGGTTGTTATTACTATCCTATTTTTATTACATATCCGAAAACATGGCAGCCGCATGCATGTGGTTTCTATTTTTATACAGATTCAAAAATTATGGCAAAAATCGTGGGAGCTTCCATTGCATGCGCGCAAATTACGAACAACATAAATCAAGAAATTTCCTTTCCAATGTGCATGCAGTAAACTGATATACGAACTCCATGTTTAAGCATAAAATCGTACAGTTTTTGGCGTAAATAATACATGTGGTAGGCATAAAACACAATAATCGAAAAGAAAACTGCGCCGGATCGGAGGATGTCACGCGTGATCATCGCTGCGCGCATCTCGCGCCTTCCGTGACGTCGCTCGCTCGAACATCGGCCTCATGCGTCGCCGTCGCTACTTGCACGTCGACGGGCATCGCTTGCTCGCCGGCCTTGGAAGTGCTGCCTCCTCGGGGCTTCGGGGACGCCGCCGCTTGCCCGCACAAGGGCCTCGCTGCGGATCGAGGAACCTCCGCCACCGCGCGTCGAGGAAATGGAGTTGCGGCCACTGGCCTGGGAACCGCCGCCGCCGCACAAGGGCGCTGCCGCCGCTCTCCCTCTGGATCGGGGGCCGCCACCGCCGGCCTAGGAACTGCCGCCACCGCATGTCGAGGTCGGGGAGCCACTGCCCAGGGTCCACCGTCGCGCGCGCTATCGGGCAACCGCCGTCGCTAATGAATCGAGATGGATGTGAAAAACTGAACCCTAGCACTACGGGTCCTATTTTATAGACGTCCGGATGTGGTCCGGCTCGACCGGATTACACTGTCTGGCCTGGGCTTTCTTTAGTTATTGGAAGGCCAGGCTCCTAATATACAATCTATATATATATATATCATTTAACCATCCAATGTAACCTAAAAATATAAAACAATTATTTTGAAATTATTAATATTGAAACAGGAATTTTGAAACTGAAAAGATAATTTCAAACAAAAAAGTAGTCGAGTACAAAGTTGCATGTGTTTTTTTAGTATTAAAACTTTATTTTAGTTAGGTCTTTTCTTCGTCCAAGGCCATTAATAACAGATCAAGCATTTTTCTTTGTAGGATAGAGGGGGCATGTGATCTTGATGCTAGCTTACATGCTCTAAGTCATAGTTTAATTCGAGAGACTAAAGATTAGTCTTTACATTTTAGTTTGATTTAGTGCTTAAATTGCCAAACGGTGGGGCTAAAACATGTACTAAATTTTTTAGTCTCTAGTCCCTTATGAGGTGACTAAAAGAGACTAAACTATATTAATTACACCTTTTGTCCATCCTTTATTTCAGTCGCACTAATGACGGGAGAATGCTAAGTGTTATTTTGGTCCTTTTATGATTTATTTAATACGTTCTGAATACTTTTAGTCTCTAGAACTAAATTAGATAGGAACTAAACTTTAGTCTACTAACTAAAATTTAGTCCGTGTACTAAAGTAACCAAACGAAACCTAAGTTTCCAACTCAACAACTCATATACGCTTAAGATCGTGCCAAAAGGCAACAAGCTAGATCGAGCTAGCTTGGAATGGAACAATTTTGCGATTTGCACGAAAATTCGATAGCGACGCGCAGGATTATAATATAAACAAGCATGGTCCCTACAAGGACGTTGTTAATTGGATTTTCTTGGGTCATCGAGAATAACAGTATTGTTTAATTTCCTGGAGATGTACATGCCAACGTACACACACGGACGAGCGTACCTTCCAGGAGAGACCTCACATGCATGCAAGTAACCAAGCTAGCGCTAATGGTCCACGCTTATTCTTACAAAAATACTTAACCAATCTGCTTAGCTAGATACGCATCTGGGCAGTTGCTCAATCTATACGTGTACCAAATGTGTATCTCCTCATGATAGCCTGTCGAAATGTGCGCTACTTTTCGGTGACAGATCTTCAGTAGGTACTTGGTTTTGTTGATTACTGTACTGTTAACATATGAAACAGAATCGGTATTAGTTGCTACGAATCGTACCATTCAATGTTGTGGAAAATGTATCAAGCTGGCAACTTAAAAAACGATATATATATATATATATATATATATATATATATATATATATATATATATATATATATATATATATATATATATATATATATATATATATATATATATATATATATATATATATATATATATATATAGCCTTGGGCTTCTAAAGAGTGATCGAAAGTTCTGACCCAACGCCATTTTCGGTTCAGCCGCACCACTTTAAATAGATTAGGACTCGAGTCGTCTATAAAAGCTGCCCGAGACCACCACGAATTAGGTTTTTTGCGTGGTAGCGGTTGTCGGCAGACGGATCCAGCGAGGGAGCGCGCGACGGTGACCTTGCGGGCTGGCGGATCCAGCGCGGGCCTTGTGGGCTAGCCGTGTAGGAAAATGTTGCCGCTGCTTGTCCCGTCCGCATGCGCCCGATCTTGCGGTTCCCCGGAGGCGCCATGGGGTTGCAGCGGTTGGGCGATGGCAGAACCAACGCACGTGGGCGGGCTGATCTGACGCGGGCGGACCACGACGGCGATGGCTGACCTGCGATCGCGCGGGTCTGGCGGGATCCGGCACAGACGGGGCATGGCTTTGGCCGACGCGCATCCAGGCGAGCCGACGAGGACAGGGCACGGCTCTGGCCGACGCGCGGCGGGGCGGTTCCGGCATGGACAAAAGGGGTCCACGGTCGGTGGACGACGAGCTCGCGGTTGGTGGACGGACGTGGCGTCGTCACAGGCAACACATCTGAGATAGGATCGGCGGCGGTAGACTTCCCTAGGGCGAGCTGCGACGGCGGCCTCCCATAGACGCGAGCAGCGTAGGATCCCAGAGGCGCCTGCGGCGGGCGACGGCTCCCTTAGGGCGTTTGCGATGACGTGTTTTTATGCTTCTCTGTATATATATTGATGCCAACGTTAATAGGTGTTTACGATATATATTTTAGTCAATGGCTACCATTACATCTATTGTTTGTTTATGATATTTCTATTCATATTTTACGCAAACGTTTATAGATTTGTATGCATTATCTCGTTACCTAACCCAGTGTGTATATGAGGTTTCTAACATTTATGTTAGCTTGATATTTACGATCAAAACTGAGAGGTTTTACACTCAAAATTAAAGGTTTTTACGATCGAACATGGAGATGCGTCCAAACAGTGACCTACATGCCAATTTTTAAGTAGTGTATTGTAATACATAAATACCTTCACCGTGTATCATAATTAGTATCAGTATATATCATAAATTGTTTGTAATGAGCCTAGATGCATGGCTGTTGTAGAGATCATGTTTTTATAGACGAAATAAATTATTTAAATCAGATTTTTTATTTCCATGTATACCAATCCCTTACCTTTCGATGCACATTCTTATCATCCTAAATCTGTGCGCATGCAGCAGGAAACAAATTTTTTACGCGGTGTACCACACTACATATATCTATATCGTGTAGCATAATTAGTATCATTATTTGCCATAATGTGGTTCCAACGAGCTTAGTTTCATGACTGTTGGAGAGATCCTATTTTTATGGACGAAATTAACAATTTAAATTACATTTTTTGGTTTCCAGGCATGCCAATTTATTTCCTTTCAACGCACATTGTTTGACATCCTAAATTTGTGTGTTAGTGTACCACACTGCATAAATATATACACCGTTGTCAGGGACCATAATTAGGGGTACCCCCAAGACTCCTAATCTCAGCTGGTAACCTCCATCAGCACAAAGTTGTGAAGGCCTGATGGGTGCGATTAAGTCAAGGCTCGGTCCGCTCAAGGGACACGACCTCGCCTCGCCCGAGCCCAGCCTCGGGCAAGGGCAGCCGACCCCGTAGGATTCGCGTCTCGCCCGAGGGCCCCCTCAAGCAACGGACACACCTTCGGCTCGCCTGAGGCCCAGTCTTCGCCGAGAAGCAACCTTGGCCGGATCGCCACACCGACCGACCATATCGCAGGTGCATTTAATGCAAGGATGGCCTGACACCCTATCCTGACGCGCGCCCTTCAGTCGACAGAGCCAAAGTGACCGCAGTCACTTTGCCGCTCCACTGACCGGCCTGACAAGAAGACAGCGCCGCCTGCGCCGCTCCGACTGCTGTGCCACTCGACACAGAGAGGCTGACAGCAGCCAAGTCCGGCCTCGGGCGCCATAAGAAGCTCCGCCTCGCCCGACCCTAGGGCTCGGACTCGGCCTCGGCCCCGGAAGACGACGAACTCCGCCTCGCCCGACCCCAGGGCTCGGACTCGGCCTCGGCTTCGGAAGACGACGAACTCCGCCTCGCCCGACCCCAGGGCTCGGACTCGGCCTCGGCTCCGGAAGACGACGAACTCCGCCTCGCCCGACCCCAGGGCTCGGACTCGGCCTCGGCTCCGGAAGACGACGAACTCCGCCTCGCCCGACCCCAGGGCTCGGACTCGGCCTCGGCACCGGAAGACGACGAACTCCACCTCGCCCGACCCCAGGGCTCGGACTCAGCCTTGGCCTCAGACGATGGTCTCTGCCTCGCCCGACCCGAGGCTCGGACTCGACCTCGACCTCGGAAGACAGACTCGACCTCGACCTCGGAGGAGCCTCCGCCTCGCCCGACTCAGGGCTCGGACCGACCACGTCACAGGGGGGGCCATCATTACCCTACCCCTAGCTAGCTCAGGCTACGGGGAACATGACCGGCGTCCCATCTGGCTCGCCCCGGTAAACAAGTAATGATCGCCCCGCATGCTCCATGACGATGGCGGCTCTCAGCCCCTTATGGAAGCAAGGAGACGTCAGCAAGGACTCGACAGCCCCGACAGTTGTCCTTCCGCAAGGCTCCAGCGCTCATCCGACGACCACGACATCACATGAACAGGGTGCCAAAACCTCTCCGGCTGCCACGACGACATGTACTTAGGGCGCTAGCTCCTCTCTGCTAGACACGTTAGCACACTGCTACATCTCCTATTGTACACCTGGGCCCTCTCCTTACGCCTATAAAAGGAAGGACCAGGGCACTCGTACGAGGAGGTTGGCCGCGCGGGAGGACGGGACGGCGCGTGCAGGCCTCTCGCCCCCTCCCATGCGGACGCTTGTAACCCCCTACTGCAAGCGCACCTGACCTGGGCACGGGACAAACACGAAGGTCGCGGGTTCCCCCTTTACGCCTGTCTCCTTGTTTCCCCCCTTCGTGCTCCGTCTCGCGCCGACCCATCTGGGCTGGGGCACGCGGCGACAATTTACTCGTCGGTCCAGGGACCCCCCGGGGTCGAAACGCCAACAGTTGGCGCGCCAGGTAGGGGCCTGCTGCGTGTTGACGAATAGCTTCCCGTCAAGCTCCAGATGGGCAGTCTCCAGCAACCTCTCCGGCCCAGGACGGTGCTCCGTTTTGGAAGTCTCAAGTTCATGTCCCTCGATGGCAGCTACGACATGATACTCCTTCCTCCGCCGCGCGACAGCGACAATGGCGGCCGACAACCCGCCCGCCGGCGGCGGAATCAACGACATCTTCCCCACGTGGCGGAAGAACAACGTTCGGGTTTGTCCCGTCGCCTCCCCCGCCGACGGAGGAGGAGGCGGGGCAACCAAGGCCAAGCAGGAGGCGGCACCTCGTCGGCTGTCGAGCGAGTCGACGGCGCCGGCGCCCTAACGGGGGACGCGTCGAGCATCGACCTCGCGTCTGAGACGAAGACGAGCGCCGTTTCCCCGCAACACGCCAACTCCAAGCGGACGGATGACGCCAGCACGCTCGCAAAGGACTTGCTGGGCGTCACCCTCGTACCCGAGACGACGGTGCAGTCTGCCCCTGACGCGACTTCGTCACCGCCCGTCGACCAGGAGGTATCGACCGATTCCCATCTCGTGCCTTTTGGATTCAGCCTCGACCCACCAAGCGACTTTGCTTCGGTGGGAGCCTTCATAGAGGCATGTCCGAACCCTCCGGGGTACGGTATGCGGTCACCCTGGGACCGGCTGACAGCCGTCTCGACCTACGGGCCCTCGGGTTCCGAGGAAGATGACGAGCCCGACTTTTGTTGGGATTTATCCGGACACGGTAACCCTAGTGCCATGCGGGACTTCATGACCGCATGCGACTACTGCCTTTCCGATTGTTCCAACGGTAGCCGCAGCTTCGACGACGAGGACTGCGGCCCAAGTCGTGAATGTTTCCACGTCGATCTAGGGGGTCCCGGCGAAGGCAACCATCTTGGTATACCAGAAAACGGTGATCCCCCTAGGCCTGCGCCTCGCGTTGACATCCTTCGGGAGCTAGCTGTGGTCCCAGTCCCTGCGGGGGGTCAGGACGCACAGCTCGAGCAAATCCACGAGATGCAGGCCAGGCTCGATGAGGGAGCAGGAACACTTGAGCCGTTCCGCCGGGACATCGGGCAGGAATGGGCAGGCCAAGCTCCGGCCAGAGAAGCGCGTCATCTACCCCAGGGCATCCAGCACCGCATCGCCAACGATGTCAGGGCAAGGCCGCCACCGGCTTCCAGTGGGGTCGGCCAGAACCTGGCTGCAGCAGCGATACTTCTCCGCGCGATGCCGGAGCCATCAACCACCAAAGGGCGGCGTATCCAGGGAGAGCTCAAGAATCTCCTAGAGGATGCCGCGGTCCGATGGGCCGAAAGCTCTGCCTCCCGAAGGCAGGGGTACCCCTCGGAGCATCGCGCCGCGACTTCCCGATTCATGCGGGAAGCCTCGGTCCACACCGGGCGCACGCGCAACACAGCGCCTGCGGCCCCAGGTCGCCTCGGCAACGAGCACCACCAACGCAATCGTCGAACCCAACTCGACGAGAGGGTGCGCCAAGGCTACCACCCCATGCGTGGGGGACGCTACGACAGCGGGGAGGATCGGAGTCCCTCGCCCGAACCACTTGGTCCGCAGGCTTTCAGCCGGGCCATACGACGGGCGCCGTTCCCGACCCGGTTCCGAACCCCGACTACTATCACAAAGTACTCGGGGGAGACGAGGCCGGAACTGTGGCTCGCGGACTACCGGCTGGCCTGCCAACTGGGTGGAATGGACGATGACAACCTCATCATCCGCAACCTCCCCCTGTTCCTCTCCGACACCGCTCGAGCCTGGCTGGAGCATCTGCCTCCGGGGCAGATCTCCAACTGGGGCGACCTGGTCCAAGCCTTCGCCGGCAACTTCCAGGGCACATACGTGCGCCCTGGGAACTCCTAGGATCTCCGAAGCTGCCGCCAGCAGCCAAGAGAGTCTCTCCGGGACTACATCCGGCGATTCTCGAAGCAGCACACGGAGCTGCCCAACGTCACCGATTCGGATTTCATCGGCGCGTTCCTCGCCGACACCACCTGCAGCGACCTGGTGAGCAAGCTAGGTCGCAAGACCCCCACCAGGGCGAGCGAGCTGATGGACATCGCCACCAAGTTTGCCTCTGGCCAGGAGGCGGTTGAGGCCATCTTCCGGAAGGACAAGCAGCCCCAGGGCCGCCAGCCGGAAGATGTCCCCGAGGCGTCCACTCAGCGCGGCACTAAGAAGAAAGGCAAGAAGAAGTCGCAAGCAAAACGCGACGCCGCCGACGCGGACCTTGTCGCCGCCGCTAAGTACAAGAACCCTCGGAAACCTCCCGGAGGCGTCAATCTCTTCGACAAGATGCTCAAGGAGCCATGCCCCTATCATCAGGGGCCCGTCAAGCACATCCTTGAGGAGTGCGTCATGCTTCGGCGCCACTTTCACAAGGCCGGGCCACCTGCGGAAGGTGGCAGGGCCCACAACAACGATAAGAAGGAGGATCACAAGGCATGGGAGTTCCCCGAGGTCCACGACTGCTTCATGATCTACGGTGGGCAAGTGGCAAACGCCTCGGCTCGGCACCGCAAGCAAGAGCGTCGGGAGGTCTACTCGGTAAAGGTGGCGGCGCCAGTCTACCTAGACTGGTCCGACAAGCCCATCACCTTCGACCAGGGCGACCACCCCGACCACGTGCCGAGCCCGGGGAAATATCCGCTCGTTGTCGACCCCGTCATCGGCAACGTCAGGCTCACCAAGGTCCTCATGGACGGAGGCAGCAGCCTCAACATCATCTACGCCGAGACCCTCGGGCTCCTGCGGATTGATTTGTCCTCGGTCCGGGCGAGCGCGACGCCTTTTCACGGGATCATCCCCGAGAAACGCGTCCAGCCCCTCAGACAACTCGATCTGCCCGTCTGCTTTGGGACTTCCTCCAACTTCCGAAGGGAAACCCTCACGTTCGAGGTGGTCGGGTTCCGAGGAACCTACCACGCAGTGCTGGGGAGGCCATGCTACGCCAAGTTCATGGTCGTCCCCAACTACACCTACCTCAAGCTCAAGATGCCGGGCCCCAACGGGGTCATCACCCACGTATCGACACGCGTATGAATGCGACGTGGAGTGCGTGGAGTACACCGAGGCCCTCGCCGAATCCGAGGCCCTCATCGCCGACCTGGAGAGCCTCTCCAAGGAGGCGCCAGACGTGAAGCGCCATGCCGGCAACTTCGAGCCAGCAGAGACGGTCAAATCCGTCCCTCTCGACCCCAGCAACGACGCCTCCAAGCAGGTCCGGATCCGCTCCGAGCTCGACCCCAAATAGGAAGCAGTGCTCGTCGACTTTCTCCGCGCAAACGCCGACGTTTTCGCGTGGAGTCCCTCGGACATGCCCGTCATACCGAGGGATGTCGCCGAGCACTCGCTGGACATCCGAGCTAGAGCCCGACCCGTGAAGCAGCCTCTGCGCCGACTCGACGAAGAAAAGCGTAGAGCCATAGGCAAGGAGATCCAAAAGCTGATGGCAGCAGGGTTCATCAAAGAGGTATTCCATCCCGAATGGCTTGCCAACCCTGTGCTTGTAAGAAAGAAAGGAGGGAAATGGCGGATGTGTGTAGACTACACTGGTCTGAACAAAGCATGTCCGAAAGTTCCCTATCCTCTGCCTCGCATCGATCAAATCGTGGATTCCACTGCTGGGTGCGAAACCTTGTCTTTCCTCGATGCCTACTCAGGGTATCACCAAATTAGGATGAAAGAGTCCGACCAGCTCGTGACTTCTTTCATCACATCTTTCGACATGTACTGCTACGTTACTATGCCGTTTGGTTCGAGGAATGTGGGTGCGACATACCAAAGGTGCATGAACCACGTGTTCGGCCAACACATCGGTCAAACGGTCGAGGCTTACGTCGATGACATTGTAGTCAAGATGAAGAAAGCCTCTGACCTCCTTTCCGACCTTGAAACGACATTCCGGTGTCTCAAGGCGAAAGGCGTAAAACTCAATCCCGAGAAGTGCGTCTTCGGAGTCCCCCGAGGCATGCACTTGGGGTTCATCGTATCCGAGCGGGGCATCGAGGCCAACCCGGACAAAATCGCGGCCATCACCAACATGGGGCCCATCAAGGACTTGAAAGGCGTATAGAGGGTCATGGGATGCCTTGCGGCTCTGAGCCGCTTCATCTCGCGCCTCAGCGAAAGAGGCCTACCCCTATACCGCCTCTTAAGAAAGGCCGAGTGCTTCACTTGGACCCCTGAGGCCGAAGAAGCCCTCGGGAACCTGAAGGCGCTCCTCACGAACGCGCCCATCTTGGTGCCCCCCGCTGCCGGAGAAGCCCTCTTGATCTACGTCGCCGCTACCACTCAGGTGGTCAGCGCCACGATCGTGGTTGAGAGACGAGAAGAGGGGCATGCATTGCCCGTCCAGAGGCCGGTCTACTTCATCAGTGAGGTACTGTCCGAGACCAAGATCCGCTACCCACAAATTCAGAAACTGCTGTACGCGGTGATCCTGACACGGTGGAAGTTGCGACACTACTTCGAGTCTCATCCGGTGACTGTGGTGTCATCCTTCCCCCTGGGGGAGATCATCCAGTGCCGCGAGGCCTCGGGTAGGATCCCAAAGTGGGCGGTGGAAATCATGGGCGAGACAATCTCGTTCGCCCCTTGGAAGGCCATCAAGTCCCAAGTCTTGGCGGACTTTGTGGCTAAATGGGTCGACACCCAGCTTCCAGCAGCTCCGATCCAACCGGAACTCTGGACAATGTTTTTCGACGGGTCGCTGATGAAAACAAGGGCAGGCGTGGGCCTGCTCTTCATCTCGCCCCTCAGGAAGCACCTCCTCTACGTGTCGCGCCTCCATTTCCCGGCGTCCAACAACGTGGCTGAGTACGAGGCTCTGGTTAACGGGTTGCGCATCACCATCGAGCTAGGGGTCCGACGCCTCGACGCTCGCGGCGACTCGCAGCTTGTCATCGACCAAGTCATGAAGAACTCCCACTATCGCAACCCGAAGATGGAAGCCTACTGCGACGAGGTTCGGCGCCTGGAAGACAAGTTCTACAGGCTCGAGCTCAACCACGTCGCCCGACGATACAACGAGACTGCGGACGAGCTGGCTAAGATAGCCTCGGGGCGAACAATGGTTCCCCTAGACGTCTTCTCCCGAGACCTACATCAACCCTCAGTCAAGACCGACGGCACGCCCGAGCCCGAGAAGGCCTCGGCCCAGCCCGAGGCACCCTCGGCTCAGCCCGAGGCACCCTCGGATCAGCCCGAGGCGCCCTCGGCTCAGCCCAAGGCACCCTCGGCCCCCGAGGGTGAGGCACTGCGCGTCGAGGAAGAGCGGAGCGGGGTCACGCCTAATCGAAACTGGCAGACCTCGTACCTGCAATATCTCCACCGAGGAGAGCTGCCCCTCGACCGAGCCGAAGCTCGGCGATTGGCGCGGCGCGCCAAGTCGTTCGTCTTGATGGGGGACGGGAAGGAGCTCTACCACCGCAGCCCCTCAGGCATCCTCCAGCGATGCATATCCATCGCCGAAGGCCAGGAGCTCTTACAAGAAATACACTCGGGGGCTTGCGGGTCATCACGCAGTGCCTCGAGCCCTTGTTGGAAACGCCTTCCAATAAGGTTTCTACTGGCCGACCGCGGTGGCTGACGCCACTAGAATTGTTCGCACCTGCCAAGGGTGTCAATTCTACGCAAGGCAGACCCACCTGCCCGCTCAGGCTCTGCAAACGATACCCATCACCTGGCTGTTTGCTCTGTGGGGCCTGGACCTCGTCGGTCCCTTGCAGAAGGCACCCGAGGGCTACACGCACCTGCTGGTCGCCATCGACAAATTCTCCAAGTGGATCGAGGTCCGACCCCTAAACAGCATCATGTCCGAACAGGTGGTGGCGTTCTTTACCAACATCATCCATCGCTTTGGGGTCCCAAACTCCATCATCACCGACAACGGCACCCAGTTCATCGGCAGAAAGTTCCTGGACTTCTGCGAGGATCACCACATCCGGGTGGACTGGGCCGCCGTGGCTCACCCCATGAAGAATGGGCAAGTAGAGCGTGCCAATGGCATGATTCTGCAAGGACTCAAGCCACGGGTCTACAACGACCTCAACATGTTCGGCAAGCGATGGATGAAGGAGCTCCCCTCAGTGGTCTGGAGTCTGAGGACAACGCCGAGCCGAGCCACGGGCTTCACACCGTTCTTTCTAGTCTATGGGGCCGAGGCCATCTTGCCCACAGACTTAGAATACGGTTCCCCGAGGGCGAGGGCCTACGACGACCAAAGCAATCAAGCTAACCGAGAAGACTCAGTAGACCAGCTGGAAGAGGCTCGGGACGTGGCCTTACTACACTCGGCGCGGTATCAGCAGTCCCTGCGACGCTACCACGCCCGAGGGGTTCGGTCCTGAGACCTCCAGGTGGGCGACTTGGTGCTTCGGCTGCGACAAGACGCCCGGGGGCGGCACAAGCTCACGCCTCCCTGGGAAGGGCCGTTCGTCATCGCCAAGGTTCTGAAGCCCGGGACATACAAGCTGGCCAACAGTCAAGGCAAGGTCTACAGCAACGCTTGGAACATCCGACAGCTACGTTGCTTCTACCCTTAAGATGCTTTCAAGTCGTTCGTACACCTCGTCCACACACAAAGTCTAACCATCAAGGAAGGGTCAGCCTTGCCTCGGCAAAGCCCGACCCTCCCTCGGGGGCTAGAAGGGGGGAACCCCCTCCGCGTCAAAATTTTCCTCAGAAAAGATCTTTTCTGCCAGAACGTCTTTCGTGCTTTTCGACTACTTTGAAAGTGGGATCCTGAAAACGACGGAGTACACGTAAGCAGCCAAGGCTGACCGAGCCGAGGGACTCCTACGCCTCCGGGATACAGATACCTCACTCATCACCTTCTGCGATAAGTAACTTACGCTCGGATAAGCGATTCCGCGGACCGAACAAGTCTTAACGCTCGAAAACTCTTCTGTCGAAACGATTTTTCATGCCTTCTCGACTATATCGATAGTAGAATCCTACAGACGAGTAAGAGTACACGTAAGCGGCAAGGCCGACCGAGCCGAGGGACTCCTACGCCTCCGGGATACGAAAACCTCACTCATCACCTTCCGTGAAAAGTAACTCTCGCTCGGACAAACAATTCTATTACCGACAAATAAGTCCAGATACTCGAAACAAGAGGAAAAGAAACGCAGCTTTACAACACGACGACAGTATGTTTGGGCCTCGGCGGCCGCAGAAAACATACGCACACTACAAGATGAACCGATCCTGCAGGCTCAGACGTCGACGGAGGGGGAGCAGCAGCACCCTCGGCGTCAACTCCACCTTCGGCGAAGTCCGACCGAGCCTCGGACGGCAACACGGTCGGAGGGTCTCCACTCCGAAGGACGACGTCAGCGCCACGCCCGGGCTATCGCCGCCAGGGTCTCCTTCAGGAATCTGGCGCGAGCAGACGGCTCGGCCGGCCGCCCCGAAGCCTCAGCCAGGGGCGAAGCCCAGTACATGGGCGTGGATGCAGGTGCACCCCCCCTAGAAAAAAAAATTAGTTACTAATCTCAAATTTTGGCCCTATATGCACCCCCCTCAGCCCAATATACTGCACCCCCTCAGCCCATTTGCAAGCGGCAAGCCACAGACAGCTTGTGACGCTGGCACAGCGTCTGTTCACATTCCTATCTCTTCATCTTCCTTCTTTATTCGTTCTCCGGTTCTCGGCTCTGCGTACAGCCGTACAGGCTAACAGGCCACAAGTCCAGCCGGCAGCCGTCCAGCTGACTCGCTACTTCGCTGTTCGTGTTCGCTTGCACTCCACTCCGGCACTCCGCGTACAAGGCTACAAGCTGCCAGGCGCCACTCGCCGTTTCGCCGTCTCGCGGCTCTCGCCCAGTCATCCAGTCGTCCAGCCGTCCAGGTCTCCAGGAGCCTAGCAGCGCCGTGCAATCTGCAGGTACGTCGTCCCCCGGTCCCCGTTCTCTTCCATAGTTGAGAGCTGTGACAGATTGAGTACTTCAGTAGTATTTTGGTCTTGTACTCTTGTGTATAATTAATTAATTATATTATATGTTCTTGAACCAATGAATTTTGTACTATTTGTAGATTAATTGACATATTGATGGAGCGCTTTTTCAAAAGAAAAACACCAGAGCCAAACAATACAAACAGTGACAATAATTTATGTTTGAATGATATCAACTGGGAAGAGGAGATAAAATATGATCCGAGGTTAAGAAAACAAATAGATGATTACCATCCTAATCTTAGAGAGAGGGTGAGAAGGAAGTACTTAGATAATGGGCCTTGCCAACCTCGCACACTTAGCTTTCCTATGACACAGATTGGTGCAAGTTCAAGAAGGTTTGTTCCAGAATGGTTTGATGAGTTTGGAAGTTGGCTTGAATACAGTGAGTCAGAAGATAGAGCATATTGTTTTTGTTGTTTCTTGTTTAGAGAAAAGAAGGATAGTGGATATGAAGCATTTGTTAAAAATGGTTGGAATAGTTTTCATAGAAAAGCAAGGCTAAGAGAACATGTAGGCAATGTTGGTGGCTTACATTATACAGCAATGAAAAAGTGTGATGATTTGCTACAAAGAAAACAACACATTGATGTTGCTTTTCATAGTGCGAGCGCATCTAGTAAGAGGGACTATCTTACTCGCCTGAATGGATCTATTGATGTGGCTAGAATATTAACAAAGCAAGGATTGCCTTTTCGGGGACATGATGAGTCGAAGGGGTCCTTAAATAGAGGGAACTTCAGGGAATTTCGTGATTTTGCAGCAGAGCTAAATCCAACCTTGAGGAAGGCAATAGGCAAAAATAAATCAGACAATAGTCTTTTGATTCCTCCTGAAATACAGAGGGATATTGTGCAATGTTTTGCAAAGGAGGTGCTACATTCTATTCTACAAGAAATTGGGCATGATGTTTTTTGCTTGCTAGTTGATGAGTCAAGAGATGTTTCTTGGAAGGAGCAGATGGCAGTGGTATTGAGATATGTAGATAAATATGGAATTGTAAAAGAGATTTGTTGGTCTTGTTCATGTGAGTGAAACAAGTTCTGTCTATCTCAAGTCTTCTATTGATGCATTATTTGCTGATCTTAAGCTAAGCTTAAAGCAAGTCAGAGGGCAAGGATATGATGGTGCTAGCAATATGAGAGGTGAGTTCAACAGACTGCAATCATTGATCATGAGGGAAAATAGTTCAGCTTATTATGTTCATTGTTTTGCTCACCAACTTCAGTTAGTTCTTGTGGCTATTGTGAGAAAGCATACAGGGGTTAGTGAATTTTTTACTATGGTTTCCATGTTACTGAATGTGGTGGGTGGATCATCTAAGAGAAGGGACTTGGTTAGAGATATTAATCTTCAAGAAATGAGCAAGGCATTAGGGTGTGGGCAACTTCAAACTGGAACAGGTTTAAATCAAGAGCAAAGTCTTCAAAGACCTGGAGATACTCGTTGGAATTCCCATTATAAATCCCTCAAAAGTTTGATTGACATGTTTCCTACAATAGTCAAAGTGCTAGAAATTGTGGGAAAGGACAAACATGATTGGAAAATAAGAGATCAAGCATCAAATCTCCTAATGTACTTCCAATCATTTGACTTCGTCTTCTATTTGCATCTCATGCTTACTATATTAGGAATCACAAATGTCTTGTCATTAGCACTTCAACGAAAGGATCAAGATATAGTCAATGCTATTGGATGTGTTAAAGCAACTAAATTGCAATTGGATGAGCTTAGAAGAGAAAAATGGGAAAAACTATTAGATGGTGTGTATGAATTTTGTTACAAGAATGATATTTCCAAATTGGAATTAGAAGATGAATATATTGATCCCCACCAGAGGAGAAAGAAAACTAGAATTACATACAAACATCACTATCAGGTAGATTGTTTTAATGATGTTATTGATTGGCTACTTCAGGAGCTTGATAGTCGCTTCAACGAGACAAGCTCTCAATTGCTTGTTTGCTCGGCCGCTTTTAGTCCAAGAGACTCATTTAATGATTTTAATCTGGAAAATTTGATGAGCCTAGCAAAGCTCTATCCTCATGATTTTGATTCTGGGAATTTGAGAGACCTTAGCCATGAGCTTGGCCTTTACATACATGATGTGAGAGATGATGATAGGTTCTCAAGTCTACAAACAATTGCAGAGCTTTCTCAAAAGATGGTGGAGACTAAAAAACATGATCGTTATCCAATGGTTTATCGACTTTTGAAGCTTGTGCTAGTGTTGCCTGTTGCTACTGCTACAGTTGAAAGGTGTTTTTCAGCCATGAAGATTGTGAAAACATACTTGCGCAATCGTATTGGTGATGAATATATGAGTCATATTCTTATTTGCTATGTGGAGAAAGAAGAGATGATGAAAGTCACTAATGAGACTGTGGTTCAATGCTTCATGAAAATGAAAGGACGCAGATTTAATGAAGAATAAAGGTAATATATCATATATTTTTATTTGAATCATTATTTTCATAAAAAAATCAAATTTGACCCATAAATTATTTATTTACTTTTTAGGTTGTTGGATCATTGAGAATGTCGAATATTTGAAGTCAAATGATGTATTTTTGTCTATGTTAATGTTCTTCGCTAGGTAAATGATTCTGTCACTTGTTTATTGTTGCACCCCCTTTTATTTTGCTCTAGCTTCGCCACTGGCCTCAGCCAGCTGCCTTCAGAGGACACCAGCCCGGCTCATGGTTTCGACAACTCGACTCCAGCGTCGGTCCCGCCAGTAGACGGCCCGGCCAGGCTCCGGCCGACGAAGTCTTCTTTTCGAGCCAACTCTGCCTCGGTCCATGCTAACACCGCTGCCTCCGGCTTTGGCTCATCGAAGAGCGCCCGAGGGTTCCCTTAACTAAGCAAGAGAAGCCTCGGGCGGCAAGGTCGACCGAGCCGAGGGACTCCTACGCCTCCGGGATACGGATACCTCACTCGTCACCTTCGCACGTGGCAACTCACACTTGGTTAAGCGGTTCAGTTAGCCGACAGGCGAGTCCTAGTGCTCGAAATGAGGAAAAGACACGGCTCCGTGCCGAAAATACATACATGTTCAGGCCCCGACAGTCACAATGAACAGACACCGGCACTCAAGGTGCCATTACAAACGGAACTCCGGTTCCGCCTCCGCGGGTACGAACAACCCCCCACATTGGAGGGCCCGCGGGGCGACAAGGCTCCAGGTGGCTCACCGCCGCCCGCTCCGGCAGCAGCGACAACGACCTCTGCTCCAGGTGGCCAAACTGCAGCGGCGATGGCCTCAGGGTGGACGCCGCTGCAACAATGCCCTCGCCCACGTCTCCACTCGAGGGGCGAGGACAAGCTATCAAAGCCAAGGAGCCGGAGGCCCGGAGCGCGGATGGTGGCGGTGATCCCGTCGGCGATGAGGACTTCTTCAGCCGCCACCACCTCAGCGCCGACAACAGAAGCCATCTGCCCACCGGCAGATCCCCACTCGGATCCTCCCGGACGAGCGGAGCACCGACCTTCGCGCAGAGGCGCCGTACCGGGGCAAAGGCAGGACAGCCCCAGAACACGAACGCCGCCCTAGCAGCGCGCGACGACTTGGGCGGTCCTCCGGTGCGCGCTGCGCAACAACCGCTCTCGCGGCGGGAGGGGGCACCGGGAGCCGAGCCAGAGCCAGCTGAGCCAGCGAGCCCAACGCGCTGAAGCTGATGACGCTCGCCGCCGACCAGCCCCGTGTTGTCGAAGTCCGACCCTCCCACTAGGCAGGTGAGCGCCCTCTCCCTTGAATGATGAGGGAGAAGGTGACCCACGAACCCGCGCGGTAGGTAGAGCTCCGGCTCAGCCTGGCCTCCGCCCCAGCCAGGATGATGAAGATCCTTGAAGCTGAGGGTGGGACCAAGATCGCAGCCCGGCTCGCTTCTCCCCACCATCGAACTGGTGGTCACCATTTTGGGTGACCACCGGCGAGGGGATGCGGCCGGGCTGCCTGATGAAAATCCTTGAAACCGAACGATAGCTGAGAGGTACCAACTTCCGCGAAGTTGCGTTCCTCCAACAACGACGAGGTGGAAGAACTGCGGGCGCCCCCCATCCGGTGGCTCGGAAGGTGGAAAGACGCGATGCATGAGGGGAGCGCGAAGACATTGTTGCCTTTCGATGGGTCACCCTCCTTTTAAAGGCAACTCTCCCCACTTGCGTCCTCAACCGTCACGGGCTGAGTCTTCTCCAACACGCTCCAAGGTCCTCCCCCTACGACACAGGGGCTGGGTCCCACTCGTCATGCAAGCTGGCCCAGGGCAGAAAAAAGCCAAACCGCCGCGCGCGGTGCGCACAACTGCCCAACGGTTACGAACATTCCTCCACTTTCGCCCAGACCAGCGGGCGAAAGGGCGGACAGCCATGCAGGCGGCATGCAACCACACCAAGGGGGTGCACCCTTTCGACTTCGACGCGTCCAGCATGGAGGCCCAGGCCCACACGTCATGTAACCGGCGCGCCGGTTACTACGTGCAAGAAACTGCACCGCCATTTGCTCCAGTACCGCGCCCTCTCGACTGCGGAACCGATACCGCGACTCGAGGCGACCCTGCGCATGACCCGACAGTGCCAACCGAGCACATCGGTCACGGGTCAGTCAGCCGCGGGAGAAGGCGCGACGGTCGATACGGCCAGAAATGGGCCGGCAGTAATGGCAGTGGCAAGCGGGCGGAAGCAGCGGTCAAGTCGTCAGCCAAGCTCACGTCCCCTCCTGGGACAGCGAGAGAACCCTCTCCTACGGCGCGAAGACGACGCACCCGTGTTCTGTTCCTTGAACGGCTCGCGCGCGAGCAACGGCTGCCCCGCGAACCACTCGTCCCGTCGCATTAACTCTGCGGCAGGACAGGCGGCACCTTTGGCAGGCGAAGCAGGCGACGCTTCGCTTCCGCCATAATGACCGCGTCAAAAAAGGTGCGCCACGACGTTCGATTTCGTATCCTTTCCCTTTTTCCTCTTTCTCTCTCTTACAAACAGGGACCGGGAAAGGGGATACCTCGAAAGGGATCCTTCTCCGCGAAGGAAGCGGGCCCCGAGCCCCCCTACTGATCAGAGGTTCGAAGGCTGGCCCCTCGGAAGGGTTCAACAGCCGCCTCAGAGCACTCGGGCTCCTCGCCCACTACTGGTCAGAGGTTCGAAGGTCGGCCCCTCGGAAGGGTTCAACGGCCGCCTCAGGCCACTCGGGCTCCGCGCCCACTACTGATCAGGGGTTCGTAGGCTGGCCCCCGAAGGGTTCGACAGCCGCCTCAGACGCAGAGCGAGGGATGACCCTGGGTACGTTCGATACATAACCAAGGCTCGGGCTGCGCTCCCGAGGTACCCTAGGACATTTCCGAGACCAACGGGAACGATCTTGTAACGGAATCCCACCAGAGGGAGGCATCGAGCCCTCGGACCCCGTCAAAAGGGGACCGGCTCCGGCAAATCACCCGCAGGTACTTTTGGAGTGCGCCTCCGGGCCACTAGCCGACCCCTAACGAATGGGGCACGGGCGTCCACTCGGATTACCCGTTAGCAACTCACTGGAGACACCATGTTCGGCGCCCTCTGAGGGCAACATGGCGCTTCCCCCCCTCCTCCTTGCGGAAAGGCGACGCAGGGGCATATGTAAAAAAGTCGAGTCTGTCCTTGACCGTCCTCTCGCTCTGTGCGGAGGCTCGGGGGCTGCTCTCGCAAACCCGGCTCCGGCCAAACCGTTGACAACGTCAACATACCAGCCCGAGAACTTGGGACTCGACTGTGCACCCGGGCTACGACCAGTTCGCATGAGGGAACAATCAGACCGGCCGAAGCATCACAAAACGCATTAAGACCTCGAAGGAGTCAAACCACTCCTCCGAGGCCTCTGGGGCTACACCCGGCGGGTGCGCTCGCGCGCACCCACCGGAACGAAACGCAACCGAGAAAGGTCGGTCCCCTTGCAAAAAAGTGCGACAAAATCCTCCAAGCGAGTATTAACACTCCCTTCGAGGCTCGGGGGCTACTGTCGGGGACCATAATTAGGGGTACCCCCAAGACTCCTAATCTCAGCTGGTAACCCCCATCAGCACAAAGCTGCGAAGGCCTGATGGGTGCGATTAAGTCAAGGCTCGGTCCGCTCAAGGGACACGACCTCGCCTCGCCCGAGCCCAGCCTCGGGCAAGGGCAGCCGACCCCGGAGGATTCGTGTCTCGCCCGAGGGCCCCCTCAAGCAACGGACACACCTTCGGCTCGCCCGAGGCCTAGTCTTCGCCGAGAAGCAACCTTGGCCGGATCACCACACCGACTGACCATATCGCAGGTGCATTTAATGCAAGGATGGCCTGACACCCTATCCTGACGCGCACCCTTCAGTCGACAGAGCCGAAGTGACCACAGTCACTTCGCCGCTCCACTGACCGGCCTGACAAGAAGACAGCGCCGCCTGCGCCGCTCCGACTGCTGTGCCACTCGATAGAGAGAGGATGACAGCAGCCAAGTCTGGCCTCGGGCGCCATAGGAAGCTCCGCCTCGCCCGACCCCAGGGCTCGGACTCGACCTCGGCCCCGGAAGAGGACGAACTCCGCCTCGCCAGACCCCAGGGCTCGGACTCGGCCTCGGCTCCGGAAGACGATGAACTCCGCCTCGCCCGACCCCAGGGCTCGGACTCGGCCTCGGCTCCGGAAGACGACGAACTCCGCCTCTCCCGACCCCAGGGCTCGGACTCGGCCTCGGCTCCGGAAGACGACGAACTCTACCTCGCCCGACCCCAGGGCTCGGACTCGGCCTCGGCACCGGAAGACGACGAACTCTGCCTCGCCCGACCCCAGGGCTCGGACTCAGCCTTGGCCTCAGACGATGGTCTCCGCCTCGCCCGACCCGAGGCTCGGACTCGACCTCGACCTCGGAAGACAAACTCGACCTCGACCTCGGAGGAGCCTCCGCCTCGCCCGACCCAGGGCTCGGATCGACCACGTCACAGGGGGGGCCATCATTACCCTACCCCTAGCTAGCTCAGGCTACGGGGAACATGACCGGCGTCCCATCTGGTTCGCCCCGGTAAACAAGTAATGATGGCGCCCCGCGTGCTCCATGACGACGGCGGCTCTCGGCCCCTTACGGAAGCAAGGAGACGTCAGCAAGGACTCGACAGCCCCGACAGCTGTCCTTCAGCAAGGCTCTAGCGCTCCTCCGACGGCCACAACATCACATGAACAGGGTGCCAAAACCTCTCCGACTGCCACGACGGCATGTACTTAGGGCGCTAGCTCCTCTCTGCTAGACACGTTAGCACACTGCTACATCTCCTATTGTACACCTGGGCCCTCTCCTTACGCCTATAAAAGGAAGGCCCAGGGCACTCGTACGAGGAGGTTGGCCGCGCGGGAGGACGGGACGACGCATGCAGGCCTCTCGCCCCCTCCCACGCAGACGCTTGTAACCCCCTACTACAAGCGCACCCGACCTGGGCGCGGGACAAACACGAAGGCCGCGGGTTCCCCCTTTACGCCTGTCTCCTTGTTTCCCCCTTCGTGCTCCGTCTCGCGCCGACCCATCTGGGCTGGGGCACGCGGCGACAATTTACTCGTCGGTCCAGGGACCCCCGGGGTCGAAACGCCGACAACCGTGTAGCATAATTAGCATCAGTATATACCATAAACTGGTTATAACGAGCCTAGCTGCATGGCTGTATGTATAGATCCTATATTTGGGAGAAATAAAGCATTTAAATCAGATTATTGTTTCCATACATGTCAATCCATTTCCTCTCAACGCACATTCTTGTTATCCTAAATTTGTGCACATGCAGCAGGAAACTAATTTTTATGCGGCGTACCGTGTTGCATAAATACCTAAATCGTGTAGCATAATTAGTATCAGTATATATTACAAAATGTTTCTAACGAGATTAGCTCCATGACTATTATCGAGATCCTATATTTATGGACAGAATAAAACATTCAAATCAGATTTTTTATTTCTATGCATGTCAATCCATCTCCTAAATTTATGCGCATGCCTTCTAATTTTGTTGTGCATGCAAATGGAAACAAAAAGGCGCACATTTAGGGATGGACATGGGGGTAGAGGCGGTCAGGCTGGTCTGGTCAGGGTTGCAGGGGGTGGCTAGGGCTAGTCTAGTCGGGTGGTGCAGGGGGCGGCTGGGGCTTCCACCATATATTTGGATGTCCAGGGCTCCTAATAGCCTTACCCTATATATATGCATGTGCTTTATTTGTATGATTTTTTTGCAAAGTAAAAGATATGCCAGAAAGTTATCTTGTTCCAAGTGACACTATGGTTCACTTACAGCGGCCTACGGTTAGTTGCTAAAAGCGGCTTCAGCGACCTACGGTTAGTCGCTAAAAACCTTTAGCGACACATAAGAATGGTCGTTGTAAAGTCCCAACAACATCTATAGCGACCAACCATAAATTTCTAAACTTTTAGCGACCGACTAACCGTCACTAAAAACGCATTTAGCGACCAACCGTCGGTCCCTAATAAGGGTCGCTAAACATCAACTGTCGTATAGTGTGAGGCCTCAGCAGTACACAAAGAGTTCATTAATGACGGATTATGTTTCTAGCATTTAGATCAACTCTCCCTTATGGTATAGTACTTACTTAGGCTGTGTGCGGAAGATCATGTATATGGCTGTATAAAATGTATACAATATTGTTTAGAGAGTGATGTTTAAAATAAAAATGGGATAGTAGAGCTGCCTTCAAAGTGAAAGTCAAACTAGACGCCACCTGAGTTGGTACACAGACGTAAGCACATTAGTTTAGTGCATTACTCGGTTTATTATAACCAATAATCCAATAAGTTTGACTGTTCTTCGTTGGTTAAGATTAAGAAACATATATATATATATATATACTATCCAGTAACGTTTTGAAAATTCTCTTAAGTTACATCTAGCAAGAATATTCTCTCACATCTCGATCACCATGGCAAATTTATAACGCAATAATATAAGCAACAAAGTTAATTAATTTGTAAACAAAGTTAGGCCACTCGCCTGATACTTGTTAAGCCACAAGTTGAAACCAGAATTGTATTACACTGTATGCCATTGCCCGTGGCAGCTGGAACCAGCAGGGATATACGTATTGCCCGGTTCACTCCAAAATTAATTAATTTGGCAAGTTTTCTCTGGTTTGTCTAATACTCCTTCAATTATAAATTATAAAATTTGGTTTTTTTCTAGATTTATAGTGTTTGTTATGTATCTATAACATAGAATTTAGAACGTAGGAAGTAAGTAGAAATTTGGCTATATCTTACGGAAAATAAACAGTAACCAAATAGATCCAGAATACATGATACATGTGAGAAATTCAGTGGGAGATTAGGATGGAGAAGAAACATCGTGATCAAAATGATGTTCAATGCTAACAGTTTGCTAACTGATTAATCATTCGAAGCAGTTTAGGGTGGTACCTGCAGTATCAAAGACTTAGCATTACAGTAAGCCAAACTTGGTCCACTTCACTCCAGTCTAAAATATTCTCGCAAAGACAGGAACAAGCTATTTCAATTTGATTTCTAAAAGCTAGCTACGCCTTGATTATCTTTATGATGTATAGTTTAGTGCTAATCATGCATGGTTAGTGTGCAGTAAACAACCACTGTCACACATACAGAACTGATCGCTATTGTTAGCCAAGAACCGTCATGAAAATCAGAACTAATCATTCAAAAACTTCTGAGGGACGTTTCATATATATAAAAAATCGTCAGGACTTTTTTTTTATGTTTTTAGCTTATATTCATGGTTATTAAATTTTCAAAGTTAAGATGCATATAAATCCCTAAATTAATTTAGACCTAGGCCTCTTTATCCGTTCATAGACCTTCACCATCAATTGAACTTACCAGTTACCATCACAATTAAAGATGTATATAGGGTGTAGAGGCAAGAAAACACACTCAGCAAGCCGTTTGCATGTCGGTTGTAAATAATTATTTAGTACAATTGCTCAAGAGTGTAAGCTATGGTTGAGCATGACATGCAATTTAGAATGGGGTCACGGAATCATCATGCAATATGTTAAGCACATGCACGACGACAGCAAGTTTACAAGTGAAGTTTGCCAGGTTGATCCTGACGAGAAGACTGATATATACAACTCAAAAACCCAAGTTGGAGTAAGAAATCAGTAGAAAATAGACCAACAAACATTGTCACCAGCATACTTGAAATAGAAGTAAATGAGCTTAGGTCAGCTAGTAGGGACGTGCACGGCTAAAGTTAGCCTCTACACAAGCGGTTCAGTTAGCCTCTACACAGGCGGTTCCAGAAACCGCTTGTGGTGCACCGCCTGTGATGTAAAACAACATCTCAGGCGGTCAATCTAAAACCGCTTGTGATAGACACACATCACAGGCGGTTCCGGCTAATGAAACCGCTTGCGATAGGCACACATCACAAGCGGTTTCTAGTCCTAGCCGTTTGTGTTAGACACATACCACAGACGGTTTTAAATATAGGTCCGACTGTATTTCAATATACAGATTTCAGATTCATATGTAGATTCCAGATTCATATACTGAATTAATATACAGATGATATTCATAACAAAACAATATACAGAATCCAGATTCATACATCGGATTCATACACATCACAAATCACATTCATAGAACGATAACAATACTAGTATTAGCACCAAACCACAATAAGATACACATCTCAAGTTCCATATACAACTCAACAACTCAACATCTCAAGTTCCATATACAACTGAACATCTCAAGTTCCAAACTAAAGATCTAAACACTGTGTGCTAGCGTGTACAAACTTAGTTCTGGGAGTTGTTGCAAATTTTCATTTTTATTGTAGAATAGCCCTTGTTGATGAAGAACTTCACAGCACATAAAGTAAACCAAGTCTTTTACAACCTTAGCCACGCCGACGGTAACCATATCTCTTTCTAGCCATTCAGCATTGATCTTAGATTTAGGAACCTGCAATGAAAGCAAAAAGCAAGCAGTGCTAAGAGTAATGTGATGAGCAACAATATAACATAAAAATTCCAACATAGACAATTATAGCGAACTTATATCCTCATGATTGACCATGTAATGGAAGGTGACACGACACCATTCGCATACATAATAACCGCACAGGACAGTACCCGGAGGTTGTTTGTCACCAAATGGAAATAATGATATTGACAAATTAGGCTTGTCCTCTGGATTTTCGCCGCCAAGATCTTTCCAATAAAAATGATATGCACTACATATAAGAATAGCATTGTGAGATTAAGAATACATTTGTTAAGTTGTAAGTACAAGTGTGCAATAATCATACTTCTCTAAAATCTTCAAGAAGTCATTATACGCATCCTTTTCCATTCTTAGTGAGTCGAAGACCACGCCTTTACCATGCTTTGGAAAGATCATGATACAAATGTAGTGGTCACTATATAGACATAGACGAAAACACATGTTAAGATCACGATTGCCATAATTTGTAGTTCAAAACCATGTCGAGAACTTACTTAAAGTGGTGCGAAGCTATTATTAAGTCCTTGCCATGTTGTACATGATTATACATGGCTCGTCCAATGTATGCCGCCATTACCTTCATTTTCTTTCTCTGATTCTATTTGACAGCTTTCTCAAATTCATCATCGTCCAAGTCTTTGTATTCTTCTCCATGTCTCCGAACAACTTCTTTGTAGCGAGCTTGGGATATCATCAACGGGTCAAGAAACCCTGTCTTAAGTTGTTTCTTCTTATCATCCATGTATTGCATCCTACATGTAAAAAGTGTTAACTGTTAGACTCTCGTTTATGCGTGCGTGTACAAAACTAACAAATATGAAAGTTTAGAGGTACTTACAAGCAAAAGAGGGTTAAGTAGTTGGTTTCCATCCTTTGTCGGTGGTACAACGACCATAGATCGTCAAAGAATAAAAGCCGCACAGGATCTATATTATCTTTGCTCCAAAATGCATCTTCTGGCACAACAAATGTGAAGTCCTCGAGTTTGTATTTGTTGCTAGCCAACCACTCATGCATTCTAATCTCTAGAGTCGACAACTTAGAAAGCTGCACCGTCGTCAAGAACGGCCTCCCATTCACAAATTTAGGAGGAACATCCACCTTCTTGTATATCGGGATATTGATTTTAAGACATAATGATTCTCGAGTATGAATCATTCCATCTTCCCATACTTCAAAATTGTCTATTTGGGACCGTGTGCGTACTCCATGAGATGCTGATTCCGCTTTTGATTGATCTATCATAACTCTCTTCAGTTTTTCTAGGTAGCGTGTCACAACTTCTAACGGTTTCTTGACATTGTCAGTGGCGATTCGCTGATGAATTTTCTTTGAAGTAGTTGGCCCTTCAACATTGGTGTCAACCTTTGCTTCCTTTCTGATGTCTGCATCGACATTCTGAGGAACAATTTTGTCTGCGTCCCCCTTGTCGAGTTCCTTCGCAAGAGGTGATATGATTGTTTCAACGGTTTTTGTGGAGGCTGGTGCTATATTTTCCTGCACCATGGGGTATGGAATGATCGAACTATCTTTCTGTTGCATTGGTGTTGAATTCGGCGTTGGTGACTTATGACGCGATAGACGGCTTAAGATCGGCTCATCACCCAACTTAATGCCGCGTCGATGCCAAAGGACCAACTCGTTCATTGCTTCCTGCAAAGTTATGATCCCCTCAACTGGAAAGTCTATCTCCCAATCTTCACAACCACTGTCTGTGATCTCTAGAACTTGGACCACAACATAGTGTGGCGGGACAGAATTATCCTGGTAGTTAACAAGTCCTGGTTTTACCAAACCAGTAGCAGCTTGTTTTGTTTTTGTCCTAGATCGATTGATTGGAATATGAAGACAGCAAGACTTGTCCTCAACAATATCGTCTACAGGGTACTTGGTGCCCGATACGAAGTCTTGCACAGATCCTACGCTGCTAGGGACTAGAGGTGGACTCATGTGGCCTGGCTTGAGTTCACATGATATGCATCCTGTTTTCTTCATTTTCTTCATCACGTCATTAATAGGCTTTTGTACCCTTTCATCAATAGTCTCTTCAAGAGTCCTTTTTGACTTCTCGTGTTTCCTATATGACATCGCATACTCTGGAAACGCCTCTCTCCAGGAAATCTTAGAAGAGATTCCCCGAGCCCGTCCAATGTGTTCAGGATTGCCTAGTGCTACGGTTAGTATGTCATTCTCCCTCCGAGGCTTAAATTCGCCCTTCTTTCTCTTTTCTGCATATTCTTGAATTTTTTTCGAAACTTCGCCTACCAATTTAGTGAAAAAAGAAGTGTACATAGCACCTGGCCCGTGACTTAACGATGTACAACCTTCCGTCATGGCTGTGTCACAAAAGAAAGTACATTATATTGACTATTCTTATTCAAGGTCCGAAAGCAGCTGGCGTTGATATTGATGTGTTCCTGGAACCTCTTATGGAAGATATGACAAAGCTGTGGAATGAAGGAGTTCGAATATGGGATGACTATTGCCATGAGTATTTCAACTTAAGTGCAATTATATTTGTTACCATCCATGATTCTCCCGGTGGCACCACACTATCTGGGCAAAAGACTAAAGGAAAGAATGGTTGTGTAGTGTGCATGGATGGAACTGCTTCCTTGTACCTTAAATCATCCAAGAAGTTGTTGTTCATGGGACACAGACGGTTCTTGATGAAGCAGCATAAGTACCGAAAGATGAAAGAGGAATTTAACAATGAACTGGAAAGTGAAGGTGCACCAAAGCCTTATAGTGGGAAACTTGTTTTTGAAATTGTAAAGAACATTCATGTTGTATTCAGAAAGGGAAAAAACAAAGGAGAAAAGAGAGAGAGAACTGACCCTTCAACTTACACAACTTTCAAGAAGCAATCGATTTTTTTCAAGTACCTCCCATATTGGAAGGATATGGAAATTTGCCACAACATTGATTTGATGCATGTAACAAATAATGTTTTTGACAACATCATTGGAACCTTGCTGGGCATGCCGAGTAAGACAAAGGATAGACTTAAATCACGCAATGACCTAGTAGATCTTCAAATCAGATTGGAACTTCATCCAGTGGATAGTGGCGAAGGGAAGCCTTACCTCCTCCAGCTAGCTACAACTTATTAGTTCAGGAGAAACCAAAAATTTGCAAATATTTGCGTGGGGTCAAAGTGCCCACAGGTTTTTCATCCAATATCAGCAAACTAGTCAGGATGAAGGACTTGTCTCTATTTGGCTACAACTCTCATGACTGCCATGTGATGATGACGGTGTTCCTCCCAATTGCGGTAAGAGCCCTCGAAACAGAGCATGTCAAAGTTGTCATCACACGTTTGTGTTACTTTTTTAATGCGGTGTCACAAAAAGTAATAGCTTTAGAAGACTTGGACTATTTGAAGGCATACATCATCGAGACTATGTGCAAGCATGAAATGTGTTTTCCACCATCATTTTGTGATATGCAAGTACACCTAATCATACATCTCGTGGATCAGATAAAAAAATTAGGGCCATTATATTTACATCATATGTTTCAGTTGGAGCGATACCTGGGAGTATTAAAAGGTTATGTGCGAAATCGCGCTCACCCAAAGGGTTCAATCATGGAGGGATGCACTACAGAAGAAGTGATTGAGAGCTGTATAGATTACATAAGAGATGGAACAATGATAGGTGTGCCTGTACCTAAACATGAGGGTAAACTATGTGGGAGAGGGAGAATGGGCAGGAAAACTTTTCGCGTTGAGGATTACAAGCTAGTACATTGTGCTCATGGTAGTGTACTACAACATCTCACGATAGCCGAGCCTTACATAGAGGAACACCTGGATGAGCTTCGTAAAGAAAATCAGAACTGCACAAAGGGCTGGATCATGAGGGAGCACAAACATCGTTTCAGCGAATGGTTAATGGACAAAAACATCCCATTCGGAGACTCTTTGGAAGAGAAAACAATGAAGAATTTGGCTTCTGAGCCATCGTGTTTAGTGACATCATGGCAAGCATATGACATCAATGGGTACACATTCTACACTAAATCAAAAGACATGAAAAGTGTTGCGCAAAATAGCGGTGTTCGTATCGATGCTTTTGACCTACAGGGACAGAAGACCACATATTTTGGATTCATAGAGGAAATATGGGAACTTGATTATGGCCCAAGCATGAAATATACCCTTATTTAAGTGCCAATGGGTACAACATCCCGTGGGGGTGATAGTGGATAACTACGGACTCACACTGGTAGACTTAAAGAAAGTAGGATATAAAGATGACCCGTGGGTTCTCGCCGAATGTGTTGCACAAGTGTTCTATGTACTCGATCCAGTAGGTGAGAAGATGCATGTAGTTATTTCTAGAAAGCAAAAAATTATTGGAGTTGAGAATGTGGGAGACGGAGATGAGGAATACAATAAGTATGAAGAGATGTCCGTCTTTAATGGTCCAGAGAGAATCAAGCGTGTGGAAAATAAATTGATAAGAACTTAAAGCCATACATGCGGAAAAATGGTAGTTCGTGAAAAATTGTATGAATCAAATTGTATTTAGCATGTATGATCGACTATGCATTGCTGTTACCAATTAATTTAAAATCTCTCTAGTTATCTATGTGTGCTATTAAAATTCATTTAAATTGTATTTGGCATATTTTTGTTAAAAAAATATTAATATGGTAATCAAATCACAATCGGGTCTAATTGAGAACCGCCTGTGATACAGATCGCGCATCTCAGGCGGTTTTTATATTTCGGACCGTTTGTGAAATGAATCGAGCATCACAAGTGGTTTTTGTTTCGGACCGCTTGTGATACGAATACATCCCAGGCGGTCCGATTAGCCTGGGACATCCCAGGCGGTTTTCTAGCCGAACCGCCTGGGATGTAAAAATCCTACCGCTTGTATAGAGCCAAATTGTAGTAGTGGGGGTACCTTCAGTTTCTCTTACCTTCAACTTCATGTCACTTTTTTTGTTTTAAAAAACAAATATGTTTAGTTTCACAATGATAACCATACACTAGTACAGCGAAGCTCTATAGTGGTGGTTAAAAACGTATTTATACTGGCGTATTAGCTCAAATAACAAAGCCCTTAAAATCCTCTCTTAGACTGGCCAACAGATTATGCATATGGCCATCCAAGTCCAAAACATTGTTTCCTAGACTGTTTAGAGTGGAGTTTGAAATAAGAGTTGAGATGAGCAAGGCTACTGGAGCTTCTATACAAATCCTCTTATCTGTACTTTCTAGTATACTTTACTACATCTACTTAAAAGGTTCTCCCCTATATACAGGTTGTCTCCAACTATTTCCCCTATACAATTCCTCATATACACTATAACTCACTTATTTGACATTTATTTATCATTTTTATTAAAAATTAAAAATTATGAAATATTTTATTACCATAATACAAATTATTATCAAGTTACTGGGCTTAAACGAGATTAATATCATAAGAAACAATATGATTAAAAATAAAGGAAGCATAGTGCTCTCCTTATAAGGGAAGATTCTTCTCCTCGTATATAGAGAGAGCTTTTAGGAGGCACCATTGGAGGCATCTAGTGCCCACTACACATGGTTTGGGGACCTTTATGGTGTCCTCTTGGAAACAACCTTAGAGATGAGGGGATTTGGAACTAGTGTTCATATAATTTTACAAAACTCATAGTGGAATTTGCAAAAAAAATATGGACCGGTTTCCAAATCATACCCTCTATTGTTTTGTAAAGAAATTGAGTACAATGAATTCAGTTGTCTAAAGTGGTGTTTGGCTCCCCATAGATTTTGGGAAGTTAGATATTGCACGAAATCTAATACAACTCCATGTATCGGCTCATGCAGAGATTGTGAGATTTTGCACAAAATTCAAGAGTAGTTTGGCCAATAATGACATTCTAAAAATGTGCCACGAACCAAATAAAGCCTAATATAAGCAATTAAGATTGTGGCTCTTGGATGATGTGTAGGGAGTTACTATTATGAGGTCCCTACACACAAGTAAGCATAAACAAAGTGGAACTCACAAGAATCACATTGCAATGCAAATAAGAGGATTTACAATCAAACCAAAGTGAACATGCAATGATTTGTTTACTTAAAGTTAGTATGTTGAGCCATGAATCCTACCCAAAACTGAAGCTTAAGACAAATCTCTTCTAATAACTTTGCTTCATCCATTGGCTTGGTATTTTTACTTTCAAAGATAAAAGTGTAGGTCTCACAAACTTTCCATCGCACACCATTAGTCTAGGGTGCTTGGTGTGTGATGCCTAGCCATCTAGAAGGTTTCATAAACTATTGATGGGTTGTATAATGAAATTTGTAATAGAGTTTTGATATTTAATAAAAACATAACTTTGATTAATATTATTTGCTAGTGTATTTAGTTATAATTCAAAGGACACAATGTGGACTTGGATAAAAACAAAGTGATGATCAAAATGATCGACACCTCAAAAACATTAGAAGATTCATTGAAGATCTACAACAATATACAATAGTCCAATACAGAAGATAGAACCAAACTGAACATGAATATCATGAAGAAATGAACCATAAAAGGGTTGAAGAGCATCGAACCGAGGCATTGGACCATCCTAAGGGAGGCATTGGACTATACAATCTTTGCAAATCCTGTCTGGTAGTGAACAGAAGCGTTACACTCTAAACATCAGACCAGAAGTAGTTAGGGGTTGGACTTATGGGTGAACTATTTATCTCACAAAGACATAAGACCATAACTATTCATAGGCATTAGACCATCTCAAGCAGAGTCCGATGATGTTATATAGGTTCTAGAAAGGATAAAGGGGCATCATACTAGCCCAACGGTAGGCAACAGGCTATACGGCATACTCTATGGTTGGCTAGTGCTGACATAGTAGTGACACAATAGCCATTGGGAGGCATTCAATTGTACTCAATGGTCTAATGGTGCTATCGACGAATGGTCCAATGGTGCGTAGTTAGACCTATTTTGGTTGTAATGCCTAGTTCACTCTTTGGGCTATAAATTTTATCTAAACCGGCTATTTGAGATGTATGGCAGTCGGGAAACATATCAAGTGAGTTGAGACCCATAAACAATATCTTTATATACACAAATGCTCATAGAATCATTGAGTGATTAGCAATTTAGCATAGGTGCTTTGTCAATTGCTTTGTTTAACTATACATCTACATATAGTGCTTCCTTTAGGTTTTGTCCTAGTGATAGAAAGTCTTGTGAGATTACACCAAGTCACCAACTATGGTTGTGGTATGACTACCACCATATAATGGAGGGAATGAGTGAAAGTCGCCTAGAGGGGGGGGGTGAATAGGGCGAAACTGAAATTCTCAAAAATAATCACAACTACAAGCCGAGTTAGCGTTAGTAATATAAAAACGAGTCCACGAGAGAGGGTGTGTTGGGGACTTGTTCTCAAATGCTATGAATTAAGAACAAGGTAACATAAAATGTTAAATGTTAATGCCCTTCGCCCGCTGAAGCATTATTCCTTCATGGGTTTAATGAACTTCGGACGAAGGTTAAAACGATACAATTACGAAGGTTGAATCTTCGTAATTGAACTCTCAGAGATTATATAAAATAATGCGAGATATAAAGCATTAAAGACAAGTAAATTATAAGTAAACAACATCATTTACATATTATATAAACTTGATGTATTCAAATATAATATTAGATACATTTATACCTCTGCCTTGGCAAAGAATAATTTCCGAGTGATGCGATTGCAATTACAGGGATCCGTGAACAGTAAAGGAATACTGTTCACTATTTATAGGCACAGGACACAGCCTGTGAGGAATTTCAATCATGCCCCTCATAAAAGTTTACAACATTGACTCAGACCTTTATGGACTAAAAGGTCATTCTATCTTTAAGTCGGTTCGACCTTTCATCTTCGGATATGTTGTAATACCGAAGCTTCATGAATGGTGCCTTCGGCGTCACGTATGAGCAGCTTCAGCCGAAGCTGTCTCTTTCTGCAGGACCTTCGGCGATGAAGCATGGTCCCAACAGGGTGGAAAACAAATCGCAAGCAAATAAAGAGTGTGACACGTGGATTTGTTTTACCGAGGTTCGGTTCTCGCAAACCTACTCCCCGTTGAGGTGGTCACAAAGACCGGGTCTCTTTCAACCCTTTCCCTCTCTCAAACGGTCCCTCGGACCGAGTGAGCTTTTCTTCTCAATCACTTGGAACACAAAGTTCCCACAAGGACCACCACAAGATTGGTGTCTCTTGCCTCGATTACATGTGAGTTTGATCGCAATGAAGAATCAAAGAAGAAAGCAATCCAAGCGCAAGAGCTCGAAAGAACACAAGCAAATCTCTCTCACTAATCACTAGGGCGTTGTGTGGAGTTTGGAGAGGATTTGATCACTTGGGTGTGTCTAGAATTGAATGCTAGAGCTCTTGTAAGTAGTTGAAGTGGGAAAACTTGGATGACTTGAATGTGGGGTGGTTGGGGGTATTTATAGCCCCAACCACCAAACTAGCTGTTTGGTGGTGGCTGACTGTCGTATGGTGCACCGAACAGTCCGGTGCACACCGGACATGTCCGGTGCGCCAGCCACGTCACCAGGCCGTTAGGATTCGATCGTTGGAGCTTCTGACTTCTGGGCCCGCCTGGCTGTCCGGTGTACACCGGACAAGTACTGTAGATTGTCCGGTGCACCGTTTCGCGCGTGCCTGACTTCTACGCGCTTCTGGCGTGCATTAAATGCGCTGGCAGGTGACCGTTGGCGCGAAGTAGTCGTTGCTCCGCTGGCTCACCGGACAGTCCGGTGTACACCGGACAGTCCGGTGAATTATAGCGGAGCGAATTCCCGAGGCTGGCGAGTTCCAGAGCCGCTCTTCCTTGGGGCACCGGACACTATCCGGTGTACACCGGACAGTCCGGTGAATTATAGCAAAGCGCCTCTGGATTTTCCTGAAGGTGAGGAGTTCAGTGTGAAGTCCCCTGGTGCACCGGACACTGTCCGGTGGCACACCGGACAGTCTGGTGCGCCAAACCAGGGCACACTTCGGTTATCCCTTTGCTCTTTTGTTGAACCCTGTTCTTGGTCTTTTTATTGGCTAAGTGTGAACCTTTAGCACCTGTATAACTTATACACTAGAGCAAACTAGTTAGTCCAATTTATTTGTGTTGGGCAATTCAACCACCAAAATCATTTAGGAAATAGGTGTAAGCCTAATTCCCTTTCAATCTCCCCCTTTTTGGTGATTGATGCCAACACAAACCAAAGCAAATATAGAAGTGCATAATTGAACTAGCTTGCATAATGTAAGTGCAAAGGTTGCTTGGAATTGAGCCAATATAAATACTTATAAGATATGCATGGATTGTTTCTTCAATTTTTGACATTTTGGACCACGCTTGCACCACATGTTTTGTTTTTGCAAATTCTTTTGTAAATCCTTTTCAAAGTTCTTTTGCAAATAGTCAAAGGTAAATGAATAAGATTTTGTGTAGCATTTTCAAGATTTGAAATTTTCTCCCCTTGTTTCAAATGCTTTTCCTTTGACTAAACAAAACTCCCCCTAAATGAAATTCTCCTCTTAGTGTTCAAGAGGGTTTTGTCATATCAATTTTGAAAAATTACTCTCTCCCCCTGGAGAACACAATGAGATACCAATTTGAAATTTACCAATTGAAAATCCTTAGTTTTTAAAAATAGGTGGTGGTGCGGTCCTTTTGCTTTGGGCTCATGCTCTCTCCCCCTTTGGCATAAATCGCCAAAAACGGAATCATAAGAGCCCTTAGAATTACGCTCTCCCCCTTTGGTCATAAATAAATGAGTGAAGATTATACCAAAGACGGAGTCCTTTTCTCCGCCAAAGATGGAGAGTTTCTCGGAGTGACGGCGAAGGATGAGTTATGGAGTGGAAGCCTTTGTCTTCGCCGAAGACTCCAATTCCCTTTCAATACATCTATGACTGGGTTTGAAATAGACTTGAGAACACATTAGTCATAGTATATGAAAGAGACATGATCAAAGGTATATAAATGAGCTATGTGTGCAAATCAACAAAAGAAGTTCCTAGAATCAAGAATATTTAGCTCATGCCTAAGTTTGTTAAAAGTTTGTTCATCAAGAGGCTTGGTAAAGATATCGGCTAATTGATCTTTAGTATTAATGTATGAAATCTCGATATCTCCCTTTTGTTGTTGGTGATCCCTTAAAAAGTGATACCGAATGGCTATGTGTTTAGTGCGGCTATGCTCAACGGGATTATCCGCCATGCGGATTGCACTCTCATTATCACATAGAAGAGGAACTTTGGTTAATTTGTAACCATAGTCCCTAAGGGTTTGCCTCATCCAAAGTAGTTGCGCGCAACAATGGCCTGCGGCAATGTACTCGGCTTCGGCGGTAGAAAGAGCTACGAAATTTTGCTTCTTTAAAGCCCAAGACACCAAGGATCTTCCCAAGAACTGGCAAGTCCCCGATGTGCTCTTTCTATTGATTTTACACCCCGCCCAATCGGCATCCGAATAACCAATCAAATCAAAAGTGGATCCCCGAGGGTACCAAAGCCCAAACTTAGGAGTATAAGCCAAATATCTCAAGATTCGTTTTACGGCCGTAAGGTGAGCTTCCTTAGGGTCGGCTTGGAATCTTGCACACATGCATACGGAAAGCATTATATCTGGTCGAGATGCACATAAATAGAGTAAAGAGCCAATCATCGACCGGTATACCTTTTGATCGACCGATTTACCTCCTTTGTCGAGGTCGAGATGCCCATTGGTTCCCATGGGTGTCTTGATGGGTTTGGCATCCTTCATCCCAAACTTGCTTAGAATATCTTGAGTATACTTTGTTTGGCTTAGGAAGGTGCCCTCTTGGAGTTGCTTTACTTGAAATCCTAAGAAATACTTCAACTCCCCCATCATAGACATCTCGAATTTTTGTGTCATGATCCTACTAAATTCTTCACATGTAGACTCGTTAGTAGACCCAAATATAATATCATCAACATAAATTTGGCATACAAACAAGTCATTTTCAAGTGTTTTGGTAAAGAGTGTAGGATCGGCCTTTCCGACTTTGAATCCATTTGAGATAAGGAAATCTCTAAGGCATTCATACCATGCTCTTGGGGCTTGCTTGATCCCATAAAGCGCCTTAGAGAGCTTATACACATGGTTAGGGTACTCACTATCTTCAAAGCCGGGAGGTTGCTCAACATAGACCTCTTCCTTGATTGGTCCATTGAGGAAGGCACTTTTTACGTCCATTTGATAAAGCTTAAAGCCATGGTAAGTAGCATAGGCCAATAATATACAAATTGACTCAAGCCTAGCTACGGGTGCATAGGTTTCACCGAAATCCAAACCTTCGACTTGGGAGTATCCCTTGGCCACAAGTCGAGCTTTGTTCCTTGTCACCACACCATGCTCGTCTTGCTTGTTGCGGAACACCCACTTGGTTCCTACAACATTTTGATTAGGACGTGGAACTAAATGCCATACCTCATTCCTAGTGAAGTTGTTGAGCTCCTCTTGCATCGCCACCACCCAATCCGAATCTTGTAGTGCTTCCTCTACCCTGTGTGGCTCAATAGAGGAAACAAAAGAGTAATGCTCACAAAAATGTGCAACACGAGATCTAGTGGTTACCCCCTTATGAATGTCGCCGAGGATGGTGTCGATGGGGTGATCTCGTTGGATTGCTTGGTGGACTCTTGGGTGTGGCGGCCTTTGTTCTTCATCCTCCTTGTCTTGATTATTTGCATCTCCCCCTTGATCATTGTCGTCATCTTGAGGTGGCTCATTTGCTTGATCTTCTCCTTTATCAACTTGAGCCTCATCCTCATTTTGAGTTGGTGGGGATGCTTGCGTGGAGGAGGATGGTTGATCTTGTGCATTTGGAGGCTCTTTGGATTCTTTAGGACACACATCCCCAATGGACATGTTCCTTAGCGCGATGCACGGAGCCTCTTCATCACCTATCTCATCAAGATCAACTTTCTCTACTTGAGAGCCGTTAGTCTCATCAAACACAACGTCACAAGAAACTTCAACTTGTCCAGATGACTTGTTAAAGACTCTATATGCCCTTGTGTTTGAATCATATCCTAGTAAAAAGCCTTCTACAGTCTTAGGAGCAAATTTAGATTTTCTACCTCTTTTAATAAGAATAAAGCATTTGCTACCAAAGACTCTAAAATATGAAATGTTGGGCTTTTTACCGGTTAGGAGTTCATAAGATGTCTTCTTGAGGATTCGGTGTAGATATAACCGGTTGATGGCGTAGCAGGCGGTGTTGACTACCTCGGCCCAAAACCGATCCGAAGTCTTGTACTCATCAAGCATGGTTCTTGCCATGTCCAATAGAGTTCTATTTTTCCTCTCCACTACACCATTTTGTTGTGGGGTGTAGGGAGAAGAGAACTCATGCTTGATGCCCTCCTCCTCAAGGAAGCCTTCGTTTTGTGAGTTCTTGAACTCCGTTTCGTTGTCGCTTCTAATCTTTTTGATCCTTAAGGCGAACTCATTTTGAGCCCGTCTCAAGAATCCCTTTAAAGTCTCTTGGGTATGGGATTTTTCCTGCAAAAAGAATACCCAAGTGAAGCGAGAATAATCATCCACAATAACTAGACAGTACTTACTCCCGCCGATGCTTATGTAAGCTATCGGGCCAAATAGATCCATGTGTAGGAGCTCCAGTGGCCTGTCGGTCGTCATGATGTTCTTGTGTGGATGGTGGGCACCAACTTGCTTCCCTGCTTGGCATGCGCTACAAATCCTGTCTTTTTCAAAATGAACATTTGTTAATCCTAAAATGTGCTCTCCCTTTAGAAGCTTATGAAGATTCTTCATTCCAACATGGGCTAGTCGGCGGTGCTAGAGCCAACCCATGTTAGTCTTAGCAATTAAGCATGTGTCGAGTTCAGCTCTATCAAAATCTACTAAGTATAGCTGACCCTCTAAGACACCCTTAAATGCTATTGAATCATCACTTCTTCTAAAGACAGTGACACCTACATCAGTAAAGAGACAGTTGTAGCCCATTTTGCATAATTGAGATACAGAAAGCAAATTGTAATCTAATGAATCTACAAGAAAAACATTGGAAATAGAATGGTCAGGAGATATAGCAATTTTACCCAATCCTTTGACCAAACCTTGATTTCCATCCCCGAATGTGATAGCTCGTTGGGGATCTTGGTTTTTCTCGTAGGAGGAGAACATTTTCTTCTCCCCTGTCATGTGGTTTGTGCACCCGCTGTCGATGATCCAACTTGAGCCCCCGGATGCATAAACCTACAAAACATGTTTAGTTCTTGACTTTAGGTACCCAAATGGTTTTGGGTCCTTTGGCATTAGATACAAGAACTTTGGGTACCCAAACACAAGTCTTTGACCCCTTGTGCTTGCCCCCAACATACTTGGCAACTACTTTCCCAGATTTGTTAGTTAAAACATATGATGCATCAAAAGTTTTAAATGAAATGTCATGATCATTTGATGCATTAGGAGTTTTCTTCTTAGGCAACTTAGCACGGGTTGGTTGCCTAGAACTAGATGTCTCACCCTTATACATAAAAGCATGATTTGGGCCAGAGTGAGACTTCCTAGAATGAATTCTCCTAATTTTGCTCTCTGGATAACCGGCATGGTACAAAATGTAACCCTCGTTATCCTGAGGCATGGGAGCCTTGCCCTTAACAAAATTAGACAATTTCTTAGGAGGGGCATTAAGTTTGACATTGCCTTCCTGTTGGAAGCCAATGCCATCCTTAATGCCGGGGCGTCTCCCTCTATAGAGCATGCTTCTAGCAAATTTAAATTTTTCGTTCTCTAAGTCATGCTCGGCAATTTTAGCATCTAATTTTGCTATATGATCATTTTGTTGTTTAATTAAAGCCATGTGATCATGTATAGCATTGATATCAACATCTCTACATCTAGTACAAATAGAAGTGTGCCCAACGATAGATGTAGAGGGTTTGCAAGATTTCAATTCTACAACCTTAGCATGCAATATATCATTTTTAGTTCTAAGGTCGGAAATTGTAGCATTGCAAGCATCAATTCTTTAGCCTTAACAAGCAATTTTTCATTTTCAATCCTAAGGCTAGCAAGAGACATGTTTAATTCTTCAATCTTAGCAAGCCAATCATCATTATCATTTCTAAGATTGGGAATTGAAACATTACAAGCAATAGAATCAACCTTAGCTAATAAATTAGAATTCTCATTTCTAAGGTTGTCTATAGTCTCATGGCAGGTGCTTAGCTCACTAGATAATTTCTCACATTTTTCAACTTCTAGAGCATAAGCATTTTTAACTTTAACATGCTTTTTGTTTTCTTTGATTAGGAAGTCTTCTTGGGAGTCCAAGAGATCATCCTTCTCATGGATGGCGCTAATTAATTCATTTAACTTCTCTTTTTGTTGCATGTTTAAGTTGGCAAAAAGAGTGCGCAAGTTATCTTCCTCATCACTAGCATTTTCATCACTAGAAGACTCATATCTAGTGGAGGATTTAGATTTAACCTTCTTCTTTTTGCCGTCCTTTGCCATGAGGCACTTGTGGTCGACGTTGGGGAAGAGAAGTCCCTTGGTGACGGCGATGTTGGCGGCGTCCTCGTCGTCGGAGGAGTCGCTAGAGCTTTCGTCGGAGTCCCACTCACGACAAACATGGGCATCGCCGCCCTTCTTCTTGTAGTACCTCTTCTTCTCCTTTCTTCTCCCCTTCTTGTCGTCGCCCCTGTCACTGTCACTAGAAATAGGACATTTTGCAATAAAGTGACCGGGCTTACCACACTTGTAGCAAACCTTCTTGGAGCGGGGCTTGTAGTCTTTCCCCCTCCTTTGCTTGAGGATTTGGCGAAAGTTTTTGATGACGAGCGCCATTTCCTCATTGTCGAGCTTGGAGGCGTCGATTGGTTGTCTACTTGGTGTAGATTCCTCCTTCTTCTCCTCCGTCGCCTTGAATGCAACCGGTTGAGCTTCGGACGTGGAGGGACCGTCAAGCTCGTTGATCTTCCGTGAGCCCTTGATCATAAATTCAAAGCTCACAAAATTCCCGATTACTTCCTCGGGGGTCATTAGTGTATACCTTGGGTTACCATGAATTAATTGTACTTGAGTAGGGTTAAGGAATATAAGTGATCTCAAAATAACCTTAACCATCTCGTGGTCATCCCATTTCTTGCTCCCGAGGTTGCGCACTTGATTCACCAAGGTCTTGAGCCGGTTGTACATATCTTGTGGCTCCTCCCTTTGGCGAAGATGGAAGCGACCGAGCTCCCCCTCGATCGTTTCCCGCTTGGTGATCTTGGTGAGTTCATCACCCTCGTGCGCCGTCTTGAGCACGTCCCAAACTTCCTTGGCGCTTTTTAGTCCTTGCACCTTGTTGTACTCCTCCCTACTTAGAGAGGCGAGGAGTATGGTTGTGGCTTGGGAGTTGAAGTGCTCGATTTGGGCCACTTCTTCCTCATCATAATCCTCATCCCCTACGGATGGTACCTGTGCTCCAAACTCAACAACATTCCATATACTTTTGTGGAGTGAGGTTAGATGAAATTTCATTAAATCACTCCACCTAGCATAATCTTCACCGTCAAAGGTTGGCGGTTTGCCTAATGGAACGGAAAGTAATGGAGTATGTCTAGAAGTACGAGGATAGTGTAAGGGGATCTTACTAAACTTCTTGCGCTCATGGCGCTTAGAAGTTATGAAGGGCGCGTCGGAGCCGGAGGTAGATGGCGATGAAGTGTCGGTCTCGTAGTAGACCACCTTCCTCATTTTCTTTTTCTTGTCGCCACTCCGATGCGACTTGTGGGAGGAGGCCTTCTTGTCCTTCCCTTTCTTTTTGTTGCGGGACTCTTCCGGTGAAGCCTTCCCGTGGCTTGTAGCGGGCTTGTCGCCGGTCTCCATCTACTTCTTGGCGTGTTCTCCCGACATCACTTCGAGCGGTTAGGCTCTAATGAAGCACCGAGCTCTGATACCAATTGAAAGTCGCCTAGAGGGGGGGTGAATAGGGCGAAACTGAAATTCTCAAAAATAATCACAACTACAAATCGAGTTAGCGTTAGTAATATAAAAACGAGTCCGCGAGAGAGGGTGGAAAACAAATCGCAAGCAAATAAAGAGTGTGACACGTGGATTTGTTTTACCGAGGTTCGGTTCTCGCAAACCTACTCCCCGTTGAGGTGGTCACAAAGACCGGGTCTCTTTCAACCCTTTCCCTCTCTCAAACGGTCCCTCGGACCGAGTGAGCTTTTCTTCTCAATCACTTGGAACACAAAGTTCCCACAAGGACCACCACAAGATTGGTGTCTCTTGCCTCGATTACAAGTGAGTTTGATCGCAATGAAGAATCAAAGAAGAAAGCAATCCAAGCGCAAGAGCTCGAAAGAACACAAGCAAATCTCTCTCACTAATCACTAGGGCGTTGTGTGGAGTTTGGAGAGGATTTGATCACTTGGGTGTGTCTAGAATTGAATGCTAGAGCTCTTGTAAGTAGTTGAAGTGGGAAAACTTGGATGACTTGAATGTGGGGTGGTTGGGGGTATTTATAGCCCCAACCACCAAACTAGCCGTTTGGTGGTGGCTGACTGTCGTATGGTGCACCGGACAGTCCGCTGCACACCGGACATGTCCGGTGCGCCAACCACGTCACTAGGCCGTTAGGATTCGACCGTTGGAGCTTCTGACTTCTGGGCCCGCCTGGTTGTCCGGTGTAAACCGGACAAGTACTGTAGATTGTCCGGTGCACCGTTTCGCGCGTGCCTGACTTTTGTGCGCTTCTGGCGCGCATTAAATGCGCCGGCAGGTGACCGTTGGCGCGAAGTAGTCGTTGCTCCGCTGGCTCACCGGACAGTCCGGTGTACACCGGACAGTCCGATGAATTATAGCGGAGCGAATTCCCGAGGCTGGCGAGTTCCAGAGCCGCTCTTCCTTGGGGCACCGGACAGTCTGGTGAATTATAGCGGAGCGCCTCTGGATTTTCCCGAAGGTGAGGAGTTCAGCGTGAAGTCCCCTGGTGCACCGGACACTGTCCGGTGGTGCACCGGACACTGTCCGGTGGCACACCGGACAGTCCGGTGCGCCAAACCAGGGCACACTTCGGTTATCCCTTTGCTCTTTTGTTGAACCCTGTTCTTGGTCTTTTTATTGGCTATGTGTGAACCTTTAGCACCTGTATAACTTATACACTAGAGCAAACTAGTTAGTCCAATTTATTTGTGTTGGGCAATTCAACCACCAAAATCATTTAGGAAATAGGTGTAAGCCTAATTGCCTTTCAATGAGGTACATGGCATTTTGGCTAGAAACTTAGTAGAGATAACAGGAAGCATCCTAGAGAGGCCACAATTGGAGCATTACTTGTGCATGGATAAGGCATAGGCAATCTACGAAGTCACCTGACTAGGAGCTTGGCCCTCGAGTGGGCTTCCCTTATTTGGGGCTCTAATAAGGGTTAGGAGGAAGTTTGCACCTTTCTTGATATCTTGATAAAAATACTAGAGTCGTTAAAGGTAGTTTGTATCTCTATCATACTTAAGCTTCCACATTTATATTGTGTTACCTTGGTTATGTTCTTTACTTTTCTAGCTTAGTTATAGGCTAGTGGGTAGGACTGAAACCTAGGTTGCATAACTCTTTGTGGTAAAGATAAGAACACTTAGTCAAAATCATAGTTGTACATAAGATAGCTTATTTATTGCATATGTTTTGAATAGGAAAAATATAGTGGCCTTCTAGAAAGAGAGAAATTGGATTGCCTATTTCATCTTCATCCCTCTTTGGTATAATCGTTCCCAACAAGTCGTATTAGAGCTAGTGGCTCAATTTGCAACTTTTGGCTTAACTGTCATTGAGTCGATGTTATTTTGATAGGGAAGTATGAATACCTCTAGGCCATTTCACTTTTACAGCACAAACTTCCCATGATGAAATGGCTTACTACCTTGACAAGTTATATTTTTAGAGTTTGGAGAGTCACCTAAAATAGGATGAAACATCCCAAGAAACCGATCATGAGTTATAAAAATAGAATTGCATCTAAATTATAAAGCTAAAAATGCTTGTGTGATTCTCTTAGCATAGATATTGTTAATCAAGTTTCTACACTAACCTATGCTAATGAGTTTTGGAGAAAATTGCATGAGGCGAAGGTCTTATTTGATAAATAAAGCTATGATGAAGATGATCATCAAGAACAAGGTTGTATATCATCCTTTGAGGAAGAACTTATGCAAAATGGTGATAACAAGATTCCAACCAAGAAATCCAAAAGGAAGGCAAGAAAATCAAGGAAGATGGAGATCTAGATTGGCTCACGACTATGGACTCTACGAGTGGATCTTCATCAAGTGAGAAAGAATCATCACCAAGCACTTCACATCTTTGTCTAATGGTGTGGGGTAAAATTGAAAGCTCAAGTAAAAGCACGAGTAATAGTAGTGATGGCGATGATATTCTTTCATTTAAGAATCTTGTGAACCAAAATATTGGATGTGCTGAAATTTGCCGCAGATAACAAAACCAAATAAAATAACTAAAATAAAAAATAGATAGATCACAAAAACCTTATCAAGTTTTGCTAGAATAATATGAAATGTTTGCAAATCTTAATGTTGCGCTATCTAATAAAGTTGAGTAGTTAGAAGCTAGCGTAAACACACCTACCAATGAGCACATAATGAAGAAAAGTTAAAAAAAAATAAAAGCAAAGTTAGCTAGTTCTAAAGATGCTATGAAAGTTAATCCTTAGAATACACAATGATGAGCTAACTAACAAGCTAGAAGCTATTGATATAACATGTGAGACACCTAAAGGTTAAATAATAAAAATTAATAAAAAAGTGCCTATAGTTCTTGCTATTAATTGATTGATATAAATTAACTCCTTTGTAAACAAATTTGTGTAAAGAATGTGTTTGTAGAAACATGTTCAAAGAGATTGCAAAGGATAATGAGCAACTTAAGTAAGAAGTGGCTCGCCTCATGAAGGGCTTGACCAAGGGAAAGTCATGGTAAATCTAACCAAACTACATCAACATAACACTACCAAGGGAGTGAAGAAGCTTGATGAGAAAGAAATCATGATTTCCTTCGTGTGCCACAAAGGCCACAAGTCCTATTGTGTAAGGTAAAGGATAGGGGAGAAAAGCAAAAGCAAACAAGCAAGCTCTCCAACACCTAACACAACAAGGTGAACAAGAGGACCACCACACCATATATCTTGAACAAGAATAATGAATATGTGGTGCCCATCAAGGTGACAAGAAAGCCAACATAAGAGACCAAACAAATTTGGATGCCAAAGGAGATTATCTCAACCATGAAGATCAGCAAAAAATGTTTCGATTCTAAAAGGGGAGTGAGTAGTCAAACGAATGATAGTGAATTTAGGGACTTGACAAAATTGGGATATATATATATCATGGAGTACATCATATCTAATCAAGTTTATTTATAAGTGGGTTAGTCCAAATTATGCACCTTACCCTTATTTTTATTTCCAAGAATTTACTTTCTTACAAATTGTATCTAGTTTACCTTTTATACCTTGTTTTGCTATGCACATTTAAACTTCTTGGTATGCATACACTTAGGTACATCATATGGTAGGATTGCTTGCTTTCACTCATACACGTGGATCAAACCTACATTGTTTTAGACTTTCTTAGTAGCATAGCACATAGCTGTCACACCCGGATTTAAGGGATAAAGTCGGGTGCGTCTCATATGTGCGCCAAGGAAGAACAACGCATATAATAACAGAGTGCATAGAGATAAATGTCATAAATATCATAAATGTACTTATTACATAGCGGAAGTCTTACAAAATAAATGATAAATATAAATCGAACTAAATATTATTTCCCTGGCGCCACAAAGCTGACTGGGAGACGCCACCTAGATCAAGTCGAACTCCTCGTTGTGTGGCTCCTCTTGAACCACATGTTCTTCTCCTGTGGGGGGTGTGAGACAGCAACGGTGAGCTCACATACTTTCACAGCTTAACAAGTTATGGGGAATAATGTGCATGAACTCACCAAAGGTGGGAGTTAATGTGAAGTGTAAGGCTGATCAACAAAATAAAGCTTGAAGCTGAGCAATGCTTTTATAAGTTGGTCAAAATTTTATTAGCAAAGTGTAAGTAAATACCAAACCATAGTAATAATAAATAAAAGTAATAATAAAATAATCCCAATGCGAGGCAAATGACAAATTGAATTTAATTCCATAAATTAATCATGTGAGGGTCCGAGCTACTCATGACCGTGAGCACGACTAGTATACAAGTTTTACACTCTGCAGAGGTTGCACATCTTTACCCACAAGTCATATTACCTATCTGTCAAGAGAAGGCCAATCCCATACACCTCTACCGAGGAGGCAAGGCAGGGTAACACTACGAGGCCTTTACAAAGTTCCACTAGCTTCAGAAAGCCCGCTACAGTTTATAGGAAGCTCCAATGCAGGGATCCCTCGCCTGACCGCCATCGCAGCAAAATCAACCCAAGGACCTCCCTACACTGACCACTCTCCTACTGCCCTTGACACTTTCGGGTAAGATAGTCATCCACTAGCTTTCCTAATTAATTAGCCAAGGGCATCCCATACCATCCTTGCGGTAGCACTATTTTCCCGAGTGGTCGCTCCATGTTCCAATTAACATAATGATCTTAACATAAACATTAATAATAAACTGATAATAAAAGTGTGATCATGAATATTGTATCTCCATACCTAAAACCACATAAAGTAATAGCAAGTAATACACAAAAACTTTAGTGGAGTCAAGGTATAAAGATAATCAAACTAGGGTAACCTAAAGGGTCCCATCAAAATTAACCTATACAGATCATTATGATTAATAAGAACATGACTGGGTAAAAAGAAGTGATCAAGGGCACAACTTGCCTTCAATGAGGTCCTGCACAGCAGTCTCCTCCTGCTGAACCCCCGGATACTTAGTGGCTGGCTCGTCTACTCGCAACAATACAAACACAATTTGTGAAGCTCAAATTAACATCACACCAAATAATAGAACAGAATGCATAATAATATTTTACGCTGCGTAACGAGATCATATGAACAAGAATCACTAAATTTGGAGTTATAGTTATTTAGTTATGAATTTCTGAAGTTATTAAGCACTTAGAATAGATTAATTCAAGTGAACAATTTTATTCCAAGTTACATGGCTAAACAGAGGTACTAGATGATGAATAATATTAAAACAAAATTAATGTATCTGGAATGAATGAATTTGGAGCCAAAATGAATTTAATATGATTTATACAAGTTTCTGGAGTTATTTTTGTATTAAAAATCAATTTCCTTAAATATTTCTCTATTCTTATAACTCTCTGGACCGCACACCAAATTCTAGAAAGTACAGGGGCTATCCTATAAAAATTCCTAGACTTAGTCTACACCGCCTGTAACACCCCAGTGTTACTTAGGGCTTTTCCCCAGTGCCCCAACTTGTGACCATTATCACATGTGATTTTAATTAAGCAAGAGACACCAAACTTAAGGAACTAAAACCTAAGTTAAGTTTTTTTCATCTCAAAAGCCACACTCTAAACATATCATACACCTCAAGAGAGAAAAGGGTTCAAAACCCTAACACTACCCAATTAAGCTTTTGGAACATGAGGGAGGAAATTAGTAAAAAGATTATGAAACATGCAAAATCTTAATATGGACCAATTATCAAAGATGTAATACACCAAATAAGCTACAAAGCCTAGTGAGAAAGTCTAATCAAAAGAGTTGTGCAAAATTCCCAAATCAACCCTTGAAGCAAAGCCTCCTTGAGAAATTCAGAAATTCAGATTTCTGAAATCTGACCTCTTCATAAAGAACAACTGCATTCTCTTGATTCAAAAACACAAATCCATTTGGTCCAAATATAAAAATGGCGCCAAACTACCTTGAACATACCCTGGAAAAATTTGGGAGCAAGACTTGGCCGTTTGACATGATCTTGGCAGGGATTTACCTCGGAACTCGGTCTTGTGACACTGGCACATTGACGAGGCGACAACTCTATGCCCTTGACCCGAAACCGCTCCGCTCCACAGAGCTCAGTTGGGGGAACAAATCTTACACGGTGATCTTGCCCAAATTCGCGAAGATCTGTGCCCTATCGGCGTTAGAACACGGGCAGAAGCAATGGTGCCACGTGCTCGACCGCGGCTGACATGCCCGGTGCATGCCAGCCCGCGCACCCACGCCAAGTCGTGCGCGCCCGCGCTGGTCCATGCCCGCCCGTGCACCGCGCCTGCGCCTATAAGAGCAGGGAAGCCTCGGTTGTACTCCCTCCATGCCTCACCTGACTCCCTAGACCCAGCACTTAGCTCCGGCGAGCTCTGCGCTGCCCGCCAAGCAGCGCGAGCACTCGGCCACCGTGGCCAGACCACTCCCGGCCATCTCCACTCGATCCTGTGCCTCGGCTAGCTTCCCCAGAGCCCCGTAGAGCTCCCCGAAGCAAGAAACTGGATGCTACTTCACCGGAGAAGCCGTTCCACCCTCGTCGTAGTTGTTTTCCCCGCCAGCGCGCGTGGCTACGACTAACCGATAAGCCATAGTTCAATTCCTCGCGCCTACGCCTTCTCTAGCACCTAGTGAAGCTCACTGACCAGTTTAATTGAACTCTACCACCCTGGATAGGCTGGAGCCCTCGCCGCGACGAGCTCCCCCGTCTGCGCATGTGGGCCGGCCTACTCCGACCATCCCTGGAGACGATCCGCACATCGGCGTGACTGTCACGACCCCCCTACACCCTCGGCCACCTCACCGGAGCAATCTCGCCGCTGGTAAGCCCCTCCGCCCTTTCCTCTGCCGCGGGTACTGTTTCAGTAGAGGATGGACCGCGGGTTTGATTTAGTGGAACCCTAGGGAGTTTTCTGCATAGTCAGAGACTTAGGTGAATAGTGTTTCAGGGGCATGGTTTAAACAAATCATATAGAGGTAAACCCAGGGACCCCGATGCGAAACCTATTTCCTTTAACCATTCCTGTTTATTCTTTTTAATTAAGCAGAGAACTTAGAAAATTCATAACTTGAGAAATACTCATCCAAAAATTGTCAAACCAATTTTGCTGGATTCCAAATATTATGGACTGCCAGACCAAAATACTGAACCCCATGTTTTGTGTATTTATTTTTAGAGTTTTGATATAAATAAGGAAACTGCCCAAACCCTATTAATATGAAGAAAATTTGAAATACTTCTGTGCTAGGCTTAAGAAAATTTGTAGAGACACAAACCCAACATACACACTATTTAAAAATACTAAGCACCCTAGTATACAAGAATAACTCAAGATTGTCTATTAAAAACTATATCTGTCCAAAACTTAGGAAATTAAGAAAGGCAATAGAAATTAATGAACAGAGGATGAACATATTTTTCCTAGTATACTTAAGTGATGAGAAACCTAGGAAAAATACAGAGAACCCTAGTCCAAGACTAATCCAGGGTTAAATAATTTATTAGGCAATAAGGAACCAAGGAAAACCATAATTAAAAATACAAGAACCATATCAAAAATGGTAAGAAAAATTCGGTAGACTCCTAACTACTAGGAAACCACTACAAAAATAATAAACGCCCCCACCCCTCACAATAAGTGAGCTAAACAATTCAAATATGGTTTTGGCCCATGTTCTAATTAAATCATAAGAAAGTCTAAAATTGTGCAACAGTAGGAAAATGAATTTTTACCTAATTATTAATCAAGTAGACCACCAGAGAAAAATACAAAACCTATTCAAAATACAAGATAACACCCATTACCCCCTACCCCATGAAAAATACCATATAATCAAAGAATTTCTACCCCCTCTTCCTTAAGCAAAAAGTTGCCAAATTCTAGAATGATTGCTCTTGCACAAAGAAAAAGATAGGAAAAATTAGAAATCTGTTGTTTGATATTTTTCAAGTATAGTGGTAGTAGAAAGCACCCCATTGGCCAAAAACTTTAGAAAATCACAGTAAAATGCCTAATAAGTATTAGTGGCTAAAATTTGGTACAAAGTCATGTTATTACTCTAAAGGCAAGAAAAAATAAGTCTTAGGGAATAATCCACTGTTAGAGGAGAGTTGTAGTTCAAAGCACCCCCTCTGCCCTAAGATTTGATAATTTTGTACAAAGAGAACCCTTAACTTTTTAAGCCCCAATTTTTGAAACAGAGAGTTATACACCAGTGAGAAGCCACTGTATTTTTTGCAGAATTTTTGGAAATTTATAAAACTAGCTTGTAGTTCAAACCCACCTTAAAGGCATAAAAGAAAAGGAAAAGAAGAGAGAAATTAGAAAGAATAATGAATCTCACCCCAATGAATTCAGCTAGGAATCTTAATAAACTTTCACTAAAACATAAAAAGGAAAATCAGTGGAACACTAAAATAATCTGACCATTCAACCAAACCAAACTTGACCTAAATGGCTAAGTGTACCACCAAAATTTCCAGTAATAAGATTAAGCTTTACCTTATTAATTTAATCATTCACCATGAAATTTTAATTGCTAAATTGCATATCATGCCATGCATATATCTTACTCACTGCATTCATTAGATTGCAACCTCGCTGACGGATAGTACGTGCTCATTCCTGAGCAAGGAGCTGTCCACGAGGAAGATCAGGAGCTAGCTCCCGAACCTGCCACCGAGGATATCCCCACAGCCCCAGCATTTGAAGGCAAGCCCCGGTTTTATGCATAACCAGTTTATATATATATATATGCTATTTTACTACACTTAATGTTTGTAGGCTTGTAATGTGCACTTAAATGTAGGAGTTGCTTGAAACCCTTAGTTGCATGAACTCAGGATTCCTTTTTGAGAAGGATTCTAGTATGCTAGGTCGAACTGCTTTGCTAATTAGGATCTTGGTAGAAGTTGAGTGATTTTTCTAGCACTCATGCGAGGTCAAGGATTGATTGTATTCATCTTGATAATGGGATCTATGATGGTCTATGGGCTTGGATCCAGGGTGGATGCCTTGTCCATGAGACGGGAAAAAGGAACTAAGGATTAATGTGTGGATACCTGAGTCAAGAGTTTGAACGTACTACAGACATGTCGGGAAATATGGTAACCGGTAATCCTAGTACCTGAGTGAAGCTGGGCGTGGACTTTCCCCCTCACTTGTCATGAGACTGGGTCTCCAATGCTAGCTAGGTGGGTACAAGTGCGGTCACTGCACGGCGGCAGCCGGGGTCAGTGGAGCTTTGTAAGCCAAGGCGGTGAGCCCTGAGTGAAGCCGGGCGTGGACTTTCCCCCTCACTTGTCATGAGACTGGGTCTCCAATGCTAGCTAGGTGGGTACAAGTGCGGTCACTGCACGGTGGCAGCCGGGGTCAGTGGAGCATTGTATGCCAAGGCGGTGAGCCCTGGCCGCAAATGGTGAATCGATGGGGATGGTTGATATGTGTGGGGACGGAGTGCCCCTACATGCCGTGTGTTTAGGTTTACCTTGCAAGGTTTAAAAACTCGATTCAAATCGTCTGCTTCTCACAACTAATGAGACTCCTTGACCCCTTGTACTGCATTGAGTAAGAGGTGAAACGAGGTTTGCTTTGAGATAACATGTTGATTGTACTAAATGGTTGCTACCATGTATGCGTAGAAGGAGCAAACCTAGCTAAATTAATTATGCTAGAACTGGAAAAGCTAAAACTATTTTTAGACTCAGCTAGTGCTTTTGGCAAAACAAACCCCTCAGCCCAACAGCTGCATGGTCTAGAGGTAGAGGAGTAGATTCTTCACACCGGGTAAGTCTAGCTGAGTATTAGTATACTCAGCCTTGCTTGTGGCATAATTTTTGCAGGTACGCTTCAGGATATGGCTGATGGTGTGACTTGGCCTACCACCCTGCCACCGGGTTGGACGGTCGAGTGGGATGCCGCTCCAGCAGGAGAGGAGCAGGAGGAGTAGTGGGCTAGGCCTTGCCCTATTCCTCATCATTCGACGTTATCGACTATCCGCTGGAATTTAAATTATGAACTTATTTCAGTTTACTTGAAAAACTCCGATTTATGTAATAACTCTAGTACTTTAATTCGATGTTTCCTATTTTATTGTATTTCCTTTGTGACTCACCATCGAGTGAGTTAGTGGTATTTGATCCTGGATAAGTGGCTTTATCAGACTAGATCTAAGGGATTGCCGGGTTATTCCGATTTAAGTGTGTTGCGACCTCTAAGGCGTGACTTGTGCACTTAAGCTGGGATAATTTGGATGGTTCGGCCATAGCTGGTATCAGAGCAAATACCACCATAGAGAAAGCAATAAATCGTGAATACCAACTTTTCAAAAATAAAACTTGCTTAGAAAACCATATTGGAATCATCGAGACTAGAACGCTAGACCTAGGACGAAAGACCTTAGGAATAGTGGGGAAAATAGGTGGCTAATTAAGTAGGCCCTATGGCTAGTCTTAGGATTTTAAGGATGCCCGAAAAACACCCTTCTGATTCGGAGACGTTGTTTTCAGTATGCATGCATTATAAAACTGAAAGGATTAGAAATTAAAGGAGTAAAAATTTAATCTAACCCACTTCCTTTTAACAACCCAGGCTCTCTTATTTTCTTTCTTCTACCACAACCTTTACATCTGATCCTCTTCTTCACCCACCCCCACCAATGGAGGAGACACTCGTTTCAGTTCTGATTTCCTTTCTCACGAGGGTTTTCCTTCCATCTTGTGGGAGGTGCTCAACTCCGCCGGTTACCCTACGCCACCTCTGTACACGGTGCAGTTGTACAAGGAGCATCGGGTGCCACGTTGCCGAGTCTTGCTGACTCTGGAGGCACACCCCCTTCAGCCGGGTTGGCGTTCCCTTAACTCTGAGACCATTGGATTCAGGACGGACGACACCACTGAGGCGGTAGCTTTGAAGACCCTGACAACTTTCTGTGGCTACCATCCCCTGGAGATGGTGATGCACCCCTTGGGACTCTTCCCCGCTGAGAAGAGGGATGACCCCATGTGGTGCAACCGTGTGGGCCATGTGAAGGACGTGTGGGCTATGTATCCGGACTTGGTTGGGAGAATTACGGTTCAGTGCATGAGCACGTTGTACCGCCTATAGGCACTGTAGAGCGATGCTATGGCACACCTTGCTAACCTCGCTCAAACCACCAAGTTCACCCTCGACAGCCGAGAGGACTTCGTGGTCGACCTGTCTTCAGAGTTGGTGGAAAAGGACCTATAGGTGGAACAGTTGAACCAGCGCATCGCCACCCTGGAACAGCAGGTGGAGATCTAGGACAACACCATTGATGTCCTAGAAAACCAGCTCCACGATGTGCAGCAGGAGCTTGAGGAAGCTAACGACCACCTGGACATGCACCACCTGGATATGGAGGCCTGATAGTCGCCTAGAGGGGGGGTGAATAGGGCGAAACTGAAATTTTACAAATATAAACACAACTACAAGCCGGGTTAGCGTTAGAAATAAAACCGAGTCCGTGAGAGAGGGTGGAAAACAAATCGCAAGCAAATGAAGAGTGTGACACGCGGATTTGTTTTACCGAGGTTCGGTTCTCTCAAACCTACTCCCCGTTGAGGAGGCCACAAAGGCCGGGTCTCTTTCAACCCTTCCCTCTCTCAAACGGTCCTTCCGACCGAGTGAGCTTCTCTTCTCAAATCAAAGCCGGGAACAAAACTTCCCCGCAAGGGCCACCACACAATTGGTGCCTCTTGCCTTGATTACAATGGAGTTTTGATCACAAGAACAAGTGAGAAAGAAAAGAAGCAATCCAAGCGCAAGAGCTCAAAGGAACACGACAAATCTCTCTCGCTAATCACTAAAGCCTTGGGTGGAATTGGAGAGGATTTGATCTCTTTGTATGTGTCTAGAATTGAATGCCTAGCTCTTGTAAGTGGTTGAGAAGTGGGAAAACTTGGATGGATTGAATGTGGGGGTGGTTGGGGTATTTATAGCCCCAACCACCAAACTTGACCGTTGGTGAAGGCTGTCTGTCGATGGCGCACCGGACAGTCCGGTGCACACCGGACATGTCCGGTGCCCCAGCCACGTCACCAGTGCCGTTGGATTCTGACCGTTGGAGCTTCTGACTTGTGGGCCCGCCTGGATGTCCGGTGCACACCGGACATGCACTGTGCCTTGTCCGGTGCGCCAGTATGGGCGCGCCTGACTTCTGCGCCCGCTGCGCGCGCATTAATTGCGTCGCAGGTAGCCGTTGGCGCCGAATAGCCGTTGCTCCGGAGTTGCACCGGACAGTCCGGGGCACACCGGACATGTCCGGTGAATTATAGCGGACTAGCCGTTGGAGATTCCCGAAGCTGGCGAGTTCCTGAGGCCGCTCTTCCATGGCGCACCGGACACTGTCCGGTGTACACCGGACAGTCCGGTGAATTATAGCGTGAGTGCCTCCGGAAATTCCCGAAGGTGGCGAGTTCGAGTTGGAGTCCTCTGGTGCACCGGACATGTCCGATGGTGCACCGGACACTGTCCGGTGGCACACCGGACAGTCCGGTGTGCCAGACCAGAGGTGCCTTCGGTTGGCCCTTTGCTCTTTTGTTGAACCCAACTCTTGGTCTTTTTATTGGCTAAGTGTGAACCTTTAGCACCTGTATAACTTATACACTAGATCAAACTAGTTAGTCCAATTATTTGTGTTGGGCAATTCAACCACCAAAATTATTTAGGAACTAGGTATAAGCCTAATTCCCTTTCAATCTCCCCCTTTTTGGTGATTGATGCCAACACAAACCAAAGCAAGTATAGAGATGCGTAATTGAACTAGTTTGCATAATGTAAGTGCAAAGGTTGCTTGGAATTGAGCCAATATAAATACTTACAAGATATGCATGGATTGTTTCTTTCATTTTTAACATGTTGGACCACGCTTGCACCACATGTTTTGTTTTTGCAAACTCTTTTGTAAATCCTTTTCAAAGTTCTTTTGCAAATAGTCAAGGGTAAATGAGTAAGATTTTGCAAAGCATTTTCAAGATTTGAAATTTTCTCCCCCTGTTTCAAATGCTTTTCCTTTGACTAAACAAAACTTCCCTAAATAAGATCCTCCTCTTAGTGTTCAAGAGGGTTTTGATATATTATTTTTGAAATACTACTTTCTCCCCCTTTTGAACACAAAGGGATACTAATTGAAAAATATTCTTTGAAAAACTAAGTTTTTGAAATTGGTGGTGGTGCGGTCCTTTTGCTTTGGGCTCATACTTTCTCCCCCTTTGGCATGAATTGCCAAAAACGGAATCATTAGAGCCCTCAAAGTAATTTCTTCCCCTTTGGTCATAAACAAATGAGTTAAGATTATACCAAAGATGAAGTCCTTTTGCTTTCTCCCCCAAAGATGGAGAGTGGCTTGGAGCGACGGCGAAGGATGAGTTACGGAGTGGAAGCCTTTGTCTTCGCCGAAGACTCCAATTCCCTTTCAATATACCTATGACTTGATTTGAAATAGACTTGAAAACACATTAGTCATAGCATATAAAAGAGATATGATCAAAAGTATATAAATGAGCTATGTGTGCAATCTAGCAAAAGAAGTTGCGTGAATCAAGAATATTGAGCTCATGCCTAAGTTTGGTAAAAGTTTGTTCATCAAGAGGCTTGGTAAAGATATCGGCTAATTGATCTTTAGTGTTAATGTGAGAAATCTCGATATCCCCCTTTTGTTGGTGATCCCTAAGAAAATGATACCGGATGGCTATGTGTTTAGTGCGGCTATGCTCGACAGGATTGTCGGCCATTTTGATTGCACTCTCATTATCACATAGCAAAGGGACTTTGGTTAATTTGTAACCGTAGTCCCGCAGGGTTTGCCTCATCCAAAGTAGTTGCACGCAACAATGACCTGTGGCAATGTACTCGGCTTCGGCAGTGGAAAGAGCGACCGAATTTTGCTTCTTTGAAGCCCAAGACACCAAGGATCTCCCCAAGAACTGGCAAGTCCCCGATGTGCTCTTCCTATTAATTTTACACCCCGCCCAATCGGCATCCGAGTAACCAATCAAATCAAATGTGGATCCCCGAGGGTACCAAAGCCCAAACTTAGGAGTATAAGCCAAATATCTCAAGATTCGTTTTACGGCCGTAAGGTGGGATTCCTTAGGGTCGGATTGGAATCTTGCACACATGCAAACGGAAAGCATAATGTCCGGTCGAGATGCACATAAATAAAGCAATGAACCAACCATCGACCGGTATACCTTTTGATCCACGGACTTACCTCCCGTGTCGAGGTCGAGATGCCCATTTGTTCCCATGGGAGTCTTGATGGGCTTGGCATCCTTCATTCCAAACTTGGTTAGAATGTCTTGAGTGTACTTCGTTTGACAAATGAAGGTGCCCTCTTGGAGTTGCTTGACTTGAAATCCTAGAAAATACTTCAACTCCCCCATCATAGACATCTCGAATTTTTGTGTCATGATCCTACTAAATTCTTCACAAGTAGATTCGTTAGTAGACCCAAATATGATATCATCAACATAAATTTGGCATACAAACAAATCATTGTCAAGAGTTTTAGTGAATAAAGTAGGATCGGCCTTGCCGACTTTGAAGCCATTAGCAATAAGGAAATCTCTAAGGCATTCATACCATGCTCTTGGGGCTTGCTTGAGCCCATAAAGCGCCTTAGAGAGCCTATAGACATGGTTAGGATACTCACTGTCTTCAAAGCCGGGAGGTTGCTCAACATAGACCTCTTCCTTGATCAGTCCATTGAGGAAAGCACTCTTCACGTCCATTTGATAGAGCTTGAAGCCATGGTAAGTAGCATAGGCTAATAATATGCGAATGGACTCAAGCCTAGCTACGGGTGCATAGGTTTCACCAAAATCCAAACCTTCGACTTGTGAATATCCTTTGGCCACGAGTCGAGCTTTGTTCCTTGTCACCACACCATGTTCGTCTTGTTTGTTGCGGAAGACCCACTTGGTTCCTACAACATTTTGGTTAGGACGTGGAACCAAATGCCATACCTCGTTCCTCGTGAAGTTGTTGAGCTCCTCTTGCATCGCCATCACCCAATCCGAATCTTGAAGTGCTTCCTCTACCCTGTGTGGCTCAATAGAGGAAACAAAAGAGTAATGCTCACAAAAATGTGCAACACGAGATCGAGTAGTTACCCCCTTATGAATGTCGCCGAGGATGGTGTCGACGGGGTGATCTCGTTGGATTGCTTGGTGGACTCTTGGGTGTGGCGGTCTTGGTTCTTCATCCTCCTTGTCTTCAACATTTGCATCTCCCCCTTGATCGTTGCCGTTATTTTGAGGTGGCTCATCTTCTTGATCTTCTTGTTCAACATCTTGAGCCTCATCCTCAATTTGAGTTGGTGGAGATGCTTGCGTGGAGGAGGATGGTTGATCTTGTGCATGTGGAGGTTCTTCGGATTCCTTAGGACACACATCCCCAATGGACATGTTCCTTAGCGCTATGCATGGAGCCTGTTCTTCACCTATCTCATCAAGATCAACATGCTCTACTTGAGAGCCGTTAGTCTCATCAAACACAACGTCACAAGAAACTTCAACAAGTCCTGAGGACTTGTTAAAGACTCTATATGCCCTTGTGTTTGAGTCATATCCTAGTAAAAAGCCTTCTACAGTTTTAGGAGCAAATTTAGATTTTCTACCTCTCTTAACAAGAATAAAGCATTTGCTACCAAAAACTCTAAAATATGAAATATTGGGCTTTTTACCGGTTAGGAGTTCATAGGATGTCTTCTTGAGGATTCGGTGCAGACATAACCGATTGATGGCGTAGCAGGCGGTGTTGACCGCCTCGGCCCAAAACCGATCCGGTGTCTTGTATTCATCAAGCATGGTTCTTGCCATGTCCAATAGAGTTCGATTCTTCCTCTCCACTACACCATTTTGTTGTGGAGTGTAGGGAGAAGAGAACTCATGCTTGATGCCTTCCTCCTCAAGGAAGCCTTCAATTTGAGAGTTCTTGAACTCCGTCCCGTTGTCGCTTCTTATTTTCTTGATCCTTAAGCCGAACTCATTTTGAGCTCGTCTCAAGAATCCCTTTAAGGTCTCTTGGGTTTGAGATTTTTCCTGCAAAAAGAATACCCAAGTGAAGCGAGAATAATCATCCACAATAACTAGACAGTACTTACTCCCGCCAATGCTTATGTAAGCAATCGGGCCGAATAAATCCATGTGTAGGAGCTCTAGTGGCCTGTCACTAGTCATGATGTTCTTGTGTGGATGATGAGTGCCAACTTGCTTCCCGGCTTGGCATGCGCTACAAATCCTGTCTTTCTCAAAATGAACATTGGTTAGTCCTAAAATGTGTTCCCCCTTTAGAAGCTTATGAAGATTCTTCAATCCAACATGGGCTAGTCGGCGGTGCCAGAGCCAACCCAAGTTAGTCTTAGCAACCAAGCAAGTGTCGAGTTCAGCTCTATCAAAATCTACCAAGTATAGCTGACCCTCTAACACTCCCTTAAATGCTATTGAATCATCACTTCTTCTAAAGACAGTAACACCTATATCAGTAAATAGACAGTTGTAGCCCATTTGACATAATTGGGATACGGAAAGCAAATTGTAATCTAAAGAATCTACGAGAAAAACATTGGAAATAGTATGGTCAGGTGATATAGCAATTTTACCCAATCCTTTGACCAAACCTTGATTTCCATCCCCGAATGTGATAGCTCGTTGGGGATCTTGGTTTTTCTCATATGAGGAGAACATCTTTTTCTCCCCTGTCATGTGGTTTGTGCACCCGCTGTCGAGTATCCAACTTGAGCCCCCGGATGCATAAACCTACAAAACAAGTTTAGTTCTAGACTTTAGGTACCCAAATGGTTTTGGGTCCTTTGGCATTAGACACAAGAACTTTGGGTACCCAAACACAAGTCTTTGACCCCTTGTGCTTGCCCCCAACATATTTGGCAACTACCTTGCCGGATTTGTTAGTCAAAACATAAGATGCATCAAAAGTTTTAAAAGAAATATTATGATCATTTGATGCAATAGGAATTTTCTTCTTAGGCAACTTAGCATGGGTTGGTTGCCTAGAACTAGATGTCTCATTCTTATACATAAAAGCATAGTTAGAACCAGAGTGAGACTTCCTAGAATGGGTTTTCCTAATTTTGTCCTCGGGATAACCGGCAGGGTATAAAATGTAACCCTCGTTATCCTGAGGCATGGGAGCCTTGCCCTTAACAAAATTGGACAATCTTTTAGGAGGGGCACTAATTTTGACATTGTCTCCCCTTTGGAAGCCAATGCCATCCTTAATGCCAGGGCGTCTCCCATTATAAAGCATGCTACGAGCAAATTTAAATTTCTCATTTTCTAAGTTGTGCTCGGCAATTTTAGCATCTAGTTTAGCTATATGATCATTTTGTTGCTTAATTAGAATCATGTGATCATGAATAGCATCAACATCAATATCTCTACATTTAGTACAAATAGTGACATGCTCAATGGTGGATGTAGAGGGTTTGCAAGAATTAAGTTCAATAATCTTAGCATGTAGTATATCATTCTTATCTCTAAGATCGGAAATTGTAACTTTGCAAACATCAAAATCTTTTGCCTTAGTAATTAATTTCTCATTTTCATTCCTAAGGCTAGCAAGAGAAATGTTTAATTCTTCAATCCTAGCAAGCAAATCATCATTATTATCACTAGGATTGGGAATTGAAACATTACAAACATGTGAATCAACCTTAGCATTTAAACTAGCATTTTCATTCCTAAGGTTGTCAATCATCTCACGACAAGTGCTTAGCTCACTAGATAATTTTTCACATTTCTCAATTTCTAGAGCATAAGCATTTTTAACCTTAACATGTTTCTTGTTTTCCTTAATTAGGAGATCCTCTTGAGAATCCAAAAGGTCATCCTTTTCATGAATAGCACTAATCAATTCATTTAATTTTTCTTTTTGTTCTATGTTAAGGTTGGCAAAAAGGATACGCAAATTATCTTCCTCATCACTAGCATTATCATCACTAGATGTTTCATATTTAGTGGAGGATCTTGATTTTACCTTCTTCCTTTTGCCGTCCTTTGCCATGAGGCACTTGTGGCCGACGTTGGGGAAGAGGAGTCCTTTGGTGACGGCGATGTTGGCGGCGTCCTCGTCGGAGGAGGAGTCGCTTGAGCTTTCGTCGGAGTCCCATTCCCGACAAACATGGGCATCGCCGCCCTTCTTCTTGTAGTACCTCTTCTTTTCTCTCCTCTTGCCCTTCTTGTCGTTATCCCTGTCACTGTCACTTGATAATGGACATTTTGCAATAAAGTGACCGGGCTTACCACACTTGTAGCAAACTTTCTTGGAGCGGGACTTGTAGTCTTTCCCTTTCCTTTGCTTGAGGATTTGGCGGAAGCTCTTGATGACGAGTGCCATTTCCTCATTGTCGAGCTTGGAGGCGTCGATTGGTTGTCGACTTGGTGTAGACTCCTCCTTCTTTTCTTCCGTTGCCTTGAATGCGACGGGTTGAGCTTCGGATGTGGAGGGATCATCAAGCTCGTTGATCTTCCTCGAGCCTTCGATCATGCACTCAAAACTTACAAAATTCCCGATAACTTCCTCGGGGGTCATTTTAGTATATCTAGGATTACCACGAATTAATTGAACTTGAGTGGGGTTAAGGAAAATGAGAGATCTTAGAATAACCTTAACCATTTCGTGGTCGTTCCACTTCTTGCTCCCGAGGTTGCGTACTTGGTTCACCAAGGTCTTGAGCCGGTTGTACATGTGTTGTGGCTCTTCCCCTTTGCGAAGCCGGAACCGACCGAGCTCCCCCTCGATCGTTTCCCGCTTGGTGATCTTTGTGAGCTCATCTCCCTCGTGCGCGGTTTTGAGCACATCCCAAACCTCCTTGGCGCTCTTCAACCCTTGAACTTTGTTATACTCCTCTCTACTTAAAGAGGCAAGGAGAATTGTTGTTGCTTGAGAGTTGAAGTGCTCGATTTGGGCCACCTCGTCCTCATCATAATCCTCATCCCCTACGGATGGTACCTGTGCTCCAAACTCAACAACATTCCATATACTTTTGTGGAGTGAGGTTAGATGAAATTTCATTAAATCACTCCACCTAGCATAATCTTCACCGTCAAAGGTTGGTGATTTGCCTAATGGAACGGAAAGCAATGGAGTATGTCTAGATGTACGAGGATAGTGTAAGGGGATCTTACTAAACTTCTTACGCTCTTGGTGTTTAGAAGTTACGGAGGGCGCATCGGAGCCGGAGGTTGATGTTGATGAAGTGTCGGTCTCGTAGTAGACCACTTTCCTCATCCTCTTGTGCTTGTCCCCATTCCGATGCGGTTTGTGAGAGGAAGATCTCTCCTTCTTCTCTTTGTGGTGAGAAGAAGATTTCTTCTCCTTCCCTTTGTTGGAGGAGCTCTTCTTCCTCTCCTTCCTCTTGGTCCGGGACTCTTCCGATGAAGTGCTCCCGTGGCTTGTAGTGGGCTTTTCGCCGGTCTCCATCTCCTTCTTGGCGTGATCTCCCGACATCACTTCGAGCGGTTAGGCTCTAATGAAGCACCGAGCTCTGATACCAATTGATAGTCGCCTAGAGGGGGGGGGGGTGAATAGGGCGAAACTGAAATTTTACAAATATAAACACAACTACAAGCCGGGTTAGCGTTAGAAATAAAACCGAGTCCGTGAGAGAGGGTGGAAAACAAATCGCAAGCAAATGAAGAGTGTGACACGAGGATTTGTTTTACCGAGGTTCGGTTCTCTCAAACCTACTCCCCGTTGAGGAGGCCACAAAGGCCGGGTCTCTTTCAACCCTTCCCTCTCTCAAACGGTCCTTCCGACCGAGTGAGCTTCTCTTCTCAAATCAAAGCCGGGAACAAAACTTCCCCGCAAGGGCCACCACACAATTGGTGCCTCTTGCCTTGATTACAATGGAGTTTTGATCACAAGAACAAGTGAGAAATAAAAGAAGCAATCCAAGCGCAAGAGCTCAAAGGAACACGGCAAATCTCTCTCGCTAATCACTAAAGCCTTGGGTGGAATTGGAGAGGATTTGATCTCTTTGTATGTGTCTAGAATTGAATGCCTAGCTCTTGTAAGTGGTTGAGAAGTGGGAAAAACTTGGATGGATTGAATGTGGGGGTGGTTGGGGTATTTATAGCCCCAACCACCAAACTTGACCGTTGGTGAAGGTTGTCTGTCGATGACGCACCGGACAGTCCGGTGCACACCGGACATGTCCGGTGCCCCAGCCACGTCACCAGTGCCGTTGGATTCTGACAGTTGGAGCTTCTGACTTGTGGGCCTGCCTGGATGTCCGGTGCACACCGGACATGCACTGTGCCTTGTCCGGTGCGCCAGTATGGGCGCGCCTGACTTCTGCGCCCGCTGCGCGCGCATTAATTGCGTCGCAGGTAGCCGTTGGCGCCGAATAGCCGTTGCTCCGGAGTTGCACCGGACAGTCCGGTGCACACCGGACATGTCCGGTGAATTATAGCGGACTAGCCGTTGGAGATTCCCGAAGCTGGCGAGTTCCTGAGGCCGCTCTTCCATGGCGCACCGGACACTGTCCGGTGTACACCGGACAGTCCGGTGAATTATAGCGCGAGTGCCTCCGGAAATTCCCGAAGGTGGCGAGTTCGAGTTGGAGTCCTCTGGTGCACCGGACATGTCCGGTGGTGCACCGGACACTGTCCGGTGGCACACCGGACAGTCCGGTGTGCCAGACCAGAGGTGCCTTCGGTTGGCCCTTTGCTCTTTTGTTGAACCCAACTCTTGGTCTTTTTCTTGGCTAAGTGTGAACCTTTAGCACCTATATAACTTATACACTAGATCAAACTAGTTAGTCCAATTATTTGTGTTGGGCAATTCAACCACCAAAATTATTTAGGAACTAGGTGTAAGCCTAATTCCCTTTCAAGGCCAAAGACGCCGGAAGCGAGGGAGAGGAGGCTCCCGAGGAGTTAGGACCAGCCCCTGGTACCAATGCGACTGCCTCCGAGATGCCCCCTTTGCCCGTATCCAGTGTCGCTTCCGCTACTCAGGGTTGATGGGTCATTCTGACGCCTTAAGAGGATAGAAACCCACGAGAGCTTAGTTGACGTCAGATTTTGGATTAGGCTTACGGGTACTTTCCCCTAATTAATGTAACCCTTGAGGACTTTTGCGAGCAACGAAGTGATTGTAACCATGTTATCCTCGATCTAATTGATGTTATGTTATGACATTTTCTTTCCGTATGATATGAAGCATATTGTTCGGAGTTTTGAATTGGGATAGCAATGGCAGCAATCTATGTTTTCATATGGCAGCTAGGCAGCATCGCGGGTAGAACGAGCAAGTTCCCCCGCCACCTCCTCTAGCTCCCACAGTGCAGGAGCTGATGGCTCAGTAGAATGAAATTGTGTGACAGCTCTTGCAGCGCCAGCCCCACCCTTAGCAGCATGGTGGAGGCCAGCCGCGGCGACCTACCAGGAGTTCTTGAGCACGCAACCACTCCTGTTCACCAAGGCAAAGGATCCATTGGACCCGACGTGTGGTTACGTGTCGTGGAGTCCAAGTTTCCCCTCCTCACGGGAGACTGCCCTGATGAGACCAAGGCTCGCTTCGCTGCACAGCAGCTTCGCGGACCTGCTTGGACATGGTGGGACCACTTCCACGCCATGCTACCTACTGGTCATGAAGTTTCTTGGGAGGAATTCAAGACTACCTTCAGGGGACACCACATTCCAACTGGGATTCTTGACCGCAAGTTGAATGAGTTCCTGGCACTAAATCATGGAACTCGCACTGTATTGCAGTATGCCCAGGCCTTCAATGACCTGTGCCAATAAGTAGGTCATCACGCAGATTCTGATGAGAAGAAGAGAGACCGCTTCCACATGGGTCTCAACACCAAGCTGCGTGAGCGTCTCAACACTGTTCGGGCTGATAGCTTCAATGAGTTGGTCAACCTAGCCATATCACAGGAAGACTATATTATAGCTCACCGGGTAGAGAAGAAGAGAAAGGCACCAATGTCAGGACTCTCCACTCCACCCGAGAGGTTCAGGATTGTTTCAAGCAATCAGAGTAGAGGATTCCAGCAGCAGGCAGGCAGATGGGTGATCAAACCACCTCAGCAGCAGCAAGCACCCAACCGCTTTCCAGCCCCCGCTATAAGGAACAATCAACCCCAGCAGCAGCATTTCCTCCAGGGAAAATGGGAACAAGTGCTTCACTTGTGGCAATGTGGGCCATTATGCCAAGAATTTCCCAAGGAATCAGCAGAGGCAGATGCTAGCACCAAATCAAGACCAAGGAAGGAAGCAAACGATGCAAGTCAGGCAAGGGAAGCTCAACTTCACTACTCTGGAGTAGTTACCTGAAGGAGCCCCCATCATGACTGCTATCTTTTCAGTTTTTAATTAACCCGCATTAATTCTGTTTGATTCTGGTGCATCTCATAGCTTCATTAGTCAGAAGTACAGTGCTAAATGTCAACTGCCTTTCTATCATACAAAAGGGTCTTTCATGAAGCAACGCCTGGGGGCAAAATTGCAACAAACCAATTAAATCGAAGTGTGTCTATCTCACTGGGAAGTAAGATCTTCAAAACCACACTCCAGATTTTGGGATTAGAGAGTATGGACAGCATTCTCGGAGCTGACTGGATGACTCAACACCGAGTGGTGTTGGATGTAGCTGGCAGAGCTTTGGAAATCCGTTCCCCTACCTTCGAAGACCTTGCATTGTATCTACCCAGCCAAGATTCTACTCGATCATGTGTTTTTGCTATGATAGAGTTGCCCTTGAAGAAGATTCCAGTGGTCTGTGAGTATGCAGATGTTTTTCCTGATGAATTGCCAGGAATGCCACTAGACCGGGATATTGAATTCGCCATCGAGTGCAACCGGGAACGGCACCTATTTCCAAGAGGCCTTACCGGATGCCACCCGCTGAATTGGCAGAATTGAGGAAGCAATTGCAAGAGTTGTTAGACAAGGGTTTCATCCGCCCAAGTACTTCTCCTTGGGGATGTCCAGCCTTGTTTGTGAAGAAGAAGGATGAAAGCTTGAGGCTATGTATAGATTACCGCCCACTTAATGCGGTGACTATCAAGAACAAGTATCCTTTGCCTTGTATTGATGTTCTTTTCGATCAATTGGTCAGAGCTTAAGTATTTTCCAAGATAGACCTTCGCTCCGGCTATCATCAGATCAAGATACGAGCAAGTGATATTCCGAAGACTGCCTTCTCAACCAGATATGGGATGTACGAGTATTTGGTGATGTCATTTGGGCTGACTAATGCGCCAGCATACTTCATGTATCTGATGAATTCTGTCTTCATGCCTGAACTGGACAAGTTCGTGGTGGTTTTCATCGATGATATCTTAGTGTACTCAAAGAACGAAGAAGAGCATGCCGGTCATTTGCATGTAGTGCTTCAACGACTGCGAGAGCACCGCCTTTATGCCAAACTATCAAAATGTGATTTTTGGCTAAAGGAAATCAAATTCTTGGGTCACACTATCTCTCAAGCAGGCATAGCTGTTGATCCGGATAAGGTGCAAGAGGTGATGAACTGGAAGTCGCCAACGACTGTCCGTCAGATTCGAAGCTTTCTGGGATTGGCCGGTTATTATCGAAGATTCATTCCAGATTTTTCTTGAATTGCGAAGCCCATGACTGAATTGTTGAAGAAAGGAGCCTAGTTTGTTTGCGGTCAGAAGTGCGAAGATGCTTTCCACACATTGAGGCAACATCTGACCATAGCACCAGTGTTAGCACAACCCGACAACGGCAAGCCATTTGATGTGTATTGTGATGCCTCTAGCACTGGACTGGGTTGTGTTTTGATGCAAGACAACCAGGTCATTGTCTATGCATCCAGGGCACTCAGGCCTCACGAGCAAAAGTATCCCACTCATGACTTGGAGTTAGCAGCCGTGGTTCATGCATTGAAGATGTGGAGACACTATTTGATGGGAACCCACTGCAACATCTTCATAGATCATAAGAGCCTTAAGTATATCTTTACTTAGGCTGAACTTAACATGAGGCAGAGAAGATGGCTAAAGCTGATCAAGGACTACGACCTGTAGGTACACTACCACCGAGGGAAAGCCAATGTAGTAGCTAATGCCTTGAGTCAGAAATCGCAATGCAATTGTGTTATGATCGATTCTCGCATCAACACCCTATGTGATGAGTTGAGCAAAATGAAGATTGAAGTGATTCCTTCTGGTGCTTTGTCTCATATTTCCGTTGAGCCAACTTTGCGAGACCAGATAATCATGGCCCAACTCAGTGACAAGGGAGTGCAAATCATTAAGGAGAACCTCCATCAGAAGACAAACAAGTATAAGTGTTTCCGCCAAGATGGGAAGGGTGTATTGTGGTTTGGAAGCAGATTGGTGGTTACTAAAAATAAGGATCTCAAGAAGAAAATCTTGGATGAGGCTCATCTCTCCAAATTCTCCATGCATCCAGGAAGCACCAAAATGTACCATGATCCAAAACCCTTATATTGGTGGACCAGAATGAAGAGGGAGATAGCCTAATATGTATCCGAATGTGACACATGTTAGAGGATAAAAGCAAGCCACTTGAAATCAATTGGTGCCTTGCAACCCCTATCAATACCTTCATGGAAATGGGATGACATCAACATGAATTTTATTGTGGGTCTGCCAATACCTCTTGACATCATGATTCAATTTGGGTCATTGTGGATCGACTGACAAAAGTGGCACACTTTCTTCCAGTGCACACCACCGATAAGGCTCAAAAGTATGCAGAGCTGTACATTGACCGAATCGTGTGTTTGCATGGGTTACCCCAGACCATTGTCTCTGACCGAGGAGCCCAATTCGTTGCCAGATTTTGGGAACAACTGTAAGAGTCTTTGGGAACCAAGCTAATAAAAAGTTCAACTTACCACCCACAGACTGATGGTTAGACCGAAAGGGTAAATCAAATTCTTGAAGATATGCTAAGAGCTTGTGCGATCGATTGCGGCAAGAACTAGGATAAGTACCTCTCTTTGGCAGAGTTTGCTTATAACAACAATTATCAATCCAGCCTAAGGATGGCACCTATTGAAGCCCTATATGGAAGAAGGTCCCGAACACCCCTGAATTGGTCTCAGCCCGGAGAAAGAGAAATTTTTGGACCTGACTTAGTGACTGAAGCCGAAAGGAAAGTCAAACTAATCAGGAAAAATCTAGAAGCTGCTCAGGCCAGTCAAAAGAGTTACCATGATAAGAGAAGAAAACCCCTCCAGTTTGAAGTGGGGGATTTCGTATATCTAAAGGTATCACCCACCAAAGGAGTGCAAAGGTTTGGGATCAAAGGCAAGTTAGCCCCTCGCTACCTTGAACCTTATGAGATCGTGGAAGCATGTGGACCCGTGGCATACAAATTGAAGCTACCTCCAAAACTGTCTGCCGTCCACAATGTATTCCATGTATCCCAACTGAAGAAATGTGTTCGATTGCCGACCGAGATCATAGCAGAACTAGAAGTGGAGATAGAGCTAGATCTATCATACCAAGAGTACCCTTCCAAGATTCTGGATTGCAAAGAAAGATTAACTCGGGCTAAATCGACCAAAATGTATAATATCCAATGGAGTAATCACTCAGAGGAAGAGGCTACTTGGGAGACTGAGGAATTTCTACGTTCAAACTTCCCCGATTGTCTACCAAAGGGAATTGGTACGTAACCATGCCCAACCCCTCCCCCTGCCCTTTGAATCTAAATATAAGAAAAATGATCTTAACATAAAAGGATTTAGTTGAAAGACTAAAACTAAGAGGACTTCTTTCTGAAGTTGCAAAGAAGATGACATTCGAAGAGCAGTTTACTAAGAAGAACCTTAATGAACAAACCACCAAATTCAAGCAAGCCTTAACCTTCACTTCACCCCGGAGGACTCCGACCCGAATCTCGGGACGAGATTCCTTTAAGGGGGGAAGGCTGTAACACCCCAGTGTTACTTAGGGTTTTCCCCCAGTGCCCCAACTTGTGACCATTATCACATGTGATTTTAATTAAGCAAGAGACACCAAACTTAAGGAACTAAAACCTAAGTTAAGTTTTTTTCATCTCAAAAGCCACACTCTAAACATAGCATACACCTCAAGAGATAAAAGGGTTCAAAACCCTAACACTACCCAATTAAGCTTTTGGAACATGAGGGAGGAAACTAGTAAAAAGATTATGAAAAATGCAAAATCTTAATATGGACCAATTATCAAAGATGTAATACACCAAATAAGCTACAAAGTCTAGTGAGAAAGCCTAATCAAAAGAGTTGTGCAAAATTCCCAAATCAGCTCTTGAAGCAAAGCCTCCTTGAGAAATTCAGAAATTCAGATTTCTGAAATCTGACCTCTTCATAAAGAACAACTGTGTTCTCTTGATTCAAAAACACAAATCCATTTGGTCCAAATATAAAAATGGTGCCAAACTACCTTGAACATACCCTGGAAAATTTTGGGAGCAACACTCGGCCGTTTAACATGATCTTGGCAGGGATTTACCTCGGAACTCGGCCTTGTGACACTGGCACATTGACGAGGCGACAACTCTTTGCCCTTGACCCAAAACTACTCGGCTCCACGCACAAACGCTAGAGCTCAGTTGGGGGAACAAATCTTACACGGCGATCTTGCCCAAATTGGCGAAGATCTGTGCCCTATCGGCGTTAGAACACGGGCAGAAGCAATGGTGCCATGTGCTCAACCGCGACTGACATGCCCGGTGCACGCCAGCCCGCGCACCCGCGCCAAGCCGTGCACGCCTACGCTGGTCCACGCCCGCCCGTGCACCGTGCCTGCGCCTATAAGAGCACGGAAGCTCGACCGACGCGCCTCACCTGACTCCCTAGACCCAGCACTTAGCTCCGACGAGCTCTGCGCCGCCCGCCAAGCAGCCCGAGCACTCGGGCACCGTGGCCAGACCACTCCCGGCCATCTCCACTCGATCATGTGCCTTGGCTAGCTTCCCTAGAGCCCCGTAGAGCTCCCCGAAGCAAGAAATCAGATGCTACTTCACCGGAGAAGCCGTTCCACCATCGTCGGAGTTGTTTTCCCCGCCGGCGCGTGTGGCCACGACTAACCAGTAAGCCGTAGTTCAATTCCTTGCGCCTACGCCTTCCCTAGCACCTAGTGAAGCTCACTGACCAGTTTAATTGGACTCTACCGCCCTGGATAGGCTGGAGCCCTCGCCGCCGATGAGCTCCCCCGCCTGCACACGTGGACCGGCCTACTCCAACCATCCCCGGAGACGATCCGCACATCGGCGTGACCGTCACGACCTCCCCTACACCGTCGGCCACCTCACCGGAGCAATCTCGCCGCCGGTAAGCCCCTCTGCCCTTTCCTCCACCATGGGTACTGTTTAAGTAGAGGAAGGACCGCGAGTTTGATTTAGTGGAACCCTAGGGAGTTTTCTGCGTAGTCAGAGACTCAGGTGAATAGTTTTTCAGGGGCACGGTTTAAACAAATCAGATAGAGGTAAACCCAGGGACCCGATGCGAAACCTATTTCTTTTAACCATTTCTATTTATTCTTTTTAATTTAGCACAGAACTTAGCAAATTCATAACTTGAGAAATACTCATCTAAAATTTGTCAAACTAATTTTGCTGGATTCCAAATATTATGGACTATCAGACAAAAATACTGAACCCCATGTTTTTAGTATTAATTTTTAGAGTTTTGAATTAAATAAGGAAACTGCCAAAACCCTATTAATATGAAGAAAATTTGAAATACTTCTGTGCTAGGCTTAAGAAAATTTGTAGAGATACATACCCAACATACACACTGTTTAAAAATACTAAGCACCCTAGTATACAAGAATAACTCAAGATTGTCTATTAAAAACTATATCTGTCCAAAACTTAGGAAATTAAGAAAGTCAATAGAAATTAATGAACAGAGGATGAACATATTTTTCCTAGTATACTTAAGTGATGAGGAACCTAGGAAAAATACAAAGAACCCTATCCCAAGAATAATCCATTGTTAAATATTTTATTAGGCAATAAAGAACCAAAGAAAACTATGATTAAAAATATAAGAACCATTCCAAAAATGGTAAGAAAACTTCAGTAGACTCCTAACTACTAGTACACCACTACAAAAATAATAAACACCCCAACCCCTCACAATAAGTGAGCTAAACAATTCAAATATGGTTTTAACCCATGTTCTAATTAAATCATAAGAAAGTCTAAAATTGTGCAACAGTAGGCAAATGAATTTTTACCAAATTATTAATGAGGTAGACCACCAGAGAAAAATACAAAACCTATTCAAAATACAAGATAACACCCATTACCCCCTACCCCATGAAAAAGACCATATAATCCAAGAATTTCTACCCCTCTTCCCTTAAGCAAAAAGTTGCCAAATTCTAGAATGATTGCACTTACACAAAGAAGAAGATAGGAAAAATTAGAAATCTGTTGTTTGATATTTTTCAAGTATAGTGGTAGTAGAAAGCACCCCATTGGCCAAAAACTTTAGAAAATCACAGTAAAATGCCCAGTAAGTGTTAGTGACTAAAATTTGGTACAAAGTCTTGTTATTACACCTAAATGCCAGCAAAATAAGCCTTAGGGAATAATTCACTGTTAGAGGAGAGTTGTAGTTCAAAGCACCCCCTCTGCCCTAAGATTTCATAATTTTGTACAAAGAGAACCCTTAACTTTTTAAGCCCCAATTTTTGAAACAGGGAGTTATACACCAGTGAGAAGCCACTGTAATTTTTGCAGAATTTTTGGAAATTTATAAAACTAGCTTGTAGTTCAAATCCACCTTAAAGGCATAATAGAAAAAGGAAAAGAAGAGAGAAATTAGAAAGAATAATGAATCTCACCCCAATGAATTCAGCTAGGAATCTTAATAAACTTTCACTAAAACATAAAAAGGAAAATCAGTGGAACACTAAAATAATCTGACCATTCAACCTAACCAAACTTGACCTAAATGGCTAAGTGTACCACCAAAATTTCCAGTAATAAGATTAAGCTTTTCCTTATTAATTTAATCATTCACCATCAAATTTTAATTGCTAAATTACATATCATGCCATGCATATATCTTACTCACTGCATTCATTAGATTGCAACCTCGCTGACGGAGAGTACGTGCTCATTACCGAGCAAGGAGCTATCCACGAGGAAGATCAGGAGCCAGCTCCCGAGCCTGCCACCGAGGATATCCCCGCAGCCCCAGCATTTGAAGGCAAGCCCCGATTTTATGCATAACCAGTTTATATATATGCTATTTTACTACACTTAATGTTTGTAGGCTTGTAATGTGCACTTAACTGTAGGAGTTGCTTGAAACCCTTAGTTGCATGAACTCAGGATTCCTTTTTGAGATGGATACTAGTATGCTAGGTCCAGTAACTGCTTTGCTAATTAGGATCTCGGTAGAAGTCGAGTGATTTTCTAGCACTCGCGTGAGGTTAGGGATTGATTGTATTCATCTTGATAACGGGATCTATGATGGTCTATGGGCTTGGATCTAGGGTGGATGCCTTGTCCATGAGACGGTTAAAAAGGAACTAAGGATTAATGTGTGGATACCTGAGTCAAGAGTTTGAACGTACTAAACACATGTCAGGAAATATGGTAACCGGTAAACCTAGTACCTGAGTGAAGCTGGGTGCAGACGTTCCCCCTCACTTGTCCTGAGACTGGGTCTCCCATGCTAGCTATGGTGGGTACAAGTGCGGTCACTGCACGGCGGCAACGGGGGTCAGTGGAGCATTGTATGCCCAGGCGGTGAGCCCTGGCCGCGAACGGGAAATCGATGGGGACGGTTGATATGTGTGGGGACGGAGTGCCCCTACATCTCATGTGTTTAGGTTTACCTTGCAAGGTTTAAAAACTCGATTCGAATCGTCTGCTTCTCACAGCTAATGAGACTGCTTGACCCCTTGTACTGCATTGAGTAAGAAGTGAAACGAGGTTTATTTTGAGATAACATTTTGATTGTACTAAATGGTTGCTACCATGTATGCTTAGAAGGAGCAAACCTAGCTAAATTAATTATGCTAGAACTGGAAAAGCTAAAACTATTTTTAGACTCAACTAGTGCTTTTGGCAAAACAAACCCCTCAGCTAAACAGCTGCACGGCCTAGAGGTAGAGGAGTAGATTCTTCACACCGGGTAAGTCTAGCTGAGTATTAGTATACGCAGCCTTGCTTATGGCATAATTTTTGTAGGTACGCTTCAGGATATGGTTGATGGTGTGACTTGGCCTACCACCCTGCCACCGGGTTGGACGGTCGAGTGGGATGTTGCTCCAGCAGGAGAGGAGCAGGAGGAGCAGTGGGCTAGGCCTTGCCCTATTCCTCGTCATTCGACATTATCGACTATCCGCTGCAATTTAAATTATGAACTTATTTCAGTTTACTTGAAAAAACTCCGATTTATGTAGTAACTCTAGTACTTTAATTCGAGGTTTCCTATTTTATTATATTTCCTCTGTGACTCACCATCGAGTGAGTTAGTGGTATTTGATCCTGGATAAGTGGCTTTTATCAGACTAGATCTGAGGGACTGACGGGTTATTCCGATTTAAGTGTGTTGCGACCTCTAAGGCGTGACTTGGGCACTTAAGCTGGGATAATTCGGGCAGTTCTGCCACCCCTCCCCATGGACGGTGGGTTGATTTTTACATTTGCCAGGGACTCTTTAGCAAAAGAGCGCGGCGAAGGTGTATTGGCTGTGTCTGGCTGTTGGATCCGATTCTAAAAGCCAGGATTAGATCACGAAGCGGTACGTGCTCCCGAACATCCAATCAACGGCGAGCGGCCCAGATTTAATTATTTGATATACGATCGTGGCCCTTGTATCCCGATCAACGGTCGCGATTCTATTGGACGAAGGGGTATTCCAGTTTCTAATCCTAGCCATATAGCACGATCTCATGGCATGCCCACCTTTCGCCAACCTGACACTCACGCACAGCGGCGCCGCCCGCCAACACGCGGCGGAACATCACCGGCGACCACCAATTCTACGCGAAAGTGGCCCAAACACCGAATTGGGAGATGCTACACGTAGCTAGGGATCAAGTGAACGTGACAAGGACTTCTTACCGAGGGATTGCGTGGCGTAGAGGTTCACTGTCGATGACCCACAGCACGACGGCGATTTCCTAACCCCGGCGAGCAATCGGCGATTGTTCAGTCCATGATTCCGCACGCCAATGCCATAGGTGGCTTCCCGATGGTTTGTGCAAGTCCTTAACCCGACCCAAGGTTCTGACAGCGGCAAGGAATTGGATCCATGAAGGCGCACGGTCGACCCTCACCACACGCGCAGCGACGGCGAACGTGGGGGCGCGATTGGTCCAAAATCCTTGGAACAGGGGAGGTAAGGGAGGACGGCCAGGGTTCTCAGTACCACATATAGGCGTGAGATGGCCGAGGTGGACAACAGCATGCCCGGATTTGACGGCGAGCTTCTGCCATCGTCGGGCAAAGTTGTTGGGAGAGGAACAAGTCTGACCGGTCCCACCCGTCAGTGATACATGCCGAGCGACTGACGTCCGGGTCCCACGGTCCAGTGAGAGCGAGCGCGAGACGCGCGGCTGCCGGTGGGTCCTAAGTATCGGCGCTCATCCGTTAGCTGGGCAACGCTTACCAGGGAATGACGAGGCAGGCCCGCATGACAGTGACGCCATCCGAACGGTGCGGAAAGAGGAAGACGACTGCGCGTGGTGGATCAAGGTGGGCCGGGAACGAAGAAATGGGTCCAAACGGCGTTTTATTTTATTTTTCTATCTTTTTATTTTCCTTTCTCTTTTTTTCCAGATTCAACTTCCATTTCAAATTTAAATTCCAATTTTCATGGCAAATTTTTCTTCACATTTATAGGTTCAATATTTTTGAACATAGTATGGATAAATTTTATTTATTTTGTTTTGTATAGTAATTCTCTCTTTCTATATTATCTCCAATTTTCCTAATTTGCACTTTTGAGTTAAATCCAAATTCTCATCTTATTATTATATTTTTACCCATCTTACTATTTTATTAAATGTACAAACAAACCAAGCCGCAACATGATGCACTATTCTTTTATTTAGTATATTTATTGGTAGTCAGGGTGACCCCACGATTTGAATATGTAAAAATGAGAAAAATAACACAAGTGGTCCAATAACCTTTTTTATTTACCAATTCTTGTACATCCTATTCCTCCCACTATTTGGGTATTACAAATCCTACCCCCTTACAAAGAATCTCGTCCTCGAGATTTAGGAAGGACTAGGAAAGAGGTGGGGAAAATCTACTCATAGTTCTTCTTCTCTTTCCTATGTAGCCTCATCTTCTCCATGATGGCTCCATTGTACTTTGCACATCTTTATCACTCTACTCCTTGTGACACGAGTCAAAGTATCAAGAATCTTGATAGGATACTCAATATAAGTTAGATCGTCTTGAACACTAAGATCCTCCACAGGTAGTTGCTCTTCAGGTACCCTGAGACACTTCTTCAATTGTGATACATGGAAAACATCATGTACATCTGCAAGATGATCGGGTAGTTCCAGTTGATATGCAACTTCTCCCACTCGTTTTAGGATCAAGAAGGGTCCAATGAAGCGAGGAGAAGTTGATTGGTGACACCTTCAAATATACGTGATCACCCACCTTAAACTCTAATAATCTTCTCCGGGTATCCACATAGCTTTTCTGCCTTGACTGTGCAGTTCCCAAATTCTCCCTTATTTGTCGGACTTGTTCTTCTGCTTCTTGTATAATTTCATGTCCAAAGAACTGCCTTTCACCTGTTTGATCCCAATACAGTGGAGTCCTGCACTTTCTGCCATACAAAGCCTGAAACGGGGACATCTTCAAACTAGCATGGTAGCTATTATTGTAAGAGAACTCCGCGTACGACAAACTCTTATCCCAACTACCACCATGTTTAAGAGCACAAGCTCTTAACATATCCTCTAGTACTTGGTTGGTCCTCTCGGTCTGCCCATCAGTTTGAGGATGGTAGGCCGAACTAAAATTCAATCTTGTATCCAAGCACTCGTGCAACTTCTGCCAATACCGAGAAGTAAATTGTGATCCCCGGTCTGACACAATCTTCTTAGGCACACCATGTAAGCATACAATCTGTGCCATGTACAACTCTGCTAGTTTGGCTCCTGAATACATGGTCTTCACTGGAATAAAATGGGCTACTTTAGTTTGCCTGTCCACAATCACCCATATAGAGTCAAACCCAGAAGATGTGCGGGGTAGACCCATAATGAAGTCTATTCCAATCTCTTCCCATTTCCACTCAGGTATCTTAAGCGGGTGCAGTAAACCAGCAGGTCTTTGATGTCCGCTTTCACCCTCTGGCAAACATCACATAGTGCTACATGTGAAGCAACATCCTTCTTTAGTCCATACCACCAATACTTCTGCTTCAAGTCCTGGTACATCTTAGTACTACCAGGGTGTATGGAGTAAACTGAGTCATGTGCCTCCTTCAATATGGTTTCATGAAGACTATCGATATCAGGAACACAAATCCGGTTCATGAACCATATCGTGCCCTGCTCATCTTTCGTGAAATCTGGGCCTCTATCTTCAGTTATCAGATCTTTAATCTCTTGAATTTTGGCATCACCGATCTGACCCTTTCGTATTTCATGCTCTAAGGTAGGTTCCACTTCTGTGGTAATTCCTTCAGTATGAGCAACTATTCCTAGATTGAGCCTCTCAAAATCTTCTGCTAACTCATTGGGTAACTGGGTGACAATAGCTGCATGGACATGCTCCTTCCGACTCAAGGCATCCGCACCAGATTCGCCTTGCTCGGATTATAGTGATTTTCCAGGTCATAATCCTTGATGAGCTCCAACCATCGGCGTTGCCTAAGGTTGAGATCCTTCTGAGTGAAGATGTATTTTAAGCTCTTGTGATAAATACTCTGATTTTATTGTGACATTTATCTCTATACACTCTGTTATTATATATGTTTTCTTCTTTGACGCATGTATGAGATGCACCCGACTTTGTCCCTTAAATCCGGGCGTGACAGGTCAGCTCTGGCTGGTGGAGGATTTGGAGGATTCATCTATTCTTCTTGTTGTTGTGGTTGTCTAAATATCCTCCGACTGTGTTGATTGAGGGGTAGATCAATTCCTCCTCCCTTCCTGGTATTGACCATCTAAGTTAGAAGTGCATGGTAAGAAAGAAAGAATTGTAGGCAAGGTGAGTAATTACGAGGCATGTTACTTTGGGGGATTTATTAGCTAAGTGTGTCACCTACTAAAGCTAATACATTACTTGGTGGTACATGCTAAAATGCCCTGCTATACTGATTAAATCAATCAAAGAAGCAAATCAAGCATTTATCATAAGAACAATCAACCAACATTTTAAATAGAGAAAATATTTTTTAAAATTTTGTCTTGGGTCTCCTATCTCTTTAGAGGGTCATGGATGTAGGATTTCAAAGTGTGAGATCCTCCTTGTCTTAGAATAGAAAAGTTAAGAATAATCATAGTAGAACAGTAGAAGGTGAGACAGGATCAAGAAAAGTATAGAAAGAATCAGAGTAAGGTAAGTAGGTAAAGGTTTTGTCCATTTCTATCTAGGTTTCGTCCTACAGTCAACATTTCCTCTGATACCACTTCTGTCACACCCGGATTTTAGGGATAAAGTCGGGTGCGTCTCATATGTGCGCCGAGGAAGAACACATATAATAACAGAATGCATAGAGATAAATGTCATAAGTATCATAAATGTACTTATTACATAGCGGAAGTCTTACAAAAAATGATAAATATAAATCGAACTAAATATTATTTTCCTGGCGCCACAAAGCTGACTAGGAGATGCCACCTATATCAAGTCGAACTCCTCGTTGTGTGGCTCCTCTTGAACCACCTGTTCTTCTCCTGTGGGGGTGTGAGACAGCAAGGGTGAGCTCACATACGTTCATAGCTCAACAAGTTGTGGGGAATAATGTGCATGAACTCACCAAAGCTCGGAGTTCATGTGAACTGTAAGGCTGATCAGCAAAATAAAGGTTGAAGCTGAGCAATGCTTTTATAAGTTAGTCAAAATTTTATTAGCAGTTACTAAGTGTAAGTAAATACCAAACCATAGTAATAATAAATAAAAGTAATGATAAAATAATCCCAATGCAATGCAAATGACAAATTGAATTTAATTCCATAAATTAATCATGTGAGGGTCCGAGCTGCTCATGACCGTAAGCACGGCTAGTATACCAGTTTTACACTCTGCAGAGGTTGCACATCTTTACCCACAAGTCATGTTACCATCTGACAAGAGAAGGCCACTCCCATACACCTCTACCGAGGATGCGAGGTAGGGTAACACTACGAGGCCTTTACAAAGTTCCACTAGCTTCAGAAAACCCGCTACAGTTTATAGGAAGCTCCAATGCAGGGATCCCTCGCCTGACTGCCATCGCAGCAAAATCAACACAAGGACCTCCCTACATTGACCACTCCCCTACTGCCCTTGACCCTTTTGGGTAAGGTAGTCATCCACTAGCTTTCCTAAGTAATCAGCCAAGGGCGTCCCATACCACCCTTGTGGTAGCACTGTTTTCCTAGGTGGTCACTCCATGTTCCAATTAACATAATGATCTTAACATGAATAGTAATAATAAACTGATAATAAAAGTGTGATCATGAATATTTTATCTCCATACCCAAAACCACATAAAGCAATAGCAAGTACTACCCAAAAAGTTTAGTGGAGTCAAGGTATAAAGATAATCAAACTAGGGTAACACCTAGAACGGTTGAGTACTTCTTCTTAATCATACGGGTCACTATGACCCCGCAAGGATCACCACACAATTAGGTGTCTCTTGCTTGCTTTACAAAACACTTGGAAAGATTGGAAGGTGAAGAAGAAAGCGACCAAGCAACAAGAGCAACAAAAGAAACACTAGTCACCCTCTCTCAAGTCACTAAACACTTTTGATCACTTCACTTGATTTTGGAACTTGGAGAGGATTGAAGGCTTTGATTGTGTCTTTGGAGTGTATTCTTTGCTCTTTTATTGAATGAAGAGAGTGGGATAGTTGGTTGGCTTGAATGGTGGTGGTTGGGAGTATTTATAGCCCCAACCATTATTCTAGCCGTTGGTTGACTGCTCTGTCGATGGGCACACCGGACAGTCTGGTGGTGCACCGGACACTCCACTGTTCACTGTCCGGTGAGTGCCACATCAGCCGACCGCTGGGGTTTGGAGCTGTTGACCGTTGAAGACTTCTGTCCTTTTGGTGCACCGGACAGTCCGGTGGCATACCGGACAGTTCGGTGCGATTTGACATCGCAGACAGTCTTCTAACCTCTGACGGTCAAACTACTGCGCAGTCAACCGTTGTCGAAGTTGACCGTTGCTCCATGGTCTCACCAGACAGTCTGGTGGCACACCGGACAGTCTCGTGATTTTTAGTGGACAAGCGCTGAGAAAACCCAAGAGCGACCAGTTCACGGAGTGCTTCAGCCAGGGCACCGGGCATTGTCCGATGCACATCGGACAGTCCGGTCCGCCACTGGCTGTAGCAAGTTTGTTTGCTCCAAACTTGTAGAATTGTCTCGCGGTCATTTTCTTTGTATGTGTATGTGAACTTTATGCACCTTAGAAAAACAACAACTAGGCAAACTAGTTAGTCCACATGGTTTGTGATGGACGTCAAACACCAAAATCGATTATAGGAATTGTTGAGGCCATTTCTCTTTCAATCTCCCCCTTTTTGGTGATTTTTGCCAACACAAACCAAAGAAGATATAAAATGTAGAAGTGTAACTGGTTTGCATTTTGGCAAAAGTGCATAAGTTACTATGAAATGAAAGCAGTTCTAAGCATATATGGTTGTTTTGATATATTTAACATTTTGGACCACATTTGCACCACTTAGTTTTTGCAAATCTTTTGGAAAGTCTTTTCAAATTCTTTTGGAAAGCCAATGGTATAAGAATATGATTTCTAAAAGCATTTTCAAGTTTTTGAAAATTCTCCCTCTGTTTCAAATGCTTTTCCTTTGGAATTAGTCAATGGTATAAGAATATGATTTCTAAAAGCGTTTTCAAGTTTTTGAAAATTCTCCCCCTGTTTCAAATGCTTTTCCTTTTGCTAAATAAAAGCTCCCTCAGAAGTTCTCCCCTTAGCTGTCAAGAGGGTTTTTGCAAAAGCCTACTAATTTCTCCCCATTTTTAATTTCTCTCCCTTTTTTGAAAAGGTTTTTTTTAAACAGGTGGTGGTGCGGTCCTTTTGCTTTGGCCTATTAATTTCTCCCCCTTTGGCATTAAGTGCCAAAAACGAAGAAAACTAGATGCCTTTACAAGAAAGATATGAAAGTAAATATATGAGTAGGGCAAAGGATATATGATACCGACAGAGTTGTAGTGGAAACCTTGCCTTTGCCTATTACTCCATTTCCCTTTCAATCTAAGACTAAGCATAGAAATACTCTTGGAAACACATTAGTCTTAGCTTTAGCACAAGAAGAATAAGAAATATGCATTTGTACCAAATGAAAGAGACATGATCAAAGGTATAAAATGTGCAATGTGTGCATGTTTTCAATCAAAGTTCTAAGAATTTAAGACATTTAGTTCATTCCTAAGCTTGCTAAAAGTCTTTTCATCCCGGGGCTTGGTGAAGATATCGGCTAATTGGTTGTGGGTGCTAACATAGGCAATTTCGATATCCCCCTTTTGTTGGTGATCTATTAGAAAGTAATACCGAATGTCTATGTGCTTAGTGCGGCTGTGTTCAACGGGATTATCCGCCATGGGGATTGCACTCTCATTATCACATAGGAGAGTGACTTTGCTCAATATGTAGCCATAGTCCCTATGGGTTTGCCTCATCTAGAGTAATTGTGCACAACAATGTCCTGCAACAATATACTCGGCTTCGGCGGTAGATAGAGCTACTGAATTTTGATTCTTTGAAGCCCAAGGCACCAGGGATCTCCCCAGAAACAGACAAGTCCCAGATGTACTCTTTCTATCAATTTTACATCCGGCATAATCGGCATCGGAATACCCAATTAGATCAAAGGTAGATCCCTTGGGGTACCATATCCCAAACTTAGGAGTGTAACCTAAATATCTCATGATTCTTTTCACGGTCCTAAGGTGAACTTCCTTAGGATTAGCCTGGAACTTTGCTCACATGCATACTGAAATCATAATATCTGGTCTTGAAGCACATAAATAGAGTAAAGATCCTATCATCGACCAGTATACCTTTTGATCTACAGACTTACCTCCCGTGTCGAGGTCGAGATGCCCATTTGTTCCCATGGGAGTCTTGATGGGTTTGGCATTCTTCATTCCAAACTTCTTGAGTATATCTTGAATGTACTTAGTTTGGCAGATGAAGGTGCCCTCTTGGAGTTGCTTGATTTGGAATCCAAGAAAATACTTCAACTCCCCCATCATAGACATCTCAAATTTCTGTATCATAATCCTACTAAACTCTTCACAAGATGACTTGTTAGTAGACTCAAAGATAATATCATCAACATAAATTTGGCATATAAATAAGTCTTTGAAAATTGTTTAGTGAAGAGAGTAGGGTCAGCTTTCCTGACTTTAAATCCATTAGTGAGAAGAAAGTCTCTTTGGCATTCATAACATGCTCTTGGGGCTTGTTTGAGCCCATAAAGGGCCTTTGAGAGCTTATAAACATGTGTAGGATACTCACTATCTTCAAAGCCGGAGGTTGCTCAGCATACACCTCTTCCTTGATAGGGCCATTAAGGAAGGCACTTTTCACGTCCATTTGATACAACTTAAAGCCATGGTAAGTAGCATAGGCAAGTAATATGCGAATTGACTCAAGCCTAGCTATGGGTGCATAGGTTTCATCAAAATCCAAACCTTCGACTTTTGAATATCCTTTGGCAACAAGTCGGGCTTTGTTCCTAGTCACCACACAATGCTCATCTTGTTTGTTGCGGAATACCCACTTGGTACCTACAACATTTTGGTTAGGACGTGGAACTAAATGCCATACCTCATTGCTTGTGAAGTTGTTGAGCTCCTCTTGCATTGCCACCACCCAGTATGGATCTCTTAGTGCATCCTCTATCCTGTATGGCTCAATAGAAGACACAAAAGAGTAATGTTCACAAAAATGAGCAACTCAAGATCGAGTGGTTACCTCCTTGTGGATGTCACCAAGAATGGAGTTGACGGGGTGATCTCTTTGAATTGCTTCGTGGACTCTTGGGTGCGGTGGTCTTTGATCATGAATATCTTGATCATCTTCCTTGTCTTAATCATCTTCATCTCCCCATTGATCAATGTCCTCCTCTTGAGGTGGCTCATCGTCTTGATCTTGATCCTCTTCCTCTTGAGCCATTTCCTCATCTTGAGTTGGTGGAGATGCTTGTATGGAAGATGATGGTTGATCTTTTGCTTGTGAAGGCTCTTCGGATTCTTTTGGACACACATCTCCAATGGACATGTTCCTTAGCACGACGCATGGAGCCTATTCATCATCTAATTCATCAAGATCAATTTGCTCCACTTAGGAGCCATTAGTCTCATCAAACACAATGTACAAGAAACTTCAACTAATCCAGTGGACTTGTTGAAGACTCTATATGCCTTGTGTTTGAGTCATAACAAAGTAAAAAGCCTTCTACTGCTTTAGGAGCAAATTTTGAATTTCTACCTCTTTTAATAAGAATAAAGCATTTGCTCCCAAAAACACTAAAATAAGAAACATTGGGCTTTTTACCGGTGAGGAGTTCATATGATGTTTCTTGATGATTCGATGAAGGTAGAGTCGATTGATGGAGTAGCAAGCGATGTTAATCGCCTCCGCCCAAAATCGATCTGGTGTCTTGTACTCATCAAGCATGGTCCTCACCATATCCAAGAGAGTTCTATTCTTTCTCTCCACAACATCGTTTTGTTGAGGTGTGTAGGGAGAAGAGAACTCATGCTTGATGCCCTCCTCCTCAAAAAATCCTTCAATTTGAGAGTTGTTGAACTCTGTTCCATTATCACTTCTAATCTTTTTGATTCTCAATCCAAAGTCACTTTGAGCCCGTCTCAAGAATCTCTTTAAGGTCTCTTGGGTTTGAGATTTTTCCTACAAAAAGAACACCCAAGTGAAGCGAGAATAATCATCCACAATTACAAGACAATACTTACTCCCGTTGATGCTTATGTAAGCAATCGAGTCGAATAAATCCATGTGGAGTAGTTCAAGCGGCCTCTCGGTCGTCATGATGTTCTTGTGTGGATGATGAACTCCAACCTACTTCCCTGCTTGACATGCACTACAAATCCTGCCTTTCTCAAAATGAACATTTGTTAGTCCTAAAATGTGTTCCCCTTTAGAAGCTTGTGAAGATTCTTCATCCCAACATGAGCAAATCGGCGAAGCCAGAGCCAACCCATGTTAGTCTTAGCATTTAAGCAAGTGTCTAGTTCAGCATTGTTATCATTGAAATCAACTAAATATAGCTGACCATCTAACACTCCCTTAAAATCTATTGAATCATCACTTCTTCTAAAGATAGTAACACCAACATTAGTAAATAGACAGTTGTAACCCATTTTACATAATTGAGAAACAGAAAGCAAGTTGTAATCTAAAGAATCTACAAGAAAAACATTAGAAATGGAATGGTCAGGATAATATCTATTTACCCAAACCTTTGACCAAACCTTGATTTCCATCCCCAAATATGTTTGCTCTTTGGGGATCATCATTTTTCTCATATGAGGAGAACATCCTTTTCTCCCCTGTCATGTGGTTTGTGCACCCACTATCGATTATCCAACTTGTCCCGCCGGATGCATAAACCTACAAAACAATTTTATGCCATGTTCATAGGTACCCAAACGGTCTGGGTCTAATCACATTAGAAACAAGCACCTTGGGTACCCAAACACAAGTCTTTGGGCTCTTGTGTTTGCCCCCAACATATTTGGCAACTACCTTGCCTGATTTGTTAGTAAGCACAAAAGATGCATCAAAAGTATAAAATGAAATGCTATGTTCATTTGATGCATTAACAATCTTTTTCTTAGGCATTTTGATATGAGTTGTATGCATAGAACTAGAAGCCTCATTACTATACATCAAAGCATGATGAGAAACAGAATGAGATTTCCTAGCATGAATCTTTCTAATTTTGTGCTCTGGATAGTTTTTAGGATATAAAATGTAACTTTCCCTATCCTGAACCATGCGAGCCTTGCCCTTAGCAAAGTTAGAAAGCTTGTTCCTAGGGGCATTAAGTTTGATTTTGCTTTGGCTCCCTTGTTGGAAACCAATGACATCCTTAATGCCACGACGTCTCCCATTATAAAGATACTACGAGCAAATTTAAATTTTTCATTGTCCAATTCATGCTCGGCAATTTTAGCATTTAATTTAGCTATGTGATCATTTTGTTTTTTTAATCATAGCAAGGTGATCATTCATAACATCCATATTAATATCTCTACATCTAGTGCAAATAGTGACATACTCAATAGTAGATGTATAAACTTTGCAAGCATTCAATTCTTCGATCTTAGCAATTAAACAAGCATTTTTAGTTGTAAGACAAGAAATTGAATCATTGCATACATCTAGCTCTTTAGTCAAGTTTTGGCATTTTTCAACTTCAAGAGCATAAGCATCTTTAAGCTTAACAAATTTTTTATTTTCCTTGACGAGCAAGTCCTCTTGGCATTCCAAGATATCATCCTTCAGCTAATTCATTAATTTTCTTCTTTTGCTCTTTGGTAAGGTTTGCAAAAAGAGAAGTCAAATCATCATCATTATCACTAGAGCTACCCTTATCATCGGAAGTAGTGTATTTGGGGGTATCTCTAGAATGTACCTTCTTCTTTTTGCTATCCTTAGCCATAAGGCATTTGTGGCCGGCGTTTGGGAAGAGAAGGCCTTTATTGACGGTGATGTTGGCGGTGTCCTCGTCAGAGGAGGAGTCGGTGGAGCTCTTGTCAGAGTCCCATTCCTGTCCCATGTGCACCTCACCACCCTTTTTCTTGTTGTAGTATCTCTTCTTTTCCATTTTCTTCTTCCCTTTCTTATCGTCGTCCCTATCACTATCACCTATTTATGAACATTTAGCAATAAAATGACCGGACGTACCACACCTATAGCAAACCCTCTTGGACTGTTTGTAGTCCTTCCCCTTCCTTTGTTTGAGGATTTGCCAGAAACTCTTGATGATAAGAGCCATCTCCTCGTTGTCAAGCTTGGAGGCATCAATTGGGAGCCTACTTGTTGGTGTAGATTCTTCCTTATTTTCTTCAGTTGCCTTGAATGCAAGGGGTTGCGCCTCGGGTGTGGAAGTGGTGCCTTGCTCCAAGTTGACAATATGTTTGGAGTCTTTGATCATAAGTTCAAAGCTCACAAACTTGCCAATATCTCCGGAGACATCTGCTTATATCTAGGATCTCCACAAATTAATTATACTTGAGTGGGATTACGAAAGACAAGAGATCTTAGAATAACCTTGACCATTTCATGGTCATCCCACTTGGTGCTTCTGAGGTTGCGGACTTGGTTGACCATCGTCTTGAGCCGGTTGTACATTGCTTGTGGCTCTTCTCCTTTGTTGAGGACGAATCGACCGAGTTCTCCCTCGGTCATTTTGCGCTTGGTGATTTTGGTCACCTCATCCCCTTCATGTGTCGTCTTGAGGACGTCCCAAATTTCTTTGGCACTCCTTAACCCTCTCACCCTGTTGTAATCCTCTCGACACAAGGAAGCAAGGAGTATAGTGGTGACTTGGGAATTGAAGTGCCTTATTTGGGTGGCCTCATCGGAGTCGTAGTCCTCGTCGCCTACATGTGGTGCATGCGCTCCAAACTCAACAATATACCAAATACTTTCTTGGAGTGAGGTTAGATGGTGCCTCATTTTATCACTCCACATACAATAATCTTTACCATCAAAATATGGTGGTTTGACTAGGGGAATGGAAAGTAAAGGACCACGTTTAGGAATGCGAGGATAGTGAAGAGGCATCTTACTATATTTCTTATGCTCTTGGCGCTTCGAAGATGTGGACTCGGCGTCAGAGGTTGAGGGTGAGGAAGAATCGGTCTCGTAGTAGAGCACTTTCTTCATCTTATTTTTCTTCTTGTCACCCTTCCTATGTGACTTGATGGAGCCAGCGGATTCCTCCTTGTGCTCCTTTTACTTGTCGTCGGCCTCCTTCGATGGAGTCCTTTCATCGTTCTTCTTTTCCGATGATCCAGGCTTTTCTCTAGTGACCATCTCCCTTTTGGCATGTTCTCCCAACATCACTTTGAGTTGTTAGACTCTAATGAAGTACTAGGCTCTGATACCAATTGAAAGTCGCCTAGAGGGGGTGAATAGGCGAAATCTGAAAATTATAAACATTGAACACGCACTTCACCCGGGGTTAGGGTTAGAAATAAATAGTAGTGAAATCGAAGTGCAGAAGATAGTTCCTCTTGCTATGAGTTGCTCAATCAATGCGGATAACTTTGGGAGCAAACTCAAAACAATGTGAGCAAGAGAACTTTAAAGAGAGAGGAGAGGGAAGAAACAAATCAAATGATGAGCATCAACACAAGTGGACATGGCGATTTGTTTTCTGAGGTTCGGTTCCAAAGAACTTACTCTCCGTTGAGGAGGCCACAAAGGCTGGGTCTATTTCAACCCTTTCCCTCTCTCAATCGGTCACCTAGACCGGTCGAGTGCTTCTTCTTAATCACACGGGTCACTAATACCCCACAAGGATCACCACACAATTAGGTGTCTCTTGCTTGCTTTACAAAACACTTGGAAAGATTAGAAGGTGAAGAAGAAAGCAACCAAGCAACAAGAGCAACAAAAGAAACAAAACTCACTAAACACTTTTGATCACTTGACTTGATTTTAGAACTTAGAGAGGATTGAAGGCTTTGATTGTGTCTTTGGAGTGTATTCTTTGCTCTTGTATTGAATGAAGAGAGTGGGATGCTTGGATGGCTTGAATGGTGGTGGTTCAGGGGTATTTATAGCCCCAACCACTATTCTAGCTGTTGGTTGACTGCTCTGTAGATGGGCACACCGAACAGTCCGGTCGTGCACCAGACACACCACTGTTCACTGTCGGGTGAGTGCCACGTCAACCGACTATTGGGGTTTGGAGCTATTGACCGTTGAAGACTTATGTCCTTTTGGTGCACCGGACAGTCCGGTGCGATCGGACATCGCAGACATTCTTCTGACCCCTGACGGTAAGACTGCTGCGCAGTTGACCGTTGGCGAAGTTGACCGTTGCTCCGTGGTCTCACTGGATAGTCCGGTGATTTTTAGTGGACAAGCGCTGAGAAACAACGAGAGTGGCCAGTTTCACGTAGTGCTTTAGCCAGGGCACCGAGCACTGTCTGGTGCACACCGGACAGTCCGGTGCGCCACTGGCTGCAGCAAGTCGTTTGCTCCAAACTTGTAGAATTGTCTCGCAGTCATTTTCTTTGTATGTGTATGTGAACTTTATGCACCTGAGAAAAACAACAACTAGGCAAACTAGTTAGTCCACATGGTTTGTGATGGACGTCAAACACCAAAATCGATTATAGGAAATGTTGAGGCCATTTCCCTTTCATAAGGTTTTGCCTAAGTATTGTTATCTCTACTGCAAATCAGAATTTTGCAACCTAAATTCTAGTCCTACCAACAAGCCTATATTCTAAGCTAAGAATGGTAAAGATCACGACTTAAGTAAACAATAAATGTGGAAGCTTAAGAGTGGTAGAGAATGCAAACTCCCATAGACGCGCTGGTATTTTAACTGAGGTATCAAGAATAGTACAAGGTTATTACTAATCCTTATTGGTGCCCCTAAGCAAAGAGAAGCCCACGCGAGGGCCAAGCACCTCGAACAGGTAACTCCGTTGAGAGTTGCGAGACTTTTTCATGCACAAGCGGTGCTCCTCTTCGGGAACCTCTCGGACGCTCCCCACTGTCTTCACTATCGAGTTTCCGACCGAAATGCCATGGGCCTCATTTTCTCTGGTACATGATGGTGGCTACACCACAAACACGGTCGGTGTGGTCTTGCAAGACTTTGCCCCAATGTACAAATACAATGACTCACGCAAGAGCCAAGGGTGTTTGTGGGTTTTCTAACCTCACTCAATCAACTCGAAACTAACCTAGAGCAAGCGCAATAGTGGTCTAACTAACCTAAGCATTCTGCAAAGCACCTGTGCAAAGAACCAAGTGATTCTACCAAGAACATGAATATATGGAGCTATGGAAATGTGTTTCAACTCTCTAGATTTTTTCTTGTGCTCTGTCAGGTAAAAGATCCCAGGCCCTTGGGGCCACCGATAAGAGAGAGCATGGGAGAAGGACCTCCGGACTACCGGGGTCCATCGGTCAGCAGGAGGGTAAGGGATCTGTGTACCCTGGAAAGCACCTGCCCCCAGATAAACCACAAGCCATCGAGCCCAAAGTCAGACGAGGTGGAGCTAGAGAGAGAGGCTAGACAAACCGAAAGAAAGCCACTCGAGTAGATTCCTTGCCTAGCCCAAGACTAAACCACCGTAAACAACGGGCGCGGTAGTTGGGTCGTTAAACCTCATGCGGACGCTACCCAACATGCATGCTATGCTAGGGAGATGAAGGGACTGAGCACGAGCCAACACGTCAGATTAAAGAAAGATAGAGAAAAAGAAAAGATGGGGAGGCCGAGCATGCGGCTAGGCACATGGCCGTGCAACATGAGTTTTTTTCATACTTTTTCATTTTTTATAAGTATATGAATATATATATTTAAATATTTTGAAAATATATAATAAATTCAGAAATCACGTTCACCTAAATAAAATACCAACTTTCAAAGATAGCTAATTTTATTTTTAGCGCAAGCTCTATTTGTTTAAATAAATTGGGCTACACAAAAATAAATCGAATACAAAAATAAACCTTTGAAATTAATTAACAAACAAAAGACATTCTTTAAAAAATGAATGCATCAAACAATTAAACTTCAAACTTTATTTTTGAAAATAAATATCCCTTCTCTAATGAGTTTAACAACTAAAACTGAATCACTATTAACTAATGGATTTGAGGGGTTACACGCATCAAGTCTTCCTAAGACACAGTGCCCGCAATCCCACCGGTGGCCTCGTCATACCCTTGGATCAGGTCCTCGAAGGATATGGACAATGCGCCTTGAGGGAGCCCCACCATGTTCCGAACATGACCCAGGATGTCTAGTAGACGTTGCACGCGGGTTACCCCACGAGCACGGACGCTACGAGTCAACATGTCGATTTGTTGATGAAGCTCTGCCAGCTCTGCTTCCCACCCTGTTGAGCAACAAAGGCGAGATCAGAACAACCCTAGGGATGAAAGACAATGGAGGGCATGAATCATAGCTTACTTGATGCATAGCATCGACGATGGCTAGGCGCGCTTGCAACCCCCAATGCGGCCGTTGAACGTTCGCAAGACCACACGAGACGCCTCCAGTTGACCTTGTAGCTTAGCCATCGCCAGCAGCGGAAGGGTCTACGACCGAGATCCATTGGGTTGCACATGGCTGGCGAGGAGTGGAGAGGCAACGACTGTCACACCCGGGTTTTAGGGGTCCAAAACTCGGGCGCAAACATAATCACCAGGTGTGCTGTGACCAAGTCTCACACATATGATGAATCATGGCACAGGATCGAATGTCACATATTTACTATATAATAGGAGTTCTATACAAAATAAATAATTACATTATAAGGAGACAATGGTCCAGCAACCCAAAGTTGATTGGGAGACGACGACCTAGACCTCTCACGAACACATCGCAGCATCCTCCATGCGCCTCATCCTGCGGTACCTGTTATTGACCTGTGGGGGTGTGAGATTGCAAGAGTGAGTTCACAAACGTTCATTGCTCAACAAGTTGTGGGGAATAATGTGCATGAAATCGCCAAAGATGGGAGCTCATGTGGAGTGTAAGGCTTACCAACGGAGATGTTGAAGCTGAGCATTGCTTTTAAAGTTGGTCAAAATTTTATTAGCAATTACTAAGTATAAGTAAATACCAACCCAATTAAGTAATAGAACAGAAGTAACAACATCACCTGCGATGCAATGCATATGACATATTGAATTTAGTTCCATAAATTAATTATGTGAGGGTCCGAGCTGCTCATGACCGTGAGCACGGCTAGTATACCAGTTTTACACGCTGTAGAGGTTGCGCATCTTTACCCACAAGTCTTGTTACCCATTTGCCACGGGGTTGTACGGGCCCCATACACCTCTACCAAGGAAGCGAGGCAGGGTAACACTACGAGGCCTTTACAAAGTTCCACTAGCTTCAGAAAACCCGCTACAGTTTATAGGAAGCTCCAATGCAGGGATCCCTCGCCTGACCGCCATCGCAGTAAAATCAACCAAGGACCTCCCCACACTGACCACTCCCCTACAGCCCTTGCCCCTTTTGGGTAAGGTAGTCTTCCACTAGCTTTCCTAATTAATCAGCCAAGGGCGTCCCATTAAACCCTTGTGGTAGCACTGTTTTCCCGGGTGGTCGCTCCATGTTCCAATTAACATAATGATCTTATCATGAACAGTAAATAACAACTGATAACAAAAGTATGAATAATGTGTATCTCAATGCCCCAAATCCACATATAGCACTAGCAAGTACTACCCAAAAAGTTCAGGGGTAAACAAGGCATAAAGATACCTAAACTAGGGTAACCTATTAGGTCCCATCAAAATTAACCTATGCAGATCATTATGATTAATCAGAACATGAGTGGGTAAAAAGAAGTGATCAAGGGCACAACTTGTCTGGGACATGAGATTCCAGGTACCAGGATGATCTTCAGGTGACTCGTAACCTCGCGATAGTCGTAGCAATACAAACAAGCATGGTATAGACAAAATTAACATCACACCAAACATAAGAATAAATTGCGTAATAATAATCTACACGTTGCTACAAGATCGTAAAAACTAGAATCACTAAATTTGGTCCTACAGTTATTAAAATATGAATTTCCGAAGTTATTGCGTACCTACAATAGCATAACTCATGTGAATAATTTTAGTTCATGTTTCATAGCCAAACAAATTTACTAAGTGGTAAACAATATTAAAACAAAATTAATGTCTCTGGAATGACTCAATTTGGAATTAAAATAGATTTAATATGAATTATACAAGTTTCTACCATTTATTTTCTCATTAAAAATTATTTTCCAATTACTTTTACTGGATTTTCTAACTCTCTAGACAGGGCGCATAAATATCAGAAACTACAGGGGCTATCACGCAAAAGATCATAAGACTCAGGATCCCCCCCCCCCCCCGCACTGGACGGCGGGTTGAATTTAGGTTTCTACGGGGTCTTAATTGTAAAACACACTGCCGAAGGTGTACGGGGAAATCAGAGTCGTCCGATTAGAAACAGGCCGACCAGATTGAGCCTAGGCGTTAATGAAGTCGCACGCGCCTACCTACCATTGGATCTTGGATTAGCGGTGCAGATTCAAGGCGCGAAGGGATACGTATCATCAAATCTCGACCGTAACCAGGGATCCGACGACCCAGATCAAACTGCCGCACGCTTTGATCTCCACCGTTCATTAGAAAATTGATGGCCACCGGGTCATCTCCCACCTTACGCCTGCAGCCGAGCCATAGTCGCGGCAGCGAGCTTGGCAGAGCTCGCCATCCGAGCTCAAGACCACGGCCCGAACGCCACTACCCGAAACCTACATGACGACGAACAGTAGAAGAACTCACCCCTGGTGTCGTAGCAAAACCGACCAGATCCCGACCAAGTCGCGACGGCGGTAGCAGAGAAATTCGGTGAGCTCAACCCGGCGCTCCAATCGATCCCCAGGTCACCAGGTTGTCAGCCCCACAAGGCAAGGCCGCAATCCATCATCGGAGCTGCGCAGAAGCTCCCACGACTGAGCCAAACGCAGCGACACCTGATCCTCTCTCTCTATCTCTCTCTCTCATGCGACGAAGCTCTCTGCTCCACGAGGTATCCGCTATGGCTCCATGGTAGTTCGACAATGGGGCGGCACCGCCAAGCTTTATAAGAGGGCAGGAGAGTCCAGATCTGAAAGAAAGGGGGCGGCCGAGGAGGTTCTCCGATGACCACGGCTAGGTTTGTTGCGCTTCCGTCGGTCCCATGGGGTAGTTGGGGGAAGAAGAAGATCCTGCTGGAGCGGGACCACCAGTCGGTCGCCACGAGGAAGACGGATTCGGTTGCGCGGTTGACCAGTTGGTCCCACATGACATATGGACGAGCGGCACGGGCGTCAAGCTCCCAGGAATCGCGCGGACGCATGCATGCGACCGGGGCGAATTGTGGTTGGGCCAGGACGCGGATGAATGGGCCCACGGTGCTGGCAAGGTTTCCCTTTGTTTTAATTCCTTTCCTATTTTGTGTTCCCAATTTCAACTCAAATTCAAATTTCGTTTTAAATTTAATTAGAGTTCAATATTACAGAATTTTTAAGTGCTCAAATAAAAAAATCCAAAATGGATGCAAGTTAAAAAAAATTATTTTATTTCAATTATTTTTAAGAGTTGCTTCATCTATATGGTTTATAAAAGGGACAATAATTAGTTTGAAAGTCTCTCCCTTATTTGCGGCTCCAATTTCGAGCTTTAAGTAATACCAAATTATTAACTCTTATTATATTTTATAGAGGATGTAAGTCTTTATTAGAAGTCATTCTCTTGGAGAAACCATACTTAGCATAGAGTTTCGGTATTACAACGACCCTCCTACACAAGAAGACGCGACCACAGTGGGGCCAGCCCTGACCAGCCTTATGGCCGCGACGGGGTGGCTGATCACATTTGGGGTGCCGTCCTAGGGGCTAGCCCATGACCCCTCGTCCCGGGAAGCCATGGGGGAAGATGAAAGAGAAATGATCTCCCCTCGGGTGCTTGAGCCAGCCATCCTACAGAAGGAGCCATCCTCGAGGAATGATGTACGACGAAGAGTTAAAGGAGCTCCTAGAAACCAGCTACACTTCCCACGTTGGACGACTGTTGGGTCGGCCCTGGTGAGGACACTCCGAGGCGGGACGCTTACCACAATCCATGGTCAGTCAGGGGGTTCCCAAAGGGTTTGAGGCAGGGCAGCCTTCTGGTAGGATGTCGTTTCTAGGATATAGAAAGATGCTGGACAAAGCTGATTGAAGAAAGTGGAAACACCATCTACTTATAGCAATCGACTGGCCCCTGAAAGGCCAATGGCAAGTCTTGTGAATCCTACCAACCCTCTAGACTCAAGCCAGACGTGCCCCGGAGCACGAAACTCAAAATACAGAAGGGCAAACTCCGCCTGCCCCAAAAAAAGCCCCCAAGAGGAGACACTCTCCCCTCGGGGGCTACTATCAAGGAAACGATCGCCGGATCCCGGGGGCCCACCAGTCATAGAGAGCATGGGAGAAGGACCTCCAGACTACTAGGGCACACCAGTCAACAGGAGGGTAAGGGAACCGTCTACCCTGGAAAGCACATTCCCCCAAATAAACCCTAAGGCACCAAGCCTAGGGTCGGATGAGGTGGAGCTAGACAGGGGGCCAAGCAAACCGAAGGGTAGGGATGAAAACGGGACGGGTACCTAGAACGGGTATCGGATATGGGTACCAAAACAGGACGTAATTTCGAATACAGATACGGGTATTTTGTTTGTCGGGACGGATACGAGTATTACCCGGATATTGAACCTCGGATACGGGTAGGATACGGAATCACTAATACCCGGTTAGTACCCGAAAATCCCGGGTCGGATACGGGTACCCGGAATTCGGGTACCCGTTTTTTCTTTTTCTGCATAATATAGTTATAAAATCATAACTTTTACATATGAAATCGGATGAAGATAAAGTTTATATGAAAATTGTAGAGCTTGAAGAGATCTATGACTTTGTAATACATCAATATTTTGTTTAAACAATATTTTATGATTTAATTGTATTTTGATGATTTTCTATGTCAAGAAATTAATAATACTTAAATAGCATCAAAAAATCGTGAAATTTTACGAAGATACAACATATGTCCCTATGTAACCATAAAAAATGTTTGGATCATAAGATCTATAAGATGCCCATGTTTCTTTTCTTTCCCTTTCACTTATTTGTATGAGTTACATGTGAAATTAGTGTAAGTATCCAAGTTTCAACATAATCAGTACTTTACTTTATCATTTTCATATGAGGACTTGAGTTATCTTTATATAAAATGTTTATTAGTTTTTGTAACTTATTTGCAATTTTTTAGTGAAACTAGAATATTTTATGAATTTTAAATATTGCAGTGTTGGTTCTACAATGTACTTGTGATAAGCAACTTTGAACTGCATGATGTCAATTTTACCGGTTTCCTTTCTTACATCTGATCTATCATATACATGATTATGTATTGCTTAACTTATCGATGGTTGGACAATTAATATCATCGGATGAACTACCCGACAATTATCCGGTACCTACCCGAGTAGTATCCGTTATCCGTTTCTTACCCGTCCGAATTATTACCAGGTCCCGTCCTGTATCCGTCCCGAATCTTAACTACCCGTATCCGGTCTCGTATCCGAGAGAAATACATTAGGGTAGGATACGGGATGACCCTGTATCCGGCTGTATCCGTCCCATTTTCATCCCTACCGAAGGGAAGCCACTCGAGTGAATTCCTCGCCTGGCCCGAGGCTGACCCACCATAAATGGCTGGCCCCATTAACTACGCCTAGCACCGAGCCACAGTAGAAAATTAGTCTACCTCCCACTCATGACCTGTGAGCCCCATGGCTTGCAGCGCACTCATGACCTACGAGCCTCTCAGATTGTAGTGCACTCATAAACTACCAAGACTAGGCATGAGTGCACAGGCCATCTATAGGGCCCACAACACGATAAGCCACATCGAGACCTAGGCTATGGAGGCCAGGGGCCAGCATGGCGTAGAGGTAATAATGAAGGCGCTAGGGCTCCACATCTCCCACAACGTCCATCAAAATGAGCACGAGCAGAAACAACCAGGTGACCAAGGTGTATACAGATAACGCGGCTTCATCAGGGTGAAACACTTAGTTTTACCACATCATAGTGGCTCCTTCTCGAGGAAGCCATAGGTGGCCGACCCCCACCCCTTGGCATATAAAAGGAGGAGGTCGGTAATGAACGAAAGGGGCTCGAGTCTCAGAACTCTGGACCAACACTCGACGGAAGATGACCACATGCACTAGACGAGACCTAAAGACCTAGAGACCGGAGCCAAGGCTTAGTGTAGGACTCTAGTTCCGTAGTTTTAGGTCCGCCCACGCATAAGAGACTAGGGTGCTCTTCCTCTCTCCCTCTTGCCCGCTTGTAACCCCTACTATGAGCCTTGAGTAACAATGGTGCCAGTAGTGCGAGCCACCGAAGACTGGTTGTAGGGACGTTCCGCTTGAACCAATATAAACCTTGCGCCCACCGAGAATACCGTCCAGAGCCTAGAACGTGCACATACAAATTTACTTGTCGGAGTGGAGGTTCGAAACATCGAAAGGCTCTGACACTTGAGAATGCCTGGTTGGGAGGTTTATATAGAGTCCCTACCCCAAAGTAGTCATTTCAGGAAAGCAGCTTTCCTGTGTCACACCCGGATTTAAGGGCGAATCCAGGCGAGAATCAAATGTGTGCTAGGATCAAGTCTCACACATATGATAACTCATGATACAGAAATGAATGTCACACCTCTACTATATAATAGGAGTTCTGTACAAAATAGCTAAATAAATACATCATATGAAGACAACTATCTCGCAACCATAGTTGACTAGGAGACAACGACCTAGACCTCTCACGAACTCATCGCGACCTCCTTCAAGCTCCTCATTTTGTGGTACCTGTTCTTAACCTGCGGGGATGTGACTATAGCAAGGGTGAGCTCACATACGTTCATCGCTTAACAAGTTGTGAGGAATAATGTGCATGAGCTCACTTACGGTGGGGATCATGTGAAGTGTGAGGCTTACCAAAGAAGATGGTTAAAGCTGGGCGTTGCTTTTAAAGTTGGTCAGAGTTTTATTAGCAGTTACTAAGTATAAGTAGATGTCAACCTAATTAAATAAGATATCACAATTAATAATGACACCACAATGCAATGCATATGACAGATTAAGTTTAGTTTCATAAGTTAATCATGCGAGAGTCCTGAGTCGCTCTTGACCGTGAGCACGGCTGATATACCAGTTTTACACTCTGCAGAGGTTGTGCATCTTTACCCACAAGACGTGTTTCCCATTTAGCCAGGTGTTGGGACCATGCTTCGTCGCCGAAGGTCCTGCAGAAAGAGACAGCTTCGGCTGAAGCTGCCCGTACGTGACGTCGAAGGTATCATTCATGAAGCTTCGGTAATACAACATATCCGAAGGTGAAGGGACGAACCGACTTAAAGATAGACTGACCTTTTAGTCCATAAAGGTCTGAGTCAATGTTGTAAACTTTTATGAGGGGCATGATTGTAATTCCTCACAGGCTGTGTCCTGTGCCTATAAATAGTGAACAGTATTCCTTTACTGTTCACGCATTCCTGCAATTGCAATCGCATCACTCGGAAATTATTCTTTGCCAAGGCAGAGGTATAAATGTATCTAATATTTGAATACATCAAGTTTGTATAATATGAAAATGATGTTGTTCATTTATAATTTACTTGTCGTTAATACTTCATATCTCGCATTATTTTATACAATCTCTGAGAGTTCAATTACGAAGATTCAACCTTCGTAATTGTACCATCTTTAACCTTCGTCCGAAGTTCATTAAATCCTTAAGGAAATAATGCTTCAGCGGACGAAGGGCATTAACATTTAACATTTTATGTTGCCTTGTTCTTAATTCATAGTATTTGAGAACGAGTCCCCAACATTGGCGCCCACCTCCGGTGAACTCACTTCCACTTTTCTGAGCTGATGGCTTCGTTCAATATTCAAGCTGGAGCTGCTTCGGTTCCGAAGCTGGTACTCCCGATAACAGGCGGTTCATGTTCAGAGCCAGCCAACAAGAAGCAGAAGAAGGAAGCACAGAGAAGGGTACAACATGTCGGGGTGCAAGGACCCTTCATCAAGTCAAGATGGTCTCACATTCCTATTACCTTCTCCCAAGAGGACCTTCAACTCAAGGATTACCCACACAATGATGTTATGGTTATCTCTTGTGTTATCAAAGGATTTCTGGTCCACAATGTTTTGGTTGATACAGGCAGTGCAGCTGATATCATATTTGCTAAGGCCTTCAGACAGATGCAAGAGCCCGAAGATAAAATTCTTGATGCCACACATCCCCTCTGCGGCTTCGGAGGAAGGCAGATTGTAGCACTCGGCAAAATCTCAATGTCAGTGGCCTTCGGATTCATCAACAACACAAGGACTGAACAAGTTATGTTTGATATTGTTGACATGGAGTACCCTTACAATGCAATCATTGGTCGTGGTACTCTTAATGCCTTCGAAGCAATTCTGCATCCAGCTTATCTTTGCATGAAGATACCTTCGGACCAAGGGCCCATTGCTATTCATAGAAGTCAAGAAGCTGTCAGAAGGGCCGAAGGAAATTGGACAGACTCAAAAGCAATCCATAATATAGATGGAACTGAAGCTTGTGAGCAATACAACTTCAGAAGGGAAAAGGCTGCTTTGGCTGACCAGCTGAAACCCATGCTCCTATGTGAGGATATAGCAGAGCAGAAGGTGCTATTGGGATCTCAATTGTCCGAAGAGCAGGAGAAAACCTTGATAAGGTTTCTATTCAACAATAAAGATGTTTTTGCTTGGTCAGCTAATGATCTTTGTGGAGTTAACAGGGATGTTATTGAGCATTCGCTCAATGTTGATCCATCCTTCAGGCCCAGAAAGCAGAGGCTTCGGAAAATGTCTGAAGACAAGGCCGAAGGTGCTCGGAATGAAGTGAAAAGACTCCTTAGTGCCGGAGTTATTAGAGAAGTAAAATACCCAGAATGGTTGGCTAACACTGTTATGGTGAAGAAGGCCAATGGTAAATGGAGAATGTGTATCGATTTTACTGACCTCAATAAAGCCTGTCCGAAGGACGAGTTTCCATTGCCAAGGATAGATTCCTTAGTTGATGCAGCAGCTTCATCAGAGCTTATGAGTTTGCTGGATTGCTATTCAGGCTATCATCAAATATGGATGAAGAAGGAAGATGAACCGAAAACCAGCTTCATAACCCCTAGTGGGACATATTGCTACCTTCGGATGCCTGAGGGGCTTAAAAATGCCGGAGGAAGTTTCAGCAGAATGACAGCGAAGGTCCTTCACTCTCAGATAGGAAGGAATGTGCTAACTTATGTTGATGATATCATTGTAAAAAGCACGAAGCAAGATAACCACATTGCTGATTTGCAGGAGACCTTCGCTAATTTTAGACAGGCTGGTCTAAAATTGAATCCAGAAAAATGTGTCTTCGGAGTAAAGAAGGGGAAATTTCTCGGTTGCCTAGTCTCAACAAAGGGAATCGAGGCTAATCCAAGCAAAATCGAAGCTATACTTCGAATGGAACCACCAAGTACAAAAAAGGGGGCTCAAAGATTGACAGGAAGGCTAGCGTCTCTCAATAGATTCATATCTAGATCAGCAGAGAGAAACTTACCATTCTTCGAAGTGCTGAAGACAGTCGAAGTCTTTCAATGGGGACCAATCCAGCAGAAGGCCTTCGAAGCGCTGAAGCAGTATTTGATAGATCTAACAACATTAACTCCACCTACGCGAGGGGCTCCTTTGTTATTATATGTGGCAGCTTCGCACTCAGCGGTAAGTGCAGCACTTGTTCAGGAGAAGCTTGAAGGCCAGGTTAAGAGGCAGGCCCCAATATATTTTGTATCCGAGGTTCTTAGTTTATCAAAGAAAAATTATACAGAGTTGGAGAAGGTACTGTATGCTGTCTTGATGGCCTCCAGGAAGCTTCGACACTATTTTCAAGCTTACAACATAATTGTTCCTTCTTCACAACCTCTGAAGGATATTATGAGGAACCGAGAAGCTACTGGAAGGATTGGAAAATGGGCTGCAGAGCTCAATAAATTTTGTATTGATTATGTTCATAGATCTTCGATTCAGTCCCAGGCGTTAGCAGACTTCATTGCTGATTGGACGCCAGGGGCTCAGGAGGAAGAAACAAATAAAGATGTCGAAGCATGGACAGTGTTTTGCGATGGGTCTTGGAGAACCTTCGGAGCAGGAGCGGCTACTGTGTTGGTTTCACCTTCCAAAGTTAAAACTTGTTATGCGGCAAGACTTGATTTTAGTTGCACAAATAACATCGCTGAGTATGAAGCTCTGCTTTTGGGTCTTCGGAAATTAAAGGCAATGGGAATCAGAAGGGCCATTCTTAAAACTGATTCTCAAGTTATTTCTAGTCATATTGACAAAAGTTACAAAGCAAGAGACCCGAAGCTTGAAAAGTATCTAGATACAGTCCGAAGGATTGAGGCTTCCTTCGAAGGTTTCTCTGTCAAAAATATTCCTCGTGGAGAAAATGAATACGCTGATCTATTGGCTAAGTCAGCAGCCCAGGGGCTGCCTATACCTTCGGAAGTATTTTTTGAAACAATAAAAGCACCTTCGGTCGAGCTTCTTGAAAGAGCAATCCTTAGCATATCCCCTGTTTATAGTGAAGATTGGAGAACTGAGATCATCTCTTTCCTTCAGGGTAATTTTCTTTCAGATGACGAAGCTTATAACAGGAGAATAGAAGCAAGAGCTCGACCATATGTCATAATAGAAGGGGAGTTATACAAGCGCGGGGTCTGTTCCCCATTGCTCAAGTGTTTATCCATATCCGAAGGTATAGAATTAATGAAGGACATACATGCAGGTCTGTGTGGATCTCACATTGGATCTAGGCCCTTGCTTGGGAAAGTTTTTCGCCAAGGATTTTATTGGCCAAAGGCAGCTTCAGATGCAGCGGATTTAGTTCAAAAGTGCGAAGGTTGTCAGAAATGTGCAAGAGATCAAAAACAACCTTCGTCATTAACTCAATTAATACAACCCACTTGGCCGTTGCAAAGGTGGGGTCTGGATTTGCTAGGTCCATTACCACCAGCACAGGGGAACTTAAGATATGTTGTGGTGGCAGTGGAATATTTTTCCAAATGGATTGAGGCGAAGCCCTTAGCCACAATAACTTCATTTACTATTCAAAAGTTTTTCTGGCAAAACATTGTTTGTCGCTTCGGAGTGCCGAAGGCTATCACTGTGGATAATGGGACACAGTTTGATTCTGAAGCCTTCAGAGAATTTTGTAATCAAATTGGCACAAAGATCCATTTTGCATCAGTCCGACACCCAGAGTCAAATGGACTTGTCGAAAGAGCCAATGGGATCATAATGACAGGAATAATGAAGTCAATCTTCAATCAGCCCAGGGGAAAGTGGCCAGATGAGTTAATCAAAGTGGTGTGGAGTCATAACACAACCATGTCAAGATCAACAGGCTTTACACCCTTTAAACTATTATTTGGTGACGAAGCAATAACCCCAGAAGAGGCCAAAACATGATCAATAAGGACAATAGCTTCGGCAGAGGGCAAAAACGAAGTTGATTGCTCTGTAGAAAAAGATGCTATTGAAGGTATCAGACTTCAAGCTGTGGAAAACATCAATAAATATCAAGCTGAAACAATAAAATGGCGTGATAGAAAGGTCAAGCTGAAGAACATTGAACCAAGACACTTGGTACTTCGAAGAGTAGCTAACCCTGAAACAGTAGGCAAATTACAGCTGAAGTGGGAGGGCCCCTTTTTGGTAGTATCTTCGTCAAGACCCGGTTCTTACAGATTGAAGGATATGGACGGCAATGAGATTCCTAGATCGTGGAATGCGAATGAGCTTCGGCGATATTATGTTTAGTTCGATGTAATTTTTTATATTCTTTTTTGTGGCACCCTTTTCCTTTCCAAAGGGGGAGAAAGGTTTTTAATGGGGCCACAACATGTAATTTTTCTTCTTCTTATTTCAATTCTATAAGAGCGATATCCCCCAAAAATGTAAATGTAAAAGCTGAAAACGCACCTTCGAGTGCAAAGGAAAAAGAAAAGAAAACAGGGAGAAGCTCAAAAGTCGTTCCTAAGGGAATGCAGAGCTTACAGCGAAAAATAAACGCTGATTCCGCCGAAAGTAAAAGGTGAAGAAGCTCCTAAGGGAGGCTTACAGCGAAAAATAAACGCTGATTGCGCTGAAAGTAAAAGGCGAAGAAGCTCCTAAGGGAGGCTTACAGCGAAAAGTCAACGCTGATACACCGAAAAGTAAACGGTGAAGCCGAAAAGTAAACGGCAAAAAGATTTGTATCATTCTTGAGGGGATGAAGGGTCGTGCTTATGGTTTTTGAACATGTGTCCTAATATTCATTTGCACATTACATGTCATCATGTCATTTGCATTCATAAACATCCATTTAGACATATATAGAATCATCATCATGCTACACAAAGAAGACAGGTGCTTCAGAAAATAAGGAAAAGATTCGAAGAAAAAAAAATTTATGCTTTGTTGTGTACGAAAAGAAGGGAAGGTGTTTTTCGCCTTCGGCTCAAAAGAGAAGTTTCGTCCACAGCAAAGCAGACTGAATGCGGATAAGGGAGACAGGATATATTACAAGGTATGTACAAATTTACATGAGTTGTTCCATATCTATATTACAAGAGTTTCTCCAAGAATTTTTGCAGGAAAGCACATTATAAGCAACTTTAAGCTTCAGCTAAGGCTTCGTTTTCAGTTTTGTTAAACATCAGCATTGTCAATCTTCAGCTTCGTCATCCTGTATATACCAAACAGCAGAGTAAGAAAGGTACAAATTTCGAAGGAGAAGGTAAAAGTAACAAACATAAGTTTCTTATCGGCTTAAGATGGCTTCGAGCTTCGTCGCCTGCCATTTTCCGCCCGCCACTTACCCAGATCTGGGTCATAAATCTATTTCCGATGCTTCTGGCTAAGCTTGGGATATCTATCAAATCTGAAGCTGACAAGCTGAAGTTTGGTCTGTTCACAATGTTTCCATGCGTGCAGCCAGCCTTCAAAAAAGCAGTAGCTGTGCCCCGAGAAGCTACCAGGGCGCAGAAGTCGGCATGCCCACCAATAACTTCGTCAAGGGCATCAACTTCGCCTTCAATATATTCTAATGTTCTTGGCAGATTTTCAGCTGAAGGTGTAAATTTCGAAGAGCTAGCTCCGACAGAGTGAAACACATCCTTCAGCCGCTAAACACATCGGCTGCCGAAGCTTAAGCATTTCTCCTGAAGTTCTTTAAAGGATTTCTGCAAATTTGAGTATTTATCCACTTCAGTTTTCAGGCTTGCTTCAAGATATTTCTTTTCTTGCTCGAATTTTTCTGATTGTCGGAGCAATTCATTCTTTAATTTGTCATTCTCAGTTTGGACTTCAGCCAAAGAGCCCTCCATGGTCTGAATAACAAAATCCTTCTTTTCTAATGCACCTTCGTGCTCTTTGACCATGATTTCAAGGTCTTGGATTATGAAGTCTTTCTTTTTCAGATTGGCTTCGTGATTTTCAACTTTTTCAGCCAAATCTTGAATGACGGCTTTGTTTTTCTCTTCTTCCAGATCTTGTTGCATTTTTAGAACCTTGCTTAATAATATGCTCTGTCGAAACGATCTTCGTTAGAACACGACCTAAAAGATAGTAATAATAGTAATAAAATAACAAAAATATTCGTTACCTTGAAGTTAGCATAAAGCAAGCTTCCGGCGATGTGGTGTCGTTGATAACGGCACAAGTCAGCTTCCAGCTTCGGCAAGCCAATGCTTTTGGAGAGGGTTCTAACAATTTTGGCCTCGGTGCGGTTCCGAAGGCATCTTAGTTTCCCTTCGTTGACCCCACCAAATAGCATAGCCCCTGATTTATATCCGCAAGATATGGCATATTTTTTCAACTCCTCTTTCTCAGCGTCTGTTAACTCTTGTCCAAGCAAATCTTGAAAGTTAAAATCTCCTTCTTCCGAAATTTCATCAATTTGCTCTTTCCCCTTTTCAGTTGCTGTGCTCACCGCAGCCGCAGTAGCTTCTTCTTCAGCCATTTTCAGGAGTATATTGTCAATAACCTCAAGTGTGGTTTCCAGGTTCGACTCTTCGGTGGCCCCGGCTTCGGCCCCGGTAGCTTCGGCTTCGCCGGTTTCAGCTTCAGTGGTTTTCATTCCAGTAGCTTCGGCTGCGGCGCCTTCGGCTTCGGCAGTCTCGGCAAAGACAATTTTTGACACCGCCGGTGGCGGCGTCTGATGGATCACATCTGTCACTTGAATAATTCTCCGTTTTTTGGCTTTGCAGGACTTTCTGCTGCCGAAGCTGCCTTGTCCTTCTGAAAAAACTTCGTCAGTTCCAGTGCCAGCGGACTTAGCCTGATAGGCAAGGGTTCAGTCATTACCTTCATAATCTCTTCTACTTCAACAGCAGAAGGAGTAGCAGGAGTATTTTCTTCTCGAACCAGCGTTTCCGGCTCTAGAGATGCACTTTTTCTCTTTTTTGTACTGGCCACCTTCGGTTCAGGGTTTGACTCTTCAGGGCCTAAGTTTTTCAGAATCTTTCTTTTTCTTTTTGGCTACCTTGTCGACCTCTTCGTCAGTAGCGCTGGCAATTCTTTTTCGCTTCGGGCCTCCAGCATCTCCGCCCAGTCGACCATAGTCAGCATATTCAAATCCTATGGCATCAAGCACCCTGTTCAGCCTCCGCTTCGGCCGAGTGCCGAAGGCCGCTGTCATCAGTTGGTCTTCTTTTTTGGAGTAATTACCAAGAATTTCATTACTCATTATTTCAATTGTATCAAGCCATTCTTGGCAGGGTACTTTAAAATATTTCTTGAACTTATAATAGTAGGGCAGTCGGACGAGTTCCCCCTCTTTCTTTTCCCTTTTAAGCTTCGGCATTGTCCACTCTTTCATAGTTGGAAATACCCTGAAGGCCAGAAATTCTTGCACTAAATCTCTAGTGCCAATATGTTCTGCAATAATTTTTAATTCGCCCAGTGCAGCCCAAGTTGGACCTTCTACTGCCATTTTGCATCGGGGTCTTGTTTCTCCGAAGATTAGTTCAAGAGGGCTCTGAACCAGCTTCTCTTTGTCTTCGTCAACTTTGACATAAAACCATTCTGATTTCCAGCCTGCCGGCCATTTGCTCCGGTAGCTGATCATAGGAAACTTCGTGGTTTTCCGATAAGCAAAATTATAGCAACCAAAATTTTCATGCAATCCATCTTTTCTGGCCTTAGTTTGGTAATGCAGCTCATGAACTCGACAGAAGCTGTCGGCAAACGGCTCCACCGCCTGGCTTCGGAGAGCCCAGATATAAACACTAAGCCTGACAATGGCGTTAGGTGTCAGCTGATGAAAATAGATCCCAAACCTTTGCAGCACATCAGAAATCATTCTATTCAAAGGAAACCTCAACCCAGCTTTCAGAAAACTCTTGAAAATAACTATTTCATCCTTTTCTGGCTTCGGGGGTAGTTTCCTCCCCCCCCCCCGAAGCGAAGCAGCTTCTTCTCATTTTCACTGAAATAGCCCGACTTCACCATCTTGGAGAAATCGGCCTTGGTGACAGTCGACTTTCCGAAGTCCAAATGGCTGGGCTTGCTCGGTACGGCGATATGGTAATCATCATCGGAAGCAGCTTCCTCAATGTCTCCTTCCTCCGCTTCGGCAGCAACTTGTTCTGTATCGGCAACAGTCTGTTCTGTTTCGGCGGTGGGGATTTCTTCCGAGGTCACCAACCTGGATCGTCGCATTGCTTAGGAGATAGGAACAGTCTCCGCTCCTTCGGCTTCGCCTCCCTCACGCTCAACTCTAGCGGTAGAGCGCACTCTGGCCATTTAATTCTGAATTTCTTGGGAACTAAAAAACTTTCTCTCCCGAAGCTTTTTCTTCTGACGAAGTAGGCTTTAAACTGGAGCTTCGTCTGATTGCGAGAGTCAAGCTTCGGCTATGGTTAAAAATTTTGGCAGCAAAACAGTACAATAGCAATGAATGTTGTGGTAACTTCACACCTACCCGTCTGTTTATATAGTACTGCAGGTAAGAAGGTGAATCGTCAGGATTTTTACACCAGGCAAACAGCTGCTCACACCCACTGCGCGGTGGAACGCAGAGACCAAATAGTAACCCTGCAGGGTGGGACCGCTACGCGCTCGGAAACTGTATCGTTTCTCGACAACGAGCTCAGGGAAGGTGTTTTTCGGACCTTCGGCTTCCTGAAGCCTAAGAGACTTTTTTCACGGATCAAGCTCGTTACGAAAAACGATCTAGCACCGCGAAGGGGCTACTGTTGGGACCATGCTTCGTCGCCGAAGGTCCTGCAGAAAGAGACAGCTTCGGCTGAAGCTGCCCGTACGTGACGCCGAAGGTATCATTCATGAAGCTTCGGTAATACAACATATCCGAAGGTGAAGGGACGAACTGACTTAAAGATAGAATGACCTTTTAGTCCATAAAGGTCTGAGTCAATGTTGTAAACTTTTATGAGGGGCATGATTGTAATTCCTCATAGGCTGTGTCCTGTGCCTATAAATAGTGAACAGTATTCCTTTACTGTTCACGCATTCCTGCAATTGCAATCGCATCACTCGGAAATTATTCTTTGCCAAGGCAGAGGTATAAATGTATCTAATATTTGAATACATCAAGTTTGTATAATATGAAAATGATGTTGTTCAATTATAATTTACTTGTCGTTAATGCTTCATATCTCGCATTATTTTATACAATCTCTGAGAGTTCAATTACGAAGATTCAACCTTCGTAATTGTACCGTCTTTAACCTTCGTCCGAAGTTCATTAAATCCTTAAGGAAATAATGCTTCAGCGGACGAAGGGCATTGTTGGAGCGAAGGCAGAAACGCCACCCCTCGCTCGAAGTCTCCGCTGCTTAGCCGCTGCTCTGACAGAGACAAAGCAGGCAGGGACACCCTTCGCTTCGATCGGCACCAGACGAAGACCGGCGACGAAGGCATCCCACAGTGCGGCCTCGTCCAGCTCAGAGGCCCACGTGCGATCCGGCCCATTGTAACGGGCCCTGCGTGGCCGCCGCGTGTTACGTGCCTAATTTGTAAAGGCATCCCTGTAATTACAGTCTGTAACCCTGCTTTATGGGAATATTCTGGGGATAACCTAGGTAGCTGAGGGCACATGCGTCCTTAACACAAGGCGCTGGGCGTTCAGGTACCTATAAATACCCCCGCACAGTGCCCGTGAGAGGCCTGGTCAATAGAGCTATTTGCCATCTCACGCGTAGCCCTACTGTCCACACTGTTCACCCCCGTTGGCTTTCTTGCGACTGATAGCAAGTTCCAACATTTGGCGCCCACCGTTCGTGCTACGACAAAACCACCCGCGATGGCACCCAAGAGAGCTAACCCGAAGGCTGACGAGGCTGCGAAGGCAGCACTGCTTGCCGCAAGAAAGGGCAAGGCCCTCGTCCTCACCCAATCCACCCACCAAGAGCCCACTGAAGACAATGTTCCCCGCACCTGCGAAGACGACACCTTCCGCACCTGCGGGCCCGAAGGACAATCGCAGCCGCCCCCAAGCTTCGCCCCACTGGAAGGCGCGGATCTCACCGAGGACGGCGAGGTCCTCGGCGTCTCAACAGAAGAACAGCTACAGCTGCGCGCCCTGCGCCTCAAGAACCGCAATCTCCAGAGGCAGAAAGAGATACTGGAGGCCAAGCGCCAGCGTGTGTCCGCACTAGCCAAGGTGCGGCAAATGATACGCGACGAGGAGCAGAAGGCCCAAGACCTCGAGCGCGAGATCGCGCTGATGCAGCGCGAAGGCCACCTCGGTCTACTGCAAGAGCCACCCCTCCAGCAGCGCGCACAACCGGAAGACACGCGCGAAGGCCACCTCGGCCTGCAGCATGGCCCACCCCTGCAACACCGAGCGCAGCCGGAGAGCCCGCGTTTCCCCCAGCATGACTACACCTTCCAGCACGGCGCGCCATTCCAAGGGGTCAACTACCTCGACGAGCGAAGTCCCCTGGCGCCACACCTGCAAGTGACGCCTTGGCCAGCTAACTTCCGAGCAGGGACCTATCCCAAGTACAACGGCAGCACCGACCCGGCGCAATACATAATGAGTTATCAGGTCGCCGTTGCATCCGCCGGAGGGGACGATGCCACAATGGCGAAGTCTTTCATCATCGCCCTAGAGGGCCCAGCACTCACCTGGTTCACCAGATTGCCTCCGCTGTCCATTGATTCATGGAGAAGTCTCAGGGACAAGTTCCTGCTCAACTTCCAAGGGTACCGCCCAGACACCGACGCTTTGGCCGAGCTCTCGCTTTGCAAACAGCTGGAAAAGGAGACTCTGCGGGAGTATTACCGCAAATTCTTAACACTCAAGTCACAGCTGCCCTCCGTCGATGATCAGATCGCTATCCACTACGCCATCAGTGGCCTTCGTGTCGGCGTCCTCTACAGTCATTGTATCAGAGATCCACCCAAAAACCTCCAGGAGCTATATCAGCTCTTTGAAAAATATGCCAAATCCGAAGAGCTCCACCAGCGCAAGGTTGAGCCACAGCGGAAGCCCAAAGATGCCCCGCAGTCCAGCCGCACATGGACGAGGACTCCGCAGCCAGACTCCGGTCGAGACGGCCGCAGTCAGCAGCAAGTGCACAACATCGCCAACCAGCATCCCGCTGCTGATCCCCCTCGCCGCCAGGAATATCCCCCCAAGGCCGCAGAAATGGAACTCGTGGCAGGGGCCGAGGGCGCGCACAGCCGCCGCGCCGATTCTACTGCCTTTTTCACGGCGAAGACTGCGCCCACCAAACCAAAAACTGCCCCGAAACGAAGGCCACCAGAGACAGAATGGCACGGGCGCAGCCAGCCGACAACCCCAGAATTGTCGCGCACAACTACCAGCAACCCCCTCCACCATATATCCACGCCCCCGCTCCGCATCCACCGCACCACGCTTACCAACACCATCAGGAAGTACAAATCGTACCTCCTCCACCCCCACCCCCACACCAGCAACATCAAAACATCCCCCATGCCCCAAAGCAGGAAGACTTCGCCGATCAACCATATCGCGGAGTCATTCACATGATAACAGGGGGGTCAAGCACTGACTTCGACACCAAGCGGCAGAAGCGGGACCACTACCGCAACATCAACCATGTCGCCGTCACTGGCCCAGTCGTGCAGACAAAGTGGTCCCACATACCGCTAACCTTCGACGCACGAGACGTCGACCTGCGTAGCGCCCCCCACATCGACGCCGTGGTCATCAATTGTAGCGTGGCAGGCTGGGACTTACACAAAGTCCTAGTCGACAACGGCAGTCAGGTGGACATCATCTTCCTCCACGCCTTCGACCGCATGGGTATAAGCCACAGCCTGCTCAAGCCTTCGGACAACCCGTTGTATGGCTTCGGCGGCAAGGGCACCTTTCCCGTTGGCAAAATAGAGTTGCCCCTCTCCTTCGGTGTAGCACCCAATGCCCGAAGCGAGCAAGTAACCTTCGACATTGTCGACATGGTATATCCATACAACGCCATCATGGGCCGGGGCTCCATCAATAAGTTCGAAGCTGCCATCCACGGACTGTACCTATGTATGAAGATACCAGGTCCGCTAGGCGCTATTACGATCTACGGCAACCAGCAGACGGCGCGCAACATAGAGCGGGACTTCGTGCCTGGTCAGAGGAACGTGCACTGTCTCACGACCCAGCGCGAGGTCCCTGCGCCCGCCAGCCCAACCGATAAGCAGCATGACAAGGCACAGTTGCAGAGCCAAGACGGGACCAAGACTGTCCCCCTCGATCAGGCCATGCCCAAGCAGACAGTCACTGTCAGCGAAGACCTTACCTCACATGAAGAAGAGAAGCTTCTCTGCTGCCTGGCCAAGAATAAAGATGTCTTCGCCTGGTCCGCCCTCGACCTGGTCGGAGTCAGCCGATCCATAATTGAGCACAGCTTGGGAATTGACCCTTCGGTGCGACCAAAAAAGCAAAGGCTTCGCAAAATGTCCGACGAAAAGACAGAGGCCGCCAAGGCGGAGGTGCACCGCCTCCTAGAAGCTAAATTCATCGAGCCAATGGCTTACCCCACGTGGCTCTCCAATGTCGTAATGGTGCAGAAAAAAGCGGGAAATGGCGAATGTGCATAGACTTCACCAGTCTCAATAAGGCCTGCCCAAAGGACAATTTCCCGTTGCCGCGGATCGACAAAATAGTCGATAGCGCGGCCGGATGCGAGGTCATGTCACTCCTCGACTGCTTCTCCGGCTATCACCAGATATACATGAAGGAGGAAGACAAGGCTAGCACCAGCTTTATAACACCCTTCGGCACTTATTGCTTCATCAGAATGCCGGAGGGACTCAAGAATGCCGGGTCCACCTTCTCCAGACTCACCAAAACAGTACTTGAAGGGCAGGTTGGCAGAAATATATTTACATATGTGGACGACATCGTCGTCGCCAGCAAAAATAAGGAGGACCATCTCGCTGACCTCGCCGAGACATTCGCGAACATGCGAGATGCACGACTCCGCCTAAACCCGGAAAAGTGCGTCTTCGGTGTTCGCCAGGGCAAGATATTGGGCTACCTGGTGTCACACCGCGGCATCGAGGCCAACCCAACCAAGATCCAGGCCATCGTCGACATGTCGCCACCGCAGTCCGCCAGGGACGTCCAGCGTCTGACAGGCAGATTGGCCGCTCTCAACAGATTCATCTCCAGGTCCGCCAAGCGAAGTCTCCCCTTCCTCAAAACACTCCGCGGTGCAAAAGACTTCGCCTGGGGACCGGAGCAAGCAGCGGCCTTCGCCTCACTAAAACAGTACCTGTCGGAGCTGGCCATCCTCACGAGCCCCGACTCCTCGCTCCCCCTATTGCTCTATGTCACGGCTTCGCCGCACGCGGTCAGCGCGGCACTAGTGCAGGAGCAGACAGTTGAGGGCGCGGTCAGACAATGCCCTGTTTACTATGTCTCCGAGGTCCTGACACCGTCCAAATGCAACATGACAGAGCTGGAGAAGATCGCCTACGCAGTTGTTATGTCTTCGCGCAAACTGCGCCATTACTTTGAAGCATTCAAGGTCCGAGTCACCTCAGACAGGGGGCTCGGCGAACTATTCAGAAACCCGGAGGCATCGGTGAGGATTGCCAAGTGGGCAGCCGAACTCTCCGGCTACCACATCAGCTTCGAGCCCAGGACAGCCATCAAGTCACAAGTCCTGGCAGACTTCGTCGTCGACTGGACTGGGCCAATAACACAGCCGGACCCGTCCACAGAGAAGGTTTGGACCATCCATTGCGACGGCGCATGGTACCATGCGGGGGCAGGCGTCGCCGCAGTCGTCACCTCACCAGCCGGAGTCAAACACAGATATGCAGCACGCCTCAGCTTCGCTCTGGAATCCGACAGATGCACAAACAACATAGCAGAGTATGAAGCGGTTATTCTCGGCCTCCGCAAGCTAAGGGCCCTCGGAGTCACCACATGTATCATCAAAACAGACTCCAAGATAGTTGCCGGCCAGGTCGAGAAAGACTATGCAGCAAAAGACCCCGCGCTCATGCAATACCTCGCGGCCATCCGGAGTCTCGAGAGACAGTTCAAGGGATTCACCTTGCAGCATGTGGATAGGGCCAAGAACGAGGAGGCCGATGCATTGGCCAAGGCTGCCGCCAGGGGCGAGCCCTTGCCCTCCGACGTGTTTTTTCACACCATCGGCACGCCAGCCGTCCGGAGCCCCGAAGGGCTCCAAATAACTAATGATAGCGAGGGCCACCGCATAGTCAACCTAATCATGACCGAAGACTGGCGGGCACCAATAACCCTATTCCTACAAGGGTACTATCATCCAACCGACGTCAGTGAGGCCAAGCGCCTCAGACATCGAAGCCGGGACTTCGCACTGATTGAGGGCCAACTCTACAAGAAAGGGGTCAGTCAGCCAATGCTTAAGTGCGTCACCGAAACCGAAGGCATGCAGATCCTACGTGAAGTCCACAGTGGCACGTGCGGCTCGCACGCAGGGCCAAGGGCCCTAGCTGCCAAGGTGATCCGCCAAGGGTTTTACTGGCCCGCAATGATCTGCGCCGCAAATCGGGTCGCAAGGTCCTGCGAAGCCTGCCAGAAGTTTTCCCCTCGGTCAGGCAGCCCCTCGCAGTATACAAAGCTGATTGCCCATACATGGCCTCTCCAGCGCTGGGGCCTGGACATTGTCGGGCCCCTGCCCACCGCTCAGGGGAACCTCAAGTTCGCCTTCGTAGCCGTCGAATACTTCACCAAATGGATCGAAGCGAGGGCTGTTTCTACAATAACATCAAAGACTGCCCAAAAATTCTTCTGGCAAAACATCGTTTGCCGCTTCGGAGTACCGTCCGAGCTAACAGTTGACAACGGCAAGCAGTTTGACAGCCAAGATTTCAAGGATTTTTGTTTTTCCATCGGCACCAAGCTTGCCTTCGCTTCAGTCTATCACCCGCAGTCCAACGGGGTCGTGGAGCGCGCCAATGGGAAAATCTTCACAACTGTCAAGAAAATGCTCCTCGATGAAAAAAAAGGCAGATGGACCGATTTGTTACCGGAGGCAGTCTGGGCGCTAAACACAACCGAGTGCAGGGCGACTGGGTTCACTCCTTTCCGCCTTCTATACGGATCGGAGGCCATGACCCCGCAAGAAATAAAGCATGGGTCCCCGCGTACAGTTCCGTCAGCCGTCCCCGACGTGGACGAGCCAACTTCAAAAGATCTCATTGACGGAGACCGGGTCTTCGCCCTACAGGCCCTAAACAAATACCAAGCCCAGACCAAAGCATGGCGCGACCACACAGTCATCCCGAGGGAGTTCAGCGAAGGGGACCTCGTACTCGTCCGAACAGCTCGGACAGAGTCCAGGGGCAAGCTGGAGCCCAAGTGGGAGGGCCCCTTTATAGTCAAGACAAAAGCTTCCCCCAGCGCCTACAGGCTCACAACGCCGAACGGCGAGGACCTGGAGCACTCCTGGAACATCGACAACCTTCGCAAATTTTTTGTTTGACTCATCGGGGCTGATTCTGCCCTTGTAATTCGCCAAAAACAATCTTGTACCGGCCCGCACTCTTTTCCTCCCGGGGGGTGAGGTTTTTAACGAGGCGGAGCCATGTAATATATGTGTGAAAAATCCCCCGCAAAAACATGCGTCGAAAAAAGACCGCGACAACGGTCTTCGACATTCGACCAATTCGAGGTCACCGCGAGGCTAAGCGCTAGCCACCCTCGCGTGCGACAAATCCGCGCAGAAGTCGCCTAAGGGTGCAGCCGGACTAGCACAACAAGTGCGAAAAAACACGAAGTCTATCGCGAAGACTATCCGCGCAGAAGTCGCCTAAGGGTGCAGCCGGACTAGCACAACAAGTGCGAAAAAACACGAAGTCTATCGCGAAGACTATCCGCGCAGAAGTCGCCTAAGGGTGCAGCCGGACTAGCACAACAAGTGCGAAAAAACACGAAGTCTATCGCGAAGACTATCCACGCAGAAGTCGCCTAAGGGTGCAGCCGGACTAGCACAACAAGTGCGAGAAAACACGAAGTCTATCGCGAAGACTATCCGCGTAGAAGTCGCCTAAGGGTGCAGCCGGACCAGCACAACAAGTGCGAACAAACACGAAGTCTATCGCGAAGACTATCCGCACAGAAGTCGCCTAAGGGTGCAGCCGGACTAGCACAACAAGTGCGAAAAAACACGAAGTCTATCGCGAAGACTATCCGCGCAGAAGTCGCCTAAGGGTGCAGCCGGACTAGCACAACAAGTGCGAGAAAACACGAAGTCTGTTGCGAAGACTATCCGCGCAGAAGTCGCCTAAGGGCGCAGCCGGACCAGCACAACAAGTGCGAACAAACACGAAGTCTATCGCGAAGACTATCCGCGCAGAAGTCGCCTAAGGGTGCAGCCGGACTAGCACAACAAGTGCGAAAAAACCCGAAGTCTACCGCGAAGACTATCCATGCAGAAGCCGCCTAAAGGCGCAGCCGAACTAGTACAACAAAAGCAGAAACGACAGCATCAAACCGTCCGCGCTAAGACCGACTATAATCACACCAGCACAGCATAACAAAACAGACAAAGTACACAACGCCTCCTCAGGCACAGGCAAGCGAGGGCACACAACTTCATCGTACAAGCCTTTACACATATACCCGCGAGGGCGCCACACTCTACATCGGCTCAACCTTAGGAATAATTCCCATCTCCCTATAATTAAATAACATTATCCTAAGCTCCTCACCCGCAAAGAGACTTCGTAGTTCCCCTTCCCCTGTACTCGCGGCGGCCGGCAAGGACAACAGTTCCTGCCGACCAGCCCTACTCACACGAAGCCGAGACCTTTCCTCCGTGCTAACTCTACGCTTTGCAACCGCCCTTCGCCGTCGGCGCCCGGTGCTAGGACCTGGCACATCTTGCGCGTCCGCAGCGTGCGGCGAGGTCTCCGCCGCAGCCACATCCAAAGCCGCGAAATAGTCCAAATCCTCCTCCGACGACTCAGTCCACTCAACCGAGCTCCCAGAATCAGCAACATCAAAAAACTCAGAAAATTCAGATCCAGATCCACCACATTCATTACCACCTTCCGCGGTCGAAGCCGCCAAAAATTTAGCAGTAGCGGTTGCGTGCGCAGGCCCAAAATCTTGAACCTGCGCAGCAACCAAAATTCAGTAACATATCCAAAATTCCCCAACCCTATTACACCCACTACGCCACCTGCGAAGGCCCTGGCGCTGCGGAAGCCTCCGCCTTTGGCTCCGCCGCTGCTTCCGCTGTCGTTTCCGCCGCCACCGCCGCGGGATCTTCAGTACTCGGCGCAGCCGCCGCGGGGGCATCAGGTGCGCCTTCGGCCACCTTCGGGGGCAGGTCTTCGCCGGCCGCTACGGATATGGGGCATCCGGTGCGTCTTCCGCGGTCTCCGGGGTTGGCTCCAGGGCGACCCCGGACACGGCCTCCGCAGGGGTCGGCTCCGGGTCAGGCAGCGCGCTGTTCAACGCCCCGAGGTCGTCCACCCGCTCGCCACGCAACGCCTAAGCCAAAACACGCAAAATTCAGCAAACACACGCGCGCCCCACATCCAACAAACGCCAAACAAACGAAAATGTTACCTGAGCCATCGCCGTCTCCGCCCGCTCCCTGACCACCTCGCGACCGTGCGGACCCCACATCCGGTCGTAGAGGGCCCCGGCATAATCCTTCACCACAAGGTCTTCAACGTTATAGACATCTCGATCAAAATCTTCATCCGCCTCGTCGAAGACCTCGAAGTGCCGGCACCCTTCGTGGGAGAGCGCGTTCATTGCCCCCTCGTAGGTGACCAGGGAGGCGTACGACATAAACCCCCCCACGACGGCGGGGAGTTCCAGCAGCTCCTCCTGCACCCATTGCAGACAACGAAGCCCGGGCTCTCGGTCCGGCACCTCGAAGTCACCGGTCCGCGCACCCAGCTCACGATATGTATCCATAAGCTGCGTGCGCGTCCGTTCGGCCTCCGCACGCATCGCGGCCTCGGCCCCCTTCGCGCGGCTCTCCAGGGCGGTGAGCCGCTCTTGCAGATGTTCGGCGAGCTCCTTGGCAAGATTGCCCTCCGCCCGCGCCAGCTTGGCCTCCGCCTGCGCAGCCTGCTCCTTGGCGATGGCCTCGTTGGCCTCCCTCCTCTCCGCCGCCAGTTGGCGCCGGAGGTCAGCCTTCTCCCTCTCCAATGCGGCCACCTTGTCCGTCAGTTTACGGCACTTGCTGTCGGAGGCTGATTTCTCACGGACAGCGTCAGCATGTTGCGTCCGAAGTCTCTCGACTTCGGCAGACACAGCTGCCGTGAGGGCCCCCGACGCAGTACGGCTGGCGAAGTCAGCCACCTGCAGAGCACACGTAAGGCTGTTGCCCCAAAAGAAAGGGGGGGAGAGAGTATAGCTCAGCGGACCTGACTCAGCGCCTCCGTCACCTCCTTCAGCCGGCGGGTCGCTGCGTCCGCCTCGTCCCTGACAACCGCGAGGGCCGCCACCTCGCCTCCGGAGCCAAGAGCCTCGCCCCTCGCCTTCGGCACTATGGCAGCCGTCGCGATCGCCGCGGCAGGCGCAACTGTAGCAAGCTGGCCCTCGTCCGACCCTGCAACGCACCAACGAAATTTTTTTATAAAAAAAAAGCCAACGACTTACCACCAAGATAGTCCTCCACACAAATGTCGGTGGCGAAGTCGGCGACACGCTTGCCTACCGACGGCAACGCTCGGGCCGCCTTCGCGGCCTCCGCCACCCTGCTGAGCGGCGGCACAGCCTTCGCCGGTTTGGAGCCTCCGGCGCCCGCCGCTGCCTCTGGCGCCTTGCTAGATGCAGGGACGCCTGACTTCGCCGCCAGCGGCGGCTTGCCTCCGCCGGGGGCCGCAGCCTTCGCCGACCCCCGCTTTTGCCTCTTTGGCCTGGCTTCAACAATCCTGATCGCCGCCTGCCGTTTTTGTGCAGCCCCCTGGCGATCCTTGCCCATCACTGCCGACACAACAGCAGCAATATTCCGCCCGTAAGGAAAAACTCTCCATTTGCAAACCATGCGAGATGTAAAAACGTCCCCACTGGCCGCGCGGGGGATAGGAACATTCCTAGGCCAGCAACCCCCGGTAACCTTCAGCATCCGAGCCGAAGACTCCCGGAGCTCGGGCGAAGACATCCTTTCCCCCGGGGCCGCGCATGTCCTCATCAACTCTCTAGCAAACCCATCGGAAACCCCAAGTCCTCCCATGGCAGTACCTAGTTTCCTCTTCTTAGAGGATGGGGCGGCCGCCGGCGCAGGGTCGTCTTTAGTCTCCACCACCGGTTTCTTCCCCCGGCGGTCCGCGTCGTCTTGACCAGGATAGCCGTCATATGGCAGTTGGTTCAATTCGAAGACCCTATTCAAACGGTCATTTGACCCGCGGATCTCCCAGCTGCACTGGCCCTCGGTCCTCGGCACATAACGCCCAACAAGCCGCACCGCCTCATCCTCAGCTTCACGCACAAAGGCGGCCGGATCACGGTTTCGCAGATTTAGCGCGAAGGCGGGACTCCGCACCATCTCTCCACCACGGAGAGGCATCTGGCGAGGGCATACTTCGCCCAACGCCCAACCATGCGCCAAGGGCCATACCCCGTACGCCACAAACTCTTCAACCAAGTCGCGCCCACTGCTCTGGCCGGCGGCACACCGAAGGGCCCCTTTGTCCACATCATCCTCCGCCACTTCAAAGGGCGGGTACGCCGAGTAAAAATGAGAGCACATCTCGGACACGGGAAGTCCCTTGTGGCCTTCGACGGTACCCTCAGCAACGTAAAACCAAAATTCATTCCAGTTGCCCCACTTGTTGCGGGCGCAAGGGACCAACTCGACTACTGGCATCGTGGTCTTGCCGGTCTTCGGCGTGAATGTGCAGGACCCAAACTGAGCAACTTCGTCCCCGATCATCCTCTTCTGCCAGTGTCAACAATAATGCTTCGCAAAAACCTCGACCGATGGCTGTCCGCCGTACGAAGTCGTCGCCCAGACATACTTCGACAGGGCCACCACGGCATTCGGCGTCAGCTGATGTATTTGCACGTTGAACCTGCGCAGGACTTCGCCAACAAACCGATGCGCAGGCAAGCGGAGGCCGGCGGCGAAAAACGCCTCGAAAACAACCAACTCGCCCTCCGGCTCGGGGACTTTCTCCGTCCCCGGGGCACGGGCAACTCCGCCGCCGAAGTAGCCCAACCGCTGCATATCCTCCACGCGGGCCGACGACATTCACGACACGCCGAAATCAACAGAGTCGCCGGCGCGCAACTCCTCCGGCATCAAACTGCTCAGCGTCTCCTCCGACGAGGCGGCGGCCGGCGGCGAGGAACCGGTCGGCGGCGTAGCAGCAGCGGAAGAAGAGGAAGATGGCATCGCTACGTACCGTCGGCGGCGGCGGGCAGTCTGCTTCACTCGCGCTAGATCTCCGGCGAACAAGAGCACGGCGGGCAGACGAGCAGCAAGACGGCGGGCGGCTAGGGTTTTCGCGGAGCGCGGAAAGTAAAGTTCAAATAGCGCCTGCCCCTGCCCCCTTTTATAGGCAGGGCGCGGCTCTTCGGGAAACCCGCAATCCAACAGAGCGCGGCGCTTCGGGAAACCCGCAATCCAACAGTACGCGGTCAATCAACGGTCACATCAAAAACCCTCGCGGAACCACTTCGAGCGAGGGCAGCGTCTCCGCCATCTAGCGACGTCTTCGGCACCAGGTGACTTTGTCGAACTGGTCCCTCGGAGGGCAGATGTTGGAGCGAAGGCAGAAACGCCACCCCTCGCTCGAAGTCTCCGCTGCTTAGCCGCTGCTCTGACAGAGACAAAGCAGGCAGGGACACCCTTCGCTTCGATCAGCACCAGACGAAGACCGGCGACGAAGGCATCCCACAGTGCGGCCTCGTCCAGCTCAGAGGCCCACGTGCGATCCGGCCCATTGTAACGGGCCCTGCGTGGCCGCCGCGTGTTACGGGCCTAATTTGTAAAGGCATCCCTGTAATTACAGTCTGTTACCCTGCTTTATGGGAATATTCTGGGGATAACCTAGGTAGCTGAGGGCACATGCGTCTTTAACACAAGGCGCTGGGCGTTCAGGTACCTATAAATACCCCCGCACAGTGCCCGTGAGAGGCCTAGTCAATAGAGCTATTTGCCATCTCACGCGTAGCCCTACTGTCCACACTGTTCACCCCCGTTGGCTTTCTTGCGACTGATAGCAAGTTCCAACAGGCATTAACATTTAACATTTTATGTTGCCTTGTTCTTAATTCATAGTATTTGAGAACGAGTCCCCAACACCAGGGTTAGCTACACCCTTAGACACTTCCAAGGTGAATGGCTAGGGATCCACTACATGGCCTTTCCAAAGTTCCACTAGTTTGAGAAAACCCGCTACGGATTCAGGAAGAAGGAAGTATAGGAATTCCTCATCCAAAAAGCTTAAGAGACAGTCCGACCCGAGGACCTCCCTATACTCTGCAGCGACGCCTCCCCGCCTGCCCCTTTCGAGTAAGGTAATCTCTCCCTGCTTTCCTAATTACTTGGCCAAGGGCCTCCCATTCCACCCTTGTGGTAGCACTATTATCTCAAGTTAAGCTCCATGTTCCAATTAACACAATAGTCTTATCATGATCAATAATTAAATCAACAACAATATTGGAACATGATCATAATTCAGATGTAACAATAATCCTGAAACCAGGTAGAGCAATAGCAAGTCTACCCAATAGTTCATTTCTTTGCAAGGTGTGCAGTAAACAAAACTAGGGAAACCTATTAGGTCCCATCCAATTAACCTGAGTATGCCACAGTGATTAATAGGAACATTATTAGGTAAAGAAGAGTGATGAAGGGCACAACTTACCTTATACTTGAGATTCCAGATACTTCACCAAGTTGGTCTTTGGATTTCTCGTGACCTCGCTGCTACTCGTAGTAATACATACAAATAGATAGAGAGTACATAAAAATAAAATTACACCAAACATGAGAATAACCGGCGTAGGAATATTCTACACGCCGCTACGAGATCGTAGGTTCGAGAACCACTAAAACCAGAGTTAAAATAAATAAGTTATGAGTGAAACAATATTTTTAGGCACAATAAATCTAATAAATGTTGCATTTAAACTAAGCATTATTAAATTGAAATATTTGAGTTGATATTAATCACTTTAACAGTTATTTATAATAAGCCTAGGTTACAACTATAAATTGGATTAACTAGATTGCCTAGCTAATTAACATTAATTAAACAAATATTTATTTATTTATTTAAAACATGTGATATTAAAATAATGTTATTACTACGCACACAAAATTAATATGAACCTAATGCAATTTGAATAAATTAAAACAAATTATTTGACCCAGAAGATATCATATTTTTAATAATTTAGTGGGGATGTACAGAAATATGTGACATGACGTGATCTAATTGGTAAGATATGTTTGTTAAACATATGAAATGTTTGTTTATAAATACATAACCTAACTGATGCAAACTTATCATAATTGTACATGTTAAATTTATGCTGCATGATAGTCTTGCATGTAAAAAGGGTCTATGGTAGTGGTTATATATTAGGCGGGAAGCGTCAAGCCTATTTGCTGGGAAAGACCTTTAACCTACCACTAACATGCCTTCCAATCAAGACCTTCAATCTCGCGTTGCTACTAGTCATCTCGGTTTTTTATGATGAACCAGAGATTTGATCGACGAAACGGAAAGCGCGGTGACGAAGCTCTCGTCGAGCTGGCCACGATGATGTTCTGGATTGCCCCGGAAGATGAACGGACGGAGAAAAATTCCTCGCCGGAGTTGTCGCTAGAGTTTAGGCGGGAGCCAAACTTCAACAAACTGGTCATGGAGGCTTATGGTTGCGAGCTTAGCTGGCGACGGGCTGCTATGGCTTGGATGATGGCAGTGCTGCTGCGAGGCTATAGAGGAGATGAGTCTATGATTGATGGTTTGAGGTGTTATGGTGGCATGTATTTATATAGGCCGGGAGGTGGGTGGTTTCGTGACAGATCTAATCTAGTACTTATCTGTTACAATCATATAATATCTGTTAGGAACTCTAACAAACTCGAAACCAAATCCGTTACATGATAGATCTAATCTGATACTTATTTGTTACAATCATATCCTAGGTTTGTGGATCTAACCTAATACTTATCTGTTACAATCATATCATATCTATTAGAAACTCTAAGGGCTAGTTTTGGAGCCTCAAAAATGGAGGGAATTGGAGGGGCTAAAATAACCTCCTTATTCAAAATTGAATAAGGAGGGGATTTTAGGCCCTCCAATCCCCTCTGGTTTTTGGACTCCCAAACTAGCCCTAACTTATCTCTTTTATTCCAATAATATTATTGTTAATTTGTACTAATCATATTAGACCTCCAATCTAAATAAATCTTAGAATATATTTTTATTTAAATTTTAATTTTTTTTGTATTACACACGAGCTGAAAGAAGTATTTTCTTAAATATCTTATTGTGTTATCCTAATTTGTATCAACTTTACCTAAAGGACGCGTTTATAAACAAATCAACCAAACATAAGTCGATACATTATATTAGCTTATATTTCTAATTTTTGCTTTCTATTTTAAATTTAAAATTAAAGTCTAATTTAGAGATAAGTTAAAATTTCTATTTCAAGCATAAATTGCAACAAACAAAAACTCAACATGAATACAAAACATTTTTATTAATTAATGTATCCATTTAAGCAAATGAAACTCAGTATGAATAATTTATGTAAGATGTTTTACAATAATAATTATTAAAGAAAATAATTCAAAAATGTAGCCACATTTTAGAAGTATGATAAAATAAATCTATAATCTTCACATATTTATTTAAAAGGATATAATTTATTATGTAAAATCTATATTAAGAGATAGTTTAACTTAATTCTTTTTTAGAGAATAGATCTTTAACACAAAGAATAGTTCACATAAGAATCTTTTCGGTAATTTATTATTTGAAAACACAATTATTTAAATCACGAAATGTGTTTTCTAATTTAAAAAGAATAGGATTTTGGAGTGTTACAAATTCTACCCCTTAAAAATAATCTCGTCCTCGAGATTATTAAGAAAAGGGATGCAACAACTTTGGTTTGCAGTTTACCTTTTAGTTTCTTAATTAGTTCAAAATCGAAGTTTTTTCCTTCTTTTAAGTACTAATTAATAGGTTCTTTTAAGAAAGCATGAGTATCTTTTAGGTATAAAATAAGATATGGTTAGAGCAAGGGTAGGTTATGAAAAGAAAGAAAGACTCCATCCAGAATGGTGAATCTTGATTCATCAGAATATCTGATTCTACTCATATCTTTCGATGTCGAGGTTGACCTCCTTCGGTCTTGGTGTATCCATCCAAGATATGGACATGTAGTAAGATAATTGTGGGTAGGATAGATTTCATGAGGTAGGTTGGCTAGAATCTCTGTTTTGTTATTAGGTTGAAATAGAGGGGTTATGCAACTATCAGATGGGTAAGGTAGTTCCTTATGGTCAGGTGATTGTATATGGCCGAGTTGGTCTAAGGCACTAATTTAGTATTAAGTGAATTAGGTGAGAAAAGGGTATTTTGAGGTGTAGAGTTCAAATTAGCTAACCAGATTATCTTAATTGTAATAATGATTTGGGTTAATCAATTCTAACCTTTAGATAGTGCAAGAGAATGAATTAGATAAGAGATCTAGATTAGATTAGATTGAACTAGGTCTTATTAGATCATATTAGATCACATTAGTTTTCATTAGATTGGATGGAACCTATATTAGATTGGTATGACTAGATTAGAATAGATAAGATTTAAGTAATTTGGATTAGATCATGGTTGTTACTCTTAGATGAGATAAGTAAAGTGGTTAGGATAAGATGGAAGGATAAGATAGAATCTTTTTAAGGTAAGATGGGTCTATAAGATAGATTAATTTGTTTATATATATTAGGGATAATCTATCTTTCTAAATATATTTTTATGCCTATATGTATTTAGATGCAATTGTGGATATTACTCCACAACCCATCACACTCAATCAAAGAACCAAATCAGACAAGTATCACAAGAACAAGCATTCAAGCGTATAGATACCTGCAAAAAATAGTTTTGTTTTTGTTCCTAAGATTAGGTCTCCTATTCATAAGGGTCACTTTAGGTACAGGATTTCAAAGTGTGAAATCCACCTTAGTCTTTAAAAGAGAAAAGGTAAGAGTAAAGCAGCAATAGATGAGAAAAGATTAAGGAAAGTTTAGAAAAAATCAGAGTAGAAAAGGTAAGTAGGTTAGTATTGTCAAGTTCTATCTAAGTTACGTCCTATAGTCAACATTCCTTTGATATCACTTCTGTCACACCCAGATTTAAGGGAAAATCCAGGCGCGAATCAAATGTGTGCTAAGATCAAGTCTCACACATATGATGATTCATGGTACAGAAACGAATGTCACATCTTTACTATATAATAGGAGTTCTGTACAAAATAGCTAAATAATTATATCATATGAAGACAACAATCCCGCAACCATAGTTGACTGGTAGACGACGGCCTAGACCTCTCACGAACTCATCGCGGCCTCCTTCATGCTCCTCATCTTGTGGTCCCTGTTCTTGATCTGGGGGATGTGACTACAGCAAGGGTGAGCTCACATACGTTCATCACTCAACAAGTTGTGGGGAATAATGTGCATGAGCTCACTTATGGTGGGGGCTCATGTGAAGTGTAAGGCTTACCAAAGGAGATGGTTAAATCTAAACATTGCTTTCAAAGTTGGTCAAAGTTTTATTAGCAGTTACTAAGTATAAGTAGATACCAACCCAATTAAATAAGAGATCACAATTAATAATGACACCACGATGCAATGCATATGACAGATTTAGTTTAGTTCCATAAGTTAATCGTGCGAGAGTACTGAGTCGCTCTTGACCGTGAGCACGGCTGATATACCAGTTTTACACTCTACAAAGGTTGCGCATCTTTACCCACAAAATATGTTTCCCATTTAGCTAGGGTTAGCTACACCCTTAGACACTTCCAAGATGAATGGCTAGGGATCCACTGCGAGGCCTTTCCAAAGTTCCACTAATTCGAGAAAACCCGCTATGGATTCACAAAGAAGGAAGTATAGGAATTCCTCGTCCGAAAAGCTTTACTGATAATCCGACCCAAGGACCTCCCTATACTCCGCAGCGACGCCTCCCCGCTTGCCCCTTTCGGGTAAGGTAATCTCTCCCTAACTTTCCTAATTACTTGGCCAAAGGCTCCCATTCCACCCTTATGGTAGCACTATTATCTCAAGTTAAGCTCCATGTTCCAATTAACACAATATCATGATCAATAATTAAATCAACAGCAATATTAGAACATGATCATAATTCAGATGTAACATTAATCCTAAAACCAGGTAGTGAAATAGCAAGTGTACCCAATAGTTCATTTGTTAGCAAGGTGGGTAAACAAAACTAGAGAAACCTATTGGGTCCCATCAAATTAACCTGAGCATGCCACAGTGATTAACATGAACATTATTAGTTAAAGAGTGATCAATGGCACAACTTGGCTTATACTTTAGATTCCAAGTACTTCACCAAGTTGGTCTTCGGGTTCCTCATGACCTCGCTGCTACTCGTAGCAATACATACAAGTAGATAGGGAGTACATAAAAATAAAATTACACCAAACATGAGAATAACTTGCGTAGGAATATTCTACGCGCCGCTACGAGATTGTAGATTCGAGAACCACTCAAATCAGAGTTAAATTAAATAAGTCATGGATAAAACAATATTTTTAGGCGCAATAAATCTAATATATGTTGCATTTATACTAAGAATGTATTAAATTAAAATATTTGAGTTGATATTAATCACTTTAACATTATAATAAGCGTAGGTTACAACTATAAATTAGATTAACTAGATTACCTAGCTAATTAACATTAATTAAACAAATAATTAATTAATTAATTAATTAATTGATTAGAACATGTGGTATTAAAATAATGTTATTACTACGTACACAAAATTAATATGAACCTAACACAATTTGAACAAATTAAAACAAATTATTTGACCCAGAAGATATCATATTTTTAATAATTTAGTGGGGCTATACAGAAATAGGTGACATGACGTGATCTAATTGGTTAGATTTGTTTGTTAGAGATGTGAAATGTTTGTTTATAAATACATGACCTAACTGATGCAAACTTATCATGATTGTATCTACTATTAAATTTATGCTGCATGAGAGTCTTGCATGTAAAAAGGGCCTATAGTGTTGGTTATCTATTAGGCGGGAAGTGCCAAGCCTATTTGGTGGGAAAGACATCCAACCTACCACTAACTTACCTTCCAATCAAACCCTTCAATCTCGCGTTGCTGCTGGTCATCTCGGTTTTTGACGATGAACTGGAGATCTGATCGATGAACTGGAAACGCGGTGACGAAGCTCGCCGAGCTGGTCACGACGATGTTCTGGGTTGCCCCAGAAGATGAACGAACTGAGAGAAATTTCTCGCCGGAGTTGTCGCTAGAGTTTGGGCGGGAGTCAAACTTCGACGAGCTGGTCATGGAGGCTTATGGTTGAAAGCTTAGCTGGCGGGGGGGCTGCTATGGTCTGGATTGTGGTGGTGCTGCTGCGAGACTATAGAGAAGATGAGTCTATAATTGATGGTTTGAGGTGTTATGGTGGCATGTATTTATATAGGCTGGGAGGTGGGTGGTTACGTGACGGATCTAATCTGGTACTTATCTGTTACAATACTATCATATCTGTTAGGAACTTTAACAAACTCGAAACCAAATCCGTTACATGATAGATCTAATCTGGTACTTATCAGTTACAATCCTATCCTAGATGGGTGGTTACATTACAGATATAATATGATACTTATCTGTTACAATCATGACCTATCTATTAGGAACTCTAACTTATCTCTTTTATTCCAATAATATTGTTGTTAATTTGTACTAATCATATTAGACCTCCAATCTAAATAAATCTTAGAATATATTTTTATTTAAATTTTAAATTAATTTTTTTGGTATTACACACTAGTTAAAAGAAGTATTTTTTTTATATATCTTATGACTATATCCTAATTTGTATCGACTTTACCTAGAGGACGTGTGTACAAACAAATCAATCAAACATACGTCGATACATTATATTAGCTTATATTTCTAATTTTCACTTTCTATTTTAAATTTAAAATTCAAGTCTAATTTAGAGCTAATTTAAAATTCCTATTTCAAGCATAAATTGCAACAAACAAAAACTCAACATGAATGCAAAGCATTTTTATTAATTAATTTATTCATTTAAACAAATGAAACTTAGTATGAATAATTTATGTAAGACGTTTGACAATAATAATTATTAAAGAAAATAATTCAAACACATAGCCACATTTTAGAAATACAATAAAATAAATCTATAATCTCCACATATTTATTTAAAATGATATAATTTCTTATGTAAAATCTATATTAAGAGATAAATTAACTTAATTCTATTTTTAGAGAATAGATCTTTAACACAAACGATAATTCACATAAGAATCTTTTAGGTATTCTATTATTTGAAAACACATTTATTTAAATGATGAATTGTGTTTTTCTAATTTATCCAGAATAGGATTTTGGAGTGTTACACCAGTCTGGTGCTCCTCCGCATCAGCTAGTAGTTGGTTGTCTAACTGATTCTCCGTGCCCGTCAGAGGTCTGATGAACTACCAAGTTAGATGACTGTTGGAGACTAGCCATTGCTGACCATTGAGCCATTGGTCCGGTGTACACCGGATTGGTCCGATGTACACTAGATGTACACCAGATGGGTCCGATGCGCCAGCTGACTCAGGTGCCTAGAATACACATTCTGCGTAACCGGTCTGGTGCACACTTGACTGGTCCGATGCACCCGAAGTAGCCAATCTTCTTATTCTTCAATCTCCTTTGCTTTGGCTCTTCTAGTCTTTATGTCTTGGACTTTGCTTAATGTTTGTAAGTCTTCTATATATGAGTCTTCTGTTGTCTTTTTTGAGGTGTTGCTCCCTCCTTGCCTTAGTCCAAAACCACTTCGCATCCAGTGAACTATGAACATAAACACTAGCAAACACATTAGTCCACAAGTTATGTTGATCATCAAACACTAAAATCATTTAGTCAAATGGGTTGGTGTCCATTTTCCTTACAGTTATGCCTTATATACTAGGACGTAGGGAGTATATTAAAAAGGAGTTAGTAACCCAAAAAGGTTTTGATGATAAGAAAAGAAGGGCAAAATTCACTTATTTTTCAACAACTAACAACAACATGAAAATAGATCAATTATTACCACAATAGAACTAATTACTAGCACTTGGGGTGAAAACATCTAGGCCCTTAAGTGTTTTTTTGTGATTAATGGCAACATAAGATTATTGTGACTAATGTGTGGTTTGCAAAGGCATATTTGAGTTAGGTTACAATGATGGAGTATAGTTTGGGCAGCGTATGGTTCTAATGGACCTACTTATGGATGTCATTGCGGCTTTGGAAATGATGAAATACAAGGATGGACTAGTTCTTGGTGTAAATTGGAGTTGAGAGGCACTTAGATTAGTTTAGGACTTTGTTTCTACTTTGACTGTACTATAAATGGGGGCATGAACTAGTAGCTAGTCCTATATAAGTCTAATGAGTTTAGTGTGATGTACACTAATTGTCTTTAGCTCTAGGTGGCTTAGGATAGGCCCCAACAAAGTAAAGATCAAAATCCATTTCTAAGGTTTTGAATTTGGATAGGTTAGATGGGTTTTCGAGGCATTACACCCTAAGTTTTAGGGTTGTCAGACCATAGTGGATCGGTCTGACGCCTCCAAATAGATAGCCCAAGAACACTCCAATTGTTGGACCCTATAAATAGTATCTCATTGTACCAATGCATTAGGTCTGATGGTTTGTGTGATCAAACCCAAGAGTTCTAAGGGTGCATCAGACTGGTAAGACGGCATGCATTGGACCATACAACGACACTATATATGCTAGGGTTCCTTCTACAGAGTCATCAGATCTTGTGAATAATTACCTCATTGAACTGAAGTGGATGGATCCAATGATTCTGTGTAGTGGACATAGAGGTTTAGATGAACATTGGACTAGTCTGACGGTCATACGCTCAAGGCAGTGCTAAAATGGCTAGTTGCAATACAATAGTATAATAGTTATTGTTATGTCTCATCGGACCTTGCGAGGTGGTCCGATGGTGAACATTGAATGGTTCGACAGTCATGAATTCAGATTAAGTTTGATGTAACTATTCGTTGGCTTGTTGGACACTATAAATACTCTAGCAACCGGCCAATACACTTGTCTATGCCCCCTACAATAGCCAAAGCAACTTACATAGGGTGTGATAAGAAGCCATTGCATAGTGAGAGACTTGAGAGTCGGATTTTATGGGATTAACATCCTCATCGGTGTAAACAAGAGTGATTAGTGTGCACCCATCGATCTCATTCATATTATTAAAATCAAGTGAGAGTTTATGTTTATTACTCTTTGTGATCCACATCATCTAGATGGTTTGGGGGCGAACAAAGTGCGATGATCACCTAGAGAAATTGTGGTACCTGGCTTGGGACTTGTTTATGATTATGAGTTGTTCACCATGCCAGAGAGATGAAGAACCATCTCATAGAGAGCACTTAGTCCTTGCACGAACTAAGGAGGAGTGATACCCTTGCGTAAGTACTCCAATGAGGATTAGTGGGGAGTGCTGACTTTCCGAGACCTCGGGAAAAAATGAGGAGTTTTCTAAACCCTTGCATTACATTCCACATTTATTGTTATGCAATTTACTTCAAGATTTTATTTTCTTAGAATTGCCGTTGTAGCATAGAATTTAAAATTAGGGTGCAAATAATTTGTATACATATTAGACGCTTGTTGAAGTTGAGCTTGCAATTAGAATTTAATTATCGCAAAAAAAATTAGAGAAGTTTAATTTACCCCCTCTTGGAGATGTGATCCTCTGTGGGGGTAATCAATGAAACAAAGTCACTCGTATTTGAGCCAGAGTTGATGACTCAAACATGAAGTATGCGACAGCACACATTCTCACACCTCTAATCAGCAGAGCTAGCCATTCTTTATTCTAGGCACATCAGTTATATTTAGGTAGGTATATATGATTATATTTCTTAAGGCCCGTTTGGGTCCTAGAATTAAATTCATTCTAATATTTATAGTTTAGGTATAGATTAATTAAACAAAAATAGTTATATATGAAATATATCCGTATACTATTGTTAGTCATTTAAGGGAGATTTTGCTCTAGGGAAGCGAGTCCAAAAATGTGCTATAATTTACAGAGTACAAATATAGTATGATAATATATAGAATCAGTTTCTATGTCACACTCTAAAAATTTAAGATAGGCTTGTATTTATGAACCTTACAAAGTCGTGAATTAATAAGTTCTAAGCCAAATAGCTTAATACATTTAGATTCTAATTCATTCAAAATATCCAAACGCCCATAAGATTATACCCTGATTGGGTACTGATCCACATAAATGCTTTGCCCGCAACATATATTTGGATGCCCTAGCTGGAATTTCTAGGTTTTGGCCTACATTCCAGCTATCTAACTTCATCAATGTTCATAAAGCTAGGTGAGCTTAGCTAGTAAGCATACACAGAAAACACATAGGAGAATCTCACTTGTTTAGATATAGCAGCGTTCCTACTATCTTTCAACACAGAGTAGCTAGGCAGCATAATCCGTAGGTGTATATGCATGCTTCGGTAACAACAATAATACCGCATCTATATAGCTAATTGGTCACGGTTCCTAATTACTAGCCTCCCATTTCTTATCATTCGTAATTAAGTAGTGGTGGTTAAGGACAGCTATACATGGAAGTATGGAACTGCAGAGGGATGTGAGTTGTGAGAGATGGCTAGGAACTGGCCCTACATTATTAGATAAGCACAGAGACATATTCTATGCCATGCTTATGTTGGGTTTGCCATCATAATCAGCACCACCTTACTAATCCTTACTAGTGATCAAATCAAGCTCACAAATCTATTATACAACAGCAACCTTGCATATCATCCACTGATCACTACTATTGTTTTCTCCTGGCCCCACAGACCCCAGCCTACTAAGCTCTTTCCTATAAGTGCCCAGCTCCTTCCCTCCAAAGTCCAAAGTGAGAAGAAGAAGAAGCACTCAACAAGAGCTTTCAAGAAGCTTGTAGTTGTGTTTGCTTTGTTCAATCTACTGAGAAACAGCAAAAAGACATCACCAAGACTTATTAGCAAGAAACAGTTGAGAGGCATGGGAGTGATGGACGAAGCAGAGCCAGTGAAGAAGACGATGCTAAGAGTGAGGGGGTTTGACGTGGAGAGGGACCTCCGGGCTGTGGAGGAGCTGGAGCGTCTGTGCCAGGTCGGCCTGTCTGGCGACCAAGGCTCTGACCCTGTCGCCGACCTTGATGGCGGCGCAAAGAAGACGAGGAGCAGCAAGAAGAAGAAAGGCATGTCGCTCTACGTCGAGCAGATCGGTGACCCGTTTGCCCGGGTGCGCCATGCGACGGACAACGTGATGCTGGTAATTTTACTATACCACACACCACAGAATGCACCCCAGCCGCCGCCATTGACGCTCCAGTTTGATCTCGTGTGCCTGCGGCATGACAGTGATGCTCATGAGTGTGCTTGATTTGTGCAGGTTGCTGAGTATGGGGAGAAAGACGAGGTCGTCGGAGTGATCAAGGCGTGCACCAGGATGGTGAGCAGAGGGAAGAAGCAGCAAAGCTTCAGCGGCAGCTCAAAGCAGTTTGTCAAGGTGGCATGCCTTCTTGGCCTCAGGGTGTCCCCCTCCCACAGGTGATTAAACAACTAAACCAATTAGCCCGAGCTAATCACTATACACAAATCATCAGACGCTGACACATTGCGCGAGAGCAATGCAACCACCACCACGTGGGGTAGTGCGCTGACGGTCGCCTTCGTTCCTCTCCGTTGTGCTGCAGGCGCCTCGGGATCGCCACGGAGCTGGTCCGGCACGCCGAGTCGTGGTGCGCGGCGCGCGGCGCGGCGTACGCCACCATGGCCACCACCGAGTCCAACGCCGCGTCGCTCGCGCTCTTCACCGGCCGCTTCGCGTACGCGCCGTTCCGGAGGCCGGTATTCCTCGGTCACCCCGTGCACCGGCACCGGGTGCGCATCCCGCGCGCGCACCGCGTGCTGCGCCTGCCCCCGCCGCTCGCCTCGGCCGCCTACGCCGCGCTGCTCCCGCCCTCGGCCGCCGAATTCCTCCCTGCCGACCTCCCGGCCCTGCTCAACCACAAGCTCACCCTCGGCACGTACCTCGCTATCCAGCGCGGCGGCGGCGGCGGTGGCGGCCCCGAAGACCCCGCGCGGACGCCATCGTTCGCGCTGCTCAGCGTCTGGGACGCCACGCGCTCCCTCCGCCTCCGCGTCGGCGGCGCGCCCACGCTCCTCCGCGCGTCCCTGGCCGCGGCGCGCGCGCTCGACCGCCATGCGCCGTGGCTTCAGGTGCCCTCCGTGCCCGACATCTTCCGCCCGTTCGGGACCTACCTCCTCTACGGCCTCCGCATGTCCGGACCGGAGGGACCGGCGCTCCTCCGCTCGCTCTGCCGGCACGCGCACAACGTCGCGCGCAAGAACCCCGCGTGCGCCGTCCTGGCGGCCGACCTCGGACCCGACGACCCCACCAAGGCCGTAGTGCCGCACTGGCCCAAGTTCTCGTGCGACGAGGACGTCTGGTGCATCAAAAAGCTCGGTACTTCCACCGCCGGTGGCAATGCTGGCAACGGCGACGATGACTGGGCGACGTCGCCGCCGCCTAGCGTCCTGTTCGTGGACCCCCGGGAGTTCTGACGTTGGCCCAATGCGAACAAGTTTTGATTTTTGAAGACCTTGTAAAAAAATATATACATCATATACATACATTATACTTGGACATGATGTTGCACGTCGATACAAAAAATTGGATTGTCACCTGCACTTGCACCCCAAGCATGATTGGTTGCTTGGTTCTGAAACTCTAAACTTCTAGAGAGCAGTCGGTGATCATTTTCTAAGTGAACTGGTCACTAAGATGCATTCTAGGACCCAGAACACTTGGGGGTCTCTTGTATAGCAATGAACCATAGATGCATTCTTGCACAGTTAATCAATAGAATTTCAAAGTGAATAAAGCTTATATGTTTATAATTTACATGAAACTGAGTAACAGCAGGACTGACCAGAGGCAACTAGCTGCAAGTCTGCAACCAGCGTAAATTGGATTGACAAGGATTACAAAAGTGCATCAGCAGCAACATACTCCTACAACAGTTACAATCAATAGCTCCCTTGAAAATTTTATACGGTCCACATCACTGACCATCTAACAGACAAAACTTTCAAGATACTGAAACTTCGAAAGAAGTCTTGTTGTACTACCTTCGTTCTCAAATATTTATCGGTCGCTAGTTTATTTTTAAACTAAAACGCGACAAATAAAAAAGAACGAAGGGCTTGTAGTAATCTCTTGGTTGCACAAGATCACATCGGGCACAAATCTTGGATCAAATCTCCGAATGTTGAAAACGAAAGGGTAACTTGATGGCTCCAGCTGTTGAAGGCAGCTCACAAAGAAAAGTGGTGATTTCGAGATAACGTCGCAACGAACCCCAGACAGCATATAAAGGGGCTCGAATAGTAATTGCAGAGTGCAGACAGTGCGTATCTTCTTCAAGCCACTGGCCACGGCGAGGTCCTACGTAAAATTTATACTGAGATTTAGGGGGTGTTTGTTTGTATGGACTAACCCTTCATTTTATTTTATTTAAATTTCTAAATTGTTAAATACAGAAACTAAATTCTATTTTAGTTTCTGTATTTAGCAATTTAGAGACTGAAATGAAATAAAATGTAAAAATTACAAATTAGTCCCTAAAAACTAAACACCCCTTAGGTTCTGAGTTATCTCACAACAGAAACAACTAAAAAAACAAACGAAGCAATACTATCCATGGACCTCAGTGTTCTTAGGTTCTCCGAGACCTGAAAAAACGTTGGATATTACTTTATCGTCCGTAGTTTTTATAGGAACTTATCTTTTTTACACACCTAGACGTACATAATTTGTAACAGAGGTAGTATGACATAGCAATCGTCAACCAATAGAAAGAGGTGGGAGAGGGTGCAAACAAACTATTAGTTGGTAAAAAGTAACAAGTATTTTTTTATAAATAATTTGAAAAATATGTACAGAGGGCAAAAAAATGCATAAAATTGCACCGGAAACCATACGGCTTGGAATTTGATTCTGAAAATGCATTTTTCTACTGGGATAATTAGAATAACATATACCTATCGATGCCGGCCTACATGTGTTGGCTCTTCATTTCCCAAGTGCAAACAGAACAAAACTGAAGATATTATATGTGCACCGAGAAAAAGTGCGATTGCTTATGTCATACATCTGTTGTGTAATTTTTTTGAAACTATGAACAGAACATTCCTTGCATTTCTCTTGGCCTAAAGAACCTCCCTAGATAGGAGGCCACAAATTAAAGACAGAAGCATATCTGTTGTTCGCTGTCATGTGCAGACTGAGAATAAATATGAGAGTTGGCCCAGATACGGCCCACCTAGATCTAATAAAGAGAGTAATTTGGACAAGAATATGCATAAGCAGTCCAATCTGCTTAAAAGACACTATGCAACTATATCTGACCAGAACTGCAATTGGACAAGGATAAGCAAAATATCAGTCCAATCAGTTAGTGAACCACTCGAGCAAAACCTAACAGAACCTGTTACAAAAGGAACAGATAAATAAGTTAGACAAGACAGTAATCTGCTTTAGGTCGCCTAGCATGACGAATGTACTCATATAAAAGAGAGAGAAATGGCTAGTAATTGTATAACAAGCCTAGAAAGAAAGAATAAGGGAACAAAGAAAAGTGAACAACAAACAAAAATATCAGTGAGTGAATAGTATCCTGCAATCGAAAACTTTCTTTTGCACCTTCCAATGGCATAGATGTTAATAATATGTCAATAGTAACTTACTGGTGAAGATACTAATCCCTGAAATAGTAATTTACTGCTGGTGAAGACTAATCAGCAATGATGGATAAGAAACGCACTTCAAATAATCTGAAACAGTAGTTCACTGGTGAAGAATAATCACCAATGATGGATAGAATACAGTAATCACGCATGTTTATTTTGATCCACTTTATAGATTCATTAACAGATACACTTTGAAGACTGACCATGGTGTTCAAGTAGTGTAACGTGATTGTCAAAAGGATAATCGGCTTCGGTTGAGTTTGGAGACTAACCATAAAGTGAATGTGGTATTATGCAACATATTTCTTATCTTACAGTGCGTGTGTAGAGCATAGAGGCGACGATCGGCAACAAAGGTAAAGGTTGTTAAAGATAAAAGATTATACATGTTAAAGATAAAAGGTTGTATATAGTAGCAAATGGGTCAAGCCCATCTATTATGTGGGGCTTAGAGTTGCGTCCTCTAATTTTGGTAGCATTTCTATCTATCATAACATGGTACCAAGGTCAAGGACTTTTTCTAATCCCCCACAGTGCATCCTTCTTCCTCTTCTCCCTAATCCGACGTATGCTAGCTGGTATGATCAAGTTCAAGAACTGTTGAGTGGCCTTCTCTCATCCATGAATGAGGAAATCCTTTAAGACATCGTTTTTTTATCGAACACGCAGGAGAGTTGCGTATCATTTCATAAATAGAAAAAAAAGGAAGGAAAAAAGAAAAAAATGATAGGTCATCAGCCCACACACCTCACCTCTTAGGCACGCAACCACCAAACTTACCCACACAACACACAGGCAAACCCCACACACACACCCACACTCAATGCCCTGCTAGGGCGAAAGCCGACAAAATGGAAAGGCCCTTGGCCCCAGCGATACACCACAGATTGAGGTCGTCGTCGACCAAACCTAATATGCAAGACGTAGTTAGTGTCATGTCTTCTAAGGATATTGGGGACTCCCTCTAGAAGAAATTCGCCTTATTCATGAAGGCGTGCATGATGCAAATTCATGTGGACCTTGCTACATCAAATAAATGAGATATGTAAGCCGCTGACTTCTTTCGCAAGATCACGTGGCTCCCCACCGAGCTCGTCGCCGATGACACCCCTCTCTATGCCAGGACCGGCTCATGGTTTTGGAAGGCCCTAGGCTGATCTAAATTTATGGGCCCTCATATATACTTCTGTATCGTTAATAATAGCACTATAAATAAAAACAAGTTTATACAGACATTAAAATAAGGATATAATCAGTACGAATATCTTAAAAAATTTGGTACCTTGTTTGACACTATATAATGTCTCTCAAAATAAACAATTGCGTCGAGCATTTCTTGAAGCAAAATTATTAAGGACAATATTGTAACACCATGAAATTTAGGGGTATAAAATTTCTTTGCTGCTATCCACAAAAGTCAGGTGTTACTCCTCTCTTCTCTTCACTTTGAATCCATTTTTTTTCTTCTCTTTAAAGGAAGGGTTAGTTTTTTACTTTGGAAAGGTAATTATATTCTAGTACACAAAACACCAAAGGAGTATGAAATGTTGCATCATGTTGAACGTCAAACTTTTTTTTGTTTGATGTGTATGCTTGAGATGTTTTATTTTGAATTTTTAGCATGTTTGAATTTAAATCCAAAGGAGAAAATAAAACAAAAAAGGAAATCATAATAAAAGATAAAGGGAATGAGCCCATAACCCCCGCTCACCCGGCCTTTCGGTCCACCCGACCCACCTCTTCTCTCTCTCTCTCATGCTGCCTTGTGGGCCCGCTCTGCCGCCGTCCGCGCGCCCGCGTGCTCGCTCTCCCTCTGTGTCGTGGGCCCCGCCTATCGGCGCCCTCTCCACATCCATTGCCAGCACACCCGCACCGACCCGTTGACGCCCCGGCCCCACCGGTCAGCCCTTCCCCTCCTTCAACTGCTGCTCGTGTGGACCACGCGGATGTCGAGGACCCTGTGCCCACGTCGTGCGTCAAGCTCGAAACCGCCCACCACCTAGTCATTTGAACCCCCAGTGCCCCACTCGCTCGCCTCCTCCCTCATTTATGCATGCCGAGGGAGATTCGCTGTCGCACTGCACCCGTTCTCTCACCGACGTCGAGGCCCCGTCAAGTTTCTGACCATGGTGAGCTTCGCCTCGGTACTAGCAGCTCGAAGCTCACCCCCAATTTCCCTTTCTCCCTCTGGTTTGCTCTGCCCGTGCTCATCCGTCGTTACCCATGCAGCCCCAGAGCCGCCACTGTGGTTCTAGGCCCACCGCCACACCGTTGTCGCCACCAAGGATACCTCGGTACTCGCCTTGAGGTAAGGAACCACCCCTTCCACCTCTAGTTCCCTCCCTCACTCTCCGATGCGTGTAATTACTCGTCGGAGCCGTCAGTGCCGCTGCCTTGCCGTGGATCTCCACCCTTCGGTGCTCCCATCGCGGTTTAGCACTCGCCATTGAGTTCCCCAAACCCTCCCCAACTTTCCCATGCCATCCCGACCGCCCTAGGACCCCCACTCCCTTTGTCTTCGTTGAGTTCGCCACCTCGGACGTGGGCGGCGCCGCCTCTAGTAGCCGGAGGAAAGGGCCAAAGTCGATCGCCCGATCCACGCTGTTCACATTAGATCCAATGGTCCGATTTTAAATAACCTGAGTCTAATCTTAACCATCCATCCGGGATCCGATGGCTCAGAGCCACGCTCGCGTCCCGCATCCCTATCTCTAGGCCCGGCCTGTGAGCCACCGCACCCGCGCCCACACCTCTTCCCAAAGGGCCTCGCCTGTCAGCCCCTCTCGCCCCTCGTGCGCCTGCCCCGCTGATCTTATCTTGGTCATTGATCCAAGATCCAATGGCCAAGAAAGCCCATTACCCCTTCATGTGATGTTTTTATTAAAGAGGCCCTCGGTTTCCTGAGAATCAATCGTTGTCCTTCTTTCCTTCACCCGAGCCCCTAATGTTTTACAGATAGGTCCTCGGGTCGTTATTTAATTAGAAAAATACATTTAAATGATATTTTAAATCCCAAAACTTGTAAAATATATAACTCTAGCAAATGAACTCCAAATCAAGTGGTTCAAATTGCATCATTCTTATTATGTTTTGCCTACCTACTAGTAGCATGATCAACCACTCTTCTAATGTTACTATTAATAAATAATCTCTAGTTTGAAATGAGGTTATTAGGGCCTTAATAAAAATAAATCAAGAATAGATAACTCTAACAAATGTTCTAGTTTTGAGACTTAGTACCATCTAGTGATCAACCCCATCACTAAAATAACTTTATTTGAACAATATTATAATGATATAGACTTCGCTTAAGGAGCACCTCCTTGTTTGTTCCTTTCTGTTAAACATGTGATTGCTCTATTACATATGTTTGGTGTATTGTTCTTTTGTAATTCCCCAAGTGTGTTGAATGAATGATTATTTTGCGTAGAGCAGTCCATGTTTCTCAAGGGAGTTGCAGGGGAAGTCCCTGAGCAGCAGCTTAGTAAAGACAAGTGTCCTCTAACCTATTGTGTCCTATTTACTTATAATTCACTCTCTCGCATACCATGATCAATTTAAGGATTGACTAGCTTTCTATTTATCATGTCCTTGATTACTTTTGGGTTGGGATATTATGATCCACACTATGCTAGTGCTCTACTTTAATCAATGAATATGATGGTAATTGTTTTATGATACGATGTTTTATTCTGAATATGATGATGAACTTGTGACACTAATGGGGCTCAAGTTATTTCCTGCGTACCTCTCTGTAAGAACTTGTTAGTTGGATGACCACCCGGGAAAACAGTGCAACCATGAGGGTGGTATGGGTCGCCCTTGGCTAATTAATTAGAGAAACTTGAGATGTAGTCTGTTTCGCTATCGTGCCATCAATGGGGTTTGGGCACAGTACATGCTCTATCGAGGCTAGGTGTCGAGGCTCTTTCGTTTTGCTTTTGTTAGTCACCCCTGCGGGGAGAGGTTCTATGTTTATCAAACTGGAGAAACCTAACATGCGGCTATGACCTCTAGGAAATCTTTGTAAAGGCTATGTAGTGAAACCTTGATGACTCACCTTGGGAGTGTTTCAGGGTTTGTACAACCTGAGGCAAAAAGGGATCACGACTCGTGGGTAAAGTGTGCGACCTCTACAGAGGGTTAGAAACTGATATCTTAGTCGTGCTCGTGGTTAAGAGCGTCCATGGGAGCTTATATGATTAGATACACTCTGGATACAATTATGATGATGACTTTAATGATGATGGCTATAACTACGATTTTTTGTATTTTTTCTTTCTTAGGAGGTACCTTTTGTGATTATAACTTGGGCTATATGATAAAATTTAGCTTCTATTAATGATAAATACCTAATAAACTAAAAGCAACATGCTTTCAACCTAACTCCACATAAAGTTAGTCCACCTTAGCCAAACGAGACACTTGCTGAGTATGTTGATGTGTACTCACCCTTGCTTCAACACAAAACACCAGGTTGTCCACACTACAACCACTGCTCAGGAGAGGATGAAGGTGACATGGAGGACTTTTAGGAGTTTCAAGACTTCGAGGAGTTTTAGACTAGATTAGTGGCGACCCCAGTCAGCTGACTATGAAGGCCTTATCTTTACTATGTTTCGTTTTAGCACTTTGATTTACGTGTTAAGTGATGACTATGTGGATGTCTTCGACATCATGATGTAATAAGTCAATACATCTTTATGTTATTATTTGAGCACTGTGCAATGATGTTCATTTATATAATCACTGTGTATGTAAGTTCTGATCCTGTCATGTACATGTTTCGCATTTTGTTTGCCTTCTGAAACCGGACGTGACAAATATTTAGATCAGCATTTGCCAATATATCCTTCTCGATAGAACAAGTAGCCAAGCCATTAAACCTTTCCTATGTCATAGTTGACCTTAGATAATTTTTCAACAACTTCAATTTTGAGAAACTTCTTTCGACTGAGACTACAGTCATAAGTACGGTCAATAAAATCCGATATGCAATAGAGACATTTGGATAACAATCTGCAATTTTAATGAACTGAAGAATCCCAGATGCTGACATCAAACCATCTGGTAAAGTTACTTGCAACACTTGTAATCCACTGATAAAATCATTGAGATCAACGTCAGATGAGTCATCATGAGTAAAAGTTTTTTTTTGCAAAAGTAGTACAACACTTTCTCAGATCCTGATCATCTACAGACTTCAATCTTTGAGTTTAATAAGAAACCAAAAATGTTTTCAAATATCTCCATCTACTAAAATCGACTATTAAATGAAGCAATTGCCATATCAATCATGACAAGAAAGTAATTAACTCCGAAGGACTCTATAGCTAATAGTGCTTCTTCTACATTCTGATCATTTTGTTCATCAAAATGTTTCTTTCTTTTAGCTTTACAATTTCTAGGAAATATTGGTTCTACATCTATGTCTTCTGCAATTTATTTTGCAATATCGATGTTGCGACTAAAGCCTTCATCTCTATACTTCTTAAAATATGAAATGATCCCTTTAATTTGTTCAAGTTTAGCATCCACGCACATAGTCTTAGATTGAAATTTCTTACTCACCATATTTATAGAAATTAGAATATTAGGCCAAATAACCATACCACATAAAAACTCAAAATTCTCAAGTGCGGTTACTAAACCTTGAGCATCACTTAATCTTTTTGGGTCATTTGTAGAACATCTCTCCACTTCCATCAAAGCATAGAACATCTCTCCACTTCCATCAAAGCATCCTTTATTTTGGGGAGTTTGAAACCTGATAGCTTGTACACTTTTTATTCGACTCTCCCAGCAAGTAGTGGATAAAGCTTTGACTGTTAGTTTAGGAACATTGTCAAGCAAAATCTTCCACCTTTTAGTAGAACTTGAGAACAATGCATATATCCATTGTATAACACCAACCACTTACCTACAGCCTACAGGCCTACAGTATGCAAGTCCACAACATGCTGCAGTTTGCAGAAACTGAAAAGAAAAAGGGGGCGACCATCCACTTAACTACATCCTACAGGCTACAGGCCTACAGTAGGTCCTTCACGGCCTCACTCAATCAGCCCTTGGCCATGACGTCAATCAACAAAGGGGTGCGCCGCACCGCACGCAGTAGCTGTCAAGCATGTTGCCGTCGACTCTTCGCAGAAGGAGACGAATAGGCACTCTTCACAGAAGGAGGCGAAGAATAGGCGATGGATGGATGGATGATGATGAAGCGACGCGATACCGATCTATTACTATATATACATATTTTTGGCCCCTAATTTAATGGGCCCTAGGCTCTAGCCCCTGTGGCCTATGGCCAGAGCCGACCCTGCTCTATGTGATGAGGTCCTCACCTCTATTGGTTGGGCTCCTAGCCGACTATGACTTATTTGTCACCTCCATGACAACCAAGACTAAATCATCCTCCCTCAACAACGTGCTTGTACACCTAGTTGTGTTTGAGGCTTACCAACTTCAATATGTGGCCAGACTGTAGCTACAACATAGTGCCTCTGCCAACTACTTTGGTCACGATGGCCCCTCTCATGGCCATGGTCATGGTGGTCACTCCCGTGGCAGTGCTCCCTCCCGTGGTGATCATCGTGACAATGACCCTCATCCTCAGTGTCAGATCTATGGCAAGCTTAACCACACCACCATCAAGTGATGGTATCGGATAAACGATTCATACTAGAATGAACCTTCGATAGCCTTAATGTCTACGTACTCCTACAATTTGAATCCTAATTGGTACAACGATACCTTGTCACGAATCACATCACAAGCGACCTTGATCACCTATTGTGCGGGGTTAATATCATGAAGGTGACACGATGCTTCAAATATGGCTTCTAATGTCTTGCTAGAGGTGTTGATCATTAACACCATCACTTTGTTTAAGTCTGAGTCCACATTGTATTCATTTGAACTATACCTTTTATACTAGCAAATGGCATTAGCTCAAATGCAGACATATCCCCTGGGCAGCGCAAGGGGAGCGACGACACGTGGCCCCTAAATTTTGGTTATAAAATTTAAAAATATTTTTTATTCGTTGCTGATTAAGCTATAACTTCATTGACTAAAAGGTTTAAACAATATTAAATGTATAAAAAAATATTTGAGTTTTTTTACTTCATAAGCTATGCTTTTTAGATTGTCTTCTTTTAATTAACTTGAGATGACACTTAAGAGTGGCCAATATTCTAATATGGATGGTAAAGACTTGCATATAGAGTTAATGTTCTTCTAAGATTTTATCTCTAACAAAATATAGGCCTTGTCATATTCTAAAGTTTGTGAAGCCCAATTTTGTATAGGTCATAGGGCCCATTTTTATATTTTGTACCAGGGCCTAAAAGACTCAGAGAAAACACTGGTCAAATGATCTTGTTGTTCGTCAAATATCAAAATAATAACATAATGGCCCATAGGTCCATTTTTCCTGCACTTTATATTTTGACTACCATTTATGTACCATCTACGTATGACAGAGGCTGGAACTTTGTTATACTATTTTTTAATATAATGTATCCATTTAACTAAGGCAAGCGGAAGCTAACTTAATCATGTAGCAAACAATGGACAAACATCCATGACATTTGATGACGTAAAACTAAAGCGTAAATCATATGGGTGTACCTAAATAATGTCTTGCACAGTTCGACATCGGGACCTGCTCTGCAGTTTTTCAGCCTGACAGTATTTCCCACTTCCCCCAATTTATTGACTAGTTAACTGATCAGCACAGGAGTCAACCAAATTATTGATAACACGCATGTCAAAGCTGTAACTATTTTGTTTGGTATTTGTCACGTAAGCAAGAAACATAATACGTTTCTGAACCAGAGAATTGGTACCCTACTGTGTTGCCAGTCACTTACAGACGAACAACAGGAGATTAAAGATAACATGTAACCAGTTGTATTACTTTTCTTACATTCCATACCAAGCGTCACTTACAGTTGGACTACTCATGCAGATGACGGGCAAGCAGGCTGACAAAGACGAAGGCCAGATCCTGGTAACGTTCTCTCGTAGTTGAGTTTGAACGATAAAGCCATAAAGGGCATGTGCAAAGCAAACTGAAACCCACGCGTACATAAAGTTCGCAGCTACAGCTAATCGGGTGATCACTGATCAGTCGAGGCGGCGCAGGAGATACTCGACTTCGACATCCTTGGTCAGTGGCATCACCCACTGATCATACAGCTTGGAGAGCACTTTGGGATCGACCTTGCACTCGCTGTCACCAGCAGTGGCATTGTCATCCAAGGTGACGTTCTGCCCGAACGTCCTAGCCTTCTTCTCTACTCTCTTCTTGACCTTCTCTTCCACAGCCTTGAATGTCAGCATATCCATCAGAGAATTGCTGTCCTGCATTGACAGTCAGATGAAAGCATAGTTGGTCTGTGTTCTTGAGCCTCATGTCTAAAGCACATTCAAAGCAGTCTAAAGACGTGGTAATGTGATAGAATACCTTAGTAGCATATACTTATATTTATAACATGCAAATACAATGCTATTCATTTGAAGGAAATTAGGGCTAAAGTTAGTACCTTAGTACCTTAGATCCATTAGCACTAAAAGGTAGCAGCTAAAGTTAGTACTAGTAGATCCAAACAGTCCTGCTAATAAATCTGCTAATTATTAGCTGAAGGGCTGCTAAGTATTAGTTCCATTAGCAGGTTTGGAGTTGCTAATAGGTGCCAATAGTTCATGTTACACTTTCAAATCACTGTCCAACCACCTATTAGCAGGTGGATCCAAACAGCCTCCTGCTAAAACTTAGCTAGCTAAAAAATAGCCGCTATTAGCTAGCTAACTTTAAGTGCTAGCAGATCCAAGCAAGCCCTAAGCTGATTTCTTAGTTGAATTCCAACTATCAAGGTGCACCAATGTGTAGCCTTTGGGAACACCAAACATTTCTTGTATTGCTATACATAATACTACCGAACTTACCAAGCCTGTAAATTTAAGGTAATTTGAGGAAGAGATTGAGATATTCAGTAGATTGACCTTTTCTTTTATTAGTCGACTATATTCTTGAGGAGCGTCTTTGAACTTCACCTCAGCAACATATTTACCAATATGAATTCTTTGTGATAGAACCTACAAGAGACAAACCTTGTATGTTACAGGCATACAGCAATTGTCAATTTCCAATTAAAAGGCTGGCAATTTGCATTTATTCCTGTAGTTAAAGAAATTTTAACATAAACTCATACCTGCAGACACGCTAAATCCAGTGCAACTGTTTGTGCATAGCTGCCATCATCACCATCAACAGTGAATAACGGGAGCAATTCATCAAAATACATTTTCCATATTGCATCATTCACGGTGACCAATGAAGCAAAAGGGTGCAAGACCTAATAAAAAGCAATAGAAGTTCAGCATCTCAGCAATTATCATATCATCAGTTCTTGATATTGCAAGGTTAATGCCTGATGATGTGCACCTTTGGGGAAGGCTTTGTAGGAAAGAGAGGTGAGGGTAGATCTTGAGGGAAGAATGGAACATCTTCTGGCTTTTGATAATGTCCAGCCTACAAGAACTCACATTTGTATTGAGAGATTGCACAAGAGTGTTAACTATTGCAGTATACAAAAATTCACACATGTATTCAGATTGCGAAGAAGATATCACAGAATGTTATTGCTGCAGTATATGTGCAGCAATACCACCAGTAGCCTCTAAACCCTCTGTGATATTTGGCTTGGGTAAGAACATTCTTAACCACTTAAATAAATGTTTTGGCATTCTCCTTGTCCAGTGAAATATCAGTAAACAATGATTGATCATATTAGTTACTCAGTTAGATAAATAACAAGAAGTACATTTTATTTTTTTCGTGCCAAGTGAATTTGAAACGAACAAATAGAGATAGGATTCAGTTCTTCAAATCAACACAGTGGAAAGCCATGTAGAGAAGTGTCAAGGGTGCTCAAAGAACCAAATCCATCTCTACCCCGGTAAGATCTGGGTTTCATCAAGGAGTGATTGCATATAATGTGAACCTAAAAGAAGAAGCACTTATTTCGTACTGAAGTTTTACAGCTGGTTTACTTTACTAGTTAGATCAAACCTAAGTGCTTAAGGGCATCTAGCGTAATGGTTAATGCTTCCGAGTACCACCTCTAGGTCCTGTCTTCTCGATCCCCCTCGAGGGCAAATTTCTGACTTGGTTAAAAAAATCCCTTTGTTGTGCCTCACCCGCCCACCCTTCGGTTGGTCGTTGCAGAGTGGATGGGGCCACGGTTCGAGAATTTTCTCGACCGTAATCATGTTTCGATCTATTTTTAAATATAATATCAGGAGGACGGTCTTTCTCTCTCCGACCAAATTTTTTTTAGATCAAACCTAAGTTGAGCATTTCACCAGACAAAAATAGGTAATCTGCAATGGCGATAACTGTAGCCTCTACGTTTCAGCTGAATTCCAAACACAACCAACGGGGGTGTCTAGGCGTTTAAAAATCTTGCCACCTTGAATCATAGGTAAGCTGACCACGTTTACAATAACAAACGATAGGTTCTGCCCGACCAAGAACTTGAGAGCGCAGTGGTTTGGCCCCATCCGCGTAGTTCCTCATCCAGGCAAGGCAATACAAGTCTTAATAACAGAGGAAACTGAGGGACGAACAAGAAAAGCACGAAAAAGGAAGAGGCTTGCCTTTGCGTTGAGGGCCTCTGCTTCCCGGACGAAGAACTCCACGAGCGAATGTTCTCCAGCGGTGGCGGCGGGCGCGTAGGCTGGCGCGTTCCGCGGATGCCGGGCGCGCTCGATGAGCGCGAACACCACGGAGTCCTCCAGCCGCACCAGCGCGTCGCGCACCGCGGCCAGGCTTAGCTGGTCGCCGCCCGCCGCGTCCATAGCGAGTAATGGATCGGAGTGTCGGAGGGAGGGCTAGAACGAATGGGGGTCGGTCGTCAGCCAAGCGTGAACTGCGGCCTGCTGGTGGGTTGCCTGGTGCAGTGGGGAAAGGCGCGTGGTTTGGGCCTCCCACACGGCGGTGGTGGTTGCAGTGGTGTTGACGCGGATGGCGAGTCGGCGACTTGTGGTCAGTCCACCCGTCCAGACCGTTGGTGGAAATGGTCGGAGTGGCCAATCACCAATGGGACCCAAGATGACCGGTTTTCTCCATCTCCAAGCTCCAAGTGCAGTACTGCAGTGACCGCTCAAGCGTGGAAACAGAAAAAAGACATGGTCAGCGGCTGATCAAGCCTAACACCAACTATAGCAGCGTGGAATGGAGTATTTGAGAGATTTGAGGTGTGTAAGCGTGAGTATGCGTGATATGGTGGCGGGTATAAATATCCTTGTAATCGAACGACCAGACATTCAAAAAAACTACTATTACTGAATCAAAAACACTGAAATAACAAAACAGTATTGTTGATAGTCACCTAGAAGCGGTGAATATGTGATACCTGAAATTCACAACTTAAACACAAACTTGGCACACAAATTAAAAGTTAGTACAAAACTAGATCCATAAGAGTGAGAAGGAGAGAAGTTCTTGCACTTGGTTGCTCACAACATTGCGGAATTAATTTGAGCAATATTACATGTGAAAAATGAAACAAGAACTTAAGAGTGAATCCTAATGAAAATAGAGCACACAAGACACAATGATTTTTCTCGTGGCTCCATCAAGCCTCAAATGCTTGTCTACTCCATGTTGTGGTGTCTCAACTGACGAGGGTTGCACTCAATATCTCTCAAGTGATCCAATGATCACCTTAAGCCCACAATCTTCATTATCAAATATAGATCTCCTCGCAAGGATCTCCACAGATCGGAGTCTCTTGCAGTCATACACAAGTTCAATAGAAGTTGCAACTCCAAATAACAGCAAGAGGGAGGAGTAGAACACAACGCAAGAGCAAAACACAGCCACACGACATAAGAATGCAGATCTCGAAAGCACGCTCTCACAAGAATGTCTAGAACTACTCAGAACAGTGATCAGGTCTATGTAGAATGACAAGAATGTGTTGTGGTAGCCATTGGAGTTTCCTCCAAAAACTGCTCTGCGCAGTGGCGCACTAGATCAGTCCGGTGCACCACCGGACCGAGAAGAGTAGTAAGCCTCTGGTATCTTGATTGGGACCTTCCAATTTGGGCCATCACGTGTTGCCCTACCGTTGATGTAATCGTTACGCACTGAAGTAGTCGTTACCACGTGAAAGGGAAATAGCCTCAACCATCTCCTATAATCGATTTTGGTGTTTGACGACCATCACAAAACTTATGGACTAACTAGTTTGCCTAGTTGGTCTTTTCTCCGATGCATAAAGTTCATATACATTTGTAAGGAAAATGGACCCTTAGGTCGTTTCTATAAATATGGGGCGAATCAGACTTGCACCAGCCTGCAATGCACCGGACAGTGTTCGGTGCCTAGGCTGGTGCGCCCAACGGACAGACCGCTCTCGGAAAAAACTCAGCGCTCCGCGGCTATAATTCACCGGACTGTCCGGTGTGCACCGAACTGTCCGGTGAGCCCACGGCCAACGGTCAACTTCGCCAATGGTCGACTGCCACCGGAGTCAGAAACCGTCAGAAAGTCATAAACGGTCAGGCGTCAGGTCGCACCGGACTGTCCGGTGCGCCACAGGGGCAGGCGGATCCAACGAATGACTGCTACACATGCCAACGGTCGAGTGACGTGGCAGGCACCGGACAATGAATAGTGTCGTGTACGGTGTGCACCGGACTGTCTGGTGCACCCGTCTACAGAAAGCTGCTCCTTTCTCTCCAACGGTTATAATTGTGGTGGGGGTTATAAATACAACCCCAACCACCTCCATTCAGCACACCCAAGCATTCAATGCATCCACATTCAATACAAGAGCAAGGAATTCATTCCAAGACACATTCAAAGCTTCCAATCATCTCCAAGTCCCACAATTAAGACAAGGGATCAATAGTGATTAGTGACTTGAGATAGTGTGATTCGTGTTTTATTTGTTGCTCTTGTTGCTTGACTTTTTAATCATGCTTTCTTCATCTCCTTCTAAACTCTCTAAGTGACTTGTAAAGCTAGCAAGAGACACCTTAGTGTGTGGTGATCCTTGCGGGATCTTTGTGATCCTTGAGATTAAGAAGAAGCACTCAATCGGTCTAGATGATCGGTTGAGAGAGGGAACCGAACCTCGGGAAACAAATCGTTGTGTTCATTTGCTTTGATCATTAACTTGTGATTTGATTCTCCCTCTCCCCTCTCTCTAAAAGTTCTCTTGCTCACAATCCTATGAGTTAGCTCCCAAAGTTATCTACATTGATTGAACAACTCATAGCAAGAAGAACTCTCTTCCGCACTCCGTATTCATTATTATTTGTTTCTAATCCTAACCCTAGGTGAAGTACGTGTTCAAAGTGTATAATTTACAGGTTTCATCTATTCACCCCCCCCCCATCTAGGAGACTTTCAATTGCTATCAAAGCCCAGTACTTCATTAGAGTCTAACAACTAGAAGTAATGTCGGGAGAACACGCCAAAAGGGAGATGATCACCGGGGGAAAGCCCGGATCTTCGTGAGAGAAAAATGAAGAAAAGACTCCGTCAAAGGAGGGCGGCTGTTGGGAGTATGCTTCGTAGCCGAAGATCCTAAAAAAAGAGAACACCTTCGGTAGATCCTCTCAAGAGCAGCGCCGAAGCTATCGCCTATAAAGCTTCGGCATAGTGACATGCCTCAAGACGAAGGGGTGAACCGACTTAAAGATGAAATGACCTAAAAGACCCATGATGTTCTGTGTCTTTATTGTAGTCGATTGTAAAGGGCATAAATGTAATTATACACAGGCTGCGCTCTATGCCTATAAATAGGTGAACAGTACCCCTGTACTGTTCACGCAATCTTGTAATCGCTGACACATTACACTGGAATTATTGCTTTCTGCCAAGGCGAAGGTATAAATGTACCTAAATATTATGTTTTAATATTTAGGTTTGTATAATAAAATATGTGAATAATATTATCTGTTTTTGGTACATCTTTCTCTAATGTTTTATATTTTATATTTCATTTTACATTGTCTTATAAGCCTGATCACGAAGTTGTGACCTTCGTGATATTTTGCTCATGGCCTTCGTCCGAAGTTCATTAAATCCTTGGGGAGATAATGCTTCAGCGGATGAAGGGCATTAATATAACATTTTATGTTGCCTTGTTCTTAATTCATAGCATTTAAGAACAAGTCCCCAACAGCGGCCACAAGCACAAGGAAAAAGATGAATCCGCCGGCTCCATCAAGTCACACAAGAAGGGCGATAAGAAGAAAAAGAAGATGAAGAAGGTTGTCTACTACGAGACCGATTCTTCCATGCCCTCAACCTCCGGCGTCGAGTCAACATCTTCGAAGCACTAAGAGCGTAAGAAGTGTAGTAAGATCCCTCTTCACTATCCTCGCATTTCCAAACGTGCTCCTTTACTTTCCGTTCCCTTAGGCAAACCACCATACTTTGATGGTGAAGATTATTGTATGTGGAGTGATAAAATGAGGCACCAGCTAACCTCACTCCACGAAAGTATTTGGGATATTATTGAATTTGGAGCGCAGGCACCTCAAGAGGGCGATGAGGATTACGACTTCGATGAGGCCGCCCAAGTAAGGCACTTCAACTCTCAAGCCACCTCCATACTCCTAGCTTCCTTGTCTAGAGAGGAGTACAAAAAGGTGCAAGGGTTGAAGAGTGCCAAAGAAATTTGGGACGTCCTCAAAACGGCGCCTGAAGGGGACGAAGTGACAAAGATCACCAAGCAGGAATGATCGAGGGAGAACTCGGTTGGTTCATCCTCAACAAAGGAGAAGAGTCACAAGCAATGACAATCGGCTCAAGACGATGGTGAACCAAGTTCGCAACCTCAAGAGCACCAAGTGGGATGACCATGAAATGGTCAAGGTTATTCTAAGATCTCTTGGTTTTCGTAATACTACTCAAGTGCAATTAATTCGTGAGAATCCTAGGTATAAGCTAATGTCTCTCGAGGAGGTGATTGGCAAGTTTGTGAGCTTTAAACTTATGGTCAAAGACTCCAAACATATTGTCAACTTGGAGTAAGGTGCCACCTCCACACCCGAGGTGCAACCTGTTGCATTCAAAGCAACGGAAGAAAAGAAGTAAGAGCCTACACTAACAAATAGGCTCCCAATTGATGCCTCCAAGCTTGACAACGGCGAAATGGCTCTTATCATTAAGAGCTTTCGGCAAATCCTCAAGCAAAGGAAGTGAAGGACTACAAACCCCGCACAACAAGAATACTGACAATCCCCGTTGGCTATTATAATTCCCGTCGGTTTTGTCCCAAGCCGACAGCAATTAAGCAATCCCCGTCGGCCGTTTCATAGCCGACGACAATTAAATAATCCCCGTCAGCCGCTTGACCAGGCCAACGGGAGTTAATAATCCCCGTCGGCTGCTTGACCAGGTCGACAGGAGTTAATAATCCCCATCGGCCTCTGGACTAAGCCGATGGGAGTTACTAATGTTAGGACGCGCCCGAGCGTTCAAACTTCATTTCTTCTGGCTTTCTACCATCGTTGCCGCCCATCTTATTCCTCACAGCCGTCGTCGCCCGTCTTGCCCACTACCGTCGCCGCCGCACCTTCTCCTAGCCACCGCCCATCTTGCCCACTGCCCCACCGCCGCCGCACCTTCCGCCGCTCGTACCCGCCCCGCCCGCCCACCTTCTCCTAGCCGCCCTGCCCATGGTCCACCTTCTCCTAGCCGCGGCTCCGACGTACTCGTGCTGCCACCGACGCTGCACCAACTCTGACCGACGCTGTCCATCATCGTTGTCCGCGTCCAGGTGTTTGCTCTATCACAATTAACTAAATTGTTTATGATTAGCAGTGTAAAAATGGTTCATGATTAGAAGTATGATTATGTTGGTTTTAATTTTCGTCGTTTTTATGGCCGACGGGAGTTAACTGTAATGCGATTACAATTTGTTTAATATTGTTATTTGTTAGTATGGTTTGACCTAATATGATTTGATGTATGATATTTGTTATTTCTAACTTGATTTTGTAAATATGATATGATGTATTTGATATTATTATTTAATGAATTTGATGTTATACAAGTATTAATCAATTTGATAGATTTGATGTTATAGGTAATGAATTTGATGTTCTGCAATTATAATTTAATTTGATGGATTGGATGTTGCAAATATTGTTAATTGATGAATATCATGTTAATATGATGAAGGTGATGTTATGTATATATATATAGTTTTACTACTTACCTATAGATGTATGTGTGACGTGTAGAAACATGAATGTCTCACACACACTTCTTACTCGTACACAGCGGCAATAATGGGTGATAGACGTGATTGGATGTATGAAGGTTTCAAGAAGGGTGGGTGTCACACAAGTGAATGGTTTGCCAAGACTCAGATGTTTCTGGACCATGCAACTGCTTTGTCATAAATAGATAATATTAGGTGTCCATGCAATAAATGTAGAAATATGACGAGCCACACCAAGAGACAGGTCACACTACACCTGTGCTCGCATGGTTTTGTGCCAGGCTATAAGGTATGGTATCTCCACGGGGAGTCACGCCTTGAACGAGCAGCAGAAGTAGAAGTTGATGACAGTGAAGATGTGGATAGGATGGACCATATGCTTGAGGATTTGCAGCCTAAATTGGCCCCAGATCATCATGATTCACCAACACCGGAGGTTCAGAAGTTCTTCGACCTCCTCAAAGCGTCAGAAGAGCCTCTTCATGGGCACACCGATGTGACCATTCACGAATTCGTGACACGACTAATGTCAATCAAGTCCAAGTATGCATTCTCTATTAATTGTTACAAAGAGCTCATGGATTTGATTAGTGAGGTTCTTCCTACTTGTCACAAGATTCCCAAAGACATGTACCAGTCCAAGAAATTGCTTGAAGGTCTTGGTATGAAGTATGAGAAGATTGAAGTTTGCCAAGGCAATTGCATGCTTTTTTGGAAGGAACATGGTAGAGAGCAGAAATGCTTAAAATGTGGGAAGTCGAGGTACGTGGAGCTTGTAAATGAAGAAGGGGAGAAGGTGGTGACAAAGGTTACACATAAACAGCTTCGGTACATGCCTCTCACTCCTAGAGTGAAACGTTTGTTTCTCTCGAGGAAGACCGCTATGCACATGAGGTGGCATAAAGATTGTAACGACAGACAAGATGGGTTAATGGTGCACCCATTAGATGGTGATGCATGGAAGGCTCTTGACAACTTTGATCCAGAGTTTGCTAGCGATGCAAGAAACATTTGTATTGGCTTGGCAACAGATGATTTCACGCCTTTCAATATGACCGCTACGTCGTATTCATGTTGGCCTGTCATTGCCATACCGTACAACCTTCCACCAGCTCTTTGCATGAAATATGAGTTTATGTTCTTATGTCTTGTTATACCTGGGCCTGAGCGTCCTGACGTACGCCTCAATGTGATGCTTCACCACTTATTGAAGAGTTAAAGAAGTTATGGCAAGGAGTGGAAGCCTATGACTGCTTCAAGAAGCAGAAATTCAATCTTCGTGTTGCGTATCTGTTCTCAGTTCATGATTTTATACCGTATGGTATTTTATCTGGATGGAGCGTGCATGGTAGATTGACGTGTCCTTATTGTGCTAAAGATACAGATTGTTTTTGTCTTAGTGCTGGTGGCAAGATATGTTATTTTGATTGCCATAGATGTTTTCTACCCTTCAATCACCCCTTCAGAAGGCAGAGAAAGGAGTTTAGGAAGGGCACCATCGTCACGAAGGGACCGCCCAAGCGACGTAGTGGGATAGAAATTACATAAGAGCATAGGAAACATGTCCTAGACGAGAGTGGGAAAAGGTATCAAGGTTTTGGTGAGAAGCATAACTGGACTCACATATGTGGCTTGTGGGAGCCTCCTTATGCTAAGTCATTGATTTTGATGCACAACATCGACATCATGCATCAAGAGAGTAACTTTTGCCAAGCCCTCATAAATACATGCATGGATTTCCCTGATAAACGAAAGACAATGACAAGGCACACATGGACTTAGCCATGATATGTCATCGTCCAACCCAAGTGCTTAGAGAAAACGGAGGCAAACCAAAAGCTGACTATTATCTGAAACCTAAGCAACGGAAAGAAGTGATGAAGTGGATGAAGGATCTGAAATTCCCTGATGGTTATGCTGGTGGTTTTAGAAGATCTATGGATTTTAAGACAATGAAGATGAATGGACTGAAGAGCCATGACTTCCACATAATTATGGGAAGGCTCATGCCTGTAATGTTTCGCGGGTACATTTCTGATGCTGTGTGGAAAACGTTAGCTGAAGTTAGCTATTTCTATAGACAGTTGTGTGCTAAAGAAATCAGAAGAGATGTGATGGAACAGCTGGAGAAAGAGGCACCGGTGCTTTTGTGCAAATTGGAAAAAATATTTCCACCGGGTTTCTTCAATCCTATGCAACATCTCTTTATACATCTTCCATATGAGGCTAAGGTCGGTGGTCCTGTTCAGTACAGGTGGATGTTTCATATAGAAAGAGCATTAAAGAAGCTTAGAGCAATGGTGGGCAATAAGGCAAGAGTTGAAGGATGTATTGCAGAACAATTTAAACTGAAGGAGGTAGCACACTTCACAAGTTGTTACTTTGCAGAAGAACATAATGTATTTGCTCGAAAGAAGAGGTACCATGATGATGAACGAGAGATGCCTCTGTGTAGTGACCTTTCGATTTTTCAGACAAATGGCAAAGCCGTTGGTCCACCCAAGGCATATCACCTCACTATGGAAGAACGGAAGTATGCTTTACTGTACATGTTCACGAATATGCCTGAGGTGGAGAAATACTTTGTGTAAGACTTATTTCCTTAAATTGTTCATATGTGAATTAGTTTATGTTATCAAATATCTCATGTCATACAATAATATTTGACAGCGAGTTTGATGAACAAAACATGAGGTGTCTCGGTAGGCGAACAATGAGAGACATAGACAAATTGCGACGTGATGGAATGCATGGGCGACCTAATTTCATTATGTGGCTTCAGGACCATGTAAGTCTCAATTATGTGGCTCCGAGACCTAATTTTAGTTAACTAATATTACATAATTTGCTAATGCTTTATGGCATAATTGACAGTTTGGGGAGGAAATAAATTTGAATGATGACTTACGTCAGTTATCTATTGGAAGCGTAACTGCCAAAAGCTATGGACGTTACGACGTCAATGGATATCACTTTCGTTCAAGCATTTTCGAATCTAGTCATCCTATGGCTGCCACTCAAAATAGTGGAGTCGTTACTAGGGCAACCGACATGGAAGGACACAAAGTCTTCTATTACAGAAAAATCAAAAATATCATCGAGATTACATTTGATGGAAATAAGCCTTTAGCGCTAGTTTTCTTTGAGTGTAAATGGTATGACCCGAAGTATTATAGGACCGAATTTGGAATGACACAGATCCAACCTGAAAAATTGCTTCAAGGACACGACACATATATCCTTGCCCACCAAGCAGACCAAGTTATTTCTCGACATATCCATGCAAAAAGTTGTCTACAAGGAGGGTTGTGTACAATGTAAATCCCCGCGAACGCCTATACACTCCTGGTGAGGATGAATATCAATTTGATCACCTTGAGCAGGTTGATGAGGTGTTTCAAGAAGAAGAGTTGCCAACTAGTTTTCATATTGATCCTGCACCGGCATTAGATTCACTAGTTGCAGACATTAATGACTTAACTTTTTCCGAGAGATGGAGAAGACAACCTGTTAGGAGAAAAGTTACATGGCGACCTCTGCATAGAAGAGAACAAATATATCCTGATTTTGATGATATTTAACAAGTAAATTATTTTGTTCTTTTATTTGTTTCTAATTTGTAAGTATTATGTCATTTTTATGCACTAATGAATAATTTCTTACTTTTGATGCAGGATGCCGCCAAAGTCGAAGAAGTCAGTGAAGGGGATGTTCAAGGGCCTGGGCCTATTTCAGGGCAGTTCTTTGAGCAGTAGCAGATGTCGAGAGCTGTTGAGCGCTGTACATGGAGATGAGGTAACATATCTTGTACAAATAAATTTGTTTACATATTTATCTGTATCTAAATCTTGAGTTGTATGAATTAGGATGAGCAGCACACTGAGGATCAGCACAATGAGGATGAGCAGCACAATGAGGATGAGCAGCACAATGAGGAGGTGCAGCACGTGACATGGGACCAGGCCGCGCAGCAGGACCAGCCATGGGACTAGTGGGACCACCAGAGAGAGCAGCAACAGGTGTGGGACCAGTGCGGCCAACAGGCCCAACCGGCTGACAACCCGATGGATGATGGCTCAGGAGACTCTTCAGCGACACGCACACGTCGCTCAAGAAAAAATCACTCAGTAAAGCCTCGTCACGCGATAGAGCGAGAGGCTGATAGGATCTTAATCATGCCTCATGGAGATCGGTGAGTATAATATATTAACTTGTCTCATATAACTATTATGCGTATTGTTAATGTTTTTATGTAATGCAGGAATTGGGAGGATCTGTCCTTTGATGACAAGGAACACCACACTCAGGTTAACCTTACGTTGGGTTCTCTTTGCCGCCTTCACTACCCTGGTATAGTGAAGGTGTCAGACGGAGATAGCGTCGATGAGTTGCTCGTCAGTACCTAGGACGAGTACAAGTTAAAAAAGGAACGAAACCACACTGACAGATAGGGACTTGTGCGTCATGACTTTTGGTTATGAATTCTTTATTGTTTTTGTTCTGTTTCTTAATATTGTAATTCTATGACTTATACCATTGTATTTGTATTCTTTATGTTGTAGCTTCGATATCGGTTGCCTGACGAAGAGGATTACATGGGGCATGCTAAACGTGTGTTCCAAAACAATGCAAAAAAACTAGTGAAGGATGCCATATACTATGCGAGAATTCAGGCTACAAACCTGTATTTTCAAAATCATCCAAAAGAAGCAGCCCCCCTTGAACAAAAAGGAAGGGTCCTCAAAGATATATTTGACTGAGGATCAATATCGTGAGGTTAGTATTCAATTTGTTTTACCCTTTTTATTGATTGCTGTGATTGATATAATATGTTACATTGTGTGTGCAGGTGATGGTTCCATGGATGGCGCCCGTGCCTAATGCGTACTATGCTTGGTGTCGATATTGGGCTTCCGAAGGCTTCCAGAAAGCGTCAGCGCATCACAGGCAATGTCGAGAAACCAATCCTAACCACAAGTTTGGCGGTGACGACATGCTCCGAAAAGCAAAAAGAATGGTAAGTTTGATCTAGCTGTGTCGATCACCAAATAGTACGATTGCTTATGGATGTTTTTTGTTTATATAGGAAGCTACGCGTGGCCAAAAGCCTAGTGACATTAAGGTCTACGAGGAGGGCCACAAAGGACCAGACCCTAATGAAAGGGAATTAGGCTTACACCTAGTTCCCATATAATTTTGGTGGTTGAATTGCCCAACACAAATAATTGGACTAACTAGTTTGCCCAAGTGTGTAGATTATACAGGTGTAAAAGGTTCACCCTCAGCCAATAAAAATACCAAGTTTCTGGATTCAATAAAGGAGCAAAGGGGCAACCGAAGGCACCCCTGGTCTGGCGCACCGGACTGTCCGGTGTGCCACCGGACAGTGAACAGTACCTGTCCGGTGCACCAGGGGACTCAGACTCAAACTCGCCACCTTCGGGAATTTCCAGGGCGACTCGGCTATAATTCACCGGACTGTCCGGTGTACACCGGACAGTGTCCGGTGCGCCAAGGGAGGTCGGCCTCAGGAACTCGCCAGCTTCGGAAAACGCCAACGACTAGTCCGCTATAATTCACCGGACTGTCCGGTGTGCACCGGACTGTCCGGTGCGACTCCGAAGCAACGGTCATCTCCGCGCCAACGGCTCTCTGCCGCGCAATTAATGCGCGCTCTGCGCGCGCAGAAGTCAGAATCGCCCATGCTGGCACACCGGACATCAAACAGTACCTGTCCGGTGTGCACCGGACACCCAGGCGGGCCCACAAGTCAGAAGCTCCAACGGTCAGAATCCAACGGCAGTGATGACGTGGCAGGGGGCACCGGACTGTCCGGTGTGCACCGGACTGTCCGGTGCGCCATCGAACAGACAGCCTTCCAACGGCCACTTTTGGTGGTTGGGGCTATAAATACCCCAACCACCCCACCATTCATTGCATCCAAGTTTTCCACTTCTCAACTAACTACAAGAGCTCTAGCATTCAATTCTAGACACACTAAAGAGATCAAATCCTCTCCAATTCCACACAAAGCCCTAGTGACTAGTGAGAGTGATTTGCCGTGTTCATTTGAGCTCTTGCGCTTGGATTGCTTCTTTTCTTTCTCACTTGTTCTTGAGATCACAACTCCATTGTAATCAAGGCAAGAGGCACCAATTGTGTGGTGGCCCTTGCGGGGAAGTTTTGTTCCCGGCTTTGATTTGAGAAGAGAAGCTCACTCGGTCCAAGGGACCGTTTGAGAGAGGGAAGGGTTGAAAGAGACCCGGCCTTTGTGGCCTCCTCAACGGGGAGTAGGTTTGCAAGAACCGAACCTCGGTAAAACAAATCTCCGTGTCTCACTTGCTTATTCGCTTGGGATTTGTTTTGCGCCCTCTCTCTCGGACTCGTTTATATTTCTAACGCTAACCCGGCTTGTAGTTGTGTTTATATTTGTAAATTACAGTTTCGCCCTATTCACCCCCCCTCTAGGCGACTATCAATTGGTATCGGAGCCCGGTGCTTCATTAGAGCCTAACCGCTCGAAGTGATGTCGGGAGATCACGCCAAGAAGGAGATGGAGACCGGCGAAAAGCCCACTACAAGCCAAGGGAGCACTTCATCGGAAGAGTCCCGCACCAAGAGGAAGGAGAAGAAGAAGATCTCCTCCAACAAAGGGAAGGAGAAGAAATCTTCTTCTCATCACAAAGAGAAGAAAGAAAAATCTTCTTCCCACAAGCCGCATCGGAGCGGTGACAAGCACAAGAGGATGAGGAAGGTGGTCTACTACGAGACCGACACTTCATCACCATCCACCTCCGGCTCCGACGCGGCATCCGTCACTTCTAAGCGCCAAGAGCGCAAGAAGTATAGTAAGATCCCCCTACGCTACTCTCGCATTTCAAAGCATACACCTTTACTTTCTGTCCCATTAGGCAAACCACCAACTTTTGATGGTGAAGATTATGCTAGGTGGAGCGATTTAATGCGATTTCATCTAACCTCGCTCCACAAAGGTATATGGGATGTTGTTGAGTTTGGTGCGCAGGTACCGTCAATAGGGGATCAAGACTATGATGAGGATGAGGTGGCCCAAATCGAGCACTTCAACTCACAAGCCACAACAATTCTCCTCGCCTCACTAAGTAGAGAGGAATATAACAAAGTACAAGGGTTGAAGAACGCCAAGGAGGTTTGGGATGTACTCAAAACCGCGCACGAGGGAGACGAGCTCACCAAGATCACCAAGCGGGAAACGATCGAGGGGGAGCTCGGTCGGTTCCGGCTTCACAAAGGAGAGGAGCCACAACACATGTAAAACCGGCTCAAGACTTTGGTGAACCAAGTGCGCAACCTCGGGAGCAAGAAGTGGGACGATCACGAAGTGGTAAATGTTATTTTAAGATCTCTCATTTTTCTTAATCCCACTCAAGTTCAATTGATTCGTGGTAATCCTAGATATACTAAAATGACCCCCGAGGAAGTTATCGGGCATTTTGTAAGTTTTGAGTGCATGATAGAAGGCTCGAGGAAAATCAACGAGCTTGGCGACTCATCCGAAGCCCAACCCGTTGCATTCAAGGCAACAGAGGAGAAGAAGGAGGAGTCTACACCAAGTCGACAACCAATAGACGCCTCCAAGCTTGACAATGAGGAGATGGCACTCGTCATCAAGAGCTTCCGCCAAATCCTCAAACAAAGGAGGGGGAAAGACTACAAGTCCCGCTCCAAGAAGGTTTGCTACAAATGTGGTAAGCCCGGTCATTTTATTGCTAAATGTCCTATATCTAGTGACAGTGATCGAGGCGACGACAAGAAGGGGAGAAGAAAGGAGAAGAAAAGGTACTACAAGAAGAAGGGCGGCGATGCCCATGTTTGTCGGGAATGGGATTCCGACGAGAGCTCAAGCGACTCCTCCGACGACGAGGACGCCGCCAACATCGCCGTCACCAAGGGACTTCTCTTCCCCAACGTCGGCCACAAGTGCCTCATGGCAAAGGACGGCAAAAAGAAGAAGGTTAAATCCAACTCCTCCACTAAATATGAATCGTCTAGTGATGATAATGCTAGTGATGAGGAGGATAATTTGCGTATTCTCTTTGCCAATCTTAACATGGAGCAAAAAGAAAAACTAAATGAATTGATTAGTGCTATTCATGAAAAGGATGACCTTTTGGACTCCCAAGAGGATTGTCTAATTAAAGAAAACAAGAAACATGTTAAGGTTAAAAAGGCTTATGCTCTAGAAGTAGAAAAATGTGAAAAATTGTCTAGTGAGCTAAGCACATGCCGTGAGATTATTGACAACCTTAGGAATGAAAATGCTAGTTTAAATGCTAAGGTTGATTCTCATGTTTGTAATGTTTCAATTCCCAATCTTAGAGATGATAATGTTGATTTGCTTGCTAAGATTGATGATTTGAATATATCTCTTGCTAGCCTTAGAGTAGAAAATGAAAAATTGATTACTAAGGTTAAAGAACTAGACGTTTGCAATGTTACAATTTCCGACCTTAGAACTAAAAATGATATGTTGCATGCTAAGGTTGTAGAATTAAAATCTTGCAAACCCTCTACATCTATTGTTGAGCATGTATCTATTTGTACTAGATGTAGAGATATTGATGTTAATGCTATTCATGATCACATGATCTTAATTAAGCAACAAAATGATCATATAGCTAAACTTGATGCTAAAATTGCCGAGCACAACTTAGAAAATGAGAAATTTAAATTTGCTCGTAGCATGCTTTATAATGGGAGACGCCCTGGCATTAAGGATGGCATTGGCTTCCAAAGGGGAGACAATGTCAAAATTAGTGCCCCTCCTAAAAGATTGTCAAATTTTGTTAAGGGCAAGGCTCCCATGCCTCAGGATAACGAGGGTTACATTTTATACCCTGCCGGTTATCCCGAGGACAAAATTAGGAAAATTCATTCTAGGAAGTCTCACTCTGGCTCTAATCATGCTTTTATGTATAAGAGTGAGACATCTAGTTCTAGGCAACCAACCCATGCCAAGTTGCCTAAGAAGAAAATTCCAAATGCATCAAATGAACATAGCATTTCATTTAAGACTTTTGATGCATCCTATGTTTTGACTAACAAATCCGGCAAGGTCGTTGCCAAGTTTGTTGGGGGCAAACACAAGGGGTCCAAGACCTGTGTTTGGGTACCCAAAGTTCTTGTTTCTAATGCCAAAGGACCCAAAACAGTTTGGGTACCTAAAGTCAAGAACTAAATTTGTTTTGTAGGTTTATGCATCCGGAGGCTCAAGTTGGATACTAGATAGCGGGTGCACAAACCACATGACCGGGGAGAAAAGGATGTTCTCCTCATATGAGAAAAACCAAGATCCCCAACGAGCTATCACATTCGGGGATGGAAATCAAGGTTTGGTCAAAGGACTTGGTAAAATTGCTATATCTCCTGACCATTCTATTTCCAATGTTTTTCTTGTTGATTCTTTAGATTACAATTTGCTTTCCGTATCCCAATTATGTCAAATGGGCTACAACTGTCTATTCACTGGTATAGGTGTCACTGTCTTTAGAAGAAGTGATGATTCAATAGCATTTAAGGGAGTGTTAGAGGGTCAGCTATACTTGGTAGATTTTGATAGAGCTGAACTCGACACTTGCTTAATTGCTAAGACTAACATGGGTTGGCTCTGGCACCGCCGACTAGCCCATGTTGGGATGAAGAATCTTCACAAGCTTCTAAAGGGAGAACACATTTTAGGATTAACAAATGTTCATTTTGAGAAAGACAGGATTTGTAGCGCATGCCAGGCGGGAAAGCAAGTTGGCATCCATCATCCACACAAGAACATCATGACGACCGACAGGCCGCTTGAGCTACTCCACATGGATCTATTCGGCCCGATTGCTTACATAAGCATCGGCGGGAGTAAGTATTGTCTTGTAATAGTGGATGATTATTCTCGCTTCACTTGGGTATTCTTTTTACAGGAAAAATCTCAAACCCAAGAGACCTTAAAGGGATTCTTGAGACGAGCTCAAAATGAGTTCGGCTTAAGGATCAAGAAAATAAGAAGCGACAACGGGACGGAGTTCAAGAACTCTCAAATCGAAGGCTTCCTTGAGGAGGAGGGCATCAAGCATGAGTTCTCTTCTCCCTACACTCCACAACAAAATGGTGTAGTGGAGAGGAAGAATCGAACTCTATTGGACATGGCAAGAACCATGCTTGATGAGTACAAGACACCAGACCGATTTTGGGCCGAAGCGGTCAACACCGCCTGCTACGCCATCAACCGGTTATATCTTCACCGAATCCTCAAGAAGACATCGTATGAACTCCTAACCGGTAAAAAGCCCAACATTTCATATTTTAGAGTTTTTGGTAGCAAATGCTTTATTCTTGTTAAAAGAGGTAGAAAATCTAAATTTGCTCCTAAAACTGTAGAAGGCTTTCTACTTGGTTATGACTCAAACACAAGGGCATATAGGGTCTTTAACAAGTCCACTGGACTAGTTGAAGTCTCATGTGACGTTGTGTTTGATGAAACTAACGGCTCTCAAATAGAGCAAGTTGATCTTGATGAGATAGGTGAAGAAGAGGCTCCATGCATCGCGCTAAGGAACATGTCCATTGGGGATGTGTGTCCGAAGGAATCCGAAGAGCCTCCAAATGCACAAGATCAACCATCCTCCTCAATGCATGCATCTCCACCAACTCAAAATGAGGATGAAGCTCAAGTTGATGAAGTAGAAGATCAAGCTAATGAGCCACCTCAAGATGATGGCAATGATCAAGGGGGAGATGCAAATGAGGAAGACAAGGAGGAAGAGGAACAAAGACCGCCACACCCAAGAGTCCACCAAGCAATCCAACGAGATCACCCTGTCGACACCATCCTCGGCGACATTCATAAAGGGGTAACTACTAGATCTCGTGTTGCACATTTTTGTGAACATTACTCGTTTGTTTCCTCTATTGAGCCACACAGGGTAGAGGAAGCACTTCAAGATTCGGATTGGGTGGTGGCGATGCAAGAGGAGCTCAACAACTTCACTAGGAATGAGGTATGGCATTTAGTTCCACGTCCTAATCAAAATGTTGTAGGAACCAAATGGGTCTTCCGCAACAAGCAAGATGAGCATGGTATGGTGACAAGGAACAAAGCTCGACTTGTGGCCAAGGGATACTCCCAAGTCGAAGGTTTGGATTTTGGTGAAACCTATGCACCCGTAGCTAGGCTTGAGTCAATTCGCATATTATTAGCCTATGCTACTTACCATGGCTTTAAGCTTTATCAAATGGACGTGAAAAGTGCCTTCCTCAATGGACCAATCAAGGAAGAGGTCTATGTTGAGCAACCTCCCGGCTTTGAAGACAGTAAGTATCCTAACCATGTCTATAAGCTCTCTAAGGCGCTTTATGGGCTCAAACAAGCCCCAAGAGCATGGTATGAATGCCTTAGAGATTTTCTTATTGCCAATGGATTCAAAGTCGGAAAAGCCGATCCTACACTCTTTACTAAAACTCTTGAAAATGACTTGTTTGTATGCCAAATTTATGTTGATGATATTATATTTGGGTCTACTAACGAGTCTACATGTGAAGAGTTTAGTAGGATCATGACACAGAAGTTCGAGATGTCTATGATGGGGGAGTTGAAGTATTTTCTAGGATTTCAAGTGAAGCAACTCCAAGAAGGCACCTTCATTAGCCAAACTAAGTATACACAAGACATCCTAAGCAAGTTTGGAATGAAGGATGCCAAGCCCATCAAGACACCCATGGGAACCAATGGCCATCTCGACCTCGACACGGGAGGTAAGTCCGTGGATCAAAAGGTATACCGGTCGATGATTGGTTCATTGCTTTATTTATGTGCATCTCGACCGGATATTATGCTTTCCGTTTGCATGTGTGCAAGATTTCAATCCGACCCTAAGGAATCACACCTTACGGCCGTAAAACGAATCTTGAGATATTTAGCTTATACTCCTAAGTTTGGGCTTTGGTACCCTCGGGGATCCACTTTTGATTTGATTGGTTATTCGGATGCCGATTGGGCAGGGTGTAAGATTAATAGGAAGAGCACATCGGGGACTTGCCAGTTCTTGGGAAGATCCTTGGTGTCTTGGGCTTCAAAGAAGCAAAATTCGGTCGCTCTTTCCACCGCCGAAGCCGAGTACATTGCCGCAGGCCATTGTTGCGCGCAATTGCTTTGGATGAGGCAAACCCTGCGGGACTACGGTTACAAATTAACCAAAGTTCCTTTACTATGTGATAATGAGAGTGCAATCAAAATGGCCGACAACCCCGTCGAGCATAGCCGCACTAAGCACATAGCCATTCGGTATCATTTTCTTAGGGATCACCAACAAAAGGGAGATATCGAGATTTCTTACATTAACACTAAAGATCAATTAGCCGATATCTTTACCAAGCCTCTTGATGAACAATCTTTTACCAGACTTAGGCATGAGCTCAATATTCTTGATTCTAGAAATTTCTTTTGCTAGCTTGCACACATAGCTCATTTGAATACCTTTGATTATATCTCTTTTATATGCTATGACTAATGTGTCTTCAAGTCTATTTCAAACCAAGTCATAGGTATATTGAAAGGGAATTGGAGTCTTCGGCAAAGTTAAAGGCTTCCACTCCGTAACTCATACTTCGCCATCACTCCAAGCATCTCTCTATTCTTTGGGGAGAAATGAGAATTCAAAGCAAAAGGACTTCGTCTTTGGTATAATCTTAACTCATTTACTTATGACCAAAGGGGAAGATAGTACCTAAGGGCTCTAATGATTCCGTTTTTGGCGATTCATGCCAAAAAGGGGGAGAAATGAGCCCAAAGCAAAAGGACCGCACCACCACCACCAAATTCAAAAACTTAGTGTTTTCCAAAAGTATTTTTCAATTGGTATCCTATTGTGTTCAAAAGGAAAAGAAAATTAGTTTTTCAAAAATGTATATCAAAACCCTCTTGAACACTAAGAGGTGGATCTCCTTTAGGGGGAGTTTTGTTTAGTCAAAGGAAAAGCATTTGAAACAGAGGGAGAAAATTTCAAATCTTGAAAATGCTTTGCAAACCCTTATTCATTTACCTTTGACTATTTGCAAAAGATCTTTGAAATGAATTTACAGAAATTTGCAAAAACAAAACATATGGTGCAAACGTGGTCCAAAATACTAAATAAGAAAGAAACATTCCATGCATATCTTGTAAGTAGTTATATTGGCTCAATTCCAAGCAACCATTACACTTACATTATGCAAACTAGTTCAAATTATGCACCTCTATATTTGCTTTGGTTTGTGTTGGCATCAATCACCAAAAAGGGGGAGATTGAAAGGGAATTAGGCTTACACCTAGTTCCCATATAATTTTGGTGGTTGAATTGCCCAACACAAATAATTGGACTAACTAGTTTGCCCAAGTGTGTAGATTATACAGGTGTAAAAGGTTCACCCTCAGCCAATAAAAATACCAAGTTTCTGGATTCAATAAAGGAGCAAAGGGGCAACCGAAGGCACCCCTGGTCTGGCGCACCGGACTGTCCGGTGTGCCACCGGACAGTGAACAGTACCTGTCCGGTGCACCAGGGGACTCAGACTCAAACTCGCCACCTTCGGGAATTTCCAGGGCGACTCGGCTATAATTCACCGGACTGTCCGGTGTACACCGGACAGTGTCCGGTGCGCCAAGGGAGGTCGGCCTCAGGAACTCGCCAGCTTCGGAAAACGCCAACGGCTAGTCCGCTATAATTCACCGGACTGTCCGGTGTGCACCGGACTGTCCGGTGCGACTCCGAAGCAACGGTCATCTCCGCGCCAACGGCTCTCTGCCGCGCAATTAATGCGCGCTCTACGCGCGCAGAAGTCAGAATCGCCCATGCTGGCACACCGGACATCAAACAGTACCTGTCCGGTGTGCACCGGACACCCAGGCGGGCCCACAAGTCAGAAGCTCCAACGGTCAGAATCCAACGGCAGTGATGACGTGGCAGGGGGCACCGGACTGTCCGGTGCGCCATCGAACAGACAGCCTTCCAACGGCCACTTTTGGTGGTTGGGGCTATAAATACCCCAACCACCCCACCATTCATTGCATCCAAGTTTTCCACTTCTCAACTAACTACAAGAGCTCTAGCATTCAATTCTAGACACACTAAAGAGATCAAATCCTCTCCAATTCCACACAAAGCCCTAGTGACTAGTGAGAGTGATTTGCCGTGTTCATTTGAGCTCTTGCGCTTGGATTGCTTCTTTTCTTTCTCACTTGTTCTTGAGATCACAACTCCATTGTAATCAAGGCAAGAGGCACCAATTGTGTGGTGGCCCTTGCGGGGAAGTTTTGTTCCCGGCTTTGATTTGAGAAGAGAAGCTCACTCGGTCCAAGGGACCGTTTGAGAGAGGGAAGGGTTGAAAGAGACCCGGCCTTTGTGGCCTCCTCAACGGGGAGTAGGTTTGCAAGAACCGAACCTCGGTAAAACAAATCTCCGTGTCTCACTTGCTTATTCGCTTGGGATTTGTTTTGCGCCCTCTCTCTCGGACTCGTTTATATTTCTAACGCTAACCCGGCTTGTAGTTGTGTTTATATTTGTAAATTACAGTTTCGCCCTATTCACCCCCCCCTCTAGGCGACTATCACCTAACAACCCTGACCAGCTCTGCAGCCAGACAGCCACTGATTGGCTGGTGAGTTTTGGCCCAAAATTACAAACGTTCAAAGTATAGAAATTCCTGCATTTGTAAGGTTGTGAATTATGTATAGGAGGCATATGGGGAGGATATGGTTCGTCACCATGGCCCTGACTTCGACTGGCGACATGAACTGGTGGATCCCTCGGTAGTGTACGCAAGTGGTGGTGGAAAAGCGCATGGACGGTAAGCTCTAACTTATGAAATTACATGATTGACACTAAATTGATCATGCAGTAATCATAATTTTTGAATCAATTATAGATACGCACTCTTCGACGGATTCATTGACTCGTCGTCAGTGAGATCTCAGAGGACAGGTTCGTCTTCCCGTAGCTCATGCTCTCGTCGACCAAACGAGCAGAAGTTGGAGATTATGAGGATGCGTGAGGCGATGAGACAGCAACGAGAATTTATGGAGGCTTCAATGCACATAACCAAGCGATGTATCAAGTGAGTATACATAATCCGAACTCTAAATTATTATATTTCAATACAACATCTTCAATAGTAACACATATGCTTAACAGTTAATGCAGCAACAGGGCATGACACCAAATATTCCTCCGCCACCACAATGGAGCCAGTTTGCATCCACACCAGCTCCGGTACGTTAATCTTTGCCAATTCGGTTAATAACATTGTCTAAACTAGCAATTCATCTAGTTAGCAAAACATGAACCGTATACTTAACTTGTTGAATATTCATTAAATATGGATTGGGGACTCAACAGTTCAACACCCCTCCGACACATATACATACACCTAGAGATAGGGTACGTTTGATAACTCTCGATGGATTTATACACTTGTATACTTGTTGATATTTGCATTTAACGTGTTGATATTTGCATTAAAAATGTTGATATTTGCTAACTTGCATAGGTTACGCCCGAAGCGGGTGGTAGTGGGTCTGATCCCACAACAGGGACTGGATTTGTTGAGTCCCTCTTCGCGTTCCCTCCTCCTGGTGGCGGCAGCGGTCAAAGCTCTAACCACCCAAGTGGTGGTTTTCTCTAAATATGGTGTTATGTCGTATTTGTTTCTTAACTCGTGCACACTATGTTTTTTGTGAACTAAACACTTTAACTTTTCTCGTTGTTCCTATTTGAAATATTTGTGTAAACTATGTTGGTGATGTGTGAATTGAATATCAATGTATGTGTTTATAATGTGTTGGTTCTGTATGATGATATATATATTATTTGTGTTATTATGTGCAATTGTGGAGAAACAATGACCATTTGGTGCTGTTTTTGTGCAGCAGTATAGGTTAATCCTCGTCGGTTTGACCATAGCCGACGGGAATTAGGCCGACGAGAATTAATGTTAATGCCCGTCGGCCCAGTAACTCCCGTCGGTCCTACGTGGCCGACGGGAATATTTTAACAATTCCCGTCGGCCAGACAGAACCGACGGGATTACTGGATCGACGGGCATTAACAATTAATTCTCGTCGACCCACCGTAGCCGACGGGGATAAGCTAATTTACGCTGGCTTGTATGCAGCCGATGGGAATTACTAATTCCTGTCGGGCGCTAACGGGAATTAGCTTATCCCCGACATCTAATTCTTGTCGGTTACGCCGACGGGAATTAAGCATATACTGACGGGAATAAGTAATCCCCGTCGGTTTTGAGCCAACGGGAATTAATTGGATTCTTATAGTGCCGCTCCAAGAGGGTTTGCTATCGGTGTGGTAAGTACGGTCACTATATTGCTAAATGTCCATATACAAGTGATGGTGGAAGGGACGACGACAAGAAAGGGAAGAAGAAGATGGAGAAGAAGAAATACTACAACAAGAAGAAGGGTGGCGAGGCGCACATAGGACGGGAATGGGACTTCGACGAGAGCTCCACCGACTCCTCTGGCAAGGACGCCGCCAACATCGCCATCAACAAAGGTCTTCTCTTCCCCAACATCGGACACAAATGTCTCATGGCCAAGGATAGCAAAAAGAAGGTACATTCTAGAGACACCCCAAGTATATTACTTTCGATGATGAGGGTAGCTCTAGTGAAAACGATGATGATTTGTCTTCTCTTTTTGCGAACCTTACCATAGAACAAAAGGAGAAAATTAATGAATTGATAAAAACCATTAACGAGAAGGATAATTTTTTTTTTCTCTTGAAGTTGAAAAATGCAAAACTTGACTAAAGAGCTAAATACATGCAATGATTCAATTTCTTGTCTTAGAACTGAAAATGTTAGTTTAATTGTTAAGATTAAGGAATTGAATGCTTGCAAAGTACCTACATCTACCATTGAGTATTTTACTATTTACACTAGATGTAGAGATATTGATGTTAATGCTACGAATGATCACCTTGCTATGATTAAAGAACAAAATGATCACATAGCTAAGTTGAATGCTAAAATTGCCGAGCATGAGCTTGAAAATGAAAAATTTAAATTTGCTCGTAATATGCTTTATAATGGGAGACGCCCTGGCATTAAGGATGGGGTTGGCTTTCAACCTGGGAGCCAAAGCAACATCAAACTTAATGCCCATAGAAACAAGGTTTCTAACTTTGTTAAGGGCAAGGCTCCCATGGTCCAAGATAGAGAAGGTTAAATTTTATATCCTAAAAACTATCCTGAGCATGAGATTAGAAGAATTCATGCTAAGAAATCTCTTGAACATTCTATTTCTAATGTCTCCTAAAAATAATGTTCTCCTCATATGAGAAAAATGATGATCCCCAAAGAGCAATCACATTCGGGGATGGAAATCAAGGTTTGGTCAAAGGATTGGGTAAAATTGCTATATCTCCTGAACATTCTATTTCTAATGTCTTTCTTGTAGAATTTCTAGGTTACAACTTGCTTTCTGTTTCTCAATTATGCAAAATGGGCTACAAATGTTTATTTACTGATGTTGATGTTACTGTCTTTAGAAGAAGTGATGATTCACTAAATTTTAAGGGAGTGTTAGATGGTCAGTTATACTTAGTTAATTTCACTGATAACAATGCTGAACTAGACACTTGCCTAATTGCTAAGACTAACATGGGCTGGCTCTAGCATCGCCGACTTGCTCATGTTGGAATGAAGAATCTTCACAAACTGCTAAAGGGGGAACACATTTTAGGACTAACCAATGTTCATTTTGAGAAAGACAGGATTTGTAGTGCATGTCAAGCAGGGTAGCAGATTGGAGTTCATCATCCACACAAGAACATCATGATGACCAAGAGGCCGCTTGAACTACTCCACATGGATCTATTCGGCCCGATTGCTTACATAAGCATCGGCGGAGTAAGTATTGTCTTGAATTGTGGATGATTGTTCTCGCTTCACTTGGGTATTCTTTTTGCAGGAAAAATCACGAACCCAAGGGACCTTAAAGAAATTCTTGAGACGGGCTCAAAATGAGTTCGGATTAAGAATCAAGAAGATTAGAAGCGATAATGGAAAGAAGTTCAAGAACTCTCAAATTGAAGGATTTTCTTGAGGAGGGCATCAAGCATGAGTTCTCTTCTCCCTACACACCTCAACAAAACGGTGTTGTGGAGAGAAAGAATAGAACTATTTTGGATATGGCAAGGACCATGCTTGACGAATACAAGACATCGGATCGGTTTTGGGCAGAGGCGATTAACACTGCTTTCTACTCCATCAACTGACTCTACCTTCACCGAATCCTCAAGAAAACATCACATGAACTCCTCACCGGTAAAAAGCCCAATGTTTCCTATTTTAGAGTTTTTGGGAGCAAATGCTTTATTCTTATTATAAGAGGTAGAAATTCAAAATTTGCTCCTAAAGCAGTAGAAGGCTTTTTACTTGGTTATGACTCAAACATAAGGGCATATAGAGTCTTCAACAAATCCACTAGATTAGTTGAAGTTTCTTGTGACATTGTGTTTGATGAGACTAATGGCTCTCAAGTAGAGCAAGTTGATCTTTATGAATTAGATGATGAAGAGGCTCCGTGCATTGCGCTAAGGAACATGTCTATTAGAGATGTGTGTCCACAAGAACCCGTAGAGCCTTCACAAGCACAAGATCAACTATCATCTTCCATACAAGCATCTCCACCAACTCAAGATGAGGAACTGGCTCAAGAAGAAGAGGATCAAGATCAAGACAATGAGCCACCTCAAGAAGAAGGCATCGATCAAGGGGGAGATGAAGTTGATCAAAAAAGGAGGATGAACAAGAGATTCAATATCAAATACCACCTCACCCAAGAGTCCTCCAAGCAATTCAACGAGATCTCCCTGTCAACTCCATACTTGGTGACATTCAAAAGAGGGTAACCACTCAATCTAAAGTTGCTCATTTTTGTGAACATTACTCTTTTGTGTCTTCTATAGAGCCATACATGATAGAGGATGCACTTAAAGATGCAGACTAGGTGGTGGCAATGCAAGAGGAACTCAACAACTTCACAAGGAATGAGGTATGTCATTTAGTTCCACGTCCTAACCAAAATGTTGTAGGTACCAAGTGGGTATTCCGTAATAAACAAGATGAACATGGTGTGGTGACTAGGAACAAAGCACAACTTGTTGCAAAGGGGTATTCACAAGTCGAAGGTTTGAATTTCAATGAAACCTATGCACCCATAGCTAGGCTTGAGTCAATTTGAATATTATGTGCCTATGCAACTTACCATGGATTTAAGTTGTATCAAATGAATGTGAAAAGTGCCTTCCTCAATGGCTCTTTCAAGGAAGAGGTGTATGTTGAGAAACCTCCTGGCTTTGAAGATAGTGAGTATCCTTCATATGTTTATAAGCTCTCAAAGGCACTTTATGGGCTCAAACAAGCCCCAAGAGCATGGTATGAATGCCTAAGAGACTTTCTTATCACTAATGGTTTTAAAGTCGGAAAAGCTAGCCCTACTCTCTTCACCAAAACAATTGACAAATACTTGTTTATATGCCAAATTTATGTTGATGATATTATCTTTGGGTTTACTAATAGGTCATCTTGTGAAGAGTTTAGTAGAATTATGATACAGAAATTTGAGATGTCCATGATGTGGGAGTTAAAGTATTTCCTTGGATTCCAAATCAAGGAACTCCAAGAGGGCACCTTCATCTGCCAAACAAAGTACATTCAAGATATTCTCAAGAAGTTTGGAATGAAGAATGCCAAATTCATCAAGACTGTCATGGGAACAATTGGGCATCTTGACCTCAACACAGGAGGTTAGTTTGTAGATCAAAAGGTATACGAGTCGATGATACGATCTCTACTCTATTTATGTGCTTCACGACCGGATATTATGCTTTCAGTATGCATGTGTGCAAGGTTCCTGGCCGAACCTAAGGAAATCCACCTAAGGGCCATGAAAAGAATCATGATATATTTAGTTTACAGTCCTAAGTTTGGGCTATGGTACCCCAAGGGATCTACCTTTGATATAATCGGGTATTCTGATGCTGATTATGTCGTATGTAAGATTGATAGAAAGAGTACATTAGAGACTTGTCAGTTTTTGTGGAGATCCCTGGTGTATTGGGCTTCAAAAAAACAAAATTCAGTAGCTCTATCCACCGTCGAAGCTGAGTATATTGTTGCAGGACATTGTTGTGCACAATTACTCTGGATGAGGCAAACTCTTAGGGACTATGGCTACAAATTGAGCAAAGTCCCTCTCCTATGTGACAATGAGAGTGCAATCTGCATGGCGAATAATTCTGTTGAACACAGCCGCACAAAGCACATAGACATCCGGTATCACTTTCTGAGAGATCACCAACAAAGGGTAGATATTGAAATTGCTTACGTTAGCCCCCACAACCAGTTAGCCGATATCTTCACTAAGACCCTAGATGAAAAGACTTTTAGCAAGCTTAGGAATGAACTAAATATCTTAGATTTTCGGAACTTTGATTAAAATCTTGCACATATTGCTCATTTTATACCTTTGATCATGCCATATCTCTTTCATTTGTTACAAATGCATATTTCTTATTCTTCTTGTGCCAAAGCTAATACTAATGTGCTTCCAATAGTATTTCTATACTTAGCCTTGAATTGAAAGGGAAATGGAGTTGTAGGCAAAGGCAAGGCTTCCACTCCATATTCATCAGTATCCTTTGCCCTACTCATGTATTTACTTTCATATCTTTCTTGATAAAGACCTCTTGATTTCTCTATTTTTGGCGCTTAATGCCAAAGGGGGAGAAATTAATAGGCCAAAGCAAAAGGACCGCACCACCACCATGTTTTCTGCAAACTTTTTTAACAAAAATTGCATAATTCTGTTGACAGCTAAGGGGAGAAGTTTTTCAGGGGAACTTTTATTTAGCCAAAGGAAAAGCATTTGAAAAAGGGGGAGAATCTTTCAAAACTTGAAAATTCCTTTAGAAATCATATACTTATACCAGTGGCTAATTGCAAAAGAATTTGAAAAGAATTTTCCAAAAGATTTGCAAAAAACAAGCTAAGTGGTGCAAATGTGGTCCAAAATGTTAACTATATCAAAACAGTCATATATACTTAGGACTGCTCTCATTTCAAAGTAACTTATGCACATTTGTCAAAATGCAAACTAGCTACATTTCTATACTTTGTATTTGCTTTGTTTTGTGTTGGCATCAATCACCAAAAAGTGAGAGATTGAAAGGGAAATGGCCTCAACCATCTTCTATAATCGATTTTGGTGTTCGATGACCATCACAAAATGTCACACCCGGGTTTCGGGGGCACCAAGACCCGGGTGCGAACATAATCACCAAGTGTGCTAGGACCAAGTCTTACACATACGATGAATCATGGTACAAAAATGAATGTCACATCTTTACTATATAATAGGATTCTGTACAAAATAATTAAATAATTACATCATACGAAGACAACGATCCAGCAACCCAAAGTTAACTGGGAGACGACGACCTAGTCCTCTCACGAACTCATCACATCATCCTCCATGCGCCTCATCTTGCGGTACCTGTTCTTGACCTGTGGGGGGTGTGAGACAGCAAGGGTGAGCTCACATACATTCATCGCTCAACAATTTGTGGAGAATAATGTGCATGAACTCACCAAAGGTGGGAGCTCATGTGAAATGTAAGGCTTACCAAAGAGGATGGTTAAAGCTGAGCATCGCTTTTAAAGTTGGTGAAAATTTTAATAGCAGTTACTAAGTATAAGTAGATACCAAACCAGAGTAATAATAGATCAAAATTCATAATACACCACAATGCAATGCAAATGAAAAATTGAATTTAATTCCATAAATTAATCATGCAAGAGTCTTGAGCTGCTCATGACCGCGAGGTCGGCTAGTATACCAGTTTTACACTCTGCAGAGGTGGTACCCTTTACCCACGAGTCATGTTACCCATTTGCCACGGGGTTGTACGACCCCATACACCTCTACCAATGAAGCGAGGCATGGTAACACTACGAGGCCTTTACAAAGTTCCACTAGCTTCATAAAACCCGCTATAATTCTAGGAAGAGCAATGCAGGAATCCCCCGTATGACCGCCATCACAGCAAAATCAACCCGGGAACCTCCCTACATGCCTACTCCCCTACTGCCCTTGCCCCTTTCGGGTAAGGTAGTCCTCAACTAGCTTTCCTAATTAGTCAGCCAAGGGCGTCCCATTCCACCCTTGTGGAGGCACGTGTTTCTCAAGTTAAGCTCGATGTTCCAATTAACATAATGCTATTATCATGAACAAAAATAGAACAATAATAATAAAGAATGACCATGTGTAATAGTTATCTCAACACCCAAAACCATATATAGCAATAACAAAGACTACCCAAAAGTTTAGGGGTAAACAAGGTGTAAAGATAACCAAACTAGGGTGTCCTATTGGGTCCCATCAAAATTAAGCCTATGCATGATAAAATGATTATAGAGAACATTATTGGGTAAATAAAAGTGATCAAGGGCACAACTTGCCTGTGACTTGAGATTCTAGGTACCAGGATGATCTTCAGATGACTCATAACCCCGTGTTAGTCGTAGGAATACAAATAAACAGGGTATAGGAAATATTAACATTACTACAAACATAAGAACAAAATGTATGTTGGTCACTTGTTCTCAAATACTGTGAATCAAGAACAAGGCAACACAAGTGTTAATGGTTAAAGACCTTCGTCCTTCGAAGCATTATCTCCCTCAGGATATAATGATCTTCGGACGAAGGTCATGAAGAACGTACCTTCATCATTTCAATAAACAAGGATGTAAACAAAGACATATAAAACGCAAAGGGAATATGAATAATCATTTCGAACCATTAGACTATTCATATCCTTATTATATAAACATGAACAAACATCAACGATATTTGAATTACATTTGTACCTTCGGCTTGACAGAAGGTGAAAAAGCAGGAGTGACGCGTGAGTGATTACAAGTCAGCGTAAACAGTACGGGGGTACTGTTCATCTATTTATAGGCATGGGGCGCAGCCCGGACAAAATTACATTCATGTCCTTGATAACTAATTATAATCATAATACAAATTATTAGGGACTACATGGTCTTTCCCTCTTTAAGTTGGTGCCATCCTTCGTCTTAGGCATGCCATCATGTCGAAGCTCTTTCATTTGTAGCTTTGGCATATATATTCATGTATCTGCTTGCATATCGTCCTGCCGAAGGTGTTTTTGCTTAGAGGACCTTCTGCGGAGAAGAAGGCCCCTAACAGTAGCCCCTTCGCGGTGCTAGATCGTTTTTCGTAACGAGCTCGATCCACGAAAAACTCAAAGGCTTCGGAATGCCGAAGGTCCGAAAAACACCTTCCTAGAGCTCGTTGTCGAGAAACGATTATAATATTCTAGGCGCCGAGCGGTCCACCGTTCAGCGATTGCGAGCGGCCTGGCGGTTCACCTTCCCCCCTGCAGCACTATATAAACATGCGGGTTGGTGAGGAGTTACCACAATATTCATTGCCATTCAAATGTTGTGCTGTTAAAAAATTTAACCATAGCCGAAGCTACCTGCATTGCACTTTCAAGCAAACACTTCATTGTTTAAGGTTAGCTTTGTCAAACGGTAAAAACCATCGACATGGCCAGAGTGCGATCAACTGCTAGAGTGTCTCGTGAGGGGGACGAAACCGAGGCCGCCGAAACAGCACCGATTTCAGAAGTAATGAAGCGATCAGGTCTGGTTGTGGCTGACGAAGGTGCTTCTAATGCTGAAGCTGAACAAACTGTGGCTGAGGGTGAAATTGTTGGTGAGAGTGAAGAAGTCTACAACATTCTGATCCCAATGAAGCCTAGTCATCTAGATTTTGAAAAATCTACAGTGACAGAAGATGACATGCCTATGATGATGAAATTGGGCTATTTTGGAGAGGCTGAGAGCAAAATTATTCGATTTGCTGGAGAAGAGATTATCCCAGAGCCGAAGAAGGATGAAGTTGTCGTTTTCAAGAGCTTCTTCAGAGCAGGGCTTCGATTCCCCCTGAATGAAATAATAGGGGTAGTTTTAGAGAACTTCGAAATATATCTTCATCAGCTGACTCCCAACGCTATTGTTAGACTCAGATTCTATATCTAGGCCCTCCGAAGCCAAGGGATGATCCCAGATGCCGAAGCTTTCTGCCGAGTGCACGAGTTGCATTATCAGACGAAGGCCAGGGCAGATGGCCATCATGAAAATTTTGGCTGTTACAATTTTGCGTATCGAAAGGATACAAAGGCACCAGTCCTTAGCTACCGCACGAAGTAGCCAACTGGTTGGAAAAATGAATGGTTCTATATGAAGGCTAACAAGAAAAAGAGGGAGAAGCTGATGACCTTGGTTATGAGTCCGCTGAGTTTGAGCTTCGGAATGACTAGGCCCTTATGCAATATGCAACTGGGGTCACCCTGTCAGCTGGCTGAAGTAGAGTTTGTAGTGGTAGCTGAGCATATCAGTACTAGGGACTTGGTGCAAGAATACTTGGCAAACAGGACATATCCGACGTCTAGTGGCTGGGGAATGCCGAAGAAGAAAGAAGCGGGGAAGAAGCATGAACTTGTTCGACTTGCTTACCGTTTTAAGTTTGAAAAACAATTCAAGAAGCCTTGCAAAGAATGGCTAGACATGATTGAGACCATGTGCAGTGAGATACTTGGGAATTACCAAAAAGGAAGATCAGCTGATGACCGCAGCCTTCGGTACCCGGCCGAAACGAAGGTTGAACCGGGTAATGGACGCCTTGAATTTTGAATACCTTGATAATGAGAGGTTTGACAAAGGTGCCGAAGGGGTGAAAAGAAAAGGAACTGTTAGTATTCTAAACAGACAAGCTGCTAGAATGGTAAAGGAGGATGAGAAGACTTCAAAGAAGACAAAAACTGCTCCTGAGCCGAAGGCGGCGGTGTCAAAAAAGAGGAAGGCTGAAGCTCTGGAGCCGAAGGTAACTGAGGCAACGAAAGAGACTCCTTCAACACCTCCTGCTGCTGAAATAACAGAAATTTTAAAGGTAATGACTGAATCCTTACGCATCAAGCTGCTAAGTCCTCTGGGACCAGAACTGACGAAACTTTTATAGAAGAAGGGTGAGCCTTCGGCTACAAAGGACAAGGCTGACGGTCAGAAAAAACGAAGAATTGTTAATGTCATGCAAGCCATTGAGCGGACATCACCGCTGGCCTCGGCATCCAGAATAGCACCTATTGCAAGTGCCGAGGCCACTGTCGAAGCTAAAACCTCTGTCGAAGCTGCAGCTGCTGCCGAAGCTACCAATCTTGAAAGTACACTGTCAGGAATTGATAAACTTGTTTCAGATATGGCTGCAGAAGAGACAGCTGCGGCTGCAGAGAAGGTCATGGCCACAATGCCTAACAAAGGAAAAAGATTGTTGATGCTACTTCAGAAGAAAGGGACTTTGACCTTCGGAACCTGGTGGGTCAAGAATTGTCCGAGGCTGAGAAGAAGGAGCTACAGGAATATGGGATATCCTGTGGCTACCAGCCAGGAGCTATGCTCTTTGGTGGAATTGACGAAGGAGCCTTAGGATGTATTCACGATCGCGTTGGGGCAAAAATAATCAGCACTCTATCAAAGAGTGTCGGTTTCCCGAAGCTTGAGGCTGATATAAGCGGCTACCGGCGGCAACATATCATCGGCAGTCTGTTTTACTCCAATTTCAAGGTAAAATTCTTTTGCTTAGATTTCTGTTATCTTTGTGATGAATCAAATTTTTCTGATGCCAGCTTATTTTCACAGAGTATGCTGCTAAGTAAAGCATTAAGGATGCAACAAGACCTCGAGGACAAGAAAAATGAAATCATAATCGAGGGCTTGGAGAGTAAGATTAAGGATTACGAAGCTTCTCTAGAGAAGAAAGACTTACTGCTTCAAGCAACAGAGGGTTCACTTGCAGAGATTCAAGCTAAAAATGCTAGATTAAGCGAGGAGCTTCTCCAAAGTCAAACAACCTTAAAAGAAAAATTAGAGAGCTTCGAACAGGAGAAGAAAGAACTGCAAGCAAAATATGAAGTCAAAGCTGATAAAAATACAAAGCTGCAGAAATCTTTGAAGGACCTTCGGAATACATGCTTGGAATTTGGCAACCGCTGCGTGCAACGGTTAAAGGGGGTCTTCAGCTCGGTTGGGGCCAGTTCTGAAGATATTGCCCCTTCATCTGAAGACATATCAAATACCTTCAAACATATTCAAAATGAAGTTGATGCACTCAATGAAGTGATAGCTGGGCATGGTGACTTTTGTGCTTTGCTAGCTTCTCGCGGCATAGCTACTTCATTCTTGAAGGCCGGATGCACACATGCGAAGACAGTAAACAGGCCAACCTTCAGCCTATCGCCGTCAGATTTGATTGATATTCCTAGTGAATCCCGAAGTATAAGAAATAGATTCATCACTCAAATTTGGCTAAAGGCGGACGAGAGTTGGCTGGAGACGAAGCTCGAAATCTTTTTAAATCAGTAAGAAACTTTTACCTGTTGTCTGCCTTGATTTTTATTATCACTTTTACCTTATACCATCATTTGTCTGCATGATGGTTGTTGGAGACTCGTTCTCAAATGCTATGAATTAAGAACAAGGCAACATAAAATGTTAAATGTTAATGCCCTTCGTCCGCTGAAGCATTATTTCCTTAAGGATTTAATGAACTTCGGACGAAGGTTAAAGACGGAACAATTACGAAGGTTGAATCTTCGTAATTGAACTCTCAGAGATTATATAAAACAATGTGAGATATGAAGCATTAAAGACAAGTAAATTATAAATGAACAACATCATTTTCATATTATACAAATTTGATGTATTCAAATATTAGATACATTTATACCTCTTCCTTGGCAAAGAATAATTTCCGAGTGATGTGATTGCAATTACAGGAATGCGTGAACAGTAAAGGAATACTGTTCACTATTTATAGGTACAGGACACAGCCTGTGAGGAATTACAATCATGCCCCTCATAAAAGATTACAACATTGACTCAGACCTTTATGGACTAAAAGGTCATTCTATCTTTAAGTCGGTTCGACCCTTCGTCTTCGGATATGTTGTAATACCGAAGCTTCATGAATGGTACCTTCGGCGTCATGTACGAGCAGCTTCAGCCGAAGCTGTCTCTTTCTGCAGGATCTTCGGCGACGAAGCATGGTCCCAACAGTAGCCCCTTCGCGGTGCTAGATCGTTTTTCGTAACGAGCTTGATCCATGAAAAAAGTCTCTTAGGCTTCAGGAAGCCGAAGGTCCGAAAAACACCTTCCCTGAGCTCGTTGTCGAGAAACGATACAGTTTCCGAGCGCGTAGCGGTCCCACCCTGCAGGGTTACTATTTGGTCTCTGCGGTCCACCGCGCAGCGGGTGTGAGCAGCTGTTTGCCTGGTGTAAAAATCCTGACGATTCACCTTCTTACCTGCAGTACTATATAAACAGACGGGTAGGTGTGAAGTTACCACAGCATTCATTGCTATTGCACTGTTTTGCTGCCAAAATTTTTAACCATAGCCGAAGCTTTACTCTCGCAATCAGACGAAGCTCCAGTTTAAAGCCTACTTCGTCAGAAGAAAAGCTTCGGGAGAGGAAGTTATTTAGTTCCCAAGAAATTCAGAATTAAATGGCCAGAGTGCGCTCTACCGCTAGAGTTGAGCGTGAGGGAGGCGAAGCCGAAGGAGCGGAGACTGTTCCTATCTCCGAAGCAATGCGACGATCCGGATTGGTGACCTCGAAAGGAATCCCCACTGCCGAGACAGAACAGATTGTTGCCGAAGCGGAGGAAGGAGATATTGAGGAAGCTGCTTCCGATGATGATTACCATATCGTCGTACCAAGCAAGCCCAGCCATTTGGACTTCGGAAAGTCGACTGTCTCCAAGGCTGATTTCTCCAAGATGGTGAAGTCGGGCTATTTCAGTGAAAATGAGAAGAAGCTGCTTCGCTTCGGGGGGGAGGAAACTACCCCGAAGCCAGAAAAGGATGAAATAGTTATTTTCAAGAGTTTTCTGAAAGCTGGGTTGAGGTTTCCTTTGAATAGAATGATTTCTGATGTGCTGCAATGGTTTGGGATCTATTTTCATCAGCTGACACCTAACGCCATTGTCAGGCTTAGTGTTTATATCTGGGCTCTCCGAAGCCAGGCGGTGGAGCCGTTTGCCGACAGCTTCTGTCGAGTTCATGAGCTGCATTACCAGACTAAGGCCAGAAAAGATGGATTGCATGAAAATTTTGGTTGCTATAATTTTGCTTATCGGAAAACCACGAAGTTTCCTGTGATCAGCTACCGAAGCAAATGGCCGGCAGGCTGCAAATCAGAATGGTTTTATGTCAAAGTTGACGAAGACAAAGAGAAGCTGGTACAGAGCCCTCTTGAACTGATCTTCGGAGAAACAAGACCCCGATGCAAAATGGCAGTAGAAGGTCCAACTTGGGCTGCACTGGCTGAATTCAAAATTATTGCAGAACATATTGGCACTAGAGATTTAGTGCAGGAATTCCTGGCCTTCAGGGTTTTTCCAACTATGAAAGAGTGGACCATGCCGAAGCTTAAAGGGGAAAAGAAAGAAGGGGAACTTGTCAGACTGCCTTATTATTATAAGTTTAAAAAATATTTTAAAGCACCCTGCCAAGAATGGCTTGATACAATTGAAACAATGAGTAATGAAATTCTTGGAAATTACTCCAAAAAAGAAGACCAGCTGATGACAGCAGCCTTCGGCACTCGGCCGAAGCGAAGGCTGAACAGGGTGCTTGACACTATAGGATTTGAATATGCTGACTATGGTCGAGTGGGCGGGGATGCTGGAGGCCCGAAACGAAAAAGAATTGCCAGCGCTACTGACGAAGAGGTCGGTAAGGTAGCCAAAAAGAAAAAGAAAGATTCTGAAAAACTTAGCCCTGAAGAGTCAAACCCCGAACCGAAGGTGGCCACTATAAAAAAGAGAAAAATTGCATCTCCAGAGCCAGAAACGCTGGTTCGAGAAGAAGATACTCCTGCTACTCCTTCTGCTGTTGAAGTAGAAGAGATTATGAAGGTAATGACTGAACCCTTGCCTATCAGGCTAAGTCCGCTGGCACTGGAACTGACGAAGTTTTTTCAGAAGGACAAGGCAGCTTTGGCAACAGAAAGTCCACTAGACTGGCGAAGCCGAAAAAACGGAGAATTATTCAAGTGACAGATGTGATCCACTAGACGCCGCCACCGGCGACGGTGTCAAAAATTGTCTTTGCCGAGACTGCCGAAGCCGAAGGCGCCGCAGCCGAAGCTACTGGAGTGGAAACCACTGAAGCTGAAACCGGCGAAGCCGAAGCTACCGGGGCCGAAGCCGGGGCCACTGAAGAGTCGAACCTGAAAACCACACTTGAGGTTATTGACAATATACTCCTGAAAATGGCTGAAGAAGAAGCTACTGTAGCTGCGGTGAACACGGCAACTGAAAAGGGGAAAGAGCAAATTGATGAAATTTCGGAAGAAGGAGATTTTAACTTTCAAGATTTGCTTGGACAAGAATTAACAGACGCTAAGAAAGAGGAGTTGAAAAAATATGCCATATCTTGCGGATATAAATCAGGGGCTATGCTATTTGGTGGGGTCAACGAAGGGAAACTAAGATGCCTTCGGAACCGCACCGAGGCCAAAATTGTTAGAACCCTCTCCAAAAGCATTGGCTTGCCGAAGCTGGAAGCGGACTTGTGCCGTTATCAACGACACCACATCGCCGGAAGCTTGCTTTATGCTAACTTCAAGGTAACGAATATTTTTGTTATTTTATTACTATTATTATTATCTTTTAGGTCGTGTTCTAACGAAGATTGTTTTGACAGAGCATATTATTAAGCAAGGTTCTAAAAATGCAACAAGATCTAGAAGAAGAGAAAAACAAAGCCGTCATCCAAGATTTGGCTGAAAAAGTTGAAAATCACGAAGCTAATCTGAAAAAGAAAGACTTCACAATCCAAGACCTTGAAATCATGGTCAAAGAGCACGAAGGTGCATTAGAAAAGAAAGATTTTGTTATTCAGACCATGGAAGGTTCTTTGGCTGAAGTCCAAACTGAGAATGACAAATTAAAGAATGAATTGCTCCGACAGTCAGAAAAATTCGAGCAAGAAAAGAAATATCTTGAAGCAAGCCTGAAAACTGAAGTGGATAAATACTGAAATTTGCAGAAATCCTTTAAGGAACTTTAGGAGAAATGCTTAAGCTTCGGCAGCCGATGCGTGCAGCGGCTGAAGGATGTGTTTCACTCTGTCGGAGCTAGCTCTACGAAATTTACACCTTCAGCTGAAAATCTGCCGAGAACATTAGAATATATTGAAGGCGAAGTTGATGCCCTCGACGAAGTTATTGGTGGGCACGCCGACTTCTGCGCCCTGGTAGCTTCTCGGGGCACAGCTACTGCTTTTTTGAAGGCTGGCTGCACACATGGAAACATTGTGAACAGACCAAACTTCAGCTTGTCAGCTTTAGATTTGATAGATATCCCGAGCCTAGCCAGAAGCATCAGAAATAGATTCATGACCCAGATCTGGGTAAGTGGCGGGCGAAAAATGGCAGGCGACGAAGCTCGAAGCCATCTTAAGCCGGTAAGAAACTTATGTTTGTTACTTTTACCTTCTCCTTTGAAATTTGCACCTTCCTTACTCTGCTGTTTGGTATACACAGGATGACGAAGCTGAAGAATGACAACGCTGAAGTTTAACGAAGCTGAAGACGAAGCCTTAGCTGAAGCTTAAAGTTGTTTACAATATGCTTTCCTGCAAAAATTCTGGAGAAACTCTTGTAATATAGCTATGAAACAACTTATGTAAATTTGTACATACCTTGTAATATATTATGTCTCCCTTATCCGCATACAGTCTGCTTTGCTGTGGACGAAACTTCTCTTTTGAGCCAAAGGCGAAAAACACCTTCCCTTCTTTTCGTACGCAACGAAGCATAAAAAATTTTCCTTCGAATCTTTTCCTCATTTCTGAAGCACCTTTCTTCTTTGTGTAGTATGATGAAGATTCTATATATGTCTAAATGAATGTTTATGAATGCAAATGACATGATGACATGTACTGTGCAAATGAATATTGGGACACATGTTCAAAAACCATAAGCACAGCCCTTCATCTCCTCAAGAATGATACAAATCTTTTTGCCGTTTACTTTTCGGCTTCACCGTTTACTTTTCGGTGTATCAGCGTTGACTTTTCGCTGTAAGCCTCCCTTGGGAGCTTCTTCGCCTTTTACTTTCAGCGGAATCAGCGTTTATTTTTCGCTGTAAGCCTCCCTTAGGAGCTTCTTCGCCTTTTACTTTCAGCGGAATCAGCGTTTATTTTTCGCTGTAGGCTCTGCATTCCCTTAGGAACGACTTTTGAGCTTCTCCCTGTTTCCTTTTCTTTTTACCTTTGCGTTTACATTTACATTTTTGGGGGATGTCATTCTCATAGAATTGAAATAAGGAAAATTACATATTGTGGCCCCATTAAAAATCTTTCTCCCCCATTGGAAAGGAAAAGGGTGCCACAAAAAAGAATATAAAAAATTACATCAAACTAAACATAATATCGCCGAAGCTCATCCGCATTCCACGATCTAGGAATGTCGTTGCCGTCCATATCCTTCAATCCATATCCTTCAGTCTGTAGGAACCGGGTCTTGACGAAGATACTACTAAAAAGGGGCCTTCCCACTTCAGCTGTAGTTTGCCTATTGTCTCAGGATTGGCTATTCTTCGAAGTACCAAGTGTCCTGGTTCAATGTTCTTCAGCTTGACCTTTCTGTCACGCCATTTTACTGTTTCAGCTTGATATTTATTGATGTTTTCCACAGCTTGAAGTCTGATCCCTTCAATAGCATCTTTTTCTACAGAACAATCAGCTTCGTTTTCGCCCTCTGCCGAAGCTACTGTCCTTATTGATCCTGTTTTGGCCTCTTCTGGGGTTATTGCTTCGTCACCAAACAATAGTTTAAAGGGTGTAAAGCCTGTTGATCTTGACATGGTTGTGTTATGACTCCACACCACTTTGATTAACTCGTCTGGCCACTTTCGCCTGGGCTGATTGAAGATTGACTTCATTATTCCTGTCATTATGATCCCATTGGCTCTTTCGACTAGTCCATTTGACTCTGGGTGTCGGACTGATGCAAAATGGATCTTCGTGCCGATTTGATCACAAAATTCTCTGAAGGCTTCAGAATCAAACTGTGTCCCATTATCCACAGTGATAGCCTTCGACACTCCGAAGCGACAAACAATGTTTTGCCAGAAAAACTTTTGAATAGTAAATAAAGTTATTGTGGCTAAGGGCTTCGCCTCAATCCATTTGGAAAAATATTCCACTGCCACCACCACATATCTTAAGTTCCCCTGTGCTGGTGGTAATGGACCTAGCAAATCCAGGCCCCACCTTTGCAACGGCCAAGTGGGTTGTATTAATTGAGTTAAAGACGAAGGTTGTTTTTGATCTCTTGCACATTTCTGACAACCTTCGCACTTTTGAACTAAATCCGCTGCATCCGAAGCTGCCTTTGGCCAATAAAATCCTTGGCGAAAAACTTTCCCAAGCAAGGGCCTAGATCCAATGTGAGATCCACACAGACCTGCATGTATGTCCTTCATTAATTCTATACCTTTGGATCTGGATAAACACTTGAGCAATGGGGAACAGACCCCACGCTTGTATAGCTCCCCTTCTATTATGACATATGGTCGAGCTCTTGCTTCTATTCTCCTGTTATAAGCTTCGTCGTTTGAAAGAAAATTACCCTGGAGGAAAGAGATAATCTCAGTTCTCCAATCTTCACTATAAACAGGGGATATATTAAGGATTGCTCTTTCAAGAAGCTCGACCGAAGGTGCTTTTATTATTTCAAAAAATACTTCCGAAGGTATAGGCAGACCCCTGGGCTGCTGACTTAGCCAATAGATCAGCGTATTCATTTTCTCCACGAGGAATATTTTTGACAGAGAAACCTTCGAAGGAAGCCTCAATCCTTCGGACTGTATCTAGATACTTTTCAAGCTTCGGGTCTCTTGCTTTGTAGCTTTTGTCAATATGACCAGAGATAACTTGAGAATCAGTTTTAAGAATGGCCCTTCTGATTCCCATTGCCTTTAATTTCCGAAGACCCAAGAGCAGAGCTTCATACTCAGCGATGTTATTTGTGCAACTAAAATCAAGTCTTGCCGCATAACAAGTTTTAACTTTGGAAGGTGAAACCAACACAGCAGCCGCTCCTGCTCCGAAAGTTCCCCAAGACCCATCGCAAAACACTGTCCATGCTTCGGCATCTTTATTTGTTTCTTCCTCCTGAGCCCCTGGCGTCCAGTCAGCAATAAAGTCTACTAATGCCTGGGACTGAATCGAAGATCTATGAACATAATCAATACAAAATTCATTGAGCTCTGCAGCCCATTTTCCAATCCTTCCAGTAGCTTCTCAGTTTCTCATAATATCCTTCAGAGGTTGTGAAGAAGGAACAATTATGTTGTAAGCTTGAAAATAGTGTCGAAGCTTCCTGGAGGCCATCAAAACAGCATACAGTACCTTCTCCAATTCTGTATAATTTTTCTTTGATAAACTAAGAACCTCGGATACGAAATATATTGGGGCCTGCCTTTTAACTTGACCTTCAAGTTTCTCCTGAACAAGTGCTGCACTTACCGCTGAGTGCGAAGCTGCCACATATAATAACAAAGGAGCCCCTGGCGTAGGTGGAGTTAATGTTGTTAGATCTATCAAATACTGCTTCAGCTCTTCAAAGGCCTTCTGCTGGATTGGTCCCCATTGAAATACTTCGGCTGACTTCAGCACATCAAAGAATGGTAAGTTTCTCTCTGCTGATCTGGATATGAATCTATTGAGAGATGCCAGCCTTCTTGTCAATCTTTGAGCCCCCTTTTTTGTACTTGGTGGCTCCATTAGAAGTATAGCTTCGATTTTACTTGGGTTGGCCTCAATTCCCTTTGTTGAAACTAGGCAACCAAGAAATTTCCCCTTCTTTACTCTGAAGACACATTTTTCTGGATTCAGCTTTAGACCAGCCTGTCTAAAATTAGCGAAGGTCTCCTGTAAATCAGCAATGTGGTTATCCTGTTTCGTGCTTTTTACAATGATATCATCAACATAAGTTAGTACATTCCTGCCTATCTGAGAATGGAGAACCTTTGCTGTCATTCTGCTGAAGCTTCCTCCAGCATTCTTAAGCCCCTCAGGCATCCGAAGGTAACAATATGTCCCACTAGGGGTTATGAAGCTGGTTTTCGGTTCATCCTCCTTCTTCATCCAGATTTGATGATAGCCTGAATAGCAATCTAGCAAACTCATAAGTTCTGATGAAGCTGTTGCATCGACTAAAGAATCTATCCTTGGCAATGGAAACTCGTCCTTCGGACAGGCCTTATTGAGGTCAGTAAAATCGATACACATTCTCCATTTACCATTGGCCTTCTTCACCATAACAGTGTTAGCCAACCATTCTGGGTATTTTACCTCTCTAATAACTCCGGCACTGAGGAGTCTTTTCACTTCATTCCGAGCACCTTCGGCCTTGTCATCAGACATCTTCCGAAGCCTCTGTTTCCTGGGTCTGAAGGATGGATCAACATTAAGTGAGTGCTCAATAACATCCCTGTTAACTCCGCAAAGATCATTAGCTGACCAAGCAAAAACATCTTTATTGTTGAACAAAAACCTTATCAAGGTTTTCTTTTGCTCTTCGAACAATTGAGATCCCAATAGCACCTTCTGCTCTGCTATATCCTCACATAAGAGCATGGGTTTCGGCTGGTCAGCCGAAGCAACTTTTTCCCTTCTGAACTTGTATTGCTCACAAGCTTCAGTTCCATCTATATTATGGATTGCTTTTGAGTCTGTCCAATTTCCTTCGGCCTTTCTGGCAGCTTCTTGACTTCCATGAATAGCAATGGGCCCTTGGTCCGAAGGTATCTTCATACAAAGATAAGCTGGATGCAGAATTGCTTCGAAGACATTAAGAGTACCACGACCAATGATTGCATTGTAAGGGTATTCCATGTCAACAATATCAAACATGACTTGTTCAGTCCTTGTGTTGTTGATAAATCCGAAGGCCACTGACATTGAGATTTTGCCGAGTGCTACAATCTGCCTTCCTCCGAAGCCGCAAAGGGGATGTGTGGCATCAAGAATTTTATCTTCGGGCTCTTGCATCTGTCTGAAGGCTTTAGCAAATATGATATCAGCTGCACTACCCGTATCGACCAAAACATTGTGGACCAGAAATCCTTTGATAACACAAGAGATAATCATAGCATCGTTGTGTGGGTAATCCTTGAGTTGAAGGTCCTCTTGGGAGAAGGTGATAGGAATGTGAGACCATCTTGACTTGATGAAGGGTCCTTGCACCCCGACATGCTGTACCCTTCTCTGTGCCTCCTTCTTCTGCTTCTTGTTGGCTGGCTCTGAACATGAACCGCCTGTTATCGGGAGTACCAGCTTCGGAGCCGAAGCAGCTCCAGCTTGATTGTTGAACGAAGCCATCAGCTCAAAAAACGTGGAAGTGAGTTCACCGGAGGTGGGCGCCAATGTTGGAGACTCGTTCTCAAATGCTATGAATTAAGAACAAGGCAACATAAAATGTTAAATGTTAATGCCCTTCGTCCACTGAAGCATTATTTCCTTAAGGATTTAATGAACTTCGGACGAAGGTTAAAGACGGAACAATTACGAAGGTTGAATCTTCGTAATTGAACTCTCAGAGATTATATAAAACAATGTGAGATATGAAGCATTAAAGACAAGTAAATTATAAATGAACAACATCATTTTCATATTATACAAATTTGATGTATTCAAATATTAGATACATTTATACCTCTGCCTTGGCAAAGAATAATTTCCGAGTGATGCGATTGCAATTACAGGAATGCGTGAACAGTAAAGGAATATTGTTCACTATTTATAGGTACAGGACACAGCCTGTGAGGAATTACAATCATGCCCCTCATAAAAGTTTACAACATTGACTCAGACCTTTATGGACTAAAAGGTCATTCTATCTTTAAGTCGGTTCGACCCTTCGTCTTCGGATATGTTGTAATACTGAAGCTTCATGAATGGTACCTTCGGCGTCATGTACGAGCAGCTTCAGCCGAAGCTGTCTCTTTCTGCAGGACCTTCGGCGACGAAGCATGGTCCCAACAATGGTGGTGTCGAAGGTTGATAGTCTGCAGCACATTCCGAAGGTTGCTGTTCCGAAGCTTCCTTTTATGCCTTCCTGTATAGAACCTAGGGAATATTAGTATTATTCTTGCAAAAAATTGTAATCGAGAGTTGAACTCAGTATTGTGTATATTTATCCATACCTTGTAATATAATTTTACCTTTCCATCCATGCACGTGTTGCTTTGCTATGGACGAAATTCGCGTATCTTTTGAGCCGAAGGCGAAAAACACCTTCCCTTCTTTTCGTGCACATCGAAGCATTTCTTTTGCATAAAATGCTTGTATTTGAAGCGAAGCTTCTTCGTGTTCATCGAAGCACTTTGTCGTCGAAGCTGGAGTATTTCTGTTCGTGCTTTATGTCATGATGATGATGATCCTACGAATGTCTGCATGAATGCAATGAATGATGTAATGTAATATGCAAATGAATGTCCCAAACGCACAGGAAGCCACACCCAGACTCTGCATCCCCTTAGGAACGACTTTGGAGTCTTTAAGCTCTGCATTCCCTTAGGAACGACTTTGGAGCTTCTTCACCTTCTATTTCGGTGGCATTTAAGCTCTGCATCCCCTTAGGAACGACTTTGGAGCTTCTTCACCTTCTATTTTGGTGGCATTTAAGCTCTGCATCCCCTTAGGAACAACTTTGGAGCTTCTTCACCTTCTATTTCGGTGGTATTTAGCTCTGCATTCCCTTAGGAGCGACTTTTGAGCTTCGGAACTTACGCTGCGCTCTCTTAGGAACGACTTTTGCAGCTTCAGAACTTACGCTGCGCTCCTTTAGGAACGACTTTTGCAGCTTCGTTATCCTTGGGGTGATTACAACTCTGCATCCCCTTAGGGACATCTTTTGAGCTTTTCCTTGTTCTCTTTTGCACTCGATGGTGCAGGTTCTGATATTACATGTTACATATTTGGGGGATTTTGGCCCTTGTATTGCATAGGGCTAAATAAGAATGAAAATTACAAACTATGGCCCCATTAAAAACATTTCTCCCCTCCTGAAAGGAAAAGGGTGCCATAGGAAAAATAATAAAGATTACATCAATTACACATAATACCGCCGAAGCTCATCCGCATTCGAAGATCTGGGTATGTCGTTACCGTCCATATCCTTCAATCTGTAAGAACCGGGTCTTGATGAAGATACTACTAGAAAAGGACCTTCCCATTTCAGCTGTAACTAGCCCACTGTATCTGGGTTGGCTATTCTCCGAAGCACCAAATGACATGGCTTGATATTTTCAATCTAACTTTCCTATCGCGCCATTTTATTGTTTCGACCTGATACTTAATGATGTGTTCTATGGCCTGAAGGCTGGTCCCTTTTATAGTGTCTTTTGTTATTTGAGAATCAGCTTCGTCCTCCGCTGAAGCTGTTGTTCTTATTGATCATGTCATTGCTTCTTCTGGTGTTATTGCTTCGTCACCGAACAAGAGCTTGAAAGGTGTAAAACCTGTTGACCTTGATATCTAGGCTGATTGAAGATTAACTTCATTATTCCTGTCATTATAATTCCATTTGCTCTCTCTACCAACCCATTTGATTCTGGATGCCTTACTGATGCAAAATGAATTTTTGTACCAATTTGGTCACATAAATCTTTGAACGTTTCAGCATCAAATTGAGTTTCATTGTCAACGATTATTGCCTTCGGCACGCCGAAGCGACAAACAATATTTTGCCAAAAGAATTTCTGTACTGTGGCCGAAGTTATTGTGGCTAAGGGCTTTTCTTCGATCCACTTAGAGAAATATTCCACTGCTACAACGACATATTTCAAATTTCCTTGTGCTGGAGGAAGTGGACCTAACAAATCCAGACCCCACCTTTGCAGTGGCCAAGTTGGATGTATTAATTGGGTTAAAGATGAAGGTTGTTTCTGGTCTCTTGCACATCTTTGACAATTTTCACATTTTTAACCAGGTCTGCTGCATCTGAAGCTGCCTTCGTCCAGTAAAATCCTTGTCTGAAAATCTTTCCCAGCAAAGGCCTAGACCCAATATGAGACCCACATAATCCTGCATGTATTTCCTTCATCAATTCTTGACCTTCGGTTCTGGACAAACACTTGAGTAATGGAGAGCAGACTCCATATTTATATAACTCCCATTCTATGATTACATATGGTCTTGTTCTTTCTTCCATTCTTTTATTATAAACTTTGTCATCCAAAAGACAGTTGCCTTGGAGGAAGGATATAATCTCAGTCCTCCAATCTTCACTATGTACAGGTGATATTGCAAGTACTGCTCTCTCCATAAGTTTGACTGAAAGTGCTTTTATTGTTTCAAAGAACAATTCCGAAGGCAAAGGGAGCCCCTGTGCCGCTGACTTAGCTAGCAAATCCACATGCTCATTTCCCCCCTTGGAATATTTTTACAGAAAATCCTTCAAAAGAAGCTTCCATTATTCGGACTACATCCAAATATTTTTCAAGCTTCGGATCCCTTGCCTTGCTACTTTTGTCTACATGACCAGAAATAACTTGAGAATCAGTTTTAAGGATTGCCCTTCTTATTCCCATTGCCTTTAGCTTCTGAAGCCCAAAAAGAAGAGCTTCATACTCGGCAATGTTATTTGTACAACTAAAGTCCAACTTTACTGCATAACATGTCCTGACTTTAGAGGGTGCTACTAGAACAGCGGCCGCTCCTGCGCCGAAGGTTCCCCAACAGCCGTCACACAATACCGTCCAGGCTTCGGCATCTTTTGTTGCTTCTTCTCCCTGAGCCCCTGGCGTCCAATCAACAATGAAATCTGCTAACGCCTGAGATTGAATTGAGGATCTGTGTACAAAATCAATGGTGAATTCATTAAGCTCCGCAACCCATTTTCCAATCCTTCCTGTAGCTTCTCTGTATCTCATTATATCCTTCAGAGGTTGTGATGAAGGCACTATTATATGATATGCTTGAAAGTAATACTGAAGCTTCTTGGAGGCCATCAACACAACATATAATACCTTCTCCAATTTTGTGTAATTTTTCTTTGATAAACTGAGTACTTTGGAGACTAAGTATACGGGTGCTTGTATTTTTACTTGGCCATCTTGCTTCTCATGTACAAGTGTCGGACTGACTGCAGAATGGGAGGCAACCACATACAGGAGTAACGGAGTTCTTGATGAAGGTGGAGTTAGAGTTGTCAAATCTATTAGATATTGTTTTAACTCTTCGAATACTTTCTGTTGAACCGGACCCCATTGAAAGACTTCGGCTGACTTCAGTATTTCAAAGAATGGTAAGTGTAACACCCCTGGTGTTACTGTTACTAAAATTTGAGCATAACATCATAAGCATTGGCATATCATGTGTTTGTCACACCTAGAGTGCATTCATTAGGCAAAAATTTCAAACAAGTTGTATTGCTATGACATTTTATGGGGTAAAACCCTAGAGTAGGGTACTTAACCCTAGGTTGGGCTTAATAGAGCAAACAAAGCCTAAACAAGAGAAAACTTCAAAACTTGATAATAATGATCATAAAATACCACCATTAATTAATTTAAGGGATATCCAAACCCTAAGAGTACCAAAAACCCTAAAAAGAACCCTGGAAAGCCCTAAACTTAAACCCTAGGGGGCTAAGTGCAAAACTAGTGCACTTTTGGACTAAGGTGCAAAACCATGAAAGTAAGGCACCTTAAGTCATATGGTTCACAAGTATGTGGATTTGCAAGTTAAACCTTGAGACTTGGACTTATTTGTAAAAAGTCCTATTTGAACTCTATTGGCTAAGTCTGAATTTCAGTGGGATTGGCTCAACTTTGGGGGCCTATATCTTCCAAGTTATAAAGTTCTTGCCCTAGGTCACCACATCAAGTTTGTAGAGCTATAAAAGGGGAACAATTTTGCTATAGAGATTAAGCTTTGGTCACATAAGAAATTTGGAGATAATTAGACCCAAAGTCTGGCTGTCAGGCAACCCTAGGACTGAACTTTCAGTAGCAGTGAATTTGGGTGAACTTTGAGCCTGATTTTGAGTAAGATTCTGTGACTATTTTATGGTGAGCATTGTGACAAAGTTAAAGCTCGTTTGTTAGACTATAACTTTGATGTGGTGATGTGATCGAGTTACTACATAAAATTTGGAGCAATTCTCCCTGCCATTCGCTCTATCAGGCTGACTGAAGGAGTTTGTGATGGTACAGTAGCCAAAAGATCAGTGAATTCAGTGAGCTGGCCGCCGGTGACCCCTTCGCCGGGATTAGTGCTGCTCGCCGTGATTCGTGCGTGCGGGCTGTGGATTGAGTTCGCCGGCGAAAAGATCTCGTCGCAGATAGGTTCAAGTATTGCGGCCACGTTATCCCTCAGTTCCCCGCGCCGGCGACGTGGCCTTACGGCCGTCACCAGAATCCGCGATACTCACCACGGTTGCGCCACGCCTCCAGCCTTTAACCGTGCCGCCGTGACTCGCGTTAGTCATCCGATGATCGCTGGGGTGCTTGCCACGGTAATAGGCCACCAATCCCGAGCGCCATTAACTCCTGTCTTCTCCGGCCACCGCTTAAGCCCGTTATAAATTGAGCGCACTGCGAGCTCTGTAGGGTAATCACGCACCAAGCCACCAAGTCTTGCCTCCAATCGTTCACCAGAGACCGTGAATTTCTCATTGCCCTCAATCTCTGTTTCCGCCACCATAGAAGCACCTCGCCGTGGCTAGCCTGCTTCAGGTATGCTCATACCCCCTGCTCCCTTGTTTTAGCTTCCTTAGGTTCCCTGGATGCCCCTCGGCCAGTTCAATTGAGTCAGGCTGTCTTGGATCACCGGGAACGCGGTTGACTGTCCGCGATGCCCGTTGTCACTATGGACAGAGCAAATTAGGTAGTCGTTCATGAAATTGAGTGAGGGGAAACGATCGATGGGTATTGAATTCGGTCTCTGCCATAGTAGGGCGCCGGTCATCAAGTAAATCGGTCGGCGTAAGTTCGCCGGAGCGCGACCCAGCGCCGTTCGTCGTCGTGGACCTCGGCCTGCGAAGAAATAGAACTAGCAGGGGGTTTCTGTAAAGTGTCAGTGACTCCGTTGAATAGTGCTATGACCCCGCTTCTGGTTATTCAAAAAGACAAGGTTGTCCTTGCAAAGTATGCACGGGCACGCGCGCGGGTGCTTTCCTCCTGTAGTGGGCTGACTTGGGCCGGTTTCGGTCCAATACTTTTCATAGTTTTCCTTTTTCTTTTTCTACCAGAGCTAAAGAAATTCTAGAAAATGTAGAAAAATGATAAAAATACCAAACCAATTTTGCTAGGTTTCTAATTTCCTATAGTATTTAATTAGAATAGTTTCTTGATTTTTAGTCCAAATAGGAAATTATAGAGTATTTAAAACAGCCTAAGACCATGCTTCTGGATTTTTAGAGAATAAATAATAAATCCAAAATTCACTAAATTTTAGGGTAAACTTTAAATAATATTTAGAAGCCTTGGGTAAAGTTTGGTATGATTTGGACCATGTTTGATACTTAGAACCTAAATCTCTAGCCCCTGCCCTATGAACTTCACTATTGACTCCGAAAACCCTAAGTTCTCGGAGATCCGTGAAGGAAAGTTATATTCAAGACCTTAGATAATAAACTTTTATTATCTTTGCATTTTCATGAGCATTACATGAGCATTCATGATTATATATGGTTATATCTAGAAAATGAAGAGGAAGTAGAAGTCGAAGAAACAAGGACTTCATCACCACCAACACCTGAGGAATATCAGGCAGGCAACTATTTTTATTTTGATATCTGCGGAACAGAGCCTGATTCACCAATAACACAAGGCAAGCCCCAGTGCATTTGCCACCTCCTTGTTTCTTTTAAAATCTTTCTCACTTGCTTGATGCATTAGGTGATAGGAGTTGTATGCTAAACAAATTCCTGCATTTCCTTCCTTGGATTTGATTACCTTCCTTTGATCCCCTGTTTTACAAAAAAGGTTTTTCTTCTGCTTAGCCCTGCTCTAGAAAAACAAAATGTTTTCTTTTCACAAAAGATGATGTGGCAAAGTAGGTAGGATGTTTTCGAAAATAAAACTTGATGGTGGATCCATCATGGCCATGATGGGTTCAACATCGGAAAAGATGTACCTTTGTCAGGTACCAAACTTTGGGTTTGAAATGATTAAGCTGAGACCGAGTGGGTGACTTGCACGAGAAGAGAGTCTCGGTGTAGTGTCTCCATCTGAGTCGATTAAGGACCGTCTCGAAGTAGGCTTGATGATCGAGGACCCTTTAACTGGTCACATGCCTCGTCATGGGTAAGCTTTGCCTTGGGCAGACTAATACCAGAATAAGATAACACGCAATGGGAGTGGAGAGATGGCTAGAGTAGCGTGTACCCTCCGTGGCAAGAGGCTGGACGGTGGTGTATCTGTGCTCTCGGTTGGCGTGAACCTGATCTGGTCTTAAGAACCCCAGTGGCGAGTTGACATATGCAAGGGTTAAGTGCTACATATGTCGTGTGATTGGAGATCTTGAGCTGAGTATAATCGATTCGGATCGCCGTAACTTCGCGGATATGAAGACTTGGTCACTGCCCTACACGTAGCAATCCAATGAAGATGAAGGGTTGTTATGAAATTGGCTAGTATAGGTCAAGTGTTTGAACTAGGGTAGAAAGAACTCTAGTTGCAGGTAATTTTACTTAACCTGACAAATAAAACTGGATTTTTAAGGATCCTCTATTAGTAAGCATTTCTGCAAACAGAGTCATTGATTATTGATAAATCCTTACCTTGACTCCCTTAAAGCCAGCATATCCTTGAGAGTCTTTTACTTTGTCGGGTAAGTCTTGCGAAAGTAAACTTCGTACTCAGGGCTTTGTCCCATGTTGTTTTAGGTGAAGAAGCAGCAAACTTTTGTTGCTTCTGTTCAAAGGTGGTACCAAAAGAAGAGCACCAAGACTAAAGCTGCGAGAGGAAAGGTCCTCCGTTAAAAACTTTTTACTACTTATTCGGGAGGAGTTTTTGCCTCCCATGTTTTGTAATAATAATACTCAGCACTCATATATTTTGTTCTGGTCTGTAACTATATAACTTTGTCTTACTTTTCAATAAAGTAAGTTATTGTAACTGCTTCTGCATTTCCGTATCTCCGATGTATTGTAATGTCTGCGTGACGGGTGAAACGCTCTTGGGAAGGTAAGAAATTCAGAGACCGAACTTGTCAAGTTATCAGGTGCACCTACAGGGTTGTCTGAGGTTCGTTGGACAAAGACAACTGTAGGTGGGCCTAATGACTTGGGAGGTTCTGTCACAGCTGGTATCAGAGCGAAGCCCATCTCTGCAGATATTATGAGAAATTTTCAAAAAGAATTTTCAAAGACTTATCTAGAAAATTTCTTTCCTTCTTATCCAATCTCCTTCTGAGATACTTATCTTAAAGACCAAATAGCTGAGTGCAATGTATAGAAGGTGTGAATCAACTAAGGTTGATTCTGTAATTATACATGCATCATGCTAAAAACTTTGCTAATAAGATTTTCCCCTCATGGAGATATGCCGCCGCGCACAAGAAAGACCGCGCGCAAGTCTACCGGGCCGATTGGCGTACCCCGCCATCAACTTGCCCCACGGCATGAAGACAGTAGCAGTGGCAGCAACGATCCAATCGGGGACCTAGAAGCCCAAGTTGAACAGCTTCGATCAGAACTCCGTCACAGGAACGATATATGGGCCGCGGATGGTGAAAGAATAAATGAATTGAGAACAGACATCCGCCACCTGCAAGACCAACTTGCGGAACGAGATCTAGCGCTCGACTGGGCTGTGAACTCTCGTTCACTTGCTTGGGCAAAGGAAGCTTGAGCTCGAGCTCGTGTCGAGGAGCTTAGCTCAGCCGTGGATAACTTGCAGGTTTATTGTAAAACACTACATGAAAAAGTTCGTGTATTGTATTCACAACTGCATCCTAACGTCCCTGCGGATCCTGTCGAGATGGGAGCCGGACCATCTGGAGCAGCGAGTGAAGCCCTTGGAGGGGAACTAGACCATTTCAGGCCCCCTCCTTCAATGAATTTGGTTGACGAATGGTCTCCTACACCTGACAACGAGGCTACCAAAAGTGACAAGAAGCTAGAGTAGTGTAGTATAGAAGTAGTAATAATGTGTAATAGGTAATGTAATCCTATTGTAACTTTGAGTCTGTAACATTACCCTTTTTAAGTAATGTAAAATGGATGGTTTACTTTGGCATATTATATTTCTCCAAATGTCCTTTGCCTCAGATGCCGTCCAAGACTCGCGCACAGGATGGGGCAGGAACCTCCCGTGGGAGGGAAGCAACCCCTAATCCACCCATGTACCTCCAACATTAGCTGAGGCCATCGCTGCCTTAGTTAATGCCATAGCTGACAACACCCGCTTTCTGCGGGAAATGGCGGGACAACAAATGCAGCAGCAAGGCGGGTGAGCGAGCGTATCCGCAAGGACCCCATGAAACATCATATCTGAATTTCTCAGAGACACGTCCCCCATTATTTGTCAAGGCGGAAGATCCTCTGGAAGCGGATGAGTGGATCCGCGTTATCGAACAGAAGTTCGGGCTTCTCCGATGTACGGAGACTCAAAAGCCCTTATTTGCGGCACAACAGTTGCGAGGCCCTGCCAGTACATGGTGGGGAAATTATGTAGCCGTTCAGTCGGCCGGCCATCAAATTACATGGGACGAGTTCAAATTGGCTTTCCGGGAGCACTATATACCTGAAGGGGTGCTCCATATGAAGCAGGAGGAGTTTATGAAGCTCAAACAGGGTGGGGATACTGTCACTCAATATCTCAATAAATTCAACCACTTGTCCTAATATGCTATCGATCAATTCAACACAGATTTAAAGAAGAGAAATTGCTTCATGAGAGGCCTTAATGATCGAATGCAACGAAAGATGGCCACCTGCATTGATCTTTCTTATGGAAGGGCTGTCAGCACGGCGCTGGCAGTTGAGGCCAAATATGCAGGCTTAGGAAAATCAAAGGGCAATGGAAGCGACAGGCCCAATCAGGGGTCTGAGAAAAGACAAAGGTTGGTAATCCTTGCGCGCCGGGGCGCGGCGAGGGGCGGTCTCGCCAGAGCGAGGCGCGCCGGGGCCGGGGGTGGCCAAGGCGGGGCGGCCGAGCGGCGGCGAGGGGCGGGCGGCCAAGCGGGCGGCCGAGGGTGACCGGGCGCGGGGGTGGCCGGGGCCGAGCTCGCCGGAGGCGGCGCGGGGAGGGCGGCCGACCGGGCGGCCGAGCGCGGGGCGGCCGAGGGCGACCGGGCGCGGGGGTGGCCCGGGCCAAGGCCGAGCTCGCCGGAGCCGAGGCGGGCGCGCCCATGGCGCGGGGGCGGGGGACGCCGGCGGGAGGGAAGGAGGAGGGAGGGGAGGAGAGGAGGGAGGGGGGAGGGAGAAACCTCACCGGAGAGGGAGGCCGGCGCGGCGGCGGCGCGGGGGCGGGACGGGAGCAACGGCGGCTAGGGTTAGGGTGAGGGAGAGAGAGAGAGAGAGAGGGGATGACGAGCGGGGCCCGCGGGGAGGGGATTTTTGGAAAAAAGAAAAGGGGAGGGGGGCGGTTGGGCCGGCTGGGCCCAAAGGGGGTGGGGGGGCGCGCGGCTGGGCCGCCAGGCGGCCCACGGCGGGAAGGGAAGGGGGGGCGGCTGGGCCACCGCAAGGCCCACGCGGGGGGAAGGGGGCGGCTGGGCCGAAAATGGGGAAGGAGGGGGGAGAGGAGAAGGAAAAGGTTTTCTTTTTCTAAAATCTATTTTCCTCTAGATGAATGCATTCACATTTTTAAACAATCAAAAGGTATGCATGGTTCGGCATGGTGCATCACACAAAATAAAATATTTTAGGGTTTTGCTTTACATGGGACCACAAGCCGAATCCCGCTATACTTCGGAAAATATCAAGGTTTAGCGAGGTGAAAAGAGAAAAGGAAAGGGTAACGCCTGAATTTGGTGAGGGAAAAGAAGAAAAAAAATTCTACCCCCAAATTCAGGGCGTTACACCGGTTCAATGTAGCGTGGTCGGTGGGTAAGGACCTTTAACTTTTTCCTCTTTAGCGCAGGCTCGCTTGGAGCAGCTGAAGCAGTAGCCTTTCCAGTAGTTGTACCCTTTCTTTTCTGCCCCCGCGACGGGTAGCGATAGTCAGGGTACACAAATCCAATAGCATCAAAAACTCTATTTAGTCTTTTCTTTTTTCGGCTCCCAAAGGCCACAGATAATGCATTATCTTCAGACTTGGAGTATGCTCTAAGTAGTTCATCACTAGTATTTTCAACACATTTCAGCCAGTCATCATCTGGTTCGATAAACTGGTCTCCAAACCTGAAGGTGTATTTCAATCGAACTAAGCCACCTTCGCTAGGGTTAGTGATGGTCTCTTTTGGCATTTCCCAGCTGTCTATCAGTGGCCATATCCTGTAGGCTACATGTTCTTGAACTAAGTCTCTTGTCCCAATAAAAGAGCAAACTGTGCTGAAGGCCCTTCGGCATGCTTCGGCTGCCTCATCAATTTCTACCTTCGGCTTTTGGAGACCGAAGCGGGACCAAATGGGTCACATGATGATTTCTTTAATTTCTTCTCTTGCCTTCAAATCATTTTTCACGTAAAACCATTCTTCCATCCAGGCCCCGAGCCACCTCTTCTGAAACGTTGGCACAGGGTAGATGGTGCCAGAGCGAGGAACAAAGTTATAGCACCCAAAATTGTTATGATATTGTTCCTTGCCCCACGGCTTCGTCTAATACGAAAGCTCGTGCATACTGCAAAAACATCTTGCACTTGGCTCTAGACCTTGACTCCTCATAGCCCAGACAAAGATCCCCATTCTGATAATTGCTTCGGGAGTGATCTGGTGAAGGAAAATCTGATATATCTTTAAAACTTCAACCACAAATCTGCTTAATGGGAATCGAAGTCCAGCTTTAAAGAAGCTTCGGTAGATTACAACTTCGTTTTCTTCTGGAGTAGGAACCGCTCTGTCTTCGTCAGCCCTCACAATAGACAAATCTCGAAAATACCTTCCTCTCATATTATCAAGATAACTCTACTTGATAGTTGATTTCCCGAAGGCTGCATGACTTGGTCGCCAGGGCCGATCTTCAGAGTATTCGCCCCCACTCTCCACATCATAGCTGTCACTATCATCAGTATCTTCAGACAAGCCTTCCAGAATTTCTTTAGTAATCTTCTCTGTATTCGTTTTTGCTATTGACTCAACAAATCCAGCAGTCTTCTCCTCAAGAAGCTTCTCCTCTTCGGTTAGCTTCGTCTCAGCAACTGTCTTCTTGTCATGAGACATCTTATCTTCGGAACAGACGAAAACGTGTCCTTCAAACCGAAGCTAAAAAGCTTGAAAAACTAGCAAGCGTTAGTGAGCAAGAGCTATGAGATTGAGAAAATAAAGCAAATGGCACAGGCAACATACCAAATGTGGCTGGTGTGAGTTCTTATTTATACGCTCAGCACGCTCCAAATTGGAGGGTCCCGTCTGTCATTGACTGTTGCTATTCTAGCAAAGGGAAGGTGTTTTTTCGGACCTTCGGCTTAGGGCCTTCGTCCATATCACAATCTGAATTCGTTATTCTAAACAAATTAATATTGCGAGGGGCTACTGTTGGGGGCCTTTGTCTTCCGAAGGTCCTAAAAAATGTGATTTGACAATATTTTCCAAGTGTGATATGTAAACAGGTACCTCCGGACTCGGGTCAAAAGCATGTATAATATGGAAAGCATGATTGGGACGAAGGTCGAGTTAATCCCGAAGCTATGTGCAAGAAAGCTTCGGCTAAATGGCGGAAAAAGGAACCGACTTAAAGGGGAAAAGGCTATCTAGTCCTCATAGGATTGTACATAAGTCAATAATAAATGTAAAGGGCATGAATGTAATTTCTCACGGGCTGCGTCCTGTGCCTATAAATAGGTGAACAGTACCCCCGTACTGTTCACGCTGACTTGCCATTTGCTTTTGCGTCACGCTCGTACCTTTGTTTTCTGTCAAGCCGAAGGTATCAAATGTTATTCAATATTGTTTTTATGTTAACTTAGAATTACATACTGAGAAATACATATGATAATGTTATTGTCTACATTGTTTCTTATGCTTTACATGTTTTATTCGTTGCTAACATTAACACATATATGCATGATGAGATGATGAAGGTATGTCCTTCATGACCTTCGTTCGAAGATCATTACAACCTTGGGGGAATAATGCTTCGAAGGACGAAGGACAATAACAAATAACTTGTTTTGGTGTTGCCTTGTTCTCAGTTTATAGCATTTGAGAGCAAGTCCCCAACAGAAGTATTATTACATCAAAGTCTACTCTTCACTAAGGATCTTTTCTGCAACTTCGTTTAATAATTTAACAACAACTTCGTCGATAATAGAATTTGCAAGGCTCGTAATGTCCAGTGCTTCCTTCATTTCCGGATCAGCCAGGGGATTGTACAGCTCTGTCAGTGGTGATAGCTCGGCTGTAATAGATAAAAACTATTAGTTTGAAGCCATAAAGTAAGTACCGAAGTTAAAATTCAAAAAACAATACCTATGCGCCTTTCGCGCTCAGCAGCCTCTTCAGTTCGCCTAGCTTCTTCTCGGGTGTCATGGGTGTCTTTTTCATTCTTTTTCATGATTTCGTGGGCCAATTCTCGGCCACCGTTTACCCAGACATTAGAGAAAAACTTTCCGCCCATTAAAGTTGCTTCGGTTGAAGGGTCCTTCATATCGTTTAAGGAGAAGGCGGCTTTGGCTTGAGCTGCAGCCTTCACGTGTTCGCATCCAGCCTTCTCTAGAATAGATGTGACTCCCCGGGCGCCGGAGAAAGCACAAATATCTCTGCGATCATTCAAAATTTCATCAAAAGCTTCGGCTTCCCTGCCTATCCACTCAATGACGCCTTCGGGGTCGCCTCGAACGAAGTTCTCCTCAGAGGAGTACGCACCTACCTTTGCAAAGCTATTTTTCAAATTCTTCACGCAACCCAAGGAGTACGCACCTACCTTTGCAAAGCTGTTCTCAATATTTTCTCTAGCCTAGCTTGTGTCCATTCACTGATCTCTTTGCTAGCTTTTGCAACGGCATAATTTTCATTAGCTTCGGCGAGCTTTTTCCAAAGTTCTTCGACCTCGGCTTTTTGGGCTTCGGCCTGAGCATTGTATTTAGCTTTGTCTTCTTTCATTTTACTAATCAATGAAGTCAAAATCTTGTCTTTCTCCAAACCTTCGTGTCTCAGCTCAATTACCTCTGAGCTAAGGTTGCTAAGAGCTATTGTGCAACCTTCGTCTTCGGCGTTCTTTTGTGCCCTCAAGGCATTACTAAGAATTAGGCCCTGCAAGAAAAAGAAAGAATTAAGCATGACAATGAGATACTTCATTTCCAACTTTAAAGTTAACAGCTTATGTACCTTTATGTTGTTGTATGCAAGGCTGTCAGCAAGATCATCCTTCGACATGGCCGAAAGGCCTTCCTCGAGTTTCGGAAATCCCATACTCTTGGCTATCTCTCGCCAAACGGATATTTCTTTGCTATCCGGGAGACAGTACAGGAAATTGTCTTTGTCTGTGCCATTAAACACCAAGGCCCCCTCTGGATATTTCAGTTTCCGGGCGTAATGTTTGGCTTCCAAGACTTCTTCTTCGGATAATCTCTTTCCTGAAGCATGTCGAATAATGTAATTAATATCTTCAGACGGAGCTTTTGGAGCAGGAGCTTCAGCTTTTTCTGTCGTGATCTCCTCTGTTGCTTTGCCAGTATCCGAAGTCTGTTGCTCGATTTTATCCTCAGGCGCGGCAGGCTTTATCTCAATGGGCACTTAAGGCCCAGCTTCGGCTCCGGCCTGGACTTTGATAGCTTCGGCAACTTTCTTGGTAGGAGCAGGGCTCAAGGCCTTTGTGGTCTCCAGGACAGCGTCTAGCACGCTGTCCATCCTCCTCCTTTTGGGAGTTGCGGCAGGAGCTTTGTGCACTTTCGACAATTCCGCCCCTGCTGGTGGGCTTAGAATTTCTGGCATTTTTACTGTTTTTCCACTTCTGGCTCTTCGGTCGTATCATCCTTAGCTTCGGCTGGCCCGACAGTAGACACCTTCGGCACTACAATCGATTCTACAGCGCTTTGCACATTGGGAGCAGCTTGTTTTGCTTCGACAGTTGAAGAAGTCCCTTCGCCAAATTCAGAAACTACGGCCAGTTCAATGTATCGCAGCCACTGGGTCAGAATCTTTATTTTCTTACCCTTCGGCACAGCAGTGGTGACCGAAGCGGTAGTTTTTCTCTTCTTCCCTTGTCTTCGCAATGGGTAGTGATAATCAGGGTATACGAAGCCAATCGCATCAAACACCCTGTTCAATCTTTTCTTGCCCCGACCCCCGAAGGCTGCGGACAAGGCATCATCTTTGGCCTTGAAATATGTCCCAAGCAGCTCGTCGCTAGTAGCTTCAATACATTTCAACCAGTCATCATTTGGTTCATCAAACTTCTCTCTAAATCTGAAGGTATATTTCACTCGAACCAGACCACCTTCACTGGATTCGGTAGTAGTCTCCTTCGGCATATCCCAGCTCTCCACAAGTGGCCACACCCTATAGGCTATATGCTCTTGGACTATATCTCTTGTGCCAATGAAGGCACAAACATTGCTAAAAGCCTTTTGGCAAGCTTCAACATCACTCTCGATAGCCACCTTCGTCCTTCGGAGGCTGAAGCGAGACCAGATGGGGCGCTGGATAATTTCCTTGATGTCTTCCCTTTTAATCAGATCATTTTTAACATAAAACCATTCCTCCATCCAGGCCCCGTGCCATCTTTTCCGATATCTCGGCACAGGGTAGCTTGCATTGGGGCGAGCAATAAATCCATAACAACCGAAGTTGTTGTGGTACTGTTCTTTGCCAGTAGCCTTTGTCTCGTATAAAAGCTCGTGCATATTGCAGAAGCACTTCGCACTCGGCTCTAGCCCCTGGCTCCTTACAGCCCAAACAAATATCCCTATCCTAATTATAGCTTCGGGGGTGATCTGATGAAGAAAGATCTAGAATATCCTCAATACTTCAACCACAAATTTGCTCAAAGGGAACCGAAGGCCAGCCTTCAAAAAGCTTCGGTAGACAACAACTTCATTTTCCTCAGGAGCTGGGATGATGCTGTCTCCTCCAACCCTCACAATAGACATGTCGCGAAAGTATCTTCCTCTCATGGTGTCAATATGACTTTGTTTAATGGTCGATTTTCCGAAGACGGCATGGCTTGGTCGCCAGGGCCAGTCCTCAGAATCTTCATCTCCACTTTCCACATCATAATCATCACTGTCATCAGAATCTTCAGACAAATCCTCCATTATCTCCTTGGTAATTTTCTCTGTATTTGCTTTTGCCATAGATTCATAAAAACCAGCAATAAAAGGATCTATAGATTTCTTCTCTTCATATAGCTTCTTCTCCTCAGTTATCTTCTTCTCTTCCGTCATCTTCTTCTCCTTAGACATAGAGCAAGCACGTCTTTAAACCGAAGCTCGAATATCAGGCGAGAGCTGATAAGCAAGAGCTAAACATTTGAGAAAATAATGCAAAAAACAGAGATGGCGCATCAAATACTACCGCTGTGGGTTCCTATTTATACGCTGTAAGGAAAAATGGACCCCGGGCCATTTGGCTAAATGAGTTTTGGTGTTTGATGATTAACACAACCTGTGAACTAATGTGTTTGCTAGTGTTTATGTTTATAGTTCACAAGATGCGAAGAGGATTGGACTAAGACACTGAGGATGCAACACCTCAAATGAAGACATAAAAAGAGCTTAGAAGTCCAAGACTCAAGACCAAAGGAGCCCAAGAATAAAATACAGAAGACCTAGAAGATGGGCTGTCAGCTGGCGCACCGGTGGCACACAGTTGGCTCACCGGTGGCACACAGTTGGCTCACCGGTGGCGCACAGTTGGTGCACCGGTGGCACACAGTTGGCTCACCGGTGGCACACAGTTGGCGCACAGGACAGCCAACAGAGTTTTCTGAGAGAAGGCACCAGACTGTCCTGTGCACCTAACGGCTAGCTCAGAACTAGCCGTTGGCTGCACACCGGTGGCACACAGTTGGCTCACCGGTGGCACACAGTTGGCTCACCGTTGGCACACAGTTGGTGCACCGGACTGTCCGGTGTGTCAGAACTAGCCGTTGGCTGCACAGCGTTGGCGCACCGTTGGCTCACAGTTGGCGCACTGTTGGCACACAGTTGGCGCACCGTTGGCTGACAGGACTGTCCGGTGTGTCAGAACTAGCCGTTGGGTGCACAGCGTTGGCACACTGTTGGCGCACCGTTGGCTCACCGTTGGCGCACTGTTGGCACATAGTTGGCGCACCGTTGGCTGACAGGACTGTCCGGTGTGCCACCCTTACAACAGTCTGCTTTCCAACAGCTAGTTGAGTTGGGGCCTATATATACTTCATGCAATCAACCATTTGAAGGTGTGGGAGCCCAAGCAACATACCAAGGCATATTGTAGACATTTCCAAGTGATCAAACACCCAAGTGCTTAATAGAATCACTCGGTGATTAGCGTAGGTGCTTTTGCGAAGTGCTTAGGTTAGTTAGACCACTTTAGCGCTTGCTCTAGGTGAACCCTAGATTGTTGAGTGAGTTTAGATAAACCTCACAACCCCTCGGCTCTTGCGTGAGCCATTGTAATTGTACCGAGTGGGGCGAGAGTCTTGCGAGACCGTGACAACCGCGTTTGTGTCACGGCCGCCACCGTGTACCTGAGGGAACGAGGCCCGCGGCGTTTCGGCCGGAAGCTCGATAGTGGAGACGGCGGGGAGCGTCCAAGAGGAGCCCGAAGCGGAGCACCACTTGCGTGTGGAGAAGGCCCGCGGCTCTCTACGGAGTTACTCGACCGAGGTGCTTGGCCCTCGCGTGGGCTTCCCTTCGCGTAGGGGCACCAACGAGGATTAGTCGGGACCTTGCACAGTTCCGGATACCTCGGTAAAAATACCGGCGTCATCCACGAGAGTTTGCTTCTCTACTTTGCTCTTTAAGTTTCCGCATTTATATTAAGCATTTAAGTTTCAATCTTGTATTCATACATATCTAGTGTAGATTGAAACTTAGCCTTTGCGGTAGAGATAGCAACACTTAGACAAAACCTAGTTTGCACATTCTAGTTTGACTATTTGCATAGGTTTTGCTCTAGGGATTTAATTGTGGCCTAGTTTAGCGAAAGTTTTAGAAGTCCTAATTCACCCCCCCCCCCCCTCTTAGGCGTCACCCGTTTCCTACATACGCCTAGCGCTGTGCAACTTGGCAGGCCCCATCTGTCATTGACTTTCGCTATTCTAGCGAAGGGAAGGTGTTTTTTCGGACCTTTGGCTTAAGGCCTTCATTTACGTCGCAGTCTGAATTTATTGCTATAACAAATTAATAGTGCGAGGGGCTACTATTGGGGCCTTGGTCTTCCGAAGGTCCTCAAAAACACAACTAACATGTTTTCCAAGTATAATATATTCACAGGGGCCTTCGGCCTCGGAATGAAGCTGTACACAATATGAAAAGCATGGTCTGGGAGAAGGTCAAACCAGTTCCGAAGCTACGCGTAGAGAAGCTTTGGCTTGGCGGCGGAAAACGAAACCGACTTAAAGAGGAAAAGGCTATCTAGTCCTTGATAGATTGTCCCTAAGTCAATAGTAAATATGAAGGACATGGATGTGATTCGACACAGGCTGCGTCTTGTGCCTATAAATAGATGAACAGTAACACCATACTGTTCACGCTATCTTGTATTCACTCGCATGTCACGCCTGGATTTTCGCCTTCTGTTAAGCCGAAGGTATAAATGTAATTCAATATTGTTAATGTTCATTCGTGATGATATAATAAAAAGATAATAATGATAACTTATGATTACTCATGTTATTTCTCATGTTTCATATGCTTCTGCTTTCATTATTATATACTGAGATGACGAAGGTACGTCCTTCATAACCTTCGTCTGAAGATCATTATATCCTAAGGGAGATAATGCTTAGAAGGACGAAGGTCTTTAACCATTAATGTTTTATGTTGCCTTGTTCTTAACTCATAGCATTTGAGAACAAGTGACCAACATCAACAGACATGCCTTGTTGAGGTCTGTAAAATCAATGCACATTCTCCACTTCCCATTAGCATTTTTCACATACACATTCTCCACTTCCCATTAGCCTTTTTCACCATAATAGTGTTAGCCAGCCACTCTGGATATGTTACTTCCCTGATAACATCGGCACTGAGAAGCAGTCTCTTTACTTCATTTCACGCACCTTCGGCTTTATCCTCAGACATTTTCCGAAGTCTCTGCTTTCTTGGCCTAAAAGATGGATCCACATTGAGTGAATGCTTAATGACATCTCTATTAACACCACAGAGATCGTTAGCTGTCCAAGCGAAGACATCTTTGTTGTTGAACAAAAACCTTAGCAGAGTGTTTTCTTGTTCATCAGATAACTGAGATCCCAGTAGTACCTTTTGGTCTGCTATGTCTTCACACAAAAGCATAGGCTTCGGTTGATCTACCAAAGCAGCCTTCTCTCTTTTGTGTTTATATTGCTGACAAGCTTCGGCTTCATCTATGTTATGGATAGCCTTTGAATCCGTCCAACTTCCTTCAGCCCTCCTGGCAGCTTCTTGACTCCCATGAACAGCAATGGGCCCTTGTTCCGAAGGTATCTTCATGCATAAGTATGCTGGATGGAGTATTGCTTCGAAGGCATTAAGCGTCCCTCGACCAATGATTGTGTTGTATGGGTAGTCCATGTCAACAATGTCAAAGACAACTTATTCAGTTCTTGTGTTATGGACGTAACCGAAGGTAATCGACATTGTTATTTTGCCAATTACCACAATCTGTCTTCCTCCGAAGCCACAAAGAGGGTGTGTTGCATCATGTATCTTGTCTTCTAGCTCTTGCATCTATCTGAAAGCCTTTGCAAAAATGATGTCCGCTGCACTGCATGTGTCAACCATGGCATCATTGTGAGGATAATCCTTAAGATGAAGATCTTCCCGGGAGAAGGTAATTGGGATGTGAGACCACTTTGTTCTCAAATACTATGAATCAAGAACAAGGCAACACAAGTGTTAATGGTTAAAGACCTTCGTCCTTCGAAGCATTATCTCCCTCAGGATATAATGATCTTCGAATGAAGGTCATGAAGGACGTACCTTCATCATTTCAATAAACAAGGATGTAAACAAAGACATATAAAACGCAAAGGGAATATGAATAATCATTCGAACCATTAGACTATCCATATCCTTATTATATAAACATAAACAAACATCAACGATATTTGAATTACATTTGTACCTTCGGCTTGACAGAAGGTGAAAAAGCAGGAGTGACGCGTGAGTGATTACAAGTCAGCGTGAACAGTACGGGGGTACTGTTCATCTATTTATAGGCATGGGGCGCAGCCCGGAAAAAATTACATTTGTGTCCTTGATAACTAATTATAATCATAATACAAATTATCAGGGACTATGTGGTCTTTTCCTCTTTAAGTCGGTGCCATCCTTCGTCTTAGGCATGCCATCATGCCGAAGCTCTTTCAATTGTAGCTTCGACATATATCTTCATGTATTTGCTTGCATATCGTCCTACCAAAGGTGTTTTTGCTTAGAAGACCTTCGGCGGAAAAGAAGGCCCCAACACTGTATAATAATAATCTACGCATTGCTACGAGATCGTGGGTTCAAGAATCCGTAAATTCGGAGTTACGGTTATAAAGTTATGACTTTTCGAAAGTTCATGTGATTAAACAGGAAAACTATGTCTTATGTTGATTATTATAAATCATGTGAGAAATATATTACTAGGAACCTATTAATTTAATTTTAATTCAAGTTATAACTTGATTAGAAAACATATTTTAGTCAAATTATAACTAGGGACTGAAAACATTACTTTAATGTTTAATTAAGAGAAGTTAATCCAATTAACATAGGGTAAACAAATTAATTATTTAAAACATGTTACATGATAAGGTTATCAAAATGTAGATAATTTTATTACGAAGCTAACGCAACTGGAACGGTTCAATTCGGAGTTAACACAGAGAAGTTATGAATTTCCAAAGTTTTAAGTGTTGGATAAAAAGAAATTAAGTGCATAATTTTTAATCTAAGTTTCATAACCAACTAAGGTTACTAGATGATAAATAATATTAATGTGAGACTAATACAACTGGATATGGCGGAACCGTCCAAATTATTCCAGCTTAAGTGGCCAAGTCATACCCTTAAAGGCAGCAACACACTTAAACCGTAATAACTCGTCAGTCCCTCGGATCTAGTCCGATAAAGCCACTTATCCAGGATCGAATACCACTAGCTCACTCAAAGGTGAGGCACACAGAAATGAAATAAAGAATAATACCATAAATTAAGAAAGTATCATTAGTGATTACTTTATCGGAGTTTCAGAAACAGTAACCAAAATTTTTAATGCGGCGGAAATAACTAACGGAGAAAACCGAGTAACATAGCGAAGCCTGCCCACACTACTCCTCCTGGTCCTCTCCTGCGGAAGCAATAACCCTCTCGACCATCTATCCTGGTGGCAGGGATGAAGGCAAAGTCACACCAGCAACCAAATCAAGGAGTACCTGCAAAAAATTATGCCACAAGCAAGGCTGAGTATACTAATACTCAGCTAGACATGCACCTGTTTGGCTGAGGGGTTTGGTTTGCCAAAAGCACTAGCTGAGTTTAAAATCAAATTTTAGCTTTTCAAATTTTAGTGTAATCCCTTAGACTGGTCATACATGGTGTCAAACATTTTTACCAATCAACATATTTTGCCAGTCACATCATTTCCACTTATTACTCAATGTAACAGCATGGATCAAGCAGTCTCATTAGCTGCGAGAAGCAGACGATTCGAATCGAGTTTTTAAACCTTGCAAGGTAAACCTAAACACACGACGTGGCGAGGCACTCCGTCCCCACACATATCAACCGTCCCCATCGATTCCCTGGCAACAGAAAGAGGCTCACCGCCTTGGCGTACAATGCCTCACTGACCCCGACTGCCGTCGTGCAGTGACCGCACTTGTACCCACCATAACCGGAATGGGAGATCACGTCTCAGGTCGCGTGAGGAGGGCAATCTGCGGGCAGGTTCACTTAGGTACTAGGCTTACCGATTTACCATATTTCTCGGCATGTGTTTAGTACGTTCAAACGCTTGACACATGGTACCACACCTTAATCCTTATTCCAATTTCTGTCTCGTAGACAACGCATCCCCATGGATCGTTGTCCAATGACCATCATCATTCCAATATAAAAATGGATACAACCAATTCCTGACCTCGCGTGAGTGCTAGAAAAATCACTCGACTTCTACTGAGATCCCTAATTAGTAAAGCAGCTACTCGACCTAGCATACTAGTCTCCATCTCAAAAGGAATCCTGAGTTCATGCAACTAGGGTTTCAGGCAACTCCTACACTTAAGGGCACAGTACAAGCCTACAAACATTAAGTGCAGTAAAATAACATATATATATATATATATAACAGTTATGCATAAAACCGGGGCTTGACTGGAATTCAATACTAGATAGTGTTTGCTAGATGACACTCGCTTGGCGAGCATCCACTGGTTAAGTCCATCCTTCTTTAGGTCGTCCACCAACTGCATCTTGTAGTTGGCATCACACCACATGCACGATCATCATCTCTCGGTCCTAAATGAGATGCAGGATGCATATGTATTAATATGATGAAATATATCACAAGACATTCAAATACACGGTAGCAAACTAACATTAAATTGTAAGACACCATAAATAACCACACGCTAGCATTAGTTATCTACACGTTATCAGCGTTCAACATTAACACCATTAAAAAGATGACAACATTTTATTTATTTACGCAACACAAATACGACATCACAAGCACGCGCATTTACCACGCTCACCTTAATCATTCATTGGTTCTCCTATTGACCACACAAGAACAACCAAGATAACGTAAGTTTAAATAGGACATAGGCATCCATAACTACGGAACTCCTATCCACAACTAACTACAGCAAGCAAGCACATTAATCATGGAACGCATGTTAACCTAAGTTTAGCCATTACAAGACTATGTCCGTTAAGTGCTAACTAAGCATTTTTAGCCAAAAGGGTGAACTCAACCATCAAATGAGCACTTGAAGATTTTTGGAAAGCACCACAACAATTACTTGTTTTAATCATAACTCTTCAAATATTAATCCAAAAATAGCAAACTAGGACTTTCTGGAATGCTTAAAAAGTGAACTACAACTTTGGTATTTTTACCTCAACACTATTCAACACTTAGCAAGGTCAAAAAGTGCTAACACGTCAGCTCTGTCTAGATCTGGACAGATTCAGACTTGCGACTTTAAAAATCCATAACTAGAGATTAATGCACCCAAATCAGGTGATCCCAGATTTTATAGAAAGATAATGAAATTTCCAACAGAAAGTTTATAAACATCTCAAGGTGATTCAATATGCAATTAAGGATAAAAGACACAAGAAGACTTTGTTGTCCAGATTTGGACAGATTCAGTATTCACACTTAAAACATCCATAACTTAATCTTTAGATCACCAAAAAGAGTGATCCAAGACTTTTTGAAAAGCTTAGAAAATTACTACATAACTTTTATAATCACCAAGAAGTGATTCTATGTTTAACTAAATCAAACAATACAGTTTTCGAAATATGTTCTGACAGTGGACAGGATACATCAATCATCTTATAAAATTCCTAACTCTCCAACTATCAGGTTTATTGTCATGAAACTTTAACACAAGTAATATAAGGAAATTATCTACAACTTTCTTATAATTGATAAGGACTGATTCTAAACTGAACTTAAGCAAACAATGCAATCTCTGAAATCTGTACTGAAATTGGACAAATTCAGTTACTGAAATTGTGAAATGCATAGCTTCTAAACGATCAGACCTATGGCTGTCAAATTTTAACACGAGCAATACAATAAAGTTATGTACAACTTTTCTATATGACTTTTCTACAGAACACATATTTTACTTAACTGGATTACACGCACAACCAAAACTGTACACGCAGGATTTTCAGTTTGCTAGCACAAGAGCACTTAACTAAATCACCAAGCAAACTCATAGAGAGACACTATCACCAATTTCTCAAGTTCAAATCATTATGACTTATTTATCAAGTTTCAATTTGTATCAAAACACTTAAGCATTTCAAAAACATGCATGCTTTTATTTACTTCTAATTTTTCACTAATTGTTCTTATAATTATAAAATATGTGTAATTTTAGCACCATATGAAACTATCTAATTTGGGGCTCGAATTTTTATGAGACATAGGTAATAACAAATTATGACTAATGTTTAAATTTCACATGCTCAGGTTTTATATTGTATTTACTACAAAAATAACAAATTGTTAATGCAATAAAGCATGTGAGAGCAAGTTAAATCTAAAACTAAATATTTTCTAGGAATGCATGACCGTATTAAGTTTTCTTGGGCTACTATAATATCATTCAAGGACAGTGGGACATCATTTTCTATTTTTACATCCATATATTATTTATAAACCATTTAAAACTACATAATATGCATCAAACAAGTTAAATCACTAACTTAATCATACATGCACCACAATTTATGAAATTTTTACCAGTGACCAAACTTTAAGCCAAGAGTCTACTGTACGAATTTGAATCCATTCGGAGCACAAGAGCTATGGATCCAAAAATAACAAGCAAAACAAACATCTTTTTCCTATTTAACATGTTTTAATTAACATACCAAGAAAACAGTGAACAACATATATGTTTTATATTTTTCTTAGCTAGAGTATGACAACATCTAACCAACAAAACAAGTTTCATCATTTTTGGATTTTTATAATTAAAACTATGGAGAGAAGCAAGTTCATTTGTTTTGTCAACTAGTTTTAAATACGAATTTCTACAGAAAACCTTTTCCACTAAAACATGCCAATATATAGATCCAATAGTTAGAGCATTTCATAAGGAAGCTAACAAAACAAATTTCATGATTTTAGGAGCTTTAAAACTCGAGATATGAATTTTAGAACACAACACAAAAATGTGCAACTTTGTGTACTCACATCTCGCCTTGGGCCCACTCGTCATAGGCACAGGGAGTCATCTTCTACCTCTAGACATTCTGGACGTGCACAGAACAGCTGCTCCAGGAGGCCGCGGTGGAGGATAGATGATGGAGTTCGGGAGGTGGGCGTGGAGGTGAGGGAGGAGGCTGCTGCTGCGTTTGGGATCAGAGAGGAGAAGTGGCGTGTGGGGCAAGGGGAGGAGAGGGGTGGGCTGCTATTTATACAGCAGGAGCTTTGAACCTGTCAGCCAGCTGCAGCCGGTGGCAGGTGCTACAGTGACAATCTTAGGTGGCGTGTTTTGGCATTTTCTGCTTGTTTTCGGATCTTGCACATTGCACGAAATATCTTCCTTGATCTACACTCTACAATTGTTGTACAGAACTTGAGGTGATTTGGGCACTGGTTAGAGAGTTATAGACCCACGAAAATTGGTTTGTCAGTGGGTTAGAAATCAATGTAAACTTGTGAAACTAAGTGTCAGAGTATGTCAAACGGAATCGGATGAATGTCATCTTTTAATATGTTGTGCCTCTATTAGTTATTAACAACTTTTATATTTAGGGAAACTTGAGTTGTTTAACAAAAATTTGGGAACGCGAGACGTCGACCCAAACGACGCTGATTTCAGACTCAGAAGAATTCGAATCCTGAAATCAGATTTTTATTCTGTCTTGATGGCACTGTTTGAGGTACTTAGAAATTGAATCAAGGCTTGGTTTAAATAAAACATTTGTTGTATAACACAGGTTCTACAACTTTTATTAAAGGTCAAACATCATATCTTGAATATAAATTAAATTTTTACTTTGGTCAAGATAGCATCATTATAAAGCTTCAAACTATATTTTTAAGGCAATCGGGGTATTTTCTCGACATTTTCTCAACATGAACCCTTAATAACTTTTATTGTAGAGTTGATATAGAGTTGTTTTAGTAATATTATAAGGTTTGGTTGAATTTCAAATTTTGCATTTATCCAAACGAGAAGTTTCAAGCAGGTATAGGATTCATCTTTTCATATGAGTATTTGCTTTAAACTTCTAGAATTCTTTAGAATACACTTGATAAATAGAAATGAATGATGACATAAAGATAACAAGCTTATTTGCATAAAAATAATTAGAGGTTGACACAATAGAGATTCCGCTGGAGAATGCGGATTCGAACATAGTTCGGATAACATCACAACTGTCGGGAGTCCGATTAAAAGAGTCTGGACAGGAGTCGCGAGACGAGATTGACTTTCGAATTTGCATTTGCTACGAGAAATAAAAGTTTTAACAGGCTCCAAATTTGGTTGTTCTTGAGATCGAGTAATTCCAAATTTGGTGAAACATTCATGAGTAACTTCATGAATAGAGATAGATGCAATCGAGAAATAGAAATTTTCACTGAGCATCTGAGATTAGGATAAATCTCCCGACATAACACGAAATAGACACCTGGGGTGTCACAACCTTCCCCCTTAACAGAATCTCGTCCCGAGATTCAAATGAGGATCCTTAAGGGTGGAGAAGCATGTAACTCCCAGGCTGAAGGTAAATGCAAATTCATGAGATGGTATCTGACAAGATACGGAATATAGATTTGGACCAAATATCGTGACATATTGAGATAAAATGCCACGATCATTCTAAGAGAATGTCCACAAAAGATAGCACATCGGTATAGTCTCGTAATGGATCATGACTATTAACCGTGATACCAGCGCGTGCCGAGCAGCTCAACCTTATGTGTGCACCCATAGGAGGCTCTCGGTTTAGTCGGGGCACCATCAGTCGTTAGTCATAACACAATTACCAAACACAACCAACGATAAATCCATGTGGCATAAATGGATGGAGCCCTTGAGAGTATGGCTTGAAAAATAAGATCATGACAGGAGTTGAAACATAGATTTTTGGCAAAAAGAGCAACGCATGAGAATCTTATTCAACTCCATATACTCTTTTATGATTGTCACGGTGATTATGAAGTCAGAGATTTATACGGGAGTGGATATGCGGAGGAACCAACCATGAGATCAGGATTGATGAGCTTTTAGAGACATCAGAAAACCAAGGACAACAGCAACATCCATTGAACTAAATGGATACACTGTTTAAAGATAAAATTTGATAAAACAACGTCATGATCCTCGGAGAAGGGGGTATGAGACTGACCAGAAATGAGAGATTTAGGCAGATCAACATACGATACTTGAGAACAGGTTATAGCAGATAACCAGATAATAGGGCAGAATCATTAAAGGATCCGGAGATTTGGATGATAAGGCCACAACATGATTCACAAGGAAAATGATTACCAGATTTGGAAAGGAGAGGTAGGAAAACAAGATCTGCTAGGATGAGCAGAACAAATGCTATGAAGATTCGGGACATGATCGATGGAAAGAAACACGGCCTTGATAGGGTTTGTGCAACTAGACACCAAACAACAATTTTTTGACGTAACAAGTGCACAAGGAGACTTGGGTTGGTCTAGCGGTCAAGCTATGGGGATCCACAAACCGTGCAGGTGTAACTTCAAGGGTACAACACACAAGGGGTAGAGAATACCAACATAAGCATGATTTTTTAAGAGGTTTCACTTGCTAAACTCAAGGTTGTTTGGGGGTCTTTTCATGAGGAGGATGGACAACATTTTTTTTGCAAAAAGGGTTGAACAATTACAATACCACCTAGATAGCAAGACAAGTGAAACACATAACACGACCTAACAAGACTTACCAATCTGACACGAGGTAAGGCATTTCTTAAGTTCCTAACATAGCAGTGCGTTAAAATATTCACAAGTTCTTATTATTAGAATGAAGGTGAGAGAAGCATGTTGGTGCACAAGAGACAATTATAATGCGACAATCATGATGCATGCTCATTCTAGACGTCTTCTCAGACCTAACTACTTTTTCGGGTGCTTCTACAACATCCTTATTAATAGTAGTAGTAGCCTTTATGGCCTATATAAATAGCCACCAAGCTACCCATCTATTCCCTAAGGCTTCACGTCATAGGTTTATCTTTACCGTCCTGACGATCTATCCAACATTGGTTTCTAAGCAAGTTTTACTTTTAAAAAGTTGGTATTCATGACTTATTGACTTCTCTGAAGTGGTACTCGCTCCGATACCAGCTATGGCGAAACCGTCCAAATTATTCCAGCTTAAGTGGCCAAGTCATACCCTTAAAGGTAGCAACACACTTAAACCGGAATAACTCGTTAGTCCCTCGGATCTAGTCCGATAAAGCCACTTATCCAGGATCGAATACCACTAGCTCACTCGAAGGTGAGGCACAGAGAAATAAAATAAAGCATAATACCATAAATTAAGAAAGTATCATTAGTGATTACATTATCAGAGTTTCAGAAACAGTAACCAAAATTTTTAATGCAGCGGAAATAACTAACGGAGAAAACCGAGTAACATGGCGAAGCCTGGCCACACTACTCCTCCTGGTCCTCTCCTGTGGAAGCAATAACCCTCTCGACCATCTATCCTGGAAGCAATAACCCTCTCGACCATAATTTATAAGGACTGATTCTAAACTGAACTTAAGCAAACAATGCAATCTCTGGAATCTGTACTGAAATTGGACAGATTCAGTTACTGAACATGTGAAAAGCATAGCTTCTAAACGATCAGACTTATGGCTGTCAATTTTTAACACGAGCAAGATAATAAAGTTATGTACAACTTTTCTATATGATTTTTCTACAAAACACATATTTTACTTAACTAGATTACACGCACAACCAAAATTGTACACGCAGTAATTTTAGTTTGCTAGCACAAGAGCACTTAACTAAATCACCAAGCAAAATCATAGAGAGACACTATCACCAATTTCTCAAGTTCAAATCATTATGACTTAGTTATCAAGTTTCAATTTGTATCAGGACACTTAAGCATTTCACGAAATAGACACCAAGGGTGTCACACTGGAATGGATCCGAGATTAGGATAAATCTCCCAACATAACACGAAATAGACACCTAGGGTGTCACACTGGAATGGATCAAAAGGAGTTAAAATGTGCAACTTATATTTTTTTCTAATATTATGTGATTTACTTCTATGTTATAAATCATTTTCTAAAATTCTTTTTACTAAAAACAAGAGCTACGGACTGTTGTTACCATTCTAAAGAATACAGGGTAGCTTATAAATATCTTGGACTCTATCCCAATTATTTTACACATGCCAAGGACGGCATGTTAAAACCCTAGATCTGCAGGGGCTCTTAAGCAAAATAGACGGCTCGAAGGGGTACGGGTGAGCTAGGGCCATCCGATCAGACTCTGGTGGCTCAGATTAGAAGTTATATATACTAAACCGGTATGCAATCCGAGCCGCCCAACGAGCGATCGACGGCCCGGATTTTGAAACAACTAGATACTAACGCCGTCCCTCCATCTCCCGATCTCCGGTTTAGATCAAACCGACGCAGGGGTGATACTAGATCTAATCTCCAGTGCTCATTTTGTGATCAACGTACATAGGCCCGTCTCCCCCCCCCCCCCCCCCCCCCCCCCCCACAGCTCGGCAGGACAGTGGCACATGTCTTCCCTGCGGTGGCGTACCACCGGAGCCCATCCCAACGACACGATTCTCCGGCTAAACCCCAACGCAGGAGGTGCAACACAAGTAGAGCTTAATAGAAGATGATATAAGCTTCTTACTAGGGATGGGAGCCTCCGCAGAAGTCTGTCCGCGATGGGATTTCGGCTCGCCGACATCGTCCGACCATCGGTGAGAAATCGCCGATACCGTGGTTTCCATATTCACCCTGCTATGTGCCTCCTACGTGCGACACGATCAGCCGAACGCCCAGGACCACGCATAGAGGACATAAGGGCGGCGAGCGCTTGAATAGATCTCAGCGGTGTTCCCCGGCGAGCAGGACCAGTCGCACCGGCGCCGAGGTTAGCGAGGATGGCCCCGGCCTTTATACACGCATGCGGAGCCGGACTGCGAACGATCCCTCCTGCGTGGGGCCCACCAAATCGCAACTGACGCCAACAAATTCGGTCGAGCACGCGCGTGGGGTTAGTTGCAACCATCTGCGAGGTTCACGGTGAGGTTGGGGATGAATATGACACATGGGTCCCAATAGTCAGTGAGGGAGTCCAAACGCGCAGGTGCGGCTTCCGGCTGATGCGTGGGCCCATGTGGCAGTGGCTAGTGCGAGTGGGCGTGATAGAATCCGACCGCGCGGGGCTAATTGGGCCGCGCGCCCGTGGCTTTGGGCCCACGCAGGTATGGTTCTCCTTTCTTTTTGTTGTTTTGGTTTTTTTTCTTTTTATTTCTTTTTTTCTATTTTGATTTCCATATTTCGAATCAAACTCAAATAAAATTTGGATTTAAAATGCACAGCTAAGAAAAGTCCAGCATGGTTATGTAAAGTTTACTTCTATTTATTTATTATCTTGTTTTAGCTATTAAACAAACGTTCTCTTACTATGAAACTCATAAAATACACTAATCTAAAAAAAATCGAATATATCATCCTAGATCCTTTGGTGATTATTCTGTAGGCAATAATTCTAAATGTTTTTATTTGTGCACGAATTTCTGAATTTATTTCCTACTAAGAGATAGCTTCATAGGCACTATAGTGAATAATTTTACTCCCTAAACAATTTGGAATCTTTCTATTTTTCTCATTTAATCTCAGTTCAAAGTTTTAACTTCAAGTTTTGAACTACCAAAGTTTGAATATCACTATTTATTTCCTCTATACATTATAATGAAATAGACATTTTAGCTTAATCTTTTGGAGAGCCTTTATAATTCCAAAAATAAGATTTTGGGTGTTACACAAAACTTATGGACTAACTAGTTTGCCTAGTTGATCTTTTCTCAGGTACATAAAGTTCATATACATCTGTAAGGAAAATGGACCCTTAGGTCGTTTCTATAAATATGGTGTGAATCAGACTTGCACCAGCCTGCGGTGCACCGGACTGTTCGGTGTGCACCAGACAGTGTACGGTGCCCAGGCTGGCGCGCCCGACGAACAGGCCGCTCTCGGGAAAACTCAGCGCTCCATGGCTATAATTCACCGGACTGTCCGGTGAGCCCATGGCCAACGGTCAACTTCGCCAACGGTCGACTGCCACCGGAGTCAGAAACTGTCAGAAGGTTAGAAACGGTCAGGCGTCAGGTCGCATCTGACTGTCCGGTGCGCCACAGGGGCAGGCGGATCCAACGCTCGACTGCTACAGACACCAATGGCCGAGTGACATGGCAGGCACCGGACAATGAACAGTGTCGTGTCCGGTGTGCACCGGACTGTCCGGTGGGCCCGTCGATAGAAAGCTGCTCCTTTCTGTCCAACGACTATAATTCTGGTGGGGGCTATAAATACAACCCCAACCACCTCCATTCAGCACATCCAAGCATTCAATACATCCACATTCAATACAAGAGCAAGGAATTCAATACAAGACACATTCAAAGCTTCCAATCATCTCCAAGTCCCACAATTAAGACAAGTGATCAATAGTAATTAGTGTCTTGAGAGAGTGTGATTCGTGTTTCATTTGTTGCTCTTGTTGCTTGGCTTTTTAATCATGCTTTCTTCATCTCCTTCTAAACTCTCTAAGTGACTTGTAAAGCTAACAAGAGACACCTAAGTGTGTGGTGATCCTTGCGGGGTTTTTGTGATCCTTGAGATTAAGAAGAAGCACTCAATCGGTCTAGGTGATCGATTGAGGGAGGGAAAGGGTTGAAAAAGACCTGGCTTTTGTGGCCTCCTCAATGGGGATTAGGTTCGTTGGAACCGAACCTCGGGAAACAAATCGTTGTGTTCATTTGTGTTGATCATTAACTTGCGATTTGATTCTCCCTCTCCCCTCTCTCTAAAAGTTCTCTTGCTCACAATCCTTTGAGTTAGCTCCCGAAGTTATCCACATTAATTGTGCAACTCATAGCAAGAAGAACTCTCTTCTGCACTCTGTATTCATTATTATTTGTTTCTAATCCTAACCCCGGGTGAAGTACATGTTCAAAGTTTATAATTTACAGGTTTTGCCTATTCACCCCCCTCTAGGCGACTTTCACCACTCCTGTAGACAATTTGGTGATTTTTATAATACTGTTCCCGTATGGAGGGTCCGGTGCACCACCGGACTAATCCGATGCACTAGGCATCTGAAGCCCCTAGTCTGGGTTCTCAGCGAACTCAATCCGGTGCACCATCGGTCCAGTCCGGTGAGGCCCATCACCTAGTTGAAATCCTTTTTAGCTAGGTGTTCTTCGATTCGAGTTCTATGACTTAGACAAACATAATTGGAGTATGTTTGACATACCTAATTCATAGGTTCATACCTTTTATCTCATCTCCTTTTGAGTTTTCTTGTTTCTGCTCAGAACAAGTCTAAATAAATAGTTTATAAAAAAACTAAGTTAGAGATCGAACCAAAGTGCAAAAGACATTAATATAGGTGTGTGCAACTTATTCAAAAGTTCAAACCTCATTGTTTTACCTATTTTAATAAAGTTGCACTTTCCTGCGTTGTTTGAGTATATATGAACTTCACTTTACTCAATTTGCCTTGAATTGGACCTGTGCTCATAGACTTGTCAAATAGTTAGTCTAGTATGTTGTGTTTGACATTAATCACCAAAACAATACGGAAATGGCTTATTTGCCTATTTCCCTTACAATCATTCCCTTTTTGGTCATCAATGCCAGCACAACCAAAGCATAAATAATATGACTAACTCAAATCTAGTTTGCTAATCCATATGAGCCTAAAGAATTCAAATTGAGCTTGACTAAGTTGGTTTTGAGTATTTGACGTTTTTGGACCAATTTAGCACCACTTAGCCTTTTTGATTTCGCAAATCAAATTCTTTTCTATGTTTGGAGAACTTCTTTCTTGAAAAGATTTGCAAGTCACCAAAGCTTTTAACCCCCTCCCTTTTTGCATAAGAGAAAAGAACTCCTTTGTTTTACAAAGATTTTGCAAATGGTTCTCCTCTTAGCTTCTCAAGAGGGTTTCACATATAAATACCAATAGATGCTAATCGAAAATCAAATCCAAAACTTTTTGAAAATTGGTTAAGTGATCGATTCATTATGCTTTGGCATATACTTTCTGCCCCTTTGGCATTAAGCATCAAAACGAAGAAAGTCAAATGGACTATCTACAATACTCAAAAGGAATAAATAAATAAAGTAGGAGTATTGCAAAACTGAGTGAAGTTTGAGTCGCCGTTGATACCGAGTGTGGAAGCGTCTTGCTCCACTCCACCATTTCCTTTTCTAACCTTGAGATTAAACACAAGATTAACTCCAAAACATTGTTAGTCTCAAGGAGGTCAAAATGTAGACTATCCTCCACCTAAATGCGCGTATCCAAAGCACTTGGACTTGTGAGGTCCAGGATGATTTTCTACAACTTGACCTTGATACTCACATGAATATGATATAAAGTACAACATTAATAATATGATCAAGGTATAATCAAAATGCGCAATGTATGCAATACTCAATCCACGTTTCGAGAGTCTAAGATGCTTATCTCACTCCTGAACTCAGAAAATCTTCTCTCATCAAGAGGCTTGGTGAAGATATTGATAATTGATGATGGGTACTCACATGGTCTATAACGATATCTCCCCTTTATTGGTGGTCTCTCAGAAAGTGGTGTCGAATGTCTATGTGCTTTGTGTGGCCGTGATCAACAGGGTTCTCTGCCATGTGGATCTCACTCTCATTATCGCATAGGAGTGGAACTTTGCTCATATTGTAGCCGAACTCCCTAAGGGTTTGCCTCATCCAAAGTAATTGTGCACGGCAGTGTCCTACGATAATGTACTTGACCTCAACTGTAGATAGGGCAATAGAATTTTGTATCTTTGAACTCCAGGACATCAGGGATCTTCCCAAAAATTGGTAAGTCCTGAATGTACTCTTCCTATCTACCTTACATCCGGCATAATCGTCATCGGAATATCCAACCAGGTCAAAGATAGACCCCTTTGGAGACCAAAGCCTAAAATGAGGTGTGTGAACTAAATACCTTGAGATTCTCTTCATGGCCCTAAGGTGGCATTCCTTACGATCAGATTGGAATCTTGCACACATGCAAACAGATAACATAATATCTAGTCTAGATGCACATAAATAAAGCATGGATCCTATCATAGACTAGATACATTTTTATCTACGGATTTACCTCCAATGTTCAGATCGAAATATATGTTGGTTCCTATCGGCGTCTTAATGGGATTTACATCCTTCATCCCAAACTTCTTTAGTATGTCCTATGTTTACTTAGTTTGAGAGATAAAGGTGTTGTCCTTGAGTTGTTTGACATGGAATCCTAGGAATTAGTTCAGCTCACCCATCATCGACATCTCGAACTTCTGGATCATTATCCTACTAAATTCTTCACAAGACGCTTGGTTTGTAGAACCAAATATAATGTCATCGACATATATTTTGTCACACCCAGGTTCTAGGGGCACCAAACCCGGGCGCGTAATAATCACCAAGTGTGCTAGGATCAAGTCTCACACATATGATGACTCATGGTATAGAACGAATGTCACATCATTAATATATAACGGAGTTCTGTAGAAAAATAGATAAATAATTACATAATATGAAGACAACGATCCAGCAACCATAGTTGACTGGGAGACGATGACCTAGACCTCTCACGAACTCATCACAACAACCTTCATGCGCCTCGTCCTGTGGTACCTGTTCTTGACCTGGGGGATGTGAGTACATGCAAGGGTGAGCTCACATACGTTCATCGCTCAACAAGTTGTGGGGAATAATGTGCATGAACTCGCCAAAGATGGGAGCTCATGTGAAGTGTAAGGTTTACTAAAGGAGATGGTTAAAGCTGAGCATTGCTTTTAAAGTTGGTCAAAATTTTATTAGCAGTTACTGAGTATAAGTAGATACCAACCCAAATAAGTAAGAGATCAAATTAATAACAACACCCAGAATGCAATGCATATGACAAATTAAGTATAGTTCCATAGATTAATCACGCGAGAGTCCCGAGTTGCTCATGATCGCGAGCACGACTGATATACCAGTTTTACACTCTGCAGAGGTTGCACCCTTTACCCACAAGTCGTGTATCCTGTCTAGCTAGGGTTAGCTAGACCCTTAGACGCTTCCGAGGTGAATGGTTAGGGATCCACTATGAGGCCTTTACAAAGTTCCACTAGCTTCAGAAAACCCGCTACAGTTTCTAGGGAGGGCAGTATAGGGATCCCCCGTCTGAAAAGCCATCGCAGCAAAATCAACCCAAGAACCTCTCTATACCGACCACTTCCCTACTGATCTTGACCTTTTCGGGTAAGGTAGTCCTCCACTAGCTTTCCTAATTAGTCAGCCAAGGGCGTCCCATTCCACCCTTGTGGTAGCACGGATATCTCAAGTTAAACTACATGTTCCAATTAACACAATTATCTTGTCATGAACAATAATTAAAACATCTGGAACATGATCATAATGTAATATTAATCCCAAAACTAGGTGGAGCAATAGCAAAACTGCTCAATAGTGCTTTTGTTTGCAAGGTAGGGGTTAAACAATGCTAGGGAAACCTATTAGGTCACATAAAATTAACCTGAGCATGTCACAGTGATTAACAGAAACATGATTAGGTAAATAAAAGTGATCAAGGGCACAACTTGCCTTAGACTCGAGATTTCAGGTACTAGGATGATCTTCAGATTCTCGTGACCTCACTGATATTCATAGCTGAAAGTCACCTAGAGGGGGGGTGAATAGGGCGATCTGAAATTTACAAAAATAATCACAACTACAAGCCGGGTTAGCGTTAGAAATATAAACGAGTCCGAGAGAGGGCGCAAAACAAATCTCAAGCGAATGAAGAGTGTGACACAAAGATTTGTTTTACCGAGGTTTGGTTCTCTCAAACCTACTCCCCGTTGAGGTGGTCACAAAGACCGGGTCTCTTTCAACCCTTTCCCTCTCTCAAACGGTCCCTCGGACCGAGTGAGCTTCTTCTTCTCAATCAAACGAGAACAAACTTCCCCGCAAGGACCACCACACAATTGGTGTCTCTTGCCTCGGTTACAATTGAGTTGTTCGCAAGAAAGAATGAAAGAAGCAATCCAAGCGCAAGAGCTCAAAAGAACACAACGAATCTCTCTCACTTATCACTAAAGCTTTGTGTGGAATTGGGAGAGGATTTGATCACTTGGGTGTGTCTAGAATTGAATGCTAGAGCTCTTGTAAGTAGTTAGAAGGTGAAAAACTTGGATGACTTGAATGTGGGGTGGTTGGGGTATTTATAACCCCAACCACCAAACTAGCCGTTTGGTGAAGGCTTCTGTCGCATGGCGCACCGGACAGTCCGGTGCGCCAGCCACGTCACCTGGCCGTTGGGTTCCGACCGTTGGAGCTCTGTCTTGTGGGCCCGCCTGGTTGTCCGGTGGTGCACCGGACAAGTCCTGTAGACTGTCCGGTGTGCCACCCGCGTGTGCTCTGTCCTCTGCGCGCGCAGGCGCGCATTTAATGCATTGCAGTCGACCGTTGCGCGCGAAGTAGTCGTTGCTCTGCTAGCTCACCGGACAGACCGGTGTAACACAGGACAGTCCGGTGAATTTTAGCGGAGCGGATTCCCGAAGCTGGCGAGTTCAGAGTCGCTCTCCCTTGGGGCACCGGACATTGTCCGGTGGTGCACCGGACATTGTCCGGTGGTGCACCGGACAGTCCGGTGAATTATAGCGAAGCGCCTCTGAGAATTCCCGAAGGTGAAGAGTTCAGCTTGGAGTCCCCTGGTGCACCAGACACTGTCCGGTGGTGCACCGGACACTGTCCGGTGGCACACCGGACAGTCCGGTGCGCCAGACCAGGGAGCACTTCGGTTGTCCCTTGCTCTCTTGTTTGAACCCTTTTCTTGGTCTTTTTATTGGCTTATTGTGAACCTTTGGCACCTGTAGAACTTATAGACTAGAGCAAACTAGTTAGTCTAATTATTTGTGTTGGGCAATTCAACCACCAAAATCAATTAGAAAATAGGTGTAAGCCTAATTCCCTTTCAATCTCCCCCTTTTTGGTGATTGATGCCAACACAAACCAAAGCAAGTATAGAAGTGCATAATTGAACTAGTTTGCATAATGTAAGTGCAAAGGTTACTTAGAATTGAGCCAATATAAATTTTCATAAGATATGCATGGATTGTTTCTTCAAAATTTTAACATTTTGGACCACACTTGCACCACATGTTTTGTTTTTGCAAATTCTTTTGTAAATTCTTTTCAAAGTTCTTTTGCAAATAGTCAAAGGTAAATGAATAAGATTTTGCGAAGCATTTTCAAGATTTGAAATTTTCTCCCCCTGTTTCAAATGCTTTTCCTTTGACTTAACAAAACTCCCCCTCAATGAAATCCTCCTCTTAGTGTTCAAGAGGGTTTTAAGATATCAATTTTGAAAATACTACTTTCTCCCCCTTTTGAACACAATAAGATACCAATTTGAAAATCATTAGTTTTAAAATTAGTTGGTGGTGCGGTCCTTTTGCTTTGGGCTAACACTTTCTCCCCCTTTGGCATGAATCGCCAAAAACGGATTTTTTTGAGTGAAATATAAGCCCTTTCTAACTACTTTCTCTCCTTTGCCAAAGAAAACATGAGTGAAGATTATACCAAAGACGGAGATTTGCTCGGAGCGACGGCGAAGGATGAGTTATGGAGTGGAGTGGAAGCCTTTGTCTTCGCCGAAGACTCCAATTCCCTTTCAATACACCTATGACTTGGTTTGAAATCCACTTGAAAACACATTAGTCATAGCATATATAAAAGAGACATGATCAAAGGTATATTCATGAGCTATGTGTGCAAGACATCAAAAGAAATTCCTAGAATCAAGAATATTGAGCTCATGCCTAAGTTTGTTAAAAGTTTGTTCATCTAGTGGCTTGGTAAAGATATCGGCTAATTGTTCCTTAGTGTTAATATATGCAATCTCGATATCTCCCTTTTGTTGGTGATCCCTTAAGAAATGATATCGAATGGCTATGTGTTTAGTGCGGCTATGCTCAACGGGATTATCCGCCATGCGGATTGCACTCTCATTATCACATAGAAGAGGAACTTTGGTTAATTTGTAACCATAGTCCCTAAGGGTTTGCCTCATCCAAAGTAGTTGCACGCAACAATGACCTGCGGCAATATACTCGGCTTCGGCGGTAGAAAGAGCTACGGAATTTTGCTTCTTTGAAGCCCAAGACACCAAGGATCTTCCCAAGAACTGGCAAGTCCCCGATGTGCTCTTTCTATTTATTTTACACCCTGCCCAATCGGCATCCGAATAACCAATTAAGTCAAAAGTGGATCCCCTAGGATACCAAAGCCCAAACTTAGGAGTATAAACTAAATATCTCAAGATTCGTTTTACGGCCGTAAGGTGAGCTTCCTTAGGGTCGGCTTGGAATCTTGCACACATGCATACGAAAAGCATAATATCCGGTCGAGATGCACATAAATAGAGTAAAGAACCTATCATCGACCGGTATACCTTTTGATTGACGGATTTACCTCCCGTGTCGAGGTCGAGATGTCCATTTGTTCCCATGGGAGTCTTGATGGGCTTGGAATCCTTCATCCCAAACTTGTTTAGAATGTCTTGAATATACTTCATTTGGCTAATGAAGGTGCCTTCTTGGAGTTGCTTCACTTGAAATCCCAAGAAGTACTTCAACTCCCCCATCATAGACATCTCGAATTTTTGTGTCATGATCCTACTAAATTCCTCACATGTAGATTCGTTAGTAGACCCAAATATGATATCATCAATATAAATTTGGCATACAAACAAATCATTGTCAAGAGTATTAGTAAATAAAGTAGGATCCGCCTTTCCAACTTTGAAGCCATTAGTGATAAGAAAATCTCTTAGGCATTCATACCATGCTCTTGGGGCTTGCTTGAGCCCATAAAGCGCCTTAGAGAGTTTATATACGTGATTAGGGTACTCACTATCTTCAAAGCCGGGAGGTTGCTCAACATAGACCTCTTCCTTGATTGGTCCATTGAGGAAGGCACTTTTCACGTCCATTTGGTAAAGCTTAAAGCCATGGTAAGTAGCATAGGCAAGTAATATACGAATTGACTCAAGCCTAGCTACGGGTGCATAGGTTTCACCAAAATCCAAACCTTCGACTTGTGAATATCCCTTGGCCACAAGTCGGGCTTTGTTCCTTGTCACCACACCATGCTCGTCTTGCTTGTTGCGGAACACCCACTTGGTTCCTACAACATTTTGATTAGGACGTGGAACCAAATGCCATACCTCATTCCTTGTGAAGTTGTTGAACTCCTCTTGCATCGCCACCACCCAATCCGAATCTTGTAGTGCTTCCTCTACCCTGTGTGGCTCCATAGAGGAAACAAAAGAGTAATGCTCACAAAAATGTGCAACACAAGATCTAGTTGTTACCCCCTTATGAATGTCGCCGAGGATGGTGTCGACGGGGTGATCTCGTTGGATTGCTTGATGGACTCTTGGGTGTGGCAGCTTTGGTTCTTCATCCTCCTTGTCTTGATCATTTGCATCTCCCCCTTGATCATTGCCGTCATCTTGAGGTGGCTCATCTTCTTGATCTTCTCCTTCATCAACTTGAGCCTCATCCTTAGTTTGAGTTGGTGGAGATGCTTGCGTGGAGGAGGATGGTTGATCTTGTGCATTTGGAGGCTCTTCGGATTCCTTAGGACACACATCCCCAATGGACATGTTCCTTAGCGCGATGCACGGAGCCTCTTCATTACCTATCTCATCAAGATCAACTTGCTCTACTTGAGAGCCGTTAGTCTCATCAAACACAACGTCACAAGAAACTTCAACTAGTCCTGAGGACTTGTTAAAGACTCTATATGCCCTTGTGTTTGAATCATATCCTAGTAAAAAGCCTTCTATAGTCTTAGGAGCAAATTTAGATTTTCTACCTCTTTTAACAAGAATAAAACATTTGCTACCAAAGACTCTAAAATATAAAATATTGGGCTTTTTACCGGTTAGGAGTTCATATGATGTCTTCTTGAGAATTCGGTGTAGATATAATCGGTTGATGGCGTAGCAAGCGGTGTTGACCGCCTCGGCCCAAAACCGATCCGAAGTCTTGTACTCATCAAGCATGGTTCTTGCCATGTCCAATAGAGTTCTATTCTTCCTCTCCACTACACCATTTTGTTGTGGCGTGTAGGGAGAAGAGAACTCATGCTTGATGCCCTCCTCCTCAAGAAAGCCTTCGATTTGAGAGTTCTTGAACTCCGTCCCGTTGTCGCTTCTTATTTTCTTGATCCTTAAGCCGAACTCATTTTGAGCCCGTCTCAAGAATCCTTTTAAGGTCTCTTGGGTATGAGATTTTTCCTGCAAAAAGAACACCCAAGTGAAGCGAGAATAATCATCCACAATAACTAGACAGTACTTACTCCCACCGATGCTTATGTAAGCTATCGGGCCGAATAGGTCCATGTATAGGAGTTCGAGTGGCCTGTCAGTCGTCATGATGTTCTTGTGTGGATGATGAGCACCAACTTACTTCCCTGCCTGACATGCGCTACAAATCCTGTCTTTCTCAAAATGAACATTTGTTAGTCCCAAAATGTGTTCTCCCTTTAGAAGCTTATGAAGATTCTTCATCCCAACATGTGCTAGTCGGCGATGCCAGAGCCAGTCCATATTAGTCTTAGCAATTAAGCAAGTGTCGAGTTCAGCTCTATCAAAATCTACTAAGTATAGCTGACCCTCTAACACTCCCTTAAATGCTATTGAATCATCACTTCTTCTAAAGACAGTAACACCTACATCTGTGAAAAGACAGTTGTAGCCCATTTTGCATAATTGAGAAACGGAAAGCAAATTGTAATCTAAAGAATCTACAAGAAAAACATTGGAAATGGAATGGTCAGGAGATATAGCAATTTTACCCAATCCTTTGACCAAACCTTGATTTCCATCCTCGAATGTGATAGCTCGTTGGGGATCTTGGTTTTTCTCGTAGGAGGAGAACATCTTCTTCTCCCCTGTCATGTGGTTTGTGCACCCGCTATCGATGATCCAACTTGAGCCCCCGGATGCATAAACCTACAAAACAAGTTTAGTTCTTGACTTTAGGTACCCAAATGGTTTTGGGTCCTTTGGCATTAGACACAAGAACTTTGGGTACCCAAACACAAGTCTTTGACCCCTTGTGCTTGCCCCCAACATATTTGGCAACTACTTTGCCGGATTTGTTAGTTAAAACATAAGAGGCATCAAAGGTCTTAAAAGAAATGTTAGAATCATTTGATGCCTTAGGAGTTTTCTTCTTAGGCAATCTTGTATGGGTTGATTGCCTAGAACTAGATGTCTCACCCTTATACATAAAAGCATGGTTAGGGCCGGAGTGAGACTTCCTAGAGTTAATTCTCCTAATTTTGCTCTCGGGATAACCGGCAGGGTATAAAATGTAACCCTCGTTATCCTGAGGCATGGGAGCCTTGCCCTTAACAAAATTAGACAATCTTTTAGGAGAGGCATTAAATTTGACATTGTCTACCTTTTGGAAGCCAATGCCATCCTTGATGCCAGGGTGTCTCCCACTATAGAGCATGCTTCTAGCAAATTTAAATTTTTCGTCTTCTAAGTCATGCTCACTAATCTTAGCATTAAGTTGAGCTATGTGATCATTTTGTTTCTTAATTAAAGCTAGGTGATCATGGATAGCATCAACATTAATGTCTCTACATCTAGTACAAATGGAAGTATGTTCAACGGTAGATGTAGAGGGTTTGCAAGATTTTAATTCTACAACCTTAGCATGCAATATATCATTTTTACTTCTAAGGTCGGAAATGGAAGCATTGCAAACGTCTAATTCTTTAGCCTTAACAAGCAATTTTTCATTTTCAATCCTAAGGCTAGCAAGAGAAATGTTCAATTCTTCAATCTTAGCAAGCAAATCAACATTATCATTTCTAAGATTGGGAATTGAAACATCACAAGCATTTGAATCAACCTTAGCAATTAAACTAGCATTCTCATTTCTAAGGTTGTCAATAGTCTCATGGCAAGTGCTTAGCTCACTAGATAGTTTTTCACATTTTTCTACCTCTAGAGCGTAAGCATTTTTAACCTTAACATGCTTCTTGTTTTCCTTGATTAGGAAGTCCTCTTGGGTATCCAAGAGTTCATCCTTTTCATGGATGGCACTAATTAGTTCATTTAGTTTTTCTTTTTGTTGCATGTTGAGGTTTGCAAAAAGGGTACGCAAATTATCCTCCTCATCACTAGCATTATCATCACTAGAGGACTCATATTTAGTGGAGGATTTGGATTTAACCTTCTTCTTTTTGCCGTCTTTTGCCATGAGGCACTTGTGGCCGACATTGGGGAAGAGGAGTCCCTCGGTGATGGCGATGTTGGCGGCGTCCTCATCGGAGGAGGAGTCGGTGGAGCTCTCGTCGGAGTCCCACTCCCGGCAAACATGGGCATCGCCGCCCTTCTTCTTGTAGTACCTCTTCTTCTCCTTTCTTCTCCCCTTCTTGTCGTCGCCCCTGTCACTGTCACTAGAAATAGGACATTTTGCTATAAAGTGACCAGGCTTACCACACTTGTAGCAAACTTTCTTGGAGCGAGATTTGTAGTCCTTCCCCCTCCTTTGCTTGAGGATTTGGCGGAAGCTCTTGATGACGAGCGCCATCTCCTCATTGTCGAGCTTTGAGGCGTCGATTGGTTGTCTAATTGATGTAGACTCCTCCTTCTTCTCCTCTGTTGCCTTGAATACAACTGGTTGTGCTTCCGGCGTGGAGGGGCCATCTAGCTCGTTGATTTTCTTCGAGCATTTGATCATCAATTCAAAGCTCACAAAATTCCCAATTACCTCCTCGGGAGACATTAGTGTATATCTAGGATTTCCTCGAATTAATTGAACTTGCGTAGGGTTAAGAAAAACGAGGGATCTTAGAATAACCTTGACCATTTCATGGTCATCCCATTTCTTGCTCCCGAGGTTGTGCACTTGGTTCACCAAGATTTTGAGCCGGTTGTACATGTCTTGTGGCTCCTCCCCTTGGCGAAGTCGGAAGCGACCGAGCTCCCCCTCGATCGTTTCCCGCTTGGTGATTTTGGTCACCTCGTCTCCATCGTGCGTGGTCTTTAGCGTGTCCCAAATCTCCTTAGCACTTTTCAACCCTTGCACCTTATTATACTCCTCTCGACTTAGAGAGGCGAGGAGTATAGTTGAGGCTTGGGAGTTGAAGTGTTGGATTTGGGCCACTTCGTCCTCATCATAATCTTCATCCCCTACGGATGGTACCTGTACACCAAACTCAACAACATCCCATATACTTTTGTGGAGTGAGGTTAGATGAAATCGCATCAAACCACTCCACCTAGCATAATCTTCACCATCAAACGTTGGTGGTTTACCCAATGGGACGGAAAGTAATGGCGTATGTTTAGAAATGCGAGGATAGCGTAGGGGGATCTTACTAAACTTCTTGCGCTCATGGCGCTTATTAGAAGTGACAGACAGCGTGTCGGAGCCGGAGGTGGATGACGATGAGGTGTCGATCTCGTAGTAGACCACCTTCCTCATCTTCTTCTTCTTGTCACTGCTCCGACGCGACTTGTGTGAAGGGGATTCCTTTTCCTTCCCCTTCCCTTTGTTGTAGGACTCTCCCGATGGAGCCTTCCCGTGGCTTGTAGCGGGCTTCTCGCCGGTCACCATTTCCTTCTTGGCGTGATCTCCCGACATCACTTTGAGCGGTTAGGATCTAATGAAGCACCGACCTTTGATACCAATTGAAAGTCGCCTAGAGGGGGGGTGAATAGGGCGAATCTGAAATTTACAAACTTAATCACAACTACAAGCCGGGTTAGCGTTAGAAATATAAACGAGTCCGAGAGAGGGCGCAAAACAAATCGCAAGCGAATGAAGAGTGTGACACAAGGATTTGTTTTACCAAGGTTCGATTCTCTCAAATCTACTCCCCGTTGAGGTGGTCACAAAGACCGGGTCTCTTTCAACCCTTTCCCTCTCTCAAACGGTCCCTCGGACCGAGTGAGCTTCTTCTTCTCAATCAAACGGGAACAAACTTCCCCGCAAGGACCACCACACAATTGGTGTCTCTTGCCTCGGTTACAATTGAGTTGTTCGCAAGAAAGAATGAAAGAAAGAAGCAATCCAAGCGCAAGAGCTCAAAAGAACACAACAAATCTCTCTCACTTATCACTAAAGCTTTGTGTGGAATTGGGAGAGGATTTGATCACTTGGGTGTGTCTAGAATTGAATGCTAGAGCTCTTGTAAGTAGTTGGAAGGTGAAAAACTTGGATGACTTGAATGTGGGGTGGTTGGGGGTATTTATAACCCCAACCACCAAACTAGCCGTTTGGTGAAGGCTTCTGTCGCATGGCGCACCGGACAGTCCGGTGCGCCACCGGACACTGTCCGGTGCGCCAGCCACGTCACCTGGCCGTTGGGTTCCGACCGTTGGAGCTCTGTCTTGTGGGCCCGCCTGCCTGTCCGGTGGTGCACCGGACAAGTCCTGTAGACTGTCCGGTGTGCCACCCGCGCGTGCTCTGTCCTCTGCGCGCGCAGGCGCGCATTTAATGCGTTGCAGTCTACCGTTGCGCGTGAAGTAGCCGTTGCTCCGCTGGCTCACCGGACAGTCCGGTGTTACACCGGATAGTTCGGTGAATTTTAGCGGAGCGGATTCCCGAAGCTAGCGAGTTCAGAGTCGCTCTCCCTTGGGGCACCGGACAGTCCGGTGAATTATAGCGAAGCGCCTCCGAGAATTCCCGAAGGTGAAGAGTTCAGCTTGGAGTCCCCTGGTGCACCAGACACTGTCCGGTGGCACACCGGACAGTCCGATGCGCCAGACCAGGGAGCACTTCGGTTGTCCCTTGCTCTCTTGTTTGAACCATTTTCTTGGTTTTTTTATTGGCTTATTGTGAACCTTTGGCACCTGTAGAACTTATAGACTAGAGCAAACTAGTTAGTCTAATTATTTGTGTTGGGCAATTCAAACAACAAAATCAATTAGGAAATAGGTGTATGCCTAATTCCCTTTTAGTAGCAATACAAACAAACATGGTATAGACAAAATTAATATCACACCAAACATAAGGACAAACTCCATAATAATATCCTACGTGATGCTACGAGATCGTGGGATCGAGAACCACTAAATTCGGAGTTACAGTTATAAAGTTATGATTTTCTAAAGATTTAGGAGTTTGGTACAAAAGAAATTAAGTACATAATTTAAATTTATGTTTCATAACAAAATAAAGTTACCAGGAGATAAACAATATTATTATGGATTTATTGCAATTGGAATGGATCAAAAAGGAGTTAAAATGTTCAAGTTATGATTTTTTGAAGTTTTATGGGTGATAAGGGCTAATTTGCAAATACCCGGGATCTAACCGTAATCGAATTAAACCTGAGAGGGATGGCGGGTTTATTTTTCAAAAGGTTAGGGGCTCTTTAGCAAAGTTCCACGGCGAAGGGGTATGGACATCACACAGCCGCCCGATCCGATCCGGACGACCCGGATTAGATTAATACTTTAACCATCCAGTATTGAATCCGGATTGCAGGATTCAAAACCAACGGTCCAGATTTTAAATAGCTGAGAACTACTCGCGTTCACTTCATCGGAATCCAACGGTGCGCGTTCTGCCGGCCGAAACGTTACCCAAGCTATGTTCTTGATCACTGATCGTTCATCCGACGGCTAGAAGCTTTCCTCCCTACCCACGGTCAGCCCGCGGCAGCGCACAGGCCACCAGCGGCGGCGCCATCGCCGACGAACATGCGCCGAGGCAGCAGATCCCCAAACACAAGAACGATCGGTGCTATTTGACGAGGAGATTAATGTGAACACGAATGGGGCACCTACCGGAGATAGACGACGGCGCGCGCTGGCCAAAGCGACCGTGGCTTTGCAGCGAGGTACACGCTCCGACGAGCAATTTGCCCAGTTCCTCCCGAAAGCCGCCACCAATCACGCTGCCGAGACTTCCGCCGAGCTTCACGAAACCCCCGAGCGACTTATCGCGGCCAATGGTGAAGCTTGCCTTGACACCAGCGGTGGTGCTGCTACTCTTCACCCTCACGCTCCCATCTGCTCACCACGACGGCTGTAATGGAAACCGGGGCCATGGCGACCTTTATAGACGTTGGGAGGAGCAAGTCCGATCCGAGAAGATCAGTCACGGAAGAATCCAATGCCAGCTTGCGTTGAGCGGATCTCGGTGAGGTTGTTGCGCCCGAAGCTCTGTTGTGTGGGGAAGAAACGGCTGACAGGAGGGCCCCGTATCACAGCGTCCAACGGATCGACGTGCATGGCCGAAAGGTCACCGACAAGGCGGACCCATGAGTCAGCCTGGCTGTGTGAATCGGCCGCGTAGCAGGGCGTTATGGTGAACTGGGCCGAGCGCGCGTATGGTAGTGGGCCAAGGGGAAATTTCGGCCCAGTCGCAGAGATAAGTTTCTCTTTTCTTTTTTTTTCTTTTTCTATTGTTTTTTCAAATTCCAATTTGATTCAAGCTTTAAACTTAAAATTTCGAAAATACTTAGGACTAGGGTTTTAACATGTTTTTGCATAAGTTTTCATTTATTTCTACTGTGTTTATTTAAATATTTTAAACTACCTAGTTAATGAAAGAAATATCCCACTTGTTTTATCACACATGAGAAATCTTATTGTGATTATATATCTAAATCACATGTTTTAAAGACACAATTACATAATTTTGATACTAAAGTATAGTCTTATCTCATCATATCTAGAGAATATTTCTAATTATTTAATCCAAAAGAAGAGTCTAACACATAAACCAAGTATAATTTAATTTCTAAGTATCTTTTATTTTAATCTTTTATTTAGGCAATATATTTATTTTGGGACATTTTTAATTATTGATGTTATAATTTCCAAAGTGGAATTTTCGGTGTTACATATTTGGCATACAAATAAATGTCCATCAATAGTCTTCGTGAATAAAGTAGGATCGGCTTCCCAATTTTAAATGAATTTGCAATAAGGAAACCTCTTAGGCATTCATACCATGCTTTAGGTGCTTGCTCTTCGTCTTCCTCCAGGCAAATGCCGACGTGTTCGCATGGGAGCCGTCACAGATGCCTGGGATCCCCATGGAGGTGATCGAGCACCATCTGAAGATCCACCCTGACGCCAAACCGGTGAGTCAGAAGCCTCGGAGACAGTCCATTGAGCGGCAAGACTTCATCCGTAAGGAGGTCCGGAAGTTGCTAGACGCTGGCTTCATCGAAGAGGTTCATCACCCAGTGTGGCTGGCCAATCTAGTCATCGTCCCAAAGGCAAACGGGAAGCTTCAGATGTGTATCGACTACACCAGCCTTAATAAAGCTTGTCCCAAGGACCCGTATCCACTTCCACGTATAGATCAAATCATGGATTCTACCTCCGGGTGCGACCTCTTGTCCTTCTTAGATGCTTACTCTGATTTCCATCAAATCCAGATGTCTAGGGAAGATAGGAAGCATACCGCTTTTGTAACAGTGGATGGGCTTTACTGCTATGTCGTAATGCCTTACGGTCTGAAAAACGCTTTGCCGACATTTGTGCGGGCGATGAGTAAGACTTTCGGGGACCTGATTAGGGACAAGGTGGAAGTGTACGTCGATGACATTGTAGTCAAGACTAAGAGAGGGTCGACCCTAGTGGAAGACTTAACCCTGGTGTTTGACAAGCTGCAGGCAACACGCACAAAGCTGCACCCGGACAAGTGCGTCTTTGGTGTCTCCGCATGAAAGTTGCTGGGGTTCCTGGTTTCGCACCGGGGCATTACAGCAAACCCGGAGAAAATCAAAACAATTGAGGCGATGAGGCCTCCGGCCCGTATCAAGGACGTCCAGAAGCTTACGGGGTCATTAGCCGCCCTTAGTCGCTTCATTTCAAGGTTGGTTGAGAGGGCGCTGCCCTTCTTCAAGCTGTTGAGGAAGTCCGGCCCAATCTCTTGGACCGAAGAGGCGGACGAAGCCTTTCAAGAGTTGAAGCAGCACCTGGTGTCCCTACCAATACTGGTAGCTCAAGAACCTGGGGAGCCGTTGTATTTATACATCATGGCGGCTGCAGAAGCGGTGAGCATGGTGCTGGTCGTCGAAAGGACGGCACAAGAAGGCCAGGAACCTTAGGGCTCGGGACCGGCTATAGGGGTCCGGACCGTTCAGAGGCCGGTCTACTATGTCAGCGAGGTCCTCCATGAAGCAAAGGCCAGGTACCTTGAGACGCACAAACTTCTCTATGTTGTGCTTATTGCGTCCAGAAAGCTGCGCCACTATTTCCAGGCACATAGGGTCGTGGTGGTGACCTCCTTTCCGTTAAGGGCCATCCTCCACAACTCTAACGCCACAGGCAACATCGCCAAGTGGGCCGTGGAGCTCGTTGAGTTCTAGCTGGACTTTCAGCCTCGCCACGCCGTCAAGAGCCAGGTCCTAGCTCACTTCATCGTGGAGTGGACACCTCCCTCGAGCGCCCTTGGGGGTCCGGATCCCGATTCGGACCCCACACCTGCGGAGCCCAGGGGTCCGGTCTTCACCGAGCCCCACTGGACACTCTTCTTCGAAGGATCTACCAGTCAGCAGGGTGGTAGAGCCGGAGTGGTCCTCATCGACCCAAGCAGAGATCAAGTGAAGTACATGGTGCAGCTTGAGTTCAAGGCCACCAACGATATGGCAGAGTACGAAGCATTGATCTTCGGCTTGCCGGTCGCCCTATCCCTGGGGATCCACCAGCTCCTCATGAAGGGGGACTCCCAGCTAATCATCAAGCAAGCCCACGGGGAATGTAGCTACAACGAGCCTAGGCTCGTAGCTTACCTCCTCCACGTAAGGAAGCTGGAAAAATACTTCACGGCACTGGAACTGCAACATGTTCCTCGGGCTGACAACTCGGCGACAGATGAACTCTCCAAGAGGGCATCAACTTGGGCACCCGCGCCCGAAGGCGTCTTCGAAAGACGGCTGCTGAGACCCACCGCCTAGCCTGCCGAACTGGGCGAAGGGGGCGAGACTAGCACCTCGCAGCTAGCGGTCCCGGTGGCGTCCCATTTACAGAACCCACCGAAAACTGTGTGTGCTATAGGGGGTCCTGCCAACCTCTTAGCGCCACAGCCAGTAGCTCAGAGTGGTCCCGATGCATGGATCTCCGAGATCCGGGACTACCTGAAGGAAAATATCCTTCCTGGAGATCATGTGTCCGTAGAGCGCATAATGCGGTTGGCTAAACGCTACACGGTGGTAGAGGGGGATCTTTACCGCCGTGGCGCCAATGGCATTCTCATGCGGTGCATCACCCGGGAGGAGGGCCGTGAGCTACTCGCGGAGATCCATGGAGGAGAGTGCGGAAGTCATTCCTCATCCCGCACACTGGTCGATAAGTCCTTTCGGCATGGCTTCTACTGGCCAACCGCCCTCCAGGATGCAGTTGAGCTGGTAAAGTCCTGCAAAGCATGCCAGTTCCATGCAAAGCAGATACACACACAGGCTCAAGCTATGCAGATGATTCCACCCTCCTAGCCATTCGCCGTATGGGGGGTGGATATCCTGGGACCATTCCCTAGGGCCTTCGGCGGGTACCGTTTCCTCTTCGTCACCATCGACAAGTTCACGAAGTGGCCTGAGGCCACCCCTGTGGTTAGCATCACCCAGGGTGCTGTTGTTGCCTTCCTCAAGTCGATCATATGTAGATTCAAAGTCCCAAGCCGTATCATTACGAACAACGGGACCCAGTTCAGAAGTTGGCTCTTCCAGGAGTATTGCGAGGGCATTGGCACCCAGCTCTGCTTTGCGTCTGTGGCTCATCCCAGGAGCAATGGCCAGTCGGAATGGGCAAATGCAGAAATCCTCAGGGGACTCAAGACACACACCTATGATTACTTGAAAAAGCATGGTGCAAATTGGGTCAACGAGCTCCCGTGCGTGCTATGGGGGAATCGGACCACACCTAGACGAGCTACCGGGGAGACCCCGTTCTTCCTGGTCTACGGGGCTGAAGCCTGTCTTCCCCCAGAAATCATTATGGGCTCCCCACGGGTACAGTCGTTTGATGAGTCTATGCAGGAACAGCTACGGCGTGAGGACATGGACTTCATCGACGAGCGCAGATGGCGAGCGGCGATCCGAAATGCACGGTACAACCAAGCGCTCAGGTGCTACCACCAACGGTTCGTGCATAGTAGGGAGCTCAGGGTCGGGGACCTAGTCCTAAGGCGAGTACTGAACCGAGAAGGGCTCCACAAACTCTCCCCCAGTTGGGAAAGACCCTTCAAGGTGACGGAAGTATGCTGACCCGGGTATGTCCGCCTTGCCACAACTGAAGGAGTGCCTCTTCCCAACCCCTGGAACATAGAGCACCTCCGTAAGTTCTTCCCATAGAAGCGAAACTAGGGGGTTGAGTTTTCTTCCTTCGTAACTAGGTTGTGCATATGTGTACATCAATCTGGTGAGCTCCGCCCTCGTAAGCCCGGCCTGTTGGCCTGCACCCACGTATATCAAGTTATAAGGAAAGAATTTACCCCCCAGAGGAGCTTTTGTGATGGTTTTATTCTGCTTCAGTTCACAACCATTACTTTTTATCTAACCCACCCATACAGTTTCCCACCCTTGCTGGTATGATGACATCCGAATTGAGTAGCCAGGTTTGCAGTTTAGGACCCCTCTACAAAGGCAGGGGGTCTGGCAGCCTGGGGGCCAGTTCTAGAAAATGGGCGCTCGCTCCCTGTGGTGGTCCGGAGCTGTGTAGCCGCTTAGCTTGGTTGCGTACCCTAGACTGCATGCTCCACCGCTCTGGGACGGGCACCCTAGTATTTGGAACTATAGTCCTGTGGGTCCGGCAACCTAGGGTCCGGTTCTAGAGAATGGACACACATCTCCTGGGGGTGGTCCGGAGCTGTGTAGTCGCTTAGCATGGTCCCGTACCCTAAGCCTGCACGCTCCACCACTCTGCGACGGGCGTCCTAGTATTTGGAACTGTAATCCAAGGGATCCGAGCATACGGCTTGGCTTCCTAGACTAAATCCTGTAGGTCCTGTTGCATGAATCAAAGGATGGCAGATACCAGACGATGGGTCCTATGGGTGTGCTACTAACACTTCCTAGCCGAAGCTGTGTACTGGTCTAGGTCCCAGTCCAGACTGCATCTTGGGGGTCGGGTCACCAACTAATTTTCCCTTAGGAATACTGGTATCCAGCCTCGACACATCGAGCCTACATCCCAGGGGGGCCAAGTACCAGGGAGGAGTTGGTAACGCCACACACAGTGAGGACAAATAGCATACAGATAAGTGCTAATACTGCTTGATAAATAGTACTCAAAAGTATCTTACAAAACCAAAAATTATTACAAAGCCACTTCCCAGCGGGACCCTTGCCTTCTCTCTGCAAATTCGGCTACTCGTTGTCAGCAGGATCTCGCTGGAAGCATTCGGCCACCAGTTCCATGGCGTCTCGTACGCCCTCCCGAGCGGCGTCTTCAGTGTCGGCCACCGTACCAGCAATCACCGGCTCCAAGAATATGGCTAGGTCGTGGCTCTGGAAGCACGTAAAGATGTACTCGATCACCGCCCGAGAGAGCTTGCCACCTTCTGCCTCCAGGCGGGCGCCAAGAATCTGGTCCAGGCGCCGGAGGCGATAGGCGGCAGAGTCCAGCACCGGGAGCGAGTCAGAGATAGATGACGGCAGCTTCGGCACCGGGATAGGGCTCATCCCTAAAGGCACCAGTATCGTGCTCGCCTCGCCAGCCCATGCGGCAATGCGCTGGACCTCGGTGCGGTGCTCCGCCTGAAGATCCTCGAGAGCCTTCCTGGTGGCCTCCATCGCCTAGGAACCTTGCGTCGCCTGTGCCGCATGGAACTGGCGGACCTGCTCCTCCAGCTCTTTTTCCTTCTTCTCCGCCTCGAGCTCGTGCTCGGCTGTAACGCCCCGAATTTTGAGTTGAATTTTTTTGTTTTTTCTCTTTCTATATCGCTCGCTAAATTCGGGCGTTACCTCTCTTTCCTATTTCTTTTCGCTAGAACCCTACCTATTTCCAAAACTCCAAGTAGAATAGTAATAAAACCCTAGGAGTATTTTATTTGGATTGCTGCACCATGCCGGTCCCTGCATATTTTTATTTGTGAACTAGGTATTCTAGTGGTGAACTAGAGCTAAAATAGGAAAAAGGAAAAATCTTTTCTTTTCCTCTCTCCTCCCTTCCTCCCCTTTCAGCCCAGCTCCCCCTCCCCTTGTGGGCAGCCCAACCGGCCCCCCTCCCTTCCCCCCCCCCCCCCCCCCCCCCGCTGCGGGCCTGGCGCGACGGCCCAGCCGGCCTCGGCGGCCCAGCCGCCTCCTGCTGCCTCCCCCGCCTTGGGCCGAATCGGCGCGCGACGGCCCATCCGCCCTCCCCGCGTTCTGCGCGCGACGCGCGTGTGGGCGCAACCGCCGCCGCCGCCATCCCGGGTGGGCCCCACCCGTCAGCCGTTTCTTTTTCTTTCTTCTCTTCTTTTTCTTTTTCCTTCTTTCTTTCCCCTAACACGACGCGTCTTCCCCGCCCGGCTCGCCCGTCGTTCGGAACCGCTGCCCGCCACCGCCACCGATCCCCGCCTGCGGTGAGCCTCTCCCTCCCCTCTCCCCTTCCTTTCCCCCTCCCTCCCCGTTCCCCGAGCTCGTCGGCGCCCTCCCCGCGCCGTGGGCGGCGCTCGCCCCCGACCCCGTGTTCGCAGCCATGGCGGCCTGGCGGCCCGGCGCCCCGTCCTGGCCCCGTCCGCCCCTCCCCTCGGCTCGGCCAGCCATGGCGGCTCGGCATCCTCACGCGGTGCGGCGAACTCCGCCCCGCCCGCGCGCGCTCGTCCGTCGGCCTCGCCGGCCCGTGCTCGGCACGGTGGCGCTCGGCCCGGCTTCGCCGGCCCCGGCGCCCTCCCGCGGCGCAGCGGGTCCTGCCCCGTCCGCCCCGCCCCGCCCCGCCCCTCCCCTCGGCGCGCCGGCGCAGCAGCTCGCGCGGCCATGGCGCGGCTGTGGCGTGCGGCCCGGCGTCGGCCCCCGCTCGGCGCGCGCGGCGGTCCCGCCCCGGCCTTCCCTGCCTGCGGCGCTCGCCCCCGGCCCCTGCGCGGCCTCGGCAGCCTCGTGCAGCCCCGGTCCCGGCGTGGCCTCGGCGTGCGCGCGGAGCCCCGGCGCGGCCCGTGCACGCACGGTGCCCCCGGCGAGCTCGCCGCACCCACGGCTCGCGGCCATGGCGGCTCGGTCCCGCCCGCATTGGCGTGTCCCGCCCCTGCGCAGCGCGGCCCCGGCCCGGCGCAGCTTCAGCTCGCGCGGCCGTGGTGCCCCTGCGTAGCGCGTGCGCGGTTCGGCCCCGGCGTGTGCGCGACTCATTCGCGACACGTCAGCGCGGCCTTGCGCGTACGTGCTCGCGTGGTGCACGGTGCGTTTGCGTGGCTCGTCGTGCCCGCGACGTAACGCATAGCGCCCTGTCGAATCCGCGACACGATCGTCTACCCCGAGCCACCCGTCTACCCCCCCGTGCATTCCGTGCGTAGTGATCGTGTGATGTAATCAATAAATGGGAACCCAAATTAGAAATCGGTTACGTTAGTTAATTCATGTAAGTAATCACCTACCTCACCTAATGTCATCAGACCTGCATCAGACCTGCAGGAACATGGTACTCTAGGAGTATTTTATTTGGATTGCTGCACCATGCCGGTCCCTGCATATTTTTATTTGTGAACTAGGTATTCTAGTGGTGAACTAGAGCTAAAATAGGAAAAAGGAAAAATCTTTTCTTTTCCTCTCTCCTCCCTTCCTCCCCTTTCAGCCCAGCTCCCCCTCCCCTTGTGGGCAGCCCAACCGGCCCCCCTCCCTTTCCCCCCCGCTGCGGGCCTGGCGCGACGGCCCAGCCGGCCTCGGCGGCCCAGCCGCCTCCTGCTGCCTCCCCCGCCTTGGGCCGAATCGGCGCGCGGCGGCCCATCCGCCCTCCCCGCGTTCTGCGCGCGACGCGCGCGTGGGCGCAACCGCCGCCGCCGCCATCCCGGGTGGGCCCCACCCGTCAGCCGTTTCTTTTTCTTTCTTCTCTTCTTTTTCTTTTTCCTTCTTTCTTTCCCCTAACACGACGCGTCTTCCCCGCCCGGCTCGCCCGTCGTTCGGAACCGTTGCCCGCCGCCGCCACCGATCCCCGGCTGCGGTGAGCCTCTCCCTCCCCTCTCCCCTTCCTTTCCCCCTCCCTCCCCGTTCCCCGAGCTCGTCGGCGCCCTCCCCGCACCGTGGGCGGCGCTCGCCCCCGACCCCGTGTTCGCAGCCATGGCGGCCTGGCGGCCCGGCGCCCCGTCCTGGCGGCCCGGCGCCCCTCCCCTCGGCTCGGCCAGCCATGGCGGCTCGGCATCCTCGCGCGGTGCGGCGAACTCCGCCCCGCCCGCGCGCTCGTCCGCCGGCCTCGCCGGCCCGTGCTCGGCACGGTGGCGCAGCAGCTCGCGCGGCCATGGCGCGCCGGCCCTCCCCTCCCCTCGGCGCGCCGGCGCAGCAGCTCGCGCGGCCATGGCGCGGCTGTGGCGTGCGGCCCGGCGTCGGCCCCCGCTCGGCGTGCGCGGCGGTCCCGCCCCGGCCTTCCCTGCCTGCGGCGCTCGCCCCTGGCCCCTGCGCGGCCTCGGCAGCCTCGCGCAGCCCCGGTCCCGGCGTGGCCTCGGCGTGCGCGCGGAGCCCCGGCGCGGCCCGTGCACGCACGGTGCCCCCGGCGAGCTCGCCGCACCCACGGCTCGCGGCCATGGCGGCTCGGTCCCGCCCGCATTGGCGTGTCCCGCCCCTGCGCAGCGCGGCCCCGGCCCGGCGCAGCTTCAGCTCGCGCGGCCGTGGTGCCCCTGCGTAGCGCGTGCGCGGTTCGGCCCCGGCGTGTGCGCGACTCGTTCGCGACACGTCAGCGCGGCCTTGCGCGTACGTGCTCGCGTGGTGCACGGTGCGTTTGCGTGGCTCGTCGTGCCCGCGACATAACGCATAGCGCCCTGTCGAATCCGCGACACGATCGTCTACCCCGAGCCACCCGTCTACCCCCCCCCCCCCCGTGCATTCCGTGCGTAGTGATCGTGTGATGTAATCAATAAATGGGAACCCAAATTAGAAATCGGTTACGTTAGTTAATTCATGTAAGTAATCACCTACCTCACCTAATGTCGATCAACTGGAGTTAGTCATGATTCGAATTATGCATGTAGCTAATCCGTTTGTTAGAACTAATTGGAATTAAGTAGAACTAAGGCACGTAGCGTCTAATTATTCACCAACCCGTAGCGCGTCTTGGGCATAAGCTTTAACTCTCGCGATACCTTTCCCCGCCTCTTTCTAACCATGGTAAATTCATTACTGTATGCGATATTCTATGCATGTTTCATCTACTTGTTCTCTTGTATGGTGTATTGTTGGTTTCCTAATTTCAATGGATGTATGTATGTATGTGTGCACTCGCATAGAGAACGATCCGGTTGAAGAGCCCGAGGAACTCGCAGGAGAAGCCCCTGAGCAGCAGTCGGTTGGTGGAGGCAAGTGTCCCTTGACCTATCTCTGTCCTATTCATTATTTAATTCACCTCCCGCATTACACATCTATACCTAAGGATTGACTAGCTTTTGTTATCCATGTCCTTGTTTACCTATCTGGGTTGGATTATTATTATTATTATTATTTAGCTTTATGCTATTGCTCAACTCTAATCAATGAACATGATGAGATTATCTATGATACGCTGTTTTCCCTTCTCTTATTATGATGTGGTACTTGTGGTATTCAAGGGGGCTCGAGCGGTTTCTCGAGTGCCTCTCCGTAAGGACCTGTTCTATGGATGACCGCCCGGGAAAACAGTGCAACCATGAGGGTGGAATGGGATGCCCTTAGCTGAATAATTAGAGGATCCGGGGTGTAGTTCGCTTCGCCGTCGTGCCGTCAATGGGGCTCGGTGTATGCGGCTTGCTCTGCCAAGGTTGATTTGTCCCTTGGGGAGGAGTGCGGTACATTTAGGAAACCTAACGGGCGGCTACAGCCCCGGGGAATCTTTGTAAAGGCTACGTAGTGAGACCCTGCCTACTCACCTTGGGAGTGTTCAAGGGTCCGTACAACCCGAGGCAGAAAGGGAATCACGGCTTGTGGGTAAAGTGCACAACCTCTGCAGAGTGTTTGAAAACTGATATATCAGCCGTGCTCGCGGTTATGAGCAGCCAAGGGAGCTCCAGTGATTAGTGGTACTTGATCAGAGATACTTTGGTACAGGTGGCTATGAGATCGATGGTTTTGGTTATGACTATGGTGCTGGTAAGTGGTACTCTTTCCGTTTGGAAAGGAGTGCGTTTGGGTTAATAACGTGGGTTAAACCTAAAACTTGGCCTTTCCTACTAGTAATAATAATCTGACCAACTAAAAGCAACTGCTTGACTTATCCCCACATAAAGCTAGTCCACTACAGCCAAACAGGATACTTGCTGAGTATGTTGATGTGTACTCACCCTTGCTCTACACACCAAACCCCCCCATCCCCAGGTTGTCAGCATTGCAACCACTGCTCAGGCGAAGATGAAGCTGTGGAAGGAGACTTCCAGGAGTTCCAAGACTACGACGAGTTCTAGGCGTGGGTTAGCGGCAACCCCCAGTCGGCTGCCTGTGAAGGCCGCGTTTATCTACGTTTCTTTTCCGCACTTTGATTTATTGTAAGAACTATATGGACGTCTCAGACGTATGATGTAATCGACTAATTCCCTTTTAATACTATTTTGAGCACTGGGTGATGATGTCCATGTTATGTAACTGCTGTGTACGTGAATTACTGATCCTGGCACGTACATGGTTCGCATTCGGTTTGCCTTCTAAAACCGGGTGTGACATCGGCCAGCAGCTCGCCTCGTCGGGTGAGCATTTCCTCCCTGAAGGCGAGATCCTTCTCCTGCCTGGCGAGGTCAGTCTCCCGCCTGTCCAAGGACTCTCCTCTAGCTTTAACTTTCTCCTCAGCGATGGCGGCATCGCTGGCCTTGCCCTCGAGCTCTTGCTGCAGCTCTTGCGGCCTCTCCACAGCCATTGACTGCTAGATCCGCTGCTCTTCCAGGATCTTGTCCAGGGCACTCAGCTTGGCCTAGAGCTCTATTGCGAGGGCCTCCCGCTGAGACACGGCCTCCTCCCTCCTGGCCAACTTCTTCTCCCTCCAGGACGCCTCCAGCTCCCGGGCGTACACCTTCTGGAGGTCCCTTTTGTAATCCTTGCGGTCCCGCTCGAGCTCGGACCGCTCGGAGGCGAACTAGCGGGACGTCGCCTTGGTGCGCTCCTCCAGCTGGGTGCGCCAGTCGCTGAGGCGCTGGTGCTCGGCCTCAAGCGCCTCCCACTCCCGCAGGATCGCCGCTTCAGTCTCATGAAGAGCCTGATGGGCATGAGACAGCACCCGGGGGAGGGGAACTGGCGCTGCTTTGGGCTCGGCGCCGGACCGGAGCCGCCGCCCAAAAACCACCTCCGTATCCTCCAAAGTGGGCGGCGTGATGGAGCTAGACGCACCCCCCGCGTCACCCTCAATGGAGGGGGTGGGCGCAGTTGGGACCTCCTCCGCCGCTGCCGACGGTGTACTCGACAGCATCGCCGTCGTTGAGGCTGCGGTAGCCGTCGGTGCAGTTGCGGCAGCCGGGGGCGGACCGCCGGCACCACTCCCAGCAGATGCCTGCTGCTGAGAGCCAGACCCGCCGGCAGGCATGGAATCTGGCGGAGGAGGCGCAACCTTGGGAGCAGAGGGGAAGGAAGCCCTGACAAGCAAAGTCTGGGTTAAGACCCGTTGGCATGATAAATAGACTAATGGAAAAAAGGGGCTACACTCACTTGGGGCCCTGGACTTTCCAGCGACACTGGAAGCGGGGCGACCGCTGTTGTTGTTGTTGTTGCTGTTGCTGCTGCTGCTGGTGCCCTTGGGGCAGATCACCCCCAGGTGGTTGTGGCGACAGCGGGACCGATGGTGGTGGTGGTTGTGGTGGCGGCGGACCCGATGGTGGTGGTGGCAGCGGACTGACATGCCTCTGCGCGCCCTGGGCCTAGGAGTCGGCCTCCTCGGTCCCACCAGTAGTCCTCTGACGCTTCTGGGAGGGTCCGAAACAAATGACCCGTCGACGCGGCGCAGCCGGCGTCGCCTCTCTTCCTCCGACCCCCTGGCGCCACCTGGGGCGGAGGAGCTGCTTGCAGGTCCCTTTCCCCTGTCCATGGAGCTGGGGGCCGCGGAGGGACCAACACTAGGAGCCCCACTAGCGGGCTGGGGACCCCCAGTCGGTACACCAGGGATCTAGATCCCGCGGAGGGGGTCCCGACTGCCGGTCCGACGAACCACCAAGCCAATCTCATCGAGGGTCGGCAGCGTGGCCAGCACCGCCGTTCGCAGCCCTGGATCATCACAGAGCGCCGGGATGTCCTGGGGGAGTATCAAGGATTTAGGGATAAAGGACTCACCAGTAATCCCCTTCACTAGGAGTTGTAGCTCCTCCCAGGATAGGTCGGTTCCCGGCCCGTGCTGGATCCTGCCGATATCATTCAGGACAGTGAACCAGCAGCACAGGCGCGGCCTCCTCTGCAGCGGCATGACTCGACGCTTCAGGAAGTCGCCGACCACATGCATGGAGGTCAGACCACCGGTTGCCAAGGTCTTGATCCTGTCCAGTACGGGCAGGAGCTCTGGTGATATCGATGGCTTGGCCCTCCAGTGCTTCCGGTCGAGTGCTGGCCCGTCGCTCGGCAGGACGAGGCGGTCGTTGGCCTCGGCGCTGGCGATCACCCTGTCGTTGTGCCAGTTTTCCCACCTTGCGCCGCCGAGGGTGGGGATGTAGGCCACGGCTGAATCTGACCTTGTCTGGAAGTAGTAGGCGCCGAGGTGAACCCTTTTTCAAGGAAACCAGAATCCTCGCTCAAGGAAACCCTTCCGCACGCCCCTCAATCGCCGCAAGAGATCACGCGTTACGGGCACCTAGATCCAGGCAGCCCAGTCTATGACACGGGGGCCCGGGTACACAAGTCATACACTTTGCGAGTCGGATTTCGGGGGCAGAAGGAACGAACCGCCGCACGCGCTCGAATAGCGAACCGCCGCATGCGGTAGCACGCCTCTTCATTTCCACCGCAAGAGACAACAGCCCAGTCTATGACACGGGGGCCCAGACCCACGGGTCATACTCCTTGGGTGCTGAATCTCAAGTGCAGAAAGAGCGAACCGCCGCACGCGCTGGTAGTGCGCCGGTAGAGCACCTCCTCGGGGCCGCAACAGAAGACAGAAATTTTTTAAACCAATGCAGCGGTATCGAGGCGCCCTGCGCGTGGCCCGACAAAACCACCAGGCGTGGGGGTCGCGGATCAGACAGCCGCGAGGATAGATATGGCAGTTGGCGTGACCTAAGGTAGATTGACTGTGGGTGCGTCAGCAGACGCGCTGAAACGGCGTGTCAATCTTCAATCACGCCATGTCAAAGCAAAGTACAAGTTTTGGCCCCACCTGCAGGCTCGCATCCTCCCCTGAGGTGGGCCCGAGGACCACTGACAGTACCCTAAAACAGGGGTACCCCCTACTGCTGTATAAAAGCACAGTGCCCACGCGGCTATCTGTAGTCACGTGGTAAAAAGGCTGTACGTGGGATCGGGCCATGACTTGCCCAAGCGTCGGGCAACTACTCTGGGCCAGCAACAGCACTGACCCCACCACCTAGGCAGGTCCGGTACCGCCGCGTGTCCGGAGAGCTGCACACTCTGGGGCATCACCAGCGGGCCCAGACCCCCATGCGGAGTTGCCAGACCCCTGTATATACAGACCAGGCCTCCGGGTAAGGTCAAGGACCTCCACGGGCGCAAACCGGACCCCTAGGATGGGATCCGGACCCCTCTGTGTGGGGTCCGGGCCGCTCACAGCAGAGTCCCAAGATTCTGGGATAGAGAATACCCAGGCCTTGATCAAGGCCAGGCGGGGGTCCGGAGCTGACACGTGTCTGAACCTTATCGTATACGCTTCTGCTCCCCGCCCAGGCGGAGACCCGATGCTGTCGCGTGGTCTACTGCACGTGACGTAAGCCAACAGGCGGAGCCTGACGTAAGGCCTCTGGGCTACGCGGCCTCGACATTTATTGAGGATAAGGCGTGTCGCCTGTCCATTCCACTGGCAGGCGGTGTGCCGCCTCTGCATTTATTGAGACCTGTCCATTCCGCTGGCAGGCGGCGACCTGTCCATTCCGCAGGTGGCGTGCCTGTCCATTCTACTGGCAGGCGGCACGCCCATACTACCGCGTGCACTACGCTCATCATTACTCGCACGTTACCAAGGAAGCAGCCGCCGCATATCAATACTGCGTGGATTGCGGACATCATGACACCCGGAGATTGCTCAGGCGTTACTTGCATTAGTTACTCCTATAATGTATTCCTTCCATTATGCTCCTGGGCCCACATCTCGGGGCTCATCATCCTTGTATGTGCCCCCCTTGAGCTATAAAAGGGAAGGCACACAACGTTACAAGGCAGACCCTTAGACAGGCTCACAAGCTCTCTCAAGCTGACAGACTCGATACAACACACAGACAGTGGAGTAGGGTATTACGCTCCGGTGGCCTGAACCACTCTAAATCCTCGTGTTCACTCGTGTTCATCGACCATCTAGCAGACAGGCAAAACGCTAGGGCCCCTCCTCATCTTAGGATTTAGGGCGGGTGCGTTCCGCCACCCGGCCGGAGATTTTCCTCTCCGACAAAGACATAGTCAGGATACTTATCGTCCTCGAAGCCGGGAGGTTGTTCCACATAGACTTCCTCCTTGATTGATCCATTTAGGAAGGCGCTCTTGACGTCCATTTGAAATAGCTTAAAACAATGGTGAGTAGCATAGACCAATAAAATATAAATTGACTCTAGCCTAGCTACAGGAGCAAAAGTATCATCAAAGTCCAAATCTATGACTTGGGCATAACCTTTTGCCACAAGTCGAGCCTTGTTCCTTGTCACCATACCATATTCATCTTTTTTGTAGTGGAACACCCACTTGATTCCAACAACATTTTGTTTCAAACGTGGCATCAGGCTCCACACTTTATTTCTCTTGAAGTTATTGACCTCTTCCTGCATGGCCATCAACCAGTCTGGATCTTTCAAAGCATCTCAACCCTAAAAGGCTCAATAGAAGACACAAAAGAGTAATGTTCATAAAAATTAGCAACTCTAGAGCATATAGTAACTCCCTTGTTTATGTCTCCTAGGATCTTGTCCACTAGATGATCTATTTGCACCATTTGGCAGACTCATGGGTGTGGCACTTGTGGACCTTGATATTCATCTTCCTTGTCTTGTTCTTCATGAGCTCCCCCTGATCATTGCCATCATATTGAGCTTCTTGCTCCTCGTCTTGAGTAGGGGGGTTGTGCCTATGTAGAGGATGATGGGTGATATTGTTCTTGTGGCTCCTATGGTCCCACATCTCCAATCACCATGTTCCTTATTATGGTTGTAGGAGCCTCCTCATCATCTATATCATCAAGATCAACTTGCTCTCTTTGAGAGCTGTTAGACCCATCAAACACAACATCACAACTAAAAACTTCAATAACTTTATGAGCAAATTTGGAATTCCTACCTTTCTTTACCAAAATATAGCATTTGCTCCCAAAGACTCTAAAATAAGAAACAATGGATTCGTTACCAGTGAGGTGATCGTATGAAGTCTTCTTGAGGAGTCGATGAAGGTACAACCGGTTTATGGTGTGGCAAGCTATATTCACAGCTTCTGCCCAAAACCGGTCCAACGTCTTGTACTCTTCAAACATGGTCCTCATCATATCGATGAGAGTTATGTTCTTTTATTCCACCATGCACATTCTATTGTGATGTATAAGGAGCCAAGAACTCATGTTTGATTCTCTCCTTCTCAAGATACTCTTCAACTTGCATATTTTTGAACTCTGAGCCATTGTCGCTTCAAATCTTCTTGATTTTTAAGTTAAACCCATTCTGAGCTCTTCTCAAGAATCGCTTTAAGGTCCCTTGGGTTTCACTTTTGTCCTGCAAAAGGAATAGCCAAGTGAAGCATGTACAGTCACCAACAATTACAAGACCATACTTACTCCCAGCGATGCTAAGATAAGTAATGGGGCCAAAGAGATACATATGAAGTAGCTTCAATGGTCTTTAAGTCATCATTATATTTTTTCGGATGATGACTTGTTCCAACCTGCTTTCTTGCTTGACATATTGCACATGGCCTATCTTTCTCAAAACACACATTGGTTAGTCTTAAAACATGTTCGCCCTTTAGAAGATTGTGTAGATTCTTCATCCCAACATGTGCTAGGCGATGATGACATGGGCAACCCATGTTGGCTTTAGCAATTAAGCATGCATCAAGTTCAACCTTATCATTCAGAAAATCTACTAGATAAAATTTGCTCTTTAATACACCCTTAAATGCGACTGACTCGACACTCCTAAAGACCATAACACCGTCATTAGTAAAAAGATAGTTATAACCAGTGCAACATAATTGTGAGACAGACAACATGCTATAATCTAGTGAATCCACCAAAAGTACATTGGAAATCAAATGATCGGTGGTGATAGCAATTTTACCTAACCCCTTTTCCTTCCCTTGATTCCCATCTCTAAAAATAATAGTATCTTGGGAATCCTTGTTCTCGGGATAGGATGAGAGCATAAGCTTCTCACTCGTGATTATCAAGCCTACATCGACTCGGTCCTTAAATGACTCAGACGAAGACACTACATCGAGACTTCCTTCTTGTGCAAGTCACCCGCCCGGTCTCATCTTATAACTTTATAACCAAAAACTTGGTACCTGCCAGAGGTACTCTTTTTAGATGTTGAATCCATCACAATCGTGATGGATTCACCATCATAAGTCTTTTCTTTGTAAAAATTTCCATCCTAGTGTGAAGCAGCACCTTTTAAAAACAAAACATTTTGTTTTCTAAAGCAAGGCTAAGCATCATTAAACTTGTTTGAATAAATTAGGTAACAAGGAATGATATTCAATTTCTCAAGGAAGGAAATGCATCAATAGTTAATCACACAATTCCTATCACCTAATGCAACATTCAAAGTTGGTAAAACTTTAAAATACAAGGAAAGGTAAATGCACGGCTTGCTGTGTGTTGTAGGAGTATCTACATCCTCACCACAGATATCGAAGTAAAAGTTATTTTCCACGGGAGGATTCTTAGTCACAGGAACAACCTCTTCTTCTAATATAGATTCTTCTTCGTGTTCTATACGCAATAATACATATATATGAATGTTTATGCTATGGCATGGATATGCAAATTCATAACAAGAAGATAGTAAGTAGTGTCTTGAATACAACTTTCCTTCATGGTGTTTATCAGCCATTAAGACTTCCTAGCTAGAAACCCTTTAAAGATTAACTTAACTAACCTTCTTAGGATAACAAGTGATGGTAAGTTTACTAAGTTCAATATTATTTACAAAACTACCTCTAACTTACTTGGTATTAAAAATGGTTAATCCTTTAGACTTATTACTGATTTCCTGGTCAAACAGTGTCTAAACAAATTTAAACTTCACTCAAAGTCTATAAAAACATATTAAGTCTACCCAAAAAGTTTTATGATTTTTGGGATTATTAAACTATTTCTAAAATTCTGAAAGGCTTCACTTAAGTACCTTTAAATGCTACATAATTTATGGTTTGAAATAAAAATCTTAGAATTATTTTTATTAAATACTACCTAAACTTAGGAGTCTAATAAAATTGGACCCATATTTTTATCATTTTTGTACTATTTTTGATGATTTTCATAAACTATCGGGGAAAAAGGGAAAACAATGAATAGGGTTGGGCTGAATCCGGGACGAACTGGCCCACGGGCAAGGAAAACACGCCCGCGTCTGCGCTCGCTCGTGCGACTTTGCGCAAAGACCCCTGGTGTTTTAAACACCCAATAAAGAGCTTGTGGCACTGTTCACTATGTCACTGACAAATTCACATAAGTCCTCCTACTTCTATTTCTTCATAGCTTCAGTGCCCGACCGCGCACCGATCGAACACCTGGCCGGAATCGTGCGTACTCATCAATGGTGACTCTCTCCGGCGAGAGCATGTACATGGGGTTCATCCCTAAGTCTACCCGAGCAATTCTCTTAAGTTAACTCGGATGGCCTGACTCTAATGCCTATCTGCCACGACAGTGGCGGAGTCCGAGCTTCGGCGAGCCCGTTCCGTGCTACACAAGTCGGTAGAGTTCAATAAATCGATTGGGATGGGGTGCCCCATCGGCCTTATATAGATGACCAGAGGGTTGTCTCTTTACAAGTTGTGATCTAACTCTATCTGAGTCTGTCCTTTTAATGCGGCATGCATTCCTGCTTATCTGGAGTTCAGTTGCCCTTCATTCGAGTTATCTCCGAGTATGTAACACTTTGTGTATGCTCAAACTAACTGCCCGAGGCATCAGCGCACTCGGTCGTCCGATCTTCGCCTCCCCGTGTCGAGCTCATCTAGCTTGTGTAACGCCCTGAATTTGAGGGGTATAATTTTTCTTCTCCGATACTCACCAAATTCAGGCGTTACTCTCTTTTCTCTTCCCGTTTCGCTCCTTCTTCCAATTTTCAAAGCAGTATAGAGACTGGTGTCTGTATCACGTGCAAACAAAAACATAAGTTGACATGGGTGTTGCATCATGCCGTAGCATATTTCTTTGTCTGATGTTGTGTCTGATCGCGTGTCCGTCTCGTTTCGGTTTTTGATTCGCGATATTGTTTTCGTTTTGTGGTCATGCGTGCAGTGGATCTCCGGCCCGACCGGCGGTCTGGCCCGGCCCGTGGCCCAACCCGCCCCAGCCCGGCCCTGGTGCGCGCCCTCTAGCGCCTCATCCCCCATGCGCCCCCTCTTCTCTCAATCTCATTTTCTTTTCCCGCGCAACAACTTCCCTCTCCCTCTCTTCCACTTCCTTTGCCCTAGGTGTGATCCTGTGGATGGTTTCCGCCGATCGTCGGATCCCGAGGTGAGCTCCCGCTTCCCCTCTCCTCTCCCTCCTTCCTCTCTCCCCGTGCGCGCGGCCCCCTGCCCGGCCCCTCGGCGCGGCCCCGTTCGCCCCTCCCCGCGGCGCAGCTCCCCGACGCGGCCCCCTCGGGCGTGGTCCCCGGCGAGGCCCCGGAGCGCCCCGGCGCGCACAGCGCGTTCGCGTACGCGCGCAGTCCCGTTCTCGCATGTGCAGCCCTAACGTGCGTGTCATTTAAATTCCGCTTGATTAGTTTTAAATTTAGTTTAAATTAGGTGCTGCGTCGCGCGCTTCATCGCGCGACGATTCATTTTAAATTTAGATTATTTAATGTGTTGCGTTGCGCGTTTCGTCGCGTGACGTTTTGTTTTGTATTCAGTTTAAGTGGCGTATGCCGTCGTGCGCTTCATCGTGCAATGCTTAACGTTATTTTCATACTTAATTCAAGTGTTTAGTTACGCGCTTCGTCTCGCGATGATTTATTTTAATTTCAGTTTGGTCTAAGTGTTGTGTCGCGCGCTTTGCCGCGCGACGACTCATTTTATTTTTTAGCTTAGTTCGTGCGTGCTATCACGTGCTTCGTCGCGCGACAACTCGTCCCAACTTCCCGTTTAGTTCGAGTGTGCCGTCGTGCATTTTGCCGCGCGATAATCCTTTTAAATTTACCTTGAATTGTTTATAATAATTAAGCGCGTAGCGTAACTTTATTTTATGCATAGCACAATTGTCAAATTAATATGGTTATGTCTAGGCAAGTACTTTAATCCATAGCTGCTTAACATAATCGCCTTTCGACCATAGCCTCAACTGTTGCTTTCTCTTTCTCGCTTAGTCATAGGTGCGAGCCCTGCGCCGAGCGTCTGCTTATTTGTTGTATTCTGTTGTGTGGTGTATTGTTCTTTTTATATTAAATTTGTGGAATGGATGTTTGAACTCGTATAGATAACGATCCGTTGGCGGAGTCCGAAGGAGTTGCAGGTGAAGACCCTGAGCAACAGTTGGTTGGTGAAGGCAAGTGTCCCTTGACCCATCTATGTCCTACTCATTTTATAATTCACTCTCCGCATTTACACAATTTATACCTAAGGATTAACTAACTTTGTTTATCATCTCCTTGTTTACCTATGTGGGTTGGATTATTTTGGTTTAGCTCTATGCTAGTGCTTCACCCTAATCAATGAACATGATGAGATTATTTATGATATGTTGTTTTCCCTTTTGATTATGATGATGATATTGTGACATTTAAGGGGACTCGAGCGGTTTCTCGAGTGCCTCTCTGTAAGGACTGGTTCATTGAATGACCACCCGGAAAATCAGTACAACCATGAGGGTGGTATGGGACGCCCTTAGCTAAATAATTTGAGGAACTGAGGTGTAGTTCGCTTCACCATCGTGCCGTCAATGGGGCTCGGTGTATGCGGCTCGCTCTGCCTGTCACGGAACCTCCCAAGGTATTAGGCCCACCTACAGTTGTCCTTGTCCTAAGGACCTCGGACACTCATGTAGATGCTCATAATCACTCGACAAGTTCAGTCAACTGTATCATCATCATATTTCCCAAGAGCGCTTCACCCATCACGCAGACATTACACACATAATCGGAGTAAGAATAAGCGGAAGGATTACAATAACATAATTTACATTCATAGAAAATATAGAAAGGGTATTTATTACAACACCGGGTGTCTGAGTGCATAACATATTATTACATATCAGGGAGGTAAAACATCCTCCCACCAACAAGTTTACTGATTTGCCTCCTCCTTTGGCACCACCTTCGAGCAGAAACAACAAAACTCGCCTATTTCATCACCTACAACAACATGGGTTCGAAAACCCTGAGTACGGAGTGTACTTTCACAAGTCTTACCCGACAAAGGAAAATACTCTCAAGGATATGCTGGCTTGTGGGATTCAAGGTAAGCTTATCAAGAATCAATGACTCTATTTGCATAAATGCTTACTAACAGTGGATCCTTAAAAATTCAGTTTTATTATCAGGTTAAGTCATTACCTGTATCTAGAGTTCTTTCTACCCTAGTTCAGGCACTTAGCCTATGCTAACCGTCTTTTATCAACCCTTCACTTTACTGGATTGCTTCATGTAGGGCAGTGACCAAGTCTTCATGTTCGAGAAGTAACGACAATCCGAATCGATTAATACCCAGCTGGGGATCTCCAACCACACGACATACGTAGCACTTAACCCTTGCATATGTAAACTCGCCACCGGGTTTCTCAAGACCAGTACGGGTTCACGCCAACCGAGAGCACATATACACCACCTTCTAGCCTCTTGCCACGGAGGTACACGCTACTCTCGCCATCTCTCTACTCCCATTATGTGGTGGCCTTTCTGGTATTGGTCCGACCGAGGAAAATCTTACCCATGACGAGGCATGTGGCCAGTTAAAAGGTCCTCAATCATCAAGCCTACATCGACATGGTCCTTAATCGGCTCAGACGGAGACACTACACCGAGACTTCCTTCTCATGCAAGTCACCCGCCCAGTTTTGTCTTTATCATTTAAAACCCAAAGTTTGGTACCTGGCAGAGGTACATCTTTTTAGATGTTGAACCCATCACGGCTATGATGGATTCATCATCAAGTCTTTTCTTTGAAAACTTCTCATTCCATACGAAGCATCATATTTTGTTTAAAACAAAAAATTTTGTTTTCTAAAGCAAAGCTAAGCACCAGAAAACTTTTAAGTAAAACAGGTATCAAGGAATGGTAATCAGTTCCAAGGAAGGAAATGCAGCAATTGTTTAGCACTCAACTCCTATCACCTAATGCATCATCTCAAGTGATAAAGAGTTTAAAACAGCAAGGGAAGGGGTAAATGCACCAGGGCTTGCCTTGTGTTGTAGGAGGCTCTGGGTCTGTCCCACAGATATCAAAGTAGAAGTTGTTCTCGATAGGTGGAATTTCGGCTTGTGGGGCAACTTCTTCTTCGACGACCACTTCTTCTTTGTTTTCTATACAAAACAATACATATATATGAATGCTTATGTGATGCTATGAATATGCAGTTATAATAGAAGCACACTAAGTTGTATCTTGAATACAACTTTCATTCACGGTACACACTAGTCACTAGAGTTTCCTGGGTTAGTAGTCTATTAGGGTTAGGCACTTATATCCTAGGAAACTAGTGTCTTAGGTTTGGGACCAAACAATGTACAAAGAATATCAAACTTTACCCAAGGGCTTTAATCATTAAACCAAGCTTACCCAAAAATTTTTATTATTTTTAGAGCTACCAAATTAATTCTAAAATTCTAAAAGGCTAGGTTTAGGCATCTTTAAATGTCAAATAAATCTAGGTTGGGACTAAAAATCTTGGAACTATTTTTATTAAATACTAGATGAACTTAGGAGTCTAGCAAAAATGGTCCCATAATTTTACCATTTTTCTAGAATTTCCTATAAATTTCCAAGCCTGGCAGAAAAAGGAAAAAGGAAAAGGATGAATAGTACTGGGCTGAATTCAGCCCGAACCGGCCCACGTCCAGGCAAACGCGCCCGCACGCGCGCCCGCACAGGCAATCTTGCGCAGAGACCCTCAGTGATTTGAATAACCGGTAAAGAACACCTAAGCAATATTCAATCGTCTCACTGACATGTGCACTTAGACCCCTAGGTTTCTATTTCTTCACTGGATAAGTCCCTGGCTACGACGCGCTCACCCGCCGGCTATCTCTTCATCGGAATCTGTCCTAAACGACGACGACTGTCGGAACTAAGCATCAGATCACCATCCCCGAGCCCAGGCGAGTCTAGTCCATGCCCTAATTGAACTAATCTGGCCCTGGATTCTCCTACCCACGATGATGGCGAACACCAAGGACGAATCGAGGCGTTCCCGACGATTAAGCGCGGTCTAGCTCAATTGGTTGAGTTGACAAGCATCACAAGCATGCGAGAGTGCTGAAACACGAATAAGGAGGGCGAGAGCGGACCTGGAGATGGATGTCCACGGCGCGGCGTCACATGGTGGCGCGGACGACCGATTTGGTGGAAAAACTAAATTAGGGCGCTATGGTGGCTAATCGGAGGCGAGGGTTGGTGCTCTGGCTTCGTAACAACCTAGCGGAGCTAGCTGTGCACTCAATTTATAGCATCCCATAGCGGTGGCTCCGAATTTGGAAGAGGAAAGCTAGCGGCCGGAGAGAGGGGGTGAGTCACTGGCGCGAATTACCGTGGCTTTCACCAGGGCAATGTCTCAGGTGATGGACAGGCTACCTACGGTGATCTACTGCGACGTGGTAACTCTTCTAAGTATGTGGCACGACTACGAAGGGCGACGAATTCCAGTGAGGACACCTCAGTCAATCGCGCGGCAAGTGGCACGGTGAACAATCCGGTGATAAGGCTCCAACTCTTCCCTGCGATGAGATCTTTCACCGCCAGCCGTTAACTTCACACCAGGGCAAACGAATCGCGACGCCGGCGAGGATCATGGTGCAGCGTTCACCGACGGCACGTTCACTGCATCTGAAGATCTTTTCATTCACTATATCATGGCTATCTTCGTCAGTCTGTCTGACCGAGCAACTTGTAGGGCTTTGTTCTCAATTTTTTGTGTGGCAACTCACTAATCCATCTATAGCAAAGTTGATCTCCTACAAACTAGCTTCGATTTTGTTATAGCAACCATAATCAAACACTGACTGGGTCCTACTCAAAATCGCTCCGAAAGTTTGTCCCAGTTCACTGTCAGTCAAAATTCAGATTCAGGGGTGACCGACAGCCTAACTTTAAGTCCATTTATCTCCAATTCCTATACAACACCAATGCTTAGTCACTTAATCAAACTTGTACCCCTAACATAGCTCTATAAGTTTATTGTAATGACTTGGGGCAAAATCTTCATGGATTAGGGAATACAAGGTTCCAAAGTCATCTCAATCACACTGGTTTCAGAGTTAGCCATATGGATGACCTTGTGGCTTTTTCACAAATTAGTCCAATTTGTTCCACATTACTTGAAATTCCTCCAATGTAAAAGTTGTTTAGTTTTTGATATTCTACCACTTTTCTATATACACTTTGGTCCAAAAGTGTATAGAAATTGAAATCACCCTATAGGACACAAACTAGGGTTTCTAGGGTTCTCTTTAGGGTTTTGGGTTCTCTAGGGTTTTTATGCCACTTAAATCCATCACACTTAATCTCTTGTGAACATTTCCAACACCTTTTTGGGGGTAATACTTAACTTGGCCTAACCACACCCTTATACCCCAATCCCAGGGTTAAGTATCCTATTCTAGGGTTAAGAACACTTCAAATCACCACATCACAACTTGTTTTGAAGGTTTTGCCTAGTTGATGCATTCTAGGTGTAACAAACATAATGAAATGTCAATGCATATGTAAATAATAATCAACGCGTGTAACATGCTCGAACAACATCTTCAACATATGTAAATAATAGAACATGAATAGCTTCAAGCAACAATTCTTAAAATGGATTACGAGAATGAACACATTTGACATGGATGTAATCAAGTATAGGACACATAAATCAACCAACGGTATAAACCATCACTATTTACTTGCCTTCACCGGGGAATTTAGACAAAGACCTAAGTACGATCCGGAAGTCCACCACCTGTTTTTGACACACAACTTAGTGCACAAATCCACATAACAAACGCTCATAAACGACACCGCACCTACGCACAATTCCAAACCCGTTGCGAGCGACTTATCTCCCCATCACCTACCAACTGCAGCGGCGCTGCTTGACAATTTCATATCTCTAAACTTATGACAGCAGTGGTAACAAACAAAAACTCCAGAAGCATCTACATAAAATTCCCCACAAGTTTTGTATTCAAATGATAATTAAATTCCAACATCTAAATACCTCCAAACAGTCCATAAGATACCCCCTGCATTCTGTTTTTGGACAGCAACCTAGCCGGGTTCAAACAGCGATATCTCCTAAAATACAGCTCCGAATCGAGCGCATAAGTACTCATTGGAAAGATATGACAAAGCTCTACATGATTCTCACACTGATTACCACTAATCACCCACGAAAAATCCCCAGAAACTAATAGTACTTCTGCTGTTTGCCCACCAACAAAATTTCTGGACATCACCTCTACCGATTCGCATAGGTAAACATATAACCAAATGAATTGCAGCACAAATACATAGATAACCTCAAGATCACCTTGAGTTTCTCCTTCCCTCCTTCCTTCTTCCCACCAATTCTCCACTTGAAAGCTTGCACCAACACGAAGAAGATCCAAACAGGAAAGGGCTGCACATGGAGAGGAGGAGATGGGGGTGGCGGCTAGGGTTGTGGGGGGATGGCAGCTGCAAGAACTTGGGAAGGGGGGAGGGCGGCTGCAAGCACTTGGGGAGAGGGAAGAGGGAGGGGAAAATAGTGGGCTCCCCACCGCCGGATCGAGATCAACGGCCCAAACCGCTCTCACGTCTGTGTTCCCGACCCCCGCGTACAAGTCAAACAAAAAATCTACTGTTTTACTGATGTATGCCTCCTAAAACTCCAAACCCCAGTAGCACGAGACCCAAAAGAGAAAAACAAAGAAAAAATAAACTTCAACTTCTCTGTTTTTTTGAAAATTGGGTATCACAACGCGCTCGATGGAGCGCCAGTACGCTTGGACCACGGTGGACAGTCCCATGGAGTCGTCTGAATCTTCGGACAATGTCACAGGAGATGCAGGAGCGGGCGATCGATCATACTTAGAGGATGCTTCCTCCGACTATTCTGAGTCACCGAAGTGCTCCAAGGGAGGACTTGGAGTGCGCCTGCATTTGCATCGGCGTGGCAAGTCCAACCCCTGCTCCTCCTACCACTACCCATGGTCGGTTGGAAAGGGAGGGAGTGAAGAAGAATAAGAGGAAGAAGAAAGCAAGTGATCAAAGAACAAGTGAAGAGAACAACCAGGGTAAGCAGGCTATTTATAGAGGCCACGGGTGACCGTCCACTTCCTACCTCGTTCGCCGAACAGTCTCAAGAATTCAATAAGCAATTCAAGCCGCCTGAAAATGAGTCCGGCAACAGGCGCCGCTTCGCGTAACACGGCACCGGTTGGACCTAAGTCAACTGCTCATGCAAATGATTACACCTCTCTATCACATCAAGTTATTACTCCAGGACAACGCGATAAACACTCTGCACACCAAGACACCCCTTGGGCACACCCATTGGGTGTGTCGCCCAGAATTTTCAAAGATTTTCTGAAGAAGTGATATCCACAAAATATATGCAATGAATGTATCACGACAAAAGAAGGAGATCAGCTGAGATGGAAGGAAATCCAAATGTGGCTACTGAAGCGCAAGTCTAATCAATAGAAGCATTGAAGCACAGAGCAGGGTGATGTCCAGCTGAGAGCCATCTGCCTCAACTAGCCAGACGTCCAATCCGTCATCGATCAAATTGATTTCAGACCTACCAAGGCATGGACAGATGGCGTCGTTTGAATATCTATTCATAAAGTGAAGGCAAAATGTTGATTTCTAAAGCATAAGATGAAGACCTTTGAATGGATTATTTCTAAAATCCACTCAAAGCTCGGGGGCTACACCCAGTGCACCCAATAGATTTATAGTTCCTTGAAAACAAAACGCTGATTTCTAAAGCATAAGATGAAGACCTTTGAATGGATTATTTCTAAAATCCACTCAAAGCTCGGGGGCTACACCCATTGGGTGCACCTTCGGTGCACCCTATAGATCTATAGTTCCTTGAAGACAAAATGTTGATTTCTAAAGCATAAGATGAAGACCTTTGAATGGATTATTTCTAAAATCCACTCAAAGCTCAGGGGCTACACCCATTGGGTGCACCTTCAGTGCACCCAATATTCTACAGTACCGTGAAGACAAAATGTTGATTTCAAAAGCATAAGATGAAGACCTTTGAATGGATTATTTCTAAAATCCACTCAAAGCTCGGGGGCTACACCCAATTGGTGCACCTTCGGTGCACCCAATGGCAGAATAGAAATCAGGCCATATAACGAACCCATAAACTGGACCAAGAATTTTTGGTTCGATTATTTCAAAATCAACTAAAAGATTGGGGGCTTGTGGGGGACAAATATCCCTCGGGTCCACTAGAAGGCAAAAGGTCCTTGCACCATGCCTGGGGCCGGTTACCCCGCAAGGACATCTCTTCGTGGGCCGGGCAAAAGCTACTAGTGGAATGGGCCGATGCAAGAAGTCGATGGATTCGAGCCTAGATGGTCCGTCAAATCGCGCGCTACCCCATGAATCCGCCTGACTTTCCCGCGCCTGGCATCCTCTAATGTCGGGCGGATTAGGGATGAGTCGGCGGGATTTTTGGGAGATCAGTTCAGTCGGTTCACTATTAGTTAGGAGACATGCGATCATCATGTACGTATGGAGTGCCCCACGGTCGTGTATATAAGGCCCAGAGGGAACCTCATCATTTTCATTACCATCTACCTATCTCATTAGCTTCTCTCCATTCAGGAGACACCGCTTGTAACACACCACATATAGATCCACCCTAGGAAGTAGGGTATTACGCCTCTCCAAGCGGCCCGAACCTGTAGAAAATTCTCTCTCTCTCTCTCTCGTGCTCCCAGCACGAACCATTGAGTTACAATCAACAACACCGTCCTACCCAAAAGCACCGCAAGGGTAACCCTGGGTGTGCGGTCGGACTCTAAACACCGACAGTAGAGGTTACCCTTTTCTGACTTAGCAAGAGCATGTAGCGCCAGTGGGACAGACCGACTACCCCATGTTAGCCACATCCATATAGAGTTCATGACACCAGTTACATGAGTGGTGCAGAGATGATCTGAGTATGTGTTAATAACCCAGGAAGATGACGCAGAAGTAGTATGAGTGAATCGACCGTGAAGTATAGATGATTAGGGTTGGCGAGGTGTGATTCAGAAAGATGCGATAGAAAATATAACTCAGCGAAACATGAGATGCAACAAAGAAGATTTGCCTTAGCTAAACATGAGATGCGACAGAAAATAGTGTCGAGGCAGACCATGTGCCTATAAGTAATTCGAGAAAGTATGCAAAGAGTATAGAATGTTTCAACTTACCGATGTATGTAATGCACAGTTTGAATGACCAGAAATAATATGAGTAATATGAAACCTTGAGCGATTCGGAACTAACCTGAGCAATCTAAGGTAATATCACTAATCCAGAAATAATGATGCCGTAAAAAATAATGATCTAGAAATTAATATGAATGATCTAAAATAAAGCGAGTAGTGTAGAGTTGATCCGAGTAATTCCGACGATCCAGCAATAAACTTAGTGATTTAGAGTCCTGGGTGATCTAGAAATACATCGGGTGATCCGAGTATAATCCGAGTGACCCAATGACTTGGAGTGTTCCAGAAAATAGTTCAATAATAGACCATAGGCATCGAGGGCTTCAGCCTCGGAAAATATCATATATTTAAGACTTGGAAAGTGTTGAGTACTTCAGATTCAGAGACATCGAGGGTTCAGCCTTGGAAAACATCGAGTAATTAAGACTTGGGTCATGATGCGGTTGGTTGATGGTGTGTAGCCCTTCGCCAGCAAAGAACTTGCTGTATTTCTGGAGGAAATTTTGGATCATCAATGGTGCTGGTAGATCGCCTCAGCACTGAAAGGGAATTAGGCTTACACCTTTTTCCTAATTGATTTTGGTGGTTGAATTGCCCAACACAAATAATTGGACTAACTAGTTTGCTCTAGTCTATAAGTTCTACAGGTGCCAAAGGTTCACAAAAAGCCAATAAAAAGACCAAGAAAGGGTTCAAACAAAGAGAGCAAAAGACATCCCAAAAGGCATCCTGGTCTGGCGCACCGGATTGTCCGGTGTGCCACTGGACAGTGTCCGGTACACCAGGACACTCGACGCTGAACTCGCTACCTTCGGGAAAATCAGAGGGTGCTTCGCTATAATTCACCGGACTGTCCGGTGAAGCACCGTACAGTGTCCGGTGTCACACCGGACTGTCCGGTGTGCCAGCGGAGCAACGGCTACTTCGCGCGCAACGGTCGACTGCAACCGCATTCAATGCGCTATAGTGCGTGCCAGAGTCAGAGCACGCGCAGGTGGCGCACCGGACAGTCTACAGGACCTGTCCGGTGCACCACCAGACAGCCCAGAGGCCCCACAAGTCAGAGCTCCAACGGTCGAACCTCAACGGCTGGCTGACATGGCTGGCGCACTGGACAGTGTCCGGTGGCGCACCGGACTGTCCGGTGCGCCATGCGACAGCACACTTCCAACGACCATTTTTGGTGGTTGGGGCTATAAATACCCCAACCACCCCACATTCAATGGCATCCAAGTTTCCCACCTTCAACACATTACAAGAGCTATAACATTCAATTCTAGACACTCCAAAGAGATCATATCCTCTCCCAAGTCTAAAGACAACTCCAATCAATAGTGACTAGTGAGAGAGTGATATTTGTGTTCATTTGAGCTCTTGCGCTTGGATCGCTTCTTTTCTTTCTCATTCTTCTTGTGATCAAACTCAATTGTAACCGAGGCAAGAGACACCAATTGTGTGGTGGTCCTTGCGAGACCTTTGTGTTCCGTTTAATTGAGAAGAGAAGCTCACTCGGTCTAGGTGACCGTTTGAGAGAGGGAAAGGGTTGAAAGAGACCCGGTCTTTGTGACCACCTCAACGGGGAGTAGGTTTGCAAGAACCGAACCTCGGTAAAACAAATCCTTGTGTCTCACGCTTTATTTGCCCGCGATTTGTTTTTCACCCTCTCTCTCGGACTCGTTTATATTTCGAACACTAACCCGGCTTGTAGTTGTGCTTAAGTTTATAAATTTCAGATTCACCCTATTCACCCCCCCTCTAGGCGACTTTCAATTGGTATCAGAGCCCGATGCTTCATTAGAGCCTAACCGCTCGAAGTGATGTCGGGAGCATCCGCCAAGAGGGATCTCGGGACCGACGACAAGTCCGCAAGCTCGGGAAGAACACACTCAAGGGAGTCCGCCCACAAGCACAAGGAGGAATCCTCTTCCTCCATCAAGTCCCATCGGATGGGTGACAAGAAGAAGAAGATGAGAAAGATGGTCTACTACGAGACCGACTCTTCGTCACCCTCCACCTCCGGCTCGGAATCGGCCTCCACTACTTCAAAGCGCCATGAGCGCAAGAAGTATAGTAAGATGCCCCTTCGCTATCCTTGCATTTCGAGACGCACTCCATTACTCTCCGTTCCATTAGGCAAACCACCTATGTTTGAAGGTGAAGATTATTCTATGTGGAGTGATAAAATGAGGCATCACCTAACCTCACTCCACAAAAGCATATGGGATATTGTTGAGTATGGAGTGCAGGTACCAAAGAAGGGAGACAAAGATTACGACTCAGAGGAGGTCGAACAAATCCAACACTTCAACTCCCAAGCCACAACTATACTCCTCGCCTCTCTAAGTCGAGAGGAGTATAATAAGGTGCAAGGGTTGAAGAGTGCAAAGGAGATTTGGGACGTGCTAAAGACCGCGCACGAAGGAGACGAGGTGACCAAGATCACCAAGCGGGAGACGATCGAGGGGGAGCTCGGTCGCTTCCGACTTCGCCAAGGGGAGGAGCCACAAGACATGTACAACCGGCTCAAAACCTTGGTGAACCAAGTGCGCAACCTCGGGAGCAAAAAATGGGATGACCACAAAATGGTTAAGATTATTCTTAGATCACTTGTTTCCCTTAACCCTACTCAAGTTCAATTAATTCGTGGTAATCCTAGATATACACTAATGACTCCCGAGGAAGTAATAGGGAATTTTGTGAGCTTTGAGTTGATGATCAAAGGCTCAAAGAAAATCGTCGAGCTAGATAGCCCATCCACGTCCGAAGCACAACCGGTCGCATTCAAGGCAATGGAGGAGAGGAAGGAGGAGTCTACATCAAGTAGACAACCCATCGACGCCTCTAAGCTCGACAATGAGGAGATGGCGCTCATCATCAAGAGCTTCCGCCAAATCCTCAAGCAAAGGAGGGGGAAAGATTACAAGCCCCGCTCCAAGAAAGTTTGCTACAAGTGTGGTAAGCCCGGTCACTTCATTGCTAAATGTCCATTATCTAGTGATAGTGACAGGGGCGACGACAAGAAGGGGAGAAGAAAGGAGAAGAAGAGATACTACAAGAAGAAGGGCGGCGATGCCCATGTTTGCCGGGAATGGGACTCCGACGAGAGCTCCACCGACGAGGACGCCGCAAACATCGCCGTCACCAAGGGTCTTCTCTTCCCCAACGTCGACCACAAGTGCCTCATGGCAAAGGACGGCAAAAATAAGAAGGTGAAATCTAAATCCTCCACTAAATATGCATCCTCTAGTGATGAAGATAATGCTAGTGATGAGGAGGATAACTTGCGCATCCTTTTTGCCAACCTAAACATGCAACAAAAGGAAAAATTAAATGAATTAATTAGTGTTATTCATAAGAAGGATGAACTCTTGGACACCCAAGAGGACTTCCTAATTAAGGAAAATAAGAAGCATGTTAAGGTTAAAAATGCTTACGCTCTAGAAGTAGAAAAATGTGAAAAACTATCTAATGAGCTAAACACTTGCCATGATACTATTGTCAACCTTAGAAATGAGAATGCTAGTTTAATTGCTAAAGTTGATTCAAATGTTTGTGATGCTTCAATTCCCAATCTTAGAGATGATAATGTTAAATTACTTGCTAAGATTGAAGAATTAAATGATTCACTTGCTAGCCATAAGATTGAAAATGAAAAATTAATTGCTAAGGCTAAAGAATTAGATGTTTGCAATGCTTCCATTTCCAATCTTAGAGATAACAATGATATATTATGTGCTAAGATTGTTGAACTTAATTCTTGCAAACTCTCTACATCTACCACTGAGCATGTCACTATTTGCACTAGATGTAGAGATATTAACATTGATGCTATTCATGATCATATGGCTTTAATTAAACAACAAAATGATCATATAGCAAAATTGGATGCTAAAATTGCCGAGCATGACTTAGAAAATGAAAAGTTTAAATTTGCTAGAAGCATGCTCTATAGTGGGAGACGCCCTGGCATCAAGGATGGCATTGGCTTCCAAAAGGGAGACAATGTCAAACTTAATGCCCCTCCTAAAAGATTGTCTAACTTTGTTAAGGGCAAGGCTCCCATGCCTCAGGATAATGAGGGTTACATTTTGTACCCTGCCGGTTATCCCGAGAGCAAAATTAGGAGAATTCATTCTAGGAAGTCTCACTCTGGCCCTAATCATGCTTTTATGTATAAGGGTGAGACATCTAACTCTAGGCAATCAACCCGTGCAAAATTGCCTAAGAAGAAAACTCCTACTGCATCAAATGATCATGACATTTCATTTAAAACTTTTGATGCATCTTATGTTTTAACTAACAAATCCGGCAAGGTAGTTGCCAAGTATGTTGGGGGCAAACACAAGGGATCAAAGACTTGTGTTTGGGTACCCAAAGTTCTTGTATCTAATGCCAAAGGACCCAAAACCATTTGGGTACCTAAAATCAAGAACTAAACTTGTTTTGTAGGTTTATGCACCGGGGGCTCAAGTTGGATCATCGACAGTGGGTGCACAAACCACATGACAGGGGAGAAGATGTTCTCCTCCTATGAGAAAAACCAAGATCCCCAACGTGCGATTACATTCGGGGATGGAAATCAAGGTTTGGTCAAAGGATTGGGTAAAATTGCTATATCACCTGACCATTCCATTTCCAATGTTTTTCTAGTAGGTTCTTTAGACTATAACTTGCTTTCAGTTTCTCAATTATGTAAAATGGGCTACAACTGTCTTTTTACAGATACAGGTGTTACTGTCTTTAGAAGAAGTGATGATTCAATAGCATTTAAGGGAGTGTTAGAGGGTTAGCTATACTTAGTAGATTTTGATAGAGCTGAACTCGACACTTGCTTAATTGCTAAGACTACATGGGCTGGCTCTGGCATCACCGACTAGCACATGTTGGAATGAAGAATCTTCACAAACTTCTAAAGGGAGAACACATTTTGGGACTAACAAATGTTCATTTTGAGAAAGACAGGATTTGTAGCGCATGTCAGGCAGGGAAGCAAGTTGGTGTTCATCATCCACACAAGAACATCATGACGACTGACAGGCCACTCGAGCTCCTACACATGGACCTATTCGGCCCGGTAGCTTACATAAGCGTCGGCGGGAGTAAGTAATGTCTAGTTATTGTGGATGATTATTCTCGCTTCACTTGGGTGTTCTTTTTGCAGGAAAAATCTCATACCCAAGAGACCTTAAAGGGATTCTTGAGATGAGCTCAAAATGAGTTCGGCTTAAGGATCAAGAAAATAAGAAGCGACAACGGGACGGAGTTCAAGAACTCACAAATCGAAGGCTTCCTTGAGGAGGAGTGTGGGGGGACAGATATCCCCTGGGTCCACTGGAAGGATAAAAGACCTCACGAAAGGCCCAAGGGCCCAATAAATCGTAAGGTCATCCCTTCGTGGGCCTGGGGAGGAACGACCAGTGAAGCAGATTGACATAAGGCCGGATCGGTGCAAGCCCAGACGGCCCAATGACTTCGAGCAAGTAATCACAACAATGACCTGACCTTCCCGCGCTGGAACCCCGTACAACGGAACCAAGCGAGGATGGGTCGGCGGAACTATAGGAAGATAGACTCAATTGGTTCACTATCATTTAGGCGCATACTGTTATCATATCTGCATGTAATGCCCCACGGTCGAGTATATAAGGCTTATGCTATCATATCTGCATGTAATGCCCCACAGTCGAGTATATAAGGCCTAGGGGGCACCCCTTTAGAATGATCGAACTCACTACTCAGCCATCCACCTCAACTCTCTATGTTTCCCGCACTAGAGAGCTCCCTTGTAACCAGTCACATAAAGCATTCTCGCCAGGACGTAGGGTATTACGCATTTCAAAGCGGCCCGAACCTATAAACCATTGTCTATTGTTTCTCGTGCATCCGGCACGAACCATTGAGCTACAGTCGGTAACACCGTCCTACTCCTAAAAAACACCTTGAGGGGCAACCCCGGGTGTGCGGTCGGACCCAAAACACCGACAGCTGGCGCGCCAGGTAGGGGGAGTGTCGCCGATCTAAGCTAGCTCAATGGTCGTCACCTTTCAGCACAAGATCATCCTCCGCCTCGGATCTGTGTTCTGCTTCGAAACTATGTCATCTGTAGCGGATGAGGAAGGAACTTTACATCGCATCGCAGATCTGCCAAGGAGGAAGTCTCCTCCAACAACCTCCGAAAATATCAGGGTGAAGCAGGGAAAAGCGCAACCTCCATCGCTCCGAAAAAAGATCGCCTTCAGCAAGCCAGGAGCCGAGCGCCCGCTGACCCGGAGAATTCCACTGTCTACCTCTCCGACGAAAGAATGGACACAAATCGCAAGGTAGAAAGAAACAAATAAAACCGGGAGGAAGCAAGTTGTTCTTTCTATGCCTCTGCCCTCAAAGGAGAACAGAAAGAAGATCGCCATGACAGCTGCACCATTCTACCCCGACGTCCTCTTCATCGGGAGAGTGGAGTCACCCCCCGTCTCCGACGACGAGCCGACTGCACTCGGAGAGGAACCTCCTCAGCGGGAATCCCACCGACGAAGGAACCAACGCCGAAATATCCGGTGACATCACGAGGCCGGAGAGCGGGACCCGGAGCAGCCTATATCACGAGACGAGGTCTCAGAGATAGGAGAAACTCTGGAGGAACGTGTCTTCAGGGAACGAAGGAATTCCCGACGACGTGATCACCGACGGGCTCAGGAACAAGCCGAGCAGGAGGCAAGGCAACGTCAGGAAAATCCACTCTTCGGGCGCAACCTGAACCCCGACTTCGCCCGAGCCTTGAACACGCCGAGTGAAGTCGGAGGGGTGCTGGCTCGGATAGCTGATGGGCTCCCTCGAACTCCCGACGCCGAGGGCTATCGGCGACTGTTCACTCAGGCAGCCAATCACCTTCTACCTCTCGCTCACCCGCCGAACGATCTACGACATGCCATCAACAGTCGCCGGGATGCGCGGAGCTCCATCAATGCCTCGCGTGAACGACGACACGAGAACGAGATCCGCCGCTGGGAAGAGTACGACAGGGACCACGGCATCCCAGCCTAGAGTCAGACCACTAGGACTGAGTCGGCAACGGCTTTGACTGGCGGTACCACTCGGGGACGGTCGAGGCACCACGACAACCACTCCGCTCCCTAGGACAAACATCATCCCCGATGACAGGAGGACACGTGTGGAGTATCTGCACTCACTCCACGCCTCAGGGCCATTCAATGGCCTCCTAACTTCAAGGTATCCAATGTCGACAAATATGAACCTAAGCAGGATCCAGGAGGCTGGCTGGCCATCTACACCACCGCTGCTCGAGCTGCTGGGGCGACCGAGGACGTAATGACCGCATACTTACCCATTGTCCTCGGGCAAGACGCGCTGCAATGGCTCCGACATCTACCCCGACACTGCATCGACGACTGGAGCGACTTCAGTCGGCGCTTCACCGCCAACTTTCAGTCCCTCTCCGACAAACCGGCGCAACCATGGGACCTCAAATCCATCAAGCGTCGGGGGGACGAAACTCTCCGGTTGTACCTCAAAAGGTTCCAGACCATGAGAAATCGTATCCCCGAGGTCACGGAGGCGGCAGTGATTGAGGACTTCTACAGAGGATCCAACGACTCGGCCTTCGTTCGCACCATATTACAGAAGGCGCCGACTACCTCCGAGCAACTGTTCCGGGAAGCCGACCTCTACATCACCGCCGACGAGTGAGCTCAGGACCTCATCGGAGGAGCGAAGCCTGCACCAACAGCACCACGACACGATACGAACCAGCAGCCCGACAAACGCTGGGAGAAGAGGCCTCACGAAGAAGTTCACGCCGCCGGACCACCCACCTCTCGCGCCTAGGGAGGACCTCGAGGAGGCGAACGCACGCTGGACGACATCCTCGACGCTCAGTGCCCATACCACAAAGACATGCGCCACACCCTTCGGAACTGCAGAGACTTCAATCACTCCGTCAGGCACGGCCGACCCTTCCAACCTCTACCTCCTCCTCCACCGCGGGGAGGACCAGGAGAACCGAGACAACCCCAGCAACAGGAGGAGGGAGGAGGTGGAGCCTTCCTGCGCGTCGACAGAGAGGTCAACGTCATCTTCGGTGGACACGGATCGCAGGAGAACAAAAGACAACAAAAGCTCAACGATCGCCAAATACTGGTGGCGACCACCGGTCCTCCTGCTCCGTACCGATGGTCGGAGCACCCGATCACCTTCACTCGAGCAGATCAGTGGCTCAACTTCGACCACCCAGGCAAATACCCGCTCCTCATCGATCCGGTGATCCGAGAGAGCAGGGTGAAGAAGGTATTAGTGGACGGGGGGAGCAGCATCAATGTCACCTTCCCCCAGACACTCCAAGGCTTGGGAGTTCACCTCAAAGAGCTCCACGAGTCAGATACTCCTTTCTTCGGCATCATGCCGACTGAAGGAAAATACCCGCTGGGCCACATCTACATGCCAGTCACCTTCGGAACTCTGGAGAACTACAGAACCGAGTTCCTAAGGTTCGAAGTGGCAAACTTCGACTGTGGGTACAACGCCATCATCTGGAGGCCTGGATTGGCGAAATTCATGGCCATTCCACATTACACATACATGATATTAAAGATGCCAGGGCCGCAAGGGATCATAACTGTGCGTGCTAACTTCCAAGGCGCCGCAGAATGTTTCCGAGTGGCCATCCAGGCGGCCCTCACCACCAAACCATCGGCGACTTCTTCTGTGCAGGCAAACTCTAAGCCTGAGGAAGACCTCGCAGTGCCTGCGAATGAAGCTCAAGCCGCAACCTCTATGCGGCCGACTGAAGAAACTAAAAGGATCAACCTCGGGTTCGCTGATGAACGCAAGACCGCCATCATCAGCTCCATCCTGGACGACAAATAGGAAAGCGCGCTCGTCCAGTTCCTGCAAGATAACCGAGACGTATTCGCATGGCAACCTGCGGATATGCCGGGAGTCTCGAGAGAACTGGCCGAGCACAAACTGAAGGTCTACCCCCAGGCGAGGCCTATTTGGCAAAAGTTACATCATTTCATGCCCGACAAAAGAGAGGCCATTCGCGCTGAGCTGGCTCGCTTGGTCGCGGCTGGATTTATTAGAGAGGTGTTACATCCCGAGTGGTTAGCCAATCCTGTTCTTGTACTCAAAAAGAATAAAGTGGATTAGCGCATGTGCCTCGACTATACGGATCTCGACAAACACTGTCCAAAGGGTCCCTTCGGGCTCCCTAGGATAGACCAGGTTGTAGATTCCACCGCTGGAAGTTCTGTGCTGTCCTTCTTGGATTGCTACTCTGGGTATCACCAGATTAGCCTGGCGAAAGAAGATGAGGAAAAAACAGCGTTCATCACTCCATTCGGTGCTTTCTTCTATACGTCCATGCCATTCGGCCTCAAAAACGCTGGAGCAACTTATCAGAGAGCTATTCAAACATGCTTAGCCGATCACTGGGGCAAGCGTGTGGAAGCTAATGTGGACGATGTGGTAATCAAAACAGAAAATTCGGAAAATTTCATTGAAGATTTACAGGTGGTTTTCAACAGTCTACGACGATATCGATGGAAGCTTAATCCCGAAAAATGTGTCTTCGGGGTACCAGCAGGAAAGTTACTCGGGTTTATTGTCAGCCACCGGGGAATTGAAGCTAATCCAGAAAAGATCGAAGCTATCATGAAGATGGAGGCACCGCGGTCACAAAAGAAAGTTCAAAGACTAACCGGATGTATGGCAGCCTTGAGCAGATTCATATCCAGGCTGGGAGAAAAAGGCTTACCATTTTATAAGTTACTCAAGAAGGTGGACAAGTTTCAGTGGACTTCAGAAGCACAGGAAGCCCTAGACGCATTGAAAAAGTTCTTGACAACACCACCAGTGCTGAAACCGCCAGGATGGGCCACGTCGACTCAACCAGCTGAAGATTTGTTGTTGTATATCTCTTGCACGACTCACGTGGTGAGCACCGCGTTGGTAGTCGAGCGAGCGGAAGAAGGACATGCCTACCCAGTGCAACATTCTGTTTATTTCATCAGTGAAGTTCTGGGTCCCTCGAAGAAAAAATATCCTCAAGTTCAAAAGCTATTATATGCAGTACTTCTAACTGCACGCAAACTACGTCACTACTTCGACGACCACAAAGTCATAGTAGTCACTGGTTTTCCGATAGGGGATATTCTTCACAACAAAGAAGCCATTGGCAGAATAGCCAAGTGGGCTTGCGAGCTGGGATCTCATGACATTGAATTTCGACCTCGCACTGCCATCAAAACTCAAGCACTGGTTGATTTCGTATCAGAGTGGACTGAACAACAAGTACCAGATAACCCAGAAACTGCAGAAGTATGACGAATGTATTTTGATGGCTCGTTAAAGTTGCAGGGAGCAGGCGCGGGGATCCTCTTTACCGCACCTGGAGGCGAGCACCTCAGATATGCCCTTCAGTTGTTATTTCCAGCCTCTAACAATGCAGCGGAATATGAAGCTCTGATTCATGGACTGAACATTGCTATATCACTGGGCATCAAGAGACTGATGGTATATGGAGATTCTCTGGTAGTCATAAGCCAGATAAACAAAGAATGGGATTGTTCGAGCGATTCAATGGGAAAATACTGCACTGTCGTCCGGAAACTAGAAGATAAATTTGAAGGTCTGGAATTTCACCATGTAGAGAGAGATCGAAACACGGCAGCTGATGTATTGTCCAAGCTAGGATCCAGTCGAATTCAGGTCCCACCTGGAGTCTTTGTTCAAGAAATACCACACCCAAGCATCTCACTGGATCAGGCAGAAGAATGTAATACCTTGAGCCAGCTAGAGTCAGATTCCGATGACTGGAGAAAGCTGATCATCAGATATATAAAAAAAATGAAGAGGAACCAGATGACAAAAATGCAGCCGAGCGCATTGCTAGACAGTCAGCTCACTACACACTCATTGGGGAAACACTATACAGAAGAGGCGCATCGGGCGTCCTCATGAAATGCATTCTCTCATCTACTGGAAAGCAACTTCTGGATGAGGTCCATGCTGGGCAATGTAGAATACACGCAGCATCCAGGACACTAGTCGGGAAAGTCTTCAGGTCGGGATTCTACTGGCCAACAGCAAAAAGTGATGCAGCCGAGTTAGTTCAGAGGTGCGAAGCCTACCAGTACTTGTCAAAACAACAGCATCTACCAGCGCAGCAACTGCAGACCATACTAGTAACCTGGCCATTCGCATGCTGGGGACTGGATATGATTGGACCTTTCAAGAAAGCTCAAGGAGGATACACTCATATACTGGTAGCAATCGACAAATTCACTAAATGGATAGAGTTCAAACCCATTGCTTCTTTAACTTCAGCTAAGGCTGTAGAATTCATACAAGACATAATATTCAGATTCGGAATACCAAATAGTATCATAACTGACCTGGGAACCAACTTCACAAGTTCAGAGTTCTTCCATTTCTGCGAACAAAAGAGCATTCAGATCAAATATGCTTCGGTGGCACACCCAAGAGCCAACGGGCAGGTTGAAAGAGCTAACGGGATGATATTGGAGACACTCAGGAAAAAAGTCTTCGATAAAAATGAAAAGTTCGCAGGAAAGTGGATAAGGGAGTTGCCCTACGTCGTTTGGAGCCTAAGAACTCAACGTAGTCGAGCTCTGCATGGAAATACTCCTTTCTTCATGGTCTATGGTTCAGAGGCAGTACTACCTGCTAATCCCAAGTTTGGAGCGCCAAGGTTGATCTTTGAAAACATAGCAGAAGCCGAGGCTACTAGGCTGGAGGATGTTGATGTACACGAAGAAGAACGGCTGAACACGGTAATTCAATCAGCACGGTACCAACAAACTCTGAGGCGCTATCACGATAAGACCATGCGACATCGATCCTTCGCAGTAGGAGATCTCGTCCTCTGCCGAATTCTAACGGGGGAGAGACGGCACAAGTTGTCACCTCTATGGGAAGGACCATTCATAGTAGCAGAAGTCACTCGGTCGGGATCATATCGCCTCACTCAGATGGACGGCACGGAAATTGGGAACTCATGGAACATAGAACACCTCAGGAAGTTTTACCCCTAGCTGTATTTCAAAAGCTATTGGGATGGCAATGTACTCTGTAAACTAGGAAATATATCATCAATAGAAAGGCTTCAACAGCGCTCAAATTATTCATTGTCGACCTGCATTCTTACTTAACTCAGGGTGACCACTATACCCTACTAACGGAGCAATCAGCTTAAGTCGGCAATGACTTAAGACGGTGCAACATGCTCGCGCGTACTTAACTCAGGGTGACCACTATACCCTACTAACGGAGCAATCAGCTTAAGTCGGCGATGACTTAAGACAGTGCAACATGCTCGCGCATACTTAACTCAAGGTGACCACTATACCCTACTAACGGAGCAATCGGCTTAAGTCGGCGATGACTTAAGACGGAGCAACATGCTCGCATTTACTTAACTCGGGGTGACCACTATACCCTACTAACGGAGCAATCAGCACACTCGGCGCAGCACACTCGGCGCGCATATGGTTACTCATCCAGGGGCGGCCTCTATGTCCCATGAAGAAGTCTCGAAACCATCACGCTGCATTTTACTTCTACAAATGTAGATACTGCTGAATTCTAAACAATAGGAGAACAATAGTAGCATTCAATACTAAGAAAGTTTCCTCTAACAAAATATCCGAGCGCGTTAACCACGCGCTCAAAGCATGCAATGTTTTTCTATTTTGCAACATTCTTCTTAGGAGCAACCGATGAAGAAGGGCGACTTGAGGAATCAGGAGCAGCGTTCACATCAGCCCTTATGTCGTCGGGGACAACCACACCAGGTCTCCTCATCAAGATCCGCCCTGCGCGAATGGCTTTCTCCATAGCTCTGTCGCGCTGGGCCCTCAAAGTAGCGGAAGTTTCTTCAGCAACCTTGACAGCCAACTGAGCGGTCTCTAGCTCCTGGGCGACGGATTTCTTGGAAGCACGCAGTTCCTTGATGACAGCATCTTTAGCCGATATCAACTGCCTAAGGCGAATCACGTCATCCAAGGATTCCTGTAGCTTATAACGATGATTGTCTAACTCCTCCCTGGTGAAGCGATGACTCCTCTCTAAGATGGTCAACAAGTTGCTGGAGTCACGGTATAGCCTGTCAAGATTGTCACGAGAAGTAACAAGGGCACGTCTTTCTTCCTGCAAAACAAGAATCAGCTTCTTCAAACGTCAAGCAAGCAATAAGAACACAGCAAAACAAAGCCCAGATTCACAGGTCACCTTTTCAGAATCGAGCTGAGCGCGGAGAGTAGAGTTCAGCATGTTAGCATCATTCAGAGAAGCAGAAACCTAGGCCAGCTCAGTTTGACTTTGGGAATACTTTTCCTCAAGATCAGAGCACCGCCGGACCAGTTCAGCCTGACTTTGAGAATGTTTTTCTTCAAGAACAGAATATTGCCGAGCCATATCTGGCGAGAAACAGTCAAGCAAAAGGGTTAAAGTAAGAAGCAGTTTAATAAAGTAGCCAAAAGGAAGCAGAAGAGCACTAACCAGCATTCGCCGCCTCTAAGTCAGAAACACGCTGCTGAAGCAGCACCAGATTCCAACGCGCCAGAGACAAAGCTCCTTGTGGAACAGAAGCACCCTGCAACTTCAGCTGACTAGCCATCCCGTCCACCAATGCCTGACATTAAGAACAGATGAGTATAATAACAGCAGTCTATCCGGTGTAAAAGTCAGACTAGGATAAACCACAATACCTGGAGGTTGGAGAAGAATGAGGGGACCCCCAAATCGTGAGAGATCAACTGATGGCTCGGCGAAGGATCACCACCCGGAGCAACTTGCAACGAATCAGCAGGAACCAATTCAGTGGCATCAACAGAACCCAAAACTTTGTCGTCGGGTACACTGGCCTCTAAAGCGACTCCTTTACCAAAGGCTTGGGCTATCACCATGCAACCAGAGTGTGGAGGAGAAGACCCTACGTGAACATCCATGGAAGTGCAAGAGGGAGAACCCGCTCGGACACCCTCGGGGGCTGGGTCATAGTTTGCGCTACCCATTCGAGCCAGATCGTCTCCGGCAACACCCTCGAGGCTGGGTCGCAGCTTGCGCTACCCATCCGAGCCGAATCATCCCCGGCAACACCCTCGGGGGCTGGGTGAGCGCCAACACCATCCTTGAGGGCCAAGTTCTCTGCAGCAGCCACCTCTAAGGCTGAAGGTCCCTCAGTCACTTCCATGTGAGCAGGGCAATCCAAGTCAGCTTCCTGACCCTCAAGACCGCGCTCCAAGGTCGATGAGGCGCGGGACGCTGCTCGAGATGACCCCAACCCGGCGTCGAGCACATCAACACAAACATGCATCGCGCCACCATCTGCCGGCTCTGATAACAGATCTTCTGGAACCATGTCTTCAAGAGTTTGATCAAAGTTCGCCAGAGATAATTCTTGCAGACTAATGAGGGCAGACAAGGTAGGAGAAGGAACACCACTACTTTCCCCACTAGCTACGTAACACCAGTTGTTCTTCCGAATCAAAGGGATTTCGTCCTCTTCTTCATCATCCCCATCAACAACACGGACAGCACACCCATTGGGGTCAGCGTCAGACGGGTCACACCCATTGGGATCAGCGTCAGTAAATTCAGGCACGGGCACTTCCTCAGCAGCAGGAGCAGAAGGACCAGCATCCCGATCCAAGCTAGACACTCGCCGAAGACGTCTCTTCTTCTTTTTCTGCCCATCAGCAGGAGAAACGGGCTGATTGGATCGGCAAGGGCGCTTCGAGCGAACATTGTCAGGCCTCTGAATATCCAAGGCTTTACCAGTTTCCGGGAGAGGCGCCACCACCAATGTTCCAGCAGGAGCGGCATCAGAAGAATCCTCGGCTAACATATCAAGCATGACACTTATCTCTGCATCACTGGGATCCAAAGGCACCTCAAAGTGAACCTACCGTTCATCATCAGGAATTTCTTCAAGCGAAGCAACCAAAGCACTAACTTCTTCGGTAGAGGGTCGCACTCTAAGGCCCAAACCGCCATCACTAGCAGGAGGATTTGACACGAAATGAGTAAAGACCTTGGAAGGAGGCAGGTTCCAGGCCGAGTATGCAACAGGGGCACCAACATTTGATACCTTGCCTCTGAGTATCATTTCGAGCCGGCTCACCAAGCCCACAGCAGGAATTCTTCTGTTGGTGACCCGGGTGGAGTCAGCTAGGCCACGGTACAGATAGGCCGGGTATGCCCTGTCCTTCAATGGTTGAATATTCTTGAAGACAAAGTCAGCAACCACAGCCTCTGCAGTCAGACCCCTCTCCTTCAACAATCCAACTTCAGCTAGCAGAACCCCTGCCTCAGCCACATCCTGGTCTGTGGGGGATTCGGTCCAGCTCGGAGTGCGAACATCCGGCTGTCTCCCTGGCCGTGGGGGGAGAGAATTTCCGTGATTTTCAACGATAAACCACTCCAAGCGCCATCCTTTGATGCTGTCCTTGAGGGGGATGTCGAGATAATCAGTCTTCCTTCCACGGCGCATCTCCAAGCTCGTGCCCCCACCAACTGATGCTGTCCTCCGGCCATCCCAGGGCGACAATGATACAAATATTTCCACAGTCCAAAGTGTGACAGGATGCCAAGAAAAGCCTCACATAAATGAACAAAGATGGAGATTTGCAGAATGGAATTGGGGTTCAGATGGGTCAGATTCAAGCGATAGAAATCAAGAAGACCGCGGAAAAAGGGGGAAATCGGAAGAGCAAGACCGCGGAGAAGAAAAGGAACATAAACAACGGATTCGTGGGTGTCCTCTGTTGGAACAGTGACCCTGTGGCAAATCCGCCAAGAACAGAGCTCCTTCGGAGGAAGAACTCCGATGGACACGAGATGGAGAAGGTCAGACTCAGAAACAACAGACATATGGTTACCTGCGAAAGGCAACTGGTTGTTGGGATCGATGGGGGGAATGACAGCAACGGATGAACTTGATGCTTTCCGCTTGGGCGCCATCTCAATCTTGCTGGCGAGCGGTGCGGAAGCAGTATCGCACGAGCGCAAAGAAGGCTTAGATACAGAAAAGCAAGAACTAGGGCACGGAAAGCAGAGGCGCGCAACAATGCAGTACATATGGGGTTTTCCCAGGCCAGATTGAAAGGGAAATGTGCCCTTGGGCCATTTTTAAGTATTTTGGTGATTGAGTGCCAACTCAAGTGCTTAAATGTGAATTTATGCAATGGATGAATAAAGTGCAAATCAAGAGCAAAGGTATGTTTCTAAGTCTTAGTACATTGGTTTGGTGTACTAATATACTTGTCTAAGTATTGGAAACAGGAAGAAAAAGAAAAGAAAAGAGGTGGCTGTGTACAGCCAAGGGGCTGTTTCGGTCTGGGGCACCGGACTGTCCGGTGGTGCACCGGACAGTGTCCGGTGCGCCAGGCTGCCTCGGCCGAAGTGGCCACTCTCGGGAATTCGCCGACGGCGTACGGCTAAAATTCACCGGACTGTCCGGTGTGCACCGGACTGTCCGGTGAGCCAACGGTCGGCTGGGCCAACGGTCGGCCGCGGATTCTGCGCGCGACACGTGGCCAAGCCAACGGTCGGAAGGAGGCACCGGACTGTCCGGTGTGCACCGGACTGTCCGGTGCGCCAGATCTGCAACAGACAGCAACGGTCGGGTGCGCTGTTTATGGAAATAAATTGGGCACCGGACAGTGTCCGGTGTGCACCGGACTGTCCGGTGCGCCCGACGACAGAAGGCAAGGATAGCCTTCCAGATGTGTTCTCAACGGCTCCTAGCTGCCTTGGGGCTATAAAAGGGACCCCTAGGCGCATGGAGGAGGACACCAAGCATTCCTACAACCTTTCTAAGCACCAAGACATTGATCTAGCGCATTCGATTCATTGTGATAGCATATAGAGCTCTTGTGGAGTTGTGTACTCTTTGAGTTGTGTTGCGAGCTCTTATTGCTGCTTGTGTGCGTGTTGCTCTGATCTTTTGAAGTCTTGTGTGCGTTGCTCATTCCCTCCCTTACTCCGTGCTTCTTTGTGAATCTTAAGTGTAAGGGCGAGAGACTCCAACTTGTGGAGATTCCTCGCAAGTGGGATAAAGATAAGCAAGGCAAAAACACCGTGGTATTCAAGTGGGTCTTTGGACCGCTTGAGAGGGGTTGATTGCAACCCTCGTCCGTTGGGACGCCACAACGTGGAAGTAGGCAAGGTTTGTACTTGGCCGAACCACGGGATAAATCTCTGTGTCTTCTCTGTGATTGTCATATTGTGCAAGATCTCCTCCTTAGCCACTTGGCAATTATTGTGCTAACTCTTAACAAGTTTTTGTGGCTATAAGATAAGTTTTTACAGGATCACCTATTCACCCCCCCCCTCTAGGTGCTCTCAATTGGTATCGGAGCCGTTCTCTTCACAAAGGGACTTACCGCCCGAAGAGATGGATCCTAAGGGGAAGGGAATCGTGATCAACGACAAAGAGAAGGAATCTTTCGTCAACGAGCCAAAAGACGACAAGCCTACCGACTCCGGCTCGGGGCATAGACGGAAGGAAGGGAAGAAGAAGAAGACAAGGCGCATCAAGGAGATCATCTACTACGACGATAGTGATGAGTCTACTTCTTCCCAAAAGGATGATGACAACGACTACAAAAAGACGGTCAATTCGAACTTTTCATTTGATTATTCTCGTATTCAACATAGTTCGAATTCGCATTTGCTTTCCATTCCTCTTGGCAAACCTCCACACTTCGATGGGGAGGACTACGGATTTTGGAGTCACAAAATGCGTAGTCACTTATTCTCTCTCCATCCAAGCATATGGGAGATTGTGGAGAATGGAATGAAATTTGATAGCTCGGATAGCCCTATGCTTATAAATGAACAAATTCATAGAAATGCACAAGCTACTACTGTCCTCTTAGCTTCTTTGTGCAGGGAAGAGTACAATAAGGTGAGCGGCTTGGACAATGCCAAGCAGATATGGGACACCCTCAAGATCTCTCACGAGGGGAACGACATCACCATGCTCACCAAGATGGAGTTGGTGGAGGGCGAGCTTGGACGATTCGCCATGATAAGGGGAGAGGAGCCAACTCAAACTTACAACCGGCTCAAGACCCTTATCAACAAAATAAGGAGCTACGGGAGCACGCGTTGGACGGATCACGACGTAGTCCGCCTAATGCTCAGGTCATTTACCGTTCTTGATCCTCATCTCGTGAACAATATTCGTGAGAATCCCAGGTACACGATGATGACGCCCGAGGAAGTACTTGGAAAATTTGTGAGCGGGCGGATGATGATCAAGGAGGCAAGATATGTCGACGACGCGTTGAACGGTCCACTCCACGAGCCTCAACCCATTGCTCTAAAGGCAACGAGGAGCAAGGAGTCGCTACCTAGCAAGGTGGCGCAAGTTGAGGCGGCCGGGCTCAATGATGAAGAGATGGCTCTCATCATCAAGAGAATCAAGACGGCGCTAAAAGGTCGAAAGGGACAGCCAAGCAAGGCCAAGACCAAGGGAAAGCGATCATGCTTCAAATGCGGTAAGCTTGGTCATTTTATTGCTAACTGTCCCGAAAATGATAGTGACCAGGAGCAAGAAAAAAATGGGAAGAGAGAAAACAAGAAGGTTTACAAGAAGGCCAAAGGCGAAGCACACCTTGGAAAGGAGTGGGATTCGGATTGCTCTTCGTCCGACTCCGACGACGAAGGACTCGCCGCCACTGCCTTCAACAAATCGGCTCTCTTCCCCAACGAGCATCACACTTGCCTCATGGCAAGGGAAAAGAAGGTAATCACTCGTAATGATAATACTTATGATTCTTCTAGTGATAATGAATCTAGTGAGGATGAAATTGATTACTCTAGTTTATTCAAGGGATTGGATAGAACTAAGATAGCTAAGATTAATGAGTTGATTGATGCCTTAAATGAAAAGGATAGAATCTTAGAGAAACAAGAAGACCTTTTATATGAAGAACATGATAAATTTGTTAGTGCACAAAATTCACTTGCCTTAGAAGTTGAAAGAAATGGAATACTTTCTGGTGAACTTTCTACTTGTAATGAAACCATTTCTTCTTTAAAAGGTGAAATTAATGTTTTAACTGCTAAACTAGAAGTAGCAAGTAACTCTTGTGTTGAAAATATTACAATTTGCACTAGGTGTAAGGATTTTGATGTTAATGCTTGTAGTGAACACTTAGTTTCAATTTCAAAACTAAATGATGAAGTGGCTAGTCTTAATGCTCAACTTAAGACTAGCAAGAGTGAAGTTGATAAAATAAAATTTGCAAGGGATGCCTACACGGTTGGTAGACACCCCTCAATTAAGGATGGTCTTGGCTTCAAGAGAGAGGCCAAGAACTTAACAAGCCATAAGGCTCCCATCTTCGTCAAGGAGAAAGGGAAGGCCCCTATGGCTAATAGTGCTAAAAGGAACCATGCTTTCTTGTACCATGATAGGAGACATGCTAGAAATGCTTATAATGATTTTGATTCACATGTTTATGATTCTCATGCCATATTTGCTTCTAGTTCTTCATATAAGCATGATAGAGATATGTGTAGGAGAAATATTGTGCATATGCCTAGGAGAAATTTTGCTCATGTTCCTAGAAAAGTTGTGAACAAACCTTCTACCATTTATTATGCTTGCAATGCTCCCTTTGCTATTTGTAGAAAGGGTAAGAAGGTAATTGCTAGGAAGTTAGGGGCAAAATGCAAGGGAGACAAAACTTGCATTTGGGTCCCTAAGGAAATTTGCACTAACCTTGTAGGACCCAACAAGAGTTGGGTACCTAAGTCCCAAGCCTAAATTTGCCTTGCATGTTTATGCATCCGGGGGATCAAGCTGGATTATCGACAGCGGATGCACAAACCATATGACGGGGGAGAAGAAGATGTTCACTTCCTACGTTAAGAATAAAGATTCCCAGGATTCAAAGGGATCATCCCGTCGACCAAATTCTGGGTGATATTAGCAAGGGAGTAACTACTCGATCTAGATTAGTTAATTTTTGTGAGCATTACTCTTTTGTCTCTTCTATTGAGCCTTTCAGGGTAGAGGAGGCCTTGCTAGATCAGGATTGGGTATTGGCCATGCAGGAGGAGCTCAACAACTTCAAGCGCAATGAAGTTTGGACACTGGTGCCTCGTCCGAAGCAAAATGTTGTGGGAACCAAGTGGGTGTTCCGCAACAAACAGGACGAGCACGGGGTGGTGACGAGGAACAAGGCTCGACTTGTGGCAAAAGGTTATGCCCAAGTCGCAGGTTTGGACTTTGAGGAGACTTTCGCTCCTGTGGCTAGGCTAGAGTCCATTCGTATCTTGCTAGCATATGCCGCTCACCATTCTTTCAGGTTGTACCAAATGGATGTGAAGAGCATTTTCCTCAACGGGCCAATCAAGGAGGAGGTGTACGTGGAGCAACCCCCTGGCTTCGAGGATGAACGGTATCCCGACCACGTGTGTAAGCTCTCTAAGGCGCTCTATGGACTTAAGCAAGCCCCAAGAGCATGGTATGAATGCCTTAGAGACTTTTTACTTGCTAATGCTTTCAAGGTTGGGAAAGCCGATCCAACTCTTTTCACTAAAACATGTGATGGTGATTTGTTTGTGTGCCAAATTTATGTCGATGACATAATATTTGGTTCTACTAACCAAAAGTCTTGTGAAGAGTTTAGCAGGGTGATGACGCAGAAATTCGAGATGTCAATGATGGGCGAGTTGAACTACTTCCTTGGGTTCCAAGTGAAGCAACTCAAGGATGGCACCTTCATCTCCCAAACGAAGTACACGCAGGACTTACTAAAGCGGTTTGGGATGAAGGACGCCAAGCCCGCAAAGACGCCGATGGGAACCGACGGACACACCGACCTCAACAAAGGAGGTAAGTCCGTTGATCAAAAAGCATACCGGTCAATGATAGGTTCTTTGCTTTACTTATGTGCTAGTAGACCGGATATTATGCTTAGCGTATGCATGTGTGCTAGATTTCAATCCGATCCTAAGGAGTGTCACTTAGTGGCGGTGAAGCGGATTCTTAGATATTTAGTTGCTACGCCTTGCTTCGGGCTCTGGTATCCAAAGGGGTCTACCTTTGACTTAGTTGGATACTCAGACTCCGACTATGCTGGATGTAAGGTCGATAGGAAGAGTACATCGGGGACGTGCCAATTCTTAGGAAGGTCCCTGGTGTCATGGAATTCTAAGAAACAAACTTCCGTTGCCCTATCCACCGCTGAGGCCGAGTATGTTGCCGCAGGACAGTGTTGCGCGCAACTACTTTGGATGAGGCAAACCCTCAGGGACTTTGGCTACAATCTGAGCAAAGTCCCACTCCTATGTGACAATGAGAGTGCTATCCGCATGGCGGAGAATCCTGTTGAGCACAGCCGCACAAAGCACATAGACATCCGGCATCACTTTTTGAGAGACCACCAGCAAAAGGGAGATATCGAAGTGTTTCATGTTAGCACCGAGAACCAGCTAGCCGATATCTTCACTAAGCCTCTAGATGAGAAGACCTTTTGCAGGTTGCGTAGTGAGCTAAATGTCTTAGATTCGCGGAACCTGGATTGAATTGTAGCATACATGTACTTATGCTTTTGATCATGTTCCTTTTTGCATTTTGTTGCTTATTGTGGTGCTCAAGTTGTACAAACACTCCCTGGACCTCACAAGTCCATTGCAAAGTGATGCACATGTTTAGGGGGAGATGTGTTACAACTTGATCCTTTGAGACTAACCATATGCTTGAGTTTGCTTGATCTAGTCTCGAAGGAGAATTGAAAGGGAAAAGGTGGACTTGGACCATGAAAGACTTCCACTGCACTCCGATGAGAGGGTAATTACTTCCAAGTTCATCTCATGAACTCTTATTGCCATTTGCTCTTAATTGAAAATTTTGGTGAGGCAATGGGGTTCCAGGGCCAAGATTGATCCCGTTTTGGTGCTTGATGCCAAAGGGGGAGAAAATAAAGGCCAAAGCAATAAATGGATCAGCTACCACTTGAGAAATTTTGAAAAAGTATAATAGAGCTTTTGGTTTGTCAAAACTCTTGTATTGTCTTGTATTGTCTCTTTTGTCAAAAGTTGGCTTCTTGTCAAAAGTTGGCTTCTTGTGGGGAGAAATGTTGATTATGGGAAAAAGGGGGAGTTTTTGAAATCCGTGGTCAAATTTCTTTGGAATGACTCTCTTTATGCTTCAACATGTGTGTTTGACTTAGAGATAGAGATTTGAGTTTGATTTGCAAAAACAAACCAAGTGGTGGCAAAGGATGATCCATATATGCCAAAATTGAATAAAACTCAAAGTTAGTTTTTATTTGAAGTGATTTTGCACTTGTTCTAGTTGCTTTATGTTGTGTTGGCATAAATCACCAAAAAGGGGGAGATTGAAAGGGAAATGTGCCCTTGGGCCATTTTTAAGTATTTTGGTGATTGAGTGCCAACTCAAGTGCTTAAATGTGAATTTATGCAATGGATGAATAAAGTGCAAATCAAGAGCAAAGGTATGTTTCTAAGTCTTAGTACATTGGTTTGGTGTACTAATATACTTGTCTAAGTATTGGAAACAGGAAGAAAAAGAAAAGAAAAGAGGTGGCTGTGTACAGCCAAGGGGCTGTTTCGGTCTGGGGCACCGGACTGTCCGGTGGTGCACCGGACAGTGTCCGGTGCACCAGGCTGCCTCGGCCGAAGTGGCCACTCTCGGGAATTCGCCGACGGCGTACGGCTAAAATTCACCGGACTGTCCGGTGTGCACCGGACTGTCCGGTGAGCCAACGGTCGGTTGGGCCAACGGTCGGCCGCGGATTCTGCGCGCGACACGTGGCCAAGCCAACGGTCGGAAGGAGGCACCGGACTGTCCGGTGTGCACCGGACTGTCCGGTGCGCCAGATCTGCAACAGACAGCAACGGTCGGGTGCGCTGTTTATGGAAATAAATCGGGCACCGGACAGTGTCCGGTGTGCACCGGACTGTCCGGTGCGCCCGACGACAGAAGGCAAGGATAGCCTTCCAGATGTGTTCTCAACGGCTCCTAGCTGCCTTGGGGCTATAAAAGGGACCCCTAGGCGCATGGAGGAGGACACCAAGCATTCCTACAACCTTTCTAAGCACCAAGACATTGATCTAGCGCATTCGATTCATTGTGATAGCATATAGAGCTCTTGTGGAGTTGTGTACTCTTTGAGTTGTGTTGCGAGCTCTTATTGCTGCTTGTGTGCGTGTTGCTCTGATCTTTTGAAGTCTTGTGTGCGTTGCTCATTCCCTCCCTTACTCCGTGCTTCTTTGTGAATCTTAAGTGTAAGGGCGAGAGACTCCAACTTGTGGAGATTCCTCGCAAGTGGGATAAAGATAAGCAAGGCAAAAACACCGTGGTATTCAAGTGGGTCTTTGGACCGCTTGAGAGGGGTTGATTGCAACCCTCGTCCGTTGGGACGCCACAACGTGGAAGTAGGCAAGGTTTGTACTTGGCCGAACCACGGGATAAATCTCTGTGTCTTCTCTGTGATTGTCATATTGTGCAAGATCTCCTCCTTAGCCACTTGGCAATTATTGTGCTAACTCTTAACAAGTTTTTGTGGCTATAAGATAAGTTTTTACAGGATCACCTATTCACCCCCCCTCTAGGTGCTCTCACAGATACCGTTTCCAAAAAGCGCCCAGTCATCACCCGGGGGTTATTTCTAAAACGCTGACGTGCCATGTCATCACTCGGCCGTTATTTCCAAAACGGCTGACGCGGCCCGTTCTAACTCGGCTGTTACCTCTAAAACACCGACGTCACCATCAGTCACTCGGCTGTTACCTCTAAAACGTCGACGTCACAATCAGTCATTCGGTCGTTACCTCTAAAACACCGACGTCACCATCAGTCACTCGGCTGTTACCTCTAAAAACGCCGACGTTGCCATCAGTCACTCGGTGGTTACCTCTATAACGCTGATATCACCAGTAACCACTCGGTCGTTAATTCTAAAAACACCGATGTGGCCCTGCCATCATTCAGACACTACTTCAGAAGCGCCAATGTTGTCAATAATAACTCGCCGTCACCCCAAAAGGTGACAATGTGACCCCGAGTGACTCGGCCACTACCTCCGAGGCACCAACGTCGCAGCAATCGTCAACTGACCGGGAGGCAAAGTAATTAACACAGGAGGAGACGAAATCATTCTTCATAAAAGGGAAGCTACAGAATTTACAAATCAACTCGTTATGAGTTGATGACCTCCCTACTACTACATTACACTTCACTACTCTATACTACTAACTACTACTACATTATTTCATTATACTACTTCTAATCTATACTAACATTTAAAAAAATCAGTGGCATCTAGCCACTGGCCTTGTTGCTGCCCTTGCTGCTGCCCTTGCTGCCGCTGCCATTGCCGCCCTTGCTGCCGCCGTCACCGCCCCTGCCGCTGTCGCTGCCGCCACTACCGTCGCCTCCGTCGTCGTCGTCATCACCGCCATCGCCGCCGCTGCCCTCCTCGAACGAGTCCGAGGAGTACTCCGACTCATCCGAGCCTTCGAGCCCAGAGCGCTCGACGGCGCGGATGTAGGTCCAGACCTCCACGGCAATCCCCTGGGAGTCGTCTGAATCATCAGACGACGCCGGGGGAGAGACGAGAGCCAAAGATCCTTCGGACTCGGAGGAGAACTCCTCCTCCGAGTACTCCGAGTCGCCGAAGTCCTCCGAAGGAGGAGTCGACTCATGTTTGTGCTTGTCACCAGAGCGAGGAGAAGAACCGCTACCTTTCTTACTCTTGCCCATGGTGGCAGTGGAGGGAAGAAGAGGAGAGTAAACAGCAGCAAGAGATGTGAAAAAACCGGAGAAGCAAAGGCACTATTTATAAAAGAAGAAGGCAACCGCTCACCTCCTATCACGGCCACTGAACAGTCGTAAAAATTCAATATGCACTTCAAACCGTCTGAAGACACGTCAGGCGGCTGACGCCGCTTCACGCAACACAACACCCATTGGGACTCCAGTCAACTGCGCGGGCGATATGATTACACCCGCGGTCACATCAAATTACTACTCAAAAGCAGTTTGCTAAAACACTCAGCGTACCAAGCCATCCCTTGCCTACACCCATTGGGGGGGCGCCCAGGAATTATCAGTATATTTTTCAAAACTGTCACATACGTGCAGTGCATGCAATGAATACCTCAAGATAAAAGTGAGATATCAGCAAGGATCAAAGGAAAGCCAAATATAGCCGGTGAAGTACAAGTCTGACCGACAGAAGCGACATAAAGACTAGCCAGGGGACGTCTATCGAACGTCCAATCAGTTGCAGATCAAATAAATTGCACTACCTAGCAAGATATGGGCAGATCATGAACTTGGACTCAAAGACAAAATATACACTAACCTCTAAAGCATAATATCAATAACATAATGCTGACCTCTAAGGCATTCGGCAAAAAGAAAGGATGATTCTCGGAAAAAGGGCATGAAATGAAGACCTTCGAGTGGATTATTTTCAAAAATCCACTCGAAGCTAGATCAAGACAATGCTGACCTCTAAAGCATAAGGTAAGATCAAAACAAGGCTGACCTCCGACAAAGTACAAGTGGAAAATAAAAGTGATTTCTGATAATACTCGAAGTGAAGACCTTCGAGTGGATTGTCTGCAAAAATCCACTCGAAGCTCGGGGGCTACACCCATTAGGTGCACCTTTGGTGCACCCAATGAAGTTCGAAGTCCTACAATACGAAATGCTAACCTCCGAAGCGTGATTCTGAGATAGAACACCAATTTTTGAGTAATAAAAGCAGAAGGAGACAATAAGAAATCGTTTTTACCGGATTACCTAGAAAGCACTTCCTGTTACAAACAAAGACCGCAAGCTGGACCTAGGATCTTTGGGTCGATTATTTCAAAATCAACCCAAAGATCGGGGGCTTGTAGGGGACAGATATCCCCCGAGTCCACTGGAAGGATAAAAGACCTCACGAAAGGCCCAAGGGCCCAATAAATCGTAAGGTCATCCCTTCGTGGGTCTGAGGAGGAACGACCAGTGAAGCAGATTGACATAAGGCCGGATCGATGCAAGCCCAGACGGCCCAATGACTTCGAGCAAGTAATCACAACAGTGACCTGACCTTCCCGCGCTGGAACCCCGTACAGCGGAACCAAGCGAGGATGGGTCGGCGGAACTATAGGAAGATAGACTCAATTGGTTCACTATCATTTAGGCGCATACTGTTATCATATCTGCATGTAATGCCCCACGGTCGAGTATATAAGGCCTAGGGGGCACCCCTTCAGAACGATCGAACTCACTACTCAGCCATCCACCTCAACTCTCTACGTTTCCCGCACTAGAGAGCTCCCTTGTAACCAGTCACATAAAGCATTCTCGCCAGGACGTAGGGTATTACGCATTTCAAAGCGGCCTGAACCTGTAAACCATTGTCTACTGTTTTCTCGTGCATCCAGCACGAACCATTGAGCTATAGTCGGTAACACCGTCCTACTCCTAAAAAACACCTTGAGGGGCAACCCCGGGTGTGCGGTCGGACCCAAAACACCGACAAGGAGGGCATCGAGCATGAGTTCTCTTCTCCCTACACCCCACAACAAAATGGTGTAGTGGAGAGGAAGAATAGAACTCTATTGGACATGGCAAGAACCATGCTTGATGAGTACAAGACTTCGGATCGGTTTTGGGCCGAGGCGGTCAACACCGCCTGCTACGCCATCAACCGGTTGTATCTACACCGAATCCTCAAGAAGACATCATACGAACTCCTAACCGGTAAAAACCCCAATGTTTCATATTTTAGAGTCTTTGGTAGCAAATGCTTTATTCTTGTCAAAAGAGGTAGAAAATCCAAATTTGCTCCTAAGGCTGTAGAAGGCTTTTTACTAGGATATGATTCAAACACAAGGGCATATAGAGTCTTTAACAAGTCCTCTGGACAAGTTGAGGTTTCTTGTGACATTGTGTTTGATGAGACTAACGGCTCTCAAGTAGAGCAAGTTGATCTTGATGAGATAGGTGATGAAGAGGCTCCGTGCGTTGCACTAAGGAACATGTCCATTGGGGATGTGTGTCCTAAGGAATCCGAAGAGCCACCACATGCACAAGATCAACCATCTTCCTCAATGCAAGTATCTCCACCAACTCAAGATGAGGATGAGACTCAAAATGATGAAGGAGAAGATCAAGAAGTTGAGCCACCTCAAGAGGAGAGCAATGATCAAGGGGGAGATGCCCATGATCAAGATGAGGAAGATGAACAAGTTCCAAGGCTGCCACACCACCAAGCAATCCAACGAGATCACCCCGTGAACACCATCCTCGGCGATATTCAAAAGGGGGTAACTACTCGATCTCGTGTTGCTCATTTTTGTGAACATTACTCTTTTGTTTCCTCTATTGAGCCATATAGGGTAGAGGAAGCACTTCAAGATTCGGATTGGGTAGTGGCGATGCAAGAGGAGCTCAACAACTTCACTAGGAATGAGGTATGACATTTAGTTCCACGTCCTAATCAAAATGTTGTAGGAACCAAGTGGGTCTTCCGCAACAAGCAAGATGAGCATGGTGTGGTGACAAGGAACAAAGCTCCACTTGTGGCCAAGGGGTATTCACAAGTCGAAGGTTTGGATTTCGGTGAAACCTATGCACCCGTAGCTAGGCTAGAATCAATTCGCATATTACTTGCCTATGCTACTTACCATGGCTTTAAGCTTTATCAAATGGACGTGAAAAGTGCCTTCCTCAATGGACCAATCAAGGAAGAGGTCTATGTTGAGCAACCTCCCGGCTTTGAAGATAGTGAGTACCCTAACCATGTTTACAAACTCTCTAAGGCGCTTTATGGGCTCAAGCAAGCCCCAAGAGCATGGTATGAATGCCTAAGAGATTTTCTTATCATTAATGGCTTCAAAGTGGAAAGGCCGATCCTACTTTATTTACTAAAACTCTTGACAATGATTTGTTTGTATGCCAAATTTATGTTGATGATATTATATTTGGGTCTACTAACGAATCTACTTGTGAGGAATTTAGTAGGATCATGACACAGAAATTCGAGATCTCGATGATGGGGGAGTTGAAGTACTTCTTGGGATTTCAAGTGAAGCAACTCCAAGAGGGCACCTTCATTAGCCAAACGAAGTATATTCAAGACATACTCAACAAGTTTGGTGTGGCAGAACCACCCGAATTATTCCAGCTTAAGTGCCCATGTCACGCCTTAGGGGCCGTAACACACTTAAATCGGAATAACCCGTCAGTCCTTCAGATCTAGTCTGATAGAGCCACTTAACCAGGATCAAATTCCACAATCTCACTCAATGGTGAGTCACAGAAGAAATACAATAAAACAGGAAACCTCAAATTAAGTGCGGAGTTATTACATAAATCGGAGTTTTTGAGTAGCAAATAAAGTTCACAAAATAAAGTGCAGCGGATAATCGATGTCGTCGGTAATGAGGAAATGGGCAAGGCCTAGCCCACTACTCCTCGTGCTCCTCTCCTGCCGGAGCAACATCCCACTCGACCGTCCAACCCGGTGGCAGGGTGGTAGGCCAAGTCACACCGTCAACCATTTCCTGAATGGTACCTGCAAAAATTGTGCCACAAGCAAGGCTGAGTATACTAATACTCAGCTAGACTTAACCGGTGTGAGAAGTCTACTCCTCTACCTCTAGGCTATGCAGCTGTTTGGCTGAGGGGTTTGGTTTGCCAAAAGCACTAGCTGTTTCTAAAAGCAAACTTTAGCTTTTCCAATTCTATCATCATTAACTTAGCTAGATTTGCTCCTTCTAAGCATACATGGTAACAATCAATTAGTTCAATCATCAAGTTATCTCATGTAACCACATTTCACATCTTACTCGATGCAGTACAAGGAATCAAGCAGTCTCATTAGCTGCGAGAAGCAGACGATTCGAATCGAGTTTTAACCTTGCAAGGTAAACCTAAACACACGGCATGTCAGGGTACTCCGACCCCACACATGACAACCGTCCCCATCGATTCCCCGTTCGCGTCTAGGCCTCACCGCCTTGGCATACAATGCTCCACTGACCCCGGCTGCCGCCGTGCAGTGACCGCACTTGTACCCACCATAGCTAGCATGGGAGACCCAGTCTCAGGTCGCATGAGGGATAAAGTCCACGCCCGGCTTCAATCAGGTACTAGGTTTACCGGTTACCATTTTTCCCGGCATGTGCTTAGTACGTTCAAAAGCTTGACTCAGGTATCCACACATTAATCCTTAATTCAATTTTTCCCGTCTCATGGGCAAGGCATCCTCCCTGGATCCAAGTCCATAGACCAAACATATATCCCATTATCAAGATGAATACAATCAATCCCTGACCTCGCGCGAGTGCTAGAAAAATCACTCGTCTTCTACCGAGATCCTGATTAGCAAGCAGCTACTCGACCTAGCATACTAGTATTCATCTCAAAAAGGAATCCTAAGTTCATGCAACTAGAGGTTTCAAGCAACTCCTACACTTAAGTGCACATTGCAATCCTACAAGCATTAAGTGTAGTAAAGTAGCATATAATAACATGGTTATGCATAAAACCGGGGCTTGCCTTCAATTGCTGGGGCTGCGGGGAGATCCTCAATAGCAGCTTCTGAAGCCTGCTCCTGGTCCTCCTCTTGGACAGGTCCTTGCTCGGGGATGAGCACGTACTCTCCGTCGGCAAGATTACAATCTAATGAATGCAATGCGTAATATATATGCATGATATGATATGTGCTTTTAGAAATTACAACTTTAAAGGTGTATGATCTTTCTTGAGTTAAACAAGGTTAACTTTACTTATGTAAGACCCTTGGGTGGTGTACTTGGTAAATTGGTTTAAACTTAGCTAAGGTAAGTAAATTAAACTTTGGGGTTCCACTGAGTTCCTTTTAAGTCTTAGTGAGAATTGATAGGTACTCAAGTTAGATTTATTGAGGTGGGCTTTATTTCTTCTTCCCTTTTCTTTTATTCACTTTATTGTTTTGGAGTAGGTTTGAACTACAAGTTGCTTTTATAAAATTCTAAAAATTCTGCAAAAATTACAGTAGCTTGTTACTGGTATGTGTTTCTCTGTCTCAAATTTTGGGGATCAGAAAGTGAATAGTTTTCGCTGGACAAAATTATTAAACTCTAGGGCAGAAGGGGTGCTTTGAACTACAACTACTATTTAACAGTGGACGATTCTCCAAAACTTATTTTTGCTGGCTTTTAGGTGTTATAACATGACTTGATACAAATTTCTAATCATTAATACTTTTTAATCATTTTTCTATGGTTTTCTCAAGTTTCTAGCCAAATGGGTGCTTTCTACTACCACTATATTTGAAAAGCATCAAACAACAGAGTTATCATTTTTCTTGGTTATCATTTTGTGCAAGAGCAATCATTCTGAAGTTTGGCCTCTTTTTGCTTAAGGGAAGGGGTGGTATGCATTATTTGGATTAAGTGGTCTTTCTCTTAAATCATTAGCAATAGGTGTGAGTTTGCTTCTTTTTCATGGGTTTGCAATTTTTTCTCTGGTAGTTTATCTCCTCATGGACTTAGCAAAATTTTGGTTGCCCATTATCATATTATTTGGGGTTGTTCATGATTTATTTGGAAAATGCCTTATTATCACTTTGTATTTATTTTCCTTACTTAAAAAGTTGGGCTGAGGTGCTCTGTATTTTTGTAGTGGGGCTCTGGTGGTTGTAAGTCCACTGGATTTTTATTATTCATTTTGGTTATAGTTTTGCCTCTCTAATAATTGATTTTCAGTCTATATAAGGCTAAATAAATCATTTTAATTTAAAACTGGTCCAAATTAATAGTCTATGTATTTTTCCTAGGTTCTCTGTTACATAAGTAAACTAGGAAAAATAATCTTAATCACTGTTCAATAATTTTTAATGCCTTTCTGATTTTCTCTAAGTTTTGGACAAATTAGCTTTAAATGAATAACTACATCATATTTTTCAATGCTGGGGTTCCTACTATTTTTAAACAGTGTCTAAATAAGGTTTGAACATCTACAAATTTTCTTAAGTTCAGCACAGAAGAAAAACTAATTTTCCTTAATTAAACAAGGTTTGGTGGGTTTCTGTTTTTAAATTTAAACTCTAAAATTTAGAACAGAAAGCATAGGGTTTATTATTTTTAAATGATAGTTCATAATATTCAGAAGCTAGCAAAATTGGTTTGACAACTTTTATGAAGATTTCATCAAGTTACAAGTTTTCTAAGTTCTCTGGTCATTTTAAAAAGAATAACAAAATTGGTTTAAATGGAAATCCACTTTGCACTGGGGTCCCTGGCGGGTTTTTAAGTTTTCTTCGCGGATCAGTCCTTAAGCCACTATTCACATGAGTCACTGACGTTACAGAAAACCCCTCGGGTTCTACAAATCCTAACCCAAGGTCCTTCTTCTACCTTAAACAGTAACCGCGGCGGAAGAAAGGGCGGAGGGGCTTACCGGCGGCGAGATTGCTCCGGTGAAGTGGTCGAGGACGAAGGGGAGGTCTCGGGGATCACAACGGTGTGCGGGTCGCCGTCGGAGATGTCCGGAGTCGGTCGGTCCACGCGCGCAGGCGGGGATGCTCGTCGGCGGCGAGGAGACCGGCCTGGTCACGGCGAGATAGTTCAATCAGATGGGTCAGGGAGGTCCACGGGATGCCAGAGAAGACATGAGCGCAAGGAATTGGGCGGAGACTCACTGGATAGCTCGGTCCACACGCGGCGGCGGAAGACCGAAGTCCGGTGAGGTCGATCTCGGGCCTCCGGTGAAGTCCGGTCGGGTCCGAGGGCTTGGCAAGCTTCACGGGCTACTGGCGGAGCTAGCCGAAGCACTGGCTTGCCCAGAGGATGGCTGGAGTGGGCTGGCCACGATGGCCGAAGCTCTGGCGGCAATGGCGGGCGGAATTGAGCTCGCCGGAGCTAAGGGAAAGTGGCTGGCCGGTGAGGGTGAGTGCGGGGCGAAGTGGGGCGCGCCTGGGAATGCTTTATAGGCGCGGCGCGGTGCACGGGCGGTCGTGGACCGGCGAGTGCGCGCGGGCGTGCACTGGGAGGCGCGGTGCGCGAACGGGCGTGAACCGGGGGTGTCAGCCACGGTCGAACACGTGTTCCCGTTGCCTCTGCCCCTGTTCAAGCGCCGATTGGGAGCAAATCTTCGCAAATTTGGGCAAGATCGCTCTGAAGGATTTGTTCACCTGACCAAGTTTTGTCTTTTGTGTATGGACGTCGCGCGGTTTTAGGCTAGGGACAGGGAGTTGTAGCGTCACCAAGGTGCCAGTGTCAGAATGCCTGGTCCCGAGGTCAAGCTGCGCCAAAACCAAGCCAAATGAATTTGGTTTGAGTTCAAACTTTTCCAGGACGTGTTCAAGGGAATTTGGCACGACTTTGATATTTGGATCTCCTGGATTTGAGTTTCGAAAAGCAGAGAACGCAGATGATCTTTGGGAAGAGGTCTGAAATTCAGAAATTCAGAAATCTGAATTTCTCTAAGGGTTCATAGATCAAGGGCTGATTTGGGGATTTATTTGAGTTATTTTGGCTAAGCTTTCTCAACCTTTCTTGTTGCTCAATAAATATACTTTAACTTATATAATTGGCTCAAGTCAAAATTTTAAACTTTTCATTCCCTTTCTCTTATTTTCTTGAATTTTGCTCATGGGGCTCACTTAGGGTTTTTAATTAGGGTTGCACATTCTTACCTTTTTCAAAGACTCAATTGTTTTTATCATGACACTTTTAAGTATATACTTGGTGACTTCTTTATTACTTAAGTTATTTGATGCTCATGCTTACTTTGGTTCACATAAAATAATGGTTCTAGGTTTGGCATTTTAAGAGAAAACCCTAGGTGACACTTGGGGTATCACAGCCTTCCCCCCTTAAAGGAATCTCGTCCCGAGATTCGGGCCAGAGTCCTTCCAGGGTGAAGCGAAGGGTGAGACTTATAGGAAATGGGTGATTATTGTTATTATTAGGGTAAAACTGCTCTTCGAATGTCATTCTCTTTGCAACTTCAGAAGGAAGTCCTTTTAAGTTTTACTTCATAGTTTCTTCATTCTGAATTAAGATCATATTTTTGGAAATTAGGTTCGAAAGGCAGGAGGAGGGGTTGGGGGTGATTACGTACCAGCTTCCTTAGGTAGGCAATCGGGGAAGTTGGATCTTAAGAATTTCTCGGTTTCCCAAGTAGCTTACTCCTCTGAGTGATTACTCCACTGGACCTTGTACATCTTGATCGATTTAGCCCGAGTTGATCTTTCTTTGCAATCCAGAATCTTGGAGGGGTACTCTTGGTATGATAGATCTGGCTCTATCTCCAATTCTGGCTCTGCTATGATCTCGGTCGGCAATCGAACACACTTCTTCAGCTGAGATACATGGAATACACTGTGAATGGCAGACATCTTTGAAGGTAACTTCAGCTTGTATGCCACGGGTCCACATGCTTCTATGATCTCATAAGGTCCGATGTAACGAGGGGCTAGCTTGCCTTTGATCCCAAACCTCTGCACTCCCTTGGTGGGTGATACCTTGAGGTATACAGAACTTCCCACCTCGAACTGGAGAGGTTTCCTTCTTCTATCATGATAGCTCTTCTACCTGGCCTGAGCAGCTTCTAGATTCTTCCTGATTAGCTTGACCTTCCTTTCGGCTTCAGTCACTAAATCAGGTCCAAAAACTTCTCTTTCACCAGGTTGAGACCAATTGAGTGGTGTCCTGCACCTTCTTACATAGAGAGCTTCAAAAGGTGCCATCTTTAGGCTGGATTGATAACTATTGTTATAAGCAAACTCTGCCAAGGAGAGGTGCTTATCCCAGTTCTTGCCACAATCGATCGCACAAGCTCTCAGCATATCCTCCAGGATTTGGTTTACCCTTTCCGTCTGACCATCAGTCTGTGGGTGGTAAGCTGAACTCCTGATTAGCTTGGTTCCCAAAGACTCTTGCAATTGTTCCCAAAATCTGGCAACAAATTGGGCTCCTCGGTCAGAAACAATGGTCCGAGGTAATCCGTGCAAACACACGATCCGGTCAATATACAATTCTGCATATTTCTGAGCCTTATCAGTGGTGTGCACAGGAAGAAAATGTGCCACTTTCGTCAATCGGTCCACAATAACCCAAATTGAATCATTATGATGAGAGGTGTTGGGCAGACCCACAATGAAATCCATGCTGATGTCGTCCCACTTCCACGAAGGTACGGACAGTGGTTGCAAAGCTCCAGCTGACTTCAAGTGGCTTGCCTTTATCCTCTGACAGGTGTCACACTCTGATACATACTGGGCTATCTCCCTCTTCATTCTGGTCCACTAGTACAAAGGCTTCAAATCATGGTACATCTTGGTGCTTCCCGGATGCATAGAGAATTTGGAGAGATGAGCCTCATCCAAAATTTTCCTCTTGAGATCCTGGTCCTTAGGAATCACCAATCTGCTTTTGAACCATAACACACCCTTCTCATCTTGGCGGAAACAATTATACTTCTCAACCTTCTGATGGAGATTCTTTTTGATAATCTGCACTCCTTTGTCACTGAGCTGGGCCATGATAATCTGGTCTTGCAAAGCTGGCTCAACAGAAATGTGAGACAAAGAACCAGAAGGAATCACTTCGATTTGCATCTTGCTCAACTCATCACACAAGGTGTTTATGCGAGAATCCATCAGAATACAATTGCATTGCAACTTCCGACTCAAGGCATCTGCTACCACATTAGCTTTTCCTGGATGATAATGTACCTCCAGGTCATAATCCTTGATCAGCTCTAGCCATCTTCTCTGCCTCATGTTGAGATCAGCATGAGTAAAAATGTACTTAAGGCTCTTATGATCAGTGAAGATGTTGCAGCGGGTTCCCATTAGATAGTGCCTCCACATCTTCAATGCATGAACCACTGCTGCTAACTCAAGGTCATGAGTGGGATAGTTTTGCTCATGAGGCCTGAGTGCTCTTGAGGCATAAGCAATGACTCGGTTGTCTTGCATCAAGACACAACCTAGCCCGGTGCCAGAGGCATCGCAATACACATCAAAAGGCTTGCTGCTGTCGGGTTGCGCCAATACTGGTGTTGTGGTCAGATGCTGCCTTAATGCATGGAAGGCATCTTCGCACTTCTGACTCCACACAAATTTGACTTCTTTCTTCAGCAACTCAGTAATAGGTTTCGCAATTCGAGAGAAGTCCGGAATAAACCTTCGGTAATAACCAGCTAATCCCAGAAAACTCTGAATCTGGCGAACAGTTGTGGGTGGCCTCCAGTTCATTACCTCTTGCACTTTATCAGGATCAACAGCTATTCCAGCCTGAGAGATAGTGTGACCCAAGAATTTGATTTCCTTTAGCCAAAAATCACACTTGGATAACTTGGCATAAAGGTGGTGCTCTCGTAGACGTTGAAGCACTACATGCAAATGCCCGGCATGTTCTTCTTCGTTCTTTGAGTACACCAGAATATCATCGATGAAAACCACCACGAACTTGTCCAATTCCGGCATGAAAACAGAATTCATCAGATACATGAAATATGCTGGTGCATTTGTCAGCCCGAATGACATCACCAAGAATTCATATAGCCCATATCTGGTTGAGAATGCCGTCTTCGGAATATCACTTGCTCGTATTTTGATCTGATGGTAGCCAGAGCGAAGGTCTATCTTGGAAAACACCTTGGCCCCGACCAACTGGTCAAAGAGAACATCAATACGAGGCAAAGGATACTTGTTCTTGATAGTTACCGCATTAAGAGGGCGGTAATCTATACACAGCCTCAAGCTTTCATCCTTCTTCTTCACAAACAGTGCTGGACATCCCCAAAGCGAAGTACTTGGGCGAATGAAACCCTTATCCAGCAACTCTTGCAACTGCTTCTTCAACTCTGCCAACTCAACGGGTGGCATTCGGTAGGGCCTCTTGGAAATTGGGGTCGTTCCCGGTTGCAACTCGATGGCGAATTCAATATCCCGGTCCGGTGGCATTCCTGGCAATTCATCAGGGAAGACATCTGCATACTCACAGACCACTGGGATCTTCTTCAGGGGTAACTCCGTCATAGAGAAAGCACATGACTGAGTAGAACCCTGACTAGGCAGAATCAAAGTGAAATTCCCGCAGAACGGAGAATTAACTTCCACGGTACGACTGGCTACATCAAGCACAACTTGGTGCAAGGTCATCCAATTTTCTCCTAGAATAATGTCCACATTTTCCAATCCCAACACAAGAAGAGTGGTTTTGACAATGTGACTTCCCAGTTGAATAGGCACACTTTGGTTTAATTGATTAGTTGCAATTTTACCCCCAGGTGTGACTATCATGAATGACCCTTTTGAGTGAGAGAATGGCAGTTTGCATTTATCACTGAACTTTTGGCTAATGAAACTATGAGATGCACCAGAATCAAACAGAATTAAAGCAGGTTGATTATAAACTGAAAAGGTACCGGTCATGATAGGAGCTCCTTCAGGTACTTCCTCCAGAGTAGTGAAGTTGAGCTTCCCTTGCCTGACTTGCACCTTCTGCTTTCTTCCCTTGTCTTGATTTGGTGCTGGCATCTGCCTCTGCTGGTTCCTGGGACAATTCTTGGCATAGTGGCCCACATTGCCACAAGTGAAACACTTGTTCTCATTGCCCTGGTGGAACTGCTGCTGCTGCGGAGGCTGATTGTTCCTTGGGGCGGGAGCTGGGTAGCGGTTAGGTGCCGGCTGCTGCTGCTGCTGAGGTGGCCTGATCACCCATCTGCCTGCCTGTTGCTGAAAACCCCTGCTCTGATTGTGAGAAACAATCTGGAACCTCTGAGCCTGAGCGGATGGTGCTGCCATTGGTGCCTTTCTCTTCTTCTCTGCCCGGTGAGCAACAATGCAATCCTCCTGGGAGATGGCCATATTGACCAACTCATTGAAGCTATCAGCCCGGACAGTGTTGAGTCGTTCCCGCAGCTTGGTATTGAGACCCCTGCGGAAGCGATCCCTCTTCTTTTCATCAGAATCAGCATGATACCCTGCATACTAGCATAAGTCATTGAAGGCTTGTGCATACTGCAGTACCATGCGGGTTCCTTGATTAAGGGCCAGAAATTCATTCAACTTCCGATCAAGAATGCCAGCTGGGATGTGGTGTCCTCTGAAGGCAGTCTTGAATTCCTCCCAAGATACTTCACGATCAGCGGGGAGCATAGCACGGAAGTGGTCCCACCAAGTCCGAGCTGGGCCGCGAAGCTGCTGTGCGGCGAAACGAGCCTTGGCCTCATCAGGGCAGTCTCCCGTGAGGAGGGGAAACTTGGACTCGACGACGCGAAGCCATACGTCGGCGTCCAACGGATCCTCTGCCTTGGTGAACAAGGGCGGCTGCGTGCTCAGAAACTCCTGGTATGTTGCCATAGCCGGAGGTCGCTGATGCTGGCCTCCACCATGCTGCTGAGGGTGGGGCTGGCGCTGCAAGAGCTGTCGCAGAATCTCATTCTACTGGGCCATCAGCTCCTGCACTGTGGGAGCTGGAGGAGGTGGCGGGGGAACCTGCTCGTTCTGCCCGCGACGCTGCCTAGCTGCCATCTAAAAACAGAGATTGTCGCCATTGTTATCCCAACTCACAGTTTCGAACGGCAAGATATCATCTCATATGGAAGTAAAAATGCCATAATCATAATATTAGGTTCGAAATGAAGATAACATGGTGACAAAAGATCCCACAGATTTCAAAAGTTTACAGGGTTACATCAATTAGGGGAAAGTACCCATAAGCCTAGTCCAAAATGTGATATTTCTAAGCTCGCATAGGTTTCTATCCGCCTAAAAGTGTCGAAGTGACTGCTTAACCCTGAGCGGTGGAAGCGACACTGGATACGGGTGAAGGAGGCATCGCGGAGGTAGTCCCATTGGCACCAGGGGCTGGTCCTAGCTCCTCGGGAGCCTCTTCTCCCTCGCTTCCTGCTTCATTGGCCTCCATCTCCAGGTGGTGCATGTCCAAGTGGTCATTTGCCTCTTCGAGTTCCCTCTGCACATCGTGAAGCTGGTTCTCCAAGACATCGATAGTGTTGCCTCGGATCTCCACCTGCTGCTCCAAGGTGGTGATGCGCTGGTTCAGCCTTTCCACCTGCAGATCCTTCTCCACCAACTCCGTGGATAGGTCGACCACAAAATCTTCCCGACTGTCGAGAGTGAGCTTGGCAGTTTGAGCGGTGTTAGCAAGAAGTGCCATAGCATCGCTCTGAAGGGCCTGAAGGCGGTACAGCGCACTCATGCACTAAACAGTGACCCTCCCAACCAAGTCAGGATGCATTGCCCACACATCCTTCACATGGCTCACGCGGTTACACCACATGGGATCATCCTTCTTCTCAGCAGGGAAGAGTCCCAAGGGGTGCATCACCATCTCCAGGGGATGGTAGCCACAGAAAGTCGTTAGAGTCTTCATGGCTGCTGCCTCAACGGTGTCGTCCGTCCTGAGTCCAATCGTCTCAGAGTCAAGAGAACGCCAACCCGGCTGAAGGGGATGAGCCTCCAAAGTCAACCAGACATGACAACGAGGTACCCGATGCTCCTCATACAACTGCACCGTGTACAAAGGGGGCGTAGGGTAACCGGCGGAGTTAAGCACTTCCCACAAGATGGAAGGAAAGCCATCGCGCGAAAGGAAGTCAGAACTGAAACGAGAGTCTCCTCCACTGGCGGGGGTGGGTGAATTCATCTACGGAAGGGAATCAAAGATAAAGATTATGGTGGAAGGAAAAAGAAAAAGAGAGCCCAGATGGTTTTAAGAAAGGGGGTTAGCTCAAAATTTTAATTCCTCTTTATGTTTTATAATGCATGCATGCTGGAAGAAACGTCGCCTCTCAAAAGAAAATAGGGTGCTTTTTAGGGCATCCTTAAAATATAAGTACTGGCCCACGGGGCCTAATTAATTAGCCACCTATTTCTCCCTCTATGCCTAAGGCCTTTCGTCTTAGGTCTAGCGGTCTAGTCCTGACGATCTGTAGTAGTTTCTAGGCAAGTTTTAGATTTTGAAAATTGGTATTCATGGTTTATTGTCCTTCTCTGTGGTGGAATTTGCTCCGATACCAGCTGTGGCAGAACCACCCGAATTATTCCAGCTTAAGTGCCCATGTCACGCCTCAGGGGCCGTAACACACTTAAGTCGGAATAACCCGTCAGTCCTTCAGATCTAGTCTGATAGAGCCACTTAACCAGGATCAAATTCCACAATCTCACTCAATGGTGAGTCACAGAAGAAATACAATAAAACAGGAAACCTCAAATTAAGTGCGGAGTTATTACATAAATCGGAGTTTTTGAGTAGCAAATAAAGTTCACAAAATAAAGTGCAGCGGATAATCGATGTCGTCGGTAATGAGGAAATGGGCAAGGCCTAGCCCACTACTCCTTGTGCTCCTCTCCTGCCGGAGCAACATCCCACTCGACCGTCCAACCCGGTGGCAGGGTGGTAGGCCAAGTCACACCGTCAACCATTTCCTGAATGGTACCTGCAAAAATTGTGCCACAAGCAAGGCTGAGTATACTAATACTCAGCTAGACTTAACCGGTGTGAGGAGTCTACTCCTCTACCTCTAGACTATGCAGCTGTTTGGCTGAGGGGTTTGGTTTGCCAAAAGCACTAGCTGTTTCTAAAAGCAAACTTTAGCTTTTCCAATTCTATCATCATTAACTTAGCTAGATTTGCTCCTTCTAAGCATACATGGTAACAATCAATTAGTTCAATCATCAAGTTATCTCATGTAACCACATTTCACTTCTTACTCGATGCAGTACAAGGAATCAAGCAGTCTCATTAGCTGCGAGAAGCAGACGATTCGAATCGAGTTTTAACCTTGCAAGGTAAACCTAAACACACGGCATGTCAGGGTACTCCGACCCCACACATGACAACCGTCCCCATCGATTCCCCGTTCGCGTCCAGGCCTCACTGCCTTGGCATACAATGCTCCACTGACCTCGGCTGCCGCCGTGCAGTGACCGCACTTGTACCCACCATAGCTAGCATGGGAGACCCAGTCTCAGGTCGCATGAGGGATAAAGTCCGCGCCCGGCTTCAATCAGGTACTAGGTTTACCGGTTACCATTTTTCCCGGCATGTGCTTAGTACGTTCAAAAGCTTGACTCAGGTATCCACACATTAATCCTTAATTCAATTTTTCCCGTCTCATGGGCAAGGCATCCTCCCTGGATCCAAGTCCATAGACCAAACATATATCCCATTATCAAGATGAATACAATCAATCCCTGACCTCGCGCGAGTGCTAGAAAAATCACTCGTCTTCTACCGAGATCCTGATTAGCAAGCAGCTACTCGACCTAGCATACTAGTATTCATCTCAAAAAGGAATCCTAAGTTCATGCAACTAGAGGTTTCAAGCAACTCCTACACTTAAGTGCACATTGCAATCCTACAAGCATTAAGTGTAGTAAAGTAGCATATAATAACATGATTATGCATAAAATCGGGGCTTGCCTTCAATTGCTGGGGCTGCGGGGAGATCCTCAATAGCAGCTTCTGAAGCCTGCTCCTGGTCCTCCTCTTGGACAGGTCCTTGCTCGGGGATGAGCACGTACTCTCCGTCGGCAAGATTACAATCTAATGAATGCAATGCGTAATATATATGCATGATATGATATGTGCTTTTAGAAATTACAACTTTAAAGGTGTATGATCTTTCTTGAGTTAAACAAGGTTAACTTTACTTATGTAAGACCCTTGGGTGGTGTACTTGGTAAATTGGTTTAAACTTAGCTAAGGTAAGTAAATTAAACTTTGGGGTTCCACTGAGTTCCTTTTAAGTCTTAGTGAGAATTGATAGGTACTCAAGTTAGATTTATTGAGGTGGGGTTTATTTCTTCTTCCCTTTTCTTTTATTCACTTTATTGTTTTGGAGTAGGTTTGAACTACAAGTTGCTTTTATAAAATTCTAAAAATCCTGCAAAAATTACAGTGGCTTGTTACTGGTGTGTGTTTCTCTGTCTCAAATTTTGGGGATCAGAAAGTGAATAGTTTTCTCTGGACAAAATTATTAAACTCTAGGGCAGAAGGGGTGCTTTGAACTACAACTACTATTTAACAGTGGACAATTCTCCAAAACTTATTTTTGCTGGCTTGTAGGTGTTATAACATGACTTGATACAAATTTCTAATCATTATTACCTTTTAATCATTTTTCTATGGTTTTCTCAAGTTTCTAGCCAAATGGGTGCTTTCTACTACCACTATATTTGAAAAGCATCAAACAACAGAGTTCTCATTTTTCTTGGTTACCATTTTGTGCAAGAGCAATCATTCTGAAGTTTGGCCTCTTTTTGCTTAAGGGAAGGGGTGGTATGCATTATTTGGATTAAGTGGTCTTTCTCTTAAATCATTAGCAATAGGTGTGAGTTTGCTTCTTTTTCATGGGTTTGCAATTTTTTCTCTGGTAGTTTATCTCCTCATGGACTTAGCAAAATTTTGGTTGCCCATTATCATATTATTTGGGGTTGTTCATGATTTATTTGGAAAATGCCTTATTATCACTTTGTATTTATTTTCCTTACTTAAAAAGTTGGGCTGAGGTGCTCTGTATTTTTGTAGTGGGACTCTGGTGGTTGTAAGTCCACTGGATTTTTATTATTCATTTTGGTTATAGTTTTGCCTCTCTAATAATTGATTTTCAGTCTATATAAGGCTAAATAAATCATTTTAATTTAAAACTGGTCTAAATTAATGGTCTCTGTATTTTTCCTAGGTTCTCTGTTACATAAGTAAACTAGGAAAAATAATCTTAATCACTGTTCAATAATTTCTAATGCCTTTCTGATTTTCTCTAAGTTTTGGACAAATTAGCTTTAAATGAATAACTACATCATATTTTTCAATGCTGGGGTTCCTACTATTTTTAAACAGTGTCTAAATAAGGTTTGAACATCTACAAATTTTCTTAAGTTCAGCACAGAAGAAAAACTAATTTTCCTTAATTAAACAAGGTTTGGTGGGTTTCTGTTTTTAAATTCAAACTCTAAAATTTAGAACATAAAGCATAGAGTTTATTATTTTTAAATGATAGTTCATAATATTCAGGAGCTAGCAAAATTGGTTTGACAACTTTTTATGAAGAATTCATCAAGTTATGGGTTTTCTAAGTTCTCTGGTCATTTTAAAAAGAATAACAGAATTGGTTTAAATGGAAATCCACTTTACACTGGGGTCCCTGGCGGGTTTTTAAGTTTTCTTCGCGGATCAGTCCTTAAGCCACTATTCACATGAGTCACTGACGTTACAGAAAACCCCTCGGGTTCTACAAATCCTAACCCGAGGTCCTTCTTCTACCTTAAACAGTAACCGCGGCGGAAGAAAGGGCGGAGGGGCTTACCGGCGGCGAGATTGCTCCGGTGAAGTGGTCGAGGACGAAGGGGAGGTCTCGGGGATCACAACGGTGTGCGGGTCGCCGTCGGAGATGGCCGGAGTCGGTCGGTCCACGCGCGCAGGCGGGGATGCTCGTCGGCGGCGAGGAGACCGGCCTGGTCACGGTGAGATAGTTCAATCAGATGGGTCAGGGAGGTCCACGGGATGCCAGAGAAGACATGAGCGCAAGGAATTGGGCGGAGACTCACTGGATAGCTCGGTCCACACGTGGCGGCGGAAGACCGAAGTCCGGTGAGGTCGATCTCGGGCCTCCGGTGAAGTCCGGTCGGGTCCGAGGGCTTGGCAAGCTTCACGGGCTACTGGCGGAGCTAGCCGAAGCACTGGCTTGCCCAGAGGATGGCTGGAGTGGGCTGGCCACGATGGCCGAAGCTCTGGCGGCAATGGCGGGCGGAATTGAGCTCGCCGGAGCTAAGGGAAAGTGGCTGGCCGGTGAGGGTGAGTGCGGGGCGAAGTGGGGCGCGCCTGGGAAGGCTTTATAGGCGCGGCGCGGTGCACGGGCGGTCGTGGACCGGCGAGTGCGCGCGGGCGTGCACTGGGAGGCGCGGTGCGCGAACGGGCGTGAACCGGGGGTGTCAGCCACGGTCGAACACGTGTTCCCGTTGCCTCTGCCCCTGTTCAAGCGCCGATTGGGAGCAAATCTTCGCGAATTTGGGCAAGATCGCTGCGAAGGATTTGTTCACCTGACCAAGCTTTGTCTTTTGCGTATGGACGTCGCGCGGTTTTAGGCTAGGGACAGGGAGTTGTAGCGTCACCAAGGTGCCAGTGTCAGAATGCCTGGTCCTGAGGTCAAGCTGCGCCAAAACCATGCCAAATGAATTTGGTTTGAGTTCAAACTTTTCCAGGACGTGTTCAAGGGAATTTGGCACGACTTTGATATTTGGATCTCCTGGATTTGAGTTTCGAAAAGCAGAGAATGCAGATGATCTTTGGGAAGAGGTCTGAAATTCAGAAATTCAGAAATCTGAATTTCTCTAAGGGTTCATAGATCAAGGGCTGATTTGGGGATTTATTTGAGTTATTTTGGCTAAGCTTTCTCAACCTTTCTTGTTGCTCAATAAATATACTTTAACTTATATAATTGGCTCAAGTCAAAATTTTAAACTTTTCATTCCCTTTCTCTTATTTTCTTGAATTTTGCTCATGGGGCTCACTTAGGGTTTTTAATTAGGGTTGCACATTCTTACCTTTTTCAAAGACTCAATTGTTTTTATCATGACACTTTTAAGTATATACTTGGTGACTTCTTTATTACTTAAGTTATTTGATGCTCATGCTTACTTTGGTTCACATAAAATAATGGTTCTAGGTTTGGCATTTTAAGAGAAAACCCTAGGTGACACTTCGGGTGTCACATTTGGGATGAAGGATGCCAAGCCCATCAAGACACCCATGGGAACCAATGGGCATCTCGACCTCGACACAGGAGGTAAATCCGTAGATCAAAAGGTATACCGGTCGATGATAGGCTCTTTACTCTATTTATGTGCATCTCGACCGGACATAATGCTTTCCGTATGCATGTGTGCAAGATTCCAAGCCGACCCTAAGGAAGCTCACCTTACGGCCGTAAAACGAATCTTGAGATATTTAGTTCATACTCCTAAGTTTGGGCTTTGGTATCCTAGGGGATCCACATTTGACTTAATTGGTTATTCAGATGCCGATTGGGCGGGGTGTAAAATTAATAGAAAGAGCACATCGGGGACTTGCCAGTTCTTGGGAAGATCCTTGGTGTCTTGGGCTTCAAAGAAACAAAATTTCGTAGCTCTTTCTACCGCCAAAGCTGAGTATATTGCCGCAGGCCATTGTTGCGCGCAATTGCTTTGGATGAGGCAAACCCTTAGGGACTATGGTTACAAATTAACCAAAGTTCCTCTTCTATGTGATAATGAGAGTGCAATCCGCACTAAACACATAGCCATTCGGTATCATTTCTTAAGGGATCACCAACAAAAGGGAGATGTCGAGATTGCATATATTAACACTAAGGAACAATTAGCCGATATCTTTACCAAGCCACTAGATGAACAAACTTTTAACAAACTTAGGCATGAGCTAAATATTCTTAATTCTAGGAATTTCTTTTGATGTCTTGCATACATAGCTCATTAATATACCTTTGATCATATCTCTTTCATGTGCTATGACTAATGTGTTTTCAAGTATATTTCAAACCAAGTCATAGGTGTATTGAAAGGGATTTGGAGTCTTCGGCGAAGACAAAGGCTTCCACTCCACTCCATAACTCATCCTTCGCCATCGCTCCGAGCAACTCTCCAACTTTGGTATAATCTTCACTCATATTTTATTCGCCAAAGTGAGAGAAAGTAGTTAAAAGGGCTTATATTTCACTCAAGTATCCGTTTTTTGGCGATTCATGCCAAAGGGGGAGAAAGTATTAGCCCAAAGCAAAAGGACCGCACCACCACCCATTTTCAAAAGGTTTTAAAATGATGAATTTTTCAATTGATATCTTATTATATTCAAAAGGGGGAGAAAGTAGCACCTTCAAAAATTGGTATCTTAAAACCCTCTTGAAACACTAAGAGGAGGAATTTATTGAGGGGGAGTTTTTGTTTAAGTCAAAGAAAAAGCATTTAAAACAGGGGGTGAAAATTTCAAATCTTGAAAACACTTCTCAAAATCTTACTCATTTACCTTTGACTATTTGCAAAAAGGACTTTGAAAAGAATTTACAAAAACAAAACATATGGTGCAAGCGTGGTCCAAAATGATGAAAATATAAAGAAACAATCCATGCATATCCTATATGAATTTATATTGGCTCAATTCTAAGCAACCTTTGCACTTACATTATGCAAACTAGTTCAATTATGCACTTCTATACTTGCTTTGGTTTGTGTTGGCATCAATCACCAAAAAGGGGGAGATTGAAAGGGAATTAGGCTTACACCTTTTTCCTAATTGATTTTGGTGGTTGAATTGCCCAACACAAATAATTGGACTAACTAGTTTGCTCTAGTCTATAAGTTCTACAGGTGCCAAAGGTTCACAAAAAGCCAATAAAAAGACCAAGAAAGGGTTCAAACAAAGAGAGCAAAAGACATCCCAAAAGGCATCCTGGTCTGGCGCACCGGACTGTCCGGTGTGCCACCGGACAGTGTCCGGTGCACCAGGACACTCGACGCTGAACTCGCTACCTTCAGGAAAATCAGAGGGCGCTCCGCTATAATTCACCGGACTGTTCGGTGTGCTAGTGGAGCAACAGCTACTTCGCGCGCAACGGTCGACTGCAACCGCATTCAATGCGCTACAGTGCGCGCCAGAGTCAGAGCACGCGCAGGTGGCGCACCGGACAGTCTACAGGACCTGTCCGGTGCACCACCGGACAGCCCAGAGGCCCCACAAGTCAGAGCTCCAACGGTCGAACCTCAACGGCTGGCTGACGTGGCTGGCGCACCGGACAGTGTCCGGTGGCGCACCGGACTGTCCGGTGCGCCATGCGACAGCACACTTCCAACAACCATTTTTGGTGGTTGGGGCTATAAATACCCCAACCACCCCACATTCAATGGCATACAAGTTTCCCACCTTCAACACATTACAAGAGCTATAGCATTCAATTCTAGACACTCCAAAGAGATCAAATCCTCTCCCAAGTCTAAAGACAATTCCAATCAATAGTGACTAGTGAGAGAGTGATATTTATGTTCATTTGAGCTCTTGCGCTTGGATCGCTTCTTTTCTTTCTCATTCTTCTTGTGATCAAACTCAATTGTAACCGAGGCAAGAGACACCAATTGTGTGGTGGTCCTTGCGAGAACTTTGTGTTCCATTTGATTGAGAAGAGAAGCTCACTCGGTCTAGGTGACCGTTTGAGAGAGGGAAAGGGTTGAAAGAGACACGGTCTTTGTGACCACCTCAACGGTAAAACAAATCCTTGTGTCTCACGCTTTATTTGCCCGTGATTTGTTTTTCACCCTCTCTCTCGGACTCGTTTATATTTCTAACACTAACCCGGCTTGTAGTTGTGCTTAAGTTTATAAATTTTAGATTCGCCCTATTCACCCCCCCTCTAGGCGACTTTCAAGCACGTTGTAGATGTGGGCTTTGCGCTAGCATTAAAATGTGTTCCTAAAAACAATAATCAGAAAATAACCCAAGCATCATTGTTTACAAAGAGAATGCTTAAAGATGAATAATATTTGAGACCGAGCCCATCGGATAGATGAAAATTAATTGTCATAAATAGATGCGTGATTTAAATATGACAGCTTAGCTTTTTGAGGAACACCAAGGATAGCCGGTTCCAACTGCTGCAGGTAACTCGGACATAGTGGAAGATCTTCACTTGTGTGTGTATCAACAACCACTAATAATGATTTTTTTTCTTCCTCGCCGTGCGGGAACAGGGGCAACAACATGCATGTTGATCCAACCAAAGAAATAGATCGGTGCAGAGCAGCACTTCTCGACGGACGACAACAACAAGAAAGCATATTGATTTTCTCCTCTTCTCGATCCACGTGCAGGAGAGGGATCCAAAGTGGAAAACCTCCCCAACGTTGAAGATGATCAGGGTTTTGAAGACGATAGCCATGGAGTCATCGTGAATCAACGTCGCACCCACTACCTAGCGTGCCAGCTATCGTGTTTATGACCCGACTACGCACCACGTGGTTCCCCACGTGACGCTTTTGAGTAGGATAGCATCGTTGATTGCGACTCGATGGTACATGTGGATGCACGTCGGATCACACGAGGGTTTATATAGGTTTGGGTCGCTAGAATGTGTAACACCCTACTTCCTGTCGAGGCTGAGTATTTGAGTATCACTGGTGTACAAAGGTTACGGACAAGATGTGGGCGGTGGAGGGTGAGTTCTCCCGTCGATCTAGTGGCGGCGTGGTTGCTGTGAGAGGGCTAATGAGCTATAAGGTGGTGATGGGATGTGACGAGCTGAGAGAGGTGAGATGAGACGAGAGAGATGAGATGAGACATCCCTTCGCAGGGTACCCCCTCATCCTTATATAGATGACCAGTGGGTTATCCCTTTACAAGTCGTGATGACTATCTGACTCTATCTGAGTCTGTCCTTTTAATGTGGCATGCATTCCTACTTATCCGAAGTTCAGTTTCCCTTCACCTGAGGTATTTTCGAGTATCTAGCACTTTGAGTACGCTCAACCTCATTGCCCGAGGCATCAGCGCAAGACTTAGACATCCGGTCTTCGCCTCCCCAGGTCGAGCTCATCCAGCTTGGTTGTGGCTCGAGGGCATGCCTTGCTAGGCATGTCATTGGAAGGCCCATCAAGCGGCCCATGAAGCATTTCTGTGCTCTCGCCTGAGATCAGCCTTAGGCGAGTCGTGACTGCATCTCCCGTCCGAGGTTGGCCTCGGACGAGTCGTGTCTGCTTCTCCCGCCCAGAGCTGGCTTTGGGCAAGTCATGACTGCATCTCCCAACCAGAGCTGGCTTCGGGTGAGTCGTGACTACATCTCCCGCCCAGAGCTGGCTTTGGACGAGTTGAGATTGCATCTCCCGCCTAGAGCTGGCTTCGGGTGAGTCGCGACTGCATCTCGCGCCCGAGGTTGGCCTCAGACGAGACGGAACAACGTTTCTCGTCCAAGGTTGGCCTCGGGTGAGACAGAACAACGTCTCAAGTCCGAGGTTGTCCTCGGGCGAGACGGAACAACATCTCTCGTCTGAGGTTGGTCTCAGGCAAGACGGAACGGTGTCTCCCGTCCGATGCGGAACAGTGTCTCTCATCCGAGGTTGGCCTCGAGCGAGGCGGAAAATCGTCTCCAGTCCGAGGTTGGCCTCGAGCAAGATGGAACAGTGTCTCTCGTCCAGAGCTAGCCTCGGGAAAAACGGAACAACGTCTCCCGTCCGAGGTTGGCCTTGGGCGAGATGGAATACCGTCTCCCTCCCATTGCTAGCCTTGAGCGAGACGAAACAACGTCTCTCGCCCGTGGTTGGCCATGCACAAGCCATATCTTGAGATCTTTTGAAAGGTCAAAAGGCATCTAAACACTAAAATAGAGCCCTTAAAATTAAAATACGACCATATTTAGAGTGTTTTAAGGTCTCAAAAGATTTTTTACTCCACAGTTAGGCCTTAAATAATACTATTTAGAAATAAATCGTGTTATTAAGAAATAAATAGTTGAGGATTAAGAGAAAACGAAGATAAGGCTATAATATATAAGGTACTATATTTAGGATCGGGAAGACCGAACCCTATAATCATTTGATGAATTTTTATAAATTAGGGCTATTGTTGGATGGTGTTTTATAGACTCAAGCCCTATATTTTAAAATATAACCACGTTTAGAGTCTTTCTTGGAGATGCTAAATTAAAAAAATACAAGAGATGGTCTCTTCATGGAGAATCTGTCCCTGTACGAAGTGCATGTTTGTATATGACTCTCCATACATATTGTCTTTTAGCTATATTTATGATTTTACTGACTTTAAATATACCATATTGTATCATGTATCATGCAGTCTAGATATGACAATAGGTATCCGAAACCTAAATATCTGATTGGTTTTCCCTGATATGAAAGGTAGGTATCAAATGCTTTATGTAGGTATGTTAATGAGCAAGAATCTCTGCATGTTGAGTGGATAGATATATGTATGGATGGATACTACCCATACCTGTGGGTAAATATGCACGCATCATATTATTGTTACCATCTAATAAATCACATCTTACTCCAATAAAACACCTAAATAAACACCCGAACTCAAATTAGGTACTCGATGAGCAATGTAGCGACACCTAAAGCTCTCCAGTGGGTGACCCAAAAGCGATATTAATTTTGGATGCAGAGAGAAAACATAAATATGGGTATTCTCTCTCAGAACCCATTATGTGTGATGTAAGTGTGAGAAGAGCGAGAAAGTGGACCTAGGTTGGTGGGATGGAAAGAAAAAAATGATATTTTTTATTTAAATGGGTGTCTAGATGGCCGATTTTTTTTGCATTTTAGCACTTCCTCGGAAAAAAATTCACGTTTGGAGTCTAAAAAATTTTAATATCATTTTTGGACTCTTTACTCGGCGTCGTAGCCTATGGCGCCGAGGTAGCACAGCTTGACGCCATAGGCTATGGCACCGAGGTACGTGCTGCGCTGGCACAAACGGACGTCGTGGCGTCGACGTGGTACCGAGCTCGGCGCCATAGATCTTGGCGCCGAGCTCCATTCTATACAAAAAGCTTGTCTAGCTTAGTCAGTAAAATACAAGGCTCTTAACCTTGTGGTCGTTGGTTCGAGCCCCACGATGGGCGTTTTTTAATACTTTTTGTCTTTGTCACTTATTTGTTTTCTTTTGTCCAGATTTTTCGTTTATGTCGCTGATTTGTCCGTCCATCTTTTTTTTGTTTTTGTGACTAATTTGTTTATTCGTCCAGATTTTTTTTATCCGGTCAGCACAGCGGCTGTGTGCCATAGTGGTCGCAAGCCGTCAACTCCTCCCCTTATTTGCTCAACTAACCACAATAAAAATCGAATAAGAACACTCTTACTTCAATCGTGACCAAATAAAAATATTATATTTTCATTGAGTTCTTTTGAACATAAATTCTAAATACATAATAACATATTCCCAGTAAAAAGAAGCACACATATTTATCTTTTTTTCCTCTGCACTAAATAAAAGTATACTTATTATATACTTGTCTCATGGATGATATATTTTAGAATTTACTACATAAATTACTCCACTAGGTGATACCTAATTCCATTCCCTCCATTTACCATGACGTTTTTCAAACAAATTTAAGTTTTTCAAGTGGACAAAATACTTTGTGAGCTTGTGTCTGTGTGTAGGGGGACTGTACAGTCCCTCACTTTTATATTTAATTTACATACTACTAAACTAAACAGTATAGTTAATCCGCAGATTTAATTAACCTTTCCATTCAATGCTGAGTTCCCATCAAGGGAACGATGCATAGATCTAACCATGCTATTATTTTGTAGGTCACTTTTTGGTTGATAAAGAGAAACATAATTGTTATTCCTATGCTAATCTTCAAATTGCATTTCCAAAAGAAGTTTTAAACATTATAGTCTATTTGCGGTTCAGTTTGATTTTCCTAGGTGTAGGTTAGCTGAGCAAACAAGGGGGAAAGTTGACGGCTCACGGCCACTGTGGCACACAGCCGTTGTGCTCGCCGGATAAACAAAAAAAATATCTGGACGAATAAACAAATTAGTCATAAAAACAAAAAAAATATAGATGAGAAATAAATCTGGACGGACAAATCAGCGACATAAACGAAAAATCTGGACAACAAAAAAAAATCAGTGAAAAAGACAAAAAGTATTAAAAAACATCCACTGTGTGGCTCGAACCCACAACCACTTGTGCTTTACCGACTGAGCTAGACAAGTTTCATGTACACAACTAAGCTCGTCGCCAAGATCTATGGCGCCGAGCTCGATATCACGTCGCCAGCGCAGCACGTACCTCGGCGCCATAGCCTATGGCGTCGAGCTGTGTTACCTCGGCGCCATAGGCTACGGCGCCGAGCAAAGGGTCCAAAAATGACATTAAAATTTTCTAGTGTCTAAACGTGATTTTTTTCCGAGAAAGGACCAAAATGTAAAAAATTCGGTCTAGATGGTTATTGTTAGAGATAATGGTAGTCAAATAGAAGATGTATTTTTGGGTGGGTACGCAAAGGATGTAATGAGTATCCAAAAATGGATGGGTATTAGAGAAAATCCAAAAGAGATGCTAAAACAACCTCAAAATATTTTTTAAGAAAAAAGGACGATAACTCCTCTCCAACAGACGCCTATTGTTTTCCCATTTTTTCGCTTCCCCCGCATCGATAGCTTCCCTCCTGCATATTTGCGGGAACCAGGACTCTCCCTAATCCATTCGCGTGCGTCCGTAGCAGTGGTTTCCCGCGTCTTCTCGCCGTGTGCTTCCTCACTGATATGATATGATCCTCTCCGCCTTCCCTGTCCTGATATGATATGAACCTCTGCCAACTAATATAATATAGGATGTATCTGTATTTTGTTTTAGAAAACCGAATCAGAAACATAGGATTGTAGGTAACAAAAGTCTATCAGTTTAGATGTTTTGGAGTTAGCAAAGATTTGCGTCGGCAGGCACCGAGGATTCGTGCCGACGTGGACGTCGAGGGCCCAGCGATGCATCACCCACTGGCCACTGGTGGCTCCGATCCTTCAGCGCGTCGCACAAGGCCGCGACGTTTCCCTCCCTTTCACCGACCCCGCACGACACTGGCAAGTGGCATGAGCGGAGCCCCACCAAACAACTGCGACGTGTCCGGGCACGTGATCCCTGCTGTGCTTGCAGGGCACCATTTTTTCAGCGTGATTATTATTGCTAGTACTATTACCAGCAGTACAGAAACAGCTGCTGGTGGCTGGTGGCACTGGCAGTCATAAACAAGAGATTAGAGACGGCTTCCTGCACTATTACCTGTACCACACGTTTAACACAATAGGCAGAAAATGATAATGGGATGACGGTTCGCCGTTGGCATTTGTATTCAAGGTTGACAGACACACACACCAGGCGCGGTATCCACTGGTGGTGTTGGTCTTCGTCGCCGTCAAGGTCGTAGCACTCGCGTTTCACATGACGGCCTGGTGCGACCGCGACCGCCTTGAGACACCCGCGTTCTGTGCCATTTCCGCCCCTTCACCGTACCATTTCGTCCCGATTCCGCGGATAAATGCTTGCCCCTATTTGCTCAGCCCGCTCTCGGACGAACCCATTCACCCGTCCGGCCGTCCGTGCGCGGCGCACCCACCCGGCACCGGCACCAGCATCACCGCCCGCCCGGCGCCCGTCACGCTCGAGAGGAGGAGGAAGAAGAAGGGACTGGGCGACAGCGCGCGATGGCCGCCGTCGTGTGCGTCACCGGCGCCGGCGGCTTCATCGGCTCGTGGATCGTCAAGATCCTCCTCGCCCGCGGGTACGCCGTCCGGGGCACCTCCCGCCGCGAAGGTTGGTACGCGCTGGTCGCTGCCTGCTCCTCCCCTCCCTCCCTCTCTCTCCGTTGTCCGTTCCGTCTCCTCTCCTCCTCGCAATCCCAACAAAAGCGCCGGAATGTCTCTGACGTGACGGGTTGTCTTTGGCTGTCGCTTGTGGCGGCGGCTGGATCTCTCGAATCCCGACTCGGCTGGCGGCGCAGCTGCTGACCCCAAGAACGCGCACCTGTGGGCGCTCGACGGCGCGGCGGAGCGCCTCACCATGCTGCAGGTGGACCTGCTCGACCGCGCCAGCCTCCGCGCCGCCTTCCGCGGCTGCGACGGCGTCATCCACACCGCCTCGCCGATGCACGACAACCCCGTAAGCACCGCCGCCCGCCCGCCCGCCCGCCAATGACGAGACCTCGCCTCTTGCCCTCTCCTTGGAAGCAGTACAACACGAGAGCGCAAGGATTAAAACTGAAGCTTCTCATTCACCCCTGGCTTGCAGGAGGAGATCATCGAGCCGATTATCGCCGGGACGCGGAACGTCGTGGAGGCGGCGGCGGACGCCGGCGTGCGGCGCCTGGTGCTGTCCTCCACCATCGGCACCATGTACATGGACCCGCGCCGCGACCCCGACGCCCCGCTCGGCGACTCCAGCTGGAGCGACCTCGAGTACTGCAAGAGCACCGAGGTAAACAAAAAACTCTCGCCCGGCCTGCGAATCAATTAGTACAAAAGAAAGAACCCCCGCTCCGGCGCGCGGCCAGTCCTGAGTCCTGACGCCGTTGGAATGAATGAATTCTCACAGAACTGGTACTGCTACGCAAAGACGGTGGCGGAGCAGGGCGCGTGGGAGGCGGCGCGGGCGCGGGGGCTGGACCTGGCGGTGGTCATCCCGGTGGTGGTGCTCGGCGAGCTGCTGCAGCCCAGTATGAACACCAGCACCCTGCACATCCTCAAGTACCTCACGGGACAGACAAAGGAGTACGTCAACGAGTCGCACGCCTACGTGCACGTCAGGGACGCCGCCGAGGCGCACGTCAGGGTGCTGGAGGCGCCCGGAGCCGGCGGCCGCCGGTACGTCTGCGCCGAGCGCACCCTGCACCGCGGCGAGCTCTGCCGCATCCTCGCCGGACTCTTCCCGGAGTACCCTATTCCGACAAGGTATGGGCATTTTAATAATGGTTTCGTCGTTTCGAACAATGTGCTATCAAAGGAAATAGTGGTGGACTGCTCCAAAAATTCAACTTGTGCACGATGATATTTGAAGAAATCCATGGCCAGGAGGGTTTATGACGAGTAGCCTAGTTGGTCTGCTCAGTAACGACTAGTTAATGTCCTTTGGACAAGGTCAAGAATAGCTCTCCATGGATAGAAAAGTCCATCTGATGATGCTGCACAGTACTTTGTTAGCTACGAGTCAGATGATGGGTATCCATGCTTAGATAAGCCAAGATACTCCACGTAATAGAAAACTGAAACCCGGAGTGCATTTTAGTCATGTGAATGATCATGCGGCCCAGTCTTTTCTTACTCTCTCCGTTCTAATTTATAATTCGCTTGATTTTTTACTCTAAGTTTGACTGACTTATCTTATTTAAAAAATTTATAATTATTGTTATTTTTCGCGGTGATATTGTTTTACTTTAAATGTGGCATTGAATTTTTCAATTTTTCCAAAAAAAATGAATAGGACGAGCCGGTCAGAAAAAACCGAATGAATTTTAATTTAGTAACTGCGCTTGGCTTGCAATTGCAAATGTTATGCTGATAAACTGAAGAGGTAGGTGTGACCGACTGACCGGTGCCTTGGACGATTCCTTAAAAGCAAAGCAATGCCTATTCTTTCCTTTGAAGGCAGCACATGGATGGACGACCCTAGGGGTACCTCAAGGCAAAAAAGAAAAAAAAAACATCACCTTGTTTTGAAGATATAGCAACAACAACATATATACATGGTGTCTGCCTGTCTGGAGTCCCAAACTGCTTCGAGACAAATGCATTTGCTCTTTGCTGTTGCAGCACTACACTGATAGCATGCTATTTTTTTGTTTTGTTTTTGCAGGTGCAAGGATCAGGTGAACCCACTGAAGAAGGGCTACAAGTTTACGAACCAACCTCTGAAGGACCTTGGCGTCAAGTTCACGCCAGTGCATGGGTACCTGTACGAAGCAGTGAAGTCCCTTCAAGACAAGGGGTTCCTCCCGAAGACATCTGGCGCCAAGGTAATAACACTAAAAAAAGAGAACACCCCTTGAAGATCACTTGAACACACAGAGCTTACGTTTCATGTGCACATATTCTTACTGTTGCCTTTTTTTGTTGTTCCAGGTGCCTGAACGACGCAGCTGCCTGCCTCAAACGACATCACAGCCACCACCCGAAATCGTTTCGAAACTTTGAGGTGGATCTGCACACGTGCTCAAACTGGCCATGTGTTTTTTTGTCAGAACAAGCCGTTCATTTGATTGGTTATTAAAAGATTTTGGGCAGTCTGTTCTTACATAGCAAAAATGTCTTGTCTCTGTCTATGGTGCATCCTGTTGCTTTTGCACTACAACTATACACATCCTTGTCTGGGTAGTCTGTTCTTTACATAGCAAAATGCGAAGTCTGCAGGGTGATTTCAGCGATGATGGAAGCATGCCCGCCCACCTCTTGACTGCATGCGCTGGTCAGCTGCGGCTTATTCTACACATCTTGCTTGTCTGTACTAGCCTGAGTTCAACAAGGAACAAGTCAGTCTACGCATCGGTTCAGCAGAAAACCCGTTTCTACGTGTCCTGTTTCTCGGAATACAAACTGAGATAGAAAACGGTATTTTACATGATCTTAGGGCTAGTTTAGGAGCCACAAAATTGGAGGGATTGGATGGGCTAGAATTTCCTTCTTATTCAAATTTAAATAAGAATAGGATTTTAATTCCGTCAATTATCTTCAGTTTTGTGGCTCTAAATTAGCCCTTAGAGGAAGAATAAATTGTCGGAAACTTCTAATGCATGCAATCATATGTGATAGACATGTAAAAATCATGCATCTAAGATCCATGAGTTCCAATTACCGTATTGGGCAGGACTCCGACTCCTCTAAAAATAGCTCCGGCTTCGGCTTCTCTAGCTCCCTACGTCGTCACTAAAGGTCACACTGGGCATAAAACCCGAGCCCGAAGCTCGAAACCCGAAAAACCCGAACCCGTATAGCCCAATACCCGATACCCGAAACATTTATGCGGGTAGTAAAACTTAAAACCCGATATTATTTCGGGCTTAATCGGGTAGCGACATCCGGTACCCGAAATACCCAAATACCCGAACTATATAAATATCACCACATGCGTCTATAGTACCAGTACTAATGTTGTTTTTCTTTGCCCAGTTGACATACTAATGTTGCTCTTCCGTCCAGTATGCCAGCACGCCGTGGTGCAGTACTGCCGTAGCACCTGGCCGGACTGCCACAGCTAGCAGTCCATCACCCAACCGGCCAACCATTAGTCATGCTTCTGGTTCTAGAGTTTGCTATTTCCTCAACTAATCAAGATCAGTTTCACGGTGAAATATTTCCTAGTTTGCTCATTTTCTACTCTCACTGCATGCTTATGGCTCAAAAGCCCGAACTGCATGCTCATTTTCCAGTGTGCTTCCTGTTCTAGAGTCTAACTGCATGCTCATTTTCTAGTGTTTGATTCCTGATATTTTTGTAAAAATACATGTGTAAATATTTGATGTCACATTGATCTGCAATGAAATCGGGTAGAACGGGCTACCCGTACCCGAACCCGAATTTTTCGGGTACCCGAATTTTTGGGTTTTGCTTAAATTGGATACATATTCGGGTATTGTTTCTGAAAGCCCGAATTGTCAAAAGCCCAAACTACCCGACCCGAAAATTCGGGCTAACCCGAATGCCCAGCGTGAACTAAAGGTGTTAGAGCTGTTTAGCAATTCCGCGAAACAACTTCTTTGTTTCTTTGGAATGGTGTATGAGGATAAGAAGTGCCGATAGAAGTCAGATTTTTGGTGTTCTGACTTCCAACAAAAAAACAGGTCCAGCTCTTGAAAGTCTCTCGACGAGAAGTCGCTTTTTGTAACCGTTTGGTAAGGCTTTACGACGAGCCAGAGCTAGAGCTGCCCAAAAAATCATAGCAAAGGGGCTCTAAACATGACCTTTTATCTCCCTCTAGGTTCTAGTTCATAGTATACTGGGAATGATCCAATTCCATATAATATAAACTCGGCCGGAGAGGGAAAGACAACCCTCCCTGTATTATATTAAGAAGAGATCGAAATATGGTTTTAACTGAGAAAACTCCCGAACCCTAGGCCCCATCACTAACGGGCTGATTAATTACTCACTTTTCAACGGCCTAGTTGTAGGGTGACGCACAGGATTTCGTTCCCCGAGAGGCCGAGAGCGGGTGAGCCACAACGAGGGAATTTTTTAACCAAGTCCGAAAATTCGCTTCCGAGTGGGATCGAACCCGGGCCTAGATGTTCTACTCGAAAACCATAACCATTACGCTAGAGGACTCTTTCACCAAATTCCATATAATATAATTATAATGAAAATTCGCATGTTTCAAACACCCCCCGGATATATGGGTGCACTAACTATACGTTTTCCATGTCAAAGAAAAAAACTAAAACACAGTAACACATACACTGGTGTGTATTAACTGATGGTTGGAATTTCAGATCACACAATTTTGCACTCGTGGTTTAATTTTAGTCATCCTCTCGTAAGTTTCCGTTGCATAACCGAAGCTAACCATCTCCAACAATAAACTCTAAAATAGAGTCCTATAATTTGAAATACGGTCGTATATAAAGTATTTAGGGGCTCAAAAGAAAATTTAACTTCAACAATTAGACCTTAAATAATGCTATTTAGGAAATAAATGGTTGGAGAATAAGAGGAAATGAGGATATGGCTTCAGTATATGAGGTACTATATTTAGAATCCGAGAGAACTAACCCTATAATTATTTGATGAATAGTTATAAAATAGGTCCACTGTTGGAAGAATATTTTATAATTTTGAGCTCTATATTTAAAATAGTGCCACCTTTAGAGTATCTCTTGCTCTAAGGCGAATAATAACAATAATAATAATAATAATAATAATAATAATAATAATAATAATAATAATAATAATAAAAATAATAATATTTTATTCATCATTCTAGATGATTATCATCAATCCTAAAATGGTTTCACAAAAATTAAAAATGGTTTACAAATTAATAAAGATTTGTTTACCAATTTCAGGGTGGGGGATCAGGTGGGTGCTCCTACAGTCAACAAACTATAGGTATTTGTACTAGATCATCAAGACATCAACACTTTGGTGTGCAAAGATTCCAGCAATCGTTGGCAAGTACCACGAAAATACGGCAAGCAGTAAAACACCTTGGCAGGTAGTCTGATGCGTGACTGCCACACGTACATACTCATCAACTGGGTTGAGCGGGCAACTGTACTATCGGACCTCTTGCTATCTCTATTCAAAAGAATACAACTCGGTGCTAACAGTGTTGCTATATTAATCATTTTTTTAAACTTAACTAGATTGCTAACAATATTAGCAATATTTATATTTTAAATACATTTATTAATATATATATATATATATATCAATAGATTTAGCTTTGTTACCAATTATACATGATAAATAATAATATTTTTTTATATTTAATCAAAGATAAAATATTTATCTTCCCAAAAAACGAGGGTGGTGTTATTTTCTGGAGATGGAGTAGGCACATGTTAAATTATTTCTGTTTTGGCCACAGTTTATAAAATTATTTTTTACACTACAAAATAAGTATTGTCAGATTTATGAAGAAAATATTGATTTTAGTAGGTATTTTTGGAACAAATTAATTCATAAAGTAACATAAAAAGTAATATGACATACATGATCAAAATTAACAGTATTATTCCATATGTGACTAATTTAGAGTTCATCTCAAAGGTCGCACACAAGAACAAGAGAAAAGCAAATGGATGAAGATACTCTATAGCAGGTCAGTGGCAAGAACTAGAGAAAAGAAAAGTAAGGGGATGAAGATATACTATGTAGCGGGACCAGTGCCACGCGGGCACGGAGGCACTGTTCTGTGTGGAGTTGCTATCAATTTTAAATTGATCGACATTGATGGGTCGATAGAGATTGTATGTTGTGTAGTAGTGAGAATGCATCGAAAATGTAATAGAATGAAACAGATTATGAAAAAGGAAACAAGTTAGAACAAGGGACCACAAAAGACATACAAAAATAAAAAGCACAAAGATCGAAGTGCTGACATGCATCATCACAAAAGATATAAAAAATAGCTAGCAACAAAGAAGCAAGGCTGGAATGGAGAGCTCTAAGGGACTCCCCAAGTTAAGATATTTCTTAGTTTTTTCTACTTTGGATTGGCTCAATTCATGGATCAAAAATCAAGACCGAACCTAACACGATACACCCATATGTATGTTTCTTTCGGACAAGTTAGAGCAGATGACCCATGATCAGGTCTACCCATCACCAGTCTTGCAACACACCTTAGCTAGCGTGCTAAAGTGATTCATCATCATGGGAAAAGTTGGGTATAGTCAAGGAAACAATATCTTTAGGAAGGAGTCATCCAACTAACATTAATTCAAAAGAGCATGGACTCCCTATATCAACCCAAATAAAAATATGGGCATGAACAAGGTTTGAACAAAAACATTCAACCCTAGACAGTAGGTGGACCCAAGTTCACAAACTAGTAGTGTAGGCCAACTAGAGCCACCACTTACAACATGCATGAACTTGAGATTGATATATATACTCAAGTGTTGCTCTACGAATGCAATCAGGCCCTAATGAGGGTTTTGGTGTTGATGACCACCGATTTAGAGAACTAATGATATTTATTGATATGACAAGCATGGAATCAAATAGGAAGGATGTTATACAAGTTGAAGGACCCCCAATCACTAATGGAGGCTTTGCCAACTCAATGTTTTTAAACTCTTTTATGTTTTGTATCTTGAGTTTATAAAAAGTCGTAGGGAGACTCAAGGATAGTTGGTCAAACTATTAAACCATATTCCCTTTAAGAGTGGTAGTGTTGCCCTTAACATAACCGTTAGAACTCTGAGTATAAGTACTCATCTGTTCACGCACAATGGCTACTACTACTTCTTTCTCGCATTTGACCATCACATAACAGAAAAGTGTTCAACCCTCTCTCCAATGTTCTCTCTCAAGCTTCCAAGCAAATCTTTGATTCCAACCATAAAAACTTGAGAGAAAAGATAGCAAACATCTATTAGATTAGAGAGTGGATCGATTGATTTCCCCTCTCAAATAGCATTTGGTTCACGTTTGGTCGGTGGTTCTAGGGTTTGTTACTCTTGGAGCTTGCTTCTAGCCGGCTAGGTGTTGCCCTACTTGCCTAGGGGATGTTTGTAACACACAAATCGTAGCTAAGAAATCACCCTCACTTCAAGAGTTTGGTCACTTGGTTTGAAAACAAGAGAAGGGCAAGCCTTGGTGGCAAGCCTAAGCCTTTTGTGGCATCCTCATCAATGTGGACTTAGGCAAGCCTTAGTGGCAAGCTGAACCACATGATAAATCCATGTCTTGTGTGCTTCACTTACATTCTTATAAGTTCATATTATTGATTTAGGATTTATGGTCGATCTACTAGCTCACTAGTGATATACTTGATTTATCTCTCGATCTATGATCTATATACCTACAGAAAGGCTACAAGTTTAGCTCTTCTAAGTTCTGCTAGGTGCATTTCGAATTTAGTTTGAATTCCTCTATGTAGGTCGGTAGTGCTGCCCTTTACTCTGATAGAATTTCAAGTTGAATTTTTACAGGCCTATTCACCCCTCTAGGCCTTCATCCCCTTCCAGGAGATCCTACATGCTCTTGGAACAACATGTCTTTGCACATGATCAAGCACGATATGCTTCAATCATGTTTGATATTGCGCAAGTAGCCAATTGTGTTGATACTCATACATATAAATAGACACATAATTTAGATTGAAATATTATCTAAGTGTTATAAGTTTTTAGTTGTCTCATTAAAAACTTTTCTAGATTAAACATCATGAGAAAAAACTAGAAAGAAAAAGGGCACACCCTAGCTCAAATGTTTAATGCATACATTACATGCAATTATGTAACAACCTACATGCTAAGTGAGCCACACATTAATAATACCAACCCCTTATGCTTTTATCCTTGCTTCATTTAAAAGGATTATCCCAAGAATGGTGGTATGGAATATATAAGCCATATATATTGGCCTAACCCACACTCAACATCCAACACTACTTCATAACACACATATCCACCTATTACTGTTAGGATTGCTAGAGCCAGTAGTGAATTTAGTTCATTGTTGGGTTCCTAAGACTAGGATATTGACAATGATTGGAATCCATTGACCCAACAGTAAAGCTCATTGTCATTGTCAAGTCAAACCATGACCTAGCAATAATATATACCTAGTAGGTTTAGCCATGAGCCAGCAGTGGTATGGAAGATCACACTATCAGATCAATCCATAGACCAATTCTGATAGGCCAATAGAGTCATGGCTTGACCCAATAGTAGGCACACGATGACGGTGTCATGTTGTGGATAGACTCGACAATGTCCTAACTATAGTGTAAAACCTAGTCCCCTTCTTGTTCCTCTTTCCTTCTCATACCAAGAATAGTCATTTAGTTTTCCCCACTATTCTCTCTAGTGTTGGATCCATTTTTCACAAAAATGTTTATGAACAAGCTTAGTTTTAATGGATGGACATGCTCTCCTACATTAAGATGGGTAAGTAGCATACCTTGAATTTGTAGTTTGTTTTATTGGTTAGATTGTTTTTATTCTCATGATTGTTTTTTCTTCATTACAGAGAGCATTTTTGTCGATTTTTTATGAAGACTGTTGCGCTTTTGTGAATCTACGTGGTACCTATGAATCCATTTTATTTGTATCTAGTTTTCTTCATCTTGTTTTTTGATTGTCTACTTCAATAACAATAATTATTATACTTGATGCCACATAAAAATATAGAGGCTAATTACAGAAACATAAAAATTAGAGGCTTAATGAACAACAGTTGTAGCTAAAAAGAATAGATTGCTAGATGTTACATGGACAAGTCCATCAAATTAAAAAACCCTATTATACTTCATGCAAGAACTAAAGAATCACATTATAACACTTATCAAAACTACCATTTAATTTGGTAGAAATTAAATGGTTAACAAACATTAACCTTTCGAAAAAAGATTCACCATAATTTGAACACCTTCCTCAAGATCTAATTCAAAAGTGATCTCTTGAATGAAAACAAATGGCTAGAGAGGGATGAATAACCTATAGAAATTTACTTACACAACTAATAATTACAATTATAGCAAATATAAAAGATATACGAAAGCGATTACTTGCTCTAGTTTTACTCAAGATTATTTTCCTTAAATAAATAAATAGTGGGAAAGGGATATGTATGAAAAAGATAAGCTATGTACTAAATAAGATATGCTTGATAAGTGGATGAGCTAGCAACAAGTATATGTAAAAGGGAGGATACTTTGGGAAGTAAATCACATCTGGCAAGATATGATATGATATTTATCCTCGAAGTTTAGTTGCTTCCTCAATGTGGCAAATCTAAACCAAATGATTCATGTGCTTAATTCGTATAACAAGCCAAGCCTATAAAGGGTGGCGTAAGCATTACTCTAACAAGGCACTCCAGCAAGCCATGATATCACTAGGATGTTTGCGAATCTCACGTGGGGTTGACCACAAAACCCCTTACAATATGATGATCGGAGTCAACAACAATCACAAAAATCTTTCAATGATCCTCCGCTATCTCGAAGCCATATAGGTGGCAACAACCACCAAGAGTAATAAGATTCTCGCATCTCAATATGATCACTAGTATCACTAGATGCAAAAACTCTATGCAAATCACTAAAGATCACTCCCAGCCCCACTTTGGATAAATCACTATCACTGGATGTGAGTGAAAAAGTTTCCTTTGGGCTTACTAGGGTGCATATCAAGTTGAGAAGCCTAGATTCTCACTGCAAGCCCACATAATCTCTACTTATAGGATCCTAATGGCCAACTAGCCGTTGGAACCATTCTTGTGCATTTTGCAAGGTTGTCGGACCATCCAACACGTCACCATTAGACCAAAGCTCAAGGTCTGACGACCATAGATCGTTTCATGTGTACTAGGCATTTGAATGTTACCATTGTTACCACCAACTTCTATCTTAGTGTATGGTCTAATGCCCTTAGTGTGACGACCATCAAAACATAGAATACATGGTATGATGTCTTTCGTTAAGTGACCGGAGAGCAACCAGTAATGTTGAACTGGTCTAATGCCCTTCATCGGACCAATCTTCATGGTTTGACAATCTTGTTCCCAATCACATGGGAGAAGTGATAGTGGGACCGATTTAATAAACAATGTATTCATTCGGTTCGATGTGCTCATTTCCTCACCGTCGAACCAAATCCCTAGGGTCCAACACTCTCTAGAAAACAACTAGAGAGCAATTGTGAGCATTGAACTAGTCCAACGACCTCCATCGAACCATAGCACAGAGTTAGATAATTACTCTGATCGTGCAACTATGGTTAGCCATTGGACTAGTACTATTTTGGTATGATGTCTCTATCTATTAGAGTCTAACGCCTATTCTAGACAAGCATTAGTTTTTTTCATCTAACCTTTGCACGTGTGCTAACTCCAATGTGTTCTAAACTCTAGAGTCTATGAGATAACCTTTACTTAATGGTGTATAAGATGGAAATTTATAACTTTACAAGTTCTAATGCAAATGCATGAGTTTGTTTAATCTAGTGGTATATGAGTAACCATTTTGAACCTTGGGTTCCCCTCTTTATAGCACAACTACTTATACAAAATTCAGTCACACACTATTGCATCTTGTCTGGTAAAACAAAATACCTTAGCTTATACCTTTGCATCGTGCCTTCGTATTATGCTTTTCTCCTTTCATAGTACTTATTGACCTTTGCGGCCATCATCATCATTTTCATGATAGGCCACCTTGCCCAATCTTGGGTATGGACTTAAACCTATATTATTCACAATACTTAGAGTAAATATTATTCTATTAATTTGCATTACCATAACCATGCATGAAGATTCTTCTATAAAATAGAGAAATAACTAGCATGAGAATTAAAATCTACAAATTCTAAGGAGTGATGCATGCTACTGACATTAAAGCAAGAAGATTGTATCCATCCTTCAATATCTAAAACCTTTTATGAGCATTTTGGTGAAAATAGCCACAACAATGGAGGAATATGTGGAGAAATACACCTTCTTGAATGAGTCTGCTCGGGATGGAAAGAATGGGAATTTTGTACTGTGTGGCTATCACTACTGGCTCAAGCCATGAGCCAACAGTAATATATCACTACCGATTTAAGTCACCAACTAGAAATTATAGTCTCAATATCCCTGTCGATTCTTGTATTAAACTCACAATGATATATTACTATCGGTACATGGCATGAGCCAACAGTGATAGATACCTTTGTTGTTGGTTCTTTAGGAACCCAACCATTTTTTGATTTTTATGTTATAAACCAATAGTGATGATTATTACTGTTAGTTTAAGACCAATTAGTATGGATGGATAGACAATAAAGATTGGTTTTGTAGTGATAATTCATAGAGGAAAATGCACAAAAATAGACATGAAAATTTTTGAATTAATGTTAGACCTCCACCATTTAATATTTTCTTAATAATATGGTTGTACGAATCAAATCGAGCTCAAATAATTTCATGCATAAAGTGCACATTAAGAGATGACAAGCAATTAGTTGAAATTAAGCATATTGTATGCCTCTTGGTGATTTACTAAATGCTAGGGGTATGCACAATAATGTCACATTAGCTATTTCATGACGTAACAACATCAGTGAAATATATATGGGGATGTCAGGATGTGAGACAAATACAACAATGATAGAGAATGTAGTCCATCTCTTCACTAAAAGAAGCATGTCTTGGAGATTTGTTGGGTAAAGGATGGGTGTTTGTGATATAATCAGAATCCGTGGGCTTAATACTCTCTAAGAACACTTTGCACATTCAATACTCCTTGCCAAGCAATGTTAAATTTATGATTATTTGTAGCATGGTTAATATAATCATGCAAGTCGATTAATGAACTTTATTTATTAGCCTCTTCAAATTTTATATACAATTTTGATAATAATAGCTAGATTCTAAAAAAAGTAATCCTTCGATCAGATTTCAAATGGTTTGACTCCTCAATAAGTGAGAATTGTGTCTTTTTTGACAGAGAGTACCAAATAAGTATTATTGTATTAATTATACACATATTTTATAATAGACTTATCAAGAGACATAAATATTGATATTATTTTCTATAAATTTAGTCAAACTTAATAAAATTTAATTTATCTCAGATTTAAAATTTCATTCTTTTTAGGTGGAGGAGGTATTAAACTAAAATATGCCAAATCAAAATGGGTCACATGCATAAACTTCTAATACACCTTATCCCCTGTTCCCATTCTGCATGCTCACACATGCATACACACAATATATGCGGCTCCACATGGCTTGGTAAACAATAGACAGATTATACTGCTCGGGTGGCTCATGAAAGAAGCATATATGTTTGAAGGATGATCACACAGTCAGTTATTAGATAACAGAAAGGTTAGCTCACATTAATATTCTGATGTCTCCTAATTATATTAGATTTAGCCGTGCATTTTGTGCAGATAAATCATAAAAAGCAGTAAAAACGATACTGAAAAAAGAAACAGGGTATCGTCTGCCATTTTTTTTTCTGAACATGTCATATTTTGAAAAAAAAAATGGTTTCATCTTAAATGATGATACATGCCAGTGCGAGCTCATATGCAGGGAACTATTGGCAAGGTAATTGTAAACAAATAATGCATGCTAAAGACCCTCGGAGCACAAACATACACACCCAAAAAAATATTCCATGTGGTAGCTCTTAGGCTATTTACATCATGCAAAGGGGAAATTTGTTTTGATACTGCTGAAATGTGCACACACATGACCACATAAAATAAAATGGTGAAAATTCTCAAGGGCAATTCTAGATGAGGTGGAACTTTTGGTTAGAATACGATAAGTTCCTCTTCTGCTTGCATACATACATTTCTTTGAAGGGAGCCAACACCTTCCTTATTGCACACATTATTAATAAATTATCATATGCTTACTCACATATATATCCAAAGAAAAAAGGGCAAGTAAATTAACATGCAAAAAAATTATGAGAAAAGTGTGCACTGAACAAAAATATACAAAAGCACAAATTAATTGTTTGAAAGATCAATTGCTACAAAACCAATGCCACACATTATAAAAGATATTTAAGACATGAATCTAACTATTGTACCGTTTTATTATATACTCGCTCTGATGATGACTATGCGTATATATTGACTAATTGTTGATAGAATTTATCAAATTTTACTTTTGGAAAGCAAATGAAATAACGAAAGTAGTTTACCCCTCCCCTCACCTACGGCTACGACATGGAAGAAAGGGACTACTACACATTTGGTCGTAGCAGTAAACTTTTCTAAAAGCACATCCATCACCTGAGTCATATCAGGTCGATCCTACTACTAGCCTAGCTAGCGAGCTAGTACTGCTACTAGAGAAAGTTTTTACCACGTGTCACACGTTTCTCCACGCAAATTAATTCGACATTTCGGATTGGATATTCTCTTATTGAACGTATATATAAATCTTTTTGACGAACGTAGCCTAGCTAGCTAGCATATGCGTACCAAACAGTGGATATACAATGAAATTGCAGGGTTTTTTTTTTAAATGTGGTAGAAGCTTTAATTCGATGCACATACATATGTTCTCCATCAAAAGATGAATTAATTTATAGTGTTATCCCTGAATTTTTGTAGCCAATAGCAAGCACGAACTCATCATCATCCGACATATATATATATATATATATATATATATATATTATAGAGGAGAAAAAAATGACGGCAGCAATAATCGGTTCCTAATTATTATTGGCAGTAAAAAGAGGACCACACAAAGCTAGCAAGACGCAAAGCTAACAACAACAAGGAGGAGGAGGAGGAGGCCGGCAAGTAACTCTCGCTCACCACAGCAAAGTAACAAGGGCAAGCAAAATTCCAAGCGATATAAAACCAAACGGAATGCGAACAAAGAGACGTACGGCCGGACACACACACACACACTCTCTTATGCACCCCACGCATCAGTAAAGGTAGCTGCAACACGTACAACACCATGCTCGCTTTTGCTTCGATCTGTAGGCTAAAACGATGTGCACGAGAGAGAGAGAGAAAGGGGCGGCTATAACCTAGATGCAAGCTTATCAGCTGGCATGGCACGCAGGGGGCCGGGGCGAAGTGAGGACACTACCTTCCTTGCTAAATATGGCTCGTCTCCGTGCTCCATTTTCGACCCAACAACAAGAACTTGATCGACCCCACCCACCACCATGAGTCGTCCTCGTCCATGACCTGCACACAGAAAGAACAAAGAAACCTTGAAACTAGCAGAGAGAGAGAGGGAGAAGGTAGAGAGAGAGAAGGAGCGCGCCAACGTAGTTTGTACTCCTTTGGGAACCTCTCAGTGTTGCAGTGTACTGGCCGGCCGGCCGGCAGCATCTCCCCATGCTTTCAGCTCCCAAGGCGAAGGGTACCACTGCAAGATGAAAAATTTGGGGATAGGGGAAAAAACTAGTAGCGCCAATCATTTACTCCGGTACTACAAGGCCAATAGCTAGCTTCTCATGACCAGCAGCAGCATCGGTAGCAGTCCCAGCCAGCATGACTGAAAAGACCACAGAACAAAATAGGGAAAAAAAACCATGGGTGTGAAGATCTAGGAGATAAGGAGGCGGCAGTGTGTAAAGCAGGAAAAAAAGCCACGGCCATGGAGGCATGCCGCATGCATGCTCTGTCTCTTGTGATAAGAAAAAAAAAGGTACTACAACCCCATCAAATTAAACCGGTTCAGTTGAATCGAAATCAAACCTGGACATCAAATCAGGCTAATTGAATCGAAACCAACTAGGACACCAAAGCAGCCTTTAATTGAATTGAAATCAAACACGGATTTTGCCCGGCCCCCCACCAGACTAAGAGACTAAGACTAACAACGGATCTAGACGGGAGATAAGCCATCGAGAGAAAGAGGCTGACAGAAAGAGAAGTGAGCACGCGGCGAGGACGGCATACATGCTATGTCGTTCGTCGCGCCGTGTGCTCACTCTCTTCTGTCAATCTCTCGAGAGCCTCTCCGCATCTACAGAAACGCCGCCGTCGTCGTCGTCGTCGTCGTCTAACCAGCGACAACACAAAATCAGGGTTCAGAAGTTGCGGAACCACCAAAGCGAAGAGGGACAAACCAACCCTCCAAGCACGAATGAAGACAGAAGAACAAGAAAGAGAGAGATAGAGGGGGCTTCGTTGTTCTTGGATCCGGTGAGCGCTCGTCGCCGTACAGGGAACGAAAGGAGGAGGTGCTGCTGAGACTGTCCTTTCTTTCTTTCTTTCTCTCCCTCCCTCCTTCCCTGCCTGTGCGTGTGTGTGCGCCCTCTTGGTGATTGGTTTTTGGAGCAGAGGAGATGGATGGGATAGATAGGCGGTCGTACCTTGCCCCTCTCAGTAGTGCTGTAACCTCACAAGTCACAAGGTTAAAAAGTACTACTGGTGGTGATAGTAGTAGTACTCTGCACCTGCCGAGTAGTAGTTCCAATCAGCAACAGTTCACACTGCACTCCTTTTATTATTGGAGAGGACGAGACGCCAATGGCCCAGGTAATAACTACAGTAATAAATAAATAAATATAAGGGTTAGTACGATTGTACAGCAGCTAGATAGCACCCCAGACGAGATTTGCTTATATATATCTGTCAGCTTGGAGCCTTGGACACAGCGCTGCTGTCCGTGCATGTGACACCACCTCCTCTTCTAGAGAGAGAATCATGCTTGTATGCCTAGCCCAGGGAAAAAGAGAGGCTGATCAATTCGTTCAATTGGTTCACTCACACTATGTTAAAGATCACATAAGGCTTTAGAGCAAGTATAATAAATTGATATAGGTGAGTCATAAGAAATACCACGTCAAATTTTTATGATGAAAGAAAGAACAATTGAGGTAGAAGGGAAGCGGACTGCTCACTAAAAACGATCTAAAAATTAGGCTGCTCACGGACTATAAGGTACTATGTGAGAGAGATGGACCAAATATTAAATATGCAATTTTTATCATGAGATAATTATTATATAACTAATTTTTTAGTTGTCTATACGTGACATGTTAACATCATAAGAGCAATAATGTTAATAATGTAGACAACAGGAGCTAGAAAAAATTTAGTATGGACTTAATTAAAAGACAACTACGTATAATCTTATTAAATCACTCATAATATAGATATATATATATATATATAATAGTAAATACAGAATAAGATTATACTATATACGTTTTTAGGTTTAGGTGGGGCTTTAGTGAAGCTCTATAAACTTGGGTGTGGTAGGAGACTTGAGCTAGATCTGTGCCTAATAGCCGTGCTAGTTGTAACGATTTTTACGGCATACATCTTACCACATATATATAGTAGTTAGTCTTTCACTATTAATGTATGGCCTACTCTCTCATAAAACTTCTTAGTTTTTGTGTCTAAGCCAGGTGTAAGTTTACAAACCATATCTCTTCTTTCTATCTTAATATTTAGTCTGCTTGCATAGGAGTCGTTGTCTTGCTCTAAGGCAACGACTGTTATGCAAGCAGTCATTCTTTGCAAGCGTGCAAGCAAACCATCTGATCCATTAGATTACGATCCAACCACAGATACAACTATGGTTTGTTAGGGTTTTTTTATAAAAAATATTAAGCTGGTGGTGGAAGGATTTAAGTGTTAAATGTGACATACGGTTCGATCACGATCTAATGGATCAGATAGTTTGCTTGCACGTTTGCATAGAAGGACCGCTTGCATAGGAGTCGTTGCCTTGCTCTAAGGCAACGACTGTTATGCAAGCAATCATTATTTGCAAGCGTGCAAACAAACCATCTGATCCATTAGATTACGATCCAACCATAGATACAATCATGGTTTGTTAGGGGTTTTTATAAAAAATATTAAGCTGGTGGTGGAAGGATTTAAGTGTTAAATGTGACATACGGTTCGATCACGATCTAATGGATCAGATAGTTTGCTTGCACGTTTGCATAGAAGGACCGCTTGCATAAGAGTTTTAGAGCAACGACTGTTATGCAAGCAGTCATTCTTTGCAAGCGTGCAAGCAAACCATCTGATCCATTAGATTACGATCCAACCACAGATACAACCATTGTTTGTTAGGGTTTTTTTATAAAAAAATATTAAGCTGGTGGTGGAAGGATTTAAGTGTTAAATGTGACATGCGGTTCGATCACGATCTAATAGATCAGATAGTTTGCTTGCACGTTTGAATAGAAGAACCGCTTCGTTGCCTTTTTTTATTAGTCTTGCTATGGACTATATTATTAGTCTTGCTCTTGATGTCGGTAGGTATCTACGGTTCTAGGAGGTAGTAGCAGTAGTCGTTGTTGTCGTTGCCTGCAAGTCAATGAAGTAGGTTAGATTAAATCAGCGCCTATAGTTAGCAGGGTGTAATAAGAATAAGAGTTCTGATGAAATCGTGCCTCGAAATTTCTGCACAGCGCCGCACCGATCTGTCTCCTGATATGCGCATAGGTACGTACGGTTTTAGTGAAATGTGCTTTTATTAATTTGATTTCATAGATTGGTCACTCCCAGCTGCTGTCTCGGAGTTTTGCTAGGCGCACATTCCTTGCTGTGCACAGGGGATCGGATCGGATCCGAGAAGGGAAGCTCGATCACCTCAGCCGTCCGGCGTCCAAGCACTGATGATGGTTGTCTCCGGTCTGTCGTATTTTTGAAGCTTCGTTGTACTGAAATCTACTTGCACGTCTACAGTTTGAGTCGCCGAATCAACATAAGTGCTTGCATTGTCGACTAAAGCCAGGTGCGTTTGGTTTGGTTTTGGCTATGATTTTTTTGCTTCTGAAAATCGAAATACGAACATAAAGTTGAATTGTCTCTTGTCGTTTGGATTGTTAACGGGTAATGTCTCTGATTGAGTCGTGGACTAACCGAGTCATGAGTTATTATGTTGTGCAACCATGTCTCTCGCCTTGTGTTGTGCAGACGTGGAGCACAAGTACGGTGGTCGACAGCAAAAGTGAAGGTCATGCAGGTTCGTACTGATGGACCAAAAGCGACGAAGGACGAGCGTTGGGACTTGACTGCGGAACTGGAGTCGTCGGTTGACTAGGGCTGACACCTAGGACACACACTCGCGCGAGGATGTGGCAGAGTGGGCCCACTACCGGAAACAACTTCTTTGCCGAGTGTCTCACGCACTCGGCAAAGCCTAGAAAACACTCGGCGAAGGCTGACACTCGACAAAGAAAGCTCGACGAACTGTACATCGGCAACGGCTTCTTTGCCGAGTACTTTTTATCGGGCACTCGACAAAGAAAAGTCGCTGTCGCAGCGCTAGGTAACGGCGACGGAGCCTTTGCCGAGTGCCCACAGAGCGGCACTCGGCAAAGGCTCTCTCTTTGCCGAGTGTGCACTGTATTGACACTCGGCAAAGAAGCTCCCCGTGGGCCCCTTTACCAGGTCCTTTGTCGAGTGCTCGACTGACCAGCACTCGGCAAAAGGATCACCCGCGGCCCCTTTTGTCAGTTCCTTTGCCGAGTGCACTAGGAGGCACTCGGCAAAGCTTGCTTCTTTGCCGAGTCCAAGGCCACAACACTCGGCAAAGAGGCTTTACCGGTGCCCAGGTGAGTGCTATGACCTTGACACTCGGAAAAGTACCTCTTTGTCGAGTGTTACACTCGGCAAAGCGACCCGAATACTACTTTTTATTTGTTTTTGCTATTCCATCCAAACAGACAAAAGATATATCACATAATAATCACATATACATCACATATATCACATACATCAAACACACGATATAGCTCACAAAGAAGGCATGTTTCTTCACATACATCACAAAGTGACAAGTACCACAAAATAGTTCACAACACTAACAAGTACTGACATAAATAAGTCCACAAACATCCAATATATGGCATAGACATGTGTCACAACTAAGTTTAGAAGAACATCAACGAGTAGTCTTTGTCGAGTGCTCGAAAAAGCACCCGACAAAGTGTCGAGCACTCGACAAAGAGCCGAATTTCGGTAGTGGTCGTGTTGCCGGCACAATCGAGAACTAGCAGGACACGTGTCCAGTACGTGGGGATGTGCATGTGTTGCGCTACTTGTGGTGGTTTGGTGGTTGATTATCTAAAAACCACCTAGCTCTACTTGTGGCGAGTCTTAGGAATATTTTGAAATCATGAGATTACTGGTTTGCTTATGTGATTTTGTTTTGAGTACTTTCTTCATCTCAATTGATGTTAAGTACATAATTTTAGTCTTTAGTAGCAAAATTTGATTGCCTCCCATTCACCCCCTCACATCGCCTCACCCTTCAATTGGTACCTAAGTCGGTTAAGGCTTTCCTTACCCTAATTGGTCTGAAATCCATGAAGGCGACATGGAATGAGGACTTGACAAACCTTCGTTCTTTAATGGGACGAATTACCCGTACTAGAGGATCCAAATGTCAGCATATTTTCATAGTATTGGGTATCGCATCTGGGAGATTTGTCTCGATGTTGCGGTCGATGTGGCATGTGCTAAAATCACTCCGATTTAGATGGAGTTCCATGATTCAAACAACAAAGCTTAAAACACTTTATTCTCATGTCTCTCGCTTGCTGAGTCTAAGCGAGTTAGACATTTGGCTATGGCTCACCAGATTTGGTCCACCCTCGAGAGATTCCATGAGGGAAACGATCATGTAAAGACCAGAATGTTTGAGACATACCGCCGAGAGTATGAGAACTTTGTGTAGATGGCTGGAGAGACCGTAGACATTATGTTTTCTCGGTTCTAGTCGATTTTCAACAAGATACGTGCCAACAAGGCGCAACTTACCTATGATGATCATGAGAGAGCATTGAAGTTGCTACATGCTCTAGATCATAGGGTTTTGGAGGTGAAGGTCTCAGCAATCATCGAGTCACCCAATTATGAGACTCTCACCATGGATGAGCTATTCAGCAAGCTCATGTCCATCGAGATTGACCACTAGACCCGGACCAAGATCGAGAACCCTGGTGCACCCACCATGGTCGTGATCTCTAGAGGTGGTTGTTCCTATAACCCCTCACCTTCTATGTTTGATTTGTCTTCTTTGTTGACCATCGAAGTGGAGCAGAGGAGAGCCTCAGGGATGACGGGGTGGCGCTTTTAGGGGCCAGTCGGTTCATATGGTTTCACAATAACTATCAGATTTAGAGGCATGGCGAGTCGAAGGATGGATGCTTTAATTGTGGTGTGGGGGACAAATATCCCCCGGGGCCCCATAAACACTAAATTGTGTCATGGGCCATGTTGGGGACTTGTTCTCAAATGCTATGAGTTAAGAACAAGGCAACACAAAATGTTAAAGGTTAATATCCTTCGTCCTTCAAAGCATTATCTCCCTTAGGATATAATGATCTTCAGACGAAGGTCATGAAGGACATACCTTCATTACAGTTTATGTTAATGAGAGAAGAAGCATATGAAATATAAGAGACAACATGAATAATCATATGACATTATTAATATGTCTTTATTATATTATTATGGATAAACAGAAACAATATTGAATTACATTTGTACCTTCGGCTTGACAGAAGGCAAAAGTCCAAGCGTGACACACGAGTGAATACAAATCAGCGTGAACAGTACGAGGGTACTGTTCACCTATTTATAGGCACGGGACGCAACCCGGTCAGAATTACATTTATGTCCTTGATGACTAGTTACAATCATGACACAAATCATCATGGACTGATCGGTCTTTTCCTCTTTAAGTCGGTGCAACCCTTCATCTCAAGGCATGTCGCTATGCCGAAGCTCCCTGGATCGTAGCTTTGGCGTGTACCTTCGTTCTGTGTTTGATTATACGCTGATCTTTCGAAGGTGCTTCTTCTTAAAGGACCTTCAGCGATGAAGCAGGCCCCCAACAGTAGCCCCTTTGCGGTGCTAGATCGTTTTTCGTAACGAGCTTGATCCGTGAAAAATCTTAGGCTTCGGAATGCTGAAGATCCGAAAAACACCTTCCCTGAGCTCGTTGCCGAGAAACGATTAAAGTATTTCAGGCGCGAGGTGGGCCACCACACAGCGGGGTAGTGGTCCACCGTTCAGCGGGTGCGGGTGACTGTTCGGCGGGTGCGGGTGACTTGGCGATTCACCTTCCCACCTGTAGCACTATATAAACAGACGGGTAGGTGTGAAGTTACCACAACATTCATTGCAATTACACTGTTATGCTATTGAAAAATTTGACCATAGCTAAAGCTTTTTCACCGCATTCTTGAGCGAACCATCACTTTGAATTAGCTTCGTCAAAAGAGGGAGCTTTGTCAAAACTGTAAAAAACATCAGCTTCGTAAAAACTATAAAAAGATCCATCAGATGGCCAGAGTACGCTCGACTGCGACGGTGACCAGTGAAGGAGAGGAGACTGAAGCCACCGAGACAGCTCTAATCTCCAAAGTCATGAGACAATCAGGGTTAGTTGTGACGGAGGGAGCCATTGAAGAAGGTGCACCTGCTGCCGAAGCTGAACAAGCTGATGTTGAGGAAGAAAATGCTGATGAAGAAGAAGATTATAGCATTCTAATCCCATCAAAACCCAGCCACTTGGATTTTGAAAAATCTACTATGTCTGAAGCTGATATGCCCATGATGATAAAACTGGGCTACTTCGGAGAAGCTGAGAAGAAGCTTATTCGTTTTGCTGGAGAAGAAACCACTCCAAAGCCGAAGGATGACGAAGTAGTGGTTTTCAAAAGCTTTTTCAGGGCAGGATTGCGATTTCCCTTGAACGAGATGATTGGAGAAGTTTTGGATAATTTTGAGATTTTTCTTCATCAACTGACTCCTAACGCCATCGTTAGGCTCAACATCTTCATCTGGGCTCTTCGAAGCCAAGGGATGGACCCAAATGCTGAAGCTTTCTGCCGAGTACATGAATTGCATTACCAAACGAAGGCCAGAGAAGATGGGCTACATGAAAATTTTGGTTGTTATAACTTCGCGTATCGCAAGGATACGAAGGCTCCGGTCCTCAGCTATCGCACCAAGTGGCCAACTGGCTGGAAGAGTGAGTGGTTTTACATTAAGGCTGATGAGAAGAAAAGGGGGAAACTGATGACGATGGTGATGAGCCCGCTATCCTTAAGCTTCGGGATGACCAGACCCTTGTGCAACATGAAGCCAGGGTCAGCATGCCCGCTGGCCATAGCAGAATTCAGAGTGGTGGCTGAACAAATTAGCACCAGAGATTTAGTGCAAGAATACCTGGCCAACAGGGTATCTCCAACGCTAAGTGACTGGAGCATGCCGAAGCTTAAAGGAACAAAGAAGAAGAATGAACTTGTTCGATTGCCTTATAGGTTTAAATTTGAGAAACAGTTCAAAGAGCCCTGCCAAGAATGGCTAGAAATGATTGAGACTAGGTGCAACGAATTTTTGGGTAATTATACCAAAAAAGAAGATCAACTGATGATTGCAGCCTTCGGCACCCAACCAAAACGAAGGTTGAATCGGGTAATGGATGCTTTAAACTTTGAATACCCTAATTATGAACGACTAAGCAAGGGTGCCGAAGGGACGAAGAGAAAGAGGGTTGTCAGTGTTTTGAGCAGACATGCTACTAGGATGGTGAAAGAGGACGAAAAAGCTCTTAAAAAGAGAAAATCCAGTCCTGAGCCGAAGGTGGCGACCTTGAAGAAGAGAAAAACTGCAACTCCAGAGCCGAAGATGGCTGAGATAGAAGAGGAAACTCCTTCGACGCCTTCTGCTGCCGAAGTAGAAAAAATTTTAAAGGTAATGATCGAATCCTTACCTATCAAGCTGCTAAGTCCTCTAGGGCCGCATCTGACGAAGCTTTTACAGAAGAAGGACGAGCCTTTGGCAGCGAAAAAGGCGGTTGGGCCAAAAAGCAAAGAATTGTTACTGTTATGCAAGCCATTGAGGAAACTCCACCGCCGATCTCAGCATCAAAAATGACACCAGCTGCCGAAGCTGCTACTTCTGCCGAAGTTGCGACTACCAAAACTACCAATCTGGAGAGTACATTATCTATTATTGATGAAGTGCTCTTGGATTTGGCCGCGGAGGAGACTGCCACAGCTACAAAAGGAGTCCTGGCAGTAGAGGAGACTGCTGCGGTTATAGAACAAGCCCTGGCCGCAGTGCCTGGAAAAGGGAAAGAAATTGCCGAAGATACTTCTGAATAAAAAAGCTTCAACTTTCAAAATCTAGTTGGTCAAGAATTATCCAAGGCCGAGAAGGAGGAGCTGCAGGAGTATGCTATATCCTGTGGCTACCAACTAGGAGCCATGCTCTTTGGTGGAATCAACGAAGAAGCCTTACGATGCATTCGAGACCGCACCGGTGCGAAGATTATCAGCACTCTGTCGAAGAGTGTTGGTTTTCCGAAGCTTGAAGCTGACATCAGCAGCTACCGACGACAGCATATCGTCGGCAGCTTATTCTACTCCAACTTTAAGGTAAAGCTTTTTTCCTCAGTTTTTATTGTTTTGTGATGAAGCAAAGATTTCTAACGAAGGTTATTTTGCACAGATTATGCTGCTAAGCAAAGCCTTGAGAATGCAACAAGACCTCAAAGATAAGAAGAATGAGGTTATAATCGAGGGCTTGAAAAATAAAATCAAAGATCATAAAGCTTCTCTAGAAAAGAAAGACTTCCTTCTTTAGACAATGGAGGGTTCATTGGCAGAAGCCCAAGCCGAAGTTGCCAGATTAAATGATGAACTCCTCCGAAGATCAGAAAGCTTCGAGCAAGAAAAGAAGAATTTCAATGCGAAGCTCGAAGCCGAAGTCGAGAAAAGTTCGAATCTGCAAAAATCCTTAAAAGAGCTTCATAACATATGCTTGAACTTTGGCAACCGGTGCGTGCAGTGGCTGAAACAGGTCTTCAACTCAGTGGGAGCCAGCTCTGAAAAATTTGAACCTTCGGTTGAAGACCTGCCAAGCACCTTCGAACATATTGAGAGCGAAGTTGAGGCGCTTGACGAAGTAATAGCTGGGCACGGGTACTTCTATGCCCTGCTAGCTTCTCGCGGCACAACTGTAGCTTTTATGAAGGCTGGTTGCACGCACAGAAAGATTGTCAACAGACCGAACTTCAGCTTATCACTAGCAGACCTAGCCGATATCCCCAGCCTAGCCCGAAGTATTGGGAATAGATTTATAACACAAATTTGGACGAAGGGTGGGCAGGACTTACCTGGTGACGAAGCTCGAAGTCATCTTAAGTCGATATTAACCTTGTACCTATTTGCTTACCTTTTCCTGAGATTACTTTTTTACCTTATGCTGCTTTGTTGTGTACAGGATGATGATGCCGAAGGTCAATAATCCGAAGCTTGACGGAGACTGATGAAGCTGCTGCACAAAGCTTTAGAGACATTCAAATTATCTTTGCAAAAGATATTGTAATTTAGAAATCAAACATTTCTCTGTAAATTTGTTAATGCCTTGTAATATATTTTTACCTTTTCATCCGTGTGTGAATTGCTTTGATGTGGACGAAATTTGTATCTTTTGAGCCGAAGGTGAAAAACACCTTCCCTTCTTTTCGTACACAACGAAGCATATCTTTGCTTCTCTATAGTCGTCGAAGCATTGTCATCAAAGCCAAAGCATCTGTTTGTACTCTATGTTATGATGATGATGATCCTACAAATGTCTACATGAATGTGTATGAATGCAATGAATGATGTGATGTAATGTGTAAATGAATGTCCAAACACATGCGCATGAAGCCACACCCAGACTCTGCATCCCCTTAGGAATGTCTTTTGAGTCTTAAGCTCTGCATCCCCTTAGGGACGTCTTTTGAGCTTCTTCACCTTCTATTTTGGTGGTATAAGTTCTGCATCCCCTTAGGAACGTCTTTTGAACTTCTTCGCCTTCTATTTCGGCGGTATAAGTTCTACATCCCCTTAGGAACGACTTTTGAACTTCTTCGCCTTATATTTCGGCGGTATTTGGCTCTGTATTCCCTTAGGAAGGACTTTTGAGCAGAAAACTTACGTCGCGCTCCCTTAGGAACGACTTTTTGTAGCTTCGTCATGCTCTGCATCCCCTTGAGGACGACTTTTGAGCTTCTCCCTGCTTTTCCCTTTTTTTCTCTCTCTGCACTCGATGGTGCATGCTTAGATTTTACATTTTACATCCTTTTGGGGGATTTGGCTCTCATGGAGCTAAATAAGAAAGGAAAATTTACAAGCTATGGCCCCATTAAAAACCTTTCTCCCCCTTTGGAAAGGATAAGGGCGCCATAGAAAAAATGAAAAAAGATTACATCAAATTACACATAATATCGTCGAAGCTCATCTGCATTCCAAGATCTGGGTATGTCCTTGCCGTCCATATCATTCAATCTGTAAGAACCGAGCCTCGATGAAGATACCACCAGAAAAGGTCCTTCCCACTTCAGCTGCAATTTGCCTACTGTGTCCGGATTGGCCACTCTGCGAAGCACCAAATGCCCTGGCTTAATATTTTTCAACCGAACTTTTCTGTCACGCCATTTTATTGTTTTGGCTTGATATTTATTGATGTTCTCTACAGCCTGAAGTCTGGTCCCCTCTATAGTATCTTTTGCTACGTGATAATCAGCTTTGTCTTTTGCCGAAGCTACTGTTCTTATTGATCCTGCTTTAGCTTCTTCTGAAGTTATAGCTTCGTCACCAAATAATAGTTTGAAAGGTGTAAATCCTGTTGATCTTGACATGGTTGTGTTGTGGCTTCACACCACTTTGATCAACTCATCTGGCCACTTTCCTCTGGGCTGATTGAAGATTAGCTTCATTATTCCTGTCATTATAATGCCATTTGCTCTTTCTACCAGTCCATTTGATTATGGGTGCCTTACTGATGCAAAATGAATCTTCGTGCCATTTGGTCACAGAAATCTTTGAACGTTTCAGCATCAAATTATGTTCCATTGTCCACAGTTATAGCCTTCGGCACGCCGAAGCGACAAACAATATTTTGCCAGAAGAATTTTTGGACTGTAACCGAAGTTAGTATAGCCAAAGGCTTTGCTTCAATCCACTTAGAAAAATATTCTACAGCCACCACAACAGAATTCAAATTACCTTGCACTGGTGGAAGTGGGCCTAACAGATCCAAGCCCCATCTTTGCAACGACCAAGTAGGCTGTATCAGCTGTGTGAGAGACGAAGGTTGCTTCTGATCTCTTGCACATTTTTGACAATTCTCGCACTTTTGAACTAACTCCACTGCATCCGATGCTGCCTTCGGACAATAAAATCCTTGTCTAAACACTTTTCCCAACAAGGGCCTAGACCCAATGTGAGATCCACACAGACCTGTATGTATTTCCTTCATTAATTCTATACCTTCAGTTCTGGATAAACACTTGAGTGGAGAACAGACTCCATGCTTATATAATTTCCCTTCTATCATCACATACGGTCTTGTCCTTGCCTCCATTCTCTTATTATAAGCTTCGTCATCCGAAAGACAATTGCCTTGGAGGAAAGATATAATTTCAGTTCTCCAATCTTCACTATGTACAGGGGAAATTGTAAGCACTGCTCTCTCCGTAAGTTCAACCGAAGGTGCTTTTATTGTTTCGAAGAATACTTCCGAAGGTAGAGGGAGCCCCTATGTCGAGATTATTTTCGAGCTTCGGATCTCTCGCCTTACTACTTCTGTCTACATGACCAGAAATGACTTGAGAGTCAGTTTTAAGGATGGCCCTTGTTATTCCCATTGCCTTTAACTTCTGAAGACCCAACAGAAGTTCTTCGTATTCAGCAATATTATTTGTACAACCGAAGTCAAGCTTTGCTGCATAACATGTTCTGATTTTGGAAGGCGCAATTAGGACAGCAGCTGCTCCTGCGCCGAAGGTTCCCCAAGAACCATCGCAGAACACTGTCCAAGCTTCGGCGTCTTTATTTGTTTCTTCTTCCTGAGCCCCTGGCGTCCAATCAGCAATGAATTCGTTAAGTTCCGCAGCCATTTTCCAATCCTTCCAGTAGCTTCTCTGTTCCTCATTATGTCCTTCAGAGGCTGTGACGAAGGAACAATTATGTGATATGCTTGAAAATAATGCCGAAGCTTCCTGGAGACCATTAACACAGCATACAACACCTTCTCCAATTCTATATATTTTTTCTTTGATAAACTTAAAACTTCGGAGACGAAGTACACTGGAGCTTGCTTTTTGATTTGGCCATCTAACTTCTCCTGTACAAGAGCCGCACTAACTGCAGAGTGCAAAGTTGCCACATATAAGAGTAATGGAGCCCCTAGCGAAGGCGAAGTTAATGTTGTTAGATCGATCAAGTATTGCTTGAGCTCTTCGAAAGCTTTTTGCTGAGGCGGACCCCATTGAAAAACTTCGGTTGACTTCAGTATTTCAAAGAATGGCAGATTTCTTTCTGCTGATCTGGATATGAATCTGTTTAATGATGCTAGTCTTCCTGCCAGCCGTTGGGTCCCCTTCTTTGTGTTTGGCGGCTCCATCCGAAGGATAGCTTCAATCTTGCTCGGGTTGGCTTCAATTCCCTTCGTTGATACCAAACAACCAAGGAACTTGCCCTTCTTCACCCCAAAAACACACTTTTCTGGATTTAACTTCAGGCCAACTTGCCTGAAATTGGCAAATGTCTCTTGCAAATCAGCAATGTGATTTTTTTGCTTCGTGCTTTTCACTATGATATCATCAACATAGGTCAGTACATTTCTGCCTATTTAAGAATGAAGGACCTTGGCTGTCATTCTGCTGAAGCTTCCTCCAGCATTCTTGAGCCCCTCAGGCATCCGAAGGTAGAAATAGGTGCCACTGGGAGTTATGAAGCTAGTCTTCGGCTCGTCTTCCTTCTTCATCCAAATTTGATGATAGCCTAAGTAACAATCCAGTAGACTCATGAGCTCTGAAGAAGCTGCCGCATCTACTAGAGAGTCTATTCTTGGCAATGGGAACTCGTCCTTTGGGCATGCCTTGTTGAGATCTGTGAAATCAATACACATTCTCCATTTACCATTGGCCGTCTTCACCATAACAATGTTGGCTAGCCATTCTAGGTATTTTACCTCTCTAATGACACCGGCACTAAGAAGTCTCTTTACTTCATTCCGAGCACCTTCAGCTTTGTCTTCAGACATCTTCCGATGCCTTTGTTTTCTTGGCCTAAAGGATGGATCCACATTGAGTGAATGTTCAATAACATCTCTATTGACACCACAGAGATCATTGGCTGACCAAGCAAAGACATCTTTGTTGTTGAATAGAAATCTTAGCAAAGTCTTCTCTTGCTCATCAGATATTTGAGACCCCAGTAGTACCCTTTGTTCTGCTATATCTTGACATAGAAGCATAGGCTTCGGCTGATCCGCTAAAGAAGCCTTCTCTCTTTTGTATTTGTAATGCTGACAAGCTTCAGCTCCATCTATGTTATGGATTGCCTTTGAATATGTCCAATTCCCTTCAGCTCTTCTAGTAGCTTCTTGACTCCCATGGACAGCAATGGGCCCTTGTTCCGAAGGTATCTTCATGCATAAATATGCTGGATGAAGTATTTCTTCGAAGGCATTGAGTGTCCCTCGACCAATGATTGCATTGTAGGGGTATTCCATGTCAACAATGTCAAAGACAACCTGTTCAGTCCTTGTGTTATGGACGTAGCCGAAGGTAACTAACATTGTGATTTTACCAAGTGTAACAATCTGCCTTCCTCCGAAGCCACGAAGAGGATGTGTAGCATCATGAATCTTGTCTTCTGGCTCTTGCATCTGTCTAAAGGCCTTAGCAAATATGATATCCGCTGCACTGCCTGTGTCAAACAGAACATTATGGACCAGAAATCCCTTAATGACACAAGATATGACCATAGCATCATTATGAGGGTAATGTTTGAACTGAAGGTCCTCCTGGGAGAAGGTGATTGGAATGTGAGACCATTTGGACTTGATGAAGGGTCCCTGCACTCCAACAAGCTGCACCCTTCTCTGCGCTTTCTTCTTCTGCTTCTTGTTAGCCGGCTCTGAACTTGAACCGCCTGTTATCGGGAGCACCAGCTTCGTAGCCGAAGGTGCTACGACTTGGTTGTTGAACGAAGCCATCAGCTCAAAAGTGGAAGTGAGTTCACCGGAGGTGGGCACCAATGTTGGGGACTTGTTCTCAAATGCTATGAGTTAAGAACAAGGCAACACAAAATGTTAAAGGTTAATATCCTTCGTCCTTCAAAGCATTACCTCCCTTAGGATATAATGATCTTCAGACGAAGGTCATGAAGGACATACCTTCATTGCAATTTATGTTAATGAGAGAAGAAGAATATGAAATATAAGAGACAACATGAATAATCATATGACATTATTAATATGTCTTTATTATTGTTGGAGACTTGTTCTCAAGTGCTAGGAGTTAAGAACAAGGCAACATAGAAAATGTTAATCGTTAACACCCTTCGTCCCCCGAAGCATTATTTCCCTTAGGATATAATGGCTTACGGACGAAGGCTATGAAAGACATATCTTCATAAATTCATCAAACAATGACGAAGGATAAAATATAAAGAATGTAAAAGAACACATGAACAATCATTTATTATTATTGAACATAAACAAAAATATTATTAAACTATAAGTGTACCTTCAATCGGAAGGAAACGATAGTACAAGCGTGACGCAAAAAGCGAATGCCAAGTCAGCGTGAACAGTACGGGGATACTGTTCACCTATTTATAGACATGGGACACAGCCCTTACAAAATTACATTCATGCCCTTTACATTTGATAATAACTCTATAGTAGTCTATCGAGGTCTGAATAGCCTTTTCATCTTTAAGTCGGTTCCACTCTTTGCTGTTACGCCGAAGCTTTCCTACTCAACACCTTCGGCTCTGTATCAAGCTTCGTATTATTCCGATCTGCTGCAATGCCGACTTTAGTCTGAGGGTACCTGTTCACACATTGTACTACAGAAATACTGTTAAATCCTGTTTTTGAGGACCTTCGGACGCCGAAGGTCCCCAACAATTATATTATTATGGATAAACAGAAACAATATTGAATTACATTTGTACCTTTGGCTTGACAGAAGGCAAAATTCCAAGCGTGACACATGAGTGAATACAAATCAGCGTGAACAGTACGGGGGTACTGTTCACCTATTTATAGGCACGGGATGCAGCCCAGTCAGAATTACATTTATGTCCTTGATGACTAGTTACAATCATGACACAAATCATCTTGGACTGATCGGTCTTTTCCTCTTTAAGTCGGTGCAGCCCGTCTCATGGCATGTCGCTATGCCGAACCTCCCTGGATCATAGCTTCGGCGTGTACCTTCGATACGCTGATCTTTCAAAGGTGCTTCTTCTTAAAGGACCTTCGGCGACGAAGCAGGCCCCCAACAGGCCGCCAGGCAGGTTTTCTCCTGGGCTGTCCTATAGGACGGGCCAACTAAATACAGCCAAGCCAAGCGGGCTCGACCTTCGGGATGTGTAGGGATACAGTGTGGTACAAACTAGGAGACAAACGAGTAGATAACTATCATCATCTGTACGGGATGACTCTCCTTGATTGAGTATATAAGGCCGGGAGGTACCCCCAATCATTTCATCTCATCCTAGCCCACCGCACTCACAGTTCCCAACTTGTAAACCTCATCTCAATATCAGCATCACCACAAAAAGTAGGGTATTACGCAACTCTACGGGGCCCAAACTTGTATAAGTCTGTGTGCCATTCTATCGTGTTACAAACACGAACCAATGAGTCACGATCAACGATGCCGTCCTACCCAAAATCACCTTGTGGGTATCCACGTAGTGCGTGGTCGGATCACAAACACCGATAGCTGGTGCGCCAGGTAGGGGTGCGACATTGATAAACGCTGACTCCATGGCAGTCACCTTCAAGGCCATGATCACCTTCAATCCTGGAGCGATCTTCTGATTCAGGACCATCTCCTACATCATAGACCAGGAGGGACCTTAGTGCCACATAACAACATCATCTGGGATGAAACCTTCTCTACGATCGCCAAATGTGGCTATAGGGAGGTCACAAACTGCACCAGCGAGGATCCCGCCAGCACTGCAAAGGTCCTTGGTCCTGCACAAGACCATGCCCAGGAGCGCGTCAACGCCTACGACCCGGTCAGCCACAACCTCTCCTCCAGCACAACGAACTCCGTTGTCCATCTCACCCACCTGGGTGTGGACACGGATCACTCAACGGATAGAAACAGATGCTCCTGGGCCTAGCAAGACCCAGGAAGCGCCACCAGCAATCATCCTAACCGCTCTGCCCACAAAGGAGATGGGGGAGGACGCACTACACCAAGCTCCTTCTTCCCGGACATCCTCTTCATCTAGGGAAGACTAGAGGCAGCACCCATCTCCGACGATGAGCCCATCGTGCTGGGGCAGGTGCCCCTCCAGCGTGACGCACGACAACACCTGTATAGACACCGCAATGTGCAGTGTCACCATGAAGCTGGAGAGCGCGATCCAGCTCAACCTATCTCCCGGATGAAGCTTCTGAAGCTATGGAAACCCCCGATGAAAGAGAGCACCGAGAGCGCCGCAACTCCCGCCGCTATGATCGTCGCCACGCCTAGGAGCACGAGCGGGAACAACCGAGCAGGACGCCCGACTCCGTCATGAGAACCTGCTTCTCGCCCGGAACCTATTCCCTGACTTAGCCCAGACACTGAATACGCTGGGCAAGGTCAGAGGGGTCCTGGCTCAAATTGCCAATGGCCTAATCACACCCCAGATGCAGAGGGCTATCAGCAGGTGCTCACCCAAGCGGCAAACCATCTTCTCCCCCTCGCTGACCCGTCGAACGACCTATGCCGTGCCATCAATAGTCAGTGAGACGCGCGAAGTTACATCAACGCTTTGCGCGATCGCCAGCACGAGGAGGAGATGAGGTGGCGAGAAGAATATGATAGAGATCATGGTGCACCGGTGCATAGCCGTGCAACCAGAACCGAGTTGGCAGCAGCTTCCACCAGCAGCTTGGCCCCAGGACAATCGAGGCAACATGACGCTCGTTTGCCTCCCCGGGACCATCAACACGATCACCGATGGGAGGATAGGGGGGCGTGTGGAGTCTCTGCCTCCGAGCAATGCAATGACCTCCGAACTTCAAAGTTTCCAACATCGATAAGTACGAACCCAAACAGGACCCGGGAGGCTGGCTGGCAGTCTACACGACTGCTGCTCGAGCTACTGGGGCAACAAAGGATGTCATGACAGCATACCTGCTCATTGTCCTGGGGCAGGATGCGTTGTAATGGCTCCAACATCTACCATGACACTGTATCAACGACTGGGATGACTTCAGTCGTTGGTTTGTCGTGGAATTCCAATCCCTCTCTGACAAACCGGCGCAGCCGTGGGACCTCAAGTCCATCAAGTGACAGAACGACGAGACCCTCCGCTCATTCCTTAGATGATTCCAAACAATGAGGAACCGCATCCCCAATGTCGCGGAGGCAGTTGTAATCGAGGATTTCTACTGGGGATCTAATGACTCAGCCTTCGTCTAGGCCATCCTCCAAAACGCACCTGTCACCTCAGAACAACTATTCCGAGAGGCGGATATCTACATCACCGCCGAAAAACGAGCCCAGAACCTTATCGGAAGCGTGAAGCCTGCACCTCTAGCATTGAGGAAGGACATGAACCAGCAACCAGACAAGCGCTAGGACAAGTGGCCTCGGGAAGAGGTGCACGCTGCTGGGCCACCAGCTACCCGGTTCCACGGCGCGCCCCGCGGTGGAGTACGGACGCTGGACGAGATCCTCGACTCCTAGTGTCTGTACCACAAGGAGATGCACCACACCCTATGGAATTGCCGGAACTTCAAGAACTTCGTCGAGCACGACCGACCATTCCAACCATTACTACCTCCCCACCTCGAGGAGAACCCACCGAACAGGGTCAACCTCAACAGTAGGGTAGAGGTGGGGCTTTTTCGCGCATCGACAAGGAGGTCAACGTCATATTCGAAGTCCATGGGGCACAGGAAACAGGAGGCAACAGAAGCACACTGATCGGCAGGTCCTAGTGGCTTCCAACAGTGCCCCGCCCCATATCTGTGGTCAGAACACACCATCTCCTTCAGTCGAGTCGACCAGTGGCTCCACTTCGATCACCCTGGCAAGTGTTGAGGGTCTCCTTCTCTGCCGAAGGTCCACAAGACGGAGATACTGTATGTAAGCAACAAGATCGAATACCAAAACTACAACGAACATGTGTAAAGAGACGAAGGATGACAACTTCAACTTAAGGTAGTGACGAAGGTCAAACATAATGATGAGCTGAAGAGCAAAAGACTAGTTAATCCCTGTTGTTTTGTATTATGATTATGTGCACATGTTAAGGTCATAAATGTATTTTTGCTCGGGCTGTGTCCCGTGCCTATAAATAGATGAACAGTACCCCCATGTAGTTCACGCTGAATGGTAATTGCTCTTGCGTCATTACCTTCAAACAAGCTGAAGGTATTAATGTAACATGAACTTTGATAATTTTTATACATTTATTATGAAATAAATATATAACATGACATCACATTTTGCATATATATTCTTACTTTTATGAATGATGAAGACCTGTTCTTCATGACCTTCGTCTGAAGACCATTATACCCGAAAGGAGATAATGCTCTAAAGGGTGAAGGTCCTTAACGTTTAACAATTGTGTTGCCTTGTTTTTGGTTCACAACAATAAAAAACAAGTGACCAACAACAAGTACCCCTTGCTTGTCTACCCAGTGATCAGAGAAAGCCGAGTCAAAAAGGTGCTGGTGGATGGCGACAGCAACATCAACGTCACCTTCCCTTGGACACTCCAAGCCCTGGGAGTTTCAGTCGCCGACCTCACCCACTCGGACACCCCCTTCTTCAGCATCGTGCTGACAGAGGGAGAATACCCGCTGGGAGACCTTTACATGTCCATCACCTTCGACACCCCATACAACTATTGAACCGAGTTTCTACGCTTTGAGGTAGCTCAGTTTGATTGTGGATACAAAACCATCATTGGGAGACTGGGACATGAAAAATTCATGGCCATCCCGCACTACTCGTACATGATCCTAAAGATGCCAGGTCCCTAGGGCATCATCACCGTCCATGCCGACTTCTAAGGAGCTGTGGAGTGCTTTTGAGGGGCCATCCAAACGGCTCTCAAGGCTGGACCCTCAGTGGTACTCCCTGCATAGAGCGACGACACGCCAGCAGAGGATAGCCTCAGAATTCCCTCGAACGAAGCATCCACTGCTACCTCTATGTGGCTAACTGAAGAAACAAAGAGGGTCAACCTTGGGTTCTCCGACGAGCGCAAGACCACGGTCATCAACTCTAGCCTTACCGACAAATAGGAAAGCGAGCTCATCTAGTTTTTGCAAGACAACCGAGACGTGTTCACATGGCAACCTTTGGACATGTCGGGAGTCCTGAGAGAGCTGGTCGAGCATCAACTCAAGGTGTATCCTCAATCAAGGCCGATCCGATAGAAACTATGTCGTTTCACACCCGACAAGAGAGAAGCAATACGGGAAAAATTAGCACGCCTGGTATCAGCAGGCTTTATTAGAGAAGTATTGCATCCCGAGTGGCTAGTAAACCCTATTCTTGTACTAAAAAATAATAAAGTTGAATGTCACATGTGCGTCGACTATACCGATCTCAACAAACACTGCCCGAAGGGTTCCTTCCGCCTCCCTAGAATAGATCAGGTAGTCGACTCAACTGTTGGCTGCTCTATGATATCCTTCCTAGATTATTACTCGAGATATCACCAGATCAGTCTAGTGACTTACTAGAGTTCATCACGCCCTTTAGGGCCCTTCTGCTACACCTCCATGCCGTTTGGCCTAAAAAACACAGGAGTGACTTACCAGAGGGCTATCCAGAAATGCTTAGCTGATCACTGGGGCAAGCATGAGTAAGCTTATGTTGATGATGTGGTAATAAAAAATTAAACTCAGACGACTTCATTGAAGATCTCTAGCAAGTCTTCAACATCTTGAGGCACTACCGTTGGAAGCTAAATCCAGAGAAGTGTGAATTCAGGTACCTGCTGGAAAGCTACTCGTGTTTATTGTCAGCCATCGAGGAATCGAGGCTAACCCAAAGAAGATTGAAGCCATACTGAGGATGAAACCACCACGATTGTAGAAAAATGTATAGAGGCTCACGGGATGCACGACAACGCTAACTCGATCCATCTCAGGCTCTGTGAAAGAGGGATGCCATTCTATAAATTGCTTAAGAAAGTGGATAGGTTCTAGTGGACTCCAGAGGCTCAAGAAGCACTAGATGCACTCAAAAAGTTCTTGACCACCCCACCGGTCCTCAAGCCACCACATCGAACTACGGCTAGTCGGCCAGTTGAAGACCTTCTATTGTACATCTCCTGCACGACTCACGTGGTAAGCACTGCGTTGGTGGTCGAGCGGGCAGAAGAAGGTCATGCATACCGAGTTCAGCATCTTGTGTACTTCATCAACGAAGTCCTTGGGCCCTCCAAGATAAGATATCCTCAAGTCCAGAAGTTACTGTGTGCGGTACTCCTCACCGTGCGAAAGATGCGTCACTACTTCGATGTCCACAAAGTCATAGTAGTCACGGGTTTCCCAATAGGAGACATACTCCGCAACAGAAAAGCAGTGGGATGGACAACCAAGTGGGCATGCGAACTCGGAGCTCACGACATAAAGTTTCGAACCCGCACTACAATCGATACCCATGATCTGGTGGACTTCATATCAGAATGGATCGAGCACCAGGTTCTCGAGAACCTCGAGTCAGCCAAGGTTTAGAAGATGTACTTCGACGGATCATTGAAATTGCAAGGGGTAGGGGCTGGGATCCTTTTCATTGCCCCTAGAGGGGACCAACTCAAGTATGCACTTCAACTCTTGTTTCTAGCCTCCAACAACGCAACAGAGTATGAGGCCTTGATACGTGGGCTCAACATCACTATGTTGCTCGACATCAAGAGACTAATGGTATACGGTGACTCCCTAGTCGTCATCAGCTAGGTCAACAAAGACTAGGATTGCTCCACTTTTTCAATAGGCAGCTATTGCACTGCGGTCAGGAAAATCGAAAATGAATTCGAAGGCCTAGAATTCCACCACATAGAAAGGTATCGAAACACAGCAGCAGATGCACTATCAAAACTAGGGTTAAGCCGGTCGCAAGTTCCACCTGACATCTTTGTCCAAGAGATACAACAGCCAAGCACCACACCTGGACCAGCAGAAGAATGCAAGGTAGTGGAGCAGGCAGAGCCAAATCTGAAGGACTAGAGGGAACCGATTATCAAATACATCAAAAATGAGGAGAACCAGACGACAAAGCCGCTGCTGAGTACATTGCAAGGCATTCGGCCCATTATGCCATCATAGGATTATTTCTATATAGGAGATGGGTATCTATAGTCCTCATGAAATGCATTCACTCAACTTTGGGAAAGCATCTGCTGGAGGAAATCCACGCAGGACAATATGGAGTACATGTAGTGTTGGGGCGAAGGCGGACTGCCCCCCTCGCTCGGGTCATTTATAACAAGAGATAATTCATGATGGAGAAGCAAAGGCCCTAAGGCGAAGGGAAGCGTTTGAGGCAGGCGAACACATACCTTCGATCGGTCTTGAGCTAGGTGTCGTGCAGCGAGCCCTAATTGGCATGATGGTCAGTTAGTTCAAGAGGGGAATTGGTGGCCTTGGTTTAGGCTTTGCTACTAAGGATGGGAGTGTCGTTTGTTTTGGTAAGGTTGGTGAGTGTAGTGGCTTGAAAACCCCAAAGAAACTTTTAGCCACCCCCAAACTTTTCAAACTCACTCCACCTAAAATTGTCACTCCTGCTGTAAAAAATTGAGTCATTGAGGAGCCTATGAGAACCCCTCCTCAGATAGAAGTGTGGTGTCCAAAACCTAACCACCTTAGGTACACAGTTAACACCCTTCCCAACATCTCTAATGTCCCCCTTCCAAGAGCTCCTCAGCCACCCCTCCCCCTTGGCATTTGGGCCCAGTCGGCCCATCCTAGACACGCCCTCGCCTTCCCCTTGTCTCTCTACCCGGCGGGTCCGCCCAGTCGATGCCACTCCATCGCCCATGCTCTCTCTCTCTCTCTATGTGTTGTGGGCCTCGCCATGTCGGCGCCTATTGCCCTCAAGCCCGCACTAGCCCGCTGACACCCCAACCCCACCCGTCAGCCCCGTCCCCTCCAATTCTCCGCCCACCTGCTCCGCGCACACGCCGAGGACCCAGCGCACACGGTACGCATCATGGCCAGAATTGTCCCACCCCTGGCCACTAGAACCCCTTCAAAGCGCCACTCACTCTCCCCCTCTCTCATTCGCACACCCGCAGAGCCCCCTGTCCTAGCCCCGTGCTGCGTGCATGACAGGGAGGAACCACTGTCGTTACATGCCCGTTCTTCCACTGACATTGATGCCCCGTTGTTCTCTGTCACAATGAGCTTTGCCACGGTGCCAGCCACTTGGAACTTGCCCCTAATTCCCCATTATTCCCTAGATTCACTATGTCTGCATTCACCCACCGTCCTCTGCGCAGTCCCAATGCTGCCTTGAGGATATGAACCTCCCCTGCCCCCTCGATTTCCCTCCCTTGCTCTCTGTTGCACTCGATTTCTCATCAGAAATAATTAACGCCGCCGCCGAGCCGCCTCGTAGTGGGTCGCCACCCTCTGATGCCCCAACCTTAGTTTGGCCCCCACCATTGGGTTCCCCATACCCTCCCCAATCTTCCCAGACTGCCCTAGCTGCCTTAAGACCCCTGGAGCGCCTGCACCCATTGTCTTCGGCAAGCTGCTCGTCGTGAACGTGGGCGGTGTCGTCGCTGGTGGCTAGAGGAAAGGGCTAGAGCCGGTTGCCCTATCCCCATTGTTCACCACGAATCCAATAGTTCGACATTAATTAACTCGAGCCTAATCCTAACTGTCTACCCAAGATCTAACGTCTCAGCCATCACGCCTACACACCCACCCCCTTCTCTGTAAGAGAAATTAGGAAATAAAGTTATGACACGTTTCCTTTTCCATTACTTACCTTAGAGCCTTAAATATCAGGACGAGATTCTTTTATGGGGGGAAGGATGTAACACCCCTGGTGTCACAAGAACTAAAACTTTGACATGACATCATATGCATCAGTATTTTGTTATGTATGTTACACCTAGAGTGCATCCACTAGGTAAAAATTTCAAAACAAGTTTGTGATGTGATGACTTAACTTGGTCTTTGACCCTAGGATAGGATACTTTCCTAAGGATTAGAAGCATGTAAGGGTATGAGATGAGAATTAGAGTATGATCTCAAGGTTTAGTAAAGATGTTGAAGAAAGACCAAACTTAGAGAATTTAAGTGCCACTTAAACCCTAGAACACTTAAAACCCTAATAGAGACCTTAGAAACCTTAATTAGTGCTCTATAAGATGACTCCTATTTCTATGCACTTTTGGACCAAAGTGCATATATCAAAGTGGTAGAGTACTAAAAATTAAGAAACTTTTACATTTGGAGATTTCCAAGTCTTGTGGAACAAATTGGAGTAAATTGCAAAAGATCCCAAAAGTACCCCTATACTTAACCCTGAAATGCAGTGTTAACTGGCCAAATTCAAGCCTTAACAAATTTGTAGAGTTACTATAGTAGTCCAAGTTTGATCAAAGGATTGAGCCCTACAACTATACAGAAATTGGAGAAAATGGACCTGAAGTTGGACTGTTAGTCGGGTCAAGCGTTGAAACTCGAATGTCAGTGAACTCTGATGAAGTTTGGGGCCTAATTACGCATGATCCAGTGGGTATCCGATCAAGAACTTTATAACAAAGTTGAAGCTGGTATATTGGGCAACAACTTTGATGTAGTTGGATAAGATGTTTGTCACATGAAAATTTGAGAACGAAGCTCCTCAACTTGCTCTGTCAGGCGCACTGAATAAACTTTGCATGGTATAGTACCCTGAAGAAGATCCTAGGTATAGTGCACCCGCCGCCCGTTGAAAGTTGCCTAGAGGGGGGGTGAATAGGGCGAAACTGAAATTTACAAAGTTAATCACAACTACAAGCCGGGTTAGCATTAGAAATATAATTGAGTCCGAGAGAGAGGGTGCAAAACAAATCGCAAACGAATAAAGAGTGTGATACGCGGATTTGTTTTACCGAGGTTCGGTTCTTGCAAACCTACTCCCCGTTGAGGTGGTCACAAAGACCGGGTCTCTTTCAACCCTTTCCCTCTCTCAAACGGTCCCTCGGACCGAGTGAGCTTTCTCTTCTCAAATCAACCGGGAACAAAACTTCCCCGCAAGGATCACCACACAATTAGTGTCTCTTGCCTTGGTTACAATTGAGTTTTGATCCCAAGCAAAGAATGAGAAAGAAGAAAGAAATCCAAGCGCAAGAGCTCAAAAGAACACAATAAATCTCTCTCACTTAGCACTAAAGCTTTTGTGAAATTTGGGAGAGGATTTGATCACTTGGGTGTGTCTTGTATTTAATGCCTAGCTCTTGTAAGTGGTTGGAAGTTGAGAAACTTGGATGACTTGAATGTGGGGTGGTTGGGGGTATTTATAACCCCAACCACCAAACTAGCCGTTTGGTGGAGGCTGCTGTCGCATGGCGCACCGGACAGTCCGGTGCGCCACCAGACACTGTCCGGTGCGCCAGCCACGTCACCAGGCCGTTGGGTTCCAACCGTTGGAGCTCTGACTGCTGGGCCCGCCTGGATGTCGGGTGGCACACCGGACATGTACTGTAGAGTGTCCGGTGCGCCACTTCGCGCGTGCCTGACTTCTGCGTGCTCTGGCACGCATTAATTGCTTCTGCAGGTGACCGTTGGCGCGAAGTAGCCGTTGCTCCGCTGGCTCACCGGACAGTTCGGTGTACACCGGACATGTCCGGTGAATTATAGCGGAGCGAAATCCCAAAGCTGGCGAGTTCAGAGTCGCTTCATTCCTGGAGCACCGGACACTGTCCGGTTTATACCGGACAGTCCGGTGAATTATAGCGGAGCGCCTCTAAGTTTTCCCGAAGGTGAAGAGTTTGGCTTGAAGTCCCCTGGTGCACCGGACACTGTCCGGTGGCACACCGCACAGTCCGGTGCGACAGACCAGGGCACACTTTGGTTATCCCTTGCTCTCTTTGTTGAACCCAATTCTTGGTCTTTTTATTGGCTAAGTGTGAACCTTTGGCACCTGTATAACTTATACACTAGAGCAAACTAGTTAGTCCAATTATTTGTGTTGGCCAATTCAACCACCAAAATCATTTAGGAAATAGGTGCAAGCCTAATTCCCTTTCAATCTCTCCCTTTTTGGTGATTGATGCCAACACAAACCAAAGCAAATGTAGAAGTGCATAATTGAACTAGTTTGCATAATGTAAGTGCAAAGGTTGCTTGGAATTGAGCCAATATGAATACTTATAAGATATGCATGGATTGTTTCTTCATTTTTAACATTTTGGACCACGCTTGCACCACATGTTTTGTTTTTGCAAATTGTTTTGTAAATTCTTTTCAAAGTCCTTTTGCAAATAGTCAAGGGTAAATGAATAAGAGTTTGCGAAGCATTTTCAAGATTTGAAATTTTCTCCCCCTGTTTCAAATGCTTTTCCTTTGACTTAAACAAAAACTCCCCCTTGATAAATTCCTCCTCTTAGTGTTCAAGAGGGTTTTAAGATATTGATTTTGAAACTACTACTCTCTCCCCTTTTTTGAACACAAGAAGATACCAAATTTAAAATCATACCAATTGAAAAACTCTTTCTAAAATTAGTATCAGTTGAAAGACCAAGATTTTAAATTGGTGGTGGTGCGGTCCTTTTGCTTTGGGCTCATGCTCTCTCCCCCTTTGGCATAAATCGCCAAAAACGGAATCATTAGAGCCCTTTTAAAGTTACTTTCTCCCTTTTTGGTAAAGGACAAAAGAGTGAAGATTATACCAAAGACGGAGTCCTTTTGCTTTGTACTTAGGCTCTCTCCCCCAAAGATGGAGAGTTGCCTAGAGCGACGGCGAACGATGAGTCACGGAGTGGAAGCCTTTGTCTTCGCCGAAGACTCTAATTCCCTTTCAATACACCTATGACTTGGTTTGAAATAGACTTGAAAACACAGTAGTCATAGCATATGAAAGAGACATGATCAAAGGTATATGAATGAGCTATGTGTGCAAATTAACAAAAGAAGTTCCTAGAATCAAGAATATTTAGCTCATGCCTAAGTTTGTTAAAAGTTTGTTCATCTAGTGGCTTGGTAAAGATATCGGCTAATTGATCTTTAGTATTAATGTATGAAATCTCGATATCTCCCTTTTGTTGGTGATCCCTTAGAAAATGATACCGAATGGCTATGTGTTTAGTGCGGCTATGCTCCACGGGATTATCCGCCATGCGGATTGCACTCTCATTATCACATAGAAGAGGAACTTTGGTTAGTTTGTAACCATAGTCCCTAAGGGTTTGCCTCATCCAAAGTAGTTGCGTGCAACAATGGCTTGCGACAATATACTCGGCTTCGGCGGTAGAAAGAGCTACGGAATTTTGCTTCTTTGAAGCCCAAGACACCAAGGATCTTCCCAAGAACTGGCAAGTCCCCGATGTGCTCTTTCTATTGATCTTACACCCCGCCCAATCGGCATCCGAATAACCAATTAAATCAAAAGTGGATCCCCTAGGATACCAAAGCCCAAACTTAGGAGTATAAACTAAATATCTCAAGATTCGTTTTACGGCCGTAAGGTGAGCTTCCTTAGGGTCGGCTTGGAATCTTGCACACATGCATACAGAGAGCATAATATCCGGTCGAGATGCACATAAATAGAGTAAAGAACCTATGATCGACCGGTATACCTTTTGATCGACGGATTTACCTCCCTCATCGAGGTCGAGATGCCCATTGGTTCCCATGGGTGTCTTGATGGGTTTGGCATCCTTCATCCCAAACTTGCTTAGAATATCTTGAGTATACTTCGTTTGGCTAAGGAATGTGCCCTCTTGGAGTTGCTTTACTTGAAATCCCAAGAAATACTTCAACTCCCCCATCATAGACATCTCGAATTTTTGTGTCATGATCCTACTAAATTCTTCACATGTAGACTCGTTAGTAGACCCAAATATAATATCATCAACATAAATTTGGCATACAAACAAGTCATTTTCAAGAGTTTTAGTGAAGAGTGTAGGATCGGCTTTTCCGACTTTGAATCCATTAGTGATAAGGAAATCTCTAAGGCATTCATACCATGCTCTTGGGGCTTGCTTGAGCCCATAAAGCGCCTTAGAGAGTTTATACACATGGTTAGGGTACTCACTATCTTCAAAGCTGGGAGGTTGCTCAACATAGACTTCTTCCTTGATTGGTCCATTGAGGAAGGCACTCTTCACGTCCATTTGATAATGCTTGAAGCCATGGTACGTAGCATAGGCCAATAATATACGAATTGACTCAAGCCTAGCTACGGGTGCATAGGTTTCACCGAAATCCAAACCTTCGACTTGGGAGTATCCTTTGGCCACAAGTCGGGCTTTGTTCCTTGTCACCACACCATGCTCATCTTGCTTGTTGCGGAACACCCATTTGGTTCCTACAACATTTTGATTAGGATGTGGAACCAAATGCCATACCTCATTCCTAGTGAAGTTGTTGAGCTCCTCTTGCATCGCCACCACCCAATCTGAATCTTGTAGTGCTTCCTCTACCCTGTGTGGCTCAATAGAGGAAACAAAAGAGTAATGCTCACAAAAATGTGCAACACGAGATCTAGTAGTTACCCCCTTATGAATGTCGCCGAGGATGGTGTCGACGGGGTGATCTCGTTGGATTGCTTGGTGGACTCTTGGGTGTGGCGGCCTTGGTTCTTCATCCTCCTTGTCTTGATCATTTGCATCTCCCCCTTGATCATTGCCGTCATCTTGAGGTGGCTCATTTGCTTGATCATGTATTTCATCAACTTGAGCTTCATACTCATTTTGAGTTGGTGGAGATGCTTGCGTGGAGGAGGATGGTTGATCTTGTGCATTTGAAGGCTCTTCGGATTCCTTAGGACATACATCCCCAATGGACATGTTCCTAAGTGCTGTAACACCCCAGGTGTTACTCAGGGTGTCCATACTAGAGTTTCCCCTTTTACCCATTATCACATGAAGATTGAATTGGGCAAAGTATACCACACTTGGAATTCTAGGTCCTAAGCAAGTGTAATCCACTTTGGATGTCATGCCCTAGCTTATCATGCACATCTAAGTGGGGATCACGCAAAACCCTAGAACAAAACCCCCATAGGCAATTATAACCCTAATTGAAGCCATGATCAAAAGATCATGTAAACATCATGATCATGGTTTGGGCCAAATATAAAAGTTGTAATATACTTAATAACCTACAATTAATAGTAAGGAAGTACCCCCAAAAAGTTTTCAGAAAAGTCCTAAAAAGATCACCAAAGGTTGAACACAAGGGAAAAATGCAGATTTTGTCTAAGTCAAAAACCAACCCTTGAGCAAAGATCCCTCATGTTCACCTTGATCCCCTTTTCAAAACCAGTCGACCCAATTAACAAAGTGGCGCCAAATGAACCCTAGAATGCCCTGGAAAAATTTGAACCCAAGCCAAAACCTTTTGACACGAGTTGGCACTGGTTTTGTCTCGGTTTGCACAGAGCAGACAGACAAGACTTGGCGCTACCATATCTCCTCAACCAGACCACATCTACTCTTGGAACTTACATGAACTAGGTAGCCCTAGGTGCAGGGAAGAGATCTCCCACAGGCGGTAGGGCAAGATTCGTACGCCTGGCCACGTGTTCGACGCGCTCTGAGCTCGCCAGAGCACGCCCGCGCGCGCGCCCTGCGTGCCCGCGTCGCGCCAAACGGTTGAGCCGGCGCCCCGGCCGCGTCCGCGCCTATAAAACCCGCCCCAGCGCTCGGTTGCCTTCCCCGTTACCTCCTCCGTACCTCGCCGGACTCGCCCGAGCCAGCCATTGCCTCCGACGACCTCCCCGCGACCCGCCAGTGCCGCCCGAGAGCCACCGCCGTGGCCAACCCCTCTCCATTCCCCCCCGATCGATTCAAGCACCCAGATAGCTTCCTAGTGAGACCGTGAGCCTGGCTCAAGCTTGAACCGAGGGCCCGCGTCACCGGAGAGGCCAAATCGCGCTCACCGGAGTTCAAGAACTCGCCGGCGCGCGTGGACCGGGTAAACCCCTTCACAATTTCCTGATTCGTTGCGCGCATGGCCTCTGTGTCATCCCGTGAAGCTCCTCGTGCCCCTTAATTGAACTCTCCCGCCGTGGTTTGGCCGGAGCAGGCGTCGCCGTCGATCCCCGCCGCCTGTGTTCGTGGCCAGGGGAGCTCCGACCACCTCTGACGCCGACCCGCACATCGACGTGACCGTCGCGACCTCCTGAACATCTCCGACCACCTCGCCGGACCTCCCTCGCCGCCGGTAAGCCGCGCCACCCTTTCTTTTCCCGCGGCTACTGTTTCAGTTAAGGGAGGGACTGCGGGTGAGAGGGAGAGAAATCCAGGGGGTTAAGTGAAAAGTCAGTGACTCAAGTGAATAGTGGCGTAAGGGTAGATCTGCGAAGTTTGATTCGGTGTAAACCCAGGGACCTCGGCGCAAACTGTTTTTCCAGAAAAACTTAATTAAAACCTGATTTAAATTCAAACAGAAACTTTAAAAACCCATAACTTCTGTTTGGTTTACCCAAATTTGGTCAAACTAATTTTGCCAGACTCTAAATAATGTAACCTGTCTAAGAAAAATATAAAACCCCATAAGTACTATAGAAAAATGTAAGGTCCTGATTTAATTACAGTTTGAACCAAAAGCTTAATAATAGCAAGAAAAATGGTTGTACTATTTAAACAAGGTTAGAAAAATTTGGAGAAGTTTATATCTACCTACTAACCTAGTTAAAAATGTTAAACACCTCTGTCCACTCCATTTAAGTTAGTTTTACCCTTTACTCTATAATATGCTTAAAGATAAGGAAAATAGAAAATGTAACTTAATTAATGAACCAGAGAGTACTTCTATTTTTGTTAGGTTACTTGTTCAATAGAGTTCACTGGAAAAATATATCATACCCTGGATTAGTACAAATTAAGTAAGGTATCTTTTATTTTAATAAAACAAGGATAACTTAGAAAAACCCTACAAAAATGACCCCAAGGTAAAAACACCCCCACCCTTGGGATAACTATTGATTTATCAGAAAGAACTTAGGAAAAATAAGAAATCTGCTGTTTGACATTTTTCAAATAATAATGTAGTAGAAAGTGCCTTTTTGACATTAAACTTGAGAAAATCGTAGCTAAATAACCACCCCTTAGTTTCCTGTGATTTTTAGCACAAAGACCTATTATTACCAGAGGATGCCAACAAAAATAACCTTTAGGACAGAACCTACCCCTAACTAGGAGGTGTAGTGTAAAGTGCCCCTTTTTGCCTAACTTTTGTTATTTTTGTTTAAGGCCTAACTTTTATACTTTAAGCCTCAAATTCTTAAAACAAGCTAAAATAGCCAGTGACAACCCACTGTAATTTTTACAGAATTTTTGGAAATTATTAAAACCCTGTTGTAGTTCAAACCTACCCTAGAAACCCTAAATGGGAATTAAGGAAAGGAAAAAGAATAATGTGAATTAAGGTTATCCTAAAACCTTTGTAATCTGTCCACTAAAATGTATCAAGGCAATACCAATCCACTATGTTATCCTAAAAGAAAACTGTTGGGGACTTGTTCTCAAATGCTATGAGTTAAGAACAAGGCAACACAGAGAATGTTAAACGATAAAGTCCTTCGTCCTTTGAAGCATTATTTCCCTTAGGATATAACGATCTTTGGACGGAGGTCATGAAGGACGAACCTTCATCATCACAGTATACATTAATGAAAGACGAAGTATATGAAACATAAAAGATAGCATGAATAATCATATAACATCATTCATTTAACTTTATTATATCATCATAGAGAAATAGAGACAATATCGAATTATAAATGTACCTTCGGCTTAGAAGGAGATGAAAATACAAGTGTGACGCAAAAGCAAATGCCAAGTCAACGTGAACAGTACGGGGGTACTGTTTACCTATTTATAGGCACGGGGTACAACCCATACAAAATTACATACATGCCCTTTACATTTGGTGATAATTCTATAGCACTCTATCGAGGTCTAAATGGCCTTTTCATCTTTAAGTCGGTTCCCTTTTCTGCGAACATGCCGAAGCTTTCCTGCTTCACAGCTTCGGCGCTGTGTCAACCTTTGTATCTTTTGAGCTTCTCCCTTTCTGATACGAGTCCGAAGATACCTGCTCACACATTATAAAGCCGCTTCTCCCTTGAAGACCTTCGGCGACGAAGCATAGACCCAACAGTAGCCCCTTTCGCGGTGCTAGATCGTTTTTCGTAACGAGCTTGATCCGTGAAAAAAGTCTCTTAAGCTTCGGGGAGCCGAAGGTCCAAAAAACACCTTCCCTGAGCTCGTTGCCGAGAAACGATTTAATTTCCCAGCACGTAGCGGTCCCACCTTGCAGAGTTTACTGTTTGTCCCTGCGGTCCACTGCGCAGCGAGCGCACGCGGGTGTGCGCCTGGTGTAAAAACTCTGGCGCTTCGCCTTCTTACCTGCAGCACTATATAAACAGACGAGTAGGTGTGAAGTTACCACAGCATTCATTGCTATTTGCACTGTTTTCCTGCCAAAATTTTTAACCATCACCGAAGCTTGTCTGTTAGAACCGAACGAAGCTCCAGTTTGAAACCTGCTTCGGAGGAAGAAAATTTTAAAGTTTCACAAGTTTATAATTGAATGGCCAGAGTCCGCTCTACCGCCAGGGTTGAGCGCGAGGGAGAAGAAACTGAAGCTTCGGAGACTCTCCCCATCTCCGAAGCCATGCAACGATCGGGTCTAGTAACTTCGGAAAAGATCCCTCATGATGATACAGAACAAGCAAAACAAGCAATCGCTGAAGCAGAGGAAGAAGATATCGAGGAAACTGATTCCGAAGATGATTATCGCATTGCCATGCCAAGCAAGCCGAGCCACTTGGACTTCGGAAAATCTACTGTTTCGAAGACTAATCTATCCAAGATGGTAAAATCGGGCTTTTTCACTGAAAATCAGAAGAAGCTTTTGCGCTTCGGGGGAGAAGAGACTACCCCAAAACCGGAGAAAGATGAAATTGTTATTTTCAAGAGCTTTTTAAAGGCTGGACTAAGATTCCCCCTACATGGGATCATTGGAGAGGTGCTGAAGAGGTTCGGTATCTATTTTCATCAGCTGACCCCTAATGCTATCGTTAGGCTTATTGTTTATATCTGGGCACTCCGAAGCCAAGCAATGGAACCATTTGCGGACAGCTTCTGCCGGGTTCACGAGCTGCATTATCAAACAAAGGCTAGAAAAGATGGATTGCACGATAATTTTGGTTGCTATAACTTTGCCTATCGGAAAACTACAAAGTTCCCTGTAATTAGCTACCGAAGCAAGTGGGCAGCAGGCTGGAAATCAGAGTGGTTCTATGTCAAGGTTGATGACGACAAGGAAAAGCTTGTACAAAGCCCGCTGGAATTAATCTTCGGAGAAACCCGACCTCGCTGCAATATGACACCCGAAGGTCCAACACAACAAGCAATGAGTGAATTCAGAATTATTGCAGAGCATATCAGCACAAGGGACCTGGTTCAAGAGTTTTTAGCATTCAAAGTTTTTCCCAGTTTGAGAGAATGGGAAATGCCGAAGCTACAGGGGGAAAAGAAAGAAGGTGAACTCGTACGTTTACCTTACTATTTCAAGTTTAAAAAGTACTTTAAAGCACCTTGCCAAGAGTGGCTAGATACGATTGAAGCAATGTGTAATGAAATACTTGGCAATTATTCCAAAAAAGAAGATCAATTGATGACCGCAGCCTTCGGCACTCGTCTGAAACGAAGGCTAAATCGAGTGTTGGACGCCTTGGGTTTCGAATACCCAGACTACGAAAATCTGAACAAAGGTGCCGGAGGCCAAAAAAGGAAAAGGGTAACTGAAGGCTTAGATGAAGGTGAAAAAGAGCCAGTAACGAAGAAAATTCCGAAGAAAAGGAAAACTTCTTCTCCGAAGCAACAAATATCCGAAGCAGAAGAAACTCCCGCATCACCTTCTGCTGCTGTTGTTGAGGAAATTCTGAAGGTAATGACTGAATCCTTACCTGCGAAGCTAAGTCCACTGGGTCCTCAACTGACAAAGTTTTTTCAGAAGGACAAGGAGCCCGAGAAATCGAAGAAAACAATCAAGGCAAGGAAACAAAGAATCATTACCGTGACAGAGGTAATTGACAAAACGCCGCCAAGAGCTTCGGCCCAAAAAACACGAGCAGCTGCAGAGGGGGCAGATATTGAAATTGCACCTTCGGAGGCCGCAGCCGCCGAAGTTACCTCAGCTGAAGATTTGAATTTAGAGAGCACAATTGAACATATTGACCAAATGCTGCTAGACATGGCTGCAGAAGAAGCTGCCACTGCTGCCGAAGAGACTGTGACCGCAGCGTCAAAGAAAGGAAAAGAAATTGCCGATGAAGCTTCAGAAAACGAAGCCTTCGCGTTCCAAAACTTAGTTGGAGAACATCTAACAAAAGCTGAAATAGAAGAGCTTAAAGAGTATGCCCAATCCTGTGGATACAAACCTGGGGCACTCCTCTTCGGAGGCGTTGATGACGAGAAATTAGAGTGTATTCGGGACCAAACAGGGGCCAAAGTTATCAGTACTCTGTCCAAGAGTATTGGATTCCTGAAGCTAGAAACAGACATCAGCCGCTACCGACGACAACATGTCGTTGGTAGTTTATTTTACTCCAACTTCAAGGTGAATGACTTGTCCCTTAACGTTTATTGCTTCTAATAAAAACATGTCTGACGAAGGTTGTGTTTGTGTAGAGTATGTTATTGAGCAAAGCCTTGCAAATGCAGCAAGATCTTGAAGATAAAAAGCATGAAATTATAATCGGAAATTTGGAAAACAAAATAAAGGAGCAATCAGATGCTTTTGAGAAAAAGAACTTTGAGCTCCAGGCAGCCGAAGGTTTACTGGCGGAAGCTGAAGCAAAAATATCAGAACTGAACACGAAGCTTCTCCGCCAGTCTGAGCAGTTCGAACGAGAAAAACAAGATCTCAATGCAAAACTTGAAGCCGAAGCTCAGCAAAATTCGGATTTGAGAAAACTACTGACAAATCTTCAAGAAAAATGCCTGGAATTTAGCAACAAGTGCATTCAACGACTAAGAAAGATTTTTTACTCAGTTGGAGCCAGCAGCGAAAAATTTACCCCCTCAGCTGAAGATCTACCAAAAACCTTCGAACACATTGAGGGGGAGATTGACGAGCTCGACGAAGTCATAGCTGGGCATGGTGACTTCTGTGCCTGGGTGGCTTCTCGAGGGACTGCTGCAGCCTTCATGAAGGCTGGCTGTGATCATGGAAAAATTGTCAACAGGCCAAATTTCACTTTGTCACCATCAATCCTGGATGACATCCCTGATCTCGCCCGAAGCATCTCGAATCGATTTGTAAAAATGATATGGACAAAAGGTGGTCGAGAGAAAGCTGGAGACGAAGCTCGTAGCCACCTTGATCCAGTAAGAAATCATACCTTGTGCTTACCTTTTCCTGTAAACTTGATTTTGACTTCCAACGACCTTATTCATGTAGGATGACGAAGCCGAAGCTGATGATCAAAAATAACGCCGAAGCCGAAGCTCCTTGGAGATTTAGACAGTAGACTGCAGACAGTACTTGAAAAACTTTTGAGATAACTTTAGTAAATGTAAACAAAACTTGTTTTTAATGTATGCTGTTCATACCTTGTAATATATCCTTAACCTTTCACTGATGTATGAGAAATGCTTTGATGTGGACGAAATTTCCTTTTTTTTTGAGCCGAAGGCGAAAAAACACCTTCCCTTCTTTTCGTACGCAACGAAGCATAGAAAACAACATTTTCCTTTTTTCCGAAGCTCTCCTTCATAGAAAACAACATTTTCCTTTCTTCTTTGTGCACGAAGCTCTTCTTTCCCTTTCTTTTTTCTCTTCTTGCCGAAGCAACCATTTTATGCGATGAAGATGATTATCCTACATATGCCTAGATGAATGTTTATGAATGCAAATGCTATGATGTAATGTGATGTGCAAATGAATGGCCAAACACGTATCCGAAGCCATATTCATAGCCATTGTTTTCTTAAAAACAATCACACCTCAGCTCTGCATTCCCTTAGGAACGACTTTGGAGCTTCTTCGCCTTTACTTTTGGCGGAATCAGCGTTGACTTTTCGCTGTAAGCTCTGCATTCCCTTAGGAACGTCTTTGGAGCTTCTTCGCCTTTACTTTTGGCGGAATCAGCGTTGACTTTTCGCTGTAAGCTCTGCATTCCCTTAGGAACGTCTTTGGAGCTTCTTCGTTTTTACTTTTTGGCACTCGATGGTGCGCTCTCAGCTTTTACATTTACATTCTTTGGGGGATTTTGCTCTTATAAGACTAAAAAAGGAAATTACATATGCTGGCCCCATTAAAAACCTTTCTCCCCCTTTGGAAAGGAAAAGGGTGCCATGAAAGAAAAAATAAAAATGTGAAAAATTACATCGAATTATACATAATATCGCCGAAGCTCATCCGCATTCCAAGACCTAGGAATGTCATTGCCGTCCATATCTTTCAATCTGTATGAACCGGGTCTTGACGAAGATGCTACTAAGAAAGGCCCGTCCCATTTCAACTGCAATTTGCCCACTGTTTCCGGGTTGGCCGCCCTCCGAAGCACCAAGTGCCCTGGCTCAATATTTTTTAGCCGAACCTTTCTATCCTGCCATTTGACTGTTTCAGCTTGATATTTATTGATATTCTCCACGGCTTGCAGTCTGATCCCTTCTAAAGCATCTTTTTCTATAGAATAAGCAGCTTCGGAATCTGATTCTGCCGAAGCTACTATCCTTATTGATCCGGTTTTAGCTTCCTCTGGAGTTATTGCTTCGTCACCGAATAATAACTTGAATGGAGTGAAGCCTGTAGACCTTGATGTTGTCGTGTTGTGGCTCCACACCACTTTGGTTAACTGATCTGGCCATTTTCCTCTGGGTTGATTGAAGATTAACTTCATTATTCCTGTCATTATAATGCCGTTGGCTCTTTCAACGAGTCCATTTGACTCCGGGTGCCTAACTGATGCAAAATGGATCTTCGTACCAATTTGGTCACAGAAATCCCTGAAAGCTTCGGAGTCAAACTGTGTCCCATTGTCCACAGTGATGGCCTTTGGCACCCCGAAACGACAAACAATATTCTGCCAGAAAAACTTTTGGACGGTGGCCGAAGTTATTGTTGCTAAAGGCTTCGCCTCAATCCATTTAGAAAAATATTCCACAGCTACTACAACATATCTCAGGTTCCCTTGGGCCGGTGGTAACGGACCTAACAAGTCAAGGCCCCACCTTTGCAATGGCCAAGTGGGTTGTATGAGCTGTGTTAGGGACGAAGGTTGTTTTTGATCTCTTGCACATTTCTGACAACCTTCACACTTTTGAACCAATTCTGCTGCATCCGAAGCTGCCTTCGGCCAATAAAACCCTTGACGGAAAATTTTTCCGAGTAACGGCCTAGATCCGATGTGAGATCCACACAGGCCTGCATGTATTTCTTTCATTAACTCTATACCTTCGGTTCTGGATAAGCATTTGAGCAGCGGAGCACAAACTCCATGTTTGTACAACTCCCCTTCTATCATGACATATGGACGAGCTCTTGCTTCTATCCTCTTGTTATAAGCTTCGTCATCTGAAAGAAATTTACCCTGAAGGTAAGAGATGATCTCGGTTCTCCAATCTTCGCTAAAAACAGGAGATATATTAAGAACTGCTCTTTCAAGAAGTTCCACCGAAGGTGCTTTTATTGTTTCGAAGAACACATCCGAAGGTAAAGGCAGCCCCTGTGCTGCTGACTTAGCTAGCAGATCAGCATGCTCATTTTGTCCTCGAGGGATATTCTTGACAGAAAACCCTTCGAAGGAAGCTTCGACTCTTCGAACCATATCCAGATATTTTTCAAGCTTCGGATCCTTAGCCTTACAACTTTTGTCAATATGACCCGAAACAACCTGGGAATCAGTTTTAAGTATGGCCCTTCTGATTCCCATTGCTTTTAACTTCCGAAGACCTAGAACCAATGCTTCGTACTCAGCAATGTTATTTGTGCAATTAAAATCAAGCTTTGCCGCATAACAAATTTTGACTTTGGAAGGTGAAACCAACACAGCAGCCGCTCCTGCTCCGAAGGTTCCCCAAGATCCATCACAAAACACTGTCCAGGCTTCGTTGTCTTTATTCGTTTCCTCCTCCTGAGCCCCTGGCGTCCAATCAGCAATAAAGTCTGCCAGCGCCTGTGACTGAATCGAAGATCTATGAACATATTCAATACAAAATTCATTGAGCTCTGCAGCCCATTTTCCAATCCTTCCAGTAGCTTCTCGGTTCCTCATAATATCCTTCAGAGGTTGTGAAGAAGGAACAATTATGTTGTAAGCTTGGAAATAGTGCCGAAGCTTCCTGGAGGCCATCAAGACAGCATACAGTACCTTATCCAACTCTGTATAATTTTTCTTTGACAAACTAAGAACCTCGGATACAAAATATATTGGGGCCTGCCTCTTGACTTGACCATCAAGCTTCTCCTGGACAAGCGCTGCACTTACCGCTGAGTGCGAAGCTGCCACATATAATAACAAAGGAGCCCCTGGCATTGGTGGAGTCAATGTAGTTAGATCTATTAAATACTGTTTTAGCTCTTCAAAGGCCTTCTGTTGGATTGGTCCCCATTGAAAGACTTCGGCTGACTTCAGCACTTCGAAGAATGGTAAGTTTCTCTCTGCTGATCTGGATATGAATCTATTGAGAGATGCCAATCTTCCTGTCAATCTTTGAGCCCCCTTCTTTGTAGTTGGTGGCTCCATCCGAAGTATAGCTTCAATTTTACTTGGATTAGCTTCAATCCCCTTCGTTGAAACCAAGCATCCAAGAAATTTCCCCTTCTTCACTCCGAAGACGCATTTTTCTGGATTTAACTTTAAGCCAGCCTGCCTGAAACTGGCGAAGGTTTCCTGCAGATCAGCAATATGATTCTCCTGCTTCGTGCTTTTGACAATGATGTCATCAACATAAGTTAGCACGTTTCTGCCTATTTGAGATTGGAGAACCTTCGCAGTCATTCGGCTGAAACTTCCTCCAGCGTTTTTGAGCCCCTCAGGCATCCGAAGATAGCAATATGTGCCACTTGGAGTTATGAAGCTAGTCTTCGGCTCATCTTCCTTCTTCATCCAAATTTGGTGATAGCCTGAATAACAGTCTAACAGACTCATGAGCTCTGAAGAAGCTGCTGCATCAACTAAAGAATCTATCCTTGGTAGTGGGAATTCATCCTTCGGGCAAGCTTTGTTAAGATCTGTAAAATCGATGCACATTCGCCACTTGCCATTGGCCTTTTTTACCATAACAGTGTTAGCCAGCCATTCTGGGTACTTCACTTCTCTGATAACTCCTGCACTGAGGAGTCTTTTGACTTCGTTGCGAGCACCTTCGGCCTTATCATCTGACATTTTCCGAAGCCTTTGCTTTCTGGGTCTGAAGGATGGATCGACATTGAGCGAGTGCTCAATAACATCCCTATTAACTCCGCATAGATCATTGGCTGACCATGCAAAAACATCTTTGTTATTGAACAAAAACCTTATCAAGGTTTTTTCCTGCTCTTCAGATAGTTGAGAGCCTAACAGCACCTTCTGCTCTGCTATGTCCTCACATAAGAGCATAGGCTTCGGCTGGTCTGCTGAAGCTGCTTTCTCCCTTCTGAATTTGTACTGTCCACAAGCTTCAGCTCCATCTATGTTATGGATTGCTTTTGAGTCAGTCCAATTACCTTCGGCCCTTCTTGCAGCTTCCTGACTTCCATGGATAGCGATGGGTCCCTGATCCGAAGGTATCTTCATGCAAAGATAGGCAGGATGAAGGATTGCTTCGAAGGCATTGAGAGTACCACGACCAATAATTGCATTGTAAGGGTATTCCATGTCAACAATGTCAAACACAACTTGCTCAGTTCTAGTGTTGTTGATGAATCCGAAGGTCACTGACATGGTGATCTTGCCCAGTGCTACAATCTGTCTTCCTCCGAAGCCACAGAGAGGATGTGTAGCATCATGAATCTTATCTTCTGGCTCTTGCATTTGTCTGAAGGCCTTAGCAAATATGATGTCAGCTGCACTGCCTGTGTCAACCAAGACATTGTGGACCAGAAATCCTTTGATAACACAAGAGATAACCATGGCATCGTTGTGTGGGTAATCTTTGAGCTGAAGGTCCTCTTGGGAGAAGGTAATAGGAATGTGAGACCATCTTGACTTGATGAAGGGTCCTTGCACCCCAACATGCTGTACCCTTCTCTGTGCTTCCTTCTTCTGTTTCTTGTTAGCTGGCTCTGAGGACGAGCCACCTGTGATCGGGAGCACCAGCTTCGGGTCCGAAGCAGCTCCAACTTGGTCGTTGAACGAAGCCATCAGCTCAAAAAGTGGAAGTGAGTTCACCGGAGGTGGGTGCCAATGTTGGGGACTTGTTCTCAAATGCTATGAGTTAAGAACAAGGCAACACAGAGAATGTTAAACGATAAAGTCCTTCGTCCTTTGAAGCATTATTTCCCTTAGGATATAACGATCTTTGGACGGAGGTCATGAAGGACGAACCTTCATCATCACAGTATACATTAATGAAAGACGAAGTATATGAAACATAAAAGATAGCATGAATAATCATATAACATCATTCATTTAACTTTATTATATCATCATAGAGAAATAGAGACAATATCGAATTATAAATGTACCTTCGGCTTAGAAGGAGATGAAAATACAAGTGTGACGCAAAAGCAAATGCCAAGTCAACGTGAACAGTACGGGGGTACTGTTTACCTATTTATAGGCACGAGGTACAACCCATACAAAATTACATACATGCCCTTTACATTTGGTGATAATTCTATAGCACTCTATCGAGGTCTAAATGGCCTTTTCATCTTTAAGTCGGTTCCCTTTTCTGCGAACATGCCGAAGCTTTCCTGCTTCACAGCTTCGGCGCTGTGTCAACCTTTGTATCTTTTGAGCTTCTCCCTTTCTGATACGAGTCCGAAGATACCTGCTCACACATTATAAAGCCGCTTCTCCCTTGAAGACCTTCGGCGACGAAGCATAGACCCAACAAAAACCTAAACTTAAAAGGTCGTAAGTCTATGTATCTATATATATATATACCACTAGAAGCCCCGCATGACTAAGAAACCCTAAGTTACTTCTTAACTTAGTTCTCTACCATAATATTATTAAATCCTGCATAATTATGACATACATGTTCATTGCATTCGATAGACTGTAATCTTGCTGACGGAGAGTACATCCTCGTGCTGGAGCAAGGAGCTGCTCAGGAGGTAGCCCCAGATCCAGCACCCGAGCCTGCACCAGAGGACCTGCCTGCCACTGCTTTGGAAGGCAAGCCCCGGTTTTATGCATAACCTGTTATTTATGCTATTTTACTTCACTTAATGATTGTAGGATTGATTGTGCACTTAACTGTAGGAATTTCTTGAAACCCTAGTTGCATGATCTCAGGAATCCTATTGAGATGAATACTAGTATGCTAAGTCGAGTAGCTGCTTTATAAAGTAGGACCTCGGTAGAAGTCGAGTGATTTTTCTAGCACTCGCGCGAGGTCAGGACATTGATTGTACCCACTTTCATATCATACTGATGCTGGTTTGTGACAACAATCCATGGGGATTGGTTGTTCACGGGATGAAAATTTGAATAAGGATTAAGGTGTGGTACCGTGAGTCAAGCGTTTGAACGTACTAAGCACATGCCGAGAAATATGGTAAATCGGTAAGCCTAGTACCTGAGTGAACCTGCCCGCAGACTTTGCCCCTCACGCGACCTGAGACGAGGTCTCCCATTCCGGTTATGGTGGGTACAAGTGCGGCCACTGCACGACGGCCAGTCGGGGTCAGTGGGGCATTGTACGCCAAGGCGGTGAGCCCTGTTCTGTTGCCAGGGAATCGATGGGGACGGTTGATGTGTGTGGGGACGGAGTGCCCCTGCATGTCGTGTGTTTAGGTTTACCTTGCAAGGATAAAAACTCGATTCGAATCGTCTGCTTCTCGCAGCTAATGAGACTGCTTGATCCATGCTGCTACATTGAGTAACAAGTGGAATGATGCGGAGATGATATAAGATGTTGATTGCTAAAATGTTTGCTACTTTGTATGAATAGATAGTACATTTTTAGCCTTAAGAGAGTCACACTTAACTTTGACTAAGTCAAAATCTTGATTTAGAAACTCAGCTAGTGCTTTTGGCAACCAAACCCCACAGCCAAACAGCTGCATGTCTAGAGGTAGAGGAGTAGACTCCTCACACCGGGTAAGTCTAGCTGAGTATTAGTATACTCAGCCTTGCTTGTGGCATAATTTTTACAGGTTCTCTGGAGGAGATGGTTGCTGGGATAACTTGGCCGTCCACCTTGCCACCGGGTTGGACCATTGAGTGGGACCCTGCCTCGGCTGAGGAGGAGCATGAGGAGTGATGGGACAGGCTTCCCCATCTCTCTGTTTAATTATCGTTAGTTTTATTCCGCTGCACTTCCAACAATGATGGTTACTTTTGCAAAAACTCCGATGATGATGATGGTGATGTAATAATTTAACATTATGGCATGTATGGTTTTATGCTTTATTGTATTTGCTCTGTGACTCACCTTCGAGTGAGATTGTGGTACTTGATCCTGTCAGTGGCCGTGTCGGACTAGATCCGAGCGATTGACGGGTTATTCCCAGTTAAGTGTGGTCTAGCCTCTGAGGCGGGACTTGGACACTTAAGTCGGAATAATTCGGGCAGTTCCGCCACAGCTGGTATCGGAGCTTGTACCACCACAGAGGAATCAATAAAATGTAAATACCATCAATTTTTCTAAATAAAATTGGATAGATATTAGGACGAGCAGGATAGGCCTAGGACGTGAAGCCTTAGGTTACTAGAAGGGTAGCTAGGTGGCTAAGTAACTAGGCCCTACAGGCCACTTTTACAGGATGGGAGTTCCTCCCTATTCCTTTTATCTTGTTGTGAGGTCGTTCAGGACGAGCATGCATGCATTCCTAATTAAGCAAATGGATAACTGAGTAAAAGACTTAAAAACAAGATAACAACCAACTAGGTCCCTAGTGCCTTTTTACTTAACTAGAGAAAGGCTAAAATTTGTTTTTCTTTTCCTTGTTCTTTTTATACTTCTTTTTCGTTACTTACGCTTAACCGTACACAGATGGCTTCCCATGGATCCTCCGATGACGAAAATGCACTGACCCACACTGACGGGCTTGCACGAGAGGGTTTTCCCCGCATTTTGTGGGAGGTACTTCAGGGGGCTGGATACACGACACCCCCTCAGTACGCGGTGCAGCAGTTCGAGAAGCACCGGGTGCCCCGCTGTAGGGTGAGGATGACTCTGGAGCCTCATCCCCTGCAGCCAGGCTGGCGCTCCTTGGACTCAGAGTCTTTCGGGTACCGGGCAGAGGACACGATCGAGGCGATCGCTCTGCATGGATTGACTACCTTCTGCGGATTCCATCCCTTGGAGCTGGCTACCCATCCCATTGGCTTGTTCCCCGCGGAGAAGGAGGACGACCCAATGTGGAAGGATCGGGTGGAGCATGCCAAGGACATCTGGGCCATCTACCCAGGACAGACTGCGCACTTGACAGTACGGTGCATGAATGCTCTGTACCGTCTGCAAGTGATGCGCGGTGAGGCAATGTCCCATCTGATGGCGCTGCTGGAGGCAACAAAGATCACGCTGGACAACAGAGAGGAGCTCGTGGTTGATTTATCTCAAGAAATGGTGGAGAAGGATTTGCAGGTGGAGCAGCTATCCACCGATATTCAGGAGTTGGAGGAGCTGGTAGGTACCAGGGAGAACACCATCGAGGTCCTTGAGGATCAGCTCATTAACACTCAGCAGCAACTTGCTGAGGCTAACGAGCACCTGGACATGCACCACCAGGAGATCCAGGACCAGGAGGACAACGAGGACGTCGACATTGAGGGAGGGGATGAGCCTGCCTGCAGTGTGGACACTGCTGGCTCGGGAAGACCACCTTCCCCCGAGTCAAGTGTCGCTTCGTTCGCTCACTAGGTGTCCAGGGTAGGCTTAGAAGTCGGACAGTCGGACTCCTCGCAGCTAGCTTAGCTTTTGCACCCTTGGGGTACTAGGCTAGATAGAGTTGAGTCATTTTGGAACAATTTGATGTAATCATGTTAAACTCTCTTGGGGGCTTGTTTGATGGATGCTATTATCAGTTTAAATTGGAAGGAAGAATTTATGCCTCTTAAAGAATCCCTTTTGTTGAAGTCAGATCTTTCATGCTGTTTTTAACTTTTCCCCATGATAAAATCTTGAAATTGGAACTGTGGTGTTAAGTAAGTATGTGGTTTTTCAGATGGCCGGGAGGCAGCGTCGTGGCCAGAACGAGCGCGTTCCTCCACCGCCACCACCACCTCCCACTCTGCAGGAGCTCATGGCTCAGCAGAATGAGATCCTGAGGCAGCTGGCTCAACGTCAGCCACCACCCCAGCATTATGGTGGTGGAGACCACCAGCGTCACCCCGCGGCGGCCACCTATCAGGAATTCCTCAGCACCCAGCCTCCACTGTTCACAAGGGCGGAAGACCCACTTGACGCAGATGTGTGGCTGCGAGTGGTGGAATCCAAATTCCCACTACTCCATGGAGTTTGCTCAGAGGTCACCAAAGTCAGGTTCGCCACCCAGCAGCTTCGCGGACCTGCAAGGACTTGGTGGGATCATTTTCTTGCTATGCAGCCAGAGGACCGAGAGGTGGAGTGGAGGGAGTTTAAGGCAGCTTTTAGAGGACACCATATACCAGCCGAGATCATGGACAGGAAGCTCAATGAGTTCTTGGCACTCACTCAGGGCAATAGGATAGTGTTGCAGTATGCCCAGGCCTTTAACGACTTGTGCCAGTATGCGGGATATCATGCGGATACAGATGAGAAGAAGAGGGACAGATTCAGAAGGGGGCTCAGCACTAAGCTCCGGGATCGTCTCAACACCGTCAGGGCCAACAGCTACAATGAGTTGGTCAACATGGCTATCTCCCAAGAGGACTGCATTACAGCTAGGCAGGCAGAGAAGAAAAGGAAGACCCCTGTGGCAGGACCCTCAGCTCAGCCACAGCGTTTCCGAATTGTGTCCGACACCCAGGGCAGGGGACCCCAACAGCAGCAAGGGCGATGGGTAATCCGACCTCAGCAGCAGCAGCAGGCACCCAACCGCACCCAATTTCCAGCTCAGAGGGGCAATCAGCAGCAGCAACAGTACCGTCAAGCCAATGACAACAGGTGTTTCACCTGTGGCAACACTGGGCATTATGCCAAGAATTGCCCCAGGAACCAGCAGAGGCAGGGGCAGAATGCAAATCAGAACCAAGGCAAGAGGCAGAAGGTGCAAGTGAGGCAAGGCAGGCTGAACTTCACCACCATGGCTGACATTCCAGAGGGAGCACCCGTCTTGACTGGTATCTTTACAGTTTTGAATTATCCTGCTATTGTTCTTTTTGATTCTGGTGCATCACACAGTTTTATCAGTACCAAATTTAGTGCCAAGTGCCAATTGCCTTTTCACCACACCAATGGGGGTATCACAATCTCAACACCAGGAGGCAGGGTTGCCTCCTATCAGATCTGTAGGCACGTGCCAATTAAGCTGGGTAGTCTCATTTTCAAAACTACCCTAATGATAATGGGATTGGATAGTGTGGATATCATCTTAGGGACTGATTGGTTGTCACGACACCACGCAGTGATTGATGTCGCAGCTAGAGCCATAGAACTCCGCTCCCCTTTGGATGGTGAGATTACCTTATATCTACCCGACCAGGGATGCACCCGTTCTTGTGCTTTTGTTATGATAGAATCCCCAGTGGAAAAGATCCCAGTGGTCTGTGACTATCCAGATGTTTTTCCGGATGAATTTCCAGGAATGCCACCTGACCGAGACATTGAGTTCGCAATTGAGTTGCAACCCGGGACTGCTCCGATCTCCAAGAGACCCTATCGGATGCCTCCCGCGGAATTGGCAGAATTGAAGAAGCAATTGCAAGAGTTTTTGGACAAGGGGTTTATTCGTCCCAGCACTTCACCATGGGGATGTCCAGCCTTATTTGTGAAGAAAAAGGATGAGAGTTTGAGGATGTGTGTTGACTACCGTCCTCTCAATGCGGTAACTATAAAGAACAAATACCCGCTGCCCCACATTGATGTTCTGTTTGATCAATTGGTTGGAGCCAAGGTATTCTCCAAGATAGACCTTCGCTCAGGATACCATCAAATAAAGATCCGTGCTAGTGATATTCCCAAGACAGCTTTCTCTACCAGATATGGACTGTATGAGTTTCTGGTGATGTCTTTTGGGCTGACCAATGCCCCGGCTTATTTTATGTATTTGATGAACTCAATATTCATGCCAGAGTTAGACAAGTTTGTGGTCGTTTTCATTGATGATATACTGATCTATTCCAAGAACGAAGCCGAGCACACCAAACACTTGCATACTGTACTTCAGAGACTGCGTGATCATCAGTTGTATGCTAAGCTGAGTAAGTGTGAGTTCTGGCTGAAGGAGATCAAATTCTTGGGTCATACAATTTCTCAGGATGGGGTATCAGTTGATCCTGAGAAGGTGCAAGAAGTGATGGATTGGAAACCCCCGACCACAGTAAAGCAAATTCGGAGTTTTCTGGGATTGGCAGGGTATTATCGACGATTTATTCCGGATTTCTCCAGAATTGCCAAACCAATGACTGAACTGTTGAAGAAGGGAGTCAAATTTGAGTGGAGCCAAAAGTGTGAAGATGCCTTCCATACCTTGAGGCAGCGTTTGACAACAGCCCCGGTGTTAGCTCAACCTGACAACACCAAGCCATTTGAAGTTTATTGTGATGCTTCTGGTACTGGTTTGGGATGTGTCTTGATGCAAGAGAACAGAGTGATTGCTTATGCTTCCCGGGCACTCAGGCCCCATGAGCATAACTACCCTACACATGATCTAGAGTTGGCAGCTGTAGTTCATGCTCTGAAGATTTGGAGACACTACCTGATGGGAGCTCACTGTAACATCTACACTGATCACAAGAGTCTCAAATACATCTTCACTCAGGCAGATCTGAACATGAGGCAAAGGAGATGGTTAGAGTTGATCAAGGACTATGATCTGGAGGTGCATTACCACCCTGGTAAGGCCAATGTTGTGGCAGATGCCTTAAGCAGAAAGGCCCAGTGCTATTGCATGAGCATGGATGTGGGAGTTACCACCCTGTGTGATGAGTTGTGCAGATTAAACCTGGAAGTTGTTTCTTCGGGTGACCTAAGCTATATCTCGGTGGAGCCCACATTGCAAGAGCAGATCATAAGGGCACAGGTTGAGGATAAGGGTGTTCAGGTTATCAAAGATATGATCAAGCAAAAGGCAGAAAAATACAAGTGTTTCAGACAGGATAGCAAGGGAATTCTATGGTTTGGAGATCGATTGGTTGTTCCCAAGGACCCTGAGCTTAGAAAGAAGATACTGGACGAAGCTCACCTTTCCAAATTCTCCATGCACCCTGGTAGCAACAAGATGTATCATGATCTTAGATCTCTATATTGGTGGACTAGAATGAAAAGGGAAATTGCCAAGTACATATCCGAGTGTGATACTTGTCAGAGGATAAAGGCTAGTCACTTGAAGGCAGCAGGCCCTCTGCAACCCCTTCCCATACCATCTTGGAAATGGGAGGACATTTGCATGGACTTTATAGTGGGATTACCCAATACCTCCAGACACCATGATTCTATTTGGGTTATCGTGGACAGGTTGACCAAGACTGCTCATTTCTTGCCAGTGCATACCACCCACAGGGCAGAGAAGTACGCTGAAATTTATGTTGATCAAATAGTAAGGTTGCATGGTATTCCCAAGACCATTGTATCTGACAGAGGAGCACCTTTTGTGGCACGATTTTGGGAACAATTGCAAGAGTCACTTGGGACCCATGTCATCCGAAGCTCAGCATATCACCCCCAAACAGATGGCCAGACAGAAAGGGTGAATCAAATTTTGGAAGATATGTTGCGAGCCTGTGCACTACATTATGGAAAGGATTGGGACAAGTGTCTGTCTTTGGCAGAGTTCTCTTACAACAATAGCTATCAGTCCAGTTTAAAGATGGCACCTTTTGAGGCATTGTATGGGAGAAGGTGTAGGACCCCACTGAATTGGTCTCAAGCAGGAGAAAGGGAAATTTTTGGGCCAGACTTAGTACTCGAGGCAGAGGCAAAGGTCAGGGTCATTACCAAGAACTTAGAAGCTGCTCAGGCCAGGCAAAGGAGCTATCATGATAAGAGACGGAAGCCTTTACAGTTTGAGGTGGGAGATCATGTCTACCTGAAGGTATCACCCACCAAGGGTGTTCAGAGATTCAGGATCAAGGGCAAGTTAGCTCCTCGCTATATTGGACCCTACGAGATCAAGGAGGCTTGTGGACCCGTAGCCTATCAAGTGGAATTGCCACCTCACATGTCAGCAGTTCATAATGTGTTCCATGTATCTCAGCTGCGGAAATGCATTCGTCTACCCACTGAAGTACTCCCAGAACCAGATATTGAGATAGAACCAGATTTATCCTACCAAGAGTACCCCGTCAAGGTATTAGATCAAAAGGAGAGATCAACTCGGGCAAGGTCGGTCAGAATGTATAAGGTTCAGTGGAGTCACCATTCAGCGGAAGAAGCTACATGGGAGACTGAGGATTTTCTACGCTCTCGCTTCCCCGACTTTCTACCCAATGGAGTCGGTATGTAACCCCAAAAACCCCACCCCCACCTGCCCTTTGAATTCAATTATAAGAAAAACTTAGATAATAAGGATAGTCTAAGTTGTGGATTTAACTAAAGAAGGGCTTCCTTCTGAAGTTGCAAAGAGGATGACATTCGAAGAGCAGTTAACAAGAGAAACTTAAGTGTAAAGGAAAAGCAACACCAGCACACCTTCAAGCACCCTCCAAGGGACTCTACCTAAATCTCGGGGCGAGATTCCTTTAAGGGGGGAGGGCTGTAACACCCCAGGTGTTACTCAGGGTGTCCATACTAGAGTTTCCCCTTTTACCCATTATCACATGAAGATTGAATTGGGAAAAGTATACCACACTTGGAATTCTAGGTCCTAAGCAAGTGTAATCCACTTTGGATGTCATGCCCTAGCTTATCATGCACATCTAAGTGGGGATCTCCCAAAACCCTAGAACAAAACCCCCATAGGCAATTATAACCCTAATTGAAGCCATGATCAAAAGATCATGTAAACATCATGATCATGGTTTGGGCCAAATATAAAAGTTGTAATATACTTAATAACCTACAATTAATAGTAAGGAAGTACCCCCAAAAAGTTTTCAGAAAAGTCCTAAAAAGATCACCAAAGGTTGAACACAAGGGAAAAATGCAGATTTTGTCTAAGTCAAAAACCAACCCTTGAGCAAAGATCCCTCATGTTCACCTTGATCCCCTTTTCAAAACCAGTCGACCCAATTAACAAAGTGGCGCCAAATGAACCCTAGAATGCCCTGGAAAAATTTGAACCCAAGCCAAAACCTTTTGACACGAGTTGGCACTGGTTTTGTCTCGGTTTGCACAGAGCAGACAGACAAGACTTGGCGCTACCATATCTCCTCAACCAGACCACATCTACTCTTGGAACTTACATGAACTAGGTAGCCCTAGGTGCAGGGAAGAGATCTCCCACAGGCGGTAGGGCAAGATTCGTACGCCTGGCCGCTCAGCAGAGCGAAGAACACGGGCAGAAGCAACGCGCCACGTGTTCGACGCGCTCTGAGCTCGCCAGAGCACGCCCGCGCGCGCGCCCCGCGTGCCCGCGTCGCGCCAAACGGTTGAGCTGGCGCCCCGGCCGCGTCCGCGCCTATAAAACCCGCCCCAGCGCTCGGTTGCCTTCCCCGTTACCTCCTCCGTACCTCGCCGGACTCGCCCGAGCCAGCCATTGCCTCCGGCGACCTCCCCGCGACCCGCCAGTGCCGCCCGAGAGCCACCGCCGTGGCCAACCCCTCTCCATTCCCCCCCTCGATCGATTCAAGCACCCAGATAGCTTCCTAGTGAGACCGTGAGCCTGGCTCAAGCTTGAACCGAGGGCCCGCGTCACCGGAGAGGCCAAATCGCGCTCACCGGAGTTCAAGAACTCGCCGGCGCGCGTGGACTGGGTAAACCCCTTCACCATTTCCCGATTCGTTGCGCGCATGGCCTCTGTGTCATCCCGTGAAGCTCCTCGTGCCCCTTAATTGAACTCTCCCGCCGTGGTTTGGCCGGAGCAGGCGTCGCCGTCGATCCCCGCCGCCTGTGTTCGTGGCCAGGGGAGCTCCGACCACCTCTGACGCCGACCCGCACATCGACGTGACCGTCGCGACCTCCTGAACATCTCCGACCACCTCGCCGGACCTCCCTCGCCGCCGGTAAGCCGCGCCACCCTTTCTTTTCCCGCGGCTACTATTTCAGTTAAGGGAGGGACTGCGGGTGAGAGGGAGAGAAATCCAGGGGGTTAAGTGAAAAGTCAGTGACTCAAGTGAATAGTGGCGTAAGGGTAGATCTGCGAAGTTTGATTCGGTGTAAACCCAGGGACCTCGGCGCAAACTGTTTTTCCAGAAAAACTTAATTAAAACCTGATTTAAATTCAAACAGAAACTTTAAAAACCCATAACTTCTGTTTGGTTTACCCAAATTTGGTCAAACTAATTTTGCCAGACTCTAAATAATGTAACCCGTCTAAGAAAAATATAAAACCCCATAAGTACTATAGAAAAATGTAAGGTCCTGATTTAATTACAGTTTGAACCAAAAGCTTAATAATAGCAAGAAAAATGGTTGTACTATTTAAACAAGGTTAGAAAAATTTGGAGAAGTTTATATCTACCTACTAACCTAGTTAAAAATGTTAAACACCTCTGTCCACTCCATTTAAGTTAGTTTTACCCTTTACTCTATAATATGCTTAAAGATAAGGAAAATAGAAAATGTAACTTAATTAATGAACCAGAGAGTACTTCTATTTTTGTTAGGTTACTTGTTCAATAGAGTTCACTGGAAAAATATATCATACCCTGGATTAGTACAAATTAAGTAAGGTATCTTTTATTTTAATAAAACAAGGATAACTTAGAAAAACCCTACAAAAATGACCCCAAGGTAAAAACACCCCCACCCTTGGGATAACTATTGATTTATCAGAAAGAACTTAGGAAAAATAAGAAATCTGCTGTTTGACATTTTTCAAATAATAATGTAGTAGAAAGTGCCTTTTTGACATTAAACTTGAGAAAATCATAGCTAAATAACCACCCCTTAGTTTCCTGTGATTTTTAGCACAAAGACCTATTATTACCAGAGGATGCCAACAAAAATAACCTTTAGGACAGAACCTACCCCTAACTAGGAGGTGTAGTGTAAAGTGCCCCTTTTTGCCTAACTTTTGTTATTTTTGTTTAAGGCCTAACTTTTATACTTTAAGCCTCAAATTCTTAAAACAAGCTAAAATAGCCAGTGACAACCCACTGTAATTTTTACAGAATTTTTGGAAATTATTAAAACCCTGTTGTAGTTCAAACCTACCCTAGAAACCCTAAATGGGAATTAAGGAAAGGAAAAAGAATAATGTGAATTAAGGTTATCCTAAAACCTTTGTAATCTGTCCACTAAAATGTATCAAGGCAATACCAATCCACTATGTTATCCAAAAAGAAAACCTAAACTTAAAAGGTCGTAAGTCTATGTATCTATATATATATACCACTAGAAGCCCCGCATGACTAAGAAACCCTAAGTTACTTCTTAACTTAGTTCTCTACCATAATATTATTAAATCCTGCATAATTATGACATACATGTTCATTGCATTCGATAGACTGTAATCTTGCTGACGGAGAGTACATCCTCGTGCCGGAGCAAGGAGCTGCTCAGGAGGTAGCCCCAGATCCAGCACCCGAGCCTGCACCAGAGGACCTGCCTGCCACTGCTTTGGAAGGCAAGCCCCGGTTTTATGCATAACCTGTTATTTATGCTATTTTACTTCACTTAATGATTGTAGGATTGATTGTGCACTTAAGTGTAGGAATTTCTTGAAACCCTAGTTGCATGATCTCAGGAATCCTATTGAGATGAATACTAGTATGCTAAGTCGAGTAGCTGCTTTATAAAGTAGGACCTCGGTAGAAGTCGAGTGATTTTTCTAGCACTCGCGCGAGGTCAGGACATTGATTGTACCCACTTTCATATCATACTGATGCTGGTTTGTGACAACAATCCATGGGGATTGGTTGTTCACGGGATGAAAATTTGAATAAGGATTAAGGTGTGGTACCGTGAGTCAAGCGTTTGAACGTACTAAGCACATGCCGAGAAATATGGTAAATCAGTAAGCCTAGTACCTGAGTGAACCTGCCCGCAGACTTTGCCCCTCACGCGACCTGAGACGAGGTCTCCCATTCCGGTTATGGTGGGTACAAGTGCGGCCACTGCACGACGGCCAGTCGGGGTCAGTGGGGCATTGTACGCCAAGGCGGTGAGCCCTGTTCTGTTGCCAGGGAATCGATGGGGACGGTTGATGTGTGTGGGGACGGAGTGCCCCTGCATGTCGTGTGTTTAGGTTTACCTTGCAAGGATAAAAACTCGATTCGAATCGTCTGCTTCTCGCAGCTAATGAGACTGCTTGATCCATGCTGCTACATTGAGTAACAAGTGGAATGATGCGGAGATGATATAAGATGTTGATTGCTAAAATGTTTGCTACTTTGTATGAATAGATAGTACATTTTTAGCCTTAAGAGAGTCACACTTAACTTTGACTAAGTCAAAATCTTGATTTAGAAACTCAGCTAGTGCTTTTGGCAACCAAACCCCACAGCCAAACAGCTGCATGTCTAGAGGTAGAGGAGTAGACTCCTCACACCGGGTAAGTCTAGCTGAGTATTAGTATACTCAGCCTTGCTTGTGGCATAATTTTTACAGGTTCTCTGGAGGAGATGGTTGCTGGGATAACTTGGCCGTCCACCTTGCCACCGGGTTGGACCGTTGAGTGGGACCCTGCCTCGGCTGAGGAGGAGCATGAGGAGTGATGGGACAGGCTTCCCCATCTCTCTGTTTAATTATCGTTAGTTTTATTCCGCTGCACTTCCAACAATGATGGTTACTTTTGCAAAAACTCCGATGATGATGATGGTGATGTAATAATTTAACATTATGGCATGTATGGTTTTATGCTTTATTGTATTTGCTCTGTGACTCACCTTCGAGTGAGATTGTGGTACTTGATCCTGTCAGTGGCCGTGTCGGACTAGATCCGAGGGATTGACGGGTTATTCCCAGTTAAGTGTGGTCTAGCCTCTGAGGCGGGACTTGGACACTTAAGTCGGAATAATTTGGGCAGTTCCGCCACAAGTGCGATGCACGGAGCCTCTTCATCACCTATCTCATCAAGATCAACTTGCTCTACTTGAGAGCCGTTAGTCTCATCAAACACAACGTCACAAGAAACTTCAACTTGTCTAGAGGACTTGTTAAAGACTCTATATGCCCTTGTGTTTGTATCATATCCTAGTAAAAAGCCTTATACAGTCTTAGGAGCAAATTTAGATTTTCTTCCTCTTTTAACAAGTATAAAGCATTTGCTACCAAAGACTCTAAAATATGAAATATTGGGCTTTTTACCAGTTAGGAGTTCGTATGATGTCTTCTTGAGGATTCGGTGTAGATACAACAGGTTGATGGCGTAGCAGGCGGTGTTGACCGCCTTGGCCCAAAACCGATCCGAAGTCTTGTACTCATCAAGCATGGTTCTTGCCATGTCCAATAGAGTTCTATTCTTCCTCTCCACTACACCATTTTGTTGTGGGGTGTAGGGAGAAGAGAACTCATGCTTGATGCCCTCCTCCTCAAGGAAGCCTTCGATTTGTGAGTTCTTGAACTCCGTTCCGTTATCGCTTATAATTTTCTTGATCCTTAAGCCGAACTTATTTTGAGCCCGTCTCAAGAATCCCTTTAAGGTCTCTTGGGTATGAGATTTTTCCTACAAAAAGAATACCCAAGTGAAGCGAGAATAATCATCCACAATAACTAGACAGTACTTACTCCCGCCGATGCTTATGTAAGCTATCGGGCCGAATAGATCCATGTGTAGGAGCTCCAGTGGCCTGTCGGTCGTCATGATGTTCTTGTGTGGATGGTGAGTACCAACTTGCTTCCCTGCTTGGCATGTGCTACAAATCCTTTCTTTCTCAAAATGAACATTTGTTAGTCCTAAAATGTGCTCTCCCTTTAGAAGCTTATGAAGATTCTTCATCCCAACATGGGCTAGTCGGCGGTGCCAGAGCCAACCCATGTTAGTCTTAGCAATTAAGCAAGTGTCGAGTTCAGCTCTATCAAAATCTACCAAGTACAGCTGACCTTCTAACACTCCCTAAAATGCTATTGAATCATCACTTCTCCTAAAGACAGTGACACCTACATCAGTAAATAGACAGTTGTAGCCCATTTGACATAATTGAGAAACAGAAAGCAAATTGTAATCTAAAGAATCTACAAGAAAAACATTGGAAATAGAGTGGTCAGGAGATATAGCAATTTTACCCAATCCTTTGACCAAACCTTGGTTTCCATCCCCGAATGTGATAGCTCGTTGGGATCTTGGTTTTTCTCGTAGGAGGAGAACATCTTCTTCTCCCCTGTCATGTGGTTTGTGCACCCGCTGTCGATTATCCAACTTAAGCCCCCGGATGCATAAACCTACAAAACATGTTTAGTTCTTGACTTTAGGTACCCAAATGGTTTTGGGTCCTTTGGCATTAGATACAAGAACTTTGGGTACCCAAACTTGTCTTTGACCCCTTGTGCTTGCCCCCAACATATTTGGCAACTACCTTGCCGGATTTGTTAGTTAACACATATGATGCATCAAAAGTTTTAAATGAAATGTCATGATCATTTGATGCACTAGGAGTTTTCTTCTTAGGAAACTTAGCACGGGTTGGTTGCCTAGAACTAGATGTCTCACCCTTATACATAAAAGCATGATTAGGGCCAGAGTGAGACTTCCTAGAATGAATTCTCCTAATTTTGCTCTCAGGATAACCGGCAGGGTACAAAATGTAACCCTCATTATCTTGAGGCATGGGAGCCTTGCCCTTAACAAAGTTAGACAATTTCTTAGCAGGGGCATTAAGTTTGACATTGTCCCCCTTTTGGAAGCCAATGCCATCCTTAATGCCAGGGCGTCTCCCACTATAAAGCATACTACGAGCAAATTTAAATTTTTCATTTTCAAGTTCATGCTCGGCAATTTTAGCATCTAATTTTGCTATATGATTATTTTGTTGCTTAATTAATACCATATGATCATGAATAGCATCAATATCAACATCTCTACATCTAGTGCAAATAGAAGTATGTTCAACGGTAGATGTAGAGGGTTTGCAAGATTTTAATTCTACAACCTTAGCATGTAATATATCATTTTTACTTCTAAGGTCGGAAATGGAAGCATTGCAAACATCTAATTCTTTAGCCTTAGTAAGCAATTTCTCATTTTCAATCCTAAGGCTAGCAAGAGTAATGTTTAATTCTTCAATCTTAGCAAGCAAATTATAATTATCATTTCTAAGATTGGGAATTGAAACATCACAAACATTTGAATCAACCTTAGCTAACAAATTAGCATTTTCATTTCTAAGGTTGTCAATAGTCTCATGGCAAGTGCTTAGCTCACTAGATAATTTTTCGAACTTTTCTACTTCTAGAGCATAAACATTTTTTACCTTAACATGCTTTTTGTTTTCTTTAATAAGGAAGTCCTCTTGGGAGTCCAAGAGATCATCCTTCTCATGGATAGCACTAATCAATTCATTTAACTTTTCTTTTTGTAGCATGTTTAAGTTGGCAAAAAGAGTACGCAAATTATCTTCCTCATCACTAGCATTATCATCGCTAGAAGACTCATATCTAGTGGAGGATTTGGATTTAACCTTTTTCTTTTTGCCGTCCTTTGCCATGAGGCACTTGTGCCCGACGTTGGGGAAGAGAAGTCCCTTGGTGACGGCGATGTTGGCGACGTCCTCGTCGTCGGAGGAGTCGCTAGAGCTTTCGTCGGAGTCCCACTCGCGACAAACATGGGCATCGCTGCCCTTTTTCTTGTAGTACCTCTTCTTCTCCTTTCTTCTTCCCTTCTTGTCGTCGCCCCTGTCACTGTCACTAGAAATAGGACATTTTGCTATAAAGTGACCGGGCTTACCACACTTGTAGCAAACCTTCTTGGAGCGGGGCTTGTAATCTTTCCCCCTCCTTTGCTTGAGGATTTGGCGGAAGCTCTTGATGACGAGCGCCATTTCCTTGTTGTCGAGCTTGGAGGCGTCCATGGGTGTTCTACTTGGTGTAGACTCCTCCTTCTTCTCCTCCGTTGCCTTAAATGCGACCGGTTGTGCTTCAAACGTGGAGGGACCGTCAAGCTCGTTGATCTTTCGTGAGCCCTTGATCATAAACTCAAAGCTCACAAAATTCCCGATTACCTCCTCGGGAGTCATTAGTGTATATCTAGGATTACCACGAATTAATTGTACTTGAGTAGGGTTAAGGAAAATAAGTGATCTTAGAATAACCTTAACCACCTCGTGGTCATCCCATTTCTTGCTCCCGAGGTTGCGCACTTGATTCACCAAGGTTTTGAGCCGGTTGTACATATCTTGTGGCTCCTCCCCTTGGCGAAGACGGAAGCGACCGAGCTCCCCCTCGATCGTTTCCCGCTTGGTGATTTTGGTTAGTTCATCACCCTCGTGCGCGGTCTTGAGCACGTCCCAAACTTCCTTGGCGCTTTTTAATCCTTGCACCTTGTTGTACTCCTCCCTACTTAGAGAGGCGAGGAGTATGGTTGTGGCTTGGGAGTTGAAGTGCTCGATTTGGGCCACCTCGTCCTCATCATAATCCTCATCCCCTACGGATGGTACCTGTGCTCCAAACTCAACAACATTCCATATACTTTTGTGGAGTGAGGTTAGATGAAATTTCATTAAATCACTCCACCTAGCATAATCTTCACCGTTAAAGGTTGGTGGTGTAACACCCCAGGTGTTACCTTGGTTAGAACCCACCTTGATACTAAAGGCTATAATCACATGTGGAAGAACTTAAGGGACAAAAGCATGAGGGCCTTGGAAAGCTAGATGTTAACCAAGGATTTTGAGTAACTAAAAGCATTACTCTAATCCTTGCACACTTACTACCTTGGATAAGAGGGGAGAAGAACCCTAGACCTCTCTTAAACCCTATCTCCCAAAACCCTAGGTAAGAAGGGAAAGAGAGTGAACAAGTGTGCAAAGCATGAGTAATTTTTACCCAAACCTTAACTAACCTTGTAACCATCAATTAGGGGAGGGAAATATTGCAAAAATACCCCTGGAGAAACCCCAATTCAAATCTCCAAGTGAAGGGAGAGCTAGAGCTCTCTATTTCCCTCTAAGTCAAATTCTAACCCTAATCCAAAGTTCAACCGTGTTCACCTTGAAGATGGCACCAAAACCACTTAGGTTATATACCAAAAATGTGGTATACCACTTAAGGCACCCCCTGGAAAAAGTGGAAGCTGAGACTCGGACGTTTGACAGCTCTTGACATCAGTTTTGTCGCAATGTGGGCAGTGAGACAAGCCAGATTTGGCGCCCGTCTATCTCCTGATCTAGGGCGTATCCTCCATTGGAACTCACACATGTGAGATAGCCCTAGGTGCCAGGAAGAGGTCTGCACTGGATTCATGGCAAGATTCGCACGTTTGCGATCTCTGGAGACGTTTGAACAATGGAAGAAACACACCTCCACATGTTCGACGCTTTCTGCCCGCGCCAGAGCACGCTCGCGCGCGCCCCCGCATGCCCAGCGCCGCGCCCGAGCCAAGCCAGCGCCATGGCCCGCGCCCGCTCCTATAAAACCCTCCCAGACTTCGATTGTACCCTTCCGCGCACCCTCAAACCTCACCGGAGTTTCGCTCGTCGCCGTTTGCCCGTGCGCAGCGAGTCCGCGGCCGCCCAATCCCTCTGCCACCATAGACCGGCTCGTAGAGCCATTCCCAACCCCATCCAGCCCTCGGAGAAGACTGTGCACACCTCCATGAAGCTCCCCGAGCGAGGAATCGGAGTTTGCTTCGTCGGAGAGGCCAGTCCACGCTCGCCGGAGCTCTCAACCCCGCCGGAGTACGTGGACCGGGTAAACCACTCCACCATCCTTCGATTCCTTGTGCACACGGTCGCTACGTTACCCCGTGAAGCTCACCGTGCCCTTGGATTGAACCAGTTCGCCGTAGTTTGGCCGGTACACTCGCCGCCGACGATCACACCCGCGTGCGCTCGTGGACCGGTCGATTCCGGCCATCCCCGACGTCAAGCCGTACCTCGACGTGACCGCCAGAGTCTCCCCGAGCCAACCCCACCCTTCGCCGGACCTCCCTCGCCGCCGGTAAGCCGCGCCACCCTTTTCTTTCCCGTGGTTACTGTTTGCATAAGGGGAAGGACTGCGGGTGAGAGGGAGAGAAGGTCAGGGGGTTTTGTGAAATGTCAGAGACACAGGGGAATAGTGACGCGAGGGTAGATTTGCGAAGGTTGATTTAGTTTAAACCTAGGGACCTCGGTGTAAACTGTTTTTCCAGAAAACCTTTATGAAATCTGTTTTTAAATTTGAACAGAAACTTTGAAAATCCAAAGCTTCTGTTTAACTCATCCAAATTTGGTCAAACCAATTTTGTCAGACTCTAAATAATGTAACCTGCTTAAGAAAAATATAAAACCCCCTATGTACTATAGAAAACTTTAGAGCTCTGATTTAATTATAGTTTTGACCAAAAGCTTCATAATAGGGCAAAAATTAGTTGCACTGATTGACTGGGGTTAGGAAAATTTTGAGAAGTTTGTGTCTACCTACTAACCCAAATAAAAATGTTAAACCCCTCTGTCCACTCCATTAAGTTAGTTTTTACCCCTTATTTCATAATATGCTTAAGGATAAGAAAAATAGAAAATATAATTTAAACAAAGAACCAGAGAGCACCTCTATTTTTGTTAGGATACTTATTTAAGGTAGTTCACTGGAAAAATATATCATACCCTGGTTTAGTATAAAATAAGTAGGATCCCTTTTGTTTTAATAAAACAAGTGAAACTTAGAAAAACTCTACAAAAATAACCCCAAGGTAAAAACACCCCCACCCTTGGGATAACTAATGTTTTATTAAGGAGAATTTAGGAAAAATATGAAATCTGCTGTTTGACATTTTTCAAATAATAATGTAGTAGAAAGTGCCTTTTAACATTAAACTTAAGAAAATCATGACTAAATAACCACCCCTTAGTTTTCTGTGATTTTTAGCACAGAAGCCTATTATTGCTATGGGATGCCAGCAAAAATAACCTTTAGGACAGAACCTATCCCTAACTAAGAGATGTAGTGTAAAGTGGCCCATTTTGCATAACTATTGTTATTTTTGTTTAAAGCCTAGCCTTTGTACTTTGAGCTTCAAATTCTTAAAACCAGCTAGAATGGCAAATGACAACCCACTGTAATTTTTACAGAATTTTTGGGAATTTTTAAAACACTGTCGTAGTTCAAACCTAGACTAGAAACCCTAAATGGAAATTAAAGCAAGGAAAACGAATAATGCAAACCAATGTCATCCTAAGACCTTTATAATCTGTCCACTAAAATGTATCAAGGCAATACCAATCCACTATGTTATCTTCACTAAAAACCCAAGCCTAAAGAGTAATAAGCCTAACCCACTGGAAGCCCCGCATGACTAAGAAACCCTAAGTTACTTCTTGACGTAGTTCTTTTAGCATAATGTTATTAAATCTTGCATAATCATGACATACATGTTCATTGCATTTCGATAGACTGTAACCTTGCTGACGGAGAGTACATCCTCGTGCCGGAGCAAGGAGCTGCTCAGGAGGTAGCCCCAGATCCAGCACCCGAGCCTGCACCAGAGGACCTGCCTGCCACTGCTTTGGAAGGCAAGCCCCGGTTTTATGCATAACCTGTTATTTATGCTATTTTACTTCACTTAATGATTGTAGGATTGATTGTGCACTTAGGTGTAGGAATTGTTTGAAACCCTAGTTGCATGATCTCAGGAATCCTTTTGAGATGAATACTAGTATGACAGGTCGAGTAGTTGCCTTATTTAATTAGGATCTCGGTAGAAGACGAGTGATTTTTCTAGCACTCGCGCGAGATCAGGAAATTGATTGTACCCACTTTCACACTGTCATGATACTAGTTGGTGGACAACAATCCATGGGGATTGGTTGTTTACGAGATGGGAAAATGGAATAAGGATTAACGTGCGGATACCTGTGTCAAGCGTTTGAACGTACTAAGCACATGCCGAGAAATATGGTAAATCGGTAAGCCTAGTACCTGAGTGAACCCGGCAGTGGACATATCCCCTCACGCGTCCTGAGACGAGGTCTCCCATTCCGGTTATGGTGGGTACAAGTGCGGTCACTGCACGACGGCCAGTCGGGGTCAGTGAGGCATTGTACGCCAAGGCGGTGAGCCCTGATCTGCTGACGGGGAATCGATGGGGACGGTTGATATGTGTGGGGACGGAGTGCCTCGCCATGTCGTGTGTTTAGGTTTACCTTGCAAGGATAAAAACTCGATTCGAATCGTCTGCTTCTCGCAGCTAATGAGACTGCTTGATCCATTGTACTGCATTGAGTAACAAGTGGAAATATGATGAGTTGATATAAGATGTTGATTGCTAATAATGCTTGCTACTATGTATGAGTAGATAGTACACTTTTAGCCTTAAGAGAGTCACACTTAATTTTGACCAAATTAAAATCTTGACTTAGAAACTCAGCTAGTGCTTTTGGCAACCAAACCCCACAGCCAAACAACTGCATGTCTAGAGGTAGAGGAGTAGACTCCTCACACCGGGTAAGTCTAGCTGAGTATTAGTATACTCAGCCTTGCTTGTGGCATAATTTTTTTACAGGTTCTCTGGAGGAAATGGTTGCTGGAATAACTTGGCCGTCCACCTTGCCACCGGGTTGGACTGTCGAGTGGGACCCTGCCTCGGCTGAGGAGGAGCATGAGGAGTGATGGGACAGGCTTCCCCATCTCTCTATTTATTTACCGTTAGTTTATTTCCGCTGCACTTTGAACAATGATGGTTACTTTTGCAAAAACTCCGATGATGATGATGGTGATGTAATAATTTAATACTCTGACATGTATGGTTTTATGCTTTATTGTATTTGCTCTGTGACTCACCTTCGAGTGAGATTGTGGTACTTGATCCTGTCAGTGGCCGTGTCGGACTAGATCCGAGGGATTGACGGGTTATTCCCCTTTAAGTGTGGTCTAGCCTCTAAGGCGGGGCTTAGGCACTTAAGTTGGAATAATTCGGGCAGTTCCGCCACAGCTGGTATCGGAGCTTGTACCACCACAGAGGAATCAATAAAATGTAAATACCATCAATTTTCCAAGTAAAATTTGATAGAAACAATGTTGGATAGATAGTAGGGCGAGCAGGATAGACCTAGGACGTGAAGCCTTAGGGTAATAGAAGGGTAGCTAGGTGGCTAAGTAACTAGGCCCTACAGGCCACTTTTACAGGATGGGAGTTCCTCCCTATTCCTTTTATCTTGTTGTGAGGTCGTTCAGGACGAGCATGCATGCATTCATAATTAAGCAAATGGATAACTGAGTAAAGGACTTAAAAACGAGATAACAACCAACTAGGTCCCCAGTGCCTTTTCATTTAACTAAAGAAAAGTTGAGTGTTATTTTTCTTGTTCTTTTATGATTCTTTTCCTTTACTTACGCTTAACCATACACAGATGACTTCCCACGGATCCTCCGATGACGGAAATGCACTAACCCACACTGACGGACTTGCACGAGAGGGCTTTCCCCGCATTTTGTGGGAGGTACTTTAGGGGGCCGGATACACGACACCCCCTCAGTACGCGGTGCAGCAGTTCGAGAAGCACCGAGTGCCTCGCTGTAGAGTGAGGATGACTTTGGAGCCTCATCCCCTGCAACCAGGCTGGCGCTCTTTGGACTCCGAGTCTTTCGGATACCGAGCAGAGGACACGGTCGAGGTGATCGCTCTGCATGGATTGACTACTTTCTGCGGATTCCATCCTTTGGAGCTGGCTACCCACCCCATTGGCTTGTTCCTCGCCGAGAGGGAGGACGACCCAATGTGGAAGGATCGGGTGGAGCATGCCAAGGATATCTGGGCCATCTACCCAGGACAGACTGCGCACTTAACCGTACGGTGCATGAATGCTCTATACCGTCTGCAGGTGATGCGCGGTGAGGCGATGTCCCATCTGATGGCACTGCTGGAGGCAACAAAGATTACATTGGATAACAGAGAGGAACTCGTGGTTGATTTGTCTCAAGAAATGGTGGAGAAGGACTTGCAGGTGGAGCAGCTATCCACTGATATTCAGGAGTTGGAGGAGCTGGTGGGCACCAGGGAGAACACCATCGAGGTTCTAGAGGATCAGCTCATTAACACTCAGCAGCAGCTTGCTGAGGCTAACGAGCACCTGGACATGCATCACCAGGAGATCCAGGACCAGGAGGCCCACGAGGACGTCGACATTGAGGGAGGAGATGAGCCTGCCTCCAGTGTGGACACTGCTGGCTCGGGAAGACCACCTTCCCCCGAGTCGAGTGTTGCTTCGTTCGCTCACTAGGATTTCAGGATAGGATTAGAAGTTGGATGGTCGGACTCCTCGTAACTAGCTTAGCTTTTGCACCCTCGGGGTACTAGGCTAGATAGAGTTGAGTCATTTTGGGACAAATTGATTTAATCATGTTAAACTCTCTTGAAAGCTTGTTTGATGGATGCTGTCATCGGTTTAAATTTGGAAGGAAGAATTTGTGCCTTTTTAAAATCCTTTTGTTGAAGTTGGAGTCTATCATGTTGTTTTAACTTTTCTCTGCGATAAAATCTTGAGCTGGGAAATAAGGTGTTAAGTACGTGGTTTTTCAGATGGCCGGGAGGCAGCGTCGTGGCCAGAATGAGCACGTTCCTCCACCGCCACCGCCTCCCACTCTGCAAGAGCTCATGGCTTAGCAGAATGAGATCTTGAGACAGCTGGCTCAGCGTCAGCCACCACCTCAGCACTATGGTGGTGGAGACCATCAGCGTCACCCTGCGGCAGCCACCTATCAGGAGTTCCTTAGCACCCAGCCTCCATTGTTCACAAGGGCGGAGGACCCACTTGATGCAGATGTATGGTTGCGAGTGGTGGAATCCAAATTCCCACTACTCCATATAGCTTGCTCAGAGGTCACCAAAGTCAGGTTCGCCACCCAGCAGCTTCGCGGACCCGCAAGGACTTGGTGGGATCATTTTCTTGCTATGCAGCCAGAGGACCGAGAGGTGGAGTGGAGGGAGTTCAAGGCAGCTTTCAGAGGACACCATATACCAGCCGGGATCATGGACCGGAAGCTCAATGAGTTTTTGGCACTCACTCAGGGCAACAGGACAGTATTGCAGTATGCCCAGGCCTTTAATGACTTGTGCCAGTATGCTGGGTATCATGCAGATACAGATGAGAAGAAGAGAGACAGGTTCAGGAGGGGGCTCAGCACTAAGCTCCGTGACCGTCTCAACACCGTCAGGGCCAACAGTTACAATGAGTTGGTCAACATGGCTATCTCCCAAGAGGACTGCATTACAGCTAGACAGGCAGAGAAGAAGAGGAAGACCCCTATGGCAGGACCCTCAGCTCAGCCACAGCGCTTCAGGATTTTGTCCGACACCCAGGGCAGGGGACCCCAGCAGCAGCAAGGGCGATGGGTGATCCGACCGCAGCAGCAGCAGCAGCAGGCACCCAACTACACCCAACTTCCAGCTCAGAGGAACAATCAGCAGCAGCAGCAGTACCGCCAGGCAAATGACAACAGGTGCTTCACATGTGGCAACACTGGGCATTATGCCAAGAATTGCCCCAGGAACCAACAGAGGCAGGGGCAGAATGTCAATCAGAACCAAGGCAAGAGAGAGAAGGTGCAAGTGAGGCAGGGCAGGCTGAACTTCACCACCATGGCTGATATTCCAGAGGGAGCACCCGTCATGACTGGTATCTTTACAGTTTTGAATTATCCTGCTATTATTCTATTTGATTCTGGTGCATCGCATAGTTTTATCAGTACAAAATTTAGTGCCAAGTGCCAATTGCCTTTCCACCACACCAATGGAGGTATCACAATTTCAACCCCAGGAGGCAGGGTTGCCACTTATCAAATTAACAAGAATGTGCCTATAAAGTTTGGTAGTCTGATAATTAAAACCAACCTCCTCATTTTGGGTTTGGAGAGTGTGGATATTATATTGGGAACTGACTGGTTGACCAGAAATCAGGCTGTGATGGATATTGCAGCTAGAGCCATTGAGGTGCACTCACCAACTTGTGGTGAGACCACACTATTTTTGCCTGACCAGGGTTGTACCCGATCTTGTGCCTTTGTTATGTTAGAGTCCCCAGTGGAAAAGATCCCAGTGGTCTGTGACTACCCGGATGTGTTTCCGGAAGAATTACCAGGGATGCCACCTGACCGAAACATTGAGTTCGCAATTGAGTTGCAACCCGAGACTGCTCCTATCTCCAAGAGACCCTATAGGATGACTCCCGCGGAATTGGCAGAATTGAAGAAGCAATTGCAAGAATTGTTGGATAAGGGGTTTATTCGCCCAAGTACTTCACCTTGGGGATGTCCAGCTTTATTTGTGAAGAAAAAGGATGAGAGTTTGAGGATGTGTGTTGACTACCGCCCTCTCAATGCGGTGACTATCAAGAACAAATACCCACTGCCCCGCATCGATGTTCTGTTCGATCAGTTGGTAGGAGCCAAGGTATTCTCCAAGATAGACCTTCGCTCAGGTTACCATCAGATCAAGATCCGTGCCAGTGACATTCCCAAGACGGCTTTCTCTACCAGATATGGGCTGTATGAGTTTTTGGTGATGTCTTTCGGGCTGACCAATGCCCCGGCTTATTTTATGTACTTGATGAACTCAGTGTTTATGCCAGAGTTGGATAAGTTCGTGGTCGTTTTCATTGATGATATTCTGGTCTATTCCAAGAATGAAGATGAACATACTGAGCACCTGCACATCGTGCTTCAACGACTGCGCGATCATCATCTTTATGCTAAGTTGTCTAAATGTGAGTTCTGGCTGAAGGAGATTAAATTCTTGGGTCACACAATTTCTCAGGATGGGATATCAGTTGATCCTGAGAAGGTACAAGAGGTAATGGATTGGAAACCCCCGACTACAGTGAGGCAGATTCGGAGTTTTCTGGGATTGGCAGGGTATTATCGACGATTTATTCCGGATTTCTCCAGAATTGCCAAACCAATGACTGAACTGTTAAAGAAGGGAGTCAAATTTGAGTGGAGCCAAAAGTGTGAAGATGCCTTTCATACCTTGAGGCAGCATTTGACAACAGCCCCAGTGCTGGCTCAACCTGACAACACCAAGCCATTTGAAGTTTATTGTGATGCTTCTGGTACTGGATTGGGATGTGTCTTGATGCAAGAAAACAGAGTCATTGCTTATGCTTCCCGAGCACTCAGGCCCCATGAGCAGAACTACCCTACCCATGATCTAGAATTGGCAGCTGTGGTTCATGCTCTTAAGTTATGGAGACACTACTTGATGGGAGCTCACTGTAACATCTACACCGATCACAAGAGTCTCAAATACATTTTCACTCAAGCAGATCTGAACATGAGGCAAAGGAGATGGTTAGAGTTGATCAAGGACTATGATTTGGAGGTGCATTACCACCCAGGTAAGGCCAATGTTGTGGCAAATGCCTTGAGCAGGAAGGCCCAGTGCAACTGTATGAGCATGGATGTGGGAGTTACCACCCTGTGTGATGAGTTGTGCAGATTGAACCTGGAAGTTGTTTCTTCAGGTGACCTAAGCTATATCTCGGTGGAGCCCACGTTGCAAGAACAGATAGTCAGGGCACAGGTTGAGGATAAGGGTGTTCAGGGTATCAAGGATATGATCAAGCAAAAGGCAGAAAAATACAAGTGTTTCCGACAGGACAGCAAGGGAATTTTATGGTTTGGAGATCGATTGGTTGTTCCCAAGGACCCTGAGCTCAGAAAGAAGATATTGGATGAAGCTCACCTCTCCAAATTCTCTATGCACCCGGGTAGCAGCAAGGTGTACCATGATCTCAGATCTCTATATTGGTGGACTAGAATGAAAAGGGAAATTGCCAAGTACATATCCGAGTGTGACACCTGCCAGAGGATCAAAGCTAGTCATTTGAAGGCAGCAGGCCCTCTGCAACCCCTTCCCATACCATCTTGGAAATGGGAGGACATTTGCATGGACTTCATAGTGGGATTACCCAATACCTCCAGACACCATGATTCTATTTGGGTTATCGTGGACAGATTGACCAAGACTGCTCATTTCTTGCCAGTGCACACCACCCACAAGACAGAGAAGTACGCTGAAATTTATGTTGATCAGATAGTAAGACTGCATGGTATTCCAAAGACCATTATATCTGACAGAGGAGCACTGTTTGTGGCACGCTTTTGGGAGAAGCTGCAAGAATCACTTGGGACCCAAGTAATCCGAAGCTCAGCATATCACCCACAAACAGATGGCCAGACAGAAAGGGTGAATCAGATTTTGGAAGACATGTTGCGAGCATGTGCACTACACTATGGGAAGGATTGGGACAAGTGTCTGTCTTTGGCAGAGTTTTCTTACAATAATAGCTATCAGTCCAGTCTGAAGATGGCACCTTTTGAGGCATTATATGGGAGAAGGTGTAGGACCCCACTAAATTGGTCTCAAGCAGGAGAAAGGGAAATTTTTGGGCCAGACTTAGTACTCGAGGCAGAGGCAAAAGTCAGAGTTATTACCAAGAACTTAGAAGCTGCTCAGGCCACGCAAAGGAGCTATCATGATAAGAGGCGGAAGCCTCTACAGTTTGAGGTGGGAGATCATGTCTATCTTAAGGTATCACCCACCAAGGGTATCCAGAGATTCGGGATCAAGGGCAAGTTAGCTCCTCGCTACATTGAACCCTATAAGATCAAGACAAGCTGTGGACCCGTAGCCTACCAATTGGAATTACCACCTCACATGTCAGCAGTTCATAATGTGTTCCATGTATCTGAGCTGCGGAAATGTGTTCGTCTACCCACTGAAGTGCTACCGGAACCAGACATTGAGATAGAACCAGACTTGTCCTACCAAGAGTACCCTGTCAGGGTATTAGATCAAAAGGAGAGATCAACTCGGGCAAGGTCGATCAAAATGTACAAGGTTCAGTGGAGTCACCATTCAGCAGAAGAAGCTACATGGGAGACTGAGGATTTTCTACGCTCTCGCTTCCCCGACTTTCTGCCCAAAGGAGTCGGTATGTAACCCCAAAACCCCACCCCCACCTGCCCTTTGAATTCAATTACAAGAAAAACTTAGATAACAAGGATAGTCTAAGTTGTGGATTTAACTTAAGAAGGGCTTCCTTCTGAAGTTGCAAAGAGGATGACATTCGAAGAGCAGTTACTAAGAGAAACTTAAGTATAAAGGGAAAACAACACCAGCACACCTTCAAGCACCCTCCAAGGGACTCTACCTAAATCTCGGGGCGAGATTCCTTTAAGGGGGGAGGGCTGTAACACCCCAGGTGTTACCTTGGTTAGAACCCACCTTGATACTAAAGGCTATAATCACATGTGGAAAAACTTAAGGGACAAAAGCATGAGGGCCTTGGAAAGCTAGATGTTAACCAAGGATTTTGAGTAACCAAAAGCATTACTCTAATCCTTGCACACTTACTACCTTGGATAAGAGGGGAGAAGAACCCTAGACCTCTCTTAAACCCTATCTCCCAAAACCCTAGGTAAGAAGGGAAAGAGAGTGAACAAGTGTGCAAAGCATGAGTAATTTTTACCCAAACCTTAACTAACCTTGTAACCATCAATTAGGGGAGGGAAATATTGCAAAAAGACCCCTCGAGAAACCCCAATTCAAATCTCCAAGTGGAGGGAGAGCTAGAGCTCTCTATTTCCCTCTAAGTCAAATTCTAACCCTAATCCAAAGTTCAACCGTGTTCACCTTGAAGATGGCACCAAAACCACTTAGGTTCTATACCAAAAATGTGGTATACCACTTAAGGCACCCTCTGGAAAAAGTGGAAGCTGAGACTCGGACGTTTGACAGCTCTTGACATCAGTTTTGTCGCAATGTGGGCAGTGAGACAAGCCAGATTTGGCGCCCGTCTATCTCCTGATCTAGGGCGTATCCTCCATTGGAACTCACACATGTGAGATAGCCCTAGGTGCCAGGAAGAGGTCTGCGCCGGATTCATGGCAAGATTCGCACGTTTGCGATCTCTGGAGACGTTTGAACAATGGAAGAAACACACCTCCACGTGTTCGACGCTTTCTGCCCGCGCCAGAGCACGCTCGCGCGCGCCCCCGCATGCCCAGCGCCGCGCCCGAGCCAAGCCAGCGCCATGGCCCGCGCCCGCGCCTATAAAACCCTCCCAGACTTCGATTGTACCCTTCCGCGCACCCTCAAACCTCACCGGAGTTTCGCTCGTCGCCGTTTGCCCGTGCGCAGCGAGTCCGCGGCCGCCCAATCCCTCTGCCACCGTAGACCGGCTCGTAGAGCCAGTCCCAACCCCATCCAGCCCTCGGAGAAGACTGTGCACACCTCCGTGAAGCTCCCCGAGCGAGGAATCGGAGTTTGCTTCGCCGGAGAGGCCAGTCCACGCTCGCCGGAGCTCTCAACCCCGCCGGAGTACGTGGACCGGGTAAACCACTCCACCATCCTTCGATTCCTTGTGCACACGGTCGCTACGTTACCCCGTGAAGCTCACCGTGCCCTTGGATTGAACCAGTTCGCCGTAGTTTGGCCGGTACACTCGCCGCCGACGAGCACACCCGCCTGCGCTCGTGGACCGGGCGATTCCGGCCATCCCCGACGTCAAGCCGTACCTCGACGTGACCGCCAGAGTCTCCCCGAGCCAACCCCACCCTTCGCCGGACCTCCCTCGCCGCCGGTAAGCCGCGCCACCCTTTTCTTTCCCGCGGTTACTGTTTGCATAAGGGGAAGGACTGCGGGTGAGAGGGAGAGAAGGTCAGGGGGTTTTGTGAAATGTCAGAGACACAGGGGAATAGTGGCGCGAGGGTAGATTTGCGAAGGTTGATTTAGTTTAAACCTAGGGACCTCGGTGTAAACTGTTTTTCCAGAAAACCTTTATGAAATCTGTTTTTAAATTTGAATAGAAACTTTGAAAATCCAAAGCTTCTGTTTAACTCATCCAAATTTGGTCAAACCAATTTTGTCAGACTCTAAATAATGTAACCTGCTTAAGAAAAATATAAAACCCCCTATGTACTATAGAAAACTTTAGAGCTCTGATTTAATTATAGTTTTGACCAAAAGCTTGATAATAGGGCAAAAATTAGTTGCACTAATTGACTGGGGTTAGGAAAATTTTGAGAAGTTTGTGTCTACCTACTAACCCAAATAAAAATGTTAAACCCCTCTGTCCACTCCATTAAGTTAGTTTTTACCCCTTATTTCATAATATGCTTAAGGGTAAGAAAAATAGAAAATGTAATTTAAACAAAGAACCAGAGAGCACCTCTATTTTTGTTAGGATACTTATTTAAGGTAGTTCACTGGAAAAATATATCATACCCTGGTTTAGTATAAAATAAGTAGGATCCCTTTTGTTTTAATAAAACAAGTGAAACTTAGAAAAACTCTACAAAAATAACCCCAAGGTAAAAACACCCCCACCCTTGGGATAACTAATGTTTTATTAAGGAGAATTTAGGAAAAATATGAAATCTGCTGTTTGACATTTTTCAAATAATAATGTAGTAGAAAGTGCCTTTTAACATTAAACTTAAGAAAATCATGACTAAATAACCACCCCTTAGTTTTCTGTGATTTTTAGCACAGAAGCCTATTATTGCTATGGGATGCCAGCAAAAATAACCTTTAGGACAGAACCTATCCCTAACTAAGAGATGTAGTGTAAAGTGGCCCATTTTGCATAACTATTGTTATTTTTGTTTAAAGCCTAGCCTTTGTACTTTGAGCTTCAAATTCTTAAAACCAGCTAGAATGGCAAATGACAACCCACTGTAATTTTTACAGAATTTTTGGGAATTTTTAAAACACTGTCGTAGTTCAAACCTACACTAGAAACCCTAAATGGAAATTAAAGCAAGGAAAACGAATAATGCAAACCAATGTCATCCTAAGACCTTTATAATCTGTCCACTAAAATGTATCAAGGCAATACCAATCCACTATGTTATCTTCACTAAAAACCCAAGCCTAAAGAGTAATAAGCCTAACCCACTGGAAGCCCCGCATGACTAAGAAACCCTAAGTTACTTCTTGACGTAGTTCTTTTAGCATAATGTTATTAAATCTTGCATAATCATGACATACATGTTCATTGCATTTCGATAGACTGTAACCTTGCTGACGGAGAGTACATCCTCGTGCCGGAGCAAGGAGCTGCTCAGGAGGTAGCCCCAGATCCAGCACCCGAGCCTGCACCAGAGGACCTGCCTGCCACTGCTTTGGAAGGCAAGCCCCGGTTTTATGCATAACCTGTTATTTATGCTATTTTACTTCACTTAATGATTGTAGGATTGATTGTGCACTTAGGTGTAGGAATTGTTTGAAACCCTAGTTGCATGATCTCAGGAATCCTTTTGAGATGAATACTAGTATGACAGGTCGAGTAGTTGCCTTATTTAATTAGGATCTCGGTAGAAGACGAGTGATTTTTCTAGCACTCGCGCGAGATCAGGAAATTGATTGTACCCACTTTCACACTGTCATGATACTAGTTGGTGGACAACAATCCATGGGGATTGGTTGTTTACGAGATGGGAAAATGGAATAAGGATTAACGTGCGGATACCTGTGTCAAGCGTTTGAACGTACTAAGCACATGCCAAGAAATATGGTAAATCGGTAAGCCTAGTACCTGAGTGAACCCGGCAGTGGACATATCCCCTCACGCGTCCTGAGACGAGGTCTCCCATTCCGGTTATGGTGGGTACAAGTGCGGTCACTGCACGACGGCCAGTCGGGGTCAGTGAGGCATTGTACGCCAAGGCGGTGAGCCCTGATCTGCTGACGGGGAATCGATGGGGACGGTTGATATGTGTGGGGACGGAGTGCCTCGCCATGTCGTGTGTTTAGGTTTACCTTGCAAGGATAAAAACTCGATTCGAATCGTCTGCTTCTCGCAGCTAATGAGACTGCTTGATCCATTGTACTGCATTGAGTAACAAGTGGAAATATGATGAGTTGATATAAGATGTTGATTGCTAATAATGCTTGCTACTATGTATGAGTAGATAGTACACTTTTAGCCTTAAGAGAGTCACACTTAATTTTGACCAAATTAAAATCTTGACTTAGAAACTCAGCTAGTGCTTTTGGCAACCAAACCCCACAGCCAAACAACTGCATGTCTAGAGGTAGAGGAGTAGACTCCTCACACCGGGTAAGTCTAGCTGAGTATTAGTATACTCAGCCTTGCTTGTGGCATAATTTTTTTACAGGTTCTCTGGAGGAAATGGTTGCTGGAATAACTTGGCCGTCCACCTTGCCACCGGGTTGGACTGTCGAGTGGGACCCTGCCTCGGCTGAGGAGGAGCATGAGGAGTGATGGGACAGGCTTCCCCATCTCTCTATTTATTTACCGTTAGTTTATTTCCGCTGCACTTTGAACAATGATGGTTACTTTTGCAAAAACTCCGATGATGATGATGATGATGTAATAATTTAATACTCTGACATGTATGGTTTTATGCTTTATTGTATTTGCTCTGTGACTCACCTTCGAGTGAGATTGTGGTACTTGATCCTGTCAGTGGCCGTGTTGGACTAGATCCGAGGGATTGACGGGTTATTCCCCTTTAAGTGTGGTCTAGCCTCTAAGGCGGGGCTTAGGCACTTAAGTTGGAATAATTCGGGCAGTTCCGCCACAGGTGGTTTGCCTAATGGAACGGAAAGTAATGGAGTATGTCTAGTAGTGCGAGGGTAGTGTAAGGGAATCTTACTAAACTTCTTGCGCTCATGGCGCTTAGAAGTTCCGGAGGGCGCGTCGAAGCCGGAGGTGGAAGGTGATGAAGTATCGGTCTCGTAGTAGACCACCTTCCTCATCTTCTTTTTCTTGTCGCCACTCCGATGCGACTTGTGGGAGGAGGCTTTCTTCTCCTTCCCTTTCTTTTTGTTGCGGGACTCTTCCGATGAAGCCTTCCCGTGACTTGTAGCGGGCTTGTCGCCGGTCTCCATCTCCTTCTTGGCGTGATCTCCCGACATCACTTCGAGCGGTTAGGCTCTAATGAAGCACCAGGCTTTGATACCAATTGAAAGTTGCCTAGAGGGGGGGTGAATAGGGCGAAACTGAAATTTACAAAGTTAATCACAACTACAAGCTGGGTTAGCGTTAGAAATATAATCGAGTCCGAGAGAGAGGGTGCAAAACAAATCGCAAACGAATAAAGAGTGTGATACGCGGATTTGTTTTATCGAGGTTCGGTTCTTGCAAACCTACTCCCCGTTGAGGTGGTCACAAAGACCAGGTCTCTTTCAACCCTTTCCCTCTCTCAAACGGTCCCTCGGACCGAGTGAGCTTTCTCTTCTCAAATCAACCGGGAACAAAACTTCCCCGCAAGGATCACCACACAATTGGTGTCTCTTGCCTTGGTTACAATTGAGTTTTGATCACAAGCAAAGAATGAGAAAGAAGAAAGCAATCCAAGCATAAGAGCTCAAAAGAACACAATAAATCTCTCTCACTTAGCACTAAAGCTTTTGTGGAATTTGGGAGAGGATTTGATCACTTGGGTGTGTCTTGTATTGAATGCCTAGCTCTTGTAAGTGGTTGGAAGTTGAGAAACTTGGATGACTTGAATGTGGGGTGGTTGGGGGTATTTATAACCCCAACCACCAAACTAGCCGTTTGGTGGAGGCTTCTGTCGCATGGCGCACCGGACAGTCCGGTGCGCCACCGGACACTGTCCGGTGCGCCAGCCACGTCACCAGGCCGTTGGGTTCCGACCGTTGGAGCTCTGATTGCTGGGCCCGCCTGGATGTCTGGTGGCACACCGGACATGTACTGTAGAGTGTCCGGTGCGCCACTTCGCGCGTGCCTGACTTCTGCGTGCTCTGGCGCGCATTAATTGCTTCTGCAGGTGACCGTTGGCGCGAAGTAGCCGTTGCTCCGCTGGCTCACCGGATAGTCCGGTGTACACCGGACATGTCCGGTGAATTATAGCGGAGCGAATTCCCGAAGCTGGCGAGTTCAGAGTCGCTTCATTCCTGGAGCACCGGACACTGTCCGGTGTACACCGGACAGTGCGGTGAATTATAGCGGAGCGCCTCTGAGTTTTCCCGAAGGTGAAGAGTTTGGCTTGAAGTCCCCTGGTGCACCGGACACTGTCCGGTGGTTCACCGGACAGTCCGGTGCGCCAGACCAGGGCACACTTCGGTTATCCCTTGCTCTCTTTGTTGAACCCAATTCTTGGTCTTTTTATTGGCTAAGTGTGAACCTTTGGCACCTGTATAACTTACACTAGAGCAAACTAGTTAGTCCAATTATTTGTGTTGGGCAATTCAACCACCAAAATCATTTAGGAAATAGGTGTAAGCCTAATTCTCTTTCACCCGTGTACCCGCGCCGCGATCCACACCGGCGTTGTGATTCGTGCTCAGTGGCACGCGTATAACTGCTAGGGGTAAAAGATCTTGGTGTAGAGAGGAGCTTGGATCATGTTACTGCTCAATTCGTCGTACCCACTTGCACGACAACGTGGCCGGGCGACCATTGCCGTGGTGGCCGCCGTCCTTCGCGATTGCGCCACGCCGTGACCATTTCACCACATAGCTATAATCGTGGCAAGCAAGGAGTTACTGCCTTTGAGCCGTTGTAACGGCGGGCGCCACGCCGAACTCGTCCAATGAAATATCTCACTGCCGCTGTGATCACCTCCGTCTCAAATTGGCGAAGCATGTAGCCGGCTCCTTAAATTGGGCACTGCCCTCACTCCACCTCTCTGTTACGCACCCATACCACCCTCAGTTAGCCCCTCTCGTGCACCGTAGCCCCCAGTCACCGGATTTCCCCAAATCGGGTAACTCACGCCGCTGTGAGACACCCTGACACCATGCTGTGATCAGCCGTTCCTAGGTCCGTTCATACATCTCTGTGCTAAGTTTTAGCATTCTTGAATGTTAACGAAGCTTGTCGGCTCAACCGATTGAATACTACCACGATAGGGCATCAAGAACATCACCTCGCCACCACAGAACACTTCCGAGAACGCACTCACGTCGACCCACTCTCCCACGCCCGCTCCTTACCAATTCATGTGTGTACCCGACCTCTGGTGATTCAGTGAAACTCACCCTAGCTTCAATTTAAACGCTACCTCACTTTGTTGCTCGGAACACACTCACCGAAGCTCTAGTGCCACCATGGCCATGAACAAACATCAAATATGATTGAACCAGTCCAATTGGGTGAGGGCATATGCTCGGGTAGACTTGCGCATGATGACCGAGTGCTTATTACCTCGAGTAGGGGTCGCTGTCGCCGGGAAACCGCGACTCTGGCTAGGTGCTCGACAAGGTACCGTCGGGGACCTAGATCCGTGAAGAAACAAAAGAACAGTGACCTTTGTGCAACTGTCAGTGAGACATGTGAATAGTGCCACGGGCTCTTTATTGTTTATTCGAATGGTTAAGGACCTTTGCGCAAAACCGATCGCGCGGGCGCAGACGTGTTCCCCTGTTCGTGGGTCGACCCGGGCTGAATTGAGCCCATCACTATTCCTCCTTTCTCCTTTTCTTTTTACTATCCGTTTAGAAAATTTGTAGAAAATAGTAGAAAACTGGTAAAATCATGAGACCAATTTTTCTAGACTCCTAAAATCACATAGTATTTAATAAAAATAGTTCCAAGATTTTATCCCAAAACCTCAAATTATATAGCATTTAAAGATGATCAAACCAAGCCTTTTAGAATTTTAAAAATAATTTAGTAACTCCAAAAATTGTGAAACTTTTCGGGTAAGCTTAGTATGATGATTGAAGGCCCTGGGTGAAGTTTGAAATGATTTGGACATTGTTTGGTCAAAAAGCCAATAACTAGCCTCCTAGGGTTAATTACTTAATACTAATCCTAAAGGAATATCTACTTAGGAAACCCTAGTGATTAGTCTGTACCATGAAGGAAAGTTGTATTCAAGATACAACTTAGTATGTTTCTATTATGTAACTGCATATTCATGACATTGCATAAGCATTCATGTACATGTATTGTCATGTATAGAACACGAGGAAGAAATCGTGGTAGAAGAAGAGGTTATCTCCCAAGCTGAAAATCCTCCAGCGGAGAACAACTTTTACTTCGACATCTGCGGAATGGACCCTAAACCTCCTGCAACACAAGGCAAGTCCCGGTTCATTATCCCTTTCCTTGTTGTTTTAAAAACTTTATCACCTTGTTTGATGCATTAGGTGATAGGAGTTGTGTGCTAAACAATTGACACATTTCCTTCCTTGGAAAATTGGTTACCATTTCATGTTACCTGATTTATTTAAACACGTTTTCTGATGCTTAGCTTTGCTTTAGAAAACAAAATGTTTTGTTTTAAACAAAAGGTGATGCTTCATATGGGATGGGGATTTTTACAAAGAAAAGACTTGTGATGGTGAATCCATCATGGCCGTGATGGGTTTAACATCTGGAAAGAAGTACCTCTGTTAGGTACTAAACTTTGGGTTGTAAATAATAAAGACGAGTCTGGGCGGGTGACTTGCACGAGAAGGGAGTCTCGGTGTAGTGTCTCCGTCTGAGTCATTTAAGGACCGAACCGATGTAGGCTTGATGATCGAGGACCTTTTAACTGGCCACATGCCTCACATGGGTAAGCTTTGCCTCGGTCGGACCAATACCAGAAAGGCCACCACACAATGGGAGTGGAGAGATGGCGAGAGTAGTGTGTACCCTCCGTGACAAGAGGCTAGACGGTGGTGTATCTGTGCTCTCGGTTGGCGTGAACCCATTCTGGTCTTGAGAAACCCGGTGGCGAGTTGACATATGCAAGGGTTAAGTGCTACATATGTCGTGTGGTTGGAGATCCCCAGCTGGGTATTAATCGATTCGGATCGCCGTTACTTCTCGGACATGAAGACTTGGTCACAGCAATCCGGTGAACTGAAGGGATAATAAAAGATGGCTAGTATAGGCCAAGTGCTTGATCTAGAATAGAAAGAATTCTAGATGTAGGTAACTACTTAACCAGATAATTAAAAATGAATTTTTAAGGATCCACTCATAGTAAGCTTTTCTGGAAAAAGAGTCTTTGAATCTTGAAAAGCTTTACCTTGATTCCCAAAATCTAGCATATCCTTGAGAGTCTTTATCCTTTGATGGGTAAGACTTGTGAAAGTACACTCTGTACTCGGGGTTTTCAAACCCATGTTGTTGTAGGTGATGAAACATCTGAGTTCTGCTATTTCTGTTCCAAGATGGTTCCCAAGCAGGAGGATGAACACTAAAACTTATTTGGGGAGGGTGTTTTGCATCTCGGTGATGTAATAATAAGTTACACACTTACGTACCTGGATATGTGATAACTACTCTTTCTATATTTTCCTTATGAAGGTATATTATGTTATTGTAATCCATTCCGCGTATTCCTTACTCCGATGATATGTGATGTCTGCGTGATGGGTTAAGCGCTCTTGGGTGATATGATGGCGATACAGATAAACAAACTTGCTGAGTCATTATGATGCGTCACGATGCCTGATCTTCACGACGTAGGATCCATCTTCAAATAACTAGCTTCGAAGAAGCCAAGATAACTTGCTACAAGCAGCGATAACTAGCGCAACCTGACAAATAAAACTCGAAGCCAATCACCGTATTTAACCGACAGCCTGAATCGAGGATTCGCCCAACCACATTCTCAAAGAGCCAACCAACACAGCCTACAATCAATCGAGGAGACCTCAAAGGGAGTAGGAGCACCACTTGGGAGCAGATGAAGCCGCCGCTTCTGCAATCCCGCGAAGGAATTCACAAGAGCAAAGGGGTTGAGATCACTCTCAATATTTGTTAGCACACAGCTGAACAAAAGAGTTCTGTTTTTAGATTATCCAAAGCTGCCTTACATCATAGACATAGTTTATACTAGCAACAACCAGCCTTAGAGAGGTATTAACATGAAAGGAAAGTATTTTAACGTGCTAATGTGAAGGGTCCTCTTCGGGAGATCTGCAGAGCTGGATTCTGTGTGGCTGTTTGACTTCTGCATAGCCTTCAGTATTTTGATAATAACTTCTTTTAGGAATCTCCAAATGACATGGCGCTAGATGCGTTGGAAAGCTGACTTGATAAGCTTTCTCACCATATATAGCATGCTTAATGAAATTCATAAAGTAGTGCGTGCACCTCTTGCTATATCTTCTTAGCTCGGCTACGTGTAATTGGTCCATCAAAGACTTAGGCTGGTGATGATGTTGGTTGTACTTGAGTTGATGTAGTTTGACTTGGGGGTTGTAACATGTTGCTTAATGGCATGGTCATATCATCCTCCTCCCCTTGAAAAGGAGTCGTCCTCGACTCTGAAGTGTCTTCACTCGTAAATGGTAAGAGGTCAACAACATTGAACGTGTTGCTCACGCCATAGCTTGGTGGAAGATCTATCTTGTATGCATTATCATTGATCTTGGTAAGAACATGAAATGGACCATCCCCTTGTAGCATCAATTTGGATTTGCGCTGATCAGGAAAATGCTCTTTGCGCAAGTGAATCCAAGCCAAGTCCCCTGGTTCAAATAACACTTTCTTCCTATGCTTGTTCATGCTTGCAGCCTTACGCACTGCTTTGAGCTCAATTGCTTCCTTGGTCTTCTCATGTATCTTTTTTATATATGCAGCACGCTTGGAAGCTTCCATATTGGTTTTTCCTGCAATGGAAGGTGCAACAAATCTACCGGAGCAATAAGTATGAACCCATATACAATTTCGAAGGGGCATAAATTAGTTGTAGAATGTACTGCCCTGTTATAAGCAAACTCCACGTGTGGCAAACATTCCTCCAATCCTTCAAGTTCTTCTTTACCATTGTTCGCAGCAGCATTGACAATGTACGATTCACCACTTCAGTTTGTCCATCAGTTTGAGGGTGGCATGTGGTGGAGAACAAAAGTTTAGTCCCGAGCTTTGCCCACAATGTTTTCCAAAAATAGCTCACAAATTTCACATCATGGTAATATACGATGGTCTTGGGTACTCCATATAGCCTCAAGATTTCTCTAAAAAACAAATTGGCAACATGTGAAGCATCGTTGCTCTTGTTGCTTGGAATAAAATGAGTCATTTTTGAAAATCTATCAACCACAAAAAATATAATCTCTCTTTTTTTGAGTCCTCGGTAGCCCTAAAATAAAATCCATGTTTATGCATTCCCAAGGAATTTTAGGAGCGGGTAAAGGAGTGTAACACCCCGGGATCCACAAACACCCCAGAATGCTACTAAACTACACATCTAATATTCATATATAAAATTTCGACAGCATCTCCTTTGAAAATTGCATAAACGGGGGAAGCAACAAAGTATAAATAGATATCATGATAAGAAAACATATAAGACATTAATAATCTGCTAGCAATGGGAAGACAACCATAACAACATGAACTGAATTAATCAGTGCGCACGACTAGTTAAAAACAAACATCCTTTGACAAGAAGTTTCTAATTAAATCATGGCTGCGTCTGGGCAGCATTATTATGAGAATGAAGGTGGATGTGCTGCTACTTCCCACTCCCCTTGATGAGCAACAAGCACCTGCATTGAGTAATGCAAGAGTGAGATGAAACATCTCAGCAAGCTAATTGTTCTGACGAGATATTTAAACCACAAATTGAATTCATCAACATTTTAAAAGAGTCACAATTAAAAATCAGAAATGCTTGTAGATATAGAACTCAGTAGTCCCACTATAACCAATACCATCTCATTTCCTCGAACAACCACAATAGGTTCTATAACACTTCCCTGCGTCAACAATACCTGCAAATATCACTTCAATGTATGCATAGGAATGCAATGTGTAGGTACTCTATCTTCATACCTCTGGGGGTATAAAACCACATCATCTGCAAATATCACTTCAATGAATGCATATGAATGCAATGCATATGTCCTCTGCCTTCATACCTCTAAGGGTATGAAGCCGCATCGTACCCCTTCTCGGGCAACGTACGATGCTAAGTTGTACCGGTACGGTCGGACCATAGGTCACGACAAAACTTCATATGCAAATGAGTCATGCAATGTATATGGCATGCTACATTTATCAATAAACTTCACTTCCTTCAGATACAACACAAACCTCAAATAATACTTCATTTACCTTCAGATACAATACCAACCTCAAATAATACTTCATTTACCTTCAGGGGTGTGAATTAATCTCATGAGTCATACTCAAATCATAATCATCATCAATATATGATTGAGCATCAGTATAATGCAAGCAAGTAAAGCATCACCATAGAGTCCAATTATGAAAGAATCTGATACTTCTGAATATTAGAGTGTAGGCGATAGAAATAACAGGTCAGAACGGAAGCAACCACCGCTACATTCACTTGCCTTCATCGAAGAAGAAGAAATGTACTAGACATGATCTGGAGTGTAGCCACCTGCTAGTGGGCATAAAACTTAGTACAAATATTTCACAAACATTTGCCATCAATCAACAAAACACTCCTACACTTGAAACCAAGACCCAGTGGAAAGACTCCCACCCTGAACCACATGCCATACAGCAGCAACGCTGTTTGTTAATTTTGTATCTTTAAAATTAAAACAGCGGTGATATCAAACAAATACTCTAGGAGTATCTACACAAAATACTCTACAACTTCAGTATTCAATAGATAATTAAATTCTGCCATCTACAAGTTCTAAAACATCTGACAAGATAACTGACTGAATCTGTTTTAGACAGCAGTATGGTTAACTTTAAAATTCGATATCTCCAAAACTGCTGAACCAAAAATTATGAAATTCTTCTGGAAGTAAGAACTTTTATCCCTCTACAAAAGTCTCCATAGTTGGAAGAGCCAATTCGGCCATTTACTAGATGAAACCCACCAGTGAACAGACCCACTCATTTTTGTCAGGTAAACAGGAACAGCCACAGTAAAACAAACATAACTGGAGTTTCACAAATCATATGAATGCACTCTTTAACAATCTGGAAAGCTTATAAAATTATCTACAACTTCTTTTACCAACCCACAGTTTAATTCTATTGATAAAATTGCCTAAATCTTAAGAGAACAGATCCTGCACAGAATTATGAGACTGAAAAACTGCTATAGTAAAACTACAATAACTTTCTGGTCGGATGTCCGATTGAGGTGTTCTTCGCGGCCACGGAAAGATCTACAAATTATCTACGACTCATACATAGACTTTTTATTTTTTTGAGGCCACTAAAACCACGGAAAACTGGCATGAACAGAAACTGTCGAATCTGCCATTCTGCAGAAAACTAAATTCGAGATCAAAACCTAACCCCACATCAAATCCAACCTCTAATCCTTTAATTCCCATGATCCACAACCTCCAAAAGCCTATAATTACAGGGAGGAACAAGGATCTCATCCATACCTAGGGTTTCCCCAAGAAATCTTCAAGAGGAGATGGGGAAGAACATCTCCTTGATCCTCTCTTCCTCTTCAATTCAACGTGCCCCTCCTTTTCTCGATCCTTGCTGCGTAGGGGGAGATCTTGGGGGAGGAAGCAATGGAGGATGGCTGCCATAGGGGGAGGGGGCGTCCAGCCAAGGGGGAGAAAAAGGGGGTGGCGGCCAAGAGGGGGGTGAAGGGAAAAAAGGGGTGGCCACCTAGGGTTTTTGTGGGAGAAAGAAACGACGCCTCAGATGACTTCTATCTTTGCATCCAATGGCCCACAACCCTTTACCTCATCCACGCACCAGAGATTAACTTTTGGTCAACATTTTTTTGGGATATTACACTCTACCCCCCTTAAAAAGAATTCGACCTCGAATTCGGCCACTCCAAGCAAAACACCCAAGGTACCCCATATAGCACCACAATTCAAAACACTGGGTCCATTATTGGTCTTAATTAACACAAGAACTTCTACCTTGGACTAATTGTCTAAGGAAACTACACGACCTGACATCAAGCATGAAACAACATGTAATGAAGCTCAAAGCATGTCATAGTTGCAATCAACACTCCAATTTCACACCATCAAATTTGGATGCAGCTATACATCAACATCAATGTCTTAAGACAACACTCTTTTATGAAGGGGTAATATGCACCAAGCACAACCCTTACCAACTTCAACCATTAATTTTAATTAAATGGTGAAACATCTACACCCGACGAATGTATAAGAAGATCAAACACCTCACCTTAAAGCACTATGAAACAAGTAGTTCCATTGGAACAAAACTCCTAATCTTCCTAAACCTTATTCTTGCCATCATGAAAAGATAATCATGTAATCTAACATTCCTTGCACCCCACCAAAAGGGAGAAAATCTATAGAACTAATGGAGCAATAAAGCCAAAAGAAGCCAATAACATCTTGTGCGGCATAGTTCATCGAAGAAATGCCAAAAACTCTACATAGAGCACTGATAGCCCAACAACAACACAATACTTGCTTAACCCATGTCACTATACTTCATTCAACATCTCAACTAAGAAAAATATCCAACTAGTAAGGATAACCTACACATAATATAAGTCTTCATCTACTGTAGTTCAGAAACTTACATTTCATTCTATCATACGATGCACTCAAAGTACCAGACATACAAAGTCAATAATAATAACCCCTAATCCTTCACACATTTGACAAACATATTAAGCTGATGTAAACACCACATGATCTAGGAATAGGTGACTAGCCACACCCAACCAACTCTAGGCTAGGCAAGGACTTTCTTCAAACCAATAGATAGGTGGTCTAAAAAAAATGGCTCCACAAGCATGCATCGAAAAGGGAACCATCAGATCCTCAATGTATCAATACATAATCAATGGATCAAGAGAATCAAAGATTTAGTCTACAATTAGTATGACTAACAGGCAACCACTTTAAACCACATCTAGGCTTTGTGGCAACTAAAACACACAATATGAGAGAGACATGTAAGCCATTCTGGCTATGAAAAGACTTCCCCCAAAAATCCATATAAAGTACCAATATTCATTTCTTTCAAAACTGGTTTCTCAACATAAACAATCATTCTTTGCAATGATAGTTGGAGCTATCCACCAACCGCTCAACAACTTAAATTCAAATTGATGATTACCTTGTACCCCAAAACACACAATTCACACTCCTCTTAGAAACATCCACAATCAAGCATATATAACAATATTATTGTAATAAAACTCAACCATGAAAAACATGGTGAAAACAACATAGGCATACTTGTATATCACAAGCATAATAACAACTTCATTCTCACCAATGACCAGCGATATCTACCGCATTAATAAAACAATATAAAAATTTCAGAAATAAATTATATCAAGCATTAAGCCATAAACAACTTACCACATCACCGTAAAGGAATAGGGAGGGGTGAAACTATTGTCATCTGCACTCCAAAGACATTAATATATATCAAAGATATTTGAACCCATACCCTTCCTATATGTGCAAGTGTGTCAAATTTATCTTCAAATTGCCAAGAATCTAAAGCCTATGCTTTGATACCAACTGTAACACCCTGGGATCCACAAACACCCCAGAATGCTACTAAACTACACATCTAATATTCATATATAAAATTTCGACAGCATCTCCTTTGAAAATTGCATAAACGGGGGAAGCAACAAAGTATAAATAGATATCATGATAAGAAAACATATAAGACATTAATAATCTGCTAGCAATGGGAAGACAACCATAACAACATGAACTGAATTAATCAGTGCGCACGACTAGTTAAAAACAAACATCCTTTGACAAGAAGTTTCTAATTAAATCATGGCTGCGTCTGGGCAGCATTATTATGAGAATGAAGGTGGATGTGCTGCTACTTCCCACTCCCCTTGATGAGCAACAAGCACCTGCATTGAGTAATGCAAGAGTGAGATGAAACATCTCAGCAAGCTAATTGTTCTGACGAGATATTTAAACCACAAATTGAATTCATCAACATTTTAAAAGAGTCACAATTAAAAATCAGAAATGCTTGTAGATATAGAACTCAGTAGTCCCACTATAACCAATACCATCTCATTTCCTCGAACAACCACAATAGGTTCTATAACACTTCCCTGCGTCAACAATACCTGCAAATATCACTTCAATGTATGCATAGGAATGCAATGTGTAGGTACTCTATCTTCATACCTCTGGGGGTATAAAACCACATCATCTGCAAATATCACTTCAATGAATGCATATGAATGCAATGCATATGTCCTCTGCCTTCATACCTCTAAGGGTATGAAGCCGCATCGTACCCCTTCTCGGGCAACGTACGATGCTAAGTTGTACCGATACGGTCGGACCATAGGTCACGACAAAACTTCATATGCAAATGAGTCATGCAATGTATATGGCATGCTACATTTATCAATAAACTTCACTTCCTTCAGATACAAAACAAACCTCAAATAATACTTCATTTACCTTCAGATACAATACCAACCTCAAATAATACTTCATTTACCTTCAGGGGTGTGAATTAATCTCATGAGTCATACTCAAATCATAATCATCATCAATATACGATTGAGCATCAGTATAATGCAAGCAAGTAAAGCATCACCATAGAGTCCAATTATGAAAGAATCTGATACTTCTGAATATTAGAGTGTAGGCGATAGAAATAACAGGTCAGAACGGAAGCAACCACCGCTACATTCACTTGCCTTCATCGAAGAAGAAGAAATGTAATAGACATGATCTGGAGTGTAGCCACCTGCTAGTGGGCATAAAACTTAGTACAAATATTTCACAAACATTTGCCATCAATCAACAAAACACTCCTACACTTGAAACCAAGACCCAGTGGAAAGACTCCCACCCTGAACCACATGCCATACAGCAGCAACGCTGTTTGTTAATTTTGTATCTTTAAAATTAAAACAGCGGTGATATCAAACAAATACTCTAGGAGTATCTACACAAAATACTCTACAACTTCAGTATTCAATAGATAATTAAATTCTGCCATCTACAAGTTCTAAAACATCTGACAAGATAACTGACTGAATCTGTTTTAGACAGCAGTATGGTTAACTTTAAAATTCGATATCTCCAAAACTGCTGAACCAAAAATTATGAAATTCTTCTGGAAGTAAGAACTTTTATCCCTCTACAAAAGTCTCCATAGTTGGAAGAGCCAATTCGGCCATTTACTAGATGAAACCCACCAGTGAACAGACCCACTCATTTTTGTCAGGTAAACAGGAACAGCCACAGTAAAACAAACATAACTGGAGTTTCACAAATCATATGAATGCACTCTTTAACAATCTGGAAAGCTTATAAAATTATCTACAACTTCTTTTACCAACCCACAGTTTAATTCTGTTGATAAAATTGCCTAAATCTTAAGAGAACAGATCCTGCACAGAATTATGAGACTGAAAAACTGCTATAGTAAAACTACAATAACTTTCTGGTCGGATGTCCGATTGAGGTGTTCTTCGCGGCCACGGAAAGATCTACAAATTATCTACGACTCATACATAGACTTTTTATTTTTTTGAGGCCACTAAGACCACGGAAAACTGGCATGAACAGAAACTGTCGAATCTGCCATTCTGCAGAAAACTAAATTCGAGATCAAAACCTAACCCCACATCAAATCCAACCTCTAATCCTTTAATTCCCATGATCCACAACCTCCAAAAGCCTATAATTACAGGGAGGAACAAGGATCTCATCCATACCTAGGGTTTCCCCAAGAAATCTTCAAGAGGAGATGGGGAAGAACATCTCCTTGATCCTCTCTTCCTCTTCAATTCAACGTGCCCCTCCTTTTCTCGATCCTTGCTGCGTAGGGGGAGATCTTGGGGGAGGAAGCAATGGAGGATGGCTGCCATAGGGGGAGGGGGCGTCCAGCCAAGGGGGAGAAAAAGGGGGTGGCGGCCAAGAGGGGGGTGAAGGGAAAAAAGGGGTGGCCACCTAGGGTTTTTGTGGGAGAAAGAAACGACGCCTCAGATGACTTCTATCTTTGCATCCAATGGCCCACAACCCTTTACCTCATCCACGCACCAGAGATTAACTTTTGGTCAACATTTTTTTGGGATATTACAAGGAGTATATAAACCATGAGGGTTCAGTTTTGACTTAGCTTTGTGACAGGTGACACAACGCTCCACAAATCTGGTGACGTCTGTCCTCATCTTGGGCCAATAGAAATAATCACTGAGCAGTTCATAAGTCTTCTTTTGTCCAAAGTGATCTGTTAGACCTCCTCCATGTGACTCCTGCAATAAAAGCAATCTAACCGAAGAATTTGGTACACAAAGTTTGTTAGCTCTAAACAAAAAAATCCATCATGTATATGATATTTTTCCCAACCTTTTCCATCTTTACAATGATTGTATGGTTCTGAAAATTTAGGATCATATTCATACATTTCTTTCAAATTTTCAAGACCCAAAACTTTTACCTCTAGTTGATTCAACAACACAATCCTTCGAGACAAGGCATCAGCGACCACATTGTCCTTACCTTTCTTATATTTCATAATGTATGGAAATGTTTTGATAAACTCAACCCATTATGCATGGCGACGGTTCAGTTTGGCTTGCCCTTTCAAATACTTCAAAGCTTCATGATTGGAATGAATAACAAACTCTTTTGGCCATAAGTAGTGCTGCCATGTTTTAAGCGCTCGGACCAAAGCATACAAATCTTTGTCATACACAGAATAATTTAATTGAGCACCTCCCAATTTTTCACTAAAATATGCTATAGGTTTTCCTTATTGCATTTAAACTCCTCCTATCCCAATCCCACTAGCATTTCATTCTACTTCAAAAGTTTTAGTGAATTCAGGAAGAATAAGTACAAGTGCTTCAGTCAAACATTTCTTCAATTCTTGAAAATCATCTTCTTGTGAGTTTTCCTATTTAAATTCAACACCTTTCTTTGTCAATTCATTTAAAGGGGAAGCGATGGTACTGAAATCTCGCACAAATCTTCTATAAAAACCAGCAAGACCATGAAAACTTCTTACTTGTGTTACATTCGTTGGAGCTTGCCAATCCTTGATTGCTTTCACCTTGGACTCATCCACCTCTATTCCTTTTGTTGAAACAACAAAGCCAAGAAACACAACATGGTCTGTGCAAAAACTGCACTTCTCAAGGTTAGCAAATAATTTATTCTTTCTAAGCTCATCTAAAACTTGCCGAATGTGTTTCACATGTTAATCAAAAAAAATTGCTGTAAATTAGAATATCATCGAAGTAGACAACAACAAATTTTACAATGAAAGTTCTTAAGACATGGTTCATTAATCTCATAAAATTACTAGGAGCATTTGTCAAACCAAATGGCATCACTAACCATTCATACAACCCAAATTTTGTTTTAAATGCAGTCTTCTGTTCATCTCCAGATTTCATTCTTATTTGATGGTATCCACTTCTCAAATCAATTTTAGTAAAAATTGTGGAACCACTTAATTCATCAAGCATGTCATCTAGCCGTGGAATAGGATGGCGATAGCGAACAATAATATTATTTATAGCTCTACAATCAACACACATCCTCCAAGATCTATCTTTTTTAGGTACTAAAATCACAGGAACAACACACATGCTTAAACTTTCACGAACAAAACCTTTATCAAGAAGTTCTTGCACTTGCCTTTGTATTTCCTTAGTTTCTCTAGGATTGGTTCGATATGGTGGACGGTTAGGAAGTGCAGCCCCTGGAATAAGATCAATTTGATGCTCAATCCCACGAATTGGAGGTAGTCCAGCTGGTGTTTCTTGTGGAAACACATCTTCAAAGTCCTGCAAAAGATCAACTACAACACTAGGAAGAGATGTTAGGTCGTTAGGAGAAATCAAAACATCTTTGCTCACAAGTACAAAGAGCACTTGATAAGGGTTGCTCCTCACTTCTCTCAGCTCAGATTTTGTGGCTAGCATAACTAGATGTTCTCCCTCTTCTTTCTTTTTATCTCTTGAATTTGGCTTGTAGCACTCACTCACCGAATTGTGGATGACACTCAATTTCTTTTGCTCTTCTCCTTCTCTACTTGCTGCACTAATTTCAGTTTTCTTTTGTAAGTGTTCAGCCATGATTTGTTGAGGGGTCATAGGCTTGAGTACAAACTTTCTCCCTTTCATATCTAGTGTGTACTGATTTGTTCTTCCACAATGCTGAGAATATCGGTCATATTGCCAAGGTCTTCCTAGTAGCAAGTGACACACAGACATGGGTGCAACACCGCACTCCACTGTGTCAACATACTCTCCAATCTTGAACAGAACTTTCACCTTATAACTAATCTTGATATCTCCCGATTCATTCAACCATTGGACATGATATGGATGAGGGTGTCGCTGCAACTTCAAACCAAGCTTTTCAACCAGTTCACGACTTACAAGATTATGGCAGCTCCCTCCATCAATGATCACATTTACTACTTTGCCTTGCACTTTTGCTCGCATTTGAAAAAAATTATGTCGCCGTCCAATTTCAGCTTCTTTCATTTGAACACTCAAGATTTGTGTAACCACTAGAGCAGTACCATGCTCAAATTCACATCCAGTATGTTCCTCAACTCTATGAGTGTCATCTACATTTCCTGCTTCAGCTTCCTCTTCACTAGCTGATGTATATTCTCCATCATCATTCACAAGGATAACATGATTATTTGGACACTCCTTTATGATATGACCACGACCTCCACACTTGAAGCACTAAATACCACTACTCTTGGCTGTTGAACCCACTGATGTTGAAGTGGATGCTGCTGGTTTATAACCTATGATTGGAGCGGCATCGTTCTTTCCACTAGAATTGCCTTGAATATTAGATCGGAAGCCTCCAGTTGAACCTTTTGTTGTTGAGGATGCAACAGTAAACCTTGAGATTTATTTGCTTCCTCCATTCATGGTTCATGGACCATATGATAAGGGCTTGCTGCTCTTAGAATCTTGTTGCAGCTGGCGTTCAGCTTTGGTGGCTTGATGTACCAAATCAATAAGATATTGGTACAACTAAAACTCAACAATACGCTGAATGCTACGGTGTAACCTAGCCATGAAACGTGCAATGGTTTGCTCTTCATCTTCATACACATTGGCTCTAATCATGGCCTTCTCCATGTCCTTATAATACTCCTCAACAGAGAAACTTCCTTGCATCAAATTCTGCAATTTATCAAAAAGATCATGCCGATAATGCTTCGGCATAAAACGAATTCTCATTTCTCGCTTCATCCCTTGCCAAGTAACAATAGGGTCCTCTCCATCTTCACGATCACAAAGAAGTTGCTCCCTCCAAATTAAAGCATATCCTTCAAACTCAAGAGATGCCATTGCAAGTTTCTTCTTCTCTGAATAATATGTAGGCAGAAGATTTTCTCCACCTTCAATTCCCATGTGAAATAATCTTCAGGATCAGATCTACCATTAAATTTTGGCATGGTAAACTTAAGTTTCTCAAATCTCTCTTCTTGGTTGAATCCTCTATGACGACGATGGACTGATCATCATCATCCCCGAATTTAGATTCTTCATTGTCATCATTTCTTCGATTCCACCCTCTTCCTCTACCACGTGCAACACCTTGATTCCTCCTCCCATGTTCACTTGCTCTTCTAGAAAAAAATTTCCTTCACCTTCTTCCCCATCTTCATCATGGTTTCTTGCACCATCAGTAGGTCGGCGATGACCTCTGATTTCAGCCATAAGTGCCTGAAGATCTTGTGCCAACCGATCTTGCTTGTCTTCTATGCTTTGTTTGAGCTCATGGAATTGTATCATGGTGACACATTCTTCAATCTCAGTGTTGGAAACCATCTCCTTGCCAAATTAGTGGCGACAAGGCAACAAATATAGGTTTAATATGTAGCTATATAGAATCTCACAACCTCACCCCTCGTACCAACCAAAGCTCTTATGAGGTCCCTGCGGGTTGCAACAAAAATGTGTGGTGGTAACTGTCACACCCGGTTTTAGAAGGCAAACTGAATGCGAACCATGTACGTGCCAGGATCAGCAATTCACGTACATAGCAGTTACATAACTGGACATCATCACACAGTGCTCAATTAATAGTATAAAAGAAGGTAATAGTCAATTACATCATGATGTCCGAGACATCCACATAGTCTTTAACAATTATCAAAGTGCGGAAAAGAAATGTAGATACACACGGCCTTCATAGGCAGCCGACTGGGGGTTTGCCGCTAACCCACGCCTAGAACTCATCTGTAACGCCCCGAATTTTGCAGTTGAATTTTTTTTCTTTTCTTTACTCGCCAAAATTCGGGCGTTACCTTTCCTTTTCTTTTTCCCTCGCTAAACCTTGACCTTTTCCAAAGTTCTAGCGGGATTCGGTTTGGATTTCCCGTGTAAGAAAAACCCTAAATGCTTTATGTTGCTCGATGCACCATGCCGAACCTTGCATTTCCTTTGATTGCTTTGAAAGTGCAAATGCATTCATGTAGAAGAATCGGATTTCGAAAATGTTTTCTTTCTCTTTTCTTTCTCTTTTCTCTCTCTCTTCCTTTTTTTTTTCTCTCTCCCGCGCCGTGGGCCGACCCCGGCCGGCCCAGCCGCCCCTGCGCGCCCCCCCCCCCTGGGCCCAATAGGCCCAACCGCCCCCCCCCCACCTCCCCTTTTTCCCCAAACCCTCTCCCTCTCCCTCTCATTTTCTCTCATTTTCTCTCCCTCTCCCTAAGCCGCCGCCCCTACCCCTGCCCTAAGCCGCCGCCGCCCCCTGCCCAACCGCCGCCCTCGGCCGCCCCTGCCGCCGGCCGCCCCTCGCCGTCGCGCCCCTCCCCGGTGAGCTCCCCCTCCCCCTCTCCTCCCTCCCCCATCCCCTCTCCCCTTTCCCCATGGCCGGTTCGGCCGCCTCCCTGCCCGCCGGTTCGGCCGCCCCGCCCCCCGGCTCGGCCGCCCCCTGCGCCGCCTCCCTGCCCGCCGGTTCGGCCGCCCCGCCCCCCGGCTCGGCCGCCCCCTGCGCCGCCTCCCTGCCCGCCGGTTCGGCCGCCCCCCCCCCCCGGCTCGGCCGCCCCCTGCGCCGCCCCCTGCCCCGCCGGTTCAGCCGCCCGCGCCCGCGCCCCGCCTAGGGCCGGTTCAACCGCCCTAGGGCCGGTTCAACCGCCCCCCCCCCCCTTCTGTTTTTTTTTTATTTTTTTTTATTTTATTTTATTTTATTTACTTTCTGTAATCATAATTACTGTATTTTAAGTAGGCTAATCACTGTTCATGCTATGGGAAAATAGGAAGTTTAATTTAAAATTCCGTTATGCTATTGATGCACGTAGTTAATTGTTTACCCTGTGCAATGTTGATCAACTAAAAGTGATTAGGTTTCCATTAGTGTATATGTAACAGAATTCTTTTGTTAAAAACCAATTGTGTCATTAGTGCATAAGATTTAACCCCCCCTGCGAGACCTTTCCCGTTTCTTTCTAACCATAACAAATGCGTTATCGAATGTCATACTTGATGCATATTCGCTTTATTTGTTATCTTGTATGGTGTACTGTTCTTTTGTATTAAATATGTGGATGTATGTATGTATGTTTGCGCTCGCATAGAGAACGATCCGGTCGAAGAGCCCGAGGAATTCGCAGGAGAAGCCCCTGAGCAGCAGTCGTTTGGTGGAGGCAAGTGTCCTTTGACCTATCTATGTCCTATTCATTCTTTAATTCACCTCCCGCTTTACACATTTATACCTAAGGATTGACTAGCTTTTGTTATCCATGTCCTTGTTTACCTATTTGGGTCGGATTATTACTACTTAGTCTGATGCTATTGCTCAACTCTAATCAATGAACATGATGTGATTATCTATGATACGCTGTTTTCCCGCTCTTCTTTATGATTATACTTGTGGTTTTCAAGGGGACTCGAGCGGTTTCTCGAGTGCCTCTCCGTAAGGACCTGTTCTATGGATGACCGCCCGGGAAAACAGTGCAACCATGAGGGTGGAATGGGGTGCCCTTAGCTGAATAATTAGAGGATCCGGGGTGTAGTTCACTTAGCCGTCGTGCCGTCAATGGGGCTCGGTGTATGCGGCTCGCTCTGCCAAGTTTGGGTTCGCCCCTTGGGGAGGAGTGCGGTGCATTTAGGAAACCTAACGGGTGGCTACAGCCCCGGGGAATCTTTGTAAAGGCTTCGTAGTGATGCCCTGCTGGATCACCTTGGTAGTGATCAATGGAGAGTCATGATCTCCGGGCAGAATGGGAATCACGGCTTGTGGGTAAAGTGCACAACCTCTGCAGAGTGTTATGAAACTGATATATCAGCCGTGCTCGCGGTTATGAGCGGCCAAGGGAGCTCCAATGATTAGTGGTACTTGATCAGAGATATTGTGGTACAGGTGGTTATGAGACTGTTGAATCTGGTTATGATTATGGTGCTGGTAAGTGGTATTCTTTCCGTTTGGAAAGGATACATTGGGCTAATAACTTGGGTTAATGTTAAAACCTGGCTTTCTACTAGTAAGTAATAACCTGACCAACTAAAAGCAACTGCTTGACTTATCCCCACATAAAGCTAGTCCACTACAGCCAAACAGGATACTTGCTGAGTATGTTGATGTGTACTCACCCTTGCTCTACACACCAAACCCCCCCCCCAGGTTGTCAGCATTGCAACCACTGCTCAGGCGAAGATGAAGCTGTGGAAGGAGACTTCCAGGAGTTCCAAGATTACGACGAGTTCTAGGTGTGGGTTAGCGGCAACCCCCAGTCGGCTGCCTGTGAAGGCCGCGTTATCTACGTTTCTTTTCCGCACTTTGATTTATTGTAAGAACTATATGGACGTCTCAGACGTATGATGTAATCGACTATTATTTCCCCTTTTAATACTATTTTGAGCACTGTGTGATGATGTCCATATTATGTAACTGCTGTGTACGTGAATAACTGATCCTGGCACGTACATGGTTCGCATTCGGTTTGCCTTCTAAAAACCGGGTGTGACATAAGTGGTATCAAAGCCGTGCTGACTGTAGGACCGCTAACCTAGAGTAGAATGGTCGTTCTAAGGATTATAGACCTCTGTCTCTTCCTTGACTTTGATATCCCTTCAAAAGTTGGTCCTACTGACCAAACCTATGTTCTACTATATACTATACCTTGCTAAAAATCATGTTTTATTCCAATCCTTCATTTACTTATGATTCATTACTTGCTGGTCATATTAACTCTGTTCTCACCCTTTTGCTTGCGATGTCTTTTGTAGATGGCTCGACTTAGACACACTGCACGAAAGTCAGTCATCCCCTTCTTACCCTCCCGTCTTGCTGAGCGTCCGCTTCGCCGTCCCGTGGCCGGACAGTCCAGCCACTTGGAGAGACTGCACCACCGCCTGCGTGAGGAGCAGGAACGTCGACGACAGGAGCAGCGGAGCTCTTCCCTCTCGCTCCACCAGGAGATAGAGTCTGTGAGGAGCTGCTCCCCTGTGCTTTCTCTGGAGCCGCCCCCTGCACCACCACTGGGCGCCCCAGCTTCTGGAGTAGCTGCTGGGGGAGACCCAGACGACGGAGGAGGCGACGACAGCTCGAGCCACGACACCGACTTCTCTGCTAACCCTGAGCCGGAAGGATGGGTTGCTCGACCCATCACTCGCGACGCTGCTCGCGGGTGTCACTTCCATGATGCGCTCGACACCCTGCTACGTCGGGCATTTGACCGGCATACTTGGTCCGTCGAGTATCGCTGTGTGGTCTACCAGCATAGTCGCGGGGTCTACCCGGACCGCTGGGAGGCGACTTGCTTGGTGCGCTGCCCGGAGGACAGTCTCCAGGGTGCAGAGGCCTGTTCAGAGCACTATTCTATCTCTGAGCGGGACTCAGCTGAGGCAGCCATGCAAGATGCTGCACGGCGTGCGCTTTCGCACTACTGCTCGGTTTTCGGTGGGGCAGCTGACGGTCTTGACCTGAAGTATTACCCCCGCCGTTCATCTGGCAGCACAGGAGGCGTGATTGTCTCACCCGTCGGTGAGGGCAATCCTAGGTTGAGCAGCACAGTCAACCTAGCCGCCGTGCTAAACACGGAGCTGGACCATGCATTAGACGAGCTGAGTAGGGCTCGTGCTGAGATCGCCCTGCTGCGAGCTGAGCGCGCGGAACGTCGTTTTCTGGACGGTGGATCCCCCGCTCCCGTTGGGACTCAGCACCCGTACCGCTCACCTCAGCGTGGACACCAGTCTTATGGCAATCCCGCCTGCAAGACCAAGATCAACCTAGAACCATAGATCGTTAGAGTTGGATCTTGTAATTAATACGAAATATATATACATAGAAGCTTCAGTCTTAGCTTTAGTCTAAGTCTTAGTTAGTCTTAGTTAGACAGGGTAGTTTGCTATATCCTGTGCATTTATGTTTGTCATGATGAACTATGTTTGGTTTGGATCTTTGTAATGATTGTCACCAGAGTGTGGGTATCTCCTGCACTTTGGTTTACCTATTATGTTAATGGAGTTAGTTATATAGTTGGGAAACCCCTTTTATTCCACTTTCCTTTCTATCTGAGAAGCTGTGTGGTCTGAGTTGGAGATCAGTGAAGATGCTCATCTGTTCAGTGCTGTTGAAGAATTCTATTCTCTTTTCTTATGCTGCAAGACTTGCCAGATCAGTTCTGATGTGTGGTTGCATTCTGCAGATGTCAGAGAACAGGCGCAGAGGAGGAAGGCGTGCTCAGCAGGAGCGAGCCGCTCAACAGGAGGAGGTGCCCCAGCAGCAGCACCTGCCGCCCCCGCCCCCGATGTCGATTGAGCAGATGTTTCTGATGCAGACTCAGGCAGTTCAAGCTATCGGTCAGACTTTGGCCGCCATTCAGCAGCAGCAGCAGCAGCAACAGCAGCAAGCACCACCCCAGCCTCAGATGCCTCAGATGCCTAGAGATAAGCGTGCTGAATTCATGAGAGGTCATCCACCAACGTTCGCTCACTCTTCTGACCCCATGGATGCTGAAGATTGGCTGCGCACTGTGGAGCGGGAGTTGCATACCGCTCAGTGCGATGACAGGGAGAAAGTTCTGTATGGTCCCCGTCTGTTGAGAGGAGCAGCCCAGTCATGGTGGGAGTCTTACCTCGCCACCCATGCCAACCCCGACACCATCACCTGGGAAGAATTCAGGGGTAGCTTTCGTCAGTACCATGTTCCTGCAGGTCTGATGACAGTGAAGAAGGAGGAGTTCCTGGCCCTTAAGCAAGGGTCATCGTCTGTCAGTGAGTATCGGGACAGGTTTCTGCAATTGTCTCGCTACGCTCCCGAAGATGTCAATACCGACGCCAAGCGACAGTACCGTTTCCTGAGAGGCTTGGTTGACCCTCTGCAGTATCAGCTGATGAATCACACCTTCCCGACATTCCAGCACCTGATTGACAGAGCAATCATGACAGAAAGGAAGCGCAAGGAGATGGAAGATCGTAAGCGCAAGATCAGTGGACCCCAGCCTGGAAGCAGCAGCCGTCCCCGTTTCTCAGGCAATCAACCTCAGCAGTTCAGGCAGAACCAGCGTCCACCTCAGCAGCGTCAGCAGTATCAGCAGTTTCAAAGGCAGTATCCTCAGCATCAGTACCAGAACCGTCAGAGCAATCAGTCAGGAGGTCAGTTTCAGAAGCAGAATCAGCAAGCACCTCGTCTTCCTGCCCCAGCAAATCAGCAGAACAGTCAGGCAGCACCAGCTCAAGTTGGAAACAGGGCATGTTTCCACTGTGGAGAGCAAGGCCACTGGGTGATGCAATGTCCGAAGAAGGCAGCCCAGCAGCAGTCAGGCCCCAATGCCCCAGCAAAGCAGAATGTGCCTCAGCCTGGAGCAGGCAATCGCTCTCAGCAGCGCTATAATCATGGAAGATTGAATCACTTGGAAGCTGAAGCAGTTCAGGAGACCCCCGGCATGACAGTAGGTATGTTCCCAGTCGATTCCCATATTGCAGAAGTGTTATTTGATACTGGAGCAACACATTCTTTCATTACTGCATCATGGGTAGAAGCACATAATCTTCCAACTACTACCATGTTAACCCCATTCAAATTGACTCAGCCGGTGGTAGAATTCGAGCTGATAGCATTTGTTTAAATGTAAGTGTGGAAATAAGGGGGATAGCGTTTCCCGCCAACCTTATAGTAATGGGTACTCAGGGAATAGATGTCATCCTAGGGATGAATTGGCTAGATAAGTATCAGGCAGTTATCAGTTGTGATAAAAGGACAATCAAGTTGGTGTCCCCACTAGGAGAGGAAGTGGTGACCGAGTTAGTCCCGCCTGAGCCAAAGAAAGGAAGTTGTTATCAGATGGCTGTTGATAGCAGTGAAGCAGACCCAATTGAGAGTATCAAGGTTGTGTCTGAATTCCCAGATGTGTTTCCAAAGGATTTACCGGGTATGCCACCAGAGCGGAAAGTTGAATTTGCTATAGAGCTTCTTCCTGGAACCGCCCCCATCTCTAAGAGAGCTTACAGAATATCTGGACCAGAGTTGGATGAACTTAAGAAGCAAATTGATGAGCTGTCAGAGAAAGGTTACATCCGGCCAAGCACCTCGCCTTGGGCCGCCCCTGTCTTGTTCGTAGAAAAGAAAGATGGCACTAAGAGGATGTGTATTGATTACCGAGCTTTGAATGAAGTCACGATCAAGAACAAGTATCCTTTGCCCAGAATAGAAGATCTGTTCGACCAGTTGAGAGGAGCCAGTGTGTTCTCCAAAATTGATCTGAGGTCAGGTTATCATCAGCTCAGGATCCGACCTTCGGACATTCCGAAGACGGCATTCATTACCAAGTATGGTTTATATGAGTTCACAGTGATGTCTTTTGGTTTGACCAATGCGCCAGCATTCTTTATGAACTTGATGAACAGTGTATTCATGGATTATCTTGATAAGTTCGTGGTGGTATTCATTGATGACATTCTGGTTTATTCTCAAAGTGAAGAAGAGCATGCAGATCATTTGAGGATGGTGTTGCAGAGATTGCGAGAGCACCAGTTGTATGCAAAGTTGAGCAAGTGTGAGTTCTGGATCAGTGAAGTCCTGTTCTTGGGTCACATAATCAACAAAGAAGGATTGGCTGTGGATCCGAAGAAAGTGGCAGACATTCTGAACTGGAAAGCACCAACAGATGCTAGAGGAATCAAGAGCTTCATTGGAATGGCCGGATATTATCGGCGATTCATTGAAGGGTTTTCGAAGATTGCGAAGCCAATGACAGCGTTGCTAGGCAACAAGGTTGAGTTCAAGTGGACCCAGAAATGCCAAGAGGCCTTTGAAGCGCTGAAAGAGAAGTTGACAACAGCGCCTGTCCTAGTCTTGCCTGATGTGCACAAGCCCTTCTCGGTGTATTGTGATGCTTGTTACACAGGTTTGGGATGTGTGTTGATGCAAGAGGGAAGAGTTGTGGCTTACTCGTCCCGACAGCTGAAGGTTCATGAGAAGAACTACCCAATCCATGATCTAGAGTTGGCAGCAGTGGTTCACGCACTGAAGACATGGAGGCACTATCTGTATGGACAGAAATGCGATGTTTACACAGATCACAAGAGTCTGAAGTACATATTCACTCAGTCAGAATTGAACATGAGGCAACGAAGATGGTTAGAATTGATCAAAGACTATGAGTTGGAGATTCATTACCATCCAGGCAAAGCAAACGTAGTGGCAGATGCTTTGAGCAGAAAGAGTCAAGTCAATCTGATGGTTGCTCGCCCGATGCCTTATGAGTTGGCCAAGGAGTTTGACAGGTTGAGTCTCGGATTTCTGAACAATTCGCGAGGAGTCACAGTTGAATTGGAACCTACCTTGGAGCGCGAAATCAAAGAAGCGCAGAAAAATGATGAGAAGATCAGTGAGATTCGGCGATTGATTCTAGATGGCAAAGGCAAAGACTTTCGAGAAGATGCAGAAGGCGTGATATGGTTCAAAGACCGCTTGTGTGTTCCCAATGTCCAGTCTATTCGGGAGTTGATTCTTAAGGAAGCTCATGAGACAGCCTATTCGATTCACCCTGGCAGTGAGAAGATGTATCAGGATCTGAAGAAGAAATTCTGGTGGTACGGAATGAAAAGGGAAATCGCAGAGCATGTGGCTATGTGCGATAGTTGTCGAAGAATTAAGGCAGAACACCAGAGACCAGCTGGATTGTTGCAACCGTTGCAGATCCCTCAGTGGAAATGGGATGAAATTGGCATGGATTTCATAATCGGATTGCCTCGCACTCGAGCCGGCTACGATTCCATTTGGGTAGTAGTGGACCGCTTGACCAAGTCAGCCCACTTCATACCTGTCAAGACCAACTACAACAGTGCAGTATTGGCAGAATTGTATATGTCTCGGATCGTTTGTCTTCATGGTGTGCCAAAGAAGATAGTGTCAGACAGAGGAACGCAGTTCACCTCTCATTTCTGGCAGCAGTTGCATGAAGCCTTGGGCACGCATCTGAATTTCAGTTCAGCTTATCACCCGGAGACAGATGGTCAGACTGAAAGAACCAATCAAATTCTTGAAGATATGTTGAGAGCCTGTGCGTTGCAAGATCAGTCCGGATGGGACAAGCGATTGCCTTATGCAGAGTTTTCCTATAACAACAGTTATCAGGCCAGTTTGAAGATGTCACCATTTCAGGCGCTCTATGGAAGGAGTTGTAGAACTCCGTTGCAATGGGATCAGCCTGGAGAGAAGCAAGTGTTTGGGCCAGACATTTTGCTTGAAGCCGAAGAGAACATCAAGATGGTCCGAGAGAATCTGAAGATAGCGCAATCAAGGCAGCGAAGCTATGCAGACACAAGAAGAAGAGAGCTGAGTTTCGAAGTCGGAGACTTTGTCTATCTGAAAGTGTCACCGATCAGAGGAGTCAGAAGATTCGGAGTGAAAGGCAAGCTAGCACCCCGCTACATTGGTCCGTATCAGATTCTTGCAAGACGTGGAGAAGTGGCTTATCAGCTCAGTTTGCCAGAGAATTTGTCTGCTGTGCATGATGTCTTTCATGTGTCTCAGTTGAAGAAGTGCTTGCGTATGCCAGAAGAGCAGTTGCCAGTGGAAGGTCTTGAAGTCCAGGAGGACTTGACCTACGTTGAGAAGCCAGCTCAGATCCTTGAGGTTGCAGATAGAGTCACCCGAAGGAAGACCGTCAGGATGTGCAAAGTCAGATGGAGTCACCACTCTGAGGAAGAAGCAACCTGGGAGCGTGAAGATGATCTGATGGCCAAGTACCCGGAGCTCTTTGCTAGCCAGCCCTGAATCTCGAGGGCGAGATTCTTTTAAGGGGGATAGGTTTGTAACGCCCCGAATTTTGCAGTTGAATTTTTTTTCTTTTCTTTACTCGCCAAAATTCGGGCGTTACCTTTCCTTTTCTTTTTCCCTCGCTAAACCTTGACCTTTTCCAAAGTTCTAGCGGGATTCGGTTTGGATTTCCCGTGTAAGAAAAACCCTAAATGCTTTATGTTGCTCGATGCACCATGCCGAACCTTGCATTTCCTTTGATTGCTTTGAAAGTGCAAATGCATTCATGTAGAAGAATCGGATTTCGAAAATGTTTTCTTTCTCTTTTCTTTCTCTTTTCTCTCTCTCTTCCTTTTTTTTTTCTCTCTCCCGCGCCGTGGGCCGACCCCGGCCGGCCCAGCCGCCCCTGCGCGCCCCCCCCCCTGGGCCCAATAGGCCCAACCGCCCCCCCCCCCACCTCCCCTTTTTCCCCAAACCCTCTCCCTCTCCCTCTCATTTTCTCTCATTTTCTCTCCCTCTCCCTAAGCCGCCGCCCCTACCCCTGCCCTAAGCCGCCGCCGCCCCCTGCCCAACCGCCGCCCTCGGCCGCCCCTGCCGCCGGCCGCCCCTCGCCGTCGCGCCCCTCCCCGGTGAGCTCCCCCTCCCCCTCTCCTCCCTCCCCCATCCCCTCTCCCCTTTCCCCATGGCCGGTTCGGCCGCCTCCCTGCCCGCCGGTTCGGCCGCCCCGCCCCCCGGCTCGGCCGCCCCCTGCGCCGCCTCCCTGCCCGCCGGTTCGGCCGCCCCGCCCCCCGGCTCGGCCGCCCCCTGCGCCGCCTCCCTGCCCGCCGGTTCGGCCGCCCCCCCCCGGCTCGGCCGCCCCCTGCGCCGCCCCCTGCCCCGCCGGTTCAGCCGCCCGCGCCCGCGCCCCGCCTAGGGCCGGTTCAACCGCCCTAGGGCCGGTTCAACCGCCCCCCCCCTTCTGTTTTTTTTTTTATTTTTTTTTATTTTATTTTATTTTATTTACTTTCTGTAATCATAATTACTGTATTTTAAGTAGGCTAATCACTGTTCATGCTATGGGAAAATAGGAAGTTTAATTTAAAATTCCGTTATGCTATTGATGCACGTAGTTAATTGTTTACCCTGTGCAATGTTGATCAACTAAAAGTGATTAGGTTTCCATTAGTGTATATGTAACAGAATTCTTTTGTTAAAAACCAATTGTGTCATTAGTGCATAAGATTTAACCCCCCCTGCGAGACCTTTCCCGTTTCTTTCTAACCATAACAAATGCGTTATCGAATGTCATACTTGATGCATATTCGCTTTATTTGTTATCTTGTATGGTGTACTGTTCTTTTGTATTAAATATGTGGATGTATGTATGTATGTTTGCGCTCGCATAGAGAACGATCCGGTCGAAGAGCCCGAGGAATTCGCAGGAGAAGCCCCTGAGCAGCAGTCGTTTGGTGGAGGCAAGTGTCCTTTGACCTATCTATGTCCTATTCATTCTTTAATTCACCTCCCGCTTTACACATTTATACCTAAGGATTGACTAGCTTTTGTTATCCATGTCCTTGTTTACCTATTTGGGTCGGATTATTACTACTTAGTCTGATGCTATTGCTCAACTCTAATCAATGAACATGATGTGATTATCTATGATACGCTGTTTTCCCGCTCTTCTTTATGATTATACTTGTGGTTTTCAAGGGGACTCGAGCGGTTTCTCGAGTGCCTCTCCGTAAGGACCTGTTCTATGGATGACCGCCCGGGAAAACAGTGCAACCATGAGGGTGGAATGGGGTGCCCTTAGCTGAATAATTAGAGGATCCGGGGTGTAGTTCACTTAGCCGTCGTGCCGTCAATGGGGCTCGGTGTATGCGGCTCGCTCTGCCAAGTTTGGGTTCGCCCCTTGGGGAGGAGTGCGGTGCATTTAGGAAACCTAACGGGTGGCTACAGCCCCGGGGAATCTTTGTAAAGGCTTCGTAGTGATGCCCTGCTGGATCACCTTGGTAGTGATCAATGGAGAGTCATGATCTCCGGGCAGAATGGGAATCACGGCTTGTGGGTAAAGTGCACAACCTCTGCAGAGTGTTATGAAACTGATATATCAGCCGTGCTCGCGGTTATGAGCGGCCAAGGGAGCTCCAATGATTAGTGGTACTTGATCAGAGATATTGTGGTACAGGTGGTTATGAGACTGTTGAATCTGGTTATGATTATGGTGCTGGTAAGTGGTATTCTTTCCGTTTGGAAAGGATACATTGGGCTAATAACTTGGGTTAATGTTAAAACCTGGCTTTCTACTAGTAAGTAATAACCTGACCAACTAAAAGCAACTGCTTGACTTATCCCCACATAAAGCTAGTCCACTACAGCCAAACAGGATACTTGCTGAGTATGTTGATGTGTACTCACCCTTGCTCTACACACCAAACCCCCCCCCAGGTTGTCAGCATTGCAACCACTGCTCAGGCGAAGATGAAGCTGTGGAAGGAGACTTCCAGGAGTTCCAAGATTACGACGAGTTCTAGGTGTGGGTTAGCGGCAACCCCCAGTCGGCTGCCTGTGAAGGCCGCGTTATCTACGTTTCTTTTCCGCACTTTGATTTATTGTAAGAACTATATGGACGTCTCAGACGTATGATGTAATCGACTATTATTTCCCCTTTTAATACTATTTTGAGCACTGTGTGATGATGTCCATATTATGTAACTGCTGTGTACGTGAATAACTGATCCTGGCACGTACATGGTTCGCATTCGGTTTGCCTTCTAAAAACCGGGTGTGACATCATCGTACTCTTGGAACTCCTGGAGTCCTCCTCCATGACTTCTTCTTCACCTAAGCAGTGGTTGCAATGCGGAGAACCTGGGGGGGGGGGGGGGGTTTGGTGTGTAAAGCAAGGGTGAGTACACATCAACATACTCAGCAATATGTCCCATTTGGCTGTAGTGGACTAGCTTTATGTGGGGTTAAGTCAAGCAGTTGCTTTTAGTTGGTCAGGTTATTATTACTAGTAAAAAGCCAGGTTTTAGCATTAACCCAAGTTATTAACCCAAAGTACCCTTTCCGAACGGAAAGAATACCACTTACTATTACCATAAACATAATCATAACCATCATCCTCGTCACCACCTGTAAACCAAACATCTCTGATCAAAGTATCTCTAATCAATGGAGCTCCCTTGGCCGCTCATAACCGCGAGTACGGCTGATATATCAGTTTCATAACACTCTACAGAGGTTGTGCACTTTACCCACAAGCCGTGATTCCCTTTTGCCTTGGGCTGATCAAACCCTTAAACACTACCAAGGTGAACAGGCAGGGTTTCACTACGTAGCGTTTACAAAGATTCCCTGAGGCTGTAGCCACCCGTTAGGTTTCCTAAATGTATCGCACTCCTCCCCAAGGGGCAAACCACCCTTGGCAGAGCGAGCCACATACATCGAGCCCCATTAACGGCACGACGGAGAAGCGAACTACACCCCAGTTCCTCTAATTAATCAGCTAAGGGCGTCCCATTCCACCCTCATGGTTGCACTGTTTTCTCGGGCGATCATCCAACGAACCAGTCCTTACGGAGAGGCACTCGAGAAACAGTTCGAGTCCCCTTAAATGTCACAGTACCATAATCAAAAGGGAAACATCGTATCAAGATAATCTCATCATGTTCATTGATTAATGTGAAGCACTAGCATATAGCTAAACCAGAATAACCCAACCAAAATAGGTAAACAAGGACAAGATAAACAAAAGCTAGTCAATCCTTAGATATAACTGTGTAAATGTGGGGAGTGAATTATAAGAATGAGTAGGACATAGATGGGTCAAGGGACACTTGCCTTCACCAACCAGCAGTTGCTCAGGGTCTTCACCTACAACTCCTTCGGACTCCACCGACTAACCGTTATTTATACGAGTTCAAACATACATTCCACAAATTTAATACAAAAGAATAGTACACCATACAATAGAATGTAATAAATAAACAGACGCTCGACGCAGGGCTTACAACTACGACTAAGCGAGAAAGAGGGAATAATGGTCGAGGCTACGGTCGAAGAGCGATTACGTTACGCAATTATAAATCAAAGTACTCGTCTAAACAGAATAATATTAATTTGGCCATCGCGTTATGCATAGGATAAAGTCATGTTCCATATTTAATCATTATAAATAGATCAAAGTAAATTTAAAGGGATTTTCGCGCAGCGAAACAGGCGACACAACCCTTAGACTGAATTAAGAATAAAACGACTCGTCGCGCGATGGAGTGCGCCACGAGACACTTGAATTAATTATGAAAATAACGTCAAGTATCGCGTGACGAAGCGCACGACTGTATACGTCATCCAAATTAAATTTAAAACGAAACATCGCGCGACTGGACGCGCGACGCCACACATTAAATAATCTGAAATTAAAATGGATCGTCGCACGACGAAGCGCATGACGCAGCACATGAATAAAGGCGAATTTAAAATGAATCGTCGCGTGGCGAAGCGCGCGACATAGTACATCGACTAAACCAAATTTAAAATTGAATAAACCAAAAGTTAAACATCGCGCAAATACGGTCACGCGCGCGGGAATGCGCGGCGCGCGCCGGAGGAGGGCACGGCCGCTGGGGCGCAAGCCGCCGGGGACGCGGGGCCGGGCGAGGGCGCGGGGGCTGCGGGACGGGGCCGCCGCCGCGGTGCGAGGGCGCGGGGGCACGGGGCTACCAAGCCGCTGGGGCGCGGGCGCGCAGGGCCGCCGGGCGCGAGGCCACCAGGGGCGCGCAGGGGGCGCGCGCGGAGGAAAGAAGGAAGGGGAGGGGGAGGGAGAGAGAGGGAGAGGGGAGGGGAGCTTACCTCGGGGTCCAAATCCGGCAATCACCGTCTCCAAAACCTAGGGCACAACGGGGAAGAGAGAGAGGTGGAGGAGAGGAAGTTGCTGCGCGGGAAAAATTGAATGAGGGGAAGGGAGAGAAGGGAGGGGGGCGCGCGCATGGGGAGGGGCATGGCGCCAGGGGCGCGCGGGCTAGGGCCAGGCCGGACCAGGTTGGGCCACACTGCGGGACATAACCCACGACACGCACAACCACAGATCGGAATCCAATCGTGAAACGAAATCCGAAACGAGACTAAGCAAACACACGATTAAACACGACATCAGACAAAAGAAATATGATTCAGCATGATGCAACACTCATGTCAACTTAGGTTTTTGTTCATAGGCAATACGGACACCAGTCGCTATACTGCTTTGAAATTGGGAAGAAGGAGCGAAACAGAAGAGAAAAGAGAGTAACGCCTGAATTTAGTGAGTAAGAAAAGAAGAAAAAATTCTACCCCCAAATTCAGGGCGTTATAGACCTATCCCCCTTAAAAGAATCTTGCCCTCGAGATTCAAGGTTGGCCAGCAAAGAGTTGAGGATACTTGGCCATCAGATCATCTTCACATTCTGACTTTGCACATTCTGATAGTTTTCCTCGGGGTGACTCTATCTGCAGTCTCGAGAATCTGCACTGGCTTCTCTATGTAGGTCAAGTCCTCCTGGACTTCCAGATCTTCCACTGGCAACTGCTCTTCTGGCACACACAGACACTTCTTCAACTGAGACACATGAAAGACATCATGCACCGCTAACAAACCTTCTGGCAGACTAAGCTGATAGGCCACTTCTCCACGCTTTGTGAGAATCTGATACAGACCAACATACCGAGGCGCTAGCTTGCCTCTGACTCCGAATCTTCTAACTCATCTGATAGGCGATACTTTCAAGTAGACAAAATCTCTGACTTCAAAACTCAGTTCTCTCCTTCTTGTGTCTGTGTAGCTTCGCTGCCTTGATTGCACTATCTTTAGATTCTCCTGAACCTTCTTGATGTTCTCCTCAGCTTCAAGTAAAATGTCTGGCCCAAACACTCGCTTTTCTCCAGGCTAATCCCATTGCAATAGAGTTCTACAACTCCTTCCATAAAGCGCCTGGAATGGTGACATCTTCAAGCTGGCCTGGTAACTGTTGTTATAGGAGAATTCTGCATAAGGTAATCTCATGTCCCATCCGGTCTGATCTTGCAGCACATAGGATCTCAACATATCTTCGAGGATTTGATTAGTTCTTTCAGTCTGATCGTCTATCTGCGGATGGTAAGATGAACTGAAATTCAGATGTGTACCCAAGGCTTCATGCAACTGCTGCCAGAAATGAGAGGTGAACTGTGTTCCTCTGTCTGACACTATCTTCTTTGGCACACCATGAAGAAAAACGATCCAGGACATGTACAACTCTGCCAATATTGCACTGCTGTAGCTAGTCTTGACAGGTATGAAGTGGGCTGACTTGGTTAAGCGGTCCACCACTACCCAAATGGAATCGTAGCCGGCTCGAGTGCGAGGCAATCCGACTATGAAGTCCATCCCGATTTCATCCCATTTCCTCTGAGGAATCTGCAATGGCTGCAACAATCCAGCTAGCTTCTGATGCTCTGCATTGACCCTCTAACAACTATCACATATGGCCACACGCTCTGCGATCTCCCTTTTCATTCCGTACCACCAGAATTTCCTCTTCAGATCCTGATACATCTTCTCACTTCCAGGGTGTATAGAATAAGCTGTCTCATGGGCTTCCTTGAGGATCAACTCCCGAATGGACTGAACATTGGGAACACACAAGCGGTCCTTGAACCATATCACAACTTATGCATCCTCTCGAAAATCTTTGCCTCTTCCTTCTAGAATCAGTTGCCGGATTTCACTGATCTTATCATCATTCTTCTGTGCTTCTTTGATCTCTCGCTCTAAGGTGGGTTCTAACTCAACTGTTACTCCTTGCATGCTATTCAGAAATCCGAGGCTCAACCTGTCAAACTCTTTGGCCAACTCATAAGGCATCGGATGAGCGACCATCATATTGACTTGACTTTTCCTGCTCAAAGCATCTGCTACCACGTTCGCTTTGCCTGAATGGTAATGAATCTCCAATTCATAGTCTTTGATCAACTCTAATAATCTTCGTTGCCTCATATTTAGCTTCGACTGAGTAAATATGTACTTCAGACTCTTGTGGTCTGTGTAGACATCACATTTCTGCCCATACAGATAGTGCCTCCATGTCTTCAGTGCATGAACCACTACTGCCAATTCTAGGTCATGGATTGGATAATTCTTCTCATGAACCTTCAGCTGTCGGGAAAAGTAAGCTACAACTCTTCCCTCTTGCATCAACACGCATCCCAAACCAGTGTAACAAGCTTCGCAATACACCGAGAATGGCTTGCGCACATCAGGCAAGACTAAGACTAGCGCTGTAGTCAGTTTCTCTTTCAGCGCTTCAAAGGCTTCTTGGCATTTCTGGGTCCACTTGAACTCTACTTTGTTGGCTAGCAAAGCTGTTATCGGTTTTGCAATCTTCGAAAACCCTTCAATGAATCATCAATAATATCCGGCCATTCCAATGAAGCTATTGATTCCTCAGGCATCTGTTGGTGCTTTCCAGTTCAGAATGTCTGCCACTTTCTTCGGATCCATAGCCAATACGTCTTTGTTTATTATGTGACCCAAGAATAGGACTTCATTGATCCAGAACTCGCACTTACTCAACTTTGCATACAGCCGGTGCTCTCGCAATCTCTGCAATACAATCTTCAAATGATCCACATGCTCCTCCTCACTTTGAGAATATATAAGAATGTCATCAATGAATACCACCAGAAACTTGTCAAGATAATCCATGAATACACTGTTCATCAGATTCATGAAGAAGGCTGGTGCATTTGTTAGACCAAAAGACATAACAGTGAACTCATACAACCCATACTTGGTAATGAATGACGTCTTCGGGATGTCTGAAGGTCGAATCCTGAGCTGGTGATAACCTGACCTCAGATCTATCTTTGAAAACACGCTGGCTCCTCTCAGCTGGTCGAACAGATCTTCTATTCTAGGCAATGGGTACTTGTTCTTAATTGTGACCTCATTCAGAGCTCGATAATCGATACACATCCTCCTAGTTCCATCTTTCTTCTACACGAACAGGACATGGGCGGCCCAAGGCGAGGTGCTTGGCCTTATGTAACCTTTCTCTGACAGCTCATCAATCTGCTTCTTGAGTTCCACTAACTCTGGTCCAGATACCCTGTAGGCTCTTTTAGAAATGGGGGCGGTGCCAAGAAGAAGCTCTATGGCAAACTCAACTTTCCGCTCAGGTGGCATACCTAGTAAATCCTTCAGGAACACATTCGGAAACTCTGACACAACCTTGATAGTCTCGAGTGGATCTGCCTCCTTGCTATCAATAGCCATATGATGACAACCTCCTTTCCTTGGCTCAGGTGAGACTAACTCAGCTACCACTTCTTCTCCTAGAGGGGACACCAACTTAATTATCCTCTTATCACAGCTGATAATTGCTTGGTACTTATCTAGCCAATTCATCCCTAGGATGACATCTATTCCCTGAGTACCCATTACTATGAGATTAGCGGGAAACGCTATCCCCCTTATTTCCACACTTACATTCAAGCAAATGCTATCGGCTCGAATTCTACCACCGGTTGAGTCAATTTAAATGGGTGTTGACATGGTAGTGATTGGAAGATTATGTGCTTCTACCCATGATGCAGTAATAAATGAATGTGTTGCTCTAGTATCAAATGACACTTCTGTAATATGGGAGTCGGCTGGAAACATACCTACTATCATGCCGGGTGTTTCCTGAACTGCTTCAGCTTCCAAGTGGTTCAGTCTCCCATGGTTGTAGCGCGTCTAGACACGGTTGCCTGCTCCTGGCTAGGACACATTCTGCTTTGCTGAGGCACTAGAGCCTAAATGCTACTGGGCTGCCTTCTTGGGACATTGCATCACCCAATGGCCTTGCTCTCCACAATGGAAACATGCTCTGCTTCCGCCTTGAACTGGGGCTGCTTGACTGCTCTGGTTGGTTGCTGGGGCGGGGAGGCGAGCTGCCTGCTAATTCTGCCTCTAGAACTAACTTCCTCCTAATTGATTGTTCTGGCGATTCTACTGCTGATGCTAAGGGTACTACCTCTGAAACTTCTGCTGAGGCGGACGTTGATTCTGCTTGAACTGCTGAGGTGAGTTGCCTAAGAAACGGGGGCGATTGCTGCTTCGAGGCTGAGGTCCACCAATATGTCATGATCGCTCTATCGATGAGGTGCTGGAATGTGGGGAAGGTATGATTCATCAGTTGATAGTGCATGGGATCGACTATGCCTCTAAAGAAACGATACTGTCTCTTGGCATCCGTGTTGACATCTTCAGGAGCATAGCGAGACAGATGCAGGAACCTGTCTCGGTACTCACTGACAGACATAGGCCCTTGCTTGAGCGCTAGGAACTCCTCCTTCTTCACTGTCATCAGACCTGCTAGAACATGATACTGACAGAAATTGTCTCTAAATTCCTCCTAAGTGATGATGTCGGGGTTGGTGTGGGTGGCGAGATAGGACTCCCACCAAGACTGAGCTGCTCCTCTCAATAGATGGGGACCATACAGAACTTTCTCCCTGTCGTCGCACTGAGTGGTGTGCAACTCCCGCTCCACAGTACACAGGCAATCTTCAGCATCCAGGGGGTCAGAAGAGTGAGCGAACATTGGGGGATGACCTCTCATGAATTCAGCACGCTTATCTCTGGGCATCTGAGGCATCTAAGGCTGAGGTGGGAGCTGATGCTGCTGCTGCTGCATAGCGGCCAGAGTCTGACCAATGGCTTGAACTGCCTGAGTCTACATCAAGAACATCTGATCTATCATCATCGGGGGCAGGGGTGGCGGCAGCTGCTAGGTTGCCTCATCCTGCGATGCTGGCTGCTCCTGCTGAGTATGACTTCCTCCTTTACGCCTGTTGTCTGACATCTGCAGAATGCAATCACACATCAGAACTGATCTTGCAAACTTGCAGCATAAGAAAAGAGTATAGAATTCTTCCATAATACTGAGCAGATGGACATCTTCACTGATTACCAATGCATGCAAACACAGCTTCTCAGATAAAGAGGGCTTCCCAACTAGATAACTAACTTTATTAATATTAACATGTAGACCAAAGTGCAGGGGATACCCACACTCTGGCGACAATCATTACAAAGATCCAAATCCTTCATTGTTCATCATGACAAACATAAAATCACAGGATAAGCAAACTACCCTGTCTAACTAAGACTAACAAAGAGTACGACTAATGCTAAGACTATAACTTCTATTTTTAAGCATTAATTACAACATCCGACGCTGACGATCTATGGTTCTAAATTTATCCTGGTCCTGCAGTCGAGGTTACCATAAGCATGGTGTCCACGCTGAGGTGAGCGGTATGGGTGCTGAGTCCCGACGGGGGCGGGGGAGCCATCCTCTAGGTGACGACACTCCGCGCGCTCAGCCATAGCTGGGCAACCTCAGCACGAGCCCTACTCAGCTCATCTAAAGCGTGATCCAGCTCCGTGTTTAGCACGACGGCTAGGTTGACTGTGCTGCTCAACCTATGATTGTCCTCACCGACAGGTGAGACAACCACGCCTCCTGTGCTGCCCGATGGACGGCGGGGGTAATACCTTAGGTTAAGACCATTGGCCACCCCACCGAGCACTGAACAGTAGTGCGAAAGCGCACATCGTGCAGCATCTTGCATGGCCGCCTCAGCTGAGTCCCGCTCAGAGATAGAATAGTGCTTTGAGCAAACCTCCGCACCCCAAAGACTGTTCTCCGGACGGCGCACCAAGCAAGTCACCTCCCAGCGGTCCGAGTAAACCCCACGACTGTGGTGGAAGACAACACAGCGATACTCGATAGACCAGGTACGCCGGTCAAGTGCCTGACATAGCAAGGTGTCGAGCGCATCCTGAAAGTGACACCCGCGAGCGGCGTCACGAGTGATGGGTCGAGCAACACATCCCTCCGGCTCCTGCTCCTCTGAAAGGTCGATGCTATGGCTCGAGCTGCTGTCGTCATCTCCATCATCTGGGTCTCCTCTAGCAGCTACTTCAGCGACTGGGGCGCTTAGTGGTGGTGCAGGGGGCGCCTCTAGCGGGGTCACAGGAGATCAGCTCCTCACAGACTCTATCTCCTACTGAAGCGAGGAAGAAGAGCCCTGCTGCTCTAACTCCTGTCGCCGACGCTCCTGCTCCTCTTGCAGCCGGTGGTGCAACCTCTCCAATTGGCTAGACTGACCAGCCACCGGACGGCGAAGCGGACGCTCCGCGAGACGAGAAGGCAAGAAAGGAATGACTGACTTCCGTGCGGTGTGTCTAAGAAGAGCCATCTACAAAAGACATCATAATCATAAGAGTGAGAAAAGAGCTAATATGACCAGCAAGTAAACCGTAAAAATTAGGAATTGGAATAAAACAAAATTTTCAGCATGGTATAATATATATAGTAGAACATAGGCTTGGTCGATATGACCAACTTTTGAAGCGATACCAAAGTCAAGGTGATAATAGGGGTCTATAATCCTTAGAACGACCATTCTACTCTAGGTTAGCAGTCCTACAGTCAACTCGGCTCTGATACCACCTATGTCACACCCGGTTTTAGAAGGCAAACTGAATGCGAACCATGTACGTGCCAGGATCAGCAATTCACGTACACATCAGTTACATAACTGGACATCATCACACAGTGCTTAATTAATAGTATAAAAGAAGGTAAAAGTCGATTACATCATGATGTCCGAGACATCCACATAGTCTTTAACAATTATCAAAGTGCGGAAAAGAAACGTAGATACACACAGCCTTCACAGGCAGCCGACTGGGGGTTTGCCGCTAACCCACGCCTAGAACTCATCGTACTCTTAGAACTCCTGGAAGTCCTCCTCCACGACTTCTTCTTCACCTGAGCAGTGGTTGCAACGTGGATAACCTGGGGGGTTTAGTGTGTAAAGCATGTGACAGAACCTCCCAAGTCATTAGGCCCACCTACAGTTGTCCTTGTCCAACGGACCTCAGACAACCCTGCAGGTGCACCTGATCACTTGACAAGTTCGTGAGAGCACCTAGAGGGGGGGGGGTGAATAGGTGATCCTGTAAAAACTTGAAACTTAATCCAACAAAACTTGATTAGGTGTTAGCACAATAAGGCCAAGTGGCTAGAGAGAAGTTCTCTTGAGAGACCCAATAGAAACAGTAAGGACAAGCACAAGAGACACGAGGATTTATCCCGTGGTTCGGCCAAGTACAAAACTTGCCTACTCCATGTTGTGGCGTCCCAACGGACGAGAGTTGCACTCAACTCCTCTCAAGTGATCCAATGATCAACTTGAATACCACGGTGTTCTTCTTTACTTTACTCTTTCCTGTTTGCGAGGAATCTCCACAACTTGGAGTCTCTCGCCCTTACAATAAGAATCTCAATGAAGCACAAAAGTAAGGGAGGGAAGCAACACACTCAAATCCACAGCAAATACGCACACACAAGATCAAGACTTGAGCTCAAGACAATCTCGAGGTTCTCACTAGAACGGAGCTCAAATCACTAAGAATGTCGAACAAGTGCGCAAAAATGAAGTGTGAGTGATCAACAATGCTCAAGGAATGCTTGGTTTCTTCCTCCATGCACCTAGGGGTCCCTTTTATAGCCCCAAGGCAGCTAGGAGCCGTTGAGAGCATTCCAGGAAGGCAATTCTTGCCTTCTGTCGCCTGGCGCACCGGACTGTCCAGTGCACCACCGGACACTATCCGGTGCAGATCTCTTTCCTTATTTGGTGAAGCCGACCGTTGGCGCTTTGGAGCCGTTGGCGCACCGGACACTGTCCGGTGCACCCCGGACAGTCCGGTGCCCCATCCGACCGTTGGCACTTGCCACGCGTCGCGCGCAGATTCTGCGGCCGACCGTTGGCCCGACTGACTGTTGACTCACCGGACAGTCCGGTGCACCACCGGACAGTCCGGTGCACCACCGGACAGTCCGATGATTTATAGCCGTACGCCGCCGTCGAAGTCCTGAGAGCAACCAGTTCGCCAGAGCCAACCTGGCACACCGGACACTGTCCGGTGCACCCAGACTGAGCTGACTTTGGCTGAACAAAGCCATCTTTAATTCCAACTTGATTTTTTCTGTTTCCAGCACTTAGACATAATACATTAGTCTCCAAAACAATATACTAAGTCTTAGAAACATACCTTTATACTTGATTTGTACTTTGTCCACCATTTAACACTTAGGCACTTGTGTTGGACACTAAATCACCAAAATACTTAGAAATGGCCCAAGGGCACATTTCCCTTTCAATCTCCCCCTTTTTGGTGATTTATGCCAACACAACACAAAGCAAGTAGAACAAGTGCAAAATCAATTCAAATAAGAACTCAAGATTATTTTGATTCAACTTTGGCATATATGGATCATTCTTTGCCACCACTTGGTTTGTTTTTGCAAATCAACTCAATTCCCTATCTCTAAGTCAAACACACTTGTTGAGACATAAAGAGAGTTGTTCCAAGAGAAATTGATCAAAGATTTCGAAAACTCCCCCTTTTTCCCATAATCAACCATTCTCCCTACAAGAGGCCAACTTTTGACAATAAGAGACAAGCAAGAGTATTTTGACAAACAAAAACTCTAACTCTACTTTTTCAAAATTCTCAAGTGCTAGCTGATCCATTTCTTGCTTTGGCCTTATTTTCTCCCGCTTTGGCATCAAGCACCAAAATGGGATCAATCTTGGCCCTTAAACCTCATTGCTCACCAAAATCTTCAAATAAGAGTACAAAGGCAATAAGAATATGGAGATGAACTTGGAGTGAGTTACCCTCTCATCGCAGTGCAGTGGAAGTCTTGCATGGTCCAAGTTCACTTTTCCCTTTCAATCCACCTTTGAGACTAAATCAAGTAAACTCAAGCACACAGTTAGTCTCAAAGGGTCAAGTTGTAGCATGCCTCCCCCTAAATAAGTGCATCACTGTCAAATGGACTTGTGAGGTTCGGGGATCATGAGTACAACTTGAGCACCATAAATAAACAACAAAATGCATAAGGGAACATGATCAAAGCATAAGACACATGTATGCTACACATCAATCCAAGTTCCTCGAATCTAAGACATTTAGCTCACTACGTAGCCTCCAAAAGGTCTTCTCATCTAGAGGCTTGGTAAAGATATCAGCTAGCTGGTTCTCGGTGCTAACATGAAACACTTCGATATCCCCCTTTTGCTGGTGGTCTCTCAAAAAGTGATGCCGGATGTCTATGTGCTTTGTGCGGCTGTGTTCAACAGGATTATTCGCTATGCAGATAGCACTCTCATTATCACATAGGAGTGGGACTTTGCTCAGATTGTAACCAAAGTCCCTGAGGGTTTGCCTCATCCAAAGTAGTTGCGCGCAACACTGTCCTGCGGCAACATACTCGGTCTCAGCGGTGGATAGGGCAACGGAGGTTTGTTTCTTAGAACTCCATGACACCAGGGACCTTCCTAAGAATTGGCACGTCCCCGATGTACTCTTCCTATCGACCTTACATCCAGCATAGTCAGAGTCTGAATATCCAATCAAGTCAAAGGTAGACCCCTTTGGATACCAGATCCCGAAGCAAGGCGTAGCGACTAAATATCTAAGAATTCGCTTCACAGCCACTAAGTGACACTCCCTTGGATTGGATTGAAATCTAGCACACATGCATACGCTAAGCATAATATCCGGTCTACTAGCACATAAATAAAGTAAAGACCCTACCATAGACCGGTATGCCTTTTGATCAACGGACTTACCTCCTTTGTTGAGGTCGGTGTGTCCGTCGGTTCCCATTGGAGTCTTTGCGGGCTTGGTGTCCTTCATCCCAAACCGCTTGATCAAGTCTTGCGTGTACTTCGTTTGGGAGATGAAGGTCCCATCCTTGAGTTGCCTCACTTGGAACCCAAGGAAATAGCTTAGCTCACCCATCATCGACATCTCAAACTTTTGAGTCATCACCCTGCTAAACTCTTCACAAGACTTTTGGTTAGTAGAACCAAATATTATGTCATCGACATAAATTTGGCACACAAAAAGATCACCATCACAAGTCTTAGTAAAAAGAGTTGGATCAGCTTTCCCAACCTTGAAGGCATTAGCAATTAAAAAGTCTCTAAGGCATTCATACCATGCTCTTGGGGCTTGCTTAAGTCCATAGAGCGCCTTAGAGAGCTTACACACGTGGTCGGGGTACTGTTCATCCTCGAAGCTAGGGGGTTGCTCCACGTACACCTCCTCCTTGATTGGCCCATTGAGGAAAGCGCTCTTCACATCCATTTGGAACAACCTGAAGGAATGGTGAGTAGCATAGGCTAACAATATGCGAATTGACTCTAGCCTAGCCACAGGAGCAAAAGTCTCCTCAAAGTCCAAACCTGTGACTTGGGCATAACCTTTTGCCACAAGTCATGCCTTGTTCCTTGTCACCACCCCGTGCTCGTCTTGTTTGTTGCGGAACACCCACTTGGTTCCCACAACATTTTGCTTGGGACGAGGCACCAGTGTCCAAACTTCATTTCTCTTGAAGTTGTTGAGCTCCTCTTGCATGGCCAACACCCAGTACGGATCTAGCAAGGCCTCTTCTACCCTGAAAGGCTCAATAGAAGAGACAAAAGAGTAATGCTCACAAAAATTGACTAATCTAGAGTGAGTAGTTACTCCCTTGCTTATGTCACCCAATATTTGGTCGACGGGATGATTCCTTTGAATCGTCGCTCGAACTTGGGTTGGAGGTGCCGGTTGCGCTTCTTCCTCTCTCACATGAACATCTTGTGCTCCCTCTTGATCACATGCCTCTTCTTGATGAACCTGTTCATCGTCTTGAGTTGGGGGATGCACCATTGTTGAGGAAGAGGGTTAATCTTGCTCCGTTTGTTCTAGTGGCCTCACATCTCCAATCGCCATGGTGCGCATTGCGGCCGTTGGAATGTCTTCTTCATCTACATCATCAAGATCAACAGCTTGCTCTCTTGGAGAGCCATTAGTCTCATCAAATACAACGTCGCTAGAGACTTCAACCAACCCTGATGATTTGTTGAAGACCCTATACGCCTTTGTATTTGAGTCATAACCTAACAAAAACCTTTCTACGGCTTTGGGAGCAAATTTGGAATTCCTACCCTTCTTCACTAGAATGTAGCATTTACTCCCAAAAACTCGGAAATACAAAACATTGGGTTTGTTACCGGTTAGTAGCTCATACGAAGTCTTCTTGAGGAGGCGATGAAGGTAGACCCGGTTGATGGCGTGGCAAGCCGTGTTCACGGCTTCCGACCAAAAGCGCTCGGGGGTCTTGAACTCTCCAAGCATCGTCCTCGCCATGTCTATAAGCGTCCTGTTCTTCTTCTCTACCACACCATTTTGCTGTGGTGTGTAGGGAGCGGAGAACTCATGCTTGATTCCTTCCTCCTCAAGATACTCCTCCACTTGAAGGTTCTCAAACTCGTTTTGAGCTCTCCTTAGGAAGCGCTTGAGGGTCCCTTGGGTTTCAGATTTATCCTGCAAAAAGAATACCTAAGTGAAGCGAGAAAAATCATCAACTATAACAAGACCATACTTACTTCCTCCTATTCTTAGATAGGCGACGGGTCCGAAGAGGTCCATATGAAGTAACTCCAAGGGTCTTGATGTTGTCATCACATTTTTGGCATGATGAGAGCTTCCCACCTGTTTCCCTGCTTGACAAGCTGCATAAGGTCTATCTTTTTCGAAAGTAACATTAGTTAGACCTATTACGTGTTCTCCCTTTAGAAGCTTGTGAAGGTTCTTCATCCCCACATGTGCTAAGCGGCGATGCCACAGCCAGCCCATGCTAGTGTTAGCAATTAAGCATGCATCTAGACTGGCCTCCTCTTTTGCAAAATCAACTAAATAGAGTTTGTCGTCTAATACACCCTTAAAAGCTAATGAACTATCACTTCTTCTAAAGACAGACACATCTACATTTGTGAATAGACAATTATATCCCATATTACATAATTGACTTACGGATAACAAATTATATCCAAGTGACTCTACTAAGAATACATTAGAAATAGAGTGCTCATTTGAGATTGCAATCTTGCCTAAGCCTTTAACCTTGCCTTGATTCCCGTCACCAAATATGATTGAATCTTGGGAATCTTTATTCTTGACGTAGGAGGTGAACATCTTCTTCTCCCCTGTCATGTGGTTTGTGCATCCGCTGTCGATAATCCAGCTTGATCCCCTAGATGCATAAACATGCAAGGCAAATTTAGGCTTGGGTCTTAGGTACCCAACTCTTGTTGGGTCCTACAAGGTTAGTGACAATATCCTTAGGGACCCAAATGCAAGTTTTATCTCCCTTGCATTTTGCCCCTAGTTTCCTAGCAATCACTTTCCTATCCTTTCTACATATCGCAAATGAAGCATTGCAAGCTTGATAAATTGTAGATGGTTCATTTATTATCTTCCTAGAAACATGAACAACATTTCTTCTAGGCATGTGATTAATAACATTTCTCCTAGCTAAATTTCTATCATGCATAATAGAAGAACTAGAAGCAACCATGGCATGAGCATCATAACTTCTATAACTATTTCTAGAATGTCTCCTATCATGATACATGAAGGCATGGTTCTTTTGAGCACTTCTAGCCATAGGGGCCTTCCCTTTCTCCTTGGTGGAGATGGAAGCCTTATGGCTTGTTAAGTTCTTGACTTCCCTCTTGAAGCCAAGACCATCCTTAATTGAGGGGTGTCTACCAATCGTGTAGGCATCCCTTGCAAATTTTAGCTTGTCAAATTCACTCTTGCTAGTCTTAAGTTGGGCATTAAGACTAGCCACTTCATCATTTAATTTAGAAATGCAAACTAGGTGTTCACTACAAGCATTAACATTAAAATCTTTGCACTATTGTGTCGGGGACCATAATTAGGGGTACCCTCAAGGCTCCTAATTCTCAGCTGGTAACCCCCATCAGCATAAAGCCGCAAAGGCCTGATGGGTGCGATTAAGTCAGGGATCAGTCCATTCGAGGGACTCGATCACGCCTCACCCGAGCCTAGCCTCGGACAAGGGCAGCCGACCCCGGAGGATTTCCGTCTCGCCCGAGGCCCCCCTCCAGCGGCGAATATATTTCCGGCTCGCCCGAGGCCCTGTCTTCGCCAAGAAGCAACCCTGACCAAATCGCCGCACCGACCGAGCAAATCGCAGGAGCATTTAATGCAAAGGTGGCCTAACACCTTTATCCTGACGCGCGCCCCCCAGCCGGCAGAGCCGAAGTGACCGCCGTCACTTCGCCGCTCCACTGACCGGCCTGACAGAAGGACAGCGCCGCCTGCGCCACTCCGACTGCGGTGCCACTTGACAGAGTGAGACTGACAGGCAGTCAGGCCCGGCCGAAGGCACCATAGGAAGCTCTGCTCCGCCCGACCCAGGGCTCGGACTCAGGCTAAGCCCCGGAAGACGGCGAACTCCGCTCCGCCCGACCCAGGGCTCGGACTCGGGCTAAGTCCCGGAAGACGACGAACTCCGCTCCGCCCGACCCAGGGCTCGGACTCGGGCTAAGCCCCGGAAGACGGCGAACTCCGCTCCGCCCGACCCAGGGCTCGGACTCGGGCTAAGTCCCGGAAGACGGCGAACTCCGCTCCGCCCGACCCAGGGCTCGGACTCGGGCTAAGTCCCGGAAGACAGCGAACTCCGCTCCGCCCAACCCAGGGCTCGGACTCGGGCTAAGTCCCGGAAGGCGACGAACTCCGCTCCACCCGACCCAGGGCTCGGACTCGGGCTCAGCCCCAGAAGACGACGAACTCCGCTCCGCCCGACCCCAGGGCTCGGACTCCGCCCTGGCCTCAGCCGACGGTCTCCGGCTCGCCTGAACCAGGGGCTCGGACTCGACCTCGACCACGGAAGACAGACTCGACCTCGACCTCGGAGGAGCTTCCACATCACCCAACCTAGGGCGCAGACCAGCCACATCAATAGGAAGCGCCATCATCACCCTACCCCGAGCTGACTCGGGCCACGGGGAACAAGACCGGCGTCCCATCTGGCTCGCTCCACCAGATGGGCAATGATGGCGCCCCGCATATTCTGTGACGACGGTGGCTCTCAGCCCCCTTACGGAAGCAAGAGGACGTCAGCAAGGACCCGACAGCTGTCCCTCCGCCAGGCTCCAGCACTCCTCCGACGGCCACGACATCACACCAGCTGGGTGCCAAAATCTCTTCGGCTGCCACGACGACATGTACTTAGGGCGCTAGCTCTCCTCCGCTAGACACGTAGCACTCTGCTATACCCCCCATTGTACACCTGAATCCTCTCCTTACGCCTATAAAAGGAAGGACCAGGGCCCTCTTAGAGAGGGTTGGCCGCGCAGGGACGAGGACGAGACAGGCGCTCGCTTGAAGCCGCTCGTTCCCTCTCCCGCGTGGACGCTTGTAACCCCCTACTGCAAGCGCACCCGACCAGGGCGCGGGACAAACACGAAGGCCTCGGGATTCCCACCTCTCTCACGCTGGTCTCCGGCCGCCTCGCTTTCCCCCCTTCGCGCTCGCCCTCGCGCTCGACCCATCTGGGCTGGGGCACGCGGCGACATTCACTCGTCGGCTCAGGGACCCCCCGGTCTCGAAACGCCGACAGTTGGCGCGCCAGGTAGGGGCGTGCTGCGTGTTGACGAACAGCTTCCCGTCAAGCTCTAGATGGGCAGTCTCCAGCGACCTCTCCAACCCCGGACGGTGCTCCGTTTTGGGAGTCTCGAGTTCATGCCCCTCGACGGCAGCTACGACATGATACTCATTCCACCGCCCGGCGGCAGCGGCAACGGCGACCGACAGCCCGCCCACCGGCGGCGGAATCGACGACGTCTTCCCCGCGTGGTGGAAGAACAACCTTCGAGCTCATCCCGCCCTCTTCCTCGCCGACGAAGGGGAAGGCGGGGCAACCAAGGCCAAGCAAGAGGCAGTGCCTCGTCGGCTGTCGAGCGAGTCGATAGCGCCGGCACCCCAACGGGGGGCGCACCGGGTATCGACCTCGCGCTTGAGACGAAGACGAGCGCCGTCTCCCCGTGACACGCCAATCCCGAGCAAGCAGACGACGCCAGCACGCTCGCGAAAAGCTTGCTGGACGTCACCCTCGTACCTGAGACGACGGTGCATTCAGACCCCGACATGACTTCATCACCGCCCATCGACCAAGAGGTACCGACCGATTCTCATCCCATGTCATTTGGGTTCAGCCTCAACCCGCCTAGCGGCTTCGCTTTGGCGGGTGCTCTCGTAGAGGCGAGCCCAAACCCTCTGGGGTTTCGTATGCGGTCACCTTGGGACCGGCTGACGGACGTCTCGACCTACGGGCCCTCTAGGTCCGAGGAAGACGACGAGCCCAACTTCTGTTGGGATTCCTCTGGACTTGGCAACCCCAGCGCCATGCGGGACTTCATGACCGCATGCGACTACTGCCTCCCCGACTGTTCCGACGGTAGCCGTAGCCTCGGCGACAAGGACTGCGGCCCAAGTCGTGAATGCTTCCACGTCGATCTAGGGGGTCCCTCCGAAGGCAACCATCTCGGCATGCCAGAGGACGGTGATCTCCCTAGGCCGGTGCCTCGCGTTGACATCCCACGGGAGCTAGCTTTGGTCCCCGTTCAGGCGGGGGGCCATGACCCACAGCTCGAGCAAATCCGCGGGGTGCAGGCCAGGCTCGACGAGGGGGCAGGAGCGCTTGAGCCGATCCGCCGGGACGTCGGGCAGGCATGGGCGGGCCAACCTCCAGCCGGAGAAATACGTCATCTACCCCAGGGCTACCAGCACCGCGTCGCTGACGACGTCAGGGTCAGGCCGCCACCCGCATCCAGTGGGGTTGGCTAGAATCTGGCTGCAGCGGCAATGCTCCTCCGCGCGATGCCGGAGCCATCAACCACCGAGGGGCGGCGAATCCAGGGAGACCTCAAAAATCTCCTGGAAGGCACCGCGGTCCGACGGGCCGAGAGCTCCGCCTCCCGAAGGCAGGGGTACCCCTCGGAACCTCATGCCGCGACTTCCCGATTCATGCTGGAAACCTCGGTCTACACCGGGCGCACGCGCAACACCGCGCCTGCGGCCCCGGGTCGCCTCGGCAACGAGCACCATCACCGCGACCGTCGGGCCCACCTCGACGAGAGGGTGCGCCGAGGCTACCACCCCAGGCGTGGGGGACGCTGCGACAGCGGGGAGGATCGGAGTCCCTCGCCCGAACCACCCAGTCCGCAGGCCTTCAGCCGGGCCATCCGACGGGCGCCGTTCTCGACCCGGTTCCGACCCCCGACTACTATCACAAAGTACTCGGGGGAGACGAGACTGGAACTGTGGCTCGCGGACTACCGTCTGGCCTGCCAGCTGGGTGAGACGGACGATGATAACCTCATCATCCACAACCTCCCCCTGTTTCTCTCCGACACCGCTCGCGCCTGGTTGGAGCACCTGCCTCCGGGGCAGATCTCCAACTGGGACGACCTAGTCCAAGCTTTCGCCGGCAATTTCCAGGGCACGTACGTGCGCCCCAGGAATTCCTGGGACCTCCGGAGCTGCCGACAGCAGCCGGGAGAGTCTCTCCGGGACTACATCCGGCGATTCTCGAAGCAGCGCACCGAGCTGCCCGACATCACCGACTCGGATGTCATCGGCGCGTTCCTTGCTGGCACCACCTGCCGCGACCTAGTGAGCAAGCTGGGTCGCAAGACCCCCACCAGGGCGAGCGAGCTGATGGACATCGCCACCAAGTTCGCCTCCTTCCAGGAGGTGGTCGAGGCTATCTTCCGAAAGGACAAGCAGCCCAGGGCCGCCCATCGGAAGATGCCCCCGAGGCGTCAACTCAGCGCGGCGCCAAGAAGAAGGGCAAGAAGAAGTCGCAAGCGAAACGCGACGCCGCCGACGCGGACCTTATCGCCGCCGCCGAGTACAAAAACCCTCGGAAACCCCCCGGAGGTGCCAACTTCTTCGACAAGATGCTCAAGGAGCCGTGCCCCTATCACCAGGGGCCCGTCAAGCACACCCTTGAGGAGTGCGTCATGCTTCGGCGCCACTTCCACAGGGCCGGGCCACCCGCGGAGGGTGGCAGGGCCCACGACACCGATAAGAAGGAAGATCACCAAGCAGGAGAGTTCCCCGAGGTCTGCGACTGCTTCATGATCTATGGTGGGCAAGCGGCGAATGCCTCGGCTCGGCACCGCAAGCGAGAGCGCCGGGAGGTCTGCTCGGTGAAGGTGGCGGCGCCAGTCTATCTAGACTGGTCCGACAAGCCCATCACTTTCGACCGAGCCGACCACCCCGACCATGTGCCGAGCCCGGGGAAATACTCGCTCGTCGTCGACCCTGTCATCGGCGACGTCAGGCTCACCAAAGTCCTCATGGACGGAGGCAGCAGCCTCAACATCATCTACGCTGAGACCCTCAGGCTCCTGCGTGTCGATCTGTCCTCCGTCCGAGCAGGCGCTGCGCCCTTCCATGGGATCATTCCCGGGAAGCGCGTCCAGCCCCTCGGACAACTCGACCTTCCCGTCGGCTTCGGAACACCCTCCAACTTCCGAAGGGAGACCCTGACGTTCGAGGTGGTCGGGTTCTGAGGAACCTACCACGCGGTGCTGGGAAGACCATGCTACGCGAAGTTCATGGCCGTCCCCAACTACACCTACCTGAAGCTCAAGATGCCGGGCCCCAACGGGGTCATCACCGTCGGCCCCACGTACAAACACACGTTCGAATGCGACGTGGAGTGCGTGGAGTACGCCGAGGCCCTCGCCGAGTCCGAGGCCCTCATCGCCGACCTGGAGAGACTCTCTAAGGAGGTGCCAGACGTGAAGCGACATGCCGGCAACTTTGAGCCAGCGGAGACGGTTAAGTCCGTCCCCCTCGACCTCAGCGGCGACGCCTCCAAGCAGATCCGGATCGGCTCCGGGCTCGATCCCAAATAGGAAGCAGTGCTCGTCGACTTTCTCCGCGCGAACGCCGACGTCTTCGCGTGGAGTCCCTCGGACATGCCCGGCATACCGAGGGATGTCGCCGAGCACTCGCTGGACATCCGAGCCGAAGCCCGACCCGTCAAGCAGCCTCTGAGCCGATTCGACGAGGAGAAGCGCAGAGCCATAGGCGAGGAGATCCACAAGCTAATGGCGGCGGGGTTCATCGAAGAGGCGAAAGGCGTCAAGCTCAATCCCGAAAAGTGTGTCTTCGGGGTGCCCCGGGGCATGTTCTTGGGGTTCATCGTCTCCAAGCGGGGCATCGAAGCCAACCCGGAGAAGATCGCGACCATCGCGCAGCACCTCGAGCCCTTGTTGGGGACACCCGGGGGCTACACGCACCCCTGGGAAGGGCCACTTGTCATCGCCAAAGTTCTGAAGCCCGAAACGTACAAGCTGGCCAACAGTCAAGGCGAGGTCTACGGCAACGCTTGGAACATCCAATAGCTACGTCGCTTCTACCCTTAAGATGTTTTCAAGTTGTTCGTATACCTCGCTCCCACGCAAGTTTTAGTCGTCAAGGAAGGGTCAGCCTTGCCTCGGCAGAGCCCGACCCTCCCTCGGGGGCTAAAAAGGGGGGAACCCCTCTGCGTCAAGATTGGGGAACCCCTCTGCGTCCAAAATTTTCAATCAAAAAGGCTTTTGCGTTCCCCCGGCTATGTCGGGAGCAGGACCCCAAGGAGTGAACGCGGGTGCATGTAAGTGGCAAGACCGACTGAGCCGAGGGACTCCTATGCCTCCGGGTTACGGACACCTCACTCGTCACCTGCCACGAAAAGTGACCCCTACTTGGGGAAGCCACCCTGTTACTAAAAGGCGAAGCCGGACACGCAAAATGAAAGGGAAAGGAGTACGACTTCATGCAACGGTAACAAAGTGTTCAGGCCTCAGCGGCCACAGAAAGACACACGTGCATCCAACAGAAACTGTTCCAACAGAGTTAGGCGTCGCCTCGGGAAGGAGCCGCGCTTTCGGCTTCGTCCCCACCTTCGGCAAAGTCCATCCCGGCTTCCGACGACGGCACAAGTGGGAGGATCTCTGCCTCAAAGGTGGTCGCCAGCACTGCGCTCGGACCCGCGGCGGCCGCATCGAGCCTCTGGACTTCTGCCAGGGCGACTTCATCTTCGTCGGGAAGACAATACCCCTCGCTGACCCGCTCCAGGTCCACAACGTAGTGGGAAGCGAGCACGGTGAAGGCCCGCCTGACGCCGTGGTGTAGCGCCTCGCGGAGTCTGCCGCGCACATGATCGCCCAAGACTTGAAGGCGACTTTGAGGGGAGCTTCCTGAGGGGACGTCGCCGGAGCCAAGGACCCGGCAAAAGTCCGAGACGGCCTCGGACATGGCCGCGTGGTCGGCCTCCCTCTGCTCGGTCGCCCCGGCAAGCACCTCGGCAAGCGCCTTGGCGGACTCATCAAGGGCGGACTCGAGCTCTGCGAACAGCCAGAAGAAAGATCTCAAACACAAGCAAAGGAAACAAGCAGGAACGAAAACCGAAGATGGCCAAGGCGTACCTCCGGCTCGGGCACGCTGCTACGAGGTTGCGACCTGGGCTACGGCTAGGTCGGCTGCAAGGGTTTCAGCCTGGCTTTCGGCCTCGGCGGCCCGGCCCCAAGATTGGTCCCGCTCCTTGACGACCCGGTCGAACTCCGACTGTTGTCGTTGCGCTTCTGCGCGCGCTGCGGCCGCCTCCGCGCGCGCCGCTGCCGCCTCGGCTCTCAGATCGGTGCAGAGCAACCGAAGGTCCGCCACCTCGGCACCCTGCTGAGAGAGGCGTGCAGTAGCCCCGGCGAGCGAGGTCCTCAGGGATCGCACCGAGCCCCAGACGTCGACCTCGCGGCGGATGAACGACGACTTGGCGGCGCTCAGATCCATCAGATCCTGAGGGAAGGAAGCGGGGTGTCACGAAAGACGCCTTGGTCACAAAGGAGAAAAGGTATGCATGAAACCATTACCTGGAGGATTTTGGGGACGTCCCTGCAGAAAACCTCCAGTGACGACCGGAGCGACCCCACCGTTGCTTCGGCACACTCGCGGAGCTCGTCCCAGGACTGGTCCTCCCGTTCATCGTCGAGAACGAAGACGGGATCCGAGGCCTCACGGGTCCGGAACCGGAGCAACTGGCGCCGGCCCTCGGAGCTCCGCCGCACAGCGACGAGGCTGCCGCCCGGCGGGACGGATCACGTCTCCACGCCCCCCTCTTCCGAGGCACCGAGCGCCGACGCTTCAGCCGTCTCAACGTCGGCAGCGACCGGTCGCTCCCCGATTGGGACGGCGGCGACTTCAGTAGCGACAGGCGCCAGCATCGCCGGCACGTCCGGTGGGCCCGGGGCCACGTCCGCGTCAGCCGCCTCCCCTATCACAATGGCCGCCTCAGCAGAAGAGCCAGCCTCGGGAACCCGCTCCACGATGACTGGTGCCGCCTGAGCCCCCTGCTGTGGAGCACCTTGCGAGAAGGTCAGCTGAACGGCAAGGCCCGGAGCGGCGCTGGCCGCGCAAGCCGGCGCCGTCTTAAGGGCCTTCCGGGGTGCCAGGTTAGTCAGGCCATGGCTTCGCTTGCTGAGGGAAAAAGAAAAATCACGGTCGGGACATACGAATGAAAAGCCAGGACGAAGACATTCCAAGATACTTACCCGCTCCGGGCCATGATCAACCGTGCCTGGGGGGAGGTCTCTCGGATCTCGACCCCCAGAGCCGCCGCCGAGGTCCGCTTCGCCGGCAGCTTCGGCACCACCCTTGCTTTGGGCGCCCTGGACGCCCGGGGGGCGGACTGCCCAGGCACTGCCACGGCGACCTGAGGGTCGCTCCCCTGCGCTGCCGACGTGGGCGGCGGCTCTCGGGGAGCAGTCGCCTCGGCCTGGCTCCCCGGGGTCGCCCCAACTCCTCCAGCCGAGGGGTCAAGTACCCTCTCGGATTGCCCCCGCTCCTCGGGCCGGGACCCCGGCGTCCCGACTCCGGGGACTGACGGCATCAGCCCGCTCGGGGGCTGGCTTGACGGCTCCTGGCCTAACCCCAAGCCAGGGCTGAGGCCAAGGCGGGCAGCCATGTCGTCTTCTTCGTCATCATCTTCATCATCGTCATTGTCGTTGGGCGTTTCCGGCGACGGCTCCCTTGGGAGCCCCTCCCTCTCCTGCTGGCGACGAAGCTTTTCCAAGGCGTCTCGAGCCCGCCTCCGCTCGCGGGCCCAGGCCTTCTCCGCGTCCTTCTTTTTCTTCTTCTCCTCCGCGACAACCCGCCGCGCTGCTCGGTCCACCGCATGCTGCGGGACCCGTGGCAGGGAAGGCTTGTGCCACCCCACCTCCTGAAGAAGGGGGAAAATCCCAATCGTAAGAACCAGGAGCAACCCGATGCAAGAGAAAGGAAGGAGCGGACACTCACCAGAGTCACGCACCCTTGGTCTGGGCGTATCAAAAGATGGGAGAAGGCGTTGGGGTCCGGTTTCCCCAACGCGACGGCCACTCGCCCATGGAGGACGTCGAAGGGAAGAGGGTCCGAGGACATCCGCGAGCCCTCCAAGTCAGCCTCCGGTGTCATCTCCCAAAGCGGCAGCCGTCGCTCCGCCAAGGGAAGCACCCTCCAGCGGTGGATGGCGGCAATCACTCCCGCAGCGGTGAGTCCCCCCTTCCGCAACGCCTCCATGGCCTTGAGAAGGGGTTCGAGGGTCTTCTGTCTTTCGTGCGGGGTCCCGTGGCGCCAAGCATCGGCGACGGTGGTGACTACTCACTGGGAGAACAGCGGGAGCAACTCACCGTCATTCCGGAGGTAGAACCACCGACGCTGCCACCCCTTGTTCGAGGACGCGAGGATGGCGGGAATATACAGCGACGCCCGCGACTGCCTCAGCAGGAGGGTGCAGCCGCCGGCCCGCACTGCTGTGTGGACCTTCCTCTCCCCCGTCGGCGAAGCGAAGAGCTCCGCGAAAAAGAGATGGGTCCACAAATCCCAATGGGGGGCGATCCCCAAGTACCCCTCGCACACCGCTACGAAGATGGCGGCCTGCGAGATGGAGTTGGGGCTGAGGTTGTGCAACTCCACCCCGTAGTGGTGCAGGATCGCCCGCATGAAGCGGCTCGCCGGCACACCAAATCCCCGCTCGTGGAAGGAGACGAAGCTCACGATGTACCCCGGCGGTGGGGATGGAGCGGCTCCGCCCACGGGGGGAATCCATTCCGGCCGCTGCTCATCGGTGAGAGGGCGAAGTAAACCCTCGCCAACAAGATCCTCCAGATCACTCGCTGTCACCGTGGAAAAAGGCCATGGGTCACGCGGCGAGATGATGGTCACCCGGTCATCCATCACCGAGTGGAAGGGGTGGCGGCGCAAGGGACAGGGAGGGCGGTTTCCTCTTCTCTGGCTAAGTCTCTCGGGTTGCGAAAACCTAAGGGGGAGGCAGGAAGCGGAGCAAAGAACCATCGCCAGACCCTCTCCCGAGTATATAAAGACCAAGGCGAGACCGGTTCAACGTTCCGCCCGGACCGGACGCGGGATTCAAAAACGCAAAGCGAAACAGCCGTTCCCCGAACGGCTCGCGCACGCGCAACGGCCGCCCCGTGAACCACTCGCCCCGTCGCATTAACTCCGCGACGGGACAGGCGGCGCCTCTGGTAGGAGAAGCAGGCGACGCTTCGCGTTCGCCATAATGACCGCGTCAAAAAAGGTACGCCGCGTCGTTCGATTTCGTATCCTTTTCCTTTTTTTCCTCTTTCTCTCTCTTGCAGCAGGGACCGGGAAAGGGGGATACCCCGAAAAGGATCCTTCCCCGTGAAGGAACCAGGCTCCGAGCCTCCCTACTGATCAGAGGTTCGAAGGCTGGCCCCTCGGAAGGGTTCGACAGCCGCCTCAGATCGCGTGGGCCCTACACCCACTACTGGTCAGAGGTTCGAAGGCCGGCCCCTCGGAAGGGTTCAACGGCCGCCTCAGGCTACTCGGGCTCCGCGCCCACTACTGATCAGGGGTTCGAAGGCTGGCCCCCGAAGGGTTCACAGTCGCCTCAGACACAGAGCGAGGGATGACCATGGGTACGTTCGATACATAACCAAGGCTCGGGCTGCGCTCCCGAGGTACCCTAGGACATTTCCGAGACCAGCGGGAACAATCTTGTAACAGAATCCCATCAGAGGGAGGCATCGAGCCCTCGAACCCCGTTGCCAGGGGACCGGGTCCGGCAGATCACCCGCAGGTATTTTTGGGCGTGCCTCTGGGCCCCTAGCCGACCCCTAATGAATGGGGCACGAACGTCCACTCGGATTACCCACTTGCAGCTCACCGGAGACACCATGTTCGGCGCCCATCGAGGGCAACATGGCGCTTTCCCCCCTCCTCCTTGCGGAAAGGCGACGCAGGGGCGTATGTAAAAAAGTCGAGTCTGTCCCTGATCGCCCTCTCGCCCTGTGCAGAGGCTCGGGGGCTGCTCTCGCAAACCCGGCTCCGGCCGAACCATTGACAGCGTCAACATACCAGCCCGAGAACTTGGGACCCGACCGTACACCCGGGTTACGGCCAGCTCGCATGAGGGACGACCAGACCAACCGAAGCATTACGCGAGGCATTAAGACCTCGGAGGAGTGAAACCACTCCTCCGAGGCCTCGGGGGCTACACCCGGCGGGTGCGCTCGCGCGCACCCACCGGAACAAAACGCAACCGAGAAAGGCTGGTCCCCTTGCAAAAAAGTGCGATGAAAGCCTCCAAGCGAGTGCTAACACTCCCTTCGAGGCTCGGGGGCTACTGTGGGGGACCATAATTAGGGGTACCCTCAAGGCTCCTAATTCTCAGCTGGTAACCCCCATCAGCATAAAGCCGTAAAGGCCTGATGGGTGCGATTAAGTCAGGGATCAGTCCATTCGAGGGACTCGATCACGCCTCGCCCGAGCCTAGCCTCGGACAAGGGCAGCCGACCCCGGAGGATTTCCGTCTCGCCCGAGGCCCCCCTCCAGCGGCGAATATATTTCCGGCTCGCCCGAGGCCCTGTCTTCGCCAAGAAGCAACCATGACCAAATCGCCGCACCGACCGACCAAATCGCAGGAGCATTTAATGCAAAGGTGGCCTAACACCTTTATCCTGACGCGCGCCCCCCAGCCAGCAGAGCCGAAGTGACCGCCGTCACTTCGCCGCTCCACTGACCGGCCTGACAGAAGGACAGCGCCGCCTGCGCCACTCTGACTGCGGTGCCACTTGACAGAGTGAGACTGACAGGCAGTCAGGCCCGGCCGAAGGCACCATAGGAAGCTCCGCTCCGCCCGACCCAGGGCTCGGACTCGGGCTAAGCCCCGGAAGACGGCGAACTCCGCTCCGCCCGACCCAGGGCTCGGACTCGGGCTAAGTCCCAGAAGACAACGAACTCCGCTCCGCCCGACCAAGGGCTCGGACTCGGGCTAAGCCCCGGAAGACGGCGAACTCCGCTCCGCCCGACCCAGGGCTCGGACTCGGGCTAAGTCCCGGAAGACGGCGAACTCCGCTCCGCCCGACCCAGGGCTCGGACTCGGGCTAAGTCCCGGAAGGCGACGAACTCCGCTCCGCCCGACCCAGGGCTCGGACTCGGGCTCAGCCCCAGAAGACGACGAACTCCGCTCCGCCCGACCCCAGGGCTCGGACTCCGCCCTGGCCTTAGCCGACGGTCTCCGCCTCGCCTGAACCAGGGGCTCGGACTCGACCTCGACCACGGAAGACATACTCGACCTCGGCCTCGGAGGAGCTTCCACATCGCCCAACCTAGGGCGCAGACCAGCCACGTCAACAGGAAGCGCCATCATCACCCTACCCGGAGCTGACTCGGGCCACGGGGAACAAGACCGGCGTCCCATCTGGCTCGCTCCACCAGATGGGCAATGATGGCGCCCCGCATATTCTGTGACAACGGCGGCTCTCAGCCCCCTTACGGAAGCAAGAGGACGTCAGCAAGGACCCAACATCCCCGACAGCTGTCCCTCCGCCAGGCTCTAGCACTCCTCCGACGGCCACGACATCACACCAGCTGGGTGCCAAAATCTCTCCGGCTGCCATGACAGCATGTACTTAGGGCGCTAGCTCTCCTCCGCTAGACACGTAGCACTCTGCTATACCCCCCATTGTACACCTGGATCCTCTCCTTACGCCTATAAAAGGAAGGACCAGGGCCCTCTTAGAGAGGGTTGGCCGCGCGGGGACGAGGACGAGACAGGCGCTCGCTTGAAGCCGCTCGCTCCCTCTCCCGCGTGGACGCTTGTAACCCCCTACTGCAAGCGCACCCGACCTGGGCGCGGGACGAACACGAAGGCCGCGGGATTCCCACCTCTCTCACGCCGGTCTCCGGCCGCCTCGCTTTCCCCCCTTCGCGCTCGCCCTCGCGCTCGACCCATATGGGCTGGGGCACGCGGCGACATTCACTCGTCGGCTCAGGGACCCCCCCGGTCTCGAAACGCCGACAATTGCAAATCATAACATGTTCTATACAAGAGTTAGATTTATTAGCTACTTCTAGTTTAGAATTTAAATCATCATTAACACCTTTTAAAGTAGAAATGGTTTCATGACAAGTAGATAGTTCACAAGAAAACATTTCATTCCTTTTAACTTCTAGAGCAAGAGAATTTTGTGCACTAACAAATTTATCATGCTCTTCATATAAAAGGTCCTCTTGTTTTTCTAGTAATCTATTCTTATCATTCAAAGCATCAATCAATTCATTAATCTTATCAATCTTAGTTCTTTCTAAGCCCTTGAATAAGCATGAATAGTCTATTTCATCATCATCACTAGACTCATCCTCGCTTGAAGAAGCATAAGTAGTATTGTTTCGAGTACATACCTTCTTCTCCTTTGCCATGAGGCATGTGTGATGCTCGTTGGGGAAGAGGGATGACTTGTTGAAGGCGGTGGCGGCGAGTCCTTCGTTGTCGGAGTCGGACAAGGAGCAATCCGAATCCCACTCCTTTCCAAGATGTGCCTCGCCCTTCGCCTTCTTGTAGTTCTTCTTCTTTTGCCACTTCCCACTCTTCTTTTCCTGGTCACTATCATTATCGAGACAATTAGCGATAAAATGACCAATCTTACCACATTTGAAGCAGGAGCGCTTCCCCTTCGTCTTGTTCTTGTTGGGGTGCTCCTTGCGACCCTTTAGCGCCGTCTTGAACCGCTTGATGATAAGGGCCATTTCTTCCTCATTAAGTCCGGCCGCCTCAACTTGCGCCACCTTGCTAGGTAGTGCCTCCTTGCTCCTTGTCGCTTTGAGAGCAATGGTTTGAGGCTCATGGATTGGGCCATTCAATGCATCATCCACGTATCTCGCTTCCTTGATCATCATCCGCCCGCTTACAAATTTCCCAAGGATTTCTTCGGGCGACATCTTAGTGTACCTAGGATTTTCACAAATATTGTTTACCAGATGTGGATCAAGTACATTAAAGGACCTTAGCATTAGGCGGACGACGTCGTGGTCCGTCCATCGCGTGCTTCCATAGCTCCTTATCTTGTTGACGAGGGTCTTGAGCCTGTTGTACGTTTGGGTTGGCTCCTCCCCCCTTATCATCGCTAATCTCCCGAGTTCGCCCTCCACCAACTCCATCTTGGTTAGCATGGTGACGTTGTTCCCCTCATGTGAGATCTTGAGGGTGTCCTAGATCTGCTTGGCATTGTCCAGAATGCTCACCTTATGGTACTCGTCCCTGCACAATGAGGCTAACAACACAGTAGTAGCTTGTGCATTTTTATGAATCTGTTCATTGATAAACAAAGGACTATCCGAGCTATCAAATTTCATTCCACTCTCTACTATCTCCCATATACTAGGATGGAGAGAGAACAAGTGACTACACATTTTGTGACTCCAAAATCTGTAGTCCTCTCCATCAAAATGAGGAGGTTTACCAAGTGGAATGGAGAATAAATGAGCATTGGTACTTTGAGGAATACGAGAATAATCAAAAGAGAAGTTTGAATTAACCGTCTTCTTATTCTCGTAGACGTTGTCGTCGTCCTTTTGGGAAGAAGAGGATTCGTCGCTGTCGTAGTAGACTATCTCTTTGATGCGCCTTGTTTTCTTCTTCCTCCCATCTTTTCATTTGTGGCTCGAGCCCGAGTCAGTAGGCTTGTCCTCCTTTGGATCATTGACGAAGGACTCCTTCTCCTTATCATTGATCACCATCCCCTTGCCCTTGGGATCCATCTCTTCGGGCGATTAGTCCCTTTCTTGAAGAGAAAGGCTCTGATACCAATTGAGAGCACCTAAAGGGGGGTGAATAGGTGATCCTGTAAAAACTTGAAACTTAATCCAACAAAACTTGATTAGGTGTTAGCACAATAAGGCCAAGTGGCTAGAGAGGAGTTCTCTTGAGAGACCCAATAGAAACAGTAAGGACAAGCACAAGAGACACGAGGATTTATCCCGTGGTTCGGCCAAGTACAAAACTTGCCTACTCCACGTTGTGGCGTCCCAATGGACGAGAGTTGCACTTAACTCCTCTCAAGTGATCCAATGGTCAACTTGAATACCACGGTGTTCTTCTTTACTTTACTCTTTCCCGTTTGCGAGGAATCTCCACAACTTGGAGTCTCTCGCCCTTACAATAAGAATCTCAATGAAGCACAAAAGTGAGGGAGGGAAGCAACACACTCAAATCCACAGCAAATACACACACACAAGATCAAGACTTGAGCTCAAGACAATATCTCGAGGTTCTCACTAGAACGGAGCTCAAATCACTAAGAATGTCGAACAAATGCGCAAGAATGAAGTGTGAGTGATCAACAATGCTCAAGGAATGCTTGGTTTCTTCCTCCATGCGCCTAGGGGTCCCTTTTATAGCCCCAAGGCAGCTAGGAGTCGTTGAGAGCATTCCAGGAAGGCAATTCTTGCATTCTGTCGCCTGGCGCACCGGACAGTCCGGTGCACCACCGGACACTGTTCGGTGCGGATCTCTTTCCTTATTTGGCGAAGCCGACCATTGGCGCTTTGGAGCCGTTGGCACACCGGACACTGTCCGGTGCACACCGGACAGTCCGGTGACCCATCCGACCGTTGGCACTTGCCATGCGTCGCGCACGGATTCTGCGGCCGACCGTTGGCCCGGTTGACTGTTGACTCACCGGACAGTCCGGTGCACCACCGGACAGTCCGGTGATTTACAGCCGTACGCCACCGTCGAAGTCCCGAGAGCAGCCAATTCGCCAGAGCCAGCCTAGCGCACCGGACAGTCCGGTGCACCTAGACTGAGCTGACTTTGGCTGAACAAAGCCATCTTTATTTCCAACTTGATTTTTCCTGTTTCCAGCACTTAGACATAATACATTAGTCTCCAAAACAATATACTAAGTCTTAGAAACATACCTTTATACTTGATTTGTACTTTGTCCACCATTTAACACTTAGGCACTTGTGTTGGACACTAAATCACCAAAATACTTAGAAATGGCCCAAGGGCACATTTCCCTTTCAGTTCGGTATCCGAATTCCTTACCTTTCCCAAGAGCGTTTGACCCGTCACGCAGACATTACAATACATCGGAGATGCGGAAGCAGTTACAATAACTTACTTTATTTGAAAAGTAAGATAGAGTTATATAGTTACAGACCAGAGCATAATATAGGAGTGCGGAGTATTATTATTACAAAACATAGGAGGCAAAAACCCCTCCCAAATAAACAGTAAAAAGTTTTAAACGGAGGGCCTTTCCTCCCGCAGCTTTAGTCTTGGTTCTCTTCCTTTGGTACCACCTTTGAACAGAAGCAACAAAAGTTTGCTGCTTCTTCACCTAAAACAACATGGGACAAAGCCTTGAGTACGAAGTATACTTTCACAAGACTTACCCGACAAAGTAAAAGACTCTCAAGGATATGCTGGCTTTAAGGGAGTCAAGGTAAGGCTTATCAATAATCAATGACTCTGTTTGCAGAAATGCTTACTAAAAGTGGATCCTTAAAAATTCAGTTTTATTTATCAAGTTAAGTAAAATTACCTGCAACTAGAGTTCTTTCTACCCTAGTTCAATCACTTGACCTGCACTAGCCAATTTCTTAACAACCCTTCATTTTTACTGGATTTCTATGTATAGGTCAGTGACCAAGTCTTCATATCCACGAAGTTACGGCGATCCGAATCGATTATACTCAGCTAAGGATCTCCAATCACACGACATATGTAGCACTTAACCCTTGCATATGTCAACTCGCCATCAGGGTTCTTAAGACCAGATCAGGTTCACGCCAACCGAGAGCACAGATACACCACCGTCCAGCCTCTTGCCACGGAGGGTACATGCTACTCTCGCCAGCTCTCCACTCCCATTGTGTGTTATCTTATTCTAGTATTAGTCTGCCCAAGGCAAAGCTTACCCATGATGAGGCATGTGACCAGTTAAAGGGTCCTCGATCATCAAGCCTACATCGGCACGGTCCTTAATCGACTCAGACGGAGACACTACACTGAGACTCTCTTCTCGTGCAAGTCACCCACCCGATCTCGGCTTTATCATTTCAAACCCAAAGTTTGGTACCTGGCAGAGGTACATCTTTTCCGATGTTGAACCCATCATGGACATGATGGATTCACCATCAAGTTTTATTTTCGAAAACATCCCACCCACTTTGCAACATCATATTTTGTGAAAAAAACATTTTGTTTTGCTAGAGCAGGGCTAAGCATAAGAAAAACCTTTTGTAAAACAGGGATTTAAGGAGAAGTAATCCAATCCAAGGAAGGAAATGCAAGAATTGGTTTAGCACACAACTCCTATTACCTAATGCATCAAGCAAGTGAGAAAACTTTTAAAAGGAACAAGGAGGTGGCAAATGCACCGGGGCTTGCCTTGTGTTACTAGTGAATCAGGCTTGGTTCCGCAGATATCAAAATAAAAACAGTTGCCTGCCTGATGTTCCTCAGGTGGTGGTGGTGATGAAGTCCTTGTCTCTTCGACTTCTACTTCCTCTTCATTTTCTAAATATAGCCAAGTATAATAATGAATGCTCATGTAGTGCTCATGAAGATGCAAAGATAATAAAAGTTTATTATCTAAAGTCTTGAATACAACTTTCCTTCACGGATCTCTGAGAACTTAGGGTTTTCGGAGTCAATAGTGAAGTTCAAAGGGCAGGGTAGGGTTTTGGGTCCTAAGTATCAAACAAGGTCCAAATCATACCCAACTTTGCCCAAGGCCTCTAAATATTATATAGAGTTTATCCAAAAAGTTTAGTGAATTTTGGATTTATTATTTATTCTCTAAAAATCCAGAAACAAAGTTTTGGCTATTTTAAATACCCTATAATTTCCTGTTTGGACTAAAAATCATGAAACTATTTTTAGTAAAGACTATAGGAAATTAGAAACCTAGCAAAATTGGTTTGGTATTTTTATCATTTTTCTACAATATTCTAGACATTTCCTAAGTCTAGAAGAAAAAGAAAAGGAAAAAGGTGCTACAGAACTGGGCTTAAACTGGCCTGAGTCGGCCCACTATAGGCAGAAGCGCGCCCGCGCACGCGCGACAGCGCTGCAGGTTTTGCAGAAAGGCCCTGTCCATTTGAATAATCTGAAGCGGGGTCACAACACTGTTCCTTGAGTCGCTGACAGTTTACAGAAATCTCCTTGAACTTCTAATTCTTCACCGCGCCAAGTCCTCGATGTCGCACGGCGGAGACTTGAGCACCGACGAGTCTAGACTGGTCGGATCACACAAAGACCGGCGCTCTCCGTCGACTGGCACCTAATTCGAGCCTTAACCGAAGCTTCCCCTAAACTAATTTCACTAATGGCGCACTAAAACGCCCTGACCACGGTGACCGTATGGACAATGGCCAACTGAGCGCGTTCCTGGTGATCCTAGGGACTCTAGCCCAATTGGGTTGGTCGGGGAGTATCAGGGGCACACAAGAATGTTGAAACAAGATAGCAGGGAGCATGAACAGACCTAGAGGTCGCTGACCACAGTGAGGTTAATCCGAGCGGTGTTCTTGAGTGAGTTGGGGGGATTGAGAAATTGGAGCTCTCTGGTGAACGATTGGAGGTAAGACTTGGTGGCTTGGTGCGTGATTACCCTATGGAGCTTGCAGTGCGCTCAATTTATAGAACCCATGAGCGGTGGCCGGTGAATTGGACGACGACGCGTGGCGACCAGAGAAAACAGAAGTTACTGGCGCGCGCGATTGGTGTCCTATTACCGTGGCAAGCTCCCCGGCGATGAACGGTGTTGGGGCGAAGGCGAAGACGCCACCCTTTGCTCGATGCCTTCGCCGTAATCGTCGGACCAACGGAGACAAGACAACAGGCAGGCTCACCCTTCGTCCCACACGTCATCGGACGAAGACCTGTGACGAGGTCGTCCCATCATTGCGACCTCGTCCAGCATGGAGGCCCACGTGTGATCCGGCCCATTGTAACAGGCCCTGCATGGCCGCTGCGCGTTACGGGCCTAATTTGTAAAGGCATCCCTATAATTACGGTCTGTAACCCCGCTTTATGGGAATATTCCGGGGATAACCTAGATGTCTGGGGGAACATGCATCCTTAACACAGGACGCTAGGCACTTAGATACCTATAAATACCCCCGCACAGTGCCCTTGAGAGGCTAGATTAACAGAGCTTTTGCCATCTCGTGCGAGAACCCTGTTTACGTCAACTCTCACCCCCGTTGGATCCCCTTGCACCTGGTAGCAAGTTCCAACATTTGGCGCCCACCGTTCGTGCTACGAAAAAACCACCCGCGATGGCACCCAAGAAAGCTAACTCGAAGGCTGACGAGGCTGCGAAGGCAGCACTGCTTGCCGCAAAAAAGGGCAAGGCCCTCGCCCTCACCCACTCCACCCACCAAGAGGCTACTGAAGACGACGTTCTCCACACCTGCGAAGACGATGCTCTCCGCACCTGCGGCCCTGAAGGACAATCGCAGCCTCCCCCAGGCTTCGCCCCACCGGAGGGCGCGGACCTCACCGAGGACGGTGAAGTCCTCGACGTCTCAGCGGAAGAACAGCTACAGCTGCGCGCCCTGCGCCTCAAGAACCGCAATCTCCAGAGGCAAAAAGAGATACTGGAGGCCAAGCGCCAGCGTGTGTCCGCACTAGCCAAGGTGCGGCAAATGATACGCGACGAAGAGCAGAAGGCCCAGGACCTCGAGCGGGAGATCGCGCTGATGCAGCGCGAAGGCCACCTCGGCATGCAGCACGGGCCACCCCTGCAACAGCGCGCACAACTGGAAGGCATACGCGAAGGCCACCTCAGCCTGCAGCACGGGCCACCCCTGCAACAGCGCGCGCAAATGGAAGACCCACACTTCCCCCAGCGCGACCACGCCTTCCCACACGCCGAGCCATTCCAAGGGGTCAACTACCTCGACGAGCGAAGTCCCCTGGCACTACACCTGCAAGTGACACCCTGGCCTGCAACTTCCGGGCAGGGACCTATCCCAAGTACAACGGCAGCACAGACCCAGCACAGTACATCATGAGCTATCAGGTCGCCGTTGCATCTTCTGGAGGGGACGACGCCATGATGGCCAAGTCTTTCATCATCGCCCTCGAAGGCCTAGCTCTCACCTGGTTCACCAGGTTGCCCCCGCTGTCCATTGACTCCTGGAGAAGCCTCCAGGACAAATTCCTGCTCAACTTCCAAGGGTACCGCCCAGACACCGACGCCTTGGCCGAACTCTCACTCTGCAAGCAGCTGGAAAAAGAGACTCTGCGGGAGTATTACCGCAAGTTTCTAACACTCAAGTCACAGCTGCCCTCAGTTGATGACCAGATCGCCATCCACTACGCCATCAGTGGCCTTCGCGCCGGCGTCCTTTACAACCACTGCATCAGGGACCCACCCAAGAACCTCCAGGAATTATATCAGCTTTTTGAGAAATATGCCAAATCCGAAGAACTCCACCAGCGCAAGGTTAAGTCCTAGAGGAAACCCAAAGATGCTCCACAGTCCAGTCGCACGTGGACAAGGACTCCGCAGCCAGACTCCGGTCGAGACGGCCGCAATCAGCAATAAGTGCACAACATCGCCAACCAGCACCCCGCTGCTGACGCCCCTTGCCGCCAGGAGTATCCCCCCAGGGCCGCGGAAACGGAACTCGCGGTAGGGGTCGGGGGCGTGCACAGCCGCCGCGCCGATTCTACTGTCTTTTTCATGGCGAAGACTGCGCCCACCAAACCAGAGACTGCCCAGAAACGAAGGCCACCAAAGACAGGATGGCACGGGCACAGCCAGCCGACAACCCCAGAGTTGTCGCGCACACTTATCAGCAACCCCCTCCACCATACATCCACGCTCCCGCCCCGCATCCACCGCACCACTCATACCAACACCACCAGGAAGTACAAATCGTACCTCCCCCACCCCCACCTCCACACCAGCAACATCAGAACATCCCCCACCCCCACGCCCCAAAACAAGAAGACTTCGCCGATCAGCCGTATTGTGGAGTCATTCATATGATCACTGGGGGGTCCAGCACCGACTTCGACACAAAGCGGCAGAAGCGGGACCACTACCGCAGCATCAACCACGTCGCCATCACCGGCCCAGTCGTGCAGACGAAGTGGTCCCACGTACCGCTAACCTTCGACGCACGAGACATCGACCTGCGCAGCGCCCCCCACATCGACGCCATGGTTATCAACTGCAGCGTCGCAGGCTGGGACCTGCACAAAGTCCTAGTCGACAATAGCAGTCAAGCAGACATCATTTTCCTCCATGCCTTCGACCGCATGGGCATAAGCCATAGCCTGCTCAAGCCTTCGGACAACCCATTGTATGGTTTCGGCGGCAAGGGCACTTTTCCTGTCGACAAAATAGAGCTGCCTCTCTCCTTCGGTGTAGCAAATAACCTTTGATATCGTCGATATGGTGTATCCGTACAACGCCATCATGGGCCAGGGTTCTATCAACAAGTTTGAGGCAGCCATTCACGGACTGTACCTGTGCATGAAGATAACAGGTCCGTTAGGCGCCATTGCGGTCTATGACAATCAACAGACTGCGCGCAACATAGAGCGGGACTTCGTCCCCGGACAAAGAAACGTGCACTGCCTCACGACCCAGCACGAGGTCCTAGCGTCCGTTAACCCAACCGACAAAGAGCACGACAAGGCACAGCTGCAGAGCAACGACGGGACCAAGACTGTTCCCCTCGACCAGGCCACGCCCAAGCAGACAGTCACTATCAGCGAAGACCTCACTTCGCATGAAGAGAAGAAACTCCTCTGCTGCCTGTCCAAGAACAAAGATGTCTTCGTCTGGTCAGCCCTCGACCTGGTCGGGGTCAGCCGATCCATAATTGAGCACAGCTTGGGAATCGACCCTCCGGTGAGACCGAAAAAACAGTGGCTTCGCAAAATGTCGGACGAGAAGACAGAGGCCGCCAAGGCAGAGGTACACCGCCTACTGGAAGCCAAATTCATCGAGCCGGTTGCTTACCCCACGTGGCTCTCCAACGTTGTGATGGTGCAGAAAAAGAGCGGCAAGTGGCGAATGTGCATTGACTTCACTAGTCTCAACAAGGCCTGCCCAAAGGACAACTTCCTGTTGCCGCGGATCGACAAAATAGTCGATAGAGCGGCCGGATGCGAAGTCATGTCACTCCTCGACTGCTTCTCCGGTTACCACCAGATATACATGAAGGAGGAAGACAAGGCTAGCACCAGCTTTATAACACCCTTCGGCACATATTGCTTCATCAGAATGCCGGAGGGACTCAAGAACGCCGGGTCCACCTTCTCCCGGCTTACAAAAACAGTGCTCGAAGGGAAAGTTGGCAGAAATATATTTACATATGTGGACGACATCGTCGTCGCCAGCAAGAGCAAGGAGGACCATCTCGCTAACCTCGCCGAGACATTCGCGAACATGCGAGACGCACGACTTCGCCTGAACCCGTCAGCCGCCCCCGACGTGGACGAGCCCACTTCGAAGGATCTCATCGATGGAGACCGAGTCTTTGCCCTGCAGGCTCTAAATAAATACCAAGCCCAGACAAAAGCATGGTGCGACCACGCAGTCATCCCGAGGGAATTCAGCGAAGGGGACCTCGTACTCGTCCGAACAGCTCGGACAGAGTCCAGGGGCAAGCTGGAGCCCAAGTGGGAGGGCCCTTTCATTGTCAAGACGAAGGCTCCCCCCAGCGCTTACAGGCTCGCAACGCCAAACGGCGAACCATGGAACACTCCTGGAACATCGACAATCTCCGCAAATTTTTTGTTTGACTCATCAGGGCCGATTCGCCCTTGTAATTCGGAAAAACAATTTTATTCTGGCCCGCACTCTTTTCCTCCCGGGGGTGAGGTTTTTAACGAGGCGGAGTCATGTAATATACAAGCGAAAAATCCCCCGCAAAAACCTGCGTCGAAAAAAGACCGCGCTGACGGTCTTCGACATTCGACCAATACGAAGTCACCGCGAGGCTCAGCGCTGGCCACCCTCGCGTGCAACAACTCCACGCAAAAGTCGCCTAAGGGTGCAGCCGAACTAGCGCAAAAAGTGCGAAAAATCGAAGTCTTCCACGAAGACTATCCGTGCAGAAGTCGCCCAAGGGTGCAGCCGGACTAGCACAACAAGTGCGAAAAATCGTAGTCTTCCGCGAAGACTATCCGTGCAGAAGTCGCCTAAGGGTGCAGCCGGACTAGCACAACAAGTGCGAAAAATCGAAGTCTTCCGCGAAGACTATCCGTGCAAAAGTCGCCTAAGGGTGCAGCCGGACCAGCACAACAAGTGCGAAAAATCGTAGTCTTCCGCGAAGACTATCCATGCAGAAGTCGCCTAAGGGTGCAGCCGGGCTAGCGCAACAAGTGCGAAATATCGAAGTCTTCCGCGAAGACTATCCGTGCAACAGTTACCTAAGAGTGCAGCTGGATGAAGCTTAACAAGTGCGAAAACGACTACGCCAAACTGTCCGCACAAAGACCAACTACATGCGCACCAGACCAACATAACAAATACACCAGACCAAGTACGTAACGCCTTCGCGAGCATAGCCGAATGTGCGAAGGCACACAACCTCATCATACAAGCCATTACACATGTACAAGCGAGGGCATCACACTCTACATTGGCTCAACCTTCGGAATAATTCCCATCTCCCTATAATTAAATAACATTATCCTAAGCTCCTCACCCGCAAAAAGACTTCGCAGCTCCCCCTCACCTGCACTCACAGCGGCCGGCAAGGACAACAGTTCCTGCCTGCCAGCCCTACTCACACGAAGTCGACCGCCGTCCGCCCCACTCACTCTACGCTTGGCAACCGCCCTTCGCCGCCTACCCCCAGTACTCGGACCAGGCACAACTTTAGCATACGCAGCATGTGGCGAAGCCTCCGCCGCTGCCACATCCAAGGCCGCGAAGTAGTCCAAGTCCTCATTCGACGACTCCTCAGTCCACTCAACCGAGCTCTCAGAGTCACCAAAATCAGAAAACTTAGATGCAGACCCATCCGATTTATTACCATCATCCACGGTCGAAGCCGCCAAAAAATTAGTAGTAGCGGTTGCGTGCGCAGGCCCAAAATCTTGAACCTGCGCAACAACCAAGATTCGGCAACATATCCAAAATTCCCTAACCACCCACACCCACTAAGCCACCTGCGAAGACCCAGCCGTCGCGGGATCCTCCGCTGTCGGCTCCGCCGCCACCTTCACAGGATCCTCAGCCCTCGGCGCAGCAGTTGGCGACGGGCCTCCGCCGGCTGCAGTGGCTGCGGGAGCATCAGGAACGCCTTCGGCGGCTTCCGGGGGCGGCTCCAGGGCGGCCTCGGACACAACCGCCGCCGGGTTCGGCTCCGGCTCAGGCAGCGCGCTGTTCAAAGCCCCAAAGTCATCCACCCTCTCGCCACGCGCCGCCTGAGACACAGCACACAGATTCAGCAAACCCACATATAGCCCACATTCAACAAACACCAAACAAAGGCCAAACATTACCTGACCCCTCGCCGTCTCGGCCCGCTCCCTGACCACCTCCCGACCGTGGGGGCCCCACATCCGGTCGTAGAGGGCTCCCGCGGATTCCTTCACCACAGGGTCCTCAACCTTGTAGATATCGCACTCGAAATCCTCATCAGCTTGGTCGAAGACCTCATAGTGCCGGCACCCTTCGCGAGAGAGCGCGTTCATCGCCCCTTCGCAGGTGACCAGGGAGGCATAGGACATAAACCCCACCACGATGGCGGGAAGCGCCAGCAACTCTTCCTGTATCCACTCGAGGCAGCGAAGTCCGGGCTCTCGGTCCGGCACTTCGAAGTCAGCGGTCCGCGCGCCCAGCTCATGGTTTGAATTCATAAGCTGTTTGCGTGTCCGCTCAGCCTCCGAGCGCGTCGAGGCCTCGGCCCTCTCCACACGGCTCTGCAGAGCGCTGAGCCGCTCCTCCAACTGCTCGGCGCGCTGCCTGGCAAGACTGCCCTCCGCCCGCGCCAAATTGGCCTCCGCCTGCGCAGCCTGCGCCTTGGCGAGGGCCTCATTAGCCTCCTTCCTTTCCTCCGCTAGTTGGCGCCGGAGGTCAGTTTTCTCACCCTCCAGCGCGGCCACCTTATCCGCCAGCTTGCGGCACTTACTATCGGCGGCCGACTTTTCCCGGACGGCGTCAGCATGTTGCGTCCGAAGTCTCTCGACTTCGGCAGACACAACTGTCGTCAGGGCCCCCGACGTCGCGCGGTCTGCGAAGTCAGCCGCCTACAAGACACACATAAGACCACAGCCCCAGCGAAGCCGGTAAAAAACCGAAGTCTAGCTCAACGCACCTGACTTAGTGCCTCCTACATCTCCTTCAGCCGGCGGGACACAGCACCCGCCTCGTCCCTGACGGCAGTGAGTGCCGGTATCTCGCCGCCGGCACTAAGAGCACTGCCCTTCGCCCTGGGCACCACGGCAGCCGCCGCTGTCGCCACGGCAGGCGGAACAGCAACAAGTTGGCCTTCGTCCGACCCAGCGACGTATCAACAGATTAACAAAAAAAAACTCGAGCCAATGACTTACCAACAAGATAATCTTCCACACTAATGTCGGTGGCGAAGTCGGCGACGCGCTTGCCCGGCGGCAGCAACTCTCGGGCCGCCTTCGCAGCCTCCGCACCCTGCTGGACGCAGGGGCGGCCTTCACAGACTTGGAACCACCAGCGGCAGCCGCCTTCGCAGCCTCCGGCGCCCTGCTGGATGCAGGGACGGCCGACTTCGCCGCCAGCGGCGACTGGCCTCCGCTGGGGGCAGCAGCCCTCACAGCCCCCCGTTGCCTCTTCGGCCTGGCCTCATGAAGCCTGACGACCGCCTGGCGCTTCTGCGCAGCTCCCTGACGATCCTTGTCCATCACTGCTGACACAACAGCAGCGATATTCCGCCCGTAAGGAAACACTTTCCAATCACGAACCATGCGAGATGTAAAAAAGTCTTCACCGGCCGCGCGGGGGATAGAAACATTCTTAGGCCACCAACCCCCGGTAACCCTCAGCATCCGCGCCGAAGACTCCCGGAGCTCGGGCGAAGACATCCCTCCCCCCGGGGCCGCGCATGTCCTCATCAACTCCCTAGCAAAACCATCAGAAACCCCCAGATCTCCCATAGCAATACCTAGTTTCCTCTTCTTAGAGGACGGGGCGGCCGCCGGCGCGGGGTCGTCTCCAGTCTCTACCACCGGTTTCTTCCCGCGACGATCCACATCGTCTTGGCCGGGATAACCGCCATACGGCAGACGGTTCAACTCGAAAACCCTGTTCAAGCGGTCATTGGACCCGCGAATATCCCAGCTACGCTGGCCCTCTGTCTTCGGCACGTACCGACCGACGATCCGCACCGCCCCATCCTCCGCCTCATGCACAAAGGCGGCTGGATCGCGGCTATGCAGATCCAGCGCGAAGGCGGGACTTCGCACAAGCTTCCCACCATGGGAAGGCATCTGGCGAGGGCATACTCCGCCCAACGCCCAGCCATGTGCCAAAGGCCATACCCTGTACGCCACAAACTCCTCAACCAAATCGCGCCCGCTGCTCAGGCCGGCGGCGCACCGAAGGGCCCCTTCGTCCGCATCCTCCTCCGCCACTTCAAACGGCAGGTATGCTGAGTAATAATGCAAGCACATCTCGGACACGGGGAGCCCCGGATGGTCTTCGACTGTGCCCTCCGCGACGTAGAACCAAAACTCATGCCAGTTGCCCCACTTGTTGCGGGCGCAAGGAACCAACTCAACTACCTCCATCGAGGTCTTGCCGGTCTTCGGCGTAAATGTACAAGACCCAAACTGGGCAACTTCATTTCCGATCATCCTCTTATGCCAGTGCAGGCAATAGTACTTCGCGAAGATTTCGACTGATGGCTGTCCGCCGTACGAAGTCGTCGCCCAGACATACTTCGACAGAGCCACCACGGCATTCGGAGTCAGCTGATGGATCTGAACGTTAAATCTGCGCAGGACTTCTCCCACAAATCAGTGCGCAGGCAGGCGAAGACCAGTGGCAAAGAACGCCTCGAACACAACCAACTCGCCTTCCGGCTCGGGGACCTCCTCCGTCCCCGGGACACGAGCGACTCCGCCGCCAAAGTAACCAAGCTGCTGCATATCTTGCACGTGGACCGAGGACATCCGCGACACACCGAAATCCACCGTATCGCCGGCGCGCAACTCCTCCGCCGCCACAGTACTCAGCGTATCCTCAGACGACGCGTCGGCCGGCGGCGTAGCGGCAAAAGAAGAAGAAGAGGTCGGCATCACTACGTACCGTCGGCGGCGGCGGGTGGTCTGCTTCACTCGGGCCAGATCTCCGGCGAACAAGAGCAAGGAGGGCAGACGAGCAGCAAGATGGTGGAAAAGGCGGCTAGGGTTTTCACGGAGCGCGGAAAGATAAAGTTCAAAACGCGCCGCCCCCCGCCCCCTTTTATACACAGGGCGTGACGCTTCGGGAAACCCGCAGTCCAACAATACGGTGTCAATCAACGGTCATGTCAAAAACCCCCGCGGAACCACTTCGAGCAAGGGCAGCGTCTCCGCCATCTAGCGACGTCTTCGGCACCAGATGACTTAGTCGAACCGGTCCCTCGGAGGGCAAATGTTGGGGCGAAGGCGAAGACGCCACCCTTCGCTCGATGCCTTCGCCGTAATCGTCGGACCAACGGAGACAAGACAACAGGCAGGCTCACCCTTCGTCCCACACGTCATCGGACGAAGACCTGTGATGAGGTCGTCCCATCATTGCAACCTCGTCCAGCATGGAGGCCCACGTGTGATCCGGCCCATTGTAACAGGCCCTGCGTGGCCGCTGCGCGTTACGGGCCTAATTTGTAAAGGCATCCCTGTAATTACGGTCTGTAACCCCGCTTTATGGGAATATTCCAGGGATAACCTAGATGTCTGGGGGAACATGCATCCTTAACACAGGACGCTAGGCACTCAGATACCTATAAATACCCCCGCACAGTGCCCTTGAGAGGCTAGATTAACAGAGCTTTTGCCATCTCGTGCGAGAACCCTGTTTACGTCAACTCTCACCCCCGTTGGATCCCCTTGCACCTGGTAGCAAGTTCCAACAAACAGAGGGTTATTGCGAGTCACGGCGATGCGGTGGATGTGCCAAGGCACGTGGCGCAAGGCCGTGAAGCGGCTATCTCCGACGAACTCATCCGAATCCGCCGTGGTTAGCTCAAGTATGGTGGTCGAATTAATTTAGTGGCCGGAGCATATCAACGGTGCAATATTTACTGACCCCAAGCACTATCCAACCGATCCAGGCGTCAATCGCCAACGGCGAGCACGAATCCGAGCGCACAGCTCGTCGGCGGCAATGTGATCTGAACTTGAGCCTATCCGGTTCACTGTACCATTGGAACCCCTATTAAGTTAACCTGATAGACCAACTTTGAGTTTGATTTTCTCCTAAATTTACATGGCAACTTGTTGATCGACTAGTACCAAAGTTGTTGTCTAATGATCCATCTGTAAACCAACTGCAGTCAACCTGCTCAAACATCCCCGGGATCATCTTCAAAATGGCCCCCAAAGTTCATCCTATGTCACTGAATATCCAATTTCAGATTTCAGATAGACTGACAGCCCAACTTGGGGCACACTTATCTCAGAATTCTTCATGGTACCAATGCATGATCTCTATAGTAAAGTTATTCTGCTTTCATAGATCTACAAAATTGATGTGGTGACCTAGGGCAAAAACTATATAACTTGGCAGATATAGGGCTCCAAAGTTGAGCCAATCCCACTGAAATTCAGACTTAGCTAATAGAGTTCAAATAGGGCTTTTTGCAAATAAGCCCAAATCTCAAGGTTTAACTTGCAAATCCACATACTTGTGAACCATATGACTTAAGGTGCCTTACTTTCATGGTTTTTGCACTTTAGTCGAAAAGTGCACTAGTTTTGCACTTAGCCCCCTAGGGTTTAAGTCTAGGGCTTTCTAAGGTTCTTTTTAGGGTTTTTGAGGATTCTAGGGTTTGGATATCCCTTAGCTTCATTAATGGTGGTATTTTATGATCATGATTATCAAGTTTTGAAGTTTCCTCTTGTTTAGGCTTTGGTTACCCCTTTAAGCCCAATCTAGGGTTAAACAGTGTACCCTAGGGTTTCACTTATGAAATGCCACATCAATACAACTTGTTTGAACTTTTGCCTAGTGAATGCATTCTAAGTGTGACAAATACATGATATGCCAATGCTTATGATGTTATGCTCAAATTTTAGTAACAGTAACACCAGGGGTGTTACATCCTTCCCCCCATAAAAGAATCTCGTCCCGAGATTAAAAGTCCTAGGGTAAGTAATGGAAAAGGAAACACGACACATCTTTATTTCCTTATTTTTGGTACAAGGCAGGGGTGGCATGGGGCTCATTCCTTCATTACAACCATTGTATACACTTTACAAATTACATGAGGCTAAGAAGCCTGGGAAATTCTTTTCTAAAAAGTCCTGAGTTTCCCATGTAGCCTCATCTTCCGTGTGTTGGTTCCACTGTATCTTGTAAAACTTGAGAGTTTTCCTTCGGGTAATTCTGTCCTTTTGATCCAAGACTTGAATAGGGTGCTCTGAATATGTCAAGTTTGGTTCTAAGGCAACATCCGTTACTTAAATGGTTCGATCGGGAACCCGAAGACACTTCTTCAATTGAGACACGTGGAACACATTATGTACTGCTGACAAGGTTTCGGGTAACTGGAGCCGGTATGCCACTGCTCCATATTTTTCAAGAACAGGAAAAGGACCAATATACCAGGGTGCAAGATTCCCTTTAACCCCAAAACGTGATACACCCTTCATCGGTGAAACTTTCAGGTAGACATAATCTCCGACTAGAAAGTACAACGGTTGTCATCGCTTGTCTGCATAACTCTTCTGACGAGCTTGAGCTTCTTTCAAATTATGAATTATTCGTTGAACTTTTTCTTCGGTCTCCTTTACCATATCAGGCCTGAAGAAACTTCTTTCACCCGGTTTAGACCAGTTTAACGGAGTACGACACTGTCGTCCATATAAAGCTTCGAAGGGTGCCATCTTAATACTTTCTTGATAGCTATTATTATATGAAAACTCCGCTAATGGTAAACAATCATCCCATTTCTGTGGGAATTCCAGAGCACATGCTCGCAACATATCTTCAAGTATCTGATTTACCCTCTTAGTTTGCCCACTGGTTTGAGGATGATAGGCCGAGCTATGGAGCAATTTAGTACCCGAGGATTTGTGAAGTTCTTCCCAGAATTTGGATACAAATTGAGGTCCACGATCCGACACTATAGTCTTCGGAACACCGTGCAAACTGAGGATGCGAGCAATGTACAATTCCGCATATGTGAGGACCGGGTAATATGTCTTGACTGGCAGAAAATGAGAAATTTTCGTAAGCCGGTCAATTATAACCCAAATAGAATCATACCCTTTTGTGGTCCTGGGCAATCCCACAATAAAGTCCATGCTTATATCTTCCCACTTCCATGTTGGAATAGGTAACGATTGCAATGGACTAGCAACTTTCATGTGTATGGCTTTGACATGTCTACAAGTGTCACATCTCGCCACATAGCGTGCGATTTCAATCTTCATCTTTGTCCACCAATAATGTTGTTTTATATCATGATACATCTTAGTGTTTCCGGGATGAATAGAATAGCGACTAAGATGTGCTTCATCTAGAATTTGCTGGCAGATCTCATTATCCTTAGGCACCACTATGCGGTTGTTAAACCATACAACACCTTGATCGTCTCTTCTGAAGCAGTTGGCTTTACCAGCTTCTATTTTCTCATGAATGTGCTTCATTCCCTCATCATTTCTTTGTGCGTCAATTATTCTTTGCAGGATGACTGACTCAAGCTTCAAGTGATTTGAAGTTCCATGCTGAATCATTCCTAGGTTCAATTTCTCCATTTCTTGGCATAACGTAATGTCAGAAGTCTTCATGGTAAGGCAATGATAGAAAGCCTTATGACTTATGGCGTCTGCCACTACATTAGCTTTGCCTAGGTGATAGTGAATCTCTAATTCATAATCCTTTATCAGCTCGAGCCATCTTCTTTGTCTCATATTCAGCTCTGAGTGGGTAAAGATGTACTTCAAACTTTTATGATCTGTATAAATGTGACAGACATTCCCCAGCAGATAATGACGCCATATTTTTAGGGCATGAACCACCGCAGCTAACTCCAGGTCATGAGTTGGATAATATTCCTCATGTCGGCACAACTGCCTTGAAGCATAAGCTATCACTCGGCCTTCTTGCTTTAGAACACAGCCGAGACCACTGCCTGATGCGTCACAATACACATCAAAGGGCTTTTCAATGTCCGGTGGAGCCAATACCGGAGCAGTGGTCAATAATACTTTTAGCTGCTCAAAAGCTTCATTACACTTTGAAGACCAATTGAATTTGGTATCATTCTTCAATAAACTTGTGATTAGTTTCACAAGCTTGGAAAAATCTGGAATGAATCGGCAGTAATAACCAGCCAGTCCAAGGAAACTTCGGACTTGATGTACAATGGTTGGGGGTTTCCACTCCAAAGTATCCTTGACTTTGCTAGGATCCACCGCAATCCCCTTGGCAGATAATACATGTCCCAGAAATTGAATCTCCTCCAGCCAGAATGCGCACTTACTGAACTTAGCATACAATTGGTGTTCCCTTAAGTGCGTTAATACGATCCGCAAGTGTTGAGCATGCTCCTCTTCATTCTTGGAGTATATTAAGATATCGTCAATGAATACCACCACAAATTTGTCCAACTCGGTCATAAATACCGAGTTTATCAGATATGTGAAGTGGGCAGGAGCATTTGTCAGTCCGAAAGACATAACCAAATATTCAAATAATCCATACCACGTGGTGAATGCGGTCTTCGGTATATCTTCGGGTCGGATACGGATCTGATGATAACCCGACCTGAGGTCAATCTTGGAGAATACCTGAGCTCTAGTAAGTTGATCAAATAGAATGTCAATCAGGGGAAGAGGGTACTTATTCTTGATGGTGACCTCATTAAGGGGTCAATAATCCACGCACATCCGCAGTGTTTGGTCCTTCTTCTTGACGAAGATGGCTGGACAACCGCAAGGTGACGAACTTGGTCGGATAGATCCTTTTTCAAGTAGATCTTGTAATTGGGTCTTGAGTTCTGCCAGTTCATTTGGAGGCATTTGGTACGACCTTCTAGGAATAGGAGTCGTACCGGGCTTTAACTTAATCACAAATTCTACATCTCTTTCTGGAGGCAATCCAGGTAAATCTTCCGGGAAGACGTCTGGAAACTCACATACTACCGGAATATCTTGGATCTCCGGTATAAGGGCTTCATATACTCTGCCACATGGTTTAGCTGGAATAGCTACGGGATAGACAAGAACTTCTTCTTGGCCATAACTCAACCTGATGGTTCTCAGATCAGTGTTGAGGATTGCTTTATGCTGGGCTAACCAATTCATGCCCAAAATTACATCTATGTCTTGGCCTTTTAGAACAATCATGTTTGTTGGAAAGTCCCGTTCAGCCAATGTTACAGGCACTTGGTAAGCCACTTCTTTAGTAAATATTTGCCCCCCAGGAGAATGAATTTTAAGCCCTTCCCTTGATTCAGTATATGGAATGCAATGTTTCTCCACAAACTTCTTGCTTATGAAAGTATGCGAAGCACCAGAATCAAAGAGAATAATTGCAGGGTGATGGGCCACTAGAAACATACCCATCATAACCGGTTCGCCTTCCGGTGTTGTGGCCACTTGAGTATAATAAATCCGTCCCGTTTTCCTTATATTTTTGCCCGCGGTATTGTTTGCCGCATTTCCCTTGCCTTGAGCAGAACTCCTAGAACTCTGCTGATTATTTGATCGATTCTGCTTCGGGTATGGACAGTCCTTGATAAAATGTCCAGACTTTCCACAGTTAAAGCATCCTGTTGAAGAGCTTGGGAGAGCGATGAAATGAGTGCCAGGGGCACCTGGCTGATTTGTAGCGGTGGGGTTGCAGTAGGATGGATAAAAACCGATTGCTTGAAAGGGTAGGAGGGTGGGCGCGATGAAGAACGATTCTGATTAAAAGGTCAGATTACCAACCTTTGTCTTTTCTCAGACCCCTGATTGGGCCTGTCGCCTTCATTGCCCTTTGATTTTCCGGAGCCTGCATATTTGGCCTCAACTACCAGCGTCGTGCTGACAGCCCTTCCGTACGAAAGATCAATGCAGGTGGCCATCTTTCTTTGCATTCGATCATTAAGGCCTCTCATGAAGCAATTTCTCTTCTTTAAATCCGTGTTGACTTGATCGATAGCATATTGGGACAAGTGGTTAAATTTGTTGAGATACTGAGTGACAGTATCCCCACCCTGCTTGAGCTTCATAAACTCCTCCTGCTTCATATGGAGCACCCCTTCAGATATATAGTGCTCCCTGAAAGCCAATTTGAACTCATCCCATGTAATTTGATGGCCGGCCGGCTGAACAGCAACATAATTTCCCCACCATGTACTGGCAGGGCCTCGCAGTTGTTGTGCCGCAAACAAGGGCTTTTGAGTCTCCGTACATCGGAGAAGCCCGAACTTCTGTTCAATAACGCGGATCCACTCATCCACTTCCAGAGGATCTTCCGCCTTGACAAACGATGGGGGACGTGTCTCTGAGAAATCCAGATATGATGTTTCACGGGGTCCTTGCGGATACACCCGCTCGCCTTGTTGCTGCATTTGTTGCCCCGCCATTTCCCGCAGAAAGCGGGTTGTTGGGGGTATGCTTCGTAGCCGAAGATCCTAAAGAAAGAGAACACATTCGGAAGATCCTCTCAGGAGCAGGCACCGAAGCTATTACCTATAGAGCTTCGGCATAATGAAAGATCTCAAGACGAAGGGCCAAACCGACTTAAAGATGGATTGACTTAAAGACCCATGATGTTTTGTGTCATTATTGTAGTCGATTGTAAAGGACATAAATGTAATTTTACACAGGCTGCGCCCTGTGCCTATAAATAGGTGAACAGTACCCCGACACTGTTCACGCAATCCTGTAATTGCTAACGCATTACGCTGGAATTATTTTCTATCAGAGGCGAAGGTATAAACGTACCTAAATATTATGTTTCGACATTTAAGTTCATATTATGAAATATATGAATAATGTAATTTGTTTTTCTATAATGTTTAATATTTTTATATTTTATTTCGTATTGATGAATGTTTAACCACGAAGGTATGACCTTCGGGGTATTTTTTCCATGGCCTTCGTTCGAAGTTCATTCAATCCATGGGGATATAATGCTTCAGCGAACGAAGGGCATTATTATTTAACATTTTCTGTGTTGCCTTGTTCTTAATTCGTAGCATTTGAGAACAAGTCCCCAACATTGGCGCCCACCTCCGGTGAACTCACTTCCACTTGTTTGAGCTGATGGCTTCGTTCAACAACCAAGCTAGAGCTGCTTCGGCTCCAAAGCTGGTACTCCCGATAACAGGCGGTTTATGTTCAGAGCCAGCTAACAAGAAGCAGAGGAAGGAGGCACAGAGAAGGGTACAACATGTCGGGGTGCAAGGACCCTTCATCAAGTCAAGATGGCCCCACATCCCAATTACCTTCTCTCAAGAGGACCTTCAGCTCAAGGATTACCCTCACAATGATGCTATGGTTATTTCTTGTGTTATCAAAGGATTTCTGGTCCACAATGTTCTGGTTGACACAGGCAGTGCAGCAGATATTATATTTGCTAAGGCCTTCAGACAGATGCAAGAACCCGAAGATAAGATCCATGATGCTACACATCCCCTTTGTGGCTTTGGAGGAAGGCAGATTGTAGCACTCGGCAAGATCACGATGCCAGTGACATTCGGATTTATCAACAATACAAGGACTGAACAAGTTGTGTTTGATATTGTTGACATGGAATACCCTTACAACGCAATCATTGGTCGTGGGACTCTCAATGCTTTTGAAGCAATTCTTCACCCAACATATCTTTGCATGAAGATACCTTCGGATCAAGGACCTATTGCTATTCATGGAAGTCAAGAAGCTGCCAGAAAAGCCGAAGGAAACTGGACAGATTCAAAAGCAATCCATAATATAGATGGAGCTGAAGCTTGTGAGCAATACAAGTACAGAAGGGAGAAGGCTGCTTCGGCTGATCAGCCGAAGCCCATGCTTTTATGTGAAGATATAGCAGAGCAGAAGGTGTTGCTAGGGTCTCAATTGTCTAAGGAGCAGGAGAAAACCTTGACAAGGTTTCTGTTCAACAATAAAGATGTCTTCGCATGGTCGGCCAATAATCTCTATGGTGTGAACAGGGATGTCATTGAGCACTCGCTCAATGTTGATCCATCCTTCAGACCTAGAAAGCAGAGACTTCAGAAGATGTCTGATGACAAAGCCGAAGGTGCTCGGAACGAAGTGAAAAGACTTCTTAGTGCTGGCATCATTAGAGAAGTAAAGTACCCAGAATGGTTAGCCAACATTGTCATGGTGAAGAAGGCCAATGGTAAATGGAGAATGTGCATTGACTTTACTGATCTCAATAAGGCTTGTCCGAAGGATGAATTTCCATTACCAAGAATAGATTCTCTAGTAGACACAGCAGCTTCGTCAGAGCTCATGAGTCTACTAGATTGTTATTCAGGCTACCATCAAATCTGGATGAAGAAAGAAGATGAGCCAAAAACCAGCTTCATAACCCCCAGTGGTACATATTGTTATCTTCGGATGCCTGAGGGGCTCAAGAACGCTGGAGGAAGCTTCAGCAGAATGACAGCGAAGGTCCTTCATTCTCAGATAGGCAGAAACGTGCTAACATATGTTGATGATATCATAGTAAAAAGCACGAAGCAAGAAAATCACATTGCTGATCTGCAGGACACATTCGCTAATTTTAGGAAAGCTGTTCTGAAGCTGAATCTAGAAAAATGTGTCTTCGGAGTAAAGAAGGGGAAATTCCTTGGTTGTTTGGTTTCAACAAAAGGGATTGAAGCTAATCCAAATAAAATCGAAGCTATCCTTCGGATGGAGCCGCCAAGCACAAAGAAAGGGGCTCAACGGCTAACAGGAAGACTGGCATCTTTGAATCGATTTATATCCAGATCAGCAGAGAGAAATTTACCATTCTTTGAAGTGCTGAAGTCAGCCGAAGTTTTTCAATGGGGATCAGCTCAGCAAAAAGTCTTTGAAGAACTGAAGCAGTATCTGATAGATTTAACAACCTTAACTCCACCAGCGCCAGGGGCTCCTCTGCTGCTGTATGTGGCAGCTTCACACTCTACAGTAAGTGCGGCGCTTGTCTAGGAGAAGCTTGAAGGACAATTGAAAAAGCAGGCTCCAGTATACTTCGTCTCCGAAGTTCTCAGTTTATCAAAGAAAAACTATATAGAATTGGAGAAGGTGTTGTATGCCGTCTTAATGGCCTCCAGGAAGCTTCAACATTATTTTCAAGCATACCATATAATTGTTCCTTCATCACAACCTTTGAAGGATATTATGAGAAACAGAGAAGCTACTGGAAGGATTGGAAAGTGGGCTGCGGAACTCAACGAGTTCAGCATTGATTATGTGCATAGATCTTCGATTCAGTCCCAAGCACTAGCAGACTTCATTGCTGACTGGACGCTAGGGGCTCAGGAGGAAGAAGCAAGTAAAGATGCCAAAGCTTGGACAGTGTTCTGCGATGGCTCCTAGGGAACCTTCGGGGCAGGTGCAGCTGCCGTTTTAATTGCACCTTCCAAAGTCAGAACATGCTATGCAGTAAAACTTGATTTCAGCTACACAAATAATATTGCTGAATACGAAGCTTTTCTTTTGGGGCTTCGGAAGTTGAAGGCAATGGGGATAAGAAGGGCGGTTCTCAAAACCGATTCCTAAGTTATTTCTGGTCATGTTGACAAAAGTTGCAAAGCAAGAGATCCGAAGCTTGAGAAATATTTGGATACAGTTCGAAGGCTTGAAGCTTCCTTCGAAGGGTTTTCTGTCAAGAATATTCAACGAGGAGAAAATGAGCATGCTGATCTACTAGCCAAGTCAGCGGCACAGGGGTTGCCTTTACCTTTGGAATTATTCTTTGAAACAATAAAAGCACCTTCGGTTGACCTTCTTGAAAGAGCAGTGCTCAATATATCTCCAGTTTATAGCAAAGATTGGAGAATTGAGATCATGTCTTTTCTCCAGGCCAATTTTCTTTCAGATGACGAAGCTTATCATAAGAGAATAGCGGCAAGAGCCTGTCCATATGTAATAATAGAAGGGGAGTTATACAAGCATGGAGTCTGTTCTCCATTACTCAAATGTTTATCCAGAGCTGAAGGTATAGAGCTGATGAAAGAAATACATGCAGGGCTGTGTGGATCTCACATCGGATCTAGGCCCTTGCTGGGTAAAGTTTTTTGTCAAGGATTTATTGACCGAAGGCAGCTTCGGATGTAGCCGAATTAGTCCAAAAATGCGAAGGTTGTCAAAAATGTGCAAGAGATCAGAGACAACCTTCGTCTCTAACTCAATTAATACAACCCACTTGGCCATTGCAAAGGTGGGGTCTTGATTTGCTAGGCCCACTTCCACCAGCACAAGGGAATTTAAGATATGTTGTGGTGGCAGTAGAATATTTTTCTAAGTGGATTGAGGCGAAGCCCTTAGCCACAATAACTTCGGTCACTGTTCAAAAATTTTTCTGGCAAAATATTGTGTGTCGCTTCGGAGTGCCGAAGGCTATCACTGTGGACAATGAAACACAGTTTGATGCCGAAGCTATCAAATAGTTTTGTGAACAAATCGGCACGAAGATCCATTTTGCATCGATTCGACATCCGGAGTCAAATGGACTTATCGAAAGAGCTAATGGCATTATAATGACAGGAATAATGAAGTTAATCTTCAACCAGCCCAAGGGGAAGTGGCCAGACGAATTAATCAAAGTGGTGTGGAGCCACAATACAACAATGTCAAGGTCAACAGGTTTTACACCATTCAAATTGCTGTTTGGTGACGAAGCAATAACCCCAGAGGAAGCTAAAGCATGATCAATAAGAACAGTGGCTTCGGCAGAGGACGAAGCTGATTATTCTGTGGCAAAGGATGCTTTAGAAGGGATCAGGCTTCAGGCTGTGGAGAATATCAATAAATATCAAGCCGAAACAATAAAATGGCGTGACAGAAAAGTTCGGTTAAAAAATATTAAGCCAGGACACTTGGTACTTCGGAGAGTTGCTAACCTAGATACAGTAGGCAAGCTACAGTTGAAGTGGGAAGGACCTTTTCTGGTAGTATCTTCGTCAAGACTCGGTTCCTACAGGTTGAAGGATATGGACGGCAGCGACATTCCTAGATCTTGGAATGCGGATGAGCTTCGGCGGTATTATGTGTAGCCTGATGTAATCTTTTTTATTCTTTCCTATGGCACCCTTTTCCTTTCCAAAGGGGGAGAAAGGTTTTTAATGGGGCCATAGCATGTAATTTCTCTTTTTCTTATATCAGCTCTACAAGAGCAATATCCCCCGAAGATGTAAATGTAAAAACTGAGCATGCACCTTCGAGTGCAAAGAGAAAAGGAAAAACAGGGAGAAGCTCGAAAGACGTCCCTAAGGGGATGCAGAGCACGACGAATCTACAAAAAAGCCATTCCTAAGGGAGCGCTGCGTAAGTTTTCTACTCAAAAGTCGTTCCTAAGGGAATGCAGAGCTTACAGCGAAAAGTCAACACTGATTCTGCCGAAGTATAAGGCGTAGCGCAAAAAGTCAACGCGATACCGCCGAAAGTAAAAGGCGAAGAAGTTAAAAAGATGTTCCTAAGGGAATGCAGAACTTACAGCGAAAAGTCAGCGCTGATACACCGAAAAATAAGCGGTGAAGCCGAAAAATAAACGACAAAGATTTGTTATTCCTAAGGGAATAAGAGTTTTGATTGTGGTTTTGTATGTGTCTTTGAACATTCATTTGCACGATACATTACATCATACATTTGCATTAATAAACATTCACTTAGACATACATAGGATCATCATCATCATAACATACACACTTACTTCGGCTTTAAAAGAGAAGGCTTCGGAAAAAAGGAAAAAGAGGAAATTTTATGCTTCGCTGTGTACGAAAAGAAGGGAAGGTGTTTTTTGCCTTCGGCTCAAAAATATTAATTTCGTCCACACCAAAGCACTTTATACGTTGACGGAAAGGTAAGACTATATTACAAGGTATGGATAAAGTCCACGAAGTGAGATTTAATTACATTATACTTTATACAAGTTATTACAGAAGTTTTTTGAGCTATTTCTACAGACTACTCGAGCTTCGTCAGCATTCATGGAGCTTCGTCTTTTTACTCCGTAGCTTAAGCTTTGGCTTCGTCATCCTGTATGTAAGTATTATAAGCTAAATTCAAAATTCAAAGGAAAAGGTAAGCATAAGGTATGATTTTGTTACCGGCTTAAGGTGGCTTCGAGCTTCGTCACCAGCTTTGCTTCGTCCACCCTTTGTCCATACTAATTTTATAAATCTATTCACAATACTTCGGGCAAGGTTGGGAATGTTATCTAAGTCTGCTAGTGACAAGCTGAAGTTGGGTCTATTGATAATCTTCCCGTGTTCACAGCCAGACTTCAGAAAGGCAACAGCTGTGCCCCGAGAAGCTACCAGGGCACAGAAGTCACCATGCCCAGCTATAACTTCATCAAGATCATTAATTTCACCTTCAATATGCTCGAAGGCACCAGGCAGGTCTTCAGCCGAAGGATTAAACTTCTCGCTGCTGGCTCCAACAAAATAGAACACCTGCTTCAGTCGTTGAACACATCGATTGCTGAATTCCAGACATTTATTCTGAAGGCTTGTCAAAGATTCTTTCAGCTCTGAACTTTTTTGGACTTCGGCCTCAAGTTTTGCATCAAGCTTCAGCTTTTCTTGTTCGAAGTTTTCTGATTGAGAAAGAAGCTTCGAATTTAATTCTGTTATTTTGGCTTCAGCATCCGCTAATAAGCCTTCGGTTGTTTGAAGCTCGAAGTCTTTCTTTTCGATAGCAACTGATTGCTCTTTTATCTTGTTCTCTAAGTTCTCAATTATAACTTCGTGCTTTTTATCCTCTAAGTCCTGCTCCATTTTTAAAGCCTTGCTCAACAGCATACTCTGCGAACACATAACCTTCGTTAGAAAATATCTATGTTATTAAAAACAATAGACTAGAAAAGTTGTTTACCTTGAAATTGGAATAAAATAGAGAAAAGAAGTTAGAGAAAAGTTGTTTACCTTGAAATTGGAATAAAATAGACTACTGACAATGTGTTGTCGTCGGTAGCGGCTGATATCTGCTTCGAGCTTCGAAAAGCCGATACTCTTTGATAGAGTACCGATAACTTTAGCGCCGATCTGATCTCGTATGTAGCCCAACCTTTCGTCATCAATGCCACTGAAGAGAAGCGCTCCCGGCCGATACCCGCAAGATATAGCATATTCTTTTAGTTCTTCTTTTTCAGCTTTTGTTAGCTCTTGGCCAACTAAGTTTTGAAAATTAAAAGCTTCGTCTTCCAAAGTCATTTCTTCCTTCTCGGGTTTTGCGGCTGTAGTCTCTTCGGTGACTGCGGCAATCTCTTCTGCAGCAGCTTCTTCAGCGGCCATGTTTAGAAGCATTTTGTCTATATCAGCAACCATGCTTTTTAAATTAAAATCTTCGGCTCTGGCCTCTTCTGCGGCAGCCTCCGAAGGTACAGCTTCAGTAGCTGTCATGCTTTCAATAGCCGGCATCTTCGGAGCTGAAGCTCCTGGTGGTGTTGCTTCAATGACTTCTATCACAGTAACGATTCTTTGCCTCTTTGGCCTAGGTGCCTTCGTTTTTGCGGGCTCCTTTTCCTTCTGAAAAAGCTTCATCAGATGCGGTCCCAGTGGACTTAGTTTGACAGGCAAAGTTTCAGTCATTACCTTTAAGATCTCCTCTACTTCGGTAGCAGAGGATGTCGCAGAAGTCCTTTCTTTTTTATCAATTGATTTTTGCTTCGGAGTCGAAGCCTTTCTTTTCTTCGGAGCAACTGTTTTCGCCTCAGGCTCTTGTTTTTTCTTCTTCGGTTGATCTTCATCGTCCTTATTCAGGGCACTAGCTACTCTCTTCCTTTTTTGGCCTTCGACACCCTTGTCCAACCGCTCGTAGTCAGGATATTCAAAACCTATAGCATCCATCACTCGGTTTAGCCTTCGTTTCGGACGGGTGCCGAAGGCCGCAATCATCAATTGGTCTTCTTTTTTAGAATAATTTCCAAGTATTTCGTTGCACATTACTTCGATTGTATCCAGCCATTCTTGGCAAGGCACTTTGAAATGTCTCTTGAATTTGTAATGGTAGGGTAGCCGGATAAGTTTTCCTTCCTTCTTTTTTCCTTCAAGCTTCGGCATGGCCCACTCTTTCATAGATGGAAACACTTTGAAAGCCAAAATTCCTGCACTAAGTCCCTAGTGCCGATGTGCTCTGTGATAACCCTAAATTCAGCCAACGCAATTTGGGTTGGACCCTCTGGTGTCATATTGCATGGGGGTCTGGTCTCTCCGAAGATCAACTCTAACAGACTCTAAACCAGCTTCTCTTTATCATCGTCAACTTTGACGTAGAACCATTCAGATTTCCAGCCAGCTGGCCACTTGCTTCGGTAACTGATCACGGGAAATTTTGTAGTCTTCCGGTAGGAAAAATTGTAGCAGCCAAAGTTTTCATGTAACCCATCTCCTCTAGCCTTGGTCTGATAATGCAGCTCGTGCACTCGACAGAAACCTTCGGCAAATGGTTCCACCCCTTGGCTTCGGAGAGCCCAAATGTAAACGCTAAGCCTAACGATAGCGTTAGGAGTTAGCTGATGAAAGTAGATCCCAAACTTCTTCAACACATCAGCAATCATCTTATTCAAAGGGAATCTCAAACCAGCTTTGAAGAAACTTTTATAAACTACTACTTCATCTTTTCCTGGCTTCGGAGTAGTTTCCTCCCCACCAAAGCGAACCAACTCTTTCTTTTCTTCATTAAAATAGCCCAATTTCAACATCTTAGGTAGGTCACCTTCGGAGATGGTGGATTTTCCGAAATCCAGATGGCTGGGTTTGCTCGGCACCGCGCTGCTATAATCATCTTTAGACTCGGTTTCCTCAAAATCAGCTTGCTCTGCTTCAGCGGCAGGGACGTCCTCCGATGTTACCAGCCCAGACTGCTTCATTGCTTCGGAAATCAGAACAGTCTCAATAACTTCGGTCTCATCTCCCTCACGATCAACCCTAGCAGTGGAGCAAACTCTAGCCATTTGATTATGACTTTCTTGAAATTTTTGTTGTTGACTTTTTTGATTTTCCCGAAGCTCTTCCTCTTGTGACGAAGCAGAATCGAAAGCGAAGTTTTGTCTGAGCACGATGATTAAGCTTCGGCTATGACTAAAATTTTGGCAGCAAAATAGTGCAATAGCAATGAATGTTGTGGTAACTTCATACCTACCCGTTTGTTTATATAGTGCTGCAGGTAGGAAGGTGAATCGTCAAGGTCTCCCACACCGAACAAACAGTCACCCGCACTCGCTGAGCAGTGGGCCACAAGGTCTGAGAAGGTGAATCACTGGGGCGCGCATAACTGCTGCAAGATGAGGCCACCGCGAGCGCGATGATTATTTTAATTGTTTCTCACCAATGAGCTCAGGCAAGGTGTTTTTCGGATCTTCGGCGTCCCGAAGCCTAGAAGATTTTTTCACGGATCAAGCTCGTTACGAAAAATGATTTAGCGTCGCGAAGGGGCTACTGTTGGGGGTATGCTTTGTAGCCGAAGATCCTAAAGAAAGAGAACACCTTCGGAAGATCCTCTAAGGAGCAGGCGCCGAAGCTATTACCTATAGAGCTTCGGCATAATGAAAGATCTCAAGACGAAGGGCCGAACCGACTTAAAGATGGATTGACTTAAAGACCCATGATGTTTTGTGTCATTATTGTAGTCGATTGTAAAGGACATAAATGTAATTTTACACAGGCTGCGCCCTATGCCTATAAATAGGTGAACAGTACCCCGGCACTGTTCACGCAATCCTGTAATTGCTAATGCATTACGCTGGAATTATTTTCTGTCAGAGGCGAAGGTATAAACGTACCTAAATATTATGTTTCGACATTTAAGTTCATATTATGAAATATATGAATAATGTAATTTGTTTTTCTATAATGTTTAATATTTTTATATTTTATTTCGTATTGATGAATGTTTAACCCCGAAGGTATGACCTTCGGGGTATTTTTTCCGTGGCCTTCGTTCGAAGTTCATTAAATCCATGGGGATATAATGCTTCCGCGAACGAAGGGCATTATTATTTAACATTTTCTGTGTTGCCTTGTTCTTAATTCGTAGCATTTGAGGACAAGTCTCCAACATGGGTGTGGTCAGCTGTGGCATTAACTAAGGCGGCGATGGCCTCAACTAATGTTGGAGGTACTGGGGGTGGATTCGGGGTTGCTTCCCTCCCACGGGAGGTTCCTGCCCCATCCTGTGCGCGAGTTTTGGACGGCATCTGAGGCAAAGAATATTTGAAGAAATATGATATGCCAAAACAAACCATCCATTTCACATTACTTAAAAGGGTAATGTTACATACTCGTATTTACAACAGGATTACATTACCTATTACACATTATTACTACCTCTATACTACACTACTCTAGCTTCTTGTCGATTTTGGTAGCCTCGTTGTCAGGTGTAGGAGACCACTGGTCGACCAAATTCATGGGAGGAGGAGGCCTGAAAAGGTCTAGTTCCCCTCCAAGGGCTTCACCCGCTGCTCCAGATGGTTCGGATCCCATCCCGACAGGATCCGTAGGGACGTTAGGGTGCAGTTGTGAATACAATACATGAACTTCTTCATGTAGTGTATTACAATAAACCTGCAAGTTATCCACGGCTCTTCCATGCGGGCTCGAGCTCTAGCATCCTTTGCCCAAGCAAGTGAACGAGAGTTCACAACCCAGTCGAGCGCTAGATCCCGTTTCGCAAGCTGGTCTTGCAGGTGGCAGGTGTCTGTTCTCAATTCGTTTATTCTTTCACCATCCGCGACCCATATATCGTTCCTGTGACGGAGTTCTGATCGAAGCTGTTCAACTTGGGCTTCCAGATCCCCGATTGGATCGTTACTACCACTACTACTGTCTTCATGTCGTGGGGCAAGCTAATGGCAGGGTATGCCAAACGGCCCGGTAGACTTGCGCGCGGTCTTTCTTGTGCGTGGCGGCACATCTCCATGAGGGGAAAATCTTATTAGCATAATTTTTAGCATGATGCATGTATAATTACAGAATCAACCTAAGTTGATTCACACCTTCTATACATTGCACTCTACTATCTGGTCGTTAACATAAGTATCTCAGAAGGGAATTGGATAAGAAGAAAAGAAATTTTCTAGATAAGTCTTTGAAAATTCTTTTTGAAAATGTCTCATAATATCTGTAGAGATGGGCTTCCCTCCGATACCAGCTGTGACGGAACCTCCCAAGTCATTAGGCCCACCTATAGTTGTCCTTGTCCAACGGACCTCAGACAACCCTGCAGGTGCACCTGATCACTTGACAAGTTCGGTATCCGAATTCCTTACCTTTCCCAAGAGCGTTTCACCCGTCACACAGACATTACAATACATCGGAGATGCGGAAGCAGTTACAATAACTTACTTTATTTGAAAAGTAAGACAGAGTTATATAGTTACAGACCAGAGCATAATATAGGAGTCCTGAGTATTATTATTACAAAACATGGGAAGCAAAAACCCCTCCCAAATAAACAGTAAAAAGTTTTTAACGGAGGGCCTTTCCTCCCGTAGCTTTAGTCTTGGTTCTCTTCCTTTGGTACCACCTTTGAACAGAAGCAACAAAAGTTTGCTGCTTCTTCACCTAAAACAACATGGGACAAAGCCTTGAGTACGAAGTGTACTTTCACAAGACTTACCCGACAAAGTAAAAGACTCTCAAGGATATGCTGGCTTTAAGGGAGTCAAGGTAAGGCTTATCAATAATCAATGACTCTGTTTGTAGAAATGCTTACTAAAAGTGGATCCTTAAAAATCTAGTTTTATTTATCAAGTTATGTAAAATTACCTGCAACTAGAGTTCTTTCTACCCTAGTTCAATCACTTGACCTACACTAGCCAATTTCTTAACAATCCTTCATCTTTACTGGACTTCTACGTATAGGTCAGTGACCAAGTCTTCATATCCGCGAAGTTACAGCGATCTGAATCGATTATACTCAGCTAAGGATCTCCAATCACACGACATATGTAGCACTTAACCCTTGCATATGTCAACTCGCCACCGGGGTTCTTAAGACCAGATCAGGTTCACGCCAATCGAGAGCACAGATACACCACCGTCCAGCCTCTTGCCACGGAGGGTACACGCTACTCTTGCTATCTCTCCACTCCCATTGCATGTTATCTTATTCTGGTATTAGTCTGCCCGAGGCAAAGCTTACCCATGGTGACGCATGTGACCAGTTAAAGGGTCCTCTGTCATCAAGCCTACATCGGCACGGTCCTTAATCGACTCAGACAGAGACACTACACCGAGACTCTCTTCTCATGCAAGTCACCCGCCCGGTCTCGGCTTTATCATTTCAAACCCAAAGTTTGGTACCTGGCAGAGGTACATCTTTTCTGATGTTGAACCCATCATGGCCATGATGGATTCACCATCAAGTTTTATTTTCGAAAACATCCCACCCACTTTGCAACATCATCTTTTGTGAAAACAAAACATTTTGTTTTTCTAGAGCAGGGCTAAGCATAAGAAAAACCTTTTGTAAAATAGGGATTTAAGGAGAAGTAATCCAATCCAAGGAAGGAAATGCAAGAATTGGTTTAGCACACAACTCCTATTACATAATGCATCAAGCAAGTGAGAAAACTTTTAAAAGGAACAAGGAGGTGGCAAATGCACCGGGGCTTGCCTTGTGTTACTAGTGAATCAGGCTCGGTTCCGCAGATATCAAAATAAAAACAGTTGCCTGCCTGATGTTCCTCAGGTGGTGGTGGTGATGAAGTCCTTGTCTCTTCGACTTCTACTTCCTCTTTGTTTTCTAAATATAGCCAAGTATAATAATGAATGCTCATGTAGTGCTCATGAAGATGCAAAGATAATAAAAGTTTATTATCTAAAGTCTTGAATACAACTTTCCTTCATGGATCTCCGAGAACTTAGGGTTTCCGGAGTCAATAGTGAAGTTCAAAGGGCAGGGGTAGGGTTTTGGGTTCTAAGTATCAAACAAGGTCCAAATCATACCAACTTTGCCCAAGGCCTCTAAATATTATATAGAGTTTATCCTAAAAGTTTAGTGAATTTTGGATTTATTATTTATTCTCTAAAAATCCAGAAACAAGGTTTTTGGCTATTTTAAATACCCTATAATTTCCTATTTGGACTAAAAATCATGAAACTATTTTTAGTAAATACTATAGGAAATTAGAAACCTAGAAAAATTGGTTTGGTATTTTTATCATTTTTCTACAATATTCTAGAAATTTCCTAAGTCCAGAAGAAAAATAAAAGGAAAAAGTGCTACAGAACTGGGCTTAAACTGGCCTGAGTCGGCCCACTACAGGCAGAAGCGCGCCCGCGCACGCGCGCCCACACTGCAGATTTTGCAGAAAGGCCCTGTCCATTTGAATAATCTGAAGCGGGGTCACAGCACTGTTCCTTGAGTCGCTGACAGTTTACAGAAATCTCCCTGAACTTCTAATTCTTCACCGCGCCAAAGTCCCCGATGTCGCACGGCGGAGACCTGAGCACCGGCGAGTCTAGACTGGCCGGATCACGCAAAGACCGGCGCTCTCCGTCGACTGGCACCTAATTCGAGCCTTAACCGAAGCTTCCCCTAAACTAATTTCACTAATGGCGCACTAAAACGCCCTGACCACGGTGACCGTATGGACAACGGCCAACTGAACGTGTTCCCGGCAATCCTAGGGACTCTAGCCCAATTGGGTTGGTCAAGGAGTATCAGGGGCACACAAGAATGTTGAAACAAGATAGCAGGGAGCATGAACGGACCTAGAGGTCGCTGACCACGGTGAGGTTAATCCGAGTGGTGTTCTTGAGTGAGTTGGGGGAAATGAGAAATTGGAGCTCTCTAGTGAACGATTGGAGGTAAGACTTGGTGGCTTGGTGCGTGATTACCCTATGGAGCTCGTAGTGCGCTCAAGTTATAGAACCCGTGAGCGGTGGCCGGTGAATTGGACGACGACGCGCGGCGGCTGGAGAAACAAGAAGTTACTAACGCGTGCGATTGGTGTCCTATTACCGTGGCAAGCTCCCCGGCGATGAACGGAGGGTTATTGCGAGTCACGGCGATGTGGTGGATGTGCCAAGGCACATGGCGCAAGGCCGTGAAGCGGCTATCTCCGACGAACTCATCCGAATCCGCCGTGGCTAGCTCGGGTACGGTGGTCGGAGTAATTTAGTGGCCGGAGCATATCCACGGTGCGATATTTACTGACCCCAAGCACTATCCAACCGATCCGGGCGTCAATCGCCAACGGCGAGCACGAATCCGAGCGCACAGCTCGTCGACGGCGATGTGATCTGAACTTGAGCCTATCCGGTTCACTGTACCATTGGAACCCCTATTTAGTTAACCTCACAGACCAACTTTGAGTTCGATTTTCTCCTAAATTTACATGGCAACTTGCTGATCGACTAGTACCAAAGTTGTTGTCTAATGATCCATCTATAAACCAACTGCAGTCAACCTACTCAAACATCCCCGGGATCATCTTCAAAATGGCCCCCAAAGTTCATCTTATGTCACTGAATATCCAATTTCATATTTCAGACAGACTGACAGCCCAACTTGGGGCACACTTATCTCAGAATTCTTCATGGTACCAAGGCATGATCTCTATAGTAAAGTTATTCTCCTTTCATAGATCTACAAAATTGATGTGGTGACCTAGGGCAAAAACTTTATAACTTGGCAAATATAGGGCTCCAAAGTTGAGCCAATCCCACTGAAATTCAGACTTAGCCAATAGAGTTCAAATAGGGCTTTTTGCAAATAAGCCCAAATCTCAAGGTTTAACTTGCAAATACACATACTTGTGAACCATACGACTTAAGGTGCCTTACTTTCATGGTTTTTGCACTTTATTCCAAAAGTGCACTAATTTTGCACTTAGCCCCCAAGGGTTTAAGTCTAGGGCTTTCTAGGGTTCTTTTTAGAGTTTTTGAGGATTCTAGGGTTTGGATATCCCTTAACTTCATTAATGGTGGTATTTTATGATCATGATTATCAAGTTTTGAAGTTTCCTCTTGTTTAGGATTTGGTTACCCCTTTAAGCCCAATCTAGGGTTAAAAACTGTACCCTAGGGTTTCACATATGAAATGCCACATCAATACAACTTGTTTGAACTTTTGCCTAGTGAATGCATTCTAAATGTGACAAACACATGATATGCCAATGCTTATGATGTTATGATCAAATTTTAGTAACAGTAACACCAGGGGTGTTACAAAGCAAATGTGAGTACACATCAACATACTCAGCAATATGTCATGTTTGGCTGTAGTGGACTAGCTTTATGTGGGGTTAAGTCAAGCAGTTTGTTTTAGTTGGTCAGGTTATTATTACTAGTAAAAAGCCAGGTTTTAGCATTAACCCAAGTTATTAACCCAAAGTACCCTTTCAAAACAGAAAGAATACCACTTACCATTACCATAAACATAATCATAACCATCATCCTCGTCACCACCTGTAAACCAAACATCTGTGATCAAAGTATCTCTAATCAATGGAGCTCCCTTGGTCGCCCATAACCACGAGCACGACTGATATATCAGTTTCATAACACTGTGCAGAGGTTGCGCACTTTACCCACAAGCCGTGATTCCCTTTTGCCTCAGGCTGATCAAACCCTTAAACACTACCAAGGTGAACAGGCAGGATTTCACTACGTAGCCTTTACAAAGATTCCCTAAGGCTATAGCCGCCCGTTAGGTTTCCTAAATGTACCACACTCCTCCCCAAGGGGCAAACCACCCTTGACCGAGCGAGCCGCATACACCGAGCCCCATTAACGGCACGACGGCGAAGCGAACTACACCCCAGTTCCTCTAATTATTCAACTAAGGGCGTCCCATTCCACCCTCATGGTTGCATTGTTTTCTCGGGCGGTCATCCAATGAACCAGTCCTTACGGAGAGGCACTCGAGAAACAACTCGAGTCCCCTTAAATGTCACAGTACCATCATCATAATCAAAAGGGAAAACAACGTATCATAGATAATCTCATCATGTTCATTGATTAATGTGAAGCACTAGCATATAGCTAAACCAGAATAACCCAACCAAAATAGGTAAACAAGGACAAGATAAACAAAAGCTAGTCAATCCTGAGGTATAACTGTGTAAATGTGGGGAGTGAATTATAAGAATGAGTAGGACATAGATGGGTCAAGGGACACTTGCCTTCACCAACCAGCTGCTGCTCAGGGTCTTCACCCACAACTCCTTCGGACTCCACCGACTGACCGTTATCTATACGAGTTCAAACATATATTCCACAAATTTAATACAAAAGAACAGTACACCATACGATAGAATGTAATAAATAAACAGACGCTCGATGCAGGGCTCACAACTATGACTAAGCGAGAAAGAGGGAATAACGGTCAAGGCTACGGTCGACGAGCGATTACATTACACAATTATAAATCAAAGTACTCGTCTAAACAAAATAATATTAATTTGGCCATCGCATTATGCATAGGATAAAGTCATGTTCCGTATTTAATCATTATAAATAGATCAAAGTAAATTTAAAAGGATTATCGCGCGACGAAACACGTGACACAACCCTTAGTCTGAATTAAGAATAAAACGACTTGTCGCGTGACAGAGTGCGTCACGATATACTTGAATTAATTATGAAAATAACGTCAAGCGTCGCGCGATGAAGCGCACGACAGCATACGTCATCCAAAGTGAATTTAAAATGAAACGTCGCGCGACTAGACACGCGACGCCACACATTAAATAATCTGAAATTAAAATGGATTGTCGTGCGACGAAGCGCACGACGTAGCACATGAATAAAGGCGAATTTAAAATGAATCGTCGCACAGCGAAATGCTCAACACAGTACATCAACTAAACCAAATTTAAAATTGAATAAACCAAAAGTTAAACATCGCGCAACTACGGTCACGCGCGCGGGAATGCGCGACGCGCGCCGGGGGCACGCGAGCCATGCCGGGGGGGGCACGACCGCTGGGGCACGAGCCGCCGGGGTGTTGAGGACCAGCAAGGACTTGGGAAAGGCCAAGGTGTTGAGGAGGAGCAGCAAGGGCGTCCACAACAGGAAGGAGATCAAGTCCGAGTCGGCTGCGACTCTATCTCGGGTTCCAGGACCAGTCTGCACTAAAATGGACGCCCAAGATGCCTCCGGACTCCGATTGCGACGGACTGGATATGGTTGGAAAGATAACGAGATTATCTAACCAACCCAACTGGTTCCACCCTAAAATTCATCTGGAGTCAACGGAAATCGTCGAAACAAGTCAGCGTTCAGATTCTGTTTTGGTGCTGCGACACCGTCTGTTGGGCCGTTGGGCCGTGTATCGCGTCGGAGCCCATTAGGGGCGAGTCCAGGGCTACGCACGCCCTAATACTCTATTTATTCAGCAGCCGCCGCCACATTTAGGTTGGGGGTTTTGCTTAGATCAATTCTGTCATCGAACAGTGTCGCCGTCATCGGCTTGTGAGACCCCCCTCCCGTAATCAATACAATTTTGGTTGCGTTTCTTTCCTGTTCTTGCTTGTGTTCTTGATTGCGCTTGCAGGGATAAGCCTTCGTGGCGGGGTCATTCGTGTGTCACGGGTGATAACCAACGGAGCCGTGGTGTAGTGATTGCGAGGAACCGTTCACTCGGAGCCTTGGATCATCAACGTCGAGATCTCCACTCAATCAAATTATCGTATCTCACGGAAGATCGGGCCGCGTCTACTATCAATTGGTATCAGATTTCCAGGTTGCTCGTGAGGTATAATTCTACCTTTAGATTAGTTTTGTTTCGTCCCATAGTCCACAAAAAGCCAAAAAAAATTACGATCAGTTTATTCCGACCTAAAACCATCGCCTTATCCTTTGCACAATTCAGTTTTAGAGTCCGCAGTTCTGAGTTCGTGTTCTAGTTGAGTTTGGTTGCTGGATTAGATTTGTTTTGGTTCAGTTTGATTGTATCCATCCGCTTCCATCCTATAAAACCGACCCTATCCACAAAACAGATCCTATCTCTACAACCGATCCTATTCACAAAATAGATCCTATCTCTACAATCGATCCTATTCACAAAATAGATCCTATCTCTACAACCGACAATATCCACAAAACATATCCTATCTCTAAAACCGACCATATCCACAAAACAGATCCTATATCTAAACCAACCATATCCAGAAAACAAATCCTATCTCTAAAACTGAACCTGTGCTCCATAGCGTCGCTTCGGTTCCTGCCGAGTTGTGCCTTTGAAAACCATAACTTGAGGTACCTTCCATAAAACGGGCATAACTTTTCGCTCGGTGCTCCGTTTGAGCTCAAATGTTTACAGCAGATTCTTGACTCCATTCTGGGGTGAGCCAAACTGGCCTATGGCCTGTTTGGTTCGGTCCAAAAAGTCAAAAAAATCGGGAAGATAATTAAAAAATTGTTTAAGTGTTTTTAGGAATTTCAGAGATCCTTTGTGAATTTCTCTAGGCCACAATACAAATCTGTTTCAAGTGAAATTTTGTGTGCTTCCATCCTTTGTGTTTTTGGATCAGTGGTAAAAAATTCAGAATATTTCGAGCTCTTTTGATGGTACTCCTTTTGAAACGCACCTTTGATTTCTACTAGTGCTGAAAAATCAGCCCTATTTACAGAACTGCCATTCACTATATACTTGTACCTCCTTTCTTGTGCTTTGGTCCAACTGTTCTATTACATTTTCTAGGCCAGCAACTAGGACGAGTAATTGGAACACTTATTCAGCATTGCTATCTGTTACTGACTTGTGTGCCACATATATATATTTAGTTAGCCTTCCCATAGCTCCAAATTTCTCTCGAGCAGAACAGGTACTCTTTTGCAATCACACCCACGCTCGTTGGACAGTCACACCGGTCACCGTTTGCCACCTGCAGTGCTGGTAAGAACGTTGTAATAGCGGGGTAAGACGCTTCATAATTTGTATTCCACCACCTCCACCACCACCCTGAGAGATAGTTGTAGGGTTCACATTGTTTGTTGCCTTTTTGTCTCTGTTTTCTGCTAACAATGACAGGACCAAAGAATCAAATGGACAAGGACAAGGGGCCTAAACTTAACGACGATGAGTGTGTCTCTCAAATGGAATTGAAGGAGATGATGCGCGCGATGACTGAAGCTTTTAAAAAATACCAGGACTCTGCCTCGACATCCTATGAGCAGCTTGATCGACGAGTTGCTGAACTTGTTACACGCATGGACGTACTGGAGGCTCGTCCCCCACCACCAACTTCAGCCCCAGCTCACTCTCCTGTGGACGACGACGACGATGACGACGATGTTTATGCACCGCTGCGACAACGCCTCGCACGTAATCGACAAGGTATGGGAGGTAATGGTAGACGTCGTCATCATAATCCTGAACCAGACCATGATCAATTTGCTAAGATTAAGTTTTCTATTCCACCGTTCATGGGTTCTTATGATGCTGAAGCTTACTTAGACTGGGAGATGACGGTAGAACAAAAATTTAATTACCATCTTATTCCTGAGCAGCATAGGGTTAGACAAGCCACTAGTGAATTTAGAGATTTTGCTATCATTTGGTGGAATGAACTTGTTAACACACGTGCTGCACCACAAACATGGAATGCGTTAAAAGAGGAGATGCGAGCTCGCTTTGTTCCCCCTTCTTATAGACGTGATCTTCGAAAAAAATTGCAACGCTTAGATCAGGGAGACATGTCGGTACAGGAATACTACCAAGAACTTCAGAAAGGTATGCTACGATGTGGGGTAGTTGAGGATCCGGAGGATCAAATGGTTAGGTTTTATGGGGGATGAGGCGGGAGATTCAGGATAATGTTGATTATAAAGAATATCATTCTATACAACGCTTGTTCCATCTTTCTATGTTGGCAGAAAAAGAATTGCAGGGTCGTCAACAACGGAGGAGCAGCACTTTCGCTCCACGCCAGCCACCGGCGCCAGCCAAGGCGTCATCATCTTCGGGCGTACGAACGTCCACATCTTCCACTATACCTTCGGGTGTTGCAGCAAAACCTGCTACAACCACCTCTTCCACAGGCCGCTCCTCCGACATCAAGTGCCACCGCTGCCAGGGACTTGGTCATATTCAGCGAGATTGCCCCAGCAAACGGGCATACATTGCTACTGGTGATGGTGGGTATGTTAGTGCTTCTGATGTTGAAGATGAAGATACTGTCGGAGCTAACATTGCAGAGACTTATGATGGTGATGAAGAGGTTCTTGGTACAACAGCGACCGAGACCTATAAGGCCTTGATTGTGCAACGAGCTTTGAGTACCACGGCTAGTGACGACGACAACAGACAGCGCCACAACCTTTTCAACATGTTCCTCATCGTCAAGGACTGTCGTGTACATACCATCATTGATGGTGGTAGCTGCAACAACTTGGTGAACGTTGAGGTGGTCAAGAAGCTTGGCATGACCACACGAGAGCATCCCCACCCTTATCACATTCAATGGTTTAACAACAACGGTAAGTTCAAGGTAACAAAAACAGCAAGGGTGCATTTTTCTATTGGCTCTTACCATGACTTTGCTGATTTCGATGTGGTGACTATGGATGCTTGCTCTCTTTTACTGGGACGTCCTTGGGAGTTTGATACTGATGCTATTCACCATGGTAGATCTAATAAATATACTTTTATGCACAAGGGAAAGAAAATTGTGTTTCTTCCTATGACTCCCACTGAGATTGTCCACTTTGAACATGAGAAAAAGACTAATGCTAAGCAAAAAGGTGTTTTGAACTCTGAAAATCAGCAACCTATTAAGTTAAAAACTCCTACTTTGCTAGCCACTAAATCTGATCTTGATGAGTTACATGCCTCTCTTGGACTTTGCTATGCCTTAGTGTGCAAAAATGCTTTCTATTCCATTGATGATACATCTATTGTCTTGCCACCTGCTATTGCTAACCTTTTGCAAGAGTATATGGATGTGTTTCCCTCCGAGATACCCCCTGGATTGCCACCTGTGCGAGGCATTGAGCACAAGATTGATTTAATTCCAGGGGCGAGCTTGCCCAACCGTGCTGCCTACAGGACCAACCCCGAGGAGACTAAGGAGATTCAGCGCCAGGTCCAAGACCTTCTGGACCGCGGGTACATTCATGAGAGCCTTAGTCCTTGTTCTGTTCCTGTTCTTTTGGTTCCTAAGAAAGATGGCACTTGGCGCATGTGTTGATTGTAGAGCCATTAATAACATCACAATTCGGTACAGATATCCTATTCCTAGATTGGATGACATGCTTGATGAATTAAGTGGTTCTATTGTTTTCTCTAAAATTGACTTGCGTAGTGGATACCACCAGATTCGTATGTCTTTAGGTGATGAATGGAAAACTGCATTTAAAACTAAGTTCGGTCTTTATGAGTGGTTAGTCATGCCTTTTGGGTTAACTAATGCGCCTAGCACTTTCATGAGATTGATGAATGAGGTTTTACGTGCTTTCATCGGTAAATTTGTGGTGGTATATTTTGATGATATTCTTATCTATAGTAAGTCTCATGATGATCATATTGAACATTTACATGTTGTTTTTGATGTTTTGCGTGATGCACGTTTATTTGGTAACCTTGAGAAGTGCACCTTCAGCATCGATCGTGTGTCTTTTCTTGGATATGTTGTGACATCGCAGGGCATTGAGATGGATGAGGCAAAAATTGTTGCCATCATGAGCTGGCCACTTCCAACCACGGTCACGCAGGTTCGAAGTTTTCTTGGTCTTGCAGGATTCTACAGGCGATTTGTGCGGGATTTCAGCACCATTGCAGCACCTCTCCACGAGTTGACAAAGAATGGAGTGTCGTTTCGTTGGGGACCATCACAACAGCAAGCCTTTGATGCCCTCAAGTCAAAGCTCACACAAGCACCACTGCTGCAACTTCCTGATTTTAACAAGACATTCGAGCTCGAGTGTGATGCGAGCGGCATTGGGATTGGAGGAGTGCTCATTCAAGGAGGTAAACCTGTTGCTTTCTTTAGTGAAAAATTGAATGGTCCAACTCTGAATTATTCTACATATGACAAAGAATTATATGCTTTAGTACGAGTTTTACAAACTTGGCAACATTATCTATGGTCTAAAGAATGTGTCATACATTCGGATCATGAATCTTTGAAGTATCTTAAGGGACAATGTAATCTAAACAAACGACATGCTAAATGGATTGAATTCATAGAATCATTTCCTTACATTATTAAGCATAAAAAAGGAAAGGATAATGTAATTGCTGATGCTTTATCTAGACGTTATACTATGCTGTCCCAACTTAATCATAAAATATTTGGTTTGGAGACTATAAAGGAATTATATGCTGCTCATTTGGACTTCAAAGATGCTTTTGAAAATTGCAGAGAGGGAAGAACGTGGCAAAAATTTATGCTGCGTGAAGGCCTTCTCTACCGTGCTAACAAGTTGTGTGTTCCAGCTAGCTCCGTTCGTCTTCAACTCTTGCAGGAAGCACATGGAGGTGGCTTGATGGGACATTTTGGTGTTAAGAAGACCGAGGATGTGTTGTTTACTCATTTCTATTGGCTTCAGATGCGGCGTGATGTTGAGCGCTACGTCTCTCGTTGCACCACGTGCAACAAAGGTAAGTCCCGACTTAACCCCCATGGTCTTTATTTGCCTCTTCCTGTTCCTCGTGCACCTTGGGAGGATATTTCTATGGATTTTGTTTTGGGATTGCCTAGAAAAAAGAGGGGGAGTGATAGTGTTTTTGTCATTGTCGATCGTTTTTCAAAGATGGCACATTTTATACCCTGTCACAAAACTGATAATGCTTCACATATTGTTGATTTGTTATTCACTGAGATTGTGCGTTTGCATGGTGTGCCAAATACTATTGTTTCTGATAGGGATGCTAAATTTTTAAGTCATTTTTGGCGAACTTTGTGGTTTAAATTGGGAACAAAGTTGTTGTTTTCTACTACTTGTCATCCCCAAACTGACGGGCAAACAGAGGTTGTTAATCGCACTTTATCTACCATGTTGCGGGCTATTTTGAAGGATAATTTGAGGTTATGGGAGGAATGTTTGCCACATATTGAGTTTGCTTATAACAGATCGATTCATTCCACAACCAAGCTTAGTCCATTTATGGTAGTATATGGTTTTAATCCTCGTGCCCCAATTGATTTGCTACCTTTACCACCTTCTGAAATAGTGAACTTGGATGCTACACAACGTTCTGAATTTATTCTTAAGTTACATGAAACAACTAAGTTGCAAATTGAAAAGATGAATGAAAAGTATCGTATTACTGCTAATAAAGGTAGGAAGGAAATGAAATTAGAACCTGGTGACTTGGTGTGGGTTCATTTGAGAAAGGATAGGTTTCCTGATTTGAGAAAGTCTAAACTTATGCCACGAGCTGCAGGTCCTTATAAAGTTCTTGCAAAAATTAATGATAATGCATATACACTTGAGTTGCCGCCAGATTTTGGGGTTAGTTCCACCTTTAACATTTCAGATTTGAAGCCATATATGAGTAACGAAGATGAGGCCGAGTCGAGGACGACTCCAATTCAAGAGGAGGAGGATGATGAGGACATCACTTCTATATATACAATGAATGGACCGATAACACGATCTCGTGCACGACAGCTAAATCTCCAGGTACGTTCTACCCTAGTCAATTGTGTTTCAGAGCTTACGCTTAGGGCCATGGATGTTTTGATGATTAGGTACCTTGGAGAGGACCAACAAGGACTTGGGAAAGACCAAGGTGTTGAGGAGGAGCAGCAAGGGCGTCCACAACAGGAAGGAGATCAAGTCCGAGTCGGCTGCGACTCTATCTCGGGTTCCAGGACCAATCTGCACTAAAATGGACGCCCAAGATGCCTCCGAACTCCGACTGCGACGGACTGGATATGGTTGGAAAGATAACGAGATTATCTAACCAACCCAACTGGTTCCACCCTAAAATTCATCCGGAGTCAACGGGAATCGTCAAAACAAGTCAGCGTTCAGATTCTGTTTTGGTGCTGCGACACCGTCTGTTGGGCCGTTGGGCCGTGTATCGCGTCGGAGCCCATTAGGGGCGAGTCCAGGGCTACGCACACCCTAATACTCTATTTATTCAGCAGCCGCCGCCACATTTAGGTTGGGGGTTTTGCTTAGATCAATTCTGTCATCGAACAGTGTCGCCGTCATCGGCTTGTGAGACCCCCCCTCCCGTAATCAATACAATTTTGGTTGCGTTTCTTTCCTGTTCTTGCTTGTGTTCTTGATTGCTCTTGCAGGGATAAGCCTTCGTGGCGAGGTCATTCGTGTGTCACGGGTGATAACCAACGGAGCCGTGGTGTAGTGATTGCGAGGAACCGTTCGCTCGGAGCCTTGGATCATCAACGTCGAGATCTCCACTCAATCAAATTATCGTATCTCACTAAAGATCGGGCTGCGTCTACTATCAGAATCCAATCTCAAAACGAAATCCGAAACGAGACTAAGCAAACACGCGATTAAACACGACATCAGACAAAAGAAATATGATTCGGCATGATGCAACACTCATGTCAACTTAGGTTTTTGTTCACACGCAATACGGACACCAATCGCTATACTGCTTTGAAATTGGGAAGGAGCGAAACGGAAGAGAAAAGAGAGTAACGCTTGAATTTGGTGAGTAAAAAAGAAGAAAAAATTCTACCCTAAAATTCAGGGCGTTACAGTAACAAGAAAGTGATGGTTAAGCGAATACAAGACCAGAGTACCGATTATGATGGCTTATGTGTGGAGCATGGTGGGAAATAATAAACAAGGAAAAGCAATCTGAATCCTAGTTGTTGTAAAGTTAAATAACCATCCAAGTAGAAGTTCTCTGCCTAGTGCTGACTACAAGATACAAGTGATGTAAATAGTTCAAACACACGCGCAAGAAATTTCAGATTTGATGCAGACAAGGAGTATGATTGGAATGCAAGTGTTGCAATCAGATCCAACCAAAATTTTGCACCAAATGACAATAGCAAACTGGTTGAACAACTTGATAAAACTTTCAGTACTTGACTTTCAGCACTTGTGCATATAAACAAACTGATTGTTCTACTTTTCTTTCACAACCTTTCTCAACACTTTTTTATACCTTTCTTTCTTCTCTCTTTTTTTGATACTTTTTTATAGAACTAAACATAGAGATCAGATATGAAATTGCACACTTTATAATAACTTACAAAGAACTCAACCAGTAGTTATAGTAGATAGGATCAAAGTTAACGCAAAGGAAATGATGATGGTTTTCAGATTTTTATTTTTGTGGATATTTTCATATATATATATATATAAAAGAGGCTAAAAGGGAACACAAAGGATAGAGTGACCAGCAACTAAACAAAGACTCTAAGGACAGAAACTTAACAAAACTCACTCGAACAACAGATTGAAACAAATGGCTATGGCAAAAATATTTTACGGCTTTTTGGTAGATAGGACAAACACAAAATATGCTAAGGGTAAAGAATCCTACCGTGGCAACTGAGGCTTTGATACCAGATGATGCGTCATGATGCCCGATCTTCACGACGTAGAATCAATCTTCAGATAACTAGCTTCGAAGAAGCCAAGATAACTTGCTGCAAGGAGCGATAACTAGTGCAACATGACAAATAAAACTCGAAGCCAACCACCATCTTTAACCGATAACCTGAATCCAGGATTCGCCCAACCACACTCTCAAAGAACCAACCAACACAGCCTACAATCAATAGAGGAGACCTCGAAGGGAGTAGGAGCACCACTTGGGAGCGCATGAAGTTGCCGCTTCTGCAATTCCGCGAAGGAATTCACAAGAGCAAAGGGGTAGAGATCACTCTCAATATTTGTTAGCACACAACTGAACAAAAGGGTTCTATTTTTAGATTATCCAAAGCTGCCTTACATCATAGACATAGGGGGTATTTATACTAGCAACAACCAGGCTTAGAGAGGTACAAACATGAAAGAAAGGTATTTTAACGTGCTAATGTGAAGGGGCCTCTTCGGGAGATCTGCAGAGCTGAATTCCGTGTGGCTGTTTGACTTCTGCGCAGCCTTCAGTACTTTGATAATAACTTCTTCTAGGAATCTCCAAATGATGTGGGGCTGGATACGTTGGAAAGTTGACTTGATAATATTTCTCACCATGTATAGCATGCTTAATGAAACTTCGTAGAATGATGCAGTTTAATAGGAAAATTTGGACATCAAACAGATTGTTGACCTTCTGACCAGTCAGCACTAAAGTAGGTCGGCTGTCTTTCTGGTAGATTTGATTAAGTCGGCCTTAGAATCATTGGAAACTAGACTTTAAGAGCTTTCCAAAAAGTACTTATGGGCCTTCATAGCTTTTGGGAATCAAAATATATGACTGTTTCTTCTGGACGTTTCCGTTGCGCTGGACTGACTCGGACATAGCTCTTCTTTCTGATTCGCCCTTGATATGTTTTATCCTTCCTCTTTGGTGAACTTAAGCAATATCAACATACATGACTTAGGTAGCATAAAGTTCTCATTAGTGTTTAATTGAAATTCATAAAGTAGCGCATGCACCTCTTGCTGTAGCTTCTTAGCTCGGCTACGTGTAATTGGTCCATCAAAGACTTGGGCTGGTGATGATGTTGGTTGTACTTGAGTTGATGTAGTATGACTTGGGGTTGTAACATGTTACTTAATGGCATGGTCGTATCACATTATGCACACCTGCATGACTGTCTGAGGTCCTTAGGATAAGGACATCTGTAGGTGGACCTAATATCTCGGGAGGTTCTATGACATACATCCCCAATGGATATGTTCCTTAGCGCGACACATGAAGCCTCTTCATCATATAATTCATCAAGATCAACTTGCTCCACTTGGGAGCCATTAGTCTCATCAAACACAATGTCACAAGAAACTTCAACTAATCCAGTGGACTTGTTGAAGACTCTATATGCCCTTGTGTTTGACTCATAACCAAGTAAAAAGCCTTGTACTTCTTTAGGAGCAAATTTAGAATTTCTACCTCTTTTAATAAGAATAAATCATTTGCTCCCAAAAACTCTAAAATAAGAAACATTGGTTTTTTACAGGTGAGGAGTTCATATGATGTTTTCTTGAGGATTCGGTGAAGGTAGAGTCAGTTGATGGAGTAGCAAGCGGTGTTAATCGCCTCCGCCCAAAACCGATCTGGTGTCTTATACTCATCAAGCATGGTCCTCGCCATATCCAAGAGAGTTTTATTCTTTCTTTCCACAACACCATTTTGTTGAGGTGTGTAGGGAGAAGAGAACTCATGCTTGATGCCCTCCTCCTCAAGAAATCCTTTAATTTGAGAGTTCTTGAACTCCGTTCCATTGTCGCTTCTAATCTTCTTGATTCTTAATCCAAACTCATTTTTAATGCAACGGGTTGCACCTTGGTTGTGGAGGTGGCGTCTTGCTCCAAGTTGACAATATGTTTGGAGTCTTTGATCATAAGTTCAAAGCTCACAAACTTGCCGATCACCTCCTCGGGAGACATCTGTTTATATCTAAGATCTCCGCGGATTAGTTGTACTTGAGTGGGATTATGAAATACAAGAGATCTTAGAATAACCTTGACCATTTCATGATCATCCCATTTGGTGCTCCCGAGGTTGCGGACTTGGTTGACCATCGTCTTGAACCGGTTGTACATTGCTTGTGGCTCTTCTCCTTTGTTGAGGACGAATCGACCGAGTTCTCCCTCGATCGTTTCGTGCTTGGTGATTTTGGTCACCTCGTCCCCTTCATGTGCCGTCTTGAGGACATCCCAAATTTCTTTGGCACTCTTCAACCCTTGCACCTTGTTGTACTCTTCCCTACACAAGGAAGTGAGGAGTATGTAGGTGGCTTGGGAGTTGGAATGCCTTATTTGGGCGGCCTCATCCAAGTCATAGTCCTCATCGCCTACCTGTGATGCCTGCGCTCCAAACTCAACAATATCCCAAATACTTTCATGTAGTGAGGTTTGATGGTGCCTCATTTTATCACTCCACATACAATAATCTTCACCATCAAAATATGGTGGTTTGCCTAAGGGAAAAGAAAGTAAAGGAGCGTGTTTAGAGATGCAAGGATAGCGAAGAGGCATCATACTATACTTCTTACGCTCTTGGCGCTTTGAAGATGTGGACTTAGCGCTGGAAGTTGAGGGTGAGGAAGAATCGGTCTCGTAGTAGACCACCTTCTTCATCTTGTTTTTCTTCTTGTCACCCTTTTTATGTGACTTGATGGAGCTGGCGGATTCCTGCTTGTTCTCCTTGTGCTTGTCACCGGCCTCCTTCGACATAGTCCTTTCTTCATTCTTCTTTCCCAAAGATCCGGGCTTCTCCCCAGTGACCATCTCCCTTTTGGCGTGTTTGCCCGACATCACTTCGAGTTGTTAGACTCTAATGAAGTACCGGGCTTCAATACTAATTGAAAGTCACCTAGAGGGGGGTGAATAGGCGAAACCTGAAAATTATAAACTTTGAACACGCACTTCACCTAGGGTTAAGGTTAGAAATAAATAATAGTGAATTCGGAGTGTGGAAGATAGTTCTTCATGCTTATGAGTTGCTCAATCAATATGGATAACTTTGGGAGCAAACTCAAAAACAATGTGAGCAAGAGAACTTTTAGAGAGAGGAGAGGGAAGAAACAAATCGAATGGTGAAGATCAACATAAGTGGACATGACGATTTGTTTCCCGAGGTTTGGTCCCAAAGAACCTACTCCCCATTGAGGAGGCCACAAAGGACGGGTCTATTTCAACCCTTTCCTTCTCTCAATCGGTCACCTAGACCGGTCGAGCGTTTCTTCTTAATCACACGAGCCACTAAGACCCCGCAAAGATCACCACACAATTAGGTGTCTCTTGCTTGCTTTACAAAACACTTGGAAAGATTAGAAGGAGAAGAAGCAAGCAACTATGCAACAAGAGCAACAAAAGAAATACAAGTCATCCTCTCTCAAGTCACTAAACACTTTGATCACTTGACTTGATTTTGGAACTTGGAGAGGATTGAATGCTTTGATTGTGTCTTTGGAGTGTACTCTTTGCTCTTGTATTGAATGAAGAGAGTGGGATGCTTGGATGGATGGAATGGTGGTGGTTGGGGGGTATTTATAGCCCCAACCACTATTCTAGCTGTTGGCTGACTGATCTGTCGATGGGCACACCGGATAGTCCCGTGGTGCACCGAATACTCCATTGTTCAATGTTCGGTGAGTGCCATGTCAGCTGACCGTTAGGTTTTGGAGCTGTTGACCGTTGAAGACTTCTATCCTTTTGGTGCACCGGACAGTCCGGTGGCACACAGAATAGTCCGGTGTGAACTATCGTCGCAGACTGTCTTCTGATTTCTGACTCTGCAGACTGCCGCGCAGTCCCGCAATCGACCATTGGCGGAGTCGACCGTTACACTGAGGTCTCACCGGACAGTTCGGTGGCACACCGGACATTCCGGTGATTTTTAGTGGACGAGCGCTGAGAAAACCCGAGAGCGGCCAGTTCACGAAGTGCTCCAGCCAGGGCACTGGACACTGTCCGGTGCACACCGGATAGTCCGGTGCGCTACTAGCTGCAGCAACTCTATTTTGCTCCAAACTTGTAGAATTGTCCCATGGTCATTTTCTTTGTATGTGTATATGAACTTTATGCACCTGAGAAAAATGTTAACTAGGCAAACTAGTTAGTCCACATGATTTGTGATGGATGTCAAACACCAAAATCGATTACAGGAAATGTTGAGGCCATTTCCCTTTCAACAGCAGAGAGAGCTTTGTCATGAAAGCTGTGGCAGAACTTCCATGTTATTGGGCCCACATGCACCTGCCCTTGTCTCAAAGACCTCAGACGGCTATGCATGTGTACCAGATAACTTAACAGGATACGTTCGAGTGTCCTAGGGACCCCGGATAAACCACTTACAACCAGGATCGCAAGATTAAGTAAACACAAATCACACACCAACATTTGCAGCGGAAATTCTTTATTACAAAAAGTTACAAGTTACAACAAATACATTATATTTATCATAGTGATTACAAAAGTGATTCAAAGAAATATACTTTGAAATTTTATAAATTATTTATAATTTTGAAATATATGCTAGCTCAATGACAATCCTCAATAAAGAAGCTAAAGATGGGATATACTTATATAAGAAGGCCGAGCCTACCGGCACTTAACATCAATCACAATCAAAGCGACTCGTAACCTGCAGCAACAATGGGAATAAAACCCTGAGTACGCAATTACTCAACAAGACTTATCCGACTAAAGAAAAGACTCTCAAGGGTATGTTGGTTTTAGAAGGACCAAAGGTAAAGCTCATCAAATTTCAAAGACTCGTTTTTGTAGAAGAGCTTACTAGTAGTGGATCCTTATGCCAAAATTTTACATCACAAGTTAAGTAGTTTTCCTGAATCTAGATTTGCTTAATCTAGAGCATTCACTTGTCCTGGTCTAGCTTTCTTTTACCAAATTCTTATTTTTGTTATTAACTATGATGAGTGGTCGGAGGGTAGAGTCTCCATGACCGAGGAGCAACAACGATTCGAATCGATTATACCCAGCTGGGGATCCCTAACCACACGACATATATAGCACTTAACCCTTGCATATGTCAACCATTCCCACAGATCCTCCACAACGTGAACCGGTCCGCGCTACCCGGGAGCACATTACTCCTCCGTCCAGCCTCTAGCCAAGAGGGTACACGCTACTCCCACCATCTCCCACGTCCAGTGCGTGGTTGTCTTTTCACGTATGGAATAGTCGAGTTCAGGCTTACTGGAGCATGCAGCTAGTTGCAAAGTCTCCACCACAACAGGCCTACATCGGACGGTCCTTAATCGACACAGACGGGCAAACTTTCTTGCTCAATGTTTGGTCTACATTACATATTATTTCCCAAAACTTGATACTTGAGGGAAGTACCTTACTTGAATGATGAAATCATCGCGGCCACAATGGGTTCATCATCACAAGTCCTTTTATTTCACAAACTCCTATATCCCGTGTTACACATTGTCGGTACCCTAAATCAGGGGTACCCTCTTCTACAGCATGAAGACACCGCACCCATGCGACGTCTCCAGGCCACACGGAGGACGGCACCTAACCCCACCGCACGGGCAGGCCAAAGGGCACCACGTGGCAAGAAAGACAACACATCCCAGTGTGTATCGTGGGGTCCGGACCTCCACAGAAGGACACCGGACCCATATACGTATAAGTCTGGAGCCTTCGAGTAAGGTCCGAACCTCAGCAAGGCCCCGGAACGAGGAGGACCCTGGCGTGAGTAGGGGTCCGGTGCTGACACGTGTCCAGGCCTTGCCCTTCACTTCCCGCTTAGGTGGAGACCCGCTGCTTGTGGCCCATGACATAAGCCATCGGGCCAAGCCTGACGTAAAGCCGTGCAGCCCCTGCATTTATTGAGAGGACGCGCCGCCTGTCACTGCGCTGACGGGCGACGTGCCCTCTCAGCATTTAATGCGTCCCGTCCCTTCCGCTGGCAGGCAGCATCAAGGTCATCCAGCAGGCGGCGCGCCTGCTGGGTCTGCTGGCGAACAGTGCGCCCGTGCCAAGCAGCGCACTATGTTATCCCTTAGACAAGAAGCTTCCCCTGCACGCCGAAGATACACAGATCTCGGACGACATGACACAAGGAGATTGCCCCAACAGCAAATATTTATAGTCCCAAGTGTTATATTCTCTATATCCCTGGGCCCACATGTCGGGGCTCACTGCCTTTGTGCATGCCCCCCTTCATCTATAAAAGTGGAGGCATGCAATGTTACAAGACAGATCCAGGCTCAGACTCACAATACATTACACAGTGGAGTAGGATTACGCCCTGGCGGTCCGAACCACTCTAAACCCTCGTGTGCTCTCGCGTGTTCATCCACCAACCTCGTAACAAGCAAGACGCTTAGGCCCCTCCTCATTTTAGGAATTAGGGCGGGTGCAATCCGCCACCCGGCCGGAGAGATTTACCCTCTGACATTTGGCGCGTCAGGTAGGGGCCTAGGCTTGAAGTTTTTGCTTGTTCCCTCGCTCAGCATGATGGTGCGAATCATCGAGCACCGCGCCGAAACTTCGGAAGATTTGGCGATGGAGCAAGAAGTTGCATCCTCTGTGCCGCGAGTACCCGACCGCCCTGAGTCTGGGGCTGCTGTTGTACACGTCGTGCAACGGCACACGCCTGCGCAAGTGTCCCGGACTCCATTGAGGGCGACACCTATGGCATTATCTGCCGCCAGGGAGTTTCTATGCCACCCCACTAGCTCCACGGCTTCACTAGGGGCCATGAAGCAGTGGCGTGACGACGTTGACCGGCTACTCGGTATGGCGCATTCTACCTCGACCAGATCTAGGCCCCGGTCATCCCGGCGCCAACGCGAAGCCACAGCGTCTGTGCGCTCGCCTTCCGTAATGGGTGCACAGACTGATGACCTCTAGGCAGAGCTCAACCGCAGGCGTACGGAAGAGGACGCCCGGATCTCCCTGGAAAGGGCGCGCGAGCGCCGCCAAAACATCGAGGGCCGCAACCTCGACCAAGACTTTGCTGCGGCAACACCGCAGACACCAATGGGCACCCGGTCCCAAACAGGTGTCCCCTTGGCCAGCGTGGGCTGTGCCGCCCTCGCGGACCATCTACGCGCGGCATCATGGCCGCCCAAGTTCCAGCCGCACCTGCCGGAAAAATACGATGGGACATCAAACCCGTCGGAGTTCCTGCAGGTGTACGTCACCGCCATCACGGCAGCAGGTGGAAACACCGCTGTGATGGCAACATATTTTCATGTCGCCTTGTCTAGACCTGCCCGGACTTGGCTCATGAACCTCGCCCCAGGATACATCTACACCTGGGAAGAGCTCTGTGCGCGGTTCGTCGCGAACTTCGCCAGTGCTTACCAACAACACGATGTGGAGGCCCACCTCCATGCGGTGAGGCAGGAGCCTGGGGAGACTCTCTGGAAGTTCATCTCATGCTTCACCAAGGTGCGAGGTACTATACCTCGTATCTCTGATGCCTCCATCATCACGGCCTTCCGACAGGGGGTACGTGACAAGAAAATGCTGGAGAATTGGCCACACATTACGTGGAAACTGTCCCCACGCTCTTTGCTCTGGCTGACAAGTGCGCCAGAGCCGTCGAGGGCCGTGCATGGCACTCGGCCCCACAAAACCAGGGCTGCCCAGCCGGGCGGCTCGAGTGCCGCCCCCCCGGGACGAGAAGAAGAAAAAGAAGAAGGATCGCGACTACCAAAAGCCGTGATCCACCGCTCTGGTCGTTGCAGCTACGATCGGGGGCCGAGGCGACCACAACAAACGCCCACGACCGCAAAAGGGTAGCGGCGGCTCGTGCCCTGTACACCCCAACGGTTGCCACAGCGCCACGGAGTGCCGCGAGATCATTGATCTCACGAAACGCGTCAGCGAACGCATCAGCGAGTGGCGTGAGCAGTCTTCCAAGGACAGCTCCCCACCTCGTCGTCGCCCTGGCAAGGAAAAGGTCGACGACGGCGAGGTAGCCGCGGCTGAGCGAGACCTCGGATACCAGTCACCTGAGGGGGACCTAAAGGACGTCTTCACTAGAGACTCCCACTCCGATGGCGACTAGACGAACCACCAGCAGGACCCCATGACCCTCAACCTATGGAGCTGAAGCCTGCCTTCCTCCAGAAACCATTCTGGGTCCCCCATGGGCCCAGACTTCTGGCAGGTTTATCCATGAGTGACCAAGGCCAACGATGGGGGCTCCTTCGTCAAACACAGATGGAAACCTGGGGTCGGGACCTAATCTTATGGAAGTACCAAACCAAATCAGGGCTCCGCAACACTCCCTAGCTGGGAAGGACCCTTCAAGGTAACGGGAATACTCCAACCCGAGGGCGACTGTCTAGCTACGACTGAAGGAGTACCTCCCCCGGTGCTGGAACATCTCTATAAGTTCTATCTATAAAGCAGGTCTGAGGGGTCGAGTTGTTTCACTTTTGTAACTAGGTAGCGCATATGTGTACGCTAACCCGGTGGGGTCTATCCCCATAAACCCGGCCTGGTGGCCCGCACACATGCATGATAAGTTATAAAGGAAAACTACCCTCTCAGATGCACCTCTATGATAGTATTGTCCTACTGCTCCATAGTCTTACCTTGCAGTCTTCTGGATGTTATTTTACCTAACCCACCCAAGCAGTTCTCATTCCATCAAACATAATGCACATCCGAATTGGACAGCCAGGCTTGCAGGTTAGGACCTCTTCGCGAAAGCTGGAGGGCCTGACAGCCTGGGGGCCGATTCTAAAGAATGGGAACCCGTTCCATGGGGTGGTCCGGAGCCTGTGTGGCCGCTTAGCCTGGTCCCATACCCGAAAGCCTGCACACTCTATCGCTCCGTGTCGGGTACCCTAGTACTTAGAACTATAAGTCTTGTGGGTCCGACAACCTAGGGTACGGAACTAGAGAAGAGACACTTGTCTCCTGGAGTGGCCCGGAGCCGTGAAGCTGCTCAGCCTGGTCTCGTACCGTGGGCTTGCATGCTCCGCCACTCTGTGGCGGGTGTCCTAATACCTAGAACCACCATCCAGGGAGTCCGGACACACAACTTGGCTCCCCCAGACTAGACCCTACAAGTCCCGAGCACGTATCAAAGGATGGCTAGTGTCAGATGACGGGTCCTACGGGTGTATTACTAACGCTCCTTGGCTAAAAGATGTGTACAGATCCAGGTCTCAGAGAGGCTCCCTCCCGAGAATTGTTGACAACTCTTTCAGAACACGCTGGTATCCAACCTCGACACATCAAGCCTGCATCCCATGCAGGGGCCAGGTACCAGGGGGACTCAACACCGCAACATCTCGCACAGCAGGAACAGGCGATACATAGATAAGTGTTAAATACTGCTTAGTAGACAATATTTATTACTTTACAAAAACAGGGGAAGGCCTGGGGGCTAGTTCTAAAGAACGGATGCCCGTTCCATAGGGTGGTCCGGAGCCTGTGTGGCCGGTTAGCCTGGTTCCATACCCAAAATCCTACACACTCCACTCTGTGACGGGTGTCCTAGTATTTAAAACTATAGTCATGTGCATCCAACAACCTGGAGGTCCGGCTCTGAAGAATGGGCACTTGTCTCCTGGGGGGGGTCCAGAAACCGTGTAGCCGCTCAGCCTGGTCCCGTACCGTGAGCCTGCATACTCCACCGCCCTGCGGCTGGTGTCTTAGTACTTGAAGCCACCATCCAGGGGGTCCGAACACACAACTTGGCTTCCCAGGCTAAAATCCTGCGTACATATGTAATTACATTCTGCTCTCAAGCAAATGTCGTTACATTCCCATACAAGCGGGGCCCTAGCTCCATTTCTGCAGGAATGGACTACGCTGCACCAGCAGGAGTCACGCTGGAAGCTGGCTCCGAACAGCCCCACCAACGGCGGCGACCACCTCTGCATCGATGGATCGCCGGCGACAGCGACCACCTCTGCACCAACTGCGACAACGACCTCCGCTCCGAGCGGCTCGCCAGCAGCAGTGATCACCTTAGGGTGAGCGCTACTGCGAATAGGTCCTCACCTTCGTCCTCCTACGGGGGGTGACAGCGAGGCCATTAAAGCCAAAGAGTCGGGGACTCAGCAGCAAGTGGCTCTGATGGTCCCGACAGCGGAGGCAACCACCTCTGCAAGGGGCAGCCTCACCAGCGGCTGCGACCACCTCAGCACCGACAACAGCGGCCACCTCCGCACCGGTGGACGGCGGCTGCCTCGACACGCGTGAAGAGGTCCTCGCTCCCGTCCTCCCACGGAGTGAGGACAAGACCATCCAAGAACGTCGTCGCCACCCCCGCGGCATACAGCGTCTTGTACGGCCCCCTAGTACGGCCAGTGGCGCGGGAGAAGCCGTTGATGTGGCGGACCCGCGCACGGCGCGACCGTCGCCCGTGTGGTGGACGGACAGCCATGCCCCGACCAAGCGGCAGGAGGCAGCGTCGGAGGCAGCCCCAGGGCCATCCGAGCCAGGGAGCCAGGCACACGGTAGTTGACAGCGCTTGCAGCCGGCCGGCCCCGCGTAGCCGAAGTTCGCCTTCTCCTCAAGGCCGATGAACGCCTTCTCCCCCAAATGCTGGAGGAAGAAGCGGGTCACCGGCCCATGCGGAAGGCAGGACCCCGACTCGGCTCGCCTCCCACCCCAGCAAGGATGATGAACATCCTTGAAGCTGAGGGCAGGAGGGAGGCTGCAGCCCGGCTTTCTTCTCCCCACCACAAGGATGGTAGTCATCCTTCTGGATGACCACTGGCGGGGGACTGCAGCCGGGCTGCATGATGAAAATCCTTGAAGCCGAGCCGAGCAATGGTGGAAGAGCACCAACCTCCTCGAGGTTGTGCTCCACTAAACAGCAGCAAGAAGAAGGCAAGACCGCTGGCACCACCACAGGCGTGAGCTCTCCGGCGGTGAGGTCACCGGAGGGGGCGGCCCTGACGCGGACCTCTCCAGAAAACACCGGCGCACCCCATCTGGAGGCCTGGAAGGCGGAAGGGCGCGGTGAAGGCAAGAGGAGCAAAGCATGGTTACTACCTGGGAGATCAATCTCTTTTTATAGGCAGATCTCCCCACTCGCGCCTTGAAGCGTCACGGGCAAAATCTTCCCCGACGTACTCCAAGGTTCCTACCCTATGACACGGGGGCCAGGCCCCACGTGTCAGACTGACTGACCCGAAGCGCGAAGAAGGTGAACCACCGCGCAGGGGGCGTGCAACTGCCCCACAGTTATGCGCCCCTTCATTCTCGGGGCAACCAGCGGTCAGGAAGGTGAACCACCGCACAAAGGAGCATGCAACCGCCCCGCGGTTAAACGCTCCCTCATCTTCGCCGAAACCAGCGGTCGAAAAGTCAAACCGCCACACGGGAAGAGTACAACCGCCTCGCGGTTATGCGCCCCCTCAGCTTCGCTGCAACCGACGGTCCAACATGGGGGCCCAGGCCCACATGTCATGCAACCGGCGCGCCGGTAACTGGGTGCGGAAAAGTCGCACCGCCACTCGCGCCAATGCCACGACTCCTCGGGGCCGTCGCGGAAAACTGAAAAGATAAGTTTTCAGAACCAGTGCGGCGACTCAAGGCACCCCGCGCATGGCCCAGCAGTGCGCGCTAAGTGCGAGAGTCACGGGCCGGTCAACCGTGAAAACGGGCATGGCCGTCGGCGTGACCATAGGCGGGCCGGCAGCAACTACATCAGCAGGAGCAGCAGGCCAACCGCCAATAAGACTCTGGCCCCACCAACAGAATCATATCCTCTCCTGAGGCGGGCCCGGGGGCCACTGTCGGTACCCTAAATCAGGGGTACCCTCTTCTACAGTATGAAGACGCCGCACCCATGCGACGTCTCAAGGCCACGCGGAGGTCGGCGCCTGACCCCACCGCATGGGCAGGCCAAAGGGCGCCACGTGGCAAGAAAAGACAACACATCCCAGTGTGTATCGTGGGGTCTGGACCTCCACAGAAGGACACCGGACCCCTGCACGTATAAGTCCGGAGCCTCCGAGTAAGGTCCGAACCTCAACAAGGCCCCGGAACGAGGAGGACCCTAGCGTGAGTAGGGGTCCGGTGCTGACACGTGTCCAGGCCTTGCCCTTCACTTCCCGCTGCTTGTGGCCCATGAAATAAGCCATCGGGCCGAGCCTGACGTAAAGCCGTGCAGCCCCTGCATTTATTGAGGAGAGGACGCGCCGCCTGCCACTACGCTGACGGGCGATGTGCCCTCTCAGCATTTATTGCGTCCTGTCCCATCCGCTGGCAGGCGGCGTCAAGGTCATCCAGCAGGCGGCGCGCCTGCTGGCAAATAGTGCGCCCGTGCCAAGCAGCGCACTGTGTTATCCCTTCTACAAGAAGCTTCCCTTGTACGCCGAAGATACACAGATCTCGGACGACAGGACATAAGGAGATTGCCCCAGCAGCAAATATTTATAGTCCCAAGTGTTATATTCTTTATGTCCCTGGGCCCACATGTCGGGGCTCAGTGCCTTTGTGCATGCCCCCTTCAGCTATAAAAGGGGAGGCATGCAACATTACAAGACAGATCCAGGCTCAGACTCACAATACATTACACAATGGAGTAGGGTGTTATGCCCCGGCGGCCCGGACCACTCTAAACCCTCGTGTGCTCTCGCGTGTTCATCCACCAACCTCGTAGCAAGCAAGACGCTTAGGCCCCTCCTCATTTTAGGAATTAGGGCGGGTGCAATCCGCCACCCGGCCGGAGAGATTTACCCTCCGACACACATCATATTTTAAAAACCATCCTAAATAATAAGCATGGCTAAGAATCACTAAATTTTCATAAAACAGGTATTAGGGTTGTTTAATCAAGGAAGGAAATGCATCAACTGTTTGATCACACAACTCCTATCACCTAATGCATCATTCAAGGAGAAAAACTTTTTAAAACAGAAGGAAGTGGCAGATGCACCGGAGCTTGCCTGGGATAACACTAGGTTAGTGTTTGTTAGACGAGACTTGCTTGCCGATCATCTCTTAGCCGAGCACTTGCTTGATTTATCCATCTTCAGGTGGTCCATCAGCATCACCTCATGATTAATCTAGCTCTTGTGTCCTTCACATCACGTGATCAACTAGCGTACCTCATGAGATGCACGATGCACATGTATGAGCATGAGTATAAATAGCATAAGATAGATAATCTACATTGAAGAGGATGAAACACTTATGGTCAGGCATCACAAATTAGAATGCATAAACACTAGATACCTATAACTCATTAAGTGCAACGATCACACTCCCCCTAGCTTAACCTCATCAACCCCAAACATCATGGAACATCAAACCATACACAAACTCTCTCTCTCTATATATATATATATACCAAATTACAACTTTAACAGCTACAGTCCCGCAAACACTGAGACCTATTGAGACCTCTTTCACTACACGACATCGACCAGATCACCGTAACTCGGGCGTTCTAATAAATATTATTCCTATCGCCACGACACACATATGCTGAAGGCAATAGGACCAAGATAATTAGTATATTTAACAAATCCCTTCATCGAACTAATAACAGAAATAGCAATCCGACTCACCATAGAATCATCACGATTAATATACCTAGTCAGACCATTCATCCACCCACTAACACGAATAACAATTGGCTTACCCAGACCAATCCGACACGATAGTCGGAAGAACGACGATGGTTTTCGCTTGACGCCTTTGATCGCACACACTTGGCGAGCGACGCACACAATCTCATTTCTTCACCAGATACTTAGGGGATCCGTTTTGGTCGAGTAGGTGGTGCGTGGCCAGCATGACGATTTCCATTCGACAAAGACGATGGCATGACGATTTGTTTGGGATTTTTGTCGAGCACCAAGTGAGCATCACACAGGGCGAGTTCGATGTTGTAACACCCCCGGTGTTACTATCACTAAAACTTGAGCATAACATCATGAGCATTGGCATATCATGTGTTTGTTACACCTAGAGTGCATTCACTAGGTAAAAATTTCAAACAAGTGGTAATGATGAGACTTGATGTGTGCTTAACCCTAAATTAGGGCTTATGTATATAAGTGAAGCCCAAACAAGCTAAAACCTCAAAGGACATGAGAAATGGTCATAAGGTTTCACATGTGATGGACCTTGGTGGCACCAAAACCCTAATGTGCCCAAAACCCTAAAGACAAACCCTAGAAACCCTAATTGAAACCCTAGGGGGTTAATTGTAAATTTTGTGCACTTTTGGACTAAAGTGCCAATACTAAAATGATAGAATACCAAAAATCATGTCTTTTTCACATTTGAGAATTTGCAAGCTAAATAGTGGAACTTGGACTTATTTGCAAAAAAGTACCCATGAATTCCATAAGTTTAAGTCTGAATTCAGTTGAATAGGGCTGACTTTGGAGCTCTATATTTCTAAAAATACAAGGAATTTACTCAGGGTCAATACATCAAATTTGTAGAACTGCTAAAGGAGCATAACTTTGTTTAAGTCACAAAACATGAGTGTTGTACAAAAATTGAAGTTAAATGGGCTCAAAGTGTTGCTGTCAGTCACCCATACAGTCTGATACTGGTCTGACAGTGAGTTCTGCTGAACTTTGGACTTGAATCAAGCTCGAAGGAGTAAGTAAATGAGCAAGGTCTCTATAATCGAATTATAGCTAATTTATAGAGCTACAACTTTGATACAATTGGATGATTGAGTTGCTACATGAATTTTGGAGCAAATCACCCCCAAATAAGCTCTGTCTGGTGCTCTGAATGTCATTCTGATGGTACAATAACTGAATACGATCTCAAGTTCAGCCCCCTCGCCACCGGTGATCTCGCACCTGGATTCACGCCGGCGTCACGATTCACGCCTAGTTAAACACGGATAACGATCCTCGGATGAAAAATTTGGCGTCGGGGATGAGTTTGGGACACTGTTTTGCCCTGGCCGCCGTACCTCCTTGCCTTACGGCCGGTCCAGATAACCTCACCAGAGTTGGTCGCCTGCCTCTCGGGTGCCACGTGCCTTGGTGCTCTAACACGTCGCAGTGACTTGCCTTAGCATGTCCGGTCATCGCCGGTGGTCAGGCCACGGTGAAAGCCACGAATCACTTGCGCCAGTGACCACCCCTCTCTCCGGCCGCCGCACGTTTTCTCAAAATTAACAGCCACCGCCGATGGAACCTATAAATTGCCGCCCCAGTGAGCTCCGCTAAGTAGTTGTGCACCCAATGAACTAGCCCTCACCTCCAATCATCCCCCACAGCTCCCCAATTTGGGATTTCCCCCAAATCAGTCAAGAACACCGCAATGTGTGAGCTCGGCGTGGCCAACCCTCTACAGGTTCGATCACACCCTCCTTGCTCTTGTTTCAGCACTCTTGTGTGTTCTTGATGCTTCTCGACCCAGCTAATTGAGTTAGAAAACATAGGATCACCGGGAACGCCTCGGTTCATCCGTAGTTCACGCTATCACCGTGGACAGAGAGATTAGGAGCTAGAACTTTGCAATTGTTTGAGGGGTAATGGTCGTTAGGGGTTGAATTAGGTGTCAGCCTTATCTAAGGGTCGGTCGTTGTGTTTTCCAGCCAGTACAGGCTCGCTGGAGCCACTGCTCCGCCGCCCTGGTCGGGGATCTCGACTTGTGAAGAAATAGAAAAGGGAAGGGCCTATCTGCGAATGTCAGTGACACAGAGAAATAGTGCAAAGGCCACTTTAAAGGTTTTTCAAATACCCAGGGTCCTCTGTGTAAACCTGACACCGCAGGCGCGCTTTCGCCTGTGCATGGGCCGACTTGGGCTAGTTTCAACCCATCACTATTCATCTTTTTCCTTTTTCTTTTTCTGCCAGACTTAGGAAATTCATAGGAAATCATAGAAAAATGATAAAAATATGAGACCAATTTTTTTGGATTCCTAAATTTCTCTAGTAATTACTAAAAATAGTTCCAAGATTTTTAGCCCAAACCAGGAATTTTTTAGTATTTAAGAAGGCCAAAACCTAAGCTATTGGAATTTTAGAAATTATTTAATAACTCCAAAAATCACCAAACTTTTTGGATAAGCCTCATATGATATTTAGATCCCATGAGTGAAGTTTGACTTGTTTTGGACATTGTTTGATTCCTAAACCCAAAACCCTAGTTTTCTAGGTAGTATCTGCTTTATGAAAACGAAGTACTGACTCCAAAAACCCTAGTTCTCTAGTGCACTGTGAAGAAAAGTTGTATTCAAGATACAACTTGGTGTATCTTTATTATCATTGCATTTTTCATAAGCATCACATGAGCATTCATGGTTATATATGGTTATGTATAGAAAACGAAGAAGTAATTGTTGAAGAAGAGGAGACTGCTCCATCAACAGAAAATCCACCTGCCGAGAACTGTTTTTATTTTGATATTTATGGAACAGAGCCCGACTCCCCTACAACACAAGGCAAGCCCCAGTGCATTATCCCTTTCCTTGTGTTTTAAAATCTTTATCACCTTGTTTAATGCATTAGGTGATAGGAGTTGTGTGCTAAACAATTGATACATTTCCTTCCTTGGAAAATTGATTACCCTTCCTTGATACCCTTTTATAAAAATGATTTTATGATGCTTAACCTTGCTCTAGAAAAACAAAAATGTTTTGTTTTAAAACAAAAGTGATGCTTCACAGTGGATGGGAATGTTTTCAAAAATAAAACTTGATGGTGAATCCATCATGGTTGTGATGGGTTTAACATCGGAAAAGATGTACCTCTGCCAGGTACCAAACTTTGGATTGAAAATAATAAAGCTGAGACCGGGCGGTTGACTTGCACGAGAAGGAAGTCTTGGTGTAGTGTCTCCGTCTGAGTCGATTAAGGACCATCTCGATGTGGGCCTGATGATCGAAGACCTTTTAACTGGTCACATGCCTCATCATAGGTAAGCTTTGCCTCGGGCAGACTAATACCAGAAAGGCCAACACACAATGGGAGTGGAGAGATAGCGAGAGTAGCGTGTACCCTCCGTGGCAAGAGGTTGGATGGTGGTGTATCTATGCTCTAGGTTGGCGTGAACCCGGTGTGGTCTTAAGAAACCAGGTGGCGAGTTGACATATGCAAGGGTTAAGTGCTACATATGTATGGGGAGCTGGACCTTTTTAGGCCTCCTCCTTCCATGAACCTAGCTGACAATCGGTCTCCCACGTCAGGAAATGAAGAAACCAAGGATGACGAAGATTAGACTAGTATAGTTTAGAAACTATACCTATGTAAAATAAGTAATGAAGTCATGTTGTACACTTGAGTCTGTATCATTACATCTTGGTAATGTAAAATGATGGTGTATCGGCATGTTATATTTTTCCCAAATGTTCTTTGCCTCAGATGCCATCAAGGACTAGTGCGCATGATGGTGCAGGGAATTCCCGTGGTCGGGAAGATACTCCTAATCCGCCACCTGTACCACCAATGCTGTCCGAGGCTATCACTACCTTGGTTAATGCTACTGTAGATAATACCCGCTTCTTACGTGAGATGGTGGGTAATCAATTCCAGCAGCATGGCGGAAGAGCTCCTCCACAGGGACCGCGTGAAACCTCATATATGGAATTCTCAGGGACATGTCCTCCACTCTTTGTTAAAGCTGAAGACCCTCTTGAAGCTGATGAGTGGATAAGGGTAATGGAGCAGAAGTTCAGATTAATCCGTTGCACTGAAACACAAAAGTCGTTGTTCGCTGCCCAACAACTGAGAGGCCCTGCCAGTACCTTGTGGGGAAATTTTGTGGCAGTTCAACCAGCCAGACATCAAGTCACTTGGGATGAATTTAAGCTTGCATTCCGCGAACACTATATTCCAGAAGGAGTGCTTCACATGAAACAAGAGGAATTTATTCGACTAAAACAAGGAGGGGATACTGTGATGCAGTATCTCGACAAGGTTAATCATTTAACCCAATATGCGATTGACCAAGTAAACACTGACCTGAAGAAGAAGAATTGCTTCATGAGAGGACTTAACAACCAGCTCCAATGAAAAATGGCCACCTGCCTGGATCTTATGTATAGTAGAGCTGTTAGCACGGCGCTGGCAGTAGAAGCCAAGAATACAGGCCAAGGAAAATCAAAGGGATTTGGAGGTGACAGGTCCAATCAGGGACCTAAGAAGCAAACTAGGTTGGTAATTCGACCTTTTAATCAGAATCGTTCTTCGCCTCGTCCACCCTCCTATCCATTCAAACAACCTATTTTCATTCGTCCTACCACTTCCCCCACTTCGACAAATCAGCCGAGTGCCCCTGGTGCTTGTTTCCCCGCCCTCCCTAGTTCTTCAACTGGCTGCTTCAAATGTGAGAAGTCTGGTCATTTTATAAAAGATTGTCCATATCCGAAGCAGAATAAGTTCAACAATCAACATAACTCTGGGAGCTCCAATCAAGGCAAAGGGAACATGGCTGATAATTCAGCGGGCAAAAATGTCAAGAAGACTGGGCGAATTTATTATACTCAAGTGGCCACTACACCGGAAGGAGAGCCGATAATGATGGGTACGTTCCTTGTGGCCAATCACCCAACAGTTATTCTCTTTGATTCTGGTGCTTCACATACATTCATAAGCAAGAACTTTGTGGAAAAACATTGCATTCTTTGCACTGAATCAAGGGAAGGGTTTATTATCCATTCGCCCGGGGGACAAATATTTACTAAGGAAGTAGCCTTCCATGTGCTAGTAACATTGGCTGAACGAGAATTTCCCACCAACATGATTGTCTTAAAAGGCCAAGATATAGATGTAATTCTGGGCATGAATTGGTTAGCCCAGCATAAAGCTATCCTCAACACTGACTTAAGGACTATCAAGTTAAGCCATGGCCATGAAGAGGTTCTCATGTCCATCCCTGTAGCTATTCCAGCCAAACCATTTGGACGGGTCTATGAAGCTGTCGTGCCAGAACTCCAGGATATTCCGGTAGTATATGAATTCCCAGATGTCTTTCCTGAAGATTTGCCTGGATTGCCTCCAGAAAGAGATGTAGAATTTGTGATTGAACTGAAGCCCGGTACAGCTTCTATTTCTAGAAGATCGTACCGGATGCCACCAAATGAATTGGTGGAACTCAAGACTCAATTACAAGACTTGCTTGAGAAGGGATTCATTCGGCCCAGTTCATCACCTTGGGGATGTCCCGCAGTTTTTGTTAAGAAGAAGGATCAAACACTCTTAATGAGGTCACTATCAAGAACAAGTAACCTCTTCCCCGGATCGATATCTTGTTCGATCAACTTACTGGAGCTCGGGTATTTTCCAAGATTGACCTCAGGTCGGGCTATCATCAGATCTGTATTCGACCCGAAGATATACCCAAGACCGCATTTACTACACGGTATGGACTATTCGAATATTCGGTTATGTCCTTCAGATTGACAAATGCTCCTACCCACTTCACATATCTAATGAACTCAGTGTTTATGCTCGAGTTGGATAAATTTGTGGTGCTCTTCATTGATGATATCTTGATCTATTCCAAGAATGAAGAGGAGCATGCTAAACATTTACGAATCTTATTAACGCGCTTAAGGGAACACCAATTATATACTAAATTCAGCAAATGCGCGTTTTGGCTGGAGGAAATCCAATTTTTGGGACATGTATTGTCTGCAAATGGGATTGCGGTTGACCCCAGCAAGGTCAAGGATATTCTAGAATGGAAACCGCCAACCACTGTACATCAAGTTCGAAGTTTCCTAGGGCTGGCTGGCTATTACCGCAGATTTATCCCAGATTTCTCCAGGACTGTGAAACCAATCACAAGTCTATTGAAGAATGATACAAAATTTAACTGGTCCTCAAGATGCTACGAAGCCTTCGAGTAGCTGAAGGTATTATTGACCACTACTACGGTATTTGCTCAACCAGACATTGAAAAGCCTTTTGATGTGTACTGTGACGCATCAGGCAGTGGCCTCGGATGTGTCTTAATGCAGGAGGGCCGAGTTATAGCATATGCTTCAAGACAGTTGCACCGACATGAGGAGCATTATCCAACTCATGACTTGGAATTAGCTGTTGTGGTTCATGCCCTTAAAATATGGCGTCATTGTGTGCTGGGAAATATCTGCCATATATATATACAGATCATAAAAGTCTGAAGTATATTTTGACCCAGTCAGAACTGAACATGAGGCAGAGGAGATGGCTTGAGCTGATTAAGGATTATGATTTAGAAATCCACTATCACCCAGGAAAAGCCAATGTGGTGGCAGATGCACTAAGTCGCAAGGCTTCCTGCCATTGTCTTACAATATGAACTCCGGACACCACATTATGTCAGGAAATGGAGAAATTAAACCTGGGAATGATACAACATGAAACTTTGACCCAATTGAAGCTTGAGTCAAGTCTTCTGCAAAAGATTATTGATGCCCAAAGAAATGATAAGGGTATGAAACATATTCATGAGAAAATAGAAGCCGACAAAGTGAATTGAAAGGATGATCAAGGCATAGTATGGTTTAATAATCACATTGTTGTGCCTAAAAATGATGAAGTCCGCTAGTAACTTTTGGATGAAGCTCATCTTAGTCGATATTCCATTCATCCAGGAAGCACTAAGATGTATCAAGATTTAAAGCAACATTATTGGTGGACAAAAATGAAGATTGAAATTACACGCTATGTGGCGAGATGTGACACCTGTAGACGTGTCAAAGCAATACATATGAAGATTGCTGGTCCACTGCAATCTTTGCCTATCCCAACTTGGAAATGGGAGGACATCAGCATGGACTACATTGTGGGATTACCTAGGACGGCCAAAGGTTTGACTCTATCTGGGTTATAATTGATCGACTTACAAAGATCGCCCACTTTCTGCCAGTTAAGACAAAATATCCAGTGGTCGCATATGCGAAACTTTACATTGCCCGCATTCTCAGTTTGCATGGAATTCCAAAAACAATAATATCAGATCATGGACTGTAATTTGTATCCAAAGTTTGGAGTGAGTTGCATTAATTCTTGGGTACTAAGTTGCTCCACAGTTCTGCATACCATCCTCAAACTAGTGGGCAAACTGAAAGAGTAAATCAAATACTTGAAGACATGTTACGGGCATGTGTTCTAGAATTTCCACAGAACTGGGATGACTATCTACCCTTGGCACAATTTTCATATAATAACAGCTATCAAGAGAGCATCAAGATGGCACCCTTTGAAGCATTATATGGACGACGGTGCTGTACCCCCTTGAATTGGTCTGAACCAGGAGAATGGTGGTTTTTTAGGCCTGATATGGTTAAAGAAATGGAAGAAAAGTTTCAACGAATCATACATAACTTGAAAGAAGCACAAGCTCGACAAAAGAGTTATGCAGACAAACGACGCCAACCCTTGTACTTTCAAGTCAAAGATTATGTGTACCTAAAAGTATCACCAATGAAGGGTGTGACCCGTTTCAGTGTAAAAGGAAAGCTTGCACCCCGATACATTGGCCCGTTTCCTATTCTTGAACCATGTGGACCAGTGGCATACTGACTCCAACTACCCGAAACATTGTCTGTAGTGCACAATGTGTTCCATGTATCCTAATTGAAGAAGTGTCTTCGGGTTCCAGATCGAACCATTGATGTAATAGATGTTACCTTGGAACCAGACTTAACATATTCAGAACATCCTATTCGAGTCCTGGATCAAAAGGACAGGGTCACCCGAAGAATAGTTCTCAAATTCTATAAGATACAATGGAACCAACATACTGAAGATGAAGCTACATGGGAAACCCAAGACTTTTTAGAAAAGAATTTCCCTAGCTTTTTAGCTTCATGTAATTTGTGAGATATGTACAATTAGTTGTAAAGATGAAATAGACCCCATACCACCCCCTGCTCTATACGACAAACAAGGAAATAAAAATGTGACGTGTTTCCTTTTCCACTACTTGCCCTAGGACCTTAAATCTCGCGACGAGATTCTTTTATGGGGGGAAGGATGTAACACCTCTGGTGTTACTGTCACTAAAACTTGAGCATAACATCATGTGCATGGGCATATCATGTGTTTGTTACACCTAGAGTGCATTCACTAGGTAAAAATTTCAAACAAGTTGTACTGATGTGACTTGATGTGTGATTAAACCTAGGGTAGAGTGCTTAACCCTAAATTAGGGCTTATGAGTGAAAGTGAAGCCCAAATAAGTTAAAACCTCAAAATACATGAGAAATGATCATAAGGCATCACATTTGATGGACTTTGGTGGCACCAAAACCCTAATATGCCCAAAACCCTAAAAACAAAACCCTAGAAACCCTAATTAAAACCCTAGGGGGTTAAGTGTAAATTTTGTGCACTTTTGGACCAAAGTGCAAATACCAAAGTAATAAAACACCACAACTCATGTGTTTCTCACATTTGAGGATTTGCAAGTCAAATTGTGGGATTTGGGCTTATTTGCAAAAAGGCACCCCATGCATTTCGTATGCCTAAGTCCAAATTCAGTTGAATAGGGCTGACTTTGGAGCTCTATATTTATAAATCTACAAGGAATTTGCCCAGGGTCAATACATCAAATTTGTAGAGCTACTAAAGGAGTATAACTTTGTTTAAGTCATCAGACATAAGTGCTGTACAAAAGTTGGAGTTAAATAGATTCAAAGTATTGTTGTCAGTCACCCATATAGTCTGATACTGGTCTGACAGTGAGTTCTACTAAACTTTGGACTCAATTCAAGCTCGAAGGAGTAAGTAAATGAGCCAGGTCTCTATAGTCGATTTGTAGCTGGTTTATAGAGCTACAATTTTGATACAGATGAATGATCAAGTTGCTACACGAAATTTAGAGCAAATCGCCCCCAAATAAGCTCTATCAGGTGTTCTGAATGGTGTTCTGATGGTACAGTGAACTGAATGAGATCACAGGTGCAGTGCACCTTGCCGCCGGTGACCCCCACGCCTGGATTCACCTCGGTGATACGATTCGTGCCCTTTGGTGGCCGGATAACGCTTCGGGATGAAAAGGTCTTCACCGCGGATGAGACCATGGGCTGGCCGCCGTACCCACTTACCTCACGGCTAGTCCAGATAGCCTCGTCGGAGTTGGCCGCCTGCTGCGCAATGGCCACGTGCCTTGAAGCTTTTTTACGTCGTAGTAAGCCGCTTTAGATAGCTGGTTCATCGCCGGTAAGCCTGCCACGGTGAAAGCAACGCATCTCTTGCGCCAGTGCTCTCCCCTCTCTCCGGCTGCCAGCGCGCCATGTCCAAATTAGGAGCCATCGCCCTCGGGCCCTATAAATTAAGTGTGCCATCAGTTCCACTAAGTAATTACACACCCAACACACCAGCCCGTGCCTCAGATTGTCCACCAGAGCGCTCCAATTTTGAAGGTCCCCCAAATCGGTCAAAACTCCGTCGTGTGTGAGTTCGCCGTGGATAGCTCTCCATAGGTCCGATCATGCCCTCCTCGCTCTTGTTTCAACTCTCTTATGTGCTCTTGATACTTCCCGACCCGGCCAATTGAATTAGACCGTGTTAGATCGCCGGGAACGCCTTGGGTTATCCTCAGTTTGCGCCATCACCATGGACAGAGCGATTTAGAGTTAGAACTCTGCAATTGATGGAGGGGAAATGGTCGTTAGGGGTAGAATTGGGTGTCAGCCACACCGGAGCACCGATCGTTGCGTTTTCCGGCCGGTACAGGCTCACCGGAGCCGCTGCTCCATCGTCCACGGTCGGGGATCTCGGGTTGTGAAGAAATAGAAAGGGGAGGGACCTTAATGCGAATGTCAGTGACACGAGTAAATAGTGCGCAGGACTCTTAACCAGTTATTCAAACCGCCGGGGGTCTCTGTGCAATTCGCCATGTGGGCGCACGCGCGGGCGCGTTTCGCCTAGGCATGGGCCGTATCGGGCTGAATTGAGCCCGTTACTATTCATACTTTCTCTTTTTCTTTTTCTGCCAGACTTAGGAAATCCATATAAAATTATAGAAAAATGATACAAATATGAGACCAATTTTGTTGGACTCCTAAATTTCTCTAGTATTTAATTAAAATAGTTCCAAGATTTTTAGTCTAAATTAGGAATTATATAGTATTTAAGAAGGCTTAAACCTAATTTCTTGAAATTTTAGAAATTATTTAATAACTCCAAAAATCACCAAACTTTTTGGATAAGCCTAATATGATATTTAGATCCCATGAGTGAAGTTTGACTTGTTTTGGACATTGTTTGATTTCCAAACCTAAAACCCTAGTCTTCTAGGTAGTACCTGCCTTATGAAAATAAAGTATTGACACCGAAAACCCTAGTTTCCCTGGTGCACCGTGAAGGAAAGTTGTATTCAAGATACAACTTGATGTATCTCTTCTATCATTGCATTTTCATAAGCATTGCATGAGCATTCATGGTTATATATGGTTATGTATAGAGAACGAGGAAGAAATAACTGTTGAAGAAGAGGAGACTACTCCATCAACGAAAAATCCACCTACCGGGACCTGTTTTTACTTTGACATCTATGGAACAGAGCCCGACTCTCCTACAACACAAGGCAAGCCCCGATGAATTTGCCACCTCCTTGCTATTTTAAACTCTTTATCACTTGAATGATGCATTAGGTGATGGGAGTTGGATGTTAAACCAATTGCTGCATTTCCTTCCTTGGAACTATTTACCATTCCTTGATTACCTGTTTTATTAAAAGGTTTTTCTAATGCTTAGTCCTGCTTTAGAAAAACAAATGTTTTGTTTTAAAACAAAAGGTGATGCTTCACGGTGGATGGGATATTTTCAAAAATAAAATTTGAGGTGGATCCATCATGGCCGTGATGGGTTCAACATCTGGAAAGATGTACCTCTGCCAGGTACCAAACTTTGGGGTTTAAATCATAAAGCTGAGACCGGGCGGGTGACTTGCACGAGAAGAGAGTCTCGGTGTAGTGTCTCCGTCTGAGTCGATTAAGGACCGTGTCAATGTAGGCTTGATGATTGAGGACCTTTTAACTGGTCACATGCCTCATCATGGGTAAGCTTTTCCTTGGGCAGACTAATACCAGAAAGGCCAACACGCAATGAGAGTGGAGAGATGGCGAGAGTAGCGTGTACCCTCCGTGGCAAGAGGCTGGACGGTGGTGTATCTGTGCTCTCGGTTGGCGTGAACCCGGTCTGGTCTTAAGAACCCGTTGGTGAGTTGACATATGCAAGGGTTAAGTGTTACATATGTCGTGTGATTAGAGATCCCTAGCTGGGTATTAATCGATTCGGATCGCCGTTACTTCTCGGACATGAAGACTTGGTCACTACCCTACACGTAGCATTCCAATTAATGAACTGAAATGGGATGATTAAAGATGGCTAGTTAGGCCAAGTGCTTGAATTAGGGTAGAAGGAACTCTAGATTTAGGTAATGACTTAACGTGCTAATAAAATTGGATTTTTAAGGATCCACTTTTAGTAAGCATTTTTGCAAACATTGTCTTTGCTACTTGATCAGCCTCACCTTAACTCCCTTAAGCCAGAGAGTCTTCTATTTTGACGGGTAAGACTTGCGAAAGTATACTCTGTACTCAGGGCTTTCGAACCCATGTTGTTGTAGGTGAGGAAACAGCAGACTTTTGCTGTTTTTGCACTAAGGTGGTGCCCAAAGAAGAACCTCAGTAGTGTAGCCACGAGAGGATGATGGCCTCCCACTTGAAAAACAATATACTTTTATGCGGGATGGGTTTTTTCCTCCCAAGTTTGTAATAATAATACTTATGCACTCATATACCCCTGGTTTTGTAATAACTATAACACTCTTTCTATATCTTGATGAATGTAAATTAAGTTATTGTAATTCGCTTCCGCTTATTCGTTCCTCCGATGTGTTGTAATATCTGCGTGACGGGTGAAATGCTCCTGGGCGAGGAAAAGGATACATATACCGAACTTGTCAAGTAATTATGTGCATCTACAGGGTTGTCCAAGGTCCGTTGGACAAGGACAACTGTAGGTGGGCCTAATGACTTGGAAGGTTCCGTCACAATATCCCCCTTTTTGGTGATTGATGACAACACAACCAAAGCAAGCAAATATTACAAACATTTGAATGAAAATATGCAATCTACTTGCTAGGATGCATGTTTGTCCCCACAATATGATATTATGGACTTAAGCCTCCCCCTAACTCCATAATTCACTTACTTCCTATTTTAGACCAAAGAGCCAAAACCACTTGAAGGATCAAAATTTTAATTTGGTGGTGTTTGGCGTTTGATACAATTTTCATTGCTTTGGTCCCTAAACTTCTCCCCCTTTGGCATCAACCACCGAAAAGGAAGACATTAAAAGCATGTAGGAAGCAAATAAGACTTGCCCACATAAAAGATTATTAATTAATACCAATTGAAGAACTTGACATTGTAACTACCCCTAAATGAGTGTTCTCCTATAGAAAGAATTTTCTCCCCCTTTAGGGACGAAGAAATACTCTCCCTGACAGAGATCTCCTACTTAGGAAAAAGCATGTGAAAAAATAGAGGTGCAAGACATGATTTGATTAGACTAACTTCCCTTATGCATAGGTAACAGAATATGATTTGGCAACATATGCATGTATAGCAACATGGGAAGTATAGGATATGAAATATAGTTTAACCAAATATTGGAGAATACATGTAAATGATTCCAAATGTAGTCTCAAAGTTACCAATTGAAAATCAATGGCGGACCATTTGAAGACCAATGGTAGGCTTGTGAGGCATAAGAATTTTTGTAGATTTGTAGTGGAAGCTTGATGTCTTTCTCCGAGGACTTCATTTTCCTAACAATGAGACTACTACATGAAATAGACTCAAAAAAGGTATTAGTCTCAAAGTCTTAGATTATAGAGCAACCTCCCCCTGAAAGTGTGCATACAAGTTTTGAATACTTGTAGGAGACATGTACTTTGATTTGATATCAAGAGGGGCAAATTATCTATAATCTGAGCTTTGGCACATATAAGTTAAATGATAGCAATTGTGGCATGCAAAATGAAATATAATTGAAGTGTTATACCACTTGAAGTATTTCACCATCTATTGTTTTCTTAGGAATGTTAGGTAAGCTATGTGTCGTGCTTATTATTTTAAACCATGTAGGTTTGCTCAAGAGTATGAATTGAAATTAGCAATCCTACCATATGATTTACCTAGTATGCATGTAATTTTTTAAAGAATACCTATTGTAATACTAGGCATGAAAGGTAAAACTAGATGCAAGAAGAATAGATACACATATCTAAAAACAAGGATTACAATAAATCTAGTTACCTTAGTCATGGGTGGGGAAATTTGCGTCCAAAGTATTCACTAACCCACTTGGTAATAAACTTGATCCAATATGATGTATCCCATGATATACATCCCAAATTTGTCAAATCTCCAAATTCCCCGTAGTCCTTCGGACTCCTCACTTCCCTCTCGAGATCCAAGCCTTCTTGGTGCTTTTCATGGTTGAAATTAATTCCTTTGGCACCCAGATGCGTTTGGCCCCTTTCCTTTGTTGGCTTGCTTGTTGGCTTTGATTGCTATAACCTTTCCATTCTTTTTCTTCTTGATCAAATATGGTGTAGCAGTCGTTTTGTCCACCTTTTTGATGTAGGTGTTGGAGATTTTGTTGTTAGCTTTTGCTTGAGCTTTGCCTTTGTTTATTCCCGGTCATCATCTTGCATTGGAAAGACTTGTGGCCTTCCTTGTGGCATAGCCTACAAATCACAGTTTCGCCCTCCACAAGCTTGTTCACTCTCGCAGTGGTGTTTTCTTGTGGAGGTTGGATTTGTTTGGCTTTGCCTTTCTTGTCATACAAAGCCTTGCTAAGACGAGCCACCTCTTGCTTTAATTGCTCATTCTCCATTGCAATCTCATCCGAACATGTTTCTATAACAACATTCTTAACAAGAACTTGATTGCAGGGGTTAGAATCATTAATTAAATCAAAGCAAAAAGTAGAATCATCTTTCTTAATTATTTCAGGTATTTCAACTAAAGATACTTCTTGGGTGCTACCAATGTTTTCTAGCTTAGTAGTTAGCTCATTATTATGTATGCTAAGAATTTCCATTTTCCCTAGCAAGTTATCAATGGATTCCTGGGAGATAGCTAACTTAGCCTTAAGTTTTTCATTCTTTTTGATAAGGTCATCATCGGTAGCTGTGGATGGAGCACTAGAATCTAATTTCTCAATTTTAGTTGATAGCTTACAATTTGAATTTGCAAATGTTTTAAATTTTGCTGGCAAATCTTTATAGTCATTTTGAGAGCTAATCAACTTATTTTTCATGGTTTTAAGTTGAGCCTTTTGCTTAGTGCAGACATCCTGGAAACATTTAACGGCTTCCGCAAGCTCATCTACGGAGGGCTTTCCCTCACCTTTATCATCACTACTACTTTCATCACTAGAGGATAGAATACTCATTTTACCTCATGCCATAAGGCACTTGCGTGATGACCGTGATGAGTGTAATGACAACCGGTGGCTGTGCGTCCTTTGAGGTTCATCTACGCTTAAAGAATCATCCCAAGTTTTGACACTTGTTAGCGCCTTGCCTTTGCTCCTCTCCTTTTTGGGTTCTGTCATAGTTGGACAGCTGTCCCTGAAGTGACCCTTCTCCCCGCATGCGAAGCATCCTCTCTTTCTTTGCTTTTTCCTGTCAATGTTAAAGAGAAGATCCTCTACCTGCAGGGGCACACCTGTTATATTAATCTTGCGGATCATCCCCAGTACCTTTCCGACATGTCGGATTATTTCTTCGTCCTCGGAGGATGATGTTGATGGTTGATTATCTTCATCATCATCACTTTCTTCTTCTTCCTCTTCTTCACTTGAGGAACTTGGTGTGGGAGCCTTCTTTTTACCCTTCCATTCATCACATGCAAAAGCATATGGCCTTGAGGAAGTTGGCTCCTCTCCCTGACACATTTTTCGCGACATCTCAAAGGCCACGATTTTCCCAATCACAATGGTCGAGGTCATTGTACTCAAGTCCTCCATGTTGTGAAGAATAGTGATGACGCTCCCATATCTTTGTTGTGGTAGCAGGGAGATAATCTTCCTCACAATGTCTGCATCACCTAGCTTATTTATGCCAATAGAATTGAGCTCATTAATGATTAGGTTCAAGAGAGAATACATGTCTCATTAGCAAAAGAATATACTCATTTAAGAATTAGGTAATGTTTTTGCTCACGAACATTGGATGTGCCATCATGGAGCTCATGTAATTTTAGCCAAATCTCATTAGCAGATTTGAAGGTAAAAACTTGATTAAAAATATCCATGCTAAGTGATTCATACAAGAAATTTTTAGCTCTAGCATTTAAATGAATTTCTTTTTCATCACTCGTGATGGGTTTCTAAGGATTTTTGGGTGATTTCATCCTGTCACGAGTGACTCTCCAAACACCTAGATCAATGACCTCTAGGTAACAAGCCATTCTAGCACTACAATATGGGAATTTAGTGTTGTCGAAGTGTGGTGACCTTTGGGTATCCATCCCCTTTTTCTAAAAAGCATTGGCTCTTTTAGCGGTGAAGCTAAAGCGTTTCCAATGAGCAAAACCAGGCTTTGATACCAATTGAAGGAAACAGGTGACACCTAAGAGGGGGTGAATTAGGACTTCTAAAACATTCACTAAACTAGGCCACAAATAAATCCCTAGAGCAAAATATATGCAATTAATCAAACTAGAATGTGCAAACTAGGTTTTGTCTAAGTGTTGCTATCTCTACCGCAATGGCTATGTTTCAATCTAAAACAATATAAGTATAAAGACAAGATTGAAACTTAAATGCTTAATATAAATGCAGAAGCTAAAGAACAAGGTAGAGATGTTAACTCTCGTGGATGACGCCGGTATTTTCACCGAGGTATCCGAAACCGCGCAAGGTCTCGACTAATCCTCGTTGGTGCCCCTACGCAAAGGGAAGTCCACATGAGGGCCAAGCATCTCAGTCGAGTAACTCCGTAGGGAGTCGTGGGCCTTCTCCACGCGTAAGTGGTGCTCCGCTTCTGGATCCTCTCGGACACTCCCTGCTGTCTCCACTATCGAGCTTTCAGCTGAAAACGCCGCAGGCCTCATTCCCTTCGGTACACGGTGGCGGCTGTGACACAAACACAGTTGTCACGGTCTTGCAAGACTCTCGCCCAATCAGTACAATTAAAACGGCTCACGCAAGAGCCGATGGGTTGTGTGGTTTTTCTAAACTCACTCAACTAACTAGGATTCACCTAGAGCAAGCACTAAAGCGGTCTAACTAACCTAAGCACTTTGCAAAGCACCTACGCTAATCACCGAGTGATTCTATTAAGCACTTGGGTGTATTAGCAATTGGGAATGTTTACAATATGCCTTGGTATGTTGCTTGGGCTCCCACACCTTGGAATCACCCGTTGGGGTGTATTTATAGCCCCCAACACAAAAATAGCCGTTGAAGAAAAGTTGTGCTCTCTGCGGCACATCGGACAGTCCGGTGGTGCACTGGACAGTGCACTATTCAATGTCCGGTGTGCCTAGCCGTTGGTCTGACACTGCAGACGACCTTTGGCATGCAGGCTTTTTGCACCGGACACTCGCGATGTCACACCGGACAGTTAGGTGATCTTCTCTCCAAAGTGCCACCTGGAACTAGCAGTTGAGCTACTATTCCTTGGTGCACCAGACAGTCCGGCGTGTGGCATCGGACAGTCCGTAGGCAACACTTCCTTTGTTTCTTGGACTTCACTTGATCTTCATAATGTCTTCTTTTGAGGTGTTGCTTTCCTCAATGTCTTTGTCCAATAACTTTAGCATCCTGTGAACTACAATCATAAACACTAGCAAACACATTAGGCCACAGGTTATGTTGATCATCAAACACCAAAATCTATTGAGCCAAATGGCCCGGGGTCCATTTTTCTTACACCCACGGTAGAAGTCCTCGATCACGGCAGTGCCGATTTGTTGAAAAGGGATTGAATGTTCATGACAAACTTACGGCTGAAGTTGTCTTATTTGTCGATGAAGTGGCGAGGTAGATGCCAGAGCCATTGCAGCGCATCTTGCCCTAGGACAATGGAAGTATGCTATCATGACAACCTTCGTCGCCTCAGCGACAATCGTGTAGATGGCCAACCTACCGCCTGGTTCCTGCTTGGGTTCATACTTGTCGATATTGGCGACCTTGAAGTTCGGCAGCCATTGAATTGCCCAGAGCCAGGGGTAAGGGGCAAGACTCCGCATCCTCCGGTCCTCTCGGCGATGGTCATGATGACGATCCTGGGGAGGCGAGTCATATCAAGCGTCATGTCACCTCTCTCGGGCTAACTAGCCTAGAGTCTGCTATTCGTGGAGGCTACTGTCGACTCATTTCTGGTGGCACGGCTACGCCAGTGCACCATGATCTCGGTCGTCCTCTTCTCATCGCCTCATCTCCTCCTCATGCGAGCAATCGTGTGAATCGTTGATATTGCTCTACGCATCTCGCCGGCTATTGATGGCATGGCATAGATTGTTCTTCGGATGGGCGATGGGAAGAAGATGGTTCGCCACGTTGGTGAGGATCTGCCGGTAGCCTTCCGCGTCTAGGGTGCACGGCAAGCCATTGGCGATATGACCTAGGACTCCCCTGACTTCAATCGATATATTCAATGCTTGAGCAAAGTCAGGCAATAGATTCCAAGGGAGAAGCGGGTTCCCATGTCAGAACCTGGCGTCCTACAGATCCTCACGCTGGCCTATGCATGGCGACGATCATGGCGACGTGAGTTGCGGTGCTCGCGGAGTGCTCTGTCGTGAGGGGTTTACCCTACTTCGGAGGCTTCGTCCCGAGAGACGGGCAATGCAGGATCCTATTCACTAGCCTCATGGTGACGCCGTATGTTACAGCGTCTGTTCTGATGTCGGCGTGTGTCACGCTGGGGGGCTCCTCCCCTAGCACGGTGGGCTCGTTGTTGGAGTAGGCGCTTCTTCTAATCTTCCCTGGATGAAGAGGATGTTTGGAAAGAAAAAAGATTGGTGTGATGTTTCATGCTCCAACATCTCCTTTGAGGGCGGAGTGGTTATCGGTCATGCCCCCGTGGCTGTGCTAGTCCCAGGGGCACCTGCTTCTCTTCGCCGAGTCCATGCCCGAGTGGGTGACGTGGACAAGGGGGTCTGCCTCGATACAGGTGCAGCCACGGTCGACCGAGCCACAGGCATCACTACATTCCTAGGCCCACCCGACGTAGGCGCCATTCTGCTAGAAGTGGAAACCTATCGAGGTTCTCGCGCTTTGGAGTTTATCGGCATAGTACTTGCTGGCGTTGTGTGAGGCAATCCTGCAGCTGCCTTTAGCACCACTGGAGACGATTTCTTCTTGGATGGGTCTACGATGCGGTGCAGGATGCCTTCTTGGTCTGCAATGTAGGAGATGGATCCAAAGCAGAAGATCTCTCTAGCACTAAAGGTGACTGGGATGTTGAAGATGATGGCCATGGAGTTGTCGTAGATTAACGTCGCACCCCTACCTAGCACGCCAGCTGTTGGTGTTTGTGACCCAACTACGCACTACAGGGTTACCCACGTGATGCTTTTGGGTAGGACGGCATCGTTGACCGTGACTCGATGGTACATGCAAGAGCACGTAGATCTTGCACAAAGGTTTATATAGGTTCGCGTCGCTTTAGAATATGTAACACCCTACTTCTGGTTGTGGCTGTGTATTGGGTTTTCTTTGGAGTATGGAGATTACAAGTTAGCTTTGTTGGTGCTCAGTGTTGTCGATGAGGTTGGGTGTCCAGTGAGACGGGGTGAGATGCGATGATTTTGTAGGAGTCCCCCCTCGGACTTATATACACGACCAGAGAGTTATCCCTTTACAAGTTGTGATCACTATATATCTACCCTACTTATCTCCTTTATCACGGCTTGTAGCCCCAAATATCCGAAGTTCGATCACCTTCTCTGCCGAGTCACCGCCGAACACTTAGTGTTGGTCACTTGTTCTCAAATGTTATGAATCAAGAACAAGGCAACACAAGTGTTAATGGTTAAAGACCTTCGTCCTTCGAAACATTATCTCCCTAGGATATAATGATCTTCGGACGAAGGTCATGAAGGACGTACCTTCATGATTTCAATAAGCAAGGATGTAAACAGAGACATATGAAACGTGAAGGGAGTATGAACAATCATTTCAAATCATTAGACTATTCATATTCTTATTATATAAACATGAACAAACATCAACGATATTTAAATTACATTTGTACCTTTGGCTTAACAGAAGATGAAAAAGCAGGAGTGACGCGTGAGTGATTATAAGTCAGCGTGAACAGTACGGGGATATTGTTCATCTATTTATAGGCACGGGACACAGCCCAGACAAAATTACATTCGTGTCCCTAGTAACTAATTACAATCATAATACAAATTATCAGGGACTATGTAGTCTTTTCCTTTTTAAGTCGGTGCCATCCTTCGTCTTAGGCATGCCACTATGTCGAAGCTCTTTCAATTGTAGCTTCAACATATATCTTCATGTGCCTGCTTGCATATCGTCCTGCCTAAGGTGTTTTTTGCTTAGAGGACCTTCGGCGGAGAAGGCCCCCAACAGTAGCCCCTTCGTGGTGCTAGATCGTTTTTCGTAATGAGCTCGATCCGCGAAAAACTCGAAGGCTTCGGAATGCCAAAGGTCCGAAAAACACCTTCCCTGAGCTCGTTGCCGAGTAACGATTATAATATTCCAGGCGTCGGACGGTCCACCGTTCAGCGAGTGCGAGCAGCCTAGCGGTTCACCTTCCCCCCAGCAACACTATATAAACAGACGGGTTGGTAAGGAGTTACCACAATATTCATTGCCATTGCACTGTTGCGTTGTTAAAAAATTTGACCATAGCCGAAGCTTTTTGCATTGCACTCTCGAGCAAATGCTTCATCGTTTAAGGTTAGCTTCGTCAAAAGGTGAAATCATTGAAATGACTAGAGTGCGATCAACTGCTATAGTGTGTCGTGAGGGGGACGAGACAGAGGCCGTCAAAACAGCGCCGATTTTAGAAGTAATGAAACGATCAGGTCAGGTTGAGGCTGACGAAGGTGCTTCAAATGCCGAAGCTGAACAAACTGTGGTTGAGGGTGAAAATGTTGATGAGAGTGAAGAAGACTATAGCATTCTAATCCCAACAAAGCCTAGTCATCTTGATTTTGAAAAATCTACTGTGACGGAAGATGACATGCCTATAATGATGAAATTGGGCTATTTTGGAGAGGCTGAGAGCAAACTTATTTGATTTGCTGGAGAAGAGGTAATCCCAGAGCCGAAGAAGGATGAAGTTGTCGTTCTCAAGAGCTTCTTCAGAGCAGGGCTGCGATTCCCCCTGAATGAAATGATAGGGGTAGTTTTAAAGAACTTTGAGATATATCTTCATCAGCTGACTCCCAACGCTATCGTTAGACTCAGCGTCTATATCTGGGCCCTCCGAAGCCAAGGGATGAGTCCAGATGCCGAAGCTTTCTGCCGAGTGCACGAGCTACATTATTAGATGAAGGCCAGAGCAGATGGCCTTCACGAAAATTTTGGTTGTTACAATTTTGTGTATCGAAAGGATACAAAGGCACCAGTTCTCAGCTACCGCACGAAGTGGCCAACTGGTTGGAAGAGTGAGTTGTTCTATATGAAGGCTGACGAGAAAAAGAGGGAGAAGCTGATGACCATGGTTATGAGTCTGCTGACTTTGAGCTTCGGAATGATCATGCCCTTGTGCAATATGCAACTGGGGTCACCCTGTCAACTAGCTAAAGTAGAATTTAGAGTGGTAGCTGAGCAGATCAGTACTAGGGTCTTGGTGCAAGAATACTTAGCGAACAGGTCATATCCGACGTCAAGTGGCTGGGGAATGCCGAAGAGGAAAGAAGTGGGGAAGAAGCATGAACTTGTTCGACTTGCTTACTAATTTAAGTTTGAAAAACAATTCAAGAAGCCTTGCAAAGAATGGCTAGACATGATTGAGACCATGTGCAATGAGATACTTGGGAATTATACCAAGAAGGAAGATTAGTTGATGACCGCAGCCTTCGGTACCTGACCGAAACGAAGATTAAACCGGGTGATGGACGCCTTGAATTTTGAGTACCCCGATTACGAAAAGATTGACAAAGGGGCGGAAGGAGTGAAGAGAAAAAGAATTGTTAGCATTCTAAGCAGACAGGCTGCCAGAATGGTTAAAGAGGATGAGAAGGCTTTAAAGAAGACAAAAATTGCTCCTAAGCCAAAGGTGGCAGTGTCAAAAAAGAGGAAACCTGAGGTATCGGATCCGAAGGTAACTGAGGCAACCGAAGAAACTCCAACGCCCTCTGCTACTGACATAGTAGAAATTCTAAAGATAATCACTCAATCTTTGCCCATCCAGCTGCTAAGTCCTCTGAGATCAGAATTGACACAACTTTTACAGAAGAAGGATGAACCTTCGGCTACAAAGGCAAAGGCTGAAGGTCAGAAAAAGCCAAGAATTGTTAATGTTATGCAAGCTGTTGAGCGGACACCACCTCTGACCTCGGCGTCCAGAATAGCACATGTTGCAAGTGCCGAGGCCACTGCCGAAGCTAAAACCTCTGCCGAAGCTGCAACTGCTGCCGAAGCTGCCAATCTTGAAAGTACAATGTTAGGAATTGACAAACTTCTTTCGGATATGGCTGCAGAAGAGATAGCTCGGCTGCAGAGGAGGTCATGGTCGCAGTGCCTAACAAAGGGAAAAAGATTGCTGATACTAGTTCAGAAGAAAAAGATTTTGACCTTCGAAACATGATGGGTCAAGAATTGTCCGAGGCTGAGAAGGAGCTACAGGAATATGGGATATGATATGACCACGCCATTAAGCAACACGTTACAACCCTAAGGCATACTACATCAACTCAAGTACAACCAACATCATCACCAACCCATGCCTTTGATGGACCAATTACACGTAGCCGAGCTAAGAAGCTACAGCAAGAGGTGCACGCACTACTTTATGAATTTCAATTAAACACTAATGAGAACTTTATGATACCTAAGTCATGTATGTTGATATTACTTAGGTTCACCAAAGAGGAAAGACAAAACATATCAAAGGCGAATCAGCAAGAAGAGCTATGTCCGAGTCAGTCCAGCACTACAGAACCGTCCAGAAGAAGCAGTCATATCTTTTGATTCCCAAAAGCTATGAAGGCCCATAAGTACTTTTTGGAAAGCTCTCGAAGTTTAGTTTCCAATGCTTCTAAGGCCGACTTAATCAAATCTACCAGAAAGGCAGTCGACCTACTTCAGTGCTGACTGGTCAGAAGGTCAACAGTCTGTTTGATGACCAAGTTTTCGTATTAAACTGCATCATTCTACGAAGTTTCATTAAGCATGCTATACATGGTGAGAAAGCTTATCAAGTCAGCTTTCCAACGCATCCAGCCCCACGTCATTTGAAGATTCCTAGAAGAAGTTATTGTCAAAATACTGAAGGCTGCGCAGAAGTCAAACAGCCACACGGAAATCAGCTCTACAGATCTCCCGAAGAGGCTCCTTCACATTAGCACGTGAAAATACTTTTGTTTTGTTTTTATACTTCGCTAAGGCTGGTTGTTACTAGTATAAATACCCCCCTATGTCTATGATGTAAGGCAGCTTATGATAATCTAAAACAGAACCCCTTTGTTCAGCTGTGTGCTAACAAATATTGAGAGTGATCTCTACCCCTTTGCTCTTATGAATTCCTTCGCGGGATTGCAGAAGCGGCGGCTTCATCCGCTCCCAAGTGGTGCTCCTACTCCATTCGAGGTCTCCTCAATTGATTGTAGGTTGTGTTGGTTGGTTCTTTGAGAGTGTGGTTGGACGAATCCTCGATTCAGGCTGCCGGTTAAAGACGATGGTTGGCTTCGAGTTTTATTTGTCAGGTTGCACTAGTTATCGCTGCTTGCAGCAAGTTATCTTGGCTTCTTTGAAGCTAGTTACCTGAAGATTGATCCTACGTCATGAAGATCGGGCATCGTGACGCATCATCTGGTATTAAAGCCTCAGTTGCCATGGTAGGATTCTTTACCCTTAGCTACATATATTTTGTGTTCGTCCTATCCACCAAAAAGCCATAAAATATTTTTGCCATAGCTCTTTGTTTCAATCTGCTGTTCCAGTGAGTTTTGTTAAGTTTCAGTCCTTAGAGTCTTTGTTTAGTTGCTGGTCACTCTATCCTTTGTGTTTCCTTTGAGCCTCTTATATATATATCTAAAAATATCCACAAAAAGAAAAATCTGAAAACCCTCATCATTTCCTTCACGTTAACTTTGATCCTATTTAAGTTATAGCTGCTGGTTGAGTTCTTTGTTAATTATTATAAAGTGTGCAATATCATATCAGATCTCTGTGTTTAGTTCTATAAAAAAAGAGAGTATCAAAAAAATGTGCCAAAAAAGTGTTAAACAAGATTGTGAAACAAAAGTAGAACAATCAATTTGTTTATGTGCACAAGTGCTGAAAGTTTTATCAAGTTGTTCAACCAGTTTGCTATTGTCATTTGGTGCAAAATTTTGGTTGGATATGATTGCAACACTTGCATTCCAATCATACTCCTTGTCTGCATCAAATCTGAAATTTCTTGCGCGTGTGTTTGATCTATTTACATCACTCGTATCTTGTGGTCAGCACTAAGCAGGGAACTTCTAGTTGGATGGTTATTTACCTTTACAACAACTAGGATTCATATTGCATCCCTTGTTTATTATTCCCCACCAAGCTCCACATATAAGCCATCGTAATCGGTACTCTGGTCTTGTATTCGCTTAACCACCACTTTCTTGTTACCACCACACATTTTTTTGCAACCCGCAGGAAACTCATAAAAGCTTTGGTTGGTAAGAGTGGTGAGGTTGTGAGATTCTATATAGCTTCATATTCCACCTATATTTGTTGCCTTGTCGCCACTAACTTCGCAGGAAGATGGATCCCAACGTTGAGATTGAAGAATGTGTCACCATGATACAATTCAATGAGCTCAAACAAAGCATAGAAGCCAAGCAAGATCTGTTGGCACAAGATCTTCAGACACTTATGGCTGAAATCAGAGGTCATCGTCGACTCCTTGATGGTGTAAGAAACCATGATGAAAATGGGGAAGAAGGTGAAGGAAATTATTCTAGAAGGGCAAGAGAACATGGGAGGAGAAATCAAGGTGCTGCACGTGGTAGAGGAAGAGGCCGGAATCGAAGAAATGATGACAATGAGGAATCTGAATTTGGGAATGATGATGATCAGTCCCAACATCGCTATGGTCGTCGTCATCATAGAGGCATCAACCAAGAAGAGAGATTTGGGAAACTTAAGTTTACCATGCCAAAATTTGATGGTAGATCTGATCCTGAAGATTATTTCACATGGGAATTGAAAGTGGAGAAAATCTTCCGCCTACATAATTATTCAGAGGAGAAGAAACTTGCAATGGCATCTCTTGAGTTTGAAGGATATGCTCTGATTTGGTGGGAGCAACTTCTTCGTGATCGTGAAGAAGATGGAGAGGACCCTATTATTACTTGGCAAGAGATGAAGCGAGAAATGAGAATTCGTTTTGTGTCGAAGCATTATCGGCGTGACCTTTTTGATAAATTGCAGAATTTGAGGCAAGGAAGTTTCTCTGTTGAGGAGTATTATAAGGAGATGGAGAAGGCCATGATTAGAGCCAATGTGTATGAAGACGAAGAGCAAACCATTGCACGTTTCATGGCTGGATTACACCGCAGCATTCAGCGCATTGTTGAGTTTCAGCCGTACCGATGTCTTATTGATTTGGTACATGAAACCACCAAAGCTGAACGCCAGCTGCAGCAAGATGCTAAGAACAACAAACCCTTGTCATATGGTGCACGAACCATGACTGGAGGAAGCTCAAGGTTTACTGTTGCACCCTTAGCGTCAAAAGGTTCAACTGGAGACTTGCAATCCCACATTCAAAGCAATTATAGTGGAAAGAACGCTGCTGCTCCAATCATGGGTTCTAAATCAACAGCATCCACTTCTACATCAGTGGGTTCAACATCCAAGAGTAGTGGTATTCAGTGCTTCAAATGTGGAGGTCGTGGTCATGTCATTAAGGATTGTCCAAATAATCGTGTGATCCTTGTGACTGATGATGGAGAATATACATCAGCTAGTGAAGAGGAAGCTAAAGCAGGAAATGTAGATGGCACTGATAAATTGGAAGAACAAACGGGAAGTGAATTTGAGCATAGTACCGCTCTTGTGGTTACACAAATATTGAGCGTTCAAATGAAAGAAGCTGAAATTGGACAGCGACATAATCTTTTTCAAATGAGAGCAAAAGTGCAAGACAAAGTAGTAAAGGTGATCATTGATGGAGGAAGTTGACATAATCTTGCAAGTCGTGAGATGGTTGAAAGGCTTGATCTGAAGTTGCAGCGACACCCTCATCCATATCATGTCCAATGGTTGAATGAATTAGGAGATATCAAGATTGGTTATAAGGTGAAAGTTCCGTACAAGATTGGAGAGTTTGTTGACACAGTGGAGTGCAATGTTGCACCCATGTTTGTGTGTCACTTGCTGTTGGGAAGACCTTGGCAATATGACCGATATTCTCAGCATTGTGGAAGAACAAATCAGTACACACTAGATCTAAAAGGGAGAAAGTTTGTATTCAAGACTATGACCCCTCAACAAATCATGGTTGAACACTTACAAAAGAAAACTGAAATTAGTGCAGCAATTAGAGGAGGAGAAGAGCAAAAGAAATTGAGTGCCATCCACAATTCGGTGAGTGAGTGCTACAAGCCAAATTCAAGAGATAAAAAGAAAGAAGAGGGAGAACATCTAGTTACGCTAGCCACAAAATCTGAGCTGAGAGAAGTGAGGAACAACCCTTATCAAGTGCTATTTGTACTTGTGAGCAAAGATGTTTTGATTTCTCCTAACGACATAACATCTCTTCCTAGTGTTGTGGGTGATCTTTTGCAGGACTTTGAATATGTGTTTCCACAAGAAACACTAGCTGGACTACCTCCAATTCGAGGGATTGAGCATCAAATCGATCTTATTCCAGGGGTTGCACTTCCTAACCGTCCACCATATCGAACCAATCCTGAAGAAACTAAGAAGATACGAAGGCAAGTGCAAGAACTTCTTGATAAAGGTTTTGTTCATGAAAGCTTAAGCCCTTGTGTTGTTCCTGTGATTTTAGTACCTAAGAAAGATGGATCTTGGAGGATGTGTGTTGATTGTAGAGCTATAAATAATATTACTGTTCGCTATCGCCATCCTATTCCACGGCTAGATGATATGCTTGATGAATTAAGTGGTTCCACAATTTTTACTAAAATTGATTTGAGAAGTGGATACCATCAAATAAGAATGAAAACCGGAGATGAATGGAAGACTGCAGTTAAAACAAAATTTGGGTTGTATGAATGGTTAGTGATGCCCTTTGGGTTGACTAATGCTCCTAGTACTTTTATGAGATTAATGAACCATGTCTTAAGAACTTTCATCGGAAAATTTGTTGTTGTCTACTTCGATGATATTCTAATTTACAGCAAGTCTTTTGATGAACATGTGAAACACATTCGACAAGTTTTAGATGATCTTAGAAAGGAGAAATTATTTGCTAATCTTGAGAAGTGCAGTTTTTGCACATACCATGTTGTGTTTCTTGGCTTTGTTGTTTCAGCAAAAGGAATAGAGGTGGATGAATCCAAGGTGAAAGCCATCAAGGATTGGCCAGCTCCAACGAATGTAAGTCAAGTAAGAAGTTTTCATGGTCTTGCTGGTTTTTATAGAAGATTTGTGCGAGATTTCAGTACCATCGCTTCCCCTTTAAATGAATTGACAAAGAAAGGTGTTGAATTTAAATGGGGAAACTCACAAGAAGATGCTTTTCAAGAATTGAAGAAACGTTTGACTGAAGAACCTGTACTCGTTCTTCCTGACTTCACTAAAACTTTTGAAGTAGAATGTGATTCTAGTGGGATTGGGATAGGAGGAGTTTTAATGCAACAAGGAAAACCTATAGCATATTTTAGTGAAAAATTGGGAGGTGCTCAATTAAATTATTCTGTGTATGACAAAGAATTGTACGCTTTGGTCCGAACGCTTGAAACATGGCAGCACTACTTATGGCCAAAAGAGTTTGTTATTCATTCCGATCATGAAGCTTTGAAGTATTTGAAAGGGCAAGCCAAACTGAACCGTCGCCATGCCAAATGGGTTGAGTTTATCGAAACATTTCCATACATTGTGAAATATAAGAAAGGTAAGGACAATGTGGTCGCTGATGCCTTGTCTCGAAGGAATGTGTTGTTGAATCAACTAGAGGTAAAAGTTTTGGGTCTTGCAAATTTGAAAAAATGTATAATGATGATCCTGAATTTTCAGAACCATACAATCATTGTAAAGATGGAAAAGGTTGGGAAAAATATCATATACATGATGGATTTTTGTTTAGAGCTAACAAACTTTGTGTACCAAATTCTTCGGTTAGATTGCTTTTATTGCCGGAGTCACATGGAGGCGGTCTAACAGGTCATTTTGGACAAAAGAAGACTTGTGAAATGCTCAGTGATCATTTCTATTGGCCCAAGATGAGGAGAGACGTCATCAGATTTGTGGAGCGTTGTGTCACCTGTCACAAAGCTAAGTCAAAACTGAACCCTCATGGTTTATATACTCCTTTACCCGCTCCTAAAATTCCTTGGGAAGACATAAGCATGGATTTTAGTTTAGGGCTGCCGAGGACTCAGAAAAAGAGAGATTCTATTTTTGTTGTGGTTGATAGATTTTAAAAAATAGCTCATTTTATTCCATGCAACAAGAGCGACGATGCTTCACATGTTGCCAATTTGTTTTTCAGAGAAATCTTAAGGCTACATGGAGTGCCCAAGACCATCATATCTGACCGTGATGTAAAGTTTATGAGCTATTTTTGGAAAACATTGTGGGCAAAGCTTGGGACTAAACTTTTGTTCTCCACCACATGCCACCCCCAAACTGATGGACAAACTGAAGTGGTAAATCATACATTGTCAATGCTGCTGCGAACAATGGTAAAGAAGAACTTGAAGGATTGGGAGGAATGTTTGCCACACGTGGAGTTTGCTTATAACAGGGCAGTATATTCTACAACTAATCTATGCCCCTTCGAAATTGTATATGTGTTCAAACCTATTGCTCCGATAGATTTGTTGCCCCTTCCATTACAGGAAACAACCAATATGGAAGCTTCCAAGCGTGCTGCATATATAAAAAAGATACATGAGAAGACCAAGGAAGCAATTGAGCTCAAAGCAGTGCGCAAGGCTGCAAGTATGAACAAGCATAGGAAGAAAGTGTTATTTGAACCGGGGGACTTGGTCTGGATTCACTTGCGCAAGGAGCGTTTTCCTGATCAACGCAAATCCAAATTGATGCCACGATGGGATGGTCCATTTCGTGTTCTTGCCAAGATCAATGATAATGCATACAAGATAGATCTTCCACCAAGCTATGGCGTGAGCAACATGTTCAATGTTGCTGACCTCTTACCATATACAAGTGAAGACACTTCAGAGTCGAGGATGACTCCTTTTCAAGGGGAGGAGGATGATATGACCACGCCATTAAGCAACACGTTACAAGCCCTAAGGCATACTACATCAACTCAAGTACAACCAACATCATCACCAACCCATGCCTTTGATAGACCAATTACACGTAGCCGAGCTAAGAAGCTACAACAAGACGTGCACGTGCTACTTTATGAATTTCAATTAAACACTAATGAGAACTTTATGCTACCTAAGTCGTGTATGTTGATATTACTTATGTTCACCAAAGAGGAAAGACAAAACATATCAAAGGCGAATCAGCAAGAAGAGCTATGTCCGAGTAAGTCCAGCGCTACAGAACTGTCCAGAATAAACAGTCATATCTTTTGATTCCCAAAAGCTATGAAGGCCCATAAGTACTTTTTGGAAAGCTCCTGAAGTCTAGTTTCCAATGCTTCTAAGGCAGACTTAATCAAATCTACCAGAAAGGCAGCCAACCTACTTTAGTGCTGACTGGTCAAAAGGTCAACAGTCTGTTTGATGACCAAGTTTTCGTATTAAACTGCATCATCCTACGAAGTTTCATTAAGCATGCTATATATGGTGAGAAAGCTTATCAAGTAAGCTTTCCAACGCATCCAGCCCCATGTCATTTGAAGATTCCTAGAAGAAGTTATTGTCAAAATACTGAAGGCTGCGTAGAAGTCAAACAGTCACACGAAAATCAGCTCTGCAGATCTCCCGAAGAGGCTCCTTCACATTAGCACGTGAAAATACTTTTGTTTTGTGTTTATACCTCGCTAAGGCTGGTTGTTACTAGTATAAATACCCCCCTTTGTCTATGATGTAAGGCAGCTTATGATAATCTAAAACAGAACCCCTTTGTTCAGCTGTGTGCTAACAAATATTGAGAGTGATCTCTACCCTTTTGCTCTTGTGAATTCCTTCGCGGGATTGCAGAAGCGGCAACTTCATCCGCTCCCAAGTGGTGCTCCTACTCCCTTTGAGGTCTCCTCGATTGATTGTAGGCTGTGTTGGTTGGTTCTTTGAGAGTGTGGTTGGGTTAATCCTCGATTCAGGCTGCCGGTTAAAGACGGTGGTTGGCTTCGATTTTTATTTGTCAGGTTGCACTAGTTATCGCTGCTTGCAGCAAGTTATCTTGGCTTCTTTGAAGCTAGTTATCTGAAGATTGATCCTACGTCGTGAAGATCGGGCATCGTGACGCATCAGGATATCCTGTGGCTACCAGCCAGGAGCTATGCTTTTCGGTGGAATTGACGAAGGAGCCTTAGGATGTATTCGCGATCGTGTCGGGGCAAAAATAATCGGCACTCTATCGTCGGCAACATATCGTCGGCAGTCTCTTTCACTCCAATTTCAAGGTAAAATTCTTTTGCCTAGATTTCTGTCATCTTTGTGATGAATCAAAATTTTCTGATGTCAACTTATTTTTATAGAGTATGCTGCTAAGTAAAGCTTTAAGAATGCAACAAGGCCTTGAAGACAAGAAAAATGAAGACATAATTGAAGGCTTGGAGGGCAAAATCAAAGATTGCGAAGCTTCCCTTGAGAAGAAGGACTTCCTGCTTCAAGCAACGGAGGGTTCCCTTGCGGAACTTCAAGCTGAAAATGCTTGACTGAGTGAGGAGCTTCTCCAGACCCAAACAACTTTAAGAGAAAAATCAGAGTGCTTCGAACAGGAGACAAAGGAACTGCAAGCAAAATATAAAGCCGAAGCTGATAAAAACACGAAGCTGCAGGAATCTTTGAGGGACCTTCGGAACAAATGCTTGGAATTTGTAGCCGCTGCGTGCAACGATTAAAAGGAGTCTTCAAGTCAGTTGGGGCCAGCTCTAAAGATGTTACCCCTTCGGCTGAGGACATATCAGATACCTTCAAGCACATTGAAAATGAAGTTGATGCGCTCGATGAAGTGATAACTGGGCACAGTGACTTCTATGCTTTGTTAGCTTCTCGCGGCACAGCTGCTGCATTCTTGAAGGCCGGATGCATGCATGCAAAAACGGTGAACAAACCAACCTACAGCCCATCACTATCAGATCTTATTAACATCCCTGGTGAAGCCCGAAGCATCGAAAATAGATTCATCACACAGATTTGGGCTAAAGGCGGACGAGAGTTGGCTGGAGACGAAGCTCGAAGTCTGCTTAAACTAGTACGAAACTTATACCTGTTGCTTGCTTTGATTTTTATAATCACTTTTACCTTATACCATTGTTTGTCTGCAGGATAGCGGTGCCGAAGGTTGATAACCCAAAGCACATTCCGAAGGTTGCTGAGATGAAGCTTCCTTTTAAGCCTTCCTGTATAGAGCTTAGGAAATATTTGCATTATTTTTGCAAAAAATTGTAATAGAGAGTTAAACTCAATACTGTGTATATTTGTCCATACCTTGTAATATATTTTTACCGTTCCATCCATGTACGAATTGCTTTGCTGTGGACGGAATTCGTATCTTTTGAGCCGAAGGCGAAAAACACACATTCCCTTAGGAACGACTTTAGAGTCTTTAAGATCTACATTCCCTTAGGAACGACTTTGGAGCTTCTTCACCTTCTATTTCGGTGGCATTTAAGCTCTGTATCCCCTTAGGAATGACTTTGGAGCTTCTTCACCTTATATTTCGGTGGCATTTAAGCTTTGCATCCCCTTAGGAACGACTTTGGAGCTTCTTCACCTTCTATTTCGATGGTATTTGGCTCTGCATTCCCTTAGGAACGACTTTTGAGCTTCGGAACTTACGCTGCGCTCCCTTAGGAACGACTTTTGCAGCTTCGTCACCCTTGGAGTGATTACAGCTCTGCATCCCCTTAAGGACGTCTTTTGAGCTTTTCCCTATTCTCTTTTGCACTCGATGGTGCAGGTTCTGATATTACATGTTACATCTTTGGGGGATTTTGGCCCTTGTATTGCATAGGGCTAAATAAGAATGAAAATTACAAACTATGGCCCCATTAAAAACATTTCTCCCCTCTTGAAAGGAAAAGGGTGTCATAGGAAAAATAGAAAAGATTACATCAATTCACATAATACCGCCGAAGCTCATCCGCATTCCAAGATCTGGATATGTCGTTGCCATCCATATCATCAATCTATAAGAACTGGGCCTTGATGAAGATACTACTAGAAAAGGTCCTTCCCATTTCAACTGTAGCTTACCCACTGTGTCTGGGTTGGCTACTCTCTGATGTACCAAATGACCTGGCTTGATATTTTTCAATCGAACTTTTCTATCACGCCATTTTATTGTTTCGGCCTAATACTTATTGATGTGTTCTATGTCCTGAAGTTTGGTCCCTTCTATAGTGTCTTTTGTTATTTGAGAATTAGCTTCGTCCTCCGTTGAAGCTATGGTTGTTATTGATCCTGTCTTTGCTTCTTCTGGTTTTATTGCTTCGTCACCGAACAGGAGCTTGAAAGGTGTAAAACCTGTTGACCTTGAGACAGTTGTGTTATGGCTCCACACCACTTTGATCAACTCATGTGGCCACTTTCCTCTAGGTTGATTGAAGATTAACTTCATTATTCCTGTCATTATAATTCTATTTGCTCTCTCTACTAACCCATTTGATTCTGGATGCCTTACTAATGCAAAATGAATTTTTATACCAATTTGGTCACAAAAATCCTTGAACGTTTCAGCATCAAATTGAGTTCCATTGTCAACAGTTATTGCCTTCGGCACACCAAAGAGAAAAACAATATTTTGCCAAAAGAATTTCTATACTGTGGTCGAAGTTATTGTGGCTAAGGGCTTTGCTTCGATCCACTTAGAAAAAATATTCCAATACTACGACGACATATTTCAAATTTCCTTGTGCTGGTGGAAGTGGACCTAAGAAATCCAGACCCCACCTTTGTAGTGGCCAAGTTGGCTGTATTAGCTAGGTTAAAGACGAAGGTTGTTTCTGATCTCTTGCACATCTTTGGCAATTTTCACATTTTTGAACCAAGTCTGCTGCATCCGAAGCTGCCTTCGGCCAGTGAAATCCTTGTCTGAAAACCTTCCCCAGCAAAGGCCTAGACCCAATATGAGACCCACATAATCCTGCATGTATTTCCTTCATCAATTCTTAACCTTCGGCTCTGGACAAGCACTTGAGTAATGGAGAGCAGACTCCATATTTATATAACTCCCCTTCTATGATTACATATGGGCTTGTTCTTGCTTCCATTCTTTTATTGTAAACTTTGTCATCCGAAAGTCAGTTGCCTTGGAGGAAAGATATAATCTCAGTCCTCCAATCTTCACTATGTACAGGTGATATTGTAAGCACTGCTCTCTCCATAAGTTCGACTGAAGGTGCTTTTATTGTTTCAAAGAATACTTCCGAAGGCAAAGGGAGCCCCTGTGCCGCTGACTTAGCTAGCAAATCTCCATGCTCATTTTCTCCCCTTGGGATATTTTTTACATAAAATCCCTCAAAAGAAGCTTCCAATTTTCGAACTGCATCCAAATATCTTTCAAGCTTCGGATCCCTTGCCTTGCTACTTTTGTCCACGTGGCCAGAAATAACTTTGGAATCAGTTTTGAGGATTGCCCTTCTTATTCCCATTGCCTTTAGCTTCCAAAGCCCTAAAAGAAGAGCTTCGTACTCGACAATGTTATTTGTGCAACTAAAGTCTAACTTTACTGCATAACATGTCCTGACTTTAAAGGGCGCTACTAGAACAGCAGCTGCTCCTGCGCCGAAGGTTCCCCAAGAGCCGTCACAGAATACCATCCAGGCTTCGGCATCTGTTGTTGCTTCTTCTCCCTGAGCCCCTGGCGTCCAATCAGCAATGAAATTTGCTTACATCTGAGATTGAATTGAGGATCTGTGTACATAATCAATGGTGAATTCATTAAGCTCCATAGCCCATTTTCCAATCCTTCCTGTAGCTTCTCTGTTTCTCATTATATCCTTCAGAGGTTGTGATGAAGGCACTATTATATGATATGCTTGAAAATAATGCCGAAGCTTCCTGGAGGCCATCATCACAGCATACAATACCTTCTCCAATTCTGTGTAATTTTTCTTTGATAAACTGAGTACTTCGGAGACGAAGTATACCGGTGCTTGTCTTTTTACTTGTCCATCTTGTTTCTCTTGTACAAGTGCCGCACTGACTGCAGAATGGTAAGCAGCCACATACAGGAGTAACGGAGTTCCTGATGAAGGTGGAGTTAGAGTTATCAAATCTATCAGATATTGTTTTAACTCTTCAAAGGCCTTCTGTTGAGCCGGACCCTACTGAAAGACTTCAGCTGACTTCAGTATTTCAAAGAATGGTAAGTTTCTCCCTGCTGATCTTGATATAAATCTATTCAACGATGCCAACCTTCCTGCCAACCGTTGAGCCCCCTTCTTTGAATCTGTCGGTTCCATCCGAAGGATAGCTTCGATCTTGCTTGGATTAGCTTCGATACCCTTTGTTGATACCAGACAGCCAAGAAACTTGCCCTTCTTCGCTTTGAAAACACACTTTTCTGGATTCAACTTAAGACCAGCTTGCCTGAAATTGACAAACATCTCTTGCAAATCAGTAATATGATTTTCTTGTTTTGTGCTTTTTACTATGATGTCATCAACATAAGTTAGCACATTCCTGCCTATTTGAGAGTGAAGAACCTTAGCAGTCATTCTTCTGAAGCTTCCTCCAGCATTTTTGAGCCCCTCGAGCATCCGAAGGTAGCAATAGGTACCACTAGGAGTTATGAAGCTTTTCTTTGGCTCATCCTCTTTCTTCATCCAGATTTGGTGATAACCCAAGTAACAGTCTAATAAGCTCATGAGCTCTGAAGAAGCTGTTGCATCTACAAGAGAGTCTATTCTTGGTAAGGGGAATTCATCCTTCGGACATTTCTTGTTGAGGTCTGTAAAATCAATGCGCATTCTCCACTTCCCATTAGCCTTTTTCACCATAACAGTGTTAGCCAGCCACTCTGGATATGTTACTTCTCTGATAACACCGACACTGAGAAGTCTCTTTACTTCATTTCATGCACCTTCGGCTTTATCCTCAGACATTTTCTGAAGTCTCTGCTTTCTTGGCCTGAAAGATGGATCCACATTGAGTGAATGCTCAATGACATCTCTATTAACACCACAGAGATCGTTAGCTGTCCAAGCGAAGACATCTTTGTTGTTGAACAAAAACCTTAGGAGAGTCTTTTCTTGTTCATCAGATAATTGATATCTCAGCAGTACCTTTTGGTCTGCTATGTCTTCACACAAAAGCATAGGCTTCAGTTGATCTGCCGAAGCAGCCTTCTCACTTTTGTGTTTATACTGCTGACAAGCTTCGGCTTCATCTATGTTATGGATAGCCTTTGATTGCGTCCAACTCCCTTCAGCCCTCTTGGTAGCTTCTTGACTCCCATGAATAGCAATGGGCCCTTGTTCCGAAGGTATCTTCATGCATAAGTATGCTGGATGAAGTATTGCTTCGAAGGCATTAAGCGTCCCTCGACAAATGATTGCGTTGTATGGGTACTCCATGTCAACAATGTCAAAGACAACTTGTTCAGTTCTTGTGTTATGGACGTAACCGAAGGTAACTCATTGTTATTTTACCAAGGGCCATAATTTGTCTTCCTCCGAAGCCACAAAGAGGGTGTGTTGCATCACGTAACTTGTCTTCTGCCTCTTGCATCTGTCTGAAAGCCTTTGCAAAGATGATGTCCGCTGCGCTGCCTGTGTCAACCAGAACATTGTGGACCAGAAATTCATTGATAACACAAGATATAACCATGGCATCATTGTGAGGGTAATCTTTAAGCTAAGGATCTTCCTAGGAGAAGGTAATTGGGATGTGAGACCACTTAGATCTGATGAAGGGTCCTTGCACCCCGACATGCTGCACTCTTCTTTGTGCTTCCTTCTTCTACTTCTTGTTGGCTGGCTCTGAGCTTGAACCACCTGTGATTGGGAGCACCAGCTTCGTGACCTAAGGTGCTACAACTTGGTTGTTGTACGAAGCCATCGTCATAACAGTGGAGGTGAGTTCACCGGAGGTGGGCGCCAATGTTGGTCACTTATTCTCAAATGCTATGAATCAAGAACAAGGCAACACAAGTGTTAATGGTTAAACACCTTCGTCCTTCAAAACATTATCTCCCTTAGGATATAATGATCTTCAGACGAAGGTCATGAAGGACGTACTTTCATCATTTCAATAAGCAAGGATGTAAACAGAGACATATGAAACGCGAAGGGAGTATGAACAATCATTTCAAATCATTAGACTATTCATATTCTTATTATATAAACATGAACAAACATCAATGATATTTAAATTACATTTGTACCTTCGGCTTGACAGAAGATGAAAAAGCAGGAGTGACACGTGAGTGATTACAAGTCAGCGTGAACAGTACAGAGATATTGTTCATCTATTTATAGGCACAGGACACAGCCCAAACAAAATTACATTCGTGTCCCTAATAACTAATTACAACCATAATACAAATTATCAGGGACTATATAGTCTTTTCCTCTTTAAGTTGGTGCCATCCTTCGTCTTAAGCATGCCACTATGCCGAAGCTCTTTCAATTGTAGCTTTGGCATATATCTTCATGTGCCTGCTTGCATATTGTCCTGCCGAAGGTGTTTTTTGCTTAGAGGACCTTCGGCGGAGAAGAAGGCCCCCAACACTTAGCTCTTCAAGTGTGCGCAACTACATCACCCGAGATAACAACGCTTTAGTAGCGCAAAACTAGGACATTTGTCTTTGTCTTCTTGGATCAAGTTTATCCGACCTGATTATAACCTGCTACCCATCCCTGAGAACGAACCATTAGGGGCCCATCAAGCAGCCCATGATACGTTATAGCGTTCGTGAGGACCCGAGGGATATCTAACCCCCACACAACCAAGTCATCATTGTACTCCAACTTTCCTTTCCCTTTGTCTTCTTCGGATTTTCTTCTTGACTCTTCTTCTTCGGACTTCTTCTTTGCGACTTCCTCTTTCATCTTGAGGAACATCCTTTCGGCTATCTTCATAGCAATATCAAGAATCTTGGGATCCAACTCCTCACCACTGGATGTGGTAAGCAGCTCCTCGAGAAGAGGCTCTTCATTGTTCCTTGGAGTAGACATGATCGTTTCCTCACGCAGTTAAGCGCTAAAATGAGCATGTGTAACACCCCCGGTGTTACTGCCACTAAAACTTGAGCATAACATCATAAGCATTGGCATGTCATGTGTTTGTCACACTTAGAATGCATTCACTAGGCAAAAAGTTCAAACAAGTTGTACTGATGTGACTGGTCATGAGTAAAACCCTAGGGTACAGTACTTAACCCTAAACTGGGGCTTAAAAGAGATAACAAAGCCTAAACAAGAGAAAGCTTCAAAACTTATTAGCAATGATCATAACATGTCACCATTAATGGACTTAAGTGGCACCCAAACCCTAGAAGTACCAAAAACCCTAAATAGACCCTTAGAAAACCCTACACTAAAACACTAGGGGGTTATCTGTAAAATATGCATAGTTTTGGACCTAAGTACAAAAATCATGGAAATAGGGTACCTCATGTCAAATGGTTCACATGTTTAAAGATTTACAAGCCAAAAGGAGTGAATTGGGCTTATTTGCAAAAAGCCATTCAATTCCTTTTGTAAGACTAAGTCTGAATTTAAGTGAATAGGATCAACTTTGAAGCCCTGTACCTTCAAAACAATAAGGATTTTGCCCTAGGTCAGCACATCAAATTTATAGAGCTATGAAAGGAGAACAAATTTGCTATAGGGATTAAGCCTTGGTGCCATGAAAAATTTGGAGTAAAATGAGTCCAAAGTTGGGCTGTTAGACTGCCCTAAGTCTGAATTCAGACTCACAGTGAGATTGGGCAACCTTTGAACTGGAATTCGACCATGATCCAGTCATTGTTTGGCTATGGTGGCTATAGCAAGAATATAGCTAAATCATCAGGCAACAACTTTGTTACAGGTGGATTAGTATGTTGCCACATTGAAATTGGAGAAAATCTACCCAAATTATGCTCTGTCAGTTGTTCTGATGAGCAATCCCGATGGTACAGTGCACCCAAATATCTCAGATTCAGTTCATCCCACCACCGGTGATCTCGCGCCGGGATTCTCGTCGCCGTTACGATTCGGGCTCAGCAATGTACCGGATGTGGCTCAGGGTGGTAAAGATCGTCGTGTGGATGAACTTGAGTTCCTGTTCACTCCGGCCATCCTGTCTCGCCACGGACGATCGTGCTGGCATCGCCGGAGTTCACCGTTATCCGGCTAGGCCATGTGTCTTGGAGGGTTAACACGTCACAGTGAATCGCGTCATGCATGCTCGGTGATCGCCGGAGAGCCGCCACGGTGAAAGCCACTAATCTCGTGCGCTAGTGACCCCTTTCTTCTCCGACCGCCACCACGCCAAACCAAATTCACTGGCCACTGCTTAGCACCACTATAAATTGTCGGCACGGTCTGCTGCGTTAAGTTATCACCAAGCCTGAGCACTCGCTCCTGCCTCCGATTAGCCACCACAACTCTCCAATTTCCCATTTCCCCCAAATCTGTTTTCCGCCACCGTGAAAGAGGCCTCGTCGTGGACAGCTCGTCTCAGGTTCGTTCATGCCCTCTATTCACTTGTTTCAGTGCTCTGATATGCTCCTGATACTCTCTGACCCAGCCAATTAAGCTAGGACCCATAGGATCACCGGGGACGCATTTGATTGTCCGTGGTGCCCGCTGTCACCGTGGACAGAGCGAGTTCGAGCTTTGTTAGTGAAATTAATTGAGGGGAAACTCTTGTTAGGGCTTGAATTAGGTCTCAGTCGAAGTAGAGCACTGGTCATCGAGTGATCCGGCCGGTATGAGCTCGCCGGAGCTCGGTTCTCCGCCGTGCGGCGTCGTGGACCGCGGGTTGTAAAGACATGAAAGCGCGGGGGTGTTTTTGCATGTGTCAGTGAGACAGGGGAATAGCTCCATGACCGTTTTCAGTTATTCAAACTGTTAGGGGCATTTCTGCAAAACCACCATCGCGGGCGCGCGCGGCACATTTCGCCTGGACGTGGGCCGTAGTGGGCCAGTTTCAACCCAGAACAGTTCACAATTTTCTCTTTTTCTTTTCTACCAAGCTTTAGAAATTTCTAGAAAATTACAGAAAAATGCTAAAAATGCCAGACCAATTTTGCTAGGCTTCTAATTTTCTATAGTATTTAACAAAAATAGTTTCATGATTTTTAGTTCAAATAGGGAATTATTGGGTATTTAAAATAGCCAAAATCCATACTTCTAAAATTTTAGAGAGTAATTAATAATCCCAAAATTCCCCAAACTTTTTAGATAAGCTTTAAATATTACTTAGAAGCCTTGGGTAAAATTTGGTATGATTTGGACCATGTTTGGTACCTAGAACCCAAAACCCTATTCCCTTGCCCAATGAACTTCACTATAGACTCCAAAAACCCTAGTTTCCTGGAGATCCGTGAAGGAAAGTTATATTCAAGACATTAAATAATATACTTTTATCTTTGCATTTTCATGAGCATTACATAAGCATTCATGATTATATATGGTTATATATAGAAAACGAGGAAGAAATAGAAGTTGAAGAAGCGAGGACTACACCACCACCACCTGAAGAACCTCAGGCAGGAAACTGCTTTTACTTTGACATCTGTGGAGCAGAGCCTGATTCACCTATCACACAAGGCAAGCCCCGGTGCATTTGCCACCTCCTTGCTATTTTAAAATCTTTCTCACTTACTTGATGCATTAGGTGATAGGAGTTGTGTGCTAAACCAGTTGCTCCATTTCCTTCCTTGGATTTGATTACTTCTCCTTAATCCCCTCTTTTACAAAAAGGTTTTTCTTATGCTTAGCTTTGCTCTAGAAAAACAAAATGTTTTGTTTTGACAAAAGATGATGCTTCAAAGTGGGTGGGATGTTTTCAAAAATAAAAGTTGATGGTGGATCCATCATGGCCATGATGGGTTCAACATCGGAAAAGATGTACCTCTGCCAGGCACCAAACTTTGGGTTTGAAATGATAAAGTTGAGACCGGGCGGGTGACTTGCACGAGAAGAGAGTCTCGGTGTAGTGTCTCCGTCTGAGTCTATTAAGGACCTTCTCGATGTAGGCTTGCTGATCGAGGACCCTTTAACTAGTCACATGCCTCATCATGGGTAAGCTTTGCCTTGGGCAGACTAATACCAGAATAAGATAACACGCAATGGGAGTGGAGAGATGGCGAGAGTAGCGTGTACCCTCCGTGGCAAGAGGCTGGATGGTGGTGTATCTGTGCTCTCGGTTGGCATGAACCTGATCTAGTCTTAAGAACCCCGGTGGCGAGTTGACATATGGAAGGGTTAAGTGCTACATATGTCGTGTGATTGGAGATCCTCAGCTGAGTATAATCGATTCAGATCACCGTAACTTCGCGGACATGAAGACTTGGTCACTGCCCTACACGTAGCATTCTAGTGAATAAGAAGGGTTGATAAGAAATTGGCTAGTATAGGTCAAGTGCTTGAACTAGGGTAGAAAGAACTCTAGATATAGGTAACTTTACTTAACCTGACAATTAAAACTGGATTTTTAAGGATCCACTACTAGTAAGCATTTCTGCAAACAGAGTCTTGGATTATTGATAAACCATACCTTGACTCCCAAAGGCCAGCATATCCTTGAGAGTCTTTTATTTTGACGGTTAAGACATGTGAAAGTACACTTTGTACTTAGGGCTTTGTCCCATGTTGTTTTAGGTGAAGAAGCAGCAAATTTTTGTTGCTTCTGTTCCAAGGTGGTGCCTAAAGAAGAAAATCAAGACTGAAGCTACGGGAGGAAGTGTCCTCCGTTAAGAAAAACTTTTTACTGTTTATCGGGAGGGGTTTTTGCCTCCCAGGTTATGTAATAATATTACTTCAGCACTACTATATTTGCTCTGGTCTGTAATAATACTACTCTTTCTTACTTTAAAATAAAGTAAGTTATTGTAACTGCTTCCGCATTCTCGTACCTCCGATGTATTGTAATGTCTACGTGACGGGTGAAACACTCTTGGGCAAGGTAAAGAATACAGATACCAAACTTGTCAAGTGATCAGGGGCACCTGTAGGGTTGTCTGAGGTCCATTGGACAAGGACAACTGTAGGTGGGCCTAATGACTTGGGAGGTTCCGTCACAGCATGAATCTTCGATGTCAATTGAAAATTGCTTGGAGGGTGTGAATAGGCTAAACCTAAAATTTTCACCATATACTTTGAAATAATGTAAAATGAACAGTTCAACTTGTGCAGACCAGTTCAACCGCTATGGAGGCTAGTTGAACCACTCTGAACCAGTCCAACTGCAAGAACAAATCTAGGCTAAGAACAATGCACGGATACAATCACAACGGGAATTCCGAATATTCCCGTCGATTTTCAAAATAACTGATAGAAATTACATAATCCCCATCGGTTTCTTTGTAGCTGACGGGGATTAACTAATCCACGCCGGTTAAAATGCTAGCTAACGGGGATTAGGGTTTTTTGAGAAATGTGTTGAATCCAGCACGCACATAGCAATAATTCCCGTCGGCTATTACAAATGGGCCAACGTGGATTAGAGGTTTTTGAGAAATGTGTCGAATCCAACCCGCGCGTAGCAATAATACCCATCGACTATTACTTGGGGCCGACGGGGATAAGTTAACCCACATCGATTGTACTTAACAGCCGATGGGGATTAGAGTTTTTTGAGAAACGTGTCAAATCTAGCCCGCGCGTAGCAATAATTCCTGTCGGCTATTGCTTGAGCCGACTAGATTAGAGTTTTTTGAGAAACGTGTCGAATCCCGCTCGAGCGTAGCAATAATTATCGTTGGCTATTACTTAGGGTCGACGGGGATAAGTTAACCCCTATCGGTTGTACTTAACAGCCAACGGGGATTAAAGGTTTTTGAGAAACGTGTCGAATCAAGCCCACACGTAGCAATAATTCACGTCGGCTATTACTTGGGGCCGACGAGGATAAGTTAACCCTTGTCGGTTGTACTTAACAGCTGACGGGATTAGGTGTTTGAAATAACTCCCGTCGGTTTGGCCGATGGGGATTAACTTTTTGGGAAGCGTGGACGAGTTAGACATGCATGGAGCCTTAACTCTCGTTGGCCCTGCCTAGTGGCCGATAGGGATTACTAATTTGAAGCCAACCGACCACTTCCCCTCATTCGTCACTTCCCTCTCTCTATCTCTCACGTGTCGCTGCTTTGTCTCTCACGCGCCGCCACAGTGCCCCGCCGTGCCCCGGTGACGCCCCTGCCATTCCCCTAAGCCGCCGCCGCCCATCATGCCCTAGAGATGCCCCGCTGTTCCCCTACGCCACCGTCTAGCGTGCCCGGCGATGCCCCCCGCTCCTCGACGTCGCCCGCCGCCGTGCCCCGGCCTTGCCCCCGCCGTTCCACTATGTTGTGCCACGCGTAATGCCCGCACGACGACACCGTCGTCCACCTCGCCAACGTCTGACCGTCTCCCTGGTGTCTAGCTGTCGCTCCACCGTTCGATCGACGCTACGCCGACCACGAGTCCGCTGCACCTTGCCTTGACGTTCGTCGCTCGCTCGTCATGTCGTGTCCCTGCCCCAACTTGCGCACCCACTTGTCGTCCTCCACGTGAGTTAATTTATATATGTAGGAACAATTATTAATTTTCGTTGGTTTTTATAGCCGACGGGAGTTAACTCTCATTTGATTGGAATTAGCGTAAATTTGTGATTTAGTAGAGGAATTTTAATCAATGTGAATTTATACATGATATTAGTTACCGTAACTTCAAATTGTGAATTTGAATTGATTAATTTGATGTTACTTATTGTTAGGGTTAATCTATCTTATTAGTTTGAATTGATTAATTTGATGATATTAGTTATCTTATTGTTACATATATCTTAGGGTTAATTTAATTTTATTATGCTAGGGTTAACTTATGTTGTGAATTATGTAAAGGGTAACTTATGTTATTATATAATTTGATGTTGCTAATATTGTTAATTGATGAATGTCATCTTGTAAAGCCCAAAAATTTGAATCAGAGAAAAACCATGATATAAATAAATAGATATAATTTTGTTAGTTTTGGGGAATTTTTAAAAGCCTTTTTGAGATTTATGAGTTCCCTTCCTTTTCATAATTAGATAATGGAATTAAATTAATCAAGTAACCAATAAATAAATAAAGAAATAGACATTCCATGCTTATGAATTCGTTGAGTTGCATTTTAGTGAAATGAGAAATCATAACTTACATTTGACCTCAACCTATAAATGAAATATAAAACGGAAAATGAGAAAGGAAATCTTAATAAAGCCATTTATTACTTCCATAGTTAATTAATAGTGAGAAAAATAAATAATAATGAAAAGAGGATTTACCTTTACATTAGAATCATATTTGAAAATTGAAATCAAACAGGGATTTGAATTTTTATTTGGATATCTGAAATTGAAATATAAAAGAAAAAAGAATAGAAAAGAAAAAAAGCACTATTGTGGGCCAACAGTTCAGAATTCGACCCATCTTCCTTTTCCGCGCTCGCACCTACTGACTGGTGGGGCCCCCGTTGCAGCCGCTCGTTCCGCTGCGTGTGGGTCGTGGTTCCTCACCAACATGAGCGTGATGTCGCTGCCAGTGGACCCCGCGCCGAAGACTCACCTCCTACCCTGTAACAACCCCCAACCAAACAGCGGAGCTCTCGATGGGTCCCCTCGATCCGAAACCAGCGCCGGAGGTCTTGGGCTACACCCACCGCCCTCGTAGCTTCGACCGGGAGCATATAAACCAGCCCCTGCGGCCTCCCCTAGACAATTGGCGAGCTGAAGTACAAAGAGCGCTGTGAGGAAAAAACAGCAAAAGGAAAAAGGGAGAGATTCGCCGCAGTTCACCATCCTCCACGCCATTGGCGGGCACCTGGGGGCATTTGAAGGGGACTGCGTGGGTGCTCTGCACCTAGGCGTGATTGCTGTGAACTCTGAGGACTCTGGTAGGGTTGAGCCATAGCTAGTGGCCGCCGGTAGCAATCACCCTCCGCGGAAGCCGCGCCTCGACGAAATTGAACATCTCGGTGGCAAAATAGGTGGTAAGGAAGCCCCTGTCCGGTTTGCCTTCGCCCCTCCTTACATAATGGCTGTTAGTAGGGTAGAAGACACACGGGGGGCGTTGGGGTGTACTTCGGCGACACCGCCTCCGCGCGGAGAGCTCTGCTCGCCCTCGAGTAGGTGACAGTCTTTTGACTTTTCAAAACGGTTTGAGTGGATGAGATTAAAAGTGGGATATCGGTTCAGGCTTGGCCCTTGGATCGGGAACCATGGGACACGATTGAATCTCGAATAATTAAACCTCGACCGTCGATCTCGCCATCTGCGGTCAATATTGCGTAATGGTTCACTTAAAACTCGATCTAATCTGAACCGCTCAGATTAGATCGTGCGGTCGTGGCACGAGGATGCCCCTTCGGCCGGGTCTTTTTGCTAAAGAGTCCTCGGGAAATCTTGAAACTAACCCGCCATCATGAGCCAATGCTAAATAATTTCATCTGTGCCATGGTCATTTATGGAATATACCCTGTACTCTTTAGATTTAGTATCCACAGTCCATAGACTACCAGGAAATAGTTATATAATACTTAAAATAATTTTTTAGTATAAAACTAATTCTAGGAACTTGTTTAATTCATATTTAATTCATTTTAACTCCAAATTGATCCATTCCAGTCGCATTAAATCCATACTGATATTTTTTATTCCCTAGTAACTTTATTTTGTTATGAAACTTAAATTAAAATTATGTACGTAATTTCTTTTGGACCCGACTCCTAAAACCTCTAGAAAATCATATCTTTTAAACCATAGCTCCTAATTTAGTGATTCTCGAGCCCACGATCTCATTACAATGCGTAGAATATTCATATGCAGTTTGATCTTATGTTTGGTGTAATGTTAATTTTGCCTATACTATGTTTGCTTGCATTGCTACGACTAGCGGCGAGGTTACGAGTCATCCGAAGATCATCATGGTACCTGGAATCGTCAGTCCCAGGCAAGTTGTGCCCTTCATCACTTCTATTTACCCAATAATGTTCCTATTAATCATTATGATTTGCATAGGTTAATTTTGATGGGACCCAATAGATCACCCTAGTTTGACTATCTTTATACCTTGTTTACCACTAAACTTTTGGGTAGTACCTGCTATTGCTTTATGAGGTTTTGGGTATGGAGATACACATTATTCATGATCATGCTTCTATTATCAATTGTTATTTACTATTCATGATAAGATCATTATGTTAATTGGAACATGGAGAACCACCCAGGAAAACAGTGCTACCATAAGGGTGGTATGGGGCGCCCTTGGCTGACTAATTAGGAAAGCTAGTGGAGAACTACCTTACCAAAATTGGCAAGAGCAGTAGGGGAGTGGTCAGTGTAGGGAGGTCCTTGGGTTGATTTTTGTCGGGTACCATAATTAGGGGTACCCCCAACACTCCTAAACACGGCTTGTAACCACCATCAGTGCAAGCTGCAGAGACTAATGGGCGCAATTCAGGTCAAGGCTCCGTCTACTCAAGGGAAGCGATCTCGCCTCGCCCGAGCCCAGCCTCGGGCAGGAACAGTAGTCCCAGGCGAATTCACGCCTCGCCCGAGGGCCTCCTCAAGCAACGGGCGCACCCTCGACTCGCCCGAGGCCCAGCTCGGGCAGGCTTCGCAGTGAAGCAACCTTGGCCAGATCGCCTTGCCAACCGACCGTATCACAGGCGCATTCAATGCGAGGATCGCCTGACACCTTATCCTGACGCACGTTCCTAAGTCGGCAGGGCCAAAGTGACCGCAGTCACTTCGCCCTTCCACTGACCGACCTGACAGGAAAACAGCGCCGCCTGCCCTACTCTGACTACTGTGCCACCCGCCAGGGTGAGGTTGACAACAGCTAAGTCCAGCCTCAGGCACAACAGGAAGCTCCGCCTCGCCCGACCTTGGACCTCGGCCTCAGGAGGAGGTCTCCGCCTCACCCGATCCCAGGGCTCGGCCCCCGCCTCGGCCTCGGATGGTGGTCTCCGCCTCGCCCGACCCCAAGGCTCGGCCTCAACCTCGGCCTCGGAAGGTGGTCTCCGCCTCACCCAACCCCAGGGCTCGGCCTCGGCCTCAGGAGGAGTCTCTGCCTCGCCCGACCTTGGGCTCGGACCGACCATGCCACAGGGGGTACATCATTACCCTACCCCTAGCTAGCTCAGGCTATGGGGAACAAGACCGGCGTCCCATCTGGCTCGCCCCTGTAAACAAGTAATGATGGCACCCCGCGTGCGTCCATGACGACGGCGGTTCGCAAGCCCCCTACGGAAGCAAAGAGAGGTCAGCAAGGTCCCGGCAGCCCCGACAGCTATGCTTCTATAGGGCTCAAGCGCTCCTCCGACGGCCACGACACCGCGTGCACAGGGCTCTGGCACCTCTCCGACAGCCATGTTGGCATGTAAATAGGGCTCTGGCTCCTCTCTGTCGGACGTTAGCGTATAGCTACACCCCCATTGTACACCTGGACCCTCTCCTTGCATCTATAAAAGGAAGGTCCAGGGCCCTCATACAAGAGGGTGGTCGCGCGGGAGGACGGGCCAACGAACAGGCTCGATCTCTCTCTCTCCCTCGCGAACGCTTGTAACCCCTATTGCAAGCGCATCCGCCCTGGCCGCAGGATAACACGAGTCGCGGTTCTCCCCCTTGTGTTCCATCTCGCGCCAACCCATCTGGGCTAGGACACGCAGCGACAATTTTACTCGTCGGTCCAGGGACCCCTCGGGGTCGAAACGCCGACAGTTGGCGCGCCAGGTAGGGGCCTACTGCGTGTTGACGAACAACTTCCCGTCGAGCTCCCGATGGGTAGTCTCCAGCAACCTCTTCAGCCCGGGACGCTGCTCCGTTTCAGGAGTCTCGAGTTCATGTCCCTTGACGGCAGCTACGACATGGTACTCCTTCCTCTGCAGCGCGACAGCGACAACAGCGGCCGTTAGCCCGCCCGGCGGCGGCGGACTCGACGATGTCTTCCCCCCGTGGCGGAAGAACAGCATCCGGGTCTGTCCCGATACCTTCCTCGCCGCAGGAGGAGGAGGCGGGGAAACTGTGGCCAAGCAGGAGGTGACACCTCGTCGGCTGTCGAGCGAGTCGACGACGCTGGCACCCCAGTGGGGGACATGTCAGGCGTTGACCTCGTGCCTGAGACGACGGCGAGTGTCGTTTCCCCACAACGTGCCAACCCCAAGCAGACAGATGATGCCAGCACACTCGTGGAGGGCTTGCTGGGCGTTAGCCTCGTACCTGAGATAATGGTGCAGTCCATCCCCGACGCGACTTCGTCACCGTCCATCGATCGAGAGGTACCGTCCGTTTTCCACCCTATGCCTTTTAGATTCAGCTTTGATCCACCAAGCGACCCCGCTTCGGTGAGCGCTTTCATAAAGGCATATCCTAACCTTCCGGGGTACCATATGTGGTCAACCTGGGACCGACTGACGGCTGTCTCGACCTACGGGCTCCCGGGTTCCGAGGAAGAAGACGAGTCCGACTCTGGTTGGGATTTCTTCGGGCTTCATGCTCCTAGTGCCATGCGAGACTTCATGACCGCATGTGACTACTGCCTCTCCGATTGCTCCGATGATGGCCACAGCCTTGACAATGAGGGTTGTGGCCCAAGTCGCGAATGTTTCCACGTCGATCTAGGGGGTCTCGACGAAGGCAACCACCTTGGTATGCCGGAGGATGACGTCCCCCTAGGCCTGCGCCTCGCGTTGACATCCTGCGGGAGCTAGCTATGGTCCCAGTCCCTGCAGGGGGTCAGGACACACAGCTCGAGCAAATCCGCAAGATGTAGGCCAAGCTCGACGAGGAAGCAGGACAACTTGTGCAGCTCCGGCAAAACATCGAGCAGGAGTGGGCAGGTCGAGCACTCGCCGGAGAAGCGCGTCAACAAGCCCGGGACGTCCAGCGCCGTATCGCTGACGATGCCAGGGCAGGGCTGCCCCCGGCTTCCAGTAGGGGTCGGTTAGAATCTGGCTGCAGCGGCAATACTGCTCCGAGCGATGCCGGAGCCATCCACCACCGAGGGGCGGCGTATCCAAGGAGAGCTCAAGAATCTCCTGGAGGATGTCATGGTCCGACGGGCCGAGAGCTCTGCCTCCCGAAGGCAAGGGTGCCCCCCGGAGCATCGCGCAGCAACTTCCCGATTCACGTGGGAAGCCTCGGTCCACACCGGGCGCACGCAGGACGCAGCGCCTGCAGCCCCGGGTCACCTCGGCAGCGAGCATCACCTCCATGACCGTGGAGCCCACCTCGATGAGAAGGTGCGCCGAGGCTACCACCACAGGCATGGGGGATGCTACGATAGCGGGGAGGATCGGAGCCCCTCGCCCGAACCACCAGGTCCGCAAGCCTTCAGTCGGGCTATACGACGGGCACCGTTCCTGACCCGGTTCTGAGCCCCGACTACCATCACAAAGTATTCAGGGGAAACGAGGCTGGAACTGTGGCTTGCGGACTACCGGCTGGCCTGCCAGCTGGGTGGAACGGATGATGACAATCTCATCATCCGCAACCTCCCCTTGTTCCTCTCCGACGCCGCCCGAGCCTGGCTGGATCATCTGCCTCCCGCGCAGATCTCCAACTGGGACGACCTGGTCGAAGCCTTTGCTAGAAACTTCCAGGGCACATACGTGCACCCTGGGAACTCTTGGGATCTCCGAAGCAGCCACCAGTAGTTGGGGGAATCCCTACGGGACTACATCCGGCGATTTTCGAAGCAGCGCACCGAGCTGCCCAACATCACCGACTCGGATGTCATCGAGGCATTCCTTGCGGGCACCACTTGCTGCGACCTGGTGAGCAAGCTAGGTCGCAAGACTCCCACCAAGGCGAGTGAGTTGATGGACATCGCCACCAAGTTCGCCTCTGGTCAGGAGGCGGTCGAAGCCATCTTCCGTAAGGACAAGCAGCCTCAGGGACGCCAGCAGGAAGACGTCCCCGAGGCGTCCACCCAGCGCGGCACGAAGAAGAAGGCCAAGAAGAAGTCGCAAGCGAAACGCGACGCCGCCGATGTAGATCTTGTCGCTGCTGTCGAGCACAGGAACCCTCGGAAGCCTCCCAGAGGGGCCAACCTGTTCGACAAGATGCTCAAGGAGTCATGCCCCTATCACAAGGGTCCTGTCAAGCACACCCTTGAGGAATGCGTCATGCTTCAGCGCTACTTCCATAAGGCCGGGCCCCCGGCGGAAGGTGGCAAAGGCCAAGACAACGACAAGAAAGACGGCGACAAGGCAGAGGAGTTCCCCGAGGTCCACGACTGTTTCATGATCTACGGTGGGCAAGTGGCGAACGCCTCGGCTCGGCACCGCAAGCAGGAGCGCCGCGAGATCTGCTCGGTAAAGGTGGCGGCACCAGTCTACCTAGACTGGTCCGACAAGCCCATCACCTTCGACCAAGGCGACCACCCCGACTGCGTGATGAGCCCAGGGAAGTACCCGCTCGTCGTTGACCCCGTCATCGGCAACGTCAGGCTCACCAAGGTCCTCATGGACGGAGGCAGCAGCCTCAACATCATCTACGCCGAGACCCTCGGGCTCTTAAAAATCGATCTATCCACGATCCGGGCCGATGCGGCACCCTTTCATGGGATCATCCCCGGGAAGCGCGTCCAGCCCCTTGGACAACTCGATTTGCCCTTCTGCTTCGGGACTCCCTCCAACTTCTGAAAGGAAACCCTCACGTTCGAAGTGGTCTGGTTCCGAGGAACCTACCATGCAGTGCTGGGGAGACCATGCTACGCCAAGTTCATGGCTGTCCCCAACTACACCTACCTCAAGCTCAAGATGTCGGGCCCCAACGGGGTCATCACCATCGGATCCACGTACCGACACGCGTACGAATGCGACGTGGAGTGCGTGGAGTACGCTGAGGCCCTCGCTGAATCCGAGGCCCTCATCGCCGACCTAGAGTGCCTCTCCAAGGAGGTGCCTGATGCAAAGCGCCACGCCGGCAACTTCGAACCAGCAGAGGCGGTTAAGTCCGTCCCCTCGACCCCAGCAACGACGCCTGCAAGCAAGTCCGGATCGGCTCCGAGCTCGACCCCAAATAGGAAGCAGTGCTCGTCGACTTTCTCCGCGCGAACACCGAGGTATTTGCGTGGAGTCCCTCGGACATGCCTGGCATACCGAGGGATGTTGCCGAGCACTCGCTGGATATCCGACCTGGAGCCCGACCCGTGAAGCAGCCTCTGCGCCGATTCGACGAAGAAAAGCGCAGAGCTATAGGCGAGGAGATCCACAAGCTGATGGCTGTAGGGTTCATCAAAGAGGTATTCTATCTCGAATGGTTAGCCAACCCTGTGCTTGTGAAAAAGAAAGGGGGGAAATGGAGGATGTGTGTAGACTACACTGGTCTAAACAAAACATGTCCGAAGGTTCCCTACCCTCTACCTCGCATCAATCAAATCGTAGATTCCACTGCTGGGTGCGAAACCCTGTCATTCCTTGATGCCTACTCAGGTTATCACCAAATCAAGATGGAAGAGTCTGACCAGCTTGCAACTTCTTTCATCACACCTTTTGGCATGTACTGCTATATTACTATGCCATTTGGTTTGAGGAATGCAGGTGCGACATACCAAAGGTGCATGAACCACGTGTTCGGAGAGCACATCGGCCGAATGGTCGAGGCTTACGTCGATGACATCGTAGTCAAGATGAGGAAAGCCTCCGACCTCCTCTCTGACCTTGAATCGACATTCAAGTGTCTGAAGGCGAAGGGCGTAAAACTCAATCCCGAGAAATGTGTCTTCGGAGTCCCCCGAGGCATGCTCCTGGGGTTCATCGTCTCCGAGCGGGGCATCGAGGCCAACACGGAGAAAATCGTGGCCATCACCAACATGGGGCCTATCAAAGACTTGAAAGGAATACAGAGGGTCATGGGATGCCTTGCGGCTCTGAGCCGCTTCATCTCGTGCCTTGGCGAAAAAAGCCTACCCTTGTACCGCCTCTTAAGAAAGACCGAGCGCTTCACTTGGACCCCCAAGGCCAAGGAAGCCCTTAGAAACTTAAAGGCGCTCCTTACAAGCACGCCCATCTTGGTGACCCCCGCTGCGGGAGAAGCCCTCTTGATCTACGTAGCCGCAACCACTCAGGTGGTCAACGCCGCGATCGTGGTCGAGAGACGAGAAGAAGGGCATGCATTGCTCGTCCAGAGGCTGGTCTACTTCATCAGTGAAGTGCTATCCGAGACCAAGATCCGCTACCCGCAAATTCAGAAGCTACTGTATGCAGTAATCCTGACGCGGCGAAAGTTGCGACACTACTTCGAGTCTCATCCGGTGACTGTGGTGTCATCCTTCCCCCTGGGGGAGATCATCCAGTGTCGAGAGGCCTCGGGTAGGATAGCAAAGTGGGCAGTGGAGATCATGGGCGAGACAATCTCGGTCGCTCCTTGGAAGGCCATCAAGTCCCAAGTCTTGGCGGACTTCGTGGCTGAATGGGTCGACACCCAGCTACCAACAGCTCCGATCCAACCGGAACTCTGGACCATGTATTTCGATTGGTCGCTGATGAAAACAGGAGCAGGTGTGGGCCTGCTCTTCATCTCACCCCTCGGGAAGCACCTCCGCTACGTGCTGCGCCTCCATTTCCCGGCGTCAAACAACATGGCCGAGTACGAGGCTCTGGTTAACGGGTTGCGCATCGCCATCGAGCTAGGGGTTCGGCGCCTCGACGCTCGTGGCGACTCGCAGCTTGTCATTGACCAAGTCATGAAGAACTCCCACTGCCGCGACCGAAAGATGGAGGCCTACTGCGACGAGGTTCGGTGCCTGGAAGACAAGTTCTACGGTCTCGAGCTCAACCACGTCGCTCAACAGTACAACGACACTGCGGATGAGCTAGCTAAAATAGCCTCCGGGCGGACAACGGTTCCCCCGGATGTCTTCTCCAGAGACATACATCAACCTTGCGTCAAGACCGACGACACGCCCGAGCCCGAGGAAGCCTCGGCCCAGCCCGAGGAGGCCTCGGCCCAGCCCGAGGTATCCTCGACCGCCGAGGGTGAGGCACTGCGTGTCGAGGAAGAGCGGAATTGGGTCACGCCTAATCGAAACTGGCAGACCCCGTACCTGCAATATCTCCACCGAGGAGAGCTACCCCTCGACAAAGCCGAAGCTCAGCAACTGGCGCGGCGCGCCAAGTCGTTCGTCTTACTGGGTGATGAAAAGGAGCTCTACCACCGAACCCCCTCAGGCATCCTCCAACGATGCATATCCATCGCCGAAGGTCAGGAGCTATTGCAAGAAATACACTCGGGGGCTTGCGGTCACCATGCAGCACCTCGAGCCCTCGTTGGGAACGCCTTCCGACAAGGCTTCTACTGGCCGACCGTGGTGGCCGACGCCACTAGGATTGTACGCTCCTGCCAAGGGTGTCAATTCTACGCAAGGCAGACGCACCTGGCCGCTCAGGCCCTGCAGACAATACCCATCACCTGGTCGTTTGCTATGTGGGGTCTGGACCTCGTTGGTCCCTTACAGAAGGCACCCGGGGGCTTCAAGCACCTGCTGGTCGCCATCGACAAATTCTCCAAGTGGATCGAGGTCCGACCCCTAATCAGCATCAGGTCCGAACAGGCGGTGGCATTCTTCACCAACATCATCCATCTCTTTGGGGTCCCGAACTCTATCATCACCGACAATGCCACCCAGTTCACTGGCAAGAAGTTCCTGGACTTCTGCGAGGACCACCACATCCGTGTGGACTGGGCTGTCGTAGCTCACCCCATGACAAATGGGCAGGTAGAGCGTGCCAACGGTATGCTTCTGTAGGGACTAAAACCGAGGATCTATAATGACCTCAACAAGTTCGGCAAGCGATGGATGAAGGAACTACCCTCGGTGGTCTGGAGTCTGAGGACGACGCCAAGCCGAGCAATGGGCTTCTCGCCGTTCTTTCTAGTCTATGAGGCCGAGGCTATCTAGCCCATAGACTTATAATACGGTTCCTCGAGGATGAGGGCGTATTACGACCAAAGCAACCAGATCAGCCAAGAAGACTCACTGGACTAGCTGGAAGAGACTCGGGACATGGCCTTACTACACTCGGCACGGTATCAGCAGTCTTTGCGACGCTACCACGCCCGAGGGGTTTGGCCCCAAGACCTCCAGGTGGGAGACTTGGTACTTCGGCTGCGGCAAGACGCCCGAGGGCGCCACAAGCTCACTCCTCCCTGGGAAGGGTCGTTCATCATCGCCAAGATTTTGAAGCCCGGAACATACAAGCTGGCCAACAGTCAAGGCGAGGTCTACAACAACGCTTGGAACATCTGACAGCTACGTCGCTTTTACCCTTAAGATGTTTTCAAGTCGTTCATATACCTCGTTCTCTTTACATACACAAATAGAGTCTAACCGTCAAGGAAGGGTCAGCCTTGCCTCGGCAAAGCCCAACCCCCCTCGGGGGCTAGAAGGGGGGAACCCCCTCTACGTCAAAATTTTTTCTCGGAAAAAGTCTTTCTGCCAGAACATCTTTCGCGCTTTTCGATCGCTTCGATAGCAGGGTCCTGAAAACGATGGAGTACACGTAAGCGGCAAGGCCGACCAAGCCGAGGGACTCCTACGCCTCCGGGATACGGATACCTCACTCATCACCTTCCGCGATAAGTAACTCACGCTCGGATAAGCGATTCTGCTGCCGAACAAGTCTAAACGCTCAAAACTTTTCTGGCAGAACGATTTTTCGTGCCTTCTCGACTATATCGATAACAGACTCCTGCGGACGAGTAAGAGTACACGTAAGCGGCAAGGCCTACCGAGCCGAGGGACTCCTACACCTCCGGGATATGCATACCTCACTCATCACCTTTCGTGAAAAGTAACTCTCGCTCGGAATAGGGATTCTGCTACCAACGAACAAGTCCTGATACTCGAAACAAGAGGAAAGGAAACGCAACTTTATAACACGACAATAATATGTTTGGGCCTCGGCGGCCGCAAAAAAAAACATACGCATACTACAGACAAACTGTTCCAGCAGGTTCAGACATCAACAGAGGGAGCAGCAGCACCCTCGGCGTTATTTCCACCTTCGGCGGAATATGGCCCGGCCTCAGACGGCAACACGGGCGGAAGGATCTCCACCTCGAAGGAAGACGTCGGCACCGCGCTTGGGCCATCACAGCCAGGGTCTCCTCCACGGTCCCGGCCCAAGCAGACGCCTTGGCTGGCCGCTCCGTAGCCTCAGCCAGCTGTCCCCCGAGGACATCAGCTCGGCTCACGGCCTCAGCAGCGTGACTCCGAAGTTGGTCCCGCTAGCGGACGACCCGGCCAGGCTCCAGCCGCCGCTGCTGCACCTCCTCGGCCTGGGAGGCCACGTGCTCCCAGGCCGACGAAGCTTCTTCTTGAACCGACTCCGCCTCTGTCCACGCTGACACCGCTGCCTCCGGCTCCGGCTCATCGTAGAGCAGCCAAGGGTTCTATAACTGAGCAAGAGATGCCTTGAGTGGCAAGGCCGACCGAGCCGAGGGACTCCTACGCCTCCGGGATACGAATACCTCACTCGTCACCTTCTGCGCGGGGCAACTCAGACTCGGTTAAGCGGTTCAGCTAGCCGACAGGCGAGTCCTAGTGCTCGAAATAAAGAAGAAACACGGCTTCACGCCCAAATACACAGATGTTCAGGCCCCGACAGCCACAATGAACACACACAGGCACTCAAGGTGCCATTACGAACGGAAGTCCGGTTCCACCCCCGCGGGTATGAACAACCTCCACATCGGAGGGCCTGCGGGACGACAAACTCCGGGTGGCTCGCCGGCGACCTCTGCAGCAGCAGCGATGGCCCCAGGGCGAACGTTACCGCTGGAAGGCCCTCGTTCACGTCCCTCGCGGGGACGAGAACCAGCCATTAAAGCCAAAGAGCTGGAGGCCCGGAGCGCAGGTGGCATTGACGGTGTCGTCGGCGGAGAAACCTTCTCCGGCTGCAACCACCTCAACACCGACAGCAGCATCCACCTGCCCACCAACACCGCACTAGCGAGCGCCGGCCGCCCCAAAGCGCACCGGCAGGTCCTCACTCCCGTCCTCACCACGAAAACGAGAACGGGACCGTCCCAGAACATGAGTACCACCCTCACGGCGTACGACGTGTTGTGCGACCCCCCAGTGCAGTCGGCCATAGTCGCCCGGACGGAGGACGGAATGCTGCACCCTGGCCAGACAGCAGCAGTTCGCCTTCCCCCGCATGGCTGGAGGACGCCTCCTCCGCAGAGCTGGAGGATGGTTCCCTCCCCCGGATGCCGGAGGAAGAAGCGGGTCGCCAGCCCACGCGGAGGCAGGCCCCGACTTGCCCCGCCCTCCTCCCCAGCTCGGGTGATGAAGATCCTTGAAGCTGAGGGCGGGGCAGAGGCCGCAGCCCGGCTTGCTTCTCCCCACCATCGAACCGGTGGTCACCATCCTGCGTGGCCATTGGTGAGAGAATGCAGTCGGGCTGCCTGATGAAAATCCTTGAAGCCGAGCAATGGCTGAAGGGTGCCAACCTCCGCGAGGTTGCGCTCCTCCAACAGCAGCAAGACGAAAGCAAAGCGGGTGCTCCCCATCTGGTGGCTCGGAAGGAGGAAGGGCGTAATGCATGAGGGGAGTGCGAAGGCATGGCTACCACCCGGTGGATCGATCCCTTTTTAAAGGCGGCTCTCCCCACTTGCGTCCTCAGGCGTCACGGACTAAGTCTTCACAGATGTGCTCCAGGGTCCTCCCCCTACGACACGGGGGCTGGGTCCCACACGTCATGCAAGCTGGCCCAGAACAGAAGAAGCCAAACCGCCGCGCGCGGAACGTGTAACCGCCGCGCGGTTACAAGCACTCCTCCATCCTCGCAGAAACCAGCGGTTGAAAGGGAGGACCGCCATGTGGGTGGCATGCAAACGCACCACGGGGACGCATCCCTTCGACTTCTACGCATCCAGCATGGAGGCCCAGGCCCACACGTCATGTAACCGGCATGCCGGTTACTACGTGCGAGAAACTGCACCGCCACTTGCGCCAACGCCACGCCTTCTCGACTGCGGAACCAGTGCCGCGACTCGAGGCAACCCTGCGCGTGGCCCACCATTGCCAGTCGAGCACATCAATCACGGGTCAGTCAGCCATGGGAGGAGGCGCGGCAGTCGACATGGCCAAAGGTGGGCCGCCAGTAACGGAGGCAGCAGACGGGCAGAAGCGGCAGTCAAATCGTCTGCAGGCTCACATCCCCTCTTGGAGCAGCAGGGGAGCCCTCCCCCACGGCGTGAAGACGACGCGCCCGTGTTCCGTTCCTCGAACGGCTCGCGCAACGACCGCCCCGCAAACCAGTCGTCCCGTCGCATTAACTCCTCGACAGGGCAAGCGACACCCTTGGCAGGCGAAGCAGGCGTTGTTTCACCTCCGCCATGATGACCGCGTCAAAAAAGGTGCGCCACACCGTTTAAATTCATATCCTTTTCCTCTTCCCCTTTCTCTCTCTTGCTACAGGGACCGAGAAAGGGGATACTTCGAAAGGGATCCTTCTCCGCGAAGGAAGCGGGCCCTGAGCCCTCCTACTGATCAGGGGTTCGAAGGCTGGCCCCTCAGAAGGGTTCGACAACCGCCTTAGAGCACTCGGGCTCCGCGCCCACTACCGATCAGGGGTTCAAAGGCTGACCCCTCGGAAGGGTTCGACAGTCGCCCCAGAGCACGCAGAGCGAGGGATGACTCTGGGTACGTCCGATACATGGCCGAGGCTCAGGCTACGCTCCCGAGGTACCCTAGGACATTTCCGAGACCAGCAGGAGCGATTTTGTAACGGAATCCCACCAGAGGGAGGCATCGAGCCCTCGGACCCAATCGAACGGGGTCGGGTCCGGCAAATCACCTGCAGGTACTTTTGGAGCGCGCCTCTGGGCCACTAGCTGACCCTTATCAAACGGGGCACGGGCGTCCACTCGGATTACCCGTTAGCAACTCACTGGAGACTCCATGTTCGGCGCCCTCCGAGGGCAACATGGCGCTTTCCCCCCCTCCTCCTTGAGGAAAGGCGACGAAGGGGCGTATGATAAAAGTCAAGTCAGTCCTTGATCGTCCTCTTGCTCCGTGCAGAGGCTCGGGGGCTGCTCTCGCAAACCCGGCTACGGCCAAACCGTTGACAGCGTCAATAAACCAGCCTGAAAACTCAGAACCTGACCATGCACCCGGGCTACGATCAGGTCGCACGAGGGAACAACTAGACCGGTCGAGGCATCACGAAAGCCATTAAGACCTCAGAGGAGTCAAACCACTCCTCCGAGGCCTCGGGGGCTACACCCGGCGGGTGCGCTCGTGCACACCCACCGGAACAAAGTGTAACCGAGAAAGGCCGGTCCCCTCGCAAAAAAGTGCGGCAAAGCCTCCAAGCGAGTACCAACACTCCCTTTGAGGCTCGAGAGCTACTGTCGGGTACCATAATTAGGGGTACCCCCAACACTCCTAAACATGGCTGGTAACCACCATTAGTGCAAGTTGCAGAGACTGATGGGCACAATTTAGGTCAAGGCTCCGTCTACTCAAGGGACGCGATCTCGCCTCGCCCGAGCCCAGCCTCAGGCAGGAACAGTAGTCCCAGGCGAATTCACGTCTCGCCCGAGGGCCTCCTCAAGCAACGGGCGCACCCTCGACTCGCCCGAGGCCCAGCTCGGGCAGGCTTCGCTGTGAAGCAACCTTGGACAGATCGCCTCGCCAACCGACCGTATCGCAGGTGCATTCAATGCGAGGATCGCCTGACACCTTATCCTGACGCACATTCCTCAGTCGGCAGGGCCGAAGTGACCGTAGTCACTTCGCCCTTCCACTGACCGACCTGACAGGAAAACAGCGCTGCCTGCCCCGCTCCGACTGCTGTGCCACCCCCTAGGGTGAGGCTGACAACAGCTAAGTCTAGCCTCAGGCACAACAGGAAGCTCCGCCTCGCCCAACCTTGGACCTCGGCCTTAGGAGGAGGTCTCCGCCTCGCCCGATCCCAGGGCTTGGTCCCGCCTCGGCCTCGGAAGGTGGTCTCTGCCTCGCCCGACCCCAGGGCTCGGCCTCAACCTTGGCCTCGGAAGGTGGTCTCCGCCTCGCCCGACCCCAGGGCTCAGCCTCAACCTCGACCTCAGAAGGTGGTCTCCACCTCGCCTAACCCCAGGGCTTGGCCTCGGCCTTAGGAGGAGTCTCCGTCTCGCCCGACCTTGGGCTCGGACCGACCACGCCACAGGGGGTACATCATTACCCTACCCCTAGCTAGCTCAGGCTACGGGGAACAAGACCGGTGTCCCATCTGGCTCGCCCCGATAAACAAGTAATGATGGCACCCCGCGTGCGTCCATGACGACGGCGATTCTCAAGCCCCCTACGGAAGCAAGTAGACATCAGCAAGGTCCCGGCAGCCCCGGCAGTTGTGCTTCTATAGGGCTCAAGCGCTCCTCCGACGACCACGACACCGCGTGCACAGGGCTCTAGCACCTCTCCGACAGCCACGTTGGCATGTACATAGGGCTCTGGCTCCTCTCTGCCGGACACGTTAGCATATAGCTACACCCCCATTGTACACCTGGACCCTCTCCTTGCATCTATAAAAGGAAGGTCCAGGGCCCTCATACGAGAGAGTGGTCGCGCGGGAGGACGGGCCGACGAACAGGCTCGCTCTCTCTCTCTCTCTCCCTCGCGAACGCTTGTAACCCCTACTGCAAGCGCATCCGCCCTGGGCGCAGGATAACACGAGCCGCGGTTCTCCCCCTTGTGTTCCATCTCGCGCCAACCCATCTGGGCTGGGACACGCAGCGACAATTTTACTCGTCGGTCCAGGGACCCCCCCCCCCCGGGGGTCAAAACGCCGACAATTTTGTTGCGATGGCGGTCAGGCGAGGAATCCCTACATTGGAGCTTCCTAGAAACTGAAGTGGGTTTTTTAAAGCTAGTGGAACTTTGTAAAGGCCTCATAGTGTTACCTTGCCTCGCTTCCTTGGTAGAGGTGTATGGGAAGTCATGATCCCTTGGCAAATGGGTAACATGACTTGTGGGTAAAGATGCGCAACCTCTGCAGAGTGTAAAACTGGTATATCAACCATGCTCACGGTCATGAGCAGCTTGGACACTCACATGATTAACTTATGGAACTAAATTCAATTTGTTAGATGCATTGCATCACAGGTGTTGTTATCAATTTTGATCTACTACTTATTTGGGTTGGTATCTACTTACACCTAGTAATTGCTAATAAAATTTTGACCAACTTTAAAAGCACTCAACTTTAACCATCCTCTTTGGTAAGCCTTACACTTCACATGGGCTCCCACCTTTGGCGAGTTCATGCACATTATTCTCCACAACTTGTTGAGCGATGAACGTATGTGAGCTCACCCTTGCTGTCTCACACCCCCCCACACAGGTCAAGCATAGGTACCACAGGATGAGACACATGGAGGATGTTGTGACGAGTTCGTGAGTGGTCTAGGCCGTCGTCTCCCAGTCAACTTTGGGTTGCTGGATCGTTGTCTTTGTATGATGTAATTATTTAACTATTTTGTACAAAATCCTATTATATAGTAAAGATGTGACATTCGTTTCTGTACCATGATTCATCATATGTGTAAGACTTGGTCCTCGCACACTTGGCGATTATGTTCGCGCCCAGGTGCCCCTGAAACCCGGGTGTGACAGAAGTGGTATCAGAGCGATGTTGACTGTAGGACGAAACCTAGATAGAACTAGACAACCCTTACTTACTTACCTTTGCTACTCTGATTCTTTCTAAACTTTTCTTAATCTCTTCTCATCCAGTGCTGCTTTACTCTGATTACTCTTACCTATTCACTCTAAAGACAAAAGTGGATTTCACACTTTGAAATCTTGTACCTAAAGTTGCTTTTAGGAATAGGAGACCTAATCTTAGGAACAAAAACAAAACTATTTTTGGTAGGTATCTATGTGTTTTAATGTTTGTTCTTATGATATTTGTCTGATTTGGATTTTTGATTGAGTGTGATGGGTTGTGTATTAATGTCCACAATCGCATCTGCACATACATCTAGACATAAAGAAGAATATTTATAGAATAACTAGACAACCTAGATTATCCCCATTAAAATGTATCTAGTATCCCATATCTATCTTACCTTGCCAGATTCTATCCTACCTTTTGAGATTCATCTTATAAGCCTAGTAACCCCGACATAGAACAACATGACCAAGCTCTGCTCATGATCCTTCGAAACCAGCTACTAGCCTATATGTTCTACCTGTTAGATTGTTTCCCCTTGCAAAACTGTCTTACCATATGTCTCTAACCTAGATGGTTAATACCAGGAGGGGAGGAGGAATTGATCTACCAGCCAACCCACACAACCGGAGGATTATCATACAACAGGAAACAGAAATGAATCCTCCAAATCCTCCACCAGCTGGGATCGATCTAGTGGTTGCCGCTAAGATGCAGATACTACAGCAAATGGCAAACACGATGAACGAAATGCAAAACCAGATGAGGCAAGAACGCCAGGAGATGCATCAGGAACGACTGGAAATGCGTCAAGAAATGAGGCAAGAATGGCTGGAAAGGCAGCAACAACCACCACTACCTCCACCACCACCACCGGCTCCACCCAGGGATAAGCATCAGGAGTTTATGAGCCACAAACCACCGACATTATCCAACTCCGCGGACCCACTACAAGCAGATGACTGGCTAAAGTCTATAGACAAGATGCTAAACATAGCTCAGTGCTCGGACAGAGAAAAGGTGCTATATGCATCGGGACGCCTTAACGGCCTCGCTGCAGATTGGTGGGATGCATACTGCGCTGCCCATGCTGCCGTCAACACCATTACCTGGGCAGAATTCTCCACTCAATTTAGGAACCATATTCCTGTTGGACTCATGAAGATTAAAAGGAAGGAGTTTCTATCCCTCAAATAGGGAGGTATGTTCGTGAGCGAATATAGGGACAAATTTATTCAGCTATCCCGATATGCTCCTAGGGATGTTCAGGATGATGAGAAGAAGCAGGAGCTCTTCCTGGAAGGTTTGATCGGACCTCTACAATACCAACTGGTATCACATACTTTCCCATCCTTCCAAAGACTACTGGACAAAGCAATTGCTGTGGAAAACAAGAGGTTTGAGTTTGGAGAAAAGAGAAGGGCTGCCAACCAGGGACAAACTGGGAGTAGTTCCCGTCCTCGATATACTACCACTCAAAGTACACCTGCTCATGGTAGTTCCGTGCAACAAACTCAACAGACACCAACTGCTCCTCCTCAAGCAAGCACCCCGGCGGGACCTGTTGCTCCTAATACATCTACAAACAGGTCATGCTTCAAGTGTGGTCAGTCGGGAAACTATGCCAACTACTGTCCCAACAGGGCTGCTTATACTACTCCGGCTTCGATGAAGCAAGGTTAGGCCTCAGCAGGAAAGAGTCAGCCCTTATCTATCAACCGAGGGCAAGCCAACCATGCAGAAATAGAAGCTAAACCTGGTGAACCTAAAATCCAAGAAGAAGTGCTAGTTGAAGGTGAAGAAGTCGGTGAAGAAGTAAACGAGCAGTAAGATTAGAGCATATATATACATAAATATAGATACACATACATATATATAAGTAGTATTTGTACGACCTAAATAACACCTGAGGTAGTAGCTAGTATTTTATTCTTTTAGGAAAAATAATAAGGTCTATTTGAACCTATGTTCTCAATAATAGGTTATGCATCATGCCGAAATTCTTGTTTGTGGATATGTTTTGAGAAAAAAGAGATACATCATTTTTCTTACTAATCTTGAGGACGAGATTTCTTTTATGGGGGGTAGGATTTGTAAAGCCCAAAAATTTGGATCAAATAAAAACCATGATATAAATAAATAGATATAATTATGTTAGTTTTGGGGAATTTTTTAAAAGCCTTTTTGAGATTTATTAGTTCCCTTCCTTTTCATAATTAGATAATGGTATCAAATTAATCAAGTAACCAATAAATAAATAAAGAAATGGGCATTCCATGCTTATGAATTTGTTGGGTTGCATTTTAGTGAAATGAGGAATCATAACTTACATTTGACCTCAACCTATAAATGAAATATAAAATGGAAAATGAGAAAGAAAATCTTAATAAAGCCATTTATTACTTCCATAGTTAAATATGTTGGATCGAAGGCGAACCCGCCCCCCTCGCTCGAGGATTTCCACATCGACGTTCCATAGACCGAAGGCCCCGTCAGCAGGCTCACCAACGAGGTCGCGGGCGTCGCCCATGCGAAGGGCCGAGTGCCCCCTTTGCTTCGACAAGCCCAGACCAAGACCACCACGGACTTTAGAGACTGGATGACTGAGGCAGCGAAGGCAACAATGTTATGTCTCCCTCAATACAAGAAGGGGGTCATGAGCAATCCGGCCCATGTTGTAAGGCCCCGCCCACAGGTTGCCGCGTGAGCAGAGCGGGTTGGGCCACGTCTGTAATAAAGTATGCTGTAATGACACGCTGTAATCCCCCCCCCCCCCCCCCCCCGTGAGGGAATATTCCGGGGATAAACAAGGTAACTAAGGGTCTAATTGTCCTTGACAGGGTCGGGCGGTCCCTAAGTTACCGATAAATACCCCCGCACTATACCAATGCTGGGGACGGAAGGAGAAAACACTGTTGCCCCTACAACTCGTGTTTAGAGGCATCAAACCATTCCCTTTTCTTCCCGTATGATTTTGCTGTCTCCGGATAGGCAAGTTCCAACAAAATAATAGGGAGAAAAATAAATAATAATGAAATGAGAATTTACCTTTACATTAGAATCATATTTGAGAATTGAAATCAAACAGGGATTTGAATTTTGATTTGGATATCTAAAATTGAAATAGAAAAGATAAAAGAATAGAAAAGAAAAAGGAAGCACCGTTGGCGGCCAACAGATCAGAATTCGGCTCATCTTCCTTTTCCGCGCTCGCACCTACTGACTGGTGGGCCCCCCGTTGCAGCTGCTCATTCTGCTGTGTGTGGGTCGTGGTTCCTCCTCACCAACCGGTGGGACCCGTGCTCTAGTCTCCCTCCCTTTCTGTTCCGCGCATGCACATGAGCATGATGTCGCGGCCAGTGGACCCCGCGCCGAAGACTCACCTCCTACCCCGTAACAATCCCCAACGAAGCAGCGGAGCTCTCGGCGGGTCCCCTCGATCCGAAACCAGTGCCGAAGGTCTCGGGCTACACCCGCCGCCCTCGTGGCTCTTACTGGGAGCATATAAACTAGCCCCTGCGACCTCCCCTGGGCAATTGGCGAGCTGAAGCACAAAGAGCGTCATGAGGAAGAAACAGCAAAAGGAAACAGGGAGAGATCCGCCGCAGTTCACCATCCTCCACGCCGTTGGTGGGCGCCTGGAGGGTGTCACACCCGAATTTAAGGGATAAAGTCTGGTGCGTCTCATATGCGCGTCAAAGAAGAACAACACATATAATAACAGTGTACAGAGATAAATGTCAAAATATCATAAAAGTAATTATTACATAGCGGAAGTATTACAAAATAAAAGATAAATATAAAGCAAACTAATGTCCATCCTTGGTGCCATAAAATCGACTGAGAGACACCACCTAGATCAAGTCGTACTCCTCGTTGTACGGTTTCTCCTGGACCACCTGCTCTTCTCCTGTGGGGGAGGGTTTATATATCGCAAGTGTGAGCTCACAAAAGATCATAGCTCAATAAATTGTGGGGAATAATGTGCATGGACTCACCAAAGGTGGGAGTTCATGTGAAGTGTAAGGCTGATCAACAATAGGGGTTCAAGCTGAGCATTGCTTTTAATAAGTTGGTCAAGTTTTATTAGCAGTTACTAAGTGTAAGTAATTAAATACCAAACCAGAATAATAATAATAATAATAATAATAGAACCAAATTAATAATAAATACCATGCAATGCAAATGACAAATTGAATTTAGTTCCATAATTTAATCATGCGAGAGTCCTGAGCTGCTCATGACCGCGAGCACGGCTAGTATACCAGTTTTACACTCTGCAGAGGTTGTACCCTGTACCCATAAGTCATGTTACCCATCTGCCAAGGGGTCATGAATCCCATACACCTCTACCAAGCAAGCGAGGCGGGGTTACTCTATGAGGCCTTTACAAAGTTCCACTAGCTTTAGAAAACCCGCTACAGTTTCTAGGAAGAGCAATGCAGGAATCCCCGTCTGACCGCCATCGCAGCAAAATCAACCCGGGAACCTCCCTACACGCCTACTCCCCTACTTCCCTTGCCCCTATCGAGTAAGGTAGTCCTCCACTAGCTTTCCTAGTTAGTCAGCCAAGGGCATCCCATTCCACCCTTGTGGTGGCACATGTTTCTCAAGTTAAGCTCCATGTTCCAATTAAAAATAATGACCTTGACATGAATAATAAATAAAATAAAAGTATAATTGGAACATGAATGTAATGTAATATTATACCAAAAACCATGTAAAGCAATAGCAAAAACTATCCAAATAATTCAGGGGTAAACAAGGTGGCAAGATAATTAGTCTAGGGTGGCCTATTGGGTCCCATCAAAATTATGTCTATGCATGAATAAGTGATAATAAAGAACATTATTTGGTAATAAAAGTGGTCAAGGGCACAATTTGCCTTCAATGAGCTCCTGCTCAGCAGTCTCTACCTGCTGAACACCCGGATCCTCGACCACTGGCTCTTCTACTCGCCACAATACAAACAAGCATAGTACAAGGGAAAAATTAACATCACACCAAACATGTATACAAAATACATAAATAAATTTGGAGTTACAGATTTTAAGTTATGAATTTCTAAAGGTTTTATGTGTTTGGTACAAGATTAATTAAGAGATCAATTTTAATTCAGTTTTCATGTTAAAATAGAGACACTATGCGATGAACAATATTATTACAAAATTACAGGAACTGGAATGGACTAAAAAGGATTTAAACTCATCAAGTTATGAATTTCCAAGATTAAGGAATTATTTTTGTACTAAAAATGATTTCTGCCCTTAATTCAATTTCCTCAGTGAACTGTACTGTGTGCTCAATAACTGGAAAACCCCAGGGTCAGTCTGCAAAACTCCCTAGACTCAACCTACTCTGCGGAGGACTGCGGGTTGGTTTCTGTGTTTAGCAGGGACTCATATGCAAAAGTGCACGACCGAAGGGGTACGAAGCAGTTTTGGCCGTTAGATCTAAATTCCGTGACTAGGATTAGATCCTGCTACGGATGAATCGGTTCACGATAATAACCATTGGATCTGAAACCAATGGTGCCGATCTCATCATATCCCGTAACTGAACCTATCCGTCCGATCTCATCACAACGGCTCAGATCCGATCATGTGAAGGGGTACCCTTATGATCTAATCTCAACTGTTGCCCATGGATCCAACAGTCACGGGCCTATCTTCCCCAACCGAGCACGGCCGGAGAAGCGCGTCATGGTGGCGGCGGTGCCACCGACCACGAAACCCGAGTTCCCCTATGGAGCCCTAATCCTAACATGACTTGTGCAAAACGGAAAGGGAGAGGAGATGAACATGGTAGTGGTAGTTATACCTCCAATTACGCTCCCAGGTGATCCGCCAACGGCGCACGACGGAAATCCGAAGTATGCGGACGACGGCGAGAAATTCCGGGTTCTTGGCCGGACCTCCGGACCAGATCCTTTGCCTAAGTGATCCTACGAATGAAACCGAATGCCCTGACCCGACACCAGTTGTCAATCAGCGGCGTAGGCACAAGTCACCGACGGGAGCGGCGATGACTTTCTTTCAGGCGAGGTGAGCGATGGCGGTGTTCTCGCGCTGTTAGGTGCGGGCGGGTGGACGCGACTGGGGATATCTCCGCACCATATAGGCTCGAGCACAAGAGGAGTTCCTGGCGCGGCCATTGTGGACGCCGCCATGCGTGTGGCATGGTGGTAGTGGGGCTGACCCCCTAGGCCCACACGACAGAGGTCTAGGCGATTGACAACACAGCTCGGTCACCCAGTGACGCGTGACAGCGGAGGTGGGGTCGCGCTGACCTGTGGGACCCAATGCGCAGTGAAGGGGTTAGGTCGAGACGTGGGCGCGGATGACCAACTGTCGAGCGGGACCCGCGGAGCAGCGACTCAAGTGTGAGAGGCGTGTCTGTCAAGGGGGTCCCGGGTGTCGGTGCCGATATCGCGAGATTGGGCTGCGCAGGAAAACACGCTAGTTAGGCCATGTGATGATCATTCGGCCCATGCGCACATTCTCCTTCTTCCTTTTTCTTGTCTATTTTATTTTTCCTACTTATTTTCCTTTTTATTTACAAATTCATGATTTAAATTCCCATTCAAATTCAAACTTCATGGTGAATTTGTTTTCTCATCAAATGTCAAACTTAAACAGGGCATGAAGAATTTATTTATTTTTAATATTTATTTTGTGATAACTAGTGCTTCTTTTTCTCCAAATTCTAAGATTCCAAATTTAGGTCTACATTCCAATTTGACATTGATGCCTTTGTATAGATTTTTTTATTACTAATATATGCACACACAAATAAACTCCAGCATGATGCATGATTTATTTTTGATGCCATTAGTTAATTAATACCTTTAGAGGTGGTCGTTCTCATGTTATAATAAATAGAGGCAAACACATATATGTAAATCCACCATATTTTCATTTACACTCTTGGGTATTACAAATCCTACCCCCCTTAACAAGAATCTCGTCCTCGAGATTTAGGAAGGACTAGGGAAAAGATGGGGAAACTCTATCCGAAGTTCTTCTCTCTCCCAAGTAGCTTCATCTTCACCATGGTGACTCCATTGTACTTTGCACATCTTTATCACTTTATTTCTTGTAACTCGAGTCAAAGTATCAAGAACCTTGATAGGATATTCCGTATAAGTCAAATCACCCTGAACATTGAGCTCTTCCACTGTTAGTTGTTCCTCAGGGACACGGAGACACTTCTTGAGTTGAGACACATGGAATACATCATGCACATCAGATAGATGATCAGGTAGCTCGAGTTGGTAGGCCATCTCCCCAACTCGCCTAAAGATTCTGAAGGGTCCAATAAAGCAAAGTGGTGACTCTGAATCTTCTCATTCCACGAAGCGGTGACACCTTGAGGTACACATGATCACCTTCCTCAAACTCCAGTGGTCTTCTTCGATTATCAGCATAGCTCTTTTGCCGAGTATGTGCTACCCTCAAATTTTCCTGGATTATACGGACTTGTTCTTCTGCCTCCTGAATAAGTTTAGGCCCAAAGAACTATCTCCAGTCTGATCCCAATATAGAGGAGTCCTGCACTTCCTGCCATATAAAGCTTCAAATGGTGACATCTTCAGACTGGCCTGGTAACTATTATTATATGAGAATTCAGCATATGGTAGACTCTTGTCTCAACTGCCTCCATGCTGAAGGGCACAAGCTCTCAACATATCCTCCAGTACTTGATTGGTCCTTTCAGTCTGGCCATCAGTTTGAGGATGATAAGCTGAACTGAAGCTCAACATTGTATTCATATTTGCATGAAAGATTTTCCAGAATCTTGAGATAAATTATGAACCTCTATCAGAAACCATCTTCTTCGGTACACCGTGTAAACACACAATTCGAGTCATATATAATTCTGCCAACTGAGATCCCTTGTAAGTAGTCTTGACCAGAATGAAGTGAACTACTTTGGTTAACCTGTCTACAATCACCCATATGGAATCATACCCTTTTGGGGTGCGAGGCAACCCGACAATGAAATCCATACCAATTTCTTCCCACTTCCATTCGGGTATCTATAACGGGTGCAATAGTCCAGCTGGTCTTTGGTGTTCGGCCTTGACTCTTTGACACACATCACACAGAGCCACATGTACAGCCACATCTCTTTTCAACCCATACCACCAGTATTTTTGCTTCAGATCCTGATACATTTTAGTGCTACCAGGATGAATAGAGTAATCAGAGTCATGGGCTTCCTTCAGTATAGTCTCACGAAGGCTATCAATATCAGGAACACATATCCGGTTCTTGAACCATATTGTGCCTTGCTCATCCTCTGTAAATTATGGGCCTCTACCTTTAGTAATCAGATCTTTTATCTCTTGTATTTTAGCATCACCAATCTGACCCTTGCGGATTTCTTGCTCCAAGGTAGGTTCCACTTCAATAGTGACTCCTTCAGTGTGAGCAACTATTCCCAGGTTGAGTCTTCGAAAATCTTCAACAAGCTCATCGGGTAGCTGGGAAACAATAGTTGCATGGACGTGCTCTTTTTGACTCAAGGCATCTGCAACCAGATTTGCCTTGCCCGGATGGTAATGAATTTCCAAGTCATAGTCCTTAATGAGCTCCAACCAACGGCGTTGCCTAAGGTTGAGATCCTTCTCAAAGAATATGTATTTCAAACTCTTGTGACCAGTGTAGACTTGGCACTTGGTTCCCATAATATAATGACTCCATATCTTGAGCGCATGCACTACAGCTGCCAGTTCTAGGTCATGAGTGGGATAGTTCAACTCATGTTTCCGCAACTGACGAGACGTGTAGGCAATCACGTGTCCTTCTTGCATAAGTACACATCCCAAGCTCTAGCGGCTTGCAACACAATATATATCAAAACTCTTCTGCAGATCTGGCATAACCAACACTGGAGCTGCCATCAATTTAAACCTCAGTTGATTGAAACTCTCTTGGCATTCCCAAGTCCATTTAAAATCTTTGCCCTTCTCTAACAGTGAGGTCATAGGCTTAGGAATCTTGGAGAACCCTTCAATAAATCACCGGTAATAGCCTGCGAGTCCCAAGAAACTCCGGACCTCCGTGACCGAACTTGGTATCTTCCAACATACTATCGATGATACTTTGGATGGATCCATTGAGATTCCACCCTTGGAGATGATGTGTCCAAGGAATGGCACCTCGTCAATCTAGAACTCGCACTTGCTGAACTTGGCATAAAATTGATTATCTCGTAGCTTATGTAGCACCAACCGCAGATGTTTCTCATGGTCACTATCATTCTTGGAATAAACAAGAATGTCGTTGATGAACACCACAACGAATTTGTCAAGATACTCCATGAACACCTTATTCATCAAATTCATAAAATAAGCTGGTGCATTAGTTAGTCCAAACGACATGACTATGAATTCATATAGACCATATCGGGTTGAGAAAGCCATCTTGGGAATATCAGATGGCCTAATTTTCATTTGATGATAACCTGATCGGAGATCAATCTTGGAGAACACCCAGGCGCCTCTCATCTGATCAAATAAGTCTTCAATATGGGGTAGAGGATACTTGTTCTTCACAGTAACATCATTAAGAGATCTATAATCCACACACATCCTTTAGGATCCATCCTTCTTTAGTACGAACAGAACTAGTGCTCCCCAAGGTGAAGAACTCGGACAAATGTACCCAGCCTCCTGTAATTCTGTTAATTGTTTCTTAAGTTCTTTTAGTTCTTCTACGAACATCCTGTATGGCCTTTTTGAGATAGGAGCAGTCCTAGGTAAGAGATCAATGACAAACTCAACTTCCCTATCTGGTGGCATCCCTGGTAACTCCTCTGGAAAGATATCGGGGAAATCCCTAACCACACGGATGTTGCTGCCAACAAACTTACCATCTACTAGAAATACAGCAGGTCTGGTAGAGGTAGTTACGGTGATCTCAACTTCAAATGTTTCTCCTTTAGAGCTGGTGAATTCTACAGTTCCCCTAGCAAAGTGTATAACTGCTTTGGCTTCCTTAATCATGACATACCAAGGATTAGATCTATACTGCTTTCCTCTAATACTATAGGGGTAGCCCAGAATTCTCTTCACATAATTGTCAAAGTTAATCTGTGTGTCATATAGTTTGCTTCAACAAGCCCTTTAGGTGTAATTACTACCATTGGTGTTTTCATACTTTGTAGTGGTAACTCATTTGTGTTGGCATATCAAGCAGAAATAAAGGAAAGTGTAGCACCAGTATCAAATAATATTGCTACAGGAATTGCATTAATATAAAACATATCAATAGCGATGTGAGCTCCTTCAGCAGTAGCATCAGCACTGACTTGATTAACCCTGGTAATATTGAATCCCTTGCCAGACCCCGGAGTCTGCTGCTTGTTCTGAATGGGGTACTAGCAATCCTCTTTGGACAAACATTAGCATAATGCCTAGTATTACCACACTTGTAGCATGTGGTGCCTGCACTTTGTCCTGAGAACTTCGTCGGGTGCCAGTGGGGGTAGCCTGATGAGTCGGTGGAGTCCGCTGTGGTGTGAACTGAGCTGGGCGCTGGCCTCCTCCAGTGAGAGCCGGTGTACCCTGGGGTGGAACATAGCAAGGACAAACACTGCTACTCTCCTGACCCTGGGTGATCGCCTTCCTCTTCATGTCCCCCAGCTGAACATGCTTGTGTTCAATATCTAGGGCCTTGTCAAGCAGCCTCTGGAATGATGGAAATGAGTGAGCCATTAGTGCATACTGCAGAGGTCCATTAAGTCCTTTGATGATGTGTTCCTGCTTCCTTTCATCCTCAGCCACTTCATCTAGTGCATATCTTGAGAGCCGAATGAATCTGTCGCAGTACTCGCTGACTGACATGCTCCCCTGCTTCAGCGATAGAAATTCCTTCTTGATCTACATCAGTCCAGCAGGAATGTGATAGTTTCTAAACTGAGTAGCAAATTCCGCCCAGGTGATAGTATCAGCAGCATTGTGAGCAGCGGTGTAAGAATCCCACCAATCAGCAGCAGGACTAGTAAGTCGACCAGAAGCATAGAGAACCTTCTCCCGATCAGAGCACTGTGCAATAATCAACATCTTCTCTACTGACTTCAGCCAATCATCAGCGTCCAGAGGATCTGGAGAGTTGGCGAACATTGGTGGCTTGTGGCTCATGAACTCCCGGTGCTTGTCTCGGGGTGCAACTGGTGGTGGTGGTGGAGGCAATGGTACTTGTTGCTCTCGCACCATCCTTTCGTATCACATTTCCTCCCTCATCTCCTGCCTCTCTTGGCACATCTCCTGACGCTCCTGTCGCATCTGCGCCTGCATATCTTGCATCGTATTTGCCATCTGTTGCAGCATCTCCATCTGAGCTGCAACCACTGGATTAGTCCCAGCCGGTGGAGGATTCGGAGGATCCATCTCTACTTGTTGTCTAAGCACCCTCCGGTTGAATGGGTTGCAAGGTAGATCAATTCCGCTCCCTTCCTGGTATTGACCATCTAAGTTAGAAACACATGGTAAGAAAGAATTATAGACAAGACGAGTAATTACGAGACATGTTACTTTGGGGGTTTTATTAGCAAAGTAGATTAGTGTGTCACCTACTAAAGCTAATTCATTACCTTATGGTGGTACATGCTAAGATGCCCGACTATACTATTTCAATCAATCAAAGAACCAAATCAGGCATTCATCATCAGAACAATCAACCAACATTTTTAAATAGGGAAAATAATTTTTTAGGTCTCTTATCTCTTAAAAAGGAGTCATAAATGTAGGATTCCAAGGTGTGAAACCCTCCTTGTCTTAGAATAGAAAAGGTAAGAGTAATCAGAGTAGAACAACAAAAGGTGAGACAAGATCAAGATAAGTATAAAAAGAATTAGAGTAAGGTAAGTAGGTAATGGTTTTGTCCAGTTCTATATAGGTTTCGTCCTACAGTCAACATTTCCCTCTGATACCACTTATGTCACACCCGTATTTAAGGGATAAAGCCGGGTGCATCTCATATGTGCGACAAAGAAGAACAACACATATAATAACAGAGTGTATAGATATAAATGTCACAATATCATAAAAGTAAATATTACATAGCGAAAGTCTTACAAAATAAAAGATAAATATAAAAGCAAACTAATGTCCATCCTTGGCGCCATAAAGTCGACTAGGAGACGTCACCTAGATCAAGCCGTACTCCTCGTTGTACGGTTCCTCTTGGACCACCTGCTCTTCTCCTATGGGGGAGGGTTTATATATCGCAAGTGTGAGCTCACAAAAGATCATAGCTCAACAAATTATGGGGAATAATGTGCATGAACTCACCAAAGGTGGGAGTTCATGTGAAGTGTAAGGCTGATCAACAATAGGGGTTAAAGTTGAGCATTGCTTTTAATAAGTTGGTCAAGTTTTATTAGCAGTTACTAAGTGTAAGTAAACACCAAACAAGAATAATAATAATAATAGAACATAATTAATAATAAATCCCATGCAAAATGATAAATTGAATTTAGTTCCATAATTTAATCATGCGAGAGTCCTGAGCTGCTCATGACCGCGAGCACGGCTAGTATATCAGTTTTACACTCTGCAGAGGTTGTGCACTGTACCCACAAGTCATGTTACCCATCTGGCAAGGTGTCATGAATCCCATACACCTCTACCAAGGAAGCGAGGCAGGGTAACACTACGAGGCCTTTACAAAGTTTCACTAGCTTCAGAACACCCACTACAGTTTCTAGGAAGAGCAATGCAGGAATCCCCGTCTGACTACCATCGCAGCAAAATCAACCAGGGAACCTCCCTACACGCCTACTCCCCTACTGCCCTTGCCCCTATCGGGTAAGGTAGTCCTCCACTAGCTTTCCTAGTTAGTCAGCCAAGGGCGTCCCATTCCACCCTTGTGGTGGCACGTGTTTCTCAAGTTAAGATCCATGTCCCAATTAAAAATAATGATATTGACATGAACAATAAATAAAATAACAGTATAATTGGAACACAAATGTAATGTAATATTATACCCTAAACCATATAAAGCAATAGCAAAAACTACCCAAATAATTCAGGGGTAAACAATGTAGCAAGATAATCAGTCTAGGGTGGCCTATTGGGTCCCATCAAAATTAAGCCTATGCATGAATAAGTGATAATAAAAAACATTATTGGGTAATAAAACTGGTCAACGGCACAACTTGCCTTCAATTAGCTCCTACTCAGCAGCCTCTACCTGCTGAACACCCGGATCCTCGGCCCTGGCTCTTCTACTTGCCACAATACAAACAAGCATAGTACAAGGGAAAAATTAACATCACACCAAGCATTTATACAAAATACATAATAATAATCTACACATTAAAATGGGATCATATGAAAAAATCACTAAATTCGGAGTTTCGGATTTTAAGTTATGAATTTCCAAAGGTTTTATGTGTTTGGTACAAGGTTAATTAAGACATCAATTTTAATTCAGTTTTCATGTTAAAATAGAGACAATATGTGATGAACAATCTTATTACAAAATTACAGGGACTGGAATGGACTAAAAAGGATTTAAACTCATCAAGTTATGAATTTTCCAAGATTAAGGCATTATTTTTGTACTAAAAATGATTTCTGCCCTTAATAAATTCAATTTCCTCAGTGAACTGTATTGTGCGCTCAATAACCGGAAAACCCCTGTGTCAGTCTGCAAAACTCCCTAGACTCATCCTAAAACTACGCAGGACTGTGGGTTGGTTTCTGTGTTCCACAGGGACTCATATGCAAAAGTGCACGACCGAAGGGGTACGAAGCATTTTCGGTCATCAAATCTAAATTCCGCGTCCAGGATTAGATCCTACTGCGGATGAATCGGTAAGCGACAATAACCATTGGATCCGAAACCGACGGTGCCGATCTCATCATATCCCATAACTGAACGGATCTGTCTGATCTCATCACAACGGCTCAGATCCGATCGTGTAAAGGGGTACCCTTATGATCTAATCTCGATCGTTGCCCACGGATCCAACGGTCACGGACCTGTCTTCACCAACCCAGCAAGGCCAGAGGAGCACGTCACGTGGTGGTGGCGCCGCCGACCACGAAACCTGAGCGCCCCTATGCAGCCCTAATCCTAACGCGACTTGTGCAAAACGGAAAGGGAGAGGAGACGAACGTGGTAGTGGTAGTTATACCTCCAATTACGCTCCCAGGTGATCCACCAACGGCGCACGCACAAAAATCCGAAGTTTGCCGACGACGACAAGCAATTCCGGGTTCCTGGCAAGACCTCCGAACCAGATCCTTTGCCTAAGCGATCCTACGAACGAAACCGAACGCACTGACCCGACACCAGTTGTCAATCGGTGGCGTAGGCAAGGGTCACCGACGGTGGCGGCGACGACTTTCTTTCTGGCGAGGTGAGTGATGGCGGTGTTCTTGCGCTGTTAGGTGCGAAGCGGGTGGACACGACCAGAGATATCTCCACACCATATAGGCGTGAGCGCAAGAGGTGGGGCCCAACTGGGCCAGAGTTCTTGGCACGACCATTGTGGACGCCGCCATGCGCGTGGCGTGGTGGTAGTGGGGCTGACCCCTTGGGCCCACACGGCAGAGGTCTAGGCGCGATTGACAACGCAACCCGGTAACCCAGTGACGCATGAGAGCGGAGGTGGGGTCGTGCTGACCTGTCGGACCCAATGCGCAGTGAAGGGGTTAGGCCGCGACGTGGGCGCGGATGACCAGCTGTCGAGCGAGACCCACGGAGCAGCGACTCAAGTGCGAGAGGTGTGTCTATCAAGGGGACCCCGGGTGTCGGCGTCGGTATCGCAAGATTGGGCTGCGCAGGAAAACACGCTAGTTGGGCTATCTGATGATCATTCGGCCCATGCGCATAGTCTCCTTCTTCCTTTTTATTTTCTATTTTATTTTTCCTACTCCTTTTCTTTTTATTTCAAATTCATGATTTAAATTCCTATTCAAATTCAAACTTCGTGGTGAATTTGTTTTCTCATCAAATGTATAACTTAAACATGGCATGAAGAATTTATTTATTTTTAATATTTATTTTGTGATAACTAGTGCTTCTATTTCTCCAAATTCTAAGATTCCAAATTTAGGTCTACATTCCAATTTGACATTGACGCCTTTCTATAGATTTTTTTATTACTAATATATGCACACACAAATAAACTCCAGCATGATGCATGATTTATTTTTGATGCCATGAGTTAATTAATACCTTTAGAGGTGGTCGTTCACATGTTATAATAAATAGAGGCAAACACATATATGTAAATCCACCATATTTTCATTTACACTTTTGGGTATTACAGGGGGCATCTGAAGGGAGTCGCGTGGGCGCTCTGCACCTAGGCATGATTGTTGTGAACTCTAAGGACACTGGTAGGGTTGGGCCGTAGCCAGTGGCCGTCGGTACCAATCACCCTCCGCGGAAGCCGTGCCTCGACGAAATTGAACATCTCGATGGCAAAATTCGTGGTAAGGAAGCCCCTGTCCAGTTCGCCTTCTACCCCTCCTTGCGTAACGGCTCTCGGTAGGGTAGAAGACTCACTGGGGGCGTTGGGGCATACTCCGGCGGCACCGCTGCCGCGTGGAGAGCTCTGCTCGCCGTTTCTCGCCGTCGGGTAGGTGACAGCCTCTTGACCGTTCAAAACGGTTTGAGCGGATGAGATTAAAAGTGGGATATCGGTTAAGGCTTGGCCGTTGGACCGGGAACCATGGGACACGATTGAATCTCGAATAATTAAACCTTGACCGTCGATCTCGCCATCCACGGTCAGTGTTGCGTACCAGTTCACTTAAAACTCGATCTAATCTGGATCGCTCAAATCAGATCGTGCGTTCATGGCACGAGGATACCCCTTCGGCCGGGTCTTTTTGCTAAAGAGTCCTAAATAATTTCATATATGCCCTGGTCATCTATGGAATAGCCCTTGTACTCTTTAGATTTAGTATCCGCAGTCCATAGACTACCAGGAAATAGTTAATTAATACTTAAAATAAATTTTTAGTATAAAAATAATTCCAGGAACTTGTTTAATTCTTATTTAATTCATTTTAACTCCAAATTGATCCATTCCAGTTGCATTAAATCCATAATAATATTATTTATTCCATAGTAAATTTATTTTGTTATGAAACTTAAATTAAAATTATGTACATAATTTCTTTTGGACCCGACTCCTAAAACCTTTAGAAAATCATATCTTTTAAACCATAGCTTCGAATTTAGTGATTCTCGAGCCCACGATCTCATTATGACGCATAGAATATTCTTATGTTGTTTGATCTTATGTTTGGTGTAATGTTAATTTTGCCTATATCATGTTTGCTTGTATTGCTACGACTAACAGCGAGGTTACGAGTCATCTGAAGATCATCCTGGTACCTGGAATCTCGAGTCCCAGGCAAGTTGTGCCCTTGATCACTTCTATTTAACCAATAATGTTCTTATTAATCATTATGATCTGCATAGGTTAATTTTGATGGGACCTAATAGGTCACCCTAGTTTGACTATCTTTATTCCTTGTTTACCACTGAACTTTTGGGTAGTACCTGCTATTGCTTTATGTGTTTTGGGTATGGAGATACACATTATTCATGATCATGCTTTTATTATCAATTTTTATTAATTGTTCATGATAAGATCATTATGTTAATTGGAACATGGAGAACCACCCGAGAAAACAGTGCTACCACAAGGGTGGTATGGGATGCCTTTGGTTGACTAATTAGGAAAGCTAATGGAGGACTACCTTACCCGAAAGGGGCAATGGTAGTGAGGGAGTGGTCTGTCTAGGGAGGTCCTTGGGTTGATTTTGCTGCAATGGCGGTCAGGCGAGGGATCCCTGCATTGGAGCTTCCTAGAAACTGTAGCGGGTTTTCTGAAGCTAATGGAACTTTGTAAAGACCTCGTAGTGTTACCTTGCCTCGCTTCCTTGGTAGAGGTGTATGGGAAGTCACGATCCCTTGGCAAATGGGTAACATGACTTCTGGGTAAAGATGTGCAACTTCTGCAGAGTGTAAAACTGGTATATCAGTCGTGCTCACGATCATGAGCAGCTCGGACACTCACATGATTAACTTATGGAACTAAATTCAATTTGTCATATGCATTGCATCGCGGGTGTTGTTATCAATTTTGATCTACTACTTATTTGGGTTGGTATCTACTTACACCTAGTAATTGCTAATAAAATTTTGACAAAATTTAAAAGCAATGCTTAGCTTTAACCATTCTCTTTGGTAAGTCTTACACTTCACATGGGCTCCCACCTTTGGTGAGTTCATGCACATTATTCCCCACAACTTGTTGAGCGATGAACGTATGTGAGCTCACCCTTGTTGTCTCACACCCCCCCATAGGTCAAACACAGGTACCACATGATGAGGCGCATGGAGGATGCTGTGACGAGTTCGTGAGTGGTCTAGGGCGTCGTCTCCTAGTAAACTTTGGGTTGCTAGATCGTTGTCTTTGTAGGATGTAATTATTTAATTATTTTGTACAGAACTCCTATTATATAGTAAAGATGTGACATTCGTTTTTGTACCATGATTCATCATATGTGTAAGACTTGGTCCTAGCACACTTGGTGATTATGTTCGCGCCCGGGTCTTGGTGCCCCCAAAACCCGGGTGTGACACATCTTATGTAAGGAATTTTGACTGTGTAACTTTATTGTTTTCTGCTACATCAAACTGGGCGTGCAGTGGAGAGCAGCGAGGTTATGCTGCCGAAATTTCGTTCGAGCACATCATGGTGGTCATGAATACCACACTCCATCGGTCATCCTTGGGTGGGTATAGGATCTATAAATTACTTATAAATGTTGGTCGTGACGTGTAGAAACGTGAATGTCTCATGCGCACTTCTTACTCGTACACAACCACGTCAGCGCGCCACGTCAGCGCAACCGTTAGGGTTCGGAGCAGTTGACCGTTGGAGAAGTTTGTCTTCTAGCTACACCGGACAGTCTAGTGCCCTCTAACTTCTGTGCTCTGACTTCTACTGCGGTACTGTTCATCACTGTAGCATTTGCAGAGACGACCGTTGGCGCAGAGAGTCGTTGCCCCGCTGGCTCACCGGACAGTCTGGTGGCACAGCGGACAGTCCGGTGAATTATAGCGGAGCACGCCTCCATTTTCCCGAGAGTGGCTGGTTCGAAGTTGTATGGACCTGGTGCACCGGACAGTGTCTGGTGCGCCAAAACTCAGCACACTCAAGTCCTTTTTGCTCCAAATAAATTGTTTCCCTAACTTGATTTCTTTCTTGTTTATGTTGAACCTTATGCACCTATAATACACGAATTCTAGACAAACTAGTTAGTCCATGTGTTTGTGTTGGTCGTCAACCACCAAAATTAATTATAGCAAATGGTTAACCCTATTTCCCTTTCAATCTCCCCCTTTTTGGTGATTGATGCCAACACAAACCAAAGCAAATGAAGTGTGTAGAAATGCAGCAAATTTGCAATTTGAGATGATTGTGCATAGGTTAAATAGAATTAACCAATGAAAGATTTTAAACATATGAATAAGAGTGAATGGTTTGGCTTTATTTTATTTAATATTTTGGACCACATTGCAATTTGAGATGATTGTGCATAGGTTAATTAGAATTAAACCAATGAAAGATTTTAAACATATGAATACGAGTGAATGGTTTGGCTTTCTTTTATTTAATATTTTGGACCGCATTTGCACCACAGGTTTTGATTTTGCAAATCTTTTGGAAATCTATTCAAAAACTTTTGCAAGTACTCAAAGGTATAGAAATATGATTGCAAGAAGCATTTTTATGATTTGAAATTCCTCCCCCTGTTTCAAATGCTTTTCTTTCGACTATATAAAAGCTCCCCTGAATGAAATTCTCCCCTTAGCTTTCAAGAGGGTTTTTGAAATACATACCTATTGAAATTTTTCTCTCACATATGAGTTAAAAGTTGGATACCAATTGAAAATATACTAATTGAAATTCTTTCATACTTAATGTGAAGTTTTGAAGATACCAATTGAGAAATTATCTTCACATACCAATTGAAAAATCATTTTGATCTAAAATCAAATGAAATACTTATTTTTGAAAATTTTGAAATGGTGGTGCGGTCCTTTTGCTTTGGGCTGGCATTAATCGCCAAAATAGAGAACTTGAGAGCACTTTTTACATTTTCTCCCAAATGGTAAAGTAAATACGAGTGAAGGTTCATACCATTGAGAGTTGTAGGAGTAATGGCAAAGGGTAAATGATACCGTCAGAGTTGGACTGGAAGCCTTGTCTTTGCTGAATACTCCATTTCCCTTTCAATCTACGACTAAGTATAGAAATACACTTGAAAACACATTAGTCGTAGCCTTGGCACAAGAAGAATAAGAAATATGCGTTTGCACCAAATGAAAGAGACATGATCAAAGGTATAAATTAGCTATGTGTGTAATGTTTCAATCAAAGTTTCGAGAATCAAGTATATTTAGCTCATTCCAAAGTTTGCTAAAGGTTTTCTCATCTAGTGGCTTGGTAAAGATATTGACTAATTGGTTGTGAGTGTTCACATAATCTATTTCGATATCCCCTTTCGTTGGTGATCTCTCAAAAAGTGATACCGGATGTCTATGTGCTTAGTGCGGCTGTGTTCAACGGGATTATCCTCCATGCGGATTGCACTCTCATTATCACATAGCAGAGGGACTTTTCTCAATTTTGTAGCCATAGTCCCTAAGGGTTTGCCTCATCCAAAGTAATTGGGCAAAACAATGGCCTACGGCAATGTACTCGGCTTTGGCGGTGGAAAGAGCTATTGAATTTTGTTTCTTTGAAGCCCATGACACCAGGGATCTCCCTAGAAACTGACAAGTCCCCGATGTGCTCTTCCTATCAATTTTACATCCGGCATAATCGGCATCGGAATACCCAATTAGATCAAAGGTAGATCCCTTAGGGTACCAAAGCCCAAACTTAGGAGTGTAAACTAAATAGCGCATGATTCTTTTTCACGGCCCTAAGGTGAACTTCCTTACGATTTGCCTGAAATCTTGCACACATGCATACAGAAAGCATAATATCCTGTCGAGATGCACATAAGTAGAGTAAAGAACCTATCATCGACCGGTATACCTTTTGATCTACGGATTTACCTCTCGTGTCGTGATCGAGATGCCCATTAGTTCCCATGGGTGTCTTGATGGGTTTGTCATTCTTCATTCCAAACTTCTTAAGTATATCTTGTATGTATTTTGTTTGGCTGATGAAGGTGCCCTCTTGGAGTTGCTTGATTTGGAATCCAAGGAAATACTTCAACTCCCCCATCATAGACATCTCAAATTTCTGTATCATGATCCTACTAAACACTTCACAAGTTGACTTGTTAGTAGACCCAAATACAATATCATCAACATAAATTTGGCATATAAACAAGTCTTTTGCAATAGTTTTAGTGAAGATAGTAGGATCGGCTTTTCCGACTTTGAAGCCATTAGTGATAAAAAATCTCCCATGCATTCATACCATGCTCTTGGGGCTTGCTTGATCCCATAAAGCGCCTTTGAGAGTTTGTAAACATGGTTAGGGTACTCACTATCTTCAAAGCCGTAAGGTTGTTCAACATAGACCTCTTATTTGATAGGACCATTGAGGAAGGAACTTTTCACGTCCATTTGATAAAGCTTAAAGCCATGGTAAGTAGCATAGGCAAGTAATATACGAATTTACTCAAGCCTAGCTACGGGTGCATAAGTTTCATCAAAGTCCAAACCTTCGACTTGTGAATAGCCCTTTGCCACAAGTCGGCCTTTGTTCCTTGTCACCACACCATGCTCATCTTGCTTGTTGTGGAATACCCACTTGGTACCTACAACATTTTGATTAGGACGTGGAACTAAATGCCATACCTCATTCCTTGTGAAGTTGTTGAGCTCCTCTTGCATAGCCACCACCCAATCCGGATCTCTTAATGCATCCTCTATCATGTATGGCTCAATAGAAGACACAAAAGAGTAATGTTCACAAAAATGTGCAACTCGAGATCTAGTGGTTACCCCCTTATGAATGTCACCAAGAATGGAGTTGACAGGGTGATCTCTTTGAATTGCTTGATGGACTCTTGGGTGTGGTGGTCTTTGATTCCTTATTTCTTGATAATCTTCCTTGTCTTGATCATCTTCATCTCCCCGTTGATCAATGTCCTCTTCTTGAGGTGGCTCATCCTCTTGATCTTCATCCTCATCATCTTGAGCCTGATCCTCATCTTGAGTTGGCGGAGTTGCTTGCATGGAAGATGATGGTTGATCTTGTGCTTGTGTGGGCTCCTTGGTTTCTTTTGGACACATGTCTCCAATGGACATGTTCCTTAGCACAACGCATGGAGCCTCTTCATCATCTAATTCATCAAGATCAACTTGCTCCACTTGGGAGCCATTAGTCTCATCAAACACAATGTCACAAGAAACTTCAACTAGTCCAGTGGATTTGTTGAAGACTCTATATGCCCTTGTGTTTGAGTCATAACCTAGTAAAAAGCCTTCTATAACTTTAGGAGCAAATTTAGAACTTCTACCTCTTTCAATAAGAATAAAGCATTTACTCCCAAATACTCTAAAATATGAAACATTGGTCTTTTTATCAGTGAGGAGTTCATATGATGTTTTTTGAGGATTCGGTGAAGGTAGAGCCAGTTGATGGAGTAGCAAGCGGTGTTAATTGCTTCCGCCCAAAACTGGTCTGGAGTCTTGTGTTCATCAAGCATGGTCCTTGCCATGTCCAGTAGAGTTCTATTCTTCCTCTCCACTACACCATTTTGTTGAGGTGTGTAGAGAGAAGAGAACTCATGCTTGATGCCCTCCTCCTCAAGGAATCCTTCAATTTGAGAGTTCTTGAACTCCGTCCCATTGTCGCTTCTTATCTTTTTTATCCTTAATCCGAACTCATTTTGAGCCTGTCTTAAGAATCTCTTTAGGGTCTCTTGGGTTTGAGATTTTTCCTACAAAAAGAATACCCAAGTGAAGCGAGAATAATCATCCACAATAACTAGACAGTACTTACTCCCGCCGATGCTTATGTAAGCGATCGGGCCAAATAGGTCCATGTGGAGTAGTTCAAGTGGCATGTCCATTGTCATGATGTTTTTGTGTGGATGATGGATTCCAACCTGCTTTCCTGCTTGGCATGCGCTACAAACCCTATCTTTCTCAAAATGAACATTTGTTAGTCCTAAAATGTGCTCTCCCTTTAGAAGCTTATGGAGATTCTTCATTCCAACATAGGCAAGTCGGCGATGCCAGAGCCAACCCATGTTAGTCTTAGCAATTAAGCAAGTGTCTAGTTCAGCTTGGTTATCATTAAAATCAACTAAGTATAGTTGACCAACTAGCACTCCCTTAAATGCTACTGAATCATCACTTCTTCTAAAGACAGTAACACCTACGTCAGTAAATAGACAGTTGTAGCCCATTTTGCATAATTGAGAAACAGAAAGCAAATTGTACTCTAAAGAATCTACGAGAAAAACATTGGAAATAGAATGGTCAGGGGATATAGCTATTTTACCCAAACCTTTGACCAAACCTTAATTTCCATCCCCGAATGTAATAGCTCTTTGGGGATCTTCATTTTTCTCATACGAGGAGAACATTATATTCTCTCCTAACATGTGGTTTGTGCACCCGCTATCGATTATCCAACTTGAACCACCGGATGCATAAACCTACAAAACAAGTTTAGGCCTTGTTCTTAGGTACCCAAACGGTTTTGGGTCCTTTCACATTAGAAACAAGTACCTTAGGTACCCAAACACAAGTCTTTGAACTCTTGTGTTTGCCCCCAACATATTTGGCAACTACTTTGCCTGATTTGCTAGTTAAAACATAGGAAGCATCAAAAGTCTTAAATGAAATATTATGCTCATTTGATGCAGTATGAGTTTTCTTTTTAGGCGTTTTAATATGAGTGGTATGCCTAGAGCTAGACGCCTCATTTTGTACATAAAAGCATGATGAGAAATAGAATGAGATTTCCTAGCATGAATCTTCCTAATCTTATGTTCGGGATATTTGTAGGATATAAAATGTAACCCTCACTATCCTGAACCATAGGAGCCTTGCCCTTAACAAAATTAGACAATTTCTTAGGGGCATTGAGCTTGACATTGGATTGGCTCCCTTGTTGGAACCCAATGCCATCCTTAATGCCATGGCGTCTCCCATTATAAAGCATGCTAGGAGCAAATTGAAACTTTTCATTTTCGAGCTCATGCTCGGCAATTTTAGCATTTAATGTAGCTATGTGATCATTTTGTTTTTTAATCATGGCATGGTGATCATCAATAGCTTCAACATTTATAGCTCTACATATACAAACAAAAACATGATCAACAGTAGATGTAGAGGTTTGCAAGCATTCAATTCTTCTATCTTAGCATTTAATTAAACATTCTCATCTCTAAGACAGGAAATTGAATCATTGCAAACATTCAATTTTTCAATCTTAGAAACTAAACTAGCATTCTCATTTCTAAGACTTGAAATCGAATGATGACAAATGCTAAGCTCCTTAGATAAGTTTTCGCATTTTCTACTTCCTAAGCATAAGTATTTTTCAACTTAACAAATTTTTTATTTTCTTTAACGAGCAAGTCCTCTTGGCATTCCAAGAGATCATCCTTCTCGTTAATGGTCTCAATTAATTCATTCAATTTTTTTCTTTTGTTCCATGCTAAGGTTGGCAAAGAGAGAAAGTAAATCATCTTCATTATCGCTAGAGCTACCCTCATCACTAGATGTTGTATATTTGGGGGGACTCTAGAGTGTACCTTCTTCTTGCCATCCTTAGCCATGAGACATTTGTGGCCGACGTTAGGGAAGAGGAGACCTTTGTTGACGGCGATGTTGGCGGCATCCTCATCGGAGGAGGAGTCGGTGGAGCTATCGTCGGAGTCCCATTCCCGACACATGTGCGCATCACCGGCCTTCTTCTTGTAGTATATCTTCTTCTCCTTCTTCCCTTTCTTGTCTTCGTCCCTGTCACTTTCACTAGAAATTGGGCATTTAGCAATAAAGTGACCGGACTTACCACATCGGTAACACACCCTTTTGGAGCGGGGCTTGTAGTCCTTCTCCTGCTTTGCTTGAGGATTTGGCGGCAGCTCTTGATGATGAGCGCCATTTCGTCGTTGTCGAGCTTGGAGGCGTCGATTGGAAGCCTACTTGATGTAGACTCCTTCTCTTCTTCCGTTGCTTTGAATGCAACGGGTTGCACCTCGGGTGTGGAGGTGGTGCCTTGCTCCAAGTTGACAATATGTTTGGAGTCTTTGATCATTAGTTCAAAGCTCACAAACTTGCCAATAACCTCCTCGGGAGACATTAGTATATATCTAGGATCCCCACGTATTAATTGAACTTGAGTAGGATTGCGAAATACGAGGGATCTAAGAATAACCTTGACCATCTCATGGTCATCCCATTTGGTGCTCCCGAGGTTGCGCACTTGGTTCACCATGGTCTTGAGCCTGTTGTACATGGCTTGCAGCTCTTCTCCTTTGTTGAGGACGAATCGACCGAGTTCTCCTTTGATCGTTTTGCGCTTAGTGATCTTGGTCACCTCGTCCCCTTCGTGCGTGGTTTTGAGGACATCCCAAATTTCTTTGGCGTTCTTTAACCCTTGCACCTTGTTATACTCCTCTCGACACAAGGAGGTGAGGAGTATAGACGTGGCTTGGGGTTAAAGTGCCTAATTTGAGCGGCCTCATCCGAGTCGTAGTCTTTGTCCCCCACCTTTGGTACCTGCGCTCCAAATTCAACGATGTCCCATATGCTTTTGTGGAGTGAGGTTAGATGATGCCTCATTTTATCACTCCACATACAATAATCCTCACCATCAAAATATGGTGGTTTTCCTAAGGGAATGCAAAGTAATGCAGCACGCTTTGAAATATGGGGATAGCGTAGGGGCATCTTACTATACTTCTTTCGCTCATGGCGCTTAGAAGTAGTGGACGACTCGGAGCTTGATGTGGAGGGTGACGAAGAGTCGGTCTCGTAGTAGACCACCTTCTTCATCTTCTTCTTCTTGTCACCTCTCCGATGCGACTTGATGGAGGAAGATGATCCCTCCTTGTGTTTGTTGTCGGACTCCCTTGAGAGAGTCCTCCCCGAGCTTGTGGCCTTTTCGCTGGTCATGATCTCCCTCTTGGCGTGTTCTCCAGACATCACTTCGAGTTGGTTAGACTCTTAATGAAGCACTGGCTCTGATACCAATTGAAAGTCACCTAGAGATGGGTGAATAGGCAAAACCTAAAATTTATAAACTTAAACACACACTAAGGTTGGGGGTTAGCGTTAGAATTAAATTCAAGTCCAAAAGAATATCTCTCTTGCTAGGAGTTGCTCAAGGATTACGGATGACGTATGGGAGCCAACTCAAATTCACACTAGCAAGGAAACGTTTGAGAGGGGAAAACAAATCAAACAAGAATCAAGATGAGTGAACACAATGATTTGTTTTACCGAGGTTCGGTTCCAAAGAACCTAGTCCCCGTTGAGGAGGTCACAAAGACCGAGTCTATTTCAACCCTTTCCCTCTCTCAAACGGTCACTTAGACCGAGTGGGCCTTTTCCTTAATCTCATGGGTCCTTAGACCCCACAAGGACCACCACACACTTAGGTGTCTCTTGCTTCGATTACAAGTCACTTGAGAAATAGAAGGAAAAAGAAAAAGGCCAAACCTAGCGACAGGAGCAACAAAGAACACAAGTGATCCTCTCACAAGCCCTAATGCACTAGAGTTGATTTTGGGGCTTTGAGTGGATTGATTGCTTTGATTGTGTCTTGGAGTGTTGGCCTTTTGCTCTTGCAATGAATGAAGAAATCTGTAATACCCAATTTGTAAGAGATCATATAAAAGGAGAAAAAATATTTCCTTTATGTATATGTGTATATTGTATCTACTTATCATCACATGTGAATATCATATTTAAAGACAAATAACTAATATAAAAGTTATACCACTAAAATATGCATCATGCTGGGTTTTTATTTTTTGTGCATTTTGTGATAATATAAAAATAAGGTAAAAATAAATATGAAAATACGCAAATTAGAATTTAAACCCTAAAGGAAATTCTAGAATCGAAACCAAAACGAGAAAAGATATAAAAAAATATATAAATATATCTCCAAAGTAGTACTGTTTATGGTGCAATATCATCTAGGGATAAATTGGCCACAAGTTTAAATTTAAACTAGAATTCAAACTTGAATTGGAAAGGGGAGAAAAGAAAGTGAAAAAATAAATAAAAAGAAAAAGACAAACCTAGCTTGGGTTGAATCTGCTCCTGGTGGCCCACCTAGCTCACTCCTGTGCAGCCCAGCCTTCACCGCGGCGCCAACAGGCAGGACCGCCTTGTCAGCCGCGCGACCCAAGCCCAGTTCCGCCTCACCCGTGCTCTGGTTGACACGCGGGCCCGGGAAACCAGCCACTTGACTGTAACACCCCAGGTGTTACCATGACCATGGTACATTTATGCACTAATGACTGTGATCACATGTGGAAGAGAAGAAGAGCATAAAACCTTGGAAACATGGGTTAACTAAGAGAAGTGAATGGCAAGGGTTTCAACCACACAAGTGGAACAATGGTCATTTGGAGCCAAGAAGACTAAACCCTAAAAAGGGCACCTTAGAGCACTAGACTTCCAAGCCAAGGATCAGTGGATAAGTTAACCAAATTGCCAAAGCATGATCTTAGTTCTTAAACAAATTTTAGTAGCTTTGTAACCCAACAAATGCAGGGAGGGAACATTGCAAAAAGACCCCTTGAAGACCCCAATTTCACCCCCTTAATGAGAGAGAGCACTAGGGCTCTCTAATTCTTTCTAAGTTAAATTTTGAACCTAATCTAAAGATCCACCGTGTTCACCTAGTAAGTGGCACCAAAACCACTTGGGTTGTATACCAAAAAGGTGTCATACCACCTAAGGCACCCACTGGAAAAGTTTGAAACTGAGCCCAAGACATTTGACAAGATTTGGCATGGTTTTTGTCGCAAAGTGGACTGAGGGACAAGTCAGATTTGGCGTCCGCAAATCTCTCTACCTAGGGCATATCTGCCATGGGAACTCACATACAAGAGACAGCCCTAGGTGCTAGGAGGAGGCCTGCGCCGGGTTTTTGCCAAGATTCGCACGCTTGCGATCTCGGCGAGCTGTTGAACAAGGGCAGAAGAACACTTCCACGTGTTCGACGTGCTCTGAGCACGCCAGAGCACGCCCGACCCCGCGCGCCTCGCGCCGCACCAAGCCATGCCCGTGTCTCCTGCTCACGCCCGCGCCTATAAAGCCCACCGAAGCTTCAACCGTACTCCCCCGCGTGCTCTCGACCTCACCGGAGCCAGAGATCACCGGTGTTTTCCCTGCAAACGGCGTGCCCGCGGCCACCCGATCCCCCGCCATCGTAGACCGGCCAGCAGAGCCTCTCCCAGTCGCGTCTGACCCTCGGAGTAGACCGTGCATGCCTCGGTGAAGCTCCCCGAGCAAGGAATCGGACTTTGCCTCACCGGAGAAGCCAGTCCACGGTCGCCGGACTTCACCCGATCGCCGGTGAACGTAGACCGGGTAAGTCTTTGCACCATTTTCCGATTCCCTGCGCGCATAGCCTCTACGTCATCTCGTGGAGCTCATCGTGTCGCTTAATTGAACTAGATCATCGTGGTTAGGCCGGAGCACCCGCCGCAGACGAGTTTACCCGCCTGCGCACGTGGTCCGGCCGATTCCGGCCACCACCGTCGTCGAGCCGTACCTCGTTGTGACCGCAAGAACCTCCCGGAGCCAACCCCGCCCCTCGCCGGACCTCCCTCGCCGCCGGTAAGCCGTGCCCCCCTTTTTACTCCCGCGGGTACTATTTACATAAGGGGAGGGACCTCGGGGGAGAAGAAGAAAAGGCCTGGGGGTTTTGTGCGCTATCAGTGACTCAGGGGAATAGTAGCGCAGGGGTATAACTGAAGGAAATGATTTAGAAAGAACCCAGGGTCTTCGATGCAAAGTAGTTTTCCAGGAAACCTTTTAAATATTCTGATTTAAATCCAAACATAACTTGAAAAATTCATAACTTCAGTTTGGTTTACCCAAATCGAGTCAAACCAATTTTGCCAGATCCTAAATAATGTAAACTACTTAGCAAAAATATAAAACCTCTAAGTGTTACAGAAAACTTTAAAGTTTTGATTTAAATGATTAACTGGTCAAAAGCTAAAAGAAATAAGGAAAAATAGCTACACTATTTGACTGGGGTTAAGAAAATTTAGAGAGGTACTTAATTTTTTCCTAACCTGTTTTAAAATAATAAACCCCTCTGTACACCCCATTAAGGTAGAGTTTGCCATTTAAATCACTTTTTGCTTAAAGTTGAAGAAAATATAAAAGGTGGTTTAAAATAAGAACCAGGGAACACCCACATTTTTGTTAGCTCCCTTATTCAGTGTAGTTCACTAGAAAAATTTATTATACCCTTGTTTAGTGCAAAAGAGAGGAGATACCTTTTAATTTAGAAAAACAAGGAAACCTTAGAAAAAACCTAGAAAAATAACCCTGAGGAGAAAACACCTCAAACCTTGGGATAACTAATGTTTTGTTATTATGAACATAGGAAAAATATGGAATCTATTGTTTGATATTTTTCAAATAACAAGTTAGTTATAAGCACCTTTTTGGCATAAAACTTTAGAAATTCACAACTAAATATCCAGTAGGCCTTTTTCTGTGATTTTTAACACAGAGGCCTAATATCACCTATGTATCTGGACAAAAATAAAAATTGGTACAGAAACCTCAATTAAATTACAGCTATAGTGTAAAATGCCCTTTTAAAACTTATTTTTGTTAATTTTGCACAAGTAGTATCTGAATCAATATCCACCTTAACATTATAGGACAGATTACAGTGACAACTAGTAACCCACTGTAATTTTTACAGAATTTTTGGAAAAAGTTAAATCACTGTTGTAGTTCAAACCCACACTAGAATTCATAAATAGAAAATGAAAAAGGGGAATTAATAGTGGAAATTAATGTTACCCTAACCCAACCAGCAAAACCCCTTAAATGCCTACTAAAACATCTAAGGGAAATCCAAGTTTCAATCCACTATGCTTATCCCTAGACAAAACCCAAACCTAAATTGATAAGCATAAACCACTAAGGGCCCCGTATAACCAGGAAACCCTAAGTTATTAACTAACTTAGTTTTTCTTAACTTAGCATAATGATTACTAAAATTCTGCATAATCATGGCATACATATTCTTATTCATTGTGTTCGATAGATTGCAACCTCGCTGACGGAGAGTACGTCCTCGTGCCGGAGCAAGGAGTTGCTCAGGAGGTAGCCCCGGATCCAGCACCAAAGCCTGCCCCAGAGGATCTGCCTGCCCCAGCTTTGGAAGGCAAGCCCCGGTTTATGCATAACCAGTTCTATATATTATTTTACTACACTTAATGATTGTAGGCTTGTATTGTGCACTTAAGTGTATGAGCTGTTTGAAACCCTAGTTGCATGATCTCAGGAATCCTTTTTGTGATGGATACTAGTATGCTAGGTCGAGTAGCTACTTTATTAGTTAGGGATCTTGGTAGAAGTCGAGTGATTTTTCTAGCACTCGCGTGACGTCAGGAATTGATTGTATCCATTTTGATATCGTAATGATGATAGTATGTGGACAACGGTCCATGGGGATGCGTTGTCTACGAGACGGAAATTGGAATAAGGATTAAGGTGTGGTACCGTGTGTCAAGCGTTTGAACGTACTAAACACATGCCGAGAAATATGGTAAATCGGTAAGCGTAGTACCTGATTGAACCTGGCAGTGGACTTTACCCCTCACGCGACCTGAGACGTGGTCTCCCATTCCGGTTATGGTGGTACAAGTGCGGTCACTGCACGACGGCAGTTGGGGTCCATGAGGCATTGTACGCTAAGGCTGTGAGCCCTGATCTGCGACGGGGAATCGATGGGGACGGTTGATGTGTGTGGGGACGGAGTGCCTCGCCACGTCGTGTGTTTAGGTTTACCTTGCAAGGATAAAAACTCGATTCAAATCGTCTACTTCTCGCAGCTAATGAGACTACTTGATCCATGCTGCTACATTGAGTAACAAGTGGAAATGAGATGACTCGGCAAAAGTGGTTGATTGCTAAATGTTTGATACCATGTATGATTAGATAGGTATACATTTAGTCTTAAGAGAGTCACACTAAAACTTGACAAAGCTAAAACTTGGTTTATAAACTCAGCTAGTGCTTTTGGCAACCAAACCCCTCAGCCAAAAAGCTGCATGTCTAGAGGTAGAGGAGTAGACTCCTCACACCGGGTAAGTCTAGCTGAGTATTAGTATACTCAGTCTTGCTTGTGGCATAATTTTACAGGTTCTCTGGAGGACATGGTTGCTGGAGTGACTTGGCCGTCCATCTTGCCACCGGGTTGGACAGTCGAGTGGGACCCTACCTCGGCTGAGGAGGAGCATGAGGAGTGATGGGATAGGCTTCCCCATCTCTCTGTTTACTTATCGTTAGTTTTATTCCGCTGCATTTCGAACAATGATGACTACTTTTGCTAAAACTCCGATGATGATGTAATAAGTTTAATACTCCTTAATGTATGGTTTTATGCTTTATTGTATTTGCTCTGTGACTCACCATCGAGTGAGACTGTGGTACTTGATCCTGTCAGTGGCCTCGTCGGACTAGATCCGAGGGATTGATGGGTTATTCCCATTTAAGTGTGGTCTAGCCTCTAAGGCGGGACTTAGGCACTTAAGTTGGAATAATTCGGGCAGTTCCGCCACAGCTGGTATCGGAGCTCGTACCACCACAGAGGAATCAATAAACTATAAATACCATCCTTTTTCAAAGTAAAACTGGTTAGAAACAAATGTTGGATAGATCGTCAAGGCGATAAGGATAGACCTAGGACGTGAAGCCTTAGGATGATAGAGGGGTAGCTAGGTGGCTAATTAAGTAAGCCCTACATGCTCCTATAAGGGATGGGAGTTCCTTCCTATTCCCTCTAAGTTGATGTAAGGTCGTTTAGGACGAGCATGCATGCATTCTTAATTAAACTATTTAATAATCGGGTAAGAACTTAAATATACAATGATGACAAATTTAGTACCCCAGTACCATTGTCGTAGTTATAGAGAGGCTGAGTTGCGATCCCTTTTCATTTTATAATTCTTTTTCTTTTACTTACGCTTGACCGTACACAAATGACTTCTCATGGATCCTCGGATTAAGGGAATGCACAGTCCCACACTGACGGGCTTGCACGAGAGGGTTTCCCCCGTATCTTGTGGGAGGTACTTCAGGGAGCTGGTTACACGACGCCTCCCCAGTACGCGGTGCAGCTGTTCGAGAAGCACCAAGTGCCCCGCTGTAGGGTGAGGATGACCTTGGAGCCTCATCCCCTACAGCCAGGCTGGCGTTCGCTGGACTCTGAGTCTTTTGGAGACAGGGCTGAGGATACTATGGAGGAAATTGTTGTTCACGGACTGACCACCTTTTGCGGATTCCACCCCTTGGAGCTGTCCACTCACCCCATTGGCTTGTTCGCCGTGGAGAAGGAGGACGACCCAATGTGGAAGGACCGAGTGGAGCATTCCAAGGATATCTGGGCTATCTATCCAGGTCAGACTGCTCACTTGACGGTGCGGTGCATGAATGCCCTGTATCGTCTGCATGTGATGCGTGGAGAGGCAATGTCCCATCTAATGGCATTGTTGGAGGCAACCAAGATTACTTTGGATAATAGAGAGGAACTTGTGGTAGACTTGTCCACTGAGATGGTGGAAAAAGACCTACAAGTGGAACAATTGTCCAATAAGATCCAAGAGCTTGAGGAGTTAGTGGGAACCAGGGAGAACACCATCGAGGTTCTCGAGGATCAGTTGATCAACACCCAGCAGCAGCTTGCAGAGGCTAACTAGCACCTAGATATGCATCACCAGGAGATCCAGGACATGGAGGCCAACGAGGATGTCGATATCGAGGGAGGAGAGGAGCCTGCCTCCAGCTTGGACACTGCTGGCTCAGGGAGACCACCTTCCCCCGAGTCAAGCGTTGCCTCGTTTGCCCACTAGGTCGCAGGGATAGAGTTAGAAGTCGGTGACGGTAGAACTCCTCGAAGCTAGCTTAGCTTTTGCACCCTTGGGGTACTAGGCTAGATAGAGTTGAGTCTTTTGAGTTACAGATGTAATCATGACAAACTCTTTTGGAAGTATGGATGATGAATGATGCCAGTTTTAATTTAAGAAGAAAAGTTTATGCCATGTGGAATCTGTTATAATTATGCAAGAATATATTGGTTTTACCCTATTGACTCTTTCGCCACGATTGAACCTTGAACCTCAGAAATGTGATGTTGAGAATGTACATGATTTTTCAGATGGCAGGAAGAGCGCGTCGTGGACAAAATGAGCGCATTCCTCCACCACCGCCACCACCTCCTACTCTGCAAGAGCTGATGGCTCAGCAGAACGAGATTCTGCGACAGTTGGCGCAGCATCAGCCGCCACCTCAGCATTATGGTGGTGGTGATCATCAGCGTCACCCCGCAGCGGCCACTTATCAAGAGTTCCTCAGTACTCAGCCACCGTTATTCACCAGGGCCGAGGACCCACTTGATGCGGATGTATGGCTGAGGGTAGTGGAATCCAAATTCCCGCTACTCCATGGAGTTTGTTCAGAAGTGACTAAGGTCAGGTTCGCCACCCAGCAGCTTCGTGAACCCGCGCGAACATGGTGGGACCACTTTCTTGCTATGCAGCCAGTTGACCATGAGGTGGAATGGAGAGAGTTTAAGGCAGCTTTCAGGGGCAGCATATACCAGCGGGCATTATGGACCGCAAGCTCAATGAGTTTCTGGCACTCACTCAGGGAAACCAGACAGTGTTACAGTATGCTCAGGCCTTCAATGACCTGTGCCAGTATGCCGGATATCATGCAGACACCGATGAGAAGAAGTGGGACAGGTTCAGGAGGGGGCTCAACACTAAGCTCCGTGACCATCTCAACACAGTCAGGGCCAACAGCTACAATGAGATAGTCAACATGGCCATTTCTCAGGAGGACTGTATCACAGCTCGTCAGGCAGAAAAGAAGAGGAAGACCCCTGTGGCAGGACCTTCAGCTCAGCCACAACGCTTCAGGATCGTATCTGACACTCAGAGAAGAGGACCTCAGCAGCAGCAAGGACGTTGGGTGATCCGACCACAGCAGCAGCAGTAGGCACCCAACCGCACCCAGTTTCCAGTGCAGAGGAACAATCAGCCACAGCAGCAGCAGTACCGCCAGGCCAATGACAACAAGTGTTTCACTTGTGGTAACACCGGACATTATGCCAAGAATTGCCCCAGAAACCAGCAGTAGCAGGGACAGAATGCCAACCAGAACCAAGGCAAGAGGCAGAAGGTGCAAGTGAGGCAAGGCAGACTGAACTTCACCACCATGGCTGACAATCCAGAGGGAGCACCCGTCATGACTGGTATCTTTTCAGTTTTGAATTATCCTGCTATTATTCTTTTTGATTCTAGTGCATCACATAGTTTTATCAGTGCCAAATTTAGTGCCAAGTGCCCATTACATTTTCACCACACTAATGGGGGTATTACAATTTCAACACCAGGAGGCAGGGTTGCCACCTATCAAATCAACAGACATGTGCCTATAAGGTTTGGTAGTCTGATAATTAAAACCACCCTCCTCATATTGGGTTTGGATAGCATGGATATCATATTGGGAACTGACTGGTTAACAAGACACCAGGCAGTAATTGATATTGCAGCTAGGGCCATTGAGGTGCACTCGCCGACTTGTGGCAAAACCACGTTATATTTGCCCGATCAGGGTTGTACCCGCTCCTGTGCTTTCACTATGATAGAGTCCCCGGTTGAGAGAATCCCTGTGGTCTGTGACTACCCAGATGTTTTTCTGGATGAATTGCCAGGGATGCCACCCGATAGAGACATAGAGTTCGCGATTGAATTGCAGCCTGGGACTGCTCCTATATCCAAGAGACCCTATAGGATGCCTCCAGCAGAATTGGCAGAATTGAAAAAGCAACTGCAAGAGTTGTAGGACAAGGGGGTCATTCGCCCAAGTACTTCACCTTGGTGATGCCTGGCCTTATTTGTGAAGAAAAAGGATGAGAGTTTGAGAATGTGTGTTGATTACCGCTCTCTCAATGTAGTGACCATCAAGAACAAATACCCACTGCCCCGCATTGATGTTTTGTTTGATCAGTTGGTGGGAGCCAAAGTGTTCTCCAAGATAGACCTTCGCTCGGGCTACCATCAAATCAAGATCTGTGTCAGTGATATTCCGAAGACGGCTTTCTCTACCAGATATGGGCTCTATGAGTTTTTGGTGATGTCTTTTGGGCTGACCAATGCCCCGGCTTATTTCATGTACCTGATGAACTCAGTATTCATGCCAGAGCTGGACAAATTCGTGATGGTTTTCATTAATGATATTCTAGTCTATTCCAAGAATGAGGACGAGCATATGAGCATCTACACATCGTGCTTCAGCGACTGCACGATCATCGTCTTTATGCTAAGTTGTCTAAGTGTGATTTTTGGCTAAGGGAAATTAAATTCTTGGGTCACACAATTTCTCAGGATGGGATATCAGTTGATCCTGAGAAGGTACAAGAAGTAATGGATTGGAAACCTCCTACCACAGTGAGACAGATTTGGAGTTTTCTGGGATTGGCAGGGTATTATCGACGATTTATTCTAGATTTCTCCAGAATTGCCAAGCCAATGACTGAACTGTTGAAGAAAGGAGTCAAATATGATTGGAGCCAGAAGTGTGAGGATGCCTTTCATACACTAAGGCAACACTTGACAACAGCACCAGTGCTAGCTCAACCTGACAACACCAAGCCCTTTGAAGTTTATTGCGATGCTTCCGGTACGAGATCGGGATGTGTATTAATGCAGGACAACCGAGTCATTGCTTATGCCTCCTGAGCACTCAGACCCCATGAGCAGAACTACCCCACACATGATCTAGAGTTAGCAGCTGTGGTTCATGCTCTCAAGATATGGAGACATTACTTGATGAGAGCTCACTGTAACATTTACACTGATCATAAGAGTCTCAAATATATCTTCACCCAGGCTGATCTTAATATGAGGCAAAGAAGATGGTTAGAGCTAATCAAGGACTGTGATTTGGAGGTGCATTACCACCCTAGTAAAGCCAATGTTGTGGCAGATGCTTTAAGCAGGAAGGCCCAGTGCAATTGTATGAATATGGATGCAAAAATCACCACCCTATGTGATGAGTTGTGCAAGCTGAAAATAGAAGTCGTTTCCTCCGGTGCCTTGAGTTATATCTCAGTGGAGCCCACTTTACAAGAACAGATAGTCATGGCACAGATGGGTGACAAGGGTGTTCAGGTTATCAAGGAAATGGTCGAACAGAAAGCAGAAAGATACAAATGCTTCCGTCAGGACAGCAAAGGAATTCTATGGTTTGGAGACCGACTGGTTGTCCCCAAGAACCCTGAGCTCAGATAGAAAATATTGGATGAAGCTCACCTTTCAAAATTCTCCATGCACCCCGGCAGTAACAAGATGTATCATGATCTCAGATCCTTATACTGGTGGACCAGAATGAAGAGGGAAATTGCTAAGTATATCTCTGAATGTGACACCTGCCAGAGAATCAAGGCTAGTCATTTGAAGGTAGCAGGCCCTTTGCAACCCCTTCCCATACCATCTTGGAAATGGGAGGACATTTGCATGGATTTTATCGTGGGATTGCTCAATACCTCCCGGCACCATGATTCCATTTGGGTCATTGTGGACAGATTGACCAAGACAGCTCATTTCTTGCCGGTACACACCACCCACAGGACGGAGAAGTATGCAGAAATCTACATTGATCAGATAGTTCGCTTGCATGGAATACCAAGACTATAGTATCGGACAGAGGAGCACCATTCGTGGCACGATTTTGGGAGCAATTACAGGAATCACTTGGGACCCATGTAATAAGAAGCTCAGCATACCATCCTCAAACAGATGGCCAGACAGAAAGGGTAAATCAGATTTTGGAATACATGTTGAGGGCATGTGTGCTACACTATGGAAAGGATTGGGACAACTGTCTTTCTTTGGCAGAATTCTTCTATAATAACAGTTACCAGTCCAGTTTGAAGATGGCACCTTTTGAAGCCTTGTATGGAAGAAGGTGTAGGACCCCGCTGAATTGGTCTCAAGCAGGAGAGAGGGAAATATTTGGACCAGACTTGGTACTTGAAGCAGAGGAAAAGGTCAGAGTTATTAAGAATAACCTAGAAGCTGCCCAGGCCAGGCAAAAGAGCTATCATGACAAGAGAAGGAAGCCTCTACAGTTTGAAGTGGGAGATCATGTTTATCTTAAAGTGTCACCCACCAAAGGTGTCCAGAGATTTGGAATCAAGGGCAAGTTATCTCCTCGCTACATTGGACCCTATGAGATCAAGGAAACTTGTGGACCTGTAGCATATCAATTGAAGTTGCCACCCCACATGTCAGCAGTTCATGATGTGTTCCATGTATCTCAGCTACGGAAATGTGTCCGCTTACCCACTGAAGTACTACCTGAACCAGAAATTGAGATAGAACCAGACTTGTCTTATCAAGTGCACCCTGTCAAGGTATTGGATCAGAAGGAGAGATCAACGCGGGCAAGGTCGATCAGAATGTATAAGGTTCAGTGGAGTCACCATTCAGTAGAAGAAGCTACATGGGAGACTGAGGATTTTCTACGCTCTCGCTTCCCCGACTTTCTGCCCAAAGGAGTCGGTACGTAATCCAAAACCCCACCCCCACCTACCCTTTGAATTCAAATATAAGAAAAACTTAGATGTTAAAGGTAGTGTAAGCTTTGAAAATGACTCAAAAAGGACTTCCTTCTGAAGTCGCAAAGAGAATGACATTCGAAGAGCAGTTAACTAGAGAAACTTGGATAAAGGATGAAACCACACACCAGCACACCTTCATGGCACCCCTCCAAAGGACTATACCTAAAATCTCGGGACGAGATTCCTTTAAGGGCGGAGGGCTGTAACACCCCAGGTGTTACCATGACCATGGTACATTTATGCACTAATGACTGTGATCACATGTGGAAGAGAAGAAGAGCATAAAACCTTGGAAACATGGGTTAACTAAGAGAAGTGAATTGCAAGGGTTTCAACCACACAAGTGGAACAATGGTCATTTGGAGCCAAGAAGACTAAACCATAAAAAGGGCACCTAAGAGCACTAGACTTCCAAGCCAGGGATCAGTGGATAAGTTAACCAAATTGCCAAAGCATGATCTTAGTTCTTAAACAAATTTTAGTAGCTTTGTAACCCAACAAATGCAGGGAGGGAACATTGCAAAAAGACCCCTTGAAGACCCCAATTTCACCCCCTTAAGGAGAGAGAGCACTAGGGCTCTCTAATTCTTTCTAAGTTAAATTTTGAACCTAATCTAAAGATCCACCGTGTTCACCTAGTAAGTGGCACCAAAACCACTTGGGTTGTATACCAAAAAGGTGTCATACCACCGAAGGCACCCACTGGAAAAGTTTGAAACTGAGCCCAAGACGTTTGACAAGATTTGGCATGGTTTTTGTCGCGAAGTGGACAGAGGGACAAGCCAGATTTAGCGTCCGCAAATCTCCCTACCTAGGGCATATCTGCCATGGGAACTCACAAATAAGAGATAGCCCTAGGTGCTAGGAGGAGGCATGCGCCGGATTTTTGCCAAGATTCGCACGCTTGCGATCACGGCGAGCTGTTGAACAAGGGCAGAAGAACACTTTCACGTGTTCGACGCGCTCGGAGCGCGCCAGAGCACGCCCAGCGCCCGACCCCGCGCGCCCCGCGCCGCGCCAAGCTGTGCCCGTGTCTCCTGCTCGCGCCCACGCCTATAAAGCTCACCGAAGCTTCAACCGTACTCCCCTGCGTGCTCTCGACCACACTGGAGCCAGAGATCACCGGCGTTCCTGCAAACGGTGTGCCCACGGCCACCCGATCCCCCGCCACCGTAGACCGGCCAGCAGAGCCTCTCCCAGCCGCGTCCGACCCTCAGAGTAGACCGTGCATGCCTCGGTGAAGCTCCCGGAGCAAGGAATCGGACTTTGCCTCGCCAGAGAAGCCAGTCCACGGTCGCCGGACTTCACCCGATCGCCGGTGAACGTAGACCGGGTAAGTCTCTGACCATTTTCCGATTCCCTGCGCGCATAGCCTCTATGTCATCCCGTGGAGCTCATCGTGCCGTTTAATTGAACTAGATCGTCGTGGTTAGGCCGTAGCACTCGCCGCCGCCGAGTTTACCCGCCTGCGCACGTGGTCCGGCCGATTCCGGCCACCACCGCCGTCGAGCCGTATCTCGCTGTGACCGCAAGAACCTCCCGGAGCCAACCCCACCCCTCGCCAGACCTCCCTCGCCGCCGGTAAGCCGCGCCCCCCTTTTTACTCCCGCGGGTACTATTTACATAAGGGGAGGGACCTCGGGGGAGAAGAAGAAAAGGCCAGGGGGTTTTGTGCGCTGTCAGTGACTCAGGGAAATAGTAGCGCAGGGGTATAACTGAAGGAAATGATTTAGAAAGAATCCAGGGTCTTCGACGCAAAGTAGTTTTCCAGGAAACCTTTTAAATATTCTGATTTAAATCCAAACATAACTTGAAAAATTCATAACTTCAGTTTGGTTTACCCAAATCGAGTTAAACTAATTTTGCCAGATCCTAAATAATGTAAACTACTTAGCAAAAATATAAAACCCCTAAGTGTTACAGAAAACTTTAAAGTTTTGATTTAAATGATTAACTGGTCAAAGGCTAAAAGAAATAAGGAAAAATAGCTACACTATTTGACTGGGGTTAAGAAAATTTAGAGAGGTACTTAATCTTTTCCTAACCTGTTTTAAAATAATAAACCTCTCTGTACACCCCATTAAGGTAGAGTTTGCCATTTAAATCACTTTTTGCTTAAAGTTGAAGAAAATATAAAAGGTGGTTTAAAATAAGAACCAGGGAACACCCACATTTTTGTTAGCTCTCTTATTCAGTGTAGTTCACTAGAAAAAATTATTATACCCTTGTTTATGCAAAAGAGAGGAGATACCTTTTAATTTAGAAAAACAAGGAAACATTAGAAAACCCTAGAAAAATAACCCTGAGGAGAAAACACCCCAAACCTTGGGATAACTGATGTTTTGTTATTATGAACATAGGAAAAATATGGAATCTGTTGTTTGATATTTTTCAAATAACAAGTTAGTTATAAGCACCTTTTTGGCATAAAACTTTAGAAATTCACAACTAAATATCCAGTAGGCCTTTTTCTGTGATTTTTAACACAGAGGTCTAATATCACCTACGTATCTGGACAAAAATAAAAATTGGTACAGAAACCTCAATTAAATCACAGCTATAGTGTAAAATGCCCTTTTAAAACTTATCTTGTTAATTTTGCACAAGTAGTATCTGAATCAATATCCACCTCAAATGTATAGGACAGATTACAGTGACAACTAGTAACCCACTGTAATTTTTACAGAATTTTTGGAAAAAGTTAAATCACTGTTGTAGTTCAAACCCACACTAGAATTCATAAATAGAAAATTAAAACGGGGAATTAATAGTGGAAATTAATGTTACCCTAACCCAACCAGCAAAACCCCTTAAATGCGTACTAAAACATCTAAGGGAAATCCAAGTTTCAATCCACTATGCTTATCCCTAGACAAAACCCAAACCTAAATTGATAAGCATAAACCACTAAGGGCCCCGTATAACCAGGAAACCCTAAGTTATTAACTAACTTAGTTTTTCTCAACTTAGCATAACGATTACTAAAATTCTGCATAATCATGGCATACATATTCTTATTCATTGCATTCGATAGAATGCAACCTCGCTGACGGAGAGTACGTCCTCGTGCCAGAGCAAGGAGTTGCTCAGGAGGTAGCCCCGGATCCAGCACCAGAGCCTGCCCCAGAGGATCTGCCTGCCCCAGCTTTGGAAGGCAAGCACCGGTTTATGCATAACCAGTTCTATATATTATTTTACTACACTTAATGATTGTAGGCTTGTATTGTGCACTTAAGTGTAGGAGTTGTTTGAAACCCTAGTTGCATGATCTCAGGAATCCTTTTTGTGATGGATACTAGTATGCTAGGTCGAGTAGCTGCTTTATTAATTAGGGATCTCGATAGAAGTCGAGTGATTTTTCTAGCACTCGCGCGAGGTCAGGAATTGATTGTATCCATTTTGATATCGTAATGATGATAGTCTGTGGACAACGGTCCATGGGGATGCGTTGTCTACGAGACGGAAATTGGAATAAGGATTAAGGTGTGGTACCGTGTGTCAAGCATTTGAACGTACTAAACACATGCCGAGAAATATGGTAAATCGGTAAGCCTAGTACCTGATTGAACCTGGCAGTGGACTTCACCCCTCACGCGACCTGAGACGCGGTCTCCCATTCCGATTATGGTGGGTACAAGTGCGGTCACTGCACGACGGCAGTCGGGGTCAGTGAGGCATTGTACGCCAAGGCGGTGAGCCCTGATCTACTCACAGGGAATCGATGGGGACGGTTGATGTGTGTGGGGACGGAGTGCCTCGCCACGTCGTGTGTTTAGGTTTACCTTGCAAAGATAAAAACTCCATTCGAATCGTCTGCTTCTCGCAGCTAATGAGACTGCTTGATCCATGCTGCTACATTGAGTAACAAGTGGAAATGAGATGACTCGGCAAAAGTGGTTGATTGCTAAATGTTTGATACCATGTATGATTAGATAGGTATACATTTAGTCTTAAGTGAGTCACACTAAAACTTGACAAAGCTAAAACTTGATTTATAAACTCAGCTAGTGCTTTTGGCAACCAAACCCCTCAGCTAAAAAGCTGCATATCTAGAGGTAGAGGAGTAGACTCCTCACACCGGGTAAGTCTAGCTGAGTATTAGTATACTCAGCCTTGCCTGTGGCATAATTTTACATGTTCTCTGGAGGACATGGTTGCTGGAGTGACTTGGCCGTCCATCTTGCCACCGGGTTGGACAGTCGAGTGGGACCCTACCTCGGCTGAGGAGGAGCATGAGGAGTGATGGGATAGGCTTCCCCATCTCTCTGTTTATTTATCGTTAGTTTTATTCCGCTGCATTTCGAACAATGATGACTATTTTTGCTAAAACTCCGATGATGATGTAATAAGTTTAATACTCCTTAATGTATGGTTTTATGCTTTATTGTATTTGCTCTGTGACTCACCATCGAGTGAGACTGTGGTACTTGATCCTGTCAGTGGCCTCGTCGGACTAGATCCGAGGGATTGACGGGTTATTCCCATTTAAGTGTGGTCTAGCCTCTAAGGCAGGACTTAGGCACTTAAGTTGGAATAATTCGGGCAGTTCCGCCACATTGACGCGAGCGCCGAGAGGCCCACTCTGTCACTCCCGCGTGGGACCCCTGGTCAGCGCGAATTCCACCTCCACGCGTCCATGGTGCTGACCGAAACTACCGACGCGGAATTCCGGGCAGCCAGGTCGATTCTTGCAGGCCCACCTCGCCGTCGTGGCAATAAAAAGGGTCGTCGCACTTGTTCCCTTCTGTTTCGACCAACTCTTTGCGCACCGAGAGAGAGAGAGAAACGGAGAAGAGTAGTCCACCGTAGGTAAAGACCCCGGCCATGCGTGAATTGGGCCTCTATGCGTGACCGTTGGTAGCGCTGGGAGCTGGCGCTAGTGCGTGTGGGGATCCTTTACCACGGGCGAGACCAAATCGCACCAATTGCTCGCCGGAGGCAAGCATTATCACGGATCCGCACTCCACCGCGGGCCGGTCACCATCGCGTTCCACCCTCGGTAAGATGACTATACGTAGTTCCGCCTTCACATCTATTACGTGTTGCACCTGTCGGATCAGGATTTGGAGCCGAGATTCCCCATGTAAGACATCACCGGCAATGGCCGCCGTCGCCGCTGCGGGCCGAGTAGCGTCGTCGCGTCGGGGAAAAAGGGATACGGGCCGTTGATCCATGCACTAACGACCGTGATTAGTTCGCATATAACGATTTGGCTCAGGGGGTTTGGGAGCGTCGGATCACGATCGTGTGGGCGGAGTGCAATCGCATGGTTTTGAATCCGGAACCGTAGATTCGTGATCCGAGGGGCACGTTCGGATCTCAGGTATTTAAATCTCGATCGTCAATCTGCCTATCTACGGTCGATGAGGGCATACCGGTTCGCTGGGTAGCGGATCCAATTTGGGCCGTAGATTTCTAATCCAACAGCCAAGGGCGCTGCGTACCCCTTCGTGGGTATGTTTTACAAAAGAAACCTTATGATTTTAGGAAATAGAACACGTCGTCCATCCACGCGTTAGGACTATGTTTGTGGAGTTTTTGCGAGCAAGCCCCTGACTTTTCTGGAATTCGAGGCCCAGTCCAGAGAAGGTTAGAAATAGAGAAATTGAATTATAAATTGATTTTTAATATATAAATAAGTGCTAGAACTTGTATAAATCATAGAAAATTCATATGAACTTCAAATTGATCCATTCCAATTTCTAAAATTTTGTAAAATTATTGTTTATCACTTAGAGTCTCTGTTTTGACATGAAAACTGTAAGAAAATTAATTTTCCACTTAATCGTATTTCAAGCACATAAAACCTTTGGAAATTCATAATTTAAAATCTATAACTCCAAAATTAATGATTCATGTTCCTAGGATTTTATTTTAATGTGTAGATTTTTATTGTGTATTTTATTTACATGTTTGGTGTGATGTTAATTTTTGCTATACTATGTATGTATTGTGTTGATGCGAGTAGACGAGCAAGCTACTGTGGATCCTGAGGTTCAGCAGATAGAAGTTGCTGAGCAGGAGTTCATTGAAGGCAAGTTGTGCCCTTGATCACTTATTTTTACCCAACCATGTTCTTATTATTCATAATGATCTGCATAGGTTAATTTTGATGGGATCCAATAGGTTACCCCAGTTTTGGTTATCTTTATACCTTGTTTTACCACTGAAATATTTTTGGGTAGTACTTGTTATTGCTTTATGTGGATTTGGGTATGGAGATACATTATTCATGATTACACTTTTATTTTCTATTTATTATTATTGTTCATGTTAAGATCATTATGTTAATGGGAACATGGAACCACCACCCGGGAAAACAGTGCTACCACAAGGGTAGTATGAGATGCCCTTGACTGATTAATTAGGAAAGCTAGTGGATGACTACCTTAACCGAAAGGGGCAAGGGCAGTAGGGGAGTGGTCAGTGTAGGGATGTCCTTGGGTTGATTTTGCTGTGATGGCGGTCAGGCAAGGGATTGCTGCACTGGAGCTTCCTATAAACTGTAGCGGGTTTTCTGAAGCTAGTAGAACTTTGTAAAGGCCTCGTAGGGTTACCCTGCCTCGCCTCCTCGGTAGAGGTGTATGGGATTGGTCGTCTCTTGGCAGATGGGTAACATGACTTGTGGGTAAAGATGTGCAACCTTTGTAGAGTGTAAAACTGGTATACTAGTCGTGCTCACGGTCATGAGCAGCTCGGACCCTCACATGATTAATCTATAGAATTAAAACTCAATTTGTCATTTGCATCGCATTGGGATTATTTTCTTATTACTTTTACTTATTATTACTAAGTTTTGGTATTTACTTATACTTAGTAACTGCTAATAAAATTTTGTCCAACTTATAAAAGCAATGCTCAGCTGCAACTTTTATTTTGTTGATCAGCCTTACACTTCACATGAACTCCCACCTTTGGCGAGTTCATGCACATTATTCCCCACAACTTGTTGAGCTATGATCGTATATGAGCTCACTCTTGTTGTCTCACCCCCCCCCTCCATAGGAGAAGAACAGGTGGTCGAAGAGGAGCCGCCTAGCACTGAGGCTTTCAACTTAATCTAGGAGGCGTCTCCCAGTCAGCTTTGTGGCGCCAGGGAATAATATATAGTTCGCTTTATTTTATCATTTATTGTTGTAAGACTTCCGCTATGTAATAAGTACATTTATAATATTTATGACATTTATCTCTATGCACTCTATTATTATATGTGTTGTCTTCTCTGGCGCATATATGAGATGCACCTGGCTTTGTTCCTTAAATCCGGGTGTGACAGAAGTGGTATGAGAGGAAATGTTGACTGTAGGACGAAACCTAGATAGAAATGGACAAAACCCTTACCTACTTACCTTACTCTGATTCTCTTTATACTTATCTTGATCCTGTCTCACCTTCTATTGTTCTACTCTGATCATTCTTATCTTTTCTACTCTAAGACAAGATGGATTTCACACCTTGGAATCCTACATTTATGACCTTTTTAAGAGATAGGAGACCAAAGACAAAAATTAAAATTATTTTCTCCATTAAAAATGTTGGTTGATTGTTCTGATGATCAATGTCTGATTTGATTCTTTGATTGATTGAAATAGTATAGACGGGCATCTTAGCATGTACCACCATAAGGTAATGAATTAGCTTTAGTAGGTAACACATTTAGCTAATAAATCCCCCAAAGTAACATGCTTCGTAATTACTGCCTTGTCTACAATCCTTTCTTTCTTACCATATGTTTCTAACTCAGATGGTCAATACCAGGAAGGGTGGTGGAATTGATCTACCTCCAAATCGACACACTTGGAGGATATTCAGACAACCATAGCAACAACTTGAGATGGATCCTCTACATCCTCCATCAGCCGGTGCTGGTCCCGCAGTTACTACCCAGATGCGGATAATGCAGCAAATGGCAGATACCATGGCGGACATGCATGCACAGATGCGACAGGAACACCAAGAGATGCGCCAGGAGAGAGAGGATATATGCTAGGAGATGCGCAAGGAGCGAGAGTAGATACGCCAGGTTCTTTATGCTTCTGGTCGTCTGACTGGTCCTGCTGCTGACTGGTGGGATTCTTATGTTGTTGCCCATGATACTGCTGACACTATTAATTGGGCGGAATTCACAACTCAGTTCAAAAACTACCACATTCCTGCTGGATTGATGAAGATCAAGAAGAAGGAGTTTCTATCATTGAATCAAGGCAACATGTCTGTCAGCGAGTACCGTGACAAATTCATCCAGCTGTCAAGATATGCTCCTTATGAGGTGGCAGATGATGAAAGGAAGCAAGAGCACTTTACAGAAGGACTTATTGGGCCCCTACAGTATGCTCTGGTTGCTCACACATTTCCATCATTCCAGAGATTGCTGGATAAGGCTCTTGCTATTGAACATAAGTGTGTTCAACTGGGTGACTTGAAGAGGAAGGCCATTACCCAGGGGCAAGGTAGCAGCAGTGTTCGTCCTTGCTACGTTCCGCCATAGGGTACACCGACTCGTTCAGGAGGAGGACCACGCCTAGCTCAGTACACTCCATAGGGGTCTCCACGGACACCTCCCACTCGTTAGGCTGCCCCTACTGGCACCCCGACGAGGCCTACAGGACAGAAGACTAGCCCTATATGCTTCAAGTGCAGTCAGGTTGGGCACTATGCTAATGCTTGTCCGGTGGGGAATTCTGGTACACCAGCTCAGAACAAGCAACAGACTCCTAGCAAGGGATATTCTATTGCCAGGGTTAATCAAGTCAGCGCAGATGCTACTCCTGATGGTGCTGACATCGCACTTGGTATGTTTTATATTAATGCAATTCCTGCAACCATATTATTTGATTCTGGTGCTACACATTCATTTATGTCTGCTCGATATGCCCACACAAATGAAATACCACTGCAAAATATGAAAACACCAATGATAGTAATTACACCTAAAGGGCCTGTTGAGGCAAATCATATGACACAGATTGACATTAACAATTATGGGAAGAGAATTCTGGGCTACCGCTATAATATTAGAGGCAAGCAGTATAGATCTGATCCTTGGTATGTCATGGTTAAGAAAGGCAAAGGTCAGTATACAATGTGGTAGGGGTACTGTAGAACTCACCAGCCCTAAAGGAGAAAGATTTCAAGTTGAAATTGCAGTAACCACCTCTTCTAGACGTGTGATGTTCTTTATAGCTGAGGAGTTTGTTGGTGACAACATCCGTGTGGTTAAGGATTTTCCAGATGTCTTTCCATTGGAGTTACCAGGGATGCCACCGGAGTGGGAAGTTGAGTTTGTCATTGATCTCTTACTTGGAACTGCTCCTATTTCTAAACACCCCTACCAAATGTCCGTAGAAGAGTTACAAGAACTTAAGAAGCAATTAACAGAGTTGCAGGAGGCAGGGTACATTCGTCCGAGTTCCTCACCTTGGGGAGCACTGGTACTGTTTGTACAGAAGAAGGATGGTTCGCAACGTACGTGTGTGGATTATAGATTACTTAATGATGTTACCATTAAGAACAAGTACATGTTACCTCGTATTGATGACTTATTTGATCAGATAAGAGGTGCTAGGGTGTTCTCTAAGATCGACCTCAGGTCGGGCTACCATCAAATGAAGATTAGGTCATTTGATATTTCCAAGACGGCTTTTTCTACCCGATATGGTCTATATGAATTCACAGTCATGTCATTTGGCTTAACCAATGCACCAACTTATTTTATGAACCTAATGAATAAGGTGTTCATGGAGTATCTCGGTAAATTCGTCGTAGTATTCATTGACGACATTCTTATTTATTCTAAGAATGATAGTGAGCATGAGGAGCATTTGCGGATGGTGCTACAGAAGTTGCGGGATAATCAGCTTTATGCCAAATTTACCAAGTGTGATTTCTGGCTTGATGAAGTACATTTTCTCGAGCATATCATCTACAAAGGAGGAATTGTTGTGGATCCGGCTAAAGTAACAGCGATAAATGATTGGAAGATACCCAGTACAGTCTCGGAGATCCGGGGTTTCTTGGGACTCGCAGGTTATTACCGGCGATTCATTGAAGGGTTCTCCAAGATTGCTAAGCATATGACCTCATTGTTGGAGAATGGCAAGGAGTTTAAGTGGACTAAGGAGTGCCAAGAGAGCTTCAACCAATTGAGATCTAAGTTGATGGCTGCTCCAGTACTGATTATGCCAGATCTATAGAAGAACTTTGATATATATTGTGATGCAAGTCGCCAAGGCCTGGGATGTGTGCTTATGCAAGAAGGACACATCATTGCCTATGCGTCTCGTCAGTTGCGGAAACATGAGTTGAACTACCCAAGTCATGACTTCAAACTGGCAGTCGTTGTGCATGCTCTCAAGATCTGGAGACACTATATTATGGGAACCAAGTGTCAAATCTACACTGATCACAAGTGCTTAAAATACATTTTCACTCAGAAGGATCTTAACCATAGGCAACACCGATGGTTGGAGCTCATCAAGGATTATGACCTGGAAATTCACTATCATCCGGTCAAAGCGAATCTAGTTACGGATGCTTTGAGTCGGAAGGGGCAGGTCCATGCAGCTATTGTCACCCAGTTACCCGATGAGTTAGCAGAAGGTTTTGAGAGGATCAATCTGGGAATAGTTGCTCATACTGAAGGAATTACCATCAAAGTGGAACCTACCTTAGAGCAAGAAATACGAAAAGGTCAGATCGGTGTTGCCAAAATTCAGGAGATCAAGGATCTGATAACAAAAGGTAGAGGCCCAAATTTCACGGAGGATGAGCAAGGCACGATATGGTTCAAGAATCAGATTTGTGTTCTTGATATCGATAGTCTTCGTGAAACCATATTGAAGGAGGCACATGACTCAGTTTATTCTATTCACCCTGGTAGTACTAAGATGTACCAGGACCTGAAGCAGAAGTATTGGTAGTATGGATTAAAGAAGGATGTTGCTTCACATGTTGCACTATGTGATGTTTGCCAAAGGGTGAAAGCGGAACATCAAAGACCTGCTGGCTTACTGCACCCGCTTAAGATACCTGAGTGGAAATGGGAAGAGATTGGCATGTACTTCATTGTGGGACTACCCCGCACATCTTCTGGGTATGACTCTATATGGGTGATTGTGGACAGGCTAACTAAGGTAGCCCACTTTATTCCAGTGAAGACCACGTATTTAGGAGCCAAGATAGCAGAGTTGTACATGGCACATATTGTTTGCTTACATGGGGTGCCGAAGAAGATTGTGTCAGATCGGGGATCACAGTTTACTTCTCGGTACTGGAAGAAGTTGCACGAGTCCTTGGATACAAGATTGAATTTTAGTTCGACCTACCATCCTCAAACTGATGGGCAGACCGAGAGAACCAACCAAGTACTAGAGGATATGTTAAGAGCTTGTGCTCTTAAGCATGGTGGCAGTTGGGATAAGAGTTTTCCCTATGCGCAGTTCTCCTACAATAATAGCTACCAGGCCAGTTTGAAGATGTCCCCGTTTGAGGCTTTGTATGGCAGAAAGTGCAGGACTCCACTGTATTGGGATCAAACTGGTGAAAGGCAGTTCTTTGGACCTAAAATTATACAAAAGGCAGAGGAACAAGTCCATCAAATAAGAGAGAATTTGAGAACTGCACAGTCAAGGCAGAAAAGCTATGCTGATACCCGGAGAAGACTGCTAGAGTTTAAGGAGGGTGATCATGTCTATTTGAAGGTGTCGCCACTTTGGGGGTATGCGGAGATTTAAAGTCAAAGGAAAGTTGTCCCCTCGCTTTATTGGACCTTCTTGATCTTAAAGCGAGTGGGGGAGGTTGAATATCAACTAGAATTACCTGATCATCTTGCAGATGTACATGATGTCTTTCATGTGTCACAACTGAAAAAGTGTCTCTAGGTACCTGAAGAGCAGCTACCAATCGAGGACCTTAGTGTTCAAGATGATCTGACTTATGCTGAGTATCCCATCAAGATTCTTGATACACTGACTCGGGTTACAAGAAATAAGGTGATAAAGATGTGCAAAGTACAATGGATTCACCATGGAGAAGATGAAGCAACATGGGAAAGAGAAGAAGAGCTTCGCATAGATTTTCCCCATCTTTTCCCTAGACCTTCTTAAATCTCGAGGACGAGATTCTTTTTAAGGCTGGTAGGATTTGTAATACCCAATTTGTAAGAGATCATATAAAAGGAGAAAAATTATTTCCTTTATGTATATGTGTATATTGTATTTACTTATCATCACATGTGAATATCATATTTAAAGACGAATAACTAATATAAAAGTTATACCACTAAAATATGCATCATGCTGGGTTTTTATTTTTTATGCATTTTGTGATAATATAAAAATAAGGTAAAAATAAATATGAAAATACCCAAATTAGAATTTAAACCCTAAAGGAAATTCTAGAATTGAAACCAAAACGAGAAAAGATATAATATATATATATAAATATATCTCCAAAGTAGTACTGTTTATGGCGCAATATCATCTGGGGATAAATTGGCCACAAGTTTAAATTTAAACTAGAATTCAAACTTGAATTGGAAAGGGGAGAAAAGAAAGTGAAAAAATAAATAAAAAGAAAAAGACAAACCTAGCTTGGGCCGAATCTGCTCCTGCCGGCCCACCTAGCTCACTCCTACGCAGCCCAGCCTTCACCGCGGCGCCGACAGGCGGGACCTCCTTGTCAACCGCGCGACCCAAGCCCAGTTCCTCCTCGCTCGTGCTCTGGTTGACACGCGGGCCTAGGAAACCAGCCGCTTGACGCGAGCGTCGCGCGGCCCACTCTGTCACTCCCGCGTGGGACCCGCTGGTCAGCGCGAACTCCACCTCCGCGCGTCCATGGCGCTGACCATAACTACCGATGCAGAATTCTAGGCAGCCAGGCCGAATCTTGCGGGCCCACCTCACCGTCGTGGCAATAAAAAGGGTCGTCGCGCTCGTTCCCTTCTGTTTCAACCAAAGCCTTGTGTCGTCCCCTACCTCTGTGTGCACTGAGAGAGAGAAACGGAGAAGAGTACTCCGCCGTACGTAAAGACCTCGGCCAAGCGCGGATTGGGCCTCTGTGCGTGACTGTTGGTAGTACTGGGAGCTGGCGCTAGTGCATGTCGGGATCCTTCACCGCGGGCGAGACCAAATCGGCGCCAATTGCTCGCCGGAGGTAAGCATTGTCGTGGATCCGCACTCTAGTGCGGGCCGGTCACCATCGCGTGCCACCCCCGGTAAGATGACTATACCTAGTTCTGCCTTCACATCTATTACGTGTTGCACCTGTCGGATCAGGATTTGGAGCTGGGATTCCCCGTGTAAGACATCACCGGCAATGGCCACCGTCGTCGCCGCGGGCCGAGTAGCGTCGTCGCGTCGTGGAAGAAGGGATACAGGCCGTTGATCCATGCACTAACGACCACGATTAGTTCGCATATAATGATTTGGCTCAGGGGGTTTGGGAGCGTCAGATCACGATCGTGCGGGCGGAGTGCAATCGCATGGTTTTGAATCCGGAACCGCAGATTTGTGATCCAAGGGGCACGTCCGGATCTCAAGTATTTAAATCTCGATCGTCGATCTTCCTGTCTACGATCGATGAGGGCGTACCGGTTCACTGGGTAGCGGATCCAATCTGGGTCGTAGATTTCTAATCCAACAGCCAAGGGCGTTGCATATGTAACACCCCTGGTGTTACTGTCACTAAAACTTGAGCATAACATCATGAACATTAGCATAGCATGTGCTTGTTACACTTAGAGTGCATTTACTAGGCAAAAATTTCAAACAAGTTGTATTGATGTGACTTGTTATGGGTGAAACCCTAGGGTAGGGTACTTAACCCTAAACTAGGCTTATGAGTAATAATAAAGCCCAAGCAGGAGAAAACTTCAAAACTCATGTGAAATGATCATAAGATATCATACATAATGGACTTGGGTAGCACCAAAACCCTAAAGTGTTGAAAACTCTTAAAAGACCCCTGAAAACCCTGAACTGAAACCCTAGGGGGTTATGTGTAAATTTTGCACACTTTTGGACCCAAGTGAAAAAACCAAGGTATTAGGGCACCTCAAATCATATGATTCACACATTTGAGGATTTCCAAGTCAAAAGATGAGATTTGGGCTTATTTGCAAAAAAAGCCACTCTATACCTCTCATATGCCTAAGTCCAAAACCAGTGAACAGGCCAGACTTTGGAGCTTTGTATTTTTAAAAATACAAGGAATTTGCCTAAGGTCAACACATGAAACTTGTAGAGCTATAATAGGAGTGAAACTTTGCATAAATAACTAAGCTTTGATCACATACAAAGTTTGGAGAAAAATAAGCTCAAAGTTGTGTTGTCAGTCACTCTAATGACTGAATTTAGGTCACCAGTGACATTGGCCAGACTTTTGAGTCGAATTGGAGTAGGATCTAGTGCTCGATTGAGTATAGTTGCTATAGTCGATTTGTAGTTGGTTGGTTGAGCTACAACTTTGTTAAAGGTGGATTAGTAAGTGTTAATATAAAAATTTGAGAACTAGGCTCTGTAAAGTGGTCTGTCAGGTTGACTGAATGAGAATCCAATGGTACAGTGTACTAGAAATATCCCAGGTTCAGAGAACCTCGCCGCCGGTGAGCCTTGCGCCCGGATTCGTGCCAGACGCTGTGATTCATGCCCAGCGCAAGTGGATAACGGAGAGGAGTAAAAATCTTGGCGCTCGGATTAGCTCGAGCTCGCTCACCGTTGTGCCCGTCGTACCCACTTAGACCGCGGCTGCTCGGGATCATCCTCGCCGGCGTTAGCCACTCAACGATCATGTGCCATGTGCCTTGGTGTCTTACCACGTCGCAATAGCTTGTATTACACACATCCGGTGATCGCCGTTAGGCTCGCCACGGTGAAAGCCACCAATCTCTAGCGACAGTGCTCTCCTCACTCTCCGATCGCCACCGCGCCATCTCAAATTCACGGTCCACCGCTTGGGGATCCTATAAATTGAGCATGTCGTCAATTCTGCAAGGTAGTCAAGCACCTAATCCATCAACTCGTGCCTCAAATCATCCACCAGAGCTCGCCAATTTGAGATTTCCCCCAAATCAGTCCAAAACACCGTGCGAAGTGACCTCGCAGGGGCCAGTGTGTTTCAGGTCTGATCCTGTCCTCTGCTCTCTTATTTCAGTACCCTTATGTGCCCCTGATACTTCTCGACCCAACCGATTAGGCTAGAACCCATTAGATCGCCAGGAACGCTCCATGTTGTCCAGTGATCGCGCTGTCACTGTGGGCAGTGTGATTTATAGCTCAAATCTTGCAATTAAGTGAGGGAAATGGTCGTTTAGGGTTGAATTTAGTGTCCAGCAAAGGGGAGGGCTAGCCGTTGCTTATTCTGGCCAGTACAAGCTCGCCGGAGCTCGGCCTGGCGCCGTTCGCCGTCAAGGACCACGGGTTGTGAAGAGAAAGAAGAGGGAGGGCCTATCTGCAAGTGTCAGTGAGACACGTGAATAGTGCCAAGGACTGTTGTCTCGATTTTTGAATCGGTAGGAACCTTTTTGCAAAACCAACTGTGCGGGCGCGCGCAGGGGCATTTTGCCTATCGTGGGCTGTCTTGGACTGAATTCAGCCGAGTACTGTTGGTCTTTTTCCTTTTTCTTTTTCTACTGGACTTAGGAAATTCCTAGAAAATTGTAGAAAAATTCTAAAAATATAAGACCAATTTTGTTGGACTCCTGAATTTCTATAGTATTTAATAAAAATTGTTTTAAGATTTTTAGTACCAACAAGTAATTATTTAGCAATTAAAAAGGCTTAAGCCTATACCTCTGGAATTTTAGAAATTAACTAATAACCCCAAAAATCCCTAAACTTTTTGGATAATCTTAAAATGATATTTAGAAACCTTGGGTAAAGTTTGGCATGATTTGGACAATGTTTGGTACCTAAACCCCAAACCCTGAACTTCTAAGTAGTGTCTGCCCTATGAACTAAAATACTGACTCCACAAACCCTAGTTTTCTGGCGTACCGTGAAAGAAAATTGTATTCAAAACCTAATATGATGAACCTTTATTATTTTTTCATTTTCATAAGCATTACATGAGCATTCATTGTTATATATATGATTAATATAGAGAACGAAGAAGAAGTAGAGGTTGAAGAAGGAAAGGCTACACCACCACCTGAAGACCCACCTGCCGAGAACTGCTTTTATTTTGATATTTGTGGAGCAGAGCCCGACTCTCCTATAACACAAGGCAAGCCCCGGTGCATTTGCCACCTCCTTGCTATTTTAAAATCTTTCTCACTTGCTTGATGCATTAGGTGATAGGAGTTGTGTGCTAAACAAATTGATGCATTTCCTTCCTTGGAAGTTTGATTATCTTTCCTAGATCACCGGTTTTATGAAAAGATTTTTCTGATGCTTAGTCTTGCTCTAGAAAACAAAATGTTTTGTTTTGACAAAATATGATGCTTCAAGTGGGATGGAATGTTTTTAAAAATAAAACTAGATGGTGGATCCATCATGGCCATGATGGGTTCAACATCGGAAAAGATGTACCTCTGTCAGGTACCAAACTTTAGGTTGAAATGATAAAGCTGAGACCGGGCGGGTGACTTGCACGAGAAGAGAGTCTCGGTGTAGTGTCTCCGTCTGAGTCAATTAAGGACCTTGTCGATGTAGGCTTACTGACCAAGGACCCTTTAACTGGTCATATGCCTCATCATGGGTAAGCTTTGCCTCGGGCAGACTAATACCAGAATAAGATAACACGTAATGAGAGTGGAGAGATGGCGAGAGTAGCGTGTACCCTCTGTGGCAAGAGGCTGGACGGTGGTGTATCTGTGCTCTCGGTTGGCGTGAACCTGATCTAGTCTTAAGAACCCCGGTGGTGAGTTTACATATGCAAGGGTTAAGTGCTACATATGTCGTGTGATTGGAGATCCTCGGCTGAGTATTAATCGACTCGGATCATCATTACTTCTCGGACATGAACACTTGGTCACTAACTTACACGTAGCAATCCAGTGAACAAGAAGGGTTAATAAAAGGATGGCTAGCATAGGCCAAGTGCTTGAACTAGGGTAGAAAGAACTCTAGATACAAGTAACTTTACTTAACATGACAAGTAAAACTGGATTTTTAAGGATCCACTATTAGTAAGCATTTCTACAAACAGAGTCTTGATTCTTGTTCAAATCCTTACCTTGACTCCCTCAAGCCAGCATATCCTTGAGAGTCTTTTATTTTGATGGGTAAGACTTGCGAAAGTACACTTCATACTCAGGGTTTTCGAACCCATGTTGTTGTAGGTGAGGAAGCAGCAAACTTTTGTTGCTTTTGTTCTAAGGTGGTGCCAAAAGAAGAAACTCAAGAATGAAGCTTCGAGAGGAAGTGTCCTCCTTTCAAAACTTTTTACTGTTAAGCGGGAGGGGTTTTTGCCTCCCGGGTTTGTTATAATATTACTATTGCACTCCTATATATTACTGGTATGTAATAACAAAACTCTTCTTTATTTTAATGTAAATTAAGTTACGGTAATTGCTTCCGCCTATTCGTTCCTCCGATGTGTTGTAATATCTGCGTGACGGGTCAAACGCTCCTGGGAAAGGTAAGGAACTCAGATACCGAACTTTTCAAGTGATCAGGTGCATCTACGGGGTTGTTCGAGGTCCGTTGGATAAGGACAACTTTAGGTGGGCCTAGTAACTTGGTAGGTTCCGTCACAGCTGGTATCGGAGCGAAGCCCATCTCTTCAGATATTATGAGACATTTCAAAAAGAATTTTCAAAGACTTATCTAAAGAAAATTTATTTCCTTCTTATCTTACTACTTTCTGAAGTACTCATCTTATAAGACCAGGTAGCAGAGTGCAATGTATAGGAGGTTGTGAATCAACGAAAGTTGATTCTGTAATTATGCATGCATCATGTTTAAAAACTATACTAATAAAGTTTTTCCCCTTATGGAGATATGCCGCCACGCACTAGGAAAACTGCGTGTAAGTCCACAAGACCTATTGGCGTACCTCGGCATCACCTGGCTCCAAGACATGAGGAGAGCAGCAGCGGCAGTAACGACCCTATCGGAGACCTAGAAGCCCAACTGGAGCAGTTGCGGACGGAGCTATGTCACCGGAACAGGGTGTGGGTAGAAGATGGTCAGCGTATAAATGAGTTAAGGGCTGACGTCAGACATCTGCAAGATGAGCTTGCTGAACGGGATTTGGCAATCGATTGGGCTGTCAATTCACGTTCAATTGCTTGGGACCGGGAAGCCAAAGCTCGAGCCCGTGTGGAGGAGCTTAGCACGGCCGTTGACAACTTCCAGGTGTATTGCAATACATTACATGAGGATGTTCATGAACTGTATTTGCGACTGCACCCAGACGTACCTGCCGACCCTGTTGGAATGGGAGTCGGGCCCTCTGGAACAGCAGGTGAAGCACTTGGATAATGAAGTCATGTTGGAATAGCAGGTCACCCTGTTGGAATTGGATCTTTTCAAGCCCCCTCTTTCTATGAACATGGCTGACAAACGGTCCCCTACAACAGACGGTGAAGCAACTAAAGACGATAAATACTAGAGTAGTATAGTGTAGATATAATACTAATGTAAAATAGATAATGAAGTCATGTTGTACATCTGAGTCTGTATCATTACATCTTGGTAATGTAAAATGATGGTTTATGTCAGCATGTTATATTTTTCCCAAATATTTCCTTGCTTCAAATGCCATCGAGGACTCGTGCACATGACAATGCTGGTACTTTCCGTGGTCGGGAAGACACGCCCAATCCACCGCCGGTACCGCCCATGTTGGCCGAGGCTATCGCTGCCTTGGTCAATGCAACCGCCGACAACACCCGCTTTCTGCGTGAAATGGCGGGAAATCAATTTCAGCAACAAGGCGAAAGGGCTTATCCGCAGGGACCCCGTGAAACTTCGTGCCTAGATTTCTCGGAAACTCGTCCCCCACTTTTCATCAAAGCCGAAGACCCTCTCGAAGCCGACGAATGGGTACGAGTCATTGAATAAAAATTTGGACTCATCCGCTACACTGAGACCCAGAAGTCGTTGTTCGTGGCTCAACAGCTAAGGGGCCCTGCCAGTACTTGGTGGGGAAATTATGTGGCCATTCAGCCTGCCGGACATCAGGTCACATGGGACGAATTTAAATTGGTGTTTCGTGAGCTCTATATTCCAGAAGGAGTGTTGCACATGAAACAAAGGGAATTCATGCGACTCAAACAAGGAGGAGATACTATCATGCAGTATCTCAACAAATTCAATCATTTGTTGAGATTCTGTAGTAGAAGGGTTAATAAAAGGATGGCTAGCATAGGCCAAGTACTTGAACTAGGGTACAAAGAACTCTAGATGCAGGTAACTTTACTTAACATGACAAGTAAAACTGGATTTGTAAGCATTTCTGCAAATAGAGTCTTGATTCTTGTTCAAAGCCTTACCTTGACTCCCTCAAGCCAGCATATCCTTGAGAGTCTTTTATTTTGACGGGTAAGACTTGCGAAAGTAAACTTCGTAATCAGGGTTTTCGAACCCATGTTGTTGTAGGTGAGGAAGCAGCAAACTTTTGTTGCTTTTGTTCTAAGGTGGTGCCAAAAGAAGAAACTCAAGAATGAAGCTTCGGGGGGAAGTGTCCTCCTTTCAAAACTTTTTAATGTTAAGCAGGAGGGGGTTTTGCCTCCCGGGTTTGTAATAATATTACTTCTACACTCCTATATATTACTGGTCTGTAATAACAACACTCTTCTTTTTTTTAATGTAAATTAAGTTACTGTAATTGCTTCCGCCTATTCGTTCCTCCGATGTGTTGTGATATCTGCGTGACGGGTGAAACGCTCTTGGGAAAGGTAAGGAACTCAGATACCGAACTTGTCAAGTGATCAGGTGCATCTACGGGGTTGTCCGAGGTCCGTTGGACAAGGACAACTGTAGGTGGGCCTAATGACTTGGAAGGTTCCGTCACAGCTGGTATCGGAGCAAAGCCCATCTCTTCAGATATTATGAGACATTTCAAAAAGAATTTTCGAAGACTTATCTAAAGAAAATTTCTTTCCTTCTTATCTTACTACTTTCTGAAGTACTCATCTTATAAGACCAGGTAGCAGAGTGCAATGTATAAGAGGTTGTGAATCAACGAAAGTTGATTCTGTAATTGTGCATGCATCATGTTTAAAAACTATACTAATAAAGTTTTTCCCCTTATAGAGATATGCCGCCATGCATGAGGAAAACTATGCGTAAGTCCACATGATCTATTGGCGTACCTCGGCATCAGCTGGCTCCAAGACATGAGGAGAGCAGCAGTGGCAGTAACGACCCTATCGGAGACATAGAAGCCCAAGTGGAGCAGTTGCGGACGGAGCTACGTCACCGGAACGGGGTGTGGGTAGAAGATGGTCAGAGTATAAATGAGTTAAGGGCTGACGTCAGACATCTACAAGATGAGCTTGCTGAACGGGGTTTGGCAATCGACTGGGCTGTCAATTCACGTTCAATTGCTTGGGACCGGGAAGCCAAAGCTCGAGTCCGTGTGGAGGAGCTTAGCACGGCCGTTGACAACTTGCAGGTGTATTGCAATACATTACATGAGGAAGTTCATGAACTATATTCGTGACTGCACCCAGACGTACCTGCTGACCCTGTTGGAATGGGAGCCGGACCCTCTGGAACAGCAGGTGAAGCACTTGGTGAGGAATTGGATCTTTTCAAGCCCCCTCCTTCTATGAACCTGGCTGACGAACGGTCCCCTACAACAGACAGTGAAGCAACTAAAGACGATAAATACTAGAGTAGTATAGTGTAGATATAATACTAATGTAAAATAGGTAATGAAGTCATGTTGTACATCTGAGTCTGTATCATTACATCTTGGTAATGTAAAATGATGGTTTATGTCAGCATGTTATATTTTTCCCAAATATTTCCTTGCTTCAGATGCCATCGAGGACTCGTGCACATGACAGTGCCGGTACTTCCCGTGGTCGGGAAGACACGCCCAATCCACCGCCTGTACCACCCACGTTGGCCGAGGCTATCGCTACCTTGGTCAATGTGACCGCCGACAACACCCGCTTTCAGCGTGAAATGGCGAGAAATCAATTTCAGCAACAAGGTGGAAGGGCTTATCCGCAGGGACCCCGTGAAACTTCGTACCTGGATTTCTCGGAAACCCGTCCCCCACTTTTCATCAAAGCCGAAGACCCTCTCGAAGTCGACGAATGGGTACGGGTCATTGAACAGAAATTTGGACTCATCCGCTGCACTGAGACCCAGAAGCCGTTGTTCGCGGGTCAACAGCTAAGGGGCCCTACCAGTACTTGGGGGGAAATTATGTGGCCATTCAGTCTGCCAGACATCAGGTCACATGGGACGAATTTAAATTGGCGTTTCGTGAGCACTATATTCCAAAAGGAGTGATGCACATGAAACAGGAGGAATTCATGCGACTCAAACAAGGAGGAGATACTGTCATGCAGTATCTCAACAAATTCAATCATTTGTCCCAGTATGCAATTGATCAGGTAAATACTGACCTAAAAAGAAGATTTGCTTTATGAGAGGCCTCAATGACTGGCTTCAAAGAAAGATGGCCACTTGCCTTGATCTCTCCTACAACAGAGCTGTTAGCACAGCGCTGGCAGTAGAAGCTAAGCATATAGGCCCAGGAAAATTGAAGCGAATTGGAGGTGACAGGTCCAGTCAGGGGCCTGAAAAGCGACAAAGGTTGGTAATCCGACCTTTCAATCAAAACCGTTCTTCACCTCGTCCACCCTCCTACCCTTTCAAACAGCCTGTCTTCATCTGCCCTGCCACTGCCCCCACTTCAACTAGTCAGCCGAGTGCCCCTGGTGCTCGTTTCCCCGCCCTCCCTAGCTCATCAACTGGTTGCTTCAATTGTGGGAAGTCTGGACATTTTATCAAAGACTGTCCATATCCGAGGCAGAACAAATCCAACAACCAGCAGAACTCAGGGAGTTCAAATCTAGGCAAGGGAAACACGATGAATAATTCAGCGGGCAAGAATACAAAGAAGACTGGGCGAATATACTACACACAAGTGGCCACTACACCGGAGGGAGAGCCGGTTATGATGGGTACGTTTCTTGTGGCCAATCACCCAGCAGTCATTCTCTTTGATTCTGGTGCTTCACATACATTAATAAGCAAGAAATTTGTGGATAAATATTGCATTCCTTGCATCGAATCAATAGAAGGGTTTATTATTCATTCGCTTGGGGGACAAATATTCACTAAAGAAGTGGCTTTCCATGTGCCTGTAACATTGACTGAATGGGACTTTCCCACCAATATGATTGTTCTGAAAGGCCAAGATATAGATGTAATTCTACGCATGAATTGGTTAGCCCAGCACAAAGCTATCCTCAACACTGATCTGAGAACCATCAGGTTGAGCTATGGCCATGAAGAGGTTCTCTTATCCATCCTTGTAGCTATTCCAGCTAAACCAATTGGCAAAGTCTATGAAGCTATCATCCCTGAAATCCAAGATATTCTGGTAGTATGTGAGTTTCCAGACGTCTTTCCTGAAGATCTGCCTGGATTACCTCCCGAAAAAGATGTAGAGTTTGTGATTGAATTGAAGCCCGGTACGGCTCCAATTTCTAGAAGGTCGTATCGAATGCCTCCTAATGAGTTGGCAGAGCTCAAGACTCAATTACAAGATCTACTGGAGAAAAGGGATTCATCCGGCCTAGTTCGTCACCTTGGGGATGTCTTGCAATCTTTGTCAAGAAGAAGGATCAAACGCTTCGAATGTGCGTGGACTATAGACCACTTAATGAGGTCACAATCAAGAATAAGTACCCTCTTCCCAGATTGATATCTTGTTTGATTAGCTTACCGGAGCTCGGGTATTTTCCAAAATTGACCTCAGGTCGGGCTATCATCAGATCTGTATCCGACCCGAAGATATACCCAAGACCGCGTTTACTACGTGGTATGGATTATTCAAATATTTGGTTATGTCTTTCGTATTAACGAATGCTCCTGCCCACTTCACATATCTAATGAACTCGGTATTTATGCCTGAGTTGGATAAATTTGTGGTGGTCTCCATTGGTGATATCTTGATATATTCCAAGAATGAAGAGGAGCATGCTTGGCATCTCCGGATCGTGCTAACGCGCTTAAGGGAACATCAACTATATGCTAAATTCAGCAAGTGCACGTTTTGGCTGGAGGAAATCCAATTTCTGGGACACGTATTGTCTGCCAAGGGGATTGCGGTTGATCCCAGCAAGGTCAAGGATATTCTAGAGTGGAAACCACCAACCACTATACATCAAGTTCGAAGTTTCCTTGGACTGGCTGGTTATTACCGCTGATTTATCCCGAATTTCTCTAAGCTTGTGAAGCCAATCACGAGTCTATTGAAGAATGATACGATGTTTAACAGGTACTCAAGATGCAACGAAGCCTTCGAGCAGCTGAAGGTGTTATTGACCACTGCTCCGGTATTAGCTCAACCGGACATTGAAAAGCCTTTTGATGTGTATTGTGATGCATCAGGCAGTGGCCTCAAATGTGTTTTAATGCAAGAGGGCCGAGTTATAGCATATGTCTCAAGGCAGTTGCGCCGGCATGAGGAACATTATCCAACTCATGACTTAGAATTAGCGGTTGTGGTTCATGCCCTTAAAATATGGCGTCATTATCTGCTGGGAAATATCTGTCATATATACACGGATCATAAAAGCTTGAAGTACATTTTTACCCAGTCAGAATTAAATATGAGGCAGAGGAGATGGCTTGAGCTAATTAAGGATTATGAATTGGAAATTCACTATCACCCAGGCAAGGCCAACGTGGTGGCAGATGCACTAAGTCGTAAGGCTTTCTGCCATTGTCTTACAGTGACAACTTCTGACATCACATTATGCCAAGAAATGGAGAAATTAAACCTGGGAATGATTCAGCATGGAACCTTAAATCGATTGTGGCTTGAGTCAGTTCTTCTGCAAAAGATTATTGATGCGCAAAGAAGTGATAAGGGTATGAAACACATTCATGAGAAAATAAAGGCCGGTAAAGCAAACTGTTTCCGAAAAGATGATCAAGGCATTGTATGGTTTAATAACCACATAGTTGTGCCCAAGAATGATGATGTCTGCTAACAAATTTTAGATGAAGCACATCTTAGCCGATATCCATTCATCCGGGAAGCACTAAGATGTATCATGATTTAAAGCAACATTATTGGTGGACAAAGATGAAGATTGAAATTGCACGCTATGTGGCGAAGTGTGACACCTGTAGACGTGTCAAAGCCATACACATGAAAACTGCTGGTCCATTGCAATCCTTACCTACCCCGACATGGAAATGGGAGGAAATTAGCGTGGACTTCATTGTGGGATTACCCGGGACAGCAAAAGGGTTTGATTCTATTTGGGTTATAGTTGATCGACTTACCAAGATAACCCATTTTCTGCCCGTCAAGACAGATTATCCAGTTGTTGTCTATGCTCAGTTATATATTGCCCGTATTCTTAGTCTGATGGAGTTCCAAAGACCATAGTGTTGGATCGTGGGCCGCAATTTGTAGCCAAGTTTTGGGAAGCACTGCATAAGTCTCTGGGTACCAAGTTGCTTCACAGTTCGGCCTATCATCCCCAAACAAGTGGGCAGACTGAGAGAGTGAACCAAATACTTGAAGGCATGTTACAGGTGTGTGTTCTTGAATTTTCGCAGAAATGGGAAGACTGTTTACCATTTGCAGAATTCTCATATAACAATAGTTATCAAGAAAGTATCAAGATGGCACCCTTTGAAGCTTTATATAGACGACGGTGCTGCACTCCATTAAATTGGTCTAAACCAGGAGAAAGGTGGTTTTTTAGGCCTGATATGGTTAAAGAGATGGAGGAAAAAGTTCAACGAATTATACATAATTTGAAAGAAGCACAAGATCGATAAAAAAATTATGCAGAAAAACGACGCAAACCCTTATACTTTTAAGTCGGAGATCATGTGTATCTGAAAGTATCACCAATGAAGGGCGTAACTCGTTTTGGTGTAAAAGGAAAGCTTGCACCTTGATACATTGGTCCATTTCTCATTCTTGAACAATGTGGACCAGTGGTGTACCGACTCCAACTACTCGAAACATTGTCTGTAGTGCACAATGTGTTCCATGTGTCCCAATTGAAGAATTGTCTTCGGGTTCCAGATCGAACCATTGAAGTTACGGATGTTACCCTGGAACCAGACTTAACATATTCAGAACATCCTATTCGAATCCTTGATCAAAAGGACAGGGTTACCCGAAGAAGAATTCTCAAATTTATAAGATACAATGGAACCAACACATGGAAGATGAAGCTACATGGGAAACCCAAGACTTTTTAGAAAAGAATTTCCTAGGCTTTTTAGCTTCATATAAATTGTGAGATATGTACAATTGTTGTAAAAAGGAATAGACTCCATACCACCCCCTGCCTTATACAAGAAATAAGGAAATAAAAATGTAACGTGTTTCCTTTTCCATTACTTGCCCTAGGACTTTTAAATCTCGGGACGAGATTCTTTTATGGGGGGAAGGATGTAACACCCCTGTTGTTACTGTCACTAAAACTTAAGCATAACATCATGAACATTAGCATATCATGTGCTTGTTACACTTAGAGTGCATTTACTAGGCAAAAAATTCAAACAAGTTGTATTGATGTGACTTGTTAAGGGTGAAACCCTAGGGTAGGGTACTTAACCCTAAACTAGGCTTATGAGTAATAATAAAGCCCAAGCATGAGAAAACTTCAAAACTCATGTGAAATGATCATAAGATATCATACATAATGGACTTGGGTAGCACCAAAACCCTAAAGTGTTGAAAACTCTAAAAAGACCCCTAAAAACCCTGAACTGAAACCCTAGGGGGTTATGTGTAAACTTTGCACACTTTTGGAACCAAGTGCAAAAACCAAGGTATTAGGGCACCTCAAATCATATGGTTCACACATTTGAGGATTTCCAAGTCAAAAGATGAGATTTGGGCTTATTTGCAAAAAAGCCACTATATACCTCTCATATGCCTAAGTCCAAAACCAGTGAACAGGCCAGACTTTTGAGTCGAATTGGAGTAGGATCTAGTGCTCGATAGAGGATAGTTGCTATAGTCGATTTGTAGCTGGTTGGTTGAGCTACAACTTTGTTAAAGGTGGATTAGTAAGTGTTCATACAAAAATTTGAGAACTAGGCTCTGTAAAGTGGTCTGTCAGGTTGACTGAATGAGAATCCAATGGTACAGTGTACTGGAAATATCCTAGGTTCAGAGAACCTCGCCGCCGGTGAGTCGTGCGCCCGGATTCGTGCCAACCGCTGTGATTCGTGCCCAGCGCAAGTGGATAACGGAGAGGAGTAAAAAACTTGGAGCTTGGATTAGCTCGAGCTCGCTCACCGTTGTGCCCGCCGTACCCACTTGGACCGCGGCTGGTTGGGATCATCCTCGCTGGCGTTAGCCGCTCAACGATCATGCGCCACGTGCCTTGGTGTCTTACCACGTCGCAGTAGCTTGTATTACACACGTCCGGTGATCGCCGGTAGGCTCGCCACGGTGAAAGCCACCAATCTCTAGCGACAGTGCTCTCCTCACTCTCCGACCGCCACTGCGCCATCTCAAATTCACGAGCCACCGCTCGAGGATCCTATAAATTGAGCATGCCGTCGGTTCCGCGAGGTATTCTAGCACCTAATCCATCAACTCGTGCCTCAAATCATCCACCAGAGCTCGCCAATTCAAGATTTCCCCCAAATCGGTCCAAAACATCGCGCGAAGTGACCTCGCCGTGGCCAGCGTGTTTCAGGTCTGATCCTGTCCTCTGCTCTCTTGTTTTAGTACCCTCATGTGCCCCTGATACTTCTCGACCCAACCGATTAGGCTAGAACCCATTAGATCGTCGGGAACGCTCCATGTTGTCCAGTGATCGCGCTGTCACCCTGGGCAGTGTGATTTAGAGCTCAAATCTTGCAATTAAGTGAAGGGAAATGGTCGTTTAGGGTTGAATTTGGTGTCCAGCAAAGGGGAGGGCTAGCCGTTGCTTATTCTGGCCAGTACAAGCTCGCCGGAGCTCGGCCTGGCGCCGTTCGCCGTCGAGGACCGCGGGTTGTGAAGAGAAAGAAGAGGGAGGGCCTATCTGCAAGTGTCAGTGAGACGCGTGAATTGTGCCAAGGACTAATGTCCCGATTTTTGAACCGGTAGGGACCTTTTTGCAAAACCAACTACGCGGGCGCGCGCGCAGGGGCATTTTGCCTATCGTGGGCCGTCTTGGACTGAATTCAGCCCAGTACTATTGGTCTTTTTCCTTTTTCTTTTTCTACTGGACTTAGGAAATTTCTAGAAAATTGTATAAAAATGCTAAAAATATACGACCAATTTTGTTGGACTCCTGAATTTCTATAGTATTTAATAAAAATAGTTTTAAGATTTTTAGTACCAACAAGGAATTATCTAGCATTTAAAAAGGCTTAAGCCTATACCTCTGGAATTTTAGAAATTAATTAATAACCCCAAAAATCCCTAAACTTTTTGGATAAGCTTAAAATGATATTTAGAAACCTTGGGTAAAGTTTGGCATGATTTGAACAATGTTTGGTACCTAAACCCCAAACCCTGAACTTCTAAGTAGTGTGTGCCCTATGAACTAAAATATTGACTCCACAAACCCTATTTTTCTGGAGTACCGTGAAGGAAAATTGTATTCAAAACCTAATATGATGAACCTTTATTATTTTTCCATTTTCATAAGCATTACATGAGCATTCATGGTTATATATATGATTAATACAGAGAACAAAGAAGAAGTAGAGGTTGAAGAAGGAAAAGCTACACCACCACCTGAAGACCCACCTGCCGGGAACTGCTTTTATTTTGATATTTTTGGAGCAGAGCCTGACTCCCCTATAACACAAGGCAAGCCCCGGTGCATTTGCCACCTCCTTGCTATTTTAAAATCTTTCTCACTTGCTTGATGCATTAGGTGATAGGAGTTGTGTGCTAAACAAATTGATGCATTTCCTTCCTTGGAAGTTTGATTACCTTTCCTTGATCACCTGTTTTATGAAAAGATTTTTCTGATGCTTAGTCTTGCTCGAGAAAACAAAATGTCTTGTTTTGACAAAATATGATGCTTCAAGCGGGATGGAATGTTTTTAAAAATAAAACTTGATGGTGGATCCATCATGGCCATGATGGGTTCAACATCGGAAAAGATGTACCTCTGTCAGGTACCAAACTTTGGGTTGAAATGATAAAGCTGAGACCGGGCGGGTGACTTACACGAGAAGAGAGTATCAGAATAGTGTCTCCGTCTGAGTCAATTAAGGACCTTGTCGATGTAGGCCTGCTGACCGAGGACCCTTTAACTGGTCACATGCCTCATCATGGGTAAGCTTTGCCTCGGTCAGACTAATACCAGAATAAGATAACACGCAATGGGAGTGGAGAGATGGCGAGAGTAGCGTGTACCCTCCGTGGCAAGAGGCTGGACGGTGGTGTATCTGTGCTCTCGGTTGGCGTGAACCTGATCTGGTCTTAAGAACCCCGGTGGCGAGTTGACATATGCAAGGGTTAAGTGCTACATATGTCGTGTGATTGGAGATCCTCAGCTGAGTATTAATCGATTCGGATCGCTGTTACTTCTCGGACATGAAGATTCGGTCACTGACTTACACGTAGCATTCCAGTGAACAAGAAGGGTTAATAAAAGGATGGCTAGCATAGGCCAAGTGCTTGAACTAGGGTAGAAAGAACTCTAGATGCAGGTAACTTTACTTAACATGACAAGTAAAACTGGATTTTTAAGGATCCACTATTAGTAAGCATTTCTACAAACAGAGTCTTGATTCTTGTTCAAAGCCTTACCTTGAGTCCCTCAAGCCAGCATATCCTTGAGAGTCTTTTATTTTGACGGGTAAGACTTGCGAAAGTACACTTCGTACTCAGGGTTTTTGAACCCATGTTGTTATATGTGAGGAAGCAGCAAACTTTTGTTGCTTTTGTTCTAAGGTGGTGTCAAAAGAAGAAACTAAAGAATGAAGCTTCGGGAGAAAGTGTCCTCCTTTCAAAACTTTTTACTCTTAAGCGGGAGGGGGTTTTGCCTCTCGGGTTTGTAATAATATTACTCCTGCACTCCTATATATTACTGGTCTGTAATAACAACACTCTTCTTTATTTTAATGTAAATTAAGTTACTGTAATTGCTTCCGCCTATTCGTTCCTCTGGTGTGTTGTAATATCTGCGTGACGGGTGATACGCTCTTGGGAAAGGTAAGGAACTCAGATACCGAACTTGTCATTGATCAAGTGCATCTATGGGGTTGTCCGAGGTCCGTTGGACAAGGACAACTATAGGTGGGCCTAATGACTTGGAAGGATCCGTCACAGCGTACCCCTTCGAGGGTACGTTTTAAAAAAGAAACCTTATGATTTTAGGAAATAGAACCCGCCGCCCATCCGCGCGTTTGGACTGTGTCTGTGGAGTTTTTGCGAGCAAGCTCCTGACTTTTCTGGAATTCGAGGCCCAGTCTAGAGAAGGTTAGAAATAGAGAAATTGATTTATAAATTGATTTTTAATATATAAATAAGTGCTAGAACTTGTATAAATCATAGTAAATTCATATGAACTTCAAATTGATCCATTCCAATTTCTAAAATTTTATAAAATTATTGTTTATCACTTAGAGTCTTTGTTTTGACATGAAAATAGTAAGAAAATTAATTTTCCACTTAATCCTATTTCAAGCACATAAAACCTTTGGAAATTCATAATTTAAAATCTATAACTCCAAAATTAATGATTCATGTTCCTAGGATTTTATTTTAATGTGTAGATTTTTATTGTGTATTTATTTACATGTTTGGTGTGATGTTAATTTTTGCTATACTATGTATGTATTGTGTTTATGCGAGTAGACGAGCAAGCTACTGTGGATCCTGAGGTTCAGCAGATAGAAGTTGCTGAGCAGGAGCTCATTGAAGGCAAGTTGTGCCCTTGATCACTTATTTTTACCCAGCCATGTTCTTATTATTCATAATGATCTGCATAGGTTAATTTTGATGGGATCCAATAGGTTACCCCAGTTTTGGTTATCTTTATACCTTGTTTTACCACTGAAATAAGTGGGTAGTACTTGCTATTGCTTTATGTGGATTTGGGTATGGAGATACATTATTCATGATTACACTTTTATTCTCTATTTATTATTAATGTTCATGTTAAGATCATTATGTTAATGGGAACATGGAGCGACCACCCGGGAAAACAGTGCTATCACAAGGATAGTATGGGATGCCCTTGGCTGATTAATTAGGAAAGCTAGTGGATGACTACTTTACCTGAAAGGGGCAATGGCAGTAGGGGAGTGGTCAGTGTAGTGAGGTCCTTGGGTTGATATCGCTGCGATGGCGGTCAGGCGAGGGATTCCTGCACTGGAGCTTCCTATAAACTGTAGCGGGTTTTCTGAAGCTAGTGGAACTTTGTGAAGGCCTCGTAGTGTTACCCTGCCTCGCCTCCTCGGTAGAGGTGTATGGGATTGGCCGTCTCTTGATAGATGGGTAACATGACTTGTGGGTAAAGATGCGCAACCTCTGCAGAGTGTAAAACTGGTATACTAGTCGTGCTCACGGTCATGAGCAGCTCAGACCCTCACATGATTAATATATGGAATTAAAACTCAATTTGTCATTTGCATCTCATTGGGGTTATTTTCTTATTACTTTTACTTATTATTACTAAGGTTTGGTATTTACTTATACTTAGTAATTGCTAATAAAATTTTGACCAACTTATAAAAGCAATGCTCAGCTTCAACCTTTATTTTGTTGATCAGCCTTGCACTTCACATGAACTCCCACCTTTAGCGAGTTCATGCACATTATTCCCCACAATTTGTTGAGCTATGATCGTATGTGAGCTCACTCTTGCTGTCTCACATCCCCCATAGGAGAAGAACATGTGGTCAAAGAGGAGCCGCCTAGCACTGAGGCTTTTGACTTGATCTAGGTGGCGTCTCCCAGTCAACTTTTGTGGCGCCAAGGAATAATATATAGTTCGCTTTATTTTATCATTTATTTTTGTAAGACTTCCGCTATGTAATAAGTACATTTATGATATTTATGATATTTATCTCTATGCACTCTGTTATTATATGTGTTGTCTTATCTGGCGCATATATGAGATGCACCCGGCTTTGTTCCTTAAATCCGGGTGTGACAAAATTAGAATGCTTGGATGGAAGTGAATGAGGTGGTTGGGGGTATTTATAGCCTCCCAACCACTTCTAGCCGTTGGCTGAATTCTGCTGGTGATGGGCGCGCCGAACAGTCCGGTGTGCACTGTCCGGTGCGCACCACGTCAGCGCAACCGTTAGGGTTCGGAGCAGTTGATCGTTGGAGACATTTGTCTTCTAGCTGCACCGGACAGTCCGGTGCCCTCTGACTTCTGTGCTCTGACTTCTGCCATAGCACTGTTCATCATTGTAGCGTTTGTAGAGACGATCTTGGCGTAGAGAGTCGTTGCTCCACTGGCTCACCGGACAGTCCGGTGAATTATAGCGGAGCGCCCCCCCCCCCCCATTTTCCCGAGAGTGGCTGGTTCGAAGTTGTACGGCCCTGGTGTGCCAAAACTCAGCACACTCAAGTCCTTTTTGCTCCAAATAAATTATGCCTAACTTGATTTTTTCTTGGTTTATGTTGAACCTTATGCACCTGTAATACATGAATTCTAGACAAACTAGTTAGTCCATGTGTTTGTGTTGGTCGTCAACCACCAAAATTAATTATAGGAAATGGTTAACCCTATTTCCCTTTCACTTGTCCTAGACGAGAGTGCAAAAAGGTATCAAGGTTTTGGAGTGGAGCATAACTGGACTCACATATGTGGCTTGTGGGAGCTTCCTTATGCTAAGTCATTGATTCTGATGCACAACATCGACGTCATGCATCAAAAGAGTAACTTTTTCTAAGCCCTCATAAATACATGTATGGATTTCCCGGATAAAATGAAAGACAATGACAAGGCACGCATGGACTTAGTCGTGATATGTGATTGTCCAACCCAAGTGCTTAGAGAAAACGGAGGCAAACCAAAAGCTGACTATTGTCTGAAACCTAAGCAACGGGAAGAAGTGATGAAGTGGATGAAGGATTTGAAATTCCTCTATGGTTATGCTGCTAGTTTTAGAAGATCTATGAATTTGAAGACAATGAGGATGAAGGGACTGAAGAGCCATGACTTCCACATAATTATGAAAAGGCTCGTGCCCATAATATTGTGTAGGTACGTTTCCGATGCCGCGTGGAAAACGTTAGCTAAAGTTAGTTATTTCTATAGACAGTTGTGTGCTAAAGAAATCAGAAGAGATGTGTTGGAACAGCTAGAGAAAGAGGCACCGGTGCTTTTGTGCAGATTCGAAAAAAAATATTCCCACCGAGTTTCTTCAATCCTATGCAGCATCTCTTTATACATCTTCCATATGAGGCTAAGGTCAGTGGTCCTATTCAGTACAGGTGGATGTTTCATATAGAAAGAGCATCAAAGAAGCTTAGAGCAATGGTGGGCAATAAGGCAAGAGTTGAAGGATGTATTGCGGCACAATTTAAACTGAACAAGGTAGCACACTTCACAAGGAGGGCCACAAAGGACCAGACCCTAACAACCCTGACCAGCTCTACAGCCAGATGGCCACAGATCGGCTGGTGAGTTTTGGCCCAAAATTACAAACATTCAAATTATAGAAATTTCTATATTTGTAAGTTTGTGAATGATGTATAGGCGGCATGTGGGGAGTAGATGTGTCAGCACCATAGGCCCTTACTTTGACTGGCGACATGAACCGGTGGATCCCTCGGTGGTCTACGCAAGTGGTGGGGGAAAAGCGCATGGACGGTAAGCTCTAACTTATAAAATTACATGGTTTATACTAAATTGATCATGCAGTAATCACAATTTTTGAATCACTTATAGATACGCACTCTTTGATGGATTCATTGACTCATCGTTGGTGAGATCTCAGAGGATGGGTTCGTCTTCGAGTAGCTTGTGCTCTCGTCGACCGAACGAGCAGGAATTGGAGATTATGAGGTTGTGTGAGGAGATGAGACAACAATGGGAATTTATGCATGCTTGCAATGCACATAACCAAGTGCTGTATCAAGTAAGTATAGATAATCCGAACTCCAAATTCTTATATTTCAATACAACATCTTCACTAATAACACATATGTTTAACAGTTAATGCAGCAACAGGGTATAACACCAAACATTACATCGCCACCACAATGGAGCCAGTTTGCATCCACACCAGCTCCAGTACATTAATCTTAGCAAATTCTCTTAATAACATTCTCTAAACTAGCAATTCATCTTGTTAGTGTAGTAGAAAAACATGAATTGTATCTAAACTTAGTCAAATATTCATTAAACAGGGACTAGGGAGTCAACAGTTCAACACCCCTCCGACACATATACCTGCACCTGGAGATAGAGTATGTTTGATAACTCTCGATGATTTTATACACTTGTATACTTAACTTGTTGATATTTATATTTAACTTGTTGATATTTGCATCCTTGCATAGGTTAAGCTAGAAGTGGGTGGGAGTGAGTCTGAACCCATAGGAAAAGGATTTGTTGAGTCCCTCTTCGCGTACCCTCCTCCTGGTGGCGGTAGTGGCCAAAGCTTTAACCATCCAAGTGGTGGTTATCCCTGAGTATGGTGCTTGGTCGTCTTTGTTTCTTAACTCATGCACAGTTTCTCTCAGTAGGCTAAACCAAACTTTGTACGCTATGTGTTTTTGTGAACTAAACACTTTAACTTATCTCGTTGTTGCTATTTGAAATGGTTATGTAAGCTATGTTGGTGATGTGAAGTTTGTGATGTGTGAATTGATTATGTGGTTGTAATGTGAAGTTTTTGTGAACTATGTCAATTGATGTGTTTGTAATGTGACCAATATTGATCTATGTTCTGTCTATAATGATATATGTTATGTGTGTTGTTGTGTACAATATTATGGAGAAATAAGGCCTCATTGGTTGTTGTTTTGTAGCAGGAAAGGTTAATTCCCATCGGCTTGACCATAGCCGACGAGAATTATTCGAATAATTTCCATGGTCCAGTTAACTCTCGTCGGCCCAACGTGGACGACGAGATTTATTCAAATAATTCACGTGGGCCAGTTAATTCCCGTCGGCCAAGCATGACCAACGGGAATTATTCGAATAATTCCCATGGGCCAGCCGCGACATACGAGAATTAACGACCGACGGAATTAACTTATTAATTCACGTCGACTTGGCTAAGTCGACGGTGATAGCTAATTCTCGTCAGCTTCCCTAGAGCTGACGGGAATTAATTAATGAGGTGAGAGACTCGAGGGGTATACATAGGGACCCCTCAAAAACTACTGAAGATTGGAACTTTCTGCATGGAAAGCAGTTGAACCGCCCCAAAATCGTTTAAACTGGTTTTGACCAAAGCCTAACCAAGTTCAAAAAGTTTAGTTTGACTGGAATTCAAATGCCAAGACCAGTTGAACCGCCCTCTAGGACTGGTTCAACCGCCTAGCCTATCAGTCTACCAGTCTGACTTGCACGCAGAGGTCAGAACGGTCGTCTTACCCAAACACCGGTTTAACCACCCCCAAGGGTCGGTTCTGTAAGGAAAATGGACCCCGGGCCATTTGGCTAAGTAAGTTTTGGTGTTTGATGATTAACACAATCTGTGGACTAACAAGTTTCCTAGTGTTTATGTTTGTAGTTCACAGGATGCGAGAACTACTTGGACTAAGGAATTGAGGAAAGCAACACCTCAAAAGAAGACATTAAGAAGATCAAGAAAGTCCAAGAAAGGAGGCGTGTGCTGCCTGCGGACTGTCTGTGCGTGGAGCACCGGACTGTCCGGTGGCACACCGGACTGTCCGGTGCCCACACGCCGGACTGTCCGGTGCACCTGGAAACTGCAGCCCAACGGCTAGTTCCAGGTGGCACCCGGAGTCTGCGGCGCCAACGGTCACCTGCTCTGACAGGAGTCAGACAGGCAACGGCTAGGCGCACCGGACAGGCTACAGTGCGCTGTCCGGTGCACCACCGGACTGTCCGGTGCACACCGGACTGTCCGGTGTGCCGCAGAGAGCAGCAGCTTTTCTCCAACGGCTACAATTGTGTTGGGGGCTATAAATACACCTCCAACCGGCCATTCTCAAGTGTGGGAGCCCAAGCAACATACCAAGGCATATTGTAGACATTTCTAAGTGCTCATACACCCAAGTGCTTAATAGAATCACTCGGTGATTAGCGTAGGTGCTTTGCGAAGTGCTTAGGTTAGTTAGACCGCTTTAGCGCTTGCTCTAGGTGAACCCTAGTTAGTTGAGTGAGTTTAGACAAACCACACAACCCCTCGGCTCTTGCGCGAGCCATTGTAATTGTACCGAGTGGGGCGAGAGTCTTGCGAGACCGTGACAACCGCGTTTGTGTCACGGCCGCCACCGTGTACCGGAGGGAACGAGGCCCGCGGCGTTTCGGCCGGAAGCTCGATAGTGGAGACGGCGGGGAGCGTCCGAGAGGAGCCGGAAGCGGAGCACCACTTGCGCGTGGAGAAGGCTCGCGGCTCTCTACGGAGTTACTCGACCGTGGTGCTTGGCCCTCGCGTGGGCTTCCCTTTGCGTAGGGGCACCAACGAGGATTAGTCGGGACCTTGCGCGGTTCCGGATACCTCGGTAAAAATACCGGCGTCATCCACGAGAGTTTGCTTCTCTACTTAGCTCTTTACATTCCGCATTTATATTGAGCATTTAAGTTTCAATCTTGTAGTCACACTTATTTAGTGTAGATTGAAACTTAGCCTTTTGCGGTAGAGATAGCAACACTTAGACAAAACCTAGTTTGCACATTCTAGTTTTGATTACTTGCATAGGTTTTGCTCTAGGGATTTAATTGTGGCCTAGTTTAGTAAAAGTTTTAGAAGTCCTAATTCACCCCCCCTCTTAGGCGTCACCCGTATTCTACAATTGGTATCAGAGCCAGGTTTGGCTCATTTGAAACGCTTTAGCTTCACCGCTAAAAGAGCCGACGCTTTTTAGAGGAAGGGATGGATACCCATAGGACACCACACTTCGACGGCACTAACTTCCCATATTATAGTGCTAGAATGGCTTGTTACCTAGAGGCTGTTGATCTAGGTGTTTGGAGAGTCACTCGTGACGGGATGAAACCCCTCAAGAATCCCGAGAAACCCACCACGAGTGAGGAAAAAGAAATTCATTTAAATGCTAGAGCCAAAAATTGCTTGTATGAATCTCTTAGCATGGATATTTTTAATCAAGTATTTACCTTGAAAACTGCTAATGAGATTTGGCTAAAATTGCATGAGCTCCATGACGGCACATCCAATGTCCGTGAGCAAAAACATTGCCTAGTCTTAAATGAGTATAATTCTTTTGCTATGAAAGATGATGAGCTTGTTAGAGACATGTATTCTCGTTTGAATCTAATAATCAATGAGCTCAACTCTATTGGCATTAATAAGCTAGGTGATGCGGACATTGTGAGGAAGATTATCTCCCTGCTACCACAACAAAGATATGGGAGCATCATCACCATCCTTCACAACATGGAGGACTTGAGCAACATAACCCCGACCATTGTGATTGGGAAAATCGCGGCTTTTGAGATGTCGCGAAAAATGAGTCGGGGAGAGGAGCCAACTTCCTCAAGGCCATATGCTTTTGCATGTGATGAAAGGAAGGGCAAAAATAAGGCTCCCACTCCAAGTTCCTCAAGTGAAGAAGAGGAAGAAGAAGGAAGTGATGATGATGAAGATAATCAACCATGCACATCATCCTCCGAGGACGAAGAGACAATCCGACGCGTCGGAAAGGTAATGGGGATGATCCGCAAGATTAATCTAATGGGTGTGCCCCTGCAGGTCGAGGATCTTCTCTTTAACATTGACAGGAAAAAGCAAAGGAAGAGAGGATGCTTCGCATGTGGGGAGAAGGGCCACTTCAGGGACAACTGTCCAAATATGGCCAAACCCAAAAAGGAGAGGAGCAAAGGCAAGGCGCTAACAAGTGTTAGAACGTGGGATGATTCTTCAAGTGAAGATGAACCTCCAAGGACGCGCAGCCACCGGTCCTCGTCACGATCATCACGGTCATCACACAAATGCCTTATGGCAAGAGGTAACAAAAGCACTCCATCCTCTAGTGATGAAAGTAGTAGTGATGATGAAGGTGAGGGAAAAGCCTCTCTAGATGAGCTTGCGGAAGCCGTAGAATTTTTCCAGGATGTTTGCACTAAGCAAAAAGCTCAACTTAAAACTTTGAAAAACAAGTTGGTTAGCTCTCAAAATGATTACAAAGGTTTGCTAGAAAAATTTGAAACTTTTGCAAACTTAAATAGTGAGCTATCAACTAAAATTGAGCTATTGGAATCTAGTGCTCCATCCACTGCTACCGATGATAGCCTTATTAAAAAGAATGAAAGACTTAAGGCTAAGTTAGCTAGCTCCCAAGAAACTATTGAAAATTTGCTAGAGAAAATGGAAATTCTTAGCATACACAATAATGAGCTAACTACTAAGCTAGAAAACATTGGTAGCACCCCAGCAGCATCTTTAGTTGAAATTCCTGAAATAATTAAGAAAGATGCTTCTACTTCCTGCTTTGATTTAATTGATGATTCTAACCCCTGCAACCAAGTTGTTGTTGAGAATATTGTTGTAGAGACATGTTCTGATGAGGTTGCAAAGGAAAATGAACAATTAAAGCAAGAAGTGGCTCGTCTTGGCAAGGCTTTGTATGACAAGAAAGGCAAAGCCAAACAAATCCGACCTCCACAGGATAACACCACTGCGGGAGTGAACAAGCCTGTAGAGGGAGAAACTGTGATTTGTAGGCTGTGCCACAAGGAAGGCCACAAGTCTTTCCAATGCAAGGCGATGACCGGGGATAAACAAAGGCAAAAGCTCAAGCAAAAGCCATCAAGCAAAATCTCCAACACCTACATCAAAAAGGTGAACAAAAAGGATGCTACACCATATTTGATCAAGAAGAAAAAGAATGGAAAGGTGATAGCAATCAAGGCCAACAAGCAAGCCAACAAAGGAAAGGGGGCCAAACGCATCTGGGTGCCAAAGGAAATAATTTCAACCATAAAAAGCACCAAGAAGGTTTGGATCCCGAAAGGGAAGTGAGTAGACCGAAGGTCTGCGGGATATTTGGAGACTTGGCAAAGTTGGGATGTATATCATGGGATACATCATATTGGATCAAGTTTATTGCCAAGTGGGTTAGTGAAAATTTTGGACCCAAATTTCCCACCCATGACTAAGGTAACTAGATTTATTGTATCTCTTGTTTTTAGATATGCGTATCTATTTACCTTGTATCTAGTTTACCTTTCTTGCCTAGTATTACATTTGTTATTTACCTTTGTTTTAAATTATGCATACTAGGTGAATCATATGGTAGGATTGCTTGTTTTAAATTCATACACTTAAGCAAACCTACATGGCTTAAAATATTTATTTAAGCACGACACATAGCTTCTATATCACTCCATAGTAAATGATGCATCAATTGAAAATTTTGATTTCTACAAGTTGTATCATTTAACTTATATGTGCCAAAGCTCGGATTATGGATAACCTACCCCTCTTGATATCAAATCAAAGTGCATGTCTCCTACAAGTATTCAAAAACTTGTATGCACACTTTTAGGGGGAGATTACTCTATAATCTAAGACTTTGAGACTAACACTTTTTCAAGTCTATTTCATGTGATAGTCTCATTGTAAGAAAAATGAAGTCCCCGGAGAAAGACAACAATCTTCCACTGCATATCTCCAAGAACTGTAATTTTACATCATTTACACGTCTTCTCCGAAATTTGGTTAGACTACAATTTCACATCTTATACTTCCTTGTTGCTATACATGCATAAGTGGTTCAATCATATTCTGTTACCTATGCATAAGGGAAGTTAGTCTTTTCAAATCATGTCTTGCACCTCTCTAATTTTCACATGCTTTTTCCTAAGTAGAAGATCTCTATCAGGGGGAGTATTTCTTCGTCTCTAAAAAGGGGAGAAATTTCTTTCTAAAAGAGAACACTCATTTAGGGGGAGCTTTCATATGTTTTTGTTCTAAAGGAGCTTTAATTTCTTGAGGGCAAGTTTTATTTTACTTCCTACATACTTTTAATGTCTTCCTTTTCGGTGGTTGATTCCAAAGGGGGAGAATTTTAGGGACCAAAGCAATGAAAAATGTATCAAACACCAAACACCACCAATTTAAAATTTCAAATTCTGCAAGTGCCCTGTCAAGTGGTTTTGGTTATTTGGTCCAAAATAGGAAGTAAGTGAATTATGGAGTTAGGGGGAGGCTTAAGTCCATAATATCACACTAAGGGGACAATCATGCACCCTAACAAGTAGATTGCATATTTATACTCAAATACTTGTATTATTTGCTTGCTTTGGTTGTGTTGTCATCAATCACCAAAAAGGGGGAGATTGTAAGGAAAATGGACCCCGAGCCATTTGGCTAAGTAAGTTTTGGTGTTTGATGATTAACACAATCTGTGGACTAACAAGTTTCCTAGTGTTTATGTTTGTAGTTCACAGGATGCGAGAACTACTTGGACTAAGGAATTGAGGAAAGCAACACCTCAAAAGAAGACATTAAGAAGATCAAGAAAGTCCAAGAAAGGAGGCGTGTGCTGCCTGCGGACTGTCTGTGCGTGGAGCACCGGACTGTCCGGTGGCACACCGGACTGTCCGGTGCCCACACGCCGGACTGTCCGGTGCACCTGGAAACTGCAGCCCAACGGCTAGTTCCAGGTGGCACCCGGAGTCTGCGGCGCCAACGGTCACCTGCTCTGACAGGAGTCAGACAGGCAACGGCTAGGCGCACCGGACAGGCTACAGTGCGCTGTCCGGTGCACCACCGGACTGTCCGGTGCACACCGGACTGTCCGGTGTGCCGCAGAGAGCAGCAGCTTTTCTCCAACGGCTACAATTGTGTTGGGGGCTATAAATACACCTCCAACCGGCCATTCTCAAGTGTGGGAGCCCAAGCAACATACCAAGGCATATTGTAGACATTTCTAAGTGCTCATACACCCAAGTGCTTAATAGAATCACTCGGTGATTAGCGTAGGTGCTTTGCGAAGTGCTTAGGTTAGTTAGACCGCTTTAGCGCTTGCTCTAGGTGAACCCTAGTTAGTTGAGTGAGTTTAGACAAACCACACAACCCCTCGGCTCTTGCGCGAGCCATTGTAATTGTACCGAGTGGGGCGAGAGTCTTGCGAGACCGTGACAACCGCGTTTGTGTCACGGCCGCCACCGTGTACCGGAGGGAACGAGGCCCGCGGCGTTTCGGCCGGAAGCTCGATAGTGGAGACGGCGGGGAGCGTCCGAGAGGAGCCGGAAGCGGAGCACCACTTGCGCGTGGAGAAGGCCCGTGGCTCTCTACGGAGTTACTCGACCGTGGTGCTTGGCCCTCGCGTGGGCTTCCCTTTGCGTAGGGGCACCAACGAGGATTAGTCGGGACCTTGCGCGGTTCCGGATACCTCGGTAAAAATACCGGCGTCATCCACGAGAGTTTGCTTCTCTACTTAGCTCTTTACATTCCGCATTTATATTGAGCATTTAAGTTTCAATCTTGTAGTCACACTTATTTAGTGTAGATTGAAACTTAGCCTTTTGCGGTAGAGATAGCAACACTTAGACAAAACCTAGTTTGCACATTCTAGTTTTGATTACTTGCATAGGTTTTGCTCTAGGGATTTAATTGTGGCCTAGTTTAGTAAAAGTTTTAGAAGTCCTAATTCACCCCCCCCTCTTAGGCGTCACCCGTATTCTACAGGTTCAACGGGTTTTGACCAGAGAGGTCCAGGGAGAAAACTGTAAGACCCAAAAATCTTAACTTGTGATTTAAGGAAATCTTTTAAAATAATAATAATAATCATCATCATCATCATCATCAAAATAAGTGCTCTTAATAAATAATTGAACTTTAGAATTCACCCTTTCTAAAGTAAATGATCATAATAGAATAAATATTAGCTAAATCATATCCTAATAAAGATTAGGCATTTGAAAAATGTTTGCTATCAAACCAAAGGAAAATGACTTTTGGGATACACCTTTAATTTGATTATACACCCAAAGTAAAATTCTATGTGGTGTATTTTATTACCTAAATAGGGTAGTAATAATAAATAAATATTATTAGCTCAGGTAGTAGAAGTATTATTCATAGTATACTTTTGTTTGATACTTGAAATCTGGAGTTCAAAACAAGAATTTAAATTGAGTTTGAATATTTGAATAGAAAATAAAAAGGAAAAAAAAAGAAAAGAGAGTTACCTATTTTGGGCCGCTAGGAAGGATTTCGGCCCACCCCTGTGTTTCTTCAAGCGCGCGCCAGCCAGCCCGTCCCGCTTCCCGGTCGGTCGCTTCCAGGCGGGCCCCACCGACCAGGCTTTCACCCGCGCGCGACCCACTCACACCCTCACTGTGTTTGGCCCACTGGTTGGAACCCTATCCCACACCCAGCCTCGCTGTAACAACCTTGTACGGATCTATTGTCGCCGTGAAATTCGAGATTCGGTCCCAACAACCCTCACGAAACATTCGTCCTTGGTCTCAGGCTTATATAAACGAGGTCCCCGCACCTATCTGTGGCTTCCCCGGGTGAAGTCATCGACCGGTGCGCCACCAATTTTACGCCAGAGTTGGCGCTCTACCGTGGACCCAGCTTGTACCGCGGGTAGGCTACTCTGCAGCACTATTATAGGTGAGAAGCCATTCAAGATGTTCATCGCATCTTTCTCTACGTGTAGCTCTATTGTTTTGAGGTTTCGGGCACCTAGGCACCGGGCACATCGCACCTGCAATGGCGCCGCCGCTAGGGGCATGTTCGCCGTCTTAGGGCGCCATTGAGAGGTAGAAGATGTGCGTGCACCATCTGATCTTAACGGACGGCCGAGATTAGCTCGCGTAGAATGGACCTCAGGCCTTCGGATCAGAGACGTGTGCACACGTTTAGATCCGTGTGTCGGTTCGAGTTGATGCAACCGGGGTCGTTCGATCCGAATCGGGCGCATGGAAAACAACTTGGCCATTTTAAATCCGAGTTGTTGATGTTTTAGATCATGCGGTATAGATCGCATTAGAGTTCATTAGATAGACAAATCATATGGCAGCCATCGAATTGTGATCCCACGGTGGGGAATCGTCGATACCTCTTCGCGTGTACGTTTTACTAAAGAGACCCTCGGGATTTTATGTATTGACCTACCGTCCCAGTACAGTTGGGAAGTGTTTCAATTAGGTCCTGAATTCTTTAGTTTTAAACCCTAGGTTCTTCGGAATTCATGGCCGCAGTCTAGACAGCTGGGAAATTAATTAAAATAAATGCAGGAAGCCTTTTTAGTGCAAAAATAAAGTCCCAATATTAGGAAATTCATAACTCTATTAATTTAACTCCTTTTTGATCCATTCTAGTTGCATTAGTCTCATACTAATATTGTTTATCATCTAGTAACCTTGTATTACTATGAAACCTATGGTTAAAATCTTGTACCTCGTATATTTTATAGTAGACACTCAAACATTCATAAAATCATAACTTTATAACCGTAACACCGAATTTAGTGATTCTCGAACCTAGAATCTCGTTACGATACGTAAATCATTATTATGCGGTTTGTTCTTATGTTTGGTATGATGTTAATTTTGCCTATATCATGTTTGTTTGTATTGTTACGAGTAGCAGCGAGGCTACGAGTCACTTGAAGACCAAGTTGGTACCTAGGAATCTCGAGTCTAAGGCAAGTTGTGTCCTTGATCACTTTTCTCTTTACTCAATAATGTTCCTGTTAATCACGGAGACATGCTCATGTTAATTTTATGGGACCTAATAGGCTTCCCTAGCATTGTTTATCCCACTCCTTGCAGACAAAAGAACTATTAGGTAGTTTTGCTATTGCTCTGCCTGGTTTTGGGAAATTAATGTTATATTATGATCATGTTCCAATTATGTTGTTGTTTTAATTATTGTTCATGACAAGATCATTGTGTTAATTGGAACATGGAGCTTAACTTGAGATATTCGTGCTACCACAAGAGTGGAATGGGACGCCCTTGGCTGACTAATTAGGAAAGCTAGTGGAGGACTACCTTACCCGAAAGGGGCAAGGGCTGTAGAGGAGCTGTGTATAGGGACGTTCTCGGGTCGATCATGCTGCGATGGCTTTTCGGACGAGGGATTCCTTTATTGCCCTTCTCAGAAACCGTAGCGGGTTTTCTGAAGCTAGTGGAACTTTGTAAAGGCCTCATAGTGGATCCCTAGCCATTCACCTCGGAAGTGTCTAAGGGCCTTGCAAACCCTGACTAGATAGGATACACGACTTGTGGGTAAAGGGCGCAACCTCTACAGAGTGTAAACCTGGTATATCAGCTGTGCTCACGGTCAAGAGCGACTCAAGACTCTCGCATGATTAACTTATGGAACTAAACTTAATCTGCCATATGCATTGCATTGTGGGTGTTATTATCAATTGTGACCTCTTATTTAATTGAGTTGGTATCTACTTATACTTAGTAACTGCTAATAAAATTTTGACCAACTTTAAAAGCAATGCTCAGCTTTAACCATCTCCTTTGGTAAGCCTTACACTTCACATGAGCTTCCACCTTTGGTGAGTTCATGCACATTATTCCCCACAACTTGTTGAGCGATGAACGTATGTGAGCTCACCCTTGTACTCACATCCCCTAGGTCAAGAACAAGTACCACAGGATGAGGCACATGAAGGATGTTGTGACGAGTTCGTGAGTGGTCTAGGCCATCGTCTCCCAGTCAACTTGGGTTGCTGGATCGTTGTCTTCGTATGATGTAATTATTTATCTATTTTGTACAGAACTCTGTTATATATTAAAGATGTGACATTCGTTTCTATACCATGAGTCATCATATGTGTGAGACTTGATCCCAACACACATTTGATTCGTGCTCGGGTTTGGCCCCCTAAATCTGGGTGTGACAAAAACCCCGGTTGAACCTTTAGGGACCGGTTCAACCGGTTTTGAGCAGAGAGCTTCTCTGCTCAAAACAAGTTGAGTTGCCCCTAAGGGCAGGTTCAACTTCTTTTGAGCAGGGAGGTTCTCTTACTCCCAATACCTCACTCCAGTTGAACTCACAGAGTGTCCAAAGAATTTTGGTTTTCGAAATAGTTTTTGAAATTTAGAAACTTGAGCTTTGCAAACACATTTACCTTGGCAAAACACAATTAAAAAATGAATCCTACGATTCAAGTATAAAAGTTATTTGCAAATGTCGAGGAATCTCATCACGGTGCCATAGGATGTATATTCTTTGACCTTAGCACTTCATGTTTCTTTCACTATTAGAGTTGATAATCCTTCTGTCTTAACAATAACTGAACAAACACTGGGTGCAAACTTTGTTAGAAACCTTATTTGTTTTTTCATTTTAACCACCAAAACCCCCACTTAGGATTGATTGCACTTACACATTGACCTACCTATCGCTACACTTAATCGACCGACCAAACGACTATATCAAACGAATGTCTATCGCTAGGCATTTATGTTTTTTTCTTTGGTTTCAAATTAAGTTCTTATGTATTATGTTCATGTTCATCTGTTAGATCCACATGTGCACCTTACTATCGTCACCAACTCTCTATTATCATTTTTTTGGATTAATCTGTCGTTGACAATATCTAACTATGTGGTAATCCAAAAAACGTGAGAGGGTTTTTTTGGTAACCGGCTATTGCAAGTATGCTAAAACAAAAAACAATTAAGGAACTCAATATAAATGGTAGCGTCAGAGATGAATACTGTGGTTAGCTGCTATGTATTGCTATTTTGTTGTCGAACCTAGGGAACCTGAACCTCACTCTGCAAAAGAGGAGCGAGTGTTCTAGGATGTTGACACTATGTTCAAGGGGAAATAATTCACATGCTAGAAGATTACATAGTCGATGCATATGTGATGATGCCCACTAGTAAAGAAATGTAAGACGTGCTAGAGGCTAAATATAGAGTTTCTGACGCCAGTAGTGAGTTGTATGTCGTGAGCAGTTTCATGACTACAGAATAACTAATAGTCGGTCTATAGTAGAACAAGCTCATGAAATACATATACTGGTGAAACAAACTCGAGAAAATTTTGGTTGTGTGTTGCTGGATATGTTTGTGATAGTCTGCATATTTGCTAAGCTGCCACTGACTTGAACATGTTTTTGCTACTTCTCTGAAATATGAGGGATAAGAGTTCGACATTATGTCAACCTTATTGTCCTTTTTAGATATTGAAAAGAAAGAAAGAAAAAAATGTTCACGCCAAAAGAGATGTTGAGGATACTTCTAGCTAGTACTCATGTGGTGTAGAAAAACTCCTAAAACTTACAGAAAAATAAGTTTAAGCCACTCCTCATAAAAAAAGAACAAGGAAAAATACATCTGTTTTACTTGTGGCAAGCCCGAGCATTATGCTAGGGAGTGCCGAGATACCAAGTAAAAACCAAATAAGAAATATGTAAACATAATTGGGACAGATCAAACTTAAAAAAAGGCTTGATTAGAACAATTTTAGAACTCGATTTGGTCATGGACCTTCTTTCTCTACTTTCATTTTAGAATAGAATATCATATCGTGATTTTGTTTAGTTGCCACTAGGGATGGATCCGGATATTTATTCGGATGTCATTTTTTTGGTCTTCTTTCTTCGATCGTGAACAACTAACATATAGAATTTGCTATGTAAATTTATATTCTTGTTTTTAGCATTGAGACTATTAATCTTCACAAAAAATAAACAATAAATTCATTCTATATCTTTTTAAATAATTCATATAAAATTTGGATGTCTATCCGAATACGGATTCGGATGTTTTTTCAACTTTTTTGCTGTAGGAAGAAAATAATGTACATAAAAAATTATACAAAAATTTATTTAAATACTTCATAATATTCGTAATAACATTGCCAAAAATTAACTTTAAATTCTATGTATATCTATGTTAAAATATTAGATTTGTGATACAATTCGGATGTTTTAGGAACATCCCTAGTTGCCACCTTAATTCATGGTCGTAGAAACCATTCCTAATTTTTATATATATCTAGGTTATTAAGGGTTTGTTTGGTTTGTTTAGTCCAGGGACTAAAATTTAGTCCGGGTACTTATTTAATCCGGATGAGGAGTGGCATAAGAAGACTAAATTGGTACTTATTTAAACATGATATCTAGGTTATCATGTTTGGTTGTAGAGACTAAAAATATTAAGAACGTATTAAATGACATAAGAAGACTAAAATGTCCTTTAAGGGTTACCCTACAAAATCTTCCACCAATGGAATTGGGCTCTAGCTGTAGGACGAGAAGTACTAGCAGGGAGGTAACGGTTAGCATCGCGTCTGCCACTGAATTGGTCGCCATACCTTTCGCTTCGTAGCAGGCACAGGCGCGCACAGCGCGTCTGCCACTCGGTCGCCGAAGAGCGAAGCGCGCGTCCTCGTCTTCCCCTTTCAAGTAAAGAATAAAAAAGGATCCACTGCGAGCGAGCGAAGAAGTCTCTTTTTTTTTCCATCTCGTTTCAGGGGTGGTGTCGTGAGGTGAGGTGGACCTGCAATAATAGTTAACAACTGGCCGTGTCGGGCACGGCCGTGTCGACCCGTGGTTGGTCGTAGTCCTCCCCACGCGGGCCCCACGGATTATGGCTGTGACCGCTCCCCTGACGTGGCTGCATCTGATTGGCCGCAGGTGGGCCCCTCTACCGACCGGTGTCCCTGAGGCTTGGAGATGCCACTGGATCCACTAGCCTCGCCTGCTTGCTGCCAGGTACTACTAGTAGTAGCGTGGGCGCGTAGCTGTACGGGGTACAGCGACGTTTCAGGAAATCCTCATCCTTTCCTCTCTCTCTGTCTCCCTCCTCAAAATGACATCTGGAGGTATTCCATCAGCTCGGCGGTGACTCCCTATCCTACTCATTATCTAATTCCCTATTTCAAACAAACTTTGCACAGCCATTTACAGCGCAATCTACACTACAAAGTAGCACTCGGGGTGTTAGAGATGGCTAGTTTGGAAACTCTAATTTTCTCAGAATCTCTGTATTTTCTTTTTTTTCAAGATGAGCAATTTATAGAAATGTCATTTATGACAGTTAAGACGTATTTGGAAACAATGTGATTAGATGGATCAAGGGGCTAAAATCATTTTTTAGCCCCTTCAATCCCATCTCCCAAACAGTTTTTCATGCGACAGGCTTTTCTTTCCTAGCTTTGCCTCTCCTTGCTTTCAAATTATAGTCCCAAGAGAGTACTCACGCCCCTCCAGAAACGACGTCAATGACGTCAGTACATGTTTTTATCGGCTCATCGTACGTAGCCACATCTATCTGGATAATAGTTAGAAAAAGAATAATTTGTTCAACGGTACAGTTTTTCATGCCTCAAACCACAAATTGTTTGAGCGTTGCAGCACACACATGGCTTGTTCATTCCTACTGCCATGGACGGACGTCCTTTCAGACTGAGCGCAACGGTGAACGCTACAGCGCCCCCTCCCCTTGCATGTCGGCTGTAGGGGGCACCCTATGGCCGCAGCGGTGCCCCCTACAGCGCCTCCTACGTGTCGGTCCCCTTCTCTCTCCCCCCAGATCTAGCGTGTCACTGTTCATCACCCTAAACACTGTGTTGTGGGTCCACGAGTAATTGTTAGTAGATAAAAAATTGATAGTTGGTATAGAAAATGATATTTTATAGTGGTAGTGGGGTATAGGGGGAGTATTTAGAGGGAACCGCTGCGGGAGATGAAAAAATAGGGGAAAAAATAGGGGGGAAAGTGATATAGGGGAAAAAATTTAGAGGTAACGGTTGCGGATAGCCTCAGGCTACCACTGTCGACACCCTGATCCATGCACAGAGCAATCATGGAGAGCATCAGGTATCAAATACTCTTCTGAAGGGAAGAGTCAATCCAATTCCAATGCAAGATTCCAACCCTATAAATCGATTGGTATGGACGTCTCAAGGCACAAAAGAATTGGTAGATCAATTGATATGGATTTCAAGGTGATACTTATCTGTGGGCTTGGTTATGGATGTACCAAAGATTACGTTTGTGTCCTGAATAGGCTTGATTATAATGACATTGGTCAATCTCGGTTAGGGCTTGTTCGATTCATTTTCAATTCATGTGGATTGAGCGGGATTAGTTAAGTTTAAATCTCAAGCAAATCAATCTTTTTAATTTTTTCGATCCCATCTAATTTATATGTAATATGAATAACCGAACAAGGTCTTACTAAGAACGTATCTTATCTAATATTTACCGCGCTGCTAAAATGCTAGGATGAGATCGAATATCTTTTACAGCTCCAAATGTACACTCATGGTTCATGAGTCTTGAGTTGGGTGATCCAATATCCTTAGACCGTGCTCAGCAAATCGTGTATATAGCCAAAACATCTTTTGCATTGTAGACTACACCATCTACAGAGTGAAAGTTAAAATGTATGCCCATGGTCTATGAATCTGAGTTGGGTGATGTTAATTCTATATATTTTACTATAGTTTCTTTCCTACAGGGATACCTAGTTTTGACTATCGTGCGTTCATGAAATTTCCTCAAGTACTGCATTACTATGTTTCGAGAGGGCACAGAATATTTTCCACCACAAAAAGATTTTTCTGCAACAAATGTAAAATACTGAATAATTAAGCATTCACAGGCTCACAGCAAGCTCTGTTTTGGCATCGTGGGTGCGCGCGGACACGTACACAAAGAGCTTAAAATCCATTTTCTTCTCTAGTAAATAAATTATAGCTAGAGAGAGATGCTTGTTGTAGTGGCACCAACTTTTATTAAATTCTATGTATCAATCAGATCAATTCCAAAGATTAAGTTAATGGATAGAGGTGGACAATTCAATTCTAGTACTCTTCACGTCAAAACTCTCTAAGTCCTTAGGCATGGAATAAAAACATGTAACAACTATTTTTATTTAATTGCGCTAATCAGAATTTAAATTCGGGACCTCTGATACCATATAAAATTATATGCACCAACCAACTTAAATCAAAATCTTAATATGATGAGAAGAGATGGGCAATTCAATTATATTCTAACACTTTTTAGCAACTCAGGTGTTGGAAAATCAAAGTGACACTTTTACACCGACTATAGTGTAATATTGTTTCTTTTGTGGACACTTATCAACACTACTCTGAGAAGAGCACAGAGACCTCCATCTAACATTAATACGAGAGATTTAACACTATTTTTAGATAATGGAAAAACATCCAGCCTCTCCCCCACTTGGAAGAATAACAGGCACAAAACATGTTCTTACAAAATGCAAGTCACCTCTGGAGAGACTAACCTCCTAAAACATTCCAACAATTTAACCAGAGTATGAAGACGACAGAATAGTACACAACCTAAAAACAATATTATAACTTAATACGATTTGTAAACCTCCAACCATGATGTGCAAAAATATTAAGTGTCGTCGTCTCTAAGCGTCAAGAAGCCTCCTTTATTATTGAACTCTCTTCCTCTCTATGGAGTTGAGCCCACGTTCTATACCAGTGTGTCACACGGAAGAGAACCTGCAAATAATTTAGTATAGGTTTTTTTCAAAAACTAAATTATTCCTTATCCAGATAGCCTAGCAAATTGTAGCAACACCTGTAATAATCAGATATTTAGTTTTTTATGGTATTCTAAGAAGCCAATTCCCAAATGTGTGTCTGACAGACTACGGGTTGCTCAAACCCAAACTCCGGTACACCAATCTCCACATAAACCGAGCATAATGGCAACTAATAAATAAATGTTGTATTGTCTCATCTGAATCACAGAAAGCATATTTTTTGCTACCTTGACAATTACGTTTCTGTACATTGTCTTTTGTTTGGACCACACCTTTAATTAAATACCACATAATTTTTTTACCTTGAGTGGAACTCTAAGATTTCATAAAAGTTTATTGTAGAACACAATAACATTATTAATAAGTGCTCTATACATCGACTTAATAGAGAACTAAACCGACGCAGTTAAATTCCATTTAAACATATCATTCTCCTCATTTAACTTCACATTAGCATTCTGGGTTACCAAACTTTGCCCTAACAACAGGTTATCACCAACCAAAGATCTGAGGAAGGAGACGTTTAATAAAACTCTTCCGAAAACAGATGCTACAGTAGCACTCTTATTTCGCACTATATTATACAACGAAGAATATTGTAGCATAAAAGATTGGTTCCCTAACCAGCGGTCCTCCCAGAATCTAATCAGAGTCCCATTTTTCAAGATAAAGGAACCTAGGTTCAGAAAGGTGTCATTTACTTTAATTAACCCCATCCAGAAGTGAGAGTCCCTGGTTTCCTAGTTACTTTTGACAACATATACCTGCCAAGGTATTTTTTTCTCCTTAGTAAGTTCTGCCACAACCCATTATCATTAATCAACTTAAAGAACCATTTACTAAGCAAACACTTGCTTTGAACTTCTATGTTCTGAATTCCTAACCCCTGCTTGCACTTTTGGAAGGCATAGGATATTCCATTTAGCTAGTCTATATTTCTTTTTGTTATCGTCCCCTGCGAGAAGAAACGGGATCTATAGTAGTCTATTTTTTCTAGGACACCCTTTGGGACCTCAAAAAAAGACAACATAAACATGACTAGACTAGTTAGGACAGAATTAATCAAAACTAGACGACCCCCTACAAAAAGTAACTTCCCTTTCCAGCTGCATAGGTTTTTCTCTATCTTGTTTCTATGTCTTTCCGGTTGTTGTTGCTAATTTCCAGAAATGCATTGGAATTCCTAAATACTTGAGATAACTCGCTTCCTCACTCTCTGCTTGGCCAAAACAAAATAACTCACTTTTATGATAATTTATATTTAGCCCTGAAACTTGCTCAAAGGCCATCAATAAAAGCTTTAAATTAGCTGCCTTGGCCTTGTCATGTTCTAGGAAAAGCAGTGTATTATCTGCATACTGTAGAATGGATAGACCACCATCAACCAGGTGTGGTATAAGGCCTTCAAATTGGCCTTCCCTTTTTGCCCTATTAACTAGTATGGTCAGCATGTCAGCACTATGTTAAAAAGAATCGGATAGAGACGATCTCCCTGCCTTAAACCTTTCTAAGTTTAGAAATTTTCTCCTATTTGGTCATTAACTTTGATCCCTACATGACCCCTTGTCATAATAGAATTTATCCAATTACACCACTCGTTCGAACATCCTTTCATAACAAAATCTGTTGAACAAACGACCATTTAATCTTATTGTATGCCTTTTCGAAATCAATTTTTAAAATAACACCACTTTGTTTCTTTCTATGAAGCTCATGAATCATCTCATGTAGGACGATCACCCCCTCTATTATGTTCCTCCCTATGATAAAAGTTGTCTAGATACAAGATCGAACTCAACTCTTTATTCACTGTAACGACTATATAACTTAGTTGTATATTCTTCATGGCTAAACTAGCACACTCTATTCATGTCACACAATATTTATCTAAACTCTAAACAATCGGTCACATACCGTTTAGCTATTATTCACACTCACTATCGGAATTCGTCTCTTTGCTGAGTGCCAAATAATTTGCTGAGTTTTTTTGGGCACTCGACAAAGAAGTTGTTTGCCAAGTGCTAAACAAAAACACTCAGTAAAAACACTCATCAAAAGGTTTCTTTGCCAAGTGTTTTATTTTTGACACTCGGCAAAGAGTTTCTTTGGCGAGTGTTTTTTTACACTTCTTTGCCGAGTGTTTTTTTGACACTCGGCAAAGAGCTTCTTTGCTGAGAGTTTTTTTCAACACTAGGCAAAGATAATTTAAAAATCGCATTTTGAAGCAGTAAATTAATTCAAATGAAAAAGTTTTCAACTACAAATTTGTATAACTCATCAGGATGTACATTTTATATTTTGGTCATTTCTTCATATGACAAAATAAAAAGTAAATTTGATCATAAAAACTATATCTCTCTCGTAGTTATAAAAGTACAAGAGAGATGTATAAAATTTGTGAATAATATTAGAACCACTATGTGGGATGAATAAATGACCAAACAACTAAAATAAACTTTGTAGATCTTGAAAGTTATAGAATTTTATAGTTGGCAACGTTTTGATTTGAAGTCATCTTATCAACGAAAACTACGTCTGAATTTTGAAATTTAAAATTTGAATTTTCAAAACGACCTCAAATGGAAAACTATCAGAATGAAAGTTGTAGGTCTTTAAAAGATATGAAACTTTGTAGTTGACAATAGTTTCGTTTGAAATTATGTCATGCAAAACTTTGTTTGAATTTTAAAATTCGATTTTTTTCAAACGACCTCAAATGAAAAAACCACCAAAATAAAAGTTGTAGGTCTTGAAATGTTATGAAACTTTTATAATTGACATTTTTTATTTGAAATCATCTTGTCATATAAAAATATGTATGAAGTTTTCGAATTTGAAATTCAAATTTTATAAACCACCTCGGATGAAGAAACTATCAATATGAAAGTTGTAGATCTTAAAAAGTTATAAAACTTTACAGTTGACAACATTTTCATTTGAATGAATTTATTGCCTCATAGTACCGGAATCCATTACCGTTACCATTACTAGCAAAAGGCGCCGTCTCCGTTACCAGCCACCGTGACGACGGATTTTCTTTGTCGAGTTACGAGTGACACTCGGCAAAGTCTTGGCCGAGTACCCGATAGAAAGTACTCGACAAAGAAGTTGTTGCCGATGTACAGTTCGTCGAGCTCTCTTTGCCGAGTGCCTTCGCCGAGTGCTTCAAACACTCAGCAAAGATGCCGATTCCGATAGTGTCAAATAATAAATTTACTCTCGGTTTGTTATAATACACGGGAAAGGAAAACATATTATAGACACAAGTGATATAGTGGTGTAGTGGTAGATGAGGTTGCGCACGATAGAAAGTTCGCGAGTTCAAATCTCACCGGTCACAAAACACGTGAATTCAATTCAAAAATAGTGAAAATGATAGAAAGATGGGTAGGACAATGGTGTACGGTGTTTAAACGGTCTAAAATTGTGGCTACATATGCCACCTCCAAAAATCTCGTACTTGATTTTATAGTTGATATGTTGTTCCATGACTCGGGTGATATTGTCATGTGTCCATATTCCTTTTTTGTATAAATATTTAACTCTATAATTTTTCTAATATTTATCCACTTTCTGATAAATCATACCATATAAAATATTTTTCTAATACTTATCCACTTTCTAGATAAATCATACCATATAAAATATTATATTTTTAGAGTATTTCATACTTTATTACGAAGCATGGCAACTATGACTCATACATGTTTTTAGTAACTCCCGTCGGCTTGGTCCTGAGGCCAACGGGAATAATAAGTTTGAACGCTCGGGCGCGTCCTAACATTAGTAACTCTTGTTGGCTTGGTCCAGAGGCCGACATAATTATTAACTCCTGTCGGCCTGGTCAACCGAACGACGGAGATTATTTAATTGCCGTCGGCTACGTAACGGACGACAGGGATTGCTTTATTGTCGTCGGCTTGGGACAAAACCGACGGGGATTATAATAGCCGACGGGATTGTCAGTATTCTTGTTGTGTCTCCAATAATCTTCCGAAATCTTCTCAATAATTCACTATGGAAACATGGCAACTATGAGTTATGAATACTTGCTTTTCATGTATGAACTAATATTTTTTACACTTAACTAAGTTCACGGAGAGGCCCTTGCACAAACAACACACAATAAATTTTGCCATTGACCAACACACGATACGAACTGGACATCCAACTGTTGAATTGCTAGATCAAATTGAGTAGACAATCACACGTATTCTTGTTAGGCAAAGGAAGAGGTTAAAATACTAACAACCAAACAGGAAGCTCAAGTAACAAATACTTTGGAGTTCCCATATTTCAATTATCATAGCTTCAGATCAATGCAGCCTGCAAGAAACAACAAAAATGGTTAAACTTTCTGTTTTTTTACCAGGTCTCTTAAGAATTCTCCACCTCTTTCAAAAAAAGAAAAGAATTCTACACCGATTCTAATATTCAGACTATATAGTTGGATCTTGGTACTGTCAAATCTTCTCAAAACCTTCGCATGTATGAGGCAATCCAAACCTAATCAGTTGGGATAATGACATGGCCTTTCTTAATTCACATTTGAAAACAGAGCTGTAGCAGAAGTAGCCTACAAACTATATATAATACATACACAGCTTAACAAAGTCAGACTACTGGGTAGAACTAACATAGACACGATAAAGAGTGGTAGCGGTAACACAGTTTTTTGCTCATTAGAACACATGGGAATCCATAGAATGTTCTTAAAACAAAGGATTTCACATGACTTTTTTTATATATTTTCTGCTACTATGTAGTGTGTCCACTCAAATTTTATTCATTGCTGGCCAGTACAGGACATATATAGACGTCAGATCATAACAAACAGCAGTAAGGAGGTTGCAGTTCAATAGATCTGGGAGAGTTTTCTACTTTAATCACATGTGCAGAAAAAAAAGTAGTTTCTTTCTTTTATTTTTTATACTATCTTCTTTTCTATTCCATTTCATTTCTCCTTTCTAGAGCCACACGAGCTAGTTTCTTAGGTCCATTGCAACATGCTACAATATCATCAGTGTGCAGATCACCCAGCTTTATCCACAGTGACTTGCACAGTGCAACTATCTTCTTTTACGCCTTGGAATATAGATTAACTGTATTTTCCTATAAGGTGGTGCAGATGTAGCTAGCTTCCTCGTGTTGACACCTACGTGGTGGGTGCATCGACATCATATATCCTGTTGAGTGTAAAAAGGTGCTACAGATGTGTCCAAACAGATATTTTGCTAAGAGAAACCTTCTCAGATCGCACATGTTAAAAAATAACCCTTGCTCTGCCCTTTCAAAGCGGCTTGTAGCTCATATAAGAATAACCACCACAAGGTCAAACATTAGATCTATGTTGTGGTATGAGTATGAGAAGGACCAAGTTTTAAGCATATGCCTTATAACTATGCTTTGACGTGAGACGGGCGAGAAGATTTTTTAAAACCTCAATCTAAAAATTCATTTCTACTCAAAACCTGAGAAGTACTACTATAGCTATCTAACCAACACAGCTGGAGATCCGATCCGTTCACAGACGTGTGCGATCAGGACCAGCAGTCCAGCATCCAGGAAGGTGATGTACGACTAATCGCTAGCTAGCCAAGAAAGCGCTGGGTCAGTTGCAACAAGTCCTCTCATGCTACCTAAGAAGAAAAACTGTGCGTGACTTCAAGAGCTCTAGGTGACAAGTGAAGCTGGTTTGGATAGAACAGTAGCCCATACATGTTTTGACACCTATGCATCATGGTTTCCTTTTCAGAAGAGAATAGATGCAAAGCCACCATTGGGCGTGCCATATGACAACTCCTCCTGTCACTGTCAAGAAAAGCAAACAGAGATAAGGGAGCGATGAAACATGTTGCGTCCGATGGCCAGTAGCTAGTAAATTGAATTTTCGGTTGCCACTCATGTCAGGTCTCGAAGCAAAAGTAGGATCGATGGTGCTGAAATATGAGCGCCTGGCTAAACAATCACCTTAGGATGTGTTTGGTTTGAAGTTAAAGTAGTATGAGGGGGTGACATCATCCACTCGATTTTTTGGATCACGTCGCTACCAAAAATCGATCCGGTGTTCATCTCACTTCCTACGTAACTCTCATTCAAATACCATAGAAAATATAGCTGTCCCCTTGTACGTTCAACCAAACCCACCTTTATGGCTGGTTTGGTGCATAGAGATCATGAAAGTATCTATGTAAGTAATTTTCTTGCTATTCAATTTTGAATAGAAAGTGGATTCCTCTCTATAGATCCGCTCGTGATCTCTGTTCACCGAATCAGCCATTAATGTCCTTCCAAGCCGGCTTTCTTTTTCCTTTTGTTTTGATTCTTATTTTGACCGGGGGGGCAGATAAACTTGTTGACGCTTGGCAGATGACGCTTCTTCTCGTTAATCCACCGAGAAGCCAACTTTCTGGCACTGAGGTGCACAGTCCATGATAAGCTGCTAGGACCACTGGAGAGGGAGATCCATGATACAAGGCGGAGAGAAATGTCGCATAAAGACTGCACTTGGGTAAGCACCGTTTGACAGACAGGTGGTCAAAGTCAAGTTGGATTGCTCCACAATAATTCCTCTCATGGAGCCCACACACGTACACCCAGCCCATCTCGCCAATGATGCCATGGCTTTGGGGTGGGGGCATTTGTCGCGTTCTGGTGTGCTGGAAACGGAACGGAGCAGTAGCAGTTCAAAGGAGCAAACTTGGGGGAGCTTTGTTACTTACTAGTGTAGCTTGCCTTGAAGCTTCTGCTGCTGAGCACCTCGTCTACATATGTACAGCAGTCATGCTGACTTGCGCCGCGGAGCAAGAATTTATGCACGGTGGTCGCTGCTCTCAAGCAAACTTGTTTTCAGTTAACAGTTGTACTGCTATCAACTCGTCTGGAATCTAGTACGGTCAGTGGATGACACGTGGTGGAACGGTGCTTGCCAAACTGACTGCCTTCATTCTTCATGGCCTACAACTACAACAGGTCAGATTGTTCGGCGAGTCGACCTTCTCCAGGTGTACGATTGCAATAAGCAGCCAAGATCAAGCGTAGCACTTTCAGTATCGTAATCTGCATTTTTTTCTGGTTGATAGTTTTTTTTTTACTGAAAAGGTCAGGATAAGTTTTTAAGGTGGATAATTAATAACGCAAACAAGAGATTACCTGGTCATATTCAGGCGATGTGGATCCGGTGGTCGTCGGTGAGCGGTGCGCGCCCGGGTGGGAGGCTTAACTTTTTCCTTACAGGCCTGGAGACTTGGCCCACATAATACAGACTGCCCAGCTGGCCAGCTCCTTCGCGAGAGCTCGATCCACTCGGCCTCTTTAGCAGTGATGGGCCAACAAATGGAGTAATCTATCACCCCAAAAAAAACATAAGGCCGTAAAAGATGGTCTTTAGATACAATTACACTTATTTGGGCTGACCAGGTACGACAATTACCTGCGAACGATGTTGGTCACGAGCGAGAAGAAGGAACCGTAATTCACTTATTTGGGCTGACCGCTTCTTACATCCGTACATGGGCTTTATATGGCCCATTGCTCGTGGCCTGTTACCCCGCTATGCACTAGTGTTGCGCTTTTTTTCATTTAAAATATTTAGATTTTAAAACTATACTCCAGAACTGAAATATTGCGAAAAAAAAATGAGTGGCTACCGTCCCAATAATGGACTACAGAGGCTCAATTATGAATATTTTTGCATTTTTTTGGCACCAGGATCCCTAGGGGACCTGCCGCCGAGTATAGGGGCAAAAAAGACCCCCTCGTCTCTATACTCTTATTTTTTAAATAGGGTGTTTGGTATGTTTCATATGAGGAAAAAATATGCGACGTCTTGTCTTGCAACTCCTGGCACTACTAGCCAGTACACCTATGATGATAATTTCTCATATAGAATATACTAAACATCTTATTTAATAAGGGCAAAACATGTGTCGCCCCTCCCTCGACCAAGACGGTGTGATATCAAAGAATGAATATCTTTGGTACAAGATTGCGATATCACAAAGGTGCATGGCATGTACAAAGCTCTGAGATTAATCTCAAGAAAATGCTTCTGAACACCATGGTATTTTTCCCTTCATACTCAACCAATTGTCATAACCTTAATTCTGCAAAAACCCTAATACCTGATTACTCCAAACCAAACAGACTTGCCACTGCTAGCACGCACGTGCCACACCAGCGCGAGCAAAGCCGGTGGTTTGGTGCGTGCATGCAGGTGCAGCGTCTGGCTGGCAGAGCGCGTCGTCGCCGTGGACAGGAGGATTTCTTTTTTGTTTTCTGAACAAGGACAGCAGGATCTTTTTGCAGGACACAGGACGACGCCATCTATCACGTCGGCGTCGGCGTCGGCGGGGCCTGGTAGCGTGGACTCCGCGTCATGCGCCCATGCCCGTGCCGACACGCACCGGACAACTCGTGCATGCAACCTGGCCGAGCGGCGAGAGCGTGCTTATTAATTTATTTATTAATTAATCAGATCAGAAGAAGCCCCGGTGGAGTGGAGTGGAGCCACGCGCGCGCGCATCTCGACGGCGATTTTTCAGGCATGAACGCGCCGCGACCGACCGACCGAGCGCCCTGACCACGCGCTCACGCACACACTTACGTAAGGAACAGTTGGATGCATGCATGGCACTGGCACAGCACAAGAAGCACATGTTCCCCGTGCGGTGCGGCACAAGTGAGGACCCAGCGCAGCAGCAGAGGAGATCTCCCACTTCTCCAAGTACATGTACTCCTACCCACCAACACTTTCTGCTCGGTTGGAGAAGCATGCGGACGCAAGGGAATCAGAAGGCGGTGGGTGGTTGGTGAGTCTCTTGCGTCTCATATGCTACTGTCCACGTACACAGATCTAATCTAGGATAATCCGGGGTACCTAGCTAGCACTACGAGTATGTAGTAACTAATTAACCTGCGGGGTGTACTATAGCTAGCTTAAGAAAACAAAGGAGAGGAACCAAGTATATATGACGGACAGCGCTAAGGCTATCGTCTCCAGCAGCTCTCCTACTCCCTCTAGTCTAAATTGACGTTTAAGGCAACGAAGGAATGGATCAAAAATTTTGATGTTTTAGCTTTTGCATGCAAATTTAGCCGTTTTTGCCCCTGCATGCGCGCTTAGCGTGCACCAATGTTGCGCATTTAATTCCCCTTGCTACATGGGGCTCCTTATTTTCTCTGCATGCATGCGTATTAAACATGCTGAAATTGTGGAGCAGCATAGACACTTTGTCACGAGCTAAAAAGAAAAGAAAATGAAGACCGGCATTACCAATTTCATTGTTCGGTGGTTCCATATTCAAATCCATCATGAACAAGCACCACAGTTAGTAGTAGAGTAGTAGTATCTGGTTAGCTGGATTATTTTGGATATCTGGCACCAGTACGTTTGCAATGCATCTAGTGATAGCTAGCCGGATTACATCCACGCATCGGCAACATTGGCGCGAAAAAAATGGCATGCAGCGGCAACATTGGCGCGAACGAAAAAAATGACGGATGCAGCAAAATAAATCCCATCGCGAAAAAAGGGCCTCTAATGCACGGCCAGGAGTTGAACCGGAGACCGTAGGCTTCAAAAATGTCTTTCCAACCACATGAGCTAAGAGAATATAATGACCTCCAATGCCACACGACCTTATTTACTAAAGGTAAAACGGGAAACATGCACTCTAGTTAATGACTTCTCGTCAAGAATTTTAGACCTGGAGGGAGTATATCCCATTCTCTATCTTGTTTTCTATATCAAACCCCGCTCAACAAACACTATTATATGTGGTGCAAACATTATTTCGCACACGATCATATGCATGATAACGAGCGGGTAACGAGGCACCATCAACATCAACAGTAGAGGCACCGATCGAGCCCGTTCCATTAGTACACAGACGCTCTATAGCGGCGGTTGTGAACCAATTTTCACTAGTGTTTCTTGGAACCGCCGGTGCTAGGAGCCAGTAGAAATTATCATTTTACAGGCGGATAACTAAGAACCGCCAGTGAAAATCGATTTCACTGGCAGTTGAGTTAAGAAAATCGCTAGTGAAAAGTATTTTCATAAACATTAAACGAGTTTTTAAAACAGAAAAAATTATTTCAAGAGACACCCAGCCCTCGCTCGTCTCAGTCATAAGTCATGGCATTTTTCACATAAAATTCGCGCGTTACGCGGTTGTTAGTGAAAGGATCACGATGCCCAAGAGGGGGGGTGAATTGGGCTTTTCTAAAAATCAACACTAATTAAAACCTAAGCAAGAGCTAAACAAGAGCCCAACTTCACCCCAACAACTAGCACTAAGAAAATAATACTAGAAATGTAACAAGGCTAAAACAATGCTTCAAATACTTGCTAAACAAATACACAAAGTAAATAGCTTGAATTAAGTGCGGAATGTAAAGCAAAGTTTAGAAGACTCCTCCAATTTTTCCCGAGGTATCGAAGAGTCGGCGCTCTCCACTAGTCCTCGTTGGAGCACCCGCGCAAGGGTATCGCTCCCCCTTGGTCCTCGCAAGAACCAAGTGCTCACTACGAGATGATCCTTTGCCACTCCGGCGCGGTGGATCCCTCGAGACCGCTTACAAACTTGAGTCGGGTCACCAACAAGATCTTCACGGTGATCACCGAGCTCCCAACGCCACCAAGCCGTCTAGGTGATGCCGATCACCAAGAGTAACAAGCCATAGACTTTCGCTTGACCAAGAGAAGCCTAATGCAAGTGGTGTGTGCTCTAGGTGGCTCTCACTAGCGCTAATGAGGAACAAGCGCGGATTATGATTCTCTAATCTCCTCACTAGGCTTTTGGTGCTTGCAATACTCTACCAAGGTGCTGGAATAAATGTGGAGTGCAAGACATTGAATATGGTGGGTGGAAGGGGTATAAATAGCCCTCACCCACCAACTAGCCGTTACAGGAAACTTGCTGCGCGATGGCGCACCGGACAGTCCGGTGCGCCACCGGTGCGCCAACGGTGCGCCACCGGTGCGCCAACGGTCACTTCCAACGGCTAGTTCTGACACAGAGCCGTTGGACTCATGGCGCACCGGACAGTGAACAGTCCACTGTCCGGTGCACACCGGACAGTCCGGTGCGATGTCCGGTGTGCCACTAAAATTCATCTCCGAAGGCAGCGCTCTCGGGTTTCTGCGACTGGGAAGGCTCTGCTGTGAACCAGCCTGGTCCCACCTGACAGAGGGTGCACCGGACAGTCCGGTGCACACCGGACAGTCCGGTGCCCCAAAGCCAGAAACCCTAAGTCTTGTTTTTCAAATGATTTTCAAATCGGTTTTCGCTCTAACTTGTATGTGAGTTCTAGAGTGACACCTAGCACTGTGTATGAGTGTGATTGTGCACCAACACTACACTAGAACTCTCTTGGTCAAACTACTCATCGACAACCCCTCTTTATAGTACGGCTAAAAGAGAATAAAAGACCTAACTAAATCGCGAGTGTCCACATCTCCTTGACACTCGGACTCCGTAGACCTTCACCTTTTGTTCCGTCGTTTTAGCCGTCGCTTCGAGTTCTTATCTCCGGGATTGCTTTCACATTGTAGTGCTTTTACCTGTCATGTGACCTAACTTACCATTTGTCTCTGCAAAACACACGTTAGTCACATATAATATTACGTTGTCATTAATCACTAAAACCAACCAGGGGCCTAGATGCTTTCAATCTCCCCCTTTTTGGTGATTGATGACAACCCTACAAGTTTTGTGAGAGTAGTTTGTTTTGAAGATTCTGTCAATTGAAAGAATGGTTAGTTATACTCAGTAATTTTTGACAGAAAGAATGTGTACCATAATAATAAGAGTGAGCGCATACACATCATAAGATTCTTGTTCATATAAAAGAAAAAGTAAATTAATGAAACAAGAACTAGAAGACTGGAGATATGATATAAGGTGAAAACGTAATACACACAGTCAACCAAAAGCAACGAGAGTATATGACGAGTTTGTGAGCCAAAAACATAAAGCTAGTACAGAGAGTAGCAGGCACAAATATTACATCAAAAGGACACTGACTCTCTACTAACTCTCTGACTCCCCCTAGCTCTCACAACTCATCTCTCCCCCTTTGGCGTCAAACACCAAAAGGGACCTAAACATCGGATGCAGGAGGAGGCGACGGGGGCGCATCCGGTCGAGGTCGAGGTAGCAGAGCAAACGCCGACGGAGGGTCAGAGTCAGGCTCGGATCCAGGATCTGCGGTAGAAGCTGGAGCTGGTACTGACTCGGACGCAGGCAGCGCTGCAGGAGCTACCGGAGCAGAAGCAGTCACAGATACTGCCACAGCGGTAGTGGTAACAGCAGATGCTGGTGGCACTGGCGGCTGCGGGCAGACAGAGCTGAGAACTGGTGAAGTGAACGCCAAGGTGACCGGCCGGAGCGGAGAGGTAACAGCAGGGGGTGCAGACAAGATCGAAGGCACTACTGGAGCGTGAAGCGAAGAAGGCGGAGCAGACTGAACTGGAGACGCTGAGATACCAGAATGCTGAAGCATGAGGGCCATGAATGCCCTATTCTCTGCCCTATCCTGAATAAGCTGTTGCTGAAGAGCATCCTGCCTGTCCTGCATGCTCTGAAACATCGAGAGCATACGGTCAGATAAACGGGCCTGCTCGGCTGCCAGGAGAGCCTGCTGCTGGGTGAGAGTCTGCTGCTGCTGGGTGAGAGTCTGAAGAATCGAAGCAAGAGCAGGGTCCAAAGCTGGAGGAGCAGGGGCAGCACGGGAACTCCCAGCCTCATGATCATGTGAGCGTGGAGGCATAGGAGGCGGAGGCGGAAGAGGAACCCCAAGATCATCATCATCATCATCATCAGCTGCTGCACCCTGGGAGTCAAACTGTCGAAGTGCAGCATCCTCGACCTGAGTGTCAAACACAGGAGCATAAGCTGGCACTGGAATCTCAGGAGCAGGACGGTAAGATCCAAATACAAGGCGTGAGGCCTCAAGGGTACTCTGAGAACGAGGTGGCTGGATCAGCTGCGCAAAGATGTGGCACAAGTAGTGAGCATAAGGTAGCTGCCGACGAGCACGAATCCCATCCAGAACAGTGTCCTCAATCTCACAGATCAGAAAGTCCACAACATCAAACTCAGAGTGGGATACCAGGGCACCAAGGAGCCATAGCTGAATATGAGTAGTAGCCTCCCTGTATCCCATCCGAGGCAGGAGAGTCCGTCTGACGAGCTCATACAAGTACTTCGCTGCAGTAGTGAAGTCTGCTGGAGAACGTCGCGACCCATCTGAAAAAGGCGGTCGGAACAGAGCCGCGACGTGAGCTGTCCCTGGAGCCACACCGCCGTGAGGGCGACGTGGAGGATCTGAAGTGCCATAGCAGAGACTGTGCAGGCGAGTCGTCGACACAGGGAAGCCAAATAGCTGTCGGATCTGATCGGCAGTGATTGTGACATCCTCGCGCTCAAAGCGGAACCTCATCCAATGATGATCCGGGTCAATCCAAACAGAGGCATAGAAGACGCGGACCCACTCCTCAACATATCTGCCGCTGATAGTCAGAAAGGATAGAAGGCCTGGCAAATATGTGAGATGCGCCTCAGACTCAGCACCGGCTGCTAGCAAGAAGGCTGGAAGATCTAAGAGGCGGTGAACACGTAGCGCAATCTGAGCTGACATCTGTGCCCTGAAGAAAGACTCCTGAATCCGAGTGCTGAAAAGAACTCCTGCTGCTGGGTCTCTCTGAGCTGGCAGCCAAGACTCCACGGGTACGTACCTGAACCGACGTACCCGGGCTGCAGTGGCACGCTGAAGATCAAATAGACGAGGATCCGAACCCAGTGGACGGACCTCAGTCTCATCGCGCTCCCGGAAACGAGGTGGAGGGACAGGTGGAGCTGAAGCGGGAGCGGGGGCAGGGGAAGCAGTGGAAGCTGGCGTGGTGCTGGTAGTGGGTATGGCGGTGGAGGTGGATGGAGCAATAGGAGTGACTGGAGCAGGCAGAGTGGGTGGCGGAGTGGAAGCGGAGGTGTGAGTGGAGGAGCGAGACCGGGAGGCGAGACGACGAGCACGGAAAGCAATCTGATCTGATGGAACATCTGGCTGATCTCCAAGTGCTGCCTGTGCAGCGGCTGCTGCAGCTGCTGCTGCTGCACGAGCCTCTCTGTCTGAACGCCGCTTCTTGCGGCCTTCCTGCTGCTCCAGATACACAGTCTTGCCCTTCACCTGCCTGAAGGGGCGACGAGGGTCCTCATCGTCGCCACCCCCTGATGCCGACGCATTCTTCGTGCGCGGCATCCTGAACTAAAGTCTGCAAACGAGATAGAGAGACTAAGCACAGAGCAAAAGTGACCGATATATTTAGCAAAGAGTGAGATGTCTACCTGGAAAGGTCACACGAGAGGTGACGATCCAGGCAGGACGAGAGACGGCACACGGTCACACAAGGTCACTGAAATGACAGAAGAGGTGAGCACGTATTAGTCACATAGTCATAAGCATATGAAATGTGAATAAATACATACACAAAGAGATATAGCACGAGATGGGACGATCGATAAGTCAAAAGCCGTGAAAACGACGTTTGACGGACAAATAGAGACATAGAATGATTGGAATTCAAATTGAGGCACAAAACGATATGGGATTGAGCCGATACTTCACGAATAGGTTTATATAGGTCAATATGAGTGAAGTGTGTGCTTGGTTTGAATTTAGGCGAAGAAATAGGGTTTTGGGCACTCGGCTCGGAAACGATCGTGCAAAACGAGAATTTTGGTTAAATTTAAGCCTGGGATCTCGGATTGGCGTGAAATTTGGCAAGTAGGTTACTGGAAGTGTGGTGAAAGTGCCTGAAAAATTTGGGTTCAATTGGAGCAAGTTTGGCTGGTTTGGGCATTTCACCGAGCACTTGGTGGGCGGGGATTTAGGGTTTTAGGTATATGGCCATTTGAGGTGGGAATGCCCTCCCGAAGGAGCTAAGAGTTTGCAGGGATACACAACAGAGACATTAGAGCACAAACCACCAATTGGATTCACAGGATTTCACAGAAATTTGAGTTAACCACAAAAGGAGAGAGGGAAGAGCTTTACTGCCCACCAAGAACAGAGAAGAACTGAGAGAAGGGGAGAGGAGAAGCTGCTCACCGAGGGGGAGATGGAGAGAGGCGAGGTCGCCGGCGATGATGGCCGGAGATGGTGGCCGCCGGAGAGGTCGCCGGACTACCGCAAAGCAGAGACGAGGCGCCTGGAGACAGAGAGCTTGCGGCTGGGAGAAGAAATGAGACAGAGCCCCTGGCTCGGTCGGGCTGGGGGCGATTTTTTAAAACGCGAGATGGGCACACCGGACAGTCTACAGTGGCTGTCCGGTGCACACCGGACAGCGCACAGTAGATGTCCGGTGAACCACCGGACAGCGCACAGGAAAAGAGGAACTTCGCGCGCGGCTGCCGGTGCACCGGACATTGCACAGTGCAGTGTCCGGTGCACACCGGACTGTCCGGTGAGCCCAGACAGAGGGGAGTTTGGAAAATTTTGAATTTTTCTATCTAACTCCTAACCAAACCAAATCCCAACTTATAATCACACAAAAGAACACTTGTTGGGACAGGTATTGGCACCCTCATATACTTTTCAAAATATTTTGCCATAGGCTAGATAATTTTTAGAGAAAATAGGCAAATGGTGAAATTTGCATTTTGGTTTGCACTAGGGGTTTTCATGAGTGATTTGAGTTTTGAATACTCCCCCTAAGTGCAGTACCTCATGCATATTTCAAGAACCAATAATTGCATGAAAAGAAAGAATTTAAGTGCTAAAAGCTTAAAACTAAGACTTGTCAAGTTTGACCCGAGTTAAGCTTTTTCACTCGCTTTATTGGCGGTTATCTCAACTAGGTTAGACAAGCCCTAGATGCAATACAAGGAATTTAAATATGCAATGCAAATGACAACACCATTTGACATTTTCACATAAAATTTCTGAGATCAAGAATATTTAGTTCATTCCTCAACATGCAAAAGCGGGTCTTATCAAGAGGCTTAGTGAAAATATCCGCTAATTGATCTTCCGACCTCACTCCTTCTAAAACAATATCTCCTTTAGCAACATGATCTCTAAGAAAGTGATGACGGATATCAATGTGCTTGGTGCGAGAGTGTTGTACAGGATTATTAGCAATTTTAACAGCACTCTCATTATCACACAACAAAGGTACCTTTTCTAGAACTACGCCATAGTCTAGAAGAGTTTGTTTCATATATAAAATCTGTGTGCAACAAGCACCTGCGGCAATGTATTCCGCTTCGGCAGTTGACAAGGCAACACTATTTTGCTTTTTGGATGTCCATGAAACTAGTGATCTGCCAAGCAGATGGCATCCCCCAGAAGTACTTTTCCTATCAATCTTGCAACCGGCATAATCCGAATCGGAATAGCCAATTAAATCAAAAGTAGCTCCTTTGGGATACCACAAACCAACGCTTGTGGTGTGCTTGAGATACCTAAGAATTCTCTTAACAGCGCGAAGATGAGCTTTCTTAGGATTCGATTGAAATCTAGCACACATGCAGACACTAAACATAATATCGGGCCTAGATGCGGTAAGGTATAATAAACTACCAATCATAGAACGGTAGAGAGTTTGATTAACCGGGTTACCTCCCTCATCTAAGTCGAGATGTCCATTTGTAGGCATGGGGGTCTTGATTGGTTTGCATTTCTCCATGTTGAATCTTTTCAACAAGTCTTTGGTATACTTCTCTTGAGAGAGAAAGTTACCATCTTTCATTTGCTTGACTTGAAAGCCGAGGAAGTATGTTAGCTCACCAATCATTGACATCTCGGACTCCTTTGACATCAACTCACCAAATTCCTTGCAATGACAGTCATTTGTCGAGCCAAAGATTATATCATCAACATATACTTGACAAATGAAAATATCACCGTTATGTTTCTTTGTGAAGAGAGTTGTGTCGACGGTCCCGATTTTGAAGCCCTTTTCGATGAGGAAGTCGCGAAGACGCTCATACCAAGCCCTTGGAGCTTGCTTTAGCCCATATAGCGCCTTGGACAACCTGTAAGCATGGTTAGGATATCTAGGGTCTTCAAATCCAGGCGGTTGCTCAACATATACAAGTTCATTTATGAAACCATTTAAAAATGCACTTTTTACATCCATTTGATAAAGTTTTATATCATAGCATGATGCATATGCAAGTAGGATACGGATGGCTTCCAGTCGAGCAACCGGTGCAAAGGTCTCTCCAAAATCTAAGCCTTCAACTTGAGAGAATCCCTTTGCGACAAGTCTTGCCTTGTTTCTTACAATCACACCTTGATCATCTTGTTTGTTTCTGAACACCCACTTTGTTCCAATGATTCTTGCATCTTGTGGGGGCTTCTCCAGGGTCCAAACTTCGTTACGGGTGAAGTTGTTAAGTTCTTCATGCATGGCATTCACCCAGTCCGGATCCTGTAGCGCCTCATCTATACAAGTAGGCTCAACACAAGAAACAAAAGAGTGATGTTCAATAAAATTAGCATGTCTATGTGATCGAGTAATAACCCCTTGTGAAGGACTCCCGATGATTTGGTTTTGAGCTTGAAGTAGTGATGAGTTTCTCCTGTTAACCACTTGAGAAGAAGATCCTGGAGCATCAACATCTTCGGCTTGTACCCTTGCTTGTTCATGAGAGACAAAAGTATCTTCATTTGCATGCCTCTCATCTTTTTCATCATCTTGTGGTACATTTGATGAAGAAGGCCTGTCAATGATTTGCACCTCTTCTTCATCTTCTTTTGGTTTGATAGCTCCAATAGGCATGTTCTTCATTGCTTCCCTAAGTGGCTCATCACCTACATCATCAAGATTTTCAAGTGCTCCTTGGGAGCCATTAGTCTCATCAAATTCCACATCATATGTTTCTTCTACCACGCCAGTGGCATGGTTGAATACTCGATATGCTTTGGACTTTAATGAATAACCCAAAAGAAAACCAATATCACAACGTCTTTGAAACTTCCCTAGATGATGGCGTTTTTTATAGATGTAGCATTTGCACCCAAACACCCGGAAGAAAGAGACGTCTGGCTTTTTCCCATTTAGCAGTTCATAAGGAGTCTTCGCAAGTAGCCGGTGAGGAAATAGTCTGTTTGATGCATAGCAAGCAGTGTTGACAGCTTCAGCCCAAAACCTCTCCGGTGTGTTATACTCATCAATCATTGTTCTTGCAAGAGTGATCAAGGTCCTATTTTTCCTTTCAACAACTCCATTTTGTTGAGGTGTATATGTGGCAGATACTTCATGCTTGATCCCAATTTCATCACAGTACTCATGAATGTTGGTGTTGTCAAATTCTTTGCCATTGTCACTTCTGATCTTCTTAATCTTGCAATCAAATTCATTTTGAGCTTTCTTGGCAAACTTCTTGAATATAGATGCAACTTCAGATTTGTCATGGAGAAAGAACACCCAAGTGTATCTTGAGAAGTCATCAACAATCACTAGACAGTAGAGGTTGCCACCGGCACTGACATAATTTGTAGGTCCAAATAAATCCATATGAAGTAGTTCCAGTGGCCTTGATGTTGACATGAAAGCTTTAGTGGGATGTGTATTAGCAACCTGCTTTCCAGCTTGACATGCACTGCATGGCTTGTCCTTTTCAAATACCACATCCTTTAATCCTCTAACCATATCTTTCTTTAATACCTTCTTGAGTGTGCTCATCCCAACATGTGCAAGCCTCCTATGCCAAAGCCATCCAAGAGAAGCTTTGGTGAAGAGGCAAGTTCTTAAGTCTGCATCTTCTGAAGTGAAATCCACTAAGTAGAGGTTGTTGTATCTAAAACCCTTGAATACCATTGATTCATCATCCATTTTTGTTACAATAACCTCTGATGGGGTGAATAAGCATTGAAGTCCAAGATCACAGAGTTGTCCCACTGATAATAAATTGAAGCTCAAAGGTGCAACTAAGAGAACATTTGATATTGATAAGTCATTTGAGATTGCCACCTTGCCAAGTCCTTGTACTTTTCCTTTTGAGTTGTCTCCAAATGTGATTTTATCTTGACCATCAACATTCTCATCTAATGAGGTGAACATCCGTGGGTTGCCTGTCATATGTTGTGTGCATCCACTGTCAATAACCCAATGGCTCCCACCGGTCTTGTAGTTCACCTACATTCACAGACAATTCAAGCTTGAGTTTTGAGAGCCCTATATTGCATAGGACCAGTGACTCTCTCAATTAAGGACTTTGCCACCCAGATTTGTCTAGGTCTACTCTTATTTGGTGGACCTAGGAATGTAACCTTAATCTTTCCATTTGCAACCTTTCTTAGAACATAGTGAGCATTGAAAGCAAATGGTCTTGAGTGCTTAGGCAAGGGAGTTGGTGGTTTAGCTTTGCAGTTGTGGGCAAAATGACCTTCATTTCCACACTCAAAGCATTTGATAGGCTTGTGAGTCTGCTTTGGCTTGTATTGAGTGATAGATTTCTTTTGCACAAAAGCATTGTATCCAATACCACTCTTGTTATTTTTCATAACAGTGTTCATAAGCAGCTCATTTTGGAGGTATTGACCCTTGTTGAACTTTTGCACACTTGTTGCAAGATGTTCATTTTCACTTTTTAGTTTCTTGACCTCATTCTTAAGCCTTTGATTATCCACTGCCAACTCATTGTTGAAATCATTGTTCTCAATAGCAACTTTTCCTCTAGTAGTTGCATCAGTCAAATAATTCTTCAATTTTTGGTTGTCTAAAGTCAGGACTTCAACTTTTTCAGTCAATTCAGCATGTAGACTAGTTTGCTCTTCTTGAATCAAATCATCACATGAGGTTGCTACATCAAGCTTAACAACAGGGTTAATAGCCTCATGTGTTTTGCAAGATAAAAGTTCATTTTCAACAAGAAGATTGTCATGATCAAATTTAATTTGAGTATAGTCTTCCTTGATCTTAACTAGTCTATTTTGCAACTCCCTATTAGCTTCATTTAATTTGTCATATTTTTCCTTAGCATCTTTTAGGGAGATTGTGAGCTCATTTACAGTTGATGACATAGTTTTATTTTCTTCTTTTATTTCATCACTAGCCTTTATAACTATGTCATACTTGGCATTTAAAGATTCATTTTCATTTTTCAACCTATCACATTTAGCTTTTGACTTTCTAATGATTTGAGTATATTCTTTAAGTAAGTCAGCTAACTCATCATATGAAGGTGAAGCAAATTCTTCATCACTATCACTATCACTATCATCATCAATATTATTTTGTACCTTTCGTTCACCCTTAGCCATAAGGCACAGGTGAGAAGTGGATGATGGCGATGGTGGTGGTGAAGAGAAGTCCCCGGCGATGGCCGCAACTTTTTCATCATCCTCTTCTTCACTTGAAGAAGATCCACTTGATGATTCGACGTCGGTGAGCCAGTCACCAACAATATAGGCCTTTCCATTCTTCTTCTTGTGGAACCTCTTTTGCTTCCCATCCTTCCTCTTGAAGAATTTCTTTTCCTTCTTTTCATCATCACTGTCATCTTCTTTCTTGCCCTTGAACTTGTTCTTCTTGGGCTTGTTGCATTGATGAGCAAGATGACCAAGCTCACCACAGTTGTAGCAGTCCATCTCAGAGATGGGCTTTCTTTTGTTGGAAAAGAACTTCTTCTTCCTTGAATCAAATTTGATGCCTTCTCTATTTAGCTTCTTCAACATCTTGGTGGTCTTCCTTACCATCAAGGCAATGTTTGCATCAAGGTCATCATCACTTGAGGATTCTTCCTCAACTTGTATTTTTGCTTTTCCTTTTCTTTCATGATTTGCTTTGAGGGCCAAATCCTTTCTTTTGGAAGATGATTCTTCTTTGTCGTTGATGTGCATGTACATTTCATGGGCATTGATCTTTCCCAAAATTTGTGTAGGTGTGGTAACCGAAAGATCCATTTGATGTAGCACAGTGACAATGTGTCCATATTTGTCTATTGGGAGGACACTGAGAATCTTCCTCACAACATCCGGTTGTGAGATTTGAGTAAGCCCCAATCCATTGACTTCCTCTACAAGAATATTAAGTCGTGAGTACATAGCGTTTGCATTTTCATTAGCAAGCATTTCAAAAGAATTTAACTTTCGCATAGCTATGTGATATCTTTCCTCACGTTCACTTCTAGTTCCTTCGTGTAGAGCACAAATGTCCATCCACAAATCATGAGCATTTTTATGATTCCGAACTCTATTGAACACATCTTTGCAAAGGCCTCTAAAAAGGGTGTTTTTGGCCTTCGCATTCCATTTCTCATAATTGAACTCATCACCTACAAGATTTGTGGGATCTCTAGGTTGGGGAAACCCTTGTGTGGCGGCTTTATAGACACCAATGTCTATAGCCTCTAAGTATGCTTCCATACGAATTTTCCAATAAGGAAAATCGTCACCATCAAAAACGGGAGGAGGTCCATCCCCACCGGACATCGTAACTCTAGCGGTTAAGCTAATCTATGAGTAACAAGGCTCTGATACCAATTGAAAGGATCACGATGCCCAAGAGGGGGGGTGAATTGGGCTTTTCTAAAAATCAACACTAATTAAAACCTAAGCAAGAGCTAAACAAGAGCCCAACTTCACCCCAACAACTAGCACTAAGAAAATAATACTAGAAATGTAACAAGGCTAAAACAATGCTTCAAATACTTGCTAAACAAATACACAAAGTAAATAGCTTGAATTAAGTGCGGAATGTAAAGCAAAGTTTAGAAGACTCCTCCAATTTTTCCCGAGGTATCGAAGAGTCGGCGCTCTCCACTAGTCCTCGTTGGAGCACCCGCGCAAGGGTATCGCTCCCCCTTGGTCCTCGCAAGAACCAAGTGCTCACTACGAGATGATCCTTTGCCACTCCGGCGCGGTGGATCCCTCGAGACCGCTTACAAACTTGAGTCGGGTCACCAACAAGATCTTCACGGTGATCACCGAGCTCCCAACGCCACCAAGCCGTCTAGGTGATGCCGATCACCAAGAGTAACAAGCCATAGACTTTCGCTTGACCAAGAGAAGCCTAATGCAAGTGGTGTGTGCTCTAGGTGGCTCTCACTAGCGCTAATGAGGAACAAGCGCGGATTATGATTCTCTAATCTCCTCACTAGGCTTTTGGTGCTTGCAATACTCTACCAAGGTGCTGGAATAAATGTGGAGTGCAAGACATTGAATATGGTGGGTGGAAGGGGTATAAATAGCCCTCACCCACCAACTAGCCGTTACAGGAAACTTGCTGCGCGATGGCGCACCGGACAGTCCGGTGCGCCACCGGTGCGCCAACGGTGCGCCACCGGTGCGCCAACGGTCACTTCCAACGGCTAGTTCTGACACAGAGCCGTTGGACTCATGGCGCACCGGACAGTGAACAGTCCACTGTCCGGTGCACACCGGACAGTCCGGTGCGATGTCCGGTGTGCCACTAAAATTCATCTCCGAAGGCAGCGCTCTCGGGTTTCTGCGACTGGGAAGGCTCTGCTGTGAACCAGCCTGGTCCCACCTGACAGAGGGTGCACCGGACAGTCCGGTGCACACCGGACAGTCCGGTGCCCCAAAGCCAGAAACCCTAAGTCTTGTTTTTCAAATGATTTTCAAATCGGTTTTCGCTCTAACTTGTATGTGAGTTCTAGAGTGACACCTAGCACTGTGTATGAGTGTGATTGTGCACCAACACTACACTAGAACTCTCTTGGTCAAACTACTCATCGACAACCCCTCTTTATAGTACGGCTAAAAGAGAATAAAAGACCTAACTAAATCGCGAGTGTCCACATCTCCTTGACACTCGGACTCCGTAGACCTTCACCTTTTGTTCCGTCGTTTTAGCCGTCGCTTCGAGTTCTTATCTCCGGGATTGCTTTCACATTGTAGTGCTTTTACCTGTCATGTGACCTAACTTACCATTTGTCTCTGCAAAACACACGTTAGTCACATATAATATTACGTTGTCATTAATCACTAAAACCAACCAGGGGCCTAGATGCTTTCAGTTAGAAATCGAACCACCGACCTCACCCCTCACACGCAGTGGCGGACGTAGGTCGAGAATTTATGGGGGGCCAAAAACACCACACGACAAAATCAAGCGAGATTATTAAAAAACTTAGCAAAGATACTGCTAAGTTTTTTATGACCGAATCAAAGTCGTGTACATTGTCAAATGTCAATCTCCTAGAAGGGCAGAGGTGCCAGTAAAGGGGTGGGGTCAAGCGACGTCTCCAGCTCAGAGATGGGGCTTGCTGTTTTGCCAAGCTTGTTGGTCACGAAGACGGGTCGCATCATTGTGACGAGCGAGACTTGACTTTATCGAGCGGGCCGGTGTCGCAACGACGACGGGGCGGGGGTGGAGGCGCCAGAAAGGGGCGGGGTCGGACAGCGTTGGGTCAGGTGGAGGCGGAGGTCGAAACCGGTATCAAGGCAAACTGGTTTAGGTGGCGTCGAAAAGATTAAGGTCGAAGTGATAGATGCGAGGACTCGGTTGGAGAGGATCTGACGAGGAGGCTCTTGACAAGATTATTTTAGGCAGCTAATTGTTAAATGGTTTTAGCTAGGTTGAGGCAGCTAACAACTAATGATTATTTGAAGGGTATAGCTAAAAATTAGTGCGTTAATTAGTTGATTCATTCTAAATTTTTAATTTTAGCCGCTAGCCATTTGTTTTTTAGTTTAGAATAGGACTATATCTTATCAAAACTTTTATTTTTTTCTTCACTTAATAATAAATGGTCATTATGTATAATAGGTTGTATAAAATTGAGGGGGGCCATGACCCACTTTACCCCCTGCTCACGCGTATCATCCACTACCACTCTGCATATGTCATGCTTTGTGTTTAGTCTGTAGTTTTGTCCACATATTACAACCAACTGAGTGTAAATTGCTTATTTAAGACCGTAAACGAATTCAAATAAAAAAGTAGTCAACTACAAAGTTGAATGACTTTTGAAGTTCTACAACTTTCATTTTGACACTTTTTCATCCAAGGTCGTTTGCAAAATTTGAATTTTAAATTTGACAAATTTAGATGCAATTTTTGAGAACCGAAATGAGTTCAAATAAGAAAGTTGTCAACTACAAAGTTTCATAACTTTTAGAGATATACAACTTTAATTCTGGTGGTTTTATCATACGAGGTCATTTGAAAAACTCAAAAAATTAAGGATAAAAATGATTTCTAGTGGCAGTTCTTAAGAAAAATCGAAAAATTAAGGATAAAAATGGATTTCTATAGGCAGTTTTCTTAAGTAATTGCCTGTAGAAATACAATTTCTAGTGGCTGTTTTTAAGGAACCGCCACTAAAAATAACACAGGCGGTTGATAACCGAATCCGTATGTAAAAATATATCACCCCGTAGGCTTTGAGCTTTTTTCTACTAGTGGTCGATACCGGTCGTCTGTTGTTACGTGTCATTTTTGCATTATTGATCTGCATCGCTTTGGCCGTTTAAAGTTTAGCAAAAATCAGCCCTACAAATAGAGAAGGTGTTTAGGTTCATTCATACCCTCAACTCTCCAATAGGATGTTTCTGTCCATCCCTGTTTTCTAAATACACAACCTTTGTTTCTATACCCATGCTCTTCTTCTGAAGATGGAGAATAAAAGGCCGATAAGTACACATATATTTTTAATGAATTCCGCACATTTTTAGGTCCATGCATGGCCGCTACACTCTGTGGCCCTTATTGATGCAACGACAAGAAGTGGTCGACTTTTTGGGTCCGAATAACCAAGTTCCACACTACCGCACCCTCAAGCAGCTAAAGGATCGGTGGTCGATGAGCAATCGAAATTGAAGATCGCCCTCTTTTAAAGTACACACAACTGTTTGTGTGCGGCCCGACCGAGTGGAGCAGAGCTTCCGCAACAAGCCTACAGAAGCTGAGTTCAAACTAAAGCACACATGACGCGCTCTTTGCCATCAGTCAAGTGGTGCACAAGGCAAAGTGGCGACGACTCCAGTGATGGAAGCAAAAGATCTCGTCTCAACTTGGATGACAATTATAGCTCCACGCTGTACGAAAGTGTGGGCGTGCCACGCCCTATCAGCCGCGATAGGGCAAGAGCTTACGGAAGGGGAATAGGCTAGCAACAGGTAGCAGCGAGTCACAGTTACAGAGAAAATGGTATTGAAGAAGCTGAACAAGGCTAGCCAGGAGGATTACTCTAATTAAATTGCTTGAGTAATTCAACGAATTATTGAATCGCTCTAGCGTCGATATATATAGACGAAGACATTAAAAGTGCTTACAAGTTAGCCTTAAAAAGTGGACAAAGCAACTAGAATTAGACGAGTAAGAAGAAGAGAGGGAAGAGAAATATGACGAAGATGAGTAGTGGTGACTGGTGTATTGGCTATTTATACGAATTATATAGCTTTTTTTGCATTTTAATTGTTTTCATGAACTATATAAATTTTATTTGCTTAAGCGTGTACTCGGATAAATTTATATTGTAATAGAACATCGTGTTTTATTTCAATCAAAAGTCTATAAAAAAGTGATGTGACGCGCTGATATGGTTGACAATATTCGGATAGGCACCATGGTCAATATCTTGGGTTTGGAAGCAGCCTAACCCGCTAGTCATTCATTTGGCTCGCTGCATTGCCGTTGAGCGACGAAGACCAGAGACTGACTGACTTGTGGACAGTCGCTTTGTTTGTGCAAGTGGACAGATTCGTAGATAGGTGGTTACTAGAGTAGATACTACTCGAAGTGTGGATGACTTGAGATGATGGCTTGGTTACGGTGCCGGGGCGGCTACCCAATTGTCAACAGGGCGGCCCTGAAGAAAATATCAATAGGCCTCACCACTTGGGTCCTTGGGAATCTTCATGTGTACTTGGCCATATGCATGCGCAAGACTTCCATTGTTCATCTTCTTCATCGTCTGAATATTCCTCTTCCTCGCGGTCCCAGGTGCCAGGTCACAACTCTCTTAAAGCTATCTCCAACGCGATGACATGCCACTACTAGAAAAAAAAACTCTATAACTATGATGAGGTCTAATTTTTATAGACAGATTTAGTTATCAAACGTTAGTGAAATAAAATAGTCGGCCCGATTCAAAGAAGCGTAAGTGGAAACACGTTTTTCATGGTGGTTTCTCAAGAAAATCATCACTAGAAGTACTTTAAAATCATTTTTCGATTTTTTTCAAATGACATCGTATGGAAAACCATCAAAATAAAAGTTATAGATCTTTAAAAGTTATCAAACTTTTTAATCGACAACTTTTTGGTTTTGAAATGCATTTGAATATGCCATATTTAGAATGCATTTTTTTTTTTGCAAACGACCTCGAATGCAAAGGTACTAAAATAAAAGTTGTAGAATTTAAAAAGTTATTTAATTTTATAGTTGACAACATTTTCGTTTGTAGCCTCAAACAGTTAATTTACACTTGATTTGTTCTAATATGTAGTAGGCAACAAAGCCACAATCTTGACTCAAGTATATTGTGGGTGGAGTGGCAGAAGAGGATATGTGCGAGTGTGATATATTTATATTTCTCGAAAAAGATTTGTATCGGCGGTTTCTTACCTTAACCACCAGTGAAAATATTTTTACTGGCAGTTCTCGACAAACCGTCAAATAAAAATAGGTTAAGAACTATCTGTATCAGTGGTCTCAACCTCCACGTCCGCGCTCGGTATCCAGAATTCCAGATTAGTGCAATTGGTGGGGCGCGCGGGTGGGCAGAGCATCCTTCAGAAAGCATAGGATAGGATTGCACACGTTGCCACCTTCTTTCACAAGCTTGTTATTCTTGAACACGGGCATAGATTCTTGTCCATTTATAATCGAAGAGTATGCTTTGGAGCAGCGTCAACAAACTTTTTTATTCCATTATGATGTTTTCATGTCAGTTAACATTACTTGCATATGTAGTGATAAGGATATAAACATTGAACTCTTGTGAACAAATGAAAAACTAGATCGATTTTTATCCAAAACTTTAGGTTGTGTTTGGTTTCAGGTCAAAGTAGGATGAGACTCCTCGATTTTTTAGATCACACTGTCATCAAAAATTAATTTGGTCACGTGACTCAAGACTATAGAAAATATAGTCGCCCTTTCCAATCCTCCTTATACGTACATCTTCATAGCTAGGGTTCCCGGCGTGGACCTGAAACTGCCTCAATGGAATGCCGCCGGCCGGCTAGTACACGGGGAGGAGGAAGCCAGGAAGTACATGAGTTGGCGTGCCTAGCTAGATCCAACGCGTGGGATTCAGGTGTCCGTGTGGATCTGGAAGCCGCCATGCATGGGAGCACGGGAGCAAGCAAGGGGTGGTTGCAGGCGGGGTTGCAAGGGAGAAGATGGAGTGTAGAGACAGATAAAAGTGGGAGGCACTATTACTGAGTACTAGCGTCTGAATAAAACGAAGGAACTGATAGTTGTTTTCCTGATCTCAGCTTTCTCTCCTAAACTTTCCATTTTCCTCTCTTCTCCATTGATTCGGAATCCGGCGTCAATCCAAACAGACACCCGTGCAAACACCCACATAACTATCGCATTTTCGTTGTCTGCAAAAGCTAAAAAAAAGTCTGGCACGCACGGCTCGTTATGCATGTGCGCTTAAACGCAAAAAATAGTGGGACGGGTCAATCCGAGCCGGGCGCGTAGTGTTTGATTTCTAGAGCTAATTTTTAATACTTCTATTTTATTTTATTTTAGTTCTTAAATTGTTTAATTCGGAAAGTAAAATAGAGTTTTAGTTTTTATATTTGTTAATTTAGAAACTAAAATGTAATAAAATGGAGAGATTAAAAATATTAGTCACTAGAAACCAAACACCATCTTAATATGCGCGTGAAAAGGTAGACTTAAAGCAACTCTAAAATAAGATGTAAACTTACCTTAAAATAAATATTAGAGGGAAAAACTGAATTCGCTTGCTCAAACAGTTCATGTATTCGCCTCTGAAAAGTTCCGCATCCCGTATGGACGCCCTCAGCTCCCTCAAATTTTCGCGTTCAGTGTTCCTCTCCCCAATCCGTCCGCGTCTACGTGTGCATCCTGTTACATTTACAGGATCTCTAGAAGTAAATCAGTAGGGTAATCTATATTCTATTGAGTAATTTCGGGTTCCTAATTTCTAGAACAAAACAGTATTAGATTGTTACCGTCGTTGGGAAGTGCAGGTGTGTTGGAGGATGTAGATTCGTTCGCCATCAGGTTCGTTGATGAAGGTTGATGCAGCGAGGTTGTCGACGGCGATGAACGGCGGTGTCTTCCCGTCACTGGCTGTGCACCCTCTCAGATCGGTGTTAGGGTTTTGTCGGTGGGGAGTACGGTCTCGCGAAACACGTCCACCGAGCCGCCGGCCCCCACCCTTTTATTTATAGCGCAGTGTGACAGGGGCCCACCAACCATATAGGGTTGGGCGCCCCCGATCAGGGCGTGATCAAAGGCCCAAGATGTCCGTTGGGCCCATCTTGGTGGAGATCAATCCAACATTCTCCCCCTTGATCTCATCGTTCACTTTAAACTTTAAACTTTAACTTCAACACTTTTCACTTTACTCGTTTCATCACAGATAAGTGCATAGAGCATGTTTCATCGTCACGATCAATCGTCGATAGATTTGACAGCTACAATACACATCTCCGATCTGAAACAGTACTTTAACTTTAGGCCCTATTTATAGTCCAGGAATCATAGGCTTTCCCTTAAACCCATGTCGGCTACATGTTCTTTGAACACTTTGGGTGGTAAGCCTTTTGTAAGCGGATCCGCGAGCATCTTTTCACTTCTTATATGCTCAAGACTTATTATTTGATCCCAGACTTTATCCTTCACAACGTAGTACTTTATGTCAATGTGTTTGGCAGCACCACTTGACCTATTGTTGTGAGCATACTGTACTGCTGGAGCATTATCGCAGTATAACTTTAGTGGTTTATGTATGCTGTCGACCACCTTTAAACCGGGTATGAACTTCTTTAACCAATTCACCTGCCCTGAAGCCTCAAAACACGCTACAAACTCGGCATACTCTGTGGACGATGTAGTGACGGTTTGTTTCGAGCTTTTCCATGAAATAGCTCCACCTGCGAGAGTGAACACATATCCCGATGTGGATTTCTATCATCTCCCGCATAATCATAATCTGTGTACCCCACTATTTGGAGTGAATATGTTCTTCTATACGTCATCATGAGGCCTTTCGTGTCTTGCAAATATCGCAAGACTTTCTTTACCAATTTCCAGTGCTCAATCCCTGGATTACTTTGAAATCTGCCAAGCAACCCGGTAACAAAAGCTAAGTCAGGGCGCGTACACACTTGAGCATACTGCAGGCTTCCGACAGCAGAAGCATATGGAACCACTTTCATTTGGTCGAGCTCGTACTGGTTCCTAGGGCATTGAAAATCCCCATATTTGTCGCCCTTGACTATTGGTGCAGGTGATGCACTACATTTGTGCATATTGAATCTCTTTAAAATCTTTTCTATGTATAACTTTTGGGGCAGTCCCAATACCCCTTTTGTTCTATCTCGGTGAACCTCTATGCCCAAAACAAAAGACGCTTCACCAAGATCTTTCATGTCAAATTTTGAGGACAAAAACTTCTTTGTCTCCAGCAGTAGACTGACATCACTACTAGCAAGTAAGATATCATCCACATATAGGATTAGGAAGATGTACTTTCCATTCTTAAACTTTGTATATACACAGTTGTCCTCAACATTCTCTTTAACCCAAAATCCTTTATTGTTCTATCAAACTTCAAGTACCACTGTCTTGAAGCTTGTTTTAAACCATAAATTGATTTCTTTAGGCGACATCCCATACCTTCTTTTTCTTTCACAACAAAACCTTTCGGTTGTGCCATGTAAAAAATTTCTTCCAAATCCCCATTGAGGAATGCCGTCTTTACATCCATCTGATGTAACTCTAAATCATAGTGTGCTACTAATGCCATTATAATTCTGAAGGAGTCCTTACATGAGACCGGAGAAAATGTCTCATTGTAATCAATCCCTTCTCTTTGTGTAAAGCCTTTTGCCACAAGTCGTGCTTTATGTCTTTCAATATTCCCTTTGGAGTCGAGTTTTGTTCTGTAGACCCATTTACAGCCTACTGTTTTGGCTCCTTTAGGAATTGTCTCTAAATCCCATACTTTGTTAGCATTCATTGATTCCATTTCATCTTCCATGGCTTTAAGCCACTTTGACGAGTGCTCGCTTCTCATGGCTTCTTCAAATGAGGTGGGATCACCCTCCATTTGAAGTCCTTCGGTGTTATACACCTCATAATCATCAGAAATAGCTGATCTTTTAATTCTTTGAGACCTTCTTGGGGCCTCTACATTTGGCACATCTGCTGTCTGGGGCTGTTGTTGCTCCCCCTCACTTGTGGCATCATTTTCTATAGGATCCTGAAGGACAGGTTCCTCATGTCCATTCGTTGTCGCCACAGGAGAACTAACAACAGGTGTTGTCACTACAGTGTCTTGCACTGTTGGTGCAACAGGAACAGGTAATTCAAAAATTGGTTCCTGAAACATTGGAGTGGGCACATATACCCGCTTTTCCTCAAGATCAATTTTTCGACTTACCATGCTCCCCCTCATCATTTCATCCTCTAGGAACACAGCGTGTCTCGTTTCTACAAACTTTGTATATCTATCTGGACAGTAGAAACGAAACCCTTTTGATCTTTCTGGATAGCCAATGAAATGGCAACTTACTGTTTTGGGATCTAGTTTCCCAATGTTTGGGTTAAATACTTTAGCCTCAGCAGGACTCCCCCACACACGTAAGTGGTTTAGTGAGGGTACTTTTCCTGTCCACAACTCATACGGTGTTTTGGGCACCGACTTACTTGGTACTCTATTGAGAATATGAATGGCGGTTTTCAGTGCCTCCATCCATAGACTCAATGGCAAGGTAGAGTAACTCATCATACTACGCACCATATCCATCAGTGTACGGTTACGCCTTTCAGCTACTCCATTCTGCTGAGGTTCGCCCGATGTTGAGTACTGGGCTACTATACCATTTTCCTGTAAGAACCTTGCAAAAGGTCCAGGAACTTGGCCATATGGGGTATGCCGACCATAGTACTCTCCACCACGGTCAGACCGGACTACCTTAATCTTTGAACTATGTTGATTTTCAACTTTAGCCTTAAATATCTTAAATTTATCCAACGCTTCTGTTCTTTCTTTGATTGGATAAATGTAGCCAAAACGAGAGTAATCATCTGTGAAAGTTATGAACGAGTCAAAACCATCCACACTTTTCATAGGAAATGGACCACATATATCTGTGTGGATTATCTGTAGAATTCCTGTGCTTCGTTTGGCGTTCTTTTTAATTTTCTTTGCATACTTTCCTTTGATGCATTCTCTGCATTGTTCTAAGTCTGAGAACTCTAATGGAGGAAGAATACCATTCTTAACTAGTCTCTCTATTCTCCCCCTCGAAATATGGCCTAAACGACAGTGCCATAATTTCGATGATTCATCATGAGTTCTCTTTCGTTTTATGTTTCATTCAGTGACGAGGATACATTTTCATTCATATCGCTCACGGAATTCACATTTTCACGAAGCGATAACAAATAAAGATCTTCCTTTTGAAAAGCAATACCAACACTTTCTTTATTATGAAATATCTCACATTTGCCATCTCCAAAATGACAATCAAAACCATTATTGTCCAAACATGAGACACTAATCAAATTCCTCTGTAAAGAGGGAACATAAATAACATCTCTAAGTACAACCATGAAGCCATTAGCAAGCTCTAGAGGAAGGTCGCCAACAGCTTCAACATCTGCTTGCACTCCATTTGCAACTTTAATGTGTCTTTCTTTTCTTTGCATAGTCCTCGTCGAACGGAATCCCTGTAAAGAATTAGCAACATGGATAGTTGCCCCTGAGTCAATCCACCAAGTAGATTTTGAATATTGTACATACATGGATTCATTAATGAACGTAATAATGTTCTCACCATTCTTTGCCATGATAGATTTTAAGAATTCAGGACAGTCTTTTTTGTAATGTCCTGTCTTCTTACAGTGGAGACATTGATCTTTGTTTACCATAAACTTTTCTGTTGAGGCTGATGGTGCTGAGGAGCCTTTCCCTTTGCTTTTGCGGGAGAGTTGGCATTGGCATTGAAATTTCTTTTCTTATTATCTTTAACATAGTGGAGAGTGCCACCATTGGCAGCTTTTATTCTCTCCTCTTCTTGCACACACATAGCCATACAACGATCAAGATCCCACTTCTCGGGTTGAATGTTGTAGTTGACAACAAAGGTGTCGAACTCTTTTGGCAATGAAGCAAAAAATCAAATGGACAAGGAATTCATCCTTAACATGCAGATCCATTGGTTTAAGCTTTGAGTTCATATGACTCATCTTTAGTATGTGCTCTCTTATGCCAGTGTCATTGCCTCCTCCAGAATACCTCTCTATCATCATCTGCTTTATTAGCTGAGTTGCATATGTCTTTGAAGAGCCATAGAACTGACCCTTTATTCTATCGAGGTATTCTGTGACAGTGTCACACTCTGGAACTGAGCCCGCAATAGAAGGCTCAACTGTATTCTTTAGCACTGCCATGCACTTTTTGTTGGCAATAATCCACTTTCTATGTTCAAGGTCATAAGCCATCTGTTTGGGAGCATGGTCCCTCTGTCTGGTCTGCCAAGCAGACTTAGCCTCATCTGTCTCTCTCACTGGTGCCACAGGCTCAGTGGGACACGGTGTGGTTACTACCCAGTCCACCTCAGCCAAAACAAAAGCTAAGTCAATCTTTTTCTTCTATTCTGTATAATTATCTCCTTTTAGGGGTGGAATATCTTTAATAAACCCCATCAAGGAGTATCCTCCTGAAATTACAATTCATGTAAAGTGAGAACAAATTACATTAATTGCACGCTTCAGTTCCAATAAAATTTAAGCATACAATTTATCCCGTTTATATCAATTCTACATCACCGTTGAGCAGAAATAGAACTAATGTAAAACAAAAAACACTATAATATTATAATATTGCTATTAATCAACGTTGGTCAGAAAAATAACAATACTATAATAATATGAAAATCATATATGTTTTTCAAAATTAAATTCTCCCGTTGGTTCGAATTTAATAATGAAAATAATAACTTTAAATATGCAGCGGAAACGTTTAATAAAACTTTTATTTAGAAGCATAAAATAAATTATTTTCTATTCTCTAATCAAACTATCTCGTTGGTTGAAATTTAAATAGAGATAGAACATCAATAATCAAATAATAGCTTCTGAAAAAAACTGCTTACTGTTTTTTCCTTAATTGGGCAGAAATCGGCCCGTCCAGCTTAGGGTTTGCACTAGTACATATACGTAGTGTCTTTCTTTTCTCTCTCCCAGCCGCCACACTTCTTTCTGTTAGCATTTTTCTCGGGCGCAGTAACGGCTGGCGGCTGGCACCGAAACAGCAGGCCTCGCCCTTGTCCCTAACTTCGCGCACGCCGCCATAGCCTTGCGGGCCTCGAGCTCCAGCTCCAGCTCCCTCGACAGCAGACGCCATGGACGCCGGGTCCAAGAGCACCGCCATCCTCTGTCTAGTGCTGGGAGGAAACAACGGCTACGCGGGCGGCGGTCTCCATTCAGCCCGTGGCCTGCGCGCGGCCAGCAGGCAGAGACGAGGCAGCGCCATCCTTCGCCCCGTCCGTTAGGACTGGGCATAAAACCCGAGCCCGAAGCCCGTTACCCAAAATACCCGAACCCGTACCCATTTAGCCCGAGGCCCGTTACCCGAACAACTCTAACGGGTAACAAAACTGAATACCCGAACTAAGTTCGGGCCTAATCGGGTATTAACCCGCGGTACCCGAAGTACCCATTTTACCCGAAATTCGGGCTCCTCCCCCTCGACATCGAGCACCGCCGACGTCTGCCGCTTCAGCTCCTTGACGTGCTCGATCACCTCGGCCAGCAGCAACGCCTTGTCCGTCTGCAGCGAGCGAGCCAGACCCAGACACCACGCATGCATCAGGAAAGGGAAACAGATCAGAACCATCATTAGGCGCTTGAAACTAGCGTCGCCATGCATGCAAATATGATTAGCTAGCTAGTGGCGACTGGGGTGTGTGTGGTGCGCGCCCGCGCAAGTAGGCGCGGTGGCTGCAGGTACGCCGAGTTGCCTTAGCCTGTAAATCTTATGCATGATTTATAATAGCGGGTACCTGAATTTTACCCAAACCCAAACCCGAATTTGCGGTATCCGAAATTTCGGGTACGAGTACGGGTAGGGCTGGACGAAAAACTCGTAGCTCGTTAACTCGCTCGATTCGACTCAATAGTGGCTCGACTCGACTCGTTTATAATTTGTAATGAGTTGAGCTTGTATTTCAACTCGTTATGATAACGAGCCAGCTCGAGCTGGCTCGCGAGCTGACTCGTGAGCCAAACGAGTTGGAGTAATTAGTCAAATTACAATAATCTCCGATCCAAAATAGCTAATCTTGTACTCTACTATAGTTAATCTTGTTCTTTGTTGAGTGTGGAATCTTAAGTTGCAAACTCTATTCTTTTTTTTACATAGATCTTCTTCTTTTCTTTTGCTACATGTTTTTATATACATTTGTAGACACTAGACATGGTATTATCGAGCTAGCTCGCGAGCTAAACGAGCCAGCTCGAGTTACCAAACGAGTCGAGCCGAGTTGGATCTTCAGCTCGTTAACATAACGAGTCGAGCCGAGCCAGCTCGTTATCTTAACAAGCCAGCTCGAGTCGAGTCGAGTCGAGCCGAGCCAGCTCGATATCCACCCCTAAGTACGGGTTCCACTGTTAGAAACCCGAAATTTAAAAAACCCGAAAAACCCGACCCGAAATTTCGGGTAAACCCGAACGCCCAGCCCTACCGTCTGTGCACGTGAGTGCTTCAATTTCTTTTCTTTCTTTTTGATTTTACATGACAGACTGTTTCTGTTTCTTTTTTTTGCAGGGGTAAATCCAGTCGCCATTTGACTTTCTTTTCTGTTGTTTTATCTCTGAATCCAAACAGATTCTACCTCTTTTCATTTTCATCGATTAAAACTTTTCCCCAACTAGATCAACACCTAGATTATGGCTCTGATACCAATGTTACATTTACAGGATCTCTAGGAGTAAATCAGTAGGGTAATCTGTATTCTATTGAGTAATTTCGGGTTCCTAATTTCTAGAACAAAACAGTATTAGATTGTTACCGTCGTTGGGAAGCGCAGGCGTGTTGGAGGATGTAGATCCGTTCGCCATCAGGTTCGTTGATGAAGGTTGATGCAGCAAGGTTGTCGACGACGATGAACGGCGGTGTCTTCCCGTCACTGGCTGCGCACCCTCTCAGATCGGTGTTAGGGTTTTGTCGGTGGGGAGTACGGTCTCGCGAAACACGTCCATCGAGCCGCCGGCCCTCACCCTTTTATTTATAGCGCAGTGTGACAGGGGCCCACCAACCATATAGGGTTGGGCGCTGCTGATCAGGACGCGATCAAAGGCTCAAAATGTCTGTTGGGCCCATCTTGGTGGAGATCAATCCAACACATCGTTCCCGCGACCGGTACCCTGCCTCGCCTCCTCCTCCTGCTGCTGTCTCGCTCGTTGGTCGAAGGCAGCACGACTTCCCCGGTCAGCGGCCTCCAGCCCATGTTGCTGTGGTGGTCATCGATGTGGTGAGCAGGTCAACCACCACCTTGGCTGACCAGCGCTTGCACCGTGCGTGCCTTGCTTTTCTTCCTCGCGTTCTTACCGTTAAGCAAGAAGCCGCCTGGGAAAGACGAGGCCTTGGTGCGCTCGGAGCAGCGGCGGCCGGACACACAGGCTATTCTCCTGCATCCTCCGACGTCCACGGTCCTCGCCTCGGGTCGGTTCAACGCACTCGGTCGACGCACAGGCTCGGTCTCGGACGTACGGTGGCCGGTCGGCGCCTCGGCGGTGCGTGGTCCGACGACTTCTCCTCTCCTTGTGGTCCTCCCGATCGGTCGATCCGTTTTGGCTCCAAGGAAAGTCACTCTGGTTAATAAACAGAAACCGTGCACCACCGCCTGACTTTGACGCGGTGATATGATTTAGACGGAGCCTCGTACAAGTACGCTCGAATACTTACTTTTCCAAGCTTCCAAGGTCGTGTCCATACATTCGCACGGTTTACGTATGCCGTCGTCGTCAACGCAAGCATGCCTATCTGTAGCGATGACCACAACAAGCTGTCGGGTCAACCCGTTGGCTTCTTTTTTTTGGGTTGCATTTGGATCGGAGTGCCAAGCCAACGCATGTACCATGAGATTATGTCATGTCCAAGTCTCATAGGGCAGGGCATTTGTTGTGTGGTTCTGTGCCAACCAGCTAACGAAACCGAAAATGGACTTGTGCACTTGCCCGGCCATGGCGTAGCAAACTCTGATTAACTCTATACAATTCCCTAAATCTTAAATTTAACAGGTAAACATAAAAAATATTTCTCTAATATTTCTCCCTCTAAATAAACTCGTTAAATTTAGTTATTCGTTATCCAACTATATTTGTTCAGCAATTATGAGTACTGGAAGCTTTTTCAGATAACTATTGGAGCTGGGATTGGGAAGGAGCGCGGAGACCGGCCGGCCGGCTTAGGTAGCGTTTGGTTGAGCTAAGTAGAACCGAGCCGTTCCATCCTTGATTCTAAGAACGGAGCCGCTCTATTCTGTGTTTGGTAATCTGAAACAGAGCGGCTCTGTTTTTTGTTTGGTTGCAGAGTGAACGGAACAGAGCGTGACTGTGAGAGCGGGATGGGAACGGAGCGGCTTCGTCCGGTTGATTTTTTGGAGCGGAATGGTTCCGGATCTGAGAAGAATATTCCCTAATTGGAGTCATTCCGTTCTAGTTACTTTGTAACCAAACAGCAACAAAACTAGGACAGAACGGCTCCGTTCTACTTGGCTCTTCAACCAAACACTACCTTAAACAGAGGGCCACCCTCCTGTGCGCGCAAGCAAAGTCACCGGCGACGAGCGGGAACGACCTACTGAAAGTCGGCTTGTCGATGCACAGGTCCGACACCGCCGCGGCGTCTCTGACGAGCGCGATGACGAAAACCGCTGCGATGATGGATGCTCGCGCTCTGCTGTGTCCTTTGACCGCTGCGAGGAGCACCATGCTGATTATCCCCTCTGTCCCAAATTAAAATTTAATTAAGTTTGTTTTAGAGTTTTAATAAATTTATACAGTAATTGGTGTAAGTGTTTTGTATGTGTCTATATTCATAATCATTCACTAGGTGAGTGCCCGTGCGTTGCAACGGGAACATATAATAACATGATAACTTATATACAAAATGTGTCTTATATTGTTATAAGAAAATGTTTCATAATCCATTTGTACTCCTGGTCATACATAAATTTTGTTATTTTAATTTAGCTGTTTCACTACTACATTGCAACCATCAGTATCATGCAGACTTCGATATATGCCACGATTTGTATGGTCTCATCATTGAAGAGCACGTGCCACACCTGCCGGTACCAGTTCCCTCGTACATTGTCAGTCATCAGGTACGCACCACCATACACGCTTGTTTAAACAAAAAGGCAAGTGTATGTGTCTGCGAAGAGAATTAAAGGCAGGCCGGCACAAAAGCGCCGGCACAAAACCTACCCTGACGATGGCAAGTGGTCATTTCTGTCGGTCCTCCTCTGTGTTACCTCTGGCGCCAAGATGATGCCACATACCTTGATATAGCAGTCGTCGAACGCGCACGACATGGCGAGTACCGATGACTCTTGGCTGGGCTGCCAAATGAAGTGCACCCCAGGCTCATCAGCGAGGTAGTACACCTAGTCATTGCACCACCGGATGTGCTACTCCTCTACATACATCTTGTTCGAGGACACTCACACAACGTCAGCAACGGCCGTCGTCCCAGCGCACAAGAATTCATGGCCGACCAGTAGCGACTTACGTGGCAGGTTGAGCTTCGGATGGATGATGAGCTAGACGACGTGACATCGCCGTCGTCGGATGTGGTGCCTAGAATAACCCAAGAGTCGTCAGCGTTGGGGACGACCATGAGGTCCCCTTGTTTGAAGATGGACAGCGCGGTGCAGCCGCTCTGGACCACGTCCAAGCGGCGGCTGCGCCGGAGCTTGCCGAACACAGCGGCGCATGCGGACACGTAGGACTGCTTCCAGAGGTCGAACTGGCAGTCACCAAGCTTCTTCTCGTCGTCGATGAGCAACGCCAACGCGAGCGCCTCCTGCCAGTGGTGTTTGTTCGGGGTTTCCAAGTAAGAAACATGGATTCATCTTTGGCGTTGGTTTATGAAAATGACTTACAAGTCAGATCCATGGAAAAAATATTACGGAGAATAAATGTCACACATATAAAAAAGGAATTTAAGTTGAAAATATTATAAAAACAAAATAAATTGCATGCAAGGCTCTTCTTTAAATACTACTGCCTCCGTCCAAAAATATAATTCAGTAATCTCGTTGATAATTATCTACTACTACACATTGTGCAAGGGTAGCAGGTGGGATTTGGGAGAGATGTAGTAGATATTTTTACTGTAACAAATATTGACATAAACACACATGTGGTGTAGTGGTAGCTACGAGCACATTTGCTTGAGAGGTCGTGGGTTCGAATCCCATTGGAGCCACATTTGTGTTTTTAATTTAATTTTAGCTAGGCGTGGGATGCACGTGGGAATAGGAATGAGAAAGACAGTGCGGGAGGGCGGAATGAGAATGACAGAACACAGAATGGCAGCCGGAAATGGAAATGGGCTTTGCGGGGAGGGGGAATGAGAAAGACAGAACACGGAATGATAGCCGGGAATGGGAATGGGCTTTGCGGGGAGGGCGGAATGGGAATGGCAGAACACGGAATGGCAGCCTACCCCTTACCGCCTTAATAAGTAGTAGATATTTGAATCTATAATCTATACCCCTAATAAAACACACCAGTTTAAATTAATCTAGATCCACCTACATAATAAATAACTCCCACTAGATGTGTTTTCTTTGCGCTCATCGTTTTGTACACACAAAAAATGTCTCTTCCATTACATTTAACCATTCAGATCTTGTCGGGGACCATAATTAGGGGTACCCCCAAGACTCCTAAACTCGGCTGGTAATCACCATCAGCACAAGCTGCAGAAGCCTGATGGGCACAGTTCAGGTCAAGGCTCCGTCCACTCAAGAGACACGATCTCGCCTCGCCCGAGCCCAACCTCGGGCAGGAACAGTAGACCCAGGCGGATTCACGCCTCGCCCGAGGGCCTCCTCAAGCAACGGGCGCACCCTCTACTCGCCCGAGGCCCAGCTCGGACATGCTTCACAGTGAAGCAACCTTGGCTAGATCGCCTCGCCAACCGACCGTATCGCAGGAGCATTCAATGCAAGGATCGCCTGACACCTTATCCTGACGCGCGTTCCTCAGTCGGCAGAGCCGAAGTGACCGCAGTCACTTCGCCCCTCCACTGACTGACCTGACAGGAAAACTGTGTCGCCTGCCCTGCTCCGACTGATGTGCCACCCGCTAGGGTGAGGCTGACAGCAGCCGAGTCCAGCCTCAGGCGCCATAGGAAGCTCCGCCTCGGCCGGCCCCGGGGCTCGGCCCCCGCCTCGGCCTCGGAAGACGGTCTCCGCCTCGCCCGACCCCAGGGCTCGGCCTTAACCTCGACCTCGGAAAACGGTCTCCGCCTCGCCCGACCCCAGGGCTCGGCCTCAACCTCGACCTCGGAAGACGGTCTCCGCCTCGCCCGACCTTGGGCTCGGACCGACCACGCCACAGGGGGGTACATCATTACCCTACCCCTAGCTAGCTCAGGCTACGGGGAACAAGACCGACGTCCCATCTGGTTCGCCCCGGTAAACAAGTAATGATGGCACCCCGTGTGCTCCCATGATGACGGCGGTTCTCAGCCCCCTACGGAAGCAAGGAGACGTCAGCAAGGTCCCGACAGCCCCGACAGCTGTGCTTCTACAGGGCTCAAGCGCTCCTCCGACGGCCACGACATCACATGCACAGGGCAATAGCACCTCTCCGACAGCCACATCGGCATGTACATAGGGCTCTAGCTCCTCTCTGCCGGACATGTTAGCATATTGCTACACCCCCCATTGTACACCTGGACCCTCTCCTTACATCTATAAAAGGAAGGTCCAGGGCCCTCGTACAAGGAGGTGGCCGCGCGGGAGGACGGGCTGACGGACAGGCTCTCTCTCTCCCTCGCGAACGCTTGTAACCCCCTACTGCAAGCGCATCCACCCTGGGCGCAGGACAACACGAAGCCGCGGTTTTCCCCTCCTTGTGTTCCGTCTCGCGCCGACCCATCTGGGCTGGGGCACGCAGCGACAATTTACTCGTCGGTCCAGGGACCCCCGGGGTCGAAACGCCGATAGTTGGCGCGCCAGGTAGGGGCCTGCTGCGTGTTGAAGAACAACTTCCCGTCAAGCTCCAGATGGGTAGTCTCCAGCAACCTCTCCAGCCCGGGACGCTGCTCCATTTCGGGAGTATCGAGTTCATGTCCCTCGACGGCAGCTACGACATGGTACTCCTTCCTCCACCGCGCGACAGCGACAACGGTGGCCGTCAGCCCGCCCGGTGGCGGCGGAATCAGCGACGTCTTCCCCCCATGGCGGAAGAGCAGCATCCGGGTCTGTCCCGTCACCTTCCCCGCCACAGGAGGAGGAGGCGGGGCAACCATGGCCAAGCAGGAGGCGGCACCTCGTTGGCTGTCGAGCGAGCCGACGACGTCGGTGCCCCAGCGGGGGACACGTCGGGCGTTGACCTCGCGTCTGAGACGAAGACGAGCATCATTTCCCCGCAACACGCCAACCCCAAGCAGACGGATGACGCCAGCACGCTCGCGAAGGACTTGCTGGGCGTTAGCCTCGTACCTGAGATAATGGTGCAGTCCATCCCCGACGCGACTTCATCACCATCCGTCGATCAAGAGGTACCGTCCGTTTTCCACCCTGTGCCTTTTAGATTCAGCTTCGACCCACCAAGCAACCTCGCTTCGGTGGACACTTTCATAAAGGCATATCCTAACCTTCCGGGGTACCATATGTGGTCAACCTGGGACCGACTGACGACCGTCTCGACCTACGGGCCCCCGGGTTCCGAGGAAGATGACGAGCCCGACTCTGGTTGGGATTTCTCCAGGCTCGGTAACCCCAGTGCCATGCGAGACTTCATGACCGCATGTGACTACTGCCTCTCCGATTACTCCGATGGTGGCCACAGCCTTGACGACGAGGACTGTGGCCCAAGTCGCGAATGTTTCCACGTCGATCTAGGGGGTCTCAACGAAGGCAACCACCTTGGTATGCCGGAGGACGACGATCCCCCTAGGCCTGCGCCTCGCGTTGACATCCTTCGGGAGCTAGCTGTGGACCCAGTCCCTGTGGGGGGTTAGGACACACAGCTCGAGCAAATCCGCGAGATGCAGGCCAAGCTCGACGAGGAAGCAGGACAACTTGTGCAGCTCCGGCAGAACATCGGGCAGGAGTGGGCAGGCCGAGCACTAGCCGGAGAAGCGCGTCATCTGGCCCAGGACGTCCAGCACCGCATCGCTGATGATGCCAGGGCAAGGCTGCCCCCGGCTTCCAGTGGGGTCGGCCAGAACCTGGCTGCAGCAGCAATACTACTCCGAGCGATGCCGGAGCCATCCACCACCGAGGGGCGGCGTATCCAGGGAGAACTCAAGAATCTCCTGGAGGATGCCGCGGTCCAACGGGCCGAGAGCTCTGCCTCCCGAAGGCAAGGGTACCCCCCGGAGCATCGCGCCGCGACTTCCCGATTCATGCAGGAAGCCTCGGTCCACACCGGGCGCACGCGGGACACAACGCCTGCAGCCCCGGGTCGCCTCGGCAACGAGCACCACCGCGGCGACCGTTGAGCCCACCTTGACGAGAAGGTGCGCCGAGGCTACCACCCCAGGTGTGGGGGACGCTACGACAGCGCGGAGGATCGGAGCCCCTCGCCCGAACCACCCGGTCCGCAAGCTTTCAGCCGGGCCATACGACGGGCGCCGTTCCTGACCCGGTTCCGAGCCCCGACTACCATCACCAAGTACTCAGGGGAAACAAGGCCAGAACTGTGGCTTGCGGACTACCGGCTGGCCTGCCAGCTGGGTGGAACGGACGATGACAACCTCATCATCCGTAACCTCCCCCTGTTCCTCTCCGACGCCGCCCGGGCCTGGCTGGAGCATCTGCCTCCTACGCAGATCTCCAACTGGGACGACCTGGTCAAAGCCTTCGCCAGAAACTTCCAGGGCACATACGTGCGCCCTGGAAATTCCTGGGATCTCTGAAGCTGCCGCCAGCGGCCAGGAGAATCCCTGTGGGACTACATCCGACGATTTTCGAAGCAGCGCACCGAGCTGCCCAACATCACCGACTCGGACATCATCGGCGCGTTCCTCGCCGGCACCACTTGCCGCGACCTGGTGAGCAAGCTGGGTCGCAAGACTCCCACCAGGGCGAGCGAGCTGATGGACATCGCCACCAAGTTCGCCTCTAGTCAGGAGGCGGTCAAGGCCATCTTCCGGAAGGACAAGCAGCCTCAGGGACGCCAGCAGGAAGACGTCCCCGAGGCGTCCGCTCAGCGCGGCACGAAGAAGAAGGGCAAGAAGAAGTCGCAATCGAAACGCGACGCCGCCGACGCAGATCTTGTCGCCGTTGCCGAGCACAGGAACCCTCGGAAGCCTCCCGGGGGGGCCAACCTGTTCGACAAGATGCTCAAGGAGTCGTGCCCCTATCATCAAGGTCCCGTCAAGCACACCCTTGAGGAGTGCGTCATGCTTCGGCGCTACTTCCATAAGGCCGGGCCCCCGGCGGAAGGTGGCAAAGGCCGTGACAACGACAAGAAGGAGGGCAACAAAGCAGAGGAGTTCCCCGAGGTCCACGAATGCTTCATGATCTACGGAGGGCAAGTGGCGAACGCCTCGGCTCGGCACCGCAAGGAGGAGCGCCGGGAGGTCTGCTCGGTGAAGGTGGCGGCGCCAGTCTACCTAGACTGGTCTGACAAGCTCATCACCTTCGACCAAGGCGACCACCCCTACCGCGTGCCGAGCCCAGGCAAGTACCCGCTCGTTGTCGATCCCGTCATCGGCAACGTCAGGCTTACCAAGGTCCTCATGGACGGAGGCAGCTGCCTCAACATCATCTACGCCGAGACCTTTGGGCTCTTGCAGATCGATCTATCCACGATCCGGGCCAGTGTGGCGCCCTTTCACGGGATCATCCCCGGGAAGCGCGTCCAGCCCCTTAGGCAACTCGATCTGCCCATCTGCTTTGGGACTCCCTCCAACTTCCGAAAGGAAACCCTCACGTTCGAGGTGGTCGGGTTCCGAGGAACCTACCACGCAGTGCTGGGGAGACCATGCTACGCCAAGTTCATGGCCGTCCCCAACTACACCTACCTCAAGCTCAAGATGCCGGGCCCCAACGGGGTCATCGCCGTTGGATCCACGTACTGACACGCGTACGAATGCGACGTGGAGTGCGTGGAGTACGTTGAGGCCCTCGCCGAGTCCGAGGCCCTCATCGCCGACCTAGAGAGCCTCTTCAAGGAGAAGCCAAATGCGAAGCGCCACGCTGGCAACTTCAAGCCAGCAGAGGCGGTTAAGTCCGTCCCTCTCGACCCCAGCAACGACGCCTCCAAGCAAGTCCGGATCGGCTCCGAGCAACGACGCCTCCCAGCAACGAAGCAGTGCTCGTCGACTTTCTCCGCGCGAACGCCGAGGTTTTTGCGTGGAGTCCCTCGGACATGTCTGGCATACCGAGGGATGTCGCCGAGCACTCGCTGGATATCCGAGCTGGAGTCCGGCCTGTGAAGCAGCCTCTGCGCCGATTCGACGAAGAAAAGCGCAGAGCCATAGGCGAGGAGATCCACAAGCTGACGGTTGTAGGGTTCATCAAAGAGGTGTCTGAGAGCGAAGGGCATGAAACTCAACCCCGAGAAGTGTGTCTTCGGAGTCCCCCGAGGCATCTCCTAGGGTTCATCGTCTCCGAGCGAGGCATCGAGGCCAACCCGGAGAAAATCGCGGCCATCACCAACATGGGGCCTTTCAAGGACTTGAAAGGAGTACAGAGGGTCATGGGATGCCTTGCGGCTCTGAGCCGCTTCATCTCGCGCCTCGGCGAAAGAGGCCTACCCCTGTACCGCCTCTTAAGGAAGACCGAGTGCTTCACTTGGACCCCCGAGGCCGAGGAAGCCCTCGAGAACTTAAAGGCGCTCCTTACAAGCGCGCCCATCCTGGTGCCCCCCGCTGTGGGAGAAGCCCTCTTGATCTACGTAGCCGCAACCACTCAGGTGGTCAGCGCCACGATCATGGTCGAGAGACGAGAAGAAGGGCATGCATTGCTCGTCCAGAGGCCGGTCTACTTCATCAGTGAAGTACTGTCCGAGACCAAAATCCGCTACCCGCAAATTCAGAAGCTACTGTACGTGGTAATTCTGACGCGACGAAAGTTGCGACACTACTTCGAGTCTCATCCGGTGACTGTGGTGTCATCCTTCCCCCTGGGGGAGATCATCCAGTGCCGAGAGGCCTCGGGAAAAATGGGCGGTGGAGATCATGGGCGAGACAATCTCGTTCGCTCCTCGGAAGGCCATCAAGTCCCAAGTCTTGGCGGACTTTGTGGCTGAATGGGTCGACACCCAGCTTCCAGCAACTCCGATCCAACCGGAACTTTGGACCATGTATTTCGACGGGTCGCTGATGAAAACAGGAGTGGGTGCGGGCCTGCTCTTCATCTCACCCCTTGGAAAGCACCTCCGCTACGTGTTGTGCCTCCATTTCCCGGCGTCAAACAACGTGACCGAGTACGAGGCTCTAGTTAACGGGTTGCGCATCGCCATCGAGCTAGGGGTTCGGCGCCTCGACGCTCGTGGTGACTCGCAGCTTGTCATCGACCACGTCATGAAGAACTCCCACTGCCACGACCCGAAGATGGAGGCCTACTGCGACGAGGTTCGGCGCCTGGAAGACAAGTTCTACGGGCTCGAGCTCAACCATGTCGCTCGACGGTACAACGAGACTGCGGATGAGCTGGCTAAAATAGCCTCGGGACAGACAACGGTTCCCCCAGACGTCTTCTCCCGAGACCTACATCAACCCTCCGTCAAGACCGACGACACGCCCGAGCCCGGGGAGGCCTCGGCCCAGCCTGAGGCACCCTCGGCCGCCGAGGGTGAGGCACTGCGCGTCCAGGAAGAGCGGAATGGGGTCACACCTAATCGAAACTGGCAGACCCCGTACCTGCAATATCTCCACCGAGGAGAGCTACCCCTCGACAGAGCTGAAGCTCGGCGACTGGCGCGGCGCGCCAAGTCGTTCGTCTTGCTGGGTGACGAGAAGGAGCTCTACCACCGCAGCCCCTCAGGCATCCTCCAGCGATGCATATCCATCGCCGAAGGTCAGGAGCTATTGCAAGAAATACACTCGGGGGCTTGCGGTCACCACGCAGCACCTCGAGCCCTCGTTGGAAACGCCTTCCGACAAGGTTTCTACTAGCCAACCGCGGTGGCCGACGCCACTAGGATTGTACGCACCTGCCAAGGGTGTCAATTCTACGCAAGACAGACATGCCTGCCCGCTCAGGCCCTGCAAACAATACCCATCACCTGGCCATTTGCTGTGTGAGGTCTGGACCTCGTCGGTCCCTTGCAAAAGGCACCCGGGGGCTTCACGCACCTGCTGGTCGCTATTGACAAATTCTCCAAGTGGATCGAGGTCCGACCCCTAAACAGCATCAGGTCCAAGCAGGCGGTGGCATTCTTCACCAACATCATCCATCGCTTTGGGGTCTCGTACTCCATCATCACCGACAATGGCACCCAGTTCACTGGCAGGAAGTTCCTGGACTTCTGCGAGGACCACCACATTCGTGTGGACTGGGCCGTCGTAGCTCACCCCATGACGAATGGGCAGGTGGAGCGTGCCAACGGCATGATTCTACAGGGACTTAAGCCGAGGATCTACAACGACCTCAACAAGTTCGGCAAGCGATGGATGAAGGAACTCCCCTCGGTGGTCTGGAGTCTGAGGACGACGCCAAGCCGAGCCACGGGCTTCACGCCGTTTTTTCTAGTCTATGGGGCCGAGGCTATCTTGCCCACAGACTTAGAATATGGTTCCCCGAGGACGAAGGCGTACGACGACCGAAGCAACCAGACCAGCCGAGAAGACTCACTGGACCAGCTGGAAGAGGCTCGGGACATGGCCTTACTACACTCGGCGCAGTATCAGCAGTCTCTGCGACGCTACCACGCCCGAGGGGTTCGGTCCCGAGACCTCTAGGTGGGGGACTTGGTACTTCGGCTACGACAAGACGCCCAAGGGCGCCACAAGCTCACTCCTCCCTGGAAAGGGCCGTTCATCATCGCCAAGATTTTGAAGCTCGGAACATACAAGCTGGCCAACAGTCAAGGCGAGGTCTACAGCAACGCTTGGAACATCCGACAGCTACGTCGCTTTTACCATTAAGATGTTTTCAAGTCGTTCATATACCTCGTTCTCTTTACATACACAAATAGAGTCTAACCGTCAAGGAAGGGTCAGCCTTGCCTCGACAAAGCTTGACCCTCCCTTGGGGGCTAGAAGGGGGAACCCCCTCTGCGTCAAAATTTTCCTCAGAAAAAGTCTTTCTGCCAGAACATCTTTCACGTTTTTCGACTACTTCGATAGCGGGATCCTGAAAACGACGGAGTACACGTAACCGGCAAGGTCGACCGAGCCGAGGGACTCCTACGCCTCCGGGATACGGATACCTCACTCATCACCTTCTGCGATAAGTAACTCACGCTCGGATAAGCGATTCTGCTGACCGAACAAGTCTTAACGCTCGAAAACTTTTCTGCCAAAACGTTTTTTCGTGCCTTCTTGACTATATCGATAACAGAATCCTGCGGTCGAGTAAGAGTACACGTAAGCGGCGAGGCCGACCAAGCCGAGGGAATCCTACGCCTCCGGGATACGGATACCTCACTCATCACCTTCCGCGATAAGTAACTCTCGCTCGGATAGGCGATTCTGCTACCGACAAACAAGTCCTGATACTCGAAACAAGAGGAAAAGAAACACAGCTTTATAACATGACAATGATATGTTTGGGCCTCGTCGGCCGCAAAAAACATCGCGTACTACAGACAAACTGTTCCTGCAGGTTCAGACATCAACAGGGGGAGCAGCAGCACCCTCGGCGTCGTCTCCACCTTCGGCGGAATCTGGCCCGGCCTCGGACGGCGACACGAGCAGAGGATATCCACCTCGAAGGAAGATGTCAGCACCGCGCCTGGGCCATCGCCGTCAGGGTCTCCTCCAGGAACCTGGCCCGAGCAGACGGCTTGACCGGCCGCTTCGTAGCCTCAGCCAGCTGTCCCCCGAGGACATCAGCCCAGCTCATGGCCTCGACAGCCTGACTCCGGGGTTGGCCCCGCCAGTGGACGACCTGGCCAGGTTCCAGCCGCCGCTGCTACGCCTCCTCGGCCCGGGAGGTCACCTGCTCCTGGGCCGACGAAGCTTCTCCTCGAGCCGACTCCGCCTCTGTCCATGCTGACACCGCTGCCTCCAGCTCCAGCTCATCGCAGAGCGGCCGAGGGTTTCTTTAACTGAGCAAGAGAAGCCTTGGGTGGCAAGGCCGACCGAGCCGAGGGATTCCTACGCCTCCGGGATACGGATACCTCACTCGTCACCTTCCACACAGGGCAACTCACACTTGGTTAAGCGGTTCAGCTAGCCGACAGGCGACTCCCAGTGCTCGAAATGAGGAAGAAACACAGTATTGCACTCAAATACCTAGATGTTCAGGCCTCGACAGCCACAATGAACAGACGCCGGCACTCAAGGTGCCATTACAAACGAAACTCCGGTTCCACTCCCGCGGGTATGAACAACCTCCACATCGGAGGGCCTGCAGGACGACAAACTCCGGGTGACTCGCTGGCGACCTCTGCAGCAGCAGCGATGGACCCAGGGCAAACGCTACCACTGGAAGGCTCTCGTTCGTGTCCCCTCGCGGGGGACAAGAACCAGACATTAAAGGCAAAGAGCCGGAGGCCCGGAGCGCAGGTTACGCCGACGATCTCGTCGGCGGAGAAACCTTCTCCGGCTGCCACCACCTCAGCACCGACGGTGGCGTCCACATGCCCACCAACATTGCACCAGCGAGCGCCGGCCGCCCCAAAGTGCACCGGTAGGTCCTCACCCCTGTCCTTGCCACGAAAACGAGAACGGGACCGTCCCAGAACACGAGTACCGCCCTCGCGGCGTACGACGTGTTGTGAGACCCTCCGGTGCGGCCGGCCACAGTCGCCCGGACAGAGGACGGAATGCTGCACCCTGGCCGGACAGCAGCAGTTCGCCTTCCCCCGCATGGCTGGAGGATGCCTCCTTCGCAGAGATGGAGGATGGTTTCCACCCCCAGATGTCGGAGGAAGAAGCGTGACGCCAGCCCACGTGAAGGCAGGCCCCGGCTTGCCCTGCCCTCCTCCCCAGCATGGATGATGAAGATCCTTGAAGCTGAGGGCGGGGCAGAGGCTGCAGCCCGGCTTGCTTCTCCCCACCATCGAACCGGTGGTCACCCTCCTGCGTGACCATTGGTGAGGGGATGCAGCCGGGCTGCCTGATGAAAATCCTTGAAGCCGAGCGATGGCTGAAAGGTGCCAACCTCCGCGAAGTTGCGCTCCTCCAATAGTAGCAAGACGGAAGCAACGCGGGTGCTCCCCATCCGGGGGCTCAGAAGGTGGAAGGACGCAATGCATGAGGGGAGTGTGAAGGCGTGGCTACCACCCAGGGGGTCAATCCCTTTTTAAAGGCGACTCTCCCCACTCGCGTCCTCAGGCGTCGCCGACTAAGTCTTCACCGACGTGCTCTAGGGTCCTCCCCCTACGACATAGGGGCTGGGTCCCACGCGTCGTGCAAGCTGGCCTAGGACAGAAGAAGCTAAACTGCCGTGCGCGGAGCGTGTAACCGCCCCGCGGTTACAAGCACTCCTCCACCTTCACTTAAACCAGCGGGTGAAAGGGCGGACCGCCATGCAGGTGGCATGCAACTACACCACAGAGACGCACCCTTTCGACTTTGACGCATCCAGCATGGAGGCCTAGGCCCACACGTCATGTAACCGGCGCGCCGGTTACTACGTGCGAAAAACTGCACCGCCACTTACGCCAATGTCGCGCCTTCTCGACTGCGGAACCAGTGCCGCGACTCGAGGCAACCCCGCGCATGGCCCTACAGTGCCAACCAAGCGCATCGGTCACGGGTCAGTCAGCCGCGGGAGAAGACGCGACGGTCGATATGGCCAAAAGTGGGCCGGCAGTAATGGCGGCAGCAGACGGGCGAAAGCAGGAGTCAAATCGTCTGCAGGCTCACGTCCCCTCCTGGAGCACCAGGGGAGCCCTCTCCCACGGTCTGAGGATGACGCGCCCGTGTTCCATCCCTCGAACGGCTCGCGCAACGGCTGCGCCGCGAACCACCTGTCCCGTCGCATTAACTTCGCGGTAGGGCAGGCGACACCTTTGGCAGGTGAAGCGGGCGACGTTTCACCTCCGCCTTGATGACCGCGTCAAAAAAGGTGCACCATATCGTTTAAATTCGTATCCTTTTCTCCTTCCCCTTTCTCTCTCTTGCTACAGGGATCGGGAAAGGGGATACTCCGGAAGGGATCCTTCTCCGCGAAGGAAGCGGGCCCCGAGCCCTCCTACTGATCAGGGGTTCGAAGACTGGCCCCTCGGAAGGGTTCGACAGCCGCCCCAGAGCACTCGGGCTTCAGGCTCATTACTGATCAGAGGTTCAAAGGCTGGCCCCTCGGAAGGGTTCGACAGCCGCCTCAGAGCACTCGGGCTCCGCGCCCACTACTGATCAGGGGTTCGAAGGCTGGCCCCCCGAAGGGTTCGACAGCCGCCCCAGAACACGCAGAACGAGGGATGACTCTGGGTACGTCCGATACATGGCCGAGGCTCGGGCTACGCTCCCGAGGTAGCCTAGGACATTTCCGAGACCAGCAGGAGCGATTCTGTAACGGAATCCCATCAGAGGGAGGCATCGAGCCCTCGGACCCTATCAAACGGGACTGGGTCTAGCAAATCACCTGCAGGTACTTTTGGAGCGCGCCTCTGGGCCACTAGCCGACCCTTATCGAACGGGGCACGGGCGTCCACTCGGATCACCCGTTAGCAACTCACTGGAGACACCATGTTCGACGCCCTCCGAGGGCAACATGGCGCTCTCCCCCCTCCTCCTTGCGGAAAGGCGACGAAGGGGCGTATTATAAAAGTCAAGTCAGTCCTTGACCGTCCTCTCGCTCTGTGCAGAGGCTCGGGGGCTGCTCTCGCAAACCCGGCTCCGGCCAAACCGTTGACAGCGTCAACATACTAGCCCGAGAACTCGGAACCTGACCATGCACCCGGGCTACGATCAGATCGCATGAGGGAACAACCAGACCGGCCGAGGCATCACGAAAGGCATTAAGACCTCGGAGGAGTCAAACCACTCCTCCGAGGCCTCGGGGGCTACACCCGGCAGGTGCGCTCGCGCGCACCCACCGGAACAAAATGTAACCGAGAAAGGCCGGTCCCCTTGCAAAAAAGTGCGACAAAGCCTCCAAGCGAGTACCAACACTCCCTTTGAGGCTCGGGGGCTACTGTCTGGGAGCAAAATTAGGGGTACCCCCAAGACTCCTAAACTCGGCTGGTAATCACCATCAGCACAAGCTGCAGAAGCCTGATGGGCGCAGTTCAGGTCAAGGCTCCGTCCACTCAAGAGACACGATCTCGCCTCGCCCGAGCCCAGCCTCGGGCAGGAACAGTAGACCCAGGCGGATTCACGCCTCACCCGAGGGCCTCCTCAAGCAACGGGCACACCCTCTACTCGCCCGAGGCCCAGCTCGGACAGGCTTCACAGTGAAGCAGCCTTGGCCAGATCACATCGCCAACCGACCGTATCACAGGAGCATTCAATGCAAGGATCGCCTGACACCTTATCCTGACGTGCGTTCCTCAGTCGGTAGGGCCGAAGTGACCGCAGTCACTTCGCCCCTCCACTGACTGACCTGACAGGAAAACAACGCCGCCTGCCCTGCTCCGACTGCTGTGCCACCCGCCAGGGTGAGGTTGACAGCAGCCGAGTCCAGCCTTAGGCGCCATAGGAAGCTCTGCCTCGGTCGGCCTCGGGGCTCGGCCCCCGCCTCGGCCTCGGAAGACGGTCTCCGCCTCACCCGACCCCAGGGCTCGGCCTCAACCTCGACCTCGGAAGACGGTCTCCGCCTCGCCCGACCCCAGGGCTCGGCCTCAACCTCGACCTCAGAAACGGTCTCTGCCTCGCCCGACCTTGGGCTCGGACCGACCACGCCACAGGGGGGTACATCATTACCCTACCCCTAGCTAGCTCAGGCTACGGGGAACAAGACCGGCGTCCCATCTGGTTCGCCCCGGTAAACAAGTAATGATGGCACCCCGTGTGCTCCCATGACGATGGCGGTTCTCAGCCGCCTACGAAAGCAAGGAGACGTCAGCAAGGTCCCGATAGCCCCGACAACTGTGCTTCTACAGGGCTCAAGCGCTCCTCCGACGGCCACGACATCACATGCACAGGGCACTAGCACCTCTCCGACAGCCACGTCGGCATGTACATAGGGCTCTGGCTCCTCTTTGCCGGACACGTTAGCATATTGCTACACCCCCATTGTACACCTAGACCCTCTCCTTACATCTATAAAAGGAAGGTCCAGGGCCCTCGTACAAGGAGGTGGCCGCGCGGGAGGATGGGCTGACGGACAGGCTATCTCTCTCCCTCGCGAACGCTTGTAACCCCCTACTGCAAGCGCATCCACCCTGGGCGCAGGACAACACAAAGCCGTGGTTTTCCCCTCCTTGTATTCCGTCTCGCGCCGACCCATCTTTGAAAGGGAAATGTGCCCTTGGGCCATTTCTAAGTATTTTGGTGATTGAGTGCAAACACAAGTGCTTAAATGTGAAAATGTGCCCATGGTTGAACAAAGTGCAAATCACAAGTAAAGGTATGTTTCTAAGCCTTAGTACATTGGTTTTGTGTACTAATATCTTGTCTAAGTGTTAGAAACAGGAAGAAGAAGAAAAGAAAAGAAGTGGAGAGTGGCTGTGTACAGCCAAAGGCTGTTTCGGGCTGGGGCACCGGACTGTCCGGTGTGCACCGGACAGTGTCCGGTGCGCCAGACCAGCGTGGAGCAAACCAGCCGCTCTCGGGTTTTTCTCCGGCGACTTCGGCTAAAATTCACCGGACTGTCCGGTGTGCACCGGACTGTCCGGTGAGCCAACGGTCGGCCGGGCCAACGGTCGGCCGCGCGATCGGCGCGCGACACGTGGCCGAGCCAACGGTCGGGAAGGTACACCGGACTGTCCGGTGCGCCAACTGTGCGCAGATCTGCATCAGAAAGCAACGGTCGGATGAGCTTTTTATGGAAACAAATCGGGCACCGGACAGTGTCCGGTGTGCACCGCACTGTCCGGTGCGCCACGAGACAGAAGGCAAAGATGGCCTTCCAGATTTGTTCCCAACGGCTCCTAGCTGCCTTGGGGCTATAAAAGGGACCCCTTGGCGCATGGAGGAGAACACCAAGCATTCCTACAACCTTTCTAAGCACCAAGACATTGATCTAGCGCATTCGATTCATTGTGATAGCATATAGAGCTCTTGTGGAGTTGTGTACTCTTTGAGTTGTGTTGCGAGCTCTTATTGCTGCTTGTGTGCGTGTTGCTTTGATCTTTTGAAGTCTTGTGTGCGTTGATCATTCCCTCCCTTGCTCCGTGATTCTCTGTGAACATCTTTTGTAAGGGCGAGAGGCTCCAAGCTGTGGAGATTCCTCGCAAACGGGATTAAGAAAAGAAAAGCAAGAACACCGTGGTATTCAAGTTGATCATTGGATCACTTGAGAGGAGTTGAGTGCAACTCTCGTCCGCTGGGACGCCACAACGTGGAGTAGGCAAGTTTTGTACTTGGCCGAACCACGGGATAACCACCGTGTCATCTCTGTGATTGAATTCTTGTGGTTATTGTGTTTTGACTCCTCTCTAGCCACTTGGCATAAACTGTGCTAACGCTTAATCAAAGTTTTGTGGCTATAAGTTTAATCTTTTACAGGATCACCTATTCACCCCCCCTCTAGGTGCTCTCAATTGGTATCAGAGCCGTTCTCTTCAAGAAAGGGACTAACCGCCCGAAGAAATGGATCCTAAGGGGAAGGGAATTGTGATCAACGACAAGGAGAAGGAGTCCTTCGTCAACGAGCCAAGGGATGACAAGTCCAACGACTCGGGCTCGGACCACAGGCGCAAAGATGGGAAGAAGAAGAAGACAAGGCGCATCAAGGAGATCGTCTACTACGACAGCGACGAATCCTCTTCTTCCCAAAAGGACGACGACCACGACAAACAAAAGACGGTTAACTCAAACTTTTCTTTTGATTATTCACGCATTCCACATAGCTCAAATGCTCATTTGCTCCCCATTCCACTTGGCAAGCCTCCTCACTTTGATGGAGAGGACTACGGATTTTGGAGTCACAAAATGCGTACTCACCTATTTTCTCTCCATCCAAGCATTTGGGAGATTGTTGAAAGTGGAATGAAATTTGATAGCTCGGATAGCCCTTCATTCATTAATGAGCAAATCCATAAGAATGCACAAGCTACCACTGTTCTTCTAGCTTCATTGTGCAGGGATGAATATAACAAAGTGAGCGGCTTGGATAACGCCAAACAGATCTGGGACACCCTCAAGATTTCTCATGAGGGGAATGACGTTACCTTGCTCACCAAAATGGAGTTGGTGGAAGGCGAGCTTGGACGGTTCGCGATGATAAGGGGCGAGGAGCCAACTCAGACATACAACCGGCTCAAGACCCTTATCAACAAAATAAGGAGCTACGGAAGCACGCGATGGACGGACCACGACGTCGTCCGACTAATGCTCAGGTCCTTTACCGTTCTTGATCCTCATTTGGTGAATAATATTCGTGAGAATCCCAGGTACACCAAAATGTTGCCCGAAGAAGTCCTAGGAAAATTCGTCAGCGGGCGAATGATGATCAAGGAGGCAAGGTATGTGGACGACGCCTTGAATGGACCGATCAACGAGCCGCAACCTCTTGCTCTCAAAGCAACAAGGAGCAAGGAAGCGCTACCCAGCAAGGTGGCGCAAATTGAAGCGGCCGGTCTTAATGATGAAGAGATGGCCCTCATCATCAAAAGATTCAAGACGGTGCTAAAGAGTCGCAATGGACAGCCAAGCAAGACTAAGACCAAGGGAAAGCGATCATGCTTCAAATGCGGTAAGCTTGGTCATTTTATTGCTAACTGTCCGGATAATGAAAGTGACCAGGAAAAGGGGAACAAAAGAGAGAAGAAGAAGCACTACAAGAAAGCCAAGGGCGAAGCACATATCGGAAAGGAGTGGGATTCGGACTGCTCCTCCTCCGACTCCGACAATGAAGGACTCGCCGCCACCGCCTTCAACAAGTTATCTCTCTTCCCCAACGAGCGTCATACTTGCCTTATGGCAAGGGAGAAGAAGGTGAGTACTCGAGATACCACTTATGTTTCTTCTAGTGATGATGAATCTAGTGATGAAGATGAAATTGATTATTCATGCTTGTTTAAAGGTCTAAACAGAACCAAGGTAGACAAAATTAATGAATTGATTGATGCCTTGAATGATAAGAACATACTTGTAGAAAAGCAAGAGGATTTGTTGTATGAAGAACATGATAAATTTGTTAGTGCACAAAATTCTCTTGCTCTAGAAATTAAAAGAAATGAAATGCTTTCTTGTGAATTATCTTCTTGCCATGAGACAATTTCTAAATTAAGAAGCATTAATGATGAATTGAATGCTAAATTAGAAGTAGCAAATAAATCTAACTCTTGTGTAGAACATGTTGCAATTTGTACTAGATGTAAGGATTTTGACATTAATGCTTGTAATGAACACCTAGTTTCAATTTCAAAACTAAATGATGAAGTAGCTAGTCTTAATGCTCAACTTAAGACTAGCAAAAGTGATTTTGAAAAGCTAAAATTTGCTAGGGATGCCTACACGGTTGGTAGACACCCCTCAATTAAGGATGGACTTGGCTTCAAGAAGGAAGCCAAGAACTTAACAAGCCATAAGGCTCCCATTCCCGCCAAGGAGAAAGGGAAGGCCCCTATGGCTACTAGTGCTAAAAGGAACCATGCCTTTTTGTATCATGATAGAAGACATACTAGAAATGCAAATAGAAGTTATGATGCTTTTGATTCATATGTTTATGATTCTCATGCCATGTTTGCTCCTAGTTCTTCTTATGTGTATGATAGGAATGTTACTAGGAGAAATGTTGTTCCTAAAAGAAATGTTGCAAATGTTCATAGAAAAGTAGTGAATGAACCCTCTACAATTTATTGTGCTTTGAATGCTTCCTTTGCAATTTGTAGAAAAGATAGAAAAGTAATTGCTAGGAAGTTAGGGGCAAAATGCAAAGGTGATAAAACTTGCATTTGGGTCCCTAAGGAAATTGTGACTAACCTTGTAGGACCCAACAAGAGTTGGGTACCTAAGTCCCAAGCCTAAATTTGCCTTGCAGGTTTATGCATCCGGGGGTTCAAGCTGGATTATCGACAGCGGATGCACAAACCATATGACGGGGGAGAAGAAGATGTTCACCTCCTACGTCAAGAATAAAGATTCCCAAGATTCAATTATATTCGGTGATGGAAATCAAGGCAAGGTAAAAGGTTTAGGTAAAATTGCAATTTCTAGTGAGCACTCCATATCTAATGTGTTTTTAGTTGAGTCTCTTGGATATAATCTGCTATCTGTGAGTCAATTATGCAATATGGGATATAACTGTCTATTTACAAATGTAGATGAAGTGATGGTTCACTAGCTTTTAAGGGTGTATTAGACGGCAAACTTTATTTAGTTGATTTTGCAAAAGAAGAGGCCGGTCTAGATGCATGCTTAATAGCTAAGACTAGCATGGGCTGGCTGTGGCATCGCCGCTTAGCACATGTGGGGATGAAGAACCTTCACAAGCTTCTAAAGGGAGAACACGTGATAGGTCTAACTAATGTTCAATTCGAAAAAGATAGACCTTGTGCAGCTTGTCAAGCAGGGAAACAGGTGGGAGGCTCTCATCACACCAAAAATGTGATGACGACATCAAGACCCTTGGAGATGCTGCATATGGACCTTTTTGGACCCGTCGCCTATCTGAGCATAGGAGGAAGTAAGTATGGTTTAGTTATTGTTGATGACTTTTCCCGCTTCACTTGGGTGTTCTTTTTGCAGGAAAAGTCCGAAACCCAAGGGACCCTCAAACGCTTCCTCAGGAGAGCTCAAAATGAGTTTGAGCTCAAAGTGAAGAAGATAAGGAGCGACAACGGATCCGAGTTCAAGAATCTTCAAGTGGAGGAGTTCCTTGAAGAGGAAGGGATCAAGCACGAGTTCTCCGCTCCCTACACACCACAGCAAAATGGTGTGGTAGAGAGGAAGAACAGGACGCTCATCGATATGGCGAGGACGATGCTAGGAGAGTTCAAGACCCCCGAGTGCTTTTGGACGGAAGCCGTTAACACTGCTTGCCACGCCATCAACAGGGTCTACCTTCATCGCCTCCTCAAGAAGACGTCGTATGAGCTACTAACCGGTAACAAACCCAATGTATCGTACTTTCGTGTATTTGGGAGTAAATGCTACATTCTAGTGAAGAAGGGTAGAAATTCTAAGTTTGCTCCCAAAGCTGTAGAAGGTTTTTTATTAGGTTATGACTCAAATACAAAGGCGTATAGAGTCTTCAACAAATCATCGGGTTTGGTTGAAGTCTCTAGCGACGTTGTATTTGATGAGACTAATGGCTCTCCAAGAGAGCAAGTTGTTGATTGTGATGATGCAGATGAAGAAGACGTTCCAACAGCCGCCATACGCACCATGGCGATTGGAGAAGTGCGGCCACAGGAACAAGATGAGCAAGATCAACCCTCTTCCTCAATTATGGTGCATCCCCCGACTCAAGATGATGAACAGGTTCATCAAAAGGAGGCGTGTGATCAAGGGGGAGCACAAGATGATCACGTGATGGAGGAAGAAGCGCAACCGGCACCTCCAACCCAAGTTTGAGCGACGATCCAAAGGGATCATCCCGTCGACCAAATTCTGGGTGACATTAGCAAGGGAGTAACTACTCGGTCTCGATTAGTTAATTTTTGTGAACATTACTCTTTTGTCTCTTCTATTGAGCCTTTCAGGGTAGAAGAGGCCTTGCTAGATCCAGACTGGGTGTTGGCCATGCAAGAGGAGCTAAACAACTTCAAGCGCAATGAAGTTTGGACACTGGTGCCTCGTCCCAAGCAAAATGTTGTGGGAACCAAGTGGGTGTTCCGCAACAAACAGGACGAGCACGGGGTGGTGACGAGAAACAAGGCTCGACTTGTGGCAAAAGGTTATGCCCAAGTCGCAGGTTTGGATTTCGAGGAGACTTTTGCTCCTGTGGCTAGGCTAGAATCAATTCGTATCTTGCTAGCATATGCCGCTCACCATTCTTTCAGGTTGTTCCAAATGGATGTGAAGAGCGCGTTCCTCAACGGACCAATCAAGGAGGAGGTGTACGTGGAGCAACCCCCTGGCTTTGAGGATGAACGGTACCCCGACCATGTGTGTAAGCTCTCTAAGGCGTTCTATGGACTTAAGCAAGCCCCAAGAGCATGGTATGAATGCCTTAGAGATTTCTTAATTGTTAATGCTTTCAAGGTTGGGAAAGCCGATCCAACTCTTTTTACAAAGACATGTGATGGTGATTTGTTTGTGTGCCAAATTTATGTCGATGACATAATATTTGGTTCTACTAACCAAAAGTCTTGTGAAGAGTTTAGCAGGGTGATGACGCAAAAATTCGAGATGTCGATGATGGGCGAGTTGAACTACTTCCTTGGGTTCCAAGTGAAGCAACTCAAGGACGGCACCTTCATCTCCCAAACGAAGTACACGCAAGATCTGCTAAAGCGGTTTGGGATGAAGGACGCCAAGCCCGCAAAGACGCCGATGGGAACCGACGGACACACAGACCTCAACAAAGGAGGTAAGTCCGTTGATCAAAAAGCATACCGGTCAATGATAGGTTCTTTGCTTTATTTATGTGCTAGTAGACCGGATATTATGCTTAGCGTATGCATGTGTGCTAGATTTCAATCCGATCCTAAGGAATGTCACTTAGTGGCGGTGAAGCGAATTCTTAGATATTTAGTTGCTACGCCTTGCTTCGGGCTCTAGTATCCAAAGGGGTCTACCTTTGACTTGGTTGGATACTCAGACTCCGACTATGCTGGATGTAAGGTCGATAGGAAGAGTACATCAGGGACGTGCCAATTCTTAGGAAGGTCCCTGGTGTCGTGGAACTCTAAGAAACAAACCTCCGTTGCCCTGTCCACCGCTGAGGCCGAGTATGTTGCCGCAGGACAGTGTTGCGCGCAACTACTTTGGATGAGGCAAACCCTCCGGGACTTTGGCTACAGTCTGAGCAAAGTCCCACTCCTATGTGATAATGAGAGTGCTATCCGCATGGCGGAAAATCCTGTTGAACACAGCCGCACAAAGCACATAGACATCCGGCATCACTTTTTGAGAGACCACCAGCAAAAGGGAGATATCGAAGTGTTTCATGTTAGCACCGAGAACCAGCTAGCCGATATCTTTACCAAGCCTCTAGATGAGAAGACCTTTTGCAGGCTGCGTAGTGAGCTAAATGTCTTAGATTCGCGGAACTTGGATTGAATTGTAGCATACATGTGTTTATGCATTTGATCAGGTTCATTCTGCATTTTGTTGCTTATAGTGGTGCTCAAGTTGTACAAACACTCCCTGGACCTCACAAGTCCGTTGCAAAGTGATGCACATGTTTAGGGGGAGATGTGTTACAACTTGACCCTTTGAGACTAACCATGTGCTTGAGTTGATGATTTAGTCTCGAAGGAAGATTGAAAGGGAAAAAGGTGGATTGGACCATGAAAGACTTCCACTGCACTCCGATGAGGGGGTAACTTATTCCAAGTTCATCTTTAAACTCTTATTGCCTATTCGCTCTTAATTGAAGATTTTGGTGAGGCAATGGGGTTAGAGGGCCAAAGTTGATCCCGTTTTGGTGCTTGATGCCAAAGGGGGAGAAAATAAAGGCCAAAGTGAAAAATGGATCAGCTACCACTTGAGAGATTTTGAAAATAGTAGAATAGAGCTTTTGGTTTATTCAAAACTCTTGCATTGTCTCTTTCGTCAAAAGTTGGCTTCTTGTGGGGAGAAGTTTTGACTATGGGAAATAGGGGGAGTTTCTGAAATCTTTGATCAATCTCTTTTGGAATGACTCTCTTTATGCTTCAACATGTGTGTTTGACTTAGAGATAGAGATTTGAGTTTGATTTGCAAAAACAAACCAAGTGGTGGCAAAGGATGATCCATATATGCCAAAATTGGATAAAACTCAAAGTTAGTTTTTATTTGAAGTGATTTTACACTTGTTCTATCTACTTTATGTTGTGTTGGCATAAATCACCAAAAAGGGGGAGATTGAAAGGGAAATGTGCCCTTGGGCCATTTCTAAGTATTTTGGTGATTGAGTGCAAACACAAGTGCTTAAATGTGAAAATGTGCCCATGGTTGAACAAAGTGCAAATCACAAGTAAAGGTATGTTTCTAAGCCTTAGTACATTGGTTTTGTGTACTAATATCTTGTCTAAGTGTTAGAAACAGGAAGAAGAAGAAAAGAAAAGAAGTGGAGAGTGGCTGTGTACAGCCAAAGGCTGTTTCGGGCTGGGGCACCGGACTGTCCGGTGTGCACCGGACAGTGTCCGGTGCGCCAGACCAGCATGGAGCAAACCAGCCGCTCTCGGGTTTTTCTCCGGCGACTTCGGCTAAAATTCACCGGACTGTCCGGTGTGCACCGGACTGTCCGGTGAGCCAACGGTCGACCGGGCCAACGGTCGGCCGCGCGATCAGCGCGCGACACGTGGCCGAGCCAACGGTCGGGAAGGTACACCGGACTGTCCGGTGTGCACCGGACATGTCCGGTGCGCCAACTGTGCGCAGATCTGCATCAGAAAGCAACGGTCGAATGAGCTTTTTATGGAAACAAATCGGGCACCGGACAGTGTCCGGTGTGCACCGGACTGTCCGGTGCGCCACGAGACAGAAGGCAAAGATGGCCTTCCAGATTTGTTCCCAACGGCTCCTAGCTGCCTTGGGGCTATAAAAGGGACCCCTTGGCGCATGGAGGAGAACACCAAGCATTCCTACAACCTTTCTAAGCACCAAGACATTGATCTAGCGCATTCGATTCATTGTGATAGCATATAGAGCTCTTGTGGAGTTGTGTACTCTTTGAGTTGTGTTGCGAGCTCTTATTGCTGCTTGTGTGCGTGTTGCTCTGATCTTTTGAAGTCTTGTGTGCGTTGCTCATTCCCTCCCTTGCTCCGTGATTCTCTGTGAACATCTTTTGTAAGGGCGAGAGGCTCCAAGCTGTGGAGATTCCTCGCAAACGGGATTAAGAAAAGAAAAGCAAGAACACCGTGGTATTCAAGTTGATCATTGGATCACTTGAGAGGAGTTGAGTGCAACTCTCGTCCGCTGGGACGCCACAACGTGGAGTAGGCAAGTTTTGTACTTGGCCGAACCACGGGATAACCACCGTGTCATCTCTGTGATTGAATTCTTGTGGTTATTGTGTTTTGACTCCTCTCTAGCCACTTGGCATAAACTGTGCTAACGCTTAATCAAAGTTTTGTGGCTATAAGTTTAATCTTTTACAGGATCACCTATTCACCCCCCCCCTCTAGGTGCTCTCAATCTTGGCTGGGGCACGCAACGACAATTTACTCGTCGGTCCAGGGACCCCCCCGGGGTCGAAATGCCGACAGATCTGTTCTCCTCCATTCTTTCTCTAACTCTCTCACATCTAATGGCCAAGAACATCTAGATCATCCACTCATCTTACCCCATGGTCGCCAGTTCGATATTGACGAAGCCATTATTTTTATCTTTTGCGGAGTACTCATTCCGCTGTTGTTGGGGACTCGTTCTCAAATGCTATGAATTAAGAACAAGGCAACATAAAATGTTAAGTGAAACTGTCCTTCGTCCAAGACCTATTATCCTCAAAGGAATAATGCTTCTTGGACGAAGGTTGATGAGAGTATTGTTACGAGGTTGAACCTTCGTAACAAACTTTCATTAAACATTATAAAGTAATATAAAATAAAAGGTATAAAATGGATGAATGAATCGCTGATGTATCATTTTATATTCATTAATATATAGAATCATTAAATACAATGATACCTATGCCTTGACAAAGATTGTATTCCGAAAGATGCGATTGCAAATGCCAGAATGCGTGAACAGTAACGGAATACTGTTCACTATTTATAGGCACAGGACGCAGCCTGTGAGGAATTACAAGCATGCCCCTTATAAGAACTTACAACATTGACTCAGACCTTTATGGACTAAAAGGTCATTCTATCTTTAAGTCGGTTTGCAATGCCGAAGCTTTACGAAGAGGAACCTTCGGCTATCTTATACAAACAGCTTCATCCGAGGATCGCTTCTCTATATAAGACCTTCGGCGCCGAAGCGTAGACCCAACAGTAGCCCCTTTCGCGGTGCTAGATCGTTTTTCGTAACGAGCTTGATCCGTGAAAAAAGTTTCTTAAACTTCGGAGCGCCGAAGGTCTCAAAAACACCTTCCCTGAGCTCGTTGTCGAGAAACGATTCAATTTCCCTGTGCGTAGCGGCCCCACCTTACAGAGTTACTGTTCGGTCTCTGCGGTCCACCGTACAGCGAGTGTGAGCGGGTGTCCGCCTGGTGTAAAACTTCTGGCGCTTCGCCTTCTTACCTGCGGCACTATATAAACAGACGAGTAGGTGTGAAGTTACCACAGCATTTACTGCTATTTGCACTGTTTTGCTGCCAAAATTTTTAACCACCGCCGAAGCTTGTCTGTCAGAATCAAACGAAGCTCCATCTTGAAACCTGCTTCGGAGGAGAAAAGTATTAAAGTTTCACAAGTTCATAGTTAAATGGCCAGAGTCCGCTCCACCGCCAGGGTTGAACGTGAGGGGGACGAAACGGAAGCTTCGGAGACTGTCCCTATCTCCGAAGCCATGCAACGATCCGGGCTAGTGACTTCGGAAAAGATTCCTATTGATGATGCAGAAAAAGCAATCGCTGAAGCAGAAGGAGAAGATGCTGAGGAAACTGACTCCGAAGATGATTATCACCTTGCCACACCAAGCAAACCCAGCCATTTGGACTTCGGGAAATCTACTGTTTCGAAGGCTGACTTGTCCAAGATGGTAAAGTCAGGCTATTTTACTGAAAATCAAAAGAAGCTATTACGCTTCGGGGGAGAAGAGACTACCCCAAAGCCGGAGAAAGATGAAATTGTTATTTTTAAAAGCTTCCTAAAGGCTGGGCTAAGATTCCCCCTTCATGGGATTATTGCAGAGATACTGAAGAACTTCGGAATTTATTTTCACCAGCTAACCCCTAACGCTATCGTTAGGCTCAGTGTTTATATCTGGGCACTCCGAAGCCAGGCGGTGGAACCGTTTGCTGACAGCTTTTGCCGAGTTCACGAACTGCACTATCAGACAAAGGCTAGAAAGGATGGATTACATGAGAATTTTGGTTGCTATAATTTTGCTTACCGGAAAACTACGAAGTATCCTGTGATTAGCTACCGAAGCAAATGGGCAGCAGGGTGGAAATCAGAATGGTTCTATGTTAAGGTTGATGATGATAAAGAAAAGCTTGTGCAAAGTCCACTGGAACTGACCTTCGGAGAAACTCGCCCCCAGTGCCACATGTTACCAGAGGGTCCAACTCAAAAAGCAATGTATGAATTCAAAATAATTGCAGAGAATATCAGTACAAGGGACCTGGTCCAGGAATTCTTGGCCTTCAAGGTTTTTCCTAGTGTAAAAGAGTGGGAAATGCCGAAGCTGAAGGGAGAGAAGAAAAAAGGTGAACTTGTACGTTTGCCTTACTACTTCAAATTTTAAAAATACTTTAAAACTCCCTGCCAAGAGTGGCTGGATACGATTGAAGTGATGTGCAACGAGATACTTGGCAATTATTCAAAAAAGGAAGATCAATTGATGACCGCAGCCTTCGGCACCCGTCCGAAACGAAGGCTGAATCGAGTATTGGACGCCTTGGGCTTCGAATACCCAGACTACGAAGATCTGAACAAAGGTGCCAGGGGCCAAAAAAGGAAAAGGGTAACTGAAGCCTTAGATGAAGGTGAAAAAGAGCCAATAAAGAAGAAAATTCCAAAGAAAAAGAAAACTTCTTCTCCGAAGCAACAAATATCCGAAGCAGAAGAAACCCCTGCATCACCTTCTGCTGCTGTTGTTGAGGAAATTCTGAAGGTAATGACTGAATCCTTACCTGCGAAGCTAAGTCCACTGGGTCCTCAACTGACAAAGTTTTTTCAGAAGGACAAAGAGCCCGAGAAATCGAGGAAAACAATCAAGACAAAGAAACAAAGAATCATTACCGTGACAGAGGTGATTGACAAAACGCCGCCAAGAGCTTCGGCCCAAAAAACACAAGCAGCAGCAGAGGGGGCAGATATTGAAATTGCACCTTCGGAGGCCGCAGCCGCCGAAGTTACCTCAGCTGAAGATTTGAATTTAGAGAGCACAATTGAACATATTGACCAAATGCTGCTAGACATGGCTGCAGAGGAAGCTGCCACTGCTGCCGAAGAAGCTGTGACCGCAGCGTCAAAGAAAGGAAAAGAAATTGCTGATGAAGCTTCGGAAAACGAAGTCTTTGCGTTCAAAAACTTAGTTGGAGAACATCTAACAAAAGCTGAAATAGAAGAGCTTAAAGAGTATGCCCAATCCTGTGGATACAAACCTGGGGCACTCCTCTTTGGAGGCGTTGATGATGAGAAATTAGAGTGTATTCGGGACCAAACAGGGGCCAAAGTCATCAGCACTCTGTCCAGGAGTATTGGATTCCCGAAGCTGGAAACAGACATCAGCCGCTACCGCCGACAACATGTCGTTGGTAGTTTATTTTTCTCCAACTTCAAGGTGAATGACTTGTCCTTTAACTTTTATTGCTTCTAATAAAAACATGTCTGACGAAGGTTGTGTTTATGTAGAGTATGCTATTGAGCAAAGCCTTGCAAATGCAGCAAGATCTTGAAGATAAAAAGCATGAAGTTATAATTGGAAATTTGGAAAACAAAATAAAGGAGCAGTCAGATGCTTTTGAGAAAAAGAACTTTGAGCTCCAGGCAGCCGAAGGTTTACTGGCGGAAGCTGAAGCAAAAATATCAGAACTGAACACGAAGCTTCTCCGCCAGTCTGAGCAGTTCGAACAAGAAAAACAAGATCTCAATGCAAAGCTTGAAGCCGAAGCTCAGCAAAACTCGGATTTGAGAAAACTACTAACAAATCTTCAAGAAAAATGCCTTGAATTCAGCAACAAGTGTATTCAACAACTAAGGAAGATTTTTCACTCAGTTGGAGCCAGCAGCGAAAAATTTACCCCCTCAGCTGAAGATCTACAAAAAACCTTCAAACATATTGAGGGGGAGATTGACGAGCTCGACGAAGTCATAGCTGGGCATGGCGACTTCTGTGCCTGGGTGGCTTCTCGAGGAACTGCTGCAGCCTTCATGAAGGCTGGCTGTGATCATGGGAAAATTGTCAATAGGCCAAATTTTACTTTGTCACCATCAATCCTGGATGACATCCCTGATCTCGCCCGAAGCATCTCGAATCGATTTGTGAAAATGATATGGACAAAAGGTGGTCGAGAGAAAGCTGGAGACGAAGCTCGTAGCCACCTTGATCCAGTAAGAAATCATACCTTGTGCTTACCTTTTTCTGTAAACTTGATTTTGACTTCCAACAACCTTATTCGTGTAGGATGACGAGGCCGAAGCTGATGATCAAAAATAACGCCGAAGCCGAAGCTCCTTGGAGATTTAGATAGTAGACTGCAGACAGTACTTGAAAAACTTTTGAGATAACTTTTGTACATGTAAACAAAAACTGATGTATGCTGTTCATACCTTGTAATATATCCTTAACCTTTCACTGATGTATGAGAAATGCTTTGATGTGGACGAAATTTCCTTTTTTGAGCCGAAGGCGAAAAAAACACCTTCCCTTCTTTTCGTACGCAACGAAGCATAGAGAACAACATTTTCCTCTTTTCTCCGAAGCTCTCCTTCATAGAAAACAACATTTTCTTTTCTTTTTTCTCTTCTTGCCGAAGCAACCATTTTATGCGATGAAGATGATTATCCTACATATGCCTAGATGAATGTTTATGAATGCAAATGCTATGATGTAATGTGATGTGCAAATGAATGGCCAAACACGTATCCGAAGCCACATTCATAGCCATTATTTTCTTGAAAACAATCACACCTCAGCTCTGCATTCCCTTAGGAACGACTTTGGAGCTTCTTCGCCTTTACTTTTGGCGGAATCAGCGTTGACTTTTCGCTGTAAGCTCTGCATTCCCTTAGGAACGTCTTTGGAGCTTCTTCGCCTTTACTTTTGGCGGAATCAGCGTTGACTTTTCGCTGTAAGCTCTGCATTCCCTTAGGAACGTCTTTGGAGCTTCTTCGTTTTTACTTTTGGGGCACTCGATGGTGCACTCTCAGCTTTTACATTTACATTCTTTGGGGGATTTTGCTCTTATAAGACTAAAAAAGGAAATTACATATGCTGGCCCCATTAAAAACCTTTCTCCCCCTTGGGAAAGGAAAAGGGTGCCATGAAAGGAAAAAATAAAAAATATGAAAAATTACATCGAATTATACATAATATCGCCGAAGCTCATCCGCATTCCAAGATCTAGGAATGTCATTGCCGTCCATATCTTTCAATCTGTATGAACCGGGCCTTGACGAAGATACTACTAAGAAAGGCCCGTCCCATTTCAACTGCAATTTGCCCACTGTTTCCGGGTTGGCCACCCTTCGAAGCACCAAGTGCCCTGGCTCAATATTTTTTAGCCGAACCTTTCTATCCCGCCATTTGACTGTTTCAGCTTGATATTTATTAATATTCTCCACGGCCTGCAGTCTGATCCCTTCTAAAGCATCTTTTTCTATAGAATAAGCAGCTTCGGAATCTGATTCTGCCGAAGCTATTATCCTTATTGATCCGGCTTTAGCTTCTTCTGGAGTTATTGCTTCGTCACCGAATAACAACTTAAATGGAGTGAAGCCTGTAGACCTTGATGTTGTCGTGTTGTGGCTCCACACCACTTTGGTTAGCTGATCTGGCCATTTTCCTCTAGGTTGATTGAAGATTAGCTTCATTATTCCTGTCATTATAATGCCATTGGCTCTTTCAACGAGTCCATTTGACTCCGGGTGCCTGACTGATGCAAAATGGATCTTCGTACCAATTTGGTCACAGAAATCCCTGAAAGCTTCGGAGTCAAACTGTGTCCCATTGTCCACAGTGATAGCCTTTGGCACCCCGAAACGACAAACAATATTCTGCCAGAAAAACTTTTGGACAGTAGCCGAAGTTATTGTGGCTAAAGGCTTCGCCTCAATCCATTTAGAAAAATATTCCACAGCTACCACAACATATCTCAGGTTCCCTTGGGCCGGTGGTAACGGACCTAACAAGTCAAGGCCCCACCTTTGCAATGGCCAAGTGGGTTGTATGAGCTGTGTTAAGGACGAAGGTTGTTTTTGATCTCTTGCACATTTCTGACAACCTTCGCACTTTTGAACCAATTCTGCTGCATCCGAAGCTGCCTTCGGCCAATAAAACCCTTGACGGAAAATTTTTCCGAGTAACGGCCTGGATCCGATGTGAGATCCACACAGGCCTGCATGTATTTCTTTCATTAACTCTATACCTTCGGTTCTGGATAAGCATTTGAGCAGCGGAGCGCAAACTCCATGTTTATACAACTCCCCTTCTATCATGACATATGGACGAGCTCTTGCCTCTATCCTCTTGTTATAAGCTTCGTCATCTGAAAGAAATTTACCCTGAAGGTAAGAAATGATCTCGGTTCTCCAATCTTCGCTAAAAACAGGAGATATATTAAGAACTGCTCTTTCAAGAAGTTCCACCGAAGGTGCTTTTATTGTTTCGAAAAATACATCCGAAGGTAAAGGCAGCCCCTGTGCTGCTGACTTAGCTAGCAAATCAGCATGCTCATTTTGTCCTCGAGGGATATTTTTGACAGAAAACCCTTCGAAGGAAGCTTCAACTCTTCGAACCATATCCAGATATTTTTCAAGCTTCGGATCCTTAGCCTTGCAACTTTTGTCAATATGACCCGAAACAACCTGGGAATCAGTTTTAAGTATGGCTCTTCTGATTCCCATTGCTTTTAACTTCCGAAGACCTAGAATCAATGCTTCGTACTCAGCAATGTTGTTTGTGCAATTAAAATCAAGCTTTGCCGCATAACAAGTTTTGACTTTGGAAGGTGAAACCAACACAGCAGCCGCTCCTGCTCCGAAGGTTCCCCAAGATCCATCACAAAACACTGTCCAGGCTTCGTTGTCTTTATTCGTTTCCTCCTCTTGAGCCCCTGGCGTCCAATCAGCAATAAAGTCTGCCAGTGCCTGCGACTGAATCGAAGATCTATGAACATATTCAATACAAAATTCATTGAGCTCTGCAGCCCATTTTCCAATCCTTCCAGTAGCTTCTCGGTTCCTCATAATATCCTTCAGAGGTTGTGATGAAGGAACAATTATGTTGTAAGCTTGGAAATAGTGCCGAAGCTTCCTGGAGGCCATCAAGACAGCATACAGTATCTTCTCCAACTCTGTATAATTTTTCTTTGATAAACTAAGGACCTCGGAAACAAAATATATTGGGGCCTGCCTTTTGACTTGACCATCAAGCTTCTCTTGGACAAGCGCCGCACTTACCGCTGAGTGCGAAGCTGCCACATATAATAATAAAGGAGCCCCTGGCATTGGTGGAGTCAGTGTTGTTAGATCTATCAAATACTGTTTCAGTTCTTCGAAAGCCTTCTGCTGGATTGGTCCCCATTGAAAGACTTCGGCCGACTTCAGCACTTCGAAGAATGGTAAATTTCTCTCTGCTGATCTGGATATGAATCTATTGAGAGATGCCAATCTTCCTGTCAATCTTTGAGCCCCCTTCTTTGTAGTTGGTGGCTCCATCCGAAGTATAGCTTCAATTTTACTTGGATTGGCTTCAATTCCCTTTGTTGAAACCAAGCATCCAAGAAATTTCCCCTTCTTCACTCCGAAGACACATTTTTCTGGATTTAACTTTAAGCCAGCTTGCCTGAAACTGGCGAAGGTCTCCTGCAGATCAGCAATATGATTCTCCTGCTTCGTGCTTTTGACAATGATGTCATCAACATAAGTTAGCACATTTCTGCCTATTTGAGATTGAAGAACCTTCGCAGTCATTCGGCTGAAACTTCCTCCAGCGTTTTTGAGCCCCTCAGGCATCCGAAGATAACAATATGTGCCACTTGGGGTGATGAAGCTAGTCTTCGGCTCATCTTCCTTTTTCATCCAAATTTGGTGATAGCCTGAATAGCAGTCTAACAGACTCATGAGCTCTGACGAAGCTGCTGCATCAACTAAAGAATCTATCCTTGGTAGTGGGAATTCATCCTTCGGACAAGCCTTGTTAAGATCTGTAAAATCGATGCACATTCGCCACTTGCCATTGGCCTTTTTTACCATAACAGTGTTAGCCAGCCATTCTGGGTACTTCACTTCTCTAATAACTCCTGCACTGAGGAGTCTTTTGACTTCGTTGCGAGCACCTTCGGCCTTATCATCTGACATTTTCCGAAGCCTTTGCTTTCTGGGTCTGAAGGATGAATCGACATTGAGCGAGTGCTCAATAACATCCCTATTAACTCCGCATAAATCATTGGCTGACCATGCAAAAACATCCTTGTTATTGAACAAAAACCTTATCAAGGTTTTCTCCTGCTCTTCGGATAACTGAGAGCCTAACAGCACCTTCTGCTCTGCTATGTCCTCACATAAGAGCATAGGCTTCGGCTGATCTGCTGAAGCTGCTTTCTCCCTTCTGAATTTGTACTGTTCACAAGCTTCAGGTCCATCTATGTTATGGATTGCTTTTGAGTCAGTCCAATTGCCTTCGGCCCTTCTTGCAGCTTCCTGACTTCCATGGATAGCAATGGGTCCCTGATCCGAAGGTATCTTCATGCAAAGATAGGCAGGATGAAGGATTGCTTCGAAGGCATTAAGAGTACCACGACCAATAATTGCATTGTAAGGGTATTCCATGTCAACAATATCAAACACAACTTGCTCAGTTCTAGTGTTGTTGATGAACCCGAAGGTCACTGACATGGTGATCTTGCCCAGTGCTACGATCTGTCTTCCTCCGAAGCCACAAAGAGGATGTGTAGCATCATGAATCTTATCTTCTGGCTCTTGCATCTGCCTGAAGGCCTTAGCAAAAATGATATCAGCTGCACTGCCTGTGTCAACCAAGACATTGTGGACCAGAAATCCTTTGATAACACAAGAGATAACCATGGCATCGTTGTGTGGGTAATCTTTGAGCTGAAGGTCCTCTTGGGAGAAGGTAATAGGAATGTGAGACCATCTCGACTTGATGAAGGGTCCTTGCACCCCAACATGCTGTACCCTTCTCTGTGCTTCTTTCTTCTGCTTCTTGTTAGCTGGCTCTGAGGACGAGCCACCTGTGATCGGGAGCACCAGCTTCGAGTCCGAAGCAGCTCCAGCTTGGTCGTTGAACGAAGCCATCAGCTCAAAAAGTGGAAGTGAGTTCACCGGAGGTGGGCGCCAATGTTGGGGACTCGTTCTCAAATGCTATGAATTAAGAACAAGGCAACATAAAATGTTAAGTGAAACTGTCCTTCGTCCAAGACCTATTATCCTCAAAGGAATAATGCTTCTTGGACGAAGGTTGATGAGAGTATTGTTACGAGGTTGAACCTTCGTAACAAACTTTCATTAAACATTATAAAGTAATATAAAATAAAAGGTATAAAATGGATGAATGAATCGCTGATGTATCATTTTATATTCATTAATATATAGAATCATTAAATACAATGATACCTATGCCTTGACAAAGATTGTATTCCGAAAGATGCGATTGCAAATGCCAGAATGCGTGAACAGTAACGGAATACTGTTCACTATTTATAGGCACAGGACGCAGCCTGTGAGGAATTACAAGCATGCCCCTTATAAGAACTTACAACATTGACTCAGACCTTTATGGACTAAAAGGTCATTCTATCTTTAAGTCGGTTTGCAATGCCGAAGCTTTACGAAGAGGAACCTTCGGCTATCTTATACAAACAGCTTCATCCGAGGATCGCTTCTCTATATAAGACCTTCGGCGCCGAAGCGTAGACCCAACAGCTGTCTTTCTCATTCCCCCTCCCGCAAAGCTCATTCCCATTCCCACGTGCATCCCATGCCTAGCTAAAATTAAATTAAAAAAACACAAATGTGGCCCTAATGGGATTCGAACCCGCGACCCCTTAAACAAATGTGCTCATAGCTACCACTACACCACATGTGTGTTTATATCAATATCTGTTACAGTAAAAATATCTATTACATATCTCCCAAAGCCCACCTGTTACCCTTGCACAATGTGTAGTAGTAGATAATTATCAACGGGATTCCTGAATTATATTTTTGGATGGAAGAAATAATATTTAAAGAAGAGCCTTGCATGCAATTTATTTTGTTTAATAATGTTTTCAACTTAAATTCCTTTTTTATATGTGTGACATTTATTCTTCGTAATATTTTTCCATGGATCTGACTCATGAGTCATTTTCATAAACCAACGCCAAAGATGAATCCATGTTTCTTACTTGGAAACACCGAACAAACACCACTGGCAGGAGGCGCTCGCGTTGGCGTCGCACATCGACAACGAGAAGAAGATTGGCGACTACCAGTTCGACCTCTGAAAGCAGTCCTGTGTGGTCGCATGCGCTATTATGTTCGGCAAGCTCAGACGCAGCCACCGCTCGAACGCGATCTAGAGCGGCTGCATCGCGTTGTCCATCTTCAAACAGGGGGACCTTATGGTCGTCGCCAATGCCGGTGACTCTCGGGTTGTTCTGGGTACCGCATCCGACGACAGCGCCGTCACGCCGTCCAGCTCATCATCCACCTGAAGCTCAACCTGCCACGTAAGTCGCTACTGACCGGACATGAATTCTTGTGCGCTGGGACAACGGTCGTTGCTGACGTTGTGTGAGTGTCCTCAAACAAGATGTATGTAGAGGAGTAGCACATCCGGTGGTGCAAAGGCTAGGTGTACTACCTCACTGATGAGTCCGGGGTGCACTTCGTTTGGCAGCCCAGCCAAAAGTCATCAATACTCGCCATGTCGTGCGCGTTCGATGACTACTATATCAAGGACTGTGGCGTCATCTTGGCGCCAGAGGTGACACAGTGGAGGACCGACAACAATGACCACTCGCCATCGTCGGGGTAGGTTTTGTGACGGCCTGCCTTTAATTCTCTTCGCAAACACATACTCTTGCCTTTTTGTTTAAGCAAGCGTGTATGGTGGTGCGTACCTGATGACTGACAATTTACGGGGGAACTTTTACAAGCAGGTGTGGCACGTGCTCTTCAATGATGAGACCATGCAAATCGTGGTATATATCGAAGTCAGCATGATACTGATGGTTGCAATGTAGTAGTGAAACCGCTAAATTAAAATAACAAAATTTATTTATGGCTAGGATTACAAATGAATTATAAAACATTTTCTTATAACAATATAAGACACATTTTGTATATAAGTTATCATTTTATTATATGTTCCCGTTGCAAAGCACAGGCACTCACCTAGTAAAAAACAAAGCCTCTAAGTAAAATCTTACATAGCTACAAGGTAACAATTGAAACAACAATCTATATCAGCTATTATAAATCATGTAGTGACAATATTTTTACAACTAACCTCCTATTTTGTGTCACGAGAGATAAACCACCTAGTGGTGCTCTTTGCGGAGCATGGACGGTCCGTGGCCCTAGGTCGGACGGTAAGTGACCTAGGCGCAGGAGTGACTCCTTCTCTGCATACGTCTGGACGGTCCACGCCTGAGTCTTGAACGATCTACAATAGTGTAGAGGGTCGTCTTCTTTGCAGCAGACTTAGATCTTGTCTCCCGGAAGGGACCTCATCGAGGAGGAGAGATCCTAGGGTGTGTCTTGACATCGGCAGACCACCCAAGACACCTCTAGTTGACATAGAGCCAAAAAGAGGTGAAGATTCGAGGTAGAGGAAGGCTAAACTAGGGCTAATCCTAATGCATAAGATAAAAACAAAAAAGTAGAGTATATTGCAATGATTATTGGGGGTTCAATCGGTCATATCCCTTCATCTATATAAAGGGAGAGGTCTAGACCCATTACAAGTCGGTTCCCGAGCTACTCCCACGTGTTTTGCTAACAAATTCCGCAAAAAATATGGAACCTCTTGAAGGAGGAGGGCTCGGCGGCGGCAGGCGAGAGTGGCGAGAGGAGGGCTTGGCGGTGGCGGCGGCGCGACCGGGGCCACGGGGGCACAAGGCCGGCGCAGCGTGGGCGGCGCAGCGGCGTGGGCATAGGAGAGACGCGACGTCGGGAAGGGAAGGAAAGAGGGAAGAAATCTGACAGTCTGGGTTTAAATCCGTTTAATTTCGGCGGCCACTGACACAACCACCAAAATACCCTTATTTTCGGTGGTCAGGGTTCGATCGCCAAAAATAATCCTGGTCGCCGAAAACCATCTGCAGTGCTGTTGTGAAAGCTACAACTAGAACTACACTACATCTACTTCTAGGGCAGAAAAGGTAAATAACGTAGATTGGTTCGATTGAAATGTGTTCGGTGGTTATCAATTGGATGTACCCTTTTTATATTTATAAGGAGGAGGTATTTACGTGTTCCTAGATTAGATCCAACAGATCCCCACGTATGATAACCACACATGGGACACACATGGGATAAGTACACTCAGCCTTGTTTATGTGGTCGCGAGGGCGCGGGCCGTCCGGGCTTTAGGCCGAACCATCTGACCACATTTGGTGTTCAACAGATAGAATTAGCTAGCTAACTAACTATTAGCTAATTTTAGTTTGGTTGAACTAGTTAATAAACTACTAAGCTAGAAAGCATTGGTAGCACCCAGGGGCATCTTTAGTTAAAATTCCAGAAATTATTAAGAAAGATGCTTCGTTCTACTTCTTGCTTTGATTTAATTGATGATTCTAACCCCTGCAACCAAGTTCTTGTTGAGAATATTGTTGTAGAAACATGTTCAGATGAGGTTGCAAAGGAAAATGAGCAATTAAGGCAAGAAGTGGTTTGTCTTAGAAAGGCTTTGTATGACAAGAAAGACAAAGCCAAACAAATCCAACCTCCACAGGATAACACCACTGTGGGAGTGAACAAGCCTGTGGAGGGCGAAACAGTGATTTTTATTAGATTAGATATAACAAGAGCCAAGTCCGAATGAAGGGAGAGCGAGGAGAAAACTTCTTCACTTAATTGGTTTCACAAGGTGAGTATTGATCTTATAACAATTACATAAGTGAAGTGAGAGAAATAGAGACAAGTGACACGACAATTTTTATCTCGTGGTTCGATCAAGTATAATATACTTACCTACTCCACGTTGTGGCATCCCAATGGATGAGGGTTGTACTCAACCCCTTTCAAGTGATCCAAAGATCAACTTGAATACCACGGTTCTCTCTTTATCTCAACAATATCCCATTGTGAGGAATCTCCACAATTTGGAGTCTCTCACGCCTTACACAAATGATCTCAAATGAACACAAGAGTAAGGGGGAGTAGAAACACACACAAGAACTAGAGTGCAGCAACAACACGCATACAAGTCAAGAAAAGAGCACACGAAACAACACAGCAGAGTCGCAGCTCAAAGAAGTGCTCAAATCTCTATCATAATGAAACAATTGCGTGCTTGCGAAGTCTCGGCGTTTTAGAATGTTCAATGAGTGCTTGGTGTGGAGCTCCATGTGCCAAGGGGTCCCTTTTATAGCCCCAAGGGACCTAGGAGCCGTTGGAGCTCCATTTGGAAGGCCCTGGTTGCCTTCTGTCCGCGGGTGCACCGGACTGTCTGGTGCACACCGGACAATGAACGATGCAATGGCTACAAAATACCTGATTGGCTGGTTTCCTGTTCTAGGGGGCACCGGACTATCTAGTGCACCACTTCACCGTTGCCCCTTGGCCAACATGGCAGCTAGACGTTGGCGACTGGCACACCGAACTCTCGGCGCTCCGCGCGGACGGTCCGGTGAATTATAGCCGACACATGCTAGAATTCCTGAGAGTAGGCAGTTGGCCGGACCGTACACTGGACTGTCCGGTGAGAGGCACTAGATCGTCCAGTGCTCTTCAGTCCAGCACGTTTTTTCTTTCTTTGTTCTCTTTTGCTCCATTTGACTTGACTTCATAAAGTCCCTGAAAGGGAAATAGTCTCAAACATTTCCTATAATCGATTTTGTTGTTTGACGACCATCACAAACCTTTTGGACTAACCAGTTTGCCTAGTTGATCATTTCACAGGTGCATAAGTTCATCTACAACCATTCTAACTCGACTGTCCGGAATACCGTAGATTATTCCGGACAGGAGAAGCTTTTTGGAAAAACACCTAAGCGAGGACCGTCCGGGCCCTTGCGGCGGACCGTCCGCAACACCAGGGTGACCCTCAGACAGGAACACTGCATATACACAAGTCAACACTATGGACCGTCCGATGGAGAAGCGAGCACCGTCCGAGACCAAGCGCGGACCGTCCGGTCGGTGAAAAACCAGAAAACCCGAAGGTGACAGGTTCGGTAAAATGAATTTTAAGCATCCTCGCGGACCGTCTGGGGTGAATGGCCGGACCGTCCGCGACTGCGGTACCTAACATCTGACGACGCATTTAATGCATAGTAGTCGTTGAAATAGCCGTTACTGCTGACTGTTGCGATTTCAGCCGTTGATGTGCTGGGGCGGACCGTCCGGACCAGGGGCGCAGGCCGTCCGTGGTTGGCAGAAAGGGAGCAACGACTAGGAAGTGGTTGGGGGCTATAAATACAACCCCAACCACCTCCATTCACTTCACCCAAGCACTCCAATCCTTCACATTCAATACAAGAGCTAGCAATCCATTCCAAGACACAATCAAAGCTTCCAATCTCTCCAAGTTTCACAATTGAGACAAGTGATCATTAGCGATTAGTGACTTGAGAGAGAGTGATCTGTGTGTTATTTGTCGCTCTTGTCGCTTGGCTTTTGCAATCGTGCTTTCTTCTTTTCCCATTCTTATTCTCAAGTGACTTGTAATCAAACCAAGAGACACCAAGTGTGTGGTGGTCCTTGTGGGGTCTAAGTGACCCGTTTGATTAAGGAGAAAGCTCACTCGGTCTAAGTGACCGTTTGAGAGAGGGAAAGGGTTGAAAGAGACCCGGTCTTTGTGACCACCTCAATGGGGACTAGGTTCTTTGGAACCGAACCTCGGTAAAACAAACCACCGTGTTCATCCGCTTTATTTCTTGGTTGATTTGTTTTCCCTCTCTTTCGGAATCGAATTTAATTCTAACGCTAACCCCAGCTTGTAGTGTGTGCTTAAGTTTATAATTTTCAGATTTCGCCTATTCACCCCCTCTAGGCGACTTTCAGTCCCTATCACATAGATAAATATGATTAGCACACAAAACAATTTACTAAGTGTTCATAGCTTACCTTTCTACTTGGTCCATATAGATTTTGCACTATTTCCTTTTCCAAGCTCAATTTACTTCATATACCTTTGCTAATACATCATGTTAGTCTAAACACAATGAGTTGTGCATTTAATCACCAAAACAATATAGAAATGTCCCAAATGCACATTTCCCTTTCAGCTCTCTAGTCCAACATGGGTGAGGTTGTTTGGATATTAGTATGTTGTCTTCCTCCCCATTGGTTCGGGTTTTGTGGCGCATTAAAACTTGTCATATGCGGCTCATAGGACTGGCCATTCCTTTCCGACCTTCTTGGGGCCAGAAAGTACTCACCCTCACGGGTTTGGGATGTTATATTTTGGTGTTGGTGTGTTGTATGATGTGATGGGAAGTTTAGCTGGGACGGATGCGGATGTGGATAATAATCTTCCTCATAAGGTTCTATATACTCTACACTGGATCGTCCGGTTATGTATGTGGACTGTCCGGCTGCGTGCGCGGACCGTCCGGTTATATGGCCGGACCGTCCGGTGTTGTATTCAGACTGTCCTACGCTACACGCGGACGGTCCGAACGGGTTGTTTAGGGTTTGCGCAGTATGTGGCAGCTCGGGTGTAGGTCTTGGTAATTTGTTTCTAAAAACAGGACCGGTCGCTGCTGGCCCGTACGGTCCACGTTCATGCGTGGACGATCCGGTCGTGTGCAGATCAGCGAATTTTCTGCCAATTTGCGTAAGAGGCTGTGGTTGCCCATGGTACGTGCCTATCGGCATCCTGAAAGGGGTTGTGATTGATCATGACAACCTGTAGCTGATGAATCACACATGTTTTCCCCTGATTCAACCTCGTGCGAGGGAAAATTTGCGCGGTGGATTTATCAAAAGCACATACTAGCCTTTTATAATCATTTTGCATACCCCTATGGTCTATTGCATTTGGTCTCGCCACTCATCTATATAAGCTTTAAAAGATTGGAGTTCGTTTGTGTCGCTTCCATTCGAGGTAGCTGCAGTGGGTCAGAGCGAAGCCAGGTCAGTCGCCCATTGCCGAACGACTTTATTGTTCCTTTCCACTTTGAAGTTGGGCAGTAATTTTGCCTTCGCTTCCTTGATCAACTGCTCCTGATGCTCCTCGAACACGAGCTGTTCTTCAGCCGATAAGGTTTCCCAAGTCGGCTCTATGATATTGTTGGTGGAAACGTCAGAGCTACCTTTTGAACCGGCCATTGAGGGCCGATCTGATAGGTCTGCACGCAAAGTCCCCAGCGGAGTCACCAAAAAGTGTGTTGGCGCCGATCCGGGTGACAATCACTGTGATAAAACCGGCGGCAGTGCTCTATGCGGAGGTGCGGACGGTCCGCGGCCAAGGACCGGATGGTCCACGACCTGGCGCAGGGGCAAGAGTTCCTGCCTGACGAGCCGGACGGTTCGCGCCTGGTGGCTGGATGGTCCGTGCGTGCGCAAGAGCGGCAGAGTTCGCTGGCAGCACCTGAATCTCGCTCTCGGGAGGGACCCGTCGGGGAAGAGAGATCCTAGGCTTTGTCTTAAGATCGGCAGGCCACCCAATACGCCTCTAATCGAAGTAGAGCATGAGAGAGGTGAAGATTTAGATAGAGGAATCTAATTTACTGTCTACTGCTAAGGCAAAAGGTAAAAAACTAGATGTATATTGATTGACTGATCGATTGTTAGTGTTCCAATCGGTCGTAGCCCTTTATATTTACATTCATATTTATAGAGGGGGAGGTATGGACCCGTTACAAACTGATTCTTGAGTTAATCACGTAGATTTAGCTAACAAATCCCGCAAGAAACTCGGAATCATAATTGATTCTGCGTGCGTGGACAGTTCGGCTAATTTTGGTGCCCAAGAGAATATTATTTATAGAGTGTAATTTGAAATAGGAGATGAGCTATATGAGTATGTTCCGACATATACATGTCCAACGGGCCATGCCGGGCCGGCCCGGGCACGGCTTGGCCCGGCACGAGGGGCACCAGTCCAAGCCCGACACGGTTAAGTATCGTGCCGGGCCGGGTCGGCCCGCGGGCTGGCTGACGCGGCTCAGGCCCGGCACGGTTATTCTTACACGGGCCGTGCCGGGCCGAAAGCACGACGGGCCTGTTGGGCCGGGTCGGCCCGTGGGCTGGAAACAAAAAAACACTTCAAAATTTAGAATTTAAAGTAATATGTAAATTTATTTTAGATTCAATTAATTATATTTATAATTTTAAATACATACTTAGACAAAGAATTTCATATACACATATAAACACATATCACAATTCATAATGTTCTCATATAATAACAGAATTATCAGTATTATAGTTAAAAACAGACTGACCGTTATAAAATCAGTCCCTTAAACAGGCTGTTACCGTGCCTACCCTTTAACCATGCCGGGCCCGTGCCTGCATCGTGGGCCAGACGGTCGGCCCAAGCCTAGCACGGCTATCGGGCCGGGCCGGCCCAGGCATGCTTCTAGTCTGACTGGACCACGACTATACCGGGTCACGGGTCCACTACCGGGTCGGTCCATCTGGACATGTATATTCCGACATAGTCATGACTAAAACGATGACCGCTTAGCTATCAAGTGTTCGTCTCGGTCCATACTTTTTCAAGGATCTTCCGCAAGTGGGCGCTAGGTACCGATGTAGATATATACGGCAACGACCAGGGAGGAGTACTGCAGCTTGGAACACTAGCTACCAGTCACTGTTGCCGCCTCCGGTTTCCAGCCACACCTTGACCGTGTCTAGCAGCATGAAAGCTGGGACGCCACTCAAAGACAGAATGGTCCTGAAAAGAAAGATGGAAACAGCACGGTGCATGCATCGACCCCCATGAATTATGATTTTTTTTCTCAATGTTTTACACAACGCAGGTGGTATTGTATTCGGTGGCACACGACTGCTATCACAAAAGATTTATATACGCCATGCTTATATCTGTTTTAAATTTGACCCCTTTTTACAGTCTTATAAGATACTAGTGCTGTTGACCATCAAATCAAGTATAATAGCACTGACTAGGAGGGCTCCAAACAGCTTCATATCGAAATCCTAGATGAAAGGATGATAATGCGTGAGAGAGAAGAAAGTGGATGCTTCATGAGAGAGCTCGGCTCTAACGTATTCTACGAGGAACAAGACTATGCTTTTAGCTTGATGTAGGAGTTAAGGTTGGCTCTCTTTTTTTCAGCCAATCTAAATGATTTCTCTCTCCAACTTAGATTTACCTAAGAATAAGGTTACTATATGTATTAGTTTTAATATTGACTCTTTGATGATGTTGGCAAAAACATAGAGCATTCGATCAGCTGGTTCTTCTGTTAGCCTTTGCTTTCATCTATGCATATGTGTACTCCAGTCATATATACAGTTAAGCTATAGTAGTAATGGCTAAAACGAGGACCGTAGCCAAGAGTGTCCATCTCAGTCGTCCATACTTTTTTTTCAAGAGTCTTGTGCAAGTGGGCGCTAGGTGTACCGATGTAGATGTATAACTACGACCAGTAGTACTGAAGCTTGGAACGCTATATACCACACTAGTACCGGTCACTGTTGCTGAGGCCTCTGGTTTCCAGCCACACCTTGACTACCGACTGTGGCCCTGCGCCCAGCTAGCTAGCTAGCAGCTTGAAAGCTGGGCCGGCCTGGGAGTTTCTTACGCTACCCAGACGACTCGTCGACTCGAATGGTCCTAGGAAAAAAAAGATGCATGGAAACAGCTACTAGCACGGTGCACAGACAGCCGACGACATGGATCGATTTAATGTTACACAGCGCATGCAGGCAGGTAGGCAGGTGTTACGGTGTTACTGCGTTGTATTCGATACACTACATCAGCTACAATCATTCTACAATCATTTTTAGAGGCCAAAAAGCACCGAAAATTAAGTCTTGTGTTGACACCTTTTCGGACGCCAATCACTATAACGAGAACCGGCGGCGGTGCCCTCTCACAACAGCACTGTACACCATTTTCGGCGGCCACTGTTATTTTCGGCAGCCAGGTGTTGGCCGCCGAAAATAAGCAGTTATTTTCGGCGACCTGACACAGCCGCCGAAAATAACGCTATTTCCGGCGGCTTCTGACACAGCCGCCGAAAATAACGTTATTTTCGGCGGCTAGCCCTGGCCGCCGAAAACTAAAAGTTTAAAACGGTCCCCGACCCTTCTTATCTGTTTCTTTCTGTCTTTCTTGCGCCCGCCCGCGCCGCCTTGCCTCCAGCCGCCGCGCCGCCGCTCCCGGCCGTCCCCGCGCTGCCGCTCCCCGGCCGGCCACGCGCCGCCGGTCCCGGGCCGCCCCCGCGCCGCGCAGCGCCCCTGCGCGGGACTCCGACCGAGGCCGCCGTCGCCCCGAGCCACCACCGTCGACCGCCGCCGTTCAAAGCCCCGAGCCGCCACCGTCGTGGAACCACTCCGCCGTCGTCGCCAAGCTCTTCCCCGTCGTAAGGTATTTTTTGCGTTTTTTATTCCATATTTTCGGCGGCCGTTATTGAATTACCGCCGAAATTAGTATATATTTATAATTGTGTTTGTTTGATTAGTTGTGTGATTAGTATTATTGTTTAGTTCGATTTCATTAATGTATTAGTGGTATATGTGGTTTAGTGATTAGAGGTATATTGTATTTAGGCATTAATTTCATATTAATATGTGGTACTAATTATATTATTAGCTTTAATATTATATTATATTGGTACGTATAATAGTTGCATAATTAGTGAATGTGGTACTTAGTTTGATTTGATTAGTATTATATCATTGTTTGTTTTGTATATAAGTAATATTATTTAGTGGCAGCGAATTTATGCTGCCAAATTTTTTTGGGTCCTGCTAGGTTCATGTGGGTTTAGAACCTATCCATGTCTATACATGTAGGACCGATACACTTGACGAAGTTGAATAATTTTTTCACGATATGGTTCCGTTTAACAGTCTCAGGAATGGCTGCCGATCGTGCGTGGATGTACAATGGTTGGAGTAGGAATGGACGGCATTCTGATGATTGGGTAGCCAAGACCAAAGATTTTGTGGACCACGTATTCGCCTTGTCCTTAACCGGCACTGTCAGATGCCCTTGTAGGCGGCACGAAAACAGTATATTTCTTAATAAGGAAAGAGTTAGCCTAGATCTTTGTCAGTTTGGATTTATGCCCGGATATGAGGTGTGGGAACATCATGGTGAGGTAGTACCTAATCGGAATGTAGAAGAGGAGGAGAACAATGATTGAGCTGGCGATGATGCGATGCATGAGATGCTAGATTCGCTACGTCCAGAATTCAACCTAAGCTCCGAGGATCCTGCCACACCAGAGGTTTCCAGATTTTTTAAACTACTAAAAGACTCTGAAGAGCCGTTGCATGAACACACAGATGTGAGTATACTCGCTTTTGTGACTCGGCTCATGGCCATTAAGTCCAAGTACTTTTTGTCGAACAATTGTTACAATGAGATTTTAAAGTTATTAGGAGATGTGCTCCCAAAGCCCAATAAGTTGCCTAAAGACATGTACCAATCAAAGACAATTATCAAAGGTCTCGGTATGGACTATGAGAAGATTGATGTGTGCAAAAATAATTGTATGCTTTTCATGAAGGAGCATGCGGAAGAGAAAAAATGTCTGAAATGTGGACAATCTAGATTTGTGGAAGTTGTTAATGATGAGGGTGAGAAGGTGATGACAGATATTGCACATAAGCAGCTCTGCTACTTGCCACTAACTCCTCGAGTGAAACAGATGTTTCTATCTAAAAAAACCGTTATGCACATGCGATGGCACAAAGAAGGTGTCCGTGATAACGATGACCTAATCGTGCACCCTTCAGATGGGGATGCATGGAAGGCTCTCGACACGTTTGATCCCGAGTTTGCAGCTGATCCGAGGAATGTTCGAATCGGCCTCGCGACCGATGGCTTCACACCTTTTGGTCAAATGGCATCATCATACTCATGTTGGCCCGTCTTTGTTATTCCATACAACCTTCCACCTTCTCTTTGTATGAAATATGAATTTATATTTCTTTGCTTAATCATTCCTGGCCCAGACTATCCTGGAAAGAACCTCAATGTCATGTTAAAACCCTTGATTGAAGAGTTGAAGGAGCTTTGGAAAGGTGTTGAAGCATACGATGTTTTTACAAAACAGATATTCAAACTTCGAGTTGCGTATTTGTGGTCGGTGCATGACTTCATGGCGTATGCTATTTTTACCGGTTGGAGTACACATGGTAGATTGACATGTCCATATTGCGGTTCAGATACAGATTGCTTCTGTCTTGCTCATGGTGGAAAGATCACTTACTTCGATTGTCATCGACGCTGGTTGCCCAGGAAACACCCCTTTAGGAGCGATAAGAAAAACTTTATAAAGAACACTGTGGTCACCAAAGGTCCGCCTAAACGTCTTAACGCGGCACAAATATATGCTCAGCTGAACAACCTTGTCCTAAATGAAAAGAGGGACAAGTACGAAGGATTCGGAGTGGACCACAACTGGACACATATATGTGGTCTCTGGGAGCTCCCTTATATGTCGTCATTGATTCTTGTGCACAACATTGATGTCATGCACCAAGAAAGTAATGTTGCTGAAGCCCTCATACACACCTGCATGCATTTTGAAAAAACAAAGGACAATCTAAAAGCTCGAAGAGATCTAGCAATGCTTTGTGACCGACCAACCCAAGTGCTCAATGACAATGGTAAGCCGCCACGTGCCTTGTTCTGTCTTACCTCTAAAGACAAGATCGAGGTAATGAGATGGATGAAAAAAAATTAAATTTCCCGATGGTTATGCTGCGGGCTTGAAAAGAGCTGTGAATTTGAAAACGGGAAAACTAACTGGGTTAAAGAGCCATGACTTCCATATATTAATGGAGAGGATTATCCCTATCATGTTTCGTGGTTATATGCCCGACGCCATGTGGCAAGCAATAGCTGAGCTAAGTTATTTCTACAGGCAGATCTATGCCAAAGAAATAAGTAAAAATATGATGGAGAAGTTGGAGAAACAAATACCAATGTTGTTATGCAAGCTAGAAAAAATATTCCCACCTGGATTCTTCAATCCGATGGAGCATCTACTTATTCACATTCCATATGAGGCAAAGGTTGGTGGACCTGTACAATATAGGTGGATGTATCACATTGAACGTGCACTCAAAAATCTGCGAGGCATGGTTCGAAATAAGGCTAGAGTAGAAGGATGCATCGCTGAAGCTTTTTTGCTAAAGGAGGTTTCATACTTCACGAGTGTGTATTTCGCAGAGGAACATAATGTCTATGCTGCTACCATGCGATACAATGTCGATGAGGAACCTCCTGTCAGTGATCTCAACATTTTCCAATGGAGAGGCACAAGTACTAGTAAGGGCACGTTCTACCACCTTAGCATGGATGAAAGAATGTCCGCATTGCTATACATGTACTCTAATATGGAAGAGATGGAGCCATATTTCATGTAAGTCTTTATTTTACCCCTTAATTTCTTTACCAAAGGAGCCACATTTAATTACTTATTTGTCGTACAGTAAGTTCGATAAGGAAAATTGGACTTATTCCCATCAGCTTACAAGCAAACAACTAGATACTATGCGACGACATGGGAGGCAAGGAAGACCTAATTTTGTTAACTGGTTTCGCGAGCATGTAAACTCTTTATATTCCTTACTTTCATGTCATTTAGCCTTTTACGCGAGGTAGTCATTTTAACTGTATATTATTTGCAGTGCACAAAGACTCCTAACATACACGAGGACTTGAGACAGCTATCTTATGGGACGGTCACTTGCAGAACATTTGGTCGATACGATGTGAATGTCTTTCGTTTTCGTTCAGACCAATTTGAAAAGTCTCGTCCTCGTGCAGCCACACGTAACACTGGAGTTCTGACTAGGGCACTCGATGCACTCGGCAGATAAACTAATTATTATGGCATCATTCAAAACATCCTAGAGTTTAATTTTGCAGGGAACAAACCTTTGAAATTAGTATTCTTTCTATGTGATTGGTTTGACAGCACTAATGGGATTAGACAAAGTCAATATGGTATAACTGAAGTAAAGCACAAGGAACGACTTCGAGGCCATGATAATTTTATCCTTGCACACCAGTGCGAGCAGGTCTACTATATGTCGTACCCAAATCCGAAGTTTGAAGCATGGTGGGTAGTTCATAAGGTGAACCCTAGGGAACGTTTACATACTCCTTGCACTGCTGGTTATCAATTCGAAGACGAACAGGCCGATGATGTTTATCAAGAAGAAGAATTGCCAACTACTTTTACTATCGATGAGGGTGTTGCACTGAACTCACTAGTCGGAGACCGTAACGATGTCACTACTGATGAGTGTGTTGCACCGAAACGAAAACAAAATCCAAGGAACAAAAAAGCCACATTACGAGCTTTGGATCGAAGAAGACTCTTTGATCGTGATTCTGATGAATTTTGATGTGTAATGCAAAATTTCATAGTATGTGATGTATTATTTGATTTTTTATTAGTTCACTTAATTTTATGGAGCTAATACATTTAATGTTTTTCTATTGAACAGGATGAGTGGTAGGAAACCAAAGCGCACTGCTAGGGGGTTTCTTAATGCGGCTAGCAGGATACTCCCTGGTGCACGTTCCCTTTTCCAAGGGAGTTCTTCTAGCCAGAGCAGACAGGAGGTGTTGCTGAGACACACTCGGCCAGAACTACGTGATACACCAATCGCTCTACAACGGAGTACCGATGTAAATGTTTATGTAATTGATCTTATTTGTCAGTCACTTATGTAATTGATCTTATGTAAATGTTTATGTAAATTTTTACGTGTCTCTATTTCATGTCCATAGGAAGAGGAGGACGATGAGGAGGAGGTGCAACACCATGAGGAGGAGGACGAGCAGGCCCATGAGGAGGAGGAGGTGCATGCCCATGAGGAGGAGGACGAGGTGGGCATAGATGCTGAGGCAGATGACGATACCACCGAGGCTCCTGTCGTTCGACGAAGGGACACTCGGAAGGGCCACTTTGTCCTACCTCCGTCAGCGCCTACACAATCTGAAGCTCGAGTACTGATCATCCCGGTTGGTGATAGGTACTCACGTTTGGCCACTTTGTTCTTACTTATTTGTTTATTTTACACTATATATATGACATGACTTTCTTGTTTTTTTGTCATGCAGCCAATGGGAAGACACGTCATTTGACGGTCGAGGTCACCATAGACAGGTTAATCAAGTCTTAGGTAACCTCTGTCGTATACATAACCCAGGAATTGTCACCGACCCGAAAGGTGTGGTGGTTCCTTGCACTAGTTGGTCGCACTTCGCACTAGCTCCACATGCTACATATGGAACAGCTCAAGGCGCCGTCAAGCACGACTTTTGGGTAATTTTTTCAAACTAACATTTATTAGTTGTTTCAACCTAACATTTATTAGTTGTTTTTGAACTAATTTTATTTTCGATGTTGGACAGAGACGCTATCGTGTGGAACCTGAGGCTCAAGAGCATGCAGACCGAGTATTAGAGAACAATGCGAAGAAGGTGTGCAGGGATGCATTTTCCAATGCTCGTCTACAGGTTGTGAACGCGTACATGAAGCGCCGAGGTCATTCTATCAACAACTTTCGACAATATTCAGATGTCTACTTGACTGTAGACCAGTACATGGAGGTAAAAATCTAATTTAACAGCTCATCCAGATGTGAATGTAATTTTGAGCTAACGCTTTATATGCAGGTAACTCTTCCATGGATGGAACACCGTCCGCAGGCTTACAAGGCTTTGTGTGAGATATGGGCTTCGCCCGAGTGGATTGAGAAGTCAAACAGAAATCGACATAGGCAGCGCCATAAGCAGGACGAGGACGATGATGAGGTCGTAGTCAACCATACCTATGGGGCTGATGGACACATTCGGTTGGCTAAGCGAATGGTGAGTATGTAGTATTCTGTTTTACTCAGAAATGAAACCAGATTGAACTCATATATTTGCAGGAGGCTCAAACTGGAGTTGTCCCAAGCCCAATCGATGTTTATAGGAGAGGGCATCGAGCGAAAAACAGTGAAATCTCCGACGAGCTGTGTAGTCAAGCGGCCGTTGAGCGTATGGTTAGTTGTTGTTAGGATTAATGTTTTCTTGCCATATAGCTATAAATTACATGTGTGCTGAACCTTCATATTGTATTGCAGGAGACATACGGGCAGGAGATGGTTAGGAAGTATGGAGAAGACTACGATTGGCGAGGAGCACCTACCATCGACGCTGAAGTTGTGCATTCACTTGGAGGCAAGGCGCATGGACGGTATGAACTTGTGACTCTTTTCAATAATATTGGAACTATGACCGAATAGCTAATTTTCTTGTTTTTCAAGATATTCTATGTTTACCGGTGTTATCGATTCGACGGAGTTGCGTTCTCGTGGCGGCTCTTCGTCGCAGGCGGGCTGTGGTAGTAGCAGCCGTAGTCGCCGCTCTGTATCTAGCATGGAGGAAGCTATGAGGGAGCAGCAAGAAAAGTTTCGTGAAGAGCTGCGGCAACAACAAATGGCATTTCTCCAACAGCAATCAGAGTACATGGCTGCTTACAACGCACAGCGCAACAAGCAATGAACGTGAGTGTCTTATTTATTCTCAACACGCTCGATATTGGTTCTATAACTAATATATTATATTTGCAACAGTCTTGGTTTCCACAGCAGGCACAGCAGCAACCATTTGTTTTCCCTCAGTTTCAGCCGCCGATGCCTCAGTGGGGATTACATGCTCCACCACCTCCACCTCCACCTCAGGTGCTTCAATTTAGTTAAGACTTGTCGTTTGTATCAACCTAATTTCAAATCTTTACTAAACTTAATTTTGTAGGGATCCAGGGTCATGGGCCACAACACGCCACCACCGGTCATACCAGCACCAGGAGGAGCTTATGCAGGGGAGGGAGCTTATGCAGGAGAGGTTAGTTTGAGAAACAATTTGTTTGAATAGTCGTTATACATGTAACCAATGTCGTTATTAATGTCTTCTTTTTTCTTTAGGATCCAAACCCGTTACACGACATCGTCAACCAGTTCTTGGCTTCTGGAGGTAGTGGACACAACTCCAACGACCCCAATATGTGATTAAGTTAGCTTTGTGTCGCACTGTGCGTTGTAATGAACTATTTGTGGATTTTATGTTTGTATGGACTATTTGTGGACTTTATATTTGTATGGACTCAAGTTTTATGTTGTGAACTCAAGTATGAATTTTCTGTTATTGTATGAATTTTGTATAAATTTTCTGTTATTTTTCACATTTTTTCAATTTTTTTTCTCTGAAATTATTAATTTTTGGCGGCATCCCTGGCCACAGAAAATAAGAGTACTATTTTCGACAGTTTTAATTCTTGGCGGCTAACTACGTGGCCGCCGAAATTATTAGTTATTTTCGGCGGCCAGGGAGCCAGCCACCGAAAATAGCTTATTTTCGGCGGCCATGCCCTGGCCGCCGAAAATATGGCCTTATTTTCGGCCGGGTTTTTTTGGCGGCCAGGTGCCGCCGAAAATAAGCCCTTTGCCGCCGAAAATAGGCTATTTTCGGCGGCAAAGGGCTTATTTTCGGCGGCATCTGGCCACCGAAAATGCCTGTAGCTCTCGTTGTGTCTGCAGAGGCGCGGACGGTTCGCGGCCAGGGCCGGACGGTCCGTGACCTGGTACATGGGCTTGGGTTCTCTGCCTGACGGCCGGACGGTCCGCGCGTGCGCAGGGGCGGCGAAGGTCGCCGGCGCCGCCTGGATCTTGCTCCAGGGAGGGACCCCGTCGGAGAGGAGAGATCCTAGGTGTTGTCTAGGCTCGGTAGGCCGACCTAGACTCCTCTAATCGATGTAGAGTCGAAGAGAAGCGGATAATTTGGGGATTGAAATACTAAACTAGGGCTAAACTAGAACTACTCCTAATGCATAAGGTAAAAACGAGAAATAGACTTGATTTGATCGATTGTTGGGGGTTCAATCGGCCGTAGCCTTTCATCTATATAAAGGGGAGGACTGTATCCGCTTCAAATTGTTTTTTGAACGGTTTTAGGTAACAAATCCCGCGAGAAACTAGGAACCCTAACTGACTCTGTGCACACGTGGACCGTCCGCTCAATTTGGTTTTCAACATATCCCCTGCCTTTTGGTGAAGGTTGACGAACCAAAAGCATATGAACTAAGCCTGATGTAAGTCACCGGCTTTCCAATATGGAGATCATTCAATAAATCACCATTGTATAAAGGCCGTTTCAGATTGTATCTTTCTCGGCCATGACCATTCAATCAATGGATCAAAAGAAATAGAATGGAGGTGCCCCCAGTCTGGATAGACAAAGGGACTATACATGTACCATGATCCCATAGGATGAATAGGCGATACTTGTTGTGTCGCCTTTCGAGCCATTTTATTTGGCCGTTTCGTTTTAGAAGGTGACCGGGGTTTCTTCGTTGACCGATCACGTAGAACGGTCTTCTTGCGAGCACTCTTGGAGAGCAACCGATCAAAAGTAGGGTCAGCTTTGATCAGCCGACCATATGTGCTTTGCCCTTGCGCCTCTTTCCTTGCTTTGTGTGGAGGCTGAAGCCTTTGTCCATAGGCGGATTGTCCGGCTGAGTTAGCCGGACCGTCTGTCTGAGCACCGGACCGTCCGCACGTAGGTGCCGGACCATCTGCGATGCTCGGGCCAGGCTGTCGTGCTTGGCTTATTAATTGTGCCTGCCCCCCGGCGCCTTCGGACTTTTTAGGTCCGGAGCCTTTCGAGCAATCTCTTTTTGTGATATATTTGACATGCGAGGATCGCCAATGACGATGCCCTTGCCTTTGCCTTTATGGGCCATTTCGGGTCGAACCAAGACCTTTTTGCATATGAGTTATATTGTATTAACAGAAAATGGTTGTGTGTCTACTTGCATCTCCTGAAAAGACAACCGGCCCTCATTTATGGCCGATTGTATCTGTCGACGAAAAACATTACAATCATTGGTGGCATGAGAAAAGGAATTATGCCACTTACAATGAGCACACCTCTTTAATTCGTCAGGGGGAGGAATAATATGAGTTAATTTAATGTTACCGTTTTTAGTAACTCGTCAAATATTTTATCGCATTTGGCAACATTAAAAGTAAACTTAACTTTTTCTTGTCGATTCTTTCGAATCGACTGTAAAGCATAACATGTGGAAGGTTTAGCCTGTCCTGGCCAAACCAGTTCGGCGGTGTATACATTCGTGAATTCATCGTCCGAATTATCGTATCCCACTAGATGCATCTTATGGCTAGCCGATTTTGATGTTTCCTTACTTCGGCTTTCACAGGTCATAGCTCGCTGGTGTAAGTGCACTAGCGAAAAGAATTGGGTGCCGTCTAATTTTTCTTTTAAGTAGGGTCGCAACCCATTGAAAGCCAGTCCTGTTAGCTGTTTTCCGCGACACGGATCTGAAAGCATCGGTTTCTAGTGTCCCGGAACCTCCGGATATAGTCATTAATCGATTCTTCAGGCCCCTGTCGGACTGAAGCTAAGTTAGCCAATTCTAACTCATGTGCTCCTGAGAAGAAGTGTTCATGAAATTTCCGCTCTAATTCTTCCCAAGAGTTAATAGAATTCGGTGGCAAGGCTGCGTACCATGCGAATGCGGTATCAGTAAGGGACAACGAGAATAAACGAACGCGGTAAGCTTCCCCATTAGCCAATTCTCCCAAGTGTGCTATGAATTGGCTTATATGTTCGTGCGTGCTTTTCCCACCTTCACCAGAAAATTTAGAGAAGTCTGGTATCCTAGTCCCCTGTGGATACGACACGATGTCGAATCGGTGGCTATAAGGCTTCCGATACGATTGACCTGTACTTGACATACTAACACCGAGTTTGTCCCTGAACATTCCGGCTACCTCATCTCTAATCCTCTCCGCCATGTCTGGCGACCACCCATTAAGTTTGTGGGTGGAAATCTCAGGTTGCCTAACATCACTCTGTCGGCTTTCCTCCCAGGGATGTCCGAGGTGTGTGTTAGATGTCCTATTAATATCACCAGCTCCTGCCCTATACCTCTCAGGCTCTCTAGTGGCCGAACAGTATTCAGCCCTGTGTCCATGAGGTGGCATGGCATGGTTATAATGTGTTGCTGGTGGGTACCATATTGTTGCTGCGATGAGTGTGGGAATGGTTGTGCAACTCTTGGTTCCGCGTACGCATACCCGGACAGTCCGGCGTAAGGGGACGGATGGTCCGCAACCGGGCCAAACGGTCCGAAGGTGTGTCCGGACTATCCAGCCGTATATGGTGCTGCCTGGGTAGTCTCGTACCCGGACCGTCCGTCGTAAAGGGCTGGACGGTTTGTGATCGGGCCGAATGGTCCAGGGCTGTACCCGAACGATTCGATCATATATGGCACGACTTGGGCGGTCTATGCGTGGACTCGTGTATAGTCGGATGGTCCGGTGTAATACGCTGGTCGGTTTATGCCATATCCGGACGGTCCGACATAAGATAGCGGACGATCCGCAACATATCCGGACGGTCCGACATAAGGTACCGAACGGTCCGTGACATATCCAGACGGTCCGGCGTAATGTACCGGACGATCCGTGATGGGGCCGAATTGTTCGGGGTTGTACTAGGATGGTCCGACCATGCACGGTGCGACCTGAGCGTTTTGTGTGCGGGCCTGCGTCGGGTCGGACGGTCCGGCAAAATACGCCGGACGGTCCGCGGTATAACCGGACTGTCTGAGATGATGCTCGGACGGTCCGGCTGCGTCCAGTACTTGTCGCGTGCCTAATGGCAGCGGCTGTGATGGTGACACGAAAGCGTGCATCGGCATACCACATGATGGTTGGGTCAAGGGTGACCCATTTGTAGCCGATGCGCTTGGTGCGGGTGGCTCTGTATTAGACTCACGCGATGGAAAACTAGGAGCAGTTGATTTCTCGTATGAACGTAAATGCATTTTAATAGATTCATCTACATATTGCTTTAACTGATCTCCTTGTTGATCCATGAAAGTCGTAAGAGATAGATCTGGAGTACTTACAGCAGGACCCTGAAGTGGAGGTAGGCGAGCTTTCATATCGATCTCCCCTTGACGGATGATCTTCTGGTGGCAATCCACCGTGAAGTGTGACAAAGACTTTTCTGTCGCCTCCTTGCGTCGTTCGGAGAGTTTATGCAGCAATTCTGCCTCCTCCTTGTCACGTTGTTCGTTCCATTGCCGCATCACCTCCTTCTCATCGCGCATTATGAGGTCCTCAAAGGGTCTTTGGTCATCAGCCGGGAGCGCCTCCATGGCCGGCTTGATGATGTTGGTGGTGGAGATCTTGGTGTGATCCTTAGAACCGGCCATCTATGGACCGATTTTTAGTAGATCTAGATATCTAGTCCCCAGCGGAGTCGCCAAAAGTATGTTGACACCTTTTCGAGCGCCAATCACTATAACGAGAACCGGCGGCGGTGCCCTCTGCAAAGGCGCGGACGGTCCGCGGCCCGGGGCCGGACGGTCCGCGACCTGGTACAGGGGCTTGGGTTCCCTGCCTGACAGCCGGACGGTCCGCGTCTAGATGCCGGATGGTCCGCACGTGCGCAGGGGCGGCGAAGGTCGCGGCGGCGCCTGGATCTCGCTCCTGGGAGGAACCCCGTCGGAGAGGAGAGATCCTAGGTGTTGTCTAGGCTCGTTAGGCCGACCTAGACTCCTCTAATCGACATAGAGTCGAAGAGAAGCGGAGAATTTGGGGGATTGAAATACTAAATTAGGGCTAAACTAGAGCTACTCCTAATGCATAAGGTAAAAAAGAGAAATAGACTTGATTTGATCGATTGTTGGGAGTTCAATCGACCGTAGCCTTTCATCTATATAAAGGGGAGGACTGGATCCGCTTCAAATTGTTTCACGAGTTAATTCCACGGTTTTAGGCAACAAATCCTGTGAGAAACTAGGAACCCTAACTGAGGCGCGGACCGTCTGGACCGCGGACGAGGCCGGACCATCCGCTTAAACACCTTGCTACCAATGCTATACTGGCACATCGATCTATTATTTCGACAATAGTAATAAGATGGTTATTATTATGGTCAGCGACAGAGCTGTACTGATGATGGACCTGGACGTGAACGACGACGACGTACGTGAGCACGTAAAACGATACTTTATACGTTTATCTTAAGACAAAAAAAGTAGAGCAAAACTTGGACCTTCTTCCTAGCTAGCTAGCAAGTCCAGTGTCCAGGTTCTCCTCCTCCTAGCTGCTACTAGGTCCTAGTAGCCACCTTCCTCAACGACATGGACACGATAATGCGTTGGAAACCGAGATGCCGGACGCAAAAAAGTCTCTCGCCACATTAATAACTGCTGTTCCTCCCCGGCAGCTGACGGTCCGTCGTCCGTGATGCCACGATAGACTCATATATATATGTGGTGGCCGGCCGGGCCCGGGCCGCAACGGATTGCGGCGCCCCGTGGGTTCACATGTGCGCGAACTGTGTGTCATGGCGTGACGGGGACGTCGCCGCGCGTGTTGTATTGCACCATGGTGCAGAGAGTATACTAGAATTAGGTTATATCCTGGGTGGTAGTAGACTGTGGTGGCCTAGAGGATCCAGTACATGGGAGAGACTACGATCCGTCCCCAGCCCTCGAGGTTTTCTGCGCGACGAAGGTAACGGACGACGCAGTCAATCACGACGAAAACCAGCGTGGAAAACTTACTCTTCCAAGCCAATTTAAACCGATTAAACTCCTCGTATGGGTCAGCTCAACTTGTTAGCCATATACACGCCATCGCAAGCAAGTAGTCGGCCGATCGAGTAACAAGGAACAGGAACAGTTGTACGCCTTGCGGAAACGAAGACAGCAGACAGACGGATTTCCAGGTCCGGTCTCGCAAAATCTTTGTAGAAACCTCTGCACAAGTACTAGAACGCAAAGGTAACGACAAGCCGCGCGCCTGCATGCGACGTGTCAGTCAAAAGAAGAACAGCGCTTCTGCTTACATACGGCGGCCTAATCAATCAAAAACCTCGGCAACAAAGGTGGTCATAAAGAAACGGTGCAAGTACGTACTGATCCTCGCCCCCCGTGCGGCGAGCACTATGAAAGGATGTTTGGTCAGTCAGAATTAGGCAACGGCGGCGGCACGGCGATACGTATATACTACTTACTTGTTGGTAGCTAGTTCGCCGGATTATTCTGATTCCATTAGTTTGGGCCTCCGGAGCTCACCTAGCAAGGAAATTAAGCCGCAGCCATCAGGAGCGACCTTTCCCTCACCTAGACTAGAGCTACCAGCAGTACCACCACATGCGCATGCTCTTCTCTCTCTTTTTTCTTTTCTTTTTTTTGTAAAAAAAAGTTTGTTTAGAAAACAGAAACAGAGAAAGTCTAAAATCTGCCGGATTAATTAGTGCTAACTAAGCTACCACTACCAGGCTCTCGCTCTTCCGACCAGAAAGGCTGGTCAACAAGCTAAAGTCGTCAATTGGTCCCCCCGCCGATCTTTCCTAGGCATGTGTGGTGGTGTATTTTCTTGACTTCCGGAGCCACCGCCACCCAACCTGCAGGCGACCATCGCCGTCATCCTCTCGCGGCTCATCCGCAGGCCGACATGCTATCCGAGGCCAACCAAGGCTTCGCTCACCCGCCTCCGTCCCACCCGACTCGTGACAAATAGGCGTACCAGCACTGAAAAAAAATATTTCAGCAGAGAGGCAGAGGCCACGGCGTCGGCGTCGCCATCACGGTCAGTCACGTCTTCTCCTGCTGGTCCATCGGCAACCTCCAGTGCGCTTCGTCGTCGTCGTCCTCCGACCCCCGCCCCGGGCCCCACCACTCGCCTATTCTTCTAGTAGTTGTAGCAGCAGTATTCCCCCGCCACATTCGCGTGCGCGAATTCCACGGCCCCTTGTTTGTTTATGCGGTCTCTCGTCTCGCCTCAGCTCAGCTGCTGATTCGATCGCCGCGCGACCGGAGAAGAGGACAGGCGCGTGTGCGAGTGATGGCGACGTGCGCTGGGCTGGCACTGGCAGCGCCTCTCTCTCTCTCTCTCTCTCTCTCTCTCTCTCTCTCTCTCTCTCTCTCTCTCTCTCTCTCTCTCTCTCTCTCTCTCTCTCTTCTTCTAGCCGATGAGACCGCCCGGACGGACCATCCTCCTTCGATATTCCCGGCCGGGTCGTCGAGTCCCCCAGTCCCCAGTCCTTATATAAATCACGCCATGTCCCGAGCAATCGCCACTCCAACTCTCAAGCGTCTCTACTCCTCTTCCTCCTCTCTCTACTCTCCAAGTTCTCTTCTCCGTCGACCGCTCTACACGTCTCTTGTCGACCTGGACACCGAGGTGGAAGAAGGAAGCAGTCAGCAGATGGATCCATGGATCAGCAGCCAGCCTTCTCTGAGCCTTGACCTGCGCGTCGGCCTGCCGCCGCTCAGCCTCCACCACCAGGCGCCGGTGGCCGTCGCCTTGCCCAGGCCCAAGCTGCTCGTCGAGGAGAACTTCCTCCTGCCGCCTCCAAAGAAAGAACCAGAGGTACGCATATATACACTACACTCCGATCCTATGTGCGACGCAAGCATGCACCCACCCCACCTGGACTGGACGGAGACGGCGGGCGTGACGACGAGCAAAGACTCTAACGGACTGTCCCCTTGATTTGATCCCAGGTCGCGGCTCTCGAGACGGAGCTGCAGCGGATGGGCGAGGAGAACCGGCGCCTGGCGGAGGCGCTGGCCGAGGTGGCCTCCAAGTACGAGGCGCTGCGGGGGCAGTACACGGAGATGGTGGCCGCGGCGGCCACGGCCTGCGGGAACCACCCGTCGTCCACGTCGGAGGGCGGGTCCGTGTCGCCGTCGCGGAAGCGCAAGAGCGAGAGCACGGACACCGCGCCGCCCGCGCAGCAGCTACTGCACCAGCACTACCCGGCGGTGGCGCCGGACCAGACGGAGTGCACCTCGGGCGAGCCGTGCAAGCGCATCCGGGAGGCGGAGTGCAAGCCCAGGGTGTCGAAGCTGCACGTGCACGCCGACCCGGCCGACCTCAGCCTGGTGGTCAAGGACGGGTACCAGTGGCGCAAGTACGGGCAGAAGGTTACCAAGGACAACCCCTGCCCGCGGGCCTACTTCCGCTGCTCCTTCGCCCCGGCCTGCCCAGTCAAGAAGAAGGTGCAGCGCAGCGCCGACGACCCCACCATCCTGGTCGCCACGTACGAGGGCGACCACAACCACGGCCAGCCCCCGCCACAGGCGCAGGCGCCGCACGACGGCTCCAGCCCTGGCGCCAGCAAGAAGCCGCCGTCGCCGCCGAGGCCGGTCGCCGCCGCTCCGGCGCCGCTCCACCACCAGCAGGTCCAGCAGCACCAGCAGCAGCAGGCGGTTGGCGCGGTGAAATGCGAGCCGCCCGTGGCCGCGGCGGCGTCGGAGCTCATCCGGCGGAACCTCGCGGAGCAGATGGCCATGACGCTGACGCGGGACCCCAGCTTCAAGGCGGCGTTCGTCACCGCGCTGTCCGGCCGGCTCTTCGAGATGTCGCCGACCAAGGACTGACGGAACGGATCGGATGGATTGGGAGATTGGCATCGCAGGAGATTCTGGATCAGATTGTCTTCGAGCGCACGCCGCAATGGTCAACTGCGCAGCGCTGGCTTGGCTGTCAGAGCGAAACAGCGGTAACAGAGCAAGACACGAGGGGTCTGCACTCTGCAGTTGTGCAGGAGGAGGAACAGACACAAGGGGAGGACGGCGCGCGGCCGGACATGGCGTGGAACAGAGATCGTCGTCACCGCCGGCGGGGGTGTGGTCGACGACGCGACATGCGAAACACTACGTGCTAGCTAGCATAGGAAAAAACAACATGAAATCGTACAACCAACCAATCCCTCGCACTGTTTTAGTTGTTAGCTGTAGGCGAAACTGTTCATCCAATTGATCAAATGAAACTTATTTTTTCCCTAGCACTATGTTTCATGAGAATGAGACCAGGAATGAACCAACTTGAGTTTGAAAATTTCCATAGGGGAGTAATAATAACAGAGGTATACTACTGGACTGTGTAGCAGGCGCGACTGAGCTGTGGGCCACCCGCGCATTCGCAAATGTTCCTGAGTAGTAGTTCGCCGAGGATTGGGTTTGAAAAGTAGGCGACCCAGCGGGATGGCGCGGGGCCCAGATGCCAGAGCAGAGTGATCACCGCGGGCTGAAGTTGGCCGTGGCCCACGTGCGACGTTTTGCGTCCGTCGGCGCCGCGCGGGAGGGAAGCTGGGTGGAAACGCAAGGCCGCCGCGGCTGGCGGTGGTGGTGGCCCGGCCCGGCCCGGCCGGTCTCCTGGGCAGAGCTGTGTGGCTTGGCTAGTCAAACACGTGCGGGTCGGTCCGGCGCTCCACTCCACGACTCTGCGTTCCGCCCACGGTGCCGTCGGAGCACCGCAAGCATGCCAATTACCAACCGTCGACCACGGCACCGTTTGCGTTGGCATTCAACAGGTAGCCGTCGTCAGTTCACGGGCAGTCACACCTTTTTCACTAATTAAGACCAGCGAGTCAGTAGCCCATGGCCCAGCCTCTAGAAAGAAACGCCATCACGGGCACCAGAGTGCGGTCGTCTCGTCTTCGTCCAGAGGTCTTTCACGGGAAGGTTCGGAGGTCGCCGCCCGTCGCCATCACCGCACGACTGGCCGGCCACAACGTGGGGCGGTGGACGACCGGACTGCTCCGCCGCCCACCAGCCGCCTCCCCCCGACCCCCGCTTGCTTGCCGATTGACCCGCCAGCCAGGACGCTGCTGTAAGGCTCCGTTTTTTATTTATTATATACATGCATAATAATATTGATTATTACTTACTATCTACTCTGTCGGCCAACCGCGGGCGCCGCAATCCATCACGACGAGGACCACCACCATTATCTACTGCACCAGGCATCACTTGTTTTCTACTCAACCCGTGAAGTCTGGGAAGTTCCGCTTGATTCATCGGGCTGGAAGGAATTGACGCTGTATTGTGGCTGTTATATATGGTGCAGTAGATGATGCGCATATAGTTTTCAACTAAGGGCATCTTTAGTTTTAAGCCTAGGAGGTAAAATTTATTTCGGTGACTGAAGTTTAACATCTATCATGTTTGGTCCCAATCATTAAAATTATTCAGAATGTATTAAATAGCTCACAAGAAGACCAAAATGTCCTTTTACCATTTTCTCACTATTAATATAACTGAAATAAATGAGAAGCAAAATGTGAAATCAATATAATTTAGACAATCTTAAACACCTCTCAGGACACTAGAGACTAAAGCAGTTTAGTCTCGCCGTTCGATAATAGTGACTAAAATGGAGAAACTAATGTTTAGTCTACAACCAAAAGGCTCTAAGCTTAGTGCTTAGTCAGTTAGTCTGGTCTGGTACCTGTCATTTTCTTCGTGCACGTTGTTTGCTTCTTTGGAAAAATCAGTCTACTTCGCTTTTGGATGTATTATGGAACAATCGCGTGGTCGTATACGGAACTACATAGCCTAGTCAAGCGCACGACTGATCTTTTTGAATTCATCATTTTTTAATCAAAATTTTACGTGCACATCCCCCCACTAAAACCACTATCGTGTTTGACCTATGAGTTAGCGCCTTAACCTCTGCCATCAAAGCTACTCGATTTGGTGTCATGACTTACGACACTGAAGTCCAATTTAAACGGCAACATGTAGTTCTCTCGTTGAGACAGACCTGATTTATTTCTCGTCTCTATCCCTCCCTCCCCCAATCCTTCTAACCATTTTTCCAATTTAGACCCTTTTCGGTTAATCCCGTTGCCTATAGATTGGATGGAATTAGAAAAAAAAGAAAAAATTTGACTTGCTTGGGATTTAAACCCACCTAATCTCACTCAATCCACATAGATTGAGAGCTAACCGAACAAGCTCTTATAGATTCAACCTTGAAACCTTTGAGTTGATCCATAGATCATTGAGAGTGAGATATCCTCCCCTCTTTATATATATATATATATATATATATATAGTATATGTATTTAGAGCCCTGGGCTCTATTTAACTACAGAAAGCCCCGACCATCCGTCCGGTTGACCAGGCGCACCATCCGGTCCACCCACTATAATGTTTACGCTTAGTTATACACAAGTTTACGCTCATGTACCATCGTATAAAAACAATCGCTCTATCTGGCCTTCCACGATGGCTGATACTAGGGTTTCAGTGGCGGCGGTTGCACGACATGAGCGAGCGCGACGAAGCCAGCACAACCGCGGCGGACAAGCGTCCCCATAGACGAGATCCATGGTGCAGCGCCGGAAGAGCGTCTCCTCCATGCCGTGCACTGCGGCTCGCGCGCACCGCTGCTCGTGTCGCTCTTCGGCCGCTCGCTCTCCTCAACCGCTTCCACGCGTTGGCACAGCTCCCAGCAATGGCGATGGCGACAGGGTCCATGGCGGCTTGGCGGCTTGACATCGAATCATTGCACAGAGGTGTGTGGCTGTGGATCTGGTGAAAGAAACACCGACGAGGCAGACTCCAAGAGAAAGAGGTCATGTACCAGCGGTGACAAAGTTCCAGCGGCTCCACCGTCTCCCCTTGCTTCTATTGTTGTTTGTAGGTATAGTTCTGCCCACTTCTGGTCCATCTACCGATCATTGAAGCTAGCGTAGCGGATTCTCCTAATTGATGTGAGTTTTGTTAACTAGATATTATACAGTGCTGACGAAGGATCTGTTATCAATTGGGTTCGACCAAGGATGGCCTTCATTCCTGCTGTCGATGTGAGTTTCTGGATGCCATCCCGCACAGTCGCGCATGAATTATTTCTGTTAGCGTTGTGTCAGTATTGTTTTTATGCTTCCTTGAATCGAATAGGAGCGGCGATTTGCATTGTTTCATTCCTTCATTTTGTGGAGGGTTTTTCCAATCGCATATGCGTGTGCCCGTGGCAATTGTATTATAATATAGGCAAACCACTGTTATTTTAATCACTGAGAAAGTTGGGATGTTTTATCAGGACTAGTTGATGATTAGGTTAATCATTACTTGTGATGCTCTAATCCAGCCACGTCTTTGTAGCTAGCACAAGCAAATATAAAGTTGGTTTGGTGTGGCTAGTAGTTGTCCACATCGTCTATTTCTATACCCTGCAACCTGTTTGGTGTCCAATGCTCTCACCGATGCTCATTGATTTGTGCTTGCATTCACTTGTGAATACCTAACTTACTCTCGTGCTCAGATATGTAGTAGTAGTATGGTGCTCTCGTCTTGCTGGCATCGTCCGCGTTATACTGATCCTGTGGGGAAATCTTCTCTAAGTTGCCCACTTGTGTTTTTGATAATCTGACCAGCTGACCAGGGCACCGGCTCGGCTTCAATGAGGTAGACTTGATCTGCACCTGTACCTCCCGTTTCCCTTTGCCTGTTGCTGTTAGGGATTCGACTAGCTCAATGAGAAAAAGTCTTGTCCTCGCGTGTGTTCCTACTGAATTAGCTGACTACGTCTTTGGTGAAAAGTCAATTTTTAGTTGGTCGGTAATGGCCCAGGGGAAAGATCCTAGCTTTATAAACTTGTAGATGCATGTCATGCGGCCATTCCATTTGATTTGCTGACGAACAGCTCTCAACGATAGGATACACTACTGTTCAGTTAGCCATAGGTTGTTTCACTACAGGTATTTTGTAACAAGTCATTCCTTGATACTCATCATTTTGTATATTTCCCTTGTAGTGAATATTCTTGTAGTATACTCCTGCAATTATGTATTCTTTATTTTCTTGTAGTAACCTGTGCTGAAAACTGAGGTGTATAGACAAGATTATGTTCCAAAAGCCTTATATTACAGCTATCCGAATTCTGACACGTTTTTATTCACATGCAATACACTCCTGCAATTGATGCGTTTTGGTGTTATGGTGAAACACAGTTTTGTGTGTATGTACCAACAGCTAAAATGTAAACATGACATTATCATAGTTGAGTACAGGAATAATTATCTCTTATATCTTATTGCAAAATCTGAAACAGTTCTCCTGTAGATGGTTAGCTTGCATTTTACGCTACAATTACCTCAGATCACTTGTTATATCTTACACCAATTTACGAAATTTGTTGATGCGTTTTATGACAACCTCATGCGCTGAGAGATACATTCGGTCTACATTCGTTATTATGAAACAGATGGACGATTTACGTTAAAATTTATACTCATTTACGTTGTTTTGGTTCACGATTTACGCTGAAATCCATTCGAGCTATAACCCGCGCTCAATCGGCCGCACGCGATTTTCACGCCGTAATTCAGGCCTCATTTGCTGTTACGAAACAGGTATACGATTTACGCTAAATTATGTACTCATTTACGCTGTTTTAGCTCACGTTTTATGCTATAATATATTTGAGCCAAAACCCGCGCACGATTGGACGCACGCGATTATTACGCCGTAATTTCGGGACCCATTTACGGTTACGAAACAGATATACGATTTACGCTAAATTTCGTACTCATTTACGCTATTTTGGTTCATGTTTTACGCTAAAATATGTCCGAGTCAGAACCCGATCACGATGGGACGCACGAGATTTTTACGCCGTAATTTTCGGGCAGCATTCGCCGTTTCAAAACAGATCTACGATTTACGCTAAAATTCGTAATCATTTACGCTCTTTTTGTTCACGTTTTACGCTAAAATCTGTCCAAGTCAGAAACCGTGCCCGATGGGACGCACGCTGGTACGGAACGTGGCTATACCTGGCTGGGGCTTCCTGGTACTAATGGAAGCCTAGGGCTTCCATTACCATCACCCTATATATATATATATATATATATATATATATATATATATATATATATATATATATATATATATATATATATATATTGAAGCCCTGGGCTTCCATTAGTACCAGGAAGCCCCAACCCGTACCAGCGTGCATCCTATCGGGCATGGGTTCTTACTCGAACAGATTTTAGCGTAAAACGTGAACCAAAACAGAGTAAATGATTATGAATTTTAGCGTAAATCGTAGATTTCTTTTGAAACGGTGAATGCGGCCCGAAAATTACGGCGTAAAAATCTCGCGCGTCCCATCGTGACCGGGTTCTAACTTGGACAGATTTTACCGTAAAACATGAACCAAAACAGCGTAAATGATTACGGATTTTAGCGTAAATCGTAGATCTGTTTCGAAACGGCGAATGCGGTCCGAAAATTACGGAGTAAAAATCTCGCGCGTCCCATCGTGATCGGGTTCTGACTCGGACAGATTTTAGCGTAAAACATGAACCAAAACAGCGTAAATGAGTATAGAATTTATCGTAAATCCTATATCTATTCGGTAACACTAAGCGAGGCCCAAAATTACGGCGTGAAAATCGTGTGCAGCCGATCGTGCGCGGGTTCTGGCTCGAATGATTTCAGCGTAAAACGTGAGCTAAAACAGCGTAAATGATTAGAAATTTAGTGTAAAATACGCGCACAATCTCACTTCGCAAGAGATTACTGTAAAACACATCAAAAAGTGTCATAAATTTGGCGTAAAACGCAGTAAGACTGTTTTTAATGGAAGCATAAAACACAACAAGAAGCGTCGTAAAATTTAGTTTGAAAATGCATAAATCACGATGGTCTCATAGGGCACTTGTTTTGTTCATAGTTTATCAAAATATAAAGTACAACGATATTTTGCCAATATTGTTGCAATCATACACGATTTATTTAACATGACAAAAAACGAGGAGTTAACCCTGCCTTCGGTACTTCAGACATTTCGAACCATTAGCCTTTAGCTAGTTCGTGGTCCGAAATGAAAGCATCGCTACTCGGCTCTTATCAAAATAGGTCTGTGTAATCCTGTAAAAGCATAAAGACACGTCAGAACAAGCATAAGTACTGGGGGTGCATTGTTCTGAAAGGACCAATTCAAATCATCGTAAAAGCATAATAGGAAGAACAAAAACAATGTAGGATTGGTGGTCTACGTGTTTACAAAGCGGAGCATACGCGCGATCTAGTAATTGGGCGTAATAGCGTATTCAAATTAGCATAAAAATATAAAGTACATCATACACAACCACATCAATTTCTGGATATTAATTAATCCTTTCAGTTGAGAAACGTTTAGGAGTTCCTGGATGGAGACAGTAGGATACCTGTTCTTTTTTTCTTTTCTTTGAAAAATATAGCTATTTGTTGCTCTGACCTCTGCATAATCCAATAGAGGGCGGCGACCATTGCACAACGGTGTCTTGTAGCGTTATTAGACTGTTTCTCGTGTCAGTAAGTCGAGCCCAAGTTACCTACAAGAAAAGGTAAATGCTTTATGACAAGGAGACTGACAAGATGGTTCTTCAAGTGTATTTTGCAGCGAAGTGCATAAAAAATAACCTTGCTTAAAGACCACTTTTAAAGACTACAGCTAAGTGCATATGGCTTCTATTACAAATTCTTGGCGAGGTTCCAATGAAGCATACAATCCATAAAGAGATTACAACGTTGAATCTCTGTCACTACAATAGACCGTTTTCCAATTGAACATTAGATTGGAGTGTAAGATTAAGAAAAAAAAGCTCAAACATGAAGCCATGAACACGTGAACACGTAAAGCAACACAGGCGGTGTTGTCAAGGATGAATGGAGGGGTGACACGGTTCTGGATAACTGCAATATAAGAGATAACTGCAACATCGATATCGGTTAAAATAAGGTCATGATGATTATTTTGTATTTACCATAGTAGTTGTTTGATAACGACGCCTCTCTCTCTGTTATTGCTTTATATTTGGGTTTTTTTAATTGGTTTCCTTAGTTTTGGTGGTGTGCTCACCTATACTCGTAGTCGTGTTTTTCTATAGGATGATCAAAGTGACTGATGAAAGAGGAGAAAGAAACAAAACAATTGGTTTCTTGTTACTTGTAAGTGGTTAAACTGAAATACAAATGGATGTAAGATTAAATGAAAGCTTTAGCTCAGTTACCAGATTATGATTGCAAGCATTTACTCCTTGACATGCCTTCACACTTCATTGACACGGAACTGGATAAACAAATGGCTTCAAAGTTCACTTCCGGTTGGTCTTCATGTCGTACCTGGTCATGGTCTAGCTTCAGCACTTCAATTACATATAGTTTCGTACACAGAGGCAACAAAGATAAAATTGACCCTAGGAAGTTTTTACCTTGGTTGGAAGAAATACTCTTGCCACCGCAAACAAAACCTCTGCGGCGATTCCTAGCTGCATTCTATATTTCTATGTGGGGTTAGTTGCAGATAAACATAGCATGTCAATAATGCAACTCCTGCAAACAACTTTTGGATAATTTTGATGATAGACCACCTTCACAGCATATGGACATTACAACATTGTTAAACAGAATCATGAAGAAGAGCCAACACAGGGGAGAACAACGGGAAGAAAAGAACACACTACTTTCTTCTCTATCTCAACAGGGCGACGCATTTCAATAACACCCTACATTATTTATGTTGTACACACGTATCTAGAAAAGATAGAAAAAAACTGAAGAGAAAGTTGATTAGTTACACGGAGGGACCGATCTAATCAGTTGCCATCAACCATACCGAGAAGGAGCTAGGCAATGATCTACAAAAATGCTACCAGGGTGAAAACTTTAAATCAAGTGACAAGTAGAAGGTTGTTTTCATGCCCATTGTTGTGCACAGTGGGTCACAGTGGATCATTCTTCCAAACACCATCAACAATAAACTTAATCTGGAGCACAGTCAGAAACTATCAGACGATGTAAGCATATAAATGATTGGGTGTAAAAGGGCAGATGATTACCTCATATCTACCAGGGTACAGTCTCAGATTTAAGGAAAACATGTCGTTTTCTGATCTTTCCAACTTTCTCTGCAGTGACGTTTGAATTAAATTATCATCCTTGGAAAATGAGATGGCAATGATGAATAAGTAAAATGAGGATTGTCTTTCAAATATATGGATACCATCATGCAAGCAGAGTTACACTAGTGCTAGTAGATTTCCTTTGCAAACATTGACTTTGAATTTGTTGCTTCAAAACAAAATAAAAGTATGCCTTTTGGTTCAAAATATGCTTTGGTCCTTGCAATGACCGCAAACATGGATCGGTGAAATTTGGGGACAACTCATATTATGTTTATTCTTTAAGACAACACAGAATCATCACAATACATACTTATAGTGTATAATTTGGATCCAGCAAAGGAACAATTAGAATCATCACAACTCATACTGTGGTCGTCGCCCTCCTCCACCACCACCAAACCTTTGTAGTACCCCCAGATCCAGCGGTTCTAGGTGCAGAAGAACGGGCAGGTGAGACCTGTAGTGCTTCTCAAGGTGTGGGAGGGGAAGAATGGTGAGGCGCAGGAGGGGAGGCGGACGCAAGATTGGGATCTCCTCATGGCCGATCCATCTTCCTACGAACGATACCCCTCATCCTTCATTACCTCACGTGGCGTCCGTGGCCTCCTCCTCGAGCACGCGGAAGGCGGCGTCGAGCGTCTCTGTCACACCCGGTTTTAGAAGGCAAACCGAATGCGAACCATGTACGTGCCAGGATCAGTTATTCACGTACACAGCAGTTACATAATATGGACATCATCACACAGTGCTCAAAATAGTATTAATAAGGGAAATAGTCGATTACATCATACGTCTGAGACGTCCATATAGTTCTTACAATAAATCAAAGTGCGGAAAAGAAACATAGATAACGCGGCCTTCACAGGCAGCCGACTGGGGGTTGCCGCTAACCCACACCTAGAACTCGTCGTAGTCTTGGAACTCCTGGAAGTCTCCTTCCACAGCTTCATCTTCGCCTGAGCAGTGGTTGCAATGCTGACAACCTGGGGGGGGGGGGGGTTTGGTGTGTAGAGCAAGGGTGAGTACACATCAACATACTCAGCAAGTATCCTGTTTGGCTGTAGTGGACTAGCTTTATGTGGGGATAAGTCAAGCAGTTGCTTTTAGTTGGTCAGGTTATTACTTACTAGTAGAAAGCCAGGTTTTAACATTAACCCAAGTTATTAGCCCAATGTATCCTTTCCAAACGGAAAGAATACCACTTACCAATACCATAATCGTAATCAGAACCATCAATCTCATTGTCACCTGTACCAAAGTATCTCTGATCAAGTATCACTAATCACTGGAGCTCCCTTGGCCGCTCATAACCGCGAGCACGGCTGATATATCAGTTTTCAAACACTCTGCAGAGGTTGTGCACTTTACCCACAAGCCGTGATTCCCTCTTGCCTCGGGCCGATCAAACCCTTAAACACTACCAAGGTGAATAGGCAGGGTTTCACTACGTAGCCTTTACAAAGATTCCCCGGGGCTGTAGCCACCCGTTAGGTTTCCTAAATGCACCGCACTCCTCCCCAAGGGGCGAACCCAAACTTGGCAGAGCGAGCCGCATACACCGAGCCCCATTGACGGCACGACGGCTAAGTGAACTACATCCCGGATCCTCTAATTATTCAGCTAAGGGCACCCCATTCCACCCTCATGGTTGCACTGTTTTCCCGGGCGGTCATCCATAGAACAGGTCCTTACGGAGAGGCACTCGAGAAACCGCTCGAGTCCCCTTAAATGCCACAAGTATAATCATAAATAAGAACGGGAAAACAGCGTATCATAGATAATCTCATCATGTTCATTGATTAGAGGTTGAGCAATAGCATAAAGCTAAACAGTAATAATCCAACCCAAATAGGTAAACAAGGACAGGGATAACAGAAGCTAGTCAATCCTTAGGTATAAAGGTGTAATGCGGGAGGTGAATTAAATAATGAATAGGACATAGATAGGTCAAAGGACACTTGCCTCCACCAAACGACTGCTGCTCAGGGGCTTCTCCTGCGAATTCCTCGGGCTCTTCGACCGGATCGTTCTCTATGCGATTGCAAACATACATACATCCATCCACATTTAATACAAAAGAACAGTACACCATACAAGGGAACAAATAAAGTGAGTATGCATCAAGTATGACATTCGATATCGCATTTGTTATGGTTAGAAAGAAACGGGAAAGGGTCTCGCAGGGGGTTAAATCTTATGCACTAACGATCAATTACAATTGGTTCTTAACAAAAGAATTCTGTTATATGCACTAGTGGGAACCTAATCATTTTAAGTTGATCAACATCGCACGAGATAAACAATTAACTACATGAATCAATTAGTATAACGGAATTTTAAATTAAACTTCCTATTTCAATAACGTGAACAATGATTAACCTACCTAAAATAAAGTAACTAGGATCACAGAAAGTAAATAAAATAAAATAAAATAAAATAAAATAAAAAAAAATAAAAAAAAACAGAGGGGGGGGGGGCGGTTGAACCGGCCCTAGGGGCGGTTGAACCGGCCCTGCGCAGGGGGCGCGGCCAGGGGCCAGGCGAGCGCGCGGGGGAGGGGGCGGCCGGGCTGGCCAGGGCGGCCGAGCCGGCCGAGCGGCCAGGGGGGCGCGGCCAGGGCGGCCAGGCGGGCGGCCAAGGCCGGCCGGGGGCCAGGCGGGCGCGCCAGGGCGGCCAGGCGGGCGGCCGAGGGCGCGGCCGGGCGGGCGGCCAGGGCCGGCCGGGGGCCAGGGGCCAGGCGGGCGCGCCAGGGCGCGGCCGGGCGGGCGGCCAGGGCGAGCCGGCCATGGCGCCGAGCGGCGAGGGGAAAGGGGAGGGGGGATGGGGGGAGGGAGGAGAGGGGGAGGGGGCCTCACCGGCGACGGGGACGGGGACGGGGCGGGGCGGCCGAGCGGGGCGGCCGATCGGCGACGGGGCAGGGGGCGGCGGTGGCTTAGGGCAGGGGTAGGGGCGGTGGCGGCTTAGGGTGAGGGAGAGAAAATGAGAGAAAATGAGAGGGAGGGAGAAAGAATTTGGGGAAAAAGGGGAGGTGGGGGGGGGGGGGGGCGGCATGGGCCAATTGGGCCCAAGGGGGGGGGGCGCCAGGGGCGGCTGGGCCGGCCGGGGTCGGCCCACGGCGCGGGAGAGAGAGAGAAAAAGAGGAGAGAGAAAGAGAGAGAAGAAAAAAAAGAAAGAAAAGATCTTCTCCTCATTTTCGAAATCCGATCTTTCTACATGAATGCATTTGCACTTTCAAAGCAATCAAAAGAAATGCTCGGTTCGGCATGGTGCATCAAACAACATAAAGTACTTAGGGTTTTTCTTACACGGGAAATCCAAACCGAATCCCGCTAGAACTTTGGAAAAGGTCAAGGTGTAGCGAGGGCAAAAAGAAAAAGAAAAGGTAACGCCCGAATTTTGGCGAGTAAAGAAAAGAAAAAAAATTCAACTGCAAAAATTCGGGGCGTTACAAACCTATCCCCCTTAAAAGAATCTCGCCCTCGAGATTCAGGGCTGGCTAGCAAAGAGCTCTGGGTACTTAGCCATCAGATCATCTTCACGCTCCCAGGTTGCTTCTTCCTCAGAGTGGTGATTCCATCTGACTTTGCACATTCTGATGGTCTTCCTTCGGGTGACTCTGTCTGCAATCTCAAGGATCTGAGCTGGCTTCTCAACATAGGTCAAGTCCTCCTGGACTTCCAGACCTTCCACTGGCAACTGCTCTTCTGGCACACGCAAGCACTTCTTCAACTGAGACACATGAAAGACATTATGCACAGCAGACAAATTCTCGGGCAAACTGAGCTGATAGGCCACTTCTCCTCGTCTTGCAAGAATCTGATACGGACCAATGTAGCGGGGTGCTAGCTTGCCTTTCACTCCGAATCTTCTGACTCCTCTGATCGGTGACACTTTCAGATAGACAAAGTCTCCTACTTCGAAACTCAGCTCTCTTCTTCTTGTGTCTGCATAGCTTCGCTGCCTCGATTGTGCTATCTTCAGATTCTCTCGAACCATCTTGATGTTCTCTTCGGCTTCGAGCAAAATGTCTGGCCCAAACACTTGCTTTTCTCCAGGCTGATCCCATTGCAACGGAGTTCTACAACTCCTTCCATAAAGCGCTTGAAACGGTGACATCTTCAAACTGGCCTGGTAACTGTTGTTATAGGAAAACTCTGCATAAGGCAATCGCTTATCCCATCCGGACTGATCTTGCAACGCACAGGCTCTCAACATGTCTTCGAGAATTTGATTGGTTCTTTCGGTCTGGCCATCTGTCTGCGGGTGATAAGCTGAACTGAAATTCAGATGTGTGCCCAAGGCTTCATGCAACTGCTGCCAGAAATGAGAGGTGAACTGCGTTCCTCTGTCTGACACTATCTTCTTTGGCACACCATGAAGACAAACGATCCGAGACATATACAACTCTGCCAATACTGCACTGTTGTAGCTGGTCTTGACAGGTATGAAGTGGGCTGACTTGGTCAAATGGTCCACTACTACCCAAATAGAATCGTAGCCGGCTCGAGTGCGAGGCAATCCGACTATGAAATCCATACCAATTTCATCCCATTTCCACTGAGGGATCTGCAACGGTTGCAACAATCCAGCAGGTCTCTGGTGTTCTGCCTTAATTCTTCGGCAACTATCGCACATAGCCACATGCTCTGCGATTTCTCTTTTCATTCCGTACCACCAGAATTTCTTCTTCAGATCCTGATACATCTTCTCACTGCCAGGGTGAATCGAATAAGCTGTCTCATGAGCTTCCTTAAGGATCAACTCCCGAATAGACTGGACATTGGGAACACACAAGCAGTCTTTGAACCATACCACGCCTTCTGCATCTTCTCGAAAATCTTTGCCTTTGCCTTCTAGAATCAATCGCCGAATCTCACTGATCTTTTCATCATTCTTCTGCGCTTCTTTGATTTCGCGCTCCAAGGTAGGTTCCAACTCAACCGTGACTCCTCGCGAATTGTTCAGAAATCCGAGACTCAACCTGTCAAACTCTTTGGCCAACTCATAAGGCATCGGACGAGCAACCATCAGATTGACTTGACTCTTCCTGCTCAAAGCATCTGCCACTACGTTTGCTTTGCCTGGATGGTAATGAATTTCCAACTCATAGTCTTTGATCAACTCTAACCATCTTCATTGTCTCATGTTCAACTCTGACTGAGTGAATATGTACTTCAGACTCTTGTGGTCTGTGTAAACATCGCATTTCTGTCCATACAGATAGTGCCTCCATGTCTTCAGTGCGTGAACCACTGCTGCCAACTCTAGATCATGGATTGGGTAGTTCTTCTCATGAACCTTCAGCTGTCGGGACGAGTAAGCCACAACTCTTCCCTCTTGCATCAACACACATCCCAAACCTGTGTAACAAGCATCACAATACACCGAGAAGGGCTTGTGCACATCAGGCAAGACTAGGACATGCGCTGTAGTCAACTTCTCTTTCAGCGCTTCAAAGGCCTCTTGACATTTCTGGGTCCATTTGAACTCAACCTTGTTGCCTAGCAACGCTGTCATTGGCTTCGCAATCTTCGAAAACCCTTCAATGAATCGCCGATAGTATCCGGCCATCCCAATGAAGCTCTTGATTCCTCGGGCATCTGTTGGCGCTTCCCAGTTCAGAATGTCTGCCACTTTCTTCGGATCCACAGCCAATCCTTCCTTGTTGATTATGTGACCCAAAAACAGGACTTCACTGATCCAGAACTCACATTTACTCAACTTTGCATACAACTGGTGCTCTCGCAATCTCTGCAACACCATCCTCAAATGATCTGCGTGCTCTTCTTCGCTTTGAGAATAAACCAGAATATCATCAATGAATACCACCACAAACTTATCAAGGTAATCCATGAATACACTGTTCATCAAGTTCATGAAGAATGCTGGCGCATTGGTCAAACCAAAAGACATCACTGTGAACTCATACAAACCATACTTGGTAATGAATGCCGTCTTCGGAATGTCCGAAGGTCGGATTCTGAGCTGATGATAACCTGACCTCAGATCGATCTTGGAGAACACACTGGCTCCTCTCAACTGGTCGAACAGATCTTCTATTCTGGGCAAGGGATACTTGTTCTTGATCGTGACCTCATTCAAAGCTCGATAATCGATGCACATCCTCTTAGTACCATCTTTCTTCTCCACAAATAGGTCAGGGGCGGCCCAAGGCGAGGTGCTTGGCCGGATGTAACCTTTCTCTGACAGCTCATCAATTTGCTTCTTAAGTTCATCCAACTCTGGTCCAGATATTCTGTAAGCTCTCTTAGAGATAGGGGCGGTTCCAGGAAGAAGCTCTATGGCAAACTCAACTTTCCGCTCTGGTGGCATACCCGGTAAGTCCTTTGGAAACACATCCGGGAACTCAGACACTACCTTGATACTCTCAATTGGGTCTGCTTCACTGCTATCAACAGCTATCTGATAACAACTTCCTTTCTTTGGCTCAGGCGGGACTAACTCGGTCACCACTTCCTCCCCTAGTGGGGACACCAACTTGATTGTCCTCTTATCACAACTGATAACTGCCTGATACTTATCTAGCCAATTCATCCCTAGGATGACATCTATTCCCTGAGTACCCATTACTATAAGGTTGGCGGGAAACGCTATCCCCCTTATTTCCACACTTATATTCAAACAAATGCTATCGGCTCGAATTCTACCACCGGCTGAGTCAATTTGAATGGGGGTTGACATGGTAGTAATTGGAAGATTATGTGCTTCTACCCATGATGCAGTAATGAAAGAATGCGTTGCTCCAGTATCAAATAACACTTCTGCAATATGGGAGTCGACTGGGAACATACCTACTATCATGTCGGGGGTCTCCTGAACTGCTTCAGCTTCCAAGTGGTTCAGTCTTCCATGATTATAGCGCGGCTGAGAGCGATTGCCTGATCCAGGCTGAGGCACATTCTGCTTCGCTGGGGCATTGGGGCCTGACTGCTGCTGGGCTGCCTTCTTCGGACATTGCATCACCCAATGGCCCTGCTCTCCACAGTGGAAACATGCCCTGTTTCCAACCTGAGCTGGTGCTGCCTGATTGTTCTGCTGATTTGCTGGGGCAGGAAGGCGAGGCGCTTGCTGATTCTGCCTTTGAAACTGACCTCCTGACTGATTGCTCTGACGGTTCTGGTACTGATTCTGAGGATACTGCCTTTGGAACTGCTGATGCTGCTGAGGTGGACGCTGGTTCTGCCTGAACTGCTGAGGTTGATTGCCTGACAAACGAGGGCGGCTGCTGCTTCTAGGCTGGGGTCCACTGATCTTGCGCTTACGATCTTCCATCTCCTTGCGCTTTCTCTCTGTCATGATTGCTCTATCAATCAGGTGCTGGAATGTTGGGAAGGTGTGATTCATCAGCTGATACTGCAGAGGGTCAACCAAGCCTCTCAGGAAACGGTATTGTCGCTTGGCGTCAGTGTTGACATCTTCAGGAGCATAGCGAGACAATTGCAGAAACTTGTCCCGGTACTCACTGACAGACAACGGCCCTTGCTTGAGGGCCAGGAACTCCTCCTTCTTCACTGTCATCAGACCTGCAGGCACATGGTACTGACGAAAGCTACCTCTGAATTCTTCCCAGGTGATGGTGTCGGGGTTGGCATGGGTGGCGAGGTAAGACTCCCACCATGATTGGGCTGCTCCTCTCAACAGACGGAGACCATACAGAACTTTCTCCCTGTCATCGCACTGAGCGGTATGCAGCTCCCGCTCCACAGTGCGCAGCCAATCTTCAGCATCCATAGGGTCAGAAGAATGAGCGAACGTTGGTGGATGACCTCTCATGAATTCTGCACGCTTGTCTCTGGGCATCTGAGGCTGGGGTGGTGCTTGCTGCTGCTGCTGCTGCTGCTGCTGAATGGCGGCCAAAGTCTGACCGATGGCCTGAACTGCCTGAGTCTGCATCATAAACATCTGCTCAATCGACATCGGGGGCGGGGGTGGCAGCTGCTGCTGCTGGGGCGCCTCATCTTGCTGACCGGCTCGCTCCTGCTGAGCACGCCTTCCTCCTCTGCGCCTGTTCTCTGACATCTGCAGAATGCGACCACACATCAGAACTGATCTGGCAAATCTTGCAGCATAAGAAAAGAGAATAGAATTCTTCAACAGCACTGAACAGATGAGCATCTTCACTGATCTCCAACACAGACCACACAGCTTCTCAGATAGAAAGGAAAGTGGAATAAAAGGTTTCCCAACTATATAACTAACTTTATTAACATACTAGGTAAACCAAAATGCAGGGGATACCCACACTCTGGTAACAGTCATTACAAAGATCCAAACCAAACATAGTTCATCATGACAATCATAAATGCACAGGATATAGCAAACTACCCTGTCTAACTAAGACTAACTAAGACCGAGACTAACGCTAAGACTGAAGCTTCTATGTATATATTTCGTATTAATTACAAGATCCAACTCTAACGATCTATGGCTCTAGAGTTATCTTGGTCTTGCAGGCGGGATTGCCATAAGACTGGTGTCCACGCTGAGGTGAGCGGTACGGGTGCTGAGTCCCAACGGGAGCGGGGGAACCACCATCCAAATGACGACGTTCCGCGCGCTCAGCCCGCAACAGGGCGATCTCAGCACGAGCCCTACTCAGCTCATCTAATGCATGGTCCAGCTCCGTGTTTAGCACGGCGGCTAGGTTGACTGTGCTGCTCAACCTAGGATTGCCCTCACCGACAGGTGAGACAATCACGCCTCCTGTGCTGCCAGATGGACGGTGGGGGTAATACTTCAGGTCAAGACCGTCAGCTGCCCCACCGAAAACCGAGCAGTAGTGCGAAAGCGCACGCCGTGCAGCATCTTGCATGGCTGCCTCAGCTGAGTCCCGCTCAGAGATAGAATAGTGCTCTGAGCAGGCCTCTGCACCCTGGAGACTGTCCTCCGGGCAGCGCACCAAACAAGTCGCCTCCCAGCGGTCCGGGTAGACCCCGCGACTATGCTGGTAGACCACACAGCGATACTCGACGGACCAAGTATGCCGGTCAAATGCCCGACGTAGCAGGGTGTCGAGCGCATCGTGGAAGTGACACCCGCGAGCAGCGTCGCGAGTGATGGGTCGAGCAACCCATCCTTCCGGCTCAGGGTTAGCAGAGAAGTTGGTGTCGTGGCTCGAGCTGTCGTTGCCGTTCCTGCTCCTCACGCAGGCGGTGGTGTAGTCTCTCCAAGTGGCTGGACTGTCCGGCCACGGGACGGCGAAGCGGACGCTCAGCAAGGCGGGAGGGTAAGAAGGGGATGACTGACTTTCGTGCAGTGTGTCTAAGTCGAGCCATCTACAAAAGACATCGCAAGCAAAAGGGTGAGAACAGAATTAATATGACCAGCAAGTAATGAACCACAAGTAAATGAGGGATTAGAATAAAACATGATTTTCAGCAAGGTATTATATATAGTAGAACATAGGTTTGGTCGGTATGACCAACTTTTGAAGAGATGTCGAAGTCAAGGTAGGGACAGAGGTCTATAGTCCTTAGAACGACCATTCTACTCTAGGTTAGCGGTCCTACAGTCAGCACGACTTTGATACCACTTATGTCACACCCGGTTTTAGAAGGCAAACCGAATGCGAACCATGTACGTGCCAGGATCAGTTATTCACGTACACAGCAGTTACATAATATGGACATCATCACACAGTGCTCAAAATAGTATTAATAAGGGAAATAGTCGATTACATCATACGTCTGAGACGTCCATATAGTTCTTACAATAAATCAAAGTGCGGAAAAGAAACGTAGATAACGCGGCCTTCACAGGCAGCCGACTGGGGGTTGCCGCTAACCCACACCTAGAACTCGTCGTAGTCTTGGAACTCCTGGAAGTCTCCTTCCACAGCTTCATCGTCGCCTGAGCAGTGGTTGCAATGCTGACAACCTGGGGGGGGTTTGGTGTGTAGAGCAAGGGTGAGTACACATCAACATACTCAGCAAGTATCCTGTTTGGCTGTAGTGGACTAGCTTTATGTGGGGATAAGTCAAGCAGTTGCTTTTAGTTGGTCAGGTTATTACTTACTAGTAGAAAGCCAGGTTTTAACATTAACCCAAGTTATTAGCCCAATGTATCCTTTCCAAACGGAAAGAATACCACTTACCAATACCATAATCGTAATCAGAACCATCAATCTCATTGTCACCTGTACCAAAGTATCTCTGATCAAGTATCACTAATCACTGGAGCTCCCTTGGCCGCTCATAACCGCGAGCACGGCTGATATATCAGTTTTCAAACACTCTGCAGAGGTTGTGCACTTTACCCACAAGCCGTGATTCCCTCTTGCCTCGGGCCGATCAAACCCTTAAACACTACCAAGGTGAATAGGCAGGGTTTCACTACGTAGCCTTTACAAAGATTCCCCGGGGCTGTAGCCACCCGTTAGGTTTCCTAAATGCACCGCACTCCTCCCCAAGGGGCGAACCCAAACTTGGCAGAGCGAGCCGCATACACCGAGCCCCATTGACGGCACGACGGCTAAGTGAACTACATCCCGGATCCTCTAATTATTCAGCTAAGGGCACCCCATTCCACCCTCATGGTTGCACTGTTTTCCCGGGCGGTCATCCATAGAACAGGTCCTTACGGAGAGGCACTCGAGAAACCGCTCGAGTCCCCTTAAATGCCACAAGTATAATCATAAATAAGAACGGGAAAACAGCGTATCATAGATAATCTCATCATGTTCATTGATTAGAGGTTGAGCAATAGCATAAAGCTAAACAGTAATAATCCAACCCAAATAGGTAAACAAGGACAGGGATAACAGAAGCTAGTCAATCCTTAGGTATAAAGGTGTAATGCGGGAGGTGAATTAAATAATGAATAGGACATAGATAGGTCAAAGGACACTTGCCTCCACCAAACGACTGCTGCTCAGGGGCTTCTCCTGCGAATTCCTCGGGCTCTTCGACCGGATCGTTCTCTATGCGATTGCAAACATACATACATCCATCCACATTTAATACAAAAGAACAGTACACCATACAAGGGAACAAATAAAGTGAGTATGCATCAAGTATGACATTCGATATCGCATTTGTTATGGTTAGAAAGAAACGGGAAAGGGTCTCGCAGGGGGTTAAATCTTATGCACTAACGATCAATTACAATTGGTTCTTAACAAAAGAATTCTGTTATATGCACTAGTGGGAACCTAATCATTTTAAGTTGATCAACATCGCACGAGATAAACAATTAACTACATGAATCAATTAGTATAACGGAATTTTAAATTAAACTTCCTATTTCAATAACGTGAACAATGATTAACCTACCTAAAATAAAGTAACTAGGATCACAGAAAGTAAATAAAATAAAATAAAATAAAATAAAATAAAAAAAAAAACAGAGGGGGGGGGGGGGGGCGGTTGAACCGGCCCTAGGGGCGGTTGAACCGGCCCTGCGCAGGGGGCGCGGCCAGGGGCCAGGCGAGCGCGCGGGGGAGGGGGCGGCCGGGCTGGCCAGGGCGGCCGAGCCGGCCGAGCGGCCAGGGGGGCGCGGCCAGGGCGGCCAGGGCCGGCCGGGGGCCAGGGGCCAGGCGGGCGCGCCAGGGGCCAGGCGGGCGCGCCAGGGCGGCCAGGCGGGCGGCCGAGGGCGCGGCCGGGCGGGCGGCCAGGGCCGGCCGGGGGCCAGGGGCCAGGCGGGCGTGCCAGGGCGCGGCCGGGCGGGCGGCCAGGGCGAGCCGGCCATGGCGGCGGCCATGGCGCCGAGCGGCGAGGGGAAAGGGGAGGGGGGATGGGGGGAGGGAGGAGAGGGGGAGGGGGCCTCACCGGCGACGGGGACGGGGACGGGGCGGGGCGGCCGAGCGGGGCGGCCGATCGGCGACGGGGCAGGGGGCGGCGGTGGCTTAGGGCAGGGGTAGGGGCGGCGGCGGCTTAGGGTGAGGGAGAGAAAATGAGAGAAAATGAGAGGGAGGGAGAAAGAATTTGGGGAAAAAGGGGAGGTGGGGGGGGGGCGGCATGGGCCAATTGGGCCCAAGGGGGGGGCGCCAGGGGCGGCTGGGCCGGCCGGGGTCGGCCCACGGCGCGGGAGAGAGAGAGAAAAAGAGGAGAGAGAAAGAGAGAGAAGAAAAAAAAGAAAGAAAAGATCTTCTCCTCATTTTCGAAATCCGATCTTTCTACATGAATGCATTTGCACTTTCAAAGCAATCAAAAGAAATGCTCGGTTCGGCATGGTGCATCAAACAACATAAAGTACTTAGGGTTTTTCTTACACGAGAAATCCAAACCGAATCCCGCTAGAACTTTGGAAAAGGTCAAGGTGTAGCGAGGGCAAAAAGAAAAAGAAAAGGTAACGCCCGAATTTTGGCGAGTAAAGAAAAGAAAAAAAATTCAAATGCAAAAATTTGGGGCGTTACAGTCTCGTGGTAGTGCTTCCTGGCCGCGACGATAGGGGCGAGCGTCATGGAGCGGGGTTGGCGGCGGGGTGGAGTGGTGGTGGTGGGGGTTAGCGGCGGGTGGAGTGGTGGGAGGTGGGGGAGTTGATCCGCGCCTCACGTCAGGTGGCTAGGCGGCGGTGGAGGTGGGGGTGTGGGGGAGCACGGGCACCACGATACGCGCTAGGGTTCGGGTGAATAGATTGAGTTGAGTTGCAGACCAACCAAGTTGGATCGGCCACACTTTTTTTGGACCGGGGCTTCTTTTACTTATTGGGAGCCCAGGGCTTCTAATACTATAACTATATATATATATTTGGAGCCATGATATTTCAATAACTAGAGGAAGCTCTGGCCCAACGATGCCATCGAGTTCAGCCGCACCAGGTTCGGGCGGCTATAAAAACACCCAAATGACGGTGGCGGTTTTATCGTTGTCGGCACTCCCCTAGAATCGAGTGACGACGACGCTCCCGAGGCGTGTGGGCAAGCATCGACGACACTCCCAAAGCGAACGAGCGGCGACGATGCACCCCAGGCCTGGTGGTGACGGTGGTTGCGCGAGGCACGGTAGGCTTTAATAGTGGCGGCGACGTCCATGCGAGACGCGGGGTTGCTATGACAGTCACGCGAGGCGCGGTTGTCTCCGATGATAGTAGCCACGCTAGACGTGGGTGGCTCTGACGTCCTTCAATGACCAACTCCTCCAATCCGGTGGCCTCGATGGCGTCCTCCGGCGACGACCTCCTCCAATCCTTTGTTTATTCATGCGATTGTTGGTTGATCCCATACTAAGATTTTTTTCACTAATTATGATGTATAATATAGGTATTTATGCAATATTTTGTAATGATTTATGCTTTTGCGCGATATCAGCCATCCAACTTTTTCATGTATGATGTGGGAAAGAAAACGTCATTCAAAATTTGTGCGCATGCAATGGAAACTCCCACAACCTGTTATAATTTTTGGATCTGCATAAAAATAGAAACCACATGCATATGCCTAGTGGTTGCCATATTGTTCAGATCTGCTAAATAAATAGAACTGGATACATGCTTCTAGTGGGGGACGCATCTGAATGCATGTTCCTGGTGGAGGAACGACATACAATCACATACGTATTTTTGTTTCACTTTGTATACATATCTATGCTAACATCAAGAGGTTTGCAAGGTTGGATCAATAATTTACGCTTATAACTTTGGGGTTTTACGCTCAAAACTAAAGGTTTTACGTTCGAACATAGAGATGCGTCCACCAGTGATTCGCTTGCCAGATTTTTACGTAGTATACCCCATTACACAAATACTTATACCGTGTAGTATAATTAGTATCATAAATTGGTTCTAACGAGTCTAGCTACTTGGCTCTTAGAGAAATCCTATATCTATGGAGAAAATAAAGCATTTAAATTAGTTTTTTTGTTTCCATGCATATCATCCATTTCCTTTCACACACATTCTTGTCATCCTAAATTTGTGCTCATGCAACAGAAAACAGATTTTTATGCAGCGTACCACATTGCATAAATACCTACACTGTGTAGCATAATTAGTATTGTTGAGGACTTGTTCTCAAATGCTATGAGTTAAGAACAAGGCAACACAAATTGTTAATGGTTAAAGCCCTTCGTCCTTCGAAGCATTATCTCCCTTAGGATATAATGATCTTCAGACGAAGGTCATGAAGGACGTACCTTCATCATCGCAGTATATATTAATGAAAGAAGAAGCATATGAAACATGAGAGATAACATGAATAATCATATGACATCCTTAATATATCTTTTTATATCATTATAAATGAACATGAACAATATTGAATTACATTTGTACCTTTGGCTTGACAGAAGGCAAAAGTCCAAGCGTGACACACGAGTGGATACAAGTCAGCGTGAACAGTACGGGGGTACTGTTCATCTATTTATAGGCACAGGGCGCAGCCTGTGTAAAATTACATTCATGCCCTTTATGTTTACTATTGACTTAGGGACAATCCAACGAGGACTATATAGCCTTTTCCCCTTTAAGTCGGTTCCTTTTTCTGCCGCTGAGCCGAAGCTCCCTTGTACGTAGCTTCGGAGCTGGTTCAACCTTCGTCTCGACCATGCTTTTCATATTGTGTACAACTTTATTCCGAGTCCGAAGGTTCCTGTACATGTATTACACTTGGGAAACATTGTTAATCATGTTTCTGAGGACCTTCGGAAGACAAAGGCCCCCAACAGTAGCCCCTCGTAGTATTAATTTCTTATAACAACGAATTTAGACTGCGACGTGAACGAAGGCCTTAAGCCGAAGTTTCAAAAAAACATCTCCCCTTTGCTAAAATAGCAATAGTCAATGACAGACGGGGCCCTCCAAGTTGCAACGCACTCAGCGTATAAATATGAACCCACACCGACAACATTTGATACGCCAATTCTGCCATTTGCGTTATTTTCTCAAACTTTTTAGCTCTTGCTCACTAGCTCTCGCCTGATTTTCAAGCTTTTCGAGCTTCAGTTTAAAGACGTGTTTGCACCATATCTGGGAAAAAGATGACTGAGGAAGAGAAGATGACTGAGGAGACGAAGCTAATTGAGGAGACGAAGTTGTTTGAAGAAAAGAAAGCTGCGGATCCTTTTATCACCGGATTTTTTTTGAGTCTATGTCAAAAACGAACACAGAGAAGATTACTAAAGAGATACTGGAGGGTTTGTCTGAAGATACTGATGACAGTGATAGTTATGATGTGGAGAGTGGAGATGTAGATTCTGAAGATCGGCCCTAGCGACCGAGCCATGCCGTCTTCGGAAAATCAACTATTAAACAGAGTCATATTGACAACATGAGAGGAAGGTACTTTTGTGACATGTCTATCATGAGAGTTGGTGGAGACAACATCGTCCCTGCTCCTAAGGAAAATGAAGTTGTTATTTATCGAAGCTTTTTGAAGGCTAGTCTTCGGTTCCCTTTGAGCAAGTTTGTGGTTGAAGTGCTGAAGATATACCAGATCTTCCTTCATCAAATCACCCCCGAAGCTTTAATTAGGATGGGGATTTTTGTCTGGGTTGTAAGGAGTCAGGGGCTAGAGCCAAGCGCGAGGTGCTTCTGCAGTATGCACGAGCTTTTATATGAAACGAAGGCTACTGGCAAAGAACAGTCCCACAACAACTTCGGTTGTTATGGATTTATCGCTCGCCCCAATGCAAGCCACCCAGTGCCAACATTCCGGAAAAGATGGCCCAGGGCCTGGATGGAGGAGTGGTTTTACGTTAAAAATGATTTAAAGAAAAGAGAGGACATCAAGGAAATTATCCAGCGCCCCATCTGGTCTCGCTTAGGCTTCCGAAGGCCGAAGGTGAATATTGATAGCGATGTTGAAGCGTGCCAGAAGGCCTTTAGTACTGTGTGCGCCTTCATTGGCACGAGGGATTTAAGTCAAGAACACATATCCTTCAGGGTGTGGCCACTTGTGGAGAGTTGGGATATGCCGAAGGAAACTACTGCCGAGTCCAATGACAGTGGCCTAGTCCGATTGAAATATACCTTCAGATTTAGGGAGAAGTTTGATGAGCCAAATGATGACTGGTTGAAATGTATTGAAGCTACCAGCGACGAGCTACTTGGGACATACTCCAAGGCTGAAGATAATGCTCTGTCCGCAGCCTTCGAAGGTCGGGGCAAGAAAAGATCGAACATGGTATTTGATGCGATTGGCTTTGTATACCCTGACTACCATTACCCGCTACAAGGGCAAGGGAAAAAGAGAAAGACTACCGCTTCGGCCATCGCAGCTGTGCCGAAGAGCAAAAAGGTGAAGGTTCTGACCCACCGGCCGCGCTATATTGAACCGGCCGTAGTGCCTAAATTTGGCGAGGGGCCTCTTCAACTACCAAAGCTCGACAATCTACTCAGATTTTGCAAAGCATTGAAGAGCCGACTGAAGTGCTGAAGGTACCTATAGTCGAAGCAGCCGAAGCTAAGACTGCTAAGGCCAAAGAGCCACAGGCGGAAAAAATAGAGAAAATGCCTGAAATACTAAGCCCACCAGCTGAGGCAAGTTCGCCGAAGGTGCAAAAGGCTCCTGCCGCAACTCCTAAGAGGAGGAGAATGTCCAACGTGCTGGACACTGTCTTGGAGACTACAAAGGCCTTGAGCCCTGGAGCTACTAAGAAAGATGTTGAAGCTACCAAAGTCCAAGATGTGGCCGAAGCTGGGCCTTTAGCGCCTATTGAGACGAAGGCCGTGGCGCCTAAAGATAAAACTGATCCACAGGCTTCAGACGTTGGCATGGCAGAAGGACCAGACGTGGGAGAAAGGGCAAAATCTCCTGCCCCCGAAGCTGCTGTCGAGGATGCTGATTATATTTATCATCATGCTTCGGGGAAAAAGTTGTCCGAAGAAGAAGTTCTGGAAGCTAGACACTATTCGTGAAAATTGAAATATTTGAAGGGAGCTTTAGTGTTTAACGGCACTAACGATGATGACTTCTTATATTGTCTCCCGGACAACAAAGAAATATCTGTTTGCCGGGAGATAGCTAAGAGTATGGGATTCCCGAAGCTGGAAGATGGCCTTTCGATTTTGTCGAAAGATGATCTTGCTGACAGCCTAGCATACAACAGTATAAAGGTATAAAAGTTAACTTTGAAGTTGGAAACGAAGTATTTCATTGTCATACTCAATTTTTTCTTCTTTTTTACAGGGCTTGATTCTTAGTAATGCCTTGAGGGCACAAAAGAATACTGAAGACGAGAGCTGTACCATAGCACTCAACAACCTTCGGACCGAGGTGATTGAGCTAAGAAATGAAGGTCTAGAGAAAGAAACGATTTTGATTTCATTGGTAGAAAAAAATAAAAGAAGACGAGACTAAATACAACGCTCAAGCCGAAGCTCAAAAGGCTGAGGTTGAAGACCTTCGGAGACAACTGGTCGAAGCTAGTGAGAAGTGCGCTCTCGCAGAGCATAAGCAAGAGATCAGTGAATACTAGAGAAAAAAGCTAGAGAAAAATGTTGAAGAGCTTCGCGAGTCCAAGGAAAGGTATTTTGAAAAATCCTTGGATTGTGAAGAAAATAAAAACTAGCTTCTCCAAAGTGGGCACCTATTCTTCTGAAGAGAACTTCGTACGAGGCGACCCCGAAGGCGTTGTTGAATGGATAAGTGGAGAAGCTAAAGCCTTCGAGGAAATTTTGAGTGATCGCCGGGATGTTTGCGCGTTTTCTGGTGCGTGGGGAATCTCAGCTATTCTGGAGAAGGCCGGATGTGATCACGTTAAGGCCATAGCCCAAGCCGAAGCTGCCTTCTCCATAGATGATACGAAGGATCCTTCAGCCAAAGCAACTTTAATGGGCGGGAAATTTTATAACGATGTCTGGGTGAACGGTGGCCGAGAGCTGGCCCATGAGATTATAAAAAAAAATTAAAAAGACACCCACGACACCCGAGCAGACGCAAAGCGAGCTGAAGAAGCTATAGAACGCGAAAGGCGAATAGGTATTATTTCTTGATTATATAGCTTCGGTACTTGCTTTTTGGCTTCGAACTAATCTTGTTTACCTACTTCAGCTGAACTATCCCCGCCTCCTAAGCCGTACGATCCCCTAGTTGATCCAGAGATGAAGGAATCATTGGATATCATAAGCATGGCTGAATCCATTATCGATGAGGTCGTCAACAAATTACTGAACGAAGTTGCAGAGAAAATCCTTAAAGAGGAATAAGTTTTATTGTAATAATCATTTTGAAAAGCTTGATGTTTATAACAAATGAAGGAAGATTAGGCTTCTATTGTAACAAAACTATGTAATATTTGAAGTATGTAATGTTGAATTGAATATGTAAATTATTGCAGTTTATTTCTTTGCGATGCATGAAATTTGCACACATACCGTTTTTGAGCCTTTGGCGAAAAAAACACCTTCCCTTCTTTTCATGCTTCGTAAAGAAAGAGATCCCTTCTTGTGACAAGGCTGATAAAACTGTATTTCCCGAAGCTTATTTCGTGCCTTAGCACATTTTCATTTTGACGAAGCATTTGCTGAAGATTGGCTTTGTATTCGATTCTTGTGTCGTTGATGCAATATGATGTATGATGTAATGTTATGTGAAATGATGTGATGACATGATGCAAAATGGTGAGGATGCTGAAGACACACACCCACATGCCCACACTGGAACACACAAGATCTGTATCCCCTTAGGAACGACTTTTGAGCTTCTTCACCTTCTATTTCGGTGATATAAGTTCTGCATCCCCTTAGGAACGACTTTGAACTTCTTCGCCTTCTATTTCGGCGGTATAAGTTCTGCATCCCCTTAGGAATGACTTTTGAACTTCTTCGCCTTATATTTCGGCGGTATTTGGCTCTGCATTCCCTTTGGAACGACTTTTGAGCAGAAAACTTACACTGCGCTCCCTTAGGAACGAATTTTTGTAGCTTCGTCAATTTTGGCTCTGCATTCCCTTAGGAACGACTTTTGAGCAAAAAACTTATGCTGTACTCCCTTAGGAACGAATTTTTGTAGCTTCGTTTATGTTAGCTCTGCATTCCCTTAGGAATGACTTTTGAGCTTCGTAAATCTGTGAAGAAGATATATTTCATTCTGGTAGAAGCAAAATCATTACAAGAAATTAAAACTAAGTTTTCATTGCTTGTTCCTTATTCACAATGCGAAATGGCATAGAAGATAAAAGTATTTCAGAAGTAGGATATTGCTCAGTATATGTGCTTTGATTCTGGTACAGTGCTGTTGACTGTACGAGCTTCGGACTCCTCCCTGAAGTCACGTTGTTGTTGGGAGTGCTGGCGCCCTTCTGGCTGCTGGCTTCGGGTATAGGTGGGTTGCAATGGTGGTGGCGGTGGGAGCTGGGGCCTGGAAGCTTGTGAGTGGCTTGCCGAAGCAACAGAAGTTGCAGGTTGGTTGCCCACATATTCTGGTATGTAGAGAGAGTGGCACAAAGCAGTATGTAGGACCTGCTTCGACTGATTCTGCTGGGCTTCTGCTTCGGCGATCTCTTTTTTGCTTTTGAATGGTAATATGGCATGTTCTTGTCGTGTGGCCCTTATCTTCACCACAGAACAAGCAATAGATTTTTCTGGGCTGACCCTATATCTGCCTCCGAAGCCCCTGCCACCTCTGCCCCTTGGAGCTGGTGGCCTGAAGGAGCTTTGCTGCTGTCCCGAAGACTGTGAGCTGTGCTATGGCCTCTGAAACTGGCTTCCTTTATCATCATTCTGACTGGAGCTATGGATTGATATGACATCCCCAGGGTGGATTCTTCCTCCGAAGCCCCTAGTCATCTCAGAAAATCTATAAGCTTCCTCCCTTCTTTGTCGGAAGTCATTATCAGCCCGGATATACTCATCCATTTTCTGAAGCAGTTTCTCCAGAGTCTGGGGGGTTTCCTGGCGAAGTATTGGGCCATAGGCCCTGGCCAAAGACCCTTAATCATGGTCTCAATGACGATTTCATTGGACACTATGGGCGCTTGTGCTCTAAGACGCAAGAACCTTCAGATATACGCCTGAAGGTATTCCTCATGGTCTTGTGTGCACTGGAACAAGGCCTGAGCTATGACTGGCTTCGTCTGAAAGCCTTGAAAACCGGTAACCAGCATGTCCTTGAGCTTCTGCCATGACGTGATTGTCCCTAGCCGGAGAGAAGAGTACCATGTCTGAGCCACACTTCGGACTGCCATGACGAAGGACTTTGCCATGATAGCTGCGTTGCCTCCATATGAGGATATTGTTGCCTCATAGCTCATCAAGAATTGCTTTGGGTCCGAGTGCCCATCGTACATGGGTAACTGAGGTGGCTTGTAGGATTGTGGCCATGGAATAGCATGCAATTCTGCTGCCAAGGGAGAAGCATCATCAAAAAGTAAAGCTACCATGATAAAAATCATCGTACCATTCATCTTCGTTGAATGAGCCTTCTTGGCGAAGCTCCCTATGTTGAGGCCTTTGGTCATGATCATCTTGAGTAAGATGACACACTTCCTCAGCAGCTTCGTCTATCTTCTTCTGAAGGTCGGCCAGCCGGGTCATCTTCTCCTTTTTCCTTTGCACCTGCTGGTGAATGACTTCTAGGTTCCTGATCTCCTAGTCCAACTCCTCCTCCTGAAGTGTTGGACTGGTGGCCTTTCTCTTTTGGATTCTGGCCTCTCAGAGAGAGAGTCTCCTGGTTTGTGTCCAGTGGCTGTAGTGCAGCCCCTGGCGCTGTTGTCTTCTTCGGCGGCATGACGAAGGTTGATGCTTTGCCGAAGATTGTGGAAGTGAGTACACCGGAGGTGGGCGCCAATGTTGGGGACTTGTTCTCAGATGCTATGAGTTAAGAACAAGGCAACACAAAATGTTAATGGTTAAAGCCCTTCGTGCTTCGAAGCATTATCTCCCTTAGGATATAATGATCTTCAGACGAAGGTCATGAAGGACGTACCTTCATCATCGCGGTATATATTAATGAAAGAAGAAGCATATGAAACATGAGAGATAACATGAATAATCATATGACATCCTTAATATATCTTTTTTATATCATTATAAATGAACATGAACAATATTGAATTACATTTGTACCTTCGGCTTGACAGAAGGCAAAAGTCCAAGCATGACGCACGAGTGGATACAAGTCAGCGTGAACAGTACATGGGTACTGTTCATCTATTTATAGGCACAGGGCGCAGCCTGTGTAAAACTACGTTCATGCCCTTTATGTTTACTATTGACTTAGGGACAATCCAACGAGGACTAGATAGCCTTTTCCCCTTTAAGTCGGTTCCTTTTTCTGCCGCTGAGCCGAAGCTCCCTTGCACGTAGCTTCGGAGCTGGTTCAACCTTCGTCTCAACCATGCTTTTCATATTGTGTACAGCTTTATTCTGAGTCCGAAGGTTCCTGTACATGTATTACACTTGGGAAACATTGTTAATCATGTTTTTGAGGACCTTCGGAAGACGAAGGCCCCCAACAAGTATAAGTATAAATCATAAACTGGTTCTAACGAGGTTAGCTGCATGGCTATTGGAGAGATCCTTATTTATGGAGGACATAAAGTATTCAAATAAAATCAACTGCATGTAGTGGAAACAAAAATATCATCCAAAATTTACGCACATGCAATGGAAACTCCCACGATTTTTCATAATTATCGGATCGCGTGCATGCGCCTATGCGGGTTTTATGCTATCTCTATGAACTGTTTACGATATCTCTGTGAACTATTTACGCCATTTGTGCAAAAAAAAACGGAACCACAATTGTTGGGGGCCTTCCTTTTCCGAAGGTCCTCAAAAACATAATTAACCATTTGTTTTCAGCATAAGCTATTATAAGGAGCTTCGTCTTCAGAATGCAAGTCTTTTCCTCATGATGAAGGCATACGAGATAAAGATATGATCTAAGGATGATGAGAATAAACGCCGAAGCTACCGTCGAATTGACAGCTTCGACTTGTAATGGAGATGAAGTGTGATGATGATGCTGACCGAAGGGACAAAAGACTACTTAGTCCTTAATGACTTATATTACAATCATAGGTGAATGTCGGGAGCATAAATGTACTTTTACCCGGGCTGCGTCCCATGCCTATAAATAGACGAAAAGTAGCACCATACTGTTCACGTGGATTTGTAATTGCCCTCGCATCAACACCTTCGAGCAAGCCGAAGGTATCATTGTAATATAGATCTTGTTAACACTCATACATGTTCTGTGGAATATAAATACGAATGGATTGAAGGGATACACTTGCTGTTTTCGTCTCTTTGCATTCTTGTTTAACTATAAGATGATGAAGGCATGTCCTTTATGACCTTCGTCTCATGATCATTATGTCCACGAGGAGATAATGCTTCAGAAGAAGAAGGTCTCTAATACTTAACAATCGTGTTTCCTTGTTCTTGATTCACAGCATTTGAGAACAAGTGGACAACATTGGCACCCACCTCCGGTGAACTCGCTTCCACAACCTTCGGTAAACATTCGTCTTCGTCATGTCGCCGAAGAAGACAACATCGATAGGGGTTGCTTTGCAGCCACTGGACACCAATCAGGAGACATTCTCACTTAGAGAAGCTAGGAGCCAGAAGAGAAAGGCTACCAACTCAACACCTCAGGAGGAAGAGTTGGACTAGGAGATCAGAGACTTAGAAGCTATACATCACCAGGTGTAGAGGAAAAGGGAAAAGATGCTTCGGTTAGCCGAATTTCAAAGGAAGATCGACGAAGCAGCTGAAGAAATGCGCCACATTGCATAGGACAATCAAGGACGAGGGCCTCAACACAGAGAGCTTCATTAAGAAACTCCAATCAATGATGATGGATGGTATGATGATCTGTTGTCACACCCGGACTTAAGGGATAAGGCCGGGTGCGTCTCATATGTGCGCCAAAGAAGAACATCCTATATAATGACAAAGTGTATAGAGATAAATGTCACAATATCATAAATGTCATTATTACATAGCGGAAGTCTTACAAAAATAAATGATAATAATAAAGCGAACTAAGTATTATTCTTTGGCGCCACAAAGCTCACTAGGAGATGCCACCTAGATCAACTCGTACTCCTCATTGTACGGCTCCTCTTGGACCATTTGTTCTTCTCCTGTGGGGGGGTTACATATCGCAAGGGTGAGCTCACAAAAGATCATAGCTCAACAAGTTGTGGAGAATAATGTGCATGAACTCACCAAAGGTGGGAATTCGTGTGAAGTGTAAGGCTGATCAACAAGTAAGGGTTAAAGCTGAGCATTGCTTTTAACACGTTGGTCACGTTTTATTAGCAGTTACTAAATGTAAATAGATTCCAAATCAGAGTAATAGTAGATCAAAATTTATTATAAATCCCAATGCGATGCAAATGACAAATTGAATTTAATTCCATAAATTAATCATGCAAGAGTCTTGAGCTGCTCATGACCGCGACACGGCTAGTATACCAGTTTTACACTCTACAGAGGTTGTACCCTGTACCCACAAGTCGTGTATCCCGTCTAGCCAGGTTTAGCTAGACCCTTAGACACTGCCGAGGTGAATGTCTAGGGATCCACTACGAGGCCTTTACAAAGTTCCACTAGCTTCAGAAAACCCGTTACAGTTTCTAGGAAGAGCAATGCAGGAATCCCCCGTCTGACCCCCATCGCAGCAAAATCAACCCGAGAACCTCCCTACATGCCTACTACCTTACTGCCATTTCCCCTTTTGGGTAAGGTAGTCCTCCACTAGCTTTCCTAGTTAGTCAGCCAAGGGTATCCCATTCCACCCTTGTGGTGGCACGTGTTTCTCAAGTTAAGCTCGATGTTCCAATTAACATAGTTATCTTATCATGAACAGAAATAGAACAGTAATAAAGAATGATCATGTGTAATAGTTATCTCAACACCCAAAACCATATATAGCAATAGCAAAGACTACCCAAAAGTTCAGGGGTAAACAAGGTGAAAAGATAACCAGACTAGGTGGCCTATTGGGTCCCATCAAAATTAAGCCTATGCATGATAAAATGATTATAAAGAACATTATTGGGTAAATAAAAGTGGTCAAGGGCACAACTTTCCTTCAATGAGTTCCTGCTCAGCAACTTCTACCTTCTGAACACCTGGATCCTCGATCATTGGCTCATCTACTCGCCACAATACAAACAAACATGGTACAAGGGAGAAATTAATATCACACCAAACATGAATACATAATACATTATAATAATCTACACATCGTAATGAGATCGTAGGAACAAGAATCACTAAATTCAGAGTTACGTATTTTAAGTTATGATTTTCCGAAGTATTTATGTGTTTGGTACAAAATTATCAAAGTGATTAATTTTAATATGGGTTTCATGCTAGAACAGTGTTACTAACTGATAAACAATATTAATATAAAATTATAGGAACTAGAATGGATTTGAAAGGAGCTAAAATGAATTTTCTAGGAGTTAAACAAGTTTCTGCAATTAATTTTGTACAAAAAATATTTTCTAAATAAATTTCTTTGTTTTATTAAATGTATGGAGTGCGCACAACATTACCGAGAATTAACTATAGGGGGTGCACTATAAAATCCTGGACCTCTCCGTAACGATCTTAATACGGTCCTAGACCGCGGGTTTATTTCTATATAGTTCAGGGGCTCATGCGCAAAAGTGCACGGCTGAAATGGTATCAACGGATCTCGACCGTCCGATCAGGAATCAAGGGCTTAGATTAGAATCTGGCCACCACAATCCGGTACGCAACCAGTGTCGTTCGATCTTTACATGACGCTCAAGATTCAATTATCCCAAGATCAACCCTCACCCGATCGATTCAATCGGACGGAGCACGTTACTCTAGCCAAAACGGTATCAACCAACAAATCGAGACCATAGATCATGCGATCTACGGATCCAACCTCACCTACCCGTATCTAATCTAAGCCACACGTCGCCAGATCTACGGCGCTGGCATTTCTCCCTCACCCGGCTCTCTTGCGCGCGGCGGCGAGCTGCCGCTGAACTACCCAACTGGTTGCCCCGAGGTACGCCCAACTTCAAATCCGGTGAAAAAGGAAGCGCGAGGGGAGGCGAAACTATCCAGGGGCTTACCGACGACCGAGGAGATGGTGGGCAAGCAGGCCACGGCCCACAGTGGCCGGACACGGAGATCCCACGACGGCGGCGAGTTCCCGGCCAGTCGCGCACCCACCAGACGCGACAACACCGCGCGCAAGACCCTTCAACGCAACCAAAGCTCCTGAATTCACCACCAAGACTTGAGCCGCAACGATATCTCCACCTGGCTACTCTCTATCCGGACTTGCCGTCAATGGCTATTTCTGGTGGTGGCGCTTTCCTTTTTCTTGTGGCGGCGGAAGGAGCAGAGGGCAAAGGAGAAAGCAAGAGGGTCCTTGGTCCGCTTTTGAAGCCGAGGTGAGGTGCAGTCGTGGTTAGCGGAAGTGTCACGTGCTCAACCACCCGCCCGAGATGCGCGGCGAGGAAGAGAAATAGGAAAAACATGGGTCCCATGCGGCAGCGAGATACAGAGGGAGAAGTGAAAGGGAAATAGGGTTAACCTTTTCCTACGATTAATTTTGGTGGTTGAATGTACAACACAAACATATGGACTAACTAGTTTGCTCTAGAATTTATGTATTACAGGTGCATAAGGTTCAACACAAACCAATAAAAAGAATCAAGTTAGGGACACAAATTCAATGAAGCAAAAGGACTTGAGTGTGCTGAAGAATGGCGCACCGGACTGTCCGGTGTGCCACCAGACAATGTCTGGTGCACTAGGGCCATACAAGTTTCAACCAACCACTCTCGGGAATTTAACAGCGCCCTCCGCTATAATTCACCGGACTGTCTGGTGTGCCACCAGATTGTCCGGTGTGCCAGCGGAGCAATGACTAACTCGTGCAACGGTCGACTCTGACAGAAGCTACAATGAGCAACAGTGCCACGCAGAAGTCAGAGCAGTGAAGTTAGAGGGGCACCGGACTGTCCGGTGCCGCAAGAGGACAAAGCCCTAACGGTCGACTCGGCTCCAAACCCTAACAGTTGGGTGACATGGCGGCGCACCCGACACTGAACAGTGTCTGTCCGGTGGCGCACCGGACTGTCCGGTGCGCCCATCACTAGCAGCATCCCCAACAGATATCTTGGTGGTTGGGGGCTATAAATACCCCCGCGACCACCACAACCTCAAGCATCCAAGATTTTTGAAGATCACATTCAATACAAGAGCTCTAGCATTCACTCCTAGACACAATTCAAAAGATCAAAGCCTCTCCATGTCCCAAATTCATCTCAAACACTTAGTGACTTGTGAGAGAGAGATTTCATGTTCTTTTGAGCTCTTGCTTCTTGGATTGCCTTTCTTCTTTTCTCATTCTTACTCTCAAGTGCTTTGTAAGCGAGGCAAGAGACACCAAGTGTGTGGTGGTCCTTGCGGGGTCTTTGTGACCCGTGAGATTAAGGAAGAAGGCTCACTCGGTCTAATTGACCGTTTGAGAGAGGGAAATGGTTGAAATAGACACGGTCTTTGTGACCTCCTCAACGGGGGCTAGGTTCTTTGAAACCGAACCTCGGTAAAACAAAACACCGTATTCATTCGCTTGATTCTCATTTGATTTGTTTTCCTCTCTCCCGGACTTGATTTTAGTTCTAACGCTAACCCTGGCTTGTAGTGTGTGTTTAAAGTTGTAAATTTCAGATTACGCCTATTCACCCCCCTCTAGGCGACTTTCAATTGGTATCAGAGCCAGTGCTTCATTAAGAGTCTAACAAACTCGAAGTGATGTCTAGAGATCACGCCAAGAGGGAGATCGTGACCGGCGACAAGCCCGCAAGCTCGGGGAGAACCATTTCAAGGGAGTCCGGCAACAAGCATAAGGAGTAATCCTCTTCCTCCATCAAGTCGCATTGGAGAGCTGACAAGAAGAAGAAGATGAAGAAGGTGGTCTACTACGAGACCAACTCTTCGTCACCCTCCACATCAAGCTCCGACTCGTCTGTCGCTTCTAAGCGCCATGAGCGCAAGAAGTATAATAAGATGCCTCTTCACTATTCCCATATCTCAAAGCATGCTCCATTACTTTCCATACCACTAGGCAAACCACCATATTTTGATGGTGAATATTATTGTATGTGGAGCAATAAAATGAGGCACCATCTAACCTCACTCCACAAAAGTATTTGGGATATTGTTGAGTATGGAGCGCAGGTATCTAAGGTGGGGGACAAAGACTACGACTCGGACGAGGTCGCCCAAATTAGGCACTTTAACTCCCAAGCCACGTCTATACTCCTTGCCTCCTTGTGTCGAGAGGAGTATAACAAGGTGCAAGGATTAAAGAGCGCCAAAGAAATTTGGGACGTTCTCAAGACCGCGCACGAAGGGGACGAGGTGACCAAGATCACCAAGCGGGAGACGATCGAGGGGAGCTCGGTCGATTCATCCTCAACAAAGGAGAAGAGCTGCAAGCAATGTATAACCGGCTAAAGACAATGGTGAACCAAGTGCGCAACCTTGGGAGCACCAAGTGGGATGACCATGAAATGGTCAAGGTTATTCTTAGATCCCTTGTTTTTCGCAATCCTACTCAAGTGCAATTAATTCGTGGGGATCCTAGATATAAACTAATGTCTCCCGAGGAAGTGATAGGCAAGTTTTTGAGCTTTGAACTAATGATCAAAGACTCCAAACATATTGTCAACTTGGAGCAAGGCGCCACCTCCACACCCAAGGTGCAACCCGTCGCATTCAAAGCGACAGAAGAGAAGAAAAAGGAGTCTACATCAAGTAGGCTTCCCATCGACGCCTCCAAGCTCGACAACGAGGAAATGGAGCTCATCATCAAGAGCTTCCGTCAAATCCTCAAGCAAAGGAGAGGGAAGGACTACAAGTCCCGCTCCAAGAAGATGTGCTACCGGTGTGGTAAGTCCGGTCATTTCATAGCAAAATGTCCAATTTATAGTGGAAGTGACAGGGACGATGACAAGAAGGGGAAGAAGAAAGAAAAGAAGAGGCACTACAAGAAGAAGGGCGGCAATGCCCACATATGTCAGGAATGGGAATCCGACGAGAGCTCCACCGACTCCTCCTCCGACGAGGACGCCGCCAACATCACCGTCAACAAAGGCCTCCTCTTCCCCAACGTCGGCCACAAGTGTCTTATGGCTAAGGATGGCAAAAAGAAGAAGGTACACTCTAGAGCCACCCCCAAATATACAACATCTAGTGATAGTGAAGATAATTTAATGTCTCTCTTTGCCAACCTTAGCATGGACCAAAAGAAGAAATTGAATGAATTAATAGAGGCGATTAATGAAAAGGATGAACTCTTGGATAGCCAAGATGACTTCCTCATTAAAGAAAATAAAAAATTGTTAAGTTGAAAAATGCTTATGCTGAGGAAGTAGAAAAATGTGAAAACCTATCTGTCGGCGTTTCGAGACCGGGGGGTCCCTGTGCCGACGAGTGAATGTCGCCGCGTGCCCCAGCCCAGATGGGTCGAGCGCGAGGGCGAGCGCGAAGGGGGGAGAGCGAGGCGGCTGGAGACCGGCGTGAGAGAGGTGGGAATCCCGCGGCCTTCGTGTTCGTCCCGCGCCCAGGTCGGGTGCGCTTGCAGTAGGGGGTTACAAGCGTCCACGCGGGAGAGGGAGCGAGCGGCCCCAAGCGAGCGCCTGTCTCGTCCTCGTCCCCGCGCGGCCAACCTCCTCTAAGAGGGCCCTGGCCCTTCCTTTTATAGGCGTAAGGAGGGGATCCAGGTGTACAATGGGGGGTGTAGCAGAGTGCTACATGTCTAGCGGAGGAGAGCTAGCGCCCTAAGTACATGCCGTTGTGGCAGCCGGAGAGATTTTGGCACCCAACTGGTGTGATGTCGTGGCCGTCGGAGGAGCGATGGAGCCTGGCGGAGGGACAGCTGTCGGAGCGGTTGAGTCCTTGCTGACGTCCTCCTGCTTCCGTAAGGGGGCCGAGAGCCGCCGTCGTCACAGAGTATGGGGGGCGCAATCATTGCCTATCTGGCGGAGCGAGCCAGATGGGACGCCGGTCTTGTTTCCTGCGGCCCGAGTCAGCTCGGGGTAGGGCGATGATGGCGCCTCCTGTCGACGTGGCTGGCCTGCGCCCTAGGTTGGGCGATGTGGAAGCTCCTTCGAAGCCGAGGTCGAGTCTGTCTTCCGTGGCCGAGGTCGAGTCCGAGCCCCTGGGTCGGGCGAGGCGGAGGCCGTCGGCTGAGGCTAGGGCGGAGTCCGAACCCTGGGGTCGGGCGAAGCGGAGTTTGTCGTCTTCTGGGGCTGAGCCCGAGTCCGAGCCCTGGGTCGGGCAGAGTTCGCCGTCTTCCGGGACTTAGCCCGAGTCCGAGCCCTGGGTCGGGCGGAGCGGAGTTCGTTGTCTTCCGGGACTTAGCCCGAGTCCGAGCCCTGGGTCGGGCGGAGCGGAGTTCACCGTCTTCCGGGACTTAGCCCGAGTCCGAGCCCTGGGTCGGGTGGAGCGGAGTTCGCCGTCTTCCAGGACTTAGCCCGAGTCCGAGCCCTGGGTCGGGCGGAGCGGAGTTCGCCGTCTTCCGGGACTTAGCCCGAGTCCGAGCCCTGGGTCGGGCGAAGCAGAGCTTCCTATGGTGCCTTCGGCCGGGCCTGACTGCCTGTCAGTCTCACTCTGTCAAGTGGCACCGTAGTCGGAGTGGCGCAGGCGGTGCTGTCCTTCTGTCAGGCCGGTCAGTGGAGCGGCGAAGTGACGGCGGTCACTTCGGCTCTGCCGGCTGGGGGGCGCGCGTCAGGATAAAGGTGTCAGGCCACCTTTGCATTAAATGCTCCTGCGATTTGGTCGGTTGGTGCGGCGATTTGGTCAGGGTTGCTTCTTAGCGAAGGCAGGGCCTCGGGCGAGCCGGAAATGTATTCGCCGTTGGAGGGGGCCTCGGGCGAGACAGAAATCCTCCGGGGTCGGCTGCCCTTGTCCGAGGCTAGGCTCGGGCGAGGCGTGATCGGGTCGCTCGAATGGACTGATCCCTGACTTAGTCGAACCCATCAGGCCTTTGCAGCTTTATGCTGATGGGGGTTACCAGCTGAGAATTAGGAGCCTTGAGGGTACCCCTAATTATGGTCCCCGATAGTAGCCCCCGAGCCTCGAAGGGAGTGTTAGCACTCGCTTGGAGGCTTTCGTCGCACTTTTTTGCAAGGGGACCAGCCTTTCTCGATTGCATTTTATTCCGGTGGGTGCGCGCGAGCGCACCCGCCGGGTGTAGCCCCCGAGGCCTCGGAGGAGTGGTTTTACTCCTTCGAGGTCTTAATGCCCTGCGTAATGCTTCGGCTGGTCTGGTTGTTCCCTCATGCGAGCTGGCCGTAGCCCGGGTGTACGGTCGGGTCCCAAATTCTCGGGCTGGTATGTTGACGCTGTCAACGGTTCGGCCAGAGCCGGGTTTGCGAGAGCAGCCCCCGAGCCTCTGCACATGGCGAGAGGGCGATCAGGGACAGACTCGGCTTTTTTCATACGCCCCTGCGTCGCCTTTCCGCAAGGAGGAGGGGGGGAAAGCGCCATGTTGCCCTCGATGGGCGCCGAACATGGTGTCTCCGGTGAGCTGCAAGCGGGTAATCCGAGTGGACGTCCGTGCCCCGTTCGTTAGGGGTCGGCTAGGGGCCCAGAGGCACGCCCAAAAGTACCTGCGGGTGATCTGCCGGACCCGGTCCCCTGGCGACGGGGTCCGAGGGCTCGATGCCTCCCTCTGATGGGATTCCGTTACAAGATCGCTCCCGTTGGTCTCGGAAATGTCCTAGGGTACCTCGGGAGCGCAGCCCGAGCCTTGGTTATGTATCGAACGTACCCATGGTCATCCCTCGCTCGGCGTCTGAGGCGGCTGTGAACCCTTCGGGGGCCAGCCTTCGAACCCCTGATCAGTAATGGGCGCGGAGCCCGAGTAGCCTGAGGCGGCCGTGGAACCCTTCCGAGGGGCCGACCTTCGAACCTCTGACCAGTATTGGGTGTAGGGCCCACGCGATCTGAGGCGGCTGTCGAACCCTTCCGGGGGGCCAGCCTTCGAACCTCTGATCAGTAGGGTGGCTCGGAGCCTGGTTCCTTCACAGGGAAGGATCCTTTTCGGGGTATCCCCCTTTCCCGGTCCCTGTTGCAAGAGAGAGAAAGAGGAAAAAAGGAAAAGGATACGAAATCAAACGACGCGGCGTACCTTTTTTGGCGCGGTTATTACGACGAAGGCAAAGCGTTGCCTGCTTCTCCTGCCAGAGGCGCCGCCTGTCCCGCCACAGAGTTAATGCGACGGGGCGAGTGGTTGGCGGGGCGGCCGTTGCGCGTGCGCGAGCCGTTCGAGGAACGGAACACGGGCGTGTTGTCTTTACGCCGTGAGAGAGGGTTCTCTCGCTGCCCCCGGATGGGACGTGAGCTTGGCTGACGACGTGACCGCTGCTCCCGCCCGCCTGCCACCGCCATTACTGCCGGCCCATTTTTGGCCGCACTGACCGCCGCGCCAGGCTGGCGCTGCTGGGTCGTGCACTGGGTCGCCTCGAGTCGCGATATTGGTTCCGCAATCGAGGAGGCGCGGTGGTGGCGCAAGTGGCGGTGCGGTTGCATGCACGAAGCGTTCGGCGCGCCGGTTGCATGACACGTGGGCCTGGGCCTCCATGCTGGGCATGTTGGGAGTCGGAGAAGTGCGCCCACTTGGCACGGTTGCATGCCGCCTGCATGGCCGCCCGCCCCTTTCGCCCGTTGGTCTGGGCAAAAGTGGAGGGTCACTTGTAACCACTGGGCGGTTGTGCACACCGCACACGGCGGTTTGGCTTCTTCTGCTCTGAGCCGGCTCGCATGACACGTGGGACCCAGCCCCCGCGCCGCAGGGGAGGGCCTTGGAGCGTGTTGGAGAAGACTCAGCCCGTGACGGCTGGGGACGCAAGTAGGGATAGTCGCCTTTAAAAGGAGGGCGACCCCCTTGGAAGGCGACCATGTCTTCGCGCTCCCTTATGCATCGTGTCTTTCCACCTTCCAAGCCCCCGGATGGGGGATACCCGCCGTCTTTCCGCCTCATCGCTGGAGGAGCGCAACTCCGTGGGAGTTGGTACCTTTCAGCCATCGTTCGACTTCAAGGATTTTCATCAGCTAGCCCGGCTGTACCCCCCCGCCGGCAGTCACCCAAGACGGCGACTACCAGCCCCTGGGTGGGGAGAAGCAAGCCGGGCTGCGATCTTGGTCCCACCCTCAGCTTCAAGGATGTTCATCATCCTCGCTGGGGTGGAGGCCGGGCTGAGCCGGAGCTCTACCTCCCGCGCGGGTTCGTGGGTCACCCTCTCCTGCGGTGTTCGAGGGAGAGGGCGCTCGCTGGCCCTGCGGGCGGGCCGGACTTCGACAACGTGGGGCTAGTCAACGGCGGGCGTCGTCAGCCCCAGCGTGTCGAGCTCGTCGACTTGGCTCCCGGCGGCCCCTTCTGCCGGAAGGCGGCTGCCGCGCCGTGTGCACGGTGAGGACCGCCCAAGATGTCGCGCACTGCTAGGGCGGCGTTCGTGTTCTGGGGCGGTCCTGCCTTTGCACTAGTATGGCGCCTCCGCGCGGAGGTCGGTGCCCCACTCGTCCGGGAGGATCTGAGTGGGGATCTGCCGGGGGGCTGACGGCTCCTATCGTCGGTGCCAAGGTGGAGGCGGCTCGAGAAGTCCCCGTCGCCGACGGGACCACCGCCACCATCCGCGCTTCGGGCCTCCGGCTCTTTGTACTTGTCCTCGCCCCTCGAGCGCCGACGTGGGCGAGGGCAAGATTGCAGCAGCACCCACCCTGAGGCCTGCGCTGCTGCAGTTCGGCCACCCGGAGCGGGGGTCGTTGTTGTTGCCGTTAGAGCGGGCGGCGGCGAGCCGCCCGTCAGTCTTCTGTTGCTCCGCAGGCCCTCCCCCATCGAGTGGGGTTGTTCGTACCTGCGGAGGGGGAACCGGAGTTCCGTTTGTAATGGCACTTTGAATGCCAGTGTTTTTGTTCATTTTGGCTATCGAGGCCTGAACATGTATGTAATTTTGGCACGGAGCCGTGTTTTTTTTTCATTTTCGAGCACCAAGACTCGCCTGTTGGTTGTCTGAACCGCTTCACCAAGTGTGAGTCGCCCCGTGTCAAGGTGACGAGTGAGGTATCCGTATCCCGGAGGTGTAGGAGTCCCTCGGCTCGGTCGACCTTGTTGTCTGAGGCTTCTCTAGCTTAGTTAAAGGGACCCCTTGGCCGCTCTTCGATGAGCCGAGGCCAGGGGCAGCGATATCAGCATGAACAGGGGCAGAGTTGGCTCGAAAAGGAAACCTGGTTGGCCGGAGCCCAGCCGAGTCGTCCGTTAGCGGGACTGACGCTGGAGTTGACCAGCCGAGGCCTCGGGTCGGGCTGGCGCCCTTGGAGGACGGCTGGTCGAGGCCCCGGGGCGACCGGCCGAGCCGCCTGCTCGGGCCGGATTCCCAGAGAAGACCCTGGCAGCGATTGCCCGGGCGTGGTGATGACGTCGTCCTTTAGAGCGGAGATCCTTGGACCGCTTCGCCGTCCGAGGCTAGGTCGGACCTCGCCGAAGGTGTCGTCGATGCCGAGGGTGCTGCTGCCCCCTTCCAGCGTCAAGACCCGAGCCTGCAGGATCGGATTGTCTTGTAGCGTGTGTCTCCTGCGGCCGCCGAGGCCAGAACACACCCTCGCTGTGTTGTAAAGCTGCGTCTCCTTTCCTCTTGTTTCGAGTATCTGGACTTTTTTGTCGGTAACTGGGATGTTTGTGCGAGCGAGAGTTGCTTCTCGCGGAAGGTGATGAGTGAGGTATCCGTATCCCGGAGGCGTAGGAGTCCCTCGGCTCGGTCGGCCTTGCCGCTTACGCGCACCTTTACCCGTCCATGAGGCTCTGTCACCGACTCAGTCGAGAAAGCTCGGAGGATCGCTTCGGCAAAAGAACTTCCGAACGTGAAGACTTGTTCGGTCCGCGGAATCACTTATCCGAACGTGAGTTACTTATCGCAGAAGGTGATGAGTGAGGTATCCGTATCCCGGAGACGTAGGAGTCCCTCGGCTCGGTCAGCCTTGGCTGCTTACGTGTACTCTGTCGTTTTCAGGATCCACTTTTCGAAGTAGTCAAAAGTCACGAAAGATATTCTGGCAGAAAAGATCTTTTTTCGAGGAAAATTTCAACGCAAAGGGGGTTCCCCCCCTTTTAGCCCCCGAGGGAGGGTCGGGCTTTGCCGAGGCGAGGCCGACCCTTCCTTGATGACTAAACTTTGCGTGGGTGCGAGGTATATGAACAACTTGAAAACATCTTAAGGGTAGAAGCGACGTAGCTGTTGGATGTTCCAAGCGTTGCCGTAGTCCTCGCCTTGACTGTTGGCCAGCTTGTACGTTCCGGGTTTCAGAACCTTGGCGATGACGAACGGTCCCTCCCAGGGGGGCGTGAGCTTGTGGCCTCCCTCGGGCGTCTTGTCGCAGCCGAAGCACCAGGTCGCCCACCTGGAGGTCTCGGGACTGGACCCCTCGGGCGTGGTAGCGTCACAGGGACTGCTGGTACCTCGCCGAGTGTAGCAAGGCCTTGTCCCGAGCCTCCTCCAGCAGGTCCAGCGAGTCTTCTCGGCTAGCTTGGTTGCTTTGATCGCTGTAGGCCCTCGTCCTCGGGGAGCCGTATTCCAGGTCTGTGGGCAAGACGGCCTCGGCCCCGTAGACTAGGAAGAACGGCGTGAAACCCGTGGCTCGGCTCGGCGTTGTCCTCAGGCTCCAGACCACCGAGGGGAGTTCCTTCATCCATCGCTTGCCGAACTTGTTGAGGTCGTTGTAGATCCGAGGCTTGAGCCCTTGTAGAATCATGCCGTTGGCACACTCTACTTGCCCATTTGACATGGGATGAGCCACGGCGGCCCAGTCCACCCGGATGTGGTGATCCTCGCAGAAGTCCAAGAACTTTCTGCCGGTGAACTGGGTGCCGTTGTCGGCGATGATGGAGTTTGGGACCCCGAAGCGATGGATGATGTTGGTGAAGAACGCCACCGCCTACTCGAACCTGATGCTGTTCAGAGGTCGGACCTCGATCCACTTGGAGAATTTGTCAATGGCGACCAGTAGGTGCGTGTAGCCCCCGGGCGCCTTCTGCAAGGGGCCGACGAGGTCCAGACCCCACACAGCAAAGGGCCAGGTGATGGGTATCGTCTGCAGAGCCTGAGCGGGCAGGTGGGTCTGCTTCGCATAAAATTGACACCCTTCGCAGGTGCGGACAATTCTAGTGGCGTCGGCCACCACCGTCGGCCAGTAGAAGCCTTGTCGGAAAGCATTCCCGACAAGGGCTCGAGGCGCTGCGTGATGGCCGCAAGCCCCCGAGTGTATCTCTCGCAGGAGTTCCTGACCTTCGGTGACGGAGATGCATCGCTGGAGGATGCCTGAGGAGCTGCGGTGGTAGAGCTCCTTCTCATCGCCCAGCAGGACGAACGACTTGGCGCGCCGCGCCACCCGCCGAGCCTCGGCTCGGTCGAGGGGTAGCTCTCCTTGGTGGAGATATTGCAGGTACGGGGCCTGCCAGTTTCGATCAGGTGTGGCCCCGCTTCGCTCCCCCTCGACGCGCAGCGCCTCACCCTCGGGGGCCGAGGGTACCTCGGGCTGAACCAAGGACGCCTCGGGCCGAGCCGAGGGTGCCTCGAACTGGGCCGAGGGCGCCTCAGGCTCGGGCGTGTCGTCGATCTTGACGGAGGGTTGATGCAGATCCCGGGAGAAGACGTCCGAGGGAACCGTTGTTCGCCCCGAGGCTATTTTAGCCAGCTTGTCCGCAGTCTCGTTGTAGCGCCGAGCGATGTGGTTGAGCTCGAGCCCGTAGAACTTGTCCTCCAAGCGCCGAACCTCATCGCAGTAGGCCTCCATCTTCGGGTCGCGACAGTGGGAGTTCTTCATGACTTGGTCGATGACGAGCTGCGAGTCACCGCGGGCGTCCAGGCGCCGGACCCCTAGCTCGATGGCGATCCGCAACCTGTTGACCAGAGCCTCGTACTCAGCCACATTGTTGGACGCTGGGAAATGGAGGCGTAGCACATAGCATAGGTGTTTTCCGAGGGGCGAGATGAAGAGCAGGCCTGCGCCGGCCCCCGTCTTCATCAACGACCCGTCGAAAAACATGGTCCAGAGCTCCGGTTGGATCGGAGCCGTCGGTAATTGGGTGTCGACCCATTTGGCCATGAAGTCCGCCAAAACCTGGGACTTGATGGCCTTCCGAGGGGCGAACGAGATTGTCTCGCCCATGATTTCCACCGCCCACTTTGCAATCCTACCCGAGGCCTCTCGGCACTGGATGATCTCCCCCAGGGGGAAGGATGACACCACAGTTACCGGATGAGACTCGAAGTAGTGTCGCAACTTCCGCCGTGTCAGGGTCACCGCATACAACAGCTTCTGAACTTGTGGGTAGCGGACCTTGGTTTCGGACAGTACCTCGCTGACGAAGTAAACTGGCCTCTGAACGGGCAATGCTTGCCCCTCTTCTTACCTCTCGACCACAATCGCGGCGCTAACCACCTGAGTGGTCACGGGGACGTAGACCAAGAGGGCTTCTCCGGCAGCCGGAGGCACCAAGATGGGCGCCTTTGTGAGGAGCGCCTTCAAGTTCCCGAGAGCTTCCTCGGCCTCGGGGGTCCAACTGAAGCACTCGGCCTTCCTTAAGAGGCGGTACAGAGGTAGACCTCTTTCGCTGAGGCGTGAGATGAAACGGCTTAGAGCCGCGAGACATCCCATGACCCTCTGTATGCCTTTCAAGTCCTTGATGGGCCCCATGCTGGTGATGGCTGCGATCTTCTCCGGGTTGGCTTCGATGCCCCGCTCGGAGACGATGAACCCCAAGAGCATGCCGCGGGGCACCCCGAAGACACACTTCTCGGGATTGAGCTTGACGCCTTTCGCCTTGAGGCATCGGAATGTCACTTCAAGGTCGGAAAGGAGGTCGGAAGCTTTCCTCGTCTTGACTACGATGTCATCGACGTAGGCCTCGACCATACGACCGATGTGTTCGCCGAACACAGGGTTCATGCACAGCTGGTACGTCGCGCCCGCATTCCTCAAGCCGAACGACATGGTGACATAGCAGTACATGCCGAAGGGCGTGATGAAAGAAGTCGCGAGCTGGTCGGACTCTTTCATCCTGATTTGATGATACCCTGAGTAGGCATCGAGGAAAGACAGGGTTTCGCTCCCAGCAGTGGAATCCACGATTTGATCGATGCGAGGCAGAGGGTAGGGAACCTTCGGACATGCTTTGTTGACACCAGTGTAGTCTACACACATCCGCCATTTCCCCCCTTTCTTTCTCACAAGCACAGGGTTGGCAAGCCATTCGGGATGGAATACCTCTTTGATGAACCCTGCCGCCATTAGCTTGTGGATCTCCTCGCCTATCGCTCTGCGCTTCTCCTCGTCGAATCGGCGCAGAGGCTGCTTGACGGGTCGGGCTTCGGCTCGAATATCCAGCGAGTGCTCGGCGACATCCCTCGGTATGCCGGGCATGTCCGAGGGACTCCACGCGAAGACGTCGGCGTTTGCGCGGAGGAAGTCGACGAGCACTGCTTCCTATTTGGGATCGAGCCCGGAGCCGATCCGGATCTGCTTGGAGGCGTCGCCGCTGGGGTCGAGGGGGACGGCCTTAACCGTCTCCACTGGCTCGAAGTTGCCGGCATGATGTTTCATGTCTGGCACCTCCTTGGAGAGGCTTTCCAGGTCGGCGATGAGGGCCTCGGACTCGGCGAGGGCCTCGGCGTACTCCACACACTCCACGTCGCATTCGAACGCGTGCCTGTACGTGGGACCGACGGTGATGACCCCGTTGGGGCCCGGCATCTTGAGCTTCAGGTAGGTGTAGTTGGGGACGGCCATGAACTTCGCGTAGCATGGCCTTCCCAGTACCGCGTGGTAGGTTCCTCGGAACCCGACCACCTCGAACGTCAGGGTTTCCCTTCGGAAGTTGGAGGGCGTTCCGAAGCAGACGGGGAGGTCAAGTTGTCCGAGGGGCTGGACGCGCTTCCCAGGAATGATCCCATGGAAGGGCGCAGCGCCTGCTCGGACGGAGGACAGATCGACACGCAGGAGCCCGAGGGTCTCGGCGTAGATGATGTTGAGGCTGCTGCCTCCGTCCATGAGGACCTTGGTGAGCCTGACGTCGCCGATGACGGGGTCGACGACGAGCGGGTATTTCCCCGGGCTCGGCACATGGTCAGGGTGGTCGTCTTGGTCGAAGGTGATGGGCTTGTCGGACCAGTCTAGGTAGACTGGCGCCGCCACCTTCACCGCACAGACCTCCCGGCGCTCTTGCTTGCGGTGCCGAGCCGAGGCATTCGCCGCTTGCCCATCGTAGATCATGAAGCAGTCGCGGACCTCGGGGAACTCTCCTGCTTGGTGACCTTCCTTCTTGTCGTCGTCGCGGGCCCTGCCACCCTCCGTGGGTGGCCCGACCCTGTGGAAGTGGCGCCGAAGCATGACGCACTCCTCAAGGGTGTGCTTGACGGGCCCCTGGTGATAGGGGCACGGCTCCTTGAGCATCTTATCGAAGAGGTTGGCACCTCCGGGGGGTTTCCGAGGGTTCTTGTACTCGGCGGCGGTGACAAGGTCCGCGTCGGCGGCGTCGCGTTTCGGTTGCGACTTCTTCTTGCCTTTCTTCTTGGCACCGCGCTGAGTTGACGCCTCAGGAGCATCTTCCGACGGGCGGCCCTGGGGCTGCTTGTCCTTTCTGAAGATGGCCTCGACCGCCTCCTGGCCGGAGGCGAACTTGGTGGCGATGTCCATCAGCTCGCTCGCCCTGGTGGGGGTCTTGCAACCCAACTTGCTCACCAGGTCGCGGCAGGTGGTGCCGGCGAGGAACGCGCCGATGACATCCGAGTCGGTGATGTTGGGCAGCTCGGTGCGCTGCTTCGAGAATCGCCGGATGTAATCCCGCAGGGACTCTCCCGGCTGCTGTCGGCAGCTTCGGAGATCCCAGGAATTCCCGGGGCGCACGTACGTGCCCTGGAAATTGCCGGCGAAGGCTTGAACTAGGTCGTCCCAGTTGGAGATCTGCCCCGGAGGCAGGTGCTCCAACCAGGCGCGAGCGGTGTCGGAGAGGAACAGGGGGAGGTTGCGGATGATGAGGTTGTCATCGTTCGTTCCACCCAGTTGGCAGGCCAGACGGTAGTCCGCGAGCCACAGTTCCGGTCTCGTCTCCCCCGAGTACTTTGTGATAGTAGTCGGGGGTCGGAACCGGGTCAGGAACGGTGCCCGTCGGATGGCCCGGCTGAAGGCCTGCGGACCGGGCGGTTCGGGCGAGGGACTCCGATCCTCCCCGCTGTCGTAGCGTCCCCCACGCCTGGGGTGGTAGCCTCGGCGCACCCTCTCGTCGAGGTGGGCCCGACGGTCGCGGTGATGGTGCTCGTTGCCGAGGCGGCCTGGGGCCGCAGGCGCGGTGTTGCGCGTGCGTCCGGTGTAGACCGAGGCTTCCCGCATGAACCGGGAAGTCGCGGCATGAGGTTCCGAGGGGTATCCCTGCCTTCGGGAGGCAGAGCTCTCGGCCCGTCAGACCACGGCGCCTTCCAGGAGATTCTTGAGTTCCCCCTGGGTTCGCCGGCCCTCGGTGGTTGATGGCTCCGGCATCACGCGGAGAAGCATCGCTGCTGCAGCCAGGTTCTGGCCGACCCCACTAGATGCGGGTGGCGGCCTGTCCCTGACGTCGTTGGCGACGCGGTGCTGGAAGCCCTGGGGCGGATGACGTATTTTTCCGGCCGGGGGTTGGCCCGCCCATGCCTGCCCGACGTCCCGGCGGATCGGCTCAAGCGCTCCAGCTCCCTCGTCGAGGCTGGCTTGCACCCCGCGGATTTGCTCAAGCTGTGGGTCATGGCCCCCCGCCTGAACGGGGACCACAGCTAGCTCCCGTGGGATGTCAATGCGGGGCGCCGGCCTAGGGAGGTCATCGTCCTCCGGCATGCCGAGATGATTGCCTTCGGAGGGACCCCCTAGATCGACGTGGAAACATTCGCGGCTTGGGCCGCAGCCCTCGTCGCCGAGGCTGCGGCTACCGTCGGAACAGTCGGAGAGGCAGTAGTCACATGCGGTCATGAAGTCCCGCGTGGCACTGGGGTTGCCAAGTCCAGAGAAATCCCAACAGATGCTGGGCTCGTCGTCTTCCTCGGACCCAGAGGGCCCGTAGGTCGAGACGTCCGTCAGCCAGTCCCAAGGCGACCGCATGCGAAACCCCAGAGGGTTTGGACTTGCCTCTACGAGTTCGCCCGCCAAAGCACGGTCGCTAGGCGGGTTGAGGCTGAATCCAAATGACGTGGGATGAGAATCGGTCGGTACCTCTTGGTCGACGAGCGGCGATAAAGTCACGTCGGGGACTGACTGCACCGTCGTCTCAGGTACGAGGGTGACATCCAGCAAGCTCTCCGCGAGCGCGCTGGCGTCGTCCGCTTGCTCGGGATTGGCTTGTCGCGGGGAGACGGCGCTCATCTTCGTCTCAAGCGCGAAGTCGATACCCGGTGCGCCCCTCGTTGGGGTGCCGGGACTGTCGACTCGCTCGACAGTCGACGAGGCGCTGCCTCCTGCTTGGCCTTGGTCGCCCTGCCTTCCCCTCCGTCGGCGGGGGAAAGGGCAGGATGAGCTCGAAGGTTGTTCTTCCACCACGAGGGGAAGACGTCGTCGATTCCGCCGCCGGCGGGCGGGCTGTCGGCCGCCATTGTCGTTGTCGCGCGGCGGTGGAAGGAGTATCATGTCGTAGCTGCCGTCGAGGGACATGAACTCAAGACTCCCAAAACGGAGCACCGTCCCGGGTTGGAGAGGTTGCTGGAGACTGCCCATCTGGAGCTTGACGGGAAGCTGTTCGTCAACACGCAGCAGGCCCCTACCTGGCGCGCCAACTGTCGGCGTTTCGAGACCGAGGGGTCCCTGGGCCGACGAGTGAATGTCGCCGCGTGCCCCAGCCCAGATGGGTCGAGCGCGAGGGCGAGCACGAAGGGGGGAGAGCGAGGCGGCCGGAGACCGGCGTGAGAGAGGTGGGAATCCCGCGGCCTTCGTGTTCGTCCCGCGCCCAGGTCGGGTGCGCTTGCAGTAGGGGGTTACATGCGTCCACGCGGGAGAGGGAGCGAGCGGCCCCAAGCGAGCACCTGTCTCGTCCTCGTCCCCGCGCGGCCAACCTCCTCTAAGAGGGCCCTGGTCCTTCCTTTTATAGGCGTAAGGAGGGGATCCAGGTGTACAATGGGGGGTGTAGCAGAGTGCTACGTGTCTAGCGGAGGAGAGCTAGCGCCCTAAGTACATGCCGTTGTGGCAGCCGGAGAGATGTTGGCACCCAGCTAGTGTGATGTCGTGGCCGTCGGAGGAGCGATGGAGCCTGGCGGAGGGACAGCTGTCGGAGCGGTTGAGTCCTTGCTGACGTCCTCCTGCTTCCGTAAGGGGGCCGAGAGCCACCGTCGTCACAGAGTATGGGGGGCGCCATCATTGCCTATCTGGCGGAGCGAGCCAGATGGGACGCCGATTTCCTGCGGCCCGAGTCAGCTCGGGGTAGGGCGATGATGGCGCCTCCTGTCGACGTGGCTGGCCTGCGCCCTAGGTTGGGCGATGTGGAAGCTCCTCCGAAGCCGAGGTCGAGTCTGTCTTCCGTGGCCGAGGTCGAGTCCGAGCCCCTGGGTCGGGCGAGGCGGAGGCCGTCGGCTGAGGCCAGGGCGGAGTCCGAGCCCTGGGGTCGGGCGAAGCGGAGTTCGTCGTCTTCTGGGGCTGAGCCCGAGTCCGAGCCCTGGGTCGGGCAGAGCGGAGTTCGCCGTCTTCCGGGACTTAGCTCGAGTCCGAGCCCTGGGTCGGGCGGAGCGGAGTTCGTCGTCTTCCGGGACTTAGCCCGAGTCTGAGCTCTGGGTCGGGCGGAGTGGAGTTCGCCGTCTTCCGGGACTTAGCCCGAGTCCGAGCCCTAGGTCGGGCGGAGCGGAGTTCGTCGTCTTCCGGGACTTAGCCCGAGTCCGAGCCCTGGGTCGGGCGGAGCGGAGTTCGCCATCTTCCGGGACTTAGCCCGAGTCCGAGCCCTGGGTCGGGCGAAGCGGAGCTTCCTATGGTGCCTTCGGCCGGGCCTGACTGCCTGTCAGTCTCACTCTGTCAAGTGGCACCGCAGTCGGAGTGGCGCAGGCGGTGCTGTCCTTCTGTCAGGCCGGTCAGTGGAGCGGCGAAGTGACGGCGGTCACTTTGGCTCTGCCGGCTGGGGGGCGCGCGTCAGGATAAAGGTGTCAGGCCACCTTTGCATTAAATGCTCCTGCGATTTGGTCGGTTGGTGCGGTGATTTGGTCAGAGTTGCTTCTTAGCGAAGGCAGGGCCTCGGGCGAGCCAGAAATATATTCGCTGTTGGAGGGGGGCCTCGGGCGAGACGGAAATCCTCCGGGGTCGGCTGCCCTTGTCCGAGGCTAGGCTCGGGCGAGGCGTGATCGAGTCGCTCGAATGGACTGATCCCTGACTTAGTCGCACCCATCAGGCCTTTGCAGCTTTATGCTGATGGGGGTTACCAACTGAGAATTAGGAGCCTTGAGGGTACCCCTAATTATGGTCCCCGACACTATCTAAAGAGCTTAGCATTTGCCACGATTCAATTTCTAGCCTTAGAAGTGAAAATGCTAGCTTAGTTTGTAAGGTTAAAGATTTAACTGATTGTAATGACTCTATTTCCTGTCTTATAGATAAGTGTTGGGGGCCTTCGCCTTCCGAAGGTCCTCAAAAACATGATTTAACAATGTTTTCCAAGTGTAACATATGAGCAGGTACCTTCGGACTCAGGTTAAAAGCATACACGATGTGAAAAGCATGGTCGTGACGAAGGTTGATGTTGCTCCGAAGCTACGCGCAAGGGAGCTTCGGCTTAATGGTGGAAAAGGAACCGACTTAAAGGGGAAAAGACTATCTAGCCCCCGTTGGGTTGTCCATAAGTCAATAGTAAATGTGAAGGGCATGAATGTAAATTTACATAGGCTGCGCTCTGTGCCTATAAATAGATGAACAGTACCCCCGTACTGTTCACGCTGACTTGTACTCGCTTGTGCGTCACGCTTGTACTTTCATCTTCTATCAAGACGAAGGTACAAATGTAATTCAATATTGTTTCTGTTCTTCCATGATAATATAATAAAGATGAATTAATAATGTTATATGATTGTTCATGTTGTCTCTTATATTTCATATGCTTCTTCTTTTATTAACATATACCGCGATGATGAAGGTATGTCCTTCACAACCTTCGTCTGAAGATCATTATATCCTAAGGGAAATAATGCTTTGAAGGACGAAGGGCATTAACCTTTAACATTTGTGTTGTCTTGTTCTTAACTCATAGCATTTGAGAACAAATGACCAACATTGGCGCCCACCTTCGGTAAACTCATTCGACCACCTTTGGCAAGCCCTGACCTTCGTCATGCCGCCGAAGAAAGATTCAGGGCTAGGGGCTGCTGCGCTGCAGCCACTGGACACAAACCAGGAGACTCTTTCTCTCCGAGAGGCTCGAAGCCAGAAGAGAAAGGCCACTAGTCCAACACTCCAGGAGGAGGAGTTGGACCAAGAGATCAGGGACATGGAAATCATCCATCAACAAGTACAAAGGAAAAAGGAGAAGATGGCTCGGCTGGCCGATCTTCAAAGGAACATCGACGAAGCTACTGAAGAAGTGCGTCATCTTGCTCAAGATGACCAAGACCGAAGGCCCCAACACAAGGAGCTTCGTCAGGAAGGCTTATTCAACGAATATGGATGAATTGCAGGCTATCCCATGGCCACAATCCTAAAGCCACCCCAACTACCCATGTACGATGGGCACTCAGACCCAAAACAATTTCTGATGAGCTATGAGGCAACAATATCCTCATATGGAGGCAATGCAGCTGTCATGGCTAAGTCCTTCGTCATGGCAGTCCGGAACGTGGCCTAGACATGGTATTCTTCCCTTTGGCCGGGGACAATCACGTCGTGGCAGAAGCTCAAGGACATGCTGGTCACCAGTTTCCAAGGCTTACAGACGAAGCCAGTCACAACTCAGGCCGTGTTCCAGTGCACGCAAGACCATGAGGAATACCTTCAGGCGTATGTCCGAAGGTTCTTGCGACTGAGGGCACAAGGGCCCATAGTGCCCAATGAAATTGTCATTGAGGCCATGATTAAGGGTCTTCGGCCAGGACCTACGACTCAGTACTTCGCCAGGAAGCCCCCACAAACTCTGGAGAAGCTGCTTCAAAAGATGGATGAGTACATTCGGGCTGACAATGTCTTCCGCCAAAGAAGGGAGGAAGCTTACAGATTCTTTGAGATGACCAGGGGCTTCGGAGGAAGAATCCACCCGAGGCATGTCAGGTCGACTCACAGCTCCAGTCAGAACGACGACAAAGGAAGCTAGCCTCAGAGGTCACAGTACACCTCACATTCTTCGGGGCAACAACAAAGCTCTTTCAGGCCGCTAGCTCCAAGGGGCAGAGGCGCCAGGGGCTTCGGAGGAAGATATGGGGATCAACCCAGGAAGATTTATTGCTTATTCTGTGGTGAGGACAAGGGCCACACTACAAGAATGTGCCAAATCACCATTCAGAAGCAAAAGGAGATCGCGGAAGCCGAAGCTCGGCAGAATCAGCCGAAGCAGGTCTTGCACACTGCTTCGTGCCACTCTCCCTACATACCAGAATATGTGGGCAATCATCCTGCAGCTTTTGTTGCTTCGGCTAGCCATTCACAGGCTTCCTGGCAACAGCTCCCACTCCCACCACCACTGCAATCGACCTATTCCCAAAGTCAGCAGCCAGAAGGGCGACAACACTCCCAACAGCAACGTGAATTCAGGGAGGAATTAGAAGCTCACACAGTCAATAGTACTGTGCCAGAATCAAAGCACATTTATTGAGCGATATCCTACCCCTGAAATACTTTTATGTTCTATGTCATGTTGTTTTTCAATAAGGAACAAGCAATGTAAATGTCGTTTTAAATTCTTGTAATGATTTTGTTTCTATTAAGATGGAATATATCTTCTTTAAAGACTTACGAAGCTCAAAAATCGTCGAAGCTCAAAAGTCGTTCCTAAGGGAATGCAGAGTTAAAAATTGCCGAAGCTACCAAAAAGTCGTTCCTAAGGGAGCGCAACGTAAGTTTTGCCGAAGCTACAAAAAAGTCATTCCTAAGCGAGCATAGTGTAAGTTTTGCCGAAGCTACAAAAAAGTCGTTCCTAAGGGAGCGCAGTGTAAGTTTCTGCTCAAAAGTCGTTCCAAAAGGAATGTAGAGCCAAATACCGCCGAAATATAAGGCGAAGAAGTTCAAAAGACATTCCTAAGGGGATGCAGAACTTATACCACCGAAATAGAAGGCGAAAAAGTTCAAAAGACGTTCCTAAGGGGATGCAGAACTTACACCGAAAAATAAACGGTGAAGCCGAAAAATAAACGGCAAAGAGATTCCACTCATTCCTAAGGGAACGCAGGGATTGTGTGTTTCAGTGTGGGCGTGTGGGTGTGTGTCTTCGATGTTGGGGCGAAGGCAGAGACGCCACCCTTCGCTCGTCGCCTCTCGCTGCAGTCGCTGGTTTGACGAAGACAAAACGGGCATGGACACCCTTCGCTTCATTCAGCACCAGACGAAGGCCTGCGGTGACGTCTCCCCGCAGCACGGCCTCGTCCTGCTCTGAGGCCCACGTGTGATCTGGCCCATTGTAACGGGCCCCGCGTGGCCGCCTTTGTGTTACGGGCCTAGTTTGTAAAGGCATTCTTGTAATTACAGCTTGTAACCCTGCTTTATGGGAATATTCTGGGGATAAACTAGGTGTCTGAGGGCACATGCGTCCTTAACACAAGGCGCTGGGCACTCAGATACCTATAAATACCCCGGCACAGTGCCCGTGAGAGGCTAGACATTAACAGAGCTATTTGCCCCCGAGCACGTATCCCTGTTGTCACCACCGTTCATCCTTGTTGGCCCCCTTACTACTGAGAGTAAGTTCCAACATTTGGCGCCCACCGTTCGTGCTACGACAAGACCACCCGCGATGGCACCCAAGAGAGCTAACCCGAAGGCTGACGAGGCTGCGAAGGCAGCACTGCTGGCCGCGAGAAAGGGCAAGGCCCTCGTCCTCACCCAATCCACCCACCAAGAGCCCACTGAAGACAACATTCCCCGCACCCGCGAAGACGACACCTTCCGCACCTGCGGGCCCGAAGGACAATCGCAGCCGCCCCCAGGCTTCGCGCCCACTGGAGGGCGCGGATCTCACCGAGGACGGTGAGGTCCTCGGCGTCTCAACAGAAGAGCAGTTACAGCTGCGCGCCCTACGCCTCAAGAACCGCAATCTCCAGAGGCAGAAAGAGATACTCGAAGCCAAGCGCCAGCGTGTGTCCGCACTAGCCAAGGTGCGGCAAATGATACGCGACGAGGAGCAGAAGGCCCAAGACCTCGAGCGCGAGATCGCGCTGATGCAGCGCGAAGGCCACCTCGGTCTACAGCAAGAGCCACCGCTCCATCAGCGCGCACAACCGGAAGACACGCGCGAAGACCACCTCGGCCTGCAGCATGGCCCACCCCTGCAACACCGGGCGCAGCCGGAGAACCCGCGTTTCCCCCAGCATGACCATGCCTTCCAGCACGGCGCGCCATTCCAAGGGGTCAACTACCTCGACGAGCGAAGTCCCCTAGCGCCACACCTCCAAGTGACGCCTTGGCCAGCTAACTTCTGAGCAGGGGCATATCCCAAGTACAACGGCAGCACCGATCCGGCGCAATACATAATGAGTTATCAAGTCGCCGTTGCATCCGCCGGAGGGGACGACGCCACAATGGCGAAGTCTTTCATCATCGCCCTAGAGGGCCCAGCACTCACCTGGTTCACCAGATTGCCTCCGCTGTCCATTGATTCATGGAGAAGTCTCAGAGACATGTTCCTGCTCAACTTCCAAGGGTACCGCCCAGACACCGACGCCCTGGCCGAGCTCTCGCTTTGCAAGCAGCTAGAAAAGGAGACTCTGCGGGAGTATTACCGCAAATTCCTAACACTCAAGTCACAGTTGCCCTCCATCGATGATCAGATCGCTATCCACTACGCCATCAGTGGCCTTCGTGCCGGCGTCCTCTACAGTCATTGTATCAGAGATCCACCCAAAAACCTCCAGGAGCTATATCAGCTCTTTGAAAAATATGCCAAATCCGAAGAGCTCCACCAGCGCAAGATTGAGTCGCAGCGGAAGCCCAAAGATGCCCCGCAGTCCGACCGCATGTGGACGAGGACTCCGCAACCAGACTCCGGTCGAGATGGCCGCAGTCAACAGCAAGTGCACAACATCGCCAACCAGCAGCCTGCTGCTGACCCCCCTCGTCGCCAGGAATATCCCCCCCAGGGCCGCGGAAACGGAACTCGCGGCAGGGGCCGAGGGCGCGCGCAGCCGCCGCGCCGGTTCTACTGCCTTTTCGACGGCGAAGACTGCGCCCACCAAACCAAAGACTGCCCCGAAACGAAGGCCACCAGAGACAGAATGGCGCGGGCGCAGCCAGCCGACAATCCTAGAATTGTCGCGCATAATTACCAACCACCACCTCCACCATACATCCACGCTCCCGCTCCGCATCCACCGCACCACGCTTACCAACACCATCAGGAAGTACAAATCGTACCTCCTCCACCCCCACCGCCACACCAGCAACATCAAAACATCCCCCATGCCCCAAAGCAGGAAGACTTTGCCGATCAACCATATCACGGAGTCATTCACATGATAACAGGGGGCTCCAGCACCGACTTCGACACCAAGCGGCAGAAGCGGGACCACTACCGCAGCATCAACCACGTCGCCATCACTGGCCCAGTCGTGCAGACGAAGTGGTCCCACATACCGCTAACCTTCGACGCACGAGACGTCGACCTGCGCAGCGCCCCCCACATCGACGCTATGGTCATCAATTGCAGCGTGGCAGGCTGGGACTTACACAAAGTCCTAGTCGACAACGGCAGTCAGGCGGACATCATCTTCCTCCATGCCTTCGACCGCATGGGTATAAGCCACAGCTTGCTGAAGCCTTCGGACAACCCCTTGTATGGTTTCGGCGGCAAGGGCACCTTTCCAGTTGGCAAGATAGAGTTGCCCCTCTCCTTCGGTGTAGCACCCAATGCCCGAAGTGAGCAAGTAACCTTCGACATTGTCGACATGGTATATCCATACAACGCCATCATGGGCCGGGGCTCCATCAATAAGTTCGAAGCTGCCATCCACGGGTTGTACCTATGTATGAAGATACCAGGTCCGCTAGGCGCCATTATAATCTACGGCAACCAGCAGACGGCGCGCAACATAGAGCGGGACTTCGTGCCTGGCCAGAGGAACGTACACTGTCTCACGACCCAGCGCGAGGTCCCCGCGCCCGCCAGCCCAACCAATAAGCAGCACGACAAGGCACAGTTGCAGAGCCAGGACGGGACCAAGACTGTCCCCCTCGATCAGGCCACGCCCAAGCAGACAGTCACTATCAGCGAAGACCTCACCTCACTTGAAGAAGAGAGACTTCTCTGCTGCCTGGCCAAGAATAAAGATGTCTTCGCCTGGTCCGCCCTCGATCTGGTCGGAGTCAGCCGATCCATAATCGAGCACAGCTTGGGAATTGACCCTTCGGTGCGACCCAAAAAGCAGAGGCTTCGCAAAATGTCAGACGAAAAGACAGAGGCCGCCAAGGCGGAGGTGCACCGCCTCCTGGAGGCTAAATTCATCGAGCCAGTGGCTTACCCCACGTGGCTCTCCAATGTTGTAATGGTGCAGAAAAAAAGCGGGAAATGGCGAATGTGCATAGACTTCACCAGTCTCAATAAGGCCTGCCCAAAGGACAATTTCCCGTTGCCACGGATCGACAAAATAGTCGATAGCGCGGCCGGATGCGAGGTCATGTCTCTCCTCGACTGCTTCTCCGGCTATCACCAGATATACATGAAGGAGGACGACAAGGCTAGCACCAGCTTTATAACACCCTTCGGCACTTATTGCTTCGTCAGAATGCCGGAGGGTCTCAAGAATGCCGGGTCCACCTTCTCCAGACTCACCAAAATTGTACTCGAAGGGCAGGTCGGCAGAAATATATTTACATATGTGGACGACATCGTCGTCGCCAGCAAGAATAAGGAGGACCATCTCGCCGACCTGGCCGAGACATTCGCGAACATGCGAGATGCACGACTCCGCTTAAACCCGGAAAAATGCGTCTTCGGTGTTCGTCAGGGCAAGATATTGGGCTACCTGGTGTCGCACCGCGGCATCGAGGCCAACCCAACCAAGATCCAGGCCATCGTCGGCATGTCGCCCCCACAGTCCGCCAGGGACGTCCAGCGTCTGACAGGCAGACTGGCCGCTCTCAACAGATTCATCTCCAGGTCCGCCGAGCGAAGTCTCCCCTTCCTCAAAACACTCCGCGGCGCGAAAGACTTCGCCTGGGGACCGGAGCAAGCAGCGGCCTTCGCCTCACTAAAACAGTACCTGTCGGAGCTGGCCATCCTCACCAGCCCCGACTCCTCGCTCCCCCTATTGCTCTATGTCGCGGCTTCGCCGCACGCGGTCAGCGTGGCACTAGTGCAGGAGCAGACAGTCGAAGGCACAGTCAGACAGTGCCCTGTTTACTATGTCTCCGAAGTCCTGACACCGTCCAAATGCAACATGACAGAGCTGGAGAAGATCGCCTACGCAGTTGTTATGTCCTCGCGCAAACTGCGCCATTACTTTGAAGCATTCAAGGTCCGAGTCACCTCAGACAGGGGGCTCGGCGAACTATTCAGAAGCCCGGAGGCATCAGTGAGGATTGCCAAGTGGGCAGCCGAACTCTCCGGCTACCACATCAGCTTCGAGCCCAGGACAGCCATCAAGTCGCAAGTCCTGGCAGACTTCGTCGTCGACTGGACTGGGCCAGCAACACAGCCGGACCCGTCCACAGAGAAGATCTGGACCATCCATTGCGACGGCGCATGGTGCCATGCGGGGGCAGGCGTCGCTGCAGTCGTCACCTCACCAGCCGGAGTCAAACACAGATATGCAGCACGCCTCAACTTCGCTCTGGAATCCGACAAATGTACAAACAATATAGCAGAGTATGAAGCGGTTATCCTCGGCCTCCGCAAGCTAAGGGCCCTCGGAGTCACCACATGTATCATCAAGACAGACTCCAAGATAGTTGCCGGACAGGTCGAGAAAGACTATGCAGCAAAAGACCCTGCCCTCATGCAATACCTCGCGGCTATCCGAAGTCTCGAGAGACAATTCAAGGGATTCACCCTGCAGCATGTGGATAGGGCCAGGAACGAGGAGGCCGATGCCTTAGCCAAGGCCGCCGCCAGGGGCGAGCCCCTGCCCTCCGACGTGTTTTTCCACACCATCGGCACGCCAGCCGTCCGGAGCCCCGAAGGGCTCCAGATAACTAATGATAGCGAAGGCCACCGTATAGTCAACCTAATCATGACCGAAGACTGGAGGGCACCAATAACCCTGTTCCTACAGGGGTACTATCACCCAGCCGACGTCAGTGAGGCAAAGCGCCTCAGACATCGAAGCCGGGACTTCGCTCTGATCGAGGGCCAACTATACAAGAAAGGGGTCAGTCAGCCAATGCTCAAATGCGTCACCGAAACCGAAGGCATGCAGATCCTACGCGAAGTCCACAGTGGCACGTGCGGCTCGCACGCAGGGCCAAGGGCCCTGGCAGCCAAGGTGATCCGACAAGGGTTTTACTGGCCTGCAATGATCTGCGCCGCAAATCGAGTCACAAGGTCCTGCGAAGCCTGCCAGAAGTTCTCTCCTCGGTCAGGCAACCCCTCGCAATATACAAAGCTGATCGCCCATACATGGCCTCTCCAACGCTGGGGCCTGGACATTGTCGGGCCCCTGCCCACCGCTCAGGGGAACCTTAAGTTCGCCTTCGTAGCCGTCGAATACTTCACCAAATGGATTGAAGCGAGGGTTGTTTCCACAATCACATCAAAGACTGCCCAAAAATTCTTTTGGCAGAACATTGTTTGCCGCTTCGGAGTACCGTCCGAGCTAACAGTTGACAACGGCAAGCAGTTTGACAACCAAGATTTCAAGGATTTTTGTTTCTCCATCGGCACCAAGCTTGCCTTCGCTTCAGTCTATCATCCGCAGTCCAACGGGGTCGTGGAGCGTGCCAATGGGAAAATCTTCACAGCTGTCAAGAAGATGCTCCTCGATGAAAAAAAAGGCAGATGGACCGATTTGTTACCGGAGGCAGTCTGGGCGCTAAACACAACTGAGTGCAGGGCGACCGGGTTCACTCCTTTCCGCCTTCTATACGGATCGGAGGCAATGACCCCGCAAGAAATAAAGCATGGGTCCCCGCGTACAGTTCCGTCAGCCGTCCCTGACGTGGACGAGCCAACCTCAAAAGATCTCATTGACGGAGACCGGGTCTTCGCCCTACAGGCCCTAAACAAATACCAAGCCCAGACCAAAGCATGGCGTGACCACGCAGTCATCCCGAGGGAGTTCAGCGAGGGGGACCTCGTACTCATCCGAACAGCTCGGACGGAGTCCAAGGGCAAGTTGGAGCCCAAGTGGGAGGGCCCCTTCATAGTCAAAACAAAAGCTTCCCCCAGCGCCTACAGGCTCACAACGCCAAATGGCGAGGACCTGGAGCACTCCTGGAACATCGACAACCTTCGCAAATTTTTTGTTTGATCCACTTAGGGCTGATTTCGCCCATGTAATTCACCGCAAACACTCTTGTACTGGCCCGCACTCTTTTCCTCCCGGGGGGTGAGGTTTTTAACGAGGCGGAGCCATGTAATATATGTGAGAAAAATCCCCCGCAAAAACATGTGTCGAAAGAAGACCGCGACACCGGTCTTCGGCATTCGACCAATTCGAAGTCACCGCGAGGCTAAGCGCTAGCCACCCTCGCGTGCGACAAGTCCGCGCAGAAGTCGCCTAAGGGTGCAGCCGGACTAGCACAACAAGTGCGAAAAAATTCCGATGTCTATCGCGAAGACTATCCGCGCAGAAGTCGCCTAAGGGTGCAGCCGGACTTAGCACAACAAGTGCGAAAAATTCCGATGTCTATCGCGAAGACTATCCGCGCAGAAGTCGCCTAAGGGTGCAGCCGGACTTAGCACAACAAGTGCGAAAAATTCCGACGTCTATCGCGAAAACCATCCGCGCAGAAGTCGCCTAAGGGTGCAGCCGGACTTAGCACAACAAGTGCGAAAAATTCCGACGTCTATCGCGAAAACCATCCGCGCAGAAGTCGCCTAAGGGTGCAGCCGGACTTAGCACAACAAGTGCGAAAAATTCCGACGTCTATCGCGAAGACTATCCGCGCAGAAGTCGCCTAAGGGTGCAGCCGGACTTAGCACAACAAGTGCGAGAAATTCCGATGTCTCTCGCGAAGACTCCACGCAGAAGTCGCCTAAGGGTGCAGCCGGACTTAGCACAACAAGTGCGAGAAATTCCGATGTCTCTCGCGAAGACTCCGCGCAGAAGCCGCCTCAGGGCGCGGTCAAACTAGTACAACAAAAGCAGAAGCGACAGCATCAAACCATCCGCGCTAAGACCGACTATAATCACACCAGCACAGCATAGCCAACCATGCCACACAAAGTACACAGCGCCCTCGCAGGCACAGGCACGCGAGGGCACACAACTTCATCTTACAACCCTTTACACATATACAAGCGAGGGCACCACACTCTACATCGGCTCCACCTTAGGAATAATCCCCATCTCCCTATAATTAAATAACATTATCCTAAGCTCCTCACCCGCAAAAAGACTTCGCAGTTCCCCTTCCCCTGTGCTCGCGGCGGCCGGCAAAGACAACAGTTCCTGCCGACCAACCCTACTCACGCGAAGCCGAGCCCCTTCCTCCGTGCTAACCCTACGCTTTGCAACCGCCCTTCGTCGTCGGCGCCCGGTGCTAGGACCCGGCACGTCTGGCGCGTCCGCAGCGTGTGGCGAAGCCTCCGCCACAGCCACGTCCAAGGCCGCAAAATAATCCAAGTCCTCCTCCGACGACTCCTCACTCCACTCAACCGAGCTCTCAGAGTCAGTAAAATCAAAAAACTCAGATACAGACCCACCATATTCATTTCCACCTTCCGCGGTCGAAGCCGCCAAAAACTCAGTAGTAGCGGTTGCGTGCGCAGGCCCAAACTCTTGAACCTGCGCAGCAACCAAAATTCAGTATAACATCCAAAAAGTCCCCAACCCTAAACACCCACTACGCCACCTGCGAAGGCCCTGCCGCTGCGGGAGCCTCCGCTGTCGCCTCCGCCGCTGCTTCCGCCACCACCGCCGCGGAATCTTCAGCGCTCGGCGCAGCAGCTGCGGGGGCGTCAGGCGCGCCTTCGGCCACCTTTGGGGGCAGGCCTTCGCCGGCCACGGCAGAGGTGGGGACGCCCGGCGCGTCTTCCGCAGTCTCCAGGGTTGTTTCCAGGGCGACTCCAGTCGCGGCCTCCGCAGGGGTCGGCTCCGGGCCAGGCAGCGCGCTGTTCAGTGCCCCGAAGTCGTCCACCCGCTCGCCACGCTCCGCCTAAGACAACACACACAAAAATTCAGCGAACACACGCACAGCCCGCATACAGCAAACGCCAAACAAACGACGTTACCTGAGCCCTCGCAGCCTCGGCCCGCTCCCTGACCACCTCACGACCGTACAGACCCCACATCCGGTCATAGAGGGCCCCGGCGGATTCCTTCACTACGGGGTCTTCGACCTTATAGATATCTCGATCAAAATCTTCATCCGCCTGGTCGAAGGCCTCGAAGTGCCGGCACCCTTCGCGAGAGAGCGCGTTCATCGCCCCCTCGCAGGTGACCAGGGAGGCGTACGACATCAACCCCCCCACGACGGCTGGAAGTTCCAGCAGCTCCTCCTGCACCCACTGCAGACAGCGAAGGCCGGGCTCTCGGTCCGGCACTTCGAAGTCGCCGGTCCGCGCACCCAGCTCACGATATGTATCCATAAGCTGCGTGCGCGTCCGTTCGGCCTCCGCATGCACTGCGGCCTCGGCCTCCTTAGCGCGGCTCTCCAGGGCGGTGAGCCGCTCTTGCAGATGTCCGGCGAGCTCCTTGGCAAGATTGCCCTCCGCCCGCGCCAGCTTGGCCTCCGCCTGTGCAGCCTGCCCCTTGGCGACGGCCTCGTTCGCTTCCCTCCTCTCCGCCGCCAGTTGGCGCCGGAGGTCAGCCTTCTCCCTCTCCAGGGCGGCCACCCTGTCCGTCAGCTTACGACACTTGCTGTCGGAGGCCGACTTCTCACGGACAGCGTCAGCATGTTGTGTCCGAAGTCTCTCGACTTCGGCAGACACAGCCGCCGTGAGGGCCCCCGACGCAGTACGGCTGGCGAAGTCAGCCACCTGCAGGGCCGCGACGCAGTACGTAAGGCCGTTACCCCAAAATAAGTGGGGGAGAGAGTATAGCTCAACGGACCTGACTCAGCGCCTCCGTCGCCTGACTCAGCGCCTCCGTCACTCCCTTCAGCCGGTGGGTCGCTGCGCCCGCCTCGCCCCTGACCACGGCGAGGGCCGACACCTCGCCTCCGGCGTCAAGGGCCTCGCCCCTCGCCTTCGGCACTATGGCCGCCGTCGCGATCTCCGCGCCAGGCGCAACCATAGCAAGTTGGCCCTCGTCCGACCCTGCAACGCATCTTCGAATTAAAAAAAAGAAAAAAAAAGAAAAAAATAATAACAATAACAATAATAGGCCAGCGACTTACCACCAAGATAGTCATCCACAGTAATGTCGGTGCCGAAGTCGGCAACACGTTTGCCCGCCAGCGGCAGCGCTCGGGCCGCCTTCGAAGCCTCCGCCACTCCGCTGGCCGGGGGCACCACCTTCGCTGACTTGGAGCCTCCGGCGCCCGCCGTTGCCTCCGGCGCCTTGCTAGGTGCAGAGGCGCCCGCCTTCGCCGCCAGCGGCGGCTTACCTCCGCCGGAGGCCACAGCCTTCGCAGTTCCCCGCTGCCTTTTCGGCCGAGCTTCGTGAATCCTGACAGTCGCCTGGCGTTTTTGCGCCGCCCCTTGGCGATCCTTGTCCATCACTGTCCACACAACAGCACCGATATTTCGCCCGTAAGGAAAAACTCTCCACCGATGAACCATACGAGATGTAAAACAGTCCTCCTCAGCCGCGCAGGGGATAGGAACATTTTTCGGCCAGCAACCCCCGGTAACCCTCAGCATCCGAGCCGAAGACTCCCGGAGCTCGGGCGAAGACATCCTTTCCCCCGGGGCCGCACACGTCCTCATTAACTCTCTAGCAAAACTATCAGACACCCCAAGTCCCCCCATCGCAGTACCTAATTTTCTCTTTTTTGAGGAGGGGGCGGCCGCCAACGCAGGGTCGCCTCCAGTCTCCACCGCCGGTTTCTTCCCACGGCGGTCCGCTTCGTCTTGACCAGGATAGCCGTCGTACGGCAATTGATTTAATTCGAAGACCCTGTTCAAGCGCTCATTTGACCCACGGATATCAAAGCTGCGCTGGCCTTCAGTCCTCGGCACGTAACGTCCCACGAGCCGCACCGCCAAGTCCTCCGCTTCACGCACAAAGGCGGCCGGGTCACGATTTCGCAAGTTCAGTGCGAAGGCAGGACTTCGCACCACCCTTCCACCGTGAAAAGGCATCTGGCGAGGGCACACTTCGCCCAGCGCCCAGCCGTGCGCCATGGGCCAAACACCGTACGCCACGAACTCTTCAACTAAATCATGCCCACTGCTCTGACCGGCGGCGCATCGGAGGGCCCCTTCGTCTGCATCCTCTTCTGCCACTTCAAAAGGCGGATACGCAGAATAATAATGAGAGCACATCTCAGACACGGGGAGTCCCTCATGGCCTTCGACAGTACCCTCAGCAACGTAAAACCAAAATTCATTCTAGCTGCCCCACTTGTTACGGGCGCACGGAACCAACTCCACTACTGGCATTGTGGTCTTGCCGGTCTTCGGCGTGAATGTGCATGACCCGAACTGGGCAACTCCGTCCCCAACCATCCTCTTCTGCCAATGCAAACAATAATTCTTCGCAAAAACTTCAACAGACGGCTGCCCGCCGTACGAAGTCGTCGCCCAGACATACTTCGCCAGCGCCACCATGGCATTCGGTGTCAGCTGATGTATTTGAACATTGAATCTACGCAGGACTTCGCCAACAAACCGGTGCGCAGGCAAGCGGAGACCGGCAGCGAAGAACGCCTCGAAAACGACCAACTCACCCTCCGGCTCGGGGACTTCCTCCGTCCCCGGAGCACGAGCAACTCCGCCGCCAAAGTAGCCCAACCGCTGCATATCTTCAACGCGGGCTGACGTCATCCGTGACACACCAAAATCAACAGAGTCGCCGGCGCGCAACTCCTCCACCACCAAGCTACTCAACGTCTCCTCAGACGAGGCGGCCGCCGGCGGCGTGGTGTCGGCGGAAGAAGAAGAGGACGGCATTGCTACGTACCGTCGGCGGCGGCGGGCGGTCTGCTTCACTCGAGCCAGATCTCCGGCGATCAAGAGCACGGCGGGCAGACGAACAGCAAGTCGGCGGGCGGCTAGGGTTTTCGCGGTGCGCGGAAGGCAAAGTTCAAAAAGCACCGACCCCTGCCCCCTTTTTATAGGCAGGGCGCGGCTCTTCGGGAAACCCGCAATCCGACAGGGCGCGGCGCTTCGGGAAACCCGCAATCCAACAGTACGCCGTCCATCAACGGTCACATCGAAAACCCCCGCGGAACCACTTCGAGCGAGGGCAGCGTCTCCGCCATCTAGCGACGTCTTCGGCACCAGGTGACTTTGTCGAACTGGTCCCTCGGAGGGCAAATGTTGGGGCGAAGGCAGAGACGCCACCCTTCGCTCGTCGCCTCTCGCTGCAGTCGCTGGTTTGACGAAGACAAAACGGGCAGGGACACCCTTCGCTTCATTCAGCACCAGATGAAGGCCTGCGGTGACGTCTCCCCGCAGCACGGCCTCGTCCTGCTCTGAGGCCCACGTGTGATCTGGCCCATTGTAACGGGCCCCGCGTGGCCGCCTTTGTGTTACGGGCCTAGTTTGTAAAGGCATTCTTGTAATTACAGCTTGTAACCCTGCTTTATGGGAATATTCTGGGGATAAACTAGGTGTCTGAGGGCACATGCGTCCTTAACACAAGGCGCTGGGCACTCAGATACCTATAAATACCCCCGCACAGCGCCCGTGAGAGGCTAGACATTAACAGAGCTATTTGCCCCCGAGCACGTATCCCTGTTGTCACCACCGTTCATCCTTGTTGGCCCCCCTTACTACTGAGAGTAAGTTCCAACATTCGACATTAGCATCATTTTTTGCATCATATCATCACATCATCCCCCATAACATCACATCATACATCATATCGCACCAATAACACGACTTGAATACGAAGTCGATCTTCGGAGAATGCTTTATAAAAATGAAAATGTGCTAAGGCACAAAGTAAGCTAAGAAATACAACTTCATCAGCTCTGTTACAAAAGAAGGGATCCCTTGTTTACAAAGCATGGATGTTTCTACGAAGCATGGATGTTTTTACGAAGCATGGATATTTTCACGAAGCACAGAACTTTTTCTTTGCGAAGCATGAAAAGAAGGGAAGGTGTTTTTTCGCCGAAGGCTCAAAAACAGTATCTATTTAAAGTTTCATGCATCGCAAAGAAGTGAATTACAAATAATTTACATATTAGATTCAAAGATATACACATCAAATATTACAGTCTTGTTACAACAAAGCTACATCGACCATCTAAAAATGTTTTTATAATAAGCGCTAGTCTTCTTCCAGGATCTTCTCTGCAACTTCATTTAGCAATTTGTTGACGACTTCATCAACAATAGATTCAGCCATATTAATGATCTCCAGTGCTTCTTTCATTTCTGGATCGGCCAGGGGATCGAACGGTTCCTGTGGCAGAGATAATTCAGGTACAGTGGAAAAAACTAATCAGTCCAAAGCCACAAAAACAAATTCCGAAGCTGAACATCAAAAGATATTACCTATACGTTTTTCACGCTCAACAGCTTCTTCAGCTCGCCTTGCTTTTGCTCGAGCGCCATGGATGTTTTTTCACTTTTCTTCATAATTTCATGAGCCATCTCTCGGCCACCATTCACCCACACATCATTATAAAATTTTCCGCCCATCAAGGTTGCTTCAGCTGAAGGATCCTTCGTGACATCTGTGGAGAAGGCAGCTTTGGCCTGGGCCATGGTCTTGATGTGATCGCATCCTGCATTCTCCAAGTTAGCTGAAATCCCCCGCGCACCGAAAAATGCACAGACATTCCCGCGATCACTTAAGATTTCTTAGAAGCTCTCGGCCTCCCCACTTATCCATTCGATAACACCTTCAGGGTCGCCTCGTATGAAGTTCTCATCGGTAGAATAGGCGCCCACGTTGGCGAAGCTAGCTTTTATTTTCTCCACGCAGCCCAAGGATTTTTCAAATCATCTTTCCTTGGATGCGCAAAGTTCTTCAACAGTTTTCTCTAAATGGTTTTTTCCAATATTCGCTGATCTCTCGGTTAGCTTATGCAAGTGCGCATTTTTCTTTGGCTTCTGCCAACTGTTTCCGAAGGTCTTCAATTTCATTCTTTTGAATTTCAGCTTGACCTTGAAACTAGCTTCATCTTCTTTCACTTTGTTTGCCAATGAAATCAAGATTTTGTCTTTTTCAAGACCTTCGTTTCTTAATTCGATTACCTCTGAACGAAGGTTGTTCAGAGCCATCGTATATCCTTCATCTTCAATGTTTTTCTGTGCCCTAAGGGCATTACTGAGAATCAGGCCCTGCAAGTGGAGGAAAGAGTAAGTATGACAAATAAAATACCCCATTTTTAAATTCAAATGTAACTCTTATACCTTTATGCTTTTATACGCTAAGCTGACAGTAAGCTCATCCATAGATAAGATTGAAAGGCCATCTTCCAGCTTCGGGAATCCAATGCTTCTACCTATCTCCCGGCAAACGAATATTTCTTTATTATCTGGGAGACAGTACAAAAAATCTTCTTCCCCACTGCCATTAAACACTAGTGCCCCTTCGGGTATTTCAATTTTTGGGCATAGTGTCGTGCTTCTAGCTTTTCTTCTTGAGAAAGTCCCTTTCCCGAAGCATGACCAATGATGTAATCAGTGCTTTCTTTTGAAGCTTCTGGAGCAGGAGTTTTAACCTTTTCAGACGCAATTTGCTCTGTCGCCTTTTCTTCAACTACGACAGGCTCTGTCTCAGTGGGCACTGAAGGCCCAACTTCGGTTTCAGCCTAAATTGTTGCAGCTTCGACTTCTGCCTGCTTCGTTTCAACTTTGGGTTGTGCCTTGGAAGCTTCGGCAATTTTTCTTGTAGGAGCAGGACTCAAGGTTTTTGCTGTTTCTAACACAACATCTAGCACATTCGCCATCCTTCTCCTCTTAGGAGTTGCGGCAAAACTCTTTTGTGCCTTCGGCACTGTTGCCTCTGTCGAAGGGCTCAAAATCTCTGGCATTTTTGTTATTTCATCAATTTTTGACACTTTAGCCAATCATCATTTGGTTCATCAAACTTATCCCCAAACCTGAATGTATACTTCAGCCGGACCAAACCATCTTCGCTAGAGTTAGTGATGGTCTCCTTCGGCATCTCCCAGTTTTCCACAAGCGGCCATACTCTGAATGCTATATGTTCTTGAATTAGATCTCTTGTGCCAATCAAGGAGCAAACAGTACTAAAGGCCTTCTGACACGCTTCGACGACGTCATCAATTTTGTCCTTCGACCTTCGCAGGCTGAAGCGGGACCAGATGGGACGCATAATGATTTCTTTTATGTCTTCCCTCATCTTTAGATCATTCTTCACATTAAACCACTCTTCCATCTAGGCCTCAGGCCATCTTTTCCGAAATGTGGGCAATGGGTGGCTTGCGTTAGGGCGAGCGATAAATCCATAACAACCGAAGTTGTTGTGGTACTGTTCTTTACCCATGGCCTTCGTCTCATATAGAAGTTCATGCATACAGTAGAAGCACTTCGCGCTTGGCTCTAGCCCTTGACTCCTTACTGCCCAGACAAAAATCCCCATTCTTATCATGGCTTCGGGGGTGATCTGATGAAGGAAGATTTGGTAGGTCTTCAGCACTTCAACTACAAACTTGCTCAAAGGGAACCGAAGTCCAGCTTTGAAGAAGCTTCGGTAAATCACAACTTCATTCTCCTCAGGGGCAGGGACGTTGTTGTCTCCGCCAACCCTCACAATAGACATATCCCGAAAGTACCTTCCTCTCATGTTCTCAAGATGACTCTGCTTGATGGTCGATTTTCGAAGATTGAATGACTTGGCCGCTAGGGCCGATCCTTAGAATCTTCATCCCCACTTTCCGCATCATAGCTATCGATGTCACCAGTATCTTCAGACAAACCTTCCAGTATCTCTTTAGTAATTTTCTCTGTGTTTGTTTTTGCCATTGATTCAATAAATCCAGCAACATAAGGATCCACAGACTTCTTCTCCTCAAACAGCTTCGCTTCTTCGGTCAACTTCGTTTCCGCAACAATCTTCTTTTCCTGAGACATCTTTTCTCCAGACATGGTGAAAACATGTTTTTTAAACCGAAGTTCAGAGAGCTTGAAAATCTAACAAGCGCTAGTGAGCAAGAGCTAAAAGATTGAGAAAATAATGCAAATGGCACAAGCAGCGTATCAAATGCAGTTGGTGTGAGTTCCTATTTATACGCCCAGTACGCTGCAAGTTGGAGGGCCCCGTCTGTCATTGACTGTTGCTATTCTAGCAAAGGGAAGGTGTTTTTTCGGACCTTCGGCTTAAGGCCTTCGTCCATGTCACAATCTGAATTCGTTATCTTAACAAATTAATACTGCGAGGGGCTACTGTTGGGGGCCTTCGTCTTCCGAAGGTCCTCAAAAACATGATTTAACAATGTTTTTCAAGTGTAACATATGAGCAGGTACCTTCGGACTCGGGTTAAAAGCATATACGATGTGAAAAGCATGGTCGTGACGAAGGCTGATGTTGCTCTGAAGCTACGCGCAAGGGAGCTTCGGCTTAATGGCGGAAAAAGGAACCGACTTAAAGGGGAAAAGGCTATCTAGCTCCCGTTGGGTTGTCCATAAGTCAATAGTAAATGTGAAGGGCATGAATGTAAATTTACACAGGCTGCGCCCTGTGCCTATAAATAGATGAACAGTACCCCCGTACTGTTCACGCTGACTTGTACTCGCTTGTGCGTCATGCTTGTACTTTCATCTTCTGTCAAGCCGAAGGTACAAATGTAATTCAATATTGTTTCTATTCTTCCATGATAATATAATAAAGATGAATTAATAATGTTATATGATTGTTCATGTTGTCTCTTATATTTCATATGCTTCTTCTTTTATTAACATATACCGCGATGATGAAGGTATGTCCTTCACAACCTTCGTCTGAAGATCATTATATCCTAAGGGAAATAATGCTTCGAAGGACGAAGGGTATTAACCTTTAACATTTGTGTTGCCTTGTTCTTAACTCATAGCATTTGATAACAAGTGACCAACAATAAGAATGTTAGATTAAATGCTAACATAGAAGAATTAAATGCTTGCAAACCCTCTACATCTACTGTTGAGCATGTTCCCATTTGCACTAGATGTAGAGATATTAATGTTGATGCTATAGATGATCACCTTGCCATGATTAAGAAACAAAATGATCACATAGGTCAATTAAATGCTAAAATTGCCGAGCATGAGCTCGAAAATGAAAAATTTAAATTTGCTCGTAGCATGCTTTATAATGGGAGATGCCCCGACATTAAGGATGGCATTGGTTTCCAATAGGGGAGAAATGTCAAGCTTAATGCCCCTAAGAAACTATCTAACTTTGTAAAGGGCAAGGCTCCCATGGTTCAGGATAGTAAGGGTTACATTTTATATCCTGCAAACTATCCCGAACATAAGATTAGGAAGATTCATGCTAGGAAACCTCATAATGTTTCTCACCATGCATTTATGTACAAAAATGAGGCTTCTAGCTCTAGGCATACCACACATGTTAAAATGCCTAGAAAGAAAATTCATGCTGCATCAAATGAGCATAATGTTTCTTTTAAAACTCTTGATGCATCATATGTGCTTACTAACAAATCAGGCAAAATAGTTGCCAAATATGTTGGGGGCAAACACAAGAGTCCAAAGACTTGTGTTTGGGTACCCAAGATGCTTGTTTCTAACGTCAAAGGACCCAAGACTGTTTGGGTACCTAAGAACAAGGCCTAAAATTGTTTTGTAGGTTTATGCATCCGGTGGTTCAAGTTGGATAATCGATAGTGGGTGCACAAACCACATGACAGGGGAGAAAAGAATGTTCTCCTCCTATGAGAAAAACGAAGATCCCCAACGAGCTATCACATTCGGGGATGGAAATCAAGGATTGGTCAAAGGATTGGGTAAAATTGCTTTATCACCTGACCATTCTATTTCCAATGTTTTTCTTGTAGATTCTTTAGATTACAATTTGCTTTCAGTTTCTTAATTGTGTAAAATGGGCTACAACTGTCTATTTACAGATGTAGGTGTTACTGTCTTTAAAAGAAGTGATGATTCAATAGCATTTAAGGGAGTGTTAGAGGGTCAGCTATATTTAGTTGATTTTAATGATAACAAAGCTGAACTCGACACTTACTTAATTGCTAAGACTAATATGGGTTGGCTCTGGCATCACCGACTTGTCCATGTTGGGATGAAGAATCTTCACAAGCTTCTAAAGGGAGAGCACATTTTAGGACTAACCAATGTTCATTTTGAGAACGACAGAATTTGTAGCGCATGCCAAGCAGGAAAGCAAGTTGGCACTCATCATCCACACAAGAACATCATGACAACGGACAGGCCGCTCGAGCTACTCCACATGGATCTATTCGGCCCGATCTCTTACATAAGCATCGGCGGAAGTAAGTACTGTCTAGTTATCGTGGATGATTATTCTCGCTTCACTTGGGTGTTCATTTTGCAGGAAAAATCACAAACCCAAGAGACCTTAAAAGGATTCTTAAGATGGGCTCAAAACGAGTTTGGTTTAAGGACAAAAAAGATAAGAAGCGACAATGGGACGGAGTTCAAGAATTCACAAATTGAAGGTTTTCTTGAGGAAGAGAGCATCAAGCATGAGTTCTCTTCTCCCTACACACCTCAACAAAATGGTGTAGTGGAGAGGAAGAATAGACCTCTACTGGACATGGCAAGAACCATGCTTGATGAGTACAAGACACCGGACAGGTTTTGGGCCGAGGCGATTAACACCGCCTGCTACTCCATCAATTGGCTCTACCTTCACCGAATCCTCAAGAAGACATCATATGAACTCCTCACTGGTAAAAAGCCCAATATTTCATATTTAAGAGTTTTTGGGAGTAAATGCTTTATTCTTGTTAAAAGAGGTAGAAAATCTAAATTTGCTCCTAAGGCTGTAGAAGGCTTTTTACTAGGATATGACTCAAACACAAGGGCATATAGAGTCTTCAACAAATCCGCTGGATAAATTGAGGTTTCTTGTGACATTGTGTTTGATGAGACTAATGGCTCCCAAGTGGAGCAAGTTGATCTTGATGAATTAGATGATGAAGAGGCTCCATGCGTCGCACTTAGGAACATGTCCATTGGGGATGTGTGTCCTAAAGAATCCGAAGAGCCCACACAAGCACGAGATGAACCGTCATCTTCCAATCAAGCTTCTCAACCCACCCAAGATGAGGAACAGGCTCAAGATGATGAAAATGAAGATCAGGAGGATGAGCCACCTCAAGAGGAGGACAATGATCAAGGGGGACATGAAGATAATGTAACCAAGGAAGATGGTCAAGAAATACAGGGTCAAAGACCGCCACACCTAAGAGCCCACCAAGCAATTCAACGAGATCACCCCGTCTACTCCATCCTTGGTGACTTTCATAAGGGGGTAACCACTAGATCTCGAGTTGCACATTTTTGTGAGCATTACTCTTTTGTGTTCTCTATTGAGTCTTACAGGGTGGAGGATGCACTAAGAGATTCAGATTGGGTGCTGGCTATGCAAGAGGAGCTCAACAACTTCACGAGGAATGAGGTATGGCATTTAGTTCCACGTCCTAATCAAAATGTTGTAGGTACCAAATGGGTATTCCGCAACAAGCAAGACGAGCATGGTGTGGTGAGAAGGAACAAAGCCCGACTTGTGGCCAAAGGTTACCCACAAGTCGAAGGTTTGGACTTTGATGAAACTTATGCACCCGTGGCTAGGCTTGAGTCAATTCGTATATTACTTGCCTATTGTGGCGGAACCGCCCGAATTATTCCAGCTTAAGTGCCCAAGTCGCACCCTTAAGGGCAGCAACGCACTTAAACAGGAATAACCCGTCAGTCCCTCGGATCTAGTCCGATAAAGCCACTTACCAGGATCGAATACCACTAGCTCACACGAAGGTGAGGCACAGAGAAATACAATAAAACATAATACCACAAATTTAATAAGTATCATTAGTGATTACATTATCGGAGTTTCAGAAATAATAACCATAAATTTTAATGCAGCGGAAATAACTAACGGAGAAGAACCGAGTAACATGGCGAAGCCTGGCCACGCTACTCCTCCTGGTCCTCTCCTGCGGAAGCAGTAACCCACTCGACCGTCTATCCCGGTGGCAAGGATGGAGGCCAAGTCACACCAATAACCAATCAACCTAATGAGTACCTGCAAAAATTATGCCACAAGCAAGGCTGAGTATACTAATACTCAGCTAGACTTACCCGGTGTGAGGAGTCTACTCCTCTACCTCTAGACATGCAGCTGTTTGGCTGTGGGGTTTGGTTGCCAAAAGCACTAGCTGAGTTTCTAAGTCAAGTTTTAACTTTGTCAATTTAAGTGTGACTCTCTTAAGGCTAAAAGTGTACTATCTACTCATACATAGTAGCAAGCATTATTAGCAATCAACAGCTTATATCAACTCATCATATTTCCACTTGTTACTCAATGCAGTACAATGGATCAAGCAGTCTCATTAGCTGCGAGAAGCAGACGATTCGAATCGAGTTTTTATCCTTGCAAGGTAAACCTAAACACACGACATGTAGGGGCACTCTGTCCCCACACACATCAACCGTCCCCATCGATTCCCTGGCAACAGAAAGGGGCTCACCGCCTTGGCGTACAATGCCTCACTGACCCCGACTGGCCGTCGTGCAGTGACCGCACTTGTACCCACCATAACCGGAATGGGAGACCTCGTCTCAGGTCGCGTGAGGAGGGCAATCTGCGGGCAGGTTCACTCAGGTACTAGGCTTACCGATTTACCATATTTCTCAGTATGTGTTTAGTACGTTCAAACGCTTGATACAGGTATCCGCACGTTAATCCTTATTCCATTTTCCATCTCGTAGACCACGCGTCCCCATGGACCCGTGTCCACAGACCATCATCATTCTGTTATCAAAGTGAATACAACCAATTCCTGACCTCGCGCGAGTGCTAGAAAAATCACTCGACTTCTACCGAGATCCCTAATTAGCAAGGCAGCTACTCGACCTAGCATACTAGTATCCATCTCAAAGGTATCCTGAGTTCATGCAACTAGGGTTTCAGACAACTCCTACACTTAAGTGCATAGTACAAGCCTACAAACATTAAGTGCAGTAAAATAGCATATATAACGGTTATGCATAAAACCGGGGCTTGCCTTTAATTTGACACTTAGATAGTGTTTGCTGGGGAGATACTCGCTCGGCGAGCATCCACTAGTTAAGTTCATCCTTCCTTGGTTCCACCATCTGCATCTTGTGGTTGGCACCACATCACTGGCTCAATCATCATCTCTCGGTCCTATATGAGGTGCAAGATGCATATGTATGAATATAATGAAAGTAGCACAAAATATTTCAATATATGATTGCGAACTAACACTAATTAGTAAGACACTGCAACGACTATACGCAAGCGCTAGCTAGTCGCACGTTATCGGCGTTCATCATTAAAACCATTAAAAGATGACAACATGTTATTTATTTACGCAACACAACTATGACATTACAGGTACGCGCATTTTATTTGTTTGGATACGACTTTTCATTAGTTCTCCTATTGATCGCGCACAAGCCTCATCGACAACACAAATCCAATAGAGGACATAAGCGTCAATGTCTAAGGAACTCCTATATCGCGTCACTAGATAAAGAAACATATAAAACAAGACACACATGTCATCTCTAGCTTAGCCATGGCAAGTCTACATTACTTAAGAGCAAACCAAACATTTTTAGCGAGAAGGGTGAACTAAACAATCAAAAGCGCATATGCAGATTTTCGGGACAGCAACACAGCAGCTACTTGTTTTAATCATAAATTTTCAAATATTAACCCAAAAATAACAAACTAGGACTTTCTGGAAAGCTTAAAACGTGCTCTACAACTTTGGTATTTTTACCTCCACAGGATTCAGCACTTAGCAAGGTTAAAAAGTGCTAACACAACAGCGCTGTCCAGATTTGGACAGATTCAGACTTATGACTTTAAAAATTCATAACTGAAGATTCAGGCATCCAAACAAGGTGATCCTAGACTTTCTGGAAATGTAATAAAATTTTCTACATATCATTTATAAACATCTTAAGGTGATTCCATATTTAACTAAGGATAAAATACACTAGAAGGCTTTGCTGTCCAGAATCGGACAGATTCAGTCTTTAGACTTTAAACATCCACAACTTAATCTTCAGACCACCAAAAAGAGTGATCCAAGACTTTTTGGAAAGCTCAGAAAAAGAACTACATAACTTTTATAATCACCAAGAATTGATTCTATGTTGAACTGAATCAAACAATTCAGTTTCCGAAATCTGTTCTGTCAGTGGACAGAACACAGCAACCAAGTTGTAAAATTCATAACTCTTAAACCGTCAGGCCTTTAGTTATGAAATTTTAACACAAGCAAGATCAGAAAAGCATCTACAGCTTTCTTATAATGACCATGAACAGATTGCAACATTAAATTGAACAAACAATACAGTTTCTGAAATCTGTACAGAATTTGGACAGATTCAGTTACTAAATTTGTAAAAAGCATAACTCCTAAACTGTCAGACCTATGGCTGTCAAATTTTAACACCAGCAAGGTAATAAAGTTATCTACCACTTTTCTATAGCACATATCTACAGAAAACACAATTTAGTTCATCAAACAGACAACACAACTAAAACAGCGCGTGCAGTCCAAAACAGCAATCAACGAATTTCAGTTTCTATATAATTCAAGAATTGCCATGATCTAGAGATTTGAATTATTCTAACACTTTACCATTTGTTAGAGTTAAAACAATCAATTGAGCACTAACAAGTAGACTTACAAATTTTATCCAAATCATTTAGTGCACTAAAATTACCACATTCATTTAACAAACGCATTCACCACAATCATCAAATCCGGCACATATTTATATCGAAGCGCCTTTCACCCATTAGTCCGCATTTTAACTTAGACACCACATGAGCACTACTAATTTTTACTTGCGACCATAACCATACGCATTTAGACCACAACAAGTAATTCATCGTAACTACGAGCTTAACCAACGCCATCTAACTAGTCCATTAACCAAAGGGATGGCATAGCCCGCCATACGACATACACATCAGCTTGCCTATTATTAACGCAGTCCGAGACACCACACCTATTTATATCACAATCACTTACGCCATCGACTCCTACTTGACATGAGTTGGCTAATGACGTGACCATTTCCCAATTACCATCACACACCACCCTTCGCCATTTTTGGATGACCGGCACGACACACAGCTATTGTAATACATCTTCAAGTTCATTCAACCCATCAGTAGAGCACTAGCGCATTCCAGAAAATTTCCTAAGGCTACGACGACAAGGCATCGACCTTATCATGCACATAAAAGAATCACAAGCGTGTTTACGGAACCTATCGGTTAACTGGATCGTCACACTACCCATGTTCTTTGCCTTTCCAATTTTTATCGCACCACAAGAATCATCCCCATTTGCCAATGACACTAATAATACCTATTGACCTATGGTTTACCACCCGAGCACCGTTACACGCCGCACATTAGTTTCTAACATGATTCTCGCATAACTCGTAATTCAACTACTCACTAGCCATAAATCACGCACGACCACTACCACATCGACCGGTTAATTTATTTGGACACCGCCTAGCGTACCACGAGTACCCCGCATTTTGACTCGACATATAAACATAGAGGAGGCGATGACTACTTCGTCATGTCACCACCTCTCTATTTAAGCAAAGACCATTTCCACCTACAACGACCGAACATTCCTATCGAGCACACCTTATATTTTCCTGTCTCGCATACGACCATGTCATGGCGTGCACTCGAGACACTTCACTCAATGTGGCGCGACCACTAATATAAATGAACTCCGACACTCATGACTTAACGATACATCCCCCATGCAAACTAGCATTCTCTACACTACCCGCCACGTCAATAAATATATCTCCTCTAAAATTACGAATCCCATCACATTGCTTAAAACAAATACACTTTTCACATAAACACATATCGATGCATTTCCCAAAACAAAATCCACATTTTGTAACTTAGTTTTCGCATGAAACAACGCATCGCATATTTTCCGATCAAAATAAAAATATCCGAGTTCTTCTCTACTTCATTTTCTTCTCTACACGCGTCCATTCATACAAACATATTTTCACACGCATATAAACACGCAGGCACATCATCGACCGAATACGTAAATAAAACAAATCGCAATCATTCAAGGCGAACAACCTGGCCGAAATCCGATTGGAGTTGCGCATGCATGTCATCAGTTTGGGCTCTTTGCCGACGAGCGATGCGTGTGGCGTGACGTCGACAAGGGGATGCGAGCATGGCACAATTTATTACACGATTTATTGGTGCGGTCATTTAATCGAACACGAAAAGCGCAGGACAGCTAGTAGCTCACCAAGGTTGTTGTTCACTGCACAGATTGACGACTAGCGGAGCTCGATGCCGACGTGCTGGGAAACGATGGCAGCCAGGGCCGTGTAGATCGACGGGGCTCGCTGCTGCGGACCGGCATTGCTGCGCAGATCGGCTGACGCCGCACGGAGAGGGCCGAGCACAGGGGTGGATGGCGGCCAGATGGGGAGCTCACGGCTATGGGGGAAATGGAGCTGCGCAGGGAGAAAACAGGGGGCGTCCATTACAGGGGGATCCGGCCATGGCGAGAGCAGTTTGGGGGGAGGGAGATGTTGCTGCTGGGCGCCGGCAAGGGGTAGAAGAAAGGGAGCGCTGGTCTGCAATAGAGAGGCGATGAGCTAGAGGTAGAAGGCAGAGGTCCGGCCATGGTGAAGAAGCTCTCTGCTGGAAAAATCTGGGCGTCACGGAGGAAAGCAGAGGCGTCGCGCCATGGCTGGGAGGTGCCTGAGCGCCGAGTTTTTGAGGAGGGAGAGGGATGGCGTGGGAGAGGGAATGGGTGGAGATGCAGTGGATCTCGGGTGCCTAGAGGCTGACAGCGATGGAGGCTTGGGCGAGCTCGGCCATGGAGCTCCCGCGCGCAGGGAAGAAAAAGCTCCCTGCTGCCGACGCTGTGGATAAGGGGGCGCTCCCATGGGGGCCCTGCTCCTGCGATGGCGTGCTGCTGCATCCCAGGGAGCCGAGGGGGAAGAATGGCGCTGTTGCTGGGTGGCCATGGTTGGAGCAGAGAGACCCGCGCCCATGGAGCAGGGAGGGCGTCGCTGGTGGCTGTTGCTGCCGTGAAGAAGAAGAGGCAGGGAAGAAAGAAGGTGGCGGCTGGGAAAAATGGAGGGGTGGGAGTGCAAAATTGCCTCCACTTGCAAGGAGATGGCTCCTATTTATAGAGAGGCACTAGGGCTAGGGTTTTCTTAGTGGGCTGGGCCGGATTTGGCCCAAATACGTACTCGGGCCGCGCTAATTTATTTTTCGGAATAAAAATGCTCGTGCGGAATTCGTCTGTACGCGGAACAGAGTGAAACAGAGTTCGGACGAACAGACAATTGAACGATTAATTCGGCCGAGAGTTTGATTTGAATTCGCTCGGAAATAATTTCTCGCGCACTATTTTAGAAATAAATGTTTCTCTCAGACTTCCGATCGGCTTCGGATTTTTAGTCGGAGAAACCGAATCGTGACAATTTAAAATTGCTGTCGATACGGGGTTTTGAATTCGGTTCGGACATGAGATATTTAGCTGAGTCGAGTAAGAATTAATTAGAGGACGACATATCGAGTATTCCGTCTGAGAGTACGGATCCAAATAAAATAGTCGGGCATCAGTCGAAGGCCGAGGAATTGGATTTGGGCACAGCTCGACTAGCAACTGTCGAGCGTTTGATTACATGAGCTTTAGACGAGATTTATAATTCGAGAATGATCTTCGAATCTGCATGAGTTCCGAGAATTAAAAGTTTTAACATGCTCCAAAATTGGTTGTTTCTCGCGATCGATTAACTCCGAATTCGGTGAACTTCCATGAGAAGCCTGATAGACAGAGATAGACACGATCGAGAAATAGAAATTTTCACTGAGCATCCGAGATCAGGATAACTCCCCTGACATAACGCGAAATAGACACCTGGGATGTCACAGCCTTCCCCCCTTAAAAGGAATCTCGTCCCGAGATTCGAATGAGGATCTTCAAGGGTGGAGAAGCATGTAACTCCCAGACTGAAGATAGATGCAAATTCATGAGAGGGTATCTGATAAGATATTGGAGACAGATTTGGATAGAATATCGCGGCATGCTGAGACAAAATGCAGCGATCACTCTGAGAGAATGTTCACAAAAGATAGCACATCAGTATAGTCTCGTAATGGATCACGACTATTAACCATGATACCGGCGCGTGCCGAGCAGCTCAACCATGTGTGCGCGCCCACAGGAGGCTCTCGGTTTCGTCGCGGCACCATCAGTCATTAGTCATGACACCATTACCAAACACAACCAATACGGAATTCACATAGCACAAATAGAGGGAGCCCATGAGAGTATGGCTCAGAAAATAAGAATGTGACCGGAGCAGAAGTAGAGATTGCTGGCAAAAAGAGCATCACGTGAGAATTTATTTAACTCAGAGAACTATTTTATGATCATCACGGGGATTATCAACCAAAGATTGATATGATACTTAATAAGAGGATGAACCAACCATGAGATCGAGATTGATAAGCTTTTAGAGACATGAGAGATCCAAAGATAACAGCAACATCCATTGAACTAAATGGATACGCCGTTTAAAGATAAAATTGATAAAACAACTTCATGATCCTCGAAGAACGAGTATAAGAATTATCAGAATTGAAAGATTTAGGCAGATCAACATCCGATACTTGAGAACGGGTTAGAGTAGATAACCAGATAACGGGGCAGAATCAATAGGGGATCCCGAGATTCGGATGATAAAGCAAACATGATTCATAAGAAAAAGGATTACCAGATCCAGGTGAAAGGAGAGGTAGGCAACAAGATCAGCTGGATGATCAATAAAAATGCTATGAAGTTTTAGGAGCAAGAATTTTATGGAAAGAAACATGGTCTTGATAGGGTTTGGGCAACTAGACACCAAACAACAATTTTTTTTCGACAAAACCACGTGCACAAGGAAGTTTTAGCCAATTTAGGGGTCAAGCTATGGGTGTCTACAAGTCGTGCAGGTGCAACTTCAAGGGGGAAACACACAAGGGTTAGAAAACACCAACACAAGCATGTTTTTTTTTGCAAGGGTTTCACTTGCTAAACTCAAGGTTGTTTGGAGGGGGAAAAATCTTTTCATGAGCAGAACAGACAACAAAATTATTTTTTTTGGAAGAAGGGTTGAATAATCACAATACCACCTAGATAGCAAGACAAGAGAAACACATAGCACGACCTAACAAGACTTACCAATCTAACACAAGGTAAGGCGTTTCTTTGCAGTTCATAGCAATACAATACATTATTCACAATTTCTTATTATTGGAATAAAGGTGAGAGAAGCATGTTGATGCACAAGAGACAATGATGCGATAATCATGATGCATGCTCATTCTAGTCGTCTTCTCAGACCTAACTAATTTTTCGGATGCTTCTACAGCATCCTTCCTAATAGTAGTAGTAGCCTTTATGGCCTATATAAATAGCCACCTAGCTACCCATCTATTTCCTAAGGCTTCACGTCCTAGGTCTAACTTATCGTCCTGATATCTATCCAACTTTGGTTTTTAAGCAAGTTTTACTTTAGAAAAGGTTGGTATTTATGACTTATTGACTTCTCTGTGATGGTATTCGCTCCGATACCAGCTGTGGCGGAACCGCCCGAATTATTCCAGCTTAAGTGCCCAAGTCGCACCCTTAAGGGCAGCAACGCACTTAAACAGGAATAACCCGTCAGTCCCTCGGATCTAGTCCGATAAAGCCACTTACCAGGATCGAATACCACTAGCTCACACGAAGGTGAGGCACAGAGAAATACAATAAAACATAATACCACAAATTTAATAAGTATCATTAGTGATTACATTATCGGAGTTTCAGAAATAATAACCATAAATTTTAATGCAGCGGAAATAACTAACGGAGAAGAACCGAGTAACATGGCGAAGCCTGGCCACGCTACTCCTCCTGGTCCTCTCCTGCGGAAGCAGTAACCCACTCGATCGTCTATCCCGGTGGCAAGGATGGAGGCCAAGTCACACCAGCAACCAATCAACCTAATGAGTACCTGCAAAAATTATGCCACAAGCAAGGCTGAGTATACTAATACTCAGCTAGACTTACCCGGTGTGAGGAGTCTACTCCTCTACCTCTAGACATGCAGCTGTTTGGCTGTGGGGTTTGGTTGCCAAAAGCACTAGCTGAGTTTCTAAGTCAAGTTTTAACTTTGTCAATTTAAGTGTGACTCTCTTAAGGCTAAAAGTGTACTATCTACTCATACATAGTAGCAAGCATTATTAGCAATCAACAGCTTATATCAACTCATCATATTTCCACTTGTTACTCAATGCAGTACAATGGATCAAGCAGTCTCATTAGCTGCGAGAAGCAGACGATTCGAATCGAGTTTTTATCCTTGCAAGGTAAACCTAAACACACGACATGTAGGGGCACTCTGTCCCCACACACATCAACCGTCCCCATCGATTCCCTGGCAACAGAAAGGGGCTCACCGCCTTGGCGTACAATGCCTCACTGACCCCGACTGGCCGTCGTGCAGTGACCACACTTGTACCCACCATAACCGGAATGGGAGACCTCGTCTCAGGTCGCGTGAGGAGGGCAATCTGCGGGCAGGTTCACTCAGGTACTAGGCTTACCGATTTACCATATTTCTCAGTATGTGTTTAGTACGTTCAAACGCTTGACACAGGTATCCGCACGTTAATCCTTATTCCATTTTCCATCTCGTAGACCACGCGTCCCCATGGACCCGTGTCCACAGACCATCATCATTCTGTTATCAAAGTGAATACAACCAATTCCTGACCTCGCGCGAGTGCTAGAAAAATCACTCGACTTCTACCGAGATCCCTAATTAGCAAGGCAGCTACTCGACCTAGCATACTAGTATCCATCTCAAAGGTATCCTGAGTTCATGCAACTAGGGTTTCAGACAACTCCTACACTTAAGTGCATAGTACAAGCCTACAAACATTAAGTGCAGTAAAATAGCATATATAACGGTTATGCATAAAACCGGGGCTTGCCTTTAATTTGACACTTAGATAGTGTTTGCTGGGGGAGATACTCGCTCGGCGAGCATCCACTAGTTAAGTTCATCCTTCCTTGGTTCCACCATCTGCATCTTGTGGTTGGCACCACATCACTGGCTCAATCATCATCTCTCGGTCCTATATGAGGTGCAAGATGCATATGTATGAATATAATGAAAGTAGCACAAAATATTTCAATATATGATTGCGAACTAACACTAATTAGTAAGACACTGCAACGACTATACGCAAGCGCTAGCTAGTCGCACGTTATCGGCGTTCATCATTAAAACCATTAAAAGATGACAACATGTTATTTATTTACGCAACACAACTATGACATTACAGGTACGCGCATTTTATTTGTTTGGATACGACTTTTCATTAGTTCTCCTATTGATCGCACACAAGCCTCATCGACAACACAAATCCAATAGAGGACATAAGCGTCAATGTCTAAGGAACTCCTATATCGCGTCACTAGATAAAGGAACATATAAAACAAGACACACATGTCATCTCTAGCTTAGCCATGGCAAGTCTACATTACTTAAGAGCAAACCAAACATTTTTAGCGAGAAGGGTGAACTAAACAATCAAAAGCGCATATGCAGATTTTCGGGACAGCAACACAGCAGCTACTTGTTTTAATCATAAATTTTCAAATATTAACCCAAAAATAACAAACTAGGACTTTCTGGAAAGCTTAAAACGTGCTCTACAACTTTGGTATTTTTACCTCCACAGGATTCAGCACTTAGCAAGGTTAAAAAGTGCTAACACAACAGCGCTGTCCAGATTTGGACAGATTCAGACTTATGACTTTAAAAATTCATAACTGAAGATTCAGGCATCCAAACAAGGTGATCCTAGACTTTCTGGAAATGTAATAAAATTTTCTACATATCATTTATAAACATCTTAAGGTGATTCCATATTTAACTAAGGATAAAATACACTAGAAGGCTTTGCTGTCCAGAATCGGACAGATTCAGTCTTTAGACTTTAAACATCCACAACTTAATCTTCAGACCACCAAAAAGAGTGATCCAAGACTTTTTGGAAAGCTCAGAAAAAGAACTACATAACTTTTATAATCACCAAGAATTGATTCTATGTTGAACTGAATCAAACAATTCAGTTTCCGAAATCTGTTCTGTCAGTGGACAGAACACAGCAACCAAGTTGTAAAATTCATAACTCTTAAACCGTCAGGCCTTTAGTTATGAAATTTTAACACAAACAAGATCAGAAAAGCATCTACAGCTTTCTTATAATGACCATGAACAGATTGCAACATTAAATTGAACAAACAATACAGTTTCTGAAATCTGTACAGAATTTGGACAGATTCAGTTACTAAATTTGTAAAAAGCATAACTCCTAAACTGTCAGACCTATGGCTGTCAAATTTTAACACCAGCAAGATAATAAAGTTATCTACCACTTTTCTATAGCACATATCTACAGAAAATACAATTTAGTTCATCAAACAGACAACACAACTAAAACAGCGCGTGCAGTCCAAAACAGCAATCAACGAATTTCAGTTTCTATATAATTCAAGAATTGCCATGATCTAGAGATTTGAATTATTCTAACACTTTACCATTTGTTAGAGTTAAAACAATCAATTGAGCACTAACAAGTAGACTTACAAATTTTATCCAAATCATTTAGTGCACTAAAATTACCACATTCATTTAACAAACGCATTCACCACAATCATCAAATCCGGCACATATTTATATCGAAGCGCCTTTCACCCATTAGTCCGCATTTTAACTTAGACACCACATGAGCACTACTAATTTTTACTTGCGACCATAACCATACGCATTTAGACCACAACAAGTAATTCATCGTAACTACGAGCTTAACCAACGCCATCTAACTAGTCCATTAACCAAAGGGATGGCATAGCCCGCCATACGACATACACATCAGCTTGCCTATTATTAACGCAGTCCGAGACACCACACCTATTTATATCACAATCACTTACGCCATCGACTCCTACTTGACATGAGTTGGCTAATGACGTGACCATTTCCCAATTACCATCACACACCACCCTTCGCCATTTTTGGATGACCGGCACGACACACAGCTATTGTAATACATCTTCAAGTTCATTCAACCCATCAGTAGAGCACTAGCGCATTCCAGAAAATTTCCTAAGGCTACGACGACAAGGCATCGACCTTATCATGCACATAAAAGAATCACAAGCGTGTTTACGGAACCTATCGGTTAACTGGATCGTCACACTACCCATGTTCTTTGCCTTTCCAATTTTTATCGCACCACAAGAATCATCCCCATTTGCCAATGACACTAATAATACCTATTGACCTATGGTTTACCACCCGAGCACCGTTACACGCCGCACATTAGTTTCTAACATGATTCTCGCATAACTCGTAATTCAACTACTCACTAGCCATAAATCACGCACGACCACTACCACATCGACCGGTTAATTTATTTGGACACCGCCTAGCGTACCACGAGTACCCCGCATTTTGACTCGACATATAAACATAGAGGAGGCGATGACTACTTCGTCATGTCACCACCTCTCTATTTAAGCAAAGACCATTTCCACCTACAACGACCGAACATTCCTATCGAGCACACCTTATATTTTCCTGTCTCGCATACGACCATGTCATGGCGTGCACTCGAGACACTTCACTCAATGTGGCGCGACCACTAATATAAATGAACTCCGACACTCATGACTTAACGATACATCCCCCATGCAAACTAGCATTCTCTACACTACCCGCCACGTCAATAAATATATCTCCTCTAAAATTACGAATCCCATCACATTGCTTAAAACAAATACACTTTTCACATAAACACATATCGATGCATTTCCCAAAACAAAATCCACATTTTGTAACTTAGTTTTCGCATGAAACAACGCATCGCATATTTTCCGATCAAAATAAAAATATCCGAGTTCTTCTCTACTTCATTTTCTTCTCTACACGCGTCCATTCATACAAACATATTTTCACACGCATATAAACACGCAGGCACATCATCGACCGAATACGTAAATAAAACAAATCACAATCATTCAAGGCGAACAACCTGGCCGAAATCCGATTGGAGTTGCGCATGCATGTCATCAGTTTGGGCTCTTTGCCGACGAGCGATGCGTGTGGCGTGACGTCGACAAGGGGCTGCGAGCATGGCACAGTTTATTACACGATTTATTGGTGCGGTCATTTAATCGAACACGAAAAGCGCAGGACAGCTAGTAGCTCACCAAGGTTGTTGTTCACTGCACAGATTGACGACTAGCGGAGCTCGATGCCGACGTGCTGGGAAACGATGGCAGCCAGGGCCGTGTAGATCGACGGGGCTCGCTGCTGCGGACCGGCATTGCTGCGCAGATCGGCTGACGCCGCACGGAGAGGGCCGAGCACAGGGGTGGATGGCGGCCAGATGGGGAGCTCACGGCTATGGGGGAAATGGAGCTGCGCAGGGAGAAAACAGGGGGCGTCCATTACAGGGGGATCCGGCCATGGCGAGAGCAGTTTGGGGGGAGGGAGATGTTGCTGCTGGGCGCCGGCAAGGGGTAGAAGAAAGGGAGCGCTGGTCTGCAATAGAGAGGCGATGAGCTAGAGGTAGAAGGCAGAGGTCCGGCCATGGTGAAGAAGCTCTCTGCTGGAAAAATCTGGGCGTCACGGAGGAAAGCAGAGGCGCCGCGCCATGGCTGGGAGGTGCCTGAGCGCCGAGTTTTTGAGGAGGGAGAGGGATGGCGTGGGAGAGGGAATGGGTGGAGATGCAGTGGATCTCGGGTGCCTAGAGGCTGACAGCGATGGAGGCTTGGGCGAGCTCGGCCATGGAGCTCCCGCGCGCAGGGAAGAAAAAGCTCCCTGCTGCCGACGCTGTGGATAAGGGGGCGCTCCCATGGGGGCCCTGCTCCTGCGATGGCGTGCTGCTGCATCCCAGGGAGCCGAGGGGGAAGAATGGCGTTGTTGCTGGGTGGCCATGGTTGGAGCAGAGAGACCCGCGCCCATGGAGCAGGGAGGGCGTCGCTGGTGGCTGTTGCTGCCGTGAAGAAGAAGAGGCAGGGAAGAAAGAAGGTGGCGGCTGGGAAAAATGGAGGGGTGGGAGTGCAAAATTGCCTCCACTTGCAAGGAGATGGCTCCTATTTATAGAGAGGCACTAGGGCTAGGGTTTTCTTAGTGGGCTGGGCCGGATTTGGCCCAAATACGTACTCGGGCCGCGCTAATTTATTTTTCGGAATAAAAATGCTCGTGCGGAATTCGTCTGTACGCGGAACAGAGTGAAACAGAGTTCGGACGAACAGACAATTGAACGATTAATTCGGCCGAGAGTTTGATTTGAATTCGCTCAGAAATAATTTCTCGCGCACTATTTTAGAAATAAATGTTTCTCTCAGACTTCCGATCGGCTTCGGATTTTTAGTCGGAGAAACCGAATCGTGACAATTTAAAATTGCTGTCGATACGGGGTTTTGAATTCGGTTCGGACATGAGATATTTAGCTGAGTCGAGTAAGAATTAATTAGAGGACGACATATCGAGTATTCCGTCTGAGAGTACGGATCCAAATAAAATAGTCGGGCATCAGTCGAAGGCCGAGGAATTGGATTTGGGCACAGCTCGACTAGCAACTGTCGAGCGTTTGATTACATGAGCTTTAGACGAGATTTATAATTCGAGAATGATCTTCGAATCTGCATGAGTTCCGAGAATTAAAAGTTTTAACATGCTCCAAAATTGGTTGTTTCTCGCGATCGATTAACTCCGAATTCGGTGAACTTCCATGAGAAGCCTGATAGACAGAGATAGACACGATCGAGAAATAGAAATTTTCACTGAGCATCCGAGATCAGGATAACTCCCCTGACATAACGCGAAATAGACACCTGGGGTGTCACACCTATGCTTCTTACCATGGCTTTAAACTTTATCAAATGGACGTGAAAAGTGCCTTCCTCAATGGACCCATCAAGGAAGAGGTCTATGTTGAGCAACCTACCGGCTTTGAAGATAGTGAGTACCCTAACCATGTGTATAAACTCTCAAAGGCGCTTTATGGGCTAAAGCAAGCGCCAAGAGCATGGTATGAATGCCTAAGAGATTTTATTATCACTAATGGCTTCAAAGTCAGAAAAGCTGATCCTACACTCTTTACTAAAACTGTTGCAAAAGATTTGTTTGTATGCCAAATTTATGTTGATGACATCATATTTGGGTCTACTAACAAATCAACTTGTGAAGAGTTTAGTAGGATCATGATTCAAAAATTCGAGATGTCTATGATGGGGGAGTTGAAGTATTTCCTAGGATTTCAAATCAAGCGACTCCAAGATGGCACCTTCATCAGCCAAACAAAATACATTCAAGACATACTTCAGAAGTTTGGAATGAAGGATGGCAACCCCATCAAGACACCCATGGGAACCGATGGGCATCTCAACCTTGGCACGGGAGGTAAATCCGTAGATCAAAAGGTATACCGGTCGATGATAGGATCTTTACTCTATTTATGTGCATCTCGATCGGACATTATGCTTTCTATATGCATGTGTGCAAGGTTCCAGGGAAATCCTAAGGAAGTTCACCTTAGGGCCGTGAAGAGAATCATGAGATATTTAGTTTACACTCCTAAGTTTGGACTTTGGTACCCTAAGGGATCCACTTTTGATTTAATAGGATATTCCGATGCCGATTGGGCAGGGTGTAAAATTAATAGAAAGAGCACATCAGGGACTTGTCAGTTTCTAGGAAGATCCCTGGTGTCATGGGCTTCAAAGAAACAAAACTTCGTAGCTCTTTCTACCGCCGAAGCCGAGTATATTGCCGCAGGCCATTGTTGTGCGCAATTACTTTGGACGAGGCAAACCCTTAGGTACTATGGCTACAAATTGAGCAAAGTCCTCTCCTATGTGATAATGAGAGTGCTATCCACATGGCGGATAATCCCGTTGAACACAGCCGCACTAAGCACATAGACATTCGATATCACTTTCTAAGAGATAACCAACAAAGGTGGGGGGATATCGAAATAGCTTATGTAAACACCAAGAATCAATTAGCTGATATCTTTACCAAGCCATTAGATGAGAAAACCTTTAGCAAACTTAGGAATGAACTAAATATACTTGATTCTCGGAATTTTGAATGACACATTGCACACATAGCTTATTTCTATACCTTTGATCATATTACTTTCATTTGGTACAAATACATATTTCTTATTCCTCTTGTGCCAAGACTATGACTAATGTGTTTCCAACTGTATTTCTATACTAAGTTGTAGATTGAAAGGGAAATGGAGTATTCGGTAAAGACAAGGCTTCCACTCCAACTCTGACGGTATCACTTACCCTTTGCCATTACTCATATATCTCTCAATTGGTATAACATTTCACTCATATTTCTTTACCAATGGGAGAGAAAGTACATTAGGGCTCCAAAGTACTCCGTTTTTTGCGATTAATACCAAAGGGGGAGAAAATATTAAGCCTAAAGCAAAAGGACCGCACCACCACCGCACCACCAGCATTTCAAATTTTTCGAAATGAAGTTTTTAATTGATATTCTTCAACTCGTACTTGATACAAATTGGTATCCCTTGAATTTCAAATTGATATCTATCTTAAAACCCTCTTGAAAGCTAAGAGGAGAATTTCATTCAGGGGGAGTTTTATTTAGTCAAAGGAAAAGCATTTGAAACAGGGGGAGAAATTTCTAATCTTGAAAATGCATTCTTGTAATCTTATTCATATACCTTTGACTATTTGCAAAAAGACATTGAAAAGATTTTCCAAAAGAATTTGCAAAAACAAAACAAGTGGTGGAAAGGTGGTCAAAAATGTTAAATAAAAGAAAAGCAATCCATTCATATCTAGTGAGATTATCAATTGGTTTAATTCCAAGTAACCTATGCACTCTCCAAAATGCAAACTAGTTCATTTCTGCACATTATATATTTGCTTTGGTTTGTGTTGGCATCAATCACCAAAAAGGGGGAGATTGAAAGGGAAATAGGGTTAACCTTTTCCTACGATTAATTTTGGTGGTTGAATGTACAACACAAACATATGGACTAACTAGTTTGCTCTAGAATTTATGTATTACATGTGCATAAGGTTCAACATAAACCAATAAAAAGAATCAAGTTAGGGACACAAATTCAGCGGAGCAAAAGGAATTGAGTGCGCTGAAGAATGGCGCACCGGACTGTCCGGTGTGCCACTGGACATTGTCCGGTACACCAGGGTCGTACAAGTTCCAACCAGCCACTCTCGGGAATTTAACGACGCCCTCCGCTATAATTCATCGGACTATCCGGTGTGCCACCAGACTGTCCGGTGTGCCAGCAGAGCAACGACTAACTCATGCAACGGTCGACTCTGACAGAAGCTACAGTGAGCAACAGTGCCACGCAGAAGTCAGAGCAGCGAAGCTAGAGGGGCACCGGACTGTCCGGTGTGGCACCGGACTGTCCGGTGCCGCAAGAGGACAAAGCCCCAATAGTCGACTCGGCTCCGAACCCTAACGGTTAGGTGACGTGGCGGCGCACCCGACATTGAATAGTGTCTGTCCAGTGGCGCACCGGACTGTCCGGTGCGCCCATCGCCAGCAGTCTCCCCAACAGCTATCTTGGTGGTTGGGGGCTATAAATACCCCCAACCACCATAACCTCAAGCATCCAAGATTTCTGAAGATCACATTCAATACAAGAGCTCTATCATTCATTCCTAGTCACAATTTAAAAGATCAAAGCCTCTCCAATCCCAACTTCATCTCAAACACTTAGTGACTTGTGTGAGAGAGATTTCTTGTTCTTTTGAGCTCTTGCTTCTTGGATTGCCTTTCTTCTTTTCTCATTCTTACTCTCAAGTGCTTTGTAAGCGAGGCAAGAGACACCAAGTGTGTGGTGGTCCTTGCGGGGTCTTTGTGACTCGTGAGATTAAGGAAGAAGGCTCACTCGGTCTAAGTGACCGTTTGAGAGAGGGAAAGGGTTGAAATAGACTCGGTCTTTGTGACCTCCTCAACGGGGACTAGATTCTTTGGAACCAAACCTCGATAAAACAAATCATAGTGTTCATTCGCTTGATTCTCATTTGATTTGTTTTCCTCTCTCTCCCGGACTTGATTTTAGTTCTAACGCTAACCCTGGCTTATAGTGTGTGTTTAAAGTTGTAAATTTCAGATTACGCCTATTCACCCCCCTCTACGCGACTTTCAAGAAGAGACCGCAGCCGACAGGTGGGGTCGGCAACACGCGACAGACTCGTGTGGTCCCCTGGCAAGGCACGGATGTGCGGCGACGAAGGACCTGTGACCGACGAGTGGACCCGGTCCACCAGTGCCCCCACCGGATCTCACTGTTGGGCTGCGTGGAAGGAACGTGAATTGGGCCGAGGGGGAGGTTTTGAGCCCATCGAAGGTTTTCCATTTTCTTTTTTTCTGGTTTCCTTTTCTCAAATTTTAGAATTCAAATTTAAACTCAAATTTGGTTGGGAATTTTTTTATTCCTAAATTAATGTACAATTCCAAGACCTCAGTATGGACAAAGCTACCTACATATATAATTTTCTTTATCTTCATCAGTCCAATAGGAATATGATAGTTTCTGAACTGTGTGGTGAATTATGCCCAGGTGATATTATTGGCAGCATCATGAGCAGCAATGTAAGAATCCCACCAATCAGCATCAGGACCATTAAGATGACCAGAAGCATAAAACACCTTCTCCCGGTCAGAGCATTGGGTGATATTCAATATCTTCTCCACTGACTTCAGCCAATCATCAGCGCGCAGAGGATCTGGAGAGCTGGCGAATGTCGGTGGCTTGTGACTCATGAACTCCCGGTGGTTGTCCCGGGGTGGAACTGGTGGTGGCGGTGGAGGCATTGGTGCTTGTTGCTGTCGTACCATCCTCTCTTGCCTTATTTCCTCATGCATCTCTTGCCTTTCCTAGCGCATCTCTTGACGTTCCTGCCGCATCTGAGTTTGCATATCCGTTAAAGTATTTGCCATCTATTCCAGCATCTGCATCTGAGCTGCAACCACTAGATCTGTCCTAGCCGGTGGAGGATTCGAAGGGTCTATTTCTGCTTGCTGTTGTCTAATAATCCTCCCTTCCTGGTATTGACCATCTGGTTAGAAACACATGGTAAGAAAGAATTGTAGGCAAGAAGAGTAATTACGAGGCAGAATCGTTTGGATGTTTTATTAGCTAAGTAGATTAGTGTGTCACTTACTAAGGCTAATACATTACCTTATGGTGGTACATGCTAGAATGCCCTGCTATACTATTTCAATCAATCAAAGAAGCAAATCAGGCATCTATCATCAGAACAATCATCCAAACACTTTAGATAGAGAAAATAATTTTAATTTTTTGTCTTAGGTCTCCTATCTTTTTAGAGGGTTATAAATGTAGGATTCCAAAGTGTGAAATCATCCTTGTCTTAGAATAGAAAATGTAAGAATAGTCAGAGTAGAACAACAAAAGGTGAGACAAGATCAAGATAAGTATACACAGAATCAGAGTAAGGTAAGTATGTAAGGGTTTTGTCCAGTTCTATCTAGGTTTCATCCTACAGTCAACATTTCCTCATATACCACTCTTGTCACACCTGGATTTAAGGGATAAAGTCGGGTGCGTCTCATATGTGCGCCAAAAAAAGAACATCACATATAATGACAAAGTGTATAGAGATGATTGTCACAATATCATAAATGTCATTATTACATAGCGGAAGTCTTATAAAAATAAATGATAATAATAAAGCGAACTAAGTATTATTCTTTAGCGCCACAAAGCTGACTAGGAGACGCCACCTAGATCAACTCGTACTCCTTATTGTATGGCTCCTCCTGGACCACCTTTTCTTCTCCTGTGGGGGGGGGGGTTACATATCGCAAGGATGAGCTCACAAAAGATCATAGCTCAACAAGTTGTGGGGAATAATGTGCATGAACTTACCAAAGGTGGGAGTTCATGTGAAGTGTAAGGCTAATCAACAAGTAAGGGTTAAAGCTGATAATTGCTTTTAACAGGTTGGTCAAGTTTTATTAGTAGTTACTAAATGTAAGTAGATTCTAAACCAGAGTAATAGTAGATCAAAATTTATAATAAATCCCAATACGATGGAAATGACAAATTGAATTTAATTTCATAAATTAATCATGCAAGAGTCTTGAGCTGCTCATGACCGCGAGCATGACTAGTATACCACTTTTACACTCTACAGAGGTTGTACCCTGTACCCACAAGTCATGTATCCCGTCCAGCCAAGGTTAGCTAAACCCTTAGACACTGCCGAGGTGAATGACTAGGGATCCACTACGAGGCATTTACAAAGTTCCACTAGCTTAAGAAAACCCGCTACAGTTTCTAGAAAAACAATGCAGGAATCCCCCGTCTGACTGCCATCGCAGCAAAATCAACCCGAGAACCTCCCTATACGCCTACTCCCCTACTGCCCTTTCCCCTTTCGCGTAAGGTAGTCCTCCACTAGCTTTCCTAGTTAGTCAACCAAGGGCGTCCCATTCCACCCTTGTGGTGGCACATGTTTCTCAAGTTAAGCTCGATGTTCCAATTAACATAGTTGCCTTATCATGAACAAAAATAGAACAATAATAAAGAATGATCATGTGTAATAGTTATCTCAACACCCAAAACCATATATAGCAATAGCAAAAACTACCCAAAAGTTCATGGGTAAACAAGGTGAAAAGATAACCAGACTAGGGTGGCCTATTGGGTCCCATCAAAATTAAGCCTATGCATGATAAAATGATTATAAAGAACATTATTGGGTAAATAAAAGTGATCAAGAGCACAACTTGCCTTCAATGAGCTCCTGCTCAGCAAACCTGCTAAACACCTAGATCCTTGGTCACTGGCTCGTCTACTCGCCATAATACAAACAAACATGGTACAAGGGAGAAATTAACATCACACCAAACATGAATACAAAATAAATAATAGTAATCTACGCATCATAACGAGATCATAGGAACAAGAATCTCTAAATTCAGAGTTATGGATTTTATGTTATGATTTTCCAAAGTATTTATGTGTTTGGTACAAAATTATCAAAGTGATTAATTTTAATATGGCTTTCATGCTAGAACAGTTTTAATAAGTGATAAACAATATTAACACAAAATTATAGGAACTAGAATGGATTTGAAAGGAGCTAAAATGAATTTCCTAGGATTTAAACAAGTTTCTGCAATTAATTTTGTAGAAAAAAAATCATTTTCTAAATAAATTTCTCTATTTTATTAATTGTATGAACTGCGCACAACATTACCGAGAACTGCAGGGGGTGCACGGTAAAATCCTGGACCTCTCCGTAACGATCTTAATACGGTCTTGAACCGCGGGTTCATTTCTATATAGTTTAGGGGCTCATGCAAAAAAGTGCACGGCCAAAACGGTATCAACAGATCTCGACCGTCCGATCGGGAATCAAGGGCTCAGATTAGAATCTGGCCACCACAATCCGGTACGCAACAAGTGCCGTTCGATCTCTATACGACGCTCCAGATTCAATTATGCCAAGATCAACCCTCACCCGATCGATTCGATCGGATGGCGCACGTTACTCCGGCTGAAACGGTATCAGCCATCAAATCCAGACCGTAGATCATGAGATCTACGGATCCGACCTCGCCTACCCGTATCTGATCTAAGCCGCACGTTGCCAGATCTACGATGCTGGTATCTCTCCCTGACCCGACTCTCTTGCGCGCGGCGGTGACCGGTGAAGGCTCCGCACGGCGGCGAGCCGCCAGCAAACTACCCAACTGGTTGGCTCGAGGTACGCCCAACTTCAAATCCGGTGAAAAAGGAAGCGCGAGGTGAAACTATCCAGGGGCTTACCGACGACCGAGGAGATGGTGGGTGAGCCGGCACGACCCGCAGTGGCCGGACACGGAGATCCCACGACGGCGGCGAGTTCCCGACCAGCCGAGCACCCACCATACACGGCAACACCTCGCGCGAGACCCTTCAACGCGACCAAAGCTCCTGAATTCGCCCCCGAGACTTGAGACGTGGCGATATCTCCACCCAGCTACTCTCTCCGGACTTGCTGTCAATGGCTATTTCTGGTGGCGGCGCTTTCCTTTTTCTTGTGGCGGCAGAAGGAGGAGAGGGCAAAGGAGAAAGCAAGAGGGTCCTTAGCCCGCTTTTGAAGCAAAGGTGAGGTGCAGTCGTGGTTAGCGGAGGTGTCGCGTGCTCAACCACCCGCCCGAGATGCGTGGCGAGGAAGAGAAACAGGAAAAACGTGGGTCCCATGCGGCAGCGAGAAACAGAGGGAGAAGAGACCGCAGCCTACAGGTGGGGTCGGCAACACGCGACGAACTCATCTAGGGTTTGTTCGGTTATTTTCAATCCATATGGATCGGATGAGATTGATACGGATTAAAGGGTATTTTAAATTGCTAGGGATTGAAACCCCCTCAATCCCCCTCAATCCATATGGATTGGGGGAGAACCGAACAAGCCCGTAGAGGGTGGGGTCGCTGATCCTGGGGTCCCCATGCAAGGCACGGATGCGAGGCGACGGAGGACCCGTGACCTGCGAGTGGACCCGCTCCACCAGTGCCCCCACGATAGCGCATGCGGTGACTGACAAGCTGGCCCTACACGTCAGCGCTGGGTCTCGCTGTTGGGCTACGCGGAAGGAACGTGAATTGGGCCGAGGAGGAGGTTTTGAGCCCATCGCAGGTTTTCCATTTTCTTCCTTTTTTGTTTTCTTTTCTGATTTCCTTTTCTCAAATGTTAGAATTCAAATTTAAACTCAAATTTGGTTGGGAATTTTTTTATTCCTAAATTAATGTACAATTCCAAGACCTGAGTATGGACAAAGCTACCTACATATATAATTTTCTTTCACATTATAAATAACATTTTCCTTCCTCCCTTCCTTTCTTTTCTAACTTATTTCCAAATTCTAGATTGCAATTCATGTCTTAAATTCAAATTTAGATACTAATGTGTTTCTGCTAATCTTATTTTTGTTATCAAATGAGCACAAAATAAATCCCGGCATGATGCATATATTATTTAGATGTCATTAGATACTTAATCACCTTGAATGTGGATATTCACATGATCTAATGTATAGAGACAAGGATTCATAAGGGTTTAATCTCCTTTCATATAATTTACAACTTTGGGTATTACATCTGTACCATGGTAATTTTGCTTTTGATGATGCTTCTCCCCTGGCAGTAGAGTTGCAGGCTACTCCATGGCCACCTTCATACAAGCCGCCACAGCTCCCCATGTATGAAGGGCACTCTGACCCGAAGCAATTCCTCATGAGCTACGAAGCAACCATATCATCATATGGTGGCAAAACTGCTGTCATGGCAAAGTCCTTCGTCATGGCAGTCAGGAATGTGGCTCAGACTTGGTATTCTTCTCTTCGACCGGGAACAATTATATTGTGGCATAAGCTGAAGGATATGCTAGTCACAAGCTTCCAGGGCTTCCAAATGAAGACAATGACCGCTCAAGATCTATTCCAGTGCACGCAAGACCATGAGGAGTACTTGCAGGCACACGTCCGAAGGTTTTTGCGACTAAGAGCCCATGCGGCAACGGTGCCTAATGAAATCGTTATCGAAGCCATGATCAAGGCGCTCCGACCAGGAACGACATCACAATATTTTGGAAGGAAGCCACCACAAACCATGGAGAAGCTTCTCCAGAAGATGGATGAATACATCTGAGCTGACAATGATTTTCGCCAGACAAGGGAGGAAGCCTACAGGTATTATGAGATGACTAGGGGCTTTTGAGGAAGACTCCAACCCAGGCATGTCAGAACGATCCACAATATCAACACAAATGATGTCAGGGTCAATCATACCCAGAGCAGGCAACAAAGCTCATAGTCTTCGGGAATGCAACAAACTTCCTATAGGCCACCAGCCCCGAGAGGTAGAAGGGGGAGGAACTTCGGAGGAAGGTTTGGTACTCAACCTAGGAGATTGTTCTGCTTAATCTGTGGGGAGGATAAGGGATACATGACAAGGACGTGCCAAGTCATGATCCAAAAGTAGAAGTAAATTGCTGAAGCTGAAGCACGACAGAACCAACCGAAGTAGGTCTTGCATACTGCTTCATGCTATTCCCCATATATCCCTGAGTATGTGGGCAATCAGCAACCTACGGCGTCCATTGCTTCGACAAGTCATTCCCAAGCTTCTTGGGCTCAGTTGCCACCACCACCACCACTGGCACCTACCTTACTCCATAATCAACAGCCAGAAGGGCATCGTTAGGCGCAGCAACAACGCGATACTAGGGAGGAGTCCGAAGCTCGCACAGTCAACAACCATGTGCCCGAGTCAATGCACATCTACTAAAAGTAGCACAACGCAACAACTACAGAGTGTCCTAATCCAATGTATTTTTACCTTTTTTGCATTTATACTTTCTTCTCAAAAGACAATACAAGGAGGTTTAACCTTCAGCTTGATGTAATATGTCACACCCGGTTTTGGAAGGCAAACCGAATGCGAACTATGTACGTGCTAGGATCAGAAAGTCACGTACACGGTGACTACATAATTTGACATCATCACACATTTGCTCAAGGTAAATACAGGAAAGGTACTTTTATTACAATAAGATGTCCAAGACATCCACAGAGTCTAATACATAGCATATTCATTAAAATCATCAAAGTGTGGAAATACAAAACGTAGCTGATACGGCCTACACAGGCAGCTGACTGGGGGTTTGCCACTAATAAAAACTAGAACTCATCGTATTCCTGAAACTCCTCAAAGTCCTCCATGTTTCCAGCATCTCCTGAGCACTGAGTATAGTGGGGACAACATGAGATGGGGGTGGTTTGTAAAGCAAGGGTGAGTACACATCAACGTACTCAGCAAATGTCCCGTTTGGCTAAAGTGGACTAGTTGTATGTGGAGTTAAGGTTAAGTAGTTGATTTTAGTTGGTCAAGTATTTATTACTATTAGTAAAGCCAAGTTTTAGTAATAAACCCAGTTATTACCCAAATGTACTTCCTCCAAGAGGAAATACCATAGATCAAAATTATAACCATCATTATTAACCATCATCATAAAATTAACCAAAGTTCTTCTAATCAAAGAGGATCCCAAGGCCGCTCTTAACCGTGAGCTCGGCTAATATACCAGTTTCTAACACTCTGCAGAGGTTGCACACTTTACCCACGAGTCGTGATCCCTCTACAGCCTGGGTTGTATAGACCCAATCTTCACTATCGAGGTGAATGGCCAGGGATACACTACGTAGCCTTTACAAAGACTCCCTGGTGCATAGTTGCTCGTTAGGTTTTGCCAGTCGTACAAACGCAGTACGCCTCCCCAAGGTGGGTGACTAACAAAACCAAATCGAATGAACCTCTGCACCCCCCCTTAGCAGAGCGAGCACTACGCCCTGGCCCCCATTGATGACCCTCAGGTAAAGACAACTACACCCCCAGGTTTATCTAATTAATCAGCTAAGGGCGTTCCATTCCACCCTCATGGTTGCACGGTTATCCCGGGTGGTCACTCCCCGAATAGGTCCTTATAGAGAGGTACTCAGAAAAATAGCCTGAGTCCCCTAAAGTATCACAATATCATCATCGGGATAACATCATCGTATTATAAATGTTCACATCATGTTCATTGATTAAGTTGAAGCAATAGCATAAGCTAACCATTATAAACCCAAAATGTAAACAATGATAAGGTAAATACAGACTAGTCAATCCTTAGGTTTCAATAATGTAATGCGGGACAGTGAATTATAGAGTAAGTAGGACATAATTTATTTGAACGTAGAATATTCCTATGAACATTTTGCAATTTGAATCACTAAATTTGGAGTACATATGAAAAAGATATGAAATAAACAAGTTTTGAGGTTTGAAATATAAAACTAGGTCTAATTCTATGATTATTTAAAAGTGAAGGGGTCTGTTTATAAGATTCCAAGGGCCTGCGCCCAAATTTAAGGGACGATAGGTTGATTCCTGGAAACCCGAGGGGTTCTTTAGCAAAACCACCGCACGAAGGGGTACGAGGTATCCTCAGCCGTCGGATCTGCGAGCAACGGCCAAGATTAGATCTGGCCGAGTGGACGCGCACACGAAAGCGAACGCGAGCGCGGGCTGACCAGCGGGCCAGGGTTGTCAGCGGCCTGGGGCGAGATGGCCTGACCGGCCAGCCCTAGCTGCATGGCGTGGGTGAGAGAGTGAGAGGAGAGCGGTCAGATCTAGATCTAGCGGTTGGGATTAGGTCTGGCTTAATTGAAATCGAGTTGTCCGATTAGAGTTGGGCGGACAGGATGCGCGCCAGGGGACTACAACTTTGCCGGGTAGCCAGGGGCGGTGCTCCTCGTGGACACGGCGGCGCCGTTGCCGGAGGTGAGGCAGACTAGGACTCCTAAGGCGCGAGAGGTCGGTCTAGATAGCTGGAGAGGTTGGGGAGAACTTGGCGAGCACTATGGCGGGGTCGGGTTTGTGTGAATGGGAGTGAGGCGACCGAACGGCGGAGGGGAGTCCTTGGCGGACTGGGGAACACTCCGGCGAGCAATCGCGGGCGAGTAAATGCAAGACAGGGGAAAATAAGGGTAGGGCTAGGATGGTTACCTTGAAGAAAGTCTCAGGAACACACGAACGGCGGCCGGGGCACGACGAGGACACGAGTCGACGGCGGCGGAGCTACGACAGTGAATCGGTGAGCGTGGACCAGGCGAACCAGAGGGGACGAAGGTGAATCAAAGGTTGTCCCGAACTGCGGGAGACATGGCAGAGCTTACTGAGGCAACAGACGTGGTGAGCTCCCAACGGTGGCGGAAGAACGGACGTGCGGTCACAGCGAACGACAGCGGAACTCCCAGCGGCGTGCGCACAGTGCGAGGCGAGTTCTGAGGGCTGCGAGTGCGCGAATGAGGGAAGGGGAGGGCGAGCGGGTGCTAGGCAGCTATAAAAGGCCGGGGTGGGGACGGGCGCAGCCTCGGCGTGCGTCGTGGGCGCGGAGTCCACGGCGACGCGGAGGTCGTGCACAAGCAGTTCGGAGAGGAAGGGTCCGATAGACAGGACCCACCGGTCAGCAAGGGCGGACGAGTGAACTGGCGGTCGGGCTGGCAAGCGGGACCCGCAGGACAGCGAGAGAAGTTGCACGAGTATAACACTACCAAAACCATCAAGTAAAAATAATGCATTTAGATTATTAGTGGTAAATATGGTAATGAATTTTTCTTTCAAGTGTTTGATTTTTATTTGTATTTAGAGTAATTTTATTTGCTTATATTTGATTTATGGATTGTTTAGTAGAATTTCTTTTATACTGAAAATCCAATTAATTAATATAGAAGTATTGGTCCAAAAATAAATATTTTAGTTATAAATAATTTTGGTATAATTATTATGATTTTTGAATTATTTAAAAATATATTTATTTTTATTTTAAGTAGAAAATAAAAGAAAAAAAGAAAACCTAACCCTAACCCTAGCCGGCCAAACTGGACCATTAGGGGACCATCAGCTGCGCCCCCATTCCCTCCTCTCTCTCACTGACCGGCGGGACCCACCCGTCAGGGCCCAACGGCGCCTCTCCTCTCCTTCTACCTGGCCGCGCCGCCGCCGCTAGGCGCGCCCGTGCCTCGACCTCGCGCCCTGGCCCGCCGTCGGCGTCCGCGCCCGTCCGTCTCCCATGCCGGAAACCGACGCCGTCGTTTCCTCTCCCTCCCCCACGACTCTCCCTCACTCAATGGCATTAATGGCCGCCATTGATGGCCATTGACGGTCGTTCCTCCCCGGCTCGGCCTCCCCCTCCCTCTCCCGCTCTATAAAAGCCACGAGCTCCCTCCTCTCTCTCTCCCCGAGCTCTCTCTCACGCTCTCTGATAGTCGCCTAGAGGGGGGGGTGAATAGGGCGAAACTGAAATTTACTAATATAAACACAACTACAAGCCGGGTTAGCGTTAGAAATATAAATGAGTCCGCGAGAGAGGGTGAAAAACAAATCGCAAGCAAATGAAGAGTGTGACACGCGGATTTGTTTTACCGAGGTTCGGTTCTTGCAAACCTACTCCCCGTTGAGGAGGCCACAAAGGTCGGGTCTCTTTCAACCCTTCCCTCTCTCAAACGGTCCCTCGAACCGAGTGAGCTTCTCTTCTCAAATCAAAACCGGGAACAAAACTTCCCCGCAAGGGCCACCACACAATTGGTGCCTCTTGCCTTGATTACAATGGAGTTTTGATCACAAGAACAAGTGAGAAAGAAAAGAAGCAATCCAAGCACAAGAGCTCAAAAGAACACGACAAATCTCTCTCGCTAATCACTAAAGCCTTGTGTGGAATTGGAGAGGATTTGATCTCTTTGGTGTGTCTAGAATTGAATGCCTAGCTCTTGTAAGTGGTTGAGAAGTGGAAAACTTGGATAACTTGAATGTGGGGTGGTTGGGGGTATTTATAGCCCCAACCACCAAACTAGCCATTTGGTGGAGACTGTCTGTTCGATGGTGCACCGGACAGTCCGGTGCACACCGGACATGTCCGGTGCGACAGCCACGTCACCAAAAGCCGTTGGGGTCGACCGTTGGAGCTCAGACTTCTGGGCCCGCCTGGATGTCCGGTGGCGCACCGGACATGCACTGTAGATTGTCCGGTGCGCCAGCATGGGCGTGCCTCACCTCTGCGCGCGCAGCGCGCGCATTTAATGCGTCGCAGGTAGCCGTTGGCGCCGAAATAGCCGTTGCCCCGCCGTTACACCGGACAGTCCGGTGTACACCGGACAGTCCGGTGAATTTTAGCGGAGCAGCTGAAGTGAAAACCCGAGGCTGGAGAGTTCCGGAGGCCGCTCTCCCTTGGAGCACCGGACATGTCCGGTGTACACCGGACAGTCCGGTGAATTATAGCGGAGTTGCCTCTGGAAATTCCCGAAGGTGAGTATTTCGGAGTTGGAGTCCTCTGGTGCACCGGACATGTCCGGTGGCACACCGGACAGTCCGGTGCGCCAGACTAGAGGTGCCTTCGGTTGTCCCTTTGCTCTTTGGTTGAACCCAATACTTGGTCTTTTTATTGGCTAAGTGTGAACCTTTGGCACCTGTATAACTTATACACTAGAGCAAACTAGTTAGTCCAATTATTTGTGTTGGGCAATTCAACCACCAAAATTATTTAGGAGCTAGGTGTAAGCCTAATTCCCTTTCAATCTCCCCCTTTTTGGTGATTGATGCCAACACAAACCAAAGCAAATATAGAAGTGCATAATTGAACTAGTTTGCATAATGTAAGTGCAAAGGTTGCTTGGAATTGAGCCAATATTAATACTTACAAGACATGTTTTGTTCTTGCAAATTCTTTTGTAAATCCTTTTCAAAGTTATTTTTGCAAGTAGTCAAAGGTCAATGAATAGGATTTTGCAAAGCATTTTCAAGATTTGAAATTTTCTCCCCCTGTTTCAAATGCTTTTCCTTTGACTAAACAAAACTCCCCCTAAATGAGATCCTACTCTTAGTGTTCAAGAGGGTTTTGATAAATCATTTTTGAAGTACTGCTTTCTCCCCCTTTTGAACATAATAGGATACCAATTGAAAATACTCTTTTGAGAGACTAAGTTTTTGAAATTGGTGGTGGTGCGGTCCTTTTGCTTTGGGCTCATACTCTCTCTCCCCCTTTGGCATGAATCGCCAAAAACGGAATCATTAGAGCCCTCGAAGTGCTTTCTTCCCCTTTGGTCATAAATAAATGAGTTAAGATTATACCAAAGACGAAGTCCTTTTCCTTGATGCTCATGCTTTTCTCCCCCAAGAATGGAGAGTGGCACAGAGCGACAGCGAAGGATGAGTTACGGAGTGGAAGCCTTTGTCTTCACCGAAGACTCCAATTCCCTTTCAATATACCTATGACTTGGTTTGAAATAGACTTGAGAACACATTAGTCATAGCATATGAAAGAGATATGATCAAAAGTATGTAAAATGAGCTATGTGTGCAAATCAACAAAAGAAGTTCCTAGAATCAAGAATATTTAGCTCATGCCTAAGTTTGTTCATCAAGTGGCTTGGTAAAGATATCGGCTAATTGATCTTTAGTGTTAATGTAAGAAATCTCGATATCTCCCTTTTGTTGGTGATCCCTAAGAAAATGATACCGAATGGCTATGTGTTTAGTGCGGCTATGCTCGACGGGATTATCTGCCATCTTGATTGCACTCTCATTATCACATAGCAAAGGGACTTTGGTTAATTTGTAACCGTAGTCCCGCAGGGTTTGCCTCATCCAAAGCAATTGCGCGCAACAATGGCCTGCGGCAATGTACTCGGCTTCGGCGGTGGAAAGAGCGATCGAATTTTGCTTCTTTGAAGCCCAAGACACCAAGGAGCTTCCCAAGAACTGGCAAGTCCCCGATGTGCTCTTCCTATTGATTTTGCATCCCGCCCAATCGGCATCCGAATAACCAATCAAATCAAATGTGGATCCCCTAGGATACCAGAGCCCAAACTTAGGAGTATAAGCCAAATATCTCAAGATTCGTTTTACGGCCGTAAGGTGAGCTTCCTTAGGGTCGGCTTGGAATCTTGCACACATGCATACGGAAAGCATAATATCCGGTCGAGATGCACATAAATAGAGTAAAGAACCTATCATCGACCGGTATACCTTTTGATCCACGGACTTACCTCCCGTGTCGAGGTCGAGATGCCCATTAGTTCCCATGGGTGTCTTGATGGGTTTGGCATCCTTCATTCCAAACTTGCTTAGAATATCTTGAGTGTACTTCGTTTGGCTTAGGAAGGTGCCCTCTTGGAGTTGCTTTACTTGAAACCCTAAGAAATACTTCAACTCCCCCATCATAGACATCTCGAACTTTTGTGTCATGATCCTACTAAATTCTTCACATGTAGACTCGTTAGTAGACCCAAATATGATATCATCAACATAAATTTGGCATACAAACAAGTCATTTTCAAGAGTTTTAGTGAATAAAGTAGGATCGGCCTTTCCGACTTTGAAGCCATTAGCAATAAGGAAATCTCTAAGGCATTCATACCATGCTCTTGGGGCTTGCTTAAGCCCATAAAGCGCCTTAGAGAGCTTATAGACATGGTTAGGGTACTCACTATCTTCAAAGCCAGGAGGTTGCTCAACATAGACCTCTTCCTTGATTGGTCCATTGAGGAAGGCACTTTTCACGTCCATTTGATAAAGCTTAAAGCCATGGTAAGTAGCATTGGCCAATAATATGCGAATTGACTCAAGCCTAGCTATGGGTGCATAGGTTTCACCGAAATCCAAACCTTCGACTTGGGAGTATCCCTTGGCCACAAGTCGAGCTTTGTTCCTTGTCACCACACCATGCTCATCTTGCTTGTTGCGGAAGACCCATTTGGTTCCTACAACATTTTGATTAGGACGTGGAACCAAATGCCATACCTCATTCCTAGTGAAGTTGTTGAGCTCCTCTTGCATCGCCACCACCCAATCCGAATCTTGAAGTGCTTCCTCTACCCTGTGTGGCTCAATAGAGGAAACAAAAGAGTAATGCTCACAAAAATGTGCAACACGAGATCTAGTGGTTACCCCCTTATGAATGTCGCCGAGGATGGTGTCAACGGGGTGATCTCGTTGAATTGCTTGGTGGACTCTTGGGTGTGGCGGCCTTTGCTCTTCATCCTCCTTGTCTTGATCATTTGCATCTCCCCTTGATTTATGCCGTCATCTTGAGGTGGCTCATTTGATTGATCTTCTTCTTCATCAACTTGAGCCTCATCCCTATTTTGAGTTGGTGGAGATGCTTGCGTGGAGGAGGATGGTTGATCTTGTGTATTTGGAGGCTCTTTGGATTCCTTAGGACACACATCCCCAATGGACATGTTCCTTAGCGCGATGCATGGAGCCTCTTCAATACCTATCTCATCAAGATCAACTTGCTCTACTTGAGAGCCGTTAGTCTCATCAAACACAACGTCACAAGAAACTTCAACTTGTCCAGTGGACTTATTAAAGACTCTATATGCCCTTGTGTTTGAATCATATCCTAGTAAAAAGCCTTCTACAGTCTTAGGAGCAAATTTGGATTTTCTACCTCTTTTAACAAGAATAAAACATTTGCTACCAAAGACTCTAAAATATGAAATATTGGGCTTTTTACCGGTTAGGAGTTCATAGGATGTCTTCTTGAGGATTCGGTGGAGATACAACCGGTTGATGGCGTAGCAAGCGGTGTTGACCGCTTCCGCCCAAAACCGATCCGAAGTCTTGTACTCATCAAGCATGGTTCTAGCCATGTCCAATAGAGTTCGATTCTTCCTCTCCACCACACCATTTTGTTGAGGGGTGTAGGGAGAAGAGAACTCATGCTTGATGCCCTCCTCCTCAAGGAAGCCTTCAATTTGTGAGTTCTTGAACTCCGTTCTGTTGTCGCTTCTTATTTTCTTGATCCTTAAGCTGAACTCTTTTTGAGCCCGTCTCAAGAATCCCTTTAAGGTCTCTTGGGTTTGAGATTTTTCCTGTAAAAAGAATACCCAAGTGAAGCGATAATAATCATCCACTATTACAAGACAATACTTACTCCCGCCGATGCTTATGTAAGCGATCGGGCCGAATAGATCCATGTGGAGTAGCTCAAGCGGCCTGTCGGTCGTCATGATGTTCTTGTGTGGATGATGGGCACCAACTTGCTTCCCTGCTTGGCATGCGCTACAAATCCTGTTCTTCTCAAAATGAACATTTGTTAATCCTAAAATGTGCTCTCCCTTTAGAAGCTTATGAAGATTCTTCATCCCAACATGGGCTAGTCAGCGGTGCCAGAGCCAACCCATGTTAGTCTTAGCAATTAAGCATGTGTCGAGTTCAGCTCTATCAAAATCTACTAAGTATAGTTGACCCTCTAACACACCCTTAAATGCTATTGAATCATCACTTCTTCTAAAGACAGTGACACCTACATCAGTAAAGAGACAGTTGTAGCCCATTTTGCATAATTGAGATACAGAAAGCAAATTGTAATCTAATGAATCTACGAGAAAAACATTGGAAATAGAATGGTCAGGAGATATAGCTATTTTACCAAGACCTTTGACCAAACCTTGATTTCCATCCCCGAATGTGATAGCTCGTTGGGGATCTTGGTTTTTCTCGTAGGAGGAGAACATATTCTTCTCCCCTGTCATATGGTTTGTGCACCCGCTGTCGAGTATCCAACTTGAGCCCCCGGATGCATAAACCTACAAAACAATTTTAGTTCTTGACTTTAGGTACCCAAATGGTTTTGGGTCCTTTGGCATTAGATACAAGAACTTTGGGTACCCAAATACAAGTCTTTGACCCCTTGTGTTTGCCCCCAACATATTTGGCAACTACTTTGCCGGATTTGTTAGTCAACACATAAGATGCATCAAAAGTTTTAAATGAAATGCTATGTTCATTTGATGCACTAGGAGTTTTCTTCTTAGGCAACTTAGCACGAGTTGGTTGCCTAGAGCTAGATGTCTCACCCTTATACATAAAAGCATGGTTAGGGCCAGAGTGAGACTTCCTAGAATGAATTCTCCTAATTTTGTCTTCGGGATAGCCGGCAGGGTATAAAATGTAACCCTCGTTATCCTGAGGCATGGGAGCCTTGCCCTTTACAAAATTAGACAATCTTTTAGGAGGGGCATTAAGTTTGACATTGTCTCCCCTTTGGAAGCCAATGCCATCCTTGATGCCCGGGCGTCTCCCATTATAGAGCATACTTCTAGCAAATTTAAATTTTTCATTTTCTAAGTTATGCTCGGCAATTTTAGCATCTAATTTAGCTATATGATCATTTTGTTGTTTAATTAAAGCCATGTGATCATGTATAGCGTCAATGTTAACATCTCTACATCTAGTACAAATAGATACATGCTCAACAATAGATGTAGAGGGTTTGCAAGATTTTAATTCTACAACCTTAGAATGCAACATATCATTCTTAGTTCTAAGGTCGGAAATGGTAGCATTGCAAACATCAAAATCTCTAGCCTTAGCAATTAATTTTTCATTTTCATTCTTAAGGCTAGCAAGAGAAATGCTCAATTCTTCAATCCTAGCAAGTAAATCATCATCATTATTTGTAGAATTGGCAATTGAAACATTACAAACATGAGAATCAACCTTAGCCAACAAATTAGCATTTTCATTTCTAAGGTTGTCTATTGTCTCATGGCAAGTGCTTAGTTCACTAGATAGTTTTTCACATTTCTCAATTTCTAGAGCATAAGCATTTTTAACCTTAACATGTTTCTTGTTTTCCTTAATTAGAAAGTCCTCTTGGGAATCCAAAAGGTCATCCTTTTCATGAATAGTACTAATCAATTCATTTAATTTTTCTTTTTGTTCCATGTTAAGGTTGGCAAAAAGGGTACGTAAATTATCTTCCTCATCACTAGCATTATCATCACTAGAGGACTCATATTTAGTGGAGGATTTAGATTTAACCTTCTTCTTTTTGCCGTCCTTTGCCATGAGGCACTTGTGGCCGACGTTGGGGAAGAGAAGTCCTTTGGTGACGGCGATGTTGGCGGCGTCCTCGTCGTCGGAGGAGTCGCTTGAGCTTTCGTCGGAGTCCCACTCCCGACAAACATGGGCATCGCCGCCCTTCTTCTTGTAGTACCTCTTCTTCTCCTTTCTTCTCCCCTTCTTGTCGTCGCCTCTGTCACTATCACTTGATAATGGACATTTAGCTATAAAGTGACCGGGCTTACCACACTTATAGCAAACCTTCTTGGAGCGGGACTTGTAGTCTTTCCCCCTCCTTTGTTTGAGGATTTGGCGGAAGCTCTTGATGACGAGCGCCATTTCCTCATTGTCGAGCTTGGAGGCGTCGATTGGTTGTCGACTTGGTGTAGACTCCTCCTTCTTTTCCTCCGTCGCCTTGAATGCGACGGGTTGAGCTTCGGATGTGGAGGGATCATCAAGCTCGTTGATCTTCCTTGAGCCTTCGATCATGCACTCAAAACTTACAAAATTCCCGATTACTTCCTTGGGGGTCATTAGTGTATATCTTGGGTTGCCACGGATTAATTGAACTTGTGTAGGGTTAAGGAAAATAAGAGATCTTAGAATAACCTTAACCACCTCGTGGTCATCCCACTTTTTGCTCCCGAGGTTGCGCACTTGATTCACCAAGGTCTTGAGCCAGTTGTACATGTTTTGTGGCTCCTCCCCTTTGCGAAGCCGGAACCGACCGAGCTCCCCCTCGATCGTCTCCCGCTTGGTGATCTTTGTAAGCTCATCTCCTTCGTGAGCGGTTTTGAGCACATCCCAAACCTCCTTGGCGCTCTTCAACCCTTGCACTTTGTTATACTCCTCTCTACTTAGAGAGGCGAGGAGTATTGTTGTCGCTTGAGAGTTGAAGTGCTCGATTTGGGCCACCTCATCCTCATCATAGTCTTTATCCCCTACGGATGGTACCTGTGCACCAAACTCAACAACATCCCATATACTTTTGTGGAGTGAGGTTAGATGAAATCGCATTAAATCACTCCACCTAGCATAATCTTCACCATCAAAAGTTGGTGGTTTGCCTAATGGGACGGAAAGTAAAGGTGCATGTTTAGAAATGCGAGGGTAGTGTAGAGGGATCTTACTATACTTCTTGCGCTCTTGGCGCTTAGAAGTGACGGATGCCGCGTCGGAGCCGGAGGTGGATGGCGATGAAGAATCGGTCTCGTAGTAGACCACTTTCCTCATCCTCTTTTTCTTGTCCCCACTCCGACGCGTATTGTGTGAAGAGGATTTCTCCTTCTTCTCCTTTTGGTGTGAAGAAGGCGTCTTCTCCTTCCCTTTGGAGGAGTTCTTCTTCTCCTTTCTCTTGGTGCGGGACTCCTCCGATGAAGTGCTCCCATGGCTTGTAGTGGTCTTTTCGCCGGTCTCCATCTCCTTCTTGGCGTGATCTCCCGACATCACTTCGAGCGGTTAGGCTCTAATGAAGCACCGGGCTCTGATACCAATTGATAGTCACCTAGAGGGGGGGTGAATAGGGCGAAACTGAAATTTACTAATATAAACACAACTACAAGCTGGGTTAGCGTTAGAAATATAAATGAGTCCGCGAGAGAGGGTGAAAAACAAATCGCAAGCAAATGAAGAGTGTGACACGCGGATTTGTTTTACCGAGGTTCGGTTCTTGCAAACCTACTCCCCGTTGAGGAGGCCACAAAGGCCGGGTCTCTTTCAACCCTTCCCTCTCTCAAACGGTCCCTCGAACCGAGTGAGCTTCTCTTCTCAAATCAAAACCGGGAACAAAACTTCCCCGCAAGGGCCACCACACAATTGGTGCCTCTTGCCTTGATTACAATGGAGTTTTGATCACAAGAACAAGTGAGAAAGAAAAGAAGCAATCCAAGCACAAGAGCTCAAAAGAACACGGCAAATCTCTCTCGCTAATCACTAAAGCCTTGTGTGGAATTGGAGAGGATTTGATCTCTTTGGTGTGTCTAGAATTGAATGCCTAGCTCTTGTAAGTGGTTGAGAAGTGGAAAACTTGGATAACTTGAATGTGGGGTGGTTGGGGGTATTTATAGCCCCAACCACCAAACTAGCCGTTTGGTGGAGACTGTCTGTTCGATGGTGCACCGGACAGTCCGGTGCACACCGGACATGTCCGGTGCGACAGCCACGTCACCAAAAGCCGTTGGGGTCGACCGTTGGAGCTCTGACTTCTGGGCCCGCCTGGATGTCCGGTGGCGCACCGGACATGCACTGTAGATTGTCCGGTGCGCCAGCATGGGCGTGCCTGACCTCTGCGCGTGCAGCGCGAGCATTTAATGCGTCGCAGGTAGCCGTTGGCGCCGAAATAGCCGTTGCCCCGCCGTTACACCGGACAGTCCGGTGTACACCGGACAGTCCGGTGAATTTTAGCGGAGCAGCTGAAGTGAAAACCCGAGGCTGGCGAGTTCCGGAGGCCGCTCTCCCTTGGAGCACCGGACATGTCCGGTGTACACCGGACAGTCCGGTGAATTATAGCGGAGTTGCCTCTGGAAATTCCAGAAGGTGAGTAGTTCGGAGTTGGAGTCCTCTGGTGCACCGGACATGTCCGGTGGCACACCGGACAGTCCGGTGCGCCAGACCAGAGGTGCCTTCGGTTGTCCCTTTGCTCTTTGGTTGAACCCAATACTTGGTCTTTTTATTAGCTAAGTGTGAACCTTTGGCACCTGTATAACTTATACACTAGAGCAAACTAGTTAGTCCAATTATTTGTGTTGGGCAATTCAACCACCAAAATTATTTAGGAGCTAGGTGTAAGCCTAATTCCCTTTCACTCTCCTCTCTCCCTTGCTCATCGTTGATCGTGCCCGAGCCGCCTCGCCGCTCGCCGGAGCTCCGTCGACCGGCCCAGTCGTCCTCTCCCCGGCCGGACGGTCCGCGCCAGTCCTCGCCCTCTCGACTAAGCCCCTTGCTCCTCCCCTGCCCGGCCGAGTCCCTCTCCCGTCGAGATCCATTCCTGCGCGTGAGCAAAAGGTCAAGGTAGAAGAAGCACATTTTTCATTTTAGCCCCTGGTTTTGTATAAAATTAATTCCGAGATTTTCAGTTTAGAAATTATCGAAAAGAGACCCCGATGTATACGTGTAATCGTAAACAAGCCCTGCAACAATATTTTGGACAGGTGTATTATTTTACATTTCAATAATAAATAATGTCACTATTCACTAACTTGGTGATTTACATACTGGAAACGTTCACGATTAACTTCGCTTAGGCACATGGAACGATATTTGTTAGTAGTAATTTAAGTATAATCTTATTGATATAAGAAAGTGTAAGAAATAATTGGCCACGTATTTTCGGTCAAATTAAAAATATAGGTTTTACTAGTCATGATAAATGTATTCATAACTATAGCACTTAATTACTTAGAATTAGTAAAATATTTCTTTATGTCAAAATCATCATATTACTAAAGTCCCATTTAGTAATCTACATTAACTCTTGGAATATTAATGTTAGGTGATATATAAATAAACATTTTTAGCTATACGTAAAATTTCTATTTAGAAAGAAAAGGATAAAACCCAAAAGTCTATTATTAGTAATAAAGAAAATAACTAACAATTATTTCCTGTAAAGTTTGTTAAGACATTTTTTATCTATATTATACTAGATAAACTAGCGTCATAGTCACCTACTCATATTTTCACCGATGATAACTCAAGGTAGTAGTCATAGTGGATTAATAAGTATTTATGCTTTAAGACGTATTTATAACTATAATTGTGTGATGTATGATTGTATATGAAATGGTGAATGATTACCCATGTAATGATGTATGTTTATTTATTTGGCGTACATATTCTTTTGTATGTACGATACGTAAATCGATGCTAGAAGTTGACTGTGAGGTAGACGAACCAAACTCGTTCGAGGACGACCCACAGGACACTTTCGTGCAAGGCAAGTGGATTCTCCCTCTGCATTTTCTATTTGTACCCAAATAATGCATATAATAATGTTTAATTTTTGGATATATTGCATAATTTGATGGGATTTGCCTAAATAAGGATTCCCTAGAATTACCAACCCTATTCCTTGGATTACCCTAGGATAAATGCTTTGCTTAGCAAATTTTGCTATTGCTCAACTTGATAAATATGATGTCACTCTTTTAATGATACTATGTTCCAGAAATGAAGTTTTATTATGATGTTAACCTGATGGTTAAACAAGAACATTTTGTGTTAAATGGAACATGGAGTGACCACCCAGGATAATAGTGCAACCACGAGTGCAATAATGGCTCTGGCTTTGGTAATTTGCTCTATAGACTTAGTGCTTAGCAACCCTACCTGAAAGATGGGCAAGAGGGGGCGGCAGTGGTTTGGTGGCAACTCATGTTAACATGGGGTGGTAGTCTTGGCTTAGTTACCTCACCCAGAGGGCCATCAATACTGACGTGGAAACTTTATCGGGTGGCTTTGTACTAAGGATATTTTGTGAAAGCCTCATAATGGATCCCTAGCCATTCACCTCGGCAGTGTTTACGCGTCCAATCGACCCAGGCTAGATGGGATACATGGTTTGTGGGTAAAGTTGTACCACCTCTACAGATTGTAAAACTGATATGTCAGCCGTGCTCACAGTTAAGAGCAACCTGGACCCTCGCATGATAATTGAACTTAAAGATGGAAAATAAATCGTGATCTGATGATCTACCAGTGGTTTGATTAAGTGATTTCACTTAAGTGCTTTTGATATAATATTATGCCTTTGATTAATTAGGATATTTGGGATACACACTTATTAGTAAGACAGGTGTTGCTAATAAAATTTTGGCCAACTAAAATGCTTACCGCTTATCCATAGCCTACCTTGTTAACTTGCATTAATTTCCCCCACTTGCTGAGCCCCGACCATAAGTGAGCTCACCCTTGCTAATATTTTGATCAGAGGGTGATGACAAAGACTTCGCAGCTGACGTTGATGAGTTTTGAGTCTAACGATGCGCCAGCCACCTTTCTGTGGAAGAGTGTCCATGTTTAGTTCTGCCGTACTTTGATTATGATACTTGTTAAGATACAATGTTCTGGATGATGTAGTAAAGTTACTCTACTCTCTTTACGCCTTTATTGCATTGTCTTTTGATATATTACACTTGTGACGTCAACATATGTGTGGAAAATGGATCCTGGCCCACATATGCTATGCGTTCGATTTTGCCCCTAGAACTGGATGTACCAGAAGTGGTATCAAAGCTATGCTGACTCTAGGTCGTTATATTAGTTAGAAATGGAAAGCCTAGTCTGTTCAAAACATACTAATTTTGTTCTTACAAAATTATTTTATTAACCTTACCTCGTTAAACATCAACTAAGTTCACATTTTCTCTTATAGATGGTTCGTACCATTCAAACCACTCGGATCCACACCAACTACATCCCTCGTGGTAGAGGAAATCCATATGGATCTCCCTTACATCCGTGTGGAGAATGGAGTCATTCTGGAAGACAGCTTGGAGGAGTTTCTGCCGACGCCAACCCCGTTGGCAGAATCATTAGCCTTCACAACTGGACCATCAGCTTCGGCACCGCCAGCACTAGCAGTCCAAACCCCTGCTCTCGGAGGCGACGACCCGAACGACTCTGGTGATGATGATGAAGACGACGACGAAGAAGAAGATGAGGAAAACATCAACGATGAAGCCAACGAAGAACAGCAAGACCACTACGTGGGGTTATGGCCTGTCACTAAACATTATACATCAATGTTCGAGACAAGGCACTTCCCTAACCTGATGCAGGATGTTCTGCATGCGTTGGGAACCTACGTCCGACCCCTGTATGAGACAAGGTGAGTGTACGAGCCTCCTTGGGCTTGCTACTACATCACTCGCATTCATGCCAGGGTGATGGATGCAGGTGATAGAGGGTTCATGACTCTGTCAGCTCATGAGTCTCTGACACCGCTATCCATCTACGCTGCTTCGGTCAGCGATGCTGCTAGGCGAACTTTGTGGTCCCTCAGCCACACCTACAGGCAATAGCTGCACAACATGAAGTACATGCATCTTCCTTTGTGTATTCGTGGAGAAAGCCAGACCAACATTGTTCCAGGTGGAGCTGGAGAAGATCGCCTCAACACCCTAGCTGGTGTGGTGGCAGGTCTTAACACTGACCTGGATAGTGCTACCTTGGACCTCTCTAGGGTACACTTGGAGCTGGAGGATGCACATGCAAGGATCGCAGCCCTGGAAGCTCAGCTTGATGGAAGGAATCCCCTTAAAGTTCAAGTCCCTGCTATGGCGTTATCCCATCCCCGCAAGAGGATCCGCTATGGAGAACTAGGATCCGTCACCAGGCTGCTTTAGATTCTTCAATTATTATGTTGTAATAAGTTAGTTTTCACGTTAGACAAAAAACACCTTTATATTACTACACTATTAATAATAACAACCATGTGATGGTGTTGTTTGAAATGTTTGATTTGGATTTTTTTCTTGAGTGTAATGGTCTTATGGAATGATGGCCATAAGAGCATAAAAAATATAACATTAATAATAAGCCATTCCTCCTAGAATCTTTTCTACTCCTTACTTACCCCGGGATTGCACTTTCTAACCAACCAGATGGTGAACACTCGATCAGGTCCCAATAACCATCAGAACCAGCATGGTCAGTAGTTGCCACCACCTCCACCCAACCCCACTATGGATCAATTCATCGCAGCGCAGATGCAACTCTTGCAAGGACTCACAGCTTCGGTGCAGCAGATTAAACAAAATCAACAAAACTAGCAGTACCAACAACAACACCAACACGCACCCCAAGCTAGAGATAAGCACTGGGACTTCATGATTCATCACCTGCCTGCTTTCTCTCATGCAATAGACCCTTTAGATACCGATGACTGGCTTAAGGTCATTGGAAAGAAGTTAGACATCACCCAGTGCAATAACCGAGAGAAGGTCTTGTACGCTTCAGGAAGACTCAAAGGAGTCGCGTTCGATTGGTAGGATGCCTTCACCGCGGCACACGCCCATGCTGATGCCATAACCTAGCAGGAGTTCCAAGTGAACTACAATGCTCATCATATTCCCTCAGGAATAATGAAGCTCAAGAAGAAGGAGTTCCTTTCCCTCACACAAGGGAACATGACCGTTAGTGAGTACTGTGATCGCTTCACACAGCTTTCGCATTACGCCCTAGAGAAAGTGGACACTGACAAGAAACACCAAGAACGTTTCTTAGAAGGCTTAATTGGACCCTTGAACTACCAGTTACAGATCCACAACTTCCCCAATTTTCAGACTTTGCTTAACAAGGCAATTGGCCTTGAAAGCAAAAGGAAAGAGCTGTCGGATCACAAGAGAAAGTACCAAGGGCAGACCAGTAGGAATACCCGTCAAAACAACTCCCAAGGTTCTCAGTTCCACTCCGAAAATCAGAGTGGGAACATCAACTACCAAGTACAGTGCTCTAGACAACAAGGTCAGAGGAGCAACCAATATCAGAACCAGCAGAGAAACAACACTCAGACCGATAAAAGGTCTAGTGGTCAACAACAGAATCGTCAAGGAAGCACCGTGAACACACCAACCAAGAATAACAACACAACTACCCCAGTTCAACCTAATGGTTGTTTCAAGTGTGGCAAACTTGGCCACTATGTTAACAACTGCCTAAGGCATAATCAATAGACACCCCAGAAGAATAGCAACCGGAGGGCTGGCCAGAACACACCTGCTCGTGGATCTGCACAGAACAAGACTCCACAGAACCAGAGTAGAGGAAGAGTCAATCATGTGACAGCGGAATCAGTTCCTGAGGATGCCAGCATGGTGTATGGTATGTTTCTTATTAACTCCATACCTGCATCAGTTTTATTTGATTCTGGAGCATCTCACTCCTTCGTAACAAAGTCATTCATGGAAAACATAATATACCAAACTATCCCTTGAAGAAGAAACTAATAATTCGATCACCAGGAGGTGAACTTAGAGCCAATCACTCATGCCCTCAGACTAAGATTGAAATTAGAGGCCTAAGCTTTCTAGTAGAGCTGATAATTTTGGAATCGAGTGGAATCAATGTGATACTTGGAATAGACTACTTGGCCAAGTATGATGGAGTAATATCTTGTGCCAAGAGGATGGATACATTAACCAGTCCGCAAGGAGAAAGAATTGAAGTCAATGTCAGTATGCCAGCCACATCAGAAGCAATGGTAAATCAGTTGGAAGAGAAATCTTCGGAGCACATCAGGATAGTGTGTGAATACCCAGACGTATTTTCGGAAGAATTACTAGGTATGCCACCCGATCCTGATATAGAGTTTCCTATTGAACTATTACCTGGAACCGCACCAATTTCAAAAAGAGCTTACCGAATGGATGTCAAAGATTTAATTGAACTGAAGAAACAAATAGAAGAATTACTAGAAAAGGTTTTATTCGCCCTAGTTTGTCTCCATGGGGAGCCCCAGATTTATTCGTGAACAAGAGAGATGGTTCAAGGAGAATGTGTGTGGACTATAGAAGCTTGAACGAAGTAACGATTAAGAACAAGTACCCGTTACCTCGGATTGAAGATCTATTTGATCAGATGAGAGGAGCTAAAGTATTCTCAAAGATAGATCTAAGATCAGGCTATCATCAGTTGAAGATTTGGACTGAAGATATACCTAAAACGACCTTCACCACAAGATATGGACTATATGAGTTTTTAGTCATGTCTTTTGGACTGACTAATGCACCATCTTACTTTATGAACTTGATGAATAAAGTATTCATGAAATACCTTGACCAGTTTGTGGTGGTATTCATCGACGACATACTAGTATACTCTCAGAATGAAGAAGCACATGAAGATCATATGAGATTAGTTCCACAGAAACTTCGCGACAATCAGTTGTATGTGAAATTTTCGAAGTGTGATTTTTGGCTGAAGGAAGTCGCTTTCCTAGGTCATATTATCACCAATGGAGGAATCAAAGTAGACCCCGATAAAATAAGTGAAATACTAAATTGGAAACGACCCACAGATGCATCCAAGATTAGGAGTTTTCTTGGATTAGCAGGATACTACAAAAGATTTATCGAAAGCTTCTCCAAAATAGTGAAACCCCTTACTTCACTGTTGGAGAAAGGTAAAGAATTTAAGTGGGATGAAGGATGTCAGAAATGTTTCGAGGAATTAAAGGAAAGGCTAACCACTGCACCAGTATTAATTATGCCTGATATTCATAAAGGATTTGATGTGTATTGCGATGCATCACATCTAGGACTTGGATGTGTGTTAATGCAAGAAGGAAACATGATTGCCTATGCTTCAAGGCAGTTACGGAAGCATGTTGTTGGGGGCATGCTTCGTAGCCGAAGATCCTAAAGAAAGAGAACACCTTCGGAAGATCCTCTCAGGAGCAAGCGCCGAAGCTATTACCCATAGAGCTTCGGCATAATGACAGATCTCAAGACAAAGGGTCAAACCGACTTAAAGATGGATTGACTTTAAGACCCATGATGTTTTGTGTCATTATTATAGTCGATTGTAAAGGACATAAATGTAATTTTACACAGGATGCACCCTGTGCCTATAAATAGGTCGGTACTGTTCACGCAATCCTGTAATCGCTAACGCATTACGCTAGAATTATTTTCTGTCAGAGGCGAAGGTATAAACGTACCTAAATATTATGTTTCGACATTTAATCACATATTATGAAATATATGAAGAATGTAATTTGTTTTTCCTATAACGCTTAATATTTTATATTTTATATTTTATTTTGTATTAATGAACGTTTAACCACGAAGGTATGACCTTCGGGGTATTTTGTCTATGGCCTTCGTTCGAAGTGCTTTAAATCCATGGGATATAATGCTTCGGCGAACGAAGGGTATTGTCATTTAACATTTTCTGTGTTGCCTTGTTCTTAATTCATATCATTTGAGAACAAGTCCCCAACATTGGCGCCCACCTCCGGTGAACTCACTTCCACCTGTTTGAGCTGATGGCTTCGTTCAACAACCAAGCTGGAGTTGCTTCGGCTCCGAAGCTGATACTCCCGATAACAGGTGGTTCATGTTCAGAGCCAGCTAACAAGAAGCAGAAGAAGGAGGCACAGAGAAGGGTACAACATGTCGGGGTGCAAGGACCCTTCATCAAGTCAAGATGGTCTCACATCCCAATTACCTTCTCTCAAGAGGACCTTCAGCTCAAGGATTACCCTCACAATGATGCTATGGTTATTTCTTGTGTTATCAAAGGATTTCTGGTTCACAATGTTCTGGTTGACACAGGAAATGCAACAAATATTATATTTGCCAAGGCCTTCAGACAGATGCAAGAGCCCGAAGATAAGATCCATGATGCTACACATCCCCTTTGTGGCTTCGGAGGAAGGCAGATTGTAGCACTCGGCAAGATCACGATGCCAGTGACTTTCAGATTTATCAACTGTAACACCCAGTTTGTAACATATAATAAAAGGGGAGGAATTAATTCCTTTATCTATTTGTGTGTGTTATTTCTACTTACTATCATATGTGAACACACCACTTACACAATTAAACAAATACCCCAAAGACACCTAAATAAATCTTGCATCATGCTGAGTTTTACTTTATTGCGCATTTGTGGTTAATAGAATAAATGAGTCATTAACAACATATCAATGGATCCATAAAAATTTAAACTCTAACTTGGGAATTAGGGTTTGAATTAAGGAAGAAAAGAGAATAACAGAAAAAGAAAAAAAAGAAATGCTTGCTGGGTCGCCAGCCTCGCCTCACAGTTCGGCCCAATTGGACAATTCCTCCATGTCAGCCCAACTCACCTGCGTCTCTCCCTGTTGGGCGCACATGCTGCCGTCCGCTCACTGCTTTGTGGGTCCGCGTTGCCAGCCTTACGTCTTTCTCAACCATGGGCGACCCACGCTCTATCCCCACCTCCGCCAGAATCGCGCGGGCACCGTTACCGCCGCCACTGTTGCGTAGCTGGTGAACCGCGCAGGCGAGATCTTCTCGCTGCATGCCTTGACCGTAGTATAAGGAGTCAACCTTTTTCCCCTCCTCGGTTCCTCTCACCAACGGCGTCGTGAAGGGAGTTGTGAAGGTTGGTGGGCGCGTAGTGCCGAATTCCTTGCGGAGCGTGGGCGGAATCTAGGGCCGAGTCGCGGGCAGCACCAACTCGTCCAACACATCGATAACCAACGCTCCTTGCTCGCCGTCGTTCCATGTTCGTGTATGACTCTTTGCCTGCTATACCGCGTCTCGGGTGTTCGCACCGTTGTGTAGCTTCTTCCAGCGCGTTAACACATAGCATCGTTGGAGTCGAGCGGACTTTGTTGAGTTGTGGGGTAAAGCTTGGGCGCGGGTTAGAGACCGTAGCAGCCGGTTAATCGCCGCGGCGAGGGGCGGGGGAGAGGCCATGGCGTGTCCGCCGATGCCTGGGCAGAAGGTGGAAGATAGCCCGCTGACTGTTGATTCCGCGTCGGAGGGTTAGATTAGGTCCCGGCTCTGATATCGTGTCGACCATTGATCCTCGAACGTGTGGTTATGATTAGAATCCGGGTACCCCTTCGTCGTTTTGGATCTGGCGTGTTGAAAGGAAATCATGCGGCCGAGAGGGAGTGAAGGGCATCGTGCGCCGTGCGCCGTAGATCTGGGATCCAATGGTTGTGGGCGCAGCTAGGTATGTAGTCGGGATTCGATCTAATCTGGGCCGCACATGTAAGATCTGACGGCCAGAAACCACTGATACCCCTTCGCGGGTACATTTTGCTAAAGAAATCCTAGGGTATTTTATAATGAACCCGCCGTCCTACTTCCACTGTTCTCTGTGTCTAGGACGACTTACCCCGAGCCCCTGGACTTTCCAGGAATTGGGGCCCAGTCCAGAGCTGTTTAAAATGGAATAATTGAATTGGAAAATAGGTTTTTAATACAAAAATATATGCTAGAACTTCAATAATTCATAGAAAATTCATACTAACTCCAAATCACTCCATTCCAGTTCCTGAAATTTTGTAATTGTATTATCTATCATTTAGTGCCTCTGTTTGGTCATGAAAACAGTAAGAAATTTAATTCCTCACTTAATCTATTTTAAACCCATAAAACCTTTAGAAATTCATAACTTAAAATCTATAACTCCAAAAATTATGATTCCTATTCCTAGAATTTTATTTTAATGTGTAGATTATTACTGTGTGTTTGTTTATATGTTTGGTGTAATGTTAATTTCTCTATATGCACTGTGCTTGTTTGTATTGTGGCGAGTAGAAGAGCCCGTTGCTGAGGATCCTGGTGAGCAGCAGGTTGAAGTAGCTGAGCAGGAGCTCATTGAAGGCAAGTTGTGCCCTTGACCACTTTTTACCCAATAATGTTCTTTAATATCATTTATCCATGCATAGGTTAATTTTGATGGGACCCAATAGGACACCCTAGATTGTTTATCTCATTACCTTGTTTACCCCTGAATCACTTGGGTAGTTTGCTATTGCTTTACATGGTATTGGGATAATCATTTATCATATCTATGTTCCAATTCTTTTGTTATTCTATTTATGTTCATGTTAAGATCATTAATGTTAATTGGAACATAGAGCTTAACTTGAGAAACACGTGCCACCACAAGGGTTTAATGGGACGCCCTTGGCTGACTAATTAGGAAAGCTAGTGGAAGACTACCTTACCCGAAAGGGGCAAGGGCAGTAGGGGAGTGGTCAGTGTAGGGAGGTCCTTGGTTGATTTTGCTGCGATGGCGGTCAGGCAAGAACCCTGCATTGGAGCTTCCTATAAACTGTAGCGGGTTTTCGGAAGCTAGTGGAACTTTGTAAAGGCCTCGTAGTGTTGCCCTGCCGCGCTTCCTAGGTAGAGGTGTACGGGATTCGCGACCCCTTGGTAGATGGGTAGCATGACTTGTGGGTAAAGGGTACAACCTCTGCAGAGTGTAAAACTGGTATACTAGCCGAGCTCACGGTCATGAGCAGCTCTGGACTCTCTAATGATTAAATTATGGAACTTAAATTCAATTTTGTCATTTGCATATGCATGGGTTTATTATTAATTTTGTTCTATTACTTTACTTAAGGTTTGGTATTTACTTACACTTAGTAACTGCTAATAAAAGTTTGACCAACATTAAAAGCAATGCTCAGCTTTAACCATTCTCTTTGATAAGCCTTACACTCCATGAGCTCCCACCTTTGGTGAGTTCATGTCACATTATTCCCCACAACTTGTTGAGCGATGAACGTATGTGAGCTCACTCTTGCTGTCTCACACCCCCCCACAGGAGAAGAACAGGTGGTTCAGGAGGAGCCACAAGGCGAGGAGTTTGATCTGATCTAGGTGGCGTTTCTCAGTTGACATTGGCGCCGACAATCCTTAGTTCGTTTCATATTTATCATTTTATTTTGTAATAAGTCTTCCGCTATGTAATAAATACTCTGATGTTTTGGGACATTTATCTCTATACACTCTGTTATTATATGTGTTGTCTTCTTGGCACATGTATGAGATACACCTGGCTTTGTTTCTTAAAGCCTGGTGTGACAGAAGTGGTACCAGAGGAAATGTTGACTGTAGGACGAAACCTAGATAGAAATGGACAAAACCCTTACCTACTTACCTTATTCTGATTCATTCTATACTTACCTTACTCTGATTCTTTCTATACTTATCTTGACCCTGTCTCACCTTATACTGTTCCACTCTGATCATTCTTATCTTTTATACTATAAGACTAGAAGGATTTCACACCTTGGAATCCTACATTTATAACCTTTTTAAGAGATAGGAGACCAAAAAAAGAAATTAAAAATTATTTTCTCTATTAAAAATGTTGGTTGATTGTTCTGATGATAAATGTCTGATTTGCTTCTTTGATTGATTGAAATATTATATATGGGCATCTTAGCATGTACCACCATAAGGTAATGAATTAACTTTAGTAGGTGACACACTAATCTACTTAGTTAGTAAATCCCCCGCAGTAACATTCCTCGTAATTACTCGCCTTGTCTACAATTCTTTCTTTCGTACCCTGTGTTTCTAACCCAGATGGGCTACCCCTATAGTGTTAGAAGAGAGCACTATAGACATGATCTTTGGTATGCCGTGGTTAAGAAAGGTAAAGGCAGTTTATACACTGTGCTAAAGGAACCATAGAACTCACCAGTTCCAAAGGAGAAAGATTTGAAGTTGGAATTGCAGTAACTACCGCCACCAAACTAGCAACATTCTTAGTAGATGGGAAGTTTGTTGGTGTCAACATCCGTATGGTTAGAGATTTTTCGAATGTCTTCCCAGAAGAGTTACCAGGGATGCCACCATATAGGGAAGTTGAGTTTGTCATTGATCCCTTACCTGGGCTGCCCCTACTTTCAAACGGCCATACAGGTTGTTCGTAGAAGAACTAAAGGAACTTAAGAAGCAATTAGAGGAATTACAAGAGGCTGGGTACATTCGTCCGAGTTCCTCACCTTGGGGAGCACCGGTTCTGTTTGTACAGAAGAAGGATGGATCACAACGGATGTGTGTGGATTATAAATCTCTCAATGATGTTACTGTGAAGAACAAGTATCTGTTACCCCGTATTGAGGATTTATTTGATCAGATGAGAGGTGCTAGAGTATTCTCGAAGATTGATCTCCGATCCGGTTACCATCAGATGAGGATTAGACCATCGGATATTCCCAAGACAGCATTCTCGACTCGATATGGACTATATGAGTTCACTGTTATGTCGTTTGGATTAACTAATGCACCAGCTTATTTTATGAATTTGATGAATAAGGTGTTTATGGAGTATTTGGACAGATTCGTCGTAGTATTCATCGATGATATTCTTATTTATTCCAAGAGTGATAGTGATCATGAGGAACATCTGAGATTGGTGCTACAGAAGCTACGAGATAATCAACTCTATGCCAAGTTTAGCAAGTGCGAGTTTTGGATTGGTGAGGTGCCATTTCTCGAACATATTATTTCTAATGGAAGGATATCAGTGGATCCTGCTAAAGTCAAGGAGATAGTGGCGTGGAGCATACCCACTAGAGTCACGAAGGTTCGGAGTTTCTTGGGACTTGTAAGATATTATTGGAGATTTATTGAAGGATTTTCTAAGATTGCTAAGCCTATGACCTCACTTCTGGAGAAGGGAAGAGAGTTTAAGTGGGATGAGAAGTGCCAAGATAGCTTTGATCAATTAAAGACGAGATTGATGTAGCCACCAGTGTTGGTTATGCCAGATCCGCAGAAGGGAGTTGACATTTATTGTGATGCCTGCGGCCAAGGCTTAGGATGTGTGCTCATGCAAGAAGGACATGTGATCGCCTACGCGTCTCGTCAGTTGCGGAAGCATGAATTGAACTACCCCACTCATGACATAGATCTGGTAGCCGTTGTGCATGCGCTTAAGATTTGGAGACATTATATCATGGGGACCAAGTGTCAAGTATACACGGATCATAAGTGTTTGAAGTATATATTCACTCAGAAGGACAGCAACCTTAGGCAACGCCATTGGTTGGAGTTTATTAAGGATTATGATTTGGATATTCCCTATCACCCGGGCAAGGCAAATTTGGTTGCAGATGCCTTGAGTCGAAAGGAGCATGTTCATTCAGCTGTTGTTGCCCAGCTACCCGATAAGATTGTTGAGGATTTCAGGAGACTTAACCTGGGGATAGTTGCTCATACTGAAGGAGTTACTATTGATGTGGAACCTACTTTGGAGCAAGAAATCCGTAAAGGACAAATTGGTGATGCTAAAATACAAGAGATTAAGGATCTGATTACTAAAGGTCGAGGTCCGGAATTCACGGAAGATGAGCAAGGCACCGTATGGTTCAAGGACAGGATATGTGTTCTCGATATTGAAAACCTTCGTGAGACTATTTTAAAGGAGACCCATGACTCGGATTATTCTATTCATCCTGGTAGTACCAAGATGTATCAGGATTTGAAGCAAAAGTATTGGTGGTATGGATTGAAGAGAGATGTGGTCGCACATGTGGCTATGTGCGATGTGTGTCAAAGAGTTAAGGCTGAACACTAGAGGCCAGCTAGACTACTGCACCCACTGAAGATACCCAAGTGGAAGTGGGAAGAGATTGGTATGGATTTCATTACTGGATTGCCTCGCACCCAGAAAGGATATGATGCTATATGGGTGATTGTGGATAGATTGACTAAAGTGACTCACTTCATTCCTGTAAAGACTATTTATAAAGGTTCTTAGCTAGCAGAGTTATATATGGCTCGGATTGTGTGTTTACATGGAGTACCAAAGAAGATCGTGTCTGATCGAGGTTCACAGTTTACCTCAAGATTTTGGAGAAGCTTTCATGAGAACATGAGCACGAAGCTGAATTTTAGTACGACTTATCACCCTCAGACTGATGGACAGACTGAAAGGACTAATCAAGTGTTGGAGGATATGTTGAGAGCTTGTGCACTTCAGCATGGAGGAAGTTGGGATAAGAGTCTGCCTTATACTGAGTTCTCTTTTAATAATAGCTATCAGACCAGTCTGAAGATGTCACCGTTTGAAGCTTTATATGGCAGGAAGTGCAGGACTCCTCTATATTGGGATCAGACTGGAGAAAGACAGTTCTTTGGGCCTGAACCGATTCAAGAAGCGGAAGAACAAGTTCGTATAATTCAAGAGAATTTGAGGGTGGCTCAAACCAAGCAAAAGAGCTATGCTGATAATAGAAGAAGGCCACTGGAATTTGAAGAAGGAGATTATGTGTATCTTAAGGTGTCACCACTTCGTGGAATGAGGAGATTCAAAGTTAAGGGCAAATTGTCCCCTCGCTATATTGGACCATTCTTGATCTTTAGGCGAGTTGGGGAGATGACATACCAACTCGAGTTACCTAACAGTCTATCGGATCTGCATAACGTGTTCCACGTATCTCAACTGAAGAAGTGTCTCCATGTTCCTGAGGAACAGTTACCGATGGAAGAGCTTAGTGTTCAGGGTGACTTGACTTACACGGAGTACCCGATCAAGATTTTGGATACTTTGACTCGAGTTACAAGGAATAAGGTGATAAAGATGTGTAAAGTGCAATGGAGCCACCATGGAGAGGATGAAGCAACTTGGGAAAGAGAAGAAGAGCTTCACATAGATTTTCCCCATCTTTTCCCTCGTTCTTCCTAAATCTCGAGGACGAGATTATTTTTAAGGGGGGTAGGATTTGTAACACCCAGTTTGTAACATATAATAAAAGGGTAGGAATTAATTCCTTTATCTATTTGTGTGTGTTATTTCTACTTACTATCATATGTGAACACACCACTTACACAATTAAACAAATACCCCAAAGACACCTAAATAAATCTTGCATCATGTTGAGTTTTACTTTATTGCGCATTTGTGGTTAATAGAATAAATGAGTCATTAACAACATATTAATGGATCCATAAAAATTTAAACTCTAACTTGGGAATTAGGGTTTGAAATAAGGAAGAAAAGAGAATAACAGAAAAAGAAAAAAAAAGAAATGCTTGCTGGGCCGCCAGCCTCGCCTCACAGTTCGGCCCAATTGGACAATTCCTCCATGTCAGCCCAACTCAACTGCGTCTCTCCCTGTTGGGCGCACATGCTGCCGTCCGCTCACTGCTTTGTGGGTCCGCGTTGCCAGCCTTATGTCTTTCTCTACCATGGGCGACCCACGCTCTATCCCCACCTCCGCCAGAATCGCGCGGGCACCATTACCGCCGCCACTGTTGCGCAGCTGGTGAACCGCGCGGGCGAGATCTTCTCGCTGCATGCCTTGACCGTAGTATAAGGAGTCAACCTTTTCCCCCTCCTCGGTTCCTCTCACCAACGGCGTCGTGAAGGGAGTTGTGAAGGTTGGTGGGCGCGCGGTGCCGAATTCCTTGCGAAGCGTGGACGGAATCTAGGGCCGAGTCGCGGGCAGCACCAACTCGTCCAACACATCGGTAACCAACGCTCCTTGCTCGCCGTCGTTCCATGTTCGTGTATGACTCTTTGCTTGCTATACCGCGTCTCGGGTGTTCGCACCGTTGTGTAACTTCTTCCAGCGCGTTAACCCATAGCATCGTTGGAGTCGAGCGGACTTTGTTGAGTTGTGGGGTAAAGCTTGGGCGCGGGTTAGAGACCGTAGCAGCCGATTAATCGCCGCGGCGAGGGGCGGGGGAGAGGCCATGGCGTGTCCGCCGATGCCTGGGCAGAAGGTGGAAGATAGCCCGCTGACTGTTGATTCCACGTCGGAGGGTTAGATTAGGCCCCGGCTCTGATATTGTGTCGACCATTGATCCTCGGACGTGTGGTCATGATTAGAATTCGGGTACCCCTTCGTCGTTTTGGATCTGGCGTGTTGAAAGGAAATCATGCGGCCGAGAGGGAGTGAAGGGCATCGTGCGCCGTGCGCCGTGGATCTGGGATCCAATGGTAGTGGGCGCAGCTAGGTATGTAGTCGGGATTCGATCTAATCTGGGCCGCACATGTAAGATCTGACGGCCAGAAACCACTGATACCCCTTCGCGGGTACATTTTGCTAAAGAAACCCTAGGGTATTTTATAATGAACCCGCCGTCCTACTTCCACTGTTCTCTGTGTCTAGGACGACTTACCCCGAGCCCCTGGACTTTCCAGGAATTGGGGCCCAGTCTAGAGCTGTTTAAAATGGAATAATTGAATTGGAAAATAGGTTTTTAATACAAAAATATATGCTAGAACTTCAATAATTCATAGAAAATTCATACTAACTCCAAATCACTCCATTCCAGTTCCTGAAATTTTGTAATTGTATTATCTATCATTTAGTGCCTCTGTTTGGTCATGAAAACAGTAAGAAATTTAATTCCTCACTTAATCTATTTTAAACCCATAAAACCTTTAGAAATTCATAACTTAAAATCTATAACTCCAAAAATTATGATTCCTATTCCTAGAATTTTATTTTAATGTGTAGATTATTACTGTGTGTTTGTTTATATGTTTGGTGTAATGTTAATTTCTCTATATGCACTGTGCTTGTTTGTATTGTGGCGAGTAGAAGAGCCCGTTGCTGAGGATCCTGGTGAGCAGCAGGTTGAAGTAGCTGAGCAGGAGCTCATTGAAGGCAAGTTGTGCCCTTGACCACTTTTTACCCAATAATGTTCTTTAATATCATTTATCCATGCATAGGTTAATTTTGATGGGACCCAATAGGACACCCTAGATTGTTTATCTCATTACCTTGTTTACCCCTGAATCACTTGGGTAGTTTGCTATTGCTTTAGATGGTATTGGGATAATCATTTATCATATCTATGTTCCAATTCTTTTGTTATTCTATTTATGTTCATGTTAAGATCATTAATGTTAATTGGAACATAGAGCTTAACTTGAGAAACACGTGCCACCACAAGGGTTTAATGGGACGCCCTTGGCTGACTAATTAGGAAAGCTAGTGGAAGACTACCTTACCCGAAAGGGGCAAGGGCAGTAGGGGAGTGGTCAGTGTAGGGAGGTCCTTGGTTGATTTTGCTGCGATGGCGGTCAGGCAAGAACCCGCATTGGAGCTTCCTATAAACTGTAGCGGGTTTTCGGAAGCTAGTGGAACTTTGTAAAGGCCTCGTAGTGTTGCCCTGCCGCGCTTCCTAGGTAGAGGTGTACGGGATTCGCGACCCCTTGGCAGATGGGTAGCATGACTTGTGGGTAAAGGGTACAACCTCTGCAGAGTGTAAAACTGGTATACTAGCCGAGCTCACGGTCATGAGCAGCTCAGGACTCTCTGATGATTAAATTATGGAACTTAAATTCAATTTTGTCATTTGCGTATGCATGGGTTTATTATTAATTTTGTTCTATTACTTTACTTAAGGTTTGGTATTTACTTACACTTAGTAACTGCTAATAAAAGTTTGACCAACATTAAAAGCAATGCTCAGCTTTAACCATTCTCTTTGATAAGCCTTACACTCCATGAGCTCCCACCTTTGGTGAGTTCATGTCACATTATTCCCCACAACTTGTTGAGCGATGAACGTATGTGAGCTCACTCTTGCTGTCTCACACCCCCCCCCCACAGGAGAAGAACATGTGGTTCAGGAGGAGCCACAATGCGAGGAGTTTGATCTGATCTAGGTGGCGTTTCTCAGTTGACATTGGCGCCGACGATCCTTAGTTCGTTTCATATTTATCATTTTATTTTGTAATAAGTCTTCTGCTATGTAATAAATACTCAGATGTTTTGGGACATTTATCTCTATACACTCTGTTATTATATGTGTTGTCTTCTTGGCGCATGTATGAGATGCACCTGGCTTTGTTTCTTAAAGCCGGGTGTGACATCAACAATACAAGGACTGAACAAGTTGTGTTTGATATTGTTGACATGGAATACCTGTACAACGCAATCATTGGTCGTGGGACTCTCAATGCTTTTGAAGCAATTCTTCACCCAGCATATCTTTGCATGAAGATACCTTCGAATCAATGACCTATTGCTATTCATGGAAGTCAAGAAGCTGCAAGAAAGGCCGAAGGAAACTGGACAGATTCAAAAGCAATCCATAATATAGATGGAGCTGAAGTTTGTGAGCAATACAAGTACAGAAGGGAGAAGGTTGCTTCGGCTGATCAGCCGAAGCCCATGCTTTCATGTGAAGATATAGCAAAGCAGAAGGTGTTGCTAGGGTCTCAATTGTCTGAGGAGCAGGAGAAAGCCTTGACAAGGTTTCTGTTCAACAATAAAGATGTCTTCGCATGGTCAGCCAATGATCTCTGTGGTGTGAACAGGGATGTCATTGAGCACTCGCTCAATGTTGATCCATCTTTCAGACCCAGAAAGCAGAGACTTCGGAAGATGTCTGATGACAAAGCCGAAGGTGCTCGGAACGAAGTGAAAAGACTTCTTAGTGCTGGCGTCATTAGAGAAGTAAAGTACCCAGAATGGTTAGCCAACACTGTCATGGTGAAGAAGGCCAATGGTAAATGGAGAATGTGCATTGACTTTACTGATCTCAATAAGGCTTGTCCGAAGGATGAATTTCCATTATCAAGAATAGATTCTCTAGTAGATGCAGCAGCTTCGTCAGAGCTCATGAGTCTACTAGACTGTTATTCAGGCTACCATCAAATCTGGATGAAGAAAGAAGATGAGCCAAAAACCAGCTTCATAACACCCAGTGGTACATATTGTTATCTCCGGATGCCTGAGGGGCTCAAGAACGCTGGAGGAAGCTTCAGCAGAATGACAGCGAAGGTCCTTCATTCTCAGATAGGCAGAAACGTGCTAACATATGTTGATGACATCATAGTAAAAAACACGAAGCAAGAAAATCACATTGCAGATCTACAGGAGACATTTGCTAATTTTAGGCAAGCTGGTCTGAAGCTGAATCCAGAAAAATGTGTCTTCGGAGTAAAGAAGGGGAAATTCCTTGGTTGTTTGGTTTCAACAAAAGGGATCGAAGCTAATCCAAATAAAATCGAAGCTATCCTTCGGATGGAGCCGCCAAGCACAAAGAAAGGGGCTCAACGGCTAACAGGAAGATTAGCATCTTTGAATCGATTTATATCCAGATCAGCGGAAAGAAATTTACCATTCTTTGAAGTGCTGAAGTCAGCCGAAGTTTTTCAATGGGGATCAGCCCAGCAAAAAGCCTTCGAAGAGCTGAAGCAGTATCTGATAGATTTAACAACCTTAACTCCACCAACGCCAGGGGCTCCTCTGCTGCTGTATGTGGCAGCTTCGCACTCTGCAGTAAGTGCAGCGCTTGTTCAGGAGAAGCTTGAAGGACAATTGAAAAAGCATGCTCTAGTATACTTCGTCTCCGAAGTTCTCAGTTTATCAAAGAAAAACTATACAGAATTGGAGAAGGTGTTGTATGCCATCTTAATGGCCTCCAGGAAGCTTCGACATTATTTTCAAGCATACCATATAATTGTTCCTTCATCACAGCCCTTGAAGGATATTATGAGAAACAGAGAAGCTACTGGAAGGATTGGAAAGTGGGCTGCGGAACTCAGAGTTCAGCATTGATTATGTGCATAGATCTTCGATTCAGTCTCAGGCGTTAGCAGACTTCATCGCTGACTAGACGCCAGGGGCTCAGGAGGAAGAAGCAAGTAAAGATGCCGAAGCTTGGACAGTGTTCTGTGATGGCTCCTGGGGAACCTTCGGGGCAGGTGCAGCTGCCGTTTTAATTGCACCTTCCAAAGTCAGAACATGCTATGCAGTAAAACTTGATTTCAGCTGCACAAATAATATTGCTGAATACGAAGCTTTGCTTTTGGGGCTTCGGAAGTTGAAGGCAATGGGGATAAGAAGGGCGGTTCTCAAAACCAATTCCCAAGTCATTTCTGGTCATATTGACAAAAGTTGCAAAGCAAGAGATCCGAAGCTTGAGAAATATTTGGATACAGTTCGAAGGCTTGAAGCTTCCTTTGAAGGGTTTTCTGTCAAGAATATTCCACGAGGAGAAAATGAGCACGCTGATCTACTAGCCAACTCAGCAGCACAGGGGCTGCCTTTACCTTCGGAAGTATTCTTTGAAACAATAAAAGCACCTTCGGTTGACCTTCTTGAAAGAGCAGTGCTCAATATATCTCTTGTTTATAGCGAAGATTGGAGAACTGAGATCATGTCTTTTCTCCAGGGCAATTTCCTTTCAGATGACGAAGCTTATCAAAAGAGAATAGCGACAAGAGCCCATCCATATGTAATAATAGAAGGGGAGTTATACAAGCATGGAGTCTATTCTCCATTACTCAAATGTTTATCCAGAGCTAAAGGTATAGAGCTGATGAAAGAAATACATGCAGGGCTGTGCGGATCTCACATCGGATCTAGGCCCTTGCTGGGTAAAGTTTTTCGTCAAGGATTTTATTGGCCGAAGGCAGCTTCGGATGCAGCAGAACTAGTCCAAAAATGTGAAGGTTGTCAAAAATATGCAAGAGATCAGAGACAACCTTCGTCTCTAACTCAATTAATACAGCCCACTTGGCCATTGCAAAGGTGGGGCCTTGATTTGCTAGGCCTACTTCCACCAGCACAAGGGAATTTAAGATATGTTGTGGTGGCAGTAGAATATTTCTCTAAGTGGATTGAGGCGAAGCCCTTAGCCACAATAACTTCGGTCACTGTTCAAAAGTTTTTCTGGCAAAATATTGTGTGTCGCTTCGGAGTGCCGAAGGCTATCACAGTGGACAACGGAACACAGTTTGATGCCGAAGCTTTCAAAGAGTTTTGTGAACAAATTGGCACGAAGATCCATTTTGCATCGGTTCGACATCCGGAGTCAAATGGACTTGTCGAAAGAGCTAATGGCATTATAATGACAGGAATAATGAAGTTAATCTTCAATCAGCCCAGGGGGAAGTGGCCAGACGAATTAATCAAAGTGGTATGGAGCCACAACACAACAATGTCAAGGTCAACAGGTTTTACACCATTCAAATTGCTGTTTGGTGACGAAGCAATAACCCCAGAAGAAGCTAAAGCAGGATCAATAAGAACAGTGGCTTCGACAGAGGACGAAGCTGATTTTTCTGTGGCAAAGGATGCTATAGAAGGGATCAGGCTTCACGCTGTGGAGAATATCAATAAATATCAAGCCGAAACAATAAAATGGCGGGACAAAAAAGTTTGGTTAAAGAATATTAAGCCAGGACACTTGGTACTTCGGAGAGTTGCCAACCCAGATACAGTAGGCAAGCTACAGTTGAAGTGGGAAGGACCCTTTCTAGTAGTATCTTCATCAAGACCCGGTTCCTACAGGTTGAAGGATATGGACGGCAACGACATTCCTAGATCTTGGAATGCGGATGAGTTCGGCGGTATTATGTGTAGCTTGATGTAATCTTTTTTATTCTTTCCTATGGCACCCTTTTCCTTTCCAAAGGGGGAGAAAGGTTTTTAATGGGGCCATAGCATGTAATTTCTCTTTTTCCTATATCAGCTCTACAAGAGCAATATCCCCCGAAGATGTAAATGTAAAAATTGAGCATGCACCATCGAGTGCAAAGAGAAAAGGAAAAACAGGGAGAAGCTCGACAGACGTCCCTAAGGGGATGCAGAGCACGACGAAGCTACAAAAAGCCGTTCCTAAGGGAGCGCAGCGTAAGTTTTCTGCTCAAAAGTCGTTCCTAAGGGAATGCAGAGCTTACAGCGAAAAGTCAATGCTGATTCCGCCGAAGTATAAGGCGAAGCGCGAAAAGTCAACGCGATACCGCCGAAAGTAAAAGGCGAAGAAGTTCAAAAGACGTTCCTAAGGGAATGCAGGACTTACAGCGAAAAGTCAGCGCTGATATACCGAAAAATAAGCAGTGAAGACGAAAAATAAATGACAAAGATTTGTTATTCCTAAGGGAATAAGAGTTTTGATTGTGGTTTCGTATGTGTCTTTGAACATTCATTTGCACGATATGTTACATCATACATTTGCATTCATAAACATTCATTTAGACATACATATGATCATCATCGTCATAACATACACACTTGCTTCGGCTTTAAAAGAGAAGGCTTCGAAAAAACAAAAAGAGGCAATTTTATGCTTCGCTGTGTACGAAAAGAAGGGAAGGTGTTTTTCGCCTTCGGCTCAAAAATGTTAACTTCGTCCACACCAAAGCACTTTATACATTGACAGAAAGGTAAGATTATATTACAAGGTATGGATAAAGTCCACGAAGTAAGATTTAATTACATCATACTTTATACAAGTTATTACAGAAGTTTTTTGAGTTATTTCTACAGATTACTCGAGCTTCGTCAGCATTCATGGAGCTTCGTCTTTTTACTCCATAGCTTCAGCTTCGGCTTCGTCATCCTTTATGTAAGTATTATAAGCTAAATTCAAAATTCAAAAGAAAAGGTAAGCATAAGGTATGATTTTGTTACCGGCTTAAGGTGGCTTCGAGCTTTGTCACCAGCTTTGCTTCGTCCACCCTTTGTCCATACTAATTTTACAAATCTATTTGCAATACTTCGGGCAAGGTTGGGAATATTATCTAAGTCTGCTGGTGACAAGCTAAAGTTGGGTCTATTGATAATCTTCCTGTGTTCACAGCCAGACTTCAGAAAGGCAATAGCTGTGCCCCGAGAAGCTACCAGGGCACAGAAGTCGCCATGCCCAGCTATAACTTCGTCAAGATCATTAATTTCACCTTCAATATGCTCGAAGGCACCAGGCAGGTCTTCAGCCGAAGGAGTAAACTTTTCGCTGCTAGCTCCAACAAAATAGAACACCTGCTTCAGCCATTGAATGCATCGTTTGCTGAATTCCAAACATTTATTCCGAAGGATTGACAAAGATTCTTTCAGCTCTGAACTTTTTCGGACTTCGGCCTCAAGTTTTGCATCAAGCTTCAGCTTTTGTTGTTCGAAGTTTTCTGATTGAGAAAGAAGCTTCAAATTTAATTCTGTTATTTTGGCTTCAGCATCCGCTAATAAGCCTTCAGTTGTTTGAAGTTCGAAGTCTTTCTTCTCGATAGCAACTCATTGCTCCTTTATCTTGTTTTCTAAGTTCTCAATTATAACTTCGTGCTTTTTATCCTCTAAGTCCTGTTGCATTTTTAAAGCCTTGCTCAACAGCATACTCTGCGAACAAATAACCTTCGTTAGAAAACATCTATGTTATTAAAACAATAAAAGTTAGAGAAAAGTTGTTTACCTTGAAATTGGAATAAAATAGGCTACCGATAATGTGTTGTCGTCGGTAACGGCTGATGTCTGCTTCGAGCTTCGGGAAGCCGATACTCTTCGATAGAGTATCGATAACCTTTGCGCCGGTCTGATCTCGTATCCAGCCCAACCTTTCATCATCAATACCACCAAAGAGAAGCGCTCCCAGCCGATACCCGCAAGATATAGCGTATTCCTCTAGTTCTTCTTTTTCAGCTTTTGTCAGCTCTTGGCCAACTAAGTTTTGGAAGTTAAAAGCTTCATCTCCCGAAGTATTTTCAGTCATTTCTTCCTTCTTGGGTTTTGCGGCCGTAGTCTCTTCGGTGGCTACGACAGCTTCTTCCGCGGCCATGTTTAGTAGCATTTTGTCTATATCAGCAACCATGCCTTCTAAGTTTATATCTTCAGATTTAGCATCTTCGGCTCTGGCCTCTTCTGCGGCAGCTTTCGAAGGTACAGCTTCAGTAGTTGTCATACTTTCAATAGCTGGCATCTTTGGAGCTGAGGCTCCTGGTGGTGTTGCTTCAATGACTTCTGTCACAGTAACGATTCTTTGCCTCTTTGGCCTAGGTGCTTTCGTTTTTGTGGGCTCCTTTTCCTTCTGAAAAAGCTTCGTCAGATGTAGTCCCAGTGGACTTAGTTTGACAGGCAAAGTTTCAGTCATTACCTTTAAGATTTCCTCCACTTCGGTAGCAGAGGATGTCGCAGAAGTCCTTTCTTTTTCATCGATTGATTTTTGCTTCGGAGTCGAAGCCTTTCTTTTCTTCGGAGCAACTGTTTTTGCCTCAGACTCTCGTTTTTTCTTCTTCGGTTGATCTTCATCGTCCTTATTCAGAGCACTAGCTACTCTCTTCCTTTTTTGGCCTTCGGCACCCTTGTCCAGCCGCTCGTAGTCAGGATATTCAAAACCTATAGCATCCATCACTCGGTTTAGCCTTCGTAGTCAAAATCATCATGATAAATGTATTCATAAGTATAGCACTTAATTGCTTAGAATTAGTAAAATATTTCTTTATGTCAAAATCATCATGATTATATTACTAAAGTCCCATTTAGTAATCTACATTAACTCTTGGAATATTAATGTTAGGTGATTTATAAATAAACATTTTTAGCTATACGTAAAATTTCTATTTAGAAAGAGAAGGATAAAACCCAAAAGTCTAATATTATTAATAAAGCGTAAAGTTTGTTAAGACATTTTTTATCTATATTATACTAGATAAACAAGCATCATAGTCACCTACTCATATTTTAACCAATGATAACTCAAAGTAGTAATCATAGTGGATTAATAAGTATTTATGCTTTAAGACGTATTTATGAGTATAATTGTGTGATGTATGAATGTATATGTAATGGTGAATGATTACCCATGTAATGGTGTATGTTAATTTATTTGGCATACATATTCTTTTGTATGTACGATACACAAATCGATGCTAGAAGTTGACTGTGAGGTAGACGAACCAAACTCGTTCGAGGACGACCCACATGACACTTTCGTGCAAGGCAAGTGGATTCTCCCTCTGCATTTTCCATTTGTACCCAAATAATGCATATAATAATGTTTACCTTTTGGATATATTGCATAATTTGATGGGATTTTCCTAAATAAGGATTTCCTAGAATTACCAACCATATTCCTTGAATTACCCTGGGATAAATGCTTTGCTCAATTTTTGCTATTGCTCAACTTGATAAATATGATGTCACTCTTTTAATGATACTATGTTTCGGAAATGAAGTTTATTATGGTGTTAACCCGATGGTTAAACAAGAACAACTTGTGTTAAATGGAACATGGAGTCACCACCTAGGATAATAGTGCAACCACGAGTGCTATAATGGCTCTGGCTTTGGTAATTAGCTCTATAGACTTAGTGCTTAGCAACCCTACCTGAAAGATGGGCAAGAGGGGGCGGCAGTGGTTTGGTGGCAACTCATGTTAACATGGGGTGGTAGTCTTGGCTAAGTTACCTCGCCCAAAGGGCCATCAATACTGACGTGGAAACCTTAGCAGGTGGCTTTGTAGTAACGATATTTTGTGAAAGCCTCATAATGGATCCCTGCCATTCATCTCGGCAGTGTTTATGGGTCCGATCAACCCAGGCTAGATGGGATACATGACTTGTGGATAAAGTTGTACCACCTCTACAGAGTGTAAAACTGATATGTCAGCCGTGCTCACGGTTAAGAGCAACCTGGTCCCTCACATGATAATTGAACTTAAAGATGGAAAATAAATCATGATCTGATGATCTACCAGTGGTTTGCTTAAGTGATTTCACTTAAGTGCTTTTGATATAATATTGTGCCTTTGATTAATTGGGATATTTGGGATACACACTTATTAGTAAGACAGGTGTTGCTAATAAAATATTGACCAACTAAAATGCTTACCGCTTATCCATAGCCTACCTTGTTAACTTGCATTAATCCCCCCACTTGCTGAGCCCCGACCATAAGTGAGCTCACCCTTGCTAATATTTTGATCAGAGGGTGATGATGAAGACTTCGCAGATGACGTTGATGTGTTTTGGGTCTAACGATGTGCTAGTCACCTTCCTGTGGAAGAGTGTCCATGTTTAGTTCCACCGTACTTTAATTATGATACTTGTTAAGATACAATGTTCTGGATGATGTAATAAAGTTACTCTACTCTCTTTACGCCTTTATTGCATTGTCTTTTGATTATATTACACTTGCGACATCAACATATGTGTGGAAAATGGATCCTGGCCCACATATGCTATGCATTCGGTTTTGCCCCCAGAACCGGGTGTGACAGCGAGCGCGGGTGAGGTCGGCACCGACAAGTCGGCCCCACTAGGCAGTGGGCGAGAGAGAGAGAGGAGAGCGCCCGGGCATGCTGGCACCAACAAGCGGGGTCCGCCTGTCAGGGGCAGCAGGTGCGCGGGCACGGGCGTGTGCGAGGCTGGGCCTAATGGTCTGGCTTGGGCCGAAATCGCTTTTCCATTTTTCCAGGGATTTTCCAATTGCTTTTCTATTTTATTTTCTCTAGGGTTTTCAATACAAATTCAAACCAAGTTTCAACTTCAAACTAATTCAAACATGTGCAACAATTCAAAGAATATTTGAGCTCAGCATGATGCAACATTTCATGACTCATATTGTTTTGACAAAAATAACTAATAAATCTCTCATTAATTAAGCTAAATCTACTGAAAAGAAAGAGAGAGAGAGGAACTAGAGAGAGATGCAAGAGTAACACCTGAATTTGGTAGATATTTAGAAAGAAATTTTATACCCCCAAATTCAGGGTGTTGCAGACCTATCCCCCTTAAAGAGTCTCACCCTCGAGATTCAAGGTTGGCTAGCAAAGAGTTTAGGGTATTTGGCTTTCAAATCATCTTCTCTTTCCCAGGTTGCTTCTTCTTCTGAGTGATGACCCCATTTGAATTTGCACATCCTGATGGTGCTTCTCCGAGTGACCCGATATGCTATCTGGGAATCTGAGTTGGCTTCTCAATATATGTCAGATCTTCTTGAACTTCAAGGTCCTCCGTTGACAAGTGCTCTTCTAGCACTCTCAAGCATTTCTTCAGCTGGGACACATGGAACACGTCATGCACAGCTGACAGACTCTCTGGTAAGCTGAGCTAATATGCCACTTCTCCACATCTTTCTTGAATCTGGTATGGTCCGATGTATCGAGGCGCTAGTTTGCCCTTGACTTTGAATCTTTTGATTCCTCTGATCGGTGAAACCTTCAATTAAACATAATCTCCCACTTTGAAACTCAGTTCTCTTCTTTGGGTGTCAGCATAGCTTTGCTGTCTGGATTGCGCTGTCTTCAGATTCTCTTGGACCATTCTGATGTTCTCTTCGGCTTCAAGCAGAATATCTGGACTGGACACCTGCCTTTCGCCGGGTTGGTCCCAATGCAATGGAGTTTTGCAATTTCTCCCATAAAGTGCTTCGAATGGTGACATCTTCAGACTGGCTTGGTAGCTGTTGTTGTAGGAGAATTCTACATACGGTAGCCTCTAGTCCCAACCTATCTTGTCTTGCAAAGCCCAAGCCCTCAACATGTCTTCAAGAATCTGGTTGGTTCTCTCTATTTGACCATCTGTCCGCGGGTGGTAAGCTGAACTGAACTTCAAATGTGTGCCCAAAGCTTCATGTAGTTGCTGCCAAAAATGAGAAGTGAACTAGGTGCCTCTGTCTAATATTATCTTCTTTGGGACGCCATGCAAGCACACAATCCGAGACATATATAATTCAGCCAACACTGCACTATTGTAGGTGGTATTGACTAGTATGAAACAGGCCGCCTACGTCAAATGGTCCAATACTACCCAAATGGAATCATAACCAGTACGAGTGCGAGGCAAACCAACTATAAAGTCCATCCCGATCTCATCCCATTTCCACTGAGGAATCCACAACGGCTGCAACAAACCTATGGACCTCTAATGTTCTGCCTTGATCCTCTGACAACTGTCGCATACAACCACATACTCTGCTATCTCCCTTTTCATATCGTACCACTAGAATCTTTTCTTTAGGTCTTGGTACATTTTCTTGCTTCCAGGGTGTATAATACGTTGTCTCATGAGTTTCCTTGAGAATCAGTTCCCGGATCGATTTGATGTCGGGAACACACAGTCTATCCTTGAACCATACCACTCCTTCTGCATCTTCACGGAAATCTTTGCCTTTTCCATCTATGATCAGCTGCCGAATCTCGTTGATCTTCTCATCAGCTTTCTGGCCATTCCTGATATCTTGCTTTAGAGTGGGTTCTAGCTCAATTGTCACTCCTTGAGTGTTGTTCAGAAATCCAGACTCAGTCTGTCGAATTCCTTTGCTAGCTCATACGACATCGGGTGAGCGGCCAACATATTGACTTGGCTTTTTCTGCTCAGAGCATCTACAACCACATTTGCTTTGCCTGGGTGATAATGGATCTCCAGCTCATAGTCTTTGATCAACTCTAGCCATCTTCGATGCCTCATGTTCAGCTCTGACTGGGTAAATATGTACTTGAGACTCTTGTGGTCCGTGTAGATATCACACTTCTGCCCATACAAATAGTGCCTCCAGGTCTTCAGTGCATGAACCACTGCTGCTAACTCTAGATCATGAGTAGGGTAATTCTTCTCATGAATCTTCAATTATCGGGACGAGTATGCCACTACTCTCCCTTCCTGCATTAACACACATCCCAGTCCGGTGTACGAAGCATCACAATATACTGAGAATTACTTGTGGACGTCTGGCAGAATCAATACCGGTGCTGTTGTCAATTTCTCCTTCAATGTCTCAAAGGACTTTTGGCATGCTGGGGTCCACTTGAACTCAACCTTCTTTGCCAACAAGGTGATCATTGGCCTGGCAATTTTGGAGAAACCTTCAATGAAACGCCGATAGTAAACGACCATTCCAATGAAACTCTTGATCCCTCGAGCATCTTTTGGTGCTTTCCAGTATAGAATCGCTGCTACCTTCTTCGAATCCATAGCCAATCCCTCTCGGTTTATAATGTGACCCAAGAACAGGACTTCGCTGATATAGAACTCGCACTTGCTAAGCTTGGCATACAATTGGCAATCTTGTAACCTCTATAGTACTTTCCTCAAGTGCTCTTCATGTTCTTGCTCATTCTGAGAATATACAAGGATATCATCAATGAACACCACTACGAACTTGTCGAGGCAGTCCATGAACACACTGTTCATCAAGTACATGAAATAAGCTGGCGCATTTGTCAAACCGAATGACATGACCGTGAACTCATATAGTCCATACTTGGTGATAAAGGCTGTCTTCAGTATATCCGAAGGCCGGATTCTAAGCTGATGATAACCTAACGTCAGATCTATCTTTGAGAACACACCGACTCCTCTCAATTGATCGAATAAGTCTTCAATTCTGAACAGGGGGTACTTATTCTTGATAGTGACTTCATTCAAGGACCTGTAGTCAATGCACATCTTTTTTGTTCCATCCTTCTTCTCCACAAATAGCACTGGGGCTACCCAAGGCGAGGTACTTGGTCTAATGTAGCCTTTCTCTAACAACTTATCAATCTGCTTCTAGAGTTCCACCAATTCTGGTCCGGACACTCGATAGGCTCTCTTGGAAATGGGGGTGATGCCAGGTATAAGCTCTATGGCAAATTAAACTTTCCTTTCAGGTGGCATACCTGGTAACTCCTCGGGAAACACATCCGAGAATTATGATACTACGTTGATAGCTTCCGATGGTTCGATTTCCTCAGTATGGGCGGTGAGTTGGTGACAGCTTCCTTTCCTTGGTCTAGACAAGACCAACTCCACTAACACTTCCTCTCCTGATAAGGACACTAACTTCGCCATTTTCTTGACACAGCTAAGACTGGCTTGATATTTGGTTAGCCAATTCATCCCTAGGATGACATCTATAGTCGCATCCTGGTTACCCATAACTATTAGATCAGCAGGGAACTATATCCCCCTATTTGAAGTCTTGCGCTAGGGAAAAATCTATCCGTTTGGGTTCTCCCACCAATTGAACTAACCATCATAGGTGGATACATGGGTGCTACGAATATATTGTGTGATTCTACCCATGATGCAGTCACAAAAGAATGTGTTGCTCCAGTATCAAATAACACATTTGCAGAATGGTACTCGATTGAGAACATACCTAGTGCCACTCCTGGGGTCTCCTGGACTGTGTTGGCCTCCAGGTGGTTCACCTTTCCATACTGGGCATGAGGCTGCCCACGGTTGTTGCCTCCTTGTTGCATTGCATTCTGCCTGACAGTGGCATTGGGAGCTGGCTGCTGCTGAGCTGCTTTCTTTGGGCAATGATTCACCCAATGGCCTTGTTCCCCAAAGTGGAAACATGCACAGCCTCCTCCTTGCACTGGAGCTACTTGGTTGTTCTGGTTGGTTGCTGGGGCAGGAAGGCGAGGTGCCTGGTTGCTCTAACACTGATACTGATTTCCTCCCTGCTGGTTGTTCTGACGGTACTGCTGCTGCTGCTGTGGAAACTACCTCTGGTACTACTGCTGCTGGTTCTGACGCTGATGCTGGTGCTGGTGTCCTTGCTTGAATTGCTAAGGAGGTGGGTTGCTTGAGTAGCGGGGACGGCTGCTACTCCCGGCCGAAGATCCACCAATCTTGCGTTTCCTGTTTTCCATCTCCCGGCGCTTCCTTTCAGTCATAATGGCTCTGTCGATCAAAAGCTGGTAGTGAAGGAGATCAACCAATCCTCTCAGAAAACGGTACAACCTTTTAGCATCCGTATTGACATCTTCTAGCGCATAACGCGACAACTGTAGAAACTTGTCCCTGTACTCACTAACAAACAGGGGACCTAGTTCAAGGCTAGAAACTCCTCCTTCCTTACTATCATCAGTCCCTCAAGCACATGGTAACGACGGAAGTTGTCCCTAAATTCCTCCCAGGTGATGGCTTCAAGGTCGGCATGGATGGTGAGGTAAGACTCCCACCAAGACTGTGCTGCTCCTCTTAGCTGACGTGAACCATACAACACCTTCTCACGATCGTTGCACTGAGCAGTGTGCAACTCATGTTCCACGGTACGCAACCAATCTTCGGCGTCCATGGGATCTACAGAATGGGCAAAGACAGGGGGATGGCCCCTCATGAATTCTGCCCGCTTGTCTCTGGGCACCTGTGGCATCTAGACTTGCACCTGAGGTTGAGGTGGGGGTGGTTGCTGCTGCACATGCTGCATTGTTGCTAAGGTTTGACCAATTGCTTGGAATACTTGGGTCTGCATCAGGAACATCTACTCAATGGTCATCAGGGGTGGCGGTGGCAACTGCTGCTGAGCTGCATCTTCCTGGGGTGCCTGCTGCTACTGCTGAGCACGCCTTGCACCTCGACACCTGTTCTCAGACATCTATAGAAAGCACACACAAATCAGCTCCAACTATGCAGTCTTTCAACATAAGAAAAGATATGGAAATCTTCATATCACTGAACAATTGATCATCTTCACTAACAGCTTCTTAGATAAAGAGGAAAGTGGAAATAAATAGGTTGTCCAACTAAATAACTGACTTTATTATTAACTACACCAAGTTGCAGGGGATGCCCACACCTTGATGACAATCATTACAAAGATCCAACTTCATTACAAGTTCATCACGACAAGCATCAAGACATATGACAAGCAAACTAACTCTAACTAAGACACTGACTTAAGCATTATTACAGACTCCAGCTCTGTTGTTCTATGGATCCAAATCTATCTAGGTCCTGCAGTCAGGGGTACCGTAATCGAAGCGACCATGGGGCGGCGAACGGTAAGGGTGCTGAATCCCGATAGGGGCGGGAGAACCACCATCCAGATAGTGGCGCGCTGCGCACTTAGCACGCAATTCCATAACCTCCACCTGAACCGTGCCCAACTCGTCAAGGGCGTGGTCCAGCTCGGTGTTGAGCACGATGACTAGGTTGACCATGATGTTCAGCCTAGGATTTCCCTCACCAATGGGTGAGACAATCACACCTCCAGCACTGCCAGTCGGACGACGAGGGTAGTACTTCAGGTCGAGGCCATCATCTACCCCGATGAACAACAAGCAATACTGAGAAAGTGCACGTCGTGCTGCATCTTGCATGGCTGCCTCGACAGTATCCCTCTCAGTAATAGAATAATGCTCTGAGAAGGCCTCTGCACCTCGGAGATCATTGTCCGGACAGCGCACCAAACAAGTAGCCTCCCACTGGTCCGGGTATAACCTGTGACGATGTTGGTAGATTACACAACGGTACTCGATGGACCAAGTGTGTCGGTCGAATGCCCAACGCAGCAAGGTGTCGAGAGCGTCGTGGAAGTGACACCCGCGAGCGGCGTCATGAATGATGGGTCTAGCGATCCATCCCTCTGGCTCCTGCTCCTCCGAGAGCTCCATGTTGTGGCTCAAACTGCCACCGACGTCGCCGTCGTCGTCTCCGTTAGGGTCTCCTCCAGCAGCCGGGATGCCTTGTGGTGGTGCAGGGGGCATCTCTGGCTGAGGTGCAGGGGAAGGCTGCCTCCTAGACTCCACCTCCTGCTAAGGCAAGGGGGAAGAGTCCTGTTGCTCTTGCTCCTGCTCCTGGCGTCGGCGCTCCTGCTCCTCGTGCAGGCGACGATGCAGTCTCTCCAGGTGGCTAGACTGACCTATCATCGTGCGGCGCAGATGGCACTCCACCAGGCGAGAAGGGAAAAAGGGGATCACTGACTTACATGCAGTGCATCCAATACAAGCCATCTACAAAAGACATCGTAAGCACAAGAGTGAGAGTAGAACTATATGACCAACAAGTGAACAGAAAGAAAAGTGAGACAAAATTTTTGTAAGATGAGTAATAACATAGAATTGGTCAAGATGACCAACTTTTGAAATGACACTAAAGATCAAGATAAGAGTAGGGGTCTATAGTCCTTAGGGCGACCATTCTAGTCAAGGTTAGCGGTCCTACAGTCAGTAAGGATCTGATACCACTTATGTCACACCCGGTTTTGGAAGACAAACCGAATGCGAACTATGTACGTGCCAGGATCAGAAAGTCATGTACACAGTGATTACATAATTGGACATCATCACACATTTGCTCAAGGTAAATAGCAGAAATGTAGTTTAATTACAATAAGATGTCCAAGACATCCATAGAGTCTAATACATAGCATAGTCATTAATATCATCAAAGTGCGGAAATACGAAACGTAGCAGATACGGCCTACACAGGCAGCTGACTAGGGGTTTGCCACTAAGAAAAACTAGAACTCATCGTAGTCCTAAAACTCCTCAAAGTCCTCCATGTTGCCAGAATCTTCTCCTGAGCACTGAGTACAGTGGGGACAACCTAGTATGGGGGGTGGTTTGTAAAGCAAGGGTGAGTACACATCAACGTACTCAGCAAATGTCCCGTTTGGCTAAAGTGGACTAATTGTATGTGGAGTCAAGGTTAAGTAGTTGCTTTTGGTTGGTCAAGTTTTTATTACTATTAGTAAAGCCAATTTTTAGTAATAAACCCAGTTATTACCCAAATGTACTTCCTCCAAGATGAAATACCAGAGATCAAAATTATAACCATCATTATTAACCATCATCATAAAAGTAACCAAAGTTCTTCTAATCAAAGAGGATCCCAAGGCCGCTCTTAACGTGAGCTTGGCTGATATACCAGTTTCTAACACTCTACAGAGGTTGCACACTTTACCCACGAGTCGTGATCCCTCTCTAGCCTGGGTTGTACAGACCCGATCTTCACTACCGAGGTGAATGGCCAGGGATACACTACATAGCGTTTACAAAGACTCCCCTGGTGCATAGCTGCTCGTTAGGTTTCGCCAGTCGTACAAACGCAGTACACCTCCCCAAGGTGGGTGACTAACAAAACCAAATCAAATGAACCTCTGCACCCCCTTGGTAGAGCGAGCACTATGCCCGGGCCCCCATTGACGGCCCTCAAGCAAAACCAACTGCACCCCCAGGTTTATCTAATTTATCAGCTAAGTGCATCCCGTTCCATCCTCATGGTTGCACTGTTATCACGGGTGGTCACTCCATGAACAGGTCCTTACGGAGAGGTACTCAGGAAATGGCCTGAGTCCCCTAAAGTATCACAATATCATCATCAGGATAACATCATTGTATCATAAATGTTCACATCATGTTCATTGATTAAGTTGAAGCAATAGCATAAGCTAACCATGATAAACCCAAAAAGTAAACAAGGATAAGGTAAATACAGACTAGTCAATCCTTAGGTTTCAATAATGTAATGTGGGACAGTGAATTATAGAGTAAGTAGGACATAATAGGTCAGATGACACTTGCCTTCACCAGGTTGCTCAGGGAGATCTTTGGCAACACACTTAGGAACCACAGGTTGCTCGTTGTCTAAATAAAGCGATCATACATTCAATACATTTGGTAAACGACAAATGAACAGCACATCAATTATGTGCAAACAATGGAACACATTCCCAAGAGAAAAAGTATAAACTCAAAAGGGAGTTTAAATTGTAGGGTCAACTAATCCCATCTAGTAGTTGATTATTCTTTAAGTGTTGTCTATCTCCATGGTTACATAATCTAATTCTACTTATTTTAATGAGACATCAAATTTAAAATATGGATAAGTTCATACATCACCTATTATTATCTTCACAATATTAAACATCTATTTACCACTAGGGTTTCCTTTTTATTTATTTTATTAAGTGAATAACTTAACACATACACTAACCTATAGTTTAGACATAAAATTAGGGTGCACAGACTGTGGATGAACATAATTTATTTGAACAGAGAATATTCCTATGAACATTTTGTAATTAGAATCACTAAATTTGGAGTTCATATGAAATAAATAAGTTTTGAAGTTTGAAATATAAAACTAGGTCCAATTATGTGATTATTCAAAAGTACAGGGGTCTATTTATAAGATTCCAGGGGCCTACGTGCAAATTTAAGGGACTGTGGGTTGATTCCCGGAAACCCGAGGGGTTCTTTAGCAAAACCACCGCGCGAAGGGGTACGGGGTATCCTCAGCCGTCGGATCTGCGAGCAACGACCAAGATTAGATCTAGCTGAGCAGATGCGCGCGCGAACGCGAGTGCGGGTTGACCAACAGGCCAGATTTGTCAGCTGTCTGGGGCGAGAAGGCCTGACCGGCCGGCCCCAGCAGCAGGGCGCGGGTGAGAGAGTGAGAGGAGAGCGGTAAGAACCGGATCTGGCGGTTGGGATTAGGTCTGGCTTAATTGAAATCGGGTCATCCGATTAGAGTTGGGCGGATAGGATGTGCGCCAAGGGACTTCAACTTCGTCGGGTAGCCAGGGGCGACAATCCATGCGGACACGGCGGCGCCGTCGCCGGAGGCGAGGTAGACTGGGACTCCTAGGACGCGAGAGGTCGGTCCGGATAGCTAGAGAGATTGGGGAGAACTTGGCGAGCACTATGGCGGGGTCGGGTTTGTGTGAATGGGAATGAGGCGACCGGACGGCGGAGGGGAGTCCTCGGCGGACTGGAGAACACTCCGGCAAGCAATTACGGGCGAGTAAATGCAAGACAGGGGAAAATAAGGGCAGGGCTAGGACTGTTACCTTGAGGGAAGTCTCAGGAACACACGAACAGCGGCCTGGGCACGATGAGGACACAGGTCAACGGCGGCGGAGCTACGGCAGTGAACCAGTGAGCGTGGACAAGGCGAACTAGAGGGGGCAAGGGTGAATCAAAGGGCGTCCCGAGCTGCGGGTGACATGGCGGAGCATACCGAGGCAACAGACGCGGCGACCTCCCAACGGTGGCGGCAGAACGGGCGCACGGTCACAGTGAACGGTGGTGGAACTCCCCGCGGCGTGCGCACGGTGCGAGGCGAGTTCTGAGGGCTGCGAGTGCGCGAATGAGGGAAGGGGAGGGCGAGCGGGTGCTAGGCAGCTAGAAAAATGTCGATATGGGGATGGGCGCGGCCTCGGCGTGCATCATGGGCGCGAAGTCCACAGCGACGCGCAGGTCGTGCATGGGCGGTTCAGAGAGGAAGGGTTCGACAGACGGGACCCACCGGTCAGCAAGGGCGGACGAGTGAACGGGCGGTCGGGCTGGTAAGTGGGACCCGCGGGACAACAAGAGGAGTTGCACGAGCGCGGGTGAGGTCGGCACCGACAAGTCGGCCCCACTGGGCAGCGGGCGAGAGAGAAAGGAGAGCGCGCGGGCAGGCTGGCGCCGATAGGTGGGGTCCGCCTGTCAGGGGCGGCAGGCACGCAGGCGCGCGCGGGGCTAGGCCTAATGGGCTGGCTTGGGCCGAAATGGCTTTTCCTTTTTCCAGGGATTTTCCAATTGCTATTCTATTTTATTTTCTCTAGGGTTTTCAATTCAAATTCAAACCAAGTTTCAAATTCAAACTAATTCAAACATGTGCAACAATTCAAAGAATATTTGAGCTCAGCATGATGCAACATTTCATGACTCATATTGTTTTGACAAAAATAACTAATAAATCTCTCACTAATTAAGCTAAATCTACTTAAAAAAGAGAGAGAGGAAATAGAGAGAGATGTAAGAGTAACACCTGAATTTGGTAGATATTTAGAAAGAATTTTATACCCCCAAATTCAGGGTGTTACATAATAAGTCTGTGGTTACACCATCGAGTGTAACGAAAAAGGATCAAGAAGCTCCAAAGTCGTTCCTAAGGGAATGCAGAGCTAAGTTACCACCTAAGTGAAAGGTGAAGAAGCTCCAAAGTTGTTCCTAAAGGAATGCAGAGCTTAAATGCCACCTAAGTCAAAGGTGAAGAAGCTGCAAAGTCGTTCCTAAGGGGATGCAGAGCTTAGCTCCAAAGTCGTTCCTTAGGGAATGCAGAGCTGAAATACCACTTAAGAAAAAGGTGAAGAGACCCCAAAGTTGTTCCTAAGGGGATGCAGAGTCTTATCTTTTATGTTTCATACACCAACATCATTTGCATCACGCCATCACATCATATTGCATCATGACATCGCATCATACATCATTATGCATCAACAAAAGCAATGAAAAAATGAGGATTCCTCCTTCAGCTTCGCCAAAGATTCATGAAATAGTATTAAAGATGCACGGTCGTGCTTCCGACAATACTATTTCTACACAACGTCTATAGCAAGAATCAAACATCATACAGTAGCTTCGACGAAGAAGGGGGGTTTCTTTATGAAGCGTGAAAAGAGGGAAGGTGTTTTTTCGCCACCGGCTCAAAAACGGTACGTACGAAGGTTCCACGCTTCATAAAGAAATATATTACATCAACATACATACAAATTATTTAGAAGTGTTTCTTAAAAAACTAGGAATCATGTTCAAGGACATTAAGCTAGTAAAAATACAAAGTTTTAGTCTTCCCTTAGGACTTTGTCGGTAGCTTCGTTCAAAAGCCTGTCGACAGCTTCGTCAATAGCGTCATTAGGAATTTTAATTATATCTAGCGCCTTTTTGACAGATGGGTCAGCTTCAGGGTTATATGGTTCGGGAGGTGGAGAAAGCTCAGCTGCATTACGACAAAAGTATCTGTCAGTGTCGGAGCTGAAAAACTTACGAAAATGAGTTAAAAAGTGCATACCTATAAGTCTAGCCTGCTCGACAGCTTCTTTAGCTCTTTTTACTTATTCTAAAGCGTCATGAGATTCTTTCTCATTTTTTAATAGCTTCATCAGCAATTTTTGGTCCACCCTTCAGCCATACTATGGAATAAAATTTCCTACCTAAGGTAGTAGCTTCGGATGAAGGGTTTTTAATATCATCAGCTGAGAAGACGAAGTCTGGCTGAACTACAACCTTAGCATGATCACAGCCACCCTTCTCCAAGATGGACGTAGCCCCACAGGCACTGGCGAAGGCACAAAAGTCCCCTCTATCGCTAAGAACTTCCTCGAAAGCTTCGCCTTCGTCGTTTATCAATTGAATGACTTCATCAGGATTTCCACGAATAAATTTCTGCTTGAAAGAATATGGTCCAACTTTAGAAAAGTCGTTCATTAAATTTTTAGCGCATTCCATGGATATTTCATAACATTTGTCCTTGGCGGCATGAAGCTCATCGACATTCTTTTGCGCTCTTGATCTTTCAATTTCAAATATTTCGTGCTTCACCAGTTCAACATTAAAGTTCTCGGTTGCTTTGGCAACTTCTTCTTTAGCTCTTGTACCTCGGCTTCATGAGCTTCAGCTTGAGCGGAAAGCCTGGCTTTGCTAGATTTTAATCTTTCCACTAAAGAGAGTAGTATTTTATCCTTCTCAAGAACTTTGTTTCTTAATGTAATAACCTCGAAATGAAGGTTTCTGAGCGCTATTCGGTAGCTCTCATCTTCTACATCTTTCTGGGCTTTTAGAGCCTTGCTTAGAATCAAACCTTGGAAAATGAAGAGTTAACATGTAATGACGATAAGAATTACCAAAAAAATAGTTTATCGTAACACAAATTGCAAAATGACAAACCAAAGTTTACACACCTTCATGCTATTGTAGGCAAGGCTATCTGCAAGCTAATCCTTGGACATCACAGACAAGTCGAGTTCAAGCTTCGGATACCCCATGTTATCCATCATTTCATGGCAAACATTGATCTCCTTACCGTCAGGTAGACAGTAGAAGAAATCATCATCGTTATCTCCTCCGTATACTAAGGATCCCTGGGGGTACTTCAGCTCTTTCGCATAATGTTTGGTTTTGGCAACTTGCTCTGATGATAGTTGTTTTCCCGAAGCATGTCGCACAATGAAATTCAAATCACTCTTGGAAGGTGCTTCGGGAGCAGGCACCGAGGATTTCTCTAGAATGCTCCCTTTCGCAAGATTTTCTGGTGCAGTTTCCGAAGGTCCCGCCTCGGCATGCACAGAAGTGTTAGCAGTGATCATCTATGTGGCATCTTCAGTTTTGCCGCCAGAAGCTTCGGTAGAAGAAGGAGGCGGTGTTTTCACAAATTCTAAAATAGCTTCCAAAACACTAGCCAACCTCCTCTTCCTCGGAGTTCCTGTAGTAGCTGACAGCTTCGGTAGCGCTGCCACCATCATCTTAGGCTGTTCGGGTAGCTTTTCTGCTACCTTTTCCGATTCTGGCTCTCTAGCCGGGACTGCAATGGCTTCAACAGGCATAGCAGGAGCAGTCTCTGTGACTAGGGGGTAGTTTCCACCCTTTCAATTAGCTTTGGCACATCTGCTATTTTGATGCGCCTCGGTCTACGTGTCAAGACCTTGATCTTCTTTGTTTTTGGCACACTAATAGATGTGGAAGTAGCAACTTCCTTTTTTCTCCCTTGCTTTTGCACGGAATAGCAGTAGTCTGGGTAAACGAACCCAATAACATCAAAAACTTTATTCAACCTCTTTTTGTCGCGAGCGCCGAAGGCAGCCGTCATAGCTTCGTCTTCTGCCCTCGAGTATGCTCCAAGTAGTTCATCACTTGTTGTCTCTATAGCGTCCAACCAATCATCATTTGGCTCATCAAATTGGTTTCTGAACCGAAAAGTATACTTAAGATAAACCAAGCCACCCTAGCTGGAGCCAGCGGCTTCCTTCGACATTTCCCATTCGCTTGCAAGAGGCCATACTTTGTAAGCAATATGCTCTTGAACTAAGTCTCTTGTGCCAATATAGGTGCATACAGTGTTGAAAGCAGCTTGGCACGCTTGCACTTCATTTCCAAGTGCAATGGATGCCTTCTAATGTCGAAGTGTGACCATATAGGACGTTGGATAATGCCTTTCACATCTTCTCTCTAATTCAGGTCATTCTTCACGTAAAACCATTCCTTCATCCAAAAAACCTGGCCACTTCTTCCGGAATGTGGGCACAAGGTAATTCGCCTTAGACTGAGGCACGAAGCTGTAACAACCAAAATTGTTATGATAATGTTCCTTTCTGGTTGCCTTGGTCTGATAAGATAGCTCATGAATATTGCAGAAGCATCTTGCATCTGGCTCCAGTCCTTGGCTCCTCATGGCCCAGATAAAAACTCCCACTCTAATAAGAGCTTCGGGGGTAATCTGATGAAGGTATATCTCAAATGTCTTCAAAACTTTGACCAGCATCTTGTGGAGCGGAAAGCGAAGCCCAGCTTTCATGAAGCTCCTGAAGACTACCACTGAAAGGGAAATGTGCTCTTGGGCCATTTCTAAGTATTTTGGTGATTTAGTGTCCAACACAAGTGCCTAAGTGTAAAAAGGTGGACAAAGTACAAATCAAGAATAAAGGTATATTTCTAAGACTTAGTACATTGTTTTATGGACTAATGTATTGTGTCTAAGTGCTGGAAACAGGAAAAATCCAATTGAAAATGCCTTGGCTCGAGCAGCCAAGAATCTGCTCAGTCTGGGAGCACCGGACTGTCCGGTGGTGCACCGGACAGTGTCCGGTGCGCCAGGCTGGCTCGAGCAAAGTGGCTGCTCTCGGGACTTCGACGGCGGTGTACGGCTATAATTCACCGGACTGTCCGGTGGTGCACCGGACTGTCCGGTGGGCCGTTCACAGGAAAACTCGTCGCTCTCGGGAATTCATCAACGGCGTACGGCTATAATTCACTGGACTGTCCGGTGTGCACCGGACTGTCCGGTGAGCCAACGGTCGGCCGGGCCAACGGTCGGCCGCGCGATCTGCGCGGGACACGTGGCCGAGCCAACGGCTAGAAGGGGGCACCGGACATGTCCGGTGCGCCAACGGCTCTCAGGCTGCCAACGGTCGACTGCGCCATTTTTGGAAGGAAATCGGGCACCGGACAGTGTCCGGTGTGTACCGGACTGTCCGGTGCGCCAGTCGACAGAAGGCAAGATCAGCCTTCCTAGATTGCTCTCAACGACTCCTAGCTGCCTTGGGGCTATAAAAGGGACCCCTAGGCGCATGGAGGAGTATACCAAGCATTCCTACAACATTCCTAAGCACCAAGACATCGATTCCGCGCCTTTGATTCTAGTTGAGTGGTGAACTCATTGAGTTGTGTTGTGAGCTCTCGTTGCGACTTGTGTGCGTGGTGTTGCTGTGATTTCTTGTCTTGAGTGTGTTGCTAATCCCTCCCTTGCTCTGTGCTTCTTTGTGAATTTCAAGTGTAAGGGCGAGAGGCTCCAAGTTGTGGAGATTCCTCGCAAACGGAATTGAGAAAAGCAAGCAAAACACCGTGGTATTCAAGTGGGTCTTTGGACCGCTTGAGAGGGGTTGATTGCAACCCTCGTCCGTTGGGACGCCACAACGTGGAGTAGGCAAGCGTTGGTCTTGGCCGAACCACGGGATAACCACCGTGCCATCTCTGTGATTGATCTTGTTGGTTATTGTGTTTTGTTGAAGATTCCTCTCTAGCCACTTGGCGGTTATTGTGCTAACACTTAACCAAGTTTTTGTGGCTTAAGTTTTAAGTGTTACAGGATCACCTATTCACCCCCCCTCTAGGTGCTCTCAATTGGTATCAGAGCTGTTCTCTTCACAAAGGGACTAACCGCCCGAAGAGATGGATCCTAAGGGGAAGGGAATCGTGATCAACGACAAAGAGAAGGAATCCTTCGTCAACGAGCCGAAGGATGACAAGCCTACCGACTCCGGCTCGGGCCATAGACGGAAAGATGGGAAGAAGAAGAAGACAAGGCGCATCAAGGAAATTGTCTACTACGACGACATCGATGAGTCTACTTCTTCCCAAAAGGACGACGACCACAACGACTACGAGAAGAGGAAACCGGTTAATTCGAACTTTTCTTTTGACTACTCTCGTATTCCGCAAAGTTCAAATTCACATTTGCTCTCCATTCCTCTCGGCAAGCCTCCACACTTTGATGGAGAGGACTACAGATTTTGGAGCCACAAAATGTGTAGTCACCTATTCTCTCTCCATCCTAGTATATGGGAGATTGTAGAGAGTGGAATGCACTTTGATAGTACGGATAGTCCCATGTTCATTAATGAGCAAATTCATAAGAATGCACAAGCTACTACTGTTCTTCTAGCTTCATTGTGCAGGGATGAATACCACAAAGTGAGCGGCTTGGATAACGCCAAGCAGATCTAGGACACCCTCAAGATTTCTCATGAGGGAAACGACGTTACCTTGCTCACCAAGATGGAGTTGGTGGAGGGCGAGCTTGGACGGTTCGCGATGATAAGGGGCGAGGAGCCAACCCAAACATACAACCGGCTCAAGACCCTTATCAACAAAATAAGGAGCTACGGAAGCACGCGATGGACGGACCACGACGTCGTCCGACTGATGCTAAGGTCCTTTACCGTTCTTGATCCTCATTTGGTGAATAATATTCGTGAGAATCCTAGGTACACCAAAATGTCACCCGAAGAAGTCCTTGGAAAATTCGTAAGCGGGCGAATGATGATCAAGGAGGCGAGGTACATGGACGACACATTGAATGGTCCAATCAACGAGCCTCAACCCCTTGCTCTCAAGGCAACAAGAAGCAAGGAGGCGCTACCTAGCAAGGTGGCACAAATTGAGGCGGCCGTACTCAATGATGATGAGATGGCCCTCATCATCAAGAGATTCAAGACGGCGCTAAAGGGTCGCAAGGGGCAGCCAAGCAAGACCAAGACAAAGGGGAAGCGCTCATGCTTCAAATGTGGTAAACTTGGTCATTTTATTGCTAACTGTCCCAACAATGATAGTGATCAGGATCAAGGGAACAAGAGGGAGAAGAAGAACTATAAGAAGGCAAAGGGCGAGGCACATCTTGGCAAGGAGTGGGATTCGGATTGCTCCTCGTCCGACTCCGACAATGAAGGACTCGCCGCCACCGCCTTCAACAAGTCATCCCTCTTCCCCAACGAGCGTCACACATGCCTTATGGCAAGGGAGAAGAAGGTATGTACTCAAAACGAGCGTACACCGTCGTCGAAGTCTGCAAAAGGTCACTACGCAGCCTGCAAAAGGTCTTCTCATCTAGAGTTTTGAGTACATACCTTCTTCTTCCTTGCCATAAGGCATGTGTGACGCTCGTTGGGGAAGAGAGATGACTTGTTGAAGGCGGTGGCGGCGAATCCTTCATTGTCGGAGTCGGACGAGGAGCAATCTGAATCCCACTCCTTGCCAAGATGTGCCTCGCCCTTTGCCTTCTTATAGTTCTTCTTCTTTTCCCTCTTAATCCCTTGATCCTGATCACTATCATTGTCGGGACAGTTAGCAATAAAATGACCAAGCTTACCACATTTGAAGCATGAGCGCTTCCCCTTTGTCTTGGTCTTGCTCGGCTGCCCATTGCGACCCTTTAGCGCCGTCTTGAATCTTTTGATGATGAGGGCCATTTCTTCATCATTAAGTCCGGCCGCCTCAATTTGTGCCACCTTGCTAGGTAGCGCCTCCTTGTTTCTTGTTGCCTTGAGAGCAAGGGGTTGAGGCTCGTTGATTGGACCATTCAATGTGTCGTCCACATACCTCGCCTCCTTGATCGTCATTCGCCCGCTTACGAATTTTCCAAGGACTTCTTCGAGCGACATTTTGGTGTACCTGGGATTCTCACGAATATTATTCACCAAATGAGGATCAAGTACGGTAAAGGACCTTAGCATCAGTCGGACGACATCGTGGTCTGTCCATCGCGTGCTTCCGTAGCTCCTTATTTTGTTGATAAGGGTCTTGAGCCGGTTGTATGTTTGGGTTGGCTCCTCGCCCCTTATCATCGCGAACCGTCCAAGCTCGCCCTCCACCAACTCCATCTTGGTGAGCAAGGTGACGTCGTTCCCCTCATGAGAAATCTTGAGGGTGTCCCAGATCTGCTTGGCGTTATCCAAGCCGCTCACTTTGTGGTATTCATCCCTGCACAATGAAGCTAGAAGAACAGTAGTAGCTTGTGCATTCTTATGAATTTGCTCATTAATGAACATGGGACTATCCGTACTATCAAAGTGCATTCCACTCTCTACAATCTCCCATATACTAGGATGGAGAGAGAATAGGTGACTACGCATTTTGTGGCTCCAAAATCCGTAGTCCTCTCCATCAAAGTGTGGAGGCTTGCCGAGAGGAATGGAGAGCAAATGTGAATTTGAACTTTGCGGAATACGAGAGTAGTCAAAAGAAAAGTTCGAATTAACCGGTTTCCTCTTCTCGTAGTCGTTGTGGTCGTCGTCCTTTTGGGAAGAAGTAGACTCATCGCTGTCGTCGTAGTAGACAATTTCCTTGATGTGCCTTGTCTTCTTCTTCTTCCCATCTTTCCGTCTATGGCCCGAGCCGGAGTCGGTAGGCTTGTCATCCTTTGGCTCGTTGACGAAGGATTCCTTCTCTTTGTCGTTGATCACAATTCCCTTCCCCTTAGGATCCATCTCTTCGGGCGGTTAGTCCCTTTGTGAAGAGAACGGCTCCGATACCAATTGAGAGCACCTAGAGGGGGGGTGAATAGGTGATCCTGTAAAACTTCAAAACTTAAGCCACAAAAACTTGGTTAAGTGTTAGCGCAATAACCGCCAAGTGGCTAGAGAGGAATCTTCAACAAAACACAATAACCAACAAGAGATCAATCACAGAGATGGCACGGTGGTTATCCCGTGGTTCGGCCAAGAACAACGCTTGCCTACTCCACTGTTGGGGACTTGTTCTCAAATGCTATGAATCAAGAACAAGGCAACACAAAATGTTAAATGTTAATATCCTTCGTCCTTCGAAGCATTATTTCCTTAAGGATATAATGATTTTTGGACGAAGGTTATGAAGGACATACCTTCATCAGCATAAAATATAATAATGAAGAAGGAATCATATGAAACATAAAGATAACATAAACAGTTGTGTATTATTGTTGACTCATTTCCATTTTATTATGATGGAAAGATAAAAATGATATCAAATTATAAGTGTACCTTCAGCTCGTGAGAAGGTAAAAGCACAAGTGTGACGCAAAAGCCAATGCCAAATCAGCGTGAACAGTACGTGGATACTGTTCACCTATTTATAGGCATGGGTCGCAGCCCACGCAAAATTACATTAATGCCCCTTACATTTATCAATAACTCTATGATAATTCTTCGAGGTCTTATCTGGTTTTTCATCTTTAAGTCGGTTTCCTTTTCCGCCACTATTCCGAAGTTCTTCTACACACAGCTTCGGCTCTGCGCCAACCTTCGTGTTCTTTGTGCTTCTTCGTACCGTGGCTCTGATCCGAGTCCGAAGATACCTGTCAATGTACTTTACTCCAGAAACATTGTTAAATCATGTTTTTGAGGACCTTCGGAAGCCGAAGGCCCCCAACAGTAGCCCCTCGCAATATTAATTTGTTAGAATGATAAATTCAGATTGCGAAATGGACGAAGGCTATGAGCCGAAGGTCCGAAAAAACACCTTCCTTTTGCTAGAATAGCAACAGTCATTGGCAAATGGGGCCCTCCAGTCTCCGACATAATAGGTTTATAAGTACGGGCTCGCCACAATTTATTCGGCACGCTCTCTTGCCATCTGTTTTACCTGCTCAAATAGTTTTCTGCCTACAAATATTTGGTTGCCTCCCTAATTTTAAGCTTCGGAAGCGAGAGGCAAGAATTCCAAAGGAATGTCTGAGGAGAAGAAGGTTGCTGCCGAAATGAAGCTGAGCCTTTCTGAAGAGATGCATCTGGGTTTTCTTGAGTCAATGGCAAAGACGAATACGGAGAAGATTACAAGGGAGATTTTAGAAGGTTTATCTGAAGATACTGGTGAGAGTGACAGTTATGATGCAGATAGCGGGGGTGAAGATTCCGAAGATCGGCCATGGCGACCAAGCCATTCAGTCTTCGGAAAATCAACTATTGGGCAAAGTCACCTTGAAAACATGAAGGGGAGATACTTTCGAGATATGTCCATTGTGAGAGCAGATGTCGGAGAAAGAACTGTGCCGACTCCCGAAGATGATGAATTCGTTATCTTCCGAAGCTTTTTAAAAGCTGGGCTACGATTCCCTTTAAGCAGATTCGTGGTAGAAGTTCTGAAAATATATCAGGTTTACCTTCATCAACTTACCCCTGAAGCAATAATAAGAATGGGAATCTTCGTCTGGGCTGTGAAGAGTCAGGGTCTAGAGCCAAGTGCGAAAAGCTTTTGCAATATACATGAATTGTTATATGAAATGAAGCCCTGGGGTAAAGAGCAATATCATAACAACTTTGGTTGCTACAACTTCGGTGCTCGCTCTGGATCAAGTTGTCCCGTGCCCACCTTTCGGAAGAGATGGCCCGGAGAATGGATGAAAGAATGGTTCTATGTAAAAAATAATTTGAAGGTTCGAGAAGATATTATGGATATCATCATGTGCCCCATCTGGCAGCGCTTCGGACTCCGGAAACCGAAGGTAGAAATGGATGAAGTAACCGAAGAATGCCAACGGGCCTTCGGCGTAGTCTGCTCTTTTATCGGGACAAGGGATTTAATACAAGAACACATTGCCTTCAGAGTGTGGCCTCTTGCAGATAATTGGGAAATGTCGAAAGAAACTGTTAAAGAAACTGACGAAGGTGGGCTAATCAAGCTGAAATATACATTCAAGTATGGAGACAAGTTCGTTGAACCAGATGATGATTGGTTAAAGAGCATTGAGACTGTAAGTGATGAATTGCTTGGGGTATATTCGAAGGCCGAAGACACTGCATTGTCAGCGGCCTTCGGAGGCCGAAAAAGGAAAAGACTCAACCGGGTATTTGATGCAATCGGGTTCGTCTACCCCGACTATCGCTATCCAATACGAGGGCAAAAAAGAAAAGGCACAACTTCTGCGAAAGAAAAAGCTGCAGCTGCTCCTAGTGAGCCAGCACCGAAGAGAAAAAGGGTAAAAGTTCTCACACATCGGCCACGCTATATTGAACCAGCCACGGTGCCTGAGTTCACCGGAGAGACCTCTTCGGCCACCGAGGCTGAAGAGCCAACCCTGCTGCCAGAAGTCGCAGAAATGGCCGAAGTGCCAGCAACAGAAAAGATAAAAGAACCAGAGACGGAAGAAGCGAAAGCATCAGCTGAGGGAGTGAAGGTATCAGAGATTTTAAGTCCTTCAGAAGAAATTGAAGCATCAAAAATTAAGAAGGGGCCGACAGTGACCCCAAAAAGGAAAGAATGGTTAATGTGTTAGATGTTTTGGAAACAATTAAACTTCCAAGCACAACCCCAAAGAAGACTGCTGAAACTTCTGAAGCGCTTGCTGAAGTGTCCGTTGCTGAAGCTCCGAAGCAACAGACTGGAGTTGAAACCGGGCCTTCAGAACCAACCAAGGTAATACCTTCGGAAGCAGAAGAAGTAAAAATTGCAAAGGCAACCGAAGAAATGAAAATGTCAGAGCCAGCTTCGGTCGAAGAAATTGATACCGCCGTCCCCGAAGCATCTTCCAAAATATATGACTATATCGTGCGACATGCTTCGGGGAAAAAGTTATCGGAAGAAGAAATTTTTGAAGCTAACCACTATGCCAAAGAATTGAAATATCCGAAGGGGGCACTAGTGTTCAATGGGACGAACGAAGAAGATTTCCTATACTGCCTCCCAGACAACAAAGAATTATCCGTCTGTCGGGAGATGGCTAGAAGTATGGGGTTTCCGAAGCTCGAAGCTGGCTTATGTGCTATGACGAAAGAAGATCTCGCGGATAGTCTTGCGTATAATAGCCTGAAGGTATGGGAATTAGACGTTTGGAAATTTTATAATTCGTAACTCATTCGTTTATTCTTATACGAACTCTTTTTCATATAGGGTTTAATTCTAAGCAACGCATTGAGAGCACAAAAGAGTGCCGAAGACGAGAGCTATGAAATTGCGTTCAACAATCTACGATCAGAAGTTATTAAACTGAGGAACGAAGCTCTGGAAAAAGATAAAATTCTGCTTACATTGGTAGACAAGGTAAAAAAGGACGAAGCTGCTTCAAAGGTCCAGGCCGAAGCTCAAAAACGTGAAATTAAAGATCTTCAGAAACAGCTAGCTAGAGCTAAAGAAGAACGTATACTTGAAGAGACAAAACGAGAGCTTAGTGACCAATTGGCCAATCATTTGGAGATAAGTGTTAAGGAGCTTCGTGCATCCCAAAGAAAATGCTATGTTAAATCCATAGAGTGCGTCAAGAAAATAAAATCCAGCTTCGCCAGCGTTGGTGCATTCTCTAGCGAAGAGAATTTTTCAAGAGGCAATCCTGAAGGTCCAATGGAATGGATCAGTCACGAAGTAGAGGCCTTCGAGGAAATTCTGAACAGCCGCGGCGACATCTGCGCTTTTTCGGGTGCTAGAGGGATTGCTACTGTTTTGGAGAAGAAAGGTTGCAAGCATGTAAAATCCTTAGCGCAGTCCGAAGCTACTTTGTTTACTGAAGACATTAAAGACCCCTCACCCGAAGCAAGCATGGTCGGCGGGAAATTCTTCACTGATATCTGGGATAACGGCGGCCGAGAATTGGCGCAAGAAATTATTCAAAGGAGTGAAAAAGGCATCCACGATGCTAGAAAAGTAGCGGAAGCTGTCGAGAAAAGTACAGAGCCCGAAGGGCACATAGGTATTAATTAGTGGTTTTTATCATGCTGTAATTTTTAATTCCAGACTCTGTTCTCGATTTGTAATAGTAATATAGCCGTATCTTTTCTTCCCTCAGAAGCTGCTGAGGCATCTCCGGGCCCCCACCCGAAGGGGGACGATGAAATTAGAAAAATGGTCGAAGCCATTATGGACAAGGTTGTCAACCAACTATTGAACGAAGCTACAGAGATAGTGCTTAAAGAGGATTGAATGCCATTGTAGAAACATTTGAAACGTAAAAATGTGTAATATATTGTAACTTTAAATGTAATATACAATCTATTTATAGTTTAATTCTTTACGATGCATGAAACTTCGCATACATACCATTTTTTGAGCCTTCGGCGAAAAACACCTTCCCTTCTTTTCATGCTTCATGAAGGAAATCCTTTCTATATCATAAGAATTTGCTTGCTTCTCTGATGAAAAATGTCCAAGCTTCGTGAAATATTCTTCGAAGCTGTAAAAAAGTTTTGTGTTGCGTTTCCGATGAGGCTACACTTCATCTCGATTTGTCTTGTGCCTTAACATGATTTTCTCTTTTCCAAAATATGTTCCGAAGGTCAACACTGTATCCCCTTCTTGTTCCAGATGCATTATGCTGTATGATGCTTATGTTATGCAAAAATGATGTGATGATGTTATGTTATGCAAAATGATATTTGTGCCGCAGATACATATCCCTGTAATAAAGCACACACACTTTTTATATCAGCGCTGACTTTTCGCTGTAAGTCTCCCTTAGGAGCTTCTTCGCCTTTTACTTTCAGCGGAATCAGCGTTTATTTTTCGCTGTAAGCCTCCCTTAGGAGCTTCTTCGCCTTTTACTTTCAGCGGAATCAGCGTTTATTTTTCGCTGTAAGCCTCCCTTAGGAGCTTCTTCGCCTTTTACTTTCAGCGGAATCAGCGTTTATTTTTCGCTGTATGTTTAGAAAACTTACACTGCGCTCCCTTAGGAACGACTTTTTACTGCTTCGAACAATTTGTACTGTGTCTGTTAGATCAAATTTTTGATAATACAAAGGTCCTTCAAATCAGTATAAGTTCGTATGCTTCGGCAACTCAAGCCTATGGAAAAAACATATTTTTATTATGGTAAAAGACGAAAGTATTACAAGGAATTGAAATTCAATTAAAGACATTTAAACTCTTCATAATTGTTCCTTATTAATCAAAAGGGTAATAGCGAATGTAGAAAATGCAAAAGAACTGCTGTTGAGGTAGGATATTTGTCAATAAATGTGCTTCGACTCTGGCACAGTGCTGTTGACTGTGCGAGCTTCGGACTCTTCTCTGAAATCCCTCTGAAGATGATTGTGCTGACTCCCTTCTGGCTGTTGTCCTCGCTGGATCGGCGGTGGCGGTGGAGGTTGCTGCCAAGATGCTTCGGGTTGGCTCGCCGAAGCAATAGAAGCTGCAGGGTGGTTGCCTACATATTCTGAAATATAAGGTGAGTGATACGAAGCAGTATGCATGACTTGCTTCGGCTGACTCTGTTGCGCTGCTGCTTCCGCTATTTCCTTCTGCTTCTGGATGGTAACATGGCACATCCTGGTAGTATGGCCCTTGTCTTCACCATAGAATAGGCAATATATTTTTCTTGGCTGGTCTCCAAACCTTTCCCCGAAGCCCCTAGCGCCTCTGCCCCTTGGCGCTGGCGGCCGAAAAGAACTTTGCTGTTGGGCCGAAGCTTGTGAAGAGTGTTGTGGCCTTTGCTGCTGACTCCCTCGATCATTAGTTTGAGCAGAGTTATGGATTGACCTAACATGCCTCGGGCGAAATCTTCCTCCGAAGCCCCTGGTCATTTCAGAGAACCTGAATGCTTCCTCCCTTCTTTGGCGGAAGTCATTGTCAGCTCGAATGTATTCGTCTATCTTCTGGAGCAGCTTCTCCAACGTTTGTGGTGGCTTCCTGGCAAAGTACTGCGCTGATGGTCCCGGCCGAAGCCCCTTAATCATGGCCTCAATGACAATTTCATTGGGCACTGTTGGCGCTTGTGCCCTCAGGCGTAGAAACCTCCGGACATACGCCTGAAGGTACTCTTCATGGTCCTGGGTACACTGGAAGAGAGCCTGAGCGGTGACTGGCTTCATCTGAAACCCTTGGAAGCTAGTTATCAGCATATCCTTCAATTTCTGCCAAGAAGTGATTGTCCCTGGCCGAAGAGAAGAGTACCAAGTCTGAGCAACGCTCCTGACGGCCATGACAAAAGATTTTGCCATGACTGCTGTATTGCCACCATACGAAGATATGGTTGCTTCATAGCTCATTAGGAATTGCTTCGGGTCTGTGTGACCGTCATACATGGGGAGCTGGGGTGGCTTGTAAGACTGTGGCCATGGTGTAGCCTGCAATTCTGTTGAGAGAGGAGAAGCATCATCAAAAGCAAAGTTTCCATGATGGAAATCTTCATACCAGTCATCCTCATTGTGGAAGCCTTCCTGATGAAGCTCTCTGCGTGGAGGCCTTCGGCTTTGATCATCTTGAACAAGATGACGGACCTCTTCGGAAGCTTCGTCTATCTGTCTCTGAAGATCAGCTAGACGAGCCATCTTCTCCTTCTTGCGTTGCACCTGTTGCTGAAGGATCTCCAGGTTTTGGATCTCCTGATCCAGGTCATCCTCCGGAGGTGTTGGACTAACAGCCTTCCTCTTCTGGCTTCGGGCCTCTCTAAGAGAAAGGACATCCTGATTGGGATCCAGCGGCTGTAAAGTACCAGCCCCTGTCGCTGAAGCTTTTTTCGGTGGCATGACGAAGGTGAGGCTTGCCGAAAGTCTTCAAGACTCAAAAAATGGAAGTGAGTTCACCGGAGGTGGGCGCCAATGTTGGGGACTTGTTCTCAAATGCTATGAATCAAGAACAAGGCAACACAAAATGTTAAATGTTAATATCCTTCGTCCTTCGAAGCATTATTTCCCTAAGGATATAATGATTTTTGGACGAAGGTTATGAAGGACATACCTTCATCAGCATAAAATATAATAATGAAGAAGGAATCATATGAAACATAAAGATAACATAAACAGTTGTGTATTATTGTCGACTCATTTCCATTTTATTATGATGGAAAGATAAAAATGATATCAAATTATAAGTGTACCTTCAGCTCGTGAGAAGGTAAAAGCACAAGTGTGACGCAAAAGCCAATGCCAAATCAGCGTGAACAGTACGGGGATACTGTTCACCTATTTATAGGCATGGGTCGCAGCCCACGCAAAATTACATTAATGCCCCTTACATTTATCAATAACTCTATGATAATTCTTCGAGGTCTAATCTGGTTTTTCATCTTTAAGTCGGTTTCCTTTTCCGCCGCTATTCCGAAGTTCTTCTACACACAGCTTCGGCTCTGCGCCAACCTTCGTGTTCTTTGTGCTTCTTCGTACCGTGGCTCTGATCCGAGTCCGAAGATACCTGTCAATGTACTTCACTCCAGAAACATTGTTAAATCATGTTTTTGAGGACCTTCGGAAGCCGAAGGCCCCCAACATCCACGTTGTGGCGTCCCAACGGACGAGGGTTGCAATCAACCCCTCTCAAGCGGTCCAAAGACCCACTTGAATACCACGTTGTTTTGCTTGCTTTTCTCAATCCCGTTTGTGAGGAATCTCCACAACTTGGAGTCTCTCGCCCTTACACTTGAAATTCACAAAGAAGCACAGAGCAAGGGAGGGATTAGCAACACACTCAAGACAAGAAATCACAGCAACACCACGCACACAAGTCGCAACGAGAGCTCACAACACAACTCAATGAGTTCACCACTCAACTAGAGCTCTAATTGCTATCGCAAAGAATCAAAGGCGCGGAATCGATGTCTTGGTGCTTAGAAGTGCTCGGTATACTCCTCCATGCGCCTAGGGGTCCCTTTTATAGCCCCAAGGTAGCTAGGAGCCGTTGAGAGCAATCTAGGAAGGCTGATCTTGCCTTCTGTCGACTGGCGCACCGGACAGTCCGGTGCACACCGGACACTGTCCGGTGCCCGATTTCCTTCCAAAAATGGCGCAGTCGACCGTTGGCAGCCTGAGAGCCGTTGGCGCACCGGACATGTCCGGTGCACACCGGACAGTCCGGTGCCCCCTTCTAGCCGTTGGCTCGGCCACGTGTCCCGCGCAGATCGCGCGGCCGACCGTTGGCTCACCGGACAGTCCGGTGAATTATAGTCGTACGCTGTTGATGAATTCCCGAGAGCGACGAGTTCGCCTGTGAACGGCCCACCGGACAGTCCGGTGCACCACCGGACAGTCCGGTGAATTATAGTCGTACACCGCCGTCGAAGTCCCAAGAGCAGCCACTTTGCTCGAGCCAGCCTGGCGCACCGGACACTGTCCGGTGCACCACCAGACAGTCCGGTGCTCCCAGACTGAGCATATCTTGGCTGCTCGAGCCAAGGCATTTTCAATTGGATTTTTCCTGTTTCCAGCACTTAGACACAATACATTAGTCCATAAAACAATGTACTAAGTCTGAGAAACATACCTTTATCCTTGATTTGTACATTGTCCACCTTTTTACACTTAGGCACTTGTGTTGGGCACTAAACCACCAAAATACTTAGAAATGGCCCAAGGGCACATTTCCCTTTCAAAGCCCTAGCTCCCAATGTCCCCTTCCTATATATATGTGTGTGTTTTGATTTGATCTATGTTAGGTGTACTTTTTAGGCAAGTATGAGTTAAACCGGATATGATTTCGATGTATAAGCAAGTTGTTTAGGTAAACCAATTACGTTTACAAACATATGTTTAGTTTCTATCCATGATCCATGATTTGTATGTGTACATGTCATTGCATGTGTTTTATGATTAGGTTATATTGTTAGTTAATATATTTAGCTTTAATGTAAGTTAAATTCAGTTATTATTCATTATTCATAATTTAAAAGATCACGATGTCTAAGAAAGGGGTGAATTGGACTTCTCTAAAAATTTCTTGCGATAATTAAATCATAATTATAAGCTCAACTTCACCCAATTGCCTTAAACCTATGCTATCATAGCAACTCTAAGACTGTAAATTGTGCAATGTAATTGCAAAAAGCCTCACGTTTTTAGGTCTTACAGAATCGACACTTCCCACTAATCCTCGTTGGAGCACATACACAAGGGTGTTGCTTCCCCTTGGTCCGCACAAGGACCAAGTGCTCCTTATGAGTTGGTTCTTCGTCGCTCTAACATGATGAACACTGCTGCTCTGCTCCTCCATTTCTGAGTGAAAGCGAAAATGGTAATTTTTGGTTATCGAGAATCGTTTTTGAATTTTTTCTGAAATTTAGGGCTAACGTAAATAGAAATAGTTACCAAAAATACAGAAACAAAATAAATAGGAAAATCGAAAACATAAACAAAAAATAGTTTAGTTCTCTTCCAAAAATTTTCAAAAATTATCATATTTATTCAATGTTTTACCATCGGTAATGAATTTGATATTTTTTAGAAATACATTAAACCTAAATGGATCTTTATAAATTTATAAAAAATCATCTTAACTTAGAAAATATGAAACTAATTTTATTATTTTCTTGAAATCAAGATATATCTAATGGTATATAATTTAGATTTGTGCGAAACTTTTATGAATAATATTTATAGTTTCTTACCAATTATTATTCTTGATACATATATTCATAATTTGCATGAAGGATAAGGAGGACATCAATTATGTTGACTTTGTTAAGTAGTAGGAGTATGATTAGAATACAAGTAATGTCTCATCATACACATCCTAATTCTATAGTCATATTCCACTAGAGTTACAATTGCTCTTACATTGTCTTATATTTACCGTGACCTCTTAACTTATATTAAAATGTCGTAGAAATTACTATTTAGTATGATGGTTCAAGTTATATGGCTAGTTCTATGCTACATAGTTTGATGTGTGATATTGTTTTATGGTTTTTGGTGGTTATTAATGTATTTTCAATCGAATAGTTTAGTTTTATATGGTATTTTGATATTACTTTCCAACTATATATGTGTGCACAATGCTTGTCACTATTTGTGAGATATTGCTTTAATGCATTGTAAGATATACTTTAATGTTTCATGAATTTATGAATATTTATATATTATTAATATTTTTAGGTGAACGTATGACTTGTGTGAATTTGTAAAGTTTCGAGGGTGTATGTTATGATTTTTATCGATTGTAATTTACATTTTGACTATAATTGGTGCATTTTTCGTATCGAACTTTTGTTTTCGATGTTTTCGAGTTACCCATTTTGTTTTCATTTTCAAGAGAAAAACATGAAAATGGAAATGATTTATTGTTTACCAACCATTTTCATCCCTCCCACCATCCAGCTTGGAGCTCTTCAGGTTGCCCTGCTGCCTCCTCGAACGGTGGTGGCTCGACTTGCTCTACTTTGTTGCCACGTCAAGCACTAAACTCTCAGATACGAGAGTGCGGCTTCACCATAGATATGGGATGACTATCGCAACCACCAAAGGTAGGGTGAGAAGGGAGAGGTGCAATTTGAGGAGTTTGGAGATGAGAAGGATACCGAAGATGGGGGGCAAATACGGGGAAGCATTGGAGACCGCCTTAGTGGAAGAAGTAGAAAAGAGCACAAAATGACATTTGAGCCCTCTAGATAAATGATGTGGATAGATGACAATTGGATTTTAGGCTATACAAAAACACAACGATGAAAAAGGACAAATTTCTTCATAAGATTTTAATTTACAAGAAATAAATTTTTTCGGTCCTTTTCAATTTCTGATGAGGCCTTGGGATGACTCTACATCCTAATTGTTAAAGTAAAATGTAACATTAGCAATGTAACACTCTCAATTTAGAGGTATAAAATTTCTTCTCTAATATCTACTAAATTCAGGTGTTACTCCTTTTTCCTATCTCTATATATTCCCTTTCTCTTCCTTTTAATAGAATTCTAGGTATTTATGAGAGAGGTGTATTACTTCTTTAGAGTATTAAAACCTATGGGAGACATGAAATATTGCATCTTGCTGAGCCTAGATTGTTCTTTTGTTTAATGCACATGTTTGGAATATATAAATTTGAATTTGTGGCATGTTTGAATTTGAATCCAAAGGAGAAAAATAAAAGAAAAGGGATTAAAAATTTTGGAATAAAAGAAAAACTCAAAGAAGCCCAGTCACCCCTTTCCCGGCCTTTCGGCACATTCGGCCCGGCCAGCCCGCGCGTGCGCCCTCATTATCTCTCTACTAGGTGGGTCCTGCCTGTCGGCGCCGAACCCCCCTCGCCCGCGCGTACTCTCTCCCTCCCTTTCTCTCTTCCTAGTGGAGACATCTCATCAACGCCGACTCGTCCGCTCACTCGTGCGCCCCCTCGCTGACTCGCGGGCCCACCCCCAACTCCCTCCCCGCAACTATCGCGGCCGCGCCCACGATGTGCGCTCCGTGCGGACAAACCAAGCCCACTCCCCCACGACTCGCCCCGTGCACGTCGCCCGAGCACCCAGGTTAAGATCTCAGACCCCCTTGGCACGCCCCTGCCCCTCATTCACTCTACCCCTACCCCTTGCCCTCTCCCAGCTCGCAGCGCGGCCACCGACGTTATGTCGTCCTCGACGGGCCTTTGCCATTGCCTTGGCCACGATGAGCTTCGCCTGAGCACAGTGCACCAGGAACCCGCTCTGGTTTCCCCTTTCACCGTCCCCTCTGCCCCGTCCACGCCTAACTCCTCCCCTGCGCAGACCGGAGGTCGCCGCCGTCGCGTTCCCTTGTTGTCCGGTCAACTGGAGCCTCCCAGCGTCGTGACAAGCTGCCCCGAGCACCGCCTCTAGGTAAGGAACTTCACCCAACGCTTGTTTTGCACTAATTTTTGTCTCACCGCGATGGATTTCAGTTTGCCGGAGCCGCTCCTTGTTGGGCCGCCGCATCTTCACAACGCCCTGCTAGTCCAGCCTTCCCCATGCCCAAGCCTAGACATAGAATATCCCTACCCCCTCACCGAAGCTCATGTCGGCCTCGGTGCACCGGATTGTTCCCCACCGCGGCGGGATTGCTCGCCAGAGCACTCTCCGATCCGCCAGGGACCCTCCCCCATCGTCTGCCCGCCCTCGGTCCCGTTCTCGCGACCTAAGCTCCGCCATAGTGCTTGTTAGGTTCTCCCCAACAGCCCTAGCCTGCCCAGACCGCCCCAGAACCCCCAGATCCCTGGCCTTCCTCGTCTCCGGTGGCTACGCCACCACGGGCACGAGCGGCGCTGCCCTTGGTCGGTCAGAGACTGTTAAGTCCCTGGACGCCCGATCTTGGCCGCCCACCCTTGTTCCGATGGCCTAGATCTTCGAGTAACTATTCGCGTGGTTCGTTGAACCAGGACCCTTGATCTCCGATCCAGCGGCCAAAGCTCCCGCGCCCTCAGCGCGCCACTAGTATGTGGGCCCCACACGTCGGCATCGCGCCTTGCCCCGGGTCCACCTGTCAGGTGCTCGTGTCCCGCACGCCCGCGCTTTCGCCCGCTGTTTCTAATCTCGGACGTTGATCCGAGATCCAACGACCGAGGAGACCCGATACCCCTTTGGTTTTGCCGTTTTGTAAAAAGAACAATCGATTCTCTGGTAATAGAACTCGCCGTCCTTTATTCTTATGGTCGTGCCTCTGGTTTCTTGTAGAAAGAACCCCAGGTTTGTTTTGAATTAGAAAAATAGGTTTAATTTAGGGTTTTGAATTCCAAAACTTGTGAATTTCATATCTTTTGCATATGAACTCCAAATTGGATGGTTCAAATTGCAAAATGTTCATAACATTATTCTCTATCTGTTTAAATTATGTTCATTCATTGTTTCCATGTCCCAATTTTATGATTAGTCTCTAGGCTATTGTAAGGTTATAGGAATGTCATTGGAAATAAAATAAAAAGGTAAAACCGTAAGGAATAGTCAATTGATCAACTTTGTGGAAATAATCTCATTTAATATATGATCCCATCTCTGGAATAACTTTAATTAAATAAGTAATATATTAAGATAGACCTAGTTAGGGAAGTAATTTACTGAGATAAACTTAGTCAGAGAACAGTAGACCCTTAAACATAGTGATCTACCCTAGAACCTAGAGTTTACTTGTGTACCTGTACTTTTCTACTAAACATGTGTTTGATCTGTTGAATATGTTTGGTGTAATGTTCTTTGTTGTTCCCCAAGTGTGTTGAATGAATGATTGCTTTGCGTAGACAACAAGCAGTCCGTGGTTCCCGAGTGTGTTGCAGGAGACTTCCCTGAGGAGCAACCTGGTGAAGGCAAGTGTCCTCTGACCCATTATGTCCTACTTATTTTATAATTCATTGTCCTGCATACTATGATCAACCTAAGGATTGACTAGTATTCTATTTTCCTGTCCTTGGTTACCCTTTGGGAACTGGCTATTATGATTAGTATTATGCTACTGCTTTACTTTAATCAATGAACTTGATGAGAATATTTATGATACGATGATGTTATTCTGGTATTAATGATGAACTTGTGATACTTTAGGTGCCTCGGGCTGTTTCCCGAGTACCTCTCCATAAGGACTTGTTTATTGGATGACCACCCGGGAAAAAAACACAACCATGAGGGTGGAATGGGACGCCCTTAGCTGATTAATTAGATGAACTTGAGGTGTAGTCGGCTTCATCGTTGTGCCATCAATGGGGTCTGGGCACAATACTTGCTCTGTTGAGGTTCTTTCATGTTGCTTTTGTTAGTCACCCTTCCTGTCGGGAGAGGTACTGTGTTTATCAAACTGGAGAAACCTAATTGACGATTATGACCCCTGGGAATATTTGTAAAGGCTACGTAGTGAATCCCTGGACATTCACCTGGGTAGTGAAGATCGGGTCTATACAACCCAGGCTGGGAAGGGATCACGACTCGTGCGTAAAGTGTGCAACCTCGGCAGAGTGTTGGAAACTGGTATATTAGTTGTGCCCATGATTATGAGCAGCCTTGTGAGCTCCTTTGATTAGAGTTACTCTGGATACTTTTATGATGATGTTTAATGATGACGATTATAACTATGGTATTTTGGTATTTCCTCTTTGAGGGAGTGCCATTTGGGTAATAACTTGGGTTTATTACTAAAACTTGGTTTTCTATTTAGTAATAAATACCTGACCAACTAAAAGCAACTGATTCAAGCTTAATTCCACATACAGCTAGTCCACTTTAGCCAAACGGGACATTTACTGAGTACGTTGATGTGTACTCACCCTTGCTTTAAAAACCACCCAACATCAGGTTGTCCCTATTGCAATAAGTGCTCAGGAGAAGATGAAGGCAACATGGAGGACTTTCAGGACTTCGACGAATTATAGTTGTGTTTAGTGGTGAACCCCCAGTCAGCTGCCTGTGAAGGCCTTATCGTACTATGTTTCGTGTTCGCACTTTGATCTATGTTAAGTTAATGACTCTGTGGATGTCTTGGACATCATGATGTAATAAGTACTTATTTCCGCTATTATTTTGAGCTATGTGTAATAATGTCCAATTATGTAATCGCTGTGTACGTGAATTTCTAATCCTGGCACGTACATGATTTACATTCGGTTTGTCGTCCAAAACCGGGTGTGACGAGCAGGGATGACAATTAAATGGGGACTAGAGCTGTAAAAGAGCCAGACTCAGCTCGACTCGATGCATGAGCAGGCTGAGCTCGGTTAGATTTAACGTTTCTACGATCTCGAGGTAGAGGCTTGACTCTGGCATGCAAGTCGGCCTGCTTTGCTTCTTGATTCTAGAGAAGATAACTAGTATAGGCAATGCACATGAATAATAAAGCATAGGCTAAGTAAAATCAATTGATCGAGCAATGTAGATAACATATAATGAAAAAAAATTAAGTAGATTTGTGTATCCAAATTTTTGGGCTCTTAGTCTCTATTAAATCAATTTGGACCTAGCTCGTGAGCCAGCTCAAGAGCTTGAACGAGCTGGCTCGACTCTAGCTACATAACAAAAGCCCAAAAACTTGTTGAGAACTATGTTACCACGTATCACTAGATCCGCTTTCTTCGCTCCCGTCACCAGTAGAAGCGCGAGAAGTTATATAACCTCGTTCTCTTTCCTAGCAATCCATACACTCAGAGAACACACAAGACACAATATGTAGGATTGAGTCTCTGGTCTCTTTTTGTCGTTCTCATATTATGAGGGGTATAGGCTTCTTTATATAGAGACGTGAGACCACTCAAGAGTATATTCGGTATTTACCCACATAACCTTTTATTAGGGTTTCTCAACAAAACTAACTTCATTTGGCTCATCTAAGGCTCGGGAGTCGAACCGCTTCTAGCTCAAGTAGTCTCATAAACTTGGAGCTTTTTTCCAATTGAGGACCGCTGCAACCCGACAATATCAGCCGAAAAAAGATTGTGTGTTGGGCAAGAAGCTTACGACCCAGCAGTCACTCCATGACAATGAATCAGCCCATGTAAGACCGTGTATAGGGGCAAGAAGGTTACGGCCCAACAGTCTCTCTATGGCAACGAATGTGGCATTGGCCCAAAAAGTTAAGAAAAACGAATGTGGGCTCGACCCAAAAGTAGAAGTAAAGAAAAAGGAGAACAAATATCGTGGGCAGCAGTGTTACCCCAGGATTAAGTGGGCTAATACGAACATGTACTCTTTCGTTTCGTAATAATAACAAGATAAGTCTACCCATATTTTTGTCTCTTTGTATCTAGGAATGACAATGGTTCGGATTCGAGCTGGGTGGAGAAAAATCTATCCACGGTCGCATATGTGAAGTCTAACTAAACCCACTCACGATCATACCCACGGGTGTAATTCCAAACCCGTACCCGAACTCGTCGGGTTTCAGGTGGGTTTTAGGTCACTCATGGGTTTTCTACATTAAGGACTTTTAAACAATAATTCAACTATAAACAATTAAGTACTAATTCGGTGGCGGAGCCAGGAATTTTGGTTAAGAGGGCCTTTCTGCCATATTATTATATACTAGTTAGTTGCCCATACATTAATAAGGTTTCTATATATCATATAAATAGACTTTGCTCAAATGAGATATTTATTCAAACACGATTATGTTTCTTATTTTAAAATTATTACTATATAGTTACAATATCACTTCTTCATATAACACAAACATACATAAGTTACGGTGGTAGAAGCCAAACACCTCAAACCGAGTGGGTAGGGTTCTAATCTTTGGCACCCCAGTCTGTCTGGTTCAGATATAGAATCCTGAAAATTTGATTATAACTATGAGATGCGAGAAATCTGTTGTGAGCTGATGATTGTAAAAAAACTAAAATTTGTTTGGTTAAAACAAATATCAACTATAGATTCTATAAGAACATGAAAGTTTTGTAACATGAATGACAGAAATCTAGAAAATCTAAGGTAGAAGGTTATTCTGAATTGAACTAGAGAAATTAGTACATTTTTAGCAATCTATTTTACTATTGTACTCGTTTGATTGAGAATCTAGATTTTTGGCAGGAAATCTGGTTCAGAAAGCTAAACCAAACACTCTCTTATATTAGTAGAAATTTATATAACATATAACATTGTAATATCTGCTAGTTATAGTTTATATGCTCACCAAGTAACATATAACACGTCAACTAAGCAACATATATGCACAGGTGCAGGATAGTTCGTAGCGGAAACTGACTAACAACGACACGACAGGAGCCCTCGGTGGGGCGACGCATGGGCATAGAAGGACTACGATACGAGCGTGCAGCAACATATCACGGATTCACGATTTATAAACATGAAGAACGAGATCACGTGATAGGATTTCCGTTTAGTTGCGTATCATGCGTTGTATTTCGTTTGAGCTTTGACCAATTAAGCTTAATTGGACTAATTAATATATGCATATTTTTAAATTTTGTTGGCAGGTGCAGCCCCTGCTTGCCTCCGCCTACCAACAATAATTGAGCTATATCATTAATTTTAAGTCTTCTTATATTGAACAACAACAAATTATTTCATGAATCATTAGCTAAGTTATTTATTCAAAATAATTAACATTAAATAATTAACATTGCATGTTAATCATTTTTACGCAAAATAAAGTGTAAACTAAATTTTGGGATAGGTACAGGTCACCTGTGAGTTAAAATAAAACCTACACCCACACCTCCGGGTCAAAAACTTCATATGTACCAGCACCCGTAGGGTTGGGTACCCGTCAGATTTCACGTTTGCGATTTAAATTGCCATCCCTAGTCATGTTTGCCATCGACTTAGGCATCTTCTTAGGCCTTGATCGCGGATCTTGTCGATGCTTGTTGGGGCGAAGGCGAAGACACTATCCTTCCCTCGGAAGGCTGCACCAACGAAGGCAAGATGACGGTGTGGCCCACCCTCCGTCCTCCTCGCTGCAAGACGAAGGCCTACGACGAAGTCTTCCCATCCCACGTCCTCACACAACCTGGAGGCCCACGTGGGATTCGGCCTATTGTAACAGGCCCCGCACGGAGAAGCGTGTTACAGGCCCGATTTGTAATAGCTTTTCTGTAATGACAGTCTGTAACCCTCTTGTGGGAATATTCTGGGGATAATCCAGGTGCCTGAGGACATAAACGTCCTTACATCGAGACGTTGGGCACTCGGGCACCTATAAATACCCCCGTACAGTGCCCTTGAGAGGCTGGATTAACAGAGCAATTGCCATCTCAAGTTAAACCTTGTTTGCATTCTCCACATTTCCCCGTTGGATCATCTTGCCCAGGAGAGCAAGTTCCAACATTTGGCGCCCACCGTGGGGCTCCGAACAAACCACCCGCGATGGCACCCAAGAGAGCTAGCTCGAAGGCAGCCCCATCCGTCGACGAAGCAGCGAAGGCAGCGCTGCTAGCCGAGAAAAAGGGCAAGGCCCTCGCAGACACCACCCACCAAGAAGCCTGCGAAGACGACGCACTCAGCAAGAGACAGCGCAACAATCAACCAACTCCCGAAGGCACCCTCCGCACCTGCAGCTCCGGAGGACAACCACAAGAACCACCCCTAGACTTCGCTCCACTAGAGGGCGAGGACGCCACAGAGGACGGTGAAGTCATCGGCATCCCAGCAGAAGAACAGCTACAGCTGCGGGCCCTGCGCATCAAGAACCACAACCTCCAGAAGCAGAAAGAAATCCTCGAGGCCAAGCGCCAACGTGTCTCTGCGCAGGCCAAGGTGCGCCAGATGATACGAGACGAGGAGCAGAGGGCTCAAGAACTTGAGCAAGAGATTGCGCTCATGCAGCGCGAAGGCCAACATGATCTGCAACACGGCCCGCCCCTCCAACAGCGCGCGCCAGTCGGAGACCTATTCATTCCTCAGCGCGGACCCTTCATCCCGCACGCCACAGCTTTCCAAGGCATCAACTACCTTGATGAGCGGAGCCCCCTGGCGCCGCAACTGCAAGTGTCACCATGGCCCGCCAACTTCAGGGCAGGGACCTACCCCAAGTACAACGGCAGCACTGACCCAGCACAGTACATCATGAGCTATCAAGTCGTTGTCGCATCATCAGGAGGGGACGACGCCACGATGGCCAAGTCTTTCATCATCGCCCTCGAGGGTCCGGCCTTGACCTGGTACATCAGGTTGCCCCCATTGTCCATCGACTCCTGGAGAAGTCTCCGGGACAAGTTTCTGCTCAACTTCCAAGGGTACCGCCCAGACACCGATGCCTTGGCCGAACTGTCACTCTGCAAACAGCTGGAGAAAGAAACCCTGCGGGAGTACTACCGCAAGTTCCTGACTCTCAAGTCACAACTACTCTCGGTCGACGACCAAATTGCTATACACTACGCCATCAGTGGCCTTCGGGCTGGCGTCCTGTACAGTCACTGCATCAGGGACCCACCCAAAAACCTCCAAGAACTCTATCAGTTGTTTGAAAAGTACGCCAGATCCGAAGAGCTCCACCAGCGCAAGGTCGAGTCTCAAAGAAAGCCTAAGGACCCTCCGCAGTCCAGCCGAACATGGACAAGACCTTCGCAGTCAGACCCCGGTCGGGACAGCCGCAGTCAGCAGCAGGTGCATAACATTGCCAACCAGCACCCCACCGGTGAGGCCCCTCGCCGTCAAGATTATCCCCCCAGGGCCGTGGCAATGGCACGCGCAATCGGGGCCGGGGACGGGCGCAGCAGCCGCGCATATATTATTGCCTGTTTCACGGCGAAGACTACGCGCACCCGACGAGGGATTGCCCGGAAACGAAGGCCACCAAGGACAGGATGTCTCGGGCACAACCCGCCCGCGCACACATATCAACACCACCACCCACAACCATACAACCACGGCCCCGCCCAGCATCTACCCAACCATGCATATCAACACCACCAGGAGGTACAAGTCATACCACCCTCACTCCTGCCTCCGCATCAACCAAACATCCACCACCAAAATCACCCCCAAGCGCCAAAATAGGAAGACTTCGCTGATCAGCCATATCGCGGAGTCATTCACATGATCACCGGAGGGTCCAGCGTCGACTTTGACACGAAGCGACAAAAGAGGAATCACTACCGGAGCATCAACCATGTCGCCATCACCGGCCCAGTCGTGCAAACAAAGTGGTCACATGTGCCGCTGACCTTCGATGCCAGAGATGTTGACCTGCGCAGCGCACCCCACATTGACACCATGGTAATCAACTACAGTGTGGCAGGTTGGGACCTGCACAAAGTTCTAGTTGACAACGGCAACCAGGCAGACATCATCTTCCTCCACGCCTTCGACCGCATGGGCATCTACCATAGTTTACTCAAGCCTTCGGACAATCCCCTATATGGCTTCGGTGGCAAGGGTACCTTCCCTGTGGGCAAGATAGAGCTACCCCTGTCCTTCGGCGTAGCACCCAATGCGCGAAGCGAACAGGTCACCTTTGACATCGTTGACATGGTCTATCCCTACAACGCCATCATGGGTCGGGGCTCTATCAACAAATTTGAAGCAGCCATCCACGGATTATACCTCTGCATGAAAATTCTGGGTCCGCAAGGCGTAATAACGGTGTACGGAAACCAGCAGACTGCGCGTAACATTGAGAGAGACTTTGTTCCCGGTCAATGGAACGTACACTGCCTCACGACGCAGCGCGAAGTCCCCGAGGCCACCCGCCCAGCCGCCAACGAACATGAAAAGGCACATCTGCAGAGCAACGACGGAACGAAGAAAGTTCCCCTTGACCCGGCAACGCCCAAGCAAACGGTCATCATAAGCGAAGATCTGACTTCGCAAGATGAGGAGAAACTCCTCTCCTGCCTCTCCAAAAATAAGGACGTCTTCGCCTGGTCCACCCTTGACCTAGTCGGAGTCAGTCGCACCGTCATCGAGCACAGTCTGGGCATCGACCCTTCGGTGCGCCCGAAGAAGCAGCGGTTGCGCAAAATGTCCGATGAAAAAATAGAAGCTACCAAAGCCGAAGTACACCGCCTGCTGGAGGCCAATTTCATCGAGCCAGTCGTCTACCCTACGTGGCTCGCCAACGTAGTCATGGTGCAAAAGAAGAGCGGCAAGTGGCGGATGTGCATCGATTTCACCAGCCTCAACAAGGCCTGCCCCAAGGATAATTTCCCGCTGCCACGGATCGACAAGATAGTCGATAGTGCGGCCGGATGCGAAGTCATGTCACTCTTCGACTGCTTCTCTGGCTACCACCAAATATATATGAAGGAGGAAGACAAGGCCAGTACCAATTTCATTACACCCTTCGGCACGTACTGCTTCATCAGGATGCCGGAGGGACTCAAGAACGCTGGGTCAACCTTCTCTTGCCTCACCAAGACGGTGCTCGAGAGCCAAGTAGGCCAGAACATCTTCACGTATGTGGACGACATCGTCATCGCCAGCAAAAATAAGGCAGATCACCTGGCCGACCTCGCAGAGATGTTCGCAAACATGAGGGACGCACGACTTCGCCTCAACCCCGAGAAGTGCGTCTTCGGGGTCCGCCAGGGGAATATACTGGGCTACGAGGTGTCGCACCGTGGGATCGAAGCCAACCCGACAAAGATTCAGGCAATAATCAACATGACACCCCCGCAGTCAACCAGGGACGTCCAGCGTCTAACAGGCAGATTGGCTGCTCTGAACAGATTCATCTCCAAGTCCGTCGAGCGGAGTCTATCTTTCCTCAAGACACTGCGTGGTGCGAAAGACTTCGCGTGGGGACCAGAACAGGCGGCACCCTTCGCATCACTCAAGCAGCACCTGTCAGACTTGGCTATTCTTAACAGCCCAGACCCTTCTGAAAGGGAATTAGGCTTACACCTAGTTCCTAATTATTTTGGTGGTTGAATTGCCCAACACAAATAATTGGACTAACTAGTTTTGCTCTAGTATACAAGTTATACAGGTGCCAAAGGTTCACACTTAGCCAATAAAAAGACCAAGTGTGGGGTTCAACAAAGAGAGCAAGGGATAACCGAAGGCACCTCTGGTCTGGCGCACCGGACTGTCTGGTGTGCCACCGGACAGTGTCCGGTACACCTGGGGACTTCACGCTGAACTCTTCACCTTCGGGAAAATCCAGAGGCGCTCCGCTATAATTCACCGGACTGTCCGGTGTACACCGGACAGTGTCCGGTGCCCCAGGGAAGAGCGGCTCCGGAACTCGCCAGCTTCGGGAATTTGCTCCGCTATAATTCACCGGACATGTCCGGTGTACACCGGACTGTCCGGTGAGGCAGCGGAGCAACGGCTACTTCGCGCCAACGGTCACCTGCAGGCGCATTTAATGCTCGCCAGAAGCGTGCAGAAGTCAGGCACGCGCGCGCTGGCACACCGGACACTCTACAGTACATGTCCGGTGTGCCACCGGACAGCCAGGCGGGCCCAGAAGTCAGAAGCTCCAACAGTCGAATCCCAACGGACTGGTGACGTGGCTGGCGCACCGGACTGTCCGGTGCATCATACGACAGTCAGCCTCCACCAAACGGCTAGTTTGGTGGTTGAGGCTATAAATACCCCCAACCACCTCACATTCAAGTCATCCAAGTTTTCCCACTTCAACTACTTACAAGAGCTCTAGCATTCAATTCTAGACACACCCAAGTGATCAAATCCTCTCCAAACTCCACACAACGCTCTAGTGATTAGTGAGAGAAATTTGCTTGTGTTCTTTCGAGCTCTTGCACTTGGATTGCTTTCTTCTTCCTTTGATTCTTCATTGCGATCAAACTCACTTGTAATTGAGGCAAGAGACACCAATCTTGTGGTGGTCCTTGTGGGAACTTTGTGTTCCAAGTGATTGAGAAGAAAAGCTCACTCGGTCCGAGGGACCGTTTGAGAGAGGGAAAGGGTTGAAAGAGACCCGGTCTTTGTGACCACCTCAACGGGGAGTAGGTTTGCCAAAACCGAACCTCGGTAAAACAAATCCACGTGCCTCACTCCTTATTCGCTTGCGATTTGTTTTGCACCCTCTCTCTCGCGGACTTGATTATATTTCTAACGCTAACCCGGCTTGTAGTTGTGATTATTTTTGAGAATTTCAGTTTCGCCCTATTCACCCCCCCTCTAGGCGACTATCAATTGGTATCAGAGCCCGGTGCTTCATTAGAGCCTAACCGCTCGAAGTGATGTCGGGAGAACTCGCCAAGAGGGAGATGGAGACTGGCGACAAGCCCGCTACAAGCCACGGGTCGACTTCATTGGAAGAGTCCCGCAACAAGAGGAAGGAGAAGAAAAATTCCTCCAACAAAGGGAAGGGGGAGGAGAAGAAATCCTCTTCCCATAAGTCGGATCGGAGAGGCAACAAGCACAAGAGGATGAGGAAAGTGGTCTACTACGAGACCGACTCTTCATCACCATCGACCTCCGACTCCGATGCACCGTCCGTTACTTCTAAGCGCCAAGAGCGCAAGAAGTATAGTAAGATTCCTCTACGCTATCCCCATATTTCAAAACGTACTCCTTTGCTCTCCGTTCCATTAGGCAAACCACCGGTTTTTGACGGTGAAGATTATAATATGTGGAGTGACAAAATGAGGCATCATCTAACCTCACTCCACACAAGCATATGGAATGTTGTTGAGTTTGGTGTACAGATACCATCCATAGGGGATGAAGACTACGACTCGGACGAGGTGGCTCAAATTCACCACTTTAACTCCCAAGCCACTACTATACTCCTCGCCTCTCTAAGTCGAGAGGAGTATAATAAGGTGCAAGGGTTAAAAAGTGTGAAGGAAATTTGGGACGTACTCAAGACCGCGCACGAAGGAGACGAGGTGACAAAGATCACCAAGCGGGAAACGATCGAGGGGGAGCTCGGTCGCTTCATGCTTCACCAAGGGGAGGATCCACAAGCCATGTACAACCGCTTGAAAACCTTGGTGAACCAAGTGCGCAACCTCGGGAGCGAAAAATGGGATGACCATGAGATGGTCAAGGTTATTCTTAGATCCCTCGTATTTCTTAACCCTACACAAGTCCAATTAATTCGAGGTGATCCTAGATATAAGCTAATGTCTCTTGAGGAAGTCATAGGAAAATTTGTGAGCTTTGAGCTAATGATTAAAGGCTCAAAGAAAATCATCGAGCAAGGCACCTCCTCTACACCCGAAGCACAACCGGTCGCATTCAAGGCGACGGAGGAGAAGAAGGAGTCTACATCAAGTAGACAACCCATCGACGCTTCCAAGCTCGACAACGAGGAGATGGCGCTCATCATCAAGAGCTTCCGCCAAATCCACAAACAAAGGAGGGGAAAGGACTACAAACCCCGCTCCAAGAAAGTGTGCTACAAATGTGGTAAGCCCGGTCATTTTATTGCAAAATGTCCAATATCTAGTGACAGTGACAGGGGCGACGACAAGAAGGGCAAGAGGAGAGAAAAGAAGAGGTACTACAAGAAGAAGGGCGGTGATGCCCATGTTTGCCGGGACTGGGACTCCGACGAGAGCTCCACCGACTCCTCCTCCGACGAGGACGCCGCCAACATCGCCGTCACCAAGGGACTTCTCTTCCCCACCGTCGGCCACAAGTGCCTCATGGCAAAGGACGACAAAAGGAAGAAGGTTAAATCAAAATCCTCCACTAAATATGAATCTTCTAGTGACGATAATGCTAGTGATGAGGAAGATAATTTGCGTACCCTTTTTGCCAACATTAACATGGAACAAAAAGAAAAACTAAATGAGCTAATTAGTGCCATCCATGAAAAGGATGATCTCTTGGACTCCCAAGAGGACTTCCTAATCAAGGAAAATAAAAAGCATGTTAAGGTTAAGAATGCCTATGCTCTAGAGGTAGAAAAATGTGAGAAATTATCTAATGAGCTAAGCACATGCCATGACACTATTGCCAACCTTAGAAATGAAAATGCCAAATTAATTGCTAAGGTTGATTCTCATGTTTGTAATGTTTCAACTTTCAATTCTAGAGATGATAATGTTGATTTACTTGCTAGGATTGATGAGTTGAATATTTCTCTTGCTAGCCTTAGGATTGAAAATGAGGAATTGCTTGCTAAGGCTAAAGATTTTGATGTTTGCAATGTTACTATTTCTAACCTTAGAAGTGAAAACGATATATTACATGCTAAGGTTGTAGAATTAAAATCTTGCAAACCCTCTACATCTATCGTTGAGCATGTATCTATTTGTACTAGATGTAGAGATGTTGATATTAATGCTATTCATGATCACATGTCTTTAATTAAACAACAAAATGATCATATAGCAAAATTAGATGCTAAAATTGCCGAGCATAACTTAGAGAATGAAAAATTTAAATTTGCTCGTAGTATGCTTTATAATGGGAGACGCCCTGGCATCAAGGATGGCATTGGCTTCCAAAGGGGAGACAATGTCAAACTTAGTGCCCCTCCTAAAAGATTGTCTAATTTTGTTAAGGGCAAGGCTCCCATGCCTCAGGATAACGAGGGTTACATTTTGTACCCTGCCGGTTATCCTGAGAGCAAGATTAGGAGAATTCACTCTAGGAAGTCTCACTCTGGCTCAAATCATGCTTTTATGTATAAGGGTGAGACATCTAGTTCTAGGCAACTAACCCGTGCTAAGTTGCCTAAGAAGAGAACTCCTAATGCATCAAATGATCATGACATTTCATTCAAAACTTTTGATGCATCATATGTTTTAACTAACAAATCCGGCAAGGTAGTTGCCAAGTTTGTTGGGGGCAAACACAAGGGCTCCAAGACTTGTGTTTCGGTACCCAAAGTTCTTGTTTCTAATGCCAAAGGACCCAAAACCGTTTGGGTACCTAAAGTCAAGAACTAAACTTGTTTTGTAGGTTTATGCATCCGGGGGCTCAAGTTGGATCATCGATAGCGGGTGCACAAACCACATGACTGGGGAGAAGAAAATGTTCTCCTCCTACGAGAAAAACCAAGATCCCCAACGAGCGATCACATTCGGGGATGGAAACCAAGGTTTGGTCAAAGGATTGGGTAAAATTGCTATATCTCCTGACCATTCTATTTCCAATGTTTTTCTTGTAGATTCATTAGATTACAATTTGCTTTCTGTATCTCAATTATGCAAAATTGGTTACAGCTGTCTTTTCACTGATGTAGGTGTCACTGTCTTTAGAAGAAGTGATGATTCTATAGCATTTAAGGGAGTGTTGAAGGGTCAGCTATACTTGGTAGATTTTGATAGAGCTGAACTCGACACTTGCTTAATTGCTAAGACTAACATGGGTTGGCTCTGACATCGCCAACTAGCCCATGTTGGGATGAAGAATCTTCATAAGCTTCTAAAGGGAGAGCACATTTTAGGACTAACCAATGTTCATTTTGAGAAAGACAGGGTCTATAGCGCATGCCAAGCAGGAAAGCAAGTTGGTGCCCATCATCCACACAAGAACATCATGACGACCGACAGGCCGCTTGAGCTACTCCACATGGATCTATTCGGACCGATTGCTTACATAAGCATCGGCGGGAGTAAGTATTGTCTTGTAATAGTGGATGATTATTCTCGCTTCACTTGGGTATTCTTTTTGCAGGAAAAATCTGAAACCCAAGAGACCTTAAAGGGATTCTTGAGACGGGCTCAAAATGAGTTTGGCTTAAGGATCAAGAAAATAAGAAGCGACAACGGGACGGAGTTCAAGAACTCTCAAATTGAAGGCTTCCTTGAGGAGGAGGGCATCAAGCATGAGTTCTCTTCTCCCTACACCCCACAACAAAATGGTGTAGTGGAGAGGAAGAATAGAACTCTATTGGACATGGCAAGAACCATGCTTGATGAGTACAAGACTTCGGATCGGTTTTGGGCCGAGGCGGTCAACACCGCTTGCTACGCCATCAACCGGTTATATCTACACCGAATCCTCAAAAAGACATCTTATGAACTCCTAACCGGTAAAAAGCCCAATATTTAATATTTTAGAGTCTTTGGTAGAAAATGCTTTATTCTTGTTAAAAGAGGTAGAAAATCTAAATTTGCTCCTAAGACAGTAGAAGGCTTTTTACTAGGATATGATTCAAACACAAGGGCATATAGAGTCTTTAACAAGTCCTCTGGACAAGTTGAAGTTTCTTGTGATGTTGTGTTTGATGAGACTAACGGCTCTCAAGTAGAGCAAGTTGATCTTGATGAGATAGGTGATGAAGAGGCTCCGTGCATCGCGCTAAGGAACATGTCCATTGGAGATGTGTGTCCTAAGGAATCCGAAGAGCCTCCAAATGCACAAGATCAACCATCCTCCTCCACGCAAGTGTAACGCCCTGAATTTGGGGGTAGAATTTTTTCTTCTTTTCTTTCACCAAATTCAGGCGTTACCCTTTTCTTTTTCTCATTCCCTCGCTAAACCTTGATCTTTTCCAAAGTTATAACGGAGTTCGGCTTGGAATTCCCGTGTAAAGAAAAACCCTAAAATTACTTTATGTTGTTTGATGCATCATGCCGAACTTTGCATTCTTTGATTGCTTAGAAATGTAAGTGCATTCATTTAGGAAGATCGGATTTCGAAAAGGAGAAGAAAACCTTTTTCTTTCTTTTTCTTTTTCTTTCTCTCTCTCCTCCTCTTTCTCTCTCCCGCGCCGTGGGCCGCCCCGGCCGGCCCAGCCGCCCCCGCGCGCCCCTTTGGGCCCAGTTGGCCCATGCCGCCCCCCCTCCCTTTATTTTTTTCCCAAAACCCCTCTCCCTCTCCCTCCCTTCTCTCATTTTCTCCCTAGCCGCCGCCCCCTGCCCTAGCCGCCGCCCCTCGCCGGTTCGGCCGCCCCTGCAGCTCGGCCGCCCCGTCCCCGTCTCCGGTGAGCCCTCCCCTCTCCTCCCTTCCCTCTCCCCTCCTCTCCCCCTCCCCGGCCCAACCGCCGCCGGCTCGGCCGCCCCCTGCAGCGCCGCCGCCCCTCGGCCGGCTCGGCCGCCCCCTGCCCCGCGCCCCCGCCGGCTCGGCCGCCCCCTGCCCCGCCCCACCGGTTCGGCCGCCCCCCTGCCCCGCGCCCCCGCCGGTTCGGCCGCCGCCTTGGCCGGCCCAGCCCCCTGCGGTTCGGCCGCCCCAGCTCGGCCGCCCCGCGCCCGCGCCCGCGCCCTGCCCCGCCGCCCCTGCCCCAGGCCGGTTCAACCGCCCCTGGCCGGTTCAACCGCCCCCCCTTTTTTATTTTTTTTTTATTTTATTTTATTTTCTTTCATTACTGTTATATGTTTTATTTTAGGCAAGTTAATCATTGTTCATGATATTGAAATAGGAAATTTAATTTAGAAATTCTGTTTCGCTATTGGTTCATATAATCAATTGTTTATCCAGTTCAATGTTGATCAACTAAAAACGACTAGGTTCCCATTAGTGCATATAACTAAATTCTTTTGTTAGAACCAATTGTAACTAATCATTAGTACATAAGCTTTAACCCCTGCGAGACCTTTTCCCGTTTCTTTCTAACCATAATGAATGCGATATCGAATGTCATACTTGATGCATATTCACTTTATCTGTTCCCTTGTATGATGTACTGTTTGTTTCCCTATTTGAATGGATGAATGTATGTATGCTTGCAATCGCATAGAGAACGATCCGGTCGAAGAGCCCGAGGAGCTCGCAGGAGAAGCCCCTGAGCAGCAGTCGTTTGGTGGAGGCAAGTGTCCTTTGACCTATCTCTGTCCTATTCATTCTTTAATTCACCCCCCGCATTACACCTTTATACCTAAGGATTGACTAGCTTTTGTTATCCATGTCCTTGTTTACCTATTTGGGTTGGATTATTATTGTTTAGCTTTATGCTATTGCTCAACTCTAATCAATGAACATGATGAGATTATCTATGATACGCTGTTTTCCCTTCTCTTATTATAATGTTATGCTTGTGGTCTTCAAGGGGGCTCGAGCGGTTTCTCGAGTGCCTCTCCGTAAGGACCTGTTCTATGGATGACCGCCCGGGAAAACAGTGCAACCATGAGGGTGGAATGGGGTGCCCTTAGCTGAATAATTAGAGGATCCGGGGTGTAGTTCGCTTCGCCGTCGTGCCGTCAATGGGGCTCGGTGTATGCGGCTCGCTCTGCCAAGGTTGATTTGTCCCTTGGGGAGGAGTGCGGTACATTTAGGAAACCTAACGGGCGGCTACAGCCCCGGGGAATCTTTGTAAAGGCTACATAGTGAAACCCTGCCTATTCACCTTGGTAGTGTTTAAGGGTTTGATCGGCCCGAGGCAAGAGGGAATCACGGCTTGTGGGTAAAGTGCACAACCTCTGCAGAGTGTTTGAAAACTGATATATCAGCCGTGCTCGCGGTTATGAGCGGCCAAGGGAGCTCCAGTGATTAGTGGTACTTGATCAGAGACATTGTGGTACAGGTGGTTATGAGATCGATGGTTCTGGTTATGACTATGGTGCTGGTAAGTGGTATTCTTTCCGTTTGGAAAGAGTACATCGGGTTAATAACTTGGGTAATGCTAAAACTTGGCTTTCTACTAGTAAGTAATAATCTGACCAACTAAAAGCAACTGCTTGACTTATCCCCACATAAAGCTAGTCCACTACAGCCAAACAGGATACTTGCTAAGTATGTTGATGTGTACTCACCCTTGCTCTACACACCAAACCCCCCCATCCCCAGGTTGTCAGCATTGCAACCACTGCTCAGGCGAAGATGAAGCTGTGGAAGGAGACTTCCAGGAGTTCCAAGACTACGACGAGTTCTAGGAGTGAGTTAGCGGCAACCCCCAGTCGGCTGCCTGTGAAGGCCGCGTTTATCTACGTTTCTTTTCCGCACTTTGATTTATTGTAAGAACTATATGGACGTCTCAGACGTATGATGTAATCAACTATTATTCCCTTTTAATACTATTTTGAGCACTGTGTGATGATGTCCATGTTATGTAACTGCTGTGTACGTGAATAACTGATCCTGGCACGTACATGGTTCGCATTCGGTTTGCCTTCTAAAACCGGGTGTGACATAAGTGGTATCAAAGCCGTGCTGACTGTAGGACCGCTAACCTAGAGTAGAATGGTCGTTCTAAGGACTATAGACCTCTGTCCCTTCCTTGACTTTGATATCCCTTCAAAAGTTGGTCATACCGATCAAACCTATGTTCTACTATATATTATACCTTGCTGAAAATCATGTTTTATTCTAATCCTTCATTCACTTATGATTCATTATTTGCTGGTCATATTGATTCTGTTCTTACCCTTTTGCTTGCGATGTCTTTTGTAGATGGCTCGACTTAGACACACTGCACGAAAGTCCGTCATCCCCTTCTTACCCTCCCGCCTTGCTGAGCGTCCGCTTCGCCGTCCCGTGGCCGGACAGTCCAGCCACTTGGAGAGACTGCACCACCGCCTGCATGAGGAGCAGGAACGTCGACGACAGGAGCAGGAGTAGCAGGGCTCTTCCTTCTCGCTCCACCAGGAGATAGAGTCTGTGAGGAGCTGCTCCCCTGTGCTTCCCCTGGAGGCGCCCCCTGCACCACCACAGGGCGCCCCAGCCCCTGGAGTAGCTGCTGGAGGAGACCCAGACGACGGAGGTGGCAACGACAGCTCGAGCCACGACACCGACTTCTCTGCTAACCATGATCTGGAAGGATGGTTTGCTCGATCCATCACTCGCGACGCTGCTCGCGGGTGTCACTTCCACGATGCGCTCGATACCCTGCTACGTCGGGCACTTAACCGGCATACTTGGTCCATCGAGTATCGCTGTGTGGTCTACCAGCACTGTCGCGGGGTCTACCCGGACCGCTGGGAGGCAACTTGCTTGGTGCGCCGCCCGGAGAACAGTCTCCAGGGTGCAGAGGCCTGCCTAGAGCACTATTCTATCTCTGAGCGGGACTCAGCTGAGGCAGCCATGCAAGATGCTGCACGGCGTGCGCTTTCGCACTACTGCTCGGTTTTCGGTGGGGTAGCTGACGGTCTTGACCTGAAGTATTACCCCCGCCGTTCATCTGGCAGCACAGGAGGCGTGATTGTCTCACCTGTCGGTGAGGGCAATCCTAGGTTGAGCAGCACAGTCAACCTAGACGCCGTGCTAAACACGGAGCTGGACCATGCACTGGACGAGCTGAGTAGGGCTCGTGCTGAGATCGCCCGGCTGCGGGCTGAGCGCGCGGAACGTCGTCACCTGGAGGATGGTTCCCCCGCTCCCGTCGGGACTCAGCATCTGTACCGCTCACCTCAGCGTGGACGCCAGTCTTATGGCAACCCCGACTGCAAGACCAAGATAACTCTAGAACCATAGATCGTTAGAGTTGGATCTTGTAATTAATACGAAATATATATATACATAGAGGCTTCAGTCTTAGCGTTAGTCTCAGTTTTAGTTAGTCTTAGTTAGACAGGGTAGTTTGCTATATCCTATGCATTTATGTTTGTCATGATGAACTATGTTTGGTTTGGATCTTTGTAATGATTGTCACCAGAGTGTGGGTATCCCCTGCATTTTGGTTTACCTATTATGTTAATGGAGTTAGTTATATAGTTGGGAAACCCTTTATTCTACTTTCCTCTTTATCTGAGAAGCTGGGTGGTCTGTGTTGGAGATCAGTGAAGATGCTCATCTGTTCAGTGCTGTTGAAGGATTCTATACTCTTTTCTTATGCTGCAAGATTTGCCAGATCAGTTCTGATGTGTGGTTGCATTCTGCAGATGTCAGAGAACAGGCGTAGAGGAGGAAGGCGTGCTCAGCAGGAGCGAGCCGCTCCGCAGGATGAGGTGCCCCAGCAGCAGCACCTGCCGCCCCCGCCCCCGATGTCCATCGAGCAGATGTTTCTGATGCAGACTCAAGCAGTTCAAGCCATCGGTCAGACTTTGGCCGCCATTCAGCAGCAGCAGCAGCAGGCCCCACCTCAGCCTCAGCCTCAGATGCCTAGAGACAATCGTGCTGAATTCATGAGAGGTCATCCACCAACGTTCGCTCATTCTTCTGACCCCATGGATGCTGAAGATTGGCTGCGCACTGTGGAGCGGGAGTTGCACACCGCTCAGTGCGATGACAGGGAGAAAGTCTTGTATGGTCCCCGTCTGTTGAGAGGAGCAGCCCAGTCATGGTGGGAGTCTTACCTCGCCACCCATGCCCACCCTGACGCCATCACCTGGGAAGAGTTCAGAGGAAGCTTTCGTCAGTACCATGTTCCTGCAGGTCTGATGACAGTGAAGAAGGAGGAGTTCCTGGCTCTCAAGCAAGGGTCATCGTCTGTCAGTGAATACCGGGACAGATTTCTGCAGTTGTCTCGCTATGCTCCTGAAGATGTTAACACCGACGCCAAGCGATAGTACCGTTTCCTGAGAGGCTTGGTTGACCCTCTGCAGTACCAACTGATGAATCACACCTTTCCGACATTCCAGCACCTGATTGACAGAGCAATCATGACAGAGAGGAAGCGTAAGGAGATGGAGGATCGTAAGCGCAAGATCAGTGAACCCCAGCCTGGAAGCAGCAACTGTCCTTGTTTCTCAGGCAATCAACCTCAGCAGTTCAGGCAGAACCAGCGTCCACCTCAGCAGCATCAGCAGTTCCAAAGGCAGTATCCTCAGCATCAGTACCAGAACCGTCAGAGCAATCAGTCAGGAGGTCAGTTTCAAAGGCAGAATCAGCAAGCACCTCGTCTTCCTGCCCCAGCAAACCAGCAGAACAGTCAGGCAGCACCAGCTCAGGTTGGAAACAGGGCATGTTTCCACTGTGGAGAGCAAGGCCACTGGGTGATGCAATGTCCGAAGAAGGCAGCCCAGCAGCAGTCAGGCCCCAATGCCCCAGCGAAGCAGAATGTGCCTCAGCCTGGAGCAGGCAATCGCCCCCAGCCGCGCTATAATCATGGAAGGCTGAACCACTTGGAGGCGGAAGTAGTTCAGGAGACCCCCAGCATGATAGTAGGTATGTTCCTAGTCGACTCCCATATTGCAGAAGTGTTATTTGATACCGGAGCAACGCATTCTTTCATTACTGCGTCATGGGTAGAAGCACATAATCTTCCAATTACTACCATGTCAACCCCCATTCAAATTGACTCAGCCGGTGGTAGAATTCGAGCCGATAGCATTTGTTTGAATATAAGTGTGGAAATAAGGGGGATAGCGTTTCCCGCCAACCTTATAGTAATGGGTACTCAGGGAATAGATGTCATCCTAGGGATGAATTGGCTAGATAAGTATCAGGCAGTTATCAGCTGTGATAAAAGGACAATCAAGTTGGTGTCTCCACTAGGAGAGGAAGTGGTGACCGAGTTAGTCCCGCCTGAGCCAAAGAAAGGAAGTTGTTATCAGATGGCCGTTGATAGCAGTGAAGCAGACCCAATTGAGAGTATCAAGGTTGTGTCTGAGTTCCCAGATGTGTTTCCAAAGGACTTACCGGGTATGCCACCAGGGCGGAAAGTTGAGTTTGCCATAGAGCTTCTTCCTGGAACCGCCCCTATCTCTAAGAGAGCTTACAGAATATCTGGACCAGAGTTGGTTGAACTTAAGAAGCAAATTGATGAGCTGTCAGAGAAAGGTTACATTCGGCCAAGCACCTCGCCTTGGGCCGCTCCTGTCTTGTTCGTAGAAAAGAAAGATGGCACCAAAAGGATGTGTATCGATTACCGAGCTTTGAATGAAGTCACGATCAAGAACAAGTATCCCTTGCCCAGAATAGAAGATCTGTTCGACCAGTTGAGAGGAGCCAGTGTGTTCTCCAAGATTGATCTGAGGTCAGGTTATCATCAGCTCAGGATCCAACCTTCGGACATTCCGAAGACGACATTTATTACTAAGTATGGTTTGTATGAGTTCACAGTGATGTCTTTTGGTTTGACCAATGCGCCAGCGTTCTTTATGAACTTGATGAACAGTGTATTCATGGATTACCTTGATAAGTTTGTGGTGGTATTCATTGATGACATTCTGGTTTATTCTCAAAGCGAAGAAGAGCACGTAGAACATTTGAGGATGGTATTGCAGAGATTGCGAGAGCACCAGTTGTATGCAAAGTTGAGCAAGTGTGAGTTCTGGATCAGTGAAGTCCTGTTCTTGGGTCACATAATCAACAAAGAAGGATTGGCTGTTGATCCGAAGAAAGTGGCAGACATTTTGAACTGGAAAGCGCCAACAGATGCTAGAGGAATCAAGAGCTTCATTGGAATGGCCGGATATTATCGGCGATTCATTGAAGGGTTTTCGAAGATTGCAAAACCGATGACAGCGTTGCTAGGCAACAAAGTTGAGTTCAAGTGGACCCAGAAATGTCAAGAGGCCTTTGAAGCGCTGAAAGAGAAGTTGACTACAGCGCCTGTCCTAGTCTTGCCTGATGTGCACAAGCCCTTCTCGGTGTATTGTGATGCTTGCTACACAGGTTTGGGATGTGTGTTGATGCAAGAGGGAAGAGTTGTGGCTTACTCGTCCCGGCAGCTGAAGGTTCATGAAAAGAATTACCCAATCCATGATCTAGAGTTGGCAGCAGTGGTTCACGCACTGAAGACATGGAGGCACTATCTGTATGGACAGAAATGCGATGTTTACACAGACCATAAGAGTCTGAAGTACATATTCACTCAGTCAGAGTTGAACATGAGGCAACGAAGATGGTTAGAGTTGATCAAAGACTATGAGTTGGAGATTCATTACCATCCAGGCAAAGCAAACGTAGTGGCAGATGCTTTGAGCAGAAAGAGTCAAGTCAATCTGATGGTCGCTCGTCCGATGCCTTATGAGTTGGCCAAGGAGTTCGACAGGTTGAGTCTCGGATTTCTGAACAATTCGCGAGGAGTCACAGTTGAGTTGGAACCTACCTTGGAGCGCGAAATCAAAGAAGCGCAGAAGAATGATGAAAAGACTAGTGAGATTCGACGACTGATTCTAGATGGCAGAAGCAAAGATTTTCGAGAAGATGCAGAAGGCGTGATATGGTTCAAAGACCGCTTGTGTGTTCCCAATGTCCAGTCCATTCGGGAGTTGATTCTTAAGGAAGCTCATGAGACAGCTTATTCGATTCACCCTGGCAGTGAGAAGATGTATCAGGATCTGAAGAAGAAATTCTGGTGGTACGGAATGAAGAGAGAAATTGCAGAGCATGTGGCTATGTGTGATAGTTGTCTAAGAATTAAGGCAGAGCACCAGAGACCTGCTGGATTGTTGCAACCGTTGCAGATCCCTCAGTGGAAATGGGACGAAATCGGTATGGATTTCATAGTCGGATTGCCTCGCACTCGAGCCGGCTACGATTCCATTTGGGTAGTAGTGGACCGTTTGACCAAGTCAGCCCACTTCATACCTGTCAAGACCAATTACAGCAGTGCAGTATTGGCAGAGTTGTATATGTCTCGGATCGTTTGTCTTCATGGTGTGCCAAAGAAGATAGTATCAGACAGAGGAACGCAGTTCACCTCTCATTTCTGGCAGCAGTTGCATGAAGCCTTGGGTACACATCTGAATTTCAGTTTAGCTTATCATCCGCAGACAGATGGTCAGACCGAAAGGACCAATCAAATCCTTGAAGACATGTTGAGAGCCTGTGCGTTGCAAGATCAGTCCGGATGGGACAAGAGATTGCCTTATGCAGAATTTTCCTATAACAACAGTTACCAGGCCAGTTTGAAGATGTCACCATTTCAGGCGCTCTATGGAAGGAGTTGCAGAACTCCGTTGCAATGGGATCAACCTGGAGAGAAGCAAGTGTTTGGGCCAGACATTTTACTTGAAGCCGAAGAGAACATCAAGATGGTCCGAGAGAATCTGAAGATAGCGCAATCGAGACAGCGAAGCTATGCAGACACAAGAAGAAGAGAGCTGAGTTTTGAAGCCGGAGACTTTGTCTATCTGAAAGTGTCACCGATCAGAGGAGTCAGAAGGTTCGGAGTCAAAGGCAAGCTAGCACCCCGCTACATTGGTCCGTATCAGATTCTTGCAAGATGTGGAGAAGTGGCCTATCAGCTCAGTTTGCCAGAGAATTTGTCTGCTGTGCATAATGTCTTTCATGTGTCTCAGTTGAAAAAGTGCTTGCGTGTGCCAGAAGAGCAGTTGCCAGTGGAAGGTCTTGAAGTCCAGGAGGACTTGACCTACGTTGAGAAGCCAGTGCAAGTCCTTGAGGTTGCAGACCGAGTCACCCGAAGGAAGACCATCAGAATGTGCAAAGTCAGATGGAATCACCACTCTGAGGAAGAAGCAACCTGGGAGCGTGAAGATGATCTGATGGCTAAGTACCCAGAGCTCTTTGCTAGCCAGCCCTGAATCTCGAGGGCGAGATTCTTTTAAGGGGGATAGGTTTGTAACGCCCTGAATTTGGGGGTAGAATTTTTTCTTCTTTTCTTTCACCAAATTCAGGCGTTACCCTTTTCTTTTTCTCATTCCCTCGCTAAACCTTGATCTTTTCCAAAGTTATAACGGAGTTCGGCTTGGAATTCCCGTGTAAAGAAAAACCCTAAAATTACTTTATGTTGTTTGATGCATCATGCCGAACTTTGCATTCTTTGATTGCTTAGAAATGTAAGTGCATTCATTTAGGAAGATCGGATTTCGAAAAGGAGAAGAAAACCTTTTTCTTTCTTTTTCTTTTTCTTTCTCTCTCTCCTCCTCTTTCTCTCTCCCGCGCCGTGGGCCGCCCCGGCCGGCCCAGCCGCCCCCGCGCGCCCCTTTGGGCCCAGTTGGCCCATGCCGCCCCCCCTCCCTTTATTTTTTTCCCAAAACCCCTCTCCCTCTCCCTCCCTTCTCTCATTTTCTCCCTAGCCGCCGCCCCCTGCCCTAGCCGCCGCCCCTCGCCGGTTCGGCCGCCCCTGCAGCTCGGCCGCCCCGTCCCCGTCTCCGGTGAGCCCTCCCCTCTCCTCCCTTCCCTCTCCCCTCCTCTCCCCCTCCCCGGCCCAACCGCCGCCCGCTCGGCCGCCCCCTGCAGCGCCGCCGCCCCTCGGCCGGCTCGGCCGCCCCCTGCCCCGCGCCCCCGCCGGCTCGGCCGCCCCCTGCCCCGCCCCGCCGGTTCGGCCGCCCCCCTGCCCCGCGCCCCCGCCGGTTCGGCCGCCGCCTTGGCCGGCCCAGCCCCCTGCGGTTCGGCCGCCCCTGCGCGCCCCAGCTCAGCCGCCCCTGCGCGCCCCGGCTCGGCCGCCCCGCGCCCGCGCCCTGCCCCGCCGCCCCTGCCCCAGGCCGGTTCAACCGCCCCCTGGCCGGTTCAACCGCCCCCCCTTTTTTTATTTTTTTTATTTTATTTTATTTTCTTTCATTACTGTTATATGTTTTATTTTAGGCAAGTTAATCATTGTTCATGATATTGAAATAGGAAATTTAATTTAGAAATTCCGTTTCGCTATTGGTTCATATAATTAATTGTTTATCCAGTTCAATGTTGATCAACTAAAAACGACTAGGTTCCCATTAGTGCATATAACTAAATTCTTTTGTTAGAACCAATTGTAACTAATCATTAGTGCATAAGCTTTAACCCCTGCGAGACCTTTTCCCGTTTCTTTCTAACCATAATGAATGCGATATCGAATGTCATACTTGATGCATATTCACTTTATCTGTTCCCTTGTATGATGTACTGTTTGTTTCCCAATTTGAATGGATGAATGTATGTATGCTTGCAATCGCATAGAGAACGATCCGGTCGAAGAGCCCGAGGAGCTCGCAGGAGAAGCCCCTGAGCAGCAGTCGTTTGGTGGAGGCAAGTGTCCTTTGACCTATCTCTGTCCTATTCATTCTTTAATTCACCCCCCGCATTACACCTTTATACCTAAGGATTGACTAGCTTTTGTTATCCATGTCCTTGTTTACCTATTTGGGTTGGATTATTATTGTTTAGCTTTATGCTATTGCTCAACTCTAATCAATGAACATGATGAGATTATCTATGATACGCTGTTTTCCCTTCTCTTATTATAATGTTATGCTTGTGGTCTTCAAGGGGGCTCGAGCGGTTTCTCGAGTGCCTCTCCGTAAGGACCTGTTCTATGGATGACCGCCCGGGAAAACAGTGCAACCATGAGGGTGGAATGGGGTGCCCTTAGCTGAATAATTAGAGGATCCGGGGTGTAGTTCGCTTCGCCGTCGTGCCGTCAATGGGGCTCGGTGTATGCGGCTCGCTCTGCCAAGGTTGATTTGTCCCTTGGGGAGGAGTGCGGTACATTTAGGAAACCTAACGGGCGGCTACAGCCCCGGGGAATCTTTGTAAAGGCTACGTAGTGAAACCCTGCCTATTCACCTTGGTAGTGTTTAAGGGTTTGATCGGCCCGAGGCAAGAGGGAATCACGGCTTGTGGGTAAAGTGCACAACCTCTGCAGAGTGTTTGAAAACTGATATATCAGCCGTGCTCGCGGTTATGAGCGGCCAAGGGAGCTCCAGTGATTAGTGGTACTTGATCAGAGACATTGTGGTACAGGTGGTTATGAGATCGATGGTTCTGGTTATGACTATGGTGCTGGTAAGTGGTATTCTTTCCGTTTGGAAAGAGTACATCGGGTTAATAACTTGGGTAATGCTAAAACTTGGCTTTCTACTAGTAAGTAATAATCTGACCAACTAAAAGCAACTGCTTGACTTATCCCCACATAAAGCTAGTCCACTACAGCCAAACAGGATACTTGCTGAGTATGTTGATGTGTACTCACCCTTGCTCTACACACCAAACCCCCCCCCCCCATCCCCAGGTTGTCAGCATTGCAACCACTGCTCAGGCGAAGATGAAGCTGTGGAAGGAGACTTCCAGGAGTTCCAAGACTACGACGAGTTCTAGGAGTGAGTTAGCGGCAACCCCCAGTCGGCTGCCTGTGAAGGCCGCGTTTATCTACGTTTCTTTTCCGCACTTTGATTTATTGTAAGAACTATATGGACGTCTCAGACGTATGATGTAATCAACTATTGTTCCCTTTTAATACTATTTTGAGCACTGTGTGATGATGTCCATGTTATGTAACTGCTGTGTACGTGAATAACTGATCCTGGCACGTACATGGTTCGCATTCGGTTTGCCTTCTAAAACCGGGTGTGACAGCAAGTATCTCCACCAACTCAAAATGAGGATGAGGCTCAAGTTGATGAAGGACAAGATCAAGAATATGAGCCACCTCAAGATGACGGCAATGATCAAGGGGGAGATACAAATGATCAAGGTAAGGAGGATGAGGAACCAAGGCCGCCACACCCAAGAGTCCACCAAGCAATCCAACGAGATCACCCCGTCGACACCATCCTCGGGGACATTCATAAGGGGGTAACCACTAGATCTCGTGTTGCACATTTCTGTGAGCATTACTCTTTTGTTTCCTCTATTGAGCCACACAGGGTAGAGGAAGCACTTCAAGATTCGGATTGGGTGGTGGCGATGCAAGAGGAGCTCAACAACTTCACTAGGAATGAGGTATGGCATTTAGTTCCACGTCCTAATCAAAATGTTGTAGGAACCAAATGGGTTTTCCGCAACAAGCAAGATGAGCATGGTGTGGTGACAAGGAACAAAGCACGACTTGTGGCCAAAGGATACTCCCAAGTCGAAGGTTTGGATTTCGGTGAAACCTATGCGCCCGTAGCTAGGCTTGAGTCAATTCGTATATTATTGGCCTATGCTACTTATCATGGCTTCAAGCTCTATCAAATGGACGTGAAAAGCGCCTTCCTCAATGGACCAATCAAGGAAGAGGTCTATGTTGAGCAACCTCCCGGCTTTGAAGATAGTGAGTATCCTAACCATGTCTATAAACTCTCTAAGGCGCTTTATGGGCTCAAGCAAGCCCCAAGAGCATGGTATGAATGCCTTAGAGATTTCCTTATCACTAATGGATTCAAAGTCGGAAAGGTCGATCCTACGCTCTTTACCAAAACACTTGAAAATGACTTGTTTGTATGCCAAATTTATGTTGATGATATTATATTTGGGTCTACTAATGAGTCTACATGTGAAGAATTTAGTAGGATCATGACACAAAAATTCGAGATGTCTATGATGGGGGAGTTGAAGTATTTATTAGGATTTCAAGTGAAGCAACTCCAAGAGGGCACCTTCCTAAGCCAAACGAAGTATACTCAAGATATTCTAAGCAAGTTTGGGATGAAGGATGCCAAACCCATCAAGACACCCATGGGAACCAATGGGCATCTCGACCTCGACGAAGGAGGTAAATCCGTCGATCAAAAGGTATACCGGTCGATGATTGGATCTTTACTCTATTTATGTGCATCTCGACCGGATATAATGCTTTCCGTATGCATGTGTGCAAGATTCCAAGCCGACCCTAAGGAAGCTCACCTTACGGCCGTAAAACGAATCTTGAGATATTTAGTTCATACTCCTAAGTTTGGGCTTTGGTATCCTAGGGGATCCACTTTTGATTTAATTGGCTATTCCGATGCCGATTGGGCAGGGTGTAAAATTAATAGAAAGAGCACATCGGGGACTTGCCAGTTCTTGGGAAGATCTTTGGTGTCTTGGGCTTCAAAGAAGCAAAATTCCGTAGTTCTTTCTACCGCCGAAGCCGAGTATATTGCCGCAGGCCATTGTTGCGCGCAACTACTTTGGATGAGGCAAACCCTTAGGGACTATGGTTACAAACTAACCAAAGTCCCTCTTCTATGTGATAATGAGAGTGCAATCCGCATGGCGGATAATCCCGTTGAGCATAGCCGCACTAAACACATAGCCATTCAGAATCACTTTTTAAGAGATCACCAACAAAAGGGAGATATCGAGATTTCATATATTAACACTAAAGATCAATTAGCCGATATCTTTACCAAGCCTCTTGATGAACAAACCTTTAACAAACTTAGGCATGAGCTAAATATTCTTGATTCTAGGAACTTCTTTTGTTAATTTGCACACATAGCTCATAAGTATACCTTTGATCATATCTCTTTTATATGCTATGACTAATGTGTTTTCAAGTCTATTTCAAACCAAGTCATAGGTGTATTGAAAGGGAAATTGGAGTCTTCGGCGAAGACAAAGGCTTCCACTCCGTAACTCATCCTTCGTCGTCGCTCCGAGCAACTCTCCATCCTTGGGAGAGGAAAGCACTCCGTCTTTGGTATAATCTTCACTCATTTATTTATGACCAAAGGGGGAGAGAGTAATTCTAAGGGCTCTAATTATTCCGTTTTTGGCGATTCATGCCAAAGGGGGAGAGAGTATGAGCCCAAAGCAAAAGGACCGCACCACCACCTAATTTTAAAAAGAGTTTTTCAATTGATATGATTCTCAATTGATAAATTTAACATTGGTATATTATTGTGTTCAAAAGGGGGAGAAAGCAGCATTTCAAAATTGATATATCAAAACCCTCTTGAACACTAAGAAGATAATTTTTATTTAGGGGGAGTTTTGTTTTAGTCAAAGGAAAAGCATTTGAAACAGGGGGAGAAAAATTCAAATCTTGAAAAAGCTTTGCAAAATCTTATTCATTTACCTTTGACTATTTGCAAAAGGACTTTGAAAAATATTTACAAAAGTATTTGCAAAAACAAAACATGTGGTGCAAGAGTGGTCCATAATATTAAGAATGAAAGAAACAATCCATGCATATCTTATAAGTATTTATATTGGCTCAATTCCAAGCAACCTTTGCACCTACATTATGCAAACTAGTTCAATTATGCACTTCTATACTTGCTTTGGTTTGTGTTGGCATCAATCACCAAAAAGGGGGAGATTGAAAGGGAATTAGGCTTACACCTAGTTCCTAATTATTTTGGTGGTTGAATTGCCCAACACAAATAATTGGACTAACTAGTTTTGCTCTAGTATACAAGTTATACAGGTGCCAAAGGTTCACACTTAGCCAATAAAAAGACCAAGTGTGGGGTTCAACAAAGAGAGCAAGGGATAACCGAAGGCACCTCTGGTCTGGCGCATCGGACTGTCCGGTGTGCCACCGGACAGTGTCCGATGCACCACCGGACAGTGTCCGGTGCACCTGGGGACTTCACGCTGAACTCTTCACCTTCGGGAAAATCCAGAGGCGCTCCGCTATAATTCACCGGACTGTCCGGTCTACACCGGACAGTGTCCGGTGCCCCAGGGAAGAGCGGCTCTGGAACTCGCCAGCTTCTGGAATTTGCTCCGCTATAATTCACCGGACATGTCCGGTGTACACCGGATTGTCCGGTGAGGCAGCGGAGCAACGGCTACTTCGCGCCAACGGTCACCTGCAGGCGCATTTAATGCGCGCTAGAAGCGCGCAGAAGTCAGGCACGCGCGCGCTGGCACACCGGACACTCTACAGTACATGTCCGGTGTGCCACCGGACAGCCAGGCGGGCCCAGAAGTCAGAAGCTCCAACAGTCGAATCCCAACGGACTGGTGACGTGGCTGGCGCACCGGACATGTCCGGTGTGCACCGGACTGTCCGGTGCACCATACGACAGTCAGCCTCCACCAAACGGCTAGTTTGGTGGTTGAGGCTATAAATACCCCCAGTCACCTCACATTCAAGTCATCCAAGTTTTCCCACTTCAACTACTTACAAGAGCTCTAGCATTCAATTCTAGACACACGCAAGTGATCAAATCCTCTCCAAACTCCACACAACGCTCTAGTGATTAGTGAGAGAAATTTGCTTGTGTTCTTTCGAGCTCTTGCACTTGGATTGCTTTCTTCTTCCTTTGATTCTTCATTGCGATCAAACTCACTTGTAATTGAGGCAAGAGACACCAATCTTGTGGTGGTCCTTGTGGGAACTTTGTGTTCCAAGTGATTGAGAAGAAAAGCTCACTCGGTCCGAGGGACCGTTTGAGAGAGGGAAAGGGTTGAAAGAGACCCGGTCTTTGTGACCACCTCAACGGGGAGTAGGTTTGCCAAAACCGAACCTCGGTAAAACAAATCCACGTGCCTCACTCCTTATTCGCTTGCGACTTGTTTTGCACCCTCTCTCTCGCGGACTTGATTATATTTCTAACGCTAACCCGGCTTGTAGTTGTGATTATTTTTGAGAATTTCAGTTTCGCCCTATTCACCCCCCCTCTAGGCGACTATCACCTTCGCTGTCGTTGCTGCTCTACATCGCCGCCTCGCCATATGCAGTCAGCGCAACCCTAGTCCAAGAGCTAAACAGGGAGGGCACGACCCGGCAGTGCCCAGTCTACTACGTCTCCGAGGTCCTCACAGCCTCCAAGTGCAACATGACCGAGTTGAAGAAAATCTCCTACGCAGTCGTCATGGCATCACGCAAGCTGCGCCATTACTTTGAAGCATTCAAGGTGCGGGTAACCTTGGATAGGGGACTGAGAGAGCTGTTCCGCAACCCGGAGGCATCTGTCCGGATCGCCAAATGGGCAGTCGAGCTCTCCGGCTACCATATCACCTTCGAACCTAGGACAACAATCAAGTCGCAGGTCCTGGCAGACTTCATCGTTGACTGGACAGGGCCAATAACGCAGCAGGACAAGCCTGTAGAGAAAGTGTGGACCATCCACTGCGACGGTGCATGGTGCTATGCGGGGGCAGGCGCAGCTGCAGTCATCACGTCACCCACAGGGGTCAAACACAGATATGCAGCACGCTTTAGCTTTGCTTTGGAGTCCGACAGATGCACCAACAACGTAGCAGAGTACGAAGCTGTCATCCTGAGTCTTCGCAAGCTACGAGCGCTTGGTATCACTACCTGCATAATCAAAACAGATTTCAAAGTGGTTGCCGGCCAGGTCGAAAAAGAATATTCAGCAAAAGACCCCACACTCATGCAGTATCTCACGGCTGTTTGCAGTCTTGAGAGAAAATTTAAGGGCTTTACCTTGCAGCATGTGGACCGAGCCAGGAACGAGGAGGCCGACGCATTGGCCAAAGCAGCCGCCAGAAGCGAAGCCTTGCCCTCCGACGTGTTCTACCACGTCATTGGCACACCAGCCGTCCGTAGTTCAGAGGGTCTACAAATAACCAACGACACCGAGGGCCATCGCATAGTCAACCTCATCATGACCGAAGATTGGCGGGCCCCAATAACCCTGTGCCTGCAAGGATATTACCATCCAAGCGACGTCAACGAGGCCAAGCGCCTCAAGCACCGAAGCCGGGACTTCGCAATCATTGAGGGCCAGCTATACAAGAAGGGAGTCAGTCAACCCATGCTTAAATGCATCACCGAAACCGAAGGCATCCAGATCCTGCGTGAAGTCCACAATGGAACTTGTGGCTCTCACTCGGGGCTTAGGGCCCTCGCTGCCAAGGTGATCCGTCAAGGGTTCTACTGGCCCGCTATAATTTGCGCCGCCAATCGAGTCACGAGGTCATGCGAAGCCTGCCAGAAGTTTTCTCCCCGTTCGGGCAACCCTTCGCAATACACAAAGCTGATTGCCCACACATGGCCACTTCAACGCTGGGGGCTCGATATTGTCGGGCCACTACCCACGACCTAAGGGAACCTCAAGTTCACCTTCGTCGCCGTCGAGTATTTTACCAAGTGGATCGAGGCAAGGGTAGTCTCCACAATAACGTCGAAGACTGCCCAGAAATTCTTCTGGCAAAACATTGTTTGCCGATTCGGTGTCCCGTCCGAGCTCACAGTCGACAATGGCAAACAGTTTGACAGCCAGGACTTCAGGGACTTCTGCTTCTCCATCGGCACCAAGCTTGCCTTCGCCTCAGTATATCACCCGCAATCTAACGGCGTCGTCGAGCGCGCCAATGGCAATATTTTCACTGCCATCAAGAAAAGGCTTCTCGACGACAGGAAGGGTAAATGGGCCGACCAGCTACCTGAAGTAGTCTGGGCACTAAACACGACCGAATGCCGAGCAACTGGATTTACTCCTTTTCGTCTACTATATGGATTGGAGGCCATGACCCCGAAGGAAATTAAGCATGGGTCACCTCGGACAAGTGCATCAGTCGTCCCCGACGTGGACAAACCAACTTCCAAAGACCTCATCGATGGAGACTGCGTCTTTGCCCTGCAGGCCCTCAACAAATACCAAGCCCAAACGAAGGTCTGGCGCGACCACTTAGTTGTCCCAAGAGAATTCAACGAAGGAGACCTCGTACTCGTCCGAACCACCCGGACAGAGTCACGGGGGAAGCTGGAGCCAAAGTGGGAGGGTCCATTCATCGTCAAGTCGAAGGCGTCCCCCAGCACATATAGGTTAACAACACCATCCGACGAAGACCTAGACCATTCCTGGAATATTGACAATCTCCGCAAATTTTTTGTTTAAATCCTCAGGGCCTACGCGCCCTTGTAATTCACCAAACAGTATCATTCAGGCCCGCACTCTTTTCCTCCCAGGGGGTGAGGTTTTTAACGAGGCGGAGCCATGTAATATATCCGCAAAAATCCCCCACAAAAACTAAGATACAACATGTCGAAAAAGACCGCATCGACGGTCTTCGGCATTCGACCACTATGAAGTCACCGCGAGAGGCAGCGCAGACTACCCTCGCGTGCGACACTCCGCGCAAAAGTCGCCTAAGGGTGCAGCCGGAATAGCACAACAAGTGTGTTAATCAGTCTTTTATTCAAAAGACACTCCGCACAAAAAGTCGCCTAAGGGTGCAGCCGGAATAGCACAACAAGTGCGTTAATCAGTCTTTTATTCAAAAGACACTCTGCGCAAAAGTCGCCTAAGGGTGTAGCCGGAATAGCACAACAAGTGCGTTAATCAGTCTTTTATTCAAAAGACACTCCACGCAAAAGTCGCCTAAGTGTGCAGCCGGAGTAGCTCAACATGAGTGTTAATCGAAGTCTTTTCTTTACAAGACACTCCGCGCAAAAGTGGCCTAAGGGTGCAGCCGGAACAGCACAACAAAAGCATTTATTGAAGTCTTTTATTCAAAAGACACAACGCAGCCGGAACAACGATAATCGAAGTCTATCATTACAAGGACACTCCACACAGCCTCCCACGTACGCGGCCGGACCAATACACGCGTACGAATACGGCCAACAGGCCACGTCACCATACAAATTACAATTACATACACACGGCGAGGGCATCGCCTATTACGTACACACGGCAAGGGCATCGCCTATTACATCGGCTCAACCTTCGGAATGATACCCATGTCCCTGTAATTAAACAACATTATCCTCAATTCCTCACCCTCAAAAAGCTCCTGAAGATCCCCCTCGCCTATGCCCGCCCCAGTCGGCGATGACAACAATTCTCGTTTACCAACCCCGTCTACTCGAAGTCGGCCACGCTCTATCCCCATGCGACGGCGCCTGCAGCTCCGCGAAAATTCACCCAGTACAGTACTCGCACCAAGAAGACCCTCAGCACCCTCCACACGCGGCGAAGTCTCTGCCGCAGCCACATCCAACGCAACAAAATAATCCAAGCCTTCATCCGAGGACTCCTCCGTCCAAGGAAACGAACTCCCAGACTCACCGTCAGACTCAAAACATTCAGACATAGAACTAGGCACACTATCATCAGCAGGCACTACAATTGAAGTCTCCACCGCAAAATCAGTATTGCCAGTAGTGGTTGCTTGTGCAGGCCCAAACGTCGGAACATGCGCAGCAACCGAGGTTCAGTATCACACAGACAAAAGTTTACACATACAATCCCTAACCCCTATTTCGCCACCTGCGAAGGCTCGGCCGCCGCCGCGACGTCTTCGACAGCTGTTTCAACCACCGCCTTCGAGGCGTCCTCACACGTCGGTGCAGGGGCTGGTGCGGGGCCCTCGCCGCCTCTAGTCGGCGCGGGGGTTGACGAGGGGCCCTCGACGGCATCAGATGGCGGCGCCAGATCCACCCCTGCGGCCTCGGGCAGCGCCCCGTCTAGGTCACCAAGATCCTCGACCCCTTCGGCATGCGCCATCTACAGCAACAGCACACTCATTTAGCAAAACCACGCATATCCACACATATACCCACACAAAATAGCCTTTACCTGATCTATTGCCCGGTCTAACCGCTCCTGGACCGCATCTCGGCCGTGTGGGCCTCACATCCTGTCGAAGAGCACCCCCGCAGACTGCTTCAGCACAGGGTCCTCGACCTTGAAGATTTCGCGTTCAAAGTTCTCGTCCGATTGGTCGAAGACCTCGAAATGTCTACACCCCTCGCGGGACAAAGGATTCACGGCCCCCTCGGAGGTGATGAGGGAGGCAAAGGACATGAGGCCCGACACGATCGTTGGTAGCACCCCCAGCTCCTCCTGCATCCATTCAAGGAAGCGGAGGCCCACTTCTTGGCCGGGCGCCTTGAAGGCAGTGGTCCGCGCACCCAGCTCCCGGTACGCGTCCACGAACTGCGCATGCGTCCGCTCGACCTCCACGCGCGTCGAGGCCTCGGCTTTGTCCACGCGGTTGCGCAGGGCGTTGAGCCTCGCTTCCAGCTCCTCGGCGAGTTGGCGGGCGAGACTGCCCTCCGCGCACGCAAGCTTGGTCACGGCTTGCGCGGCCTGCGCATCAGCGATGGCCTTGTTTGCCTCCCTCCTCTCCTTCGCCAGCTAGCCCCGAAGATCTGCCTTCTCGGCCTCCATGGTGGCCACCTTCTCCGTCAGCCTGCGACTTTTGCTTTCCGCAGCCGACTTCTCCCGAACAGCATCCGCATGCTGCGCCCGGAGATGCTCGACCTTGGCAGCAAACTCCGCAGTCAAAGGACCCGACGTGACGTGGTTGGCGAAGTCAGCCGCCTGCCACATAAACCCATGAGACTCGCAACCTCATAAAAACAACGACCATCGAAGTCCAACACAACTTACATGCTTCAGCTGCTGCGCCAGCTGCTGCGACACTTGCCTCAGTTGCTGGGACACAGAGCCTGCCACGTCTTAAGCAGCGACGGCCGACAAAATCTCGCCGCTCGTGCAGAAGGTGGACCACGGGTCCCGCGTGGCACCCTTCGCCCCAACCACCGCCGTTGGTGAAGTGGCCGTCACCGGAGTCAGGACAACAGCCAGTTGCCCCACATCCGACCCTGCACCATAATAGTGGTTCAAGACCTAGTCTAAAAAAAACTTACCAACAAAATAATCCCGGACATAGATGTCCGTGTCGAAGTCAGCAACACGCGTCGCCGCCTCACCCGTACGCGCCGGCGAAGGCAGCTTTCGTCCCTTCGCGGGCCCGCCTGAGGGTGGCTTGCCTGCGCCAGAAGCAGCAGCCTTCGCACCAGCCGAAGCCTTGCTGGGCCTGGGGGCGGCCAGTTTCACAGCCGGCAATGGTTTACTACTGCCCGAGGCGGCAGACTTCGCGGCTCCCCACGCCTTCTTCGCCTCGCGGAAAGGATCCACGAGCCTAACGACCGCCCGGCGCTTCTGAGCAGCGTCTTAACGATCCTTCTCCATCACTGCCGATACAACAACAGCAATATTCCGCTCGTAAGGAAAAATCTTCAAGTCACGAATCATGCGAGACGTAAAAAAGTCTTCGCCAGCCGCGCGGGGGATCGGAACATTCTTCGGCCATCGACCCCCGGTAACCTTCAGCATTCGCGCCGAAGACTCCCGGAGCTCGGGCGAAGACATCCCTCCCCTGAGGGCTGCGCACGTCCCCATCAACTCCACAACAAAACTATCAGAGACCCCCAGTCCCCCCACTACAGTACCTATTTTTCTCTTCTTAGTGGCTGGGGCAGCCTCCTACGAAGGGCCTTCCTCAGTCACGGTCACCGGTCTCTTCCCGCGGAGGTCAACGGCCACGACAGCATCATCCCCGAGATAGCCACCGTATGGCAAGTGATTCATCTCAAAGACCCTATTTAGGCGAACGTTGGATCCACGGATATCCCAGCTCCGCAGGGCCTCCGTCTTCGGCACATAACGCCCCACAATCCGCACAGCTCCGTCTTCCACTTCACGCACGAATGCGGCTGGATCCCGGACACGCAGATCCAACGCGAAGGCCGGACTTCGCACTTCTTGATCGCCCAGGGAGGGCATCTGGCGAGGGCATACTTCGCCCAACGCCCAGCCATGCACCAAGGGCCACACTCCATATCCGATGAATTCCTCAACTAAATCGCGCCCGCTACTCATGCGGGCAGCACAACAAAGGGCCCCTTCATCACTATCACCCTCCGCCACCTCAAACGGCGGAAATGCCACATAGCAGTGGGAGCACATCACGGCCGCCGGGAGTCCTGGGAGGTCTTCGACTTCCCCTCCCGCCACATAGAACCAGTAATCATACCGGTTGCCCCACTTGTTGCGGGCGCAGGGAACCAGCTCCACAACTTCCGCCGAAGTCTTCCCAGTCCTCGGCGTAAAGGTGCATGACCCAAACTGTGCAATCTTGGTTCCAAGTTTCCTCTTCTGCCAGTGTAAACAGTAATTCTTGGTGAACACTTCTACGGAAGGCTGACCTCCATACAAAGTCACTGCCCACACATACTTCGCCAGGGCCACAACGACATTTGGTGTCAACTGATGGATCTGCACTTCATACCTCTGCAACACCTCCGCCACAAAACGATGCGCAGGTAGCCGAAGGCCGGCAGTAAAAAATGCCTCGAACACAACTATCTCACCCTCCGGCTCCAGAATCTATTCCGCCCCCGGAACTCGTCCAACTCCATTACCAAAATACCCCAGCTGCTGCATGCCTTGCACGCGAACTGAGGAGATCCTCGAAACGCCAAATTCCACTGTGTGGCCCGGGTGCAACTCAACCGCCACCAAATCACTGAAGCTATCTTCGGACGATGATTCGACTAAAGACGTACTCACAGCAGATGAAGAAGAAGACGACATGGCTACGTACCGTCGGCGGCGACGCGCGGTCTGCTTGACGCGGGCCAGAACTTCGATGAACAAGAGCAAGGAGGGCTGGCGAGCTGGTGAACGGTTTCAAAATGCTAGGGTTTTGCGACACGCAGAAAGGTAAGAAAGCCTGAGCCACGTCGCCTTCCCCCCTTTTTATACACAGGACGCGACGCTTCGGGAAGCCCACAGTCCAGCAGTACACGTCCGTCAACGGTCTCATCAAAAACCCCCGCGGAACCACTTCGAGCGAGGGCAGCGTCTCCACCATCTAGCGACGTCTTCGGCACCAGATGACTCAGTCGAACTGGTCCCTCGGAGGGCAAATGTTGGGGCGAAGGCGAAGACGCTACCCTTCCCTCGGAAGGCTGCACCAACGAAGGCAAGAAGACAGCGTGGCCCACCCTTCGTCCTCCTCGCTGCAAGACGAAGGCCTACGACGAAGGCCTACGACGAAATCTTCACATCCCATGTCCTCACCCAACCTGGAGGCCCACGTGGAATTCGGCCCATTGTAACAGGCCCCACACGGAGAAGCGTGTTACATGCCCGATTTGTAATAGCTTTTCTGTAATGACAGTCTGTAGCCCCCCTTGTGGGAATATTTTGAGGATAATCCAGGTGCCTGAGGACATAAACGTCCTTACATCGAGACGTTGGGCACTCGGGCACCTATAAATACCCCCGTATAGTGCCCTTGAGAGGCTGAATTAACAGAGCAATTGCCATCTCGAGTTAAACCTTGTTTGCATTCTCCACATTCCCCCGTTGGATCATCTTGCCTAGGAGATCAAGTTCCAACAATGCTCATACTAAATAAACTTTTTGGCTTTACCATGGAGCCTTGGCGTCATCGAACAAAGAAGTGGCTGCACTTATGTGTTGCAAAAGGTGCTTAGGGAGTACTTTTATAGCCCCAAATGAGCCCCTAGTAGTTGCCTCTTTCCTTGCAAAGAAGATCTCAATCCTGGGAAAAACTACCACTTCTATGGGGGCACTGCGCCTCCGCCCAACGGTCGTTGTAACCTTCCACTTCTGTGGGGCACCAGACTATCCGGTGTTCCAGTTTTCCCGTTGGCACTGCTGACATGTCGAACTAGTCGTTGCCTCCGAGAACCACCAGACTGTCCAGTGACCAGGTCTGGACTGTCCAGTGCAAGGGCCTGACAGTCCAGCATTTTTAGCCGACACACTCGAGGCTGACCAGTTCGCCGCCCAGGGGACTATACTGTCCGATGAGGTGCACGGGATTGTCCGATGCTAGCTAGACAACAACCCAAACTTGCTTTTTACTCCTTTTCTTCTCCACTTGACTTCAACTCTTAGGAGGATCTTCCTGTGACTCTGACAAACACATTTAGAGTATAATCAATTGACTAAGTCCCAAAAGATTACCTCTTTTCATATCTTCTCCTGATTTTTCTGTTTCACCTTAAACAGAGCTCCAAATGACACTTTCTCTACTAACATGGTTAGAGAGAAAAACCAAAGTGCCATATGTATAGTAGAAGGTGTATGCAACATATTTGAGCATTTAAACTTGCATAGTTAACCTTCATCGTTGTTTTGCTCCTTTTGGCCTGTTTGAGGTCGATGTTGGACTCCAAAACTCCAAGTCTCCAAGACTTGAACCAGATTGCTATCTATGAGCTCCAACACCCTGTGTAGATCACACAGAACATATCCAAACACAGGAACAACCCAAACTCAGGGTCAAAGTAAACTTAGCTCTTTTGGGTTGCTTCTAGGTTCTGGATTTGACACTACTCCACCTTTTAGTAACATTGCTCTATGTCTTGACCTTGAACTTGAGCCTTATGACTCACACCACTTAACCATAGATGTTACCACATTGGTTGTAAGTCATGTACTTAGATAGCAATTCTCGATGCACCATATCTTTTCTCAACTCGATCAATCCTTGAGTTTGCAAGTCTTCTTCTTCACCCCTGGCTTTGGGTTCTTCAACCTCATTGACCTTCTCTTGTGCACTCGGTACCTCAAAGCTCTTTTTGCCTCCATTCTTGGCTTGACCAGTTATCTCCAAGATATGCACACCATGTCTCACATAAGCAATGTTCTCCTTCACTTGTGATGTCCACAACCATAATCAACTCAACCTTTGGACCATCACTCTTGAACACTTGTGTTGAACTTTACAAGCTTTCACTAAGTACGTGTCCAACGCTTAACACATCTATCGGTCCTTTAATTGGGTTGTCACCCAAACCACCAAAACCCACAAGAGAGCTTTCAATGAGAAGTTCCTGCACTTGGTGACCAACTTGATTGTAGAATTAGTTCAAGGCCAATCACAAGTGATGATCAAGAACTTAGAGAATGGGAGAATAAATCACAAAAACAGTAGAGCACACAAGACACAATGATTTTTTATCGAGGTTTAATTTTGAAGAGCCTACGCCCCCATTGTGGTGTCCCAAAGGATTAGCGTTGCACTCAACCCTTCTCTAGTGATCCAATGATCAACTTGAGGCCACATATCTTCCTTATAATATCTCCTCATAAGGATCTCCACGGATTGGAGTCTCTTCAGCCATACACAAGTTTATGGGAGCAACAATCTTCAAGAAACACAAGGGTGAGAGAGAGAACACACACAAGAGCACAAGAACAACACAAAAAACAAGAACACAAAGAATAAGAACACAAGCGCACGTCAACAACACAACTCTATCTCACGAGAATGGGTGTTTGGATCACTTCGGTATGTTCCTCTAATGCGTAGAAATGATGTACTAGCTCTTGAGTGACTTGGTGTTTCTATTAGGCTAACACATGGGTATTTATAGCCCCAAGTAGCTCAAATAGCCATTGGCAGACTTGATGAAATTTTGCTCTACGAAGGGGCACCAGACTGGTCCGGTGGACCACTAGACCCCCAACAATACCATCGCCTCCGGGATCGTGACTAGGACCTTCCAACTAAAGCGGCACCAGTCTTGTTTGGTCTGCCACTAGACCATCTGCTACGTCAGCTAGTCGTTGCGCTTATTTTTCGAGTCGGAAGGAGCCATTGGACTAAGGCCTAGTGCACCACTGAACTGATCGGTGTGCTGGAGTCTTCTTTCGTCTTCTTCGGCCCTCTCTATTGAAGTGGTCTAGCACACCACTGGACTGGTCTAGTGTGTCAATCCACCAAAGCTCTTATACATGGCTCTCTAGCCAACCGGCCTGGTGCACCACCGGATCGGTCCAGTGAGCCTCAAAACAACACATTTTGCTTTTGAGCAAATCTTCTCCAATTCGAATTTGCTATCCTTAAGAGCTTTTCTATGACTTACAAACATATTTAGAGTCTGTTTGACTTGTCTAAGTCATAGATTCATACCTGAAGCTCTTTTCATATCAAAGTTCCTATTTCAACTCAATATGAGCACCAAAATGCATTTTTGTGATATATAATGTTTCTAGTCTATCCAAAGTGCTCAAGAATGTTTCTAAGGAGAATTAGAACTTATTCGTACCTGTGGACCGGTCATAGCTCACATTTTCATGTTTTGCTCTTTTCTAGCCTTGTTTGAGTTGAGCATTAGATTCCAAACCTCAATTTGACTTTAATGAACCTGCAAGTGTGCACTTAGAAAAATAGTTAGCTCTCGAGGTTGTGTTGGACATTAATCACCAAAACCAAGTTAGAAATGACATCTAACACATTTCCCTTTCAAAGCTGTTTTTGATCTCTACTCCTATAAAACACCAATTTTGATAGTCGTCATGTGTCAACATTTATAAAAAAAACCCTTGCATTTCATGAGAATAAACTGCAATAGACGACCACACGTCTCGTCTAACAACCGGATCGATAAGTCTTATCTCTTGCATGTGCAACGAACCATGCAACCACGACGAGTGTTTCCTCTTTCTCATTGTTGGCGTCATATATTAACCTCAACTTTCATCTCTTTCCTCGTCTCTGCCTTCCTCATCCAGATTCTTCCGTACCGCGTCATGCTTCACGCACGAAGCGCGCAGATATGTTTTTCTCCCTGCACGTATCACCTAACAACCAGATAAAATAAGTATTAGCTCTTGCATGTGCAACCAACCATACAACCACCACAGCGTTTGCTCGTTGTTTGCATCGTATATTAACCCCAACTTCCCATCTTTTGCCCCGTCTCCGCCTCCCTCATCCAAATTCTTCCACACCGCCATATAGTACATCGAGTAGGACATCCTGTTGGCCTCCAACTCACCAACCGCTGCCACGCCCCACCCACAGTGCAACCATTAACTTTCTCTACAGGCAAGCACCTCAAATCACTGCCACAACTCTCTGTCGCCATGCGTCTCTACAGGTACCGGGGCAAGAACACACGTCTCGCTCTATAGGCAGCGAGGCAAGGAGATCTAATAGAGAGGAGAAGGAGGCGCCAGCGCCGGCGATGCGTGGCTCAACAGTCGACTATCCCCCGTCCCGTGCCTCTGTAGGCAGCGAGACAAGAATAGCTGAGGCCTGAGGGAGAGGAGGAGGAGGCGCTTGTAATGCGTGGCTGAATAAACGGGGGAAAGGAGGAGACGCTTCCGATCTCGAGTTTTGTTTTATACTATTTATAGATAAAAAAATTATGAGAAATTAATGTTGATGATAATATACTCACTATCATGTAATTGTTGTTAACATTTGATCGAATATCTATGTACCGTCACTGGTAAATTTAAAGCAGGTGAAGCTGTTGTAGACTGGCCTCAGCACGTGCCACGTCGTGTGCCGTTGTTTCGCGCGGGATCGCCGGCTTTTATGCTGTGCATTCGCGACTAGCGAGTAGCGAGTAGTGAGCCCCAAGGACGAACAGACCCGCTGGGACCGACCGGCCAGCAGTGCAGCGTTTGGAGGGTTCCCCTAACTACCGGCCTCCACGCCAGCGGACTGCGACCGGCCGGTCCGAATGCGTCCACCATAACAGCAGATGCATGAGATGGATGGATCTCGGATGTGCTTGATCGACGGGACGGATCAGTACTCCCTCGTCAAGTCACTAACCATGCACTCGATCGCGAAAAGTCCTCCATCGCTGGCGGCTTTACCGCATGACGCGAAGCGGCAGCTACTCCGGCCGTGAGCGAAAAGGACACCTCGCGGCCGGCGCAGCCTGGCAGCTAGCTCACCGCCGACGCGGACGCCGACGCGTTCCGCCTGCATTGGCGGCCGGTCAGAGCCGACTAGCAGGCCGGATTTATCAAATCAATCAGCGTTCTTGGCCGCTTGCTTGCTTCTGGGGTTAGCCTTGTCGCGGGGTCCCTGGCCGGGCTCGCACGACGGGGGGGCCAATGGCCTATGGGGCGCTTGACACTTGCAGCATTCACGCCCATGCCTCCCCGTCCCCAGCACTATACGTTCAATGATTTGTAGTGGTATAGACGTATAGTTTGCCGGAGGTCGACCATATGACTACGTCTACATGCACCAAACTGAGACGGCCCCGTGTTGGACTTTTTTTCTCCCCATCCCATGTGGATGTAAAGCACCTAGCTAGCAAAGAAGTGTTCTAAGAGGTCTCTAAAAGATTAAATAAAAATATATAAGAAAACAGCCTATTGACGAAGAATATATCTCTACACGGCCCTCTCTATATATTATTTATTAACTATATTTATGATGTGACTGATTTCAAATACACTTAGATACAATCGTTTAGCTATCTCTTGTAGTTAGAAAAACAATCCGGAAATTTAGGGTTAACATGCCCAAGCGTTGGATACAACACTACTGTAGGTCCACCTACGTTAACTAAGTGAGTGTTGAGCTCTAAAAAGAGCAGTGCGGACGGTCCGGCCCCGAGGCCGGACGGTCCGCGGTCCGGACTGTCCGCGGTCCGGACTGTCCGCGGCGACCTTCTTGATTCGAGCTTTGGTACTACATCGAGTTCTTTGTGGATTCATTACTCTTGGAGCTTCTAGCTCCTAGACGACTAGGTGTCTCTTGTGAGTCTCCAAATCTTGTGGAAGACCACAAGAAAGTTTGTATTACCCGCTCGTTTGAGCAAAGATTATTGTGTGGGCTTGACCTCTGTGGTCGGCAAAGGGAGGATTAGGGTTGAAAGAGACCCGGCTCTTTGTGGGCGCCTCAACGAGGAAGTAGGGCACCTTGGTGGTGTGACCGAACCTCGGGATAAATCTTGTGTCTCTTGTGTTCTTGCTCATTGTGTTTGTTTGTGTTCTTCGTTCTCTCACCATTGTGTGGAAGATTTGTTTATATCTTTTTGGTGTGTGGATTTTGAGAAGTGCCCTTCTCAGATCTACTACTTCGAACCCTGTGGATCATTTAGGACATCTCATTTCCAAAGTTAACTGGGTGAATTTCGAGATCAATTCAGTTTTACCCAGTTTGCTTCTAGTTTTTGTTGAAAAAGTTTTAACTTGCCTATTCACCCCCCCTCTAGGCAACTTTCAATTGGTATCGGAGCCTAATCCTCGTTCTAACGCTTAACCGCGTGAGGCAACTTTCAATTGGTATCGGAGATCAATTGATCGAAGACTTAGAGAAGTTGACCAAAGAGCACGAGAAGCTAAAGTGCTCTCATGATGATTTGGTCCAAAGGTATGAAGACATTTCAATTGAGCAAATTAAAGTTGTTAATCATTCATCATATATTGCTCAATTAGAAAATAAAAATGCTATGTTCAGGAACACGATAGAAAGGCTAAATATTGAAAATCTAGCTTTGCAAGAAAAACATGATATGCTTGTGTGCTCTCATAATAAATTTATGGATTCACATATCATGTTAGAAATGGCTCATGAGGTTGTGTTAACTAATTTGAAATCATACCAACCTCACTTATGCACATGTACTCAAACAGAAACTATATTATCATGTGCTAACAACTGTTGCTCTCAAGAAAGTCAATCTTCCATTGAGCTAAAACTTTCAGGAACAAGTAATGTTTCCTATGCAAAAGAAAACAATGAGCTCAAGGATGAAAATGAGAGGCTAAAAAGGAGCTTGATTCAATTGAAGGGAAAGTGTCATGCTCAACCTTCTCAAGATAACCGTGATAATATGGTGAAAAAGCTTGAGAAGGGGACAATAGTAGCATGCACAAAACCCCTTCAAAAGAATATCAAGCTTTCCAAGAAGGACATGAGCAAACATCAAGAGAAGAAAGCCAAAGCTCATGACAAGTGTCTCAACCACGCCTCCACATGCTCCACACAAGGTAACAAACAAGTCACTCTTCCAAATAAGAGAAGATGCGCTAGAAAGTGTTATCAATGTCATGAGAAGGGACATGAGATTAAGTCATGTCCCTACACAAAGGATAGTGGCTTAACTTTAGAAAGAAAGAGGCTCACTAACCATGTAGCAAACAAGAAGCAAGGAAAGAAGGAGTCTTGCAAAATTAAAAATCAGATTTGCTACACTTGCCGAAGAAAGGGGCACCTATGCAAGGATTGTCCCATGAGTAAGTATCCTAAGCCTACCATGTCAATTCATTCATATTCGCTTAGGAGACCCAAAAATGACATTTGTGCTAGAAAGGTAATTAGTTCACCTAAAACTAGCACAAAGGCCATTTGGGTTCCTAAGTACTTATTAGCTAACCTTGGTGGACCCATCCAAAAATGGGTACCAAAATGTACTTAATAAGTTTTGCAGGTACCTAGAGATGATATGAAGCTTTGGGGGTGCTTGAGCGGTTTAACTCAATTCTTATCTCAAGCTATCAATCTTACATTGTCTATCCTTTAAGATTGACCCAAAGATGAATTGAGTTGTTATATCACTAACTTCATATTCATCTCTAGCCAGAACTTGTGTTGTAGGGAATAAGGATTAACCTTTGTGGGAATCAAGCAAAAGGCCTACAACCAAGTGATATCCAAAGGATGGTAACAATTAATTCTTAAATGCACATTGCTTTTAATTGGTATATTCCTTTGTGTCTTTTGTAGCCACATAGGAAAAATGAAGCACTTGAGAATGAACTTAAGAGATTTTACCTTGCTTTGGAAAGGATCTAATTATATGGTAGATTGGAAGTTCATATTTTTATATTGTGACAATCTACATGCTTTAAATTGATTGTATGTATCTTGTGGCATATTTCAAGTTAATCATCATATTATTGCCATGACCTAGACATAAAGAGTATTATCCCATGTTCTTAAATGAATAGAGTGCTAAGTAAGAAATTCAAATTCTTAAAGCACTTACCAAAAAGGGAATTCTCTATATGACTAGAGTTGTGAGACTAATGTTTCTATCCAAGTGTTTATGTAGTCTCACAACATGAGAATGTGTTTCCCAAATGGAGTGTGCCATTCAACATTCAAAGAAGATCGAACCAATACCATGTGAAGTATTCATTCTTGTTTAAATTGGTTTTGAGTCTTCTACATTAATCACTCACCATGCTATGAATTAAACTTGCCATGTAAACTTAATTAAATTATCATGCTACTTTCATCTTTTTTACAATTGATGTTATGCATGATGCTTGTAAGGGTAATTTAGTTCATATCATGAGGTTTCCTTATTTTAGTAACCCTTCTGTCATTCATATACTAGAAGTTGCTAAATAGGAAACTATTGTTTGTATTTCAAATGCAATCTCTTTTGAGATATTCCATGGAAAGTCATAAGTAGAGATTGTGCTCTTGCAATTGGTAAAATCACAAGCATTAAAGATTAATCTTCACCTAAAAGAAAGATTAGGAATGCTCAAGGCAAAGGTATGAAACTAATTGTTTCATTTGGCATGTGATCAATAATAGTTCCTTTCAAGTGACATTCCTTCAATTGGTAATAATTTATTATATGGAAAGAAATGTCAATATAAAGGTTAAATTCCTTTTGTCTTAAATTTGTAAATTGGTGCATATTGTTAATTCACTCCTCCATGTGCACTAACTTAAAAGGAATTTAATTTATGCCTTTATGCCTCATAAATGATGATTTATTTGCCATTCATATATAAATATCATCATTCATTAAATACTTCCTTGTACTACTAATACCTCTTTTCAAAGTGTTTTATCGACTAGTTTTAAAAGGAAAAGAGATAACAAAGAAGGAAGTCTCCACAAATGATGAAAAGAAGAATACTAAGGTGACACCACCACAGATAGTAAGATCTGTCAAATTGGTATAACAAATGGTACATTCTATATGGTGGTAAGTATTCTTAGGCATAAGTTAATTCATTGCAAATTTGTCATGCCTTGACCATGATATGTAATATACTCCTCATGAGACTCTTAACTGAATTGAAAGTGCATGTGGCAAGTCATTCAAATACTTGATGCACATATCTAGTGGGAGAACATTATATATCTTGTGTCATAGAGAATAAGTTTCACTTGAGTAAGCTATACTAAGACAATCCAAAATGATAAATTTGTATCTCATTCATATGGATTGTAATCTTTGTTTTCTAAATAGCTACTCTTGATGCAGTTTAAAATTCTCTTATCGTTAATTCTAAAAGTACATAAGAATCCTTTTTGTTGATATTCATCACATACATATGCACTAACATGCATATGATTTTTAAACTGTAAAAGGTACAATTAGTGATCCATACTCTCTATATTTTGGAAACCCATATTTTGATATCTTAGAAATCTACTTCAATCGTTATCCATATGCTTCACATTGAATTGGATCACTAAGTTGTAAATTTCATGCATAACTTGTCTTCATGATATGAGTGCTTGTGCGACTAACCTTGATAAGCTAGGTGCACCCAAGGTCAAGCTAGGTTCATCATCAAGAAGGCAACACAATGATGTATCAAGAAAAGGAGAAAAGGCTCCTATTCTTAACTCTTGCTTTTATCTGTGTGATTAAATATTGACTTGAAACCATGTAAGATGGTTGTCAAGTATATGTGGGTGCCTACACAATGATAAAGGACACAATAAGGATTGTGTGGGTACTCAAGGCTCTTACTACTAATCTCAAAGGACCCAATTCAAATTGGGTACCAAAATACGAAGCTTAAACTTGTTTTGCAGGATCACTTCTTCAATGGATCAAGTTGGGTGCTCGATAATGGATGCATAAATCATATTTGGAGATAGTAGCAAGGGTGGTAACAACTGAATCTCAAGTGCATATTATTTTCAAATCTTATATCTTTTGTGACTTGTGTTGCCACTAAGGAAGAAGAAGCACTTGAGGATACACATCAGTTGTTGATTATGAAATAAAGGTCAAATTGGAAGATGAATGAATATTATCATATGGTCAACAATCTAAAATTATGTGACGTATTCTCTATCTAGTTAATTTGGATTTGATTCTTCTATATTAGACACTCATCATAATATGGATTAAATCAGCCCTTTAAACTTCATTGAACAACCATGCATATTATCCATGTCATTTAAAATATATTGTGCATGAGGGTTCAAGGGAAATTTAGTCCATATTATGAGGTTTCTCTATTTTAGCAACTCGTTTGACTTTCACATATAAAGGGTTGCTAAATAAGAAACTAGTGCTTGTGCTACTAATGTCATCTCTTGTGTTGAGTTTATCCTAAAAAATATCTATGTTGAGAGATGGTGCTTATTATTAAATTGGATAAATCACAAGCTTAAAGGATACTATTCAACTAAAGTAAGATGAAGTTGATAAGAGGCCAAGGTATGAAAACTTCCTCTCCTTCAGTTGTTTTAGTATTCTATCCTTAGTGGGATGTACCATAGTATAGGTTAAATTCCTTGCAATATAAAATGTTCAATAGTGCATATAACTTTGACATCAACTATATGTGTGCACTAATTTAAAGGAATTTAGTCTATCCTTTTGGGTTTCAATAATGATGATTCATTTGCCATCCACATATAAGGATCATCATTTGTGAAACCCTCTCTTGTGTTTTTAATGCTCTCTTTTCTAAGTGTTACAACGAGGTCCTTCCAAGAGCTTTCAAGATGGATTCAAAATCTACGGATATAAGAGTCTTGGTTCTTTCAATCATTGAGTTTCAATGGGTCTCATATCAAGTATGATCGAACCAAGCAAAGATGAATAAAATTCAAGATCACTTGGTTGGATGAAATCATAAAAGAAAAGAAAGCACAGTCATTCAAAAAGGGAGTTACACTTTTTGTCAACCAAATAATGAAGATGTAGTGACATATTTATATGATATCCTTCATTATGAGGTTTGAGGTTCATCTTAGCATGCTTTACCCTTTAGGATTTCAATTGATATACTTTTAGTTCTTAAACTTTCAATTGGTTTGATTTTCATCATCTATGTAAAGCATGTTATGTTAAACCAAGATATAGCACAAACTTCACCTTTAACCTTGTATTGTTGATGTGCATAAGTGTACTTTGTGTACTCTTGCATGCACAAATTGAGGGAGACTAATGATTTCTTTCAAGTTCATGTTGTGTAGTCTCACACCTTGGTGAAAGAAGAACATCAAATGAGGATGAGTGGTTCCAAAGAAATGATCAAATAATTACCACATGTCACCCCATGGATTAGTTCTTTTGGGGGAACGATATGTGTTCTCTAGCATGATTTCAAGTGTTGCAAATTTATTATGCCCTGGCCAAGATATATGATGAACCCCTCTAAGAATCTTAATTGAATCAAGTGCATGTTACAAGTAATTCGAGTACTTGATGCACACATTTAGGGGGAGCTCACTCTATATCCTGTGTCCTTAAATACTAACATTTTCTTTTAGTGAACTTGTGTAGTTCTTTGAAAAGAATGGGTTTCTCTTGATTTTTTTGAAGAGGATATGTTTGTCCTTGGCATGCTAAATTTACTCAATACATGTCGTAATGAAGACTGATGGGCATGAATGAAAATCATCTTGCTTTGTGCAAAAATAATGTCAAGCCTATCAAAAGCTAAGATGGAAATTCATGATTATAATGGAGACCATGTGGCGTAGAACAAAGGTGTGTCACTCCATGAACTATTGTATTACATTTTTTGTATCTAGGCTCTTACATGCTAGTGTGTGCATGTATATGCAATATCTTAAGTCTCACCATAAGGTTGCACTAGTGGTGATGATTATAGAATCTCTAGATATTTGATTAATACCTCTTGTGGTGATGTCATAAGTTTGTCTTAAGTCATCTTAGTGAGGTATGAGTCAAACATGCTAACTTCTCAAGAATCTTGGCTTAAAATATCGCATATCATGTCTATTAGTATACCTTTTGATTATGAGTAATTCCTTCAATTGGTGCAATTTCATATTTTCATACTTTATTTGTACCAAGGTTCAAATTGTAGAACTTAATCCCCTGACCTCACAATTCCAAGTGCATAAGGTAAAACAAGTATTCATCACTTGTATGCACACATTTAGGGGGAGAATGGTCTATAATTTGAATCTTTAAGACTAACTTCATTTTCAAGTCTATTATGTGTGTAGTCTCAAATTAGAAAGGAATCTTCGGGCAAAGACAATCGCTTCCACTGCAAATTTTGATGGGTATCAAAAAAAAATTCTTTGCTCCAATAAATGTATCTTTTATACATTTCATAAGAGAATGAGTTTCTCTTTTATATGCTACTCCAACGTCATCTAAAATTGGTAAATATGTATCACATCCTTTTGGATTGCAAATGTCTGAAGTAGCATAGCTTATAAATTCTCCTGTCTAGAACTTAATTGATTAAATAGTGCACATGTTTCTTATGTTGCATGATTATGTTAAATTGATACTCCTTTTATGCCAATGGTACTTTAAGTTGCAAATAAGTACTCTCAACAGATATCAACTGAATTCATATATATATATGTGTGCACTAAAACTTGAGGAGAACTTAGTGTAATATGCTATTAGTGATCTATTTATCTATCAAATTGTATCAATTGGTGTTTTTCAATTGATATTTTTCATACATGATCACTAGTTGCATTATCCATACTTGTGCAATTTTCATGTTGCCTCTTGTTGTGATAAGAAAATGCTAGGTGACATCTAGACTCCAGGTATCAAGATTTATCTTTCAGTTAGTATGACAATCTTCATTTGATATCTTGGACCTATGTCACAATTATGCCAACAAGAGCTTGCAAATGAATTCTAAATCCAACACAAGTCTGGAAACCCCTTGAAAAGGTAAAACGCAAAGGTACATCACTTATGACACTTATCCATTACCATTGTGCCATCTAAGGATCCCTTTCATGATAGTGTGTTCACATCTCGCTTAATCATAATTTCTGTCCTTTATATTCTTTGTATCCTTTTTGGAGATTTATGACAAAGGGGGAGAAATTGTGCATTAAAGCTTACCTTTAGTCTTATGTAACTAAGTGTTAGAAGACTTTTAAAAAGGGGAGAAATAATTAACAAAAAGGGGAAGTCATAAGAAAAACATAAGATGAAGAAAGTTGATAAGTGCATTCCATGTCATGAGCATCACGTTTATTTTATGACACACTGCACCCTATGAATAGTATGATATATGTTGTCTTCACTCTTTGACCCAAATATGTGGTTTTGGCATTTGAGTACAAAATTGGTATTTTCTGAAATGCACATATTTAGGGGGAGGAAACTATATCATAGGATTCAAAATCTTATTTATCAAATCTTATGTAAGCTTTAAATGTGTTGTCATCAATCACCAAAAAGGGGGAGATTGAAAGTGCATTCATCCCTTTTGTGAGTTTTGGTGATTTAGATAACAACACATTTAAAGGTCTAACAAGTTTGCTAAGTGTTGAACAGGAAATTCAGTATGATGAACATACTTGAATAGTGTATAATGATCAGTGAACAAGGTTCAACACAAGGTCAAATAACCAGTGAGACAATGCAAATGGATATAATATGGTCTCTATATTGGTTTGAATATATGGACAAGTCCTGAGAAATCACTATGCATAAATATGATCATAATAGCGGTTGAAGTGATTAAGAGGATTGGTCAAGCCAAAGTGAATAAGATATGAGGAATCGTGAATTGGCTTGACCATATTACTATTAGTCCATATATGAATATATGAGAATCAAACTAGAGCTTGATTGATCTTAGCAGTTATATCTAGATGACATTCAAGCAAGGTTCACAATATTGAAGAAATGATTCTCTCAATGGATGCTCAATAGGATGTGACTCAAGAATGGCTTGATAGGGTCAAGATAGCAAGGAAAGGGCTTCGAGGAACTAAGCGAAGGTGAAGGCCAAACGACGGCTTGTAGACCGAGGTACCATGGCTAAGGTGAAGAAGAGAGTACTTGCACTAAGTCGATGAACTAATCAGCTATGAAGAGTTACAACATGTTGATGCATCAGTAAGGTGACTTGAAGCCATGATTTGAACTCATATATGGTGAAATGGCACAAGTCACAGACTCGATTTGTGTTTGCTTCAAAAGGTGAGACAAAGATGTTTGTGATCCTTATGAAGCAACATCATGGAGAAATCACACTTGAGACACCAATGACTCAAGGAGTTTACTTAATTATATTTTATTTAACTTGAGTATAGGAATCGTCGTACTATCAAGGGTTATCCAAAAAGAAGGTTGGTGTTGGTACTAAAGCTCAAAATCCTTGATCTAAAACTTCCATTTTACCCTTGTTAATCCTTAGTGAAAGTATGTAGTACAACCTTTTTAAGTCTATCTTGGCCAAAATTGTTTTTTGGAAAAACAGGTTCAACCGGTTTTTGCACTGTTCACCTTTTTGAAAATACTGGTTCAGCCGGACACTCAACCGGTTTTTGTCTGGTGGAAACAGGTTCAACCGGTTTTAAAACAGGTTCAACCGGTTTTTGCACTGTTCACTTTTTCTGCCAGTCTGCTGTGTCAGCCAAAAAATTGTGCGCAGCTTTTTGAAAAACCGGTTCAACCGGTTTTGGGACCGGTTCAACCGGTTTTTGGGCAGAAAAGTCAAAAACGGCTAGTTTTGGAGCCCCACCTATATATACTCACTCCCACCTCTCTCCTCCACAGAAGAGCACGACTTGGACTCCATTCCTAACCTGAGAAACACCTCCCACTCTCTCACACACACCTCTTGCCTCTCCCATTTCAAATCTTTGGAGAGAAATCTTTGAGTGAGTTTGAGAGCTGCAGTTTTTGTGCTTCATCTCCAAATCTCTCTTGCTCTTCTTGATTCGAGCTTTGGTACTACATCGAGTTCTTTGTGGATTCATTACTCTTGGAGCTTCTAGCTCCTAGACGACTAGGTGTCTCTTGTGAGTCTCCAAATCTTGTGGAAGACCACAAGAAAGTTTGTATTACCCGCTCGTTTGAGCAAAGATTATTGTGTGGGCTTGACCTCTGTGGTCGGCAAAGGGAGGATTAGGGTTGAAAGAGACCCGGCTCTTTGTGGGCGCCTCAACGAGGAAGTAGGGCACCTTGGTGGTGTGACCGAACCTCGGGATAAATCTTGTGTCTCTTGTGTTCTTGCTCATTGTGTTTGTTTGTGTTCTTCGTTCTCTCACCATTGCGTGGAAGATTTGTTTATATCTTTTTGGTGTGTGGATTTTGAGAAGTGCCCTTCTCAGATCTACTACTTCGAACCCTGTGGATCATTTAGGACATCTCATTTCCAAAGTGAACTGGGTGAATTTCGAGATCAATTCAGTTTTACCCAGTTTGCTTCTAGTTTTTGTTGAAAAAGTTTTAACTTGCCTATTCACCCCCCCTCTAGGCAACTTTCAGCTGGACCGTCCGACCAGATACAGGCCCGCACACAAAACACTCAGGTCGCACCGTACATGGCCGGACCATCAGGATACAACCCTGAATACTTCGGCCCCATCACGGACCGTCCGGTGCATCACGCCGGACCGTCCGGATATGTTGCGGACCAACCGCCATCTTATGCCGGACCGTCCGGATATGGCATGAACCGGCCGACGTATTACGCTGGACCATCCGACTCTACACGAGTCCATGCGCAGACTGTCCAAGTCACGCCATATATGGCTGATCCATCCGGGTACAGCCCTGGACCATTCGGCCCGATCGCGGACCGTCCAGTTCTTTACGATAGACGGTCTGGGTACGAGACTACCCACGTAGCACCATATACGGCTGGACAATCCGGATATACCTTCAGACCATTTGGCCAGATCGCGGACCATTCGGCCTCTTACGCCGGACCGTCCGGATATGCATACACAGAGCCGAGAGGTGCGCAATACGCACAGTTCCCACATTCATCGCAGCAACATTATGGTGCCCCACCAGCAACACATTATAATCATGCCATACCACCTCATGGACATAGGGCTGAATACTATTCGGCCACAAGAGAGCCTGAGGGGTATAGGGCAGGAGCTGGTGACATTAATAGGACACCTAACACACACCTCAAACATACCTGGGAGGAAAGCCGACAGAGTAATGTCAGGCAACCTGAAATCTCCACCCACAAACTCAATGGATGGTCGCCAGACATGGCAGAGAGGGTCAGAGACGAGGTAGCTGGGATGTTCAGGGACAAACTCGGTGTTAGTGTGTCAGGTACAGGGCAATCGTATCGGAAGCCTTATAGCCACCGATTCGACATCGTGCCATACCCACAGGGAACTAGAATACCAGACTTCTCTAAGTTTTCTGGTGAAAGTGGGAAAAGCACACACGAACATATAAGCCAATTCATAGCACACTTGGGAGAATTGGCTGATGGGGAAGCCTACCGCGTTCGTTTATTCTCGTTGTCCCTTACTGATACTGCATTTGCATGGTACGCAGCTTTGCCACCAAATTCTATTAACTCTTGGGAAGAATTAGAGCAGAAATTTCATGAACACTTCTTCTCAGGAGAACATGAGTTAGAATTGGCTGACTTAGCTTCAGTCCGACAGGGGCCTGAAGAATCGGTTAATGACTATATCCGGAGATTCCGGGACACTAGAAACTGATGCTTTCAGATTCATGTCGCAGAAAAACAACTGACAGGGCTAGCTTTCAATGGGTTGCGACCCAACTTAAAAGAAAAATTAGATGGCACCCAATTCTTTTCACTAGTGCACTTACACCAGCGGGCTATGACCTGTGAAAGCCGAAGTAAGGAAACATCAAAATCGGCTAGCCATAAGATGCATCTAGTGGGATACGATAATTCGGACGATGGATCCACGGATGTATACACCGCCGAACTGGTTTGGCCGGGACAGGCTAAACCTTCAGCGTGTTCTGCTTTACAATCGATTCGAAAGAATCGACAAGAGGAAGTTAAGTTTACTTTTAATGTTGCCAAATGCGATAAAATATTTGACGAGTTACTGAAAAACGACAACATTAAATTAACTCATACTATTCCTCCTCCTGATGAATTAAAGAGGCGTGCTTATTGTAAGTGGCATAATTCCTTTTCTCATGCCACCAATGATTGTAATGTTTTTCGTCGACAGATACAATCGGCCATAAATGAGGGTCGATTGGCTTTTCAGGAGATGCAAGTAGACACACAACCCTTTCCTGTTAATACAATAGAACTCACATGCAAAAAGGTCTTGGTTCGGCCCGAAATGGCCGATAAAGGCAAAGGCAAGGACATCGTCATCAGCAATCCTCGCATGTCAGATATATCACAAAAGGAGATTACTCGAAAGGCTTCGGACGAGAAGGCTAAAAGGTCCGAAGACGCCGGGGGGCAGGCACGGTTAATAAACCAAACACATCAGCCTAGCCCCAGCATCGTAGATGGTCCGGCACCTACGTGCGGACAATCCGGTGCTCAGACAAACGGTCCGGCTAACTCAGCCGGACAGTCCACCTATGACCAAAGGCGTCAACCTCTACACAAAGCAAGGAAAAAGACGCAAGGTCAAAGCACATATAATCGGCTGATCAAAGCCGATCCTACTTTTGATCAGTTGCTCTCCAAAAATACTAGCAAAAAGACTATTCCACGTGATCGGTCAACAAAGAAACTCCGGTCACCTGCTAAAACAAAACGGTCAAACGAAACGACCCGAAAGGCGACACAACAAGCATCGCCTATTCATTCTATGAGACCAGGGTACTTTCCACCTATTTACTCATCGTCGGTATATTATCATGTTCAAACATGGAATCGCACGATGATGAATCCATGGTACATGTATAGTCCCTTCGTCTATCCAGACTGGGGGGCACCTCCATTCTATTCATTTTGATCCATTGATCAAATGGTCATGGCCGAGAAAGATACAATCCGAAACGACCTTTATATTGGTGCTTTATTGAATAATCTCCATATCGAAAAGCCGGTGACCTACATCAGGTTTAGTTCATATGCTTTTGGTTCGTCAACCTTCACCAAAAGGCAGGGGGCATATGTTGAGCTCTAAAAAGAGCAGTGCGGACGGTCCGGCCCCGAGGCCGGACGGTCCGCGGTCCGGACTGTCCGCGGTGGTGGCGCGGACGGTCCGCGCGCGCAGAGTCAGTTAGGGTTCCTAGTTTCTCGCGGGATTTGTTACCTAAAACCACAGGATTAACTCGGGAAACAGTTGGAAACGGATCCAGACCTCCCCTTTATATAGATGAAGGGCTACGGCCGATTGAACCCCCAACAATCGAACCAATACCACTTCTATTTCGCATTTATTTCCAGCACAATTAGGAGTAGTTGTAGTCTAGTTCTAGTTTAGCCCTAGTTTAGTATTCCAATCCACAAATTCTCTGCCTCTCCTCGACTCTACGTCGATTAGAGGAGTCTAGGTCGGTCTGCCCGAGCCTAGGCAACTCCTAGGATCTCTCCTCCCCGACGGGGTCCCTCCCGGGAGCGAGATCCAGGCGCCTCCGGCGACCTTCGCCGCCCCTGCGCACGCGCGGACCGTCCGGCCTGTAGGCGCGGACCGTCCGACCGTCAGGCAGGGATCGCCAGCCCCTGTACCAGGTCGCGGACCGTCCGGCCCCTAGCCGTGGACCGTCCGCGCCTGTGCAGAGAGCACCACCACGCCTCGCACCAGGCCGCGGACCGTCCGGCCCCCTGTGTAGAGGGCACCGCCGCTGGTTCTTTTGAGTGATTGGCGCCTCCAAAAAGGTGTCAACAGTGAGTAAGTGTGGGTATTTGGTTCCTCTCACTAAAGTTTAGTTTATTTAGTATCAAATATTTGATCATTTATGAGTACTAAATATAAGCTTAATTAGATTTAATAAATTCGTCTAGTCTTTTAGTCTTTATCTATGTAATTATTTTATAATCGATGTTAGGTTTCTCTGATTAAAGTTTAGTTCGTGTCACATCAAATGTTTAAATTCAATTATGAGTACTACATACAGGTTTAATTAGGTTTAATAAATTTATCTCGTCTAGACTATGTAATAAGATTTATCATTAGACTATATTTAATACTCGTAATTATCAAATATTTTATGTGACATGGATTAAACTTTAGTTGGGTGGAACCAAACATAGGGGTGAACCCACGTTGTAGTCAATTTTCTAGTTTTAGTGGACCTCCTATATTATTTATTATAGATACATAAACTCATTAGTTAGTAGGACTATTTAGGTCTTCACTCACACATTAGCCCCCCACTTAGATTTTAAGCTGAACCCGTTCCTCTCTAAACACTCTTTAATCATATTTTAATAATTATATTTAATATCCAGAATTATTATTTAAATATTGAATTTGACACGGACTAAACTTTTAGGTTTTGTTTGGGTACTCTAGTATTGACCCCAATCCACATGTGTTGAGGTGGATTGAGGTATAAATTAGTTTAAATTACACTCCAATACACCTCAACACACGTGGATTGAGGTTAATACTAGAGTACACAAACTAAGTCTTAGTTGGATGACAAACCACCCCTGTAATGGCAGTGTGTCATGCATGCACAGCCCTCCGCTTACTATCTAGCATGGGTCGAACTTCGCATTGAAATAGGCAAAGTCACATTGAAGAAACTCGTGATTTCCCCCCTTCGTCAATACAGTTCTCTACAGGAAATGGAATGTTGTTCTCTGAGGCAGCTGCCACGGTCCGGCAACAGGAACACGACGACGTGTCGCGTGCCCACACCGTACTATCGCCGTCTCCATTGCTTCCCCACCCCTCTCCTGTCCACTCTACTCCACTGTCCACTTCGGCCGATCCACGCCACACGGCCCACGCCCACACGACGCGCGCGCTTCACCCGCCGAGCCGTCTCTGAGCTCTTGCTCGTGCGATGGCCTCCGCCGGCGACATCGGGGAAGCAGAGGCGACGCTTACAACGAACAGGATGACGATCTACGACTGCCTAGGCGAAGGCGAGGAGGCATCGCCGCCTTCCCCGGAGACGCCGCCGCAGCTGCGGCTCCCGAGGTTCACCTGCGCCAGGATCCGGTTCGGCAGGCTCGGGAGGAAGCGCGGCGGAAGGGGTGGCCGGAAGGAGGTCGCCGCGGCCGAGAAGAGCGAGGACGCGTCGGTGGGCTCCTCAGGTGCGCGGGCGCGTGATCATTCTCTCTTTGTGCAGTCGTGCCGTCGATCGGTCCCTGCCTGTTCCAGGGCCTTGATCCCGGCCACCATATATATCGCAGGATGGAAGCAAGCGGCGGCGGGAAGCAGCGGCGGCGGCGGTAGTAGTGTGGCGACCGGACAAACCGGCATGGGGCTAAGCATGCTCTTCCTCCTTGCGAGGACATGTGTGGAGCTCAACCGGATGGCCGAGGTGCGCGCGCAGATGGAGACGCTGCTCAAGGAGATCCGAGACGAGGCTAGCAGGGTGAAGGCCGGCTCCGCGGACCACGTCGTCCTTGTCGCACCGAAAACCTGCAACAACCTGCGGCCGTCGTCGACTTCCACTGTGTCGTCGAGCTGCGTCTCGGACACGAGCACCAACTGCCTGGAGATCCGGCGCGGCGAGGACGGGGAGTGGACGTCGGAGCCAGAGTGGAAGTGCACCACCGAGCGAGAAACTCCCGATCAGGTTCAGAACTTTATCCGCGTCGCGTGTGCGTGCGTGCATGTCGTCCGCGAACGGAATCAACGGGCTGGCGCATTCTGATCCTCTGGTTTCGCGCGTTTGGTTAGTGCTGGGTCCAGTCGCCGTCCGACGGCGAGTTCATCGAGCTGGAGGGAGGGCGCTTCGGCACCGGCGGCGGGAATTCCCAGCGAGGCGCCGCGGTCGACGAGAGCGACGACGACGACGGCGAGTCGTGCGGGAGGCGGCACGAGGTTGGAGTCTCCGCGACGGAGCTGGAGCGGAGGCTGCACGAGCTCCAGCACCGCCGGGACAGGGAGCGGATCGAGGCGCTGGAGTCGGCGCTGCGGCGCGCGCAGCGAAAGCTGACAGAGAAGGAGATGGAGGCGCGACTGTGGCAGGACACGGCCACACTGGCGCTGGGGCAGCCCACGCCGCGGGACGGACAGTGACCTTGCGCTTGCAGGTGAAGCTAGCGTGCCGTACTGGCTGTACATGTACTGTACAGCTAGCGTGCTTACGTTGCTTGGCGCTCGGTTTCTCTGTGCTAGTGGGGACTTACGAGATGCCGAGATGTAATTTGTAATTAACAATGTATAAGTTCCTCTTTGTTAACAATTACAGAATCTTAAAGTAGCTCGGTTCTTCGATCACTCCAATCAGCTATTTTGCATCTTGACTAATGGTTAGATCTTTGTTTTGATTGAATATGTCATGCTGATCGCCATGTAATTGATGGTCATTAACATATGTGGTAATAGATCTAACCGCTGTTAGCACTCTTAACTATAAAATGTTGAATCCTTCGGCATCTATAACGATATGGAATTGTGTTCGTTGGCCCTATGGATTTTACCCTCTAAGGCCATGTTCGTTTGATCCCAAAACCATAGGGATTGAGGGGGATTGGAAGAGATTGGAGAGGATTTTGACTTGTAGGGGATTTAATCCCCCTCAATCCTTATGGATTGACACAAAACGAACAGGGCCTAAGAGAATACACTGTCGTAATCTTGCTCATGAAATGATTACCTCTTGGTCAATGATTTTCATCGAGCTTGCAGGAAACGGTGACGCCTAAGAGGAGAGGTGAATTAGGACTTCTAAAACTATTCTCTAAACTAGGCCACAGTTAAATTTCTAGAGCAAACCTATATAAATAAACAGTCTATAATGTACAAACTAGGTTTTGTCTAAGTGTTGCTAGCTCTACCGCAAAGACTAAGTTTCAATACGAAATATTCTAGGTTGAAAGACGAGATTGCACTTATTTACTTAATATAAATGCGGAAGATAAAGAGAAAGTTATAGATACAAACTCTTTTGGATGACGTCGATATTTTTACCGAGCTATCCGGAACCATGTAAGGTTCCGACTAATACTCGTTGGTGCCCCTAAGCAAAGGGGAGCCCACGCGAGGGCCAAGCACCTCGGTCGAGTAACTTTGTAGAGAGCCATGGTCCTTCTCCACACGCAAGTGGTGCTTCGCTTCCGGCTCCTCTCAGACGCTCCCCGTTGTCTCCACTATCGAGCTTCCGGCCGAAACGCCGCGGGCCTCGTTCCTTCTGGTAAAATGTAGCAACCGTGAGTCACGGTCTCACAAGAATCTCGCCCCACTCGGTACAATTACAACGTCTCGCGCAAAAGCCAAGGGGTTATGTGTTTTTTCTAAACCTACTCAACTAACTAGGATTCACCTAGAGCAAGCGCATAAGCGGTCTAACTAATCTAAGTACTTCGTAAGGCACCTACGCTAATCACCGAGTGATTCTATTAAGCACTTGGGTGTATGAGCACTTGAAAATGTCTACAATATGTCTTGCTATGTTGCTTGGTCTCCCACACCTTCAAATGGCCGGTTGGAGAGGTATATATACACTCCCCTCAATTATAGTCATTGGACAGAAAGTTGACTGCTCTGTCGTCGGGCGCACCAGACAGTCCGGTGCACACCAGACATGTCCGGTGCCCTGGCCACATCAATCGGCCGTTGGGGTCTGTAGTAGTCGACCGTTGGATCTGACCATTACCCAGACTGTCCGGTGCAAATCGGACAGTCCAGTGCTACTGCCCTGAGAGTCCCTGGCCGCGGTCCTCTCTACTCAGACTGTCGGGTCACACACCGGACAGTCCGGTGCATACCGGACAGTCTGGTGCACACCGGACATTCCGGTGCACATCGGACATGTACTATTGACTGTCTGGTGCGCCACCAGGGTGCTGGCTGACTGCCCACTTTATGTATTTCTTCATTGTTTCTTTTGGGCTTCTTTTGTTCTTGAGTCTTGGACTTTTACACATCTTTTAGGTCTTCATTTGAGGTGTTGCATCCTCAGTGCCTTAGTCCAATCCTCTTCGCATCCTGTGAACTACAAACACAAACACTAGCAAACACATTAGTCCACAAGGTTATGTTGATCATCAAACACCAAAATCACTTAGCCAAATGGCCTAGGGTCCGTTTTCCTTACAATCTACCCCTTTTTGGTGATTGATGACAACACAACCAATGCAAGCAAATATAACAAACATTTTGATGAAAATATGCAATCTACTTGCTAGGATGCATGAATGTCCCCATAAGGTGAGATTATGGACTTAATCCTCCCCTAACTCCATAATCTACCTACTTCCTATTTTAGACCAAAGATACTTGTATAACCAAAACCACTTTGTAAGATCAAGATTTTAAATTTTTGAAAATGGGTGGTGTTTGGTGTTTGATATATTTTGAGTTGCTTTGGTCCCTTAAACTTCTCCGCCTTTGGAATCAAGCACCATAAAGGAAGACAATAAAAGCGTATAGGAAGCAAATAAGACTTGCCCTCTAAAATATTTAACACTTGTAGATCTAAAAGATTACTACCCCTAAAAGAGTGTTCTCCCCCTTTGAAAGCATATTCTTCTCCTTTGTCATAGACGAAGATATACCCCCCTGTCGGAGATCCTCTACTTAGGAAAATCATATGAGAAAGAGAGGTACAAGATATGATTTGATTATACTAACTCCCCCTATGCATAGGTAAAAGATATATTTTAACAACATATGCATTTATAGCAACATATGAAGCATAAGATATGAAATATAGTCTTAATCAAAATCTGGAGAAGACGTGTAGATGATACCAAATGTGGAATGAACCCACTTGTGGAATATGAAAATACTTATAGATTTGCAGTGAAAGCTTATTGTCTTTCTTCGAGGATGCCATTTTCCTTCTATGAGACTACTACATATAATAGACTTGAAAACAGGTGTTAGTCTCAAAGACTTAGATTATAGAGTAACCTCACCCTAAAGATGCGCATACAAGTTTTGCATACTTGTAGGAGACATGCACTTCGATTTTAAGATCAAGAGGGGAAAATTATCTATAAACCGAGCATTAGCACATTTAAGTCAAAATGACACTACTTGGAGAATACCACTAGTAGGATATAAACTTTGGAGCATTAGTGTCATACACTTAGGAATGTTAAATAAGCTATGTGTCGTGTTTAACTAAACATTTTAAACCATGTAGGTTTGCTCAAGAATATGAATTGAAAACGAGCATTCCTACCTTATGATTGACCTAGTATGCATGCAATTCTGATCAAAAGTAAATATCACATGTAAAACTGGGCATGTAAGGTAAAAACTAGATACAAGAGAATATATACGCATATCTAAAAACAAGAAATACAATAAATCTAGTTACCTTAGTCATGGGTGGAGAATTTGGATCCAAAGTATTTACTAACCCACTTGGTAATAGACTTGATCCAATATGATGCATCCCATGATATACATCCCAATTTTGCCAAGTCTCCAAATTCCCCGCGGTCCTTTGAACTTCTCACTTCCCTCTTGGGATCCAAACCTTCTTGGTGCTTTTCATGGTTGAGATAATCTCCTTTGGCACCCAGATGCGTTTGGTCCCCTTTCCTTTGTTGGCTTGCTTGTTGGCCTTGATCGCTATCACCTTTCTATTTTTCTTTGTTGGGGCGAAGGCGAAGACGCTACCCTTCGCTCCAGGACTTCGTCACCTCGCTGCACCAACGGAGGCAAGATGACCGGCGTGGCCCACCCTTCGTCCTCCTCACTGCAAGACGAAGGCATACGACGAAGTCTCTCCATCCCACGTCCTCACCCGACCTGGAGGCCCACGTGGGATTCGGCCCACTGTAACAGGCCCCGCATGGAGAAGCGTGTTACGGGCCTGATTTGTAATAGCTTTTCTGTAATGATAGTCTGTAACCCTCCCTTATGGGAATATTTCGGGGATAGTCCAGGTGCCCGAGGGCATAAACGTCCTTACATTGGGACGTTGGACACTCGACTACCTATAAATACCCCCGTACAGTGCCCTTGAGAGGCGAGATTAACAGAGCAATTGCCATCCCGAGTTAAACCTTGCTTGCACTCTTTCCACTCCCCCGTTGGATCAACTTGCCCAGGAGAGCAAGTTCCAACATTTGGCGCCCACCGTTCGTGCTACGAACAAACCACCCGCGATGGCACCCAAGAGAGCTAGTTCGAAGGCAGCCCCATCCGTCGACGAAGCAGCGAAGGCAGCACTGCTAGCTGAGAAAAAGGGCAAGGCCCTCGTAGACAACACCCACCAAGAAGCCTGCGAAGACGAAGCACTCAGCAAGAGACAGCGCAACGATCAACCCACTCCCGAAGGCACCCTCCGCACCTGCAGCTCCGGAGGACAACCACAAGCACCACCCCCAGGCTTCGCTTCACTAGAGGGCGAGGACGCAACAAAGGACGGCGAAGTCATTGGCGTCTCAGCAGAAGAACAGCTACAGCTACGGGCCCTGCGCATCAAGAACCGCAACCTCCAAAAGTAGAAAGAAATCCTCGAGGCCAAGCGCCAACGTGTCTCCGCACAAGCCAAGGTGCGCCAGATGATATGAGCCGAGGAGCAGAGGGCTCGGGAACTCGAGCAAGAGATTGCGCTCATGCAGCACAAAGGCCAACACGATCCGCAGCACGGCCCGCCCTTCCAACAACGTGCGCCAGCCGGAGACTTATTCGTTCCCCAGCGCGGACCCTTCATCCCGCACGCCGCAGCTTTCCAAGGCATCAACTACCTTGATGAGCGAAGCCCCCTGGCGCGGCAACTCCAAGTGTCACCATGGCCCGCCAACTTCAGGGCAGAGACCTACCCCAAATACAACGGCAGCACCGACCCAGCACAATACATCATGAGCTATCAAGTCGCCGTGGCATCATCCGGAGGGGACGACGCCACAATGGCTAAATCCTTCATCATCGCCCTCGAGGGTCCGGCCTTGACCTGGTACACCAGGTTGCCCCCATTGTCCATCGACTCCTAGAGAAGTCTTCGAGACAAGTTTCTGCTTAACTTCCAAGGGTACCGCCCAGACACCGATGCCTTGGCCGAGCTGTCACTCTGCAAACAGCAAGAGAAGGAAACCCTACGGGAGTACTACCGCAAGTTCCTGACTCTCAAGTCACAACTGCCTTCGGTCGACGACCAAATTGCCATACACTACGCCATCAGTGGCCTTCGGGCTGGCGTCCTATACAGTCACTGCATCAGGGACCCACCCAAAAATCTCCAAGAGCTCTATCAGCTGTTCGAGAAGTACGCCAAATCCGAAGAGCTCCATCAGCGCAAGGTCGAGTCTTAGAGAAAGCCTAAAGACCCTCCGCAGTCCAGTCAGACCTGGACAAGGCCCCCACAGTCAGACTCCGGGCGGGACAGCCGAAGTCAGCAGCAGGTGCACAACATAGCCAACCAGCACCCCACCGGCGAGGCCGCTCGCCGTCAAGATTATCCCTGCCAGGGCCGCGACAATGGCACGCGTGGCCGGGGCCGGGGACGAGCGCAACAACCACGCAGGCATTACTGCCTGTTTCATGGCGAAGACTACGCGCACCCAACGAGGGACTACCCTGAAACGAAGGCCACCAGGGACAGGATGTCTCGAGCACAACCAGCCGACAACCAAAGAGTGGTCGCGCACACATATCAACACCACCACCCACAACCATACAACCACAGCCACGCCCAACATCTACCCAACCACGGATATCAGCACCACCAGGAGGTACAAGTCGTACCACCTCCACTCCCGCCTCCACACCACCAAAATCACCCCCAAGCACCAAAACAAGAAGACTTCGCCGATCAGCCGTATCATGGAGTCATTCACATGATCACCGGAGGGTCTAGCGTCGACTTCGACACGAAGCGGCAAAAGAGGGATCACTACCGAAGCATCAACCACGTTGCCATCACCGACCTAGTCATGCAGACGAAGTGGTCACATATGCCACTAACCTTTGACGCCAGAGATGTTGATCTGCGCAGTGCACCCCACATCGACGCCATGGTAATCAACTGCAGTGTGGCAGGCTGGGACCTGCACAAAGTCCTCGTTGACAACGGCAGCCAGGCGAAGATCATCTTCCTCCACGCCTTCGACCGCATGGGCATCAGCCACAGCTTACTCAAGCCTTCGGACAATCCTCTATATGGCTTCGGCGCCAAGGGCACCTTCCCTGTGGGCAAGATAGAGCTACCCCTATCCTTCGGCGTAGCACCCAATGCACGAAGCGAACAGGTCACCTTTGAAATCGTCGACATGGTCTATCCCTACAACACCATAATGGGTCAGGGCTCTATCAATAAATTTGAAGCGGCCATTCACGGATTATACCTCTGCATGAAAATTTCGGGTCCGCAAGGTGCAATAACGGTTTACGGTAACCAGCAGACTGCGTGTAACATTGAGAGAGACTTCGTTCCAGGTCAACGGAACATACACTGCCTTACGACGCAGCGCGAAGTCTCCAAGGCTACCCGCCCAGCCGCCAACGAACATGAAAAGGCACACCTGCAGAGCAACGACGGAACAAAGACAGTTCCCCTCGACCCGGCGACGCCCAAGCAAACAGTCATTATAAGCGAAGACCTGACTTCGCAAGACGAGGAGAAACTCATCTCTTGTCTCTCTAGAAATAAGGATGTCTTCTCTTGGTCTGCCCTCGACCTGGTCGGAGTCAGTCGCGCCGTCATCGAGCACAGTCTGGGCATCGACCCTTCGGTGCACCCAAAGAAGCAGCGGTTGCGCAAAATGTCCGATGAAAAAAATAGAAGCCACCAAAGCCGAAGTACACCGCCTGCTGGAGGCCAATTTCATCGTACCAGTCGCCTACCCTACGTGGCTCGCCAACGTAGTCATGGTGCAAAAGAAAAGCGGCAAGTGGCGGATGTGCATCGATTTCACCAGCCTCAACAAGGCCTGCCCCAAGGATAATTTCCCCCTGCCACGAATCGACAAGATAGTCGATAGTGCAGCCGGATGCGAAGTCATGTCACTTCTCGACTGCTTCTCTGGCTACCACCAAATATACATGAAGGAGGAAGACAAGACCAGCACCAGTTTCATCACACCCTTCGGCACATACTTCTTCATCAGGATGCTGGAGGGACTCAAGAACGCTGGGTCAACCTTCTCTCGCCTCACCAAGACGGTGCTCAAGAGCCAAGTAGGCCGGAACATTTTCACGTATGTGGACGACATCGTCGTCGCCAGCAAAAATAAAGAGGAACACCTGGCTGACCTCACAGAGACATTCGCAAATATGCGGGACGCACGACTTCGCCTCAACCCCGAGAAGTGCGTCTTCGAAGTTCGCCAGGGGAAGATACTGGGCTACCTGGTGTCGCACCGCGGGATCGAGGCCAACCCGACCAAGATTCAAGCAATCACCAACATGACACCCTCGCAGTCAACCAGGGACGTCCAGCATCTGACAGGCAGATTAGTCGCTCTGAATAGATTCATCTCCAAGTCTGCAGAGCGGAGTCTACCTTTCCTCAAGACACTGCGTGGCACGAAAGACTTCGCGTGGGGACCAGAACAGGTGGCAGCCTTCGCATCACTCAAGCAGCACCTGTCAAACTTGGCCATTCTCACCAGTCTAGACCCCTTGCTGCCTCTGCTGCTCTACATCGCCGCCTCACCATATGCAGTCAGCGCAGCCCTAGTCCAAGAGCAAGACAGGGAAGGCACGACCCGACAGTGTCTAGTCTACTACATCTCCGAGGTCCTCACGACGTCCAAGTGCAACATGATCGAATTGGAAAAAATCTCCTACGCAATCGTCATGGCATCGCGCAAGCTACGCCACTACTTCGAGGCATTCAAGGTGCGGGTCACTTCGAACAGGGGACTGGGAGAACTGTTCCGCAACCCAGAGGCGTCTGTCCGGATCGCCAAATGGGCAGCCGAGCTCTCCAGCTACCATATTACCTTCGAACCCAGGACAACAATCAAGTCGCAGGTCCTTGCAGACTTCATCGTTGATTGGATAGGGCCAACAAGGCAGCAAGACGAGCCTATAGAGAAGGTGTGGACCATCCACTGCGATGGCGCATGGTGCCATGCGGGGGCAGACGCAGCTGCAATCATCACGTCACCCACAGGCGTCAAGCACAGATACGTAGCACACCTCAGCTTTGCTCTGGAGTCCGACAGATGCACCAACAATGTAGCAGAATACGAAGCTGTCATCCTGGGCCTTCGCAAGCTAAGAGCGCTTGGTGTCACCACCTACATAATCAAGACAGATTCCAAAGTGGTTGCCGGCCAGGTCGAAAAAAGAATATTCAGCAAAAGACCGCGCACTTATGCAGTATCTCACGGCTGTTCGCGGTCTTGAGAGACAATTCAAGGGCTTCACCTTGTAGCATGTGGACCGCGCCAGGAACAAAGAGGTCGACGCGTTGGCTAAGGCAGCGGCCAGAGGCGAAGCCCTGCCCTCCGACGTGTTCTACCATGTCATTGGCACACCAGCCGTCCGCAGTCCAGAGGGTCTACAAGTAACCAACGACGCCGAGGGCCATCACATCATCAACCTCATCATGACTAAAGATTGGCGGGCCCCAATAACCCTGTTCCTGCAAGGATATTACCACCCAAGTGACGTTAACGAGGCCAAGCGCCTCAAGCACCGAACCCGGGACTTCACACTTATTGAGGGCCAGCTATACAAGAAGGGGGTCAGTCAACCCATGCTTAAATGCGTAACCGAAACCGAAGGCATTCAAATCCTTCGCGAAGTCCACAGGGAACTTGCGGCTCCCACTCAGGGCCCAGGGCCCTCGCTGCCAAGGTGATCCATCAAGGATTTTACTGGCCTGCAATAATCTGCACCGCGAATCGAGTCACGCGGTCGTGCGAAGCTTGCTAGAAGTTTTCTCCCCGCTCGGGAAACCCTTCGCAGTTCACCAAGCTGATTGCCCACACATGGCCACTTCAACGCTGGGGGCTGGATATCGTCGGGCCACTATCTACGGCTCAAGGGAACCTCAAGTTCACCTTCGTCGCTGTCGAATATTTTACCAAGTGGATCGAAGCCAGGGCAGTATCCACAATAACGTCGAAAACTCCCTAGAATTTCTTCTGGCAAAACATTGTGTGCCGATTCAGAGTCCCGTCCTAGCTTACAGTCGATAATGGAAAACAGTTTGACAGCCAGGACTTCAGGGACTTCTGCTTCTCCATCGGCACCAAGCTTGCCTTTGCCTCGGTATACCACCCTCAATCCAACGGCGTCGTCGAGCGCACCAACGACAAGATTTTCACTACAATCAAGAAAAGGCTTCTCGACGACAAGAAGGGTAAATGGGCTGACCAGCTACCCGAAGTAGTCTGGGCCCTAAACACGACCGAATGCTGGGTGACCGGATTCACACCTTTTCGTCTACTATATGGATCGAAGGCCATGACACCGCAGGAGATAAAGCATGGGTCGCCCCGAACAAGCACATCATCAGTCCCTGACGTAGACGAACCAACGTTCAAAGACCTCATCGACGGAGACCACGTCTTCGCCCTCCAGGCCCTCAACAAATACCAAGCTCAAACCAAGGCCTGGCGAGACCACACGATCGTCCCAAGAGAGTTCAACGAAGGAGACCTCGTACTCGTCCAGACCACCCGGACAGAGTCACGGGGCAAACTGGAGCCGAAGTGGGAGGGTCCATTCATCGTCAAATCGAAGGCATCCCCCAGCGCATACAGGCTGACAACGCCATCCGGCGAAGACTTAGAGAATTCCTGGAATATTGACAATCTCCGTAACTTTTTTGTTTAAACCCTCAGGGCCCACACGCCCTTGTAATCCACCAAAAATACTATTCCGGCCCACACTCTTTTCCTCCCGGGGGTGAGGTTTTTAACGAGGCGGAGCCATGTAATATACCTACAAAAATCCCCCGCAAAAACTCAGACACAACATGTCAAAAAAGATCGCATCGACGGTCTTCGGCATTCGACCACTCCGAAGTCACCGCGAGAGGCAGCGCAGACTATCCTCGCATGCGACATCCCGTGCAAAACTCGCCTAAGGGTGCAACCGGAATAGCACAACAAGTGCGTTAATCGAAGTCTTTTATCTAAAAGACACTCCACGCAAAAGTCGCCTAAGGGTGCAGCCGGAATAGCACAACAAGCGCGTTAATCGAAGTCTTTTATCTAAAAGACACTCCACACAAAAGTCACCTAAGGGTGTAGCCGGAATAGCACAACAAGTACGTTAATCGAAGTCTTTTATCTAAAAGACACTCCGCGCTAAAAGTCGCCTAAGGGTGCAGCCAGAATAGCACAACAAGTGCGTTAATCGAAGTCTTTTATCTAAAAGACACTCCACGCAAAAGTCGCCTAAGGGTGCAGCTGGAATAGCACACCAAGCGAGTTAATGGAAGTCTCTCATTAAAAAGACACTCCGCTCAAATTCGTCCACAGGCGCAGCCGGACCAACACAGGCGTGCAAATACGGCAAACATGCCACATTACCGTACAAATTACAATTACATACACACGACGAGGGCATCACATACTACATCGGCTCAACCTTCGGGATGATACCCATCTCCCTGTAATTAAACAGCATTATCCTCAATTCCTCACCCTCAAAAAGCTTCCGGAGATCCCCCTCGCCTATGCTCGCCCCAGTCGGTGAGGACAACAATTCTCGTTTACCAACCCGGTCTACTTGGAGACGGCCACGGTCCATCCCCATACGATGGCGCCTGCCACTTCGCGAAAATTCGCTCACACTATGTTTTCCCACCACCCTTCGTTGCCTACACCCAGTACTCGCACTAGGAAGATCCCCGGCACCCTCCACATGCGGTGAAGTCTCTGCCGCAGCCACATCCAACGCAACAAAATAATCCAAGCCTTCATCCGAGGACTCCTCCGTCCAAGGAAACGAACTCCCAGATTCACCATCGGACTCAAAACACTCAGACACAGAACCAAACAAACTATCATCGGCAGGCACTACGGTTGAGGCCGCCACAAAATCAGTATTGTCTGCAGCAGTTGCTTGCGCAGGCCCAAACGTCGGAACCTGCGCAGCAACCGAGGTTCAGTATCACAGAGACAAAATTTACACTCAAAATCTCCAAAACCCTATTCCGCCACCTGCGAAGGCCCGGCCGCCGCCGCGGGGTCTTCGGCAGCTGGTTCGCCCATCGCCTTCGACGCGTCCCCACCCGTCAGCGCAGGGGCTAGCGCGGGGTCTTCGCCAGCTCTAGTCGGCGCGGGGGTCATCGAGGGGCCCTTGCTCGCATCGGATGGCGGCGCCAGCTCCACCCCCGATGCCCTGGGGAGCATGCTGTCGGGCAACGTGCCGTCCAGATCGCCAAGATCCTCCACCTCTTCGTCGTGCGCCATCTACAGCAATAGCGCATTCTGTCAGCAAAACCACACATACCCAAACATACCCACACATATAACAACACAAAGATGAGCCTTTACCTGATCAATCGCCCGGTCGGACCTCTCCCGGACCGTCTCTCGGCCGTGAGGGCCTCAAATCCTGTCGAAGAGTGCTCCCGCCGACCGCTTCAGAGTAGGGTCCTCGACCTGGAAGATTTCGCGTTTGAAGGCTTCGTCCGACTGGTCGAAGACCTCGAAATGCTCTCACCCCTCGCGGGACAGAGCATTCACAGCCCCCTCACAGGTGACGAGGGAGGCAAAGGACATGAGGCCCGTCACGATTGTCGGGAGCACCCCCAGCTCCTCCTGTAGCCACTCGAGGAAGCGGAGGCCCACCTCTTGGCCGGGCGCTTCGAAGGCGGCGGTCCGCGCACTCAGCTCCCTGTACACATCCACAAACTGCGCATGTGTCCGCTCGACCTCCGTGCGTGTCGAGGCCTCGGTTTTGTCAACGCGGTTGCGCAGGCTGTTGAGCCTCGCCTCCAGCTCCTCGGCGCGTTGGTGGGCGAGACTGGCCTCCGCCCGCGCAAGTTTGGCCTCGACTTGAGCAGCCTGCGCATCAGCAATGGCCTTGTTCGTGTCCCTCCTCTCCTCCACTAGCTGACGCCGGAGATCCCCCTTCTCGGCCTCCGCACCAGCCAACCTCTCTGTCAGCCTGCAACTTTTGTTTTCCGCAGCCGACTTCTCTCGAACAACATCCGTATGCTGCGCCCGGAGACGCTCGATTTCAGCAGCAAACTCCGAAGTCAGAGCACCCGACGCGACATGGTCGGCGAAGTCGGCCGCCTGCCACAAAAACCCATGAGATTCGCAATCACATAAAAACAATGAACTATCGAAGTCCAACACGACTTACATGCTTCAGCTACTGCGACGCATGACTCAGCTGATGGGACACAGAGCCCGCCACATCTTTAGCGGCGGCGGCCGATGAAATCTCTCTGCTCGCGTAGAAGGTGGACCACGGGTCCTGCGAAGCACCCTTCGCACCAACCGTTGCCGTCGGCGAAGTGGCCGTCACCAGGGTCGGGACAACAGCCAGCTGTCCCACATCCGACCCTATACCATGATATTGTTTAAGACCTAGTCCCAAAAAAAACTTACCAACGAGATAATCCCCCACACAGATGTCCGTGTCAAAGTCAGCAACGCGTGCCGCCGCCACGTCAGTGCGTGCTGGCGACGGCAGCCTTCGCTCTTTCGCGGGCTCGGCCGAGGGTAGCTTGCCCGCACCAGAAGCTGCAGCTTTTGCACCCGCCGAGGACTTGCTGGGCCCGGGGGCGGTCGACTTCGTAGTCGGCGGTGGTTTGCTACTGCCAGGGGCCGTAGACTTCGCTCCTCCCCGTGCCTTCTTCGCCTCGCGGAAAGGGTCCCCGACCCTAGTGACCGCCCGACGCTTCCGCGCCGCATCTTGACGATCCTTCTCCATCACTGCCGATACAACAACAGCAATATTCCGTCCATAAGGAAAAATCTTCAACTCACGAGCCATACGGGACGTAAATATGTCTTCGCCGGCCGCGCGGGGGATCAGAACGTTCCTTGTCCATCGACCCCCGGTAACCCTCAGCATTCGCGCCGAAGACTCCCGGAGCTCGGGTGAAGACATCCTTCCCCCGAGGGCCACGCAAGTACCCATTAACTCTACTGCAAAACGATCGGAGACCCCCAACCCTTCAGCTGCAGTACCTAATTTTCTCTTCTTCATGGCCGGCGCAGCCTCCCATGAAGAACCTTCCCCAGCCGCAACCACTGGTTTCTTCCCACGGCGATCGACGGCCACAATAGCATCATCCCCAGGATAGCCGACGTACGACAAACGATTCAACTCGAAGACCCTATTCAGGTGAACGTTGGATCCACGAATATCCCAACTCCGCAGAGCCTCCGTCCTTGGCACATACCGCCCCACAATCCTCACAGCTCCGTCCTCCACTTCGCGCACGAATGCAGCTGGGTCCCGGCCGTGCAGATCCAACGTGAAGGCCAGACTCCGCACTTGCTGCTCGCCCAGGGAGGGCATCTGGTGAGGGCATACTTCGCCCAGTGCCCTGCCATGCGCCAAAGGCCACACTCCATAACCGATGAATTCCTCAACCAAATCGCGCTCGCTACTCACAAGGGCAGCACACCGAAGGGCCCCTTCGTCCCTATCATCCTCTGCCACCTCAAACGGCGGGAACGCCACATAACAGTGAGAGCACATCACGGCCGCCGGGAGTCCTGGGAGGTCTTCGACTTCGCCTCCCGACACATAAAACCAATAATCATACCAGTTGCCCCACTTGTTGTGGCAGCAGGGAACTAGGTCCACAACTTCCGCCGAAGTCTTCCCAGTCCTCGGCGTAAAGGTGCACGACCCAAACTGTGCAATCTTGCTCCCAATTTTTCTCTTCTGCCAGTGCAGACAATAATTCTTGGCGAAGACCTCTACGGAGGGCTGACCGCCATACGAAGTCACTGCCTAGACATACTTCGCCAGGGCCACCACGACATTAGGTGTCAATTGGTGGATCTGCACGTCATACCTCTGCAAGACCTCCGCCACAAAACGATGCACAGGTAGGCGAAGGCCGACAGTAAAAAATGCCTCGAACACAACTATCTCACCCTCCGACTCAGGAATCTCTTCCGCCCCGGAACTCATCTAACTCCATTCCCAAAATACCCCAACTGCTGCATGTCTTGCACGCGAACCGAGGAGATCCTCAAAACGCCGAACTCCACCGTGTGGCCCGGGTGTAGCTCCACCGCCGCCAAATCGCTGAAGGTATCCTCGGACGATGATTCGCCCAATGGCGTATTCGCCGCGGATGAAGAAGAAGACGACATTGCTACGTACCGTCGGCGGCGGCGCGCGGTCTGCTTGACGCGGGCCAGATCTCCGATGAAGGGAACAAGGAGGGCAGGCAAGCGGGCGAACGGTTTCAAAATGCTAGGGTTTTGCGGTGCAGAGAAAGGTAAGAGAGCCTGAGCCGTGCCGCCCCCTTTTTATACACAGGACGCGACGCTTTGGGAAGCCCGCAGTCCAACAGTACCACGTCCATCAATGGTCACATCGAAAACCCCCGCGGAACCACTTTGAGCGAGGGCAGCGTCTCCACCATCTAGCGACGTCTTCGGCACCAGATGACTCAGTCGAACTGGTCCCTCGGAGGGCAAATGTTGGGGCAAAGGCAAAGACGCTACCCTTCGCTCCAGGCCTTCGTCACCTCGCTGCACCAACGAAGGCAAGATGACCGACGCGGCACACCCTTCGTCCTCCTCACTGCAAGACGAAGGCCTATGGCGAAGTCTCTCCATCCCACGTCCTCAGCCGACCTGGAGGCCCACGTGGGATTCGGCCCACTGTAACAGGCCCTGCACGGAGAAGTGTGTTACAGGCCTGATTTGTAATAGCTTTTCTGTAATGACAGTCTGTAACCCTCCCTTATAGGAATATTCTGGGGATAGTCCAGGTGCCCGAGGGCATAAACATCCTTACATTGGGACGTTGGACACTCGGTTACCTATAAATACCCCCGTACAGTGCTCTTGAGAGGCGAGATTAATAGAGCAATTGCCGTCCCGAGTTAAACCTTGCTTGCACTCTTTCCACTCCCTCGTTGGATCAACTTGCCCAGGAGAGAGCAAGTTCCAACATTCTTCTTGATCAAATATGGTGTAACTACCCTTTTGTCCACCTTGTTGATGAAGGTGTTGGAGATTTTGCTTGTTAGCTTTTGCTTTTGCTTATCCCCGGTCTTCACCTTGCATTGGTAAGACTTGTGGCCATCCTTGTGGCATAGCATACAAATCACAGTTTCTCCCTCCACAGGCTTGTTCACTTCCATAGTGGTGTTATCCTATGGAGGTTGGGTTTGTTTGGTTTTGCCTTTCTTGTCATACAAAGCCTTGCATAGGCGAGCCACTTCTTGTCTTAATTGCTCATTCTCCTTTGCAACCTCATTCGAACATGTTACTATAACAACATTCTCAACAAGAACTTGATTAGAGGGATTAGAATCATTAATTAAATCAAAGCAAGAAGTAGACACATCTTTCTTAATAATTTCAGGAATTTCAACTAAATATGCTCCTAGGGTGCTACCGATGTTTTCCAACTTAGTAGTTAGCTCATTATTGTGTATGCTAAGGATTTCCATTTTTTTCCTAGCAAGTTTTCAATAACTTTTTAAGAGCTAGTTATATTAGCCTTAAGTTTTTCATTCTTTTTGACAAGGCTATCATCGGTAGATGAGGATGGAGCATTAGACTCTAATTGCACAATTTTAGTTGTTAGCTCACAATTCAAATTTGCAAATGTTTCATTTTTTTTCTAGCAAACATTTATAATCATTTTGAGAGCTAATAAACATTTATAAAGCAAAGAACTTATCATAGACTGGTATGCCTTTTGATCAACGGACTTACCTCCTTTGTTGTGGTCAACATGTCCGTCGGTTCCCATGGATGTCTTTGCGGGCTTGGCATCCTTCATCCCGAACCGCTTGAGCAAGTCTTGCCTTATTTTTCGGAAGCCTATCTTAAAAGAACCTCCAAGTTAAGCGTGCTTGGATTGTAGCAATTTGGGATGGATGACCGACCGGGAAGTTTTCTCGTGTTGGTTTATGGGGACGATATATGATCCTAGAGAGCTACCAGGAGTAAGTACGGCTGATCCAGAGATTAGACGGTGTCGGAGAGGAAATTCTCTGGCAGAGTGGCGGAACGCACCCGCCCTAAATTCTAAGATGAGGAGGGGCCTAAGCATTTTGCCTGCTAGATGGATTCGAGATGAACACAAGAACACACAAGGGTTTAGAGTGGTTCAGGCCGCCAGAGCGTAATACCCTACTCCACTGTTTGTGTATTGTATGAGAGTCTGACTGAATCTGAGTCGGTCTAAGTGAGTCTGAGAGCGTGTGTCTTGTAACGTCGTGTGCCCTCCCTTTTATAGCTCAAGGGGGGCACGTACAAGGATGCCGAGCCCCGACATGTGGGCCCAGGAGCAAAACAGAGGGAATACATTATAGAAGTAGCTAATGCCTGAGCAATCTCCTGGCGCCATGTTGTCCGTAGTCCATGCAGTGTAGATATGCTGCGACTGCTTCCTTGGTGACGCCCGAGTAATGATGGGCGTAGTGCACGCGGCAGCATGGGCGTACTGCCTGCCAGTGGATTGGACAGGCACGCCGCCTGTGGAATGGACTGGTTGCTGCCTGCCCGCAAAATGGACAGGTCTCATTGAATGCGGAGGCGGCACATCGCCTGCCAGTGGAATGGACAGGGCTCATTAAATGCCGAGGCGGCACATCACCTGTCAGTGGAATGGACAGGCGGCGTGCCCTATCCGCAATAAATGCAGAGGCCGCGCAGCCCAGAGGCCTTATGTTAGGCTTCGCCCGTTGGCTTATGTCACACGCAGTAGGTCACGTGGCAGCATCAGGTCTCCGCCTGGGCGGGGAGCAGAAGCTTATACGATAAGGTCCAGACACGTGTCGGCTCCGGATCCCCGCCTCTCCTTGATTAATGCCTAGGTATTCTCTGTCCCAGAATCCCGGGACCCCGCTGTGAGGGTCCCGGACCCCACACAGTGGGGTCCAAACCCCATCTGAGAGGTCCGGTTTGTGCCCGTGGAGGTCCTGGATCTTACCCGGAGCTCTGGTCTGCATATACAGGGGTCCGTCACTTTCCACGGGGGTCTAGACCCACTGTTGATACCTTGGAGTATATCATCTTCTCTGGCCATGTGGCGGTCCTAGAGCCATCCACGTGGTGGGGTCGGACGCTATTTACCACGTGACTAGAGATAGCCGCGTTGGTATCGCGTCTTCATACTGTAGTTAGGGGTACCTCTGTTTCAGGGTACCGACAGTGGCCCCCAGGCCCACATCAGAGGAGGATACAAGCCTGTAGGTGGGGCCAAAGCTTGATTGGCGATTGGTGCGCCGCTTCCGTGCGTTTGCTGACGTAATCACCACCAATCCGCCTTCGGTCACGCCAACTGCTATGTCTATCCCCGCGGCTGACTGACCTGCGGCCCCCACGCCTGATGGTTTTGCCAGGCCACGCGCGAGGCGCCTCGATACCGCTGCATTGGTTTAAAAAATCACCTTCTCTGTCTTCTGCGGTGGCCCCGAGGAGGCGCAGTACTGGCGCGAGCGGCGGTTCGCTCTTTCTACACCTAGGAGCCGAGGCCCAAGGAGTATGACTTGTGGGCCTGGGCCCCCGTGTCATAGATTGGGCCGTTGTTTTTGGTGGGGATGACGAGGCACGCTACCGCCGGCGGCGGTTCGCTCCTCGCATGGCGGTTTGCCTTCTTCGCACTCGGAGAGCAGCGCACCAACTGTATGACTTGTGGACCCGGCCCCCCGTGTCATAGGCTGGGTTCCTTTGGTGCGCATCGGGTGAGATTTTACGTGGCGTCTCGGGGCACGAGTGGGAGAGTCTGCCTTGAAAAAGGGATTCACCCCGCGTGCAGCAGTTACGCTTTCGCATTCTCTCCCAATTGATGCGCCCTTTCGCCTCCGAGCTCTCCTCGCCCCTTTGCATTCGCGCTCTTCTGCTTTCTGCTGCCATAGTCGCCATGGCCTCGCGAGTTCATCCCGAGCATTTCCAGTCCAAGGGGGCACTCAACCTGATGCGCAACCTGCTCGGATGGAGCGCGCTGGCGTTCGCCGGAAGTATCCGTGCCAACGCCACTCCCCTTGGCGATCTCGCCGCCGGGGAGTTCGTGCTCTTCATCTCCTACCTCTCCTGCGGGTTGGCGCTGCCGATCTCGCCTTTCTTCTTGCTGCTGCTGGAGGAGCTCGGCCTCTAGCTTCAGCACCTCACGCCCCACTCCATCCTCCAGGTGGCCATCTTCGCCCACCTCTGCGAGATGTTTGTAGGGGTGGCCCTCTTCCGCCAGTGCTCAGATGAAAGGATGTTGCGCAGCAACCTTCCAGAGATGGAAAGCGAGTTGAGTTGCGACTCCACCCTTCAGATGAACTCCATCGCCTCCAGCAGCGGCCTTGTCAGCTCCTCCCTAAACTTTACCAGCATCTCATGGTACGCCTCCTTGAATTGGTCCAGATTCGGCTCCGTCGCAGCGGCCAGGCCGCCGAGCGCCATGCACTGCCGCGCCTCCACCTCCTGCGCTATCTCCGTCAGCTTCGCCGACACCTCCGGTGGTGCCCCCACCTTGTTGCACTCGAGGTAGGCAGTGAGGAGTGAGTAGTAGTGTGGGTGCGAGATGATCTTGGCCTTGATGACCTCGACGTCGCCTCCGTAGGGAGATGACGATGAGGGTTCTAGGCGGCGCAGGCGGCACCGGGGCCCCAGGTGGTGGAGGCGACGACAAAAGCACTTGAAGATCTCCAGGTGGAGCATCGCGCCGGGGTCCGGCGCATTGCTGCATGGGCCGGCGAGGCGAGCACGACACTGGTGCCGCTCGGGATGAGTCCCATCTCGGTGTCGGAGCTGCCGACGTCTATCTCCGACGCGCTCCCGGTGCTGGACTTTGCCACCGATCGCCTCTGACGCCTGGACCAGATTCTTGGCGCCCGCCTGGAGGCCGAGGGCGGCAGGCTCTGCCGGGCGGTGATCGAGTACATCCTGACATGCTTCCGGAGCCACGACCCGACCATCTCCTTGGAGCCGAGGATCGCTGGTCCGGTGGCCGATACTGAAGACGCTGCCCGAGAGGCCGTACAAGATGCCATGGAACTGGTGGCCGAACGTTTCCAGCGGGATCCTGCTGATGATGAGTAGCTAGATCTGCAGAGAGAAGGCAAGGGTCCCGATGGGAAGCGACTTTGTAATATTTTTTGGTCTTTGTAAGATACTTTTGAGTACTATTTATCGAGCAGTATTAGCACTTATCTGTATGCTATTTGTCTTTGTTGTGTGTGGCGTTACCAACTCCTCCCTGGTACTTGGCCCCCCTAGGATCTAGGCTCGACATGTCGAGGCTGGATACCAGTATACCTAAGAAAGAGTTGGTGACCCGGCCCCCAGGAGGTAGTCTCGACTAGGACCTAGACCTGTACACAGCTTCAGCTAGGAAGTGTTAGTAGCACACCCACAGGACCCATCGTCTGGTATCAGCCATCCTTTGATTCATGCAACAGGACATGCAGGATTGAGTCTGGGAAGCCAAGCCTCATGTCCGGACCTACAAGATCACAGCTCCAAATACTAGGGCACCCATTGCAGAGTGGTGGAGGTGCAGGCTTAGGGTATGGGACTAGGCTAAGTGGCTACACAGCTCCGGACCACCCCAGGAAATAAGCGCCCATTCTCTAGAACCGGACCCGCAGGTTGCCGGACCCCCTGTATTAGGATAGGGGTCCCGAACTGCAAGCCTGGCTTACTCAATTCGGATGTCATCATACCAGCAAGGGTGGGAACTGAATGGGTGGTTTAGATAAAAAATAATATCTGGAAATTGTAGCAGAATAAAACCATCACAGTAGCACATGTGGGGGGGGGGGGGTAAATCCTTTCTTTATAACTCGATATGCATGGGTGCAGACCAACAGGACGGGCTTATGAGGGTGGACCTCACCGGGCTAGCGTACATGTATGCACAACCTAGTTTAAAAAAAGAAGAAACCTCAACCCCTCAGACTTGCTCCTATGGATAGAACTTACGGAGATGCTCTATGTTCCAGGGATTGGGAAGAGGCACTCCTTTTATTGTGGCAAGGCAGACACACCCGGGTCGGCATACTTCCTTCACCTTGAAGGGTCCTTCCCAACTGGGGGAGAGTTTGTGGAGCCCTTCTCGGTTCAGTACTCGCCTTAGGACCAGGTCCCCGACCCTGAGCTCCCTACTATGCACGAACCGTTGATGGTAGCGCCTGAGAGCTTGGTTGTACCGTGTATTTCGGATCGCCGCTTGCCATCTGCGCTCATCGATGAAGTCCATGTCTTCACGCTATAGTTGTTTCTGCATAGACTCATCAAACGAGTGGACCCATGGGGAGCCCATAAGGATTTCCGGGGGAAGACAGGCTTCGGCCCCGTAGACCAGGAAGAATGGGGTCTCCCCGGTAGCTCGGCTGGTTGTGGTCTGGTTCCCCAATAGCACGGACGGGAGCTCGTTGACCCAATTTGCACCATGCTTACCGCAGCGAAGTCGTAGTTGAGGTTGCGACCCTCGAAGTTTAGTCGGCGCTCACGCGCCCTCTCTAGAGAGACGCGGGCATCCTCGCCCGCGCGTCTGTGGTTGAGTTCTGCCCGCAGGTCACTAGATCTCTCTAGAGAGACTGGAGCGTCCTCGCCCGCTCGCTGGCGGTTGTGCTCCGCCCGCAGGTCCTCAGTCAGGGCGGCCCTCACTGAGGGTGAGCGCACTGATGCCGACGCCTCATGTTGATGTCGGGACGACCGAGGCCTGGACCTGGCTGAGCTAGAATGCGCTATGCCGAGCAGACGGTCGACATCGTCACGCCACTGCTTCATGGCCCTCGGCGAGGCCGTGAAGCTAGGAGGGTGGCACAGCAATTCCCTAGCTGCAGACAGCGCCCCAGGCGCAGCCCTTGACGCTCTGGATGTCTGCGTAGCGGTGTGCTGCCGCGTAGAGTGCACAGCAGCAGCACTAGGCGCAGGGCGGTTGACGGCCCGTGGCGTGGAAGACGCAGCTTCTTCCTCCATCGGGAAGTCCTCGGGAACGAAGTCATGGTGCTCGACGATGTGGACCATGGTGTCGAGCAGGAAAACAAGCAAAAACCTAATGCCAAAGCCCCCTACCTGGCGCGCCAAATGTCAGAGAGGAAATTCTTCGGCCAGGTGGCGGAATGAACCCGCCCTAAATCCTAAGATGAGGAGGGGCCTAAGCATTTTGCCTGCTAGATGGATTCGAGATGAACACAAGAACACACAAGGGTTTAGAGTGGTTCAGGCCGCTGGAGCGTAATACCCTACTCCACTGTCTGTGTATTGTATGAGAGTGTGAGTGAATCTGAGTCTGAGAGTCTGAGTGAGTGTGAGAGCGTGTGTCTTGTAACGTCGTGTGCCCTCCCTTTTATAGCTCAAGGGGGGCATGTACAAGGATGCTGAGCCCCGACATGTGGGCCCAGGAGCAAAACGGAGGGAATACATTATAGAAGTAGCTAATGCTTAAGCAAACTCCTGGTGCCTTGTTGTCCGTAGTCCATGCAGTGTAGATATGCTGCGGCTGCTTCCTTGGTGACGCTCGAGTAATGATGGGTGTAGTGCACGTGGTAGCATGGGCGTACTTCCTGCCAGTGGAATGGACAGGCACGTCGCCTGCGGAATGGATTGGTCGCCGCCTGCCCGCGGAATGGACATGTCTCATTAAATGCGGAGGCGGCACATCGCCTGCCAGTGGAATGGACAGGGCTCATTATATGCCAAGGCGACACATCACCTGTCAGTGGAATGGACAAGCGGCGCGCCCTATCCGCAATAAATGCAGAGGCCACGCGGCCCAGAGGCCTTACGTCAGGCTCCGCCCGTTGGCTTACGTCACGTGCAGTAGGCCTCGTTCAAGCATCGGGTCTCCGCCTGGGCAGGGAGCGGAAGCGTATACGATAAGGTTCGGACACATATCGGCTCCGGACCCCCGCTTGTCCTTGATTAAGGCATGGGTATTCTCTGTCCCAGAATCCCGGGACCCCGCTGTGAGGGGACCGGACCCCACACATAGGGGTCTGGACCCCTTCCGGGGGGTCCGGTTTGCGCCCGTGGAGGTCCTAGATCTTACCCGGAGGTTCGGTCTGCATATACAGGGGTCCAGCACTTTCCCATGGGGGTACGGACCCACTGTTGATACCTTAGAGTATATCATCTTCTCTGGCCATGTGGCGGTCCCAGAGCCGTCCATGTGGTGGGGTCGGGCGCTGTTTACCACACGACTAGAGATAGCCACGTGGGTATCGCGTCTTCATACTGTAGTTAGGGGTACCCCTGTTTCAGGGTACCGATAGGAACAATGACCGCGGCGGAGGAAAAGGGCGGGGGGCTCACCGGCGGCAGGGTTGCTCTGGTGAGGGGTCGGGTGAGGTCCGGGAGTCTCTAGCGATCACGTCGAGGTACGGATCGCCAGCGATGGTGGTAGCAGGAGGTCGGTCCACGCGCGCAGGCGGGGGAGCTCAGCGGCGGCGAGGAGTCCGGCCTAACCAGGGCGCGATAGATCAATTAAATGGGTCAGGAAGCTTCACCAGAGATCAAGGAAGATGTGTGCGCGAGGAATTTGAGAATGGCTCACCAGATTCCTCGGTCCACGCGTGGCCACGGGTGACCGAAGTCCGGCGAAGATGATCTCGGGTCTCCGGTGAGGTTCTTGAAAGGGAAATGTGCCCTTGGGCCATTTCTAAGTATTTTGGTGATTTAGTGTCTAACACAAGTGCTTAAATGTAAAATGGTGGACAAAGTACAAACCAAGGATAAAGGTATGTTTCTCAGACTTAGTACATTGTTTTATGGACTAATGTATTGTGTCTAAGTGCTGGAAACAGGAAAAATCCAATTGGAAATGTCTTGGCTCGAGCAGCCAAGAATCTGCTGAGTCTGGGAGCACCGGACTGTCCGGTGGTGCACCGGACAGTGTCCGGTGCGCCAGGCTGGTTCGAGCGAACTGGCCGCTCTCGGGAATTCACCGGCGACGTACGGCTATAATTCACCGGACTATCCGGTGTGCACCGGACTGTCCGGTGAGCCAACGGTCGGCCGCGCGATCTGCGCGGGACACGTGGCCGAGCCAACGGCTAGAAGAAGGCACCGGACTGTCCGGTGTGCACCGGACATGTCCGGTGCGCCAACGGCTCCAGGTCTGCCAACGGTCGGCTTCATCATTGAAGGAAAGAAATCTGGCACCGGACAGTGTCCGGTGTGCACCGGACTGTCTGGTGCGCCAGACGACAGAAGGCAAGATCAGCCTTCCAAGATTGCTTTCAACGGCTCCTAGCTGCCTTGGGGCTATAAAAGGTACCCCTAGGCGCATGGAGGAGAACACCAAGCATCCATTGAGCATAGTTGATCACTCACACTTCATTCTTGCGCACTTATTCGACATTCTAGTGATTTGAGCTCCGTTCTAGTGTGCTAGTCTCTTGAGCTCAAGTCTAGGTTTTGTGTGTGCGTATTTGCTGTGATCTTTGTGTCGTGTGTGAGTTGCTAATCCCTCCCTTGCTCCGTGATTCTTTATGAACATCTTTTGTAAGGGCGAGAGGCTCCAAGCTGTGGAGATTCCTCGCAAACGGGATTAAGAAAAGCAAAGCAACACCATGGTATTCAAGTTGGTCTTTGGACCGCTTGAGAGGGGTTGATTGCAACCCTCGTCCGTTGGGACGCCACAACGTGGAGTAGGCAAGCGTTGGTCTTGGCTGAACCACGGGATAACCACCGTGCCATCTCTGTGATTGATATCTCTTGGTTATTGTGTTGTGTTGAGATCCTTCTCTAGCCACTTGGCAAATTACCGTGCTAACGCCTAAACAAGTTTTTGTGGCTATAAGTTTTAAGTTTTACAGGATCACCTATTCACCCCCCCCCCTCTAGGTGCTCTCAATTGGTATCAGAGCCGTTCTCATCAAGAAAGGGACTAACCGCCCGAAGAGATGGATCCTAAGGGCAAGGGGATGGTGATCAACGATAAGGAGAAGGAGTCCTTCGTCAACGAGCCCAATGATGACAGGCCCACCGACTCAGGCTCGGGCCACAAAAGAAAAGACGGGAGTAAGAAGAAGACAAGGCGCATCAAGGAAATTGTCTACTACGACAGCGACGAATCTTCCTCCTCCCAAAAGGACAACGACGACTACGACAGACGAAAGACGGTTAACTCAAACTTTTCTTTCGATTATTCGCGCATTCCGCATAGCTCAAATGCTCAATTGCTCCCCATTCCACTTGGCAAGCCCCCTCACTTTGATGGAGAGGACTACGGATTTTGGAGCCACAAAATGCGTACTCACCTGTTTTCTCTCCATCCAAGCATTTGGGAGATTGTGGAAAGTGGAATGAAATTTGATAGCTCGGATAGCCCTGTGTTTATTAATGAACAGATTCATAAAAATGCACAAGCTACTACTGTGTTGCTAGCCTCTTTGTGCAGGGACGAGTATCACAAGGTGAGCGGCATGGACAATGCCAAGCAGATCTGGGACACCCTCAAGATCTCTCATGAGGGGAACGGCGTCACCTTGCTCACCAAAATGGAGTTGGTGGAGGGCGAGCTTGGAAGGTTCGCGATGATAAGGGGCGAGGAGCCAACTCAAACATACAACCGGCTCAAGACCCTTATCAACAAAATAAGGAGCTACGGAAGCACGCGATGGACGGACCACGACGTTGTCCGACTGATGCTAAGGTCCTTTACCGTTCTTGATCCTCATTTGGTGAATAATATTCGTGAGAATCCCAGATACACCAAAATGTCGCCCGAAGAAGTCCTCGGAAAATTCGTTAGCGGGCGAATGATGATCAAGGAGGCGAGGTACGTGGACGACGCCTTGAATGGTCCGATCAACGAGCCGCAACCCCTTGCTCTCAAGGCAACAAGAAGCAAGGAGGCGCTACCTAGCAAGGTGGCACAGATTGAGGCGGCCGGACTTAATGATGAAGAGATGGCCCTCATCATCAAAAGATTCAAGACGGTGCTTAAGGGTCGCAAGGGACAGCCAAGCAAGACCAAAGCCAAGGGGAAGCGCTCATGCTTCAAATGCGGTAAGCTTGGTCATTTTATTGCTAACTGTCCCGACAATGATAGTGATCAGGAACAAGGGAACAAGAGGGAGAAGAAGAAGAAGTATAAGAAGGCAAAAGGCGAGGCGCATCTAGGCAAGGAGTGGGATTCGGATTGCTCCTCTTCCGACTCTGACAATGAGGGACTCGCCGCCACCGCCTTCAACAAATCGGCCCTCTTCCCCAACGAGCGTCACACATGCCTTATGGCAAGGGAGAAGAAGGTACGTACTCAAAACTCTACTTATGCTTCTTCAAGTGAGGACGAATCTAGTGATGAGGATGAAATAGATTATTCATGTTTGTTTAAGGGCCTAGATAGAACCAAGGTAGACAAAATTAATGAATTGATTGATGCCTTGAATGATAAGAATATGCTTTTAGAAAAGTAAGAGGATTTGTTGTATGAAGAACATGATAAATTTGTAGAAGCACAAAAATCTCTTGCTCTAGAAATTAAAAGGAATGAAATACTCTCTAGTGAATTATCTTCTTGTCATGAAACCATTGCTACTTTAAAAAGTTTTAATGATGATGTAAATACTAAACTAGAAGTAGCTAGTAAATCTAATTCTTGTGTAGAAATTGTTGAAACTTGTAATAGGTGTAAAGATTTTGACATTGATGCTTGTAGTAATCATTTAGTTTCAATTTCCAAATTAAATGAGGAATTGGCTAGTCTTAATGCCCAACTTAAGACTAGCAAGAATGAATTTGACAAGCTAAAATTCGCAAGGGATGCCTACACAATTGGTAGACACCCCTCAATTAAGGATGGACTTGGCTACAAGAGGGAAGCCAAGGACTTGACAAGCCATAAGGCTCCCATCTCCGCCAAGGAGAAAGGGAAGGCTCCTATGGCTAGTAGTGTGCAAAAGAACCATGCCTTTATGTACCACGATAGGAGACAATCTATAAATGCTTATAGGAGTTATAATGCATATGATGCCTTTGATTCTCATGTCATGTTTGCTTCTAGTTCTTCTTATGTGCATGATAGAAATGTTGGTAGAAGAAATGTTGTTAATGTTCCTAGGAAAGTTAATGAACCTTCTACAATTTATCATGCTTTAAATGCTTCTTTTGCTATTTGTAGAAAGGATAGGAAGATAGTTGCTAGGAAATTAGGGGCAAAATGCAGGGGTGATAAAACTTGCATTTGGGTCCCTAAGGAAATTGTGACTAACCTTGTAGGACCCAACAAGAGTTGGGTACCTAAGACCCAAGCCTAAATTTGCCTTGCAAGTTTATGCATCCGGGGGCTCAAGCTGGATTATCGACAGTGGATGCACAAACCATATGACGGGGGAGAAGAAGATGTTCACCTCCTACGTCAAGAATAAGGATTCCCAAGATTCAATCATATTCGGTGATGGGAACCAAGGCAAGGTGAAAGGTTTAGGCAAGATTGCAATATCCAATGAGCACTCTATCTCTAATGTGTTTTTAGTTGAGTCTCTTGGATATAATTTACTATCTGTTAGTCAATTATGTAATATGGGATATAATTGTCTATTTACAAATGTAGATGTGTCTGTCTTTAGAAGATGTGATGGTTCACTAGCTTTTAAGGGTGTACTAGACGGCAAACTTTATTTAGTTGATTTTGCAAAAGAGGAGGCCGGTCTAGATGCATGCTTAATCGCTAAGACTAGCATGGGCTGGCTGTGGCATCGCCGCTTAGCACATGTGGGGATGAAGAACCTCCACAAACTTCTAAAGGGAGAACACGTGATAGGTCTAACCAATGTTCATTTCAAAAAAGATAGACCTTGTGCAGCTTGTCAAGCAGGTAAACAAGTGGGAGGAACACATCACAACAAGAATGTGATGACCACGTCAAGACCTCTGGAGCTGCTGCATATGGACCTCTTCGGACCCGTTGCCTATCTGAGCATAGGAGGAAGTAAGTATGGTCTAGTTATTGTTGATGACTTTTCTCGCTTCACTTGGGTGTTCTTTTTGCAGGATAAGTCTGAAACCCAAGGGACCCTCAAGCGCTTCCTAAGAAGAGCTCAAAATGAGTTTGAGCTCAAGGTGAAGAAGATAAGGAGCGACAACGGGTCCGAATTCAAGAATCTTCAAGTGGAGGAGTTCCTTGTGGAGGAAGGGATCAAGCACGAGTTCTCCGCTCCCTACACACCTCAGCCAAATGGTGTGGTAGAGAGGAAGAACAGGACGCTCATTGATATGGCAAGGACTATGCTTGGAGAATTCAAGACCCCCGAGTGTTTTTGGTCGGAAACCGTGAACACGGCTTGCCATGCCATCAACAGGGTCTATCTTCACCGCCTCCTCAAGAAGACCTCATACGAGCAGCTAACTGGTAACAAACCCAATGTATCGTACTTTCGTGTATTTGGGAGTAAATGCTACATTCTAGTGAAGAAGGGTAGGAATTCCAAATTTGCTCCCAAAGCTGTAGAAAGGTTTTTATTAGGTTATGATTCAAATACAAAGGCGTATAGGGTCTTCAACAAATCATCGGGTTTGGTTGAAGTCTCTGGCGACGTTGTATTTGATGAGACTAATGGCTCTCCAAGAGAGCAAGTTGTTGATCTTGATGATGTAGATGAAGTAGACGTTCCAACGGCCGCGATACGCACCATGACGATTGGAGATGTACGGCCTCAGGAACAATTGGAGCAAGATCAACCGTCTTCCTCAACTATGGTGCATCCCCCAACCCAAGATGACGAACAGGTACCTCAAGTGGAGGCGCATGATCAAGGGGGAGCACAAGATGTTCAAGTTGAAGAGGAAGAAGCACCTCAGGCACCTCCAACCCAAGTTCGAGCGACGATCCAAAGGGATCATCCCGTCGACCAGATATTGGGTGATATTAGCAAGGGAGTAACTACTCGCTCGAGATTAGTTAATTTTTGTGAGCATTACTCCTTTGTCTCTTCTATTGAGCCTTTCAGGGTAGAAGAGGCCTTGCTAGATCCGGACTGGGTGTTGGCCATGCAGGAGGAACTCAACAACTTCAAGCGCAATGAAGTTTGGACACTGGTGCCTCGTCCCAAGCAAAATGTTGTGGGAACCAAGTGGGTGTTCCGCAACAAACAGAACGAGCACGGGGTGGTGACGAGGAACAAGGCTCGACTTGTGGCAAAAGGTTATGCCCAAGTCGCAGGTTTGGACTTTGAGGAGACTTTTGCTCCTGTGGCTAGGCTAGAATCAATTCGTATTTTGCTAGCGTATGCCGCTCACCATTCTTTCAGGTTGTACCAAATGGATGTGAAGAGCGCTTTCCTCAACGGGCCGATCAAGGAGGAAGTGTACGTGGAGCAACCCCCTGGCTTCGAGGATGAACGGTACCCCGACCATGTGTGTAAGCTCTCTAAGGCGCTCTATGGACTTAAGCAAGCCCCAAGAGCATGTTTTGAATGCCTTAGAGACTTTTTAATTGCTAATGCTTTCAAGGTTGGGAAAGCCGATCCAACTCTTTTCACTAAGACTTGTGATGGTGATCTTTTTGTGTGCCAAATTTATGTCGATGACATAATATTTGGTTCTACTAACCAAAAGTCTTGTGAAGAGTTTAGCAGGGTGATGACGCAGAAATTCGAGATGTCGATGATGGGCGAGTTGAACTACTTCCTTGGGTTCCAAGTGAAGCAACTCAAGGACGACACCTTCATCTCCCAAACGAAGTATACGCAAGATTTGCTAAAGCGGTTTGGGATGAAGGACGCTAAGCCCGCAAAGACGCCGATGGGAACCGACGGACACACCGACCTCAACAAAGGTGGTAAGTCCGTTGATCAAAAAGCATACCGGTCCATGATAGGTTCTTTGCTTTATTTATGTGCTAGTAGACCAGATATTATGCTTAGCGTATGCATGTGTGCTAGATTTCAATCCGATCCTAAGGAGTGTCACTTAGTGGCTGTGAAGCGAATTCTTCGATATTTAGTCGCTACGCCTTGCTTCGGGATCTGGTATCCAAAGGGGTCTAAGTTTGACTTGATTGGATATTCAGATTCCGACTATGCTGGATGTAAGGTCGATAGGAAGAGTACATCGGGGACGTGCCAATTCTTAGGAAGGTCCCTGGTGTCGTGGAACTCTAAGAAACAAACTTCCGTTGCCCTATCCACCGCTGAGGCCGAGTACATTGCCGCAGGACAGTGTTGCGCGCAACTACTTTGGATGAGGCAAACCCTCCGGGACTTTGGCTACAATCTGAGGAAAGTCCCACTCCTATGTGATAATGAGAGTGCTATCCGAATAGCGGAAAATCCTGTTGAGCACAGCCGCACAAAGCACATTGACATCTGGCATCACTTTTTGAGAGACCACCAGCAAAAGGGAGATATCGAAGTGTTTCATGTTAGCACCGAGAACCAGCTAGCCGTTATCTTCACTAAGCCTTTAGATGAAAAGACCTTTTGCAGGCTGCGTAGTGAGCTAAATGTCCTAGATTCGCGGAACTTGGATTGAATTGTAGCATACATGTGTTTATGCCTTTGATCACGTTCATTCTGCATTTTGTTGCTTATTGTGGTGCTCAAGTTGTACAAACACTCCCTGGACCTCACAAGTCCTTTTTGCAAGAGATGCACATATTTAGGGGGAGCTGTGCTACAACTTGACCCTTTGAGACTAACCATATTCTTGAGTTTGGTTGTTTTAGTCTCAAAGGAAGATTGAAAGGGAAAAGGTGGACTTGGACCATGAAAGACTTCCACTGCACTCCGATGAGAGGGTAACTTATTCCAAGTTCATCTCATGTACTCTTATTGCCTTTGTATTCTTATTGAAGATTTTGGTGAGGCAATGGGGTTCTTGGGCCAAGATTAATCCCGTTTTGGTGCTTGATGCCAAAGGGGGAGAAAATAAAGGCCAAAGCGATAAATGGATCAGCTACCACTTGAGAGATTTTGAAAATAGTAGAATAGAGCTTTTTGGTTTGTCAAAACTCTTTTATTGTCTCTCTTGTCAAAAGTTGGCTTCTTGTGGGGAGAAGTGTTGATTATGGGAAAAAGGGGAGTTTTTGAAATCTTGAATCATTTTCTCTTGGAATCACTCTCTTTATGTCTTAACATGTGTGTCTGACTTAGAGATAGAGATTTGAGTTTGATTTGCAAAAACAAACCAAGTGGTGGCAAAGGGTGATCCATATATGTCAAAATTGAATCAAAACAATTTGAGTTCTTATTTGAATTGGTTTTGTATTTGTTCTACTTACTTTATATTGTGTTGGCATAAATCACTAAAAAGGGGGAGATTGAAAGGGAAATGTGCCCTTGGGCCATTTCTAAGTATTTTGGTGATTTAGTGTCTAACACAAGTGCTTAAATGTAAAATGGTGGACAAAGTACAAACCAAGGATAAAGGTATGTTTCTCAGACTTAGTACATTGTTTTATGGACTAATGTATTGTGTCTAAGTGCTGGAAACAGGAAAAATCCAATTGGAAATGTCTTGGCTCGAGCAGCCAAGAATCTGCTGAGTCTGGGAGCACCGGACTGTCCGGTGGTGCACCGGACAGTGTCCGGTGCGCTAGGCTGGTTCGAGCGAACTGGCCGCTCTCGGGAATTCACCGACGACGTACGGCTATAATTCACCGGACTATCCGGTGTGCACCGGACTGTCCGGTGAGCCAACGGTCGGCCGCGCGATCTGCGCGGGACACGTGGCCGAGCCAACGGCTAGAAGAAGGCACCGGACTGTCCGGTGTGCACCAGACATGTCCGGTGCGCCAACGGCTCCAGGTCTGCCAACGGTTGGCTTCGTCATTGAAGGAAAGAAATCTGGCACCGGACAGTGTCCGGTGTGCACCGGACTGTCCGGTGCGCCAGACGACAGAAGGCAAGATCAGCCTTCCAAGATTGCTTTCAACGGCTCCTAGCTGCCTTGGGGCTATAAAAGGGACCCCTAGGCGCATGGAGGAGAACACCAAGCATCCATTGAGCATAGTTGATCACTCACACTTCATTCTTGCGCACTTATTCGACATTCTAGTGATTTGAGCTCCGTTCTAGTGTGCTAGTCTCTTGAGCTCAAGTCTGGGTTTTGTGTGTGCGTATTTGCTGTGATCTTTGTGTCTTGTGTGAGTTGCTAATCCCTCCCTTGCTCCGTGATTCTTTGTGAACATCTTTTGTAAGGGCGAGTGGCTCCAAGCTGTGGAGATTCCTCGCAAACGGGATTAAGAAAAGCAAAGCAACACCGTGGTATTCAAGTTGGTCTTTGGACCGCTTGAGAGGGGTTGATTGCAACCCTCGTCCGTTGGGACGCCACAACGTGGAGTAGTCAAGCGTTGGTCTTGGCCGAACCACGGGATAACCACCGTGCCATCTCTGTGATTGATATCTCTTGGTTATTGTGTTGTGTTGAGATCCTTCTCTAGCCACTTGGCAAATTACCGTGCTAACGCCTAAACAAGTTTTTGTGGCTATAAGTTTTAAGTTTTACAGGATCACCTATTCACCCCCCCTCTAGGTGCTCTCAGTTCTGTCGGGTCCGAGAGCTTGGAAAGCTCCACGGGCCACTGGTGAAGCTAACCGAGTGGCAGGCGCAACTTGGACGTAGCTAGAGTGAGCTGGCCACGGTGGCCGAGGCTCGGGCGGTGATGGCGGGCGGAGGAAAGCTCGCCGGAGCTAAGGAGGGGCGTCTGGCCAGCGAGGGTGAACACGGGGTGAGGTGAGGCGCGCCCGGGGGTGGTTTTAAAGGCATGGGCGAGCGCGGCTTAGGGGAGGCTCTGACAAGCGCTCGGGGCGTGCGCGGGCGAGCGCCAGTGCGCGCTCTGGAGTCTGGCACAGCGTCGAGCACGAGGCAGCGCAGAGAGAGGTCGTGTTCAAGCGCGTATTGGCTCCAAATCTTTGAGATTATGGCCATGATCCCATTAAGAGATCTCTTCCCTTGACATTCCTTTGTCGTTTGTGTGTGGAGGCTTGCAGGTTTTGCTGACTGGATCAAGAGATATGGAGGGGTTAAAGTTGGGTTTGTCTCACTGCCGAGCACAGAGAGAAGATCCCGGGTTTGACGTGCTAGAGCACGCGTCCCGATGCCATCTTCTGGTATGAGGTAGAGGGGTTAGTTAGACACATTTTTGTCAATGGGAGCTTAGAGTTTTGAGATAGAGATCAAGGTGAACGCGCTCGGTTTTGGTTCAAAGGCTGAAAATTCAGAAATCTGAATTTCAGTTTTTCCCATTGAACCTCCACTTGAATGGCTTGTTTGGAGTTTTTAACAAACTATTTTGGCCAAGCTTTCAGAATCTTTATTGTAGCTTAGTTAGTGTATTTCAATTTTTATAATTGGCCTAAGTCATGATTTCAAGTTTTTCATAGTCTTTCATCCCTTTTCTTCTTTTCTACTTAAATAGCTTAATTAGGGTTGGTATTAGGGTTTCAACATTTTCCCCTTTTTGAAAACCTCATTGTTTTAGACATGATTCTTTAGATATAAACTTGGTGGATCTTTTATTCTTAAATGTATTTGGTGCTTCATGCTCACTTTGGCTTACATCAAATGATGGCACTTGAGTTAGCACTGAGAAAAGCCCTAGGTTACACTGGGGTGTCACAGCCTTCCCCCCTTAAAGGAATCTCATCCCGAGATTTGGGTCGGAGTCCTCCTAGGGTGAAGCGAAGGGTGAGACTTACTTGAAATGGGTGCTTTATTTATTAAGGCAACTGCTCTTCGAATGTCATTCTCTTTGCAACTTCAGAAGGAAGTCCTTTTAAATTTAGTTTTATAATTAACTCATTCTATTTTAGGATCATTTTTCTTATATTTTGATTCGAAGGGCAGGGGAGGGGTTGGGCATGATTACGCACCAATTTCCGTAGGTAGATAATCGGGAAAGTTGGAACACAGAAATTCCTCAGTCTCCCAAGTAGCCTCTTCCTCTGAGTGATTACTCCATTGGATCTTATACATCTTGATCGATTTAGCCCAAGTTGATCTTTCTTTGCAATCCAGAACCTTGGAAGGGTACTCTTGGTACGATAGATCTGGCTCTATCTCCAATTCTGGTTCTGCTATGATCTCAGTCAGCAATCGAACACACTTCTTTAGTTGGGATTCATGGAATACATTGTGGATGGCAGACATTTTTGGAGGTAACTTCAATTTGTATGCCACGGGTCCACATACTTCTATGATCTCATAAGGTCCAATGTAACGAGGGGCTAACTTGCCTTTGATCCCGAATCTCTGCACTCCCTTGGTGGGTGATACCTTCAAATATATGAAATCTCCCACCTCGAATTGGAGAGGTTTCCTTCTCTTATCATGGTAACTCTTCTGCCTGGCCTGAGTAGCTTCTAGATTCTTCCTGATTAGTTTGACCTTCCTTTCGGCTTCAGTCACTAAGTCAGGTCCGAAAACTTCTCTTTTTCCAGGCTGAGACCAATTGAGGGGTGTTCTACACCTTCTTCCATACAGGGCTTCGAAGGGTGCCATCTTTAGGCTGGATTGATAACTGTTGTTATAAGCAAACTCTGCCAAGGAGAGGTGCTTATCCCAGTTCTTGCCACAATCGATTGCACAAGCTCTCAGCATATCTTCAAGAATTTGATTTACCCTCTCGGTCTGACCATCAGTCTGTGGGTGGTAAGCTGAACTTCTGATTAGCTTGGTTCCCAAAGACTCTTGTAGTTGTTCCCAAAATCTAGCAACAAATTAGGCTCCTCGGTCAGAAACAATGGTCTGGGGCAATCCGTGCAAACACACGATTCGGTCAATGTATAACTCTGCATACTTTTGATCCTTATCAGTGGTGTGCACTGGGAGAAAATGTGCCACTTTCGTCAGTCGGTCCATAATAACCCAAATCGAACCATGATGACGGGAGGTGTTGGGCAGACCCACAATGAAATCCATGCTGATGTCATCCCATTTCCACGAAGGTATAGATAGGGGTTGCAAGGCTCCAGCTGATTTCAAGTGGCTTGCTTTTATCCTCTGATAGGTGTCATATTCTGATACATATTGGGCTATCTCCCTCTTCATTCTGGTCCACCAATACAAGGGCTTCAGATCATGGTACATTTTGGTGCTCCCTGGATGCATGGAGAATTTGGAGAGATGGGCCTCATCCAAGATTTTCTTCTTGAGATCCATGTTTTTAGAAACCACCAATCTACTTTCGAACCACAATATACCCTTTCCATCATGGCGGAAGCATTTATACTTCTCGGTCTTCTGATGGAGGTTCTCCTTAATAATTTGCACTCCCTTGTCACTGAGCTGGGCCATGATGATCTGGTATTGCAAAGCTGGCTCAACGGAAATGTGAGACAAAGCACCAGAAGGAATCACTTCAATCTTCATTTTGCTCATCTCATCACACATGGTGTCAATGCGAAAATCCATCAGAACACAGTTGCATTGCGACTTCCGACTCAAGGCATCTGCCACTATATTGGCTTTTCCTGGGTGATAATGTACCTCCAGGTCATAGTTATTGATCAGCTCTAGCCATCTTCTCTGCCTCATGTTGAGATTAACCTGAGTAAAGATATACTTAAGGCTCTTATGATCAATGAAGTTGTTGAAGTGGGTTCCCATCAAATAGTGTCTCCACATTTTCAATGCATGGACCACGGCTGCTAACTCCAAGTCATGAGTGGGATAATTTTGCTCATGAGGCCTGAGTGCTCTTGATGCATAAGTAATGACTCAATTGTCTTGCATCAAGACACAACCTAGTCCAGTGCTAGAGGCATCACAATACACATCAAATGGCTTGCTGCTGTCGGGTTGCGCTAACACCGGTGCTGTGGTCAGATGTTGCCTCAATGCATGAAAGGCATCTTCACACTTATGACCCCAAACAAACTTGGCTTCTTTCTTCAACAGCTCAGTTTTGGGCTTCGCAATTTGAGAGAAATCCGGAATGAATCTTCGATAATAACCAGCTAATCCCAGAAAACTTCGAATCTGACGGACAGTCGTTGGCGGCTTCCAATTCATCACCTCTTGCACCTTATCAGGATCAATAGCTATACCTGCCTGAGAGATAGTGTGACCCAAGAATTTGATCTCCTTTAGCCAAAAATCACATTTTGACAATTTGGCATAAAGATGGTGCTCTCGCAGACGTTGAAGCACTACATGCAAATGCACGACATGTTCTTCTTCGTTCTTTGAGTACACCAAGATATCATCGATGAAAACCACAACGAACTTGTCCAATTCAGGCATGAAAACAGAATTTATCAGATACATGAAATATGCTGGTGCATTAGTCAGCCCAAAAGACATCACCAAGAATTCATATAGCCCATATCTGGTCGAGAAGGCGGTCTTTGGAATATCGCTTGCTATCTTGATCTGATGGTAGCCGGAGCAAAGGTCTATCTTGGAAAACACTTTGGCTCTGACCAAATGATCAAAAAGAACATCAATACGAGGCAAAGGATACTTGTTCTTGATAGTCACCGCGTTAAGTGGGCGGTAATCTATGCATAGCCTCAAGCTTTCATCTTTCTTCTTCACAAACAAGGTTGGACATCCCCAAGGCGAAGTACTTGGGCGAATAAAACCTTTGTCCAGCAATTCTTGCAATTGCTTCTTCAATTCTGCCAAATCAGCGGGTGGCATCCGGTAAGGCCTCTTGGAAATAGGTGTCGTTCCCGGTTGCAACTCGATGGCGAATTTGATATCCCGGTCATATGGCATCCCTGGCAATTCATCTGGAAAAACGTCTGCATACTCACAGACCACTAGAATCTTTTTTTAGGGGTAACTCCGTCATAGCAAAAGCACATGACTGAGTAGAGTCTTGACTAGGCAGAAACAAGGTGAAACTCCCACAGATTGGGGATTTGATTTCAACGATGCAGCTGGCTACATCAAGCACTACATGGTGTATGGTCATCCAATTGGTTCCCAGAATAATATCCACATTCTCCAAACCCAAAACAAGGAGGGTGGTTTTGATAATGTGGCTTCCCAGTTGAATAGGCACACTTTGGTTTAATTGATTAGTTGCAATTTTACCCCCAGGTGTGGCTATCATGAATGACCCTTTTGTGTGATAGAAAGGCAGTTGACATTTAGCACTGAACTTCTGGCTAATGAAACTATGAGATGCACTAGAATCAAACAGAATTAAAGCAGGTTGATTATAAACTGAAAAGATACCAGTCATGATGAGGGCTCCCTCAGGTAACTCTTCCAGAGTAGTGAAGTTGAGCTTCCCTTGCCTGACTTGTACCTTCTGCTTTCTTCCTTTGTCTTGATTTGGTGCTGGCATCTGCCTCTACTGATTTCTTGGGCATTTCTTGGCATAGTGGCCCACATTTCCACAAGTGAAGCACTTGTTCCCATTTCCCTGGCGGAACTGCTGCTGAGGAGGCTGATTATTCCTTGGAGCGGGGGCTGGAAAACGGGTGGGTGCCGGCTGCTGCTGCTGAGGTGGCCTGATCACCCATCTGCCTGCCTGCTGCTGGAATCCCCTACTCTGATTGTGAGAAACAATCCTGAACCTCTGGGCCTGAGCGGATGGTGCTGCCATTGGTGCCTTTCTCTTTTTCTCTGCCCGGTGAGCTACAATACAATCCTCCTAGGAGATAGCCAGGTTGACCAACTCATTGAAGCTATCAGCCCGGATAGTGTTGAGACGTTCCCGCAGCTTGGTGTTGAGACCCCTGCGGAAGCAGTCTCTCTTCTTCTCGTCGGAATCAGCATGATAACCTGCATACTGGCACAGGTCGTTGAAGGCCTGAGGGTACTGCAATACCGTGCAGGTTCCTTGATTGAGTGCCAGAAACTCATTCAGCTTGCGATCAAGAATTCCAGGTGGGATGTGGTGCCCTCTGAAAGCAGTCTTGAATTCCTCCCAAGACACTTCATGACCACCAGGTACCATAGCACGAAAGTGGTCCCACCAAGTCCGAGCAGGGCCGCGAAGCTGCTGCGCGGTGAAGCGAGCCTTGGTATCATTAGGGCAGTCTCCCGTGAGGAGGGAAAACTTAGACTCCACGACGTGTAGCCACACGTCGGCATCCAACGGATCCTCTGCCTTGGTGAACAAGGGCGGTTGCGTGCTCAGGAATTCCTGGTAGGTTGCCGCTGCCGGAGGTCACTGCGGCTAGCCTCCACCATGCTGCTGGGGGTGGGGCTAGCGCTGCAAGAGCTGTCACAGAATCTCATTCTGCTGGGCCATTAGCTCCTGCACCGTGGGAGCTAGAGGAGGGGCGGGGGAACTTGCTCGTTATGCCCGCGACGCTGCCTAGCTGCCATCTGGAAACAGAGATCGTCGCCATTGTTATCACAATTTCGAACAACATGCTATTATCTCATATGGAAAGAAAATCGCCATAATCATAACATTAAGTTCGAATGAAGATAACATGGTTACAAACATCCCACAGACTTCAAAAGTTCTCAAGGTTTACATCAATTAGGGGAAGGTACCCATAAGCCTAGTCCAAAATATGTCATTAACTAAGCTCGCATAGGTTTCTATCCTCCTAAGACGTCAAAACGACTCGTCAACCCTGAGTAGTGGAAGCGACACTGGATGCGGGTGAAGGGGGCATCGCGGAGGTAGTCCCATAAGTACCAGGGGCTGGTCCTAACTCCTTAGGAGCTTCTTCTCCCTCGCTTCCAGCCTCATTGGCCTCCATCTCTAAGTGGTGCATGTCCAGGTGGTCATTAGCTTCTTCGAGTTCCCACTACACATCATAGAGCTGGTTCTCCAAGATATCAATATTATTGTCTCGGATCTCCACCTGCTGCTCTAGGGTGGTCTGCCTTGATACCAGCTATGGCAGAACCGCCCAAATTATTCCAGCTTAAGTGCCTAAGTCACGCCTCAGGGGCAGCAACACACTTAAATCGGAATAACCCGTCAGTCTCTCAGATCTAGTCTGATAAGCCACTTAACCAGGATCAAATACCACAAACTCACTCGATGGTGAGTCACAGAAGAAATGCAATAAAACTGGAAAACCTCAAATTAAAGTACTGAGTTATTACATAAATTGGAGTTTCTCAAGTAAACTGAAATAGTTCATAAGATAGATTTGTAGTGGATAATCGATGTCATCGGTAGCGAGGAATTGGGTAAGGCCTAGCCCACTACTCCTCCTGCTCCTCTCCTGCCAGAGCAGCATTCCACTCGACCGTCCAACCCGGTGGCAGGATGGTAGGCCAAGTCACACCATCAATCATATCCTAGAGCGTGCTTGCAAAAATTATGCCACCAGCAAGGCTGAGTATACTAATACTCAGCTAGACTTACCCGGTGTGAGGAGTCTACTCCTCTACCTCTAGACCATGCAGTTGTTTGGCTGAGGGGTTTGGTTTGCCAAAAGCACTAGCTGAGTATAAAATCAATTTTTAGCTTTTCAATTTCTAGCATCATTATCTTAGCTAAGTTTGCTCTTTCTAAGCATACATGGTAGCAGACATTTAGTACAATCAACAAGTTATCTCAAGTAAACCTCATTTCACTTTTTACTCAATGTAGTACAAGGGGTCAAGCAGTCTCATTAGCTGCGAGAAGCAGACGATTCGAATCGAGTTTTAACCTTGCAAGGTAAACCTAAACACACGACATGTCAGGGCACTCCGGCCCCACACATGTCAACCATCCCCATCGATTCCTCGTTCGCGGCCAGGCCTAACCGCCTTGGCATACAATGCTCCACTGACCCCGGCTGCCGTCGTGCAGTGGCCGCACTTGTACCCACCATAGCTAGCATGGGAGACCCAGTCTCAGGTCGCGTGAGGGGTAAAGTCCGCGCCCGGCTTCACTCAGGTACTAGGTTTACCAGTTACTATATTTCTCGACATGTGTTTAGTACGTTCAAACGCTTGACTCAGGTATCCACACATTAATCCTTAATTCCTTTTTCCCGTCTCATGGACAAGGCATCCTCCCTGGATCCAAGTCCATAGACCATTATAGATCCCGTTATCAAGATGAATACAATCAATTCCTGACCTTGCACGAGTGCTGGAAAAATCACTCGACTTTTACCGAGATCCTGATTAGCAAAGCTGCTACTCGACCTAGCATACTAGTATCCATCTCAAAAAGGAATCCTGAGTTCATGCAACTAGAGGTTTCAAGCAACTCCTACACTTAAGTGCACATTACAAGCCTACAAACATTAAGTGTAGTAAAGTAGCATATATAGATACCGTTATGCATAAAACTGGGGCTTGCCTTCAATAGCTGGGGCTGCGGGAATATCCTCGATGGCAGTCTCGGGAGCTTGCTCCTGGTCTTCCTCGTGGATAGCTCCTTGCTCGGGGATGAGCACGTACTCTCCGTCAACGAGATTGCAATCTAATGAATGCAATGAGTAAGATATATGCATGGCATGATACGTAATTACAATTAAAATTGATGAGAGAGGATTAATTTAATCATGGTGGAGCTTATTCTTACTGCTGAAGATTTTTTTCGGGTACACTTAGCAAATTAGGGTCAAGCTTAGTTAAACTAATGGGTAAGTCCATTTTGGTGTTCCACTGATTTCTTTTTAATGTCTTAGTGAGAGCTTATTAAGATTTCTAGTTGAACTTATTGGAGTGAGATTTAAATTTTCCTCTCTTCCTTTCTAATTCTTTTATGCTTTTAAGGCGGGTTTGAACTACAAGACAATTTAATAAATTTCCAAAAATTCTTCAAACATTACAGTGGCTTCTCACTGATGTATCATTCTCTGTCTCAAAATTTGGGGCTTAAACAGTGAGGGGTTCTTTCTGTATAAAATTATCAAATATTAGGGCAGAGGGGATGTTTTGAACTACAACTCCTTTTTAACAGTGGGTTGTTTTCTAAGACATATTTTTGCTGGCATTTAAATGTTATAACATGACTTTGTACAAAGTTTTAGCCACTAATACTTATTAGTTATTTTGCTATGATTTTCTAAAGTTTCTAGCCAAAGGGGTGCTTTCTACTACCACTATACATGAAAAATATCAAACAACAAATTTCAAATTTTTCATATCTTCTTATTTGTGCAAGAGCAATCATTCCACAGGGAAGGGTGGTAGGAACTATTTGGATTAAATGGCCTTTTTCATGAAGTATTGGCAATGGATATTATTTTGCAGCTTTCAATTGGGTTTTGCATTTTCTCTGGTGGCCTACTTCATTATTAATTTGGTAAAAATTTATTTGCCCATTATTGCACTCTTTTTTGGCTTGCTCATGATTTAATTGAAATATGGCTCAATATCAAGTTCTATTTGTTTGCCCTACTTAAAATGATGGGCTGGGGTGTTTAGCATTTTTGTAGTGGGGTTCTAGTGGTTACAAGTCCACTGGATTTTTCGTAACAATTTTGAAATTGCTTTCATAATTCTAATAATTGTTTTTCTAGTTTGATTAATGCTTAATAAAACATTTCACCTAGAATTTGTTTTGGACTAGGGTTCCCTTTATTTTTCCTAGGTACTTTATTACCTTAGTAGACTAGGAAAAATAATTGCATTCATTGTTCATCATTTTCCAGTGCCTTTCTCATTTTCCTAAGTTTTGGGCAAATATGGTTTTTAATAAGTAACCTTGTCTAAATCTTTAATACTGGGGTGCTCATTATTTTTAAACAGTGCCTATGTGGGGTTTACACTTCTACAAATTTTCTTAGGTTCAGCACAGAAGCATAACTATTTTTTATTATTTTAATAAGGTTTGGTTAGTTTCTGTAATTAATTTCAAACTCTAAAATTTAAAATAGAAAGCATAGGATTCAGTATTTTTATGTGATAGTCCATAATATTTTGAATCCAGCAAAATTGGTTTGGTTAAATTTAGTTGAATATAACTCAAGATATAAATGTTCTAAGTTCTCTGCTGAATTTAAAAAGATTAATTAGAAATGGTTAAAAGAAAAACGGTTTTGCACTGGGGTGCCGGGTGAAAGGTTTTAAGTGTATTACAAACAGGTCCTTGGTTCACTATTCATCTGAGTCTATGGCTCTGCAGAAAACCCCCTAGGGTTTCCCGAAATCGAACCCACGATCCTTCCCGAATGGAACAATGACCGCGGCGGAGGAAAAGGGCGGAGGGGCTTACCGGCGGCGTGTTGCTCCGGTGAGGGGTCGGGTGAGGTCCGAGAGTCTCAGGCGATCACGTCGAGGTACGGATCGCCGACGATGGCGGTCGGAGGAAGTCGGTCCAAGCGCGCAGGCGGGGGAGCTCGTTGGCGGCAAGGAGTCCAGCCTAACCAGGGCGCGATAGATCAATTAAATGGGTCAGGAAGCTTCACCAGAGATCAAGGAAGATGTGTGCGCGAGGAATTTGAGAATGGCTCACCAGATTGCTCGGTCCACGCGCGGCCGCAGGCGACCGAAGTCCGGCGAAGATGATCTCGGGTCTCCGGTGAGGTTCTGTCGGGTCCGAGAGCTTGGAAAGCTCCATAGGCCACTAGCAAAGCTAACCAAAGGGCAGGCGCAACTTGGACGTGGTTGGAGTGAGCTGGCCGCGGTGGCCGAGGCTCGGGCGGTGATGGCGGGCGGAGGAAAGCTCACCGGAGCTAAGGAGGGGCGTCTGGCCAGCGAGGGTGAGCACGGGGTGAGGTGAGGCACGCACGGGGGTGGTTTTAAAGGCGCGGGCGAGCGCGGCCGAGGGGAGGCTCTGACAAGCGCTCGGGGCGAGTGCGGGCGAGCGCCAGTGCGCGCTCTGGTGTCTGGCACAACGTCGAGCACGAGGCAGCGCAGAGAGAGGTCGTGTTCAAGGGCGGATTGGCTCCAAATCTTTGAGATTATGGCCATGATCCCGTTGAGAGATCTCTTCCCCTAACATTCCTTTGTCGTTTGTGTGTGGAGGCTTGCAGGTTTTGCTGACTAGATCAAGAGATATGGAGGGGTGAAGTTGGGTTTGTCTCACTGCCGAGCACAGAGAGAAGATCCCGGGTTTGACGTGTCCAGAGCACGTGTCCCGATGCCATCTTCTGGTATGAGGTAGAGGGGTTAGTTAGACACATTTTTGTCAATGGGAGCTTAGAGTTTTGAGATAGAGATCAAGGTGAACGCGCTCAGTTTTGGTTCAAAGGCTGAAAATTCAGAAATCTGAATTTCAGTTTTTCCCATTGAACCTCCACTTGAATGGCTTGTTTGGAGTTTTTAACAAACTATTTTAGCCAAGCTTTCATAATCTTTATTGTAGCTTAGTTAGTGTATTTCAATTTTTATATTTGGCCTAAGTCATGATTTCAAGTTTTTCATGGTCTTTCATCCCTTTTCTTCTTTTCTACTTAAATAGCTTAATTAGGGTTGGTATTAGGGTTTCAACATTTTCCCCTTTTTGAAAACCTCATTTGTTTTAGACATGATTCTTTAGATATAAACTTAGTGGATCTTTTATTCTTAAATTGATTTGGTGCTTCATGCTCACTTTGGCTTACATGAAATGATGGCACTTGAGTTAGCACTGAGGAAAGCCCTAGGTGACACTAGGGTGTCACACCGAGAAATCCGGCGACGTGCGTGAGTGCGCACTCGCCAGTCCACGACGGGCGCGGGGAGGGCGGATCTGACAGGAAGGGTCCATGGCGTAGAGAGAGAGGAAAGGGGCGCTCGGGCAACGACTCAGCAACTGGTGAACTGGGCCCGCGAGGTAGAGAGAGAGGAGAAGCGCACGGGTGAAGAAACATGTGCCGACAGGTCGGCCCCATTGGACAGCGAGCGAGAGAGGGAGGGCGCGTGGGAGAGGGAGCTGCCGCTGACAGACGGGGTCTGCCTGTCAGGTGGCGCGCGGCCTGGCTGGGCCGAGATGGGCTGGTTTAGGCTGCTTTCTCCTTTTCTTTTTCTCTGGATTTTCTAATCCCTTTTCTATTTCTTTTCTATAGGGTTCTCAAATCCAAATTCAAATTAGGTTTCAAATTCAAATAAATTCAAATAGGTGCAACACTTCAAAGAATATTTTAAGCTCAGCATGATGCAACATGTCATGACTCAAAATGTTTTGGCAAAAATAAATAATTAAATCCCCCTAACTTTAAGCTAATTCTACTAAAAAGGGAAAAAGGAAGAGAGGGTCTAGGGAGAGATAAAACCTAGAGTGAGAGAGAGAAGAGTAATACATGAATTTGGGTGATCTTTAGAAAGAAATTTTACACCCCCAAATTCAGGGTGTTACAGACCTATCCCCCTTAAAAGAATCTCGCCCTCGAGATTCAGGGCTACCTAGAAAAGAGCTCAACATACTTGGGTTTCAAATCATCCTCTCTTTCCAAAGTTGCTTCTTCTTCTGAGTGGTGACCCCATTTGACTTTGCACATCCTGATGGTACTTCTCCGAGTGACCCGATCTGCTGTCTCCAGAATTTGAGTCGGCTTCTCAATATAAGCCAAATCTTCTTGAAATGCGAGATCCTCTGCTGGCAACTGCTCTTCTGGCACTCTCAAGCATTTCTTCAACCGAGACACATGGAACACATCATGTACAACTGACATATTCTCCAGTAAACTGAGTTGATAAGCCACTTCTCCACGTCTTGCTTGAATCTGATACGACCCAATATATCGGGGTGCTAGCTTGCCTTTGACTCCAAACCTTTTGGTTCCTCTGATGGGCGACACCTTCAAATAGACATAGTCTCCCACTTCAAAACTGAGTTCCCTTCTTCTGGTGTCAGCATAGCTTCGTTGTCTGGACTGCGCTGCCTTCAAATTTTCTCAGACCATTCTGATGTTCTCCTCGGCTTCAAGCAAAGTATCTGGACCGAACACCTGTCTTTCACCAGGTTGGTTCCAATGCAATGGAGTTCTGCAATTCCTACCATATAGCGCTTCGAATGGTGACATCTTCAGACTGGCTTGGTAGCTGTTGTTGTAAGAGAATTCTACATATGGTAATCTCTTGTCCCAACCTATCTTGTCTTGCAAAGAACAAGCCCTCAACATATCCTCCAGAATCTGATTGGTTCTCTCTGTTTGACCATCTGTCTACGGGTGGTAAGCTGAGCTGAACTTCATGTGTGTGCCCAAAGCTTCATGCAACTGCTGCCAAAAATGAGAGGTGAACTGGGTGCCTCTATCTGATACTATCTTCTTTGGAACGTCATGCAAGCACACAATCTGAGCCATGTATAGTTTGGCTAACCCTGCACTGTTGTAGGTGGTCTTGACTGGTATGAAATGGGCTGCCTTTGTCAAACGGTGCACTACTACCCAGATGGAGTCATAAACAGTATGAGTGCGGGGCAAACCGACTATAAAGTCCATTCCGATCTCATCCCCTTTCCACTGAGTAATCTACAACGGTTGCAACAAACCTGTAAGTCTCTGATGTTCTGCTTTAATCCTCTGACAACTATCACATACAGCCACATATTCTTTTATCTCCCTTTTCATACCGTACCACCAGAATCTTTTCTTTAGATCTTAGTACATCTTCTCACTACCAGGGTGTATAGAGTATGCTGTCTCATGGGCTTCCTTGAGGATCAGTTCTCGGATCGATTTGATATTGGGAACACACAATCTGTCCTTGAACCATACCACTCCTTCTGCATCTTCACGGAAATCCTTGCCTTTCCCATCTATGATCAGCTGCCGGATCTCGTTGATCTTCTCATTATCCTTCCGACCTTTCATGATGTCTTGCTCTAGACTGGGTTCCAACTCAATTGTCACTCCTTGAGTGTTGTTTAGAAATCCGAGGCTCAATCTGTCAAACTCTTTCGATAGCTCATACGGCATCGGGTGGGCTGCCAACATATTGACTTGACTCTTTCTACTCAGAGCATCTGCAACCACAATTGCTTTGCCTGGGTGATAATGGATCTCCAGCTCATAATCCTTGATCAATTCTAGCCATATTCGTTGTCTCATGTTTAGCTCTGACTGAGTGAATATATATTTGAGACTCTTATGGTCTTATGTCACACCCGGTTTTGGAAGGCAAACGGAATGCGAACCATGTACGTGCCAGGATCAGAAACTCACGTACACAACGATTACATAATTGGACATCATCACACAATGCTCGAAATAAAAAACGGAAAGGTACTTTATTACAACAAGATGTCCAAGACATCCACAAAGTCTATTACATAACCATTGCTCAATATAAATATCAAAGTGCGGAAATACGAAACGTAGAAGCTAAGCCTACACAGGCAGCTGACTGGGGGTTTGCCACTAAGAAAGAACTAGAACTCGTCGTAGTCCTGAAACTCCTCAAAATCTTCCATGTTACCAGCATCACCTCCTGAGCACTGAGTACAGTGGGGACAACCTGTGGTTGGGGTGGTGTGTTGTAATACTCAAAATTGTAATAAAGAGAATAGAGATAGTCCCAATGGTTTGTGGCCTCTACTAAGTGTTGCATGTGCTTAACACCAGTTAAAAGTGGATGAATAGAACAATGAACACATAATTAATCTGTGCATCATGCTGAGTTTTTATTTGGTTGTGCATTTGTGCTTAATAAAATAAATATGCCATTAATAGCATATCAATGGATCCATAAAATTCAAAGTCTAACATGGAAATAAAACCATGAAAATAGAGGAGAGAAAGGAATTTTATTCAATAAATAAAAGTATAATTTAATAACTTCATCGCAGTAGGTATGATCAAACTAAATAATTATTCAGTGTACAAAAGTGCCACAAAGTTTGAATTTAAATTGAAGTTTGAATTTGGATTGAAGTTTGGATTTGAAAAAGAAAAGAAAACAAGAAAATAGTAAAAACAAAAGAAAAAGAGAAGAACACCGAATTGGGCCCCAAACCACCGATTCGGCCCATGTGGCCAATCACACCCGCGCAGCCCAATAACTTCCCCCTCACGCTCGCGCATGCTTACCTGCGGGTCCCGCTTGCAGCCTCTCTAACCCGCGCGCTCTCTGGAACTCAGGCCCGCTGCGTCAGCCGCACAGCCGTTCCAAGCATTCGGTCACTGACCTCTGGGTCCCCTGTGGCAGAACCATCCTCCTCCTCAACAAACCCCGCGCATGTCGCGCTCGTGCCATCGATCTCGGAGGTGGGCGATTATATCCCGGCGGAGGGTAGTTCCAAAGCCATAAATCAATCGCGACGCAACCCTCTGTTCTCCCCCGTCCGTAGATTCCTAAGACACCCCAGGGAACTGAGTAAGGGAGAGAGAAAGTCGTGCTCAGCCGCCGTAGTTGCGCACCGGCGATTGCCGTCGATCTTGGGCAGACCCGTGCACTCGGGGAAGCTCGACTCGGGTTGGCGGGCGTCGTCGGGAGGAATTGCGGGGCGGTATACGACCTACGCGCAGAGGATTCCTCACCGGTGTGCCATCCTCGCCGTGCAATCCGCACATCGCCGTCGACGGTGCGCCTGCGGTCGCCAAACTAAGGTGAGGATCATCGTCGAGCCTTCGGTTACCTTTGTGAATACAGCACACCTAGAATCGTAGAGGGCAGTGCTGTTGTGGGTGTGCGATTGCTCGTCGTCGCGCGTTGTCACCGCAGAGCCGCTCTGCTGCGTGAGCAGGATCCGTGCGTAGCTAATTCCATTAAGTGATAGTCCTGTGAGATTTGTTAGAGGATCCGCTACCTAAATCTCGAGTTGAGGGTGGGAATCGGAGCTCTGGACCGCAATTGGGTGTTCCTCCGGCGATGCTCCGCCGTGTGGAGGTGTGCGCCGCCGTCGTCGTCCGGCAGTAGAATTGGGGGGAATAGCACGGCCGTTGGATGTCCTCTGAACGGCCTCGATCTGTGCGGGCGTATCCGTTCGCGTGTGGTAAATCTGGGCCGTCGATCTTGCATCGGACGGATCAGGGCTCGTACCGGTTCATTATATGTGGGATCCGATCCTAGCGGTTGGTTTATAATCGGACGGGAGCTGAGCGTGTGGGATCGTGGAGCCGTTGATCTCAAATCCAACGGTCGGCATAGCGTACCGGTTCGGTATATATTAGATCTAATCTGGGCCCTCGGTTGGGAATCGAACGGCTAGGATCGCTTCATACCCCTTCGGCCCTGCACTTTTGCATAAGAACCCCTCGGTTTTCCTGAAAACAACCCGCCGTCCTATGTGTTGTTCCCTGAGTCTTAGGAATTTTAGCCCCGAGCCCCCTGTACTTTGCAGAAAATGAGGCCCAGTCCAGAGTAGTGTAAAACCAGAGAAAATAATTTATAAATGGATTTTTAATAGGAAAATAATTACTAAAACTTTATAAATTCATAGAAAATTCATACTAACTCCAAATTAATCCATTCCAGTTCCTAAAATTTTGTAATTTTATTCTCTATCACCTGGAGCCTATGTTTTATCATGACAACAGTAAGAAAATTAACCTCACACTTAATCTTACTTAAAGCACATAAAACCTTTGAAAATGCATAACTTAAATTCTATAACTCCAAAAATTATGATTCCTGTTCCTAGAATTTTATTTTAAGGTGTAGATTATTACTGTGTATTTTGTTTATATGTTTGGTGTAATGTTAATTTTCCCTATATCCTGTGCTTGTTTGTATTGTGGCGAGTAGAAGAGCCCGTTGCTGAGGATCCTGGTGAGCAGCAGGTTGAAGTAGCTGAGCAGGAGCTCATTGAAGGCAAGTTGTGCCCTTGACCACTTTTTACCCAATAATGTTCTTTAATATCACTTATCCATGCATAGGTTAATTTTGATGGGACCCAATAGGTTACCCTAGATTGTTTATCTCATTACCTTGTTCACCCCTGAATCACTTGGGTAGTTTGCTATTGCTTTACATGGTTTTGGGATAATCATTTATTACCTCTATGTTCCAGTTATTTTTGTTATTCTGTTTATGTTCATGTTGTTATCATTAATGTTAATTGGAACATAGAGCTTAACTTGAGAACCACGTGCCACCACAAGGGTTTAATGGGACGCCCTTGGCTGATTAACTAGGAAAGCTAGTGGAAGACTACCTTACCCGAAAGGGGCAAGGGCAGTAGGGGAGAGGTCAGTGCGGGGAGGTCCCTGGTTGATTTTGCTGCGATGGCGGTCAGCCAGGAACCCTGTACTGGATCTTCCCATAAACTGTAGCGGGTTTTCGGAAGCTAGTGGAACTTTGTAAAGGCCTCGTAGTGTTGCCCTGCCGCGCTTCCTAGGTAGAGGTGTATGGGATTCATGACCCCTTGGCAGATGGGTAACATGACTTGTGGGTAAAGGGTACAACCTCTGCAGAGTGTAAAACTGGTATACTAGCCGAGCTCACGGTCATGAGCAGCTCAGGACTCTCTGATGTTTAAATTATGGAACTTAAATTCAATTTTGTCATTTGCATTGCATGGGTTTGTTATTAATTTTGTTCTATTACTTTATTTAAGGTTTGGTATTTACTTACATCTAGTAATTGCTAATAAAAGTTTGACCAACATTAAAAGCAATGCTCAGCTTTAACCATTCTCTTTGATAAGCCTTACACTCCATGAGCTCCCACCTTTGGCGAGTTCATGCACATTATTCCCCACAACTTGTTGAGCGATGAACGTATGTGAGCTCACTCTTGCTGTCTCACACCCCCCCACAGGAGAAGAGCAGGTGGTTCAGGAGGAGCCACAAGGCGAGGAGTATGATCTGATCTAGGTGGCGTTTCTCAGTTGACATTGGCGCCAACGATCCTTAATTCGTTTTATGTTTATTCTTTTATTTTGTAATAAGTCTTCCGCTATGTAATAAATACTCTGATGTTATTGACATTTATCTCTATACACTCTGTTATTATATGTGTTGTCTTCTTGGCGCATGTATGAGATGCACCTGGCTTTGTTCTTTAAAGCCGGGTGTGACAGAAGTGGTATCAGAGGAAATGTTGACTGTAGGACGAAACCTAGATAGAAATGGACAAACCCCTACCTACTTACCTTACTCTGATTCATTCTATACTTATCTTATCTTGATCCTATCTCACCTTCTACTGTTCTACTCTGATCATTCTTACCTTTTCTACTCTAAGACAAGATGGATTTCACAACTTGGAATCCTACATCTACGAACTCTTTAAGAGATAGGAGGCCTAAGACAAAATTATAACTATTTTCTATATTTAAAAATGTTGGTTGATTGTTCTGATGATCAAATGCCTGATTTGCTTCTTTGATTGATTGAAATAGTATAGTTGGGCATCTTAGCATGTACCACCATAAGGTAATGTATTAGCTTTAGTGCGTGACACACTAATCTACTTAGCTAATAAATCCCCCGCAGTAACATTCCTTGTAATTACTCGACTTGTCCACAATTCTTCCTTTCTTACCCTGTGTTTCTAACCCAGAAGGGCTACCCCTATAGTGTTAGAAGAGAGCACTATAGACGTGATCCTTGGTATATCATGGTTAAGAAAGGCAAAGGCACTTTATACATTGTGCTAAGGGAACCATAGAACTCACCAGTTCCAAAAGAGAAAGATTTGAAGTTGGAATTGCAGTAACTACCGCCACCAGACTAGCGACATTCTTTGTAGGTGGGAAGTTTGTTGGTGTCAACATCCGTGTGATTAGAGATTTTCCGGATGTCTTCCCAGAAGAGTTACCAGAGATGCCACCAGATAGGGAAGTTGAGTTTGTCATGGATCTCTTACCTGGAACCGCCCCTATTTCTAAACGGCCATATAGGATGTCCGTAGAGGAGTTGAAGGAACTTAAGAAGCAGTTCACTAAGTTACAAGAGGCTGGGTACATTCGTCCGAGTTCCTCACCTTGGGGAGCGCCGGTTCTGTTTGTACAGAAGAAGGATGGATCACAGCGGATGTGTGTGGATTATAGATCTCTTAATGATGTTACGGTGAAGAACAAGTATCCGTTGCCCCGTATTGAGGATTTATTTGATCAGATGAGAGGTGCTAGAGTATTCTCGAAGATTGATCTCCGATCCAGTTACCACCAAATGAGGATCAGACCATCGGATATTCCTAAGACGGTTTTCTCGACTCGATATGGATTATATGAGTTTACTGTTATGTCATTTGGATTAACCAATGCACCAGCTTATTTTATGAACTTGATGAACAAGGTGTTTATGGAGTATTTGGACAGATTCGTCGTGGTATTCATCGACGATATTCTTATTTATTCTCAGAGTGATAGTGATCACGAGGAACATCTGAGAATGGTGCTACAGAAGCTACGAGATAACCAGCTATATGCCAAGTTCAGCAAATGCGAGTTTTGGATTGGCGAGGTGCCATTTCTTGGTCATATCATTTCTAATGGAGGAATAGCAGTGGATCCTGCTAAGGTTAAGGAGATAATGGAGTGGAGAGTACCCACTACAGTTACTGAGATTCGGAGCTTCTTGGGATTAGCAGGATATTATCGGAGATTTATTGAAGGATTTTCTAAAATTGCTAAGCCTATGACTTCGCTTTTGGAGAAAGGAAAAGAATTTAAGTGGGACGAGAAGTGTCAAAACAGCTTTGATCTATTGAAGAAGAAGTTGATGTCGCCACCAGTATTGGTTATGCCAGATCTACAGAAAGGATTTGATATCTATTGTGATGCATGTGGCCAAGGCTTAGGATGTGTGCTCATGCAAGAAGGACATGTGATTGCTTATGCTTCTCGTCAGTTACGCAAGCATGAATTGAACTACCCTACTCATGACTTAGAATTGGCAGCCGTTGTGCATGCACTTAAGATTTGGAGACATTATATCATGGGGACCAAGTGCCAAGTGTATACGGATCATAAGAGTTTGAAGTATATATTCACTCAGAAGGATCTCAATCTTAGGCAACGCCGTTGGTTGGAGCTTATTAAGGATTATGATTTGGAGATTCACTATCACCCGGGCAAGGCAAATTTGGTTGCAGATGCCTTGAGTCGCAAAGAGCATGTTCATTCAGCTATTGTTGCCCAGCTACCCGATGAGATTGTTGAGGATTTTAGGAGACTTAACCTGGGGATAGTTGCTCATACTGAAGGAGTTACTATTGATGTGGAACCTACTTTGGAGCAAGAGATCCGCAAAGGACAAATTGGTGATGCTAAAATAAAAGAGATTAAGGATCTGATTACTGAAGGTCGAGTTCCGGAGTTCACGGAAGATGAGCAAGGCACTGTATGGTTCAAGGACAGAATGTGTGTTCCTGATATTAAAAGCCTTCGAGAGACTATATTGAAAGAGGCCCATGACTCGGATTATTCTATTCATCCTGGTAGTACCAAGATGTACCAGGATTTGAAGCGAAAGTATTGGTGGTATGGATTGAAAAGAGATGTGGCTGCACATGTGGCTATGTGTGATGTATGTCAAAGAGTTAAGGCTGAACACCAGAGGCCAGCTGGACTATTGCACCCACTTAAGATACCCGAGTGGAAATGGGAAGAGATTGGTATGGATTTCATTACTGGATTGCCTCGCACCCAGAAAGGATATGATGCAATATGGGTAATTGTGGATAGATTGACTAAAGTGGCTCACTTCATTCCTGTGAAGACTACATATAAAGGTTCTCAGCTAGCAGAGTTATATATGGCTCGGATTGTGTGTTTACATGGAGTACCAAAGAAGATCGTGTCTGATCGAGGTTCGCAGTTTACCTCAAGATTTTGGAGAAGCTTTCATGAGAACATGAGTACAAAGTTGAATTTCAGTACAGCTTATCATCCTCAGACTGATGGACAGACTGAAAGGACTAATCAAGTATTGGAAGATATGTTGAGAGCATGTGCCCTTCAGCATGGAGGAAGTTGGGATAAAAGTCTGCCTTATGCTGAGTTCTCATATAATAATAGTTATCAGGCCAGTTTGAAGATGTCACCTTTTGAAGCTTTATATGGGAGGAAGTGCAGAACTCCTTTGTATTGGGATCAGACTGGAGAGAGACAGTTCTTTGGGCCTGAATTGATTCAAGAAGCAGAAGAACAAGTTCGTATAATTCGAGAGAATTTGAGGGTGGCTCAAACCAGGCAAAAGAGTTATGCTGATAATAGAAGGAGGCCACTGGAGTTTGAAGAAGGAGATTATGTGTATCTCAAGGTGTCACCACTTCGTGGAATGAGGAGATTCAAAGTTAAGGGCAAATTGTCCCCTCGCTATATTGGACCATTCTTGATCTTTAGGCGAGTTGGGGAGATGGCATACCAACTCGAGTTACCTGCTAGTCTATCGGATGTGCATAATGTGTTCCATGTATCTCAACTGAAGAAGTGTCTCCGTGTGCCCGAGGAACAGTTACCAATGGAAGAGCTCAGTGTTCAAGGTGATTTGACTTACACGGAGTACCCGATCAAGATTTTGGATACTTTGACTTGAGTTACAAGAAATAAGGTGATAAAGATGTGCAAAGTCCAATGGAGTCACCACGGCGAAGATGAAGCAACTTGGGAAAGAGAAGAAGAGCTTCACATAGATTTTCCCCACCTTTTCCCTAGATCTTCTTAAATCTCGGGGACGAGATTATTTTTAAGGGGGGTAGGATTTGTAATACTCAAAATTGTAATAAAGAGAATAGAGATAGTCCCAATGGTTTGTGGCCTCTACTAAGTGTTGCATGTGCTTAACACCAGTTAAAAGTGGATGAATAGAACAATGAACACATAATTAATCCGTGCATCATGCTGAGTTTTTATTTGGTTGTGCATTTGTGCTTAATAAAATAAATATGCCATTAATAGCATATCAATGGATCCATAAAATTCAAAGTCTAACTTGGAAATAAAACCATGAAAATAGAGGAGAGAAAGGAATTTTATTCAATAAATAAAAGTATAATTTAATAACTTCATCGCAGTAGGTATGATCAAACTAAATAATTATTCAGTGTACAAAAGTGCCACAAAGTTTGAATTTAAATTGAAGTTTGAATTTGGATTGAAGTTTGGATTTGAAAAAGAAAAGAAAACAAGAAAATAGTAAAAACAAAAGAAAAAGAGAAGAACACCGAATTGGGCCCCAAACCACCGATTTGGCCCATGTGGCCAATCACACCCGCGCAGCCCAATAACTTCCCCCTCACGCTCGCGCATGCTTACCTGCGGGTCCCGCTTGCAGCCTCTCTAACCCGCGCGCTCTCTGGAACTCAGGCCCGCTGCGTCAGCCGCACAGCCGTTCCAAGCATTCGGTCACTGACCTCTGGGTCCCCTGTGGCAGAACCATCCTCCTCCTCAACAAACCCCGCGCATGTCGCGCTCGTGCCATCGATCTCGGAGGTGGGCGATTATATCCCGGCGGAGGGTAGTTCCAAAGCCATAAATCAATCGCGACGCAACCCTCTGTTCTCCCCCGTCCGTAGATTCCTAAGACACCCCAGGGAACTGAGTAAGGGAGAGAGAAAGTCGTGCTCAGCCGCCGTAGTTGCGCACCGGCGATTGCCGTCGATCTTGGGCAGACCCGTGCACTCGGGGAAGCTCGACTCGGGTTGGCGGGCGTCGTCGGGAGGAATTGCGGGGCGGTATACGACCTACGCGCAGAGGATTCCTCACCGGTGTGCCATCCTCGCCGTGCAATCCGCACATCGCCGTCGACGGTGCGCCTGCGGTCGCCAAACTAAGGTGAGGATCATCGTCGAGCCTTCGGTTACCTTTGTGAATACAGCACACCTAGAATCGTAGAGGGCAGTGCTGTTGTGGGTGTGCGATTGCTCGTCGTCGCGCGTTGTCACCGCAGAGCCGCTCTGCTGCGTGAGCAGGATCCGTGCGTAGCTAATTCCATTAAGTGATAGTCCTGTGAGATTTGTTAGAGTATCCGCTACCTAAATCTCGAGTTGAGGGTGGGAATCGGAGCTCTGGACCGCAATTGGGTGTTCCTCCGGCGATGCTCCGCCGTGTGGAGGTGTGCGCCGCCGTCGTCGTCCGGCAGTAGAATTGGGGGGAATAGCACGGCCGTTGGATGTCCTCTGAACGGCCTCGATCTGTGCGGGCGTATCCGTTCGCGTGTGGTAAATCTGGGCCGTCGATCTTGCATCGGACGGATCAGGGCTCGTACCGGTTCATTATATGTGGGATCCGATCCTAGCGGTTGGTTTATAATCGGACGGGAGCTGAGCGTGTGGGATCGTGGAGCCGTTGATCTCAAATCCAACGGTCGGCATAGCGTACCGGTTCGGTATATATTAGATCTAATCTGGGCCCTCGGTTGGGAATCGAACGGCTAGGATCGCTTCATACCCCTTCGGCCCTGCACTTTTGCATAAGAACCCCTCGGTTTTCCTGAAAACAACCCGCCGTCCTATGTGTTGTTCCCTGAGTCTTAGGAATTTTAGCCCCGAGCCCCCTGTACTTTGCAGAAAATGAGGCCCAGTCCAGAGCAGTGTAAAACCAGAGAAAATAATTTATAAATGGATTTTTAATAGGAAAATAATTACTAAAACTTTATAAATTCATAGAAAATTCATACTAACTCCAAATTAATCCATTCCAGTTCCTAAAATTTTGTAATTTTATTCTCTATCACCTGGAGCCTATGTTTTATCATGACAACAGTAAGAAAATTAACCTCACACTTAATCTTACTTAAAGCACATAAAACCTTTGAAAATGCATAACTTAAATTCTATAACTCCAAAAATTATGATTCCTGTTCCTAGAATTTTATTTTAAGGTGTAGATTATTACTGTGTATTTTGTTTATATGTTTGGTGTAATGTTAATTTTCCCTATATCCTGTGCTTGTTTGTATTGTGGCGAGTAGAAGAGCCCGTTGCTGAGGATCCTGGTGAGCAGCAGGTTGAAGTAGCTGAGCAGGAGCTCATTGAAGGCAAGTTGTGCCCTTGACCACTTTTTACCCAATAATGTTCTTTAATATCACTTATCCATGCATAGGTTAATTTTGATGGGACCCAATAGGTTACCCTAGATTGTTTATCTCATTACCTTGTTCACCCCTGAATCACTTGGGTAGTTTGCTATTGCTTTACATGGTTTTGGGATAATCATTTATTACCTCTATGTTCCAGTTATTTTTGTTATTCTGTTTATGTTCATGTTGTTATCATTAATGTTAATTGGAACATAGAGCTTAACTTGAGAACCACGTGCCACCACAAGGGTTTAATGGGACGCCCTTGGCTGATTAACTAGGAAAGCTAGTGGAAGACTACCTTACCCGAAAGGGGCAAGGGCAGTAGGGGAGAGGTCAGTGCGGGGAGGTCCCTGGTTGATTTTGCTGCGATGGCGGTCAGCCAGGAACCCTGTACTGGATCTTCCCATAAACTGTAGCGGGTTTTCGGAAGCTAGTGGAACTTTGTAAAGGCCTCGTAGTGTTGCCCTGCCGCGCTTCCTAGGTAGAGGTGTATGGGATTCATGACCCCTTGGCAGATGGGTAACATGACTTGTGGGTAAAGGGTACAACCTCTCCAGAGTGTAAAACTGGTATACTAGCCGAGCTCACGGTCATGAGCAGCTCAGGACTCTCTGATGTTTAAATTATGGAACTTAAATTCAATTTTGTCATTTGCATTGCATGGGTTTGTTATTAATTTTGTTCTATTACTTTATTTAAGGTTTGGTATTTACTTACATCTAGTAATTGCTAATAAAAGTTTGACCAACATTAAAAGCAATGCTCAGCTTTAACCATTCTCTTTGATAAGCCTTACACTCCATGAGCTCCCACCTTTGGCGAGTTCATGCACATTATTCCCCACAACTTGTTGAGCGATGAACGTATGTGAGCTCACTCTTGCTGTCTCACACCCCCCCACAGGAGAAGAGCAGGTGGTTCAGGAGGAGCCACAAGGCGAGGAGTATGATCTGATCTAGGTGGCGTTTCTCAGTTGACATTGGCGCCAACGATCCTTAATTCGTTTTATGTTTATTCTTTTATTTTGTAATAAGTCTTCCGCTATGTAATAAATACTCTGATGTTATTGACATTTATCTCTATACACTCTGTTATTATATGTGTTGTCTTCTTGGCGCATGTATGAGATGCACCTGGCTTTGTTCTTTAAAGCCGGGTGTGACATGTGTAAAGCAAGGGTGAGTACACATCAAAGTACTCAGCAAATGTCCCGTTTGGCTAAAGTGGACTAGCTGTGTATGGAGTTGAGGTTAAGCAGTTGCTTTTAGTTGGTCAAGTATTTATTATTATTAGTAGAGCCAAGTTTTAGTAATAAACCCAGTTATTACCCAAAAGTACTTCCTCAAAAGAGGAATTACCAGAAATCAGATGTATAACATCATTATTAACCATCATCATAAAAGTACCCAAAGTTCTTCTAATCAAAGAGGATCCCAAGGCTGCTCTTAACTGTGAGCTCGACTGATATAACAGTTTCTAACACTCTGCAGAGGTTGCGCACTTTAACCACAAGTCCTGATCCCTTTCTAGCCTGGGTTGTACAGACCCGATCTTCACTACCAAGGTGAATGGTCAGGGATACACTATGTAGCCTTTACAAAGACTCCCCTGGTGCGTAGCTGCACGTTAGGTTTCGCCAGTCATACAAACGCAGTACACCTCCCAAGGTGGGTGACTAACAAAACTAAATCGAATGAACCTCTGCACCCCAACCTTGGCAGAGCGAGCACTACGGCCCGACCCCCATTGATGGCCCTCCGGCAAAGCCAACTACACCCACAGGTTCATCTAATTAATCAGCTAAGGGCGTCCCATTCCACCCTCATGGTTGCACTGTTATCCCGAGTGGTCACTCCATGAACAGGTCCTTACAGAGAGGTCCTCAGGAAAAAGGCCTGAGCCCCCTGGAGTATCACAAGATCATCAACATAATCAGGATAACAATATCGTATCATAAATGTTCACATCATGTTCATTGATTTAGGTTAAGGCAATAGCAAAATTCTAACCATGATAACCCAAAAGTTAAACAAGGATAAGGTACATACAAACTAGTCAATCCTTAGGTTTCATAAAGTAATGCGGGACAGTGAATTATAGAGTATGTAGGACATAATAGGTCAGAGGACACTTGCCTTCACCAGGTTGTTGCTCAGGGAGGTCTCCAACAACACACTCAGGAACCTTGGACTGCTCGTTGTCTAAATAAAGCGAGCATGCATTCAATACATTTGGAAAGTACAAATGAACAGCACACCAAACATGTACAAACATAGGAATACATCTCAAAAGGCACAATACTACATAAGGGATAATGAGTTCAAATTATAACATAAACTATGACATGAACTAACTTCATTTGGAAATAGATTATTATTTCCCTAAGTGTTACATACAAGTACATAACATAGTTCATTTTATTTTATTGTGACCTAAAAATTAGAATAGAGATGAATTCATGTAATACACATTATTAATCTCACAAGCTTAAACATATTTAAATCTCTAGGGTTCACCCTTTATTTATTTTATTAAATAAATAAATCTACACCTACATTAGTTCATACTTAATCATAAAATTTAGAATGTGCAGACAGTAAATGAAACTATTTGATTTAGACAGAGAATAATCTTATGAACATTTTGCAATTTGAATCACTTAATTTGGAGTTCATATGCAAAAGTTATGAAATAAACAAGTTTGGGGATCCAAAATATGAAATTAGGTCTAATTCTGTGAATATTTAAAAGTCCAGGGTTCAATCTGCAAGAGTACAGGGGCCTGTGCACGAAAACAAGGGACGGCAGGTTTATTTCCAACAAATCGAGGGTCTCTTTAATAAAACAACCATGCGAAGGGGTATCAGGTGAATCTAACCGTCAGATCTAAAACCAACGGCTGAGATTAGATCTGCGGTCAAGGGCACGCGCGCGGGCGGGCGAGTGCTGATAGGTGGGCCAGGGGCGTCAGCGATAGAGGGGGAGGGCGCACTGACTGAGCGGGCCCAGCGCCAGGGGACTTGGGCGCTGACAGGTGGGCCAGGGGCGCAGGGCGCGCGTGCGCGAAACAGTATCCCGCTATCTGGGTCGTGCGATCAGGATTGGACGGAGGGGATCAGACCGAGGAGGGGTAAACGGATGCGGGCGGCGCTGCTCCTCTCCGCGGCGGTGAGGTCGCCGGAGTTGAGGCAGGCGCGAGCTATGGTGGCTCCGGGGTTGCCATAGTTGGGCATAGAGGGAGAGAACGCCACGGCGAACTCAATGGCGGGGAACTGGCCATGAATTCGTGGGCAGAGGGGGGAGAACGGCGGAGGGAAGGCCTCCGGCGGACCGGAAGAGCTTCAGTGAGGCATTCCGGCCGTGGGGAGGGGACTTAAGGCGTGCTAAGGCCTGGACTAGCTTCAGCAGAGGCAGAGGCACCTTATGGACTAACGCCGGGGAACTAGACCGGGCTAAATCGGTCGGCCACCGCGTGAGCACGGCGGTCCGCCGCGGCCGAGCACCGGCGAAGCCGAAATTGGCCGAGCACAGAGCGCAATAGGGAAAATTGGGCACGGGGACAAGTGTCTCACCTCGGGGCGGAGCTAGGGGAGGCTTGGCGCGGTCTCAGGCGAGCTGGATGGTTGGGAACGCGGGCGCGGGTCTCCGACGGCGTCTGGCACCGAGGGCAGAGTTGCGCGAAATGGGGCGGAGGGTGAGTCTAGGGCACTGGCGGGGCTCTAAGAAGGAGATGGGCGCGTGGGCGAGCGTCGTGGCTGAGAAATCCGGCGACGTGCGCGAGTGCGCACTCGCCGGTCCACGACGGGCGCGGGGAGGGCGGATCTGACAGGAAGGGTCCACAGCGCAGAGAGAGGAAAGGGGCGCTCGGGCAACGGCTCAGCAACTGGCGAACCGGGCTCGCAAGGCAGAGAGAGAGGAGAAGCGCGCGGGTGAAAAAACCGGCGCTGACAGGTCGGCCCCACTCGACAACGAGCGAGAAAGGGAGGGCGCGTGGGAGAGGGAGCTGCCGCTGACAGGCGGGGTCCGCCTGTCAGGCGGTGCGGACGCGTGGCCTGGCTGGGCCGAGCTAGGCTGGTTTGGGCTGCTTTCTCCTTTTCTTTTTCTCTGGATTTTCTAATTTCTTTTCTATTTCTTTTCTATAGGGTTCTCAAATCCAAATTCAAATTAGGTTTCAAATTCAAATAAATTCAAACAGGTGCAACACTTCAAAGAATATTTTAAGCTCAGCATGATGCAACATGTCATGACTCAAAATGTTTTGGCAAAAATAAATAATTAAATCCCCCTAACTTTAAGCTAATTCTACTAAAAAGGGAAAAAAAGAGAGGGTTTAGAGAGAGATAAAACCTAGAGTGAGAGAGAGAAGAGTAACACATGAATTTGGATGATCTTTAGAAAGAAATTTTATACCCCCAAATTCAGGGTGTTACAGCTTACAAGTGTCAAGACTTGGGATGATTCTTCAAGAAAAGATGAACCTCCAATGTAACACTCCGTCCAATCCCTGGACCAGTCGTCCTTACTCATAGTAGCTCTCTAGGATCATATATCGTCCCCACAGACCAACACGGGTCTTTTGTGCGCACTTTGTTCTCATGCACACCCGAGAAAACTTCCCGGTCGGTCACCCATCCCAAATTGCTACAAGCCAAGCACGCTTAACTTGGAGGTTCTTTTGAAATAGGCTTCCGAAAAAGAAGATGCACCTTACTGGTATGGATACTCTATTAATTCTATTAAGCCTTGGGACACAATATCACCATCCCAGGGGCCAAGATATCACAATCCACCCCCCTTAGAAGACCGACGTCCTCGTCGGTCAACCCCAATCTAGGAACCTCCCCACTTAGCCACGTCTGTGTGTCTAGTGTCGTCATATGCCTTGCCATGTGACCACTCCAGGCCCACATGCACCATGCGCCATATACCCGAACCCCCTAGCCCCCACACGCCCGTGAAACCTTGAAGGTCGGCTCTGATACCACTTGTAACACCCCATCTGTCGGTACCCTAAAACAAGGGTACCCCTAACTACAGTATGAAGACGCGATACCCACGCGGCTATCTCTAGTTGCGTGGTAAACAGCACCCAACCCCACCACGTGGACGGCTCTGGGACCGTCACGTGGCCAGAGAAGATGATATACTCCAAGGTATCAATAGTGGGTCCAGACCCCCATGGGAAAGTGCCGAACCCCTGTATATGCAGACCGGACCTCCTGGTAAGATCCAAGACCTCCACGGGCGCAAACCGGACCCCCGGATGGGGTCCCGGGATTCTGGGACAGAGAATACCTAGGCCTTAATCAAGGACAGGCGGGGGTCCGGAGTCGACACGTGTCCGGACCTTATCGTATACGCTTCCGCTCCCCGCCCAGGCGGAGACCCGATGGTGCCACGTGGTCTACTGCGCGTGACGTAAGCCAACGGGTGGAGCCTGATGTAAGGCCTCTGGGCTGCATGGCCTCTGCATTTATTGCGGATAGGGCGCGCCGCCAGTCCATTCCACTGACAGGTGATGTGCCGCCTCGGCATTTAATGAGCCCTGTCCATTCCACTGGCAGGCGATGTGCCGCCTCCGCATTTAATGAGACCTGTCCATTCTGCGGGCAGGCGGCGACCAGTCCATTCTGCAGGCGGCGTTCCTGTCCATTCCACTGGTAGGCAGTATGCCCATGTTGCCGCATGCACTACGCCCATCATTACTCGGGCGTCACCAAGGAAGCAGCCGCAGCATATCTACACTGCATGGACTACGGACAACATGGCGCTAGGAGATTGCTCAGGCACTAGCTACTTCTATAATGTATTCTCTCCGTTTTGCTCCTGGCCCCACATGTCAGGGCTCAGCATCCTTGTACGTGCCCCCCTTGAGCTATAAAAGGGAGGGCACACGACGTTACAAGACACACGCTCTCAGACTCACTTAGACCGACTCAGATTCACTCAGACTCTCATACAATACACAAATAATGGAGTAGGGTATTATGCTCCGGCGGCCTAAACCACTCTAAACCCTTGTGTGTTCTTGTGTTCATCTTGAATCCATCTAGCAGGCAAAACGCTTAGGCCCCTCCTCATCTTAGGATTTAGGGCGGGTGCGTTCCGCCACCCGGCCGGAGAATTTCCTCTCCGACATTTGGCGCGCCAGGTATGAGGCTTTGGCATTAGGTTTTTTGTTGTTTTCCTGCTCGACACCATGGTCCACATCGTCGAGCACCATGACTTCGTTACCGAGGACTTCCTGATGGAGGAAGAAGCTGCGTCTTCCACACCACAGGCCGTCAACCGCCCTGCGCCTGGTGCTGCTATTGTGCACTCTACGCGACAGCACACCCCTACCCTTGCTGGTATGATGACATCCGAATTGAGTAAGCCAGGCTTGCAGTTCGGGACCCCCATCCTGATACAAGGGGTCCGACAACCTGCGGGTCCGGTTCTAGAGAATGGGCGCTTGTTTCTAAGGGTGGTCTGGAGTTGTGTAGCCACTTAGCCTGGTCCCGTACCCTAAGCCTGCACCTCCACCACTCTGCAACGGGTGCCCTAGTATTTGGAGTTGTGATCTTGTAGGTCCGGACATGAGGCTTGGCTTCCCAGACTCAATCCTGCAGGTCCTGTTGCATGAATCAAAGGATGGCTGATACTAGACGATGGGTCCTATGGGTGTGCTACTAACACTTCCTAGCCGAAGCTGTGTACAGGTCCAGGTCCCAGTCGAGACTACCTCCTAGGGGCCGGGTCACCAACTCTTTCTTAGGTATAGTGGTATCCAGCCTCGACACGTCGAGCCTACATCCTAGGGGGCCAAGTACCAGGGAGGAGTTGGTAACAGCACATACAACAAGGACAAATAGCATGCAGATAAGTGCTAATACTACTCGATAAATAGTACTCAAAAGTATCTTACAAAGAACAAAAAATATTACAAAGCCGCTTTCCAGCGGGACCCTTGCCTTCTCTCTGCAGATCTAGCTACTCATCATCAGCAGGATCCCGCTGGAAACGTTCGGCCACCAGTTCCACAACATCTTGTACGGCCTCCCGTGCGGCGTCTTCAGTATCGGCCACCAGACCAGCGATCCCCGGCTCCAAGGAGATGGTCAGGTCGTGGCTCCGGAAGCATGTCAAGATGTACTCAATCACCGCCCGGCAGAGCCTGCCGCCCTCGGCCTCCAGGCATACGCCAAGAATCTGGTCCAGGCGTCGGAGGCGGTCGGCGACGGAGTCCAGCACCGGGAGCGCGTCGGAGATAGACGTCGGCAGCTCCGACATCGGGATGGGACTCATGCCGAGCGGCACCAGTGTCGTGCTCGCCTCGCTGGCCCATGTAGCAATGCGCCGAACCCCGGTGCGATGCTTCGCCTGGAGATCTTCAAGTGCCTTCGTCGTCGCCTCCATCGCCTGGGGCCCCGGTGTCGCCTGCGTTGCCTGGAACCCTCGTCGTCGCCTCCCTACGGAGGCGACGTCGAGGCCATCAAGGTCAAGATCATCTTGCACCCACACTACTACTCGCTCCTCACTGCCTACCTCGAGTGCAACAAGGTGGGGGCACCACCGGAGGTGTCGGCGAGGCTGACGGAAATAGCGCAGGAGGTGGAGGCGCGGCAGCGCATGGCGCTCGGCGGCCTGGCCGCTGGGACGGAGCCAGAGCTGGACTAGTTCATGGAGGCGTACCACGAGATGCTGGTAAAGTTCAGGAAGGAGCTGACGAGGCCGCTGCAGGAGGCGATGGAGTTCATGCTATAGGAAACGGGTGACGCCTAAGAGGGGGGGGTGAATTAGGACTTCTAAGACTTTTACTAAACTAGGCCACAATTAAATCCCTAGAGCAAAACCTATGCAAATAGTCAAACTAGAATGTGCAAACTAGGTTTTGTCTAAGTGTTGCTATCTCTACCGCAATGGCTAAGTTTCAATCTACACTAAATAAGTATTACTACAAGATTGAAACTTAAATGCTTAACATAAATGCGGAAACTTAAAGAGCAAAGTAGAGAAGCAAACTCTCGTGGATGAAGCCGGTATTTTTACCGAGGTATCCGGAACCGCGCAAGGTCCTGACTAATCCTCATTGGTGCCCCTACGCAAAGGGAAGCCCACGCGAGGGCCAAGCACCTCGGTCGAGTAACTCCGTAGAGAGCCACGGGCCTTCTCCATGCGCAAGTGGTGCTCCGCTTCGGGCTTCTCACGGACGCTCCTCGCCGTCTCCACTATCAAGCTTCCGGCCGAAACGTCGCAGGCCTCGTTCCCTCCGGTACACGATGGCGGCCATGACACAAACGCGGTTGTCACGGTCTCGCAAGACACTCGCCCCACTCAGTACAATTACAACGGCTCACGCAAGAGCCAAGGGGTTGTGAGGTTTATCTAAACTCACTCAACAATCTAGGGTTCACCAAGAGCAAGCGCTAAAGTGGTCTAACTAAGCTAAGCACTTCGCAAAGCACCTACGCTAATCACCGAGTGATTCTATTAAGCACTTGGGTGTAAGAGCACTTGGGAATGTCTACTATATGCCTTGGTATGTCTCTTGGGCTCCCACACTTGGAAATGGCCGGTTGGGGGTGTATTTATAGCCCCCAACACAAATAGAGCCGTTGGAGAAAAGCTGCTGCTTTCTGCGGCACACCGGACAGTGCACTGTAGCCTGTCCGGTGCGCCTAGTCGTTGCCCTGTCCGAGCAGGTGACCGTTGGCGCCTCAGGCTTTCCACACCGGACAGTCCGATCCTCACACCGGACAGTCCGGTGGTCTTCTCTCCGGGTGCCACCTGGAACTAGCCGTTGGACTGTGATTCCCTGGTGCACCGGACAGTCCGGCGTTTGGGCACCGGACAGTCCGGTGCTCCACGCACAGACAGTCCGCATGCAGCACACTTGGACTTTTCTTGGATCTTTTTAATGTCTTCTTTTGAGGTGTTGCTTTCCTCAATTCCTTAGTCCAAGTTAATCTAGCATCCTGTGAACTACAAACACAAACACTAGAAAACTTATTAGTTCACGGATTGTGTTGATCATCAAACACCAAAACTCAATTAGCCAAACGGCCTGGGGTCCATTTTCCTTACACATGCGATGGGTGGAGTCGCAAGTCAACTCGCTTTCCATCTCCGGAAGGTTGCTGTGCAACATCCTTTCATTTGAGCACAGGCGAAAAAGGGCCACCCCTACAAACATCTCGCAGAGGTTGGCGAAGATGGCCGCCTAGAGGATGGAGTGGGGCGTGAGGTGCTGAAGCTAGAGGCCGAGCTCCTCCAGCAGCAACAAGAAGAAAGGCGAGATCGGCAGTGCCAACCCACAGGAGAGGTAGGAGACGAAGAGCACGAACTCCCCGACGGCGAGATCGCCAAGGGGAGTGGCGCCGGCGCGCTCCATCCGAGCAGGTTGCGCACCAGGTTGAGTGCCCCCTCGGACTCGAAACGCTCAGGATGAACTAGCGAGGCAATGGCGACTACGGCGGCGGAAAGCAGAAGAGCACGAATGCAAAGGGGCGCGGAGAGCTCGGAGGCGAAAGGGCGCAGCAATTGGGAGAGAATGCGAAAGCGTAACTGTTGCACGCGGGGTGAATCCCTTTTTCAAGGCAGACTCTCCCGCTCGCGCCCCGAGACGCCGCGGAAAATCTCGCCCGATGCGCACCAAAGCAACCTAGCCTATGACAGGGGGCCCGGGTCCACAAGTCATACAGCTAGTGTGCTGCTCTCCGAGTGCGAAGAAGGTGAACCGCCATGCGAGGAGCGAACCGCCGCCCGTGGTAGCGCCTCTTCATCCCTGCCGAAAACAACGGCCCAGTCTATGACACGGGGGCCCAGGCCCACAAGTCATACTCCTTGGGCGTTGGCTCCTAGGTGCAGAAAGAGCGAATCGCCGCTCGCGCCAGTACTGCGCCTCCTCGGGGCCGCCGTAGAAGACAGAGAAGGTGATTTTTAAACCAATGCAGCGGTATCAAGGCGCCTAGCGCGTGGCCCGGCGAAACCATCAGCCGTGGGGGCCACAGGTTAGTCAGCCGCGGGGACAGACATAGCAGTTGGCGTGACCGAAGGCGGATGGTGGTGATTACGTCAGCAAACGCACGGAAGCGGCGCACTAATCACCAATCAAGCTTTGGCCCCACCTGCAGGCTTGAAAGTCGCCTAGAGGGGGGGTGAATAGGGCGAATCTGAAATTTATAAACTGAAGCACAACTACAAGCCAGGTTAGTGTTAGAAATATAAACGAGTCCGAGAGAGAGGGCCAAAAACAAATCACGGGCAAATAAAGAGTGAGACACGATGATTTGTTTTACCGAGGTTCGGTTCTTGCAAACCTACTCCCCGTTGAGGTGATCACAAAGACCGGGTCTCTTTCAACCCTTTCCCTCTCTCAAACGGTCACTTAGACCGAGTGAGCTTCTCTTCTCAATCAAACGGAACACAAAGTTCCCGCAAGGATCACCACACAATTGGTGTCTCTTGCCTTGGTTATAATTGAGTTTGATCACAAGAAGAATGAGAAAGAAAAGAAGCAATCCAAGCGCAAGAGCTCAAATAAACACAAATGTCGCTCTCTCTAGTCACTATTTGATTTGGAGTGATTCCGGACTTCGGAGAGGATTTGATCTCTTTGGTTGTGTGTAGAATTGAATGCTATAGCTCTTGTAATGTGTTGAAGGTGGAAAACTTGGATGCCATTGAATGTGGGGTGGTTGGGGTATTTATAGCCCCAACCACCAAAATGTGGTCGTTGGAAGTCTGCTGTCGCATGGCGCACCGGACACTGTCCGGTGCGCCAGCCACGTCAGCAGGCCGTTGGGGTTCGACCGTTGGAGCTCTGACAGGTGGGGCCTCTGGGCTGTCCGGTGGTGCACCGGACAGGTCCTGTAGACTGTCCGGTGCACCAACTGCGCGCGCAGGCGCGCATTAAATGTGTTGCAGTCGACCGTTGCGCGCGAAGTAGTCGTTGCTCCGCTGGCACACCGGACACTGTCCGGTGCTTCACCGGATAGTCTGGTGAATTATAGCGGAGCGGCCTCCCATTTTCCCGAAGGTGGCAAGTTCATTGTCGAGTGCCCTGGTGCACCGGACACTGTCCGGTGGTTCACCGGACACTGTCCGGTGCGCCAGACCAGGGTGCCTTTTGGGATGTCTTTTTCTCTCTTTGTTTGAACCCTTTCTTGGTCTTTTTATTGGCTTATTGTGAACCTTTGGCACCTGTAAAACTTATAGACTAGAGCAAACTAGTTAGTCCAATTATTTGTGTTGGGCAATTCAACCACCAAAATCAATTAGGAAAAAGGTGTAAGCCTAATTCCCTTTCAATCTCCCCCTTTTTGGTGATTGATGCCAACACAAACCAAAGTAAATATAGAAGTGCATAATTGAACTAGTTTGCAAAATGTAAGTGCAAAGGTTACTTAGTATTGAACCAATAAATATTTTCTTTAAGATATGCATGGATTGTTTCTTTATTTTTTTAACATTTTGGACCACGCTTGCACCACATGTTTTGTTTTTGCAAATCCTTTTGTAAATTCTTTTCAAAGTCCTTTTGCAAATAGTCAAAGGTAAATGAATAAGATTTTGAGAAGCATTTTTCAAGATTTGAAATTTTCTCCCCCTGTTTCAAATGCTTTTCCTTTGACTAAACAAAACTCCCCCTCAATAAAATCCTCCTCTTAGTGTTCAAGAGGGTTTTAGATATTAGTTTTTGAAGAGGGTGTTCCAATTTTGAAATTCTATCAAAACTAAGATTCCAATTGAAAAATTCATCATTTCAAGACCTTTTAAATTTTGAAAATTGGTGGTGGTGCGGTCCTTTTGCTTTGGGCTAATACTTTCTCCCCCTTTGGCATGAATCACCAAAAACGGATATATGAGTGAAATATAAGCCCTTAGTAACTACTTTCTCCCCTTTGGCAAATAAAATATGAGTGAAGATTATACCAAAGTTGGAGAGTTGCTCGGAGCGACGACGAAGGATGAGTAATTTGATGGAGTGGAGTGGAAGCCATTGTCTTCGCCGAAGACTCCAATTCCCTTTCAATTTATGACTTGATTGGAAATATACTTGAAAAACACATTACTCATAGCATATAAAAGAGACATGATCAAATGTATGTTTATGAGCTATGTGTGCAAAACATCAAAAGAAATTCCAAGAATCAAGAATATTTAGCTCATGCCTAAGTTTGTTAAAAGTTTGTTCATCTAGTGGCTTGGTAAAGATATCGGCTAATTGTTCTTTACTGTTAATATATGCAATCTCGATATCCCCCTTTTGTTGGTGATCCCTAAGACAATGATACCGAATGGCTATGTGTTTAGTGAGGCTATTGTAACACCTCAGGTGTTTATATTCCGCTCGACAACGAGTCGGACTTACGCACGAAATATCAGTGAATAAAACAGATGCTATATTCTAATTATTTTCGCCATCGCGATTTTAGGATTGCATCTGTTCCGTCTGTCGCACTCGCGACGTCGTTTTTATTCTATCCATCTGGGCTCTTCCGAAATTTTAGTGATGTTCGGAACATAGTCGTTCCAAAAATTGGTGCGTCCGATGATTAATTAAAATTCGTCGCTCGCGCGAACACGAATTCGGAAGCTCGACCCACTGGGTAATTTTTATCCCAAACAAATTAATTTGAACTCAACGACTAAAATGTTCGGGGCAAAATAGTCTGAATCGCGTGTTGTCCGAGAAAAATCGTGCGTGATGTTATAATCCAATTTATTCTTCAGCACGCTGTTTCGAAGACAAAATCGCGTATACGTTCGCAGATATTGTTTCGGCTAATTTCGGTCGAATCACGCCGAACAAATTATCAGTGCCGAAATCAGTTTATTTCGGTCTGTCGTTTCTCGCCTAGATCCCAAAACTTCGGATATAAATAATGGGTGAAAATTTATCTGACTCCGAAGTATTTACTAAATTAAATCCGGTTTAAATATTGTTGTCGATCTTATTTGGTTCGACCCTTTTTATATATCTTGTAGACCCTCGTTTCATACCCCATAATATCTGCATTTCACTTTTGTAAAAATAAGTAAAAATAGGAAATATCTTTCCAGATTTTCCGGAGCCATTTTCATCTCCTTCCCTCTTCCGTGGAGCACTAGCATATCCTCTTGAGCCTAGGATTTTTTTTCACGAAACGACTCACGAGTTCAGCTCAAGAAATATCACCACACAGCTATCTCCCTTATCTTCTTCCCTCGCGTAAGTTCTGCTCATTTTATTCCAACCGTTGTTCTCATCCGTTTGGGCAGCAAGGAAAAATCTGGTCGCCGTCTTCATCTCCTCCCGTCGCTATCCTCTCTGCCGTCGTCCTCAGCCATCGCAAGATTTTTCCGGCCGCCAAAGCTCCCAGCCGAGCGTTCCTTCTCTTCGTCGCGCGTCCAGCCGTCGAAGCTCCCTGCCATCATCGTTTTCGGCCCTGCCGTTGGTACAACATCGTTTGCTGTTGCTAGTTGATGCAACGTTGCCGTCCTTCGACGCCGCGCCGTGAGCAGCGACTTCGTCGATCCGTCATTTTGACAGGGTACTTGCGCTGCTCTCCTGTGTATGTGATGATTGGAAAAGGAGTCCCAGCTGATGAAGGATTAAGGAACGAAAGCTCTAGTACACCGCCTGCCAGCTGATCGTCGTACATCCTAAACCAGGGTTTAATCATTTTCTTTGTGAAGTTCGAGCCGATTATAATTTTGGAAGGAGATTTAGTGCTGAAGACGAAGCTAGCAGCGCGATATTTTCTAAGCGCTCGACAAATTACCTGGATCGGAAAATCGCTACCGATCTCGTGGATTCGTGTCAGCTGTGGAAACGGTAAGCTGATAAATTATTCAGAATAGTTCGATCGATGAATAAATTAATGTGCTAGTGCGATGCTCATTAAGATGCTCGATAAATTGCGTAAGTCACGAAACTCTCGTCGACTTCGCAGTTCTTGCGATTATCGAGCCAGATTCAGTTATAGCGAGTTATTTCGCTATTCCGGTCACTTAGCTGAATTAGTGGACCGAGTAGAATTTTGGTAGGCATGTGTGATGATAAAATATTTTAATCACTTATAAAGATGTAGTATAATTTATAAGGCAAGGGATTAGTTCAGAATTTAATTAATTAACTGATAAGTTGTGATTAGGCTAATTGTATTTCTTGTGTATAGTTTGTTGTTCGTGATGTTTGCGTTAGGTTCGAGAAGCGTAATTATTGCGCTTAGTCGTACGTCGATAACTAGTGCTTTCGTATAAAATAGTACAACGCCTCGCCGCTAGGCGTTTAATTCGCTATCGCGTAGTACTATTTAGGTTTAAAATATTCCGGTCTATATGCATTCATGTGCATAATGCATTTCATTCAGGTACGTTGATTAACCACGAGATGCGGAGAACTTGAGTCAAGTCGACCCCAAGCGTGGACTACTCCGCATGGTGAAGCTGATGGACCAACCTGAAGATGGTTAAATCAAGCGAATGTTCGGTCGAGGGATACTCGTCAAGCAGACGTCATCTAACAAACACTAACATAGTGTTTATTCCAGGCAAGCCCCGGTGCATGCAACCCCTTCCTTGTGTTTTTAAATAATTTTTGCACACTTTAAGTCTAGTGAAATGTGCATTAGGTTTATAGGAGTTGCTTGGAACCCTTTGATGCATTGCCTTCCTTGATATCCATACCTTTATAGATACTTCTGGTGAAGTATCAAAATATGATTTACAAAAATGCTTAGCCCTGCTTAGATCTTGTGGTTAGATGTTGTCTTTTGCAATACTGCCTAGCTCAGGGGTTATCCTGAGGAAGGATGGCTTCTACCTGCAAGAATATATTTTCATTAGGAGCATGGTGGGATCTTACTGCAAAGTTCCCTGTGATGCTCTTTTCATCCTATGGAATACAAACAATCCTAAGGGTTGAAGTACTTAAATCGGGACTTGGGCTAGGAACAGGTGATGTTCTACCCAGGTTGATTAAGGATTGGATGCGTATGTAGGCTTGATAATCGAGGACCCTTTAACTGGTCACATGCCTCGTCATGGGTAAGCTTTGCCTCGGGCAGACTAAGGCCAGAATAAGATAACACGAAATGGGCGTGGAGCGGTGGCGAGAGTAGCGTGTACCCTCTGTGGCAAGAGGCTGGACGGTGGTGTATCTATGCTCTCGGTTCGCGTGAACCTGATCTGGTCTTAAGAACCCCGGTGGCGGGTTGACATTGTGGGGGATAGATATCCCGCGGGTCCACTAAAGAAATAAAAGATCTCCCGAAAGGCCCAAGGGCCCAATAAATCGTAAGATCGTTCTTTCGTGGGCCTGGGGAAAAACGATCAACAAAGCAGAGAAGACGTAAGCCTGGATTGGAGCAAACCCGGACGGCCCACAACGACGAACAAGTAAATCCCAACGGAGACCCGACTTTCCCGCGCTGAAGCCCCCATGCAATGGAGCCATGCGAGGATAAGTCGGCGAGGGTTACGTAGGGATAAACTCAAGAGATTCACTACCTTTCAGCTACTTGTTGTTATCATATCCACGTGTACTGCCCCACGGTCGAGTATATAAGGCCTAGGGGGCACCCCTTCAGAAGGATCAACCCTATTTTTGACCAAGCCACTTACGTAAACTCTCTGTGCCTTCAATCCAGAGAGCCTTCTTGTAACCACACTCGAATACTCACCAGGACGTAGGGTGTTACGCATCTCTAAGCGGCCCGAACCTGCAAATCTTGTCCACTGTCCCTCGTGCAATCAGGCACGAACCATTTTGCTACAGTCGTTGACACCGTCCTACTCCTAAAAACACCTTGAGGGGTAACCCCGGGTGTGCGGTCGGACCCAAAACACCGACAGCTGGCGCGCCAGGTAGGGGGTGTGTCGACGATCCAAGCTAGCTCAATGGCCGTCACCTTCCACAGCAAGATCATCATGCGTCCCGGATCCATATTCTGCTTCGGGACAATCTCATCTATAGCGGATGAAGAGGGAATTCTACACCGCATCGCGGACCCGTCGGAAAAGAAGTCTCCTCCAACGAACTCCGAAAAAGCTGGAGAAACGCAACTTCCGACCCTTCGGAAAAAGATCGTCTCCGGAAAGGCTGGAGCTAGAGGCTCGCCGACCCGGGAGACTCCGCTGTCTACTTCCCCGACAAATGAATGGACATGGATCGCGAGGAAGAAGGGGACCAGGGAAAGGCAAGTCGTTCTTTCCGTTACTCCGGCCTCAAAGGAGAACGGAAAGAAAGTCACCACGACAGCAGCACCATTCTACCCCGACGTCCTTTTCATCGGGAGAGTGGAGTCGCCCGTCGTCTCTGACGATGAACCGACCGCGCCTGGAGAAGAACCACCCCAACGAGAATCCCGCCGACGGAGGAACCGACGCAGGAACATTCGACGACATCATGCGGCCGGAGAACGGGATCCAGAGCAGCCTGTCTCGCGAGACGAGGTCTCGGAGATAGGAGAAACTCCAGAGGAACGCGCCTTCAGAGAGCGAAGGAATTCCCGACAACGTGATCGCCGACGGACTCAGGAGCAAGCCGAACAAGATGCAAGGCAACGCCGGGAGAATCCGCTCTTCGGGCGCAACCTGAACCCCGACTTCGCTCGAGCTATGAACACGCCAAGCGAAGTCGGAGGCGTACTAGCTCGGATAGCTGATGGACTTCCTCGGACTCCCGACGCCGAAGGATACCGACGACTATTCACTCAGGCGGCCAACCATCTTCTACCGCTCGCTCACCCGCCGAACGACCTACGACACGCCATCAACAGTCGCCGAGACGCGCGAAGCTCTATCAATGCTTCGCGCGAACGGCGGCATGAAAACGAAATTCGCCGTCGGGAGGAGTATGATCGAGATCATGGCTTTCCGACTCAAAGCCAGGCCACCAGGACTAAGTCGGCAACAGCTTCAACTGGCGGTACCACCCGGGGACGGTCGAGGAACCACCATCGCCACTCCCCTCCCCGGGATAAACATCGTCCCCGACGACAGGAGGACACGTGCGGAGTATCCGCTCTTACTCCGCGCCTTAGGGCCATCCAATGGCCTCCCAACTTCAAGGTATCCAATGTCGACAAATATGAACCGAAGCAGGATCCAGGGGGTTGGCTAGCCGTCTACACCACCGCTGCTCGGGCTGCCGGGGCATCTGAGGACGTCATGACCGCGTATCTGCCCATTGTCCTTGGGCAAGATGCGCTGCAGTGGCTACGACATCTACCCCGACATTGCATCGACGACTGGGGAGACTTCAGTCGACGTTTCACCGCCAACTTCCAGTCCCTCTCCGACAAGCCAGCGCAACCATGGGACCTCAAATCCATCAAGCGCCGAGGGGACGAGACTCTCTGGTCGTACCTCAAAAGGTTCCAGACCATGAGAAACCGCATCCCCGAGGTCACGGAGGCGGCCGTGATCGAGGACTTCTACAGAGGATCCAATGACTTGGTTTTCGTCCGAGCCATACTACAAAAGGCGCCGACTACCTCCGAGGAGCTGTTCCGGGAAGCCGACCTCTACATCACCGCCGACGAGCGGGCCCAGGATCTCATTGGAGGAGCAAAGCCCGCACCGGCAGCACCACGACGTGACGCGAACCAACCGCCCGACAAACGCTGGGAGAAGAGGCCTCGTGAAGAAGTACACGCCGCCGGACCACCCGCCTCTCGCGCCGGAGGAGGACCTCGTGGAGGCGAGCGCACGTTGGACGACATCCTCGACGCCCAGTGCCCGTACCACAAGGACATGCGCCACACTCTTCGTAACTGCCGGGACTTCAAGCACTCCGTCGGGCACGGCCGACCCTTCCAACCTCTACCGCCTCCTCCGCCGAGGGGAGGACCAGATGAACCACGACAGCCCCATCAGCAGGAGGAGGGGGGAGGAGAAGCCTTCCCACGCGTTGACAGGGAGGTCAACGTCATCTTCGGCGGACATGGGTCGCAGGAGAACAAAAGACAACAAAAGCTCAACGACCGCCAGATACTGGTGGCGACCACCGGTCCTCCCGCCCCATACCGGTGGTCGGAGCACCCAATCACTTTCACTCGGGAGGATCAATGGCTCAACTTCGACCATCCAGGCAAATACCCGCTCCTCGTCGATCTGGTGATCCGAGAGAGCCGGGTAAAGAAGGTGCTAGTGGACGGGGGGAGCAGCATCAACGTCACTTTCCCCCGGACACTCCAAGGCTTGGGAGTTCACCTCAAAGAGCTCCACGAGTCGGACACTCCTTTCTTCGGCATCGTGCCGACGGAAGGGGAATACCCGCTGGGCCACATCTACATGCCAGTCACCTTCGGAACTCTGGAGAACTACAGAACCGAGTTCCTGAGGTTCGAGGTGGCGAACTTCGACTGCGGGTACAACGCCATCATTGGGAGGCCGGGGCTGGCTAAGTTCATGGCCATTCCACACTATACATACATGATACTGAAGATGCCAGGACCGCAGGGAATCATAACTGTGCGCGCCGACTTCCAAGGCGCCGCAGAATGTTTCCGAGTGGCCATCCAAGCAGCCCTCACCACCAAGCCGTCAACGGTTCCTTCTACACCGGCGAACTCTAAGCCTGGGGAAGACCTCGTTGTACCGGTAAACGAAGCTCAGGCCGCGACCTCTATGCGGCCGACTGAAGAAACCAAGCGGATCAACCTGGGGTTCGCTGATGAGCGCAAGACGGCCATCATCAGCTCCAGTTTGAATGACAAATAGGAAAGCGCGCTCGTCCAGTTCCTGCAAGATAACCGAGACGTATTCGCATGGCAACCTGCGGATATGCCGGGAGTCCCAAGAGAACTGGCCGAGCACAAATTGAAGGTCTATCCCCAGGCGAGGCCGATCCGGCAAAAGCTACGTCGTTTCACGCCCGACAAGAGAGAGGCCATTCGTGCCGAGTTAGCTCGCTTGGTCGCGGCGGGATTTATTAGAGAAGTATTACACCCCGAGTGGCTAGCCAACCCTGTTCTTGTACTCAAAAAGAATAAAGTGGATTGGCGCATGTGCGTCGACTATACTGATCTCAACAAACACTGTCCGAAGGATCCCTTCGGGCTCCCGAGGATAGATCAGGTGGTGGATTCCACCGCTGGGTGTTCTGTGCTGTCTTTCTTAGATTGCTATTCCGGGTATCATCAGATTAGTTTGGCAAAGGAAGACGAGGAGAAAACGGCGTTCATCACTCCGTTTGGTGCTTTCTGTTATACCTCCATGCCGTTCGGCCTCAAAAACGCTGGAGCGACTTATCAGAGAGCCATTCAAACATGCTTAGCCGATCACTGGGGCAAGCGGGTGGAGGCTTACGTAGATGATGTGGTAATCAAAACAGAGAATTCGGAAAACTTCATCGAAGATTTACAGCTAGTTTTCAACAGCCTGAGAAGATATAGATGGAAGCTCAATCCTGAAAAATGTGTTTTCGGGGTACCAGCAGGAAAGTTGCTCGGGTTCATCGTCAGCAACCGGGGAATTGAGGCTAATCCGGATAAGATTGAAGCTATCATGAAGATGGAAGCTCCCCGTTCACAAAAGAAAGTTCAGCGACTCACTGGATGTATGGCAGCTCTGAGCAGATTTATATCCAGGCTGGGAGAAAAAGGTTTGCCATTTTACAAGCTACTCAAGAAGGTGGATAAGTTTCAATGGACTTCAGAAGCACAAGAAGCTCTAGACGCACTGAAGAAATTCTTGACAACACCACCAGTATTGAAACCACCCCGGCGAGCTACACTGATTCAACCGGCTGAAGATTTGTTGTTGTATATCTCTTGCACGACTCACGTGGTAAGCACCGCGTTGGTAGTCGAGCGAGTAGAAGAGGGACATGCCTATCCAGTACAACATCCTGTTTACTTTATCAGTGAAGTTCTAGGCCCCTCGAAGAAAAAGTATCCTCAGGTTCAGAAGCTAGTATATGCAGTACTTCTAACTGCCCGCAAGCTGCGTCACTACTTTGACGACCACAAAGTCATAGTAGTCACTAGTTTTCCAATAGGGGACATTCTTCGCAACAAGGAAGCCATTGGCCGAATAGCCAAGTGGGCTTGCGAGTTGGGATCCCACGATATCGAGTTCCGACCTCACACTGCCATCAAAACTCAAGCACTGGTTGACTTCGTATCAGAGTGGACAGAGCAGCAAGTACCAGACAATCCAGAAACTGCAGAAGTATGGCAAATGTATTTCGATGGCTCGCTGAAGCTGCAGGGAGCAGGAGCAGGGATTCTCTTCACTGCACCTGGAGGCGAGCACCTCAAGTACGCTCTCCAGTTGCTATTCCTGGCCTCTAACAATGCAGCCGAGTATGAAGCTTTGATACACGGATTGAACATCGCCATGTCACTGGGTGTCAAGAGATTGATGGTATACGGAGATTCTCTGGTAGTCATCAGCCAGATAAACAAGGAATGGGATTGTTCAAGTGATTCAATGGGAAAATATTGCGCTGCCGTCCGAAAGCTGGAAGATAAATTCGAGGGTCTGGAGTTTCATCATATAGAAAGAGATCGGAACACGGTAGCCGATGTACTGTCCAAGCTCGGATCCGGTCGGACTCAGGTCCCGCCCGGGGTCTTCGTGCAAGAAATTCTCCAGCCGAGTATCTCAATGGATCAAACAGAAGAATGCAACATCATTGATCAACCCAAGTCAGACTCTGATGACTGGAGACGGCCAATTATTAAGTATATAAGGAATGAAGAAGAACCAGATGACAAGAACTCGGCAGAGCGCATTGCCAGACAATCAGCTCACTATACACTCATTGGGGAGGTATTGTACAGGAGGGGCGCGTCAGGCGTCCTCATGAAGTGCGTTCTCCCGTCCACCGGAAAGCAACTTCTGGAGGAAGTCCATGCAGGGCAGTGCGGAGTACATGCAGCATCCAGAACACTAGTCGGGAAGGTCTTCAGGTCAGGATTCTATTGGCCGACGGCGAAGAACGATGCAGCCGAGTTAGTTCAGAGATGCGAAGCCTGCCAATACCTGTCAAAGCAACAGCACATGCCAGCACAGCAGCTACAGACCATACCAGTAACTTGGCCTTTCGCATGCTAGGGACTGGATATGATTGGACCTTTCAAGAAAGCTCAAGGAGGATATACCCATGTATTGGTGGCGATTGACAAATTCACTAAATGGATAGAGTTCCAGCCCATTGCTTCTTTAACCTCTGCTAAAGCCGTGGAATTCATACAAAGCATAATATTCAGATTCGAGATACCAAACAGTATCATCACTGACTTGGGATCCAACTTCACCAGTTCAGAATTCTTTGACTTCTGCGAGCAAAAGAGCATTCAGATCAGGTACGCATCTGTAGCGCATCCAAGAGCCAACGGGCAGGTTGAGCGAGCCAACGGAATGATATTGGAGGCACTCAGGAAAAGGGTCTTCGATAAGAATGAAAAATTCGCAGGAAAATGGATAAGAGAACTGCCTTATGTCGTTTGGAGCTTGAGAACCCAACCTAGCCGAGCCCTGCATGGAAACACTCCTTTCTTCATGGTCTATGGGTCGGAGGCAGTGCTACCTGCTGATCTCAAGTTTGGGGCGCCAAGATTGATCTTTGAAAGCATAGCAGAAGCCGAGGCCACCAGGCTGGAGGATATTGATATACTTGAGGAAGAACGACTGAATGCAGTGATCCAATCAGCACGGTACCAGCAAACTCTAAGACGCTATCACGACAAGGCTGTGCGACAATGCTCCTTTTCGAGAGGAGACCTCGTTCTCCACCGAATTCTAACGGGGGAGGGACGGCACAAGTTATCACCCTTATGGGAAGGGCCTTTCATAGTAGCAGAGGTTACTCGGCCCGGATCGTATCGCCTCACCCAGATGGATGGCACAGAAGTTGGGAACTCCTGGAACATAGAGCACCTCAGAAAGTTTTACCCCTAGCTGTATTTCAAAACAGCTGGGGCGACCATGTATTCTGAAAAATGGAAATACGTCATCAATAAAGAGAGACTTCAAAGATACTCGGCTCGTTTACGACTGACTTGCATTCTTACTTAACTCGGGGTGACCACTATGCCCTACAAACGGAGCAATCGACTTAAGTCGGCAACGACTTAAGGCGGTGCAACATGCTCACGCTTACTTAACTCGGGGTGACCACTATGCCCTACAAACGGAGCAATCGACTTAAGTCGGCAACGACTTAAGGCGGTGCAACATGCTCACGCTTACTTAACTCGGGGTGACCACTATGCCCTACAAACGGAGCAATCGACTTAAGTCGGCAACGACTTAAGGCGGTGCAACATGCTCATGCTTACTTAACTCGGGGTGACCACTATGCCCTACAAACGGAGCAATCGACTTAAGTCGGCGACGACTTAAGGCGGTGCAACATGCTCACGCTTACTTAATTCGGGGTGACCACTATGCCCTACAAACGGAGCAATCGACTTAAGTCGGCAACGACTTAAGGCGGTGCAACATGCTCACGCTTACTTAACCCAGGGTGACCACTATACCCTACTAACGGAGCTATCGGCTAAAGTCAGTGGTGGCTTAAGCCGGTGCAGCTTACTCGCGCTTACGCAATTCAGGGGATGACCTCCATGTCCCGCAAACAAACTTCATAATCATCATGCAGCGTTACCACAAACTTGCGAATTAATAAATTCTGATACGATAAGAGAGTGATCATGTCATTCGAATGATAGGCTGACATCCACTAACGAGTACTTGATCATACTAACCGCGCGCTCATAGCACACAAAATGTTTCTCTATTTTCCAATGTCTTTCTCAGGAACGATTGACGAAGAAGGGCGATTCGAAGAATCGGGGGCAGCATTCACATCGGCTTTTATGTCTTCAGGGACAACCACGCCGGGTCTCCTCATCAAGATTCGTCCCGCCCGAATAGCCTTGTCCATGGCTTTATCGCGCTGGGCTTTGAGAGTAGCAGCAGTCTCTTCGGCAATTTTAGCAGCCAGCTGAGCAGCTTCTAACTCCTGGGCAATGGTTTTCTTGGAAGCTCGAAGTTCTTTGATGGTGGCATCCTTCGCTGATAGCAATCGCCTAAGACTGGTCACTTCATCCACGGATTCTTGCAACCTACAACGCTGATTGTCCAGTTCCTCCATTGTGAAGCGGTGACTCCTCTCTAAGATGGTCAGCGAGTTGTTAGAATCTCGATACAATCTGTCCTGATTGTCGCGAGAAGCAGCAAGGATACGTTTTTCTTCCTACAAGCAAAAATCAACTCCTTCAGAATCCAAGCAAGTAATAAGAGCATAGCAAGACGAGGCACGGTTTTGTAAGTTACCTTTTCAGAGTCAAGCCGAGCATGAAGAGAAGAACTCAGAGCGTTGGCGTCATCCAAAGCAGCGGAGACCTGATTCAGTTCAGTCTGGCTCTGAGAATACTTCTCCTCGAAGTCAGCACACCGTTGAGCCATTTCAGCTTGATCTCGGGAATGTTTTTCCTCAAGAACTGCAATCTGCCGAGTCATTCCTATCAAGAGGTAATCAAACGAAAGGAGGTCAGAAGGTAAAACAATCTACGAATAAAGGCAAGGAAGAAGAAGAAGGGCACTAACCAGCATTAGTTGCCTCCAACTCGGATACACGACGATGAAGTGACACCGGATTCCAACGTTCAAAAGATGAAGCCACTTCTGGGATAGAAGCACCCTGCGATCTCAGCTGGCTGGCCATCCCATCCACCAAAGCCTGATGAGAAGAGCGGATGAACATAATGACAAAAATTCATGCAACGTAAAGATCAAGCTAAAGTACAGCACAGTACCTGGAAGTTGGAAAAGAACGAAGGGATCCCCAAGTCAGGAGAAATCAGCTGATAACCAGGTGCCAGACCACCACCCGAAGCAGTTTGCAACAGACCAGCAGGAACGAGCTCAGTACATTCAACAGAGCCTAATGCCAGACCAGCGGGGATGATGCCCTCTAAAGCGACTCCCTGATCCAGAGTTTGGGCCACCACCATACCGCCAGAGTGTGGAGGTGAACCCGCATGAACATCCATGGAAGTGCAGGAAGGAGACCTTGCTCGGACACCCTCGGGGGCTGGGTCACAGTTGGCACTGCCCACTTGAGCCGGATCATCCCCGGCAACACCCTCGGGGGCTGGGCAGTGGCTTATACTCTTCACCCGAGCTATGTCTTCCCCGGCGACATCCTCGGGGGCTGGGCACGTGTCAGCACTATTCAAGGGGTCCAAGCTCTCTGCCGTAACCACCTCTAAGGTTGACGGGCCTTCAGCTACTTCCATGGGACCAGAATAATCCAAGTCAGCATCCCGACCCTCGAGATCGTGCTCTAAGGTCGACGAGGCACGGGATGACCTCAATCCAGCATCTGGCACGGCAGCACAAATCTCTGTTGCGTCATCATCCACAGGTTCTGATAGCAAGTCCTCTGGGACCATATCCTCTAGAGTTTGATCAAAGTTGGCCATGGACAGCTCTTGCAGACCAATAAGGGCAGACAAAGCAGGAAAAGGAACTCCACTACTTCCACCGCTGGCGATGAACTGCCGACTGTTTTTCCGAGTTAAAGGAGCTTCATCTTCTTCCCCTTCATCCTCCACAGCGGCGACGCAAGCAGCACTCCCATTGGGATCAGCAACAGTTTGGGCACACCCATTGGGATCAGTGTCAGTAAGACCAGTTGTAGGCACTTCTTCAGCAGCAGGAGCTAAGGTATCGGCGTCCTCATCAAAACTGGATACTCGCCGGAGGCGTCTTCTCTTCTTCTTTTGCTCATCAGCAGAAGGCTCGGGCTGACTGGTTCGGCTAGGGCGTCTCGGGCAAGTACTGACAGATTTCGGGACATCCAAAGTTGTATCAACCTCTGGAAGGGGCACCACTGCCAACGTACCATCAGGAGCAGCATCGGACGAATCCTCAGCTAACAGATCAAGCATGTCATTTATGTCTGCATCACTAGGGTTCAGAGGCACTTCAAAATAAACCTGCCGTTCATCATCAGGAATCGCCCCGAGCGAAGCAACCAAAGTACTGACTTCTTCAGCAGAGGGTCGCACTCTAAGGCCCAAATTGCTATCAGTCACAGGCGGATTTGACACAAAGAGGGTGAAAGCTTTGGGAGGAGGTAGGTTCCAAACCGAGTATGCCACTGGAGCACCAACATTTGAAACTTTACCCCTGAGGATCATTTCAAGTCGGCTTACCAAGTCAACAGAAGGAATTCTCCTATTGGTAACCCGAGTTGAGTCGGCCAGCCCTCGATACATATATGCCGGATAGGCCCTGTCTTTCAGTGGCTGAATGTTCTTGAAAACAAAATCAGTGACCACAGCTTCGGCAGTCAGACCTCTCTCTTTCAGTAATCCGACTTCAGTTAGCAACACACCTGCCTCGGCTACTTCCTGATCTGTGGGAGACTCAGTCCAACTCGGAGTGCGGACGTCTGGCTGTCTTCCCCACCGGGAGGGGAGAGAATTTCCATAATTATCAACTATAAACCACTCCAGATGCCACCCCTTAATGCTATCTTTGAGGGGAATCTCAAGATACTCGGTCTTCCGCCCATGGCGCATCTCCAAACTGGCACCTCCGACCAGCTGGTGTTGTCCCCCAGCCATCCCAGGGCGACAATGATACAGATACTTCCATAAACCGAAATGCGGCAGCACACCGAGATAGGCTTCGCATAGGTGAACGAAAATGGAGATTTGCAAAATGGAATTAGGGTTCAAATGAGTCAAGTTGATATGATAGAAATCAAGGAGGCCGCGGAAAAAAGGAGAGACGGGAAGGCCGAGGCCGCGGAGAAGAAAAGGAGCGTAAACTACAGACTCGTGGGTATCTTCTGTTGGGACAGTAGTCCCGTGGCAAATCCGCCAAGAACAGAGTTCCCGTGGAGGAAGAACCCCAATGGAGACGAGGCGGAGAAGCTCAGCTTCGGAAATAACGGACATATGGTTACCTGCGAAGGGTAACTGACTGTTGGGGTCGATTGCGGGGATCACCGCAGCAGACGAGTTCGCAGTTTTCCTCTTGGGCGCCATCTTGCTTCTCACTGGCGAACAGAGTAGGAGGCGAGTGGCAGAGAAGATTCAGATGCGGAAATGCAAGAACTAGGGCACGGAAAGCAAAGGCGGCTAAAAAAGCAACTCTTATGGTATATTCTTGAGCCAGATACCGCTTCAAAAAGTGCCCAGTCATCACCCGGCGGTTATTTCCGAAACCTCAGCATGCCACGTGGACATCTGGCAGTTATTTCCGAAAAAGCTGACGTGCCACTTCATCACTCGGTTATTATCCTCAAAATAACTCGCGCGGCCAGCTATTACTCGGCGTTGCCTCTAAAACGCTGAACTCGTATTCTATCGCTCGGCATTACTTCTAAAATGCCGACGCCGACCTTCAATCACTCGGCGTTACCTCCAAAACGCTGAACTCGTATTCTATCGCTCGGCATTACTTCTAAAATGCCGACGCCGACCTTCAATCACTCGGCGTTACCTCCAAAACGCTGAACTCGTATTCTATCGCTCGGCATTACTTCTAAAATGCCGACGCCGACCTTCAGTCACTCGGCGTGGCCTCTAAAACGCCGAACGCGTGTTCAATCGCTCGGCATTACCTCCAAAACGCTGAACTCGTATTCTATCGCTCGGCATTACTTCTAAAATGCTGATGTCGACCTTCACTGACTCGGCGTTGCCTCTAAAACGCTGGTCTCGTGTTCGATTGCTCGGTGTTACTTCTAAAATGCTGATGTCGACCTTCACTGATTCGGCGTTGCCTCTAAAACACTGGTCTCGTGTTCGAATGCTCGGTGTTACTTCTAAAACGCTGATGTCAACCTTCAATCGCTCGGTGTTGCTTCTAAAACGCCGACACCGACTACAATATTACTCGGCAGCTACTTCTGGAAGCGTCAATGTGATGCACAAGTTATTCATCTACTATATCAAAAGAATCAGTTCGACAATCAGAGAAAGCGAGTCATCGAGAAGGGGCCAACGACAGTTCTTCATTAAGGGGAAGTTAATAAGTTTACAAACCAACTCTTCGCGAGTTGGTGCTTCCCTACTTCTACTTTACATTACTACTACTACTAAACTACACTATACTACTCTACATTGCTACTACATTATTCTAACTACACTATACTAATATCTAAAGACCAGTGGCGTTTAGCCACTGGCCTTGCTGCTGCTGCCCTTGCCGCCGCCGCCCCTGGTGCTGCCTTTGCTGCTGCCGCCTCTGGTGCTCCCCGTGCTGCTGCCGCCTCTGGTGCTGCCCTTGCCGCCACTGCCCCCGCCGCCGTTGCTGCCGTCACCGTCGCCATCGCCACCGTCGTCGTCGTCGCCGTCGTCGTCGTCGTCATCTTCGTCCTCGCCGCCGTCCGAGTCCTCCTCGTCCGAGGAGAACTCGGACTCATCCGAGCCCTCGAGCCCGGAGCGCTCGACGGCCCGGATGTACGTCCAGACCTCCGCGGCAATCCCCTGGGAGTCGTCTGAATCATCAGACGACGCCGGGGGAGAGAGGGGAGCCGGGGATCCCTCGGACTCGGAGGAGAACTCCTCCTCCGAGTATTCCGAGTCACCGAAATCCTCCGACAGAGGAGTCGGCTCGCGCTTGCGCTTAGTACCCTTGCCCATGGTGGAAGCAGACAGAGGGGAGAAGAAGGGCGCAGTAAAGAACAGCGAAGAGATGTGAAAAAACCAGAGCAGCAAGGGCGTTATTTATAAGAAGGAAAGGCAACCGCTCACTTCCAACCGCGGTCACTGAACAGTCGCAAAGCATTCAATAAGCACTCCCACCCATCTGAAGACACGTCAGACGGCAGACGCCGTTTCATGCAACACTACACCCATTGGGACTCCAGTCAACAGCGCAAAGGATATGATTACACTAGCCGTCCCATCACATTACTACTCAGAAGCAGCCGGCTAAAACACTCAGCGTCCCAAGCCGTCCCTTGCCCACACCCATTGGGGGGGGGGGACGCCCAGGAATTATCAGTATATTTTCCAAAATGGTCACATCCGTGCAGGGCACGCAGTAAATACCTCAAGACAAAAATGAGATATCAGTAAGGATCAGAGGAAAGCCAAATATAGCCAGCAAAGTACAAGATATGGCCGACAGAAGCGATGTGAAGACTAGACAGAGAACGTCCATCAAACGTCCAATCAAGTCGCAGAAGCAAATAAATTGCATTACCTAGCAAGATATGGATGGATTGCAAACTCGGCTGCTAAAGACAAAATATATGCTGACCTCTGCAGCAAAATTTTGATGACATAATGCTGACCTCCAAAGCATAATGTGAATAGCTTCGTGCCAGTTTTTACAAGCAAAAGGAAGACCTTCGAATGGATTATCCTTAAAAAATCCATTTGAAGGTCGGGGGCTACACCCATTGGGTGCACCTCCGGTGCACCCCATGGATTATCATTCTAAACCGATATAGTGCCGACTTCTAAGGCGTGGGACAAGATTGAAAAGACCAATCCTCAACCGAGGTACAGGAGCGCACATGGAGATAATTTCTGGGGATGACCTTCGAGTATATTACCTTCTAAAATCTACTCAAAGGTCGGGGGCTACACCCATTGGGTGCACCTTCGGTGCACCCAATGAAGTTCAGAATCCTACGAGTCAAAATGCCGACCTCTAAGGCACAAGCGCAGAACTAAACTTCGGTCGAACGAGTGATCGGAGCAAGAGAAGACAGCAGGAAGTCATTTTCTTGGACCTTGGATCTTTGGGTTGATTACCTCTAAATCAACCCAAAGATCGGGGGCTTGTGGGGGATAGATATCTCCCGGGTCCACTAAAGAAATAAAAGATCTCCCGAAAGGCCCAAGGGCCCAATAAATCGTAAGATCGTTCTTTCGTGGGCCTGGGGAAAACGATCAACAAAGCAGAGAAGACGTAAGGCTGAATTGGAGCAAACCCGGACGGCCCACAACGACGAACAAGTAAATCCCAACGGAGACCCGACTTTCCCACGCTGAAGCCCCCATGCAATGGAGCCATGCGAGGATAAGTCGGTGAGGGTTACGTAGGGATAAACTCAAGAGATTCACTACCTTTCAGCTACTTGTTGTTATCATATCCACGTGTACTGCCCCACGGTCGAGTATATAAGGCCTAGGGGGCACCCCTTCAGAAGGATCGACCCTATTTTTGACCAAGCCACTTACGTAAAGTCTCTGTGCCTTCAATCCAGAGAGCCTTCTTGTAACCACACTCGAATACTCACCAGGACGTAGGGTGTTACGCATCTCTAAGCGGCCTGAACCTGCAAATCTTGTCCACTGTCCCTCGTGCAATCAGGCATGAACCATTTTGCTACAGTCGTTGACACCGTCCTACTCCTAAAAACACCTTGAGGGGTAACCCCGGTTGTGCGGTCGGACCCAAAACACCGACAGACATATGCAAGGGTTAAGTGCTACATATGTCGTGTGATCGGAGATCCTCAGCTAAGTATAATCAATTCGGATCGCCGTACCTTCGCGGTTATGAAGACTTGGTCACTGCCCTACAACCTAAGTCAGGATGTGAACCTCATGAATAAAAATGATGTTGTATTGATGAGATGGTGAAATTAGACCAGATGCAAACAGAGTCTATTGATATTTAATCTGGCGTTAAAATATTGAAAGTAAGGACTCACTTTAGTAAGCTATTTCTGCAAAAGTATCTAAGTTGATTCTTGCTAAAGCCTCTCATTGATTCCCAAATCCAGCATACCTTGAGAGTCTTTTCTTTAGTCGGGTAAGTCTTGCTGAGTAATTCCATACTCAGGGTTTTATTCCCTGTTGTTTTTTAGGATATAACTCTGTGCTGCTGTGATGGTGTTAAGTGCCGGTGGGCTCGGCCTTCTTATAAGTCTAAGTAACCCTTATATACTTCTTATTGAGGATGATCCCTTGAGCTAGCATATATATTTCAAACTTATACTTTTGTAATCACTCCGATAAACTAAAGTAAAATTTTTGTAACCTGTAAAATTTGGTAGTAAGATTTCCGCTGCAACAATATTGGTGTGTGTGATTTGTGTTACTTAATCCCGCGGTTCTGGTTGTAAGTGGTTTATCCGATGTCCTTAGGGCAATCGGACAGATCCTGTTAAGTTATCTGGTGCACATGCATAGCCGTCTGAGGTCTTTGGGACAAAGACAGGTGCATGTGGGCCCAATAACTTGGGAGGTTCTGCCACAGCTATGTTCAACGGGATTATCTGCCATGCGGATTGCACTCTCATTATCACATAGAAGAGGAACTTTGGTTAATTTGTAACCATAGTCCCTAAGGGTTTGCCTCATCCAGAGTAATTGCGCGCAACAATGGCCTGCGGCAATATACTCAGCTTCGGCGGTAGACAGAGCTACTGAATTTTGCTTCTTTGAAGCCCAAGACACCAGAGACCTTCCCAAGAACTGGCAAGTCCCCGATGTGCTGTCTCTATTAATTTTACACCCTGCCCAATCGGCATCCGAATAACCAATCAAATCAAATGTGGAACACCGAGGGTACCAAAGCCCAAACTTAGGAGTATGAACTAAATATCTCAAGATTCGTTTTACGGCCGTAAGGTGAGCTTCCTTAGGGTCGGCTTGGAATCTTGCACACATGCATACGGAAAGCATCATGTCCGGTCGAGATGCACATAAATAGAGTAAAGAGCCTATCATTGACCGGTATACCTTTTGATCGACGAATTTACCTCCCGTGTCGAGGTCAAGATGCCCATTGGTTCCCACGGGTGTCTTGATGGGTTTGGCATCCTTCATCCCAAACTTGTTTAGAATGTCTTGAATATACTTCGTTTGGCTAATGAAGGTGCCCTCTTGGAGTTGCTTCACTTGAAAGCCTAAGAAGTACTTCAACTCCCCCATCATCGACATCTTGAATTTCTGTGTCATGATCCTACTAAATTCCTCACATGTAGATTCGTTAGTAGACCCAAATATGATATCATCAACATAAATTTGGCATACAAACAAATCATTGTCAAGAGTTTTAGTAAATAAAGTAGGATCGGCCTTTCCGACTTTGAATCCATTAGTGATAAGAAAATCTCTTAGGCATTCATACCATGCTCTTGGGGCTTGCTTGAGCCCATAAAGTGCCTTAGAGAGTTTATATACATGGTTAGGATACTTACTATCTTCAAAGCCGGGAGGTTGTTCAACATAGACCTCCTCCTTGATTGGTCCATTGAGGAAGGCACTTTTCACATCCATTTGGTAAAGCTTAAAACCATGGTAAGTAGCATAGGCAAGTAAAATGCGAATTGACTCAAGCCTAGCTACGGGTGCATAGGTTTCACCAAAATCCAAACCTTCGACTTGTGAATACCCCTTGGCCACAAGTCGGGCTTTGTTCCTTGTCACCACACCATGCTCGTCTTGCTTGTTGCGGAAAACCCACTTGGTTCCTACAACATTTTGATTAGGACGTAGAACTAAATGCCATACCTCATTCCTAGTGAAGTTGTTGAGCTCCTCTTGCATCGCCACCACCCAATCCGAATCTTGAAGTGCTTCCTCTACCTTGTGTGGCTCAATAGAGGAAACAAAAGAGTAATGTTCACAAAAATGAGCAACACGAGATCGAGTAGTTACCCCCTTTTGAATATCGCCGAGGATGGTGTTCACGGGGTGATCTCGTTGGATTGCTTGGTGGACTCTTGGGTGTGGCGGTCTTGGAACTTGTTCATCTTCCTCATCTTGATCATGGGCATCTCCCCCTTGATCATTGCTCTCCTCTTGAGGTGGCTCAACTTCTTGATCTTCTCCTCCATCATTTTGAGCCTTATCCTCATCTTGAGTTGGTGGAGATGCTTGTGTGGAGGAAGACGGTTGATCTTGTGCATGTGGTGGCTCTTCGGATTCCTTAGGACACACATCCCCAATGGACATGTTCCTTAGTGCGACGCACGGAGCCTCTTCATCACCTATCTCATCAAGATCAACTTGCTCTACTTGAGAGCCGTTAGTCTCATCAAACACAATGTCACAAGAAACTTCAACTAGTCCAGAGACTTGTTAAAGACTCTATATGCCCTTGTGTTTGAATCATATCCTAGTAAAAAGCCTTCTACAGCCTTAGGAGCAAATTTAGATTTTCTACCTCTTTTAACAAGAATAAAGCATTTGCTACCCAAAGACTCTAAAATATGAAACATTGGGCTTTTTACCGGATAGGAGTTCATATGATGTCTTCTTGAGGATTCGGTGCAGATATAACCGGTTGATGGCGTAGTAGGCAGTGTTGACCGCCTCGGCCCAAAACCGATCCGAAGTCTTGTACTCATCAAGCATGGTTCTTGCCATGTCCAATAGAGTTCGATTCTTCCTCTCCACTACACCATTTTGTTGAGGGGTGTAGGGAGAAGAGAACTCATGCTTGATGCCCTCCTCCTCAAGGAAGCCTTCGATTTGTGAGTTCTTGAACTCCGTCCCGTTGTCGCTTCTTATTTTCTTGATTCTTAAGCCGAACTCGTTTTGAGCCCGTCTCAAGAATCCCTTTAGGGCCCGTTTGTTTCCTTGGAAATGAAACTCATTCCATGAATAACATTCTAGATATTAGATTCTTAAAGAAAGTAATTCCTTAGAATTTGATTCAATTCATTTTTTTGTTTGGATGCTAATGGAATTCTTTTCCATGAATCAAATTCAATATCTTGTTTGGATAGTTATATATGGAATTTACATATTTGGAGGGAAGTAACCACATCAACTTGCACACGATAAAATACACAAGTTTTCACCCTACAATTTATCAAGTAGCATGCATCACGAGAATAGTAATAATGATGCAGATTTGTCTCAAATGTCCACATATCATTGGAACACATTACTTGCTACTCAATGTGATGTTCAATTCACCCAACATAAAATAAGATAGCAACATCAACACACCCAACAACAGTTCAATTCACCCAACCACAACTCGGTTCACTTTTTAAGTTGCTTCAACAGCCATCTCTTCCTCAGAATCAATGGAAGTGCCTATAAGGACTCGTACTTGCGCGCATCACCTGTTAAGATATCAAACAAGTCTAAAAATGTGTCTTCATCTAACCCATCTATCTCCTCCAATGTGCTAAAAATTTCTTTTGATGTCGGGCCTTTTGATGCTTCATCCCTAATAGCTTCAGTGAACTTGTCTAATTTCTCCGCCATCATTGAGGTGAAGGAATCACTGGACCGTTGCCTCTTCAAGCTTCCTGAGGTTGTTGATGAAGTAAGCTCTTTACCAGTTCCCTCTTCCTTACTCATATCTCTCGCACCATCAGCTAGGGTCTTTGCCGCTTCACCGGTTGCATGATCTTTCCCAAACACCAAGTTGATCGAGTCCCAATATAAGACTGTCTTGTGTCTGTACCCATTAGCTTCTTTATTTTTCTGCAGAAAACAATTTGAGGTATCAGATCGACAAACTTATTAAAGGTTCAGAAAACAGAAAACAGAAAACATGTTGTTCTCAGAGAGCCACTAAAAACACACCTTCCAAAAAGGCTAGAACACATCATTGGGTAGAAAACAGAAGAGAAAACTAAGAATTGATCAATTTGGCATACTAAGCATAAAACATGAAAACAGAAAACTAGCAGTACAGCATGTCTCCAGTACAGAAAACAGTACTCCATAAAACAAACATGTTTTCTGTCTCTCTGTACTCCAGAAAACATGATTGGCTAGTTTTCTGCTTATTTTGTAGTCCAGTACAGAAAACAGCATGAAAACAGAAAACAGAAGAGACAGGAGACATGCTTATTTTTCTGTAATGCTTATTTATACTCTGGAGTACAGCATAAAACAGAAAACTAGCAGTACAACATGTCTCCAGTCTCCAGTCTCTCTGTACCCATAAAACAGAAAATTGGACTGCTATTGGGACAAGTCCGACTATCATTCGTTGAGTAACGCAGCCAGTACTAGCTACTGTACTCGATAGACAATGGTGGAAAAAAAGTAAGTTCCATATGCAAATAAATACTAGGATCATGTGCTTGTACAAGCGTTCTTGCAGACGGCTGTTGGACTGTACAGCAACAAAAGAAGTAATCTTTTGCATTTCAATTGGATTATACCCATAAAACAGAAAATTTATGTACTCTGTACCCATAAAACAGAAAATTTATATACTCTGTACATGTATCTAAATTTATTGTCCCTCGCTGTACATGGAGATACTATGTACATGTATCTACACACAAACATGAAGTTTTTTTTCTGGAAAATGACTATGCTGATCTAGAATTTCTATAGTCTCTTTAGTCTATTAAGTCTATTAAGTTGTAACAACAGAAAAACAAAAAAATTGAAACTTACCGCCACATAAGCCTCCCATACAGAATCACTATCGACGGATATCTTGTTCTTGTTCCAATCCCAACCAAAGCCACTTGTTTGTAGCATACCATTGATGATAGTGTGGTGCTTGTCAAATGTCTTGTTCCTTGACATGATGTTGTCTTTTGTGATTTCCACATTGCACTTTTCTCGGACATTCTTGATAGCAGCCGTGTAGACATGAGACTTCCACCCATTTTGGCATCTGTCACCCTTGTTGTAGTACTCCACGAATGTGTCAAGAAGTGCCTTGTCCATATCATCATTCCAAGAAATGTAGCCCCTGCCCGAGCCTGACTTCTTACCCTTCTCCATATCCTACAAATAAAAAAAATTACAAAGGTTAGTAGAGTTATTGAGGAGCAACACAATATTTGCAAAAAAAGAAATATTAAAAAAATTATCATACATTGTCCACGTCTCGCTTGGTAATCATCAAACATTTGGTTAGCTTTGGTGTCCCTAAAGTTAGTCCATTGATTTGATGACTGCACATTGGTAATCATACTCACTTCACTTTGAACATCATGAGATTCAACAGATATTACTTGATCAACTTGGCCTAAAAGTAAATCATCCATATCTCTTTGCCTATCCCTTACAAAGTTGTGCAATATGCAACAAGCATTGATGATCCTAATCTGATTTTGTAAGTCAAAATATGAGTTTTTCCTTAATATAGCCCACCTCATCTTCAATAGCCCAAACGTTCTCTCTATCACATTTCTAGCTGTTGAATGGCGCAAATTGAACAATTCCTTGGCATTGGATGGGTTATTCCCTTGGGCAGCCCACTCATTCAAGTGGTAGCGAGTGGATCGATATGGAGCAAGAAAGCCTGGTCCATTGGTGTATCCAGCATCTACTAGGTAATATTTTCCACTTGGAATAGCAAATGCATCGTCCCGAGACATGGCATCACGTAGCACACGTGAATCTGAAGCTGACCCTTCCCATCCAGCTAGAACATAAACAAACTTCATGTGTTGATCACAAACACCCAAAACATTGGTGGTTATTTGTTGCTTCCTATTCCTATACCTCCCTTGATCAGCCAAAGGTACAAAAACATCAATGTGTGTACCATCTAGTGCTCCAAGGCAATCTTCAAACCACCTCCACTTAGAATCTTCAGGTTGTACAGCTAAAGGATCAGGAAGCTTGATAAATTCATGGCATAATGATAGAACACCTCTCAACACCTCATTGAAATAGCGGCTAATTGGTTCAAGTGACCACCCGTATGAGCTACGAATCATCCTCATCTTAGTGCCATGACCCACTACAAGCAAAAAGATAGCAACCTTTTCTTCTACCGACACATTGAAGGTGTCACACATATCGCACCTCTCACGTAAGATAGTGCATAGGTCCGAAAAGGATCTCTTAGTTAGACGCAAACTGTCATAGCAATAAACATTTGATCCTTGATACAGATTCCTTAGCATTTGTTTCCGACCAGCTACATCTCTCTCTATCACCTCAGAGGGATCCATAAGATGTCTAGGTCTTTTCCGATAATAATATTCCGCAATCATGCCCATGACAGTTGCAACAAATAAGGATGCTACTCTCAGCCTCTTCTTCCTACGCCTCTCTCTCATTTCCCCCAAATTTCTTCTAACCAATTCTAAGTTGTTGTGAGGCATCTACAGCAAATAAACCATACATCATAAGCACACTTGAACAAACATGCATATACAGTTTATACGATTGAATGCACAGCTGTTTGAAAAAAGAACATGCTCTTAGCTATTTTTTAGTGATCATCAATCAGCATATATAATGAACAACTACACGTACTGCTACAGAATTAGAAACATATTCCAAGCACAACATCTAAAAAATTGGAAGAATACTAGTAAGACTCAGCTGTGTTGAGTTTAAAATTAACTAGAAATTAACTAGTAAAATGGGAAGTTTTGTTTGGGCAGATTTTGGCCGGCCATGCTTGTCTATCTCAGATCAACTTGGGCTGGGCTCGAATGGGTGAGAGCCTCTGTGCTAGAAGTAGGAAAAGAAATAAAACTGAGGTTTTTCTGTCTACTGTTTGAAAAGTAGAAAAAATAACTACAAATATGAACGCTTAAGAAGAAGAAAAAGGTTTACATGAACGCTTGCACAGTTGAGGGTCAGTTTCAACATGCTCTGGCTACTCTGCATATATGACCACAGATTGTATCTAATCAGCTGCTCAGATTTGGTGATCACCAAGTATTGATTTGCATAACAGTTGCTGGTAAAGTTACCAGTCAAATACTCCCTCCATTCTTTTTTTATTTGTCACAGTTTATATTTGTCCTAGTTTAGTTCGAAAATGAACCAGGGAGCAACAAATATTCGAGAATGGAGATAGCAATGAACCTGTATGCTGTGACAGCCGTGAACTCACTAAAACTTGTTTAACGTCACTTTTTCCACCATGAATTAAGAACGGAAGCTACACTAGTCCTAGACCAAAAATGTGAAAAATGCAGGTGACCCCGGTGCACGCCCTGGGCGCTGGCATCAGCCCGATGCAGGGCCTGGTGATGGCGGTGATCCTCACCTTCTCACTGCTCTTCGTCACCTACGCCATGATCCTGGACCCGCGGAGCCAGGTCCGCACCATCGGCCCGCTGCTGACGGGGCTCATAGTCGGCGCCAACAGCCTCGCCGGCGGCAACTTCACCGGCGCGTCCATGAACCCGGCGCGGTCCTTCGGTCCCGCCATGGCCACCGGGGTCTGGACCAACCACTGGGTCTACTGGATCGGCCCGTTTAGGTTCAGCAGGGGTCTAGACGCACCATGAAATCACCTATCGGTTACCACGACATGTTGAATCTAACCTAGGTAACTCAGGAGAGATCGCAACAAACGCAAGAGCACCGTGAAGGAGCTAAGTACCTGAGGCGTAGTCCGAGGAGGAGGCGCGGCGCTCGGGGAGGAGGAGGCGGCGCGGCGCTCGGGGAAGAGGAGGCGGCGCGGGCGCGGGCGTGCTCGGGGAGGAGGAGGCGGCGCGGGTGCTCGGAAAGGAGGCGGCGCGGGCGCGGGCGTGCTCGGGGAGGAGGCGGCACGGGCGCGGGCGGCGCTCGAGAGGAATCTGTTTCCTCGTTTTAGGGTAGGAATGTTTTTTTTGCTTCTAATTCTAGCCCAAGAAATGGATGGAAAGTTAATTTCCAATTCTATAAATTGCCAAACAAATCAGCCAAGAATTAAATTCCAATTCAATCCAATTCCAATCAAACAAACGGGCCCTTAAGGTTTCTTGGGTATGAGATTTTTCCTGCAAAAAGAATACCCAAGTGAAGCGAGAATAATCATCCACAATAACTAGACAGTACTTACTCCCGCCGATGCTTATGTAAGCTATCGGGCCAAATAGGTCCATGTGTAGGAGCTCGAGTGGCCTGTCAGTCGTCATGATGTTCTTGTGTGGATGATGAACACCAACTTGCTTCCCTGCCTGACATGCGCTACAAATCCTGTCTTTCTCAAAATGAACATCGGTTAGTCCCAAAATGTGTTCTCCCTTTAGAAGCTTGTGAAGATTCTTCATTCCAACATGTGCTAGTCGGTGATGCCAGAGCCAGCCCATGTTAGTCTTAGCAATTAAGCAAGTGTCGAGTTCAGCTCTATCAAAATCTACTAAGTATAGCTGACCCTCTAACACTCCCTTAAATGCTATTGAATCATCACTTCTTCTAAAGACAGTAACACATGTATCTGTAAAAAGACAGTTGTAACCCATTTTACACAATTGCGAAACTGAAAGCAAGTTGTAATCTAAAGAGACTACAAGAAAAACATTGGAAATGGAATGGTCAGGTGTTATAGCAATTTTATCCAATCCTTTGACCAAACCTTGATTTCCATCCCCGAATGTGATAGCTCGTTGGGGATCTTGGTTTTTCTCATAGGAGGAGAACATCTTCTTCTCCCCTATCATATGGTTTGTGCACCCGCTATCGATGATCCAACTTGAGCCCCCGGATGCATAAACCTACAAAACAAATTTAGTTCTTGATTTTAGGTACCCAAATGGTTTTGGGTCCTTTGACATTAGATACAAGAACTTTGGGTACCCAAACACAAGTCTTTGACCCCTTGTGCTTGCCCCCAACATACTTGGCAACTACCTTGCCAGATTTGTTAGTTAAAACATATGATGCATCAAAAGTTTTAAATGAAATTTTAGAATCATTTGATGCAATTGGAGTTTTCTTCTTAGGCAATTTTGCACGGGTTGATTGCCTAGAGCTAGATGTCTCACCCTTATACATAAAAGCATGATTAGGGCCAGAGTGAGACTTCCTAGAATGAATTCTCCTAATTTTGCTCTCGGGATAACCGGCAGGGTACAAAATATAACCCTCGTTATCCTAAGGCATGGGAGCCTTGCCCTTAATAAAGTTAGACAATCTTTTAGGAGGGGCATTAAGTTTGACATTGTCCCCCTTTTAGAAGCCAATGCCATCCTTGATGCTAGGGCATCTCCCACTATAGAGCATGCTTCTAGCAAATTTAATTTTTTCATTTTCTAAGTCATGCTCATTAATTTTAGCATTAAGTTGAGCTATGTGATCATTTTGTTTCTTAATTAAAGCTAGGTGGTCATGGATAGCATCAACATTAATGTCTCTACATCTAGTACAAATGGAAACATGCTCAATGGTAGATGTAGATGGTTTGCAAGATTTTAGTTCAACAATCTTAGCATGTAATATGTCATTCTCACTTCTAAGATTGGATATAGTAACATTGCAAACATCTAAATCCTTAGCCTTAGCAATTAAATTTTCATTTTCATTTCTAAGGCTAGCAAGAGAAACATTAAATTCTTCAATCTTAGCAAGTAATTCAACATTATTATCTCTAAGATTGGGAATTGAAGCATCACAAACATTTGAATCAACCTTAGCAATTAAACTAGCATTTTCATTTATAAGGTTGGTGATAACATCATGGCACGTGCTTAGCTCACTAGAAAAATTTTCACATTTTTCTACTTCTAGAGCATATGCATTTTTAACCTTAACATGCTTCTTATTTTCCTTAATTAGGAAGTCCTCTTGAGAGTCCAAGAGATCATCCTTCTCATGAATAGCACTAATTAATTCATTTAGTTTTTCCTTTTGTTGCATGTTTAGGTTGGCAAAAAGGGTGCACAAATTATCCTCCTCATTTTCACTAGAATTATCTTCATCACTAGAGGAAGCATATTTAGTGGAGGATCTTGATTTTACCTTCTTCCTTTTGCCGTCCTTTGCCATGAGGCATTTGTGGTCGACGTTGGGAAAGAGGAGGCCCTTGGTGACGGCGATGTTGGCGGCGTCCTCGTCGGAGGAGGAGTCGGAGTAGCTCTCGTCGGAGTCCCACTAGCGGCATACATGGGCATCGCCGCCCTTCTTCTTGTAGTACCTCTTCTTTTCTCTCCTCTTGCCCTTCTTGTCGTTATCCCTGTCACTGTCACTAGATAGTGGACATTTTGCAATAAAGTGACCGGGCTTACCACACTTGTAGCAAACTTTCTTGGAGCGGGGCTTGTAATCCTTCCCCCTCCTTTGCTTGAGGATTTGGCAGAAGCTCTTGATGATGAGTGCCATCTCCTCATTGTCGAGCTTAGAGGCGTCGATGGGTTGTCTACTTGATGTAGACTCCTCTTTCTTCTCCTCCGTCGCCTTGAATGCGACCGGTTGTGCTTCGGGCGTGGAGGGGCCATCTAGCTCGATGATTTTCTTTGAGCCTTTGTTCATCAACTCAAAGCTCACAAAGTTTCCTATCACTTCCTCGGGAGACATTAGTGTATATCTAGGATTACCACGAGTTAATTGAACTTGCGTAGGGTTAAGAAAAACAATTGATCTAAGAATAACCTTAACCATTTCATGGTCATCCCATTTTGTGCTCCCGAGGTTGCACACTTGGTTCACCAAGGTCTTCAAGCGGTTGTACATGGCTTGAGCGTCCTCGCCTTGGTTGAGTTGGAATCGACCGAGCTCCCCCTCGATCGTCTCCCGCTTGGTGATTTTGGTCACTTCATCTCCTTCGTGTGCGGTCTTGAGCACGTCCCAAACCTCCTTGGCGCTCTTCAACCCTTGCACCTTATTATACTCCTCCAGACTTAGAGAGGAGAGGAGTATAGTAGTTGCTTGAGAGTTCAAGTGCTTGATTTGGGCCACCTCGTCCTCATCATAATCTTCATCCCCCACGGATGGTACCTGTACTCCAAATTCAACAATGTCCCATATACTTGTGTGGAGTGAGGTTAGGTGAAACTTCATCATTTCACTCCACCTACTATAATCTTCACCGTTAAAAGCCGGTGGTTTGCCTAATGGGACGGAAAGTAAAGGAGTACGTTTGGAAATGCGAGGGTAGTGTAGGGGAATCTTACTAAACTTCTTGTGCTCATGGCGCTTAGAAGTTACGGACGGCGTGTCGGAGCCGGAGGTGGATGGTGACGAAGAGTCGGTCTCGTAGTAGACCACCTTCCTCATCTTTTTCTTTTTGTCACCGCTCCGACCCGACTTGTTGTGTGAAGGGGATCCCTTCACCTTGTTGGCGGACTCCCCGGATGGAGCCTTCCCATGGCTTGTAGCGGGCTTCTCGCTTGTCCCGATCTCCCTCTTGGCGGATGCTCCCGACATCACTTCGAGCGGTTACGCTCTAATGAAGTACCGGGCTCTGATACCAATTGAAAGTCACCTAGAGGGGGGGTGAAAAGGGCGAATCTGAAATTTATAAACTTAAGCACAACTACAAGCCGGGTTAGTGTTAGAAATATAAACGAGTCCGAGAGAGAGGGCCAAAAACAAATCGCGGGCAAATAAAGAGTGAGACACGATGATTTGTTTTACCGAGGTTCGGTTCTTGCAAACCTACTCCCCTTTGAGGTGGTCACAAAGACCGGGTCTCTTTCAACCCTTTCCCTCTCTCAAACGGTCACTTAGACCGAGTGAGCTTCTCTTCTCAATCAAACGGAACACAAAGTTCCCACAAGGACCACCACACAATTGGTGTCTCTTGCCTTGGTTACAATTGAGTTTGATCACAAGAAGAATGAGAAAGAAAAGAAGCAATCCAAGCGCAAGAGCTCAAATGAACACAAATGTCGCTCTCTCTAGTCACTATTTGATTTGGAGTGATTCCGGACTTGGGAGAGGATTTGATCTCTTTGGTTGTGTCTAGAATTGAATGCTATAGCTCTTGTAATGTGTTGAAGGTGGAAAACTTGGATGCCATTGAATGTGGGGTGGTTGGGGTATTTATAGCCCCAACCACCAAAATGTGGCCGTTGGAAGTCTGCTGTCGCATGGCGCACCAGACAGTCCGGTGCGCCAGCCACGTCAGCAGGCCGTTGGGGTTCGACCGTTGGAGCTCTGACAGGTGGGGCCTCTGGGTTGTCTGGTGGTGCACCGGACAGGTCCTGTAGACTGTCCGGTGCGCCAACTGCGCGTGCTCTGTCCTCTGCGCGCGTAGGCGCACATTAAATGTGTTGCAGTCGACCGTTGCGCGCGAAGTAGCCGTTGCTCCGCTGGCACACCGGACAGTCCGGTGTGACACCGGACACTGTCCGGTGCTTCACCGGACAGTCCGGTGAATTATAGCGGAGCGGCCTCCCATTTTCCCGAAGGTGGCAAGTTCATCATCGAGTGCCCTGGTGCACCGGACACTGTCCGGTGTGCCAGACCAGGGTGCCTTTTGGGATGTCTTTTGCTCTCTTTGTTTGAACCCTTTCTTGGTCTTTTTATTGGCTTATTGTGAACCTTTGGCACCTGTAAAACTTATAGACTAGAGCAAACTAGTTAGTCCAATTATTTGTGTTGGGCAATTTAACCACCAAAATCAATTAGGAAAAAGGTGTAAGCCTAATTCCCTTTCAAGGCTTGTATCCTCCCCTGAGGTGGGCTCGGGGGCCACTTTTGGTACCCTGAAATAGGGGTACCCCTAACTACAGTATGAAGACGCGATACCCACGTGGCTATCTCTAGTCGCGTGGTAAACAGCGCCCGACCCCACCACGTGGATGGCTCTGGGACCGCTACGTGGCCAGAGAAGATGATATACTCCAAGGTATCAACAGTGGGTCCGGACCCCATGGGAAAGTGCCGGACCCCTGTATATGCAGACCGGACCTCCGGGTAAGATCCAGGACCTCAACGGGCGCAAACCGGACCCCCGGATGGGGTCCGGGCCCCTCACAGCGGGGTCCCGGGATTCTGGGATAGAGAATACCCAGGCCTTAATCAAGGACAGGCGGGGGTCCGGAGCCGACACGTGTCCGAACCTTATCGTATACGCTTCCGCTCCCCGCCCAGCAGGAGACCCGATGCTGCCACGTGGCCTACTGCGCGTGACGTAAGCCAACGGGCGGAGCCTGACGTAAGGCCTCTGGGCCACGCGGCCTCTGCATTTATTGCGGATAGGGTGCGCCGCCTATCCATTCCACTGACAGGTGATGTGTCGCCTCGACATTTAATGAGCCCTGTCCATTCCACTGGCAGGCGATGTGTCGCCTCCGCATTTAATGAGACCTGTCCATTCCGCGGGCAGGCGGCGACCAGTCCATTCCGCAGGCGGCGTGCCTGTCCATTCCACTGGCAGGAAGTACGCCCATGCTGCCGCGTGCACTATGCCCATCATTACTCGGGCGTCACCAAGGAAGCAGCCACAACATATCTACACTGCATGGACTACGGACAACATGGCGCCAGGAGATTGCTCAGGCATTAGCTACTTCTATAATGTATTCCCTCTGTTTTGCTCCTGGGCCCACATGTCAGGGCTCAGCATCCTTTTACGTGTCCCCCTTGAGCTATAAAAGGGAGGGCACACGACGTTACAAGACACACGCTCTCACACTCACTCGGACTCTCAAACTCAGATTCACTCACACTCTCATACAATACACAAACAGTGGAGTAGGGTATTACGCTCTGGCGGCCTGAACCACTCTAAACCCTTGTGTGTTCTTGTGTTCATCTCGAATCCATCTAGCAGGCAAAATGCTTAGGCCCCTCCTCATCTTAGGATTTAGGGCGGGTGCATTCCGCCACCCGGCCGGAGAATTTCCTCTCCGACAGTTCCATTAGGGAAGGATCACTGGTTCGATTTCGGGAAACCCTAGGGGGTTTCTGCAGAGCCGTAGACTGAGATGAATAGTGAACCAAGGACCTATCTATAATACACTTAAAACCTTTCGCTAGGACCCCAGTGCAAAACCGTTTTTCTTTTAACCATTTCTAATTAATCTTTTAAAATTCAGCAGAGAACTTAGAAAATTTATATCTAGAGTTATATTCAACTAAATTTAACCAAACCAATTTTGATGGATTCAAAATATTATGGACTATCACATAAAAATACTGAACCCTATGCTTTCTGTTTTAAATTCTAGAGTTTCAAATTAATTACAGAAACTGACCAAACCTTATTAAAATAAGAAAAATTAGTTATGCTTCTGTGCTGAACCTAAGAAAATTTGTAGAAGTGTAAACCCCACATAGGCCCTGTTTAAAAATAGTTAGCACCCCAGTATCAAAGATTTAGACAAGGTTACTTATTAAAAGCCATATTTGCCCAAAACTTAGGAAAATGAGAAAGGCACTGGAAAATGATGAACAATGAATGCAATTATTTTTCCTAGTCTACTAAGGTAATAAAGTACCTAGGAAAAATAAAGGAAACCCTAGTCCAGAATAAATTCTAGGTGAAATGTTTTATTAAGCATTAATCAAACTAGAAAAACCATTATTAGAATTATGAAAGCAATTTCAAAATTGTTAAGAAAAATCCAGTGGACTTGTAACCACTAAAACCCCACTACAAAAGCTAAACACCCCAGCCCATCATTTTAATTAGGGTAAACAAATAGAACTTGATATTGAGCCATATTTCAATTAAATCATGAGCAAGCCAAAAAGAGTGCAATAATGGGCAAATAAATTTTACCAAATTAATAATGAAGTAGGCCACCAAAGAAAAATGCAAAACCCAATTGAAAGTTGCAAAATAATACCCATTGCCAATACTTCATGAAAAGGCCATTTAATCCAAATAATTCCTACCACCCTTCCCTTGAGCAAAAAGTTGCCAATTTTCAGAATGATTGCTCTTGCATAAAGAAGAAGATAGGAAAATTTTGAATCTCTTGCACAAAGGGGTAGTAGAAAGCACCCCTTTGGTAGAAAATTTAGAAAATCATAGCAAAATAACTAATAAAGTATTAGTGGCTAAAACTTTGTACAAAATCATGTTATAACATCTAAATGCCAGCAAAAATATGTCTTCGAAAATAACCCAATGTTAAAAAGGAGTTGTAGTTCAAAACACCCCCTCTGCCCTAATATTTGATAATTTTATACAGAAAGAACCCCTCACTGTTTAAGCCCCAAATTTTGAGACATAGAATTATACACCAGTGAGAAGCCACTGTAATTTTTGTAGAATGTTTGGAAATTTATTAAAGTGTCTTGTAATTCAAACCCGCCTTAAAAGCATAAAAGAATTAGAAAGGAAGAGAGGAAAAATTAAATCTCACTCCAAAAGTTCAGCTAGAAATCTTAATAAGCTCTCACTAAGACATTAAAAAGAAATCACTGGAACACCAAAATGGACTTACCCATTAGTTTAACTAAGATTGACCCTAATTTGTTAAGTGTACCCGAAAAAAATCTTCAGTAGTAAGAATAAGCTCCACCATGATTAAATTAATCCTCCCCCATCAATTTTAATTGTAATTACGTATCATGCCATACATATATCTTACTCATTGCATTTATAAGATTGCAATCTCGCTGACGGAGAGTACGTGCTCATCCCCGAGCAAGGAGCTGTCCACGAGGAAGACCAGGAGCAAGCTCCCGAGACTGCCATCGAGGATCTCCCCGCAGCCCTAGCTATTGAAGGCAAGCCCCGGTTTTATGCATAACCATATCTATATATGCTACTTTACTACACTTAATGTTTGTAGGCTTGTAATGTGCACTTAAGTGTAGGAGTTGCTTGAAACCTTTAGTTGCTTGAACTCAGGATTCCTTTTTGAGATGGATACTAGTATGCTAGGTCGAGTAGCTGCTTTGCTAATTAGGATCTCGGTAGAAGTCGAGTGATTTTTCCAGCACTCGCGCGAGGTCAGGAATTGATTGTATTCATCTTGATAACGGGATCTATAATGGTCTATGGACTTGGATCCAGGGAGGATGCCTTGTCTATGAGACGGGAAAAAGGAATTAAGGATTAATGTGTGGATACCTGAGTCAAGCATTTGAACGTACTAAACACATGTCGGGAAATATGGTAACCGGTAAACCTAGTACCTGAGTGAAGCCGGGTGTGGACTTTACCCCTCACGCGACCTGAGACTGGGTCTCCCATGCTAGCTATGGTGGGTACAAGTGCGGCCACTGCACGGCGGCAGCCGGGGTCAGTGGAGCATTGTATGCCAAGGCAGTGAGGCCTGGCCGTGAATGAGGAATCGATGGGGATGGTTGACATGTGTGGGGACGGAGTGCCCTGACATGTCGTGTGTTTAGGTTTACCTTGCAAGGTTAAAACTCGATTCGAATCGTCTGCTTCTCGTAGCTAATGAGACTACTTGACCCCTTGTACTACATTGAGTAAAAAGTGAAATGAGGTTTACTTGAGATAACTTGTTGATTGTACTAAATGTCTGCTACCATGTATGCTTAGAAAGAGCAAACGTAGCTAAGATAATGATGCTAGAAATTGAAAAGCTAAAAATTGATTTTAGACTCAGCTAGTGCTTTTGGCAAACCAAACCCCTCAGCCAAACAGCTGCATGGTCTAGAGGTAGAGGAGTAGACTCCTCACACCGGGTAAGTCTAGCTGAGTATTAGTATACTCAGCCTTGCTGGTGGCATAATTTTTGCAGGCACGCTCCAGGATATGGTTGATGGTGTGACTTGGCCTACCATCCTGCCACCGGGTTGGACGGTCGAGTGGGATGCTGCTCCAGCAGGAGGAGTAGTGGGCTAGGCCTTGCCCAATTCCTCGCTACCAACGACATCGATTATCCGCTGCAAATCTATCTTATGAACTATTTCAGTTTACTTGAGACTCCGATTTATGTAATAACTCAGTACTTTAATTTGAGGTTTTCCTGTTTTATTGCATTTCTTCTGTGACTCACCATCGAGTGAGTTTGTGGTATTTGATCCTGGTTAAGTGGCATTATCAGACTAGATCTGAGGGACTGATGGGTTATTCCGATTTAAGTGTGTTGCTGTCTCTGAGGCCTGACTTAGGCACTTAAGCTGGAATAATTCGGGTTGTTCTGCCACACTCGGCCACGACGCCCGCCCACGCACCCGTCTCCCTTCTTAGAGCCCCGCCAGTGCCCCGCACTCACCCCCCCCCCTCCGCCCCATTTCGCGCAGCTCTGCCCTCGCCGCTAGACGCTGCCGGAGACCCACGCCCGCGCTCCTGACCATCCAGCTCGCCGGAGACCGCGCCAAGCCTCCCCGAGCTCCGCCCCGAGGTGAGACACTTGTTCGAGTGCCCAATTTTCCCTATTGCGCTCTGTGCACGGCCAATTTCGGCTTCGCCGGTGCTCGGCCACGGCGGGCCGCCGTGCTCGCGCGGTGGAAGGCCGATTTAGCCCGGTCTAGTTCCCTGGTGTTAGTCCCTAAGGTGCCTCTGCCTCTGCTGAAGCTAGTCCAGGACTTAGCGCGCCTTAAGCCCCCTCCCCATGGCTGGAATGCCTCGTCGGAGCTCTTCCTGTCCGCCTGAGGCCTTCCCTCCGCCGTTCTCCCCCCTCTGCCCACAGATTCATGGCCTCTTCCCCACCATTGAGTTCGCCGTGGCGTTCTCTCCCTCTCTGTCCAACTCCGACGACCCCGGAGCCACCCTAGCTCGTGCCTGCCTCAACTCCGGCGACCTCACCGCCGCGGAGAGGAGCAGCGCCGCCCGCAGCCGTTTACCCCTCCCAGGTTTGATCCCCTCCGTCCGATCCTGATCGCACGCCCAGATCGCGGGATATCGCTTCGCGCACGCGCGCCCTACGCCCCTGGCCCGCCTATCAGCGCCCAAGTCCCCTGACGCTGGGCTCGCTCGGTCAGTGCGCCCTCCCCCTCTATCGCTGATGCCCCTGGCCCGCCTGTCAGCGCTCGCCCGCCCCCGAGCGTGCGCCCTCAGCCGTAGATCTAATCTCAGCCGTTGGTTTTAGATCTGAAGGTTAGATTCACCCGATACCCCTTCGCGTGGAAGTTTTATTAAAGAGACCCTCGGTTTGTTGGAAATAAACCTATCGTCCCTGGTTTCGCGCCCAGGCCCCTGTACTCTTGCAGATTGAACTCTGGACTTTTAAATATTCACAGAATTAGACCTAATTTCATATTTTGAATCCCCAAACTTGTTTATTTCATAACTTTTGCATATGAACTCCAAATTTAGTGATTCAAATTGCAAAATGTTCATAAGATTATTCTCTGTCTAAATCAAATAGTTTCATTTACTGTCTGCACATTCTAATTTTTATGATTAAGTATGAACTAATGTAGGTGTAGATTTATTTATTTAATAAAATAAATAAAAGGAGAACCCTAGAGATTTAAATATGTTTAAGCTTGTGACATTAATAATGTGTATTACATGAATTCATCTCTATTCTATTTTTTAGGTCACAATAAAATAAATTGAACTATATTATGTACTTGTAAGTAACACTTAGGGAAATAATAATCTATTTCCAAATGAAGTTAGTTCTTGTCATAGTTTATGTTATAACTTGAACTCATTATCCCTTATGTAGTATTGTGCCTTTCGAGATGTATTCCTATGTTTGTACATATTTGGTGTGCTATTCATTTGTACTTTCCAAATGTATTGAATGCATGCTCGCTTTATTTAGACAACGAGCAGTCCGTGGTTCCTGAGTGTGTTGTTGGAGACCTCCCTGAGAAACAACCTGGTGAAGGCAAGTGTCCTCTGACCTATTATGTCCTACATACTCTATAATTCACTGTCCCGCATTACTTTATGAAACCTAAGGATTGACTAGTTTGTATGTACCATTATCCTTGTTTACCTTTTGGGTTATCATGGTTAGCATTTTGCTATTGCCTTAACTTAAATCAATGAACATGATGTGAACATTTATGATACGATACTGTTATCCTGATTATGTTGATGATCTTGTGATACTCTAGGGGGCTCAGGCCTTTTTTCTGAGTACCTCTCCGTAAGGACCTGTTCGTGGAGTGACCACCCGGGATAACAGTGCAACCATGAGGGTGGAATGGTATGCCCTTAGTTGATTAATTAGATGAACCTAGGGTATAGTTGGCTTTGCCGGAGGGCCGTCAATGGGGACCGGGGCATAGTGCTCGCTCTGCCAAGGTTGGGGTGCAGAGGTTCATTCGATTTGGTTTTGTTAGTCGCCCACCTTGGGGAGGTGTACTGCGTTTGTACGACTGGCGAAACCTAACGAGCAGCTACGCACTAGGGGAGCCTTTGTAAAGGCTACGTAGTGTATCCCTGGCCATTCACCTTGGTAGTGAAGATCGGGTCTGTACAACCCAGGCTAGAAAGGGATCACGACTTGTGGGTAAAGTGCGCAACCTCTGCAAAGTGTTAGAAACTGGTATATCAGCCGAGCTCACGATTAAGAGCAGCCTTGGGATCCTCTTTGATTAGAAGAACTTTGGGTGCTTTTATGATGATGGTTAATAATGATGTTATAAATCTGATTTCTGGTAATTCCTCTTTTGTGGAAGTACTTTTGGGTAATAACTGGGTTTATTACTAAAACTTGGCTCTACTAATAATAATAAATACTTGACCAACTAAAAGCAACTGCTTAACATCAACTCCATACACAGCTAGTTCACTTTAGCCAAATGGGACATTTGCTGAGTACGTTGATGTGTACTCACCCTTGCTTTACACACCACCCCCACCCCAGGTTGTCCCCACTGTACTCAGTGTTCAACAGGTGATGCTGGTAACATGGAAGATTTCGAGGAGTTTCAGGACTACGACGAGTTCTAGTTCTTTCTTAGTGGCAAACCCCCAGTCAGCTGCCTGTGTAGGCTTAGCTTCTACGTTTCGTATTTCCGCACTTTGATATTTATATTGAACAATGGTTATGTAATAGACTTTGTAGATGTCTTGGACATCTTGTTGTAATAAAGTACCTTTTCTCTATTTATTTCGAGCATTGTGTGATGATGTCCAATTATGTAATCGTTGTGTACGTGAGTTTCTGATCCTGACACGTACATGGTTCGCATTCGGTTTGCCTTCCAAAACCGGGTGTGACATAAGCGCCTTGCCTTTGCTCCTCCTCTTTGTGAGTTCAGACATATTTGGATAGTTGTTCCTGAAGTGGCCATTTCCCCGCATTCAAAGCATCCTCTCTTTCTTTGCTTTTTCCTGCCAATGTTGAAGAAAAGATCCTCGACCTACAAGGCACACCCTTTATATTAATCTTGTGAATCATCCCCATTACCTTTTTCGACGCGTAGGATTGTTTCTTCGTCCTAGGAGGATGATGTTGAGGGTTGATCATCTTCATCATCATCACTTTCTTCTTCCTCCTCTTCTTCACTTGAGGAGCTTGGAGTGGGAGCCTTATTTTTTCCTTTCTTTTCATCACATGCAAAAGCATATGACTTTGAAGAATTTAGCTCCTCTTGATCTATCTTTTGTGACATTTCAAATGCCACAATTTTTCCGATCACAATTGTTGGGGTCATTGTGCTCAAGTCCTCCATGTTGTGAAGAATGGTGACGATGCTCCCATATCTTTGTTCTGGTAGTAGGGAGATGATCTTCCTCACAATGTCCACATCACCTAGCTTATTAATACCAATAGAGTTGAGCTCATTGACGGTTAGATTCAAACGAGAATACTTGTCTCTAACAAGCTCATTATCTTTCATGGCAAAAGAATTGTAATCATTTAAGACTAGGCAATGTTTTCGCCCACAGACATTGGATGTGTCGTCATGGAGCTCATGCAATTTTAGACAAATCTCATTGGTCGTTTTCAATGTAAATATTTAATTGAAAATTTTCATGCTATGAGATTCATACAAGCAATTTTTGGCTCTAGCATTCAAATGAATTTCTTTTTCCTCACTCGTGGTGGGCTTCTCTAGATTCTTAGGTGGTTTCATCCCATCAAGAGTGACTCCCCAAACACCTAGATCAACGACTTTAAGGTAACAAGACATTCTAGCACTATAATATGGGAAGTTAGTGTCATCGAAGTTTGGTGGCCTATGAGTATCCATCCCCTTCCTCTCAAAAGTGTCGCCTCGATTAGTGGTGAAGCTAAAACGTTTAAATGAGCCAAACCTTGCTCCGATACCACTTGTAGGAAACGGTGATGTCTAAGAGGGGGTGAATTAGGACTTCTAAAACTATTCCCTAAACTAGGCCAAAATTGAATCCTAGAGCAAACCTATGCAAATAAACAATCTAGAATATGCAAACTAGGTTTTGTCTAAGTGTTGCTATCTCTACCGTAAAGCCTAAGTTTCAATCTTAAATATTCTAACTAGAAAGACGAGATTGAAACTTAATTACTCAATATAAATGCAGAAGATGCAGAGCAAGGTAGAAATGCAAAATCTCATGGATGACGCTGATATTTTTATCGAGGTATCCGGAATCACGCAAGAGTCCGACAAATCCTCGTTGGTGCCCCTACACAAAGGGTAGCTGAAAGGGAAATGTGCCCTTGGGCCATTTCTAAGTGTTTTGATGATTAAGTGCCTAACACATCACTTAGATCTAACATACAATTGTGAGTATGAGCTCAGAGAAAAAGAGAAGAAAAGTGAGAGTTGTGAGAACAAATTTCATACTCTACAATATTGAAGAAACAAAGGTATGATTCTAGCACTTAGTAAATTGGTTTTGGTACTAACTATGTTCTACTAAGTGCTAGTGATCATCTCAAGTCAAGAGAAATTCAAACGGGAAGTTTGGCTAAGTCCAGCCAAACTTGCACCAACCTATGGTGCACCTGACAGTGTCTGGTGCCAGGCTGGCACGCCAGTTGAACAGGCCGCTCTCGAGAAAATTGAGGGCACCGTGGCTATAATTCCCTCGATTGTCCGATGTACCCCGAACTGCCTGGTGTGCCAGCCGTGCACTCAGGCATTGGTCGACCGCGCGATTAGCGGGCGCCACGTGTGTCGAGCCAACGATCACTAGGTCGCACCGGAATGTCCGGTGCGCCACCGTACTGTCCGGTGTGCCATGAGACCAGAGGTAGGCAACGGTCGGCTTCGCCAAATAAGGAAGGGAATCGCACACTGTTCACTATCTGGTGGTGCACCGGACTGTCTGGTGCGGCCATGGACACAAGGCAACCAAAGCCTACCAAATGGAGTTCCAACGGCTCCTAGGACCCTTGGGACTATAAAGGGACTCCTAGACGCATGGAGCACTACACCAAGCATCCATTGAACATTCTACAGTGTTAAGACACTACGACCATGCTTTTGATTTGATAGATTGAGATTCGAGCAATTGTTTGAGCTGAAACTCCGTCGTGTTGTCTCTTGTGCTCCTCTCTCAACTTGTGTGCATGTGTTGCTTTGATTTTATCCCTTGTGTGTGTACTTCTAATCCCCCTTATTCTTGTGATTTGTTTGTGATCAACTCTATAAGGCGTGAGAGACTCCAAATTGTGGAGATTCCTCACAACGGGAAAAAGTTGAGATAAGAAAGAGAACCGTGGTACTCAAGTTGATCAGTGGATCGCTTGATAGGGGTTGAGTGCAACCCTTGTCCATTGGGACACCACAACGTGGACTAGGCAAGAATTTTACACTTGACCGAACCACGGGATAAAATCATTGTGTCACTTGTCTTTTTACCTTATAGCGATTCTACTCTTTCTAGTGGTTCACTTCACTTCATGATTGATTCGCCATGAAAAGTGGAGAGGAGCCAACTATAACCTACAACACACTCAAGACCCTGGTGAACAAGATTCGAAGCTATGGGAGTACAAGATGAATAGATCATGATGTCGTTCGACTCATGCTAAGGTCATTTATAGTTATTGATCCTCATCTTGTAAATCTTATTCGTGAGAATCCTAGGTACACCAAGATGATGCCCGAGGAAATTCTCGGAAAATTTGTAAGTGGGCGTATGATGGTGAAGGAGGCATGGTACGTTGATGATATTGCCAATGGACCACTTCCTCTATACGAGCCACAGCCCGTTACTTTCAAGGCAACAAACAGCAAGGAGGTCCTACCTAACAAGGTGGCACAAGTTGGAGGCTGTCGGGCTTAACGAAGAAGAAATGGCGTTTGTGATCAAGCGCTTCAAGACCGCATTAAAGAGACGCAAGGAGTACTCCAACAAGAACAAATGTGGTAAGTCTTGCTTCAAATGTGGTAAGTCTGGTCACTTTATTGCACAATGTCCTAATAATGAAAATGACCAGGGACAAGAAAAGAGAGGAAATAAGGAGAAGAAAAGAACTATCAGAGGGCAAAGGGCAAGGCTCACATCGGCAAGGAGTGAGACTCGGACTGCTCTTCATCCGACTTCGACAATGAGGGACTTGCTGCCTCCGCCTTCGCCAAATCCTCCCTCTTCCCCAACGAGCGACATACCTGCCTCATGGCTAAGGAGAAGAAGGTATGTACACGAGATACTCCAAAGTACACTTCTTCTAGTGATGAGGATTCTGATGATGATGTAGACTATAGTGATCTCTTTAAGGGTTTAGAAAGATCAAAAGTAGACAAAATTAATGAACTAATCGATGCCCTTAATGAGAAGGATAGGTTGTTAGAAAAACAAGAAGATATTCTTTATGAATAACATGATAAATGTTGGGGGCCTTCTTCTGCGCCGAAGGTCCTTAAGCAAAAACACCTTTGGCAGGACGATATGCACGCAGACATAAAACGAAGGTATATGCCGAAGCTACAACCCAGAAAGCTTCAGCATAATGACGTGCCTTGAGACGAAGGGTGGAACCGACTTAAGGAGGAAAAGACTATTAGGTCCCTGATAATTTGTGTCATGTTTGTAATTTGTTATCAAGGACATAAATGTAATTTCGACCGGGCTACGTCCCGTGCCTATAAATATGTGAATAGTAACCCTGTACTGTTCACGCTGACTTGTATTCACTCACACGTCACACCTGGATTTTCTCCTTCTGTCAAGCCGAAGGTATAAATGTAATTCAATATTGTTTATGTTTATTCATGATGATATAAAAAAGATATACTAATGATGTCATATGATTATTCATGTTATTTCCCATGTTTCATATGCTTCTACTTTCATTATTATATACTGAGATGATGAAGGTGCGTCCTTCATAACCTTCGTCTGAAGATCATTATATCCTAAGGGAGATAATCCTTCGAAGGACGAAGGTCTTTAACCATTAATGTTTTGTGTTGCCTTGTTCTTAACTCATAGCATTTGAGAACAAGTCCCCAACAATAAACTTGTTAATGTTGAAAAATATCTTGCTTTAGAGATTAAGAAAAATGAATTTCTTACTTCTGAATTGTCGTCTTGCTATGAGTCTATTTCTAGCCTTAAGAGGTCAAATGCTGATTTAAATGCTAGAATAGAAAAATTAAATATTGTTAGTTCATCTTTGGAGCATGTTTCTATTTGCAATAGATGTAAAGATTTTGATGTTGATGCTTGCAATAATCATGCTTCTACTATCTCTAAGTTGAATGATGAAGTTGCAAATCTTAATGCTCAACTTAAAATTTGCAAGAATCAATGTGAAAAAATAAAATTTGCCAGGGATGCCTACACCATTGGTAGACATCCCTCCATTAAGGATGGACTTGGTTTCCAAAAGGGAACCAAGAACTTAACAAGCCAAAGGGCCTCTAATCTCATCAAGGAGAAAGGGAAGGCACCCTTGGCTATTAGTTCGCATTCTTTTAATGACAAGAAGAAGCATGCTTGTTTATATACTCATGTTAAGAATGCCTCTAATGTTGCTCATCATGATGGTTGTTATGATCATGCTGCTTTACCTATACCTCATGATGTTTTCTTTGATTCTCATGCCATGTTTGCATCGTCAGTCTCTTCATATGTTCATGGTAGGAGTAGACCTAGGCGCCATGTTCATCATGTTGTTTCTCATGTACCTAGAAATGCATCTAATATTCCAACTATGCTTTATCATACTTAAGATGTCGCATATATCCTACATTGTAAAAATGATAAAGGTGTTGCTAGAAATGTGGGTTCTAAATGCAATAAAGGTAAGACTTGCATTTGGGTTCCAAAATCCTATGTGACTAACCTTGCAGGAACCAACAAGAGTTGGGTACCTAAATCCCAAGCTTAAACTACCTTGTAGGTTTATGCATCCGAGGGTACAAAGTTGGGTTATTGACAGCGGATGCACAAACCACATAACGGGGGAGAAGAAGATGTTTACCTCCTACGTCAAGAACAAGGATTCCCAAGATACAATTATCTTTGGAGATGGGAATCATGGAAAGGTCAAAGGTTTGGGTAAAATCACCATCACTACCGAGCATTCAATTTCTAATGTATTCAGTGGAATCACTGGGTTATTGTTTACTTTCTATAAGTCAATTATGCCATATGGGTTATAATTGCTTATTTACAAATATTGATGTATTTGTCATTAGAAGAAGTGATGGTTCATTAGCCTTTAAAGGTGTGTTAGATTACAAGCTTTACTTAGTTGATTTTACTAAAGAGAATGTTGATCTAGATGCATGTTTAATCGCCAAGACTAACTTGTGCTGGCTCTGGCACCGCCGTCTAGCACATGTTGGTATGAAGAATCTTCATAAGCTTCTAAAGGGAGAACATGTGGTAGGACTAACGGATGTCTGTTTTGAGAAAGACAGACCTTGTGCAGCGTGCCAGGCAGGGAAGCAGGTGGGAACAAATCATCTAAGCAAGGCCACTGGAACTTCTTCATATGCATCTCTTTGGACCTATTGCTTATCTTAGCATCGGGGGAAGTAAGTATGGTCTTGTAATTGTTGATGATTTTTCTCGCTTCACTTGGGTATTCTTTTTGCAGGATAAGTCAGAAACCCAAAGTACATTAAAGCGCTTCCTAAGGAGAGCCCAAAATAAGTTTGAGCTCAAGGTGAAGAAAATCAGGAGCGACAAATGGATCTAAGTTCAAGAATCTTCAAGTGGAAGACTATCTTGAGGAGGAAGGCATCAAGCATGAGTTCTCCACTCCCTATACGCCACAACAAAATGGTGTAGTAGAGAGGAAGAATAGGACACTCATTGACATGGTAAGGACGATGCTAGGAGAGTACAAGACGTCGGAGCGGTTTTGGTCGGAAGCCATGGATATTGCTTGCCAAGCCATAAACCACCTCTATCTTCATCGCCTCCTCAAGAAGATGTCATACGAACTTCTAACTGGTAACAAACCCAATGTTTCATACTTTCGTGTATTTGGGAGCAAATGCTACATCTTGGTTAAGAGAGGTAGGCATTCAAAGTTTTCTCCCAAAGTTGTAGAGGGGTTTCTACTAGGTTATGATTCAAATACAAAGGCATATAGGGTCTTCAACATATCTTTGGGTTTGGTTGAAGTCACTAGTGACGTGGTATTTGATGAGACTAATGGCTCTCAAGAGAGCAAGTTGATCTTGATGATGATGATGAAGATGAAGTTCCAACGACCGCAATAAGAACTATGGCAATAGGTGATGTGCGACCACAAGAATAACAAGAATAGGATCAACCATCTTCCTCAACAATGGTGCAATCCCCAACTCAAGATGAGGAACAATTACCTCAAGATGAAGGCATGAATCAAGGGGGAGCACATGAAGAAAAGGACAAGGAGGAAGAAATACCACAGGCACCTCCAACCCAAGTCTGGGCCACCATCCAAAGAAATCATCTGGTGATTCAGATTCTGGGTGACATCAGCAAGTGAGTAACTACTCGCTATTAGCAATTTTTTGTGAGCATTACTTGTTTGTTTCTTCTATTGAGCCTTTTAGGGTAGAAGAAGCCTTGCATTATCCGGACTGGGTGTTGACCATGCAGGAAGAACTCAACAACTTCGAGAGAAATGAAGTGTGGAGTCTCGTGCCACATCCGAAGCAAAACATTGTGGGAACCAAGTGGGTGTTCTGCAACAAGCAAGATGAGCATGGAGTGGTGACAAGAAATAAGGCTCGACTTGTGGCAAAAGGATATGCCCAAGTCACAAGTTTGGATTTTGAGGAGACTTTTGTTCCTGTAGCTAGGCTTGAGTCAATTCACATTCTATTGGCCTATGTTGCTCACCATTCTTTTAAGTTGTTTCAAATGGACGTGAAGAGCGCCTTCCTCAATGGACCAATCAAGGAGGAGGTATACGTGAAGCAACCCCCTGGCTTCGAGGATGACAGGTATCCCGACCATGTTTATAAGCTCTCTAAGGTGCTCTATGGGCTTAAGCAAGCTCCAAGAGCATGGTACAAATGCCTTAGAGATTTTCTCATTTCCAATGCTTTCAAGGTAGAGAAAGCAGATCTCACTCTTTTTACTAAGACTTGTAATGGTGATTTGTTTGTATGCCAAATATATGTCGATGACATAATATTTGATTCTACTAATCAAAAGTCTTGTGAAGAGTTTAGCAGGGTAATGATGCAGAAATTCGAGATGTCAATGAAAAGGTCCTTGGATTTCAAGTAAAGCAACTCAAGGAAGGAACGTTCATATCCCAAAAGAAGTACACTCAAGACTTGCTAAAAAGGTTTGGGATGAAGGACGCAAAGCCCGCCAAGACACCAATGGGAATCGACGGGCACATGGACCTCGACAAGGGAGGTAAGTCCATTGATCAAAAGGCATACCGGTCTATGATATGTTCATTAATTTATCTTTGTGCTAGTAGACCGGATATAATGCTTAGCGTATGCATGTGTGCTAGATTTCAATCTGACCCCTAGGAATGTCATCTTGTGGCTGTGAAGCGAATTCTTAAATATCAGTTCATACGCCTTGCTTCAGGATCTGGTATCCAAAGGGGTCTACCTTTGACTTAATTGAATACTCAGATTCTGACTATGCCGGATGCAAGGTCGATAGGAAGAGCACACCAATGACTTGTCAGTTTCTAGGAAGGTCCCTGGTGTCTTGGAGCTCTAAGAAACAAACATCTGTTGCCCTATCCACCGCTGAGGTCGAGTATGTTGCCGCATGTCAGTGTTGTGTGCAACTACTTTGGATGACGCAAATCCTCTGGAACTTTGGCTACAATATGAGCAAAGTCCCCCTCCTATGTGATAATGAGAGTACAATCCTCTTGGTAGATAATCCTGTTGAACACAGCCGCACTAAGCACATAGACATCTGGCATCACTTTTTGAGAGACCACCAGCAAAGGGGAAATATCGATGTTTGCCATATTAGCACCGAGAACCAGCTAGCCGACATCTTCACCAAGCCTTTAGATAAGAAAAGGTTTTGCAGGTTGCGTAGTGAGCTAAATGTCTTAGATTTGTGGAACTTAGATTGATCTATAACATACATGTGTCTTTATTCCCTTGATCATATTCATTTAAGCATCATTGTCTTTACTTGCTTATTTTGGTGCTCCAGTTGTACAAGTAATCTCCAGACCTCACAAGTCCTTGTGCAAGTGATGCATATGTTTAGGGGGAGGATGTGCTACAACTTGACCCTTTAAGACTAATGTTTTTGCTTAAGTGCTTATAACATAGTCTAAAAGATGAATTGGAAGGGAAAAGATGGACTTGGACAAAGAAGACGCTTCAACTACATTCCAGTATCAATGAACTTTGCTCCAAGTCCCTATTGTGTTCTCTAGCTGCCCTTGGCTTTTTGTTGCAATTTTTGTAAGGCAATGGGATTAAAAGGCCACTAGTTCTTATGTTTTGGTGCTTAATGCCAAAGGGGGAGAAATTAAGGCCAAAGCAACTGGATCAGCTATCACTTGTGAATTTTTCAAAAATTTAGTGTAAGTATACTTGTTGTTTGATCAAAACCCTCTTGTTGCAAAAACTACTCTCTTGTGGGGGAGAAATTTGATTATGGGAAAAAGGGGGAGTTTCTAGGTTTTGGTCAAAACTAGTCTTGAAAGTTATTTTGATTTGCCAAAACAAAGTGTTTTTGACATAGAGATAGGAAAATGTATTTGTTTTGTGAAAACAAACCAAGTGGTGGCAAAATGATCCAAATATGCCAAATCCTGTGACAAATCATATGGTTTTAAGTTTGACATCAATTCACACCTTTTATCTCGCATTTGGATATGTTAGTACATTTTAACTTGCTCTTGATGTGTTGGCATAAATCACCAAAAAGGGGGAGATTGAAAGAGAAATGTGCCCTTAGGCCATTTCTAAGTGTTTTGGTGATTAAGTGCCTAACACATCACTTTGATCTAACATACAATTGTGAGTATGAGCTCAGAGTCAAAGAGAAGCAAATTGAGAGTTATAAGAACAAATTGCATACTCTACAATATTGAAGAAACAAAGGTATGATTCTAGCACTTAGTAAATTGGCTTTGGTATTAACTATGTTCTACTAAGTGCTAGGGATCTTCTCAAGTCAAGAGAAATTCAAATGGGAAGTTTGGCTAAGTCCAGCCAAACTTGCACCAGCCTGCGGTGCACCGGACTCTCCGGTGCCGGCACGCCCGGTGAAGAGGCCGCTCTCAAAAAAATTGAGGGCACCGCGGCTATAATTCACCGGACTATCCGGTGTACATCGGACAGTCCGTTGTGCCAGCCGCGTGCTCACGCATTGGTCGGCCGCACGATCAGCGGCGCCACGTGTGCCCAGCCAACGATCACCAAGCCGCACCAGATTGTCCGGTGCGCCACCAGACTATCCGGTGTTCCATGGGACCAGAGGTTGGCAACGGTCGGCTTTGCTAAACAAGGAAGGGAATCACGTACTATTCACTATCTGGTGGTGCACCGGACTGTCCGGTGCGCCCACGGACAGAAGGCAACCAAAGCCTACCAAATGGAGCTCCAACGGCTCCTAGAACCCTTGGGGCTATGAAAGCGACCCCTAGGCGCATGGAGCACTCACCAAGCATCCATTGAACATTCTGCAACACTCAGACCACGCTTTTGATTCGATATATTGAGATTTGATCAATTGTTTGAGCTGAAACTCTGTTGTGTTGTCTCTTGTGCTCCTCTCTCGACTTGTTTGCATGTGTCACTTTGACTTTGTCTCTTGTGTGTGTACTTTTAATCCCCCTTACTCTTGTGATTTGTTTGTGATCAACTCTGTAAGGTGTGAGAGACTCCAAATTGTGGAGATTCCTCACAACGGGAAAAAGTTGAGATAAGAAAGAGAATCGTGGTACTCAAGTTGATTAGTGGATCGCTTGAGAGGGGTTGAGTGCAACCCTCTTCCATTGGGGCACCACAACGTGGACTAGGCAAGCATTTTACGCTTGACCGAACCACGAGATAAAAATGTTGTGTCACTTGTCTTTTTACCTTATAGCGATTCTACTCTTTCTAGTGGTTCACTTTACTTCATAATTGCTCTAAGTTTAGTACTCACCTTGTGAGAGCAATTAAGTGAAGAAGTTCACTCCTCTCATACTCTTCATTCAAACTTAGCCTTTTGCTTTCACTAATTCAATATTAGCCCAACTTTGTTTTGTTGAGCTATTTTTTTATAGGATCACCTATCCCCCCTCTAGGTGCTCTCAGTAGCCCACGTGAGGGCCAAGCACCTTGGTCGAGCAACTCTGTTGAGAGTCGTGGGCCTTTTCCACGCGCAAGTGGTGCTCCAGTTTTGGCTCCTCTCAGACACTTTCTGCTGTATCCACTATCAAGCTTCCAGCCAAAACGTCACGGGCCTCGTTCCCTCCGGTACACGGTGGTGGTCGTGACACACACTCGGTTGTCACGGTCTCGCAAGACTCTCACCCCACTCGGTACAATTACAATGGCTTCCGCAAGAGCCGAGGGTTGTCTGGTTTTTCTAAACTCACTCAACTAACTAGAATTCACCTAGAGCAAGCGCATAAGCGGTCTAACTAACCTAAGCACTTCGCAAAGTACCTACTCTAATCACCGAGTGATTCTATTAAGCACTTGGGTGTATGAGCACTTGGAAATGTCTACTATATGTCTTGGTATGTTGCTTGGGCTCCCACGCCTTTCAAATGGTCAGTTGGAGATGTATATATAAGCTCCCTCTCAATTATATCCATTGGACAGAAAGCTGACTACTCTGTCGTTGGGCGTACCGGACTGTCTGGTGCCCTGGCCACGTCAACCGACCGTTGAGGTCTGTAGCAGTCAACCATTGCATCCGACCGTCACCGGACAGTCTAGTGCTACAGCCCCAAGAGTCCCTGGTTGCGAGCCTCTCTTCTCAGTCTGTCCAGTCAAACACTGAACAGTCTGCTGCACATCGGACATGTACTGTTCACTGTCCGGTGCGCCACCAGAGTGCTGGCTGACTTCCCACTTGATGGATTTCTTCACTGTTTCTTTTGGGCTTCTTTTGTTCTTGAGTCTTGGACTTTTACGCATCATTTAGGTCTTCTTTTGGGGTGTTGCATCCTTAGTGCCTTAGTCCAATCCTCTTCGCATCCTGTGAACTACAAACATAAACACTAGCAAACACATTAGTCCACAAGGTTATGTTGATCATCAAACACTAAAATCACTTAGCCAAATGGCTCGGGATCCATTTTCCTTACAGAGCTATTCTTACGATTGTGATCTTCAAATTACTCTTGACCTCAAAATTATATAGCATGCCTTCAATCTCTAGATTGGCACCCCTTAGTGAATGCGAGTAAAAGTCTCTCACCACCCCTACTCGATGGGAAAGAAGACCAAAGTCATCATAAACAAGAGGAAAGAAGACATCGCCACCAAGGAGGAGGAGAAGCACAATAAGGTGTTTAGGGGCCCAAACCCCAATAGAAGGTAACACCAAGCCCATTTCTATCATAATTAAGGTTGAAGACCACACAAAGACAGATCTCATCAAACCATAGAGTGACTACTTGCTTCCCGCTAAGATCGTCAGCGAATGGAGGGCGCCAGATGACCATCGGTTCTCTTCCCCTGAGAGTGGTGAAACTACTTAGTCCACTTCCTTTTTTAGTATGGTTTAGGGTTACCAACTTTTGAGCTCTTTCAAGGATCATTGTAATAATTATGGCACGTGCACATCTTAACCCCAACTCAATTGCTCATCTATCATTCTTAGCCAAACGCCAAAGCTCATGTCGTAGTTGGTGGAGCTGGCTTCTAGTTGTGCTCTGGAATGAAAGATAAGTACTTTGATTATACTCTTCAAGATGCTACCAAGACTAAAAATTGTACTAGTTCTATATGGCAAACCATATTTCACAAGTAATAGAGGCACTCAATACTCTTCTATCCTTAATGCTCGATGAGCGGAGATAATTGGGGGGGGGGGTAGGACTACTGTCCAACTTATTCTTGAACGAACATAGGCAATGAAGGAGTTAGCGCTAGTAGAAGATGGAGTGGTTGCCAACTTACTTAGGTGAGGTGTCCTCTTGCTGCGGCATAGGGAGAATTACGACTTTGAATTCATAGGACTCAATGACCCGATGTGACTAACATTTTTCAAGTTGTGGAATGGCGACATCATTACTCACATGGAACAGATCTTGTCGGGTCAGGCAAGTATGCCTTGATAGGTTAGGGAAATTTGCACTTTCAATCCTCCTTCCATGGTAAGTCATCGCTTAATAGTCTCCTCATATCATTATTGATTATAGTATATGTACTTATGCCTTGAACCTTGTATGCAGGTACTTGGGCTGAGCTTCTTTAACATTACAAGAGTATCACTACCCAAAGATCAAGTTGTCGGAACACACTCGAGCAAGGAACCTGTGAGTGGGTAAAACACATGAGGTTTAGAAGACCTCTCAGTGGTTTGAACTCATTGGTGGACTCCACCGAGGAGCGACATAGTAGAGACATGCTACGTCTATTTGTAACTGTTGCGTCAAGTTTATTTTAACAGACTTACACTACCGGAATCGCGTTCTTTGCCGAATGTCTAAAACACTAGGCAAAGGCTATTTTACACTCGGCAAAGCCTTTGCCGAGTGTAACACTCGGCAAAGAACACTCGACAAATATTTCATCGACAAATGGTTCTTTGCCGAGTACTTTTTTTCGGACACTCGGTAAAGACTTTGCCGAGTGTCAAAAAGCACTCGGCAAAGAAAAACACTCGGCAAATTAAGAATCGAGAGAGATATAGGTTTTATGAACAAATTCTATACGTCTCTCTCGTAGTTTCATAAACTACGAGAGAGATAGGTTTTATGAACAAATTTATTTTTATTTTGTCATATGAAGAAATGTTCAATATATAAATTGTACATCATGATGAGTTATACAAATTTGTAGTTGAAAACTTTTTCATTTGAATTAATTTACTACTTTAAAATGTGATTTTTAAATTGTCTTTGCCTAGTGTTGGAGAAAAAACACTCGGCAAAGAGTTCTTTGCCGAGTGTTGTATTTGTGACACTCGGCAAAGAGCCCTTTGCTTTGCCGAGTGTCAAAAATAAAACACTCGGCAAAGAGCTTCTTTGCCGAGTGTTTTCTTTTACCGAGGGTTTTTTGTGTGGTACTCCGCAAAGAGTTTCTTTGCCGAGTGCCCGAAAAAAAACACTCGGCAAAGAATATGGCATTCAGCAAAGAGCCAAATTCCGGTAGTGTTATTCACTCCATCAAGAGACCAAAAGTACCATGGCAGGGTCAAGGACGTGACAGATTCTCTTAGGAGATGTGAAATTGCTATAAGGAAAACTGACTATTCATGCATTTTGGGTGTTTTTTAAATGTCACATGTCACTGTTCTAATTACTTCTATAAATTGACAGATCTCATAACTAAAGGCGCAAGCATCATCTTATATACGTTCACTACGAGTCAATTAGGTACATAAAATGACTAACATGATTTTCATGTTGGTGCTCCAGTGAAGTAGAGTCAAATCAGTCTCAACAGCTTGCTTAGACATAACAAATTTGGTATCCTCTCTCTAGGAAGCGGCTCAGTCTAGCGTTTCGAGGTTTAGAGGTAGGGAGAGTGAAGTTAGCAACGATGTAGAATCAGAAGTTTGATGGACTCATTCTTTCTTAGCACATGAAGGCCTTTGATGCTCTCAAGCTCATTCAGTTCATCTTCTGTCACTGTGTAACTTTGGTTCCAATATATATGGTCAGCTTCTTCAATTTGTCCAGCATGACTGGATTTGCTACCCGACGATTGTAATTGCCAGTTGAACCACCAATGACAAACCCTTTCAACACTTGGAGTTCAGTAAGGCTGCCTCCAATAGCTAGATTCCATTTTGGCTAGGCATTTGGTCTTTTGGCTGCTACCAATGATTTAGATGGCCATCCAAATTGTGAATGTATCCAACAGAGAAGCCAATTTACCTTATTTATACCAAATAGTACTGGTATTGGGTTGGTGAATGTTGGAACTACACTGCCATTGAGACAGATATAAAATAGCTACCCTCCTTGCTAGCATTCCTTTTAGCTTTCCTCTCTCATCTTATCCAACATGGCTGCTCTTTTAGCCTTTCATGTTGGCATGTTGGAGTCAGCCTAAGCAAGCTAATACACATTGCCATGGCTTCTAGCAAGTAACACTCTCACACAAAGGTGGGTAAGCATCCAAATAGACGTGGTCCTCGCAGTATGTCTCTCCAGGGTTTGGCTGAAATGAAGATGCAAGATTATGAGATTTGGGAATTCACTAATGGAAGCAGGAAGTTTAATAATTCTAGAGATGCCCCTCAAATAGATATTTCAATGGGTTGTGTTCATTTTCTTGTGTTTATTTCATTTGTCTGTGTTTATTTTCTCAAAGGACATTTTGCCCTGTTCACATTCTCCCAAGAGAGTGCAGCCTAACAGAGTTAACGGAAACATCATATAGCTAAGTGAAATTGAGAGAGTAGACAAATAAGAAAGATTTCAAGTTTATGTGTCAAATAGAAGAGTACAACTTCTTCTAGCGTCAAATTGAATATTTTCTCCCAAATTTTCTCTTGGATGCTGTTGAACAACATCAATACCTTGAACCATGTAATAGGACACTTCGCAATAGAGCTCGCTTGTGTTCAAATGCTGATTGTTAGGCTCTATCTTCGTTAAGTTAGAGTATGATGTGATGTACCAACATAAGTACACACGGCGTCACAGGGCACGCGACGTGCGGCGCGCGGCTGAGTGCGCAGGCAGCGCCTGATCCAGCAGGCAGCCAGGCCTAGCAGCTAGATCTAGAAAGAATAAAAGTGATTGATGGCCTTCCTATTAGTCCGGGCTAGATTTAGAAGGAATAAGAGTGATTAGTGATTGGTGGCTTTCCTTTATTAGTCCGGGCTAGATTTAGAAGGGAATAAGAGTGGTTAGTGATTGATGGATTTCCTTTATTAATCCGGGCTAGATTTAGAAGGGAATAAGAGTGATTAGTGGCTTTCCTTTAGTAGCCCTGGCCTATGGCCTTATATACCCCCTGTAAGCACTCGTGATGAAGACAGGAAAGATTTATCTCAGTCTCCTTCTATCTCTCTCTCTAGTCGGCAACAGGGGGCATAACCCACGAAGAACGTCGTTCCTGGGGGCATAACCCGGTCGGCAACACGGACAGCGGTTACGATCTTCGGAGCCGCGGTCCTCCTACCCTCGGGCCCGACGCCCTTGACAACCTGGTATCAGGAAGTCGGCGATCCCCAACCACCACCCCCAGCCCTTCAGCCACTGCAGCCGCACCACCACCACCAGCCCCCACCTCTCCGTCCACCGCTACGTCCAGGTTCATCACCATGGGTGACGGCGCTCAAGCCTCCATGGCTGACGTCATGAAGATGCTACAGACCCTGTCCTCCAACATGTCCAAGATGCAGTCCGACATGGATATCATGCAGGAGAAGGTCGCCTCTGCGGCCGACTACGACGGCCACCAAGATGGGTAGCCCCGCACGGATCACCCGCCGAAGTTCCAGAGGATGGAGTTCCCGCGCTATGACGACAAGTCCGACCCGCTGATCTTCATCAACAAGTGCGAGTCGTACTTTCGACATCAACGCACCATGCCGGAGGAAAAGGTATGGATGGCGTCTTACAACATGGACGACGTGGCCCAGCTGTGGTTCCTCCAACTCCAGGAGGATGAGGGCACGCCGCCCTGGGGTCCCTTCAAGGAACTCCTCAACCTCCGGTTTGGACCGGCGCTGAGATCGGCGCCGTTGTTCGAGCTGACGGAGTGTCGACGCACGGGATCAGTGGAAGAATATTCCAACCGCTTCAGGCGCTTCTTTCGCGTGCTAGCTGGCTGCAGGAAAGCCAGCGCGTACAGCTGTACACAGGTGGGCTGCTGCCGCCGTTGAGCCATCAGGTCCGCGTTCACGCGCCGGAGTCCCTGGCCGCAGCCATGAGCCTGGCCAGGATGCTGGAGCTGGTGGAGCTGGACCGGCTCAGCCCCCTACTCGGCCGGGCGGCCCCGCGCGCGGCCCTGCCCGCTCTACCTACACGGCCAGCGCTGCCAGCGGCCGGCGCGCCTCCGGTGCTCCCCGTACCGGTTCCCCCAGCACAGCAGCTGGCCCTCCCGACGCCTCCTCCACGCGGCGCGGCTGGGGCTGCCAAGCGCCTTACGACGGAGGAGCAGGCGGAACGTCGTCATCTTGGCTTGTGTTACAATTGTAATGAGTCATACTCCCGCGGGCACAATCGAGTGTGTCGCCGCGTCTTCTACATTGACGGCTTCGAGTTGGAGGACACTGCCCAGGAGGCTGACGCCGTTGACACCTCCGCACCATTGTTCTCCCTTCGCGCTGTGGCTGGTATGCCCATTTGTGACTCCATGCAGGTGCACATGCAAGTGGGCGTCGTGACGCTGACCGCCCTTCTGGACACTGGCTCCACGCATAACTTCATCGCCGAGGCCGCAGCGTCACGCACGGGGCTTGCTGTCCAGACCAGCCCACGCCTCATGGCCACCGGGGCGAATGGCGAGCGCATCTCCTGCCCGGGTGTTCTCCGTCAGGCCCCGATCACCATCGCAGGCGAGGACTTTTGCGTCGACCTCTATGTGATGCCACTGGCCGGCTACGACGTTGTCCTCGGCACCCAGTGGATGGTCACGCTAGGCAAGATGGTGTGGGACTTCACCACGCGCATCGTGGCCTTCACACGCCATGGCCGCCCCGTCTGCTGGGAGGACGTGGCCGCCCGGCGCACACCGCGCCTCGACAACATCACGGCGCCCGAAGCCTTGCTGGAGGAGCTGCTGACCACGTTCGGTGGCCTCTTCGCCGAGCCCTCGGGACTGCCACCGCCGCGTGCGCGTCACCACAGCATCGTTCTTAAGTCGGGCACACTGCTGGTAGCGGTCCGGCCGTACCATTACCTGGAGGCCCACAAAGATGAGTTGGAGCGACAATGTGCAGCGATGATCGCACAAGGCATCGTGTGTCGCAGCGACTCCGCGTTCTCGTCCCCGGTCCTCCTCATCAAGAAGCCGGACGGATCGTGGCATTTCTGCGTCGACTATCGGGCGCTTAACGCGCTCACGATCAAGGACGCATTCCCTATCCCAGTCGTCGACGAGCTGCTGGACGAGCTCCACGGGGCATGCTTCTTCACCAAGCTCAACTTGCGCTCCGGGTACCACCAGGTCCGCATGCGGCCGACTGACGTGCACAAGACGGCGTTCCGCACACATGACGGCCTCTACGAGTTCCTGGTCATGGCGTTCGGGCTGTGCAACGCTCCCGCCATGTTCCAGGCCATGATGAACGATGTCCTGCGCCCTTCCTCCGCCGCTTCGTGCTGGTGTTTTTTGACGACATTTTGATTTACAGCCGCACATGGGCGGACCACCTTCGTCACCTGCGTGCTGTCTTCGGCGCGCTTCAGCAGCACCAGCTCTTCGTCAAGCGCTCTAAGTGCGCTTTCGTGGCCTCCTCCGTCGCGTACCTAGGACATGTCGTCTCGGCGGCTGGAGTCGCCATGGACCCCGCCAAGGTGCAGCCGACGCGAGACTGGCAGCAGCCGCGGTCGGCCCGCGTGGTTCGCGGTTTCCTCGGTCTTGTCGGGTACTACCGGAAATTCGTGCACAACTATGGCACAATCGCCGCGCCGCTGACCGCCCTGCTCAAGAAGGACGGGTTCATGTGGTCGGACGAGACGGCGGCTGCCTTCGCCGCTCTGAAGGAGGCGGTCACGCCGGCCCCGGTACTTGCCATGCCAGACTTCTCCAAGACGTTCGTCGTCGAATGCGACGCTTCGTCCCACGGCTTCGGGGCGGTGCTGGTCCAGGACAGCCATCCCGTGGCCTTCTTCAGTCGGCCCGTGGCGCCTCGTCACCGCGCCCTCGCCGCCTATGAGCGGGAGCCGATTGGCCTAGTCCAGGCAATCCGCCATTGGAGGCCCTACCTTTGGGGGCGCCGTTTCGAAGTCAAGACCGATCACTACAGCCTCAAGTACTTGCTGGATCAGAGGTTGTCCACCATACCACAACACCACTGGGTGGGCAAACTTCTCGGCTTCGACTTCTCCATCGAGTACAAGCCGGGACACACCAATGCCGTCGCGAACGCGCTCACGCCGCGACACACCGGAGGAGGGCTTGGTGCTGGCCTTGTCCGGACCACGCTTCGACTTCATAGATCGGCTCCGTCAGGCACACACTGTCGACCCCACGCTCGCGGCCCTACAGCACGACATCAGCAGCGGCGCCAGGTCGCAGCCCTGGGCGCTAACCGACGGCCTCGTCCACTATGCGGGTCGGCTGTACATTCCGCCCGCCTCCCCGCTGCTCCAGGAGATCTTGGTGGCGGTCCACGAGGAAGGCCATGAGGGCGTACAGCGCACCCTGCACCGACTCTGGCACGACTTCCATTTTTCTCACATGAAACGTGTGGTGCAGGATCTGATTCGTGGCTGTGCAGTCTGCCAACGCAACAAGCCCGACCATCAGCACTCGGCCGGCTTGCTGTTGCCCCTACCGGTGCCGCAAGGGGTATGGACGGACATCGCCATGGATTTCGACGAAGCGCTGCCTCGCGTCCGCGGCAAGACCGTCATCTTCACGGTGATAGACCGCTTCAGCAAGTATGCACATTTCGTTCCCCTGACGCACCCGTACACGGCCGAGTCTGTGGCGCAGGCATTCTTCACCGACATCGTCCGTCTCCACGGCATTCCCCAGTCGATCGTCTCTGACCGGGACTCGGTGTTCACCTCCAACTTCTGGAGCAAGCTGATGCGCTTGAGCGGTACCAAGCTATAGATGACCACGACATTTCATCCCCAGTCAGACGGCCAGTCCGAATCGGTGAACAAGGTCATCATCATGTATCTCAGGTGCTTGACGGGAGATCGACCCCACGACTGGCTGCGCTGGCTCCCATGGGCGGAATATATCTTCAACACCGCTTTTTAGTCATCCCTGCGCGACACGTCGTTCCGCGTCGTCTATGGCTATGACCCTCCCTCACTGTGCTCCTACGAGCAGGGGGCAACGCGGGTGCCTGCGGTGGCCAGGACTTTGGAGGAGCGCGCAGAGTTCCTGGCAGATATCCGTCACCGGCTGGAGCAGGCCCAGGTTGTCCAGAAACATCATTATGATCGTCTGCACCGTGCCATCGACGTGCAGGTAGGCGAGTGGGTGCTGCTTCGTCTACGCCAGCGCCCGACGGCCTCCATGCCCGACTTGTCGGCTGGCAAGCTGAAGCCGCGGTTCTACGACCCTTACCGCGTCGCTGAGCGCATCAACGCCGTGGCTGTCTGCCTGGCCCTACCTCCTCAAGCTCGCCTACACGACGTCTTCCACGTGGGGCTTCTTAAGAAGTTCCACGGTGCGCCTCCGCAAGAGCCTCCAGCTCTACCTCCGATTCGCCACGGCGCAGTTATTCCAGAGCCAGAGCAAGCAGTCAAGATGCGGCTGCTCAGGGGAGTTCGGCAGGTCCTCATTCGCTGGCAGGGAGCCTCTCCGGCATCGGCCACCTGGGAGGATGTGGACACGTTCCGCGCTTCATACCCACTCTTTCAGCTCGAGGACGAGCTGCCTCTCGAGGAGGGGAGAGATGTGATGTACGGAAATATGTACATACGGCGTCACAGGGCACGCGACGTGCGGCGCGCGGCTGAGCGCGCAGGGCGCCTGATCCAGCAGGCAGCCAGGCCTAGCGGCTAGATCTAGAAAGAATAAAAGTGATTGATGGCCTTCCTATTAGTCCGGGCTAGATTTAGAAGGAATAAGAGTGATTAGTGATTGATGGCTTTCCTTTATTAGTCCGGGCTAGATTTAGAAGGGAATAAGAGTGATTAGTGATTGATGGCTTTCCTTTATTAATCCGGGCTAGATTTAGAAGGGGATAAGAGTGATTAGTGGCTTTCCTTTAGTAGCCCTAGCCTATGGCCTTATATACCCCCTGTAAGCACTCATGATGAAGATAGGAAAGATTTATCTCAGTCTCCTTCTATCTCTCTCTCTAGTCGGCAACAGGGGGCATAACCCGTTGACGAAGAACGCCGTTCCTGGGGGCATAACCCGGTCGGCAACACGGACGGCGGTTACAATCTTCGGAGCCACGGTCCTCCTACCTTCGGGCCCGACGCCCTTGACATATGAACATAATCCTTTTAGATGAATTGAATCCCCATACTATTCTATAAAAAGAAAATGAAACTGAATGGTGAGAACTGTTATAGTGCTCTTGACAATTCAAAAGCTTATACCAATGGTCAACATAACTTATATACCAATGGTTTAATTAGATCTTAACGTTACATACTTTATCAAACCATGTCTATTAAGCATTGACTAATATATTTTTTATGCTATTGCAGGACATCCGGAGGATGTTTAATGTTCTAATAACACTGAAGACTAACCTAAAGGTTGTCAACAATAAGAAAACAAAAAGGGATGTTAATACTTCTGTCAATTATATATACTATAGATACCCACATCAAACTTCATGAAGAAGGATCTGAACGGATGGACCCATGGGCTCAACAACGAGCCTAGAGACTCGACGACCAAGATAGGAAGAGGCCTGCAACCAAAAGAAATATAAAAGTGCACATATGATAAATGTAACACTCTAAAAATCCTATTCTGGATAAATTAGAAAAACTAATTTCGTGACTTAAATAAATGTGTTTTCAAATAATAAATTACCTAAAAGATTCTTGTGTGAACTATCCTTTGTGTTAAAGATCTATTCTTAAAAAAAGAATTAAGTTAAACTATCTCTTAATATAGATTTATATAAGAAATTATATTCTTTTAAATAAATATGTGAAGATTATAGATTTATTTTATTGTACTTCTAAAATATGACTATGTGTTTGAATTATTTTTCTTTAATAAGTATTATTGTAAAAAATCTTACATGAATTATTCCTAATGTGTTTTAATGTGTTCAAATATTAAAAATTATAGATTATAGATCCTGTCATGTCACCTAATTTTGTACAACCCCACTAAATTATTAAAAATACGATATCTTCTGGTTCAAATAATTTGTTTTAATGTGTTCAAATTGCATTAGATTTATATTAATTTTGCGTACGTAGTAATAACATTGTTTTAATGCCATATGTTTTAACTATTTGCTTGATTGTATGTATTGCTACGAGTATAGGCGAGGTGACGAGGAATCTAAAGCCCAACTTTTGGGGCAGCATCTGGACAAAAAGCTTATCGCAAGTATAAGGCAAATTGTGCCCTTGATCACTCTTCTTTGCCTAATAATGTTCTTGTTAATCACTGTGACATGAAGGTTAATTTGATGGAACCTTTGTTGCCCTCGTGTGCCCCTACTAGGGCCACCGCTAGGTGCCTCAAGTACTAGTGCACCCTAGATTCTTGACTCAGGAGCTTCTTTCACATGATCCATGATTATACTTCTCTTTGTTCCTTGAGTCCATTATTTGCTTCCTTGTTTGTTACCACTACTAATGGCACTTCACTCCCTGTTCTTAGTCATGTAACCCTTCACACTTCGCATTTTAAGGTCCATTCTATTCCTTATGTTCCTGATCTTAATTTGCAGTTGTTTGCTAGTCAGATTGTTGGTCATGATTATCGTATCATTCTTGAGTTTGACTCTTCCTTTATTCAGGATCATCCTACGAGGACCCTAGTTGATATTGACTGCAAGCTCCATGATCCTCCTCGTCTTTGAGTGCTTGACTAGCTGCTTCTTCCTTCAACTTCCACTCATTATCAGTCTTCCTCCACCACCAATGCCATAGCTTTTCCCGCCACCACTTCAGTCAGCTTCGCTTAGAGGCATCATCATCTCAGTCACATTTGTGGGTCTCATCTGTCATCTCTTGTTTGTAGTGGTGTCCTTTGGAAGGTTTATGGTGATACATCCCTCCTTTGTATGGGCAAGCTTGGCAAGCAGCTACAGTTTCGCTATTCTAGTAGTCAGACTATGTCTACTAGACCTTTTGATCTTGTTCACTCTGATGAATGGGGCTCTACTCCCTTCGTTCAAAAGGGGGGCATCGTTATTATGTGGCCTTCATTGATGATTTTTCTCGTGTCACATGGGTGTAGTTCTTGGATTCATGAGATCAAGCGCTCGCTACCTATCAGAATTTTGCTGATATGGTTCATACCCAATTTGATTCTCCCATTTGTGTTTTTCGAGTCGACTCTACAGGCGAGTACTTACTGTGTGTTCTTCATCTGTTTATTGTTGAGCAAGGCACCCTTCCTCAGTATTCTTGTACGGGTGCTCACACTTAGAATGGTGTTGCTAAGTGTAAGCACTGCCATCTTCTTAAGACTGCTTGTGCATTACTCCTGACATCCTTTGTTCCTCCTCAGTTCTAGGCTGAAGTTGTGTCTAAAATTATTTACCTTATGAACATTCAACCTTTAGTTGCTCTTCATGGTGCCTTTTGAGCATCTCTTTGGTCGACCATCTTAGTATAGTCACCTTCATGCTTTTGGCTATGTTACCTTTGTCCTTCTTCAACCTCGTGAGAGGACCAAGCTCACTACGCAATCTATTCATTGTGTTTTCCTTGGATATGACTCTGAGCGTAAGGGATATCATTGTTGGGACCCTATCGCTCACCGCATTTGTGTGTCTTTGGATGTGACCTTTGATCAGTCATGTCCTTTCTTTACTACTGATTTGTCCTCTTCTTCCTCTTCCTCTGAGTCTGTTGATTTCCTCCGCTTGGTTCCACCTCTTCCGACCACCTTGTCTTCACCACCCTCCCCTGTTACTATTTCATCACCTCCACCACTATCACCTTCTCCACCTCCACCATCGTCTCCACCACCTCCACCATCCCCTGTGTCACGTCCTCCAATTCTTTTCCACTGCACTCGACATCCACGTCCATGTCCTCTACCATCCCCTCCGACATCATCTAGCTCGTCTCCTTTTGTGCTTGGTGTGCTTCCTTCGTGGTATGACCTTCGTGATCGACGTACGCTTTATTGTCTGACTCGTCTTGGTTTTATCGCTTCTGGTTCTATTCTCTCTAAGCCTGCTTCCTACCATGATGTGTTTTCACATCTTGAGTGGCAATTAGTTATGGCTGAGGAGATTGCTGCTCTTGAGCACACTGGCACTTGGGATCTTGTCCCACTTCCTCAGCTTCTCTTATCACATGCAAGTGGGTCTATAAGGTTAAGACACGCTCTGATGGCTCCATTGAGCGCAGCGCGACTTATTGCACATGGTTTTCAACGGGATTATGGGCATGACTATGAGGATGTTGCCCATTGGACCATTGTTCATACTCTTGTTGTTGTTTCCTCTGTTCATCGCTGGGCTATCTCACAACTTGATGTGAAGAATGTTTTTCTTCATGGTAAGTTGTGAAGAAGTCGGCATGTATCCTCTTCCTGGTTACCTTGTTCCTGATGGTCACGTCTGTTGGCTTTGTCGTTCTCTCTATGGCCTCAATCAGGCTCCTCATGCCTGGTTTGAGAGCTTCACATTCGTTGTCATTGTTGCTGGTTTCGTTGTCAGCCAACATGATCCTACTCTCTTTGTTTACACTTCATCTTGAGATCTCACACCCTCATTCTTCTCTATGTTGATCATTGGTGTTGATCTTGTTTATATTGCCTTCGTCAAGGCATAGTTCCATATGTCTAACTTGGGTCCTCTTAGCTTCTTTCTTGGGATTGTGGTCACCTCCACACCTAATAGTTATTACCTATCTCAGCACAAATACATTCAGAACATCCTTGATCATGCTGGTATTACCGATCACCATTCTGTGGACACTCCCATGGATCCTCACCTTCGTCTTCATGCCACAAATGTTCGTGTTGAGGATACCACTCGCTTTCATCATCTTGTTGGCAATCTTGTCTACCTTGGCATAACTCGTCCTGATATCTCCTATGTTGTCCACATTATGAGTCAATTCATGTCTATACCCACTAGCGTCCACTATAGTCCCCTTTGTGTCCTTTCGTACCTTTGTGGTAACATTGACCGCTATTTGTTCTTTTCTAGCACCAGCTCTCTGTTTGTTCTTGAAAGGGAAATGTGCCCTTGGGCCATTTCTAAGTATTTTGGTGATTGAGTGCAAACACAAGTGCTTAAATGTGAGAATATGCCCATGGTTGAACAAAGTGCAAATCACAAGTAAAGGTATGTTTCTAAGCCTTAGTACATTGGTTTTGTATACTAATATATTTGTCTAAGTGTTAGAAACAGAAAGAAGAAGAGAAGAGAAGACTTGGCTGTGTGCAGCCAAGGGGCTGTTTCGGTCTGGGGCACCGGACTGTCCGGTGGTGCACCGGACAGTGTCCGGTGGTGCACCGGACAGTGTCCGGTGCGCCAGGCTGCCTCGGCCAAAGAGGCCGCTCTCGGGTTTTTCTCCGGCGACTTTGGCTAAAATTCACCGGACTGTCCGGTGTGCACCGGACAGTCCGGTGAGCCAACGGTCGGCCGGGCCAACGGTCGGCCGCGTGATCGGCGCGCGACACGTGGCCGAGCCAACGGTCGGAGGGAAGCACCGGACTGTCCGGTGTGCACCGGACTGTCCGGTGCGCCAGATCTGCAACGGTCGGCTTCGCCATTTAAGGAAAGGAATCGGGCACCGGACACTGTCCGGTGTGCACCGGACTGTCCGGTGCGCCCGACGACAGAAGGCAAGAATAGCCTTCCAGATGTGCTCTCAACGGCTCCTAGCTTCCTTGGGGCTATAAAAGGGACCCCTTGGCGCATGGAGGAGAATAACCAAGCATTCCTACAACCTTTCTAAGCACCAAGACATTGATCTAGCGCATTCGATTCATTGTGATAGCATATAGAGCTCTTGTGGAGTTGTGTACTCTTTGAGTTGTGTTGCGAGCTCTTATTGCTGCTTGTGTGCGTGTTGCTCTGATCTTTTGAAGTCTTGTGTGCGTTGCTCATTCCCTCCCTTGCTCCGTGATTCTCTGTGAACATCTTTTGTAAGGGCGAGAGGCTCCAAGTTGTGGAGATTCCTCGCAAACAGGATTGAGAAAAGAAAAGCAAGAACACCGTGGTATTCAAGTTGATCATTGGATCACTTGAGAGGAGTTGAGTGCAACTCTCGTCCGTTGGGACGCCACAACGTGGAGTAGGCAAGTTTTGTACTTGGCCGAACCACGGGATAACCACCGTGTCATCTCTGTGATTAATTTCTTGTGGTTATTGTGTTTTGACTCCTCTCTAGCCACTTGGCCATAATTGTGCTAACACTTAACAAGTTTTTGTGGCTTAAGTTTTGAAGTTTTACAGGATCACCTATTCACCCCCCCCCCTCTAGGTGCTCTCAATTGGTATCAGAGCCGTTCTCTTCAAGAAAGGGACTAACCGCCCGAAGAGATGGATCCTAAGGGGAAGGGAATTGTGATCAACGACAAGGAGAAGGAGTCCTTCGTCAACGAGCCAAGGGATGACAAGTCCAATGACTCGGGCTCGGGCCACAAGCGAAAAGATGGGAAGAAGAAGAAGACAAGACGCATCAAGGAGATCGTCTACTACGACAGCGATGAGTCCTCTTCTTCCCAAAAGGACGACCACGACAAACAAAAGACGGTTAACTCAAACTTTTCTTTTGATTATTCGCGCATTCCACATAGCTCAAATGCTCATTTGCTCCCCATTCCACTTGGCAAGCCTCCTCACTTTGATGGAGAGGACTACGGATTTTGGAGTCACAAAATGCGTACTCACCTATTTTCTCTCCATCCAAGCATTTGGGAGATTGTAGAAAGTGGAATGAAATTTGATAGCTCGGATAGCCCTTCATTTATTAATGAACAGATCCATAAAAATGCACAAGCTACTACTGTGTTGCTAGCCTCTCTGTGCAGGGATGAGTATCACAAGGTGAGCGGCTTGGACAATGCCAAGCAGATTTGGGACACCCTCAAGATCTCTCATGAGGGGAATGATGTCACCTTACTCACCAAAATGGAGTTGGTGGAGGGGGAGCTCGGACGATTTGCGATGATAAGGGGCGAGGAGCCGACACAAACATACAATAGGCTCAAGATCCTTATCAACAAAATAAGGAGCTACGGAAGCACGCGATGGACGGATCACGACGTCGTCCGCCTAATGCTGAGGTCATTTACCGTTCTTGATCCTCACTTGGTGAACAATATTCGTGAAAATCCTAGGTACATCAAGATGTCGCCCGAAGAAATTCTTGGAAAATTTGTGAGTGGGCGAATGATGATCAAGGAGGCAAGGTACGTGGACGACGCGTTGAATGGTCCAATCCATGAGCCTCAACCCATTGCCCTCAAGGCAACAAGAAGCAAGGAAGCGCTACCCAGCAAGGTGGCACAAATTGAGGCGGCCGGTCTTAATGATGAAGAGATGCCCCTCATCATCAAAAGATTCAAGACGGTGCTAAAGAGTCGCAATGGACAGCCGAGCAAGACTAAGACCAAGGGAAAGCGATCATGCTTCAAATGCGGTAAGCTTGGTCATTTTATTGCTAACTGTCCGGATAATGAAAGTGACCAGGAAAAGGGGAACAAAAGAGAAAAGAAGAAGCACTACAAGAAGGCAAAGGGCGAGGCGCATCTAGGCAAGGAGTGGGACTCGGATTGCTCCTCTTCCGACTCCGACAATGAAGGACTCGCCGCCACCGCCTTCAACAAATCAACCCTCTTCCCAAACGAGCGTCACACATGCCTTATGGCAAGGGAGAAGAAGGTATGTACTCGCAACTCTACCTATGCTTCTTCAAGTGAGGACGAATCTAGTGATGAGGATGAAGTAGATTATTCATGTTTGTTCAAGGGCTTAGATAGATCTAAGATAGACAAAATTAATGAATTAATTGATGCCTTGAATGAAAAGAATATACTTTTAGAAAAGCAAGAGGATTTGCTATATGAAGAACATGATAAGTTTGTAGAGGCTCAAAAATCCCTTGCATTAGAAATTAAGAGAAATGAAATGCTTGCTTGTGAAGTGTCAACATGCCATGATTCTATTTCTAACTTAAAGAGCATAAACGATGATTTAAATGCTAAACTAGTAGAAGCAAATAAATCCAACTCTTGTGTTGAATATGTTGAAATTTGCACTAGGTGTAAGGATATTGATATTAATGCTTGTAGCGAACACTTAGTTTCTATTTCAAAATTGAATGATGAATTAGCTAGTCTTAATGCTCAACTTAAGACTAGCAAGAGTAATTTTGATAAACTAAAATTTGCTCGGGATGCCTACACGGTTGGTAGACACCCCTCAATTAAGGATGGGCTTGGCTTCAAGAGAGAAGTCAAGAACTTGACAAGCCATAAGGCTCCTATCTCCGCCAAGGAGAAAGGAAAGGCTCCTATGGCTAGTAGCACTAAAAAGAACCATGCTTTTTTGTATCATGATAGAAGTGCTTATAGGGGTTATAATGCTTATGATGATTTTGATGCTCATAGTTCTTCCTTTATGCATGGTAGAAATATGTCTAGGAAAAATGCTATGCCTAGAAAGAATGTTATTCATGCTCCTAGGAAAGTAGTGAATGAACCTTCTACAATTTATTGTGCTTTAAATGCTTCCTTTGTTATTTGTAGAAAGGATAAGAAAATTGTTGCTAGGAAGTTAGGGGCAAAATGCAAGGGAGACAAAACTTGCATTTGGGTCCCTAAGGACATTTGCACTAACCTTGTAGGACCCAACATGAGTTGGGTACCTAAGTCCCAAGCCTAAAATTGCCTTGCAGGTTTATGCATCCGGGGGTTCAAGCTGGATTATCGACAGCGGATGCACAAACCATATGACGGGGGAGAAGAAGATGTTCACTTCCTACGTCAAGAATAAGGATTCCCAAGATTCAATTATATTCGGTGATGGGAATCAAGGCAAGGTAAAAGGATTAGGTAAAATTGCAATTTCTAATGAGCATTCTATCTCTAATGTATTTTTAGTAGAGAGTCTTGGATATAATTTACTATCTGTTAGTCAATTATGTCATATGGGATATAACTGTCTATTTACAAATGTAGATGTGTCTGTCTTTAGAAGAAGTGATGGTTCACTAGCTTTTAAGGGTGTATTAGACGGCAAACTTTATTTAGTTGATTTTGCAAAAGAAGAGGCCGGTCTAGATGCATGCTTAATAGCTAAGACTAGCATGGGCTGGCTATGGCATCGCCGCTTAGCACATGTGGGGATGAAGAACCTTCACAAGCTTCTAAAGGGAGAACACGTGATAGGTCTAACTAATGTTCAATTCGAAAAAGATAGACCTTGTGCAGCTTGTCAAGCAGGGAAACAGGTGGGAGGCTCTCATCACACCAAAAATGTGATGACGACATCAAGACCCTTGGAGATGCTGCATATGGACCTTTTTGGACCCGTCGCCTATCTGAGCATAGGAGGAAGTAAGTATGGTCTAGTTATTGTTGATGACTTTTCCCGCTTCACTTGGGTGTTCTTTTTGCAGGATAAGTCTGAAACCCAAGGGACCCTCAAGCGCTTCCTCAGGAGAGCTCAAAATGAGTTTGAGCTCAAGGTGAAGAAGATAAGGAGCGACAACGGGTCCGAATTCAAGAACCTTCAAGTGGAGGAATTTCTTGAGGAGGAAGGGATCAAGCACGAGTTCTCCGCTCCCTACACACCACAGCAAAATGGTGTGGTAGAGAGGAAGAACAGGACGCTAATCGACATGGCGAGGACTATGCTTGGAGAGTTCAAGACCCCCGAGCGCTTTTGGTCGGAAGCCGTGAACACGGCTTGCCACGCCATCAACAGGGTCTACCTTCACCGCCTCCTCAAGAAGACGTCGTATGAACTACTAACCGGTAACAAACCCAATGTATCGTACTTTCGTGTATTTGGGAGTAAGTGCTACATTCTAGTGAAGAAGGGTAGAAATTCTAAGTTTGCTCCCAAAGCTGTAGAAGGGTTTTTATTAGGTTATGACTCAAATACAAAGGCGTATAGAGTCTTCAACAAATCATCGGGTTTGGTTGAAGTCTCTAGCGACGTTGTATTTGATGAGACTAATGGCTCTCCAAGAGAGCAAGTTGTTGATTGTGATGATGTAGATGAAGAAGATGTTCCGACGGCCGCTATACGGACCATGGCGATTGGAGAAGTACGGCCACCGGAACAACGAGATCAACCTTCTTCCTCGACCATGGTGCTACCCCCAACTCAAGACGATGAACAGGTTCATCAACAGGAGGCATGTGATCAAGGGGGAGCACAAGATGATCAAGTGATGGAGGAAGAAGTGCAACCAGCACCTCCAACCCAAGTTCGAGCGATGATTCAAAGGGATCATCCCGTCGATCAAATTCTGGGTGACATTAGCAAGGGAGTAACTACTCGATCTCGATTAGTTAATTTTTGTGAGCATTACTCTTTTGTCTCCTCTATTGAGCCTTTCAGGGTAGAGGAGGCCTTGCTAGATCCGGACTGGGTGTTGGCCATGCAGGAAGAGCTCAACAATTTCAAGCGCAATGAAGTTTGGACACTGGTGCCTCGTCCGAAGCAAAATGTTGTGGGAACCAAGTGGGTGTTCCGCAACAAACAAGACGAGCACGGGGTGGTGACGAGGAACAAGGCTCGACTTGTGGCAAAAGGTTATGCCCAAGTCGCAGGTTTGGACTTTGAGGAGACTTTCGCTCCTGTGGCTAGGCTAGAGTCCATTCGTATCTTGCTAGCATATGCCGCTCACCATTCTTTCAGGTTGTACCAAATGGATGTGAAGAGCGCTTTCCTCAACGGACCAATCAAGGAGGAGGTGTACGTGGAGCAACCCCCTGGCTTCGAGGATGAACGGTACCCCGACCACGTGTGTAAGCTCTCTAAGGCGCTCTATGGACTTAAGCAAGCCCCAAGAGCATGGTATGAATGCCTTAGAGATTTCTTAATTGCTAATGCTTTCAAGGTTGGGAAAGCCGATCCAACTCTTTTCACTAAGACATGTGATGGTGATTTGTTCGTGTGCCAAATTTATGTCGATGACATAATATTTGGCTCTACTAACCAAAAGTCTTGTGAAGAGTTTAGCAGGGTGATGACGCAGAAATTCGAGATGTCGATGATGGGCGAGTTGAACTACTTCCTTGGGTTCCAAGTAAAGCAACTCAAGGACGGCACCTTCATCTCTCAAACAAAGTACACGCAAGATCTGCTGAAGCGGTTTGGGATGAAGGACGCCAAGCCTGCAAAGACTTCGATGGGAACCGACGGACACACTGACCTCAACAAAGGAGGTAAGTCCGTTGATCAAAAAGCATACCGGTCCATGATAGGTTCTTTGCTTTATTTATGTGCTAGTAGACCGGATATTATGCTTAGCGTATGCATGTGTGCTAGATTTCAATCCGATCCTAAGGAGTGTCACTTAGTGGCGGTGAAGCGAATTCTTAGATATTTGGTTGCTACGCCTTGCTTCGGGCTCTGGTATCCAAAGGGGTCTACCTTTGACTTAGTTGGATACTCAGACTCCGACTATGCTGGATGTAAGGTCGATAGGAAGAGTACATCGGGGACGTGCCAGTTCTTAGGAAGGTCCCTGGTGTCATGGAATTCTAAGAAACAAACTTCCGTTGCCCTATCCACCGCTGAGGCCGAGTATGTTGCCGCAGGACAGTGTTGCGCGCAACTACTTTGGATGAGGCAAACCCTCCGGGACTTTGGCTACAATCTGAGCAAAGTCCCACTCCTATGTGATAATGAGAGTGCTATCCGCATGGCGGAAAATCCTGTTGAACACAGCCGCACAAAGCACATAGACATCCGGCATCACTTTCTGAGAGACCACCAGCAAAAGGGGGATATCGAAGTGTTTCATGTTAGCACCGAGAACCAGCTAGCCGATATCTTTACCAAGCCTCTAGATGAGAAGACCTTTTGCAGGCTGCGTAGTGAGCTAAATGTCTTAGATTCGCGGAACCTGGATTGAACTGTAGCATACATGTGTTTATGCCTTTGATCATGTTCATTCTGCATTTTGTTGCTCATTGTGGTGCTCAAGTTGTACAAACACTCCCTGGACCTCACAAGTCCGTTGCAAAGTGATGCACATGTTTAGGGGGAGATGTGTTACAACTTGACCCTTTGAGACTAACCATATGGTTGAGTTTGCTTGGTTTAGTCTCGAAGGCGAATTGAAAGGGACAGGTGGACTTGGACCAATGAAAGACTTCCACTGCACTCCGATGAGAGGGTAACTTATTCCAAGTCCATCTCATGAACTCTTATTGCCATTTGCTCTTAATTGAAGATTTTGGTGAGGCAATGGGGTTATAGAGCCAAGATTGATCCCGTTTTGGTGCTTGATGCCAAAGGGGGAGAAAATAAAGGCCAAAGTGATAAAATGGATCAGCTACCACTTGAGAGATTTTGAAAATAGTAGAATATAGTTTTTGTTTTGTCAAAAGCTTTTGTCTCTTATTGTCTCTATTGTCAAAAGTTGGTTTCTTGTGGGGAGAAGTATTGATTATGGGATTTAGGGGGAGTTTTTGAAATCTTTGATCAATCTCGTTTGGAATGACTCTCTTTATGCCTCAACATGTGTGGTTGACATAGAAATAGAGATTTGAGTTTGATTTGCAAAAACAAACCAAGTGGTGGCAAAGGATGATCCATATATGCCAAAATTGAATCAAAACCAATTTGAGTTTTTATTTGAAGAGATTTTGCACTTGTCCTAGTTGCTTTATGTTGTGTTGGCATAAATCACCAAAAAGGGGGAGATTGAAAGGGAAATGTGCCCTTGGGCCATTTCTAAGTATTTTGGTGATTGAGTGCAAACACAAGTGCTTAAATGTGAGAATATGCCCATGGTTGAACAAAGTGCAAATCACAAGTAAAGGTATGTTTCTAAGCCTTAGTACATTGGTTTTGTATACTAATATATTTGTCTAAGTGTTAGAAACAGAAAGAAGAAGAGAAGAGAAGACTTGGCTGTGTGCAGCCAAGGGGCTGTTTCGGTCTGGGGCACCGGACTGTCCGGTGGTGCACCGGACAGTGTCCGGTGCGCCAGGCTGCCTCGGCCAAAGAGGCCGCTCTCGGGTTTTTCTCCGGCGACTTCGGCTAAAATTCACCGGACTGTCCGGTGTGCACCGGACAGTCCGGTGAGCCAACGGTCGGCCGGGCCAACGGTCGGCCGCGTGATCGGCGCGCGACACGTGGCCGAGCCAACGGTCGGAGGGAAGCACCGGACTGTCCGGTGCGCCAGATCTGCAACGGTCGGCAACGGTCGGCTTCGCCATTTAAGGAAAGGAATCGGGCACCGGACACTGTCCGGTGTGCACCGGACTGTCCGGTGCGCCCGACGACAGAAGGCAAGAATAGCCTTCCAGATGTGCTCTCAACGGCTCCTAGCTTCCTTGGGGCTATAAAAGGGACCCCTTGGCGCATGGAGGAGAATAACCAAGCATTCCTACAACCTTTCTAAGCACCAAGACATTGATCTAGCGCATTCGATTCATTGTGATAGCATATAGAGCTCTTGTGGAGTTGTGTACTCTTTGAGTTGTGTTGCGAGCTCTTATTGCTGCTTGTGTGCGTGTTGCTCTGATCTTTTGAAGTCTTGTGTGCGTTGCTCATTCCCTCCCTTGCTCCGTGATTCTCTGTGAACATCTTTTGTAAGGGCGAGAGGCTCCAAGTTGTGGAGATTCCTCGCAAACAGGATTGAGAAAAGAAAAGCAAGAACACCGTGGTATTCAAGTTGATCATTGGATCACTTGAGAGGAGTTGAGTGCAACTCTCGTCCGTTGGGACGCCACAACGTGGAGTAGGCAAGTTTTGTACTTGGCCGAACCACGGGATAACCACCGTGTCATCTCTGTGATTAATTTCTTGTGGTTATTGTGTTTTGACTCCTCTCTAGCCACTTGGCCATAATTGTGCTAACACTTAACAAGTTTTTGTGGCTTAAGTTTTGAAGTTTTACAGGATCACCTATTCACCCCCCCCCCCCTCTAGGTGCTCTCAGTTCTGATGTGCCTTGGGGTACCGAACCTTCGAATTTCTAGTCCATCTCTGCCTACCGTGTTTTCCTTGGGTCCTCCTTGGTTTCATGGAAGACCAAGAAGCAGACTAATGTTGCTCATTCCAATGCCAAGGCTAAGTTGCGTGTCTTGGCTTATGTGACGACTGATGTGACATGGCTTCGGTGGATGTTGGCTGACTTGGGATCTCTCTTACTACTTCTACGCCTATGCACTGTGATAGTACCGATGCCATTAGTATACATTAGGATCTGGTGAAGCATCAGCTCACTAAACACATTGGCATCGATTGTTTTTATGTTCGGTATGTAGTTCAGGATTATGTGGTTTCCCTTCAGTATGTGCCTTCAGAGTTACAACTTGTCGATTTGCTTACCAAGACCCATACTAGAGCTCAAATAGTTTTCTTCTCTCCAAACTCACTGTTGTTGATCCATCATGCGTTTGAGGGTGTTAGTGCGTATACATAGTTCCTTTCTTGTATTGTATTTTCTCTCGAATTTATGGTTCTCTGTGTAAACTTACTCCATGTACATTTGCTTTTTGGGCCCTATAGAATAGGATAGTTACCATTTTCATTCTCTCCTAACATATAGATGGGTAACAAGACCAAATTGCTTCCCCTAAAAAAACAAGACCAAATTGCTTGATACAAACAGTTATTTGGAATACAGAGAACTGTCTAATCTATCTGTTTATCAAAGCTTTTTCATAAAACTTGAGACCCCTAGAAGTGCGTGATTACTTGTGCTAGATGGCAGATATGTGTTACTCAACTTGCCGCTACCAAGTTTTGGTGCTTGGACATTAATTGAGGGATTGCCTGACTAGTGGATGCTTATTTGAATGCTCAACAGAGCTGCGTTTATCGATGATACAGCAACTGATTGGCTTCTGAATCTTGCCAAATGACACAGTTTGATGAGAGTATATCTCCACGAACCTGCAGAAATAAAGCACAATATGTTTTCAGTGGTTAGAAGTAAATGTACACAAGGGTTCAGAATAATTGCATAACAAATTATGAATGCATGGCTCTCAGAAACATATCCAAGTGATATGTAAACAATTCTAGTGGAAAAGGCATACAGTAAGGTCTAGTTTGGGAACCCCTTTTTTCTAAGGGATTTTCATTTTTCAAAGGAAAATTAGTTCATTTTCCCTTAGAAAAATAGTGTTCCTAAACTAGCCCTAAGTAACATAATCGTACAACATTGATGTAACCTATGTTAAGTGAGATGTAAAAAATGGGGAAACAAAAGAGCATGTGGAAGGGACCTGGTCTTGAATGGATGCTCTCAAGTATCAAATAAGAAAAAACATCTGAGCGGAGAGAAACCGAGAAGGTTCCAATGCTCTCAAGTATCAAATAGACATGGCTAAATAATTAGGAATAAGACAGGATATTACTTCTCTGCCCACTTCAGCTGTTGTTTCCAGTGACCTATGACACCTATGGCTACAGGTCCAATCCAGGGGTTTCATCAAGCTTTCTACTAATGGCCTAGTGATGGCAATTCAATCCACAAACCCGAAACCCGACGGGTACCTGACCTGACGGTACGGGGTGCGGGTACATGTGGATTTTGACCCGCGGGTGCAATCCGTACCCGACCTAAAGTTTCGCGGGTGTGAGTGCAGGTTTCTATTTGAACCCACGGGTGGCCCGCACCCGACCCGAAATTTGGTTTATTCATTATTTTGTGCAATAATGATTAAGATACAATAGTAATTGTTTTGAATAAATAACTTCGTTAATGATTCATGAAGTGTTTTGTTGCTGCTCAACGGGAGAAGGATTAAAATCCATAAATATAACTCGATTATTGTTACTATTTAATTGCTTATAGCTTAATTATTGTTTAAATGTACACTAAGTAAAAACCCGTGGATGACCCGAAACTCACCTGAAATCCGACGGGTTTAAAATTAGGGATGAAAGTGGTAATCCGATCTGTTAGAACGAATTTAATATTTTAAAATAGATATGTATTAAATTTGATGTTGATCTTTTCTTATGTTATTAAGCACATTAGTATAAATATGAATAAAATATTATATAAGTTGTTTTATGTATTATTTGCTCCTTACAACACAAAAAGTTGAAAAAATTATCGAATTTGTTTCCGAATCCATACCGAAGTTTATATCTATTATTTGAGAAAATGTAGGATGAATTTGAGGTTTACCTTTTATGAATCTTAACAAGTTAGATGTTAAAAACAAGAATACAAATTTGTATTGTATATTCTATATCCTATTTATTCGCAATCAAAGGAAAAACTGATTACCGAATAAATACCGTTTCCGACCGTTTTCATCCCTATTTAAAATTGCACCCGCCGGTGCGATCATGGTCTGGTTTAGGTAGACTTCACGGATGTGATCGTGGATGGGTTTTTGCTCCACCCGATCCGAACCGACCCATTACCATCCCTACTTCTACTGTGCACAGTATACTTTTCAGATTTACAAATTGTAGATATTTGTACTCCTACAAACACTAATACTGAGAACATATTCTGCTGGATTCAGTCATTATGGTAGCTTGTAATCAAGTGTACAAGGAGAAACAATGTATCCCTTTCATCCCTAAGAACATTAGCAAGCTTAATTTAGCAAAAAAAAGAGATAAACATGTAATTGGGTTCAAGCATAATCCATGTTTATATATTGCCTGCTACAGAAAATTTTAGCTCGATTAGGTTCCTAGCTCAGCAGCTTTTGACAGAATCACAAAATAGAGGAAGAAAGTTGCACTGGATATCTGTGTTATAGAATAATGTGATGAGGTTGATGTTGTTAGAGTGGATGCACTAACCAGTGCAACCCAAAAGCTTAAGTTAATGGGGGAGAAGGTAGCCAATCCACTTATACAATTTAAAACCCCGACTCATGTGCAGCCAGAGAGAATGGCGCAAACGTGAAAATAAAGAGCGAAGGCATAAATAAAGGCTCTGCCACGATTCGAACTCGAGACCTCTAACTTTGATACCATGTTAGAGTGGATGCACTCGCCAGTTCAACCAAAAAGCTTAAGCTAATAGAAGAAGGTAGCCAATCCACTTATACAATTCAATGGATGTTTCAAGAATACTAAAAGCAATGTACCATCACAGCAGACTTGGCATAATGGGTGCAAAGCATATAATAGTTTCTCTACAAATCTATGGATTGAGTAGATGGAATTCCAGACAGTGGGGCACAAAGAATCTAGCATTTCATATGGCAGTTGATCTTAATGTGAGTGGCCAACGTGCTTAAGTTGTTGAATTGACATTTCACGTGCAATACCATGAATTTAACATGGTGGATGAATGATAAGGGAACACGACTAGCAGATGGAATCAAGCCACGGAACACGACTAGCAGATGGAATCAAGCCAAAAATCTCAATATAATAGATACTGGTATGAGTACTTTGTAGTACCTAGTAGAATATGTAGTGCTTCTCATGCTTGCTAAAGCTAGCAGTTTGAAACTTCGAATATCAATGGATGGTTTCAAGAAGCCAGGTATGACGTAGTTGTAAACAAAATGAAGAGAAGCAATGAAGGATGTAATTGAGCAATATCAGATGAAGAGCATATTTGGCTTATCAACTGCTGTGATGAAAACCCCACATGGATTTTGTCATGTACGGGCGCTCGTACGCCAGGCAGCGTCGCGCCCGTGACAGGCGCCACGCACAGGAGCGCGCAGGGCGCGCAGATCTGGGAGATCAGCAGGAGCATATGGAAAGCAGTGGCTAGGAAGGAAAATAGAAGAATGGAAAGTAGAGGGAAGGAAAGGAGAGATTGATGGGTGATTGATTAGTAGAGGGAAGGAAAGGAGTGATTGATTAGTGTTACCATGTTTAGGCTTGCCTAAAATAACAGCAGGCCGATGGCTATATATGCGGCACAGGGAGACAGGAATAAAGGCAGCAAACAAGTTATCTCTTCTCCACCTCTCTCTCTACCAACTAAGCCTACGGCTGTGGGGGATAACCACGCCGGAGAAGACGACGAACCGCGGCTACGACCTTCGTAGCCGAGGGCCCCCTGCTCTAGACGCCCAGGCCCTTGACAACCTGGTATCACGAGTCAGGCGATCTTCGTCCACTCGATCCCACACCTCCGATCAGTCCCTCGACGTCACCCAACCACCACCCAGCCCTCCACCATCACCGCCATCGACCTCCTCCATTATGACCACCAAAACCATCGACGATTTGGCTACGATAATCGAGAAGCTCGTGGGCACGATGTCTGTCCTCCAAAATGACGTCGAGTCGTTGAAGAAGGACAAGGCGCCATCCTCCTCGCCGTCCGGCAGCGGCGGCCACGACGGCCAGCACCACATCGATCGACCACCAAGGTTCCAAAAAATCGACTTCCCGCGTTTTGACGGCAAGTCGGACCCCATGCTCTTCGTCAACCGTTGTGAGTCCTACTTTCATCAGCAGCGGATCATGGAGGAGGAGAAGGTTTGGATGGCCTCTTACCACCTCGAGGGCGTGGCCCAGTCGTGGTACCTCCAGCTACAGACGGATGAGGGGACTCCGCGCTGGCACCGCTTCAAGGACATCCTCCAGTTGCGCTTCGGGCCTCCCCTACGCTCGGCGCCGCTGTTCGAACTCGCTGAGTGTAGGCGTACAGGCACCATGGAGGAGTACCAGAACCGCTTCCAGGAGCTACTACCGCGCGCCGGACCACTGGAGGAACGCCAGCGCGTGCAACTCTTCACGGGCGAGCTGTTGCCACCGCTCAGCCATGCGGTGCGCATCCACAACCCCCAGTCACTCGCGGCGGCTATGAGCCTCGCACGGCAAGTGGAGCTGATGGAACTCGACAGGGCCCCAACGCCGGCCCATATCAGGCCAGCCGCACGCGGCGTCCTGCCTCCGCCACCGAAACCGGCGCCTATGGCGCTTCCGACGCCCCACGTCCCTTTGGCGCTCCCGGCGCCACCGGCGGGCGCGGCTCCGGGCCGTGGCGAGGGCAGAAGGCTCAGCACTGAGGAGATGGCCGAACGTCGTCGCCTCGGATTATGTTTCAATTGCAATGACAAGTATTCCAGGGGTCACAACAGGTTCTGCAAGCGCATCTTCTTCGTCGACGGCGTCGAGATCATGGACGAAGACGACACCGACCACCCCGACGGCCCCGACGCTGAGGCGCCGTGCTTCTCGTTGCAGGTCGTCTCAGGCTGTCCCGTGGCCGACACCATGTAGGTCGCCGTCATGTTAGGAGCCACCCCGCTCGTCGCCCTCCTCGACTCGGGCAGCACGCACAATTTCATATCCGAGGCAGCGGCGCGGCGTTCTGGCCTTCCCCAGCAATAGCGCTCGTGCCTTTCGACCATGGTGGCCAGCGACGAGCGCATCACTTGCGTGGGCGTCATCCGCAACGTGCCCCTCACCGTCGGCGGTGACGCATTCCCGGCCGATCTCTTCGTCATGCCGTTGGCCGAGTACGATGTCGTCCTCGGCACTCGCTGTTTGGGCGCGCTGGGGCCCATTGTGTGGGATCTCGCATGCAAGCGCATGTCGTTACAGCACCACGACTGCACAGTCTGCTGGAACGGCGTGTCCACGTCCTCGGCGCCGGTGCTGGGCGCCACCACCGCGGCCGAGCCTCTGCTCGCGGCTCTCCTGGACACCTTCGCGCCCGTCTTCGCAGAGCCGGTCGGTCTGCCCCCGTTGCGCGCCCATGACCACCGCATCATCCTCAAGCAGGGCGCGCAGCCGGTGGCAGTCCGGCCTTACCGGTACCCGGCGGCACACAAAGACGAGCTGGAACGCCAGTGCGTCGCCATGATCGAGCAGGGGATTGTTCGTCGCAGCGATTCACCATTCTCGTCGCCGGTCCTCCTCGTGAAGAAGCCCGACGGGTCGTGGCGGTTCTGCGTCGACTACCGCGCGCTAAACGCGGTCACCATCAAGGGCGCCTTCCCGATCCCGGTGGTCGACGAGCTGCTGGACGAGCTTCATGGTGCCCGGTTCTTCTCCAAGCTGGACCTGCGTTCCGGGTACCACCAGGTGCGCATGAGGCCGGAAGACGTGCACAAAACGACATTTCGTACCCACGACGGCCTGTACGAGTTCCTGGTGATGGCGTTCGGGCTTTGCAACGCACCGGCAACATTCCAAGCCCTCATGAACGATGTGCTCCGTCCCTTCCTGCGCCGGTTTGTCCTTGTTTTCTTTGATGATATCCTGATATATAGCAAGAATTGGGAGGAGCACCTGCACCACCTCAGGATGGTCCTCGAGGAACTACAACACCACCAACTCTTCGTCAAGCGCTCCAAATGCGCCTTCGGAGCCCCGTCCGTCGCCTACCTTGGTCATGTGATCTTGGCGGCGGGCGTAGACATGGACCCGACAAAGGTGCAGGCCATCTTCGACTGGCCAGTGTCGCGCTCGGCTCGGGCGGTGCGCGGGTTTCTTGGCCTGGCGGGCTACTACCGCAAGTTTGTGCCCAACTACGGCACGGTCGCGCACCGCTCATGGCCCTCCTCAAGAAAGACGGCTTCGCCTGGGATGACAAGGCAGTGGTGGCTTTCGGCGCCCTCAAGGCCGCCGTCACCTCGGCAACGGTCCTCACCATGCCTGACTTCACAAAGACCTTCGTGGTTGAGTGTGATGCATCGTCACACGGGTTTGGCGCCGTGCTCACCCAAGAGGGACATCCGGTGGCATTCTTCAGCCGTCCCATCGCTCCTCGTCACCAGGCGTTGGCAGCCTACGAGCGCGAGCTCATCGGCCTAGTCCAGGCGGTCCGGCACTGGCTGCCGTACCTCTGGGGGCGGTGCTTCGTCGTCAAGACAGACCACTATAGCCTCAAATACCTCCTCGACCAGCGCCTCTCCACAATCCCGCAACACCACTGGGTCGGTAAGTTGTTGGGCTTTACTTTCACTGTGGAGTACAGGTCGGGTGCCACGAACGTCGTTGCGGATGCTCTTTCCCGCCGCGACACGGAGGAGAGCGTGCTGCTAGCGATCTCCGCGCCCCGCTTCGACTTCATCGCGCCTTCGTCAGGCCCAGGCCATGGACCCGGCTCTAGCAGCCATCCATGAAGGAGTCGGCGCTGGCACCCGTGATGCACCGTGGGCGGTGGCTGACGGCATGGTCACCTACGATGGGCGCCTGTACATTCCACCGGCGTCGCCCCTGCTGCAGGAGATTGTGGCCGCCGTGCATGACGATGGGCATGAGGGCGTCCACCGCACCCTGCACCGCCTGCGCCGGGACTTCCACTTCCCCAACATGCGACGCCTGGTACAGGACTTCGTGCGGGCGTGTACGACGTGCCAGCGGTTCAAGTCGGAACATCTACATCCGGCTGGCTTGCTGCAGCCGCTGCCAGTGCCCTCGGCGGTCTGGGCGGACATTGCGATGAACTTCGTTGAAGCGCTACCCCGGGTGCACGGCAAGACGGTCATCCTCTCCGTCGTCGACCGCTTCAGCAAATACTGCCATTTCATCCCCCTAGCGAACCCGTACACGGCGGAGTCTGTGGCACAGGCTTTCTTCACCGACATCGTCCGTCTCCACGGGATACCGCAATCCATCGTCTCCGACCGCGACCCGCTGTTCACCTCGTCGTTCTGGAGCGAGCTGATGCGCCTCATGGGCACCAAGCTCCTCATGTCATCAGCGTTCCACCCGCAGACGGATGGCCAGACGGAGGTGGCCAACCACGTCATCGTCATGTACCTAAGCTGCCTCACGGGCGATCGCCCTCGCCAGTGGCTTCGCTGGCTCCCCTGGGCGGAGTACGTCTACAACACGGCCTACCAGTCGTCCCTCCGCGACACCCCGTTCCGGGTGGTCCACGGCAGTGATCCGCCCTCCATCCGCTCCTACGAGCCCGGCGACACAAGTGTGGCGGCGGTGGCACAAGAAATGGAAGCGCGGGAAGCCTTTCTGGCTGACGTCCGCTTCCGTCTCGAGCAGGCTCAGGCGGTCCAAAAGCTGCAGTATGATAAGCACCACCGGGAGGTCACATATGAGGTTGGGGACTGGACATTCCTTCGCCTTCGCCAACGTGTGGCGGCGTCCCTGCCGCGAACCATCACTGGGAAGGTCAAGCCTCGCTACGTGGGACCCTACCGCGTCACCGAGATCATCAATGACGTGGCTGTTCGGCTAGAATTGCCGCCCGGCGCGCGCCTGCACGACGTGTTTCATGTCGGCGTGCTCCAGAAGTACGTGGGCTCCCCACCCACCAAACCGCCGGCTCTGCCGCCTCTTCTCAATGGTGCGGTAGTGCCTAAGCCTGCAAGAATAGCGGGGGCTCGCTTGTTGCGTGGCGTGCGGCAAGTCCTCGTTCACTGGAGCGGCGAACCAGCTTCATCAGCCACCTGGGAGGAGTTCGACGACTTCCGCGCCCGATTCCCAGCCTTCCAGCTCGAGGACGAGCTGGCCTTCGACGAGGGGAGAGATGTCATGTACGGGCGCTCGTACGCCAGGCAGCGTCGCGCCCGTGACAGGCGCCGCGCACAGGAGCGCGCAGGGCGCGTAGATCTAGGAGATCAGCAGGAGCATATGGAAAGCAGTTGCTAGGAAGGAAAATAGAAGAATGGAAAGTAGAGGGAAGGAAAGGAGAGATTGATGGGTGATTGATTAGTAGAAGAATGGAAAGTAGAGGGAAGGAAAGGAGTGATTGATTAGTGTTACCATGTTTAGGCTTGCCTAAAATAACAGCAGGCCGATGGCTATATATGCGGCACAGGGAGACAGGAATAAAGGCAGCAAACAAGTTATCTCTTCTCCACCTCTCTCTCTACCAACTAAGCCTACGGCTGTGGGGGATAACCACGCCGGAGAAGACGACGAACCGCGGCTACGACCTTCGTAGCCGAGGGCCCCCTGCTCTAGACGCCCAGGCCCTTGACAGATTTGGTTGTCAACAACACTATAATTAAGACATTTCAGCAATGAACTAAAAGCACTGTTCTTTGGATTTGTTTACGTGCAGTTGTGCAAAGCAATAAAGTAAGGAATAAACACATGGAATTACACAAATGGTGAAGAACAAAGGATCAAACAATGTAAAGAGTTTAACAAGAATAAATTACCTTGTTGCAGCTTCAGCAGACTCTAGTTTGAGATATGCAAAACCCTTACAAATAGGATCACGGGTTTTCTTATTTGCGGAAACTGCTGGATCAATGGATAAAAGGCCATGAAACCCTTTAAAAGCTTGCTTCAGGTCCTTGTGTATGTTTTTCTTTTTTGGGAGGTTCCAAACACGAACTTGAACACCATCATCACTGACATCTGTTAGGAAGTATAGAGAATGAATCAAAAGAACAAAGACTATGCCCAACAATAGCTCCTTCAACGCTTATAGTGGTAGCTAAATAAAGTGATGCCAATTTCAAATGATCTGCAAAAGGTAATGCTGAGGCAGTTCAGGTCTACAAAATCATGGCTATGCACAAATAACAATAATAGGAAAAAACACTCGTGTGGGAGCATCCGGCACTGGGTCTGCCCTTTTTAATCTTTCATGCAGACTTTCTTTATCTGTCATTACATTAAGAGCTGGATTCGGGATGGAAATAAAACCTTGTCAAGCCATGTTTATATGGAGGAAGAACATGTGGCATCAACTTTGTCTAGTTTTGGAACTTGGAAGGAACAAAAAAAGGATCATAAGGTCGTTGTTTTCTCAACAACTTTTATAGTTGTTTCATGCATGGTATAGGGCCATTGCCTCATCTAACTCAAACGAGTCATTGGGAAATGATTATTACACGTACACGGTTTCATTTCTTTACAGTTTACCAGTACTGCTAGCTTCAAATGAGTAGTTCTATCGTTCATGATTTATTTATATACTTGTCCGTGCTACCTATGATGTCTATCAAGTTCTGACTTCCGAGTACATGACATATTATGGCCATACATTTCCAGACAAGTGGACTGGCAATATGCATCAAAGAAAATTGCAGGTTTGACTCATGGTTGAATTCAACATTTTTCGCACAAAGTTCAATTACTTCTGTGCTGAAGAAAACAGTTTCCTCAACCTTACCTTGCATGTCCCCACTAATATTTATTTCTTTTTCAACCAACACAAAACATTGTTCTGGATTTACTTAGTTCAAGGATATCATATTTTGATAATGTTCAAGATTCTGCCAATGGAATGGCAAGGACACATTCAGTTGTAGAACACAGATCTCTATTTGCCTGGGGGAAGTAAAAGCAGGAAATGCAATCAAGGTTATTTGAGAAATATATCACACATTGCATTTACTTTCCAGCGGTGGATGACCAAATGAGTGGCATCTTCTCAACATGAATGTAGCTGAGCAAAATGTCATAAATAACTAAAACAAAGGGAAATAGCACCCCAGAAAAAGAAAAGGTGGGCAATTCTGTTATTTTTTTACCTTTTCTAAGTCCGATTGTTAGGGATGACAAGATGGGCAGGAGTATTTGCACCGTTTTTGTTTTCTAAGAAGATGAACGAACGATTTTTTTTCATAAGGAACTGTGATTATGCCGATGTGACTACATTCAGAGCAGCATTCAGGCTTGTTGCTGACGACGTTATCTAATTTCGCCGCCCTTCTTTATAAATGTTGCCACCTTGCATGACGTGTTGTCGGGCTACATTTTTAGTTTCTAAATGAAATTACATACAGGGGATCTTCTTCTTGTTTTTTTTTTAATTCGCTGTTGTACCCGAGTGTAACTCCCATGCTCAAGAAATAAAGAAAGGATAACGTAATACTAGTAGGGGACAGGATAGCAGAGAGAGAGCCAACCTGCGGCAGCTACTTTGGTGGAACTATCCCCGGCGCGGCGATTGGCCGGGGCCGCCTCTCCTCGCCGCGCCGCGCCCCCGCCAAAGCCCATCTCCCGGAGAAGCTGCTCCTCAATGTCAGTGGAATATGTTTTCCCCTCGCCAAATCCCGCCGGTTTGGGCCGCATCGTCAGAAACTCCTCCTCGTCTATCTCCATCTCTTCATCGCCATCGTCGGACTCCCAGTCCTCTGCCTCCGTCTCATCCTCCTCGCCGCCGTCATCATCGAGGCTGGGGCCGGCCACGGGCTCGCGGTGGCGACGCCCGTATTTCCTCAGGCGGGGGAACGCGTAAGAGAGGTTGGCCCAACGCGCCCGCGAAGGCCGGGGCCGCGAGAAAGCGAGCGACGTCGCTGCCGTGGTGCACGCCGGTGGTGGGAGCAGCAGGAGTGGCATTTCGGTGTTCTTTATCCTCTCCCTCAGCAACGGCCAGGCCAGCCGGTTCAGACTTCACAGTATTACAATTGAGTGCTTCCCGCAAGAGCTGACGGCCTGGGCCTTCAGGCGCACTGTTTTCATGTTGGGCCAAGTTTTCAGACAACCGAAGATCGGGGGCCTGCTTCCGAGCCTAACGGCTAACAACACGCGGGCAAGAACACGGATTAACATCCACTGGTTTCGGCAACCCTTCCGCCGCAGCCCCGCTCTTTCTATTCATTTTTAAATATCTCTCTTTCATTCAATTCCCTATTTCTCTTCTCTGGTTATTCCTTGTATTCAGCTCTCATTTACATTTTAAGAGGTATATATATCTCTACTATATTAAAGCACCAGTTTTAACGGTCGTCCTACGTCAATAAATTTTAAAAACTCCTTGCATTTCTTCGAAAACAACCCGCACTCCTACGGGTATATACGGTCTCTGGTGATCACGAAATATACGGTCTCTGTTCATAATTTTTTTTTGTTGGTGACGAAATATATAAGCATAAGCTTTACCAAGAAAATCATAGATTAAGCCAATCCTGCCAAATCGTATGAGAACGCAAATTATAGGACACATTTCTCTACTATAATTAAAGCATGGCACTTCTCTACATGATAGTAATTATCATTATATGTGCACGATGCACTGAGATATCAGTGTGTAACAAGTCACAGTATTATCTTATCTCTTCTTATCTAAATTGCCCTTATTAAACCCAATTTATGAACATGAAGCACAAAGTCGAGTTGCGGCTTTTGCTGATTTGCTCTATATCAGTCCATTGCTGACCTTCCACTACGATAACTGCTAACTGAGCCATGTTCATCACTTATTTAATATATAACAAGAATGTTGGAGCTACAAACTGCATTATAATGGGTCTTCGACCTACAAATTGCATGTTTTCATAAAACAGGTGAATTGCTAAGTAATTATTATTATAAGTGCATGATGCACTGAGATATTGGTGCTAACAAATCACAATAGTATTTTATCCCTTTTTATCTGAATTGTCATTATTAAACCAAATTTATGAATAAGAAGCACAAAGTCAAGCTACAACTTTTGCTCTATATCAGTTCATTGGTGACCTTCCACTACGACCATTTGCTACTTCATATTTTTTCTTAAATGGGGTACCAACAAAAACATCTTTATAGTTGGTTTAATTGTAAAGGTTTAGAAAATGTTTGAATAAAAATCGTAGAAACGTACGGACACCTAACTATAATAGGTAGCAGAGAAAAGATATATCTATCTCTACTACCTATTAAGAAACTACTGTAGACCACGGGAGCTACCATGCCCCCTTCGTCCGGCCTCAGCTCTGCGATGCTCGGGATATGCGCCCCCTGCCAGCGCAACCTCAGTGGTCCAGGCCTCGCCCCTCTTCTGTCGCCCCCCCCCCCCCCCCCCCCCCCCCGTCCCGCCTCCCCCTCTACGCACACGCCCATCAGCTTCCCATCAAGTTGATATTTATCGTTCAGTATAAATATAATAATGATATTTATCGTTCTGTATATATGTTTTATACTATTTTTAACTGACGTGGCAACGCATGGGCACATACCTAGTTTGACTTAGTACAATATTTGTAATACCATAATACACATTTTTCAGTAATTAAACTCAAAAAAGATTAATTTTATAGTTAATACACTGATTAGTGAAAGGGGATATTAGCACCCACCTCAAGAGGGGGATTTTCTTCTCTCACCTAAAAGAGGGAGAGGGGGAGGGGGAATTGTTGGAGTCATTCAGTGATGAACAACACAAGAAAGATTAGGGCTGTTAGAGGTGGTGTCGAGTACTCGGGAATCGGGTACCCGAAATAGGCACTAAAAATGGCCTACTTGCCAACCAAAACTTTGCCGACCAACTCTGCGAGGCAGACCGGATGACCAACTCTCCGATGATGACCAACTCATGGATGATGACCAACTCTCCGATGATGACAAACTCTTAGATGATGACCAACTCTCTGGTGATGACCAACTCTCGGATGATGACCAACTCTCTGTGATGACCAACTCTCTGATGACCACCTCTACTGACCAACTCGGCGAGGCGGATCGGATAACCAACTCTGTGATGATGACCAACTCATGGATAATGACCAACTCTTCGACGATGACCAACTCTCCGATGACCACCTCCGTCGACCAACTTTGCGAGACGGATCGGATGACCAACTCACGGATGATGACCAACTCTTCGACGATGACAAACTCTTAGATGATGACCAACTCTATGGTGATGACCAACTCTTGGATGATGACCAAATCTTCGATGACCACCTCCGCCGACCAACTTTGCGAGGCGGACTAGATGACCAACTCTCCCATGATGACCAACTCTCCGATGACCGCCTCCGCTGACCAACTCTGCTTGGCAGACCGGATGGCCAACTCTTTAACGATGACCAACTCTCCGGTGATTACCAACTCTTCGATGATGACCAACTCTCCGGTGATTACCAACTCTTCGGTGATGACTAACTCTCCGATGATGGCCAATTCTCCAATGACCACCTCCGCCGACCAACTCTACGAGACGGACCAGATGACCAACTCTCCGATGATGACCAACTCTCGAATGTTTACCAACTCTCCAATGATGACCAACTCTCGGTGATGATCAGCTCTCGGATGACCACCTCACCGACCAACTCTGCGAGGCAGACCAGATGACCAACTCTCCGATGATGGCCAACTCTCATATGATGACCAACTCTCCGATGATGACCAACTCTCAGATGATGACAAACTCTATGATGATGACCAACTCTCCAATTATGACCAACTCTCTAATGATGACCAACTCTCAGATGATGACCAACTCTCCGATGATGACCAACTCGGATGAAAAACTCCGATGACCAACTCTCCGCTACTCAGCTTTGGTTGACCAATTCTCCATCGAGAAACCCGGCGAGGCAGAGATTTAAGTCCAGCACTACTGATCCACGTCAGCTAGGATGGGACGTATCACCATCAAGCCATGTCCGAATATGCGCATAGCACACCGAATGGGCACCGGGGTCTCTACAGTGACCCGTACATCGGAAGGATAGGACAGCGCTCCATACCAAGCGTGCGCCTGCGCATGCTGATAGGTGACGAAGGGCCCATGACGACAGGAGAAGCCACGCCACGTACGACCACACTTTGAGACTAATCTGTGACGAAGATGTCAATGATAAACTCGCTACAAGATCTAGAGCAGCGGGAAAGGACGCCGCCATGACGAGAGTATGGCTACGCATGACCTTACGAAGGACCCACCACGCCAACCCGGGGAGCTGATCTCTCTCTCTCTCTCTAGTAGAATACAAGTCCCACTGTAAGGTCATACCCTTGAGATTTAAAAGGGAAGGCCCCTCCTTCTCCTGGACACAAGCACACCTAATGTAACATGCTCCTGAGAAATACTACGATCAGCATTACACTGGACTAGAGCGAAAGCCTGAACCAGTATAATCCCCACTCTTAGATCCATCGTTGGGTCCTAGTGATTCACCATTCAGAGTGAGTCCACGCTAGCATCCCCATCGAACATAGATCTTATTGTCCCCCGATTTCCGAAACCATGATAGTTGGCGTGTTAGGTAGAGGACTATTAGCGTGCCAAGTGACATTTTCCACTCCGATGGCTCGCACTTCAGCGTTCACCGGTGGCGACAGCTTCGCTCCAGGAAGTCGCATCACGTTCGGCTCTCTCGACTTCCTCGCCGCCGCCACCACTGACAAAACCTGCCTCGTCCACTTCGATAGCATACGAGGCATACAAGGTTGCCATCGTTGGCCACCAACCAAGCTCCGCCCTCGACACCTACGAGGACGGCCCATGTCGCTGCTTAACCGAAGAAGTCTGACGCCTGTCGTCACTCGAGCAGTTGGCAGGGCACCTGCACTATTCATCCAAAAGGTAGCATGAGAGTGAACTCTTCCTTTGTAATAGGATAGCATTTACCTGTGATCCAGCATGTGAGGTCCACATACATAAATCCAGTCTCTAGAATCCATCGCACAGTTCTTATGTACCCGGTGAGTTCCACCCTCATAAACCCGGTCTCTGGCGTCCATCGCCTAACTCTTATGTATCTAGTTATAAAGGAAGAATTTGCTCTCAGTTCAATTTTTCTCCTGCTTTAATTTACATATATTGTTTCCTCTAACCCCCCACATGGTTTCTAACTTCTATTATGATCATGTAACTAGCTTGTCTCTTAGTTTGGGGCCCCTTTGGTGCTGAACGTGGATCAAACTGTTAGGGACCTCTAGCCAGGGGAAAGGACCACGTTCTCAGGGGTGGTACGGAGCTAGGTAGCCGCTTAGCCTGGTTCCGTACCGTGAGTCTACACCCTGCACCACCCTAGAACAGTTGTCCTAGTACCTCGAACTGGGTCCCTAAAGGTCCGAACCTCGACCAAACTTAAGGGTTGGTACCTAATATTTTGTTCGGTAAGCTCTAGCTACATGATTCGAAAGGTTGAGCGCAACAAAGTAGGAGCACTGAGGGTACAGTACTAAACGTTGATCTTGAGTTGTGTTTAGGATCGATTTTTGGCTTGATCACGGCTTCAGAAGTGCATCACCGCAGGGGGTACACCAGTAATAGGCAAGGCGGTTAACCACCCCCATCACGCCACCTACACACTATACAACGAATGGGTTGTTTCACGTCCCATCAAGCCACCTGCACCGAACGGCGTCATGATGGCCACCTCTTTTATCGCGCTGCCATAGTAACTACCTCATATCGACTAGGTAAAAAAACCAAAAACTCACCCCCAACTTCTCACGTAGAGCGAGGGGTGGACCGAGCAAGCTTCTAGTGAGTCGTTGTCACACCTGGTTTTAAGGGCAAAACCGAATGTATAGCATATGTGTGCCATAATCTATTTCCACACATATATTGACGTCACAAGTGTAATATATAAAAGAACAATGCATAAAAGCGTAAATAAAGGTTATATTAGCATATTACACTTCAAATCGACATAATGTCTTAACCTTTATTTATCAAAGTACAACAGAACATGGGCATCCTTCCACAGGAAGATGACCATGGGTATCACTAGACTAGCATTCATCAAGTTCATCATCATAATCTTCATGTGCAAACTTCTGATAAAAAGTTAAGTAATGGGTGAGCTCACTTGCGATGGGGCTCAGCAAGTGGGGTGAAAATACAAGATTAACAAGGTAAGGCTTAAGGTTTAATGTGGTTAGCATTTTAGTTGGTCAACATTTTATTATCAACACCCATTTACTAAGTATAAGTATATACCAAAAACATATTAAGCATAAACAATATTCATATATATATATATATGTATGTATATATATATATATCACCAGCATAAGCTCAATCCACTTGAGCAAAATAGAACACGACATGAGGCTCAATCACTTGAGCGAACCACTTAAGCATACCACTTAAACAAAAACGATCACGATTTATTTCCATCTTCAAGTTCAATTATCATGTGAGGGTCCAGGCTGCTCTTAACCGTGAGTATGGCTGATATATCAGTTTTACACTCTACAGAGGTGGCACATCTTTACCCATGAGTCGCGTTTCTCTTCTAGCCCAGGTTAGCTAGACACGTATTCACTTCCGAGGTGAATGTCTAGGGTCTTACTACGAGGCTTTTCCCTAAAGTCCTCACTATGCAGATGTTGGAAATGGTCACTACATAGAGTCATCTAACGTAACCAAAACTTATAGTCTAGTCTACGGGGTAAAGCTTGGGAACTATGCCCATATCCAATCTATATGAGCTGGAATATAAGAGCATGGCAGGTGCCCTATCCCTGTCGACCACGACCGACACCCAACATAAGACTTCCCTAGTTATTTAGCCAAGGGTGTCCCATACCACCCTCATGGTCACACTGTTTTCCTAGGAGATCACTCCATGTTCCAATTATCATATATGATATTGTTTAACAATCGAGGCATCCACAATAGCAATGACAATAATATGGTCTTTGGAACAATAATATCATTAACGAGTGACTGCATAAAGTTAAAGTTGTAGCAATAGCATAGCTATTAAACTAGAGTACAATACCCGGTTTTATCAAGGAATAAGGTTCTAAAGGTTAGGTGTATTTGAATAGGTAACCCATCAATGTATGCATATCATGAATGTAAACTTAGTTATCATGTGTTGAGTAGGTTCAAACAGAATATGTAGGGGGGCAGACGGCTTGCTTGCTTATAGAAAACTTGAGATTCTTTCACGGAATAGATCTTGATTCTCAACTACTGGATCAATCTCTAAACATCGCATCACAAACAAGAAGAAACAAACACCACTCAATGACATATAACATTCACCATAGACAAAGCTAAAAGAAACATAATGAAAAGAGCATTTGCTTTTCAAAAACACCATAACCAATGGTTTTAACAAGAAGCGCTCTTTTGCAAAAGGTTTGGTTCATATTTTATAAAATAAGACATATGATTGAAAATAAATATACAAAAAATATCTTTATCATTCAATCTTTTGTAAAAGCCATTTGTGGTATTTCTAAGATTAAGGGTTTATAAGATGATAAAACACATTATAACATTATTTAACCTTGTTAACCATTTAGACAAGATATATGTCATATATCTGTCGGTGTTTCGGACCCGCGAGGACCGTCAACCGACCAGTGAATTTGTTGCTGTGTGTCCCTACCCAGATGGGTTGATGCAAGATGGAACACAAGAGGGAAAATGAGGCTTATGTTATCTTGCACCGGGGTGCTCGTAGTAGTGGTTACAAGCGTCGCGAGAGAGCGAGAGCGAGAGAGAGAGAGAGAGAGAGAGATAGAGAGAGAGAGAGATAGAGAGGGTTTGGCCTTGAGGTGAGCTGTCTGAGCTAGCCTCTTCCGCGTCTCTCCTACTCTGCCTGCCTCTCTTCGCTCACCCCGTCCCTACGTGTGTCCGTCTACGTCTCTCTCTGCCTGCGTGTCTTAGGAAGGCCTTGGACATCCCCTTTTACAGATACAAGGAGATGGCCCAGCTGTACAATGGGGGTGTAGCTATATGCTAACGTGGCTGGCGGAGAAGTGCCTTGAGCCCTGTACATGCGCTAATGTGGCCGTCGGAGAAGTGCCATGAGCCCTGTAGAAGAGCAGCTGGCGGTGCGGCATGGACCCTGCTGACGTTTCCTTGCTTCCGTAAGGAGCTGAGAGCCATCGACGTCATGGTCGCACGCGGGGAACCATCATTACCTGCTATCGGAGTAGTTTGATGTGACTCCGGTCTTGTTCCTTCGTAGCAAGGGGTGGCTAGCTAGTGGTAGGGTAATGATGTATCCCCTGTAGCGTAGTCGGTCCGAGGCCGAGGTCAGGCGAGGCGGAGTCTTCTCCTGAGGCCGAGGTTGAGGTCGGGCGAGGATGGGGACCTTCCCCCGAGGCCGAGGCCTGGGGTCGGGCGAGGCGAAGACCTTCCTCGAGGCCGGGGCCGAGGCCAGGGGTTGGGCGAGGCAGAGCTCCCTGTTGCGCCCGAGGCTGAACTCGGGGGAGGTCGAGACCTGCTGTCGTTAGTTTTACCCTAGTGGTTGGCACAGTAGCCGGAGCGGGGCGAACAGTGTTGTTTTCCTGTCAAAACGGTCAGTGAAAGGGCAAAGTGACTGCGGTATCTTCGACCTTGCCGACTGAGGCGCGCGTGTCAGGATAAGGCGTCAGGCGATCCCCGCATTAAATGCGCATGCGATACGGTCGGTTGGTAGGGCGATCCGGCCGAGATCGCTGCACGACAAAGTTCGCCCGAGCTTAGCCTCGGGTGAGACGGGGGTGCGTCTGCCGACTGAGGGGACCCTCGGGCGAGGCGTGAATCCGTCTGGGACTACCGTCCTTGCCCGAGGCTGGGCTCGGATGAGGTCACGTCCCTTGGTAGACGAGGCCTTGACTTGAACCGTGCTTTATCAGCTGTTTATGGTTTGTTCTGAAGATGTTCTCCAGCCGTGTTTAGGAGCATTGGGGGTACCCTAATTACGGTACCCGACAGTAGCCCCCGAGCCTCAAAGGGAGTGCGGGCACTCGCTTGGAGGTTCTGCCGGATTTTTGCAAGGAGACTGGCCCTTCTCGGTCGTATTTTGTTCCGATGGGTGCGCGTGAGCGCACCCGTCGGGTGTAGCCCCCGAGGCCTCGGAGGAGTGGTTTGACTCCTCTGAGGTCTTAATTCTTTTTGAGATGTCTCGGTCGGCCTTGTTGTTCCCTCATGCAGCCTAGTTGTAGCCCGGTTGCACGGTCAGGCTTCGAGTTTTTACGCTGGTTCGTTGACGTGGTCAACAGTTTGGCCGTAGCTTGGTGCGAGAGCAGCTCCCGAGCCTCTGCACGGAGCGACAGGACGATCAAGGACCGTCTCGACATTTATTGTACGCCCCTTCGTCGCCTTTCTGCAAGAAGGAAGGGGGGGAAAGCGCCATGTTACCCTCGGAGGGCACCGAACATGGTGTTTCCAGTGAGTTGCTAGCGGGTGATCCGAGTGGACGCCTGAGCCCCGTTCGATAAGGGTCGGCTAGTGGCCCAGAGGTGCGCTCCAAAAGTACCTGCGGGTGATTTGCTAGACCCGGACCTATTTGATAGGGTCCGAGGGCTCGGTGCCTCCCTCCAGTGGGATTCCACTACAAATCATTCCCGCGGGTCTCAGAAATGTCCTAGTGTACCTCAGGAGCGTAGCCTGAGCCTCTACCATGTAACGGACGTACCCAGGGACATCCCTGACTCTGCGTGCTCTGGGGCGGCTGTCGAACCCTTCCGAGGGGCCAGCCTTCGAACCCCTGATCAGTAAAGGGCTCGGAGCCCGAGTGCTCTGGGGCGGTTGCTGAACCCCGGAGGGCGCAACCTTCGAACCCCTGATCAGTAGGAGGGCTCGGGGCCCGTTTCCTTCGCTGAGAAGGATCCTTTTTCGAAATATCCCCTTTCCCGGTCCCTGTGGCAAGAGAGAGAGAGAGGAAAAAGAAAAAGGATATAAATTTGGTCAATAGTTTGGCCACAGCCTGGTGCGAGAGCAGCTCCCGAGCCTTTGCACGGAGCGTGAGGACGATCAAGGACCGTCTCAACTTTTATTGTACGCCCCTTCGTCGCCTTTCCGCAAGGAGGAAGGGGGGAGCGGAATGTTACCCTCGGAGGGCACCGAACATGGTGTTTCCAGTGAGTTGCTAGCGGGTGATCCGAGTGGACGCCCGAGTCCCGTTCGATAAGGGTCGGCTAGTGGCCCAGAGGCGCGCTCCAAAAGTACCTGCGGGTGATTTGCTGGACCCGGACCCATTCGATAGGGTCCGAGGGCTCGGTGCCTCCCTCTGGTGGGATTCCATTACAAATCGTTCCCGCGGGTCTCGGAAATGTCCTAGGGTACCTCGGGAGCATAGCCTGAGCCTCGGCCATGTAACGGACGTACCCAGGGTCATCCCTGACTCTACGTGCTCTGGGGCATCTGTCGAACCCTTCCGAGGGGCCAGCCTTCGAACCCTTGATCAGTAAAGGGCTCAGAGCCCGAGTGCTCTAGGGCGGTTGCCGAACCCCGGAGGGCGCAACCTTTGAACCCCTGATCAGTAGGAGGGCTCGGGGCCCGTTTCCTTCACTGAGAAGGATCTTTTTCGAAATATCCCCTTTCCCGGTCCCTGTGGCAAGAGCGAGAGAGAGGAAAAAGAAAAAGGATATACATTTAAATAATGTGGCACACCTTTTTTGACGCGGTCATCATGACGGAGGTGAAACGGCGCCCGCTTCGCCTGCCGGAGGTGTCGCTTGCCCTGCCAAGAAGTTAATGCGACGGGACGGGCGATTCGCGGGGCGTCTGTTGCGCGTGCGCGAGTCGTTCGAGGAACAGAAAAATCGTTTCACCTTCGAGTTTGAATTTCGCGATGGGTTCAGGCGAAGTTTTGGGTGGATCTCGCCCGGGCCTTTATATACCCGGAAGAGGGGCCGGTGGTGGTTTTATCTCCGGAACGACGGTGGGATGCTTCCGCCGTTTTCTCAACGAGTGGTGACCGCCACCGGCAATAACTGGCGCTGGGGGGCCACACGCGAGAACCAGGAGAAGCTCCAGCCTATTCTGTAGGCCTTGCAGAAGTTACGAGATGGGGGCCTTACCACTGCGGGGGTTGTTGCCGCTATCCATCGTCGGAGGGTGCTCCCTTTGGCAGAGCGGCGGTTGCGGCTTGCGGAGATAAAGCCGGGGGTCGATTTGGAGTGCTCGCGGATGTCCTCGACCTCCCTCTCCGCCGACGACCTCCTCAAGCGGGTAGCAGGTACAGTAGGGAGGCTGGATGCTGGCGCCCTTAGCCAGCCCGCGATGCAACCTGACCGTGGGTATGTGTCCCTGGTAAGTGTCCGATCCTCCTTCTGTTTTGCGCTGAGTTTTCTGCGCCTTTGATTCCTACTGTTGGGATTTTCGTTCGTCCCCAGGGGTTGAGGATTTATAAACCCGCCCGGCCACCGGTCCCGGAGGACGCGGCGGATCGAGCTGCGCGGAGGCTTGCCGCGGAGAAGGAGAAAGAGAAGAAGGACGCGGAAAAGGCCCGAGCTCGCGAGAGGATGCTAGCTCGGGAAGCCTTGGAGAAGCGTCGTCGGAGGCAGGCGAGGGATGGGCTCCCGTTGGAGCCGTTGCCGGATACGCCTGACGACGACGATGATGATAATGACGACGAAGACGACGACATGGCGACCCGACTTGGCCTCAGCCCGGACTCGAGGCTAGGCCAGGGGTCGTCGAGCCAGCCTCCAAGTGGGCTGGCACCATCAGTGCCTGGGGCCGGGACACCAAGGTCCCAATCCGAGGAGCGAAGGCAGGCCGAGGGGGTACTTGACCCCTTGGCCGAGATAATTGGGGTGACTCCGGGGAGCCAAGCCGATCCGCCCGTCCCCCAAGAACAAGCGCCCGTGCCGGCTGTATAGGAGGTTGTTCCCCCGGCCGTTGTGTCGACGCCTGGGAGCGCCGCCCCTTTGGCACCTCGGGCACCCGAGGCAGAAGCGGCACCGAAGCCGGCGGCAGGGCAATCCTCGACAGCGCCTGCGGAGACCGGGGCCCGAGGGGCCTCCCCGCAGGCACGATTGGCCTTGCCCTGGAGCGGGTAAGTATCTGAGGATATCTCTGTTTTGGTTTTTTTTACTGTGTGTCTTGAACTTGCCGTCTCTCTCTTCCAGCAAGCGAAGGCAGGGCTTGGCTGGTCTGGCCCCCACGAAGGCCCTTAAGACGAAGCCGGCTTCGGCAGCCGGTGCTGTGGCGCGCCATGTCGATTGGTTGGCCTCCGCGCAAGGCACCCTCCGGCGGGGGGCCCAGGCGGCACGAGTTGCCATGGGGCAAGCCTCTCCGGCTGACCCCCCCCCCCCCCCCCCCCCCCCCCCGTTGGAGCGGCCATCATGCCGGGGGAGGCTGCTGACGCGGCCGCGGCCCTGAGCCCGCCTGACTTGTTGTCGGCGCCGGCATCGACTCCCGTTGGGGCCGTTGCTGATTCACCCGCGGAGCCGCCCGTCGCTGCCGACGTCGGGATGGTTGAGGTGCCGCCGCCCGTGGTCATCCCCGACCTCCCCGTTCTCGGCCACGAGGAGAGGGCGACCGTCGTTGCCGAGGTTGGTGATTGGAGGCCCGCCACCTTAGCCGAGGAGAGGCCCAGTACGTCGACGGTGGTGGTACCCGATGCATCGGCTGCAGGGGGACCCGACGCCTCGGTGGACGGGCATGCAGAACCGTGGCCTGTCCTGGGGAGTAGCGGCCTTACCCCTGTGCAGCTCAATCCCAATGAGTGGTGTGGGCAGCCGCTCTGGTTCTGGGGCCGCGGCACCTCGGAGCCCCTCCTCTTCCTCAATGATGAGTTGGAGGAGAAGACTCGGGATAGTTTCCGTGAGTATACCGAGGCGGCGATGAGGTCGCTTCGGTCGACCATGGAAACCCTTTCCAGGGACGTTCCCAGGGTTTTCCAGGTAAGGATTTAGACGTACACCTTGCGTGACCAGGGCATTCTTTGTGACATCTTGTTTTCCTTCCTCAGGAGCTCGCGGACGTGAGCACCGCTAAGTCGCTGTTCATCCGCCGCGAAAGCAACGTTTGGGAGTCGCTGCGATCCCAGCGGGCCGCGCTTGCCGAGGACAATGAGCGCCTTGCCCAACGGAGCGCCGAAATGGCGGACCTTCGGTTGCTCTACGACGGGCTGAAGTCGGAGGTAGCAGCGGCGCGGACAGAGGCGGCGTCGGCACGAGCGGAGGCTTTGTCGGCCCGGGAGCAGGTGGCTTCCCAGGCCGAGGAGATGCGGCAGCGACAGTTGGAGCTTGGCCAGGCTATCGGCGAGAGGGACCAATCTTGGGGCCAAGCTGCCGAGGCCGTGAGCCGGGCTGAGGCCCTTAGGGGTCAGCTGGCTGAGGCTATGGAGCGGCTAGCCGAGGCGTCCGCTTGGGCTGGGACCCTTGCGGAGAGCCTGGCCGAGGCCGTCGAGTCTGCCTAGTCCGCCCAAGCCGAGGCCTCGTAGCAGCGTGCCCGGGCCGAAGGTATGTTTTGCCCGCTTTGTGACTTTGTTTTTGTCTCTATTCTTCGCCTCGTGTCTGAAGAACGTTGTCCTGCTGTCTACAGGGTTCGAGACGGCTCTTAATGAGTCTGTCAAAAACTGCGAGGCACTTGCCCAGGTGGCTGAGCAGAAGGAGGCCGACCGTGTGGCCATGTCCGAGGCCATCTCGGCCTTCTGCCGGGCCTTTGGTCTCGACGACGTCCCCTCGGGTAGCTACTCCCAGAGTCACCTGCGGGCCTTGGGCAGCCATGTGCGCAGCAGACTCCGCGGGGCGCTGCACCATGGCGTTAGGCGGGCCTTTGCCGTTCTCGCTTCCCACTACGACGTGGATCTGGAGCGGGTCAGCGAGGGGTACTGCTTACCCAACAAAGAGGAGGTTGCCTTAGCCGAGGTCTAGAGGCTTGACGCGGCTGTCGAGGGCCCAAGCGCGGCGCTGGCTTCCTCCTTTGAGGTGGAGATCCTTCCGCCCGTATCGCCGTCTGAGGCCGGACCAGATTCTGTTGAGGGTGGAAACGACGTCGAGGGTGCTGCTCCTCCCCCCACCGATGTCTGAGCCTCTTGTTTCGTGCGTTCGGACTTGTTCGGTAGTAGAATCCCTTATCCGAGCATGAGCTACCTTTCGCGGAAGGTGATGAGTGAGGTATCCGTATCCCAGTGGCGTAGGAGTCCCTCGGCTCAGTCGGCCTTGCCATTTAAGGTTCCTCTCGTCGTTTTTAGGATTCCATTATCGATATAGTCGAAAAGCACGAAAGTCGTTTTGGTAGAAAAGTTTTCGAGCGTTAGGACTTCTTCGGTAGTAGAATCGCTTATCCAAGCGTGAGTTACTTTTCGCGAAAGGTGATGAGTGAGGTATCCGTATCCCGGAGGCATAGGAGTCCCTCGGCTCAGTCGGCCTTGCCGTTCAAGGTCTCTCTCGCTCGTCTTTAGGATTCTGTTATCGACGCAGTCGAAAAGCGCGATAGTCGTTCTGGTAAAAGACTTTTCCGAGGAAAATGTTGACGCAGAGGGGGTTCCCCCCTTCTAGCCCCCGAGGGAGGGTCGGGCTTTGCCGAGGCAAGGCTGATCCTTCCTTGATGGTTAGACTTTATTTATGCATGTAAAGAAAGCGAGATACATGAATGACTTGAAACATTTTAAGGGTAAAAGCAACGTAGATGTTGGATGTTCCAAGCGTTGCTATAGACCTCGCCTTGATCGTTGGCCAGCTTGTATGTCCCGAGCTTCAAAATCTTGGCGACGATGAATGGCCCTTCCCAGGGGAGTAAGTTTGTGGTGCCCTCGGGCGTCTTGTCGCAGCCGAAGTACCAAGTCTCCCACTTGGAAGCCTCGGGGTCGAACCCTTCGGGCGTGGTAGCGTCGCAGAGACTGCTGATACCGCACCGAGTGTAGTAAGGCTATGTCCCGAGCCTCTTCCAGCTGGTCCAACGAATCTTCTCGGCTGGTCTAGTTGCTTTGGTCGTCGTAAGCCTTTGTCCTCGGGGAACCGTATTCTAAGTTCGTGGGTAGGACGGCCTCGGCCCCATAGACTAGAAAGAATGGCGAGAAACTCGTGGCCCGGCTCGGTGTCGTCCTCAGACTCCAAACCACCGAGGGTAGTTCTTTTATCCACCGCTTGCCAAACTTGTTGAGGTCGTTGTAGATCCTCGGCTTTAGTCCCTGCAAAATCATGTCGTTGGCGCGCTCCACCTGCCCATTTGTCATCGGGTGAGCAACGGCCGCCCAGTCCACACGGATGTGGTGGTCTTCGCAGAAGTCTAGGAACTTTTTCCCAGTGAACTGCGTGCCATTGTCGGTGATGATGGAGTTTGGGACCCCAAAGCGATGGATGATATTTGTAAAGAACGCTACCGCCTCCTCGGACCCGATGCTGGTTAAGGGTCAGACCTCGATCCACTTGGAGAATTTGTCGATGGCGACCAGCAGGTGCTTGAAGCCCCTGGGTGCCTTCTGCAAGGGACCGATGAGGTCCAGACCCCATACGGCAAACGGCCAAGTGATGGGTATTGTTTGCAGGGTCTGAGCGGGCAGGTGCGTCTGTCTCGCGTAGAACTGACACCCTCGGCAGGAGCGTACAATCCTAGTGGCGTCGGCCACCGTGATCGGCCAGTAGAAGCCTTATCGGAAAGCATTTCCCACGATGGTCTGAGGTGCTGCATGGTGACCGCAAGCCCCCGAGTGTATTTCTTGTAACAACTCTTGTCCTTGGGCGACAGATATGCATCGTTGGAGAATGCCTGAGGGGCTGTGTTGGTACAACTCTTTTTCATCACCCAGTAAAACGAATGACTTGGCGCGCCGAGCCAATCGCCGAGCTTCGGCCTTGTCGAGGGGCAGCCCTCCTCGGAGGAGATATTCCAGGTACGGGGTCTGCCAGTTTTGGTTTGGCGCAACCCCATTCTGTTCTCCCTCGACGCGCAGGGCCTCACCCTCGGCGGCCGAGGTCCCCTCGGGTTCGGGCGTGTTGTTGATTTTGACGGAGGGTTGATATATGTCCCTGGAGAAGACGTTCGGGGGAACCGTCGTTCGCCCCGAGGCTATTTTAGCCAGCTCATCCGTAGTCTCGTTGTACCACCGGGCAACATGGTTGAGTTCCAGCCCGTAGAACTTATCTTCCAAGCGCCGAACTTCGTCGCAATAGGCCTCCATTTTTCGATCGCGGCAGTGGGAGTTCTTCATGACTTGGTCAATGACGAGCTGCGAGTCGCCCCGAGCGTCGAGGCACCGAACCCCTAGCTCGACAGTGATGCGCAACCCATTAACCAAAGCCTCGTACTCGGCCACGTTGTTTGATGCTGGAAAATGGAGGCGAATCATGTAGCGCACATGTTTCCCGAGGGGTGAGATGAAGAGCAAGCCAGCACCTGCTCCTGTTTTCATCAGCGACCCATCGAAGTAGATGGTCCAATGTTCGGCTTGGATTGGAGCTGTTGGTAATTGGGTGTCGACCCATTCAGCCAGGAAGTCTGCCAAGACTTGAGATTTTATGGCCTTCCGAGGAGCGAATGAAAGTGTTTCGCCCATGAGTTCCACTGCCCATTTCGCTATCCTACCCGAGGCCTCTCGGCACTGGATGATCTCTCCCAGGGGGAAGGATGACACCACCGTCACCGGATGAGACTCGAAATAGTGTCGCAACTTTCGCCGTGTCAGAATTACTGCGTACAGTAGCTTCTGGATTTGTGGGTAGCGGATCTTGGTCTCGGATAGCACCTCGCTGATGAAGTAGACCGGCCTCTGGATGAGCAGTGCATGCCCCTCTTCTCGTCTCTCGACTACGATCGTGGCGCTGACCACCTGAGTGGTTGCGGCTATGTAAATCAAGAGGGCTTCTCCCGCAGCGGGGGACACCAAGATGGGTGCATTAGTAAGGAGTGCCTTTAAGTTTCCGAGGGCTTCCTCGGCCTCAGGGGTCCAAGTGAAGCGTTCGACCTTCCTTAAGAGGCGGTACAAGGGTAATCCTTTCTCGCCAAGGCGCGAGATGAAGCGGCTCAGAGCCGCAAGGCATCCCATGACCCTTTGTACTCCCTTTAAATCTTTGATGGGTCCCATGTTGGTGATGGCTGCGATTTTCTTCGGGTTGGCCTCGATGCCTCGTTCGGAGACGATGAACCCCAGGAGCATGCCTCGGGGGACTCCGAAGACACACTTCTCGGGATTGAGTTTTACGCCCTTTGCACGCAGGCACCCGAAAGTTACTTCGAGGTCGGAGAGGAGGTCGGAGGCTTTTCTTGTTTTGACGATGATGTCATCGACGTAATCCTCGATCGTTCTGCCGATGTGTTCTCCGAACACATGGTTCATGCACCTTTGGTAGGTTGCACATGCATTTCTCAAGCCAAATGGCATGGTAGTATAACAATACATGCCAAAAGGTGTGATAAAAGAAGTCGCGAGCTGGTCGGACTCTTTCATCTTGATTTGGTGATAGCCTGAATAGGCGTTGAGGAAAGATAGGGTTTCGCACCCAGCAGTGGAATCCACAATTTGATTGATGCGAGGCAGAGGGTAGGGAACCTTGGGACATGCTTTGTTTAAACCAGTGTAGTCTACGCACATCCTCCATTTCCCACCTTTTTTTCTTTACAAGCACAGGGTTAGCGAGCCATTCTGGATGGAATACATCTTTGATGAACCCTACAACCATCAGCTTGTGGACCTCCTCGCCTATGGCCCTGCGTTTTTCTTCATCAAAACGGCACAGGTGCTGCTTCACGGGTCGGGCACCGGCTCGGATGTCCAGCGAGTGCTCGGCGACATCCCTCGGTATGCCTGGCATGTCCGAGGGACTCCACGCAAAAATTTCGGCGTTTGCCGGAGAAAGTCGACGAGCACTGCTTCCTATTTGGGGTCGAGCTCGGAGCCGATCCTGACTTTCTTGCCGGCGTCGTTGCTGGGGTCGAGAGAGACGGATTTAATCGCCTCGGCTGGTTCGAAGTTGCCGGCGTGGCACTTCGCATCAGGCGCCTCCTTGGAGAGGCAATCTAGGTCGGCGATGAGGGCCTCGGACTCGGCGATGGCCCCAGCGTACTCCACGCATTCCACGTCGCACTCGTAAGCGTGGCGGTACATGGATCCGACAGTGATGATTCCGCTGGGGCCTAGCATCTTGAGCTTGAGGTACGTGTAGTTGGGGACGACCATGAACTTGGCGTAGCACGGTCTTCCCAGCATCGCGTGATAGGTCCCTCGGAACTCGACCACCTCGAAAGTGAGGGTTTCCTTTCGGAAGTTGGAGGGAGTTCCGAAGCAGACGGGCAAATCAAGTTGCCCAAGGGGCAGGACACGCTTATCGGGGACGATCCCGTGATAAGGTGCTACACCAGCCCGGATCATGGACAGATCTATCCCTAAGAGCCCTAGGGTCTCGGCGTAGATGATGTTGAGGCTGCTGCCTCCGTCCATGAGGACCTTGGTGAGCCTAGCGTTGTTGATGACAGGGTCAACAACGAGCGGGTACCTTGCCGGGCTCGGTACGCAGTCGAAGTGGTCGCATTGGTCGAAGGTGATGGGCTTGTCAGACGAGTCTAGGTAGGCCGGCGCCGCTACCTTCACCGAGCGGACCTCCCGGCGCTCCTGCTTGCGGTGTCGAGCCGAAGCATTCGCCACTTGCCCACCGTAGATCATGAAGCAGTTGTGGACCTCTGGGAACTCCTCTTCCTTGTCGCCCCCTGTCGGCGTTTCGACCCCGGGGGGTCCCTGGACCGACGAGTAAATTGTCGCCACGTGTCCCAGCCCAGATGGGTCGGCGCGAGGCGGAGCATGAAGGGGGGGAAGAAACAGGCAAAGGGGAAACCCGCGGCCTTCGTGTTGCCCTGCGCCCAGGTCGGGTGCACTTGCAGTAGGGGGTTACAAGCGTTCGCGTGGGAGAGAGAGAGAGAGAGAGAGCGAGAGCCTTACGCGTCGGCCCGTTCTCCCGCGCGGCCAACCTTCTCGTACGAGAGCCCTGGACCTTCCTTTTATAGGCGTAAGGAGAGGGTCCAGGTGTACAATGGGGGTTGTAGTAGTGTGCTAACGTGTCTAGCAGAGAGGAGCTAGAGCCCTAAGTACATGTCGTCATGGCAGTCAGAGAGGTTTTGGCACCCTGTTCATGTGATGTTGTGGCCGTCGGAGTAGCATTTGGGCCCTGTGGAAGGACAGCTGTCGGGGCTGTCGAATCCTTGCTGACGTCTCCTTGCTTTCGTAAGGGGCTTAGAGCCGCCGTCGTCATGGAGCACGCGGGCACCATCATTATTTGTTTACCGGGGCGAGCCAGATGGGACGTCGGTCTTGTTCCCCGTAGCCTGAGCTAGCTAGGGGTAGGGCAATGATGGCCTTCCTTGTGACGTGGCGGGTCCGAGCCCGAGGTCGGGCGAGGCGGAGGCTCCTCCGAGGTCGAGGCTGAGTCCGAGCCCTGGGGTCGGGCGAGGCGGAGTTCGTCTTCTGAGGTCGAGGCTAAGTCCGAGCCCTGGGGTCGGGCGAGGCGGAGTCCGTCTTCCGAGGTCGAGGTCGAGGTCGAGTCCGAGCCCTGGGTCGGGCGAGGCGGAGTTCGTCGTCCAGCGTCGAGGTTGAGCCCGAGCCCTGGGGTCGGGCGAGGCAGAGACCGTCTTCCGAGGCCGAGGCTGTGACGAGCCCTGGGGTCGGGCGAGGCGGAGTCCGTCGTCCAGCGCCGAGGTTGAGCCTGAGCCCTAGGGTCGGGCGAGGTGGAGCTTCATATGGCGCCCGAGGCTAGACTTAGCTGCTGTCAGCCTCACTCTGCCGAGTGGCATATCAGTCGGAGCGACGCAGGTGGCGCTGTTTTCTTGTCAGGTCGGTCAGTGGAGCGGCGAAGTGAATGCGGTCACTTCGGCTCTGTCGACTGAAGAGCGCGCGTCAGGATAAGGTGTCAGGCGCTCCTTACATTAAATGCTCCTGCGATACGGTCGGTTGGCGTGGCGATCTGGCCAAGGTTGCTTCTCTGCGAAGATTGGGCCTCGGGCGATCCGAAGGTGTGTCCGTTGCTTGAGGGGGCCCTCGGGCGAGACGTGAATCCTCCGAGGTCGGCTGCCTTTGTCCAAGGCTGGGCTCGGGCGAGGCGAGATCGTGTCCCTTGAGTGGACTGAGCCTTGACCTTAATCGCGCCCATCTGGCCTTTGCAACTTTGTGCTGATGGGGGTTACCAGCTGAGATTAGGAGTCTTGGGGGTACCCCTAATTATGGTCCCCGACAGTAGCCCCCGAGCCTCGAAGGGAGTGTTGATACTCGCTTGGAGGCTTTTGTCGCACTTTTTTGCAAGGGGACCGACCTTTCTCGGTTGCGTTTTGTTCCGGTGGGTGCGCGCGAGCGCACCCGCCGGGTGTAGCCCCCGAGGCCTCGGAGGAGTGGTTTGACTCCTTCGAGGTCTTAGCGCGTTTCGTGATGCTTCGGCCGGTCTGGTTGTTCCCTCATGCGAACTGGCCGTAGCCCGGGTGCATAGTCGAGTCCCAAGTTCTCAAGCTAGTATGTTGACGCTATCAACGGTTTGGCCGGAGCCGGGTTTGCGAGAGCAGCCCCCGAGCCTCCGCACAGAGCGAGAGGACGGTCAAGGACAGACTCGGCTTTTTTCATACGCCCCTGCGTCACCTTTCCGCAAGGAGGAGAGGGGGAAAGCGCCATGTTGCCCTCGGAGGGCGCCGAACATGGTGTCTCCAGTGAGTTGCTAATGGGTAATCCGAGTGGACGCCCGTGCCCCATTCGTTAGTGGTCGGCTGGTGGCCCGGAGGCGCGCTCCAAAAGTACCTGCGGGTGATTCGCCGGACTCGGTCCCCTTTTGATGGGGTCCGAGGGCTCGATGCCTCCCTCTGGTGGGATTCCATTACAAAATCGTTCCCGTCGGTCTCGGAAATGTCCTAGGGTACCTCGGGAGCGTAGCCCGAGCCTTGGTTATGTATCGAACGTACCCAGGGTCATCCCTCGCTCTGCGTGCTCTGAGGCGGCTGTTAGAACCCTTCGGGGGCCAGCCAACGAACCCCTGATCAGTAGTGGGCGCGGAGCCCGAGTGGCCTGAGGCGGCCGTTGAACCCTTCCGAGGGGCCAGCCTTCGAACCTCTGACCAGTAGTGGGCGTAGAGCCCGAGTGCTCTGAGGCGGCTGTTGGACCCTTCCGAGGGGCCAGCCTTCGAACCTCTGATCAGTAGTGGGGCTCGGGGCCCACTTCCTTCGAGGAGAAGGATCCCTTTCGGAGTATCCCCTTTCTCGATCCCTGTAGCAAGAGAGAGAAAGAGGAAGTGGAAAAGGATACGAAATCGAACGACGTGGCACACCTTTTTTGACGCGGTCATTATGGCGGAGGTGAAGCGTCGCCTGCTTCGCCTGCCAAAGGTGCCGCCTGTCCTGCCGCGGAGTTAATGCGACGGGACGAGTGGTTCGCGGGGCAGCCGTTGTGCTTGCGCGAGCCGTTCGAGGAACGGAACACGGGCGCGTCGTCTTCACACCGTGGGAGAGGGTTCTCCTGCTGCCCCATGAGGGGACATGAGCTTGCAGACGATTTGACTGCTGCTTCCGCCCGCCTGCCATCGCCATTACTGACAGCCCATTTCTGGCCGTATCGACCGTCGCGTCTTCTCCCGCGGCTGACTGACCCGTGACTGATGTGCTTGGTTGGCACTGTCGGGTCATGCGCAGGGTCGCCTCGAGTCGCGGCACCGGTTCCGCAGTCGAGGGGCGCGGTACTGGCGCGAGTGGCGGTGCAGTTTCTCGCACGTAGTAACTGGCGTCGGTTACATGACGTGTGGGCCTGGGCCTCCATGCTGGACGCGTCGAAGTCGAAAGGGTGTGCCCCCTTGGTGCGGTTGCATGCCGCCTGCATGGCGGTCCGCCCTTTCACCCGCTGGTCTGGGCGAAAGTGGAGGAGTGCCTGTAACCGCTGGGTAGTTGTGCGCTCCGTGCGCGGCGGTTTTGGCTCCTTCTATCCTGGGCCAGCTTGCATGACGCGTGGGACCCAGCCCCCGTGTTGTAGGGGGAGGACCTTGGAGCGTGTTGGTGAAGACTCAGTCCGCGACGGATGAGGACGCAAGTGGGGAGAGTTGCCTTTAAAAGGAGGGTGACCCCCTTGGATGGCAACCATGTCTTCGCACTCCCCTCAGGCATCGGGCCCTTCCACCTTCCGAGCCCCCGGATGGGGAGCGCTCGTGTCGCTTTCGTCTTGCTGTCGTTGGAGGAACACAACTTCGCGGAAGTTGGTACCTTTCAGCCATCGTTCGGCTTCAAGGATTTTCATCAGGCAGCCCGGCTGCATCCCCTCACCGGTGGTCACCCGAGACGGTGACCACCAGTTCGATGGTGGGGAGAAGCGAGCCGGGCTGCGACCTCTGCCCCGCCCTCAGCTTCAAGGATCTTCATCATCCTGGCTGGGGCGGAGGCTGGACTGAGCTGGAGCTCTACCTCCCGCGCGAGTTCGTGGGTCACCTTCTCCCTTAGCATTCAGGGGAGAGGGCGCTCACCGGCCTAGCGGGAGGGTCGGACTTCGACAACGCGGGGCTGGTCGGCGGCGAGCGTCATCAGCTTCAGCGCGTTGGGCTCGCTGGCCAGCTGGCTCCGGCTCGGCTCCCGGTGCCCCCTCCCGCCGCGAGAGCGGTTGTCGCGCCGCGCACACCGGAGGACCGCCTAAGACGTCGTGCGCTGCTAGGGCGGCGTTCATGTTCTTGGGCTGTCCTGCCTTTGCTCCGGTACGGCGCCTCTGCGCAGAGGTCAGTGCTCACCCGTCTGGGAGGATCCGAGTGGGGATCTGCCGGTGGGCAGATGGCTCCCGTTGTCGGCGCGGAGGTGGTGGCGGCTGAAGAAGTCCTCGTCGCCGATGGGATCACCGCCACCATCCGCGCTCCGGGCCTCCGGCTCTTTGGCTTTGATAGCTTGTCCTCGCCCCTCGAGTGGGGACGTGGGCGAGGGCCTTGTTGCAGCAGCGTCCGCCCTGAGGCCATCGTTGCTGTTGTTCGGCCACCTGGAGCGGAGGTCGTTGTCGATGCTGCCGGAGCGGGCGGTGGTGAGCCGCCTGGGGTTTCGTCGCCCCGCAGGCCCTCCAATGTGGGGGGTTGTTCGTACCTGTGGGGGTGAAACCGGAGTTCCATTTGTAATGGCACCTTGAGTGCCGGTGTCTGTTCATTGTGGCTGTCGGGGCCTGAACATGTAGGTATTTTTGGTGTAATACCATGTTTTTTCCTCATTTCAAGCACTAGAACTCGCCTGTCGGCTAACTGAACCGCTTCAACCAAGTGTGAGTTGCCTCGTGCGAAGGTGACGAGTGAGGTATCCGTATCCCGGAGGCGTAGGAGTCCCTCGGCTCGGTCGGTCTTGCCGCCCGAGGCTTCTCTTGCTTAGTTAAAGGAACCCTCGACCGCTCTGCGATGAGCCGGAGCCGGAGGCAGCAGTGTCAGCATGGACAGAGGTAGAGTTGGCTCGAAAAGAAGACTTCGTCGGCCGGAGCCTAGCCGGGCCGTCCACTGGCGGGACCAGCGCCAGAGTCGGGTTGCCGAGGCCACGAGCCGGGCTGGTGTTCTCGGGGGACAGCTGGCTGAGGCTTCGGGGCGGCTGGCCGAGCCGTCTGCTCGGGCCGGGTTCCTGGAGGAGACCCTGGCGGCGATGGCCCGGGCGTGGTGCTGACGTCGTCCTTCGGAGCGGAGATACTTCGCCCGTGTTGCCGTCCGAGGCTCGGTCAGACTTCGCCGAAGGTGGAGTTGACGCTGAGGGTGCTGCTGCTCCCCCTCCATCGACGTTTGAGCCTGCAGGATTGGTTCGCCTGTAATATGCGTATATTTTTTGCGGCCGCCGAGGCCCAAACATACTGTCGTCGCGTTGTAAAGCTACGTTTCTTTTCCCCTCGTTTCGAGTATCTGGACTTATTTGTCGGTAACAGAATTGTTTGTCCGAGCGAGAGTTACTTTTCATGGAAGGTGATGAGTGAGGTATCCGTATCTCGGAGGCGTAGGAGTCCCTCGGCTCGGTCGGCCTTGCCGCTTACGTGTACTCTTACTCGTCGGTAGGATTTTGCTATCGATATAGTCGAGAAGGCACGAAAAATCGTTTCGGCAGAAAAGTTTCCGAGCATTAAGACTTGTTCGGTCAGCGGAATCGCTTATCCTAACGTGAGTTACTTATCGCAGAAGGTGATGAGTGAGGTATCCGTATCCCGGAGGCGTAGGAGTCCCTCGGCTCGGTCGGCCTTGGCTGCTTACGTGTACTCTGTCGTTTTCAGGATCCCACTTTCGAAGTAGTCGAAAAGCACGAAAGACGTTCTGGAAGAAAGACCTTTTTCGAGGAAAATTTTGATGCGGAGGGGGTTCCCCCCTTCTAGCCCCCAAGGGAGGGTCAGGCTTTGCCGAGGCAAGGCTGACCCTTCCTTAATGGTTAGACTTTATATGTATACGAGGTATATGAACGGCTTGAAAACATCTTAAGGGTAGAAGCGACGTAGCTGTCGGATGTTCCAAGCGTTGTTGTAGACCTCGCCTTGACTGTTGGCCAGCTTGTACGTTCCAGGCTTCGAAACCTTGGCGATGATGAATGGCCCTTCCCAGGGAGGCGTGAGCTTGTGGCGCCCTCGGGCGTCTTGTCGCAGCCGAAGCACCAAATCGCCCACCTGGAGGTCTCGGGACCGAACCCCTCGGGCGTGGTAGCGTCGCAGGGACTGCTGATACCGCGCCGAGTGCAGTAAGGCCACGTCCCGAGCCTCTTCCAGCTGGTCCAGTGAGTCTTCTCGGTTGGTCTGGTTGCGTCGGTCGTTGTAGGCCCTCGTCCTTGGGGAACCGTATTCTAAGTCTGTGGGCAAGATGGCCTCGGCTCCATAGACTAGAAAGAACGGCGTGAAACCCGTGGCTCGACTTGGCGTCGTCCTCAGACTCCAGACCACCAAGGGGAGTTCCTTCATCCATCGCTTGCCGAACTTGTTGAGGTCGTTGTAGATCCTCGGCTTGAGTCCTTGCAGAATCATGCCGTTGGCACGTTCTACCTGCCCATTCGTCATGGGGTGAGCCACGGCGGCCCAGTCCACCCAGATGTGGTGATCCTCGCAGAAGTCCAGGAACTTTCTGCCGGTGAACTGGGTGCCGTTGTTGGTGATGATGGAGTTTGGGACCCCAAAGCGATGGATGATGTTGGTGAAGAACGCCACCGCCTGTTCGGACCTGATGCTGTTTAGGGGTCGGACCTTGATCCACTTGGAGAATTTGTCGATGACGACCAGCAGGTGCGTGTAGCCCCCGGGTGCCTTCTGCAAGGGACCGACGAGGTCCAGACCCCACACAGCAAACGGCCAGGTTATGGGTATTGTTTGCAGAGCCTGAGCGGGTAGGTGCGTCTGCCTTGCGTAGAATTGACACCCTTGGCAGGTGCGGACAATTCTAGTGGTGTCGGCCACCGTGATCGGCCAGTAGAAACCTTGTCGGAAAGCATTTCCAACAAGGGCTCGAGGCGCTGCGTGATGACCGCAAGCCCCCGAGTGTATTTCTTGTAAGAGCTCCTGGCCTTCGGCGATGGGTAAGCATCGCTGGAGGATGCCTGAGGGGCTGCGGTGGTAGAGCTCCTCCCGTCCCCCAGCAAGACGAATGACTTGGCGCGCCGCGCCAGTCGCCGAGCTTCAGCTCTGTCGAGGGGTAGCTCTCCTCGGTGGAGATATTGCAGGTACGGGGTCTGCCAGTTTCGATTAGGCGTGACCCCATTCCGCTCTTCCTTGATGCGCAGTGCCTCACCCTCGGGGGCCGAGGGTGCCTCAGGCTTAGCCGAGGGAGCCTCGGGCTGAGCCGAGGGCGCCTCGGGCAGGGCCGAGACCTTCTTGGGCTCGGGCGTGTCGTTTGTCTTGACTGAGGGTTGATGTAGGTCCCGGGAGAAGACGTCCGGGGGAACTGTTGTCCGCCCCAAGGCTATCTTAGCCAGCTCGTCCGCAGTCTCGTTGTACCGCCGGGTGACGTGGTTGACCTCGAGCCCGTAGAACTTGTCCTCCAGGCGCTGAACCTTGTCGCAGTAGGCTTCCATCTTTGGGTCGCGGCAGTGGGAGTTCTTCATGACTTGGTCGATGACAAGCTGCGAGTCACCACGAGCGTCAAGGCGTTGGACCCCTAGCTCGATGGTGATGCGCAACCCATTGACCAGAGCCTCGTACTCAGCCATGTTGTTGGACGCCGGGAAATGGAGGCGCAGCACGTAGCGGAGGTGCTTCCCGAGGGGTGAGATGAAGAGCAGGCCCGTGCCCGCTCCTGTTTTCATCAGCGACCCGTCGAAAAACATGGTCCAGAGTTCTGGCTGGATCGGAGCCGCTAGAAGCTGGGTGTCGACCCATTCAGCCACAAAGTCCGCCAAGACTTGGGACTTGATGGCCTTCCGAGGGGCGAATGAGATTGTCTCGCCCATGATTTCCACCGCCCACTTTGCAATCCTACCCGAGGCCTCTCGGCACTAGATGATCTCCCCCAGGGGAAGGATGACACCACAGTCACCGGATGAGACTCGAAGTAGTGTCGCAACATCCGCCGCGTCAGAATCACCGCGTACAGCAGCTTCTGAATTTGTGGGTAGCGGATCTTGGTCTTGGACAGTACCTCACTGATGAAGTAGACTGGCCTCTAGACGGGCAATGCATGCCCCTCTTCTCGTCTCTCAACCATGATCGCGGCGCTGACCACCTGAGTGGTAGCGGCGACGTAGATCAAGAGGGCTTCTCCGACAGCGGGGGGCACCAAGATGGGCGCGCTGGTAAGGAGCGCTTTTAGGTTCCTGAGGGCTTCCTCGGCCTCGGGGGTCCAAGTGAAGCGCTCGGTCTTCCTCAAGAGGCGGTACAGAGGTAGGCCTCTTTCGCCGAGGCGCGAGATGAAACGGCTCAGAGCCGCAAGACATCCCATAACCCTCTGTACTCCTTTCAAGTCCTTGATGGGGCCCATGCTGGTGATGGTCACGATTTTCTTCAGGTTGGCCTCGATGCCCCGCTCGGAGACGATGAACCCCAGGAGCATGCCTCGGGGGACTTCAAAGACACACTTCTCGGGATTGAGTTTTACGCCTTTCGCCTTGAGACACTTGAATGTCGTTTCAAGGTCGGAGAGGAGGTCTGAGGCTTTCCTCGTCTTGATTACAATGTCATCGACGTAAGCCTCGACCGTTCGACCAATGTGTTCGCCAAACACGTGGTTCATGCACCTTTGGTATGTCGCACCCGCATTCCTCAAACCAAATGGCATAGTAACGTACCAGTACATGCCAAAGGGTGTGATGAAAGAAGTCGCGAGCTGATCGGACTCTTTCATCCTGATTTGGTGATACCCTGAGTAGGCATCGAGGAATGATAGGGTTTCGCACCCAGCAGTGGAATCCACGATTTGATCGATGCGAGGCAGAGGGTAGGGAACCTTCGGACATGCTTTGTTTAGACCAGTGTAGTCTACACACATCCGCCATTTCCCTCCTTTCTTTCTCACAAGCACAGGGTTGGTAAGCCATTCAGGATGGAATACCTCTTTGATGAACCCTGCGGCCATCAGCTTGTGGATCTCCTCGCCTATGGTTGTGCGCTTTTCTTCGTTGAATCGGCGCAGAGGCTGCTTCATGGGTCAGGCTCCAGCTCGGATATTGAAAGTCGCCTAGAGGGGGTGAATAGGGCGAAACTGAAATTTACAAAGTTAATCACAACTACAAGTCGGGTTAGCGTTAGAAATATAATCAAGTCCACGAGAGAGGGTGCAAAACAAATCACAAGCAAATAAAGAGTGAGACACGTGGATTTGTTTTAGCGAGGTTCGGTTCTCGCAAACCTACTCCCCGTTGAGGAGGCCACAAAGGCCGGGTCTTTTTCAACCCTTTCCCTCTCTCAAACGGTCCCTCGGACCGAGTGAGCTTTCTCTTCTCAAATCAACCAGGAACAAAACTTCCCCGCAAGGACCACCACACAATTGGTGTCTCTTGCCTTGATTACAATTGAGTATTGATCACAAGAAAAGAATGAGAAGGAAGAAAGCGATCCAAGCGCAATAGCTCAAAAGAACATGACAAATCACTCTCTCTAGTCACTAATGCTTTTGTGGAATTGGGAGAGGATTTGATCACTTGGGTGTGTCTTGTATTGAATGCCTAGCTCTTGTAAGAGGTTGGAAGGTGGAAAACTTGGATGACTTGAATGTGGGGTGGTTGGGGGTATTTATAACCCCAACCACCAAACTAGCCGTTTGGTGGAGGCTGCTGTCGCATGGCGCACCGGACAGTCCGGTGCGCCACCGGACACTGTCCGGTGCGCCAGCCACGTCACCAGGCCGTTGGGTTCCGACCGTTGGGGCTCTGACTGCTGGGCCCGCCTGGATGTCCGGTGGCACACCGGACATGTACTGTAGAGTGTCTGGTGCGCCACTTCGCGCGTGCCTGACTTCTGGGCGCTCTGGCGCGCATTTAATGCTTCTGCAGGTGACCGCTGGCGCGAGGTAGCCGTTGCTCCGCTGGCTCACCGGACAGTCCGGTGCACACCGGACATGTCCGGTGAATTATAGCGGAGCGAATTCCCGAAGCTGGCGAGTTCCTGAGACGCTCTTCCTTGGAGCACCGGACAGTCCGGTGAATTATAGCGGAGCGGCTCTGAGTTTTCCCGAAGGTGAAGAGTTTGACTTGGAGTCCCCTGGTGCACCGGACACTGTCCGGTGGCACATCGGACAGTCCGGTGCGCCAGACCAGGGCACACTTCGGTTATCCCTTGCTCTCTTTGTTGAACCCAATTCTTGGTCTTTTATTGGCTAAGTGTGAACCTTTGGCACCTGTATAACTTATACACTAGAGCAAACTAGTTAGTTCAATTATTTGTGTTGGACAATTCAACCACCAAAATCAATTAGGAAATAAGTGTAAGCCTAATTCCCTTTCAATCTCCCCCTTTTTGGTGATTGATGCCAACACAAACCAAAGCAAATATAGAAGTGCATAATTGAACTAGTTTGCATAATGTAAGTGCAAAGGTTGCTTGGAATTGAGCCAATATTACTACTCATAAGATACGCATGGATTGTTTCTTTATTTTTATCATTTTGGACCACATTTGCACCACATGTTTTGTTTTTGCAAATTCTTTTGTAAATCCTTTTCAAAGTTCTTTTGCAAATAGTCAAAGGTAAATAAATAAGATTTTGCGAAGCATTTTCAAGATTTGAAATTTCCTCCCCCTGTTTCAAATGTCTTTCCTTTGACTTAAACAAAACTCCCCCTAAATGAAATCTCCTCTTAGTGTTCAAGAGGGTTTTGATATAGATTTTGAAAATACTACTTTCTCCCCCTTTTGAACACAATAAGATACCAATTTGAAATTTCCAATTGAAAATCATTTTAAAAATAGTAGGTGGTGGTGCGGTCCTTTTGCTTTGGGCTAATACTTTCTCCCCCTTTGGCATGAATCGCCAAAAACGGAGTCATTAGAGCCCTTTTGAACAACTACTTTCTCCCTCTTTGGTAAAAGACATAAGAGTGAAGATTATACCAAAGACAGAGTCCTTTTGCTTTGTACTTAGGCTCTCTCACCCAAGGATGGAGAGTTGCCCGGAGCGACGGCGAAGGATGAGTTATGGAGTGGAAGCCTTTGTCTTCGCCGAAGACTCCAATTCCCTTTCAATACACCTATGACTTGCTTTGAAATAGACTTGAAAACACATTAGTCATAGCGCATGAAAGAGACATGATCAAAGGTATATGTATGAGCTATGTGTGCAAATTAACAAAAGAAATTCCTAGAATCAAGAATATTTAGCTCATGCCTAAGTTTGTTAAAAGTTTGTTCATCTAGTGGCTTGGTAAAGATATCGGCTAATTGATCTTTAGTGTTAATATATGAAATCTCGATATCTCCCTTTTGTTGGTGATCCCTTAGAAAATGATACCGAATGGCTATGTGTTTAGTGCGGCTATGCTCAACGGGATTATCTGCCATGCGGATTGCACTCTCATTATCACATAGAAGAGGAACTTTGGTTAATTTGTAACCATAGTCCCTAAGGGTTTGCCTCATCCAAAGTAGTTGCGCGCAACAATGACCTGCGGCAATGTACTCGGCTTCGGCGGTAGAAAGAGCTACAGAATTTTGCTTCTTTGAAGCCCAAGACACCAAGGATCTTCCCAAGAACTGGCAAGTCCCCGATGTGCTCTTTCTATTGATTTTACACCCCACCCAATCGGCATCCGAATAACCAATCAAATCAAAAGTGGATCCCCTAGGATACCAAAGCCCAAACTTAGGAGTATAAACTAAATATCTCAAGATTCGTTTTACGGCCGTAAGGTGAGCTTCCTTAGGGTCGGCTTGAAATCTTGCACACATGCATACGAAAAGCATAATATCTGGTCGAGATGCACATAAATACAGCAAAGATCCTATCATCGACCAATATACCTTTTGATCCACGGACTTACCTTCTGTGTCGAGGTCAAGATGCCCATTGGTTCCCATGGGTGTCTTGATGGGTTTAGCATCCTTCATCCCAAACTTGCTTAGAATGTCTTGAGTATACTTTGTTTGGCTAAGGAAGGTGCCCTCTTGGAGTTGCTTTACTTGAAATCCCAAGAAATACTTCAACTCCCCCATCATAGACATCTCGAACTTTTGTGTCATCATCCTACTAAATTCTTCACATGTAGACTCGTTAGTAGACCCAAATATAATATCATCAACGTAAATTTGGCATACGAACAAGTCATTTTCAAGAGTTTTAGTGAATAAAGTAGGATCGGCTTTTCCGACTTTGAAGCCATTAGTGATAAGAAAATCTCTAAGGCATTCATACCATGCTCTTGGGGCTTGCTTGAGCCCATAAAGCGCCTTAGAGAGTTTGTAAACATGGTTAGGGTACTCATTAACTTCAAAGCCGGGAGGTTGCTCAACATAGACCTCTTCCTTGATTGGTCCATTTAGGAAGGCACTCTTCACGTCCATTTGATAAAGCTTGAAGCCATGGTAAGTAGCATAGGCTAATAATATACGAATTGACGCAAGCCTAGCTACGGGTGCATAGGTTTCACCGAAATCCAAACCTTCGACTTGGGAGCATCCTTTGGCCACAAGTCGGGCTTTGTTCCTTGTCACCACACCATGCTCGCCTTGCTTGTTGCGGAAGACCCATTTGGTTCCTACAACATTTTGATTAGGACGTGGAACTAAATGCCATACCTCATTCCTAGTGAAGTTGTTGAGCTCCTCTTGCATCGCCACCACCCAATCCGAATCTTGTAGTGCTTCCTCTACTCTGTGTGGCTCAATAGAGGAAACAAAAGAGTAATGCTCACAAAAATGTGCAACACGAGATCTAGTGGTTACCCCCTTATGGATGTCGCCGAGGATGGTGTCGACGGGGTGATCTCGTTGGATTGCTTGGTGGACTCTTGGGTGTGGCGGCCTTGGTTCTTCATCCTCCTTGTCTTGATCATTTGCATCTCCCCCTTGATCATTGCCGTCATCTTGAGGTGGCTCATTTACTTGATCTTCTCCTTCATCAACTTGAGCCTCATCCTCATTTTGAGTCGGTGGGGATGCTTGCGTGGAGGAGGATGGTTGATCTTGTGCATTTTGAGGCTCTTCAGATTCCTTAGGACACACATCCCCAATGGACATGTTCCTTAGCGTGATGCACGGAGCCTCTTCATCACCTATCTCATCAAGATCAACTTGCTCTACTTGAGAGCCGTTAGTCTCATCAAACACAACGTCACAAGAAACTTCAACTAGTCCCGAGGACTTGTTAAAGACTCTATATGCCCTTGTGTTTGAATCATATCCTAGTAAAAAGCCTTCTACAGTCTTAGGAGCAAATTTAGATTTTCTACCTCTTTTAACAAGAATAAAACATTTGCTACCAAAGACTCTAAAATATGAACTATTGGGCTTTTTACCGGTTAGGAGTTCGTATGATGTCTTCTTGAGGATTCGCTGTAGATACAATCGGTTGATGGCGTAGCAGGCGGTGTTGACCGCCTCGGCCCAAAACCGATCTGAAGTCTTGTACTCATCAAGCATGGTTCTTGCCATGTACAATAGAGTTCGATTCTTCCTCTCCACTACACCATTTTGTTGTGGCGTGTAGGGAGAAGAGAACTCATGCTTGATGCCCTCCTCCTCAAGGAAGCCTTCAATTTGAGAGTTCTTGAACTCCGTCCCGTTGTCGCTTCTTATTTTCTTGATCCTTAAGTCGAACTCATTTTGAGCCCGTCTCAAGAATCCTTTTAAGGTTTCTTGGGTGTGAGATTTTTCCTGCAAAAAGAATACCCAAGTGAAGCAAGAATAATCATCCACGATAACTAGACAGTACTTACTCTCGTCGATGCTTATGTAAGCAATCAGGCCGAATAGATCCATGTGTAGGAGCTCCAGTGGCCTGTCAGTCGTCATGATGTTCTTATGTGGATGATGAGCACCAACTTGCTTCCCTGCTTGGCATGCGCTACAAACCCTGTCTTTCTCAAAATGAACATTTGTTAATCCTAAAATGTGCTCTCCCTTTAGAAGCTTATGAAGATTCTTCATCCCAACATGGGCTAGTCGGCGGTGCCAGAGCCAACCCATGTTAGTCTTAGCAATTAAGCAAGTGTCGAGTTCAGCTCTATCAAAATCTACCAAGTATAGCTGACCCTCCAATACTCCCTTAAATGCTATTGAATCATCACTTCTTCTAAAGACAGTGACACCTACATCAGTAAAAAGACAGTTGTAGCCCATTTGACATAATTGAGAAACAGAAAGCAAATTGTAATATAATGAATCTACAAGAAAAACATTGGAAATGGAGTGGTCAGGTGATATAGCAATTTTACCCAATCCTTTGACCAAACCTTGATTCCCATCCCCGAATGTGATAGCTCGTTGGGGATCTTGGTTTTTCTCGTAGGAGGAGAACATCTTCTTCTCCCCTGTCATGTGGTTTGTGCACCCGCTGTCGATTATCCAACTTGAGCCCCGGATGCATAAACCTACAAAACAAGTTTAGTTCTTGACTTTATGTACCCAAATGGTTTTGGGTCCTTTGGCATTAGACACAAGAACTTTGGGTACCCAAACACAAGTCTTTGACCCCTTGTGTTTGCCCCCAACATATTTGGCAACTACCTTGCCGGATTTGTTAGTTAGGACATAGGATGCATCAAGAGTTTTAAATGAAATGTCATGATCATTTGATGCACTAGGAGTTTTCTTCTTAGGCAACTTAGCACGGGTTGGTTGCCTAGAACTAGATGTCTCACCCTTATACATAAAAGCATGGTTAGAGCCAGAGTGAGACTTCCTAGAGTGAATTCTCCTAATTTTGCTCTCAGGATAACCGGCAGGGTAAAAATATAACCCTCGTTATCTTGAGGCATGGGAGCCTTGCCCTTAACAAAATTAGACAATTTCTTAGGAGGGGCATTAAGTTTGACATTGTCCTCCTTTTGGAAGCCAATGCCATCCTTAATGCCAGGGCGTCTCCCACTATAAAGCATACTACGAGCAAATTTAAATTTTTCATTTTCAAGTTCATGCTCGGCAATTTTAGCATCTAACTTTGCTATATGATCATTTTGTTGTTTAATTAAAGCCATGTGATCATGAATAGCATTAATATCAACATCTCTACATCTAGTATAGATAGAAGTGTGCTCAACGGTAGATGTAGATGGTTTGCAAGATTTTAATTCTACAACCTTAGCATGCAATATGTCATTTTTACTTCTAAGGTCGGAAATGGTAGTATTGCAAACATCAAGATCCTTAGCCTTAGCAAGAAATTTTTCATTTTCATCTCTAAGGCTAGCAAGAGAAATGTTCAATTCTTCAATCTTAGCAACCAAATCATTATTATCATTTCTAAGATTGGGAATTGAAACATTACAAGTAATAGAATCAACCTTAGCTAACAAATTAACATTATCATTTCTAAGGTTGTCTATAGTCTCATGGCAAGTGCTTAGCTCACTAGATAATTTTTCACATTTTTCAACTTCTAGAGCATAAGCATTTTTAACTTTAACATGCTTTTTGTTTTCCTTGATTAGGAAGTCCTCTTGGGAGTCCAAGAGATCATCCTTCTCATGGATGGCACTAATTAATTCATTTAATTTCTTTTTTGTTGCATGTTTAAGTTGGCAAAAAGAGTACGCAAATTATCTTCCTCATCAGTAGCATTATCATCGCTAGAAGACTCATATCTAGTGGAGGATTTGGATTTAACCTTCTTCTTTTTGCCGTCCTTTGCCATGAGGCACTTGTGGCCGACGTTGGGGAAGAGAAGTCCCTTGGTGACGGCGATGTTGGCGGCGTCCTCGTCGTTGGAGGAGTCGCTAGAGCTTTCGTCGGAGTCCCACTCGCGACAAACATGGGCATCGCCGCCCTTCTTCTTGTAGTACCTCTTCTTTTCTTTTCTTCTCCCCTTCTTATCGTCGCCCCTGTCACTGTCACTAGATATAGGACATTTTGCAATAAAATGACTGGGCTTACCACATTTGTAGCACACTTTCTTGGAGCGGGGTTTGTAGTCTTTCCCCCTCCTTTGCTTGAGGATTTGGCGGAAGCTCTTGATGACGAGCGCCATTTCCTCGTTGTCGAGCTTGGAGGCGTCGATGGGTGTTCTACTCGGTGTAGACTCCTCCTTCATCTCCTCCGTCGCCTTAAATGCGACCGGTTGTGCTTCGGACGTGGAGGGACCGTCAAGCTCGTTGATCTTCCGTGAGCCCTTGATCATAAACTCAAAGCTCACAAAATTCCCGATTACTTCCTCGGGAGTCATTAGTGTATATCTAGGATTACCACGAATTAATTGTACTTGAGTAGGGTTAAGGAAAATAAGTGATCTTAAAATAACCTTAACCACCTCGTGGTCATCCCATTTCTTGCTCCCGAGGTTGCGCAGTTGATTCACCAAGGTTTTGAGCCGGTGTACATGTCTTGTGGCTCCTCCCCTTGGCGAAGACGGAAGCGACCGAGCTCCCCCTCGATCGTTTCCTGCTTGGTGATCTTGGTTAGTTCATCACCCTCGTGCACGGTCTTGAGCACATCCCAAACTTCCTTGGCGCTCTTTAATCCTTGCACTTTGTTGTACTCCTCTCTACTTAGAGAGGCGAGGAGTATGGTTGTGGCTTGGGAGTTGAAGTGATCGATTTGGGCCACTTCATCCACATCATAATCTTCATCCCCTACGGATGGTACCTGTACACCAAACTCAACAACATCACATATACTTTTGTGGAGTGAGGTTAGATGAAATCGCATTAAATCACTCCACCTAGCATAATCTTCACCATCAAAAATTGGTGGTTTGCCTAATGGGACGGAAAGTAAAGGTGTATGTTTAGGAATGCGAGGGTAGCGTAGGGGGATCTTACTAAACTTCTTACGCTCATGGCGCTTAGAAGTTACGGAGGGCACGTCGGAGCCGGAGGTGGAAGGTGATGAAGTGTCGGTCTTGTAGTAGACCACCTTCCTCATCTTCTTTATCTTGTTGCCACTCCGATGCGACTTGTGGGAAGAGGCTTTCTTCTCCTTCCCCTTTCCCTTTTTGTGGGACTCTTCCGATGAAGCCTTCCCGTGGCTTGTAGTGGGCTTGTCGCCGGTCTCCATCTCCTTCTTGGCGTGTTCTCCCGACATCACTTCGAGCGGTTAGGCTCTAATGAAGCACCGGGCTTTGATACCAATTGAAAGTCGCCTAGAGGGGGTGAATAGGGCAAAACTGAAATTTACAAAGTTAATCACAACTACAAGCCGGGTTAGCGTTAGAAATATAATCAAGTCCGCGAGAGAGGGTGCAAAACAAATCGCAAGCAAATAAAGAGTGAGACACGTGGATTTGTTTTAGCGAGGTTCGGTTCTCGCAAACCTACTCCCCGTTGAGGAGGCCACAAAGGCCGGGTCTTTTTCAACCCTTTCCCTCTCTCAAACGGTCCCTCGGACCGAGTGAGCTTTCTCTTCTCAAATCAACCGGGAACAAAACTTCCCCGCAAGGACCACCACACAATTGGTGTCTCTTGCCTTGGTTACAATTGAGTATTGATCACAAGAAAAGAATGATAAAGAAGAAAGCGATCCAAGCGCAAGAGCTCAAAAGAACACGACAAATCACTCTCTCTAGTCACTAATGCTTTTGTGGAATTGGGAGAGGATTTGATCACTTGGGTGTGTCTTGTATTGAATGCCTAGCTCTTGTAAGAGGTTGGAAGGTGGAAAACTTGGATGACTTGAATGTGGGGTGGTTGGGGGTATTTATAACCCTAACCACCAAACTAGCCGTTTGGTTGAGGTTGTTGTCGCATGGCGCACCGGACAGTCCGGTGCGCCACCGGACACTGTCCGGTGCGCCAGCCATGTCACCAGGCCATTGGGTTCCGACCGTTGGAGCTCTGACTGCTGGGCCCGCCTGGATGTCCGGTGGCACACCGGACATGTACTGTAGAGTGTCCGGTGCGCCACTTCGCGCGTGCCTGACTTCTGCGCGCTCTGGCGCGCATTTAATGCTTCTGCAGGTGACCGTTGGCGCGAGGTAGCCGTTGCTCCGCTGGCTCACCGGACAGTCCGGTGCACACCGGACATGTCCGGTGAATTATAGCGGAGCGAATTCCCAAAGCTGGCGAGTTCCTGAGACGCTCTTTCTTGGAGCACCGGACACTGTCCGGTGTACACCGGACAGTCCGGTGAATTATAGCGGAGCGGCTCTGAGTTTTCCCGAAGGTGAAGAGTTTGACTTGGAGTCCCCTGGTGCACCGGACACTGTTCGGTGCGCCAGACCAGGGCACACTTCGGTTATCCCTTGCTCTCTTTGTTGAACCCAATTTTTGGTCTTTTATTGGCTAAGTGTGAACCTTTGGCACCTGCATAACTTATACACTAGAGCAAACTAGTTAGTTCAATTATTTGTGTTGGACAATTCAACCACCAAAATCAATTAGGAAATAGGTGTAAGCCTAATTCCCTTTTAGATATCCAGCGAGTGCTCGGCGACATCCCTCGGTATGCCAGGCATGTCCGAGGGACTCCACGCAAAGACTTCGGCGTTCGCACGGAGAAAGTCGACGAGCACTGCTTCCTATTTGGGGTCGAGCTCGGAGCTGATCCGTATCTGCTTGGAGGCGTCGTTGCTGGGGTCGAGAGGGACGGATTTGACCGTCTCTGCTGGCTCGAAGTTGCCGGCGTGGCACTTCACGTCTGGCACCTCCTTGGAGAGGCTCTCCAGGTCAGCGATGAGGGCCTCGGATTCGGCGAGGGCCTCGGCGTACTCCACGCACTCCACGTCGCATTCGTACGCGTGTCGGTATGTGGGGCCGACGGTGATGACCCCGTTGGGGCCCGACATTTTGAGCTTGAGGTAGGTGTAGTTGGGGAAGGCCATGAACTTGGCGTAGCATGGCCTCCCCAGTACTGTGTGGTAGGTTCCTCAGAACCCGACCACCTCGAACGTGAGGGTTTGCCTTTGGAAGTTGGAGGGAGTCCCGAAGCAGACGGGCAGATCGAGTTGTCCGAGGGGTTGGACGCGTTTCCCGGGGATGATCCCGTGAAAAGGTGCCGCGCCGGCCCGGACCGAGGACAGATCGATCTGCAGGAGCCCGAGGGTCTCGACGTAGATGATGTTGAGGCTGCTGCCTCCGTCCATGAGGACCTTGGTGAGCATGACGTTGCCGATGACGGGGTCGACAACGAGCGGATATTTCCCCGGGCTCGGCACACGGTCGGGGTGGTCGCCGTGGTCGAAGGTGATGGGCTTGTCGGACCAGTCTAGGTAGACTAGCGCCGCCACCTTTACCGAGCAGACCTCCCGACGCTCTTGCTTGTGGTGCCGAGCCGAGGCGTTCGCCACTTGCCCACCGTAGATCATGAAGCAGTCGTGGACCTCGGGGAACTCCTCTGCCTTGGGATCCTCCTTCTTGTCGTTGTTGTGGGCCCTGCCACCTTCCGCAGGTGGCCCGGCCTTGTAAAAGTGGCGCCGAAGCATGATGCACTCCTCAAGGGTGCGCTTGACGGGCCCCTGATGATAGGGGCACGGCTCCTTGAGCATCTTATCGAAGAGATTGGCACCTCCAGGAGGTTTCCGAGGGTTCTCGTACTCAGCGGCGGCGACAAGGTCCGCGTCGGTGGCATCGCGTTTCGCTTGCGACTTCTTCTTGCCCTTCTTCCTCGCGCCGCGCTGAGCGGACGCCTCGGGGATGTCTTCCGGCTGGCGGCCCTGGGGCTGCTGGTCCTTCCGGAAGATGGCCTCAACCGCCTCCTGGCCAGAGGCGAACTTGGTGGCGATGTCCATCAGCTCGCTCGCCCTGGTGGGGGTCTTGCGACCCAGCTTGCTCACCAGGTCGTGGCAGATGGTGCCGGCGAGGAATGCGCCGATGACGTCCGAGTCGATGACGTTGGGCAGCTCGGTGCGCTGCTTCGAGAATCGCCGGATGTAGTCCTGGAGAGACTCTCCCGGCTGCTGGTGGCAGCTTCGGAGATCCCAGGAGTTCCCAGGGCGCATGTACGTGCCCTGGAAGTTGTCGGCGAAGGCTTGGACCAGGTCGTCCCAGTTGGAGATCTGCCCCGGAGGCAGATGCTCCAGCCAGGCTCGAGCGGTGTCGGAGAGGAACAGGGGGAGGTTGCGGATGATGAGGTTGTCATCGTCCGTTCCACCCAGCTGGCAGGCCAGTCGGTAGTCCGCGAGCCACAGTTTCGGCCTCGTCTCCCCCGAGTACTTTGTGATGGTAGTCGGGGTTCGGAATCGGGTCGGGAACGGCGCCCGTCGTATGGCCCTGCTGAAAGCCTGCGGACCGGGTGGTTCGGGCGAGGGACTCCGATCCTCCCCGCTGTCGTAGCGTCCCCCACGCCTGGGGTGGTAGCCTCTGCGCACCCTCTCGTCGAGGTGGGCTCGACGGTTGCGGTGGTGGTGCTCGTTGCCGAGGCGATCCGGGGCCGCAGGCGCCGTGTTGCGCGTGCGCCCGATGTGGACCGAGGCTTCCCGCATGAATCGGGAAGTCGCGGCGCGATGCTCCGAGGGGTACCCCTGCCTTCGGGAGGCAGAGCTTTCGGCCCGTCGGACCGCGGTATCCTCCAGGAGATTCTTGAGCTCTCCCTGGATACGCCGCCCTTCGGTGGTCGATGGTTCCGACATCTCGCGGAGTAGTATTGCTGCTGCAGCCAGGTTCTGGCCGACCCCACTAGAAGCCGGTGGCGGCCTTGCCCTGACGTCGTCGGCAATGCGGGGCTAGATGCCCTGGGGTAGATGACGCGCCTCTCCGGCTGGAGCTTGGTCTGCCCATTCCTGCCTGATGTTCCGCCGGAACTGCTCAAGTGTTGCTGCTCCCTTGTCGAGCCTAGCCTGCATCTCGCGGATTTGCTCGAGCTGTGCGTCCTGACCCCCCGCAGGGACTAGGACCACAACTAGCTCCCGAAGGATGTCAACGCGAGGCGCAGGCCTAGGGGGGTCGCCGTTTTCTGGCATACCAAGATGGTTGCCTTCGCCGGGACCCCCTAGATCGACGTGGAAACATTCACGACTTGGGCCGTAGTCCTTGTTGCCGAAGCTACAGCTACCATCGGAACAATCGGAGAGGCAGTAGTCGCATGCGGTCATGAAGTCCCGCATGGCACTGGGGTTACCGAGCCCGGAGAAATCCCAACAAAAGTCGGACTCGTCATCTTCCTCGGAACCCGAGGGTCCGTAGGTCGAGACGGTCGTCAGTCTGTCCTAGGGCGACCGCATATGGTACCCCGGAGGGTTGGTACGTGCCTCTATGAAGGCTTCCACCGAAGCGAGGTCGCTTGGTGGGTCGAAGCTGAATCCAAACGGCACGAGATGGGAATTGGTCGGTACCTCTTGGTCGACGGGCGGTGACGAAGTCGCATCAGGGGCGGACTACACCGTTGTCTCAGGTACGAGGGCGACGCCCAGCAAGTCCTTCGCGAGCGTGCTGGCGTCGTTCGTCTGCTTGAGGTTGGCATGTTGCGGGGAAACGGCGCTCGTCTTCGTCTCAGACGCAAGGTCGAAGCCCGACGTGTCCCCCGCTGGGGCGCCGGCATCGTCGTCTTGCTCGACAGCCGACGAGGTGCCGCCTCCTGCTTGGCCATGGATGCCCTGCCTCCTCCTCCGTCGGTGGGGGAGGTGACGGGACAAACCCGGATGTTGTTCTTCCGCCACGTGGGGAAGACGTCGTCGATTCTGCCACCGGCGGGCGGGCTGATGGCGGCCATTGTCGTTGTCGCGCGGCGGAGGAAGGAGTATCATGTCGTAGCTGCCGTCGAGGGACATGAACTCAAGACTCCCGAAACGGAGCATCGTCCTGGGCTGGAAAGGTTGCTGGAGACTACCCATCTGGAGCTTGACGGGAAGCTGTTCGTCAACACGCAGCAGGCCCCTACCTGGCGCGCCAACTATCGACGTTTCGACCCCAGGAGGTCCCTGGACCAACGAGTAAATTGTCGCCGCGTGTCCCAGCCCAGATGGGTCGGCGCGAGGCGGAGCACGAAGGGGGGAAGAAACAGGCAAAGGGGAAACCCACGGCCTTCGTGTTGCCCTGCGCCCAGGTCGGGTGCGCTTGCAGTAGGGGGTTACAAGCGTTCGTGTGGGAGAGAGAGAGAGAGAGCGAGAGCCTTACATGTCGGCCCGTTCTCCCGCGCGGCCAACCTTCTCGTACGAGAGCCCTGGACCTTCCTTTTATAGGCGTAAGGAGAGGGTCCAGGTGTACAATGGGGGTGTAGCAGTGTGCTAACGTGTCTAGCAGAGAGGAGCTAGAGCCCTAAGTACATGCCGTCGTGGCAGTCCGAGAGGTTTTGGCACCCTGTTCATGTGATGTCGTGGCCGTCGGAGGAGCGCTTGGGCCCTGTGGAAGGACAGCTATCGGGGCTATCGAATCCTTGCTGACGTCTCCTTGCTTCCGTAAGGGGCTGAGAGCCGCCGTCGTCATGGAGCACACGGGGCGCCATCATTATTTGTTTACCAGGGCGAGCCGGATGGGACGCTGGTCTTGTTCCCCATAGCCTGAGCTAGCTAGGGGTAGGGCAATGATGGCCTTCCTTGTGACGTGGCGGGTCCGAGCCCGAGGTCGGGCGAGGCGGAGGCTCCTCCAAGATCGAGGCTGAGTCCGAGCCCTGGGGTCGGGCGAGGCGGAGTTCGTCTTCCGAGGTCGAGGCTGAGTCCGAGCCCTGGGGTCGGGCGAGGCGGAGTCCGTCTTCCGAGGTGGAGGTCGAGTCCGAGCCCTGGGTCGGGTGAGGCGGAGTTCGTCGTCTAGCGTCGAGGTTGAGCCCGAGCCCTGGGGTCGGGCGAGGCGGAGACCGTCTTCCGAGGCCGAAGTTGAGCCCGAGCCCTGGGGTCGGGCGAGGTGGAGCTTCCTATGGTGCCCGAGGCTGGACTTAGCTGCTGTCAGCCTCACTCTGTCGAGTGGCACAGCAGTCGGAGCGACGCAGGCGGCGCTGTTTTCTTGTCAGGTCGGTCAGTGGAGCGGCGAAGTGACTACGGTCACTTCGGCTCTATCGACTGAAGAGCACGCGTCAGGATAAGGTGTCAGGCGCTCCTTGCATTAAATGCTCCTGCGATACGGTCAGTTGGCGTGGCGATCTAGCCAAGGTTGCTTCTTTGCGAAGACTGGGCCTCGGGCGATCCGAAGGTGTGTCCGTTGCTTGAGGGGGCCCTCGGGCGAGACGTGAATCCTCCGGGGTCGGTTGCCTTTGTTCGAGGCTGGGCTCGGGCGAGGCGAGATCGTGTCCCTTGAGTGGACTGAGCCTTGACCTTAATCGCGCCCATCAGACCTTTGCAGCTTTGTGCTGATGGGGGTTACCAGCTGAAATTAGGAGTCTTAGGGGTACCCCTAATTATGGTCCCCGACACCCCCCTTCTTGTTGTTGCCTTGGTCCTTGCCACCTTCTACCGAGGGTCTAGTCTTGTTGAAGTAACGCCGGAGCATGTCGCACTCCTCAAGGGTGTGCTTGACAGGACCCCTGTGATAGGGGCACGACTTCTTGAGCATCTTGTCGAACATGTTGGCCCCTCCGGGAGGTTTCCGAGGGTTCCTGTGCTCGGCAACAGCGACAAGATCCGCATCAAGGGCATCGCGTTTCGCTTGCGTTTCTTCCTGGCCTTCTTCTTCGCGCCACGCTAGACGGACGCCTCGGGGACGTCTTCCTTCTGTCTTCCCTGAGGCTGCTTGTCCTTCCGGAAGATGGCTTCGACCGCCTCCTGACCAGAGGCAAAATTGGTGGCGATGTCCATCAATTCGCTCGCCTTGGTGGGAGTCTTGCACCCCAGTTTGCTCACCAGGTCTCGGCAAGTGGTGCCAGCGAGGAATGCCCCGATGACGCCGAGTCGGTGATGTTAGGCAACTCGGTGCGCTGCTTAGAAAACCGCCAGATGTACTCTCGCAGGGATTCCCCTGGCTGCTGGCGGCAACTTCGGAGATCCCATGAGTTCCTAGGGCGCACGTACGTACCTTGGAAATTTCCAGCGAAAGCCTTGACCAGGTCGTCCCATTCGGAGATCTGCGCAGGAGGCAGATGCTCCAGCCATGCCCGGGCAGCGTCGGAGAGGAAGAGAGGGAGGTTGCGGATGATGAGGTTGTCGTCGTCCGTCCCTCCCAACTGGCATGCCAGCCGGTAATCCGCGAGCCACAACTCCGGCCTTGTCTCCCCTGAGTACTTGGTGATGGTGGTCGGGGCTCGGAACCGAGCCAGGAACGGCGCCCGTCGTATGGCCCGACTGAAGACTCGCAGACCTGGCGGTTCGGGCGAGGGGCTCCGATCTTCTTCACTGTCATAGCGTCCTCCGCGCCTGGGGTGGTAGCCTCGGCGCACCCTTTCCTCGAGGCGGGCTTGAAGGTCGCGGCGGTGCTGCTCGCTGCTGAAAGGGAATTAGGCTTACACCTATTTTCCTAATTGATTTTGGTGGTTGAATTGCCCAACACAAATAATTGGACTAACTAGTTTGCTCTAGTCTATAAGTTATACAGGTGCCAAAGGTTCACACTTAGCCAATAAAAAGACCAAGAAATGGGTTCAACAAAGAGAGCAAGGGATAACCGAAGGCTGCCCTGGTCTAGCGCACCGGACAGTGTCCGGTGCACCACCGGACAGTATCCGGTGCACCAGGGAACTCGACGCCCAACTCTTCACCTTTGGGAATTTTCAGAGGGCTCCGCTATAATTCACCGGACTGTCCGGTGCACCACCGGACAGTGTCTGGTGCCCCAGGGAAGAGCAACTCTGAACTCGCCAGCTTCGAGAATCCGCTCCGCTATAATTCACCGGACATGTCTGGTGCACACCGGACTGTCTGGTGAGCCAGCGGAGCAACGACTACTTCGCGCGCAACGGTCGACTGCAACGCATTAAATGCGCGCCAGCGCGCGCAGAGGAGTAGAGCACGCGCGGGTGGCACACCGGACAGTCTACAGGACTTGTCCGGTGCGCCACCGGACAGCCAGGCGGGCCCACAAGATAGAGGTCCAACGGTTGGAACCCAACGGCCTGGTGACGTGGCTGGCGCACCGGACACTGTCCGGTGGCGCACCGGACTGTACGGTGCGCCATGCGACAACAGCCTCCACCAAACGGCTAGTTTGGTGGTTGGGGTTATAAATACCCCCAACCACCCCACATTCAAGTCATCCAAGTTTTCCAACTTCCAACCACTTACAAGAGCTAAGCATTCAATACAAGACACACCAAAGAGATCAAATCCTCTCCCAGTTCCACACAAGGCTTTAGTGATTAGTGAGAGAGATTTTGTTGTGTTCTTTTGAGCTCTTGCGCTTGGATTGCTTTTTCTTTCTCATTCTTTCTTGAGATCAAACTCACTTGTAATTGAGGCAAGAGACACCAATCGTGTGGTGGTCCTTGTGGGAACTTTGTGTTCCAATTGATTGAGAAGAAAAGCTCACTCGGTCCGGGGGACCGTTTGAGAGAGGGAAAGGGTTGAAAGAGACCCGGTCTTTGTGACCACCTCAACGGGGAGTAGGTTTGCAAGAACCGAACCTCGGTAAAACAAATCCACGTGTCACACTCTTTATACGCTTGTGATTTGTTTTGCACCCTCTCTCTCGGACTCGATTATATTTCTAACGCTAACCTGGCTTGTAGTTGTGATTAAGTTTGTAAATTTCAGATTCGCCCTATTCACCCCCCTCTAGGCGACTTTCAATTGGTATCAGAACCCGGTGCTTCATTAGAGCCTAACCGCTCGAAGTGATGTCGGGAGATCACGCCAAGAAGGAGATGGAGACCGGCGACAAGCCCACTACAAGCCACGGGAAAGCTTCATCGGAAGAGTCCTGCAACAAGGGGAAGGGGAAGGAGAAGAAATCCTCTTCCCACAAGTCGCATCGGAGTGGCGACAAGAAAAAGAAGATGAGGAAGGTGGTCTACTACGAGACCGATACTTCATCACCTTCCACCTCCGGCTCCGATGCGCCATCCATTACTTCTAAGCGCCATGAGCGCAAGAAGTTTAGTAAGATCCCCCTACGCTATCCTCGCATTCCTAAACATACGCCTTTACTTTCTGTCCCATTAGGCAAACCACCAACGTTTGATGGTGAAGATTATGCTAGATGGAGTGATTTGATGCGATTTCATCTAACACCACTCCACAAAAGTATATGGGATGTCGTTGAGTTTGGTGTACAGGTACCATCTATAGGGGATGAAGATTATGATGAGGACGAAGTGGCCCAAATCCAACACTTCAACTCACAAGCCTCAACTATACTCCTCGCCTCTCTAAGTCGAGAGGAGTATAATAAGGTGCAAGGGTTGAAAGGTGCTAAGGAGATTTGGGACACGTTAAAAACCGCGCACGAAGGAGACGAGGTGACCAAAATCACCAAGTGGGAAACGATCGAGGGGGAGCTCGGTCGCTTCCGACTTCGCCAAGGGGAGGAGCCACAAGACATGTACAACCGGCTCAAAACCTTGGTGAACCAAGTGCGCAACCTCGGGAGCAAAAAGTGGGATGACCACGAAATGGTTAAGGTTATTTTAAGATCACTTGTTTTCCTTAACCCTACTCAAGTTCAATTAATTCGTGGCAATCCTAGATATACAGTAATGACTCCCGAGGAAGTAATCGGGAATTTTGTGAGCTTTGAATTGATGATCAAAGGCTCAAAGAAGATCAACGAGCTTGATGGCCCCTCCACGTCCGAAGCACAACCGGTCGCATTCAAAGCGACGGAGGAGAAGAAGGAGGAGTCTACATCAAGTAGACAACCAATCGACGCCTCAAAGCTCGACAATAAGGAAATGGCGCTCGTCATCAAGAGCTTCCGCCAAATCCTCAAGCAAAGGAGGGGGAAAGACTACAAGCCCCGCTCCAAGAAAGTTTGCTACAAATGTGGTAAGCCCGGTCACTTTATAGCAAAATGTCCTATTTCTAGTGATAGTGACAGGGGCGACGACAAGAAGGGAAGGAGAAAGGAGAAGAAGAGATACTACAAGAAGAAGGGTGGTGATGCCCACGTATGCCGCGAATGGGACTCGGACGAGAGCTCCTCCGACTCCTCCTCCGACGAGGACGCCGCCAACATCGCCATCACCAAGGGCCTTCTCTTCCCCAACGTCGGCCACAAGTGCCTCATGGCAAAGGACGGCAAAAAGAAGAAGGTTAAATCCAAATCCTCCACTAAATATGAGTCCTCTAGTGATGATAATGCTAGTGATGAGGAAGATAATTTGCGTACCCTTTTTGCCAACCTAAACATGCAACAAAAAGAAAAGTTAAATGAATTAATTAGTGCCATCCATGAGAAGGATGACCTCTTGGATACCCAAGAGGACTTCCTAATCAAGGAAAACAAAAAAGCATGTTAAGGTTAAAAATGCTTATGCTCTAGAAGTTGAAAAATGTGAGAAATTAACTGGTGAGCTAAGCACATGCCATGATGTTATCAACAACCTTAGAAATGAAAATACTAGTTTAATCGCTAAGGTTGATTCAAATGCTTGTAATGTTTCAATTCCCAATCTTAAAGATGATAATGTTGATTTACTTGCTAAGATTGAAGAATTAAATGTTACTCTTGCTAGCCTTAGGATTGAAAATGAGAAATTAATTGCTAAGGCTAAAGAATTAGATGTTTGCAATGCTTCCATTTCCGACCTTAGAAGTAAAAATGATATATTGCATGCTAAGGTTGTAGAATTAAAATCTTGCAAACCCTCTACATCTACCGTTGAGCATACTTCCATTTGTACTAGATGTAGAGATATTAATGTTGATGCTATCCATGATCACCTAGCCTTAATTAAGAAACAAAATGATCACATAGCTCAACTTAATGCTAAGATTAGTGAGCATGACTTAGAAAATAAAAAATTTAAATTTGCTAGAAGCATGCTCTATAGTGGGAGACGTCTTGGCATAAAGGATGGCATTGGCTTCCAAAAGGGGGACAATGTCAAACTTAATGCCCCTCCTAAGAAATTGTCCAACTTTGTTAAGGGCAAGGCTCCCATGCCTCAGGATAACGAGGGTTACATTTTATACCCTGCCGGTTATCCCGAGAGCAAAATTAGGAGAATTCATTCTAGAAAGTCTCACTCTGGCCCTAACCATGCTTTTATGTATAAGGGTGAGGCATCTAGTTCTAGGCAACCAACCCATGCTAAGTTGCCTAAGAAGAAAACTCATAGTGCATCAAATGACCATAATATTTCATTTAAGACTTTTGATGCTTCATATGTTTTAACTAACAAATCCGGCAAGGTAGTTACCAAATATGTTGGGGGCAAGCACAAGGGGTCAAAGACTTGTGTTTGGGTACCCAAAGTTCTTGTGTCTAATGCCAAAGGACCCAAAACCATTTGGGTACCTAAAGTCAAGAACTAAACTTGTTTTATAGGTTTATGCATCCGGGGGCTCAAGTTGGATCATCGATAGCGGGTGCACAAACCACATGACAGGGGAGAAGAAAATGTTCTCCTCCTATGAGAAAAACCAAGATCCCGAACGAGCTATCACATTCGGGGATGGAAACCAAGGTTTGGTCAAAGGTTTGGGTAAAATAGCTATATCTCCTGACCATTCCATTTCCAATGTTTTTCATGTCGATTCATTAGATTACAATTTGCTTTCCGTATCTCAATTATGTCAAATGGGCTACAACTATCTTTTTACTGATGTAGGTGTCACTGTCTTTAGAAGAAGTGATGATTCAGTAGCATTTAAGGGAGTGTTAGAGGGTCAGCTATACTTGGTAGATTTTGATAGAGCTGAACTCGACACTTGCTTAATTGCTAAGACTAACATGGGTTGGCTCTGGCACCGCCGACTCGCCCATGTTGGGATGAAGAATCTTCATAAGCTTCTAAAGGGAGAGCACATTTTAGGATTAACAAATGTTCATTTTGAGAAAGACAGGATTTGTAGCGCATGCCAAGTAGGAAAGCAAATTGGTGCTCAACATCCACACAAGAACATCATGACGACTGACAGGCCACTGGAGCTCCTACACATGGATCTATTCGGCCCGATAGCTTATATAAGCATCGGCGGGAGTAAGTATTGTCTAGTTATTGTGAATGATTATTCTCGCTTCACTTGGGTATTCTTTTTGCAGGAAAAATCTCACACCCAAGAAACCTTAAAGGGATTCTTGAGACGGGCTCAAAATGAGTTCGGCTTAAGAATCAAGAAAATTAGAAGCGACAACGGGACGGAGTTCAAGAACTCTCAAATTGAAGGCTTCCTTGAGGAGGAGGGCATCAAGCATGAGTTCTCTTCTCCCTACACCCCACAACAAAATGGTGTAGTGGAGAGGAAGAATCGAACACTATTGGACATAGCATGGACCATGTTGATGAGTACAACACTTCGGATCGGTTTTGGGCCGAGGCGGTCAACACCGCCTGCTACGCCATCAACTGGTTGTATCTACACCGAATCCTCAAGAAGACATCGTATGAACTCCTAACCGGTAAAAAGCCCAATATTTCATATTTTAGAGTCTTTGGTAGCAAATGCTTTATTCTTGTTAAAAGAGGTAGAAAATCTAAATTTGCTCCTAAGACTGTAGAAGGCTTTTTACTAGGATATGATTCAAACACAAGGGCATATAGAGTCTTTAACAAGTCCTCTGGACAAGTTGAAGTTTCTTGTGACGTTGTGTTTGATGAGACTAACGGCTCTCAAGTAGAGCAAGTTGATCTTGATGAGATAGGTGATGAAGAGGCTCCGTGCATCGCGCTAAGGAACATGTCCATTGGGGATGTGTGTCCTAAGGAATCCGAAGAGCCTCCAAATGAACAAGATCAACCATCCTCCTCCACGCAAGCATCTCTACCAACTCAAAATGAGGATGAGGCTCAAGTTGATGAAGGAGAAGATCAAAGAGATGAGCCACCTCAAGATGACGGCAATGATCAAGGGGGAGATGCAAATGATCAAGACAAGGAGGATGAAGAACCTAGACCGCCACACCCAAGAGTCCACCAAGCAATCCAACGAGATCACCCTGTCGACACCATCCTCGGCGACATTCATAAGGGGGTAACCACTAGATCTCGTGTTGCACATTTTTGTGAGCATTACTCTTTGGTTTCCTCTATTGAGCCACACAGGGTAGAGTAAGCACTACAAGATTCGGATTGGGTGGTGGCAATGCAAGACGAGCTCAACAACTTCACTAGGAACGAGGTATGGCATTTAGTTCCACGTCCTAATCAAAATGTTGTAGGAACCAAATGGGTTTTCCGCAACAAGCAAGATGAGCATGGTGTGGTGACAAGGAACAAAGCCCGACTTGTGGCCAAGGGATACTCCCAAGTCGAAGGTTTGGATTTCAGTGAAACCTATGCACTCGTAGCTAGGCTTGAGTCAATTCGTATATTATTAGCCTATGCTACTTACCATGGCTTTAAGCTTTACCAAATGGACGTGAAAAGTGCCTTCCTCAATGGACCAATCAAGGAAGAGGTCTATGTTGAGCAACCTCCCAGCTTTGAAGATAGTGAGTACCCTAACCATGTTTATAAACTCTCTAAGGCGCTTTATGGGCTCAAGCAAGCCCCAAGAGCATGGTATGAATGCCTTAGAGATTTCCTTATCACTAATGGATTCAAAGTCGGAAAGGCCGATCCTACACTCTTTACCAAAACACTTGAAAATGATTTGTTTGTATGCCAAATTTATGTTGATGATATTATATTTGGGTCTACTAACGAATCTACATGTGAAGAGTTTAGTAGGATCATGACACAAAAATTCGAGATGTCTATGATGGGGGAGTTGAAGTACTTCTTGGGATTTCAAGTAAAGCAACTCCAAGAGGGCACCTTCATTAGCCAAACAAAGTATACTCAAGATATTCTAAGCAAGTTTGGGATGAAGGATGCCAAGCCCATCAAGACACCCATGGGAACAAATGGACATCTCGACCTCGACACGGAAGGTAAATCCGTCGATCAAAAGGTATACCGGTCGATGATAGGCTCTCTACTCTATTTATGTGCATCTCGACCGGATATTATGCTTTCCGTATGCATGTGTGCAAGATTCCAAGCCGACCCTAAGGAAGCTCACCTTACGGCCGTAAAACGAATCTTGAGATATTTAGTTTATACTCCTAAGTTTGGGCTTTGGTATCCTAGGGGATCCACATTTGATTCAATTGGTTATTCGGATGCCGATTGGGCGGGGTGTAAAATTAATAGAAAGAGCACATCAAGGACTTGCCAGTTCTTGGGAAGATCCTTGGTGTCTTGGGCTTCAAAGAAGCAAAATTCCGTAGCTCTTTCTACCGCCGAAGCCGAGTATATTGCCGCAGGACACTGTTGCGCGCAACTACTTTGGATGAGACAAACCCTTAGGGACTATGGTTACAAATTAACCAAAGTTCCTCTTCTATGTGATAATGAGAGTGCAATCCGCATGACGGATAATCCCGTTGAGCATAGCCGCACTAAACACATAGCCATTCGATATCATTTTCTAAGGGATCACCAACAAAAGGGAGATATCGAGATTGCATATATTAACTCTAAAGATCAATTAGCCGATATCTTTACCAAGCCACTAGATGAACAAACTTTTAACAAACTTAGGCATGAGCTAAATATTCTTGATTCTAGGAATTTCTTTTGATGTCTTGCACATATAGCTCATAAGTATACCTTTGATCATGTCTCTTTTATATATGCTATGACTAATGTGTTTTCAAGTGAATTTCAAACCAAGTCATAGGTGTATTGAAAGGGAATTGGAGTCTTCGGCGAAGACAAAGGCTTCCACTCCACTCCATAACTCATCCTTCGCCGTCGCTCCGAGCATCTCTCCGTCTTTGGTATAATCTTCACTCATGTTTTTATTTGCCAAAGGGGAGAAAGTAGTTAAAAAGGGCTTATATTTCACTCAAGTATCTGTTTTTGGCAATTCATGCCAAAGGGGGAGAAAGTATTAGCCCAAAGCAAAAGGACCGCACCACCACCTAATTTTAAAAACTAATGATTCTTTTTGGTAAATTTCAAATTGGTATCTTATTGTGTTAAAAAGGGGGAGAAAGTAGTTTCTTCAAAATCGATATCTCAAAACCCTCTTGAACACTAAGAGGAGAATTTCATTAAGGGAAGTTTTGTTTAGTCAAAGGAAAAGCATTTGAAACAGGGGAGAAAATTTCAAATCTTGAAAATGCTTCGCAAGATCTTATTTATTTACCTTTGACTAGTTGCAAAAGGACTTTGAAAAGGATTTACAAAAGAATTTGCAAAAACAAAACAAGTGGTGCAAGAGTGGTCCAAAATGTTAAAGAAAAAGAAACAATCCATGCATATCTTATGTGTAGTTATATTGGCTCAATTCTAAGTAACTTTTGCACTTACAATTATGCAAACTAGTTCAATTATGCACTTCTATACTTGCTTTGGTTTGTGTTGGCATCAATCACCAAAAAGGGGGAGATTGAAAGGGAATTAGGCTTACACCTATTTTCCTAATTGATTATGGTGGTTGAATTGCCCAACACAAATAATTGGACTAACTAGTTTGCTCTAGTCTATAAGTTATACAGGTGCCAAAGGTTCACACTTAGCCAATAAAAAGACCAAGAAATGGGTTCAACAAAGAGAGCAAGGGATAACCAAAGGCTGCCCTGGTCTGGCGCACCGGACTGTCCGGTGTGCCACCGGACAGTGTCCGGTGCACCAGGGAACTCGACGCCCAACTCTTCACCTTTGGGAATTTTCAGAGGGCTCCGCTATAATTCACCGGACTGTCCGGTGCACCACCGGACAGTGTCTGGTGCCCCAGGGAAGAGCAACTCTGAACTCGCCAGCTTCGGGAATCCGCTCCGCTATAATTCACCGGACATGTCTGGTGCACACCGGACTGTCCGGTGAGCCAGCGGAGCAACGGCTACTTCGCGCGCAACGGTCGACTGCAACGCATTAAATGTGCGCCAGCGCGCGCGGAGGAGCAGAGCACGCGCGGGTGGCACACCGGACAGTCTACAGGACTTGTCTGGTGCGCCACCGGACAGCCAGGCGGGCCCACAAGATAGAGCTCCAACGGTCGGAACCCAACGACCTGGTGACGTGGCTGGCGCACCGGACACTGTCCGGTGGCGCACCGGACTGTCTGGTGCGCCATGCGACAGCAGCCTCCACCAAACGGCTAGTTTGGTGGTTGGTGTTATAAATACCCCCAACCACCCCACATTCAAGTCATCCAAGTTTTCCAACTTCCAACCACTTACAAGAGCTAAGCATTCAATACAAGACACACCAAAGAGATCAAATCCTCTCCCAATTCCATACAAGGCTTTAGTGATTAGTGAGAGAGATTTGTTGTGTTCTTTTGAGCTCTTGCGCTTGGATTGCTTTTTCTTTCTCATTCTTTCTTGAGATCAAACTCACTTGTAATTGAGGCAAGAGACACCAATCATGTGGTAGTCCTTGTGGGAACTTTGTGTTCCAATTGATTGAGAAGAAAAGCTCACTCGGTCCGGGGGACCGTTTGAGAGAGGGAAAGGGTTGAAAGAGACCCGGTCTTTGTGACCACCTCAACGGGGAGTAGGTTTGCAAGAACCGAACCTCGGTAAAACAAATCTGCGTGTCACACTCTTTATTCGCTTGTGATTTGTTTTGCACCCTCTCTCTCGGACTCGATTATATTTCTAACGCTAACCCGGCTTGTAGTTGTGATTAAGTTTGTAAATTTCAGATTCGCCCTATTCACCCCCCCTCTAGGCGACTTTCAGCTGCCGAGGCGGTCCGGGGCTGCAGGCGTCCCGTCCTGTGTGCGCTCGGTGTGGGCCGAGGCCTCCCGCATGCGTCGGGGGGGGGGGGGGCGTTGCGGGATGCTCCGAGGGGCACCCTCGCCTTCGGGAGGCAGAGCTCTCGGCTCGTCGGACTGCGGCATCTTCCAGGAGTTCCTTGAGTTCGCCCTGGATACGCCGCCCCTCGGTGGTGGACGGCTCCGGCATCGTTCGTAGTAGCATCGCCGCTGTAGCTAGATTCTGGCCGACCCCGCTGAAGGCCGGGGGCAGCCCCGCCCTGGCATCATCGACGATACGGCGCTGGACGTCCCGGGCCCGATGACGCGCTCCTCCGGCGAGTGCCCAGCCTGCCCATTCCTGCTCGATGTTTTGTCGGAGCTGCACAAGCCGCCCTGCTTCTTTGTCGAGCTTGGCCTGTATCTCGCGGAGTTGCTCAAGCTGTGTGTCCTGACCCCCCGCAGGGACTGGGACCACAACTAGCTCCCGCGGCAATGCGAGACGCAGGCACAGGGGCGTTGTCATCCTCCGGCATGCCAAGGTGGTTGTCTTCGTTGTGATCCCCCTGATCGACGTGCAAACACTCGCGACTTGGGTCGTAACCCTCGTCGCCAAGGCTGTGGTCATCGTCGGAGCAGCCAGAGAGGCAGTAGTCACATGCGGACATGAAGTCTCGCATGGCATTGGGATCACGAAGTCCAGAGAAATCCCAACCAAAGTCGGGGTCATCTTCTTCCTCGGAACCTGCGGGTCCGGAGGTTGAGACGGTCGTCCGTCGGTCCCAAGATGACCACATATGGTACCCTGGAAGGTCAGGATATGCCCTCGCGAAAGCGCTCACCGAAGCGGGGTCGCTTGGTGGATCGAAGCTGAATCTAAAGGGGACAGGGTGGAAAACGGATGGTACTTTTTGGTTGATGGACGGTGGTGAAGTCGCGTCGGGGACGAACTGCACCGTTATCTCAGGTACGAGGCTAACGCCCAGCAAGTCCTTCGCGAGGGTGCTGGCGTCATCAGTCCGCTTGGGGTTGGCGTATTGCGGGGAAGCGACACCCGTTGTTGTCTCAGGTGCGAGGACAACACCCGACATGTCCCCCACAGGGGTGCCGGCGTCGTCGACTCGCTCTGGTCCGACAGCCGATGAGGTGCCGCCTCCTGCCTGGCCACGGTTGCCCTGTCTCCTCCTCCTCCGGTGAGGAGGGTGGCGGGGCAAACCCGGGTGTTCCTCTTCTGCCACAGGGGGAAGTCGTCGTCGAGTTCGCCGCCACCGGGCGAGCCGACGACCGTCGTTGTTGTCGTGCTGCGAGGGGAGGAGTACCATGTCATAGCTGCCGTCGCGGGACATGAACTCGAGACTCCCGAAGCGGAGCACCGTCCCGGGCTAGAGAGGCTGCTGGAAGCTACCCATCTGGAACTCAACGGGAAAGTATTCGTTAACACGCAGCAGGCCCCTACCTGGCGCGCCAATTGTCGGTGTTTCGGACCCGCGAGGACCGTCAACCGACCAGTGAATTTGTCGCTGCGTGTCCCTGCCCAGATGGGTTGATGCAAGATGGAACACAAGAGGGAAAATGAGGCTTATGTTATCTTGCACCGGGGTGCTCGTAGTAGGGGTTACAAGCGTCGCGAGAGAGCGAGAGCGAGAGAGAGATAGAGAGAGAGAGAGAGAGGGTTTAGCCTTGAGGTGAGCTGTCTGAGCTAGCCTCTTCTGCGTCTCTCCTACTCTGCCTGCCTCTCTTCACTCGCCCCATCCCTGCGTGTGTCCGTCTGCATCTCTCTCTGCCTGCGTGCCTTAGGAAGGCCCTGGACATCCCCTTTTATAGATACAAGGAGATGGCCCAGTTGTACAATGGGGGTGTAGCTATATGCTAACGTGGCTGGCGGAGAAGTGCCTTGAGCCCTGTACATGCGCTAACGTGGCCGTCGGAGAAGTGCCTTGAGCCCTGTAGAAGCGCAGCTGGCGGTGCGGCATGGACCCTGCTGATATTTCCTTGCTTCCGTAAGGAGCTGAGAGCCATCGACGTCATGGTCGCACGCGGGGAACCATCATTACCTGCTATCGGAGTAGTTTGATGTGACTCCGGTCTTGTTCCTTCGTAGCAAGGGGTGGCTAGCTAGTGGTAGGGTAATGATGTATCCCCTGTAGCGTAGTCGGTCCGAGGCTGAGGTCGGGCGAGGCGGAGTCTTCTCCTGAGGTCGAGGTTGAGGTCGGGAGAGGATGGGGACCTTCCCCCGAGGCCGAGGCCTGGGGTCGGGCGAGGCGGAGACCTTCCCCGAGGCCGGGGCCGAGGCCAGGGGTCGGGCAAGGCGGAGCTCCCTGTTGCGCCCGAGGCTGAACTCGGGGGAGGTCGAGACCTGCTGTCGTCAGTTTTACCCTGGTGGTTGGCACAGTAGCCGGAGCGGGGCGAACAGTGCTGTTTTCCTGTCAGAACGGTCAGTGAAAGGGCGAAGTGACTGCAGTCACTTCGACCTTGCCGACTGAGGCGCACGTGTCAGGATAAGGCGTCAGGCGATCCCCGCATTAAATGCGCATGCGATACAGTCGGTTGGTAGGGCGATCCGGCTGAGGTCGCTGCACGACAAAGTTCGCCTGAGCTTAGCCTCGGGTGAGACGGGGGTGCGTCTGCCGACTGAGGTGACCCTCGGGCGAGGCGTGAATCCGTCCGGGACTACCGTCCTTGCCCGAGGCTGGGCTCGGATGAGGTCGCGTCCCTTGGTAGACGAGGCCTTGACTTGAACCGCGTTTTATTAGCTGTTTATGGTTTGTTCTGAAGATGTTCTCCAGTCGTGTTTAGGAGCATTGGGGGTACCCCTAATTACGGTACCCGACAATATCTAAGGTTATTGAGTTACGAAATACATTATTAATTTATGTAAGATCTCTATAGCTACCACCTCTAAGGATCGACATACCGTAAAGACCTCGTGTTGAGGTTGTTCTTTCTGCAGCAATCTCTAGAATCTGCGCCAATATGTTGCCCTGAAAAGAACCTGCATAATTGATGGTTTTGGTTTAAAAGTAAAAACAACATCATTGCGACAAAGTCAAATAGACCAAAATATTGCGGCCACTCCAATTAGAAGTTTTTTTAAGTGTTGTTCCCTTGTTAGCAATCCAGGACCCAATTATATGATTAATATTGTTTGGTCTCTATATATTTAAGGCAAAGTAAATAATTCTCCTAATATTTCTAGCAAGGTAACAATCAAATAATAGATGTTAAATAGACTCACCTTGATTACAAAAGCTGCATTTTAAACAACATTTCCAACCTCGCTTAGCTAAATTATCTTTGGTGAGAGTAACTACCCTGCTTAAATATCACAGAAAATCTTAATTTTAAGAGGAAGATTTAGACTCCAAAGTATATTGTGATTTACAGGAAGAGTATTCATTAAAAGAAAGTACATTGAACGAACTGAGAAAAGTCAATATTTGTGAGCCCCCAAATAAATTTGTCTCTCGATTCTTCTAAAGAAATGGTTGCCATCAAATTTAATAAATTATGCCACTTAACCTGCTTCACTTCGATAATAGCTCTACGAAAGGATATGTTAGGTATATTTTCATTTATAACATCTTTGACTAAAGTATTACGCATAATATTAAAAAGGTTCGGACAATGGTCCTTAGAGCAACTCCAGTAGTTCTCTAATAGATTTTATAAATCAACAATTTAAGTAGTTAACACAAAAACTCATCTCTAACAGTTCTCTAAATGAACTTTCTAAATTTAATAACTTCTCATCTAACCTTATTTTCTCTCTACATTTGGCAACCATTTATCAACTCCCTAAACAAAAATGTTTACTGCATTATGTAGATAATGAAGGTAATTGATGACATTTGTGACTTTATTTTTTTATGTGGATAAATATAAAACAAAACTACAACCTATATTTAGAGAACTATTGGAGAACTCATATTTTTTTACTCCCAAAGTTATTTAGCAACTTCTTAAATCTGTGATTTAGAGAGCTAAAATTTACATAACTATTTGAGTTGCTCTTAAGCGGTCTATCGAGGATCCATCTATCCTCTCAGAACCTAATCATTTGACCGTCATCTACATACAACCTTCCCTGCTCTAGGAACTTTCTTTAATATTCGTGAGACCAGACCAGAGTTAGTCTCCAGATTTTCTCACTGTTTCAGTAAGTGATTTGAATCCAAAGTATTTATTTTTCAGAATATTGTGCTGTGATGCCGCCGTCGGGACGTGCCTCCAGGTCGCGGATGCCTACGCATGCGAGGAGCTCCTTCCATCCTGGCCGATGCGGCTAGGGAAGGAAGACGATGCGTTACTTTTTCTTTTCTTTTCTTTTAGTTTTTAAATCTTTCTGTTTTTAAAAAACTCAGAATAAATACAAATGTAAAAATAAAGATATTCCAAAAATAAAGATAAATAAGAATGTTATTATTTTATAAAAAATTATTTAGCAACTCATTACATTTTTTATAAAAAGTCTTGACACCAAGAGATAAATCCACATAATACATAAACATATATATATATATATATGAAAAAAGAATAATCTCATAATTATTATTATTAACAAATCATAAAAATTATTATTTTAACAATTCTTTATTATTTTAACAAATGGTTTTTTCCTCAGAGAATGAAATCCACGGATTGGATTCGTAGATCTAATCAAACAAATTTATGATTGGGCATGAATGTATTAATCACTTGGTAGAATTTTATCTATTCAAGAAAATTTTTAAATTTGTTTATATCACCATTTCATTATTTGGTAACATAAATATTTTCCTTTCTACTGGAAATTAATAAATTAAACTAGGTTATTTTTTGGAGATGGATTTAGAGTGTTTAGTCGCAAGCTTGGTGATCGACCCATAGGTCATTTGCTCGTGTCCATGTAAGGTCATACCTCACATTCTCCTACAGTAACCCGGCTGACGAGGTGCCCACAAGGCCCCTCTTTGGTGGATAGTCGGATCTCACATGGATAACTCATTCGTAGCTCGACGACCTCCTTCTCCGCCCCGGCTAGGTCGGTGGAAGGCGGTCCTCCTCTCAAAGAGACCTCAAAAGGCCTTCCGAGGGGGATGCGTGCATATCAAGGATCAAGCCCTTGGAAGAAGACTCGCTCAGAGGATCACCACCCAAGACTACGCTCGACTCCGGCACTAAACGGACTAACGCTCAGCGTGTGACGACCATCACAGGAAGGGTCCACCCCTAAACTACTTGAGTACCGAATAAACCTCAAGCAATCTAGGTGGATTGCTCGAGGGCTACATCTAGCAGATGCGCTTGCGCGCACCCGAGAGAGTCGAGCAAACCTAGACTCACTCCCATAAACTGCTCGAATACCGAGTGAACTCCCCAAGCAAATCCACATGGATTACTCGGGAGCTACATCTAGCAGATGTGCTTGCGCACACCCAAGAATTCGGTCCTCCGCAAAAGCCTCCGTGCAACTCTAAGGTGTTACACGAAGGCTCGGAAGCTACTGTCGAGTACTCGGGAACCGGGTATCTGAAATAGGCCCTTCAAAAACGGCCCACTCGCCGACCAAAACTCCGCCGGCCAACTCTGCGAAGCGTACTGAATGACTAACTCTCCGATGATGACCAACTCTCGAATGATATTGAAAGATAACTATTTCCGTTTATCGTTCAGTATGTGTCATCAAAGATGAAATTAATATGTGTCTGTTTCTTTCTTACATGCTTGTCTATACTTCTTATTACTTATTTACAGCTAACCTTTATGGCAATCCGTGTGAAGGGAATTATGTCATAAACTATGTTGCCCCTAATTCAGCTGGTTTGTCGAATTATAAAATTTGGATGGTTTGATGATGACAGATTCAGAGAGACTATCAAGGAAGCGACTGATTTCTTAGGTCTTGTAAGTATGTCTTGCATGCTTTATATGTTGAGGTAAGAAGTTTGTCATGTATTTAGGAGTTTTGTCATCACATAAGACCTTGCCAGCTCGATGACTGAAACCTGTTTTTTGAAATTAATTAAACATCACAATGTAGCAATTTACACCAAATAAATCTGCACACACTGTTCATATTTCTATACACAAAGATCCAATGACTTGTTTGAAATTTTTAACCTATTGAACATAGAGAAATGTAACTTGTAAGGAAACTACAGACTGTTTATTTCCACCGTACTGTCCCATGCTGTTCTTACATGCATAGAGGCCATACATGAATTTGTTCATGACTTCATGTTCATGAGACCTATAAAACCTTGAAAGAAATCTTCAAGCACGTGGGTGGTATGATTAAGAGCTCTGATAATATTTCTTGGGCATTGACTAATGGAACTTGTCACGGACCTTGGTCTGGATGGCCCTAAGCCAAGGAGCCTGACATCAGGCAGCCGGTAGCTGGCAGCCAGAGCACAAAGGCATTTCTGTATGCTCAAATACTTAGTGTAGCATGTGACTAGACAAAAATCTTAATGGTTGCATTATAGTCTACCTACCGTTTATGTCACCGTACGTATCTATATTATGTCTTATTGTGGTGTATCGTTATATTCCGAGTACTACTACCTATTCGCTATGACTTATGTATATGACTATTGATTATCGTAGGCGCCCCGAGGAGCGCCTCATGTTCTCTAGTACAGAATGACCTATCGTGACATATTTGCTACTTGGAGGAACGATGGAGCACAGAGGCCAACCGAAGAACTTTTCCGGGGGCGAGAAAGATAGGGGTTGCCTGAACAGATATTCACAGCTCTTGAGGTAGAGCTCTCAAGATTATATTCAGAGAGATTTGAACATTGAGTTTTGCCACCGGAGACTGGACACGACTTCATGGTAGAACCTAAATAAAAGGCCAAGTTTCTCATACGCGAAAACGCAGAGCTAACAGCTGCGTTTCATCACACTTGAACATTCTCGCTAAAAGGTGATCCCATCTGACCTAGTCATTAGCAACTAACTCGTCGTTTCCGTTTTCTACCCTCTGAAGGACAAGCTTCTTCTGCGGAGCGAGTCCTTTTGCGATCGCCGCCGAACTTACATCCACGAGGACAGTATCGTCTTCTTTGAAATCGCCCTTCAGGACACCAAGGGCAATCTCGTTCTCCACCATCTGCTGAATCACTCTCTTGACAGGCCTCGCACCATAGTTAGGGTCAAAGCCAAGAGACCCCAGAAGCTCAACGGCTTCCGCAGTGTACTGGAGATGAATCTTCTGTTGTCTCAGCCGGTTCTGAACCCGATTCAGCTGCAAGTAGAGAGACCATGTCAAATTAAAGAGCAGGCTACACAAACAATGTGCAAATGTGGAGAAATAACATAAGGTTGATACTATGGTTTAATTATAAGAATCGGTTATGCTTCTAAAAGGAACTGTTAAAAGTTGACCTGGATCTCCACGATATGGTTGATCTCGGTTGTATCCAGTGGTTGGAACACAATGTACTCATCTATCCTGTTCAAGAATTCTGGCCGGAATGTTTGCCGGGCCATCTCAATCACCTGCTTCTTCATTATCTCATACACGGCCTCCTTGCTGTCTGTGGTGTTTCTAAGTGTGTCAAGGATCAATGGTGACCCAATGTTCGATGTCATGATTATGACACAGTTAGTGAAGCTGACAGTCCTGCCTTGTGAATCAGTGATTCTTCCATCATCCAACAGTTGCAACAATATGTTAAAGACTTCCTGGTGTGCTTTCTCAATTTCATCAAACAGAACAACTGAGTAAGGTCGCCGACGAACTGATTCAGTCAATTGGCCCCCTTCCTCATAACCAACATATCCAGGTGGGGCACCAACCAAACGGGAGACGGCGTGCTTCTCCATGTACTCACTCATATCAATTCGTATTAGGGCATTCTCAGTGTTGAAAAGGAATTCAGCCAGTGTCTTACCCAGCTCAGTCTTTCCCACACCTGTAGGTCCCATAAACATGAAGCTTGCTATCGGACGGTTAGGATCTGATAGGCCTGCCCTAGAACGGCGGATGGCATTGGCCACTGATTTAACTGCAATGTCTTGGCCAATAACCCTCTTGTGAAGTACATCTTCCAGCAGCAGCAGCTTTTCCCTTTCAGACTGTTGAAGGTTCGACACTGGAATACCAGTCCACTTGCTCACAATCTCAGCAATGTCCACGTCAGTCACCTCTTCTCGAAGCATTGACTTCCCTGATTGCTGGAATTCAACAAGTTTATTCTCAGCCTCTTCCAGCTGTTTCTGAAGTGATAAAAGTGTTCCATACTTCAGTTCAGCAGCACGATTCAAATCATATTCTCTCTCAGCAGCTTCAATCTCCAGGTTCACTCTGTCAGTCTAAACAAGATAAAAGACAAGAATTAGAACCCATATGGCACCGAGGGGGGGAAATCAGCCTGATCAGATAGCTGGCTCTGGCTGTTGCTGTGCTGCAGCAGCCCAAACAGTGGCAGCGATAGCAGACATTCAGCAGCAAACAGCCGGAGCTTGCTCTCAGCTCTTCACAATTGCAGCCGATTGGTTGCGCAGCACAGCCACAGCATAAACAGCGCTTTAAGTAGAAGCTATCAGAGGAATATGGCAGGCAATACACAGAAGAGTGAAGAATGCAAGTACCTCTTCTTTAATTGATCTTATACGAGTCATCAAAGACTTCTCATATTCCCAATGTTCTGAAAGACTTTTCTGCTTCTGCTTGAGAGATTCTAGTTCAGCTTCAAGCTTGCTCAGCCGTTCTTTGGAGGCCTTATCTGTATCATTCTTCAATGAGAGCTTTTCCATTTCAAGCCTTATGATTTCTCTGTCTACCTCATCCAATTCAATAGGCTTTGATGTTATCTCCATTTTGAGCTTGGCAGCTGCTTCATCAACTAGATCAATGGCTGGACACACAAATAGAGAACATTATATTAGATAATGAATAGATCAGCTCGCTATTCACCGTAACTTATCCACATTATAGCATACAAATTACCTTTGTCAGGCAAAAAACGTCCAGTGATGTATCGATCGGATAGAACTGCAGCAGCAACAAGAGCCCCATCTGATATCTTAACACCATGATGCAGTTCATATCGTTCTCGCAAACCGCGCAATATGGAGATGGTATCCTCAACTGCTGGCTCACCACAATAAACCTGCTGGAACCTACGCTCAAGAGCAGCATCCTTCTCAATGTACTTCCTGTACTCATCCAATGTTGTTGCTCCAATGCAGCGGAGTTCTCCACGGCCTAGCATTGGCTTCAACAGGTTACCAGCATCCATCGCTCCACCAGCAGCTCCTATTCAGAGAAATAAACAGTAAATATGACAATATTCAGAGCACTGACTCTCCTATATTGTGGCATAAGCATCAATTTGATAAAACAAAGCATCAGTGATTTGAAAACATGGCCAGCACAAACCAAATAAAAGTGAAACGCACTTGTGTAGATCTGTCTAATCATTAACAGAGAGCTAAGATTCGACTAATATTTTCAAGTCTATATATATATATATATATATTCTCACTGCCATAAAAACTTGCAAATAGTCAAAACACAGAAGAAGTTAGAAGTACAAACCTGCACCAACAACAGTATGGATCTCATCAATGAACAAGATGATCTGTCCATTAGAAGCAGTGACCTCCTTTAGAACAGCCTTTAATCTCTCCTCAAAATCACCACGGAATTTAGCTCCAGCAAGTAATGCTCCCATATCCAACGAAATAAGCTGTAATTGCAGACATACATAGCATCAGAACATACAGTCTATTGCATTCTTGACACTAATACAACTGTGTCTACTCTTATGTTATTAGTGATATGTCTGACTGTAAGCTCAGAATTTTCATTATTTTTTGTCTGACTGTAAGATCTGAGTTTTGCATTATTTTTTTAATAGTTGATAATCGAAATGCTTCAATGAATATCGAATATATATACAACAAAAGTTTTTTTAACACGACCGCCACAAGGTGATGCCCATTTTCATAGAGAAGGAATAAATACAGCCTTGGATAGCTGGGAAGCATGGAGGAGAGTTGTCTCTGTAACACAGTCAGAAAATATGACTGCCCCAAACTTCAGTTAACTAGACTGGATATGAACAGAAACATTTCATTACCCTTCTATTCATTAGAGGTTCAGGAACATCTCCTCGTACAATACGCTGAGCCAGTCTGAAATAGGAGCAAGATAGTTTGATTACTGCATGTCCAAAGCAGCAAAGCATAGGCACACTATGAAAAAAACTACAAACAATAGATGAAAAGGTAATCACCCTTCAGCAATAGCAGTTTTGCCAACTCCTGGCTCGCCAATGATTACAGGATTGTTTTTAGTTCTTCTACATAGGATCTGAATGCATCTGCGCACTTCATCATCACGGCCTATAACAGGATCAAGTTTTCCACGTCGAGCTGATTCTGTCAAGTCAATACCATACTTCTCTAGAGCCTGGTATTTTCCTTCTGGATCTGGAAACAGAAAAACGATATAGGCATGTAAAACAGGTTACCGGTTATTGCATTGTTATCTACTTATCAGGATCAAGTTAACTTTCTGGACAATACAGGAAGTTACATGACTGTTACACAAAGTATAAATAAATACTAAAACCACAGAAGTACTCTGCCAAAAGAAATAAACGAGTAAAAAATGTTCACAAGACATACTCTGATCTGTGACTCGCTGGCTTCCCCGTACTGCTGAAATAGCTTCTTTAAGATCATTCTCCACAATTTTCAGATCTTTGAAGAGCTGTTGTCCAAACCTTTTATCTGAAGTGAATGCTTGCAGGATGTGCTCAACTGACACAAATTCATCACCATGTTCTTTTTTATGCTTCTTTGCATTATCCAATATCAACACAAAACTTGATCCTATAATTGGCCCAGTTGTATCACCGACAACCTACCAATGGAAGACCTAAATGTTAATAAAATTTACCACCTTAATAAACAGAACTTGTTTAGTTGGTTTAATGTGTGGAATTATTAAGGCCCACCGCTAATACCTTTGGCTGTCTAGAAATAAAGTCGTCAGTAGCTTGCAGGACTGATGTGTTATCTACACCCGCTTTTGAAAATATCCTGCGTGCTAGCCCATCCTTCTGCTCCAGAAGAGCTTTCATCAAGTGCTCCGACTCTACTATCTGTTGTTTTGATAATCTTGCTGCATCAACCGCACCAACAATCCCCTCCCAGGCCATCTCAGTGAATTCTCCTGGTGTTATCTGTTTTGATCAAAGAAAAATAAGGAAAAACAGAGATCAGGACTCAAGCCAACAGTACTTTGCAAGCCCTACCCATTGCTGTGTGTATATAAACAACCTGCTGCTGGAACAGAAATATTTGGGTCTCCTGTTTTCAGGGAAATTGCTGTTTAAACTATTTGGTGTCATCAAAATAGTAGTCTTCGAAGATGTGGTTCAATCAGTCGGCAGATGGAAGCAATCTTTCAAGCCTGAATTTGCTCTATTGTCTCTAAAAGCAAAATCAAATGTTAAGACTTTGTTGTCAGATTGGTTGATCAATTTTACCATGATGTTAGCCGCCTCCTCTTTTGATTTATGATCCTTGTGACTCCCTTGTTACATTTTTTTTTCCTTTTCTGTATATACATACAAAACAAGATATCTTACTCTCGAGAAAACACCCCACGTTTTTGTCACAAAGAAAGAGCACTTGCAAACCTGCCCTAGCACTGCAAGTCAAGCGAAGATCTAGATGCATGTGAAATCTATAGTAATTCATGGTTGGAGACACTCTATTCAAGTGGGAACCTATAGGTAAAAGTATAACACTCCGATATACTGTTTAACTACATCTACAGACGGACCAACTGATTGTACACACTTTTGAAACAAAGGTTAGAAACTGTTGACTTGTTTAACTAATAACAACAAAAGAATGCAATCACCAACACGATGAAAATACAGCTACAGCAAGACAATAGTCCAACAACATCAACACAGAAAGCACCTAAAAGCATCATCTCAGCATCGCTTATGGATTTTGTATTGTGGAATAGGACTATTAACTATGCAAATCAATCACCCCAGCATTCCATACTTCCGGAGATCAAAGGATGAAATCAGTGACACCATACTACTACACAATAGTATCACACCTATTCATTATAGCATCCAAAGTTATCGTGACACAATGAATCTTTACGAATTTGCAGCAGAAGTGCAGAACAGCATGCATTCGACGTTCCAGAGCTTTACAATCCAGCCGTTTGGTTAGCTAGATCTCTACAGCACTGACCGAAATCAAATCGACACGAGTGGCACCCAATCAGCGGCTCGGCGCATAAGAACAGAGACACGGGCAGCGGTGTACATAGTGGCACCGACCTGAGACGAGGACGAGGTGCCGGCGGCGCTGTACTGAGCGGGCGTAGTAGAGTGGAACAGCCGGCGCGGCGGCACCTGGAGCCCAGCTCCGCCGGCCCCGACGGGAAACCGCCCCAAAGGCGCGGCAAACCACGCCGGCCTCCCCGTGGTGGCGCCGAAGGCGGAGGCATCACCCGCGAGCGGCGCGAGGGACCGCGGGAGTACCTCGCGGCTAACGCCGGGGCCCTGGCGGCGTTTGGTGGCGACCACAACCGCGCGGGCTGCGCGCGCTAGCCTGGACGCGGCGGAGCGCGCCATCGTGGCGGAGGGTTTTGGGTCTGGGTTTAGCGCTTTGCTGCGGACACTGGACTGGCCAAGCGGTTACGCCGCGAAGATGCTGGCTCGGTTATTTGTGGCGGCGGCGACGGTTGTTGGGAGGGCACAGCGGAGAGGAGTGGCGACGCTTGGAGAAGGGGAAAGAAGGTGTGCCGGCAGCGCAGGCGAAGCGAATGGAAGGTTGCAGAAGCTTCTACTAGATGCGGTGTTCGTCGACCTCCGTGCACGTCAACCGTCTGATCCGTAACCGACGGATACCGTTCGTAGCCGACTCAAGGGGGGGCACTCATCGTCGAGATAAGATGGAGAACTGCGTTCGGCGCGAGTTCTTCACTTTCGCTGCATCGTTTGCTCGGCAGCAGCAGCGGATGAAGGCGAGTATCCAAATCTTTTGCAAATTGCAAACGCATAAACTCCAAAACATTCAAACTACAGGGCTAGTTTGGTGTCAAGAAGATTGTATTAAGGTAAACCAAAATCTATATGTACTAAAGTGAATTGGAGGGTAAATTAGTTTACACCGTAAACCGCTTTAATATATGTGAATCAAAGTAAGTACTAATTGAATTGAAGTGTAAATTAGTTTACACCGTAAACGGCTTTAATATATACAAATTAAAGTAAATACTATAGTATCCAAACAAGCTCTAAGACGGATCGGTGTATTGAGGGGGATCGTGGGGTTGTCACCAAACCAGTGTTCACGCTTGATCTTCGCCTATAACTTCAGTCTCGGCAAGACTGACCACGATGCTGGAAACATGTTTCGATTTCTCAGGCTATCAAGCAATCATGCAAAATTGCAAATGACGAATGCTGGGATCTTTCTGGAACAGATTGCCAGTGACAATCAACAAAGGGAACAGCAAAACGATTTCCAAGAGGAAACAGGACAGCATTCCTTGGCTCATAACCATGCTGTATATATCACGATAGCCACAGTTAACACCTGACTTGAAAACATAGCCATACGAGTTAAGGTAGCAAATACCACATAGTTGATATTCGGACGTGACACTGGAACCTGGTCGCTAAACTGAAAAACCAAATGCAAAGGGCATTTGTGATGCAATCTTGCTACTATAAACAACTTTGGACCAATCAAGCGCCGAACCCCTCCACAACCACAAATGCGGAAAATCTCACACGAAGGCAGACTTGATGTAGAGAACTGAAACTTGCTAGACCAGTTCCCAGTCCCCATCAATGAAGGAGACGCCATCGTCTGCGCGGTCCTGCATTGAAAAAAAAACGCATGGTTCACATAAAAATACGGGGCCGTAATGCTAACTACTCTCGAATATAAAAAAAAAGATGTATAGGACCATACCGGCCTAAACATGTCCACGACAATGTCATCCAGACCACCACTAAGTCCCCTTTGCAGCCTACCTGTCCCCATGAGTTCGTTGTTGTAGTTTAGATGACTGCTGACAGCTTGGTGATCAATCCTGCCATCTTGCAGAGGGGGGACAACACAACCACCTGAATTGCTACCACCCAGTGTCTGCCCTGGAACAACAGAACCGTCTATGCGAAGGTTCGGCAATGTAGAGTTGACGCCTGAATTACTAAGCGCAAGGTTGTTATTCAGCATCTCTCTCGAGTTCGTGCTGCTTCCATAAGCGAAGGGCACCGCTTCCTGAGTGAACGGCATCGGAAGACCGTTGCTGGCTAGTGATGCTACTTGGTGGCTCTGCATTTCACTTCCCAGCAAAGGGATCTGACTGGATGCTTCTGTAAAGCTTGAGAGAGGCTCAAGCTTGGGCCTATTCACGATCCTGTCCTTCTGGCCAATCTCCTGAACATTGGATGATGAGACCGCGGTTGGCCAGGTGGTGTTGCACCTTCCAAGATCTGCAAACTGGGGGGGCTCACCAACAAATGAGTTGAAAGGGTCTGCAGAGGAATGCAGCCGACCAAGGTGTTGTTGGTTGCTTGGCTCAAGAGACTGTAATGGCAAGTTGTTTGTCGTAACCAGTTGTGTGCTGTTTGATATGTTCGCGAACGAATTACCAGAAGGGCCAGTAGGAAAGCATTTGCTAGTATCCTGCAGTGGCATATGCGCACCCCTGATCAGGTTGCCGTTGTTCATCCCCCCGACATTCCCTAGGGAAGTGCTCAGATTGTTCTGGTTGTGTCCAATCTGAAGTGGCTGCGAAGGCAGCAGACCATGCATACCAAATGCAGGAGAGTTCATCCTTGCAAGGAGGTTGTTTGGCTGTGAATGGTTAGTGGTTGGAACTGGCCGGTATCTCCCATATGCATTGTACTGCCTGAAGGCGTCTAGTCCCATGTTCACATAAGCAGGGTTTCTTCCTCCAAATGCAGCAGTTAGGTTAGCCTGCCTGCTTGCATCTGCGCTGAGTCTTTTCAGATACAGCCGATACTTCTGCAAACCATCAAAGAAGGATTTATTAAATGTGTTTCTAATTGCAACCAAGCAAAAATAAAAAGTTGCCCAAGTGATCAACGAAATTTGCTGTCTTTCAAAGGACATGAACTGTAAAACCTGATCAATATGCTTGCTGATATCACTTTATGTTTCTTTCAGAAGTATAACAAGCATGTGAAGAAATGCTGATAGGTTTTGAGAAGTTCCTAGATATGGTGAAAACAAAAGAAAATGTAGTTCATGTGTTTTTTTAAAGAAAATGGTAGGAGCTATGCCTTCCATTGAAGTAAGGAAAATAAGAACTCAAAGTTATGCCTCAACGGCAGAGATGCCTCAGTAGGCTAAAACATCTACAACCCCTTATAAAGGCCAAGCCACAAAGAAACAAAAAATGCAACAAGAATCCAAGAATCCTCTTTCAAGATACATAGTGTTGAAGCTTACAGTTGATGTAATCATAAGTTCCAAAGATGTCAGATAATAAACATGTGATGGGCATTATATAGAAACATAAATATGAGGGCAAACATAACTATGTAAGAACGGAAATCACACCTGCAGATGACTTGCAACGTTCTCCCTTGTGATGTTCTCAACATTCATAAGATCCAATATTTTCTTTGGAACAGCCTCTGCATTTATAGTCACGAGTATATGCTATTAAGATTCATGGATAATATACCAAAAAAGAGTAAATTTATTAGTTAACATTCTGATAACTAAGTTATATAATCAGAGCTCTTACTGTCAATGCCAAGCTGGTTGACAGCAGCCACAAACTTTCGGTGCAATTCAACAGACCACACAACCCTTGGCTTCTTCTGGCTCGACGAGTCTCCATTCTCATTACTGTTGTCATCAGAATCATCACCGTCATCACCATTATCATCCCTACCCTTGCGTGAAATTCTCTTGTTGCGATTAACACCGCCATTGTCACCTTCAGCGCTCACCACCTGCAACTTTTTACCCGAATCATCGTTGTCATTGCCACTGTTCTTGGCGTCACAACTCCTCCGCCTAACCACATGCTGCCATATAGTCCTCAGCTGCTCAATACGCACTGGCTTCAGCAGGTAGTCACATGCTCCATGGGTAATCCCCTTCATGACTGTCTGTGTCTCCCCATTTGCAGACAGCACTGCATGATGATGATACAGGGTCAGTTTTCAGATCAAAGACAAATGCAGATGCTGTGCACATTGTACACTGAACCAGCAGAAATAATTGAAGTTCCTGTAGGAAACTAATTGGCGTTCATTATGCCTGCAGACTTTTGTCCTGTCTAACTCTTTCTTTTAGTGGTCACGTGTAGGGAGGGCATACAGAAGTTTTCATGAGGCTTGCCATTCCTCCCAAATTCAATGCCTCATTGAACAAGAAAACTTCTTTACAAATCGGGCGAGGTTTTCAGCTGTCTAATGGAGGTAAAAAACAAAGTAACCAGATGGTACCATACAAGATATATTCATTCCACAATGATGATTTTTCAAGCAATGCCAAAATTTTGAGATCATTGGCCTGCTGCAACTGCAATAAAGGCAGGAACAGGAGTGGGCAAGCGAAGGCTTACTAATGACCGGGAGGTCCATCTCGAGGCCCACAAGCTCGAGGAGCTTGAAGCCGTCCATGTCCGGCATGTGGACGTCGCTGATCACAAGGTCAAACTGGTCCTTCTTCTCCCTCAGCAGCTTCAAGGCCGTGGCTGCCTGTCCCGTTGTTGTCACTGCGGCATCACAAGTCAAAGCCCTCCGGAGGAACACATTACACATGTGGAATCACTCGACTTCGAGGAAAGTTAGCGAGAACGATTTTTTTCTTTCCGTTGAACAAAGCCAGACCGCGGTGGAGATCGGAAATGGACAGGACACACAAGTTTACAGAAATCGCGCAGCTGGCGGTTGGAAAAGCTTTGGAAGGTAAGATTGTTCTAAATATAGCCGTGTGCCAGCGCGTGGTAAAAAAAACCAAACAAAATCGGATCAGCAGAGTCAAACCCGATTATTATTATTTGCAGAAGAAAGAAGATGAAACTGAGCCTGACATGACATTACATGGCAAAAAAATATTTCACGGCGAAAACAACAGGAGGAGGAAGTGGGGGTGGGGGCATAAAGTCGGGGTTGCTATTTATGTGATGAAAAAAAATGCAAAAACAGCAACCCAAATATCTCCGTAGACTTCTTGATAGTTGATACACGCGAACAACGGAAACTAAATAAAACCAAACCGAAGAGCCGAATCGGGGACAATAAAGGTGAAAAAGAACGGCAGGATGTATGTACAATCCGATGAGAAGAGTAGGGAACCAAGCATACGGGGAAGAGAGAGAGAGAGGGGAGCGAGAGGAGCGTGGCATACCATGGTACTGGCAGCGGAGCAAGAGGTTCTCGAGGATCTTGAGGCAGGTCGGGTCGTCGTCGACGGCGAGCACGCGCATGCCGACGGGGAACTGGTCCTTGGCGCCGTGGCCGCCGCTGGCCCTCGCCTGCAGCTTCAGCTCGTCGACGGTCATCTCCGGCGGCTCCGGCTCGGCGAATCCAACAGCAGCGGAAGCCGCGGAACCGAGAAACCAGGCACCCGGATCACCCAAGCAAGGACCCTCCTGTACGTACGCAGGTAGTAGGCAGGAAGGCAGGCTCACAAGGGCGGTTGTCTGGATCCTAGAAATCCAAGAAACGGCGGGGAAAGGCGGGGAGGTCAAAGCAGGGGAGGAGAGCGAGAGCAGCACCAGGAGAACGCAGGCAGAGAGAGAGAGATGGGGTTGGGGGAGAAGGGTGTGTGTGGGGTACGGTGAAGAACCCAATAATAATAGGAGGGAGGTGAGAGAGAGGGGAAGAGGAAGGTGAACGGGAGATTGGATTGGAGGGAGCTCATGCAGTGCAAAGATGGTAACCTTTTTTTCGGCCTCCTTTCGTTTTCCTTTTATTACGCTTTCATATTTCCTGCCGTTTATTCAGGCCTCTATACGCCGCTGCTGTGCTGCCAGTGCCATCGGTGGGGTGGGGTTGGGGTGGGGGGGGCCGTTTTTTGTTTCTTGCCGTGGTGCATTCCGCGTGTATACGCGCGCCAGGGCGCCACTGTCCTTTTTAGGGTTCGTTCCGAGTCGCCTTTTCGGTTCTTGCCATTCTGCGTTTGTGGACAACGTACATAGTACAGCAGCTGTTGTTTTGATTCCATGTGATGTTTTTTTTTATTTTTTTTAAAAAAACGTATATGGCTCTGGCTCTTTTTATTCCTAATTATTCTCATATATTTCCCTTGTGCTTTTTCTGTATATTTATCTATCTCCGGTTCCTCGAGTAGTATATTTATTTATCTCTGGGACTCGGACGGTTGCGGCGGCAGACTAGTGAGCGAGATAGCTACGGCGGTGTTGGATCTACCCAACCCACCCGGAGACAAGTAACCAGCAGAAGACGGGGGGCATTTTCTTTTCCGGCGATGGTTGGCGATGACGTGGGTCGAGCAGCTGGCCTGGCCAGCCCGAGCTGGGTTTAATTATGGGCTTGCTTGATTAAACAAAGCTCGCGATAAGGTTGATTATTAGCGATGCACGACAGCTCGGCGTCGTCTCTGGGATTAGCTAGCTGCTAGCCCGGGCTTCCGCTCCCGCCGGATCGCAGATCCATTCGTCGACAACTCTCCGGTGTCCACGCACGCACACACGTACCCACTGCCACATATATATAAATATAAATATATATTACTGACCTCTAACTTGAAATTACTATAAACCTCTAGCTCCGTGGAAGGAAAGCGCTTCGCTTTTGAAATATCTACTACTAGCAGTGGGAGGGGGTTTTTCTCTCACACACACACGCAGACATCATCCATCCTTTCCTTTTTTTGTCGCTCGCTCAACAGGAACTCCTAGATCAGGGCAAGCAATAACGCCTTCTAAGGCTATCTGCACTCATACAACTCTAAATTTCTACTCTAAAAAGAATATTCTATCCTTTTTAGCAAGGTTCTCTACTCTATACCATAAACCTCCGCAGTCATATTTACTCCATATCTCAACCCTATACCAACTACTACGTATTATATCATTTTTTAATTCTCTCCTATGTAAACGTGACCGCGTTTTTGCTGGCCAACCTCACGGCACAGTGGATAGCGCACTGCATCCGTACAACGCTTGATATATCGCTCCTCCACTGCCACTGCAAAATAGCGCACTCCATACAGTCTCCGCTGCAGAAGGTGTTTTACGCTATAGTGGATAGCGCAGGCCACGCAGTCTTCGACTGCGTACAGCCTAACAAATAGAAATAAGCTAAAGGTTCTGCGTCCCGGAATTGGGTGCGTTTGTTCTCTCTCGCTCGCGTGCTTTTGCTAATCTGCCGTCCAGCTCCAAGACGCGCTAGCTTAATCAACAAAATATGCGCATGGCATGTGGCTGCTGGTTTTCATTATATGCGAGCAGCGCTGTCCTTGAGCCGTGCGTATATTTATTACCATCATCATGGTGCTTAAAGTACGTACGTGAGGCACCAGTACAACATCATTGGCTTAGTATACTATATAGTACACCCTGTGTTTTTTTGTACTTCCGTGCCAATAACTACCCTTTTTTTCCCCTGCCAGTTTTCTACTATAATATAAGTATTCGCTGGCAATTTCTCTAATAATACGTACGTATTCCCTGGCAGTATTCTGAGGTACCAAACACGTCAGCTTGCCGTCACGGACGGAAGAATCTCGTGGCCGCAGCGCAGATGCCCCTTCACGATTCCTCAATTAATCTGGTGTGTTAGCAGATTGTTTTTTTAAAAAAATATTAAGTGTAGCTTGTAATGGTGTAGGATACGGGATGTGAATGCGAGGGGCAAAACAAAGGGCACGCACGGATCACAGAGCCACTAGGTTATTGAGATTCAAATGGCCTAAACAACTAGGAGTACTAGCTAGCTAGCTAGGGGTACGTAGCAAGCGAACCTAGAACCTTGCGAGTACTAAAAAAAAGTACTAGTAGTAGAGAGAGCTATGTAATTCTACCACTAAAAAAAAGTAAGTGTGGGCGCTATGTGTTACTACGATTTGCGTCGTTGCTGTACTACACGGGTGGGCGAATAATTCAGATTTGTCCGTGGTGGTGAAAGTGCCTTCGTTTGGTGTGTGCTAAGATGAACACGAAACGGCCAGTCGCGCCTAGCCTAGCCGCAGTGGCCTACGCTATATACGTGTGATGGTGATCCAAAAAGGGTATATTTTAAGGAACCCCACTAACCGGACATATCCATCCAGCTAACCTTGTTACTACATGCCAGCAGCAGCAGCAAACAAAAACAAAAAAGCCCTCAACAAAGGCTAGTGTAGTAGTAGTAGTGTGGCAGTGGCACAGAAAGTGGCAATCGGTAGACAGCTCCCCACAACACCCACACCACCGCTTGCTGCTGTGTGTTCCTTTGCTCTTGCTGCTGCTGCATGCACATGGACCACACCTTGATCATGTATGTGCATGCAGTAGTGGGCACTGCAGGCAATCTACCGCTCGCTAAGTAGCCTAGTGTCACATCTAACAGCAACTTCAAGAGACTAGGTATATGGTTTTATAAAGGTAAATTTAGCTAATATTAAAATAAAAATTGTATCCAATAAACTCTGTAAACGACTCTTCAAATTTAGTGGCTCTCTATTTCTTCATCTTCGCTCTCCAATTTTGGATAGCATGCTTCACTCTCTATTCAATTCGTAGGTTTACCGAGTCTGTTGGATTAGCCTATATTTTTTCTCTAAAATCTATTTTAGAGGGTAGCTAAATCAGTAAATTTGGCTAATCTTTTTAGCTAATCTTTTGGAGTTGCTCTAATCGCGCCCATGTATCTGTTGTCCTCTCATCTTTTGCGATGATATGGATCCACGCGGTTGGGGAACCCGGGCCACTCTCGTGGTACAAGTGGCATGGAGAAAGCAGGTGTCCCCCGTTGTGCCCTCTTGCTCCCAGCATCAGCACGAGGAAGATTGGTTTGGTGCTGCTGATCTCCATTCTATCCAGCTAGAATAGAACGACGGGCGTGTTGGAACTTGCTCTTCTGGGCAAGTTGATCTAACGCGGGAGTGAAAGCAACGTAAACAAGGTTTTGACTCGAGATGGCAATAGCTCTGTTAATCTAGCCTCTCAAGGGCACTGTGCGGGGGTATTTATAGGTGCCTGAGTGCCCAGCATCTTGAGTTAAGGACGCATGTGCCCTCAGGCGCCCAGATTATCCCCGGAATATTCCCATAAAGTAGGATTACAGACTGTAATTACAGAGAAGCCTTTACAAATTAGGCCCGTAATGCGTAGCGGCCGCGCAGGGCCTGTTACAATGGGTCGGTTCACGCGTAGGCCTCCATGTTGGACGAGGCCGCGTGATGGGACGACCTCGTCATAGGCCTTCGTCCTGCGACGCGTGGGACGAAGGGTTAAGTCTGCCAGTCGTCGTCTCCGTTGGTGCAGCGATTCTAGCGAAGGCATCGAGCGAAGGGTGGCGTCTTCGCCTTCGCCCCAACATTTGCCCTCCGAGGGACCAGTTCGACTAAGTCATCTGGTGCCGAAGGCGTCGCTAGATGGTGGAGACGCTGCCCTCGCTCGAAGTGGTTCCGCGGGGGTTTTTGACATGACCGTTGATTGACGCCGTACTGTTGGATTGCGGGTTTCCCGAAGCGTCGCGCCCTGTGTATAAAAAGGGGGTGGGGGCGGCGCGGATTGAAATTCACCTTTCTGCGCGCCGCGAAAACCCTAACCTCCCTTTTTCAAACTGCTCGCTTGCTCGTCTGCCCTCCTTGCTCCTGTTCGTCGGAGAACTGGCCCGCGTGAAGCAGACCGCGCGCCGCCGTCGACGGTACGTAGCCATGTCGTCTTCCTCCTCGTCTGTTGCGACCACGCCGACGGCCGAGGCGTCTTCCGAAGATCTCTCGGGCACTATGGCGGCGGCGGAATTACAACCGGGTGATACGGTGGAATTCGGTGTTTCGCGGTTGTCATTGATCCGCGTGCAAGATATGCAACAGTTGGGGTATTTTGGCGGCGGGGTTCGGCGTGTGCCGGGGGCAGAGGAGGTTCCCGAGCCCGAGGGCGAATTGGTTGTTTTTGATGCATTTTTCATTGCCGGACTTCATCTGCCTGCGCATCGTTTTGTGTCAGAGGTTCTGCAGAAGTTCGAAGTCCAGGTTCATCAGCTGACACCGAACACCGTGGTAGCATTGGCGAAGTATGTCTGGGCAACGACGTCGTATGGCGGTCAGCCTTCGGTGGAAGTCTTCGCCAAGCAATACTGTCTGCACTGGCAGAAGAGAAAAAATGGACATCAGATTGCGCAATTCGGATCGTGCACTTTCACGCCGAAGTCCAGGAAGACTTCGATGGAAGTTGTAGAGCTGGTCCCCTGTGCCCGAAATAAGTGGGGCAACTGGTGGGACTACTGGTTCTATGTTTCAGAGGCTGAGGTCGAAGATCACCCAGGGCTCCCTGCTGCCATTATGTGCTCCCATTATTATGTGGCGTACCCGCCATTTGAAGTGGCAGAGGATGATGAGAATGAAAGGGCCCTTCGGATCGCTGCCCGTACGAGTAGTGGGCGTGATCTAGTTGAGGAATTCATAGGGTATGGGGTGTGGCCCTTGGCGCATGGATGGGCGCTAGGCGAAGTATGCCCTCGCGAGATGCCCTCCCTGGGTGGGCGGAAAGTGCGAAGTCCGCTTTTTGCTTTGGATGTGCGAGGGCGGGATCCTGCCGCGGTTGTGCGTGAGGCGGAGGATGGGGCGGTGCGAATTGTTGGGCGCTACGTGCCGAAGACGGAGGCCCAGCGGAGCTGGGATATACGTGGATCCAACGACTGCTTGAATAGGGTCTTCGAGTTGAATTGTTTGCCGTATGGCGGTTATCCCGGTGAAGATGTTGTCGACCGTCGTGGGAAAAAACCAGCGGCTGTGACTGAAGACGACCCCGCGCCGTAGGCCGCCCCAGCCACTAAGAAGAGGAAGCTAGGTACTGCGGTGGGAGAACTGGGGGTCTCCGATAGTTTTGCTATGGAGTTGATGGGGACATGCGTGGCCCCCGGGGGAAGGATGTCTTCGCCCGAGCTCCGGGAGTCTTCGGCACGGATGCTGGAGGTTATCGGGGGTCGCTGGCCCAAGAACGTTCCTATCCCCTGCGCGGCTGGCGAAGACTTCTTTACGTCTCGCATGGCTCGTGACTTGAGAGTGTTTCCTTACGGACGGAATATTGCTGCTGTTATGTCGGCAGTGATGAACAAGGATCGCCAGGATGCTGCGCAGAAGCGCCGGGCGGTCATCAGGCTCCCCAATGCTAGGCGTGAATCGAAGAGAGCGCGGGGAGTGCGAAGGCTATCGCCCCCGGCGGTAGCCAGCCGACGCTGGCTGCGAAGTCGGCCGCACCTGGATCCAGCAAGGTGCCGGAGAGCGCGAAGGCGGTCGGCGCCGGCGGAGCCAAGTCTGCCCCGGACGGATCTGCGAAGGTTCGGGAGCTGCCTTCGCCGGGGAAACGCGTTGCCGACTTCGGCACAAATATTAGCGTGGACGACTATCTCGTTGGTAAGCATTTTTTTGACCGGTTATACGTTGCAGGGTCGGGCGAGGGGCAACTGGTTGTTGTCCCGCCTGCGTTGGCAACCACGGCGTCAACCGCGGTGCAAGGGGTGAAGGGTGGCGCTTTCAACGCTGGCGGCGAGATTTCGGCGGCCACTGCTGTCAAGGACGAAGCGGGCACCATGTCCCGCCGGCTGAGGGAGGCGTCGCAGCAGCTGTCGCAGCAGCTAAGTCAAGTAAGTTGAGCTAGACTTCGGTGTTTGCTGCTTTCATGGGGATTGTGGTCTTATGTGTGTCTGTTAGGCGGCCGACTTCGCCGACCATGTGGCGTCGGGTGCCCTTACTGCAGATGTGTCTACCGAAGTCGAGAGACTTCGGGCGCAGCACGCGGACGCCGTCCGGGAGAAGTCGGCTGCGGAGAGCAAGAGCCGCAGGCTGGAAGAGAAGGTGGCCGCCCTGGAGGGCGAGAGGACGGACCTCCGGCGCCAGCTGGTGGAGGAAAGGAGGGAGGCCAACCAGTCCATCGCCAAGGCACAGGCGGCGCAGGCGGAGGCCAAATTGGCGCGGGCGGAGGGGAGTCTCGCCAGCCAACGCGCCGAGGAATGGGAGGTGCGGTTCAACGCTCTGCACGCCCGCATGGAGAGGGCCGAGGCCTCTACGTGCTCGGAAGTTGAGCGGACGCGCAATCAGCTCGTGGACTCATACCGCGAGCTGGGTGCGCGGACTGCTGACTTCGAGGTGCCCGACCGAGAGGCGGGCCTTCGCTTCCTCGAGTGGCTGCAAGAGGAATTGCTGGCACTCCCGACCATCATGGAGGGATTCATGTCCTTTGCCTCCCTCGTTACCTGCGAAGGGGCCATGAATGCGCTGTCCCGCGAGGGGTGCAATCACTATGAGGGCTTCGACCGGTCCGATGAAGACTTTGGGCGCGAAATTTTTAAGGTCGAAGACCCTGTGGTGAAGGATTCTGCGGGGGCCCTCTTCGATCGGATGTGGGGTCCTCATGGCCGGGAGTAGAGATGGCAACGGGTACAAACCCGCCGGGTTTTGCTATCCCAAACCCGTACCCGTGAAAAATATTTACACCCATTAAAAAACCCGTACCCGTGACGGGTTTGAAATTTTGCCCAAACCCGTACCCATCGGGTTAGCGGGTACCCACGGGTTACCCGCGGGTTTTATCTCCAATATACTTATTCTTTCTATAATCAATAAGTATCGTAATGATTAATGAGATCATGGTCTAAAATTTATGTAATGAACAACGAGTTCATGATTTGGTATAAAAAATATTAGTACAGAGAATTAAATACAAATAATAAGTTGTATAGTCAAGTTACCTTGCACTAAGTTATACATCCACCACATATATAACGCTAGTAATAACTATAATAGCAAGCAAGCAACACTCTCACCAACTACTTATACATTCACTATTTGATAAAAAATAGGAAGTAAATAGGTAGATAACAAGTTTGTTGTTCGTTTATAAAATAAAATGACAATATACACTAGGTTTGGTCGGGTTTAAAAAACCCACGGGTTCACGGGTTTGGGTACTATAGGAACAAACCCGTACCCATGAACCCGTCGGGTATACATTTATGCCCATTAACAAACCCATGGGTATGAAAATTGACCCAAACCCGTACCCTAATGGGGTAAAAACCCATCGGGTTTCGGGTTTCGGGTACCCATTGCCATCTCTAGCCGGGAGGCGGTCAGGGAGCGGTCCGAGCGGGCGAGAGAGCAGGTAAGTCTTGTCTGTTGTTTCGTGTGATTGAATGTGGGTACGTGTGGGTTTGCTGAATGAGTGTGCTGTTGCTGCAGATGGCGCATGCCGAGGATGTCGAAGACCTCGGAGGTCTAAACAGTGCGCCGCCCGAGGCTGTGGAGGGTAGACCGGTGCTGCTCTCGGATGCTGGTGAAGGCCCATCGGACGTGCCCGTGCCTGCTGCTGCCGGCGAAGACCCTGTGTCGGCCCCAGTGCCGACAGCCGAAGGCGCTTAGGAGGTGGTGGTGGAGCCGGCGGTCGAAGGCCCTACGGCCGCGGACGCGCTCGCGCAGGTGGCTAAGTAGTTGAATAGGTTCAGGGGGTTGTAAATTTTGTCTACGTGTTACTGAACCTCGGTTACTGCGCAGGTTCAGAGTTTTGGGCCTGCGCACGCAACCGCTACTGAAAGTGCTAATTTTGTGGCGGCTTCGACCGTGGTTGCGGAAAATGATTCGGGTGATTCTTTGTCTAAGTTTTTTGAGTCTGATGATTCTGGGAGTTCGGTGTTGTGGACTGAAGAGTCTTCGTATGAGGACTTGGATTATTTTGCGGCATTGGATGTGGCTGCGGCGGAGGCTTCACCGTGTGTGATGGGTGCTGAGGTTCCCGGTCCGAGCGCTGGGCGTAGGCGGCGAAGGGCGGTGGCGAAGCGCAGAGTGAGTGAGGTGGAGGGTGGTCGTCTTCGTGTGGACAGGGCTGGTAGGCGGGAATTGTTGTCCTCGCCAGCTGGTGCGAGTGTAGGTGAGGGGGAGTTGCGAAGTCTGTTTGAGGGTGAGGAGCTGAGGATAATGATGTTTAACTATAGGGAGATGGGTATCATCCCGAAGGTTGAACCATTGTAAGGTGTGATGCCCTCGCTGTACGTATGTAACTATAATTTGTATGATGAGGCCGTGTGCCTTAGCTGATACGGCCGTGCCCATAGGGGACTTGTGCACTAGGTCTAGCGCGTTTATTATGTCGGTCCGGCTGCACCCTCAGGCGACTTTTGCACGGATAGTCTTGGGAGGAAGACTTCGATTTTTTGCACTTGTTGTGCTAGTCCGGCTGCACCCTTAGGCGACTTTTGCACGGATAGTCTTTTGGAGAAGACTTCGATTTTGCGCACTTGTTGTGCTAGTCCGACTGCACCCTTAGGCGACTTTTGCACGGATAGTCTTTTGGGGAAGACTGGTTTTGCGCACTTTTTGTGCTAGTCCGGCTGCGCCCTTAGGCGACTTTTGCGCGGACTGTCGCACGCTAGGGTAGCCAGCGCTGCCCTCGCGGTGACTTCGTGTTTGTCGAATGCCGAAGACCGTCGACGCGGTCTTTTTTCGACGTTGTAATTTTTTGCGGGGGATTTTTTGCGTGTATATTACATGGCTCCGCCTCATTAAAAACCTCACCCCCCCGGGAGGAAAAGAGTGTGGGCGAGAATGAAAGCTGTCTTGCGAATTACAAGGGCGAGCTGGCCCTGAGGAGTCAAACAAAAAACTTGCGAAGATTGTCAATGTTCCAAGAATGTTCTAAGTCTTCGCCGGATGGCGTTGTGATCCTGTACGCGCTGGGGGACGCCTTCGTCTTGACGATGAAAGGGCCCTCCCATTTTGGCTCTAGCTTGCCCCGGGACTCTGTCCGAGCTGTCCGGACGAGTACGAGGTCTCCTTCGCTGAATTCCCTCGGGATGACTGTGTGGTCGCGCCATGCTTTTGTTTGAGCTTGGTATTTGTTTAGAGCCTGTAGGGCGAAGACGCGGTCTCCGTCGATGAGGTCCTTCGAAGTAGGCTCGTCTACGTCGGGGACGACTGACGCGACTGTACGCGGTGACCCATGTTTTATTTCTTGTGGAGTCATGGCCTCCTATCCATATAAAAGGCGGAAAGGGGTGAACCCAGTCGCCCTGCACTCAGTCGTGTTCAGCGCCCAGACCGCTTCAGGTAACAGGTCTGCCCACTTGCCTTTTTTGTCGTCGAGGAACATTTTCTTGACGGCTGTGAAAATTTTACCGTTGGCGCGTTCCACAACTCCGTTGGATTGCGGGTGGTACACTGAGGCGAAGGCAAGCTTGGTGCCGATGGAGAAGCAGAAATCCTTGAAGTCTTGGCTGTCAAATTGCTTGCCATTGTCAACTGTGAGTTCGGACGGGACTCCGAAGCGGCAAACAATGTTTTGCCAGAAGATTTTCTGGGCAGTCTTCGATGTTATCGTGGATACAGCCCTCGCCTCGATCCATTTGGTAAAATACTCGACGGCGACGAAGGTGAACTTGAGGTTCCCCTGGGCCGTGGGTAGGGGCCCGACAATGTCCAGGCCCCAGCGCTGAAGAGGCCACGTGTGGGCGATTAGCTTTGTGAATTGCGAAGGGCTTCCTGAGCGCGGAGAACATTTCTAGCAGGCTTCGCAGGACCTTGTGACCTTCGTCTCTAGGCAGTCTCTTGTAGGGTGCACGCAGTCTTCACCGTGGAACAAGCAGTAAAATCTGCGCGGCTGCTGCGCACGTCCCCGGCCCCGACTGCGAGTTCGGTTTCCGCGGCCCTGGGGGGATACTCCTGGCGGCGAGGGGCCTCGCCGGCGGGGTGCTGGTTGGCGATGTTGTGCACCTGCTGCTGATTGCGGCTGTCCCGACTGGAGTATGCCTGCGAGGGCCTGGTCCACGTGCGGCTGGACTGCGGGGGGTCTTTGGGTTTCCTCTGAGACTCGACTTTGCGCTGGTGGAGCTCTTTGGATCTGGCGTATTTTTCAAATAGCTGATACAGCTCCTGGAGGTTCCTGGGTGGATCCCTGATGCAGTGGCTGTAAAGGACGCCGGCCCGAAGGCCACTGATGGCGTAGTGGATGGCGATTTGGTCATCGACCGAAGGCAGTTGTGACTTGAGGGTCAGAAACTTGCGGTAGTACTCCTGCAGAGTCTCTGTTTCCAGCTGCTTGCAGAGTGAAAGTTTAGCCAAGGCATCGGTGTCTAGGCGGTACCCTTGGAAGTTGAGCAAGAATTTGTCCCGGAGACTTCTCTAGGAGTCGATGGACAATGGGGGCAACCTGGTGTACCAGGTGAGGGCTGGGCCTTCGAGAGCGATGATGAATGACTTGGCCATCGTGGCGTCGTCCCCTCCGGATGATGCAACGGTGACCTGATAGCTCATGATGTACTGTGCTGGGTCAGTGTTGTCGTTGTACTTGGGATAAGTCCCTGCCCTGAAGCTGGCGGGGCATGGTGACACTTGCAGGTGTGGCGCCAGGGGACTTCACTCGTCAAGGTAGTTGACACCTTGGAATGCCGTGACGTGTGGGATGGCGTGTCCACGCTGAGGGATGAACAGGTCTTCGATTTGTGCGTGTTGTTGGAGGGGTGGGCCATGTTGCAGGCCGAGTTGGCCTTCGCGCTGCATGAGCGCGATCTCTTGTTCAAGCTCCTGAGCCCTCTGCTCTTCGTTGCGTATCATCTGTCGCACCTTGGCTTGTGCAGACACACGTTGGCGCTTGGCCTCGAGGATCTCTTTTTGCTTCTGGAGGTTGCGGTTCTTGATGCGCAAGGCGCGCAGCTGTAGCTGCTCTTCTGCTGAAACGCCGATGACTTTGCCGTCCTCGGTGGCGTCCGCGCCCTCCGGTGGAGCGAAGCATGGGGGAAGTTGCGGTTGTCCTCCAGAGCTGCAGGTGCGGAGACTGCATTCGGGAGTGGGTTGTTCATTGCGCTGCCTCTTGCTGAGTGCATCGTCTTCGCAGGCCTCTTGGTGGGTGGTGTCTACAAGGGCCTGCCCTTTTTCTCGGCCAGCAGTGCTGCCTTCGCAGCCTCGTCAGCCTTCGAGCTAGCTCTCTTGGGTGCCATCGCGGGTGGTTTTTTCGTAGCACAAACGGTGGGCGCCAAATGTTGGAACTTGCTCTCCTGGGCAAGTTGATCCAATGCGGGAGTGAAAGCAATGTAAACAAGGTTTTGACTCGAGATGGCAATAGCTCTGTTAATCTAGCCTCTCAAGGGCACCGTGCGGGGGTATTTATAGGTGCCTGAGTGCCCAGCATCTTGAGTTAAGGACGCATGTGCCCTCAGGCGCCCAGATTATCCCCGGAATATTCCCATAAAGCAAGGTTACAGACTGTAATTACAGGGAAGCCTTTACAAATTAGGCTCGTAATGCGTAGCGGTCGCGCAGGGCCTGTTACAATGGGCCGGTTCACGCGTGGGCCTCCATGTTGGACGAGGCCGCGTGATGGGACGACCTCGTCATAGGCCTTCATCCTGCGACGCGTGGGATGAAGGGTTAAGTCTGCCAGTCGCCGTCTCCGTTGGTGCAGCGATTCTAGCGAAGGCATCGAGCGAAGGGTGGCGTCTTCGCCTTCGCCCCAACAGGGCGGCCATTCGCATAGACCCACCTAAGGGTTGATTTGGTGACAAGGGGATCACAAGAGGATTGGAGGGGATTGAGGGGAAATGAACTAATTTCCCCCTCAATCCCCTAAAATTCTCCTGAGATCCCGGATCACCAAATCAGCTCTAACGGTGTAAGCTGCGACGAACCAGCTGCTGCTAATCACTGGTGGAGAGAACCGTAGCATCGCAATTATGCCCCCATCATCTCCCCCGTGTCATAATTTAATTCCGTAGATTCCGCTCTAATGACGGCCATTATAGCACTATTTTCACCGCGAACCAGCATGGGTCGTCAAATTGCAACCTGGATGACGGAATGGCGTGACCAGTTTCCCCCTCAATCCTCTCCAATTCTCCCGGGATCTCGGATCACCAAATCAGCTCCAACGGTGTAAGCTGGGACGAACCAGCTGCTGCTAATCACTGGTGGAGAGAACTGTAGCATCGCAATTATGCCCCCATCATCTCCCCTCGTGTCATAATTTAATTCCGTGGATTCCGCTCTAATGACGGCCATTATAGCTCTGTTTTCACCGCGAACCAGCATGGGTCGTCAGATTGCAACCTGGATGACGGAATGGCATGGCCAGTTTCCCCCTCAATCCCCTCCAATTCTCCCGAGATCCCGAATCACCAAATCAGCTCTAACGGTGTAAGCAGGGACGAACCAGCTGCTGCTAATCACTAATGGAGAGAACCGTAGCATCGCAATTATGCCCCATCATCTCTCCCGTGTCATAATTTAATTCTGTGGATTCCGCTCTAATGACGGCCATTATAACTCTATTTTCACCGCGAACCAGCATGGGTCGTCAAATTGCAACCTGGATGACGAAATGGTGTGGCCAGTTTCCCCCTCAACCCCCTCCAATTCTTTCGGGATCCCGAATCACCAAATCAGCTCTAACGGTGTAAGCTGCGACGAACCAGCTGCTGCTAATCACTGGTGGAGAGAACCGTAGCATCACAATTATGCCCCATCATCTCCCCCTGTGTCATAATTTAATTCCGTGGATTCCGCTCTAATGATGGCCATTATAGCTCTGTTTTCACCGCGAACCAGCATGGGTCGTCAAATTGCAACCTGGATGAGAAATGGTGTGGCCAGTTTCCCCCTCAATCCCCTCCAATTCTCCTGGGATCCCGGATCACCAAATCAGATCTAACGGTGTAAGCTGGGACGAACCAGCTGCTGCTAATCACTGGTGGAGAGAACCGTAGCATCGCAATTATGCCCCCATCATCTCCCCCCTTGTCATAATTTAATTCCGTGGATTCCACTCTAATGACGGTCATTATAGCTCTATTTTCACAGCGAACCAGCATAGGTCGTCAAATTGCAACCTGGATGACGGAATGGCGTGGCCAGTTTCCCCCTCAATCCCCTCCAATTCTCCCGGGATCCCGGATCACCAAATCAGCTCTAACGGTGTAAGCTGGGACGAACCAGCTGCTACTAATCACTGGTGGAGAGAACTATAGCATCGCAATTATGCCCCCATCATCTCCCCCATGTTAGAATTTAATTCCGTGGATTCAACTCTAATGATGGCCATTATAGCTCTGTTTTCACCGCGAACCAGCATTAGTCGTCAAATTGCAACTTGGATGACAGAATGGTGTGGTCAGTTTCCCCCTCAATCCCCCCAATTCTCCCAGGATCCCGGATCACCAAATCAGATCTAACGGTGTAAGCTGGGACGAACCAGCTGCTGCTAATCACTGGTGGAGAGAACCGTAGCATCACAATTATGCCCCCATCATCTCCCCCATGTCATAATTTAATTATGTGGATTCCGCTCTAATGACGGCCATTATAGCTCTTTTTTCACCGCGAACCAGCATGGGTCGTCAAATTGCAACCTGGATGATGGAATGGCGTGGCCAGTTTCCCCCTCAATCCCCTCCAATTCTCCCGAGATCCTGGATCACCAAATCAGCTCTAACGGTGTAAGCTAGGACGAACCAGCTGCTGCTAATCACTGGTGGAGAGAACCGTAGCATCGCAATTATGCCCCCATCATCTCCCCCCGTGTCATAATTTAATTCCGTGGATTCCGCTCTAATGACGGCCATTATAGCTCTGTTTTCACCGCGAACCAGCATGGGTCGTCGTCAAATTGCAACCTGGATGACGGAATGGCGTGGCCAGTTTCCCCCTCAATCCCCTCCAATTCTCCCGGAATCTCGGATCACCAAATCAGCTCTAACGGTGTAAGCTGGCACGAACCAGCTGCTGCTAATCACTGGTGGAGAGAACCGTAGCAACGCAATTATGCCCCCATCATCTCCCCTCGTGTCATAATTTAATTCCGTGGATTCCACTCTAATGACGGCCATTATAGCTCTGTTTTCACCGCGAACCAGCATGGGTCGTCAAATTGCAACCTGGATGAGAAATGGTGTGGCCAGTTTCCCCATCAATCCCCTCCAATTCTCCTGGGATCCCGGATCACCAAATCAGATCTAACGGTGTAAGCTGGGATGAACCAGCTGCTGCTAATCACTGGTGGAGAGAACCGTAGCATCGCAATTATGCCCCCATCATCTCCCCCCTTGTCATAATTTAATTCCGTGGATTCCACTCTAATGACGGTCATTATAGCTCTATTTTCACCGCGAACCAGCATAGGTCGTCAAATTGCAACCTGGATGACGGAATGGCGTGGCCAGTTTCCCCCTCAATCCCCTCCAATTCTCCCGGGATCCCGGATCACCAAATCAGCTCTAACGGTGTAAGCTGGGACGAACCAGCTGCTACTAATCACTGGTGGAGAGAACCATAGCATCGCAATTATGCCCCCATCATCTCCCCCATGTTAGAATTTAATTCCGTGGATTCAACTCTAATGATGGCCATTATAGCTCTGTTTTCACCGCGAACCAGCATTAGTCATCAAATTGCAACTTGGATGACAGAATGGTGTGGCTAGTTTCCCCCTCAATCCCCCCAATTCTCCCAGGATCCCGGATCACCAAATCAGATCTAACGGTGTAAGCTGGGACGAACCAGCTGCTGCTAATCACTGGTGGAGAGAACCGTAGCATCACAATTATGCCCCCATCATCTCCCCCATGTCATAATTTAATTATGTGGATTCCGCTCTAATGACGGCCATTATAGCTCTTTTTTCACCGCGAACCAGCATGGGTCGTCAAATTGCAACCTGGATGATGGAATGGCGTGGCCAGTTTCCTCCTCAATCCCCTCCAATTCTCCCGAGATCCTGGATCACCAAATCAGCTCTAACGGTGTAAGCTGGGACGAACCAGCTGCTGCTAATCACTGGTGGAGAGAACCGTAGCATCGCAATTATGCCCCCATCATCTCCCCCCGTGTCATAATTTAATTCCGTGGATTCCGCTCTAATGACGGCCATTATAGCTCTGTTTTCACCGCGAACCAGCATGGGTCGTCGTCAAATTGCAACCTGGATGACGGAATGGCGTGGCCAGTTTCCCCCTCAATCCCCTCCAATTCTCCCGGAATCTCGGATCACCAAATCAGCTCTAACGGTGTAAGCTGGCACGAACCAGCTGCTGCTAATCACTGGTGGAGAGAACCGTAGCAACGCAATTATGCCCCCATCATCTCCCCTCGTGTCATAATTTAATTCCGTGGATTCCACTCTAATGACGGCCATTATAGCTCTGTTTTCACCGCGAACCAGCATGGGTCGTCAAATTGCAACCTGGATGAGAAATGGTGTGGCCAGTTTCCCCTCAATCCCCTCCAATTCTCCTGGGATCCCGGATCACCAAATCAGATCTAACGGTGTAAGCTGGGACGAACCAGCTGCTGCTAATCACTGGTGGAGAGAACCGTAGCATCGCAATTATGCCCCCATCATCTCCCCCCTTGTCATAATTTAATTCCGTGGATTCCACTCTAATGACGGTCATTATAGCTCTATTTTCACCGCGAACCAGCATAGGTCGTCAAATTGCAACCTGGATGACGGAATGGCGTGGCCAGTTTCCCCCTCAATCCCCTCCAATTCTCCCGGGATCCCGGATCACCAAATCAGCTCTAACGGTGTAAGCTGGGACGAACCAGCTGCTACTAATCACTGGTGGAGAGAACCATAGCATCGCAATTATGCCCCCATCATCTCCCCCATGTTAGAATTTAATTCCGTGGATTCAACTCTAATGATGGCCATTATAGCTCTGTTTTCACCGCGAACCAGCATTAGTCGTCAAATTGCAACTTGGATGACAGAATGGTGTGGCTAGTTTCCCCCTCAATCCCCCCAATTCTCCCAGGATCCCGGATCACCAAATCAGATCTAACGGTGTAAGCTGGGACGAACCAGCTGCTGCTAATCACTGGTGGAGAGAACCGTAGCATCACAATTATGCCCCCATCATCTCCCCCATGTCATAATTTAATTATGTGGATTCCGCTCTAATGACGGCCATTATAGCTCTTTTTTCACCGCGAACCAGCATGGGTCGTCAAATTGCAACCTGGATGATGGAATGGCGTGGCCAGTTTCCCCCTCAATCCCCTCCAATTCTCCCGAGATCCTGGATCACCAAATCAGCTCTAACGGTGTGAGCTGGGACGAACCAGCTGCTGCTAATCACTGGTGGAGAGAACCGTAGCATCGCAATTATGCCCCCATCATCTCCCCCCGTGTCATAATTTAATTCCGTGGATTCCGCTCTAATGACGGCCATTATAGCTCTGTTTTCACCGCGAACCAGCATGGGTCGTCGTCAAATTGCAACCTGGATGACGGAATGGCGTGGCCAGTTTCCCCCTTAATCCCCTCCAATTCTCCCGGAATCTCGGATCACCAAATCAGCTCTAACGGTGTAAGCTGGCACGAACCAGCTGCTGCTAATCACTGGTGGAGAGAACCGTAGCAACGCAATTATGCCCCCATCATCTCCCCTCGTGTCATAATTTAATTCCGTGGATTCCACTCTAATGACGACCATTATAGCTCTGTTTTCACCGCGAACCAGCATGGGTCGTCAAATTGCAACCTGGATGAGAAATGGTGTGGCCAGTTTCCCCCTCAATCCCCTCCAATTCTCCTGGGATCCCGGATGACCAAATCAGATCTAACGGTGTAAGCTGGGACGAACCAGCTGCTGCTAATCACTGGTGGAGAGAACCGTAGCATCGCAATTATGCCCCCATCATCTCCCCCCTTGTCATAATTTAATTCCGTGGATTCCACTCTAATGACGGTCATTATAGCTCTATTTTCACCGCGAACCAGCATAGGTCGTCAAATTGCAACCTGGATGACGGAATGGCGTGGCCAGTTTCCCCCTCAATCCCCTCCAATTCTCCCGGGATCCCGGATCACCAAATCAGCTCTAACGGTGTAAGCTGGGACGAACCAGCTGCTACTAATTACTGGTGGAGAGAACCATAGCATCGCAATTATGCCCCCATCATCTCCCCCATGTTAGAATTTAATTCTGTGGATTCAACTCTAATGATGGCCATTATAGCTCTGTTTTCACCGCGAACCAGCATTAATCGTCAAATTGCAACTTGGATGACAGAATGGTGTGGCCAGTTTCCCCCTCAATCCCCCCAATTCTCCCAGGATCCCGGATCACCAAATCAGATCTAACGGTGTAAGCTGGGACGAACCAGCTGCTGCTAATCACTGGTGGAGAGAACCGTAGCATCACAATTATGCCCCCATCATCTCCCCCATGTCATAATTTAATTATGTGGATTCCGCTCTAATGAAGGCCATTATAGCTCTTTTTTCACCGCGAACCAGCATGGGTCGTCAAATTGCAACCTGGATGATGGAATGGCGTGGCCAGTTTCCCCCTCAATCCCCTCCAATTCTCCCGAGATCCTGGATCACCAAATCAGCTCTAACGGTGTAAGCTGGGACGAACCAGCTGCTGCTAATCACTGGTGGAGAGAACCGTAGCATCGCAATTATGCCCCCATCATCTCCCCCCGTGTCATAATTTAATTCCGTGGATTCCGCTCTAATGACGGCCATTATAGCTCTTTTTTCACCGCGAACCAGCATGGGTCGTCGTCAAATTGCAACCTGGATGACGGAATGGCGTGGCCAGTTTCCCCCTCAATCCCCTCCAATTCTCCCGGAATCTCGGATCACCAAATCAGCTCTAACGGTGTAAGCTGGCACGAACCAGCTGCTGCTAATCACTGGTGGAGAGAACCGTAGCAACGCAATTATGCCCCCATCATCTCCCCTCGTGTCATAATTTAATTCCGTGGATTCCACTCTAATGACGACCATTATAGCTCTGTTTTCACCGCGAACCAGCATGGGTCGTCAAATTGCAACCTGGATGATGGAATGACGTGGCCAGTTTCCCCCTCAATCCCCTCCAATTCTCCCGGGATCCCGGATCACCAAATCAGCTCTAACGGTGTAAGCTGGGATGAACCAGCTGCTGCTAATCACTGGTGGAGAGAACCGTAGCCTCGCAATTATGCCCCCATCAACTCCCCCCGTGTCATAATTTAATTCCGTGGATTCCGCTCTAATGACGGTCATTATAGCTCTGTTTTCACCGCGAACCAGCATGGGTCCTCAAATTGCAACCTGGATGACGGAATGGCGTGGCCAGTTTCCCCCTCAATCCCCTCCAATTCTCCCGGAATCCTGGATCACCAAACCAGCTCTAACGGTGTAAGCTGGGACGAACCAGCTACTGCTAATCACTGGTGGAGAGAACCGTAGCATCGCAATTATGCCCCCATCATCTCCCCCGTGTCATTATTTAATTCTATGGATTCCGCTCTAATGACGACCATTATAGCTCTGTTTTCACCGCGAACCAGCATGGGTCGTCAAATTGCAACCTAGATGACGGAATGGCGTGGCCAGTTTCCCCCTCAATCCCCCCAATTCTCCCAGGGTCCCGGATCACCAAATCAGCTCTAACGGTGTAAGCTGGGACGAGCTAGCTGCTGCTAATCACTGGTGAAGAGAACCGTAGCATCGCAATTATGCCCCCATCATCTCCCCCCGTGTCATAATTTAATTTCGTGAATTTCGCTCTAATGACGGCCATTATAGCTCTGTTTTCACCGCGAACCAGCATGGGTCATCAAATTGCAACCTGGATGACGGAATGGCGTGGCCAGTTTCCCCCTCAATCCCCTCCAATTCTCCCAGGATCCCGGATCGCCAAATCAGCTCTAACGGTGTAAGCTGGGACGAACTGGCTGCTGTAATCACTGGTGGAGAGAACCTTAGCATCACAATTATGCACCCTTCATCTCCCCCCGTGTCATAATTTAATTTCGTGGATTTCGCTCAAATGACGACCATTATAGCTCTGTTTTCACTGCGAACCAGCATGGGTCGTCAAATTGCAACCTGGATGATGGAATGGCGTGGCCAGTTTCCCCCTCAATCCCGTCCAATTCTCCCGGGATCCCGGATCACCAAATCAGCTCTAACGGTGTAAGCTGGAACGAACCAGCTACTGTAATCACTGGTGGAGACAACCATAGCATCGCAATTATGCCCCCATCATCTCCCCTCGTGTCATAATTTAATTCCATGGATTCCGCTCTAATGACGACCATTATAGCTCTGTTTTCACCGCGAACCAGCATGGGTCGTCAAATTGCAACCTGGATGACGGAATGGCGTGACCAGTTTCCCCCTCAATCCCCTCCAATTCTCCCGGGATACCGGATCACCAAATCAACTCTAACGGTGTAAGCCGGGACGAACCTGCTGCTGCTAATCACTGGTGGAGAGAACCGTAGCATCGCAATTATGCCCCCATCATCTCCCCCCGTGTCATAATTTAATTCTGTGGATTCCGCTCTAATGACGGCCATTATAGCTCTGTTTTCACTGTGAATCAGCATGGGTCGTCAAATTGCAACCTGGATGACGGAATGGCGTGGCCAGTTTCCCCCTCAATCCCCTCCAATTCTTCCGGGATCCCGGACCACCAAATCAGCTCTAACGGTGTAAGCTGGGACGAACCAGCTGCTGCTAATCACTGGTGGAGAGAATCGTAGCATCACAATTATGCCCCCATCATCTCCCCCCGTGTCATAATTTAATTCCGTGGATTCCGCTTTGATGACGGCCATTATAGCTCCGTTTTCACTGCAAACCAGCATGGGTCGTCAAATTGCTACCTGGATGACGGAATGGCGTGGCAAGTTTTCCCCTCAACCCCCCCAATTCTCCCGGGATCCCGGGTCACTAAATCAGCTCTAACGATGTAAGCTGGGACGAACCAACTGCTGCTAATCACTGGTGGAGAGAACCGTAGCATCGCAATTATGCCCCCATCATCTCCCCCCGTGTCATAATTTAATTCTGTGGATTCCGCTCTAAAGACGACCATTATAGCTCTGTTTTCACCGCGAACCAGCATGGGTCGTCAAATTGCAACCTGGATGACGGAATGGCGTGACCAGTTCCCCCCCTCAATCCCCACCAATTCTCCCGGGATTCCGGATCACCAAATCAGCTCTAACGGTGTAAGCTGGGACAAACTAGCTGCTGCTAATCTTTGGTGGAGAGAACCGTAGCATCACAATTATGCCCCCATCATCATCCCCCCGTGTCATAATTTAATTCTGTGGATTCCGCTCTAATGACGGCCATTATAGCTCTGTTTTCACCGCGAACCAGCATGGGTCGTCAAATTGCAACCTGGATGACGGAATGGCGTGGCCAGTTTCCCCCTCAATCCCCTCCAATTCTCCCTAGGATCCCGGATCACCGAATCAGCTCTAACGGTGTAAGCTGGGACGAACCAGCTGCTGCTAATCACTGGTGGAGAGAACTAGTAGCATCGCAATTATGCCCCCATCATCTCCCCTCGTGTCATAATTTAATTCCGTGGATTCCGCTCTAATGACGGCCATTATAGCTCTGTTTTCACCGCGAACCAGCATGGGTCGTCAAATTGCAACCTGGATGACGGAATGGCGTGGCCAGTTTCCCCCTCAATCCCCTCCAATTCTCCCGGGATCCCGGATCACCAAATCAGCTCTAACGGTGTAAGCTGGGACGAACCAGCTGCTGCTAATCACTGGTGGAGAGAACCGTAGCATCGCAATTATGCCCCCATCATCTCCCCCCGTGTCATAATTTAATTCCGTGGATTCCGCTCTAATGACGGACCATTATAGCTCTGTTTTCACCGCTGAACCAGCATGAGTCGTCAAATTGCAACCTGGATGACGGAATGGCGTGGCCAGTTTCCCCCTCAATCCCCTCCAATTCTCCCGGGATCCCGGATCACCAAATCAGCTCTAACGGTGTAAGCTGGGACGAACCAGGCTGCTGCTAATCACTAGGTGGAGAGAACCGTAGCATCGCAATTATGCCCCCATCATCTCCCCCCGTGTCATAATTTAATTCCGTGGATTCCGCTCTAATGACGGCCATTATAGCTCTGTTTTCACCGCGAACCAGCATGTGTCGTCTAAATTGCAACCTGGATGACGGAATGGTGTGGCCAAGTTTCCCCCTCAATCCCCTCCAATTCTCCCAGGATCCCGGATCACCAAATCAGCTCTAACGGTGTAAGCTGGGACGAACCAGCTGCTGCTAATCACTGGTGGAGAGAACCTGTAGCATCACAATTATGCCCCCATCATCTCCCCCCGTGTCATAATTTAATTCCGTGGATTCCGCTCTAATGACGGCCATTATAGCTCTGTTTTCACCGCGAACCAGCATGGGTCGTCAAATTGCAACCTGGATGATGGAATGGCGTGGCCAGTTTCCCCCTCAATCCCCTCCAATTCTCCCGGGATCCCGGATCACCAAATCAGCTCTAACGGTGTAAGCTGGGACGAACCAGCTGCTGCTAATCACTGGTGGAGAGAACCGTAGCATCGCAATTATGCCCCCATCATCTCCCCCCGTGTCATAATTTAATTCCGTGGATTCCGCTCTAATGACGGCCATTATAGCTCTGTTTTCACCGCGAACCAGCATGGGTCGTCAAATTGCAACCTGGATGACGGAATGGCGTGGCCAGTTTCCCCCTCAATCCCCTCCAATTCTCCCGGGATCCCGGATCACCAAATCAGCTCTAACGGTGTAAGCTGGGACGAACCAGCTGCTGCTAATCACTGGTGGAGAGAACCGTAGCATCGCAATTATGCCCCCATCATCTCCCCCTGTGTCATAATTTAATTCCGTGGATTCCGCTCTAATGACGGCCATTATAGCTCTGTTTTCACCGCGAACCAGCATGGGTCGTCAAATTGCAACCTGGATGACGGAATGGCGTGGCCAGTTTCCCCCTCAATCCCCTCCAATTCTCCCGGGATCCCGGATCACCAAATCAGCTCTAACGGTGTAAGCTGGGACGAACCAGCTGCTGCTAATCACTGGTGGAGAGAACCGTAGCATCGCAATTATGCCCCCATCATCTCCCCCCGTGTCATAATTTAATTTCCGTGGATTCCGCTCTAATGACGGCCATTATAGCTCTGTTTTCACCGCGAACCAGCATGGATCGTCAAATTGCAACCTGGATGACGGAATGGCGTGGCCAGTTTCCCCCTCAATCCCCCTCCAATTCTCCTAGGATCTCGGATCACCAAATCAGCTCTAACGGTGTAAGCTGGGACGAGCTAGCTGCTGCTAATCACTAGTGGAGAGAACCGTAGCATCGCAATTATGCCCCCATCATCTCCCCCGTGTCATAATTTAATTTCGTGAATTTCGCTCTAATGACAGCCATTATTAGCTCTGTTTTCAGCGCGAACCAGCATGGGTCAGTCAAATTGCAACCTGGATGACGGAATGGCGTGGCCTAGTTTCCCCCTCAATCCCCTCCAATTCTCCCAGGATCCCGGATCACCAAATCAGCTCTAACGGTGTAAGCTGGGACGAACCAGCTGCTGTAATCACTGGTGGAGAGAACCTTAGGATCACAATTATGCCCCCTACATCTCCCCCCGTGTCATAATTTAATTTCATGGATTCCGCTCAAATGACGGCCATTATAGCTCTGTTTTCACTGCAAACCAGCATGGGTCGTCAAATTGCAACCTGGATGATGGAATGGCGTGGCCAGTTTCCCCCTCAATCCCGTCCAATTCTCCCGGGATCCCGGATCACCAAATCAGCTCTAACGGTGTAAGCTGGGACGAACCAGCTGCTGTAATTACTGGTGGAGACAACCGTAGCATCGCAATTATGCCCCCATCATCTCCCCCCCGTGTCATAATTTAATTCCGTGGATTCCGCTCTAATGACGACCATTATAGCTCTGTTTTCACCGCGAACCAGCATGAGTCGTCAAATTGCAACCTGGATGACGGAATGGCGTGACCAGTTTCCCCCTCAATCCCCTCCAATTCTCCCGGGATCCCGGATCACCAAATCAGCTCTAACGGTGTAAGCTGGGACGAACCAGCTGCTACTAATCACTGGTGGAGAGAACCATAGCATTGCAATTATGCCCCCATCATCTCCCCCCGTGTCATAATTTAATTCCATGGATTCCGCTCAAATGACGGCCATTATAGCTCTGTTTTCATCGCGAACCAGCATGGGTCGTCAAATTGCAACCTAGATGACGGAATGGCGTGGCCAGTTTCCCCCTCAATTCCCCCCAATTCTCCCAGGATCCCGGATCACCAAATCAGCTCTAACGGGGTAAGCTGGGACGAGCTAGCTGCTGCTAATCACTGGTGGAGAGAACCGTAGCATCGCAATTATGCCCCCATCATCTCCCCCCGTGTCATAATTTAATTTCGTGAATTTCGCTCTAATGACGGCCATTATAGCTCTGTTTTCACCGCGAACCAGCATGGGTCGTCAAATTGCAACCTGGATGACGGAATGGCGTGGCCAGTTTCCCCCTCAATCCCCTCCAATTCTCCCAGGATCACGGATCACCAAATCAGCTCTAACGGTGTAAGCTGGGACGAACCAGCTGCTGTAATCACTGGTGGAGAGAACCTTAGCATCGCAATTATGCCCCCATCATCTCCCCCCGTGTCATAATTTAATTTCGTGGATTCCGCTCAAATGACGGCCATTATAGCTCTGTTGTCACTGCGAACCAGCATGGGTCGTCAAATTGCAACCTGGATGATGTAATGGCGTGGCCAGTTTCCCCCTCAATCCCGTCCAATTCTCCCGGGATCCCGGATCACCAAATCAGCTCTAACGGTGTAAGCTGGGACGAACCAGCTGCTATAATCACTGGTGGAGACAACTGTAGCATCGCAATTATGCCCCCATCATCTCCCCCCGTGTCATAATTTAATTCCGTGGATTCCGCTCTAATGACGACCATTATAACTCTGTTTTCACCGCAAACCAGCATGGGTCGTCAAATTGCAACCTGGATGACGGAATGGCGTGACCAGTTTCCCCCTCAATCCCCTCCAATTCTCCCGGGATCCCGGATCACCAAATCAACTCTAACGGTGTAAGCCGGGACGAACCAGCTGCTGCTAATCACTGGTGGAGAGAACCGTAGCATCGCAATTATGCCCCCATCATCTCCCCCCGTGTCATAATTTATTTCCGTGGATTCCGGTCTAATGACGGCCATTATAGCTCTATTTTCACTGTGAACCAGCATGGATCGTCAAATTGCAACCTGGATGACGGAATGGCGTGGCCAGTTTCCCCCTCAACCCCCCCCAATTCTCCCAGGATCTCGGATCACCAAATCAGCTCTAACGGTGTAAGCTGGGACGAGCTAGCTGCTGCTAATCACTAGTGGAGAGAACCGTAGCATCGCAATTATGCCCCCATCATCTCCCCCGTGTCATAATTTAATTTCGTGAATTTCGCTCTAATGACAGCCATTATTGCTCTGTTTTCACCGCGAACCAGCATGGGTCATCAAATTGCAACCTGGATGACGGAATGGCGTGGCTAGTTTCCCCCTCAATCCCCTCCAATTCTCCCAGGATCCCGGATCACCAAATCAGCTCTAACGGTGTAAGCTGGGACGAACCAGCTGCTGTAATCACTGGTGGAGAGAACCTTAGGATCACAATTATGCCCCCTACATCTCCCCCCGTGTCATAATTTAATTTCATGGATTCCGCTCAAATGACGGCCATTATAGCTCTGTTTTCACTGCAAACCAGCATGGGTCGTCAAATTGCAACCTGGATGATGGAATGGCGTGGCCAGTTTCCCCCTCAATCCCGTCCAATTCTCCCGGGATCCCGGATCACCAAATCAGCTCTAACGGTGTAAGCTGGGACGAACCAGCTGCTGTAATTACTGGTGGAGACAACCGTAGCATCGCAATTATGCCCCCATCATCTCCCCCCCGTGTCATAATTTAATTCCGTGGATTCCGCTCTAATGACGACCATTATAGCTCTGTTTTCACCGCGAACCAGCATGAGTCGTCAAATTGCAACCTGGATGACGGAATGGTGTGACCAGTTTCCCCCTCAATCCCCTCCAATTCTCCCGGGATCCCAGATCACCAAAACAGCCCTAACGGTGTAAGCTGGGACGAGCCAGCTGCTGCTAATCACTGGTGGAGAGAACCGTAGCATCGCAATTATGCCCCCATCATCTCCCCCCGTGTCATAATTTAATTCCATGGATTCCGCTCTAATGACGGCCATTATAGCTCTGTTTTCACCGCAAACCAGCATGGGTCGTCAAATTGCTACCTGGATGACGGAATGGCGTGGCAAGTTTCCCCCTCAACCCCCCCCCCCCAATTCTCCTGGGATCCCGGATCACTAAATCAGCTCTAACGGTGTAAGCTAGGACGAACCAACTGCTGCTAATCACTGGTGGAGAGAGCCGTAGCATCGCAATTATGCCCCCATCATCTCCCCCCGTGTCATAATTTAATTCTATGGATTCCGCTCTAAAGACAACCATTATAGCTCTGTTTTCACCGCGAACTAGCATGGGTCGTCAAATTGCAACCTGGATGACGAAATGGCGTGGCCAGTTTCCCCCTCAATCCCCACCAATTCTCTCGGGATCCCGAATCACCAAATCAGCTCTAACGGTGTAAGCTGAGACAAACTAGCTGTTGCTAATCACTGGTGGAGAGAACCATAACATCACAATTATGCCCCCATCATCACCCCCCATGTCATAATTTAATTCTGTGGATTCCGCTCTAATGACGGCCATTATAGCTCTGTTTTCACCGTGAACCAGCATGGGTCGTCAAATTGCAACCTGGATGACGGAATGGCGTGGCCAGTTTCCCCCTCAATCCCCCTCCAATTCTCCTAGGATCCCGAATCACCGAATCAGCTCTAACGGTGTAAACTGGGACGAACCAGCTGCTGCTAATCACTGGTGGAGAGAACTGTAGCATCGCAATTATGCCCCCATCATCTCCCCCCGTGTCATAATTTAATTCCGTGGATTCCGCTCTAATGACGACCATTATAGCTCTGTTTTCACCGCGAACCAGCATGGGTCGTCAAATTGCAACCTGGATGGCGGAATGGCGTGACCTGTTTCCCCCTCAATCCCCTCCAATTCTCCCGGGATCCCGGATCACCAAATCAGCTCTAACGATGTAAGCTGGGACGAACCAGCTGCTGCTAATCACTGGTGGAGAGAACCGTAGCATCGCAATTATGCCCCCACCATCTCCCCCCGTGTCATAATTTAATTCCGTGGATTCCGCTCTAATGACGACCATTATAGCTTTGTTTTCACTGTGAACCAGCATGAGTCGTCAAATTGCAACCTGGATGATGGAATGGCGTGGCCAGTTTCCCCCTCAGTCCCCTCCAATTCTCCCGGGGTCCCGGATCACCAAATCAGCTCTAACGGTGTAAGCTGGGACGAACAAGCTGCTGCTAATCACTGGTGGAGAGAACCGTAGCATCGCAATTATGCCCCCATCATCTCCCCCTGTGTCATAATTTAATTCTGTGGATTCCGCTCTAATGACGGCCATTATAGCTCTGTTTTCACCGTGAACCAGCATGTGTCGTCAAATTGCAACTGGATGACGGAATGGCGTGGCCAATTTCCCCCTCAATCCCCTCCAATTCTCCCAGGATCCCGGATCACCAAATCAGCTCTAACGGTGTAAACTGGGACGAACCAGCTGCTGCTAATCACTGGTGGAGAGAACTTTAGCATCGCAATTATGCCCCCATCATCTTCTCTCGTGTCATAATTTAATTCCGTGGATTTCACTCTAATGACGGCTATTATAGCTCTGTTTTCACCGCGAACCAGCATGGGTCGTCAAATTGCAAACTGGATAGCGGAATGGCGTGGCCAGTTTCCCCCTCAATCCCCTCCAATTCTCCCGGGATTCCGGATCACCAAATCAGCTCTAACGATGTAAGCTGCGACGAACCAGCTGCTGCTAATCACTGGTGGAGAGAACCGTAGCATCGCAATTATGCCCCCATCATCTCCCCCGTGTCATAATTTAATTCCGTGGATTCCGCTCTAATGACGACCATTATAACTTTGTTTTCAACGTGAACCAGCATGGGTCGTCAAATAGCAACCTAGATGACGGAATGGCGTGGCCAGTTTCCCCCTCAATCCCCTCCAATTCTCCCGGGATCCCGGATAACCAAATCAGCTCTAACGGTGTAAGCTGGGACGAACCAGCTGGTGCTAATCACTGGTGGAGAGAACCGTAGCATCGCAATTATGCCCCCACCATCTCCCCCCGTGTCATAATTTAATTCCGTGGATTCCGCTCTAATGACGACCATTATAGCTTTGTTTTCACCGTGAACCAGCATGAGTCGTCAAATTGCAACCTGGATGACGGAATGACGTGGCCAGTTTCCCCCTCAATCCCCTCCAATTCTCCTGGGATCCCGGATCACCAAATCAGCTCTAACGGTGTAAGCTGGGACGAACCAGCTGCTGCTAATCACTGGTGGAGAGAACCGTAGCATCGCAATTATGCCCCCATCATCTCCCCCTGTGTCATAATTTAATTCCGTGGATTCCGCTCTAATGACGGCCATTATAGCTCTGTTTTCACCGTGAACCAGCATGTGTCGTCAAATTGCAACCTGGATGACGGAATGGCGTGACCAATTTCCCCCTCAATCCCCTCCAATTATCCCAGGATCCCGGATCACCAAATCAGATCTAACGGTGTAAACTAGGACGAACCAGCTGCTGCTAATCACTGGTGGAGAGAACTGTAGCATCGCAATTATGCCCCCATCATCCCCCCCCGTGTCATAATTTAATTCCGTAGATTCCGCTCTAATGACGACCATTATAGCTCTGTTTTCACCGCGAACCAGCATGAGTCGTCAAATTGCAACCTGGATGGCGGAATGGCGTGACCAGTTTCCCCCTCAATCCCCTCCAATTCTCCCGGGATCCCGGATCACCAAATCAGCTCTAACGGTGTAAGCTGGGACGAACCAACTGCTGCTAATCACTGGTGGAGAGAACCGTAGCATCGCAATTATGCCCCCACCATCTCCCCCCGTGTCATAATTTAATTCCGTGGATTCCGCTCTAATGACGACCATTATAGCTTTGTTTTCACCGTGAACCAGCATGAGTCGTCAAATTGCAACCTGGATGACGGAATGGCGTGGCCAGTTTCCCCCTCATGCCCCTCCAATTCTCCCGGGATCCCGAATCACCAAATCAGCTCTAACGGTGTAAGCTGGGACGAACCAGCTGCTGCTAATCACTGGTGGAGAGAACCGTAGCATCGCAATTATGCCCCCATCATCTCCCCCTGTGTCATAATTTAATTCCGTGGATTCCGCTCTAATGACGGCCATTATAGCTCTGTTTTCACCGTGAACCAGCATGTGTCGTCAAATTGCAACCTGGATGACGGAATGGCGTGGCCAATTTCCCCCTCAATCCCCTCCAATTCTCCAAGGATCCCGGATCACCAAATCAGCTCTAACGGTGTAAACTAGGACGAACCAGCTGCTGCTAATCACTGGTGGAGAGAACTGTAGCATCGCAATTATGCCCCCATCATCTCCCCCGTGTCATAATTTAATTCCGTGGATTTCACTCTAATGACGGCTATTATAGCTCTATTTTCACCGCGAACCAGCATGGGTCGTCAAATTGCAAACTGGATGGCGGAATGGCGTGGCCAGTTTCCCCCTCAATCCCCTCCAATTCTCCCGGGATCCCGGATCACCAAATCAGCTCTAACGGTGTAAGCTGGGACGAACCAGCTGCTACTAATCACTGGTGGAGAGAACCGTAGCATCGCAATTATGCCCCCATCATCTCCCCCGTGTCATAATTTAATTTCGTGGATTCCGCTCTAATGACGACCATTATAGCTTTGTTTTCACCGTGAACCAGCATGGGTCGTCAAATTGCAACCTGGATGACGGAATGGCGTGGCCAGTTTCCCCCTCAATCCCCTCCAATTCTCCCGGGATCCCGGATAACCAAATTAGCTCTAACGGTGTAAGCTGGGACGAACCAGCTGCTGCTAATCACTAGTGGAGAGAACCGTAGCATCGCAATTATGCCCCCATCATCTCCCCCCGTGTCATAATTTAATTCTGTGGATTCCGGTCTAATGACGGCCATTATAGCTCTGTTTTCACCGTGAACCAGCATGGATCGTCAAATTGCTACCTGGATGACGGAATGGAGTGGCAAGTTTCCCACTCAATCTCCTCCAATTCTCCCGGGATCCCGGATCACCAAATCAGCTCTAACGGTGTAAGCTGGGACGAACCAACTGCTGCTAATCACTGGTGGAGAGAACCGTAGCATCGCAATTATGCCCCCATCATCTCCCCCCGTGTCATAATTTAATTCCGTGGATTCCGCTCTAATGACAGCCATTATAGCTCTGTTTTCACCGCGAACCAGCATGGGTCGTCAAATTGCAACCTGGATGACGGAATGGCGTGGCCAATTTCCCCCTCAATCCCCTCCAATTCTCCCGGGATCCTGGATCACCAAATCAACTATAACGGTGTAAGCTGGGACGAACCACCTGCTGCTAATCACTGGTGGAGAGAACCGTAGCATCGCAATTATGCCCCCAACATCTCCCCCCGTGTCATAATTTAATTCCGTGGATTCCGCTCTAAAGACGATCATTATAGCTCTGTTTTCACCGCGAACCAGCATGGGTCGTCAAATTGCAACCTGGATGACGGAATGGCGTGGACAGTTTCCCCCTCAATCTCCACCAATTCTCCCAGGATCCCGTATCACCAAATCAGCTCTAACGGTGTAAGCTGGGACGAACCAGCTGCTGCTAATCACTGGTGGAGAGAACTGTAGCATCGCAATTATGCCCCCATCATCTCCTCCGTGTCATAATTTAATTCCGTGGATTCCGCTCTAATGACGGCCATTATAGCTCTGTTTTCACTGTGAACCTGCATGGGTCGTCAAATTGCAACCTGGATGACGGAATGGCGTCGCCAGTTTCCCCCTCAATCCCCTCCAATTCTCCCGGGATCCCGGATCACCAAATCAGCTCTAACGGTGTAAACTGGGACGAACCAGCTGTTGCTAATCACTGGTGGAGAGAACTGTAGCATCGCAATTATGCCCTCATCATCTCCCCCCTGTGTCATAATTTAATTCCGTGGATTCCGCTCTAATGACGGCCATTATAGCTCTGTTTTCACCGCGAACCAGCATGGGTCGTCAAATTGCAACCTGGATGACGGAATGGCGTGGCCAGTTTCCCCCTCAATCCCCTCCAATTCTCCCGGGATCCCGGATCACCAAATCAGCTCTAACGGTGTAAGCTGGGACGAACTAACTGCTGCTAATCAATGGTGGAGAGAACCGTAGCATCGCAATTATGCCCCCATCATCTCCCCCCGTGTCATAATTTAATTCCGTGGATTCCGCTCTAATGACTGCCATTATAGCTCTGTTTTCACTTCGAACCAGCATAGGTCGTTAAATTGCAATTTGGATGACGGAATGGCGTGACCAGTTTTCCCCTCAATCCCCTCCAATTCTCCCGGGATCTCGGATCACCAAATCATCTCTAATGGTGTAAGCTGGGACGAACCAGCTGTTGCTAATCACTGGTGGAGAGAACAGTAGCATCGCAATTATGCCCCTGTTGGGGACTTGTTCTTAAGTGCTATGAATTAAGAACAAGGCAACATGAAATGTTAAATGTTAACGTCCTTCGTCCATGAAACTTTATTCCCTTAAGGATAATGATCCTTGGACGAAGATTGATGAGAATATAATTACGAAGACTATGTCTTCGTAATCAAATTCAAATTCTAATAGGTTGTATAAAATAACACAAAATGAAGGGTATAAAGAGATGAATGAATCATAAAGAAATTATATCATATTTGCTTGATATACTGAATCATTGAATACAGTTATACCTTTGCCCTGGCAAAGATTTGTTCCCGGAAGATGCGATTGCAATTCCCAGAATGCGTGAACAGTAAAGGAATACTGTTCACTATTTATAGACACAGGACACAGCCTGTGAAGAATTACAATTATGCCCCTCATAAAAGTTTACAACATTGACTCAGACCCTTATGGACTAAAAGGTCATTCTATCTTTAAGTCGGTTTGAAATACCGAAGCTTCATGAAAAGGAACCTTCGACCAACCCATAAAAACAGCTTCAGCCGAAAGCCGCTTCTTCCTACAAGACCTTCGGCGACGAAGCATAGTCCCAACAATAGCCCCTTTCGCGGTGCTAGATCGTTTTTCGTAACGAGCTTGATCCGTGAAAAAAGTCTCTTAAGCTTCGGGGAGCCGAAGGTCCAAAAAACACCTTCCCTGAGCTCGTTGTCGAGAAACGATTCAGTTTCCCAGCGCGTAGCGGTCCCACCTTGCAGAGTTACTGTTTGTCTCTGTGGTCCACCACGCAGCGAGTGCAAGCGGGTATCCGCCTGGTGTAAAAATCCTGGCGCTTCGCCTTCTTACCTGCAGTACTATATAAACAGACGGGTAGGTGTGAAGTTACCACAGCATTCATTGCTATTTGCACTGTTTTGCTGCCAAAATTTTAACCATCGCCGAAGCTCGACTCTCGGAATCGAACGAAGCTCCAAGTTGAAGCCTGCTTCGTTAGAAGAAAAGACTTCGGAAGAAAAAAAAAGTATTTAATTTCCACAAATTCAAAATTAAATGGCCAGAGTGCGTTGTACCGCTAGGGTTGAGCGTGAGGGGGACGAAGCTGATGGTTCGGAGACTGTTCCCATCTCCGAAGCGATGCAAAGATCCGGACTGGTAACTTCGGAAAAGATCCCCAGTGAAGATGCAGAACAAGCAGAACAAGCAATGGCCGAAGCAGAAGAAGAAGATATTGAGGAAACTGATCCCGAAGACGATTATCGTATTGCCATGCCAAGCAAGCCCAGCCACTTGGACTTCGGAAAATCTACTGTTTCGAAGGCTGATCTCTCCAAGATGGTAAAGTCGGGCTTTTTCAATGAAAATCAGAAGAAGCTATTACGCTTCGGGGGAGAAGAGACTACCCCAAAGCCGGAGAAGGATGAAATTGTCATTTTCAAGAGCTTTCTAAAGGCTGGATTAAGATTCCCCTTACATGGGATTATTGCAGAGGTACTGAAGAGGTTTGGTATCTACTTTCATCAGTTGACTCCTAACGCTATCGTTAGGCTTAGCGTTTATATCTGGGCCTTGCGAAGCCAAGCGGTGGAGCCGTTTGCGGACAGCTTTTGTCGAGTTCACGAATTGCACTATCAGACGAAGGCTAGAAAAGATGGATTGCATGACAATTTTGGTTGCTATAATTTTGCTTATCGGAAAACCACAAAGTTTCCTGTAATTAGCTACCGAAGCAAATGGGTAGCAGGCTGGAAGTCAGAGTGGTTCTATGTCAAGGTTGATGACGACAAAGAGAAGCTTGTGCAAAGCCCACTTGAACTAATCTTCGGAGAAACCCGCCCCCATTGCAACATGACACCAGAAGGTCCAACTCAAAAAGCGATGAATGAATTCAGAATTATTGCAGAGCATATCAGTACAAGAGACCTGGTTCAGGAGTTTTTGGCTTTCAAGGTTTTTCCTAGTTTAAAAGAATGGGAAATGCCGAAGCTAAAGGGAGAGAAGAAAGAAGGTGAACTTGTACGGTTACCTTATTATTTCAAGTTTAAGAAATACTTTAAAACACCTTGCCAAGAGTGGCTGAATACGATTGAAGTAATGTGCAATGAAATACTCGGCAATTATTCCAGAAAAGAAGATCAGTTGATGACCGCGGCCTTCGGCACCCGTCCGAAGCGAAGACTGAATCGAGTGCTGGACGCTCTGGGTTTCGAATACCCTGACTATGAAAATCTGAACAAAGGTGCCGGGGGCCAGAAAAGGAAAAGGATGACTGAAGCCTTAAATGAAGATGAGAAAGAACCTTCAAAGAAGAAGATTTCGAAGAAGAGGAAAGCGTCTTCTCTGAAGCAGAAAATGTCCGACGAAGAAAAAACCCCTGCATCACCCTCTGCCGCTGACGTGGAGGAAATTCTGAAGGTAATGACTGAATCCCTGCCTGCGAAGCTAAGTCCATTGGGGCCTCAACTGAAAAAGTTTTTTCAGAAGGAAAAGGAGCCCGAAAAATCGAAGAAAACGACTAAAGTAAAGAGACAGAGAATCATCGGTGTGACAGAGGTCATTGACAAGACACCACCGAGAGCTTCAGCTCAGAAGACACCAGCGGCTGAGGAAAAAACAAATATTGAAATCACACCTTCGGAGGTCGCGGCTGCCGAAGCTGCCTCAATTGAAGATTTGAACCTGGAAAGCACAATCGAGCACATTGACAAAATACTGCTAGACATGGCCACAGAAGAAGCTGCTACTGCCGCCGAGGAGGCTATGGCCGCAGTGCCGGGGAAAGAAAAGGAAATTGTTGACGAAGCTTCGGAGGACAAGGCCTTCATGTTTCAAAATTTAGTTGGAGAAAATTTGTCAAAACCCGAAATAGAAGAGCTTAAAGAGTATGCCAAATCTTGCGGGTACAAACCAGGAGCACTCCTCTTCGGAGGTATTGATGATGAAAAATTAGATTGTATTCGAGATCAGACTGGAGCCAAAGTTATCGGTACTCTGTCAAAGAGTATCGGTTTTCCGAAGCTAGAAACGGACATTAGCCGCTACCGACGACAACATATCGTTGGTAGTTTATTTTATTCCAATTTCAAGGTGAACTACTTTTCCCTTAACTTTTATTGTTTTTAATAATGAAAACATGTATAACGAAGGTTGTTTTCGTGCAGAGTATGCTGTTGAGCAAAGCCTTGAAAATGCAGCAAGATTTTGAAGACAAGAAACACGAAGTTATAATTGAAAATTTAGAAAGCAAAATAAAGGAACAATCAGCTGCTATTGAGAAGAAGAACTTTGAACTCCAAGCAACTGAAGGTTTATTGGCGGAGGCCAAAGCTAAAATAACAGAACTGAACACGAAGCTTCTCTGCCAATCTGAGCAATTTGAACAAGAAAAGCAAGACCTTAATGCAAAACTTGAAGCCGAAGCTCAACAAAATTCAGATTTGAAAAAGCTATTGGCGGGCCTTCAAGAAAAATGTTTGGAATTTAGCAACAAATGTATTCAACGACTAAGAAAAATTTTCCACTCAGTTGGAGCCAGCAGTGAGAAATTCACCCCCTCGGCTGAAGATTTACCGAAGACCTTCGAACATATTGAGGGTGAAATTGACGAGCTCGACGAAGTCATAGCTGGGCACGGTGACTTCTGTGCCTGGGTAGCTTCTCGGGGCACTGCTGCAGCCTTCCTAAAAGCTGGCTGCGATCATGGAAAGATTGTCAATAGGCCCAATTTCACTTTATCACCATCAATCCTAGATGACATTCCTGATCTCGCCCGAAGTATTTCCAATAGATTTGTAAAAATGATATGGACAAAAGGCGGGCGGGAAAAAGCTGGAGACGAAGCTCAGAGTCATCTTGAACCAGTAAGAAATCATACCTTGTGTTTACCTCTTCCTTCAAGCTCGATTTTGACTTACAACTTAATTCATGTAGGATGACGAAGCCGAAGTCGATGATTAAAAAGAATGACGCCGAAGCTAAGATCCCTCGAAGATTAAGTAGGAGTAGACTGTAGGCAAACTCAGGAAACTTTTGAGATAACTTTTGTAAATGTAACTAAACTTGTCTTTAATGAATTCTGTTCATACCTTGTATTATGCTCTTACCCTTCCATTAATGTATGCGATGTGCTTCGTTGTGGACGAAATTATCTTTTTTGAGCCGAAGGCGAAAAAACACCTTCCCTTCTTTTCGTACTCAGCGAAGCATAGAAAACAACATTTCCCTTTCTTCCGAAGCTCTCCTTTTTGTACGCGAAGAAGCTCTTCTCTTTTTTTTCTTTTTGCCGAAGCAACCACTTATGCCATGATGATGATTATCCTACATATGCCTGGATGAATGTTTATGAATGCAAATGCTATGATGTAATGTGATGTGCAAATGAATGTCCAAACACATATCCGAAGCCATACTCTCAACCATTATTTCCTTAGAAACAATCATACATCAGCTCTGCATTCCCTTAGGAACGACTTTGGAGCTTCTTCGCCTTTTACTTTCGGCGGAATCAGCGTTGACTTTTCGCTGTAAGCTCTGCATTCCCTTAGGAACGACTTTGGAGCTTCCTCGCCTTTTACTTTTGGCGGAATCAGCGTTGACTTTTCGCTGTAAGCTCTGCATTCCCTTAGGAACGACTTTGGAGCTTCTTCGCCTTTTACTTTTCGGCACTCGATGGTGCGTTCTCAGCTTTTACATTTACATTTCTTGGGGGATTTTGCTCTTATAGAACGAAAAAAGGAAATTACATATGATGGCCCCATTAAAAACCTTTCTCCCCCTTTAGAAAGGAAAAGGGTGCCATGAAAAAGAAAAAACATAAAAAATTACATCAAGTTACACATAATATCGCCGAAGCTCATCCGCATTCCAAGATCTAGGAATGTCGTTGCCGTCTATATCCTTCAATCTGTATGAACCGGGTCTTGACGAAGATGCTACTAAGAAAGGTCCCTCCCATTTCAACTGCAACTTGCCCACTGTGTCTGGGTTGGCCACTCTCCGAAGCACCAAATGTCCTGGCTTAATATTCTTTAGCCGAACCTTTCTATCTCGCCATTTGATTGTTTCGGCTTGATATTTATTGATATTCTCCATAGCTTGAAGCCTGATCCCTTCTAAAGCATCTTTTTCCACAGAATAAGCATCTTCGGAGCCTGATTCTGCCAAAGCTACTACTCTTATTGATCCAGTTTTAGCTTCCTCCGGAGTTATTGCTTCATCACCGAATAATAACTTGAATGGAGTAAAGCCTGTAGACCTTGATGTTGTTGTGTTGTGGCTCCACACCACTTTGGTTAACTGATCTGGCCACTTTCCCCTGGGTTGATTGAAGATTAACTTCATTATTCCTGTCATTATAATGCCATTGGCTCTTTCAACGAGCCCATTTGACTCCGGATGCCTGACTGATGCAAAATGGATCTTCGTACCAATTTGATCACAGAAATCTCTGAAGGCTTCGGAGTCAAACTGTGTTCCATTATCCACAGTGATGGCCTTTGGTACCCCGAAACGACAAACAATATTCTGCCAGAAAAACTTTTGAATGGTGGCCGAAGTTATTGTGGCTAAAGGCTTTGCCTCAATCCATTTGGAAAAATATTCCACAGCCACTACAACATATCTTAAGTTCCCTTGGGCCGGTGGTAATGGACCCAACAAGTCAAGGCCCCACCTTTGCAATGGCCAGATGGGTTGTATGAGCTGTGTTAAGGACGAAGGTTGTTTTTGATCTCTTGCACATTTCTGACAACCTTCGCACTTTTGAACTAATTCCGCTGCATCCGAAGCTGCCTTCGGCCAATAAAACCCTTGGCGGAAAACTTTTCCAAGTAACGGCCTAGACCCAATGTGAGATCCACACAGGCCTGCATGTATTTCTTTCATCAACTCTATACCTTCGGTTCTAGATAAACACTTGAGTAACGGGGCACAAACTCCATGCTTGTACAACTCCCCTTCTATCATGACATATGGACGAGCTCTTGCCTCTATCCTCCTGTTATAAGTTTCGTCATCTGAAAGGAATTTACCCTGAAGGTAAGAGATGATCTCAGTTCTCCAATCTTCACTATAAACAGGAGATATATTGAGGACTGCTCTTTCAAGAAGTTCCACCGAAGGTGCTTTTATTGTTTCGAAGAATACATCCGAAGGTAAGGGCAGCCCCTATGCTGCTGACTTAGCTAGCAAATCAGCATGCTCATTTTGTCCTCGAGGGATATTTTTGACAGAAAATCCTTCGAAAGAATCTTCGACTCTTCGAACCATGTCCAGATATTTTTCAAGCTTCGGATCTTTGGCCTTGCAACTCTTGTCGATATGACCCGAAACAACCTGGGAATCAGTTTTAAGAACGGCCCTTCTGATTCCCATTGCCTTTAGCTTCCGAAGACCCAAAAGCAGGGCTTCGTACTCAGTAATATTGTTTGTACAACTGAAATCGAGTTTTGCCGCATAACAAGTTTTAACTTTGGATGGCGAGACCAACACAGCAGCTGCTCCTGCCCCGAAGGTTCCCCAAGACCCATCGCAAAACACTGTCCATACTTCGGCATCTTTATTTGTTTCTTCATCCTGAGCCCCTGGCGTCCAGTCAGCAATGAAGTCTGCTAACGCCTGGAACTGGATCGAAGATCTATGCACATAATCAATGTAAAATTCATTGAGTTCTGCAGCCCATTTTCCAATCCGCCCAGTAGCTTCTCTATTTCTCATAATATCCTTCAACGGCTGCGAAGAAGGAACAACAATATTGTATGCTTGAAAGTAATGCCGAAGCTTCCTGGATGCCATCAAAACAGCATATAACACCTTCTCTAATTCTGTATAGTTTTTCTTTGATATACTAAGAACTTCAGATACAAAATACACTGGGACCTGCTTTCTGACTTGGCCATCAAGCTTCTCCTGGACAAGTGCTGCACTTACCGCTGAGTGCGAAGCTGCCACATATAATAACAAAGGAGCCCCTGGCGTCGGTGGAGTTAATGTTGTTAAATCTATCAGATATTGCTTCAACTCCTCGAAGGCTTTCTGTTGGCTTGGTCCCCATTGAAAGACTTCGACTGATTTCAGCACTTCGAAGAATGGTAAATTCCTTTCTGCTGATCTGGATATAAATCTATTAAGAGATGCCAACCTCCCTGTTAATCTTTGGGCCCCCTTTTTTGTAGTTGGTGGCTCCATTCGAAGTATGGCTTCAATTTTACTTGGATTAGCTTCAATTCCCTTTGTTGAAACCAAGCATCCAAGAAATTTCCCCTTCTTTACTCCGAAGACACATTTTTCTGGATTCAACTTTAAGCCAGCTTGTCTGAAACTGGCGAAGGTCTCCTGCAAATCAGCAATATGATTTTCCTGTTTCGTGCTTTTTACAATGATGTCATCAACATAAGTTAGCACATTTTTGCCTATCTGAGACTGGAGAACCTTCGCAGTCATTCTGCTGAAACTTCCTCCAGCGTTTTTGAGCCCCTCAGGCATCCGAAGATAGCAATATGTGCCACTTGGGGTTATGAAGCTAGTCTTCGGCTCATCTTCCTTCTTCATCCAGATTTGGTGGTAGCCTGAGTAACAGTCTAGCAGACTCATGAGCTCTGAAGAAGCTGCTGCATCAACTAAAGAGTCTATCCTTGGCAATGGGAATTCGTCCTTCGGACAAGCCTTGTTGAGATCTGTAAAATCGATACACATTCACCACTTGCCATTGGCCTTTTTTACCATAACAGTATTAGCTAGCCATTCTGGGTACTTTACTTCTCTGATAACTCCTGCACTGAGGAGTCTTTTGACTTCATTACGAGCACCTTCGGCCTTATCATCAGACATTTTCCGAAGCCTCTGCTTTCTGGGTCTGAAGGATGGATCAACATTGAGCGAGTGTTCAATAACATCCCTACTAACTCCGCAGAGATCGTTGGCTGACCATGCAAAAACATCTTTGTTGTTGGACAAAAACCTTATCAAGGTTTTCTCCTGTTCTTCGGATAATTGAGAGCCCAACAGCACCTTCTGCTCTGCTATGTCCTCACATAAGAGCATGGGCTTCGGCTGATCTGCTGAAGCTGCTTTCTCCCTTCTGAATTTGTACTGTTCACAAGCTTCAGCTCCATCTATGTTATGGATTGCTTTTGAGTCAGTCCAGTTTCCTTCGGCCCTTCTGGCAGCTTCCTGACTTCCATGAATAGCGATGGGTCCTTGATCCGAAGGTATCTTCATGCAAAGATAAGCAGGATGAAGAATTGCTTCGAAAGCATTGAGGGTGCCACGACCAATAATTGCATTGTAAGGGTATTCCATGTCAACAATGTCAAACACAACTTGCTCAGTTCTAGTGTTGTTGATGAACCCGAAGGTCACTGACATGGTGATCTTGCCCAGTGCTACAATCTGTCTTCCTCCGAAGCCACAGAGAGGATGTGTAGCATCATGAATCTTATCTTCTGGCTCTTGCATTTGTCTGAAGGCCTTAGCAAATATGATATCAGCTGCACTGCCTGTGTCAACCAAGACATTGTGGACCAAAAATCCTTTGATAACACAAGAGATAACCATGGCATCGTTGTGTGGGTAATCCTTGAGCTGAAGGTCCTCTTGGGAGAAGGTAATAGGAATGTGAGACCATCTTGACTTGATGAAGGGTCCTTGCACCCCAACATGCTGTACCCTTCTCTGTGCTTCCTTCTTCTGTTTCTTGTTGGCTGGCTCTGAACATGAACCGCCTGTTATCGGGAGTAGCAGCTTCGGGGCCGAAGCAGCTCCAGCTTGATCGTTGAACGAAGCCATCAGCTCAAAAAAGTGGAAGTGAGTTCACCGGAGGTGGGCGCCAATGTTGAGGACTTGTTCTTAAGTGCTATGAATTAAGAACAAGGCAACATGAAATGTTAAATGTTAACGTCCTTCGTCCATGAAACATTATTCCCTTAAGGATAATGATCCTTGGACGAAGATTGATGAGAATATAATTACGAAGACTATGTCTTCGTAATCAAATTCAAATTCTAATAGGTTGTATAAAATAACACAAAATGAAGGGTATAAAGAGATGAATGAATCATAAAGAAATTATATCATATTTGCTTGATATACTGAATCATTGAATACAGTTATACCTTTGCCCTGGCAAAGATTTGTTCCCGGAACATGCGATTGCAATTCCCAGAATGCGTGAACAGTAAAGGAATACTGTTCACTATTTATAGACACAGGACACAGCCTGTGAAGAATTACAATTATGCCCCTCATAAAAGTTTACAACATTGACTCAGACCCTTATGGACTAAAAGGTCATTCTATCTTTAAGTCGGTTTGAAATACCGAAGCTTCATGAAAAGGAACCTTCGACCAACCCATAAAAACAGCTTCAGCCGAAAGCCGCTTCTTCCTACAAGACCTTCGGCGACGAAGCATAGTCCCAACAGCCCCCATCATCTCCCCCCGTGTCATAATTTAATTCCGTGGATTCCGCTCTAAAGACGACCATTATAGCTCTGTTTTCACCCCGAACCAGCATGGGTCGTATAATTGCAACCTGGATGACGGAATGGCGTGGCCAGTTTCCCCCTCAATCCCCTCCAATTCTCGCGGGATTCTGGATCACCAAATCAGCTCTAACGGTGTAAGCTGGGACGAACCAGCTGCTGCTAAATCACTGGCGGAGAGAACCGTAGCATCGCAATTATGCCCCCATCATCTCCCCCCGTGTCATAATTTAATTTCGTGCATTCCGCTCTAATAACGGCCATTATAGCTCTGTTTTCACCGTGAACCAGCATGGGTCGTCAAATTGCAACCTGGATGACGGAATGGCGTGGCCAGTTTCCCCCTCAATACCCTCCAATTCTCCCGGGATCCCGGATCACCAAATCAGCTCTAACGGTGTAAGCTGGGACGAACCAGCTGCTGCTGAATCACTGGTGGAGAGAACCGTAGCATCGCAATTATGCCCCATCATCTCCCCCCGTGTCATAATTTAATTCTGTGGATTCCGCTCTAATGACGGCCATTATAGCTCTGTTTTCACCGCGAACCAGCATGGGTCGTCAAATTGCAACGTGGATGACAAAATGGCGTGGCCAGTTTCCCCCTCAATCCCCTCCAATTCTCCCGGGATCCCGGATCACCAAATCAGCTCTAACGGTGTAAGCTGGGACGAACCAACTGCTGCTAATCACTGGTGGAGAGAACCGTAGCATCGCAATTATGCCCCCATCATCTCCCCTCATGTCATAATTTAATTTCGTGGATTCCGCTCTAATGACGGCATTATAGCTCTGTTTTCACCGTGAACCAGCATGGGTCGTCAAATTGCAACCTGGATGACGGAATGGCGTGGCCAATTTCCCCCTCGATCCCCTCCAATTCTCCCGGGATCCCGGATCACCAAATCAGCTCCAACGGTGTAAGCTGGGACGAACCACCTGCTGCTAATCACTGGTGGAGAGAACCGTAGCATCGCAATTATGCCCCCATCATCTCCCCCCCCGTGTCATAATTTAATTCCGTGGATTCCGCTCTAAAGACGGCCATTATAGCTCTGTTTTCACCGCGAACCAGCATGGGTCGTCAAATTGCAACCTGGATGACGGAATGGCGTGGACAGTTTCCCCCTCAATCCCCACCAATTCTCCCAGGATCCCAGATCACCAAATCAGCTCTAACGGTGTAAGCTGCGACGAACCAGCTGCTGCTAATCACTGGTGGAGAGAACCGTAGCATCGTAATTATGCCCCCATCATCTCCCCCCGTGTCATAATTCAATTCCGTTGATTCTGCTCTAATGACGGCCATTATAGCTCTGTTTTCACCGCGAACCAGCATGGGTCGTCAAATTGCAACCTGGATGGCGGAATGGCGTGGCCAGTTTCCCCCTCAATCCCCTCCAATTCTCCCGAGATCCCGGATCACCAAATCAGCTCTAACAGTGTAAGCTGGGACGAACCAGCTGCTGCTAATCACTGGTGGAGAGAACCGTAGCATCGCAATTATGCCCCCATCATCTCCCCCCGTGTCATAATTTAATTCCGTGGATTCCGCTCTAATGACGGCCATTATAGCTTTGTTTTCACCGTGAACCAGCATGGGTCGTCAAATTGCAACCTGGATGACGGAATGGCGTGGACAGTTTCCCCCTCAATCCCCTCCAATTCTCCTGGGATCCCGGATAACCAAATCAGCTCTAACGGTGTAAGCTGAGACGAACCAGCTGCTGCTAATCACTGGTGGAGAGAACCGTAGCATCGCAATTATGCCCCCATCATCTCCCCCCGTGTCATAATTTAATTCTGTGGATTCCGGTCTAATGACGGCCATTATAGCTCTATTTTCATCGCGAACCAGCATGGGTCGTCAAATTGCTACCTGGATGACGGAATGGCGTGGCAAGTTTCCCCCTCAATCCCCTCCAATTCTCCCGGGATCCCGGATCACCAAATCAGCTCTAACGGTGTAAGCTGAGACGAACCAACTGCTGCTAATCACTGGTGGAGAGAACCGTAGCATCGCAATTATGCCCTCATCATCTCCCCTCGTGTCATAATTTAATTTCGTGGATTTCGCTCTAATGACGGCCATTATAGCTCTGTTTTCACCGCGAACCAACATGGGTCGTCAAATTGCAACCTGGATGACGGAATGGCGTCGCCAATTTGCCCCTCAATCCCCTCCAATTCTCCCGGGATCCCGGATCACCAAATCAGCTCTAACGGTGTAAGCTGGGACGAACCACCTGCTGCTAATCACTGGTGGAGAGAACCGTAGCATCACAATTATGCCCCCATCATCTCCCCCCGTGTCATAATTTAATTCCGTGGATTCCGCTCTAAAGACGGCCATTATAGCTCTGTTTTCACCGCGAACCAGCATGAGTCGTCAAATTGCAACCTGGATGACGGAATGGCATGGACAGTTTCCACCTCATACCCCACCAATTCTTCCAGGATCCCGGATCACCAAATCAGCTCTAACGGTGTAAGCTGGGACGAACCAGCTGCTGCTGAATCACTGGCGGAGAGAACCGTAGCATCGCAATTATGCCCCCATCATCTCCCCAGTGTCATAATTTAATTTCGTGGATTCCGCTCTAATGACGGCCATTATAGCTCTGTTTTCACCGTGAACCAGCATGGGTCGTCAAATTGCAACCTGGATGACGGAATGGCGTGGCCAGTTTCCCCTCAATACCCACCAATTCTCCCGGGATCCCGGATCACCAAATCAGCTGTAACGGTGTAAACTGGGACGAACCAGCTGCTGCTAATCACTGGTGGAGAGAACTGTAGCATCGCAATTATGCCCCCATCATCTCCCCCCATGTCATAATTTAATTCCGTGGATTCCGCTCTAATGATGGCCATTATAGCTCTGTTTTCACCGCGAACCAGCAAGGTTCGTCAAATTGCAACGTGGATGACGGAATGGCGTGGCCAGTTTCCCCCTCAATCCCCTCTAATTCTCCCGGGATCCCGGATCACCAAATCAGCTCTAACGGTGTAAGCTGGGACGAACCAACTGCTGCTAATCATTGGTGGAGAGAACCGTAGCATCACAATTATGCCCCCATCATCTCGCCCCGTGTCATAATTTAATTCCGTGGATTCCGCTCTAATGACGGCCATTATAGCTCTGTTTTCACCTCGAACCAGCATAGGTCGTCAAATTGCAACCTGGATGACGGAATGGCGTGACCAGTTTCCCCCTCAATCCCCTCCAATTCTCCCGGGATCTCGGTTCACCAAATCAGCTTTAATGGTGTAAGCTGGGACGAACCAGCTGCTGCTAATCACTGGTGGAGAGAACAGTAGCATCGCAATTATGCCCCCATCATCTCCCCCTGTGTCATAATTTAATTCCGTGGATTCCGCTCTAAAGACGACCATTATAGCTCTGTTTTCACCCCGAACCAGCATCGGTCGTCAAATTGCAACCTGGATGACGGAATGGCGTGGCCAGTTTCCCCCTCAATCCGCCCCAATTCTCTCGGGATTCCGGATCACCAAATCAGCTCTAACGGTGTAAGATGGGACGAACCAGCTGCTGCTGAATCACTGGCGGAGAGAACTGTAGCATCGCAATTATGCCCCCATCATCTCCCCCCGTGTCATAATTTAATTTCGTGGATTCCGCTCTAATGACGGCCATTATAGCTCTGTTTTCACCGTGAACCAGCATGGGTCGTCAAATTGCAACATGGATGACGGAATGGCGTGGCCAGTTTCCCCTCAATACCCACCAATTCTCCCGAGATCCCGGATCACCAAATCAGCTGTAACGGTGTAAACTGGGACGAACCAGCTGCTGCTAATCACTGGTGGAGAGAACCGTAGCATCGCAATTATGCCCCCATCATCTCCCCCCGTGTCATAATTTAATTCCGTGGATTCCGCTCTAATGACGACCATTATAGCTATGTTTTCACCGCGAACCAGCATGGTTCGTCAAATTGCAACGTGGATGACGGAATGGCGTGGCCAGTTTCCCCCTCAATCCCCTCTAATTCTCCCGGGATCCCGGATCACCAAATCAGCTCTAACGGTGTAAGCTGGGACGAACCAACTGCTGCTAATCACTGGTGGAGAGAACCGTAGCATCGCAATTATGCCCCCATTATCTCCCCCCGTGTCATAATTTAATTCCGTGGATTCCGCTCTATTGACGACCATTATAGCTCTGTTTTCACCGCGAACCAGCATAGGTCGTCAAATTGCAACCTGGATGACGGAATGGCGTGACCAGTTTCCCGCTCAATCCCCTCCAATTCTCACGGGATCCCGGATCACCAAATCAGCTCTAATGGTGTAAGCTGGGACGAACCAGCTGCTGCTAATCACTGGTGGAGAGAACCGTAGCATCACAATTATGCCCACATCATTTCCCCCCGTGTCATAATTTAATTCCGTGGATTCCACTCTAATGACGGTCATTATAGCTCTGTTTTCACCGTGAACCAGCATGGGTCGTCAAATTGCAACCTAGATGACGGAATGGCGTGGCCAGTTTCCCCCTCAATCCCCTCCAATTCTCCCGGGATCTCGGATCACCAATTCAGCTCTAACGGTGTAAGCTGGGACGAACCAGCTGCTGCAAATTACTGGTGGAGAGAACTGTAGCATCGCAATTATGCCCCCATCATCGCCCCCTGTGTCATAATTTAATTTCGTGGATTCCGCTCTAATGACGACCATTATAGCTCTGTTTTCACCGCGAACCAGCATGGGTCGTCAAATTGCAACCTAGATGACGGAATGGTGTGGCCAGTTTCCCCCTCAATCCCCTCCGATTCTCCCAGGATCCCGGATCACCAAATTAGCTCTAACGGTGTAAGCTGAGATGAACCAGCTGCTGCTAATCACTGGTGGAGAGAACCGTAACATCGCAATTATGCCCCCATCATCTCCCCCCGTGTCATAATTTAATTCCGTGGATTCCGCTCTAATGACGGCTATTATAGCTCTGTTTTCACCGCGAACCAGCATGGGTCGTCAAATTGCAACCTGGATGACGGAATGGTGTGGCCAGTTTCCCCCTCAATCCCCTCCAATTCTCCCGGGATCCCGGATCACCAAATCAGCTCTAACGGTGTAAGCTGGGACGAACCAACTGCTGCTAATCACTGGTGGAGAGAACCGTAGCATCGCAATTATGCCCCCATCATCTCCCCCCGTGCCATAATTTAATTCCGTGGATTCCGCTCTAATGACAGCCATTATAGCTCTGTTTTCACCGCGAACCAGCATGGGTCGTCAAATTGCAACCTGAATGACGGAATGGCGTGGCTAGTTTCCCCCTCAATCCCCTCCAATTCTCTCGGGATCCCGGATCACCAAATCAGCTCTAACGGTGTAAGCTGGGACGAACCAACAGCTGCTAATCACTGGTGGAGAGAACCGTAGCATCACAATTATGCCCCCATTATCTCCCCCCGTGTCATAATTTAATTCTGTGGATTCCGCTCTATTGACAACCATTATAGCTCTGTTTTCACCGCGAACCAGCATAGGTCGTCAAATTGCAACCTGGATGACGGAATGGCGTGACCAGTTTCCCACTCAATCCCCTCCAATTCTCACGGGATCCCGGATCACCAAATCAGCTCTAATGGTGTAAGCTGGGACGAACCAGCTGCCGCTAATCACTGGTGGAGAGAACCGTAGCATCGCAATTATGCCCACATCATCTCCCCCGTGTCATAATTTAATTTCGTGGATTCCGCTCTAATGACGGCCATTATAGCTCTGTTTTCACCGTGAACCAGCATGGGTCGTCAAATTGCAACATGGATGACGGAATGGCGTGGCCAGTTTCCCCTCAATACCCACCAATTCTCCCGGGATCCCGGATCACCAAATCAGCTGTAACGGTGTAAACTGGGACGAACCAGCTGCTGCTAATCACTGGTGGAGAGAACCGTAGCATCGCAATTATGCCCCCATCATCTCCCCCCGTGTCATAATTTAATTCCGTGGATTCCGCTCTAATGACGACCATTATAGCTATGTTTTCACCGCGAACCAGCATGGTTCGTCAAATTGCAACGTGGATGACGGAATGGCGTGGCCAGTTTCCCCCTCAATCCCCTCTAATTCTCCCGGGATCCCGGATCACCAAATCAGCTCTAACGGTGTAAGCTGGGACGAACCAACTGCTGCTAATCACTGGTGGAGAGAACCGTAGCATCGCAATTATGCCCCCATTATCTCCCCCCGTGTCATAATTTAATTCCGTGGATTCCGCTCTATTGACGGTCATTATAGCTCTGTTTTCACCGTGAACCGGCATGGGTCGTCAAATTGCAACCTGGATGACGGAATGGCGTGACCAGTTTCCCGCTCAATCCCCTCCAATTCTCACGGGATCCCGGATCACCAAATCAGCTCTAATGGTGTAAGCTGGGACGAACCAGCTGCTGCTAATCACTGGTGGAGAGAACCGTAGCATCACAATTATGCCCACATCATTTCCCCCCGTGTCATAATTTAATTCCGTGGATTCCACTCTAATGACGGTCATTATAGCTCTGTTTTCACCGTGAACCGGCATGGGTCGTCAAATTGCAACCTAGATGACGGAATGGCGTGGCCAGTTTCCCCCTCAATCCCCTCCAATTCTCCCGGGATCTCGGATCACCAATTCAGCTCTAACGGTGTAAGCTGGGACGAACCAGCTGCTGCAAATTACTGGTGGAGAGAACTGTAGCATCGCAATTATGCCCCCATCATCGCCCCCTGTGTCATAATTTAATTTCGTGGATTCCGCTCTAATGACGACCATTATAGCTCTGTTTTCACCGCGAACCAGCATGGGTCGTCAAATTGCAACCTAGATGACGGAATGGTGTGGCCAGTTTCCCCCTCAATCCCCTCCGATTCTTCCAGGATCCCGGATCACCAAATTAGCTCTAACGGTGTAAGCTGAGATGAACCAGCTGCTGCTAATCACTGGTGGAGAGAACCGTAACATCGCAATTATGCCCCCATCATCTCCCCCCGTGTCATAATTTAATTCCGTGGATTCCGCTCTAATGACGGCTATTATAGCTCTGTTTTCACCGCGAACCAGCATGGGTCGTCAAATTGCAACCTGGATGAGGGAATGGTGTGGCCAGTTTCCCCCTCAATCCCCTCCAATTCTCCCGGGATCCCGGATCACCAAATCAGCTCTAACGGTGTAAGCTGGGACGAACCAACTGCTGCTAATCACTGGTGGAGAGAACCGTAGCATCGCAATTATGCCCCCATCATCTCCCCCCGTGCCATAATTTAATTCCGTGGATTCCGCTCTAATGACAGCCATTATAGCTCTGTTTTCACCGCGAACCAGCATGGGTCGTCAAATTGCAACCTGAATGACGGAATGGCGTGGCTAGTTTCCCCCTCAATCCCCTCCAATTCTCCCGGGATCCCGGATCACCAAATCAGCTCTAACGGTGTAAGCTGGGACGAACCAACAGCTGCTAATCACTGGTGGAGAGAACCGTAGCATCACAATTATGCCCCCATTATCTCCCCCCGTGTCATAATTTAATTCCGTGGATTCCGCTCTATTGACAACCATTATAGCTCTGTTTTCACCGCGAACCAGCATAGGTCGTCAAATTGCAACCTGGATGACGGAATGGCGTGACCAGTTTCCCACTCAATCCCCTCCAATTCTCACGGGATCCCGGATCACCAAATCAGCTCTAATGGTGTAAGCTGGGACGAACCAGCTGCCGCTAATCACTGGTGGAGAGAACCGTAGCATCGCAATTATGCCCACATCATCTCCCCCGTGTCATAATTTAATTTCGTGGATTCCGCTCTAATGACGGTCATGATAGCTCTATTTTTACCGTGAACCGACATGGGTCGTCAAATTGCAACCTAGATGACGGAATGGCGTGGCCAGTTTCCCCCTCAATCCCCTCTAATTCTCCCGGGATCTCGGATCACCAAATAAGCTCTAACGGTGTAAGCTGAGACGAACCAGCTGCTGCAAATTACTGGTGGAGAGAACTGTAGCATCGCAATTATGCCCCCATCATCTCCCCCTGTGTCATAATTTAATTTCGTGGATTCCGCTCTAATGACGGCCATTATAGCTCTGTTTTCACCGCGAACCAGCATGAGTCATCAAATTGCAACCTGGATGACGGAATGGCGTGGCCAGTATCCCCCTCAATCCCGTCCAATTCTCTCAGGATCCAGGATCACCAAATCAGCTCTAACGGTGTAAGCTAGGACGAACCAGCTGATGCTAATCACTGGTGGAGAGAACCGTAGCATCGCAATTATGCCCCTATCATCTCCCCCGTGTCATAATTTAATTCCATGGATTCCGCTCTAATGACGACCATTATAGCTCTGTTTTCACCGCGAACCAGCATGGGTCGTCAAATTGCAACTTGGATGACGGAATGGCATGACCAGTTTCCCCCTGAATCCCCCCAATTCTCCTAGGATCCTGGTTCACCAAATCAGCTCTAACGGTGTAAGCTGGGACGAACCAGCTGCTGCTAATCACTAGTGGAGAGAACCGTAGCATCGCAATTATGCCCCCATCATCTCCCCCTGTGTCATAATTTAATTTCGTGGATTCCGCTCTAATGACGACCATTATAGCTCTGTTTTCACCGCGAACCAGCATGGGTCGTCAAATTGCAACCTGGATGATGGAATGGCGTGGCCAGTTTCCCCCTCAACCCCCTCCAATTCTCTCAGGATCCTGGATCACCAAATCAGCTCTGACGATGTAAGCTGAGACGAACCAGCTGCTGCTAATCACTGGTGGAGAGAACCGTAACATCGCAATTATGCCCCCATCATCTCCCCCCGTGTCATAATTTAATTCCGTGGATGCCGCTCTAATGACGGCTATTATAGCTCTGTTTTCACCGCGAACCAGCATGGGTCGTTAAATTGCAACCTGGATGACGGAATGGTGTGGCCAGTTTCCCCCTCAATCCCCTCCAATTCTCTTGGGATCCCGGATCACCAAATTAGCTCTAACGGTGTAAGCTAGGACGAACCAGCTGCTGCTAATCACTGGTGGAGAGAACCGTAGCATCGCAATTTTGTCCCCATCATCTCCCCCCGTGTCATAATTTAATTCCGTGGATTCCGCTCTAATAACAGCCATTACAGCTCTGTTTTTACCGCGAACCAGCATGGGTCGTCAAATTGCAACCTGGATGACGGAATGGCGTGGCCAGTTTCCCCCTCAATCCCCTCCAATTCTCGCGGGATCCCGGATCACCAAATCAGCTCTAACGGTGTAAGCTGGGACGAACCAGCTGCTGCTAATCACTGGTGTAGAGAACCGTAGCATCGCAATTATGCCCACATCAACTCCCCCGTGTCATAATTTAATTCTGTGGATTCCGCTCTAATGACGGTCATTATAGCTCTGTTTTCACCGTGAACCAGCATGGGTCGTCAAATTGCAACCAAGATGACGGAATGGCGTGGCCAGTTTCGCCCTCAATCCCCTCCAATTCTCCCAGGATCTCGGATCACCAAATCAGCTCTAACGGTGTAAGCTGGGACGAACCAGCTGCTGCTAATCACTGGTGGAGAGAACCGTAGCATCGCAATTATGCCCCTATCATCTCCCCCCGTGTCATAATTTAATTCCGTGGATTCCGCTCTAATGACGACCATTATAGCTCTGTTTTCACCGCGAACCAGCATGGGTCATCAAATTACAACTTGGATGACGGAATGGCGTGGCCAGTTTCCCCCTGAATCCCCCCAATTCTCCCGGGATCCTGGTTCACCAAATCAGCTCTAACGATGTAAGCTGGGACGAACCAGCTGCTGCTAATCACTAGTGGAGAGAACCGTAGCATCGCAATTATGCCTCCATCATCTCCCCCTGTGTCATAATTTAATTCCGTGGATTCTGCTCTAATGACGACCATTATAGCTCTGTTTTCACCGCGAACCAGCATGGGTCGTCAAATTGCAACCTGGATGACGGAATGGCGTGGCCAGTTTCCCCCTCAATCCCCTCCAATTCTCCTGGGATCCAAGATCACCAAATCAGCTCTAACGGTGTAAGCTGAGACGAACCAGCTTCTGCTAATCACTGGTGGAGAGAACCGTAACATCGCAATTATGCCCCCATCATCTCCCCCCGTGTCATAATTTAATTCCGTGGATTCCGCTCTAATGACGGCCATTATAGCTCTATTTTCACCGCGAACCAGCATGGGTCGTCAAATTGCAACCTGAATGACGGAATGGCGTGGCTAGTTTCCCCCTCAATCCCCTCCAATTCTCCCGGAATCAAGGATCACCAAACCAGCTCTAACGGTGTAAGCTGGGACGAACCAGCTACTGCTAATCACTGGTGGAGAGAACCGTAGCATCGCAATTATGCCCCATCATCTCCCCCCGTGTCATAATTTAATTTCGTGGATTCCGCTCTAATGACGGCCATTATAGCTCTGTTTTTATCGCGAACCAGCATGGGTCGTCAAATTGCAACCTGAATGACGGAATGGCGTGACCAGTTTCCCCCTCAATCCACTCCAATTCTCCCGAGATTCCTGATCACCAAATCAGCTCTAACGGTGTAAGCTGGGACGAACCAGCTGCTGCTACTGGTGGAGAGAACCGTAGCATAACAATTATGCCCACATCATCTCCCCCGTGTCATAATTTAATTCCGTGGGTTCCGCTCTAATGACGTGTCACTATAGCTCTGTTTTCACCGTGAACCAGCATGGGTCATCAAATTGCAACCAAGATGACGGAATGGTGTGGCCAGTTTCCCCTCAATCCCCTCCAATTCTCCCGGGATCTCGGATCATCAAATCAGCTCTAACGGTGTAAGCTGGGACGAACTAGCTGCTGCTAATCACTGGTGGAGAGAACCGTAGCATCGCAATTATGCCCCCATCATCTCCCCCCGTGTCATAATTTAATTCCGTGGATTCCGCTCTAATGACAGCCATTATAGCTCTGTTTTTACCGCGAACCAGCATGGGTCGTCAAATTGCAACCTGAATGACGGAATGGCGTGGCCAGTTTCCCCCTCAATCCCCTCCAATTCTCCCGAGATCCCGGATCACCAAATCAGCTCTAACGGTGTAAGCTGGGACGAACCAGCTGCTGCTACTGGTGGAGAGAACCGTAGCATAACAATTATGCCCACATCATCTCCCCCGTGTGATAATTTAATTCCGTGGATTCCGCTCTAATGACGGTCACTATAGCTCTGTTTTCACCGTGAACCAGCATGGGTCGTCAAATTGCAACCAAGATGACGGAATGGTGTGGCCAGTTTCCCCCTCAATCCCCTCCAATTCTCCCGGGATCTCGGATCATCAAATCAGCTCTAACGGTGTAAGCTGGGACGAACCAGCTGCTGCTAATCACTGGTGGAGGAAACCGTAGCATCGCAATTATGCCCCCATCATCTCCCCTCGTGTCATAATTTAATTCCGTGGATTCCGCTCTAATGACGACCATTATAGCTCTGTTTTCACCGCGAACCAGCATGGGTCGTCAAATTGCAACCTGGATGACGGAATGGTGTGGTCAGTTTCCCCCTCAATCCCCTCCAATTCTCACGGGATCCCGGATCACCAAATCAGCTCTAACGGTGTAAGCTGGGACGAACCAGCTGCTGCTAATCACTGGTGGAGAGAACCGTAGCATCGCAATTATGCCCCCATCATCTCCCCCATGTCATAATTTAATTCCGTGGATTCCGCTCTAATGACGGCCATTATAGATCTGTTTTCACCGCGAACCAGCATGGGTCGTCAAATTGCAATCTGGATGACGGAATGGTGTGGCCAGTTTCCCCCTCAATCCCCTACAATTCTCTCAGGATACCGGATCACCAAATCAGCTCTAACGGTGTAAGCTGAGACAAACCAGCTGCTGCTAATCACTTGTGGAGGGAACTGTAGCATCGCAATTATGCCCCCATCATCTCCCATCGTGTCATAATTTAATTTCGTGGATTCCGCTCTAATGACGACCATTATAGCTCTGTTTTCACCGCGAGCCAGCATGGGTCGTCAAATTGCAACCTGGATGACGGAATGGCGTGGCCAGTTTCCCCCTCAATCCCCTCCAATTCTCCCGGGATCTCGGATCACCAAATCAGCTCTAACGGTGTAAGATGGGACGAACCAGCTGCTGCTAATCACTGGTGGAGAGAACTGTAGCATCGCAATTATGCCCCCATCATCTCCCCCTGTGTCATAATTTAATTTCGTGGATTCCGCTCTAATGACGGCCATTATAGCTCTGTTTTCACGCGAACCAGCATGGGTCGTCAAATTGCAACCTAGATGACGGAATGGTGTGGCCAGTTTCCCCCTCAATCCCCTCCAATTCTCCCAGGATCCCGGATCACCAAATCAGCTCTAACAGTGTAAGCTGAGACGAACCAGCTGCTGCTAATCACTGGTGGAGAGAACTGTAACATCGCAATTATGCCCCCATCATCTCCCCCCGTGTCATAATTTAATTCCATGGATTCCGCTCTAATGACGGCTATTATAGCTCTGTTTTCACCGCGAACCAGCATGGGTCGTCAAATTGCAACATGGATGACGGAATGGTGTGGCCAGTTTCCCCCTCAATCCCCTCCAATTCTCCCGGGATCCCGGATCACCAAATCAGCTCTAACGGTGTAAGCTAGGATGAACCAACTGCTGCTAATCACTGGTGGAGAGAACCGTAGCATCGCAATTATGCCCCCATTATCTCCCCCCGTGTCATAATTTAATTCCGTGGATTCCGCTCTATTGACAACCATTATAGCTCTGTTTTCACCGCGAACGAGCATAGGTCGTCAAATTGCAACCTGGATGACGGACTTGCGTGACCAGTTTCCCACTCAATCCCCTCCAATTCTCACGGGATCCCGGATCACCAAATCAGCTCTAATGGTGTAAGCTGGGACGAACCAGCTGCCGCTAATCACTGGTGGAGAGAACCGTAGCATCGCAATTATGCCCACATCATCTCCCCCCGTGTCATAATTTAATTTCGTGGATTCCGCTCTAATGACGGTCATTATAGCTCTATTTTCACCGTGAACCGGCATGGGTCGTCAAATTGCAACCTAGATGACGGAATGGCGTGGCCAGTTTCCCCCTCAATCCCCTCTAATTCTCTCGGGATCTCGGATCACCAAATCAGCTCTAACGGTGTAAGCTGGGACGAACCAGCTGCTGCAAATTACTGGTGGAGAGAATTGTAGCATCGCAATTATGCCCCCATCATCTCCCCCTGTGTCATAATTTAATTTCGTGGATTCCGCTCTAATGACGGCCATTATAGCTCTATTTTCACCGCGAACCAGCATGAGTCATCAAATTGCAACATGGATGACGGAATGGCGTGGCCAGTATCCCCCTCAATCCCGTCCAATTCTCCTAGGATCCTGGATCACCAAATCAGCTCTGACGGTGTAAGCTGGGACGAACCAGCTGCTGCTAATCACTGGTGGAGGGAACCGTAACATCGCAATTATGCCCCCATCATCTCCCCCCGTGTCATAATTTAATTCCGTGGATGCCGCTCTAATGACGGCTATTATAGCTCTGTTTTCACCGCGAACCAGCATGGGTCGTTAAATTGCAACCTGGATGACGGAATGGTGTGGCCAGTTTCCCCCTCAATCCCCTCCAATTCTCTTGGGATCCCGGATCACCAAATCAGCTCTAACGGTGTAAGCTGGGACGAACCAGCTGCTGCTAATCACTGGTGGAGAGAACCGTAGCATCGCAATTATGCCCCCATCATCTCCCCCCGTGTCATAATTTAATTCCGTGGATTCCGCTCTAATGACAGCCATTACAGCTCTGTTTTTACCGCGAACCAGCATGAGTCATCAAATTGCAACCTGGATGACGGAATGGCGTGGCCAGTTTCCCCCTCAATCCCCTCCAATTCTCGCGGGATCCCGGATCACCAAATCAGCTCTAACAGTGTAAGCTGGGACGAACCAGCTGCTGCTAATCACTGGTGTAGAGAACCATAGCATCGCAATTATGCCCACATCATCTCCCCCGTGTCATAATTTAATTCCGTGGATTCCGCTCTAATGACGGTCATTATAGCTCTGTTTTCACCGTGAACCAGCATGGGTCGTCAAATTGCAACCAAGATGACGGAATGGTGTGGCCAGTTTCCCCCTCAATCCCCTCCAATTCTCCCGGGATCTCGGATCATCAAATCAGCTCTAACGGTGTAAGCTGGGACGAACCAGCTGCTGCTAATCACTGGTGGAGGAAACCGTAGCATCGCAATTATGCCCCCATCATCTCCCCTCGTGTCATAATTTAATTCCGTGGATTCCGCTCTAATGACGACCATTATAGCTCTGTTTTCACCGCGAACCAGCATGGGTCGTCAAATTGCAACCTGGATGACGGAATGGTGTGGTCAGTTTCCCCCTCAATCCCCTCCAATTCTCACGGGATCCCGGATCACCAAATCAGCTCTAACGGTGTAAGCTGGGACGAACCAGCTGCTGCTAATCACTGGTGGAGAGAACCGTAGCATCGCAATTATGCCCCCATCATCTCCCCCATGTCATAATTTAATTCCGTGGATTCCGCTCTAATGACGGCCATTATAGATCTGTTTTCACCGCGAACCAGCATGGGTCGTCAAATTGCAATCTGGATGACGGAATGGTGTGGCCAGTTTCCCCCTCAATCCCCTACAATTCTCTCAGGATACCGGATCACCAAATCAGCTCTAACGGTGTAAGCTGAGACAAACCAGCTGCTGCTAATCACTTGTGGAGAGAACTGTAGCATCGCAATTATGCCCCCATCATCTCCCATCGTGTCATAATTTAATTTCGTGGATTCCGCTCTAATGACGACCATTATAGCTCTGTTTTCACCGCGAGCCAGCATGGGTCGTCAAATTGCAACCTGGATGACGGAATGGCGTGGCCAGTTTCCCCCTCAATCCCCTCCAATTCTCCCGGGATCTCGGATCACCAAATCAGCTCTAACGGTGTAAGATGGGACGAACCAGCTGCTGCTAATCACTGGTGGAGAGAACTGTAGCATCGCAATTATGCCCCCATCATCTCCCCCTGTGTCATAATTTAATTTCGTGGATTCCGCTCTAATGACGGCCATTATAGCTCTGTTTTCACGCGAACCAGCATGGGTCGTCAAATTGCAACCTAGATGACGGAATGGTGTGGCCAGTTTCCCCCTCAATCCCCTCCAATTCTCCCAGGATCCCGGATCACCAAATCAGCTCTAACAGTGTAAGCTGAGACGAACCAGCTGCTGCTAATCACTGGTGGAGAGAACTGTAACATCGCAATTATGCCCCCATCATCTCCCCCCGTGTCATAATTTAATTCCGTGGATTCCGCTCTAATGACGGCTATTATAGCTCTGTTTTCACCGCGAACCAGCATGGGTCGTCAAATTGCAACATGGATGACGGAATGGTGTGGCCAGTTTCCCCCTCAATCCCCTCCAATTCTCCCGGGATCCCGGATCACCAAATCAGCTCTAACGGTGTAAGCTAGGATGAACCAACTGCTGCTAATCACTGGTGGAGAGAACCGTAGCATCGCAATTATGCCCCCATTATCTCCCCCCGTGTCATAATTTAATTCCGTGGATTCCGCTCTATTGACAACCATTATAGCTCTGTTTTCACCGCGAACGAGCATAGGTCGTCAAATTGCAACCTGGATGACGGACTTGCGTGACCAGTTTCCCACTCAATCCCCTCCAATTCTCACGGGATCCCGGATCACCAAATCAGCTCTAATGGTGTAAGCTGGGACGAACCAGCTGCCGCTAATCACTGGTGGAGAGAACCGTAGCATCGCAATTATGCCCACATCATCTCCCCCCGTGTCATAATTTAATTTCGTGGATTCCGCTCTAATGACGGTCATTATAGCTCTATTTTCACCGTGAACCGGCATGGGTCGTCAAATTGCAACCTAGATGACGGAATGGCGTGGCCAGTTTCCCCCTCAATCCCCTCTAATTCTCTCGGGATCTCGGATCACCAAATCAGCTCTAACGGTGTAAGCTGGGACGAACCAGCTGCTGCAAATTACTGGTGGAGAGAATTGTAGCATCGCAATTATGCCCCCATCATCTCCCCCTGTGTCATAATTTAATTTCGTGGATTCCGCTCTAATGACGGCCATTATAGCTCTATTTTCACCGCGAACCAGCATGAGTCATCAAATTGCAACATGGATGACGGAATGGCGTGGCCAGTATCCCCCTCAATCCCGTCCAATTCTCCTAGGATCCTGGATCACCAAATCAGCTCTGACGGTGTAAGCTGGGACGAACCAGCTGCTGCTAATCACTGGTGGAGGGAACCGTAACATCGCAATTATGCCCCCATCATCTCCCCCCGTGTCATAATTTAATTCCGTGGATGCCGCTCTAATGACGGCTATTATAGCTCTGTTTTCACCGCGAACCAGCATGGGTCGTTAAATTGCAACCTGGATGACGGAATGGTGTGGCCAGTTTCCCCCTCAATCCCCTCCAATTCTCTTGGGATCCCGGATCACCAAATCAGCTCTAACGGTGTAAGCTGGGACGAACCAGCTGCTGCTAATCACTGGTGGAGAGAACCGTAGCATCGCAATTATGCCCCCATCATCTCCCCCCGTGTCATAATTTAATTCCGTGGATTCCGCTCTAATGACAGCCATTACAGCTCTGTTTTTACCGCGAACCAGCATGAGTCATCAAATTGCAACCTGGATGACGGAATGGCGTGGCCAGTTTCCCCCTCAATCCCCTCCAATTCTCGCGGGATCCCGGATCACCAAATCAGCTCTAACAGTGTAAGCTGGGACGAACCAGCTGCTGCTAATCACTGGTGTAGAGAACCATAGCATCGCAATTATGCCCACATCATCTCCCCCGTGTCATAATTTAATTCCGTGGATTCCGCTCTAATGACGGTCATTATAGCTCTGTTTTCACCATGAACCAGCACGGGTCGTCAAATTGCAACCAAGATGACGGAATGACGTGGCCAGTTTCGCCCTCAATCCCCTCCAATTCTCCCGGGATCTCGGATCACCAAATCAGCTCTAACGGTGTAAGCTGGGACGAACCAGCTGCTGCTAATCACTGGTGGAGAGAACCGTAGCATCGCAATTATGCCCCTATCATCTCCCCCCGTGTCATAATTTAATTCCGTGGATTCCGCTCTAATGACGACCATTATAGCTCTGTTTTCACCGCGAACCAGCATAGGTCGTCAAATTACAACTTGTATGACGGAATGGCGTGACCAGTTTCCCCCTGAATCCCCTCCAATTCTCCCGGGATCATGGTTCACCAAATCAGCTCTAACGGTGTAAGCTGGGACGAACCAGCTGCTGCTAATCACTAGTGGAGAGAACCGTAGCATCGCAATTATGCCCCCATCATCTCCCCCTGTGTCATAATTTAATTCCGTGGATTCTGCTCTAATGACGGCCATTATAGCTCTGTTTTCACCGCGAACCAGCATGGGTCGTCAAATTGCAACCTGGATGACGAAATGGCGTGGCCAGTTTCCCCCTCAATCCCCTCCAATTCTCCTGGGATCCAAGATCACCAAATCAGCTCTAATGGTGTAAGCTGAGACGAACCATCTTCTGCTAATCACTGGTGGAGAGAACCGTAACATCGCAATTATGCCCCCATCATCTCCCCTCGTGTCATAATTTAATTCCATGGATTCCGCTCTAATGACGGCCATTATAGCTCTGTTTTCACCGCGAACCAGCATGGGTCGTCAAATTGCAACCTGAATGACGGAATGGCGTGGCCAGTTTCCCCCTTAATCCCCTCCAATTCTCCCGGAATCCTGGATCACCAAACCAGCTCTAACGGTGTAAGCTGGGACGAACCAGCTACTGCTAATCACTGGTGGAGAGAACCGTAGCATCGCAATTGTGCCCCCATCATCTCCCCCCGTGTCATAATTTAATTCTGTGGATTCCACTCTAATGACGACCATTATAGCTCTGTTTTTACCGCGAACCAGCATGGGTCGTCAAATTGCAACCTGAATGACGGAATGGCGTGGCCAGTTTCCCCCTCAATCCCCTCCAATTCTCCCGAGATCCCGGATCACCAAATCAGCTCTAACGGTGTAAGCTGGGACGAACCAGCTGCTGCTAATCACGAGTGGAGAGAACCGTAGCATCGCAATTATGCCCCCATCATCTACCCCGTGTCATAATTTAATTCCGTGGATTCCGCTCTAATGACGGCCATTATAGATCTGTTTTCACCGCGAACCAGCATTGGTCGTCAAATTGCAATCTGGATGACGGAATGGTGTGGCCAGTTTCCCCCTCAATCCCCTACAATTCTCTCAGGATCCCGGATCACCAATTCAGCTCTAACGGTGTAAGCTGGGACAAACCAGCTGCTGCTAATCACTGGTGGAGAGAACAGTACATCGCAATTATGCCCCCATCATCTCCCCTCGTGTCATAATTTAATTCTGTGGATTCCGCTTTAATGACGGCCATTATAGCTCTGTTTTTACCGCGGACCAGCATGAGTCGTCAAATTGCAACCTGGATGACGGAATGGAGTGGCAAGTTTCCCCCTCAATCCCCTCTAATTCTCCCGGGATCCCAGATCACCAAATCAGCTCTAACGGTGTCAGCTGGGACGAACCAGCTGCTGCTAATCACTGGTGGAGAGAACCGTAGCATCGCAATTATGCCCCCATCATCTCCCCCCGTGTCATAATTTAATTCTGTGGATTCCGCTCTAATGACGGCCATTATAGCTCTGTTTTCACCGCGGACCAGCATGGGTCGTCAAATTGCAACCTGGATGATGGAATGGCGTGGCCAGTTTCCCCCTCAATCCCGTCCAATTCTCCCGTGATCCCGGATCACCAAATCAACTCTAACGGTGTAAGCTGGGACGAACCAGCTGCTGCTAATCACTGGTGGACAGAACCGTAGCATCGCAATTATGCCCTCATCATCTCCCTCCGTATCAGAATTTAATTCCGTGGATTCCGCTCTAATGACGACCATTATAGCTCTGTTTTCACAGCGGACCAGCATGGGTCGTCAAATTGCAACCTGGATGACGGAATGGCCTGACCAGTTTCCCCCTCAATCCCCTCCAATTCTCCCGGGATCCCGGATCACCAATTCAGCTCTAACGGTGTAAGCTGGGACGAACCAGCTGCTGCTAATCATTGGTGGAGAGAACCGTAGCATCGCAATTATGCACCCATCATTTCCCACCGTGTCATAATTTAATTCCGTGGATTCCGCTCTAATGACGGCCATTATAGCTCTGTTTTCACCGCGGACCAGCATGGGTCGTCAAATTGCAATCTGGATGACGGAATGGCCTAGCCAGTTTCCCCTCAATCCCCCCCAATTCTCCTGGGATCCCGGATCACCAATTCAGCTCTAACGGTGTAAGCTGGGACGAACCAGCTGCTGCTAATCACTGGTGAAGAGAACTGTAGCATCGCAATTATAACCCCATCATCTCCCCACGTGTCATAATTTAATTCCGTGGATTCCGCTCTAATGACGGCCATTATAGCTCTGTTTTCACCGCGAACCAGCATGGGTCGTCAAATTGCAACTTGGATGACGGAATGGCGTGACTAGTTTCCCCCTCAATCCCCTCCAATTTTCCCGGGATCCCGGATCACCAAATCAGCTCTAACGGTGAAAGCTGGGATGAATCAGCTGCTGCTAATCACTGGTGGAGAGAACCGTAGCATCACAATTATGCCCCCATCATCTCCCCCCGTGTCATAGTTTAATTCCGTGGATTCCGCTCTAATGACGGCCATTATAGCTCTGTTTTCACCGCGGACCAGCATGGGTCGTCAAATTGCAACCTGGATGACGGAATGGCGTGGCCAGTTTCCCCTCAATCCCCTCCAATTCTCCGGGGATCCCGGATCACCAAATCAGCTCTAACGGTGTAAGCTGGGACGAACCAGCTGCTGCTAATCACTGGTGGACAGAACCGTAGCATCGCAATTTTGCCCTCATCATCTCCCTCCGTGTCATAATTTAATTCCGTGGATTCCGCTCTAATGACAGCCATTCTAGCTCTGTTTTCACAGCGGACCAGCATGGGTCGTCAAATTGCAACCTGGATGACGGAATGGCCTGACCAGTTTCCCCCTCAATCCCCTCCAATTCTCCCGGGATCTCGGATCACCAATTCAGCTCTAACGGTGTAAGCTGGGACGAACCAGCTGCTGCTAATCATTGGTGGTTAAACCGTAGCATCGCAATTATGCACCCATCATCTCCCATCGTGTCATAATTTAATTCCGTGGATTCCGCTCTAATGACGACCATTATAGCTCTGTTTTCACCGCGGACCAGCATGGGTCGTCAAATTGCAATCTAGATGACGGAATGGCCTAGCCAGTTTCCCCTCAATCCCCCAATTCTCCCGGGATCCCGGATCACCAATTCAGCTCTAACGGTGTAAGCTGGGAGGAAGCAGCTGCTGCTAATCACTGGTGGAGAGAACCGTAGCATCGCAATTATGCCCCCATCATCTCCCCCTTGTCATAATTTAATTCCGTGGATTCCGCTCTAATGACGGTTATTATATCTCTGTTTTCACCGCAGACCAGCATGGGTCGTCAAATTGCAACCTGGATGACGGAATGGCGTGGCCAGTTTCCCCTTCAATCCCCCCAATTTTCCTGGGATCTCGGATCACCAAATCACCTCTAACGGTGTAAGCTGGGACGAACCAGCTGCTGCTAATCACTGGTGGAGAGAACCGTAGCATCGCAATTATGCCCCCATCATCTCCCCCCATGTCATAATTTAATTCCGTGGATTCCACTCTAATGACGGCCATTATAGCTCTGTTTTCACCGCGGACCAGCATGGGTCGTCAAATTGCAACCTGGATGACGGAATGGCGTTGCCAGTTTCCCCCTCAATCCCCTCCAATTCTCCTGGGATCCCGGATCACCAAATCAGCTCTAACGGTGTAAGCTGGGACGAACCAGCTGCTGCTAATCACTGGTGGAGAGAACCGTAGCATCGCAATTATGCCCCCATCATCTCCCCCCGTGTCATAATTTAATTCCGTGGATTCCGCTCTAATGACGGCCATTATACCTCTGTTTTCACCGCGAACTAGCATGGGTCGTCAAATTGCAACCTGGATGATGGAATGGCGTGGCCAGTTTCCCCCTCAATCCCCTCCAATTCTCCCGTGATCCCGGATCACCAAATCAGCTCTAACGGTGTAAGCTGGGACGAACCAGCTGCTGCTAATCACTGGTAGACAGAACCGTAGCATCGCAATTATGCCATCAACATCTCCCTCCGTGTCAGAATTTAATTCCGTGGATTCCGCTCTAATGACGACCATTATAGCTCTGTTTTCACAGCGGACCAGCATGGGTCGTCAAATTGCAACCTGGATGACGGAATGGCCTGACCAGTTTCCCCCTCAATCCCCTCCAATTCTCCCGGGATCCCGGATCACCAATTCAGCTCTAACGGTGTAAGCTGGGACGAACCAGCTGCTGCTAATCATTGGTGGAAAAAACCGTAGCATCGCAATTATGCACCCATAATCTCCCACCGTGTCATAATTTAATTTCGTGTATTCCGCTCTAATGACGACCATTATAGCTCTGTTTTCACCGCGGACCAGCATGGGTCGTCAAATTGCAATCTGGATGACGGAATGGCCTAGCCAGTTTCCCCTCAATCCCCCCCAATTCTTCCGGGATCTCGGATCACCAATTCAGCTCTAACGGTGTAATCTGGGACAAACCGGCTGCTGCTAATCACTGGTGAAGAGAACTGTAGCATCGCAATTATGCCCCCATCATCTCCCCCCGTGTCATAATTTAATTCCGTGGATTCCGCTCTAATGACGGCCATTATAGCTCTGTTTTCACCGCGAACCAGCATGGGTCGTCAAATTGCAACCTGGATGACGGAATGGCGTGACTAGTTTCCCCCTCAATCCCCTCCAATTTTCTCGAGATCCCGGATCACCAAATCAGCTCTAACGGTGTAAGCTGGGACGAATCAGCTGCTGCTAATCACTGGTGGAGAGAACCGTAGCATCACAATTATGCCCCCATCATCTCCCCCCGTGTCATAGTTTAATTCCGTGGATTCCGCTCTAATGACGACCATTATAGCTCTGTTTTCACCGCGGACCAGCATGGGTCGTCAAATTGCAACCTGGATGACGGAATGGCGTGGCCAGTTTCCCCTCAATCCCCTCCAATTCTCCGGGGATCCCGGATCACCAAATCAGCTCTAACGGTGTAAGCTGGGATGAACCAGGTGCTGCTAATCACTAGTGGACAGAACCGTAGCATCGCAATTATGCCCTCATCATCTCCCTCTGTGTCATATTTTAATTCTGTGGATTCCGCTCTAATGATGGCCATTATAGCTCTGTTTTCACAGCGGACCAGCATGGGTCGTCAAATTGCAACCTGGATGACGGAATGGCCTGACCAGTTTCCCCCTCAATCTCCTCCAATTCTACCGGGATCCTGGATCACCAATTCAGCTCTAACGGTGTATGCTGGGACGAACCAGCTGCTGCTAATCATTGGTGGAGAGAACCGTAGCATCGCAATTATGCACCCATCATCTCCCACCGTGTCATAATTTAATTCCGTGGATTCCGCTGTAATGACGGCAATTATAGCTCTGTTTTCACCGCGGACTAGCATGGGTCGTCAAATTGCAATCTAGATGACGGAATGGCCTAGCCAGTTTCCCCTCAATCCCCCCAATTCTCTCGGGATCCCGGATCACCAATTCAACTCTAACGGTGTAAGCTGGGAGGAACCAGCTGCTGCTAATCACTGGTGGAGAGAACCGTAGCATCGCAATTATGCCCCCATCATCTCCCCCCTTGTCATAATTTAATTCTGTGGATTTCGCTCTAATGACGGCCATAATATCTCTGTTTTCACCGCGGACCAGCATGGGTCGTCAAATTGCAACCTGGATGACGGAATGGCGTGGCCAGTTTCCCCTTCAATCCCCCCCAATTTTCCTGGGATCTCGGATCACCAAATCATCACTAACGGTGTAAGCTGGGACGAACCAGCTGCTGCTAATCACTGGTGGAGAGAACCGTAGCATCACAATTATGCCCTCATCATCTCCCCCCGTGTCATAATTTAATTCCGTGGATTCCACTCTAATGACGACCATTATAGCTCTGTTTTCACCGCGGACCAGCATGGGTCGTCAAATTGCAACCTGGATGACGGAATGGCGTGGCCAGTTTCCCCCTCAATCCCCTCCAATTCTCCTGGGATCCCGGATCACCAAATCAGCTCTAACGGTGTAAGCTGGGACGAACCAGCTGCTGCTAATCACTGGTGGAGAGAACCGTAGCATCGCAATTATGCCCCCATCATCTCCCCCCGTGTCATAATTTAATTCCGTGGATTCCGCTCTAATGACGGCCATTATACCCCTGTTTTCACCGCGAACTAGCATGGGTCGTCAAATTGCAACCTGGATGAAGGAATGGCGTGACCAGTTTCCCCCTCAATCCCCACCAATTCTCCTGGGATCCCGGATCACCAAATCAGCTCTAACAGTGTAAGCCGGGACGAACCAGCTGCTGCTAATCACTGGTGGAGAGAACCGTAGCATCGCAATTATGCCCCCATCATCTCCCCCTGTGTCATAATTTAATTCCGTGGATTCCGCTCTAATGACGACCATTATAGCTCTGTTTTCACCGCGGACCAGCATGGGTCGTCAAATTGCAATCTAGATGACGGAATGGCCTAGCCAGTTTCCCCTCAATCCCCCAATTCTCCCGGGATCCCGGATCACCAATTCAGCTCTAACGGTGTAAGCTGGGAGGAAGCAGCTGCTGCTAATCACTGGTGGAGAGAACCGTAGCATCGCAATTATGCCCCCATCATCTCCCCCTTGTCATAATTTAATTCCGTGGATTCCGCTCTAATGACGGTTATTATATCTCTGTTTTCACCGCAGACCAGCATGGGTCGTCAAATTGCAACCTGGATGACGGAATGGCGTGGCCAGTTTCCCCTTCAATCCCCCCAATTTTCCTGGGATCTCGGATCACCAAATCACCTCTAACGGTGTAAGCTGGGACGAACCAGCTGCTGCTAATCACTGGTGGAGAGAACCGTAGCATCGCAATTATGCCCCCATCATCTCCCCCCATGTCATAATTTAATTCCGTGGATTCCACTCTAATGACGGCCATTATAGCTCTGTTTTCACCGCGGACCAGCATGGGTCGTCAAATTGCAACCTGGATGACGGAATGGCGTTGCCAGTTTCCCCCTCAATCCCCTCCAATTCTCCTGGGATCCCGGATCACCAAATCAGCTCTAACGGTGTAAGCTGGGACGAACCAGCTGCTGCTAATCACTGGTGGAGAGAACCGTAGCATCGCAATTATGCCCCCATCATCTCCCCCCGTGTCATAATTTAATTCCGTGGATTCCGCTCTAATGACGGCCATTATACCTCTGTTTTCACCGCGAACTAGCATGGGTCGTCAAATTGCAACCTGGATGATGGAATGGCGTGGCCAGTTTCCCCCTCAATCCCCTCCAATTCTCCCGTGATCCCGGATCACCAAATCAGCTCTAACGGTGTAAGCTGGGACGAACCAGCTGCTGCTAATCACTGGTAGACAGAACCGTAGCATCGCAATTATGCCATCAACATCTCCCTCCGTGTCAGAATTTAATTCCGTGGATTCCGCTCTAATGACGACCATTATAGCTCTGTTTTCACAGCGGACCAGCATGGGTCGTCAAATTGCAACCTGGATGACGGAATGGCCTGACCAGTTTCCCCCTCAATCCCCTCCAATTCTCCCGGGATCCCGGATCACCAATTCAGCTCTAACGGTGTAAGCTGGGACGAACCAGCTGCTGCTAATCATTGGTGGAAAAAACCGTAGCATCGCAATTATGCACCCATAATCTCCCACCGTGTCATAATTTAATTTCGTGTATTCCGCTCTAATGACGACCATTATAGCTCTGTTTTCACCGCGGACCAGCATGGGTCGTCAAATTGCAATCTGGATGACGGAATGGCCTAGCCAGTTTCCCCTCAATCCCCCCCAATTCTTCCGGGATCTCGGATCACCAATTCAGCTCTAACGGTGTAATCTGGGACAAACCGGCTGCTGCTAATCACTGGTGAAGAGAACTGTAGCATCGCAATTATGCCCCCATCATCTCCCCCCGTGTCATAATTTAATTCCGTGGATTCCGCTCTAATGACGGCCATTATAGCTCTGTTTTCACCGCGAACCAGCATGGGTCGTCAAATTGCAACCTGGATGACGGAATGGCGTGACTAGTTTCCCCCTCAATCCCCTCCAATTTTCTCGAGATCCCGGATCACCAAATCAGCTCTAACGGTGTAAGCTGGGACGAATCAGCTGCTGCTAATCACTGGTGGAGAGAACCGTAGCATCACAATTATGCCCCCATCATCTCCCCCCGTGTCATAGTTTAATTCCGTGGATTCCGCTCTAATGACGACCATTATAGCTCTGTTTTCACCGCGGACCAGCATGGGTCGTCAAATTGCAACCTGGATGACGGAATGGCGTGGCCAGTTTCCCCTCAATCCCCTCCAATTCTCCGGGGATCCCGGATCACCAAATCAGCTCTAACGGTGTAAGCTGGGATGAACCAGGTGCTGCTAATCACTAGTGGACAGAACCGTAGCATCGCAATTATGCCCTCATCATCTCCCTCTGTGTCATATTTTAATTCTGTGGATTCCGCTCTAATGATGGCCATTATAGCTCTGTTTTCACAGCGGACCAGCATGGGTCGTCAAATTGCAACCTGGATGACGGAATGGCCTGACCAGTTTCCCCCTCAATCTCCTCCAATTCTACCGGGATCCTGGATCACCAATTCAGCTCTAACGGTGTATGCTGGGACGAACCAGCTGCTGCTAATCATTGGTGGAGAGAACCGTAGCATCGCAATTATGCACCCATCATCTCCCACCGTGTCATAATTTAATTCCGTGGATTCCGCTGTAATGACGGCAATTATAGCTCTGTTTTCACCGCGGACTAGCATGGGTCGTCAAATTGCAATCTAGATGACGGAATGGCCTAGCCAGTTTCCCCTCAATCCCCCCAATTCTCTCGGGATCCCGGATCACCAATTCAACTCTAACGGTGTAAGCTGGGAGGAACCAGCTGCTGCTAATCACTGGTGGAGAGAACCGTAGCATCGCAATTATGCCCCCATCATCTCCCCCCTTGTCATAATTTAATTCTGTGGATTTCGCTCTAATGACGGCCATAATATCTCTGTTTTCACCGCGGACCAGCATGGGTCGTCAAATTGCAACCTGGATGACGGAATGGCGTGGCCAGTTTCCCCTTCAATCCCCCCCAATTTTCCTGGGATCTCGGATCACCAAATCATCACTAACGGTGTAAGCTGGGACGAACCAGCTGCTGCTAATCACTGGTGGAGAGAACCGTAGCATCACAATTATGCCCTCATCATCTCCCCCCGTGTCATAATTTAATTCCGTGGATTCCACTCTAATGACGACCATTATAGCTCTGTTTTCACCGCGGACCAGCATGGGTCGTCAAATTGCAACCTGGATGACGGAATGGCGTGGCCAGTTTCCCCCTCAATCCCCTCCAATTCTCCTGGGATCCCGGATCACCAAATCAGCTCTAACGGTGTAAGCTGGGACGAACCAGCTGCTGCTAATCACTGGTGGAGAGAACCGTAGCATCGCAATTATGCCCCCATCATCTCCCCCCGTGTCATAATTTAATTCCGTGGATTCCGCTCTAATGACGGCCATTATACCCCTGTTTTCACCGCGAACTAGCATGGGTCGTCAAATTGCAACCTGGATGAAGGAATGGCGTGACCAGTTTCCCCCTCAATCCCCACCAATTCTCCTGGGATCCCGGATCACCAAATCAGCTCTAACAGTGTAAGCCGGGACGAACCAGCTGCTGCTAATCACTGGTGGAGAGAACCGTAGCATCGCAATTATGCCCCCATCATCTCCCCCTGTGTCATAATTTAATTCCGTGGATTACACTCTAATGACAGCCATTATATCTCTGTTTTCACCGTGGACCAGCATGGGTCATCAAATTGCAACCTGGATGACGGAATGGCGTGGCCAGTTTCCCCTTCAATCCCCTCCAATTCTCCCGGGACCCTGGATCACCAAATCAGCTCTAACGGTGTAAGCTGGGACGAACCAACTGCTGCTAATCACTGGTGGAGAGAACCGTAGCATCGCAATTATGCCCCCATCATCTCCCCCCGTGTCATAATTTAACTCCGTGGATTCCGCTCTAATAACGTCCATTATAGCTCTGTTTTCACCGCGAACCAGCATGGGTCATCAAATTGCAACCTGGATGACGGAATGGCGTGACCAGTTTCCCCCTCAAAACCCTCCAATTCTCTCGAGATTCCGGATCACCAAATCAGCTCTAATGGTGTAAACTGGGACGAACCAGTTGCTGCTGATCACTGGTGGAGAGAACCGTAGCATCGCAATTATGCCCTCATCATGTACCCCCGTGTCATAATTTAATTCCGTGGATTCCGCTCTAATGACGGCCATTATAGCTCTGTTTTCACAGCGAACCAGCATGGGTCGTCAAATTGCAACCTGGATGACTGAATGGCGTGGCCAGTTTCCCTCTCAATCCCCTCCAATTCTCCCGGGATCCCCGATCACTAAATCAGCTCTAACGGTGTAAGCTGGGACGAACCAGCTGCTGTTAATCACTGGTGGAGAGAACCGTAGCATCGCAATTATGCCCTATCATCTCCCCCGTCTCATAATTTAATTCCGTGGATTCCGCTCTAATGACGGCCATTATAGCTATGTTTTCACCGCGAACCAGCATGAGTCGTCAAATTGCAACCTGGATGTCGGAATGGCATGACCAGTTTCCCCCTCAATCCCCCCCTCAATTCTCCCGGGATCCTGGATCACCAAATCAGCTCTAACGGTGTAAGCTGAGACGAACCAGCTGCTGCTAATCACTGGTGGAGAGAACCGTAGCATCGTAATTATGCCCCCATTATCTCCCCCCGTGTCATAATTTAATTCCGTGGATTCTGCTCTAATGATGGCCATTATAGCTCTGTTTTCACCGCGGACCAGCATGGGTCGTTAAATTGCAACCTGGATGACGGAATGGCGTGGCCAGTTTCCCCCTCAATCCCCTCCAATTCTCTCGGGATCCCAGATCACCAAATCAGCTCTAGCGGTGTAAGCTGGGACGAACCAGCTGCTGCTAATCACGGGTGGAGAGAACCGTAGCATCACAATTATGCCTCCATCATCTCCCCCCGTGTCATAATTTAATTCCATGGATTCCGCTCTAATGACGACCATTATAGCTCTGTTTTTACCGCGGACCAACATGGGTCGTCAAATTGCAACCTGGATGACGGAATTGTGTGACCAGTTTCCCCCTCAATCCCCTTCAATTCTCCCGGGATCCCGGGTCACCAAATCAGCTCTAACGGTGTAAGCTGGGACGAACCAGCTGCTGCTAATCACTGGTGGAGAGAACCTTAGCATCGCAATTATGCCTCCATCATCTCCCCTCGTGTCATAATTTAATTCCGTGGATTCCGCTCTAACGGTCATTATAGCTCTGTCTTCACCGCGAACCAGCATGAGTTGTCAAATTGCAACCTAGATGACGGAATGACGTGGCCAGTTTTCCCTCAATCCCCTCCAATTCTCTCGTGATCCCGCATCACCAAATCAGCTCTAACTGTGTAAGCTGGGACGAACCAGCTGCTGTTAATCACTGGTGGAGAGAACCGTAGCATCGCAATTATGCCCCCATCATCTCCCCCTGTGCCATAATTTAATTTCGTGGATTCCGCTCTAATAACGGCTATTATAGCTCTGTTTTGACCGCGAATCAACATGTGTCGTCAAATTGTAACCTGGATGACGGAATGACGTGACCAGTTTCCCTCTCAATCTACTCTAATTCTCACGGGATCCCGGATCACTAAATCAGCTCTAACGGTGTAAGCTGGGATGAACCAGCTGCTGCTAATCACTGGTAGAGAGAATCGTAGTATCACAATTATGCTCACATCATCTCCCCTTGCTATAATTTATTTCCGTGAATTCTGCTCTAATGATGGTTATTATAGCTTTGTTTTCAACGCGAACAGTATGGATCGTTAAATTGTAACCTGGATGATGGAATGACGTTACCAGTAATGCAAGTGGTCGCCGTCCGTGAAGAAGAAGGAAGAATCAGAGGGTCGCAACGGCCGTACCGCCGAGCACGTGCGACGCCCTTTTCCGTAGACCGTAGTATGGGTACGGCTGCGTGCGGTCAATACGGTGCATCAGCGCCGGTACGTACCACTACAGCGTAGTACACAACAGAAGAGAGCGTGACTGCGTGAGTGAGGGGCGGGCGTGACCGTGGAACCAGGGGCCGAGTCAGAGCGCAGTAGTAAAACAAACTTTTTTGTTACTTTCGCTGCAGAGCTGTGTATATATATATATATATTTTTGGTTACTTTTGCTGCGGCCGCGCGATCGAGTTAACTGCTCGGACTCGCTCAAGGCGCTTTAACTTTTGGCCTGTTTCCCTGTGCTGTGCTGCCGTGGCTGTGAGTGATCAATAAAGGGCGCCGGTGCTTTTAAGCAGCGGCTTTTTACAGGAGTAATTTAACTGCGGCTTAAGAGAGCATCTCTCAGTTTAAAAAGTTATTAGATAAAACATGTCTTAAATGGTACCATAAACGATATTGCTAAATTTTAAGAAGTTTCTATTTTATTCTTTCTTGTCCCTACATTTGACCACCATAGAAGCGTCTCCTCGAAGCATTTTTTTCTTGCGAAATTAGTGTTTTCTGTTTTTATTCTCTTTTATTTTTTATTAATAAACTACGGGCTACTATGTGGAAGAAAAAAGTTTGATGCATTTTACACTTTTTTTTTATTTCTGTGGTTTGCAATTTAGTGTCATGTTTTGGAATCGCTGAATCATAGAGATTTGCGTCTGTTTTTTACGCGGATTTTAGAACTATTGCATTAACAATATTATGTTTGATGAGAAGAACATAAAACTTTTTAGAACGTGAGAGCGAGAGAGGAGTTTCTAGCTGCCATATTTTGAAATATTTGGCAGCTACAAATAGAAAACTACCAGAGAACATATATTTTTGTAAACAATTATACTATCATCTAGCAACTTCTCGCATCTGTCTTTAGAGGGGTTTTTTTATAAAACTACTGGAGATGTTCTAAGATAGGAGAGTTTTAATGTGGGGGCAGAGCCGCACAGAGCGTGCGGGGTCAGTCATGTTCGCTCAGCATGCATGCAGATGCAGGGCATGCAGCCAAGACGACGCAGCTCCAATGCGTTGTGCTGTGAAATGCCGTAATTGAACACACACACACGTATTGACGATATGATAGGCCTGCAATGCATATGCATGCCCTTTCTTTCTCCATCTTCCGTCCTCACTCGCTGTAGCTTCTAGTCCAAGCCCCCGCAGGACCTAATCCGTGCGTGCGCAGCTGCTTCGCGTGTGTAGCCACGAGCCCACGGCACGAAAAGTACAAGGCAAAATCATTTCTAATGAGGGGGTGCTTGCCGCTTGGTTACAATCAATTAAAGTAGTTTCTATCAAACCGAATGACGAATGTTTATATTAAATATAGTATAATTATAAAACTAATTACGTAGATGAAGCCTTTAAGACGAGACAAATTTATTAAACCTAATTAAGTCTATATTTAATACTCATAACTAATATTCAAATATTTGATGTGACACAAACTAAACTTTAGTCGGTGGAACTAAACACCCCCTTAATCGTCGTCCGAATTTCACGCCTTACTGATGTGGGCTTCGTCTCCCTTCTTCTTGAATAATTTCTTCTTCCCATCATTGTCCTCTTCCCCGTTTCATCATTGGTATATGAACATTTTGCAATAAAATAACCGGTATTACCGTATTTGAAGCAAGCCCTCTTCCAATGGGCTTGTAGTCCTTGTCCTTTCGGTTCCATAAAATTTGTCGGAAGCTCTTGATGATGAGCGACATTTCTTCATCACCCCAGGAATGAAGATGGTCCCCCCTTGCTTGGACCCCTCCTCCTCCTTCTCATTTGTTGCCTTGAATGTTGTGAAGCATGTAGGCCCCTCAATAGTGTTTTGGTAATTAATGACAATTTTATATGGACTAACAAATTCATGGAGAAATAAGAATGCAGGTTCGACCACCGGAAATTGAGCTACATTGAAAGACTTGAAGACTTTGGTATTGATTTGTGGAACGACTCGAGGCAAAGGTAATGGATAGGGTTTTACTTTTGGCGGTCAAAAGGTGACTAGAGAAGTAAATTGACCGGGTTAGTAGGCTAGATAGTCGTACTATTAAGAGGGGTCAATATTGTTTACATGATAAGAAACTTAGTGCCTCATAAAGCATATAGATGTTGCATGTGCATGAGGACTAACAACGCTTCCGAATTGACGAAAGAAAATATTTTCAAATGCGTTTTTGAAAAGTGGCTAAGTTGTGTGAAGGGTGGACCATTGTAACGCCCTGAATTTGGGGGTAGATTTTTTCTTCTTCGATACTCACCAAATTCAGGCGTTACTCTTTTTTCTCTTCCCGTTTCGCCCCTTCCTCCAACTTTCAAAGCAGTATAGTGGCTGGTGTCCGTATCACGTGTAAACAAAAACTTAAATTGTCATGGGTGTTGCATCATGTCGAAGCATATTTTTGTCTGATGTTGTGTTTGATCGCGCGTCCGTCTCGCCTCGTTTTGGGTTTTTGATTCGCAATTGGACTCCGATCAGTGGTAATGTGTGTTGTGGGCTTCCGTCTCGGCCCGCGACCCGATCCAGCCCGACCCGGTGCGCTCCCGCGCGCCCCTGGCGCCCCCAAACCTCCCATGTGCGCCCCCTCTCCTTTTCTCTCATTTTGTTTCCTACGCAGCAACTCCCTCTCCCTCTCTTCCACCTCTCTCCCACCTCTTTGCCCTAGGTGATCCGGTGACGGTTATCGCCATTTTTTGGATTCCAAGGTGAGCTCCCCTCCCCTCCCTCTCTCTCTCTCTCTCTCTCTCTCCCTCTCCCTCCACTTTCCCCTTTCCTGCGTGCGTCCCTGTCCTCCTCTGCGCGGCCTACACGGCCCCTGTCCGTGGTGGCGCGGCGCCCCTGCCAATCGCGGCAGTGCGGCCCCGCCCCTGCCCTCACGACAGCGCGGTCCTTGCGGCTCGCTCGGCGCGTTCTCGCGCGCGCAGCCCATGCGCGCGCTATGTTTAAATTTCAGTTTGAGTAATTCTAAATTTAGTTTAATTAATGTGTTGCGTCGCGTGACGATTTAGTTAAAATTCATATTTATTAACGTGTTGCGTCGCGCGCTTTGTCGCGCGACGATTGAGTTAAAATCCAGATTTATTAATGTGCTGAGTCGCGTGCTTCGTCGCGCAATGATTCGTTTTAAGTTTAGAGTATTTTATGTGTGACGTCGCACGTTTAGTCCCATGAAGTTTCGTTTTTAATTCAGTTTGAGTGACGTATGCCGTTGTGCGCTTCGTCGCGCGACGCTCTATGTTATTTTAATATTTAATTCTAGTGTTTCGTTGCGCACTTCACCGCGCAACGATTTGTTTAATTTCAATTTTGTCTAAGCGTGGCATCGCGCGTTTCGTCGCGCAACTGCTTGACCTTAACCCCACATAAAGCTAGTCCACTACAGCCAAACGAGACAACTTCTGAGTATGTTGATGTGTACTCACCCTTGCTTTACACACCAAACCCCCCAGGTTGTCCACGTTGCAACCACTGCTCAGGAGAAGATGAAGTCATGGAGGACTTTCAGGAGTTCCAAGAGTATGATGAGTTCTATGCGTGGGTTAGCGGCAAACCCCCAGTCGGCTGCCTGTGAAGGCCGCGTTTATCTACATTTCATTTCCGCACTTTGATAATTGTTAATGACTATGTGGATGTCTCGGACATCATGATGTAATCAACTATTACTATCTTTTATGTTATTTGTGCACTGTGTGATGATGTCCGGTTATGTAACTGTTGTGCATGTGAATTGTTGATCCTGGACGTACATGGTTCGCATTCGGTTTGCCTTCTAAAACTGGGTGTGACAACCATCCGGCCTAGGAGGCCGGACCGTCTAGGTGCCTTCAAACTAGTCCGAAGTTGAGCAGAAGTATGTGTTCTTCGAAGTGATCCAAAGTGTTTGTATTGTGGACCGTCTGGGCTAGGTGGCTAGACCGTTCGACAGTATTGACCAGTGAAGGTCCAATTTTCTCATAGTCCCTGAGTTGTTGTGTGGATCATCCGGATGAAGGGCGTGGACCATTCACATGTGTCCAAATTGGTTTGAACAGGGACTTTGTGGTTTTTGTAAGTTGTCTTGCGAACTGTCTGGACCTAGGTCCCGAACAGTACTAACTCCTAGGTCGCAGACTCTCTGACCGTGCTCGCCGGACCGTCCGTACGTATTAAGTCAGATGGGTAGAGCTCGGGGTGTTGAAGTTCCAAGGTCGCGTACAGTCTGGTCGGGGTCAGCGGACCATCTGCACCTAACTTTTCTGATAGCTCTGACATGCTTTTCAAACAAAAGTAGCCATTAAAGTGAAGGTAGGTCGTTAGACCCTAGGGCGTGGACCCTCTGGCCCTAGGGCGGCGCAGAAATGGGGTAGTTTGCACATAACTACTAGTTGTGTTTGGGGGGCTATAATTAGAAGTGGAGCTCATGTGGGGTAGCTCTCTTGGTCATTCTTTGAACACATTGAGTACACTTGAGTCTTCAAAACACTCTCACTCTCAACCATTGCTTGGGATTGCATTCTAGTAAGTGCTTGAGTGATTCTAGTGTGTTGCATCATGTGAACATAAGGTTGACTTGTCCCTTGTGGTTCGGGTTGATGATGAATGATTGTCAATAGTGGACTGGCTAGAGTGTGAGATTATGTTGTGCAACCATGTTGGTCGTCTTGTGGTGTGTAGGTGTGGAACACATAGACGGTGGTTGATGGCTGAGGTGAAGGTCATGTAGGCTCGTGTTAATGGATCGGGAGCGGTCAAGGGTGGGTGTTGGGTCTTGGCTGACAAATCAAAGTAGCCGGGTGACTAGCCGTGGTGGCTAACATCTGGAACATGCACTCACGCGAGGAAGTGACAGAGCGGGCTGTGTTGCTGGTGCGGTCGCGGACTGACTGTTGGGATGGGCATTCGGGTTACCCGAAAAAACCGGGTCAGGTAATTTGGGTTTTTCAAAATTCGGGTTTTGAAAACTACTACCCGAAATAAGCGGGTACCCGAAAATTTGGGTACCCAAAAATTTGAGTTCAGGTTCGGATAATCCCGATTTACTCAATCAGAGTTAGTGCTATACATAACTAGGTCAATCAAATAAAGAAGTGCTACATAAAGAGATACCATACCAGACACTCAGACATCTTGGGGCCTTTGGTCTAAGCCCTGTTTGTTTGGGATTATAATCTATGTAGATTATATAATCCAATGTAAATAAGCTAGTGAGGAAACAAACAAGCAACTTATCTAATAAGATTATATAATCTAGCACTTGAGATTATGATAATCCTATAAGGTCATCAAAGGGTGCTTATTTCAGCTTATTTTTTATAAAAGACCCACTACCCATGGCAAGTTGATTAAAATTACTTCCAATTGCCATCAAGTATGATGCCACCAGACCCAACCCTCAATAGACGATAGGATGCCACCGGCCAAACCTCTCCTCCTCCACTTCAAACCCTAGCCACCAACTACAACATCAACTCAATTCTGCACCACCATGGATCCCAACGACACCGAGGATAGCCTTTATGAAGCTTGGGAGCACCGAAATTTGTTGTTGCGGCGCGAGCTCATCTTCGATTTGAGCGTAGACCATGTCAGCATGGAGGAGGAAGGAGACGCCTCCAGCCTTGACGCGGGTGATGGCTTGGGGCGTGGCGTTGGACGCGGCAGAGGTGTATCACGGGGCGCTGAACTACCGGCGTTGGGCGTGCATCAACCAGCTTGGGCGGGTGGTGTTGGGCGCGGAAGTACTGGTAGCCTGGCGCGAGGCACCGCGGGAGGCACCAGCGTTGGATGCAGCTCTGTCTCCCTCGAGTCCAGCACTGGCGCACCTATAGGTACATTCCATTGGTACTTGCTGCCTCTATCCACCGGTCGGATACCCTTGTCCCAGGCCGGGCCGAGGGGCGCGAGAGCTTCAGAGCGAGCGAGAGAAGCAGCCGGGTAGGTTAGTGAAAGGGAATTAGGCTTACACCTAGTTCCTAAGTAATTTTGGTGGTTGAATTGCCCAACACAAATAATTGGACTAACTAGTTTGTTCTAGTGTATAAGTTATACAGGTGCAAAAGGTTCACACTTAGCCAATAAAAAGACCAAGAGTTGGGTTCAACAAAAGAGCAAAGGGCCAACCGAAGGCACCTCTGGTCTGGCACACCGGACTGTCCGGTGCACCACCGGACATGTCCGGTGCACCAGAGGACTCCAACTCGAACTCGCCACCTTCGGGAATTTCCAGAGGCACTCGCGCTATAATTCACCGGACTGTCCGGTGTACACCGGACAGTGTCCGGTGCTCCAAGGGAGGTCGGCCTCAGGAACTCGCCAGCCTCGGATTTTCACTCCAGCCGCTCCGCTATAATTCACCGGACTGTCCGGTGTGCACCGGACTGTCCGGTGCATCTACGGAGTAACGGCTACTTCAGGCGCCAACGGCTACCTGCAGCGCATTTATTGCGCGCCAGCGCGCGCAGAAGTCAGGCACGCCCATACTGGCACACCGGACAGTAAACAGTGGATGTCCGGTGTGCACCGGACACCCAGGCGGGCCCACAAGTCAGAAGCTCCAACGGTCAGAATCCAACGGCAGTGATGACGTGGCGGGGGCACCGGACATGTCCGGTGTGCACCGGACTGTCCGGTGCGCCATCGAACAGACAGCCTCCCAACGGCCACTTTTGGTGGTTGGGGCTATAAATACCCCAACCACCCCACCATTCATTGCATCCAAGTTTCCCACTTCTCAACTACTACAAGAGCTCTAGCATTCAATTCTAGACACATACAAAGAGATCAAATCCTCTCCAATTCCACACAAGGCTTTAGTGATTAGCGAGAGAGATTTGTCGTGTTCTTTTGAGCTCTTGCGCTTGGATTGCTTCCTTTCTTTCTCACTTGTTCTTGAGATCAAAGCTCCATTGTAATCAAGGCAAGAGGCACCAATTGTGTGGTGACCCTTGCGGGGAAGTTTTGTTCCCGACTTTGATTTGAGAAGAGAAGCTCACTCGGTCCGAGGGACCGTTTGAGAGAGGGAAGGGTTGAAAGAGACCCGGCCTTTGTGGCCTCCTCAACGGGGAGTAGGTTTGAGAGAACCGAACCTCGGTAAAACAAATCCGCGTGCCACACTCTTCATTTGCTTGCGATTTGTTTTCCACCCTCTCTCGCGGACTCGGTTTTATTTCTAACGCTAACCCGGCTTGTAGTTGTGTTTATATTTGTAAATTTCAGTTTCGCCCTATTCACCCCCCCCCTCTAGGCGACTTTCAATTGGTATCAGAACCCGGTGCTTCATTAGAGCCTAACCACTCGAAGTGATGTCGGGAGATCACGCCAAGAAGGAAATGGAGACCGGCGAAAAGCCCACTACAAGCCACGGGAGCACTTCATCGGAAGAGTCCCGCACCAAGAGGAAGGAGAAGAAGAAGAGCTCCTCCAACAAAGGGAAGGAGAAGAAATCTTCTTCTCATCACAAAGAAAAGAAGGAAAAATCTTCTTCTCACAAGTCGCATCGGAAAGGCGACAAACACAAGAGGATGAGGAAGGTGGTCTACTACGAGACCGACACTTCATCAACATCTACCTCCGACTCCGATGCGCCCTCCGTAACTTCTAAACGCCAAGAGCGTAAGAAGTTTAGTAAGATCTCCCTACACTACCCTCGCATTTCTAAACATGCACCTTTACTTTCCGTCCCATTAGGCAAACCACCAACTTTTGATGGTGAAGATTATGCTAGGTGGAGTGATTTAATGCGATTTCATCTAACCTCACTCCACAAAAGTATATGGGATGTTGTTGAGTTTGGTGCACAGGTACCATCCGTAGGGGATAAAGATTACGATGAGGATGAGGTGGCCCAAATCGAGCACTTCAACTCTCAAGCGACAACAATACTCCTCGCCTCTTTAAGTAGAGAGGAGTATAACAAAGTTCAAGGGTTGAAGAGCGCCAAGGAGGTTTGGGATGTGCTCAAAACCGCGCACGAAGGAGATGAGCTCACAAAGATCACCAAGCGGGAGACGATCGAGGGGGAGCTCGGTCGGTTCCGGCTTCGCAAAGGGGAAGAGCCACAACACATGTACAACCGGCTCAAGACCTTGGTGAACCAAGTGCGCAACCTCGGGAGCATAAAGTGGGACGACCACGAGATGGTTAAGGTTATTTTAAGATCACTTATTTTCCTTAACCCTACTCAAGTTCAATTAATTCGTGGTAATCCTAGATATACTAAAATGACCCCCAAGGAAGTTATCGGGAATTTTGTAAGTTTTGAGTGCATGATCGAAGGCTCGAGGAAGATCAACGAGCTTGATGATCCATCCACATCCGAAGCTCAACCCGTCGCATTCAAGGCGACGGAGGAAAAGAAGGAGGAGGCTACACCAAGTCGACAACCAATAGACGCCTCCAAGCTCGACAATGAGGAAATGGCGCTCGTCATCAAGAGCTTCCGCCAAATCCTCAAACAAAGGAGAGGGAAAGACTACAAGTCCCGCTCCAAGAAGGTTTGCTACAAGTGTGGTAAGCCCGGTCACTTTATAGCTAAATGTCCATTATCAAGTGACAGTGACAGGGGCGACGACAAGAAGGGGAGAAGAAAGGAGAAGAAGAGGTACTACAAGAAGAAGGGCGGCGATGCCCATGTTTGTCGGGAGTGGGACTCCGACGAAAGCTCAAGCGACTCCTCCGACGACGAGGACGCCGCCAACATCGCCGTCACCAAAGGGCTTCTCTTCCCCAATGTCGGCCACAAGTGCCTCATGGCAAAGGACGGCAAACGGAAGAAGGTTAAATCTAACTCCTCCACTAAATATGAGTCGTCTAGTGATGATAATGCTAGTGATGAGGAGAATAATTTGCGTACCCTTTTTGCCAACCTCAACATGCAACAAAAGGAGAAACTTAATGAATTGATTAGTGCTATTCATGAAAAGGATGACCTTTTGGACACTCAAGAGGACTTCCTTATCAAAGAAAATAAGAAGCATATTAAGGTTAAAAATGCTTATGCTCTAGAAATTGAGAGATGTCAAAAATTATCTAGTGAGCTAAGCACTTGCCGTGAAACAATAGACAACCTTAGAAATGAAAATGCCATTTTAAATACTAAGGTTGATTCACATGTTTGTAATGTTTCGATTCCCAATCCTAGAGATAATAATGATGATTTGCTTGCTAGGATTGAAGAATTAAACATTTCTCTTGCTAGCCTTAGAGTAGAAAATGAAAATTTGATTGCTAAGGCTAAAGATCTTGATGTTTGCAAAGTTACAATTTCCGATCTTAGAGATAAGAATGATATACTACATGCTAAGATTGTTGAACTTAATTCTTGCAAACCCTCTACATCTACCATTGAGCATGTCACTATTTGTACTAGATGTAGAGATATTGATGTTGATGCTATTCATGATCACATGATTTTAATTAAGCAACAAAATGATCATATAGCTAAACTAGATGCTAAAATTGCCGAGCACAACTTAGAAAATGAGAAATTTAAATTTGCTCGTAGCATGCTTTATAATGGGAGACGCCCTGGCATTAAGGATGGCATTGGCTTCCAAAGGGGAGACAATGTCAAAATTAGTGCCCCTCCTAAAAGATTGTCAAATTTCGTTAAGGGCAAGGCTCCCATGCCTCAGGATAACGAGGGTTACATTTTATACCCTGCCGGTTATCCCGAGGACAAAATTAGGAAAATTCATTCTAGGAAGTCTCACTCTGGTTCTAACCATGCTTTTATGTATAAGAGTGAGACATCTAGTTCTAGGCAATCAACCCGTGCCAAGTTGCCTAGAAAGAAAACTCCTATTGCATCAAATGATCATAGCATTTCATTTAAAACTTTTGATGCTTCTTATGTGCTTACTAACAAATCCGGCAAGGTAGTTGCCAAGTTTGTTGGGGGCAAACACAAGGGCTCCAAGACTTGTGTTTGGGTACCCAAAGTTCTTGTTTCTAATGCCAAAGGACCCAAGACCGTTTGGGTACCTAAAGTCAAGAACTAAAATTGTTTTGTAGGTTTATGCATCCGGGGGCTCAAGCTGGATACTCGACAGCGGGTGCACAAACCACATGACAGGGGAGAAGAAGATGTTCTCCTCCTACGAGAAAAACCAAGATTCCCAACGAGATATCACATTTGGGGATGGAAATCAAGGTTTGGTCAAAGGTCTTGGTAAAATTGCTATATCTCCTGACCATTCTATTTCCAATGTTTTTCTTGTAGATTCTTTAGATTACAATTTGCTTTCCGTTTCACAATTATGTCAAATGGGCTACAACTGTCTATTCACTGATGTAGGTGTCACTGTCTTTAGAAGAAGTGATGATTCAATAGCATTTAAGGGAGTGTTAGAGGGTCAGCTATACTTGGTAGATTTTTATAGAGCTGAACTCGACACTTGCTTAATTGCTAAGACTAACATGGGTTGGCTCTGGCACCGCCGACTAGCCCATGTTGGAATGAAGAATCTTCATAAGCTTCTAAAGGGAGAACACATTTTAGGATTACCAAATGTTCATTTTGAGAAAGACAGGATTTGTAGCGCATGCCAGGCGGGGAAGCAAGTTGGTGCCCATCATCCACACAAGAACATCATGACGACCGACAGGCCACTGGAGCTCCTACACATGGATCTATTCGGCCCGATTGCTTACATAAGCATCGGCGGGAGTAAGTACTGTTTAGTTATTGTGGATGATTATTCTCGCTTCACTTGGGTATTCTTTTTACAGGAAAAATCTCAAACCCAAGAGACCTTAAAGGGATTCTTGAGACGGGCTCAAAATGAGTTCGGCTTAAGGATCAAGAAAATAAGAAGCGATAACGGGACGGAGTTCAAGAACTCTCAAATTGAAGGCTTTCTTGAGGAAGAGGGCATCAAGCATGAGTTCTCCTCTCCCTACACGCCACAACAAAATGGTGTAGTGGAGAGGAAGAATAGAACTCTATTGGACATGGCAAGAACCATGCTTGATGAGTACAAGACTTCGGATCGGTTTTGGGCCGAGGCGGTCAACACCGCCTGCTACGCCATCAACCGGTTATATCTACACCGAATCCTCAAGAAGACATCCTATGAACTCCTAACTGGTAAAAAGCCCAACATTTCATACTTTAGAGTTTTTGGTAGCAAATGCTTTATTCTTGTTAAGAGAGGTAGAAAATCTAAATTTGCTCCTAAAACGGTAGAAGGCTTTTTACTAGGATATGATTCAAACACAAGGGCATATAGAGTCTTTAACAAGTCCTCAGGACTAGTTGAAGTTTCTTGTGACGTTGTGTTTGATGAAACTAACGGCTCTCAAGTAGAGCAAGTTGATCTTGATGAGATAGGTGAAGAACAGGCTCCATGCATCGCGCTAAGGAACATGTCCATTGGGGATGTATGTCCTAAGGAATCCGAAGAGCCTCCACATGCACAAGATCAACCATCCTCCTCCACTCAAGCATCTCCACCAACTCAAAATGAGGATGAGGCTCAAGATGATGAAGTAGAAGATCAAGCAAATGAGCCACCTCAAGACGACGACAATGATCAAGGGGGAGATGCAAATGATCAAGAAAAGGAGGATGAGCAAGAACCAAGGCCGCCACACCCAAGAGTCCACCAAGCAATCCAACGAGATCACCCCGTCGACACCATCCTCGGCGACATTCATAAGGGGGTAACCACTAGATCTCGTGTTGCACATTTTTGTGAGCATTACTCTTTTGTTTCCTCTATTGAGCCACACAGGGTAGAGGAAGCACTTCAAAATTCGGATTGGGTGGTGGCGATGCAAGAGGAGCTCAACAACTTCACTAGAAATGAGGTATGGCATTTAGTTCCACGTCCTAACCAAAATGTTGTAGGAACCAAATGGGTCTTCCGCAACAAGCAAGATGAGCATGGTGTGGTGACAAGGAACAAAGCTCGACTTGTGGCCAAAGGATACTCCCAAGTCGAAGGTTTGGATTTCGGTGAAACCTATGCACCCGTAGCTAGGCTTGAGTCAATTCGCATATTATTGGCCTATGCTACTTACCATGGCTTTAAGCTTTATCAAATGGACATGAAAAGTGCCTTCCTCAATGGACCAATCAAGGAAGAGGTCTATGTTGAGCAACCTCCCGGCTTTGAAGATAGTGAGTACCCTAACCATGTTTATAGGCTCTCTAAGGCGCTTTATGGGCTCAAGCAAGCCCCAAGAGCATGGTATGAATGCTTTAGAGATTTCCTTATTGCAAATAGCTTCAAAGTTGGCAAAGCCGATCCTACACTCTTTACTAAAACTCTTGAAAATGACTTGTTTGTATGCCAAATTTATGTTGATGATATTTGTTGATGATATTATATTTGGGTCTACTAACGAGTCTACATGTGAAGAATTTAGTAGGATCATGACACAAAAGTTCGAGATGTCTATGATGGGGGAGTTGAAGTACTTCTTAGGATTTCAAGTGAAGCAACTCCAAGAGGGCACCTTCATTTGTCAAACGAAGTACACTCAAGACATTCTAACCAAGTTTGGAATGAAGGATGCCAAGCCCATCAAGACTCCCATGGGAACAAATGGGCATCTCGACCTCGACACGGGAGGTAAGTCCGTGGATCAAAAGGTATACCGGTCGATGATAGGTTCCTTGCTTTATTTATGTGCATCTCGACCGGACATTATGCTTTCCGTTTGCATGTGTGCAAGATTCCAATCCGACCCTAAGGAATCCCACCTTACGGCCGTAAAACGAATCTTGAGATATTTGGCTTATACTCCTAAGTATGGGCTTTGGTACCCTCGGGGATCCACATTTGATTTGATTGGTTATTCGGATGCCGATTGGGCGGGGTGCAAAATTAATAGGAAGAGCACATCGGGGACTTGCCAGTTCTTGGGGAGATCCTTGGTGTCTTGGGCTTCAAAGAAGCAAAATTCAGTCGCTCTTTCAACCGCCGAAGCCGAGTACATTGCCGCAGGTCATTGTTGCGCGCAACTACTTTGGATGAGGCAAACCCTGCGGGACTACGGTTACAAATTAACCAAAGTCCCTTTGCTATGTGATAATGAGAGTGCAATCAAGATGGCCGACAATCCCGTCGAGCATAGCCGCACTAAGCACATAGCCATTCGGTATCATTTTCTTAGGGATCACCAACAAAAGGGGGATATCGAGATTTCTTACATTAACACTAAAGATCAATTAGCCGATATCTTTACCAAGCCTCTTGATGAACAAACCTTTACCAAACTTAGGCATGAGCTCAATATTCTTGATTCCCGCAACTTCTTTTGTTAGATTGCACACATAGCTCATTTATATACTTTTGATCATATCTCTTTTATATGCTATGACTAATGTGTTTTCAAGTCTATTTCAAACCAAGTCATAGGTATATTGAAAGGGAATTGGAGTCTTCGGCGAAGACAAAGGCTTCCACTCCGTAACTCATCCTTCGCCGTCGCTCCAAGCCACTCTCCATCTTTGGGAGAGAGAACAAAAGGACTTCATCTTTGGTATAATCTTAACTCATTTGTTTATGACCAAAGGGGAAGAGATTACTTCGAGGGCTCTAATGATTCCGTTTTTGGCGATTCTTGCCAAAGGGGGAGAGAGTATGAGCCCAAAGCAAAAGGACCGCACCACCACCAATTTCAAAAACTTAGTTTTTCAAAGAATAATTTTTCAATTGGTATCCCTTTGTGTTCAAAAGGGGGAGAAAGTAGTATTTCAAAAATGATATATCAAAACCCTCTTGAACACTAAGAGGAGGATCTCATTTAGGGAGTTTTGTTTAGTCAAAGGAAAAAGCATTTGAAACAGGGGGAGAAAATTTCAAATCTTGAAAATACTTTGCAAAATCTTACTCATTTACCCTTGACTATTTGCAAAAGAACTTTGAAAAGGATTTACAAAAAGTTTGCAAAAACAAAACATGTGGTGCAAGCGTGGTCCAAAATGTTAAAAATGAAAGAAACAATCCATGCATATCTTGTAAGCATTTATGATTGGCTCAATTCCAAGCAACCTTTGCACTTACATTATGTAAACTAGTTCAATTATGCATCTCTCTACTTGCTTTGGTTTGTGTTGGCATCAATCACCAAAAAGGGGGAGATTGAAAGGGAATTAGGCTTACACCTAGTTCCTAAGTAATTTTGGTGGTTGAATTGCCCAACACAAATAATTGGACTAACTAGTTTGTTCTAGTGTATAAGTTATACAGGTGCAAAAGGTTCACACTTAGCCAATAAAAAGACCAAGAGTTGGGTTCAACAAAAGAGCAAAGGGCCAACCGAAGGCACCTCTGGTCTGGCACACCGGACTGTCCGGTGTGCCACCGGACAGTGTCCGGTGCACCACCGGACATGTCCGGTGCACCAGAGGACTCCAACTCGAACTCGCCACCTTCGGGAATTTCCAGAGGCACTCGCGCTATAATTCACCGGACTGTTCGGTGTACACCGGACAGTGTCCGGTGCTCCAAGGGAGGTCGGCCTCAGGAACTCGCCAGCCTCGGATTTTCACTCCAGCCGCTCCGCTATAATTCACCGGACTGTCCGGTGTGCACCGGACTGTCCGGTGCATCTACGGAGTAACGGCTACTTCAGGCGCCAACGGCTACCTGCAGCGCATTTATTGCGCGCCAGCGCGCGCAGAAGTCAGGCACGCCCATACTGGCACACCGGACAGTAAACAGTGGATGTCCGGTGTGCACCGGACACCCAGGCGGGCCCACAAGTCAGAAGCTCCAACGGTCAGAATCCAACGGCAGTGATGACATGGCGGGGGCACCGGACATGTCCGGTGTGCACCGGACTGTCCGGTGCGCCATCGAACAGACAGCCTCCCAACGACCACTTTTGGTGGTTGGGGCTATAAATACCCCAACCACCCCACCATTCATTGCATCCAAGTTTCCCACTTCTCAACTACTACAAGAGCTCTAGCATTCAATTCTAGACACATACAAAGAGATCAAATCCTCTCCAATTCCACACAAGGCTTTAGTGATTAGCGAGAGAGATTTGCCGTGTTCTTTTGAGCTCTTGCGCTTGGATTGCTTCCTTTCTTTCTCACTTGTTCTTGAGATCAAAGCTCCATTGTAATCAAGGCAAGAGGCACCAATTGTGTGGTGACCCTTGCGGGGAAGTTTTGTTCCCGACTTTGATTTGAGAAGAGAAGCTCACTCGGTCCGAGGGACCGTTTGAGAGAGGGAAGGGTTGAAAGAGACCCGGCCTTTGTGGCCTCCTCAACGGGGAGTAGGTTTGAGAGAACCGAACCTCGGTAAAACAAATCCGCGTGTCACACTCTTCATTTGCTTGCGATTTGTTTTCCACCCTCTCTCGCGGACTCGGTTTTATTTCTAACGCTAACCCGGCTTATAGTTGTGTTTATATTTGTAAATTTCAGTTTCGCCCTATTCACCCCCCTCTAGGCGACTTTCAGTTAGTGTGGGGGAGGACGGACGAGACGGCTGGTACCTTGCGTCTCCAGCGCGAGGCGGATGGTGTACCCGTGCCGGAGGAGGCGGTCGACGATGGTGAACCCAACGAAGGAGATGATGCCAGTGACATACACGGCGCGCTGCGGCCCCTCTGGCGTTGCCCTGGGGAGCGCGCTTGGCGTCCGCGTGGCCCGCCGAGCGGCGCCACCCGCCCGCTAGGAGCGCGGCGCACAGCTCGTCCACCTCCGCCTCAAGGCTCTACGTGCTCCGAAGCACGCCCATGCCTGCCGGGTTGGCTCCCTCGCCTACTCCCACGCTGCTGCGGTAGTGCCTCTCGGTGTTGGTAGATCTAGGGGGGCACAATACAATGCTCGTAAGTGCTCAAACCCTGATGCATTTATATGCAAACTGATGAATTCTGCTACTTCAGAAAAAATAAAATCTATAACATTAGTGACAAAATATATTTTGGTAGCAAGTCTATTTAGAGTTATATTTTTGTGACTATTATTTGTGACTGTTCTGTTTTATTTTCATATGCTAGGTGTTCCTGCAGATGGACTACCACCATTGGGGATAGGGCGTGGCTGTGGAAAGTGAGCATCATAGGGTTCACAGGTATATATTCGTTCAGTTCATGGACGTGGGCGTGGCCATGCTTCGAGCTCACAATCCTACAACCCTCCACGCTCTATTTCGCTCGATGTGGATCTGAAGCTTAACTCCGAGCCCACCGCTGATGATGATGTCGAAGAAATGATTCATAGCACCACGGTATATGCTTGTACAATTGTTTTTTATTCCATCATGCATTGCTTGTAGTTACTATTTAGTATTCTAAATCATTATTTACATATATGTTATATGAATGAATAGAAACAAATTTATGACAAAGTTGCTTGGACATTCAACAATAATAGAATTTTTTTGTGAAATATGCATCCAAGAAATCAATGCTGGGAATAGGTCTAATGGTATCATGACTTCCCGAGGTTACAACAATGAAAGTCGCCTAGAGGGGGGTGCATAGGCGGAATCTAAAAATTATAAACTTAAGCACACACTACAATCCGGGGTTAGCGTTAGAAATGAATCCAAGTTTGAAAGAGAGGGAAAACAAATCAACCAAGAAATAAAGCGGATGAACACGGTGATTTGTTTTACCAAGGTTCGGTTCTAAAGAACCTAGTCCCCGTTGAGGTGGTCACAAAGATCAAGTCTCTTTCAACCCTTTCCCTCTCTCAAACGATCACTTAGACCGAGTGAGCTTTCTCCTTAATCAAACGGGTCACTTAGACCCCACAAGGACCACCACACACTTGGTGTCTCTTGCTTTGATTAGAATTCACTTGGGAACAAGAATGAGGAAGGAAGAAAGCGATACAAGCAACAAGAGCACAAAGAACACGAACAAACTCTCTCTCAAGTCACTAAGTGGTTGGAGTGGATTTGGCACTTGGAGAGGCTTTGATTCTTTTGATTTGTGTCTAGGAGTGAATGCACTAGCTCTTGTATTGAATGAGAACCTTGGAAAACTTGGATGCTTGGAGTGGTGGTGGTTGGGGGTATTTATAGCCCTCAACCACTAAACAACCGTTGGGAGTGGCTGCTGTCGATGGGCGCACTGGACAGTCCGGTGCGCCACCGGACACTGTCCAGTGCGCCAGCCACATCACCCAACCGTTAAGGTTCTGGAGCAGTTGAACGTTGGAGGCTTTGTCTTCTAGTGGCACCGGACAGTCCGATGCCGCACCAGACAGACACTGTTAAGTGTACGGTGCGCCTCTAACGGGCGACTCTGACTCTGCGCACACTGTTCTTCAGTGTTCATCTGATCACCGCGCTTTTGCAGTCGACCGTTGCGCTGGATAGATGTTACTCCGCTGGTGCACTGGATAGTTCGGTGAATTATAGCGGAGAGCGCCTGAAGAAACCCGAGAGTGGCCAGTTCAGCCTTGTACGGTCCTGGTGCACCGGTTAGTCCGGTGCGCCAGACCAGGGCACACTTGGTTCCTTTGCTACTTTGTATTTGAACCCTATCTTCAATCCTTTATTGGTTTGTGTTGAACCTTTATGTACCTGTAGATCATATACTCTAGAGCAAACTAGTTAGTCCATTATTTGTGTTGGGCATTCAACTACCAAAATTAATTATAGGAAAAGGTTAACCCTATTTCCCTTTCAATCTCCCCCTTTTTGGTGATTGATGCCAACACAAACCAAAGCAAATATATAAGTGCAAAAATGAACTAGTTTGCATAATGTAAGTGCATAGGTTACTTGGAATTAAACCAATTTATAATTTCACTAGGTATGCATGGATTGCTTTCTTTTATTTAATATTTTGGACCACATTTGCACCACTTGTTTTGTTTTTGCAAATCTTTTCAGAAAATCTTTTCAAAGTCTTTTGCAAATGGTCAAAGGTATATAAGTAAGATTGCAAAAGCATTTTCAAGATTTGAAATTTCTCCCCCTGTTTCAAATGCTTTTCCTTTGACTAAACAAAACTAAGAGCACCTAGTGGGGGGGTGAATAGGTGATCCTGTAAAATTCAAACACTAATAGCCACAAAACTTAGTTATGAGTGTTAGTACGACTAAATAACTTGAAGCGAGTTCTTGTGGATAAAAACAATCACAGAGAAATCAATCGCAAATGACACACGATTTTATCCCGTGGTTCGGCCAAGTAACACTTGCCTACTTCCACGTTGTGGCATCCCAATGGACGAGGGTTGCACTCAACCCCTTTCAAGTGATCCGATGATCAACTTGAATACCACGGTTTTTTCTTTAGATAATTATTCCCGTTTGCGAGGAATCTCCACAGGATTGGAGTCTCTCGCCCTTACAACAAAGGTCACAATGAAAGCACATAGTAAGGTTGGGATGAGCAACACACACAAGACACAAATCGCAGCACACCCACGCACACAAGAGAAAACTTGAGCTCAAATGACAACACAGGGAGTCCTTGACTCGAATAGAGCTCAAATCTCTAACACAACGAACGAATGCGCGGGAACAGAGTCTGGATGCATTAGGATGCTTAGTGAATGCTTGTGTAGCTCCTCCATGCGCCTAGGGGTCTCTTTTATAGCCCTTAGGCAGTTAGGAGCCGTTGGAGTCCAACAAGGAAGGCCAAACTTGCCTTCTGTCGGGTGGTGCACCGGACAGTCTGGTGCACCACCGGACAGTCATTGTAGCTGTCCGGTGCGCGATCTCCTTCCTTTTCTGGCGCATTCGACAGTTGCAGCTTCAGGGCAGTTGGCACACCGGACACTGTCCGGTGCACACCGGACAGTCCGGTGCCTCCTGCCGACCGTTGGTGTGGGCTACGCGTCGCTCGCGGATTGCGCGGTCGACCATTGGCTCACCGGACGGTCCGGTGAATTTTAGCCGTACGCCGCCAAACTTTTCCCGAGAGCGGCCTTTTCACTGGAGGTCAGCTTGGCGCACCGGACACTGTCCGGTGCACCACCGGACAGTCCGGTGTGCCAGACTGAGCTGAGCTTTGGCTGCACTGAGCCAAGTCTTTTTTCAATTCTTTTCTCCCTGTTTCTAACACTTAGACAAAATATGTTAGTACTCAAAACAATGTACTAAGTCTAGAAACGTACTTTGTTACATGATTTGCACCTTTTGCTTGTTTGGCACATAGCTACTCACTTACAATGTGTTGGACACTTAATCACCAAAACATTATAGAAATGGCCCAAGGGCACATTTCCCTTTCAATCTCCCCCTTTTTGGTGATTTATGCCAACACATCAAAAAGCAACAAAAATAAGTGCAACATCGATGCGAATGAGGACCAAATTGTTTTTTACTATAATTTGGCATATTTGGATCATTCTTTACCACCACTTGGTTTGTTTTTGCAAATCAAATTCATTTTCCTATCTCTAAGTCAAACTCACTTGTTTGGGCATAAAGAGAGATAATCCAAGAGTAAAATTGATCAAGTGCCAAAACTCCCCCTTTTTTCCTATAATCATAAATTCTCCCCTAAGAGACCAAATTTTACAATAAGAGTATTTTGGACAAATCGAAGTTTATTGTTTTCAAAATTCACAAGTGGTAGTTGATCCATTTGCTTTGGCCTTAATTTCTCCCCCTTTGGCATTAAGCACCAAAACAGGATCATTCTTGGCCCTTTAACCCCATTGCCTCACCAAAAATGTCAATTAATAGCCAAAAAGGCAATAAGAGCATGTTGGGGACCTTCGGCATCCGAAGGTCCTCAAAAACAGGATTTAACAGTATTTCTGGAGTATAATGTGTGAACAGGTATCTTCGGACTCAAGTCGGCACCACAGTAGAGCAGAATAATACGAAGGTTGATACAGCGCCGAAGGTGTGAGCAGGAAAGCTTCGGCGTGACAGTAGAAAGTGAAACCGACTTAAAGATGAAAAGGCTATTTAGACCTCGACAGATTACTATAGAATTATTATCAACTGTAAAGGGCATGAATGTAATTTTGTATGGGTTGTGTCCCGCGCCTATAAATAGGTGAACAGTACTCCCGTACTGTTCACGCTGACTTGGCATTCGCTTTTTGCGTCACGCTTGTACTATCATCTCCTTCCAGTTGAAGGTACACTTGTAATTCAATGATATTCCTGTTTATACCTAATAATAATAGATAATTGTTTATGTTGTCTTTTATATTCCTTACATTTCATCCTTCATCACTGTATGATGAATTTATGGAAATATATCATTTATGACCTTCGTCCAGAAACCATTATATCCTAAAAGGAAATAATGCTTCGAAGGACGAAGGGCTTTAACGATTAACATTTTCTATGTTGCCTTGTTCTTAACTCATAGCATTTGAGAACAAGTCTCCAACATTGGCGCCCACCTCCGGTGAACCCACTTCCACTCTTCGAGTTTTTTTTGAACACCTTCGGCGATCATAAACCTTCGTTATGGCGCCGAAGAAAGCCTCAGCGACTGGGGCTGCAGCTCTGCAACCACTGGATCACAATCAGGAGACAATCTCCCTTCGGGAGGCCCGAAGCCAGAAAAGGAAGGCTGTCAGCCCGACACCACCAGAGGACGAGATAGATCAAGAAATCAGAGATATGGAAATGCTTCATCAACAAGTACAGAGGAAGAAAGAAAAGATGGCCAGGCTAGCTGAACTGCAGAGGCAGATAGACGAAGCCTCTGAAGAAGTTCTTCATCTTGCTCAGGATTAACAACACCGAAGGCCTCAGCACCAAGACCTTCATCAGGAGGGTTTTCCCAATGAAGATGACTGGTATGACAATTTCCATCATGGGAATTTTGTTTTTGATGATGCTTCTCCTCTGTCCGCTGAGCTGCAGGCTACACCTTGGCCTCCGTCCTACAAGCCGCCTCAGCTTCCCGTATTTGATGGCCACTCAGACCCGAAGCAGTTTTTGATGAGCTATGAAGCAACAGTATCTTCATATGGTGGCAATGCTGCAGTCATGGCCAAATCTTTCGTTATGGCTGTCAGGAGTGTGGCTCAAACCTGGTATTCCTCCCTTCGACCAGGAACGATCACTTCATGGCAGAAGCTGAAGGATTTGCTGTTAACTAGCTTCCAAGGATTTCAGACGAAGCCGGTCACTGCTCAGGCTCTGTTCCAGTGCACCCAAGATCACGAAGAATACCTTCAGGCGTATGTCCGAAGGTTCTTGCGTTTGAGGGCACAGGCACCAACGGTGCCCAATGAAATTGTCATTGAGGCCATGATCAAGGGGCTTCGGCCAGGACCGGCAGCTCAGTACTTCGCTCGGAAGCCTCCTCAAACTTTGGAGAAGCTGCTCCAGAAGATGGACGAGTACATTCGGGGCGATAATGATTTTCGCCAAAGAAGGGAGGAGGCTTTCAGGTTCTCTGAAATGACCAGGGGCTTCGGAGGGAGGTTCTACCCGAGGCACGTGAGATCAATTCATAACTCTACACAAAATGATGATAGAGGAAGCCAACAGCAAAGGCCACAATGTTCCTCACAGGCTTCGGGGCAACAGCAAAGCTCCTTCAGACCACCAGCTCCAAGAGGCAGAGGCGCCAGGGGCTTTGGAGGAAGATTTGGCGATCAACCAAGAAGAATCTTTTGCTTATTCTGCGGTGAGAACAAAGGCCATACTACCAGGATGTGCCATGTTACTATTCAGAAGCAAAAGGAAATAGCTGAAGCAGCAGCACAACAAGCTCAGCCGAAGCAGGTCATGCATACAGCTTCGTATCATTCGCCCTACATTCCAGAATATGTGGGCAATCATCCTGCAGTTTCTGTTGCTTCGGCGAGTCAGCCTCAAGCTTCTTGGCAACAGCCTCCGCCTCCACCTCTGTTGCAACAAGGCCAGCAGCCAGAAGGGAGCCAGTATGCTCCACACCAGAGGGACTTCAGGGAGCAGTCCGAAGCTCGTACAGTCAATAGCACTGTGCCAGAGTCAAAGCACATCTATTGACAAATATCCTACCTTAATAGCAATCTTTTTCATTCAGTTTTATTTTCTGTAATAAAGGACATTGTTTAGGTTTCATGTAATTAGTTTCGTTGATTCCTACAAGGAAAATATATTTTCTTCACAGGCTTATATTGATTAAAGTTCAAAGACTTGTGATAACAAAGAGGACCTTCGAACTATCGAAAATTCTTCGAAGCAACAAAAAGTCGTTCTAAGGAACGCAGAGTAAGCTTGCCGAAGTCACAAAAAAGTCGTTCCGAAGGGAGCGCAGTGTAAGTTTTCTGCTCCAAAGTCGTTCCAAAGGGAATGCAGAGCATACAGCGAAAAGTCAACGCTGATACCGCCTAAGTAAAAGGCGAAGCGCGAAAAGTCAACGCGAATACCGCTGAAAGTAAAAGGCGAAGAAGCTCCTAAGGGAGGCTTACAGCGAAAAATAAACGTTGATTCCGCTGAAGTAAAAGGCGAAGAAGCTCCTAAGGGAGGCTTATAAAAGATTGTGTTTTATTGCAGGGATGCGTATGTATCTTCGGAATAAACATCATCGCATCATTTCGCATAGCATAAGCATCATACATCATTTTGCACATGGCACAAGAGGTGGACACATTATCAATCTACAGAAGAACGCTTTCAAAAAAGGGAGAAATCATAGTCACAAAAAGATACATTATTGATCTTTGGAAGTGTAGCTTCGGAGAAAATTTTCACGAAGCCTGGATATTATTCATCAGAACATTGGATATTGTTGTGACAAAGATAAATTTTTCTTCACGAAGCATGAAAAGAAGGGAAGGTGTTTTTTCGTCAAAGACTCAAAAGCGGTACGTGTAAAGTTTCATGCATCGTAAAGAGTTGACTAACAAAAATAGGTATATTACATTTGGGGTTACAAAATGTTACAGTATATTACATTTCAGAAGTTTTCACAAAAATACTTAATCTTCTCTCAAAACGACTTCTGCAGCCTCGTTCAGGAGCCGATTGACGACTTCGTCCATAATATCTTCAGCCATCTTTTTAATTTCGTCGTCTCCTTTCGGCTGAGGGCCCGAAGACGTTTTAGCAGGATCTGAAGTAAGACAGGATACGGCTACATTGCTATTACAAATCGCAAACAAATCTTAAAGCCTAAAGATTACAACACAATAAAAACTATTAGTTAATACCTAATTGACCTTCGGCCTCTGCGCTCTTTTCAGCAGCCTCAGCTACTTCTCTGGCATCGTGAATGCCCTTTTCACTTCTTCGAATAATCTCTCCGGCCATTTCTCGGCCACCATTATCCCAGATATCGGTAAAAAACTTTCCACCAATTATACTAGCTTCGGCCGAAGGATCTCTTGCATCTTCAAAGGACAAAGCAGCTTCGGACTGTGCTAAAATTTTTACATGTTCGCAGCCCTTCTTCTCTAAGATGGTGGCAATCCCTCTGGCACCAGAGAAGGCACATATATCTCCTCGGCTATTTAAAATTTCTTCGAAGGCCTCAGCTTCGTGGTCGATCCATTCGATGGGACCTTCGGGATTGCATCTCGTAAAGTTTTCTTCGCTTGAGAAGGCGCCAACCCTGGCGAAGCTAGCTTTTAACTTCTTAACACACTCTATAGATTTGTTATAGCATCTCTTTCTGGACGAACGAAGCTCTTCAACAGTTATTTCTAGGTGATCGGCCCATTGGTCGCTGAGTTCTCGCTTTGTTTCTTCAAGTATGCGTTCTTCCTTAGCTCTGGCCAGTTGTTTCCGAAGATCTTCAATTTCCCGCTTCTGAGTTTCAGCTTGACCTTTGAAAGCAGCTTCGTCCTCCTTTATTTTATTTATCAATGAGTGCAAAATTTTATCTTTTTCGAGACCCTCGTTCCTCAGTTCAATAACTTCGGAACGAAGGTTGCTCAGGGCTATAGAACACCCTTCGTCTTCAGCATCTTTCTGTGCCCTGAGGGCATTGCTAAGTATCAGGCCCTGCAAAGAGAAATATGTCTGTGTCAATAGGTTTAAACAAACGAAAAATTTTGGAATCAACAAAAAATACAAGGATTTCATTTGTTGCACCTTTAAGCTATTGTAAGCTAGGCTGTCGGCCAGATCATTCTTCGACAGCACCGAAAGCCCATCTTCTAAGGTTGGGAATCCGAAGCTCCTGCTCATCTCCCGACAGACAGAAATTTCCTTGCTGTCAGGGAGACAATACAAGAAGTCTTCTTCTCCACTGCCATTGAATATTAACGCCCCCTTTGGATATTTCAGTTTCTGGGCGTAGTGCTGCGCCTCTTGCTCTTCTTTTTCTGATAATTTTTTCCCCGAAGCATGACGAACAATATAATCACGAACTTTGGGGGATGCTTCGGGGGCAATGACACCGGTTTCTTCAACAAAAGTTGGCTTTGTTATTTTTTCTGCCTCACTTTCCAAGGATTTTATCTTTGCAGGCTCTGAGGGCCCAGCTTCGGTTTCAGTCTCTTGCCCTGGAGCTTTAGAATCAGAAATTTCAGTTGTTGTTTCAGGAATGACAGCAGCCCTCTTCGGAGGTGTGCTTGAAGATTTGATCGTTTCCAGTACATCTAGCACATTAGCCATTCTCTTTCTTTTTGGAATCACTGCTGGCACTTTTTGATTTTTTACTGTCTCAATGTTTGCTGCAGGACTCAAAACTTCTGATGTTTTGGATCCCTCAGTTGCTTCTTTTACCTCTTCCATTTTTTCTGTGGACGGCGCTTCGGCCTTCTCTTTCGTTTCTGATACTAAAATCTTTGATTGCTCCAATTCTATCTTTGTTGGCACTTCGGCCGTTTCTGCGACTTCTGGCAGCAAGGTTGGCTCGGCTGGTTTTTCAGCTTCGATGGCCGAAGTAGTTTCTCCGGTAAACTCAGGCACCGAAGCTGGTTCAATATAGCGCGGCCGATGTGTAAGGACCTTTATCTTCTTTCTTTTCGGTTCTGGCTCGCTAGGAGCAGTTGCAGCTTCTTCTTTTGCAGAGGTTGTGTTTTTTCTTTTCTGCCTTCGAATGGGATAGCAATAGTCAGGGTAGACAAACCCGATTGCATCAAATACCCGATTCAGCCTCTTCTTCTTTCGGCCTCCGAAAGCTGCTGACATTGCAGTATCTTCGGCCTTCGAATAAGCCCCAAGCAGTTCATCACTTAAATTTTCAATACTTTTTAACCAGTCATCATCTGGCTCAACGAATTTATCTCCAAATTTAAAAGTGTACTTCAACCTGATAAGTCCACCTTCGTCGGCCTCTTTTACGGTTTCTTGTGGCATTTCCCATTTCTCCGCGAGCGGCCATACCCTGAAGGCAATATGTTCTTGTACTAAGTCTCTCGTTCCAATGAAAGAGCAGACTGCGCCGAAGGCCCTCTGGCATTCTTCGGCAGCTTCATTCATTTCAACCTTCGGCCTCCGAAGGCCGAAGCTTTGCCAGATAGGGCGCATAATTATACCTTTGATATCTTCTCGTATTGTCAGATCATTCTTCACATAAAACCATTCTGTCATCCAGTCGTCGGGCCATCTCTTCCGAAAGGTTGGCACGGGGCAGCTTGACCCGGACCGAGAAACGAAACTATAGCAGCCAAAATTATTGTGATACTGTTCCTTACCCCAAGGTTTTGTTTTGTATGATAATTCGTGTATATTGCAGAAGCTTTTTGCATCAGGCTTCAGACCTTGGCTTCTCACGGCCCACACAAAGATATTCAGCCTTATGATTGCTTCGGGGGTAAGTTGGTGAAGATAGACTTCGAAGATTTTCAACACCTCCACGACGAAGCTGCTCAAGGGAAATCGCAGTCCAGCTTTCAAAAAGCTTCGGTACACTACGACTTCATTCTCTTCAGGGTGTGGGCACGTTTTTTCCCCTTCGTCGGCCCTCACAATGGATAAATCCCGGAAATACCTTCCTCTCATGTTGACAAGATGATTCTCTTTGATAGTTGATTTACCATAAACTGAATGGCTTGGTCGCCAGGGACGATCTTCGGAGTCTTCACCACCACTGTCCACATCATAGTTGTCACTGTCACCAGTATCTTCAGACAAACCTTCCAGAATCTCCTTGGTGATTTTTTCTATATTGGTCTTTGACATCGCTATAAGAAACCCCAAGTTTTTCTCTCCATCCAGGCTCAGCTTCATCTCAGCAGCAGTCTTCTTATCCTCAGACATCTTCGGAGACACTAAAAAACTATTTTCAAAGCCGAAGCTTCAAAACTAAAGGCTTAACAAATCTTAGTGCACAAGAGCTAAAAATTGAGTGAGCGGGAGCAGTTGGCCAGAGAGCGTGTCAAATGAGTTTGCGGTATGACCGTATTTATACGCCAAGTGCGTTGAAAATTGAAAGACCCCGCTTGTCAGTGAATGTTGCTATTCTAGCAAAGGGAAGGAGTTTTTTCGGACCTTCGGCGTAAAGCCTTCGTCCATGTCGCAATCTAAATTTATTATTTTAAACAAATTAATATTGCGAGGGGCTACTGTTGGGGACCTTCGGCATCCGAAGGTCCTCAAAAACAGGATTTAACAGTATTTCTGGAGTATAATGTGTGAACAGGTATCTTCGGACTCAAGTCGGCACCACAGTAGACCAGAATAATACGAAGGTTGATACAGCGCCGAAGGTGTGAGCAGGAAAGCTTCGGCGTGACAGCAGAAAGTGAAACCGACTTAAAGATGAAAAGGCTATTTAGACCTCGACAGATTACTATAGAATTATTATCAACTGTAAAGGGCATGAATGTAATTTTGTATGGGTTGTGTCCCGCGCCTATAAATAGGTGAACAGTACTCCCGTACTGTTCACGCTGACTTGGCATTCGCTTTTTGCGTCACGCTTGTACTATCATCTCCTTCCAGTTGAAGGTACACTTGTAATTCAATGATATTCCTGTTTATACCTAATAATAATAGATAATTGTTTATGTTGTCTTTTATATTCCTTACATTTCATCCTTCATCACTGTATGATGAATTTATGGAAATATATCATTTATGACCTTCGTCCAGAAACCATTATATCCTAAAAGGAAATAATGCTTCGAAGGACGAAGGGCTTTAACGATTAACATTTTCTATGTTGCCTTGTTCTTAACTCATAGCATTTGAGAACAAGTCTCCAACAGAGCATAAGAATGAACTTGGAATTAAGTACACGAATACCGGAGTGCAGTAGAAGTCTTCGCATGGTCTAAGTTCACCTTTCCCTTTCAATTCACCTTTGAGACTGAATCAAGTATACTCAAACACAAAGGTTAGTCTTAAAGGGTCAAGTTGTAGCACATCTCCCCCTAAATATGCGCATCATTCACACATGGACTTGTGAGGTCTGGGGATCCCTTGCACAACTTGAGCACCATAACTAAACAATAATGGACTTAAATACATAAAGGTAACAGGATCAAAGGCATATAACACATGTATGCTATAGATCAATCCAAGTTACGCGAATCTAAGACATTGAGCTCACTACGCAACCTGTAAAAGGTTTTCTCATCTAATGGCTTGGTAAAGATATCGGCTAGCTGGTTCTCGGTGCTAACATGGTACACCTCGATATCTCCCTTTTGCTGGTGGTCTCTTAGAAAGTGATGCCGGATGTCTATGTGCTTAGTGCGGTTGTGTTCAACAGGATTATCTGCCATGCGGATTGCACTCTCATTGTCACATAGGAGTGGGACTTTGCTCAGATTGTAGCCAAAGTCCCGGAGGGTTTGCCTCATCCAAAGTAGTTGTGTGCAACACTGTCCTGTGGCAACATACTCGGCCTCAGTGGTGGATAGGGCAACAGAGGTTTGTTTCTTTGAACTCCAAGACACCAGGGACCTTCCTAGGAATTGGCACGTCCCTAATGTACTCTTCCTATCAACCTTGCATCCAGCATAATCGGAGTCTGAGTATCCAATCAAGTCAAAGGTAGACCCCTTTGGATACCAGATCCCGAAGCAAGGCGTAGAAACTAAATATCTAAGAATTCGCTTAACGGCCACAAGGTGACATTCCCTAGGGTCGGATTGATATCTAGCACACATGCATACACTTAACATAATGTCCGGTCTACTAGCACATAAATAAATCAATGACCCTATCATAGACCGGTATGCCTTTTGATCAACGGACTTACCTCCTTTGTTGAGGTCGACATGTCCGTCGGTTCCCATAGGTGTCTTCACGGGCTTGGCGTCCTTCATCCCAAACCGCTTGAGAAGATCTTGAGTGTACTTCGTTTGGGAGATGAAGGTGTCGTCCTTGAGTTGCTTCACTTGGAACCCAAGGAAGTAGTTCAACTCGCCCATCATCGACATCTCAAACTTTTGAGTCATCACCCTGCTAAACTCCTCACGAGACTTTTGGTTAGTAGAACCAAATATTATGTCATCGACATAAATTTGGCACACAAAAAAGGTCACCATCACAAGTCTTAGTGAAAAGAGTGGGATCGACTTTCCCAACCTTAAAAGCATTAGCAATTAAGAAATCTCTAAGGCATTCATACCATGCTCTTGGGGCTTGCTTAAGTCCATAGAGCCCCTTAGAGAGCTTGAACACATGGTCGGGGTACCTGTCATCCTCAAGCCAGGGGGTTGTTCCACATACACCTCCTCCTTGATTGGCCCGTTGAGGAAAGCGCTCTTCACATCCATTTGAAACAACCTGAAAGAGTGGTGAGCGGCATAGGCTAATAATATTCGAATAGACTCTAGCCTAGCCACAGGAGCGAAAGTCTCCTCAAAATCCAAACCTGCGACTTAGGCATAACCTTTTGCCACAAGTCGAGCCTTGTTTCTTGTCACCACCCCGTGCTCGTCTTGCTTGTTGCGGAACACCCACTTGGTTCCCACAACATTTTGCTTTGGACGTGGCACCAGGCTCCAAACTTCATTTCTCTTGAAGTTGTTGAGCTCTTCCTGCATGGCCAACACCCAGTCCGGATCCTGCAAGGCCTCTTCTACCCTAAAAGGATCAATAGAAGAGACAAACGAGTAATGCTCACAAAAATTAGCTAAACATGAGCGAGTTGTTACTCCCTTGCTTATATCACCCAGAATCTGATCGACGGGGTGATTTCTTTGGATCGTTGCTCAGACTTGAGTTGGAGGGACTTGTGGTGCTTCTTCCTCCATAACTTGTTCTTCTTGTGCTCCCCCTTGATCACACGTCTCTTCTTGAGGAACCTGTCCATCATCTTGAGTTGGGGGATGCACCATTGTGGAGGAAGATGGCTGATCTTGCTCTTGTTGTTCCTGTGGTCGCACATCACCTATCGCCATTGTGCGCATTGCGGCCGTCGGAACATCATCTTCATATATGTCATCAAGATCAACTTGCTCTCTTGGAGAGCCATTAGTCTCATCAAATACAATGTCGCTAGAGACTTCAACCAAACCCGAAGATTTGTTGAAGACCCTATACACCTTTGTATTTGAGTCATACCCTAGTAAAAACCCTTCTACAACTTTGGGAGCAAATTTAGAATGTCTACCTTTCTTCACCAAAATGTAGCATTTGCTCCCAAATACACGAAAGTAAGAGACATTGGGTTTGTTACCGGTAAGAAGTTCGTAGGAGGTCTTCTTGAGGAGGCGATGTAGATATAGCCAGTTTATGGCGTGGCAGGCTGTGTTCACAGCTTCCGACCAAAATCACTCGGGCGTCTTGAACTCTCCAAGCATTGTCCTCGCCATGTTGATAAGCGTCCTGTTCTTCCTCTCTACCACACCGTTTTGCTATGGTGTGTAGGGAGCGGAGAACTCGTGCTTGACGCCTTCTTCCTCAAGATACTCCTCCACTTGTAGGTTCTTGAACTCGGACCCGTTGTCGCTCCTTATCTTTTTCACTTTTAGCTCAAATTTGTTTTGAGCCCTCCTTAGAAAGCGCTTTATGGTCCCTTGGGTTTCTGATTTATCCTGCAAAAAGAACACCCAAGTGAAGCGGGAAAAGTCATCAATAATTACAAGACCATACTTACTTCCCTCGATGCTAAGGTAGGCGACGGGTCCGAAGAGGTCCATGTGAAGAAGCTCCAGTGGTCTTGATGTTGTCATCACATTCTTGCTGTGATGAGTGCTTCCTACCTGTTTCCCTGCCTGACAAGCTGTACAAGGTCTATCTTTTTCGAAACATACATTGGTTAGTCCTAACACATGTTCTCCCTTTAGAAGTTTATAAAGGTTCTTCATCCCAACATGTGCTAGACGGTGATGCCACAGCCAGCCCATACTAGTCTTAGCTATTAAGCATGCATCTAGATCGGCCTCCTCTTTCGAAAAATCAACTAAGTAGAGTTTGCCGTCTAATACACCCTTAAAAGCTAATGAACCATCACTCCTTCTAAAGACAGATACATCTATATTGGTAAATAGACAATTATAACCCATGTTACATAATTGACTCACAAACAATAAGTTGTACCCGAGCGATTTAACTAAGAACACATTGAACATAGAATGCTCGGATGTAATGGCTATCTTCCCCAATTCTTTAACCTTGCCTTGGTTCCCATCTCCAAAGATGATCGAATCCTGGGAATCCTTGTTCTTGACGTAGGAGGTGAACATATTCTTCTCCCCCGTCATGTGGTTTGTGCATCCGCTGTCGATTATCCAGCTAGATCCCCCGGATGCATAAACCTGCAAGGCAATTTAAGCTTGGGTTTTAGGTACCCAACTCTTGTTGGGTCCTACAAGGTTAGTCACAATATCCTTTGGAACCCAAATACAAGTCTTGTCTCCCTTGCATTTGGATCCCAACTTTCTAGCTACTACTTTTTCATTCTTACATAAAAGCGCAAATGAAGTATTGCAAGCATGGTAAATGGCAGTAGATTCATTACACACTTTCCTAGGCACATGATGCACAACATGATTTCTCCTAGGCCTACCATGCACAAAAGTAGAGCTAGAGGCAAACATAGCATGTGAGTTAAAAGCATCATGATTATAACTTCTATTATAATGAGCATGATTAGCAATTTTCCTATCATAAATAAAGGCATGGTTCCTGTGAGGATTATTAACCATAGGAGCCTTCCCTTTCTTCTTGTTGGGAATGGGAGCCCTTTGGCTTGTTAAGTTCTTGGCTTCCTTTCGAAAATCAAGCCCATCCTTAATTGAGGGATGTCTACCCACGATGTAGGCATCCCTAGCAAATTTTAATTGATCAAAATTAATTTAGCAAGTCTTAAGTTTAGCATTAAGACTTGCCACCTCATTATTTAATTTGGTAATAGAAATAAGGTGTTCATCACAAGCATCAACATCAAAATCCTTACATCTATCATAAATAACAACATGCTTTTCACAAGAACTAGATTTATTAACTCCTTCTAACTTAGTAGTTAATTCATCATTTAAACTCTTTAAACTAGATATAGTTTCATGGCAAGCAGATAACTCAGAAGATAGCATTTCATTCCTTTTAATCTCTAAAGCAAGAGATTTTTGCACACTAACAAATTTATCATGCTCCTCATATAAAATATCCTCTTGTTTTTCTAACAATCTATCCTTTTCATTTAAAGCATCAATTAATTTATTAATTTTTTCTACCTTAGCTCTATCTAAACCTTTGAATAAGCTAGAGTAATCTACTTCATCATCGAAAGAATCCTCATCACTAGAAGTAGAGTACTTAGGGGAATCTCGATCACTTACCTTCTTCTCTTTGGCCATGAGGCAAGTGTGGCGTTCGTTGGGGAAGAGCGAAGATTTTTCGAAGGCCGAGGCAGCCAATCCTTCATCGTTGGAGTCAGATGAAGAGCAGTCCGAATCCCATTCTTTGCCAAGGTGCTCCTCGCCCTTCGCCTTCTTGTAAACCTTCTTCTTCTCCCTCTTCCCATGCTTTTCTTGTTCCTGGTCATTATCATTATCGGGGCATTGTGCTATGAAATGACCAGTCTTACTGCATTTGAAACAAGAGCACTTTCCCCTTGCTTTGTTCTTGTTGGGGTACTCCTTGCGTCCTTTCAGTGCGGTCTTGAAGCGCTTGATGATTAGAGCCATCTCATCTTCGTTTAGCCCGGCAGCCTCAACTTGTGCCACCTTGCTTGGTAGCGCCTCCCTGCTGCTTGTTGCTTTGAGAGCAACGGGTTGAGGCTTGTAGACGAATAGAGGGCCATTAAGAGCATCATCCACGTATCGCGCTTCCTTTACCATCATACGCCCGCTCATGAATTTTCCGAGTATCTCCTCGGGCGTCATTTTGGTGTACCTGGGATTTTCACGAATAAGGTTTACAAGATGGGGGTTAATTACCGTGAATGTCCTTAGCATAAGTCGGATGACGTCATGGTCCATCCATCTTGTGCTTTCATAGCTTCTAATCTTGTTAATGAGGGTCTTGAGCCTGTTGTAGGTCTGTGTTGGCTCCTCTCCCCTGATCATCGCAAATCTCCCCAGCTCGCCTTCCACCAACTCCATTTTGGTGATCATGGTGGCGTCGTTTCCCTCATGAGATATCTTGAGGGTGTCCCAGCTTTGCTTGGTGTTGTCCAAGCCACTTACTTTGTTGTATTCATCCCTGCACAAAGATGCTAGCAAAACAGTGGTAGCTTGTGCATTCTTATGAATTTGCTCATTAATAAACACAGGGTTATCCGTACTATCGAAATGCATTCCATTTTCAACTATCTCCCAAATACTAGGATGGAGAGAAAATAAGTGACTACGCATTTTGTGACTCCAAAAAGAGTAGTCTTCTCCATCAAAGTGTGGAGGTTTACCAAGTGGAATTGATAGCAAATGAGCATTAGAATTGAATGGAATACGAGAATAATCAAATGAATAGTTTTGATTAACCGATTTCTTTTTCGACGAGTCATCGTCGTCGTCGTCTCTTGGTGAAGAAGACGAGGCATCACTGTCGTAGTAGATGATCTTCTTGATGCGCCTCTTCTTCTTCCCGTCCCTATTCTTGTGACTCGATCCTGAGTTAGTGGGCTTGTCGTCCCTTGGCTCGTTGAAGAGGGACTCCTTCTCCTTGTCGTTGACCACCATCCCCTTTCTCTTAGGATCCATCTCTTCGGGCGATTAGTCCCTTAGATGAAGAGTACGGCTCCGATACCAATTGAGAGCACCTAGAGGGGGGTGAATAGGTGATCCTGTAAAATTCAAACACTAATAGCCACAAAACTTAGTTATCAGTGTTAGTACGGCTAAATAACTTGAAGCGAGTTCTTGTGGATAAAAACAATCACAGAGAAATCAATCACAAGTGACACGCGATTTTATCCCGTGGTTCGACCAAGTAACACTTGCCTACTTCCACGTTGTGGCGTCCCAATGGACGAGGGTTGCACTCAACCCCTTTCAAGTGATCCGATGATCAACTTGAATACCACGATTTTTTCTTTAGATGATTATTCCCGTTTGCGAGGAATCTCCACAGGATTGGAGTCTCTCTCCCTTACAACAAAGATCACAATGAAAGCACGGAGTAAGGTTGGGATGAGCAACATACACAATACACAAATCGCAGCACACCCACGCACACAAGAGAAGACTTGAGCTCAAATGACAACACAGGGAGTCCTTGACTCGAATAGAGCTCAAATCTCTAACACAACGAAACGAATGCACAGGAACAGAATCTGGATGCCTTAGGATACTTAGTGAATGCTTGTGTAGCTCCTCCATGCGCCTAGGGGTCTTTTTTATAGCCCCAAGGCAGTTAGGAGCCGTTGGAGGCCAACAAGGAAGGCCAAACTTGCCTTCTGTGGGGTGGTGCACCGGACATTCCGGTGCACCATCGAACAGTCACTGTAGCTGTCCGGTGCGCGATCTCCTTCCTTTTTTGGCACATCCGACCGTTGCAGCTTCGGGGCAGTTGGCGCACCGGACAGTCCGGTGCCCCCTGCCGACCGTTGGTGCGGGCTACGCATCGCCCACGGATTGCGCGGCCAACCATTGGCTCACCGAACAGTCCGGTGCACCACCGGATAGTCCGGTGAATTATAGCCGTACGCCGCCAAACTTTTCCCGAGAGCGGCCTTTTCACCGGAGACCATCCTGTCGCACCAGACACTGTCTGGTGCACCACCGGACAGTCCGGTGTGCCAGACTAAGCTGAGCTTTGGCTGCACCGAGCCAAGTCTTTTTCCAATTCTTTTCTCCATGTTTCTAGCACTTAGATAAAATATGTTAGTACTCAAAACAATGTACTAAGTCTAGAAACATACCTTGTTACATAATTTGCACCTTTTGCTTGTTTGGCACATAGCTACTCACTTACTATGTGTTGGACACTTAATCACCAAAACATTATAGAAATGGCCCAAGGGCACATTTCCCTTTCAAAAACTCCCCCTGAATGAAATTCTCCTCTTAGTTTTCAAGAGGGTTTTAATAGATACTAATTGGAAGTATGTAATTTAGATGCCAATTTTGAAAATATACCAATTGAAAAAATGCTTATCACAAGATACCAATTGAAAAAACAAACTTTAGCGAAAACCAAATACATCATCATTTTGAAAAATTTTAAAGTTGGTGGTGCGGTCCTTTTGCTTTGGGCTAAATATTTCTCCCCCTTTGGCATTAATCGCCAAAAACGAAGCCTCTTGAGAGCCCTTTTGACTTTCTCCCCATTGGTACAAGTAAATAAGAGTGAAGGATTATACCAATTTAGAGTGATGTGGAGTGATGGCGAAGGATAAATGATATCGTTAGAATGGAGTGGAAGCCTTGTCTTCGCCGAAGACTCCATTTCCCTTTCAATCTATGACTTAGCATAGAAATACACTTGAAAACACATTAGTCGTAGTCATGAAAGAGATATGATCAAAGGTATACAAATGAGCTATGTGTGCAATGTTTCAATTAAAATTCTGAGAATCAAGAATATTTAGCTCATTCCTAAGTTTGTTAAAGGTTTTCTCATCTAAAGGCTTGGTAAAGATATCGGCTAATTGTTCATTGGTGCTAACATAAGCAATCTCGATATCCCCCTTTGTTGGTGATCCCTCAGAAAGTGATACCGAATGTCTATGTGCTTAGTGCGGCTGTGTTCAACGGGATTATCCGCCATGCGGATTGCACTCTCATTATCACATAGGAGAGGGACTTTGTTCAATTTGTAGCCATAGTCCCTAAGGGTTTGCCTCATCCAAAATAATTGCACACAACAATGGCCTGCAACAATGTACTCGGCTTCGGCGGTAGAAAGAGCTACTAAGTTTTGTTTCTTTGAAGCCCATGACACCAGGGATCTTCCCAGAAACTGACAAGTCCCTGATGTGCTCTTCCTATCAATTTTACACCCTGCCCAATCGGCATCGGAATATCATGTTAAATCAAAAGTGGATCCCTTGGGGTACCAAAGTCCAAACCTAGGAGTGTAAACTAAATATCTCATGATTCTTTTCACGGCCCTAAGGTGAACTTCCTTAGGATCGGCTTGGAACCTTGAACACATGCATATGGAAAGCATAATATCCGGTTGAGATGCACATAAATAGAGTAAAGATCCTATCATCGACCAGTATACCTTTTGATCTACGGACTTACCTCCCGTGTTGAGGTCGAGATGCCCATTTGTTCCCATGGGTGTCTTAATGGGCTTGGCAGCCTTCATTCCAAACTTGTTAAGTATGTCTTGAATGTACTTTGTTTGGCTGATGAAGGTGCCGTCTTGGAGTTGCTTGACTTGAAATCCTAGAAAATACTTCAACTCCCCCATCATAGACATCTCGAATTTTTGTATCATGATCCTACTAAACTCTTCACAAGTACATTTGTTAGTAGACCCAAATATGATATCATCAACATAAATTTGGCATACAAACAAATCTTTTGCAATAGTTTTAGTAAAGAGTGTAGGATCGGCTTTTCTGACTTTGAAGCCATTAGTGATAAGGAAATCTCGCAGGCATTCATACCATGCTCTTGGGGCTTGCTTGAGCCCATAAAGTGCCTTTGAGAGTTTACACACATGGTTAGGGTACTCACTATCTTCAAAGCCGGGAGGTTGCTCAACATAGACCTCTTCCTTGATTGGTCCATTAAGGAAGTCACTTTTCACGTCCATGCGATAGAGCTTAAAGCCATGGTAAGTAGCATAGACAAGTAATATGCGAATTGACTCTTTGCCAAAAGTTTCATCAAAGTCCAAACCTTCGACTTGTGAATAACCCTTTGCCACAAGTCGAGCTTTGTTTCTTGTCACCACACCATGCTCATCTTGTTTGTTGCGGAATACCCACTTGGTACCTACAACATTTTAATTAGGACATGGAACTAAATGCCATACCTCATTCCTCGTGAAGTTGTTGAGTTCCTCTTGCATTGCCAGCACCCAATTCGAATCTCTTAGTGCATCCTCCACCCTGTATGGCTCAATAGAGGACACAAAAGAGTAATGTTCACAGAAATGTGCAACTCGAGATCTAGTGGTTACCCCCTTATGAATGTCACTGAGGATGGAGTTGATGGGGTGATCTCGTTGAATTGCTTGTTGGACTCTTGGGTGTGGCGGTCTTTGACCCTGTATCTCTTGATCATCTTCCTTGTCTTCATTGTTTTTATCTCCCCCTTGATCATTGTCTTCCTCTTGAGGTGGCTCATCCTCCTGATCTTCATCATCTTGAGCATGTTCCTCATCTTGAGTTGGTGGAGATGCTTGCATGGAAGATGACGGTTGATCTTGTGCTTGTGTGGGCTCTTCGGATTCCTTAGGACACACATCCCCAATGGACATGTTCCTTAGCGTGACGCACTGAGCCTCTTCATCATCTAGTTCATCAAGATCAATTTGCTCCACTTGGGAGTCATTAGTCTCATCAAACACAATGTCACAAGAAACCTCAACTAATCTAGTGGATTTGTTGAAAACTATATATGCCCTTGTGTTTGAGTCATATTCTAGTAAAAAGCCTTCTACAGCCTTGGGAGCAAAGTTAGATTTTCTACCTCTTTTAATAAGAATAAAGCATTTGCTACCAAAGACTCTAAAATATGAAACATTGGGCTTTTTACCGGTGAGGAGTTTGTATGATGTCTTCTTGAGGATTCGGTGAAGGTAGAGCCGGTTGATGGAGTAGCAGGCGGTGTTAATAGCCTCAACCCAAAACCGGTCCGGAGTCTTGTACTCATCAAGCATGGTCCTTGCCATGTCTAGTAGAGTTCTATTCTTCCTCTCCACTACACCATTTTGTTGAGGTGTGTAGGTAGAAGAGAACTCATGCTTGATGCCCTCATCCTCAATAAAGCCTTCGATTTGAGAGTTCTTGAACTCCGTCCCATTGTCGCTTCTTATCTTTTTGATTCTTAATCCGAACTCATTTTGAGCCCGTCTCAAGAATCCTTTTAAGGTCTAGTGGGTTTGAGATTTTTCCTGCAAGAAGAATACCGAAGTCAAGTGAGAATAATCATCCACAATAATAAGACAGTACTTACTCCCGCCGATGCTTATGTAAGTGATCGGGACGAATAAATCCATGTTGAGTAGCTCAAGCGGCCTGTCAGTCGTTATTATGTTCTTGTGTGGATGGTGGGCGCCAACTTGCTTTCCTGCTTGACATGCGCTACAAACCCTGTCTTTCTCAAAATGAACATTCGTTAGTCCCAAAATGTGTTCTCCCTTTAGAAGTTTGTGAAGATTCTTCATTCCAACATGGGCCAGTCGGCGATGCCAGAGCCAACCCATATTAGTCTTAGCAATTAAGCAAGTGTCAAGTTTAGCTTTGTTGAAATCAACTAAGTATAGCTGACTCTCTAACGCTCCCTTAAATGCTACTGAATCATCACTCCTTCTAAAGACAGTAACACCTATATATGTAAAAAGACAGTTGTAGCTCATTTTGCATAATTGAGATACAGAAAGCAAATTGTAATCTAAAGAATCTACAAGAAAAACATTGGAAATAGAATAGTCAAGTGATATAGCAATTTTACCAAGTCCTTTGACCAAACCTTGATTTCCATCCCCGAATGTGATAGCTCATTGGGGATCATCGTTTTTCTCATAGGAGGAGAACATTCTCTTCTCCCCTGTCATGTGGTTTGTGCATCTGCTATCTATTATCTAACTTGAGCCCCCGGATGCATAAACCTGCAAAACAATTTAGGCCGTGTTCTTGGGTACCCAAATAGTCTTGGGTCCTTTCACGTTAGAAACAAGCACCTTGGGTAACCAAACACAAGTCTTTGACCCCTTGTGTTTGCCCCCAACATATTTGGCAACTACTTTACCTGATTTGTTAGTTAAAACATAAGATGCATCAAAAGTCTTAAATGAAATGTTAGGCTCATTTGATGCCGTAGGAGTTTTCTTTTTAGGCATTTTAATATGTGTAGAATGCCTAGAGCTAGATGCCTCATTCTTATACATAAAAGCATGGTGAGAAACAGAATGAGATCTCCTAGCATGAACCTTCCTAATTTTGTGCTCAGGATAATTAGCAGGATATAAAATATAGCCTCCATTATCCTGAACCATGGGTGCCTTGCCCTTTACAAAATTAGATAATATTTTAGAGGCATTAAGCTTCACATTGCTTCCCTATTGGAAACCAATGCCATCCTTAATGCCAGGGCGTCTCCCACTATATAGCATGCTTCTAGCAAATTTAAACTTTTCGTTTTCAATTTCATGCTCATTAATTTTAGCAGTTAATTGAGCTATATGATCATTTTGTTGTTTAATTAGAGCAAGGTGATCATTTATATCATCAACATTAACATCTCTACATCTAGTACAAATAGTAACATGATCAACAATAGATGTAGAGGGTTTGCAAACATTTAATTCATCTATCTTAGCATGTAATATGGCATTCTCATTTCTAAGACAGTAAATAGAATCATTGGAAACATTTAATTCTTTAACCTTGGAAATTGAACTAGCATTTTCGGTCCTAAGGCTAGAAATTGATTCATTCAATTTATCAATCTTAGCATTTAAACTAGCATTTTCATTTCTAAGATTGGTAATCAAATCATGGCATATGTTAAGCTCCTTATTCAAATTTTCACATTTTTCAACTTCCTGAGCATAAGCATTTTTTACTTTAACGTGCTTTTTGTTTTCTATAATAAGGAATTTCTCTTGGCTATCCAAAAGTTCATCCTTCTCATGAATGGCTCCTATCAATTCATTTAATTTTTCCTTTTGTTGCATGTTAAGGTTGGCAAAAAGAGTACGCAAGTCATCTTCATCTTCACTAGAACTACCCTCATCACTAGATGTATTATACTTGGGGGCAGTTCTATTTTGTACCTTCTTCTTTTTGCCATCCTTTTCCATGAAGCACTTGTGGCCGACGTTGGGGAAGAGGAGGCCCTTGTTGACGGTGATGTTGTCGGCATCTTCGTCAGAGGAGGAGTCGGTGAAGCTCTCATCGGAGTCCCATTCCCGACACACATGGGCATCACCGCCCTTTTTCTTGTAGTACCTCTTCTTCTCCTTCTTCTTCCCCCTCTTGTCGTCGCCCCTATCACTATCACTAGACATGGGACATTTAGCAATAAAATGACCGGGCTTACCACATTTGTAGCACACCCTCTTGGAGCGGGGTTTGTAGTCTTTCCCCCTCCTTTGCTTGAGGATTTGGCGAAAGCTCTTGATGATGAGCGCCATCTCCTCGTTGTTGAGCTTGGAGGCGTCGATGGGGAGCCTACTTGATGTAGACTCTTCTTTCTTCTCTTCCGTCGCTTTGAATGCGACGGGTTGCACCTCGGGAGTTGAGGTGGCGCCTTGCTCCAAGTTGACGATGTGTTTGGAGTCTTTGATCATTAGTTCTGTTGGGGACTTGTTCTCAAATACTATGAATTAAGAACAAGGCAACACAAGATATTAAATGTTAATGCCCTTCGTCCTTCGAAACATTATTTCCCTTTAGGATATAATGATCTTCAGACGAAGGTTATGAAGGGCATACCTTCATCACATCAGAGTATAATAATAAAAGAAGAAGCATATGAAATGTAAGAGACGACATAAACAATCATATAACGTTGTTAATCCATTCTTATTATATTACCATGAAAAGGTAGAAACAATATTGAATTAACAAAAGTACCTTCGGCTTGATAGAAGGCAAAAAGTACAATTGTGACGTAAAAGCAAAAGTCAATCAGCGTGAACAGTACGGGGGTACTGTTCATATATTTATAGGCACAAGACTCAGCCTATGAGAGATTACAATTATGCCCTTTACATTTGCTATTGACTTATAGAAAAATCTATGAGGACTGAACAACCTTTTCCCTTTTAAGTCGGTTCCCTTTTCTGCGATTTAGCCGAAGCTCCCTTTCGCACAGCTTCGGAGCGACGACAACCTTTGTAACGATCAAGCTCCTCATCGTGTCTGCTTTTACCATGAATCCGAAGATACCTGTCCATAAATCATACTTGGGAAACATTGTTAAATTACATTTTTGAGGACCTTCGGAGGACGAAGGCCCCCAACAGTAGCCCCTCTCAATATTAATTTGTTAGAATAATGAATTCAGATTGCAACATGGACGAAGGCCCTAAGCCAAAGGTCCGAAAAACACCTTCCCTTTGCTAGAATAGCAACAGTCAATGACAAACGGGACCCTCCAACTTGGAGCGCGTCGATCGTATAAATAGGAACTTACCCTGAGCACATTTGGTACGCTACTTGCCACTTGCTTTGTTTACTTAGTTTTTAGCTCTTGCTTGCCAACGCCTGCTTAGTTTCTCAGACTCCCTAAGCTTCGGTTTTAAGGACGCGTTTTCGTTATTTCCGAAGAAAAGATGTATCAAGACAAAAAAAGTTGTTGCTGAGACGAAGCTGAGCGAAGAGGAGAAGCTCCTTGAGGAGAAGACTGCTGGATTTATTGAGTCAATAGCAAAAACAAATACAGAGAAGATAACTAAAGAGATACTAGAAGGCTTGTCTGAAGATACTGATGATAGCGACAGCTATGATGTGGAAAGTGGAGGCGAAGACTCTGAAGATCGGCCCTGGCGACCAAGTCATGCAGTCTTCGGGAAATCAACTATCGAACAGAGTCATCTTGATAATATGAGAGGAAGGTATTTTCGAGATATGTCTATTGTGAGGGCTGACGCAGACAGAGCCGTTCCTGCTCCCGAAGAAAACGAAGTTGTGATCTTCCAAAGCTTCTTCAAAGCTGGACTTCGGTTCCCGTTGAGCAGATTTGTGGTTGAAGTTTTAAAGACATACCAGATTTTCCTTCACCAGATCACTCCCGAAGCAATTATCAGAATGGGGATCTTTGTCTAGGCTATGAGAAGTCAAGGTCTAGAGCCAAGTGTAAGATGCTTTTGCAGTATGCTTGAACTTTTGTATGAGACGAAACCCTGGGGTAAAGAACAATATCATAACAACTTTGGTTGCTATAGCTTCGTTGCTCGCTCTGGCGCAAGCTACCCAGTGCCAACGTTTCAGAAGAGATGGCCCAGGGCCTGGATGGTGGAGTGGTTTTACGTGAAAAATGATTTGAAGCCCAGAGAAGACATTAAAGAAATCATCATGCGCCCTATCTGGTCCCGCTTCGGCCTCCGAAAGCCGAAAGTAGAAATTGATGAGGCAGCCGAAGCATGTCGAAGGGCCTTCAGCACAGTTTGCTCTTTTATTGGGACAAGAGACTTAATTCAAGAGCATGTAGCCTATAGGATATGGCCACTAATAGACAGCTGGGAAATGCTGAAAGAAACCATCACTAACCCTAGCAAAGGCGGCCTGGTTCGATTGAAATACACCTTCACGTTTGGAGACCAGTTTGTTGAACTAGATGATGACTGGCTGAAGTGTGTTGAAAATACTAGTGATGAGCTACTCGGAGCATATTCCAAGTCCGAAGACAATGCACTATCTGCGGCCTTCGGGAGCCGAAAAAAGAAAAGATTAAATAGGGTTTTTGATGCTATTGGATTTGTGTACCCTGACTATCGCTACCCGCCACGGGGGCAGAAGAGAAAAGGTGCAACCTCTGGAAAGGTTGCCGCTTCGGCTGCTCCAAGCGAGCCTGCGCCGAAGAGTAAAAAATTGAAAGTCCTCACCCACCGGCCCACTATATTGAACCGGCCATAGTGCCTGAGTATAGCAGGAAGACTTCTTCAACTGCTGAAGCGAAAGGTCCTGCTCCTCCTGTGCAGAAGATTGAAGGGCCGGCTGCAATGCTGAAGGCACCCTCAGCCAAATTAGCTGAGCCGAAGACTGATAAGACTGAGGATCCAAGAATCGAAGGGACAAAAATATTAGAAGTTTTAAGCCCTTCGGCAGAAGTGACGGTGCCGAAGGCACAAAATGATCTTGCGGCGACTCCCAAAAGAAAAAAGATGGAAAGTGTTCTAGATGTACTAGAGTCAGTAAAGGCTTCAAGTTCTATTCCTTCAGGGAAAATTGCTGAGTTTTCAAAAATGCAAATCGAAGCTGAAGCAAAATCGGTCGAAGTTGAAGCTACGGTGAGCTAGGCCAGTGTCGAAGTTGGGCCTTCAGAGCCTGCTGATAAACAACCTTCGGGATTTGAAGAGAAGGCAACAGAGGAAGAGGCTATAGAACAGAGTTTGCCTGAGAAAACTCTCGCGCCTGCTCCCGAAGCTTTAAAAGAAAATATTGAATATATCATTCGTCATGCTTCGGGAAAGAAACTCTCTAAAGAAGAAGAACGAGAAGCTCAACACTATGCCCAGAAGCTGAAGTATCCAAAGGGGGCATTAGTGTTCAACGGCAGCGGAGAAGAAGATTTCTTGTACTGTCTCCCAGACAACAAGGAGATATCTGTCTGCCGGGAGATGAGCAGAAGCTTTGGATTCCCAACATTAGAAGATGGGCTTTCAATACTGTCGAAGGATGAATTGGTCGACAGTTTAGCATATAATAGTATAAAGGTGTGAAAATCAATTTTTGTACTTAAAAACGAATTTTTTCATTTGTTTTATGCTTAATACTATGCTCCTTGTGCAGGGCTTGATACTTAGCAATGCCCTCAGGGCACAAAAAATTATCAAAGACGAAGGATGCACTATAGCCCTGAACAACCTTCGTTCGGAAGTAATTAAACTAAGGAACGAAGGTCTTGAAAAAGATAAAATATTAATTTCATTGGTGAGCAAAATAAAAGAAGACGAGGCTAGTTCCAAGGCACAAGCTGAGGCCCAGAAAAATGAAATTGAAGACCTTCGGAAACAGCTAGCTGAAGCCAAATTAAAATGCGACATTGCCGAAGCTGATCGAGATGCCAGTGAGTACTGGAAAAATTATTTTGAAAAAACAGTTGCAGAACTTCGCGCATCAAAAGAAAGATGCTTTGAGAAATATGTGGAATGCGTTAAAAAGATAAAAACTAGCTTCGCCAACGTGTGCGCGTACTCAAGCGAAGATAACTTCATACGGGGCGACCCTGAAGGCGTAATCGAGTGGATCAGTGGTGAGGCCGAAGCCTTTGAAGATATTTTGAGTGACCGCGGGGACGTCTGTGCCTTCTCTGGCGCGAGGGGAGTTGCAACCATCTTGGAGAAGGCAGGTTGCGAACATGTTAAAACCTTGGCCCAAGCCGAAGCTGCCTTCTCCATCAACGATACAAAGGACCCCTCGGCCGAAGCAAGCTCAATAGGCGGAAAATTTTTCACTGATATCTGGGAAAATGGCGACCGAGGGATGGCCCATGAAATAATGAAAAAGAGCAAAAAAGATATTCATGACACTCGAGAAGCAGCGAAAGCAGCTGAAAAAGCTGCGGAACTTGAAAGACAAATAGGTATTACTTAATGCCTTTTAACTTTATTGTTGTTTATTTTTGTGACTTCGAACTAATTCATGTCTTCTACCGCAGCTGAACTATCTCCTCCCACAGAGCCATTCGACCCAATGGCCGACCCAGAGACAAAGAAAACAATAGAAATTATTAATATGGCTGAAGCTATTGTAGACGAAGTCGTTACCAAATTGCTGACCGAAGCTGCAGATAAAGTTTTGAAGGAGGAAGAGTAGCTATTGTAAAAACATTTCTAGAATATTAATGTAACATTTGCTGAACTATGCTTGTAATATTTGGTGCTTGAATGTAATATATAAATTGTTTGTAATTCAGTTCTTTGCGATGCATGAAACTTTTTGTAGATACCGTTTTTGAGCCCGCGGCGAAAAAACACCTTCCCTTCTTTTCATGCTTTGTAAAGAAGAGCTTTTATGCTTCGTAAAAATCATCCATACTTTGTAAAACATCAATGCTTCGTAAACAATATTTCCGCATCAGAACTGATGAAGCTGTGATTCTCAGCTTACTTTGTACCTTGGGACCTTTTCATTTTTGTAAAGCATTGCCCGAAGATCGACCTCATTTCCAATTGATGTCATTGATGTGATATGATGTATGATGTGATGTTATGCGATATGATGCGATGATATGTTGCAAAGAATGATGCTAATGTATCATGCATGAAAGTCGCCTAGAGGGGGGGTGAATAGGGCGAAACTGAAATTCTCAAAAATAATCACAACTACAAGCCGGGTTAGCATTAGAAATATAATAGAGTCCACGAGAGAGGGCGCAAAACAAATCGCAAGCGAATAAAGAGTGAGACACGTGGATTTGTTTTACCGAGGTTCGGTTCTCGCAAACCTACTCCCCGTTGCGGAGGCCACAAAGGCCGGGTCTCTTTCAACCCTTACCCTCTCTCAAACGATCCCACGGACCGAGTGAGCTTTCTCTTCTCAATCACTTGGAACACAAAGTTCCCACAAGGACCACCACAAAATTGGTGTCTCTTGCTTCAATTACAAGTGAGTTTGATCGCAATGAAAGAATCAAGAAAGAAGAAAGCAATCCAAGCGCAAGAGCTCGAAAGAACACAAGCAAATCTCTCTCTTTAATCACTAGGGCGTTGTGTGGAATTTGGAGAGGATTTGATCTCTTTGGTGTGTCTAGAATTGAATGCTAGAGCTCTTGTAAGTAGTTGGGAAGTGGAAAACTTGGATACCATGAATGGTGGGGTGGTTGGGTATTTATAGCCCCAACCACCAAACATGACCGTTGGTGGAGGCTGTCTGTCGTATGGTGCACCGGACAGTCCGGTGCACACCAGACATGTCCGGTGCGCCAGCCACGTCACCAAACCCGTTGGATTCCGACCGTTGGAGTTCTGACTTCTGGGCCCGCCTGGATGTCCGGTGCACACCGGACATGTACTGTTCAATGTCCGGTGCGCCAGTATGGGCGTGCCTGACTTCTGCGTGCTTCTGGCGCGCATTGAATGCGCCTGCAGGTGACCGTTGGCGCGAAGAGCCGTTGCTCTGCAGATGCACCGGACAGTCCGGTGTACACCGGACATGTCCGGTGAATTATAGCAGAGCAGCCGTTCTGATTTACCGAGGCAGACGAGTTCCTGAGGCCGCTCTTCCTTGGAGCACCAGACACTGTCCGGTGTACACCGGACAGTCCGGTGAATTATAGCGGAGTGCGTTTGGAAATTCCCGAAGGTGGCGAGTTCGAGTTGGAGTCCTCTGGTGCACCGGACGCTGTCCGGTGGTGCACCGGACACTGTCCGGTGCCCCAGTCCAGAGGTGCCTTCGGTTGTCCCTTTTCTCCTTTGTTGAATCCAATACTTGGTCATTTTATTGGCTGAGTGTGAACCTTTTACACCTGTAAAACTTATACACTAGAGTAAACTAGTTAGTCCAATTATTTGTGTTGGGCAATTCAACCACCAAAATTATTTAGGAACTAGGTGTAAGCCTAATTCCCTTTCAATCTCCCCCTTTTTGGTGATTGATGCCAACACAAACCAAAGCAAGTATAGAAATGCATAATTGAACTAGTTTGCATAATGTAAGTGCAAAGGTTGCTTGGAATTGAGCCAATATTAATACTTACAAGATATGCATGGATCGTTTCTTTCATTCTTAATATTTTGGACCACGCTTGCACCACATGTTTTGTTTTTGCAAACTATTTTGTAAATCCTTTTCAAAGTTCTTTTGCAAATAGTCAAAGGTAAATTGAATAAGATTTGGCAAAATATTTGAAAATTTTCTCCCCTGTTTCAAATGCTTTTCCTTTGACTAAACAAAACTCCCCCTAAATGAGATCCTCCTCTTAGAGTTCAAGAGGGTTTTGATATATCATTTTTGAAATACTACTTTCTCCCCCTTTTGAACACAATAGGATACCAGTTGGAAATATTCTTTGAAAAACGAAGTTTTTGAAATTGGTGGTGGTGCGGTCCTTTTGCTTTGGGCTCATACTTTCTCCCCCTTTGGCATGAATCGCCAAAAACGGAATCATTAGAGCCCTCAGAATTATTCTCTCCCTTTGGTCATAAATGAGTGAGGATTATACCAAAGACGGAGTCCTTTTGCTTGGTGCTCATGCTTTCTCCCCCAAGAATGGAGAGTTGCTTGACGGCGAAGGATGAGTTACGGAGTGGAAGCCTTTGTCTTCGCCGAAGATTCCAATTCCCTTTCAATACACCTATGACTTGGTTTGAAATGGACTTGAACACACATTAGTCATAGCATATGAAAAAGACATGATCAAAGATATATAAATGAGCGATGTGTGCAATTTAGCAAAAGAAGTTCATAGAATCAAGAATATTTAGCTCATGCCTAAGTTTGTTAAAAGTTTGTTCATCAAGAGGCTTGGTAAAGATATCGGCTAATTGATCTTTAGTGTTAATATATGAAATCTCGATATCTCCCTTTTGTTGGTGATCCCTTAAAAAGTGATACCGAATGGCTATGTGTTTAGTGCGGCTATGCTCGACGGGATTATCCGCCATCTTGATTGCACTCTCATTATCACATAGCAAAGGGACTTTGGTTAATTTGTAACCGTAGTCCCGCAGGGTTTGCCTCATCCAAAGCAATTGCGCGCAACAATGGCCTGCGGCAATGTACTCGGCTTCGGCGGTGGAAAGAGCGACCGAATTTTGCTTCTTTGAAGCCCAAGACACCAAGGATCTTCCCAAGAACTGGCAAGTCCCCGATGTGCTCTTCCTATTGATTTTACACCCCGCCCAATCGGCATCCGAATAACCAATCAAATCAAATGTGGATCCCCTAGGATACCAAAGCCCAAACTTAGGAGTATAAGCCAAATATCTCAAGATTCGTTTTACGGCCGTAAGGTGAGCTTCCTTAGGGTCGGCTTGGAATCTTGCACACATGCATACGTAAAGCATAATGTCCGGTCGAGATGCACATAAATAGAGTAAAGAACCTATCATCGACCGGTATACCTTTTGATCCACGGACTTACCTCCCGTGTCGAGGTCGAGATGCCCATTAGTTCCCATGGGTGTCTTGATGGGCTTAGCATCCTTCATCCCAAACTTGTTTAGAATGTCTTGAGTGTACTTCGTTTGGCTTAGGAAGGTGCCTTCTTGGAGTTGCTTCACTTGAAATCCCAAGAAGTACTTCAACTCCCCCATCATAGACATCTCGAATTTTTGTGTCATGATCCTACTAAATTCTTCACATGTAGACTCGTTAGTAGACCCAAATATAATATCATCAACATAAATTTGGCATACAAACAAGTCATTTTCAAGAGTTTTAGTGAACAAAGTAGGATCGACCTTTCCGACTTTGAAGCCATTAGCGATAAGGAAATCTCTAAGGCATTCATACCATGCTCTTGGGTCTTGCTTGAGCCCATAAAGCGCCTTAGAGAGTTTATAAACATGGTTAGGGTACTCACTATCTTCAAAGCCGGGAGGTTGCTCAACATAGACCTCTTCCTTGATCGGTCCGTTGAGGAAGGCACTCTTCACGTCCATTTGGTAAAGCTTGAAGCCATGGTAAGTAGCATAGGCCAATAATATACGAATTGACTCAAGCCTAGCTACGGGTGCATAGGTTTCACCAAAATCCAAACCGTCGACTTGTGAATACCCCTTGGCCACGAGTCGAGCTTTGTTCCTTGTTACCACACCATGCTCGTCTTGCTTGTTGCGGAAGACCCACTTGGTTCCTACAACATTTTGATTAGGACGTGGAGCTAAATGCCATACCTCGTTCCTCGTGAAGTTGTTGAGCTCCTCTTGCATCGCCATCACCCAATCCGAATCTTGTAGTGCTTCCTCTACCCTGTGTGGCTCAATAGAGGAAACAAAAGAGTAATGCTCACAAAAATGTGCAACACGAGATCGAGTAGTTACCCCCTTATGAATGTCGCCGAGGATGGTGTCGACGGGGTGATCTCGTTGGATTGCTTGGTGGACTCTTGGGTGTGGCGGCCTTGGTTCTTCATCCTCCTTGTCTTCATCATTTGCATCTCCCCCTTGATCATTGCCGTCATCTTGAGGTGGCTTATCTCTTAGATTTTCTCCTTCATCAACTTGAGCCTCGTCCTCATTTTGGGTTGGTGGAGATGTTTGCGTGGAGGAGGATGGTTGATCTTGTGCATGTGGAGGCTCTTCGGACTCCTTAGGACACACATCTCCAATGGACATGTTCCTTAGCGCTATGCATGGAGCCTGTTCTTCACCTATCTCATCAAGATCAACTTGCTCTACTTGAGAGCCGTTAGTCTCATCAAACACAACGTCACAAGAAACTTCAACTTGTCCAGTGGACTTGTTAAAGACTCTATATGCCCTTGTGTTTGAATCATATCCTAGTAAAAAGCCTTCTACAGTCTTAGGAGCAAATTTAGATTTTCTACCTCTTTTAATAAGAATGAAGCATTTGCTACCAAAGACTCTAAAATATGAAATGTTGGGCTTTTTACCGGTTAGAAGTTCGTATGATGTCTTCTTGAGGATTCGGTGTAGATATAATCGGTTGATGGCGTAGCAGGCGGTGTTGACCGCCTCGGCCCAAAACCGATCCAAAGTCTTGTACTCATCAAGCATGGTCCTTGCCATGTCCAATAGAGTTCGATTCTTCCTCTCTACTACACCATTTTGTTGTGGCGTGTAGGGAGAGGAGAACTCATGCTTGATGCCCTCCTCCTCAAGGAAGCCTTCGATTTGAGAGTTCTTGAACTCCGTCCCGTTGTCGCTTCTAATTTTCTTGATCCTTAAGCCGAACTCATTTTGAGCCCGTCTCAAGAATCCCTTTAAGGTCTCTTGGGTTTGAGATTTTTCCTGCAAAAAGAATACCCAAGTGAAGCGAGAATAATCATCCACAATAACTAGACAGTACTTACTCCCGCCGATGCTTATGTAAGCGATCGGGCCGAATAGGTCCATGTGTAGGAGCTCCAGTGGCCTGTCACTAGTCATGATGTTCTTGTGTGGATGATGAGTGCCAACTTGCTTCCCGGCTTGGCATGCGCTACAAATCCTGTCTTTCTCAAAATGAACATTTGTTAGTCCTAAAATGTGTTCTCCCTTTAGAAGCTTATGAAGATTCTTCATTCCAACATGGGCTAGTCGGCGGTGCCAGAGCCAACCCAAGTTAGTCTTAGCAACCAAGCAAGTGTCGAGTTCAGCTCTATCAAAATCTACCAAGTATAGCTGACCCTCTAACACTCCCTTAAATGCTATTGAATCATCACTTCTTCTAAAGACAGTGACACCTATATCTGTAAATAGACAGTTGTAGCCCATTTGACATAATTGGGATACGGAAAGCAAATTGTAATCTAAAGAATCTACAAGAAAAACATTGGAAATAGTATGGTCAGGTGATATAGCAATTTTACCCAACCCTTTGACCAAACCTTGATTTCCATCCCCGAATGTGATAGCTCGTTGGGGATCTTGATTTTTCTCATATGAGGAGAACATCTTCTTCTCCCCTGTCATGTGGTTTGTGCACCCGCTGTCGAGTATCCAACTTGAGCCCCCGGATGCATAAACCTACAAAACAATTTTAGTTCTTGACTTTAGGTACCCAAACGGTTTTGGGTCCTTTGGCATTAGAAACAAGAACTTTGGGTACCCAAACACAAGTCTTGGAGCCCCTGTGTTTGCCCCCAACAAACTTGGCAACTACCTTGCCGGATTTGTTAGTAAGCACATATGATGCATCAAAAGTTTTGAATGAAATAGCATGATCATTTGATGCATTAGGAGTTTTCTTTCTAGGCAACATGGCACGGGTTGGTTGCCTAGAGCTAGATGTCTCACCCTTATACATAAAAGCATGGTTAGGGCCAGAGTGAGACTTCCTAGAATGAGTTCTCCTAATTTTGCTCTCGGGATAACCGGCAGGGTACAAAATGTAACCCTCGTTATCCTGAGGCATGGGAGCCTTGCCCTTAACAAAGTTAGACAAATTTTTAGGAGGGGCATTAAGTTTGACATTGTCTCCCCTTTGGAAGCCAATGCCATCCTTGATGCCAGGGCGTCTCCCATTATAGAGCATACTTCTAGCAAATTTAAACTTTTCATTTTCTAAGTTATGCTCGGCAATTTTAGCATCTAATTTTGCTATATGATCATTTTGTTGTTTAATTAATACCATGTGATCATGAATAGCATTGATATTAACATCACTACATCTATCACAAATAGAAGTGTGCTCAACGGTAGATGTAGATGGTTTGCAAGATTTTAATTCTACAACCTTAGCATGCAACATATCATTCTTAGTTCTAAGGTCGGAAATAGTAGTATTGCAAACGTCAAACTCTTTAGCCTTAGCAATCAAATTTTCATTTTCTACTCTAAGGCTAGCAAGAGAATCATTCAATTCCTTAATCTTAGCAAGCAAATCATCATTATCATTTCTAAGATTGGGAATTGAAACATCACAAACATGAGAATCAATCTTAGCAATTAATCTAGCATTTTCATTTCTAAGGTTATCAATGGTCTCATGGCAAGTGCTTAGCTCACTAGACAATTTTTCACATTTTTGAACTTGTTGAGCATAAGCATTTTTAACCTTAACATGCTTTTTATTTTCCTTGATTAGGAAGTCCTCTTGGGAGTCCAAGAGATCATCCTTCTCATGGATGGCACTAATTAATTCATTTAATTTTTCTTTTTGTTGCATGTTTAGGTCGGCAAAAAGGGTTCGCAAATTATTTTCCTCATCACTATCATTATCATCACTAGAGGATTCATATTTAGTGGAGGATTCAGATTTAACCTTCTTCCTTTTGCCGTCCTTTGCCATGAGGCACTTGTGGCCGACGTTGGGGAAGAGGAGTCCCTTGGTGACGGCGATGTTGGCGGCGTCCTCGTCGGAGGAGGACTCGGTGGAGCTCTCGTCGGAGTCCCACTCCCGGCAAACATGGGCATCGCCGCCCTTCTTCTTGTAGTACTTCTTCTTTTCTCTCCTCTTTCCCTTCTTGTCGTCGCCCCTGTCACTGTCACTAGACATATGACATTTTGCAATAAAATGACCGGGCTTACCACATTTGTAGCACACTTTCTTGGAGCGGGGTTTGTAGTCCTTCCCCCTCTGTTGCTTGAGGATTTGGCGAAAGCTTTTGATGATTAAGGCCATCTCCTCATTGTCGAGCTTGGAGGCGTCAATTGGTTGTCTACTCGATGTAGACTCCTCCTTCTTCTCCTCCGTCGCCTTGAATGCCACCGGTTGTGCTTCGGACGCGGAGGGTTCATCAAGCTCGTTGATCTTCTTTGAGCCCTTGATCATACATTCAAAGCTCACAAAATTCCCGATTACTTCCTCGGGAGTCATTAGTGTGTATCTAGGATTACCACGAATTAATTGAACTTGAGTGGGGTTAAGGAAAATGAGAGATCTCAGAATAACCTTAACCACCTCGTGGTCGTCCCACTTCTTACTCCCGAGGTTGCGTACTTGGTTCACCAAGGTTTTGAGCCGGTTGTACATATCTTGTGGCTCCTCCCCTTGGCGAAGACGAAAGCGACCGAGCTCCCCCTCGATCGTTTCGCGCTTGGTGATCTTGGTGAGTTCATCACCCTCGTGCGCGGTCTTGAGAAGGTCCCAAATTTCCTTTGCATTCTTCAACCCTTGCACCTTGTTGTATTCCTCCTTGCTTAGAGAGGCGAGGAGTATGGTTGTAGCTTGGGAGTTGAAGTGCTCGATTTGGGCCACTTCGTCCGTATCATAGTCTTCATCCCCTATGGATGGTACCTGTGCTCCAAACTCAACAACATTCCATATACTTTTGTGGAGTGAGGTTAGATGAATTTCATTAAATCACTCCACCTAGCATAATCTTCACCATCAAAGGTTGGCGGTTTGCCTAATGGAACGGAAAGTAATGGAGTATGTCTAGATGTACGAGGATAGTGTAAGGGGATCTTACTAAACTTCTTGCGCTCTTGGCGCTTAGAAGTTACGGACGGCGCATCGGAGTCGGAGGTCGATGTTGATGAAGTGTCGGTCTCGTAGTAGACCACCTTCCTCATCCTCTTGTGCTTGTCGCCTTTCCGATGCGACTTGTGAGAAGAAGATTTCTCCTTCTTCTCCTTGTGGTGTGAAGAAGAAGATCTCTTCTCCTTCCGTTTGGAGGAGTCCTTTTTCTTCTCCTTCCTCTTGGTGCGGGACTCTTCCGATGAAGTGCTCCCGTGGCTCGTAGCGGGCTTGTCGCCGGTCTCCATCTCCCTCTTGGTGTGATCTCCCGACATCACTTCGAGCAGTTAGGCTCTAATGAAGCACCGGGCTCCGATACCAATTGAAAGTCGCCTAGAGGGGGGGTGAATAGGGCGAAACTGAAATTCTCAAAAATAATCACAACTACAAGCCGGGTTAGCGTTAGAAATATAATAGAGTCCACGAGAGAGGGCGCAAAACAAATCGCAAGCGAATAAAGAGTGAGACACGTGGATTTGTTTTACCGAGGTTCGGTTCTCGCAAACCTACTCCCCGTTGAGGAGGCCACAAAGGCCGGGTCTCTTTCAACCCTTACCCTCTCTCAAACGATCCCACGGACCGAGTGAGCTTTCTCTTCTCAATCACTTGGAACACAAAGTTCCCACAAGGACCACCACAAAATTGGTGTCTCTTGCTTCAATTACAAGTGAGTTTGATCGCAATGAAAGAATCAAGAAAGAAGAAAGCAATCCAAGCGCAAGAGCTCGAAAGAACACAAGCAAATCTCTCTCTTTAATCACTAGGGCATTGTGTGGAATTTGGAGAGGATTTGATCTCTTTGGTGTGTCTAGAATTGAATGCTAGAGCTCTTGTAAGTAGTTGGGAAGTGGAAAACTTGGATACCATGAATGGTGGGGTGGTTGGGTATTTATAGCCCCAACCACCAAACATGACCGTTGGTGGAGGCTGTCTGTCGTATGGTGCACCAGACAGTTCGGTGCACACCGGACATGTCCGGTGCGCCAGCCACGTCACCAAACTCGTTGGATTCCGACCGTTGGAGTTCTGACTTCTGGGCCCGCCTGGATGTCCGGTGCACACCGGACATGTACTGTTCAATGTCCGGTGCGCCAGTATGGTCGTGCCTGACTTCTGCGCGCTTCTGGCGCGCATTGAATGCGCCTGCAGGTGACCGTTGGTGCGAAGAGTCGTTGCTCCGTAGATGCACCGGACAGTCCGGTGTACACCGGACATGTCCGGTGAATTATAGCGGAGCAGCCGTTCTGATTTCCCGAGGCAGACGAGTTCCTGAGGCCGCTCTTCCTTGGAGCACCGGACACTGTCCGGTGTACACCGGACAGTCCGGTGAATTATAGCGGAGTGCCTCTGGAAATTCCTGAAGGTGGCGAGTTGGAGTTGGAGTCCTCTGGTGCACCGGACATAGTCCGATGGTGCACCGGACAGTCCGGTGCCCCAGTCCAGAGGTGCCTTCGGTTGTCCCTTTTCTCCTTTGTTGAATCCAATACTTGGTCATTTTATTGGCTGAGTGTGAACCTTTTACACCTGTAAAACTTATACACTAGTGTAAACTAGTTAGTCCAATTATTTGTGTTGGGCAATTCAACCACCAAAATTATTTAGGAACTAGGTGTAAGCCTAATTCCCTTTCAGTGTAGATGAATGCCCAAACACACACATCCGAAGCTTCATCCACAAGCTTCATTCCCTAAAGAATGACTGAAATCTCTTTGCCGTTTATTTTTCGGCTACACCGTTTATTTTTCGGTGTAAGTTCTGCATTCCCTAAGGAACGTCTTTTGAACTTCTTCGCCTTCTATTTCGGTGGTATTCGCGTTGACTTTTCGCGCTTCGCCTTATATTTCTGCGGTATTTGGCTCTGCATTCCCTAAGGAACGACTTTTGAGCAGAAAACTTACGCTGCGCTCCCTTAGGAACGACTTTTTGAAGCTTCAACAAACTTACACTGCGCTCTTTAAGAACGACTTTTTGTAGCTTCGGTGAATTTTTTAATGCGATTTTTAGCTCTGCATTCTTGAAGGAATATCTCTTTGTAGCTTCGGCATTCTCGTAAGTCTGTGACGAAGGTATATTTCATTTTGACATAAATGAAGCTAGTACAGAGAATTTAAAAAATAACAAGAAGACTAGGTTTACATTGATTGTTCCTTATTAAAAAGAAAACGATAGTGAATGTAAAACTGTGCCAAAGGTAGGATATCTGTCAATATATGTGTTTTGATTCTGGCACAGCGCTGTTAACTGTGTGAGCTTCAGACCCCTCCCTGAAATCTCGCTGCTGATGGGTCTGTTGGCTCCCTTCTGGCTGCTGACCTCGTGAGTAGGCAGGCTGTAGTGGCGGCGGAGGTGGAAGCTGTGGCCAAGAAACTTGCGGCTGACTAGCCGAAGCAACAGAAGCTGCGGGATGATTACCCACATATTCTGGTATGTAAGGTGAATGTCACGAAGCAGTGTGCAGGACCTGCTTCGGCTTATTTTTCTGGGCTTCGACTTCTACAATTTCTTTTTGCTTTTGGATGGTGATTTGACACGTTCTTGTATTGTGGCCCTTGTCTTAACCACAAAATAGGCAGTAGATCTTCCTGGGCTGGTCCCCATATCTTCCTCCGAAGCCCCTGGCGCCTCTGCCTCTTGGAGCTGGCGGCCGGAAAGAGCTTTGTTGCTGTCCTGAAGCTTGCGAAGAATACTGCGGTCTCTGTTGTTGACTTCCTCTGTCATCACTCTAGATGGAGTTGTGAATTGACCTGACATGCCTCGGGTGGATTCTTCCTCCGAAGCCCCTGGTCATTTCAGAGAACCTATATGCTTCCTCCCTTCTTTGGTGGAAGTCATTGTCAGCCCGGATGTACTCATCCATCTTCCGAAGCAGCTTCTCCAGAGTCTGTGGGGGCTTTCTAGCGAAATACTGAGCAGTAGGTCCTAGACGGAGCCCCTTAATCATGGCTTCAACGACAATTTCATTAGGCACTATAGGCACTTGTGCTTTGAGACGCAAGAACCTTCAGACATATGCCTGGAGGTACTCCTCATGATCTTGCGTGCACTAAAACAAGGCATGAGCTGTGACTGGCTTCGTTTGTAAGCCTTGGAAACTTGTCACCAGCATATCCTTGAGCTTCTGCCACAAAGTAATGGTCCCTGGCTGAAGAGAAGAATACCATGTTTGGGCCACATTCCGAACTGCCATGATGAAGGACTTGGCCATGACAGCTGCATTGCCTCCATATGAAGATATAGTTGCTTCATAACTCATTAAAAACTGCTTCGGATCTGAATGCCCCTCATACATGGGAAGCTGAGGTGGCTTGTATGATGGGGGCCATGGGATAGCCTGCAGTTCTGCTGCCAAGGGAGAAACATCATCAAAAGTAAAGGTATCATGATTAAAATCATCATATCATCCATTGTTGTTGAACAAGCCTTCTTAATGAAGCTCCCTGTGTTGGGGCCTTCGATCTTGTTCGTCTTGAACAAGATGGCGTACTTCTTCGGTGGCTTCATCGATCTGCCTTTGAAGATCAGCCAGTCGGTCCATCTTCTCCTTCTTCCTTTGCACTTGCTGATGGATTATCTCCATGTTTCTGATTTCTTGGTCCAACTCCTCCTCCTGGAGTGTTAGACTAGTGGCCTTCCTCTTCTGGCTTCGGGCCTCTCGAAGAGAAAGGGTCTCCTGGTTCGGGTCCAGTGGCCACAGTGCGGCAGCCCCTGGCGCTGAAGCTTTCTTCGGCGGCATGACGAAGGTCAGTGCTTGCCGAAGGTGGGCGCCAATGTTGGGGACTTGTTCTCAAATACTATGAATTAAGAACAAGGCAACACAAGATATTAAATGTTAATGCCCTTCGTCCTTCAAAACATTATTTCCCTTTAGGATATAATGATCTTCAGACGAAGGTTATGAAGGGCATACCTTCATCACAGCAGAGTATAATAATAAAAGAAGAAACATATGAAATGTAAGAGACGACATAAACGATCATATAACGTTGTTAATTCATTCTTATTAGATTACCATGAAAAGGTAGAAACAATATTGAATTAACAAAAGTACCTTCGGCATGACAGAAGGCAAAAAGTACAATTGTGACGTAAAAGCAAAAGTCAATCAACGTGAACAGTACAGGGGTATTGTTCATCTATTTATAGGCACAGGACTCAGCCTATGAGAGATTACAATTATGCCCTTTACATTTGCTATTGACTTATAGAAAAATCTATGAGGACTGAAGAGCCTTTTCCCTTTTAAGTCGGTTCCCTTTTCTGCGATTTAGCCGAAGCTCCCTTTCACACAGCTTTGGAGCGACGACAACCTTCGTCACGATCAAGCTCCTCATCGTGTCTGCTTTTACCATGAATCCGAAGATACCTGTACATAAATCATACTTAGGAAACATTGTTAAATTACGTTTTTGAGGACCTTCGGAGGACGAAGGCGCCCAACAAGTTCAAAGCTCACAAACTTTCCAATTACCTCCTCGAGAGACATTAGCTTATATCTAGGATCACCACGTATTAATTGAACTTGAGTGGGATTACGAAAAACGAGTGACCTAAGAATAACCTTGACTATTTCATGGTCATCCCACTTGGTGCTCCCGAGGTTGCACACTTGGTTGACCAAGGTCTTGAGCCGGTTGTACATTTCTTGTGGCTCCTCTCCTTGGTGGAGGACGAATTGACCGAGCTCCCCCTCGATCGTCTCCCGCTTGGTGATCTTGGTCACCTCACCTCCTTCGTGCGCGGTCTTAAGGACGTCCCAAATCTCCTTGGCGCTCTTTAACCCTTGCACCTTATTATACTCCTCTCGACATAAAGAGGCGAGCAATATAGTAGTTGCTTGGGAGTTAAAGTGCCGTATTTGGGTGACCTCGTCCGAGTCGTAGTCCTCGTCCCCCACCGTTGGTACCTGCGCTCCAAATTCAACAATGTCCCAAATGCTTGCGTGGAGTGAGGTTAGGTGATGCCTCATTTTATCACTCCACATACAATAATCCTCACCATCAAAATATGGTGGTTTTCCTAATGGAACGGAGAGTAGTGGAGCACACTTAGAAATACGGGGATAACGAAGTGGCTTCTTACTATACTTCTTGCGGTCATGACACTTGGAAGTGATGGATGCTGCGTCGGAGCCGGAGGTGGAGGGCGACGAAGAGTCGGTCTCGTAGTAGGCCACTTTCTTCATCTTCTTCTTCTTGTCGCCACTCCGATGTGACTTGGCGTGGGGAGGGGATCCCTCCTTGGCTTTGGTGACGGACTCCCTCGATGGAGCCTTCCCGTGACTTGTGGCCTTCTTGCCGGTTTCCATCTCCCTCTTGGCGGATCCTCCCGACATCACTTCGAGTTGTTAGACTCTAATGAAGCATCGGGCTCTGATACCAATTGAAAGTCTCCTAGAGGGGGGATGAATAGGTGGAATCTGAAAATTATAAACTTAAGCACACAATACAAGCTGGGGTTAGCGTTAGAAATGAATCCAAGTCCGAAACAGAGGGAAAACAAATCAACCAAGAAATAAAGCGGATGAACACGGTGATTTGTTTTACCGAGGTTCAGTTCTAAAGAACCTAGTCCCCGTTGAGGTGGTCATAAAGACCGGGTCTCTTTTAACCCTTTCCCTCTCTCAAACGGTCACCTAGATCGAGTGAGCTTTCTCCTTAATCAAACGAGTCACTTAGACCCCACAAGGACCACCACACACTTGGTGTCTCTTGCTTTGATTACAATTCACTTGGGAACAAGAATGAGGAAGGAAGAAAGCGATCCAAGCAACAAGAGCACAAAGAACACGAACAAACTCTCTCTCAAGTCACTAAGTGGTTGGAGTGGATTTGGCACTTGGAGAGGCTTTGATTCTTTTGATTTGTGTCTAGGAGTGAATGCACTAGCTCTTGTATTGAATGAGAACCTTGGAAAACATGGATGCTTGGAGTGGTGGTGGTTGGGGGGTATTTATAGCCCTCAACCACCAAACAACCGTTGGGGGTGGCTGCTGTCGATGGGCGCACCGGACAGTCTGGTGCACCACCAGACACTGTCTGGTGCGCCAGCCACGTCACCCAACTGTTAAGGTTCTAGAGCAGTTGACCGTTGGAGGCTTTGTCTTCTAGTGGCACCGGACAGTCCGGTGCCGCACCGGACATGCATTGTTCAGTGTCCGGTGCGCCTCTGACGGGCGGCTCTGACTCTGCGCGTACTGTTCTTCACTGTTCATCTGATCACCGCGCTTTTGCAGTCGACTGTTGTGCTGGATAGCCGTTACTCCGCTGGTGCACTGGACAGTCTGGTGGCACACCGGACAGTCTGGTGAATTATAGCGGAGAGCGCCTGAAGAAACCCGAGAGTGGCCAGTTCAGCCTTGTACGGTCCTGGTGCACCGAACACTGTCCGGTGGCACACCGGACACTGTCCGGTGCGCCAGACCAGGGCACACTCAGTTCCTTTGCTCCTTTGTATTTGAACCCTATCTTCAATCTTTTATTGGTTTGTGTTGAACCTTTATGTTCCTGTAGATCATATATTCTAGAGCAAACTAGTTAGTCCATTATTTGTGTTGGGCATTCAACCACCATAATTAATTATAGGAAAAGGTTGACCCTATTTCCCTTTCAAACAACATAACCGAGAAGTATAAGATAGCAACTGGGCTGCGCCATTCAAAAGTTCAATTGAAGAACAAGTAGAATTTACTTAAAGGCTTGTATGGGTTCTGGTTACAACTGAATAAAGATACTGGACTTCGGTGGAATGCAACCTTGGGAACATATTCTGCATCCGATGAGTACTGGAATAGGTTGACAAAGGTATGCATCATTTTGTTCCTTATTTTCAATGTTTTCTTAATGAGTTCAGTTTAACTAACCATTCTTTTACATGCATGTAGGGTCATTCAAACTGGAAACAATTAAAGAAAGGCCCACCAGAGCATGAAGAATTGTTACATGAAATGTTTGGTGGCATTGTTGTGGATGGATCTAGTGCATGCACACCTGGTGAAGTGCTTGGAGGGAATGATGAAGAAGATGTTGCTGTTGATGGATGCTATGGTGGAGATGACAGGAATACATTTGCATCACCTGCTACTAGTTCCTATGCTCCAAAAGGAAGCTTCCCCCCGAAATCGAGCAACTGCCAGTACTGCTACAAGTCCATTGAATCCCAAGAACCAAACGGTCAAAGCGATGCAGAATATTCATGCCACTCTAAAAGAAAATTGTAAAATTGCAAACAAAGTCATGCTAGGTGAGCATCTAGATGAAGTAATTAGGGAAGTTCAGTCTATGGCGGTTCGATGTGGGGCAAAGGAAGGATCAGCTGAACACTTCATGGCAACTGAACTTTTTCGGAAAGCTGAGAATCGGTCCTCCTTTAAGGCATTTGAGATAGATGAAGGAAGGCTTCTTTGGTTGAAGCGACACTGTGCACGTGCAGGACTCATGTAGAAGAGCTTACTATGCTAGTTAAAATTGTCATGAACCTTATTATGATCAGCTGAACATTAGCATGCTACTTCTTGCATAATGAACTTTTTTTTCTTGATTAGGAAGTCCTTTATGTTGAATTGAACCATATTATAGATAATGTCATTTATAGTATATAATGGTTCCTTGTAGATGGATGTTTGTTCAAGTGATGATGATGATGATATGTCCATGACTGTTGCTCTCAACCGAGTTGAGACTTTGAGGAATTTCGAAGCAGTTGTTGCAGGAATAGGTATTTTCTATACTGAAAATTACTTGAACAAGACCATTAGAAGACAACCTATTATGTGTGGCTTTGATTGGGTTATGAGAACACTAAGCGATCCTACCGAATGCTATGAGATGTTTAGGATGAGTAGACCATTATTTGACAGATTACATGACTTGTTAGTGTCATCTTATGGCTTGGCATCTAGTAGTAAAATGACATCTATTGAAGCCTTGGCAATGTTTCTATGGACTGTTGGTGTACCTCAATCATTTGTTCAAGTGAAGAATCGATTTCAAAGGTCAAAAGAAACCATTAGTAGGAAATTCAATGAAGTGTTGGATTGTGTATATCAAATGGCCAAAGAGATTGTGAAGCCTATAGATCCAAACTTCATAACAACGCATCAAAAGTTGCTAAGTGATCGGTATGCGCCTCATTTTAATAATTGTATAGGGGCAATAGACGGTACTCACATTCTAGTTGTTGTACCCGCATCAAAGGTTGTTCAACATGTGGGTCGTCATGGATATCCAACTCAAAATGTTTTAGCCATATGTGATTTTGATATGAGGTTCACCTTTGTTGTTGCGGGATGGCCCGGATCGGTGCATGATATGAGAGTATTCAATGATCCTTTGCGCAAGTATGGCACTATTTTCCCTCATCCTCCACCTGGTACGATTGTTTTAATGCAATTTAATTTTGCGTTGTTCTTAATTAAAAATTGAGTGTCTCATATTTGTTTGAAATTTTTTAGGAAAATTTTACCTTGTGGATTCGGGGTATCCAAACCAAAAGGGCTATCTTGCTCCATACAAAGGAGTGAAGTACCATTTACCAGAGTTTAGAGCGGGACCACGTGCAACTGGGAAAAAGGAGGTATTCAATCAATTGCACTCTTCTCTTCGTAATCACATTGAGCATTCTTTCGGTGTATTGAAGATGAAGTGGAGAATTTTGTTGGACTTGCCAAGTTATCCGATATTGAAGCAATAAAAAATAATACATGCATGCATGGCTTTACATAATTTCATTCGAGATAGTAAAATGGCCGATGATGAGTTTGATCGTTGTGATCAAGACGAGAACTATATGCCGATTCCTCCAAGTCATCACAATGCTGAAGGCCAATTGGGAGACGAGGAGGGAGACAAGAGTAACTTTCGAGATCAAATTGCCAATGCACTATTTGATATGAGAATTGAAAGGGAATTAGGCTTACACCTATTTCCTAATTGATTTTGGTGGTTGAATTGCCCAACACAAATAATTGGACTAACTAGTTTGCTCTAGTCTATTAGTTCTACAGGTGCCAAAGGTTCACACTTAGCCAATAAAAAGACCAAGAAATGGGTTCAACAAAGAAAGCAAGGGATAACCGAAGTGTGCCATGGTCTGGCGCACCGGACTGTCCGGTGTGCCACCGGACAGTGTCCGGTGCACCAGGGGACTCCAAGCCAAACTTCGCACCTTCGGGAATTTTCAGAGGCGCTTCGCTATAATTCACCGGACATGTCCGGTGCACACCGGACAGTGTCCGGTGCTCCAGAGGAGAGCGACTCTGAACTCGCCAGCTTCGGATTCCCGCTCCGCTATAATTCACCGGACATGTCCGGTGCACACCGGACTGTCCGGTGAGCCAGCGGAGCAACGGCTACTTCGCGCCAACGGTCGACTACAACGCATTAAATGCGCGCCAGCACGCGCAGAGGAGCAGAGCACGCGCGGGTGGCACACCGGACAATCTACAGGACTTGTCCGGTGCACCACCGGACAGCCAGGCGGGCCCACACGTCAGAGCTCCAACGGTCGGTACCCAACGACCTGGTGACGTGGCTGGCGCACCGGACTGTCCGGTGCGCCATGCAATAGCAGCCTCCACCAAACGGCTAGTTTGGTGGTTGGGGTTATAAATACCCCCAACCACCCCACATTCAAGTCATCCAAGTTTTCCACCTTCCAACTACTTATAAGAGCTAGGCATTCAATACAAGACACACCCAAGTGATCAAATCCTCTCCCAATTCCACAAAAGCTTTAGTGTTAAGTGAGAGTGATTTGTTGTGTTCTTTTGAGCTCTTGTGCTTGGATTGCTTCTTTTCTTTCTCAATCTTTCTTGAGATCAAACTCACTTGTAATTGAGGCAAGAGACACCAATTGTGTGGTGGTCCTTGCGGGAACTTTGTGTTCTAATTGTTTGAGAAGAAGAAGCTCACTCGGTCCGAGGGACCGTTTGAGAGAGGGAAAGGGTTGAAAGAGACCCGGTCTTTGTGACCACCTCAACGGAGAGTAGGTTTGCAAGAACCGAACCTCGGTAAAACAAATCCGCGTGTCACACTCTTTATTCGCTTGCGATTTGTTTTACGCCCTCTCTCTCGGACTCGTTTCTATTTCTAACGCTAACCCGGCTTGTAGTTGTGATTAATCTTGTAAATTTCAGTTTCGCCCTATTCACCCCCCTCTAGGCGACTTTCAATTGGTATCAGAGCACGGTTCTTCATTAGAGCTTAACCGCTCGAAGTGATGTCGGGAGATCACGCCAAGAAGGAGATGGAGACCGGCGACAAGCCCACTACAAGTCACGGGAAAGCTTCATCGGAAGAGTCCCGCAAAAAAGGGAAGGGGAAGGAGAAGAAAGCCTCCTCCCACAAGTCGCATCGGAGTGGCGACAAGAAAAAGAAGATGAGGAAGGTGGTCTACTACGAGACCGATACGTCATCACCTTCCACCTCCAGCTCCGACGCGCCGTCCGTCACTTCTAAGCGCCATGAGCGCAAGAAGTTTAGTAAGATCCCCCTACGCTACCCTCGCATTCCTAAACATACTCCATTACTTTCTGTTCCATTAGGCAAACCACCAACCTTTGACGGTGAAGATTATGCTAGGTGGAGTGATTTGATGAAATTTCACCTAACCTCACTCCACAAAAGTATATGAAATGTTGTTGAGTTTGGAGCACAGGTACCATCCGTAGGGGATGAGGATTATGATGAGGACGAGGTAGCCCAAATCGAGCACTTCAACTCCCAAGCCACAACTATACTCCTCGCCTCTCTAAGTCGAGAGGAGTATAACAAGGTGCAAGGATTAAAGAGCGCCAAGGAAGTTTGGGACGTGCTCAAAACCGTGCACGAGGGAGATGAGCTAACCAAGATCACCAAGCGGGAGACGATCGAGGGGGAGCTCGGTCGCTTCCGGCTTCGCAAAGGAGAAGAGCCACAAGACATGTACAACCGGCTCAAAACCTTGGTGAACCAAGTGCGCAACCTCGGGAGCAAAAAGTGGGATGACCACGAGATGGTTAAGGTTGTTCTTAGATCACTTATTTTCCTTAACCCTACTCAAGTTCAATTAATTCGTGGTAATCCTAGATATACACTAATGACTCCCGAGGAAGTAATCGGGAATTTTGTGAGCTTTGAGTATATGATCAAGGGCTCAAAGAAAATCAATGAGCTAGATGATCCCTCCACATTCGAAGCACAACCGGTCGCATTTAAGGCAACGGAGGAGAAGAAGGAGGAGTCTACACCGAGTAGACAACCAATCGACGCCTCAAAGCTCGACAACGAGGAAATGGCGCTCGTCATCAAGAGCTTCCGCCAAATCCTCAAGCAAAGGAGGGGGAAGGATTACAAGCCCCGCTCCAAGAAAGTATGCTACAAATGTGGTAAGCCCGATCACTTTATAGCAAAATGTCCTATCTCTATTGACAGTGACAGGGGCGACGACAAGAAGGGGAGAAGAAAGGAGAAGAAGAAATACTACAAGAAGAAGGGTGGCGACGCTCATATATGCCGCGAGTGGGACTCGGACGAGAGCTCCTCCGACTCCTCCTCCGACGAGGACGCCGCCAACATCGCCATCAGCAAAGGCCTTCTCTTCCCCAATGTCGGCCACAAGTGCCTCATGGCAAAGGACGGCAAAAAGAAGAAGGTTAAATCCAAATCCTCCACCAAATATGATTCCTCTAGTGATGATAATGCTAGTGATGAGGAGGATAATTTGCGTATTCTTTTTGCCAACCTAAACATGCAACAAAAAGAAAAATTAAATGAATTGATTAGTGCTATTCATGAGAAGGATGATCTCTTGGACACCCAAGAGGACTTCCTAATCAAGGAAAACAAAAAGCATGTTAAGGTTAAAAATGCTTATGCTCTAGAAGTTGAAAAATGTGAAAAATTATCTAGTGAGCTAAGCTCTTGCCATGAGACTATTGACAACCTTAGAAATGAAAATGCTAATTTGTTAGCTAAGGTTGATTCATATGTTTGTAATGTTTCAATTCCCAATCCTAGAAATGATAATGATGATTTGCTTGCTAAGATTGAAGAATTGAACATTTCTCTTGCTAGCCTTAGAAATGAAAATGAAAAATTGCTTGCTAATGCTAAAGATTTTGATGTTTGCAATGCCACCATTTCCGACAATAGAAGTAAAAATGATATATTGCATGCTAAGGTTGTAGAATTAAAATCTTGCAAACCATCTACATCTACCATTGAGCACACTTCTATTTGTACTAGATGTAGAGATGTTGATGTTAATGCTATTCATGATCACATGGCTTTAATTAAACAACAAAATGATCATATAGCAAAATTAGATGCTAAAATTGCCGAGCATGAACTTGAAAATGAAAAATTTAAATTTGCTCGTAGTATGCTTTATAGTGGGAGACGCCCTGGCATCAAGGATGGCATTGGCTTCCAAAAGGGGGACAATGTCAAACTTAATGCCCCTCCTAAAAAATATCTAACTTTGTTAAGGGCAAGGCTCCCATGCCTCAAGATAACGAGGGTTACATTTTGTACCCTGCCGGTTATCCTAAGAGCAAAATTAGGAGAATTCATTCTAGGAAGTCTCACTCTGGCCCTAACCATGCTTTTATGTATAAGGGTGAGACATCTAGTTCTAGGCAACCAACCCGTGCTAAGTTGCCTAAGTAGAAAACTCTGTTGGGGCGAAGGCGAAGACGCCACCCTTCGCTCGATGCCTTCGCCAACCTCGCTGGTCGCTACCGGAGGCAAGACGACTGGCAGATTTACCCTTCGTCCCACGCGTCGCCGGACGAAGACCTGCGACGAGGTCGTCGCACCCTGCGGCCTCGTTCAACATGGAGGCCCACGTGTGATCCGGCCCATTGTAACAGGCCCTGCGTGGCCGCTGCGCATTACGGGCCTAATTTGTAAAGGTCTCCCTGTAATTATAGTCTGCAACCCTGCTTTATGGGAATATTTCGGGGATAACCTAGGTGCCTGAGGGCACATGCGTCCTTAACACTGGACGCTGGGCACTCAGATACCTATAAATACCCCCGCACAGTGCCCTTGAGAGGCTAGATTAACAGAGCTATTGCCATCTCGAGCAAAAACCCTGTTTACGTTGCTTCACTCCCCCGTTGGATCAACTTGCTCGGGAGAGCAAGTTCCAACATTTGGCGCCCACCGTTCGTGCTACGAAAAAACCACCCGCGGTGGCACCCAAGAAAGCTAGCTCGAAGGCTGAAGAGGCTGCGAAGGCAGCACTGCTGGCCGAGAAAAAGGGCAAGGCCCTCGCCCTCGTCAACACCACCCACCAAGAGGCCACCGAAGACGACACTCTCAGCAAGAGGCAGCGCAACGAACAACCCACTCCCGAAGGCAGTCTCCGCACCTGCAGCTCTGGAGGACAACCGCAACTTCCCCCAGGCTTCGCTCCACCGGAGGGCGCGGACGTCATCGAGGACGGCGAAGTCATTGGTGTCTCCGCAGAAGAGCAGCTACAACTGCGCGCCTTGCGCATCAAGAACCGCAATCTCCAGAAGCAAAAAGAGATACTTGAGGCCAAGCGCTAACGTGTGTCTGCACAAGCCAAGGTGCGGCAGATGATACGCGACGAAGAGTAGAAGGCTCAAGAGCTCGAACAAGAGATCGCGCTAATGCAGCGCGAAGGCCACCTCGGCCTGCAACACGGGCCACCCCTGCAACAACACGCACAAGTCGAAGACCTATACTTCCCCCAGCGCGGCCACGCCATCCCACACGTCGCGGCATTCCAAGGTGTCAACTACCTCGATGAGCGAAGTCCCCTGGCGCCACACCTGCAAGTGACACCTTGGCCCGCCAACTTCCGGGCAGGGACCTATCCCAAGTACAACGGCAGCACTGACTCAGCACAGTACATCATGAGTTATGAGGTCACCGTTGCATCTTCCGGAGGGGACGACGCCACGATGGCCAAGTCATTCATCATCGCCCTCGAAGGCCCAGCCCTCACCTGGTACACCAGGTTGCCCCCGTTGTCCATCGACTCCTGGAGAAGCCTCCGGGACAAATTCCTGCTCAACTTCTAAGGGTACCGCCCGGACACCGACGCCTTGGCTGAACTTTCACTCTGCAAGTAGCTGGAAAAAGAGACTCTGCGGGAGTACTACCGCAAGTTTCTGACCCTCAAGTCACAACTGCCTTCGGTCGATGACCAAATCGCCATCCACTACGCCATCAGTGGCCTTCGGGCCGGCGTCCTTTACAGCCACTACATTAGGGATCCGCCCAAGAACCTCCAGGAGTTGTATCAGCTATTTGAAAAATATGCCAGATCCAAAGAGCTCCACCAGCGCAAAGTCGAGTCTTAGAGGAAACCCAAAGACACTCCACAGTCCAGCCGCACGTGGACGAGGCCTTCGCAGCCAGACTCCGGTCGGGACGGCCGCAATCAGCAGCAAGTGCACAACATCGCCAACTAGAACCCCGCTGGCGAGGCCCCTCGCCGCCAGGAATATCCCCCCAGGGCCGCGGGAACGGAACTCGTGGTCGGGGCTGGGGACGTGCGCAGCAGCCGCGCCGATTTTACTGCCTGTTCCACGGCGAAGACTGCGCCCACCAAACCAGAGACTGCCCATAGACGAAGGCCACCAGAGACAGGATGGCACGGGCGCAACCAGCCGACAACCCTAGAGTTGTCGCGCACACATATCAGCAACCCCCTCCGCCATACATCCACGGCCCCGCTCCGCATCCACCGCACCACGCATACCAACACCACCAGGAAGTACAAATCGTACCTCCCCCACCCCCACCTCCACACCAACAACAACAAAACATCCACCACCCCAATGCCCCAAAGCAAGAGGACTTCGCCGATCAGCCGTATCGCGGAGTCATTCATATGATCACTGGGGGCCCAGTGCCGATTTCGACACGAAGCGGCAGAAGCGGGACCACTACAGCAGCATCAACCACGTCGCCATCACCTTTGACGCCCGAGACGTTGAAGCCATACAGACGAAGTGGTCCCATGTGCCGCTAACCTTCGACGCCCGAGACGTCGATCTGCACAGCGCCGCCCACATCGACGCCATGGTTATCAACTGCAGCGTGGCAGGCTGGGACCTGCACAAAGTCCTAGTCAACAATGGCAGCCAAGCAGACATCATTTTCCTCCATGCCTTCGACCGCATGGGCATAAGACACAGCCTGCTCAAGCCTTCGGACAACCCACTATATGGCTTCGGCGGCAAGGGCACGTTTCCCGTCGGCAAAATAGAGTTGCCTCTCTCCTTCGGTGTAGCACCCAATGCCCGAAGTGAGCAAGCGACTTTCGACATCGTCGACATGGTGTACCCGTACAACGCCATAATGGGTCGGGGCTCCATCAACAAGTTCAAGGCAGCCATTCATGGACTCTACCTGTGCATGAAGATCCTAGGTCCGCAAGGCGCCATCACAGTCTACGGCAACCAGCAGACTGCGTGCAACATAGAAAGAGACTTCGTTCCTGGGCAAAGGAACGTACACTGCCTCACGGCCCAGCGCGAGGTCCCCGAATCTGCCAGCCCAACCGCCAGAGAGCATGACAAAGCACAGCTGCAGAGCAACGACGGAACCAAAATTGTCCCCCTTGACAAGGCGACACCCAAGCAAACGGTCACCATCAGCGAAGACCTCACTTCGCATGACGAGGAGAAACTCCTCTGCTGTTTGTCCAAGAACAAAGACGTCTTCGCCTGGTCCGCCCTCGACCTGGTCGGGGTCAGTCGCTCCATCATCGAGCACAGCTTGGGAATCGACCCTTCGGTGAGACCGAAAAAACAGCGGCTCCGCAAAATGTCTGATGAGAAGACAGAAGCCGCCAAGGCCGAGGTACATCGCCTCCTGGAGGCCAAATTTATCGAGCCAGTGGCCTACCCCACATGGCTCGCCAACGTTGTGATGGTGCAGAAAAAGAGCGGCAAATGGCGGATGTGCATCGATTTCACCAGTCTCAACAAGGCCTGCCCAAAGGACAACTTCCCGTTGCCTCGGATCGACAAAATAGTCGATAGCGCGGCCGGGTGCGAAGTCATGTCACTCCTTGACTGCTTCTCCGGCTACCATCAAATATACATGAAGGAGGAGGACAAGGCCAGGACCAGCTTCATAACACCCTTCGGCATGTATTGCTTCATCAGAATGCCGGAGGGACTCAAGAATGTTGGGTCCACTTTCTCCCGGCTTACCAAAACGGTGCTCGAGGGGCAAGTCGGCAGAAATATATTCACGTATGTGGACGACATCGTCGTCGCCAGCAGAAGCAAGGAGGACCATCTTGCTGACCTCGCCGAAACGTTTGCGAACATGCGGGACGCACGACTTCGCCTAAACCCTGAAAAGTGCGTCTTCGGCGTTCACCAGGGGAAAATATTGGGCTACCTGGTGTCACACCGCGGAATCGAGGCCAACCCAACCAAAATTCAGGCCATCATCAACATGATGCCCCCAAAGTCAGCCAGGGACGTCCAACGCCTGACAGGTAGATTGGCCGCCCTCAACAGATTCATCTCCAAATCCGCAGAGCGAAGTCTCCCCTTCCTCAAAACTCTCCGCGGCGCAAAAGACTTTGCTTGGGGACCAAAGCAGGCGTCGGCCTTCGCCTCATTGAAACAGTACCTATCGGAATTGGCGATTCTTACAAGCCCCGACTCTTCGCTACCCCTGTTGCTCTATGTTGCGGCTTCGCCACATGCGATCAGCGTGTCACTGGTTCAAGAGCAGATAGTAGAGGGCATGATCAGGCAATGTCCAGTTTATTACGTCTCCGAAGTGCTCACACCATCAAAATGTAATATGACGGAACTGGAAAAGATCGTCTATGCAGTTGTTATGGCTTCGCGCAAATTGCGCCACTATTTTGAAGCATTCAAGGTTCGGGTCACCTCAGATAGGGGACTCAGCGAATTGTTCAGAAACCCGAAGGCATCGGTCCGGATTGCCAAATGGGCGGCCGAACTCTCCGGCTACCACATCACATTCGAGCCCAGGACAGCCATCAAGTCACAAGTTCTGGCAGACTTCATCGTTGACTGGACTAGGCCAATAACACAGCCGGACCCGTCCGCAGAGAAGGTTTGGACAATCCATTGCGACGGCGCATGGTGCCACGCGGGGGCAGGCGCTGCTGCAGTCATCACCTCACCCACCGGTGTCAAGCACAGATACGCGGCACGCCTCAGCTTTGCTCTGGAATCCGACAGATGCACTAACAACATAGCAGAATACGAAGTTGTCATCCTCGGCCTCCGCAAACTAAGGGCCCTTGGTGTCACTACCTGCATTATCAGAATAGACTCCAAGGTAGTCGCCGGCCAAGTCGAGAAAGACTATGCAGCGAAGGACCCCGCACTTATGCAATACCTCGCGGCTATCCGTAGTCTCGAGAGACAATTCAAAGGTTTCACCTTGCAGCATGTGGACCGGGCCAAGAATGAGGAGGCCGACGCATTGGCCAAGGCTGCCGCCAGAGGCGAGTCCCTGCCCTCCGACGTGTTCTACCATGTTATCGGCACGCCAGCCGTCCGCAGCCCCGAAGGGCTCCAAATAACCAATGACAGCGAAGGCCACCGCATAGTCAACCTTATTATGACCGAAGACTGGCGGGCACCAATAACCCTGTTTCTACAGGGGTACTACCATCCAACCGACATCAACGAGGCCAAGCGCCTCAAACATCGAAGCCGGGACTTCGCACTAATTGAAGGCCAGCTTTACAAGAAGGGGGTCAGTCAACCCATGCTCAAATGTGTCACCGAGACCGAAGGCGTCCAAATCCTGCGCGAAGTCCACAGCGGTACTTGCGGCTCTCACGCAGGGCCAAGGGCCCTAGCCGCAAAGGTGATCCGTCAAGGTTTCTACTGACCCGCAATGATCTGCGCCGCAAATCGGGTCATAAGGTCCTACGAAGCCTGCCAGAAGTTTTCTCCTCGATTAGGAAGCCCTTCGCAATTCACGAAACTAATCGCCCACACATAGCCTCTCCAGCGCTGGGGCCTGGACATTGTCGGGCCCCTGCCCACGGCTCAGGGGAACCTCAAGTTCACCTTCGTCGCTGTCGAGTATTTTACCAAATGGATCGAGGCGAGGGCTGTATCCACAATAACATCAAAGACTCCACAGAAATTCTTCTGGCAAAACATTGTTTGCCGCTTCGGAGTCCTGTCCGAACTCACAGTTGACAACGGCAAGCAATTTGACAGCCAAGACTTCAAGGATTTCTGCTTCTCCATTGGCACCAAGCTTGCCTTCGCCTCAGTATACCACCCGCAGTCCAACGGAGTTGTGGAACGCGCAAATGGCAAAATTTTCACAGCTGTCAAGAAGATGCTCCTCGACAATAAAAAGGGAAAGTGGGCCGATTTGTTACCTGAAGTGGTCTGGGCACTAAACACGACTGAGTGCAGGGCGACTGGGTTCACCCCTTTCCGCCTTCTATATGGATCGGAGGCCATGACCCCGCAAGAAATAAAACATGGGTCCCCACGGACAGTCTCGTCAGCTGTCCCCGACGTGGACGAGCCCACTTCGAAGGATCTCATCGATGGAGACCGCGTCTTCGCCCTACAGGCTCTAAATAAATACTAAGCCCAAACAAAAGCATGGCGTGACCACGCAGTCATCCCGAGGGAATTCAGCGAAGGAGACCTCATACTCGTCCGGACAGCTCGGACAGAGTCCCGGGGCAAGCTGGAGCCCAAGTGGGAGGGCCCTTTTATCGTCAAGACGAAGGCTTCCCCCAGCGCGTACAGGCTTGCAACGCCAGCCGGCGAGGACTTGGAGCATTCTTGGAACATTGATAATCTCCGCAAATTTTTTGTTTGACTCCTCAGGGCCAGCTCGCCCTTGTAATTCGCAAAACAATTTTATTCTGGCCCGCACTCTTTTCCTCCCGGGGGGTGAGGTTTTTAACGAGGCGGAGCCATGTAATATACAATCAAAAAATCCCCCGCAAAAATCTACGTCGAAAAAAGACCGCGTCGACGGTCTTCGACATTCGACCAATACAAAGTCACCGCGAGGGGCAGCGCTAGCTACCCTCGCATGCGACACTCCGCGCAAAAGTCGCCTAAGGGTGCAGCCGGACTAGCACAACAAGTGCGCAAAATCGAAGTCTTCTCCGAAAGACTATCCGTGCAAAAGTCTCCTAAGGGTGCAGCCGGACTAGCACAACACATGCGCAAAATCGTAGTCTTCCTCAAAAGACTATCCGTGCAAAAGTCGCCTAAGGGCGCAGCCGGATTAATTCAACAAGCGCGCCAAAACGCAAGCGCATTACGTCCATGCACAAGTCTACACCAAGAAACCATCCGCGCACAGACCAGCTACAGGCGCAACCAGACCAACATAATAAATGCACCCGACCAAGCGCACAACGTCCCTATAGACATAGTCGGATGCGCGAAGGCACACGGCCTCATCATACAAACTATAGTAACATACTTACAGCGAGGGCACCACACCTCACATCGGTTCAACCTTCGGAATGATTCCCATCTCCCTATAGTTAAATAACATTATCCTAAGCTCCTCACCCTCAAAAAGACTTCGCAACTCCCCCTCACCTACACTCGCAATGGCCGGCGAGGACAACAATTCCTGCTTGCCAGCCCTGCCCACACGAAGCCGACCGCCATCCACCTCACTCACTCTACGCTTCGCAACCGCCCTTCGCCGCCTACGCCCATCACTCGGACCAGGCATAACTTCAGCATCCGCAGCACGCGGCGAAGCCTCCACCGCTGCCACATCCAAGGCCGCAAAGTAATCCAAGTCCTCATCCGACGACTCTTCCATCCACTCAACCGAACTCCCAGAGTCACCAAAATCAGAAAACTTAGAAGCAGACTCATCTGATTCATTCCCAGCATCCACGGTCGAAGCCGCCACAAAATTAGCAGTAGCGGTTGCGTGCGCAGGCCCAAAATCTTGAACCTGCGCAGCAACCAAGGTTCAGCAACATAGACAAAATTCTCTAACTACCCACACCCACTAAGCCACCTGCGAAGACCCAACCGCCGTGGGATCCTCCGCTGCCGGCTCCGTCGCCGTCTTCGGGGGATCCTTAGCCCTCGGCTCAGTGGTTGGCGACGAGCCACCACCGGACACAGTAGCCGCAGAGGCAGCGAGGGAGCCTTCGCCGGTTTCCGGGGGCGGCGCTGGGTCGACCTCGGCCTCGGCCGCCACCGGGTTTGACTCTGCTTCAGGCCGCGCGCTGTTCAAAGCTCCGAAGTCCTCCACGTTCTCGGCACGCGCCGCCTACAACACAGCACACCGATTCAGCAAGCCCACGTATAACCCACATTCAACAACACTAAACAAAAGATAAACATTACCTGATCCCTCGCACGGTCGGACCACTCCCTAACCACCTCCCGACCGTGGGGGCCCCACATCCGGTCAAAGAGGGCTCCCGCGGAGTCCTTCACCACAGGGTCCTCGACCTTGTAAATCTCGCGCTCGAAATTTTCATCAGATCGGTCGAAGACCTCATAGTGACTGCACCCTTCGCGGGACAGCGCGTTCATCGCCCCTTCGCAGGTGACCAGGGAGGCAAAGGACATAAATCCTTCCACAATGGTTGGGAGCGCCAACAATTCCTCTTGCAACCAATCGAGGCAGCGAAGGCCTGACTCTCGGTCGGGCACTTCGAAGTCAGCGGTCCGCGCGCCCAGCTCGCGGTATGAGTCCATGAGCTGTTTGCGCGTCCGCTCAACTTCAGAGCGCGTAGAAGCCTCGGCCCTCTCCATGCGGGCCTGCAGAGCGTTGAACCGCATCTCCCATTCCTCGGCGGGCTGGCTGGCGAGACTACCCTCCACCCGCGCCAAATTGGCCTCCGCCTGCGCCGACTGCGCCTTGGCGAGGGCCTGATTAGCCTCCCTCTTCTCCTCCACTAGCTGGCGCCGGAGGTCAGTCCTCTCGCCCTCCAGGGCGGCCACCTTCTCCGCCAGCTTGCGGCACTTGCTATCGGCGACCGACTTTTCCCGGACGGCGTCAGCATGCTGCGCCCGAAGTCTCTCGACTTCGGTAGACACAACTGCCGTAAGGGCCCCCGACGCCACGCGGTCAGCAAAGTCAGCCGCCTAAAAGACACACATAAGACCACAATCCCCACGAAAGCGGTAAACACCGAAGTCTAGCTCAACTTACCTGACTTAGCTGCTGCGACGCCTCCCTCAGCCGGCGGGACACAGTGCCCGCTTCGTCCTTGACGGCAGTGAGCGCCGAAATCTCACCGCCAGCGCTGAGAGCGCTACCCTTCGCCCCAGGCACCGCGTCAGACACCATGGTCGCCACTGCAGGCGGAACAACAACAAGTTGCCCCTCGCCCGATCCTGCAACGTATCAACAGTCAAAAAAAAACTCGGGCCAACGACTTACCAACGAGATAATCGTCCACACTAATATTGGTGCCAAAATCGGCAACACGCTTCCCCGGCGAAGGCAATTCTCGGGCCTTCGCGGCTCCGGCCGAGGCAGACTTGGTTCCGCCGGCGCCGGCTGCCTTCACGACCTCCGGCACCTTGCTGGACCCAGGGGCGGCCGACTTCGCCGCCACCGTCGGCTGGCTACCGCCGGGGGCGGCAGCCTTCGCAGTCCCCCGCGCCCTCTTCGGCCTAGCCTCGGGCAGCCTGATGACCGCCCAACGCTTCTGCGCAGCTTCCTGACAATCCTTGTCCATCACTGCCGACACAACAGCAGCAATATTCCGCCCATAAGGAAACACTCTCAAGTCACGAACCATGCGAGATGTAAAAAAGTCTTCGCCGGCCGCGCGAGGGATAGGAACGTTCTTAGGCCACCAACCCCCGGTAACCTTCAGCATCCGCGCCGAAGACTCCTGGAGCTCGGGCGAAGACATCCTTCCCCTGGGGGCCGCGCATGTCCCCATCAACTCCATAGCAAAACTATCGGAGACCCCCAGTCCTCCCATCGCAGTACCTAGCTTCCTCTTCTTAGTGGATGGGGCGGTCGCCGGCGCGGGGTCGTCTTCAGTCTCAGCCGCCGGTTTTTTCCCACGGCGGTCGACAACGTCTTGCCCGGGATAACCGCCATACGACAGACGGTTCAACTCGAAGACCCTATTCAAGCGATTGTTGGATCCGCGTATATCCCAACTACGCTGGGCCTCCGTCTTTGGCACGTAGCGACCAACAATCTGCACCGCCCCATCCTCCACCTCACGCACGAATGTGGCGGGATCCCGGCCATGCAAATCCAGTGCGAAGGCAGGACTCCGCACTAGCATCCCACCGCAGAAAGGCATCTGGCGAGGGCATACTTTGCCCACCGCCCAGCCACGCGCCAAGGGCCATACTCCATGTTGGAACTTGCTCTCAAATGCAAGGAGGCCAACAAGGGTGAACAGTGGAGACAACAGGGTTACAAGCTAGGAGGCAATAGCTTTGTTAACCAGGCCTCTCACGAGCACTGTGCGGGGGTATTTATAGGTACCTGAACGCCCAGCGCCTTGTGTTAAGGACGCATGTGCCCTCAGCTACCTAGGTTATCCCCAGAATATTCCCATAAAGCGGGGTTACAGACTGTAATTACAGGGATGCCTTTACAAATTAGGCCCGTAACACGCGGCGGCCACGCAGGGCTCGTTACATTGGGTCGGATCGCACGTGGGCCTCTGAGCTGGACGAGGCCGCACTGTGGGATGCCTTCGTCGCCGGTCTTCGTCTGGTGCCGATCAAGCGAAGGGTGTCCCTGCCTGCTTTGTCTCTGTCTGAGCAGTGGCTATGCAGCGGAGACTTCGAGCGAAAGGTGGCGTTTCTGCCTTCGCTCCAACATTTGCCTTCCGAGGGACCAGTTCGACAAAGTCACCTGGTGCCGAAGACGTCGCTAGATGGCGGAGACGCTGCCCTCGCTCGAAGTGGTTCCGCGGGGGTTTTTGATGTGACCGTTGATTGACCGCGTACTGTTGGATTGCGGGTTTCCCGAAGCGCCGCGCTCTGTTGGATTACGGGTTTCCTGAAGAGCCGCGCCCTGCCTATAAAAGGGGGTGGGGGCCGTCGCTTTTGAACTTTACTTTCCGCGCTCCGCGAAAACCCTAGCCGCCCGCCGTCTTGCTGCTCGTCTGCCCGCCGTGCTCTTGTTCGCCGGAGATCTGGCGCGCGTGAAGCAGACTGCCCGCCGCCGCCGACGGTACGTAGCGATGCCGTCCTCCTCTTCTTCCGCTGCTGCTACACCGCCGGCCGATTCCTCGTCGCCGGCCGCCGCCTCGTCGGAGGAGACGCTGAGTAGTTTGATGGCAGATTTGCGCGCCGGCGATTCTATCGATTTCGGCCTGTCGCGCATGTCGTCGGCCCGCGTGGAGGATATGCAGCGGTTGGGCTACTTCGGCGGCGGAGTTGCTCGTGCCCCAGGGACGGAGGAAGTCCCCGAGCCGGAGGGCGAGTTGGTTGTTTTCGAGGCGTTCTTCGCCGCCGGTCTCCGCTTGCCTGCACACCGGTTCTTCGGCGAAGTCCTACGCAGGTTCAACGTTCAGATACATCAGCTGACACCGAATGTCGTGGTGGCCCTGTCGAAGTATGTCTGGGCGACGACTTCGTACGGCGGACAGCCATCGGTCGAAGTTTTTGCGAAGCATTATTGTTTACACTGGCAGAAGAGGATGATTGGGGATGAAGTTGCTCAGTTTGGGTCATGCACTTTCACGCCGAAGACCGGCAAGACCACAATGCAAGTAGTGGAGTTGGTTCCATGCGCCCGCAATAAGTGGGGCAACTGGAATGAATTTTGGTTTTACGTTGCTGAGGGTACCGTCGAAGGCCATGAGGGACTCCCCGTGTCCGAGATGTGCTCTCATTTTTACTCAGCGTACCCGCCCTTTGAAGTGGCAGAGGAGGATGTGGACGAAGGGGCCCTTCGGTGTGCCGCCGGCCAGAGCAGTGGGCGTGATTTAGTTGAAGAGTTCGTGGCGTACGGGGTGTGGCCCTTGGCGCATGGATGGGCGTTGGGCGAAGTGTGCCCTCGCCAGATGCCTTTTCGCGGTGGAAGGGTGGTGCGGAGTCCTGCCTTCGCACTGAATCTGCGAAACTGCGACCCGACCGCCTTTGTGCGTGAGGCGGAGGATGGGGCGGTGCGGCTTGTTGGACGTTATGTGCCGAGGACAGAGGGCCAGCGCAGCTGGGAGATCCGCGGGTCGAATGACCGTCTGAACAGGGTCTTCGAATTGAACCAACTGCCATATGACGGCTATCCTGGTCAAGACGATGCGGACCGCCGAGGGAAGAAGCCGGTGGTGGAGACTAAAGACGACCCTGCGCCGGCGGCCGCCCCATCCTCTAAGAAGAGGAAACTAGGTACTGCCATGGGAGGACTTGGGGTTACCGATGGCTTTGCTAGAGAGTTGATGAGGACGTGCGCGGCCCCGGGGGAAAGGATGTCTTCGCCCGAGCTCCGGGAGTCTTCGGCTCGGATGCTGAAGGTTACCGGGGGTTGCTGGCCTAGGAATGTTCCTATCCCCCGCGCGGCCAGCGGGGACGTTTTTACATCTCGCATGGTTCGCAAATGGAGAGTTTTTCCTTACGGGCGGAATATTGCTGCTGTTGTGTCGGCAGTGATGGACCAGGATCGCCAGGGGGCTGCACAAAAGCGGCAGGCGGCTATCAGGATTGTTGAAGCCAGGCCAAAGAGGCAAAAGCGGGGGTCGGCGAAGGCTGCGGCCCCCGGCGGAGGCAAGCCGCCGCTGGCGGCGAAGTCAGGCGTCCCTGCATCTAGCAAGGCGCCAGAGGCAGCGGTGGGCGCCGGAGGCTCCAAACCGGCGAAGGCTGTGCCGCCACTCAGCAGGGTGGCGGAGGCAGCGAAGGCGGCCCGAGCGTTGCCGTCGGCAGGCAAGCGTGTCGCCGACTTCGCCACCGACATTTGTGTGGAGGACTATCTTGGTGGTAAGTCGCTGTTTTTTTTAATTCGCTGGTGCGTTGCAGGGTCGGACGAGGGCCAGCTTGCTACAGTTGCGCCTGCCGCGGCGATTGCGACGGCTGCCATAGTGCCGAAGGCGAGGGGCGAGGCTCTTGGCTCCGGAGGCGAGGTGTCGGCCCTCGCGGTTGTCCGGGACGAGGCGGGCGCAGCGACCCGCCGGCTGAAGGAGGTGACGGAGGCGCTGAGTCAGGTCCGCTGAGCTATACTCTTTCCCCCCCTCCCTTCTCTTTTTTTTTGGGCAACGGCTTTACGTGTGCTCTGCAGGTGGCTGACTTCGCCAGCCGTACTGCGTCGGGGGCCCTCACGGCAGCTGTGTCTGCCGAAGTCGAGAGACTTCGGACGCAACATGCTGACGCTGTCCGTGAGAAATCTGCCTCCGACAGCAAGTGCCGTAAACTAACGGACAAGGTGGCCGCACTGGAGAGGGAGAAGGCTAACCTCCGGCGCCAACTGGCGGCGGAGAGGAGGGAGGCCAACGAGGCCATCGCCAAGGAGCAGGCTGCGCAGGCGGAGGCCAAGCTGGCGCGGGCGGAGGGCAATCTTGCCAAGGAGCTCGCCGAACATCTGCAGGAGCGGCTAACCGCCCTGGAGAGCCGCGTGAAGGGGGCCGAGGCCGCGATGCGTGCGGAGGCCGAACGGACGCGCACACAGCTTATGGATACATATCATGAGCTGGGTGCGCGGACCGGTGACTTCGAGGTGCCGGACCGAGAGCCCGGGCTTCGTTGTCTGCAATGGGTGCAGGAGGAGCTGCTGGAACTCCCCGCCGTCGTGGGGGGGTTTATGTCGTACGCCTCCCTGGTCACCTGCGAGGGGGCGATGAACGCGCTCTCCCGCGAAGGGTGCCGACACTTCGAGGTCTTCGACCAGGCGGATGAAGATTTTGATCGAGATGTCTATAAGGTTGAAGACCTCGTGGTGAAGGATTCTGCCGGGGCCCTCTACGACCGGATGTGGGGTCCGCACGGTCGCGAGGTGGTCAGGGAGCGGGCGGAGACGGCGATGGCTCAGGTAACATTTTTGTTTGTTTGGCGTTTTTTGGATGTGGGGGGCGCGTGTGTTTGCTGAATTTTGCGTGTTTTGGCTTAGGCGTTGCGTGGCGAGCGGGTGGACGACCTCGGGGCGTTGAACAGCGCGCTGCCTGGCCCGGAGCCGACCCCTGCGGAGGCCGTGTCCGGGGTCGCCCTGGAGCCAACCCTGGAGACCGCGGAAGACGCACCGGATGCCCCCACATCCGCAGCGGCCGGCGAAGACCTGCCCCCGAAGGTGGCCGAAGGCGAACCGGATGCCCCCGAGGCTGCTGCGCCGAGTGCTGAAGATCCCGCGGCGGTGGCGGCGGAAACAACAGCGGAAGCAGCGGCGGAGCCAATGGCGGAGGCTTCCGCAGCGCCAGGGCCTTCGCAGGTGGCGTAGTGGGTGTAGTAGGGTTGGGGAATTTTTGGATATGTTACTGAACTTTGGTTGCTACGCAGGTTCAAGATTTTGGGCCTGCGCACGCAACCGCTACTGCTAAATTTTTGGCGGCTTCGACCGCGGAAGGTGGTAATGAATGTGGTGGATCTGGATCTGAATTTTCTGAGTTTTTTGATGTTGCTGATTCTGGGAGCTCGGTTGAGTGGACTGAGGAGTCGTCGGAGGAGGATTTGGACTATTTCGCGGCTTTGGATGTGGCTGCGGCGGAGACCTCGCCGCACGCTGCGGACGCGCAAGATGTGCCAAGTCCTAGCACCGGACACCGACGGCGAAGGGCGGTTGCAAAGCGTAGAGTTAGCACGGAGGAAAGGTCTCGGCTTCATGTGAGTAGGGCTGGTCGGCAGGAACTGTTGTCTTTGCCGGCCGCCGCGAGTACAGGGGAAGGGGAACTGCGAAGTCTTTTTGCGGGTGAGGAGCTTAGGATAATGTTATTTAATTATAGGGAGATGGGAATTATTCCTAAGGTTGAGCCGATGTAGAGTGTGGCGCCCTCGCGTGTATATGTGTAAAGGCTTGTACGATGAAGTTGTGTGCCCTCGCTTGCCTGTGCCTGCGGAGGCGTTGTGTACTTTGTCTGGTATGTTTTGTTATGCTGTGCTGGTGTGGTTATAGTCGGTCTTAGCGCGGACGGTTTGATGCTGTCGTTTCTGCTTTTGTTGTACTAGTTCGGCTGCGCCTTTAAGCGGCTTCTGCGTGGATAGTCTTCGCGGTAGACTTCGGGTTTTTTCACACTTGTTGTGCTATTCCGGCTGCACCCTTAGGCGACTTCTGCGCGGATAGTCTTCGCGATAGACTTCGTGTTTTTTCGCACTTGTTGTGCTATTCCGGCTGTACCCTTAGGCGACTTCTGCGCGGATAGTCTTCGCGATAGACTTCGTGTTTTTTCGCACTTGTTGTGCTAGTCCGGCTGCACCCTTAGGCGACTTCTGCGCGGATAGTCTTCGCGATAGACTTCGTGTTTTTTCGCACTTGTTGTGCTAGTCCGGCTGCACCCTTAGGCGACTTCTGCGCGGATAGTCTTCGCGATAGACTTCGTGTTTTTTCGCACTTGTTGTGCTAGTCCGGCTGCACCCTGTAATACCTACTTTGTAAAAAAAATCAAAAAGGAGAAATGAAATCCATGTATATATGTATGTGTGTTATCTCTACTTGTCATTTCATGTGGACACCTCACTTATACAAATGAATAAGTAATAAAAGTCACTCAAATAAATTATGCATCATGCTGGTATTTTATTTTGTGTGCATTTTGTGACAACATAGAATGATGTGAAAAGAAATATATTAATACCCAAATGGGAATTTAAGATCTAAAAGAAATTCTAGGATTTGGAAGGAAAGAAAGAAAGATTATGCAATACAAAATGATATCATTAAATAACTTCATCACATGAGGATATGACCAAATTGCAGGGTTAATATGAGTTTAAATTTGCACTTAATTTTGAATTCTAAATCTGGATTCAAAATAGTTGAGAATAAAGGAAAAACAGAAAATAAAATTAAAAAGAAAAAGATAAAACTGCCGCATGGGCTTATCTAGACCAATTCGGCCCAACCCCGAACCACACCCGCGCGGCCTAGACATCTCCACCGTGCGCAGTGAAACTCGCTGCTGCGCGGGCCCTCTCTGTCAGTCGCAACGAGGCGCCACCTCCCTCAACGAACCGCGCGCTAGCCTCCACTGAGCCGTGGGCCCCATTTGCCAGCCAGATACCCGCTCGTCGTCCTCGTTCTTCGGCCGCGCCGTTTAGCTCCGCGCATGGCGGGGGCACGGAGACCACACGCAGTTCGTTGCGCGCTTGACTAGCGCGCCTTTCCGGGGCATAAAATCCTTCCCTGGCGACTAACCTTCCCTTACCTCATCCCTGCTCTCACCTAGCCTTTGGGTCGTGGCGCACCGCCGGCATCGAACCATCCCTCCCTAGCCGATACCTGCTCCGTGCCAGCCGAACAACCGTGCGTCGTCCGTCTTCCTTGGGGCGTGCTGGAGGAAGTCACGGTACCGCTGCGTGCGTTGAGAAAGCCTCTGGTGGCGTGTTGCTCGTCGGTAATTTCGGCGGTCCGCTAATCCTCTTCCACTGTGGCCAATCCGTCTCTGCCCCTCCAAACCGTTGGTATGGCCTCGATTGAGTTCTATTTCCGAGATCGTCGTCCCCTGAATTTCATTTTGCACCCGGGTAGCATGGGAATCGTGTACCGATTGGGGCGTCGGGCGTCTCAACCATGGCGCCGCCGTGGTCTCTGGCGCAGCCGCTGCCGTTGTGGCTTGCTGGAGGTAGGAGAAGCTCTCTGGGCCGTGGATTGGCCGATGAACGGATGAGATTTGATCGTGTCCGATGGTGATCCAGTGCGTCCGCTCGAGATCGTGCGGCTGTGAATTGAGTTAGGTTCCATAAAATCGGGACGGTAGGATAGGGATCTAACGGCCCGGATGGCATTCCAGTTCAAGCGGGGAAGATTTAATCTGTACCCTTGTTTCCTGATCGAATGGCCAGTACTCGTCCGTACCCCTTCGTGGTGTATCTTTTGCAAAAGAGCCCCTCGATTTACTTAAAAACAACCCGCTGTCCAGTGTATAGTGTTCTGGGTCTTGGGATTAATTGCGCCGGGGTCCCTGCCTTTCTCAGTATTGGTGCGCCCAGTCCAGAACTGTTTAAAAGGGAATAATTGAATTGGAAAACATGTTTTTAATAAAAAATATGTGCTAAAACTTTATAAATTCATAGAAAATTCATACTAACTCCAAATTAATCCATTCCAGTTCCTAAAATTTTGTAATTTTATTCTCTATCACTTAGAGCCTCTGTTTTATCATGACAACAGTAAGAAAATTAATTTCACACTTAATCTTATTTAAAACACATAAAACCTTGGAAAAGGCATAACTTAAATTCTATAACTCCAAAAATTATGATTTCTGTTCCTAGAATTTTATTTTAATATGTAGAATATCTCTGTATATTTTGTTTATATGTTTGGTGTAATGTTAATTTCTCTATATGCACTGTGCTTGTTTATATTGTGGCGAGTAGAAGAGCTCGTGACCGAGGATCCTGGTGAGCAGCAGGTTGAAGTTGCTGAGCAGGAGCTCATTGAAGGCAAGTTGTGCCCTTGACCACTTTTTACCCAATAATGTTCTTTAATATCACTTATCCATGCATAGGTTAATTTTGATGGGACCCGATAGGTCACCATAGATTGTTTATCTCATTACCTTGTTTACCCCTGAATCACTTGGGTAGTTTTGCTATTGCTTTACATGGTTTTGGGATAATCATTTATTATATCTATGTTCCAATTCTTTTGTTATTCTATTTATGTTCATGTCAAGATCATTAATGTTAATTGGAACATAGAGCTTAACTTGAGAAACACGTGCCACCACAAGGGTTTATGGACGCCCTTGGCTGATTAATTAGGAAAGCTAGTGGAAGACTACCTTACCCGAAAGGGGCAAGGGCAGTAGGGGAGTTGCATGCAAGGAGGTTCTCGGGTTGATTTAGCTGCGATGGCGGTCGGACGGGGGATTCTTGCAAGTGCTCTTCCCATAAACTGTAGCGGGTTTTCGGAAGCTAGTGGAACTTTGTAAAGGCCTCGTAGTGGATCCCTAGCCATTCACCTCGGTAGTGTCTAAGGGCCTAGCTAACCCTGGCGACATGGGATACACGACTTGTGGGTAAAGGGTACAACCTCTGCAGAGTGTAAAACTGGTATACTAGCCGAGCTCACGGTCATGAGCAGCTCAGGACTCTCTGGTGATTAAATTATGGAACTTAAATTCAATTTTGTCATTTGCATATGCATGGGTTTATTATTAATTTTGTTCTATTACTTTATTTAAGGTTTGGTATTTACTTACACTTAGTAACTGCTAATAAAAGTTTGACCAACATTAAAAGCAATGCTCAGCTTTAACCATTCTCTTTGATAAGCCTTACACTCCATGAGCTCCTACCTTTGGTGAGTTCATGTCACATTATTCCCCACAACTTGTTGAGCTATGATCATGTGTGAGCTCACCCTTGCTGTCTCACACCCCCCCCCCCCCACAGGAGAAGAGCAGGTGGTTCAGGAGGAGCCACAAGGCGAGGAGTATGATCTGATCTAGGTGGCGTTTCTTAGTTGACATTGGCGCCGACGATCCTTAGTTCGTTTTATCTTTATTATTTTATTTTGTAATAAGTCTTCCGCTATGTAATAAATACTCTGATGTTTTATGACATTTATCTCTATACACTCTGTTATTATATATGTTGTCTTCTTGGCGCATGTATGAGATGCACCTGGCTTTGTTCCTTAAAGCCGGGTGTGACAGAAGTGGTATCAGAGCAATGTTGACTGTAGGGCGAAACCTAGATAGAAATGGACAAACCCTCTCCTACTTACCTTACTCTGACTCATTCTATACTCATCTCATCTTGATCTTGTCTCACCTTCTACTGTTCTACTCTGATCATTCTTACCTTTTCTACTCTAAGACAAGATGGATTTCACACCTTGGAATCCCTACCCTTATGACATTTTTAAGAGATAGGGAACCTAAGACAAAAATCAAAACTATTTTCTCTATTTAAAAATGTTGGTTGATTGTTCTGATGATCAATGCCTGATTTGCTTCTTTGATTGATTGAAATAGTATAGATGGGCATCTTAGCATGTACCACTATAAGGTATTGTATTAGCTTTAGTAGGTGACACACTAATCTACTTAGCTAATAAATCCCTCGCAGTAACATTTCTCGTAATTACTCGCCTTGTCTACAAATCTTCCTTCTTTCCCTGTGTTTCTACCCCAGATGGGCTACCCCTATACTGTTCGAAGAGAGCAGTATAGACTTGATCCTTGGTATGTCATGGTTAAGAAAGGCAAGGCAGTATATACACTGTGCTAAGGGAACCGTAGAACTCACCAGGACAAAGATTTGAAGTTGAAGTTGCAGTAACTACCACCATCAGTCTAACAACATTCTTAGAAGATGAGAAGTTTGTGGGTGACAACATCCGTGCAGTTAGAGATCTTCCGGATGTCTTTCCAGAGGAGTTATTAGGGGTGCCACCAGGTATGGATGTTGAGTTGGTCATTGATCTCTTACCTGGGACGACTCCTATTTCTAAACGGCCATACAGGATGTCCGTAGAAGAACTAAAGGAACTTAAGAAGCAATTAACGGAATTACAAGAGGCTGGGTACATTTGTCCGAATTTCTCACCTTAGGGAGCATCAGTTCTGTTTGTACAGAAGAAAGATGGATCGCAAGGGATGTGCGTGGATTATAGGACCCTTAACGATGTCACTGTGAAGGACAAGTATCCATTACCCCACACTTAAGATTTATTTGATCAGATGAGAGATGCAAGGGTATTCTCGAAGATTGATCTCCGATCGGGTTACCATCAAATGAAGATTAGGCCATCGGATATTCCCAAGACGGATTTCTCGACCCGATATGGATTATATGAGTTCATCGTTATGTCATTTGGACTAACTAATGCACCAACTATTTTATGGATCTGAAGAATAAGGTGTTCATGATCTGGACAGATTCGTCGTGGTTTTCATCGACGATACTCTTATTTGTTCCAAGAGTGATAGTGATCATGAGAAAAATCTGAGATTGGTGCTACAGAAGCGATGAGATAATCAACTCTACGCTAAGTACAACAAATGCGAGTTTTGGATTGGCGAGGTGCCATTTCTTGGTCATATTATTTCTAATGGAGGAATTTCAGTGGATCCTGCTAAGGTTAAGGAGATAATGGAGTGGAGAGTACCCACTACAGTTACTGGGATTCGAAGTTTCTTGGGACTAGCAGGCTATTATCGGAGATTTATTGGAGGATTTTCTAAGATTGCTAAACCTATGACTTCGCTTTTGGAGAAAGGAAGAGAATTTAAGTGGGACGAGAAGTGTCAAGACAGCTTTGATCAATTGAAGAAGAGATTGATGTCGCCACCAGTGTTGGTTATGCTAGACCTACAGAAAGGATTTGATATCTATTGTGATGCATGTGGCCAAGGCTTAGGATGTGTGCTCATGCAAGAAGGACATGTAATTGCATATGCTTCTCGTCAGTTGCGGAAACATGAGTTAAACTACCCCACACATGACTTGGAATTGGCAGCCGTTGTGCATGCGCTTAAGATTTGGAGACATTATATCATGGGGACCAAGTGCCAAGTATATACGGATCATAAGAGTTTGAAGTATATATTCACTTAGAAGGATCTTAACCTTAGGCAACGCCGTTGGTTGGAGCTTATTAAGGATTATGATTTGGAGATTCACTATCACCTGGGCAAGGCAAATTTGGTTGCAGATGCCTTGAGTCAAAAGGAGCATGTTCATTCAGCCATTGTTGCCCAGCTACCCGATGAGATTGTTGAGGATTTCAGGAGACTTAACCTGGGGATAGTTGCTCATACTGAAGGAGTTACTATTGATGTGGAACCTACTTTGGAGCAAGAAATTCATAAAGGTCAGGTTGGTGATGCTAAAATCCAGGAGATCAAGGATCTAATAACAGAGGGTAGAGGCCCAGAGTTCACGGAGGATGAGCAAGGCACGATATGGTTCAAGAATCGGATCTGTGTTCCCGATATTGATAGTCTTCGAGAAACCATATTGAAGGAGGCACATGGTTCAGTTTATTCAATCCATCCTGGGAGTACTAAGATGTATCAGGATTTGAAGCAAAAATATTGGTGGTATGGATTGAAGAGAGATGTGGCTGCACATGTGGCTATGTGCGATTTGTGTCAAAGAGTTAAGGCTGAACACCAGAGGCCAGCTGGACTACTACATCTATTAAAGATACCCGAATGGAAGTGGGAAGAGATTGGTATGGATTTTATTACTGGATTGCCTCGCACCCAGAAAGGATATGATGCTATATGGGTGATTGTGGATAGATTGACTAAAGTGGCTCACTTTATTCCTGTCAAGACTAATTATAAAGGTTCTCAACTAGCAGAGTTATATATGGCTCGGATTGTGTGTTTGCATGGAGTACCAAAGAAGATCGTGTCTGATCGAGGTTCACAGTTTACCTCAAGATTTTGGAGAAGCTTTCATGAGAATATGAGTACAAAGTTGAATTTCAGTACAGCTTATCACCCTCAGACTGATGGACAGACTGAAAGGACTAATCAAGTATTGGAAGATATGTTGAGAGCATGTGCCCTTCAGCATGGAGGAAGTTGGGATAAGAGTCTACCTTATGCTGAGTTCTCTTATAATAATAGCTATCAGGCCAGCCTAAAGATGTCACCTTTTGAAGCTTTATATGGGAGGAAGTGCAGGACTCCTTTGTATTGGGTTCAGACTGGAGAAAGACAATTCTTTGGGCCTGAATTGATTCAAGAAGCAGAAGAACAAGTCCGTATAATTCGAGAGAATTTGAGGGTGGCTCAAACCAGGCAAAAGAGCTACGCAGATAATAGAAGAAGACCACTGGAATTTGAAGAAGGAGATTATGTGTATCTCAAGGTGTCACCACTTCGTGGAATGAGGAGATTCAAAGTTAAGGGCAAATTGTCCCCTCGCTATATTGGACCATTCTTGATCTTTAGGCAAGTTGGGGAGATGGCATACCAACTCGAGTTACCTGCTAGTCTATCGGATGTGCATAATGTATTCCACGTATCTCAACTGAAGAAGTGTCTCCGTGTCCCTGAGGAACAGTTACCGATGGAAGAGCTCAGTGTTCAGGGTGATTTGACTTACACGGAGTATCCTATCAAGATTTTTGGATACATTGACTCGAGTTACAAGAAATAAGGTGATAAAAATGTGCAAAGTGCAATGGAGTCACCACGGTGAAGATGAAGCAACATGGGAAAGAGAAGAAGAGCTTTGTATAGAATTTCCGCATCTTTTCCCTCGTTCTTCCTAAATCTCGAGGACGAGATTATTTTTAAGGGGGGTAGGATTTGTAATACCTACTTTGTAAAAAAAATCAAAAAGGAGAAATGAAATCCATGTATATATGTATGTGTGTTATCTCTACTTGTCATTTCATGTGGACACCTCACTTATACAAATGAATAAGTAATAAAAGGCACTCAAATAAATTATGCATCATGCTGGTATTTTATTTTGTGTGCATTTTGTGACAACATAGAATGATGTGAAAAGAAATATATTAATACCCAAATGGGAATTTAAGATCTAAAAGAAATTCTAGGATTTGGAAGGAAAGAAAGAAAGATTATGCAATACAAAATGATATCATTAAATAACTTCATCACATGAGGATATGACCAAATTGCAGGGTTAATATGAGTTTAAATTTGCACTTAATTTTGAATTCTAAATCTGGATTCAAAATAGTTGAGAATAAAGGAAAAACAGAAAATAAAATTAAAAAGAAAAAGATAAAACTGTCGCATGGGCTTATCTAGACCAATTCGGCCCAACCCCGAACCACACCCGCGCGGCCCAGACATCTCCACCGTGCGCAGTGAAACTCGCTGCTGCGCGGGCCCTCTCTGTCAGTCGCAACGAGGCGCCACCTCCCTCAACGAACCGCGCGCTAGCCTCCACTGAGCCGTGGGCCCCATTTGCCAGCCAGATACCCGCTCGTCGTCCTCGTTCTTCGGCCGCGCCGTTTAGCTCCGCGCATGGCGGGGGCACGGAGACCACACGCAGTTCGTTGCGCGCTTGACTAGCGCGCCTTTCCGGGGCATAAAATCCTTCCCTGGCGACTAACCTTCCCTTACCTCATCCCTGCTCTCACCTAGCCTTTGGGTCGTGGCGCACCGCCGGCATCGAACCATCCCTCCCTAGCCGATACCTGCTCCGTGCCAGCCGAACAACCGTGCGTCGTCCGTCTTCCTTGGGGCGTGCTGGAGGAAGTCACGGTACCGCTGCGTGCGTTGAGAAAGCCTCTGGTGGCGTGTTGCTCGTCGGTAATTTCGGCGGTCCGCTAATCCTCTTCCACTGTGGCCAATCCGTCTCTGCCCCTCCAAACCGTTGGTATGGCCTCGATTGAGTTCTATTTCCGAGATCGTCGTCCCCTGAATTTCATTTTGCACCCGGGTAGCATGGGAATCGTGTACCGATTGGGGCGTCGGGCGTCTCAACCATGGCGCCGCCGTGGTCTCTGGCGCAGCCGCTGCCGTTGTGGCTTGCTGGAGGTAGGAGAAGCTCTCTGGGCCGTGGATTGGCCGATGAACGGATGAGATTTGATCGTGTCCGATGGTGATCCAGTGCGTCCGCTCGAGATCGTGCGGCTGTGAATTGAGTTAGGTTCCATAAAATCGGGACGGTAGGATAGGGATCTAACGGCCCGGATGGCATTCCAGTTCAAGCGGGGAAGATTTAATCTGTACCCTTGTTTCCTGATCGAATGGCCAGTACTCGTCCGTACCCCTTCGTGGTGTATCTTTTGCAAAAGAGCCCCTCGATTTACTTAAAAACAACCCGCTGTCCAGTGTATAGTGTTCTGGGTCTTGGGATTAATTGCGCCGGGGTCCCTGCCTTTCTCAGTATTGGTGCGCCCAGTCCAGAACTGTTTAAAAGGGAATAATTGAATTGGAAAACATGTTTTTAATAAAAAATATGTGCTAAAACTTTATAAATTCATAGAAAATTCATACTAACTCCAAATTAATCCATTCCAGTTCCTAAAATTTTGTAATTTTATTCTCTATCACTTAGAGCCTCTGTTTTATCATGACAACAGTAAGAAAATTAATTTCACACTTAATCTTATTTAAAACACATAAAACCTTGGAAAAGGCATAACTTAAATTCTATAACTCCAAAAATTATGATTTCTGTTCCTAGAATTTTATTTTAATATGTAGAATATCTCTGTATATTTTGTTTATATGTTTGGTGTAATGTTAATTTCTCTATATGCACTGTGCTTGTTTATATTGTGGCGAGTAGAAGAGCTCGTGACCGAGGATCCTGGTGAGCAGCAGGTTGAAGTTGCTGAGCAGGAGCTCATTGAAGGCAAGTTGTGCCCTTGACCACTTTTTACCCAATAATGTTCTTTAATATCACTTATCCATGCATAGGTTAATTTTGATGGGACCCGATAGGTCACCATAGATTGTTTATCTCATTACCTTGTTTACCCCTGAATCACTTGGGTAGTTTTGCTATTGCTTTACATGGTTTTGGGATAATCATTTATTATATCTATGTTCCAATTCTTTTGTTATTCTATTTATGTTCATGTCAAGATCATTAATGTTAATTGGAACATAGAGCTTAACTTGAGAAACACGTGCCACCACAAGGGTTTATGGACGCCCTTGGCTGATTAATTAGGAAAGCTAGTGGAAGACTACCTTACCCGAAAGGGGCAAGGGCAGTAGGGGAGTTGCATGCAAGGAGGTTCTCGGGTTGATTTAGCTGCGATGGCGGTCGGACGGGGGATTCTTGCAAGTGCTCTTCCCATAAACTGTAGCGGGTTTTCGGAAGCTAGTGGAACTTTGTAAAGGCCTCGTAGTGGATCCCTAGCCATTCACCTCGGTAGTGTCTAAGGGCCTAGCTAACCCTGGCGACATGGGATACACGACTTGTGGGTAAAGGGTACAACCTCTGCAGAGTGTAAAACTAGTATACTAGCCGAGCTCACGGTCATGAGCAGCTCAGGACTCTCTGGTGATTAAATTATGGAACTTAAATTCAATTTTGTCATTTGCATATGCATGGGTTTATTATTAATTTTGTTCTATTACTTTATTTAAGGTTTGGTATTTACTTACACTTAGTAACTGCTAATAAAAGTTTGACCAACATTAAAAGCAATGCTCAGCTTTAACCATTCTCTTTGATAAGCCTTACACTCCATGAGCTCCTACCTTTGGTGAGTTCATGTCACATTATTCCCCACAACTTGTTGAGCTATGATCATGTGTGAGCTCACCCTTGCTGTCTCACACCCCCCCCCCACAGGAGAAGAGCAGGTGGTTCAGGAGGAGCCACAAGGCGAGGAGTATGATCTGATCTAGGTGGCGTTTCTTAGTTGACATTGGCGCCGACGATCCTTAGTTCGTTTTATCTTTATTATTTTATTTTGTAATAAGTCTTCCGCTATGTAATAAATACTCTGATGTTTTATGACATTTATCTCTATACACTCTGTTATTATATATGTTGTCTTCTTGGCGCATGTACTAGATGCACCTGGCTTTGTTCCTTAAAGCCGGGTGTGACACACCCTTAGGCGACTTCTGCGCGGATAGTCTTCGCGATAGACTTCGTGTTTTTTCGCACTTGTTGTGCTAGTCCGGCTGCACCCTTAGGCGACTTCTGCGTGGATAGTCTTCGCGATAGACTTCGTGTTTTTTCGCACTTGTTGTGCTAGTCCGGCTGCACCCTTAGGCGACTTCTGCGCGGATAGTCTTCGCGATAGACTTCGTGTTTTTTCGCACTTGTTGTGCTAGTCCGGCTGCACCCTTAGGCGACTTCTGCGCGGATTTGTCGCACGCGAGGGTGGCTAGCGCTTAGCCTCGCGGTGACCTCGAATTGGTCGAATGTCGAAGACCGTCGTCGCGGTCTTTTTTGACGCATGTTTTTGCGGGGGATTTTTCACACATATATTACATGGCTCCGCCTCGTTAAAAACCTCACCCCCCCGGGAGGAAAAGAGTGCGGGACGGTACAAGATTGTTTTTGGCGAATTACAAGGGCAGAATCAGCCCCGATGAGTCAAACAAAAAATTTGCGAAGGTTGTCGATGTTCCAGGAGTGCTCTAGGTCCTCGCCGTTCGGCGTTGCGAGCCTGTAGGCGCTGGGGGAAGCTTTTGTCTTGACTATAAAGGGACCCTCCCACTTGGGCTCCAGCTTGCCCCTGGACTCCGTCCGAGCTGTTCGGACGAGTACGAGGTCCCCTTCGCTGAACTCCCTCGGGATGACTGCGTGGTCGCGCCATGCTTTGGTCTGGGCTTGGTATTTGTTTAGGGCCTGTAGGGCGAAGACCCGGTCTCCGCCAATGAGATCTTTTGAAGTTGGCTCGTCCACGTCGGGGACGGCTGACGGAGCTGTACTGGGGGACCCATGCTTTATTTCTTGCGGGGTCATGGCCTCCGACCCGTATAGAAGGCGGAAAGGAGTGAACCCAGTCGCCCTGCACTCAGTTGTGTTTAGCGCCCAGACTGCCTCCGGTAACAAATCGGCCCATCTGCCTTTTTTTCATCGAGGAGCATCTTCTTGACAGCTGTGAAGATCTTCCCATTGGCGTGCTCCACGACCCCGTTGGACTGCGGGTGATAGACTGAAGCGAAGGCAAGCTTGGTGCCGATGGAGAAACAAAAATCCTTGAAATCTTGGCTGTCAAACTGCTTGCCGTTGTCAACTGTTAGCTCGGACGGTACTCTGAAGCAGCAAACAATGTTTTGCCAGAAGAATTTTTGGGCAGTCTTTGATGTTATTGTAGAAACAGCCCTCGCTTCGATCCATTTGGTGAAGTATTCGATGGCTACGAAGGCGAACTTGAGGTTCCCCTGAGCGGTGGGCAGGGGCCCGACAATGTCCAGGCCCCAGCGCTGGAGAGGCCATGTATGGGCAATCAGCTTTGTATACTGCGAGGGGCTGCCTGACCGAGGAGAAAACTTCTGGCAGGCTTCGCAGGACCTTGTGACCCGATTTGCGGCGCAGATCATTGCGGGCCAGTAAAACCCTTGGCGGATCACCTTGGCAGCTAGGGCCCTCGGCCCTGCGTGCGAGCCGCACGTGCCACTATGGACTTCACGTAGGATCTGCATGCCTTCGGTTTCGGTGACGCACTTAAGCATTGGCTGACTGACCCCTTTCTTGTAGAGTTGGCCCTCAATCAGTGCGAAGTCCCGGCTTCGATGTCTGAGGCGCTTGGCTTCATTGACGTCGGTTGGATGATAGTACCCCTGTAGGAACAGGGTTATTGGTGCCCGCCAGTCTTCGGTCATGATTAGGTTGACTATGCGGTGGCCCTCGCTATCATTAGTTATTTGGAGCCCCTCGGGGCTCCGGACGGCTGGCGTGCCGATGGTGTGAAAGAACACGTCGGAGGGCAAGGGTTCGCCCCTGGCGGCAGCCTTGGCCAATGCATCGGCCTCCTCGTTCTTGGCCCTATCCACATGCTGCAAGGTGAATCCTTTGAACTGTCTCTCGAGACTTCGGATGGCCGCGAGGTATTGCATGAGCGCGGGGTCTTTTGCTGCATAGTCTTTCTCGACCTGGCCGGCAACTATCTTGGAGTCTGTTTTGATGATACATGTGGTGACTCCGAGGGCCCTTAACTTGCGGAGGCCGAGGATAACCACTTCATATTCTGCTATATTGTTTGTGCATCTGTCGGATTCCAGAGCGAAGCTGAGGCGTGCTGCAGATCTGTGTTTGACTCCGGCTGGTGAGGTGACGACTGCAGCGACGCCTGCCCCCGCATGGCACCATGCGCCGTCGCAATGGATAGTCCAAACCTTCTCTGTGGACGGGTCTGGCTGCGTTATTGGCCCAGTCCAGTCGACGACGAAGTCTGCCAGGACCTGTGACTTGATGGTTGTCCTGGGCTCGAAGCTGATGTGGTAGCCGGATAGTTCGGCTGCCCACTTGGCAATCCTCACCGATGCCTCCGGGTTTCTGAATAGTTCGCCGAGTCCCCTGTCTGAGGTGACTCGGACCTTGAATGCTTCAAAGTAATGGCGCAGCTTGCGCGAAGACATAACGACTGCGTAGGCGATCTTTTCCAGCTCTGTCATGTTGCACTTGGACGGTGTCAGTACTTCGGAGACATAGTAAACAGGGCACTGTCTGACCGCACCCTCAACCGTCTGCTCTTGCACTAGTGCCGCGCTGACCGCGTGCGGCGAAGCCGCGACATAGAGCAATAGGGGGAGCGAGGAGTCGGGGCTCGTGAGGATTGCCAGCTCCGACAGATACTGTTTCAGTGAGGCGAAGGCCGCTGCCTGCTCCGGTCCCCAGGTGAAGTCTTTTGCACCGCGGAGTGTTTTGAGGAAGGGGAGACTTCGCTCGGCGGACCTGGAGATGAACCTGTTGAGAGCGGCCAATCTGCCTGTCAGACGCTGGACGTCCCTGGCGGACTGCGGAGGTGTCATGTTTATGATGGCCTGGATCTTGGTTGGGTTGGCCTCAATGCCGCGATGTGATACCAGGTAGCCCAATATCTTGCCCTGGCGAACACCGAAGACGCACTTTTCCGGGTTTAGGCGGAGTCGTGCGTCTCGCATGTTCGCGAATGTCTCGGCGAGGTCGGCGAGATGGTCCTCCTTATTCTTTCTGGCGACGACGATGTCGTCCACATATGTAAATATATTTCTGCCAACCTGCCCTTCGAGTACTGTTTTGGTGAGTCTGGAGAAGGTGGACCCGGCATTCTTGAGTCCCTCCGGCATCCTGATGAAGCAATAAGTGCCGAAGGGTGTTATAAAGCTGGTGCTGGCCTTGTCTTCCTCCTTCATGTATATCTGGTGATAGCCGGAGAAGCAGTCGAGGAGTGACATGACCTCGCATCCGGCCGCGCTATCGACTATTTTGTCGATCCGTGGCAACGGGAAATTGTCCTTTGGGCAGGCCTTATTGAGACTGGTGAAGTCTATGCACATTCGCCATTTCCCGCTTTTTTTCTGCACCATTACAACATTGGAGAGGCCATGTGGGGTAAGCCCCTGGCTCGATGAATTTAGCCTCTATGAGGCGGTGCACCTCCGCCTTGGCGGCCTCTGTCTTTTCGTCGGACATTTTGCGAAGCCTTTGCTTTTTCGGTCGCACCGAAGGGTCAATTCCCAAACCGTGCTCAATTATGGATCGGCTGACTCCGACCAGGTCGAGGGCGGACCAGGCGAAGACATCTTTATTCTTGGCCAGGCAGCAGAGAAGCTTCTCTTCTTCATGTGAGGTAAGGTCTTCGCTGATAGTGACTGTCTGCTTGGGCGTGGCCTGATCGAGGGGGACAGTCTTGGTCCCGTCCTGGCTCTGCAGCTGTGCCTTGTCGTGCTGTTTATCGGTTGGGCTGGCGGGCGCAGGGACCTCGCGCTGGGTCGTGAGACAGTGCACGTTCCTCTGACCAGGCACGAAGTCCTGCTCTATGTTGCGCGCCGTCTGCTGGTTGCCGTAGACCGTAATAGCGCCTAGCGGTCCTGGTATCTTCATACATAGGTACAACCCGTGGATGGCAGCTTCGAACTTATTGATGGAGCCCCGGCCCATGATGGCGTTGTATGGATATACCATGTCCACGATATCAAAGGTTACTTGCTCACTTCAGGCATTGGGTGCTACACCGAAGGAGAGGGGCAACTCTATCTTGCCAACGGGAAAGGTGCCCTTGCCGCCGAAGCCATACAACGGGTTGTCCGAAGGCTTGAGCAGGCTGTGGCTTATACCCATGCGGTCGAAGGCGTGGAGGAAGATGATGTCCGCCTGACTGCCGTTGTCGACTAGGACTTTGTGTAAGTCCCAGCCTGCCACGCTGTAATTGATGACCATGGCGTCGATGTGGGGGGCGCTGCGCAGGTCGACGTCTCGTGCGTCGAAGGTTAGCGGTATGTGGGACCACTTTGTCTGCACGACTGGGCCAGTGACGGCGACATGGTTGATGCTGCGGTAGTGATCCCGCTTCTGCCGCTTGGTGTCGAAGTCAGTGCTTGACCCCCCTGTTATCATGTGAATGACTCCGCGATATGGTTGATCGGCGAAGTCTTCCTGCTTTGGGGCATGGGGGATGTTTTGATGTTGCTGGTGTGGAGGTGGGGGTGGAGGAGGTACGATTTGTACTTCCTGATGTTGTTGGTAAGCGTGGTGCGGTGGATGCGGAGCGGGGGCGTGGATATATTGTGGAGGGGGTTGCTGGTAATTGTGCGCGACAATTCTGGGGTTGTCGGCTGGCTGCGCCCGTGCCATTCTGTCTCTGGTGGCCTTCGTTTCGGGGCAGTCTTTGGTTTGGTGGGCGCAGTCTTCGCCGTGAAAAAGGCAGTAGAATCGGCGCGGCGGCTGTGCGCGCCCTCGGCCCCTGCCACGAGTTCCATTTCCGCGGCCTTGGGGGGGATATTCCTGGCGGCGAGGGGGGTCAGCAGCGGGATGCTGGTTGGCGATGTTGTGCACTTGCTGTTGACTGTGGCCGTCTCGACCGGAGTCTGGCTGCGGAGTCCTCGTCCATGTGCGGCTGTACTGCGGGGCATCTTTGGGCTTCCGCTGTGACTCAACCTTGCGCTGGTGGAGCTCTTCGGATTTGGCATATTTTTCAAAGAGCTGATATAGCTCCTGGAGGTTCTTGGGTGGATCTCTGATACAATGACTGTAGAGGACGCCAGCACGAAGGCCACTGATGGCGTAGTGGATAGCGATCTGATCATCGACGGAGGGCAGCTGTGACTTGAGTGTTAAGAATTTGCGGTAATACTCCCGCAGAGTCTCCTTTTCCAGCTGCTTGCAAAGCGAGAGCTCGGCCAAGGCGTCAGTGTCTGGGCGGTACCCTTGGAAGTTGAGCAGGAACTTGTCCCTGAGACTTCTCCATGAATCAATGGACAACGGAGGCAACCTGGTGAACCAGGTGAGTGCTGGGCCCTCTAGGGCGATGATGAAAGACTTCGCCATTGTGGCGTCGTCCCCTCCGGCGGATGCAACGGCGACCTGATAACTCATTATGTATTGCGCCGGGTCGGTGCTGCCGTTGTACTTGGGATAGGTCCCTGCTCGGAAGTTAGCTGGCCAAGGCGTCACTTGCAGGTGTGGCGCCAGGGGACTTCGCTCGTCGAGGTAGTTGACCCCTTGGAATGGCGCGGCGTGCTGGAAGGTGTAGTCACGCTGGGGGAAACGCGGGTTTTCCGGCTGTGCTCGGTGTTGCAGGGGTGGCCCATGCTGCAGGCCGAGGTGGCCTTCGCGCGTGTCTTCCGGTTGTGCGCGCTGCTGGAGGGGTGGCTCTTGGTGCAGGCCGAGGTGGCCTTCGCGCTGCATCAGCGCGATCTCGCGCTCGAGGTCTTGGGCCTTCTGCTCCTCGTCGCGTATCATTTGCCGCACTTTGGCTAGTGCGGACACACGCTGGCGCTTGGCTTCCAGTATTTCTTTCTGCCTCTGGAGATTACGGTTCTTGAGGCGCAGGGCGCGCAGCTGTAGCTGTTCTTCTGTTGAGACGCCGAGGGCCTCACCGTCCTCGGTGAGGTCCGTGCCTTCCAGTGGGGCGAAGCCTGGGGGCGGTTGCGATTGTCCTTCGGGCCCGCAGGTGTGGAAGGTGTCGTCTTCGCAGGTGTGGGGGACATTGTCTTCAGTGGGCTCTTGGTGGGTGGATTGGGTGAGGGCGAGGGCCTTGCCCTTTCTTGCGGCTAGCAGTGCTGCCTTCGCAGCCTCGTCAGCCTTCGGGTTAGCTCTCTTGGGTGCCATCGCGGGTGGTTTTGTCGTAGCACGAACGGTGGGCGCCAAATGTTGGAACTTGCTCTCAAACGCAAGGAGGCCAACAAGGGTGAACAGTGGAGACAACAGGGTTACGAGCTAGGAGGCAATAGCTTTGTTAACCAGGCCTCTCACGGGCACTGTGCGGGGGTATTTATAGGTACCTGAACGCCCAGTGCCTTGTGTTAAGGACGCATGTGCCCTCAGCCACCTAGGTTATCCCCAGAATATTCCCATAAAGCGGGGTTACATACTGTAATTACAGGGATGCCTTTACAAATTAGGCCCGTAACACACGGCGGCCACGCAGGGCCCGTTACAATGGGCCGGATCGCACGTGGGCCTCTGAGCTGGACGAGGCCGCACTGTGGGATGCCTTCGTCGCCGGTCTTCGTCTGGTGCCGATCAAGCGAAGGGTGTCCCTGCCTGCTTTGTCTCTGTCTGAGCAGCGGCTATGCAGCGGAGACTTCGAGCGAAGGGTGGCGTTTCTGCCTTCGCTCCAACACTCCATACCCGACAAACTCCTCCACCAGATCGCGTCCGCTACTCATGCGGGCCGCGCACCGAAGGGCCTCTTCATTTTCATCCTCCTCTGTCACCTCAAACTGCGGGTACACCGAGTAATAATGCGAGCACATCTCGGCCACGGGGAGCCCCGGATGGTCTTCGACTGTGCCTTCGGCAATGTAGAACCAAAATTCCCACCAGTTGCCCCATTTATTGCGGGCGCAGGGAACCAACTCAACGACTTCCATCGAAGTCTTGCCGGTCTTCGGCGCAAATGTACAAGATCCAAATTGAGCAATCTTATTTCCGATTCTCCTCTTCTGCCAATGCAGACAATAATACTTTGCGAAGACTTCGACCGATGGCTGCCCGCCGTACGAAGTCGTTGCCCAGACATATTTTGACAGGGCCACCACGGCATTCGGCGTCAGCTGGTGGACCTGGACATCGAATCTACGCAGAACTTCCCCCACAAATCGATGCGCTGGCAGACGAAGACCAGCGGCGAAAAAAGCCTCGAAGACGACCAACTCGCCTTCCGGCTCGGGGACCTCCTCTGTCCCCGGGACACGTGCCACTCCGCCGCCGAAATAACCAAGTTGTTGCATGTCCTGCACGCGAACCGAGGACATCCGCGACACGCCGAACTACACTGTGTCGCCGGCGCGCAACTCCTCCACCGCCACATTGCTCAGCGTCTCCTCGGACGACGCGTCGGCCGGCGGCGGCGTATCGGCAGCAGAAGAGGAAGAGGACGGCATCGCTACGTACCGTCGGCGGCGGCGGGCGGTCTGCTTCACACGGGCCAGATCTCCGACGAGCAAAAGCAAGGAGGGCAGACGAGCAGCGGGCGGTTTGAGACGGAAATTAGGGTTTTCACGGAGCGCGGAAAGATAAGGTTCAAAACGCGCCGCCCCCCGCCCCCTTTTATACACAGGGCGCGACGCTTCGGGAAACCCGCATTTCAACAATACGGCGTCAATCAACGGTCATGTCAAAAACCCCCGCGGAACCACTTCGAGCGAGGACAGCGTCTCCACCATCTAGCGACGTCTTCGGCACCAGGTGACTTAGTCGAACTGGTCCCTCAGAGGGCAAATGTTGGGGCGAAGGCGAAGACGCCACCCTTCGCTCGATGCCTTCGCCAACCTCGCTGGCCGCTACCGGAGGCAAGACGACTGGCAGATTTACCCTTCATCCCACGCGTCACCGGACGAAGACCTACGATGAGGTCGTCGCACCCTGTGGCCTCGTTCAACATGGAGGCCCACGTGTGATCCGGCCCATTGTAACAGGCCCTGTGTGGCCGCTGCGCATTACGGGCCTAATTTGTAAAGGTCTCCCTGTAGTTACAGTCTCTAACCCTGCTTTATGGGAATATTCCGGGGATAACCTAGGTGCCTGAGGGCACATGCGTCCTTAACACTGGACGCTGGGCACTCAGATAGCTATAAATACCCCCGTACAGTGCCCTTGAGAGGCTAGATTAACAGAGCTATTGTCATCTCGAGCAAAAACCCTGTTTATGTTGCTTCACTCCCCCGTTGGATCAACTTGCTCGGGAGAGCAAGTTCCAACAAACTCCTAGTGCATCAAATGACCATAGCATTTCATTTAAAACTTTTGATGCATCATATGTTTTAACTAACAAATCCGGCAAGGTAGTTGCCAAGTATGTCGGGGGCAAGCACAAGGGGTCAAAGACTTGTGTTTGGATACCCAAAGTTCTTGTGTCTAATGCCAAAGGACCCAAAACCATTTGGGTACCTAAAGTCAAGAACTAAAATTTTTTTGTAGGTTTATGCATCCAGGGGCTCAAGTTGGATAATCGACAGCGGGTGCACAAACCACATGACAGGGGAGAAGAAGATGTTCTCCTCCTACGAGAAAAACCACGATCCCCAAAGAGCGATCACATTCGGGGATGGAAACCAAGGTTTGGTCAAAGGTTTGGGTAAAATTGCTATATCACCTGACCACTCCATTTCCAATGTTTTTCTTGTAGATTCTTTAGACTACAATTTGCTTTCCGTTTCTCAATTATGTCAAATGGGCTACAACTGTCTATTTACTGATGTAGGTGTCACTGTCTTTAGAAGAAGTGATGATTCAATAGCATTTAAGGGAGTGTTAGAGGGTCAGCTATACTTGGTAGATTTTGATAGAGCTGAACTCGACACTTGCTTAATTGCTAAGACTAACATGGGTTGGCTCTGGCACCGCCGACTAGCCCATGTTGGGATGAAGAATCTTCATAAGCTTCTAAAGGGAGAGCACATTTTAGGATTAACAAATGTTCATTTTGAGAAAGACAGGATTTGTAGTGCATGCCAAGCCGGGAAGCAAGTTGGTGTTCATCATCCACATAAGAACATCATGACGACTGACAGGCCACTGGAGCTCCTACACATGGATCTATTCGGCCCGATAGCTTACATAAGCATCGGCGGGAGTAAGTACTGTCTAGTTATTGTGGATGATTATTCTCGCTTCACTTGGGTGTTCTTTTTGCAGGAAAAATCTCATACCCAAGAAACCTTAAAGGGATTCTTGAGACGGGCTCAAAATGAGTTCGGCTTAAGGATCAAGAAAATTAGAAGCGACAACGGGACAGAGTTCAAGAACTCACAAATAGAAGGCTTCCTTGAGGAGGAGGGCATCAAGCATGAGTTCTCTTCTCCCTACACGCCACAACAAAATGGTGTAGTGGAAAGGAAGAATAGAACTCTATTGGATATGGCAAGAACCATGCTTGATGAATACAAGACTTCGGATCGGTTTTGGGCCGAGGCGGTCAACACCGCTTGCTACGCCATCAACCGGCTATATCTACACCGAATCCTCAAGAAGACATCATATGAACTCCTTACCGGTAAAAAGCCCAACATTTCATATTTTAGAGTCTTCGGTAGCAAATGCTTTATTCTTGTTAAAAGAGGTAGAAAATCTAAATTTGCTCCTAAGACTGTAGAAGGCTTTTTACTAGGATATGATTCAAACACAAGGGCATATCGAGTCTTTAACAAGTCCTTTGGACAAGTTGAAGTTTCTTGTGACGTTGTGTTTGATGAGACTAACGGCTCTCAAGTAGAGCAAGTTGATCTTGATGAGATAGGTGATGTCACACCCGGTTTTAGAAGGCAAACCGAATGCGAACCATGTACGTGCCAGGATCAGTTATTCACGTACACAGCTGTTACATAACATGGACATCATCACACAGTGCTCAAAATAGTATTAAAAGGGAATAATAGTTGATTACATCATGCGTCTGAGACGTCCATATAGTTCTTACAATAAATCAAAGTGCGGAAAAGAAACGTAGATAACTGCGGCCTTCACAGGCAGCCGACTGGGGGTTGCCGCTAACCCACACCTAGAACTCGTCGTAGTCTTGGAACTCCTGGAAGTCTCCTTCCACAGCTTCATCTTCGCCTGAGCAGTGGTTGCAATGCTGACAACCTGGGGGGGGGGTTTGGTGTGTAGAGCAAGGGTGAGTACACATCAACATACTCAGCAAGTATCCTGTTTGGCTGTAGTGGACTAGCTTTATGTGGGGATAAGTCAAGCAGTTGCTTTTAGTTGGTCAGATTATTATTTACTAATAGAAAGCCAAGTTTTAGCATTAACCCAAGTTATTAACCCGATGTACCCTTTCCAAACGGAAAGAATACCACTTACCAGCACCATAGTCATAACCAAAACCATCAATCTCATAACCACCCGTACCATAATGTCTCTGATCAAGTACCACTAATCACTGGAGCTCCCTTGGCCGCTCATAACCGTGAGCACGGCTGATATATCAGTTTTCAAACACTCTGCAGAGGTTGTGCACTTTACCCACAAGCCGTGATTCCCATTCTGCCCGGAGATCATGACTCTCCATTGATCACTACCAAGGTGACCCAGCAGGGCATCACTACGTAGCCTTTACAAAGATTCCCCGGGGCTGTAGCCACCCGTTAGGTTTCCTAAATGTACCGCACTCCTCCCCAAGGGACAAATCAACCTTGGCAGAGCGAGCCGCATACACCGAGCCCCATTGACGGCACGACGGCTAAGTGAACTACACCCCGGATCCTCTAATTATTCAGCTAAGGGCACCCCATTCCACCCTCATGGTTGCACTGTTTTCCCGGGCGGTCATCCATAGAACAGGTCCTTACGGAGAGGCACTCGAGAAACCGCTCGAGCCCCCTTGAAGGCCACAAGTACAACATCATAATAAGAGAAGGGAAAACAACGTATCATAGATAATCTCATCATGTTCATTGATTAGAGTTTGAGCAATAGCATAGAGCTAAACAGTAATAATCCAACCCAAATAGGTAATCAAGGACAGGGATAACAAAAGCTAGTCAAACCTTAGGTATAAATATGTAAAGCGGGAGGTGAATTAAATAATGAATAGGACATAGATAGGTCAAGGGACACTTGCCTCCACCAACCGACTGCTGCTCAGGGGCTTCTCCTGCGAGTTCCTCGGGCTCTTCAACCGGATCGTTCTCTAAGCGGGTGCAAACATACATACATCCATCCATTGAAATTAGGAAACCAACCGTACACCATACGAGAGAACAAGTAAAGCAAATATGCACAGAATACCACATACGATAATGAATTTACCTTGGTTAGAAAGAAACGAGGGAAAGTCTCACAAGGGTTGAGGCTTATGCTCGAGGGACACTACGGGTAAACGAAAGACTAGACGTCACGTGCTCTAGTTTTAATTAGTTCTAACAAAAGAATTAGCTACATGCACTAATGTAATCGCAACCACTTTTAGTAGATTAACATAGAATAAGATAGACGATTGAATATACAAATTAACTATCGTAACCAATTTCCAAATCAAGACTCCTACCTTATTAATATAAACGACGTGATTAGCGCATATAGGAGACGGGGGGGGGGGGGGGGTAGACGAGGGGTTAGGGGGTAGACGAGGCACGACGAGTCGTGCCAAGGCACGCGCACTACGCGGGCACGCACGCGAGGCCGCACGCACACGCCACGGACTAACCGTACGCACGTCGGGGCCGTGCGCTAGCCGAGCTCAAAGCCGCGCGCCATAGGCACGCTGGGCCAAGCTCGAGGCCACGCAGGGGCCGACACGACGCGAGCAAGGCACGGCGGGGCGAGCGGGCAAGCACGCCGGGGCCAGCGAGCGCGAGCGAGCGAGGACGCGGCCGGACGAGGCCGAGCGCGGGGACGGGCGGCCGAGCCGGGGCACGGGGGCGGTTGAACCGGGGGGGGCGCCGAGCTCGCCGGGAGGCGGGCGCGCGCGGGCGGCTCGCCGGAGCGGGCGCGAGGGCGGGGCCGAGCGGGGCCGGACGAGGGCGGCTCACCGGAGGGCGGCGAGGCGGGGCCGACGCGGGCGCGGGGCTCGCCGGGGGCGAGGCGGGGCGGCGCGGGGCAGCCGAGCTCGCCGGAGCGAGGTCGGGCGAGGGCGGCCGGGGCGGGGAAGGGCCGGGGTCGGGGACGGACCGGGCGGCTCGCCGGGGGCGGCCGGGGCGGCGAGGCGGGGCGCGTCGGGGCGAGGCGAGGGCGGGCTCGCCGGAGCGGGGGCGGCCGAACCGGGTGGCCGGGCGGGCGAGGGAGGAGGAGGGAGAAGGGGGAAGGAGAGGGGAGGAGGGGTGGCCTCAGCGGAGGGGGGCGGCGCGGCGGCGGCGCCGGGGAGGGGAGAGGCGGCGGCGGCGGCGCTAGGGCAAGGGGCAGCGCGGTTAGGGTTTGGGGAGAGAGAGAGCGAGGGAATGACGGGCGGGGCCCGCGGGAGGGATTTTTGGAAAAAGAAAAAGGAGGGGGAGGGGGGGACGGCTGGGCCGGCCATGGGCCCAAAGCGGGGGCGCGGCGGGGGGCGAGGTGGGCCGCGGCCAAGCCGACCCACGACGCGAGGGGGGGAGGGGGCGAGCCGGCTGGGCCGACCGGCCAGCCGGGCCGCGCGCGCCAAGGGGGGGGGGGGCTGGGCCAAAAAGGAGAAGGGGGAGGGGGAAAGAAAAGAAAAAGGTTTTTCCTTTTTCCTCAAATCTATTCTCCTAGATGAAGGCTTTCACATTTTTAAACACCCAAAAAATATGCATGGTTCGGCATGATGCTTCACACAAAATAAAGTAATTTAGGGTTTTTCTTTACACGGGAAATCCAAGCCAAACCCCGCTATAACTTTGGAAAAGATCAAGGTTTAGCGAGGGAACGAGAAAAGAAAAGGGGTAACGCCTGAATTTGGTGAGAGACAAGAAGAAAAAAAAATTCTACCCCCAAATTCAGCGCGTTACAAACCTATCCCCCTTAAAAGAATCTCGCCCTCGAGATTCAGGGCTGGCTAGCAAAGAGCTCAGGGTATTTAGCCATCAGATCATCTTCACGCTCCCAGGTTGCTTCTTCTTCAGAGTGATGATTCCATTTGACCTTGCACATTCTGATGGTCTTCCTTCGGGTGACTCTGTCTGCAATCTCAAGGATTTGCACTGGCTTCTCAACGTAGGTCAAGTCCTCCTGGACTTCAAGACCTTCCACTGGCAACTGCTCTTCTGGCACACGCAAGCACTTCTTCAACTGAGACACATGAAAGACATCATGCACAGTAGACAAATTCTCGGACAAACTGAGCTGATAGGCCACTTCTCCACGTCTTGCAAGAATCTGATACGGACCAATGTAGCGGGGTGCTAGCTTGCCTTTTACTCCGAATCTTCTGACTCCTCTGATCGGTGACACTTTCAGATAGACAAATTCTCCGACTTCGAAACTCAGCTCTCTTCTTCTTGTGTCTGCATAGCTTCGCTGCCTCGATTGCGCTATCTTCAGATTCTCTCGGACCATCTTGATGTTCTCTTCGGCTTCAAGCAAAATGTCTGGCCCAAACACTTGCTTCTCTCCAGGCTGATCCCATTGCAACGGAGTTCTGCAACTCCTTCCATAGAGCGCCTGAAATGGTGACATCTTCAAACTGGCCTGGTAACTGTTGTTATAGGAAAACTCTGCATAAGGCAATCTCTTATCCCATCCGGACTGATCTTGCAACGCACAGGCTCTCAACATGTCTTCAAGAATTTGATTGGTCCTTTCGGTCTGGCCATCTATCTGCGGATGATAAGCTGAACTGAAATTCAGATGCGTGCCCAAGGCTTCATGCAACTGCTGCCAGAAATGAGAGGTGAACTGCGTTCCTCTGTCTGACACTATCTTCTTTGGCACACCATGAAGACAAACGATCCGAGACATATACAATTCTGCCAATACGGCACTGCTATAGTTGGTCTTGACAGGTATGAAGTGGGCTGACTTGGTCAAGCGGTCCACTACTACCCAAATGGAATCGTAGCCGGCTCGAGTGCGAGGCAATCCGACTATGAAATCCATACCAATTTCATCCCATTTCCACTGAGGGATCTGCAACGGTTGCAACAATCCAGCAGGTCTCTGGTGCTCTGCCTTAATTCTTCGACAACTATCGCACATAGCCACATGCTCTGCGATTTCCCTTTTCATTCCGTACCACCAGAATTTCTTTTTCAGATCCTGATACATCTTCTCACTGCCAGGGTGAATCGAATAAGCTGTCTCATGAGCTTCCTTGAGAATCAACTCCCGAATAGACTGGACATTGGGAACACACAAGCGGTCTTTGAACCATATCACGCCTTCTGCATCTTCTCGAAAATCTTTGCCTCTGCCATCTCGAATCAGTCGCCGAATCTCACTGATCTTTTCATCATTCTTCTGCGCTTCTTTGATTTCGCGCTCCAAGGTAGGTTCCAACTCAACTGTGACTCCTCGAGAATTGTTCAGAAATCCGAGACTCAACCTGTCAAACTCCTTGGCCAACTCATAAGGCATCGGACGAGCGACCATCAGATTGACTTGACTCTTTCTGCTCAAAGCATCTGCCACTACGTTTGCTTTGCCTGGATGGTAATGAATCTCCAACTCATAGTCTTTGATCAACTCTAACCATCTTCGTTGCCTCATGTTTAACTCTGACTGAGTGAATATGTACTTCAGACTCTTATGATCTGTGTAAACATCACATTTCTGTCCATACAGATAGTGCCTCCATGTCTTCAGTGCGTAAACCACTGCTGCCAACTCTAGATCATGGATTGGGTAATTCTTCTCATGAACCTTCAACTGTCGGGACGAGTAAGCCACAACTCTTCCCTCTTGCATCAACACACATCCCAAACCTGTGTAGCAAGCATCGCAATACACCGAGAAGGGCTTGTGCACATCAGGCAAGACTAGGACAGGCGCTGTAGTCAACTTCTCTTTCAGCGCTTCAAAGGCCTCTTGGCATTTCTGGGTCCACTTGAACTCAACTTTGTTGCCTAGCAACACAGTCATCGGTTTTGCAATCTTCGAAAACCCTTCAATGAATCGCCGATAGTATCCGGCCATTCCAATGAAACTCTTGATTCCTCGAGCATCTGTTGGCGCTTTCCAGTTCAGAATGTCTGCCACTTTCTTCGGATCCACAGCCAATCCTTCTTTGTTGATTATGTGACCCAAGAACAGGACTTCACTGATCCAGAACTCACACTTGCTCAACTTTGCATACAACTGGTGCTCTCGCAATCTCTGCAACACCATCTTCAAATGATCTGCATGCTCTTCTTCGCTTTGAGAATAAACCAGAATGTCATCAATGAATACCACCACAAACTTATCAAGATAATCCATGAATACACTGTTCATCAAGTTCATGAAGAACGCTGGCGCATTGGTCAAACCAAAAGACATCACTGTGAACTCATACAAACCATACTTGGTAATGAATGCCGTCTTCGGAATGTCCGAAGGTCGGATCCTAAGCTGATGATAACCTGACCTCAGATCAATCTTGGAGAACACACTGGCTCCTCTCAACTGATCGAACAGATCTTCTATTCTGGGCAAAGGGTACTTGTTCTTGATCGTGACCTCATTCAAAGCTCGATAATCAATACACATCCTCTTGGTGCCATCTTTCTTCTCCACAAATAGGACAGGGGCGGCCCAAGGCGAGGTGCTTGGCCGAATGTAACCTTTCTCTGACAGCTCATCAATTTGCTTCTTAAGTTCATCCAACTCTGGTCCAGATATTCTGTAAGCTCTCTTAAAGATAGGGGCGGTTCCAGGAAGAAGCTCTATGGCAAACTCAATTTTCCGCTCTGGTGGCATACCCGGTAAGTCCTTTGGAAACACATCCGGGAACTCGGACACAACCTTGATCCTCTCGATTGGGTCTGCTTCACTGCTATCAACAGCTATCTGATAACAACTTCCTTTCTTTGGCTCAGGCGGGACTAACTCGGTCACCACTTCCTCTCCTAGTGGGGACACCAACTTGATTGTCCTCTTATCACAACTGATAACTGCCTGATACTTATCTAGCCAATTCATCCCTAGGATGACATCTATTCCCTGAGTACCCATTACTATAAGGTTGGCGGGAAACGCTATCCCCCTTATTTCCACACTTATATTCAAACAAATGCTATCGGCTCGAATTCTACCACCGGCTGAGTCAATTTGAATGGGGGTTGACATGGTAGTAATTGGAAGATTATGTGCTTCTACCCATGATGCAGTAATGAAAGAATGCGTTGCTCCAGTATCAAATAACACTTCTGCAATATGGGAGTCGACTGGGAACATACCTACTATCATGCCGGGGGTCTCCTGAACTGCTTCAGCCTCCAAGTGGTTCAGTCTTCCATGATTATAACGCGGCTGAGGGCGATTGCCTGCTCCAGGCTGAGGCACATTCTGCTTTGCTGGGGCATTGGGTCCTGACTGCTGCTGGGCTGCCTTCTTCGGACATTGCATCACCCAGTGGCCTTGCTCTCCACAGTGGAAACATGCCCTGTTTCCAACTTGAGCTGGTACTACCTGATTGTTCTGCTGGTTTGCTGGGGCAGGAAGACGAGGTGCCTGCTGATTCTGCTTCTGAAACTGACCTCCTGACTGATTGCTCTGACGGTTCTGGTACTGGTGCTGAGGATACTGCCTTTGGAACTGCTGATGCTGAGGTGGACGCTGGTTCTGCCTGAACTGCTGAGGTTGATTACCTGAGAAACGAGGACGGCTGCTGCTTCCAGGCTGGGGTCCACTGATCTTGCGCTTACGATCCTCCATCTCCTTACACTTCCTTTCTGTCATGATTGCTCTGTCAATCAGGTGCTGGAATGTCGGGAAAGTGTGATTCATCAGTTGGTACTGCAGAGGGTCAACCAAGCCTCTCAGGAAACGGTACTGTCGCTTGGCGTCGGTGTTGACATCTTCAGGAGCATAGCGAGACAACTGCAGAAACCTGTCTCGGTACTCACTGACAGACAATGGCCCTTGCTTGAGAGCCAGGAATTCCTCCTTCTTCACTGTCATCAGACCTGCAGGGACATGGTACTGACGAAAACTGCTTCTGAACTCTTCCCAAGTGATGGCGTCAGGGTGGGCATGGGTGGCGAGGTAAGACTCCCACCATGACTGGGCTGCTCCTCTCAACAGACGGGGACCATACAAGACTTTCTCCCTGTCATCGCACTGAGCGGTATGCAACTCCCGCTCCACAGTGCGCAACCAATCTTCAGCATCCATGGGGTCAGAAGAATGAGCGAACGTTGGTGGATGACCTCTCATGAATTCAGCACGCTTGTCTCTAGGCATCTGAGGCATCTGAGGCTGAGGTGGGGCTTGCTGTTGTTGCTGCTGCTGCTGCTGAATGGCGGCTAAAGTCTGACCGATGGCTTGAACCGCCTGAGTCTGCATCAGAAACATCTGCTCGATGGACATCGGGGGCGGGGGCGGCAGGTGCTGCTGCTGGGGCACCTCATCCTGCGGAGCGGCTCGCTCCTGTTGAGCACGCCTTCCTCCTCTGCGCCTATTCTCTGACATCTGCAGAATGCAACCACACATCAGAACTGATCTGGCAAATCTTGCAGCATAGGAAAAGAGTATAGAATCCTTCAACAGCACTGAACAGATGAGCATCTTCACTGATCTCCAACACAGACCACACAGCTTCTCATATAAAGAGGAGAGTGGAATAAAGGTTTCCCAACTATATAACTAACTCCATTAACATAATAGGTAAACCAAAATGCAGGGGATACCCACACTCTGGTGACAATCATTACAAAGATCCAAACCAAACATAGTTCATCATGACAAACATAAATGCACAGGATATAGCAAACTACCCTGTCTAACTAATGACTAACTAAGACTGAGACTAACGCTAAGACTGAAGCTTCTATGTATATATTTCGTATTAATTACAAGATCCAACTCTAACGATCTATGGTTCTAGAGTTATCTTGGTCTTGCAGTCGGGGTTGCCATAAGACTGGTGTCCACGCTGAGGTGAGCGGTACGGGTGCTGAGTCCCGACGGGAGCGGGGGAACCACCGTCCAAGTGACGATGTTCCGCGCGCTCAGCCCGCAGCAGGGCGATCTCAGCACGAGCCCTACTCAGCTCGTCTAATGCATGGTCCAGCTCCGTGTTTAGCACGGCGGCTAGGTTGACTGTGCTGCTCAACCTAGGATTGCCCTCACCGACAGGTGAGACAATCACGCCTCCTGTGCTGCCAGATGAACGGCGAGGGTAATACTTCAGGTCGAGACCGTCAGCTGCCCCACCGAAAACCGAGCAGTAGTGCGAAAGCGCACGCCGTGCAGCATCTTGCATGGCTGCCTCAGCTGAGTCCCGCTCAGAGATAGAATAGTGCTCTGAGTAGGCCTCCGCACCCTGGAGACTGTTCTCCGGACAGCGCACCAAGCAGGTTGCCTCCCAGCGGTCCGGGTAGACCCCGCGACTGTGCTGGTAGACCACACAGCGATACTCGATGGACCAAGTATGCCGGTCAAATGCCCGACGTAGCAGGGTGTCGAGCGCATCGTGGAAGTGACACCCGCGAGCAGCGTCGCGAGTGATGGGTCGAGCAACCCATCCTTCCGGCTCAAGGTTAGCAGAGAAGTCGGTGTCGTGGCTCGAGCTGTCGTCGCCATCTCCGTCGTCTGGGTCTCCTCCAGCAGCTACTCCAGAAGCTGGGACGCCCAGTGGTGGTGCAGGGGGCGGCTCCAGAGGAAGCACAGGGGAGCAGCTCCTCACAGACTCTATCTCCTGGTGGAGCGAGAAAGAAGAGCCCTGCTGCTCCTGTCGTCGACGTTCCTGCTCCTCATGCAGGCGGTGGTGCAGTCTCTCCAAGTGGCTGGACTGTCCGGCCACGGGACGGCGAAGCGGACGCTCAGCAAGGCGGGAGGGTAAGAAGGGGATGACTGACTTTCGTGCAGTGTGTCTAAGTCGAGCCATCTACAAAAGACATCGCAAGCAAAAGGGTGAGAACAGAATTAATAGGACCAGCAAATAATGAATCATGAGTGAATGAAGGATTAGAATAAAACATGATTTTCAGCAAGGTATAATACATAGTAGAACATAGGTTTGGTCGGTATGACCAACTTTTGAAGAGATATCAAAGTCAAGGCAGAGACAGAGGTCTATAGTCCTTAGAACGACCATTCTACTCTAGGTTAGCGGTCCTACAGTCAGCACGGCTTTGATACCACTTATGTCACACCCGGTTTTAGAAGGCAAACCGAATGCGAACCATGTACGTGCCAGGATCAGTTATTCACGTACACAGCAGTTACATAACATGGACATCATCACACAGTGCTCAAAATAGTATTAAAAGGGAATAATAGTTGATTACATCATGCGTCTGAGACGTCCATATAGTTCTTACAATAAATCAAAGTGCGGAAAAGAAACGTAGATAACTGCGGCCTTCACAGGCAGCCGACTGGGGGTTGCCGCTAACCCACACCTAGAACTCGTCGTAGTCTTGGAACTCCTGGAAGTCTCCTTCCACAGCTTCATCTTCGCCTGAGCAGTGGTTGCAATGCTGACAACCTGGGGGGGTTTGGTGTGTAGAGCAAGGGTGAGTACACATCAACATACTCAGCAAGTATCCTGTTTGGCTGTAGTGGACTAGCTTTATGTGGGGATAAGTCAAGCAGTTGCTTTTAGTTGGTCAGATTATTACTTACTAGTAGAAAGCCAAGTTTTAGCATTAACCCAAGTTATTAACCCGATGTACCCTTTCCAAACGGAAAGAATACCACTTACCAGCACCATAGTCATAACCAAAACCATCAATCTCATAACCACCTGTACCATAATGTCTCTGATCAAGTACCACTAATCACTGGAGCTCCCTTGGCCGCTCATAACCGTGAGCACGGCTGATATATCAGTTTTCAAACACTCTGCAGAGGTTGTGCACTTTACCCACAAGCCGTGATTCCCATTCTGCCCGGAGATCATGACTCTCCATTGATCACTACCAAGGTGACCCAGCAGGGCATCACTACGTAGCCTTTACAAAGATTCCCCGGGGCTGTAGCCACCCGTTAGGTTTCCTAAATGTACCGCACTCCTCCCCAAGGGACAAATCAACCTTGGCAGAGCGAGCCGCATACACCGAGCCCCATTGACGGCACGACGGCTAAGTGAACTACACCCCGGATCCTCTAATTATTCAGCTAAGGGCACCCCATTCCACCCTCATGGTTGCACTGTTTTCCCGGGCGGTCATCCATAGAACAGGTCCTTACGGAGAGGCACTCGAGAAACCGCTCGAGCCCCCTTGAAGGTCACAAGTACAACATCATAATAAGAGAAGGGAAAACAGCGTATCATAGATAATCTCATCATGTTCATTGATTAGAGTTTGAGCAATAGCATAGAGCTAAACAGTAATAATCCAACCCAAATAGGTAATCAAGGACAGGGATAACAAAAGCTAGTCAAACCTTAGGTATAAATATGTAAAGCGGGAGGTGAATTAAATAATGAATAGCACATAGATAGGTCAAGGGACACTTGCCTCCACCAACCGACTGCTGCTCAGGGGCTTCTCCTGCGAGTTCCTCGGGCTCTTCAACCGGATCGTTCTCTAAGCGGGTGCAAACATACATACATCCATCCATTGAAATTAGGAAACCAACAGTACACCATACGAGAGAACAAGTAAAGCAAATATGCACAGAATACCACATACGATAATGAATTTACCTTGGTTAGAAAGAAACGAGGGAAAGTCTCGCAAGGGTTGAGGCTTATGCTCGAGGGACACTACGGGTAAACGAAAGACTAGACGTCACGTGCTCTAGTTTTAATTAGTTCTAACAAAAGAATTAGCTACATGCACTAATGTAATTGCAACCACTTTTAGTAGATTAACAAAGAATAAGATAGACGATTGAATATACAAATTAACTATCGTAACCAATTTCCAAATTAAGACTCCTACCTTATTAATATAAACGACGTGATTAGCGCATATAGGAGACGGGGGGGGGGGGGGTAGACGAGGGGTTAGGGGGTAGACGAGGCACGACGAGTCGTGCCAAGGCACGCGCACTACGCGGGCACGCACGCGAGGCCGCACGCACACGCCACGGACTAACCGTACGCACGTCGGGGCCGTGCGCTAGCCGAGCTCAAAGCCGCGCGCCATAGGCACGCTGGGCCAAGCTCGAGGCCACGCAGGGGCCGACACGACGCGAGCAAGGCACGGCGGGGCGAGCGGGCAAGCACGCCGGGGCCAGCGAGCGCGAGCGAGCGAGGACGCGGCCGGACGAGGCCGAGCGCGGGGACGGGCGGCCGAGCCGGGGCACGGGGGCGGTTGAACCGGGGGGGGGGGGGGGGGCGCCGAGCTCGCCGGGAGGCGGGCGCGCGCGGGCGGCTCGCCGGAGCGGGCGCGCGCGGGCGGCTCGCCGGAGCGGGCGCGCGCGGGCGGCTCGCCGGAGCGGGCGCGAGGGCGGGGCCGAGCGGGGCCGGACGAGGGCGGCTCGCCGGAGGGCGGCGAGGCGGGGCCGACGCGGGCGCGGGGCTCGCCGGGGGCGAGGCGGGGCGGCGCGGGGCAGCCGAGCTCGCCGGAGCGGGGTCGGGCGAGGGCGGCCGGGGCGGGGAAGGGCCGGGGTCGGGGACGGACCGGGCGGCTCGCCGGGGGCGGCCGGGGCGGCGAGGCGGGGCGCGTCGGGGCGAGGCGAGGGCGGGCTCGCCGGAGCGGGGGCGGCCGAACCGGGTGGCCGGGCGGGCGAGGGAGGAGGAGGGAGAAGGGGGAAGGAGAGGGGAGGAGGGGGGGGCCTCACCGGAGGGGGGCGGCGCGGCGGCGGCGGCGGGGAGGGGAGAGGCGGCGGCGGCGGCGCTAGGGCAAGGGGCGGCGCAGTTAGGGTTTGGGGAGAGAGAGAGCGAGGGAATGACGGGCGGGGCCCGCGGGAGGGATTTTTGGAGAAAGAAAAAGGAGGGGGAGGGGGGACGGCTGGGCCGGCCATGGGCCCAAAGCGGGGGCGCGGCGGGGGCGAGGTGGGCCGCGGCCAAGCCGGCCCACGACGCGAGGGGGGGGGAGGGGGCGAGCCGGCTGGGCCGACCGGCCAGCCGGGCCGCGCGCGCCAAGGGGGGGGGGGCTGGGCCAAAAAGGAGAAGGGGGAGGGGGAAAGAAAAGAAAAAGGTTTTTCCTTTTTCCTCAAATCTATTCTCCTAGATGAAGGCTTTCACATTTTTAAACACCCAAAAAATATGCATGGTTCGGCATGATGCTTCACACAAAATAAAGTAATTTAGGGTTTTTCTTTACACGGGAAATCCAAGCCAAACCCCGCTATAACTTTGGAAAAGATCAAGGTTTAGCGAGGGAACGAGAAAAGAAAAGGGGTAACGCCTGAATTTGGTGAGAGACAAGAAGAAAAAAAATTCTACCCCCAAATTCAGGGCGTTACAGGTGATGAAGAGGCTCCGTGCATCGCACTTAGTAACATGTCCATTGGGGATGTGTGTCCTAAGGAATTCGAAGAGCCTCCAAATGCACAAGATCAACCATCCTCCTCAACGCAAGCATCTCCACCAACTCAAAATGAGGATGAAGCTCAAGTTGATGAAGGAGAAGATCAAAGAGATGAGCAACCTCAAGATGACGACAATGATCAAGGGGGAGATGCAAACGATCAAGACAAGGAGGATGATGAACCAAGGCCACCACACCCAAGAGTCCACTGTCACACCCGGTTTTAGAAGGCAAACCGAATGCGAACCATGTACGTGCCAGGATCAGTTATTCACGTACACAACAGTTACATAACATGGACATCATCACACAGTGCTCAAAATAGTATTAAAAGGGAATAATAGTTGATTACATCATGCGTCTGAGACGTCCATATAGTTCTTACAATAAATCAAAGTGCGGAAAAGAAACGTAGATAACTGCGGCCTTCACAGGCAGCCGACTGGGGGTTGCCGCTAACCCACACCTAGAACTCGTCGTAGTCTTGGAACTCCTGGAAGTCTCCTTCCACAGCTTCATCTTCGCCTGAGCAGTGGTTGCAATGCTGACAACCTGGGGGGGGGGGGGGGGGGTTGGTGTGTAGAGCAAGGGTGAGTACACATCAACATACTCAGCAAGTATCCTGTTTGGCTGTAGTGGACTAGCTTTATGTGGGGATAAGTCAAGCAGTTGCTTTTAGTTGGTCAGATTATTACTTACTAGTAGAAAGCCAAGTTTTAGCATTAACCCAAGTTATTAACCCGATGTACCCTTTCCAAACGGAAAGAATACCACTTACCAGCACCATAGTCATAACCAAAACCATCAATCTCATAACCACCTGTACCATAATGTCTCTGATCAAGTACCACTAATCACTGGAGCTCCCTTGGCCGCTCATAACCGTGAGCACGGCTGATATATCAGTTTTCAAACACTCTGCAGAGGTTGTGCACTTTACCCACAAGCCGTGATTCCCATTCTACCCGGAGATCATGACTCTCCATTGATCACTACCAAGGTGACCCAGCAGGGCATCACTATGTAGCCTTTACAAAGATTCCCCGGGGCTGTAGCCACCCGTTAGGTTTCCTAAATGTACCACACTCCTCCCCAAGGGACAAATCAACCTTGGCAGAGCGAGCCGCATACACCGAGCCCCATTGACGGCACGACGGCTAAGTGAACTACACCCCGGATCCTCTAATTATTCAGCTAAGGGCACCCCATTCCACCCTCATGGTTGCACTGTTTTCCCGGGCGGTCATCCATAGAACAGGTCCTTACGGAGAGGCACTCGAGAAACCGCTCGAGCCCCCTTGAAGGTCACAAGTACAACATCATAATAAGAGAAGGGAAAACAGCGTATCATAGATAATCTCATCATGTTCATTGATTAGAGTTTGAGCAATAGCATAGAGCTAAACAGTAATAATCCAACCCAAATAGGTAATCAAGGACAGGGATAACAAAAGCTAGTCAAACCTTAGGTATAAATATGTAAAGCGGGAGGTGAATTAAATAATGAATAGGACATAGATAGGTCAAGGGACACTTGCCTCCACCAACCGACTGCTGCTCAGGGGCTTCTCCTGCGAGTTCCTCGGGCTCTTCAACCGGATCGTTCTCTAAGCGGGTGCAAACATACATACATCCATCCATTGAAATTAGGAAACCAACAGTACACCATACGAGAGAACAAGTAAAGCAAATATGCACAGAATACCACATACGATAATGAATTTACCTTGGTTAGAAAGAAACGAGGGAAAGTCTCGCAAGGGTTGAGGCTTATGCTCGAGGGACACTACGGGTAAACGAAAGACTAGACGTCACGTGCTCTAGTTTTAATTAGTTCTAACAAAAGAATTAGCTACATGCACTAATGTAATCGCAACCACTTTTAGTAGATTAACATAGAATAAGATAGACGATTGAATATACAAATTAACTATCGTAACCAATTTCCAAATTAAGACTCCTACCTTATTAATATAAACGACGTGATTAGCGCATATAGGAGACGGGGGGGGGGGGGGGGGTAGACGAGGGGTTAGGGGGTAGACGAGGCACGACGAGTCGTGCCAAGGCACGCGCACTACGCGGGCACGCACGCGAGGCCGCACGCACACGCCACGGACTAACCGTACGCACGTCGGGGCCGTGCGCTAGCTGAGCTCAAAGCCGCGCGCCATAGGCACGCTGGGCCAAGCTCGAGGCCACGCAGGGGCCGACACGACGCGAGCAAGGCACGGCGGGGCGAGCGGGCAAGCACGCCGGGGCCAGCGAGCGCGAGCGAGCGAGGACACGGCCGGACGAGGCCGAGCGCGGGGACGGGCAGCCGAGCCGGGGCACGGGGGCGGTTGAACCGGGGGGGGGCGCCGAGCTCGCCGGGAGGCGGGCGCGCGAGGGCGGCTCGCCGGACCGGGCGCGCGTGGGCGGCTCGCCGGAGCGGGCGCGAGGGCGGGGCCGAGCGGGGCCGGACGAGGGCGGCTCGCCGGAGGGCGGCGAGGCGGGGCCGACGCGGGAGCGGGGCTCGCCGGGGGCGAGGCGGGGCGGCGCGGGGCAGCCGAGCTCGCCGGAGCGGGGTCGGGCGAGGGCGGCCGGGGCGGGGAAGGGCCGGGGTCGGGGATGGACCGGGCGGCTCGCCGGGGGCGGCGAGGCGGGGCGCGTCGGGGCGAGGCGAGGGCGGGCTCGCCGGAGCGGGGGCGGCCGAACCGGGTGGCCGGGCGGGTGAGGGAGGAGGAGGGAGAAGGGGGAAGGAGAGGGGAGGAGGGGGGGCCTCACCGGAGGGGGGCGGCGCGGCGGCGGCGCCGGGGAGGGGAGAGGCGGCGGCGGCGGCGGCGCTAGGGCAAGGGGCGGCGCAGTTAGGGTTTGGGGAGAGAGAGAGCGAGGGAATGACGGGCGGGGCCCGCGGGAGGGATTTTTGGAAAAAGAAAAAGGAGGGGGAGGGGGGGACGGCTGGGCCGGCCATGGGCCCAAAGCGGGGGCGCGGCGGGGGGCGAGGTGGGCCGCGGCCAAGCCGGCCCACGACGCGAGGGGGGGAGGGGGCGAGCCGGCTGGGCCGACCGGCCAGCCGGGCCGCGCCCGCCAAGGGCGGGGGGGCTGGGCCAAAAAGGAGAAGGGGGAGGGGGAAAGAAAAGAAAAAGGTTTTTCCTTTTTCCTCAAATCTATTCTCCTAGATGAAGGCTTTCACATTTTTAAACACCCAAAAAAATATGCATGGTTCGGCATGATGCTTCACACAAAATAAAGTAATTTAGGGTTTTTCTTTACACGGGAAATCCAAGCCAAACCCCGCTATAACTTTGGAAAAGATCAAGGTTTAGCGAGGGAACGAGAAAAGAAAAGGGGTAACGCCTGAATTTGGTGAGAGACAAGAAGAAAAAAAAATTCTACCCCCAAATTCAGGGCGTTACAAACCTATCCCCCTTAAAAGAATCTCGCCCTCGAGATTCAGGGCTGGCTAGCAAAGAGCTCAGGGTATTTAGCCATCAGATCATCTTCACGCTCCCAGGTTGCTTCTTCTTCAGAGTGATGATTCCATTTGACCTTGCACATTCTGATGGTCTTCCTTCGGGTGACTCTGTCTGCAATCTCAAGGATTTGCACTGGCTTCTCAACGTAGGTCAAGTCCTCCTGGACTTCAAGACCTTCCACTGGCAACTGCTCTTCTGGCACACGCAAGCACTTCTTCAACTGAGACACATGAAAGACATCATGCACAGCAGACAAATTCTCGGGCAAACTGAGCTGATAGGCCACTTCTCCACGTCTTGCAAGAATCTGATACGGACCAATGTAGCGGGGTGCTAGCTTGCCTTTTACTCCGAATCTTCTGACTCCTCTGATCGGTGACACTTTCAGATAGACAAATTCTCCGACTTCGAAACTCAGCTCTCTTCTTCTTGTGTCTGCATAGCTTCGCTGCCTCGATTGCGCTATCTTCAGATTCTCTCGGACCATCTTGATGTTCTCTTCGGCTTCAAGCAAAATGTCTGGCCCAAACACTTGCTTCTCTCCAGGCTGATCCCATTGCAACGGAGTTCTGCAACTCCTTCCATAGAGCGCCTGAAATGGTGACATCTTCAAACTGGCCTGGTAACTGTTGTTATAGGAAAACTCTGCATAAGGCAATCTCTTATCCCATCCGGACTGATCTTGCAACGCACAGGCTCTCAACATGTCTTCAAGAATTTGATTGGTCCTTTCGGTCTGGCCATCTGTCTGCGGATGATAAGCTGAACTGAAATTCAGATGCGTGCCCAAGGCTTCATGCAACTGCTGCCAGAAATGAGAGGTGAACTGCGTTCCTCTGTCTGACACTATCTTCTTTGGCACACCATGAAGACAAACGATCCGAGACATATACAATTCTGCCAATACGGCACTGCTATAGTTGGTCTTGACAGGTATGAAGTGGGCTGACTTGGTCAAGCGGTCCACTACTACCCAAATGGAATCGTAGCCGGCTCGAGTGCGAGGCAATCCGACTATGAAATCCATACCAATTTCATCCCATTTCCACTGAGGGATCTGCAACGGTTGCAACAATCCAGCAGGTCTCTGGTGCTCTGCCTTAATTCTTCGACAACTATCGCACATAGCCACATGCTCTGCGATTTCCCTTTTCATTCCGTACCACCAGAATTTCTTTTTCAGATCCTGATACATCTTCTCACTGCCAGGGTGAATCGAATAAGCTGTCTCATGAGCTTCCTTGAGAATCAACTCCCGAATAGACTGGACATTGGGAACACACAAGCGGTCTTTGAACCATATCACGCCTTCTGCATCTTCTCGAAAATCTTTGCCTCTGCCATCTCGAATCAGTCGCCGAATCTCACTGATCTTTTCATCATTCTTCTGCGCTTCTTTGATTTCGCGCTCCAAGGTAGGTTCCAACTCAACTGTGACTCCTCGAGAATTGTTCAGAAATCCGAGACTCAACCTGTCAAACTCCTTGGCCAACTCATAAGGCATCGGACGAGCGACCATCAGATTGACTTGACTCTTTCTGCTCAAAGCATCTGCCACTACGTTTGCTTTGCCTGGATGGTAATGAATCTCCAACTCATAGTCTTTGATCAACTCTAACCATCTTCGTTGCCTCATGTTTAACTCTGACTGAGTGAATATGTACTTCAGACTCTTATGATCTGTGTAAACATCACATTTCTGTCCATACAGATAGTGCCTCCATGTCTTCAGTGCGTAAACCACTGCTGCCAACTCTAGATCATGGATTGGGTAATTCTTCTCATGAACCTTCAACTGTCGGGACGAGTAAGCCACAACTCTTCCCTCTTGCATCAACACACATCCCAAACCTGTGTAGCAAGCATCGCAATACACCGAGAAGGGCTTGTGCACATCAGGCAAGACTAGGACAGGCGCTGTAGTCAACTTCTCTTTCAGCGCTTCAAAGGCCTCTTGACATTTCTGGGTCCACTTGAACTCAACTTTGTTGCCTAGCAACGCTGTCATCGGTTTTGCAATCTTCGAAAACCCTTCAATGAATCGCCGATAGTATCCGGCCATTCCAATGAAACTCTTGATTCCTCGAGCATCTGTTGGCGCTTTCCAGTTCAGAATGTCTGCCACTTTCTTCGGATCCACAGCCAATCCTTCTTTGTTGATTATGTGACCCAAGAACAGGACTTCACTGATCCAGAACTCACACTTGCTCAACTTTGCATACAACTGGTGCTCTCGCAATCTCTGCAACACCATCTTCAAATGATCTGCATGCTCTTCTTCGCTTTGAGAATAAACCAGAATGTCATCAATGAATACCACCACAAACTTATCAAGGTAATCCATGAATACACTGTTCATCAAGTTCATGAAGAACGCTGGCGCATTGGTCAAACCAAAAGACATCACTGTGAACTCATACAACCCATACTTGGAAATGAATGTCGTCTTCGGAATGTCCGAAGGTTGGATCCTGAGCTGATGATAACCTGACCTCAGATCAATCTTGGAGAACACACTGGCTCCTCTCAACTGATCGAACAGATCTTCTATTCTGGGCAAAGGGTACTTGTTCTTGATCGTGACCTCATTCAAAGCTCGATAATCAATACACATCCTCTTGGTGCCATCTTTCTTCTCCACAAATAGGACAGGGGTGGCCCAAGGCGAGGTGCTTGGCCGAATGTAACCTTTCTCTGACAGCTCATCAATTTGCTTCTTAAGTTCATCCAACTCTGGTCCAGATATTCTGTAAGCTCTCTTAAAGATAGGGGCGGTTCCAGGAAGAAGCTCTATGGCAAACTCAACTTTCCGCTCTGGTGGCATACCCGGTAAGTCCTTTGGAAACACATCCGGGAACTCGGACACAACCTTGATCCTCTCGATTGGGTCTGCTTCACTGCTATCAACAGCTATCTGATAACAACTTCCTTTCTTTGGCTCAGGCGGGACTAACTCGGTCACCACTTCCTCTCCTAGTGGGGACACCAACTTGATTGTCCTCTTATCACAACTGATAACTGCCTGATACTTATCTAGCCAATTCATCCCTAGGATGACATCTATTCCCTGAGTACCCATTACTATAAGGTTGGCGGGAAACGCTATCCCCCTTATTTCCACACTTATATTCAAACAAATGCTATCGGCTCGAATTCTACCACCGGCTGAGTCAATTTGAATGGGGTTTGACATGGTAGTAATTGGAAGATTATGTGCTTCTACCCATGATGCAGTAATGAAAGAATGTGTTGCTCCAGTATCAAATAACACTTCTGCAATATGGGAGTCGACTGGGAACATACCTACTATCATGCCGGGGGTCTCCTGAACTGCTTCAGCCTCCAAGTGGTTCAGTCTTCCATGATTATAACGCGGCTGAGGGCGATTGCCTGCTCCAGGCTGAGGCACATTTTGCTTTGCTGGGGCATTGGGGCCTAACTGCTGCTGGGCTGCCTTCTTCGGACATTGCATCACCCAGTGGCCTTGCTCTCCACAGTGGAAACATGCCCTGTTTCCAACTTGAGCTGGTGCTGCCTGACTGTTCTGCTGGTTTGCTGGGGCAGGAAGACGAGGTGCCTGCTGATTCTGCTTCTGAAACTGACCTCCTGACTGATTGTTCTGACGGTTCTGGTACTGATGCTGAGGGTACTGCCTTTGGAACTGCTGATGCTGAGGTGGACGCTGGTTCTGCCTGAACTGCTGAGGTTGATTACCTGAGAAACGAGGACGGCTGCTGCTTCCAGGCTGGGGTCCACTGATCTTGCGCTTACGATCCTCCATCTCCTTACGCTTCCTTTCTGTCATGATTGCTCTGTCAATCAGGTGCTAGAATGTCGGGAAAGTGTGATTCATCAGTTGGTACTGCAGAGGGTCAACCAAGCCTCTCAGGAAACGGTACTGTCGCTTGGCGTCGGTGTTGACATCTTCAGGAGCATAGCGAGACAACTGCAGAAACCTGTCTCGGTACTCACTGACAGACAATGGCCCTTGCTTGAGAGCCAGGAACTCCTCCTTCTTCACTGTCATTAGACCTGCAGGGACATGGTACTGACGAAAACTGCTTCTGAACTCTTCCCAAGTGATGGCGTCAGGGTGGGCATGGGTGGCGAGGTAAGACTCCCACCATGACTGGGCTGCTCCTCTCAACAGACGGGGACCATACAAGACTTTCTCCCTGTCATCGCACTGAGCGGTATGCAACTCCCGCTCCACAGTGCGCAACCAATCTTCAGCATCCATGGGGTCAAAAGAATGAGCGAACGTTGGTGGATGACCTCTCATGAATTCAGCACGCTTGTCTCTAGGCATCTGAGGCATCTGAGGCTGAGGTGGGGCCTGTTGTTGTTGCTGCTGCTGCTGCTGAATGGCGGCCAAAGTCTGACCGATGGCTTGAACCGCCTGAGTCTGCATCAGAAACATCTGCTCGATGGACATCGGGGGCGGGGGCGGCAGGTGCTGCTGCTGGGGCACCTCATCCTGCGGAGCGGCTCGCTCCTGTTGAGCACGCCTTCCTCCTCTGCGCCTATTCTCTGACATCTGCAGAATGCAACCACACATCAGAACTGATCTGGCAAATCTTGCAGCATAGGAAAAGAGTATAGAATCCTTCAACAGCACTGAACAGATGAGCATCTTCACTGATCTCCAACACAGACCACACAGCTTCTCAGATAAAGAGGAAAGTGGAATAAAGGTTTCCCAACTATATAACTAACTTTATTAACATAATAGGTAAACCAAAATGCAGGGGATACCCACACTCTGGTGACAATCATTACAAAAATCCAAACCAAACATAATTCATCATGACAAACATAAATGCACAGGATATAGCAAACTACCCTGTCTAACTAATGACTAACTAAGACTGAGACTAACGCTAAGACTGAAGCTTCTATGTATATATTTCGTATTAATTACAAGATCCAACTCTAACGATCTATGGTTCTAGAGTTATCTTGGTCTTGCAGTCGGGGTTGCCATAAGACTGGTGTCCACGCTGAGGTGAGCGGTACGGGTGCTGAGTCCCGACGGGAGCGGGGGAACCACCGTCCAAGTGACGACGTTCCGCGCACTCAGCCCGCAGCAGGGCGATCTCAGCACGAGCCCTACTCAGCTCGTCTAATGCATGGTCCAGCTCCGTGTTTAGCACGGCGGCTAGGTTGACTGTGCTGCTCAACCTAGGATTGCCCTCACCGACAGGTGAGACAATCACGCCTCCTGTGCTGCCAGATGAACGGCGGGGGTAATACTTCTGGTCGAGACCGTCAGCTGCCCCACCGAAAACCGAGCAGTAGTGCGAAAGCGCACGCCGTGCAGCATCTTGCATGGCTGCCTCAGCTGAGTCCCGCTCAGAGATAGAATAGTGCTCTGAGCAGGCCTCCACACCCTGGAGACTGTTCTCCGGACAGCGCCCCAAGCAGGTTGCCTCCCAGCGGTCTGGGTAGACCCCGCGACTGTGCTGGTAGACCACACAGCGATACTCGATGGACCAAGTATGCCGGTCAAATGCCCGACGTAGCAGGGTGTCGAGCGCATCGTGGAAGTGACACCCGCGAGCAGCGTCGCGAGTGATGGGTCGAGCAACCCATCCTTCCGGCTCAAGGTTAGCAGAGAAGTCGGTGTCGTGGCTCGAGCTGTCGTCGCCTCCTCCGTCGTCTGGATCTCCTCCAGCAGCTGCTCCAGGGGCTGGGGCGCCCTGTGGTGGTGCAGGGGGGCGGCTCCAGAGGAAGCACAGGGGAGCAGCTCCTCACAGACTCTATCTCCTGGTGGAGCGAGAAAGAAGAGCCCTGCTGCTCCTGTCGTCGACGTTCCTGCTCCTCATGCAGGCGGTGGTGCAGTCTCTCCAAGTGGCTGGACTGTCCGGCCACGGGACGGCGAAGCGGACGCTCAGCAAGGCGGGAGGGTAAGAAGGGGATGACTGACTTTCGTGCAGTGTGTCTAAGTCGAGCCATCTACAAAAGACATCGCAAGCAAAAGGGTGAGAAAAGAATTAATAGGACCAGCAAATAATGAATCATGAGTGAATGATGGATTAGAATAAAACATGATTTTCAGCAAGGTATAATGTATAGTAGAACATAGGTTTGGTCGGTATGACCAACTTTTGAAGGGATATCAAAGTCAAGGCAGAGACAGAGGTCTATAGTCCTTAGAACGACCATTCTACTCTAGGTTAGCGGTCCTACAGTCAGCACGGCTTTGATACCACTTATGTCACACCCGGTTTTAGAAGGCAAACCGAATGCGAACCATGTACGTGCCAGGATCAGTTATTCACGTACACAGCAGTTACATAACATGGACATCATCACACAGTGCTCAAAATAGTATTAAAAGGGAATAATAGTTGATTACATCATGCGTCTGAGACGTCCATATAGTTCTTACAATAAATCAAAGTGCGGAAAAGAAACGTAGATAACTGCGGCCTTCACAGGCAGCCGACTGGGGGTTGCCGCTAACCCACACCTAGAACTCGTCGTAGTCTTGGAACTCCTGGAAGTCTCCTTCCACAGCTTCATCTTCGCCTGAGCAGTGGTTGCAATGCTGACAACCTGGGGGGGGGGGGTTTGGTGTGTAGAGCAAGGGTGAGTACACATCAACATACTCAGCAAGTATCCTGTTTAGCTGTAGTGGACTAGCTTTATGTGGGGATAAGTCAAGCAGTTGCTTTTAGTTGGTCAGATTATTACTTACTAGTAGAAAGCCAAGTTTTAGCATTAACCCAAGTTATTAACCCGATGTACCCTTTCCAAACGGCAAGAATACCACTTACCAGCACCATAGTCATAACCAAAACCATCAATCTCATAACCACCTGTACCATAATGTCTCTGATCAAGTACCACTAATCACTGGAGCTCCCTTGGCCGCTCATAACCGTGAGCACGGCTGATATATCAGTTTTCAAACACTCTGCAGAGGTTGTGCACTTTACCCACAAGCCGTGATTCCCATTCTGCCCGGAGATCATGACTCTCCATTGATCACTACCAAGGTGACCCAGCAGGGCATCACTACGTAGCCTTTACAAAGATTCCTCGGGGCTGTAGCCACCCGTTAGGTTTCCTAAATGTACCGCACTCCTCCCCAAGGGACAAATCAACCTTGGCAGAGCGAGCCGCATACACCGAGCCCCATTGACGGCACGACGGCTAAGTGAACTACACCCCGGATCCTCTAATTATTCAGCTAAGGGCACCCCATTCCACCCTCATGGTTGCACTGTTTTCCCGGGCGGTCATCCATAGAACAGGTCCTTACGGAGAGGCACTCGAGAAACCGCTCGAGCCCCCTTGAAGGTCACAAGTACAACATCATAATAAGAGAAGGGAAAACAGTGTATCATAGATAATCTCATCATGTTCGTTGATTAGAGTTTGAGCAATAGCATAGAGCTAAACAGTAATAATCCAACCCAAATAGGTAATCAAGGACAGGGATAACAAAAGCTAGTCAAACCTTAGGTATAAATATGTAAAGCGGGACGTGAATTAAATAATGAATAGGACATAGATAGGTCAAGGGACACTTGCCTCCACCAACCGACTGCTGCTCAGGGGCTTCTCCTGCGAGTTCCTCGGGCTCTTCAACCGGATCGTTCTCTAAGCGGGTGCAAACATACATACATCCATCCATTGAAATTAGGAAACCAACAGTACACCATACGAGAGAACAAGTAAAGCAAATATGCACAGAATACCACATACGATAATGAATTTACCTTGGTTAGAAAGAAACGAGGGAAAGTCTCGCAAGGGTTGAGGCTTATGCTCGAGGGACACTACGGGTAAACGAAAGACTAGACGTCACGTGCTCTAGTTTTAATTAGTTCTAACAAAAGAATTAGCTACATGCACTAATGTAATCGCAACCACTTTTAGTAGATTAACATAGAATAAGATAGACGATTGAATATACAAATTAACTATCGTAACCAATTTTCAAATTAAGACTCCTACCTTATTAATATAAATGACGTGATTAGCGCATATAGGAGACGGGGGGGGGGGGTAGACGAGGGGTTAGGGGGTAGACGAGGCACGACGAGTCGTGCCAAGGCACGCGCACTACGCGGGCACGCACGCGAGGCCGCACGCACACGCCACGGACTAACCGTACGCACGTCGGGGCCGTGCGCTAGCCGAGCTCAAAGCCGCGCGCCATAGGCACGCTAGGCCAAGCTCGAGGCCACGCAGGGGCCGACACGACGCGAGCAAGGCACGGCGGGTCGAGCGGGCAAGCACGCCGGGGCCAGCGAGCGCGAGCGAGCGAGGACGCGGCCGGACGAGGCCGAGCGCGGGGACGGGCGGCCGAGCCGGGGCACGGGGGCGGTTGAACCGGGGGGGGGGGGGGCGCCGAGCTCGCCGGGAGGCGGGCGCGCGCGGGCGGCTCGCCGGAGCGGGCGCGAGGGCGGGGCCGAGCGGGGCCGGACGAGGGCGGCTCGCCGGAGGGCGGCGAGGCGGGGCCGACGCGGGCGCGGGGCTCGCCGGGGGCGAGGCGGGGCGGCGCGGGGCAGCCGAGCTCGCCGGAGCGGGGTCGGGCAAGGGCGGCCGGGGCGGGGAAGGGCCGGGGTCGGGGACGGACCGGGCGGCTCGCCGGGGGCGGCCGGGGCGGCGAGGCGGGGCGCGTCGGGGCGAGGCGAGGGCGGGCTCGCCGGAGCGGGGGCGGCCGAACCGGGTGGCCGGGCGGGCGAGGGAGGAGGAGGGAGAAGGGGGAAGGAGAGGGGAGGAGGGGGGGGGGCCTCACCGGAGGGGGGCGGCGCGGCGGCGGCGCCGGGGAGGGGAGAGGCGGCGGCGGCGGCGCTAGGGCAAGGGGCGGCGCGGTTAGGGTTTGGGGAGAGAGAGAGCGAGGGAATGACGGGCGGGGCCCGCGGGAGGGATTTTTGGAAAAAGAAAAAGGAGGGGGAGGGGGGACGGCTGGGCCGGCCATGGGCCCAAAGCGGGGGCGCGGCGGGGGGCGAGGTGGGCCGCGGCCAAGCCGGCCCACGACGCGAGGGGGGGAGGGGGCGAGCCGGCTGGGCCGACCGGCCAGCCGGGCCGCGCGCGCCAAGGGGGGGGGGCTGGGCCAAAAAGGAGAAGGGGGAGGGGGAAAGAAAAGAAAAAGGGTTTTCCTTTTTCCTCAAATCTATTCTCCTAGATGAAGGCTTTCACATTTTTAAACACCCAAAAAAATATGCATGGTTCGGCATGATGCTTCACACAAAATAAAATAATTTAGGGTTTTTCTTTACACGGGAAATCCAAGCCAAACCCCGCTATAACTTTGGAAAAGATCAAGGTTTAGCGAGGGAACGAGAAAAGAAAAGGGGTAACGCCTGAATTTGGTGAGAGACAAGAAGAAAAAAAATTCTACCCCCAAATTCAGGGCGTTACATCCACCAAGCAATCCAACGAGATCACCCCGTCGACACCATCCTCGGCGACATTGAAAAGGGGGTAACCACTAGATCTCGTGTTGCACATTTTTGTGAGCATTACTCTTTTGTTTCCTCTATTGAGCCACACAGGGTAGAGGAAGCACTACAAGATTCGGATTGGGTGGTGGCGATGCAAGAGGAGCTCAACAACTTCACTAGGAACGAGGTATGGCATTTGGTTCCACGTCCTAATCAAAATGTTGTAGGAACCAAGTGGGTTTTCCGCAATAAGCAAGACGAGCATGGTGTGGTGACAAGGAACAAAGCTCACTTGTGGCCAAAGGATACTCCCAAGTCGAAGGTTTGGATTTCGGTGAAACCTATGCACCCGTAGCTAGGCTTGAATCAATTCGTATATTATTAGCCTATGCTACTTACCATGGCTTTAAGCTTTATAAAATGGACGTGAAAAGTGCCTTCCTCAACGGACCAATCAAGGAAGAGGTCTATGTTGAGCAACCTCCCGGCTTTGAAGATAGTGAGTACCCTAACCATGTCTATAAACTCTCTAAGGCACTTTATGGGCTTAAGCAAGCCCCAAGAGCATGGTATGAATGCCTTAGAGATTTCCTTATCACTAATGGATTCAAAATCGGAAAAGCGGATCCTACACTCTTTACCAAAACACTTGAAAATGATTTGTTTGTATGCCAAATCTATGTTGATGATATTATATTTGGGTCTACTAACGAATCTACATGTGAAGAGTTTAGTAGGATCATGACACAAAAATTCGAGATGTCTATGATGGGGGAGTTGAAGTACTTCTTAGGATTTCAAGTGAAACAACTCAAAGAGGGCACTTTCATTAGCCAAACGAAATATACTCAAGATATTCTAAGCAAGTTTGGGATGAAGGATGCCAAACCCATCAAGACACCCATGGGAACCAATGGGCATCTCGACCTCGACACGGAAGGTAAATCCATAGATCAAAAGGTATATCGGTCGATGATAGGTTCTTTACTCTATTTATGTGCATCTCGACCGGATATTATGCTTTCCGTATGCATGTGTGCAAGATTCCAAGCCGACCCTAAGGAAGCTCACCTTACGACCGTAAAACGAATCTTGAGATATTTGGCTTATACTCCTAAGTTTGGGCTTTGGTATCCTAGGGGATCCACATTTGATTTAATTGGTTATTTGGATGCCGATTGGGCAAGGTGTAAAATTAATAGAAAGAGCACATCGGGGACTTGCCAGTTCTTGGGAAGATCCTTGGTGTCTTGGGCTTCAAAGAAGCAAAATTCGGTAGCTCTTTCTACCGCCGAAGCCGAGTACATTGCCGCAGGACATTGTTGCGCGCAACTACTTTGGATGAGGCAAACCCTTAGGGACTACGGTTACAAACTAACCAAAGTTCCTCTTCTATGTGATAATGAGAGTGCAATTCGCATGGCGGATAATCCCGTTGAGCATAGCCGCACTAAACACATAGCCATTCAGTATCATTTCTTAAGGGATCACCAACAAAAGGGAGATATCGAGATTGCATATATTAACACTAAGGATCAATTAGCTGATATCTTTACCAAGCCACTTGATGAACAAACTTTTAACAAACTTAGGCATGAGCTAAATATTCTTGATTCTAGGAACTTCTTTTGTTGATTTGCACACATAGCTCATTCATATACCTTTGATCATGTCTCTTTCATGTACTATGACTAATATGTTTTCAAGAGAATTTCAAACCAAGTCATAGGTATATTGAAAGGGAATTGGAGTCTTCGGCGAAGACAAAGGCTTCCACTCCGTAACTCATCCTTCGCCGTCGCTTCGAGCACCTCTCCGGCTTTGGTATAATCTTCACTCATATGATTTATTTGCCAAAGGGGAGAGAGTAATTATAAAAGGGCTCTAATGATTTCGTTTTTGGCGATTTATGCCAAAGGGGGAGAGAGCATGAGCCCAAAGCAAAAGGACCGCACCACCACCAATTTCAAAAATTTTAGTCTTTCAATTGGTTTTAAAGAAGGATTTTCAAATTGGTATCTTATTTGTGATGTAATTTCAAATTGGTATACCCTCTTTAAAATTAACATCAAAACCCTTGTGAACACTAAGAGGAGGATTTCATTGAGGGGGAGTTTTGTTTAGTCAAAGGAAAAGCATTTGAAACAAAGGGAGAAAATTTCAAATCTTGAAAATGCTTCGCCAAATCTTATTCATTTACCTTTGACTATTTGCAAAAGGACTTTGAAAAGAATTTACAAAAGAATTTGCAAAAACAAAACAAGTGGTGCAAACGTAGTCCAAAATGTTAAAATTAAAGAAACAATCCATGCGTATCTTATAATCATTTATATTGGCTCAATTCTAAGTAACCTTTGCACTTACATTATGCAAACTAGTACATTTATGCACTTCCACTTTTGCTTTGGTTTGTGTTGGCATCAATCACCAAAAAGGGGGAGATTGAAAGGGAATTAGGCTTACACCTATTTCCTAATTGATTTTGGTGGTTGAATTGCCCAACACAAATAATTGGACTAACTAGTTTGCTCTAGTCTATTAGTTCTACAGGTGCCAAAGGTTCACACTTAGCCAAGAAAAAGACCAAGAAATGGGTTCAACAAAGAGAGCAAGGGATAACCGAAGTGTGCCCTGGTCTGGCGCACCGGACTGTCCGGTGTGCCACCGGACAGTGTCGTCCGGTGCACCAGGGGACTCCAAGCCAAACTTCGCACCTTCGGGAATTTTCAGAGGCGCTTCGCTATAATTCACCGGACATGTCCGGTGCACACCGGACAGTGTCCGGTGCTCCAGAGGAGAGCGACTCTGAACTCGCCAGCTTCGGATTCCCGCTCCGCTATAATTCACCGGACATGTCCGGTGCACACCGGACTGTCCGGTGAGCCAGCGGAGCAACGACTACTTCACGCCAACGGTCGACTGCAACGCATTAAATGCGCGCCAGCACGCGCAGAGGAGCAGAGCACGCGCGAGTGGAACACCGGACAGTCTACAGGACTTGTCCGGTGCACCACCGGATAGCCAGGCGGGCCCACACGTCAGAGCTCCAACGGTCGGAACCCAACGGCCTGGTGACGTGGCTGGCGCACCGGACTGTCCGGTGCGCCATGCGACAGCAGCCTCCACCAAACGGCTAGTTTGGTGGTTGGGGTTATAAATACCCCCAACCACCCCACATTCAAGTCATCCAAGTTTTCCACCTTCCAACTACTTACAAGAGCTAGGCATTCAATACAAGACACACCCAAGTGATCAAATCCTCTTCCAATTCCACAAAAGCTTTAGTGTTAAGTGAGAGTGATTTGTTGTGTTCTTTTGAGCTCTTGCGCTTGGATTGCTTATTTTCTTTCTCAATCCTTCTTGAGATCAAACTCACTTGTAATTGAGGCAAGAGACACCAATTGTGTGGTGGTCCTTGCGGGAACTTTGTGTTCCAATTGTTTGAGAAGAAGAAGCTCACTCGGTCCGAGGGACCGTTTGAGAGAGGGAAAGGGTTGAAAGAGACCCGGTCTTTGTGACCACCTCAACGGGGAGTAGGTTTGCAAGAACCGAACCTCGGTAAAACAAATCCGCGTGTCACACTCTTTATTCGCTTGCGATTTGTTTTACGCCCTCTCTCTCGGACTCGTTTCTATTTCTAATGCTAACCCGGCTTGTAGTTGTGATTAATCTTGTAAATTTCAGTTTCGCCCTATTCACCACCCTCTAGGCGACTTTCAAGAATGTAATCTTATATTGAGTACTTTGGTTTGGACAAAACATGTATGAATTATTTGTCTTTTTTTAAATTTTGCATTAAGCAATTGTTGGACAAAACGTGTATGAGCTATTTGGAAAAAAAGCATGTATAAACGTGTATAAATTGTTGTGTATAAACTGATGTAGTGCCAACGGATGAAACCAGACAAGTAAAACAACCAAGGGTATTGTTGTATTTGTATGCATGTGAATAATAAGCCGAGTCCAAATAATCTGAGCTAACAAACAGTAGCACCTAGCTTATTTAATCTAGAGCAAATAATCCAGATTATATAATCTAGATTATAATTTAGATTATATAATCTATAAGTTGAAACAAACAGGGCCTAAGTCTAACGTAAATTATGTAGCAGTAAGTAAAAATTGTGTCCTTGTGAAATGCAGGAGACAAAAGTCATTCAATTTTTTTGTGGACGGATAAAACTAAACAGCTTGGGACATATCTGGCATCTGTTCTCCGTAGGGATGAAAACGGTCGGAAACGGTCGGTAAACACTAAAACCATTACCGTTTTCGTATTTTTTATCGGAAACAAAATCGAAAACGGTAACTCCAGAAACGGAATGTATTTCGGAAAAATCGGAAACGAAAGTTCGGTGCGGAAAATACACCGGTAACGGTAGAAATCTAAAATACGATCGGTAAACATATCAAACTTCACAATACAACAAAGTTGACAAAAAATCACAAAGACCACAAGTTCACAATTCATGATATAACAAGTTCACAATATAACAAGTTCACAAGGATCACAAATTTATACTATAAAAAGTTTACAAATATCACAAGTTCACAATATAATAAGTTCACAGTATAACAAGTTCATAAAGATCACAAGTTTCACAGACTCAAAGTTCACAATTCACAATATTCACTCGATTTAGCTGACATGACATGCTTATTCATGAAATATTTTTTTCTCACATAAAGAGTTTTTTCACAGCCTCACAGGAAAACCCTAAAGTCTAGTGTGTGGAAAAGATAGACTCTCGGATCTCTATCACTATATATTACTAATACATAACATGTGCATAGAAAGTAGTGGATTCCTTCGAGAGACCAAATTGTTAATCTCAACTGCCTTTCAACACCATCTATCCCAAAAAAATCTTAAAGCGTCTACAAAATACAAAAATAAGTAATCCTTATCCAGAGACGTACATGCGATGCGAAAAAATCATATGTTGGAAAATTCCGAAAAAAATTCCGAGACAAAATTCCGGAAAATTCCGAGACACAAATCCGGTAATTTTCGACAAAAACCGGTAACCGAAGGAAACAGTTGGTAGAACACCACGTCGATTCTGATACCGATTCCGATAGAAAATTCCGAAAACCGGTTCCGTTTTCAAAAAATATCGTTACCGATGAATCCGATCGAAAAATTTCGAAATCGGTTTCCGGAATTCTGAAAAATTCCGAAACCGTTTTCATCCCTAGTTCTCCGTGACACGGCGAGAGGTACCACCAGACACTTTTGTAAGTACGCCAAGGTAGTCATACATAACAAAAAAGGAACAATTTTATTTGACATGGACAAAGCTAAGGCCCCGTTTGGTTTGCGGAACTAAAGATTAGTCCTTCCATTTTAGTCTCATTTAGTTCCTAAATTACTAAACGGTAGGACTAAAAACTGCTTTAGTCCCTAGTCCCTCAAGATGTGACTAAAAGGGACTAAATCATATTAATTCTATATTTGCCCCGCATTTAGTTCAATTGCACTAATATCAGGAGAATGTTAAAGGCTATTTTAGTCTTCGTATGAGTCATTTAGTATATTCTTACTAATTTTAGTCCCTAGAACCAAACAGGTTAGGGACTAAACTTTAGTCCTCTAACTAAAATTTAGTCCCTATACTAAAGAAACTAAACAGGGACTAAGACTAGAGCCTGAAGCAGTAGTTACACAACGACAGTTTGATGTTGAACCTCTGCCCATTTTATAGCGAGTTTTTGTTCACCGTAAATGTTCTGCGCGTGATCCCTAAGAAATATCACTCTAGGTCTCTTCAATATCACTTGAACTAGAATTAATAGAAGTCCATACATGCAAAGATAAGACATTAGATACCAAAAATTAGGGCATTGAAGAGTTCACATAAAGTCATTAGTCCATAAGAATATATATATATATATTATACATCACAAATAATATATAATTTCAAGTAATTCGGGTACCGGAACACGTTACCCGATTTACCCAATAAATTTTTGGGTTTTCAGACCTAGGATCCGAACTAGTATTTGGGTAATTCGGGTTCGGGTAGATCGGGTGTTGGTTCGGATAGTTCGGGTTTGGGTAATGGGTATCGGGTTTTTTGCCCACTCCTAACTTGCAGGACACGTGTCCAAGACATGGGGATGCACATGCGGTGCAGTACTCATGGCAGTTTGGTGGTTCAGCCTCAAAACCACCTAGCTCTACAGACAACAGGTTTTCAACTGGGTTTGACCTCAAAACCTGGCGGTGGCAATTTCAGTGGAAACTGGAGGCGGTACATGGCGTGATCACAGAAAGTGCGTCAAGGAGAAGCAACTCTGTGTGAAGGGCGTGGTCATCAGATGAAAACTCTAGGAGTTGGTCCATTTCGTCCCGGTGGAGTGGATATCTATGTAAAGAGGGATAGTTTAGGAATCATCTCGTGGATAAGGAACTTCCCAAACACCTTCTCGATCAGCATCTTTTTGCACCTAGGATTCTCATAAATTAAGGTAGCAAGAGTAGCATTACGAGAAATGAAGGACCTTAATATGAGCTTTACGAATTTGTGGTTCGTCCACTTCTTGCTCCCAAGGTTGCGGACTTAGTTCACCAAGGACTTGAGTTAGTTATACATCTCTTGTGGCCCTTCGCCCTTGTCCATGGAGGACCACCCGAGCTTCCCTTATAGGAGCTCCATCTTGGTGTGCTTGGTGATCTTGTCACCTTTATGCGTCATCTTGAGAGTATCCCAAATCTTCTTGGCACTCTCTGAAAGGGAAATATGCCCTTGGAGCCATTTCTAGTTGTTTTGGTGATTAGATGCTCAACAAATTTTCTTGGACTAATATCTTGATGTATCAGCATAGGCACATATATTTGGAAGGAAAATTGAGAAATATAGGAGTGTATTGCAAATCCTATTGAACTGAAGGAACAAAGGTATGAGTCTAGCACTTAGTAAATTGTTTTAGTTTCTAACTATGTTCATCTAACTGCTAGGAAACTCTCCAAGTTGAGACAAATTGGAGTGAAGAAGTTTGGCTAAGTTCGGCCAAACTTGCACCAGTCTGGGGAGCATCGGACTGTCCGGTGTGCACCGGACAACGTTCGGTGCCTAGGCTGGTCAGCTAGGTGAATAGGACGCTCTCAGGATTCTGCTGGGGCAACGCGGCTATAATTCACCGAACTGTCTGGTGTGTATCGAACTGTCCGGTGTGCACCGGACTGTCCTGTGTGCCAGCCGCGCGCCTGAACGTTGGCCGACCGCGTAATCCGTGCATGCCACGTCAGCTCAGCCAACGACCATTAGGTCGCACAGGACTGTCCAGTGTGCTAAGGGGCCAACGGTTGGCAACGGTCGGCTCGCTGATTAAGGAAGGGAATCGATGACTGTGCAGTGTCCGGTGTGTACCAGACACTCCGATGCACCCGCTGATAGAAGGCAATCAGGGCCTTCCAAATGAAGATCAAACAGCTCCTTGGTCTCTTGGGGCTATAAAAGGTCCCCCTAGGCGCATGGAGCTATTACACAAGCATACCTTGAGCATACTACAACTCCAAGACTCCGTGACCACGCTGTTGTTTCATTAGATAAAGATTTGAGCGCGTTTTTGAGCTGTTACTCCGCTGTTTTGATCATTGTGCTCTCTTCTTGATTTGTGTGCGTGTTGTTGTTGCGAATTAAGTTCTTGTGTGCGTTTCTACTCCCTCCTTAATTTGGCTTTGATTAAGATCATTTGTGTAAGGCGTGAGAGATTCCAACTTGTGGAGATTTCTCACAAATAGGATTTGATATAAGGAAGAAAACTGTGGTATTCAAGTTTGATTTTTGGATCACTTGAGAGGGGTTGAGTGCAATTCTTGACCGAAGGAGGTCACCACAACGTGGAGTAGGCATTGGCCAAACCACAGGATAAAATCGTCGTGTCTCTTGTCCATTTACTTTATTGCGATTAGTGTCTTCTTGAGCTCTCATATTCACTTGTATTAGTGCTCCTAAGTTTGATACACATTTAATATGAGCAATCAAGTGAAGAGATCCTCTCTCTCTCCATCTCTACTCATAACAACTTGGTTTTAGTTTTCACTAACAATTATTATAAACCAATTTTGTATTGTTTAGAGTTGATTTTTGCAGGATCACCTATTCACCCCCAGGTGCTTTCACTCTCCAACCCGTTAACCTTGTTGTACTCCTCCCTACACAAAAAGCAAGAAGTGTTGTAGTGGCTTGGGAGTTACGATGAATGATTTGTTCCGCATCCACCAAGTTGTACTCCTCCACGTCACTTTTGGGGATCTCCATTCCTAGTTCAACAACATCCCAAATACTTAGATGGAGTGTGTATAAATGACCCCTCATTTTGTGACTTCACTAAGAACAATCCTCACCATCAAAGTGTGATGGTTTGCCAAGAGGAACAAAAAGAAAAGGGTAGTTGTAATGCGAGGAATAGTTTGGTGTAAGCGTCTTTCAAGAATGGCGATGCTTGGAGGTTGATTCGCCGCTACTTGAGGACGATGCCAATGTCGAGACATTGGTCTCGTAGTAGACCACCTTCTTGATCTTCTTCTTGCCATCTCTCCTCTTGTAGAACTTGGAACCTGATCGACGGATTCTTCGCCCTTCTTTTTGTGTTTATCTCCCGAGAGAACCTTCTTTCTCATATGGGGTCCCTTGTCCGACCTCTCTTCGAGTTCTTAGACCCAAATGAAGAGTCAGGCTTTGATACCAATTGATAGTTGCCTAGAGGATGTGAATATGCAACACCTGAAAATTCAACACATAAAAACAAACTTGACCCCAAGTTAGTGGTTAGAGCGACAGAGAATTGAATCAGAGTAATAGAGAGAGAAAAGTTCTCTTGCACTTGTTGCACTTATGGATGCTAAATTAACTTAGAGAGCAACTCAAGTGATTTGAATCAAAGCTAAGAAAGAGAACTTAGAGAAGGGGATAGGGAAGAATAAATTGCAAGAAAATGCAGAACACACACAAAGAGAGACACATAATTTGATTTACTAGAGTTCGGTTCCGAAGAACCTACATCTCCATGAAGGTGTCCCTAAGGACGAGGTCTCTTTTAACCCACTCAAGTGATTCCAACGATCAAGCTTAAGCCCTCAGATCTTTTGGTGTGAGAGATAGCATCTCCACAAGGCACTCCATGGCACGAAACCTCTTGCTAGCCTTTACAACGAGATGAACACCAACACAAGCGCAAGAACACAGCAACACAACTACATATCACACAAGCACACTCTCTCTAGAAGACTATCTCAAGGCTTCTCTTCTCAAATGTGGTGCTCAGATCTTTTACAATGGCTTAAAGGTGTTCACAAGTGTTTGGGAATGAAAGCACGACTCTTATGTATTCTCTTGGTCGGCTAAGGAGATATTTATAGCCCCAAAGCCCTCAAATTACTTGTTAGGTGAGATTCTAAAAATCTGCACCTACCTCGAGTGCACCGGACCTTTGTCGTACAAGTCTGGTGCCTCACCGAATGTCCTATCTACTGGCGTAACCAATGCAAAATTGGCATGTCAGGTGGCACCGGACCGGTCCGGTGACCCACCTGACCTTGCGACATCGGATGCCACGTCATGTAGCCATTGGAGCAGGAACTTTTCATTGCACTCTACAAGTTCGGTGCGCCAGAAACTTTTGCTCTTCAAGAATAGACCTCTCTACGTAAGTGGTTCGGTGCACTAGTCCACCAAAGCCTTGATTCGTCTTCGCTGTACACTTGGTTTGGTGCGCCACTGGACTGGTTCGGTATGCTACATATCTTTAATTTGATTCATCTATCCTTGAGAGCATTCCTATGACTTTGACAAACATTCCTAAAGTCTGTCCAACTAGTCCGAGTCATAGTTCTTCACCTTTTCTCATTATCCAACTTAGAATCCTATTTTGGCTCAAACTAGACTCAAAAAGTATTTTTTTTTCAAAATCTAAACTTCTAAAATCTTTAAGGTGTTTAGTTAGGTTCCTAAGGGCATTTATAAATTATTCAAACCTGAGAACTACTCATAGATCACCTTATCTAAGTTTTGCCCTACCAAGCCTCAATTTAAAGCCAAATGTAGCACTAAATCCCTCAATTTGACTCTTATGAACCCTACACTCCTACACTTAGCCAAATAGTTAGATCACAATGTTGTATTGGTCATCAAACTCCAAAACCACTATAGAAATCACATAGATCCCTTTCAAAAAGCAACAAAGCTATTTTAATCCATAAGGACTACTTTGGAAACTAAAATTACCTTGGGGATTTGAGGAAATTAAGGGGGAAATTAGTTCATTTCCAACTCAATCCCTTCCAAACCCAAGGATATTTGAGTTTTCAAACTAACCCTAGGAAAATACAGTAGCCTTCCGGTCCAACAGTATCGAATACGAGTACAAAATAACACAGTTCAAGTAGAATATAATTTATAATAGAGAACTTTCATGTAGACAAATATTAATGATATATCTAAGAAGTGAAAAGATTACAATAACATGGATCTAAATAACCCTATCACAGCAAAAGGGGGCCAAACATTCCCAAACCCTAAGGCAAACTGCAGCGATTCTTGCCAACAGATCCCTCCCCTTCATTTAGCGTGCACGGGAACATGCTAGCGCCCGCAATGGTGCGCGCTAAAACTACTACAGTGAAAGCGTGTTTTACAGTGGTCCCCTAGATCTGGCGGGTGGAAGCAAGCCCCCTGCCCTCGAGTACAGTGTACAACAATGTTTTTTAGTAGAGGAAAAATTGATAAGAGTGATGAATAGGTTGGGAAAATAATATTTGATGGTTAGTGGGGTATAGGGGGGATTTAGAGGGAACCATTGCGGGAGATAAAAAAAAGAAGAGGATGAAATCTTGATGACGTGGCACAAAAGTGAGATGTAGGAGGAGAAATTATAGGAAACCACTGCAGACAGTCTAAGGGTGTGTTTGTTTTAGTTGTAAGCTGTAGAAAAGCTATTGTGAGCTGCCTGCTGCGAAAAAACTGCCGTGAGAAAAAAGTTAAAAGTCATTTGGTTAAAACTGTTATCTAATTAAAATGGTGATTTCACATTTGTATTGCTGATATTTTTAAAAATAAATCAGTTTTTAATTCCATTTGTAATGATTTTAAAAATATTTTTATTTCATTTATTATAACACGTAATTATTTTAATCCTATCTTAGTTTTAATTTATTGTGTGTGTTTATTAATATAATAAACTTCAATAAGTAGCAAAAGAAGGGTCTAAGCTGCTTTTAAATTTATACTACAGAAAACAACTTTTTTCAAAGTAACTATAGAAAAATTGAACCCCTTTGTTCAGCTTTTATTTTTCTAAAGCAGAAGCAGGTTTCAAAAGTAGAACCAATCAGACCCTAAACATGCAGTGCGAGAGTGGTGGTGGGTAGAGATGTACATTTGGGTCGGGTCTGGTGGGCTGGTCAGAAGCACGAAAAAAGCACGACACAACCCAAAATAATTTTGGGCTGGGCTAACCCGAACTTATGCATCGGGTCGTGCTTGAGACGAGGTCGCGACCCACGGGGCGGGTATGAGCATAGTCCGTTTACGGAGGCACGAAATAATCCATTTACAGGCATGGAAAGGCACATATTCATTTGGTCATTCGCTTCTAATCATGGAAACCATCCGCTCCAATTTGGTTAGCTGCACGCTTTGTTGTAAATTTTGGGCTTTTATGTGAATTTTGAGCCTTGACATGAATTTTGGGCTCCCTGTAAATTTCGATCCAGAATTTGAATTTTGGGCCGTCTAAAATAAGCCCCTCATGCTTAACCAATAACGTGTCGGACCACGGGTCTATGGCTAAGCCCGACATGGCCTATAATAATTACGAGCCGAGTTGGCCTAAAATTCAATTGTGTCGAACCTTTTCAGGTTTATACGAGTCGGGTGGCTCAAATCTATACTGATCTATTAAGAACATAATGTGGGTACTAGTGATACCATAACTTCACCCACACTGACACTCTAGGTCCACCCACAACACCGCGCAAAAAATATTACAGAGGAAGCACTCGAATACACGATCGTCTACTTCAAAAATTTGGGGCTAACCACTAGAGCACACATATCTTAATTTTTTGAAATAAATAATAGTTATATTTTAATATATAACAACCGTAACAAATCATACACAAATGTCTAGTGTACACTATAAACCTAGAGTGGTGGGTCCCGCTCCGGTAAGCGACAGGCGACAGCGTAGATTCCGCCCGTGGGAAGATTCCGCACTCAACACCGCGTGTACTTTGGCGCGCGGGTCCCGCCCCGCGTAGGCGTGGCCTTTTCCTCCCTTCACCAATCACCGCGCCTCCTTCGTCTGTCCTCTCCGTCTGAATGTCCGTCCGGCCGGCCGCGCGCGCCAACGTTTCCACCACCAACCATTGGGCTGGAACTGTTGCGCGTACACAACCGCAAAAGCTCCTAATTTTTATAACTGCAGATGCATTCATCAACCGGGTTTCCTATTAAAAAAAGATCAATGAAATAATCAAATGCAAGGTAGGTGCGCTGGACGTGCCTGTAGTTCAACTGATTCTCGGTCAAAGTTTACAGATTCAAATTTCCAAATATAAAACATTCGAGCACACCGTATAAAAGGAAATGTGTCACTGTATAGCACTGTCCGAACAAGATATATAATATTGTGGCAGGTTTGCTTAAACTTCTATAAATATATGGCACCATTGATTTTTTAAAAAACTTTGGCCACTCGTCTTATTAAAAAATAATAAATTATTATTTATTTTATTGCGATTTGTTTTATCATTTAAGATAGTTTGTGCTTGACTTAAAACTTTACATTTTTAAATAAATATTTTGAATAAGACGAGTGGTCAAAGTTTTTTAAAGAAGTCAATAATGTCATATATTTGTGAACCGAGGTAGTATACTCTACTACCCCAGTACCAAACTAAATCACTTTCCAAAATTATAACAAGTCAAACTATGTTAATTTCAATTAGATTTATACGGAATAGCAATAATATCTATGACACCAAATTAGTACATATACATCATAAAATATATTTATATAAGAACAAATTTTACTTATTCCTAGGTATAGGTACTTCAGTAAACCATCTCGTGTATGGGTGTATACTCATTTATCAATTTAAGTATATTTATCTTGAGATACTTTAAATCTTACTATATATAATGGAGCACATATTGTTTTAGAGCATTGCTATATAATACTGTAAGAGTAGCACATTAAAATAAGTATAGCCACATACTATATGCTATGTATGCTTACATACTCGACACACATAGTCTAGTATGATCATCTACTCGGTATACATACACTTACGGCGAGCATATACAACCACGCTCGTACTGGCCGGCTGGAAACGGGAGCGTATAGCCGGAATGCCGGATGCCATTAAAGGGAGTACTATTTGTTTTGCATCCACGCTCGTACAAACCACGCTCGTAATAGCCACATACTATTTGTTTTGCATCCACTCATGCGGCGTACGGTCAAACAAACACTCAAATAAAGTCAATGCACACAATGATCCACGACGAGACGATGTAACTAACCAATCATACGGTTAAATAACCCATTTACATTATAAATCTTAAGATACACGTATGAGAGTAAAAGTAGCTACACTTAAGAGTAGAAAAAAAAACTCCTTTTATAATATATTTTATTTAGCATCATAAATATTGTTACAATTTTCTAAAAAAAACTATTCAACTTAAGATAACTAACTTAAGGTGATTCTAGAAATTGATTTATTTTTGCAACCGAAGGAGTAGTAGGCTAAAATATGCTGCTTATTATCCTAAATTACCTTTGATATATAGCATTGAAATTAAAACTTGAACGTGACATGCATAGTTGAGAAATAGCGTGTGAATTTATACAACCTATATTTGATCAGTTATGATATGATTTAAGAATTTCAAGATGGATACTAAGAAAAATAGAATGATTTGTCCTTCCTCTGTTTTTTATTTGACATTTTTTAGTTTAAAATTGAACTATGCAGCGTCAAATATTTAAGAATGGAGTTAGTATATAATACAAGTACAACACGAGTGAACTTATGTTTTTTTTTGGCAAGAAAAAACATTTTACACTTCAAATAATTTACATAAATAGAAATATATATGTATTGGTGGTCTTAGGTTGTCTTCAGCAGATCATACATATGGTCGTACAAAAAACTGTTTTGTACGGTAAATTGTATTGTTTACAGAGTGAAGTTTGAAATAAAAGATATAATTGAAGATATGATGGATAAGCTGCTGGAGACAACCTTATATGACCACGTTTACATCAACTAAAGTAAGTTACTAGCGGCTAAAAAAGAGCTTTTGATCCAAACATCCCAAATTATACTACTAGCTCGTTTTGAAATATCTAACTACTTGTAAAAAAGCTATTAACTGGCTCCCTACAGCTATTACAGTTTATAAAAAGTTTAGTTTATCCATGCAGGTCCTAGTCAACTTCAAAAGGTACACTGCCATCTCTTGGTCGACTTCAAAAGTACTGTTTGTAGAATGAAGTTTAAAATAGGTAGTGAGATAAGAATTGGTATAAAGAGTCTGCTAGATAGTCTAACAATGTATTGCTCGGTTAGGATTGGTGAGATTCATTCATACAAGTGGCTGTTGCCTGCTCTTCATTTTGCCAATGATGCAAGGTGGGCTAGCTCTTCATCTCCATCCATCCGGTTGGTCTGGTCGGGTCGGCCATAATTGGGCGTCGCATGTTGTCCGATGCAAGAGCCAGGTGATCGTGCGCTTGCCAATTGCCATGCATGCACCACTTTTTAGTAGCAAAGATACAATTATTTGGGCCTGTACCAGGTGGCCACATGGCACAGCAGTAGCATATAATTGGAACCGGCACTATGGATCACTGGCGCACGCACGTTGGCGACGCCAAATTAAAGCTGCTCCTCCGTCCTCGCAACGTTGTTATTGGTCTGTTGGGTATTACTACTATTAGAATCCCTGGCTTTTAACACGTACAGTATTACTACCACGTCTGGACTCTGGAACCATGACACTACTAAAAGTGTACTTAGTGTCTTAATGAGAGCGCAGATTTGTCAGTTTAGCTTTGCATGTACGTGCATACTAAGGGTCTGTTCGGTTACTCCGAAACGGTGGCCTGAAACTATTCCTGCCTGTATTGTTTACCAATTTTATATAAGATTTTATCAGGTGGAATAATTCTGGGTCTAATCCTAGACAACCGAACATGCCCTAAGTTGCACAGGAAGAACCCAAGAATACTGTTCCGACGTAGACGTGTGCGTATATATACGGTATAAATATACTAAACAAAAAACAAGAAAATTTGCACTAGTAGAAAAGAGCTCAAAATCTTCGATGCACACGAATTTTCACTGGCGGTTTCAATTACCGTGCGCCAGCGAAAATAACAGGTGGACCCGACTTAAAAAACCGCAGTGAAAATGTGCTATTTTCGTGACCGTTCGGTTACACTAACCACTAGTGGAAATAAGTTTTCACTAGCAGTTTCTTAAGCTAACCGCCGATAAACTGTGTTATAAATACCTCTTCGTCCTCCCCACAAGAGTTGTAGCTCTACGCCAACTTTTATTGAAGGCGATTTTGGAGGTCTAGATTTCACAAAATACAAGGGGAAGTTTTGATCTTCATTTTATTGGAAGAAGGTTGTTAAGAAAGGTTGGTTTATGTTTCTTTTGTCGATTTTTGTTCATTCTTACTCAATTTTAACCACAGTTTGGATCTCTAGGGTTTCACCATATGAGAGAGAAGAGTATAGCTAGATTATTTTCTCTATTTTCTCAAATGTGGTTATTTAAGATGGTTAGATTTTATCTATCATCTCTCCTTTTTCATGTTTAGTTCTCAAATCGCTTTATCCATGACATATTTAGTTGTTTAATGAATGGTGCATGTGTTGTATGGAGAGAGAGAAAGATATGTTTGGTAATTAAGATTGTTTTTATTAACTGCTATGAAAGGTTGATTTAATTATGTTTCAATTGCCAATTATTGTTCATTTTTGCTCAAATTTAGCTATATTTTGGAACTAGGCTTTCACCATGTGTTAGAGATAGGTTTGGGTATTAAGATTTTTTGTTTATTAGTTGCTAGGAAAGTTTGGCTTACGTTTCTCTTGCTAAGTTTTGTTCATTTTCCTCGATTTTAGCCACATTTTGGATCTAGGGTTTCACCATGTGTTAGAGATAATGTTGTTATGTTGCCTAATCCAACCACTTGTGATCTTTGTTTTATAAATACCCCTTCATCCTTCCCAACAGGAACTGTGTAGTTCACACGCATTCCAACTTCCAATGGAGGGCTAGATTTCACAAAATACAAGGGTGATGTTTTGATCTTTATTTTTTGGAAGAAGGTTGTTAAGAAAGGTTGGTTTATGTTCCTTTTGCCAATTTTTGTTTATTCATGATATATTTAGTAGTTAGAAAATGTTGGTTTATATTTCTCTTGCCAATTTGTGTTCTTGTGTGTTTATGTTATTGTTTTACATGTGATGATGGAGAGGACATACTGGATGTATAACTTATCAAAGCTAGATCCATCATACATATCCAAGGTCCATAGGTTTATTGTTGTTGCTACGAACCATGCTTGGAGAACAAAGACAAAGCACATATATTGTCCATGCATGGGCTGCAAAAATGTTATTGTATTTGATGACACAGAACAAATCATATCTCATCTGGTATGCTGAGGATTTGTGAAGGATTACATAATTTTGACAAAGCATGGAGAGGGTAGCTCTTCGCCTTATACAACTGGAAACCCTGAGAACATCGGCGATAGATTTTATTTCGTTCACGAGACACACCAACCTCTTCCATAGAGCGAACATGCAGTGTCAAATGTTACTGATCATGGTTACGCAGGAAGAAATGAACGTGATAGAACTCATGTTCTGCCAAATGTTATTGATGAGGAAGATGCAGAGTTGTTAGAGGCAATATTGCATCGTCATACAGATCCATCGATGTTCTTCATAAAAGGTATGGAGTCCCTGATGAAGGCAGCAAAAGAGCCTTTGTACAACGAGTCTGAGGGTTGTACCAAAGAGTTCACGATGCCCCATTTTGTGCTAAAGCTGGTGATATTAAAAGCTAGATATGGTTTGTTTGATGCTGGCTTCGATGTGTTCTTGAGTATTATCGTAGACATGCTTCAAAAGGAGAACAAAGTGCCTGCTAATACACACTATGCAAAGAAACTAATCAGTCCACTCATTATAGATGTGGAGAAGATCCACACGTGTAGAAATTATTGTATCCTCTATCGAGGTGATGATTATAAAAACTCGGAGAGCTGCCCAAATTGTGGTGCAAGTAGGTACAAGACGAATAAAGACTCTTGAGAGGAAGAGTGTGTTGCATCCATGTATAAAGGGAAGAAGCGAAAGAAAGCCCAAAAAAAGACTTCAAAACCCACGGGCAAAGAAAAAGAAGAAGCAGACTACTATGCGCTAAAAAAGATTCCTGCTTTGGTGATGTGGTACTTCCTGATCGTTGATTGATTGAGGTGTTTGTTCGCTAACCCTGAGGATGCTAAACTTATGAGCGGGCATGCTTCTGATGAGCAGAATAACGATGGGAAACAGTGGCAAGATTTCAATGACAACCACTGAGACTTTGCCGATGAACCAAAAAATGTTAGGTTCGCACTAAGTACTGATAGGATGTATCCATTTGCTGAGAGGAGTAGCAAGCATAGAACATGGCCGTTGATCCTCACCATCTACAACCTTCCTCCATGGTTGATGCAGAAACGAAGTACATTTTGCTAACCATCCTTATTTCTAGACCTACACAACCTGTAGTTGACATTGATGTATTTTTTGAGCCCTTAATGGAGGATATGAAAATATTGTGGGAAACGAGTGTTTCAAATGTTGGATGAGTATTGTAAAGATTCATTTTCAATGAGAGTAATTATTTTTGTTACGATCAACAATTACCCTACTCTCTTCATATTATCAGGTCAGTTTAAGGGAAAGGTTGGTTGCACAGTATGTATTGATGGAACTGCTTACGTGTCCCTTTCTGCATCTAAGAAGATAGTGTACATGAGGCACATACACTCTTTATTGAAAGGACATAGGTACCACGTGCGAAACATGGATAAGTACTTCAACAATAATGATAAACAACATTATACTGCTCCATCGTGTAACAATAGAGGTCAAAGAGTTTTTTGAAATAGTCAGGAATATCAAATGGTTTTTGGGAAGAAGACAAAAGACGAAAAACTACGAAGGATGTCAAACCAGCTCCCAGGGCTACATTCAAGAAGAAGTCTATTTTCTTTGAGTATTTGCCTTACTGGAAAGAGTTAGATATACGGCACGCGATCGATGGTATGCACGTTCAGAAGAACGTGTTTGAAAGCATTATTGGCACCTTGCTAGACATAAAGGGCAAACAAAAGAAGGGCTCAATTCACGCATGGACTTGGTAAATTTAGGCATAAAAAGAACTACATCCTATTCTTCAAGAAAATAGCAAGTACCATCTCCCAGCAGCAAGCTACAATCGCAATGTAGATGAGAAAAATGCGATGTTTGTTTGGCTCAAGAATTTGAAAGTACACCCGGTTTTAGAAGGCAAACCGAATGCGTTCCATGTACGTGCCAGGACCAGAAACTCACGTACACAATGATTATGTAATTGGACATCTTCACACATTGCTCAAAATAAATAGCGAAAATAGTACTTTATTACATCAAGATGTCCAAGACATCCACAGAGTCATTAACATAACATTGTCATTAATATTATCAAAGTGTGGAATACGAACTGTAGAGATATGGCCTTCATCACAGGCAGTTGACTGGGGGTTTGCAACTAACATAACTAGAACTCGTCGTAGTCCTGGAAATCCTCAAAGTCCTGCATGTTGCCTGCATCTCCTCCTGAGCACTGAATACAGTGGGGACAACCTGGGGTGGGGGTGTTTTTTAAAGCAAGGGTGAGTACACATCAACGTACTCAGGAAATGTCCCGTTTGGCTAAAGTGGACTAGCTGTATGTGGAGTTAAGGTTAAGCAGTTGATTTTAGTTGGTCAGGTATTTATTACCTAGTAGGAAAGCCATGTTTTAACAATAATCCCAGTTATTACCCAAAAGTACTCCCTCCAAGAGGAAATACCAGAGATCAGAATTATATTTATCATCATTAACCATAATCATAAAAGTATCCAAAGTTCTTCTAATCAAAGAGGATCCCAAGGCTGCTATTAACCATGAGCATGGCCGATATACCAGTTTCTAACACTCTGCAGAGGATGCAGACTTTACCCACGAGTCGTGATCTCTTTTTGCCTCGGGTCGATCAAACCCTCAAACACTACCGAAGTGAGTAGGCAAGGTTTCACTACATAGCCTTTACAAATATTCCCCAGGGGTCATAACCGCTTGTTAGGTTTCTCCAGTTTGATAAACACAATACTTCTCCCCACAGGAAGGGTGACTAACAAAACCAAATAGAAAGAACCTTGGCAGAGCAAGTATTGTTCCCGGACCCCGTTGATGGCCCTATAGTGAAGCCAACTATACCTCAAGTTCCGCTAATTAATCAGCTAAGGGCGTCTCATCCACCCTCATGGTTGTACTGTTATCCCGGGTGGTCACTCAACGAGCAGGTCCTTACGGAGAGGTACTTAGAAACAGCCTGAGTCCCCTAAAGTATCACAAGATCATTATCAAGATAACATCAGCGTATCATAAATGTTCACATCATGTTCGTTGATTAAGATAAAGCAATAGCATAAAGCTAACCATAATAACCCAAAAGGTAAACAAGGATAAGGTAAATACGGACTAGTCAATCCTTAGGTTTCAATAAAGTAATGTGGGACGGTGAATTATGAAATAAGTAGGAGATAGTAGGTCAGAGGACACTTGCCTTCACCGGGTTGTTGCTAAGGAAGATCTTCGGCAACACACTCAGGAACCACAGGCTGCTCGTTGTCTAAACAAAGCGATCATGCATTCAATACATTTGGATAAAGACAAATGAACAATACACCAAACATATACAATCAAGTGAACACAAGTTTGACATAACAGTATAAACACAAAAGGTGAACTTAGGTTCTAGGGTGAACACTTAGAAGTTTGTGATTCTCTAAGTATTATCTATCTCCATAGATTACATAATTTAATTCCACTTATTTTAATGAGACACAAAAAATTATACCAGGGATAGATTCATACATTACATATTATTAATCTCACAAGGTTAAACATATAATTACCATTAGGGTTTTCCTTTTTATTTTTCTTATTAATAATTAAACCATTACCTAAACTAACCTATAGTCTAGGCATAAAATTAATATGTGCAGATAGTGAATGATTATAATTTACATAAACAAAGAATAATCTTGTGAACATTTTGCAATTTGGAGTTCATATGCAAAAGATATGAAATAAACAAGTTTTGGAGTTCAAAATACAAAATTAGGTCTAAATCTGTGATTAATTAAAAGGCCAGGGTCTATTTGCAAGAAAATAGGGGTCTGCGCACGAAACTAGAGGACAGTGGGTTGATTTTCAGAGAACAGAGGGTCTCTTTAACAAAAAGACAATGCGAAGAGGTATCGGGTCCTGCTAGCCATTTGATCCACGATCGACGGCTGAGATTAGATCTAGCGAGCGTGCGGACGCGAGCGCCTGACAGGTCGGCTCAGGGTGGGTTGAGGCACTGACACGCGGGACCCACTGGTCAGCAGTATGCCGACGACATGGGACGCGCTGGCCACTAGATCGCAGATCGACGACTCTAGTTCCACGAACCGCGTGTACTATTATCCGCGAATCCAGGCCGTCAGATCAATACTAGGCGGTTAGGATTGGGCGCGAGGGGTTTAGTCTCCTTCGGTCAGCCAGAGGCGGCGTCCTCCGTGGACACGGCGGCGCAGTCGCCGGAGGCGAGGCAGACCGGGGCTTCTAGAGCGCGGGGGTTGGTCTGGGTAGCCGGAGAGGTTGGGGAGGACTCGACAAGCACTATGGCGAGGTCTGGGTGGCGAGAACCAGACTGAGACGGGCATACGGCGGGGGGGGGGGACCCTCGGGCGAACACAAGGTTACTCCGGTGAGCAATACCCATCGTGGTGGGGTTAATCCGGCGCTGTACGACCGACATAGGCTCTGGTGAGAGGTGGGGGTGCCCTAGGCCTGAGTTCGGGCTCGAGGAGGGGTTGCAGTGGTCAGACGCTGTGAAGACGCGGTGACCCGACGAGGGGCGACTCCGGTGAGCCGAAATCCCCCACGGTAAAGCAGAATTGGCGCAAAAGAGGGACAAGGAAAGGTCACTTACCCAGAGACAGCGCTTGGGACAGCTTGGCATGACACGAGGGGCTCCGATTGGCCGGACGTCGAAGAATCGCAGCGGCGACGAGCTCTAACCTGCGTAGGTTGAGCACAGATCGGGCAGAGGAGTTGAGGAAAGGGGAAACCACCGCGGGTTCCCGGTGCGCCAAGCTCAGGCGAAGCTCACCGTGGCCAAAGCGCTGGCAGAAGTCTAGCAGCGACGACAGAACGACGAAGCAACAACGGGGGGCGCTGTGGCTGGGTGAGTGTGGGAGGAGGGATAGCGCGAATGTGAGGTAGGGGCGAGCTGAGGGAGTGTGCGGGGTCTTCACCTAGCGCTCGGGCGACGTGGGTGGGTCGTGGGGACGTGAGTGCGATTTGATCGCGCAGGGGCACGCCATGGGCACGGGCGCGATGGTTGTGGGGGAGGGGACGAGTCTGATAAGAGGGGGTCGCGAGTCAACGATAGAATGCGCGGGCGAGCGAGGCGCGGTGCTGACGGGGCGGTCTCACTTGGCAGAGAGGGATAGAGCGAGCGAGCAGGGCGCAGCGCCGACAGGTCAGCCCCACCGAGCAGCGAGAGGGAGAGAGGGAAGAGAGAGCGCGTGCGGGACAACACTGATAGGAGGGGTCCGACTGTCAGGGAGGGGCGGGCGCGCGCACGAGACTTGGGGCGAGCTAGGCCGGCTGGGCTAAATTGGGTTTTCCTTTTTCCCTGGAATTTCTAATGCCTTTTCTTTTTATTTTCTCTAGTGAACTCAATTCAAATTCAAACACAAATTCAAATAATTCAAACATATGCATCAAACAAAAGAACAATTTAGGCTCAACATGATGCACCAATTCATGACTCACATAGTTTTGACAAAATAAATAATTAATCCCTCACCTAATTAACCTAATTCTAATCAAAAGGAAAATAGAGGGGGAGTCTAGAGAGAGAGAGAGACAAGAGGTAACACCTAAATTTTGTAGGCATTTAGAGAAGGAATTTTATACCCCCAAATTCAGGGTGTTACAAAGTCCCATTCGAATTCTGCTCTATAATACGAAGTATTTTGTCGATGAAAGGCCTGACAGTCACTAACTACAACTCACATGATTGTCATGTCATGCTGACTACATTCCTACCTATTGCCATCAGGGCTATAAATCCTTTGTTTTTAAAGATGGCAATCACACGGTTGTACTACTTTTTCAATAGAATTTCACAAATGGTAATTTATCGTGATGAGTTGGCATCTCTTTAGGAATTCATGGTGGAGACAATATAACAGTTTAAGATGTGTTTCACTCCATCATTCTTTGATATTATGGTGCATCTTGTGGTTCACTTGGTGACACAAATAGAGGCATTGGGTTCTATGCACTTGCATGAAATGTGGACGTATGAACGTTTCATGTCAATCTAAATCGCTATGTATCAACACGTGCTCGTTCCGAGGCATTCAGGATAGAGGGGTACTGTACCGAAGAGGCCATTGAGTCCGAAGGTCCATTTTGCAATAGTATCATAAAAGACCAGGTTGCAATAGGTTTGCCTTTGTCACGACACGAGGGTAGATTGTATGGAAGCGGGAGGATGGGACAAAAATCTTTCATCCCACCGGATTACAATACAGTACTTGAGGCACATCAAAACATCCTAGATCAGCTAGCAATAATGGAGCCATTTATCCAACAACACATCAATGAGCTTCGCGAGCAAAATCTTGGGCACATAGATGATTGGGTAATGAAGCAACACAAGCAGCGGTTCAACACATGGATAATGGTGAAGAACATTCCACATTAGAGATGGAAACGGGTACAAACCCGCTGGGTTTTGCCATCCCAAACCTGTACTCGTGAAAAATATCCATACCCATTAAAAAACTCGTACCCATGACAGGTTTGAAATTTTACGCAACCCCATACCCATCGGGTTAGCGGGTACCCACGGGTTACCCTCGGGTTTTATATCTAATATGCTTGTTCTTCTCATAATCAATAAGTATCATAATGATTAATGAGATCATGGTCCAAAATTTATGTGATGAACAACGAGTTCATGATTTGGTATAAAAATTATTAGTAGAGAGAATGAAATACAAATATTAAGTTGTATAATCAAGTGACCTTGCACTAAGTTATCCATCCACCACATATATAACGCTAGTAAAAACTATAATAGCAACCAAGCAACACTCTCACCAACTACTTATGCATTCAGCATTTGATAAAAATTAGTAAGTAAATAGGGAGATAAAAAGTTTGTTGTTCGTTTATAAAATAAAATACAATATGCACTAGGTTTGGTCGGGTTTAAAAACACATGGGTTCACGGGTTTGGGTACAGTAGGAACAAACTCGTACCCATGAACTCGTCGGGTATAGATTTATGCCCATTAACAAACCCATGGATATGAAAAATTGACCAAACTCGTACCCTAATGGGGTAAAAACCCATCGGTTTTCGGGTATCCATTGCCATCTCTATTCCACATGGAGAAACAATAGAAGAATAAACCATCAAGGGGTTGGCATCTAGACCATCACGCCAGGTCATGACATGGCAAACCTATGGCATTAGTGGATTCACATTTTGTACCATGTCCAAGGACAAAAAAGAGCATGTCACAAAATTGTGATGTTCGATGCGAGGCCATAGACATTGAAACTGGTGAGATTATTACATATTTGACTTTATTGAGGACATATGGGAACTAGACTATGGTACATTTCATATCTTGGTTTTTTGATGTCGATGGGTTGATGACAAACATGTCACAGTGGACAACTATGGGGTTAGAGTTCTTGATCTAAGTAAGGTAGGTTACAAAGATGACCCATGGATCCTTGCTAATCGTGCTGCACAGGTCTTCTATGCTGAATAGATCATTTTTAACAATGAGAAGAAAAACACCGACAAACTGAAGCATGTAGTTTTTCTAGAAAACAACAAGCTATAGAAGTTGATGGTGTATCTAATTTAGAGGATTTTAACCAGTTCAACAATATGTCTCTTTTCATAGACCATCCAACCAATATAAGGAACATTGAGCGAATCATCCCACACAATTCGTTACCCTAGGTACGCCACGATGGACAAGGTAGAACAATAGCTCCCTAGATTATATACTTGTCATGCAATTGATTATTGTTAGGACTTGTCTACTAAGTTTGAGACTTTGTTGTCTTCATTCAATTTTCGTGGCTATCATTTACAATTTTACACGACTTTCTAGTGACTTTCTAGAGAGGAGAGAGAGGTAAATGGAGAGAGAGAGGATAGGGAGAGAGGTAGAGAGAGAGGTAGAGAGAGAGGAGGGAGAGGGAGAGGGAGAGAGGAGACCTAGAGAGGATGGAGAGGGAGGGAGAGAGAGAGGAGAGGAGGGAGAGAGAGGATGGAGAGCGGGGGAAGAGAGAGGAGAGAGATAGGAGGGGGAGAGGAGAGAGAGCTAGAGAGAGGATGGAGAGTGAAGGAGAATAGGAGAGACAGAGGAGGGAGAGAGAGAGAGGAGAAGATGGAGAGAGAGAAGAGAGGAGAGGAGGGAGAGAGAGGAGAGAGAGAGTGGAGAGAGAGGGTGGAGAGGAGGGAGAGAGAGATTGTAAGTGCAATAAACCTCATTTGAGGGGTTTGGTGATTAAATCACAAAACAAATAAGAGTTTCTAACAAGTTTACTTCTAGTATGTGTCTAGTTGTTTCAAAGACATGAGGAGCACATACTCTATGTATAATCAAAGAGGAATGCATGGTGAATTACTTATATACATCGTTTGGTGTGCTTCATGTGATTCCGTGTGACTACGATTTAAAATTTTATAATTCTTGAGTTGTAGGATTCATCGTTCAATTAAGAGGGATCCAACAAGTGAGTATGTTTTGTGGTGAGCTCAAACTTTTTTCTCTTCAAAATCTTCCTAAAAAATCTAGAGTTTTGGTCCTTGGTGCGCCTCATTAGAGAGTTCCCAGCAAATGCGAGCTGAGCCCGCCTCCTGGGGCAGCTCAGTTGAGCTCTAGTAGCTTCTCTAGCCTGAACTGGCTGACCTTGCTACTCAATTGACATATGGATCAGATTCTTCTCTGGTGGATCCCGGCTCAACCGGCCATTGACTCGGCTCAACCAGTTTCCCATGGTTCAGCACCTTACTAAGCCGAGCAGTGGACTTGGTTCCTCTCTGTTGGATTTCAGCTCAGCCAGTTTCATCCTGGTCTAGCTCCTTACTTAGCCGGTTTCAATACCGTCTCAAACGATATTTGAGCAGAAAGGTCAAACGATCAGTTACCTTTTGGGGGGTTCCTTTATATACCCTTATCCATCTCTCTCTCCTCATTCACTCTTGCCCCATCCATGAATTCTTGGTTGACCAACTATCAAACAAGTACATTTACTTTCTCTGTCACACCCCAAATCTCATCGCCTTCAATCACTTGGAGGACATGTGGTGCGAGGTGAAGTTTGGTGAACTTGTTGGTGATTTCATTGCACTATTCTCCCTCTCTTTCTCTTGAGCTCGTTGAAAACTTAATTCTTGTGTGGATTTGTTACACTTGGAACCTTATGTTCCTTCAAGGATAGAGGTTGCTTGGGAGTCTCCAAATTTGTGGATGACCTCAAGAAGTTTGTATCACTTGCTCTTTGAGCTAAGTTGAGAAGAGATTGCCTTGACCTTGGTGGTCGGCTTGAGGAGGATTAGGGTTGAAAGAGACCTGGCCCTTTGTGGGCACCTCAACGAGGAGTAGGACATATTTGTGGTGTGGGTGAACCTCAGGCTATATCGTGTGTTCTTGTTGTGTTCTTCAAAAGTGCTTCAATTCGTTGGTTATCATAGTCTAGTTCTATCTTGTGTGTGGAACTTGTTGACTTGGTTCACATCGATTTGTCACCTATTCTCGTGGATTTTCTCTGGGGCAAGCTTTTTAAAATAATCTCTCATTCTACTCCGCGTTGTTCGTTTGTTATTATTGTAACCTATGTTGAGCAGGATCAAAATGGGTTCAACCGGGAATTATACCAGCTAAACCGGGTTGTGAAAATTCGCATAGAGGGGGGTGAATAGGCGAAACCTGAAGATTATAAACTTTGAACATGAACTTTACCCCGGGGTTCGGATTAGAAATGAGTAATAACAAAATCGAAGTGCGGAAGAGAGTTCTTCTTGCTATGAGTTGCTCAATCAATGCGGATGACTTTGGGAGAAAACTCAAAAAGATTGTAAGCAAGAGAACTTAGAGAGAGGGGAGAGAAAGAATCAAATCGTGAGGTAATGATCAACACAAATGAACACAATGATTTATTTCTCGAGGTTCGGTTCTGAATAACCTACTCCCCGTTGAGGAGGCCACGTAGGTCGGGTCTCTTTCAACCATTTCCCTCTCTCAAACGATCACTTAGATCGGTTGAGTGCTTCTCCTTAATCTCGAGGGTCACTTAGACCCGCAAGGATCACCACACACTTAGGTGTCTCTTGCTAGCTTTACAAGTCACTTGTGAGTTTAGAAGGAGATGAAGAAAACACGATTAAGAAAACCAAGCAACAAGAGCAACAAATGAAACACAGATCACACTCTCTCAAGTCACTAACCACTAATGATCACTAGTCACAATTATGACACTTGGAGAGGTTTGGAAGCTTTGAATGTGTCTAGAGATGGAGTATTTGCTCTTGTATTGAATGTGAGTGAATGGGATGTTTGGATGTATTGAATGAAGGTGGTTGGGGTTGTATTTATAGCCACCAACCACTTCCTAGTCGTTGCCTCCTTTCTGCAACCGCGGACGGTCTGCGCCCGTGGTACGGACAGTCCGCCCCTGCACATCAACGACTGAAATCGCAATGGTTAGCAATAACAGTTATATTAACGGCTACAAGTGTATTAAATCTGTCGTCGGATGTTAGATAAAGCACTCACGGACGGTCCGGCCATGCACACCTGGCAGTCCACGAGGGCGCTAAAAATGCATTTTACCGAACCCATCACCTTCAGGTTTTTCTGGTTTTCAATGAGTGGACGGTCCGTGCTTGAGGCCGAATGGTCCGAGCTTGGTCCCGAATGGTGCTCTCTTCTGCTTCAGGCAGTCCGCGGTATGAATGCGAGTTTGTCACAGTTCCTGTTCGAGACACACCTTGGTATCGTGGATGGTCCACCGGAAGGGCCCAGACGTTTCGTGCATAGGTGAATTTTCCAAAAAGCTTCTTCTGTCCAAAAAGCTTCTCCATCGGACGGGTATGATTATTCCGGACAGGAGAAGCTTTTTGGAAAAACACCTAAGCGCGGACTGTCTAGGCCCTTGCGGCGGAACGTCCGCGGCACCAAGGTGACCCTCGGACAGGAACACTGCAAAAACACAAGTCTACACTACGGGTCATCCGATGAAGAAGCGAGCACCGTCCGAGACCAAGCGCGAACCGTCCGGCCTCAGGCGCGGACCGACCAGTCGGTGAAAACCAGAAAAACCTGAAGGTGACGGGTTCGTTAAAATGTATTTTTAGCGTCCTCGCGGACCGTCCGAGGTGCACGACCGGACCGTCCGCGACTGCCTTTAACTGACATCTGACGACACATTAAATGCTATATAGCCGTTGATATAGCCGTTACTGCTGACCGTTGCGATTTCAGCCGTTGATGTGTGTAGCATCCCAAAAATTCAAATCCTGAAATTTTCTCAAACTTGCTCTAAATTCAAAATGAATTTCAAATTTCATTTCAAAATGTTTGTTTGCGAGTTGATATCAACAAATAAAATATAGTGGTCTATACTCTCTCGAAAATCCTCCTCAAAATATCCTACAAATGTTTCTCGAGTGATCCCCCTCAAATTATTTCCAGAAATACTGCCCAAGTATTCCACCGAAAATTCTCCAAATATTTTCTTCCTGAGAAATACCTTCAGAATCATTTTTCAAGTCCCTACAAATACTTTCTTCATAATTTTCCTCGTGCTCATACATATACGTACGCCTCCGGTGTCATACGTTGAGCACTACAAGCTAATTACACTTATACAAGACAAATCCATGCTAATCTCCCACTAATCCTCTCATCCTCCCACTAATCCTCTCATCCCTCCCCCTAACCCCCCCACCATGGCTATAAATAGAGGGGCAAGGGCCTCCTCTCAAGCCACCCCAAGCCATTTCATGGCAACTCCCTCCCCCCCCCACACGCCCACTCCACTTCCCACACAAGCACACACTAGCACAAGGATCGTTCGGTCGTTCTTCGATCGTTCGTCCACCTATTCTTAGTTTGTTCGTTCGTTCGTCCGATCGTTCGATCGTTCGTCCGATCGTTCATGGTCCGATCGTCCGTTCGTTCGACCAAATAATCTTTGTTTAGCCGTTATTGAGAGCACCTAGAGGGGGGTGAATAGGTGATCCTGTAAAAACTTAAAACTTAATGCCACAAAACTTGATTAGGAGTTAGCACATTAAAGCCAAGTGGCTAAAGAGGAGTTCTTGCAAGACACGATAACCACAAGAAGATCAACACAGATAGACACAGTGGTTTATCCCGTGGTTCGGCCAAGTACGAAACTTGCCTACTCCATGTTGTGGCGTCCCAATGGATGAGGGTTGCAATCAACCCCTCTCAAGCGGTCCAAAGACCCACTTGAATATCACGGTGTTTTGCTTTGTTTACTATATCCCGCTCGCGAGGAATCTCCACAACTTGGAGCCTCTCGCCCTTACAATTTGATGTTCACAAAGAAGCACGGAAGTAAGGCTGGGATGAGCAATGCACACAAGACACAAAAACAGAGCACAACACGCACACAAGTCACAACTCGAGCTCACAACACAACCCAAAGAGTTCTCTACTCAAATGGAGCTCTAGTTGCTATCACAAAGAATCAAATGCGCGGAATTGAAGTCTTGGTGCTTAGGAATGCTTAGAGAATGCTTGGTGTGCTCCTCCATGCGCCTAGGGGTCCCTTTTATAGCCCCAAGGCAGCTAGGAGCCGTTGAGAGCATTCCAGGAAGGCAATTCTTGCCTTCTGTCTCCTGGCGCACCGGACAGTCCGGTGCACCACCGGACACTGTCCGGTGCGGATTTCTTTCCTTCTTTGGCGAAGCCGACAGTTAGAGATTCAGAGTCGTTGGCGCACCGGACACTGTCCGGTGCCCGCTTCTGACCGTTGGCTCTGCCACGCGTCGCGCGCGGATTACACGGCCGAACGTTGGCCCGACCGACTGTTGGCTCACCGGACAGTCCGGTGCACCACCGGACAGTCCGGTGCACCACCGGACAGTCTGGTGATTTATAGTCGTACACCACCGTCGAAGCCCCGAGAGCAGCCAGTTGACAGACGCCAGCCTGGCGCACCGGACACTGTTCGGTGCACCACCGGACAGTCCGGTGCACCCAGACCGAGCAGTCTTTTGGCTGTACATAGCCAACTTCTCCATAATTGTTTCTCCTGTTTCTAGCACTTAGACACAATACATTAGTCTTCAAAACAATGTACTAAGTCTAGAAACATACCTTTAATCTTGATTTGCACTTCTTGAGTTCTTAGCACAATTTAACACTTAGGCACTTGTGTTGGACACTTAGTCACCAAAATACTTAGAAATGGCCCAAGGGCACATTTCCCCTTTCAATCTCCCCCTTTTTGGTGATTTATGACAACACAACACAAAGCAACTAAAAGAGGTGCAACATCAATGCAAATGAAAACTCAAATTTGTTTTGATTCAAATTTGACATATTTGGATCATTCTTTGCCACCACTTGGTTTGTTTTTGCAAATCAACCTCAATTTCCTATCTCTAAGTCAAACACACTTGTTGAGACATAAAGAGAGTTGTTCCAAGAGAAGTTTATCAAAGATTTCAAAAACTCCCCCTTTTTCCCATAATCAACCATTCTCCCCACAAGAGGCCAACTTTTGACAAAAGAGACAATAAGAGATTTTTGACAAACCAAAAGCTCTATTCTACTATTTTCAAGATTCTCAAGTGGTAGCTGATCCATTTGTTGCTTTGGCCTTATTTTCTCCCCCTTTGTCATCAAGCACCAAAACGGGATCAATCTTGGCCCTTAAACCTCATTGCCTCACCAAAATTGTCAATTAAGAGCAAAAGGCAGTAAGAGCATGGAGATGAACTTGGAATAAGTTACCCTTTCATCGGAGTGCAGTGGAAGTCTTGCATGGTCCAAGTTCCCTTTCAATTCACCTTTGAGACTAAATCAAGCAAACTCAAGCACATGGTTAGTCCCAAAGGGTCAAGTTGTAACACAACTACCCCTAAATATGTGTATCACTTGCAAATGGACTTATGAGGTCCGGGGAGTGCTTGTACAACTTGAGCACCATACATAAACAACAAAATGCATAAGGAACATGATCAAGGGCATAAAACACATGTATGCTATAAATCAATCCAGGTTCCGCGAATCTAAGACATTTAGCTCACTACGCAGCCTGCAAAAGGTCGACTCATCTAGAGGCTTGGTAAAGATATCGGCTAGCTGGTTCTCGGTGCTAACATAAAACACTTCGATATCTCCCTTTTGCTGGTGGTCTCTCAAAAAGTGATGCCGGATGTCTATGTGCTTTGTGCGGCTGTGTTCAACGGGATTATCCGCCATGCGGATAGCACTCTCATTGTCACATAGGAGTGGGACTTTGCTCAGATTGTAGCCAAAGTCCCTGAGGGTTTGCCTCATCCAAAGTAGTTGTGTGCAACACTGTCCTGCGGCAACATACTCGGCCTCAGCGGTGGATAGGGCAACGAAAGTTTGTTTCTTAGAGCTCCATGACACCAGGGACCTTCCTAAGAATTGGCACGTCCCCGATGTACTCCTCCTATCGACCTTACATCCAGCATAGTCGGAGTCTGAATATCCAATTAAGTCAAAGGTAGACCCCTTTGGATACCAGATCCCGAAGCAAGGCGTAGCGACTAAATATCTAAGAATTCGCTTCACGGCCACTAAGTGACACTCCCTTGGATCAGATTGAAATCTAGCACACATGCATACGCTAAGCATAATATCCGGTCTACTAGCACATAAATAAAGTAAGGACTCTATCATAGACCGGTATGCCTTTTGATCAACGGACTTACCTCCTTTGTTGAGGTCGGTGTGTCCGTCGGTTCCCATTGGAGTCTTTGCGGGCTTGGCGTCCTTCATCCCAAACCGTTTGATCAAGTCTTGCGTGTACTTCGTTTGGGAGATGAAGGTCCCATCCTTGAGTTGCTTCACTTGGAACCCAAGGATATAGCTTAACTCGCCCATCATCGACATCTCAAACTTTTGAGTCATCACCCTGCTAAACTCTTCACAAGACTTTTGGTTAGTAGAACCAAATATTATGTCATCGACATAAATTTGGCACACAAAAAGATCACCATCACAAGTCTTAGTAAAAAGAGTTGGATCGGCTTTCCCAACCTTGAAATCATTAGCACTTAAAAAGTCTCTAAGGCATTCATACCATGCTCTTGGGGCTTGCTTAAGTCCATAGAGCGCCTTAGAGAGCTTACACACATGGTCGGGGTACCATTCATCCTCGAAGCCAGGGGGTTGCTCCACGTACACCTCCTCCTTGATTGGCCCGTTGAGGAAAGCGCTCTTCACATCCATTTGGAACAACCTGAAAGAATGGTGAGTAGCATAGGCTAACAATATGCGAATTGGCTCTAGCCTAGCCACAGGAGCAAAAGTCTCCTCAAAGTCCAAACCTGCGACTTGGGCTTAACCTTTTGCCACAAGTCGTGCCTTGTTCCTTGTCACCACCCCGTGCTCGTCTTGTTTGTTGCGGAACACCCACTTGGTTCCCACAACATTTTGCTTGGGACAAGGCACCAGTGTCCAAACTTCATTTCTCTTGAAGTTGTTGAGCTCTTCTTGCATGGCCAACACCCAGTCCGGATCTAGCAAGGCCTCTTCTACCCTGAAAGGCTCAATAGAAGAGACAAAAGAGTAATGCTCACAAAAATTAACTAATCTAGAGCGAGTAGTTACTCCCTTGCTAATATCACCCAAAATCTGGTCGACGGGATGATCCCTTTGAATTGTCGCTCGAACTTGGGTTGGAGGTGCCGGTTGCGCTTCTTCCTCTATCACATGAACATCTTGTGCTCCCCCTTGATCACACGCCTCTTCTTGATGAACCTGTTCATCGTCTTGAGTTGGGGGATGCACCATTGTTGAGGAAGAAGGTTGATCTTGCTCCTTTTGTTCATGTGGTCGTACATCACCAATCGCCATGGTACGTATTGCGGCCGTCGGAACATCTTCTTCATCTACATCATCAAGATCAACAACTTGCTCTCTTGGAGAGCCATTAGTCTCATCAAATACAACGTCGCTAGAGACTTCAACCAAACCCGATGATTTGTTGAAGACCCTATACGCCTTTGTATTTGAATCATAACCTAATAAAAACCCTTCTACAGCTTTGGGAGCAAACTTAGAATTTCTACCTTTCTTCACTAGAATGTAGCATTTACTACCAAATACACGAAAGTAAGATACATTGGGTTTGTTACCGGTTAGGAGCTCATATGAAGTCTTCTTGAGGGGGCGATGAAGGTATACCTGGTTTATGGCGTGGCAAGCCGTGTTCACAGCTTCCGACCAAAACCGCTCGGGCGTCTTGAATTCTCCAAGCATTGTCCTCGCCATGTCTATGAGCGTCATGTTTTTCCTCTCTACCACACCATTTTGTTGTGGTGTGTAGGGAGCGGAGAACTCGTGCTTGATTCCTTCCTCAAGGTACTCCTCCACTTGAAGGTTCTTGAATTCGAACCCGTTGTCGCTCCTTATCTTCTTCACCTTGAGCTCAAATTCATTTTGAGCTCTCCTTAGGAAGCGCTTGAGGGTCCCTTGGGTTTCAGATTTATCCTGCAAAAAGAATACCCAAGTGAAGTGGGAAAATCATCAACTATAACAAGACCATACTTATTTCCTCCTATGCTTAGATATGCGACGGGTCTGAAGAGGTCCGTATGAAGCAACTCCAAAGGTCTTGATGTGGTCATCACATTTTTTGCATGATGAGAGCTTCCCACCTGTTTACCTGCTTGACAAGCTGCACAAGGTCTATCTTTTTCGAAAGTTACATTAGTTAGACCTATCACGTGTTCTCCCTTTAGAAACTTGTGAAGGTTCTTCATTCCTACATGTGCTAAACGACGATGCCACAGCCAGCCCATGCTAGTCTTAGCAATTAAGCATGCATCTAGACCGGCCTCCTCTTTTGCAAAATCAACTAAATAAAGTTTGCCGTCTAGTACACCCTTAAAAGCTAATGAACCATCACTTCTTCTAAAGACAGACACATCTACATTTGTGAATAAACAATTATATCCCATATTACAGAGTTGACTAACAGACAACAAGTTATATCCAAGCGACTCAACTAAAAACACATTGGAAATGGAGTGCTCGGATGAAATAGCTATCTTTCCTAACCCTTTCACCTTGCCTTGATTCCCGTCACCGAATATGATTGAGTCTTGTGAGTCTTTGTTCTTGACGTAGGAAGAGAACATCTTCTTCTCCCCCGTCATGTGGTTTGTGCATCCGCTGTCGATAATCTAGCTTGATCCCCCGGATGCATAAACCTGCAAGGCAAATTTAGGCTTGGGTCTTAGGTACCCAACTCTTGTTGGGTCCTAAAAGGTTAGTGACAATTGTCTTAGGGACCCAAATGCAAGTTTTATCTCCCTTGCATCTTGCCCCTAACTTCCTAGCAATCACCTTCTTTTCCTTTCTACAAATAGTGAAGGAAGCATTGCAAGTATGAAAAAATTGTAGAAGATTCATAGTTTACTTTCCTAGGAACATGAACAACATTTCTTCTAGGCATAGCATTTTTCCTAGCCAAATTTATATCATGCATAATAGAAGTAATAGAAGCAATCATGGCATGAGAATCAAAAGCATCATAACTTCTATAAACATTCCTAGAATGTCTCCTATCATGATACATGAAAGCATGGTTCTTTTGAGCAATACTAGCCATAGGGGCCTTCCCTTTCTCCTTGGCGGAGATGGAAGCCTTATGGCTTGTTAAGTTCTTGACTTCCCTTTTGAAGCCAAGACCATCCTTAATTGAGGGGTGTCTACCAATGGTGTAGGCATCCCTTGCAAATTTTAGTTTGTCAAATTCACTCTTGCTAGTCTTAAGTTGGGCATTAAGACTAGCCACTTCATCATTCAAATTAGAAATTGAAACTAGATGTTCACTACAAGCATCAACATTAAAATCTTTACACCTATTGCAAATTGCAACATGTTCTACACAAGATGTTGATTTATTAGCTATTTCTAACTTAGCATTCAAATCATCATTTATGCTCTTTAAGCTAGAAATAGAGTCATGGCATGTAGACAATTCACAAGAAAGCATTTCATTCCTTTTAATTTCTAAAGCAAGGGATTTTTTTGCCTCTACAAACTTATCATGTTCTTCATACAAAAGATCCTCTTGCTTTTCTAATAACCTATTCTTATCATTCAATGCATCAATTAATTCATTAATCTTATCAACCTTAGTTCTATCTAGGCCCTTGAATAAACATGAATAGTCTATTTCATCATCGCTAGATTCTTCATCACTTGAGGAAGCGTAAGTACTAGTATTATGAGTGCTTACCTTCTTTTCCCTTGCCATGAGGCAGGTGTGATGCTCGTTGGGGAAGAGGGCCTACTTGTTGAAGGCGGTGGCGGCGAGTCCTTCGTTGTCGGAGTCGGACGACGAACAATCCGAGTCTCACTCCTTTCCAAGGTGTGCCTCGCCCTTAGCCTTCTTATAAGCCTTCTTCTTTTCCTTCTTGTTCCCTTGTTCCTGGTCACTATCATTATCGGGACAATTAGCGATAAAATGACCAATCTTACCACATTTGAAGCAAGAGCGCTTCCCCTTCGTCTTGGTCTTGTTGGGATGCTCCTTGCGACCCCTTAGCGCCGTCTTGAAACGCTTAATGATGAGGGCCATCTCTTCCTCATTGAGTCCCGCCGCCTCAACTTGTGCCACCTTGCTAGGTAGCACTTCCTTGCTCCTCATTGCTTTGAGAGCAATAGTTTGAGGCTCGTGGATTGGGCCGTTCAACGCATCGTCAACGTATCTTGCCTCCTTGATCATCATCCGCCCGCTTACAAACTTTCCAAGTATCTCCTCGGGTGTCATCTTGGTGTACCTAGGATTCTCACGAATATTGTTCACAAGATGTGGATCAAGGACAGTAAAAGACCTTAGCATTAGGCGGACGACGTCGTGGTCCATCCATCGCGTGCTTCCATAGCTCCTTATTTTGTTGACGAGGGCCTTGAGCCGGTTGTACATTTGGGTTGGCTCCTCGCCCCTGATCATTGCGAATCTCCCAAGTTCGCCCTCCACCAACTCCATCTTGGTGAGCATGGTGACGTCGTTCCCCTCATGTGAGATTTTGAGGGTGTCCCAAATCTGCTTGGCGTTATCCAAGCCGCTCACCTTATGGTATTCATCCCTGCACAATGAAGCTAGAAGAACAGTAGTAGCTTGTGCATTTTTGTGAATTTGCTCATTGATGAACATGAGCCTATCTGTACTATCAAAGTGCATTCCATTTTCTACTATCTCCCATATACTTGGATGGAGAGAGAACAAGTGGCTACGCATTTTGTGACTCCAAAATCCGTAGTCCTCTCCATCAAAGTGGGGGGGGGGTTACCGAGGAGAATGGAAAGCAAATGAGCATTGGAACTTTGCGGAATACGAGAATAATCAAAGGAAAAGTTTGAATTAACCGTCTTCTTTTTCTCGTAGTCATTGCCGTCGTCCTTTTGGGAAGAGGAAGATTCGTTGCTGTCGTAGTAGACTATCTCCTTGATGCGCCTTGTTTTCTTCTTCCTCCCGTCTTTTCTTTTGTGACCCGAGCCTGAGTCAGTAGGCTTGTCATCCTTTGGATCATTGACGAAGGACTCCTTCTCCTTATCATTGACCACCATCCCCTTGCCCTTAGGATCCATCTCTTCGGGAGATCAGTCCCTTTCTTGAAGAGAACGACTCTGATACCAATTGAGAGCACCTAGAGGGGGGGTGAATAGGTGATCCTGTAAAAACTTAAAACTTAATGCCACAAAACTTGATTAGGAGTTAGCACATTCAAGCCAAGTGGCTAAAGAGGAGTTCTTGCAAGACACGATAACCACAAGAAGATCAAAACAGATAGACACAATGGTTTATCCCGTGGTTCGGCCAAGTACGAAACTTGCCTACTCCACGTTGTGGCGTCCCAACGGACGAGGGTTGCAATCAACCCCTCTCAAGCGGTCCAAAGACCCACTTGAATACCACGGTGTTTTGCTTTGTTTACTATATCTCGCTCGCGAGGAATCTCCACAACTTGGAGCCTCTCGCCCTTACAATTTGATGTTCACAAAGAAGCACAGAAGTAAGGCTGGGATGAGCAGCGCACACAAGACACAAAATCAGAGCACAACACGCACACAAGTCACAACTCGAGCTCACAACACAACCCAAAGAGTTCTCTACTCAAATGGAGCTCTAGTTGCTATCACAAAGAATCAAATGCGCGGAATTGAAGTCTTGGTGCTTAGGAATGCTTAGAGAATGCTTGGTGTGCTCCTCCATGCGCCTAGGGGTCCCTTTTATAGCCCCAAGGCAGCTAGGAGCCGTTGAGAGCATTCCAGGAAGGCAATTCTTGCCTTCTGTCTCCTGGCGCACCGGACAGTCCGATGCACCACCGGACACTGTCCGGTGCGGATTTCTTTCCTTCTTTGGCGAAGCCGACCGTTGGAGATTCAGAGCCGTTGGCGCACCGGACAGTCCGGTGCCCCCTTCTGACCGTTGGCTCTGCCACGCATCGCGCGCGGATTACACGGCCGACCGTTGGCCCGGCCGACTGTTGGCTCACCGGACAGTCCGGTGCACCACCAGACAGTCCGGTGATTTATAGCCGTACACCGCCGTCGAAGTCCCGAGAGCAGCCAGTTGATAGACGCCAGCTTGGCACACCGGACACTGTCCGGTGCACCACCGGATAGTCCGGTGCACCCAGACCGAGCAGTCTTTTGGTTGTACACAGCCAACTTCTCCATAATTGTTTCTCCTGTTTCTAGCACTTAGACACAATACATTAGTCTTCAAAACAATGTACTAAGTCTAGAAACATACCTTTAATCTTGATTTGCACTTCTTGAGTTCTTAGCACAATTTAACACTTAGGCACTTGTGTTGGACACTTAATCACCAAAATACTTAGAAAAGGCCCAATGGCACATTTCCCTTTCAGTTATGCTGCCGAAATTCCGATCGTTCGTTCGTTCGATCATTTGATCATTCATCGTTCGTTCATAGTTCCTATTCATCGTTCATTGTTCGTTCATAGTCCCTATTCATCGTTCGTCCAGATAATTTTTGTCCTGCCGTTATGCTGCCGAAATTTCGATCTTACGTTCGTCCGATCATTCGATCGTTCGTCTGTTCGTTCATAGTTCCTATTCATCATTCATCGTTCGTTCATAGTCACTATTCATCGTTCATCGTTCGTTCATATGACTGTTCACCATCACTATTCATCCATCATTACTATTCATCGATCATCTGATCACCCCCAATTTCAACTACTCATCCATCATGTTGTCCAGTCCACCTAAGACCAGCCAGACCCATATTCCAGTCATACGAACTCTGGTGACTGTGATTTTCCTTCCAATAGGGAACTTCCCATCTGGTCACCCATCCCAGGTTTATCCAAGTTAAGCATGCTTAACTTTGAGATTCCTTCGAACCAGACTTCCAAACTCAGATTCCAATAATTCTTGTTTCTAAATTCTTATCAAACTATTCCCTATCCAACCATGTCATCCCTTAAGCATGGTTCATGTTCCAGAAAACTCCGAAAATACTCTTGTCCCATATTCTGCCTATAATTTCCATGTCTAGACTAAGTCAGACGATTCATTCGTCACTATTCTCACCAACAGTGAACTTCACTGTGCTACACCACATACACCTAGCTATAAATACACCCAGCTACCCTCTTCCTCTCCACACACACTCAACACCCTCAGCCAAGGCAAACACCCCACCCACTCAGTTACTCCGCTCTGCTGGCTACACACATAGTGTCGCTTCGCCTCCAGTCCACCCTCCTGGTAAGCACCTCCGCTCCGCCACTAGTAGTATCTCAACACCACATGACACAGATTATACTCAAGACTCTACCCATCCATATATCGCTATTCTGACCACTATACTAAATATCTGTTGATATACTTGCTGGTTTGTATGTTTGCTTATTCATGTTGCATTGTTATTGGAGCATTCGTGCCGTCTCGTGGAGGCCAGATCTGCAAGTCTACACCAGGCGGTGGAGCCAGAACCAATTCCGCGAGCCCCCCCTTCGCCGGATAAGCATGGCAAGCTCATTGGATCCCTTTGATGCATAAATTACCTATGCTTTTTCAACCACAACCCTCAGACTGTTATTTTATGCATGATATGATTTTGAGACAAGTTATTATGGCCACTCAGCCGCTTGCCGCAATCAATCCTTGATATATTTGTTACAAATGATTTGAGAAAATGTTCGAGTTTTCAAAAGAAAATGCTTTTCAAAATGTGTATGATGAAGGGTTTTCACCCTTATCACCTTTGAGTAGGGATGATCAGGGACTCCCTGGTTTAGGGGAGGGCCTAAGGTGATGGCTCAGCCGGGTTAGGTGTGAGCAGAAGGATTGTACTCTCATATAAGGACCGGTTTGTCATCCTTCACTACCTGTACTCATGAAAAGTACAACCACTCGAGACTATATGGGCAGTCACTCAATCTGAACTTGTACGGTCCGAACCCCAGGGTTATGAAGGCTGGGGAGCACCAGGAGGATAAGGAGGGGGAATGTTTTGTCCGGTTTGGACATGGCGGTGGCATGACTCCTTCCGATATAACCCTTAAGGTAAGGACGTGCGAGGAAAGAAAGAGATTCGGTTTCGGGTCTCACTAGCCATGAGATCGTAGAACCGGACTAGTGGGTAAAGTATACCCCTCTGCGCAGAGTTCAAACCTATTCGAATAGTCCGCGTCCACGGATATGGATGAGTCTGGTGTGGTATGACAATTAGTGTTTTGTTTTCCAAAAATGCTTTTGAGAAAAGTGGTTTTTAAAAGGTCCGACGGTTGAGCCGTGAGCTATGGTGGACGGGAAGTCCAGTAGCTGTTTAGTCCAGTAGCTATTTTTGAAAATGAAAACCAGTGGGAAACTGCTGAGATACCTGGATGGTTTAGTCTAGGGGATTTTGTTCTATACTGAAAAACTTCCTGCTCCATTGGAAGAGGATGCGCTTTGAAAATACAAAATGTTTACAAAATAACCCTGCATCAAATACTGTTGTTTCTGCAAAATACCCTGAGCTCCACATATTCCATGCATTATATCTGATTTCCCCATTCCGCGGGTGAAGGTGGGTTGCTGAGTATGTAAGTACTCACCCTTGCTTATTTGTTGTTTTTCAGAGAAGGAGATCGTGATCGGGTAAGAGTTACGCTTGTTCCCAACCTTGCATGTGGCTGTTGGACCGCTGATTTGCTTCGCTGCATATATCGGGCTGCTTCAGCCCCACTCTGATGATATGTCTCGGGTCATGGACCAACTCTTAAAGTTGATCGCCACCTTTATTGGTTTGTCTCGTTTAAGCAGATCTGGAATCATCTGATGTGTAAATGTGTTTACTAGCCTCCTGGGACTAGTAATTGTATCACATTTGAGTCCCAGAGGATTGGAGCGCTTTAGGTGGTATCAGAACTGTTAGGTTGGTCGCAGGACGTAACCCTTAGCCTGATCCAAAAGTTTTTGAGTCAAAACTATTTTCTTAAAAAAAATTCTTGCTCTCGTCCCTTCATTTCAAAAATGCTTTTCCCCTTTCCTTCTCTTAGAAGTCAGATGGAGGTTCGCTGCCAAACTAGCTTTTGCTAGAATGAAGATGGTTTCCCCAAGTTGCTGAGAGCATGCACAGTCCGCCTCGGAATCAGGTACCAGCCAGAGTATGATGGTCGTGAATTCGTCGAGCATGGCACAGAGAAGTGTGTCGTGACTGTATACATTGGATCCAGTCCGCACCATATGGAATGTAGTGTCACTGCTGCTGGGCACAGATTCAAAGACACTTGCCAAGTCGTCGCCCGCAAGGCATTGAGGGCACTGTGTCAGATTTATGAAGAAGAAGTGGCCGACACACCGCTCAGCTTCTTTCCGCCCTTTTAGAGAGACCGTCTAGTTTGGATGGCCAGGATGTGTGCATTGGAAGGGCAGCAGCTACTTGAGGACGACCCCACAGTCGTGTACCTCACTGCATACCTGCTCACCCTGGATGCGCAGTATGATTTCTTGGCTCGGCACCACCGTCAGATGATTGCCCGAGCAAAAGTTGCAGAGAAGCTCAACCGTAAGCTCCATGTGGATCTCACCACAGCTCAAGCCCGTGTAGCTGCCTTGGAAAGTCGTGAAGTCATTGCTGTTGAAGCCCTGAAGCAAGCCAAGGATGAGCACGTCCAGAAGTTGATGAAGGCCTACTTGGTCACCCATAACCAACGTAGAGCCCTGCGGATCCAAGAGCCCGCTTCATCCAACCCAGTTCAACCCATGAGAGCTGAAGATCCCTAGATTCTTGAAGGTCACCCGGTCTCTATAAGAGGAGATAAGAAGGCTTGGGAGCTCCCGGAAGGAGCCATAGTCTTGGAAGGAATTCCAGTCTCCCCTAAGGCTATGGATAAGCAAGAGCACCCCGAGTCCTCCTAAGATCCACTGCCAGAGTTGTTTGAGCCCCTCACCATGAAGAAGATTCCAGCACCGTCTCGTGAGGTCAAGGAAGAAGCTGCAAGCACCCCGCCAGCACTGCCGCCCTCCGAGGAGCTACAAGAATCAGTCCAGCTTGAAGAAGAGTTTGACCCCGTCCTGTCATCTCAGTCGTCGCCAGAAGGAGTCATCAACATCAGCTCCCTCTTAACCCATCCAGGAGATATCTCAGATTGAAGTTGTGCGCTAGCCTTGCCAAAAGAGAAGTTGTCTGGTCTGAAGTTAGTTATGCCCAGTCCTCTGCATGCATTGGGCAGTGAATATTTTTTTCTTCACTTTGGCTAGAGCCCTGCATGTATGAGGGGTAATCGTGTAGACTCGTGTTTTGCAAAACTCTAATTGTGTGGCCCCCTAGGGCATTTCAAAATGAATTTCACTTGATGTTTTCTCCCCTTTTGAGTGCATATGTGATGCTTTAACGTTAGTGCTCATAAGTCCTGTTTAGTATAGTTCTCAATTCAGGAGCCAAGCAATAGTAGTTATGCTTAGCCCCCGAATCTGAGTAGTCCGTGCTTTGGAAAAACTCTATTCTTCCCCTATTCAAAACATTTGATTTGTTTGTGCTTATCATTGCTGAGCTTGTGTGTTTTATTTCTTTTTAAGAAAGGTTTTCTCTAAAAACATAGATCACAAATTAGAGCTAATCCTCACCTTATTCTTCCATTCTCATCTTAACCCATCTCAAGAGAAAAGCACCTTACCCAAGAAGATATTGGGAAGCTTACCCTTGAAGCCTGGAATAAGCTACAGAAGAAACCAGTCCAGCCGCTCAGTCAAAAGGACCGACCGTGAGAATCAAAGCACTGCCCCTGAGTCAAAGTAAACAGGAAAAGAGGACAAAATGAGTTATTACTATACAGAGAGGCAAAGATTCTTGGAACCAGAGACCACAAACATCAGGGTCATTGACCCCACCACTCACCCGTGCCCGCCTCCATGCGCACTACCACCGCCCCACCCCCCTTTGCAGCGCACTACCACGGCCCCATGCCCCTTTGCAGCGCACCCACCACCATTACCGCCAGCAACACCACCCCCCTTCATCGCACCTGTTGCCTCATGTCACCTGCTCCATCACCGTCACTCCTCACCCGAGCACCCCCACTCGCTTATAAATTCCCCCACAAGCTCCCTCAGTTCCTATTCCGCTGAAAGCAAAACACACCTGATAAAATCCCCTCTGCCAAATAGCAAGCAACTCCATTTTTCACTCCCTCGCCCCTAAGATCACAATGCTTGGTGATTCTTGGGTTGAAGACTGTTGCACATGGTTCATAGTCTTTGGTTTCCTCCTCTGTATGATGGTAATACTCTTTGATAGAATCCTCCAGTGGAAAGAGCAAAGAGAAAGAAAGGGTCAGTGAAAAGAAGATAGTGAAGAGAAGATAAGAAGAAGGTTCTCCCAGAATCAACCCCGTGTCAGTCATTTCTCCGCAGCCTGCTGAAGCAGCAACAGCAGAAGAAGACCCCGTAACACCCTTGTTATGAGGTACTTCAAGGAGTTCAAATCCCCAAGATTCAAGAGTTCTACCCTCATTCTTTTTAAGTGGGGTAGTGTTCCAGTAAGGTTCCTGCTGTGGAGAAAAAGAAGAAGGCTTGTGAATGCAACCGGCTTGTGGAGGACCAGATCATCAAAGCATATCAGTTTTTGGATGAGAAGTGGTCACCCAAGTTTTGTTGATGAAGCACCAGAAGACCAATCAAGGAAGGAATCCATGTGGAAGTTCATAAGAGAAAGGTTTGTGTGTTGGCATCGATGCTTCCTCAATAAGCTAGCTGCCAAGCGAAACCTAGAAGCCTGAAGATGATCTTTGAGTAGTCAGAATCAGCGTTTGCAATCGGCAACAAGATGCTCCTCAAAGGCCAGATTTTGTTGAAGCTCCATCTCCTCGAAGAGTCGCAAAGTGAAGATATGTAGCTGAAGTAAATCTATACCCATAACCCTTCTTAGCCGAATCTCGAGGACGAGATTCATTTAAGTGGGGTAGATTTGTAGCATCCCAAAAATTCAAATCCTGAAATTTTCTCAATCTTGCTCTAAATTCAAAATGAATTTCAAATTTCATTTCAAAATGTTTGTTTGCGAGTTGATATCAACAAATAAAATATAGTGGTCTATACTCTCTCGAAAATCCTCCTCAAAATATCCTACAAATTTTTCTCCAGTGACCCCCTCAAATTATTTCCAGAAATACTGCCCAAGTATTCTTAAGAAATACCTTCAGAATCATTTTTCAAGTCCCTACAAATACTATTTTGTCACACCCGGCTTTAAGGAACAAAGCCAGGTGCATCTCATACATGCGCCAAGAAGACAACATATATAATAACAGAGTGTATAGAGATAAATGTCATAATAATCAGAGTATTTATTACATAGCGGAAGACTTATTACAAAATAAAATAATAAAGATAAAACGAACTAAGGATCGTCGGCGCCAATGTCAACTGAGAAACGCCACCTAGATCAGATCAAACTCCTCGCCTTGTGGCTCCTCCTGAACCACCTGCTCTCCTCCTGTGGGGGGGTGTGAGACAGCAAGGGTGAGCTCACACATGATCATCGCTCAACAAGTTGTGGGGAATAATGTGACATGAACTCACCAAAGGTGGGAGCTCATGGAGTGTAAGGCTTATCAAAGAGAATGATTAAAGCTGAGCATTGCTTTTAAGTAGTTGGTCAAAATTTTATTAGCAATTACTAAGTGTAAGTAAATACCAAACCTTAATAAATAATAGAACAAAATTAATAATAAACCCATGCATATGCAAATGACAAAATTGAATTTAGGTTTCATAATTTAATCATCAGAGAGTCCTGAGCCGCTCATGACCGTGAGCTCGGCTAGTATACCAGTTTTACACTCTGCAGAGGTTGTACCCTTTACCCACAAGTCGTGTATCCCATGTCGCCAGGGTTAGCTAGGCCCTTAGACACTACCGAGGTGAATGGCTAGGGATCCACTACGAGGCCTTTACAAAGTTCCACTAGCTTCTGAAAACCCGCTACATTTTATGGGAAGAGCACTTGCAAGAATCCCCCGTCCGACCGCCATCGCAGCTAAATCAACCCGAGAACCTCCTTGCATGCAACTCCCCTACTGCTCTTGCCCCTTTCGGGTAAGGTAGTCTTCCACTAGCTTTCCTAATTAATCAGCCAAGGGCGTCCATAAACCCTTGTGGTGGCACGTGTTTCTCAAGTTAAGCTCTATGTTCCAATTAACATTAATGATTTGACATGAACATAAATAGAATAACAAAAGAATTGGAACATAGATATAATAAATGATTATCCCAAAACCATGTAAAGCAATAGCAAAACTACCCAAGTGATTCAGGGGTGAACAAGGTAATGAGATAAACAATCTAGGGTGACCTATCGGGTCCCATCAAAATTAACCTATGCATGGTAGATGATTATAAAGAACATTATTGGGTAACAAAAGTGAATCAAGGGCACAACTTGCCTTCAATGAGCTCCTGCTCAGCTACTTCAACCTGCTGCTCACCAGGATCCTCAGTCACGTGCTCTTCTACTCGCCACAATACAAACAAGCACAGTGCATATAGAGAAATTAACATTACACCAAACATATAAACAAAATACATAGTAATAATCTACACCTTAAAATAAAATTCTAGGAACAGGAATCATCATTTTTGGAGTTATAGAATTTAAGTTATGGATTTTCAAAGGTTTTATGTGTTTAAAGTGGGATTAAGTGAGGAATTAAATTTCTTACTGTTTTCATGACAAAACAGAGGCTCTAGGTGATAGAGAATTAAATTACAAAAATTTAGAAACTGGAATGGATTAATTTGGAGCTCATACAAATTTTCTATGAATTATCAAAGTTCTTGCACTTATTTTGTATTAAAAAGTAATTTCTAAAATTAAATAACTGAATTTAAAGAGCTATGGACTGGGCCTCAGTTTCTGTGAACTACAGGGGGCTCGGGGTGAGAATCCCCAGACCCAGAGAACAGGGTCGCAGGATGGCGGGTTGATATCTAAATACTTTGGGGGCTCTTTAGAAAGATTTACAGGCTGAAGGGGTATCGGAGGATCTGAGCCATCCGATCAAAATCTGAAGATCCAGATTAGATCACCATCACACCCAACCGGTATGCATCCACAACCCTAGGATCACGATCCGACGGCAGCGGTTTTAAAGAGGTAAGGAGGGTTCTGGTCCGTCCGATCGCATCCTACGGCTAGGATCACCCACGCGAAGGGATATCTCCAATCTAATCTGGGCCGCCACTATGGAGATCAACGACGCAGAGCAACATCCCCCTTCCCAGCAGAGCCGCGCGGCGGCGCTACCCTCCCGCGGTGGCGCCCTCACCGGAGAAGGTGGACACCGAGCTCCTGTGCCCGAAACTCAAATCCACTAGGTGCTACACGCATAGGAGAGCAGCGCAGAGAGTAGGGAGGAAGTCTCACCGGAGTTGGCGCGATGAAGACCACAGGCCACGTCGTGGCGGAATTACGGCGGAGTTTTTGACTCCGGCGAGGAATTAACGGGCTGTGGTCGAACGACGCGTGAGCACACCCACCCAGACAATGTCCTCGGCCCCAGGGAAATCCTTCGTGAGCACCAATTGAGGCCCGCCAGTGGAGGTCACGGCGAAATACGATGGCGGCAGAGGAGTTCTTCCGCCCAGGTGGTACTCGGTGATGGATTTGGGGACGGCACGAGCGATTTCGAGAGAGAGGGGGTCGCGGAAGGATGGGACTTCGTATTTAGGATCTAACCGCGCGGAGTCGGTAGGTGGTCCAGCTAGCGCGAGGAAAACAGAGGCTCATCGCGCGATCCGCGCGGGCGGTTGCAACGGCAGGCGACAGGATGACGAGCTCGGTCATGGGGCTGCGTAGCTGTCGGCGTGGTCCACCCTCCAGTCTCACGGGAGCACACCCCTGCGCGCAACGAACGGCTCCAATGTGCGCGCGATTGACTCGGCATCCGTTGCGCGAGGTGGGCGGAGTGCGGCGCTCGGGGAGAGGGATGACATGTGGGTCCGCTGTGGCAGTGGCAGAGAAGTCTGGGCCGCGCGGGTGTGATTCGGGGTTGGGCCGAATTGGCGCCTGGTGGCCCAATTAGGGTTATACTCTTTTTCTTTTTTTTATATTTCCTATTTTCTTTTCTTTTTTTTTCTTCTTTCTCCATTATTACATAAATTCAAATTTAAATCCTAATTTAAATTCAAACTTGTGACTAATTCATTCTCAAACCATATTTGTGCAATTAAAAGTATTAGGTTTGAGAATATTTATTCAAATATTTCATGTTTTCATATTCCTTTTCTTTTCTAGATTCAAGAATTTCTTTTAGGATTTAATTTCCCATTTGGATATTTAACATTTTCACGTTATTATATGTTGTCACAAAATGCACACAGAATAAAATCGAGCATGATGCATAATTTGGTAGTATATGTTTTTATTAATTGTTTTTGGGCATGATGTTCACATAAGATGATGCATAAAGATTAAACTGTCCTAAGGAGAAATTGTTTTCTCTATTCATATTATTACAAAGTGGGTGTTACATATTCATCATTGTTACTATTCACTGATGATATCTATAATTACTTTTTCGTTGTCACTATTCATCGTTACTATTCATTATTACTATTCATCGATCATCCGATCACCCCCAATTTCAACTACTCATCCATCATGCTGTCCAGTCCACTTAAGACCAGCCAGACCCATATTCCAGTCATACGAACTCTGGTGACTGTGATTTTCCTTCCAGTAGGGAACTTCCCATCTGGTCACCCATCCCATGTTTCTCCAAGTTGAGCATGCTTAACTTTGATATTCCTTCGAACCAGGCTTCCAAACTCAGATTCCAATAATTCTTGTTTCTAAATTCTTATCAAACTATTCCCTCTCCAACCATGTCATCCCTTAAGCATGGTTCATGTTCCAGAAAACTCCCAAAATACTCTTGTCCCATATTCTGCCTATAATTTCCCTGTCCAGACTAAGTCAGACGATTCATTCATCACTGTTCTCACCAACAGTGAACTTCACTGTGCTACACCACATACACCCAGCTATAAATACACCCAGCTACCCTCTCCCTCTCCACATACACTCAATACCCTCAGCCAAGGCAAACACCCCACCCACTCAGTTACTCTGCTCTGCCGGCTACACGCATAGTGTCGCTATGCCTCCAGTCCACCCTCCTGGTAAGCACCTCCGCTCTGCCACTAGTAGTATCTCAACACCACATGACACAGATTCTACTCAAGACTCTACCCATCCATATATCGCTATTCTGACCACTATATTAAATATCTGTTGATATACTTGCTGGTTTGTATGTTTGCTTATTCATGTTGCATAGTTATCGGAGCGTTCGTGTCGTCTCGTGGAGGCCAGATCTGCAAGTCTACGCCAGGCGGTGGAGCCAGAAGCTAGTTCCGTGAGCCCCCCTTCGCTGGATAAGCATGGCAAGCTCACTGGATCCCTTTGATGCATAAATTACCTATGCTTTTTCAACCACAACCCTCAGCCTGTTATTTTATGCATGATATAATTTTGAGACAAATTATTATGACCCAACCGCTTGCCGCAATCAATCCTTGATATATTTGTTACAAATGATTTGAGAAAAGGTGTGAGTCTTCAAAATAAAATGCTTTTCAAAATGTGTATGATGAAGGGTTTTCACCGTTATCACCTTTGAGTAGGGATGATCAGGGACTCCCTGGTTTAGGGGAGGGCCTAAGGTGATGGCTCAGCCGGGTTAGGTGTGAGCAGAAGGATTGTCCTCTCATATAAGGACCAGTTTGTCATCCTTCACTACATGTACTTGTCGGGGACCATAATTAGGGGTACCCTCAAGACTCCTAATTCTTAGCTGGTAACCCCCATCAGCATAAAGCTGCTAAGGCCTGATGGGTGCGATTAAGTCAGGGATCAGTCAATTCGAGGGACTCGATCACGCCTCGCCCGAGCCTAGTCTCGGACAAGGGCAGCCGACCACGGAGGATTTCCGTCTCGCCCGAGGCCCCCCTCCAACGGCGAACATATTTCCGGCTCGCCCGAGGCCCTGCCTTCGCTAAGAAGCAACCCTGACTAAATCGCCGCACCGACCAAACAAATCGCAGGAGCATTTAATGCAAAGGTGGCCTGACACCTTTATCCTGACGCGCGCCCCCCGGCAGAGCCGAAGTGACCGCCGTCACTTCGCCGCTCCACTGACCGGCCTGACAGAAGGACAGCGCCGCCTGCGCCACTCCGACTGCGGTGCCACTTGACAGAGTAAGGCTGACAGGCAGTCAGGCCCTGCCAAAGGCACCATAGGAAGTTCCGCTCCGCCCGACCCAGGGCTCGGACTTGGGCTAAGTCCCAGAAGACGGCGAACTCCGCTCCGCCCGACCCAGGGCTCGGACTCGGGCTAAGTCCCGGAAGACGGCGAACTCCGCTCCGCCCGACCCAGGGCTCGAACTCGGGCTAAGTCCCGGAAGACGGCGAACTCCGCTCCGCCCGACCCAGGGCTCGGACTCGGGCTAAGTCCCAGAAGACGGCGAACTCCGCTCCGCCCGACCCAGGGCTTGGACTCAGGCTAAGTCCCGGAAGACGACGAACTCCGCTCCGCCCGACCCAGGGCTCGGACTCGGGACAAGTCCCAGAAGACGACGAACTCCGCTTCGCCCGACCCCAGGGCTCGGACTCCGCCCTGGCCTTAGCCGACGACCTCCGCCTCGCCCGACCCAGGGGCTCGGACTCGGCCTCAGCCACGGAAGACAGACTCGACCTCGGCTTCGGAGGAGCCTCCACATCACCCAACCTAGGGCGCAGGCCAGCCACGTCAACAGGAGGCGCCATCATCACCCTACCCTGAGCTGACTCGGGCCGCAGGAAACAAGACCGGCGTCCCATCTGGCTAGCTCCGCCAGATAGGCAATGATGGCGCCCCGCGTACTCTATGATGACGGCGACTCTCAGCCCCCCTTACGAAAGCAAGAGGACGTCAGCAAGGACCCAACCGCTCCGACAGTTGTCCCTCCGCCAAGCTCCATCGCTACTCCGACGGCCACGACATCACACCAGCTGGGTGCCAAAATCTCTCCGGCTGCCACGACGGCATGTACTTAGGGCGCTAGCTCTCCTCCGCTAGACATGTAGCACTCTGCTACACCCCCCATTGTACACCTGGATCCTCTCCTTACGCCTATAAAAGGAAGGACCAGGGCCCTCTTAGAGGGGGTTGGCCGCGCGGGGACGAGGACGAGACAGGCGCTCGCTCGGAGCCGCTCGCTTCCCTCACCCGCGTGGACGCTTGTAACCCCCTACTTCAAGCGCACCCGACCTGGGCGCGGGTCGAACACGAAGGCCGTGGGATTCCCACCTCTCTCACGCCGGTCTCCGGCCGCCTCGCTCTCCCCCCTTCGCGCTCGCCCCCGCGCTCGACCCATCTGGGCTGGGGCACGCGGCGACACTCACTCGTCGACCCAGGGACCCCCCGGTCTCGAAACGCCGACAGTTGGCGCGCCAGGTAGGGGCCTGCTGCGTGTTGACGAACAGCTTCCCGTCAAGCTCCAGATGGGCAGTCTCCAGCAACCTCTCCAACCCGGGACGGTGCTCCGTTTCGGTAGTCTTGAGTTCATGTCCTTCGACGGCGGCTACGACATGATACTCCTTCCACCGTCGCGCGACAATGACAATGGCGACCGACAGCCCGCCCGCCGGCGGCGGAATCGACGACGTCTTCCCCGCGTGGCGGAAGAACAACCTTCGAGCTCGTCCCGTCTTCCTCCCCGTCGGAGGAGGGGAAGGCAGGGCAACCAAGGCCAAGCAGGAGGCAGCGCCTCGTCGGCTGTCGAGCGAGTCGACAGCGCCGGCACCCCGACGGGGGGCGCACCGGGTATCGACTCCGCGCTTGAGACGAAGACGAGCGCCGTCTCCCCACGACACGCCAATCCCGAGCCAGCGGACGACGCCAGCGCGCTTGCGCAAAGCTTGCTGGACGTCGCCCTCGTACCTGAGACGACGGTGCAGTCAGCCCCGACGTGACTTTATTGTCGCTCGTCGACCAAGAGGTACCAACCGATTCCCAACCCACGTCATTTGGATTCAGCCTCAACCCGCCTAGCGACCTCGCTTTGGCGGGCGCTCACGTAGAGGCGAGTCTAAACCCTCTGGGGTTTCGCATGCGGTCGCCTTGGGACCGGTTGACGGACGTCTCGACCTACGGGCCCTCTGGGTCCGAGGAAGACGACGAGCCCATCATCTGTTGGGATTTCTCTGGATTTGGCAACCCCAGTGCCATGCGGGACTTCATGACCGCATGTGACTACTACCTCTCCGAATGTTTCGACGGTAGCCGCAGCCTCGACGACGAGGACTGCGGCCCAAGCCGCGAATGTTTCCACGTCGATCTAGGGGGTCCCTCCGAAGGCAATCATCTCGGCATGCCGGAGGACGGTGATCTCCCTAGGCCGGTGCCCCGCGTTGACATCCCGCGGGAGCTAGCTGTGGTCCCCGTTCAGGCGGGGGGCCATGACCCACAGCTCGAGCAAATCCGCGGGGTGCAGGCCAGGCTCGACGTGGGAGCAGGAGCGCTTGAGCCGATCCGCCGGGACGTCGGGCAGGCATGGGCGGGCCAACCCCCGGCCGGAGAAATACGTCATCTGCCCCAGGGGTTCCAGCACCGCGTCGCCGATGACGTCAGGGTCAGGCCGCCACCCGCATCTAGTGGGGTCGGCCAGAACCTGGCTGCAGTAGCGATGCTTCTCAGCGTGATGCCGGAGCCATCAACCACCGAGGGCCGGCGAATCCAGGGGAGCTCAAGAATCTCCTGGAAGGCGCTGCGGTACGACGGGCCGAGAGTTCTGCCTCCCGAAGGCAGGGGTACCCCTCGGAACCTCATGCCGCGACTTCCCGGTTCATGCGGGAAGCCTCGGTCTACACCGGGCGCACGCGCAACACCGCGCCTGTGGCCCCGGGCCGCCTCGGCAACGAGCACCATCACCGCGAGCGTCGGGCCCACCTCGATGAGAGGGTGCGCCGAGGCTACCACCCCAGGCGTGGGGGACGCTACGACAGCGGGGAGGATCGGAGTCCCTCGCCCGAGCCACCCGGTCCGCAGGCCTTCAGTGGGGCCATCCGACGGGCACCGTTCCCGACCCGGTTCCGACCCCCGACTACTATCACAAAGTACTCGGGGGAGACGAGACCGGAACTGTGGCTCGCGGACTACCGCCTGGCCTGCCAACTGGGTGGAACAGACGACGACAACCTCATCATCCGCAACCTTCCCCTGTTCCTCTCCGACACCGCTCGCGCCTGGTTGGAGCACCTGCCTCCGGGGCAGATCTCCAACTGGGACGACCTAGTCCAAGCTTTCGCCGGCAATTTCCATGGCACGTACGTGCGCCCCGGGAATTCCTGGGACCTCCGAAGCTACCGGCAGCAGCCGGGAGAGTCTCTCCGGGACTACATCCGGCGATTTTCGAAGCAGCGCACCGAGCTGCCCAACATCACCGACTCGGATGTCATCGGCGCGTTCCTCGCAGGCACCACCTGCCGCGACCTGGTGAGCAAGTTGGGTCGCAAGACCCCCACCAGGGCGAGCGAGCTGATGGACATCGCCACCAAGTTCGCCTCTGGCCAGGAGGCGGTCGAGGCTATCTTCAGAAAGGACAAGCAGCCCCAGGGCCGCCCATCGGAAGATGCTCCCGAGGCGTCTACTCAGCGTGGCGCCAAGAAAAAAGGCAAGAAGAAGTCGCAAGCGAAACGCGACGCCGCCGACGCGGACCTTGTCGCCGCCGCCGAGTACAAGAACCCTCGGAAGCCCCCCGGAGGTGCCAACCTTTTCGACAAGATGCTCAAGGAGCCGTGCCCCTATCACCAGGGGCCCGTCAAGCACACCCTTGAGGAGTGCGTCATGCTTCGACGCCACTTCCATAGGGCCGGGCCACCCGCGGAGGGTGGCAGGGCCCGCGACGATGACAAGAAGGAAGATCACCAAGCAAGAGAGTTCCCCGAGGTCCGTGACTGCTTCATGATCTACGGTGGGCAAGCGGCGAACGCCTCGGCTCGGCACCGCAAGCAAGAGCGCCGGGAGGTCTGCTCGGTGAAGGTAGCGGCGCCAGTCTACCTAGACTGGTCCGACAAGCCCATCACCTTCGACCAAGCCGACCACCTCGACCACGTGCCGAGCCCGGGGAAATACCCGCTCGTTGTCGACCCCGTCATCGGCGACGTCAGGCTCACCAAGGTCCTTATGGACGGGGGCAGCAGCCTCAACATCATCTACACCGAGACCCTCAGGCTCCTGCGTGTTGATCTGTCCTCCGTCCGAGCAGGCGCTGCGCCCTTCCATGGGATCATTCCCGGGAAGCGCGTCCAGCCCCTCGGACAACTCGACCTTCCCGTCTGCTTCGGAACACCCTCCAACTTCCGAAGGGAGACCCAGACGTTCGAGGTGGTCGGGTTCCGAGGAACCTACCACGCGGTACTGGGAAGGCCATGCTACGCGAAGTTCATGGCCATCCCCAACTACACCTACCTGAAGCTCAAGATGCCGGGCCCCAACGGGGTCATCACCGTCGGCCCCACGTACAAACACGCGTTCGAATGCGACGTGGAGTGCGTGGAGTACGCCGAGGCCCTCGCCGAGTCCGAGGCCCTCATCGCCGACCTGGAAAGCCTCTCTAAGGAGGTGCCAGACGTGAAACGTCATGTCGGCAACTTCGAGCCAGTGGAGACGGTTAAGGCCGTCCCCCTCGACCCCAGCGGCGACGCCTCCAAGCAAGTCCGGATCGGCTCCGGGCTCGATCCCAAATAGGAAGCAGTGCTCGCCGACTTTCTCCGCGCAAACGCCGACGTCTTCGCGTGGAGTCCCTCAGACATGCCCGGCATACCGAGGGATGCCGCCGAGCACTTGCTGGATATTCGAGCCGGAGCCCGACCCGTCAAGCAGCCCCTGCGCCGATTCGACGAGGAGAGGCGCGGAGCGATAGGCGAGGAGATCCACAATCTAATGGTGGCGAAGTCTATCAAAGAGGCGAAAGGCGCCAAGCTCAATCCTAGTCTTGGGGTTCATCATCTCCAGGCGGGGCATCGAAGCCCACCCGGAGGAGATCGCGACCATCGCACAGCACCTCGAGCCCTTGTTGGGGGCACCCGGGGGCTGCGTGCACCCCCGGGAAGGAACACTTGTCATCGCCAAAGTTCTGAAGCTCAGAACGTACAAGCTGGCCAACAGTCAAGGCGAGGTCTACGGCAACACTCGGAACATCCAACAGCTACGTCGCTTCTACTCTTAAGATGTTTTCAAGTTGTTCGTATACCTCGCTCCCACACAAGTCTTAGTCGTCAAGGAAGGGTCAGCCTCGCCTCGGCAGAGCCTGACCCTCCCTCGGGGGCTAAAAAAGGGGGGAACCCCTCTGCGTCAAGATTGGGGAACCTCTCTGCGTCCAAAATTTTCAATCAAAAAGGCTTTTGCGTTACCCCAGCTATGTCAGAAGCAGGACCCCAAGGAGCGAACGTGGGTGCATGTAAGTGGCAGGGCCGACTGAGCCGAGGGACTACCATGCCTCCGGGTTAGGGACACCTCACTCGTCACCCGCCACGAAAAGTGACCCCTACTTGGGGAAGCCACCCTGCTGCTAACAAGCGAATCCGGACACGCAAAATAAAAGGAAAAGGAGTACGACTTCATGCAACGGTAACAAAGTGTTCATGCAACGGTAACAAAGTGTTCAGGCCTCAGCGGCCGCAGAAAGACACACGCGCATCCAACAGAAACTGTTCCAACAGAGTTAGGCGTCGCCTTGGGAAGGAGCCGTGCCTTCAGCTCCGTCCTCACCTTCGGCAAAGTCCATCTCAGCTTCTGGCGACGGCGCAGGTGGGAGGATCTCCGCCTCAAAGGTGGTCGCCAGCACCGCACTCGGACCCGCGGCGGCCGCATCGAGCCTCTGGACTTCTGTCAGGGCGGCTTCATCTTCGTCGGGAAGGCAATACCCCTCTCTAACCCGCTCCAGGTCCACAACGTAGTGGGAAGCGAGCACGGCGAAGGCCCGCCTGACGCCGTGGTGTAACGCCTCGCGGAGTCTGCCGCGCACATGATCGCCCAAGACTTGAAGGCGGCTTTGAGGAGAGCTTCCTGAGGGGACGTCGCCGGAGCCAAGGACCCGGTAAACGTCCGAGACGGCTTCGGACATGGCCGCTTGGTCGGCCTCCCTCTGCTCGGCCGCCCCGGCAAGCGCCTCGACAAGCGCCTTGGCGGACTCATCAAGGGCGGACTCGAGCTCTGCGAACAGCCAGAAGAAAGATCTCAAACACAAGTAGAGGAAACAAACAGGAACGAAGACCAAGGATGGCCAAGACGTACCTCCGGCTCGGGCACGCTGCTCCGAGGCTGCGACCTGGGCTACGGCTAAGTCAGCTGCAAGGGTTTCAACCCGGCTTACGGCCTCGGCAGCCTGGCCCCGAGATTGGTCCCGCTCCTCGACGACCCGGTCGAACTCCGACCGCTGTCGTTGCGCTTCTGCGTGGGCCGCGGCCGCCTCCACGCGCGCCGCTGTCGCCTCGGCTCTCAGATCGGTGCAGAGCAACTGAAGGTCCGCTACCTCGGCACCCTGCTGAGAGAGGCGCGCAGTAGCTCCGACGAGCGAGGTCCTCAGGGATCGCAGCGAGCCCCAGACGTCGACCTCGCGGCGGATGAACGACGACTTGGCGGCGCTCCGATCCGTCAGATCATGAGGGAAGGAAGCGGGGCGTCACGAAAGACGCCCTGGTCACAGAAGAGAAAAGGTATGCCTGAAACCGTTACCTGGAGGATTTTGGGAACATCCCTGCAGAAACCTCCAGCGACGATCAGAGCGACCCCACCGTTGCTTCGGCACACTCGCGGAGCTCGTCCCAGGACTGGTCCTCCCGTTCATCGTCGAGAACGAAGACGGGATTCGAAGCCTCACGGGTCCGGAACCGGAGCAGCTGGCGCCGGCCCTCGGAACTCCGCCGCACAGCGACGAGGCTATCGCCCGGCGGGACGGATCGCGTGTCCACGCCCCCTCTTCCGAGGCACCCGGTGCCGACGCATCAGCCGTCTCAACGTCGGCAGCAACCGGTCGCTTTCCGACCGGGACGGCGACGACTTCAGTAGCGGCAGGCGCCGGCATGGCCGGCATGTCCGGTGGGCTCGGGGCCACGTCCGCGTCAGCCGCCTCCCCTATCACAATGGCCGCCTCGGCGGAAGAGCCAGCCTCGGGAACCCGCTCCACGGCGACTGGTGCCGCCTGAGCCCCCTGCGATGGAACGCCTTGTGAGAAGGTCGGCTGAACGGCAAGGCCCGGAGCGGTGTTGGCCACGTAAGCCGGCGCCGTCTTAAGGGCCTTCCGGGGCGCCAGGTCGGTCAGGCCATGGCTCCGCTTGCTGAGGGAAAAAAGGAAAATCACGGCCGGGACATATGAATGAAAAGTCGGGACAAAGACATTCCGAGATACTTACCCGCTCCGGGCCATGATCAACCGTGCCTGGGGGGAAGTCTCTTGGATCTCGACCCCCGGAACCGCCGCCGAGGTCCGCTTCGCCGGAAGCTTCGGCACCACCCTTGCTTTGAACGCCCTGGACGCCCGGGGGGCAGACTGCCCAGGCACTGTCACGGCGACCTGGGGGTCGCTCCCCTGCGTTGCCGGTGCGGGTGGCGGCTCTCGGGGAGCGAACGCTCCGGCCTGGCTCCCTGGGGTCGCCTCAGCTCTTCCAGCCGAGGGGTCCGATACCCTCTCGGATTGCCCCCGCCCCTCAGGCCGGGACCCCGGCGTCCCGGCCCCGGGGACTGGCGGCATCAGCCCGCTCGGGGGCTGGTCTGACGGCTCCTGGCCAAACCCAAGCGGGGGCTGAGGCCGAGGCGGGCAGCCATGTCGTCCTCCCCGTCATCATCTTCATCATCGTCGTCGCCGTCGGGCGTTTCCGGCGACGGCTCCCTCGGGAGCCCCTCCCTCTCCTGCCGGCGACGAAGCTTCTCCAAGGCGTCTCGGGCCCGCCTCCGCTCGCGGGCCCGGGCCTTCTCCGCGTCCTTCTTCTTCTTCTTCTCCTCCGCGGCGACCTGCCGTGCTGCTCGGTCCACCGCATCCTGCGGGACCGGTGGCAGGGAAGGCTTGTGCCACCCCACCTCCTGAAGAAGGGGGAAAACCCCAATCGTAAGAACCAGGACCAACCTGATGCAAGAGAAAGGAAGAAGCAGACACTCACCAGAGTCACGCACCCTTGGTCTGGGCGCATCAAAAGCTGGGAGTAGGCGTTGGGGTCCGGCTTCCCCAACGCGACGGACACCAGCCCGTGGAGGACGTCGAAGGGAAGAGGATCAGGGGACATCCGCGAGCCCTCCAAGTCAGCCTCCGGTGTCATCTCCCAAAGCGACAGTCGTCGCTCCGCCAAGGGAAGCACCCTCGGACGGTGGATGGCGGCAATCACTCCCGCAGCGGTGAGTCCCCCCTTCCGCAACGCCTCCACGGGAGCAATCCATTCCGGTCGCTGCTCATTGGTGAGAGGGCGAAGTAAACCCTCGCCAACAAGATCCTCCAGATCACTCGCCGTCACCATGGAAAAAGGCCATGGGTCGCGGCAAGATGATGGTCACCCGGTCAGCCATCACCGAGCGGAAGGGGTGGCGACGCAAGGGGCAGGGAGGGCGGTTTCCTCTTCTCTAGCTAAGTCTCTCGGGTTGCGAAAACCTAAGAAGGAGGCAGGAAGCGGAGCAAAGAACCGTCACCAGACCCTCTCCCGGGTATATAAAGACCAAGGCAAGACCGGTTCAAACGTTCCGCCCGGACCGGACGCGAGATTCGAAAACGCAAAGCGAAACAGCCGTTCCCCGAACGGCTCGCGCACGCGCAACGGCCGCCCCGCCAACCACTCACCCCGTCGCATTAACTCCGCGGCGGGACAGGCGGCGCCTCTGGCAGGAGAAATGGGCGACGCTTCGCATTCGCCATAACAACCACGCCAAAAAAGGTACGCCGCATCGTTCGATTTCGTGTCCTTTTTCTCTCTCTTGCAACAGGGACCGGGAAAGGGGGATACCCCGAAAAGGATCCTTCCCCGTGAAGGAACCAGGCTCCGAGCCTCCCTACTGATCAGAGGTTCGAAGGCTGGCCCCCAGGAAGGGTTCGACAGCCACCTCAGATCGCGTGGGCCCTACACCCACTACTGGTCAGAGGTTCGAAGGCCGGCCCCTCGGAAGGGTTCCACGGCCGCCTCAGGCTACTCGGGCTCCGCGCCCATTACTGATCAGGGGTTCGAAGGCTGGCCCCCGAAGGGTTCACAGCCGCCTCAGACGCCGAGCAAGGGATGACCATGGGTACGTTAGATACATAACCAAGGCTCGGGCTGCGCTCCCGAGGTACCCTAGGACATTTCCGAGACCAGCGGGAGCGATCTTGTAACGGAATCCCATCAGAGGGAGGCATCGAGCCCTCGGACCCCGTCGCCAGGGGACCGAGTCCGGCAGATCACCCGCAGGTACTTTTGGGCGTGCCTCTGGGCCCCTAGCCGACCCCTAACGAACGAGGCACGGACGTCCACTCGGATTTCCCGCTTGCAGCTCACCGGAGACACCATGTTCGGCGCCCATCGAGGGCAACATGGCGCTTTCCCCCCTCCTCCTTGCGGAAAGGCGACGCAGGGGCGTATGTAAAAAAGCCGAGTCTGTCCCTGATCGCCCTCTCGCCCTGTGCAGAGGCTCGGGGGCTGCTCTCGCAAACCCGGCTCCGGCCGAACCGTTGACAGCGTCAACATACTAGCCCGAGAACTTGGGAACCGACCGTACACCCGGGCTACGGCCAGCTCGCATGAGGGAACAACCAGACCAGCCGAAGCATTACGCGAGGCATTAAGACCTCGAAGGAGTGAAACCACTCCTCCGAGGCCTCGGGGGCTACACCCGGCGGGTGCGCTCGCGCGCACCCACCGGAACAAAGTGCAACCGAGAAAGGCTGGTCCCCTTGCAAAAAAGTGCGACGAAAGCCTCCAAGCGAGTGCTAACACTCCCTTCGAGGCTCGGGGGCTACTGTCGGGGACCATAATTAGGGGTACCCTCAAGACTCCTAATTCTCAGCTGGTAACCCCCATCAGCATAAAGCTGCTAAGGCCTGATGGGTGCGATTAAGTCAAGGATCAGTCCATTCGAGGGACTCGATCACGCCTCGCCCGAGCCTAGTCTCGGACAAGGGCAGCCGACCACGGAGGATTTCCGTCTCGCCCGAGGCCCCCCTCCAACGGCGAACATATTTCCGGCTCGCCCGAGGCCCTGCCTTCGCTAAGAAGCAACCCTGACTAAATCGCCGCACCGACCGAACAAATCGCAGGAGCATTTAATGCAAAGGTGGCCTGACACCTTTATCCTGACGCGCGCCCCCGGCAGAGCCGAAGTGACCGCCGTCACTTCGCCGCTCCACTGACCGGCCTGACAGAAGGACAGCGCCGCCTACGCCACTCTGACTGGGGTGCCACTTGACAGAGTGAGGCTGACAGGCAGTCAGGCCCTGCCAAAGGCACCATAGGAAGTCCGCTCCGCCCGACCCAGGGCTCGGACTCGGGCTAAGTCCCAGAAGACGGCGAACTTCGCTCCGCCCGACCCAGGGCTCGGACTCGGGCTAAGTCCCGGAAGACGGCGAACTCCGCTCCGCCCGACCCAGGCCTCGAACTCGGGCTAAGTCCCGGAAGACGGCGAACTCCGCTCCGCCCGACCCAGGGCTCGGACTCGGGCTAAGTACCAGAAGACGGCGAACTCCGCTCTGCCCGACCTAGGGCTCGGACTCGGGCTAAGTCCCGGAAGACAGCGAACTCCGCTCCGCCCGACCAAGGGCTCGGACTCGGGCCAAGTCGCAGAAGACGACGAACTCCGCTTTGCCCGACCCCAGGGCTCGGACTCCGCCCTGGCCTCAGCCGACGACCTCCGCCTCGCCCGACCCAGGGGCTCGGACTCGGCCTCGGCCACGGAAGACAGACTCGACCTCGGCTTCGGAGGAGCCTCCACATCGCCCAACCTAGGGCGCAGGCCAGCCACGTCAACAGGAGGCGCCATCATCACCCTACCCCGAGCTGACTCGGGCCGCAGGAAACAAGACCGGCGTACCATCTGGCTAGCTCCGCCAGATAGGCAATGATGGCGCCCCACGTACTCTGTGACGACGGCGACTCTCAGCCCCCCTTACGGAAGCAAGAGGACGTCAGTAAGGACCCAATCGCTCCGACAGCTGTCCCTCCGCTAGGCTCCATCGCTCCTCCGACGGCCACGACATCACACCAGCTGGGTGCCAAAATCTCTCCGGCTGCCACGACGGCATGTACTTAGGGCGCTAGCTCTCCTCCGCTAGACACGTAGCACTCTGCTACACCCCCATTGTACACCTGGATCCTCTCCTTATGCCTATAAAAGGAAGGACCAGGGCCCTCTTAGAGGGCGTTGGCCGCGCGGGGACGAGGACGAGACAGGCGCTCGCTTGGAGCCGCTCGCTTCCCTCACCCGCGTGGACGCTTGTAACCCCCTACTGCAAGCGCACCCGACCTGGGCGCGGGACGAACACGAAGGCCACGGGATTCCCACCTCTCTCACGCCGGTCTCCGGCCGCCTCGCTCTCCCCCCTTCGCGCTCGCCCCCGCGCTCGACCCATCTGGGCTGGGGCACGCGGCGACACTCACTCGTCGGCCCAGGGACCCCCCGGTCTCGAAACGCCGACAGTACTCATGACAAGTACAACCACTCGAGACTGTATGGGGAGTCACTCAATCTAAACTTGTATAGTCCGAACCCCAGGGTTATGAAGGCTGGGGAGCACTGGGAGGATAAGGAGGGGGAATGTTTTGTCCGGTTTGGACATGGCGGTGGCCTGACTCCTTCCGGTATAACCGTTAAGGTAAGGACGTGCGAGGAAAGAAAGAGATTCGGTTTCGGGTCTCACTAGCCATGATATCGCAGAACCGGACTAGTGGGTAAAGTGTACCCCTCTGCGCAGAGTTCAAACCTATTCGAATAGTCCGCGTCCACGGATATGGATGAGTCTGGTGTGGTATGACAATTAGTGTTTTGTTTTCCAAAAATGATTTTGAGAAAAGTGGTTTTTAAAAGGTCCGGTGGTTGAGCCGTGAGCTATGGTGGACGGGAAGTCCAGTAGCTGTTTTTGAAAATGAAAACCAGTGGGAAACTGCTGAGATATCTGGATGGTTTAGTCCAGGGGATTTTGTTCTGTACTAAAAAACTTCCTGCTCCATTGGGAGAGGATGCGCTTTGAAAAATACAAAATCTTTAACAAAATAACCCTGCATCAAATACTGTTGTTTCTGCAAAATACCCTGAGCTCCAAATATTCCATGCATTATATATGATTTCCCCCTTCCGCGGGTGAAGGTTGGCTTCTGAGTACGTAAGTACTCACCCTTGTTTTTCAGAGAAGGAGATCGTGATCGGGTAAGAGTTACGCCTGTTCCCAACCTTGCCTATGGTTGTTGGACCGCTGATTTGCTTCGCTACATATATCGGGCTGCTTCAGCCCCACTCTGATGATATGTCCCGGGTCGTGGGCCAACTCTTAAAGTTGATCGCCACCTTTATAGGTTTGTCTCGTTTAAGCAGATCTGGAATCATCTGATGTGTAAATGTGTTTACTAGCCTTCTGGGACTAGTAATTGTATCACATTTGAGTCCCAGAGGATTGGGGCGCTTCAATGTGTAGGGGCAGACCGTCCGGACCAGGGGCACGGACCGTCCGCGGTCAGCAGAAAATGAGCAACTGCTAGGAAGTAGTTGAGGGCTATAAATACAACCCCAACCACCTCCATTCATTACAACCAAGCACTCCAATCCTTCACATTGAATACAAGAGCTAGCAACCCATTCCAAGACACAATCAAAGCTTACAATCTCTCCAAGTTCCACAATTGAGACAAGTGATCATTAGTGATTAGAGACTTGAGAGAGAGAGAGTGATCCATGTGTTATTTGTCGCTCTTGTCGCTTGGCTTTTTGCAATCGTGCTTTCTTTTTTTCCCATTCTTATTCTCAAGTGACTTGTAATCAAAGCAAGAGACACCAAGAGTGTGGTGGTCCTTGCGGGGTCTAAGTGACCCATTTAATTAAGGAGAAAGCTCACTCGATCTAAGTGACCGTTTGAGAGAGGGAAAGGATTGAAAGAGACCCGGTCTTTGTGACCACCTCAACGGGGACTAGGTTCTTTGGAACCGAACCTCGGTAAAACAAATCACCGTGTCATTCGCTTTATTTTCTTGATTGATTTGTTTTCCCTCTCTCTCGGACTTGATATTCGCTCTAACGCTAACCTCGGCTTGTAGTTTGTGGATTAAGTTATAAATTTCAGATTTCGCCTATCCACCCCCCCTCTAGGTGACTTTCAATTGGTATCAAAGGCCGGTGCTTCATTAGAGTCTAACCACTCGAAGTGATGTCGGGAGATGATGTCAAGAGGGAGATCGTGACCGGCGGTGACAAGTCCGCAAGCTCGGGGAGAACCCATTCAAGGGAGTCCGGCCACAAGCACAAGGAGGAATCCTCTTCCTCCATCAAGTCACAACGGAGAGGTGATAAGAAGAAGAAGATGAAGAAAGTGGTCTACTACGAGACCGACTCTTCGTCACCCTCCATCTCCGACTCCGAATCGGCATCCGTCACTTCTAAGCGCCATGAGCGCAAGAAGTATAGTAAGATGCCCTTCCGCTATCCTCACATTTCCAAACGCACTCCATTACTTTCTATTCCCCTAGGCAAACCACCATTTTTTGATGGTGAGGATTATTATATGTGGAGTGATAAATGAGGCATCACCTAACCTCACTCCACAAAAGCATATGTGATATTGTTGAGTATGGAGCACAGGTACCAAAGGTAGGGGACAAGGACTACGATTCGGATGAGGCCGACCAAATTTGGCACTTTAACTCCCAAGCCACAACTATACTCCTCGCCTCCTTGTGTCGAGAGGAGTATAATAAGGTGCAAGGGTTAAAGACGGCCAAAGAAATTTGGGACGTCCTCAAGACGGCGCACGAAGGGGACGAAGTGACCAAGAGCACAAAACGGGAGACGATCGAGGAGGAGCTCGGTCGATTCGTCCTCAACCAAGGAGAGGAGCCACAAGCCATGTACAACCGGCTCAAGACCTTGGTCAACCAAGTGCGCAACATCGGGAGCACAAAATGAGATGACCATGAAATGGTCAAGGTTATTCTTAGATCACTCGTATTTCACAAATCCTACTCAAGTACAATTAATACGTGGTGATCCTAGATATAAGCTAATGTCTCCCAAGGAAGTGATAGGAAAGTTTGTGAGCTTTGAATTGATGATCAAAGGCTCCAAACAAATCGTCGAGCAAGGCGCCACCTCCACACCCGAGGTGCAACCCATCGCATTCAAAGCGATACAGGAGAAGAAAGAAGAGTCTACATCAAGTAGGCTCCCCATCGACACCTCCAAGCTCAATAATAAGGAAATGGTGCTCATCATCAAAAGCTTTCGCCAAATCCTCAAACAAAGGAGGGGGAAGAATTACAAACCCCGCTCTAAGAAAGTGTGCTACAAGTGTGGTAAGCCTAGTCATTTCATTGCTAAATGTCCTATGTCTAGTGACAGTGACAGGGGCGACGACAAGAAGGGAAAAAGGAAGGAAAAGAAGAGTACTACAAGAAGAAGGGCGGCGATGCCCACGTGTGTCGGGAATGGGACTTTGACGAGAGCTCCACCGACTCATCCTCCGACGAGGATGCCACCAACATCGCCATAAACAAGGGCCTCCTCTTCCCCAATGTCGGCCACAAGTATCTCATGGCAAAGGACGGCAAAAAGAAGAAGGTAAAATCTAGAGCCTTCACTAAATATACAACATCTAGTGATGATGGTAGCTCTAGTGAAGATGAGGATGATTTGCTTAGTCTTTTTGCCAACCTTAACATGCAACAAAAGGAAAAACTAAATGAATTGATAGGTGCCATTCAAGGATGAACTCTTGGATAGCCAAGAGGAATTCCTTATTAAGGAAAATAAAAAACATGTTAAGGTAAAGAATGCTTATGCTCAGGAAGTAGAAAAGAATGAAAAATTGACTAGTGAGCTTAGCATTTGCCATGGCACCATTTCAACCTTAGAAATGAGAATGGTAATTTACTTGCTAAGGTTGAAAAATTAAATGTTTGTCATGATTCAATTGTCAATCTTAAAAGTGATAATGCTAGTTTGATTGCTAAGATTGATAAATTAAATGAATCAATTTCTAGCCATAAGATTGAGAATGATAAATTAATTGCTAAGGCTAAGGATTTAAATGTTTGCAATGATGTTGTTTCCAATCTTAGAAATGAGAATGCTATTTTACATGCTAAGATTGAGAAATTGAATGCTTACAAACCATCTACATCTACTGTTGATCATGTCTCTATTTGTACTAGATGTACAGATGTAAATGTTGATGCTATCCATGATCACCTAGCTTTAATTAAACAACAAAATGATCACATAGCACAACTAACTAGTAAAATTAATGAGCATGAGATAGAAAATGAAAAATTTAAATTTGCTAGAAGCATGCTCTATAATGGGAGATACCCTGGCATTAAGGATGGCATTGGCTTCCAACAGGGAGACAATGTCAAGCTTAATACCCCTAAGAGATTGTCTAACTTTGTTAAGGGCAAGGCTCCCATGGTTCAGGATAACAAGGGTTACATTTTATATCCTGCTAGTTATCCTGAGCATAAGATTAGGAGAATTCATGCTAGGAAGTCTCATTTTGTTTCCCATCATGCTTTTATGTACAAGAATGAGGCATCTAGCTCTAGGCATTCTACCCATGTTAAAATGCCTAAAAAGAAATCTCCTACTGCATCAAATGAACCTAATGTTTCATTTAAAACTTTTGATGCATCCTATGTTTTAACTAACAAATCAGGCAAAGTAGTTGCCATATATGTTGGGAGCAAACACAAGGGCTCCAAGACTTGTGTTTGGGTACCCAAGGTGCTTGTTTCTAATGTGAAAGGACCCAAGACCGTTTGGGTACCTAAGAACAAGGCCTAAAACTATTTTGCAGGTTTATGCATCCGGGGGCTCAAGTTGGATAATTGATAGAGGGTGCACAAATCACATGACAGGGGAGAAAAGAATGTTCTCCTACGAGAAAAACGAAGATCCCCAAAGAGCTATCACATTCGGGGATGGAAATCAAGGTTTGGTCGAATGACTTGGTAAAATTGCTATATCACCTGACCATTCTATTTCAAATGTTTTTCTTGTAGATTCTTTAGATTACAATTTGCTTTCTGTATCTTAATTATGCAAAATGGGTTACAACTGTCTTTTCACGGATATAGGTGTTACTATTTATAGAAGAAGTGATGATTCAATAGCATTTAAGGGAGTATTAGAGGGTCAGCTATACTTAGTTGATTTTAATAGAGCTGAACTCGATACTTTCTTAATTGCTAAGACAAATATGGGTTGGCTCTGGCATCACCGACTAGCCCATGTTGGGATGAAGCATCTTCACAAGCTTCTAAAGGGAGAACACATTTTGGGACTAACAAATGTTCATTTTGAGAAAGACAGGGTTTGTAGCGCATGTCAAGCAGGAAAGCAAGTTGGTACCCATCATCCACACAAGAACATAATGACAACGGACAGGCCACTGGAACTACTCCACATGGATCTATTCAGCCCGATAGCTTACATAAGCATCGGCGGGAGTAAGTACTGTCTAGTAATTGTGGATGATTATTCTCGCTTCACTTGGGTATTCTTTTTGCAGGAAAAATCTCAAACCCAAGAGACTTTAAAGGGATTCTTGAGACGAGATCAAAATGAGTTCGGATTAAGGATCAAGAAAATAAGAAGCGATAATGGGACAGAGTTCAAGAACTCACAAATTGAAGGCTTTCTTGAGGAAGAGGGAATCAAGCATGAGTTCTCTTCTCCCTACACACCTCAACAAAATGGTGTAGTAGAGAGGAAGAATAGAACTCTATTGGACATGGTGAGGACCATGCTTGATGAATACAAGACACCAGACCGGTTTTGGGCAGAAGCAATCAACACTGCTTGCTACTCCATCAACCGGCTCTACCTTCACCGAATCCTCAAGAAGACATCTTATGAACTCCTCACCGGTAAAAAGCCCAATGTTTCATATTTTAGAGTCTTTGGTAGCAAATGTTTTATTCTTATTAAAATAGGTAGAAAATCTAAGTTTGCTCCTAAGGTTGTAGAAGGCTTTTTACTTGGTTATGACTCAAACACAAGGGCATATAGGGTCTTCAACAAATCTACTGGATTAGTTGAAGTTTCTTGTGACATTATGTTTGATGAGACTAATGGCTCTCAAGTAGAGCAAGTTGATCTTGATGAATTAGATGATGAATAAGCTCCATGCGTCGCGCTAAGGAACATGTCCATTGGGGATGTGTGTCCTAAGGAATCCGAAGAGCCCACACAAGCACAAGATCAACCATCATCTTCCAATCAAGCATCTTCACCAACTCAAGATGAGGATCAGGCTTAAGACAATGAAGATGAAGATCAAGAGGATGAGCCACCTCAAGAGGAGGATAAGGATCAAGGGGGAGATGAAGTTGATCAAGACAAGGAAGATGATCAGGGTCAAAGACCGCCACACCCAAGAGTCCACCAAGCGATTCAAAGAGATCACCCCGTCAACTCTATTCTTGGTGATATTCATAAGGGGGTAACCACTCGATCTCGAGTCGCTCATTTTTGCGAACATTACTCTTTTGTGTCCTCTATTGAGCATACAGGTTGGAGGATGCACTAAGAGATTCGGATTGGGTGCTGGCAATGCAAGAGGAGCTCAACAACTTCACGAGGAATGAGGTATGACATTTAGTTCCACGTCCTAAACAAAATGTTGTAGGAACCAAGTGGGTATTTCGCAACAAGCAAGATGAGCATGGTGTGGTGACAAGGAACAAAGCCCAACTTGTGGCCAAGGGTTATTCACAAGTCGAAGGTTTGGATTTCGGTGAAACCTATGCACTCGTAGCTAGGCTTGAATCAATTCGTATATTACTTGCCTATGCTACTTACCATGGCTTCAAGCTTTATCAAATGGATGTGAAAAGTGCCTTCCTCAATGGACAAATCAAGGAAGAGGTCTATGTTGAGCAACCTCCCGGCTTTGAAGATAGTGAGTACCCTAACCATGTCTATAAGCTCTCAAAGGCGCTCTATGGGCTTAAGCAAGCACCAAGAGCATGGTATAAATGCCTAAGAGACTTCCTAATCACTAATGGCTTCAAAGTCGGTAAAGCCGATCCTACTCTCCTTACTAAAACTGTCGCAAAGGATTTGTTCGTAAGCCAAATTTATGTTGATGATATCATATTTGGGTCTACTAGCAAATCTACTTGTGAAGAGTTTAGTAGGATCATGATTCAAAAATTTGAGATGTCTATGATGGGGGAGTTGAAGTATTTCTTAGGATTTCAAGTCAAGCAACTCCAAGAAGGCACCTTCATCAGCCAAACTAAATACATTCAAGACATACTTAGAAAGTTTGGAATCAAGGATGCCAAGCCCATCAAGACACCCATGGGAACTAATGTGCATCTCGACCTCGACACGGGAGGTAAATCCGTAGATCAAAAGGTATACCGGTCGATGATAGGATCTTTACTCTATTTATGTGCATCTCGACCGGATATTATGCTTTCTGTATGCATGTGTGCAAGGTTCCAAGCCGATCCTAAGGAAGTTCATCTTAGGGCCGTAAAAAGAATCATGAGATATTTAGTGTATACACCTAAGTTTGGTCTTTGGTACCCCAAGGGATCCACCTTTGATTTAATAGGATATTCAGATGCTGATTGGGCAGGGTGTAAAATTGATAGGAAGAGCACATCAGGGACTTGTCAGTTTCTGGGAAGATCCCTGGTGTCTTGGGCTTCAAAGAAACAAAACTCAGTAGCTCTTTCTACTGTCGAAGCCGAGTATATTGCTGCAGGCCATTGTTGTGCGCAATTACTTTGGATGAGGCAAACCCTCAGGGACTATGGCTACAAATTGAGCAAAGTCCCTCTCCTATGTGATAATGAGAGTGCAATCCGCATGGCGGATAATCCCATTGAACACAACCACACTAAGCACATAGACATTCGGTATCACTTTTTGAGGGATCACCAACAAAGGAAGGATATCGAGATAGCTTATGTTAGCACCAAAGAACAATTAGTTGACATCTTTACCAAACCATTAGATGAGAAAACCTTCACCAAACTAAGGAATGAGCTAAATATACTTGATTCTCGGAACTTTGATTGACACTTTGCACACATAGCTCATTTATATACCTTTGATCATATGTCTTTCATTTTGGTAAAAATGCAAATTTCGTATTATTTATGTACCAATGCTATGACTATTGTGTATTCAAGTGTATTTCTACTAAGTCATAGATTGAAAGGGAAATGGAGTCTTCGGCGACGACAAGGCTTCCACTCCACTCTATCGGCATCATTTATCCTTCGTCGTCACTCCGCATCCCTCTCCAAATTGGTATAATCTTCACTCGTATTTTATTTACCAATGGAGGAGAAAGTAAAAAGGGCTCTCAAAAGTCTCTGTTTTTGGCGATTCATGCAAAAGGGGGAGAGAGTATTAGCCCAAAGCAAAAGGACCGCACCACCATCTAAAAATTTCAAAATTTTCAAAAGAACGTTTTCAATTGGTATCTTGTTAAGTGTTATACTTCAAATTGGTATGATATTTTCAATTGGTATAAGTTTTTCAAAAACTAGCATCTCAATATATTTCCAATAGGTATCTATTAAAGCCCTCTTGAAAACTAAGAGGAGAATTTCATTCAGGGGGAGTTTTGGTTAAGTCAAAGGAAAAGCATTTAAAACAGGGGGAGAAATTTCAAATCTTATTCATATACCTTTGACTATTTGCAAAAGACTTTGAAAAGATTTTCCCAAAAGAATTTGCAAAAACAAAACATGTGGTGCAAATGTGGTCCAAAATGTTAAATATCAAATCAAACTTATATACTTAGAAATGCTTTCATTTCAAAATAACTTATGCATATCTGTCAAAATGCAAACTAGTTACACTTCTACACTTTATATTTGCTTTGGTTTGTGTTGGCATCAATCACCAAAAAGGGGGAGACTGAAAGGGAAATAGTCTCAATATTTCCTATAATCGATTTTGGTGTTTGACGACCATCACAAACCTTGTGGACTAACCAGTTTGCCTAGTTGATCATTTCACAGGTGAATAATTTCATCTACAACCATTCTAAATCGACTGTCCGGAATACCGTAGATTATTCCGGATAGGAGAAGCTTTTTGGAAAAAAACCTAAGCGCGGACCGTCTGGGCCCTTGCGGCGGACCGTCCGCGGCACCAAGGTGACCCTCGGATAGGAACACTGCAAAAACACAAGTCTACACTACGGACCGTCCGATGGAGAAGCGAGCATCGTCCGAGACCAAGCGTGGACCGTCCGACCTCAGGCGCGGACTGTCCGGTCAGTGAAAACTAGAAAAACCCGAAGGTGACGGGTTCGGTAAAATGTATTTTTAGCGTCCGCGACTGCCTTTATCTGACATCTGATGACGCATTAAATGCTATATAGCCGTTATATAGCCGTTACTGCTGACCATTGCGATTTCAGCCGTTGATGTGTAGGGGCGGACTGTCCGGACCAGGGGCACGGACTGTCCGCGGTCAGCAGAAAAGGAGCAACGACTAGGAAGTGGTTGAGGGCTATAAATACAACCCCAACCAATTACAACCAAGCACTCCAATCCTTCACATTCAATACAAGAGCTAGCAACCCATTCAAAGACACAATCAAAGCTTCCAATCTCTCCAAGTTCCACAATTGAGACAAGTGATCATTAGTGATTAGGGACTTGAGAGAGAGAGTGATCCGTGTGTTATTTGTCGCTCTTGTCGCTTGGCTTTTTGCAATCGTGCTTTCTTCTTTTCCCATTCTTATTCTCAAGTGACTTGTAATCAAAACAAGAGACACCAAGAGTGTGGTGGTCCTTGCGGGGTCTAAGTGACCCGTTTCATTAAGGAGAAAGCTCACTCGGTCTAAGTGACCGTTTGAGAGAGGGAAATGGTTGAAAGAGACCCATTCTTTGTGACCACCTCAACGGGGACTAGGTTCTTTGGAACCGAACCTCGGTAAAACAAATCATCGTGCCATCCGCTTTATTTTCTTTGTTGATTTGTTTTCCCTCTCTCTCGGACTTGATATTCACTCTAATGCTAACCCCGGCTTGTAGTTTGTGGATTAAGTTATAAATTTCAGATTTCGCCTATCCACCCCCCTCTAGGCGACTTTCACTATTCACCCCTCTAGGCTACTTTCAGAGGTAGAGGGAGAGAGAGAGGATGGAGAAGGAGGGAGAGAGGAGAGAGAGAGGATAGGAGGGAGAGGAGGGTAAATAAATATATTTCATAAACATATAAATATTTATTGTAACATATATTATAAATAGTAATATATATATATATTAAGTATACTAAAGCCTAAATAATATCACCTCAGCGTCATTGTCTCAGCCCTCTCATGTCGCCATCTCGCGTCATCTGCAACTGTGTCAAAAAGGAAATCTTTGGGGGTCTACGGGTGCCCCGTCGGGTTTCGAGGTTATCGCAGGTTTGGGTCTAGGGCTAGATTTTCACCCATAGCGGATTCGAGTTTTTGGAGTGGGTCCGCGGACGATGGACTCGACTCAACCCACACTGTGTTGCATCCCTAGCGGCGTGGCCCTATGGTTCGGCGACGCCCAAATGAGACATCACAAAGACGCATGGGAGTAGATGAACATGTGCATCGGATGTATTTTGCAAAGTTTTAGCTGGCTTAGGGTAGCTAATGAACTAATTGTTAGCTAGGGGTTTAACTAACAATTAGCTATGGTAGCACTGAGGTGTTTGGAACCCATATAACTTATTTTAGTGGCTAACATTAGCTCTAGGGTTTTTAAACATGGCCTAAGCCCTATGTCAAACATCTAAAACTAATTGTTAGTAGACTAATAAGTTGTTAACTGGTTTTAGCTTAGTTAGAGAAACTAACAATTAATAGCTATTCGAGAAATATAACTACGATTAGATAGTATATTAGGTGAACCATTCTAAACATCTCGGTTAATTTTAGCTGCTAACTATTAGTTTTAGCGAGTCCATATCTCTTTACATCGTGCATGTGAATATTATCGTGTTGACGTTCTATTGCAGCGGACCCTTCTTTCTCTAATTATCTATGACACCTTTTGATATTAGGGTGTAGCATCCCGACCACACCGGAGCTAGGTTTCCCAAATTCTGTTTCCATTCGCCTCCCGTAAGAAAGCATGGTTCGCTCACGTTTGCTTTAGGCAGATCCTTATTAAAAGCGGTACATCCTCGATAGCGGAGAGCGATGAGCTGAGCGACGAGTGAGGACCCAAGGGCTTTTTCTTTTCTTTTTTTGCTAATAGCTATTTGACAGGTGGATTTGTAGTTTATGAATGGCATGCACGATAATCGTCCAACGAATGTTGGGTTTGAAAAGATTGTTGGATTGGAGTATCATCTGGCATAAAAAAACACACCCTATATCTTTGTTTTAGCTTTTTTATTGAAGTTAGAGTACGATCCATAGGCTATAGCTGGAAACAAAGAAGAGCTCCCGTCCGGTCGCTAGCTGAAAACTGGGATAGGACTCCCCACTTTGTGTTTTCATTCGTCTGATGGAAATGCGTTAATCAAATAAAGAAGCGCTACGTACTCTGTTAGTACTACTAGTTCAGGTGAAACAAGTTAATTCCTAAAATAAAGAAGTAGTGGATGATTAGAGTTAGCGAGTTGTAGCAGCACTAGTAGCGTGCAGTGACAGTAAAGTTCTACTCCAGCTTGGCTTGCTCCTTTCCGAGAAGCGATGATTTTTAATTTTTTACTGGTCCCCTCGAGTCGTTGATGCAGAGAGAAGCTGCACTTGTGCAGTGCATTTCCATTTCCCGCGGCCACAACAATCATTAGCAGGGCTGCGCCCCCCACAAGTCCCCAAGCTACAGCGCACGAATCTCCGTGCGCCGGCCATTGGAGATCCTACTATTGCAGTGGTGTGTGCTGTGCGCGGCAGTCAAATTCGCAGGTGCTAAAAATTATTACAAACGTGACCATGACGCTAGGTTTAATCGCCATCTTTAACCGGACTCGAAACGGCGAAAGAACTCGCCGGTGCAGTATATTAGCAGTACTACGTACTAACACTAGTGCACTTGACGCGCACCCAGCCTCCAGCCAGCTCGCCCAGGCAAAAAAAACAAAAAGGCCGAAGGCGGCAGCTGTGGTAAATAAATAAACTAGCCTAAAAATCGCCACTTTTAAGCAGGCCGGTGAACGAGACGACCGGGCAAAGCGAGAAGAGCGACGACGCGGTGATTCCTTCTCTCTTTTTCAGGCACGAGCGCATTGGCACCAATTAAGTTACCGCCCATTCCCCCATCCTTTTCCCGGGAACTCCACCGAGCCCGAGAGGCCGTCGGCCCGAGACGCCGAGTCTTTTGACGCCTTTCGCGTCCAGGTGCGTCTCGCTCGCTCTCCGTCGCACTCGCTTGGGTACGCGCGCGGGCTTTTCCGGGCGCCGAGCCCTCGGTGGGCGGCCACATGCCAGCCTCTCTCTCTCTGTCTCGCCCCCGCGGAGAAGGGAGAGGACACGCACGGCACGGCGACCCGCGGACGCATGCAGACAGAGGCAGGCAAGGCAACGTGCGTAAAAGGGCCCGGAAAGAGGTGCGGTTGCTTTGCCCAAACAAAAAAAAGTCCGGGTCGGGCGTCCCGCGTCCGCGCCCGCCGCCCGCGCCCCACCGCACCCCACGCCTTCCGCGCCGCGGCGCGGAGCCGGAATGGATGAGTGGAGGGACGGACGCTGTCACGCGGCCTCGTGCAGTCGTGCGTGCCCAAGTGGCCGACCACAACTTGGAGCCCGCGTCTGCAGCACGTCATCTCTCAGCCACAGAAGAAATATATATATATATATATACACCGAGAGACGTTTGATTTTCGGCGTCGAAACTAGGGGTGAAAACGGTCGAAAACGATCGGTAAACACTAAAATAATTTTCGTTTCCATATTTTTTCTCGGAAACGAGATCGGAAACGGTAACTCCTGAAACGAAAACGACATCGGTAATTCGGAATCATCGAAAACAAAAGTTCGATACGAAAATTACACCGGTTACGATCGGTAAAAACTTTAACATATACCCTCAATTGACTTCAAAAAATCACACAAGTCATACATTCATATAAAATTAGTAATAATATATAAGATAGGAGGTCACAATAAATATATAAGGTAAGAAGTATATAATAATAAAATCATTATTATGCATTTAAATAAAGTAGAATCAAGATATGTATAATGATATGACACTGACATTCTATTTGTACCCCTACTACTTGGCATAGTCAATATAATTAGTGTTCTCTTAGTCCTTCTTAAGTTCTCGTGCAAATTATGAATATATGTATCAAGATTAATAATAGATAAGAAAACATAAATAAGATTTATAAAAGTTTCAAACGATTCTAAACTATATATCATTAGATAGATCTTGATTTTAGAAAAATAATAAAATTAGTTTCACATTTTTCTAAGCTAAGATGAGTTTATTATGAATTTATAAAGGTCAGCTCAGATTTAATATTTTTCTAAAAAATACCGAATTTATTACCGACGGTAAAATACCGGATGAAAACGGTAATTTCCAGAAACGGTCGGAAAAAGGCTAAACTGTTTCTGTTTCCGATTCCGATTTTTTCTACCAATTCCGTTTCCGTATTTTCGGTAACCATTTCTGTTTCCGTTTAGATCGAAATTTCAGTAAAATTTCGAAAACGATTCTCGGTATCCGAAAATTACCGTTTCCGTTTTCATCCCTAGTCGAAACCACGCCCGTGACCTGTGCAATTCGTTTCCGCCACCACGGTTGACGTGCTGCCTTGCCGGTTACAGCGTGCGACCAGCTGCAGCTCGCAAAGGCCCCCCCCTTTCTATTTCCTCGCGAGAATTTCAGATTACATTTGGGCAAATCTTTAGTCCAGCCTGGCCCAAGCCCAGGAGGGCTTTGACCCATTACGATGCCGCATAGAGGTTCAGTTGTTCAGATTTCTTTTCTCCATCTAGACCTGGTTCGAGGTTTTTTTTTTTGAAAAAAATTCTAAATTATACCATTCCTTTGAGTTGATTCAATTTACCCCCTTAACAAAATTTATCCTTTTCATTACTTTATATTAACAAAGTTTTCATTTCAAATTTCGTTAGTCGGTACCTAATAACATAATTTAGCTAAAAAATATATTGTATCTTTTTATACTTATTTTGATAAGTTAGGGACCAAATAAGATAGTAACTTTAATGCTATAACACTAGATATAAAATATTGATGAATTTTTTTAAACAAAATATTTTCTAATATGAATTATGATGTCCTCGATTGCTCCAAAAAACATGAACTTAAAATTCAACTTGTACTTGGAGAAACAAAAGGACAAATTTTATTAGAGTGAGATTTGTCTCTTTTTTTGTTTCTCATTGTACAAGTTAAATTTCAAGTTCGTATTTTTTGAGTGGTTGAGGACATCATAACTTATGTTAGAAGAATTGTTAAGAAATTTTCATCATTATTTCATATTTAATTTTGTATCATTAAAGCATAAATAATGTTTTGCACTGTAGATTGCATTATTTATAGAGTGAAGTTTGAAATAGGTGGTGGGATAAAGAGTCTGCGGGAGATAGCATTAACCATAGACCTATATTGGCCAACGGGTCATGTTGTGCCGACCAATGAGCCACGAGTGGGCCTAGGCACAACCCGCCATACCAGTAATCGTGCTGGTCCAGTCTATGGCCCAACGGGCTTATGGCAGCCCATGACGTTTAAATGACAAAAATAAACAAAAAATATACACAAGTGGTAGTTTTAACCATGGTTGTTGCCTTCAAACACACATTTACATCCACCCACCACCACAATTCGTTTTTGTGTTTTATACTTTGTACCCCCCAAGCATAATATAGGTATTTTTATACAAAATGAAAAAAAAGTAGGTCGTGTCGGACCTAGCCCCCCATGTCACACCTAAGGCTCAAACACAACATGATGATCAGGTCGGACTAACATAGGCCCCGTGGCCAATTGATCGGGCTGGCATGGGTCCAGCGGCCAGCGGGTCGGGTTGTTCTCATGGCGACTTAAAACCATGTCGTGCCATGGGCCATCCGACAAATCTAGCCTTAGACATCTATTGTTGAATCAGCGTGCTTTCTCGCCCTCAATAATGCTACAGTCCCCACAAGTGTCTGCATAGATCTCAGTGTTATCCTAAAGGCTAAATGGTAAGCAATCTTTCACTTACTATTTATCCATTAGTTAGCCCAAACATTCAATTGAACGAATAAACCAGTGGATTAGTAGTCCCAATGGGGGAACTATCATCTCTCAAAAGCTGGAGATGAGATTTAGATCAGCAAAGGAATTGTGCCTGCCTCAATGTTCCAGTGCTTGACATGATAGACCTCACTGAAAGCAAAATATTACAACCTAAGGTTTTTGTAACACCCCTGGTGTTACTAGAACTAAAACTTGGCATTGACATCATATGCATTGGCACCTTTGGGTTGTAATACACCTAGAATGCATTCACTAGAGTAAAAAACAATCTAAATTTGATGTGGTGATCAGCGGAGAGTAGATAAACCTAGTTTGAGAAACTTTAGGTTTGACCTAGAAGTGGAATTTATGATCTGGCAATATTTTGCCAAAAGTAAAAATATTAAGTCATAGAGTTTTCTAAATCAAACAAGTTTCATGTGTGGAGATTTCTAGGTTTTATAGCAAAAAGTGGAGAAAACTCAAAATTTAATTTTGACTTAGGCCTTGGATTTATGAGAATATTATCAGCTAGCTGTATTTGGGCCTTTGTAACTTTTGATCTATGGATACTTTGAAGATGATCATTGTGGCAAATCTGTAGAGCTACACTAGGTGCACAAACTTGATTAAGTTGCTTAGCCCTAAAACCATATGGAACTGCTTGTAAACCTTGCTCCAAAGTGGAATGTTAATCCTGGAATTTCTGAGTGAGATCTCTGAACTCCAGTTTTTACAGTATGAAGCAACTTTGAAAGCATGTTAGTGGCTAATCCATACAGTTCTGGACTTGGGTATTGTAACAAAGTGGAAGAACACATGTTGGTGTATAAGTTTACTTAAGGTACACACCCTTACTGTCAATTGGAGCTGGTAGCAAAATTGGTCTAAAGATCCTATGCTGTAATCTGGATACAAGACTTAGTGCAATTTTAGAACTTGAAATTGTGTGGTCCCATTCCACCCTTGTGGTGGCATTGTATTCTCAAGTTAAGCTCCATGTTCCAATTAACACCATAGTCTTATCATGAGCATTAAAGAATAGAATAACAATAATAATAATAAAGTACGATCATGAAGCACATTCATCTCATTACCCAAAACCACATAGAGCAATAGCAGTGAGTACCCAAAAGTTCAATGGTGAGCAAGGCACAAGATAAAGCAGACTAGGGTGACCTATTGGTTCCCATCAAAATTAAGCCTAAAAATGCCATAGTGATTATATAGAACATTATTGGGTAAAGAAAAGTGGTCAAGGGCACAACTTGCCTTCAACGAGCTCTTCCTCAGAATTATCCACCTGCTGAGCTCTGGGCTCCTCAATCACTTGCTTGTCTACTCGCAACAATACAACAAATATGGTACAAGATAAATTATCATCACAACAAATAGAAGAATATAATGCACGATAATATTCTACGCATCGTAACGAGATTACGGGTTCGAGAATCACTAAATTTGTTGCTACGGTTAATGAGTTACGATTTTCCCAAGTTTTAAGTGGTTGAGGTAGAATAAACCAAATGGATAATTTTAATCTATGTTTCATGATAAAACAGAGTTATTAGGTGATAAACAATATTAAAACAAAATTAATGCAACTAGGATGGATTAATTTGGAGTTAGAATGACTTAAACATTAATTTTGCAAGTTTTTAGATATATTTTCATATACTTTAATCTATTTTCGAATTTAAATCATAATTCTCTCAGATCGCTGGACTGAGGCTACTATTCTTATAAACTCTAGGGTCTTATCTGTTAGAAGTAGGATCTATTGGCACTGAGTTTTGTATATGACTGGTTCGCGGGTTGATTGACTAGGAATAGAGGAGCTCTTTTGAATAATTACCCGACTAGAATGGTATCAGGAATCCCTGACCGTTGGATCACTCACCGATGACCCGGATTAGACTACTCAATAACCGAACCGGTAATCCCTGGCGGCTGCACGATCCAGGATCGACGGCACAAACCGTTCGCGTGAAGGGAAACACGAATTCTAATCTCGTCCGACCATCGGGACACCAACGGTTCTGGGATGCGCACAACATGATTTAATCCCACGCATTCATTGGCCGATCAACGGCGAACACCTGACCTTCTCCCCCGGGGCGAACCCAGACACGACAACGCGCATGCCGCAACGGAGCGCCATGGCCGGAAAACACGCACCGCCCCACGGTTCCCGATTCGCTCGATTGACCGATGCTACTCGATAAGCAGGATAGAGCAATTGACTAGAAGGTGTTTTCACTGGCTACCAGTCCCCGCAAATTCCCGACAATAGAGGAGGGCGGCGCGGTGGAGATTTCCCCAAGTCCAGCGATGATTACCGGTGTTGTTCACTTGTTCTCAAATGCTATAAATTAAGAACAAGGCAACACAATTGTTAAAGGTTAAAGACCTTCGTCCTTCGAAGCATTATCTCCTCTCGGATATAATGATCTTCGGACGAAGGTCATGAAGGACTTACCTTCATCATTTTATCATATGGGCATGAATATGAATGAGAAAGTGAAGGAACACCGAAGAATATAGAGGAATAAAGATAATAATTGACATATATCAATGATTTATCTATTATTATCTTTATTAAACATGAATAAGCATTAACAATATTCGTATTACAATGGTACCTTCGGCTTGTCAAAAGGTGGGAGAGCGAGAATAACCTGAAGGCGATTATAATCCAGCGTGAACAGTATGGTGTTACTGTTCATCTATTTATAGGCACGAGTGAGAGCACCTAGAAGGGGTGAATAGGTGATCCTATAAAATCAAACACTAAATACCCACAAACTTGATTATAAAGATGTTAGTGCGAGTTAATCAAGTTTATGAAGCGAGCTCTTGAGAACACAAACAATCACAGAGAAGAGCAACACACGAGACACGCGATTTTTATCCCGTGGTTCAGCCAAGTAGCACTTGCCTACTTTCATGTTGTAGCGTCCCAATGGACGAGGGTTGCACTCAACCCCTTTCAAGTGATTCGATGATCAACTTGAATACCACGGTCTTTTATCTTTTGAGTATACTTCTCGTTTGCGAGGAATCTCCACAAGTTGGAGCCTCTCGCCCTTACAGTATTGATCACAAAGAAAGCACAAGAGTAAGGATGGGAGAGCAACACACACAAGACTCAAATTTGCAGTACAACCACGCACACAAGTGAAGAAGTGAGCACACAACCACAGCGCAAGGAGTTTACAACTCAAACAGTGCTCAAATCTCAAGAACGATGACCGATTGCGTGAATGCAGAGTCTAGGTGTCTTAGGATGTTTCTTGTAAGCTTGGTGTACTGCTCCAAGCGCCTAGGGGTCCTTTTTATAGCCCCAAGGCAACTAGGAGCCGTTGGACATCAATTTGGTAGGCAATCCTTGCCTTCTGTCGAGTGGTGCACCGGACAACTCCTATAGCAGTTCGGTGCATGATCTCCTTCCATATCGGACACAGCTGACCGTTGGTCCTCCGGGGTCGTTGGCGCACCGGACACTGTCCGGTGCACACCAGACAGTCCGGTGTGCCCAACCGACCGTTGGCGCGGACCACGTGTCGCGCGTTGATTGCGCGGACGACCATTGGCCACTGTCGCCGTTGACTCAACGGATAGTCCGGTGCACCACCTGACAGTCCAGTGCACCACCGGACAGTCCGGTGAATTATAGCCACGTCGCCTTTTCCTTTTCCCGAGAGCGACGAGTTCGTCGCTAAAAAGTTGGGCGTGGGCGTGGGCGCGGATGACTCACCGGACAGTCCGGTGCATCACTAGACAGTCCGATGATTTATAGCCGTGTCACTCCGTCGTTTCTCGAGAGCAGCTGGTTCACCGTCGGCCAGCCTGGGGCACCGGACACTGTCCGGTGCACCACCGGACAGTCCGATGTGCCAGGCCCGAGCTGGTGTTGGCTGTACTTTGCCAACTCTTCTCCAATTCAAATCTTCTTTTCTTGGCACTATTTCTAGCACTTAGATAGCCATGTTAGTATTCAAAACAATTCACTAAGTCTAGAAACATACCTTGTTCTTGATTTCACACTTCTCACTCATTTGGCACATAAGAACTCACTCAATATGTGTTGGACATCTAATCACCAAAATACTTATAGAAATAGCCCAAGGGCACATTTCCCTTTCAGTCTCCCCCTTTTTGGTGATTTATGCCAACACATCAAAAAGCAACAAAAGAAGTGCAACATCAATGCAAATGAAGACCAATTCCCTTTTTACTTAAGATTTGGCATATTTGGATCACTCTTTGCCACCACTTGGTTTGTTTTTGTAAATCAAATTCTTTTTCCTATCTTTAAGTCAAACACACTTGTTTGGGCAAATCGAGAGATATTCCAAGAGTAAAATTGATCAAGTGCCAAAAACTCCCCCTTTTCCCCATAATCAAAATTCTCCCCCATAAGAGAGCAAATTTTGCAATAAGAGTCATTTGTGCAAAATACAAATTCTAACTCTACTATTTTTTAAATTCACAAGTGGTTGGTTGATCCAGTTGCTTTGGCCCTTAATTTCTCCCCCTTTGGCATTAAGCACCAAAACGGGAAAACTTTTGGCCCTTTAACCCCATTGCCTCACCAAAATGTCAATTAAGAGCAGAAAGGCAATGAGAGCACAAGTATGAACTTGAAATTAAATACACTAATACCGGAGTGCAGTGGAAGTCTTGTCGTCGTCCAAGTTCATTTTCCCTTTCAATGTACCTTTGAGACTACATCAAGTGTACTCAAGCAAACAAGTTAGTCTCAAAGGGGTCAAGTTGTAGCACATCTCCCCCTAAATATGTGCATCATTTGCATATGGACTTGTGAGGTCCAGTGATGACTTGTACAACTTGAGCACCATAAATAGACAACAAATAATGTAAATGCTCAAAGTAACATGATCAAAGGCATAGACTACATGTATGCTATAGATCAATCCAAGTTACGCAAATCTAAGACATTTAGCTCACTACCCAACCTGCAAAACCTTTTATCATCTAAAGGCTTAGTGAAGATATCGGTTAGCTGGTTCTTGGTGCTAATGTGGTACACATCGATATCTCCCTTTTGCTGGTGGTCTCTCAGGAAGTGATGCCGGATGTCTATGTGCTTAGTGCGGCTGTGTTCAACAGGATTATCCGCTAAGCAGATTGCACTCTCATTGTCACATAGGAGTAGGACTTTGCTCAGATTGTAGCCAAAGTCCTGGAGGGTTTGCCTCATCCAAAGTAGTTGTGCGCAACACTGTCCTGCGGCAACATACTCGGCCTCAGCGGTGGATAGGGCAACGGATGTTTGTTTCTTGGAACTCCAGGACACCAGGGACCTTCCTAGAAATTAGCATGTCCCTGATGTTTTCTTCCTATCAACCTTGCACCCGACATAATCGGAGTCTGAGTATCCAATCAAGTCACCATGAACGACCATTTTCAATAATACTGAAGGCTAACACATTCGGATTTTTGACCAAGAAATGGTCACCACCAAAAACCAAGAATGTGATCTATGGCAAGGAAAAATATGTGGGGTGAGGTTTACGAGCCTATGGTCGATGACCAATGGCCACACAACCCCCATTTTTGTCGAAAATAGCCATGAACGACCATTTTCAATAATACCGAAGGCTAACACGTACGGATTTTTGACCAAGAAATGGTCTCCACCAGAAATCCAAGAATGTGATCTATGGCAAGGAAACATTTGTGGGGTGAGGTGTAGGAGCCTCTAATCGATGATAAATGGCCACACAACCCGTATTTTTGTCAAAAATAGCCATGAACGACCATTTTCAATAATAGCGAAGGCAAACCCCTGTAGATTTTGTCCAAGAAATGGTCTCCACCAGAAATCCAAGAATGTGCAAGGAAACATATGTGGGGTGAGGTGTACGAGCCTCTAGTCGATGATAAATGGCCACACAACCCCCATTTTTGTCGAAAATAGCCAAGAACGACCATTTTCAATAATAGCAAAGGCAAACACCTACGGATTTTTGACCAAGAAATGGTCTCCACCAGAAATCCAAGAATGTGATCTATGGCAAGGAAACATATGTGGGGTGAGGTATACGAGCCTCTGGTCGATGATCAATGGCCACACAACCCCCATTTTTGTCGAAAATAGCCATGAACGACCATTTTCAATAATACCGAAGGCTAACACGTACGGATTTTTGACCACGAAATGGTCTCCACTAGAAATCCAAGAATGTGATCTATGGCAAGGAAACATATGTGGGGTGACGTGTACGAGCCTCTGATCGATGATCAATGGCCACACAACCCCCATTTTGTCGAAAATAGCCATGAATGACCATTTTCAATAATACCGAAGGCTAACACCTACGAATTTTTGACCAAGAAATGGCATCCACCAGAAATCCAAGAATGTGATCTATGGCAAGGAAACATATGTGGGGTGAGGTTTACGAGCCTCTGGTCAATGATCAATGGCCACACAAACCCCATTTTGGTCGAAAATAGACATGAACGACATTTTCAATAATACCGAAGGCTAACACCTACGGATTTTTGACCAAGAAATGGTCTCCACCAGAAATCCAAGAATGTGATCTATGGCAAGGAAACATATGTGGCGTGAGGCGTACGAGCCTCTGGTCGATGATAAATGGCCACACAACCCCCATTTTTTTTGAAAAATAGCCATGAACGACCATTTTTAATGACACTGAAGGCTAACACCTACAAATTTTTGACCAAGAAATGGTCTCCACCATAAATCCAACAATGTGATCTAAGTCAAGGAAACATATGTGTAGTGAGGTGTATGAGCCTCTGGTCGAAGATCAATGGCCACACAACTCCCATTTTCTCGAAAATAGCCATGAATGACCATTTTCAATAATACCGAAGGCTAACAAATTCGGATTTTTGACCAAGAAATGGTCACCACCAGAAATCCAAGAATGTGAACTATGGCAAGGAAACATATGTGGGGTGAGGTGTACGAGCCTCTGGTCAATGAGCAATGGCCACAACCCCCATTTTTCTCGAAAATAGCCATGAACGACCATTTTCAATGACACTGAAGGCTAACACCTACAGATTTTTGACCAAGAAATTGTCTCCACCATAAATCCAAGAATGTGATCTATGGCAAGGAAACATATGTGTAGTGAGGTGTATGAGCCTCTGGTAGAAGATTAATGGCTACACACCTCCCATTTTTGTCGAAAATAGCCATGAACGACCATTTTCAATAATACCGAAGGCTAACACATTCGGATTTTTGACCAAGAAATGGTCTCCACCAGAAATCCATGAATGTGATCTATGGAAAGGAAACATATGTGGGGTGAGGTTTACGAGTCTCTGGTCGATGATCAATGGCCACACAACCCCCATTTTTGTCGAAAATAGCCATGAACGACCATTTTCAAAAATACTGAAGGCTAACACGTACGGATTTTTGACCAAGAAATGGTCTCCACCAGAAATCCAAGAATGTGATCTATGGCAAGGAAACATTTGTGGGGTGAGGTGTACGAGCCTCTAGTCGATGATAAATGGCCACACAACCCCCATTTTTGTCCAAAATAGCCATGAACGACCATTTTTAATAATAGCGAAGGCAAACCCCTGCGGATATTGTCCAAGAAATGGCCTCCACCAGAAATCTAATAATGTGATCTATGGCAAGGAAACATATGTGGGGTGAGGTGTACGAGCCTCTGATCGATGATAAATCGCCACACAACCCCCATTTTTGTCGAAAATAGCCATGAATGACCATTTTCAATAATACCGAAGGCTAACACCTACGGATTTTTGACCAAAAAATGGTCACCACCAGAAATCCAAGAATGTGATCTATGGCAAGGAAACATATGTGGGGTGAGGTGTATGAGCCTCTGGTCGATGATCAATGGCCACACAACCCCCATTTTTGTCGAAAATAGCCATGAACGACCATTTTCAATAATAGTGAAGGCAAACACCTATGGATTTTTGACCAAGAAATGGCCTCCACCAGAAATCCAAGAATGTGATCTATGGCAAGGAAACATACGTGGGGTGAGGTGTACGAGCCTCTGATCGATGATAAATGGACACACAACCCTCATTTTTGACGAAAATAGCCATGAACGACCATTTTCAATAATTCCGAAGGCTAACACCTACGGATTTTTGACCAAGAAATGTTCTCCACCAGAAATCCAAGAATGTGATCTATGGCAAGGAAACATATGTGGGGTGAGGTGTATGAGCCTCTGGTCGATGATCAATGGCTACACAACCCCCATTTTTGTCGAAAATAGCCATGAACGACCATTTTCAATAATACTGAAGGCTAACACGTACGGATTTTTGACCAAGAAATGGTCTCCACCAGAAATCCAAGAATGTGATCTATGGCAAGAAAACATATGTGGGGTGACGTGTACGAGCCTCTGGTCGGTGATCAATGGCCATACAGCCCCCATTTTGTCGAAAATAGCCATGAATGACCATTTTCAATAATACCGAAGGCTAACACCTACGGATTTTTGACCAAGAAATGGCCTCCACCAGAAATCCAAGAATGTGATCTATGGCAAGGAAACATATGTGGGGTGAGGTTTACGAACCTCTGGTCGATGATCAATGGCCACACAACCCCCATTTTGGTCGAAAATAGCCATGAACGACCATTTTCAATAATACCGAAGGCTAACACCTACGGATTTTTGACCAAGAAATGGTCTCCACCAGAAATCCAAGAATGTGATCTATGGCAAGGAAACATATGTGGGGTGAGGCGTACGAGCCTCTGGTCGATGATAAATGGCCACACAACCCCCATTTTTGTCAAAAATAGCCATGAACGACCATTTTCAATGACACTGAAGGCTAACACCTACAAATTTTTGACCAAGAAATGGTCTCCACCATAAATCCAAGAATGTGATCTATGGAAAGGAAACATATGTGTAGTGAGGTGTATGAGCCTCTGGTCGAAGATCAATGGCCACACAACTCCCATTTTTCTCGAAAATAGCCATGAACGACCAGTTTCAATAATACCGAAGGCTAACAAATTCGGATTTTTGACCAAGAAATGGTCACCACCAGAAATCCAAGAATGTGATTTATGGCAAGGAAACATATGTGGGGTGAAGTTTACGAGCCTCTAGTCGATGATCAATGGCCACACAACCCCCATTTTTGTCGAAAATAGCCATGAACGACCATTTTCAATAATACCGAAGGCTAACACGTACGGATTTTTGACCAAGAAATGGTCTCCGCCAGAAATCCAAGAATGTGATCTATGGCAAGGAAACATATGTGGGGTGAGGTGTACGAGCCTCTTGTCGATGATAAATGGCCACACAACCCCCTTTTTTTGTCGAAAATAGCCATGAACGACCATTTCAATAATAGCGAAGGCAAACACCTGCAGATTTTTGTCCAAGAAATGATCTCCACCAGAAATCCAAGAATGTGATCTATGGCAAGGAAACATATGTGGGGTGAGGTGTACGAGCCTTTGATCGATGATAAATGGCCACACAACCCCCATTTTTGTCGAAAATAGCCATGAATTACCATTTTCAATAATACCGAAGGCTAACCCCTTTGGATACCAGATCCCGAAGCAAGGCGTAGAAACTAAATACCTAAGAATTCGCTTAACGGCCACAAGGTGACATTCCTTGGGTTCGGATTGAAATCTAGCACACATGCATACACTTAGCATAATGTCCGGTCTACTAGCACAAAGATAAAGTAAAGAACCTATCATTGACTGGTATGCCTTTTGATCAACGGACTTACCTCCTTTGTTGAGGTCAATATGCCCGTCAGTTCCCATCGGTGTCTTCGCGGTTTGGCGTCCTTCATCCCAAACCTCTTGAGAAGATCTTGAGTGTACTTCGTTTGGGAGATGAAAGTATCGTCCTTGAGTTGCTTCACTTGGAATCCAAGGAAGTAGGTCAACTCGCCCATCATCGAGATCTCGAACTTTTGCATCATAACCCTGCTAAACTCCTCACAAGACTTTTGATTAGTAGAACCAAATATTATGTCATCTACATAAATTTGGCAAACAAAAAGATCACCATTGCATGTCTTTGTGAAAAGAGAGGGGTCGGCTTTCCCAACCTTGAAAGCATTAGAAATAAGGAAATCTCTAAGCCATTCATACCATGCTCTTGGGGCTTGTTTAAGTCCATAGAGTGCCTTAGAGAGCTTATATACATGGTCGGGATATCTGTCTTCCTCAAAGCCAGGGGGTTGTTCCACGTATACCTCCTCCTTGACTGGCCCATTGAGGAAAGCGCTCTTCACGTCCATTTGGAACGGCATAAAAGAATGGTGAGCAGCATAGGCTAATAAAATTTGAATTGACTCTAACCTAGCCACAGGAGCAAAAGTCTCCTCGAAATCCAAACCTGCAACTTGGGCATATCCTTTTGCCACAAGTCGAGCCTTGTTTCTTGTCACCACCCCGTGCTCATCTTGCTTGTTGCAGAACACCCACTTGGTTCCCACAACGTTTTGCTTTAGACGCGGCACCAGGCTCCAGACTTCATTTCTTTTGAAGTTGTTGAGCTCTTCCTGCATGGCCAACACCCAGTCTGGATCCTGCAAGGCCTCTTCTACCCTGAAAGGCTCAATAGAAGAGACAAATGAGTAATGCTCACAAAAAGTAGCTAATCATGAGTGAGTGGTTACTCCCTTGCTGATGTCACCCAAAATCTGGTCGACGGGGTGATATCTTTGGATTGACGCCCGAACTTGAGTTGGAGGGGCATGTGGTGCTTCTTCCTTCATAACATGTTCTTCCTATGCTCCCCCTTGATCCTGCCCCTCTTCTTGAGGTACCTGTACATCATCTTGAGTTGGGGGATGCACCAGTGTCGAGGAAGAAGGTTGATCTTGTTCCTGCAGTTCCTGTGGTCGCACATCTCCTATCGCCATCATTCGCATTGCGGCCGTCGGAACTTCATCTTCATCTATGTCATCAAGATCAACTTTCTCTCTTGGAGAGCCATTAGTCTCATCAAATACAACGTCGCTAGAGACTTCAACTAATCCTGATGATTTGTTGAAGACCCTATACACCTTTGTATTTGAGTCTTATCCTAGTAAAAACCCTTCTACAGCCTTGGGAGCAAATTTAGAATGTCTACCTTTGTTCACCAGAATGTAGCATTTGCTTCCAAATACACGAAAGTAAGAGACATTGGGTTTGTTACCAGTAAGAAGTTCGTAGGAGGTCTTCTTGAGGAGGCGATGCAGATAGAGCCGGTTTATGGCTTGGCAGGTTGTGTTCACAGCTTCCGACCAAAATCGCTTGGGTGTCTTGAACTCTCCAAGCATCGTTCTCGCCATGTCGATTAGCGTCCTGTTCTTCCTCTCTACTACACCGTTTTGCTGTGGTGTGTAGGGAGCGGAGAACTCATGCTTGATGCCTTCCTCCTCAAGAAACTCTTCATCTTGTAGATTCTTGAACTTGGACCCATTGTCGCTTCTTATCTTCTTCACCTTAAGCTCAAACTCATTTTGAGCTCTCCTTAAGAAGTGCTTTAGGGTCACTTGGGTTTCTGACTTATCCTGTAAAAAGAACACCCAAGTGAAGCGGGAAAAATCATTAATAATTACAAGACCATACTTACTTCCCTCGATGTTGAGGTAGGCAACGGGTCCGAAAATATCCATGTGAAGAAGCTCCAGTGGTCTTGATGACGTCATCACATTCTTGCTGTGATGAGTGCTTCCTACCTGTTTCCCTTCCTGACATGCTGCACAAGGTCTGTCTTTCTCAAAACAGACATCAGTTAGTCCTAACACATGATCTCCCTTTAGAAGCTTATGAAGGTTCTTCATCCCAACATGCGCTAGACGGTGATGCCACAGCCAGCCCATATTAGTCTTAGCGATTAAGCATGCATCTAGATCGGCATTCTCTTTCGAAAAATCAACTAAATAGAGCTTGTCGTTTAATACACCCTTAAAAGCTAACCATCACTTCTTCTAAAGACAGATACATCTACATTTGTGAATAAACAATTATAACTCATGTTACATAATTGACTCACAGATAACAAATTATACCCGAGCGATTCAACTAAAAACACATTAGAGATAGAATGCTCGGATGGGATGGCTATCTTTCCCAATCCTTTGACCTTGCCTTGGTTCCCATCTCCAAAGATGATCGAATCTTGGGAATCCTTATTTTTGACGTAGGAGGTGAACATTTTCTTCTCCTCCGTCATGTGGTTCGTGCATCCATTGTCGATAATCCAGCTTGAGCCCCTGGATGCATAAACCTGCAAGGCAATTTAAGCTTGGGTTTTAGGTACCCAACTCTTGTTGGGTCCTACAAGGTTAGTCATAATAACTTTTGGAACCCAAATACAAGTCTTGTCTCCCTTGCATTTGGATCCCAATTTTCTAGCTACTACCTTTGCATTTTTACACGAAAGTACAAAGGAAGTATCGTAAGTATGGTAAACAGTAGTAGGACCATTGCAAACTCTCCTAGGCGCATGAGACACAGTATGATTACGCCTAGGCCTATTTCTACCATAATCATAAGTGGAGCTAGAAGCAACCATAGCATGAGAAGTATGATAACCAGGTAGAACAACATGATCATAGCATCTATCATTATGAGCATGCCTAGTAAATTTTCTATCATAAATATAGGCATGATTCTTTTGAGAACTACTAGCCATTGGGGCCTTCCCTTTCTCCTTGTTGAGAACGGGAGCCCTTTGGCTCGTTAAGTTCTTGGTTTCCTTTCGAAAACCAAGCCCATCCTTAATTGAGGGGTGTCTACCAATAGTGTAGGCATCCCTAGCAAATTTTAGTTTATCATAATCCATTTTACAAGTCATAAGTTGAGCATTAAGACTTGCCACCTCATTGTTTAATTTAGCAATAGAAGCAAGATGTTCATCACAGGCATTAACATCAAAGTCGTTACATCTATTGCAAATAACTACATGATCTACGCATGATCTAGTTGCATTTGCTTCCTCTAGTTTAGCATTTAATTCATCATTTAAGACTAGAGACAGATTCATGACAAGCAGACAACTCAGAGGATAGCATTTCATTTCTTTTAATTTCTAAAGCAAGACATTTTTGAACACTAACAAATTTATCATGTTCCTCATACAAGATATCTTCTTGCTTTTCTAGTGATCTATCCTTTTCATTAAGGGCATCAATTAATTCGTTAATTTTGTCTACTTTAGCTCTGTCTAATCCCTTAAATAAATCAGTGTAATCTACTTCATCATCAGATGATTCCTCATCGCTAGAAGAAGAGTACTTGGGGGTATCTCGAATGCGTACCTTCTTTTCCTTAGCCATAAGGCAAGTATGACGTTCGTTGGGGAATAGCGAAGATTTGTCGAAGGCCGAGGCAACCAATCCTTTATCGTCGGAGTCGGATGAAGAGCAGTCAGAATCCCATTCCTTTCCAAGGTGCGCCTCGCCCTTCGCCTTCCGGTAGTTCTTCTTCTTCTCCTTCTTCCCGTGCTTTTCTTGTCCCTAGTCATTATCATTATCGGGGCATTGTGCTATGAAATGACCAGTCTTACCGCATTTGAAGCAGGAGTGCTTTCCCCTTGTTTTATTCCTGTTGGGGTATTCCTTGCGTTCTTTCAAGGCGGTTTTGAAGCGCTTGATGATGAGCACCATTTCGTCCTCGTTGAGCCTAGCAGCCTCCACTTGTGCTACCTTGCTCGGTACTACCTCCCTGATGCTCGTTGCTTTGAGAGCAACGGGCTGCGGCTCGTAGATGGGTAGTGGACCATTTAGCGCATCGTCCGCGTATCACACCTCCTTCACCATCATGCGCCCGCTCATGAATTTTCCGAGGATCTCCTCGGGCGTCATCTTGGTGTACCTGGGGTTTTCACAAATAAGGTTGACAAGATGGGGGTCAATAACAGTAAATGACCTGAGCATGAGTCAGACGACGTCATGATCCGTCCAGCTTGTGCTCCCGTAGCTTCGGATTTTGTTGACCAGGGTCTTGAGCCTGTTGTAGGTCTGCGTTGGCTCCTCTTCCCTGGTCATCACGAACCTCCCTAGCTCGCATTCCACTAGTTCCATCTTGGTGATCATAGTGGCGTCATTTCCCTTATGAGATATCTTGAGGGTGTCCCAGATTTGCTTAGCATTGTCCAAGCCACTCACTTTATTATACTCATCCCTGCAAAGTGACGCTAGCAAGACAGTAGTAGATTGGGCATTTTTATGAATTTGTTCATTAATAAGCACAGGATTATCCGTACTATCAAAATGCATCATATTTTCCACAATTTCCCAAATGCTAGGATTGAGAGAAAATAGATGACTACGCATTTTATGGCTCCAAAATGAGTAATCCTATCCATCAAAGTGTGGGGGTTTTCCAAGAGGAATAGAAAGTAAACGTTCATTCTAATTATACGGAATACGGGAATAATCAAAGGAATAGTTTTGATTAACCGTCTTTTTCTTGGTCGAGGAGTCGTCGTCGTCGTCCCTTGGTGAAGAGGAAGATGCATCGCTGTCGTAGTAGATAATCTTCTTGATGCGCCTCTTCTTCTTTCTGACCCTCTTCTTGTGACTCGAGCCTGAGTCAGTGGGTTTGTCGTCTCTTGGCTCATTGAAGATGGACTCCTTTTCCTTGTCGTTAACCACCATCCCCTTTCCCTTAGGATCCATCTCTTCGGGCGGTTAGTCCCTTAGATGAAGAGTACGGCTCTGATACCAATTGAGAGCACATAGAGGGGGGTGAATAGGTGATCCTGTAAAATCAAACACTAAATAGCCAGAAACTTGATTATAAAGATGTTAGTGCGAGTTAATCAAGTTTATGAAGCGAGCTCTTGAGAACACAAACAATCACAGAGAAGAGCAATACACGAGACACGCGGTTTTTATCCCGTGGTTCGGCCAAGTAACACTTGCCTACTTCCACGTTGTGGCGTCCCAATGGACGAGGGTTGCACTCAACCCCTTTCAAGTGATCCTATGATCAACTTGAATACCACAGTCTTTTATCTTTTGAGTATACTTCCCGTTTGCGAGGAATCTCCACAAGTTGGAGCCTCTCGCCCTTACAGTATTGATCACAAAGAAAGCACAAGAGTAAGGATGGGAGAGCAACACACGCAAGACTCAAATCCGCAGTACAACCACGCACACAAGTGAAGAAGTGAGCACACAACCACAACACAAGGAGATTACAACTCGAACAGTGCTCAAATCTCAAGAACGATGATCTGATTGTGTGAATGCAGAGTCTAGGTGTCTTAGGATGTTTCTTGTAAGCTTGGTGTACTGCTCCAAGCACCTAGGGGTCCCTTTTATAGCCCCAAGGAACCTAGGAGCCGTTGGACATCAATTTGGTAGCCAATTCTTGCCTTCTGTCGAGTGGTGCATAGGACAGTCCGGTGCACCACCGGATAGCTCCTGTAGCAGTCTGATGCGTGATCTCCTTCCATATCGGGCACAGCCGACCGTTGGTCCTCTGGGGCCGTTGGCGCACCGGACACTGTCCGGTGCACACCGGACAGTCTGGTGTGCCCAACGGACCATTGGCGCGGACCATGTGTCGCGCGTTGATTGCGCGGACGACCGTTGGCCGCTGGCGCCGTTGACTCACCGGACAGTCCGGTGCACCACCGGACAATCCGGTGAATTATAGCCATGTCGCCTTTTCCTTTTCCCGAGAGCGACGAGTTCGTCGCTAAAAAGTTGGGCGTGGGCGCGGATGACTCACCGGACAGTCCGGTGCATCACCGGATAGTCCGATAATTTATAGCCGCGTCACTCCGTCGTTTCCCGAGAGTAGCTGGTTCACCGTCGGCCAGCCTAGGGCACCGGACACTGTTCAGTGCACCATCGGATAGTCCGGTGTGCCAGGCCCGAGCTGGTGTTGGTTTGTACTTTGCCAAATTTTCTCCAATTCAAATCTTCTTTTCTTTGCACTGTTTCTAGCACTTAGATAGCCATGTTAGTATTCAAAACAATTCACTAAGTCTAGAAACATACCTTGTTCTTAATTTCACACTTCTCACTCATTTGGCACATAAGAACTCACTTAATATGTGTTGGACATCTAATCACCAAAATACTTATAGAAATGACCCAAGGGCGCATTTCCCTTTCAACGGGTCGTAGTCCCAATAAAAGTACATTTATATCCCTAGTAACTACCTATAATCCTAACATGAATTATTGAGGACTATAAAGTCTTTAGCCCCTTTCAGTCATCATCATGCTTTGAGCTTCGTCAATATGTTATGCCGAAGGTCCTTGGATTTTAGCTTCGTTGTCCACTCTTTATCTCCCTTCATTCCGTCATAACAGAAGCTCTTCATCTCAAAACCGAAGCTTCCAATAACTATTCATAATCATGCTGAAAACATATGGTTAGACACATTTTTGAGGACCTTCGGAAGAGGAAGGCCCCCAACAGTAGCCGCTCGTAGTATTAATTTGTTTCCTTGTAACAAATTTAGATTGTGACGTAGACGAAGGCCTTTACTTGAAGGTCCAAAAAAACACCTTCCTTTCGCTAGAATAGCGAACGACACTGACATGCCGAACCCACCAAGTCGTGGGGCGCTATGCATATAATTATGAGCTCGTATTGAAAGCGTTTCTTGTGCTATTTCGGTTGCTTACACTGTGCTCGCCATTTTAAACTTTTTTGTTTTGTCACGACTTTGAGCTTTGGCATTTCAACAAGTTTTAATTTGATGGCTGGTGAGAAGAAGACTGTCGACCCAGCGTTGTCCGAGTTTTACGAAGCTATGGAGAGGACCAATGCAGAAAAGATTGCACATGAGACATTAGCTGGGATATCTGAGGATCCCAGTGACAGTGAAGACTTTGATGCAGAAAGTGAGAATGAGGGTGTCGAAGATCGACCCTGTAGGCCAAGAATTGTTGTCTTCGGAAAGTCAACAATCAAACAAGGACATATTGATACCATGAGGGGAAGGTACTTTCGTGACATTTCTATTGTGCGGGCTGGAGGGGAGAGTAATGTCCCTCTGCCCGAAGCTGACGAGGTGGTTATTTATAGAAGTTTCATGAAAGCGTGGCTTCGGTTTCCTTTGGATAGTATGCTGGTCGAAGTGATGAAAACCTTTGAAGTCTACCTTCATCAGCTTACCCCCAAAGCCATCATCAAGATAGGGGTTTATATTTGGGCCATGAAGAGCCAAGGACAAGAACCAAATGCAAAAAGCTTCTGTAGCATGCATGAATTGTCTTATGAGACGAAGGCCACCTAAAAAGAACAATATCACAACAACTTTGGTTGCTATGGCTTCGTAACCCGCTCTGAGGTAAGCAACTCAGTTCCAACATTCCGCAAGAGATGGTCGGGAGCCTGGATGCAAGAATGGTTCTATGTGAAGAACGATCTGGTTGAGAGGAAAGACATCAAGGGGATTATCCAACGTCCTATATGGTCTCACTTCGGCATTAGGAGACCATCCCTTGCCCTTGGGAACGACATACAAGCATGCCAAGCTGCTTATAACACAGTGTGCACTTACATAGGCACCAGGGACTTAGTCCAGGAACACATTGCCTTCAAGGTGTGGCCACTCGAGAGTGGGTGGGAGATGTCGAAGGAGACTGCTGCTGGGTCTAGCCAAGGTGGCTTGGTTTACTTGAAATACACATTCAAATACAGGAGCCAATTTGATGAGCCAAACGATGACTGGCTAGATGCCATTGACGCAACCAGCAATGAGTTGCTTGGCGCCTACTCAAGGGCCAAAGATGATGCCATGACATCGGTCTTCAGAGGCCAAGGCAAGAAAAGGTTGAATAGGGTTTTTGACGTTATTGGTTTTGTATACCCAGATTACTGCTATCCCTCGCAAAAGCAGGGAAAGAAAAGAAGAGATGTTGCTTCGGCGATTTCTACTACGCCGAAGCCGAAAAAGGTTGAAGTTTTGACGCATCGTCCTAAGCGCACTGAAACAGCGGAAGAGTCGAGGCCTGCTGAAGGGTCCTCTGCTGTTGAGTCAAGTCACCCTGCTACTGCCGAAGCTAGGGTGGAATTGGCCGAAGAGCCAAAAGTGAAGATAGCATCAGAACAATCGAAATCCTTGAGTTCATTGAAAGAAACAGAACTGTCGAAGGTACAAAAGATTGCTTCAGTAACTCCGAACAGGAGGATGGCCAGTGTATTGGACGCTATTATAGAATCAGTGAAGGTGTTAACTCCTGCCTCAGCGCCTGCTGCAGAGGAGAAGATTGTAAAGGAATCTGCCGATGCTTGCACAGCGCAGGCTGCGATTGAGGCTGGGCCCTTAACCCCCACCGAAGCAAGACCTTCGAGGGCCACTGAGGAGGGTGCTGAAGCAAGGCCTTTGGAGGCTGCTGAGGGACCATCATTGTTAAGAAAAGAGGGTGCTACCGAAGAATCTGAGTTCCCTGCCCCTGGAGCATGTACTGAGGAATTAGAATTTATAGTGTGTCATGCTTCAGGGAAGAAATTATCGAAAGAATAAATCGTCAAAGCACAACATTACGCCAAGGATCTGTAGTACCCTCGAGGGTCATTGGTGTATGGTGGGGATGATGAGGATGACTTCCTTTATTGTCTGCCTGACAATAAAGAAATTGATGTATGTCGGGAGATGGCAGACAATATAGGATATCCGAAGCTTGAGTTAGGTTTGTCTGCAATGACGAAGGACCAACTCGCAGATAGCCTTGCCTATAACAGTCTGAAGGTGATGATACTTTTAACTTGTTAAAAAGCAGATTATTTTTGTAGTTTATTTCCTTTTCAGTATGTGCTCATCGTTTATTTTTGTTGGGCTTAATTCTGAGCAAGGCTTTGAAGGCCCAAAAGAAAGCCGAAGATGAAAGCTGCCAGCTAGAGCTTGGAAATCTTCGATCAGAAGTTATTACACTAAGGAATGAAGCTCTTGAAAAAGACAAAATACTACTCTCCTTGGTGGATAGACTGAAAACTAGCGAAGCCCAGCTTAACGCACAAGCCGAAGCTCATAAAGCCGAGGTTGAAGATTTAAAGAAGAAGCTCGCTGAAATGAATGAAGATTTCGAAGTTGCGAAAGCAAAACAAGAAATAAGTGAAATGGAAAGAGCAAGGGTGCAAAAAAATATTGAAGAACTTCGGGATTCCAAAGAAAAATGCTACAAAGTATCCATGAATTGTGCGAAGAAACTTAAAGATAGCTTTGCAAAGGTGGGTGCATACTCATCGGATCAAAGATTTATCCAAGGCGATCCCGAAGGAGTTATTCAATGGATCAGCGAAGAGGTCAAAGCTTTTGAAGAAATACTCAGTGACCATGGAGATTTTTGTGCCTTTGCTGGTGCCCAAGGGGTTGCAACAGTTTTGGAGAAAACTGGTTGTGAACATGTTAAGGCTGCAGCCCAGGCAGAAGCTATCTTCTCTGCAGACGATACGAAGGAACCTTTAACCGAAGCTACCTTGATGGGCGGTAAGTTCTATTCGGATATCTGGATGAAGGGCGGTCGTGAGATGGCCGATGAAGCTATAAAAAAGAGTGAAAAAGAATCTCACGCTGCACGAGTGGAGGCAAAGGAGGCTAAAGAAGCTGCTGAACGCACATTGATTATAGGTATCCCTTTTTTAGAAAACTTTTTGTCTCATTGTTGGTTTATAGCTTCGAAAATTCATCATTATGCTTTTTATTACAACCGGCCTTTCGCCACCACCAGAGCCATACAATCCTGAGGCGGGTCCAATAATGAAAGAGGCTTTAGATGTAATGAAGATTGCTAACGAAGTTGTTGACGAAGCCGTCGACAAACTTTTACATGAAGTCACCGAGAGGATACTGAAGGAATACTAAATTCTTATGTACTAGGAAATGTAATATTTGTATATGGGTCAAACATCAAATATTTATATGTATATTAATGTAATATATTTCTTTGTGATGCATGAAATTTGTGTACATACCATTTTTTAGCGTTCGGCGAAAAAACACCTTCCCTTCTTTTCATGCTTCACAAAGAAAAATTGCCCCCTCTATTGATTGAATACCTCATACTTTGCCACGGCTGTTGTATAATAACATTGCTGACAAAGATTTCTCTGTTGTGTAAAATTGTGTCTGCCGAAGGTATACTTTGTGCTTCAACACATTGTTTTATAATCCATTGAATATTTTCAGAGGAGCATTTTTCTTTTTGCACAAATTTCTTGTTGATGCGATATGATGTATGATGTAATGCTATGTGAAATGATGCGGTGATATGATGCAATATGATGTTTATGTCGAAGATAAGCACCCACACGAAAACACATCCATACTCTACATTCCCTTACGAACGATTTTGGAGTCTCTTCACCTTTTACGTAGGTGGTATTTTAGCTCTGCATCCCCTTAGGAACGACTTTGGAGCTAAGCTCTGCATCTCCTTAGGAACGACTTTGGAGCTTCTTCATCTCTGATTTAGGTGGTATTTAAGCTCTGCATCCCCTTAGGAACGACTTTGGAGCTTCTTCACCTTTGATTTAGGTAGTATTTTGGCTCTCCATTCCCTTAGGAACGACTTTTGAGCTTCGGAACTTACTCTGCGCTCCCTTAGGAACGGCTTTGTAGCTTCGAAACTTACTCTGCGCTCTCTTAGGAACGATGTTGGGGCCTTCGTCTTCCGAAGGTCCTCAAAAACATGATTAACAATGTTTCCCAAGTGTGATACATGTACAGGAACCTTCGGACTTGGAATGAAGATGTACACAATATGAAAAGCATGGTTGGGAGGAAGGTTGAACCGGTTCCGAAGCTACGCGCAAGGAAGCTTCGGCTCAGCAGCAGAAAAAGGAACCGACTTAAAGAGGAAAAGGCTATCTAGTCCTCGATAGATTGTCCTTAAGTCAATAGTAAACATAAAGGGCATGAATGTAATTTTACACAGGCTGCGCCCTGTGCATATAAATAGATGAACAGTACTCGTACTGTTCACGCTGACTTGTATTCACTCGTGCGTCACGCTTGGACTTTTGCCTTCTGCCAAGCCGAAGGTACAAATGTAACTCAATATTGTTCATATTCATTCATGATGATATAATAAAGATATATTAAGGATGTCATATGATTATTCATGTTATCTTTCATGTTGCATATGCTTCTTCTTCCATTAATATATACTGCGATGATGAAGGTACGTCCTTCATGACCTTCGTCTGAAGATCATTATATCCTAAGGGAGATAATGCTTCGAAGGACGAAGGACTTTAATCATTAACATTTTGTGTTGCCTTGTTCTTAACTCATAGCATTTGAGAACAATTTCCCCAACATTGATGCCCACCTCCGATGAACTCAATCGACCACCTTCGGCAAGCCGTGACCTTCGTCATGCCACCGAAGAAAACTTCTTTAGGGCTAGGGGCCGCACTATAGCCACTGGACGTCAACCAGGACATGTTGCGCGAAGCTCGAACTCAAAAGAGGAAGGCTACAAGTCCCACACCCCAGGAAGAGGAGCTGGACCAGGAGATAAGGGATCTCAAAGCTATCCATCAGCAAGCCGAAAGGAAGAGAGAGAAAATGCTTCGTCTCTCCGATCTACAGAAGAAGATCGATGAAGCTGCTGAAGAAATACGTCATCTTACTCAAGATGACCAGGACCTACAATGATGATGATTGGTATGATGATTTCCATCATGGAAATTTTGTTTTTGATGATGCTTCTCCTATATCAGCAGAACTGCAGGCTACCCCATGGCCCCCATCATACAAGACACCTCAGCTCCCCATGTATGATGGGCACTCAGATCTGAAGCAGTTTCTGATGAGCTACGAAGCAACTATATCTTCGTACGGGGGCAATACCGCAGTCATGGCGAAGTCCTTCATCATGACAGTCCAAAATGTGGCTCAGATATGGTACTCTTCTCTCTGGCCAGGGACAATCACGTCATGGCAGAAGCTTAAGGACATGTTGGTCACCAGTTTTCAAGGGTTTCAGACGAAGCCAGTCATCGCTCAAGCATTGTTCCAGTGCACTCAAGACCATGAGGAGTACCTTCAGGCGTATGTTCGAAGGTTCTTGCGTCTGAGAGCACAAGCGCCCACGGTGCCCAATGAAATCGTCATTGAGGCCATGATCAAAGGTCTTAGGCCAGGGCCTACGGCTCAATACTTCGCCAGGAAACCCCCCAGACTCTGGAGAAACTGCTTCAGAAAATGGATGAGTACATCTGGGCTGACAATGACTTCCGCCAAAGAAGGGAGGAAGCTTATAGATTTTCTGAGATGACTAGGGGCTTCGGAGGAAGAATTCACCCTAGGCATGTCAGATCAATCCACAGCTCCAGTCAGAACGATGACAAAGGAGGCCAGTTTCAGAGGCAAACAACATAGCTCACAGTCTTCACGACAGCAGCAAAGCTCCTTCAGGCCACCAGCTCCAAGGGGCCGAGGCGGCAGGGGCTTCAGAGAAAGATATGGGGATCAGCCCAGGAAAATATATTGCTTATTCTGTGGTGAGGACAAGGGCCACACTACAAGAACGTGCCAGATCACAATTCTGAAGCAAAAAGAGATTGCCGAAGCAGAAGCCCGGCAGAATCAGCCAAAGCAGAAGCCCGGTAGAATCAGCCGAAGCAGGTCTTACATACTGCTTCGTGCCACTCTCCTTACATACCAGAATATGTGGGCAATCAACCTGCAGCTTCTGTTGCTTCGGCAAGCCATTCACAAGCTTCCTAGCCTCAGCTTCCACCGCCACCACCATTGCAACCTACTTATACCCGAAGCCAGCAGCCAGAAGGGCACCAGCACTCCCAACAACAACGTGACTTCAAGGAGGAGTCTGAAGCTTGTACAGTCAACAGTACTGTACCAGAATCAAAGCACATATACTGAGCAATATCCTACTTCTGAAATACTTTTACTTTTTACGCCATTTTGCTTTCTGTATAAGGAACAAGCAATGAAAAATTAGTTTTAATTTCTTGTAATGATTCTGCCTCTACCAGAATGAAATATATCTTCTTTATAGATATACGAAGCTCAAAAGTCGTTCCTAAGGGAATGCGGAGCCAACATAAACGAAGCTACAAAAGTCATTCCTAAAAAAGCGCAGCGTAAGTTTTTTGCTCAAAAGTCGTTCCTACGGGAATGCAGAGCTAAAATTGACAAAGCTATAATAAGTCGTTCCTAAGGGAGCGCAGTGTAAGTTTTCTGCTCAAAAGTCGTTCCAAAGGGAATGCAGAGCCAAATACCACCGAAATATAAGGCGAAGAAGTTCAAAAGTCATTCCTAAGGGGATGCAGAACTTATACCGCCGAAATAGAAGGCGAAGAAGTTCAAAAGACGTTCCTAAGGGGATGCAGAACTTATATCACCGAAATAAAAGGTGAAGAAGCTCAAAAGTTGTTTCTAAGGGGATGCAGAGCTTGTGTATTCCAGTGTGAGTGTGTGTCTTCGGCATCCTCATCATTTTGCATCATATCATCACATCATTTTGCATAACATGACATCATACATCATATTGCATTAACGTTACAAGAATCGAGTACGAAGCCAATCTTCGGCAAATTCTTCGTCAAAATAAAAATGTGCCAAGGCACGAAGTAAGCTTCGGGAAATACATTTTTATCAGCCTTGTCATAAGAAGGGATCTCTTTCTTTACGAAGCATGAAAAGAAGGGAAGGTATTTTTTCACTGAAGGCTCAAAAATGGTATGTGTGTAAATTTCATGCATCGCAAAGAAATAAATTACAATAATTTACATATTCGATTCAATGTTATATACATCAAATGCCACATAGTTTTGTTACAATAGAAGCTTAATGTTCATTCCATTGTCCCATACATCAAGCATTTCAAAATATTATTACAATGAAATATATTCTTCTCTAAGGACTTACTCCGTAACTTTGTTCAAAAGTTTATCGACGACTTCGTCAATAATGGAGTCCGCCATGCTTATAATGTCCAGTGCTTCCTTCATTTTTGGATCAGCTAGGGGATCGTACGGTTCCGGCGGCGGGGATAGTTCAGCTGAAGTAGGTAAATTGATTAGTTCGAAGCCACAAAGCAAGTACCGAAGCTAAGAAACCAAAATATAATACCTATACGCCTTTCACGTTCTGCAGCCTCTTCAGCTCGCTTTGCTTCTGCTTGGGCATCGTGGGTGTCTTTTTCATTCTTTTTTATAATTTCGTGGGCCAGCTCTCGGCCACCGTTCACCCAGACATCGTTATAAAACTTCCCACCCATTAAAGTTGCTTCGGCTGAAGGATCCTTTGTATCCTCTATGGAGAAGGCAGCTTCGGCCTGGGCTATAGCCTTAACATGATCACATCCGGCCTTCTCTAGAATAGCTGAGATCCCCCACGCGCCGGAAAATGCACAAATATCCCCGCGATCATTTAAGATTTCCTTGAAAGCTTCAGCTTCTTCACTTATCCATTCAACAATGCCTTCGGGGTCGCCTCGTATGAAATTTTCTTCATAAGAGTAGGCACCAACTTTGGCGAAGCTAGTTTTTAATTTTTTCACGCAATCCAAGGATTTCTCAAAGCACCTTTCCTTGGATTCGCGAAGTTCTTCAACATTTTTCTCTAGCTTATTTTTCCAGTATTCACTGATCTCTTGGTTAGCCTGTGCGAGCGCGCACCTTTCATTAGCTTCAGCCAGTTGTCTCTGAAGGTCTTCAATCTCGGTTTTCTGGGCTTCGGCCTGAGCATTGTAATTAGCTTCATCTTCCTTTACTTTGTTCACTAATGAAATCAAGATTTTGTCTTTTTCCAGACCTTCGTTTCTCAGTTCAATCACCTCTGAACGAAGGTTGTTAAGAGCCATTGTATAGCCTTTGTCTTCAACGTTCTTCTGTGCCCTTGTCTTCAACGTTCTTCTGTGCCCTCAGGGCATTACTAAGAATTAAGCACTGCAAAGAGGAGGAAAGAATTGAGCATGACAAATAAAATACTTCATTCCCAACTTCAAAGTTAACTTCTATACCTTTATACTGTTGTACGCCAAGCTATCAGCAAGATCATCCTTCGACATAATCGAAAGGCCTTCTTCAAGTTTCGGAAATCCCATACTTTTAGCTATCTCCCGGCAAATGGATATTTCTTTGTTGTCCGGGAGACAGTACAACAAATCATCTTCATTACTGTCGTTAAACACTAAGGCTCCTTTCAGATATTTCAGTCTTTGAGCATTATGTCTTGCTTCCGCGATTTCATCTTCGGACAATTTCTTCCCCGAAGCATGTCGATAAATGAAATCAACAGCTTTGGCCGAGGCTTCGAGGGCAGGAGATTTTGCTTTTTCTGCCACGTTTTGCCCTGCTGTCAAGCTGGTATCCGAAGTTTGCTGATCAGTTTTGATTTCAGGCGTGACAGCCTTCGCCTCAATGGGCACTGTAGGCTGACTTTGTCTTCAGCCTGGCCCTTGGCAGCTTCGGCAGCTTTCTTAATAGAAGCAGAGGTCAAGGCCTTTGTAGTCTCCATAACAACATCTAACATGTTGGCCATCCTCCTCCTCTTGGGAGTTGCGGCAGAAGCCTTTTGCACCTTCGACAAATTTGCCTCAGTTGGTGGGCTCAGAATTTTAGTCATTTTCTCTATTTTTTCCACAAGTGGCTCTTCGGTATTATCATCTTTAGCTTCGACTGGCCCGACTGTAGGCACCTTCGGCACTACGATCGGCTCTTCAGCGCTCTGCACAATCGGAGCAGTTCGTCTTGCTTCAGCAGCTGAAGAGGTCCCTTTGCCAAATTCAGGTACTACGACTGGTTCAATATAATGCGGCCAGTGGGTCAGAACCTTCACCTTTTTACCCTTTGGCTCAGCTATAATGACCGAAGCGGCAGTCTTTCTCTTTTTCCCTTGCCCTCGTAGCGGGTAATGGTAATCAGGGTATACGAAGCCAATAGCATCAAATACCTTGTTCAATCTTTTCTTGCCCCGGCCCCCAAAAGCTGCGGACAAAGCATTATCTTCGGCCTTGGAGTATGCCCCAAGTAGCTCATCACTGGTAGCTTCGATACATTTCAACCAGTCATTGTCTGGCTCATCAAACTTCTCCCTAAATCTGATGGTATACTTCAATCGGACCAGACCCCCCTCACTTGAATCGGCAGTGGTCTCCTTCGGCATGTCCCAGCTCTCCACAAGCAGCCATACCCTGAAGGCTATATGCTCTTGAATTAAATCCCTCGTGCCAATGAAGGCACACACAGTACTAAAGACCTTCTGACATGCTTCAACATTGCCATCAATTTCCATCTTCGGCCTTCGGAGGCCGAAGCGAGACCAGATGCGACGCTGGATGATTTCTTTGATGTCTTCCCTTGTCTTTAAATCATTTTTAACGTAAAACCACTCCTCCATCCAGGCCCCGGGCCATCTTTTCCGGAATGTTGGCACTGGGTGGCTTGCATTAGAACTAGGAATGAACCCAAAACAACCGAAGTTGTTGTGGTATTGTTCTTTGCCAATGGCCTTTGTCTCATATAAAAGCTCGTGCATGCTACAGAAGCACTTTGCGCTCGGCTCCAGTCTCTAGATCCTTACAGCCTAGACAAATATCCCCATCTTGATTATAGCTTCAGGGGTAATCTGATGAAGAAAGATTTGGAATATCTTTAATACTTCGACCACAAATTTACTCAGTGGAAACCGAAGGCCTGCCTTCAAGAAGCTTCGGTAAATAACAACTTCGTTTTCCTCTAGAGCAGGGGCAGTACTATCTTCTCCAACTCTGACAATAGACATGTCGCGAAAGTACCTCCCCCTCATGGAGTCAATATGACTCTGTTTGATAGTCGATTTTCCAAAGATAGTATGACTTGGCCGCCACGGCCGATCCTCAGAATCTTCATCCCCACTCTCTGTGCCATAACTATCACTGTCTTCAGAATCTTCGGATAAACCCTCCATGATCTCCTTAGTAATTTTCTCTGTATTTGTTTTTGCCATGGACTCATAAAATCCAGCGATGAAAGGATCTACAACTTTTTTCTCTTCATACAGCTTCGTCTCCTCGGTCGTTTTCTTCTCTTCAGTCATCTTCTTCTCTCCACTCATCTTCTTCTCTTCAAATTCGGAGCAAACGTGTCTTTAAGCCAAAGCTCTAAAAACTCAACAATCAGGCAAGAGCTATTGAGCAAGAGCTAAAAGTTTGAGAAAATAACGCAAACGGCAGAAATGGTGTATCAAATGCTGCCGCTATGGTTCATATTTATACGCCCAGTGCATTGCAACTTGGAGGGCCACGTCTGTCATTGACTATTGCTATTCTAGCAAAGGGAAGGTGTTTTTTCGGACCTTCGGCTTAAGGCCTTCGTTCACATCACAGTTTAAATTTGTTATTATAACAAATTAATACTGCGAGGGGCTACTGTTGGGGGCCTTCGTCTTCCGAAGGTCCTCAAAAACATGATTAACAATGTTTCCCAAGTGTGATACATGTACAGGAACCTTCGAACTCGGAATGAAGATGTACACAATATGAAAAGCATGGTCGGGATGAAGGTTGAACCGGTTCTGAAGCTACGCGCAAAGAAGCTTCGTCTCAGTAGCAGAAAAAGGAACTGACTTAAAGAGGAAAAGGCTATCTAGTCCTCGATAGATTGTCCTTAAGTCAATAGTAAACATAAAGGGCATGAATGTAATTTTACACAGGCTACGCCCTGTGCCTATAAATAGATGAACAGTACCCCCGTACTGTTCACGCTGACTTGTATTCACTCGTGCGTCACGCTTGGACTTTTGCCTTCTATCAAGCCAAAGGTACAAATGTAATTCAATATTGTTCATATTCATTCATGATGATATAATAAAGATATATTAAGGATGTCATATGATTATTCATGTTATCTCTCATGTTGCATATGCTTCTTCTTCCATCAATATATACTACGATGATGAAGGTACGTCCTTCATGACCTTCGTCTAAAGATCATTATATCCTAAGGGAGATAATGCTTCAAAGGACAAAGGACTTTAATCATTAACATTTTGTGTTGCCTTGTTCTTAACTCATAGCATTTGAGAACAAGTCCCCAACAAACGACTTTTGAGCTTCGGAACTTACTCTGCGCTCCCTTAGAAACGACTTTGTAGCTTCAAAAGTTACTATGCGCTCCCTTAGGAATGACTTTGTAGCTTTGGAACTTAATTGTGTCACTCTCAATGATGTAACGACAATATTATTACATCAAGTTGAAAATTTATCCCTCTTGTATTGTTTTTCTTTCAAGAAAATATAAAAGGCAGAAAGAGTTAAGATACATCAAATCATCATATTCCTTGGCCGAGCCACTATAGTCCTTTTAGTAAATATGCTTCAACTCAGGCACAGTGTTGTTGACTGTGCGAGCTTCGGACTCCTCTCGAAGGTCGCGTTGTTCCTGAGTGTGATTGCGCCCTTCTAGCTGTTGATTGTGGATCAGTGGTGGTGGTGGTGGCAACTGGGGCCAGGAAGTTGGGGAATGGCTTGTCGAAGCAACAAAAGTCGTAGGTTGTTGATTGCCTACGTATTCTGAGATGTATGGGGAATAACACAAAGCAGTGTGGAGGACTTGCTTCGGCTGACTCTGCCGCACCTCATCTTCGGCAATTTCCTTCTGCTCCTGAATTGTGACCTTGCATGTTCTTGTTGTGTGGCCCTTGTCCTCGCCACAAAAAAAGACAGTACAAATTTTTGAGTTGATTGCCAAACTTTCCTCCACTGAAACTTCTTCCTCCTCTGCCCCTCGGAGCCGGTGGTCTAAAAGAAGTCTGCTACATGCTCGAAGACTGAGAATTGTGATGGCTATGCTGAACATTAGTGGCCCTTTCATCATTGGCACTGGAGTTATGAATTGATTGGACATGCCTGGGATGAAGTCTCCCTCCGAAGCCCCTGGTCATTTCAGAAAATATGTAGGCTTCCTCCCTTCTTTGACGAAAATCATTATTGGCCCGGATGTACTCATCCATCTTCTGAAGTAGCTTCTCCAGGGTTTGTGGAGGCTTCCTGGCAAAATATTGAGCTGTAGGTCCTAGCCGAAGTCCCTTGATCATGGCCTCCATGACAATTTCATTGGGCACTATGGGCGCTTGTGCTCTTAGGCGCAAAAACCTTCGGACATACGCCTGAAGGTATTCCTCATGGTATTGTGTGCACTGAAACAAGGCCTGAGCAGTCAATGGCTTTGTTTGAAAACCTTGGAAACTGGTGACCAGCATATCCTTGATCTTTTGCCATGATGTAATTGTTCCTAGCCGAAGAGATGAGTACCATGTCTGGGCCACGCTTCGTACTGCCATGATGAAGGACTTTGCCATGACGGCGGCATTACCCCCATACGAGGATATTTTTTTGCCTCGTAGCTCATCAAGAATTGCTTTGCATCCGAGTGCACATCATACATGGGCAACTGGGGTGGCTTGTAGGATTGTGGCCATGGGATAGCCTGCAATTCTGCTGCTAGAGGAGAAGCATCATCAAAAGTGAAGTTACCATGATGAAAGTCATCGTACCATTCATCTTCGTTGAATGAGCTCTCCTGACGAAGCTCCCTATGCTGAGGCCTTCGGTCCTGGTCATCTTGAGTAAGATGACGCATCTCTTCAGCGGCCTCGTCAATCTTCTTCTGAAGGTCGGTCATCGGGGCCATCTTCTCCTTTTTCCTTTGCACTTGCTGATGGATGACCTCTAGGTCCCTGATTTCCTGATCGATTTGCTCCTCCTAAAGAGTTGGGCTGGTGGCCTTCCTCTTTTGGTTCCTGGCCTCTCGCAGATGGATGCCTTCTTCGGCGGCATGTCGAAGATGGATGCTCTTCCAAAGGTTGTGGAAGTGAGTTCACCGGAGGTGGGTGCCAATATTGTTCACTTGTTCTCAAATGCTATAAGTTAAGAACAAGGCAACACAATTGTTAAACGTTAAAGACCTTCATCCTTCGAAGCATTATCTCCTCTCGGATATAATGATCTTCGGACGAAGGTCATGAAGTACATACCTTCATCATTTTATCATATGGGCATGAATATGAATGAGAAAGTGAAGGAACACAGAAGAATACAGAGGAATAAAGATAATAATTGACATATATCAATAATTTATCTATTATTATCTTTATTAAACATGAATAAGCATTAACAATATTCGTATCACAATGGTACCTTTGGCTTGTCAAAAGGTGGGAGAGCGAGAATAACGCGAAGGCGATTATAATCCAGCATGAACAGTACTGTGTTATTGTTCATCTATTTATAGGATGGGTCGCAGCCAGATAAAAGTACATTTATATCCCTAGTAACTGCCTATAATCCTAACATGAATTATTGAGGACTATAAAGTCTTTAGCCCCTTTTCATCATCATGCTTTGAGCTTCGTCAATATATTAGGCCGAAGGTCCTTGGCTTTTAGCTTCATTGTCCACTCTTTATCTCCCTTCATTCCGTCATAAGAGAAGCTCTTCATCCCAAAGCCAAAGCTTTCTGTAACTATTCATAATCATGATGAAAACATATGGTTAGACACATTTATTAGTACCTTCATAAGAGGAAGGCCCCCAACAACCGACTTTCTCGTGGAGGAAGCTTAACGCGAGAAGGTGCCTTACATACAGGTAAATTAGGCGAATTAGTGAGGGCCCCTTACCTCGAATCGAGGTGACGAGAGCGTTGCCCAAGCAGTGGTGGAATCACACGGCAGCAGAAGAGGTCAATGCGGAATTCCGCCCAGCACTCCACTGCAACGAACGCACCAGCACCACGCTCTGCCTCCTCGCACGCCAATGAAACACGACCGAGATTTCCGTGGCCCGAATCAAAGTCTCACCCGCCGGTCGACGGTGGCGGCCCAAACCCCCTTCTCTAGCAATTTCGTGGCTACCTAGGTATTATCAACAGAGGGCGAGAGGGTCATGACAGGGGGTTTTATATCCGCGGCCAGATCATATACTCTAATCCGCAGTTGGCGCAAGTTAGTTAGATGGTTAGGATTATACGGAGGAGTTGTTGCGCACGGCAGGGAAGAATTTTGGCCTCCCCGGATTGACCTGGAAGAAGACCCCGGGAGCTGGGCCCCACATGACAGAGAGGAAGCCCATATCGGCAGGCGCGATTAATAGCTGAGCGCAAGCCCACATGTAAGTGAAACATGGAAAAGGGATGCAGGGGAGAGGCGTGCGCGGAGACTGATGCCGGGTCCCACCAGTCAGCGGGTGACCTAGCACGGCGCGAGAGATTGGCCGGCCAGTTTCGCCCCAAGTGGCTTTTCCGATTTTCTTTCCCTTTTCTTTTTCTTTTCTTTTCTGTTTATTTTTGAATCCTCAAATTTGAATCCAAATTATTTTGTGAATTTTGTACTTGAATTAAATGTACAATTCAAAAATGTCGTATGAAAAGGTGTATTTATTTATATATTTTTCTTCACATTGTATATACAGTTATCCTTTTCTCCTCTTTTCTTTTCTAATTCATTTTCAATTTCTAGATTGCAAATTAGGTTAAACCTCATTCCCATCATTAATGTATTATTATTATTATTATTAAATGCATAAACAAATAAACTCCAACATGATGCACTATTCCCTTTATTTAATATGGTTGTTAGTGGTCAAAGTGACCCCATGATTTGAATATGCACAAATAAGGAAAACAACACAAGTAACCCAATAAATCTTTTATAATTCCCAATTCTCATACATTATATAAATCCAATGATTTGGGTATTACAAATCCTACCCCCTTAAAAAGAATCTCGACCTCGAGATTAAGATGAACTAGGGAAGAGGTGGAGAAATTCTATTCGTAGTTCTTCTCTCTCCCAAGTAGCTTCTCTGCACCATGAGGACTCCATTGATGTTTGCACATTTTTATCACTTTATTTCTCATAACACGAGTCAAAGTGTCAAGGATCTTGATAGGATACTCAGTGTAGGTTAGATCTCCTTACACGCTAAGTTATTCCATTGGCAACTGTCCCTCCTAGACACAGAGACACTTCTTGAGTTGAGATACGTGGAATACATCATGCACATCAGATGAATGATCTGGTTGCTCAAGCTGGTAGGCCATCTCCCCAACTCACTTAAAGATTTTGAAGGGTCCAATAAAGCGAGGGGATAGCTTGCCTTTATCTTTGAATCTCTTCATTCCACGAATTGGTGACACCTTGAGGTACACGTGATCACCCTCTTTGAATTCTAGTGGTCTTCTTCTATTATCTACATAGCTCTTCTGCCGAGTCTGTGCTATCCTCAAGTTCTCCCAGATCATACAAACTTGTTCTTCTACCTCTTGAATAATTATAGCCCCAAAGAACTCTCTTTCACCAGTCTGATCCCAATACAGAGGGGTCCTACATTTTCTGCCATATAAAGCTTCAAATGGAGACATCTTGAGACTGGCCTGATAGTTGTTGTTGTAAGAGAACTTTGCATATGGTAGACTCTTGTCCCAACTGCCACCATGCTTAAGAGCACAAGCTCTCGACATATCCTCAAGCACTTGGTTGGTTCTCTCAGTTTGGCCATCAGTTTGAGGATGATAAACCGAGCTGAAATTCAATTTTGTATCCATGTTTTCATGGAGACTCTTCCAAAATCTTGAGGTAAACTGAGACCCTCAATCAGAAACAATCTTCTTCGGCACACCATGTGGGCACACAATTCGAGCCATGTATAACTCTACCAACTGAGAACCCTTAGAAGTGGTCTTGACCGGAATGAAGTGAGCCACTTTGGTTAATCTATCCACGATCACCCATATGGAGTCATAAACTTTTTAGGTACGAGGAAACCCAACAATAAAATCCATACCAATTTCCTCCCACTTCCATTCGGGTACCTTTAATGGGTGTAACAATCCTGCTGGCCTCTAGTGTTCGGCTTTGACTCGTTAACATACATCACATATTGCCACATGTGCAGCTACATCCCTTTTCAGCCCATACCACCAGTACTTCTGCTTCAGATCTTGATACATCTTGGTGCTACCAGGATGAATAGAATAGTCTGAGACATGGGCTTCCTTCAGTATGATCTCACAAAGGTTGTCAATTTCAGGAACACATATCTTGTTCTTGAACCATATTGTGCCTTGCTCATCCTCTGTGAAGTCTGTACCTCTACCTTCTGCCATCAGATCTTTGATTTCTTGAATTTTAGCATCACCGATCTGACCCTTGCGTATTTCTTGCTCTAAGGTAGGTTCCACTTCCACCTCTATGGTGATTCCTTCATCATGTGCAACTATTCCCAAGTTGAGCCTTTCAAAGTCTTCAATTAACTCATCAGGTAATTGGGTGACTATCGCTGCATACACATGTTCTTTCCGACTCAAGGCATTCGCAACCAGATTCACCCTGCCCGGATGATAGTGAATCTCCAAGTCATAATCTTTGATGAGCTCCAACCAACGGCGTTGCCTAAGGTTGAGATCTTTCTGAGTGAAGATATACTTTAAGCTCTTATGATTAGTATAGACTTGGCATTTGGTCCCCATTATATAATGCCTCCGTAACTTGAGAGCATGCACTACAACTGCCAGTTCTAAGTCATGAGTGGGGTAGTTCAGCTCATGTTTCCGCAACTGGCGAGACACGTAGGCAATGACATGTCCTTCTTGCATAAGAACACATCCCAAGCCCTGGCGGCACGCATCACAATATATATCAAATCCCATCTGTAGATCTGGCATAATCAACACTGGGGGTGACATCAATCTTAACTTTAGCTGATTGAAACTATCTTAGCATTCCCAGGTCCAATTAAACTCATTTCCCTTCTCTAACAGTGAGGTCATAGGCTTAGCAATCTTGGAGATTCCTTCAATAAATCGCTGGTAGTAGCCTGCATGTCCCAAGAAACTTCGGATCTCAGTAACCATGCTTGGTATCTTCCATGCCACTATCTCCCTCACTTTAGTAGGGTCCACTGATATTCCACCATTAGAGATGATGTGTCCAAGGAATGGCACTTCGTCAATCCAGAACTCGCACTTGCTATACTTGGCATTGAGCTGATTATCCCATAGCTTCTGTAGCACCATCCGCAGATGTTCCTTATGATCACTATCATTCTTGGAATAAATAAGAATGTCGTCGATGAATACCACGACGAATCTGTCAAGATACTCCATGAACACCTTGTTCATCAGATTCATGAAGTAGGCTGGTACATTAGTTAAGCCAAACCACATGACTGTGAACTCATATAAACCATATCGGGTAGAGAAAGCCGTCTTGGGAATATCAAATGGACTAATCTTCATTTGATGGTATCCCGATCTAAGATCAATTTTAGAGAATACCCTAGCACCTCTCATTTGATCAAATAAGTCTTCAATACGAGGTAAAGGATACTTGTTCTTAATAGTAACATCATTAAGCGATCTATAATCCACACACATCCTCTATGATCCATCCTTATTTTGTACAAACAGAACCGGCGCTCCCCAAGGTGAGGAACTCGGATGAATGTACCCAGCCTCCTGTAACATTGTTAATTGTTTCTTAAGTTCCTTTAGTTCTTCTACTGACATCTTGTATGGCCTTTTTGAAATAGGAGTGGTTCTAGATAGGAGATCAATGACAAACTCAACTTCCCTATCTGGTGGCATCCCAGACTCAGAACACTATGCGCTAGACTACGGGTTGATTTAGTGGGAACTCAGGGGCATTTATGCGAAACTGCTATGCTGAAGGGGTATTGGATGAGTACAGCCGCTCAGATTAAAACCAACGATCTAGATTTAATAACGAATCGGTATGCATAACTGGACGTCGGATCCGAGATCAACGGTGAAGAGGTCGTCGACCCTGGATTGGGTGTGGGCCATCCGATTAAGATCTACGGTCGATGTCTATTTCCAATCCGAATCATAATCTGCGCTCTGATCATGACTATCCATTCTCGGATCAACAATCTCTACAAATTACGAGCGCGCATTGTGGCCGGACGTGGCAGCGGCCGTCCTCTCACGGCGGCGTCATGGCCAGAGAAGTCCCCCTAGAGCGCGACTGCCTCAACCTTGAAGGGAGCCCACACAACACGAAGCTAGATCTAGGGCGAACACACAGGGAACGATTGCGCTGGCTGCCACACAGTCGAGCAGCCCTGCTCGCGATGCGGGTGACGTCCGAACGAATCCCCGAGCCATTAGACCAAATTCGAGCCTAATCTGCCCATGATTAACGACGTCACGACCTTAGCTAGGGAAGGGAATACTGCGAGGGTAAGAAACCGGGGGCTCACCAAAAGCGGAGGTAGAATTGGCGTAGGATGTCTCACGGCGGATCTGCGTACCCATCTGGCTCCAACAAGGAATTAGAAGATCGCCGGACACACCCAACCCGACGTTGATGCCGCAGACACGATCGTCGAGGCGTAGCGAAGCTCCTCGACCTACTTCGTTCGAGCGGTACACCAATCCCGGCGAAATCCCTCCCTTGCCCACTCTCGGCAACAATGGCAGCGACGATTCTCTATGGGAGTCGACCTACAAACGCAGGGATAAGGGGGAGCGGTTGGTTGACTATATAGGCATGGGGGAGGTGCATGCGTGTGACCCACGACCGTGTAACAATCCCGTGCAGATTCCACGGATCAGATCGGTGCGAGGAAGACGGAGATCTGACGTCTCGGGCCCGCGGTTCAGTGAGCTAGAGCGTTCCCGGAGCCGTGGTCGCGAGTTCTGCTAGCCGAGCCCACATGTCAGTCACCGCCCGCGGTGCAGGTTAGGACGGGCCGACGCAGTGGCAAAGCGAAGTTGGGCCGAGGGAGTCGTTCGGCCCACTGCGCTGTTTCATTTTTTTTCTTTTTTTCTTCCTTTTCTATTTCATTTTCTTTTTACCTTTTTTATTCCAAGTTTGAATTCCATTTTTTGTAGCAAACTTTGTACTCAAATTTGAATGTATGATTTGGACATGCCATTATGGGCTGCATTTTATTTATTTATAAATTATTTTGTATGGTATAGCATTTCTCTCTTTCTTTTTCTTTCAATTTCCTAGATTATAAAATTAGGTTTTAAATTCAGTTTTGGTCATTTAAATATCTCTATTGATATTGTTGTTATTATTATTATTAAATGCACACACACAAATAACTCCAACATGATGCATAGCTTATTGATGTGCTTTTATCTAATTACTTACTTTAATTATGATTATTCTCATGATATAATGAGAAGATGGCAAAACATGTAACGAGATCATCTATTCTCATATGTTTTACAAATTGAGTATTACATAAGCTTAACGCGAGAAGGTGCCTAACATACAGGTAAATAAGGCGAATTAGTGAGGGCCCCTTACCTCGAATCGAGGTGACGGGAGTGTTGCCCAAGCAGTGGTGGAATCACACGACGGCAGACGAGGTCAACGCGGAATTCTGCCCAGCCCTCCATTGCAACGAACGCACCAGCACCACGCTCAGCCTCCTCGCACGCTAATGAAACGCGACTGAGATTTCCGTGGCCCGAATCGAAGTCTCACCCGCTGGTCGTCGGTGGCGGCCCAAACTCCCTTCTCTGGCAATTTCGTGGCTACCCAGGTATTCTCAACTGAGGGCGAGAGGGTCGCGGTAGGGGGGTTATATCCACAGCCAGATCATATACTCTAATCTGCAGTTGGCGTAGGTTAGTTAGATGGTTAGGATTATATGGAGGAGTTGTTGCGCATGGTAGGGGAAGAATTTTGGCCTCCCCGGATTGAGCTGGAAGAAGACCCCGGGAGTTGGGCCCCACATGACAGAGAGGAAACCCATATCGGTAGGCGTGATTAACAGCTGAGCGCAGACCCACATGTAAGTGAAACAAGGAAAAGGGACGGAGGGGAGAGGCGCGCGGAGACTGATGTCGGGTCCCACCAGTCAGCGCGTGACCCAGCACGACATAAGAGATTGGGACGGCCAGTTTTGGCCCAAGTGGCTTTTCCGATTTTCTTTCCCTTTTCTTTTTCTTTTCTTTTCTGTTTTCTTTTCTTTTTATTTTTGAATCCTCAAATTTGAATCCAAATTCTTTTCTGAATTTTGTACTTAGATTAAATGTACAATTCAAAAATGCTAGTATGAAAAGGTGTATTTTTATATATATTTTTCTTCACATTGTATATAGGGTTTTCCTTTTCTCCTCTTTTCTTTTCTAATTCATTTTCAATTTCTAGATTGCAAATTAGGTTAAAGCTCATTCCCATCATTAATGTATTATTATTATTATTAAATACACAAACAAATAAACTCCAACATGATGCACTATTCCCTTTATTTAATATGGTTGTTAGTGGTCAAAGTGACCCCATGGTTTGAATATGCAAAAATAAGGAAAACAACATATGTAACCCAATAAATCTTTTATAATTCCCAATTCTCATACATTTTATAAATCCATTCCATTGATTTGGGTATTACACTCAATGACTTAGATTATAGAGTAATTGTCCCTTGAAAGTGTGCATACAAGTTTTGAATACTTGTAGGAGACATGCACTTTGATTTGATATGAAGAGGGACAAATTCTCTATAATCCGAGCTTTGGCACATATAAGTTAAATGATACCAATTGAAGCATAACTGAAGTATTATACCACTTGTAGTGTTTCAAAGTATCAATTGATGTATCATTTTCTTAGAAATTTTAGATAAGCTATGTGACGTGCTTAATTAAATTTAGATAAGCTATGAGAAGTCCTACCATATGATTGACCTAGTATGCATGCAGTTAAACAAAAGTAAATACGAATTGTAGTACTAGGTATGAAAGGTAAAACAAGATACATGAAAATAGATACGCATATCTAAAAACAAGAAATATAATAAGTCTAGTTACCTTAGTCATGGGTGGGGAAGTTTGGGTCCAAAATATTCACTAACCCACTTGGCAGTAGACTTGATCCGAAATGATGTATCCCATGTTTAGAGATGGCAATGGGTACCCGAAACCCGAAACCCGATGGGTTTTTACCCCATTAGGGTACGGGTTTGGGCCAATTTTCATATCCATGGGTTTGTTAATGGGCATAAATCTGTACCCAGCGGGTTTATGGGTACGGGTTTGTTCCTATAGTACCCAAACCCGTGAACCCGTGGGTTTTTTAAACCCGATCAAACCTAGTGCATATTGTCATTTTATTTTATAAACGAACAACAAACTTGTTATTCCTTATTTACTCCATATTTTTTAACAATTGGTGAATGTATCAGTAATCGGTGAGAGTGTTGCTTGCTTGCTATTATAGTTTTTACTAACGTTATATATGTGGTGGATGGATAACTTAGTGCAAGGTCACTTAATTATACAACTTATAATTTGTATTTCATTCTCTCTACTAATAATTTTTATACCAAATCATGAACTCGTTGTTCATTACATAGATTTTGGATCATGATATCATTAATCATTACGATACTTATTGATTATGAGAAGATAATTATATTGGAGATGAAACCCGCGGGCTTGTTCACATCCCAATTTTGCCAAGTCTCCAAATTCCCTGACATCCTTCGGACTTCTTACTTCCCTCTCGGGATCTAAACCTTATTGGTGCTTTTCATGGTTGAAATAATTTCCTTTGGCACCCAGATGTGTTTGGTCCCCTTTCCTTTGTTGGTGCTTGTTGGCTTGATTGCTATCACCTTTCCATTCCTTTTCTTTTAGAACAAGTATGGTGTAGCAGCCTTTTTATACACCTTGTTGATGTAGGTGTTGGAGATTTTGCGTGTTGGATTTTGTTTTTTCTTATCCCCGGTCTTCGCCTTGCATTGGAAATACTTGTGGCCTTTTTTGTGACATAGCCTACAAATCACAGTTTCGCCCTCCACGGGCTTGTTCACTCCCGCAGTGGTGTTATCCTGAGGAGGTTGGATTTGTTTGGCTTTTCCTTTCTTGTCATACAAGGCCTTCCCAAGGTGAACCACCTCTTGCTTTAATTTCTCATTCTCCATTGCAATATCGTCTGAACATGTTTCTATAACAACATTCTTAACAATAACTTGATTGCAGGGGTTAGAATCATCAATTAAATCAAAGCAAGAAGTAGAAGCATCTTTCTTAGTATTTTTAGGTATTTCAACTGAAGATACTTCTCGGGTGCTACCAACGTTTTCTAGCTTAGTAGTTAGCTCATCATTGTGAATGCAAAGAATTTCCATTTTCCATAGCAAATTTTTCATTCTTTTTAATAAGGCCATCATCTGTAGCAGTGGATGGAGCACTAGATTCTAATTGCACAATTTTAGTTGATAGCTCACAATTCAAATTTGCAAATGTTTCAATTTTTTCTAGCAAACCTTTATAGTCATTTTGAGAGCTAATCAATTTATTTTTCAAAGTTTTAAGTTGAGCCTTTTGCTTAGTGCATACATCCTGAAAAAAATTTATGTCTTCCACAAGCTCATCTATGGAGGGCTTTCCCTCACCTTCATCATCACTACTGCTATCATCACTAGAGGATGGAATACTCATTTTACCTCTTGCCATGAGGCACTTGCGTGATGACCATGATGAGCGTGATGAGAATCGGTGGCTGCGCGTCCTTGGAGGTTCATCTTTGCTTGAAAAGTCATCCCAAGTTTTGACACTTGTAAGCACCATGCCTTTGCTCCTCCCCTTTTTGGGTTCGGCCATAGTTGGACAGTTGTCCCTGAAGTGGCCCTTCTCCCCGCATGCGAAGCATCCTCTCTTTCTTTGGTTTTTCTGGTCAATGTTAAAGAGAAGATCATGTACCTGCAGGGGCACACCCATTAGATCAATCTTGCGGATCATCCCCATTACCTTTCCGGCGCGTCGGATGGTTTCTTCATCCTCGGAGGTGATGTTGATGGTTGATTATCTTCATCATCATCACTTTCTTCTTCTTCCTCTTCTTCACTTGAGGAACTTGGAGTGGGATCATTTTTTCCTTTTCTTTCATCACATGCAAAAGCATATGGTCTTGAGGAAGTGGGCTCCTCTCCCCGACACATTTTTCTCGACATCTCAAAAGTCACGATTTTCCCAATCACAATTGTCGGGGTCATTGTACTCAAGTCCTCCATGTTGTGAAAAATAGTGATGATGCTCCTATATCTTTGTTGTAGTAGCAGGGAGATAATCTTCCGCACAATGTCCGCATCACCTAGCTTATTAATGCCAATAGAATTGAGCTCATTGATAATTAGATTCAAACGAGAATACATGTCTCTAACAAGCTCATTATCCTTCATAGCAAAAGAATTATAATCATTTAAGACTAGGAAATGTTTTTACTCATGGACATTTGATGTGTCATCATGGAGCTCATGCAATTTTAGTCAAATCTCATTAGCAGTTTTTAATGGAAAAACTTGATTAAAAATATCCATGCTAAGAGATTTATACAAGCAATTTTTGCTCTAGCATTTAAATGATATTCTTTTTCCTCACTCGTGGTGGGTTTCTCAGGATTTTTGGGTAGTTTCATTCCGTCACGAGTGACTCTATAAACATCTAGATCAACGACCTCTAGGTAACAAGCCATTCTAGCACTATAATATGGGAAGTTAGTGTCGTCGAAGTGGGGTGGCCTATGGGTATCCATCCCCTTTCTCTAAAAAGCATCGACTCTTTTAGCGGTGAAGCTAAAGCGTTTCAAATGAGCCAAACCAGGCCCTGATACCAATTGAAGGAAATAGGTGATGCCTAAGAGGGGTGAATTAGGACTTCTAAAACTTTCTCTAAACTAGGCCACAAATAAATCCCTAGAGCAAAACCTATGCAAATAATCAAACTAGAATGTGCAAACTAGGTTTTGTCTAAGTGTTGCTATCTCTACCGCAATGTCTAAGTTCAATCCTGAAGAATCTAAATATAAAAGACAAGATTGAAACTTAAATACTTAATGTAAATGCGGAACCTAAAGAGCAAGGTAGAGATGCAAACTCTCGTGGATGACGCCAATATTTTTACCGAGATATTCAAAACCACGCAAGGCCCTGACTAATCCTCGTTCATGCCCCTACGCAAAGGGAAGCCCACGCGAGGGCCAAGCACCTCGGTCGAGTAACTTCGTAGAGAGTCGCAGGCCTTCTTCACGCGCAAGTAGTGCTCCGCTTTCGGCTCCTCTCGGACGCTCACCGCCGTTTCCACAATCGAGCTTCCGGTCGAAACGTCGTGGGCCTCGTTCCCTCCGGTACATGGTGGCGGTCGTGACACAAACTCAGTTGTCACAGTCTCGCAAGACTCTCGCCCCACTCGGTACAATTACAACGACTCACGCAAGAGTCGAGGGGTTGTGAGGTTTTTTAAACTCACTCAACTAACTAGGATTCACCTAGAGCAAGCGCTAAATCGGTCTAACTAACCTAAGCACTTTGCAAAGCACCTACGCTAATCACCGAGTGATTCTATTAAGCACTTGGGTGTATGAGCACATGGAAATGTCTATACTATGCCTTGGTATGTTGCTTGGGCTCCCACACCTTAAAATGGCCGGTTGGGTGAAGTATATATAGGCCTCAACTCAATTCTAGCCATTAGAGAAAAGTTACTGCTCTCTGTGGCACGCCGGACAGTCCGGTGAAGGCACCGGACAGTCCGATGCCCATGTCCGGTGTGCCTAGTTGTTGGATCTGACACCGCAGGTGACCGTTGGTGCTGCAGGCTTTCACACCGGACAGTCCGGATGTTACACCAGACAGTCTGGTGGCTTCTCTCCACCAGTGCCATCGGGAACTAGCCGTTGGGCTACTGTTCCCTGGTGGACCGGACAGTCCGCCAGTGGCAACAATATTCTTCGTTTCTTGGACTTTGCATGATACTTGTTGATCTTCACTTTTGATCTTCATAATGTCTTCTTTTGAGGTGTTGCTTTCCTCAATGCCTTAGTCCAAGTAACTTTAGCATCATGTGAACTACAAACATAAACACTAGCAAACACATTAGTCCACAGGTTGTGTTGATCATCAAACACCAAAACCTATTGAGCCAAATGGCCCGGGGTCCATTTTCCTTACAATCACCAAGTAGTTATCCACGGCTTCTGGACCTATGAAGACCCTCCAACTCCCCTGCTTCCAGAACCACCAGCTTCTCCTTCCCTTGACTCACTAGCTCCCCCAACTCCTGACCCTCCATCTCTCGGCCATCCACTCGCATCCTCAGGCCATTCATGCCATCCACTATGGCTATCATGTCCCAAACCACCAGTGTCATGGCATCCCCACCCTGTCTTCGCCTCCCTACCCTAGCATCCTCAACATCTCCCACCTGTCTTCCCTCCTCTGTCTCTACCTCATCTTTAGACTCATCCAACAAAACAAAATTAATAATTTAGTTATTCAAACTCATACAAACATTACATTGCAAAACAAATATTGGTTTCCTCATTCCTCTGTATGCTGGCTATCTGACTCTACAACTCTAGAACATGCTCCAACAAAGCTCTACGCCTGCTCGAGCTTGAACTAGTGCCCTGGAACACTAAGTCCTCCTTTCTCGTAACAAAGGAGGCTCTCTTCGCAAGTCCCTTAGCGAGCTGCTTCACCTTTTAAGACATCCTATTATTAGAACAAAATCAAATTAGTAAATGAGCATAATGTAAATGAACATAAAGTAAATGATTAGGGAAAGAAACATGTAATCATATTTCATGCACAGATGAGGTGGAAGGTTGTATGGAATAACAAATACAGGCCAACAAGAATATGATGTCGCATTTGTATTGAAAGGTGTAAACCCATATGTCGCCAACCCAATTCGAATATTTTTCGCTTAACTAGCAAATTCTGGATCAAAGTCATCTAGAGCCTTCCACGCATCACTGTTAGATGGGTGTGTCATCACATGAGTGTCCTCTCGTTCACGTTCTTTGTGCCATCTCATGTGCCTAGTTGTGTTTCTCAAAAGAAACAAACGCTTAACACGAGGCGCAAGAGGCATGTAATGAAGTTGCTTTTGGGCTATCGTTGATGTGTCCATTTCACCATCATCATTTTTAACCTCTACATATCTCGGCTTGCCACACTTTAGACACTTCTTACCATTCTCATGATCCTTCCAGAAAAGCATACAATTATCTGGACAAACATCGATTTTTTGGTAGCTCGTACCTAGACCAAAGAGTAGTTTCCTGCACTGATACATGTCTTTCGACATCTTGTGATTTGGTGGAAACACTTCGTTGATTAAGTTCAAGAGCTCGTTGTAACAATTGTTCGAGAACACGAACTTAGACTTAATAGCCATAAGTTGAGTCACGAAAGCGAGGATGGAAACTTTTGTGTGTTCATGCAATGGTTCTTCTGCAGCCTTAAGGAGGTCAAAGAACATTTTAACATCTGGGGGAGGCGGCTCCTTAGGATGTTGTGGAAACACAAAATCAGGATCATCCCTTAAATCTTCAAGCATCTCGTCCATTATATCATATTCCACGTCATCATTGTTGTGGGCTTCCGACACATTTCCACGGGGAAACTCCTCGCAGTGATACACCACATAGGCAGGCATGTAGCCATATTTGCAAAGGTGTCCCGATAGAGTTCTCTTGTCTTGGCATCTACAAACCCGACACATACTACATGGACATCGCACATCCACGCCGGTTCTTGACAGAGCAAAAGCACGATCAATAAAATCCTCTGTCTTTCTTATCCACTCCGTCGAGGGATGATTTATACACCAACCTTCATACATCCATCGATGGTCCTGACCCACCATATTGATGCTAAAATAAAATAACATGTGATTCATAAATTTTCATGATACTAAAATGCATATCGATAGTGTCACTACATCTATAGGAGAAGATAGGTCCTAAAATGATAATGCAAATTCAAGGCGATATTCGACCTCAATCTAACTAGATTATTAATCCAACATAAGCTTAATATTAGCCTGTAACATACAAGAGTCTAAAAAAGTTAAACTATATGCACCAGTTAGCCGATCAAGTTAATTAACCTAATTAACCTAACTTCCTACAACTTAATTTGAGTTAACTCTCATAAATTAGCACATTCAATAAAAATATAAAACAAATATAAAGAAGGTACCTGACGGAAGCACAATCCGATTGGGGAACGACAGTTAGGATGGGAGACTGATGGTACGACGATGTTGGAGCCGGAGATGGATTGCTTCGGGGTCAAGCCATACGCCGAGCTGGGACGGCAGCGTCATGGCTATCGATCGAGGCGAGTGGGCGCGGATGCCGGAGCGGGTGGTCGCAGATGCCGGGTGAAGGAGGTCGAGGCTGGCGCAGTGGGGGGAGGTTGGGGCATGGTGGCGCGGGCACGACGGGCGAGGCACATCGGGCGTGTAGGAAGTTAGCAGGCGCGGGGATGAAGTTCACATGGGCTGACGGCGTAAGATAAAAAAATTACTTCCTAGTGGGAAGCCGTAGGAAGTTAGCAGGCGCAGGTAACTTACTAGTGTCGGTGTTACTTACCCGACCGCACACCCCGGGGTTACCCTCGTGGTGCTTTTGAGTAGGACGACGTCGTTGATCGTGACTCGATGGTTCGTGCGGTGGCACGACAGGAGAAACACACGAGCTTGCTCAGGTTCGGGTCGTGCGAGAGGCGTGATACCCTATGTCCTGTGATGGTTTTTGGTATTTAGACGAGAATACAACCTGTGGACTATGAGAATGGTGGGCTGAGGGTGAGATGAAAATGGTAGGGATGCCTTTTCGCCTTATATACTCAACCAAGGATAGCTACCCCCGCACATATGGCGATCGCAATCCCTTTGCCTATCTCCTAGTTTTTAGCGAACATTCTTTCTTTATCTTGGAAAATTCTTACGCTCCCGCGTCCGAGTTATCGCTAGCGGTTCAGCCTATCGGGTGGGCGCAACAACCCTGCCCGATATACCCGTGCTCCTGTAGCATCTAACTCGGACATGCGCCTCTTCGTATCAAAATAGGCTTGCCTCTTCTGGTTATCTTCGGCCATCCCACCACAAGACGCCCCAAGAGGGCGCCTGCCAGGTGGCCCCGGACGTGTTTCCATGCATGTGTGGAACTGGGGATATCCATCCCCCACAACTAGAGGATGTACAAGTGCTCTAGGAAATTAAGTAACCTTTTAGAGGAGGCTGTAGAAAGTTAGCAGGCGTGGCTAACTTCCTAGAATATGCTGTCGGAAGTTAGCAGGCGCGGCTAACTTTCTAAAGGTTGTACGAAAACTCTAGAAAGTTAAGTAACTTCCTAGAGACTGTTGTCGGAAGTTATTAGCCGCACGTTTGACCGCTAGTTGGTCAAAGAGCTGAAATCTAACTTCTGAGAGTCATGTTTAAAACCGTAGGAAGTTACGGTTATTTTTATTAGCCGCACGTTTGACCGCGCTAGTTGGTCAAAGAGTTGAAATCTAACTTGTGAGAGTCATGTTTAAAACTGTTGGAAGTTACGGTTATTTTCTAGAGCTACCAGTAGCCTCTCGAAAGTTGGTAATTTCCTACGGTTTGTTATAAAAGTTGTAGTAAGTTAAGAAGTCGTAGGAAGTTTATATTAGAGTTGACAAATTGCACCCATCCTTTATAAATTAAAATACCATGGAGAAATTCGGTCACGTCAAAAATTATTAGTATTAAAACGGACGAGCATGCATCGTCCTTTCTTTTTCCCGTCAACGTGTGCTATGCATGCTTGTCACCATATATATAATCCAATTGCCTGCCGAGGCGTGGTTTTTGTCTCCGGAACAAGTACACCATTGATCTGATCCGATAAGCTAACCTAGAATTACGTCGCTCACAAGAACGTCAAGCCCAGATCTACCATGATGGCTCCAGGATCCCGATGTGGCTTGGCTTGTGCCCAGTTTTCTCCCCATTGCTCTCTGCGCCGTTCAAGGAGTTGGTTTCTTGTAAGCATGGAAGAGTGAGGAGTTGGAGATGATGTTGTTAATCCAAGTGTAAGTTGTATAATCAAAGGCGACCATTTCTGTTCTGTGTGCGTGCACATGATCTCATCACTTCCATCAGGTAACTGGCCATGACAAAAGCAAGACCTAGCTCTCCTTTATTTGTGCACGCCTGCAGGCTCGCATGTACTGGTCTACTAAAGGAAAAGATTTATTATATGTGTATGTGTACACCTAATTAATTCATGACAAAATCATTATAAATCTCAAGGGGGGCCCTCGTTACACACGTAGGCATGTATTTGATTTTTTACATATTCATTCGTCGTCGCTTTCGGTCTCAAAGGGACTTTAATTTCTTAGCTATTACTATTACTCCAGCGCGTCAGAAAGCATGTCCCCGAGATACACGCTCCATTACCTTCATCGATGATGGGTCGCACACTTTCACCGAGCACCTAGAGAAACTGATCAAAGATAGCTAAAACAAACTTGATGATCGATGAGGCAGCAACCAGAGCACTTTACAAAATGAAGGTATAGCATTACAAGCAAAACCAAAAGCCACATATATATGTTCACAGCAGACGGCGTGGAAAGAGAAGGAAATGACACACGGTGCTGTATATATATCCATTCACTGCTTCGAGCTATCTACTGCCTACTGAAAGAAAAAATGTATAACGTAATAGTATGTAGCAGCATCGATCAGGGCATGCAGCTAGGGAGGCTCACAGCTTCAGAGTCAGATCAAGCTTAGGCAGCTCGTCTTGTCCAACTCCAACCCCTGGGCTGTCGTCAACGTACCCACCAGTGAACAGCCGCTGGCCGGCGGCAACCACCACCACCACCGGGGGAGCCTGGCCGCTGCGTGCGTCATCATCCCACTCCGTCACCGGCGCCGGTGCAGCCTGCACGAAGGCGCCGTGGACGACGGCGAACGGCGCCCCGCCACCGCCACCGCGGTGCCTGGCGAGCGTGCGCTCGCGCTTGTGCGCGTTCTGGTGGCCGCCCAGCGCCTGCGAGCTGTAGAACTGTCGCCGGCAGTAGTGGCACGCGTACAGCTGCGGCGGCTCCGACTCGGCCGCCGCCGACGGCGGCCGCCGCGCCACGTCCGGCACGACGACCACAGGCAGCTGCGCGGCGTTCGGGCGGGCGCCGCCCATGCCGACCATCCCGGCCAGGAGGTTGAGCTCAACTGGTGCGGCGCTGACGCCGTGGCCGCGGTGACCACTGTCGCCGCCGTTTAGCACGCTGGTCTCTCCTCTCTCCTTGTCAACCTTTGCCTCCATAAGGTATAGCACGTACATGCTGCGCAACGCAAAGGCTTTGGATGCGCCACGACCATCTTTGTATTTGTGAGATGAGGAGTGATGATGAGCATGGCTGTGTAAGGCGACAGGGACGTACTGCACATTATCTAAGCGTGTAATTGTTACTTGTTCCCAGTTTCCTGCCGTATTTTGCTTCCGAGGGGGGCACGAATGTATCTGCTGGCTGACGGAGCAAAGATTGCCGTTCGTGTGGGTGGCTTCTTTTTAACTTTCGAAATGCCTACGTCAAGATGCGAGCAAGCGATGGGCACCAAGGGCGTCACCTGATTGGCGTGCAGCCTTGGGATCCAAGTCATCAATCGAATAAGAAATGAGGTGAAACTGTCATTCTTCCAAGACAAACCCGTGCGGCACGGACGTCCCTGTTAACTGGTCAAACAGGTATGCCGTCCATCACCAGAACTGAAGTGCCACAAGCCATGCAATTCCAAAATGCTGAGGCGGAAGCAGCATAGAAATTAAAGGCGAAGGCAACTACTGAATCAATGTTCATTCAGAATGAGAAGTAAACGTGGTGCACAGGTTCTCTGAATTCTGTACGCCGTAGGACAGGGGCGAGTATGTCAGGGCGAATGAAGAAACAATCTCTCCTAGAATAACTACATGGCAGCACTCATCAGTCCATCCTTCCCTTCAGCACTCTCTCCTGCACTTCAGTGTGTGTGCTGCATCCAGGAAAATAAGTCTGTTATTGATAAAAGCAAAGAAGACCTTATAAAACCACATAAGAGTAGCCCCCTGTTTTTGCATTGGATTAGCATTTTCAAGGGTTCTATTTTTAGCGCTGGGAATTCAACTGGCGAATTACCCAGCCCTTGACGCTCAATGGAGCTGACTGAACAAGCATTTATTTTTACTATAATTATTTGAAAAGGTGTGGGGAACTTACACAACAAGAACATAACCTCCCCAGCCGCTGAGGCAGTCGCGATCAACAGATGCCTGCAATGCTTGCGAGATTGTCTCGAAAAGTTCTTCGGGTTCCTTCATACCAAATTGATGTCATAGATATCAGCTTACAGTCAAAAAGCTATTTCACGCCATACAACCAAAGAAACACAACAGTATAGGCATACATAAAAAAGCATCTTTATGAAATTATTCGAACATAATATAGGACAGATCCAGTGCCGAAGGCTCTTAAATGGGTGAGGTCTATGGAAGGGATAAACCAAAGCAAACCTCCCCCGATCAAATGCTCTCCGACTGCTTTGAACCCATGATCTGGTGGCTCAGTGAGACTGCTCTCACCACTGGACCAGGCTTGCCCTTCTCGATACAAATTTAAAATAATCCAAATAATAAGATGTGTAATGTCTTCCTAACGGTAAAAACTAGATCCATGGAAGAACTAGATTAGGTAAAAGATGTATATCAAGGAATAACACATAATAGAATACCAAATACTTTCAAAAACAACTCAAACTAGAAAGAATTGGCAGTTAAAGGTTTTCTGTATCGAGTTCTCGTGTAAAGAAACTAACCATGTTTGGCTTATACATGGACTCACAAGCACCATAAAGTGACTCTGAAGCAGTACCGGAGACCACAAAATCTTTTGCTAGTTCCCTGAATAAAAGGAAATACTCTGATAAGATTACAAGGTAGAGAGGCCATATGGCAAGTCAGTATAGGATGTAAGGAACGAATTTCAACAGGCTTAACATTAAATCCTATTGCACAGGGTACAGTTGGGAACAAAAATATGGTTTTGTTTTTAATATACTAATAAATAATACGTCTTTCAGGGGTTCCTGGGAAACTTGTGTGTTTGCAATGCTTTTTAAATCCTAATTTTGAATCTGTAAAACCATAGCATTTCAGTTAAGTCAAAATTGTAGACATTCTTTACTCAAACAAGAGTACAAAAGATGTGATACTGGCAGTCATTAACAAAAACATAGTGTGTCATACTTCAGAACAATGTGAAATCAGCACCATCTGAGCCTAGTGTGTCATACTTCAGAACAATCTGAAATATGCACCAACTGAACCTACCTCAGTTGGTGTGAGATGCAAAGGTGTATAGGTTAACAAAGCATAATGTACAATGGTTCAGATCAATCAGAGATTTTGGGGAAAACTGAGCCTATCTCAGTTGGCTTGAGTTGTGGGCACACAAAGTAGACCCCACCATCTAGGTTCGAGTCCAGTTCAACTTGAACTGGGTGTTTATTTTCTTCTTAATGCAAATCAATAATCAACTAGCTCCTCCTAGGTTGTATAATTTTTTAAAAGAAATTTCAAACAAGAAAATAACAGCAGTGTGGAAAAAATCAAGAAAGATAAACTGAAGATTAGTTGATACATACTTGGCACCAATGCAGTCCATGGTACATATAAACGGCTCATCGTTGTCTCCTAGGCCAGCAATAACTGGTTGGCAGAAGTATGGTCCAAACCTACATATGACAAAATACTTCTGTCAGAGGTTCGAAAAAGGATATGTAAGGTGACAAACAGCAGACTGAATCCACACAAATATCCGAAACAGCACACTTCCTTAAGATAACCGAGAAATAAGTGAATAGCATAAGCTTAATATCAGCCAGCAGAGCACGGAGAAGCATTCAAATACTGGCCTCCCAAAAGCCCAATGGTTCTCAATTTCTGAAGTGGAGATAACGACATTAGTACTTCACAGTTCACATTTCCAGGGTATCCTTCATTCGGCATGTGAATGTGATTTACCTCCATGCACACCAAGGAAATCACAGATACACCATGCCTACAAATGAATCTGTCAAAAATTGTGGGTTTGTCACCTTTTCTCATAGAGGAGGGCTGAAACAAGGCTGGCAAAGGTTTCGGGCTTCATGTCCCTCTCCTCCATCAGCTGGTACAACTTGTGCCTGAACACCAGCCGCTGATACCTGCACAAAGAGGACAACGACATGCATCAAACCCAAATCATAAACCATGTACGGTCCCCGTCTCCAAAACGGAGCGCCGAAACCAAACGAATCGAGGATCCGGGACACCCACAGCGTCTGGGCGTCGGTGGCGAGCCCCGAGAGCCCGATGTAGAGCTTGTCGTGGACCTTGAACACCCGTCGGAAGTCGGTGGCGATCGTCTGCAGCTGCACGCCGAGGCGGCGGTCGCTGGCGATCGCGAAGCAGTTCTTCCCCACCATCGCCACCACGGCGCTCCCGTTGTACTCGAAGATCTGAGCACCAAGAAACGAGCAGCCGAGCGAGGCGGGGCGTGACCATGAGTTGACAAAGCTAGGATCTCAGAGCACACGGAGCGAGAAGCGGAGGTTGGAAACTAGGGCTCCGGAGGGCACTCACCGACATGACCCTGACCTGCGCGGCGGCAGCGGAGGCGGAGGCGACGGCGAGAACGGAGAAGGCAGCGGCGCAGGTTGATTTCCGCCGGCGTAAAAAAAACGAACTTGCGGAGTACCAACCGGACTCCGGACTGTGACTGGATGCTGGGCCTATCCGGACTATGGGCTCTGAAGAGGTAACCAGCTCGTTCCAGACCTTTTTGACGGAAGGCCCATTATTCACTATTGCACTGACTGTGAAGAGTTGCAAATGCTCGAAAGAGGCCCTCGCTTGCGCGGAGCCCATCAGAGTGATCGTGAATTTCATCATGATGAGTAGGGTGTAAACGGATATTAGAATTGTTAGGATAAATTTAATATTTTAAAATAGATATGTATGAAATTTGATGTTGATCTTTTTATGTTATGAAGCATATTATTATAAATGATAAAATATTATATATAAATTATTTATACATTATTTGCTCCTTACAACCAAAAAAGTGAAAAATATCCGTATCCAAAATTTATATCTATTATTTGAGAAGATATATGATAAATTTGAGATTTATCTTTCATAAATATTTACAAGCTTAATGCTAAAAACAAGAATATAAATTTGTATAATAGATTCTATATTCTATTAATTCACAATTAAAGAAAAAAGATCAAAAAATTGATATCTGAATAAGTATCCGTTTGCTCTCCTAATGATGAGTCGTGGTAACAGGTTAATCAATATGAGTACTGTTGTACAACCTAAGAAGATGTTTGGGAGTGAAGTTTTTTCACAGTTTTGAAAAAATACTGTTATATTCTCAAATACTATAGTATTATATACATAATAGTGTTTGGCAAGCTAGCTAAAAATCTATGTCTTCAAAATTAAAACATTGCAAGTACTGTAGTTGTTTTAAAATATTGTAAACTTAGGTTTGAATCTAAATTCCAAAATTGTAGTATTTTCAACTGTGGTATTCTCATGACTAAAGTATATTGTAGTATTTGTAAAAATTATGGGTTTCAAAAACTTTGTTCCCGAACAGGGCCTAAGGCTCTCTCCAACAAGAAACGCTGAAGCATTCGGTACGCTATATTTAGCATGTACCATCGTCCTCAATGTCTCCAACAAGCACATGTAAAGTGTTCGCTAAAATTTAGCGGAGCTCCAGCGTCCGCCAAATCTAGCATCTCCTGTGCGTCCGCTATTCTATTAGCTCTCGTACGGGCCAAACCTAGCATCTCCTGTCCGTCCGCTATTCTGTCAGCTCTCGTACGGAAGTCATGCCTGCTACCATCATAGCGCCAATAAAAAACAAACAATGCTAGGAAGAAATATATTGTCGTCTCCGCTGACCAGAAAAAAAGAACGAAAAAATGGAACCAAAAGATCTACTGTGGACATATGTGAGAACGACCATTTCATATATTCGACATCTTTTAGTTGTACACAAATATTTTACTATGTATTCTACAATGATTTGTAATTTGTTGCAAAAATACGGTTGCAATAAATTATGTTAATATGGTTACCAAAATATATATAATGAGATATAGAACAAATGTTGTAGTTTATAAATTCTGTTAATGCTGTAGATATAGAAGGCCAAATTTAGGGTACGTTGCTGGATGTAACGCCCCGAATTTTGCAGTTGAATTTTTTTTCTTTTCTTTACTCGCCAAAATTCGGACATTACCTTTTCTTTTTCTTTTTCCCTTCGCTAAACCTTGACCTTTTCCAAAGTTCTAGCGGGATTCGGTTTGGATTTCCCGTGTAAGAAAAACCCTAAATACTTTATGTTGTTTGATGCACCATGCCAAACCTTGCATTTCTTTTGATTGCTTTGAAAGTGCAAATGCATTCATGTAGAAAGATCGGATTTCGAAAATGAGGAGAAGATCCTTTCTTTCTTTTCTCTCTCCTTTTCTCTCCTCTTTTTCTCTCTCTCCCGCACCGTGGGCCGACCTCGGCCGGCCCAGCCGCCCCTGGCGCCCCCTCTTGGGCCTTGGCAGGCCCATGCCGCCCCCCCCCACCTCCCCTTTTTCCCCAAACCCTCTCCCTCTCCCTCTCATTTTTTTCCTCTCTCATTCTCTCCCTAGCCGCCGCCCCCTGCCAGCCGCCCCTCGCCGTCGCTCCCCAACGCCGGTGAGCCCTCCTCCCTCTCTCCCTCCTCCCTCCCTCTCCCCTCCCCCTCCTCTCTCCTCGCCCGGCCGCCCGGTCGTGCCCCCCAGCCGGCGCGCCCCTGGCCGCGCCCGCCCGCCCGGCCTCGCGCCCTGGCCGCGCGCCCCCAGCCGCGCCTGGCCACGCCCTGGCCGCCCGCCCGGCCGCGCCCCCGCCCCTGCGTGCTCGGCCGCCCAGCCGGCCGGTTCAACCGCCCCTAGGGCCGGTTCAACCGCCCCCCCCCTCTGTTTTTTTTATTTTATTTTATTTACTTTCTGTGCTCATAGCTATTTTATTTTAGGTAGGCTAATCATTGTTCATGCCATTGAAATAGGAAGTTTAATTTAAAATTCCGTTATGCTAGTTGATTCATGTAGTTAATTGTTTACCTCGTGTAATGTTGATCAACTTAAAATAATTAGGTTTCCATTAGTGTATATGTAACAGAAGTCTTTTGTTAAGAACCAATTGTAATTGATCGTTAGTGCATAAGATTTAACCCCCTGCGAGACCCTTTCCCGTTTCTTTCTAACCATAACAAATGCGATATCGAATGTCATACTTGATGCATATTCACTTTATTTGTCATCTTGTATGGTGTACTGTTCTTTTGTATTAAATATGTGGATGTATGTATGTTTGCGCTCGTATAGAGAACGATCCGGTCGAAGAGCCCGAGGAATTCGCAGGAGAAGCCCCTGAGCAGCAGTCGGTTGGTGGAGGCAAGTGTCCTTTGACCTATCTCTGTCCTAATCATTCTTTAATTCACCTCCCGCTTTACACCTTTATACCTAAGGATTGACTAGCTTTTTGTTATCCATGTCCTTGTTCACCTATTTGGGTCGGATTATTACTGCTTAGTTTGATGCTATTGCTCAACTTTAATCAATGAACATGATGTGGTTATCTATGATACGCTGTTTTCCCGTTCTTATTTATGATTATACTTGTGGCATTTAAGGGGACTCGAGCGGTTTCTCGAGTGCCTCTCCGTAAGGACCTGTTCTATGGATGACCGCCCGGGAAAACAGTGCAACCATGAGGGTGGAATGGGGTGCCCTTAGCTGAATAATTAGAGGATCCGGGGTGTAGTTCACTTAGCCGTCGTGCCGTCAATGGGGCTCGGTGTATGCGGCTCGCTCTGCCAAGGTTGATTTGTCCCTTGGGGAGGAGTGCGGTACATTTAGGAAACCTAACGGGTGGCTACAGCCTCGGGGAATCTTTGTAAAGGCTTCGTAGTGAATCCCTGGCCATTCACCTCGGGAGTGAATAAGGGTCTTGCAAGCCCGGGCCAGAGAGGGAATCACGGCTTGTGGGTAAAGTGCACAACCTCTGCAGAGTGTTATAAAACTGATATATCAGCAGTGCTCGCGGTTATGAGCGGCCAAGGGAGCTCCAGAGATTAGTGATACTTGATCAGAGATACTTTGGTACAGGTGACAATGAGATTGATGGTTCTGATTACGATTATGGTATTGGTAAGTGGTATTCTTTCCGTTTGGAAAGGATACATTGGGCTAATAACTTGGGTTAATGTTAAAACCTGGCTTTCTACTAGTAAGTAATAACCTGACCAACTAAAAGCAACTGCTTGACTTATCCCCACATAAAGCTAGTCCACTACAGCCAAACAGGATACTTGCTGAGTATGTTGATGTGTACTCACCCTTGCTCTACACACCAACCCCCCCCCCCCAGGTTGTCAGCATTGCAACCACTGCTCAGGCGAAGATGAAGCTGTGGAAGGAGACTTCCAGGAGTTCCAAGACTACGACGAGTTCTAGGTGTGGGTTAGCGGCAACCCCCAGTCGGCTGCCTGTGAAGGCCGCGTTATCTACGTTTCTTTTCCGCACTTTGATTTATTGTAAGAACTATATGGACGTCTCGGACGTATGATGTAACTGACTATTTCCCTTATTAATACTATTTTGAGCACTGTGTGATGATGTCCATATTATGTAACTGCTGTGTACGTGAATAACTGATCCTGGCACGTACATGGTTCGCATTCGGTTTACCTTCTGAAACCGGGTGTGACATAAGTGGTATCAAAGCCGTGCTGACTGTAGGACCGCTAACCTAGAGTAGAATGGTCGTTCTAAGGACTATAGACCTCTGTCCCTGCCTTGACTTTGATATCTCTTCAAAAGTTGGTCATACTGACCAAACCTATGTTCTACTATATATAATACCTTGCTGAAAATCATGTTTTATTCCAATCCTTCATTTACTTATGATTCATTATTTGCTGGTCATATTAATTCTGTTCTCACCCTTTTGCTTGCGATGTCTTTTGTAGATGGCTCGACTTAGACACACTGCACGAAAGTCAGTCATCCCCTTCTTACCCTCCCGCCTTGCTGAGCGTCCGCTTCGCCGTCCCGTGGCCGGCCAGTCCAGCCACTTGGAGAGACTACACCACCGCCTGCGTGAGGAGCAGGAACGTCGACGACAGGAGCAGCAGGGCTCTTCTTTCTCGCTCCACCAGGAGATAGAGTCTGTGAGGAGCTGCTCTCCTGTGCTTCCTCTGGAGCCGCCCCCTGCACCACCCCTGGGCGCCCCAGCTTCTGGAGTAGCTGCTGGAGGAGACCCAGACGACGGAGATGGCGACGACAGCTCGAGCCACGACACCGACTTCTCTGCTAACCCTGAGCCGGAAGGATGGGTTGCTCGACCCATCACTCGCGACGCTGCTCGCGGGTGTCACTTCCACGATGCGCTCGACACCCTGCTACGTCGGGCATTTGACCGGCATACTTGGTCCGTCGAGTATCGCTGTGTGGTCTACCAGCATAGTCGCGGGGTCTACCCGGACCGCTGGGAGGCAACTTGCTTGGTGCGCTGCCCGGAGGACAGTCTCCAGGGTGCAGAGGCCTGCTCAGAGCACTATTCTATCTCTGAACGGGACTCAGCTGAGGCAGCCATGCAAGATGCTGCACGGCGTGCGCTTTCGCACTACTGCTCGGTTTTCGGTGGGGCAGCTGACGGTCTTGACCTGAAGTATTACCCCCACCGTCCATCTGGCAGCACAGGAGGCGTGATTGTCTCACCTGTCGGTGAGGGCAATCCTAGGTTGAGCAGCACAGTCAACCTAGCCGCTGTGCTAAACACGGAGCTGGACCATGCATTAGATGAGCTGAGTAGGGCTCGTGCTGAGATCGCCCTGCTGCGGGCTGAGCGCGCGGAACGTCGTCATCTGGATGGTGGTTCCCCCACTCCCGTCGGGACTCAGCACCCGTACCGCTCACCTCAGCGTGGACACCAGCCTTATGGCAATCCCGACTGCAAGACCAAGATAAATCTAGAACCATAGATCGCTAGAGTTGGATCTTGTAATTAATACGAAATATATGCGTAGAAGCTTCAGTCTTAGCGTTAGTCTCAGTCTTAGTTTGTCTTAGTTAGACAGGGTAGTTTGCTATATCCTGTGCATTTATGTTTGTCATGATGAACTATGATTGGTTTGGATCTTTGTAATGATTGTCACCAGAGTGTGGGTATCCCCTGCATTTTGGTTTACATACTATGTTAATAAAGTTAGTTATATAGTTGGGAAACCTTTTATTCCACTTTCCTCTTTATCTGAGAAGCTGTGTGGTCTGTGTTGGAGATCAGTGAAGATGCTCACCTGCTCAGTGCTGTTGAGGAATTCTATTCTCTTCTCTTATGCTGCAAGATTTGCCAGATCAGTTCTGATGTGTGGTTGCATTCTGCAGATGTTAGAGAACAGGCGCAGAGGAGGAAGGCGTGCTCAGCAGGAGCAAGCCGGTCAACGAGATGAGGCGCCCCAGCAGCAGCTGCCACCCCCGCCCCCGATGTCCATCGAGCAGATGTTTCTGATGCAGACTCAGGCAGTTCAGGCCATCGGTCAGATTTTGGCCGCCATTCAGCAGCAGCAGCAGCAGCAGCAGCAAGCACCACCTCAGCCTCAGATGCCTCAGATGCCCAGAGACAAGCGTGCTGAATTCATGAGAGGTCATCCACCAACGTTTGCTCATTCTTCTGACCCCATGGATGCTGAAGATTGGCTGCGCACTGTGGAGCGGGAGTTGCACACCGCTCAGTGCGATGACAGGGAGAAAGTCTTGTATGGTCCCCGTCTGTTGAGAGGAGCAACCCAATCATGGTGGGAGTCTTACCTCGCCACCCATGCCAACCCCGACACCATCACCTGGGAAGAATTCAGAGGTAGCTTTCGTCAGTACCATGTCCCTGCAGGTCTGATGACAGTGAAGAAGGAGGAGTTCCTGGCTCTCAAGCAAGGGCCATTGTCTGTCAGTGAGTACCGGGACAGGTTTCTGCAGTTGTCTCGCTATGCTCCTGAAGATGTCAACACTGACGCCAAGCGACAATACCGTTTTCTGAGAGGCTTGGTCGACCCCCTGCAGTATCAACTGATGAATCACACCTTCCCGACATTCCAGCACCTGATTGATAGAGCGATCATGACAGAGAGAAAGCGTAAGGAGATGGAAGATCGGAAGCGCAAGATCAGTGGACCCCAGCCTGGAAGCAGCAGCCGTCCTCGTTTCTCAGGTAATCAACCTCAGCAGTTCAGGCAGAACCAGCGTCCACCTCAGCATCAGCAGTTCCAAAGGCAGTATCCTCAGAACCAGTACCAGAACCGTCAGAGCAATCAGTCAGGAGGTCAGTTTCCGAGGCAGAATCAGCAGGCACCTCGCCTTCCTGCCCCAGCAAACCAGCAGAACAGTCAGGCAGCACCAGCTCAGGTTGGAAACAGGGCATGTTTCCACTGTGGAGAGCAAGGCCATTGGGTGATGCAATGTCCGAAGAAGGCAGCCCAGCAGCAGTCAGGCCCCAATGCCCCAGCAAAGCAGAATGTGCCTCAGCCTGGATCAGGCAATCGCCCTCAGCCGCGCTATAATCATGGAAGATTGAATCACTTGGAGGCTGAAGCAGTTCAGGAGACCCCCGGCATGATAGTAGGTATGTTCCCAGTCGACTCCCATATTGCAGAAGTGTTATTTGATACTGGAGCAACGCATTCTTTCATTACTGCATCACGGGTAGAAGCACATAATCTTCCAATTACTACCATGTCAACCCCCATTCAAATTGACTCAGCTGGTGGTAGAATTCGAGCTGATAGCATTTGTTTGAATATAAGTGTGAAAATAAGGGGGATAGCGTTTCCCGCCAACCTTATAGTAATGGGTACTCAGGGAATAGATGTCATCCTAGGGATGAATTGGCTAGATAAGTATCAGGCAGTTATCAGTTGTGATAAAAGGACAATCAAGTTGGTGTCCCCACTAGGAGAGGAAGTGGTGACCGAGTTAGTCCCGCCTGAGCCAAAGAAAGGAAGTTGTTATCAGATGGCTGTCGATAGCAGTGAAGCAGATCCAATTGAGAGTATCAAGATTGTGTCTGAATTCCCCGATGTGTTTCCAAAGGATTTACCGGGTATGCCACCAGAGCGGAAAGTTGAGTTTGCTATAGAGCTTCTTCCTGGAACCGCCCCTATCTTTAAGAGAGCTTACAGAATATCCGGACCAGAGTTGGATGAACTTAAGAAGCAAATTGATGAGCTGTCAGAGAAAGGTTACATCCGGCCAAGCACCTCGCCTTGGGCCGCCCCTGTCCTATTTGTGGAAAAGAAAGATGGCACCAAGAGGATGTGTATTGACTACCGAGCTTTGAATGAGGTCACGATCAAGAACAAGTATCCCTTGCCCAGAATAGAAGATCTGTTCGACCAGTTGAGAGGAGCCAGTGTGTTCTCCAAGATTGATCTGAGGTCAGGTTATCATCAGCTCAGGATCCGACCTTCGGACATTCCGAAGACGGCATTCATTACCAAGTATGGTTTGTTTGAGTTCACAGTGATGTCTTTTGGTTTGACCAATGCGCCAGCGTTCTTTATGAACTTGATGAACAGTGTATTCATGGATTACCTTGATAAGTTTGTGGTGGTATTCATTGATGACATTCTGGTTTATTCTCAAAGCGAAGAAGAGCACGCAGATCATTTGAGGATGGTATTGCAGAGATTGCGAGAGCACCAGTTGTATGCAAAGTTGAGTAAATGTGAGTTCTGGATCAGTGAAGTCCTGTTCTTGGGTCACATAATCAACAAAGAAGGATTGGCTGTGGATCCGAAGAAAGTGGCAGACATTTTGAACTGGAAAGCGCCAACAGATGCTCGAGGAATCAAGAGCTTCATTGGAATGGCCGGATACTATCGGCGATTCATTGAAGGGTTTTCGAAGATTGCGAAACCAATGACAGCGTTGCTAGGCAACAAAGTTGAGTTCAAGTGGACCCAGAAATGTCAAGAGGCCTTTGAAGCGCTGAAAGAGAAGTTGACTACAGCGCCTGTCCTAGTCTTGCCCGATGTGCACAAGCCCTTCTCGGTGTATTGTGATGCTTGTTACACAGGTTTGGGATGTGTGTTGATGCAAGAGGGAAGAGTTGTGGCTTACTCGTCCCGACAGTTGAAGGTTCATGAGAAGAATTACCCAATCCATGATCTAGAATTGGCAGCAGTGGTTCACGCACTGAAGACATGGAGGCACTATCTGTATGGACAGAAATGCGATGTTTACACAGATCACAAGAGTCTGAAGTACATATTCACTCAGTCAGAGTTGAACATGAGGCAACGAAGATGGTTAGAGTTGATCAAAGACTATGAGTTGGAGATTCATTACCATCCAGGCAAAGCAAACGTAGTGGCAGATGCTTTGAGCAGAAAGAGTCAAGTCAATCTGATGGTCGCTCGCCCGATGCCTTATGAGTTGGCCAAGGAGTTCGACAGGTTGAGTCTCGGATTTCTGAACAATTCGCGAGGAGTCACGGTTGAGTTGGAACCTACCTTGGAGCGCGAAATCAAAGAAGCGCAGAAGAATGATGAGAAGATCAGTGAGATCCGGCGACTGATTCTAGATGGCAGAGGCAAAGATTTTCGAGAAGATGCAGAAGGCGTGATATGGTTCAAAGACCGCTTGTGTGTTCCCAATGTCCAGTCCATTCGGGAGTTGATCCTTAAGGAAGCTCATGAGACAGCTTATTCGATTCACCCTGGCAGTGAGAAGATGTATCAGGATCTGAAGAAGAAATTCTGGTGGTACGGAATGAAAAGGGAGATCACAGAGCATGTGGCTAAGTGCGATAGTTGTCGAAGAATTAAGGCAGAGCACCAGAGACCTGCTGGATTGTTGCAACCGTTGCAGATCCCTCAGTGGAAATGGGATGAAATCGGTATGGATTTCATAGTCGGATTGCCTCGCACTCGAGCCGGCTACGATTCCATCTGGGTAATAGTGGACCGCTTGACCAAGTCAGCCCACTTCATACCTGTCAAGACCAACTACAACAGTGCAGTATTGGCAGAATTGTATATGTCTCGGATCGTTTGTCTTCATGGTGTGCCAAAGAAGATAGTGTCAGACAGAGGAACGCAGTTCACCTCTCATTTCTGGCAGCAGTTGCATGAAGCCTTGGGCACGCATCTGAATTTCAGTTCAGCTTATCACCCGCAGACAGATGGCCAGACCGAAAGGACCAATCAAATTCTTGAAGACATGTTGAGAGCCTGTGCGTTGCAAGATCAGTCCGGATGGGACAAGCGATTGCCTTATGCAGAGTTTTCCTATAACAACAGTTACCAGGCCAGTTTGAAGATGTCACCGTTTCAAGCGCTTTATGGAAGGAGTTGTAGAACTCCGTTGCAATGGGATCAGCCTGGAGAAAAGCAAGTGTTTGGGCCAGACATTTTGCTTGAAGCCGAAGAGAACATCAAGATGGTTCGAGAGAATCTGAAGATAGCGCAATCGAGGCAGCGAAGCTATGCAGACACAAGAAGAAGAGAGCTGAGTTTCGAAGTCGGAGACTTTGTCTATCTGAAGGTGTCACCGATCAGAGGAGTCAGAAGATTCGGAGTGAAAGGCAAGCTAGCACCCCGCTACATTGGTCCGTATCAGATTCTTGCAAGACGAGGAGAAGTGGCCTATCAGCTCAGTTTGCCCGAGAATTTGTCCGCTGTGCATAATGTCTTTCATGTGTCTCAGTTGAGGAAGTGCTTGCGTGTGCCAGAAGAGCAGTTGCCAGTGGAAGGTCTGGAAGTCCAGGAGGACTTGACCTATGTTGAGAAGCCAGCTCAGATCCTTGAGATTGCAGATAGAGTCACCCGGAGGAAGACCATCAGAATGTGCAAGGTCAGATGGAATCACCACTCTGAGGAAGAAGCAACCTGGGAGCGTGAAGATGATCTGATGGCCAAGTACCCAGAGCTCTTTGCTAGCCAGCCCTGAATCTCGAGGGCGAGATTCTTTTAAGGGGGATAGGTTTGTAACGCCCCGAATTTTGCAGTTGAATTTTTTTTCTTTTCTTTACTCGCCAAAATTCGGACGTTACCTTTTCTTTTTCTTTTTCCCTTCGCTAAACCTTGACCTTTTCCAAAGTTCTAGCGGGGTTCGGTTTGGATTTCCCGTGTAAGAAAAACCCTAAATACTTTATGTTGTTTGATGCACCATGCCGAACCTTGCATTTCTTTTGATTGCTTTGAAAGTGCAAATGCATTCATGTAGAAAGATCGGATTTCGAAAATGAGGAGAAGATCCTTTCTTTCTTTTCTCTCTCTTTTTCTCTCCTCTTTTTCTCTCTCTCCCGCGCCGTGGGCCGACCCCGGCCGGCCCAGCCGCCCCTAGCGCCCCCTCTTGGGCCTTGGCAGGCCCATGCCGCCCCCCACCTCCCCTTTTTCCCCAAACCCTCTCCCTCTCCCTCTCATTTTTTTTCCTCTCTCATTCTCTCCCTAGCCGCCGCCCCCTGCCGGCCGCCCCTCGCCGTCGCTCCCCAACGCCGGTGAGCCCTCCTCCCTCTCTCCCTCCTCCCTCCCTCTCCCCTCCCCCTCCTCTCTCCTCGCTCGGCCGCCCGGTCGTGCCCCCCAGCCGGCGCGCCCCTGGCCGCGCCCGCCCGCCCGGCCGCCCGCCCGGCCGCCCGCCTGGCCGCGCGCCCTGGCCGCGCCTGGCCACGCCCTGGCCGCCCGCCCGGCCGCGCCCCCGCCCCTGCGTGCTCGGCCGCCCAGCCGGCCGGTTCAACCGCCCCTAGGGCCGGTTCAACCGCCCCCCCCTCTGTTTTTTTTATTTTATTTTATTTACTTTCTGTGCTCATAGCTATTTTATTTTAGGTAGGCTAATCATTGTTCATGCCATTGAAATAGGAAGTTTAATTTAAAATTCCGTTATGCTAGTTGATTCATGTAGTTAATTGTTTACCTCGTGTAATGTTGATCAACTTAAAATAATTAGGTTTCCATTAGTGTATATGTAACAGAAGTCTTTTGTTAAGAACCAATTGTAATTGATCGTTAGTGCATAAGATTTAACCCCCTGCGAGACCCTTTCCCGTTTCTTTCTAACCATAACAAATGCGATATCGAATGTCATACTTGATGCATATTCACTTTATTTGTCATCTTGTATGGTGTACTGTTCTTTTGTATTAAATATGTGGATGTATGTATGTTTGCGCTCGTATAGAGAACGATCCGGTCGAAGAGCCCGAGGAATTCGCAGGAGAAGCCCCTGAGCAGCAGTCGGTTGGTGGAGGCAAGTGTCCTTTGACCTATCTCTGTCCTAATCATTCTTTAATTCACCTCCCGCTTTACACCTTTATACCTAAGGATTGACTAGCTTTTTGTTATCCATGTCCTTGCTCACCTATTTGGGTCGGATTATTACTGCTTAGTTTGATGCTATTGCTCAACTTTAATCAATGAACATGATGTGGTTATCTATGATACGCTGTTTTCCCGTTCTTATTTATGATTATACTTGTGGCATTTAAGGGGACTCGAGCGGTTTCTCGAGTGCCTCTCCGTAAGGACCTGTTCTATGGATGACCGCCCGGGAAAACAGTGCAACCATGAGGGTGGAATGGGGTGCCCTTAGCTGAATAATTAGAGGATCCGGGGTGTAGTTCACTTAGCCGTCGTGCCGTCAATGGGGCTCGGTGTATGCGGCTCGCTCTGCCAAGGTTGATTTGTCCCTTGGGGAGGAGTGCGGTACATTTAGGAAACCTAACGGGTGGCTATAGCCCCGGGGAATCTTTGTAAAGGCTTCGTAGTGAATCCCTGGCCATTCACCTCGGGAGTGAATAAGGGTCTTGCAAGCCTGGGCCAGAGAGGGAATCACGGCTTGTGGGTAAAGTGCACAACCTCTGCAGAGTGTTATAAAACTGATATATCAGCCGTGCTCGCGGTTATGAGCGGCCAAGGGAGCTCCAGAGATTAGTGATACTTGATCAGAGATACTTTGGTACAGGTGACAATGAGATTGATGGTTCTGATTACGATTATGGTATTGGTAAGTGGTATTCTTTCCGTTTGGAAAGGATACATTGGGCTAATAACTTGGGTTAATGTTAAAACCTGGCTTTCTACTAGTAAGTAATAACCTGACCAACTAAAAGCAACTGCTTGACTTATCCCCACATAAAGCTAGTCCACTACAGCCAAACAGGATACTTGCTGAGTATGTTGATGTGTACTCACCCTTGCTCTACACACCAAACCCCCCCAGGTTGTCAGCATTGCAACCACTGCTCAGGCGAAGATGAAGCTGTGGAAGGAGACTTCCAGGAGTTCCAAGACTACGACGAGTTCTAGGTGTGGGTTAGCGGCAACCCCCAGTCGGCTGCCTGTGAAGGCCGCGTTATTTACGTTTCTTTTCCGCACTTTGATTTATTGTAAGAACTATATGGACGTCTCGGACGTATGATGTAACCGACTATTTCCCTTATTAATACTATTTTGAGCACTGTGTGATGATGTCCATATTATGTAACTGCTGTGTACGTGAATAACTGATCCTGGCACGTACATGGTTCGCATTCGGTTTACCTTCTGAAACCGGGTGTGACACTGGAGATGAAGAAGATATAGAGAACAGAATCTTTTAGAGAGGACTTACATAGAATATTCGTTTAAAGAATGTAATTTAGGGGACGTTGCTGGAGACAGCCTAAGACTCTAGATCGATTGTTTAAGTACAAAGAGCTAGCTAAAATATTTTATGATACAACTTTAAGTCTTTAGATTATAAATACAGTTAAGAAAAAATATATATGAAGAGTCGATAGAAAGAGTTCATCTCTTATATTTTTGTCAATTAATCTTTAAAGACCTTTTAAGAAACCCTATATTAAATGGCGCTATACACGCCCTAATCATGTGCCACCATTGCTCCTTTAGTGTTCTTAGACAATTTTCAGGTACCCGAAGAGAAGAAAAAAAACACAAAGCATGTACTTTATCTTCTTGGGACTCTTGCGTCTAGACCTTCTTTGAAATACGTTCTTTTTACATTCTAATTTTTTATGAAAAAAAGCTGATTTCAACAAAAAAAATATTGTATAATTTCTGTTACATTTGCACGTTCCAAAGAGCCCCTATTCTTAAGAAGCTTAGAGCAACATTAACGATTTTTTTATATCCTTCTTAATTTGTAGAAATACATATTTTGGTGGAAAAAATTCTGATAGACTTATAATTAGATTATTAAGTATAGATCCCTTGTACTTTGGATTTATCACTAGTTAAATATAAAGAGCGAGAATGACTCTCACAAAATATAGAAAAGCTGACCGAGAGTAAAAAAATATGTAGACAACCATTTTTACTTAAATTACTTTCAAAATAATAATTTGGATAATATGAAGTTTAGAAACTTAAAATTAGACAGTCTCGTATTTGTACCAGTCTGTCCTCTTTAAATTATAGACATTCTAACTTTTTTTAGAAAGCCAAAGCATTTCATGTCCGATCAAAACTATAGAAAAAATCCTCATCAAAAAAATTATAGAAAAATTGCAAAGGCTTATAACAGTAAATAGACATACTATAAAAATATAAATAATAAAAATCTAATACTACTTGTTTGATATTATAAATATTATTATTATATTATATAAATATGATAAAATTCGAGATACTTTGAAAAAAGTAAAAAAAAAAAGCGCGCAAACAAAGGCGCGAAGAAGGCAATCTGAGGCCTGCAATCCTGAGATGCGAGGTGAGGTGGTAACGCCGTCATGAAATCAGATCGGATCGGCCGATCGGGCCATAATAATAAAAACGAGGATGGTCGCGATCGTTTGCATGTGGCCGCAGAGCGGATAGATTAAGCCCCTGTTCGTTTCGGCTTTCGGTTTTTCGCAGCTTCTGACTATCAAAAGCTGCTGCGGACTGTCAAACACTCAGTTTTTTAGACAGTTTCTATAAAATTCGTTTAAGTAAAAATCATTCAAAATCAACACAAACATATAATCGGTTAAATCGTCGTAATAGTAGTAATCCGTCATTTTATAGATCCTAAGCCCTATGGATAACTTTATCTTCCTGCGTACGTAATCCTAATGATACTCAGATTCTCTACACAGACAGATTCTCTCCACAGCTAGATTTTTAGAAAAGCTGGTAAGAAAAAAGCTGAATCAAAAAGGCCCTAAACCTTTTCATCTCTAGTACATACTGCCCACGGAACCGAAGGTGCTAGTACTTAGCAGAAGCACGTCCGTGATCGGTGGAAGTCAAACTGGCAAACGCACGCGACGCCGCGATCCTTGTCACAGATGCTAGGCCCCCCAAGATGCTCGCGGTCATGAAACGTGGAAGGAAACGCTTCGCATCCGCCAAACAGACGATAGATTTGTATTATTACTATAATGTCTTTCATCTAGCCTTCCACGATGTCCTAAACTCACCATTCTGTTGTTGACACTCAAGACTATTTTGGAAGCCACAAAACAGAAGAAGATTAAATGAGATATAATTCCTTTTTTACTCAGATTAATAAGAAGATTAATAAGAAGTAGATTTTAGCCCCTCTAACCTCTTCTAATTTTTTTGGCTCATAAACTAGCCTTTAGGTTAGCTAAGAGTGTATTTGGTTCGAGGCCAAACTAGAATTAGGTGGGGCAACACAATACCTTCAATTTTTTGGATCATTTCGCAACCAAAAAATTACTCTAGTGTTTATCTTATGCCCACTTAACTCTCCTCTAAACACTATAGAAATTGTAGCAGTCCATTCCATCCTTTTTTATACATCCAACTAAACACACAATAACTAACTACTTCTTTCTAAGTCAAGCTTTGGTATTGGTACCTTTTTCCTGTCATATTAAAAAAACAGTGACGAGAAAGTTAACGTAGGAAGCAACGTACTAGCGGGGTACTCTGGTGACCATTGTTCAGCTAGCGTGTGTCATTTTATAAGCAAAAGATGTTGGCTACCAAAAAAAAGGCGCATAAAGACAGCCCATAAATAGGCAAATGCTGCCACGAAATCAGAGCTTTGGCTTGGAAGTTAGGACAAAAGCACACGCTGGTATTTTGAACACATTGTAAGCATGGAGCAGGATCAAGGGTATCCCCACTCATATTATCATATTTCTCTACCCTAAAATGAATATTTTATCCTAGTCAGCGAGATTATCTATTCTATTCAATAATTCTCCGCAGTCACAATAACTAGTAGAAAAGAGCTTTAAGCTGGCGGTACGCACAAATTTATACTAGCAGTTTCAGTTACCGCAGTGAAAATAAAACAGGTGAGACCGGCTTAAGGAACCGTCAGTGGAAATGAGCTATTTACACTGGCGGTACACTAAAGCTAACCACCAGTGGAAAATGAGCTATTTACACTGGCGGTTATGTTAAGAGAATCGCAAGTGAAAATGTTATTTACCTAGTGGTTCACTTAACACAACCGCCAGTGGAACGGGCTACTTCCACTTTGGTTTTGTTAACACAGCCGCCAATGAAAATACAAAGGAACAGGGTCTTATAGGTTGTCGTTTTGGACAAAGTTTAAGTCAAACTTATAAAATTTTGACTACAATTAACTATTTTGTTATGTAGTTTTAAAACCAATATTTATATGCACTGATTTGTCTTAAAAATTAACTTTATAAAAGTATAAATGTATTAAGAGTTTATTTGCATTTTAATAAAAAAACATTGGTCGAAGTTATATTTTGGAGACCGTGTCGTTGGCCTAAACGACAACTAATAGTACACCAGAGGGAGTACATTACAACATAGTACTAGAGAGTACTTAGTACCACAATACATTACAACACAAATCAGATTCATCTAACGACTTCATTACATCCACTGATTGAGGAACATCACAGTACCCTGTTGACTACATCAACGATACTCCAGCAGTGATCCAATCTCTCACTAATGTCATTTCTTGACTTGCATTAACATTAACCCAATCTGACACATTGTAATTAGCTTGGCCATGCGAAATACTCCCTGATCCTTCTATGTAGCCTCGGTCCAACAAATAGTTGTGCAAACCAAAACAAGCAATTACAATCTTCACTTGTCTGCTTCTTTCGTACATTGGGAATTCTCATAGCACATGCCACCTTGATTTGAGAAGTCCAAAAGCCCATTCAACTACATTTCGTAGACTCGAGTGGTGGAAATTGAATTTTTCCTCTATAGTTTCGGCTCCTCTTCGATTAAAATCTTCTAAGTGATGTCTCTGATTCCGATATGGTGGCAAGTAATCTTCGCGAATTGAGTAACCTACATCCACTAGATAATACCTCCCTGTACACAAACAAATAAACATAGAAAACATTTAATAAATCATAATAAAGACAATGTATGCAATACCAACATAACATGCCACCATACCTGCTGGTGGGTGTGAACAATTCACTTCTCCCATACAATTACTGAGCACTGCCATGTCATGACAAGAACTAGTCAACCCAGCACCTATAAAAGTGAACCGCATATCCATGTCCACAATACCTAATATATTGTAGATAGGCCACCCTTTTCTATTTATGTAGTCAAGCCTCGACTCATTACATACGTGAGCTAGAATGTGTGTACCATCTAAGGCTTCTATACACCTGTCAAAGAAAGGGACATAAGGTCTGAGCTTGTTATGCATTTTAGAATATGTTGGATCCTTTGGACATATAATGGTTTGTGCAAAACCATAATTAGCATCTACCACCATAGTCATTTTCCTACTAATGGTATCCAAAGATCTTTCGAAATGTCTCTAATTTGACGATGATCTGCCACTAAAGTGTCATGCAATTCTATAAAAGCATCAAGAGTAATACAAAAATTGTCATGACACTTCCTAAAGTCCCTCAAATTATGTTCCACCTGGAGGAGGAGGATTAATCATAGGAACAACAGTACACGAACGAGAAGCGAAAGCAGTTAGAACCGCTGCTGCACCCGCTTGCTGGAATATGATGAAGCTATCATCACTTGCCGTGTCGCTGTGGCCTGAGTCTTCTGCACTGCTCATCTCGGAGTTTCCTACATTTACAACATTCAGTTACATTCAAATACACTTTAGCTATGTCGCATCAATTACAATCCACAAACCAGAGTTCAAACTAAATTGAATTTACTTTAGGGTTTAGATTACTGAGTAGCTAGATACCAGATATACAATCCTAGGTCTTGTGTTAATCCAAATGGAACTATGACTACACAAAAAAGAGTCCTATGATTATAAAACTGAAATTTGATTATAAATCTTTCAAAACAGAAATGCAATACTTAACACAAATGTTATAAAACTGAAGTGCACAAGCACAAAAGTAAAACTGAACTGCAATATGTCCGCATTCATCAAAGCGACCCATAGTTATTACAAAACACACATTCAAAACTAGACCAGAAAACTCAACAGTGTACGTCAAAGTGTTATTACAAGACCACACAAACAAGCTACTTCAAAATATGTCTCGCGACCTTTATTTGTTATCCCAGCTGAACCTAATCCAATGGAGACATCCCTCTTTAGTATTCATAGAAAGGAAAAACCTCCTATTTATTTCGTTTTTGCATAGAATAGTTGCCATGCAGTACAAATCATAGTCTTCTTCAAGTCCATCTTGCTTTAAGAGTTACACAACTTTGTCAACTTCTTGTTGTCCACGACTTATAGTTCTCCAGTTTTTGATGGAAATGGACTCTCATCTTTTTCATAGGAGGGCTATCCACTGTGGCTTCCCTGATTGGCCTTTTGGACGATGATCTAATATTAGAGCAGCTTGCACGGTTGTCAGAATTATACTGGCTGCCATAGTTGGGAGAGGGCTCACGGACACCTATAGCACTAATCAAGTTGCCCCTATCGTGTGTGGTTCGACCGAACAAAGTGTACAACTCATCAAGAAAGGGTGGTGGTTTTCCTCGACTGGCCTAAGTACTAGGATCCTGCGTTTCAACATAGTGCAGATTTAGTATTGGTCCACAAAACAAATAAATGGTAATCAATTCATGAGCAATGTACCCCTTCTTGGGTCCCCGGTACGAATCATCAGCCACTATAGCACCAGTCCTTGAGTCACGACCAAGCCCAGTATGGGTTTGCAAGGATTGCCAATGCTAGAAAGACCTTCGGAGCATGTTAAATTTATTTTGCATTTTTTGTTTTCATAATCAAGACCAGTCTGCTCTTTGAAGCTGCGATACACTTATTGCCATCCATGTTTAGTTAAGCCCAAGCTTTTGAAGTTATTAAGGTTCTTCTGAATGATGCATGGGTCAATAAATATTTAAGTTGTCATCACATCCTAGTTGGCACGGTTCGGACTCATCTGTGGGAAAGTTGCACATGCACGTAACTATTTGGTACATATACAAAGGCACATTTAATAATTTCTAAAATAGAGGACATGTAGTAAAAGAAACAACATAGATAAGTTATGCATATAAGAAGAACTTGTCGTGGTAGTTGTCTTGGCACGCTTCTGGCGTAGGTGTAGTTGTCCTGGCACGCTTCTCGCGAAGGTTCTACTGAGTAGTTTTGTCCGGGGAACAAGAATCACTGAATCAAGGTGCTAGATTGGGCAACCTTATGCAGGAAATGTGCCAAAAAAGTAGAGTGAATAAGACATTATGGTACGAAGTATGGAGTATGTATAAGACATTAATGGGCAACCTTATGCGGAACTCTTCTCTTGGCTTTAATCTATGCCGACTTTTACTACTTCTATAATGTTTTGTTTATATGGATTGAAGCTGCAGCAGCTTGCAAAATGTATTACTAATACGTAAAAGCTAGCTCATTGACGATTCAAACATATATAGTACGACGAATAAAAAATATAAATGGAGGTACACATATCAACATATTAAAATGGAGGCATGAGGGCATGAAGGAAATAGGTGACGCCTAAAAGGGGGGGTGAATTAGGACTTCTAAAACTTTCTCTAAACTAGGCCACAAATAAATCCCTAGAGCAAAACCTATGCAATTAATCAAACTAGAAACTAGGTTTTGTCTAATTGTTGCTATCTCTACCGCAATGTCTAAGTTCCTAAACAATATAAGTAAACATAAAAGATTGAAACTTAAATGCTTAATATAAATGCAGAAACTAAAGAGCAAGGTAGAGATGCAAACTCTTGTGGATGACGCCGGTATTTTTACCGAGGTATCCGAAACCACGCAAGGTTCCGACTAATCCTCGTTGGTGCCCCTACGCAAAGGGAAGCCCACGCGAGGGCCAAGTACCTCGATCGAGTAACTCCGTAGAGAGCCACGGGCCTTCTCCACACGCAAGTGGTGCTCCGCTTCCGGCTCCTCTTGGACGCTTCCCGCCGTCTCCACTAACGAGCTTTCGGCCAAAACGCCGTGGGCCTCGTTCCCTCCGGTGCACGGTGGTGGCCGTGACACAAACGCGGTTGTCACGGTCTCGCAAGACTCTCGCCCCACTCGGTACAATTACAACGGTTCGCGTAAGAGCTGAGGGGTTGTGTGGTTTTTCTAAACTCGCTCAACTAACTAGGATTCACCTAGAGCAAGCGCTAATGCGGTCTAACTAACCTAAGCACTTCGCAAAGCACCTACGCTAATCATCGAGTGATTCTATTAAGTACTTGGGTGTATGAGCACTTGGAAATGTCTACTATATGCCTTGGTATGTTGCTTGGGCTCCCACACCTTGAAATGGACGGTTGGGGTGGTATTTATAGGCCCCAACAGAAAAGTAGTCGTTGGAGAAAAGTTGCTGCTCTCTGCGGCACACCGGACAGTCTCCCATGATATACCTCCCAATTTTGCCAAGTCTCCAAATTCCCCGACGTCCTTCAAACATCTCACTTCTCTCTTGGGATCCAAACTTTCTTTGTAATTTTCATGGTCGAAATGATTTCCTTTGGCACCCAGATGTGTTTGGCCCCTTTTCTTTGTTGGCTTGCTTGTTGGCCTTGATTTCTATCACCTTTCTATTCTTTTTCTTCTTGATTAAATATGGTGTAGCAGCCTTTTTGTCCACCTTGTTGATGTAGGTGTTGAAGATTTTTCTTGTTGGCTTTTGCTTGAGCTTTTGCTTTTTGCTTATCCCCGGTCTTTGCCTTGCATTGGTAAGACTTGTGGCCTTCTTTGTGACATAGCCTACAAATTATAGTTTCACCCTCCACAGGCTTGTACACTCCCGCAGTGGTGTTATCCTGTGGAAGTTGGATTTGTTTGGCTTTGCCTTTCTTGTCATACAAAGCAATTCCAAGACGAGCCACCTCTTGCTTTAATTGATCATTCTCCATTGCAATCTTGTCCGAACATGTTTCTATAACAACATTCTTAACAAGAACTTGATTGTAGGGGTTAGAATTATCAATTAAATCAAAGCAAGAAGTAGAAGCATCTTTCTTAATAATTTTAGGTATTTCAACTAAAGATACTTCTGGGGTGCTACCAATGTTTTCTAGCTTAGTAGTTAGCTCATTATTGTGTATGCTAAGAATTTCCATTTTCCCTAGCAAATTTTCAATAGCTTCTTGGGAGCTACCTACTTAGCCTTAAGTTTTTTCATTCTTTTTAATAAGGCCTTCATCAGTAGCAGTGGATGGAGCACTAGACTCTAATTGCTCAATTTTAGTTGACAGCTCACAATTTAAGTTTGCAAATGTTTCAATTTTTTCTAGCAAACCTTTATAATAATTTTGAGAGCTAATCAACTTATTTTTGAAAGTTTTAAGTTGATCCTTTTGTTTAGTGCAAACATCCTGAAAAATGTAACGGCTTTCGCAAGCTCATCTACCTGGCTTTCCCTCACCTTCATCATCACTACTGCTATCATCACTAGAGGATGGAATACTCATTTTACCTCTTGCCATAAGGCATTTGCGTGATGATCGATGAGCGTGATGAAGATTGGTGGCTACGCGTCCTTGGAGGTTCATCTTCACTTGAAGAGTCATCCCAAGTTTTGACACTTGTTAGCGCCTTGCCTTTGCTCCTCCCCTTTTTGGGTTCGGCCATAGTTGGACAGCTGTCCCTGAAGTGGCCCTTCTCCCCACATGCGAAGCATCCTCTCTTTCTTTGCTTTTTCCTCTCAATGTTAAAGAGAAGATCCTCGACCTCCAAAGGCACACCCTTAGATTAATCTTGCGGATCATCCCCATTACCTTTCTGACGCGTCGGATTGTTTCTTCGTCCTCGGTGGATGATGTTGATGGTTGATTATCTTCATCATCGTCATTTTCTTCTTCCTCCTCTTCTTCACTTGAGTAACTTGGAGTGGGAGTCTTCTTTTTACCCTTTCTTTCATCACATGCAAAAACATATGGTCTTGAAGAAGTGGGCTCCTCTCCCCGACACATTTTTCGCGACATCTCAAAGGCCGCGATTTTCCCAATCTCAATGGTCGGGGTCATTGTACTCAAGTCCTCCATGTTGTGAAGAATAGTGATGATGCTCCCATATCTTTGTTGTGGTAGTAGGGGGATAATCTTCCTCACAATGTCTGCATCACCTAGCTTATTGATGCCAATAGAATTGAGCTCATTGATGATTAGATTCAAACGAGAATATATATCTCTAACAAGCTCATTATCTTTCATAGCAAAAGAATTATACTCATTTAAGACTAAGCAATGTTTTTGCTCACGGACATTTGATGTGCCATCATGGAGATCATACAATTTTAGACAAATCTCATTAGCAGTTTTTAATGTAAAAACTTGATTAAAAATATCCATGCTAAGAGATTCATACAAACAATTTTTGGCTCTAGCATTTAAATGAATTTCTTTTTTCTCACTCGTGGTGGGTTTCTTGGGATTCTTGGGTGGTTTCATCCCATCATGAGTGACTCCCAAACACCTAGATCAACGGCCTTTAGGTAACAAGCCATTCTAGCACTGTAATATGGGAAGTTAGTGCCGTCGAAGTGTGGTGGCCTATGGGTATCCATCCCCTTTCTCTAAAAAGTGTCAGCTCTTTTAGAGGTGAAGCTAAAGAGTTTCAAATGAGCCAAACCAGGCTCTAATACCAATTGAAGGAAACAGGTGACGCCTAAGAGGGAGGGTGAATTAGGACTTCTAAAACTTTCTCTAAACTAGACCGCAAATAAACCCCTAGAGCAAAACATATGCAATTAATCAAACTAGAATGTGCAAATTAGGTTTTGTCTAAGTGTTGCTATCTCTACCGCAATATCTAAGTTTCAATCCTAAACAATATAAGTAAAAATACAAGATTGAAATTTAAATGCTTAATATAAATGCGGAAGCTAAAGAGCAAGGTAGAGATGCAAACTCTCGTGGATAACGTCGGTATTTTTACCGAGGTATCCGGAACCACGCAAGGTTTTGACTAATCCTCGTTGGTGCCCCTACGCAAAGGGAAGCCCACGTGAGGGCCAAGCACCTCGGTCGAGTAACTCCGTAGAGAGGTGCGGGCCTTTTCTCCACGCACAAGTGGTGCTCCGCTTTTGGCTCCTCTCAGACGCTAATCGCTGTTTCCACTAACAAGCTTTTGGCCAAAACGACGCGGGCCTCGTTCCCTCCGGTACATGGTGGCGGCCGTGATACAAACACGGTTGTCATGGTCTCGCAAGACTCTCGCCCCACTCGGTACAATTACAACGGCTCGCGCAAGAGCCGGGGGGTTGTGTGTTTTTTCTAAACTCACTCAACTAACTTGGATTCACTTAGAGCAAGCGCTAATGTGGTCTAACTAACCTAAGCACTTCACAAAGCACCTACGCTAATCATGGAGTGATTCTATTAAGCACTTGGGTGTACAAGCACTTGGAAATATCTACTATATGCCTTGGTATATTGCTTGGGCTCCCACACCTTGAAATGGACAGTTGGGGTGGTATTTATAGGCCCCAACACAAAACTAGCCGTTGGAGAAAAGTTGCTGCTCTCTGCGTCACACTGGCCAGTCCAGTGGCTTCCCTCCACCAGTGCTACCTGGAACTAGTCGTTGGGCTACTGCTCGCTGGTGCACCGGACAGTCCGGCATGTGGCACCAGATAGTCCGGTGTGCCACAGGACTGTTCGGTGTTCTCAGCCGGACAGTCCGCCGTGGCAACACTATTCTTCGTTTCTTGGACTTGCTTGATACTTGTTGATCTTCACTTGTGATCTTCATAATGTCTTATTTTGAGGTGTTGCTTTCCTTAATGCCTTAGTCCAAGTAACTTTGGCATCCTGTGAACTACAAACATAGACACTAGCAAACATATTAGTCCACAGGTTATGTTGATCATTAAACACCAAAAATCTCTTGAGCCAAATGGCCCGGGGTTCATTTTCCTTACAGGGCAGATAGCAACAAGTAAAAATGGAGGTACTAAGTAGTTGACCTAGATCCACGTCTTGGTGTGTGGCGGTGTGGTCGATGGTTGAGCCCGCCACCTACTTCACTTTGACTAGGACGACGGAGGGAGGCCAAATCTGGCAACGATGACAAAGGGAGGCACAAGGTGGTGCGTTGGTGACTGGAGTGAGACGTGTTCGGGGCGGAGGACGAGTAGGGGGCAGTAGGGCGTCTGGAGCGACGGACTACGAGGAGACACGAGCGAGCAGACAGAGTCAGGCATGCGGATAGATAATTTGTATATATATATATACTAAAACTATTTGTACAGGTGGTTCTCATATAAGACTGCCAGTAGAAATGATTTCCACTAGCGGTGGAGTTAAGGGAGCTGCTAGTGTTAATTCACTGGTGGTTCCTTAGTCCAACCACTAATGTTAATTGACTGTTTTCACTAGCAGTTCCTTAAGGCAACCGCCAATGTTAATTGACCATTTTTACCGGTGGTTTCTTTAAGAGAACCTCCGGTGGAAAGTGTTTTTGGATGCTAAGTTGCAGTGGCTTTATGAGGTGAAAATATGGAGATTGCAGCCGGAATCGGAGAAAGTGCAAATCGATTGAAGTACAAGTTATCAGATTTCATCATAAAAGTAGATCGATTGAAGCATATTAACAAGAACTAGGTTTATTCTTTAAAAAGGATGGTTTTTACATATCCAAAAGCCAATTTTTAATCGGTTCATCCTAGTACAAACTACTACTGTTCCTACCAGAATAAGCTACCATGTAGCCAACGACGCTTGCTATGAGGCATCTCATCACATATTTGGCTTGCTCCGCCATCATCGTCGCCACTGTCATCGCTATCGTCGCTGCTACCGTCGTCGTTCTCGTCATCGTCGTCCACTTTGTCAGAAGAGCTGATGCCCATCCAATGTCCAGACATCGGTTCGTCATCATCGTCGAAGGACTCCACATCCGATGATTCTTCGTCGGACGTCCAAGACCAGTCAGTGCTGGTATCAGAGTCTAGTTCCCCATCAACGAGGAACTGGAGGTCGTCCTCCCCCTCGGTGAGGTCGTTGTCGGATTCTGATGCAGTCTAAAAGTCCCATCCCTCTGCATCTCAGTGCAAAGGGGTCTGTTCTTGATATGCCGGTATAGGATCCCACTCTGGGTTTGGTTCATGGCTAGAGGAAAGGGAGACAAAAGAAGCAGAGGATGAATCACTCGGTGAGGTCGCCATGGGTGAAAGGAAAGAGGACAGAGGGTTTTATCTGAGTTTGTAGGCAAATAGGCGATAAATTATGGAAATGTGACCGAGGAGTAGTTAAGTAGATTAAAATCGAGAAGTGGATCGACATTTACGCGACCTTGGAGGGATTGCTTTCAAAGACGCCGCTTCATGTTCGGAGAGCATAATTGTCGTTTCAAGTCTACAGAAACAATTGAAAAGACACGACTGGAAAGGTGCGACGGAGATGTGAACAAGTGACCGTTTGTACTGGCGGTTGCATTAAGAGCCGCTAGTGAAAATTGACAGTTTGTAGTGGCGGTTCCTAAAGCCAACCGCTAGTGAAAATGTATTGTTTTTACTGGTGGTTGCTATAAGAGAACCGCTAGTGGAAATTTGTTTCCAGAGGCGGTTTCTTAAGCCAACCACCAGTGAACTTTGTATTATAAAGACCCCTTCTTCTCCCTGATAGGAACTGTATCTCGCAGTCAACTTTCATTGGAGGCGATTTTGGAGGTCCAGATTACACAAAATACAAGGTGGGAGGTTTTGATCTTCATTTTTTGGAAGAAGGTTGCTAAGAAAGGTTGGATTCATGTTTTGTTTGTCAATTTTTGTTCATTCTTGCTTATTTTAGCCAAATTTTGGATCTAGGGTTTCACCATGTGAGAGAGAAGAGTAGCCACATTTTGTATCTAGGGTTTCACCATGTTGGGGATATAGGGAGATATGTTTGGTAATTAAGGATTATTTTTATTAATTGTTATGAAAGATTGGTTTAATTATGTTTGAATTGCTAATTATTGTTAGAAATATGTTAATTGGGTATTAAATTTTTTTGTTTATTAGTTGCTAGGAAAGTTTGGCTTATCTTTCTCTTGCCATCTTTCATTGGAATGCTAGATTTCACAAAATACAAGTGGTAGGTTTTGATCTTTAGTTGTTAGGAAATGTTAGTTTATGTTTCTCTTGCCAATTTGTGTTCTTGTGTATTTTATGTTACTCTTTTACAGGTAATGATGGAGAGGACATCCTGGATGTATAACTTATCAAGGCTAGATCCATCATACATATCCGAGGTCCATAGGTTTATTGATGTCGCTACAAAACATGCTTGGAGAACAAAGACAAAGCACATATATTGTCCATACATGGACTGCAAAAATGTTGTTGTATTTGATGACACAGACCAAATCATATCTCATCTAGTATGCCGAGGATTTGTGAAGGATTACACAATTTGGACAAAGCATGGAGAGGGTAGCTCTTCGCCTTATACGACTGGAAACCTTGAGAACATCGATGACAAATTTTAGTTCGTTCACGAGACACAATAACCTCTTCCACAGAGCGAACATGTAGTGCCAAATGTTATTGATCATGGTAACGCTGGAGGAAATGAGTGTGATAGAACTTATGTTCTGTCAAATGTTATGGATGAGGAAGATCTAGAGTTGTAGAAGCTATATTGTGTCGTCATATAGATCCATCGATGTTCTTTATGAAAGGTATGGAGTCCCTGAAGAAGGCAGTAGAAGAGCCTTTGTACGACGAGTCTAAGGGTTGTACCAAAGAATTCACGATGCTCTGGTCTATGCTAAAGCTGTTAATGTTAAAAGCTAGATATGGTTTGTCTGATGCTGGCTTCGATGCGTTCTTGAGTATTATCGCATACATGCTTCCAAAGGAGAGCAAAGTGCCTGCTAACACGTACTATGCAAAGAAACTAATCAGTCCACTAACTATGGGTGTGGAGAAGATCCACATATGTAGAAATCATTGTATCCTTTATCGAGGTGATGATTATAAAGACTTGGAGAGCTGCCCAAAGTGTAGTGCAAGTAGGTACAAGACAAATAAAGACTATCGAGAGGAAGAGTGTGTTGCATCCGTGTCTAAAGTGAAGAAGCGAAAGAAATGTAACACCCCGTCTAATCCCTAGTCCGGCGGTACTTACTCCTGGCAGCTCTCTAGGATCATATATCGTCCCCACAGACCAACACGAGTCTTTTATGCTTTGTTCTCACTCATGCGCACTCGAGAAAACTTCCCGGTCGGTCACCCATCCCAAATTGCTTCAAGCCAAGCACGCTTAATGTCACACCCGGTTTTAGAAGGCAAACTGAATGCGAACCATGTACGTGCCAGGATCAGTAATTCACGTACACAACAGTTACATAATCAGACATCATCACACAGTGCTCAAATAATAACATAAAAGAGGGTAATAGTTGATTACATCATGATGTCCGAGACATCCACATATCATTAACAATTATCAAAGTGCGAAAACAAAACATAGATAAACACGGCTTTCATAGGCAGCCGACTGGGGGTTTGCCGCTAACCCACGCCTAGAACTCATCGTACTCTTGGAACTCCTGGAAGTCCTCCACCACGACTTCATCTTCTTCTGAGCAGTGGTTGCAACGTGGACAACCTAGGGGGGTTTGGTGTGTAAAGCAAGGGTGAGTACACATCAACATACTCAACAATTGTCCTGTTTGGCTTTAGTGGACTAGCTTTATATGGGGTTAAGGTCAATCAGTTGCTTTTAGTTGGTCAGGTAATTATTACTACTAGAGAGCCAATTTTAGCATTAATCCAAGTTGTTAACCCAAAAGTACCCTTTCCAAACGGAAAGAATACTAGAAACCATAATCATAATCAAAACCATCCTCATCCTCATCATCATCTGTAAACAAAACATCTCTGATCAATGTGTCTCTAATCAATGTGTCTCTAATCAATAGAGCTCCCAAGGTCGCTCATAACCGCGAGCACGGCTGATATATCAATTTCATAACACTATGCAGAGGTTGCACATTTTACCCACGAGCCGTGATTCCTTTTTTGCCTCGGGCCGATCAAACCCTTAAAACACTAACATGGTGAATAGGCAAGGTTTCACTATGTAGCCTTTACAACGATTCCCTGAGGTTGTAGCCGTCCATTAGGTTTTCTAAATGTACCACACTCCTCCCCAAGGGGCAAACCACCCTCGGCAGAGCGAGCCGCATACACCGATCCCCATTGACGACACGATGGCGAAGCAAACTACACCTCAGTTCCTCAAATTATTCAGCTAAGGGCGTCCCATACCACCTTCATGGTTGTACTATTTTCCCGGGTGGTCATCCAACGAACCAATCCTTACGGAGAGGCACTCGAGAAACCGCTCGAGTCCCCTTAAATGTTACAATATCATCATCATAATTCAAAAGGGAAAACATCGTATCATAAATAATCTCATCATGTTCATTGATTAGGGTGAAGCACTAGCATAAAACTAAACCAAAATAACCCAACCCACATAGGTAAACAAGGACATGATAAACAAAGCTAGTCAATCCTTAGGTATAAATTGTGTAAATACGAGGAGTGAATTATAAAATGAGCAGGACATAAATGGGTCAAGGGACACTTGTGTCACACCCGGTTTTAGAAGGCAAACCGAATGCGAACCATGTACGTGCCAGGATCAGTTATTCACGTACACAGCAGTTACATAATATGGACATCATCACACAGTGCTCAAAATAGTATTAATAAGGGAAATAGTCGATTACATCATACGTCTGAGACGTCCATATAGTTCTTACAATAAATCAAAGTGCGGAAAAGAAACGTAGATAACGCGGCCTTCACAGGCAGCCGACTGGGGGTTGCCGCTAACCCACACCTAGAACTCGTCGTAATCTTGGAACTCCTGGAAGTCTCCTTCCACAGCTTCATCTTCGCCTGAGCAGTGGTTGCAATGCTGACAACCTGGGGGGGGGGGGTTTGGTGTGTAGAGCAAGGGTGAGTACACATCAACATACTCAGCAAGTATCCTGTTTGGCTGTAGTGGACTAGCTTTATGTGGGGATAAGTCAAGCAGTTGCTTTTAGTTGGTCAGGTTATTACTTACTAGTAGAAAGCCAGGTTTTAACATTAACCCAAGTTATTAGCCCAATGTATCCTTTCCAAACGGAAAGAATACCACTTACCAGCACCATAATCATAACCAGATTCAACAGTCTCATAACCACCTGTACCACAATATCTCTGATCAAGTACCACTAATCATTGGAGCTCCCTTGGCCGCTCATAACCGCGAGCACGGCTGATATATCAGTTTCATAACACTCTGCAGAGGTTGTGCACTTTACCCACAAGCCGTGATTCCCATTCTGCCCGGAGATCATGACTCTCCATTGATCACTACCAAGGTGATCCAGCAGGGCATCACTACGAAGCTTTTACAAAGATTCCCCGGGGCTGTAGCCACCCGTTAGGTTTCCTAAATGCACCGCACTCCTCCCCAAGGGGCGAACCCAAACTTGGCAGAGCGAGCCGCATACACCGAGCCCCATTGACGGCACGACGGCTAAGTGAACTACACCCCGGATCCTCTAATTATTCAGCTAAGGGCACCCCATTCCACCCTCATGGTTGCACTGTTTTCCCGGGCGGTCATCCATAGAACAGGTCCTTACGGAGAGGCACTCGAGAAACCGCTCGAGTCCCCTTGAAAACCACAAGTATAATCATAAAGAAGAGCGGGAAAACAGCGTATCATAGATAATCACATCATGTTCATTGATTAGAGTTGAGCAATAGCATCAGACTAAGTAGTAATAATCCGACCCAAATAGGTAAACAAGGACATGGATAACAAAAGCTAGTCAATCCTTAGGTATAAATGTGTAAAGCGGGAGGTGAATTAAAGAATGAATAGGACATAGATAGGTCAAAGGACACTTGCCTCCACCAAACGACTGCTGCTCAGGGGCTTCTCCTGCGAATTCCTCGGGCTCTTCGACCGGATCGTTCTCTATGCGAGCGCAAACATACATACATACATCCACATATTTAATACAAAAGAACAGTACACCATACAAGATAACAAATAAAGCGAATATGCATCAAGTATGACATTCGATAACGCATTTGTTATGGTTAGAAAGAAACGGGAAAGGTCTCGCAGGGGGTTAAATCTTATGCACTTAATGACACAATTGGTTTTTAACAAAAGAATTCTGTTACATATACACTAATGGAAACCTAATCACTTTTAGTTGATCAACATTGCACAGGGTAAACAATTAACTACGTGCATCAATAGCATAACGGAATTTTAAATTAAACTTCCTATTTTCCCATAGCATGAACAGTGATTAGCCTACTTAAAATACAGTAATCATGATTACAGAAAGTAAATAAAATAAAATAAAAAAAATAAAAAAAACAGAAGGGGGGGGGGGCGGTTGAACCGGCCCTAGGGCGGTTGAACCGGCCCTAGGCGGGGCGCGGGCGCGGGCGGCTGAACCGGCGGGGCAGGGGGCGGCGCAGGGGGCGGCCGAGCCGGGGGGGGGGGGGGGCGGCCGAACCGGCGGGCAGGGAGGCGGCGCAGGGGGCGGCCGAGCCGGGGGGCGGGGCGGCCGAACCGGCGGGCAGGGAGGCGGCGCAGGGGGCGGCCGAGCCGGGGGGCGGGGCGGCCGAACCGGCGGGCAGGGAGGCGGCCGAACCGGCCATGGGGAAAGGGGAGAGGGGATGGGGGAGGGAGGAGAGGGGGAGGGGGAGCTCACCGGGGAGGGGCGCGACGGCGAGGGGCGGCCGGCGGCAGGGGCGGCCGAGGGCGGCGGTTGGGCAGGGGGCGGCGGCGGCTTAGGGCAGGGGTAGGGGCGGCGGCTTAGGGAGAGGGAGAGAAAATGAGAGAAAATGAGAGGGAGAGGGAGAGGGTTTGGGGAAAAAGGGGAGGTGGGGGGGGGGGCGGTTGGGCCTATTGGGCCCAGGGGGGGGGGCGCGCAGGGGCGGCTGGGCCGGCCGGGGTCGGCCCACGGCGCGGGAGAGAGAAGAAAAAAGGAAGAGAGAGAGAAAAGAGAAAGGAAAGAGAAAGAAAACATTTTCGAAATCCGATTCTTCTACATGAATGCATTTGCACTTTCAAAGCAATCAAAGGAAATGCAAGGTTCGGCATGGTGCATCGAGCAACATAAAGCATTTAGGGTTTTTCTTACACGGGAAATCCAAACCGAATCCCGCTAGAACTTTGGAAAAGGTCAAGGTTTAGCGAGGGAAAAAGAAAAGGAAAGGTAACGCCCGAATTTTGGCGAGTAAAGAAAAGAAAAAATTCAACTGCAAAATTCGGGGCGTTACAAACCTATCCCCCTTAAAAGAATCTCGCCCTCGAGATTCAGGGCTGGCTAGCAAAGAGCTCCGGGTACTTGGCCATCAGATCATCTTCACGCTCCCAGGTTGCTTCTTCCTCAGAGTGGTGACTCCATCTGACTTTGCACATCCTGACGGTCTTCCTTCGGGTGACTCTATCTGCAACCTCAAGGATCTGAGCTGGCTTCTCAACGTAGGTCAAGTCCTCCTGGACTTCAAGACCTTCCACTGGCAACTGCTCTTCTGGCATACGCAAGCACTTCTTCAACTGAGACACATGAAAGACATCATGCACAGCAGACAAATTCTCTGGCAAACTGAGCTGATAAGCCACTTCTCCACGTCTTGCAAGAATCTGATACGGACCAATGTAGCGGGGTGCTAGCTTGCCTTTCACTCCGAATCTTCTGACTCCTCTGATCGGTGACACTTTCAGATAGACAAAGTCTCCGACTTCGAAACTCAGCTCTCTTCTTCTTGTGTCTGCATAGCTTCGCTGCCTTGATTGCGCTATCTTCAGATTCTCTCGGACCATCTTGATGTTCTCTTCGGCTTCAAGCAAAATGTCTGGCCCAAACACTTGCTTCTCTCCAGGCTGATCCCATTGCAACGGAGTTCTACAACTCCTTCCATAGAGCGCCTGAAATGGTGACATCTTCAAACTGGCCTGATAACTGTTGTTATAGGAAAACTCTGCATAAGGCAATCGCTTGTCCCATCCGGACTGATCTTGCAACGCACAGGCTCTCAACATATCTTCAAGAATTTGATTGGTTCTTTCAGTCTGACCATCTGTCTGCGGGTGATAAGCTGAACTGAAATTCAGATGCGTGCCCAAGGCTTCATGCAACTGCTGCCAGAAATGAGAGGTGAACTGCGTTCCTCTGTCTGACACTATCTTCTTTGGCACACCATGAAGACAAACGATCCGAGACATATACAATTCTGCCAATACTGCACTGTTGTAGTTGGTCTTGACAGGTATGAAGTGGGCTGACTTGGTCAAGCGGTCCACTACTACCCAAATGGAATCGTAGCCGGCTCGAGTGCGAGGCAATCCGACTATGAAATCCATGCCAATTTCATCCCATTTCCACTGAGGGATCTGCAACGGTTGCAACAATCCAGCTGGTCTCTGGTGTTCTGCCTTAATTCTTCGACAACTATCGCACATAGCCACATGCTCTGCGATTTCCCTTTTCATTCCGTACCACCAGAATTTCTTCTTCAGATCCTGATACATCTTCTCACTGCCAGGGTGAATCGAATAGGCTGTCTCATGAGCTTCCTTAAGAATCAACTCCCGAATAGACTGGACATTGGGAACACACAAGCGGTCTTTGAACCATATCACGCCTTCTGCATCTTCTCGAAAGTCTTTGCCTTTGCCATCTAGAATCAATCGCCGAATCTCACTGATCTTCTCATCATTTTTCTGCGCTTCTTTGATTTCGCGCTCCAAGGTAGGTTCCAATTCAACTGTGACTCCTCGCGAATTGTTCAGAAATCCGAGACTCAACCTGTCAAACTCCTTGGCCAACTCATAAGGCATCGGGCGAGCAACCATCAGATTGACTTGACTCTTTCTGCTCAAAGCATCTGCCACTACGTTTGCTTTGCCTGGATGGTAATGAATCTCCAACTCATAGTCTTTGATCAATTCTAACCATCTTCGTTGCCTCATGTTCAATTCTGACTGAGTGAATATGTACTTCAGACTCTTGTGGTCTGTGTAAACATCGCATTTCTGTCCATACAAATAGTGCCTCCATGTCTTCAGTGCGTGAACCACTGCTGCCAACTCTAGATCATGGATTGGGTAATTCTTCTCATGAACCTTCAGCTGTCGGGACGAGTAAGCCACAACTCTTCCCTCTTGCATCAACACACATCCCAAACCTGTGTAACAAGCATCACAATACACCGAGAAGGGCTTGTGCACATCAGGCAAGACTAGGACAGGCGCTGTTGTCAACTTCTCTTTCAGCGCTTCAAAGGCCTCTTGGCATTTCTGGGTCCACTTGAACTCAACCTTGTTGCCTAGCAACGCTGTCATTGGCTTCGCAATCTTCGAAAACCCTTCAATGAATCGCCGATAATATCCGGCCATTCCAATGAAGCTCTTGATTCCTCTAGCATCTGTTGGTGCTTTCCAGTTCAGAATGTCTGCCACTTTCTTCGGATCCACAGCCAATCCTTCTTTGTTGATTATGTGACCCAAGAACAGGACTTCACTGATCCAGAACTCACACTTGCTCAACTTTGCATACAACTGGTGCTCTCGCAATCTCTGCAACACCATCCTCAAATGATCTGCATGCTCTTCTTCACTTTGAGAATAAACCAGAATGTCATCAATGAATACCACCACGAACTTATCAAGATAATCCATGAATACACTGTTCATCAAGTTCATAAAGAATGCTGGCGCATTGGTCAAACCAAAAGACATCACTGTGAACTCATATAAACCATACTTGGTAATGAATGCCGTCTTCGGAATGTCCGAAGGTCGGATCCTGAGCTGATGATAACCTGACCTCAGATCGATCTTGGAGAACACACTGGCTCCTCTCAACTGGTCGAACAGATCTTCTATTCTGGGCAAGGGATACTTGTTCTTGATCGTGACTTCATTCAAAGCTCGATAATCGATACACATCCTCTTAGTACCATCTTTCTTCTCCACAAACAAGACAGGGGCGGCCCAAGGCGAGGTGCTTGGCCGGATGTAACCTTTCTCTGACAGCTCATCAATTTGCTTCTTAAGTTCATCCAACTCTGGTCCAGATATTCTGTAAGCTCTCTTAGAGATGGGGGCGGTTCCAGGAAGAAGCTCTATAGCAAATTCAACTTTCCGCTCTGGTGGCATACCCGGTAAATCCTTTGGAAACACATCTGGGAATTCAGACACAACCTTGATACTCTCAATTGGGTCTGCTTCACTGCTATCAACAGCCATCTGATAACAACTTCCTTTCTTTGGCTCAGGCGGGACTAACTCGGTCACCACTTCCTCTCCTAGTGGGGACACCAACTTGATGGTCCTTTTATCACAACTGATAACTGCCTGATTCTTATCTAACCAATTCATCCCTAGGATGACATCTATTCCCTGAGTACCCATTACTATAAGGTTGGCGGGAAACGCTATCCCCCTTATTTCCACACTTACATTTAAACAAATGCTATCAGCTCGAATTCTACCACCGGCTGAGTCAATTTGAATGGGGGTTAACATGGTAGTAGTTGGAAGATTATGTGCTTCTACCCATGATGCAGTAATGAAAGAATGTGTTGCTCTAGTATCAAATAACACTTCTGCAATATGGGAATCGACTGGGAACATACCTACTGTCATGCCGGGGGTCTCCTGAACTGCTTCAGCCTCCAAGTGATTCAATCTTCCATGATTATAGCGCTGCTGAGAGCGATTGCCTGCTCCAGGCTGAGGCACATTCTGCTTTGCTGGGGCATTGGGGCCTGACTGCTGCTGGGCTGCCTTCTTCGGACATTGCATCACCCAGTGGCCTTGCTCTCCACAGTGGAAACATGCCCTGTTTCCAACTTGAGCTGGTGTTGCCTGACTGTTCTGCTGATTTGCTGGGGCAGGAAGACGAGGTGCTTGCTGATTCTGCTTCTGAAACTGACCTCCTGACTGATTGCTCTGACGGTTCTGGTACTGATGCTGAGGATACTGCCTTTGGAACTGCTGATACTGCTGACGCTGCTGATGCTGCTGAGGTGGACGCTGGTTCTGCCTGAACTGCTGAGGTTGATTGCCTGAGAAACGGGGACGGCTGCTGCTTCCAGGCTGGGGTCCACTGATCTTGCGCTTACGATCTTCCATCTCCTTGCGCTTCCTTTCTGTCATGATTGCTCTGTCAATCAGGTGCTGGAATGTCGGGAATGTGTGATTCATCAGCTGATACTGCAGAGGGTCAACCAAGCCTCTCAGGAAACGGTACTGTCGCTTGGCGTCGGTATTGACATCTTCGGGAGCGTAGCGAGACAATTGCAGAAACCTGTCCCGATACTCACTGACAGACGATGACCCTTGCTTAAGGGCCAGGAACTCCTCCTTCTTCACTGTCATCAGACCTGCAGGAACATGGTACTGACGAAAGCTACCCCTGAATTCTTCCCAGGTGATGGTGTCGGGGTTGGCATGAGTGGCGAGGTAAGACTCCCACCATGACTGGGCTGCTCCTCTCAACAGACGGGGACCATACAAGACTTTCTCCCTGTCATCGCACTGGGCGGTATGCAACTCCCGCTCCACAGTGCGCAGCCAATCTTCAGCATCCATGGGGTCAGAAGAGTGAGCGAACGTTGGTGGATGACCTCTCATGAATTCAGCACGCTTATCTCTAGGCATCTGAGGCATCTGAGGCTGGGGTGGTGCTTGCTGCTGCTGCTGCTGCTGCTGCTGAATGGCGGCCAGAGTCTGACCGATAGCTTGAACTGCCTGAGTCTGCATCAGAAACATCTGCTCAATCGACATCGGGGGCGGGGGCGGCAGGTGCTGCTGCTGGGGCACCTCATCCTGCGGAGCGGCTCGCTCCTGCTGAGCACGCCTTCCTCCTCTACGCCTGTTCTCTGACATCTGCAGAACGCAACCACACATCAGAACTGATCTGGCAAAGCTTGCAGCATAAGAAAAGAGTATAGAATTCTCCAACAGCACTGAACAGATGAGCATCTTCACTGATCTCCAACACAGACCACACAGCTTCTCAGATAAAGAGGAAAGGAGAATAATGGGTTTCCCAACTATATAACTAACTTTATTGACATAGTATGTAAGCCAAAATGCAGGGGATACCCACACTCTGGTGACAATCATTACAAAGATCCAAACCAAACATAGTTCATCATGACAAACATAAATGCACAGGATATAGCAAACTACCCTGTCTAACTAAAACTAACTAAGACCGAGACTAACGCTAAGACTGAAGCTTCTATGTATATATTTATTTCGTATTAATTACAAGATCCAACTCTAACGATCTATGGTTCTAGGTTGATCTTGGTCTTGCAGGCGGGATTGCCATAAGACTGGTGTCCACGCTGAGGTGAGCGGTACGGGTGCTGAGTCCCAACGGGAGCGGGGGAACCACCGTCCAGAAAACGACGTTCCGCGCGCTCAGCCCGCAGCAGGGCGACCTCAGCACGAGCCCTACTCAGCTCGTCTAATGCATGGTCCAGCTCCGTGTTTAGCACGGCGGCTAGGTTGACTGTGCTGCTCAACCTAGGATTGCCCTCACCGACAGGTGAGACAATCACGCCTCCTGTGCTGCCAGATGAACGGCGGGGGTAATACTTCAGGTCAAGACCGTCAGCTGCCCCACCGAAAACCGAGCAGTAGTGCGAAAGCGCACGCCGTGCAGCATCTTGCATGGCTGCCTCAGCTGAGTCCCGCTCAGAGATAGAATAGTGCTCTGAACAGGCCTCTGCACCCTGGAGACTGTCCTCCGGGCAGCGCACCAAGCAAGTCGCCTCCCAGCGGTCCGGGTAGACCCCGCGACTATGCTGGTAGACCACACAGCGATACTCGACGGACCAAGTATGCCGGTCAAATGCCCGACGTAGCAGGGTGTCGAGCGCATCATGGAAGTGACACCCGCGAGCAGCGTCGCGAGTGATGGGTCGAGCAACCCATCCTTCCGGCTCAGGATTAGCAGAGAAGTCGGTGTCGTGGCTCGAGCTGTCGTTGCCTCCTCCGTCGTCTGGGTCTCCCCCAGCAGCTACTCCAGAAGCTGGGGCGCCCAGTGGTGGTGCAGGGGGCGGCTCCAGAGAAAGCACAGGGGAGCAGCTCCTCACAGACTCTATCTCCTGGTGGAGCGAGAGGGAAGAGCTCCGCTGCTCCTGTCGTCGACGTTCCTGCTCCTCACGCAGGCGGTGGTGTAGTCTCTCCAAGTGGCTGGACTGTCCGGCCACGGGACGGCGAAGCGGACGCTCAGCAAGACGGGAGGGTAAGAAGGGGATGACTGACTTTCGTGCAGTGTGTCTAAGTCGAGCCATCTACAAAAGACATCGCAAGCAAAAGGGTGAGAACAGAATTAATATGACCAGCAAGTAATGAATCATAAGTAAATGAAGGATTGGAATAAAACATGATTTTTAGCAAGGTATATAATATATAGTAGAACATAGGTTTGGTCAGTAGGACCAACTTTTGAAGGGATATCAAAGTCAAGGAAGAGACAGAGGTCTATAATCCTTAGAACGACCATTCTACTCTAGGTTAGCGGTCCTACAGTCAGCACGGCTTTGATACCACTTATGTCACACCCGGTTTTAGAAGGCAAACCGAATGCGAACCATGTACGTGCCAGGATCAGTTATTCACGTACACAGCAGTTACATAATATGGACATCATCACACAGTGCTCAAAATAGTATTAATAAGGGAAATAGTCGATTACATCATACGTCTGAGACGTCCATATAGTTCTTACAATAAATCAAAGTGCGGAAAAGAAACGTAGATAACGCGGCCTTCACAGGCAGCCGACTGGGGGTTGCCGCTAACCCACACCTAGAACTCGTCGTAATCTTGGAACTCCTGGAAGTCTCCTTCCACAGCTTCATCTTCGCCTGAGCAGTGGTTGCAATGCTGACAACCTGGGGGGGGGGGGTTTGGTGTGTAGAGCAAGGGTGAGTACACATCAACATACTCAGCAAGTATCCTGTTTGGCTGTAGTGGACTAGCTTTATGTGGGGATAAGTCAAGCAGTTGCTTTTAGTTGGTCAGGTTATTACTTACTAGTAGAAAGCCAGGTTTTAACATTAACCCAAGTTATTAGCCCAATGTATCCTTTCCAAACGGAAAGAATACCACTTACCAGCACCATAATCATAACCAGATTCAACAGTCTCATAACCACCTGTACCACAATATCTCTGATCAAGTACCACTAATCATTGGAGCTCCCTTGGCCGCTCATAACCGCGAGCACGGCTGATATATCAGTTTCATAACACTCTGCAGAGGTTGTGCACTTTACCCACAAGCCGTGATTCCCATTCTGCCCGGAGATCATGACTCTCCATTGATCACTACCAAGGTGATCCAGCAGGGCATCACTACGAAGCTTTTACAAAGATTCCCCGGGGCTGTAGCCACCCGTTAGGTTTCCTAAATGCACCGCACTCCTCCCCAAGGGGCGAACCCAAACTTGGCAGAGCGAGCCGCATACACCGAGCCCCATTGACGGCACGACGGCTAAGTGAACTACACCCCGGATCCTCTAATTATTCAGCTAAGGGCACCCCATTCCACCCTCATGGTTGCACTGTTTTCCCGGGCGGTCATCCATAGAACAGGTCCTTACGGAGAGGCACTCGAGAAACCGCTCGAGTCCCCTTGAAAACCACAAGTATAATCATAAAGAAGAGCGGGAAAACAGCGTATCATAGATAATCACATCATGTTCATTGATTAGAGTTGAGCAATAGCATCAGACTAAGTAGTAATAATCCGACCCAAATAGGTAAACAAGGACATGGATAACAAAAGCTAGTCAATCCTTAGGTATAAATGTGTAAAGCGGGAGGTGAATTAAAGAATGAATAGGACATAGATAGGTCAAAGGACACTTGCCTCCACCAAACGACTGCTGCTCAGGGGCTTCTCCTGCGAATTCCTCGGGCTCTTCGACCGGATCGTTCTCTATGCGAGCGCAAACATACATACATACATCCACATATTTAATACAAAAGAACAGTACACCATACAAGATAACAAATAAAGCGAATATGCATCAAGTATGACATTCGATAACGCATTTGTTATGGTTAGAAAGAAACGGGAAAGGTCTCGCAGGGGGTTAAATCTTATGCACTTAATGACACAATTGGTTTTTAACAAAAGAATTCTGTTACATATACACTAATGGAAACCTAATCACTTTTAGTTGATCAACATTGCACAGGGTAAACAATTAACTACGTGCATCAATAGCATAACGGAATTTTAAATTAAACTTCCTATTTTCCCATAGCATGAACAGTGATTAGCCTACTTAAAATACAGTAATCATGATTACAGAAAGTAAATAAAATAAAATAAAAAAAATAAAAAAAACAGAAGGGGGGGGGGGGGCGGTTGAACCGGCCCTAGGGCGGTTGAACCGGCCCTAGGCGGGGCGCGGGCGCGGGCGGCTGAACCGGCGGGGCAGGGGGCGGCGCAGGGGGCGGCCGAGCCGGGGGGGGGGGGGGCGGCCGAACCGGCGGGCAGGGAGGCGGCGCAGGGGGCGGCCGAGCCGGGGGGCGGGGCGGCCGAACCGGCGGGCAGGGAGGCGGCGCAGGGGGCGGCCGAGCCGGGGGGCGGGGCGGCCGAACCGGCGGGCAGGGAGGCGGCCGAACCGGCCATGGGGAAAGGGGAGAGGGGATGGGGGAGGGAGGAGAGGGGGAGGGGGAGCTCACCGGGGAGGGGCGCGACGGCGAGGGGCGGCCGGCGGCAGGGGCGGCCGAGGGCGGCGGTTGGGCAGGGGGCGGCGGCGGCTTAGGGCAGGGGTAGGGGCGGCGGCTTAGGGAGAGGGAGAGAAAATGAGAGAAAATGAGAGGGAGAGGGAGAGGGTTTGGGGAAAAAGGGGAGGTGGGGGGGGGCGGTTGGGCCTATTGGGCCCAGGGGGGGGGCGCGCAGGGGCGGCTGGGCCGGCCGGGGTCGGCCCACGGCGCGGGAGAGAGAAGAAAAAAGGAAGAGAGAGAGAAAAGAGAAAGGAAAGAGAAAGAAAACATTTTCGAAATCCGATTCTTCTACATGAATGCATTTGCACTTTCAAAGCAATCAAAGGAAATGCAAGGTTCGGCATGGTGCATCGAGCAACATAAAGCATTTAGGGTTTTTCTTACACGGGAAATCCAAACCGAATCCCGCTAGAACTTTGGAAAAGGTCAAGGTTTAGCGAGGGAAAAAGAAAAGGAAAGGTAACGCCCGAATTTTGGCGAGTAAAGAAAAGAAAAAATTCAACTGCAAAATTCGGGGCGTTACAACTTGCCTTCACCAACTAGCTGATGCTCAGGGTCTTCACCTGTAACTCCTTCGGACTCCGCCAACTGATCGTTATCTATACGAGTTCAAACATATATTTCACGATTTTAATACAAAAAGAACAATACACCATGCAGTGGAATACAACGAATAAGCAGATGCTCGGCGCAGGGCCCAGATCTACGACTAAGCGAGAAAGAGAAAACAACGGTCGAGGCTATGGTCAAAAGGCGATTACGTTAAGCAGCTATGGATTAAAATACTTGTCTAAACATAACCATATTAATTTGACAATCGCGCTATGCATAAAATAAAGTTACGCTACGTGTTTAATTATTATAAATAATTTAAGGTAAATTTAAAAGGATTGTCGCGCGACAAAATGCACGACGGCACACACGAACTAAACTGAAAATCGGGACGAGTTGCCACGCGACAAGGCGCGCGACAACACGCACGAACTATGCTAAAAATAAAATGAGTCGTCGCGCGGCGAAGCGCGCGACGCAACACTTAGACTAAACTGAAATTAAACGAATCATCGCGCGAGGAAGCGCGCAACGAGACACTTGAATTAAATACGAAAATAATGTAAAGCGTCGGGCGACGAAGCGCACGACGACATACACAATTTAAACTGAATTTACAACAAAATGCCGCGCGACTGAACACGTGACACAACACATTAAATAATCTAAAATTAAAATGAATCGTCGCGCGACGCAGCACACTAATAAATCTAAATTTAAAATGAATCGTCGCCCGACGAAGCGCGCGACGCAACACATAAACTAAACTAAATTTTAAACTAATCAAACAAAATTTTAAACGTTACGCGCTAGGGTTGCGCGCGGAACAGGACGACGCACGCACGGGGCCGCGTCGGGGCTGCACCAGGCGAGCCACGAGGGCCGCTTGTAAGGCCCAAAATCTATATTAGAAAAAATAAATTATTATTAATGGTAATAGAATAAATATATGAAGAAATAAAATAGTAAATTCTAACATCTCAACTTATACTTGAGCAATGAATATTGAAGACTGAATTTTGAAAAACCAAGAACTCTTTTGGAAAAGAAGTAATAGAAAAGTTTTCTATTCAACTAAATGATTATGCATATCATTAAATGATGCATCATAAGCATTTATTTACATGAATATCAACTTCTAAAGTAACTCTTACTTCTTATCTCACGTCCAAACTACTATGTTTCTAAAAAGAAAGAAAACAATACGAGGGCTATGCACGATTCAAACATCTACCAAACAAATAAATCAATTAAAATAAAATATATGAATAAGAATATATTTCTTTACACCAATATGTGAATTTGGTACATTTTGATCCATGGTGTGACTCATAACAAAATTTAAATTTAGATTTGAAAACCAAGAGAATGAAAATAGGAGAAAGAAATGTTATAAAATACAAATTAAATTCATAAATAAATAAATCCTACATTAGTCATACTTATAATCTGAGTGTAGGTTTACCACAAGTTTGAATTTGAAATTATAACTCAAAATGAGAATTTGAAAAGGAAATTGAAATAAGAAAAAGAAAATAAATGAGATGAAGGATAAGGGAAGTATTAAATAAATATAAAGAAAATATATATAAATAAAAATATTATTTCATACTGATAAATTGTTTATTTTGGGCACTCAACCTTTATGATGGATCCTCAACTCAAGTTTGAAATTCTAATAGTAGAATTTGAATACATAGAAAGGAAATTGAAAGAGAATAAAAAAGGGGAAACTGTGTAAATGGGCCGCCCGCCACCATTCTGCCAATCCGACCCACGAGCGCCAATGAACCCGCGACCATAGTTGTTACATCCGTGCGCCACTGTCAACTGGACCCCACTCGTCGGCCTCCGCGGACGTGTACCGTACTCCTCCTGCGTGATGATGACGTGTGGGGCTATGCTGACAGGACAATGCTCTTCACTACGCTCCGATCTGCTCATTTCCATCTCTACCAGTGGGCCCCTGTGGCCGGGTCCTCCTCTCCCCCACGCGACTCGCTCGCACGTTTACCGGCCGTCGTGTTCCTCGCCGTAATAGCTCCGCCAAACTTCTCGCATGCATCGACCCACCTCCCTGGCGGCCATACAACGCGGCACCGAACCCTAATTGACTCCTCCTCCTCTTGCTGCGCTCCAACTCCTTGCCACCAGTGAGGGCGGAAACAAGTCGTCCGCCTCCGTCGTCGATTGCCGCCAAAGCACCGTCGGAGGGACCACGACCTGTGTCCGGGAGCTTCCTCAAGCCGTTGCGGGGGTGCTCATCTGTCGGTTAGGGTGCTTGTGGGGTTCGGTGGACCACAATTCCTCATCGGATTCTGTCATCGTCGCCCCCTTGCGTGGTGCCGCGGATTGCGCTGTCCACGACTTGTTTCCCGGTGAGAACCTTGTGCTCTTATGTTCCATTAACGAGTAGAGTTCAATTGAGGTTGAGATTGGGGGATCCGATGGTCGAATTGGGTGGCCGTAGTTGTTGCGCCGCCGCCATGTCGCATTGCGCCGTGGCCCGGTTCCTCTCTACCTCTAGGGCTGGAATTGGGTGATTCTTTTCACTAGCCAGATCTCCCACGTAGGTTTGCGCGCGTTGACCATGGTTCGCAATGCTAGAACCACCGTCTCACCGTCGGTATCTCAGTCCCCCATGGGTGCGGTGGGCTGTCGTTTGGGGGAAAGACCTCAGGTTGACGAAGCCCCCTGTCCGTGGATTCTTAGGCGTGCGGATGGGATTTAGTTGGGCTGTAGCGTTTTGGGGGTGGATCGCGGTCGTCAATTAGCGATTGAGCAGTTTTCCTAGAGCCCTGGTGTCCACCGGCGGATCATGATCGAACTGCCCACGGCGTGTACGGATTCAAATCCCTGGCGATTTAATCTGGCGTGTCCGGTGTTGATCGGACGACCCTGGATCCATGATACCGCTTCATCGTGCCCTTTTGCAACTGAACCCTTCTGTTTATAGGGATTCAACCCACGGTCCATCCTGGTAGATGACTGAGTCTACGGAGTTTTTATAGATTGGCCCCTGTGCTTACCAGGAATTGAGGCCTAGTCCAGACAGTGAGAAAAACTTATAAAATAATTTAGAAAAGGGATTTTTAATGTGAAAACAATTCCTAGAACTTGTGTAATTCGTAGAAGATTCATATTAAGTCCAAATGAGTCCATTCCAATTTCTATAATTCTATAATATTATTGTTTATCCCATAGTATCTCTGTTTTGACATGAAAACCATTTTAAAATTTATTTCTTAATTAATCTTGTATCAAATACATAAAACCTTCAGAAATTCATAACTCTTTTGTTTCAATTCCAAATTGACTCGTTCTAGCTGAGTTAGCTTCATATGAATATTTACTACGCAGTAACAACATTGATTATACCATGTCTCATTCTCCTATAATTAGATCTTTATTTAATTTATGTTGGTAAAACTGCTTATCATTATAATCTACTAGAATATGATCTATGGTCAATTTATAACTTAGATTAAAGTTGAAGATAATTTTTTATAGAATAACCTCTCATATGATTTATATTAACCAATTTATAATATAGTTTAATATTTTAATCACACAGATCTTTTATAAAATCATAACTCCTTAATCATAACTCTGGTCTTAGTAGTTCTCGATCCCGCGATCTCGTAGCAACGCGTAGATCATTATTATTCAGTTTGTACTTATGGTTGGTGTGATGTTAATTTTGTCTATACCATGTCTGTTTGTATTGCTACGACTAGCAGTGAGGTCACGAGGATTTGAAGAATCACCCTGGTAACTGAAATCTCAAGTGCCAGACAAGTTGTGCCATTGACCATAATTATTGCCCAATAATGTTCTTTAATATCATTTATTCATGCATAGGTTTAATTTTGATGGGACCCAATAGGTCACCCTAGTCTGTTTATCCATTTTATCATGTTATCCCTGAATCACTTGGGTAGTTTTTGCTATTGCTTTACATGGTTTTGGGATAATATTTCATTATATCCATGTTCCAATTATTTTGTTATTCTATTTATGTTCATGTCAAGATCATTAATGTTAATTGGAACATGGAGCTTAACTTGAGAAACACGTGCCACCACAAGGGTGGAATGGGACGTCCTTGGCTGACTAATTAGGAAAGCTAGTGGAAGACTACCTTACCCGAAAGGGGCAAGGGCAGTAGGGGAGTTGCATGCAAGGAGGTTCTCGGGTTGATTCTGCTACGATGGTGGTCAGACGAGGGATTCTTGCAAGTGCTCTTCCCATAAACTGTAGCGGGTTTTCAGAAGCTAGTGGAACTTTGTAAAGGCCTCGTAGTGGATCCCTAGCCATTCACCTCGGTAGTGTCTAAGGGTCTAGCTAACCCTGACGACATGGGATACACGACTTGTGGGTACAGGGTACAACATCTGCAGAGTGTAAAACTAGTATACTAGCCGAGCTCACGGTCATGAGCAGCTCAGAACTCTCGCATGATTAATTTATGGAACTTAAACTCAATTTATCATTTGCATTTGCATGGGATTATGTATTAATTTTGTTCTATTATTTTGTTATGGTTTGGTATTTACTTACATTTAGTAACTGCAAATAAAATTTTACCAGCTTATTAAAAGCAATGCTCAGCTTTAACTCCTATTGTTGATCAGCCTACACATCACATGAACTCCCATCTTTGGTGAGTTCATGCCACATTATTCCCCACAACTTGTTCAGCGATGAACATGTGTGAGCTCACCCTTGCTGTCTCACACCCCCCCACAGGAGAAGAACAGGTGGTTCAACAGGAGCCACACAACGAGGAGTTCGATTCGATCTAGGTGGCGTCTCCTAGTTGAGTTTCTGGCGCCAAGGATGGATTTTAGATCCTTTTATATTTATCTTTTATTATGTAAGACTTCCGCTATGTAATAAATACTCTGATTATTGTGACATTTATCTCCATACACTATGTTATTATATATGTTGTCTTCTTTGGCGCATGTATGAGATGCGCCCGGCTTTGTCCCTTAAACCCGGGTGTGACACCGCTGAAAGGGAAATAGGGTTAACCATTCCCTATAATTAATATTGGTGGTTGATAGTCAACACAAACACATGGAATAACTAGTTTGTCTAGAACTCATGTGTTACAGGTGCATAAGGTTCAACACAAACCAATAAAAAGAATCAAGTTAGGGACACAATTTTAAAGGAGCAAAAGAACTTGAGTGTGCTGAAGATTGGCGCACCGGACAGTGTCCGGTGCACCACGACCGTACAGGTGTCAACCAGCCACTCTCGGGAAAATGATGGCGCACTCCGCTATAGTTCATCGGACTGTCCTGTGTGCCACCGGACTGTCCGGTGAGCCAGCGGAGCAAAGGCTACCTGCGCGCAACGGTCGACTCTGACAGATGAACAGTGCAGCGCAGAAGTCAGAGCAACAAGTCATAGGGGCACCGGACTATCCGATGCGGCACCGGACTGTCCGGTGCCGCAATAGGACAAAGCTCCAACGGTCGACCCAGCTCCGAACCCTAACGGTTGGGTGACGTGGTGGCACACCAGACAAGGAACAGTGCCTGTCCGGTGGTGCACCGGACTGTCCGGTGCGCCCATCACCAGTAGCCTCCCCAATGGCTATGGAAGTGGTTGGGGCTATAAATACCCCAAGCACCTCATTCATATCCATCCAAGCATTCCAAACATCTCATTCAATACAAGAGCAAAAGACTCCACTCCAAGACACATCAAATAGATTGAATCCCCTCTTAGTCTCCAAAATCAACTCAATTCCATTAGGGACTTGAGAGAGGGTGTTTTGTGTTCTTTGTTGCTCTTGTTGCAGGGCTTGGCCTTTTTTCTTTGTCCTATTCTTATTCTCAAGTGCTTTGTAAGCGAGGCGAGATACACCAAGTGTGTGGTGGTCCTTGCGGGGTCTTAGTGACTCGTGAGATTAAGGAAGAAGGCTCACTCGGTCTAAGTGACTGTTTGAGAGAGGGAAATGGTTGAAATAGACCTGGTCTTTGTGACCTCCTCAACGGGGACTAGTTTCTTTGGAACCGAACCTCGGTAAAATAAATCACTGTGTTCATTCGCCTTGATTCTTGTTTGATTTGTTTTCCCCTCTCTTTGTGACTTGAATTTAATTCTAACGCTAACCCCGGGCTTGTAGTGTGTGTTTAAAGTTATAAATTTCAGGTTTCGCCTATTCACCCCCCTCTAGGTGACTTTCAATTGGTATCAGAACCAATGCTTCATTAAGAGTCTAACAAACTCGAAGTGATGTCTGGAGATCACACCAAGAGGGAGATCATGACCGACGACAAATCCGCAAGCCCGGGGAGGACTCTCTCAAGGGAGTCCAGCAACAAATACAAGGAGGAATCCTCTTCCTCCATCAAGTCGCATCGGAGAGGTGACAAGAAGAAAAAGATGAAGAAAGTGGTATACTACGAGACCGACTCTTCGTCACCCTCCACATCGAGCTCAGAGTCACCCACCGCTTCTAAGAGCCATGAGCGCAAGAAGTATAGTAAGATGCCCCTACTCTATCCTCTTATTTCAAAGCACGCTCCATTACTTTTCGTACCCCTAGGCAAGCCACCATATTTTGATGGTGAAGATTATTGTATGTGGAGTGATAAAATGAGGCACCATCTAACCTCACTCCACAAAAGTATTTGGGATATTGTTGAGTATGGAGCGCATGTCCCTAAGGTGGGGGACAAAGACTATGACTCGGACGAGGCCGCCCAAATTAGGCACTTTAACTCTCAAGCCACGTCTATACTCCTCGCCTCCTTGTGTCGAGAGGAGTATAACAAGGTGCAAGGGTTAAAGAGCGCCAAAGAAATTTGGGACGTCCTCAAAACCGCGCACGAAGGGGACGAGGTGACCAAGATCACCAATCGCGAGACGATCGAGGGGGAGCTTGGTCGATTCGTCCTCAACAAAGGAGAAGAGCCACAAGCAATGTACAATCGACTCAAGACAATGGTGAACCAAGTGCGCAATCTCGGGAGCACCAAGTGGGATGACCATGAAATGGTCAAGGTTATTCTAAGATCCCTTGTTTTTCGCAATCCTACTCAAGTGCAATTAATTTGTGGGGATCCTAGATATAAACTAATGTCTCCCAAGGAAGTGATTGACAAGTTTGTGAGCTTTGAACTTATGATCAAAGACTCCAAACACATTGTCAACTTGGAGCAAGGCGCCACCTCCACACCCGAGGTGCAACCCGTCGCATTCAAAGCGACGGAAGAAGAGAAGAAGGAGTCTACACCAAGTAGGCTTCTAATCGACGCCTCCAAGCTCGACAATGAGGAAATGACGCTCATCATCAAGAGCTTTTGTCAAATCCTCAATAAAGAAGGGGGAGGGACTACAAGTCCCGCTCCAAGAAGGTGTGCTACCGATGTGGTAAGTCCGGTCACTTTATTGCTAAATGTCCAATTTCTAGTGGAAGTGACAGGGACGACGACAAGAAGGAGAAGAAGAGATACTACAATAAGAAGGGCGGCGATGCCCACATATGTCGGGAATGAGACTCCAAAGAGAGCTCCACCGACTCCTCTAACGAGGATGCTGCCAACATCGCCATCAACAAGGGCCTCCTCTTCCCCAACGTCGGCCATAAGTGTCTCATGGCTAAGGATGGCAAGAAAAAGAAGGTACACACTAGAGCCTCCCCCAAATATACAACATCTAGTGATGAGGATAGCTCTAGTGATAGTGAAGATAATTTAATGTCTCTTTTTGCCAACCTTAGCATGGACCAAAAGTAGAAAAAAATAAATGAATTAATTGAAGCCATTAATGAGAAGGATGAACTCTTGGATAGCCAAGAGGACTTCCTCATTAAAGAAAACAAAAAAAATTGTTAAGTTGAAAAATGCTTATGCTCAGGAAGTAGAAAAATATGAAAACATAACTATAACTAAGGAGCTTAGCATTTGTCATGATTCAATATCTAGTCTTAAAAATGAAAATGCTAGTTTAGTTTCTAAGATTGAAAAATTGAATGTTTGCAATGATTCTATTTCCTGTCTTAGAGATGAAGAATGCTAAATTAAATGCTAAGATAGATGAATTAAATGCTTGCAGACCATCTACATCTACTATTGAGCATGTTTCTATTTGTAGTAGATGTAGAGATATTAATGTAGAAGCTATGGATGATCACCTTACCATGATTAAACAACAAAATGATCACATAGCTAAATTAACTGCTAAAATTGCCGAGCATGAGCTCGAAAATGAAAAATTTAAATTTGCTCGTAGTATGCTTTATAATGGGAGACGCCCTGGCATTAAGGATGACATTGGTTTCCAACAGGGGAGCAATGTCAAGCTTAATATGCCCCTAAAAAATTGTCTAACTTTGTAAAAGGCAAGGCTCCCATGGTTCATGATAGTGAGGGTTACATTTTATATCCTACAAACTATCCTGAACATAAGATTAGGAAGATTCATGATAGGAGACCTCATAATGTTTCTCACCATGCATTTATGTACAAAAATGAGGCTTCTAGCTCTAGGCATACCACTCATGTTAAAATGCCTAGAAAGAAAATTCCTGCCGCATCAAATGAGCATAATGTTTCATTTAAGACTTTTGATGCATCATATGTTTTAACTAACAAATCAGACAAAGTAGTTGCCAAATATGTTGGGGGCAAACACAAGAGTTCAAATACTTGTGTTTGGGTACCCAAGGTGCTTGTTTCTAACGTCAAAGGACCCAAGACTGTTTGGGTACCTAAGAACAAGGCCTAAAATTGTTTTGTAGGTTTATGCATCCGGTGGTTCAAGTTGGATAATCGATAGCGGGTGCACAAACCACATGACAGGGGAGAAGAGAATGTTCTCCTCCTATGAGAAAAATGAAGATCCCCAAAGAGCTATTACATTCGGGGATGGAAATCAAGGTTTGGTCAAAGGTTTGGGTAAAATTGCTATATCACCTGACCATTCTATTTCCAATGTTTTTCTTGTAGATTCTTTAGACTAAAATTTGCTTTCTGTCTCTCAATTATGCAAAATGGGCTACAACTATCTTTTTACTGATATAGGTGTTACTGTCTTTAGAAGAAGTGATGATTCAGTAGCATTTAAAGGAGTGCTAGATGGTCAGCTATATTTAGTTGATTTTAATGATAACAAAGATGAACTTGACATTTGCTTGATTGCTAAGACTAATATGGGTTGGCTCTGGCATCGTCGACTTGCCCATGTTGGGATGAAGAATCTCCACAAACTTATAAAGGGAGACCACATTTTAGGACTAAAAAATGTTCATTTTGAAAAAGACAGGGTCTGTAGCGCATGTCAAGCAGGAAAGCAAGTTGGCTCCCACCATCCACACAAGAACATAATGATGACTGACATGCCACTCGAACTACTCCACGCGGATTTATTCGGCCCGATCGCTTACATAAGCATCGGCAGGAGTAAGTACTATCTTGTTATTGTGGATGATTATTCTCGCTTCACTTGGGTGTTCTTTTTGCAGGAAAAATCACAAACCCAAGATACATTAAAGAGATTCTTGAGACAGGCTCAAAATGAGTTCGGATTAAGAATCAAAAAGGTAAGAAGCGATAATGGGATGGAGTTCAAGAATTCTCAAATTGAAGGATTTCTTGAGGAGGAGGGCATCAAGCATGAGTTCTCTTCTCCCTACACACCTCAACAAAATGGTGTCGTGGAGAGGAAGAATAGAACTCTATTGGACATGGCAAAAACCATGCTTGATGAGTACAAGACATCAGACCGGTTTTGGGCCGAGGCGATTAACATCGCCTGCTACTCCATCAACCGACTATATCTTCACCGAATCCTCAAGAAGACATCATATGAACTCCTCACTGGTAAAAAGCCCAATGTTTCGTATTTTAGAGTCTTTGGGAGTAAATGATTTATTCTTATTAAAAGAGGTAGAAAATCAAAATTTGCTCCTAAGGTTGTAGAAGGCTTTTTACTTAGTTATGACTCAAACACAAGGGCATATAGAGTCTTCAAGAAGTCCACTGGATTAGTTGAAGTTTCTTGTGACATTGTGTTTGATGAGACTAATGGCTCCCAAGTGGAGTAAGTTGATCTTGATGAATTAGATGATGAAGAGGCTCCATCTGTCGCGCTAAGGAACATGTCTATTGGAGATGTGTGTCCTAAGGAATCCGAAGAGCCCACAAAAGCACAAGATCAACCATCATCTTCCATGCAAGCATCTCCACAAACTCAAGATGAGGTTCAGGCTCAAGATGATGAAATTAAGATCAAGAGGATGAGCCACCTCAAGAGGAGGACATGGATCAAGGGGGAGATGAAGATGATCAAGACAAGGAAGATGATCAAGAAGTTCAGGGTCAAAGACCGCCACACCCAAGAGTCCACCAAGAAATTCAAAGAGATCACCCCATCAACTCCATACTTGGTGACATTCACAAGGGGGTAATCAGTTGATCTCGAGTTGCTCATTTCTGTTAACATGACTCTTTTGTTTCCTCTATTGAGCCATACAGGGTAGAAGATGCACTAAGAGATCCGGATTGGGTGCTGACAATGCAAGAGGAACTCAACAACTTCACAAGGAACGAGGTATGGCATTTAGTTCCACGTGCTAATCAAAATGTTGTAGGTACCAAATGGGTACTCCGCAACAAGCAAGATGAGCATGGTGTGGTGACAAGAAACAAAGCCCGACTTGTGGCCAAAGGTTATTCACAAGTCGAAGGTTTGGATTTTGATGAAACTTATGCACCCGTAGCTAGGCCTGAGTCAATTTGAATATTACTTGCCTATGCTACTTACCATGGCTTTAAGCTCTATCAAATGGACGTGAAAAGTGCCTTCCTCAATGGACCTATCAAGGAAGAAGTCTATGTTGAGCAACCTCCCGACTTTGAAGACAGTGAGTATCCTAACCATGTGTATAAGCTCTCAAAGGCACTTTATGGGCTCAAGCAAACCCCAAGAGCATGGTATGAATGCCTGCGAGACTTCCTTATCACTAATGGCTTCAAAGTCGGAAAAGTCGATCCTACTCTCTTTACTAAAACTATTGCAAAAGACTTGTTTGTATACCAAATTTATGTTGATGATATTATATTTGGGTCTACTAACAAGTCAACGTGTGAAGAGTTTAGTAGGATCATGATACATGAATTCGAGATGTCTATGATGGGGGAGTTGAAGTATTTCCTTGGAATTCAAATCAAGCAACTCCAAGAGGGCACCTTCATCAGCCAAACAAAGTACATTCAAGACATACTTAAGAAGTTTGGGATGAAGGATGGCAAACCCATCAAGGCACCCATGGGCATCTTGATCTCGACATGGGAGGTAAATCCGTAGATCAAAAGGTATACCGGTCGATGATAGGATCTTTACTCTACCTATGTGCATCTCGACCGGATATTATGCTTTCTGTATGCATGTGTGCAAGGTTCCAGGCAGATCCTAAGGAAGTTCACCTTAGGGCCGTGAAAAGAATAATGAGATATTTAGTTTACACTCCTAAGTTTGGGCTTTGGTACCCTAAGGGATTCACCTTTGATTTAATAGGATATTCCGATGCCGATTGGGTAGGGTGTAAAATTGATAGGAAGAGCACATCAGGGACTCATTAGTTTCTAGGAAGATCCCTGGTGTCATGGGCTTCAAAGAAACAAAACTCAGTAGCTCTTTCCACCGCTGAAGCCGAGTACATTGCCGCAGGTCATTGTTGTGCGCAATTACTTTGGATGAGGCAAACCCTCAGGGACTATGGCTACAAATTGAGCAAAGTCCCTCTCCTATGTGACAATGAGAGTGCAATCCGCATGGCGGATAATCCCGTTGAACAAAGCCGCACTAAGCACATAGACATTCAGTATCACTTTCTGAGGGATCACCAACAAAAGGGAGATATCGAAATTGCTTATGTTAACACCCAAAACCAATTAGCCGATATCTTTACCAAGCCACTAGATGAGAAAACCTTTAGCAAATTTAGGAATGAGCTAAATATACTTGATTCTCGGAACTTTGATTGAAACATTGCACACATAGCTCATTTATATACCTTTGATCATGTCTCTTTCATTTGGTGCAAATGCATATTTCTTATTATTCTTGTGCCAAGGCTACGACTAATGTGTTTTCAAGTATATTTCTATACTAAGTCGTAGATTGAAAGGGAAATGGAGTCTTCGGCAAAGAACAAGGCTTCCACTCCATAACTCTGATGGTATCATCTATCCTTTGCCGTTGTTCCTCCACACTCTCAATTGGTATAATCCTTCACTCTTATTTACTTGTACCAATGGGGAGAAAGTTTTGAAGGGCTCTCAAAGTTTCCGTTTTTGGCGATTAATGCCAAAGGGGAGAGAATATTAAGCCCAAAGCAAAAGGACCGCACCACCACCATTTCAAAAAATTTTGAAATGTAATTTTAATTGGTATATTTTCAATTGGTGTCTATTTCAATTAATGCATTTTCAAATCAGTATATGATATCAATTGGTATCTATGTTTCACTTGATTTCAAAACCCTCTTGAAAGCTAAGAGGAGAATTTCATTCAGGGGGAGTTTTATTTAGTCAAAGGAAAAGCATTTGAAATAGGGGGAGAAATTTCAAATCTTAAAAATGCTTCTTGCAATATCATTTCTATACTTTTGACTATTTGCAAAAAGATTTTGAAAAGATTTTCCAAAAGAATTTGCAAAAACAAAACAAGTGGTGCAAATGTGGTCCAAAATGTTAAATAGAAGAAAAATCAATCCATTTATACTCAGTAAGTTTTTCAATTGGTTTAACTCCAAGTAACCTATGCACATTCTAAATGCAAACTAGTTACGTTTCTGCACTTTATATTTTCTTTGGTTTGTGTTGGCATCAATCACCAAAAAGGGGGAGGTTGAAAGGGAAATAGGGTTAACCATTCCCTATAATTAATTTTGGTGGTTGATAGTCAACACAAATACATGGACTAACTAGTTTGTCTAGAACTCATGTGTTATAGGTGCATAAGGTTCAACACAAACCAATAAAAAGAATCAAGTTAGGGACACAAATTTAAAGGAGCAAAAGGACTTGAGTGTGCTGAAGATTGGCGCACTGGACTATCCGGTGCACCAGGACCGTACAGGTGTCAACCAGCCACTTTTGGGAAAACGAAGGCGCACTCCGCTATAATTCACCGGACTGTCCGGTGTGCCACCGGACTGTCCGGTGAGCCAGCGGAGCAATGGTTACCTGCGCGCAACGGTCGACTCTGACAGATCAACAGTGCAGCGCAGAAGTCAGAGCAGCAAGTCAGAGGGGCACCGGACTGTCTGGTGCCGCAAGAGGACAAAGCTCCAACGGTCGACCCAGCTCTGAACCCTAACGGTTGGGTGACGTGGCGGCACACCAACAAGGAACAGTGCATGTCCCGTGGTGCACCGGACTGTCCGGTGCGCCCATCACCAGCAGCCTCCCCAACGGCTATGGAAGTGGTTGGGGGCTATAAATACCCCCAACCACCTCATTCATATCCATCCAAGCATTCCAAACATCTCATTCAATACAAGAGCAAAAGACTCCACTCCAAGACACATCAAATAGATTGAATCCTCTCTTAGTCTCCAAAATCAACTCAATTCCATTAGGGACTTGAGAGAGGGTGCTTTGTGTTCTTTGTTTCTCTTGTTGCAGGGCTTGGCCTTTTTTCTTTGTCCTATTCTTATTCTCAAGTGCTTTGTAAGCGAGGCAAGATACACCAAGTGTGTGGTGGTCCTTGCGGGATCTTAGTGACCCGTGAGATTAAGGAAGAAGGCTCACTCGGTCTAAGTGATCGTTTGAGAGAGGGAAAGGGTTGAAATATACCCGGTCTTTGTGACCTTCTCATCAGGGACTAGGTTCTTTGGAACCTAACCTCGGTAAAACAAATCACCGTGTGCATTCGCCTTGATTCTTGTTTGATTTGTTTTCCCCTCTCTTTTTGACTTGAATTTAATTCTAACGCTAACCCCCGGCTTGTAGTGTGTGTTTAAAGTTATAAATTTCAGGTTTCGCTTATGCACCCCCCTCTAGGCGACTTTCAGACGCGCTAGGGCCGCTCGAGGGAGCCGGCTGGGGGCGGGCAGGGGGCCGCGCAGGGGCGCCGCGGGGGCGTCGTAGGGACCACGGGGGACGGCGCGCGGGGCGCCGCGGCGAGGGCCGCACACAAGGGAGAGGGAAGGGGAAGGAGGGAGATAGGAGAGGGGAGAGGAAGCTCACCATGGGGTTCGACGATCGGCGACAACCGTCCACCGGATCACACCTAGGTCAAGGGAGGTGGAAGAGAGGTGGAAGATAGGGAGAGGGAATTGTTGTTACGCGGGAAAAGAAAATGAGAGAGAGGAGGGGGGCACATGGGGAGTGAGGCGCCAGGGGGCGCGCGGCCAGGGCCGGAAATCCACTGCTCGCACGACCTCTAATCGAAATCAAATCGCGAACCGAAAACCGAAACAAGACGGACGCGCGATTAGACACAACATCAGACAAAAGAAATATGCTTCGGCATGATGCAACACCCATGTCATCCTAGGATTTTTTGTTTACACGCGATACAGACACCAGTCTCTATACTGCTTTGAAAATTTGATGAAGGAGCGAAACATGAAGAGAAAAGAGAGTAACGCCTGAATTTGGTGAGTATCGGAGAAGAAAAAAAAATATACCCCTCAAATTCAGGGTGTTACACTTAACTTGGAGGTTCTTTCGAGATAGGCTTCCAAAAAAGAAGATGCACCTTGTTGATATGATTACTCTATTAATTCTATTAAGCCTTGGGACAGGATATCCCATCACAGGGGCCAGGATATCACAAGAAAGCCCAAAAAAGACTTCAAAATCCACGAGCAATGAAAAAGAAGAAGTAGACTATTTTGTGCTCAAAAAGGTTCCTTCTTTGGTGATGTGGTACCTCTCCGTCGTTGATCGATTGAGGTGTTTGTTCGCTAACCCTAAGGATGCCAAACTTATGAACTGACATTCTTCTGATAGGCACAAAAACGATGGGAAGCTTCGACATCCAACTGATGGAAAGCAGTGGCAAGATTTCAATGACAACCACCGAGACTTTGCCGATGAACCAAGAAATGTTAGGTTCGCACTGAGTACTGATGGAACATGGCTGGTGATCCTCACCATATACAACCTTCCTCCATGTTTGATGTAGAAACGGAAGTATATTTTGCTAACCATCCTTATTTCTGGACCTATATAACCTGGAGTTGACATGGATGTATTTTTTGGAGCCCTTAATAGAGGATACGAAAATATTGTGGGAAACATGTGTTCAAATATTGGATGAGTATCGTAAAGATTCATTCACACTAAGAGTAATTATTTTTGTTACGATAAACGATTACCATGCTCTCTTCACATTATGTGCGTGTGTGTAAATAAATATAAAATCCAGTTTTGTTTGAAAATTTGAAAAAGGCGGAAAAACTTTCACAGACGGGCAAATAAAGAAAACTGCCAATGGAAAGTGTATTTTCACTGGCGGTTTGCTTCACTAGCGGTTTGCTTAATAAAACCTCCAGTGAAAATGCCGATTTCCACTGGCCCCTAACACTGGCGATACTGAAAAACGAAAGTGCAAATAGTTCTAGTACCGTCACTATAGAGTTTCTTTGTACTGGTGAATTACTCTATATATCTACCTATAACAACTACCATATATTATATCATATTTTTATTATACTTTTCTATCTCCTTGCTCAAGCAACTGCAGCCGTCCCAGTCCCACTTAGGTCCGCCTCTGCTTAGTTTAGCGCAGCTTTGCGAATGCGCTAGATTTAGGGTCGCAGAGTTGGAGAGAGACAATAGAGTAACGTACCACTGCAGCCATCCACTTCACTATAAAATTTTAGCGCAGCCTTTCCAGCTCCCCACCGCGGGCAGCCTTAGGCCTTGTTCGGTTACAAGGGAATAAATTCTACCATGGATTTAATTCGGGTGTGGATTGGGTGAATCCATATATCACACCTAATCCCATGGTGAGATTGAATCCAACATTTAATCCATGTATCTCTCAAAGGTAGCTATTCTTTTGATCCATGAATTCTAATATAAACTTGTGCAATATTTTAATGGATTTGTTCCATACCTAATGAGCTATGGATAAAATCCATGCCTTTCATAGTTTACAAAATTGTCAAACCCTTGGGTTATAATCTATGATAAGTTTAACCGAATAAATAATGTTGAGTAGACTTGGATTATTTTGGGTATGGATTGTGACATGAGTTTAATTTCAATCCATACTAATCCAGAACTGGATTGGTGTAAACGAACAAGGCCTTACTGGGCTCAATCTGCTCATGCATGAACCACTCTATCAGAGACTTGCCAGGCTCGGAGTAGAGTAGAGTAGAGAGCACCGTCGGCAGCACGTAATTATTAGTAGCACAAGAGAAGCAAGGGCATCACTAGTGATCAGCCAAGAAACTGGATTCCCAAGCGGGTATGAACACCGGACGCTATCTCCAACCACCCGATGACGCACCACTAGTGTGTAGCAAACACAGCATTACTCGCCCGCATTACCTGCTAAAGTCGGTATGGACGCAACGCAAGGGTCCCCCCAACAACCTGTGAGGAGCTGAGCATTTTTGGCCAATCTGACACGGCGACAAACGCAACGCATGTCGGCTTTTGCCGCCTTTGTCAACCGCGCCGCATGTCTGGCTCTGGCGCTTTCTTCCGACCTGTGATCACCCAACCACATGACAATGGTCTTCTCGGTAACCTACCTAATACGTTCTTTGCTCTCGCTCGCAGCTTTCCCTGGCGGTCCGAGTTCGTAGCCCTAGCTAATCTCGTAATTGTGAATTCCATAAATCACGCTGAACGTTTTGATTCACCAGCTGAAATTAGATTGCACCCTGTAACCCAGGCACGGTACTAGAAAAGAAAGTAGCAGTTGAAATGAATCGACATGGTTTCGTAGGTGCAAAAGGTGATACAGATGAGTTAGTGTGGAAAATCTTCAATCTATACACAAGTTAACAGAACCATACGGGGGCTTCTTTTTTTTTTTTTACTTTCTTATATAGCCAAAAGAAATACATAGCCCTCCTCCACAAATCCAAAAACCGTGCCAATTCACTCCGACATGTCTCGGATTGGCACTCAAGACAAAACACCATGGAAGGAAGGCAATGCAAAGCAAGGAGCAATAACCCTCGTGGTCGACCTCATAACTTATCTGGACCACACTTGGACGAGCCATACTGAACCAGCAATTCCAAACTCCATGAGAGATAGTTTCATTCGACTCAAATGGGAGACTGCTTCTTAGTAGCGTAGGTAGGGCGATTCCGGGCCGATCCTCAGCGTTCCTCCAAGCTCCGTGGGCACTAGAGGTACCAGTGAGTGAAGCACGTCGGTGATCAGTGGCCTGTAACTCGGCTCTGGCTGCACGCAGAGCACGGCCACTGCAGCAACCTAGAAGAAACGCGCCGGCCGGATCAGTAAAAAAAAGAGAGAGAGAGACAGAGAGGCTAAATACAACATGGAACATTGTAACGACTTGAAAAATGCTTACTTGGTACAAGTGTTTCAGATCCATTGTGTTCTTGATCATGGGATCAATTATGTTCGGGAGCTTGGATCTATCAGTTAGCTGAGGCATGGCCTGCATTGGAGTCCAGGTATGGCACTATGTCAGAAGTCAATAGGTCAATTATCCGCCTCAATTCAATTCTTCCATGTTGAGGAGGGGGGATGTTTTACTGTTTAATTGGACACTAGATTCTAAGAATTCAACAGCGCCAGATGGTCGTAGCAGCATTGCGTACCCATGTAACGATTGATCGGCACTGAGATTGTGCCATCTTCTCGACAGGTTTCCTTCCCAGCAGGAGTTCTAGAAGTACTACCCCAAACGCGTATACATCGCTCTTCTCAGTCAGCTTCCCTGAATTCAATGCAGTTGCACATGATTAGAGTTGAATACCATAGCTGTGATGAATGAAGAGTACTCTACACTAGTTGTAGACGCAGGATGACAAGTGAGACCCCAAAGAGCTGGCATATATACCATCTAATAAGTACTCAGGAGCCACATAGCCCATAGTCCCAGAAAGCTTTAAATTCCCTTTGCTGTGATTCCCACTAGTCACTGCCAGGCCAAAGTCTGAAATCTGATGAACAAGAATGAATCAACACACTGACCCTTTTGCTTTGTGTTTAGGCCATATACTCATGTATGGGTTGTGGCCATTGGTCAATAGCAATAATAATTTGACTAGAATGAAAATGCAAAGGCATACCTTAGCGCTGAAGTCTGAATCTAAAAGTATGTTAGATGACTTAAGATCCCTATGGATAACCGGTGGGTTGCAGTGCTCATGCAGGTACTCTAATCCCCTGGTTGGTTCAGATACAGATGCATATTAGTATAAAAATAGTCATTAGCAGACGACATAGTTAATTAACCATACTAAAAGAAGGTGCTAAAAGGGAACCTTGCTGTGTCGAGAGCAATCTTCATCCGAATATGCCAGCTCAGAGCTGAACCATGTGATGGCCCTGGATACAAAAGCATGGGGATTACATCGAAGCTTCTGTAATCTCTGAACTTTATTAAAGATCATGGCTCAACATTAAAAAACATGAGGAAACAACAAAACGTAGCAGAAATTTCTGAAAGAACAAGTGATACCATGAAGTTGCGAATCCAACGACCCACTCTCCATCAGCTCATAAACAACGAAACGGTTCTCCTCATGAATGCAGAAGCCCACAAGGGACACGATGTTCGGATGTCGAATCTTCCCAAGCAAGTCTAGCTCATTCTGCCGATCCAATCAACAATAAATCCATTTTTAAGGGCAGTGTTTAATTAACAACAACAATCCGAACGCAACCATTTAGATGGACACTTTTGTCGACAAAAAATTGCATAGCTGATTATTATCACCTCGAATTCCTTCTTGCAATCATGTGCCCCACCATCCAGTCTCTTCACCGCAGCAGCAAACCTCCCATCAAAATTGGCTTTGTACACAGACCCAAACCCACCAAATCCAAGGACATTGCTCTCACTGAAGTTTTCTGTCGCTGCCTCCAAAGATGTGTAATCCATCATCGCCGCGGCACTCTTCTTGGTAGTCTTGTACGAGCCAAAGCTGTTCAACATCGGCGCAAAAGCAATCCTTGCGGTATCTGAACCAACCGCAAGTGAGTAGGTCAGATCGTCAGAAGCTAGGTAAGTAACTCACATGGGCAGCACGGCATGTGTCAACCAAGGAAAACAAGAACCAGTCAGGCCAGGACCTATGCTCTGGGTGTCCTTGGAATCCACCAGGGCTCGCCGTGATCGTCGCCACAGCAAGAAGGCATACAGCGCGGCAATGGGGATCACGACGCTGGCGACGGATGAGAGGATAATGGCAGCGACGAGCTCCCTGCTGAGGTGGTGGTGCCTCTCCGCCACAACCACACCTGCAACAACAGCACAAAAGCAAAACGATAATACAGGTAGGTGGTTTTAGACACTGGCGCACTTTGTATGTATATTAGGAGTACAAATTAATGAATGATGATGAACACAGCAAAATTCATTCGGGCGTCGCAGAAATATGGATGCTTCGAAACCAAACTGAACTAGGTAAATTTGGAGTTTCAAAGGTGACACGGTTCCTTAATAAACTCCGAAAGGAAGAACATATATTTTCTGCAATTGAGTTATATACGACAATATTATTGACGCAGTCGACTGTTTCCTTATAGAGTTGAATAGGATTATTAGAGTTGAATAAGCAAATGAAACTCCAGTAGATTCAACTTCCTGAATGGAAAATCCGAAAACGAATGATCCGCGTTTTCTGTGCAACTTGTAATAGACTATCCCAGTATACGCTCAAAAACTTGTAATAATAGAATATGATCCCGACGATTTTCGCCCTACGATTTATAACGTGGTTTGCCCACCAAATGAGCACTAAATTTCGCCTCCCCAGTCCCCACCAAAAAAAATGAGCAAATTGCGACCAAAAGGCGCAATTTTGCTTCAGCGAGGATGAAGAACCCAGGAACATTACTTCAAAAACACACTGAAACCCCGCAAAAGAAGAAGAAGAAGCGCGAGGTTTTGATACAGCATTCCAGCCTACTGCCTACCTAAGGGAGGAGGCGCCACGGCCGAAGGAAGCACGGAGGCCACGCCGCCGCTGGCGGTGGGTGCAGGCTGCAGCGCGGGCTGAGCCGCCGGTGGCCATCCCGGAGAAGGCGGCGTGGCCCTCCCATTGGCGACCAACAACGGGCGACACACCAGGAGCAGCAAGACGACGAAGGCGGAGGAACGGAGGAGCGGCGATGGCGGCGGCATTGACTTCACCACTACTCCTCCCCGCCTCCGTCCCTCTCCTTCCCGCGTCTCTCGTCTCGCGCACCTCTCCTCCGCAGGAGCAGACAGGGGCGTTACAACAGCAACGGGCACACTAAAGCCTGTGCCTTTCTGACCAGATACCATGCGAGTCAGGGAATCCAAAGGGGGAGGAAGAATGCAGCGGATACAGCACCACTGCACTGCTGCGCGCTCTCTCGGCTCTTCTCTGACCCTTGCGTGCACTCACTCCTCCCTCTGGTTTCTTGAGCCGCCAGTTGATCTCGCTCGCTCCGTTTCTTTTCCGCCAGCGTAACGCTGCAGGGAGACGGCGACAAGAAGAGGAGAGGGGGAGGGAGGGATCAGGAATGGTAGCCCGGTAAAGTCCTCAGGGGGTATAGGAGGAGAGGGACGGGCGGTGCTCAGCTCACAGGCTCTTGTAAAAGGTTGGTGGTCGCGTGGAGCAAAGGAGGGCAGCTTGCCCCAATTGTCATGTGGCAGTTGCGAAAAGGCACCGCAGGCCCGCTGCTGTGGATGGCGATCGCCCCTCGCCTCGGCCTGCGGGTAATGCCGCCGCATGCGCTGTGCTGCCGCGCGCACCAACCTCAGTTTCCGTGCAGGTGATGATGCAGCCTGCAGCTGCTCTGCACGACACGGTCCTATCGGGCATCGGCCCCGTCCCCTCCGCCGAGTGAACTTCCGCCACGGTACAGCAGCTACAGTGCTACAATAATCAGCAAGCAAAATAATGCTGTTTACATTGACTAAAATAAGGGGATGGTTGTGTCCGGTGGATAATATAGATCAATTATCTTCGGTCGTTTATATTTGATCCTTTCCAAGTTTATATACATATCGTTGCTTTGTTATATTATGTAGCTGGAGATTTTTTTTCTTTCCTTTTTTTAATATAGTCGACAGCTCTTGTGCGTATGATCATCTAAAACAAAAGCAAAAGCACAACTTAACGACACGTTTGGATTGACGAATAGACTCATCCTGAATCATCCGAACCTAAATCCGAACTTGGATGTTCTGTTTGGTTTGTGTCACGAGGTGAACCGATCCGTCGTCAAGCTATCCTTCGTGGTCTTCCCTGCAAGCGTAAGTTGACGAACGAGCTGGTTCCTCGAAAAAATATCGGATGACTTCGTCCTTCTCGTCTCTAAACCCATGATGGATGATTCCACTCTAGACTAGATGCTGCTGCAATCCAAACACATCATAAAAGTTTAGCTCATAGCCTAGCTCTGTTTTGAACTTGAAAGGGAATTAGGCTTACACCTAGTCCCTAATTAATTTTGGTGGTTGAATTGCCCAACACAAATATTGGACTAACTAGTTTGCTCTAGTGTATAAGTTATACAGGTGCCAAAGGTTCACACTTAGCCAATAAAAAGACCAAGTAGTGGTTTGACAAAAGAGCCAAGAGATAACCGAAGGCACCTCTGGTCTGGCGCACCGGACTGTCCGGTGTGCCACCGGACATGTCCGGTGCACCAGAGGACTCAGACTTCAAACTCGTCACCTTCGGGAATTTCCAGAGGCGACTCCGCTAAAATTCACCGGACTGTCCGGTGTGCACCGGACAGTGTCCGGTGCTCCAACGGAACGCGGCTCAGAAACTCGCCAGCCTCGGGATTTCACGAAGGCTGCTCCGCTATAATTCGCCGGACATGTACGGTGAGCACCGGACTGTCCGGTGGATCCTCGGAGCAACGGCTACTTCGCGCCAACGGCTACCTGCAGAGCATTTAATGCGCGCACTGCGCGCGCAGAAGTCAGGCGTGCCCATACTGGCGCACCGGACACTGAACAGTACATGTCCGGTGCGTCACCGGATATTCAGGCGGACCCAGAAGTCAGAACTCCAACGGTCAGAATCCAACGGCATTGGTGACATGGCTGGGGCACCGGACATGTCCGGTGTGCACCGGACTGTCCGGTGCGCCATCGAACAGACAGCCTCCACCAACGGTCAAGTTTGGTGGTTGGGGCTATAAATACCCCAACCACCCCACCTTTCATAGAATCCAAGTTTTTCACTTCCCAACTACTTACAAGAGCTCTAGCATTCAATTCTAGACACACAAAAGAGATCAAATCCTCTCCAAATTCCACACCACTCCCTAGTGATTAGAGAGAGAGATTTGCGTGTGTTCTTTCGAGCTCTTGCGCTTGGATTGCTTTCTTCTTTCTTGATTCTTCATTGCGATCAAACTCACTTGTAATTGAGGCAAGAGACACCAATCTTGTGGTGGTCCTTGTGGGAACTTTGTGTTCCAAGTGATTGAGAAGAGAAAGCTCACTCGGTCTGAAGGACCGTTTGAGAGAGGGTAAGGGTTGAAAGAGACCCGGCCTTTGTGGCCTCCTCAACGGGGAGTAGGTTTGCAAGAACCGAACCTCGGTAAAACAAATCCGCGTGTCTCACTTCTTATTCGCTTGCGATTTGTTTTGCGCCCTCTCTCGCGGACTCGATTATATTTCTAACGCTAACCCGGCTTGTAGTTGTGATTATTTTTGAGAATTTCAGATTCGCCCTATTCACCCCCCCTCTAGGCGACTTTCAATTGGTATCAAAGCCCGGTGCTTCATTAGAGCCTAACCGCTCGAAGTGATGTCGGGAGATCACACCAAGAGGGAGATGGAGACCGGCGACAAGCCCACTACGAGCCAAGGGAGCACTTCATCGGAAGAGTCCCGCACCATGAGGAAGGAGATGAAGAAGGACTTCTCCAAACGGAAGGAGAAAAGATCTTCTTCCTCACACCATAAAGAGAAGAAGGAAAAATCTTCTTCCCACAAGTCGCATCGGAAAGGCGACAAGCACAAGAGGATGAGGAAGGTGGTCTACTACGAGACCGACACTTCATCAACATCGACCTCCGACTCCGATGCACCGTCCGTAACTTCTAAGCGCCAAGAGCGCAAGAAGTTTAGTAAGATCCCCTTACACTATCCTCGAATACCTAGACATACTCCATTACTTTCCGTTCCATTAGGCAAACCGCCAACTTTTGATGGCGAAGATTATGCTAGGTGGAGTGATTTAATGAAATTTCATCTAACCTCACTCCACAAAAGTATATGGAATGTTGTTGAGTTTGGAGCACAGGTACCATCCATAGGGGATAAAGATTATGATACGGACGAAGTGGCCCAAATCGAGCACTTCAACTCCCAAGCTACAACCATACTCCTCGCCTCTCTAAGCAAGGAGGAATACAACAAGGTGCAAGGGTTGAAGAATGCAAAGGAGATTTGGGACCTACTCAAGACCGCGCACGAGGGTGATGAACTCACCAAGATCACCAAGCGGGAAACGATCGAGGGGGAGCTCGGTCGCTTCCGTCTTCGCCAAGGGGAGGAGCCACAAGATATGTACAACCGGCTCAAAACCTTGGTGAACCAAGTGCGCAACCTCGGGAGCAAAAAGTGGGACGACCATGAAGTGGTTAAGGTTATTCTAAGATCTCTCATTTTCCTTAACCCCACTCAAGTTCAATTAATTCGTGGTAATCCTAGATACACACTAATGACCCCTGAGGAAGTGATCGGGAATTTTGTAAGCTTTGAATGCATGATTAAAGGATCAAAGAAGATCAATGAGCTTGACGAACCCTCCACGTCCGAAGCATAACCGGTGGCTTTTAAGGCAACGGAGGAGAAGAAGGAGGAGTCTACACCAAGTAGACAACCAATTGACGCCTCCAAGCTCAACAATGAGGAGATGGCTTTAATCATCAAAAGCTTTCGCCAAATCCTCAAGCAACGGAGGGGGAAGGATTACAAACCCCGCTCCAAGAAAGTGTGCTACAAATGTGGTAAGCCTGGTCATTTCATTGCAAAATGTCCTATATCTAGTGACAGTGACAGGGGCGACAACAAGAAGGGAAAGAGGAGAGAAAAGAAGAAGTACTACAAGAAGAAGGGCGGCGATGCCCATGTTTGCCAGGAGTGGAACTCCGACGAGAGCTCCACCGACTCCTCCGACGACGATGAGGACGCCGCCAACATCGCCGTCACCAAGGGACTCCTCTTCCCCAACGACGGCCACAAGTGCCTCATGGCAAAGGACGGCAAAAGGAAGAAGGTTAAATCTAAATCCTCCACTAAATATGAATCCTCTAGTGATGATAATGCTAGTGATGAGGAGAATAATTTGCGTACCCTTTTGCCGATCTTAACATGCAACAAAAGGAAAAATTAAATGAATTGGTTAGTGTTATTCATGAGAAGGATGATCTCTTGGACTCTCAAGAGGACTTCCTTATTAAGGAAAACAAAAAGCATGTTAAGGTTAAAAATGCTTATGCTCTAGAGGTAGAAAAATGTAACAAATTATCTAGTGAGCTAAGTACATGCCATGACACTATAGACAACCTTAGAAATGAAAATGCTAGATTAATCGCTAAGGATTCTCATGGATGTGATGTCTCAATTCCAAATCTTAGAAATGATAATGATGATTTGTTTGCTAAGATTAAGGAATTGAATGATTCTCTTGATAGCCTTAGAGTAGAAAATGAAAATTTGATTGCTAAGGCTAAAGATCTTGATGTTTGCAATACTATTATTTCCGACCTTAGAACTAAGAATGATATGTTGCATGCTAAGGTTGTAGAACTAAAATCTTGCAAACCCTCTACATCTACCGTTGAGCACACTTCTATTTGTACTAGATGTAGAGATGTTGATATCAATGCTATTCATGATCACATGGCTCTAATTAAACAACAAAATGATCATATAGCTTTATTAGATGCTAAAATTGCCGAGCATAACTTAGAAAATGAAAAGTTTAAATTTGCTAGAAGTATGCTCTATAATGGGAGACGCCCTAGCATTAAGGATGGCATTGGCTTCCAAAAGGGAGACAATGTCAAACTTAATGCTCCCCCTAAGAACTTGTCTAACTTTGTTAAGGGCAAGGCTCCCATACCTCAGGATAACGAAGGTTACATTTTGTACCCTGCCAGTTATCCCGAGAACAAAATTAAGAAAGTTCATTCTAGGAAGTCTCACTCTGGCCCTAACCATGCTTTTATATATAAGGGTGAGACATCTAGCTCTAGGCAACCAACCCGTGCTAAGTTGCTTAGAAAGAAAACTCCAAATGCATCAAATGATCATGCTATCTCATTCAAAACTTTTGATGCATCATATGTGCTTACTAACAAATTCGGCAAGGTAGTTGCCAAGTTTGTTGGGGGCAAACACAAGGGCTCTAAGACTTGTGTTTGGGTACCCAAAGTTCTTGTTTCTAATGCCAAAGGACCCAAAACCGTTTGGGTACCTAAAGTCAAGAACTAAAATTGTTTTGTAGGTTTATGCATCTGGGGGCTCAAGTTGGATACTCGACAGTGGATGCACAAACCACATGACAGGGGAGAAGAAGATGTTTTCCTCATATGAGAAAAACCAAGATCCCCAACGAGCTATCACATTCGGGGATGGAAATCAAGGTTTGGTCAAAGGATTGGGTAAAATTGCTATATCACCTGACCATACTATTTCCAATGTTTTTCTTGTAGATTCTTTAGATTACAATTTGCTTTCCGTATCCCAATTATGCCAAATGGGCTACAACTGTCTATTTACTGATATAGGTGTTACTGTCTTTAGAAGAAGTGATGATTCAATAGCATTCAAGGGAGTGTTGGAGGGTCAGCTATACTTGGTAGATTTTGATAGAGCTGAACTCGACACTTGCTTGGTTGCTAAGACTAACTTGGGTTGGCTCTGGCACCGCCGACTAGCCCATGTTGGAATGAAGAATCTTCATAAGCTTCTAAAGGGAGAGCACATTTTAGGACTAACAAATGTTCATTTTGAGAAAGACAGGATTTGTAGCGCATGCCAAGCCGGGAAGCAAGTTGGGACTCATCATCCACACAAGAACATCATGACTAGTGACAGGCCACTGGAGCTCCTACACATGGACCTATTCGGCCCAATCGCTTACATAAGCATCGGCGGGAGTAAGTACTGTCTAGTTATTGTGGATGATTATTCTTGCTTCACTTGGGTGTTCTTTTTGCAAGAAAAATCTCATACCCAAGAGACCTTAAAGGGATTCTTGAGACGAGCTCAAAATGAGTTCGGCTTAAGGATCAAGAAAATTAGAAGCGACAACGGGACGGAGTTCAAGAACTCTCAAATTGAAGGCTTCCTTGAGGAGGAGGGTATCAAGCATGAGTTTTCTTCTCCCTACACCCCACAACAAAATGGTGTAGTGGAGAGGAAGAATCGAACTCTATTGAACATGGCAAGAACCATGCTTGATGAGTACAAGACACCGGATCGGTTTTGGGCCGAGGCGGTCAACACCGCCTGCTACGCCATCAACCGGTTATATCTACACCGAATCCTCAAGAAGACATCCTATGAACTCCTAACCGGTAAAAAGCCCAATATTTCATACTTTAGAGTTTTTGGTAGCAAATGCTTTATTCTTGTTAAAAGAGGTAGAAAATCTAAATTTGCTCCTAAAACTGTAGAAGGCTTTTTACTAGGATATGACTCAAACACAAGGGCATATAGAGTCTTTAACAAGTCCTCAGGACTTGTTGAAGTTTCTTGTGACGTTGTGTTTGATGAATCTAACGGCTCTCAAGTAGAGCAAGTTGATCTTGATGAGATAGGTGAAGAACAGGCTCCGTGCATCGCACTAAGGAACATGTCCATTGGGGATGTGTGTCCTAAGGAATCCGAAGAGCCTTCAAATGCGCAAGATCAACCATCCTCCTCAACGCAAGCATCTCCACCAACCCAAAGTGAGGACGAGGCTCAAATTGATGAAGGTAAAGATCAAAGAGATGAGCCACCTCAAGATGACGGCAATGATCAAGGGGGAGATGCAAATGATGAAGACAAGGAGGATGAACAACCAAGGCCGCCACACCCAAGAGTCCATCAAGCAATACAACGAGATCACCCCGTCGACACCATCCTTGGCGACATTCATAAGGGGGTAACCACTCGATCTCGTGTTGCACATTTCTGTGAGCATTACTCTTTTGTTTCCTCTATTGAGCCACACAGGGTAGAGGAAGCACTTCAAGATTCGGATTGGGTGATGGCGATGCAAGAGGAGCTCAATAATTTCACAAGGAACGAGGTATGGCATTTAGTTCCACGTCCTAACCAAAATGTTGTAGGAACCAAGTGGATCTTCCACAACAAGCAAGACGAGCATGGTGTGGTGACAAGGAACAAAGCTCGACTCGTGGCCAAGGGGTATTCACAAGTCGAAGGTTTGGATTTCGGTGAAACCTATGCACCCGTAGCTAGGCTTGAGCCAATTCGCATATTATTAGCCTATGCTACTTACCATGGCTTCAAGCTTTATCAAATGGACGTGAAGAGTGCCTTCCTCAATGGACCAATCAAGGAAGAGGTCTATATTGAGCAACCTCCCGGCTTTGAAGATAGTGAGTACCCTAACCATGTCTATAGGCTCTCTAAGGCGCTTTATGGGCTCAAGCAAGCCCCAAGAGCATGGTATGAATGCCTTAGAGATTTCCTTATTGCAAATGGCTTCAAAGTCGGCAAGGCCGATCCTACTTTATTCACTAAAACTCTTGACAATGATTTGTTTGTATGCCAAATTTATGTTGATGATATTATATTTGGGTCTACTAACGAATCTACTTGTGAAGAATTTAGTAGGATCATGACACAAAAATTCGAGATGTCTATGATGGGGGAGTTAAAGTATTTTCTAGGATTCCAAGTCAAGCAACTCCAAGAGGGCACCTTCATTAGTCAAACCAAGTATGCTCAAGACATTCTTAGCAAGTTTGGAATGAAGGATGCCAAGCCCATCAAGACACCCATGGGAACCAATGGGCATCTCGACCTCGACACGGGAGGTAAATCCGTGGATCAAAAGGTATACCGGTCGATGATTGGTTCATTACTCTATTTATGTGCATCTCAACCGGACATTATGCTTTCCGTTTGCATGTGTGCAAGATTCCAATCCGACCCTAAGGAATCCCACCTTACGGCCGTAAAACGAATCTTGAGATATTTGGCTTATACACCTAAGTTTGGGCTTTGGTACCCTCGGGGATCCACATTTGATTTGATTGGTTATTCGGATGCCGATTGGGCGGGGTGTAAGATTAATAGGAAGAGCACATCGGGGACTTGCCAGTTCTTGGGAAGATCCTTGGTGTCTTGGGCTTCAAAGAAGCAAAATTCGGTCGCTCTTTCTACCGCCGAAGCCGAGTATATTGCCGCAGGCCATTGTTGCGCGCAATTGCTTTAGATGAGGCAAACCCTGCGGGACTATGGTTACAAACTAACCAAAGTTCCTCTTCTATGTGATAATGAGAGTGCAATCCGCATGGCAGATAACCCCGTTGAGCATAGCCGCACTAAACACATAACCATTCGGTATCATTTTCTTCGGGATCACCAACAAAAGGGGGATATCTAGATTTCTTACATTAACACTAAAGATCAATTAGCCGATATCTTTACCAAGCCACTTGATGAACAATCTTTTACCAAACTTAGGCATGAACTTAATATTCTTGATTCTAGGAATTTCTTTTGCTAATTTGCACACATAGCACACAAGTATACCTTTGATCATGTCTCTTTTATATGCTATGACTAATGTGTTTTCAAGTGTATTTCAAACCAAGTCATAGGTATATTGAAAGGGAATTGGAGTCTTCGGCGAAGACAAAGGCTTCCACTCCACTCTACTACTCATCCTTCGCCGTCGCTCCGTGTCACTCTCTATCTTTGGGGGAAAGAGCAAAAGGACTTCGTCTTTGGTATAATCTTCACTCATTTATTTTATGTCCAAAGGAGGAGAAATTACTTCTTTGGGCTCTAATAATTCCGTTTTTGGCGATTCATGCCAAAGGGGGAGAAAATATGAGCCCAAAGCAAAAGGACCGCACCACCACCTAATTTTAAAAATTTGGAGATTTTCAATTGGTCAATTTCAAATTAGTATCTTATTATGTTCTAAAGGGGGAGGAAGTAGTATTTCAAAAATGATATATCAAAACCCTCTTGAACACTAAGAGGAAGATCTCATTTAGGGGGAGTTTTGTTTAGTCAAAGGAAAAGCATTTGGATCAAAGGGAGAAAATTTCAAAACTTAAAAAAACTTCTCAAAATCTTATTTATTTACCTTTGACTATCTTGCAAAAGGACTTTGAAAAGAATTTACAAAACATGTGGTGCAAATGTGGTCCAATATGTTAAAAACAAAGAAACAATCCATGCACATCATGTAAGTATTTATATTGGCTCAATTCCAAGCAACCTTTGCACTTACATTATGCAAACTAGTTCAATTTATGCATATTTATATTTGCTTTGGTTTGTGTTGGCATCAATCACCAAAAAGGGGGAGATTGAAAGGGAATTAGGCTTACACCTAGTCCCTAATTAATTTTGGTGGTTGAATTGCCCAACACAAATATTGGACTAACTAGTTTGCTCTAGTGTATAAGTTATACAGGTGCCAAAGGTTCACACTTAGCCAATAAAAAGACCAAGTAGTGGTTTGACAAAAGAGCCAAGGGATAACCGAAGGCACCTCTGGTCTGGCGCACCGGACTGTCCGGTGTGCCACCGGACATGTCTGGTGCACCAGAGGACTCAGACTTCAAACTCGTCACCTTCGGGAATTTCCAGAGGCGACTCCGCTAAAATTCACCGGACTGTCCGGTGTGCACCGGACATTGTCCGGTGCTCCAACGGAACGCGGCTCAGAAACTCGCCAGCCTCGGGATTTCACGAAGGCTGCTCCGCTATAATTCACCGGACATGTCCGGTGTGCACCGGACTGTCCGGTGGATCCTCGGAGCAACGGCTACTTCGCGTCAACGGCTACCTGCAGAGCATTTAATGCGCGCACTGCGCGCGCAGAAGTCAGGCGTGCCCATACTGGCGCACCGGACACTGAACAGTACATGTCCGGTGCGCCACCGGACATTCAGGCGGGCCCAGAAGTCAGAACTCCAACGGTCAGAATCCAACAGCATTGGTGACGTGGCTGGGGCACCGGACATGTCCGGTGTGCACCGGACTGTCCGACGCGCCATCGAACAGACAGCCTCCACCAACGGTCAAGTTTGGTGGTTGGGGCTATAAATACCCCAACCACCCCACCTTTCATAGAATCCAAGTTTTCCACTTCCCAACTACTTACAAGAGCTCTAGCATTCAATTCTAGACACACAAAAGAGATCAAATCCTCTCCAAATTCCACACCACTCCCTAGTGATTAGAGAGAGAGATTTGCGTGTGTTCTTTCGAGCTCTTGCGCTTGGATTGCTTTCTTCTTTCTTGATTCTTCATTGCGATCAAACTCACTTGTAATTGAGGCAAGAGACACCAATCTTGTGGTGGTCCTTGTGGGAACTTTGTGTTCCAAGTGATTGAGAAGAGAAAGCTCACTCGGTCTGAAGGACCGTTTGAGAGAGGGTAAGGGTTGAAAGAGACCCGGCCTTTGTGGCCTCCTCAACGGGGAGTAGGTTTGCAAGAACCGAACCTCGGTAAAACAAATCCGCGTGTCTCAGTTCTTATTCGCTTGCGATTTGTTTTGCGCCCTCTCTCGCGGACTCGATTATATTTCTAACGCTAACCCGGCTTATAGTTGTGATTATTTTTGAGAATTTCAGTTTCGCCCTATTCACCCCCCTCTAGGCGACTTTCAGAACTATTCAACTACCAACTATGAGAAGCCGCTAGCTTGCTCCCTCCTATTATTGCTCTTATGGAGGAACCAAACTAACCAAACATTTATACAAAATAGATTGGACTGTACCGTAGTCAGACTTGATCATGGCATCACCAATCTGTCATCAAATGACAAACATATCTTTACTAGTGGAAGTCATACAAAGTAACCTTGCCCCCCCCTCTAACTTTATTTATTAACAATAGAGATGTCAATTGCTGAAAAAATATCATCTCAGAAGACATAAGCACTTTGAACACGATTTTTGTGGATAGAAATTCTATGCCATAAACTTACATACAATTTGATTAATTATTTATCATGAATTGTAAGGCTATCTCCAGCAAACTCCTTATCCCACTCTCTATTTTAAACCAGAGGTGGATCCAAAGAGGAAGGAAAGTGGGCCATGACCCCCCTCAATTTTGTACACCCTTTTATGCCTACTGATTATTTAGTATTAAGTGTAGAAAAAATAAAAGTTTTAGATATTATAAAGTCTTGTTCTAAATCTCTACAACTAATAGCTAGTTGTTAAAATTAGCCGAGAGGTTTAGAATGGATCAACTAATTGTTAGCTATAACCCTCAAATAAGTATTAGTTGTTAGATGTCCCAACCCAGCTAAAACAACAGTTAGCTCTAGAGGTTTAGAACATGGCCTAAAACAACCATGTTATGAGCCTGCTCGCTGGATCCTCTCGGTCCAGTCCTTGCATCTACCAGTCTGACCCTAATCTTGCCGATACCACCTAAACCAGTTTGCTCCTGCCCCGTTTCCGCCGCCGAGCCATTCCCGATGCGACGCCACCCGACATCGCCCCTTCCGAGCGCCTCCGTCCCTTGTCCTGTTTTTATCGTGACGTCGATCCGCTCGACAAGCTAGATCTCGCTCGTCGCAACGATATGACTTGTCCCCTGTGGTCGGCGGACTTGACGAACTAGAAAATCATGGCTCTCATGTGGTCTTTTTGGCCCCCCCTGAATTTTCGTCTTCCGTCCGCCACTGTTTCAAACTACACTATGCAAGCACTACAAATGCAAAAAATAGTACTTTGCACGGCTATTTACACGTCGCGATGGAGATGGCCTAAAACTTATTTTTTGGTCAAAACTGTTCATAGGCTGATCAAGCGTGTAGAGGAAAAAAAATGCAGCAGATTTACCATTGAGTTTGTCACGGCTTCTTATGAGTATACCGATTGGGTATCTTGAAAGATTGACAATTTTTCTCTATAAATAAGTTGGCCAAATCTAGGTTATGACTGAGTAAACCTATATAAAGTATTTATTTATAAAAGAGAGTACATGCATGAAAACGGAGGGAGCTTGAATGAACAAGTAAACGCGGCAGTCGCGATTATTAATAATCGGAGTTAAGGGTGGTACGTAATGGATCGTGGTTTAACCGATGGATGGGATGGTGGCGATAAATAAATATAGCCAGCACGTACTGTACTGTACTGTACTGCTGCACGGCCCTGTTGCTGTTCGCCGAAAACAATGCTTCATCAACCTTCTCTTTCCTTTGACGCTCAGAACCGTCGGTGCTTGCCGCTGCATGCAATGCAATGCCGCCAGCCCAAACACAGCAGTGGCCCAATTTAAGCAGCCGTTCGGCCTGTTGGCTTCCAAACAGTTTTTTTTCCAGTAGCATGCAGTAGTGATGCACTGTGCAAAGCCCTGCATGTAGATATGTGTTTTAGAGAATAGAACAGTGATGAAGCTAGGGCTGAACAAAATACTCGTGGCTCGTGAGCTCGCTCGACTCGTGGTCAACTCGGCTTGGCTCGACTTAATTTTGTCACGAGCTGAGCTAACATCTCAGCTCGGTTCGTTAACGAGCCAGCTCGACACGAGCTCGAGCTAGCTCGTTAGCTCGAATGAGCTAACATTTATCTGCAAATCAAAGTTTATATATGTATTGGATGAATTAATAAGTGACGAGCTATTTTAATTTAGGGTTTAAATGATGTGATGTATAAAATTATGAGTATTGTTAGTCTTTTATAGTGTTAAATTAATATGAAATTAACTAGCAATTGATTATATTGTTCTATATACACATATATATATTATTTTTTGTTGTGGCTCGCGAGCTAAACGAGCTGAGCTGAGCTAGTTCTCTGGCTCAGTTGTTTAACGAGTCGAGCCGAGCCAGCTCGAGCTCGAGATCCACCCCTAGTTGGAGCACATCGATAGCAGAGGGTCACTTGTTTGTTGGTTGGGAGAAAATAAGGGGTGGGGGCCTGTATGTCTAGACTGCAATCTGAAGTTCTGAACCCCAATAGGTAAATTACCAACCTTGCCTGTGTCTGGAATTAATAGCACCATCAACTAGTCAACAACAAACCCTAATGGTCATGTTTGCTTGGAGCTAACACTAGTAGAAAAAGGCTCAAAGCCTGCGGTGCGAGTGAGATGGGTGAGCCGAGGCCTCACCTAATAAAAATATTTTTTTGCTATTTTTAAAACCCGTTTTATGTTTCCTGAAAACGATTTTTACTGGCGGTTTATTATGCCGACCGCCAGTGAAAATCGATTTTGATTGGCGGTACTCAGTTATCCGCCTGTAAAAATGATGATTTCTACTGGCCTCTAGCACTGGCGGTTACAAAAAACGTCACTGTAAATAGGTTTACGACCGCCACTATAGAGCTTCTCTGTACTAGTGTAATTGACTGCTTGAGAGTACGATGATGAAACCAGAGCTTTTTTTTTATTTTGTCAAAACTCAAAAGCACGAGAGAGTACACTCAAGACATGGCCATGCTGATATTAGAGAGGTGTTTAGTTTCTATGGACTAATTTTTAGTCTCTCCATTTTATTTCATTTTAATACCTAAATTGGTAAATACGGAAACTAAAATTTCTATATTTAGTAATTTAGAGACTAAAATATAATAAAATGAAGAGACTAAAAATTAGTCTTTAGAACCTGTGAATGACGATGCCCCATATATACGAATTTCATCTTAAGACAATTGCACACTATTTTGATACTAAGCCCGCGTTGGCTGGTACACAAGCAAAGTAACTCGCTTGTGATCAGGAACTTAGAGGAGGAGGTAGTGTTGACGCTTTTTCGGAGCGCCAAATACTCAAGAAGAACCGGCGGCGGTGCTCTCTGGTCAGGCATGGACGGTCCGCGGCACGAAGCCGGACGGTCCGCGACCTGGCGCGAGGCGGCGGTGCCCTCTGGTCAGGCGCGGACGGTCCGCGACCTAGCGCAGGAGCTTGGGTCCTCTGCTTGACGGTCGGACGGTCCGCGCCCTGAGGCCGGACGGTCCGCGCGTGCGCAGGGGCGGCGCAAGTCGCCGTCGGCGGCCTGGATCTCGCTCCCGGGAGGGACCCCGTCGGGGAGGAGAGATCCTAGGGGTTGTCTAGGCTCGAGCCGGCCGACCTAGACTCCTCCAATCGGCGTAGAGTCGAAGAGAGGCGAAGAATTTGGGGATTGAGAGGCTAAACCTAAACTAGACTAGAACTACTCCTAGGATAAAATGCGAATAAAAGTTGTATTGATTCGATTGTTGATGATTACAAATCGGCCGTAGACCTCTCTTTATATAGAGGAGGGGGGCTGGACCCTTTACACGACTAGATTCCGAGTTAATTCCGTGAATCTAGCCAACAATCATAGCACAAAACTCGGAACCCTAAACTGCTCTGCGCAAGCGCGGACCGTCCGGCCCACAGGCGCGGACTGTCCAGACCGCGGACCGTCCGGCCTCAGGGCCGGACCGTCCGCCCGCTCAATTTGGTGCTCAACATATACCCCCCTGCCTTTTGGTGGAGCTGAGCAAACCAAAAGCAACTAACTCGATGTGATTACATCGGTTCTCTTAAGCATCTTGCCACATACTAGGATGGTACTGTTTGAGGAAACGCCCATTCAAAGCCTTAGGCAAGCCCTTGCCTTGCAATGTTTGTAGCAAATAGGCGTTGCCAGACATCACCTGTTTTACCTTATAAGGACCTTCCCAGCTTGGTGACCATTTCCCGAACTTCCGGTCTCTATTCCTTAGAGGCAGAATGGTCTTCCACACCAGGTCTCCTACTTGAAATGATTTTGCTTTGACCTTCTTGTTGTAGGCCCTGGCTACCATGATTTTGTCCTTTTCTATTGCTCCCAAAGCTATCATCCTTTTGTCGGTCACCTCATCAATATTATCCATCATTGAATCATAATAATCAGTAGCAGTTAGATCATTTTGTCTAGCGAACCTGACAGCATTCAAACTTATTTCCACAGGCAACACTGCTTCCTGCCCATAGACAAGCTCAAAAGGAGATACTTTAGTAGCCCTATGTTTAGATATTCTATGAGCCCATAAAGCCTCAGACAAAATCTTATGCCAATGTTTAGGATTATCAGAAATTTTCTTTTTTATCAAATTAATCAATGTCCTATTGCTAGACTCGGCCTGACCATTGGCATGAGCATAATATGGAGATGAATTAAGCAGCTTAATTTTGTATAATTCAGCAAATTCACGTACCTCCTTTGACATAAAAGAAGTACCTTGATCTGTAGTTAAGGTCTGGGGAATGCCGAATCTATGAATAATATGCTCAGTTATAAACTCGATTACCTCCTTGTGTGTCATGTTCTTTAGAGCAACGGCTTCAGTCCATTTGGTGAAGTAGTCAGTGGCAACTAACACAAACCGATGCCCCTTTGATGATGAAGGATGAATTTCTCCAATAAAGTCTAATACCCATCCTCTGAACGGCCAAGGCTTGATGATAGGATGTAATTCGGCTGCAGGGACCAACTGTAGGTCGCCGAATTTTTGACACACTTGGCAACCCTTGTAGTACTTGAAACAATCAGCTATCATACTAGGCCAATAAAAACCGGACCTTCGCAACAACCACTTCATCTTTAGAGCTGATTGATGAGTACCACAAATCCCTTCATGTACTTCGGCCATGGCTAATATAGCATCATCTGGGCCCAAGCACTTAAGCAGGATGTCATTGACTGTTCGGCGGTAAAGTTCGTCACTCATCAAAACATACTTGAAAGCTATTCGCCGAATGTTCTTATCTGTTTTGATATTGGGATTTCGTAAATAATTAAGTATAGGTGTCCTCCAATCTCTTGCATCGGCTTCATTGTCAGCCGAATCGATTAAGAGAACATTTCTGGTAACCCCGGACGGTCCGGCGCCATCACGCGGACGGTCCGCGACCTGGGAATTTGGCTCTGCACTGGTTATCAGATTTTCAGTTTTGTGAAACTTCCCTCTCTTTATCCGATAACCTGATGCATCTTGTGCCAAATCGTTAGCTCTATGATTCTCAACTCTAGAGATATGCCGAATACTGAATTCGTTAAAAGAATGAATTATGCTCCAGCATTTTTCAAGGTAACCATTTAGAGTACCATCAAAACATTGATATTCTTCTAACACTTGTTGGACAACCAGCTGAGAATCACCAAATGCCTTCACATGTTTTACTCCCATACAATTTAAAAGTTCCAAACCAAACAAAAGTGCTTCATATTCGGCTTGATTGTTAGTGCAATAAGTTTTCAATCGGCTAGAGAAGTCAAAGGAGACATTACTTGGTGAAACAAGCACAATGCCAATTCCTTGCCCTTCATTGCAAACCGATCCATCAAAATATAAAGTCCAAGGGGTAATAGTGAGGTATGAAATGTCTAGCTCATGAATATCATTAACCCGATGTTCTACAATGAAATCCGCTACGACTTGGCCTTTCATGGATTTCAATGGTTCATAGGCCAAGTCATATTCTATAAGTGCATAAGCCCACTTACCAATTCTACCACTCATAATTGGGTCATGCAACATGTATTTGATCACATCGGCTTGACCATAAACAGTGCAATGACTAGACAGTAAATAACATCTACATTTGGTGCATGCATAAAACAAGCATAAGCATAACTTTTCAATAAAAGTGTACCTTGTTTCAGCATCCACCAACCTTCGGCTTAGATATGTCACCACATGTTCCTTCCCCTCAGTTTCTTGTGTCAGAACAGCCCCAATGACCTTATCCTCAGCTGCAATGTATAATCGGAATGGTACTCCTGCTCGTGGTGCTTTTAATACGGGAGCCGAAGATAAGTATTTTTGATGAGATCAAATGCTTCTTGCTGTTCTACCCCCCAAGCGAATTCGGCATCATTCTTAAGCCGAAGAATAGGGGTGAACGCATCAATCTTCCCGGCTAGGTTAGAAATAAACCTTCGTAAATAATTCACCTTGCCGAGAAACCTCTGTACCTCGACCTTGCAGGTCGGAGGTCCCACATTCCGAATAGACTTGATTCGGTCAGGGTCTATCTCTATACCATGTTCATGTATGACAAATCCTAAAAACTTACCAGCCGACACTCCAGAAGCACATTTACGTGGGTTCATTTTCAAACCATACTGACGCATTTTATCAAAGGCTTTGCGCAAATCAACTATATGAGAACTAAACTCAGCCGATTTGACTACAATATCATCAATGTAAACTTCCACAGTGTTTCCTAACAATTCATGGAAGATCAAATTCATAGCCCTCTGATAAGTAGCACCAGCATTTTTCAGACCAAATGTCATGACAACCCACTCAAATAAACCAATGAAGCCTGGACATATAAAGGCCGTTTTAGACGCATCTTCTTCGGCCATGAAAATCTGATTATATCCGGCATTACCATCAAGGAAACTAATAATTCTATTTCCTGATGCATTATTGATTAATGTGTCGGCTATGGGCATGGGATATTCGTCTTTAGGAGTTGCTCTATTTAAATTGCGAAAATCAATGCATACTCTAAGCTTACCTGACTCCTTCTTCTCCACCGGCACAATATTGGAGACCCATTCTGCGTATCTGCAAGGTCTGATAAAATCAGCTTCTAGCAGCCGGTGGATTTCATCCTTGATGCGTGGGAGAAGATCTGGACGAAATGTTCTAGCTCTCTGCTTGAAAGGTCTGAAACCCGATTTAATAGGCAGCCGATGCTCCACGATCTCTCGGCTTAATCCAGGCATCTCAGTGTAATTCCAAGCAAAGCAATCTGAATACTCCTTCAATAGGCCGATCATCTCATCTCTAGGATCGGTCTCCAGTGTCTTGTTTACAAAAGTCGGCCTTGGAGTTTTACCATCTCCTATGTCAATCTCCTCCAAAGGATCGGCCGATGTAAACCCCTGTCCTAGTTTATCAAGATCTCTAAATTCCTCTATCATGTTCCCCACAGAGGAATTAGAAGATCTTTGTGTGACGGCGGACTCTCCGGTCTCGGGGACCGGATCGTCCGTAATACTGTCCTTTTGCTGTGATATATGTTCGGTCTTAAAGTCCGAACCCTTTTGTGAAAGACCAGACCATCCGGCCTTGGAGGCCGAACTGTCCGTGACTAGAGACTTATGAACTTTGTGTGTATTCATCATTTAATCTTTATTTAGGATTTAGCCGATTCTCCATCGGCTCTAGCATTACAGGAATGAAACCTTTCTTATCTATACTGATGAATTGATAATCAGAAAAATCTACTCCTGTGAGACATGTAGCAGTCTCATAAGTCCAGAGTACAGGGGCATCGGCCACAGCGATGCAGGCCGATACATCAGCATGTACTTGTTCTATATCATCGCCTACCCATTGTATCAGCATTTGATGTAATGTAGAAGGTATACATTGATTGGCGTGAATCCAATCTCTTCCTAGGATTAAACTGTAATTTCCTTCTACATCAGCGACGAAGAATGCAGCAGCAAGGGTCTTAGTCCCGATGGTTAATTCAACAGACGTGACTCCCCTGGCTTTGATCGAACTATCAGTTCCAACACCGCTGAGGGTCATGTTGGTCTTGACAAGTTCGTCATCTTGTTTACCTAATTTTCTGTATAATGAATAAGGCATTAGATTTACAGCTGCCCCTCCGTCTACCAACATCTTAGCAATCGGTATCCCATCAATGTGACCGCGCACGAAGAGCGGCTTTAAATGATTTACCGATTCCTTTGGTTTAGTAAAGGCGGCTTCTTTAGGACCAAAATCAAACTGGGCAACAACAGGTTCATCGTCGCCGATAATAGTACAATCGGCAGAAAATGTAATAATATTTACATCCATACCTGGGCGTTCTGGAGAAGCCTCATAGTCGACTAGGTCTTCTCCCAGCAGGTCGTCCTCTTCCATTGATGTTGTCGTGTCGTTGGAGGCCTCCTGGTGAATGGCGAACGGTCCGCACGCGGGGGCCGGACGGTCCGCGCCTGGTGCGGGTTGTCCAGAGGCTTCCTGGTGAACGGCGGACGGTCCGTGCGCGGGGGCCGGACGGTCCACGCCTGGTGCAGGTTGACTTTCTATTTCTGTGGCCGTTTGTTTTTTCTCAACGGCCTTCGGTCTCCATTTCTTTTGCGGTGGCGGGTATAGTGGATGTGTGTCATTAAATGTCTTTTCCGCCTCCTTCTCCTGGCTCTCCTTTGCCCTTAGGCGCTGTAATTTTCTCTTTTGGGATCGTGTCAATCCCGCTGGGCACCATCGAGGCATGGAGTATTTTGGATCAGCTGTTTTGATGGTAGCCGTATCCTTTTCGGTTGTGTTGGCCGATTCGCCGAAAATCATCGGCCCTTTATTATCTCCCTCTATGACAACATCTGCGGTGCCTATTTTGATGATGTCCTTTTTTGTTGTTCTTTGAGTTGCTATAGGCATATGCCCCCCTGCCGGATTGGTTGGCCTAGGAGGCTGAGTAGTCCGGCAATCTTGTTGGGCCTGTGCCTGGTGACCGGATTCAGCAGCGCTCAATCGGTCTTGCACTGGCGGCGCCAACCTATCAAAAACGGATGTTTGGGGTGCTCCCCAGGCGGGGTACTGTGGCATCCCAAATGGATATGGTGGCATGCCCCACATTTGATTTGGGACATATGGTGGAGGTAAGTATGTGTATGGATATGGCATAGATGGATAAGGAGGTGGAGGGGTCCATGTCGGCATGTTAGGTCTCAATTGTACAATAGGACCTTTCATTTCTTCCGATTGGTGAGGTGGTCCAATCGGCTTGACCTGACGTTGCTCATGAATGGGTGAGCGGGGTCGCTTCGGTGGCCGGTCACTGGGGCCGGCCTTCTTTTTCACGTATTTAGACAACAATTGGTCGAAAGTTGGGCCAGGCTTGATCAGCCGACCAGCTGCTTTAAATGTATTTGTTTTCCACGTACCTATCTCTGGTCGTCGTGGTTTGAAGGTACGTGGTTGCTGCGAGTCCTGAGCATGGCCGGACCGTCCGCCGGAGTCCTCCGGACCGTCCGGAGAAGCGTCGGACCGTCCGCGTCGGGACGGCGGACTGTTCGTGATGCGCAGCACGGGTTCCCGCAACTGTCTCCCTGTCTGCGCTTGCCCCCCAGTGCTAGAGGCTGTGATGGTCACCTTCAGGGTCTCCCCTCCATCGGGAGTCTTCTCGGCCACCACTTTCCTTCAAGAAACTTTACAATCCCCATCGGCCTTTTTAGCATTGCCGATGATCGTTTCCTTGCCTTTGCCTTTATCGGCTGCATTTGGCCGAACCAGGACTTTCTTGCCCTCGAAGTCAATCATGTTCATCGGAAAGGGCTTTGTATCCACCTGCATTTCCTGAAATTTCAACCGTCCTTCGTTAATGGCCGATTGAATTTGTCACCGAAATACATTACAATCATTAGTGGCATGAGAAAATGAGTTATGCCACTTGCAGTACGCACGACGTTTTAGCTCATCGGCGGATGGAACAGTGTGATTTATTTTAATATTGCCATTTTTGAGTAACTCGTCAAATATTCTATCACACTTACCAACATTAAATGTAAACTTAACCTCTTCTTGCCGTTTCTTTTGAACTGGCTATAAGGAGGAACAAGCCGAAGATTTGGCCTGTTTTGGCCAAACCATTTCAGCAGCGTACAGTTCTGCTGATTCGTCATCTGAGCTACTTTGGTCGCATTCTACTATGTGTACGTTGTGACGCATTGTTTTAGCAGTTTCTTTGCTCCGGCTTTCGCAAGCCAAAGCTCTCTGGTGTAACTATGCTAGTGTAAAAAATTGGATGCCTTCTAATCTTTCTTTTAAATAATATCGCAGACCATTAAAGGCTAATCCTACTAGCTGTTTCTCTGCTAAATGAATTTGAAAGCATCAGTTTCTTGTATCTCAGAATCTCCGGATGTAATCATTAACCGATTCATCTTTTGTCTGTCGCAACGACACTAAATCTACCAAATCCAACTCATAGTCACCGGAGAAAAAATGATCATGAAATTTTTGTTCTAAATCCCCCCATGATGAAATGGAATTAGGAGGTAAAGTGGCGTACCATGCAAACGCAGTTCCTGTTAAAGATAATGAAAATAAACGTACGCGAAATGCCTTTGTGTCGACCAACTCTCCTAATTGTGCTAAAAATTGGCCTATGTGTTCACGTGTGTTCTTTCCTTGATCACCCGAAAATTTTGTGAATTCGGGTATCCTGGTTCCCTGTGGGTATGGGTGGTGATCAAATCGGCTGTCATAAGGTTTCCGATATGATTGCCCCCCAGGGACCATGCTTACTCCGAGCTTATCTCGGAACGCCCCGGCTATTTCTTCCCTTACTATATCAATGGCAGCCGGTGCGAGACCACCGGCTCTCTGGTCAAACATAGTTGGGGTTGGCTGGATATTAGCATGTTGTTTTCCCCCCATTGGTTTGAGTTACGTGGTGCATTTCCATTTGCCCTATATGGCTCATAGGTTTGATCGTTTCTCTCCGGCCTTCTAGGTGGGGCCGGAAAGCTTTCCTGGGCTCTGGATCCTGAATTAATGGGCTGGTGCATTGCATAGTGTGATGGGAAGTGTTGCTGGGACGGGCGAGGATTCATGTAATCCTCCTCAAAAGACTCATGCGCGGATTGTCCGGATACGTACCCGGACCGTCCGTGGTTATATGCGGACCGTCCGTCGTTGTATGCGGACCGTCCGACTGGGTAGTTTGGGTTCTGTGCCGTGTGTGGTGGCTCGGGCGCATATCTAGGTAACCCATTAAAAATAGGCCCGACTGTTGCTGGCCCGGACGGTCCGCGCTCACGTGCGGACGGTCCGGGCATGTGCAGATCGGCTGATTTACTGCCGATTTGCGGTTGCTCAGGGTATGTGTCCATCGGCATCCCATAAAGGGGTTGTGACTGGTCGTGACAACCTGTAGCCGATGTATTACGCGTGTTACCCCCTAACTCAACCTCGTGCGAAGGAAAATTTGCGATATTAGATTTATCAAATGCACGTACTAGTCTCTTAAAATCGCTTTGCATACCCCCTATGATGTTCTGCATTTGCTCACGTTGCTCTTCTACATAATTTCTAAGAGATTGTAGCTCGTTGGTATTACTTACATTGGGGATATTTGGTGTGGGTTGGAGCGAAGCCGGATCCGTCGCCCGATGTAGGACGACCTTGTTGTTCCTGTCCACTTTGAAGTCGGCCAAGAATTTTGCTTTTGCCTCCTGGATCATACGCTCCTTGTGCTCCTCGAATTGGAGCTGTTCGTCAGCCGACAAGGTCTCCCAAGTCGGCTCTATGATGTTGCTTGGAGAAATGTCAGAGCTATCTCTTGAACCGGCCATTGAGGGCTGATTTGATGCGTCTATATTTGTCTTCCCAGCGGAGTCGCCAAAAAGTATGTTGACGCCTTTTCGGAGCGCCAAATACTCAAGAAGAACCGGCGGCGGTGCTCTCTGGTCAGGCACGGATGGTCCGCGGCACGGAGCCGGACGATCCGCGACCTGGCGCGAGGCGGCGGTGCCCTCTGGTCAGGCGCGGACGGTCCGCGACCTGGCGTAGGAGCTTGGGTCCTCTGCCTGACGGCTGGACGGTCCGCGCCCTGAGGCCGGACGGTCCGCGCGTGCGCAGGGGCGGCGGAAGTCGCCGGCGGCGGCCTGGATCTCGCTCCCAGGAGGGACCCCGTCGGGGAGGAGAGATCCTAGGGGTTGTCTAGGCTCGGGCCGGCCGACCTAGACTCCTCCAATCGGCGTAGAGTCGAAGAGAGGCGAAGAATTTGGGGATTGAGAGGCTAAACCTAAACTAGACTAGAACTACTCCTAGGATAAAATGCGAATAAAAGTTGTATTGATTCGATTGTTGATGATTACAAATCGGCCGTAGACCTCTCTTTATATAGAGGAGGGGGGCTGGACCCTTTACACGACTAGATTCCGAGTTAATTCCGTGAATCTAGCCAACAATCATAGCACAAAACTCGGAACCCTAAACTGCTCTGCGCAAGCGCGGACCATCCGGCCCACAGGCGCGGACTATCCGGACCGCAGACCGTCCGGCCCACAGGCGCGGACTGTCCGGACCGCGGACCGTCCGGCCTCAGGGCCGGACCGTCCGCCCGCTCAATTTGGTGCTCAACAGGTAGCACTCGCACACACGTTTGAGACTGTCTGCAGCGCTCGTCGCGTCTGCTCCTCTGACGCTACTGCAGCGCCTACAAAGCTACTCTATTGTCCGTAATCACGCACCCTATTTGAACCTCTACTTCTAACAGTACAAGCGGTATGGGTAATAGTCTCTCAGATATGAGGGGAGAACTATGAAGCCCCCTTCCTCGCTATCCGTGCAATACATGTGTTTGTTGGTTAAGGAAAAAGTAATAAATGATGAATGGAGTTAGAAATTGATATTTTATGGTTGTAGTTGGATATAAAGGAAGCATACAAGGGGAACTGCTGCGGGAGATAAAAAATTAGGGGATGAAATATTAATGATGTGACACAAAAAGTGATATAGGAGGGAAAATTTAGAGAAAACCGCTGCGGATAGTCTGAAGCTCACGTCAGATAGTAGCAGGGTTTCCACAGAAAACGGATCGTGTTTCACAGGAACACGTAGGCAGTAGGAGCACAGAGTCTCGGCCACGAATAACGGCCTGGCGCCGGTGTCTGGCGACCTTGGACTAGAGCCCGTTGTGGGCGTCGTTCGCTCTCGCATGTGCGACGGCCGCGACCGGGGGTGACCACCACTCGCTAGGGTGAAAACGAGACGAATAGTAGTTAATTATGTATCCTACTCTAATGTACTTAAATCGGATTTAGAATCAGATTCGGATAGTTAGAAACGAGACGGATACAGGGGCCGGATATTTATTCGGACAGATAAGTGATAGATACAGATATTATTTGGTCGGATATCAGATACTTGTCGGATAATTCATTAATTACTTATCATAAAATATTCATAAAATATTCTTATTCTTGTTCAGCCACAAAATTACAAATAAATTATCAAGACTAATAAACATTTTATAAGAAGACAACTTCAAGTTCTCACATAAAAATGATAAAGTGGAATATTGATTATGTTGACACTTGGATACTTAGATTGATTTCACCCGTAACTTATGCAATAAGTGGAAGTGAAATAGAAGAAACGTTGACATCTTGTGGATTTTATGGTCCCATTATTTTTGACGACTATATACGACCATATGTTGTGCGTCCGTATAATTTCATGAATTTCTGAGGCTATTTGTGCATTATTAATTTCTTTCTACAGAAATCGTCAGAATATAATTAAATCCATAAAATACACTAGTTTCGATTGAAAATAGCAAATAATTTACCAAAACTGATAAACATTCTATTCGAAGATAACCTCAAGTCCCCATATAAAAATGATAAGTGAAATCTCTACTACTTATTAAGGCTGTAAGGGTAGCCTGACGTTCTGCGATCTTAGCTGTCCATTCTATAGTTCTACAATCTCAGCCGTCCGATCCTGCCCACCCAATTTTCTGCCCCCGCGTCCCGATCCCACCGCCCCAGCCCCAAAGTCATCTCGATTCGCCCCCTGCCTCCTCTTGCCCGATTCCGCCACCGCCAACCCCGTCCTCACCCTCGTCCCACGCCGCCGGATGCCGCACGCTCTCCTCTGCCATCTCTCTCAACGTCTTGCCTCCAGAGAACACGATTTGTTCTGTCGTTCCCAATCTCCGCCTTCGCTCCGGCCGCCGATCCCGCCGGGTGCGCCTACTATGGTGCACGCAGTTCGGGTGCGCCTACTATGGCCAGCGTGCGCCGCTGGGGCCCTGCTCGTGCCCGCTGCGCCAGGCGTGGGGGTCGCTCGACGCGCTCATCAGCCACCTGTGTGGCGTACGAGGAGAGCGGCAGGACTACCGAGTCCAACCCCTTCGCGGCGCGCGCCGTGCGGATCTATCTCCGCGAAGTGCGCGACTCGCAGGCCAAGGCGCGCGGCATCCCCTACGAAAAGAAGAAGAAGCACAAGCGCGCGTAGCAGGCTACGGAGCCTTCGACGAGCTCGTCTGCTGCTGCCGCCAAGAGCGGCAGGGCTACAACAGCTGCTGCTGCGGTGTCCGCTGCCCAGGCTGGAGGGAGTAACGCTGCACCAAGCTCCACTTGAGAGTACAGTAGACCTGCAGATCTTTGTTTAATTATATTACCATCTTCGCGTGTATCGCAAGATTAAGGGGGCATGGCGGTGGATAATAGGCGCCATGGCATCACGCTCCTTGCTCAGGAGGATTGGGATCCAACCGACCTATCGTCTTTCCGGCGACCACTATGGCCCACGACTGCTCCGCTTCAGCGACGATGAGGCACTCCATCGTTTGATTCCACTAACGGGGAATCAATCGGTATGCGGAAACACGTACGGGTCGCCAAGCAAGACGGACAGCACCAGGAGCATGGCTTGTTCTCTTTCCTGTCGTTTCTAAGAAGCCACCGAAGTCGACGACCCCTTTTAGTGGGGGGCTCCATGCATACCGTGGTGGAGCCGATCGAGCGCTTCAAGCTGCTGCTGCAGACCTCTTTGCTATCGCATGTGTCGTTCCATCCTCAACCCTTTCTTCATTGCTGACTATGTTGCTAAGATCTGGGTCTATTCATTCTATTTTCAATGCAACCAATTCCCTCAACGCTAACCATCGATCTCGAAAATAATCTCTCTGCATAATTCTTTCCTCAGTACACCACCATCGAGTACATATCTTTAACTGAAACTGGTCCTACAGTTCCACCGGTATTCATTTTTGTTGTAGATACTTGCATGATTGAAGAATTCAGCTATTGCCAGATAATTCTCATGTTGGATTCATTACGTTCGCGACATATGTGCAGGTAAAAGCCCATTGTTTTCTTTCTAATGCTCCATATAATTGTTCTTTTTGATACGTATTTGGTTAGTTTAGTACATGTATACCATCTGCATTTTCATGTGTCACTTCAGCTCTTAGCTCCAGTTGTGTTGGTTCTTCGTGAAGCTATGTCTGTTTCTCCACCACAAGAAACAAATGTCACTGCTGGAATGCTTTTGAAGGATGCTGTCTATATAGCTACCAATCATGTTTATTATGAACTTTTGAACTACCTCAGTTTTAATAAATGGTAATTTACTAAGTTTGTGACTTCATGAGTTCTTAATGAAAACAATATTTGTCTTTGTAGAGCTGTCTGTATATGTTCTTACATGTTTGCAATTTGTGTGCTAGCATCCTGTGTTGAGCATATTGATTAAGCATTATTGGAAAGTCGATGGTCATAGTGGGTTCTAAATGATTGCTTCACTTATATTTTTCTCTATTTTCTACAGGTTCCATGGATCTCTATCTATTGAATTTTCAAATCATCACCCCAATATGCCTTAGTTGATGTTCTGTATGCAAGCAACAATGGATTTCTGAGGTATGTTTTCTCTAATATGATATGATTTCAGAAAATCATATATGTCATAGTTTACTCTCTGCACAACATCTAGGCTTAGTGGTTTAATCTATATTTGGGCTCCAACATTTGTGGTTGGATTGATATAGGATAATGACATAGCCGTTGAAGTATGTTCTATCTAGATTTGTGTACAAAATTACTCTCAATCCTTGGGAAATCATTAAGGGCGACTGTCACACCCGGGTTTCGGGGCACCAAGACCCGGGCGCGAACATCATCACCAGGTGTGCTGGGACCAAGTCTCACACATATGATGAATCATGGCACAGGATCGAATGTCACAACTTTACTATATAATAGGAGTTCTATACAAAATAAATAATAAATAATTACATTATAAGGAGACAACGGTCCAGCAACCCAAAGTTGACTGGGAGACGACGACCTAGACCTCTCACGAACACATCGATCCTCCATGCGCCTCATCCTGCGGTACCTGTTCTTGACCTGTGGGGGGGGGGGCGTGAGACAGCAAGAGTGAGCTCACATACGTTCATCGCTCAACAAGTTGTGGGGAATAATGTGAATGAACTCGCCAAAGGTGGGAGTTCATGTAAAGTGTAAGACTTACCAAAGAGGATGGTTAGAGCTGAGCATTGCTTTTAAAGTTGGTCAAAATTTTATTAGCAATTACTAAGTATAAGTAAATACCAAACCCAATTAAGTAGTAGAACGAAAGTAACAACATCACCTGCGATGCAATGCATATGACAAATTGAATTTAGTTCCATAAATTAATCATGTGAGGGTCCGAGCTGCTCATGACCGTGAGCACGGCTAGTATACCAGTTTTACACTCTGCAGAGGTTGCACATCTTTACCCACAAGTCATGTTACCCATCTGCCAAGGGATCGCGACTTCCCATACACCTCTACCGAGGAGGCGAGGCAGGGTAACACTACGAGGCCTTTACAAAGTTCCACTAGCTTCAGAAAACCCACTACAGTTTATAGGAAGCTCCAATGCAGGGATCCCTTGCCTGACCGCCATCGCAGCAAAATCAACCAAGGACCTCCCTACACTGACCACTCCCCTACTGCCCTTGCCCCTTTCGGGTAAGGTAGTCCTCCACTAGCTTTCCTAATTAATCAGCCAAGGGCGTCCATAAACCCTTGTGGTAGCACTGTTTTCCCGGGTGGTCGCTCCATGTTCCAATTAACATAATGATCTTATCATGAACAGTAAATAACAACGGATAACAAAAGTATAATCATGAATAATGTATCTTCATACCCAAAACCACATAAAGCACTAGCAAGTACTACCCAAAAAGTTCAGTGGTAAACAAGGCATAAAGATAGACAAACTAGGGTAACCTATTGGGTCCCATCAAAATTAACCTATGCAGATCATTATGATTAATTAGAACATGAGTGGGTAAAAAGAAGTGATCAAGGGCATAACTTGCTTGGGACTTGAGATTCCAGGCACCAACTTGCTCTTCAGATGACACGTGTCCTCACGCTAGTCGTAGCATTACAAACAAACAGTGTATAGGCAAAATTAACATTACACCAAACATAAGGATAAACTGTATAATTATGATCTACGCATTGCTACAATATCGTAGAAACAAGAACCCCTAAATTCGGAGCTACGAATATTGAGTTATGAATTTCTAAAATCATTTAGCACCTAGAATAGATTAATTCAATTGAGCAATTTTAATTCAAGTTTCATGGTTAAACAAAGGTACTAGGTGATAAACAATATTAATACAAAATTATTGCAACTAGAATGACTCAATTTGGAGTTAAAATGAATTAACTATGAATTTCCTAAGTTTGGGATATTATTTTGCATTAAAAAGAATTTCTGAATTAAATCCAATAGTTTTCTGAGTTACTTGGACTGCGACCACTATTTAACAGAAACCCAGGGGGTTCTGTGCAAAAGACACCAAGACTCAGAACTCCCATAGTGTGGACTGCGGGTTGTTTTAACACAAGTACAGGGGCTCTTATGCAATTATCCAAGGCCGAAGGGGTATGCTAGGATCCGAGCCACAGGATTAGAAACCGAGGGCTAGGATTAGTTCAGCCAAACACTGAACCAGTAGGTTTTCTGGGCCACAGGATTGAGGATCGACAGTCCAGATTTAATGATTTGAAGGGATGCGCCGGGATTTGATCTAGGCCATTCAACGCATGATCAACGGTTGAAGGCCAATACGAGCTAGATCTAATCCTAGCCAAATACCGCTGATCCAACGGCCAGACCACTTTCTTCTTCCCTTGGCCGTACCCAGCGACGGCGCAGGGGCACCGCGCCGGTGAGCACGCGCCCAACGCCCCAGAGCAAGATTCCCAGTGCCGATAGGTAATACACGTTCTACGGAGCATATTGAACTGATTACGGTGGGGCTTACTTGGATAGGGTGGCGGTAGCGATGTTGCCCACACAGCACAGCGGGTCAACGGTGGGGCACCAACCCCGTCAAGAAATCCGGGCGAGCCAAGGTAGTTTCCCCATCCGAGATGTCCACGAGCAAATCACTGGGGTTCGATGAAGTTCTCTGCCCAAGAGCCCGAGCGATGGTACGCCACGGTTCCGCCCACGGCGGCGCTACACTTCCCCTGGTTCGACGGTGGAGGTTCTCCGTTCTCCCTCTGTCTATTTCTGGCGAGGCGCTTCCTACTGGGATGGGGTGAGGAGAATAGGTCGCGGGGCCAGATTTATAGCCTGGGGCGAGGACGAGCATGGCAGAGAGTCCGGATGAGAACGAGCCTGGGAGGATTCACGCGGCCATCGGTGTTCTGTTGGGATTCGGTTGAGGGAGCACCGTGAGGACCGCGCGACTTCTGTTTCGCCCGCCTGGTTCGCGATCCGTTGGGAACGAACGATCTGGCATAAGGGGCCCACCCGCCGGCGACACGGCGCGTGAACGTGAGAGGAGTTCCCAGTGAGTCACCGTTCGCTGGGGCCCACCTGCCATTCTCACGCGGAAAAAGGGAAAAGGAAGGGAGGGGTGATGGCTGCGCGGGTGTGAAATGCCCAATTGGGCCGGCCGGGAAAGAAACAGCCCAAGCGCACAGGTGAGCTTTTCTCTTTTTATTTATTTCTGTTTTCATTCTCTTTCCTAGATTTCAAACTTCATTAAATTTTGGTTTTGAATTTGCGCTCAAATTTTAATGAACAAACAAAAGAACTCGGTATGAATTCAAATCCATAATTTTATTTATTTATATCTATGCAAAAAAATGATTTTAAATATGCCAATTTTGCTCACACATTGTATATTAAGAAACTAATCTTTAACATTTATTATTTTGTTAAAAGATACCATAGCTTAAATTTTTAGAAGATATTTATAAATGTTTTATTCAATAAATCAACTCATATAAGGATTTTATATATATTCTCCTATTTGAAAACATATTTATCCAAGTTACAAGATAAACTTTCTTAAATTACCCAAAACACTACATAATATATTATTGTTATTATTATTTTCCTAATACAAATTTTGGGCTTTACAAATCCTACCCCCTTAAAAATAATCTCGTCCTCGAGATTAGTAAGAAAAGGGATGTAGAAAGAATGGTTTGCAATTGAGATTTTAGGTTCAAAATTTAAGAGTCTTTTTTTGTCTTTAATACTGCTTAGCATGTGATTAGAAAAGCATTAGCATCTTTTATATCTGGCCATCTAGTAGACAAAATTTGGTTAGAGCAAGGATAGGTTGAGGCAATAAAGGCAGGGCAAGAAAAGACTTCATCTTGCATGATGGATCTTGATTCATCTGAAGTTCTGATTCTATTCATATCCTTCCTTGTCGATGTTGATCTTCTCTTCTCCGGTCTTGATGTCTTCAACCAGGTTAGGAATAAGAGGTTAAGATAGATTTGTAGGCAGTGACTTAGTAGGTAGTGTAGCTGGTTTAGTAGGTAGTTATAAGTTGAATGAGATTAGTTAGAATGTAGTTTGATTGTTTGCTTCTAGATTGGGTGGATAAGTTATGTAACTTGTTATATAGGTCGAGTTGTTGTGTATGGCTGAGTTGATCTAAGTCACCAATTTAGGCCTAAGTGAATTAGGAGTATGGCCTTATATTTTGTACCAACATTAAGCAACTTACATTAGATTAGCTCAACTTAAGGTTAGCCTTCGTTAGGTTAGACTAATCTATCACATTAGATCAGGTCTAGGTTAGATTGGTATGACTAGACAGACTAGATAAGATCTCATTAATTTTGATTAGATCATGTTTGTTACTTTAGGATGGGATAAGTATGCTAATTAGGGCAAGATGTCTCCATAAGGATACGGTAGAATCTTTTTAGGTCAGTTAGATCTATTAGAATGAGATAAAATCCTTTCAAGATAAGATGAGTCTACTAAGGTAATAGAGTATCTTTTAAGGTAAGATGGATATTGTTTGGCTAGATACTTCAATGAGGGGTAATCTAGTTTGTCTAGTTATTTTATATAAGCATTTTTTCTATATGTATATGCAGATGTTATTGTGGACATTACTCCACAACCCATCACACTCAATCAAAGATCCAAAACAGACACGTATCACAAGAACAAATACTCAAGCGTACAGATACCTATAAAAATAGTTTTGTTTTTGTTCATAAGAGTAGGTCTCCTATTCCTAAAGGTCACTTTAGGTACGATATTTCAAGGTGTGAAATCCACATTTGTCTTTAGAAAGAATAGGTAAGAATAATCAGAGTAAAGCGGAAATAGATGAGAAGAGATTAATAGAAGTTTAGAAAGAATCAGAGTAGCAGAGGTAAGTGAGTATTGGTTGTCCAGTTCTATCTAGGTTTCGTCCTACAGTCAACATTCCTCTGATACCACTTCTGTCACACCCGGGTTTCGGGGCACCAAGACCCGGGCACGAACATCATCACCAGGTGTGCTGGGACCAAGTCTCACACATATGATGAATCATGGCACAGGATCGAATGTCACAACTTTACTATATAATAGGAGTTCTATACAAAATAAATAATAAATAATTACATTATAAGGAGACAACGGTCCAGCAACCCAAAGTTGACTGGGAGACGACGGCCTAGACCTCTCACGAACACATCGCAGCATCCTCCATGCGCCTCATCCTGCGGTACCTGTTCTTGACCTGTGGGGGTGTGAGACAGCAAGAGTGAGCTCACATACGTTCATCGCTCAACAAGTTGTGGGGAATAATGTGAATGAACTCGCCAAAGGTGGGAGTTCATGTAAAGTGTAAGGCTTACCAAAGAGGATGGTTAGAGCTGAGCATTGCTTTTAAAGTTGGTCAAAATTTTATTAGCAATTACTAAGTATAAGTAAATACCAAACCCAATTAAGTAGTAGAACGAAAGTAACAACATCACATGCGATGCAATGCATATGACAAATTGAATTTAGTTCCATAAATTAATCATGTGAGGGTCCGAGCAGCTCATGACCGTGAGCACGGCTAGTATACCAGTTTTACACTCTGCAGAGGTTGCACATCTTTACCCATAAGTCATGTTACCCATCTGCCAAGGGATTGTGACCTCCCATACACCTCTACCGAGGAGGCGAGGCAGGGTAACACTACGAGGCCTTTACATAGTTCCACTAGCTTTAGAAAACCCGCTACAGTTTATAGGAAGCTCCAATGCAGGGATCCCTTGTCTGACCGCCATCGTAGCAAAATCAACCAAGGACCTCCCTACACTGACCACTCCCCTACTGCCATTGCCCCTTTCGGGTAAGGTAGTCCTCCACTAGCTTTCCTAATTAATCAGCCAAGGGAATCCATAAACCCTTGTGGTAGCACTGTTTTCCCGGGTGGTCGCTCCATGTTCCAATTAACATAATGATCTTATCATGAACAGTAAATAACAACGGATAACAAAAGTATAATCATGAATAATGTATCTTCATACCCAAAACCACATAAAGCACTAGCAAGTACTACCCAAAAAGTTCAGTGGTAAACAAGGCATAAAGATATACAAACTAGGGTAACCTATTGGGTCCCATCAAAATTAACCTATGCAGATCATTATGATTAATTAGAACATGAGTGGGTAAAAAGAAGTGATCAAGGGCACAACTTGCCTGGGACTTGAGATTCCAGGCACCAACTTGCTCTTCAGATGACACGTGTCCTCACGCTAGTCGTAGCATTACAAACAAACAGTGTATAGGCAAAATAAACATTACACCAAACATAAGGATAAACTGTATAATTATGATCTACGCGTTGCTACAAGATCGTAGAAACAAGAACCCCTAAATTCGGAGCTACGAATATTGAGTTATGAATTTCTAAAATCATTTAGCACCTAGAATAGATTAATTCAATTGAGCAATTTTAATTCAAGTTTCATGGTTAAACAAAGGTACTAGGTGATAAACAATATTAATACAAAATTATTGCAACTAGAATGACTCAATTTGGAGTTAAAATGAATTAACTATGAATTTCCTTTGGGATATTATTTTGCATTAAAAAGAATTTCTGTATTAAATCCAATAGTTTTCTGAGTTACTTGGACTATGGCCACTATTTAACAGAAACCCAGGGGGTTCTGCGCAAAAGACACCAAGACTCAGAACTCCCACACTGTGGACTGCGGGTTGTTTTAACACAAGTACAGGGGCTCTTATGCAATTATCCAAGGCCGAAGGGGTATGCTAGGATCCGAGCCATAGGATTAGAAACCGAGGGCTAGGATTAGTTCAGCCAAACACTGAACCAGTAGGTTTTCTGGGCCACAGGATTGAGGATCGACGGTCCAGATTTAATGATTTGAAGGGATGCGCCGGGATTTGATCTGGGCCATTCAATGCATGATCAATGGTTGAATGCCAATACGAGCTAGATCTAATCCTAGCCAAATACCACTGATCCAACAGCCAGACCACTTTCTTCTTCCCTTGGCTGTACCCAGCGACGGCGCAGGGGCATCCGTGCCGGTGAGCACGCGCCCAACGCCCAGAGCACGATTCCCAGTGCCGATAGGTAATACGCGTTCTACGGAGCATATTGAACTGATTACGGTGGGGCTTACTTGGATAGGGTGGCGGTAGCGATGTTGCCCACACAGCACAGCGGGGCACCAACCCCGTCAAGAAATCCGGGCGAGCCAAGGTAGTTTCCCCATCCGAGATGTCCACGAGCAAATCACTGGGGTTCGGCAAAGTTCTCTGCCCAAGAGCCCGAGCGATGGTACGCCACGGTTCCACCCACGGTGGCGCTACACTTCCCCTGGTTCGACGGTGGAGGTTCTCCGTTCTCCCTCTCTCTATTTCTGGCGGGGCGCTTCCTACTGGGATGGGGTGAGGAGAATAGGTCGCGGGGCCAGATTTATAGCCTGGGGCGAGGACGAGCATGGCCGAGAGTCCGGATGAGAACGAGCCTGGGAGGATTCACGCGACCATCGGTGTTCTGTTGGGATTCGGTTGAGGGAGCACCGTGAGGACCGCGCGGCTTCTGTTTCGCCCGCCTGGTTCGCGATCCGTTGGGAACGAACGATCTGGCATAAGGGGCCCACCCGCCGACGACACGGCACGTGACCATGAGAGGAGTTCCCTGTGAGTCACCGATCGCTGGGGCCCACCTGCCATTCTCACCGGCCGGGAAAGAAACGGCCCAAGCGCACAGGTGAGCTTTTCTCTTTTTATTTATTTCTGTTTTCATTGTCTTTCCTAGATTTCAAACTTCATTAAATTTTTGTTTTGAATTTGCGCTCAAATTTTAATGAACAAACAAAAGAACTCAGTATGAATTCAAATCCATAATTTTATTTATTTATATCTATGCAAAAAAATGATTTTAAATATGCCAATTTTGCTCACACATTGTATATTAAGAAACTAATCTTTAACATTTATTATTTTGTTAAAAGATACCATAGCTTAAATTTTTAGAAGATATTTATAAATGTTTTATTCAATAAATCAACTCATATAAGGATTTTATATATATTCTCCTATTTGAAAACATATTTATCCAAGTTACAGGATAAACTTTCTTAAATTACCCACAACACTACATAATATATTATTGTTATTATTATTTTCCTAATACAAATTTTGGGCTTTACAAATCCTACCCCCTTAAAAATAATCTCGTCCTCGAGATTAGTAAGAAAAGGGATGTAGAAAGAATGGCTTGCAATTGAGATTTTAGGTTCAAAATTTAAGAGTCTTTTTTTGTCTTTAATACTGATTAGCATGTGATTAGAAAAGCATTAGCATCTTTTATTTCTGGCCATCTAGTAGACAAGATTTGGTTAGAGCAAGGATAGGTTGAGGCAATAAAGGCAGGGCAAGAAAAGACTTCATCTTGGATGGTGGATCTTGATTCATCTGAAGTTCTGATTCTATTCATATCCTTCCTTGTCGATGTTGATCTTCTCTTCTCAGGTCTTGATGTCTTCAACCAGGTTAGGAATAAGAGGTTAAGATAGATTTGTAGGCAGTGACTTAGTAGGTAGTGTAGCTGGTTTAGTAGGTAATTATAAGTTGAATGAGATTAGTTAGAATGTAGTTCAATTGACACTTTATTTAAAGTTGCATTGCCATATACGGTGTCACACAATTCTATCCTGTTCCATTTGTTATTTTCTCCACTTATTCAGGGCACTACTGTCAGGGTGGAGTATGGTGATGATGCAATTGCATCTGACTCGTCAGGCCCTCATGTGATCAGCCATGTGTTCCCTCACACCTATGGGTAGCCCCTTGCACATTTCCTCAGGAAGACCGTTGTCGTGGTCAGGTACAACGCCTTGCTAAGGTCATATCTTAACACCGGGTGGTCAGGTACATCTTTTGTGTTCTTGTACATGAAAAATCTTTTGCCTCACAAAAATCATCTTTCTCAAAGATCTGATCCCTTATGTTCCAATTGCAGGGTTGGCATTGTCTTCTATGGCAGGCAATCCCCAGGAGGACACAATGTTGTTTGGAGACTCGATGAGGCTATCAAGGCCCACTACCAAAACATCAAACTCACTGGTTTCCTCGGTGAATAATTTGCTACTTTTCAGTGATCACCTAGGAGCATCATATTATCTACATTGTGTTCACTTGTTAATTCCATTTTTTCTTGATTAGCACATGCTTCAACACATGAGTCCTAATAAAAACTTAGTGCGTTTGATTGTCACTCAAATTTTGTAGCAATGGCTGTTGTTTTGGCTCATACAAATAACTTTGTTTGAATTAGATTAGCAGATATGTATTGTTTTGTGTTTAGTCATAAATGTGAATGGCAATTGAAAATACTCGACCCAACTTTCATGGGTTCATTTCATTCAAACTAGCAGCATATGCAGGCATTTATAAGGTTTGCAGTCCAAAGTAGATGGCATCACTGATATCCATATAGACACTAACATATTTGGCCTATGTTGAAACAGGTGGATCAGATGGTTTGCTAGCACAGAGAACCTTGGATATCACTAATGAAGTTTTTGCTTCATATAAAAATCAAGGTGGATATGACATGCTTGGTCGGACAAAGGATCAAATTTTGTTTCTCACCCTTGTCTCTCTATTCTTGCAGAGGCTCTCATGGAAAGGATGGTGAATATTGTTCACCTAGGAAAACTAAGTTTCCGATGCAGTTGGAGAGGCTTTATTCAAAATGTTTGGGCACTAAAATTTGCCGAAGCCCACAGACAGATTCCATACCACCTTATTAGATATACTAGCTTCCCTTCATTATTTGCTTGATTGATGTTTGGACATTAATATGATCTCGAACATAGGTCTTTGACCATAATTTTTTTCTAAGTTATACATATTGGAGTATATTGAAATACAGTAAGGACCAAACTGGTATAATCTTTTCCATATGGCAAATCTTCAAATTTTTATGTGCATTAGTGGCCAATTGTCTGATTGCATAGTCCCTAAGTTTCATCTATTTGAGAACTGATATTTTTACTTTTAACAGATAGACAAAGAACATGAGGGTGAACTGATTGATCGGGCTGTGTTGAAGAATGTCTTGGATATTTTGTTGAAATCGGGTTGGTTCAAATGGAGTGTTATGAGAATGACTTTGAAGATTTCTTGCTCAAGGATACTACAGAATACTACTCTGTCAAGGCTCAAAGTTGGATTTTTGAGGACTCATGCCAAGATTACATGATTAAGGTACCTAGAATCAAGAAGTTTTTGTCTATTTGTATTTGTATTTACGTGTGGCTATTTCTTAACGTCCGATGCTTCTTTCAAACGGCTGAGGAATGTTTGAAGCGGATGAGGAGCAAGTTGGTCACTATTTGCATATTAGTAGTGAACAAAAGTTATTGGAGGTATATGAAAACTTTCCTTTTCCAGTTTTGTAGTATTTCTTGAATGCATGGCTTCCTAACAGTATTGAATATTCACTGCATCCCTCTATTACTGCAGGCTGAGGATCTTTGTATGATGTACAGGCTCTTCTCCAAAATCTCCCATGGTCTGGTGCCTATTTCAAACATGTTCAAAACAATATTAGTTTCCCTTGCAGGGTGCCTCAGTTCTCTTTTAGCTCACTCATTTTATTCCTTTGAGCCATGATGTGCATTTCTGATTAAATTATTTGTCTGCAGTTTTATTCCTTTGAGCCATTGTTGGGGACTTGTTCTCAAGTGCTATGAATTAAGAACAAGGCAACACAGAATATTAAATGTTAATGCCCTTCGTCCTGCGAAGCATTATTTCCCTTAGGATATAATGATCTTCAGACGAAGGTCATGAAGAACATACCTTCATCATCGAGGTATGTGTTAATAAAAGGAGAAACATATGAAATATAAGAGACAACATGAACAATTATACAACGTTATCAATTCATCCTCATTATATTATCATGGAAAAATAGAAACAATATTGAATTATATATGTACCTTCGGCTTGACAGAAGGTAAAAGTACAAGCGTGACGCACGAGCAAGTACAAGTGAGCGTGAACAGTACAGGGGTACTGTTCATCTATTTATAGGCACAGGACGCAGCCTGTGAGAAATTACATTCATGCCCTCTACATTTATTATTATCTTATAGACAACTCTATGAGGACTAAACAACATTTTCCTCTTTAAGTCGGTTCCTTTTTCCGCCATTTAGCCGAAGCTCCCCTGCACGTAGCTTCGGAGCAACTCCAACCTTCGTCACGATCATGCTTTTTACATCGTTCATGCTTTTAGCCCGAGTCCAAAGGTACCTATTCACATGCCACACTTGAAAGATATTGTTAGATCATGTTTTTGAGGACCTTCGGAGGACGAAGGCCCCCAATAGTAGCCCCTCGCAGTATTAATTTGTTTAAGATAACGAATTCAGACTGCGACATGGACGAAGGCCGTAAGCCGAAGGTCCGAAAAACACCTTCCCTTTGCTAGAATAGCAACCGTCAATGACGGGCGGGCCCCCCTGATTTGGAGCATGCCGAGCGTATAAATAAGAACTCGCACCAACCTCATTTGGTACACTGCTTGTGCCACTTGCTTTATTTTGTCAATTTTCATAGCTCTTGATCACTAACGCTTGCTAGTTTTTCAAGCTTTCTGAGCTTCGGTTAAAAAGACACATCTTCATCATTTCTGGAGAAGAAATGTCTCAAGACAAGAAGGCTGCTGCTGAGATGAAGTTGATTGAAGAGGAAAAGCTTTTTGAGGAGAAGAAGGTTGTGAATCCTTACATTGCTGGATTTATCAAATCAATGGCAAAAACAAATATAGAGAGGATTACTAAGGAAATACTAGAGGGCCTGTCTGAAGATACTGGTGACAGTGATGATTATGATGCTGAAAGCGGGGGAGAGGATTCTGAGGATCGACCGTGGAGGTCGAGTCATACAATTTTTGGGAAATCAACGATTAAACAGAGTCATCTTGACAATATGAGAGGAAGGTACTTTCGGGATATATCTATTGTTAGAGCTGGTGGAGACAACAACGTCCCTGCCCCCGAGGAAGACGAAGTTGTGATTTACCGAAGTTTCTTCAAAGCTGGGCTTCGGTTTCCATTGAGCAGGTTTTATAGTTGAAGTGCTGAAAATTTATCAGATTTATCTTCATCAGATAACCCCCGAAGCTATTATTAGAATGGGGGTTTTTGTTTGGGATGTGAGAAGCCAGGGACTGGAGCTAAGCGCAAAATGCTTTTGCAGTATGCATGAGCTTGTATACGAGACGAAGACCATGGGCAAAGAACAATATCATAACAATTTTGGCTGTTATGGATTTATCGCCCACCCCAACGCAAGCTACCCGATGCCAACATTCCGGAAAAGGTGGCCCGGGGCCTGGATGGAAGAATGGTTTTACGTGAAGAATGACTTGAAGGCAAGAGAAGATATTAAGGAAGTTATTATGCGCCCATTTGGTCCCGCTTCGGCCTCCGAAGACTGAAGGTTGAAATTGACGAAGCCGCCGAAGCATGTCAGAAGGCATTTGGTACTGTTTGCTTCTTTATTGGTACGAGAGATTTAATTCAAGAGCACATAGCATTCAGAGTATGGTCGCTTGTAGAGAGCTGGGAAATGCCGAAGGAGACCATCACCGAATCTAGTGAAGGTGAACTGGTTCGGCTGAAGTACACATTCAGATATGGGGATAAATTCGATGAACCAAACGATGACTGGCTAAAATGCATCGAAGTTACAAGTGATGAACTGCTTGGATCATATTCCAAGGCGGAAGACAATGCATTATCCACAGCCTTCGGAGGCCGGGGAAAAAAGAGATTGAACAGAGTTTTTGATGCCATTGGTTTTGTTTACCCTGACTACCGCTATCCACTGCGAGGTCAGGGAAAGAAGAGGAAAACTGCTACTTCGGCCACTCCAGACGAGCCTGTGCCGAAAGGCAAAAAGTTAAAGGTTCTTACCCACCGGCCGCGCTATATTGAACCGGCCGTGGTGCCTGAGTTTGGCGGGGAGGCTTCTTCCGCTGCTGAATTAAGAGAACCTGCTCCTCCTGCGCAGAAGGCTGAAGAGCCGGCTATAACGACAAAGGCACCTTCGGTTGAGCTAGTTGAAATGAAGGTTGACAAAAATAAGGCTGAAAGGTCAAAGACTGAAGAAGTAACAAAGATGTCAGGGATTCTAAGTCCTTCAACAGAAGCAATAGCGCTGAAGGCAGAAAAGAGTTCTGCCATAACACCTAAGAGAAGAAGGATGGTAAATGTGTTAGATATTTTAGAAACAACCGACTCCATAAGTCCCGCTCCCACAGGGAGGGTTGCCGAAGCTGTCAAGACGCAACCCAAAGCTGATATTGGGCAAATAGAAGTTGAGACTACAATAACCCAGGCTGAAACCGAGGCAAGGCCCACAGTGCCTGCTGAGACGAAGCCTGCGGAATTTGAAGAAAAGGCAACAAAAGAAAAGGCTACAAAGCAAATTTTGTTTGAAAAGGTTGCCACTCCTGCTCCCGAAGCTTTAAAAGAAAGCATTGATTACATCATCCGCCATGCTTTGGGAAAGGGACTTTCTCAGGAAGAAGAACGAGAAGCTCAACATTATGCCCAAAAATTGAAATACCCGAAGGGGGCATTAGTGTTCAATGGCAGTGGGGAAGAAGATTTTTTGTACTGTCTCTCGGATAAAAAGAGATATATGTCTGCCAGGAGATAGGTAGAAGCTTCAGATTTCCGAAGCTGGAAGATGGCCTCTCAATATTATCAAAGGATGAACTGGCTGACAGTTTAGCATATAATAGCATAAAGGTATAAAAGTCAATTTTGTATTTGAAAACGAATTATCTCATTTGTTTATACTTAATCTTGTCCTCCTCTTGCAGGGCTTAATCCTTAGCAATGCCCTTAGAGCACAGAAAAACATTAAAGATGAAGGGTATACAATGGCTCTGAACAACCTTCGTTCAGAGGTGATCAAATTAAGGAACGAATGCCTTGAAAAAGACAAAATATTAATTTCATTGGTAAACAAAGTAAAAGAAGATGGAGCTAGTTCCAAAGCTCAAGCTAAGATTCAAAAGAATGAGATCGAGGACCTTCGGAAACAATTGATAGAGGCCAAAGAAAAATGCGCTCTCGCTGAAGCTAACCGAGATGCCAACGAATATTGGAAAAACTATTTGGAAAAAATAGTTGAAGAACTTCGCGCATCCATGGAAAGATGTTTTGAAAAATCTTTGGGCTGCGTGGAGAAGATAAAGGCTAGCTTCGTCAATGTGGGCGCCTATTCAAACGAAGATAACTTCATACGGGGCAACCCTGAGGGTGTTATTGAGTGGATAAGCGCAGAAGCCGAAGCTTTTGAAGAAATCTTAAGTGACCGAGGAGATGTATGTGCATTTTCTGGTGCACGCGGGATTTCAGTAATGTTGGAGAATGCGGGGTGCAATCACATCAAAACCATGGCCCATTCCGAAGCTGCCTTCTCCGCGGACGTCACGAAGGACCCTTCAGCTGAAGCAACCTTAATGGGCGGAAAATTTTATAATGATGTGTGGGAGAATGGTGGCCGAGAAATGGCTCATGAAATTATGAAGAAAAGTGAAAAAGACATCCATGAGGCCCGAGCTGAAAAAGCTGTTGAGCGTGAGAAACGCATAGGTATTGTTTCACGGCATCTAACTTCGACATTTGTTTTCGTGACTTCGAACTGATTGATTTTTTCTTCCGCAGCTGAATTATCTCCTCCACCGGAGCCGTTCAACCCCCTGGCCGACCCATAAACGAAGAAAGCAATAGAAATCATCAATATGGCCGAATCTATTGTTGACGAAGTTGTTAACAAATTGCTTAATGAAGTTGCGGAGAAGGTTCTGAGGGAAGAATAGTAGTTATTGTAAAAACATTTTTAGGCTATTAATGTTAAATTTGCTGAACTAAGTCTGTAATATTTGATGTGTATAGTTTTGAATCTAATATGTAAACTATTTTTGCAATTTACTTCTTTGCGATGCATGAAACTTTTATATACATACCGTTTTTGAGCCTTCGGCGAAAAAACACCTTCCCTTCTTTTCATGCTTCGTAAAGAAGAATATTTATGCTTCGTGAGAATATCCACGCTTCGTAAGAATATCCAAGCTATGTAAAAATATCAATGCTTCATAAACAATAGATCTCTTCTTTCACATCAGAACTGACGAAGCTGTATTTCTCAGCTTACTTTGTGCCTTAGCACCTTTTCATTTTTGTAAAGCATTCTCCAAAGATCAACTTCGTTTTCAATTCGTGTCATTGGTGTGATATGATGTATGATGTGATGCTATGCGAGATGATGCGATGATATGATGCAGATAATGATGCTAGTGCCGAAGACACACACCCACGCTGGAACACACGATCTCTGCGTCCCCTTAGGAACGATCAAAATCTCTTTGCCGTTTATTTTTCGGCTTCATCGCTTATTTTTCGGTGTAAGTTCTGCATCCCCTTGGGAACGTCTTTTGAACTTCTTCGCCTTCTATTTCGGCCGTATTTTTCGCGTTGACTTTTCGCACTTCGCCTTATATTTCGGCGGTATTTGGCTCTGCATTCCCTTTGGAACGACTTTTGAGCAGAAAACTTACACTGCGCTCCCTTAGGAACGACTTTTTGTAGCTTCGGCGAAACTTACGCTGCGCTCCTTAGGAACGACTTTTTGTAGCTTCGGCAAAACTTATACTGCGATTTTTAACTCTGCATTCCCTTAGGAACGACTTTTGAGCTTCATCAATTTTTTAGCTTCGTAAACATTTGAAGAAGATATATTTCGTTCTGATAAAAGTGAAACTTTTACAAGAAATTGAAACTAGTCCTGCATTGTTTGTTCCTTATTGAAAAACAAAAAAGACATAGAACACAAAAGTACTTCAGGGGGTAGGATATTGCTCAATAAATGTGCTTTGATTCTGGCACAGTACTATTGACTGCGCGAGCTTCAGATTCCTCCCAGACTTCATGTTGCTGCTTAGGGTACTGTCGCCCTTCTAGCTGACCTCGAGAATAGGTTGGCTGTAGTGGTGGCGGGGGTGGGAGTTGTGGCCAAGAAGCCTGTGAATGGCTAGCCGAAGCGACAGAAGCTGCAGGATGATTGTTCACATACTCTGGTATGTAAGGAGAGTGACACAAAGCAGTGTGCAAAACCTGCTTCGGCTGGTTCTACCGAGCTTCGGCTTCTGCTATCTTCTTTTGCTTCTGAATGGTGACATGGCACATTCTTGTAGTATGGCCCTTGTCCTCACCACAGAATAAGCAGTAGATCTTTCTAGGATGATCCCCAAATCTTCCTCTGAAGCCCCTCGCGCCTCTGCCCCTTGGAGCTGGTGGCCTGAAAGAGCTTTGCTGCTGCCCCAAAGGTTGTGAGGTATATTGTGACCTCTGAGACTGACTTCCTTTGTCGTCACTCTGAGTGGAGTTATGGATTGACCTGACGTGCCTCGGATGGATTCTTCCTCCGAAGCCCCTGGTCATTTCGGAGAATCTATAAGCTTCCTCCCTTCTTTGGCAAAAATCATTGTCAACTCGGATGTACTCATCCATCTTTTGAAGCAGTTTCTTTAGAGTTCGTGGGGGCTTCCTGGCGAAATATTGAGCAGTAGGTCCTGGCCGAAGACCCTTGATCATGGCCTCAATGACAATCTCATTGGGCACTGTAGGCGCTTGTGCCCTCATTCGCAAGAACCTTTGTACATATGCCTGAAGGTATTCTTCGTGGTCTTGCGTGCATTGGAACAGAGCCTGAGCTGTGACCGGCTTTGTTTGAAAGCTGGTAACCAACATGTCCTTAAGCTTCTGCCACAACGTGATAGTCCCTGGCCGAAGAGAAGAATACCATGTTTGGGCTACATTCCAGACTGCCATGACAAAGGACTTCGCCATGACTGCAGTATTGCCCCCATACGGAGATATAGTTGCTTCGTAGCTCGTTAGAAACTGCTTTGGATCTGAGTGCCCATCATACATGGGGAGCTGAGGTGGCTTGTATGATGGGGGCCATGGGGTAGCCTGCAGTTCTGCTGCCAAGGGAGAAGCATCATCAAAAGTAAAGGCATCATGATTAAAATCATCATACCATCCATCCTCGTTGAATAAGCCTTCTTGACGAAGCTCCCTATGTTGGGGTCTTCGATCTTGTTCATCTTGAACAAGATGACGCACTTCTTCAGTTGCTTCGTCGATCTTCCTTTGAAGATCAGCCAGTCGCGCCATCTTCTCCTTCTTTCTTTGTACTTGTTGATGGATGATCTCCATGTCCCTGATCTCTTGGTCCAACTCCTCCTCCTGGAGTGTTGGACTGGTGGCTTTCCTCTTCTGGCTTCGACCCTCTCGAAGAGAAAGAGTTTCTTGGTTTGGATCCAGCGGCTGCAGTGCAGCGGTCCCTGGTGCTGAAGCTTTCTTCGGCGGCATGACGAAGGTCAGTGCTTGCCGAAGGTGGTCGAAAAGGGTTCACCGGAGGTGGGCGCCAATGTTGGGGACTTGTTCTCAAGTGCTATGAATTAAGAACAAGGCAACACATAATATTAAATGTTAATGCCCATCGTCCTGCGAAGCATTATTTCCCTTAGGATATAATGATCTTCAGACGAAGGTCATGAAGAACATACCTTCATCATCGAGGTATGTGTTAATAAAAGGAGAAACATATGAAATATAAGAGACAACATGAACAATTATACAACGTTATCAATTCATCCTCATTATATTATCATGGAAAAATAGACAATATTGAATTACATATGTACCTTCGGCTTGACAGAAGGTAAAAGTACAAGCGTGACGCACGAGCAAGTACAAGTCAGCGTGAGCAGTTCGGGGGTACTGTTCATCTATTTATAAGCACAGGACGCAGCCTATGAGAAATTACATTCATGCCCTCTATATTTATTATTATCTTATAGACAACTCTATGAGGACTAAACAACTTTTTCCTCTTTAAGTCGGTTCCTTTTTCCGCCATTTAGCCGAAGCAACCGTGCACGTAGCTTCGGAGCAACTCCAACCTTCATCACGATCATGCTTTTTACATTGTTCATGCTTTTAGCCCGAGTTCGAAGGTACCTATTCACATGCCATGCTTGGAAGATATTGTTAGATCACGTTTTTGAGGACCTTCGGAGGACGAAGGCCCCCAACAGCCATGATGTGCATTTTTGATTGAATTATTTGTCTGCAGCATGTCACAAATGAGAGAACAACCTTGGTCAAGCAAGCATACGGCTGCCTCCAACCTCTCTATCAATAGTTGTTTCGCGTCCTGTTCTGGCCCTATGTATTTCGTAGCGTTTATCTCTTGCAATGTCATGTAAAATAGCTCCACTTAGTATTTTTGTGCCACCATGTAATTTCTTGTCATGTAGGAGTGACTGCTTCGTTTTCTTCCTTGTATGTATTGGCTTTGTAAAAATGATGCTTTATAGTAGTGTATATTATGTTGTGAAAGAATTTACGAGATATTGAGCTCGATGATAATATATGTTGTTTTTTTATAATTATTTTACACTAACATATTATTAAATAATTTGTGTACCATTGCTGTTGATTTTTTTCACAGGGTGGGCCACACAGCCAGAGCTGGTCAATCTGGTATATTATTAAATAATTTGTGTACCATTGCTAAGATGTGTAGAAAATACTGAGTGATTTGCATTGTATTCATGTATTCTCTCGTATGGTGTTCAGAAGCACGAAGAGGTCAGTAAAGTCGAGGACGACATTGTTTTCAGGTGTGTTTCTTACGCTTACTGTACAATTGATTACTAGATGGACCTTATGCCACCTAATATGCTAATTTGAGTTGTTATTGTTTCTAAAGATTTTACGCGTGTAGGTACCAGTTGATACTTCTCATTTTGCTGAATATAAGTGGAAAATTTTACTTTGTATTATTCTAAAAAGGGTAAGATACATTTTCTGTTTTAGTATGATATACATTTGAATGATTGCAATTGAAATATGTTCAATTATCTTCATGTGTAATATTATTATAAAGGTTTGGAACATATTTGAATAACTTACCTAAGTGATATAGAAACCGTAGCAACGCACGGGCACACAACTTATATAAAGATGTAATCGTTGCCTTTACATAAGCGAAAGTAGATAAAGGTAACTACTATTAAATAGTCCAATTCTAAAATGTGTACTTATTTTATATTTTAAAACAAAATGTCTATCTCTACTACTATGAAGAAGGTAAAGCGTAGGCTACCTCCTGTGGTTATGTCCCACCTATTCTGCCCCCAAATGTCGTCTCCCCGCCCCTCCCCCGACGTCGAGATCCAACACCCTCGACGATGACGACGAGCGTCGCACCCCCCTTGGCTAGATCCACGTCCCACGAGGACACCGCCGATGGAGAAGCTCTTGGCGTGTCCCCACCCACCAACCCCCCCTCGCTCGATGCCGTGGCACCCAGATCCCACGTCCCACTCCACACCCGCGATGAGGAATGAAAACGGGAATCAATCGGTGTCCTAACTTGTGGTAGAGAAGCAATGCCAGAAGAATGAATTTTTTCACCACCCAGGGATCTCAATCAGAATTTTAGGCTCATTCATACATTCACTACAATGCTTTCAAACTCGTGAACATTTATATGTGGTTCTATTGTGGTGGGTTACACAAATAGAGTTTTTGCATGTTCTTCGTTTCATATGGTGACATACTTGTTACTGTGTGCGACATTGTTTGATGGAACCCTTGCGACATTGTATTGTATTGTATTGTTTGTTTGTTTTGTTCTATATAGTCTTAATATTTTATCAAATAATTTATGTATTGTCGCAACACACGTGTATTGTACTATCGTATATAGAAGTCTGCATGGTACTGATGCTTACAATGTAGTGGTCCCGTTGCAATGCACGCGCACTCAGCTAGTATTGATTATGTTGAAACGTCGATACATAGAGTGATTTCACATGTAACTCACGCAATACGTGGAAGTGGAATGAAAAAAAACACTAGCATCTTGTGTATTTTATAGTCCAAATGTTTTTGAGAACTACACGTAGATATATGTTGTGTCTCCGTAAAAAATCTGAAGCTATTTGAGCATTATTATTATTTTTCTATAGAAAATCATCAAAATGATATTAAATCCATAAAATATTCTAGTTGCACTAAAAAATTGCAAATAAGTTATAAAAACTAATAAAAATTATATATGAAGATAACTCAAGTCCTCACATGAAATAGATAAAGTAAAATACTGATTATGTTAAAACTTGGATACTTAGAGTGATTTCACATGTGGCTCATACAAATAAGTGAAAGTGAAATGGAAGAAATATGAGTATCTTATAGATCTTATGATCCAAATATTTTTATACTCATATATGGACATATGTTGCGCCTCCGTAAATTTTCATGAATTTTTTAGGCTATTTGTTTATTATTAAAATCCTTTTTTTGCAAAAATCATCAAAATACAATTAAATTCATAAAATATTTTTGCGTCAACCGAAAATTACAAATAAGTTACCAATACTAATAAATAGTCTCTTAAAAGATAACCTTAAGTCCCACATGAAAATGATGAAGTCTATTAATTTCATATAAATTTGGACCTTATTTCAATGATTTTGGCCTAAAGATGTGTTCAAACAAAAATGTGATGTACTATAAAGTTATAGATCTCTTTGAGCTCTACAAATTTTATATAGACTTTATCTTGATCCAACTTCATATGTAAAAATTATGATTTTATAACTATATTATGTAGAAAAAGAAAAAAACGAGTACTCGTATTCGACCCAAATATCCAGATATTTACCGGATAGTACTCGCTCCTTATCCGAACCGAATCCGAAGCTGCACTATCCAGGGCCCCAAATATAAAATACCCGAATACGTATCCGAAAAACGGTTATTTTCATTATTTGTATCCGATACCCGATGGGTATACCTGACCCGTTTTCACCCGTGCCACTCGCAGTCTCTGCTAGTTTCTAGGCACCAACCAACCCAAATGGTCCATGGCATCCTGCTTCCGTACTGTTTTAATTCTTTTTATTTTTGTTTTGTTTACGTCCTCTCGATCCCTCGAGTGGATAATAGCAGCCTAGCACTAGTAGCAGCTGCAGATGTCAACACTAGCTCACTAGTTGCGATCGATATATAGGTCTTTCCCCGATGGGGGCGTGGGGCGTACGTGCGTACACCTTAATATAATCTTTCTTTACTGTAAGTTAGTAGGTTGGTATTTACACCTTAATTTGTTTTAAGTTGCTTTGTGAAGCAAAGATATTGTCTACAGAACATTTTTAGAGAAACATACCTATATGATTTAACTGCTAGTCACAGTTTATAAGATCTGGGTGGTTTTTATATACCCATGAAAGGCTATAGAGTTTGACTTATATGCTCCAACCAGAGGGGATGTGCTCGGTAATCTAGTACTGATAAAAGAGTTTAGATGAAACTTATTCTATGCAAAACTGTCAATTCAAGGTCTAGTCCATTGTGCAGTTGTGGCTAAGTGTAGTCTAGGTTCTAGGTGGATGTTCAACTTAACGGTCTCCATCGAAACACTAGTATATCAAACGTTTGAAATGATGAAAGCATATTAGTGTGACTTAGTATTTGGTAGGGATTGTTGGATTAATGTGGGCCTGACCCAAATTAATATTCAATAATAGTCAATGTTAAAGACCCACTTCAATGCTACGGTGTACTAATACTTTATTACCATACCGGAAGTTCAAGGGACAAATCAATCAACTTAAATTGGTAGACTATTGGTGCATCTATTGAGAAGTTGAGAAAAGGATGAAGGACTGCCACACGCGCGCACGCCGCCGGCCGGGCCGGATCATGGCCGAGGCTGTGGTAGATCGGACCTTGGTCCGAATATTCCTTCCTAACGATTGCGCATTAGGTGGAGTGATGATCGTCCATTACTGTCGTCTGTTACTGGCTGTTTCCTATGTTATGGCTAGTAACGGATGGGCGGTAATGGTTGTCGGCTAGTAACAGACGTCTCTGATGGCGACAGCCGGTGTCACACCCGGGTTTCGGGGACACCAAGACCCGGGCGCGAACATAATCACCAAGTGTGATAGGACCAAGTCTTACACATATGATGACTCATGATACAGAAACGAATGTCACAACATTATTATATACTAGAGTTCTATACAAAATAAATAAATAATTACATCATATGGAGACAACAATCCAACAAACCAAAGTTGACTGGGAGACGACGGCCTAGACCACTCACGAACTCATCACAGCATCCTTCATGCGTCTGTGCCTCATCCTGCGATACCTGTTCTTAACCTGTGTGTGGGGGTGTGAGACAAAAAGGGTGAGCTCACATATGTTCATCGCTTAACAAGTTGTGGGGAATAATGTGCATGAACACACCAAAGGTGGGAGCTCACGTGAAGTGTAAGACTTACTAAAGAGGATGGTTGAAGCTGAGCATTGCTTTTAGAGTTAGTCAAAATTTTATTAGCAGTTACTAAGTGTAAGTAGATACCAACCCAAATAAGTAATAGATCATAATTGGTAACAAAACCCGCAATGCAATGCATATGACAAATTAAGTTTAGTTCCATAAATTACTCATGTGAGTGTCCGAGCCGCTCGTCACCGTGAGCACGGCTGATATACCAGTTTTACACTCTGCAGAGGTTGCGCATCTTTACCCACAAGTCATGTTATCCATCTGCCAAGGGGTTATGAATCCCATACACCTCAACCAAGGAAGCGAGGCAGGGTAACACTACGAGGCCTTTACAAAGTTTCACTAGCTTCAGAAAACTCGCTACAGTTTCTAGGAGGTCCCAATGCAGGGATCCCTCGCCTGACCGCCATCGCAGCAAAATCAACCCGAGGACCTCTCTACACCAACCACTCCCCTTCTGCCCTTGCCCCTTTCCGGTAAGGTAGTCCTCCACTAGCTTTCCTAATTAGTCAGCCAAGGGCGTCCCATACCACCCTTGTGGTAGCACTGTTTTCCCGGGTGGTTCTCCATGTTCCAATTAACAATATGATCTTATCATGAACAATAATTAAACAACAACATAATTGGAACATGATCATAATGAAACATTAGTTTCCCAAAACCAGGTTGAGCAATAACAAATCTACCCAATAATTCATCTGTTTGCAAGATGGGGAATAAACAATACTAGGGAAACCTATTAGGTCCCATAAAATTAACCTGAGTATGTCACAATGATTAACAACAAACATTATTAGGAAAAAAATGAGTGATCAAGGGCACAACTTGCCTGAAACTTGAGATTCCAAGTACTAGGATGGTCTTCAAATTCTCGTGACCTCACTGCTATTCGTAGAAATACAAATAAACATGATATAGGCAAAATTAACATCACTCCAAGCATAAGCACAAGATGCATAATAATAATCTACGCGTTGTTACGTGATCGTAGGTTCGAGAACCACTAAATTCGGAGCTACGGTTATAAAGTTACGAATTTCTAAAGATTTAGGAGTGGGGTACAAAAGGAATTAAGTACATAATTTTAATTTAGGTTTCATAACAAAATAAAGCTACCAGGGGATAAAGAATATTATTATGGATCTAATGCAACTGGAATGAATAAAAAATGGAGTTAAAATGAATTAAATATGAATTAAACAAGTTTATAGAATTATTTTTCTACTAGAAATCAATTTCTTATTTAATTCTGATTTTTTTCCAATGGCTCTGGACCGCGAATATGATTTCCAGAGAGCTCAGGGCTTAAACCGCAAATTCCAAGACCTCAGCGTAATATTCTTTCAATACCAAAGGACGACGTGTTGGTTTCTTAGAAAGTCGGGGGGCTTATACGCAAAATGGCGAAGGGGTATCGCATGAGCTGAGCCACACGATCACGCATCAATGCTCGAGATTTAAAATCACCGCGATCTGACCTTCGTCTGCAGGATTCAAGATCTACGGCCATGATTTTCCCCAGCTGATTGTGTATGCTTACCCTAATCCGGACCATTGCTGCCCAATCCGACGATCACCGAGTAGCCCGCCCAAACCCCGGCTGACCGCGGTACCGCTGCCCTGCCCGCGTCGCACCATCACCCGCGAAGTACCGAACCGGTGCACTAGAGCACAAATCCCCCAATCCGAAAGCTTCTACGCAATGCAGAGGCGATAGCGAACCCAACAGAGGGGTCCTTACCGGTGGAGGAGATGGAGAGAGGGTCCGACGCGGTGATTGGCGGCCCGCGGCCGGTTTTGAACGACTTCGAGCAATCCCCATGCCACCTATCGCCACCGCTGATTCCTCGACATCCCGTTGATGCTCCAAAGCTACACGTCGGCGTAGGAGCGACTGTGTTCGACGATTTTGCCCGCGGCGGTGCTTCTCTCTTCCCATGGATGCACTCAGTTAGCTCAGCTCCTTGATCGTGCTCGCCCGAGACGGTCCACGGCCATCGGGTGGATGGGCTGGTCGTGATGCGCCCCCCTTTATATTGTCGAAGCCTCGGACTTCGCCTAGAGGGGATCGGCCCGGAGATCTTGGCGCTTGTTGGAACAGACCAAAGGTTGGGGATGACCCTGACATCTAGGACCCACCCACTAGCGACAGCAGCAGAATAACGAGTAGGGGATTGGGGAGCTGCCATGTGGGGTCCTCCAGGCAGTGGTCAGAACGAATGGCGCACGCGCACACAGAGGTTGGCGTGTGGGCCCGCCATGTCGACGCATTGCAGCACCCGTGATTCGGTTTGGGCCATGTAGAGGGAAATGAAGTAGCAGGGGCGGGCAGATTTGGCCCATCCGGCCAAGGGGAGTATTTCTTTTTCTTTTATTTTCTATTTTAATTTCTATGTTGTTTTCTAATTAAAATTTCAAATTCAAATTCGAGATAAAGTTTAAGAATTCAAATTTAATGCACACTCAAAATCCTAGTATGGTGCAAAATTATATTTTATTTATTACCTTATTTAAACAAACACTTTAAAATATGCAATCTATACACAAAATATGAAGTATGTATTTTAGAAAAATAATTTTATTGTGTGCATAAAGTTCTTTAGAGAGTACTTGTAAATACATTTTTTAAAGGAAAACTAACATCATATATGGATACTTTTATTTAAAACTTTATTATACTACCTTGGTTTTAAGAGGTGTAGCCCTGGAGCTAACAAAATTCTTATTGAAAGGTATTTAAATTCAAAATGCATGGAAAATTTCACTAGACTAACAATATAATATTTCGAGGTGTTACAAATTCTACACCCTTAAAAATAATCTCGTCCTCGAGATTAGTAGAAAAAGGGATACAAAAAGTTCTGTTTGTAGTTTAGCTTTTCAGTTTCTAATTAGGGTAAAATCAATTTTTTTAACTAATTAAAAAGTGAGTAGGGAAGCATGGGTATCTTTTCATCTAGCTACCACACAAGTGGGGAGAAGGATATTTTAGGTTAAGGTAAGAAAGGTGGGGGGACAGAAGGGCTTCCATCCGGATTGGTGGATCTTGGTTCATCTCGAGTTCTGTTTGATTTCTATCCTTCGTTGACGAGGTTGATCTATCATCTTCCTTCTCCAGTCTTGGTGTTCATCATCCATGTTAGGGCCATGTACTTAAGACATAGTTGTAGGTAGACTGAATAATTTAGTAGGTAGAATAGAGAGCTTAGTAGGTGGTATATGCTAAATGAGATTAGGCATAATCTGTTTTGTTGTTTTGCTTCTAGGTTGGGCTATATAGGTCATACAACCCACTATGTAGATTAGGATGTTGTTCATGGCCGAGTTGGTCTAAGTCACCAATTTAGGTTAAAACATGTTTATATGAGTAGGGTCTAGTTTATTTCACCCGTATTAAGTAACTTACCCTAGATTAGATCATATTAGTTTAGATAGGATCTAATATTGATTGGTATGAATAGATTAGACAAGATAAGCACTAATTAATGTGGATTAGATCATGGTTGTTGTCGGTGTTTTGGGTCCGACCGCACACCCGGGGTTGCCCCTCAAGGTGTTTTTAGGAGTAGGACGGTGTCAACGACTGTAGCAAAATGGTTCGTGCCGATTGCACGAGGGACAGTGAACAAGGTTTACAGGTTCGGGCCGCTTAGAGATGCGTAATACCCTACGTCCTGGTGAGTATGTTTGGTGGACAAGGTTACAAGAGAGCTCTCTGGATGGAGAATGCAGAGAGTTGATGTGGGCGGCTAAGTAATAGTGTCGATCGTTCTGAAGGGGTGCCCCCTAGGCCTTATATACTCGACCGTGGGGCAATACATGTGGATATGATAACAACGAGTAGCTAAAAGATAGTGAATCTGCTTGAGTTTATCTCCATGTAATTCTGCCGACTTATCCTCGCATGGCTCCGTTGCATGGGGGCTCCAGTGCGGGAAAGTCGGATCTCTGTTGCGGTCACTCGCTCGACGTTGTGGGTCGTCCGGGTTTGCACCAATCCGGCCTCATGTCGATCTGCTCTGCTGGTTATCTCTCCCCAGGCCCGCGAAAGAATGACCTTACGATTTATTGGGCCCTTGGGCCTTTCGTGAGGTCTTTTACTCTTTTAGTGGACCCGGGGGATATCTATCCCCCACAGTTGTTACACTAGGGTGAGAATAAGCAAAGTGGTTAGGGTCAGATAAGTTAGAATCTTTTAAGGTGAGATGAATCTATTAAGCTAGATATATTCTAATGGGAGATATCCTTGGTAGGTCTAGTTTTCTTATAAACATTTTTTATGCCTAAGTATATGCAGATGCAATTGTGGATATTACTCCACAACTCATCACACTCAATCAAAGATCCAAATCAGACAAGTATCATAAGAACAAACATTGAAGCACATGGATACCTATAAAAATAGTTTTGTTTTTGTTCATAAGAGTAGGTCTCCTATTCCTAAAGGTCACTTTAGGCACAAGATTTCAAAGTGTGAAATCCAGTTTTGTCTTTAGAAGTGAAAAGGTGAGAGTAATCAGAGTGAAGCAGCAGTAGATGAGAAGAGATTAAGAGAAGTTTAGAAAGAATCAGAGTAGCAAAGGTAAGTAAGTATGGGTTGTGCAATTCTATCTAGGTTTCGTCCTACAGTCAATATCCCTCTAATACCACTTCTATCACACCAGGTTTCGAGGACACCAAGACCCGGGCGCGAACATAATCACCAAGTGTGTCAGGACCAAGTCTTACACATATGATGACTCATGGTACAGAAACGAATGTCACAACATTATTATATAACAGAGTTCTGTACAAAATAAATAAACAATTACATCATATGGAGACAACGATCCAGCAACCCAAAGTTGACTGGGAGACGACAACCTAGACCACTCACGAACTCATCACAGCATCCTTCATGCGCGTCATCCTGCGGTACCTATCCTTGACCTGTGGGGGGTGTGAGACATCAAGGGTGAGCTCACATACGTTCATCGCTCAACAAGTCGTGAGGAATAATGTGCATGAACTCACCAAAGGTGGGAGCTCACGTGAAGTGTAAGGCTTACCAAACAGGATGGTTAAAGCTAAGCATTGCTTTTAGAGTTGGTCAAAATTTTATTAGAAGTTACTAAGTGTAAGTAGATACCAACCCAAATAAGTAATAGATCAAAATTGGTAACAACACCTGCAATGCATATGAAAAATTAAGTTTAGTTTCATAAATTCCTCATGTGAGTGTTCGAGCCGCCCATGACTGTTAGCACGGCTGATATACCAGTTTTACACTCTACAGAGGTTGCACACCTTTACCCACAAGTCATGTTACCCATCTGCCAAGGGGTCATGAATCCCAAACACCTCAACCAAGGAAGCGAGGCAGGGTAACACTACGAGGCCTTTACAAAGTTCCACTAGCTTCAGAAAACCTGCTATAGTTTCTAGGAAGTCCCAATGCAGGTGAAAGTCGCCTAGAGGGGGGGGGGGGTGAATAGGGCGAATCTGAAATTTACAAACTTAATCACAACTACAAGTCGGGTTAGCGTTAGAAATATAAACGAGTCCGAGAGAGAGGGTGAAAAACAAATCCCAAGCAAATAAAGAGTGTGACACACGGATTTGTTTTACCGAGGTTCGGTTCTCGCAAACCTACTCCCCGTTGAGGTGGTCACAAAGACCGGGTCTCTTTCAACCCTTTCCCTCTCTCAAACGGTCCCTCGGACTGAGTGAGCTTCTCTTCTCAATCAATTGGGAATCAAACTTCCCGCAAGGACCACCACACAATTGGTGTCTCTTGCCTTGATTACAATTGAGATGATCGCAAAAATAAATGAGAACAAGAAGCAATCCAAGCGCAAGAGCTCAAAAGAACACAACAAATCTCTCTCACTAATCACTAAAGCTTTGTGTGGAATTGGGAGAGAATGCAGAGAATTGATGTGGGCGGCTAAGTAATAGTGTCGATCGTTCTGAAGGGGTGCCCCCTTGGCCTTATATACTCGACCGTGGGGCAATACATGTGGATTTGATAACAACGAGTAGCTAAAAGATAATGAATCTGCTTGAGTTTATCTCCATGTAATTCTGCCGACTTATCCTCGCATGGCTCTGTTGCATGGGGGCTCCAGCGCGGGAAAGTCGGATCTCTGTTGCGGTCACTCGCTCGACGTTGTGGGTCGTCCGGGTTTGCACCAATCCGGCCTCATGTCGATCTGCTCTGCTGGTTATCTCTCCCCAGGCCCACGAAAGAATGACCTTACGATTTATTGGGCCCTTGGGCCTTTCGTGAGGTATTTTACTCTTTTAGTGGACCCGGGGGATATCTATCCCCCACAAGCCCCCGATCTTTGGGTTAATTTAGAGGTAATCAGCCCAAAGATCCCAGGTCCAGCTTGCAGGTGATTTGAAGAAAATGACTTCCTGTTGTCTTCTTCTGCTTTGATCACTCGTAGACCGAAGCTTAGTATCGTGCTTGTGCCTTAGAGGTCGGCATTTCAATTTGTAGGATTCTGAACTTCATTGGGTGCACCGGAGGTGCACCCAATGGGTGTAGCCCCCGAGCTTCGAGCAGATTTTAGAAAATAATCTGCTCGAAGGTCTTCCCCAGAAATTATTTCCATTTGTGCTCCTGCATTTTGGCTGAGGGTTGGCCTTTTAATCTTGTCCCACGCCTTAGAAGTCGGCACTATCTTGGCTTGGAATGATAATCCATAGGGTGCACCGGAGGTGCACCCAATGGGTGTAGCCCCCGACCTTCAAATGAATTTTTGAGGATAATCCATTCGAAGGTCTTCCTTTTGTGTCTCTTTGCTGAAAATTATCCTTTCTGTTTGTAGAAATTGGCATGAAGCTATTCGCATTATGCTTTGGAGGTCAGCATTATGTCATCAATATTTTGCTTCAGAGGTCAGCATATATTTTGTCTTTAGCAGCCGAGTTCACAATCCATCCATATCTTGCTAGGTAGTGCAATTTATTTGCTCTGCGACTGATTGGACGTTTGATGGACGTTCCCTGTCTAGTCTTCACGTCGCTTCTGTCGGCCATATTTTGTACTTCACTGGCTATATTTGGCTTTCCTCTGATCCTTACCGATATCTCATTTTTGTCTTGAGGTATTCACTGCGTGCCCTGCACAGATGTGACCGTTTTGAAAAATATACTGATAATTCCTAGGCGTCCCCCCCCAATGGGTGTGGGCAAGGGACGGCTTGGTACGCTGAGTGTTTTAGCCGGCTGCTTCTGAGTAGTAATGTGATGTGACGGCGGGTGTAATCATATCCTCCGCGTTGTTGACTGGAGTCCCAATGGGTGTTGTGTTGCGTGAAACGGCGTCAGCCGTCTGACGTGTCTTCAGACGGGTTGAAGTGCTTATTGAATGCTTTGCGACTGTTCAGTGACCGCGGTTGGAGGTGAGCGGTTGCCTTCTCCTTCTATAAATAACGCCGTTGTCTCTCTGGCCTTTTCACATCTCTCGCTGTTCTCTGTTGCTTCCCTTTCTTCTCTCCCTTGTGCTTCCACCATGGGCAAGAACAACAAGCGCAAGCGTGAGCCAACTCCTCCATCGGAGGAGTTTGGTGACTCGAAGTACTCAGAGGAGGAGTTCTCCTCTGAGTCCGAGGGGTCTCCGGCTCCCATCCCCCTGCGTGAGTCGTCTGACGACTCAGACGACTCCCAAGGGCTCGCGGCGGAGGTCTGGACGTACATCCGGGCCGTCGAGCGCTCCGGGCTCGAGGGCTCGGATGAGTCGGAGTACTCCTCGGATGAGGAGGACTCGGACGGCGGCGGCGAGGACGAGGACGACGACGACGACGACGATAGCGACGATGACGGTGACGGCAGCGGCAGGGGCAGCGGCGGCGGCAGCAAGGACGGTGACGGCGGCGGCAGCAGGGGCAGCAACCGGGGCGGCAGCAGCAGGGGCAGCACCAGGGGCGGCAGCGGCGGCGGCAGCAACAGGGGCGGCAGCGGCGGCGGCAGCAACAGGGCTAGTGGCTAGATGCCACTGGTCTTTTAGATATTAGTATAGTATAGTTAGAATAATGTAGTAGTAATGTAGAGTAGTATAGCGTAGTGTAGTAGTAGTAGCAGTAATGTAATGTAGTAGTAGTAGTAGTAGGGAAGTATCAACTTGTAAAGAGTTGATTTGTAAGTATGCTATCTTCCCTTCTAATGAAAGAATGATGTTGGCTTCTCCTTTATGGCTTGTCTTGCTTGTTTGTGAAGCTGATTCCTTTGAGACAGTAAATGAATAACTCGGGCATCAAACTGATGCTTTTAGGAATAGCCGCCGAGTAACTTTGTAGATGGTGTCGGCGCTTTTAGAGTAACTGCTGAGGGATTGAACATAATATCGGAGTTTTAGGGATAGCTGCCGAGCGACTGAATACAATATCAACTTTTTAGAGGCAACGCCGAGTGATTGAATACGATATCAGCGTTTTAGAGGTAACGCCGAGTGACTGGAGGGTGACGTCGGCGTTTTAGAGGTAATGCCGAGCGACTGAACACGAAATCGGCGTTTTGGAGGCAGCGCCGACTGACTGGAGGGCGACGTCGGCATTTTAGAGGTAATGCCGAGCGAGTGAACACGAAATTGGTGTTTTAGAGGCAACGCCGAGCAACCGAACACTATATCAGCTTTTTAGAGGCAACGCCGAGTGATTGGATACGATATCAGCGTTTTAGAGGTAACGCCGAGTGACTGAACACTATATCAGCGTTTTAGAGGCAACGCCGAGTGACTGGGGGGCGACGTCGGCATTTTAGAGGCAATGCCGAGCGAATGAACACGAAATCAGCGTTTTGGAGGCAACGCCGAGTGATAGCAGGCCACGCGAGCCACTTCGAGGATGATGGCTGAGTGATGAGGTGGCGCACCGGTGTTCTGGAGATAACCGCCGGGTGACCACGTGGCACGCTGGGGTTTTGGAAATAACCGCCGGGTGATGACTGGGCACTTTTTGAAACGGTATCTGGCTCGAGAATATCCCATAAGTGCTGCGCTTTTAGCCGCCTTTGCTTTCCGTGCCCTAGTTCTTGCTTTCCCGCTTCTGAATCCTCTCTGCCATTCGCCTCCCACTCTGCTCGCTGGTAGAATCGAGATGGCACCCAAGAGGAAGACCTCGAGCTCGTCTGCTGTGGTGATTCCTCCAATCGACCCCAACAGCCAGTTGCCTTTCGCAGGTAATCACATGTCCGTCATTTCTGAAACTGAACTTCTCCACCTCGTATCTATCGGGGTTCTTCCTCCGCGAGAACTCTGTTCTTGGCGGATTTGCCATGGGTTTACTGTTCCGACAGAGGATACTCATGAGTCCGTTGTTTACGCCCCTTTCCTTCTCCACGGCCTTGGCCTTCCCATCTCTCCCTTTTTCCGTGGCCTCCTTGATTTCTACCATATTAACTTGACCCATTTGAATCCCAATTCAATTCTGCAAATCTCCATTTTCGTTCATTTATGCGAGGCCTTTCTTGGCGTGCTGCCGCATTTCGGTCTGTGGAAATACTTGTATCATTGTCGCCCTGGGATGGCCGGGGGACAACATCAGTTGGTCGGGGGTGCCAGCTTGGAGATGCGCCGCGGGAGGAAAACTGAATACCTCGAGATCCCTCTCAAGGACAGTATTAAGGGATGGCGCCTGGAGTGGTTCATAGTTGAGAATTATGGGAATTCTCTCCCCTCCCGGTCGGGAAGACAGCCGGACGTTCGCACCCCAAGCTGGACCGAGTCTCCCACAGATCAGGAGGTAGCTGAGGCAGGTGTGTTGCTAGCTGAAGTTGGACTGCTGAAAGAGAGGGGTCTGACTGCTGAAGCTGTGGTTACTGATTTTGTTTTCAAGAATATCCAGCCATTGAAAGACAGGGCCTACCCAGCTTATCTGTATCGAGGGCTAGCCGACTCAACTCGGGTTACTAACAGAAGAATTCCCTCTGCAGACTTGGTGAGTCGACTAGAGATGATCCTTAGGGGTAAAGTGTCAAATGTTGGTGCTCCAGTGGCATACTCGGCCTGGAACCTGCCTCCTCCCAAAGCCTTCACCCTTTTTGTGTCGAATCCACCTATTACTGATGGCAGTTTGGGCCTTAGAGTGCGACCCTCTGCTGAAGAAGTTAGTGCTTTGGTTGCCTCGCTTGGGGAGATTCCTGATGACGAACGACAGGTCCATTTTGAGGTGCCCCTGAACCCTAGTGATGCAGAGATAAGCGCTATGCTTGATTTGCTAGCTGAGGATTCATCCGACGCTGCTCCTGCTGGGGCGTTGGTAGTGGCGCCCCTCCCAGAGGCTGATACGACTTTGGATGTTCAGAAGCCTGTCAGTACTCGCCCGAGGTGCCCTTGCTGAGCCAATCAGCCTGATCCTTCTGCTGATGAGCAGAAGAAGAAAAGAAGACGCCTCCGGCGAGTATCCAGTTTTGATCAGGACGCTGGTACCTCGGTTCCTGCTACTGAAGAAGTGCCCGCGACTGGATTTACTGATGCTGACCCCAATGGGTGTACCCAATCCGCTGCTGATCCCAATGTGGGTGCCCCATCTGTTGCTGACCCCAATGGGGGTGCTGCTTGTGTTGCCAATGTGGATGACGAGGAGGAAGAAAATGAGATTCCTTTGACTCAGAAAAACAGTCGGCAGTTCATTGCCAGTGGTGAAAGTAGTGGAGTTCCCTCTCCTGCTTTGTCTGCCCTCATTGGTCTGCAAGAACTGTCTCTGGCCAACTTTGATCAGACTCTTGAGGATATGGTCCCAGAGGACTTGTTATCGGAGCCAGTGGATGATGGTGCAATGGAGGCTTGCGCTGACGTGCCTGATGCTGGGTTGAGGTCATCCCGTGCCTCGTCGACCTTAGAGCACGATCTCGAGGGTCGGGAGACTGACTTGGATTGTCCTGGTCCTATGGAAGTAACTGAGGGCCCGTCAACCTTAGAGGTGGTTACTGCAGAGAGCTTGGACCTCAAGAATGGTGCTGACACATGCCCAGCCCCCGAGGATGTCGCCGGGGATGACTTGGCTCGGGTGAAGAGTGTAAGCCACTGCCCAGCCCCCGAGGGTGCTGCCGGGGATGATCCGGCTCAAGTGGGCAGTGCAAACTATGACCCAGCCCCCGAGGGTGCCCGAGCAGGGTCTCCTTCCTGTACTTCCATGGACGTTCATGCGGGATCTCCTCCACACTCTGGCTGTATGGTGGTAGCCCAAACTTTGGACCAGGGAGTCGCTTTAGAGGGCAGCGTCCCCGCTGATCGAGTGTTTGGCTCTATTGAAGGCACCGAGCTGATTCCTACTGGTTCGTTGCAAGCTGCTTCGGGTGGTGGCCTTACGCCTGGTTATCAACTGATCTCTCCTGATTTGGGGATCCCTTCGTTCTTTTCCAACCTCCAGGTATTGTGATGTATTTTAGCTTGATTTTCACATTGTATGAACTGCTGTCATTACACTCATCTATTTTCCTCATCAGGCTTTGGTGGATGGGATGGCTAGCCAGCTGAGGCTACAGGGTGCTTCCATCCCAGAAGTAGCTTCGTCTCTTGTATGTTGGAATCCAGTGTCACTTCAACATCGCGTCTCTAAATTGGAGGCAACCAACGCTGGTTAGTGCCTTTTTACTTCTCTTTGCCTTCACTGTGGACTGCTTTACCTTCTGACCCCGTTTTGTTTGATTATCTCTTGCTAGGAATGACTCGGCAGATTTCAACTCTTGAGGAAAAACATTCCCGAGATCAGGCTGAATTGGTCCAGCGGTGTGCTGACTTCGAGGAGAAGTACTCTCGGAGCCAAACTGAACTGGGTCAAGTCTCTGCTGCTTTGGATGACGCCAATGCACTGAGTTCTTCTCTTCATGCTCAGCTCGATTCTGAAAAGGTAATTTACAAAACTGTGCTTTGCCTTGCTGTGTTCCTATTACTTGCTTGGTTTTGAAGGAGTTGATTTTTGCTCGCAGGAAGAAAAGTGTATCCTCGCTGCCTCTCGTGACAGTCTTGACAGATTGTATCGTGATTCTAGCAACTCGCTGACCATCTTGGAGAGGAGTCACCGCTTTACAATGGAGGAATTGGACAATCAACGCTGTAAGCTGCAGGAATCCGCGGACGAAGTGACCCGCCTCAAGCAGTTGATATCAGCAAAGGATGCTACCATCAAAGAACTCCGAGCTTCCAAAAAATCCATTGTCCAGGAGTTAGAAACTGCTCGACTGGCTGCTAAAGTTGCTGAAGAAACTTCTGTTACTCTCAAAGCCCAGCGCGACAGAGCCATGGACAAGGCTATTCGGGCGGGACGAATCTTGATGAGGAGACCCGGCGTGGTTGTTCCTGAAGACATAAGGGCTGATGTGAATGCTGCCCCTGATTCCTCGAGTCGCCCTTCTTCGTCGGTCGCTCCTGAGAAAGACATTGCGAAATAGAGAAACATTTTGCGTGCTTTGAGCGCGCGGTTAGCATGATCGAGTATTTGTTAGAGGACATCAGTTCAGCATTCGAATGATATAATTACTCTCTTATTGTCTCAGAATTCATCAGTTCGTAAATTTGCAGTAATGAAATGACGCGCGATGATTATGAAATTTGTTTGCGGGATATAGAGGTCATCCCTGTACGAGTAATCATAATTATGTCAGATCGCCTTAAGTCGCTGCTGACTTAAGTCGATTATTTTTGTTAATAGGGCGTAGTGGTCACCCTGAATTGCATAGGCATGAGCATGTTGCACCGGCTTAAGTCGCCACTGACTTTAGCCGATTGCTCCATTAGTAGGGCATAGTGGTCACCCCGAGTTGAGTAAGCGTGAGCATGTTGCACCGCCTTAAATCGTTGCCGACTTAAGTCGATTGCTCCGATAGTAGGGCATAGTGATCACCCCGAGTTAAGTAAGCGTGAGCATGTTGCACCGCCTTAAGTCGTTGCCGACTTAAGTCGATTGCTCCGTTGGTAGGGCATAGTGATCACCCCGAGTTAAGTAAGCGTGAGCATGTTGCACCGCCTTAAGTCGTTGCCGGCTTAAGTCGATTGCTCCGTTAGTAGGGCATAGTGATCACCCTGAGTTAAGTAAGCGTGAGCATGTTGCACCGCCTTAAGTCGTTGCCGACTTAAGTCTATTGCTCCGTTAGTAGGGCATAATGGTCACCCTGAGTTAAGTAAGCGTGAGCATGTTGCACCGCCTTAAGTCGTTGCCGACTTAAGTCGATCGCTCCGTTAGTAGGGCATAGTGGTCACCCTGAGTTAAGTAAGAATGCAAGTCAATCGTAAACAAACTGAGTATCTTTGAAATCTCTTTTTTATTGATGACATATTTCCACTTTACAGAGTACATCGTCGTCCCGTCAGTTTTTGAAATACAGCTAGGGATAAAACTTTCTGAGGTGTTCTATGTTCCAGGAGTTCCCGACTTCTGTGCCATCCATCTGAGTGAGACGATACGATCCAGGCCGAGTGACTTCTGCTACCATGAAGGGTCCTTCCCATAAGGGCGATAACTTGTGCCGTCCCTCCCCCGTTAGAATTCGGCGGAGGACGAGATCTCCTACTGAGAAGGATCGTTGTCGCACAGCCTTGTCGTGATAGCGCCTTAGAGTCTGCTGGTACCGTGCTGATTGGATTACCGCATTTAGTCGTTCTTCTTCAAGTACATCAATGTCCTCCAGCCTGGTGGCCTCAGCTTCTGCTATGTTTTCGAAGATCAACGTTGGCGCCCCAAACTTGAGATCGGCGGGTAGCACTGCCTCCGACCCATAGACCATGAAGAAAGGAGTGTTTCCATGCAGGGCTCGACTAGGTTGGGTTCTTAGGCTCCAAACGACATAAGGCAGTTCCCTTATCCACTTTCCTGTGAATTTTTCATTCTTATCAAAGACCTTTTTCCTGAGTGCCTCCAATATCATTCCGTTGGCTCGCTCAACCTGCCCGTTGGCTCTTGGATGTGCTACAGATGCATACTTGATCTGAATGCTCTTTTGCTCGCAGAAGTCGAAGAATTCTGAACTTGTGAAGTTGGATCCTAAGTCAGTTATGATGCTGTTTGGTATCCCGAATCTGAATATTATATCCTGTATGAATTCCACGGCCTTAGCAGAGGTTAAAGAAGCAATGGGCTTGAACTCTATCCATTTAGTGAATTTGTCAATCGCTACCAATACATGAGTGTATCCCCCCTGAGCTTTCTTGAAAGGTCCGATCATATCCAGTCCCCAGCATGCGAAAGGCCAAGTTACTGGTATGGTCTGTAGTTGCTGTGCGGGCAGGTGTTGTTGTTTTGACAAGTATTGGCAAGCTTCGCACCTCTGAACTAACTCGGCTGCATCGTTTTTTGCTGTTGGCCAATAGAATCCTGACCTGAAGGCCTTCCCAACTAGTGTTCTGGAGGCTGCATGTATTCCACATTGTCCAGCATGGACCTCATCCAGAAGTTGCTTCCCAGTGGACGGGAGGATGCACTTCATGAGGACGCCTGATGCACCCCTTCTATACAAGGTCTCCCCAATGAGTGTGTAGTGAGCCGACTGTCTGGCAATGCGCTCGGCCGAGTTCTTGTCATCTGGTTCTTCTTCATTCTTTATATACTTGATGATTGGCCTTCTCCAGTCATCAGAGTCTGACTCAGGTTGATCTATAATGTTACACTCTTCTGTTTGATCCATTGAGATGCTCGGCTGTAGTATTTCTTACACAAAGACTCCGGGTGGGACCTGAGTTCGACTGGATCCTAGCTTGGACAGTATATCGACTGCTGTGTTCTGATCTCTTTCTACATGATGGAATTCCAGACCCTCAAATTTATCTTCCAGCTTTCAGACGGCAGTGCAGTATTTTCCCATTGAATCGCTTGAACAATCCCACTCCTTGTTTATCTGGATGATGACTACCAGAGAGTCTCCGTATACCATCAATCTCTTGATGCCTAATGATATGGCGATGTTCAATCCATGGATCAGAGCTTCATATTCGGCTGCATTGTTGGAGGCCGGAAACAGCAACTGGAGGGCATATTTGAGGTGCTCGCCTCCAGGTGCGGTGAAGAGAATCCCTGCTCCTGCTCCCTGCAGCTTCAGCGAGCCATCAAAATACATTCGCCATACTTCTGCAGTCTCTGGGTTATCGGGTACTTGCTGCTCAGTCCACTCTGATACGAAATCAACCAGTGCTTGAGTTTTGATGGCAGTGCAAGGTCGGAACTCGATGTCATGAGATCCCAACTCACAAGCCCATTTGGCTATCCGGCCAATAGCCTCCTTGTTGTGAAGAATATCCCCTATTGGAAAACCGGTGACTACTATGACATTGTGGTCATCAAAGTAGTGACGTAGCTTGCGGGCAGTTAGAAGTACTGCGTATAATAGCTTCTGAACTTGAGGATACTTTTTCTTTGAGGGGCCTAGAACTTCACTGATGAAGTAAACAGAATGTTGCACTGGGTAGGCATGTCCTTCTTCTACTCGCTCGACTACCAACGCGGTGCTTACCACATGAGTCGTGCAAGAGATATACAGTAGCAGATCTTCAGCTGGTTGAGCTGACGTAGCTCGTCGGGGTGGCTTCAGTACTGGTGGTGTTGTCAAGAATTTCTTTAGCGCATCTAGAGCTTCCTGTGCTTCTGAAGTCCAGTGAAACTTATCCACCTTCTTGAGTAGCTTGTAAAACGGCAAACCTTTTTCCCCCAGCCTGGATATAAATCTGCTCAGAGCTGCCATACATCCAGTAAGTTGCTGAACCTTCTTTTGTGATCGAGGTGCTTCCATCTTCATGATAGCTTCAATCTTGTCCGGATTAGCCTCAATTCCTCGGTGGCTGACGATAAACCCGAGTAACTTTCCCACCGGTACCCCGAAAACACATTTTTCAGGATTAAGCTTCCATCTATACCGTCTCAGACTGTTGAAAACCAGCTGTAAGTCTTCGATGAAGTTTTCTGAATTCTCCGTTTTGATTACCACATCATCTATGTAGGCCTCCACACGCTTGCCCCAGTGATCGGCTAAGCACGTTTGGATGGCTCTCTGATAAGTCGCTCCAGCATTTTTGAGGCCGAACGGCATGGAGGTATAACAGAAAGCACCAAACAGAGTGATGAACGCCGTTTTTTCCTCGTCTTCCTTCGCCAAACTAATCTGGTGGTATCCGGAATAGCAATCCAAGAAAGACAGCACATAACATCCAGCGGTGGAGTCCACCACCTGATCTATCCTCGGGAGCCCGAAGGGATCCTTCGGATAGTGTTTGTTGAGATCAGTATAGTCGACGCACATGCGCCAATCCACTTTATTCTTTTTGAGTACAAGAATAGGGTTGGCTAACCACTCGGGGGTGTAACACTTCTCTAATAAATCCGGCCGCGACCAAGCGAGCTAACTCGGCGCGAATGGCCTCTCTCTTGTCGGGCGTGAAACGACGTAGCTTTTGCCGAATCGGCCTTGCCTGGGGATAGACCTTCAGTTTGTGCTCGGCCAGTAGTCTTGGGACTCCCGGCATATCCGCAGGTTGCCATGCGAATACATCTCGGTTATGTTGCAGAAACTGGATGAGCGCGCTTTCCTATTTGTCGTCCAAGCTGGAGCTGATGATGGCAGTCTTGCGTTCATCAGCGAACCCCAGGTTGATCCTCTTGGTTTCTTTAGTCGGCCGCATAGAAGTCGTGGCCTGAGCTTCGTTTGCCGGTACTGCAAGGTCCTCTTCAGGCTTAGAGTTCGCCAGTGTCGAAGAAACCGCCGACGGTTTGGTGGTGAGGGCTGCTTGGATGGCCACTCGGAAACACTCTGCGGCGCCTTGGAAGTCGGCGCGCACAGTTATGATTCCTTGCGGCCCTGGCATCTTCAGTATCATATACGTGTAATGAGGGATGGCCATGAATTTGGCCAGTCCCGGCCTCCCGATGATGGCGTTGTACCCGCAGTCGAAGTTCGCCACTTCGAACCTCAGGAACTCGGTTCTGTAGTTCTCCGGAGTTCCGAAGGTGACTGGCATGTAGATGTGGCCTAGCGGGTATTCCCCTTCCGTCGGCACGATGCCGAAGAAAGGAGTGTCCGACTCGTGGAGCTCTTTGAGGTGAACTCCCAAGCCTTGGAGTGTCCGGGGGAAGGTGACGTTGATGCTGCTCCCCCCGTCCACTAGCACCTTCTTTACCCGGCTCTCTCGGATTACCGGATCGACGAGGAGCGGGTATTTGCCTGGATGGTCGAAGTTGAGCCATTGATCCTCCCGAGTGAAAGTGATCGGGTGCTCCGACCACCGGTATGGGGCGGGAGGACCGGTGGTCGCCACCTGTATCTAGCGGTCGTTGAGCTTTTGTTGTCTTTTGTTCTCCTGCGACCCATGTCCGCCGAAGATGACGTTGACCTCCCTGTCGACGCGTGGGAAAGCTCCTCCTCCTCCCTCCTCCTGCTGATGGGGTTGTCATGGTTCATCTGGTCCTCCCCTCGGCGGAGGAGGAGGTAGAGGTTGGAAGGGTCGGCCGTGTCCGACGGAATGCTTGAAGTCCCGGCAGTTACGAAGAGTGTGGCGCATGTCCTTGTGGTATGGGCACTGGGCGTCGAGGATGTCGTCCAGCGTGCGTTCGCCTCCACGAGGTCCTCCTCGGGCGCGAGAGGCAGGTGGTCCGGCGGCGTGTACTTCTTCGCGAGGCCTCTTCTCCCATCGTTTGTCGGGTTGCTGGTTCGCGTCGCGTCGTGGTGCTGCTGGTGCGGGCTTTGCTCCTCCGATGAGGTCCTGGGCCCGCTCGTCGGCGGTGATGTAGAGGTCGGCTTCCCGGAACAGCTCCTCAGAGGTAGTCGGCGCCTTCTGTAGTATGGCTCGGACGAAAGCCGAGTCATTGGATCCTCTGTAGAAGTCCTCGATCACGACCGCCTCCGTGACCTCGGGGATACGATTTCTCATGGTCTGGAACCTTTTAAGGTACGACCGGAGAGTCTCGTCCCCCCGGCGCTTGATGGATTTGAGGTCCCACGGTTGCGCCGGCTTGTCGGAGAGGGACTGGAAGTTGGCGGTGAAGCGTCGACTGAAGTCGCCCCAGTCGTCGATGCAGTGTCGGAGTAGATGTCGCAGCCATTGTAGCGCGTCTTGCCCAAGGACAACGGGTAAATACGCGGTCATCACGTCTTCGGATGCCTCGACAGCTCGGGCAGCGGTGGTGTAGACGGCTAGCCAACCCCCTGGATCTTGCTTAGGTTCATATTTGTCAACATTGGATACCTTGAAGTTGGGAGGCCATTGGATGGCCCTAAGGCGCGGAGTAAGAGCAGACACTCCACACGTGTCCTCCTGTCATCGGGGATGATGTCTGTCCCGGGGAGGGGAGTTGTGGTTGTGGTTCCTCGACCGCCCCCTGGGTGGTACCGCCAGTTGAGGCCGTTGCCGACTCAGTTCTGGTGGCCTGGCTCTGAGCTCGGATGCCATGATCCCTGTCGTACTCCTCCCGGCGGCGGATCTCGTTCTCATGCCACCGTTCGCGCGAAGCATTGATGGAGCTTCGCGCGTCTCGGTGGCTGTTGATGGCGTGTCGTAGGTCGTTCGACGGGTGAGCGAGCGGTAGAAGATGGTTGGCCGCCTGGGTGAACAGTCATCGGTAGCCCTCAGCGTCGGGAGTCCGAGGGAGTCCATCAACTATCCGAGCTAGTACCCCTCCGACTTCGCTCGGCGTGTTCATAGCTCGGGCGAAGTCGGGATTCAGGTTGCGCCCGAAGAATGGATTCTCCCGGCGTTGCCTAGCATCTTGCTCGGCTTGCTCCTGAGCCCGGCGGCGATCACGTCGTCGGGAGTTCCTTCGTTCTCTGAAGACGCGTTCTTCCGGAGTTTCTCCTATCTCCGAGACCTCGTCTCGCGAGACAGGCTACTCCGGATCCCGTTCTCCGGCCGCGTGATGTCGTCGAATGTTCCTGCACCGGTTCCTCCGTCGGCGGGATTCTCGTTGAGGTGGTTCTTCTCCGGGCGCAGTCGGCTCGTCGTCGGAGACGGTAGGCGACTCCACTCTCCCGATGAAGAGGACGTCGGGGTAGAATGGTGCTGCTGTCGTGGCGATCTTCTTTCCATTCTCCTTTGAGGGCGGAGGAACGGAAAGAACAACTTGCTTCTCCTTGGTCTCCTTCTTCCTCGCGATCTGTGTCCATTCTTTTGTCGGAGAAGTAGACAATGGAGTTCTCCGGGTCAGCGAGCCCTCGGCCCCCGACTTTCCGGAGACGATCTTTTTCCGGAGAGCTGGAGGTTGCGCTTCTCCGGCATTTTCGGAGTTCGTTGGAGGAGACTTCTTCTCCGGCGGATCCGTAATGCGGTGTAGAGTTCCCTCTTCATCCGCTACAGATGAGATTGCTCCGAAGCAGAATACGGATCCGGGACGCAGGGTGATCTTGCTGTAGAAGGTGACGGCCATTGAGCTAGCTTGGATCGTCGACACACCCCCTACCTGGCGCGCCAGCTGTCGGTGTTTTGGGTCCGACCGCACACCCGGGGTTGCCCCTCAAGGTGTTTTTAGGAGTAGGACGGTGTCAACGACTGTAGCAAAATGGTTCGTGCCGATTGCACGAGGGACAGTGAACAAGGTTTACAGGTTCGGGCCGCTTAGAGATGCGTAATACCCTACGTCCTGGTGAGTATGTTTGGTGGACAAGGTTACAAGAGAGCTCTCTGGATGGAGAATGCAGAGAGTTGATGTGGGCGGCTAAGTAATAGTGTCGATCGTTCTGAAGGGGTGCCCCCTAGGCCTTATATACTCGACCGTGGGGCAATACATGTGGATATGATAACAACGAGTAGCTAAAAGATAGTGAATCTGCTTGAGTTTATCTCCATGTAATTCTGCCGACTTATCCTCGCATGGCTCCGTAGCATGGGGGCTCCAGTGCGGGAAAGTCGGATCTCTGTTGCGGTCACTCGCTCGACGTTGTGGGTCGTCCGGGTTTGCACCAATCCGGCCTCATGTCGATCTGCTCTGCTGGTTATCTCTCCCCAGGCCCACGAAAGAATGACCTTACGATTTATTGGGCCCTTGGGCCTTTCGTGAGGTCTTTTACTCTTTTAGTGGACCCGGGGGATATCTATCCCCCACAGTTGTTACACTAGGGTGAGAATAAGCAAAGTGGTTAGGGTCAGATAAGTTAGAATCTTTTAAGGTGAGATGAATCTATTAAGCTAGATATATTCTAATGGGAGATATCCTTGGTAGGTCTAGTTTTCTTATAAACATTTTTTATGCCTAAGTATATGCAGATGCAATTGTGGATATTACTCCACAACTCATCACACTCAATCAAAGATCCAAATCAGACAAGTATCATAAGAACAAACATTGAAGCACATGGATACCTATAAAAATAGTTTTGTTTTTGTTCATAAGAGTAGGTCTCCTATTCCTAAAGGTCACTTTAGGCACAAGATTTCAAAGTGTGAAATCCAGTTTTGTCTTTAGAAGTGAAAAGGTGAGAGTAATCAGAGTGAAGCAGCAGTAGATGAGAAGAGATTAAGAGAAGTTTAGAAAGAATCAGAGTAGCAAAGGTAAGTAAGTATGGGTTGTGCAATTCTATCTAGGTTTCGTCCTACAGTCAATATCCCTCTAATACCACTTCTATCACACCAGGTTTCGAGGACACCAAGACCCGGGCGCGAACATAATCACCAAGTGTGTCAGGACCAAGTCTTACACATATGATGACTCATGGTACAGAAACGAATGTCACAACATTATTATATAACAGAGTTCTGTACAAAATAAATAAACAATTACATCATATGGAGACAACGATCCAGCAACCCAAAGTTGACTGGGAGACGACAACCTAGACCACTCACGAACTCATCACAACATCCTTCATGCGCGTCATCCTGCGGTACCTATCCTTGACCTGTGGGGGGTGTGAGACATCAAGGGTGAGCTCACATACGTTCATCGCTCAACAAGTCGTGAGGAATAATGTGCATGAACTCACCAAAGGTGGGAGCTCACGTGAAGTGTAAGGCTTACCAAACAGGATGGTTAAAGCTAAGCATTGCTTTTAGAGTTGGTCAAAATTTTATTAGAAGTTACTAAGTGTAAGTAGATACCAACCCAAATAAGTAATAGATCAAAATTGGTAACAACACCTGCAATGCATATGAAAAATTAAGTTTAGTTTCATAAATTCCTCATGTGAGTGTTCGAGCCGCCCATGACTGTTAGCACGGCTGATATACCAGTTTTACACTCTACAGAGGTTGCACACCTTTACCCACAAGTCATGTTACCCATCTGCCAAGGGGTCATGAATCCCAAACACCTCAACCAAGGAAGCGAGGCAGGGTAACACTACGAGGCCTTTACAAAGTTCCACTAGCTTCAGAAAACCTGCTACAGTTTCTAGGAAGTCCCAATGCAGGTGAAAGTCGCCTAGAGGGGGGGGGGGGGTGAATAGGGCGAATCTGAAATTTACAAACTTAATCACAACTACAAGTCGGGTTAGCGTTAGAAATATAAACGAGTCCGAGAGAGAGGGTGAAAAACAAATCCCAAGCAAATAAAGAGTGTGACACGCGGATTTGTTTTACCGAGGTTCGGTTCTCGCAAACCTACTCCCCGTTGAGGTGGTCACAAAGACCGGGTCTCTTTCAACCCTTTCCCTCTCTCAAACGGTCCCTCGGACTGAGTGCGCTTCTCTTCTCAATCAATTGGGAATCAAACTTCCCGCAAGGACCACCACACAATTGGTGTCTCTTGCCTTGATTACAATTGAGATGATCGCAAAAATAAATGAGAACAAGAAGCAATCCAAGCGCAAGAGCTCAAAAGAACACAACAAATCTCTCTCACTAATCACTAAAGCTTTGTGTGGAATTGGGAGAGGATTTGATCACTTGGGTGTGTCTAGAATTGAATGCTAGAGCTCTTGTAAGTAGTTGGAAGGTGGAAAACTTGGATGACTTGAATGTGGGGTGGTTGGGGGTATTTATAACCCCAACCACCAAACTAGCCGCTTGGTGAAGGCTGCTGTCGACGGGCGCACCGGACAGTCCGGTGCGCCAGCCACGTCACCAGGCTGTTGGGTTCCGACCGTTGGAGCTCTAACGTGTGGGCCCGCCTGGCTGTCCGGTGGTGCACCGGACAGGCCCTGTAGGCTTTCCGGTGTGCCACCCGCGCGTGCTCTGCTCCTCTGCGCGCGCAGGCGCGCATTTAATGCGTTGCAGTCGACCGTTGCGCGCGAAGTAGTCGTTGCTCCGCTGTCACACCGGACAGTCCGGTGTGCACCGGACAGTCCGGTGTGCACCGGAGAGTCCGGTGTGCACCGGATAGTCCGGTGAATTTTAGCTGAGCGGATTCCCGAAGTTGGCGAGTTCAGAGTTGCTCTTTCTTGGAGCACCGGACACTGTCCGGTGGTGCACCGGACAGTCTGGTGAATTATAGTGAAGCGCCTCTGAGAATTCCCGAAGGTGTTGAGTTCAGCTTGGAGTTCCCTGGTGCACCGAATACTGTCCGGTGGTGCACCGGACACTGTCTGGTGGCACACCGGACAGTCCGGTGTGCCAGACCAGGGCACACTTCGGTTATCCCTTGCTCTTTTTGTTGAACCCTTTTCTTGGTCTTTTTATTGGCTTTTTGTGAACCTTTGGCACCTGTATAACTTATAGACTAGAGCAGACTAGTTAGTCCAATTATTTGTGTTGGGCAATTCAACCACCAAAATCAATTAGGAAATAGGTGTAAGCCTAATTCCCTTTCAATCTCTCCCTTTTTGGTGATTGATGCCAACACAAACCAAAGCAAATATAGAAGTGCATAATTGAACTAGTTTGCATAATTGTAAGTGCAAAGGTTACTTAGAATTGAGCCAATACTAATTCTCATAGGATATGCATGGATTGTTTCTTTATTTTCATCATTTTGGACCACGCTTGCACCACTTGTTTTGTTTTTGCAAATTCTTTTGTAAATCCTTTTCAAAGTCCTTTTGCAAATAGTCAATGGTAAATGAATAAGATTTTGCGAAGCATTTTCAAGATTTGAAATTTTCTCTCCCTGTTTCAAATGCTTTTCCTTTGACTTAACAAAACTCCCCCTCAATGAAATCTCCTCTTAGTGTTCAAGAGGGTTTTAAGATATCAATTTTGAAAATACTACTTTCTCCCCCTTTTGAACACAATAGGATACCAATTTGAAAATCATTAGTTTTAAAATTAGGAAATTAGGTGGTGGTGCGGTCCTTTTGCTTTGGGCTAATACTTTCTCCCCCTTTGGCATGAATCGCCAAAAACGGATACTTTGAGTGAGATATAAGCCCTTATCCTAACTACGTTCTCCCCTTTGGCAAATAAAATATGAGTGAAGATTATACCAAAGACAGAGAGTTGCTTGGAGCGACGGCGAAGGATGAGTCATGGAGTGGAGTGGAAGCCTTTGTCTTCGCCGAAGACTCCAATTCCCTTTCAATACACCTATGACTTGGTTTGAAATGTACTTGAAAACACATTAGTCATAGTATATGAAAGAGACATGATCAAAGGTATATTAATGAGCTTTGTGTGCAAAACATCAAAAGAAATTCCTAGAATCAAGAATATTTAGCTCATGCCTAAGTTTGTTAAAGGTTTGTTCATCTAGTGGCTTGGTAAAGATATCGGCTAATTGATCTTTAGTATTAATGTATGCAATCTCGATATCTCCCTTTTGTTGGTGATCCCTTAGAAAATGATACCGAATGGCTATGTGTTTAGTGCGGCTATGCTCAACGGGATTATCCGCCATGCGGATTGCACTCTCATTATCACATAGAAGAGGGACTTTGGTTAATTTGTAACCATAGTTCCTAAGGGTTTGCCTCATCCAAAGTAATTGCGCGCAACAATGGCCTGCGGCAATATACTCGGTTTCGGCGGTAGAAAGAGCTACGGAATTTTGCTTCTTTGAAGCCCAAGACACCAAGGATCTTCCCAAGAACTGGCAAGTCCCCCGATGTGCTCTTTCTATTAATTTTACACCCCGCCCAATCGGCATCCGAATAACCAATTAAATCCAATGTGGATCCCCGAGGGTACCAAAGCCCAAACTTAGGAGTATAAACTAAATATCTCAAGATTCGTTTTACGACCGTAAGGTGAGCTTCCTTAGGGTCGGCTTGGAATCTTGCACACATGCATATGGAAAGCATAATGTCCGGTCGAGATGCACATAAATAGAGTAGTGAACCTATCATCGACCGGTATACCTTTTGATCTATGGATTTACCTTCCGTGTCGAGGTCGAGATGCCCATTGGTTCCCATGGGTGTCTTGATGGGCTTGGCATCCTTCATCCCAAACTTGTTTAGAATGTCTTGAGTATACTTCGTTTGGCTAATGAAGGTTCCCTCTTGGAGTTGCTTTACTTGAAATCCTAAGAAATACTTCAACTCCCCCATCATCGACATCTCGAATTTCTGTGTCATGATCCTACTAAATTCTTCACATGTAGATTCGTCAGTAGACCCAAATATAATATCATCAACATATATTTGGCATACAAACAAATCATTTGCCTTTCCGACTTTGAAGCCATTAGTGATAAGAAAATCTCTTAGGCATTCATACCATGCTCTAGGGGCTTGCTTGAGCCCATAAAGCGCCTTAGAGAGTTTATATACGTGATTAGGATACTCACTATCTTCAAAGCCGGGAGGTTGCTCAACATAGACCTCTTCCTTGATTGGTCCATTGAGGAAGGAACTCTTCACGTCCATTTGGTAAAGCTTGGAGCCATGGTAAGTAGCATAGGCTAATAGTATACGAATTGACTCAAGCCTAGCTACGGGTGCATAGGTTTCACCGAAATCCAAACCTTCGACTTGTGAGTATCCTTTGGCCACAAGTCGGGCTTTGTTCCTTGTCACCACACCATGCTCGTCTTGCTTGTTGCGGAAGACCCACTTGGTTCCTACAACATTTTGATTAGGACGTGGAACCAAATTCCATACCTCATTCCTAGTGAAGTTGTTGAGCTCCTCTTGCATCGCCACCACCCAATCCGAATCTTGTAGTGCTTCCTCTACCCTGTGTGGCTCAATAGAGGAAACAAAAGAGTAATGCTCACAAAAATGTGCAACACGAGATCTAGTGGTTACCCCCTTATGAATGTCGCCAAGGATGGTGTCGACGGGGTGATCTCGTTGTATTGCTTGGTGGACTCTTGGGTGTGGCGGTCTTGGTTCTTCATCCTCCTTGTCTTGGTCATTTGCATCTCCCCCTTGATCATTGCCGTCATCTTGAGGTGGCCCATCTCTTTGATCTTCTCCTTCATCAACTTGAGCCTCATCCTCATTTTGGGTTGGTGGAGATGCTTGCGTGGAGGAGGATGGTTGATCTTGTGCATTTGGAGGCTCTTCGGATTCCTTAGGACACACATCCCCAATGGACATGTTCCTTAGCGCGATGCACGGAGCCTCTTCATCACCTATCTCATCAAGATCAACTTGCTCTACTTGAGAGCCATTAGTCTCATCAAACACAACGTCACAAGAAACTTCAACTTGTCCAGAGGACTTGTTAAAGACTCTATATGCCCTTGTGTTTGAATCATATCCTAGTAAAAAGCCTTCTACAGTCTTAGGAGCAAATTTAGATTTTCTACCTCTTTTAACAAGTATAAAGCATTTGCTACCAAAGACTCTAAAATATGAAATATTGGGCTTTTTATCGGTTAGGAGCTCATAAGATGTCTTCTTGAGGATTCGGTGTAGATACAACCGGTTGATGGTGTAGCAGGCGGTGTTGACCGCCTCGGCCCAAAACCGATCCGAAGTCTTGTACTCATCAAGCATGGTTCTTGCCATGTCCAATAGAGTTCTATTCTTTCTCTCCACTACACCATTTTGTTGTGGGGTGTAGGGAGAAGAGAACTCATGCTTGATGCCCTCCTCCTCAAGGAAACCTTCAATTTGAGAGTTCTTGAACTCTGTCCCGTTGTCGCTTCTTATTTTCTTAATCCTCAAGCCGAACTCATTTTGAGCTCGTCTCAAGAATCCCTTTAAGGTCTCTTGGTATGAGATTTTTCCTGCAAAAAGAATACCCAAGTGAAGCGAGAATAATCATCCACAATAACTAGACAGTACTTACTCCCGCCGATGCTTATGTAAGCTATCGGGCCGAATAGGTCCATGTGTAGGAGCTCCAGTGGCCTGTCAGTCGTCAAGATGTTCTTATGTGGATGATGAACCCCAACTTGCTTCCCTGCTTGGCATGCGCTACAAATCCTGTCTTTCTCAAAATGAACATTTGTTAATCCTAAAATGTGCTCTCCCTTTAGAAGCTTATGAAGATTCTTCATCCCAACATGGGCTAGTCAGTGGTGCCAGAGCCAACCCATGTTAGTCTTAGCAATTAAGCAAGTGTCGAGTTTAGCTCTATCAAAATCTACTAAGTATAGCTGACCCTCTAACACTCCCTTAAATGCTATTGAATCATCACTTCTTCTAAAGACAGTGACACCTACGTCAGTAAATAGACAGTTGTAGCCCATTTGACATAATTGCGAAACGGAAAGCAAATTGCAATCTAAAGAGTCTACAAGAAAACATTAGAAATAGAATGGTCAGGAGATATAGCAATTTTACCCAATCATTTGACCAAACCTTGGTTTCCATCCCCGAATGTGATAGCTCGTTGGGGTTCTTGGTTTTTCTCGTAGGAGGAGAACATTTTCTTCTCCCCTGTCATGTGGTTTGTGCACCCGCTGTCGATTATCCAACTTGAGCCCCCGGATGCATAAACCTACAAAACAAGTTTAGTTCTTGACTTTAGGTACCCAAATGGTTTTGGGTCCTTTGGCATTAGACACAAGAACTTTGGGTACCCAAACACAAGTCTTTGATCCCTTGTGTTTGCCTCCAACATATTTGGCAACTACCTTGCCGGATTTGTTAGTTAACACATAAGAAGCATCAAAAGTTTTAAATGAAATGCTATGGTCATTTGATGCACTAGGAGTTTTCTTCTTAGGCAACTTAGCACGGGTTGGTTGCCTAGAGCTAGATGTCTCACCCTTATACATAAAAGCATGATTAGGGCCAGGGTGAGACTTCCTAGAATGAACTCTCCTTATCTTGTCCTCGGGATATCCGATAGGGTACAAAATGTAACCCTCGTTATCCTGAGGCATGGGAGCCTTGCCCTTAACAAAGTTGAACAATTTCTTAGGAGGGGCATTAAGTTTGACATTGTATTCCTTTTGGAAGCCAATGCCATCCTTAATGCCAGGGCGTCTCCCACTATAAAGCATACTACGAGCAAACTTAAAATTTTCATTTTCTAGTTCGTGCTCGGCAATTTTAGCATCTAATTTAGCTATATGATCATTTTGTTGTTTAATCATGAAAAGGTGATCATGTATAGCATTAACATCAATATCTCTACATCTAGTGCAAATAGTGACATGCTCAGTGGTAGATGTAGATGGTTTGCAAGAATTAAGTTCAACAATCTTAGCACGCAATATATCATGTTTATCTCTAAGATCGGAAATTGTAACATTGCAAACATCTAGTTCTTTAGCCTTAGCAAGTAATTTTTCATTCTCAATCCTAAGGCTAGCAAGAGAAATGTTTAATTCTTCAATCTTAGCAAGCAAATCATCATTATCATTTCTAAGATTGGGAATTGAAACATCACAAGCATTTAAATCAACCTTAGCAATAAGTTTAGCATTCTCATTTCTAAGGTTGTCAATAGTCTCATGGCAAGTGCTTAGCTCACTAGATAGTTTTTCACATTTTTCTACTTCTAGAGCGTAAGCATTTTTAACCTTAACATGCTTCTTATTTTCTTTAATAAGGAAGTCCTCTTGGGTGTCCAAGAGATCATCCTTCTCATGAATAACACTAATCAATTCATTTAATTTTTCTTTTTGTTGCATGTTTAGGTTGGCAAAAAGAATGCGCAAGTTATCCTCCTCATTACTAGTATTATCCTCATCGCTAGAGGTTTCATATTTGGTGGAGGATCTTGATTTTAGCTTCTTCCTTTTGCCGTCCTTTGCCATGAGGCACTTGTGGCCGATGTTGAGGAAGAGAAGACCCTTGGTGACGGCGATGTTTGCGGCGTCCTCGTCGGAGGAGGAGTCGGTGGAGCTCTCATCGGAGTCCCACTCCCGGCAAACATGGGCATCGCCGCCCTTCTTCTTGTAGTATCTCTTCTTCTCCTTTATTCTCCCCTTCTTGTCATCGCCCCTGTCACTATCACTAGATAGTGGACATTTTGCAATAAAATGACCGGGCTTACCACATTTGTAGCAAACTTTCTTGGAGCGGGGCTTGTAATCTTTCCCCCTCCTTTGCTTGAGGATTTGACGGAAGCTCTTGATGATGAGCGCCATCTCCTCGTTGTCGAGCTTGGAGGCATCGATGGGTGTTCTACTTGGAGTAGATTCCTCCTTCTTTTCTTCTGTCGCCTTGAATGCGACCGGTTGTGCTTCGAACGTGGAGGGGCCGTCAAGCTCGTTGATCTTCTTTGAGCCTTTGATCATTAATTCAAAGCTCACAAAATTCCCGATTACTTCCTCGGGAGTCATTAGTGTATATCTAGGATTGCCACGAATTAATTGAACTTGAGTAGGGTTAAGAAAAACAAGTGATCTAAGAATAACCTTAACCATTTCGTGGTCATCCCATTTCTTACTCCCGAGGTTGCGCACTTGGTTCACCAAGGTTTTGAGCCGGTTGTACATGTCTTGTGGCTCCTCCCCTTGGCGAAGTCGGAAGCGACCGAGCTCCCCCTCGATCGTTTCCCGCTTCGTGATTTTGGTCACCTCGTCTCCTTCGTGCGCGGTCTTTAGCGTGTCCTAAATCTCCTTGGCACCTTTCAACCCTTGCACTTTATTATACTCCTCTCGACTTAGAGAGGCGAGGAGTATAGTTGAGGCTTGGGAGTTGAAGTGTTGGATTTGGGCCACTTCGTCCTCATCATAATCTTCATCCCCTACGGATGGTACCTGTACACCAAACTCAACAACATCCCATACACTTTTGTGGAGTGAGGTTAGATGAAATCGCATCAAATCACTCCACCTAGCATAATCTTCACCATCAAACGTTGGTGGTTTGCCTAATGGGACGGAAAGTAAAGGCATATGTTTAGGAATGCGAGGATAGCGTAGGGGGATCTTACTAAACTTCTTGCGCTCATGGCGCTTAGAAGTGACGGACGGTGCATCGGAGCCGGAGGTGGATGGCGATGAGGTATCGGTCTCGTAGTAGACCACCTTCCTCATCTTCTTCTTCTTGTCACCGCTACGACGCGACTTGTGTGAAGGGGATTCCTTCTCCTTCCCCTTCCCTTTGTTGTGGGACTCTCCCGATGGAGCCTTCCTGTGGCTTGTAGCGGGCTTCTCGCCGGTCACCATTTCCTTCTTGGCGTGATCTCCCGACATCACTTCGAGCGGTTAGGCTCTAATGAAGCACCGAGCTTTGATACCAATTGAAAGTCGCCTAGAGGGGGGGTGAATAGGGCGAATCTGAAATTTACAAACTTAATCACAACTACAAGTCGGGATAGCGTTAGAAATATAAACGAGTCCGAGAGAGAGGGTGAAAAACAAATCCCAAGCGAATAAAGAGTGTGACACGCGGATTTGTTTTACCGAGGTTCGGTTCTCGCAAACCTACTCCCCGTTGAGGTGGTCACAAAGACCGGGTCTCTTTCAACCCTTTCCCTCTCTCAAACGGTCCCTCGGACTTAGTGAGCTTCTCTTCTCAATCAATTGGGAATCAAACTTCCCGCAAGGACCACCACACAATTGGTGTCTCTTGCCTTGATTACAATTGAGATGATCACAAAAAAGAATGAGAAAAAGAAGCAATCCAAGCGCAAGAGCTCAAAAGAACACAACAAATCTCTCTCACTAATCACTAAAGCTTTGTGTGGAATTGGGAGAGGATTTGATCACTTGGGTGTGTCTAGAATTGAATGCTAGAGCTCTTGTAAGTAGTTGGAAGGTGGAAAACTTGGATGACTTGAATGTGGGGTGGTTGGGGGTATTTATAACCCCAACCACCAAACTAGCCGTTTGGTGAAGGCTGCTGTCGACGGGCGCACCGGACAGTCCGGTGCGCCAGCCACGTGACCAGGCCGTTGGGTTCCGACCGTTGGAGCTCTGACGTGTGGGCCCGCCTGGCTGTCCGGTGGTGCACCGGACAGGCCTTGTAGGCTGTCCGGTGTGCCACCCGCGCGTGCTCTGCTCCTCTGCGCGCGCAGGCGCGCATTTAATGCGTTGCAGTCGACCGTTGCGCGCGAAGTAGCCATTGCTCCGCTGTCACACCGGACAGTCCGGTGTGCACCGTACACTGTCCGGTGACTCACCGGACAGTCCGGTAAATTTTAGCTCAGCGGATTCCCGAAGTTGGTGAGTTCAGAGTTGCTCTTCCTTGGAGCACCGGACACTGTCCGGTGGTGCACCGGACAGTCTGGTGAATTATAGTGAAGCGCCTCTGAGAATTCCCGAAGGTGTTGAGTTCAGCTTGGAGTTCCCTGGTGCACCGGACACTGTCCGGTGGCACACCGGACAGGCCGGTGTGCCAGACCAGGGCACACCGGACAGGCAAATGTGCCAGACCAGGGCACACTTCGGTTATCCCTTGCTCTTTTTGTTGAACCCTTTTCTTGGTCTTTTTATTGGCTTTTTGTGAACCTTTGGCACCTGTATAACTTATAGACTAGAGCAGACTAGTTAGTCCAATTATTTGTGTTGGGCAATTCAATCACCAAAATCAATTAGGAAATAGGTGTAAGCCTAATTCCATTTCAGCAGGGATCCCTCGTTTGTTCGCCATCGCAGCAAAATCAACCCGAGGACCTCCCGCCACCAACCACTCCCCTACTGCCCTTGTCCCTTTTGGGTAAGGTTGTTCTCCACTAGCTTTCCTAATTAGTCAGCTAAGGGCGTCCCATACCACCCTTGTGGTAGCACTATTTTTCCGGGTGGTTCTCCATGTTCTAATTAACAATATGATCTTATCGTGAACAATAATTAAACAAAAACATAATTGGAACATGATCATAATGAAACATTAGTTTCCCAAAACTAGGTAGAGCAATAGCAAATCTACCCAATAATTCATCTGTTTGCAAGGTGGGGAATAAACAATACTAGGGAAACCTAATAGGTCCCATCAAATTAACCTGAGCATGTCATAATGATTAACAACAAACATTATTAGGTAAAAAAAGGAGTGATCAAGGGCACAACTTGCCTGAGACTTGAGGTTCCAGGTACCAGGATGGTCTTCAAATTCTCGTGACCTCACTACTATTCGTAGCAATACAAACAAACATGGTATAGGCAAAATTAACATCACACCAAACATAAGCACAAGATGCATAATAATAATCTACGCGTTGCTACGAGATCGTAGGTTCGAAAATCACTAAATTCGGAGCTACGATTATAAAGTTATGAATTTCTAAAGATTTAGGAGTGGGGTACAAAAGGAATTAAGTACATAATTTTAATTTAGGTTTCATAACAAAATAAAGCTACCAAGGGATAAAGAATATTATTATGGATCTAATGCAACTGTAATGAATCAAAAAGGAGTTAAAATGAATTAAACAAGTTTCTAGAATTATTTTTCTACTAGAAATCAATTTCTGATTTAATTCTGAATTTTTTCCAATGGCTCTGGACCGCGGATATGATTTCCAGAGAGCTCAGGGCTTAAACCGCAAATTCTAGGGCCTCAGCGTAATATTATTTCAATACCAAAGGACGACAAGTTGGTTTCTTAGAAAGTCGAGGGCTTATACGCAAAATGGTTATGGCGAAGGGGTATCGCATTAGCTGAGCCGCGCGATCACGCATCAACACTCGAGATTTAAAATCACCGCGATCTCACCCTTGTCTGCAGGATTCAAGATCTACGGCCACGATTTACCCCATTCCACTATGTATGCTTACCCTAATCCGGACCATTGCTGCCCAACTGACGATCGCCGAGCAGCGCGCCCAAACCTCGACTGACCGCGGCGGCGCCGCCCTGTCCGCGGTGCACCATCACCGGCGAAGTACCGAACCGGCGCACTAGAGCACAAATCCCCCAATCCGAAAGCTTCTACGCAATGCGGAGGCGATAACGAACCTAGCAGAGGGGTCCTTACCGTTGGAGGATATGGAGAGAGGGTCCACCAGGTTTGAACGACGTCGAGCAATCCCCATCATCCCAGCGATCCCCTGTAACACCTCGGGTGTTACTAGCACTAAAACTTGAGCGTAATATCATATGCATTGACATTTCATTTTGTTTGTTACACCTAGAATGCATTCACTAGGTAAAACTTCAAAAACAAGTGTGATGTGGTGGCTTGAAGTACTCTTAACCCCAGGGTAAGGTACTTAACCCTGGGATTAGGGCATGTGGATAATAGTAAGCCAAAATGAGTAATATCTCAAAAGTCATTGGAAATATTCATCAGAAATCAAGAGTGATGGATTTAAGTGGCACAAAAACCCTAGAGTGCTCAAAACCCTAAAAAGGCACCCTAGAAAACCCTAATTTGTACCCTAGGGGGCGAATTCAAATTCTATACACTTTTGGATCAAAATATAAATGTCAAAGTGGTAGAATATCAAAAACCAAACAACTTTTACATTGGAGAATTTTCAAGTAATGTAGAGTAATTAGGACTTAATTGCAAAAAGTTCCAAGAACACCTATGTGGCTAACTCTGAATTTCAGTGAGATTGAGCCAACTCTGAAGTACAACTTTGATTAACTGACTAAGCATGGGTGTTGTACAAAAATTGAAGATAAATGGACATGAAGTTGGACTGTCAGTCACTATTAAATACTGAATTCTGACTGACAGTGAAATTAGATGAACTTTGAGATCGAATTGTGGGGTATTTAGTGGATGTTTGCGCAAGACCTTTGTAACAAAGTTGTAGCTGGTACATTGGACAACAACTTTTCTACAGACGGATTAGTAAGTTACTACATAGAAATTGGAGAACAAAGCCCTGCAATTTGCTCTGTCAGGCACGCTGAAGAGTGTTCGCGATGGTACAGTAACTGAACAAGATCAGGTTCAGTGCACCTCACCGTCGGTGATCCCCGCGCCTAGATTCGCGCCGGCGCCGCGATTTGTGCTCAGTGAGTAGCGGATATCACCGTGGGAGTGAAAAGATCAGCGGGGAAGTGGATTGAACCGGCTTCACCGTACCCACTTGCACCGGCGACGTGTCTGCGCGACCGCCGTCGTCGTGCTGCCGTTTACCTCGGTCACGACTCGCCTTAAGCTATTCTACCACGTTGTCGCGGTTTGGGGAGGATAACCAAGTGACGCCCGTAACATTTTGCCCAGTGAATGCCACGTTATGCGAACTCCGGTGACTCACCTTGCTTCGGCCGCCAGCGTGTCTTCCCCAAATTGGGCACAACCGCTGTTGATCACTATAAATTGATGCCACGCCTTGCTCCGTTAGCTCGTTACGAAGCTAGAGCACCATGTCTCGCCTTCGATTAGCCACTACAAACCCCGAATTTGGAATTTCCCCCAAATCGGCTTAGAACACTGCTGCGTGATCCCATGCCGTGGACCACCGTCTCCAGGTTTGCTCTCACCCTCCTCACCGTCGTTTCAGCACCCATGCACGCTAGGAATGCTTGTCGGCTCGACCAATTGAGCTAGACCGCGCTTAATCACCGGGAACGCCTCGATTTGTCCTCGGTGTTCGCTGTCATCGTGGGCAGAAAAACTCTGGACCAGATTCGTGCAATTGATGGAGGGATTAGGGTCGCCAGGGGTGGGATTAGGTGTTAACTAAGTTAGGGCACCGATCGTTGCGCTTCCTGGCCGGTACAAGTTCGCTGGAGGGCGCGCTCACCGTCGGGGACCTGGGGCTGTGAAGAAACAGAAGTGCGAGGGGTTTAGTGCAAACGTCAGTGAGACAGGTGAATAGTGCATAGGGATTCTTAACCAGTTATTCGAATCGCTGAGGGCCTCTGCGCAAAATCACCAACGCGGGCGCGGGCGGGGGCATGTTTCTCCTGTTGATGGGCCGATTTGGGCTGGTTTCAGGCCAACACTATTCCTTCTTTTCCCTTTTCGTTTTACTGCCAGGCTTAGAAATTTATAGGAAATTCTAGAAAAATGATAAAATAATGGAACCAATTTTACTAGACTCCTAAATTCCTCTAGTATTTAATAAAAATAGTTCCAAGATTTGTAGTCCCAACCATGAATTATTTAGCATTTAAAGAAGACTAAACCTTGTCTTTTTGAATTTTAGAATTAAATTGGTAGCTCCAAAAATAGTAAAACTTTTTGGGTGAACTTATTATGATAATTAAAACCCTTTGGTAAAGTTGGACATGCTTTGGACATTGTTTGATCCCAAACCCAAGAAACTAGCTTCCTAGGATATAACTGCCTTACCCTAATAGAGCCCTAAACTAGGAAACTCTAGTAACTGGTGGGCACCATGAAGGAAAGTTATATTCAAGATACAACTTAGTGTTTTTCTATTGTAACTGCATATTCATAGCATCACATGAGCATTCATGTATATGTATTGTTATGTATAGAAAACGAAGAAGAAGTAGTAATTGAAGAAGAAGTTGCATCACAAGCTGAACTTCCACCTGTCGAGAACAACTTCTACTTTGATATCTATGGAACAGATCCTGAGCCTCCTACAACACAAGGCAAGCCCCAGTGCATATACCCTTTCCTTGTTGCTTTAAAACTCTTTAGCACTTGAGATGATGCATTAGGTGATAGGAGTTGAGTGATAAACAATTGCTGCATTTCCTTCCTTGGAACTGTTTACCATTCCTTGATACCTGTTTTACTTAAAAGTTTTCTGATGCTTAGCCTTGCCTTAGAAAACAAAATGTTTTGTTTTAAACAAAGATGATGCTTCATATGGGATGGGAAGTTTTCAAAGAAAAGACTTGATGGTGAATCCATCATGGCCATGATGGGTTCAACATCAGAAAAGATGTACCTCTGTCAGGTACCAAACTTTGGTTTTTAAATGATAAAGACGAAACCGGGAGGGTGACTTGCACGAAAAGGAAGTCTCGGTGTAGTGTCTCCGGCTCAGTCGCTTAAGGACCGTGTCGATGTGGGCCTGCTAACCGAGGACCCTTTAACTGGCCACATGCCTCGTCATGGGTAAGCTTTCCCTCGGTCGGACCAATACCAGAAAGGCCACCACGCAATGGGAGTGGAGAGATGGCGAGAGTAGCGTGTACCCTTCGTGGCATGAGGCTGGACGGTGGTGTATCTGTGCTCTCGGTTGGCGTGAACCCGTTCTAGTCTTGAGAAAACCGGTGGCGAGTTGACATATGCAAGGGTTAAGTGCTACATATGTCGTGTGGTTGGATATCTTCAGCTGAGTATTAATCGATTCTGATCACCGTTACTTCTCGGACATGAAGACTTGGTCACTGAGTTACACGTAGCAATCCAGTGAACTGAAGGGATGATAAAAGATAGCTAGTGTAGGCCAAGTGCTTGAACTAGGATAGAAAGAACTTAGATGCAGGTAACTTTACTTAACCTGATAATAAAACTGGATTTTTAAGGATCCACTGTTAGTAAGCATTTCTGCAAAACAGAGTCTTTGAATCTTAACAAGCTTTACCTTGAATCCCACAAGCCAGCATATCCTTGAGAGTGTTTTCCTTTGTCGGGTAAGACTTGCGAAAGTACACTCCGCACTCAGGGTTTTCGAACCCATGTTGTTGTAGGTGATGAAACAATGGAGTTTTGCTATTTCTGCTCAAAGGTGGTGCCAAAGGAGGAGGCCAATCAGTAAACTGCTTGGGAGGATGTGTTGCCTCCCAGTTTAAAACACTTTGCATATGTGCGGGAGGATGTTTTACCTCCCTGTTTTGTAATAATAAGTTATGCACTCATAACACCCGATACTATAATAATACTCTCTCTATACTTTACTAATGTGAATTATGTTATTGTAATCCACTTCTGCTATTTCTTTACTCCAGATATGTGTGTAATGTCTGCGTGATGGGTGAAGCGCTCTTGGGCGATATGATGATGATACAGAAGATCGAACTTGTCGAGTGATTATGTGCATCTACATGGTTGTCCGAGGTCCTTAGGACAAGGACATCTGTAGGTGGGCCTAATACCTTGGGAGGTTCTGTGACAACTGGTATCAGAGCGAAGCCCGTCCCTTCAGACATTACGTAGTACTTCAAAAGAATTTTTAAACACTTACCTTAAAATATTCTTTCATTCTTATCTTACCAGTTTCTGGTAGTAACTTACCTTTTAAAACCGGGTAACAGAGTGCAGTATATGAGGAAGTAGGGGATCGACACAAGATGGATCCCATAATTATTAGGTCATGCATGCATCATGTTCAAACTATACTAATAAATCTTCCCCTCTTATGGAGATTTGGCGCGCACTTAAACTACCCAGCGCAAATCAACTAGACCTCAGGGTGTGCCTCGACATCAGCTGGCCTCCAGGCATGAAGGAAGCAGTAGTGGAAGCAATGACCCTATTGGGGAGTTGGAGGCCAGAGTGGATCGCCTCAGATCAGAACTACGTCACGGGTGTCGGGAGCGTGCGCCCGATAGCCGCCGCATTGCTGAACTATCAGCCGAAGTTAATCGTCTACAATATGAAATTTCGGAACGTGATACGACCATTCACTGGACCGTCAACTCGCACTCTTTCGCTTGGGACTGTGAAGCCAAAGATCTAGCTCATGTAGCAGAACTTAGCGCAGCCCTCGAACACCTGCAAGCGTACTACAACACCTTGCATAAATAAGTGCATGTGTTGTATGATCGGCTGCACCCGAACGTTCCACCCGATGCGACAACAATGGGAGCTGGACCATATGGAACAACAAATGGAGGATCTGATGGGGGAATTGACCTTTTTGGAGCCCCTCCTTCCATGAATCCAGCAAATGAACGGTCTCCTGAAGCAGGCAGCGGAACAACAAAGGATGAAGAAGACTAGAGTAGTATAGTCTAAGTAATGTATTTATGTAAAATAAGTATGGAGGTCGAGTTGTATAATGGAGTATGTATAATTATTACTGTTTCGCGATGAAATAAAGATGGTGTATGTCTGGCATGTTATATTTTTTTCAAATGTTTCTTTGCCTCAGATGCCATCCCAGACCCGTGCACATGATGGGGCAGGTACATCTCGCGGCGGGGAGGACACTCCCAATCCGCCACCCATACCTCCTACCTTGGCCGAGGCTATCACTTCCTTGGTCAGCGCCACCGCCGACAACACGCACTTTCTACGTGAAATGGCGGGCAACCAATTTCAACAACATGGAGGAAGAGTTCCCCCTCAAGGACCACGAGATACTACCTATCTGGAGTTCTCTAAAACTCGACCACCTCTCTTCGTCAAGGCAGAGGAGCCCCTGGAAGCTGACGAATGGGTGTGTGTAATGGAACAGAAGTTCGGGTTAATCCGCTGCACCGAGGTTATGAAGCCCCTATTTGCTGCTCAATAGTTAAGTGGTCCCTCCAGCACTTGGTGGGCAAACTTTTCCGCCATCCAACATGCAGGACATCAAGTCACTTGGGAGGAATTCAAGTTGGCATTTAGGGAACATTATGTTCCGGGGGGGGTGTTACAAAAGAAACTAGAAGAGTTCATCTGACTGAAGCAAGGGGGAGATACTGTGATGAAGTATCTCAATAAATTCAACCACCTCTCCCAGTATGCCATTGATCACATGGATACAAATCTAAAAAAGAAAAAATGTTTCATGAGGGGACTAAATGACATACTTCAACATAAGATGGCGACATGTTTAGACCTCACATACAGTAGGGCTGTCAGTACAACACTGGCAGTTGAAGCCAAAAATGTGGGACATAGAAAGTCAAAGGGATATCCGGGTGAAAGGTCTACTCAAGGACCTGAAAAGAGAACAAGGTTGGTACTCTGACCTTTCAATCCAAACTGTTCTTCCCCTCGCCCACCTTCATATCCATTCAAACAACCCGTATTTATTCGTCCCACTTCTGCCCCCACTCCGACCAATCAGTCGAGTGCCCCTGGTACTCGTTTCCCTGCCCTTCCCAGTTCCTCCAGTGGTTGCTTCAATTGTGGAAAGTCCGGGCATTTTATCAAGGACTGCCCATATCCGAAGCAAAACAAATCTAACTTTCAGCAGACTTCTGGGAACTCAAATCAAGGAAAGGGGAACACGACCAACTCTTCTACGGGCAAAAAATTGAAGAAAACTAGATGGGTCTATTATATCTAGGTGGCTACTACACCGGAAGGCGAACCGGTGATGATGGGTACGTTCCTTGTTGCCAACCACCCAACAGTTATCCTTTTCGATTCTGGTGCATCACATACCTTCATAAGCAAGGCTTTTGTGGAGAAACATTGCATACATTGCATTGAATCAAGGGAGGGATTTGTTATCCACTCACATGGGGGCCGAATATTTACTAAGGAAGTAGCCTTCCACATACCCGTAACTTTGGTCGGACGGGAATTCTTTACAAACATGATTGTTATAAAGGGGCAAGATATAGATGTGATTCTGGGAATGAATTGGTTAGCCCAGACTAAAGCCATCATCAATACGGACCAGAGGACCATTAAGTTAAGTTATGGTCATGAAGAAGTCCAATTGTCCATCCCTATAGCTGTCCCAGTCAAAGCATCTGGACAAGTTTTTGAGACTATAGTACAAGAAATTCGGGATATTCTAGTGGTATGTGAATTTCCGGATGTCTTTCCCGAAGACTAGCTTGGATTGCCTCCTGAAAGGGATGTGGAATTTGTGATTTAGTTAAAGCCCGGTACGGCTCCCATTTCTAGAAGCTCGTACCACATGCCACCTAATGAACTGGCAGAACTCAAGACTCAACTACAAGACTTGTTGGAGAAGGGGTTCATTAGACCTAGTTCATCACCGTGGGGATGTCCAATAATTTTTGTCAAGAAGAAGGATCAGACACTATGAATATGTGTGGACTATAGACCCCTCAATGAGGTTACCATCAAGAACAAGTATCCTCTTCCTCGGATCGATATTTTGTTCGATCAACTTACTAGAGCCTAGGTATTTTCCAAGATTGATCTCAGATCAGGCTTGTTGGAGGCCTGCTTCGTCGCCGAAGGTCCCATAAGAAGAAACACCTTCGGAAGACTGGCACAAAACCGAAGCTATCAATCAAAGGGCTTCGGAGTACATTTCCAAATGCACCGACTTAAAGATGAAATGACCAATCGACCCGTGATAACTTGTATTATGATTGTAAACCTTTGTAAAGGACATGAATGTAATTTCTCACAGGCTGTGTCCTGTGCCTATAAATAGGTGAACAATACCCCTGTACTGTTCACACTATCTTGTATTCGCTCGTGCGCAACGCTTGGATTTTTTGGCCTTCTGTCAAGCCGAAGGTATAAATGTGATTAAATTTTGTATTTAAATACTTGAATTTATGTAATGAAGATATGTGAATAATGCTATATGATTGTTCATGTTATCTTTCATGTTTCATATGCTTTGTCTTTCATTATCACTTATCATGATGATGAAGGTATGTCCTTCATGACCTTCGTCCGAAGATCGTTATATCCTAAGGGAAATAATGCTTCGAAGCACGAAGGATATTAACCTTTAACATTGTGTTGCCTTGTTCTTGATTCATAGCATTTGAGAACAAGTCCCCAACATTGGCGCCCACCTCCGGTGAACTCACTTACACTTTTGAGTTGATGGCTTCGTTCAAAACCCAAGCTGAAACTGCTTCGGCTACGAAGCTGGTGCTTCCGATAACAGGCGGTTCATGTTCAGAATCGGCCAACAAGAAGCAGAAGAAGGAGGCTCAGAGAATAGTGCAGCATGTTGGGGTGCAGGGACCCTTCTGTAACACCCCAGGTGTTACCATGGCTAGAGCACACCTTGACACTAAGGACTGTGAGTTATATGAGGTAAAGGCTTAGGGCAACACATGAGAACTTGGAGATCAAGTGCTAATAAAGTTGCCAATGACATAAGAAGCATTACTCTAATCCTTGCTCACTTACTACCTTGGATAAGAGGGGAGAAGAACCCTAGACCTCTCTTAAACCCTATCTCCCAAAACCCTAGGTAAGAGGGGAAAGAGAGTGAACAAGTGTGCAAAGCATGAGTAATTTTTACCCAAACCTTAACTAACCTTGTAACCATCAATTAGGGGAGGGAAATATTGCAAAAAGACCCCTGGAGAAACCCCAATTCAAATCTCCAAGTGGAGAGAGAGCTAGAGCTCTCTATTTCCCTCTAAGTCAAATTCTAACCCTAACCCAAAGACCAACCGTGTTCACCTTAAAGATGGCGCCAAAACCACTTAGGTTCTATACCAAAAATGTGGTATACCACCTAAGGCACCCCCTGGAAAAAGTGGAAACCGAGACTTAGACGTTTGATAGGATTTGGCATCAGTTTTGTCGCGAGGTGGGCAGTGAGACAAGCCAGATTTGGCGCCCGTCTATCTCCTGATCTAGGGCGTATCCTCCATTGGAACTCACACATGTGAGATAGCCCTAGGTGCCAGGAAGAGGTCTGCGCCGGATTCATGGCAAGATTCGCACGTTTGCGATCTCTGGAGACGTTTGAACAATGGAAGAAACACACCTCCACGTGTTCGACGCTTCCTGCCCGCGCCAGAGCACGCTCGCGCGCGCCCCCGCACGCCCAGCGCCGCGCCCGAGCCATGCCAGCGCCATGACCCGCGCCCGCGCCTATAAAACCCTCCCAGACTTCGATTGTACCCTTCCGCGCACCCTCAAACCTCACCGGAGTCTAGCTCGCCGCCGTTTGCCCATGCGCAGCGTGTCCTCGGCCGCCCAATCCCTCTGCCACCGTAGACCGGCCAGTGGAGCCATTCCCAACTCCGTCCAGCTCTCGGAGAAGACTGTGCACACCTCCGTGAAGCTCCCCGAGCAAGGAATCGGAGTTTGCTTCGCCGGAGAGGCCAGTCCACGCTCGCCGGAGCTCTCAACCCCGCCGGAGTACGTGGACCGGGTAAACCACTCCACCATCCTTCGATTCCTTGTGCACACGGTCGCTACGTTACCCCGTGAAGCTCACCATGCCCTCGGATTGAACCAGTTCGCCGTGGTTTGGCCGGTGTACTCGCCGCCGACGAGGACACCCGCCTGCACGCGTGGACCGGGCGATTCCGGCCATCCCCGACGTCAAGCCGTACCTCGACGTGACCGCCAGAGTCTCCCCGAGCCAACCCCACCCTTCGCCGGACCTCCCTCGCCGCCGGTAAGCCGCGCCACCCTTTTCTTTCCCGCGGTTACTGTTTGCATAAGGGGAAGGACTGCAGGTGAGAGGGAGAGAAGGTCAGGGGGTTTTGTGAAATGTCAGAGACACAGGGGAATAGTGGCGCGAGGGTAGATTTGTGAAGGTTGATTTAGTTTAAACCCAGGGACCTCGGTGTAAACTGTTTTTCCAGAAAACCTTTATTAAATCTGTTTTTAAATTGGACAGAAACTTTGAAAATTCATAACTTCTGTTTAATTCATCCAAATTTGGTCAAACCAATTTTGTCAGACTCTAAATAATGTAACCTACTTAAGAAAAATATAAAACCCCCTATGTACAATAGAAAACTTTAAAGCTCTGATTTAATTATAGTTTTGACCAAAAGCTTAATAATAAGGCCAAAATTAGTTGCACTATTTGACTGGGGTTAGAAAAATTTTAAGAAGTTTGTATCTACCTACTAACCCAAATAAAAATATTAAACCTCTCTGTCCACTCCATTAAGTTAGTTTTTACCCCTTATTCTATAATATGTTTAAGGATAAGAAAAATAGAAAATGTAATTTAAACAATGAACCAGAGAGCACCAATATTTTTGTTAGGATACTTGTTTAATGTAGTTCACTGGAAAAATATATCATACCCTGGTTTAGTATAAAATAAGTAGGATACCTTTTATTTTAATAAACTAAGGATAACTTAGAAAAACCCTACAAAAATAACCCCAAAGTAAAAACACCCCCACCCTTGGGATAACTAATGTTTTATTAATGAGAACTTAGGAAAAAATATGAAATCTGTTGTTTGACATTTTTCAAATAATAATGTAGTAGAAAGTGCCTTTTTGACATTAAACTTAAAAAAATCATAACTAAGTAACCACCCCTTAGTTTTCTGTGATTTTTAGCACAGAAGCCTATTATTACTATGGGATGCCAGCAAAAATAACCTTTAGGACAGAACCTACCCCTAACTAAGAGATGTAGTGTAAAGTGGCCCATTTTGCCTAACTATTGTTATTTTTGTTTAAAGCCTAGCCTTTGTACTTTAAGCCTCAAATTCTTTAAACAAGCTAGAATAGCAAATGACAACCCACTGTAATTTTTACAGAATTTTTGGAAATTATTAAAACACTGTCGTAGTTCAAACCTACACTAGAAACCCTAAATGGAAATTAAAGAAAGGAAAATGAATAATGTAAATTAATGTCATCCTAAAACCTTTGTAATCTGTCACTAAAATGTATCCAGGCAATACCAATCCACTATGTTATCTTCACTGAAAACCCAAGCCTAAAGAGTAATAAGCCTAACCCACTGGAAGCCCCGCATGACTTAGAAACCCTAAGTTACTTCTTAACTTAGTTCTCTTTAGCATAATATTATTAAATCCTGCATAATCATGACATACATGTTCATTGCATTTCGATAGACTGTAATCTTGCTGACGGAGAGTACATCCTCGTGCCGGAGCAAGGAGCTGCTCAGGAGGTAGCCCCGGATCCAGCACCCGAGCCTGCACCAGAGGACCTGCCAGCCACTGCTTTGGAAGGCAAGCCCCGGTTTTATGCATAACCTGTTATTTATGCTATTTTACTTCACTTAATGATTGTAGGATTGATTGTGCACTTAGGTGTAGGAATTTTTTGAAACCCTAGTTGCATGATCTCAGGAACCCTTTTGAGATGAATACTAGTATGATAGGTCGGGTAGTTGCTTTATTTAATTAGGATCTCGGTAGAAGACGAGTGATTTTTCTAGCACTCGCGCGAGATCAGGAAATTGATTGTACCCACTTTCACACTATCATGATACTAGTTGGTGGACAACAATCCATGGGGATTGGTTGTTTACGAGATGGAAAATGGAATAAGGATTAACGTGCGGATACCTGTGTTAAGCGTTTGAACGTACTAAACACATACCGAGAAATATGGTAAATCGGTAAGCCTAGTACCTGAGTGAACCTGCCCGCAGACATATCCCCTCACGCGACCTGAGACGAGGTCTCCCATTCCGGTTATGGTGGGTACAAGTGCGGTCACTGCACGACGGCCAGTCGGGGTCAGTGGGGCATTGTACGCCAAGGCGGTGAGCCCTGATCTGTTGCCAGGGAATCGATGGGGACGGTTGATGTGTGTGGGGACGGAGTGCCCCTACATGTCGTGTGTTTAGGTTTACCTTGCAAGGATAAAAACTCGATTCGAATCGTCTGCTTCTCGCAGCTAATGAGACTGCTTGATCCATTGTACTGCATTGAGTAACAAGTGGAAATATGATGAGTTGATATAAGATGTTGATTGCTAAAAATGCTTGCTACCATGTATGAATAGATAGTCCACTTTTAGCCTTAAGAGAGTCACACTTAATTTTGACAAAGTTAAAAACTTGATTTAGAAACTCAGCTAGTGCTTTTGGCAACAAAACCCCACAGCCAAACAGCTGCATGTCTAGAGGTAGAGGAGTAGACTCCTCACACCGAGTAAGTCTAGCTGAGTATTAGTATACTCAGCCTTGCTTGTGGCATAATTTTTACAGGTTCTCTGGAGGAAATGGTTGCTGGAGTGACTTGGCCGTCCATCTTGCCACCGGGTTGGACTGTCGAGTGGGACCCTGCCTCGGCTGAGGAGGAGCATGAGGAGTGATGGGACAGGCTTCCCCATCTCTCTAATTATTTACCGTTAGTTTATTTCCGCTGCACTTCGAACAATGATGGTTACTTTTGCAAAAACTCCGATGATGATGATGATGCTGTAATAATTTAATACTCTGACATGTATGGTTTTATGCTTTATTGTATTTGCTCTGTGACTCACCATCGAGTGAGATTGTGGTACTTGATCCTGTCAGTGGCCGTGTCGGACTAGATCCGAGGGATTGACGGGTTATTCCCATTTAAGTGTGGTCTAGCCTCTAAGGCGGGGCTTAGGCAGTTAAGTTGGAATAATTCGGGCAGTTCCGCCACAGCTGGTATCGGAGCTTGTACCACCACAGAGGAATCAATAAAACATGAATACCATCCTTTTTCCAAAGTAAAACTTGATAGAAACAATGTTGGATAGATAGTAGGACGAGCAGGATAGACCTAGGACGTGAAGCCTTAGGGTAATAGAAGGGTAGCTAGGTGGCTAAGTAACTAGGCCCTACATGCCACATTTACAGGATGGGAGTTCTTCCCTATTCCTTTTATCTTGTTGTGAGGCCGTTCAGGACGAGCATGCATGCATTCATAATTAAGCAAATGGATAACTGAGTAAAGGACTTAAAAATAAGATAACAACCAACTAGGTCCCCAGTGCCTTTTCATTTAACTAGAGAAGGGCTGAGTTTTATTTTTCCTTGTTCTTTTTATAATTCTTTTTCTTTTACTTACGCTTAACCGTACACAGATGACTTCCCACGGATCCTCCGATGACGGAAATGCACTGACCCACACTGACGGACTTGCACGAGAGGGCTTTCCCCGCATTTTGTGGGAGGTACTTCAGGGGGCCGGATACACGACACCCCCTCAGTACGCGGTGCAGCAGTTCGAGAAGCACCGAGTGCCTCGCTGTAGAGTGAGGATGACTTTGGAGCCTCATCCCCTGCAGCCAGGCTGGCGCTCTTTGGACTCCGAGTCTTTCGGATACCGAGCAGAGGACACGATCGAGGCGATCGCTCTGCATGGATTGACTACTTTCTGCGGATTCCATCCTTTGGAGCTGGCCACCCACCCCATTGGCTTGTTCCCCGCTGAGAGGGAAGACGACCCAATGTGGAAAGATCGGGTGGAGCATGCCAAGGACATCTGGGCCATCTACCCAGGACAGACTGCGCACTTGACCGTACGGTGCATGAATGCTCTGTACCGTCTGCAGGTGATGCGCGGTGAGGCGATGTCCCATCTGATGGCACTGCTGGAGGCAACAAAGATTACGTTGGACAACAGAGAGGAACTCGTGGTTGACTTGTCTCAAGAAATGGTGGAGAAGGACTTGCAGGTGGAGCAGCTATCCACTGATATTCAGGAGTTGGAGGAGCTGGTGGGCACCAGGGAGAACACCATCGAGGTTCTAGAGGATCAGCTCATTAACACTCAGCAGCAGCTTGCTGAGGCTAACGAGCACCTGGACATGCATCACCAGGAGATCCAAGACCAGGAGGCCAACGAGGACGTCGACATCGAGGGAGGAGATGAGCCTGCCTCCAGTGTGGACACTGCTGGCTCGGGAAGACCACCTTCCCCCGAGTCGAGTGTTGCTTCGTTCGCTCACTAGGTGTTCGGGATAGGATTAGAAGTGGAATGGTCGAACTCCTCGCAGCTAGCTTAGCTTTTGCACCCTTGGGGTACTAGGCTAGATAGAGTTGAGTCATTTTGGGACAATTGATGTAATCATGTTAAACTCTCTTGAAAGCTGTTTGATGGATGCTGTCATCAGTTTAAATTTGGAAGGAAGAATTTGTGCCTTTTAAAATCCTTTTGTTGAAGCCGGAGTCTATCATGTTGTTTTTAACTTTTTCTCCGCGATAAATCTTGAACTTGGAGATGTGGTGTTAAGCATGTATGTGGTTTTTCAGATGGCCGGGAGGCAGCGTCGTGGCCAGAATGAGCACGTTCCTCCACCGCCACCGCCTCCCACTCTGCAGGAGCTCATGGCTCAGCAGAATGAGATCCTGAGACAGCTGGCCCAACGTCAGCCACCACCTCAGCACTATGGTGGTGGAGACCATCAGCGTCACCCTGCGGCGGCTACATACCAGGAATTCCTCAGCACCCAGCCTCCATTGTTCACAAGGGCGGAGGACCCACTTGACGCAGATGTATGGCTGCGAGTGGTGGAATCCAAATTCCCACTACTCCATGGAGCTTGCTCAGAGGTCACCAAAGTCAGGTTCGCCACCCAGCAGCTTCGCGGACCCGCAAGGACTTGGTGGGATCATTTTCTTGCTATGCAGCCAGAGGACCGAGAGGTGGAGTGGAGGGAGTTCAAAGCAGCTTTCAGAGGACACCATATACCCGCCGGAATCATGGACAGGAAGCTCAATGAGTTTTTGGCACTCACTCAGGGCAACAGGACAGTGTTGCAGTATGCCCAGGCCTTTAATGACTTGTGCCAGTATGCGGGATATCATGCAGATACAGATGAGAAGAAGAGAGACAGGTTCAGGAGGGGGCTCAGCACTAAGCTCCGTGACCGTCTCAACACCGTCAGGGCCAACAGTTACAATGAGTTGGTCAACATGGCTATCTCCCAAGAGGACTGCATTACAGCTAGACAGGCAGAGAAGAAGAGGAAGACCCCTGTGGCAGGACCCTCAGCTCAGCCACAGCGCTTCAGGATTGTGTCCGACACCCAGGGCAGGGGACCCCAGCAGCAGCAAGGGCGATGGGTGATCCGACCGCAGCAGCAGCAGCAGGCACCCAACCGCACCCAATTTCCAGCTCAGAGGAGCAATCAGCAGCAGCAGCAGTACCGCCAGGCAAATGACAACAGGTGCTTCACATGTGGCAACACTGGGCATTATGCCAAGAATTGCCCCAGGAACCAACAGAGGCAGGGGCAGAATGTCAATAAGAACCAAGGCAAGAGACAGAAGGTGCAAGTGAGGCAGGGCAGGCTGAACTTCACCACCATGGCTGATATTCCAGAGGGAGCACCCGTCATGACTGGTATCTTTACAGTTTTGAATTATCCTGCTATTATTCTTTTTTATTCTAGTGCATCGCATAGTTTTATCAGTGCCAAGTTTAGTGCCAAGTGCTAGTTACCTTTTCACCACACCAATGGAGGTATCACAATTTCCACCCCCGGAGGCAGGGTTGCCACCTACCAAATTAACAAGAATGTGCCTATAAAGTTTGGTAGTCTGATAATTAAAACCAACCTCCTCGTTTTGGGGTTGGATAGTGTGGATATCATTTTGGGAACTGACTGGTTGACCAAACATCAGGCTGTGATTGATATTGCAGCTAGGGCCATTGAGGTGCACTCGCCAATTTGTGGTGAAACTACACTATATCTGCCTGACCAGGGTTGTACCCGTTCTTGTGCTTTCGTCATGATAAATTCCCCAGTGGAAAAGATCCTAGTGGTCCGTGACTATCCGGATGTTTTTCCGGAGGAATTCCCAGGGATGCCACTTGACCGAGATATTGAGTTCGCCATCGAATTGCAACCCGGGACCGCTCCTATCTCCAAGAGACCCTATAGGATGCCTCCCGCGGAATTGGCGGAATTGAAAAAGCAATTGCAAGAGTTGTTGGACAAGGGGTTTATTCGTCCAAGCGCTTCACCATGGGGATGTCCAGCATTATTTGTGAAGAAAAAGGATGAGAGTTTGAGGATGTGTGTTGACTACCGTCCTCTCAATGCGGTGACTATCAAGAACAAATACCCACTGCCCCGCATTGATGTTCTGTTCGATCAGTTGGTAGGAGCCAAGGTATTCTCCAAGATAGACCTTCGCTCAGGATACCATCAAATCAAGATCCGTGCCAGCGATATTCCCAAGACGACCTTCTCAACCCGATATGGACTGTATGAGTTTCTGGTGATGTCTTTTGGGCTGACCAATGCCCCGACATATTTTATGTACCTGATGAACTCAGTGTTCATGCCAGAGTTGGATAAGTTCGTGGTCGTTTTCATTGATGATATTCTAGTTTATTCCAAGAATGAAGTCGAGCACACCAAACATTTGCATACTGTACTTCAGAGACTGCGTGACCATCAGTTGTATGCTAAGTTGTCTAAGTGTGAGTTCTGGCTAAAGGAGATTAAATTCTTGGGTCACACAATTTCTCAGGATGGGATATCAGTTGATCCTGAGAAGGTACAAGAGGTAATGGATTGGAAACCCCCGACTACAATGAAGCAAATTCGGAGTTTTCTAGGATTGGCAGGGTATTATCGACGATTTATTCCGGATTTCTCCAGAATTGCCAAACCAATGACTGAACTGTTGAAGAAGGGAGTCAAATTTGAGTGGAGCCAAAAGTGTGAAGATGCCTTTCATACCTTGAGGCAGCATTTGACAACAGCCCCAGTGCTGGCCCAACCTGACAACACCAAGCCATTTGAAGTTTATTGCGATGCTTCTGGTACAGGATTGGGATGTGTCTTGATGCAAGAGAATAGAGTCATTGCTTATGCTTCCCGAGCACTCAGGCCCCATGAGCAGAACTACCCTACACATGATCTAGAATTGGCAGCTGTAGTTCATGCTCTAAAGATATGGAGACACTACTTGATGGGAGCCCACTGTAACATCTACACTGATCACAAGAGTCTCAAATACATCTTCACTCAGGCAGATCTGAACATGAGGCAAAGGAGATGGTTGGAGTTAATCAAGGACTATGATTTGGAGGTGCATTACCACCCTGGTAAGGCCAATGTTGTGGCAGATGCTTTGAGCAGAAAGGCCCAATGCAATTGTATGAGCATGGATGCAAGAGTCACCACCCTGTGCGATGAGCTGTGCAAGCTGAACCTGGAAGTTGTTTCTTCGGGTGACTTAAGTTATATCTCGGTGGAGCCCACATTGCAAGAACAGATAGTCAGGGCACAGGTTGAGGATAAGGGTGTTCAGGTTATCAAAGATATGATCAAGCAAAAGGCAGAAAAATACAAGTGTTTCCGACAGGACAGCAAGGGAATTCTATGGTTTAGAGATCGATTGGTTGTTCCCAAGGACCCTGAGCTTAGAAAGAAGATACTGGATGAAGCTCACCTCTCCAAATTCTCCATGCACCCTAGTAGCAACAAGATGTACCATGATCTCAGATCTCTATATTGGTGGACTAGAATGAAAAGGGAAATTGCCCAGTACATATCCGAGTGTGACACCTGCCAGAGGATCAAAGCTAGTCATTTGAAGGCAGCAGGCCCTCTGCAACCCCTTCTCATACCATCTTGGAAATGGGAGGACATTTGCATGGACTTCATAGCGGGATTACCCAATACATCTAGGCACCATGATTCTATTTGGGTTATTGTGGACAGATTGACTAAGACTGCTCATTTCTTACCAGTGCACACCACCCACAAGACAGAGAAGTACGCAGAAATTTATGTTGATCAGATAGTAAGATTGCATGGTATTCCAAAGACCATCATATCTGACAGAGGAGCACTGTTTGTGGCACGCTTTTGGGAGCAACTGCAAGAATCACTTGGGACCCACGTAATCCGAAGCTCGGCATATCACCCTCAAACGGATGGCCAGACAGAAAGGGTGAATCAGATTTTGGAAGACATGTTGCGAGCATGTGCACTACACTATGGAAAGGATTGGGACAAGTGTCTGTCCTTGGCAGAGTTTTCTTACAATAATAGCTATCAGTCCAGTCTGAAGATGGCACCTTTTAAGGCATTATATGGGAGAAGGTGTAGGACCCCACTAAATTGGTCTCAAGCAGGAGAAAGGGAATTTTTTGGGCCAGACTTGGTACTCGAGGCAGAGGCAAAGGTCAGGGTTATTACCAAGAACTTGGAAGCTGCTCAGGCCAGGCAAAGGAGCTATCATGATAAGGGGCGGAAGCCTCTACAGTTTGAGGTGGGAGATCATGTCTATCTTAAGGTATCACCCACCAAGGGTGTCCAGAGATTCGGGATCAAGGGCAAGTTAGCTCCTCGCTACATTGGACCCTATGAGATCAAGGCAAGCTGTGGACCCGTAGCCTACCAATTGGAATTACCACCTCACATGTCAGTAGTTCATAATGTGTTACATGTATCTCAGCTGCGGAAATGTGTTCGTCTACCCACTGAAGTGCTACCGGAACCAGACATGGAGATAGAACCAGACTTGTCCTACCAAGAGTACCCCGTCAAGGTATTAGATCAAAAGGAGAGATCAACTCGGGCAAGGTCGGTCAGAATGTACAAGGTTCAGTGGAGTCACCATTCAGCAGTAGAAGCTACATGGGAGACTGAGGATTTTCTACGCTCTCGCTTCCCCGACTTTCTGCCCAAAGGAGTCGGTATGTAACCCCAAAACCCCACCCCCACCTGCCCTTCGAATTCAATTATAAGAAAAACTTAGATAACAAGGATAGTCTAAGTTGTGGATTTAACTTAAGAAGGGCTTCCTTCTGAAGTTGCAAAGAGGATGACATTCGAAGAGCAGTTAATAAGAGAAACTTAAATATAAAGGGAAAAACAACACCAGCACACCTTCAAGCACCCTCCAAGGGACTCTACCAAAAATCTCGGGACGAGATTCCTTTAAGGGGGGAGGGCTGTAACACCCCAGGTGTTACCATGGCTAGAGCACACCTTGACACTAAGGACTGTGAGTTATATGAGGTAAAGGCTTAGGGCAACACATGAGAACTTGGAGATCAAGTGCTAATAAAGTTGCCAATGACATAAGAAGCATTACTCTAATCCTTGCTCACTTACTACCTTGGATAAGAGGGGAGAAGAACCCTAGACCTCTCTTAAACCCTATCTCCCAAAACCCTAGGTAAGAGGGGAAAGAGAGTGAACAAGTGTGCAAAGCATGAGTAATTTTTACCCAAACCTTAACTAACCTTGTAACCATCAATTAGGGGAGGGAAATATTGCAAAAAGACCCCTGGAGAAACCCCAATTCAAATCTCCAAGTGGAGAGAGAGCTAGAGCTCTCTATTTCCCTCTAAGTCAAATTCTAACCCTAACCCAAAGACCAACCGTGTTCACCTTAAAGATGGCGCCAAAACCACTTAGGTTCTATACCAAAAATGTGGTATACCACCTAAGGCACCCCCTGGAAAAAGTGGAAACCGAGACTTGGACGTTTGATAGGATTTGGCATCAGTTTTGTCGCGAGGTGGGCAGTGAGACAAGCCAGATTTGCCGCCCGTCTATCTCCTGATCTAGGGCGTATCCTCCATTGGAACTCACACATGTGAGATAGCCCTAGGTGCCAGGAAGAGGTCTGCGCCGGATTCATGGCAAGATTCGCACGTTTGCGATCTCTGGAGACGTTTGAACAATGAAAGAAACACACCTCCACGTGTTCGACGCTTCCTGCCCGCGCCAGAGCACGCTCGCGCGCGCCCCCGCACGCCCAGCGCCGCGCCCGAGCCATGCCAGCGCCATGACCCGCGCCCGCGCCTATAAAACCCTCCCAGACTTCGATTGTACCCTTCCGCGCACCCTCAAACCTCACCGGAGTCTAGCTCGCCGCCGTTTGCCCGTGCGCAGCGTGTCCTCGGCCGCCCAATCCCTCTGCCACCGTAGACCGGCCAGTGGAGCCATTCCCAACTCCGTCCAGCTCTCGGAGAAGACTGTGCACACCTCCGTGAAGCTCCCCGAGCAAGGAATCGGAGTTTGCTTCGCCGGAGAGGCCAGTCCACGCTCGCCGGAGCTCTCAACCCCGCCGGAGTACGTGGACCGGGTAAACCACTCCACCATCCTTCGATTCCTTGTGCACACGGTCGCTACGTTACCCCGTGAAGCTCACCATGCCCTCGGATTGAACCAGTTTGCCGTGGTTTGGCCGGTGTACTCGCCGCCGACGAGGACACCCGCCTGCACGCGTGGACCGGGCGATTCTGGCCATCCCCGACGTCAAGCCGTACCTCGACGTGACCGCCAGAGTCTCCCCGAGCCAACCCCACCCTTCGCCGGACCTCCCTCGCCGCCGGTAAGCCGCGCCACCCTTTTCTTTCCCGCGGTTACTGTTTGCATAAGGGGAAGGACTGCGGGTGAGAGGGAGAGAAGGTCAGGGGGTTTTGTGAAATGTCAGAGACACAGGGGAATAGTGGCGCGAGGGTAGATTTGCGAAGGTTGATTTAGTTTAAACCTAGGGACCTCGGTGTAAACTGTTTTTCCAGAAAACCTTTATTAAATCTATTTTTAAATTGGACAGAAACTTTGAAAATTCATAACTTCTGTTTAATTCATCCAAATTTGGTCAAACCAATTTTGTCAGACTCTAAATAGTGTAACCTACTTAAGAAAAATATAAAACCCCCTATGTACTATAGAAAACTTTAAAGCTCTGATTTAATTATAGTTTTGACCAAAAGCTTAATAATAGGGCCAAAATTAGTTGCACTATTTGACTGGGGTTAGAAAAATTTTAAGAAGTTTGTATCTACCTACTAACCCAAATAAAAATGTTAAACCTCTCTGTCCACTCCATTAAGTTAGTTTTTACCCCTTATTCTATAATATGTTTAAGGATAAGAAAAATAGAAAATGTAATTTAAACAATGAACCAGAGAGCACCTCTATTTTTGTTAGGATACTTGTTTAATGTAGTTCACTGGAAAAATATATCATACCCTGGTTTAGTATAAAATAAGTAGGATACCTTTTATTTTAATAAACTAAGGATAACTTAGAAAAACCCTACAAAAATAACCCCAAAGTAAAAACACCCCCACCCTTGGGATAACTAATGTTTTATTAATGAGAACTTAGGAAAAATATGAAATCTGCTGTTTGACATTTTTCAAATAATAATGTAGTAGAAAGTGCCTTTTTGACATTAAACTTAAGAAAATCATAACTAAGTAACCACCCCTTAGTTTTTTGTGATTTTTAGCACAGAAGCCTATTATTACTATGGAATGCCAGCAAAAATAACCTTTAGGACAGAACCTACCCCTAACTAAGAGATGTAGTGTAAAGTGGCCCATTTTGCCTAACTATTGTTATTTTTGTTTAAAGCCTAGCCTTTGTACTTTAAGCCTCAAAATCTTTAAACAAGCTAGAATAGCAAATGACAACCCACTGTAATTTTTACAGAATTTTTGGAAATTATTAAAACACTGTCGTAGTTCAAACCTACACTAGAAACCCTAAATGGAAATTAAAGAAAGGAAAATGAATAATGTAAATTAATGTCATCCTAAAACCTTTGTAATTTGTCCACTAAAATGTATCCAGGCAATACCAATCCACTATGTTATCTTCACTGAAAACCCAAGCCTAAAGAGTAATAAGCCTAACCCACTGGAAGCCCCGCATGACTAAGAAACCCTAAGTTACTTCTTAACTTAGTTCTCTTTAGCATAATATTATTAAATCCTGCATAATCATGACATACATGTTCATTGCATTTCGATAGACTGTAATCTTGCTGACGGAGAGTACATCCTCGTGCCGGAGCAAGGAGCTGCTCAGGGGTAGCCCCGGATCCAGCACCCGAGCCTGCACCAGAGGACCTGCCAGCCACTGCTTTGGAAGGCAAGCCCCGGTTTTATGCATAACCTGTTATTTATGCTATTTTACTTCACTTAATGATTGTAGGATTGAATGTGCACTTAGGTGTAGGAATTGTTTGAAACCCTAGTTGCATGATCTCAGGAACCCTTTTGAGATGAATACTAGTATGATAGGTCGGGTAGTTGCTTTATTTAATTAGGATCTCGGTAGAAGACGAGTGATTTTTCTAGCACTCGCGCGAGATCAGGAAATTGATTGTACCCACTTTCACACTATCATGATACTAGTTGGTGGACAACAATCCATGGGGATTGGTTGTTTACGAGATGGAAAATGGAATAAGGATTAACGTGCGGATACCTGTGTCAAGCGTTTGAACGTACTAAACACATACCGAGAAATATGGTAAATCGGTAAGCCTAGTACCTGAGTGAACCTGCCCGCAGACATATCCCCTCACGCGACCTGAGACGAGGTCTCCCATTCCGGTTATGGTGGTTACAAGTGCGGTCACTGCACGACGGCCAGTCGGGGTCAGTGGGGCATTGTACGCCAAGGCGGTGAGCCCTGATCTGTTGCCAGGGAATCGATGGGGACGGTTGATGTGTGTGGGGACGGAGTGCCCCTACATGTCGTGTGTTTAGGTTTACCTTGCAAGGATAAAAACTCGATTCGAATCGTCTGCTTCTCGCAGCTAATGAGACTGCTTGATCCATTGTACTGCATTGAGTATCAAGTGGAAATATGATGAGTTGATATAAGATGTTGATTGCTAAAAATGCTTGCTACCATGTATGAATAGATAGTCCACTTTTAGCCTTAAGAGAGTCACACTTAATTTTGACAAAGTTAAAAACTTGATTTAGAAACTCAGCTAGTGCTTTTGGCAACAAAACCCCACAGCCAAACAGCTGCATGTCTAGAGGTAGAGGAGTAGACTCCTCACACCGAGTAAGTCTAGCTGAGTATTAGTATACTCAGCCTTGCTTGTGGCATAATTTTTACATGTTCTCTGGAGGAAATGGTTGCTGGAGTGACTTGGCCGTCCATCTTGCCACCGGGTTGGACTGTCGAGTGGGACCCTGCCTCGGCTGAGGAGGAGCATGAGGAGTGATGGGACAGGCTTCCCCATCTCTCCAATTATTTACCGTTAGTTTATTTCCGCTGCACTTCGAACAATGATGGTTACTTTTGCAAAAACTCCGATGATGATGATGATGATGCTGTAATAATTTAATACTCTGACATGTATGGTTTTATGCTTTATTGTATTTGCTCTGTGACTCACCATCGAGTGAGATTGTGGTACTTGATCCTGTCAGTGGCCGTGTCGGACTAGATCCGAGGGATTGACGGGTTATTCCCATTTAAGTGTGGTCTAGCCTCTAAGGCGGGGCTTAGGCACTTAAGTTGGAATAATTCGGGCAGTTCCGCCACACCTTCATCAAGTCAAAATGGTCCCACATCCCAATCACCTTCTCCCAGGAGGACCTTCAGCTCAAGGATTACCCTCACAATGATGCTATGGTTATCTCTTGTGTTATCAAGGGATTTCTGGTCCACAATGTTCTGGTTGATACAGGCAGTGCAACGGATATCATATTAGCTAAGGCCTTTAGACAGATGCAAGAGCGAGAGGACAAGATTCATGATGCTACACACCCTCTTTGTGGCTTCGGGGGAAGGCAGATCGTAGAACTTGGCAAGATCACAATGCAGTGACTTTCTGATTTGTCCACAACACAAGGACTGAACAGGTTGTGTTTGATATTGTTGACATGGAATACCCCTACAATGCAATCATTGGTCGTGGGACACTTAATGCTTTCGAAGGAATTCTTCATCCACCATACCTATGCATGAAGATACCTTTGGAACAAGGGTCTATTGCAATTCATGGAAGTCAGGAAGCTGCTAGAAAGGTTGAGGGAAATTGGACAGACTCAAAAGCCATCCACAATATTGATGGAGTTGAAGCTTGTGAGCAGGACAAGTACAGAAGAGAGAAGGCTGCTTCGGCTGATCAGTCGAAGCCCATGCTTCTATGTGAAGACATAGCAGAGCAGAAGGTACTGCTGGGGTCTCAATTATCTGAAGAGCAGGAAAAAGCTTTGATAAGGTTTTTATTCAACAACAAAGATGTTTTCGCATGGTCAGCCAATGATCTCTGTGGTGTCAACAGGGATGTCATTGAACACTCACTCAATGTCGATCCATCCTTCAGGCCCAGAAAGCAAAGGCTTCGGAAAATGTGTGATGATAAAGCCGAAGGTGCTCGGAATGAAGTAAAAAGACTTCTTAGTGCTGGTGTCATCAGAGAAGTAAAATATCTAGAGTGGTTAGCCAATACTGTTATGGTGAAGAAGGCCAATGGCAAATGGAGAATGTGTATTGATTTCACGGATCTCAACAAGGCCTGTCCGAAGGACGAATTTCCATTACCAAGGATAGACTCTCTTGTGGATGCAACAACTTCGTTAGAACTTATGAGTCTTCTGGATTGCTACTCAGGATATCATCAAATATGGATGAAGAAGGAGGATGAGCCGAAGACTAGCTTCATAACTCCTAGTGGAACCTATTGCTACCTTTGGATGCCTGAGGGGCTCAAAAATGCTGGAGGCAGTTTCAGCAGGATGACAGCCAAGGTCCTTCATTCCCAGATAGGCAGAAATGTGCTAACATATATTGATGATATCATAGTAAAAAGCACGAAGCAAGAAAATCATATCTCTGATCTGCAAGAAACATTTGCTAATTTCAGACAAGCTGGCCTGAAATTAAATCCTGAAAAGTGTGTCTTTGGAGTGAAGAAGGGCAAGTTCCTTGGCTGCCTGGTTTCGACGAAGGGGATTTAAGCTAACCCAAGCAAGATTGAAGCTATCCTTCGAATGGAACCACCGAGCACAAAGAAGGGGGCCCAACGGTTGGTAGGAAGATTGGCTTCATTGAATAGATTTATATCTAGATCAGCAGAAAGAAACTTGCCATTCTTTGAAATACTAAAATCAGCCGAAGTCTTTCAATGGGGCCCAGCTCAACAGAAAGCCTTTGAAGAGCTGAAGCAATACTTGATTGATATAACAACATTAACTCCACCTGCGCCAGGGGCTCCGTTACTATTATATGTGGCAGCTTCGCACTCTGCAGTGAGTGTGGCGCTTGTGCAGGAGAAATAGGAAGGACAAATCAAAAAGCAAGCCCAGTATACTTTGTCTCCGAAGTTTTATACAGAACCGGAGAAGGTGTTGTATGCTGTCTTAATGGCCTCCAGGAAGCTTCGGCATTATTTTCAAGCATTCCATATAATTGTTCCTTCGTCACAGCCTCTGAAGGACATCATGAGGAACATAGAAGCTACTGGAAGGATTGGAAAGTGGGCTGCGGAACTCAACGAATTCAGCATTGATTATGTGCATAGATCCTCGATTCAGTCCCAGGCGCTAGCAGACTTCATCGCTGACTGGATGCCAGGGGCTTAGGAAGAAGAAGCAAATAAAGATGCCAAAGCTTGGACGGTGTTCTGCGACGGTTCTTGGGGAACCTTCGGGGCAGGTGCAGCTGCTGTCTTAGTTGCACCTTCCAGAGTCAGAACATGCTATGCAATAAAGCTTGACTTCAACTGCACAAATAATATTGCTGAATACGAAGCTTTGCTTTTGGGGCTTCGTAAGTTAAAAGCAATGGGGATAAGAAGGGTGGTCCTTAAAACCGATTCCAAAGTTATTTCTGGTCATGTTGACAAGAGTTGCAGGGCAAGAGACCCGAAGCTTGAGAAATACCTCGATACAGTTCGAAGGCTTGAAGCTTCTTTCGAAGGGTTTTCTGTCAAGAATATTCCACGAGGAGAAAACGAGCACGCTGATCTGCTAGCCAAGTCAGTGCACAGGGGCTACCTCTACCTTCGGAAGTATTCTTTGAGACAATAAGAGCACCTTCGGTGGAACTTCTCGAAAGAGCAGTGCTCAATATATCTCCTGTTCATAGCAAGAATTGGAGGACTGAGATTATATCTTTTCTCCAAGGTAACTGCCTTTCAGATGACAAAGCTTATAATAAGAGAATGGAGGCAAGAACAAGACCATATGTAATAATAGAAGGGGAGTTATACAAACATGGAGTCTGCTCTCCACTTCTCAAGTGTTTATCCAGAACCGAGGGTATAGAGCTGATGAAGGAAATACACGCAGGCTTGTGTGGATCTCATATTGGATCTAGACCTTTGCTGGGGGAGGTCTTCAGACAATGATTTTATTGGCCGAAGGCAGCTTCGGATGTAACAGATCTGGTTCAAAAGTGTGAAAATTGTCAAAATTGTGCAAGAGACCAGAAACAACCTTCGTCGCTAACCCAATTAATACAACCAACTTGGCCATTGTAAAGATGGGGCCTGGATTTATTAGGTCCACTTCCACCAGTACAAGGCAATTTAAGATATGTTGTGGTGGCTGTGGAGTATTTTTCCAAGTGGATTGAAGCAAAGCCTTTGGCCACAATAACTTCGGTCACAGTCCAGAAATTCTTTTGGCAAAACATTGTTTGTCGTTTCGGCGTACCAAAGGCTATAACTGTGGACAATGGAACACAGTTTGATGCCGAAGCTTTCAAGGAATTTTGTGATCAAATCGGCACGAAGATTCATTTTGCGTCAGTCAGACATCCAGAGTCAAATGGACTTGTCGAAAGAGCAAATGGTATTATAATGACAGGAATAATGAAGTTAATTTTTAACCAACCTAGAGGAAAGTGGCCAGAAGAGTTGATTAAAGTGGTGTGGAGCCACAATACCATCGTTTCAAGATCAACAGGTTTCACGCCATTCAAGTTACTATTTGGCGACGAAGCTATAACTCCAGAAGAAGCTAAAACAGGGTCAATAAGAACAACAACTTCGGCAGAAGACGAAGCTGATTATCATGTGGCAAAAGAAACTATAGAAGGGGTCAGACTTCAGGCTGTGGAAAATATTAATAAATATCAAGCCAAAACAATAAAATGGCGCGACAGAAAAGTTCGACTGAAAAATATCAAGCCAGGGCATTTGGTGCTTCGGAGAGTGGCTAATCCGGACACAGTAGGCAAACTACAGCCGAAGTGGGAAGGACCTTTTCTGGTAGTATCTTCGTCAAGCCCGGTTCTTACAGATTAAAGGATATGGATGGCAATGACATTCCTAGATCTTGGAACGCGGATGAGCTTCGACGGTATTATGTATAGATTGATGTAATCTTTTTCATTTTTATATGGCACCCTTTTTCTTTCCAAAGGGGGAGAAAGGTTTTTAATGGGGCCATAGTTTGTAATTTTTTCTTTTTTAGCTCCATGAGAGCAAAACCCCCCAAATATGTAAATGTAAAAATCTGAGCATGCACCATCGAGTGCAGAGAAAAAAAATAGGGAGAAGCTCGAAAGTCGTCCCTAAGGGGATGCAGAGCATGATGAAGCTACAAAAAGCCGTTCCTAAGGGAGCGCAGCGTAAGTTTTCTGCTCAAAAGTCGTTCCTAAGGGAATGCAGAGCCAAATACCGCCGAAATATAAGGTGAAGCGCGAAAAGTCAACGTGAATACTTCCGAAATATAAGGCGAAGCATGAAAAGTCAACGCGAATACCGCCGAAATAGAAGCCAAAGAAGTTCAAAAGACGTTCCTAAGGGGATGCAGAACTTACACCGAAAAATAAGCGGTGCAGCCAAAAAATAAACGACAAAGAGATTTCAGTCATTCCTAAGGGAATGAAGTTTGTGGATGAAGCTTCGAATGTGTGTGTTTGGGCATTCATTTGCACGATACATTACATCATACATTGCATTCGTAAACATTCATTTAGACATACATAGGATCATCATCATATCATACAGATACAGACAATTGCTTTGGTTCTAAGCATATAGCTTCAAGAAGCAGATTCATGCTTCGTTGTGTACTAAAAGAAGGGAAGGTGTTTTTCGCCTTCGGCTCAAAAATACATGTTTCGACCACATCAAAGCATTTCATACATCGATGGAAAGGTAAAAATACATTACAAGGTATGGACAAATTTACAAAGTAAAATTTGATTCTTAAGTTACAATATTCTTTACAAGGGTTAATACAAAAGTTTTCTTAGAACTTTTCCCACAACTAGGTATTCGAGCTTCATCATCATCTGTTGAGCTTTGGATTGCCTGCTAAGCTTCGGCTCTGTGTTCTTCGGCTTCGTCATCCTATACATATCAAAGCATTATAAGGAAAATTCAAGTTTCAAGGAAAAGGTAAGTACAAGGTATGATTTTATTACCGGCTTAAGATGACTTCGAGCTTCGTCACCAGCTAGGCTTTGCCCACCCTTCGTCCATATTTGCTTTATAAATCTATTTCCTATGCTCTGAGCAAGGCTGGGGATATCAATCAGATCTGATGGTGATAAGCTGAAGTTTGGTCTATTAACAATTTTCCCATGCGTGCAACCAGACTTCATGAAGGCAACAACTGTGCCCCGAGAAGCTAGCAGGGCACAGAAATCACCGTGTCCAGCTATAACTTCATCAAGAGCATCAACTTCGCCCTCAATGTGTTCGAAGGTCCCTGTCAGGTCTTCAACCGAAGGACTAAATTTCTCAAAGCTCGCTCCGACCGAGTTGAAGATCTGCCTTAGCCGCTGCACGCATCGGTTGCTGAACTCTAGACATTTATCTTGAAGCTCTTTCAATGATTTTTGCAAATTTGAACTTTTTTCCAGCCTCAGCCGCAAACTTTGTATCAAATTTTTGTTTTTGTTGTTCGAAACTCTCTGATTTTGAGAGAAGCTCCTTATCTAACTTTGCAATTTTGGCTTCAGCTTCTGCCAGTAAACTTTCCATTGTCTGAAGTTCGACATCTTTCTTTTCAAGAGCAGCTGTTTGATCTTTTATTTTGCTTTCTAACCCTTCAATTATAACTTCGTGCTTTTTATCTTCAAGGTCCTGTTGCATCCTCAAAGCTTTGCTCAATAACATACTCTGTACAGGAGCAACCTTCGTTAGAAAATACCTTCATTGTTAAAAATAATGAAAAGTCAAAGAAAAGTTTTTACCTTGAAGTTAGAATAGAATAAACTACCGACGATATGCTGTCGTCGGTAGTGGCTGATATCGGCCTCAAGCTTCGGAAAACCAATACTCTTCGACAGAGCACCGATAACCTTCACTCCGGTTTGATCTCGAACACAACCTAAGCTCTCATTGTCAATGCCGCCGAAGAGTAGCGCCCTTGGTTCATACCCGCGGGATATGGCATAGTCTCTCAATTCTTCTTTTTCAGCTTTCGACAATTCTTGTCCAATTAAGTTTTGAAAGTTGAAATCTTCTGAAGTATCTTCGACTATTTCCTTTTCTTTCCTAGGCACTGTAGCCATGGTTTCTTCGGCGACTGTAGCAGCTTCTTCTGCGGCCATGTCCAGAAGTATTTTATCAATATCAAAAAGTGTGCTTTCTAAGTTTGCATCCTTGGTCGTTGTAGCTTCGGCAATTGCGGCTTCAGCAGGTGCAGCTTCGGTAGATGCATCGCTCTCAACAGCTGGTGCTTTTAACGCCGAAGCTGGTCGTAGTGTTTCTTCAATGGCCTCTGTCACAATAATAATTCTTCGTTTTTTCGGCCCAATAGACTTCTTCGTTGCCAAGGGCTCCTTCTTCTTCTGTAAAAGCTTCGTCAAATGTGGCCCCAGTGGACTTAGCTTGTTAGGCAAAGATTCAGTCATTACCTTTAGAATTTCTTCCACGTCGGCAGCAAAAGGTGTTGAAGGAGCCTCTTCTTCCTTATCAGTTGCCTTCTGCTTCGGGGCCGTAGCTTTCCTTTTCTTCGGAGCGACTACATTCGGCTCAGGGCTCAATTTTCTCTTCTTCAGGATTTCTTCATCTTCTTTCACCATTCTAGCAGCCTGTCTGCCCACAACACTAACAATTCTTTTTCTTTTCTGCCCTTCGGCACCCTTGTTCAATCGCTTATAGTCTGGATATTCAAAATTCAGGGCATCCATTACCCGATTCAATCTTCACTTCGGTCGGGTGCCGAAGGCTGCAGTCATCAACTGATCTTCTTTTCTCGTATAATTGGCCAAAATCTCGTTGCACATAACTTCAATTGTATCTAACCATTCTTGGCAGAGTTCTTTGAACTGTTTCTTGAACTTGAAATGATAGGGCAGTCGAATGAGTTCATTCTTCTTCTTCTCTTTTTCAAGCTTCGGCATACCCTACTCCCTCAGCGTTGGGAATACTCGGTTGGCCAAGTATTCTTGAACTAAATCCCTAGTTCCAATGTGTTCAGATACAACTCTAAACTCATACACAGCATCTGGGCATGGTGCCCCCGGCGTCATGTTGCACTGAGGCCTAGTCAGCCCGAAGGTTAACTCCAGCGGGCTCTACATTAGCTTCTCCTTTTTATCATCAATTTTAACATAAACCATTAAAATTTCCAACCGGTCGGCCATTTAGTGTGATAGCTGACCGCCGGTGTCTTCTTGTCTTGCGATAAGCAAAGTTGTAGCAGCCGAAGTTCTCATGCAGTCCGTCTTCCCTAGCCTTCGTCTGACAGTGAAGTTCATGTACTCGGCAGAAGGCTTCGGCGAGTGGCTCCACCCCTTGAATTCGGAGGGCCCAGATGTAAACGCTGAGCCTAACAATGGCGTTAGGGGTCAGCTGATGAAGGTAAATCTCAAAATTTTCCAAGACATCTCCAATCATCCCGTGCAGAGGAAATCTCAGCCCTGCTTTGAAGAAGCTCTTAAAGACCACCACTTCATCATTTTCTGGTTTCGGGATAGTTTCTTCCCCACCAAAGCGAATCAACCCCTTGTCGGCTTCTCTAAAGTAGCCTAGCTTTGTCATCATAGCCATATCAGCTTCAGACACAGTCGATTTTCCAAAATCCAAATGGCTGAGCTTCGATGGCATAGCGGTGTTATAATCAATCTCTTCTTCACCAATATCACCTCCTTCAATGTCTGCTTGCTCGACTTCAGTAGCAGGGGCGCCTTCGTCAGGAGCGCCCTCCGTTACAACTAGTCCCGACCGCCTCATAACTTTGGAGATTGGAGCAGTTTCAGTAGCTTCGGTTTCCTCTCCGTCGTGTGTAACCCTAGCTATTGAGCGCACTCTGGCCATTTGATGTTGAATTTCTTGCGTTTTAACGAAGTTGAGTATTTTTGACGAAGCTTTCTCTTCTCACGAAGCTAGAGCAAAGTGATCCTTTGACTAAGAATACGGTGAATAAGCTTCGGTGGTGGTCAAATTTTTCGGCAGCACAACTGTACAATAGAAGTAAATGCCGTGGTAACTTCACAACTACCCGTCTGTTTATATAGTGCTGCAGGTGGGAAGGTGAATCGTCAAGTCGTTCGCACCCGCTGAACAGTCACCCGCACTCGCTGAACGGTGGACCATAATGCCCAAGAAGCTGAATCACCAGATCGCGCGTACCCGTTGCATGGTGGGACCATCCTTCACTCAGAAAATTTAAATCGTTTCCCGGCAACGAGCTCAGGGAAGGTGTTTTTCGGACCTTCGACATTCCGAAGCCTGAGAGAGTTTTTCACGGGTCGAGCTCGTTACAAAAAATGATCTGGCACCGTGAAGGGGCTATTGTTGGGGGCCTGCTTCATTGCCGAAGGTCCCATAAGAAGAAACACCTTCGGAAGACTGGCACAAAACCGAAGCTATCAATCAAAGGGCTTCAGAGTACATTTCCAAATGCACCGACTTAAAGATGAAATGACCAATCGGCCCATGATAACTTGTATTATGATTGTAAACCATTGTAAAGGACATGAACGTAATTTCTCACAGGCTGCGTCCTGTGCCTATAAATAGGTGAACAGTACCCCTGTACTGTTCACGCTATCTTGTATTCGCTCGTGCGCAACGCTTGGATTTTTTGGCCTTCTGTCAAGCCGAAGGTATAAATGTGATTAAATTTTGTATTTAAATACTTGAATTTATGTAATGAAGATATGTGAATAATGCTATATGATTGTTCATGTTATCTTTCATGTTTCATATGCTTTGTCTTTCATTATCACTTATCATGATGATGAAGGTACGTCCTTCATGACCTTCGTCCGAAGATGGTTATATCCTAAGGGAAATAATGCTTCGAAGGATGAAGTATATTAACCTTTAACATTGTGTTGCCTTGTTCTTGATTCATAGCATTTGAGAACAAGTCCCCAACAGGGCTATCATCAGATCTGTATTCGACCCGAGGATATACCCAAGACCGCATTCAGCACGCGATATAGGTTATTTGAATATCTGGTCATGTCTTTCGGATTGACAAATGCTCCAACCCACTTCACATACTTAATGAACTCGGTATTTATGCCTAAGTTGGATAAATTTGTGGTGGTCTTCATTGACGACATTTTGATCTATTCCAAAAATGAAGAGGAGCATGCAAAGCACTTACGGATTGTGTTAACGCACTTAAGGGAACATCAGTTGTATGCCAAGTTCAGTAAATGTGTATTATGGTTGGAGGAAATCCAGTTCCTTGGGCATGTATTGTCTGCTAAAGGGATTGCGGTTGATTCCAGCAAAGTCAAGGATATTCTAGAATGGAACCTGCCCGCTACAGTACATCAAGTTCGGAGTTTCCTTGGACTGGTTGGATATTACCGCAGGTTCATTCCGGATTTCTCCAAGATTGTTAAACCCATTACGGGATTATTGAAGAATGATACAATGTTTGATTGGTCCTCAAAATGTAATGAAACCTTTGAGAAACTGAAGGTGTTGTTGACCACTGCCCTACTGTTGGCTTAACCGAATATTGAAAAGCCTTTTGATGTGTATTGTGACGCGTCTGGCAGTGGACTCGGATGTGTCTTAATTCAAGAAGGGTGAGTCCTAGCATATGCTTCAAGGCAGGTGTGCCGGCATGAAGAGCACTACCCAACTCATGATCTGGAGCTAGCTGCGTTCGTTCATGCCCTCAAGATTTGACGTCATTATCTGCTAGGAAATACCTGCCATTTGTATACATATCACAAAAGTTTGAAATATATCTTTACCCAGTCAGAACTGAACATGAGGCAGAGAAGATGGCTTGAGCTAATCAAATATTATGACTTGGAAATCCATTATCATCCAAGAAAAGCCAATGTGGTGGCAGATCCTTTAAGTCGCAAGAATTTTGCCATTGTCTTACAGTAAGAGCGCCTGACACCACTATATGTCAAGAAATGGAGAAGTTGAATCTGGGGATATTGTAGCAAGGAATTTTGGCAAATGTGAAGCTCGAGTCAGTTCTTCTGCAAGGAATTATTGATGCTCAAAGAACAGATAAGGGTATGAAGTACATTCATGAGAAAATGGAAGCTGGCAAGACAAATTGCTTCAGGAAAGATAATCAGGGAGTAATCTGGTTTAAAGATCGCGTAGTAGTGCCAAAAGATGTTGAAGTCCGCCAACAAATTTTGGACAAAGCTCATCTTAGTTGATATTCCATTCATCCTAGGAGTACTAAGATGTATCAAGACTTAAAGCAGCATTATTGGTGGACTAAAATGAAGATTGAAATTGCACGCTATTTGGCAAAGTGTGACACTTGTAGGCGGGTCAAGGCCATACATATGAAGGCTGCTGGGCCATTACAATCTTTGCCAATCCCAAATTGGAAATGGGAAGATATTAGTATGGATTTCATTGTGGGATTACCCAGGACAGCTAAAGGAGTTGATTCTATCTGGGTTATAGTTGACCGGCTTACAAAGATATCACATTTTCTTCCTGTTAAAATAGATCACCAGGTTGCTGTCTATGCCCAGTTATACATTGCTCGTATTCTTAGTTTGCTCTGAAGACGATAGTATTAGACCGAGGACCACAATTTGTATCCATGTTCTGGAGTGAACTACACAAATCCTTGGGTACTAAATTGCTCCACTGTTCGGCTTATCATCCTCAAACAAGTGGACAAACTGAGAGAGTAAATCAGATACTTGAAGATATGTTACGGGCATGTGTCCGAGAGTTCCCGCAAAAATGGGATGATTGTCTGCCATTGGCAGAATTTTCTTATAATAATAGCTACCAAGAAAGCATTAAGATTGCACCGTTTGAAGCATTGTACGAACGACGATGCTGGACACCCTTAAATTGGTCTGAACTGGGAGAAAGGTGGGTTTTCAGGCCTGACTTGGTCAAAGAGACAGAAGAAAAAGTTCAATGGATAAGACACCACTTGAAAGAAGCTCAAGCTCGGCAGAAAAGCTATGCGGATAAACGACGCCGACCTTTGGTCTTTCAAGCCAAGGATTATGTATACTTGAAAGTGTCACCGATGAAGGGTGTTAATAGGTTCGAGGTAAAAGGAAAGTTGACACCCCGATATATTGGCCCATTTCCCATTGTTGAGCAATGCAGACCAGTAGCATACAGACTTCAACTGCCTGAATCATTATTTGCGGTACATAACGTGTTCCATGTATCCCAATTAAAGAAGTGCCTTCGGATTCCTGATCGAACCATCGATGTGGTGGATGTCACTTTAGAACCAGACTTGACTTACTCGGAACATCCTATTCGAGTTCTGGATCAAAAGGACAAAATTACCCGAAAAAGGACTCTTAAATTCTATAAGGTACAATGGAACCAGCACACTGAAGATGAAGCTACCTAGGAGACTCAAGATTTCTTGGGGAAAATTTTTCCTAGGTTTTTAGCTTTATGTAACTTGTAAGATGTGTACATCTGATTGTAAAGTTGAAATAAACCCCATACCACCCCCCTGCCCTGTAAGATAAAAAAGGAAATAAAGATGTGACGTGTTTTCTTTTCCACTACTTACCCTAGGACCTTAAATCTCAGGACGAGATTCTTTTATGGGGGGAGGGATGTAACACCTCTGGTGTTACTAGCATTAAAATTTGAGCATAACATCATATGCATTGACATTTCATTTTATTTGTTAAACCTAGAATGCATTCACTAGGTAAAACTTCAAAACAAGTGTGATGTGGTGGCTTGAAGTACTCTTAATCCTAGGGTAGGGTACTTAACCATAGGATTAGGGCATGTGTATAATAGTAAGCCAAAATGAGTAATATCTCAAAAGTCATTGGAAATATTCATAAGAAATCAAGAGTGATGGATTTAAGTGCCACAAAACCCTAGAGTGCTCAAAACCCTAAAAAGGCACCCTAGAAAACCCTAATTTGTACCCTAGGGGATGAATTCAAATTCTATACTCTTTTGGACCAAAATGTAAATGTCAAAGTGGTAGAATATAAAAAACCAAACAACTTTTACATTGGAGAATTTTCAAGTAATGTGGAATAATTTGGACTTAATTGCAAAAAGTTCCAAGAACACCTATGTGGCTAACTCTGAATTTCAGTGAGATTGAGCCAAGTTTGGAGCCTTGTATTTCTTAATTCGTGAGGATTTTTCCCTAGGTCAATACATCAATCTTGTAGAGCTATGATAGAAGTACAACTTTGATTAAGTGACTAAGCATGGGTGTTGTACAAAAATTGAAGATAAATGGACATGAAGTTGGACTGTCAGTCACTATTAAAGACTGAATTCTCACTGACAGTGAAATCAGATGAACTTTGAGATCGAATTGTGGGGGATTTAGTGGATGTTTGCGCAAGTCCTTTGTAACAAAGTTGTAGCTGGTACATTGGACAACAACTTTGCTACAGATGGATTAGTATGTTACTACATAGAAATTGGAGAACAAAGCCCTGCAATTTGCTTTGTCAGGTGTGCTGAAGAGTGTTCGCAATGGTACATTAATTGAACAAGATCAGGTTCAGTGCACCTCGCCGCCGGCAATCCCCTCGCCTGGATTCACGCCGGCACCGCGATTCATGCTCAGTGAGTAGCGGATATCACCGTGGGAGTGAAAAGATCAGCGGGGAAGTGGATTGAACCGGCTTCACAGTACCCACTTGCACCGGTGACGTGTCCGCGTGACCTCCGTTTACCTCGGTTACGACACGCCTTAAGCTATTCTACCACATCGTCGCGGTTTGGGGAGGATAACCAAGTGACAGCCATAACATTTTGCCCAGTGAATGTCACGTTATGCGAACTCCGGTGACTCACCTTGCTCAGGCCGCCAGCGTGTCTTCCCCAAATTTGGCACCACCGCTGTTGATCACTATAAATTGATGCCCCGCCGTGCTCCGTTAGCTCGTTATGAAGCTAGAGCACCATGTCTCGCCTCCGATTAGCCACTACAAACCCCGAATTTGGAATTTCCCCCAAATCGGCATAGAACACCGCCGCGTGATCCCGTGCCGTGGACCGCCGTCTCCAGGTCCAATCTCGCCCTCCTCACCCTCGTTTTAGCACCCATGCACGCTAGGAATGCTTCTCGGCTCGACCAATTGAGCTAGACCACGCTTAATTGCTGGGAAAGCCTCAGTTTGTCCTTGGTGTTCGCCGTCGTCGTGGGCAGAAAAACTTCGTGCCTGATTCGTGCAATTTATGGAGGGGTTAGGGTCACCAGGGGTGGGATTAGGTGTTAACTAAGTTATAGCACCGGTCATTGCGCATCCTGGCCGGTACAAGTTCGCCGGAGGGCACGCTCACCGTCGTTCACCGTCGGGGACCTAGGGCTGTGAAGAAACAGAAGTGCGAGGGGTTTAGTGCAAATGTTAGTGAGACAGATGAATAGTGTGTAGGGATTCTTAACCAGTTATTCGAATCGCTGAGGGCCTCTATGCAAAATCGACAACGCGGGCGCGCGCAGGCACGTTTCTCCTGTTGATGGGCCGGTTTGGGCTCGTTTCAAACCAGCAGTATTCCTTATTTTTTCCCTTTTCTTTTTACTGCCAGGCTTAGAAATGTATAGGAAATTCTAGAAAAATGATAAAATCATGGAACCAATTTTACTAGACTCCAAAATTCCTCTAGTATTTAATAAAAATATTTCCAAGATTTTAAGTCCCAACCATGAATTATTTAGCATTTAAAGATGCTTAAACCTAGTCTTTTAGAATTTTAGAATTAAATTGGTAGCTCCAAAAATAGTAAAACTTTTTGGGTGAACTTATTATGATAAGTAAAACTCTTGGGTAAAGTTTGACATGCTTTCGACATTGTTTGATCCCAAACCCAAGAAACTAGCTTCCTAGGATATAACTGCCTAACCCTAATAGAGCCCTAAACTAGGAAACTCTAGTAACTGGTGGGCACCGTGAAGGAAAGTTATATTCAAGATACAACTTAGTGTGTTTCTATTGTAACACATGAGCATTCATGTATATGTATTGTTATGTATAGAAAACGAAGAAGAAGTAGTAATTGAAGAAGAAGTTGCATCGCAGGCTGAACTTCCACCGTCGAGAACAACTTCTACTTTGATATCTGTGGAACAGATCTTGAGCCTCCTACAACACAAGGCAAGCCCCGGTGCATTTACCCTTTCCTTGTTGCTTTAAAACTCTTTAGCACTTGAGATGATGCATTAGGTGAATGGAGTTGAGTGATAGACAATTGTTGTATTTCCTTCCTTGGAACTGTTTACCATTCCTTGATACATGTTTTACTTAAAAGTTTTCTGATGCTTAGCCTTGCCTTAGGAAAAAATGTTTTGTTTTAAACAAAGGTGATGCTTCATATGGGATGGGAAGTTTTCAAAAAAAAGACTTGATGGTGAATCCATCATGGCCATGATGGGTTCAACATCGCAATCTAGTCAACTGAAGGGATGATAAAATACAGCTAGTGTAGGCCAAGTGCTTGTACTAGGATAGAAAGAACTTAGATGCAGGTAACTTTACTTAACCTGATAATAAAATTGGATTTTAAGGATCCACTATTAGTAAGCATTTCTGTAAAACAGAGTCTTTGAATCTTAACAAGCTTTACCTTGAATCCCACAAGCCAGCATATCCTTGAGAGTCTTTTCCTTCGTCGGGTAAGACTTGCGAAAGTACATCCATACTCAGGGTTTTCGAACCCATGTTTTTTGTAGGTGATGAAACAGCGGAGTTTTGTTGTTTCTGCTCAAAGGTGGTGCCAAAGGAGGAGGCCAAACAGTAAACTGCTTGGGAGGATGTGTTGCCTCCTAGTTTAAAACACTTTGCGTATGTGCGGGAGGATGTTTTACCTCCCTATTTTGTAATAATAAGTTATGCACTCATAACACCCGGTACTGTAATAATACTCTCTCTATACTTTACTAATGTGAATTATGTTACTGTAATTTCGCTTCCGCTATTTCTTTACTTCGGATATGTGTGTAATGTCTGTGTGATGGGTTTAGCGCTCTTGGGTGATATGACGATGATACAGAAGACCGAACTTGTCGAGTGATTATGTGCATCTACATGGTTGTCCGAGGTCCTTAGAACAAGGACATATGTAGGTGGGCCTAATACCTTGGGAGGTTCTGTGACATCCCCTGTGCCACCTATCGCCACCGCTGCTTCCTCGACATCCCGATGATGCTCCAAAGCTACACATCGGCGTAGGAGCGACTGTGTTTGATGATTTTTCCTGCGGCGACGCTTCTCTCTTCCCATGGATGCACTCAGTTAGCTCAGCTCCTTGGTCGTGCTCACCAGAGATGGTCCACGACCATCGGGTGGATGGGGTGGTCGCGATACCCCCCCCCTTTTATATTGCCGAAGCCTCGGACTTCGCCCAGAGGGGATTGGCCTTGAGATCTCGGTGCTTGTTGGAACAGACCGAAGGTTGGGGATGACCCTGACATCTGGGACCCATCCACCAGCGACAGGAGCAGAATAACGAGCAGGGGATTGGGGAGCTGCCATATGGGGTCCTCCAGGCAGTGGTCGGAACGAATGGCGCGCGCGCACACAGAGGCTGGCGTGTGGGCCCGCCATATCGACGCCCCGCAGCACCCGTGATGCGGTTTGGGCCATGTAGAGGGAAATGAAGGAGCAGGGCCGGGCAGATTTGGCCCATCCGACCAAGGGGAGTATTTATTTTCTTTTATTTTTCTATTTTAATTTCTATGTTGTTTTCTAATTAAAATTTTAAATTCAAATTCGAGGTAAAGTTTAAGAATTCAAATTTAGTGCACACTCAAAATCATTTTAGAAAATTATATGCAATCTATACAAACACTTATTTGGGCCATGAAGAGGGAATTCGAGGTGCAAAATTATATTTTATTTATTATCTTATTTAAACAAACACTTTAAAATATGCAATCTATACACAAAATAGGAAGTAGGTATTTTAGAAAAATCATTTTTTGTGTGCATAAAGTTCTTTAGAGAGTACTTGTAAATACATTTTTTAAAGGAAAACTAACATCATGTATGGATACTTTTATTCAAATTTTTATTATACTACATTGGTTTTAAGAGGTGTAACCCTAGAGCTAACAAAATTCTTATTGAAAGGTATTTAAATTCAAAATTCATGGAAAATTTCACTAGACTAACAATATAATATTTCGAGGTGTTACAGTCGGTTTCTGGCTGGCTGTAACGACTGTTAGTTTCTAGCTCTGATGGTGATCGTTACCTATCCGTTCCCCTCCCCCTGCGCGTGTATAAGTACGAAGGAGGTGGACGCTCTTCTGGCTACATACGAGAACAGATTCTCAGACGAATTACACTCAGCCCATCCCTGTCCCACCTTCTGCGAGCACAGAGAGAGTGGAAGAGCGGTCCTCCGAAATCTTCGTCCGCAGAGCTACACTTGCACGGGTGTGTGGGCGATCAGGTTTTAGGGGAGCATACTCGCGACTACTCGCTTCGTCTATTCGACCAGTACTGATCAAGTTTCTCGTCGCCGGCGTCGTTCGAGGGACTGCACTGCATACATCTGCATGCATCGACTGCGTACGATTACATCAAACATACACACGAGATGTCTCGTGTGAATGGATCCACTGATGCCTTAAGCATCGGTCCCTCCGCAGGATACACTCTGTTCTTCATTTTTGTGCATGTTTTATTGTTGTTTACTATCTATGTGAGTATTGATACAAACATGCACATACATTTCGTCACATACATCACTCTGGTTCTCTAGATTAAATTAATATTAAGAATGCATATTTGTCTAACATTTAACGGTGTTTGTTAAAGGATTCGAGATCATAGATGTAGAAGTGTTGGCTAGTGAGTTGGCATTCGACGATCGAGATGGTTCTGGCACAAGCACATATGGCGTTCGAGACAGCGAGAGGTGCCATCGCTGACAGCGTATGTATATATGTATCCTACCGGAAGCGCCCTGATAAAAAATCCAGCTGCTTTTGGCCGGACCAAACCCGAAGACTAGATTGTCGGCCGTAGCACACGGCGTATCTGGTGGCGTGCATGCACACCAGCTGCCACTGCCGCTCTTCAAGGGTTCCGTACTTACTCGCCGTGCCGCCGCAGAAAACGTCACACACATCATGGAACGAGCACGACCCGGCGTCACGTTCCTCCATTTAAGTAGCCCAGCTTGCCACACATCGAGTCGTTTGCGTGGCACGTAACCTAACGTGTCTATCTACACATACATACGTGTGTGGCCCATATGCGCCGTGCACCCGTGCGGTCGTGCCACAACATAAACATCACGTCGCAGAATGCATGGTCCCGACGTCGCAACAGTAAACTGTAAACAGTAAAAACAATTTTTTTGGATTTTTAAAGCAATTCACAAAAAATTGAATAATTTATGTTAGTCTTACGGTATAGCTGCTTGACAACCTCCAACAAAAATTAATAATTTACACCAACTTATTTTTGTCTCTCTTTTCACCTTGCCTCTCATGCTCTTATTCATGCACGCTGACGCTGACGCCCCCTCGCCCCCTGTGTTGCATCTGCTCCGCTCCAAGCAACACTGCGCCACCCATATCGTGTTTCGTGTCTGTGCGGTCTCCATCTCCACTTAGCACTTCCGTCTAGAGATGGCAACGATGACTGATCCTCTATTCTCAGTGAGAATTCCTCCATTAAAGGATGAGAATGGAATCAATTTATTTCTCACGAGGATCTAAATGGTACAAAATCAGCCCCATCAGTTATATGGGGTCGGGTATGGGTACCCATTTTCCGTCCCCGAAACCGTTAACCCGCCACAACTACACATTTGTCACACCTGGATTTAAGGGCAAATCCGGATGTGTTTCATATGTGCGCCAAAAAGATCAACACATATAATGACTCAGTATATAGAGACGATTGTCACAAACTTTATTACATAACGAAAATGTCTTAGAAAATAACTGATAATAAATGAATCGAACTAATATTATTATCCCCTAGCGCCATCAAGTTGACCGAGAGACGACATCTAAACCTCGTAGAACTCAACGTAGTAGTCCTCCTCCGAGGGCACCTACTCTTTACCTGTGGGGGAGGGGGTTTATTGCAAGAGTGAGATCACATATGTTCATCGCTCAGCAAGTGTGGGGACTAATGTGCATGAGCTCACTTACGGTGGGGGCTCGTGCATAGTGTAAGGTTGATCAACAAGTAATGATTAAAGCTAAGCATTGCTTTTAATAAGTTGGTAAAAATTTTATTAGCAGTTACTAAGTATAAGTATATATTGTGGGGGACAGATATCCCCGGGTCCACTAGAAGGCGAAAACCCTGCTTGGGGCCACGGGCCAGTCATCCCACAAGGTATTCACGTCGTGGGTCGGGCCAAGACTATAGCTGAAATGGGCCGATCCAAGGAGGCGATGGGCTCACGTCCGGATCGTTCGCAGGGTTAGGCATGATCCCGAGGAGGTCGTTCGTTTTCCCGCGCCGGACGCCCTCAACCACCGGAGATGGCTCGGAACGAAGCCACCGGGTTTTCCTCAAGATAAGCGAAGTATGTTGGCTATTAGCTAGGAGATAAGCTGGAAGAGTGTGATCAGCGTGTGCATAGGGAGTGCATCACAATCGTGTATATAAGGCCTATGGGGAGCCCCATCATTTTCATCTCATTAGTACCTCTCCATTCAGGAAACACCTCTTGTAAACATACCACGCATACAAAGCCACCCCAGGAAGTAGGGTATTAGGCCTCTCAAAGCAGCCCAAACCTGTAGAAAATCGCCCAACTCTCTCTCTCTCTTGTGCTTCTGGCATAAACCATCGAGCTACAATTAGCAACACCGTCCTACCCAAAAGCACCACGAGGGTACCCCAGGGTGTGCGGTCGGACACTAGACACCGACAACTAGCGCGCCAGGTAGGGGGTGTGTCGTTGATCAAAGTTAGCTCAATGGCCATCACCTTCAAGAACAAGATCACTCTCAGCCTAGGGGCTACGTCCCGCCTCGAAACCATCACATGCATAGCGGACGAAGAAGGGACTCTACACCGCGTAGCGGATCCACCCGAGAAGAAGCCTTCCTCGGGAATCCTGAGAGAAGCCAAAGCAAGACTGCGGACAGCGCCCCCGCTCACAGCTCGGGGGAAGATGGTCCCTTGCAGACCGGGATTCAGGAGCCCTCAGGAGAAGGAAGACTGATCAGTCGGGGCTTCACTAACTCGAAAAAACTTTGTAGTCCACCTCACCCACTAAGGAGTGGACACGGATCACTCGAAAGAAGGAAATAAACATCCTGAGTCAGGGAAGGAGAACAGGTTGAGCCACCTTTCCGATACCTCAGCCCTCAAAGGAGGATGGGAAGAAGAACATCGTCGTGCTGGCTCCTTTCTACCCTGACATCCTCTTCATCCAGGGGAGATTGGAGTTAGCGCCCATCTTCGACGATGAGCCTACCATGCAAGGGGAGGAACCTCCCTAGCGTGATGCCCGACGACAAATAAACAGACATCGGAACGTGCGGCGAAATCATGAAGCCAGGGAACAGGATCCGGTGCAGCCCGTGTCCCGGGACGAAGCTTCGGAAGTGGGAGAAACTCCCAACAAACGAGTACACTGAGAAAGACGTAACTCCCGCCGACAGGCTCAAGTTTGGGAGCGAGAGCTAGCTGAACAAGACGTTAGGCTCCGACGAGATAACGCTCTCCTCACTCGAAACCTGTACCGCGATTTCGCTCGAGCACTAAACACGTCGAGTGAAGTTGGAGGAGTACTGCCGCAGATAGACGACGGCCTCCCGCGAACCCTAGACGCGGAAGGTTACCAGCGGCTACTTACTCAGGCAGCCAATCATCTTCTACCCCTCGCTCATCCTGCGAACGACCTGCGTCACGCCATCAACAGCCGACGAGACTCGCGGAGCACCATAAGCGCTTCGCGCGACCGACGTCATAAAAATGAGATAAGGCACCGGGAGGAGTATGACCGAATTGAGTCGGCGGCAGCTTCGACCAGTGCCCCATTCCGGGGACGGTCGAGACGACCTTTTACCGACTCCCCTCCCCGGGACCGACAACACGAACTTTGGCAGTGTAACACCCCTGGTGTTACTGGCACTAAAATTTGAGCATAACATCATGTGCATTGACATATCATGTGTTTGTTACACCTAGAATGTATTCACTAGGTAAAATTTCAAAATAAGTTGTGATGAGGTGACTTAAAGAGTGATCAACCCTAGGGTAGGGAACTTAACCCTGAATTAGGGCCTATGGATGAAAGTGAAACCAAAATGAGTAAAAATCTCATAAGACATGAGAAATGTTCACAAGGTATCACATTTGATGAAATTTGGTAACACAAAACCCTAAAGAACTCAAAACCCTAAAAGAAACCCTGGAAAACCCTAATAGGAACCCTAGGAGGGTAGATGTAAATTCTAGGCACTTTTGGACTAAAGTGAAAATACAAAAGTGATAAAACATCACAAACCAAGTAACTTTACATTGGACAATTTTCAAGTGGAGTGATGAAGTTTGGACTTATTTGCAAAAGATCCAAGAAATCCTATGTGACTAAGTTCTGAAAATTCAGTGAAATTGAGTCATGTTTGGAGCTTGGTATCTTTGAATTCATAAGGAATTTCCCTTAGGTCAATACATCAAAATTGTAGAGCTATGATAGGGGTATAACTTTGATTAAGTGACTGAGCTTTGATGCTATACAAAAATTGGAGTATAATGAGCAGAAAGTTTGGCTGTCAGTCGAGTCAGAAGACTGAAACATGGCTGACACTGAACTCTGACGAGTTTTAGAGCCGATTTGAGCTTGATCGAGTGAGCGGATGACCAAGGTCCCTATGGTCGAATTGGAGCCTGTATATAGGTTAATAACTTTGTTGTAATTCGGTCGGTAACTTGTCAAGTAAAAATTGAAGAAAAACACCTCTGAAGATGCTCTGTCAGAACAACTGAAGAAGATCCTGATGGTACAGTAGCGAAAAGATCTTCAGATTCAGTGTATCTCGCCGCTGGTGACCTTACGCAGCGATTGACGCCGGTCGTCGCGATTCGTGCGCCCTGGTTTGCAGATAACGGCTGGCGGTGAAGGATCTCAACGCAGGGAAGGGTTTGTGATGTTTCACCATGCCACTTGCCACTTGCCACACGCAGGGATTCGTGCCCCCTGATTATTCACCATGCCACTTGCCACGCAATTAACTGAGGTGTCCTTGCCGGAGTTCGCCGCCCTTCATAGCCGCACCACAAACTTAGAAGAGTTACTACGTCGCAGTAGATAGCCGTAGGTAGTCTGTCCATCGCTTGAGACATTGCCCCGGTGAACGCCACGGTAGTTCGCGCCGGTGACTCACCCCCTCTTTCGGCCGCTGGTCTCCCCCTTCAAAATTTGGAGCCACTACTCTCGGACGCTATAAATTGAGTGCGCTGCTAGCTCCGCTAGGTTGTTACGAAGCTAGAGCACCCACCCTGCCCTCGATTAGCCACCATAACCGGAGAATTTCGTTCTTCCCCCAAATCTGTTGTCCGCACCACCGTGAGACGTCGCGCCGTGGCCAGCCATCTCTAGGTCCGCCCTCGCTCTCCTTGTCCGTGTTTTAGCACCCACACATGCTCGTGATACTTATCGGCTCAACCCATTGAGCTAAACCACACTCAATCGACCGGAACACCTTGATTTGTATGCGGTGTTCGCCGTCACCGTTGGTGGGAGAATCCAGGGCAGGATTGGTTCAATTGAGGCATGTTTTAGGTTCGCCTCGGGTCAGTGACGCTAACCCAGCAGTTAGTTTAGGCAGTCGACGCCGGTCATGGCCGGTCTGAGCAACGAGATGGCCGGCGGCGAGCACGCCGTTGCCAGGGTTCGTTTTGGAGAAGAAACAGAAAACAGAGGGCCTTAGTGCTAATGTTAGAGACACATGTGAATAGTATGCAAGGACTCTTAATTAGTTATTCAAAAGGCTGGGGTCCTTTGCACGAATTGAGCATCGCGGGCGTGCGTGCGGGCGCATTTCCCTGTTCATGGGCCGACTCGGGCTAGTTTCACCTCGTTACTATTCATCCTTTTTCCTTTTCTTTTTCTACCAGGATTAGGGAATTTATAGAAAATTCTAGAAAAATGATAAAAATATGGGACCAATTTTATTAGACTCCTAAATTCCTCTAGTATTTAATAAAAATAGTTCCAAGATTTGTAGCCCCAACCATGAATTATTTAGTATTTAAAAGGGCCTAACCCTAGACTTTTGGGATTTTAGAAATTACTAAATAACTTCAAAAATCATAAAAGTTTTTGGGTAAACTTAATATGTTAATTAGAGCCCATGGGAGAAGTTTGACATGTGTTGGACATTATTTGATTCCCAAACCCAAAACCCTAGCTTTTTAGGTAATATTTGCCTTATTCTAGAAGAGTACTGACTCAAAAAACCCTAGTTTCCCTGGTGTACCGTGAAGGAAAGTTGTATTCAAGATACAACTTAATGTGTCTCTATTATAATTGCATATTCATAGCATCACATGAGCATTCATATATATGTATGGTTATGTATAGAAAACGAAGAAGAAGTGTTGAAGAAGAAGAGACTGCACCACCAACTGAAACTCCACCTGTCGAGAACTGTTTTTATTTTGATATCTGTGGAACAGATCCCGACTCCCCTACAACAAAAGGCAAGCCCCGTTGCATTTACCTTTCCTTGTGATTTTAAACTCTTTATCACTTGAATGATGCATTAGGTGATAAGAGTTGGGTGTTAAGCCAATTGTTGCATTTCCTTCCTTGGAACTGTTTATCCTTCCTTGATTACCTGTTTTATTAAAAAGGTTTTATGATGCTTAGTATTGCTTTAGAAAATAAAAATGTTTTGTTTTAAACCAAAGATGATGCTTCATATGGAATGGGATGTTTTCAAAAATAAAACTTGATGGTGGATCCATCATGGCCGTGATGGGTTCAACATCGGACAAGATGTACCTCTGCCAGGTATCAAACTTTGGGATTTCGAATGATAAAGCTAAGACCAGACGGGTGACTTGCACAAGAAGAGAGTCTCGGTGTAGTGTCTCCGTCTAAGTCGATTAAGGAACGTACCGATGTAGGCTTGATGATCGAGGACCTTTTAACTGGCCACATGCCAGCCTCGTCATGGGTAAGCTTTGCCTCGAGCAGACTAATACCACAAAGGCCAACACACAATGGGAGTGGAGAGATGGCTAGAGCAGCGTGTACCCTCCGTGGCAAGAGGCTGGACGGTGGTGTATCTATGCTCTAGGTTGGCGTGAACCCGGTCTGGTCTTAAGAAACTCGGTGGCGAGTTGACATATGCAAGGGTTAAGTGCTACATATGTCGTGTGGTTGGAGATCCCCAGCTAGGTATTAATCGATTCGGATCGCCGTTACTTCTCGGACATGAAGACTTGGTCACTGACTTAAACGTAGCAATCTAGTAAAGTTAAAAGGGTTGATAAAAGACAGCTAGTGCAGGCCAAGTGCTTGAACTAGGGTAGAAAGAACTATAGCTGCAGGTAAGGACTTAACTTGATAATAAAATTAGATTTTTAAGGATTCACTATTAGTAAGCATTTCTGCAAACAGAATCTTTGGTTCTTGAATAGCCTTACCTTGACTCCCTCAAGCCACCATATCCTTGAAAGGGATGTAGAGTTTGTGATTGAATTAAAGCCCGGTACGGCTCCTATTTCGAGAAGGTCGTACCGAATGCCACCTAATGAATTCGTAGAACTCAAGACTCAACTCCAAGAATTGCTTGAGAAAGGGTTCATAAGGCCTAGTTCATCACCATGGGGATGTCCAGCAATTTTCGTCAAGAAGAAGGACCAGACACTTCGAATGTGCGTGGACTACAGATCCCTTAATGAGGTCACTATCAAGAACATGTACCCTCTTCCTCGGATCGATATCTTGTTCGATCAACTTACTAGAGCTCGGGTATTCTCTAAGATTGACCTTAGGTTAGGTTATCATCATATCCATATTCGACCCGAAGATATATCTAAGACCGCATTCACTATGCGGTATGGATTATTTGAATATTTGGTTATGTCTTTCGGGTTGACAAATGCTCCAGCCCACTTCACATACTTAATGAACTCGGTATTTATGCCCGAGTTAGATAAATTTGTGGTGGTCTTCATTGATGACATCTTGATCTATTCCAAAAATGAAGAGGAGCATGCTAAGCACTTACGGATCGTGCTAACGCGCTTAAGGGATCATCAGTTGTATGCTATCTTCAGAAAATGCGCGTTTTGGTTGGAGGAAATCCAATTTCTGGGACATGTATTATCTGCAAAAGGAATTGCGGTCGATCCCAGTAAAGTTAAAGATATTCTAGAATGGAAACCGCCAACAACAGTACATCAAGTTCGAAGCTTCCTTGGACTAGCCGGATATTACCGCAGGTTTATTCTGGATTTCTCAAAGATTGTTAAACCTATTATAGGTTTATTGAAGAATGATACCAAGTTTGACTAGTCCTCGAAATGCAATGAAGCCTTCGAGCAGCTGAAGGTATTATTGACCACTGCTCCGGTATTGGCTCAACCGGATAAAGAAAAACCTTTTGATATGTATTGTGACGCATCAGGAAGTGGACTCGGATGTGTCCTAATGCAAGAGGGCCGAGTCATAGCCTATGATTCAAGACAGCTACGCCGACATGAGGAGCACTATCCAACTCATGATTTGGAACTAGCTGCAATTGTTCATGCCCTCAAGATATGGTGTCATTATCTACTGGGAGATATTTGCCATTTATATATAGATCATAAAAGTCTGAAATATATCTTTACCCAGTCAGAACTGAACATGAGGCAGAGAAGATGGCTTGAGCTGATTAAAGATTATGATTTAGAAATCCACTATCACCCGGGAAAACCCAATGTTGTGGCAGATGCACTGAGTCGCAAGGATTCCTGTCATTGTCTTACAGTTAGGACCCCTGACACCACACTATGTCAAGAAATGGAGAAGTTAAACCTGGGAATGATACAACATGGAACTTTGACCCAATTAAAGCTTGAGTCAGTCCTTCTACAAAGAGATGGCCCTTGGGTATGTGAAAGGGAAATGTGCCCTTGGGCCATTTCTAAGTATTTTGGTGTTTGAGTGCCAACACAAGTGGACTTATGTTAATCTATGCAAAGTGATGGACAAAGTGCAAATCAAGTAAAAAGGTATGTTTCTAAGACTTAGTACATTGTTTTGGAGACTAATGTATTGTATCTAAGTGCTGGAAACAGGAGAAGTCAAGTTGGAAAAGAGATGGCTTCGTTCAGCCAAAGACAGCTCGGTCTGGGTGCACCGGACAGTGTCTGGTGCGCCAGGCCGGCGTCTGTCAACTGGCTGCTCTCGGGAAGCAATTAACGGCGTACGGCTATAAATCACCGGACTGTCCGGTGGTGCACCGGACTGTCCGGTGAGCCAACAGTCGGTCAGGCCAACGGTCGGCCGCATAATCCGCGCGCGACGCGTGGCAAGAGCCAACGGTCAGAAGGGGCACCGGACTGTCCGGTGTGCACCGGACAGTGTCCGGTGCGCCAACGGCTCCAAAGCGCCAACGGTCGGCTTCGTCAAAGAAGGAAAGAAATCTGCACCAGACTGTCCGGTGCGCCAGGCGACAGAAGGCAAGAATTGCCTTCCTGGAATGCTCTCAACGGTTCCTAGCTGCCTTGGGGCTATAAAAGGGACCCCTAGGCGCATGGAGGAGAACAACAAGCATTCCTAAGCACCAAGACTTCAATTCCGCGCATTCGATTCTTTGTGATAGCAACTAGAGCTCCATTTGAGTAGAGAACTCTTTGAGTTGTGTTGAGAGCTCGTGTTGTGACTTGTGTGCGTATTGTCGCTCTGATTTTGTGTCTTGTGTGCGTGGCTCATCCCTCCCTTACTCCGTGCTTCTTTGTGAACATCATATTGTAAGGGCGAGAGGCTCCAAGTTGTGGAGATTCCTCGCAAGCGGGATATAGTAAAAAGCAAAACATTGTGGTATTCAAGTTGGTCTTTGGACCACTTGAGAGGGGTTGATTGCAACCCTCGCCCGTTGGGACGCCACAACGTGGAGCAGGCAAGTGTTGGACTTGGCCGAACCACGGGATAAACCACTGTGTCTATCTGTGTTGATCTTCTTGTGGTTATCGTGTCTTGCAAGAACTCCTCTCTAGCCACTTGGCCTTATTGTGCTAACTCCTAATCAAGTTTTTGTATTAAGCTTCAAGTTTTACAGGATCACCTATTCACCCCCCTCTAGGTGCTCTCAATTGGTATCAGAGTCGTTCTCTTAAAGAAAGGGACTAATCGCCCGAAGAGATGGATCCTAAGGGCAAGGGGATGGTGGTCAATGATAAGGAGAAGGAGTCCTACGTCAATGATCCAAAGGATGACAAGCCTACTGACTCAGGCTCGGGCCACAAAAGAAAAGATGGGAGGAAGAAGAAAACAAGGCGCATCAAGGAGATAGTCTACTACGACAGCGACGAATCTTCCTCTTCCCAAAAGGACGACGACAACGACTACGAGAAAAAGAAGACGGTTAATTCAAACTTTTCCTTTGATGGAGAGGACTACGGATTTTGGAGTCACAAAATGCGTAGCCACTTGTTCTCTCTCCATCCAAGTATATGGGAGATAGTAGAAAATGGAATGCACTTTGATAGTACGGATAGTCCCATTTCATTAATGAACAAATTCACAAAAATGCACAAGCTACTACTGTTCTTCTAGCTTCATTGTGCAGGGATGAATACCATAAGGTGAGCGGCTTGGATAACGCCAAGCAAATTTGGGGCACCCTCAAAATCTCACATGAGGGGAACGACGTCACCATGCTCACCAAGATGGAGTTGGTGGAGGGAGAACTTGGGAGATTCACAATGATCAGGGGCGAGGAGCCAACCCAAACGTACAACCGACTCAAGACCCTCGTCAACAAAATAAGGAGCTATGGAAGCACGCGATGGACGGACCACGACGTCGTCCGCCTAATGCTAAGGTCTTTTACTGTCCTTGATCCACATCTTGTGAACAATATTCGTGAGAATCCTAGGTACACCAAGATGACGCCCGAGGAGATACTTGGAAAGTTTGTAAGCGAGCGAATGATGATCAAGGAGGCAAGATACGTTGACGATGCGTTGAATGGCCCAATCCACGAGCCTCAAACCGTTTCTCTCAAAGCAACGAGGAGCAAGGAAGCGCTACCTAGCAAGGTGGCACAAGTTGAGGCGGCCAGGCTTAATGATGAAGAAATGGCCCTCATCATCAAACGTTTCAAGACGACGCTAAAGGGTCGTAAGGAGCATCCCAACAAGAACAAGACAAAAGGGAAACACTCATGCTTCAAATGTGGTAAGATTGGTCATTTTATCGCTAATTGTCCCGATAATGATAGTGACCAGGAACAAGGGAACAAGAGGGAAAAGAAGAAGACTTACAAGAAGGCTAAGGGCGAGGCACACCTTGGCAAGGAGTGGGACTCGGATTGTTCGTCGTCCGACTCCGACAACGAAGGACTCGCCGCCACCGCCTTCAACAAGTCGGCCCTCTTCCCCAACGAGCATCACACATGCCTCATGGCAAGGGAAAAGAAGGTAAGCACTCATAATACTAGTACTTACGCTTCCTCAAGTGATGAAGAATCTAGCGATGATGAAATAGACTATTCATGTTTATTCAAGGGCCTAGATAGAACTAAGGTTGATAAGATTAATGAATTAATTGATGCCTTGAATGATAAAAATAGGTTATTAGAAAAGCAAGAGGATCTTTTGTATGAAGAACATGATAAGTTTGTAGAGGCACAAAAATCCCTTGCTTTAGAAATAAAAAGGAATGAAATGCTTTCTTGTGAATTGTCTACATGTCATGACTATTTCTAGCTTAAAGAGCATAAATGATGATTTGAGTGCTAAGTTAGAAATAGCTAATAAATCAACATCTTGTGTAGAACATGTTGTAGTTTGCAATAGGTGTAAAGATTTTAATGTTGATGCTTGTAGTGAACACCTAGTTTCAATTTCTAAATTGAATGACGAAGTGGCTAGTCTTAATGCCCAACTTAAGACTAGCAAGAGTGAATTTGACAAACTAAAATTTGCAAGGGATGCCTACACGATTGGTAGACACCCCTCAATTAAGGATGGTCTTGGCTTCAAGAGAGAAGTCAAGAACTTAACAAGCCATAAGGCTTCCATCTCCGCCAAGGAGAAAGGGAAGGCCCCTATGGGTAGTAGTGCTCAAAAGAACCATGCTTTCATGTATCATGATAGGGGACATTCTAGGAATGTTTATAGAAGTCATGATGCCTTTGATTCTCATGCCATGATTGCTTCTAGTTCTTCTATTATGCATGATAGAAATTTGGCTAGGAAAAATGTTGTTCATCATATGCCTAGAAGAAATATTGTTCATGTTCCAAGGAAAGTAATGAATGAACCTTCTACAATTTATTATGCTTGCAATGCTTCCTTTGCTATTTGTAGAAAGGATAAGAAGGTAATTGCTAGGAAATTAGGGGCCAAATGTAAGGGAGACAAGACTTGCATTTGGGTCCCTAAGACAATTGTAACTAACCTTGTAGGACCCAACATGAGTTGGGTACCTAAGACCCAAGCCTAAAATTGCCTTGCAGGTTTATGCATCCGGGGGCTCAAGCTGGATTATCGACAACGGATGCACAAACCACATGACGGGGGAAAAGTGGATGTTCTCTTCCTACGTCAAGAACAAGGATTCCCAAGATTCAATCATATTCGGTGATGGGAACCAAGGCAAGGTGAAAGGGTTAGGAAAAATTGCTATTTCATCCGAGCACTCTATTTCTAATGTGTTCTTAGTTGAGTCGCTTGGATATAACTTGTTGTCTGTGAGTCAACTTTGTAATATGGGATATAACTGTTTATTCACAAATGTAGATGTGTCTGTCTTTAGAAGAAGTGATGGTTCATTAGCTTTTAAGGGTGTACTAGACGACAAACTTTATTTAGTTGATTTTGCAAAAGAGGAGGCCGGTCTAGATGCATGCTTAATTGCTAAGACTAGCATGGGCTGGCTGTGGCATCGCCGTTTAGCTCATGTGGGGATGAAGAACCTTCACAAGCTTCTAAAGGGAGAACACGTGATTGGTCTAACAAATGTTACTTTCGAAAAAGATAGACCGTGTGCAGCTTGTCAAGCAGGTAAACAGGTGGGAAGCTCTCATCATACCAAAAATGTGATGATCACATCAAGACCTCTGGAGTTGCTTCATATGGATCTCTTCGGACCCGTCGCCTATCTAAGCATAGGAGGAAGTAAGTATGGTCTTGTTATAGTTGATGATTTTTCCCGCTTCACTTGGGTATTCTTTTTGCAGGATAAATCTGAAACCCAAGGGACCCTCAAGCGCTTCCTAAGGAGAGCCCAAAACGAGTTTGAGCTCAAAGTGAAGAAGATAAGGAGCGACAATGGGTCCGAGTTCAAGAACCTTCAAGTGGAGGAGTATCTTGAGGAGGAAGGAATCAAGCACGAGTTCTCCGCTCCCTACACACCACAGCAAAACGGTGTGGTAGAGAGGAAGAACAGAACGCTACTAGACATGGCGAGGACGATGCTTGGTGAATTCAAGACGCTCGAACGGTTTTGGACGGAAGCCGTGAGCACGGCTTGCCACTCCATAAACCGGGTCTACCTTCATCGCCTCCTCAAGAAGACTTCGTATGAGCTTCTAACCGGTAACAAACCCAATGTATCTTACTTTCGTGTATTTGGGAGCAAATGTTACATTCTAGTGAAGAAAGGTAGGAATTCTAAGTTTGCTCCCAAAGCTGTAGAAGGGTTTTTGTTAGGTTATGACTCAAATACAAAGGCGTATAAGGTCTTCAACAAATCATCGGGTTTGGTTGAAGTCTCTAGCGATGTTGTATTTGATGAGACTAATGGCTCTCCAAGAGAGCAAGTTGTTGATCTTGATGATGTAGATGAAGAAGATGTTCCGACGGCCGCAATACGTACCATGGCGATTGGTGATGTACGACCACAGGCACAAAAGGAGCAAGATCAACCTTCTTCCTCAACAATGGTGCATCCCCCAACTCAAGACGATGAACAAGTTCATCAAGAAGAGGCGTGTGATCAAGGGGGAGCACAAGATGTTCATGTGATAGAGGAAGAAGCGCAACCGACACCTCCAACCCAAGTTCGAGCGACGATTCAAAGGGATCATCCCGTCGACCAGATTTTGGGTGATATTAGCAAGGGAGTAACTACTCGCTCTAGACTAGTTAATTTTTGTGAGCAATACTCTTTTGTCTCTTCTATTGAGCCTTTCAGGGTAGAAGAGGCCTTGCTAGATCCGGACTGGGTGTTGGCCATGCAAGAGGAGCTCAACAACTTCAAGAGAAATGAAGTTTGGACACTGGTGCCTCGTCCCAAGCAAAACGTTGTGGGAACCAAGTTGGTGTTCTGCAACAAACAAGACGAGCATGGGGTGGTGACAAGGAACAAGGCACGACTTGTGGCAAAAGGTTATGCCCAAGTCGCAGGTTTGGACTTTGAGGAGACTTTTGCTCCTGTGGCAAGGCTAGAGTCAATTCGCATATTGTTAGCCTATGCTACTCACCATTCTTTCAGGTTGTTCCAAATGGATGTGAAGAGCGCTTTCCTCAACGGGCCAATCAAGGAGGAGGTGTACGTGGAGCAACCCCCTGGCTTTGAGGATGAACGGTACCCCGACCACGTGTGTAAGCTCTCTAAGGCGCTCTATGGACTTAAGCAAGCCCCAAGAGCATGGTATGAATGCCTTAGAGACTTTTTAATTGCTAATGCTTTCAAGGTTGGGAAAGACGATCCAACTCTTTTCACTAAGACATGTGATGGCGATTTATTTGTGTGCCAAATTTATGTCGACGGCATAATATTTGGTTCTACTAACCAAAAGTCTTGTGAAGAGTTTAGCAGGGTGATGACTCAAAAGTTCAAGATGTCGATGATGGGCGAGTTGAACTACTTCCTTAGGTTCCAAGTGAAGCAACTCAAGGATGGCACCTTCATCTCCCAAACGAAGTACACGCAAGACTTGATCAAGCGGTTTGGGATGAAGGACGCCAAGCCCGCCAAGACTCCAATGGGAACCGACGGACACACCGACCTCAACAAAGGAGGTAAGTCCGTTGATCAAAAGACATACCAGTCTATGATAGGGTCTTTACTTTATTTATGTGCTAGTAGACCGGATATTATGCTTAGCGTATGCATGTGTGCTAGATTTCAATCTGATCCAAGGGAGTGTCACTTAGTGGCCGTGAAGAGAATTCTTAGATATTTAGTCGCTACGCCTTGCTTTGGGATCTGGTATCCAAAGGGGTCTACCTTTGACTTGATTGATATTTAGACTCCGATTATGCTGGATGTAAGGTCGATAGGAAGAGTACATCAGGGACGTGCCAATTCTTAGGAAGTTCCCTGGTGTCGTGGAGTTCTAAGAAACAAACTTTCGTTGCCCTATCCACCGCTGAGGCCGAGTATGTTGCCGCAGGACAGTGTTGCGCGCAACTACTTTGGATGAGGCAAACCCTCAGGGACTTTGGCTACAATCTGAGCAAAGTCCCATTCCTATGTGATAATGAGAGTGCTATCTGCATGGTGGATAATCGTGTTGAACACAGCCGCACAAAGCACATTGACATCCGGCATCACTTTTTGAGAGACCACCAGCAAAAGGGAGATATCGAAGTGTTTTATGTTAGCACCGAGAACCAGCTAGCCGATATCTTTACCAAGCCTCTAGATGAGTCGACCTTTTGCAAGCTGCGTAGTGAGCTAAACGTCTTAGATTCGCGAAACCTGGATTGATTTATAGCATACATGTGTTTTATGCCTTTGATCATATTCCTTATGCATTTTGTTGTTTATTTATGGTGCTCAAGTTGTACAAACACTCCCCGGACCTCACAAGTCCTTTTGCAAGTAATGCACACATTTAGGGGGAGATATGCTACAACTTGACCCTTTGAGACTAACCATGTGCTTGAGTTTGCTTGATTTAGTCTCAAAGGTGGATTGAAAGGGAAAAGGTGGACTTGGACCATGCAAGACTTCCACTGCACTCCGATGAGAGAGTAACTCACTCCAAGTTCATCTATGTACTCTTATTGCATTTTTACTCTTAGTTGAAGATTTTGGTGAGGCAATGGGGTTAAAGGGCCAAAATTGATCTCGTTTTGGTGCTTGATGCCAAAGGGGGAGAAAATAAGGCCAAAGCAAGAAATGGATCAGCTACCACTTGAGAATTTTGAAAATAGTAGAGTCAGAGTTTTTGTTTGTCAAAATACTCTTGTTTGTCTCTTATTGTCAAAACATTGGTCTCTTGTGGGGAGAAGGCTTGATTATGGGAAAAAGGGGAGTTTTTGAATCTTTGATCAATTTCTCTTGAAATATCTCTCTTTATGTTTCAACAAGTGTGGTTGACTTAGAGATAGGAAATTGAATTTGATTTGCAAAAACAAACCAAGTGGTGGCAAAGAATGATCCATATATGCCAAATTTGAATCAAAACAATTTTGAGTTCTCATTTGTATTGATGTTGCACTTCCTTTAGTTGCTTTTTATTGTGTTGGCATAAATCACCAAAAAGGGAGAGATTGAAAGGGAAATGTGCCCTTGGGCCATTTCTAAGTATTTTGGTGTTTGAGTGCCAACACAAGTGGACTTATGTTAATCTATGCAAAGTGATGGACAAAGTGCAAATCAAGTAAAAAGGTATGTTTCTAAGACTTAGTACATTGTTTTGGAGACTAATGTATTGTGTCTAAGTGCTGGAAACAGGAGAAGTCAAGTTGGAAAAGAGATGGCTTCGTTCAGCCAAAGACAGCTCGGTCTGGGTGCACCGGACTGTCCGGTGGTGCACCGGACAGTGTCCGGTGCGCTAGGTTGGCGTCTGTCAACTGGCTGCTCTCGAGAAGCAATTAACGGCGTACAGCTATAAATCATCGGACTGTCCGGTGGTGCACCGGACTGTCCGATGAGCCAACAGTCGGTCGGGCCAACGGTCGGCCGCATAATCCGCGTGCGACGCGTGGCAAGAGCCAACGGTCAGAAGGGGCACCGGACTGTCCGGTGTGCACCGGACAGTGTCAGGTGCGCCAACGGTCGGCTTCGCCAAAGAAGGAAAGAAATCCGCACCGGACAGTGTCCGGTGGTGCACCGGACTGTCCGGTGCGCCAGGCGACAGAAGGCAAGAATTGTCTTCCTAGAATGCTCTCAATGGTTCCTAGCTGCCTTGGGGCTATAAAAGGGACCCCTAGGCGCATGGAGGAGAACAACAAGCATTCCTAAGCACCAAGACTTCAATTCCGCGCATTCGATTCTTTGTGATAGCAACTAGAGCTCCATTTGAGTAGAGAACTCTTTGAGTTGTGTTGAGAGCTCATGTTGTGACTTGTGTGCGTATTGTCGCTCTGATTTTGTGTCTTGTGTGCGTGGCTCATCCCTCCCTTACTCCGTGCTTCTTTGTGAACATCATATTGTAAGGGCGAGAGGCTCCAAGTTGTGGAAATTCCTCGCAAGTGGGATATAGTAAAAAGCAAAACATCGTGGTATTCAAGTTGGTCTTTGGACCACTTGAGAGGGGTTGATTGCAACCCTCGTCCGTTGGGACGCCACAACGTGGAGTAGGCAAGTGTTGGACTTGGCCGAACCACGGGATAAACCACTGTGTCTATCTGTGTTGATCTTCTTGTGGTTATCGTGTCTTGCAAGAACTCCTCTCTAGCCACTTGGCCTTATTGTGCTAACTCCTAATCAAGTTTTGTATTAAGCTTCAAGTTTTACAGGATCACCTATTCACCCACCCCTCTAGGTGCTCTCAGTATGAAACACATTCATCAGAAAATAGAAGCCGGTAAGGCTAATTGCTTCAGAAAGGATGACCAAGGAATACTATGGTTCAATGATCGCATAGTTGTGCCTAAAGATGATGAAGTCCGCCAACAAATTTTGGATGAAGCTCATCTTAGTCGATATTCCATTCATCTCGGAAGTACTAAGATGTATCAAGACTTAAAACAACACTATTGGTGGACAAAAATGAAGATTGAGATTGCACGCTATGTGGCAAGATGTGACACCTGTAGACGTGTCAAGGCAGTGCACATGAAGACCGCTGGACCTGTACAATCTTTACCTATTTGAACTTGGAAATGGGAGGAAATTAGTATGGACTTCATTGTGGGATTACCCAGGACAACTAAAGGTTTTAACTCTATCTGGGTTATAATTGATCGACTTACAAAGATAGCTCATTTTCTGCCAGTCAAGACATATTACCCGGTCATTACCTATGCACAGATATATATTGCTCGTATTCTCAGTTTGCACGGAATTCCAAAAACAACAGTGTCAAGCCATGGACCACAATTTGTATCCAAATTTTGGGAAGAACTCCACAAGTCTGTGGGTACTAAGTTGCTCCACAGTTCGGCCTATCATCCTCAAACAAGTGGGCAAACTAAAAGAGTAAATCAAATAGTTGAAGACATGTTATGGGCATGCGTCATGGAGTTTCCACAAAAATGGGATGAATGTCTACCATTGACAGAGTTTTCTTATAATAACAACTATCAAGAAAGCATTAAGATGGCATCATTTGAAGCATTGTATGGACGACGATGTCGAACACCTTTAAATTGGTCAGAACCTAGAGAAAGATGGTTTTTCAGGCCCGACATGGTTAAAGAGACGGAAGAAAAAGTCCAACGGATCATACACAACTTGAAAGAGGCACAAGCTCGGCAAATGAATTATGCGGATAAGCGACGCCAACCTTTGGTCTTTTAAGTTAATGATCATGTATACTTGAGGGTATCACCAATGAAGGGTGTAAACCGTTTCAAGATAAAAGGGAAACTAGCAACCCGGTATATTGGCCCGTTTCTTATTCTTGAACGATACAGACCAGTGGCCTACGGACTCCAACTGCCAGAAACATTGTCTGTAGTGCATAATGTGTTCCATGTATCTCAATTAAAGAAGTGCCTTCGAGTTCCTAATCGAACCATCGATGTGGTAGATGTTGCCTTGGAAACAAATTTGACTTATTCAGAACATCCCATTCGAGTTTTGGATCAGAAGGACAGGATCACTCGAAAAAGGACTCTTAAATTCTATAAGGTACAATGGAACCAACATACTGAAGATGAAGCTACCTGGGAGACTCAAGACTTTTTGGAAAAGAATTTTCCTAGGTTTTTAGCTTCATGTAACCTGTAAGATATGTACAATTGTTTGTAAAGTTAGAACAAAACCCCATACCACCCCCTACTGTAAGACAAGTAAGGAAATAAAGATGTGACGCGTTTCCTTTTCCATTACTTACCCTAGGACCTTAAATCTCGGGACAAGATTCTTTTATGGGGGAAGGATGTAACACCCCTGGTGTTACTGGCACTAAAATTTGAGCATAACATCATGTGCATTGACATATCATGTGTTTGTTACACCTGGAATGCATTCACTTGGTAAAATTTCAAAATAAGTTGTGATGAGGTGACTTAAAAAGTGATCAACCCTAGGGTAGGGTACTTAACCCTGAATTAGGGCCTATGGATGAAAGTGAAGCCAAAATGAGTAAAAATCTCATAAGACATGAGAAATGTTCACAAGGTATCACATTTGATGAAATTTGGTAACACAAAAACCCTAAAGAACTCAAAACCCTAAAAGAAACCCTGGAAAACCCTAATTGGAGCCCTAGGGGGGTAGATGTAAGTTCTAGGCACTTTTGGACTAAAGTGCAAATACCAAAGTGATTGATCATGTATACTTGAGGGCATCGCCAATGAAGGGTGTAAACCGTTTCGGGATAAAAGGGAAACTGGCAACCCGGTATGTTGGCCTGTTTCTTATTCTTGAACGATACGGACTAGTGGCCTCCCGACTCCAACTGCCAGAAACATTGTCTGCAGTGCATAATGTGTTCCATGTATCTCAATTAAAGAAGTGCCTTCGAGTTCCTAATCGAACCATCGATGTGGTAGATGTTGCCTTGGAACCAAATTTGACTTATTCAGAACATCCCATTCGAGTTTTGGATCAGAAGGACAGGATCACTCGAAAAAGGACTCTTAAATTCTATAAGGTACAATGGAACCAACATACTGAAGATGAAGCTACCTGGAGACTCAAGACTTTTTGGAAAAGAATTTTCCTAGGTTTTTAGCTTCATGTAACCTGTAAGATATGTACAATTGTTTGTAAAGTTGGAACAAAACCCCATACCACCCCCTGCTCTGTAAGACAAGTAAGGAAATAAAGATGTGACACATTTCCTTTTCCATTACTTACCCTAGGACCTTAAATCTCGGGACGAGATTCTTTTATGGGGGGAAGAATGTAACACCCCTGGTGTTACTGGCACTAAAATTTGAGCATAACATCATGTGCATTGACATATCATGTGTTTGTTACACCTAGAATGCATTCACTTGGTAAAATTTCAAAATAAGTTGTGATGAGGTAACTTAAAAAGTGATCAACCCTAGGGTAGGGTACTTAACCCTGAATTAGGGCCTATGGATGAAAGTGAAGCCAAAATGAGTAAAAATCTCATAAGACATGAGAAATGTTCACAAGGTATCACATTTGATGAAATTTGGTAACACAAAAACCCTAAAGAACTCAAAACCCTAAAAGAAACCCTGGAAAACCCTAATTGGAACCCTAGGGGGTAGATGTAAATTCTAGGCACTTTTGGACTAAAGTGCAAATACCAAAGTGATAAAACATCACAAACCAAGTAACTTTTACATTGGAGGATTTTCAAGTGGAGTGATGAAGTTTGGACTTATTTGCAAAAGATTCAAGTAATCCTATGTGACTAAGTTATGAAAATTCAGTGAAATTGAGTCATGTTTGGAGCTTGGTATCTCTGAATTCATAAGGAATTTGCTTTAGGTCAATACATCAAAATTGTAGAGCTATGATAGGGTATAACTTTGCTTAAGTGACTGAGCCTTGATGCTATACAAAAATTGGAGTATAATGAGCAGAAAGTTTGGCTGTCAGTCGAGTCAGAAGACTCAAACATGGCTGACAGTGAACTCTGACGAGTTTTAGAGCCGATTTAAGCTTGATCGAGTGAGCGGATGACCAAGGTCCCTATGGTTGAATTGGAGCCTGTATATAGGTTAATAACTTTGTTGTAATCCGGTGTAATGCCCAAAATTGGTATAAGAGAAATATAAAAGGATAAACAAAATATATATACTTCTATGCTAGAATTTTGAGGATTTCTTGATCTTCTTTTCTTTGTACATATTCAACTAAAGGAATTAAAAGTAGTCAAATGACAAATGAATAAATACGTGAATGAGCATTCCATGGTGGAGTTCTTGTATGATTGCATGTGTACTCAAATTTTTTAGACAAGTTAAGTTTGAAAGGTAGAATGTGTAACACCCAAAATCCTATTTTGGGATTTGCTCCCAAATAAAATGAGTTAGAGTGTACATTAAGAATAATTTCCTTTCTTTGCAAAACATATTTCCCTAAAAAACATAAATTGTAATATTAAACTTGTGGGTAGCTCGAAGCTTAGAATTAAACTTTGAAAACTAGAGAAAACATCATCACATATTGAACTCGTGGACTATCCTTAAATAATCTCTTTGTGTTTAGGAACCTTATTTTAGTAAAGACCAAATTAAAGACTCTTATACATATTGATTTCTTTTAGGATGATATAATATTTATAAACATCCACTAGGGACATTAAGATGATTATTTTCTAGAATAGTATACATTTTGTGCATACAAGTGTTCAAAATTTAAAAGAAGTAGATTATTAGATAAAGTAAGATAATAAATAAAATTGATAAAATTGAACTTACATTTCATATTATGGTTTTAAGTGCACATTTAAAACTAAGTCAAAGTTTGAACTGGTTTTGAATCTAGTTTAAATCTACAAATTGAAATAGAAAATAGGAAGAGAAAAACAAAAGAAAACGAGAAACCTTCGTCTGGGCCAGAACCTCGCTGGTGGCCCATGACACCTTGCGTCGTGTGGGCTGAAACACATCAAAACCGGCCCACTTCACCTCCCTGACCCCGCGCAGCCGCTTTCGCTCACCCGTGCGCCTACTGCGCTCTCAACTACCGACTAGCGGGGCCCACGTTGTCAGCTGTGTGTGTGGCGCGTGTGCCTGGGTGTCCCGTCTCACCGCCAGGTGGGCCCCTGTGGCAGGGTCTCCTTCTCCCCCGTGCGACTCGCTCGCGAGCTCACCGGCCGCCGGGAAATTCAAGGGCGGTTAGGCCGATTGATTACCTCCGCCCACCTCGGCATAAGGGACCTAGCCATGACCTCCCTACTCCTCGCATACTCTTGACCATCACCGGCAGCGAGCGCCATAGCCGAACACAACCATGAGAGAGAAATGACATTGCCGCCCGTGGGATTATGCGAGTACCGTCGCCGGAGACTCAGATGAAGCCTGAGAAGATTCATCGTGATCCGGGGATTGTGTTCGCGGTTCTGTGGAGCCATTGATACAAGCAAGGACCAAGGAATTGCTCACTATTGATCGACGCCGCCACGGCGTTGCCCTCCACCGTGGGTAGGTGTCTGTACGGCTTAAAACACAGTGAGAAACCTCTTGACACACTCGCTTTCATTCAGGCATTATGTAGCACAGGGCTAGGTAGGAAGCGTCATACCAGAGCGGAGAATCACCTTCAACGGCGAGAATCCGTCGTGATCCCGGCGCCGCCGCTGTGCTTAGCTCGGTGTGGGTAGTGGTGTTCCTTGGGCGTTGATCACTCGATCAACGTTCCAGATTAGACTGAGCCTACCTCTTTGTTCCCTTAGATCTTTGTCGAGGATCATCGGATCTATGATCCAACGACCTGTGCCATCCGTGTGTTCTTGGCCATGGATCCCTGATCCTACGACCGTTGCGTCTCACCGTTCGTTTATAGACTAGTCTAATCCGGGCCGTGAATCTGAGATCCAATGGCCACGGTTTATTACCCCTTCATTCAAAATGGTGATCTAATCTAGGCCGATCAGTGGCGATCAGACGGTCAAGTCTTTTTGATGACCCTTCGCTAGCCCATTTAACACATAAGCCCCTGGGGTATCTACAAATAAACTCGCAGTCCGTGTGGCTAAAGCTCTGTGTCTTAGAGACTCTTACACTAGGGCCCCTGCGGATTTCTGGATTCATGCGCCCAGTCCTGGGAGTTAGAAAATTAGAGAAATGGATTTAAAAATAGTTTTTAATATGAAAATAATAGCTAGAATTTGTTTAATTCATACAAAATTCATATTGAGTCCAAATTGATCCATTCCAATTTATATAATTGTGTAATAATGTTTTTTATCACATATTGCCTCTGTTTTTTACATGAAAACAATAATAAAATTGATCTCCTAAACAATCTCATATCAAATACATAAAATCTTTGGAAATTTATAATTTCCCCATTTTAACTCCGATTTGATCCGTTCAAGTTGCGTTAGTCTCGCATAAATATTTACTATGCAATAACAACATTTAATATACCATGTCTCATTATTTCGTTAGTAGATCTTTATTTAATTTATGTTGGTTAGTGTTGTTAAACCACTTATCATTATAATCTACTAGAATATAATCTATGGTCACTTTATAACTTAGATTAAAATTGAGATATTCTCTCATATGATTTATACTAACCAGTTTATTTTAATATTTTAATCACATAGATCTTCTATAAAATCATAACTCCTTAATCGTAACTTTGATTTTAGTGGTTCTCGATCCCGTGATCTCGTAGCAACGCGTAGATTATTATTATTCAGTTTGTACTTATGTTTGGTGTGATGTTAATCTTGTCTATACCATGTTTGTTTGTATTTCTACAACTAGCAGTGAGGTCACGAGGATCTGAAGAATCACCCTGGTAACTGGAATCTCAAGTGCCAGGCAAGTTGTGCCCTTGACCACTTTTATACCCAATAATGTTCTTTAAAGTCATTTATTCATGCATAGGTTTAATTTTTATGGGACCCAATAGGTCACCCTAGTCTGTTTATCCATATTACCTTATTATCCCTGAATCACTTGGGTAGTTTTGCTATTTCTTTACATGGTTTTGGGATAATCTTTCATTATATCCATGTTCCAGTTATTTTGTTATTCTATTTATGTTCATGTCAAGATCATTAATGTTAATTGGAACATGGAGCTTAACTTGAGAAACATGTGCCACCACAAGGGTATTATGGGATGCCCTTGGCTGACTAATTAGGAAAGCTAGTGGAAGACTACCTTACCCGAAAGGGGAAAGGGCAGTAGGGGAGTTACATGCAAGGAGGTTCTCGGGTTGACTTTGCTGCGATGGCGGTCAGACGGGGGATTCTTGCAAGTGCTCTTCCCATAAATTGTAGCGGGTTTTCGAAAGCTAGTGGAACTTTGTAAAGGCCTCGTAGTGTTGCCCTTCCTCGCTTCCTTGGTAGAGGTGTATGGGGCCCGTACAACCCCGTGACAGATGGGTAACATGACTTGTGGGTACAGGGTACAACCTCTGTAGAGTGTAAAACTGGTATACTAGCTGAGCTCACGGTCATGAGCAGCTCAGGACTCTCGCATGATTAATTTATGGAACTTAAATTCAATTTTGTCATTTGCATATGCATGGGATTATTTATTAATTTTGTTTTATTACTTTTATTAAGGTTTGGTATTTACTTACATTTAGTAACTGCTAATAAAAATTTTACCAACTTATTAAAAGCAATGCTCAGCTTTACACATCACATGAACTCCCACCTTTGGTGAGTCATGCCACATTATTCCGCACAACTTGTTGAGTGAACATGTGTGAGCTCACCCTTGCTGTCTCACACCCCCCACAGGAGAAGAACAGGTGGTTCAAGAGGATCCACGCAACGAGGAGTTCGATTCGATCTAGGTGGCGTCTCCCAGTTGACTTTCTGGTGCCAAAGATGGATTTTAGTTCAATCCATATTTATATTTTATTTTGTAAGACTTCCGCTATGTAATAAGTACTCTGATTATATTGTGACATTTATCTCTATACACTCTGTTATTATATATGTTGTCTTCTTTGGCGCATGTATGAGATGCACTCGGCTTTGTTCCTTAAAACCCGGGTGTTACAGAAGTGGTATCAGAGGAATGTTGAATGTAGGACGAAACCGAGATAGAAATGGACAAAACCCTTATCTACTTATCTTACTCTGATTCTTTCTATTCTTATCTTGATCCTGTTACACCATGTACTGTTCTACTCTGATTAACCTTACCGTTGTTACTCTGATTCTTTTCTAAACTTATCTTAATCTTTTCTCATCTATTTCTGCTTTACTATGATTATTCTTACATTTTTCCTTCTAAAGAAAAATGTGGATTTCACACTTTGAAATCCTGTGCCTAAAGTGACCTTTAGGAATAGGAGGCCTACTCTTAGGAACAAAAACAAAACTATTTATTCTATACTCTTGAGTGTTTGTTCTTATGATACCTGTCTGATTTGGATCTTTGATTGAGTGTGATTAGTTGTGGAGTAATGTCCACAATTACATCTGCATATACATATAGGCATAAATAGAATTCATAAGATAACTAAACAACTTAGATTACCCTCCATTAAAGTGTACCAATTTCATATAGATCCATCTTATCTTACAAGATTCTCTCTTATCTTAATAGATCCATCTTATCTTAAAAGATTCTCTCTTATCTTAATAGATTCATCTTATCTCGAAAGGGTTCTATCCTATCCTAATAGATCTAACTAATCTCAAAATATTATATCTTATTCTTAGAGACTCATCTTGTCTTAATGAGCACACTTATCCCCACCACTTTGCTTATCTTATAATTGTTGGATTACGGGGAGGCTACGCTAGCGCAAAACAAAAAATTTCATCCCCATAATACCAAAGAACTACTGCGGTTATAGGTCATGGAATTACCACTAGACGCGCAGAGCAGCGGAAGACGTCTCGATGTAGACGAACGCGTCGAGCAGTGCCGTGCAGTCGCCGGCGTCCTTCACGTCCTCGCACGGTTCGTCCAAGTGCTCCAGATGTAGCACCTCCGAGGTATCCACACGTACAGGGAGGAAGCGCCGCGTACCGAACTGCTAGGTTCGCGACGGCGGCTTGGCGAGGGCGAGAGGTGGGCGGCGGCTGTTAGTTCGCTGGTGGCGAATTAGGTTATCCTTAACCGCGCCCCCGCCCCTCATTATATAGGCGTTATGGTGGGCTTCTGACGCCGAGGCCCATCATTAACCCTAAAGCCCAGTCTAATTTCGGATCTAATCCGAATTAGGCTTCCTTCCCCTTAAGTGTGTGACCCTATAGGTTCACGTACAAATAGACATAGCCCGAGTACTCTTACTTGGCCCAATAATTGACAGCGGCCTCTAGCAAGACATGTCAACTCCTATGTGTACGTAAAGATCATATCAGACGAACCATTGCGACATTACGTACATGCTGTTCCCTTTGTCTCACGATATTTGGTCTGGCTCTAAGCTGACCTCTCTTTCTCGATACTGTGAATTGGAATCCTTTCAATGGTTAACTCTTAACCCTAGCACGGCCATGCATTTCTTGATCCAATCACTCGAGGGGCCCAGAGATATCTCTCTCACAAAGAGAGGGACAAATTCCATCTTGACTGACCATGCCTCATAGCATGCTTCCTGACAAACCCAAAACTACCTTTATAACTACCCAGTTACGGGATAGCGTTTGATAGTCCCTAAGTAAGTCAATTCACATCTTGAGAACATGCGACAATCTCAGGTCTAAGGATACAGTATTCATGTTGCAAGAAGAGAACTATATTACAATATCTCACGTTGGGTCGGTCCAGCCTCATGTCATACATGCGCCCACATTATTAGTTTAACATCTCCATGTTCATGACTTGTGAAATGTAGTCATCAACTAATACATGTGCTAGTCATCGACTCTGACTAGGGACATCAATTAGAATAACCATATAAGTAAAGAATCTCACAAACAATTCACATAATTGCTAATCAATACAAGGTGCCTTCCATGGATATTCAATTAAGCAATATATATATCATGGATACAAAGAAATATGCTCATCTCTATGATTATCTCTAGGGCATATTTCTAACAGTAATAGTGTAACATACATGATCTATTCCAAAATAAATTAAGTAGATTTTATCCAATCTAATCTGATTACACCAATTTAATTCTGATCCCATCTAATCTGATCATTTCTAACCTAATGTACAAACATGGTAGATAATACTAGTAAAATAAGATTGGATCCTACTCTTATAAATATGTTTTAATCTAAGTTGGAATCTTAGTCCAACTTGTCCATATGCAACTACCTTAACCACCTGATAGTTGCATAACCCCTCTGTTTTAACCGACAGAGATTCTGACTTACCTTCACCATTTAATTCGTCCTATCTCAAAAGATTCTAACATTTCCTAATAATATATATGCTACCTTGGTAGATCTGTCTAACTTAAACTAGTCTAAACTAGTTATATCCAATCTAATCTAGACCCTACCTAATCTAATATGGTCTAATCTATGTTACAAGTATTAACTAAACCATATTCTTATAAATGGGTTTAAAACCTAAATTGGTGTTTTAGACCAACTCATCCGTGAAACCACGACCTAGCCTATGTTATAGGTTGCCCAACCCATTTATCTTACAAGCAAAGTAAAACTCTGTTCAATCTACCTACCCCATGTACCCACACCTATCTCAACTATGTCCCTAGTTGTGGTAACACCAATACCCATTATCCTTGATGACAACACCAACTTGACCTATATAACAGGTTACATAACTTATCCAACCAATCTAGAAGCAAAACAACAAGATAGACTCTGCTTAAACTTATTTAACTCATAACCACCTATTAACCTATTTTGTTTACCTAAGAATCTTCCTTAACTACATGTTCCTAATTCAGATAACAACTTCAATAATGAGGGTCGAAGACAATCGACCTCATCAAATCATGGAAGGATAAGGTTCAAGCCAGATCTTCAAAGGAATCAAGATCCACAATCTTGGATGGAGTATTTCCTTACCCTACCCTTTCTTGCCCAAACCTATCTATGCTTTAAAGTCATCTTCTATCCTACATAATAAAGTGGACATACATATATACACCCATGTTTTCCTAATCACCTGCCAATTTGTGTTGTAAACTTGAATAAAAAATCTTTTGGTACTAAAACCACTTACAAACTGAAATATAGATTACAAACCAATCCTTTTGTATCCCTTGTCTTAACAAATCTCGAGGACGAGATTTCTGTTAAGGGGGGTAGGATTTGTAATGCCCAAAATTGGTATAAGAGAAAGATAATAGGATAAATAAATATATATACTTCTGTGCTAGAATTTTGAGGATTTCTTGATCTTCTTTTCTTTGTACATATTCAACTAAAGGAATTAAAAGTAGTCAAATGACAAATGAATAAATACGTGAATGAGCATTTCATGCTAGAGTTCTTGTATGATTGCATGTGTACTCAAATTTTTGAGACAAGTCTGAAAGGTAGAATGTGTAACACCCAAAATCCTATTTTGGGATTTGCTCCCAAAGTAAATGAGTTAGAGTGTACATTAAGAATAATTTCCTTTCTTTGCAAAACATATTTCCCTAAAAAAACATAAATTGTAATATTAAACTTGTGGGTAGCTCGAAGCTTAGAATTAAACTTTGAAAACTAGAGAAAACATCATCAAATATTGAACTCATGGACTATCCTTAAATAATCTCTTTGTGTTTAGGAACCTTATTTTAGTAAAGACCAAATTAAAGACTCTTATACAGATTGATTTCTTTTATGATGATATAATATTTATAAACATCCACTAGGGACATTAAGATGATTATTTTTCTAGAATAGTATACATTTTGTGCATACAAGTTTTCAAAATTTAAAAGAAGTAGATTATTAGATAAAGTAAGATAATAAATAAAATTGATAAAATTGAACTTACATTTCATACTATGGTTTTAAGTGCACATTTAAAACTGAGTCAAAGTTTGAACTAGTTTTGAATCTAGTTTAAATCTACAAATTGAAATAGAAAATAGGAAGAGAAAAACAAAAGAAAAAGAGAAACCTTCGTCTGGGCCAGAACCTCGCTGGTGGCCCATGACACCTTGTGTCGTGTGGGCTGAAATACATCGAAACCGGCCCACTTCACCTCCCTGACCCCGCGCAGCCGCTTTCGCTCACCCGCGCGCCTGCTGCGCTCTCAACTACCGACTGGCGAGGCCCACATTGTCAGTTGTGTGTGTGGCGCATGTGCCTGGGTGTCCCGTCTCACCGCCAGGTGGGCCCCTGTGGTCGGGTCTCCTTCTCCCCCGTGGGACTCGCTCGCGAGCTCACCGGCCGCCGAGAAATTCGGGGGCGGTTAGGCCGATTGATTACCTCCGCCCACCTCGGCATAAGGGACCTAGCCACGACCTCTCCACTCCTCGCATCCTCTTGACCATCACCGGCAGCGAGCGCCATAGCCGAACACAGCCATGAGAGAGAAATGCCATTGCTGCCCGTGGGATGATGCGAGTACCGTCGCCGGAGACTCGGAAGAAGCCTGAGAAGATTCGTCGTGATCCGGGGATTGTGTTCGCGGTTCTGTGGAGCCTTTGGTGCAAGCAAGGACCGAGGAATTGCTCACTGTTGATTGGCGCCGCCACGGTGTTGCCCTCCGTCGTGGGCAGGTGTCTGTACGACTTAAAACATGGTGAGAAACCTCTTGACTCAATCGCTTTCATCCAGGCATTATGTTGCATCGGGCTAGGTAGGAAGCATCATACCAGAGCGGAGAATCACCTTCGACGGCGAGAATCCACCGTGATAGCGGCGCCGCCGCTGTGCTTAGCTCGGCGTGGGTAGTGGTGTTCCTTGGGCGTTGATCACTCGATCAACGTTCCAGATTAGACTGAGCCTACCTCTTTGTTCCCATAGATCTTGGCCGAGGAACATCGATCCGACGGCTAGTGAAGCTTACCGATTCAAGTTGAGTCTTGGCCATCGGATCTATGATCCAACGACCTGTGCCATCCGTGTGTTCTTGGCCATGGATCCATGATTCTACGACCGTCGCGTCTCACCGTTCGTTTATAGACTAGTGTAATCTGGGCCGTGGATCTGAGATCCAATGGCCACGGTTGATTACCCCTTCATTCAAAATGGAGATCTAATCTGGGCCGATCAGTGGCGATCGGACGGTCAGGTCTTTCCGATGACCCTTCGCTAGCCCATTTAACACATAAGCCCCTAGGGTATCTGCAAATAAATCCGCAGTCCGGGCGGCTAAAGCTCTGTGTCTTAGAGACTCTTACACTAGGGCCCCTGCGGATTTCAGGATTCATGCGGCCAGTCCTGGGAGTTAGAAAATTAGATAAATGGATTTAAAAATAGTTTTTAATATGAAAATAATAGCTAGAATTTGTTTAATTCATACAAAATTCAAATTGAGTCCAAATTGTTCCATTCCAATTTCTGTAATTTTGTAATAATGTTGTTTATCACCTATTGCCTCTGTTTTTACATGAAAACAATAATAAAATTGATCTCCCAAACAATCTCATATCAAATACATAAAATCTTTGGAAATTCATAATTTCCCCATTTTAACTCTGATTTGATCCGTTCAAGTTGCGTTAGTCTCGCATAAATATTTACTATGCAATAACAACATTCAATATACCATGTCTCATTATTTCATGAGTAGATCTTTATTTAATTTATGTTGGTTAGTCTTCTTAAACCACTTATCATTATAATCTACTAGAATATAATCTATGGTCACTTTATAACTTAGATTAAAATTGAGATATTCTCTCATATGATTTATACTAACCAGTTTAATTTAATATTTTAATCACACAGATCTTCTATAAAATCATAACTCCTTAATCGTAACTCCGATTTTAGTGGTTCTCGATCCCGCGATCTCGTAGCAACACGTAGATTATTATTATTCAGTTTGTACTTATGTTTGGTGTGATGTTAATCTTGTCTATACCATGTTTGTTTTTATTGCTACGACTAGCAGTGAGGTCACGAGGATCTGAAGAATCACCCTGGTAAATGGAATCTCAAGTGTCAGGCAAGTTGTGCCCTTGACCACTTTTATACCCCATAATGTTCTTTAAAGTCATTTATTCATGCATAGGTTTAATTTTTATGGGACCCAATAGGTCACCCTAGTCTGTTTATCCATATTACCTTGTTATCCTTAAATCACTTGGGTAGTTTTGCTATTGCTTTACATGGTTTTGGGATAATCTTTCATTATATCCATGTTCCAGTTATTTTGTTATTCTATTTATGTTCATGTCAAGATCATTAATGTTAATTGGAACAAGGATCTTAACTTGAGGAACACGTGCCACCACAAGGGTAGTATGGGATGCCCTTGGCTGACTAATTAGGAAAGCTAGTGGAAGACTACCTTACCCGAAAGGGGCAAGGGCAGTAGGGGAGTTGAAGGTAAGGAGGTTCTCGGGTTGATTTTGCTGCGATGGCGGTCAGACGGGGGATTCTTGCAAGTGCTCTTCCCATAAACTGTAGCAGGTTTTCGGAAACTAGTGGAACTTTGTAAAGGCCTCATAGTGTTGCCCTGCCTCGCTTCCTTGGTAGAGGTGTATGGGGCCCATACAACCCCGTGGCAGATGGGTAACATGACTTGTGGTTACAGGGTACAACCTCTGCAGAGTGTAAAACTAGTATAATAGCTGAGCTCATGGTCATGAGCAGCTCAGGACTCGTGCATGATTAATTTATGGAACTTAAATTCAATTTTGTCATTTGCATTTGCATGGGATTATTTATTAATTTTGTTCTATTACTTTTATTAAGGTTTGGTATTTACTTACATTTAGTAACTGCTAATAAAATTTTGACCAACTTATTAAAAGCAATGATCAGCTTTAACCCCTATTGTTGATCAGCTTTACACATCACATGAACTCCCACCTTTGGTGAGTCATGCCACATTATTCCCCACAACTTGTTGAGCGATGAACATGTGTGAGCTCACCCTTGCTGTCTCACACTCCCCCACAGGAGAAGAACAGGTGGTTCAAGAGGATCGATGCAACGAGAAGTTCGATTCGATCTAGGTGGCGTCTCCCAGTTGACTTTCTAGCTCCAAGGATGGATTTTAGTTCGATCCATATTTATATTTTATTTTGTAATACTTCTACTATGTAATAAGTACTCTGATTATATTATGACAATTATCTCTATACACTCTGTTATTATATATGTTGTCTTCTTTGGCGCATGTATGAGATGCACTCGGCTTTGTTCCTTAAAACCCGGGTGTTACATCCGGTCGGTAACTTGTCACGTAAAAAATGAAGAAAAACACTTCTGAAGATGCTCTGTCAGAACAAATGAAGAAGATCCTGATGGTACAGTAGTGAAAAGATCTTCAGATTCAGTGTATCTCACCGCCGGTGACCTTACGCCGCGATTGACGCCAGTCGTCGCGATTCGTGCGCCCTGGTTTGCAGATAACGGCTGACGGTGAAAGATCTCAACGCAGGGAAGGGTTGAAGCCTTATCACCGGACTATTCACCGTGCCACTTGCCGCGCGATTGACTGAGGTGTCCTCGTCGGAGTTCGCCGCCCTTCGTAGCCGCGCCACGTACTTAGAAGAGTTACCACGTTGTCTATCCATCGCCTGAGACATTGCCCTGGTGAACGCCACGGTAGTTCGCGCCGGTGACACACCCCCTCTCTTCGGCCACCAGTCTCCCCTTCAAAATTCGGAACCACCGCTCTCGGACACTATAAATTGAGTGCGCTGCTAGCTCCGCTAGGTTGTTACGAAGCCAGAGCACCCACCCCTGCCCTCGATTAGCCACCATAGCCAGAATTTCGTTTTTCCCCAAATCTGTTGTCCGCACCACCGTGAGACGTCGCGCTGTGGCCAGCCATCTCCAGGACCGCCCTCGCTCTCCTTGTCCGTATTTTAGCACCCACACATGCTTGTGATATTCATCGGCTCAACCCATTGAACTAGACCACACTCAATCGACCGGAACACCTTGATTTCTATGCGTTGTTCGCCGTCACCGTGGGTGGGAGAATCCAGGGCAGGATTGGTTCAATTGAGGCATGTTTTAGGTTCGCCTCGGGTCAGTAACGCTAACCCAGCAGTTAGTTTAGGCAGTCGACGCCGGTCATGGCCGGTCTGAGCAACAAGATGGCCCGCGGCGAGCGCGCCGTTGGCAGGGTTCGTTTTTAAGAAGAAACAGAAAACAGAGGGCCTTAGTGCTAATGTCAGAGACGCATGTGAATAGTATGCAAGGACTCTTAATTAGTTATTCAAAAGGCTAGGGTCCTCTGTGCGAATTGAGCATCGCGGGAGTGCGCAGGCGCGTTTCCCTGTTCATGGGCCGACTCGGGCTGGTTTCAGCTCATTACTATTCATCCTTTTTCCTTTTCTTTTTTTACCAGGCTTAGGGAATTTATAGAAAATTCTAGAAAAATAATAAAAATATGAGACCAATTTTATTAGACTCCTAAATTCCTTTAGTATTTAATAAAAATAGTTCCAAGATTTGTAGCCACAACCATGAATTATTTAGTATTTAAAAGGGCCTAAACCTAGACTTTTGGGATTTTAGAAATTACTAAATAACTCCAAAAATCATAAAACTTTTTGGGTAAAGTTAATATGTTAATTAGATCCCATGGGTGAAGTTTGACCTGTGTTGGACATTATTTGATTCCCAAACCCAAAACCCTAGCTTTCTAGGTAATATTTACCTTATTCTAAAAGAATACTGACTCAGAAAACCCTAGTTTCCCTGGTGTACCGTGAAGGAAAGTTGTATTCAAGATACAACTTAATGTGTCTCTATTATAATTGCATATTCATAGCATCACATGAGCATTCATGTATATGTATGTTTATGTATAGGAAACGAAGAAGAAGTAAGTGTTGAAGAAGAAGAGACTGCACCACCAACTGAAACTCCACCTGCTGGGAACTGTTTTTATTTTGATATCTATGGAATAGATCCCGACTCCCCTACAACACAAGGCAAGCCCCGGTGCATTTACCTTTCCTTGTGATTTTAAACTCTTTATCACTTGAATGATGCATTAGGTGATAGGAGTTGGGTGTTAAGCCAATTGCTGCATTTCCTTCCTTGGAACTGTTTATCCTTCCTTGATTACCTATTTTATTAAAAAGGTTTTCTGATGCTTAGTCTTGCTCTAGAAAATAAAAAGGTTTTGTTTTAAACCAAAGATGATGCTTTAGATGGAATGGGATGTTTTCAAAAATAAAACTTGATGGTGGATCCATCATGGCCGTGATGGGTTCAACATCGGACAAAATGTACCTCTGTCAGGTATCAAACTTTGGGATTTTAAATGATAAAGCTGAGACCGGACAGTTGACTTGCACGAGAAGAGTCTCGGTGTAGTGTCTCCGTCTAAGTCTATTAAGGACCGTACCGATGTAGGCTTGATGATCGAGGACCTTTTAACTGGCCACATGCCTCGTCATGGGTAAGCTTTGCCTCGGGCAGACTAATACCAGAAAGGCCAGCACGTAATGGGAGTGGAGAGATGGCAAGAGTAGTGTGTACCCTCCGTGGCAAGAGGTTGGACGGTGGTGTATTTGTGCTCTCGTTTGGCGTGAACCCGGTCTGGTCTTAAGAAACCTGGTGGTGAGTTGACATATGCAAGGGTTAAGTGCTACATATGTCGTGTGGTTGGATATCCCCAGCTGAGTATTAATCGATTCGGATCGCCGTTACTTCTCGGACATGAAGACTTGGTCACTAACGTACACGTGGCAATCCAGTAAAGTTAAAAGGGTTGATAAAAGACAGCTAGTGCAGGCCAAGTGCTTCAACTAGGGTAGAAAGAACTATAGCTGCAAGTAAGGACTTAACTTGACAGTAAAATTGGATTTTTAAGGATTCACTATTAGTAAGCATTTCTGCAAACATAATCTTTGGTTCTTGAATAGCCTTACCTTGACTCCCTCAAGCCAGCATAGCCTTGAGATCTTTTATTTTGTCGGGTAAGACTTGCGAAAGTACACTCAACTCAGGGTTTTCGAACCCATGTTGTTGTAGGTGAGGAAACAACAAACTTTTGTTGTTTTTGTTCGAAGGTGGTACCCAAGGATGAGCCCTAGCAGTGAAGTCAGCCGCGGGAGGATGTTGGCCTCCCACTTTAAAAACAATAATCTTTTGTGCGGGAGGGTGTTTTGCCTCCCGGGTCTGTAATAATAATACTTTATGTACTCATAGTACCCTGGTGTTGTAATAATAATAATACTCTCTCTATATATATTGGATGAAAGTAAATTAAGTTATTGTAATTTGCTTCCGCTTATTCTTTCCTCCGATGTGATGTAATATCTGCGTGACGGGTGAAGCGCTCTTGGGCGGAATAATGAAGATACTGTATTGAACTTGTCAAGTGGTTATTTGCATCTGCAGGGTTGTCCAAGGTCCTTAGGACAAGGACAACTGTAGGTGGGCCAAATACCTTGGGAGGTTCCATCACAGGTAGGAGGATACGTGCGGAGTTTCCGCGCTTACTCCCTGTCTCCGGGCCATTCAATGGCCTCCCAACTTCAAGGTCTCCTACGTCGACAAGTACGAGCCTAAGCAGGACCCGGGAGGCTGGTTGGCCATCTATACGACTATCGCTCGGGCTGCTGGGGCAATGGAGGACGTCATGACGGCGTACTTGCCCATTGCCTGGGGCAGGACTTGTTGTAGTGGCTCCGACACCTACCTCGATATTGCATCGACGATTGGGGTGACTTCAGTCGCTGTTTATCGCAAACTTCCAATCTCTCTCTGATAAGTCGGCACAGCCATGGGACCTCAAATCCATTAGGCGCCAGAATGATGAGACCCTCCGATCGTTCCTCAAAAGATTTCAAACAATGAGGAACCGCATCCCCAAAGTCGTTGAGGCTGCTGTAATTGAAGACTTATATCGGGGATCCAATGACTCGACCTTCATTCAAGCCATACTCCAAACGACGCCAACCACATCCGAACAATTGTTTCGGGAGGCAGACATCTACATCACCGCGGATGAGCGGGCCCAGGACCTCATCGGAGGCACAAAATCCGCGCCACTCGCACCATGTCGAGATATGAACCAGCAGCTGGACAAGCGCTGGGAAAAAAAGGCCCAGCGAGGAGGTGCACACCGCAGGGCCACCTACCGCTCGAGCCCGCGGTGTACCCCTGTCACACCCGGATTTAAGGGACAAGCCGGGTGCATCTCATATATACGCCAAAGGAGACAACACATATAATAACAGAGTGTATAGAGATAAATGTCACAATATAACCAGAGTACTTATTACATAGCGAAAGTCTTACAAAATAAAACATAAATATAGATCGAACTTAAGTCCATCCTTGGCGCCATAAAATCAAATGGGAGACGCCACCTAGATCGAATCGAACTCCTCGTTGTGTGGCTCCTCTTGAACCATCTGTTCTTCTCATGTGGGGGTGTGAGACAGCAAGGGTGAGCTCACACATGTTCATCCCTCAACAAGTTGTGGGGAACAATGTGCATGAACTCACCAAAGGTGGGAGTTCATGTGAAGTGTAAGGCTGATCAACAAAATAAAGGTTGAAGCTGAGCATTGCTTTTATAAGTTGGTCAAAATTTTATTAGCAGTTACTAAATGTAAGTGAATACCAAACCATAATACGAATAATAGAACAAAATTAATAAATAATCCCATGCAATGAATATGACAAATTGAATTTAAGTTCCATAAATTAATCATGCGAGAGTCCTGAGATGCTCTTGACCGTGAGCTCGGCTAGAATACCAGTTTTACACTCTGCAGAGGTTGTACCCTCTATCCACAAGTCGTGTTTCCCATGTTGCCAGGGTTTGCAAAGCCCTTAGACACTAGTGAGGTGAATGGCTAGGGATCCACTACGAGGCCTTTACAAAGTTCCACTAGCTTCTGAAAACCCGCTACAAATATGGGAAGAGCACTTGCAAGAATCCCCCGTCTGACCGCCATCGCAGCAAAATCAACCCGAGAACCTCCTTACATGCAACTCCCTTACTGCCCTTGCCCCTTTCGGGTAAGGTAGTCTTCCACTAGCTTTCCTAATTAGTTAGCCAAGGGGTCCAATTCCTCCGTTGTGGTGGCACGTGTTTCTCAAGTTAAGCTCCATGTTCCAATTAAAAATGATGATCTTGACATGAACATGAATAAAATAACAAAATAATTGGAACATGGATATAATGAAATATTAACCCAAAACCATGTAAAGCAAAAGCATAACTACTGAAATGATTCAGGGGTAAACAAGGGAAAAATGATAAACAGACTAGGGTGACCTATTGGGTCCCATCAAAATTAAACCTATGCATTAATAAGTGATATTAAAGAACATTATTGGGTAATAAAAGTGGTCAAGGGCATAACTTGCCTGGCACTTGAGATTCCAGGCACCAGGATGGTCTTCAGGTGACTTGAAACCTCGCGCTAGTCGTAGCAATAGAAACAGACCTGGTATAGACAAAATTAACATCACACCAAACATAAGAACAAACTGAATAATAATGATCTACGCGATGCTACGAGATAGTGGGATCGAGAACTACTAAGATCGGAGTCGTGGTCATCAAGTTATGATGTGATTAAATGATTAAAATTAGGTTTTACTTTATAATTCCAGAGAAAAGATAACCAAAAATAGTAATTAATTCAACTTTAATCTAAATTATAAATTGACTATAGATCATATTTTAGTAGATAATGCTGAGCACATTAACAAGACTAACCAACATTAGTTAAATAAAGATCTAATCATAAAATAATGAGACATGGTATAATAAATGTTGTTATTGCATAGTAAATATTTGTACGAGACTAACGCCACTTGAACGGATCAAATCGGAGTTATAGATTTTAAGTTATGAATTTCTAAAGATTTTATGTGTTTTGTACAAGATTAAATTAGGATATAAATTTTTATGTGACTTTCATGTGAAAACAGTGGTACTAGATGATAAACCATAATATTACAAAATTATAGGAACTGTAATGGACTAAAAAGGAGTTAGTATGAATTTTCTATGAATAAAATGAGTTTCTAGAATTATTCATATACTAAAAATCATTTTCTGTAATTATTTATTTATTTATTTTCTCTGCTCCCTGGACTTCGCGCACAAAAATAGAGAAGCGCGGGGTTCATTTTGTAAAATCTAGGGCTCTTCTATAATTACTTGACCACTAGGCTGGACGGCGGGTTAATTCATAAGAAGTCAAAGGGCTCTTTAGCAATTATTCCCGGCCGAAGGGGTATCGCGGGATCAGGACCGTTGGATCAACAGCCGAGGGTATGAATTAGATCGGATCTTAACTGAAACGGTATGAAATCGTGGCCATCCGATCCCACGCGGACGACCTAGATTAAATCAACCACCCCCGAACCGGTACTAGATCGCAGCTGATGGATCCGAATTGAACGGCACAAATTAAATCTAACGCCCGACAACCATGCTAGTAACCCTGGCCGCCGGATCACTACCCATCGGACCATATTAAGTTCGCACGCGCTTACACTCCAAGTCATACCGACCGTTAGATCTGATATCCACATCTCAGATCCCATAGAACGAAACGGTATCCATCCCCCAATCCCGACCGCTGCCTTTAGATCCAGCGGTCAGGAACATTCCCACATCCCCGGCGGCCGGACGGCGGCGCCTATGTCCTCCCACGGTGGCGGGTTCGCCGGAGTTGGTGGAGTCGGCACCCCCAATCTCTAATCTCTAATCCGATCAGTGCCACACTATCCTACGAATGAGGCGAAAGTGTTCAGGGGCATACCAAAGTTAGGAATCGGGTCTGCAGAGCCGACCAGGGTTCATGGCGGCTCCACGGTGGATTCTGTGCTCCGGTGAGCAATTACCGATCCAAGGGCCTGCAACTTGTTTTTGCTCGTGGCGCTACGCAATGCACAGAGGGAAACGAAGACTCGGTGGCGATCCTCACCTTGATTGGCGCGGGTAGAAGCTTTGTCCATGGAGCGAGGCGATGCGTGGCGGCGTGGCAAGGAATTCGCACAGCGCCGGGATTCAATACGCGAAATTGGTGCTAGCCGAAGCTCACCCGAGCTCCGACGAGGCGCCCGCTGGTCGACGAAAAGCAGCGGACGCACAGAGGTGGCCGTGGCGGTCGTGGGGTTAGAGGCAGAGGAGCGCGGGGCTGACGTCGTGGTTGCGGGGTCGTGCAGTAAGTGGAGGAGATGTTGGGTAGGCGAGGCGAAGAGACCACAAGCACACTATTTATTCACGGTCGTCCAGGGAGTCGCGGAATCCGCAGCGAAGATCCCGGCCGAACCCAAGTGCCCCCGGCGAGCTCGGGTTCTGTTACATGCGCCAACGGAGGGGAAGACCTGACGATGCGGGTCCACCGCCCAATGATCGAGCGTACCCAAGCGGAGGGGAAAATTAGAGGCTAACTTCACTGACCCACTTGGCTGTGACTCAACCCCCAGCACAACGACCAGGCTGGGCCAGCGGGTGAAGGGGGGAGTTGGGCCGCCGGTGAGGGCAATCGACCTAGTGGCTGAACTCGTTTATTCTTTTCTTTTTCCTGTTTTTGATTTTCTTTATTTATTTTCTTTTGATTTATTTTCAAATTCTAATTTCCTTTCAAATTTAAAGTTGACATTGCGGCAAATTTGTGCTCAAATTACCTTGCACATTTAAAGTACTTACTCTGAAAATATACTTCTAGGTATATTTTATGTAATTCTCTTATTCCTCTATTTCTTTTCTACTTCTCTTTTATCTCTAATTTTATTTCCAAATCCTCTAATTGAATTTGAATTAACTCCCTTATTCTCATCATTAATGTGCCCATAGTAATATTATCAGTATTATTAAATATACAAGCAATCAAAGCTCCCACATAAGACATGATTTATTTTAGTGGTCTTAATCATTTGTTTTTTTTCTCATATGTGGTTATTACCATGTGATGATGAGTATGAGGCAATACATAGGTTGAGATGTACCCTCTTATTTTTATTTTTATTTTTATTTTATCTACAGATTAGGTGTTACAACCCTGCGGTGGAGTGTGGACACTGGACGAAATCCTTGACTCCCAATGTCCGTACCACAAGGACATGCGCCACACCCTGCGGAACTGCAGAGACTTCAAACATTCTATCGGGCATGGCCGACCGTTCCAGCCACTACCACCTCCCCAGCCACGAGGAGAGCCTAGCGAGCCCAGGCAGCCTCAGCAGCAGGAAGAGGGGAGGGGTGGAGCTTTCCCACGCGTTTACAGGGAGGTCAACGTCATATTTGGAGGCCATGAGGCACAAGAAAACAGGAGGCAACAAAAGCTCAATGATCGGCAGGTCCTGGTGGCTACGACCAGTGCTCTGGCCCCTTATCGATGGTCAGAGCATGCGATAACCTTCAGTCGAGATGATCAATGGCTTAACTTTGATCACCCCAGCAAATATTCGCTACTCGTTGATCCGGTGATCTGAGAAAGCCGGGTAAAGAAAGTGTTGGTGGATGGGGAAGCAACATCAACGTCACCTTCCCCCAGACACTCTAGGCCCTGGGGGTCGCCATCGAGGACCTCACTGAGTCGGATACTCCCTTCTTCGGCATTATGCCGACCGAAGGGGAATACCCACTCAGACACATCTACCTGTCTGTCACCTTTGGAACCCCAGAGAACTACATAACCGAGTTCTTGAGGTTTAAGGTGGCACGCTTCGATTGCGGGTACAACGCCATCATTGGAAGACCAGGACTGGCAAATTTCATGGCTATCCCACACTACCCATACATGATACTCAAGATGTCAGGACCTTAAGGGATTATCACTATGCGCGCCGACTTCCAAGGCGTCGTGGAATGCTTTCGGGGCGCCATCCAAACAGCTCTCACCGCTGGGCCCCCGGTAGCCCTTCCCACACGGGCGAACAACAGACTGGAGGATGAAAATCTCACGATCCCTCGAACGAAACTCAGGTTGTGACCTCTATTGTCACACCATGTTTTGGAAGGTAAACCGAATGCGAACCATGTACGTGCCAGGATCAGAACTCACGTACACAGCGATTACATAATTGGACATCATCACATAATGCTCGAAATAAATAGCGGAAAGGTACTTTAATTACATCAAGATGTCCAAGACATTCATAGAGTCTATTACATATCCATAGTGTTCAACAATAATATCAAAGTGCGGAGAAACGAAACGTAGAAGATAAGCCCACACAGGCAGCTGACTGGGGGTTTGCCACTAAAGTAAACTAGAACTCGTCGTAGTCCTGGAACTCCTCAAAGTCCTCCATGTTACCAACATCACCTCCTGAGCACTGAGTACAGTGGGGACAACCTGGGGTGGGGTGGTTTGTAAAGCAAGGGTGAGTACACTTCAATGTACTCAGCAAATGTCCCGTTTGGCTAAGGTGGACTGGTTGTATGTGGAGTTAAGGTTAAGCAGTTGCTTTTAGTTGGTCAAGTTTTATTACTATAAATAGAGCCAACTTTTAGTAATAAACCCAGTTATTACCCAGGAGTACTCCCTCCAAGAGGAAATACCAGAGATCAAAATTATAACCATCATTGCTAATCATCATCATAAATGTAATCAAAGTTCTTCTAATCAAAGAGGATCACAAGGCTGCTCTTAATTGTGAGCACGACTGATATACCAATTTCTAACACTCTGTAGAGGTCGCACACTTTACCCACAAGTCATGATTCCCTTTCTGCCCGGGGTTCTAGCCTCCCCATTGATCACTACCTAGGTGACCCAGCAGGGTCTCACTATGTAGCCTTTACAAAGATTTCCCATAGGTCATAGCCGCCCGTTAGGTTTCTCCAATTTGATAAACACAGTACATCTCCCCAAAGGAAGGGTGACTAACAAAACCAAATCAAAGAACCTCTGCAACAAGCCTCGGCAGAGCAAGTACTGTGACCAGACCCCATTGAGGGCCCTACGGTGAAGCCAACTACTCCTCTCGTTCCTCTAATTAATCAGCTAAGTGTGTCCCATTCCACCCTCATGGTTGTACTGTTATCCCGGGTTGTCACTCCCCAAACAGGTCCTTACGGAGAGGTACTCAGGAAACAGACTGAGCCCCCTAAAGTAATCACAAGAACCTCATCGGGATAACATCATCGTATCATAAAATATCACATCATGTTTATTGATTAAGTTAAAGCAATAGCATAAGCTAACTGTTGGGGACTTGTTCTCAAATGCTATGAGTTAAGAACAAGGCAACACAAAAAATGTTAGTGGTTAAAGACCTTCGTCCTTCGAAGCATTATCTCCCTTAGGATATAATGATCTTCAGACGAAGATCATGAAGGACTTACCTTCATCATCTCAGTATGTAATAATGAAAATAGGAACATAAGGAACTTGGAAGATAACATGAATAATCACATTAAATCATTGGATTATTTATATTTTCATTATCTAATCAAGAACAAATATTAATAACAGTAAATTACATTTGTACCTTCGGCTTGATAGAAGGTAAGAAATCAAATGTGACATGCGAGTGCATACAAGTCAGCGTGAACAGTACAGTGTTACTGTTCATCTATTTATAGGCACAGGACACAGCCTATGTAGAATTACATCCATGCCCTTGATATTTACTATTGACTTAAGGACAATCTATCGAGGACTAGATAGCCTTTTCGTTTTAAGTCGGTTTCATTTTCCACCGCTAAGTCGTAGCTTCTCCACGCGTAGCTTCGGAACTGGTTCATCCTTCTTTCGGACCACGCTTTTCATATCGTGTATAGCTTCATCCCAAGGTCGAAGGTCCCTGTGAATGTATTATACTTGGAAAATATGTTAGTCATGTTTTTTAGGACCTTCGAAAGATGAAGGCCCCCAACAGTAGCCCCTCGCAGTATTAATTTGTTGTAACAATGAATTCAAACTACGACGTGAACGAAGGCCTTAAGCCGAAGGTCCGAAAAAACACCTTCCCTTCGCTAGAATAGCGAAAGTCAATGACAAATGGGGCCCGCCAAGTTGCAAAGCGCTAGGCGTATAAATAGGAACCCACAGCGGCAGCATTTGATACGCCATTTCTGCTATTTGCATTATTTTCTCAAATTTTTAACTCTTGCTTACCAGCTCTTGCTTGATTTTTGAGCTTCGGTTTATAGACGTGCTTGCTCCATATCTGAGGAGAAGATGATGACTAAGGAGAAGAAGATGACTGAGGAGAAGAAGATAACCAAGGAGAAGAAGCTGTATGAAGAGAAGAAAGTTGCGGATCCTTTTATTGCTGGGTTTTATGAGTCTATGGCAAAAACGAATATAGAGAAAATTACTAAGGAGATAATGGAGGGTTTGTCTGAAGATTCTGATGACAGTGATAGTTATGATGTGGAAAGTGGAGATGAAGATTCTGAGGACCGGCCCTGGCGGCCAAGCCATACCATCTTCGGAAAATCGGCCATTAAACAAAGTCATATTGACACCATGAGAGGGAGATATTTTCGCGACATGTCTATTGTGAGGGTTGGAGGAGACAGCACTGCCCTGCTCGTGAGGAAAATGAAGTTGTTATTTACCGAAGCTTCTTGAAGGCAGGCCTTCGGTTTCCATTAAGCAAATTTGTGGTTGAAGTGTTAAAGATATTCCAGATCTTTCTTCATCAGATTACCCCCGAAGCTATAATTAGGATGGGGATGTTTGTTTGGGCTGTAAGAAGCCAGGGGCTGGAGCCGAGCGCGAAGTGCTTCTGCAATATGCACGAGCTATTATACATGACAAAGGCTACCGGCAAAGAACAGTACCACAACAACTTCGGTTGTTACAGATTCATTGCTCGCTCTAATGCAAGCTACCTGGTGCCAACATACCGGAAAAGATGGCCCGGGGCCTGGATGGAGGAATGGTTTTATGTTAAAAATAATCTGATTGAAAGAGATGATATTAAGGAAATTATCCAGCGCCCCATCTGGTCTCGCTTCGGCCTCCGAAGGCCGAAGGTGATTATTGAAAGTGACGTCGAAGCATGCCAGAAGGCCTTTAGCAATGTTTGTGCTTTCATTGGCACAAGAGATATAATCCAGGAGCACATAGCCTATAAGGTGTGGCCACATGTGGATAGCTGGGAAATGCCGAAGGAGACTACTGTTGAATCCAGTGAAGGTGGCCTAGTTTGATTGAAATATACCTTCAGATTCAAAGAGAAGTTTGACGAACCAAATGATGACTGGTTGAAATGCATTGAAGCTACCAGCGACGAGCTGCTTGGGACATATTCCAAGACCGAAGATGATGCCTTGTCCGCAGCCTTCGGGGTTGAGGCAAGAAAAGATTAAACAGGGTTTTTTACGCAATTGGCTTCGTATATCCTAACTATTGCTACACCTTGAGGAAAGGAAAAAAGAGGAAAACTGCCGCTTCGACCGCCACCGCTGTGCCGAAGGGCAAGAAAATGAAGGTTTTGACGCACCGTCCTCGATATATTGAAACGGCCGTAATGCCTGAATTTGGTGAGTGGACCTCCTCCACTGCCGAAGCAGAACAAGCCACTCTCGCTACTTGGAGCGCTGAAGGGTCTACTGTAGTGCCAAAGGTGCCTACAGTCAGGCCAACCGAAGCCAAAGATGATGCGGTCGAAGAGCCAAAAGTGGAAAAACAGAATAATGCCAAAAATTCTGAGCCCACCAGCAGAGGCAGAAATGCCGAAAGTGCAAAAGGCTCCTGCCGCAACTCCCAAGAGAAGGAGGATGGCCGGCGTGCTAGATGCTGTCATGGAGACCACAAAGGCCTTGAGCCCTTCTCCTACTAAGAAAATTGTCGAAGCTGTCAAAGTCCAGGCCGAAGCCAAAGCTGGGCCTTCATTGCCCATTGAGACGAAGGCTGTCGCGCTTGAAGATAAAGCTGAGCAACAAACTTCAGATACCGACTAGGCAGCGGGGCAAGATATGATAGGGAAAGCAAAATCTCTTGCCCTGGAGCTCCGGCCGAAGATGTTGATTACATTATTCTACATGCTTCGGGGAAAAAATTATCCAAAGAAGAAATCTTCGAAGCCAGACACTACGCCCAGAAATTAAAATATCCGAAGGGGGCCTTAGTGTTCAATGGCACTGAAGAAGATGATTTCCTATATTGTCTCCCGGACAATAAAGAAATATCCGTTTGCCGGGAGATAGCCAAAAGTAAGGGATTTCCGAAGCTTGAGGAAGGCCTTTCGGCCATGTCGAAGGATGATCTTACTGATAGCCTTGCATACAACAGTATAAAGGTACAGAAGCTATTAACTTTAAAGTTTGAAATGAAGTATTTCATTGTCATGCTTAATTCCTTTTTTTCTTTCAGGGCTTAATTCTTAGCAATGCCTTGAGGGCTCAAAAGAACGCCGAAGACGAAAGCTGCACAATAGCTCTCAGCAACTATCGCTCATAGGTAATTGAGCTGAGAAACGAAGGTTTGGAGAAAGACAAAATATTAATTTCATTGGTGAGTAAAATGAAAGAAGACTAAGCTAAATACAATGCTCAGGCCGAAGCCCAAAAAGCCAAGGTTGAAGACCTTCGGAAACAACTGGCCAAAGCCAAAGAAAATCGTTAAGTTGCAATGGCCAGCCAAGAAATAAGTGAATGGTGGAAGGTCAGGCTAGAGAAAAATATTGAGAAGCTTCGCGAATCCAAGGAAAGATGCTTCGAAAAATCCTTGGATTGCGTGAAAAATTTGAAAACAGCTTTGCAAAGGTAGGTGCTTACTCCTCTGAGGAGAACTTTATTCGAGGCGACCCCGAAGGCGTTATTGAATGGATAAGCAGGGAAGCTGAAGCTTTTGAGGAAATTCTGAACGATCTCGGAGATATTTGTGCTTTCTCCAGCGCCCGGGGAATTGCAGCTATACTGGAGAAGGCTGGATGCGATCACGTGAAAGCCGCAGCTCAGGCCGAAGCCGCCTTCTCCATAGACGACACGAAGGACCCTTCAGCCAAAGCAACTTTAGTGGGTGGAAAGTTTTATTCTGATGTCTAGGTAAACGGTGGCCGAGAGTTGGCCAACGAAATTATAAAAAAGAATGAAAAAGACACCCATGATGCCCGAGAAAAAGCTAGGCGAACTGAAGAGGCTGCTGAACGCGAAAGGCGCATAGGTATTGTTTTTGAATTTTAACTTCGGTACTTACTTTATGGCTTCGAATTAATAGTTTACCTACTACAGCTAAGCTATCACCGCTGCCGGAGCCGTACAATCCCCTGTCTGATCCGGAGATGAAAGAAGTGTTGGATGTTATAAGCATTGCAAACTCTATTATCGATGAAGTTGTCGACAAGTTGTTAAACGAAGCCTCAGAAAAGATCCTTAGAGAGGAGTGAACTGTTGTAATAATACTTTGTAACTTTATTGTAAGAATACTTTGTAATATTTGATGTATGGAACAATTGATGAGACATGTAAATTACTGTAATATATTTCTTTACGATGCATGAAATTTGCACACATACCGTTTTGAGCCTTCGGCGAAAAAACACCTTCAATTCTTTTCATGCTTCGTAAATAAAGAGCCCTTCTAGTCAATTTGATAAAACTGTATTTCCCAAAGCTTATGTCGTGCCTCAGCACTATGGAATACACAAGACTCTACATCCCCTTAGGAACGTCTTTTGAGTCTTTAAGCTCTACATCCCCCTTAGGAACGACATTTGAGCTTCTTCACCTTCTATTTTGGTAGCATTTAAGCTCTGCATCCCCTTAGGAATGACTTTTGAGCTTCTTCACCTTATATTTCGGTGGTATTTGGCTCTGCATTCCCTTAGGAACGACTTTTGAGCAGAAAACTTACGCTGCGCTCCCTTAGGAACGACTTTTTTGCAGCTTCGGATCATAATTTTTGGCTCTGCATTCCTTTAGGAACGACTTTTGAGCAGAAAACTTACGTTGCGCTCCCTTAGGAGCGACTTTTGAGCTTCGGAATTTTACTTTGCTTTCTTAGACACGTCTTTCGAGTTTCGTAAATCCATGAGGAAGATATATTTCACTCTGGTGCAGGCACAATTATTACAAGAAATTGAAATTAAATTCTTCATTACTTGTTTCTCATACAAAGAAAATAAAATGGCATAAAAGATAAAAGTACATTAAAAGTAGGATATTCCTCAGTATATATGCTTCGATTCTGGTACAGTGCTATTGACTGTACGAGCTTCGGACTCCTCCCTAAAGTCGCGCTGCTGTTGGGCGTGCTGGTGCCCTTCTGGCTGCTGGCTTCGGGTATGAGTAGGTGGCAATAGTGGTGGTAGTGGGAGCTGGGGCCAAGAAGCTTGTGAATGGCTTGCCGAAGCAACAGAAGTTGCAGGTTGATTGCCCACGTATTCTGGTATATAGGGAGAGTAGCATGAAGCAGTATGTAAAACCTGCTTCGGCTGATTCTACCGCGCTTCTGCTTCGGCAATCTCTTTTTGCTTCTGAATGGTGACCTGGCATTTCCTTGTATTATGGCCCTTGTCTTCACCACAGAATAAGCAATAGAGTTTCCTAGGCTGATCCCCATATCTTCCTCCGAAGCCCCTGCCGCCTCTGCCCCTTGGAGCTGGTGGCCTAAAAGAGCTTTGCTGCTGCCCTGAAGATTGTGAGCTATGTTGTGGCCTCTGAAACTGGCTTCCTCTGTCATCACTCTGACTAGAGTTGTGGATTGATCTAACATGCCTAGGGTGGATTCTTCCTCCGAAGCCCCTAGTCATCTCAGAAAACCTATAAGCTTCTTCCCTTCTCTAGCGGAAATCATTATCGGCCCGGATGTACTCATCCATCTTCTGAAGTAGCTTCTCCAAAGTCTGAGGGGGTTTCTAGCGAAGTATAGAGCCGTAGGTCCTGGCCGAACCCCTTTGATCATGGCCTCAATGACAATTTCATTGGGCACTGTGGGCGCTTGTGCTCTCAGACACAAGACCCTTCGGACATACACCGGAAGGTATTTTTCGTGGTCTTTCGTGCACTGGAACAAAGCTTGAGCAGTAACCGGCTTCGTCTGGAACCCTTGGAAACTGGTGATCAACATGTCATTCAGCTTCTGCCATGATGTGATTGTTCCTGGCCGAAGAGAGGAGTACCAGGTTTGTGCAACATTCTTGACTACCATGACGAAGGATTTTGCCATGATTACAGTATTGCCCCCATATGAAGATATGGTTGCTTCGTAGCTCATCAGAAACTACTTTGGATCTGAGTGCCCATCATACATGGGGAGCTGGGGTGGCTTGTATGATGGGGGGCATGGGGTGGTCTGTAGTTCTGCTGACAGAGGAGAAGCATCATCAAAAGCAAAATTTCCATGATGAAAATCATCATACCATTCATCATCATCGTAGAAATTGTCCTGATGAAGCTCTCTGTGTTGAGGTCTTCGGTCCTGGTCATCTTGAGTGAGATGACGCATTTCCTTAGCAGCCTCATCATCTTCTTCTATAGATCGGAGAGATGAAGCATCTTCTCCTTCTTCTTCTGGACCTGCTGATGGATGGCTTCAAGGTCCCTTATTTCTTGGTCCAACTCCTCCTCCTGAGGCGTTGGACTTGTAGCCTTCCTTTTTGGGCTTCTGGCTTCGTGTAGCGTCTCTTGGTTAACATCCAGTGGCTGCAGTGCAACCCCTAGCCCTAAAGACTTCTTCGGCGGCATGACGAAGGTCATAGCTTTGCCGAAGGTGGTCGAATGAGTTCACCGGAGGTGGGCGCCAATGTTGGGGACTTATTCTCAAATGCAATGAGTTAAGAACAAGGCAACACAAAAATGTTAGTGGTTAAAGACCTTTGTCCTTAGAAGCATTATCTCCCTTAGGATATAATGATCTTCAGACGAACATCATGAAGGACTTACCTTCATCATCTCAGTATGTAATAATGAAAATAGAAACATAAGGAACATGGAAGATAACATGAATAATCGCATTAAACCATTGGATTATTTATATTCTCATTATCTAATCATGGACAAATATTAATAACAGTAAATTACATTTGTACCTTCGGCTTGACAGAAGGTAAGAAATAAAATGTGACGTCCGAGTGGATACAAGTCAGCATGAATAGTACAGTGTTACTGTTCATCTATTTATAGGCATAGGACGTAGCCTGTGTAGAATTACATCCATGCCCTTGATATTTACTATTGACTTAAGGACAATCTATCGAGGACTAGATAGCCTTTTCCTTTTTAAGTCGGTTTCATTTTCCACCGCTAAGCCGAAGCTTCACCACGCGTAGCTTCGGAACTGGTTCATCCTTCTTTCGGACCACGCTTTTCATATCGTGTACAGCTTCATCCCAAGGTCGAAGGTCCCTGTGAATGTATTATACTTGGAAAATATGTTAGTCGTGTTTTTGAGGACCTTCGGAAGATGAAGGCCCCCAACACTAACCATGAATAACCCAAAAAGGTAAACAAGGGTAAGGCAAATACAAACTAGTCAATCCTTAAGTTTCAATAATGTAATGCGGGACAGTGAATTATAAAGTAAAGTAGGACATGATAGGTCTGAGGACACTTGCCTTCACTAGGTTGTTGCTCAGAGGGATCTTCGGCAACACACTCAGGAACCACGAACTGCTCGTTGGCTAAATAAAGCGAGCATACATTCAATACATTTGGAAAGTACAAATGAACATCACATCAAGCATACACCAACATTGGAAAACATCTCAAAAGGTATAGTATTAAATAAAAGAGAATGAGATCAACTTATATAATAGACTAATCTTAATTGGGGATTGATTACACTCTAAGTGTTTGGAACATATCTCAAAAGGGTAAAGTAGTAATTAAACAAAGAAAAGATTAAATTATAAGATGAACTACTCTCATTTAGGAATTTGATTATCCTTTAAGTGTTATCCATAATTACATAACCTAATTCTATTCATTTTATTGAGACCTAAAAGTTAAACCAGAGGTGAATTCATGTAGTACATATTATTAATCTCACAAGATTAAATATACTTTAACTCCTAGGATTTTCCTTTTATTTATTTCATTAAATGAAGAAATCAACATATACTTTAATCCTATATTCTAAGTGTAAAATTAAACTGTACAGATTATGGCTGGTCATATTTTATTTGAACAGAGAATAATTTTATGAACATTTTGCAATTTGAACCACTAAATTTGGATTTCATATGAAAAATATATGAAATAAACAAGTTTTGAAGTTTGAAATATGAAATTAGGGCTAAATCTGTGATTAAATAAAAATACAGGGGACTATTCAAAATAACCCAGGGACCTGCGCGCTAAAACAGAAGACAGCGGGTTGATTTCCTAAAACTGGGGGGCTCTTAAGCAAAACTCACACGCGAAGGGGTACGGGGTAACCTTGGCCATTGGATCAGAGATCAGCGGCCCAAATTAGATCGCACGGGCGCGAGCGCGGGCACGATCGCGCGGATGCGACTGACAAGCGGGGCTAGGGCGTTAGCGGGCCAGGGCGGACTGACCAGCCGGGCCTAGAGGCGGAGACGCGGGTGAGGGCGAAGAGAGAGAGGCGGTTGGATCTAGATCGGAGGGCTGGGATTAGATCCCCTCGGGTTAAGTCTAAACCGCCGGATCTCGGACGGACGCCCGAGATCTATTGGCCAGGGGCGGACATGGGCACGGTGGCGCCGCTCGGTCCCGCGGCGAGAGCTCGCTGGAGACGAGGAGGCTAGCCACGGTGGGGCTCCCGGGGCTTGGGGGCTAGCCTTGGCGTGATCAGGGCGATCTGGCGGGCTCAGCCACGACCTTCACGCTGGCGCAGGGGCACCAGAGGGCGCAGACCACGGCGAGGCCGGTTAACGGCAGCGCGGGATAGCTCCGACGAGCAATCACGCGAGCAACAGAGCAGGAACGACCAAATTAAGGGTATAGGCGGGTTACTCGCCTTGAGGGGAAGCGCTGGAGTCGCGAAGCAACGGTGGAGGCACAAGGACGCGACGAGGCGACGACGGTGGGGCTCCAGCTGCGCAAAGATCACTCTGGTGAGCGCAGACCAAACGAAACAGAGAGGGGAAGGGCACAACGAAGGGTGTCCCGAGCAGCTGACAGCGAGATGGAGCTCACCGTGGCACGGGACGGGGCGCAGACGCAACAGTGGCTGCAGAACAGGCAGTGGTCGACGGCTGGCGGTGGCGGAGCTCCCTGCACGCGTGGGCAGAGCGAGAGAGAGGGCGAGAGGGTTTGGCAGAGGGCGCAAATGAGCGAGAGGAGGTGGGCGAGCAGGGCGCGGGGCTCAAAAGGGGCGCGGGCGCAGGGACGTGGCCGGAGAACACGTGGTCGTCGGCGCGTCCACGACGGGGAGATCGTGGGTGAAAGGTTAGGGACGGCTGACAGGTGGGGACGGCGAGACAGAGAGAGAGCAGGCGCGGGGGAAAAGGACGGCACCGACAACTCGGTCCCACATTGCAGCGAGAGAGCGAGGGAGTGAGCGCGCTCGGGTTGGCGTCGATAGGCGGGGCCTGCCTGTCAGGCACCGAGGGTGCGCGGGCGCGGGCGCGCGCGGGGGCTGGGCTTATTGGCTAGTTTGGGTCGAAATGGTCTTTTCCTTTTTCCCAAGAATTTTTATTGCCTTTTCTATTTATTTTCTCTAGGGTTTTCAATTCAAATTCAAATCAAGTTTCAAATTCAAACCAAATCAAATATGTGCAACAATTCAAAGAATATTTAGGCTCAATATGATGCAGCATTCCATGACTCATATGTTTTGGGCAAAATAAAATAAATAATCCTTCACTAATTCAACTACCCCTAATTAAAAGAAGAAAAGAGGGAGAAAACTAGAGAGAGAGAAACTAGAGTGAGATAGAGAAGAGTAACACCTAAATTTGGATGATCATAAGAAAGAAATTTTATACCCCCAAATTCAAGGTGTTACAGACCTATCCCCCTTAAAAGAATCTCGCCCTCGAGATTCAGGGCTGGCTAGCAAAGAGTTCAGGGTACTTGGCTCTCAGATCATCTTCTCTTTCCCAGGCTGCTTCTTCTTCTGAGTGATGGCCCCATTTGACTTTGCACATTCTGATGTTGTTCCTCCGAGTGACCCGATCTGCTGTCTCTAGAATTTGCATTGGCTTCTCAATATACGTCAGGTCCTCTTTAACTTCAAGGTCTTCCGTTGGCAACTGCTCTTTTGGTATTCGCAAGCATTTCTTCAACTGAGACACGTGAAAAACATCATGCACTGCGAACAAGTCTGGTAAGCTGAGTTGATAAGCCACTTCTCCACGTCTTGCTTGAATCTGATATGGCCCGATATTGCGAGGTGCTAGCTTGCCTTTGACTCCAAACCTTTTGGTTCCTCTGATGGGTGACACTTTCAAGTAAACATAGTCTCCCACTTCAAAACTGAGTTCCCTTCTCCTGGTGTCAGCATAGCTTCGCTGCCTGGACTATGCTGCCTTCAGATTTTCCCGGACCATCCTGATATTCTCTTCTTCTTCAAGCAAATTTCTGGAGCAAATACATGTCTTTCACCGGGTTGGTCCCAATGCAATGGAGTTCGACAATTCCTCCCATAGAGTGCTTCGAATGGTGACATCTTCAAACTGGCTTGATAGCTGTTGTTGTAGAAGAATTATGCATACGGTAGCCTCTTGTCCCAACCTAACTTGTCTTGCAAAGCACAAGCTCTCAACATATCCTCAAGAATCTGGTTGGTTCTCTCAGTCTGATCATCTGTCTCCGGGTGGTAAGCTGAACTGAATTTCAAGTGTGTACCCAAAGCTTCATCTAGCTGCTGCCAAAAGTGAGAGGTGAACTGGGTGCCTCTATCCGATATTATCTTCTTTGGAATACCATGCAAGCCACAATCTGAGACATGTATAACTCCACCAACTCTGCACTGTTATAGGTGGTCTTGACTGGTATGAAATGGGTCGCCTTTGTTAAACGGTCCACTACTACCCAGATGGAGTCATAACCAGCTCGAGTGCGGGGCAGACCGACTATAAATTCCATCCCAATCTCATCCCATTTCCACTGCGGAATCTGCAACGACTGCAACAAACCTGCGGGTCTCTGATGTTCTGCCTTGATTCTCTCGCAACTATCGCACCTGGCCACATACTCTGCTATTTCTCTTTTCATACCATACCACTAGAATCTCTTCTTCAAGTCTTGGTACATTTTCTCGCTACCAGGGTGTATAGAATACGCTGTCTCATGAGCTTCCTTGAGAATCAGTTCCCGAATCGATGTGATGTTGGGAACGCACAACCTATCTTTGAACCATACCACTCCTTCGGCATCTTCACAGAAATCTAGACCTTTCCCATCTATGATTAGCTGTCGGATCTCGTTCATCTTCTCGTCTTCTCTCTGACCTTTCCTGATGTCTTGTTCTAGAGTGGGCTCTAGCTCAATTGCCACTCCCTGAGTGTTGTTTAGAAATCCGAGACTCAACCTGTCGAATTCCTTTGATAGCTCGAACGGCATCGGGTGAGCGGCCAACATATTGACTTGACTCTTCCTGCTAAGAGCATCTGCAACCACATTTGCTTTGCCTGGGTGATAATGAATCTCTAGCTCATAGTCTTTGATCAATTCTAGCCATCTTCACTGCCTCATGTTTAACTCTGACTGAGTGAATATGTACTTGAGGCTCTTGTGGTCTGTGTAGATATCACACTTCTGCCCATAAAGATAATGTCTCCACGTCTTCAATGCATGAACCACTGCTGCTAGCTCCAAATCATGAGTGGGGTAATTCTTCTCATGAACTTTCAATTGTCGGGACGAGTATGCCACTACTTTCCCTTCCTGCATTAACACACATCCCAGTCCGGTGTATGAAGCATCACAATATACCGAGAATGGCTTGTGAACATCTGGCAGAACCAACACCGATGCTGTTGTCAACTTCTGCTTCAACATTTCAAATGATTCTTGACACGCTGGGGTCCACTTGAAATCAACCTTCTTTGCTAGCAAGGCTGTCATTGGTCTGGCAATCTTGGAGAAACCTTCAATGAAACGCCGATAATAACCGACCATTCCAATAAAACTCTTGATTCTTCGGACATCTTTTGGTGCTTTCTAGTGCAGAATCGTTGCTACCTTCTTTGGATCTACAGCTAGTCCATCTCGGTTTATAATATGACCCAAGAACAAAACTTCGCTGATCTAGAACTCGCACTTGCTAAGCTTGGCATACAACTGGCAATCTCGTAGCCTCTGAAGTACTTTCCTCAAATGTTCTTCATGCTCTTGCTCATTCTGGGAATATACATGAATATCATCAATGAACACCACTACGAACTTGTCGAGATAGTCCATGAACACACTATTCATCAGATACATGAAGTAAGCTGGCGCATTCGTCAATCCGAATGACATAACCATGAACTCATATAGTCCATACTTGGTGATGAATGCGGTCTTCGGTATATCTGAAGGTCAGATTCTGAGCTGATGGTAACCTGACCTCAGATCTATCTTTGAGAATACACTGGATCCTCTCAACTGATCAAATAGGTCTTCCATTCGAGGCAGAGGATACTTGTTCTTGACAGTGACTTCATTCAAAGCTATGTAATCGATTCACATCCTCTTAGTGCCATCCTTCTTCTCCACAAACAGCACTGGGGCTACCCAAGGTGAGGTACTTGGTCTGATGTATCCTTGCTCTAATAACACATCAATTTGCTTCTTGAGTTCCACCAACTCTGGTCCGGACACTCGATAGGCTCTCTTGGAAATAGGGGCGGTGCCTGGGATAAGCTCTATGGCAAATTCAACTTTCCTTTTAGGTGGCATGCCTGGTAACTCCTTAGGGAATACATCGGGGAATTCTGACACAATTCTAATTGCCTCAATCGGATTGGACTCTTTGTCATCTACTGATAAATGGTGACAGGCTCCTTCTTCTAGTTCAGGTAAGTACAACTTGGTTACTACTTCCTTTCCGGATGGGGACACCAACTTAGTTGTTCTCTTGTCGCAACTGATAGTGGCTTGATTTCTGTGTAGCCAATTCATCCCTAGGATGACATCTTACCCTTGAGTTCCCATTACTACTAGGCTAGCAGGGAAATCTATCCCCTTATTTCAATCCTTAGATTCAGACAAATCCTATCGGACTGAACTTTTCCCTCAACTGAATTAACTCTTAAAGGTGGGATCATTGGTTCTATGGGGATGTTATGTGATTCTACACAAGATGTAGAAACAAAAGAATGTGTGGCACCAGTATCAAATAGTACTTTTGCTGGGTAGGATTCGACTAGAAACATACCTACTGCCACGTCCTGAGCATCCTGGATTGCTTCAACCTCCAGGTGGTTCACCTTTCCACGATTGTAGGCCAGGCCACGGACTCCTGGCGCTTGCTGTGGTGCTCCTTGTCTTACTGGGGCATTGACTGCTGGCGGCTACTGGGCTGCTTTCTTTGGACAGTTCTTCGCCCTGTGGTTTTGTTCTCCACAGTAGAAGCATGCACGAACTCCTACTTGTGCTGGGGCTGCTTGGCCATTCTGGTTGGTTGCTGGGGCAGGAAGACAAGCTGCCTAGTTGTTCTGACGCTAGAACTGATTTCCTCCAGGCTGGGTGTTCTGACGGTACTGCTGCTGCTGTTGAGGAAACTGCCTCTGGTACTGGTGCTGGTGCTGACGCTGGTGCTGGCGACCTTGCTTGAATTGATGTGGTCAGTTGTCTGAGTAGCGGGGACGGCTGCTACTCGTAGCCTGAGGTCCTTCGATCTTGCGCTTCCTATCCTCCATCTCCTGACGCTTCCTTTCAGTCATGATTTCCCTGTCAATCAAATGCTAGAAGGTGGGGAAAGTGTGGTTCATGAGCTGGTAGTGGAGGGGATCAACCAATCCTCTCAGAAAGCGGTACTGCCTCTTGGCATCCGTGTTGATGTCTTCTGGGGCATAACATGATAGCTGCAAAAACTTATCCCTGTACTCACTGACGGACAGGGGACCTTGCTTCAGGGTGAGAAACTCCTCCTTCCTCACTATCATCAGTCCCTCGGGCACATGGTTAAGATGGAAGTTGTCCCTAAACTCCTCGCAAGTAATGGCTTCAGGGTTGGCATGGGTGGCGAGGTAAGACTCCCACCAAGACTGTGCTGCTTCCCTCAGCTGTCGGGGACCATACAACACCTTCTCACGATCGTTGCACTAAGCAGTGTGCAACTCACGCTCCACGGTACGCAGCCAATCTTCCGCGTCCATGGGATCAGTAGAGTGGGCAAAAACAGGGGATGGCCGCCCATGAACTCTGTCCGCTTGTCTCTAGGCACTTGTGGCATCTGGACTTGCACTAGAGGCTGAGGTGGGGGTGGCTGCTGCTGCACCTACTGCATCACTGCTAAGGCCTACCCAATTGCCTGAACTGCCTGAGTTTGCATCATGAACATTTGCTCAACTATCATTGGGGTGGTGATGGCAACTGCTGCTGTTGGGTTGCATCCTCCTGGGGTGCCTGTTGTTCTGGCTGAGCACGCCTCGCACCTCTGCTCCTGTTCTCAGACATCTGTAGAAATCACACACATATCAGATCTGACTCTGCAGTCTTTCAGCATAAGAAAAGATATACGGAGATCCTCATAGCACTGAACAATTGATCATCTCCACTGACAACTTCTCAGATAAAGAGGAAAATGGAAATAAATGGATTACCCAACTAAATAACTGACTTTATTAATAATTACACCAAGTTGTAGGGGATACCCACACCTTGGTGACAATCATTACAAAGATCCAACTTCATTACAAGTCCATCATAACTAGCATTCCAACATATGATAAGCAAACTAACTCTAACTAAGACTGACTAGACTAAGACACTGAATTAAGCATCATTACAGACTCCGACTCCATCGATCTATGGATCTAAATCTATGCGGGTCCTATAGTCTGGGGTACCATAGTCGAAGTGACCACGGGGCGATGAACGGTAAGGGTGCTGAATCCCAATAGGGGCGGGAGAACCACCATCCAGATAGTGGTGTGCCGCGCACTCAGCATGCAATTCCGCAACCTCCGCCCGAACCTTGCCCAACTCGTCAAGGGCATGGTCCAACTCTGTGTTGAGCACGGCGGCCAGGTTGACCATTCTGTTTAGCCTGGGATTGCCCTCACCAACTGGCGAGACAATCACACCTCCAGCACTACCGGTCGAACAGCGAGGGTAGTACTTCAGGTCAAGGCCGTCAGCTACCCCACTGAACAACGAGCAATACTGAGAAAGTGTCTGTCGTGCTGCATCTTGCATGGCTGCCTCGGTAGTATCCCTCTCATTGATAGAATAGTGCTCTGAGAAGGCCTCAGCACCCCGGAGATCATCGTCCGGACGGCGCACCAAGCAAGTAGCCTCCCACTGGTCTGAGTATAACTCACAACAGTGTTGGTAGACTACACAAAGGCACTCGATGGACCAAGTGTGTCGGTCGAAGGCCCGACGCAATAGGGTACCGAGAGCATCATGGAAGTGACACCCGCGAGCGGCGTCACGAGTGATGGGTCTAGCAATCCACCCCTCCGGCTCCAGCTCCTCCGAGCGCTCTGGGTCGTGGCTCGAACTGCCACTGACGTCGTCGTCGTCTCCGTCTCCGTCAGGGTCTCCTCCAGCAGCCAGGATGCCCTGTGGTGGTGCAAGGGGCATCTCTGGCTGAGGTGCAGGGGAAGGCGGCCTCTCAGACTCCACCTCCCACTGAGGCGAGGGGGAAGAGTCCTGATGCTCCTGCTCCTGGCGTCGGCGCTCCTGCTCCTTGTGCAGGCGACGATGCAGTCTCTCCAGGTGACTGGACTGACCTGACACCGTGCGACACAGTGGATGCTCCGCAAGGCAAGAAGGCAAAAAGGGGATCACAGACTTACGTGCAGTGCACCTGATACAGGCCATCTACAAAAGATATCGTAAGCACAAGAGTAATAGTAGAACTATGAGACCAGAAAGTAAACAGAAAGAAAAGTGAGAAAACTTTTTGAGATAAGTAAATAACATAGAGTTGGTCAAGATAACCAACTTTTGAAAAGACACTAAGGTCAAGGTAAGAGTAGGGGTCTATAGTCCTTAGGGTGACCATTCTAGTCTAGGTTAGCGGTCCTACAACCAGCAAGGCTTTGATACCACTTATGTCACACCCGGTTTTAGAAGGTAAACCGAATGCGAACCATGTACATGCCAGGATTAGAACTCACGTACACAGCGATTACATAATTGGACATCATCACACAATGCTCGAAATAAATAGTGAAAAGGTACTTTAATTACATCAAGATGTCCAAGACATCCACAGAGTCTAATACATAGCCATAGTGTTCAACAAAAATATCAAAGTGCGGAGAAACAAAATGTAGAAGATAAGCCTACATAGGCAGCTGAATGGGGGTTTGCCACTAAAGTAAACTAGAACTCGTCGTAGTCCTGGAACTCCTCAAAGTCCTCCATGTTACCAACATCACCTCCTGAGCACTGAGTACAGTGGGGACAACCTAGGGTGGGGTGGTTTGTAAAGCAAGGGTGAGTACACTTCAACGTACTCAACAAATGTCCCGTTTGGCTAAGGTGGACTAGCTGTATGTGGAGTTAAGGTTAAGCAGTTGCTTTTAGTTGGTCAAGTTTTATTACTATAAATAGAGCCAACTTTTAGTAATAAACCCAGTTATTACCCAGGAGTACTCCCTCCAAGAGGAAATACCAGAGATCAAAATTATAACCATCATTGCTAATCATCATCATAAATGTAATCAAAGTTCTAATCAAAGATGATCCCAAGGCTGCTCTTAATCGTGAGCACGGCTGATATACCAGTTTCTAACACTCTGTAGAGGTCGCACACTTTACCCACAAGTCATGATTCCCTTTCTGCCTGGGGTTCTAGCCTTCCCATTGAACACTACCAAGGTGACCCAGCAGGGTCTCACTACGTAGCCTTTACAAAGATTCCCCAGAGGTCATAGTCACTTGTTAGGTTTCTCCAGTTTAATAAACACAGTACATCTCCCAAAAGGAAGGGTGACTAACAAAACCAAATCAAAGAACCTCTGCAACCAGCCTCGGCAGAGCGAGTACTGTGCCCGGACCCCATTGACGGCCCTACGGTGAAGCCAACTACTCCTTTGGTTCCTCTAATTAATCAGCTAAGGGTGTCCCATTCCACCCTCATGGTTGTAATGTTATCCCGGGTTCTCACTCCCCAAACAGGTCCTTACGGAGAGGTACTCAGGAAACAGCCTGAGCCCCCTAAAGTAATCACAAGAACTTCATCGGGATAACATCATCGTATCATAAAATATCACATCATGTTCATTGATTAAGTTAAAGAAATAGCATAAGCTAACCATGAATAACCCAAAAAGGTAAACAAGGGTCAGGCAAATACAAACTAGTCAATCCTTAAGTTTCAATAATGTAATGGGGGATAGTGAATTATAAAGTAAAGTAGGACATGATAGGTCTGAGGACACTTGCCTTCACTAGGTTGTTGCTTAGAGGGATCTTCGGCAACACACTCAGGAACCACGAGCTGCTCGTTGTCTAAATAAAGCGAGCATACATTCAATACATTTGGAAAGTACAAATGAACATCACATCAAGCATACACCAACATTGGAAAACATCTCAAAAGGTATAGTATTAAATAAAAGAGAATGAGATCTACTTATAAAATGGACTAATCTTAATTGGGGATTGATTACACTCTAAGTGTTTGGAACATATCTCAAAAGGGTAAAGTAGTAATTAAACAAAGAAAAGATTAAATTATAAGATGAACTACTCTCATTTAGGAATTTGATTATCCTTTAAGTGTTATCCATAATTACATAACCTAATTCTATTCATTTCATTGAGACCTAAAAGTTAAACCAGAGGTGAATTCATGTAGTACATATTATTAATCTCACAAGATTAAATATACTTTAACTCCTAGAATTTTCCTTTTATTTATTTCATTAAATGAATAAATCAACATATACTTTAATCCTATATTCTAAGTGTAACATTAAAGTGTACAGATTATGGTTGGTCATATTTTATTTGAACAGAGAATAATTTTATGAAAATTTTGCAATTTGAACCACTAAATTTGGAGTTCATATGAAAAATATATGAAATAAACAAGTTTTGAAGTTTGAAATATGAAAATAGGGCTAAATCTGTGATTAAATAAAAATATAGGGGACTATTCAAAATAACCCAGGGACCTGCGCGCTAAAACAGAGGACAGCGGGTTGATTTCCTAAAATCGGGGGGGCTCTTAAGCAAAACTCATACGTGAAGGGGTACGGGGTAACCTTGGCCATCGGATCAGAGATCAGCGGCCCAGATTAGATCGCGCCGACGCACGGACGCGGCTGACATGCGGGGCCAGGGCGTCAGCGGACCAGGGCGGGCTGACCAGCCGGGCCCAGAGGCAGAGACGCGGGGGAGGGGGAAGATAGAGAGGCGATTGGATCTAGATCAGAGGGCTAGGATTAGATCCGCTCGGGTTAAGTCTAAACCGCTCGATCTCGGACGGACACCCGAGATCTAACGGCCAGGGGCGGACATGGGCGCGGTGGCGCCGCTCGGTCCTGCGGCGAGAGCTCGCCGAAGACGAGGAGGCTGGCCACGGTGGGGCTCCCGGGGCTTGAAAGCTAGCCTTGGCGCGATCAGGGGTGGTCTGGCGGGCTCAACCATGGCCTTCACGCTAGCGCAGGGGCACTAGAGGCCGCAGACCACGGCGAGGCGGGTTAACGGCAGTGCGGTATAGCTCCGGCGAGCAATCACGCGAGCAACAGAGCAGGAACGACCAAATTAAGGGTACGGGCGGGTTGCTCACCTTGAGGGGAAGCACTGGAGTCACGAAGCAACGGCGGAGGCACAAGGACGCGACGAGGCGACGGCGGCGGGGCTCGGGCTGCGCAAAGATCGCTCCGGTGAGCGCGGACCGGACGAAACAGAGAGGGGAAGGGTACACCAAAGGGTGTCCCGAGCAGCTGACAGCGAGGTGGAGCTCATCGTGGCATGGCACGGGGCACGGACGCAACGGTGGCTGCAGAACAAGCAGCGATCGACGGTGGGCTGTGGCGGAGCTCCCTGCACGCGTGGGCAGAGCGAGAGAGAGGGCGAGAGGGTTTGGCAGAGGGCGCAAATGAGCGAGGGGAGGTGGGCGAGCAGGGCGCGGGCGTAGGGACGTTGCCGGAGAACGAGCGGTCGTGGGTGCATCCACGGTGGGGAGATCGTGGGCGAGAGGTTAGGGACAGCTGACAGATGGGGACGACGGGACAGAGAGAGAGCAGGCGCGGGGGAAAAGAACGGCACCGACAACTCAGCCCCATAGAGCAGCGAGGGAGTGAGCGCGTTCGGGTTGGCGCCAACAGGCGGGGCCTGCCTATCAGGCACCGAGGGTGCACGGGCGCGCGCGGGGGCTGGGCTTATTGGGCTGGTTTGGGCCGAAATGGCTTTTCCTTTTTCCTGGAATTTCTATTGCCTTTTCTATTTATTTTCTCTAGGGTTTTCAATTCAAATTCAAATCAAGTTTCAAATTCAAACCAAATCAAATATGTGCAACAATTCAAAGAATATTTAGGCTCAATTTGATGCAACATTCCATGACTCATATGTTTTGGGCAAAATAAAATAAATAATCCTTCACTAATTCAACTAACCCTAATTAAAAGAAGAAGAGAGGGAGAAAACTAGAGAGAGAAACTAGAGTGAGATAGAGAAGAGTAACACCTGAATTTGGATGATCATAAGAAAGAAGTTTGATACCCCCAAATTCAGGGTGTTACAGCCTCCTTGTTGGTCGTCGCCTTGAGAGCCACGGGTTGTGGCTCATAGTGTGGAAGAGGTCTGTTGGTGATGTTGTCGACATACCTCGCCTCCTTCGCCATCATGCGCTCGCTCACAAATTTCCTAAGAATTTCTTCATGCGACATTTTTGTGTACCTGGGGTTCTCACTGTCACACCCGTTTCCGAGGGCAGAGCCGGGTGCATCGCATATGTGTGCCAGGATCTATTTCCACACATATGTTGACGTCACAAGTGTAATATATCAAAAGAACGATGCATAAAAGCGTAAATAATGATTATATTAACATATTACACTTCGAATAGACATAATGTCTTAACCTTTATTCATCAAAGTACAGCGAAACATGGACATCCATCCACAGGAAGATGACCGGGGGTATCACTAGACTAGTATCCATGGAGCTCAGCATCATAACTTCATCTGCAAACTTTTGATCAAAATTAAGCAAGGGTGAGCTCACTTATGGTCGGGGCTCAGCAAGTGGGGAAAATTAATGCAAGTTTAACAAGGTGAGGCCAAGGTTGAGCAGTAAGCATTTTAGTTGGTCAACATTTTATTAACAACACTTGTCTTACTAATAAGTGTGAATCCCAAGTATTCATTAAACAAAGGTATAAGAGTATATCAAAAACACTTAAGTGAAACCACTTAAGCAAACCATTGGCAGATCATTGGATCTCGATTTATTTCCATCTTCAAGTTCAATTATCATGTGAGGAGTCCAGGCTGCTCTTAACCGTGAGCACAACTTCAGTTTTACACTCTGCACAGGTGGCGCATCTTTACCCATCAGTCGCGATTCCCTTCTAGCCCGGGTTAGCTAGACTCGTATTCACTTCCGAGGTGAATGGCTAGGGTCTCACTATGAGGCTTTTCCCTAGAGTCCTCATTATGCAAATGCTGGAAATGGTCAACTGCATAAGGTACACCTAACGTAACCAACTTATAGTCAAGACTACAGGGTAAAGCTTTGGGAACTATGGCCGTATTGTAGCATCCCAAAAATTCAAATCTTGAAATTTTCTCAAACTTGCTCTAAATTCAAAATGAATTTCAAATTTCATTTCAAAATGTTTGTTTGCGAGTTGATATCAACAAATAAAGTATAGTGGTCTATATTCTCTCTAAAATCCTCTTCAAAATATCCTACAAATATTTCCCCAGTGATCCCCTCAAATTCTTTCCAGAAATACTGCCCAGATATTTCCCCAGTGATCCCCCTCTTATTCTTTCCACAAATATTTCCCAAATATTCCACCAATATATATCCAAGTATTTTCCTCCTGAGAAATACCTTCTGAATCATTTTTAAAGTCCCCACAAATATTTTCTTCATAACTTTCCTCATGCTCATACATATACGTATGCCTCTGGTGTCATACGTTGAGCTCTACAAGCAAATCTCACTTATACAAGACAAATCCATGCTAATCTCCCACTAATCCTCTCATCCTCCCACTAATCCTCTCATCCCTCCCCCTAATCCCCCCACCATGGCTATAAATAGAGGGGCAAGGGCCTCCTCTCATCCCACCCTAAGCCATTTCATGGCAACTCTCTTCCCCCCCCCCCCACACACACCCACTCCATGTTCCACACAAGCACACACTAGCACAAGGATCGTTCAGTCGTTCTTCGATCGTTCGTCCCCCTGTTCTTAGTTTGTTCGTTCGTTCGTCCGATCGTTCGATCGTTCGTCCGATCGTTCGATCGTTTGTCCGATCGTTCATGGATCGTTCGTCCGTTCGTTCGTCCAAATAATCTTTTTCCTGCTGTTATGCTGCCGAAATTCCGATCGTTCGTTCATTCAATCATTCGATCGTTCATCGTTCGTTCATAGTTCCTATTCATCGTTCGTCCATCGTCACTATTCATCGTTCATCGTTCGTTCATACGACTATTCACCATCACTATTCACCATTACTATTCATTGTTACTGTTCAACATCGTTACTATTCATTGTTACTATTCATCGATGATACCTGTGGCAACCTTTTCGTAGTCACTATTCATTGTTACTATTCATCGATCATCCGATCACCCCAAATTTCAACTACTCATCTGTCATGCTGTCCAGTCCACCTAAGACCAGCCAGACCAATATTTCAGTCATACAAACTCTGGTGACTGTGATTTTCCTTCCAGTAGGGAACTTCCCATCTGGTCACCCATCCTAGGTTTCTCCAAGTTGAGCATGCTTAACTTTGAGATTCTTTTGAACCAGGCTTCCAAACTCAGATTTCAATAATTCTCGTTTCTAAATTCTTATCAAACTATCCCTATCCAACCATGTCATCCCTTAAGCATGGTCCATATTCCAGAAAACTCTCAAAATACTCTTGTCCCATATTCTGCCTATAACTCTCATGTTCATACTAAGTCAGACGATTCGTTCGTCACTATTCTCACCAACAGTGAACTTCATTGTGCTACACCACATACACTCAGCAATAAATACACCCAGCTACCCTCTCCCTCTCCACACACACTCAACACCCTCAGCCAAGGAAAACACCCTACCCACTCAGTTACTCCGCTCTTCCGGCTACACGCATAGTGTCGCTTCGCCTCCAGTCCACCCTCCTGGTAAGCACCTCCTCTCCACCACCAGTAATATCACAACACCACATGACACAAATTCTACTCAAGACTCTACCCATCCATATATCGCTATTCTGACCACTATACTAAATATTTGTTGGTATACTTGCTGGTTTGTATGTTTGCTTGCTCATGTTGCATAGTTATCGGAGCATTCGTGCCATCTCGCGGAGGCCAGATCTGCAAGTCTACGCCAGGCGATGGAGCCAGAAGCCAGTTCAGCGAGCTCTCCTTCCCCCTTCGTCGGATAAGCACGACAAGCTCACTGGATCCCTTTGATGCATAAATTACCTATGATTTTTCAACCACAACCCTCAGCCTGTTATTTTATGCATGATATGATTTTGAGACAAGTTATTATGGCCACCCAGCCGCTTGCCGCAATCAATCCTTGATATATTTGTTACAAATGATTTAAGAAAAGGTGTGAGTTTTCAAAAGAAAATGTTTTTCAAAATGTGTATGATGAAGGGTTTTCACCCTTATCACCTTTGAGTAGGGATGATTAGGGACTCCTTGGTTTAGGGGAGGGCCTAAGGTGATGGCTCAGCTGGTTTAGGCGTGAGCAGAAGGATTGTCCCCTCTTATAAGGACCGGTTTGTCATCTTTCACTACCTGTACTCATGATAAGTACAACCACTCAAGACTGTGTGGGCAGTCACTCAATCTGAACTCGTACGGTCCAACCCCAGGGTTATGAAGGCTGGGGAGCACCAGGAGGATAAGGAGGGGGAATGTTTTGTCCGGTTTGGACATGGTGGTGGCCTGACTCCTTCCGATATAACCATTAAGGTTAGGACGTGCGAGGAAAGAAAGAGATTCGAATTCGGATCTCATTGATCATGAGATCGCAGAGCCGGACTAGTGGGTAAAGTGTACCCCTCTGTGTAGAGTTCAAACCTATTTGAATAGTCTGTGTCCACAGGAATGGACGAGTCTGGTGTGGTATGGCAATTAGTGTTTTGTTTTCAAAAAAAAGGTGCGTTTGAGAAAAGTGGGTTTTAAAAGGTCTGGCGGTTGAGCCGTGAGCTATGGTGGACGGGAAGTCCAGTAGCTGTTTTTGAAAATGAAAACCAGTGGGAAACTGCTGAGATACCTGGATGGTTTATTCCAGGGGATTTTGTTCTATATTGAAAAAAAAACTTCCTGCTCCTTTGGGAGAGGATGCGCTTTGAAAATACAAAATGTTTTACAAAACAACCCTGCATAAAATATTGTTGTTTCTGCAAAATATCCTGAGCTCCACATATTCCATAAATTATATCTGATTTCCCCATTCCGCGGGTGAAGGTGGGCTGCTGAGTACGTTTGTACTCACCCTTGCTTATTTGTTGTTTTTCAGAAAAAGGAGATCGGGTAAGAGTTACGACTGTTCCCAACCTTGCCTGTGGCTGTTGGACCGCTGATTTGCTTCGCTGTGTATATCGGGCTGCTTCAGCCCCACTCTGATGATATGTCCCGAAGTTGTGGACCAACTCTTAAAGTCGATCGCCGCCTTTATAGGTTTGTCTCGTTTAAGCAGATCTGGAATCATCTGATGTATAAATGTGTTTACTAGCCTCCTGGGACTAGTAATTGGATCACATTTGAGTCCCAGAGGATTGGGGACGCTTTAGGTGGTATCGGAGCTGTTAGGTTGGCCACAGGACGTAACACTTAGCCTGATCCAAAAGTTTTTGAGTCCAAACTATTTTCTTAAAAAAAATTCTTGCTCTCATCCTTTCATTTCAAAAATGCTTTCCCCCTTTTCTTCTCTCAGAAGTCAGATGGAGGTTCGTTGCCAAACCAGCTTTTGCCAGAATGAAGATGGTTTCCCCAAGTTGCTGAGAGCATGCACAGTTCGCCTCGGAATCAGGAGTCAGCCAGAGTATGATGGTCGTGAATTCGTCGAGCATGGCACAGAGAAGTGTGTCGTGACTGTATACATTGGATCTAGTCCGCACCATGTGGAATGGAGTGTCACTGCTGCTGGGCACAGATTCAAAGACAACTGTCAAGTCGTCGGTCGCAAGGCATTGAGGGTCCTGTGTCAGATCTATGAACAAGAAGTGGCCGACACACCGCTCAGATTCTTTCCGCCCTTTCAGAGAGACCGTCCAGTTTGGATGGCCAGGATGCGTGCATTGGAAGGGAAGCAGCTGCTTGAGGATGACCCCACAGTCGTGTACCTCACTGCATACCTGCTCACCCTTGATGCACAGTATGATTTCTTGGCTTGGCACCACCGTCAGATGATTGCCCGAGCAGAAGATGCAGAAAAGCTCAACCGTAAGCTCCATGTGGATCTCACCACAGCTCAAGCCCGTGTAGCTACCTTGGAAAGTCGTGAAGTCATTGTTGTTGAAGCTCTGAAGCAAGCCAAGGATGAGCACATCCAGAAGTTGATGGAGGCCTACTTGGTAACCCATAACCAAGGTAGAGCCCTGCGGATCCAAGAGCCTGCTTCATCCAACCTAGTTCAACCCATAAGAGCTAAAGATCCCTAGATTCTTGAAGGTCACCCGGTCTCTATCAGAGGAGAGAAGAAGGCTTGGGAACTCTCGGAAGGAGCCGTAGTCTTAGAAGGAATTCCAGTCTCCCCTCAGGCTATGGATAAGCAAGAGCACCCTGAGTCCTCCCAAGATCCCCCGACGGAGTTGTTTGAGCCCCTCACCATGAAGAAGATTCCAGCACCATCCCTTGAGGTCAAGGAAGAAGCTGCAAGCACCCCGCCAGCATTGCCGCCCTCTGAAGAGCTACAAGAGCCAGTCCCGCTTGAAGAAGAGTTCGATCCCGTCTTGTCATCTCAGTTGCCGCCAGAAGAAGTCATCAACATCAGCTCCCTCTTGACCCATCCAGGAGATGTCTCAAATTGAAGTTGTGCGCCAGCCTTGCCAGAAGAGAAGCTACCTGGTCTGAAGTTAGTATGCCCAGTCCTCTGCATGCATGGGGTAGTGAAGTTTTTCTTCACTTTGGCCAGAGCCCTGCATGTATGAGAGGTAATCGCGTAGACTCGTGTTTTGCAAAACTCTAATTGTGTGGCCCCCTAGGGCATTTCAAAATGAATTTCGCTTGATGTTTTCTCCTTTTTTGAGTGCATATGTGATGCTTTAACGTTAGTGCTCATAAGTCGCATTTAGCATAGTTCTCAATTCAGGAGCTGAGCAATAGTAGTTATGCTTAGCCCCTGAATCCAAGTAGTTCGTGATTTGGAAAACTCTATTACTCCCTTATTCAAAACATTTGATTTGTTTGTGATTATCATTGCTGAGCTTGTGTGTTTTCTTTCTTTTTAAGAAAGGTTTTCTCTAAAACATAGATCACAAATTAGAGCTAATCCTCACCTTATGCTTCCATTCTCATCTTAACCCATCTCAAGAGAAAAGCACCTTACCCAAGAAAATACCGGGAAGCTTACCCTTGAAGCATGGAATAAGCTACAGAGGAACCTATCCAGTCGCTCAGTCAAAAGGACCGACCGTGAGAATCAAAGCACTGCCCCTTAGTCAAATTAAACAGGAAAAGAGGACAAAAGAAGTTATTACCATACAAAGAGGCAAAGATTCTTGGAACCAGAGACCACAAACATCAGGGTCATTGACCCCACCACTCACCGTGCCCCTGCACGCGTGCCCGCCTCCATGCGCACTACCGCCACCCACGCCCCCTTTTGTAGCGCACCCACCGCCATCGTCGCCGGCAACAAGCCCCCCTTCCCCTTGTCGCACTTGTTGCCTTGTGTCACCTGCTCCATCACTACCACACCCCCCCCCGAGCACCCACGCTCGCCTATAACCCCCCCCACCAGCTCCCTCAACTCCCATCTCGCTCAAAGCAAAGCACACTCCAGATAAACCCCCCTGCCAAATAGCAAGCAACTCCATTTTCCACTCCCTCGCCCCTAAGATCACAATGCTTGGTGATTCTTGGGTTGAAGACTGTTGCACATGGTTCATAGTCTTTGGTTTCCTCCAGTGTATGATAGTAATACTCTTTGATAGAATCCTCCAGTGGGAAGAGCAAAGAGAAATAAAGAGGCAGTGAAAAGTGAAAAGTGAGAAGAGAAAAGAAGATAGTGAAGAGAAGATAAGAAGAAGGTTCTCCCAGAATCAACCCTGTGTCAGTCATCTCTCCGCAACCTGCTCAAGCAGCAACAGTAGTAGAAGGACCCATAACACCCTTGTTATGTGGTACTTCAAGGAGTTCAAATCCCCAAGATTCAAGAGTTCTACCCTCATTCTTTTTAAGTGGGGTAGTATTCTAGTAAGATTCCTGCTATGGAGAAAAAGAAGAAGGCCTGTAGCAAGCTTGTGAAGGACCAGATCATCAAAGCATATAAGTTTCTGGATGAGAAGTGGTCATCCAAGTTTTGTTGATGAAGCACCAGAAGACCAATCAAGGAAGGAATCCATGTGGGAGTTCGCAAGAGAAAGGTTTGCGTGTTGGCATCTGTTGGGGCGAAGGCGAAGACGCCACCCTTCGCTCGATTGCAGAAGAAGAGCGGCAAGTGGCGGATGTGCATCGACTTCACCAGTCTTAACAAGGCCTGCCCCAAGGACAACTTCCCGCTGCCTCGGATCGACAAAATCGTCGATAGTGCGGCCGGGTGCGAGGTCATGTAACTCCTCGATTGCTTTTCCGGCTACCATCAAATATATATATGAAGGAGGAGGATAAGGCCAGCACCAGCTTCATAACACCCTTCGGCATGTATTGCTTCATCAGAATGCCGGAGGGACTCAAGAACGCCGGGTCCACTTTCTCTCGGCTCACCAAAACGGTGCTCGAGGGACAAGTCAACAGAAATATATTCACGTATGTGGACAACATCGTCGTCGCCAGCAGAAGCAAGGAGGACCATCTTGCTGACCTCACGGAAACGTTTGCGAATATGCGGGGCGCACGACTTCGCCTAAACCCCAAAAAGTGCGTCTTCGGCGTTCGCCAGGGGAAAATATTGGGCTACCTGGTGTACCACCGCGGAATCGAGGCCAATCCAACCAAAATTCAGGCCATCATCAACATGACGCCCCCGCAATCAGCCAGAGACGTCCAACGCCTAACAGGCAGATTGGCCACCCTCAACAGATTCATCTCCAAATCCGCAGAGCGAAGTCTCCCTTTCCTCAAAACTCTCCGCGGCGCAAAAGACTTCGCTTGGGGACCAGAGCAGGCGGCGGCCTTCGCCTCATTGAAACAGTACCTGTCGGAATTGGCGATTCTTACAAGCCCCGACTCTTCGCTACCCCTGTTGCTCTATGTTGCGGTTTCGCCACATGCGGTCAGCGCAGCACTGGTTCAAGAGCAGGCCATAGAGGGCATGATCAGGCAATGTCCAGTTTATTACGTCTCCGAAGTGCTCACACCATCAAAATGTAATATGACGGAACTAGAAAAGATTGCCTATGCAGTTGTTATGGCTTCGCGCAAATTGTGCCACTATTTCGAGGCATTCAAGGTCCGGGTCACCTCAGATAGGGGACTCGGCGAACTGTTTAGAAACCCGGAGGCATCAGTCCGGATTGCCAAATGGGCAGCCGAACTTTCCGGCTACCACATCACATTTGAACCCAGGACAGCCATCAAGTCACAAGTCCTGGCAGACTTCGTTGTCGACTGGACTGGGCCAACAACACAGCCGGACCCGTCTACAGAAAAAGTATGGACAATCCATTACGACGGCGCATGGTGCCATGCGGGGGCAGGCACCATGCAGTCATTACTTCACCCACAGGGGTCAAGCACAGATACGCAGCATGCCTCAGCTTCGCTTTGGAGTCTGACAGATGCACTAACAACATAGCAGAATACGAAGCTGTCATCCTCGGCCTTCGCAAGCTAAGGGTCCTTGGTGTCACCACCTGCATCATCAGAACGGACTCCAAGGTAGTCGTCGGCCAAGTCGAGAAAGACTACGCAGTGAAGGACCCCACACTTATGCAGTACCTTGCAGCTATCCGTAGTCTCGAGAGGCAATTCAAAGGTTTCACCTTACAGCATGTGGACCGTGCCAAGAATGAGGAGGCTGACGTGTTGGCCAAGGCAGCCGCCCGAGGCGAGGCCCTGCCCTCCGACGTATTCTACCATGTCATCGGCACGCCAGCCGTCCGCAGCCCAGAAGGGCTCCAAATAACCAATGACAGCAAGGGCCACCGCATAGTCAACCTTATCATGACCGAAGACTGGCGGGCACCAATAACCCTGTTCCTACAGGGGTACTATCATCCAACCGACATCAATGAGGCCAAGCGCCTCAAACATCGAAGCCGGGACTTCGCACTAATTGAAGGACAACTTTACAAGAAGGGGGTCAGTCAACCCATGCTTAAATGTGTCACAGAGACCGAAGGCGTCCAAATTTTGCGCGAAGTCCACAGCGGGACTTGCGGCTCTCACACAGGGCCCAGGGCACTAGCCGCAAAGGTAATCCGTCAAGGTTTCTACTGGCCCGCCATGATCTGCGCCGCAAATCGGGTCACAAGGTCCTGCAAAGCCTGCCAGAAATTTTCTCCATGATCGGGAAGCCCTTCGCAGTTCACGAAGCTAATCGCCCACACATGGCCTCTTCAGCGCTGGGGCCTGGACATCGTCGGGCCCCTACCCATGGCCCAGGCGAACCTCAAGTTCACCTTCGTCGCTGTCGAATATTTTACCAAATGGATCGAGGCGAGGGCTGTATCCACAATAACATCAAAGACTGCCCAGAAATTCTTCTGGCAAAACATTGTTTGCCGATTCGGAGTCCCGTCTGGACTCACAGTTGACAATGGCAAGCAATTTGACAGCCAAGACTTCAAGGATTTCTACTTCTCCATTGGCACCAAGCTTGCCTTCGCCTCAGTATACCACCCGCAATCCAACAGAGTTGTGGAACGCGCAAATGGCAAAATTTTCACAGCTATCAAGAAGATGCTCCTTGACGACAAAAAGGGCAAGTGGGCCGATTTGTTACCTGAAGCGGTCTGGGCATTAAACAAGACTGAGTGCAGGGCGACTGGGTTCACCCCTTTCGCCTTCTATATGGTTCGAAGGCCATGACCCCGCAAGAAATAAAACATGGGTCCCCACGGACAGTCCCGTCAGCTGTCCCCGACGTGGACGAGCCCACTTCGAAGGATCTCATCGATGGAGACCGTGTCTTCGCCCTACAGGCTCTAAACAAATACCAAGCCCAAACAAAAGCATGGCGTGACCACACAATCATCCCGAGGGAATTCAGCGAAGGAGACCTCGTACATGTCCGGACAGCTCGGACAGAGTCCCAGGGCAAGCTGGAGCCCAAGTGGGAGGGCCCTTTCATCGTCAAGACGAAGGCGTCCCCCAGCGCGTACAGGCTCGCAACGCCATCCGGCGAGGACTTGGAGCATTCCTGGAACATTGATAACCTCCGCAAATTTTTTGTTTGACTCCTCAGGGCCAGCTCGCCCTTGTAATTCGCAAAACAATTTTATTCTGGCCCGCACTCTTTTCCTCCCGGGGGGTGAGGTTTTTAACGAGGCGGAGCCATGTAATATACAAGCGAAAAATCCCCCGCAAAAATCTACGTCGAAAAAAGACCGCATCGACGGTCTTCGACATTCGACCAATACAAAGTCACCGCGAGGGGCAGCGCTAGCTACCCTCGCGTGTAACAATCCGCGCAAAAGTCGCCTAAGGGTGCAGCCGGACTAGCACAACAAGTGCGCAAAATCGAAATCTTCCTCAAAAGACTATCCGTGCAAAAGCCGCCTAAGGGTGCAGCCAGACTAGCACAACAAGTGCGCAAAATCGAAGTCTTCCTCAAAAAGACTACCCGTGCAAAAGCCGCCTAAGGGTGCAGCCGGACTAGCACAACAAGTGCGCAAAATCGAAGTCTTCCTCAAAAGACTATCCGTGCAAAAGCCGCCTAAGGGTGCAGCCGGACTAGCACAACAAGTGCGCAAAATCGAAGTCTTCCTCAAAAGACTATCTGTGCAAAAGTCTACACCAAAGAAACTATCCGCGCAAAGACTGACTACAGGCGCAGCCGGACCGACATAATAAACGTGCTAGACCAAGTACGCAACGCCTCTATGGACATAGCCGGATGCGCGAAGGCGCACAGCCTCATCATACAAACTATAGTTACATATGTACAGCGAGGGCATCACACCTTACATTGGTTCAACCTTCGGAATGATTCCCATCTCCCTATAGTTAAATAGCATTATCCTAAGCTCCTCACCCTAAAAAAGACTCCGCAACTCCACCTCACCTACACTCGCCCCAACCGGCGAGGACAACAATTCCCGCTTGCCAGCCCTGCCCACACGAAGCCGACCGCCATCCACTTCACTCACTCTACGCTTCGCCACCGCCCTTCGCCGCCTACGCCCGGCACTCGGACCAGGCAAAACTTCAGCATTCGTAACATGCGGAGAAGCCTCTGCCGCAGCCACATCCAAGGCCGCAAAGTAATCCAAGTCCTCATCCGAAGACTCTTCCGTCCACTCAACCGAACTCCCAGAGTCACCAAAATCAGAAAACTTAGACGTAGACTCATCCGATTCATTCCCAGCGTCCACGGTCGAAGCCGCCACAAAATTAGCAGTAGCGGTTGCGTGCGTAGGCCCAAAATCCTAAACCTGCGCAGCAACCAAGGTTCAGCAACATAGACAAAATTCTCTAACTACCCCACACCCACTAAGCCACCTGCGAAGACCCAGCCGCCGCCATGGGATCCTCCGCTGCCGGCTCCGTCGCTGCCTTCGGGGGATCCTCCACCCTCGGCACAGAGGTTGGCGATGAGCCACCACCGGACACAGTAGCCGCAGGGGCAGCGAGGGAGCCTTCGCCGGTTTCCAGGGGCGGTGCCGGGTCGACCTCAGCCTCGGCCGCCACCGGGTTCACCTCCGCTTCGGGCCGCGCGCTGTTCAGGGGTCCGAAGTCCTCCACGTTCTCGGCACGTGCCGCCTACAACACAGCACACCGATTCAGCAAGCCCACGTATACCCCACATTCAACGACACTAAACAAAAGACAAACTTTACCTGATCCCTCGCCCGGTCGGACCGCTCCCTAACCACCTCCCGACCTTGGGGGACCCCACATCCGGTCAAAGAGGGCCCCCGCGGAGTCCTTCACCACAGGGTCCTCGACCTTGAAAATCTCGCGCTCAAAATCTTCATCAGATCGGTCGAAGACCTCATAGTGACTGCACCCCTCGCGGGACATCGCGTTCATCGCCCCTTCGCAGGTAACGAGGGAGGCAAAGGACATAAATCCCTCCACAATGGTCGGGAGCGCCAACAATTCCTCTTGCAGCCACTCGAGGCGGCGAAGGCCCGCCTCTTGATCGGGCACTTCGAAGTCAGCAGTCCACGCGCCCAGCTCGCGGTATGAGTCCATGAGCTATTTGCGCGTCCGCTCAACTTCCGCGCGTGTAGAGGCCTCGACCCTCTCCATGCGGGCCTGCAGAGCGTTGAACCGCACCTCCCATTCCTCGATGTGCTGGCTGGCGAGGCTACACTCCACCCGCGCCAAGTTGGCCTCCGCCTGCGCCGCCTGCGCCTTGGCGATGGCTTGGTTAGCCTCCCTCCTCTCCTCCACCAGCTGGCGCCGGAGGTCCGTCCTCTCGCCCTCCAGGGCGGCCACCTTCTCCGCCAGCTTGCGGCACTTGCTATCCATGGCCGACTTTTCCCGGACGGCGTCAGCATGCTGCACCCGAATTCTCTCGACTTCGGCAGACACATCTGCAGTAAGGGCCCCCGACGCCACGCGGTCGGCGAAGTCGGCCGCCTAACAGACACACATGAGACCACAATCCCCATGGAAGCGGTAAACACCGAAGTCCAGCTCAACTTACTTGACTCAGCCGCTGTGACGCCTCCCTCAATCGGCGGGACACAGTGCCCGCTTCGTCCTTGACGGCAGTGACCGCCGAAATCTCACTGCCAGCGCTGAGAGCGCTACCCTTCACCCCAGGCACCACGACAGACACCGTGGTCGCCACCGCAGGCGGAACAACAGCAAGTTGCCCCTCTCCCGATCCTGCAACGTATCACCAGTTAAAAGAAAAAAAACTTACCAACAAGATAGTCATCCACGCTAATATTTGTGCCGAAGTCGACAACGCGTTTCTCCGGCGAAGGCAATTCCTGGACCTTCGCAGCTCCGTCCGAGGCAGACTTGGTTCCGATGGCGCCGGCCGCCTTCACGCTCTCCGGCACCTTGCTGGACCTAGGGGCGGCCGACTTCACCGCCAGCGTAGGCTGGCTACCGCCGGGGACGGTAGCCTTCGCAGTCCCCCGCGCCCTCTTTGGTCTAGCTTCGGGGAGCATGACGACCGCCGGCGCTTCTGCGCAGCTTCCTGGCGATCCTTGTTCATCACTGCCGACACAACAGCAGCAATATTCCGCCCGTAAGGAAACACTCTCAAGTCACGAGCCATGCGAGACGTAAAGAAGTCTTTGCCGGCCGCGCGGGGGATAGGAACGTTCTTAGGCCATCGACCCCTGGTAACCTCCAACATCCGCGCCGAAGACTCCCGGAGCTCGAGCGAAGACATCCTTCCCCCGGGGGCCACGCATGTCCCCATCAACTCCATAGCAAAACTATCGGAGACCCCCAGTTCTCCCATCGCAGTACCTAGCTTCCTCTTCTAAGTGGATGGGGCGGCCTCCGGCGCGGGGTCGTCTTCAGTCTCTGTCGCCGGTTTTTTCCCGTGGCGGTCGACAACGTCTTGCCCGGGATAACCGCCATACGGCAAACAATTCAACTCGAAGACCCTATTCAGGCGGTCGTTGGATCCACGTATATCCCAACTCCGCTGGGCCTCCGTCTTCGGCACGTAGCGCCCAACAATTCGCACCGCCCCATCCTCCGCCTCACGCACGAATGCGGCGGGATCTCGGCCATGCAAATCCAGTGCGAAGGCAGGACTCCGCACCAGCATCCCGCCACGGGAAGGCATCTGGCGAGGGCATACTTCGCCCAGCGCCCAGCCACGCGCCAAGGGCCATACCCCATACCCGACAAACTCCTCAACCAGATCGCGCCCGCTACTCATGTGGGCCGCGCACCGCAGGGCCCCTTCGTCTTCATCCTCCTCCGCTACTTCAAACTGCGGGTACGCTGAGTAAAAATGCGAACACATGACGGCCACGGGGAGCCCCGGATGGTCTTCGACTGTGCCTTCGGCAACGTAGAACCAAAATTCCCACCAGTTGCCCCATTTATTGCGGGCGCAGGGAACCAACTCAACGACTTCCATCGAAGTCTTGCCGGTCTTCGTCGTAAATGTGCAAGATCCAAATTGAGCAATCTTATTTCCGATTTTCCTTTTGTGCCAATGCAGACAATAATGCTTCGCGAAGACTTCGACCAAGGGCTGTCCGCCGTACGAAGTCGTTGCCCAGACATATTTTGCCAGGGCCACCATGGCATTCGGCATCAGCTGGTGGACCTGGACGTCGAATCTACGCAGAACTTCTCCCACAAATCGATGTGCGGGCAGACGAAGGCCAGCGGCGAAAAAAACTTCGAAGACGACCAACTCGCCTTCCGGCTCGGGGACCTCCTCTGCCCCCGGGACACGTGCCACTCCGCCGCCAAAATACCCAAGTTGTTGCATGTCTTGCACACGAACCAAGGACATCCGCGACACGCCGAACTCCACTGTGTCGCCGGTGCGCAACTCCTCCGCCGCCACATTGCTCAGCGTCTCCTCGGACGACGCGCCGGCCGGCAGTGTATCGGCGGCAGAAGAGGAAGAGGACGGCATGGCTACGTACCGTCGGCGGCGGCGGGCGGTCTGCTTCACACGGGCCAGATCTCCGACGAGCAAGAGAAAGGAGGGCAGACGAGCAGCGAGCGGTTTGAGAAGGAAGTTAGGGTTTTCGCGGAGCGCGGAAAGATAAAGTTCAAAACGCGCCGCCCCCGCCCCCTTTTATACACAGGGCGCGGTGCTTCGGGAAACCCGCAATCCAACAGTACGGTGTCAATCAACGGTCATGTCAAAAACCCCCGCGGAACCACTTCGAGCGAGGGCAGCGTATCCACCATCTAGCGACGTCTTCGGCACCAGATGACTTAGTCGAACTGGTCCCTCGGAGGGCAAATGTTGGGGCGAAGGCGAAGACGCCACCCTTCGCTCGATGCCTTCGCCAACCTCGCTGCACCAACGGAGACAAGACGACTGGCAGACTTACCCTTCGTCCCATGCGTCGCCGGACGAAGACCTGTGATGAGGTCGTCTCATCTCACGACCTCGTTCAACATGGAGGCCCACGTGTGATCCGGCCCATTGTAACAGGCCCTGCGTGGCCGCCGCGGATTACGGGCCTAATTTGTAAAGGTCTCCCTGTAATTACAATCTGTAACCCTGCTTTATGGGAATATTCCGGGGATAACCTAGGCACCTAAGGGCACATGCGTCCTTAACTCAGGACGCTGGGCACTCAGATACCTATAAATACCCCTGCACAGTGCCCTTGAGAGGCTAGATTAACAGAGTTATTGCCATCTCGAGTTGAAGCCCTGTTTACATCGTTTTCACTCCCACGTTGGATCTACTCGCCCAAGAGAGCGAGTTCCAACAGCATCGTTGCTTCTTTAGTAAGCTAGCCGCCAAGCGAAACCTAGAAGCCTGAAGATGATCTTTGAGTAGCCAGAATCAGCGTTTGCAATCGGCAACCAGATGCTCTGCAAAGGCCAGATTTTGTTGAAGTTCCATCTCCTCGAAGAGTCTGCAAAGTGAAGATATGTAGCTGAAGTAAAGCTATACCCATAACCCTTCTGAGTCGAATCTCGAGGACGAGATTCATTTTAAGTGGGGTAGATTTGTAGCATCCCAAAAATTCAAATCTTGAAATTTTCTCAAACTCGCTCTAAATTCAAAATGAATTTCAAATTTCATTTCAAAATGTTTGTTTGCGAGTTGATATCAACAAATAAAGTATAGTTGTCTATATTCCCTCTAAAATCCTCTTCAAAATATCCTACAAATATTTCCCCAGTGATCCCCCTCAAATTCTTTCCAGAAATACTGCCCAGATATTTCCCCAGTGATCCCCCTCTGATTCTTTCCAGAAATATTTCCCAAATATTCCACCATTATATCTCCAAGTATTTTCCTCCTGAGAAATACCTTCTGAATCATTTTTGAAGTCCCCACAAATATTTTCTTCATAACTTTCCTCATGCTCATACATATACGTATGCCTCTGGTGTCATACGTTGAGCTCTACAAGCAAATCTCACTTATACAAGACAAATCCATGCTAATCTCCCACTAATCCTCTCATCCTCCCACTAATCCTCTCATTCCTCCCCCTAATCCCCTCACCATGGCTATAAATAGAGGGGCAAGGGCCTCCTCTCATTCCACCCCAAGCCATTTCATGGCAACTCTCTTCCCCTCCCCCCACACACACACCCACTCCATGTTCCACAAAAGCACACACTAGCACAAGGATCGTTTGGTCGTTCTTCGATCGTTCGTCCCCCTGTTCTTAGTCTGTTCGTTCGTTCGTCCAATCGTTCATGGTTTGTTCGTCCGATCGTTCGATCGTTCGTCCGTTCGTTCGTCCAAATAATCTTTTTCCTGCCGTTATGCTGCCGAAATTCCGATCGTTTGTTCGTTCAATCATTCGATCGTTCATCGTTCGTTCATAGTTCCTATTCATCGTTCATCGTTCGTTCATTGTCACTATTCATCATTCATCGTTCGTTCATACGACTATTCACCATCACTATTCACCATTACTATTCATTGTTACTATTCAACATCGTTACTATTCATTGTTACTATTCATCGATGATATCTGTGGCAACCTTTTTGTTGTCACTATTCATCGTTGCTATTCATCAATCATCCGATCACCCCAAATTTCAACTACTCATCCGTCATGTTGTCCAGTCCACCTAAGACCAGCCAGACCAATATTTCAGTCATACGAACTCCGGTGACTATGATGTTCCTTCTAGTAGGGAACTTCCCATCTGGTCACCCATCCTAGGTTTCTCCAAGTTGAGCATGCTTAACTTTGAGATTCCTTTGAACCAAGCTTCCAAACTCAGATTCCAATAATTCTCGTTTCTAAATTCTTATCAAACTATTCCCTATCCAACCACGTCATCCGTAAAGCATGGTCCATATTCCAGAAAACTCCCAAAATACTCTTTTCCAATATTCTGCCTATAACTCTCTTGTTCATACTAAGTCAGACGATTCGTTCGTCACTATTCTCACCAACAGTGAACTTCATTGTGCTACACCACATACACTCAGCAATAAATACACCCAGCTACCCTCTCCCTCTCCACACACACTCAACACCCTTAGCCAAGGAAAACACCCTACCCACTCAGTTACTCCACTCTTCCGGCTACACGCATAGTGTCGCTTCGCCTCCAGTCCACCCTCCTGGTAAGCACCTCCTCTCCACCACCAGTAATATCACAACACCACATGACACATATTCTACTCAAGACTCTACCCATCCATATATCGCTATTCTGACCACTATACTAAATATTTGTTAGTATACTTGCTGGTTTGTATGTTTGCTTGCTCATGTTGCATAGTTATCGGAGCATTCGTGCCATCTCGCGGAGGCCAGATCTGCAAGTCTACGCTAGGCGATGGAGCCAGAAGCCAGTTCTGCGAGCTCTCCTTCCCCCTTCGTCGGATAAGCACGACAAGCTCACTGGATCCCTTTGATGCATAAATTACCTATGATTTTTCAACCACAACCCTCAGCCTGTTATTTTATGCATGATATGATTTTGAGACAAGTTATTATGGCCACCCAGCCGCTTGCCGCAATCAATCCTTGATATATTTGTTACAAATGATTTGAGAAAAGGTGTGAGTTTTCAAAAGAAAATGCTTTTCAAAATGTGTATGATGAAGGGTTTTCACCCTTATCACCTTTGAGTAGGGATGATCAGGGACTCCCTGGTTTAGGGGAGGGCCTAAGGTGATGGCTCAGCTGGTTTAGGCGTGAGCAGAAGGATTGTCCCCTCTTATAAGGACCGATTTGTCATCTTTCACTACCTGTACTCATGATAAGTACAACCACTCGAGACTGTGTGGGCAGTCACTCAATCTGAACTCGTACTGTCCAACCCCAGGGTTATGAAGGCTAGGGAGCACCGGGAGGATAAGGAGGGGGAATGTTTTGTCCGGTTTGGACATGGCGGTGGCCTGACTCCTTCCAGTATAACCATTAAGGTTAGGACGTGTGAGGAAAGAAAGAGATTCGGATTCGGATCTCATTGGTCATGAGATCGCAGAGCCGGACTAGTGAGTAAAGTGTACCCCTCTGCGCAGAGTTCAAACCTATTCGAATAGTCTGTGTCCACAGGAATGGACGAGTCTAGTGTGGTATGGCAATTAGTGTTTTGTTTTCAAAAAAAGGGTGTGTTTGAGAAAAGTGGTTTTTAAAAGGTCCGGCGGTTGAGCCGTGAGCTATGGTGGACAGGAAGTCCAGTAGCTGTTTTTGAAAATGAAAACCAGTGGGAAACTGCTGAGATACCTGGATGGTTTAGTCCAGGGGATTTTGTTCTATATTGAAAAAAAACTTCCTGCTCCTTTGGGAGACGATGCGCTTTGAAAAATACAAAATGTTTTACAAAACAACCCTGCATAAAATATTGTTGTTTTTGCAAAATATCCTGAGCTCCACATATTCCATGCATTATATCTGATTTCCACATTCCGCGGGTGAAGGTGGGCTGCTGAGTACGTTTGTACTCAGCCTTGCTTATTTGTTGTTTTTCAGAAAAAAGAGATTGGGTAAGAGTTACGACTATTCCCAACCTTGCCTGTGGCTGTTGGACTGCTGATTTGCTTCGCTGCGTATATCGGGCTGCTTCAGCCCCACTCTGATGATATGTCCCGAAGTTGTGGACCAACTCTTAAAGTTGATCGCCACCTTTATAGGTTTGTCTCGTTTAAGCAGATCTAGAATCATCTGATGTATAAATGTGTTTACTAGCCTCCTAGAACGAGTAATTGTATCACATTTGAGTCCCAAAGGATTGGGGACGCTTCTCGTATCCAATCTGCTTGAGCCGGAACTATAAGCGCTTGCCAGATGCCCCCGTTCCAGTCGACCACGACCAGCACCCGACATAAGACTTCCCTAGTTATTTAGTCAAGGGCGTCCCATACCGCCCTCATGGTAGCACTGTTTTCCCTAGTGGTCACTCCATGTTCGAATTAATATGCAATAATCTTGCTTAACCATCGAGTTAACAACAATAATGTAAACTTACCATTTGGAACATTAGTATCATAAACAGGAGTGACTGCATAAAGTTAAGTTGTAGCAATAGCATAGCTACGAAGGTAAAGTATAATACCCAAGTTTGATCAAGGAATACGGTAGAAAAGGTTAGGTGTATCCGAATAGGTAACCCATCAAATTATGCATATATATCCAAGAATAAACTTTATTAAATGTATTGTTTGGGATCAAACAGAGTATGCAGAGGGAGAAGTCCACTTGCCTTGCTTATAGGAAACTTGAGGTTCTTCCACGGATAGGAATAGATCTTGATTCTTAACTACTAGATCAACCACTAAATATCACACAAACAAACAAGAAGAACAAACACCACTCAATAACATACAACATTCACCATACGTAAAGCTAAAAGAAAGCCTAACGAAAAGAGTATTCACTTTTCAAAAACATTACACGCAAGGGTTATAATAAAAAGGTCTTCTTTTCAAAAATGTGTGATCTATACTTTATAAAACAAGACATGAGCTTAAAATATCTTAATTAAAATCTACAAATATTAAGTTCACCCATTTAATCTTTTATAAAACGCCATATGTGATATGTCTAAGATTAAGGGTTTATAAGATGATAAAACACGTTATAACAATATTAAACCTTTTTAACCTTTTAGAAAAGATATATGTTATATAACTAAGGTTAATGGGCTACGAAACATGTTATTTATTTTAGAAGCATTATGGAACATCTTATAAATTATTGTTAAATATTCACTTATGATAAACTAAGATATAAGTATAAATAGGTTTTATTTGAAAAGATCATTATTATTAAACACCTATTTTATGAAAAGCTAGGTTATGGGCCCTTAAGTGGATTGTCATGCAAAAGTTAATGAACAAATAACTATCTTTTATTTTATTAGAAAACACATAGCCTATATTATTATATTCGAAGTCAATATATAAAGTAACATTTTAAGTTATAAAAGAACTTAAACTCTTATTACTTTATTTTATCCTTTAGGAAAAGCTAAGTGATTCGTATATAATGTGGACTAAATTCTATGAAATCATTAATCATGTCATAAATCTAGTTAAGAAGAAATTGACTATAGGTTTGATTAATAAATTATGATAAAGGATAATAAATCTATTAATTATCTTTAATTCTATTGTAGGAACAAATGATCTAATTCATTAGAAATGAATTTATGTATAAACTATCATTTTAGTTATGACGGTGTGAGCACTTAATTAAGCCATTATATCATTATTAGAAAAGTTATATGACATGTTTCTATTGTAAAGCATGTAATTATGGATACTTAAATATGAGACTAAATGAGTTTAATGTGAAGGGATAATAAATGATTATCATTCTATTAGGAAAACACTAAATCTATATTTGTTAAGAAAACTACATTCAAACCGATAGGTCATCATTTTAAAGATATGAACATCAATTCTATCATTTTAGTATCTTTAGAAAACTCTATTCTTTCTGTTTTCTCCTTTCTTTTCTAAATAGAAATTATACGCATCGTTACAATGTTTATTTATAAATCACCTTTCATTAATATTCTAAGGATTAATGTAGATTACTAAATGGGATTTTTAATAACATATTCATGGTTATTACTTCATACATAAATATTTTACTAATTCTACGTAATTAAGTGCTATACTTATGAATAAATTTATCATGAATAGTAAAATATATTTTTTCATTTGACCAAAAATACGTGGCTTAAATTCCTATTTTTTATATCAATAAAATTATACTTATACCAATACTAACCAATATCGTTCCACACACTAAAGCAAAATTAATTATAAACATTTCTAGTATAAAAATCACCGCAGTAGTGAATAGTGACCATGTTCATTTTTAGAATTATAAAATCATACACATAATCAAAGTATTGTTGTGGGGTTCGATTTTGGCTACACGTATACATCGCAATCTCTAAAATCATACACGTGAATCGCCAAATCACATCATCTCAATATTACAACAATAATTCGCAAATTTCATAAATTAATTCAAACATGATTTCAAAAATGAATTCAAATTGTTTTGGGTTGTCTCCAACCTTGGGTGAACGGACAACGGCGAACGGGCTCGAGCGCGCGACTAGGCGAAGGCTTGGCACGGCGGGATCGGCGAGGCTTGGACGGGGTTCGGGCACGTCTCCAGCGAGGCACGATGGCGAGCTCCGGTGGCGAGCAGGGCGCTGCTCCAGCTTCGGTCCACAACGGCGACGGCAGTGAGCTCCGACGGCGAGGGAGAGAACGAGGAGGGAGTGAGAAAGAGCTCGGGCAGGGAGAGGGAGAGGGAGAGGGCGTCGATTTTTATAGAGAGGGAGAGGCGCCGAGGGGGAGGTGGCCGGCCATGGCGCCATTGATGGCCATCAATGGGGGCGCCATAATGGGGAGGAAATGGAGGGAGAGAGAGGGAGAAACGGCTGCCCGTTTCTGGTTCCTGGAGGCGGAAGGGCGCGACGTTTCGGTCGGGGCGCTGCTCGGCGGCTGCGCGTCGGTCGCCTGCAGGGGCACGGTCGGGCTGCATGGGGTCGGGTCGGGTCGGGGTCTAGGGTCGCGGCGCGTCGGGGTGACCGGCTCCATGGGCGCGGACGGGGTGGCGCGGTGCAGGGCAGGGTGGCCGCGGGCTGATCCTGGCGGCGCTCGATCTGGAGAGAAAGGGAAGGGGAGAGAGAGAGAAAGTGCCTAGTGGGAGAGAGAGAGAGGTTGGGTGGCGGCGGCGGCTGCTAGGGAGAGGGCATCGGTTTAGGTCAGGGAGCAGGGCGCGCGCGGCTGGCTGGATTAGGGCAGTAGGGGCGGTGGCTAATGATTGATGGGCCTAATGGGCCGTTTAGGGTTAGGGTTAGTTAGGTTTTTCCTTTTTGTTTTTTTCTATTTCCTTTTCTAAATTTGAAATACATTTTTAAATAACCCTAAAATTCATAATAATTATACCAAAATTATTTATAAATAAAATATTTATTTTAGGACTAATTATTATTATATTATTTATTTGGATTTTCATTTAAGAAGAAAATGCTATTACATGTCTAAAAAATCAATTATGAGCAATTAAAAATCATTCCAAATGCAAATAAATAACAAAAACTTAAAAGAAAATTTATTACCATAATTACCATTAATAACTAAATGCATTATTTTTATTTTATGATTTTTATAGTATTACACTCACGAATAAGGTTTACAAGATTAGGATCAATAACGGTAAATGACCATAGCATGAGTCACACGACGTCATGATTTGTCCATCTTGTACTCTCGTACCTTCGGATCTTATTCACTAGGGTCTTGAGCCTGTTGTACGTGTCAATTGACTACTCGCCCCTTTTCATGGCAAACCTCCCTAGCTCGCCTTCCGCCAACTCCATCTTGGTGATCATTGTGGCGTTGTTTCCCTCATGAGAGATTTTGAGGGTGTCCCATATCTCCTTGGCATTGTCCAAGCCACTGACCTTGTTATATTTATCCCTGCATAGAGATGCTAGAAGCACAGTTATAGCTTGGGAATTTTTATAAATTTGCTCATGAATAAAATTAGCATTATCACTACTATCAAAATGCATCCCATTTTCTACTACTTCCCAAATGCTAGGATGAAGAGAAAATAAATGATTACATATTTTATGACTCCAAAAAGAATAATCTTCCCCATCAAAATGAGGGGGCTTGCCAAGAGGAATAGACAGCACATGAGCATTGGAGTTGTACGGAAAGCGGGAATAATCAAAAGATGTTTTAGAGTAATTTGGTTTAATCTTATTTTGCTTGGAGGAAGAGTCGTTGTCGTCGTCTTCCTTTGGTGAAGAAGAAGAGTCGTCGTTGTCGTAGTAGACTATCTTCTTGATGCGCCTCTTCTTCTTCCCGTCCTTCTTTGAGCCTGAGTCATTGGGCTTTTCTCCCTTTGGCTCGTTGTTGTTGATGTCTCCTTCTCGTCGATCACAATCCCCTTGCCTTTAGGATCCATCTCTTCGGGGAGTTAGTCCCTTGATGAAGAGAACGACTCTGATACCAATTGAGAGCACCTAGGGGAGGTGATTAGTTGATCCAGCAAAAATAGCTCTAAACAAAACAAACTTGGTCAAAAATATGGATTAGTGAGATCCAAAACCAAGTTCGAATGAGAAGAGAGAGGATGGAAAAAAGGACTTGATTGCTCCCACAAGATGTGTATTAAACATTGAGCAATATTGCAAGTGAAGTTTAGCACGAGGAATAACAAAATCACAATAAAGTAAATGGACAAATGACACGGCAATTTTATCCCATGGTTCGGCCAATGCCTACTCCACATTGTGCTGACCTCCTTTGGTCAAGGGTTGCATTCAACCCCACTCAAGTGATCCAAAGATCAAACTTGAGTACCACGGTTGTCTTCCTTATATCAAATTCCTGGTTGTGAGGAATCTACTAAAATTGGAGTCTCTCAAGCCTTACACAAATGATCACAATCAACACAAGAGTAAGGAGGGAGTAGCAACACACACAAGAGCACAAGTGCAGCAACACCACGCGCGCAAGCGAAGAAAAGAGCGCACAAATGAAAAACGACAGAGTCACAGCTCAAAACGTGCTCAAATCTCTCTCTAATGAATCAACAACGTGGTCACAGAGTCTCAGAGTGTTGGTGTGCTCTTTGTATGCATGGGTTCTAGGTAGAGGCGCCTAGGGGCCCATTTTATAGCCCCAAGTGGCCTAGGAGCCATTGCTCCTTCCTTAGAAAACTGTCCAAAAACTGCTATGTGCTGGCTCACCGGGTCCTATAGCCCCTAGTCACGCGATCTGATTGGGCGCCTTCCATACCGGGGTGGCACCGGACCGAGTCCATGCGCCACCGGACCACCTGCTGACGTCATCAGATCGTTGGAACTGTGCGCCGTTGGAAGTAGCCATTGGAGAAGAGTTCCGGTGGCACACCAGACCAGGAGCAGTATAGGGAGAGAGAGGGCATGGGTAGGGAAGGGAGATGGCGGTCGTGGGCGCCGGGGATGAGGGAGAGGGACTGCGAGGACGAGAGGGTTGGGCAAACGATGAACTTCTATGGACGGTAATGGAGAAAACTCACCGGAGAAGAGGGTGCTCGCCAGTGCCGAGAACAAATCCATCAATTGACGGTGATTCAGAGGTCCAATCGACGAACCGAAAGCACCGAGACGAAGATCTCATCGAGACGAACGCAACGGTACTCTCGGATTCCACCAGCGACGCATGGATTGAAAGTAATTTCTCGCCGAAGTTGTCGCCGAAGTTGGAACCGCCCCAAACTTCGGCGAGGAACTGACCGCACTACGGATCTCAACTCGTGAAATGGATCTGACATTTGGAACGGGCACGGCGAAGGGATTCCATCCATATATATATTGTGGGGGGTTTGAGATAGTTTTATTTTTCGCAATAAATTAATTTTAGGGGTTAAAATAATTCCAAAAAATGTTGCAAATTGCATTTAAGGCCCGAAAATATTCATAAGACTCCAAAAATTCAAGACATGATTTGGCATCCAATAAACTCAAAAAACATATTTAGAGCTTCTGAAAATATTTTAAAGTATCTCAAATAAATAGATTTTATTTTTTAGAAAAAGGAAAAATACTCGAAAAATATGAAAATTTACCGGAGACCCAAATGAGGTATATTAACATGTTTCAAACACCTTTTGCACTTAAAAACACTATGCAACAGCATGAATGAAATAATCAAAGCTTCTCTAGGGTTTTACTTTACTAGGCATATGCCTATATATATTAAAAATAAGTCTCCGCTATTTAGGAAAAAGAAAAGATAAGTAAGAAAAAGAAAGGGTAACACCTGAATTTTGAGAATAGAGCAAAGAAATTTTTATACCCCAAAATTCAGGGTGTTACACAAACCCCCCGGCTCTTGTGTGAGCCGTTGTAATTGTACTGAGCGGGGCGAGAGTCTTGCGAGACCATATCAACTGTGTTTGTGATACGACCGCCACCGTGTACCGGAGGGAACGAGGCCCGCGACAATTCGACCGAAAGCTCGATAGTGGAGATGGTGGGGAGCGTCCGAGAGGAGCCAGAAGCGGAACACCACTTGCACGTGAAGAAGGCCCGCGGCTCTCTACGGAGTTACCTGTTCGTGGTGATTGGTCCTCGCGTGGGCTACCCTTTGCGTAGAGGCACCAACGTGAATTAGTCAGGACCTTGCGTGGTTCCGGATGCCTCGGTAAAAATATTGGCATCGTCCATGAGAGTTTGCTTTCTCTACCTTGCTTTTAAGCTTCCACATTTACATTAAGTACTTAAGTTACAATCTCTCTTTTCCTAGTTTAAAATATAGGATTGGAACTTAGGTTGCATAACTCCTTTTGCGGTAGAGATAGCAACACTTAGACAAAACCTAGTTTGCACATTCTAGTTAAGCTATTTGCGTAGGTTTTGTTCTAGGGGATTATTTGTGGCCTAGTTTAGCACGAATTTTAGAAGTCCTAATTCAACCCCCTCTTAGGCATCACCGTTTCCAACAATAAGAACTCTCGCTCGAGTTAATCTGATCATGGAGGCACGGACCGTCCGAACCACATGGCCAGACCGTCCAGCCGTGCCCCGGTGCCAAATATGGTGCTAAATAGTAAGAAAAATGGACAAACTATGTATGAATATATGATTAATAACCCGAAGTTGCGCACCTGTTGAGTGTACCAGAGAGTCCCCATAGTAAGACTAGCCGCAACGGTGGACTCTCCACCTCCCCCTCCCCTTGCATGCGGCGCGTAGGGGGCACCCTATGGCCGCAGCGGTGCCCCCTACAGCGCCCCCTACGTGTCGGTCCCCTTCTCTCTCCCCCCAGATCTAGCGTGGCACTGTTCATCACCCTAAACACTGTGTTGTGGGTCCACGAGTAATTGTTAGTAGATAAAAAATTGATAGTTGATATAGAAAATGATATTTTATAGTGGTAGTGGGGTATAGGGGGAGTATTTAGGGGGAACCGCTGCGGGAGATGAAAAAATAGAGGGGAAAATAGGGGGAAAAAGTGATATAGGGGGGAAAATTTAGGGGTAACGGTTGCGGATAGCCTAAGGCTCTTCGCCATGAGGTCACCGTACAGGTCAGCACTGTACGGTGAGTGGTCTATGGTAGGCCGCCCGATGGCGATCCTCTCATACGACCATAGATGTAGAAGGAGCAGGTAGTCTGTGAGGACAACATTGGTTTCATTCTTCTGGCATGCGTCACAAAGGCCACTGTATGTGGACGCAAGTACTGCTGAACCCCAAGAGTACTCTGGCACATGCCCCTAGGCCGCATCTGCGATCTCCTGTAAGTACACACAGAGAACCCTGTCGACACTGGCCCATGTGTGTTGTTGAATAGGATCATGCCGAATAGCCACAGTAGTACACCTCAAATGACCTAGCCACATTGTAGTCATCAGCATCCACAGCTAGATACAAAGCCAGGACATGGGTTGTAAGACCATAAGTCTAATAGAGTTGTAGAGCGTGAACTATTTTTTACAAGGATACATAACGTTACGTACCTGAAACTGTAAAAACCAAGACTTGGCCCCTTTGGAACAAAGGAAATATGGAGGATTTTTTAAGGATTCATTTCGCACAGGGAAATTTTCTACACAAGCCTTTGAAACACAGGATTCAATCCTATCATTTCCTTCAAAATTCCTATGGATTGCTTTCCTCTATACAAGTTTTGAAGGAAAATAACAAGAGGTTCAGCCTCTTGGAAACTTTCCTATGACTCTTGTCTCTCTATTCAAATTCCTGCATAGCATCCAAAGACTAGGTAAGAAATTTCCCTGCATTCTCAATTCCTGTAGGATTGTAATCCATAGCCAACTCTAATCCTGTGTTTTCCTTTTCCTCTTTTTTTACATTCCTGTGTTCCAAAGTGGCCATTAGTCGGACCAAATGAGCGTGGATACGAGTTGACCTCATCAAGGCCATCCATATGCTGCACCTGTTGAAACCCAGTCACGCGATCCGTGTCGTTTATCACACATCGAACAGCTATTGGCTTCTATGCGCTTTGTCCTTCACAGCTAGCTTCCGGCCCATTAATTCCAGGCCCAATAAATTGGCTCTAACGTCATTAGCCACAGCTGGCGCTGAAGCTAGGTATTTTTGGCGCCGGTTCTGTTTTTTGGCGCGACGGCGACTTGTGCCGCAGCTTTGCCGTCCTCCATTTGATGCACATCCGCACAGGTGATCATCTCATGAATTCCATCTATTCTTTAATACTTTGATTGCATTGTGGTCTCTTTACATCAATACGAACTCATGGACGTTCTGATGGGTATGGTGTTCTCTTATTTTCTTCCCATTAGAAATCAGATTAACTTGGAATTGATCAAAGGGGACACCAACTTCAGCTTGTTGCATCAAAAAGGAAATCCACGCATCTGAAATGGAAGGGAATAGGTATGTAATAAACCAGTAATAAACCTATTGATAATCCAGTAATAAGCCTATTATTGTTTAGCTACTGTTGGACCATTTTAAACTTGTGTTGTTTAGCTTACCCCCAAATACAAAATCCTTGCAGGGAAGGTTTATTGCCTGTTCTAGTACCTCGAGTTGGAATGGAGTTCGGTACAATAGAAGAGGCTTGGATGTTTTGGGTTGGTTATGGAGGTCTAAAGGGCTTTGAGGTTAGGAAAATGTACACAAACAAAAGAAAGTCAGTTGGAAAGGCTTGTGCAAGATAAAAGAAATAATGAGCTAAATGCTGAATTTGAATCAAGGAAAAAAAATGCCTAGAATCAAAATGAGGACACCTATGCTAATCCAAACTAGCAAGCTGTACACACCACCTATATTTGAAGCTTTTCAAGGTGAGTATGAAAGGTCAATGGTTGCATGCACCAAGGTATTGGAAGGCAACAATGAATATCTCGTAACGATCGGTAGCCTTGATGAAAATTTTACCTTTGAGGAGTACAAAGTCATTGGTGATCCATTAGAGCAAACTAGCTCATGCGGCTCTAGACAGTTCAACCGAATTGGAATATTGTGTGTACATGCTTTAAAAGTCCTTGATTTGATGAATATAAAATCACTTCCAACACAGTATGTATTGAAGCGATGGACAAGGGAAGCGCGCGGTGGAACTGTACATGACAATCAAGGTCGAAACATAATAGAGAATCCAAGGTTAGATGAAATGCTATGTTTCAAAAATATGACTCGCAATTTTCTCCATGTGGCACATCGGGCTGCCAGCCATCCTAGATGCACCTTGCTAGTAAACAACACAATAGCCATCCTTAGCAAGCAAGTGGAAGAAGAAATCAATGGATGTACTAGTACTGTGGATGCTCCCATTGCTCCCACAAATGTTAATCTCATAGCTGACTTGGTGAGTGCAGCTCGTCTAAAGAAAAAGGAGGTGGAAACAAAAACTGCAAAGCGTAGAAGAACTTGGTTGGATAAAAAACATAAAAGTGCAAAGAAGGGACATAAAAAAGGCGAAGCTGCTGAATCAAAGGTATAAAACAACACAAAATATTTTATTTTCTTTAGTTGAATTGAATTATGTCCATTCATATTTTCAAACATGATTATCTTTTATTAGAAGAAACAAGAAACTATAAAAGTGGCACTGGATGAAGCTGCTACATCAGTATAGGAGGTGCAAAATAATACCAACAAGATTGCTTGGACCAAGGAAGGGATGTGTGATTCATATTCCTCTATCAATACCTTCTCTCAACTACTGATGATAATATTTCAAAATTATGACTATTCAAAATTCCTCTCCATTCCATAGAGTTCACTTGTTTTTTTTAATTTTGCAGAGTGGAGTCAGTAACGATCTTGATGCTGAATTCTAATAACAAAGCTTGGTGGAGAGCATAGCTGAGTTCTCTGTTGTTGTTGATGCTTTGTTGCCACCTGAATGCTGAATTCTAGTACCAGAACTTGGTTGGAATAGCTTTTGCTTTTATAATTCAAGTGAACCCATATATGTTAAGTACTGCTCTTTGATTGCTAGAATCTGGCGATGCAAAAATGTTTGGTTGTTTGTTGCCACAAGTGCTCTGTTGCCGTAAATAAAACTCTTTTGACTGTGCCAATTGTTGTACTCTGAAGATCGCTTCTAATGGCATTCCTGGCCTGTTAGCTGCGCCGGTCGGAGTGGCCGGAGGTCCACCACCTGTTCGTGACTTTCGCCAAACGCCTCATGTTGCCTCCTTGCTAGTGATTGAGTGGGCCAAATTTATTGGGCCAACATCCAGCTTACAGAGAAATGGAGAGCCTGAGAGCTGTTAACGGTTGGATCCCCAACAAACGGCACAGATCGCGTGACTTCAGAGGCAGGTCGTATTTGCTGACTGCAGACGATCTCGTTCCACCACACGGGGTCCAACTATCGTGTCGGCGATCGGGAATCCGAGCAAGTAGGCAACGTCCTGTAAGGCCTTGTTCGGTTAATCCCGTTACCCATGGATTGGATGGGATTGGAAAAAATCAAGAAAGGGTTTGACTTAGTTGGGATTTAAACCCACCCAATCCCACTCAATCCATGTGGATTGGGAGCTAACCGAACAGGCCCTAAGCTGGGTGCCATCTCCCCGCACGGGAGGTGGAAAGTGTGTGGCCTCCATCTCTCAGCGAGAGTCATCCCTAGTCAAGCTGCATAATCTGACTCTCCAGAAGACAACCCGAAGTGAGGAGGCCTGTATCGTTCAACCTGTTCAAAATGGTGGTCAGTATATTCCTTAGTACTAAAATAAATGCAACAAAGTACAGAAATTACACGTAGTACCTGCCAGCCCAATGATCATCCACAGGGAGCACCTCTGTTGGTGGATGACATCGTAAGGCAGTTGGCTTCTCGCGTAGGACAGAGAGACGGAAGGCATGATGCCCCGAGTCAATAGTAGGGTCTAGTAGCATGGGCGTCTGAGGGTGCTCTACGGCCATACGTACAAAGTTGACTCAAAACAATGTAAGTAGCATAAGGAGAATAATATTATGAATCCAAAACATATCACGTTGTCCACACACAACAGTTAAATTAAAATACATACCAATGATAGTACATAATTAAGTAATTTATTCTCCAAACTAATAACACGTAGATTCTCATTTGGTTGTAACTGGATACCTTGGTGCTCCATCAGTAGGGTTGCCTAAAATCTAGAGGTGCTCCATCAGTAGGGTTGCCTGATGGTCCAACCTCTGCTTGTTCACTATTATATTTAGAGGACACTTCCTATAATTGTGGTGAAACTCTCCACATTAGCTGCATCGCTTTGGTGTATTCCCCGCCTCAAACTCATCCATATCGTTCCGAATATGATGAGTCTGCCGACGCCCTTTTCCTCTCTTAGCATCTTCATCTAGTACTAGGTGAGTGCCCGTGCGTTGCGACGGTGTACAAATTATTCGATAAATGTTAGTGCACAACAATTACATGGAAAGGAACAACATATATATCAACCCCAATATCTCACATATGAGAAGTGGACATGTCAGTCAGTAATAGCAAGTGATTGTTCCCCAGAAGCCGTGAAAGGTGAGATTAGGAAGAAGGGATATTGGGGAAGTAATCTTCTATTTCTTAATTGCCAAATGTTCGAATACAAGAGATAAATAGGCATTACGCCTTCTAACAAACATAGATGGAAAATCTCCTCAAATTGAGACAGTGGTTTCTGGCTGCGGTGACTCGGTCTCCATCGATGATTTGTTGCAACTCAATGTTCAACACCTTGAGACAGTGGTTTCTAGCTGCGGTGACTCAGACTCCATCGATGATTTGTTGCAACTCAATGTTCACCACTAGATTAAATTGACTTTCACTAACATCGTTCCTATAAATTAGACACAAATCAGCTTGGTGCTATAACAAAACAGAGAAAATAGAAGATAGGCAACCAATTTTCTCAACCAAACAATTACTTCAACACAAAAAGTTAACTAACGACGATTTGCATCTAAACAATAACAAACCTAGAGATGATGACTTGGTGAGGCTTTCTCTTCCAAGAACTGGTGTAGAATTCAATCAGACACTCTCAGAAGCGACATCAAAATCCAACAAGTAATGGGAGAAATCATGTCATTAATACATAACTTAACAAATTAAATGCAGATTAAGATCTCTTACCGGATCAGACCATCATCTTCAGCTTCCCCTGACTTAAACAATGGTCAATCATTTCCATTTTAGGCGATTAGGTGTGGACAGAAGCTCTGTATTTCGAGATAACAGGACATTCACGAGAACTAACAACCTAAGAAAAACAAAATAAAACATTCACAGTAGCTACTATTTATTAAATATCATAGAAAATTATCACAAACGTATATTTACAGAGCATTGTTCATATACAAAGAGAGCATTGTTCAATTCAACATCTGTATCATTAGCCTAAACATAACATCATGTTCTGAAGAAAAAGATTAGTGCGAAAATTTAGAGAAAGGAACATGTGTTCAACCAAATGGAATATACATACGGGAAAACATCGCCCTTTCAAATGACTTTGTGGTGCAAGAGAAGGCAGATCATCAGCATGGATAATTGCTGTCTGCCTATGGTGAAGGTGGACTCGAGGTGTATCATACTATTTCTGTGTGCAAGGATATGTTAGTAGACTTCAAATTGAACTCTAAGTAGAAGATACAAAACATAGGGATGTAATTAGAGAGAACAAATATTTTGGATCAGTTCATATCGAGCATTGTGCATGCATAAAGATGATTGTATTGCATCAAAGGATCATGATAAGAGACCCTTTAGAAGTATAAAGAAATCTATGTTGGTTAGCAAATTTTTATTTAAGAATTTCCAGCGAGCACAGATTTAAATTACTGTTTGTATAGCTATATCAACAAAGTCTGTCTGTACAGCAGGCTAGTAACTAAAGTTAACATGTCAATATCCTTTGAGAAGATCGATTAGCCATACAAAATCATACCCCTCCGCCTAAAAATGCTTCAATTTGAATAGGGCCAAGGGTTGTTTCAGGAATAACAGACTGTATTGGCTTGTATTTTTGAGCTGTCGTTGCCACCGGGTCCTTGTACGCCATTGTTCCTACAACAGAAGGATCTCCAACAATTAGTGTGGGAAAAACGAGCAGCATTGTTTAGATGGTAACCACTACATAAAGGATTTTAAGACAAATATTAATAATAGGAAAGGTATACTTAGCATTGCACTGATAAATGCAGATTTTTCCAACATTTGCGGAACCCTGTAACAGAGTATGATTTAAATCAGATATAGCTACACTGGCTGAGAGGCAGAAACACAACTCACATTCTCCAAAGTTGTATTGCCTGAATTAATGAAGTTTGTTAAATTTATATTGATAGCAATAGCAATTGCATATACAATATAATGCACATATCTTTGAACAGAAATTGCCCTCTTCATTTTTCCCTAACATCTAAAGAAAAACACAATAATGGAACTGATGAGTGCTTACCAGTATATTTACATCTCGGCCCTAATATGATAAAAAGAAATATCACTCAGGATCGTGAAATGTAGAACAAGCAGGGGAAGTGAAGATCTATAGAACTTGAGACTATACGATTCGAGCATGGCCATGAAGTGGACAATCTAACTGCAATCATCACAAAAACAAACAGAAATGCTTACATTTCTTTCCTGATGAATCTCTGATGTAACCCCTGTGATACCGACCAATGACTTTGAGCTTGTCAAATGGACACTAAGGACGCCGCATACACAAAATTTAAATTGGTAAAATCATCTGACCGGACGAAAGTACCGTGAAGTGAGGAAAGGTTTCCTACTTAAGCTTCTTCTTGACAACTGACTCGACAACCCAGTCGCCTATACAATTCAAATTAGTATCTCTGGGAAGGAGATCAACCTAGGAAAGAAGTAGCTTTAGTTGACAGATGATAGCATTCATTCTAGTGAATTGCGGCTGATGCGGTTGGAGAGGTGTTGGTTCTTGCAGTTGTTGCGGCATCGCTTCAGTGAGGTGGTGATTGCCGTCGAGATTAAGGATCCGCGCGGCCTCGGCGCCAGGTCGGCCAAGAGCTTGGCGGTGTCAAGGGCACGCCCCGCGAAGACGAAGTCAGTGGACGATAATCTATACTACCGACAATTAAACAAAATAATTCCTAACCAAAAAATGGACGCATCGACCGGCCACAAAACGATGACTGCTCCTGGTACCACCATTCCCTCAAACACCTGGCGAGTGTGAGTCGAGCATTGAGGGTGACGAGTTACTCAACGGCGAGCATCAGGACAGAGCCAACGGAGTGCGCCAAAGGCGACAACCTAGCGTGTAGCCTGCTCGCCAGGGTGAGCAGGGACAATGGGCTTCAACATCAGCGCTGGAGATGGTGCTAGAGGGGCGGAGTCCAACGCAGACGCGAGGTCAAGCACAAGGAATGGCCGGCAACACCAGCGTGAGCCTGGAGCATGTAGAAGCCGGTGGAGGAAGAGAAGGAGGCAACATACCTGACCTCATCCGCGCTCACCTCCACGGAAATTTAGATCTAACCGAAAAGGGGTAGGGCATGGCCCTCACCTTCGGCTCGAGGGAGTGCCTAGCAGGTTGGCGGTGCGAGGAGTTGGGACCGGTGGAGCTAGGCGAGCGGCTTTCTAGCAGGTGAGCAAGGTCGAGATTCACCTTCACGCCCACGGCGCAACGCTTCGTAGCCCCACAAAGATACCTCAATGCTTCGTAGGCATGTCACATAAATCAGAAAGCCCCACAACGAGACGAACGCTAACCGGAGAGAGGGAGGACCTGCCAGTCCCGCCGTGATTGCAGTGGCCGCCATGGGATGCAGCTAGCATGCATTGTGTTTTTGTGTTCTTCGTCCGTCGAGGTACCGAGCCGAGGCAGAGCTCGACAGGATCAGGTCTCCGGTGTGCGCCATGCTAGATCCAGTGGCCACGGTGGGCAAGGGGGCAAGGGTGCGGTCTCCGGTGGGTGGGGAAGGGGAGCTATGGTGGGGAAGGGAGAGGTCTCCGGTGGGGAAGGGCTTGGACGGGGGAGGGAATGGCGTCGCGCTAGTGATGGCTGGGGAATGGCTTCGACGCGGCAACCTTCCTTGACGGGGGCGGGGTCCTAGGAGGCAGGGCGGGCGTGGATCCCCAGATCAGCGTTCATGGCGGGGAGCTGAGGGGGAGGAGGGTGGGGGATCCGCGGCAACCTTCCTTGACGGGCGATGGGTGGGGCGGATCAGCGTCGCGACAACCTTCCTTGACGGGCGCGTGCGTGTTGATAGCGATCGGCAGAACCGTGCACCAAAAAAATTTGTGGTCGCCTACAGTAGCGTCTTAAGAAGTAGTAGAGATGTACACTTTTGGGTGCATGTCCTCGGTGAAAGGTCCCAAAATTCCTACCGAGTATATCTCATGGGACTAGATTCACACTACTGCCTCCTTTGTGAAGTAGGGAGAAACAAATGCTCTTGATTGAAGAGTAGCCACTGAGCACGCAACAATAAGGTGCGAGCATGGAACAAGGAAACATGCAACTGTGATGGTTTCTTGCAAGAGCAAAACACTTGTCTGTCATGTATGAGCAAAACTGTGATGCTTAATCAATATTTCTTGTTGCACATGCTCACTAAATACTCCTGTCTTAGCTTCGTCCGAGTAGTAAATCACAAATCGTAGCTCTCTTGTCCCCATTGTTTTGACACTATGTGTATGGGCCTTCTCTACTTTCTCTGTCATGTATGTTGTGATCCTAGAGCAGAACTCAACAACAGGGACATTCATATGGAGACTTGTAGCCATGTAATGCTCCCTGAAGTACCTTACACGTCCATATAAGATGAACTCAACTATGCCCATAGTGGGAGGGAACGTACATGACGCATGACCATGTTGTAACACTCTGCATGGTTCGTAGTCTTGATGTCATATAGACAATGAAAGTCGCCTAGAGGGGGGTGAATAGGGCGAATTTGAAATTTACAAACTTAATCACAACTACAAGCCGAGTTAGCGTTAGAAATATAAACGAGTCCGAAAGAGGGCGTGAAAACAAATCGCAAGCGAATAAAGAGTGAAACACAAGGATTTGTTTTACCGAGGTTCGGTTCTTGCAAACCTACTCCCCGTTGAGGTGGTCACAAAGACCGGGTCTCTTTCAACCCTTTCCCTCTCTCAAACGGTCCCTCGGACCGAGTGAGCTTCTCTTCTCAATCAATTGGAACACAAAGTTCCCGCAAGGACCACCACACGATTGGTGTCTCTTGCCTCAATTACAAGTGAGTTTGATCTCAAGAAAGAATGAGAAAGAAGAAGCAATCCAAGCGCAAGAGCTCAAAAGAACACAACAAATCTCTCTCACTAATCACTAAAGCCTTGTGTGGAATTGGGAGAGGATTTGATCACTTGGGTGTGTCTAGAATTGAATGCTAGAGCTCTTGTAAGTAGTTGGAAGGTGGAAAACTTGGATGACTTGAATGTGAGGTGGTTGGGGGTATTTATAACCCCAACCACCAAACTAGCCGTTTGGTGAAGGCGGCTGTCGACGGACGCACCGGACAGTCCGGTGCGCCACCGGACACTGTCCGGTGCGCCAGCCACGTCACCAGGCCATTGGGTTCTGACCGTTGGAGCTCTGACGAGTGGGCCCGCCTGGCTGTCCGGTGGCGCACCGGACAAGTCCTGTAGACTGTCCGATGTGCCACCCGCGCGTGCACTGCTCCTCTGCGCGCGCAGGCGCGCATTTAATGCGTTGCAGTCGACCGTTGCGCGCGAAGTAGTCGTTGCTCCGCTGGCTCACCGGACAGTCTGATGTGCACCGGACATGTCCGGTGAATTATAGCGGAGCGGATTCCCGAAGCTGGCGAGTTCAGAGTCGCTCTCCCCTGGGGCACCGGACACTGTCCAGTGGTACACCGGACAGTCCGGTGAATTATAGCGAAGCGCCTCTGAGAATTCCCGAAGGTGTGGAGTTCAGATTGAAGTCCCCTGGTGCACCGGACACTGTCCGATGGTGCACCTGACAGTCCGGTGCGCCAGACCAGGGCACACTTCAGTTGTCCCTTGCTCACTTTGTTGAACCCTTTTCTTGGTCTTTTTATTGGCTTTTTGTGAACCTTTGGCACCTGTATAACTTATAGACTAGAGCAAACTAGTTAGTCCAATTATTTGTGTTGGGCAATTCAACCACCAAAATCAATTAGGAAATAGGTGTAAGCCTAATTCCCTTTCAATCTCCCCCTTTTTGGTGATTGATGCCAACACAAATCAAAGCAAGTATAGAAGTGCATAATTGAACTAGTTTGCGTAACATAAGTGCAAAGATTACTTGGAATTGAGCCAATATAAATAGTTATAAAATACGCATGGATTGTTTCTTTATTTTTAACATTTTGGACCACGCTTGCACCACTTGTTTTGTTTTTGCAAATTCTTTTGTAAATCCTTTTCAAAGTCCTTTTGCAAATAGTCAAGGGTAAATGAATAAGATTTTTGAGAAGCATTTACAAGATTTGAAATTTTCTCCCCCTATTTCAAATGTTTTTCCTTTGACTAAGCAAAACTCTCCCTTAATGAAATCCTCCTCTTAGTGTTCAATAGGGTTTTTAAGATATCAATTTTGAAAATACTACTTTCTCCCCCTTTTGAACACAATAAGATACCAATTTGAAATTTACCAATTTGAAAATCGTTAGTTTTAAAATTAGGGTGGTGGTGCGGTCCTTTTGCTTTGGGCTAATACTTTCTCCCCCTTTGGCATGAATCGCCAAAAACGGATACTTTGAGTGAAATATAAGCCCTTATAACTACTTTCTCCCCTTTGGCAAATAAAATACGAGTGAAGATTATACCAAAAAATGGAGAGCTGCTCGGAGCGACGGCGAAGGATGAGTTACGGAGTGGAAGCCTTTGTCTTCGCCGAAGACTCCAATTTCCTTTTGTTCAATGCACCTATGACTTGGTTGGAGATTTACTTGAAGACACATTAGTCATAGTATATGAAAGAGACATGATCAAAGGTATATTAATGAGCTATGTATGCAAGACATTAAAAGAAATTCCTAGAATCAAGAATATTTAGCTCATGCCTAAGTTTATTAAAGGTTTGTTCATCTAGTGGCTTGGTAAAGATATCGGCTAATTGATCTTTAGTGTTAATGTATGTAATCTCGATATCTCCCTTTTGTTGGTGATCCCATAGAAAATGATACCGAATGGCTATGTGTTTAGTGCAGCTATGTTCAACGGGATTATCCGCCATGCGGATTGCACTCTCATTATCACATAGAAGAGGAAGTTTGGTTAATTTGTAACCATAGTCCCTAAGGGTTTGCCTCATCCAAAGCAATTGCGCGCAACACTGTCCTGCAGCAATATACTCGGCTTCGGCAGTAGAAAGAGCGACGGAATTTTGCTTCTTTGAAGCCCAAGACACCAAGGATCTTCCCAAGAACTGGCAAGTCCCCGATGTGCTCTTTCTATTAATTTTACACCCCGCCCAATCGGCATCCGAATAACCAATTAAATCAAATGTGGATCCCTAGGATACCAAAGCCCAAACTTAGGAGTATAAACTAAATATCTCAAGATTCGTTTTACGGCCGTAAGGTGAGCTTCCTTAGGGTCGGCTTGGAATCTTGCACACATGCATACGGAAAGCATAATATCCGGTCGAGATGCACATAAATAGAGTAAAGAGCCTATCATCGACTGGTATACCTTTTGATCGACGGATTTACCTTCCGTGTCGAGGTCGAGATGCCCATTGGTTCCCATGGGTTCTTGATGGGCTTGGCATCCTTCATCCCAAACTTGCTTAGAATGTCTTGAGTATACTTTGTTTGGCTGATGAAGGTACCCTCTTGGAGTTGCTTCACTTGAAATCCTAAGAAATACTTCAACTCCCCCATCATTGACATCTCAAATTTTTGTGTCATGATCCTACTAAACTCTTCACATGTAGATTCGTTAGTAGACCCAAATATAACATCATCAACATAAACTTGGCATACAAACAAATCATTTTCAAGTGTTTTGGTAAAGAGTGTAGGATCGACCTTTCCGACTTTGAATCCATTAGTGATAAGGAAATCTCTAAGGCATTCATACCATGCTCTTGGGGCTTGCTTGAGCCCATAAAGCGCCTTAGAGAGTTTATAAACATGGTTAGGGTACTTGAAAGTCGCCTAGATGGGGGTGAATAGGGCAAATCTGAAATTTACAAACTTAATCACAACTACAAGCCGTGTTAGCGTTAGAAATATAATCGAGTCCGCGAGAGAGGGTGCAAAACAAATCGCAAGCAAATAAAGAGTGTGACACGCGGATTTGTTTTACCGAGGTTCGGTTCTCGCAAACCTACTCCCCGTTGAGGTGGTCACAAAGACCGGGTCTCTTTCAACCCTTTCCCTCTCTCAAACGGTCCCTCGGATCGAGTGAGCTTCTTCTTCTCAATCAAACGGGAACAGACTTCCCCGCAAGGGCCACCACACGATCGGTGTCTCTTGCCTCGGTTACAATTGAGTTGTTCACAAGAAAGAATGAAAGAAAGAAGCAATCCAAGCGCAAGAGCTCGAAAGAACACAAGCAAATCTCTCTCACTTATCACTAAAGCTTTGTGTGGAATGATCACTTGGGTGTGTCTAGAATTGAATGCTAGAGCTCTTGTAAGTAGTTGAAAGGTGGAAAACTTGGATGACTTGAATGTGGGTGGTTGGGGGTATTTATAACCCCAACCACCAAACTAGCCGTTTGGTGGAGGCTGCTGTCGCATGGCGCACCGGACAGTCCGGTGCGCCACCGGACACTGTTCGGTGTGCCAGCCACGTCACCTGGCCGTTGGGTTCCGACCGTTGGAGCTCTGACGTGTGGGCCCGCCTGGCTGTCCGGTGGCGCACCGGACAAGTCCTGTAGACTGTCTGGTGTGCCACCCGCGCGTGCTCTGCTCCTCTGCGCGCGCTGGCGCGCATTTAATGCGTTGCAGTCGACCGTTGGCGCGAAGTAGTCGTTGCTCCGCTGGCTCACCGGATAGTCCGGTATGCACCGGACATGTCCGATGAATTATAGCGGAGCGGATTCCCGAAGCTGGCGAGTTCAGAGTCGCTCTCCCCTGGAGCACCGGACACTGTCCGGTGGTGCACCGGACAGTTCGGTGAATTATAGCGGAGCCCTCTGAAAATTCCCGAAGGTGAAGAGTTGGGCGCCAAGTTCCCTGGTGCACCGGACACTGTCCGGTGGTGCACCGGACACGGTCCGGTGCGCCAGACCAGGGCACACTTCGGTTGTCCCTTGCTCTTATTGTTGAACCCTTTTCTTGGTCTTTTTTTATTGGCTTTTTGTGAACCTTTGGCACCTGTATAACTTATAAACTAGAGCAAACTAGTTAGTCCAATTATTTGTGTTGGGCAATTCAACCACCAAAATCAATTAGGAAATAGGTGTAAGCCTAATTCCCTTTCAATCTCCCCCTTTTTGGTGATTGATGCCAACACAAACCAAAGCAAGTATAGAAGTGCATAATTGAACTAGTTTGCATAATGTAAGTGCAAAGGTTACTTAGAATTGAGCCAATGTAAATACTTATAAGATACGTATGGATTGTTCCTTTAATTATAACATTTTGGACCATGCTTGCACCACATGTTTTGTTTTTGCAAATTGTTTGTAAATCTTTTTCCAAATTCCTTTTGCAAATTGTCAAAGGTGAATGAATAATATTTCGAGAAGCATTTTCAAGATTTGAAATTTTCTCCCCCTATTTCAAATGCTTTTCCTTTGACTAAACAAAACTCCCCCTTAATGAAATCCTCTGCTTAGTGTTCAAGAGGGTTTTGATGTTAATTTTGAAGAGGGTATACCAATTTGAAATTATATCACAAATAAGATACCAATTTGAAAATACTTCTTTAAAACCAAATTGACAGACTAAAATTTTGAAATTGGTGGTGGTGCGGTCCTTTTGCTTTGGGCTCATGCTCTCTCCCCCTTTGGCATAAATCGCCAAAAACGGAATCATTAGAGCCCTTTTCTTAACTATTTTCTCCCCTTTGGCAAATAAAACATATGAGTGAAGATTATACCAAAGCCGGAGAGATGCTCGGAGTGACGGCCAAAGATGAGTTACGGAGTGAAAGCCTTTGTCTTCGCCGAAGACTCCAATTCCCTTTCAATATACCTATGACTTGGTTTGAAATATACTTGAAAACACATTAGTCATAGTACATGAAAGAGACATGATCAAAAGTATATTTATGAGCTATGTATGCAAGACATCAAAAGAAATTCCTAGAATCAAGAATATTTAGCTCATGCCTAAGTTTGTTAAAGGTTTGTTCATCAAGTGGCTTGGTAAAGATATCGGCTAATTGATCTTTAGTGTTAATATATGCAATCTCGATATCTCCCTTTTGTTGGTGATCCCTTAGAAAATGATACCGAATGGCTATGTGTTTAGTGCGGCTATGCTCAACGGGATTATCCGCCATGCGGATTGCACTCTCATTATCACATAGAAGAGGAACTTTGGTTAATTTGTAACCATAGTCCCTAAGGGTTTGCCTCATCCAAAGCAATTGTGCGCAACAATGGCCTGCGGCAATGTACTCGGCTTCGGCGGTAGAAAGAGCTACGGAATTTTGCTTCTTTGAAGCCCAAGACACCAAGGATCTTCCCAAGAACTGGCAAGTCCCCGATGTGCTCTTTCTATTAATTTTACACCCTGCCCAATCGGCATCCGAATAACCAATTAAATCAAAAGTGGATCCCCTAGGATACCAAAGCCTAAACTTAGGAGTATAAACTAAATATCTCAAGATTCGTTTTACGGCCGTAAGGTGAGCTTCCTTAGGGCCGGCTTGGAATCTTGCACACATGCATACGGAAAGCATAATATCCGGTCGAGATGCACATAAATAGAGTAAAGAGCCTATCATCGACCGGTATACCTTTTGATCGACGGATTTACCTTCCGTGTCGAGGTCGAGATGCCCATTGGTTCCCATGGGTGTCTTGATGGGCTTGGCATCCTTCATTCCAAACTTGTTTAGAATGTCTTGAGTATACTTCGTTTGGCTAATGAAGGTGCCCTCTTGGAGTTGCTTCACTTGAAATCCTAAGAAATACTTCAACTCCCCCATCATTGACATCTCGAATTTCTATGTCATGGTCCTACTGAATTCTTCACATGTAGATTCGTTAGTAGACCCAAATATGATATCATCAACATATATTTGGCATACAAACAAATCATTCTCAAGAGTTTTAGTAAATAAAGTAGGATCGGCCTTTCCGACTTTGAAGCCATTAGTGATAAGGAAATCTCTTAGGCATTCATACCGTGCTCTTGGGGCTTGCTTGAGCCCATAAAGCGCCTTAGAGAGTTTATAAACATGGTTAGGGTACTCACTATCTTCAAAGCCGGGAGGTTGCTCAACATAGACTTCTTCCTTGATTGGTCCATTGAGGAAGGCACTCTTCACGTCCATTTGATAAAGCTTGAAGCCATGGTAAGTAGCATAGGCTAATAATATACGAATTGACTCAAGCCTAGCTACGGGTGCATAGGTTTCACCGAAATCCAAACCTTCGACTTGGGAGTATCCCTTGGCCACAAGTCGAGCTTTGTTCCTTGTCACCACACTATGCTCGTCTTGCTTGTTGCGGAAAACCCACTTGGTTCCTACAACATTTTGATTAGGACGTGGAACCAAATGCCATACCTCGTTCCTAGTGAAGTTGTTGAGCTCCTCTTGCATCGCCACCACCCAATCTGAATCTTGTAGTGCTTCCTCTACCCTGTGTGGCTCAATAGAGGAAACAAAAGAATAATGCTCACAAAAATGTGCAACACGAGATCTAGTGGTTACCCCTTATGAATGTCGCCGAGGATGGTGTCGACGGGGTAATCTCGTTGGATTGCTTGGTGGACCTTGGGTGTGGCGGCCTTGGTTCTTCATCCTCCTTGTCTTGATCATTTGCATCTCCCCCTTGATCATTGCCGCCATCTTGAGGTGGCTCATCACTTTGATCTTCTCCTTCATCAACTTGAGCCTCATCCTCATTTTGAGTTGGTGGAGATGCTTGCGTGGAGGAGGATGATTGATCTTGTGCATTTGGAGGCTCTTCGGATTCCTTAGGACACACATCCCCAATGGACATGTTCCTTAGCGCGATGCACGGGGCCTCTTCATCACCTATCTCATCAAGATCAACTTGCTCTACTTGAGAGCCGTTAGTCTCATCAAACACAACGTCACAAGAAACTTCAACTTGTCCAGAGGACTTGTTAAAGACTCTATATGCCCTTGTGTTTGAATCATATCCTAGTAAAAAGCCTTCTACAGTCTTAGGAGCAAATTTAGATTTTCTACCTATTTTAACAAGAATAAAGCATTTGCTACCAAAGACTCTAAAATATGAAATATTGGGCTTTTTACCGGTTAGGAGTTCATAAGATGTCTTCTTGAGGATTCGGTGTAGATATAACCGGTTGATGGCGTAGCAGGCGGTGTTGACCGCCTCGGCCCAAAACCAATCCGAAGTCTTGTACTCATCAAGCATGGTTCTTGCCATGTCCAATAGAGTTCTATTCTTCCTCTCCACTACACCATTTTGTTGTGGCGTGTAGGGAGAAGAGAACTCATGCTTGATGCCCTCCTCCTCAAGGAAGCCTTCAATTTGAGAGTTCTTGAACTCCGTCCCGTTGTCTCTTCTAATCTTTTTTATCCTTAAGCCGAACTCATTTTGAGCCCGTCTCAAGAATCCCTTTAAGGTCTATTGGGTATGAGATTTTTCTTGCAAAAAGAATACCCAAGTGAAGCGAGAATAATCATCCACAATAACTAGATAGTACTTACTCCCGCCGATGCTTATGTAAGCGATCGGGCCGAATAGATCCATGTGTAGGATCTCCAGTGGCCTGTCAGTCGTCATGATGTTCTTATGTGGATGATGGGCACCAACTTGCTTCCCTGCTTGGCATGCGCTACAAATCCTGTCTTTCTCAAAATGAACATTTGTTAATCCTAAAATGTGATCTCCCTTTAGAAGCTTATGAAGATTCCTCATCCCAACATGTGCTAGTCGGCTATGCCAGAGCCAGCCCATATTAGTCTTAGCAATTAAGCAAGTGTCGAGTTCAGCTCTATCAAAATCTACCAAGTATAGCTGACCCTCTAACACTCCCTTAAATGTTATTGAATCATCACTTCTTCTAAAGACAGTGACACCTACATCAGTAAAAAGACAGTTGTAGCCCATTTGACATAATTGTGAAACGGAAAGCAAATTGTAATCTAAAGAATCTACAAGAAAAACATTGGAAATGGAATGGTCAGGTGAAATAGCAATTTTACCCAAACCTTTGACCAAACCTTGGTTTCCATCCCCGAATGTGATAGCTCGTTGGGGATCTTGGTTTTTCTCGTAGGAAGAGAACATTTTCTTCTCCCCTGTCATGTGGTTTGTGCACCCGCTATCGATGATCCAACTTGAGCCTCCGGATGCATAAACCTACAAAACAAGTTTAGTTCTTGACTTTAGGTACCCAAATGGTTTTGGGTCCTTTGGCATTAGACACAAGAACTTTAGGTACCCAAACACAAGTTTTTGACCCCTTGTGCTTGCCCCCAATATATTTGGCAACTGCCTTGCCGGATTTGTTAGTTAACACATAAGATGCATCAAAAGTTTTAAATGAGATGCTATGTTCATTTGATGCACTAGGAGTTTTCTTCTTAGGCAACTTAGCACGGGTTGGTTGCCTAGAACTAAATGTCTCACCCTTATACATAAAAGCATGGTTAGGGCCAGAGTGAGACTTCCTAGAGTAAATTCTCCTAATTTTGCTCTCGGGATAACCGACAGGGTATAAAATGTAACCCTCGTTATCCTAAGGCATGGGAGTCTTGCCCTTAACAAAATTTGACAATCTTTTAGGAGGGGCATTAAGTTTGACATTATCTCCCTTTTGGAAGCCAATGCCATCCTTGATGCAGGGCGTCTCCCACTATAGAGCATGCTTCTAGCAAATTTAAATTTTTCATTTTCTAAGTCATGCTCATTGATTTTAGCATTAAGTTGAGCTATGTGATCATTTTGTTGTTTAATTAAAGCCATGTGATCATGAATAGCATCAATGTTAATATCTCTACATCTAGTTCAAATAGTAGTATGTTCAACGGTAGATGTAGAGGGTTTGCAAGATTTTAACTCTACAACCTTAGCATGTAATATATCATTTTTACTTCTAAGGTCGGAAATAGAAGCATTGCAAACATCTAATTCTTTAGCCTTAGCAAGCAATTTTTCATTTTCATTTCTAAGGCTAGCAAGAGAAATGTTTAATTCTTCAATCTTAGCAAGCAAATCATCATTATCATTTCTAAGATTGGGAGTTGAAACATCACAAACATTTGAATCAACCTTAGCTAACAAATTAGCATTCTCATTTCTAAGGTTGTCTATAGTTTCATGGCAAGTGCTTAGCTCACTAGATAGTTTTTCACATTTTTCTACTTCTAGAGCGTACGCATTTTTAACCTTAACATGTTTTTTGTTTTCCTTGATTAGGAAGTCCTCTTGGGTATCCAAGAGGTCATCCTTTTCATGGATGGCACTAATTAATTCATTTACTTTTTCTTTTTGTTGCATGTTTAGGTTGGCAAAAAGAGTACGCAAATTATCTTCCTCATCACTAGCATTATCATCGCTAGAGGACTCATATCTAGTGGAGGATTTGGATTTAACCTTCTTCTTTTTGCCGTCTTTTGCCATGAGGCACTTGTGGCCGACGTTGGGGAAGAGAAGTCCCTTGGTGACGGCGATGTTTGTGGCGTCCTCGTCGGAGGAGGAGTCGCTAGAGCTTTCGTCAGAGTCCCACTCGCGACAAACATGGGCATCGCCGCCCTTCTTCTTGTAGTACCTCTTCTTCTCCTTTCTTCTCCCCTTCTTGTCGTCGCCCCTGTCACTGTCACTAGATAGTGGACATTTTGCAATAAAATGACCGGGCTTACCACATTTGTAGCAAACTTTCTTGGAGCGGGGCTTGTAATCTTTTCCCATCCTTTGCTTGAGGATTTAGCGGAAGCTCTTGATGACGAGCGCCATTTCCTCGTTGTCGAGCTTGGAGGTGTCGATGGGTGTTCTACTCGATGTAGACTCCTCCTTCTTCTCCTCCGTCGCCTTAAATGTGACCGGTTGTGCTTCGGACGTGGAGGGACCATCAAGCTCGTTGATCTTCCTTGAGCCTTTGATCATGAACTCAAAGCTCACAAAATTCCTGATCACTTCCTCGGGAGTCATTAGTGTATATCTAGGATTGCCACAAATTAATTGAACTTGAGTAGGGTTAAGGAAAATAAGTGATCTTAAAATAACCTTAACCATTTCGTGGTCATCCCATTTTTTGCTCCCGAGGTTGCGCACTTGATTCACCAAGGTTTTGAGCTGGTTGTACATGTCTTGTGGCTCCTCCCCTTGGCGAAGACGGAAGCGACCGAGCTCCCCCTCGATCGTCTCCCGCTTGGTGATCTTGGTTAGCTCATCTCCTTCGTGCGCAGTCTTGAGCACGTCCCAAACTTCCTTGGCGCTCTTTAATCCTTGCACCTTGTTATACTCCTCTCGACTTAGAGAGGCGAGGAGTAGAGTTGTGGCTTGGGAGTTGAAGTGCTCGATTTGGGCCACTTCATCCTCATCATAATCTTCATCCCCTACGGATGGTACCTGTACACCAAACTCAACAACATCCCATATACTTTTGTGGAGTGAGGTTAGATGAAATCGCATCAATTCACTCCACCTAGCATAATCTTCACCATCAAACGTTGGTGGTTTGCCTAATGGGACGGAAAGTAAAGGCGTATGTTTAGGAATGCGAGGGTAGCATAAGGGGATCTTACTAAACTTCTTGCGCTCATGACGCTTAGAAGTAATGGATGGCGCGTCGGAGCCGGAGGTGGAAGGTGACGAAGTATCGGTCTCGTAGTAGACCACCTTCCTCATCTTCTTTTTCTTGTCGCCACTCCGATGCGACTTGTGGGAAGAGGATTTCTTCTCCTTCCCCTTCCCCTTGTTGCGGGACTCTTCCGATGAAGCTTTCCCGTGGCTTGTAGTGGGCTTGTCGCCGGTCTCCATCTCCTTCTTGGCGTGATCTCCCGACATCACTTCGAGCGGTTAGGCTCTAATGAAGTACCATGCTCTGATACCAATTGAAAGTCGCCTAGAGGGGGGTGAATAGGGCAAATCTGAAATTTACAAACTTAATCACAACTACAAGCCGTGTTAGCGTTAGAAATATAATTGAGTCCGCGAGAGAGGGTGCAAAACAAATCGCAAGCAAATAAAGAGTGTGACACGCGGATTTGTTTTACCGAGGTTCGGTTCTCGCAAACCTACTCCCCGTTGAGGTGGTCACAAAGACCGGGTCTCTTTCAACCCTTTCCCTCTCTCAAACGGTCCCTCGGACCGAGTGAGCTTCTTCTTCTCAATCAAACGGGAACAGACTTCCCCGCAAGGGCCACAACACGATTGGTGCCTCTTGCCTCGGTTAGAATTGAGTTGTTCACAAGAAAGAATGAAAGAAAGAAGCAATCCAAGCGCAAGAGCTCGAAAGAACACAAGCAAATCTCTCTCACTTATCACTAAAGCTTTGTGTGGAATTGGGAGAGGATTTGATCACTTGGGTGTGTCTAGAATTGAATGCTAGAGCTCTTGTAAGTAGTTGAAAGGTGGAAAACTTGGATGACTTGAATGTGGGGTGGTTGGGGGTATTTATAACCCCAACCACCAAACTAGCCGTTTGGTGGAGGCTGCTGTCGCATGGCGCACCGGACAGTCCGGTGCGCCACTGGACACTGTTCGGTGCGCCAGCCACGTCACCTGGTCGTTGGGTTCCGACCATTGGAGCTCTGACGTGTGGGCCCGCCTGGCTGTCCGGTGGCGCACCGGACAAGTCCTGTAGACTGTCTGGTGTGCCATCCGCGCGTGCTTTGCTCCTCTGCGCGCGCTGGCGCGCATTTAATGCGTTGCAGTCGACCGTTGGCGCGAAGTAGTCGTTGCTCCGCTGGCTCACCGGACAGTCCGGTGTGCACCGGACATGTCCGATGAATTATAGCGGAGCGGATTCCCGAAGCTGGCGAGTTTAGAGTCGCTCTCCCCTAGAGCACCGGACACTGTCCGGTGGTGCACCGGACAGTTTGGTGAACTATAGCGGAGCCCTCTGAAAATTCCCGAAGGTGAAGAGTTGGGCGTCGAGTTCCCTGGTGCACCGGACACTGTCCGGTGGTGCACCGGACACGGTCCGGTGGCACACCGGACAGTCCGGTGCGCCAGACCAGGGCACACTTCGGTTGTCCCTTGCTCTTATTGTTGAACCCTTTTCTTGGTCTTTTTTTTATTGGCTTTTTGTGAACCTTTGGCACTTGTATAACTTATAGACTAGAGCAAACTAGTTAGTCCAATTATTTGTGTTGGGCAATTCAACCACCAAAATCAATTAGGAAATAGGTGTAAGCCTAATTCCCTTTCAGTACTCACTATCTTCAAAGCCGGGAGGTTGCTCAACATAGACCTCTTCCTTGATTGGTCCATTGAGGAAGGCAGTCTTCACATCCATTTGATAAAGCTTGAAGCCATGGTAAGTAGCATAGGCTAATAATATACGAATTGACTCAAGCCTAGCTACGGGTGCATAGGTTTCACCGAAATCCAAACCTTCGACTTGTGAATATCCCTTGGCCACAAGTCGGGCTTTGTTCCTTGTCACCACACCATGCTCGTCTTGTTTGTTGCGGAAAACCCATTTGGTTCCTACAACATTTTGGTTAGGACGTGGAACTAAATGCCATACCTCATTCCTAGTGAAATTGTTGAGCTCCTCTTGCATCGCCACCACCCAATCCGAATCTTGTAGTGCTTCCTCTACCCTGTGTGGCTCAATAGAGGAAACAAAAGAGTAATGCTCACAAAAATGTGCAACCCGAGATCTAGTGGTTACCCCCTTATGAATGTCGCCAAGGATGGTGTCAACGGGGTGATCTCGTTGGATTGCTTAGTGGACTCTTGGGTGTGGCGGCCTTGGTTCTTCATCCTCCTTGTCTTGATCATTTGCATCTCCCCCTTGATCATTGCCGTCATCTTGAGGTGGCTCATCTCTTTGATCTTCTCCTTCATCAATTTGAGCCTCATCCTCATTTTGAGTTGGTGGAGATGCTTGCATGGAGGAGGATGGTTGATCTTGTGCATTTGGAGGCTCTTCGGATTCCTTAGAACACACATCCCCAATGGACATGTTCCTTAGCGCGATGCACGGAGCCTCTTCATCACCTATCTCATCAAGATCAACTTGCTCTACTTGAGAACCGTTAGTCTCATCAAACACAACGTCACAAGAAACTTCAACTTGTCCAGAGGACTTGTTAAAGACTCTATATGCCCTTGTGTTTGAATCATATCCTAGAAAAAAGCCTTCTAAAGTCTTAGGAGCAAATTTAGATTTTCTACCTCTTTTAACAAGAATAAAGCATTTGCTACCAAAGACTCTAAAATATGTAATATTGGGCTTTTTACCGGTTAGGAGTTCATATGATGTTTTCTTGAGGATTCGGTGTAGATATAACCGGTTGATGGCGTAGCAGGCGGTGTTGACCGCCTCGGCCCAAAACCGATCTGATGTCTTGTACTCATCAAGCATGGTTCTTGCCATGTCCAGTAGAATTCTATTCTTCCTCTCCACTACACCATTTTGTTGTGGGGTGTAGGGAGAGGAGAACTCATGCTTGATTCCCTCCTCCTCAAGGAAGCCTTCAATTTGAGAGTTCTTGAACTCCGTCCCGTTGTCGCTTCTTATTTTCTTGATCCTTAAGCCGAACTCATTTTGAGCCCGTCTCAAGAATCCCTTCAGGGTTTCTTGGGTATGAGATTTTTCCTGCAAAAAGAACACCCAAGTGAAGCGAGAATAATCATCCACAATAACTAGATAGTACTTACTCCCGCCGATGCTTATATAAGCTATCGGGCCGAATAGGTCCATGTGTAGGAGCTCTAGTGGCCTATCAGTCGTCATGATGTTCTTGTGTGGATGATGAGCACCAACTTGCTTCCCTGCTTGGCATGCGCTACAAATCTTGTCTTTCTCAAAATGAACATTTGTTAATCCTAAAATGTGTTCTCCCTTTAGAAGCTTATGAAGATTCTTCATCCCAACATGGGCTAGTCGGCGGTGCCAGAGCCAACCCATGTTAGTCTTAGCAATTAAGCAAGTGTCGAGTTCAGCTCTATCAAAATCCACCAAGTATAGCTGACCCTCTAACACTCCCTTAAATGCTACTGAATCATCACTTCTTCTAAAGACAGTGACACCTACATCAGTAAATAGACAGTTGTAGCCCATTTGACATAATTGAGAAACAGAAAGCAAATTGTAATCTAAAGAATCTACAAGAAAAACATTTGAAATGGAATGGTCAGGTGATATAGCAATTTTACCCAATCCTTTGACCAAACCTTGATTTTCATCCCCGAATGTGATAGCTCGTTGGGGATCTTGGTTTTTCTCGTAGGAGGAGAACATCTTCTTCTCCCCTGTCATGTGGTTTGTGCACCCGCTGTCGATAATCCAACTTGAGCCCCCGGATGCATAAACCTACAAAACAAATTTAGTTCTTGACTTTAGGTACCCAAATGATTTTGGGTCCTTTGGCATTAGACACAAGAACTTTGGGTACCCAAACACAAGTCTTTGACCCCTTGTGCTTGCCCCCAACATACTTGGCAACTACCTTGCCGGATTTGTTAGTTAACACATAAGATGCATCAAAATTTTTAAATGAAATGCTATGTTCATTAGATGCACTAGGAGTTTTCTTCTTAGGCAACTTAGCACGGGTTGGTTGCCTAGAGCTAGATGTCTCACCCTTATACATAAAAGCATGATTAGGGCCAGAGTGAGACTTCCTAGAATGAATTCTCCTAATTTTGCTCTCGGGATAACCGGTAGGGTATAAAATGTAACCCTCGTTATCCTGAGGCATGGGAGCCTTGCCCTTAACAAAGTTGGACAATTTCTTAGGAGGGGCATTAAGTTTGACATTGCCTCCCTGTTGGAAGCCAATGCCATCCTTAATGCCAGGGCGTCTCCCTCTATAGAGCATGCTTCTAGCAAATTTAAATTTTTCGTTTTCTAAGTCATGCTCGGCAATTTTAGCATCTAATTTTGCTATGTGATCATTTTGTTGTTTAATTAAAGCCATGTGATCATGAATAGCATCAATGTTAACATCTCTACATCTAGTGCAAATAGTAGTATGTTCAACGGTAGATGTAGAGGGTTTGCAAGATTTTAATTCTACAACCTTAGCATGTAATATATCATTTTTACTTCTAAGGTCAAAAATGGAAGCATTGCAAACATCTAATTTTTTAGCCTTAGCAATTAATTTTTCATTTTCAATCCTAAGGCTAGCAAGAGTAACATTTAATTCTTCAATCTTAGCAAGTAAATCAACATTATCATCTTTAAGATTGGGAATTGAAACATTACAAGCATTTGAATCAACCTTAGCAATCAAACTAGCATTTTCATTTCTAAGGTTGTTGATAACATCATGGCATGTGCTTAGCTCACCAGTTAATTTCTCACATTTTTCAACTTCTAGAGCATAAGCATTTTTAACCTTAACATGCTTTTTGTTTTCCTTGATTAGGAAGTCCTCTTGGGTGTCCAAGAGGTCATCCTTCTCATGGATGGCACTAATTAATTCATTTAACTTTTTTTTTGTTGCATGTTTAGTTTGGCAAAAAGGGTACGCAAATTATCTTCTTCATCACTAGCATTATCATCACTAGAAGACTCATATTTAGTGGAGGATTTGGATTTAACCTTCTTCTTTTTGTCGTCCTTTGTCATGAGGCACTTGTGGTCGACGTTGGGGAAGAAAAGGCCCTTGGTGATGGCGATGTTGGTGGCGTCCTCGTCGGAGGAGTCAGAGGAGCTCTCGTTCGAGTCCAATTCGCGGCATACGTGGGCATCGCCACCCTTCTTCTTGTAGTATCTCTTCTTCTCCTTTCTCCTTCCCTTCTTGTCGTCGCCCCTGTCACTATCACTAGAAATAGGACATTTTGCTATAAAGTGACCGGGCTTACCACACTTGTAGCACACTTTCTTGGAGCGGGGCTTGTAATCTTTCCCCCTCCTTTGTTTGAGGATTTGGCGGAAGCTCTTGATGACGAGCGCCATCTCCTCATTGTCGAGCTTTGAGGCGTCGATTGGTTGTCTACTTGATGTAGACTCCTCCTTCTTCTCCTCCGTCGCTTTGAATGTGATCGGTTGTGCTTCGGACGTGGAGGGACCATCAAGCTCGTTGATCTTCTTTGAGCCTTTGATCATCAACTCAAAGCTCACAAAATTCCTGATTACTTCCTCGGGAGACATTAGTGTATATCTAGGATTTCCTCGAATTAATTGAACTTGCGTAGGGTTAAGAAAAACGAGGGATCTTAGAATAACCTTGACCATCTCATGGTCATCCCATTTCTTGCTCCCGAGGTTGCGCACTTGGTTCACCAAGGTTTTGAGCCGGTTGTACATGTCTTGTGGCTCCTCCCCTTGGCGAAGTCGGAAGCGACCGAGCTCCCCCTCGATCGTTTCTCGCTTGGTGATTTTGGTCACCTCGTCTCCTTCGTGCGCGGTCTTTAGCGTGTCCCAAATCTCCTTAGCATTTCTCAACCCTTGCACCTTATTATACTCCTCTCGACTTAGAGAGGCGAGGAGTATAGTTGAGGCTTGGGAGTTGAAGTGTTGGATTTGGGCAACTTCGTCATCATCATAATCTTCATCCCCTACGGATGGTACCTGTACACCAAACTCAACTACATCCCATATACTTTTGTGGAGTGAGGTTAGATGAAATCGCATCAAATCACTCCACCTAGCATAATCTTCACCATCAAAAGTTGGTGGTTTGCCTAATGGGACGGAAAGTAAAGGAGTATGTTTGGGAATGCGAGGATAGCGTAAGGGGATCTTACTAAACTTCTTGCGCTCATGGCGCTTAGAAGTGACGGACGGCGCGTCGAAGCCGGAGGTGGAAGGTGATGAAGTATCGGTCTCGTAGTAGACCACCTTCCTCATCTTCTTTTTCTTATCCCCACTCCGATGCGACTTGTGGGAAGAGGATTTCTTCTCCTTCCCCTTACTTTTGTTGCGGGACTCTTCCGATGAAGCCTTCCTGTGGCTTGTAGTGGGCTTGTCGCCGGTCTCCATCTCCTTCTTGGCGCGATCTCCCGACATCACTTCGAGCGGTTAGGCTCTAATGAAGCACCGGGCTCTGATACCAATTGAAAGTCGCCTAGAGGGGGGTGAATAGGGCGAATCTGAAATTTACAAACTTAATCACAACTACAAGCCGGGTTAGCGTTAGAAATATAAACGAGTCCGAGAGAGGGCGTGAAAACAAATCACAAGCGAATAAAGAGTGAGACACAAGGATTTGTTTTACTGAGGTTAGGTTCTTGCAAACCTACTCCCCGTTGAGGTGGTCACAAAGACCGGGTCTCTTTCAACCCTTTCCCTCTCTCAAACGGTCCCTCGGACCGAGTGAGCTTCTCTTCTCAATCAATTGGAACACGAAGTTCCCGCAAGGACCACCACACGATTGGTGTCTCTTGCCTCAATTACAAGTGAGTTTGATCTCAAGAAAGAATGAGAAAGAAGAAGCAATCCAAGCGCAAGAGCTCAAAAGAACACAACAAATCTCTCTCACTAATCACTAAAGCCTTGTGTGGAATTGGGAGAGGATTTGATCACTTGGGTGTGTCTAGAATTGAATGCTAGAGCTCTTGTAAGTAGTTGGAAGGTGGAAAACTTGGATGACTTGAATGTGAGGTGGTTGGGGGTATTTATAACCCCAACCACCAAATTAGCCGTTTGGTGAAGGCTGCTGTCGACGGACGCACCGGACAGTCCGGTGCGCCAGCCACGTCACCAGGCCGTTGGGTTCCGACCGTTGGAGCTCTGACGAGTGGGCCCGCCTGGCTGTCCGGTGGCGCACCGGACAAGTCCTGTAGACTGTCCGGTGTGCCACCCGCGCGTGCACTGCTCCTCTGCGCGTGCAGGCGCGCATTTAATGTGTTGCAGTCGACCGTTGCGCGCGAAGTAGTCATTGCTCCGCTGGCTCACCGGACAGTCCGGTGTGCACCGGACATGTCCGGTGAATTATAGCGGAGCGGATTCCCGAAGCTGGCGAGTTCAGAGTCGCTCTCCCCTGGGGCACTGGACACTGTCCGGTGGTACACCGGACAGTCCGGTGAATTATAGCGAAGTGCCTCTGAGAATTCCCGAAGGTCTGGAGTTCAGCTTGAAGTCCCCTGGTGCACCGGACACTGTCCGGTGGCACACCGGACAGTCCGGTGCGCTAGACCAGGGCACACTTCGGTTGTCCCTTGCTCACTTTGTTGAACCCTTTTCTTGGTCTTTTTATTGGCTTTTTGTGAACCTTTGGCACCTGTTTAACTTATAGACTAGAGCAAACTAGTTAGTCCAATTATTTGTGTTGGTCAATTCAACCACCAAAATCAATTAGGAAATAGGTGTAAGCCTAATTCCCTTTCAGAGAACCTTATGTATCATACAAAAACGACCAGTTCTCCTTTGGTGCATCTTTGGTCCAATGGGAGAATGGTCTTGTAGTGACTGTCTCTTGTGATTGCCTCCTACTTGAAGTAGAGGCCCTTGCCTTTTCATTCTCAGCAATTATCTCATCAAGCATCTTCCATATACCATTGAATTTTCTCTGTTGGTTCAGAATGCAAAGGCTCGCTTGGGAGCACAATGTAATACCCAATTTGTAAGAGATAATATAAAAGGAGAAAAAATTCATTTCCTTTATTTATATGTGTGTGTTGTATCTATTTATCATCACATGTGAACAACATATTTAAAAACAAAAAAAATATTAAAAGATATACCACTAAATTATGCACCATGCTGGGATTTTAATTTGTGTGCATTTTGTGACAATATAAAGAACCCAGAGGCGCTCCGGTTGATCGAATCCCAACAGAACCGGTGAGATTTTTTCCATGAATTTCTGTTGAGGACCAAGCGCGCTCTCGCAGTTGCTGGTGGTCAAAGAGATGAGGGGAAAGGGGAGGTCATGACCATGGATCAATACCTAGGGGCGAGGGAATCCCAACCCGGACTCGGTCGGCCAGGGCTACGACAAATCCTCAACAGGATGCACGCGGTTGTTGCGCCAATAGCCCGAAATGCGCACAGTCTGTTGAGGGGAGGTAGGTGAAGCTTCTGCGCAGTTGGCCCCACCTGGCAGCGAAACAGGCAAGCGAACGCGCATGGATTCACTAACGAAGGGCCCCACGAGCCAGTGTAGCAGGATGGCGCGTGCGAGCGGCCACTGGCCAAGTGGACCCACCAGTCGGCGCCAAATCACCAGTTGGGCTGCGCAAAGGATATCCAGGTGGCCGAGCGAGGGTGATAGTGGGCCGCGCCAAGAGAAATGAGCCCATGCGATGCTTTCCCATTTTCCTTTCTCTTTTTAATTTTTCTTTTTCCCTTTTTCATTTGAATCTCAAATTTGAATTTGAATCTTGTTATGAGCTTCACCTTTGAGTCAATTATACAAATTCAAACCCTAGTGTAGGAATCATATATCTTTATTTACTTATTTTTCTCCACATAATATTTATTTTCTTCTCTTTTCTAATTTCTAGGGTTTCTTTTAGAAGTCAAATTCCACTTTGGAATTTAATATATTTCTTGTCACATTATTTTTATATTGTCATAAAATGCACACAAAATAAAATCCCAGCATGGTGCATAATTTAGTGGTACATCTTTTATTATTTTTTGTTTTTAAATATGTTGTTCACATGAGATAATAAATAGATACAACACACACATATATTCTCTGGCTATAAAACCGGGCACCGAGCACCTTTCCCTCACACATCCCCTAGAGCCGTGAGCAAGAATCTCGGTGTCATGTGAGAGCAGAAGGATGACTACGAATGGGCAGACCGACGCGATGTATTCCAGTCACGCCATCGTTCGGGCCCCAACAACAGGAGACATAGGCTTTACGGGATCAAGGGAATCGTATGCATGGACTTGTTGCGCAGGCAGAGACAACAGAGCCACGATGAATTTCTCGTCGGCAATGTGAGCCACCACGGTGCTGCTCGGTGGCGGGGACTGCGCGCTTCGTATCACGGTAAAAGTTCTTTCCTAGGTTTGCATTTTCCTCCTCTAGGCGTAGGACCATTCGAATCTTGAACCTTGGCACCCAGGCCTCGGACTACTGCACGCCGGTAGCTCGCCGCCATGGATGCATGCTTTGCCGCCGCGTCCGACCTCGGGGAAGAAAAGAAGTACCAGCGTTGTAGTTTTTTCATAAAGTGGCCAAGATTAGATCCATGGATGGGGGTGCCTCTGTCGTTGGTTTTCTGATGAACGGTTGTGTTTAGGTCTAGCTATACCTTTTTGGGGTTTCAATCCGTGTCGTCCGGATCTGATCAAGCAGATGTGATGGGATTGGGGATTCATAGAATTTAGACCCTAGGATTTAGATCTGGTGGCCACAGTCTTGTACCGGTTCGTTTAAAGCCATGATCTAATCTGCGTCGTCACCTTTTAATCGGACGGCTCTGTGCGTATGATACCTCTTCAGTAGACTCTTTTGCTTATAAGCCCCTAGGTTTTGAGCAATCAACCCGTCGTCCACCCGAATGTCTCCCTGAGTCTTAGTTACATTTGCACTAGGGCCCCTGTTGTTCTCTGTTTTTGCGTGCAAGGTCCAGGAGCAGAGAAAATAAATAAATAATTATAGAAAATTATTTTTAGTATATAAATAATTTCAGAAACTCATTTTATTTATAGAAAATTCATACTAACTCTTTTTAGTCTATTCTAGTTTCTATAATTTTGTAAGATTATTGTTTATCATCTAGTGCCACTGTTCTGACATGAAAGCCCCCATTAAAATTAATCTCTTAATTAATCTTGTATCAAATACATAAAACCTTTAGAAAATCATAACTCCTTCGTTTTAATTCCGAATTGACTCGTTCCAGTTGAGTTAGATTCATATAAGTATTTACTACGCAGTAACAACATTAATTATACCATATTGCATAATTTTATAGTTAGATATTCATTTATCCTATGTCTACTAGATTAGCTCTTCTAAATCAAGACTAACCTGACCATAATTATAATGTGGTTAAAACATGATCTCAAGTTACGTTATAATTAAGATTAAAGTTGAATTGATTATTTAAGAGTATATTTTCTCATATGATGTATATTAATCAATTTATAATATAGTTTAAATCACGTAAATCTTCCATAGATCATAACTCCTTAACCGTAACTCCAATTTTAGTGGTTCTCGAACCCACGACCTCATAGTGACACATAGATTATTATTATGTGGTTTGTTCTTATGTATGGTGTGATGTTAATTTTGTCTATACCATGTTTGTTTGTATTGCTACGACTAGCAGTGAGGTCACGAGGATCTGAAGAATCATACTGGTAACTGGAATCTCAAGTGCCAGACAAGTTGTGCCCTTGACCACTTTTTACCCAATAATATTCTTTAATGTCACTTATTCATGCATAAGTTTAATTTTGATGGGACCCAATAGGTCACCCTAGTCTGTTTATCCTTTTACCTTGTTTACCCCTGATTCACTTGGGTAGTTTGCTATTGCTTTATTTGATTTTGGGTTAGTATTTCATTATATCCATGTTCCAATTATTCTGTTATTTTATTTATGTTCATGTCAAGATCATTATCTTTAATTGGAACATGGAGCTTAACTTGAGAAACACATGCCAATAAGGGTGGAATGGGACGCCCTTGGCTGACTAATTAGGAAAGCTAGTGGAAGACTACCTTACCCGAAAGGGGCAAGGGCAGTAGGGGAGTTGCATGCAAGGAGGTTATCGGGTTGATTTTGCTGCGATGGTGTTTAGACGGGGGATTCTTGCAAGTGCTCTTCCCATAAACTGTAGCGGGTTTTCGGAAGCTAGTGGAACTTTGTAAAGGCCTCATAGTGGATCCCTAGCCATTCACCTCGGTAGTGTCTAAGGGCCTTGCAAACCCTGGTGACATGGGATACACAACTTATGGGTACATGGTACAACCTCTACAGAGTGTAAAACTGGTATACTAGCCGAGCTCACGGTCATGAGCAGCTCAAGACTCTCGCATGATTAAATTATGGAACTTAAATTCAATTTGTCATTTGCATTGCATGGGATTATTTATTAATTTTGTTCTATTATTATTTATTATGGTATTTACTTACACTTAGTAACTGCTAATAAAATTTTGACTAACTTATAAAAGCAATGCTCAGCTTTAACCCCTATTGTTGATCAGCCTTACACATCACATGAACTCCCACCTTTGGTGAGTTCATGCCACATTATTCCCCACAACTTGTTGAGCGATGAACATGTGTGAGCTCACCCTTGCTGTCTCACACCCCCCACAGGAGAAGAACATGTGGTTCAGGAGGAGCTACACATCGAGGAGTTCGATTCAATCTAGGTGGTGTTTCCCAGTCGGCTTTCTGACGCCAAGGATGGATTTTAGTTCGATCTATATTTATATTTTATTTGTAAGACTTCCGCTATGTAATAAATATTCTGATTATTGTGACATTTATCATATACACTCTCTTATTATATATGTTGTCTTCTTTGGTGCATGTATGAGATGCACCCGGCTTTGTCCCTTGAAACCGGGTGTGACAGAAGTGGTATTAGAGTAATGTTGACTGTAGGACGAAACCTAGATAGAAATGGACAAAACTCTTACCTACTTACCTTACTCTGATTCTTTTCTAAACTTATCTTAATCTTTTCTCATCTATTTCCGCTTTACTCTGATTATTCTTACCTTTTCTACTCTAAGACAAATGTGGATTTCACACCATAAAATCGTGTGCCTAAAGTGACTTTAGGAATAGGAGACCTACTCTTAGGAACAAAAACAAAACTATTTTTATAGTTATCTATACGCTTGAGTGTTTGTTCTGATGATATTTGTGTGATTTGGATCTTTGATTGAGTGTGATTAGTTGCGGAGTAGTGTCCACAACTACATATAGGCATAAATAGAATTCATAAGATAACTAAACAACCTAGATTATCCTCCATTAAAGTGTATCTATCCTATCCTAACAGGTTCATCTTGTGAAAAAAAATGCTTATCCTCTTAAAAAATTGTTTATAAGATAAACAAGACCCACTAGGATATATCAAATAAGATCCATCTTACCTTACAAGATTCTCTCTTATCTTAATAGATCCATCTTATCCCGAAAATGTTTTGTCTTAGCCTAATAGATCTAACTAATCTCAAAAGATTCTGTCTTATTCTTAGAGACTCGTCTTGTTCTAATGAGCATACTTATCCCCACCACATTGCTTATCTCATAACAGTGTAACAAACATGATCTATTCCAAAATAAAATAAGTAGATCTTATCTAGTCTAATCTGATTACACCAATTTAATTCTGATCTCATCTAATCTTATCAGATCAAACCTAATGGACAAACATGTTAGATATACTGGTAAAATAGATTGGACCCTACTTTTATAAGCATGTTTTAACCTAAATTGGTGCTCTAGATTAACTAGACCACATACAACTACCTAACCATATGCGACTACCTTAACCATCAGATAGTTGCATAACCCCTCTGTTTTAACCCGACAGAGATTCTGACCTACCTACATTATATAATTCATCCTATCTCAAAGGATTCTAACACATATTAATAATACATATTCTACCCTGGTAGATTTATCTAACTTAAACTAAGTTTAATCCAGTTATACCCAATCTAATCTAGACCCTACCTAATCTAATATGGTCTAATCTATGTTACAAGTATTAACTAAACCATATTCCGATAAATGAATTTTAACCCTAACTTGGTATCTTTGACCCACTCATCAGTGAAAACCACGACCTAGCCTATGTGGTAGGTTGCCCAACTCATTCATTCCAAAAGCAAAGCAAAACTTTGTGTAATCTACCTACCCTATGTACTCGCAATTGTTATCCCAACTCAAATAATGACATCTAACATCACGATCGATGATCCCTAAGTTAGACCCAAGAAGAGGATTGACCTCGACAATGAAGGATATGAGTAGAAACAGATCTTCAGATAAATCAAGATTCACCACCCGAAATAAAAGTCTTCATTACCTAACGTTCTTTTACCCCGAATCTTCTCTACACTCACCTAATGGCAAAAAAACTTTTTGAGGTACCCTTGTTTCCATACCACACCTGCTAATGGCATGAAAATTTTAGGTATAAAAAATTATACTAATTGGAAGTTCCACTTAGAAAGAAAAAAATATATACTGGAATTTTATAAAGATAAAGTCAGCTTGATATGCTTAACTAAATTCTTAAATAGGAGTATAGAATCTAATGTGACCTAATCTAATGTGATATAATCTAATGTGGTCTACTTGAACAGATTAGTGATATCGGTAGAAGGAAGTAGACCTATCTAAATTAATATGATCTCATCTAATGTGAGTTACTTAATGCTGGTACAAAGAATAAGGCCATGCTCCTAAATCACTTAAGCCTAAATTGGTGACTTATGTAAACCCGGCTACACCCAACAAACTTGACCTGCATAACAGGTTACATAACCTATCCAACCCATCTAGAAGCAAACAACCAAACCAGATTTTGACTAATCTCATTTAACTCATAACCACCTACTAAACTAACTGCTCTACCTACATTTCACCTACAAATTTGTCTCAACCACATGTTCCTAACTCAGATGGAGACACAAGATAATCAACCTCATCAAGAAAGGATAAGCACCAACTCAAGTCTTCAAGGACCAGGCTGGATCGCCAGATCAATCAAGATCCACTATCTATGATGGAGTCTTTCCTTACCGTACTTTTTCTTACCCAAACCCCTCTATGCTTTAAAGACATCTTTTACCATACACAGTAAAGTGGATATACATACCCATGCTTCTTTGATCATCTTCTAATTTGTGTTATAAAACTTAAAAAAATCATTTGGAATTAAAACCACATGAAAACTGAAACATAGACTACAAACCAAACTTATTGCAACCTCTTTCTTACAAATCTCGAGGACGAGATTTCTGTTAAGGGGGTAGGATTTGTAATACCCAATTTGTAAGAGATAATATAAAAGGAGAAAAAAATTATTTCCTTTATTTATATGTGTGTGTTGTATCTATTTATCATCACATGTGAACAACATATTTAAAAACAAAAAATAATAAAAGATATACCACTAAATTATGCATCATGCTGGGATTTTATTTTGTGTGCATTTTGTGAAAATATAAAAATAATGTGACAAGAAATATATTAAAGTCCAAAGTAGAATTTGACATCTAAAAGAAACCATAGAAATTAGAAAAGAGAAGAAAATAAATATTATATGGAGAAAAATAAGTAAATAAAGATATATGATTCCTACACTAGGGTTTGAATTTGTATAATTGACTCAAAGGTGAAGCTCATAACAAGATTGAAATTCAAATTTGAGATTCAAATGAAAAAGGGAAAAAGAAAAATTTAAAAGAGAAAGGAAAATGGGAAAGCATCGCATGAGCTCATTTCTCTTGGCGCGGCCCACTATCACCCTCGCTCGGCCACCTGAATATCCCTTGCGCAGCCCAACTGGTGATTTGGCGCCGACTGGTGGGTCCACTCGGTTAGTGGCCGCCCACACGTGCCGTCCTGCTACACTGGCTCGCGGGGCCCTTCGTAAGTGAATCCGTGTGCGTTCTCTTGCCTGTTTCGCTGCCAGGTGGGGCCAACTGTGCAGAAGCTTCACCTACCTCCCCTCAACAGACTACGCGCATTTTGTGATGTTGGCGCAACAACCGCGTGCATCCCGTTGAGGATTTGTCGTAGCCCTGGCCGACCGAGTCCGGCCTTGGATTCCCTCGCCCCTGGGTATTAATCCATGGTCGTGACCTCCCCTTTCCCCTCATCTCTTTGACCACCAGCAACTGCAAGAGCGCGCTCGGTCCTCAACAGAAATTCATGGCGAACTAGGTGAGTGCCCGTGCGTTGCAATGGAATATATAATACCACAATAACTTATATACGAATGTGTATAATACCGCATTTTTGAGGGCGCTACTCCCTGCATCCAAAGGTTGTGCAGGCTATGTCCTCCGAGTGTTCTACTTTTTTCAAAAATAAGTTGGCAAAGTCCCTAACAATTTCTACTTCAAATTGAGAGAATTACATTTGCACCAAGTGCAAGAAATTGGCCTAGACAACCAGTTGTATCCACACATGAATATTTCAGAGCAACCTACAAAATTGAGTTGTGTAGCATGTAGTGCGATAGACCTGAACATCCAGAATCATCCTAAGATACCTAAAATTAATGTTAAGGTCATACACCTAAGCACAATAACAACAAATATTCAGAGCATCAGGTAAGGTAACCTGAACCAACAACAACTTCTAGCTGGCGAGACTTGCCATATAGTATGGAATAGTAAAGGGATAGATACATTTTTTTATAGGATAGTAAAGGAGTAAAAATAAACAAATAAATTAAACAATAATAAGGGGGCAACGATACAGTAATATCATCAAGTACTAGTCTTAGATCATCCACAGAATACATAGAAACTCTCGAGTCGGTTGATAAGCCCAATTCTATCTTCAACCATCTATTACATATTAGTGTACAGTTAGCACGATGCATTGCACTTCATGGCAGGAGCATAATATCAATATCCAATCATAGATCCAGAAAATATAATAGAATAGAAATGTAATGTGCACGAGCTCTGAAATCAAATGGAAATGAGTATCAAAATGAATCGCACTTGTGTAGAACTCTAGATTGAACATAAAACCAGAATAGGTGTTGTCTTTTCTATCTCAATGCAGGCCTTCAGGTAGTTACCATCAGGAAAAATTGTAGACTTGCTCATCAACTTGTTTGATGTGAATCTCATATCAGATTATTCTAGACATCCTCCATAGCCAAACTTTTGGGCACCGTCAAAACATCTCTGGTTCTTCAAACTGTATACATTAAATTTGAATTTTAGCTCTAATATTTAAGAACTATCAATGGAGGAAATTGCAAAGTATCTTTTTCTACAAAACCATAATGTGGTTCCCTATATCAACAACCGATCATCATTCTACTAACAAAATATAAGTTTAGCATTCCAATTTTTGTACAAAAAAGCACACCTAGAGAACCCAGAAAATATGTGTCGCAATAGGAACATCAGATCCTACACGCTGGTAGCATTCTCGAATGATAATATTTTTTCCCAAACAAGCAAGGTCACTAAAACATAAGCGGCAACCGATAAAAACTAAAGAGTATAGATGATTGGCATCACATCGGGAATGAAATATGCCTAACATATCAACTTGCACAATTCAAAATTGATAATCCTATTTCCTTCTGATGATTGAACACACGAGATGGTGATTGAACAATTAGATGGATTTTCCCAAATAATAACACTTGTAATGATGTAAGATTGGATAGGTTATCAGGAGCATGTGGAACAGATCCACTTAACGTATTACTTCAGTCCTTGAAAGAGAAAATAAAAGATAGAGATAGAACAATCAATATATTAAGAAATAGCATATTTAGGAATTATGACACTTCGACAGCTGTGAATAAGGACAAGAAGGAAGTCTGTGAGAAAGTAGTACAAGTTGACTGAAGATATACATTTGCACCAACTCCAATCATGCATTATGCACATGATCAAGCAAAATTACTCCCAATCTGGTCTGAGCATCATTAGACAAATGTAGTAGCGAGCTGTAACTGAAACACATGTAAAAGCAAGTAAAAATACCAGAAGAACTGAATTTACTTCACTGAGCATCATCAAACATAACTTCAGTCCACTTCCCATTAAAGAAACAAATAGGAGATGCAAGGGCTAGTATGTGTAATGCACAAAAACATGCAAACAACTCTTCCTAAACTAGGACCCATCAACCTATATCCTGATGAGCTAGCTAACACATGAGGTACTGAGTTATAGGATCATGAGCTAGCTAACCTGGTTTGTAAGCTCTTATGTTTCCTCCTCCGCCTCATCTTTGTCAAGTGTTTCATCAATAGCATCAGACATCATCTCAAGCTGAATAGAAACGCCTCATCTTTGTCAAGTGTTTCATGAATAGCATCAGACATCATCTCAAGCTGAATAGAAACAAACACATTTCAATGTGAGACAGCTATAAGCATACAACACATTCTTTTGGCATATAGTCCTAGATTTGGTATTGCACTCTGATCCCTCAAAAAAGATCAACAACATGTTATTGCATATTATAGTTTTGCACGGTAGCAAGCTGCAAATATTGTAAATGAAACGAAAAAGGCAATGTTTTGAGGATGCTAAGAGGTTGTGATAGCTTGTGAATGGTAACTGTTCACTGTTCTACATCAGGGATACAAGCTTCAATTCAAACATGTGCGACATATTGGTCAGGACTCCGGATCAAAACCTGATACATAGTGCTCATTATGTTTTACAATGCCTTTAATGTTTTACATTGTCTAGTTGATTCATGTCTATAGCATAAATTATATGACACAAGAGATCTTTAAACTTTCAAGTAACATAAACAAAAATCAGCATTGTCTATGTTATTACCGTCATGTCCAACTGTGTTGATCGTTTCTAGAATCCTTTCATGACCTTTATCTGTTTCGCTGGTTCCATTTGCTGAAATGTGCAGTGAAATATAGAAGCCACTTATAAGACAGTCCAAAAAGGTGTTTAGATTACTACTTTTTACAAAATAGATCTCCAGATTTACCCAGCAGCACCAGACCATATTACTACTTTTTACAAAATAGATCTCCAGATTTACCCACAATGTGGCATCAGATACACAAAATAAAAATCATCGTAAGAACTTTATGGAATACAGACGTGCGGATCAGATCGTTCTTTCTACCAGCAAGATCCATAATCATTGGCCAGTAACTTATATATTAAATAGGATCTGATTCCTAGCAAAATTGTGTACACAGACACTTGATATCAGCTTTCGATCTTAAAGCTGAAAAAATGATAGAATGAATGCACAAAGCAGTTAATTCACAAACAAATCACATAGCTTCTTTTGTCAGGAAAGATGAAGTCATGAGAGCAAGGGCATGATATACGCATTCCAAGTCACACAAGATGACAAAACAAAGAGTGCGAGTACCAAACAAATTGGAAGCACCTGGATTCCAATCTGAAAGCAATAAGACAGAAATGCCTCGGCGAAAGGCGTAACATTATAGGTCATGCCTTTTAGCCTGAAAACGAGAGAACATAGAAATGCCTCGGCGGCACCACTATAATGACCCTAATGACAAAATTTCCTACATGTTTGGTTCCTTTCAGTTCATATGATCGACGAGGTCTTGTACAAGTACATTTCGCATGTATCGCCACTTGAGCTCTAACACCACTATTGATCCAAAGGAGAGCGTTGATTGCTTGAGAACAATGAAGCTTGTTGATTTCCCAACAGCCCGTATGAAAATAAGGGGCAGAAAAGCATGGCAGCTCAATAAATAATCAACCAAAATCTCCATGTAATGCCTCCTCGGCACCGGAGAAGAGCGATGGCCGATGAGCAGCGCAACAACGATGAACTTACGGAAGCGATGGCTGATGACCTTGAGTGGCTTGTGAATTTCAAGCTAAAACATGTAAACTAGTTTGACTTCTTACAAAGTCAAGTTTTATAAAATTAAATAAAAAGTCAAACACCTTGCTCAAAAGGTTACAACACGTGGTAACTTTTAATGTTGATCTCAAAAGAGTAATAATGAAAATTAGAAAATAATTACAATCACGGTTCTTTTAAGAGTTCCCAAGTCCCAATGGTGGAGTTTCCAATAGTCCAGTCCCAGCTGTACAATTGGATAATAGTCGGTTTGCAATGGATAACAGAAGACAGAATCACTCTTGTAGTTTGTTTTACGTTATTTTGTTGTTCATTTGTGCATGGAGTTCGATTGTGAGGGCTGAGGAAAGAAGTGGATCTGTGCGACTGTGCCAAAAGTTGTTTGTTCTATGAATATATGTACACTCATCGGATTAGTGAAACCAAAACTGATTTGTTCAAGCAAATAGATCTTTAAAATCCTTATAAACATATAGTTGATACTGACTGGGTGCCTAACTCTCATAGTCAATTCACGCGGGGCTTTACCAGTTATTATCCAAAATGCCGAAAATCTAAAGAGTATATACCTTCCATATCCAAATATGCCCAAAGGTTAAGGCGATAAACATGGAACAGACCTGTTTTAAGAGTCATATCAAGTTAAATCAGTTTATCCCTAAGTGCTCTGCAACGGAGTGTTGGACTTTAATTGCGTTATGACTGCTCTATGTATCAGTGTATGTGTTAGCTATGGTGTTATAGGCCTAATGCAGGCCATACATCCTAGCATGCAAGCTATTAAATCAAATAGGCCTAGGAGACAGATCAAGAAATTTGAAGTATGAATGTACCCTACTCTCAGATCAGCCATTACAGATTACAAATCAAGAAGCAATACAAGCAGTTGCATGCGAAGGGAACAGGTACCTTCTCGGTGCCGGACTTGACGACACTGTAGGTATTGTTGGTGCTCTGGAACTGGCGGAGACACGAAGTCACTTGCAGGTGTGGACATCGTACTCAATAAGCATATGCATACAGACCATTGATCACAGTTGGAAACTCCAATAATACAGGCAAGCTGAAGTATGTTTCATATAGTTAGGTGTACGTGCATTGATACGATTTTCTTTATATCACATAGGTAAACATTTTTATATGGGATAGTTGTTCAAACATATCCAAACTTTTATAATATACTAACCATGAACATAATTCGACATATTTTAATAAGTTTGTAAATCTGGCATATCCAATTTCATTTATCTTCTGTTTATACTATGTATCATGTAAGGAAGAGAAGAAAAAATGTCTATGAGGAAGAAACTAAGGGAAGTACAGATCTCCATTGTTCTTGTACCACAAGCCAAAACAACTAATTCTCTCTACATACTTACTAAGTATGTTCATATTGTGCTGTTGTACATACACAATTACAGATTACGTGGCCGCATCAAATGGTGAATAGACTGAAGGAGCAAAATTATATGTAGAAGTAAAAATTATTGGAATTGATCAGAGACAATGTAATATCAAAATTTGTCGGTAAACAGAGAAATGTTGATTTTTTCACCGCTTCTTGGTTTTTGATGTTTCAACGCATAGAAACAACATAAGTGAACCTGACACTCCTACCAAACATGATGTCCGGCACAATACATAGTTATCTACCAAAAATTATTGGAATAACATGTGTCTGTACTCTTTTAATTGACATGAGTATGCAGTTATTTCAGATTTTCCAAAGCAATATCATATTTAGTGTAGATTTTGGTGAGACTGATAGCAATGAAACAGGCTTTGGTCCATCAACCTTGGTATATAATCTAACGCCTCTAGCTAATTTTTATTAGCCTTGTTTTTTGTGCTCACTTTGTTGCTGCTGAAAACAAACACAGACTAATATGAATGGATGATTTGTGCTTTGCAATGTAGAGTGTCCTATTCTAGCCTCAACGTGACCCGTCAAAACATTTTGATCATTGCCACATCTCCATACATCCGTAATGGAAGAACTAAATTTTCTTTCACATTCTAGCACAAAATTTTCAAGGCATGGAGCAGTTTCTCGAAAGGTAATTTGACCTAACAGTAGGATAGAAATTCAACCTACAAGAACTGTGTGCCTCATTGCCTCTAGGTTTTAGGCTTCGGCAGTGAGACATAGGAAACCACAAGAACGAAGAAATGTTGGTTCAGGAGATGAGCCGAGGTGAGCCGGCAGTGGATCTGTACATCCACAAGAGCATCAGTTTTAGGCTTCGGCAGTGAGACATAGGAAACCACAGGAACGAAGAAATGTCGGTTCAGGAGATGAGCCGAGGTGAGCCGGCAGTGGATCTGTACATCCAGACGTTGATGATCTCGTCGTGCTGCCAGGAGAAGAGGTTGAGGACGGGCCACTCAAGGCATGAAGCGGTGTTACGCGTGGGGGGGGGAGTACGACGGCCATGAAGCGCTCTACGGGGAGCACGAGGATCTGCGCAAGGATCCCCGAGATGGTGAGCGGCTGGGTGCGGTACGTGAAGAAGGTGTTGAGGAAGATGAGTACGACGCAGGAGCCGAGCCCCAGCGCCCACGCCCGAAATGGCAGTGACGAGCTTGCTAGGGGCATGATGGAGATCAGAGAAGGTCGAACCTTCTCGACGGGGAACGTGAAGGGCACGACGTCGACGACGGTGAGGCGGACAACCGAGGGCCACGAGAGCTAGCCATGGACGGAAGCAACTTCCTGCGCTAGGGCCTAAGCCTGTCATAGACGTCCCCGCCATCTGCATCGTCCGCCTAGCCCCAAGCTCTCTGGCACGGCGACCTCGAGACGTCAAATTCGAGATGGTGGTGATGGTGTCTGGGTTTGCTGCTGCTGCTGCTAGTGATGCGTGGACGGCGCGGGTGCAGTGCTGGGAGGTCCGCCATCCACGGCGCGGTACTGGGTGGCGGATCCACGACGCGAATCTCTGGCTTGGGGCAAGGATGGTGGGAAGGGCGGGATGGAAGGGCAAAATCTCTGGCTATCCACCATCTGTAGAGCTTGGGACCGCGCGGAAGGGCGAGATCTCTGACGACAGAAGGGAGAGATGCATTGCTCAGGTAGAGTGGATCTGCGTGGTGGCCGGGTCGGGGATCGCGCCCTTCCATGGAGGAGTGGACCGCACGTACCTTCCATGGAGAGCCGGGTTTGCCGAGGCGGGGCCGCGGGGCCCGGTGAGATTGCTGCGGGTGAGGGCGAGCTTGCCGCGACGTCCTCGATGGTCCAAGAACGGGTGGGTAGGAGGAGGGAGAGCCGAGAGCGCACTTGCCTTGGTGATGACGGTGTCGGAGTCACAGAGGGAGACGGCGCAGGCGCCGTCGTGGTAGCTGCCGGTGATCCTGAAGTCGCAGGCCTGCTCGGCGTCGTTGCTGGCGATGAAGACGCTGACCTTGGTGGGCCCCCGCAGCTGGATCACGGACGGCTTCACGACGCTGAAGTATGTTGTCCCACCGGCGGGAGCTGTCGCCCTGGAGCCGGGTTTGCCGAGGCGAGGCGGCGACGACGCTTGCTGTTGGAGAGGAGGCTGTGGACGGGTTGAGATAATGGCGACGGTGAGATTTGCGGGGGCGGGGGAGGCGAGATTCGCGGAGACAGGGCAGGCGAGATTCGTGGGGCAGGCGAGGCATCACGGCTGTTGATGCGATCCGAGATTTCGGGCGGGGCGGAGGGGCGTGGAGGCACGACAGAACCGTGCACCACCCACCACTGTGGACGCCTACGATAGCCTCTTAAGAGTAGTAGAGATTCTGATGTTGTACTCGTTTGGTTGGGATTCTAGAGCTTTGGCGCCAAATCCGATCTAGAAAAATTAACCAAACACACCTTACAATTAATACATTATTGTGTCCTCGAAGTCAAACGAGTATTACTCATTCTGTCCCACAACAAGAGTAGTTTTAGCTATAGACATAATAATTAAAGGAGAAGTGGGAACAAGATGATGTACAGAGAAAGGAGAGAAAAAAGATATTGATAAAATTAGAGAACTTCATTAGAACGTGAAAATGACAAGCAGTTTAAAATGGATGTACAAACCTAAAATAGCTCTTGTTATGAGACAAAGGGAATACAACACAATTAAAAAAAGAGACACTCCTTCAGTTCAAAAGATTAATGTGTTGATGATAATATATTGGAAGAATCTATACACTACCAACACATATTTTATGAGAAAGATTTAATGGAACCATTTTGATATATATTATAAACGCTGATGCAAATTATCTAAAGTTAGAAAGTCTGACTTAATATAAATATAAATAAACTATATGTTTAAACCGAGTGAGCATATTGCAACCCAAGTAGCAGCCTTATTATGAGATCATGTAGTCTGGAATCAAACGTCTCACAAGTAAAGTAACAACTGAATATGGAGAACAAAAACATTTTCTTTTCTACCAATCCAATCCAAGAGACACAAGTGCTCAAAAAAATAATTACAAGGTACACTTGGAAGCATCTTGAACTGTCGATTAAATAAAATGCTATACCATCCAAGGCACATCAAGGGTGAAGCTAGAGGCGAAGATTCCGAGTGCACACTTGACATTTCAATATAGACATGCATTAAATTTTTTCTCTAATTCAAAATTAGGATATGCACAAGTGGTAAATTTTAGTTTTTAATCACTAGAAATTGTTTTTTCCTTAGTGCACTCGGCAAGCCCTACGTGGCTTCGTCCCTGAGGCACATTGCAGAATATTTGGACCAATTCATCATTACCCTTTACTAGGTGAATGCCCGTGCGTTGCGACGGGAGTAAAAAAATTGTATGAAACATAAAAACGGAACGACAACAATCACTATGATAATGCAAAATCCATTAGAAATAATTTGTGTGATATTGATAATGTTTACCACACGGATTATGCATATATGGCTAGTAGTTTCGCCTTCTACAGATTTCATGATTAGTGAAGTGATGTACATCAATCACTCTACATCTCATATTTAAATCCTGTTGAAATAAAGCCTGAGTACACGGCAACAGTCACAGAACCACATCTCTGTAAACATTATAAGCGCTGGCTTGTCCTCGTCTCCGTACACGGCAACGGTCACAGAAGTGACAGAACCACATCTCTGTAAGTAAGCAAGATGAAAAAGTGTGATGTTCATGTTGTTAAACAATACATAAGTAGTTGTTAATATTCATTTACACTGTAAACTCTAAAGTAACTTGCCCTTGCGAAGTTTTCCTCACAGGATTTTTTTCATTATATATCCAATCACCAGAACAGATGAGTCACATAGTTCCTACATCAAAGAGAGAGACACTCCAAATCAAAGCACTTTGTAATTACAGTAAGTGTTTAAGAAGAAAGCAAGGGCAAACTTACCCTTTTTATTAGAGTAGCCAAGGTGAGAAGCAACTGCTGAAGCCTCTGAACATTTAAAACACCAGGAACCTCTATGCTACATTCATTAGCTGGACCAGTGAAGTGTATCAGTTCCCATCATCCCTCACAAGGACAAATGTTCCATTATGTAATACAGAAATTGCCACATTCTATCTTGAGTAAAGTTCTAATACAAAAATGACTTGCTAAAAATAGCCTGAAAATAAAACATGGCTTTTTAGTCCCAGTGTATAGGCTTACCTACAGAAAGAACTCTCCAGTTCTGATTCTGGAGCTCAGAACTTAAACCTTTGTCAACTCTTGAAGTCGCATAAAAACATAAACTTGTTCGGCTCCATTCTAACATTAATTCAGTTAGAGAAAGATTCCCACTTTTCGCAAGAAGTGCTATAGAGCCAAACAAGTGTGAGCTTGCGACCTTTTCAAGAAAGCCTGACTAATAAAAGGAAATAGGGGGAACTTGTAAGCATATTTATTTATTTATTTTGTGAGTGCCTATTATGATCTTTTTTTACTAAAATATATAGCTGTTAAATATTAGAACAACATTATTTTCACAGCAATTTCATAAGGGCGCATAGGGTTGACATAAATTAGGATAATACAAGTGCAGTCTGTTGAAGGACCACGAGAGTACTAAAGAAAGTAAAGAACTCATTGACCAACAAATGTAGTTAAGAAGCAAAGATTCAAACCAAATGAGCAGTCGAATCTTGTGCAAAATTCAGGCCCAAAGACATGCCATTCTCATTGCTTTCAGTTTTATCCTACAAATCTAGTGACCCAAACAATTTAATTACAAGTGAATCAACAGAAAACAAGATCTACAGACTGCAAGTATCAAAATTAACTAAGAGCAGTGATTGGAACATAGAAAATTGAGTTCACTAAACATAATAAGCATATCAAAGTCACAAAATGGTGAAGCAGTGCCCAGATTCACAGGAGCTAACAAATTATTTTTTAGCCTCATACCGGCCAAGTGACATGCTAGAAACACCCAACACATGGTAGACCAAAAGATTTGCATGTGTTGTGTGCCATACATTTGTTAAGATCTGTTGCCTTATACCCTTGTTTAAATCTAGTTAAAGGATACACCGGAGAATCTCGAACAAGAAACAGGCGTTCCCTTCAAGTTACTGGGTTTACATGCCTAAGTAGAGCAATTCCATAAAAACAATCTTGGATAGGTCACTCAACGCAAACATAGTGTTGGACAAACTTTTTGCTAGTAAAAGTGTTGTCATGGAACGATTAAGATAGGTCCTAAGCCTAAGTGCTTCACTCAAACAAGAATATTACCAGACTAAACTTGATTTAAAATGTACATTCTAAATTACTTGCCAAGAGAATTTACATGACATAATATATATGTTTTGCCAACATTGAAAGTGATTATACTGCCAAGAAAATAAGGTCTGGAGATTCAGTACACTGGAACACCATCAGAGACAATACTAAACAGGGAAACCCAGATGTCGATGAGAGTAAACATCTGCTCTCAAAGCGTGCAACCATGAATACAAGCATAGAGCAAGAGGACCCAAAGGCAAACAGTACAAAGAGTTTCTAACCAAGCTTTGAATAAAGCACAACATCTTATTAGTGGATGTTCAATCCTTCATTTTAACAGTTCTGATTCACATACAAGAGCTGGTTTTGACTCATGAGCTACCTAGTGGATGTTCAATCCTTCATTTTAACATTAAAGAGAATATAAGCATGCTTGATAGCTGGAATCAAGTAGTGGATTTAATTTCCAAGTAGCTCTAAGCTATGAGCATACAAATCAGCAATAGAAAAACACAAGCATCTAAATCTTCCCTAGCAAGAAATATGCCATGCACAACATAAATTGACTCAACATTTTTGGGCATCATGACTCATGCATATACCAATTTTGTCCAAACAATAGCCTGACAAGCCATGATAGTTAGAGCTAATAGCATAAAATCTCTCTGTGATTAGAAGGTAGTAACTAATTCATCAGCAATTTTTTTTCAAACAATATATACCAAAGCAAAGTAGTTCAAAAAAAATTCAATACCAAAGCATCAGATACCGAGCAATGAAGTATCCAACTATCCATGTTGCACAAAGCATTAAGCAAGAATAAATGCAAATGCAGATTAATCCCAACAAAGGAACACATTGGTTTAGCTTCTCCTATCAAATCAATGTAAGGCCTATAACAGTGGTCAATCAGGGAAAGCTGGTAAACCAGGCACATTACAAATTAGCTCCGGATCTCCTCTCACCAAGAACAAACATAAATAGGCAATGCAACAGATTGTTCTGCTAAAACTTATCCACCCAAGCGAAATACTTAGGTTCCTCTATCTCAGAAGAAAAGGTGCACAACAAAACATTCCGCCCAAATTTCGCTCGAAGGGAGAATATGGAAATCCTCTAGAACATATGTGTGATATTTAGCTGATGTATTGTCCATGTCTATATTTATTCAGATGTGGTATTCAGCTCTGGATTCACCTGAGCATGAAAAAGAAAAATCCTCTAGAACCCCGTCCTAGATCTGGATTAATCGTACTTGAGCATTATCATCCTTAGGAGCTGGAGCCAAATCCAATCCAACCTTTGGGGCGCTGAAACTGAAGCAAAACGAAGGCTCACGGCTCACCCAATGTCGAGGACGCGGAAGGTGGGGTCCATGACCGTGGCGTCGATGGCGAGGTGGTACGGGCGGTTGCGGGAGGCATTGTTGAGCATGTCGAGGTAGGAGGTGGCGGCAAGGAGCTACTTGTGGTGGGTCGGCACCGGCATAGGCGCCTCCGCTTCAGTTTCCGCCTCGTCGACGACGAGCCACTCGGAGTCACCGATGAGTGGATTGAGGCGAAGCTGGAAGGCAAGCCTGATGCGCCGGGAGGAGGAGAAGAGACAGAGGAACTTCACGACAGAGGCGGCCGAGAGCGAGAGCTCCAGCGTATTTAAGAAAATAAAACTTTACCATATTTGTAGAGTTCACTATCAATTAGGAAATTATAGAGTTCACTATCAATTAGTGTCCCACGCTTGAGCTCCAGCGTATTTAAGAAAATAAAACTTTACCATATTTGTTCTTGTTGGTTATCTAGAGTTATGGGTTCCTTTCTACCGGTGTAGTTATGCTACTAACAAGCATAAAGTCAGTATGCCAAAGCGTAAATAGGCCAGATAAACACCTTTCTACTTTAATATATAGATTTCTTACTCATTGTGAACTGTGCACAACATACCTAAAACCTGATTCAGGAAACCTCGTTGTTTGGAGGAAAAAAAGGAATCTACGATGATGATGCAAAATAAACATAGTAGTTCTCACTAACATTAATTATTAAGGCTTGTCAAAAGTAAACGGGTAGCAAACAAAATAAACATCTACATTTAGAAGATATATCATCAAAATTTCATGCTTATCATTCTGGTCATGAAATCATGTCTAGCACAAAAATACCTGGGTTCTGAGAGAGCGGGTTGTCAACAACAAGGTTGGATGATCTGTCCTCCTCCTTTGGAAGATGCGGGTCTACCATAAGGCGGCGCCTCAAACTAACATACCTACAAGAAACCAGAAACACCTAGATCAGTTGAAAGAACCCTTGGCCCAATCATATAAAGATGACAAGTTGACAACTTCAGCAACCAGCCGTTCAGCGGCAATTTGTCTCATCGAAATTCATAGCCACGTGAACAATAAAATAACCTTTAACCAGATATGCAAATTTCCAACGAGTTGTTTCTTGATACTGTAATACGATTGGAAGCATTAACTCTTAATTATTGCAATGTTTCCTTGGCAAAAGACAATTTTTTTACCCATTTTTCTCTCTCTCTCGTCATAATCATGAGAGGACGAGAACAACAGCCAAATACACAAACAAGAGAAGAGATTCCTGCCGACAAGAACCGCACCAAACAGCAAGTGGGCAAATCAACCTCACCTCCTCCGCGAATCCGCAGTGGCGTGGCGGAGCTTGTCGACGGAGGCCCCGGGCGACGCCGGCAGGATGCCGAGATCGATCCGCCACTGGACACTGCGCAGGTTCGCGAACCGCCGCCGCTGCTGCCTGTCCTCCTCCGCCATGCGCCCCCTCTCCCCCGATTCAGCCGCAGGCGGATTTGACTGCCTCCCCCCCGAACCAACAGCCCCCGCCCGCAGGTGGGGAGAGCCAAGAGCGGAGCGCCTTTCCACGAGGCTGGGCAGGGCAGGGCAGACGCTACAAATAGCCGCGCGTGTATAGGATCTTTGGTGGAGTAAAGATCGGGAGATTCTAGAGGATGATTTCGGTGGAGGAGGGGGAGAGGTTGAAGGAGGGGGAGATCTGGATTAATCGTACCTGAGCATTATCATCATTAGGAGCTGGAGCCAAATCCAATCCAACCTTTGGGGCGCTGAAACTGAAGCAAAACAAAGGCTCACGGCTCACCCAATGTCGAGGACGCGGAAGGTGGGGTCCATGACCGTGGCGTCGATGGCGAGGTTGTACGGGCGGTTGCGGGAGGCATCGTTGAGCATGTCTAGGTAGGAGGTGGCGGCAAGGAGCTACTTGTGGTGGGTCGGCACCGGCATAGGCGCCTCCGCTTCAGTTTCTGCCTCGTCGACGACGAGCCACTCGGAGTCACCGATGAGTGGATTGAGGCGAAGCTGGAAGGCAAGCCCGATGCGCCGGGAGGAAGAGAAGAGACAGAGGAACTTCACGACAGAGGCGTCCGAGAGCGAGAGCTGCACGACGGCTGAAAAGAGCGTGCGCGAGGCACGGAAGGCAAGGAGGAAGTGATGGAAGGGCGGCGCGATATGCGGAGCGCGGATGGCGGGCGCAGCTCCTGTGGATCGCGGGCGAGACGTGGGAGCGAGGATGGAAGGAGGGCGCAGTCGACGGCGACGCCGCCGTGGGGAGGATGTTTGGTGCGTCATTGGTGACGGAGGCAGGGGCATGTAAGATGCGGGCGGGGCGCGGCAGGATGGACAGTACCAGTCGCCGGCGGAGATGCCTGGTAGGATGGAGCGCCTCCATTGTTGCGATGTCCACAGATCAGACCCTTTAAATGGATGCATCGGGGGTGGAGGGCGGCCGCGGTAGTCTTGCCATAGCGAGCGAAGCGGGAGGAATTGGGGACGGGGTGCGTACATGGGGAAAGGGGTGGGAGGCAGGGCGTGAAGGCGAGAATGGAGCGGCGCGGGGCGACTTGGCTAGCAACTCGGCGGGGATGACGGGAGCGGGGGCACGGTGAGTAGTGTGGACGCCCTCCTTGGACCCTTATAGGGTAGTAGAGATTAGTGCCCCCGCGTAGACATTCCATTCGAACAGCAAAAAAAGCCCAAAACTAAGCAACGACAACGACACCTGTGAAAAACACACCAAAAGACGCAACATCGCAACGTCCATAAAAATTTGGCGTGATCCCACACAGCCCAAAGCAAGCGTAGCACCGCAGCGCAATCAAACCCAAGACAAATCCAACCAACCAAGCTATTCCCCATCTCCGGACCAGCGCCGCTGCCAGTCGCTGTCCACGGGCACCCCGGGCGCGCCTCCTCCGAGCCCAGACTCGAGCTCCATCCCGCCGTGGATCACCGCGTGAGGTGGGGCGCACCGACCGGACCCCGGAGGGCCAGATGGTGTCCGGCGCCGGATGGGGCGAGTAGCGCGTTCGGCGGCCACGAACGGATCGGCGGCGACGCGGCGAGGCGTCGGTCAGGGCGGGGGCCACCATGTCTGCGGTAGTGTGCGGTTGTACGGTTCATCATCTTGCCGAAAACTTAGATTATACAGGGACCGATTCAGTTACTCAGAAGTGTAGATCAGATCAAGCTGCTCCTTCTAATTCTAATTACTATTTGACCTGAGATTGTAGTATATCTGGATGTGAAGATTTGGGGTTTCTTTGGGACAGGTCTGCCAAAAAAGTGAATCTAGATCTGGATTCACTATGGAGCAGCTCCACTAGCGGATCTGAGCACCGTGGAACTGTTTGGCAAGTGTAACATATCCATGCAGGGGCAATTTTGTTGGATTTGTCTAATTTACTCTTGGGATAGATCACATGATCCACCATGGAACTGTTTGGCAAATGTAGAAACTCCAGATCCACGTAGAAACAATTTGGTTGAAATTGCCTAATTTACTCTTGGGGTAGACCTCACATGTCAGTATATTTTGTTCCTTCTTTTTCCACCAAAAAAAAACGAGGAAGTTGTGGGCTAGCGTGTCCAATGAAGCTTGAGTGGCCGAGCGCGGGGCGGAGAGGGAGATGGCTGGGTTGGAGTGGGAGGAGATGAGGCGCCGGCGGATGAGGAAGCGATGGGAAGACGAGTTATACGGGAATGAAGAAGAAAGAAATAAAAAGAACGAATCATTTTTTAAACTAGTGGCGCTCGGTCCTCAACAGAAATTCATGGCGAAAATCTCGCTGGTTCTGTTGGGATTCCGCCAACCGGAGCGCCTCTGGGTTCTCTGGCTATAAAACCGGGCGCCGAGCACCTTTCCCCCCACACATTCCCTAGAACCGTGAGCAAGAATCCCGGCGCCATGTGAGAGCAGAAGGATGACTGCGGGTGGGCGGACCGACGTGATGTATTCCAGTCACGCGGTCACGCCATCGTTCGGGCCCCAACAACAGGAGACATAGGCTTTAAGGGATCGAGGGAATCGTATGCATGGACTTGTTGCGCTTGCGGAGACAACGGAGCCACAAGGAATTTCTCGCCGGCAATGTGAGCCACCACAGTGTTGCTCGGTGGCGGGGACTGCGCGCTTCGTATCACGGTAAAAGTTCTTTCCTAGGTTTGCATTTATCTCCTCTAGGCGTAGGACCATTCGAATCTTGAACCTTGGCACCTGGGCCTCAGATTGCTACACGCCAGTAGCTCGCCGCCATGGATGCATGCTTTGCCGCCGCGTACGACCTCGGGGAAGAAAAGAAATACCAGCGCCGTATATTTTTCATAGGGTGGCCAAGATTAGATCCATGGATGGGGTGCCTCTGCCGTTGGTTTTCCGATGAACGGTTGTGTTTAGGTCTAGCTATACCTTTTCGGGGTTTCAATCCGTGCCGTCCGGATCTGATCAAGCGGATGTGATGGGATTGGGGATTCACCTGTTGTTCGGTGTTTTGGTCGAACCGGAGACTGTCGCCGTTTCACGGTTTCCGAGTCTGAATTAGTTGTGGTTAGCTAGTTCGCTATTCCCGCTAGCTAGCATGTTGTATGGATATGTTAGATTGATATGTTGGTCACCATGATTAATTTTGGGTACTGGGAGTGCTTAAAAATAGAGCACTAAAATTGTACGAAAATTTGTGTAAGCTTATCTTGGACATATTAGCTCTTGGGTAAAGTTTGAAGCTGTTTGGACATGGTTTGCTTAGCAAACTATTTGCTGCTCAAAATAGAAAAATGATTTCATCTTTGGGTAATTAAGGCATCTAGTGTCTTAGTGATGAGATGAAGTTAGTTATTAAGTTTGAGGTGTTTGGGTGAAGTCTTAAAAGGATTAGCTCCCTAGTGACTTGTAGCTTGTAGGTGTATTCTAGATGTATTATTTGTTACCCTCTATGCAAGTTGCATTATTATGACATCGCACAAGCATTCATAAGCATGTTATCTCATGTAGAGCTCCCCGAAGAAGTGGACATCGAAGAGAAGTATGCTCCGGTACCTGAATACCCATTGGTGGGGTTCTATCTAACTGGTTATCTGGTAGAAGGATTTTTTGGATCTTCTCTGCAACAAAGGCAAGCCCCGGTGCATTTGCCACATTCCTTGTATTTATAAAATTTTATCACTTATATGATGCATTAGATGATAGCAGTTGATTGATTAAACACTTGATGCATTACCATTCCTTGAAAGAATTGAGTACCATACCTTGTCACCTGTTTTATAAAAGCTAGAGATGCTTAATCATGCGAATAGATTAAAAAAATGTTTTTGATCTATGACTCATAATTTACAAAAGAAAATCGGCTTGGGATAATGAAGACATCATCTGCAGTGAGAAATTCATTATCCAGGCATGGCCCCTCTGTCAGGTGTCAAATGTTTTGAGAAATAGCAGAAGTAAACTTGAGGCTGGGGGGTTGACTTGCACCAGAACGGAGTCTGGTTGTAGTGTCTCCGTCTGTATCGATTAAGGACTGTACCGATTGTAGGCATGTTGATCTAGGACTTTTTAGCTGGCCACATACCTCGTCATGGGTAAGCCTGAACCCGGCTATTCCATACGTGAAAGGACAACCGCGCACTGGGCGTGGGAGATGGTGGGAGTAGCAGTTATCCTCCTGGCAAGAGGCTGGATGGTAGGGTAATGTGCTCCCGGGTAGCACGAACCAGTTCATGTAGTGGAGGATCCGTGAGAATGGTTGATATATGCAAGGGTTAAGTGCTACATATGTCGTGTGGTTGGAGATCCCCAGCTGGGTATTAATCGATTCAGATCACCGTTACTTCTCGGTTATGAAGACTGGATCACTACTCTGCATCGTAGTTAACAAGTATAACAAAGATTTAATTAAAAACAATCTAGTGTAGGCCAAGTGTATGATCTAGATTAGGAAAATCTAGATTCAGGTTAGTAGATTCAAGTAACAACCTAACCTGTGAAGTAAAACTTGGCTTAAGGATCTACTTAGTAAGCTTGCTTTTCTGCAAAGAGGAGTCTTTGATAATTGATGAGCTTTTCCCTTGATTCCCAAAAGCTAGCATGCCCTTGAGAGTCTTTTCCTTAGTCGGGTAAGTCTTGCTGGGTAATTGCCTGCTCAGGGTTTTATTCCTTATGTTGTTGCAGGAAAGGTTCTGATGTCTTTGGCTTCATTAGTTACTTCATGTGGAGGTCTTCAAGCTTAGTTTGCCTATGTGTATTCCTTATGGAAAGGCTTCGCCTTTTCAAGTATTGTAATTAAGTTATGCACTTTAAAGACTATCAGGACTTGTAAATATTATAACTCTTTCTAGCATATAAAACTTGAGTTTTGGAAATGTAATGAATGTTTTGTAAGTCTTCCGCTTTGTCTCCGAAGTGTGTGTATATCAAATGTGATTACTGTAATAAACATGTTTTGTGGGAGATCCTTGGGATGATGAGTTCAAGTTAATGAACTCGATAGCCTTGTTAAGTTACCCGATACATATGCATAGCAATCTGAGGCCATTATGACAAGGATTGGTGCATGTGGGCCTGATAACTTGGGAGGGCTGTCACAGCTGCTTTCTTCCGCGACATCGTCTATCGATTCGGGGTACCCAACCCCATCGTAACTGATAATGGAACTTAGTTCACAGGAGAACCATTCCTCTATTTCTGCGACGACTTCAACATTCGCGTCGACTGGGCCGCCATGGCACACCCACGAACCAACGACCAGGTCGAGCGCCCTAATAGCCTAGTCCTCCAAGGCCTCAAGCCATGGATATTCGATAAATTGAAGAAGTTCGTTGGGCGATGGGCAACAGAGTTGCCAGTTGTCCTCTAGAGCCTGTGGACTACCCCTTCCAGGGCGATGAGCTGCACACCTTTCTTCCTGGGATTCGGCGCAGAAGCAATGCTCCATAAGGAGCTGGAGTACGAGTCCCCAAGGATCCAAGATTACAATGATGAGCAAGCGACGACGGACGCCCAACTTTCTATCAACCTCCTTGATGAAGCTCGGGACATGGTTGTCATCCGTTCTGCCAAGTACTAGCAGGACTTGTGATGCTACCATAATCGGTAGGTCCGTGGCAGATCGTTCAACATCAACAACCTGGTGTTAAGAAGGGTCATGACCACCAAGAACAAGCACAAGCTCTCAACCTTCTACTCCTTCCTCGCTTGGTGGTGCTTCTTGCGCGCCATCAGGGCTTCTGCCTCTGCTTCCCTCTTATGCTTTCTTTCCGCCTTGGTGATGGCATCTTCAGGAAGGGGCAGGAGGGAAGGTGCCATAGGCCCGATTCCTGCAGATTACGAACGATTAATACCACCAGGAAAACCGAAAGCACAGGAAAAAGCGAGGAGGAAGACTTACCAGGTCACTCAAAATATCCTTGGAGGGGGGAACGACGAATCGTCGTCCATAAAAGACCCCGACGACAACGCTGTGACAATCTTGACTCGGGCCTCGACCTCCGATGGTGCAAGATCCTCGGGGGAATGATGGTCGGGGTCATCTACGCCGAAGTAATCATACATTAGGTTCCGACGGGCCAAGTAGAAATTCCGATTTCTTGTGCTTTGTGTTGGACTGCTAGTGGGTACTAAGTCCTTCCTGCTTGGATCTTTGCTGAAGTGCTGGCTACCATGTAATCATTTATGAACTATGCAGCTGACAGCGCAACAGAGAGTCCAACTTCTGCTGCTGCCGACTATGATCTCGAAAAAAAAACATGCCCGAAAGCCGCAAAGTTGTTACTTCACATATTTGCTGCACTAGCAATAAGTACTAGTTAATATTATGCTACTAGAGACTAGTTTGTGGCCATTTCAGATTCGCTAGTTTGCTGCTCCTTGGTTTGTTGCTAACCTAGATTGCAACATGCACTACTGAATTTATTTCTTAGTTGCTACTTCCTATTTGCTATATGTTTACAATCACTTCATGGCCATTCCATATTTGTTAGATGAATGATTTACATCTGAACTTTTAGCTGCATTAAACATTAATATATTGGTATGGTGTCACCTAGGTGGCTGGGCGGTGGCTGCTCGCCGCACCTCACCTTACGACGTTTAAAACGATGGTGTAACTAGATGCTAAAAGTTAAAGAGAGACTTACCGATTAGTTGTGTTTAACCATTCCGAACCCACCGCCTATTTTTTTGATCTTTCATCAAACATAAACATCTAAAAATAATACCACAATCACTTATGAAATAAAAGATGTAAAAACTCTATTAAACCTAAAAATCTAATAAATTTCGTATTACCGAAACTGCACCGTGATTTGTCACTATAAAAAAACTCTTTTGAGTCGGATGGAATACTCCAAAAACATCAGCAGTTGTTGGGTGAGGTTTCTTCGTAAATGGAACAATAATAATCTTACAAGTGATCTTTGATGGCTTTGAGAAGTGTTTTAATATCGCAACAGTGTTAACATCATTGCATGTTGTAAGGAGATATTTGCATTTCGAGTTCCAAGACAATGAATTTATTCCTTTGCCGACATTAAACTACAAAAAAACAATACACTTAGACAAGCAAGATTTCAATTCATTCGTTTTCGAAAATAACATAAATGTAACTTAAATGAAAATAACATTTATTTACCATAAAAACTTCAGTCCATGTATAAATTTCATCTTTAGCGCCAACGCAGTCAGCGAGATATATTCTACCTCTTTCATTAGATATAATAGCTCCCACAGCAAGCCATCTTCCTAATTTAAGGGGAGCCCACTTGCATAGCTTTGCTGAGACATTTGAACGTTGAATCTATACAACAGCAGCAACAAAAGCTTTCTAGTCACTGTAAAGCCTAAAAAATCATTTTTATGTAAAATACGCAAAGTATCTTGTCCCAACCTTCCTTAAGGTCTTTCCCCTTCGTACCAGAATCAAGAGCAACCTCCGATAATTCTGAATAATAGAACAAAAAGGTACCAAAAGATCCCGTACAAGCTAGAACTTTGTCAGTCCTGGTCAAATTAGGGTGCAGTTTTTTGTACGTGTTCCAGGATATGTCAGAAATAATGGGCTTTGAACTAGATCCTTTCTCTCCAACCGCAAGTTTCCCACAATATGTTATCTGATCCCATTTAAAGCCTTGACCTAGACAAAATAATGTTCTTAGAAAATGTTGCGATAAGCCTATAACGAAACAAAGTTTGTAAAGGATAATACTGAGGTTACCTACAACCCAGAAGAAAAAGGTATGAGGGCTTCGGGTATACCTGATTTGCGTATGTTAATTGTTAAATTATGCAATCTGAGAAACTATTTATGCTTTCAAGGAATGACTTAGTCGGAGGTGTGTGTGGTCATAGCAAGAGCGGAGAGGACGCTGAATATGGCCATGCTTATGCAAGGAGGGAGTTGCTCTCAGGTTGAATCGATGCCTATCAGCTATAGAGGATAATGCGAGGCAAACTCCCAGGCTGAAGTGAACGCAAGCGTCCGAGCCGAGGAGGTGGAATGGAACCTGCTGGAGGGTCTACTTCGAGAGATACAGATAAAATGAGTACATCTCCATTGGTGTTTGAGTCAGCAGGTTGAGCAAGAATGCAACATGGAGAAAAACTTTGATGATCTGTCTTGTGTTAGTAAACTATTTAAGTAGTAGTGGGTTTATGTTAAGCCATAAGACTCCTGAACTTGTTGGTGGGCATGTTAGTAGATTCCAATAATAAAGCAGAGGACTAGATTTTTCTCTAAAAAAATAGAATAAATGCATCTCGTGTTTGCAGAAGATACCTTTCTTTCTGAAATTTACTTTCGGTGGTGGGGTCTCATCCTCATCAAACAGCTTGTACTCATCATCATCCTCTACTCTTTTCTCCTCGGAATTGCCGCTCTATTTGTAGCATAATTGGGTCCATGCTCGTCTGAGGCGAGGTGGACTTCCCCTGTGCTAGGATCAATTGGATCATCCATTGAGATACTAATGCTCTATGGCTGCGGAATGCTTCTAATTGATCTGCACCGTGGAGATTTAAGAAGAATTGTGCTAATGTCTAGAGAATTATACGAATAAATAAGAGAGAACCTAGTGTATGCATGAATTAGATGAGAAAGTGTAAAGAGCATCTAATTCACTTGAATCGTTGGACGATCTCGATAGTTCACTTCGACAAATTTGAGGAAGAGCATAGTGACGGTGACCTACAAAACAATGCTGCGGAACTCGGATTGAGGAAGAACACGGAAATGGGCTTCGAGCAAAACGCGTGGGAGGAAGACGAGCGCATTGGCGCAGAGCAGGAGCAGGTCACAGTAGAACTCGGATGCAGAGACGTAGAACACACACTCTCTCTCACCGGGCGGTTCTTGACCAAGATCTACAAAACCTAGGTAAAAATAGAAGAGACGAAGAGGGGGAATGACTTACATTGCGGTCAACAGTCGAGCCGGAGAAAGCTGTCTGACTCAAACCTAAGTAGAAATCTGATCGTCCGATTAATCGACCGATTAACTAAGGGACGATCAGTCTGTACTGTTTTTTGAAATTTTGGCCACTTTTGTTTTTGACCGATGATTTTGGCCCACCGGCCCAGCCCATCCGGTGCCAACAGTGCCTTTCAGCTTCCACACCACACGTGAACACTATCAGGAGCCAGCCGCCGCTCTCGATGAAGGGCTATTGGATGAAGACGAAACCCTAGAAGAGCACTACACACTGCAGCACGCGGCGGCGCCCTCCTCCATCCCCGGCACGGCGACAACCTCCTCCATCCCCGGCACGGCGGCGCATCCCTGACGTCGAGCTCGGGCGGCTCTTCCCCGAGATCGACGCAAGGCAAGGGCGAGGCTACGCCATCATCCGCGCCCGAGAGCCGCCGTCGCCATCATCTGCGCCCGGGAGCCGCCGCTGCCGCCGTCCGTGATCTGGAGCATCGCCTCCGCCATCGTCCACGATCGGCCACGCTGCCTCAACCGTCGTTCGAGCTCGAACGTCGCCATCTTCCACGCTCGTCCGCCGCCCGTGTTTTCAAGTCGTCCGACTAGTCGCGATTAGTCGGGCTAGTCGGTTAGCAGAGCTCGATTAGGCAGCCGACTCGACTAGAGTACCTGGTCGCCCTGGTCGTCCGACTAGTTGACGATTAGGGCCGATTAGTCGCTCAATTAGCCGGTTCTGGGCGACTAGGTTTAGGACCTAGATTTTTTTGGACTTGTAGTATTAATGTGTGTTGTGTGGTACTGGTATCTGGGACTTGTAGTATTAATAACTAGTAAGTGTTTCTCTGCTGTTTTCACTTTTCAGTATTGCTGAATTCATGTCATGTTTACCTTATCCTTCATAATATAGTATATGAAGTTCATATATACTATATAGTTATATAATTATTTACTATATAGTATAATAGTATATATTATATAGTATATACATAGGTCCTGGTCTCCTGGATGAACAGGACGACCAGAGCTCGATTAGTCGGACCTAGTCGACGACTAATCGAGATTAGTCGCTGGTCGGTCCCCCAGTTCGACTAGCTGGTCGAGCGACCAGAAAACATAGTTCGCCGCCGCCCGAGCTCGACTGCTGACCGCAATGTAAGTCCTTCCCCCTCTTCGTCTCTTCTATTTCTACCTATGGTTTGTAGATCTTGGTCAAGAAACGCCCGGTGAGAGAGAGAGTGTGTTCTATGCCTTTGCATCCGAGTTCTACCGTGACCTGCTCCTGCTCTGCGCCAATGCGCTCGTCTTCCTCCCACGCGTCTTGCTCGAAGCCCATTTCCGTGCTCTTCCTCAACCAGAGTTTCGCAGCATTGTTTTGTAGGCCGCAACCATCGTGCTCTTCCCCACGGTGCAGATCAATTAGAAGCATTCTGCAGCCATAGAGCATTTGTATCTCAATGGATGATCCAATTGATCCTAGCAAAGGGGGAAGTCCACCTCGCCTCAGGCGAGCACGGACCGAAGTATGCTACAAAGAGAGCGACAATTCTGAGGATGATGATAAGTACAAGCTGTCTGATGAGGATGAGACCCAATGATTTCAAGTCGGGCGACTTGCTAGTCGATACACCTGGGCGACCAGGCGACTAATCGCGATTAGGACGACGACTAGGTCGACTAGTCGGGTCCTAGTCGACCTGGACGTCCCTACAACGCTCCTACATATTTGCAGGACCTATGTATATAATATTGATATATATAGCAATATAGCATATAGAAGGCAATACCAAACATAAGTACATAACAAATATGAATACTGGAACTGGACAATTCAGATTTCAGAACATGGACATCAGTCACTAACTAAATTATATATAGCAATATAGCATATAGGAAGCAATACCAATTACCAAACATAGCAAATATGAATACTGGAAGACAGAATTCAGATTGCAGGTTTCAGAACATGAACAATTGAACATCAGTTATTACTCAGTAGTCACTAACTCACTAATTCATATGATGCAAAGTTGCAGACTTACTAGTTACTACATAAATGCCAAGACTTACTATTGACCTAAACTAGGAGTCCAGGGCAACTAATCGCTTCCACCCAAATTGGGCGACTAATCGCGATTAGTGGACGACTAATCGGACGACCGGACGATTAGTCGAGCAGATCGGGTCGGCCTCCCTAGTCGTGCTAACAGAACCGACTAGCCCGACTAATCGCGACTAATCGCGATTAGTCGGACGACTTGAAATCACTGATGAGACCCCACCACCGATAGTAAATTTCAGAAATAAAGATATCTTCTGCAAACACGAGATGCATTTATTATATTTTTTTAGAGAAAAACTTAGTCCTCTGTTTTATTACTGGAATATACTAACATGCCCACCAACAAGTTCAACAGCATTATGGCTTAACATAGACCACTACTACATAAATAGTTTACTAACACAAGACAGGTGATCAAAGCTTTTCTCCATGCTGCATTCTTGCTCAACCTGCTGACTTAAACACCCATGGATATGTACTCATTTTATCTGTATCTCTCGAAGTAGACCCTCCATCAGGTTCCATCCCACCTCCCCGCCGCGGACGTTTGCGTCCACTTCAGCCTGGGAGCCTGCCTCGCATTACTTTCTATAGCTGATAGACATCGATCTAACTTGAGAACAACTCCCTCCTTGCATAAGCATCACCATATTCAGCGCCCTCTCCGCTCTTGCTATGACCACATACCTCCTGTTAAGGCCCATTAGGCCCAGGCCTACTGGCTATATATATTACCTACAGTCCTTAGGGACTAATTATCTATTATCAATCCCAAGGTTAGTAACATGGTATAGAGCAAGTTACGAAACCCTATTTTTTTTGCCGCCGTCGCGGCTGTTTCCCGCCCAGCCGCCGTCGCGGCTGTCCTCCCACCCAGCCGCCGTCGTGGCTGTCCTCCCACCCAGCCGCCGTCGTGGTTCTTCCTCGTCTAGCCGCCGCCGTCGCGGATCCGGCCGTCCCTGCGCTCCTGTCCGCCGCCGAGGCCCTGCGCTCCTGTCCGCCGCCGAGGACCTGCGCTCCTGTCCGCCGCCGAGGCTGCTCTGCTTCGACGCGAAGTTGCGGATCTGCCGCGCGCTCCTGCGCTCCTCTGCCGCGCGCTCCTGTGCGCTCCTCTGTCGTGCGTTCCTGTGCACGAGGAGCTGCTCTGCCGCGCGCAAGGAACTGTGTGCGCTCCTCTGCCGCGCGCGAGGAGCTGCTCGCCTCTGTGCTTCTGCGCGCGAGGCACAGCGTGCTCCCCTGTCTCTGCGCCCTGCACAGATCTGCTCTGCTTCTCCAACAACAGGGACACCGTCTGCCTGCTGTGCTCTGCACCAACGCGGTCATCTCGCCTAGATCTGTTTCGGCGACGTGGTTCTCTCCGATCAGTCAAGAAATCGCCTGCCACTTGTGCTGATCTGCTTGGAGTCAGTCTACCCACCAGAAATTTTGGTACTCTCTGACTGTTTTCTTGTTCTTCAATATGTCGACCAATGCTATTGTTGTCAATATTGTGCTTGATGGTCAGAATTATCCCGAATGGGCCTTCTGCGTTCAGACTGCATTAAGAGGTCATGGTTTACTATTTCATTTGACTGAAGATTCACCAGTCCTAGCAGCCGATAGAAGCAATGCTGCTGCAATCAAGACTTGGCAGATCAATGATGGCAAGGTAATGGCTGCTATGGTCAATAGCACTAAACCAACTATGATTATGAGTCTGTCTAAATTCACCACTGCTAAGGCTATCTGGTCACATCTGAAGGATCGGTTTGTTCAGGACAGCGGTGCTCTTTTACATACCCTTATGCAACAGACTCATGTCATTGAGCAACATGATATGTCCATTGATGAATACTATTCAGCCTTTGATCGTCTTATGAGTGCATTGACCTCCATGGTGCCTGCTTGTACCACTGTGCCTTGTCCAGCCCACAAGTTCATTGAGAAGTTCTTTACCTACAGATTTGTTATGGGAGTTCGACCTGAATTTGATTCCCTTCGTGCAAGGCTGCTTCACAGTTCAGATACTCTTACCATGGCTCAGGCATTGTCCGAATTGCTTGCTGAAGAGACTCGTCTAAAGTCTATGTCATCTCTTACTGGTCTGAGTTCTCACAGTGTGTTGGCTGCTGCCCAGAGGTCTAAAAACAACTCATTTCAGCCTTGTGAACACTGCAAAAAGACCACTCATCGGTCTGAGAACTGCTTTGCCAAGTTTCCAGAGAAGTTGGCTGATTTTCGTGTTCGTCGTGCTACTCGTGGTCGTGGTACAGGACCATCTCCTAGAGGCTCAGTTGCGGTTGCTGCTACTTCATCTGCTGGTGCTTTGTCATCATCCTGGGTTCTTGATTCTGGAGCTTCTTTTCATGTGACATCTGATCAGTCACGGCTGGCGTCTACTACACCTGTCACCGAGGGCACTTCTGTTCAGACTGCTGATGGTACATTATGTCATGTCACCCACAAGGGTTCTCTTTCTGATCCAACTTTTACTGTTCCAAATATATTTTTTGTACCTCAGTTATCCATGGATCTTCTATCAGTTGGTCAAATTACCGATCATAATTGTTTTGTTGGATTTGATGACTCATCTTGTTTTGTACAGGATCGCAAAACAGGGGATGTGATTGGGACTGGCCGTCGCCGTAAATCTTCACCTCGCCTCTACATCTTGGACACTTTGCGTCTTCCTTCATCTCCTACCACTACACCTCATGTGCTCGCCGCTTCGGGACCCACGACGTCATTCGCCTAGTGGCATCATCGTCTGGGTCACTTATGTGGATCTCGTCTGTCTACCCTAATAAAGTCAGGATGTTTAGGCTCTACTCATGTTGAGTCTAGTTTTCATTGTAAAGGTTGTCATCTTGGAAAACAAATACAACTTCCATATTTTACTAGTAATTCCCATTCTGCTAAACCTTTTGATCTAATTCACTCTGATGTTTGGGGTCCAGCTCCGTTTGTTTCTAAAGGTGGTCATAAATATTATGTCATTTTTATTGATGATCATTCTCGTTATACTTGGATTTACTTCATGAAACGCCGCTCGGAATTGCCTTCTATTTACAAGTCCTTTACTCGCATGGTTCACACCCAGTTTTCTGCTACTATTAAAATTTTTCGTTCAGATTCTGGTGGTGAATTCCTATCTGATAATTTTCGCCAGATATTGACCATAGAGGGTACTCTAGCTCAACTTTCTTGTCCTGGTGCTCATGCCCAAAATGGTGTTGCTGAACGCAAACACCGTCATATTATTGAGAGTGCTCGTACTCTTTTGATATCTTCTTTTGTACCTTCACACTTTTGGAGTGAAGCCGTTTCCACTGCCATGTATCTCATTAATAGACAACCTTCATCTAAACTTTCTGGTAAATCACCGGGTGAAGTTCTTTTTGGGACTTCTCCACGATATGATCATCTTCGTGTGTTTGGATGTATATGTTATGTCTTGTTACCACCACGTGAGCGGACTAAATTGACTGCTCAATCTGTAGAGTGCGTATTCCTTGGATACAGTCCTGAACACAAAGGTTATCGTTGTTATGATCCATCCACTCGTCGTATTCGAATTTCTAGAGATGTAAGTTTCAATGAAAATTGCCCCTTCTTTCACAACCAGTCTACTCACTCAACATATTATCCCACAGAATCCACTTCTTTCATGTGTCTTCCTTCCATTCCTGCATCTGAACCATCATCTTCTACATCCACAACTGATGTTCTCATTCCCATAACACCACCTTCCACCTCCACGTCATCCACCTCTTACTCTTCCAAACCACCTATCATCCAAACCTACATTCGTCGTTCCCGCTCTATTCCTACAGCTGGTCCTGATACTGATCCTGTACCTGATTCTTGTACTAACAATAATGAGTGTAATGATGTTTTTGATCAGGGATACCGTCTTTGTGACCGTGGTACCATTGAACCTCCAGATCGCTATGGTTTTCCACGGGCTGGTGTGGCAATTGTTGAACCCACTACATATCAGGAAGCTTCTGGGATTCTTGAGTGGCAGCTAGCTATGATTGATGAATTGGCTGCTCTTGAACGCACTGGTACTTGGGATATTGTTCCTTTACCCTCGCATGCTGTTCCTATCACATGTAAATGGGTCTTCAAAGTTAAGACAAAATCAGATGGTTCCATTGAGAGGTATAAAGCTCGTCTTGTGGCCCGTGGTTTTCAACAGACTCAAGGACTTGATTATGATGAAACTTTTGCACCTGTTGCGCATATGACTACTGTTCGAACCTTGATTGCAGTTGCAGCCTCATCTTCTTGGACTATATCCCAGATGGATGTCAAGAATGCTTTTCTTAATGGCGATCTACAAGAAGTTTATATGCATCCTCCTCCAGGGGTTGATACTCCCTCAGGGCATGTTTGTCGTCTTCGTCGCGCATTGTATGGGCTGAAACAAGCTCCTCGTGCTTGGTTTGAGCGATTCATCTCTGTCATCACAGCTGCTGGTTTTTCTTCTAGTGAACATGATCCTGCATTGTTTGTTCATGTATCTCCACAAGGTCGTACCTTACTTCTATTATATGTGGATGATATGCTGATTACAGGTGACAACTCAGAACATATTTCTCATGTCAAGCAACATCTTAGTAAGGAATTTCAGATGTCTGATTTGGGACCGCTTAGCTATTTCTTGGGCATTGAAGTTCAGCAGACTCAAAAAGGCTTTTATCTGTCTCAGTCGAAATATATACAAGATCTTCTTGATCGCTCTGGACTTACTGATACACGCACTGTTGCAACACCGATGGATATTCATTTAAAACTTCGTCCGAAGGATGGGACCCCACTAGCAGATCCAACTCGGTATCGTCATATTGTGGGTAGTCTTGTTTATCTCACCATCACCAGACCTGATATTGCTCATGCTGTTCATATGTTGAGCCAATTTGTATCAACACCTACTTCAGTTCATTATGGTCATTTGCTTCGTGTGCTTCGATATTTACGTGGGACAAGATCCAGATGTTTACTCTATGCTTCAGATAGCCCACTTCAGCTTCATGCGTATTCAGATGCCACTTGGGCAAGTGATCCTGTTGACCGTTGTTCTACTACGGGTTACTGTATTTTCCTTGGGTCATCTCCCATTGCATGGAAATCCAAGAAGCAAGCGGCCATATCTCGTTCTAGTGCTGAAGCCGAACTTCGGGCACTTGCTACTACCACTGCTGAAATTATTTGGTTGCGCTGGCTCTTGGCTGATCTTGGTGTCTCTTGTGACACTTCTACACCTCTGTTATGTGATAACTTGAGCGCTATACAGATTGCTCATGATCCAGTGAAGCATGAACTTACTAAACACATAGGTGTTGATGCATCCTTTACTCGATCACATTGTCAGCAGAAGACTATTGATCTTCAATATGTGCCCTCAGAATATCAATTGGCAGATTTCTTCACCAAAGCACAAACAAGAGCACAACATCAGTTTCACTTGATCAAACTCAAAGCTTCAGATCCTCCATTTCCACCTTGAGTTTGAGGAGGGGTGTTAAGGCCCATTAGGCCCAGACCTACTGGCTATATATATTACCTACAGTCCTTAGGGACTAATTATCTATTATCAATCCCAAGGTTAGTAACACCTCCGACTAAGCCATTCTTTGAAAGCATAAAGAGTTTCTCAGATTGCATAATTTAACAATTAACATACGCAAGTCAGGTATGCCCGAAGCCCTTATACCTTCTTCTTCTAGGCTCTGGGTAACCTCAGGATTATCCTTTACAAACATTGTTTCGTTATAGGTTTATCACAATATTTTCTAAGAACATTATTTTGTCTAGGTCAAGGCTTTAAATGAGATTAGATAACATATTGTGGGAAGTTTGCGGTTGGAGAGGAAGGATCTGGTTCAAAGCCTATTATTTCTGACATATCCTGGAACACGTACAAAAAACTGCATCCTAATTTGACCAGGACTGACAAAGTTCTAGCTTGTACGAGATCTTTTGGTACCTTTTTATTATACTATTCAGAATCATCGGAGGTTGCTCTTGGTTCTGTTAGAAGGGGAAAGAGCTTGAGGAATGATGTGACAAGGTATTTTGCGTATTTTACATAAGAATGATTTTTTTAGACTTTACAGTGACTAGAAAGCTTTTGTTGCTGCTGCTATATAGATTCAACTTTCAAATGTCTCAGCAAGTTATGCAAGTGGGCTCCCCTTAAATTAGGAAGATGGCTTGCTGTGGGAGCTATTGCATCTGATGAAAGAGGTAGAATATATATCTCGCTGACTGCGTTGGCGTTAAAGATGGAATTTATTCATGGACTGAAGTTTTTATGGTAAATAAATGTTATTTTCATTTAAGTTACATTTATGTTATTTACGGAAACAAATAAATTGAAATCTTGCTTGTCTGAGTGTATTGGTTTTTTGTAGTTTCATGTCGGCAAAGGAATGAAGGGCGGGCCTGGTGCAGCGGTAGAGCCTACCGTCTGTAACCGGAAGGTCCCGGGTTCGAGCCCCAGCCTCTGCATATTATGCGGGTAAGGCTTGGCGCTTAAAGATACCCTTCCCCAGACCCCGCACAGTGCGGGAAGCCTACGACACTGAGTACGCCCTTTATGTCGGCAAAGGAATAAATTTATTGTCTTGTAACTCGAAAGACAAATATCTCCTTGCAACATGCAATGATGTTAACACTGTTGCGACATTAAAACACTTCTCAAAGTCATCAAAGATCACTTGTAAGATTATTACTGTTCTATTTACGAAGAAGCCCCACCCAACAACTGCTGATGTTTTTGGAGTATTCCATCCGACTTAGAAGAGTTTTTTTTATTGTGACAAATCACGGTGCAGTTTCAGTAATACGAAATTTATGAGATTTTTAGGTTTAATAGAGTTTTTACATTTTTATTTCATAAGTGATTGTGGTATTATTTTCAGATGTTTATGTTTGATGAAAGATTAAAAAAAAGTGGCGGTGGGTTCAGAATGGTTAAACACAACTAATCGATAAGTCTCTATTTAACTTTTAGCATCTAGTTACACCATCGTTTTAAATGCAGTAAGGTGAGGTGCGGCGAGCAGCCACCGCTCAACCACCTAGGTGACACCATACCAATACATCAATGTTTAATGCAGCTAAAAGTTCAGATGTAAATCATTCATCTAACAAATATGGAATGACCATGAAGTGATTGCAAACATATAGCAAATAGGAAGTAACAACTAAGAAGTAAATTCAGTAGTACATGTTGCAATCTAGGTTAGCAACAAACTAGCGAATCTGAAATGGCCACAAACTAGTCTCTAGTAGCATAATATTAACTAGTACTTATTGCTAGTGCATCAAATATGTGAAGTAGCAACTTCGCGGCTTCCGGGCATGTTTTTTTTTTGGGATCATAGTCGGCAGCAGCAGAAGTTGGACTCTCCGTTGTGCTGTCAGCTGCATAGTTCATAAATGATTACATAGTAGCCAGCACTTAAGCAAAGATCCAAGCAGGAAGGACTTAGTACCCACTAGCAGTCCAACACAAAGCACAAGAAATCGGAATAGAAGTAGCAATAGCATATCAGTAATAATTCTGCATATAAAACAGTAGCATAGCAGTAACAGAAAGGAGTTAGTACCCACTAGCAGTCCAAAGCAAAGCACAAGAAATTGGAATAGAAGTAACAATAAGCCAATAACATCCCTATACAATCAGTTTTGCATATAAAACAGAATTCTTTCCCAATTCTGCATATAAAACAGACCTACTAACATATATGTTGATCTTTCTTGACAATTGTATTTAAAAGTCGTTTTAGCACATGAATCAGAACGGTTAGCATATAAAGCAGCTCTACTAACATATATGTTGATCTTTCCTGACATAGGTTGATCGATGGAGGTTTCTGCGGCATAACAGTTGGCTCCGGTGGCGATACATTGATTTGTCCAAGGTATTTTCTTTATATTTTTATGCTCATTCAAGATTTTATATATAGTTGATACATGTTTTGATCATGCAACTATAAACAGGGTGGATGGAAGTGTCACTTGCATGATGGTTAATTGAGTCTATGCTCCAAGGAAGCTCTACAACGTAAGATTTTAGATTTTACTTTTAATTTTTCAAGATTGGTATATTTGACTAACATGTTGATTTTGAATTATAGAATTGTGGAATTGTTTAAGATACCTGTAAATCCTGGGATTTGTGTTAAGTTGATATGGTGAGCTATATTCTGCCCCTCCTTAGTCACCATGGTTGGGCTCACCACCCATTTGTTTAGTATATTTAAATGTAATATGAACTTTATTGTAGGGTTGACTGTTTTGCATTGGTGGATAAGAAACAACTGATCAGCATTTACAAACAAAAGGTAAGGAACTTGTCTCTTTGTAATTTCAGGTTATTTTTGTTATAAATAGCACTTGTATTCATTATGAGAGCTCTAGGCCGAATATATGCAAGTACATGAGTTTACAAATATGCACAAGCCCCTTATAGAACGGGGAATTACAAATAGAGCCTATTCATCTAACACCCCCAGTCCCCTCAAACTCATGTTAAACTATGTTTGGATAGATACAATTTATGTTGAGCTCTAGTACGTGAGTTTACAAATATGCACAAACCCCTTATAGAACGAGGAACTACAAATAGAGCCTATACATCTAACACCCCCTCAAACTCATGGTAAACTATGTTTGGATAGATACAATTTATGTTGAGCTCTGGTCTGTCGCTTTGTGAAGAAATCAACCAACTGATGCTCTGAAGGCACATAACAAAGAGCAATTACATAATCCTGAACATGTGCATGTGTGCAATAGGCATCAACGCCAATATGCTTATATGCTTGGTAAGCTCATGCCTCACTGGACCACGAGCAGTACTAATACCCACTTGTGCTTTTAGAAGCACAAGATTTCCATGTGGCTAGAAAGCACAAGGACAAAAGCAGTCACACCTCAGGCCTCTTCACTTGATTGCTCTTTCAAGATGTGAAATTGACTAAGAGAAACATTGCAAGTGAATTTAGAGAACTTAGAGAAAGGAAGAACAATCACAAAGAATTAAGCACAAGTGACACGATGATTTTTCCCGTGGTTCGGTCAAACCTCAAATGCTTGCCTACTCCATGTTGTGGTGTCCTATGGACAAGTGTTGCACTCGACCCCTCTCAAGCAATCCTATGATCAACTTGAGTGCCACTATCTTCCTTATATCGATTATAATCCCCTCGCAAGAAATCTCCACAAATTGGAGTCTCTTGCAGCTGTACACAAAAATCTGAGTTACAACTCGAAGCACAACAATAGAGAGAGGAGAGTACACACACAAGAACCAAAAGCAGCAACACAACACAAAAAACAAGATCACAAGAATGCAATTACACAGAATTACAAGAACACCTCAGAACTGCGCTCGAATCTCAATAGAATCGTTAGAATGTGTTGTGGTAGAGTGTTGGAGTGATCAAGTGCTCTTGGTATGCTTGGTGTACTGAAGGAGGTCGCCTAGGGGGTCCTTTTATAGCCCAAAGACCCCACAGCCGCAACTGCAATGGGATCCGAACGCCGCCGCCGACGCGGCCAGTTCCAATTCTCTTTGGGTGGCCGACGAGACGCAAACCCTAATCGAGGTCCTGCTCCAACCCCAACCAAACCACATGTCGCCTCCTCCTTCTGGTGAAGGGGACGACGGGATCACTGCCTCCAGTGCTCCTGTTGGTGGGGACGCCGCGGCATCCGCTTCTGCTGCGGCGGCGCCTAACGCGACAATAGAAGAGCGGGTGAGGGGGCCGTGGTCCCCAGAGGAGGACGCAGTGCTGAGCAACCTCGTGGAGAAGTTCGGGGAATTGCCGTGCGCGGAGGGGGCAAGGAATGACGCCGCGAGTGGCATGCGGGGGTCGAGGCCAGGGGCGGCGGGAAGCAGATCGAATACCAACCGTGAACCGGATCCAAAATCACATGGGAGGACAAGGATCTTTACCTATCATGCAACTTGACCTCCTCCTTGCGCTTGACAGGACTCCGTGCAGCCTCAGCGCCATTGTCGAGCTCGTGTTCGACGGACCGGAGGTCATACGCCGCCGCGGCACCGACGCCTCAGCCTACGCCGCCAGCCGCCGCCACAGCCCGAGGACGGCCTGGCGGATCTCCATGATGGAGAACGCCACGTTGCATGCGCGCACTCTCAGCGTCGCCTCTAGCACCGGGATTTGCTTCGGGCCGACGTCGGGTTCTTTGTTGGCTTCTTTGGTGTTCGGACCTCGTTCACCAGAGCGTTCGGCCTCCCTCGCCCTGTGACATGGCGCCGCAGTCGTCCTTGTATTGGCCTTCTTGAGCAGCAGGGTGGCTCCAGTTCGATCTTAAGAAGGGGTGGCTCGCGACGCTGTCATCGGATCTGGCCTTGGAAAGTCGTAGAACGGAGAAGCAGATTGCGATGGGGGCGTTGATGGCGGGGCGGATGACGGGGATCGCGAAGTAGAGGGGGAGGAGATCCTCGATCACCTTCCGTTGATGGCGGCGGGTCAGGGGCGGTGTTGTCTGAAGGAGACGGGATCTACGCGCTTGGGGAGGATCGCGGAGCAGAACCGTGCACCGTGGACGCCTACGTTGTAGTCTTAAGAAGTAGTATAGAAGATATATATATATATATATTGTCTAGGAAACTTTCAAGATGATCATGAATAGTAAGTTCTCTCAAGTGGAGGTCGAGGCCAACAACCTTGCGCCGAGGGCGGCGGTGCCGCCATGGTGCACACAACACGTGTAGGACAACGTCACCGACGCCGCCTACCACTCCGACCTCAACCTCGTGGCGTGGGAGTAGGCCGCCTATGTGTGTGCCGCCACGCCAGTCGGCACCGACGGATGCGACACCTGGGTGTTCAACATCGACAAGACGGTGCTCTCCAATCTCCCCTACTACACCCAGCACGGCTACGGGTGAGCTGCCCCTCCGTCCGGCCGTGTCCGGTGCTCTCGCATCCCAACGTCCACATGACCACAAGTGGAACTTCGTGGAAAGTGCTTCAACTGCCTTGCGCCCAGCCACCGAGTTGCTGCTTGCCGCCAGCCAACTCGCTGTTTCTGTTGTTTCCATCTTGGTCATCAAGCTGCCTGGTGTCCATCCCTCCGTGTGGATCATCAGGTCAGCAGGAATTCAGTGCGGCAACGTCTTGGTCATCCGTGTGGGAGACCCTTAGTGTGGCATTGGCTGTCAGCTCCACCAGCGCCGCTCACTTTGACTGAGGGTCGCTCTCTGAAGAAGAAATCAATGTGGCAACGGCTGTTAGCTCCACCGGCGCCGCTCTCTTTGACTGAGGGTCGCTCTCTGAAGAAGAAACCAGTGTGGGTGAGGATTACCCCTGCTGGTGAAGCCCTGATGGAGAAAGGTCTGCTGGAGAATCCTGTTCCTAGTGGTCATTCCCAGCGCTCTCTTTGCAACAAGAAAAAAGAAGACGTTCCAAAGGTGGCAGAGGAACTCTAGGCAGTAGCAAGGCTGTTTCACATTCTCTGTCAGCGCCTGAAGTCATTCCTGAAGTTTCCCCACCGCATTTAACATCTCGGGTTTTGGCCTTCTCGGATGATATGGCAAGGGAAGAATTAAACTTGAGAAGGGCCTTGCTTGTCACCGTTACTGGTACTAGGCCGGAGGTCCTTGGATTAGAGGTATTAGAAGAAGTGGCACATTGTTTCAGCATTAAGTTGGAAGACATGACAATCCAATCTGCAAAGCCTGAGGATTTTCTTCTATTCTTTCCTAATGAAGAAACTGCAATGAGGGTTCTTAATGGTGGTAAAGTGCTCTGAGGACCTCGGTTCAGCTTGGTTTTTAAAAGATGGTCCAAATTTTCTCATGCCTCTTCCTCAATCATGTCGAACTTAGTGGAAGTTGAGATTATCGGAATCCCGGTGCATGCTTGGTGCCGCTCAACAACTGAATTCATGTTGGGAGATTCTTGTATCATTGAGGAGGTTCATCCGGACACTCTGTTGCAGAAGACTCTTCCATCTTTTGTAGCAAGGGCTTGGTGCTTCCAACCGAAACAACTGCACCGTGATATGATTCTGCATATTCTGGAGCCAGACCCACAAAGCTCTGAACGGAGATGCTTAGCCTATAATATAAACGTAAGGGTACTTGCAATCTGCCATGATGGTCTTAGAGGTTCCTCGCTGCTGACTCCACCGGAGGATGGCGATCAGTTTGATGGTTCGGACGACATGGATGACCAGAGGAATGATGAGCCTCGGCGTTTGGGCAGTCCCTTGTGTTGAATGGTGAAACCCCAACCCTAACAGGGTTGGGTGATGTATTAATAGACGTGGGTGAACTGGGCCAGGCCCATTACAGAGGGGTGAGATAGTAATTACACGGGGAAGACCCCAAACCCTAAACGGGTATTCTAACCCCCCCCCCCCCCCCCCCCGCAGTCACAACTCTATCCTGTACAGATGTTGAGATTGGAGCGAAAGTCTAAAAATACACTCGACGGTAACCCCTTGGTGAAGATGTTGGCGAACTGCAGTTTGGTGGGGACGCTGAGAACCCGAACGTCACCGGCGGCGACACGCTCGCGGACGAAGTGTAGATCGATCTCCACGTGCTTCGTGCGCTGATGCTGCACGAGGTTGGTGGAGAGGTAGACTGCGCTGACGTTGTCGTAGTAGACGAGGGTGGCGCGCCGGAGGGGACTATGGAGCTCGTGGAGGAGCTGTCGCAGCCAGGAGGCCTCTGCCACGCATTGGCCACGGCACGGTACTCGGCCTCAGCACTGGAGCGAGAGACGACGGGCTGCCGCTTGGCGGCCCAGGAGACGAGGTTGGCGCCCAGGAACACGGCGTAACCGGAGGTGGATCGACGCATGTCTGGACAGCCAGCCCAGTCAGCGTCGGTGTAGACCACGAGCTCCGATGTCGGGGATGGTCGCAGTAGGAGCCCGTAGTCGAGGGAGCCGCGGAGGTAGCGCAGTATCCGCTTGAGCGCAGTGAGATGGGGCTCCCGCAGAGTGTGCATATGCAGGCACACCTGCTGGATGGCGTATGCGATGTCGGGCCTGGAGAAAGTGAGGTACTGGAGCGCGCCAGTCAGGCTCCGGTATGACGTCGAGTCGGTGACCGGAGGCCCGTCGTCCTCAGAGAGCTTCGCCTGAGTGTCGACAGGCGCGGAGCAGGGCTTGCAGTCAGACATGCCAGCCCGCTCCAGGATGTCGATGGCGTACTGGCGCTGGTGGAGGATGTAAGTAGAGGGACTCTAACTCTCATCAAGAGGATGACACTATGAGTTGGGGCAATTTTCTGTTTATTTCCTCAAACACTACACAATGCCATACCCATCTAAGGGTTGGAGACCCATATTTATAGCCCTAGAGGCTGCACTACCACACCTTCTCACACACACTACACAACAGGATTGTCCTCTAGATGCTAAAGAGACTACAGAGGACAGTCAAAAGCGACTGTTGTCCTCTAGATGCTAAAGAGACTACAGAGCTGTCCTCTGGATGCTAAAGGACTACAGATGACAGTCAAAAGCGACTGTTGTCCTCTAGATGCTCAAGGACTACAGAGGACAGTCAAAAGCGACTGATGTCCTCTAGATACTCAAGACTTATTCCATCATTCTCCCCCTATGTCTTGGGCGTCGTCTTGTGAGAAAGTTGGGCCATCCCGGACCTGGAGCAAAGCTCAACAAACTTGATCTTCTCAAGGGGCTTGGTGAGCAGGTCTGCAAGCTGATCCTTGGTGTTGATGTAGCGCGCCTTGATGCTCCCTTCTGCCAAGCAGTCTCGGATGAAGTGGTATCTCAGCCGGATGTGCTTGCTCCGTTCATGGAATACGGGGTTCTTGGCCAATGCCAGAGCGGACTGGCTGTCCACCCTGAGTTCCACCGCTCCAGTGTCTCTCCCGAGGAGATCACCGAGCAGTCGAGCCAGCCAGAGCGCCTGAATCGAAGCAGTGGACGCCGCTATGTACTCAGCCTCGCAGCTGGACATGGCCACCACCTGCTGCTTCACCGACTGCCAGCTAATGAGGCACTTGCCGAGGAAGAAGAGGATCCCGCTTGTGCTCTTGCTAGTGTCGATGTCACCGGCGTGGTCGCTGTCGCTGTACCCGACAAGGTGTGCCTCCCCAGGGCACCTCGGGTAGTAGAGACCGTGGTCGAGAGTCCCCGCAACATAGCGGATGATCCTCTTCACAACCTGCTCATGCTCCGTCGTCGGTCGCTGCAAGAACCGACTAACGTAGCCGACGGAGTATGCCAAGTCAGGCCGTGTGTGGACGAGGTAGCGAAGGCTCCCCGCAAGACGGCGGTACTGTGTAGCATCCACCTCCTCCGTCGTGCTGTCGCGACTCAGCTTCAGCCTCTCCTCCATCGGAGTGAGAGCTGGGTTGCAGTCAGTGAGCCCAGCCAGCTCAACAATGCGCTTGGCGTAGGCGGTCTGGCGAAGTGTGATCCCGGAGTCTCCCTGGTGCACCTCAATCCCCAGGTAGAAGGAGAGATGCCCCAGGTCACTCATTTGGAAGGTGGCCTTCATCTCTTCCTTGAACGCCGCCACCTCTGCATCCTTGACGCCGGTGATCACCAAATCGTCGACATAGACACCCACCAGCAGGGCACTTCCTCCATTGCCCCGCCGATAGATGGCCGCCTCATGCGGGCTTGGCGTGAAACCCATTCCTTTGAGCGTGGAATCCAGCTTGACATTCCATGCCCTCGGTGCCTGTCGCAGGCCATAGAGAGCCTTGCGCAGGCGCAACACCTTGCCCTCCTTGCCAGGGATCGCAAAACCTGGCGGCTGGTGTACGTAGACCTCCTCCTTTAAGTCGCCGTTAAGAAACGCCGACTCGACGTCCATGTGATGAACGTGCCAGCCCTGCTAGGCTGACAGCGCAAGGAGGAGTCGCACGGATTCCATCCGTGCCACGGGGGCGAAAGCATCATCGAAGTCGATCCCCTCCTGCTGTAGGAAACCGCGTGCCACCAAGCGAGCCTTGTGCTTGACGATGGCGCCGGCTTCATCCCTCTTCAGTTTGAACACCCATTTAAGGGTGATCGCGCGATGACCATGAGGGAGATCAGCGAGCTCCTAGGTGCGGTTCGTCTCAACCGCGTCCATCTCCGACTGCATCGCGGCACGCCAAGCCGCATGTTTCTCGGCCTCCGCGAAAGACCGAGGCTCACCATCGTCACATGCAAGATGCAACTCTCCTGCCAGAATGCGAGATGCAGGGCCTGGCACCGACGGGTCGATGAGAAGGCCCTCCACCCTTCGATACCGCAACGGCTCGCCGTCGTAGCACGCGTCGACGCGCTCCTCATCGCGGGACAGAGGGGTCACAAGCTCCACTGGGTCGTGCTCGACACGAGCTGGTGTCGGAGAGGACGTTCCCGGAGAGGGTACCGTCGGTGCTGGAGTACGTGGTGGCGAAGAGCTCGCTGTAGCCGGAGTCGTGGCTGGAGTGCGTGGTGGTGAAGAGCTCGTTGTAGCAGGAGCTGGAGAGTTTGGCGCTGGAGTCGGTGGAGACTTGGGGGCTGGGGTAGACCTGCTCGGAGAAGAGTTGCCTACTCCCCCAGCTCCCTCAAAGTGGACGTACTCGATGGTGAAGTCGTACGTCGGAGTCGTGCCGTCGTCCACCGCCTTGTCCCATGCCCATCCTCGCCCTTCGTCGAACACTACGTCGCGCGCCGTGCGCACACGCTATGTTCTTGGGTCAAGGATGGGGTAGGCCTTCGAGCCCTCCGCGTAGCCAATGAACACCCCCGGGGTGCTCCTATCGTCAAGCTTGCTGATGTGGCCAAGCTCCTTGGTGAACGCGAGGCAGCCGAAGACCCGTAGGTGAGAGACCGCCGGCTTGCGCCCATGCCAAGCCTCGTACGGTGTCATCCCGTTGAGAGCCTTGGTGGGAGAGCGGTTGAGGATGTAAACCGCTGTCACCACCGCCTCTCCCCAGAAGACAGCTGGCATTCCTCTCTGCTTGAGGAGGACCCGAGCCATCCCCACAACCGTCTGGTTGCGCCGCTCGACGACGCCGTTCTGCTGCGGGTTGTACGGCGCGGAGTAGTGGCGCTGAACGCCCTCATCCGCGCAGTACCACACGAACTCAGCCGCCGTGAATTCGCCGCCGTTGTCGGTGCGCAGCACGCGCAGCTTGCGGCCGCACTCCGCCTCCGCAACGACCTGCACACGCCTGATGGCGTTCGTAGCCTCTCCCTTGCTGCCAAGGATCATCACCCACATGTAGCGGGAGAGATCGTCGACGAGCAGCAAGAAGTAGCGTCGTCCTCCCGGTGTGGCTGGTGTCACCGGGTCACACAAGTCCCCATGCACGAGCTCAAGCCTCTCCTTGGCTCGGAAGCTCGACTGCTGGGGAAAGGGGAGCCGTCTCTGCTTTGTCAAAACGCAGACATCGCAGAATTGCTCCACATGGTCAAGGCACGGCAGGCCTCGTACCATCTCCTTGGCACTGAGCCGCTTCAGGGCCTCGAAGTTAAGGTGCCCGAAGCGCTCGTGCCACTGCCATGCCCCGTCGTCTCGACGAGCAGCAAGACAGCAAGGTTGTGCCACCTTCACATTGAGGATGTATAGCCGATTTGGACTCCTGCGTACCTTGGCAAGAAGGCGACGAGAGGGATCCCAAATCCTCATGACTCCGTGCTCGACCTCCACTCGCGAACCGTTCTCATCCAGCTGTCCCAAGCTGATGATAGAGTTCCTCAATGCGGGGATGTAGTAGACTCCGGTGAGCAGCCTGTGCTCACCAGACGCGGCGGTGAAGACGACTGAGCCGGCACCCTTGATCTCTACGCCGGAGGCGTCCCCAAACTTGACGGAGCCTCGAACGCTAGAGTTAAGCTCGGTGAAGAACTCCCGTCGGCCGGTCATGTGATGAGTGGCGCCGGTGTCGAGGCACCATCCTTCGATCATGTCCTTGTTGGAGCCGTCGCCGAGGAAAGCGCGTGCTTTCGACTCATCAAGGTGGAGGAGTGCCGCTGCGGCTGGTGCCGCTGGAGATGGCTCGATGCTTGCATGTGCCAGGAGCAGGGCCTCCTCCTCCGCCTCCGCCTGTGCGACGTTGGCCTGGCCACGTCGTGGCTGCCGACAATCCCTGGCCCAGTGGCCAAGCTTGCCGCAGTTGTGGCAGCCGTCGTCTCGTGCCGGCTTCTTGTTGCCGACGGCGCCACCTTGGGCACCTCCACGTGCACCACCCTCAGCATGTCCTCGCGCCCCGGCCTGGGCGCCTCCACGCGCCTTGCGCGGCTTGCCGCGTTTGCGGCCTCGTGTCGAGGAGGACTCCCCCTTCTTCTTGTCACCCTGGCAGGCCTCCCACTGCTCCCGAGTGAGATGTAGCTTCCCGCCGATAGTGATAGGCCCAGAGAGAGCATGTGGTTCGTCGCCGTCGACCACCTTGAGGCGACCAATCGCCTCTTCGATCGTCATCGTGGAGAGGTCTAGCAGAGACTCGATCGAGCGAGCAATCTGCCTGTACTTCTCGGGGATGCAACGGAAAAGCTTCTCAACAGCTCTCTCCTCATCGTAGGTGTCGTCGCCGAACTGCACCATCTTCTGCAACAGAGTGTTGAGGCGGAGAGCAAAGTCATCAACATCCTCACCTGGCTTGAAGGCCAGGTTCTCCCACTCCTTGCGAAGTGCTTGCAGTGTGGTCTTGCGGGCACGATCGCTGCCGATGCGGGTCGCAGCGATGGCGTCCTAGGCCTCCTTGGCAGTCCGCTTCTGGGAAAGCGAAAACTGCATCTCGGGTGGGACTGCAGCAATGAGGGCATCCAGCGCCCGCCGATCCTCGTGGTAGTCGACGTCGTCGTAACGAACTGCTTCCCGCATGTGGTGAACCTGGAGCCGTACCCTCATCACCGCGGCCCACTCGACGTAGTTGGTCTTGGTGAGGGTAGGCCACCCACCGTCGGGACCGATGTCCCTGACAATGGCCTGGGCCATGCGGCGACCATGGTACCGATCCGGGGAGGGAGAACCGCGCCGCCTGTAGAGGCCGCGATCTCCGTCGACTCGGTCGCCGTCGCCGGGAGCACCGCCGGCGCGTCTACGCCCGTCTGGGCTGCCACCGCGTGCGCCCCCGCCTGGAGCGCCGTCAGCGCGTCGGCGCCTATCCGGGCTGCCGCCACGCGCGCCCCCATGGGGATGCGCGGCTGCCCACTGTGCCGCCTGCTCTCGCGCTGCTTCCCTCGCCAGCCTGAGCTCTTCGTCGGTGTTGTCGTCGACAGAAGCAGAGCTGCCAGCTCTACTGCCGCGCAGAACCTCGAGCTCTGTTGCCGCCGCACGTGCAGCATCCGCCGCCTCCGCTGCTTCTACTTCCGCTCTCGTCGCTGCCAGTTCCGCCGCCGCCAACCGTGCTGCAAGTAGAGGGACTCTAACTCTCATCAAGAGGATGACACTATGAGTTGGGGCAATTTTCTGTTTATTTCCTCAAACACTACACAATGCCATACCCTTAGAGGGGTTGGGGACACATATTTATAGCCCTAGGGGCTGCACTACCACACCTTCTCACACACACTACACAACAGGATTGTCCTCTAGATGCTAAAGAGACTACAGAGGACAGTCAAAAGCGACTGTTGTCCTCTAGATGCTAAAGCGACTACAGAGGACAGTCAAAAGTGACTGTTGTCCTCTAGATGCTAAAGAGACTACAGAGGACAGTCAAGCTGTCCTCTAGATGCTAAAGGACTACAGAGGACAGTCAAAAGCAGGTTGTCCTCTAGATGCTGAAGACTTATTCCATCATTCTCCCCCTAAGTCTTGGGCGTCGTCTTGTGAGAAAGTTGGGCCATTCCGGACCTGGAGCAAAGCTCAACAAACTTGATCTTCCCAAGGGGCTTGGTGAGCAGGTTTGCAAGCCGATCCTTGGTGTTGATGTAACGCGCCTTGATGCTCCCTTCTGCCAAGCAGTCTCGGATGAAGTGGTATCTCAGCCGGATGTGCTTGCTCCGTTCATGGAACACGGGGTTCTTGGCCAATGCCAGAGCGGACTGGCTGTCCACCCTGAGTTCCACCGCTCCAGTGTCTCTCCCGAGGAGATCATCGAGCAGGCGAGCCAGCCAGAGCGCCTGAGTCGAAGCAGTGGACGCCGCTATGTACTCGGCCTCGCAGCTGGACATGGCCACCACCTGCTGCTTGACCGACTGCCAGCTGATGGGGCACTTGCCGAGGAAGAAGAGGATCCCGCTTGTGCTCTTGCTGGTGTCGATGTCGCCGGCGTGGTCGCTATCGCTGTACCCGACAAGGTGTGCCTCCCCAGGGCACCTCGGGTAGTAGAGACCGTGGTCGAGAGTCCCGCAACATAGCGGATGATCCTCTTCACAGCCTGCTCATGCTCCGTCGTCGGTTGCTGCAGAAATCGACTAACGTAGCCGACGGAGTATGCCAAGTCAGGCCGTGTGTGGACGAGGTAGCGAAGGCTCCCGACAAGACGCCGGTACTGTGTAGCATCCACCTCCTTCGTCGTGCTGTCGCGACTCAGCTTCAGCCTCTCCTCCATCGGAGTGAGAGCTGGGTTGCAGTCGGTGAGCCCAGCCAGCTCAACAATGCGCTTGGCGTAGGCGGTATGGCGAAGTGTGATCCCGGAGTCTCCCTGGTGCACCTCAATCCCCAGGTAGAAGGAGAGATGCCCCAGGTCACTCATTTGGAAGGTGGCCTTCATCTCTTCCTTGAACGCTGCCACCTCTGCATCCTTGGCGTCGGTGATCACCAAGTCGTCGACGTAGACACCCACCAGCAGGGCATTTTCTCCATTGCCCCGCCGATAGATGGCCGCCTCGTGCGGGCTTGGCATGAAGCCCATCCTCTTGAGCGTGGAATCCAGCTTGGCATTCCACGCCCTTGGTGCCTGTCGCAAGCCGTAGAGAGCCTTGCGCAGGCGCAACACCTTACCCTCCTTGCCTGGGATCGCAAAACCTGGCGGCTGGTGTACATAGACCTCCTCCTTTAAGTCGCCGTTAAGAAACACCGACTTGACATCCATGTGATGAACATGCCAGCCCTTTAGGGCTGCCAGCGCGAGGAGGAGTCGCACGGATTCCATCCGTGCTACAGGGGCGAAGGCATCGTCGAAGTCGATCCCCTCCTGCTGCAAGAAACCGCGTGCCACCAAGCGAGCCTTATGCTTGACGATGGCGCCGACTTCATCCCTCTTCAGTTTGAACACCCACTTAAGGGTGATCGCGCGATGACCATGAGGGAGATCAGCGAGCTCCCAAGTGCGGTTCGTCTCAACCGCGTCCATCTCCGACTGCATCGCGGCACGCCAAGCCGCATGTTTCTCGGCCTCCGCGAAAGACCGAGGCTCACCATCGTCGCATGTAAGATGCAACTCTCCTGCCAGAATGCGAGATGCAGGGCCTGGCACCGACGGGTCGATGAGAAGGCCCTCCACCCTTCGATACCGCAACGGCTCGCCGTCGTAGCACGCGTCGACGCGCTCCTCGTCGCGGGACAGAGGGGTCACGAGCTCCACTGGGTCGTGCTCGAGACGAGCTGGTGTCGGAGAGGACGTTCCCGGAGAGGGTACCGTCGGTGCTGGAGTACGTGGTGGCGAAGAGCTCGCTGTAGCCGGAGTCGTGGCTGGAGTGCGTGGTGGTGAAGAGCTCGTTGTAGCAGGAGCTGGAGAGTGTGGCGCTGGAGTCGGTGGAGACTTGGGGGCTGGGGTAGACCTGCTCGGAGAAGAGTTGCCTACTCCCCCAGCTCCCTCAGTGGACGTACTCGATGGTGAAGTCGTACGTCGGAGTCGTGCCGTCGTCCACCGCCTTGTCCCACGCCCATCCTCGCCCTTCGTCGAACACTACGTCGCGCGTCGTGCGCACACGTTGTGTTCTTGGGTCAAGGATGCGGTAGGCCTTCGAGCCCTCCGCGTAGCCAATGAACACCCCCGGGGTGCTCCTATCGTCGAGCTTGCTGATGTGGCCAAGCTCCTTGGTGAACGCGAGGCAGCCGAAGACCCGTAGGTGAGAGACCGCCGGCTTGCGCCCATGCCAAGCCTCGTACGATGTCATCCTGTTGAGAGCTTTGGTGGGCGAGCGGTTGAGGATGTAAACCGCTGTCACCACCGCCTCTCCCCAGAAGACAGCTGGCATTCCTCTCTGCTTGAGGAGAGCCCGAGCCATCCCCACAACCGTCTGGTTGCGCCGCTCGACGACGCCGTTCTGCTGCGGGCTGTACGGCACGGAGTAGTGGCGCTGAACGCCCTCATCCGCGCAGTACGACACGAACTCAGCCGCCGTGAATTCGCCGCCGTTGTCGGTGCGCAGCACGCGCAGCTTGCGGCCGCACTCCGCCTCCGCAGCGACCTGCACACGCCTGATGGCGTTCGCAGCCTCTCCCTTGTTGCCAAGGATCATCACCCACATGTAGCGGGAGAGATCGTCGACGAGCAGCAAGAAGTAGCGTCGTCCTCCTGGTGTGGCTGGTGTCACCGGGCCACACAAGTCCCCATGCACGAGTTCGAGCCTCTCCTTGGCTCGGAAGCTCGACTGCTGGGGAAAGGGGAGCCGTCTCTGTTTTGTCAACACGCAGACATCGCAGAATTGCTCCACATGGTCAAGGCACGGCAGGCCTCGTACCATCTCCTTGGCACTGAGCCGCTTCAGGGCCTCGAAGTTAAGGTGCCCGAAGCGCTCGTGCCACTGCCATGCCCCGTCGTCTCGACGAGCAGCAAGGCAGCAAGGTTGTGCCACCTTCACATTGAGGATGTATAGCCGATTTGGACTCCTGCGTACCTTGGCAAGAAGGCGACGAGAGGGATCCCAGATCCTCATGACTCCGTGCTCGACCTCCACGCGCGAACCGTTCTCATCCAGCTGTCCCAAGCTGATGATAGAGTTCCTCAACGCGGGGATGTAGTAGACTCCGGTGAGCAGCCTGTGCTCACCAGACGCGGCGGTGAAGACGACTGAGCCGGCGCCGTTGATCTCTACGCCGGAGGCATCCCCAAACTTGACGGAGCCTCGGATGCTAGAGTCAAGTTCGGTGAAGAACTCCCGTCGGCCGGTCATGTGATGAGTGGCGCCGGTGTCGAGGCACCATCCTTCGATCATGTCCTTGTTGGAGCCGTCGCCGAGGAAAGCGCGTGCTTTCGACTCATCAAGGTGGAGGAGTGCCGCTGGAGATGGCTCGATGCTTGCATGTGCCAGGAGCAGGGCCTCCTCCGCCTCCGCCTGTGCGACGTTGGCCTGGCCACGTCGTGGCTGCCGACAATCCCTGGCCCAGTGGCCAAGCTTGCCGCAGTTGTGGCAGCCGTCGTCTCGTGCCGGCTTCTTGTTGCCGACGGCGCCGCCTTGGGCACCTCCACGTGCACCACCCTCAGCATGTCCTCGCGCCCCGGCCTGGGCGCCTCCACGCGCCTTGCGCGGCTTGCCGCTTTTGCGGCCTCGTGTCGAGGAGGACTCCCCCTTCTTCTTGTCACCCTGGCAGGCCTCCCACTGCTCCCGAGTGAGATGTAGCTTCCCGCCGATAGTGATAGGCCCAGAGAGAGCCTGTGGTTCGTCGCCGTCGACCACCTTGAGGCGACCAATCGCCTCTTCGATCGTCATCGTGGAGAGGTCTAGCAGAGACTTGATCGAGCGAGCAATCTGCCTGTACTTCTCGGGGATGCAACGGAAGAGCTTCTCAACAGCTCTCTCCTCATCGTAGGTGTTGTCGACGAACTGCACCATCTTCTGCAACAGAGTGTTGAGGCGGAGAGCAAAGTCATCAACATCCTCACCTGGCTTGAAGGCCAGGTTCTCCCACTCCTTGCGAAGTGCCTGCAGTGTGGTCTTGCGGGCACGATCGCTGTCGATGCGGGTCGCAGCGATGGCGTCCCAGGCCTCCTTGGCAGTCCGCTTCTGGGAAAGCGAAAACTGCATCTTGGGCGGGACTGCAGCAATGAGGGCATCCAGCGCCCGCCGATCCTCATGGTAGTCGACGTCGTCGTACCGAACTGCTTCCCACATGTGGCGAACCTGGAGCCGTACCCTCATCACCGCGGCCCACTCGACGTAGTTGGTCTTGGTGAGGGTAGGCCACCCACCGCCGGGACCGATGTCCCTGACAATGGCTTGGGCCATGCGGCGACCATGGTACCGATCCGGGGAGGGAGAACCGCGCCGCCTGTAGAGGCCGCGATCTCCGTCTACTCGGTCGCCGCGCACTCGAAGTGGCCGAGCGTAGGGACATGGTGGGCTAGTGAGGGGTCGCTGCGTGTGGAAGAGGCTGTCTCAGACGAAAGGCTGCTCGTCTGAGCAGGGTAGGAAGGAACAGTTGGAGCTCTTGCTGCCGACTGAGTGTGGGGAGAGGCGCGGGAAGGAGATGAGCACGAGATGTTTAGGCTACAGGAAAGTTTGGTTCTGATACCAATTGCAAGTAGAGGGACTCTAACTCTCATCAAGAGGATGACACTATGAGTTGGGGCAATTTTCTGTTTATTTCCTCAAACACTACACAATGCCATACCCTTAGAGGGGTTGGGGACACATATTTATAGCCCTAGGGGCTGCACTACCACACATTCTCACACACACTACACAACAGGATTGTCCTCTAGATGCTAAAGAGACTACAGAGGACAGTCAAAAGCGACTGTTGTCCTCTAGATGCTAAAGCGACTACAGAGGACAGTCAAAAGTGACTGCTGTCCTCTAGATGCTAAAGAGACTACAGAGGACAGTCAAGCTGTCCTCTAGATGCTAAAGGACTACAGAGGACAGTCAAAAGTAGGTTGTCCTCTAGATGCTCAAGACTTATTCCATCACGTGCTGCCCTCGCCGCTGTCGCTGTAGCCGCCGCTGCTGCTCGCTCGCGTTCTTGTGCCGCGGCGACCTCGGCCTCCTGCTGGCGCCGCGCGCTCGAAGTGGCCGAGCGTAGGGACATGGTGGGCTAGTGAGGGGTCGCTGCGTGTGGAAGAGGCTGTCTCAGACGAAAGGCTGCTCGTCTGAGCAGGGGAGGAAGGAACAGTTGGAGCTCTTGCTGCCGACTGAGTGTGGGGAGAGGCGCGAGAAAGAGATGAGCACGAGATGTTTAGGCTGCAGGACAGTTTGGCTCTGATACCAATTGTAAGTAGAGGGACTCTAACTCTCATCAAGAGGATGACACTATGAGTTGGGGCAATTTTCTGTTTATTTCCTCAAACACTACACAATGTCATACCCATCTAAGGGTTGGAGACCCATATTTATAGCCCTAGAGGCTGCACTACCACACCTTCTCACACACACTACACAACAGGATTGTCCTCTAGATGCTAAAGAGACTACAGAGGACAGTCAAAAGTGACTGCTGTCCTCTAGATGCTAAAGAGACTACAGAGGACGATCAAGCTGTCCTCTAGATGCTAAAGGACTACAGAGGACAGTCAAAAGCGACTGTTGTCCTCTAGATGCTCAAGGACTACAGAGGAGAGTCAAAAGCGACTGATGTCCTCTAGATGCTCAAGACTTATTCCATCAGAGGAAGAGACCTTGAGGACGGCGCTCGGCGGTGATGCCGAGGAAGTGGTGTAGGGGCCCCAGGTCCTTCATTGCGAACTCCCGCTGAAGGGCGACGATCGTGCGGTGTAGAAGGTCGGCGGTGGATGCCGTGAGCACAATGTCGTCGACGTAGAGCAGGAGGTAGACGGTGTCGTCGCCGTGCCGGTAGATGAACAGGGACGTGTCCGACTTGGCCTCGACGAAGCCGATGGAGGCCAGGTAGGAGGCGAAGCGACTGTACCATGCCCGTGGCGCCTGCTTGAGGCCGTACAGGGACCGGTTCAGCCGGCAGACCAGATCTGGACGGTCAGCGTCGACGAAGCCGGTGGGCTGGCTGCAGTAGACAGTCTCCGTCAGAGTGCCATGGAGGAAGGCATTCTTGACATCGAGCTGATGGATCGCCCAGTCGCGGGAGAGGGCGAGGGAGAGGGCGGCGCGAACAGTGGCGAACTTGACGACGGGGCTGAAGGTCTCGTCGTAGTCCACTCCGGGGCGCTGGGTGAAGCCCCGAAGGACCCAACGGGCCTTGTAGCGGTCGAGGGAGCCGTCCGAGGTCAGCTTGTGGCGAAAGAGCCACTTGCCGGTGACCATGTTGGTGCCTAGTGGACACGGCACCAGGTCCCAGGTGTGGTTGGCCAAGAGGGCCGTGTACTCCTCCATAGCACGACACCAATGTGGGTCGGCGAGGGCAGTGCGAACGGAGGAGGGCACCGGAGATGCGTCCGGTGGAGTGCAGGTCGTATCAGCTGCCAGGATCAGCCGGTCGACGGGGCGAAGAACGCCAGCGGCGCGCCGAGTCACCATCGGGTGGACATGCCCGGGGTCGCGGTGGATGGCGACCGGGTGGTACACTGAAGGCTCGGAGCGGGCCGCCGGAACGTCGAGAGCGGCGGGTATGGCCGGCTCGCGGCGATGATAGACGACGGCGGGGTCGGCAAAGCGGACCGTGCTCGTCGACGGTCCCGAGTCGGCAGGCGTCGAGGTATCGGCGTGGCCGCGACGGTGGTAGACGAGCGCGGGGTCGGCGAAGCGAGCCGGGGTCGACGGGACCGCGCGTGGCGCGGGCGGGGTCGTCGAGGCCGCGCGTGGCGCAGGCGTGATCGACGGGGCCGCGCGTGGCGCAGGCATGATCGGCGGGGCCGCAGGCATGATCGACGGGGCCGCGCGTGGCGCAGGCGGGGTCGTCGGGGCCGCGCGTGACGCAGGCATGATCGACGGGGTCGCGCGAGGCGCGGGAATGGGCGCGAGCGGTGGCGTCGTGGCCGCACGAGGTACAGGTAATGGCGCAAGGCGAGGCGCCGGGGGTGGGGGGGAACCAGATCGGACTCGAGGAGTGAGTCGAGATCGGTGGGTGGGGTGAAGCCTGCAAGGGGAAACACATCTTCGTCGAAGACGATGTGACGAGAGATGATGATGCAGTGGGAGGTGAGGTCCAGACACCGATACCCCTTGTGGTCTGGGGAGTAGCCGAGGAAGAGGCAGCGAGTGGAGCGAGGAGAAAGCTTGTTAGGGGCTAAAGCGGAAGTGTTAGGGTAGCAAGCACAGTCAAACACGCGCAGGTGGTCGTAGGAAGGGGCTGTGCCGTACAGGGCGAAGTGAGGTGTAGGGTGGCTCACCGCCTTCAAGGGAAGACGATTGAGAAGATGCGTGGCGGTATGAAGGGCCTCTGCCCAGTAGGTGGCAGGGAGAGACGCCTGAAATAGAAGGCAACAGATCATATTGGTGGTGGTGCGAATCATGCGCTCGGCCCGGCCGTTCTGAGCAGAGGTGTAGGGACACGAGAGACGCAACTGGACGTGAGTGAGGAAGAAAGAATGAGAGGCGTTGTTGTCGAACTCACGACCATTGTCGCACTGCAGGGCACGAACCGGGCGCCGAAACTGGGTGGATACCCAGGCGAAGAAGTGAGGGTGGTAAACGTGTCGGACTTCAGCCGAAGGGGGAAAGTCCAAAGGAAATGGGAGTAGTCGTCCAGAATGACCAGGTAGTATTTGTAGCCGGAGAGGCTAAGGACAGGAGACGTCCAGAGGTCACAGTGGATAAGATCAAAGGCCTGAATATCCCTGGATATGGAAGTGGAAAAAGGAAGACGAGAGTGACGGCCAAGCTGACAAGCGTGACAGAGGCGCTCAGAAGAGCCCCGAGTATAGGATATGTCAGAGTGGCCGGCAAGCTGGGACATGACGTCAGATCCAGGGTGCCCGAGGCGACGGTGCCAAATGGCAGAGGAGGTGGTGGTGGTAGCAAGAGCGTGTGATGTGGTGGTAGTAGTAAGGCCAGGAGATGAGGCTACTCTGGTGTGGGGAGTGGAGGGCAAGTGAAGAGAATAGAGGGGGCCGGAGCTGTCACAGCGAGCGAGCACATGTGTGGGAAGGTGGCGTATGGTGAGACCCCAGGGGTCGAACTCCATAGAGCACTGGTTGTCACTAGTGAAGCGACGAACCGAGAGGAGGGGATGAGTCAGTTCGGGAGCAACAAGGACGTCGTTAAGGCAGAATGGTCCTGGAAGAACCGATGCACCTACTGAGGTGACCGGGAGGGTGGAACCGTTGCCAACAACGATGGAGGAAGGATGTGAGGGGTGTGGTGGATGGGAGTGGAATAACGAACTAGTTGTGGGGGTAGTGTGGAAGGAGGCCCCGGAGTCAACCACCCAATCGGTGGTGGGAGGGGGAGGTGGTGGTGGCGAAGGTACGGTGTGAGCGGAGAGGGCTAAAGGAGGTGCCCCAATAGAGGCGCTAGGGAGGGAGGGAGAAGACACGGGCTCAACCGCTAGGGAGGCGATCGCAACACATGGGAAGACAAGCGGTCCAGGCACGTGACGGCCCGCCTGAGGGTGGATCTCGACGCAGTCCCGGAGAATAGGGTTCCAGGCTGGATCGAAGGTCACGAACATGCCCCGGATGAGCTGGCCGTCGTGGAGGAGGGCACGCACAGTCACGAGAGTAGCGGGTGAGGTTAAGCTCATGTATGGTGGGGGTGACACCATGGAACCGATGTGGGTGGAGACATCACTGGTAGGAGTAGCGCAGCTGCGCGAGTAGCGAGGAACGAGTCGGGCGGCGTGGCTGGAAACAGAGGCCGACAGCGCCCGACAACTGGGGAAGAGGAGGTCGCGGCGGGGAGCGCAGGCGGCCAGGAGAAGGGCGGCTGGGGACCATCGGCCGGCGGGAACAGGGGAGGAGGCCGGGTGAAGCGCCCGAAGCCTAGCAGTAGTAGCAGAGCGCCGCCACATCGTCGACGAGGTGGACCGCGGCGATGCAGGCAGAGGAGAGTTGGAGGAGAGAAGGGCAAGCACGCATGGTCACCGGCCGGTGTGCAGAGGACCGGGGGCGATGGCGCGCGGTGACTGGCGAGAGGCCGGAGGGGAACACACCGCCGGTGCGCGCTCCGTCGAAGCAGGGGAGCGGTGGGCGTTGCGGGCGAAGATCTTCCCCCAGCACGCGCTCCTGCACGGCGTCCACGATGGAGGTCGCACCTTGGCGCGGAAGGAGGCGCGGGACGGTGCAGGGGATGCGGCGCGGGCGCAGAGGGACTCCGGCGGCGTAGGGGCGCGTCCCGGCGGTCGGCGGCGCAGGGGCGTGGCCCGACGCGACTGGAGGGTCCACCGGGCGGCGCGCGGAAGCAGAGGGGCAGGGGGGCGGCGACGGGGGCAAGGGGAAGGGCCGGCGGCGGCTTGAGGGAGGAGAGGGCTGGGCTGGCGGTGGCTGGAGAGAGAGAAAAAAAAGGAATTAACTTGGCTCTGGTACCATGTTGAATGGTGAAACCCTAACCCTAACAGGGTTGGGTGATGTATTAATAGACGTGGGTGAACTGGGCCAGGCCCATTACAGAGGGGTGAGATAGTAATTACACGGGGAAGACCCCAAACCCTAAACGGGTATTCTAACACCTTGCCCCAGCGACGGTCTGTTCACCTTCGCCTTGGGCCTCCCCCGCCGTCTGGACATGGAAGGACTTCACATACATCTAGGGGACATGAACAACCACTCTTTGACGCACCGGAGTTACAGCAGATGGCCTCGGATAATGGGATGATACTCCTTAATGAGTTGCCTATAGAGAAGCCAAACAGTCTCCTTGATGAGGCCCCTATTGACAGCTGGACATGCACTATTGGGCCGCTGAACTCCACCCAGCCGTTTTCGCCTCAGTCCAAAGTGACTGAGTTGCTGGAAATGACAGGGCTGAGTTCGCCCCTCCCGGTGATGTCGAGGCTTGGGCCCCTCGGGTCGCTGACCCTAGCCAGGCCGGTTTCGCCTCAGTCCATGAGGAATGAGACGCAAAAATCAGCTAGGCTTGGATCGCCCCTTTCTCTGGCCCGTGTTCAACCCTGCATTTCTTCTGGGTCGCTAGCCATATCGAATCTGAAAGTTTATTCAAGAAGGAAAAATACTACTCCGCTGCTTCCAACTGAGGAACATGTCCAACCTGTTCCGGCACAGGACAGTCCACCCATTGCCAAGTTTTTCAGCAAAATCTGCAAGAAGTCGGATGCCCTACTACCAACTCCAAGAACCCCCCTGGTGGCTACACCCATATCTGGAGTGCAGGCCCCCAGACGCAGCAGGCGGCTTGCTGGTATTGGTGTCGAGTTCGACTTGCACAAAGAGAAATCCAACTTACACAAAGAGAAATCCAAGCCGGTCAGGAAAGCTATGGTGGCTCTTAAATGCATATCAGAAAACGAAGAAATCAACAACGAAGCCTTACAAGAATATGCTGCATTATTTAATCGCTGCTTGAACCAGGTCCAGGTGGAGGCCCTCTCTGCCTTGTTCGGCTGGACCCTCCCTGCCGACTTGGAGAGTTAGTGCCCAGGTCTTCTTTGTCTGTAGTTGGTTGCTGAAGGTTGTTGATGGATCCTGCTAAAATTTTATTTTGGAATGTAAGAGGTCTGAATTCCTCTCTTAAACAGGATGCTGTAAGAGATCTTGTTGATTCCTTTCATGTGGATGTAGTTTGCTGTCAAGAAACAAAAATGCAGCAGATTACTCGTACAAATATTCTCTCTACCCTGGGAATTGAGTTTTCAGACTTTGTCTTCATGCCTTCCTTGGGTGCTAGTGGAGGAATTCTGGTTGCTTGGAAGAGGAATGTTGGTCACACAGGGTTAACAAGAATAGATAATCACTGCGTTTCGGTTCAATTCTGTAAAAATGATGGCACACCATGATGGTTAACTTGCGTTTATGGGCCTCAGTCAGATGCAGATAAAATTCTTTTCCTCCAGGAGATTAAGGAAATCAGAGCTGCCTGTGCTGGACCTTGGGTCATTGCTGGAGACTTCAACCTTATATATAAGGCTTCGGATAAAAATAACTCAAATCTGAACAGGGCAATGATGTCTAGATTCAGGGCAGCTATTAATGATCTGGCATTAAAGGAAATCCAATTGCATGGCAGGAAATTTACTTGGTCAAATCAGCATGCTAATCCTGTGTTGGTAAAGTTGGACAGAGTTTTTTGCTCTTCTGATTGGGAGGCTATTTTTCCAAATGTGCTGCTTCAAAGTTCTGCTTCTCAGGCTTCTGACCACTGCCCCTTACTCTTGGGACTCCATGATAATTCCTTTGGGAAAAAAAGATTCCACTTTGAAGCATTCTGGCCAAAAATTGATGGGTTTCTTGATACTGTTCAGTCTGCATGGGACTCTGTGGGTAGTTTGCATTGCCCCCTTGTGACCACCCTGGATAGAAAGCTTAAAGAGACTTCTAAAAGGCTGCAAAGCTGGAGTACTAAGAAAGTGGGTCATGTTGCCTCACAGTTGGCACTTGCAAAGGAGCTCCTTCATAAATTTGAAATTGCCCAAGACCACAGACTGCTTTTACCGGCTGAGAATTGGCTCAAAAACAAGCTCAAGATGCAATCCTTGCTGCTGGCCTCCTTTAAAAGAACTATGGCCAGGCTGAGATCAAGAATAAGCTGGCTGAAGGAAGGAGATGCTAATACCAAATACTTCCATATGCATGCAAGGCACAGAAAGAGGAAAAATCTGGTGACTAAACTTAAGGATGGGGATAACATCCTGACCAGCCACCATGAGAAAGCTGAAGTAATTGACCTTTTTTATTCAAAACCTATTGGCCATACGGCTGAAAGAGTTAGATCCATCGACCTCGAAGCTCTTGGACTACCGATGTATGACCTTGCTGATCTTGAGCTGCCTGTTTCTGAACTGGAAATATGGGAAACTATCAAGACCATACGTTCTGACAAGGCTCCAGGAACCGATGATTTCACTAGGAGATTCTATAAAGTTTGTTGGAATATCATTAAAAAAGAGGTGATGAATGCTGTGGCAGTTTTATGGAACAAAAACTTCTTGAATTTGTACAAACTTAATAGTGCTTATATCACTATGGTTCCTAAAGTGGAGGGGGCTGATCAGGTCAAGGATTTCAGACCAATTAGTCTGGTTCACAACTTTGCCAAATTAGTCACCAAAATTCTTGCCAACAGATTGGGAAAAAAGTTAAATAATATGGTGTCTCCTATTCAAAGTGCTTTCATCAAAGGCAGATTCATACAGGATAATTTTATGCTTGTGCAACAAACTGCAAGACTTTTTCATTTCCAAAGCAAGACACGACTCCTTTTTAAGCTGGATATTTCTAAACCTTTGATTCTATTTCCTAGGCTTTCTTGATTGAAGTTATGAAGAAAAATGGGTTTCGGAGATATTTGGAGAGACATCATTTGTGGGCTGCTTGGTTCCTCCTCTACTCAGGTTATTCTAAATGGCTGCCCCGGGAAAAGAATTCAGCATAGAAGGGGACTAAGACAGGGAGATCCCCTATCCCCAATGCTTTTCATTCTTGTCATGGATGTTCTAGGTGTCCTTTTCTCCAGGGCTGAGGAGGCTGGTTTACTTCAACAGCTTTACTTGGGGAAAAATCTTCACAGAATTTCAATTTATGCAGATGATGTAGTCTTGTTCCTGCACCCCACTCAGTCGGATATCTCCATTACTCTGGATATTCTTGAACTCTTTGGAGATGCCTCTGGGCTTCATAACAATACTCATAAATCCAATATTTACCCTATAAGGTGCTCTGAGGAGACTATCTTGGACGTCCAGCATATGTTACCTTGTGATATTGCCTCCTTCCCCTGCAAATACCTGGGCCTCCCTCTATCCCTTCATAGATTATCCAACCAACAACTCTGGCCCCTGGTGGATAAGATTGCTGACAGATTACCTAACTGGAAGGCTGACTTGTTAAATAGGGTAGGGAGAAGAATTCTAGTGCAACATGTACTCACTAGGATGTGTGTTTATACTGCTATGGCTATTGATTTCCCTATGTGGGTCATTATGGAAATTGACAAGATAAGGAAAGGTTTCTTATGGAGAGGCAGAAGAGAGGTTAAAGGTGGGCATTGTATGGTGGCTTGGGAAAAGTGTGTAGACCCTTGAACTTTGGAGGTTTGGGAATTTCCAGCCTCCCTGAACTCTGTTGGGCACTTATGATGAGATGGCTATGGCTGCAAAGGACCGATCCTACCCGCCCCTGGAATAATCTTCCTGTTCATGTCCCCAGCAATGCTAAAGCCCTCTTCTCTTCTGTGCTTGTCACAGAAATTGGTGATGGTGCTAACACCTTCTTTTGGAGTGACAAGTGGATTAATGCCAGAAGTGTTTCTGATATTGCTCCAACGCTCCTCTTGACTGTTCCAAAGAGAATTGTTTCTAAAAGAACTGTTCGCGAGACTCTAACTAATAGAAGATGGGTCTCTGATATTAAAGGTGCCTTGACCTGGGGAGCTCTGGTAGATTACCTACATCTCTGGAATGCAATATCTAATGTTGTATTGCAACCTAACTCTGAGGATAAGCATATCTTTTCAATTGCTTCTAATGGGCAGTATACTGCAAGCTCGGCTTATAAGGGTTTCTTCACTGGCTCTGTTGGTTTTGAGCATTACAAAATGGTCTGGAAATCTTGGGCACCTCCTAAGTGTCGGTTCTTCCTTTGGCTGGTGGCTCATAATAGGTGCTGGACTGCAGACAGACTGGAAAAAAGAGGACTAAATCATCCTCCTAGATGCCCTCTTTGTGACCAAGAGCCTGAAACCATCAACCATCTTTTGGTTTCTTGTAGCTTTTCCAGATTATATTGGTACATCACTCTTCGGAAATTCGGGCTCCACATTCTTGCCCCTATCCAAGATGACACAAACTTCCTACAGTGGTGGTAAATTCACTTTTGATTCTGGGAGCCTGGATGATCTGGAAGTTCAGAAACATAGTGGTGTTTGACGGGTCCCCCCAATATCACTACACTCTTAGAGGCCACTGCTAAGGAAAGGGAGAAATGGATGGTTGCAGGAGCTAAGGGTCTTTCCTTTTTAGCTGCTCCCAGTACCAATGCCTGAGATAAGTTGTATCTTTTAGCTGTGTATGGATTGTTTCCTTTATGCTTGTTTCTGACCTCCATAAGGAGGTCCTGTATTCGGATCCTTTTCCGACCCTATTTTCTTCTTACTTAATAAAATGAGGCGTAGTTCTCATGCGTTTTTCGAGAAAAAATATTTCTTTTTGGAACATGAGTTATGCAATACCAATCATGTTTAGTTAATGCATTTTTGTTCTGTTCACACAATTGTTGTAGACCTGTTCATGGCGGCGTAATTTCGAGACAACTGTTTCATGACTACATCATGGTGTGGATTGAAGACACTCAATTGCAGTTACTTGATAACTGCAAAGCTGAGAAGGTAACTATAAACACATACTTCGTCCTTCCAAAATTTAGGTTGTTTTAGTTTGTCAAATCAAACTTCTATAAATTTGACTTAGTTTATAGAAATTCGTCAACATCTACAAGATCAGATTAGTTTCGTTAAATCTACCATGAAATGTCTTGTAGATGTTGACATATTTTGCTGTAAACTTGGCCAAAAGCTAGGGAAGTTTGACTTGTGAAATGGAGGTAGTACAAGGTAAGAAATATAGATCATAAGGCTAGCCTTTAGCAGTTGAGCTTAATTGATTTCACTCACCTCTGTTTGGAGATATCATGCCCTGCTGTGTCAACAATCTCACCATTTGTTGAGCAAATGTATGAGCAAATAAAAGAGAGCATTGAGTATGGAGTGGTTATCAATAGATGGCCTCAATATCTGATGAGTTTAGAGAGTGTATGTACACAACTGCATTCTTTGAACCAGACCTCATATTTCTCCTACAATGGAGTCAACTTATATTTATTTTCTTTTTCAAGCTGTTGCTGATGTTGAGAGAGAAATTATGAAGGCACTGGAGAAGCAATGCATGGATATTCTGATGCCTCTAAGAGATGGCATACCAGAAAAAATTGAGAAGCAGGTCCAAAGATTAACAAGAAGACAATCTATAGCTCCCTATGTTGTGCCAAACCAGGTAGATATGCGTGCAAAATATTATGGAACCTGATGTGGTGGTTAGTTCATGACTGACCAGTTTTCTGTTCTTAATCACAGTTAGGAGCATTCATGAACACAGTAAAAAGGATGCTAGATGTGTTAGACTGCCAAGTCGAAGACATTCTCAAGTCATGGGCAACGTACCTTACTATATCAAGTGGGAACACTGTTTTTGGAGAGCAAATGAACTCCATCACTGTCATGCTGAAGAAGTACAAGAAATATCTGCAAGCGATAGTGGACAAGTTTGTCAGCAATGTAAGAATGACTTTTGCTTGCTTTATAACAAGTTCCACTCTTGGTCCAGAGCTAACTAAGGCAATTCGCATATAGACGGAGCTCATAGTTTTTCTTTGGATTTTTTCAGACACAAGCTATCCGGAATATGAGCCTCAAGCGAATTCTTGAAGAAACAAGAGGCTGATGGTGAAAGTGATATATGAGATAGGGTGCCCAGCTCTCGGATTCCGTTCACAATCTAAATGAGATCTTCTCTAGTAGAATATTTGTTGCTATTTGCCAAGGTTTATGGGAGACTGGGATCGGTTAGGCCAGGTAATAAACGTGGCAACAAGAAAAGTACTATGAATATTTCCTTTTGTTGTGAATCCTTATTATGCCAAACTCACTTTTGAGCGGATTGTGTTGAGATTTCTTGAGAGCAGAAAGGAGAACATGATTTGGTACCAAGGATCTCACTTTGCTATAGGGTAAGACTCAACTTATATTTCCCTCATTATTAAGATTCTTAATGGTATCCCCTCATTATTTTTAGATTCTTGAGAGCAAAAAAGAATCAAAGGAAAACAAAGGCTAACAGTCATTTTAAGATTCAGATTTTTTGCTCCCTCTTGTTATCCCGATCACTTTTGCCACAATTTTTAATGTGTATTCACTTTATTGCATTCCAGAATTATCGTATTAGTAACGATGCGGACACTTTACTAGTAGTCGTATAACAACAAGGAGAGTACTTGTAACACCCCAAATGTTACCACCAGTTAAACAAGTTAAACAGCGAGTATGGATTTAATCAAAAAATGTTCGTGTGGATAACGATCTCTATATCATTTTCATCTCCCTTTTTCAAGAATATTCAAAAGATTTCACCAAGTTCGGAATTTATCGATCTCTCAAAACTTGTCAAGTTTTGTGCTGATTGAATCATCCGGGAAGCAAATGATTTTATAAATTTGGGTCGTTCTCATTACATGAGAAATCGTGTGCATCGGGATTTGCTCTCCAGTGTGTTATCCTATACAGAAATTAAATGGGTTCAGATAACAGATAAACTTTTGTCCGATTTCAACTAAATCAATATCGTCTAAAATATTTTCCCAAGAGCTAATTTGGGAATTACATTTTTCCAAGGGATTCCTAATTTTTAAAGAGAAAATGAACTAATTTCTCTTGGAAAAATGAAAATCCCATGGGAAAACGGGGTTCCCAAACTAGCTCTAAAAGTTAGTTTGGGAACACTAATTTCCCTTGGAAAAATGAAAATCCCATGAGAAATTAGTGTTTCCAAACTAGGCCTTAGTGTCCATTTTCCTCTCTTCCTTATCTTGAGTACATGCGTTTTTATGGAAATATCCTACTGCCGCCTAGGCTTCGGCCTTATCCTCTGTACGCAGCACCTCACGTCCCTCCCTCCCCATGGGCCCTAGCCTTGGTGGCTGTGCCTCCCACCTCCGTTCTTGGACGGTAAAGTATCCAATTCACATAGACTACTTATGCACATATGCACACATAAAATCCAGATCCCCCATCTAGAATCCAACGGCACTTGACTCTTGCAAAAAGAACCTCCCGCAACAGCTGCCAACGGTTGTTGCTAATTTACAGAAACCCCCCACACCCACTTGGACTCACAGGAGAAGGCATTTACGTGCTCCTGTACCCAGCTGCTGCCCAACGTGAGTACAGAGGGTTGTCGAGCTCGTATGTTGGGAGACATCAGCGTGGGGTGCGTGTCCCATTGCCGCACGAGCAAGTGATTGTCGAGGCGCGTTATAATACTCCCGGCATCAAGGCACGACCGTGTCTGTACATTGGGGCACGGTGGCGAGCTATGGTCCATTGTGGTTGAGGCGTCGAGACGCAGACCTGTAGACAAGGTGTCGGGACGTGGAGCTGTAGTCGAGGTGTCGGAGTGCGGAGCTGGAGTCTTGGCGTTGAGCCACGGCGGCGCCGACAGCTGGTCGTCGAGATGCATCGCAGGAGCATCCACCATCGGGAGAATACGAACAGCTCGTGGCTTGGAAGCCTTGTTCTCTATTGGAAGACAAGGTAAAGAAACAAAGATCGTGGAGTGCAGGAGGTGTTTTTTTGCAAAATAGTCAGGTACCGTTCGATTCAATATGTATGATCTGGATGTTATGTGTGCATGATTCAATATGTATGATCTGGATGTTATGTGTACACATGTGTATTTATTGGCTATGTGCATTCGATACTTTGCCCTCTCGGACCTGCCCCTGCTCCAGCCGATGGGCGCCGGCTCCTCTCATCTCGCTGCTCTCTCATCCCCTTCACACAACCGTCGCCCAGTTGTCAAACCTCGTCGAGCTCCTCACGCCCAGGTTATTCTCCAACTCGCACCTGCTCGCCCATATGTGCGCTACCCCTGCATCTTCGCCGTGTCCGTGGTGTTGGCGAGCTCGCCCATGCGCTCAGATACTCCACCAGCCGCTCCCATCCATGGACGTCTCTGCGCCTCCATGGCCCTACGCCACGCCTCCCTCTGCATCTCGACTCCAGACCGTGCCTCTTCTCCAATCACCATGGCCGTGGTCGAGCTTCTGCTCCACCCAGCCAACGATTCACTTCATCGCTCGCCCCTCGCCATTTCAACTCGGCAGCGTTGTTCTCATGTGTATGTGGTGATGGAAGTGAATAGTGATGGTGTTCCAGAGGTTCGATGGCGTGGGAGGCAAAGTCTCTGCGCGACGCTTGCTTGGTGTTCGAGGATATGCTTGAACCGTGGATGTTTCCGGTGGATGCAGCTCATCCTTGCGCCATTGATGCGTCCAGCTCCACAACATCCGACGCGCTCGATCCTGTAGTTAGGTACTCGCCCCCTAGTGAGACTCGTTTTTACTCTATTTGTTCTCGTTCGACATTGATTTATCAGATACTCCCTCCGTTTTTAAATATATGATGCCGTTGACTTCTTTTCAAAACTTTACCATTCGTCTTATTTAAAATATTTATTCTGTAAAATTTCAAACCATGCTCAAACAACCTTAAATGATAAAACAAATCATAACAAAATAAATGACAATTTACGATTTTTTAATAAGACGAGTGGTCAAAGTTTTAAAAAAAAGTCAATGACGTCATATATTTAAGAACGGAGGTAGTATTAATTGTGGGTGTATTAGCATATCGAAAGGCAGGGGACGAGTCATTACCTCCAGAAATTTTGTAGCGCCAATAGGCGATGCCGAAGGGGTCTCAGCAAACTGCTTCAGTAATTCAGATGGTTTCTTACCAGCACGGTCAAACTTCGAAGATTTTCGATGGTGAAGAAGCGAGGTCCGTGCGGCACCTGCTAAGGGTTCGATAGAAGGCCTGAATCAAGGGTCATTGCCATTTTCGCAGTTGTCGAGTCTTATTGGTCATGGTGAGCTGACTCGCTGTTCCTGCATGTAGGTTTGATGAATGGAATGGTTAAATCATTATCGTGATGCTTTTATCTATAACGCAGGTGTGCTAGTGGTGATTTCTGAGTTTTTTTGTTGTTGCCTGTGTTTTGTTCCGCGGCGTTTAGGAAAGAATCTACTATCCCCTGTTCCTTTGTGTGATAATATGTTGCTTATGATGTGTTTGTGAAATGATATATTATATTCGTGTGGTGGAACTGGTATTGCGTAGGATGGTTGTCGAGATGCCTTATCGTATATAGTGTTATGGTTGCATGATTAAGCTTGTTGAGAACACATTGTAGGTGTTTGGTGAAGTTTAAATTCAAAATACAAGTTATGCGTAGAGTGTTTGTTGAAACACATCGCCTCATGTAATGTTATGTTGTGTGCATCCATGTGAAGTAATTGCATCGTTTGGTAAGTCTAAATTTTAGATGCAAATTATGCACGGGATGTGTTGATGTGTGTATATGTCGAGCGTGATTTAATAGGGGTTGTATGCATGCGAAGTGTGGCGTATTACAGTGTGATTAAATTGGTTCTTCGTTTGTGATATGTGGTCAAATTAATAATGTGAAGGATAGCTTAACTATTTCTAATGTCTAGTCGGTAAGTGTTAGTAATACTTATATTTTATAAATTTTTGTTTGATTGATGGAGTCAATGCCCTGTTTAAGTAGTTATTATATTCTAGATGATTGGTAAAATGATTTCATCATGTTCATGTTGTTTAGGTGTTTTCTCTATCAAATAGATAGTTAGCAGAGGGTGGTATTGCGGATTTGCAAATCTCTAGGCCTTTCTCATATTGTTACATGGGCATTGTCTGGGGTGTGGGATGTTCAAGTAAATATGATCATGTAGCGCAACTAATTGGTAATCCATCGGCCATGATACTTGTGACGTGGAATTAGTCTTATCTATGTTCTTATGCTCATGTAGCTGCATATGAATGTTTATTGAAATGCCTTGTTGTATATGGTTGGTTCATTTCTTTCCCAATGCTTGCTCTAGACCTTAGTGGTTTGGAAAGGAAGTAAATGCTTTGGTGAATGTAATTAAACAAATGAATATTTAGGCCTTGTGTCATGTGTTTGGTATAGTTCTTCTTTGATGCTTGCGCAAAACCTTATTGGATTAAGAAGTTAATTAACTTGCTGTCCAAAGTTAGTAAGTCGAGATATTGTACTAGTTAACCTAGAGGAATAATTTAGAAGGTCAATTAAATAACTTCTATCATCATTCCAAGTTTTTACTATCCAAGGGTAGCAAGTCTAAGTGTTGTGATCTATCGATATTATGCTCTAACTTAAAAGCTGTGTTTAATTATTGTTGCTTGATGTTTATGTTAAGTCCATTTAACTTGAAGATTATGATTGTTGTAGAGTCATAGTTATCTAGTGTGTGCTCATAAAATGTAACACCTCAAAATCCTATTTTGGTGATTAGAAAAGTTCTACAAAGTATTTGGATAAAAAAATAAGGAGTTGTCGATAAGTATTTTATTACCTTTGGAACTATTTTCCTAAAATTAAATAAATAGGGAAAACTAAAATATTAGATATGTGTTCAAACTATTTTCCTTAAATAATTAATATGGTGGATTAGATTACATGAATTACTCCTTTCATGAATTATAGTGAGGTTTAGGTGGTTTTCAAGATAGAAAGGTTTTATGCATATGAAATTAAGCTTTTAAAATAAATAAATAAAATGAACTTTGAATTTCATGCTGGTATTTTCTTTGGTTGTTGCATACTGACTTGTATTTATATTAAAACTTGAATTTGAAATTGAATTAAATAAAAACAGAAATAAAAGAAAATAAAAACAGGAAAGAAAAGAAAAAAAGGGAAAGACACTTACCTGCACTTCCTGGGCCGAAACCTCCCCCCGGCCCAGCTTAACCTGCCAGCCAGCCCAACGTGCGCGCCCGCGTGGGGAAAAGCACTGCCATGTAGGCCCCCCTGGCCTGTCCCTCACATATCACCCGCATTCCTCGCAGCCGCGCCATGACCGTCAGGTGGGCCCAAGTGTTCGGAACCGTCTTCCCCGTCGCCCAGATTGCACGCGCGAGCCGTAACAAATTCACCACAGGCGCGACGCCATCCCGCCAGCTGGTTCCTCCACTCCCGCGATCATTGGGCTGGATATATATATATATATATATATATACCAACCTCGTGCCCGCGTTTTCATCAACTCAGAGTTACGGATGCCAGGCTGTTAACGCAAGGCACCATGCCATCATCCATGAGAGAGATAGAGAGGTTGAGAGATTGGACCACGGACGCCGTGTGCTTGGGGGAAAGGAGTCTGCCTTGCCTCGCGTCACGGTGTTTTGCGCCGTCATTGAGCCGTGCATCGAGGGAGAGTTGGTCCCTGCAGAGAACCCGAACTACCGCCATCACCAAGGAAGTTCACGCCGCGGAAGCCCCCACGCGAAGACCTTGCTTGCGCCGGTGAGGGACCGAGGGGCATCGTAAGCGTGTACCGCACCCGAGAGTTACCTCCTCTGGTACCGTGGCTGTGCGGCGTGACCAGAATTTCTTGCCGAGGATGAATCGTCGCCGTGGATCCGCCTGATGCCGTGGGCAGGGGTGCTGCGTCCTGCGATTACCGGTAAGGGCTTGCCTTGTTAATTCGTCACCGTCTCCCTTACGTTTATCATCCTTCGTGATGGAGTTTCGTGCACGGAATCAGGGGATTGGGTGCTCACCAGAGCATCGTCGCCTTGCGGGCGTCGCACCACTGCGGCGGGCGATCGGGTGAACGGATGGATGGGAAGAGATGAAGTTTGTGCCGCTGGATTCTCATCCAACGAATACCATTAGAAACTGGGGACAGTTTGGGTTGAACCATCGATCAGCCATCCAACGGGCGAGGCGCGTGTGTGGTTATTTAAAATAAGGAGCATCAGATCTGGATCGAACGGTCCTAAGTGCATACCGGTTCGTGTTGAGTCTAATCCAGGCCCTCGGCGTAGGATCCAATGACTCTGATCAGCCAATACCCTTTCAGCCACGTAAATATTGCAAAAGAGCCCCTAGGTTTTTGGTTGAACTATTCAATTTAGGTCCCTGGGTTTTCACAAAACCATCCCTGGAGTTTATTTTAAGCATAAAAATTATATGAAAACAGATAAAAACTTAGACAATTCATATATTCTCCACTATAACTCTGTTTTACACCATTCTAGTTGCGTTAGCTTCGTAATAAAATTGCCTATACAGTAACAACATTATTTATACTATGTCACATATTTTTATAAATAGATATTTATTTAACCTATGTTTAGTAGATTAATCTTTCTAATCCAAGTTAATTTATCTATAATTATAATCTGACTAAAATATAATCTATAATCAAGTTATAACTTAAGATTAAAGTTGAAGTAAAGTTAGTTATATCTTTTCTCACATGATTTATATTAGTCAACATAGAATATTATCGGCGTTTCGACCCCGGGGGTCCCTGGACCGACGAGTAAATTGTCGCTGCGTGCCCCAGCCCAGATGGGTCGGCGCGAGACGGAGCGCGAAGGGGGGAAAACCAGAGGGAGACAGACGTAAAAGGGGAAACCCGCGCCTTCGTGTTTGTCCCGCGCCCAGGTCGGGTGCGCTTGCAGTAGGGGGTTACAAGCGTCCGCGTGGGAGGGAGCGAGAGGCCTGCACGCGCCGTCCCGTCCTCCCCGCGCGGCCAACCCTCTCGTACGAGTGCCCTGGGCCTTCCTTTTATAGGCGTAAGGAGAGGGCCCAGGTGTACAATAGGAGATGTAGCAGGGTGCTAACATGTCTAGCAGAGAGGAGCTAGTGCCCTAAGTACATGCCGTCGTGGCAGTCGGAGAGGTTTTGGCACCCTGTTCATGAGATGTCGTGGCCGTCGGAGGAGCGCTGGAGCCTGGCGGAAGGACAGCTGTCGGGGCTGTCGAGTCCTTGCTGACGTCTCCTTGCTTCTGTAAGGGGCCGAGAGCCGCCGTCGTCATGAAGCACACGGGGCGCCATCATTACTTGTTTACCGGGGCGAGCCAGATGGGACACCGGTCTTGTTCCCCGTAGCCTGAGCTAGCTAGGGGTAGGGTAATGATGGCCCCCCTGTGACGTGGTCGGTCCGAGCCCTGGGTCGGGCGAGGCGGAGGCTCCTCCGAGGTCGAGGTTGAGTCTGTCTTCCGTGGTCGAGGTCGAGTCTGAGCCTCGGGTCGGGCGAGGCGGAGACCGTCGGCTGAGGCCAGGGCTGAGTCCGAGCCCTGGGGTCGGGCGAGGTGGAGTTCGTAGTCTTCCGGGGCCGAGGCCGAGTCCGAGCCCTGGGGTCGGGCGAGGCGAAGTTCGTCGTTTTCCGGAGCCGAGGCCGAGTCTAAGCCCTGGGGTCGGGCGAGGCGGAGTTCATCGTCTTTCGGGGCCGAGGCCGAGTCCGAGCCCTAGGGTCGGGCGAGGCGGAGCTTCCTATGGCGCCCGAGGCCGGACTTGGCTGCTGTCAGCCTCACTCTGTCGAGTGGCACAACAGTCGGAGCGGCGCAGGCGGCGCTGTCCTCTCGTCAGGCCGGTCAGTGGAGCGGCGAAGTGACTGTGGTCACTTCGGCTCTATCGACTGGAGGGCGCGCGTCAGGATAAGGTGTCAGGCCATCCTCGCATTAAATGCTTCTGCGGTGCGGTCGGTCGGTGTGGCGATCTGGCCAAGGTTGCTTCTTGGCGAAGACTGGGCCTCGGGCGAGACGTGAATCCTCCGGGGTCGGCTGCCCTTGCCCGAGGCTGGGCTCGGGTGAGGCGAGATCGTGTCCCTTGAGTGGACCGAGCCTTGACTTAATCGCACCCATCATGCCTTTGCAGCTTTGTGCTGATGGGGGTTACCAGCTGAGATTAGGAGTCTTGAGGGTACCCCTAATTATGGTCCCCGACAGTAGCCCCCGAGCCTCGAAGGGAGTGTTAATACTCGCTTGGAGGCTTTTGTCACACTTTTTTGCAAGGGGACCGGCCTTTCTCGGTTGCGTTTCGTTCCGGTGGGTGCGCGCGAGCGCACCCGCCGGGTGTAGCCCCCGAGGCCTCGGAGGAGTGGTTTGACTCCTTCGAGGTCTTAGTGTGTTTCGTGATGCTTCGGCCGGTCTGGTTGTTCCCTCATGCGAACTGGCCGTTGCCCGGGTGCACAGTCGAGTCCCAAGTTCTCGGGCTGGTATGTTGACGCTGTCAACGGTTTGGCTGGAGCCGAGTTTGCGAGAGCAGCCCCCGAGCCTTCGCACAGAGCGAGAGGACGATCAAGGACAGACTCGACTTTTTTACATACGCCCCTGCGTCGCCTTTCCGCAATGAGGAGGGGGGGGGAAGCGCCATGTTGCCCTTGGAGGGCGCCGAACATGGTGTCTCCAGTGAGCTGCTAACGGGTAATCCGAGTGGACGCCCGTGCCCCATTTGTTAGGGGTCGGCTAGTGGCCCGGAGGCGCGCTCCAAAAGTACCTGCGGGTGATTTGCCGGACCCGGTCCCCTTTTGACGGGGTCCGAGGGCTCGACGCCTCCCTCTGATGGGATTCCGTTACAAAATCGTTCCCGTTGGTCTCGGAAATGTCCTAGGGTACCTCGGGAGCGTAGCCCGAGCCTTGGTTATGTATCGAACGTACCTAGGGTCATCCCTCGTTTTGCGTCTGAGGCGGCTGTCGAACCCTTCGGGGGCCAGCCTACGAACCCCTGATCAGTAGTGGGCGCGGAGCCCGAGTGGCCTGAGGCGGCCGTCGAACCCTTTCGAGGGGCCGGCCTTTGAACCTCTGACCAGTAGTGGGTGCAGAGCCCGAGTGCTCTAAGGCGGCTGTTGAACCCTTCCGAGGGGCCAGCCTTTGAACCTCTGATCAGTAGGGGGCTCGGGGCCTGCTTCCTTTGCGGAGAAGGACTTTCGGGGTATCCTCTTTCCCGGTCCCTGTTGTAAGAGAGAGAAAGAGGAAAAAGGAAAAGGATACGAAATCAAACGACGTGGCGCACCTTTTTTGACGCGGCCATTATGGCGGAGGTGAAGCGTCGCCTGCTTCGCCTGCCAAAGGTGCCGCCTGTCCTGCCGCAGAGTTAATGCGACGGGACGAGTGGTTCGCGGGGCAGCCGTCGCGCGCGCGAGCTGTTCGAGGAACGGCATACGGGCGCGTCGTCTTCACGCCGTAGGAGAGGGTTCTCTCGCTGTCCCAGGAGGGGACGTGAGCTTGGCTGACGACTTGACCGCTGCTTCCGCCCGCCTGCCACTGCCATTTCTGCCGGCCCATTTCTGGCCGTATCGACCATCGCGCCTTCTCCCGCGACTGACTGACCCGTGACCGATGTGCCTGGTTGGCACTGTTGGGTCATGCGCAAGGTTGCCTCGAGTTGCGGTACTGGTTCCGCAGTCGAGGAGGCACGGTAGTGGCGCGAGTGGCGGTGCAGTTTCTTGCACGTAGCAACCGGCGCACCGGTTACATGACGTGTGGGCCTGGGCCTCCATGCTGGACGCGTCGAAGTCGAAAGGGTGCCCCCTTGGTGCGGTTGCATGCCGCCTGCATGGCGGTCCGCCTTTCACCCGCTAGTTTGGGCAAAAGTGGAGGAATGCTCGTAACCGCTGGGCAGTCGCGCGCACCGCGCGCGACGGTTTGGCTTCTTCTGCCCTTGGCCAGCTTGCATGACGCGTGGGACCCAGCCCCCGTGTCGTAGGGGGGACCTTGGAGCGTGTTGGAGAAGACTCAGCCCGCGATGGCTGAGGACGCAAGTGGGGAGAGTTGCCCTTAAAAGGAGGGTGACCCCCTTGAAAGGCAACCCTGTCTTCGCGCTCCCCTTATGCATCACGTCTTTCCACCTTCCGAGCCCCCGGATGGGGCACACTCGCAGTTCTTCCGCCTTGTCGTTGGAGGAACGCAACTTCGCGGAAGTCGGTACCTTTCAGCCATCGTTCGGCTTCAAGGATTTTCATCAGCCAGCCCGGCCGCATCCCCTCGCCGGTGGTCACCCAAGACGGTGACCACCAGTTCGATGGTGGGGAGAAGCGAGCCGGGCTGCGATCTTGGTCTCGCCCTCAGCTTCAAGGATCTTCATCATCCTGGCTGGGGCGGAGGCCGGGCTGAGCCGGAGCTCTACCTCCCACGCGGGTTCGTAGGTCACCTTCTCCCTCAGTATTCAAGGGAGAGGGCGCTCACCGGCCTAGCGGGAGGGTCGGACTTCGACAACGCGGGGCTGGTCGGCAGCGAGCATCGTCTGCTTCAGCGCGTTGGGCTCGCTGGCTCTGGCTCGACTCCTGGTGCCCCCTCCCGCCGCAAGAGCGGTTGTCGCGCCGTGCGCACCGGAGGACCACCCAAGACGTCGCGCGCTGCTAGGGCGGCGTTCGTGTTCTGGGGCTGTCCTGCCTTTGCCCCGGTACGGTGCCTCTGCGTGGAGGTTGGTGCTCCGCTCGTCCGGGAGGATCCGAGTGGGGATCTGCCGGTGGGCAGATGGCTTTCGTCGTTGGCGCTGAGGTGGTGGCGGCTGAAGAAGCCCTCGTCGCCGACGGGATCACCGCCACCATCCGCGCTCCGGGCCTCCGGCTCTTTGGCTTTGATAGCTTGTCCTCGCCCCTCGAGCGGAGACGTGGGCGAGGGCATTGTTGCAGCGGCGTCCGCCCTGAGGCTATCGCCGCTGCAGTTTGGCCACCTGGAGCGGAGGTCGTTGTTGCTGCTGCTGGAGCGGGCGGTGGTGAGCCACCTGGAGCCTTGTTGCCCCGCAGGCCCTCCAATGTGGGGGGTTGTTCGTACCCGCGGAGGTGGAACCGTAGTTCCGTTTGTATTGGCACCTTGAGTGCCGGTGTCTTGTTCATTATGGCTGTCGGGGCCTGAACATGTATGCATTTTTGGCACGGAGCCGTGTTTTTTCCTCATTTCGAGCACCAGGACTCGCCTGTCGGCTAACTGAACCGCTTAACCAAGTGTGAGTTGCCTCGTGCGAAGGTGATGAGTGAGGTATCCGTATCCCGGAGGCGTAGGAGTCCCTCGGCTCGGTCGGCCTTGCCGCCCAAGGCTTCTCTTGCTTAGTTGAAGGAACCCTCGGCCGCTCTTAGATGAGCCGAAGCCGAAGGCAGCGGTGTCAGTGTGGACAGAGGCAGAGTTGGCTCGAAAAGAAGACTTTGTTGGCCGGAGCCTGGCCCGGCCGTCCACTGGCGGGACCAGCGCCGGAGTTGAGTTGCCGAGGCCATGAGCCGGGCTCATGTCCTCGGGGGACAGCTGGCTGAGGCTTCGGGGTGGCCGGCCGAGCCGTCTGCTCGGGCTGGGTTCCTGGAGAAGACCCTGGCGGCGATGGCCCGGGCGCGGTGCTGATGTCGTCCTTCGGAGCAGAGATCCTCCGACCGCGTTGCCGTCCGAGGCTCGGTCGGACTTCGCCGAAGGTGTAGTTGACGCCGAGGGTGCTGCTGGTCCCCCTCCGTCAAGGTCCGAGCCTGCAGGATCGGTTTATCTTGTAGTGTGCGTATGTTTTCTGCGGCCGCCGAGGCCCAAACATACTGTCGTCGTGTTGTAAAGCTGCGTTTCTTTTCCTCTTGTTTCGAGTATCTGGACTTATTTGTCGGTAACAGAATTGTTTGTCCGAGCGAGAGTTACTTTTCACGGAAGGTGATGAGTGAGGTATCCGTATCCCGGAGGCGTAGGAGTCCCTCGGCTCGGTCGGCCTTACCGTTTACGTGTACTCTTACTCGTCCGTAGGATTCTGCTATCGATATAGTCGAGAAGGCCCGAAAAATCATTTCGACAGAAGAGTTTTCGAGCGTGAAGACTTGTTCGGTCCGCGGAATCACTTATCCGAGCGTGAGTTACTTATCGCAGAAGGTGATGAGTGAGGTATCCGTATCCCGGAGGCGTAGGAGTCCCTCGGCTCGGTCAACCTTGGCTGCTTACGTGTACTCCGTCGTTTTTAGGATCCCACTTTCGAAGTAGTCGAAAAGCACGAAAGACGTTCTGGCAGAAGAGATCTTTTCCGAGGAAAATTTTGACGCGGAGGGGGTTCCCCCCTTCTAGCCCCCGAGGGAGGGTCGGGCTTTGCCGAGGCAAGGCTGACCCTTCCTTGATGGTTAGACTTTGTGTGTGGACGAGGTGTACGAACGACTTGAAAGCATCTTAAGGGTAGAAGCGACGTAGCTGTCGGATGTTCCAAGCGTTGCTGTAGACCTCGCCTTGACTGTTGGCCAGCTTGTACGTCCCGGGCTTCAGAACCTTGGCGATGACGAACGGCCCTTCCTAGGGAGGCGTGAGCTTGTGCCGCCCTCGGGCGTCTTGTCGCAGCCGAAGCACCAAGTCGCCCACCTGGAGGTCTCGGGACCGAACCCCTCGGGCGTGGTAGCATCGCAGGGACTGCTGATACCGCGCCGAGTGTAGTAAGGCCATGTCCCGAGCCTCTTCCAGCTGGTCCAACGAGTCTTCTCGGTTAGCCCGATTGCTTTGGTCGTCGTAGGCCCTCGCCCTTGGGAACCGTATTCTAAGTCTGTGGGCAAGATGGCCTCGACCCCATAGACTAGAAAGAACGGTGTGAAGCCCGTGGCTCGGCTTGGCGTTGTCCTCAGACTCCAGACCACCGAGGGGAGTTCCTTCATCCATCGCTTGCCGAACTTGTTGAGGTCGTTGTAGATCCGCGGCTTGAGTCCTTGCAGAATCATGCCGTTGGCACGTTCTACTTGCCCATTCGTCATGGGGTGAGCCACGGCGGCCCAGTCCACCCGGATGTGATGATCCTCGCAGAAGTCCAGGAACTTTCTGCCGGTGAACTGGGTGCCGTTGTCGGCGATGATGGAGTTCGGGACCCCAAAGCGATGGATGATGTTGGTGAAGAATGCCACCGCCTGTTCGGACCTGATGCTGTTTAGGGGTCGGACCTTGATCCACTTGGAGAATTTGTCGATGGCCTTCCGAGGGGCGAACGAGATTGTCTCGCCCATGATTTCCACCGCCCACTTTACAATCCTACCCGAGGCCTCTCGGTACTGGATGATCTCCCCCAGGGGGAAGGATGACACCACAGTTACCGGATGAGACTCGAAGTAGTGTCGCAACTTCCGCCGCGTCAGAATCACCGCGTACAACAGCTTCTGAATTTGTGGGTAGCGGATCTTGGTCTCGGACAGTACCTCAATGATGAAGTAGACCGGCCTCTGGACGGGCAATGCATGCCCCTCTTCTCGTCTCTCAACCACGATCGCGGCGCTGACCACCTGAGTGGTAGCGGCGACGTAGATCAAGAGGGCTTCTCTGGCAGCGGGGGGCACCAAGATGGGCGCGTTCGTGAGGAGCGCCTTCAGGTTCCCGAGGGCTTCCTCGGCCTCGGGGGTCCAAGTGAAGCACTCGGCCTTCCTCAAGAGGCGGTACAGAGGTAGGCCTCTTTCGCCGAGGCGCGAGATGAAGCGGCTTAGGGCCGCAAGGCATCCCATGACCCTCTGTACACCTTTCAAGTCCTTGATGGGCCCCATGTTGGTGATGGCCGCGATTTTCTCCGGGTTGGCCTCGATGCCCCGCTCGGAGACGATGAACCCCAAGAGCATGCCTCGGGGGACTCCAAAGACACACTTCTCAGGATTGAGTTTTACGTAGGGGTGAAAACGGGCGGATACGGACGGATAGTATGCCATCCCGTATCCTACCCTAATGTATTTCAATCGGATACGGGATCGGATACGGATAGTTAGAAACGGGACGGATACGGATACACGGACCGGATATTTAGTCGGGCGGATAAGGGACGGATACGGATATTCTGTAGCCGGATACATGCGGATACCAGGTACTTATCGGATAATGCATACATTGATTATCATTCACTATAATTCAGTTGGTGCATAAATTAATTACATCGTGCAACATAATAGTCCATCATGACAATATAACAATAAGTTTACATCATGGAATGTAATATTCTAACATGACAATATAGCAATAAGTTGACATCATACAACACAATAGTCCAACATGATAATATAGCAGTAAGTTCTCATCATTCAACACATCATACAATATAGCATTACATAGACCATAGATCAACAAGACAATATAACAATAAGTTCATAGCATACAATAGTGTAACACAATAGTTCAAATATAATAGCGATAAGTTCACATCACACAAGAGTCTAACATAGCACAAGATAGTTCAACACAATAGACTATTACAATAAAAGGTAGTTTTCAAATGGCATAAAATAGTGCAAGCAATCCATGCTTGTTTGAAGATCTCAAGTCGCAACATCATCGTCCACCTCCATAGCATTCATAGCTTCAGCTATAGTTTTTATTTCACACTCCAAATCTGAAACCAATAGAGAACAACAAAACATATCAATAACCATCATCATCATTTAGTCATAGAGAAATACAAGAACACATGCACAATAAAATGAAACCTTTCTCTGAAGCAATCTTCCAATCCTTAGTACAAACCAAGGCTTCAATAATTTCAGGTTTAAGCTTCGAACGAAAGGCATCAACCACGCGTCCACCAGAGCTAAATGCCGACTCTGAAGCAACAGTTGACACCTGCATTGATAGTACATCACGAGCAAGGGTAGAAAGAATAGGGAAATTTGTCACTTGACCCTTCCACCATGATAAGGCATTAAATGGTGCATCACTTTCATTAGCCTTCACTAGGCCCTCACTCATGTATAGATCCAATTCTGACACTTTCTTCTCATTGTCTGTTGCTGCATACAACTCATCAAGATCAACCTCATTCTCATCATCATCAGCCATCAAAACTTGTTTATTTGGAACAAAATCCTTCGAGCTAGTCCCTTTTTTGGTTGATTTTGCATTGATGGTTGATGAATAGCAAGAAAATAATTCATTAATAACATTCATGAATGCCATTTTCTCCAAATCAGCCATCTCACTATCATACATCTTAGACATGTACAGCTCAACCATTCTATGTTTGTACCTAGGATCAAGAAATGCTCCCACTGCCAAAGCCATATTGTTCATTTCCCAATACTTATCAAACTTGTCTCTCATAGAATATGCCATGGTGCAGATTATGGGATCGCTACTATCACACCATCTTGCAATAGCCATCTTTATCTCAGAGAATTTACGAAAGAAATGATTTGCAGTAGGATATGAAGTGCCAGAAAAAAGTAATGTGACATCATAAAACTTCTTCAAACATTTGCTAATGTTTAATGCATTCAACCAATCATTAGCTGAAGGATTGATATGACCATATCTATCCTTTTCTTTTTTTGCAAGGCGATCAAAAGCATTCTTATAGTAAATGGCATCTCTAACCATAATATATGTGGAATTCCATCTTGTTGCAACATCCAAGGAAAGAGATTTTTTAGGGTCTAGGTCACATTCTCTTGCACATTTCTCAAATGCCTCCAACTGCAGGGGTGACCTTTTAATAATTGTTATAAAATGTCTAATGTTTCCAATGGCATGTGCAATTACAGCTAACCCATCTCTAGCAACAAGGTTCAATATATGATTGGCACATCTAACATGAAAGAACTTTCCTCCACAGACAAGCAAGTCTTTAGCATTGTCAATCACTATATCAACAGCAACCTTGTTTGAAGCAACATTATCCAAAGAAAGAGCAAACATTTTCTTATCAAGGTTCCAATTCAACACATTAGCAAAAAAGCATCACTCAATTTTATCCCACTATGGTTGCCTTCTACATGCATAAAATTAATAATCCTTTTTTGTATGTTCCAATTATCATCAATCCAATGTGCAGTGACACACAAATATGACTTGTTCTGAATAGATGTCCATGTATCCATAGTGAAACTAACACGACAGGACAACTTTTTGAATTGTGCATACAACATATTCTTTTCCTCAATATAAAGATCCATGATCTCTTTACGAGCAGTGACACGTGACTTCAAAGGAAATGATGGTCGCAGTGATTTGATAAATTTCATCAAGTACTTGTGTTGGATAATACTGAAAGGATACTCATGCATGATGATGGCATAATATAGCAGTCTCACACTAAAATTCTCATCATATTTATATGTTGATATAGTATCGCCATTCTGAGTTAGGTGTTGTTGACCCTTCAAAATCTTATGCCTCAGCTTTAAATGGTTACTAAAAGCCTTTGTGCCATTTGAACTATCAGCCTTAGCTTTATGTGCACATTTTTTGCATTTTGCCCATTTTTGCTTAACAATGGAACCATCAGTTTGCTCCACTTCTACATCATACCTTGTGAAATGCACCCAAACCCATGAAGTGAGCTTCTTTTTCTTGACTTGTTCTTCATCCAATTCATCTTCAGTGCTTATTTGGACACTTGCAGCTACGCTTGCATTTTCATTTGCGCTCACACTTCCATCTTGTGCAACTATAACAAAACAAATAAAGTAAAAAGGGACACATGTTAATATACGTTTGTAGTCACATGAAAATGAAACAAATAAAGTCAAATAGGACACCTTTAGCTAATTGTGACACTAAATCCATGCTCTGGTGTGACCTTGCTGCTTTAAATGAAGATGCTATAAACTTGCTTGTTGGGGTATTGGTTGACTTGGTTGTTAGTTGTCGTTTCACTGCACGATGGTCTCCATCAACAGACTTGTTTTTTCCACGACTAACTTGTTGGCTCAGGACATTCACCTTACTACCAATAGGTGCAGGAACATGGTCCTCCTCCACCATGTGTTCACTGTTGTTAGCATTAACATCCTCCCCGGTATCATGTATTTCATCTTCATGGGACACATTGTTGTCAATGCCACAAATATCATCGACATCCATGGCGCTGTCATTATATGAGCAAAGTTACTAATAGTTGGTAAATCATACTAAGTAGTCTGTCATCGTCAACAACATTACCAAGGGTGAGGGGCTGCACGACGGGGCCACAGATAGAGGGTTCGGCCGTGAGGTGCGTCTTGCTGCTGCTGACGAGCCGCCGACGACGAGCCAACGATGGTGGCCGCCGAGGAGTGCCCGCTGTTGGGGCCTGATACGCCGGTGTGGGGCTGCTGCATTCTTGGATGCAGGGGTCGACGATGCCTAGAGCTGGAGGCAGGGGTCGGTGCGACGATGGCGGCGCCTGGAGCAGTAGACTGAATCTTGGTCGCTGGGAGCCTCGGACGGACGGCCTGGACGGTGGACGCTGCTCGGGCGAGGGAGGACGCTGCTCGGTGAATTAGCTGCTCGGGCGAGGGAGGACGCTGCTCGGACGGACGGCCTGAACGGTGGACACCGGCCTGGACGGTGGACGCTGCACGGGCGGACGCGCCGGACGCTGCTCGGTGAGGGAGGACGGTGGACGCTGCTCGGTGAGGGCGGACGCGCCGGACGCTGCTCGAGGCCGCTGGAGGAGAGGTGATGAGGCCGATGGGCGATGGAGCGCTCGGTGAGGGAGATCTGCGCTCGGTGAGGCCGATGGACGCTGCTCGAGTGCTCGGTGAGGTGCTTGGCTGCTTGTACAGATCCGCTCGGGCGGACGCGGTCGCGGACGGACGGGCGCTCACCGGCTCGCCGCTCGGTCTGGCCTCTGGCGGCGGTGCGGCGCCTCACGCGGCTGGGGCCTGGTATTGGCGACCTGGCGGCGCGGCGTGCTGTGCTGTGCTGGTGACTGGAGGCAAGGGCCAGGCCGCCAGGGACCCAGGGTTAGGCCGTAGACCAGCGTCGGTTCCTGGAGCTTCAGCTGCTAGGTGGATTGGGTCGGCTAGCTATTGGGCCAGAAAGATTACCGGGTACCCGGGAGCCGGGTACCCGTATCCGCCCGAGGATGTCGGGTATTTACCGGGTATTGCACGTCCCGTATCCGTCCCGTATCCGATAAGATTCTATCCGGGTATTACCCGTATCCGTCCCGGAAATAAAAGTACCTGTATCCGTATCCGAAAAAACGTCCCGAATTAGTATCCGTATCCGGTACCCGGTTCGGGTACCCGACCCGTTTTCACCCCTAGTTTTACGCCTTTCGCCTTAAGACACTGGAATGTCGCTTCAAGGTCGGAAAGGAGGTCGAAGTCTTTCCTCGTCTTGACTACGATGTCATCGACGTAAGCCTCGACCGTTCGACCAATGTGTTCGCCGAACACGTGGTTCATGCACCTTTGGTATATCGCACCCGCATTCCTCAAACCAAACGGCATAGTAACGTAGCAGTACATGCCGAAAGGTGTGATGAAAGAAGTCACGAGCTGGTCAGACTCTTTCATCCTGATTTGGTGATACCCTGAGTAGGCACCGAGGAAAGATAGGGTTTCGCACCCAGTAGTGGAATCCACAATTTGATCGATGCGAGGCAGAGGATAGGGAACTTTTGGACATGCTTTGTTTAGACCAGTGTAGTCTACACACATCCGCCATTTCCCTCCTTTCTTTCTCACAAGCACAGGGTTGGCAAGCCATTCGGGATGGAATACCTCTTTGATGAACCCTGCTGCCATCAGCTTGTGGATCTCCTCGCCTATGGCTCTGCGCTTTTCTTCGTCGAATCGGCGCAAAGGCTGCTTCACGGGTCGGGCTCCGGCTCGGATATCCAGCGAGTGCTCGGCGACATCCCTCGGTATGCCGGGCATGTCCGAGGGACTCCACGCGAAAACATCAGCGTTTGCGCGGAGAAAGTCGACGAGCACTGCTTCCTATTTGGGGTCGAGCTCGGAGCCGATCCGAATCTGCTTGGAGGCGTCGTTGCTGGGGTCGAGAGGGACATATTTGACCGTCTCCGCTGGCTCGAAATTGTCGGCATGGCGCTTCACGTCTGGCGCCTCCTTGGAGAGGCTCTCCAGGTCGGCGATGAGGGCCTCGGATTCGGCGAGGGACTCGGCGTACTCCACGCACTCCACGTCGCATTCGTACGCGTGTCGGTACGTGGGGCCGACGGTGATGACCCCGTTGGGGCCCGTCATCTTGAGCTTGAGGTAGGTGTAGTTGGGGACGGCCATGAACTTGGCGTAGCATGGCCTCCCCAACACTGCGTGATAGGTTCCTCGGAACCCGACCACCTCGAACGTGAGGGTTTCCCTTCGGAAGTTGGAGGGAGTCCCGAAGCAGACGGGTAGATCGAGTTGTCCGAGGGGCTAGACGCGTTTCCCGGGGATGATCCCGTGGAAAGGCGCCGCGCCCGCCCGGACCGAGGACAGATCGATCCGCAGGAGCCCGAGGGTCTCGGCGTAGATGATGTTGAGGCTGTTGCCTCCGTCCATGAGGACCTTGGTGAGCCTGACGTTGCCGATGACGGGGTCGACAACGAGCGGATATTTCCCTGGGCTCGGCACGCGGTCGGGGTGGTCGCCCTGGTCGAAGGTGATGGGCTTGTCGGACCAGTCTAGGTAGACTGGCGCCGCCACCTTTACCGAGCAGACCTCCCGACGCTCTTGCTTGCGGTGCCGAGCCGAGGCGTTCACCACTTGCCCACCGTAGATCATGAAGCAGTCGTGGACCTCGGGGAACTCCCCTGCCTTGTGATCCTCCTTCTTGTCGTCGTTGTGGGTCCTGCCACCCTCTGCAGGTGGCCCGACCTTGTGAAAGTGGCGCCGAAGCATGGCGCACTCCTCAAGGGTGTGCTTGACGGGCCCCTGATGATAGGGGCACGGCTCCTTGAGCATCTTGTCGAAGAGATTGGCGCCTCCGGGAGGTTTCCGAGGGTTCTTGTACTCAGCGGCGGCGACAAGGTCCGCGTCGGCGGCGTCGCGTTTCGCTTGCGACTTCTTCTTGCCCTTCTTCTTGGTGCCGCGCTGAGTGGACGTCTCGGGGACATCTTCCGGCTGGCGGCCCTGGGGTTGCTTGTCCTTCCGGATGATGGCCTCAACCGCCTCCTGGCCAGAGGCGAACTTGGTGGCGATGTCCATCAGCTCGCTCGCCCTGGTGGGGGTCTTACGACCCAGCTTGCTCACCAGGTCGCGGCAGGTGGTGCCGGCGAGGAACGCGCCGATGACATCCGAGTCGGTGACGTTGGGCAGCTCGGTGCGCTGCTTCGAGAATCGCCGGATGTAGTTCTGGAGAGAATCTCCCGGCTGCTGGTGGCAGCTTCGAAGATCCCAGGAGTTCCCAGGGCGCACGTACGTGCCCTGGAAGTTGCCGGCGAAGGCTTGGACCAGATCGTCCCAGTTGGAGATCTGCCCCGGAGGCAAATGCTCCAGCCAGGCTCGAGCGGTGTCGGAGAGGAACAGGGGGAGGTTGCGGATGATGAGGTTGTCATCGTCCGTTCCACCCAGGTGGCAGGCCAGCTGGTAGTCCGCGAGCCACAGTTCCGGCCTCGTCTCCCCCGAGTACTTTGTGATAGTAGTCGGGGTTCGGAACCGGGTCGGGAACGGTGCCCGTCGTATGGCCCGGCTGAAAGCCTGCGGACCGGGTGGTTCGGGCGAGGGACTCCGATCCTCCCCGCTGTCGTAGCGTCCCCCACGCCTGGGGTGTTAGCCTCGGCGCACCTTCTCGTCGAGGTGGGCTCGACGGTTGCGGTGATGGTGCTCGTTGCCGAGGCGACCTGGGGCCGCAGGCGCTGTGTTGCGCATGCGCCCAGTGTGGACCGAGGCTTCCCGCATGAATCGGGAAGTCGCAGCGCGATGCTCCGAGGGGTATCCCTGCCTTCGGGAGGCAGAGCTTTCGGCCCGTCGGACCACGGCATCCTCCAGGAGATTCTTGAGCTCTCCCTGGATACACCGCCCTTCGGTGGTTGATGGCTCCGGCATCGCACGGAGAAGTATTGCCGCTGCAGCCAGGTTCTGGCCGACCCCACTGGAAGCCGGTGGCGGCCTTGCCCTGTCATCGTCGGCGATGCGGTGCTGGATGCCCTGGGGTGGATGACATGCTTCTCCGGCCGGAGCTTGGCCTGCCCATTCCTGCCCGATGTCCCGGCGGAACGACTCAAGTGTTCCTGCTCCCTCGTCCAGCCTGGCCTGCATCTCGCGGATTTACTGGAGCTGTGAGTCCTGACCCCCCGCAGGGACTGGGACCACAGCTAGCTGCCGAAGGATGTCAACGCGAGGCGTAGGCCTAGGGGGATCACCGTTTTCCGGTATACAAGATGGTTGCCTTCACCGGGGCACCCTAGATCGACGTGGAAACATTCACGATTTGGGCCACAGTCCTCGTCGCCGAAGCTGTGGCTACCGTCGGAACAATCGGAAAGGCAGTAGTCGCATGCGGTCATGAAGTACGGCATGGCACTGGGGTTACCAAGTCCGGAGAAACCCCAACAAAAGTTGGGCTCGTCATGTTTCTCGGAACCCGAGGGCCCGTAGGTCGAGACGGCTGTCAGCCGGTCCCAGGGTGACCGCATACCGTACCCCGGAGGGTTTGGACACGCCTCTATGAAAGCGTCCACCGAAGCGAAGTCGCTTGGTGGGTCGAGGCTGAATCAAAAAGGCACGAGATGGGAATCGGTCGGTACCTCTTGGTCGACGGGCGGTGACGAAGTCACGTCAGGGACAGACTGCACCGTCGTCTCAGGTACGAGGGTGACGCCCAGCAAGTCCTTTGCGAGCGTGCTGGCGTCGTCCGTCCGCTTGGAGTTGGCATGTTGCGGGGAAATGACGCTCGTCTTCGTCTCAGACGTGAGGTCGACGCTCGATGTGTCCCCCGTTGGGGCGCCAGCGCCGTCGACTCGCTCGACAGCCGACGAGGTGCCGCCTCCTGCTTGGCCTTGGTTGCCTCGCCTCCACCTCCGTCGGCGGGGGAGGCGACGGGACAAACCCGAATGTTGCTCTTCCGCCACGTGGGGAAGACGTCGTCGATTCTGCCCCTGGCGGGCGGGTTGTCGGCCGCCATTATCGTTGTCGCGCGGCGGGGGAAGGAGTATCATGTCGTAGCTGCCGTCGAGGGACATGAACTCAAGACTCCCGAAACGGAGCATCGTCCCGGGCTGGAAAGGTTCCTGGAGACTACCCATCTGGAGCTTGACGGGAAGCTGTTCGTCAACACGCAGCAGGCCCCTACCTGGCGCGCCAACTGTCGGCGTTTTGACCCCGGGGGGTCCCTGGACCGACGAGTAAATTGTCGCCGCGTGCCCCAGCCCAGATGGGTCGGCGCGAGACGGAGCGCTAAGGGGGGAAAACCAGAGGGAGACAAGCGTAAAAGGGGAAACCCACGACCTTCGTGTTTGTCCCGCGCCCAGGTCGGGTGCGCTTGCAGTAGGGGTTTACAAGCGTCCGCGTGGGAGGGAGCGAGAGGCCTGCACGCGCCGTCCCGTCCTCCCCACGCGGCCAACCCTCTCGTATGAGTGCCCTGGGCCTTCCTTTTATAGGCGTAAGGAGAGGGCCCAGGTGTACAATAGGAGATGTAGCAGGGTGCTAACGTGTCTAGCAGAGAGGAGCTAGTGCCCTAAGTACATGCCGTCGTGGCAGCCGGAGAGGTTTTGGCACCCTGTTCATGAGATGTCGTGGCTGTTGGAGGAGCGCTGGAGCCTGGCGGAAGGACAGCTGTCGGGGCTGTCGAGTCCTTGCTGACGTCTCCTTGCTTCCGTAAGGGGCCGAGAGCCGCCGTCGTCATGGAGCACGCGGGGCACCATCATTACTTGTTTACCGGGGCGAGCCAGATGGGACGCCGGTCTTGTTCCCCGTAGCCTAAGCTAGCTAGGGGTAGGGTAATGATGCCCCCCTATGACGTGGTCGGTCCGAGCCCTGGGTCGGGCGAGGCGGAGGCTCCTCTGAGGTCGAGGTCGAGTCTGTCTTCCGTGGTCGAGGTCGAGTCCGAGCCCCGGGTCGGGCGAGGCGGAGACCGTCGGCTGAGGCCAGGGCTGAGTCCGATCCCTGGGGTCAGGCGAGGCAGAGTTCGTAGTCTTTCGGGGCCGAGGCCGAGTCCGAGCCCTGGGGTCGGGCGAGGCGGAGTTTGTCGTTTTCCGGAGCCGAGGCCGAGTCCGAGCCCTGGGGTCGGGCGAGGCGGAGTTCATCGTCTTTCGGGGCCGAGGCCGAGTCTGAGCCCTAGGGTCGGGCGAGGTGGAGCTTCCTATGGCGCCCGAGGCCGGACTTGGCTGCTGTCAGCCTCACTCTGTCGAGTGGCATAGCAGTCGGAGCGACGCAGGCGGCGCTGTCCTCTCGTCAGGTCGGTCAGTGGAGCGGCGAAGTGACTGCGGTCACTTCGGCTCTGTCGACTGGAGGGCGCGCGTCAGGATAAGGTGTCAGTCCATCCTCGCATTAAATGCTTCTGCGGTGCAGTCGGTCAATGTGTTGATTTGGCCAAGGTTGCTTCTTGGCGAAGACTGGGCCTCGGGCGAGACGTGAATCCTCCGGGGTCGGCTGCCCTTGCCCGAGGCTGGGCTCGGGTGAGGCGAGATCGTGTCCCTTGAGTGGACCGAGCCTTGACTTAATCGCACCCATCAGGCCTTTGCAGCTTTGTGCTGATGGGGGTTACCAGCTGAGATTAGGAGTCTTGGGGGTACCCCTAATTATGGTCCCCGACAAATATAGTTTTATTGTTTAATCACCAAGAACTTAAGAATACCCTATCTTTTCAACCGTAACTCCGATTTTAGTAGTTCTTGAACCTACGATCTCGTAGAGACGCGTATAATATTCCTATGCTGTATGTTCTCATGTTTGGTGTAATGTTATTTTAAGAATCGTTTGCCTATCTGTATGTCTTCTGCGAATAGAAGCGAGGTTGCGTGGCACCTGAAGCCCAACTTGGAGAAGTACTTGGAGTTGCACCAAAAAGGCAAGTTGTGTCCTTGATCACATTCTTTGACCTAATAATGTTCATGATTCCATTAATAACCATCACATAGTTAAGTTAATATGATGGGACCTAATAGGATACCCAGTTTTGTTTACCCTACACCTTGCATACACATGAATTATTGAGTAGTATTGCTAGTGCTCTATCTGGTTTTGGGTGTTAAACTACATGTGAATCATGATCATATTTTATTACTATTGTTGGCTCTATTATTATGCATGATAAGATCATTTTGTTAATTGGAACATGGAGAACCACCCGAGACAACAGTGCTACCACAAGACTATATGGCTCTAGTCTTGGCTAACTAATTAGGAAAGCTAGTGGAGGACTACCTTACCCGAAAGGGGCAAGGGCGGTAGAGGAGCTACTGGTATAGGGAGGTTCTCGGGTTGATCATGCTGCGATGGCTTTTCGGACGAGGGATTCCTATGTCGCCACTTCTCAGAAACCGTAGCGGGTTTTCTGAAGCTAGTGGAACTTTGTAAAGGCCTCGTAGTGAGCCCTTGCCTACTCACCTTGGCAGTGTTTAAGGGTCTGCGCAACCCGATGATAATAAGGGATCATGGCTTGTGGATAAAGATGTGCCACCTCTGTAGAGTGTAAAAATGATATATCAGCCGTGCTCACGGTCATGAGCGGCTCGGACCCTCACATGAGTAACTTATGGAATTAAACTTAATCAGTCATTCGCATTGCATTGTGGGATTTATTATTAATTGTGATCTTTTATTAATTGGGTTGGTATACTCTTATACTTAGTAATTGCTAATAAAATTTTGACCAACTTATTAAAAGCAATGCTCAGCCTTGACCACTTTCTCCTTGGTAAGCCTTACACTTCACATGAGCCCCCACCGTAAGTGAGCTCATGTACATTATTCCCCACAACTTGTTGAGCGATGAACGTATGTGAGCTCACTCTTGCTAAGCTCACACCAGGTCAAGAGCAGGTACTGCAAGACGAGGAGCATGACGGATGCTGCGATGGGTTTGGAGAGGTCTAGGTCGTTGTCTCCTAGTCAACTAGGGATTGTGAAGGATCATCATCGTCATATGGTGTAATATATTTAGTTATTTTGTATAGAACTTCTATTATATAATAAAGATGTGACATTAATTTCTGTACCATGAGTCATCATATGTGTGAGACTTGATCCTAGCACACATTTGAGACACACCCGGGTTTGCCCTTAAATCTGGGTCTGACAGAAGTGGTATCGAAGCAATATTGACTATACGACGTAACCTAGATAGACCTGTACAACCCTTACTTACATACCTTTACTCCGATTCTTTCCAAACTCTCCTTAATTTTTTCTCATCTACTGTTGCTTTTCACCTATTATTCTTATCTTTTCCTTCTAAAAGACAAAAAGGATTTCACACCTTTGGAATCCTATACCAAAAGTGGCCCTTAGGAATAGGACACCTAATCCTAGGAAAAAAACTATTTTGATAGGTACATCTGCACTTGAATGTTTGTTCTTATGTCACATATTTGAGTTTATTCTTTGATTGAGTGTGATGAGTTGTGGAGTAATGTCCACAATTACATCCAAATATATATATATGCATAAAAAACATAGTTAGAAAGATAAGTTACCCCCCATAAAAAACAAACAGATCCATTTGATAGATCCATCTTATTTTAAAATATTCTATCTGAACTTAATAGATTCCATCTTATCCTAATGAATCTACTTGTCCCAACCTAGAAGGGTAACCATAATCTATAATCTAATCTAGTAAGACCTAGTCATGTCCGATCTATTCTATATCGCATCTAATCTAATGTGATCTAATCTAAACTAAAGTAACCTAATAGACTAACCTAATCTAATCTAGTCTAATCAGATCTAATCTAATTAAATTAAATCTTATCTAATCTAATATGATTATCTTACCCCCACCACTACCGGAATTCGCGCCTTTGCCGAGTGCCGGTGGCTTTGCCGAGTGCTTTTTATCGGGCACTCGGCAAATCCGGCCTTGCCGAGTGCCGCACTCGGCAACGTCCTGCGCTCGGTAAAGAGCTAGTTTACCGAGTGTAGGACACTCGGCACAGCCGAGCACTCGGCAAAGACTTCTTTGCCGAGGGTCAAGCACTCGGCAAACATGGCTCTCGGCAAAGGGCCGTTAGCGGCCGTCTACAACTGACGGCCGTCAGTCTTTGCCGAGTGTCAAATATCTGGCACTCGGCAAACATAGTCTTTGCCGAGTGTCCTCTGTAGACACTCGGCAAAGCATATTTTAATTTTTTTTTATTTTGGTCACCAAAATTTTTGTGGTATGTTTCTACACTATGTAGACCTACATGTACCATTTTGGGACAATTATAACAGTTTTTTCTATAGCTAGTACATTTAGTTTGTTTATTTGAATTTCTTCGGAAAATTCAGATTTGAACTGCAGGTCACTCGAAACTTGGAAAACCGTGAATGCAAAAATGATATCCATGCTACATAGCACAAGTTACGACCGATTTCAGGAGCGAACCGGAAACTTCGAGCACCATGCTCACTCAACATGACCGTAAACTTGCCATCCAGGTGTTTAAAAATTGTATAAAACAGAAACAAAGTCAGAAAATCATGAACCCTGTCCATGTGTCATGATATCATATGTAGAGGCTGTGATAAAAATTTGAAAAAGTTTCGAGAAAGCTGTAACGCACTATGTGTACAAACCTAAGAGATCCACATTGAAACTCTATGATTTCATGTGTGGTTCTCTTAGGTTTCTACACATAGTGTCTCACAACTTTCTCCAAACATTCTAAATTTTTTATCACAGACTCTACATATGATATCATGACATGTGGACAAGTTTCATGATTTTCTAAGTTTGTTTGTGTTTTATAAATTTTTTAAACAGTTGTATGACAAGTTCACGGCCATGTTGAGTGAGCATGGTGCTCGAAGTTTCCGGTCCGCTCCTGAAATCGGTCGTAACTTGTGCTATGTAGCATGGATATCATTTTTGCATTCACGGTTTTCCAAGTTTCGAGTGACCTGCAGTTCAAATCTGAATTTTCCGAAGAAATTCAAATAAACAAACTAAATGTACTAGCTATAGAAAACACTGTTATAATTGTCCCAAAATGGTACATGTAGGTCTACATAGTGTAGGAACATACCACAAAAATTTTGGTTGGCAAAATAAAAAAAATAAAAATGTACTTTGCCGAGTGTCCAAGGAAGACACTCGACAAAGACTTCTTTGCCGAGTGCCCCCAGGGTGGCACTCGGCAAAGATGTGTAAGGTAATATTTGCCGAGTGTCAGATGGTAGACACTCGGCAAAGGATCCTTTACCGAGTGCCACCGATCTGGCACTCGGCAAAGTTTATTTTAAAAATTTAAAAAAACTTTGCCGAGTGCCAGATCACGGGCACTCGGCAAAGAAGGCGAATATACTCGCCCGCGGCTTCCTTCTTTCTCCTTTCTTCTTTCTTCTTTCTCCTTTCTCCTTCTTTCTCCCTGCGCGCCCGCCGCCGCTCCGCGCCATCGCCGGCTCGCCGCCCGCCGTGCCGTCGCCGGCCGCGTCCGCCCACGCCAGCGCCCGCCACGGCCGCCGCCCGCCGTGCCCGCCGCGGCCTCCCTCGCCGGCGCCCGCCCGTCCGCCCGCCCGTCCGCCCGCGCCCTAGTGAGTGTATGAATCATTTTTATTGTAGTTGTATAGCTAGTAGATTTGTTTGGTGGAGCGATTAGGATGGAATCAACTAGCTACTAGAATTGTATAGTGACCTTGCTCGAATGAACTAGAGCGAGTGCTTGTAGTGTTTTATTAGGATTTTGTATTGTATTAACCGCTTGATTGTATAGTGACCTTGCTCGAATGAACTAGAGCGAGCGCTTGATTTTGTATTGTATTAACCGCTTGATCGAGTGCCGGTGATGTGAATTTTTTGTTGACAGGCATGTATTTTTTGCAGAGGTCTTCCTAGCCGCTGCGGGTCTGCCTGCACCGCGTCGCGTCGCCACTGCACCGACTCGCCACAGCCCCACTAGCCTGACTCCACCGCCACCCTAGGTATAACCTCTATTTCCGCATCATGGTCGTAGATCACGTAACCCAGTTCGAAAGAGATACGGTGTAGATATGCAGATCTTTGCATATCTACAAATGTATCAGTTTCAAATTGTCCACGTTTTTTGGACAGCCCGCGGTTGCGTAGATGGTGTTAGTTTCCATGCTCTACTCCGGTCCGAGAAAGAGTTTCGGCGTAACCTCCCTGTTGTTCTCCGGACAGTACACTCTCCCTGCCAGGACGTGTATCCGGAGAACAGCGGGGAGGTGCTGCCGAAATTCTATCTCGGATCGGAGTAGGGCATGGAAACTAACTCCATCTACGCAACCGCGGGTGGGATTAGGACCTATCCTCACCTATTAGAAGGTAGGAACGTAGTGTACATGCATTACATGTCTATATTAAACTATACTCGGTTATATATGTTAGAGGATGGAGGACCGTGAGTGGATGTACACGGGCCGCGTTCGACGTAATGATGTCACCCCAGAATGGATTAGGAAGACCGATGCTTTCGTGGAACGGGCATATGGCGAAGCTGCTAAAGGAGCTAGCCTAGTCCCTTGTCCGTGCAGCAAATGTGACAACCGGAAAAGAAAACCAAAGAAGGCCATGGTAGAACATATTTGGAAGAATGGATTTACGCCGGACTATACTCGGTGGATCTTCCATGGTGAAGCGCATCGCACGAGAGAGGAGGTGGTGAGACAACGCGTCGAGGATTACGATGCTGATGCCGGGGTAGGAGACATGTTGAACGACTATCACGAGGCACAGTTCGCCGAAGGACGTACGGAGGACGAGCCAGAGGTGACCGCAAAGACATTCTACGACATGTTTGACGCGGCACAGAAACCCCTTCACGGTAAGACAAAGGTTTCTCAACTGGATGCCATTGGGCGTATAATGGCGTTCAAGTCGCAGTATAGCATGAGTCGAGACGCATTCGATGGTTTGTTGACAGTTATTGGCAGAGGATCCAGCGTCTATACATGACAGAGGAATCCGCGAAACAGATGACATGGCACAAAAAAGGCAAACGATACAATCCTGACAAGATGGTTCACGCATCCGATGGTGAAGCATGGACCCACTTTGATGCCATTCACCATGAGAACGCCAAAGAGGCTCGTAATGTTCGTGTTGCGCTGGCCACAGATGGGTTCAATCCCTATGGAATGACCGCTGCCCCATACACATGTTGGCCCGTGTTCGTTATCCCCATCAATCTCCCCCCCGGCGTATGCTTTCAAAGACAGAACATATTCGTGTCGTTGATAATTCCTGGACACCCGGAGAATAAAATGGGCGTGTACATGGAGCCTTTGATTGATGAATTGGTCCGTGCTACTGTGTAAGCTGGAGAAGATCTTTCCACCCGGCTTCTTCAATCCGATGCAGCATTTGATTATTCATCTCCCGTATGAGGCACGAATGGGGGGGCCGTGCAGGGACGTTGGTGCTATCCAATCGAGAGATGTCTAAAGAGTATCCGAAAGAAATGTAGAAATAAATGCAAAATCGAGGCTTCCATTGCAGAGGCATACATACTGGAGGAGGTGTCAAACTTCACAACAACTTACTATGGTGACAAACTGCCGAGCGTGCATAATCCACCCCCTCGTTACAATGATGGCGGCAATGAATCGAACCTCAGCATTTTTCGAGGGCAACTCGGAAGCGCGAGTGGTTCGACCACCAAGACCCTGAGACATGAAGAGTGGCGCCATATCATGCTATATGTATTGACCAACCTTGAAGAGGTGACGCCATACATGGAGCAATTTCTTCATGAATTCTGGCGTCGATCAAGGGACCCAACTCCACAGGAATATGATACCCTTCTTAGAAAGGGTGCGGGAAATGGATTGCCCGATTTCATTTCCTGGTTTAAACATAAGGTACGTGCTTAGTTTGTTATTCCAAGTTGCTCTTACGTGCGAATAATATAACAATCTAGCGTGTTTGAACTTGCAGGGCCAAAGAGAGCCGTCTATGAGTGCCGAGTTGAGACAAGTAGCCAATGGCTTTGCCTATAGGGTCAGGAAATTTTCTGGGTATGACGTCAATGGATACCGTTTTCGCACAACAAGCTACGACCAAAGTCGGCCCAATCGAAAAACCACGTGTTCTGGAGTCTTTACGCCCGGGCTTGACGAGGTCGAGTATTATGGAACAATTGAAGAAATATATGAACTCAATTTTTATGGTTCCAAACCTCTTACTCCAGTGATATTCAAATGTCATTGGTTTGACCCTGAAGTTACGAGACGGACACATTCTAATCTTGGGCTAGTCGAAATTCGACAGGATTCCACCTTACCAGGAGACGATGTCTATATTGTGGCCCAACAGGCCACACAAGTGTATTATCTTCCATATGCGTGCCAAACGAAACAACATCTTAAGGGTTGGGATGTGGTGTATAAGGTATCACCGCACGCTAAATTACCTGTTCCAAACGATGAAGATTATAACTTAGACCCGGACACATATGACGGAGAGTTCTTCCAAGAAGATGGGCTCGAAGGGCAATTTGAGATAGACTTAACCGAAGCGATCGGAATGGAAGTAGATATTGAAATGGTTGTTGATGACGAGGATGATGAGGTGCAAAATGAGAATGACTTAGAAATACTTGAAGGCAATGCCAATGACGAAATTACGCCTTCAGATGATGTTGACTATGAAATGGTTCATAGTGATGATGACACTTATGATCCGGCTAACCCGGACACATATGAAGATTATTTTTAATCGATGTAATGCTATATTTCATTTATTTTGCATATGTTTCTAAATACATATTTTTTATCTGTGCTTAATTGTTTAATCTTAATTGCAGGTTGTTGGACAAAGATGGTGGGCGGTGGGACGAGGACGAGGAGGGGGAGGGGGAGGGGGAGGAGGAGCACCCGTAGGACGGAGGAGGAGGCACAGCAGGACGACGCCGTACAGCAGCAGGTGGAGCAGCAAGCCGCTGTCGATGCGGCACAGCAGGACGACGACGATGCGGCGCAGCAGGACGACGACGACGACGCCGCTCAGCAGGACATCTCAGGTTCTGGCTCCTCAGGTTCGAGGAGTATCTACCTGCGAGGTCCCGCGAGCCTACCTAAGTGACCCATACTTCGTGACAGACGTCCGCTGATACGACCCGATGGAGAGAGGTAGGTAACTTTAGATGTTGTTGCTGCTTTTTCATATTATATGTTCAAATTAATAATAGAAACTAATACTTCATCTTAATCACTTCGACAGGTCTTGGATGGTTTTGGAGACTGCAGGGGGTCACGGCCGCAACCCCAATGGCATCCTCGGCCTTCTATGCCGGGAACACTTTCCTGGACTTGTCGAGTACGCCGGAGTGACGAGCCCAGCATACACCTTCGACCACTACGCCGTCGCCCCCGATGCAGTAGATCGGGACGGCAGACAATTCAACAACAAGGCGGAGCAGGTGAAGCAAGAGCTGTGGGTAAGTCTTCCTCGCACTATATTGTTTAATAAGTCACATTTGTTGCATATTCTTGAAATAATGTATGGATACATCGTCTTTGTATGTAGGATTTCTTCAGGTGCGATGCTGGATACGAGGCCAGGGCGGATGTGGTGTCTACGACGTGCTGTAAGAAGCTCGTCGTGGACATGCACTACGAGGCGCGCATCCAGGCCATCGTCACTTACCACGACTCCGTCTTGGGGAGAAGGTGAACAAGAAGGACGCCCGAACCATGTCATTGACTGCGGACCAGTACTTGCAGGTAAATACAAAACTTTATTATTGGTACTAAATATGCTTATTCTTATCTTCTGATATGCGGTGTACTTATATTTTTTTAGATGATTCCTCATTGGTGCGCCGCGCATCCTGAGTGCTGGGAGAAGATGGTGCAGAGGTGGTGCTCGGCTGATTGGGACGAGGCGCACAACGCTAGCCGGGAACGGCGTTTGCTGATGCAAGGTCCCTCCCACCATCAAGGCAGCCGCAGCCTGGGCAAATACGCGGAAGCATGGGTACGCGCTCTTTTTTATTTAGGTATATAACTTTCGATTAGACATGATTTCTAACCATATCGTTGGTTTTCTCGCAGTCGGCGGCACATGGTGGCGCGCCTTGCTCCACGTTCTCGGCATATGCCATGGCCCACAAGGAGAAGGCGACGTCCGACGTCACTTACAACCCGGATGACGGGCCCGAGGCGTACACCAACCCCGCCATCCACAGCCGACTCAGTGAGTACACCGCCATGACCAAGGAGGTCCATGGGCCAGATTACGATCCGAGGACCGAGGACATCGACGGAGATGTCCTCATGAGGGTCGGAGGAGGCAAGAGGCATGGGCGGTACTGGATTGCCGACGGGGCAATCGACTCGTCCTCCACTCCCACTCTCTCTCAGGTGCGAGCAAGGAGCACGAGCGCGAGCCCAGCCATACGACCTCGGCAGGACACCTCACAGCATCGTATCCAGCAACTCCAGGTTATTCCTTATCTATTCATCGTTCATTGATTTTTATATATCTGTTCTTTGCATTATCGTAACATTAGGGCGAAATATTACAGACTCAGCTAGATGATGAGAGGAGGCAACGTGAGGAGCTGGAGAAGAGGATGGCGGAGATGTTCGCGTACATGCAGAGCCTTGGCGCCGCACAGGGTCATGCTCCACCACCTCCGTTGTTCCCTGCAGCTGACCCTGCAGAGTTCACTACTCCTGTGAGTATCAAAATTTTAGTACTGCATGATATTTATTCATATGTTCTCACACATACAATCTTTTCTCTGTGCAGGGTCAATCGGCGGCGTCGAACAACCCTCATGCTTCGTCCAGCCCTTCGCCGAACCAGTCCAGATGCCCACCTCGTTGATGATCTATTTTGTGATGATCCAGACTTACCTTTATGAGTGTTGGTGATGTTAGTTAAACTTTATCTTGTGAGATACTTGGTGATGTTAGTGATGACGCAGACTTATATCTGTTTTGTGATGATCCTTACTTATATTTGTGAGACTTTAGTGAGACTTTGTGATATATATGGTGTTCACGATAAATTTGTTCATTCTGTGATGTGATTGATATATAATGTGATGTGAATCATATATATCTTTTGTTTGTTTGGATGGAACAACAAAAGCAAATAAAAAATGGACATTCTGGTCACTTTGCCGAGTGTAACACTCGGCAAAGGGGCGCTTTGCCGAGTGCTATGACCACGACACTCGGCAAAGAAGGCAACCTGGGAACCGGTAAAGCCATCTTTGCCGAGTGCTGACAATGGCACTCGGCAAAGAAGGAAACCTGGGAACCGGCAAAGACATCTTTGCCGAGTGCCATTGCCAAGGCACTCGGCAAAGGGACTGGCAAAGGGGCCCACTGGAGGGTTCTTTGCCGAGTACCTGTCCAACAGACACTCGGCAAAGAAGCCTCCTTTGCCGAGTGCCTACTAGAGCTCTCGGCACAGGGACTGGCAGTGGGGCCCACTGGGTCAGTCTTTGCCGAGGGCCTCTCGAGCAAACACTCGACAACATTAACCTCTTTGCCGAGTGCCACAGACGGCACTCGGCAAAGGATCCGTCACCGTTACTTGGCGCCGTAACGGTGACTTTTCTTTGCCGAGTGCCATTTGGCACTCGGCAAAGTCTTTGCCGAGTGCCCAACAAATAGTACTCGGCAAAGAGGCTGTTGCCGATGTACAGTTCACCGAGCGTTCTTTGCCGAGTGTTACACTCGGCAAAGCATTTGCCGAGTGTAAAATTACCTTTGCCGTGTGTCTGAGACACACGGCAAAGGAGCTGATTCCAGTAGTGCACCTAATTCGATTAGGTAAATTGGACTCTACTCATAGATATTCTTTCTCACCTAATTCGCTTAACCGTTGGCGCCGCAGACCAACTCGGCCATGCACAAACCTAATGAATTGCTTAATCCGTCTATCCCAACCTAAAATCAAAGTGAACCATGTTCGACCTATCTCATGTTTCACGACCATCTACCTATCTAAATATTCTAAACCCTAGTTGGAGACACCAAGATTGAAGAATATCAACCTCGTCAAGGAAGGACAAGCACCAACCCAAGTCCTCGAAGGAGTCAATCGGATTCCCAGATGAGTCGAGATCCACTATCCGAGATGGAGTCTTTCCTTGCCCTAATACTTCTTACCCCAACCTTCTCTACTTCTACTTAATAGTCAACATAGAAGATACCAATGCTTTTCTTACTACCTGCTAAATAGTATTATTATTATAGACCAAAACAAACTTTTGATGTTGAATCCTAAACTACAGAATACGTCTATTCCCTTTTCTATTAATCTTGAGGACGAGATTATTTTTAAGGGGGGTAGAATTTGTAACACCTCAAAATCCTATTTGGTGATTATAAAAGTTCTACAAAGTATTTGGATAAAAAATAAGGATTTGTCGATAAGTATTTTATTATCCTTGGAACTATTTTCCTAAAACTAAATAAATAGGGACAACTAAAATATTAGATATGTGTTCAAACTATTTTCCTTAAATAAATAATATGGTGGATTAGATTACATGAATTACTCCTTTCATGAATTATAGTGAGGTTTAGGTGGTTTTCAAGATATAAAGGTTTTATGCATTTGAAATTAGGCTTTTAAAATAAATAAATAAAATGAACTTTGCATTTCATGCTGGTATTTTCTTTGGTTGTTGCATACTGACTTGTATTTATATTAAAACTTGAATTTGAAATTGAATTAAATAGAAACATAAATAAAAGAAAATAAAAACAGGAAAGAAAAGAAATAAAAGGGAAAGACACTTACCTGCACTTCCTGGGCTGAAAGCCTCCCTTCGGCCGAGCTTAACCTGCAATCTAGCCCAACGTGCGCGCCCGAGTGGTGAAAAGCACTGCCATGTAGGCCCCCTAGCTAGTCCCTCGCATATCACCCGCATTCCTCGCATCCGCGCCGTGACCGTCAGGAGGGCCCAAGTGTCCGGAACCGCCTTCCCCGTCGCCCAGATTGCACACGCGAACTGTAACAAATTCACCGCAGGCGCGGCGCCATCCCCGCCAGCTGGTCCTCCACCCCGCAATCCCTGGGCTGGATATATATATACTACTTCTTAAGACGCTACTTGAAAGCTCTCTTGTGGGTTTTGGTGTTTAGATGACAACCCAATTAAAGGACTAACAAGTGTGCTAAGTGTTGAACATGTGCTTAATGCAAAGCCAACATGGTTCAACATAAGTGAACAAGTAAGATGGACATTGCTTAAGTGAGACTCGATGTGCGTAACTCGGAGACAACCGATCAAGCCAAGGATGGAGGCAAGAAGAGCTTCGAGGTACCGAGTGCACGGGAGAAGGTCAAGGAGACCAGTAACCCAAAGCCAGAGGTGAAGAAGACTTGCAAAGTCAAGGTTGATCGAGTTAAGAAGAGTTATGGTGCATCAAGGATCACTACATAAGGACATGCCTTACAACCAATAAGGTAACATCTACAGTTATGTGGTGTCAGTAATAAGGCTCAAGATCAAGCTCGAGAAATGAACAAGGGAGTTGGAGCTTAGATATGTCAATCTAGATCAAGTCAAGTTGACTTAATGGTTTAGAGTCCAACATCGACCTCAAACATGCCAAATTGGGTAAAACGATGAAAAAGGTTAAGTATGTAAGGTTTGAGTGTTCAACCATTTTGCATACACCTCTTACTACAAGTTTGGTGCCTTGGTTTGCTCTCTAACTCTTTCTGTAGAGAAAGTGCCATTCTAATCTCTGCTTGAGGAGAAACAGAAAAGCTAGGAGAAGAACAAGAAAGAGGTAAGTTTCTAGGACTAAATCAATTGGATTATACTCTAAATGTGTTTGTTTAAGTCTTAGGAAAATCCTCCCAAAAGTTGAAGTCAAACAGAGAAAGAACGGAGGAAAAAGCACTTAGTGTGCTGTCGGCTGGTGCACAGGACAGTGAATAGTAGCTGTCCGGTGCACAGGACAGTGAATAGTAACTCTATCTGGTGCACAGGACAATGAATAGTGACCTGTCCGGTGCACAGGACAATGAATAGTGACCTGTCCGGTGCACAGGATAGTGAATAGTCACTCCGTCTGGTGCACATGATAGTGAATAGTGGCCTGTCCGGTGCACATGATAGTGAATAGTGACCTGTACGGTGCACAAGACAGTGAATAGTAACCTGTCCGGTGCACCAACGGCTAGCTGTTCTAGAGAAGGAAACTGTCAATCAGATACGTTACTGTTCACTGTCTGTTGCGCCACCGGACAGTCCGGTGCACCCGCAACCAGGGAAGGCTAGGAGCTTCCAAATAAGCTCCAATGGCTCCTAGACCCTTTGGGGCTATAAAAGGGACCCTAGGCGCCTCAAACATATATACAAGAGCAGCCAACAAGTGCATACATCATTTGGATCAATTCTCTCTCTCCCTCTCTTTTGTATCTCTCTAGTTTGTGTAGAGGCAAAGTTATAAGCCTTTAGAGAGAGGGGAAGTGCTGCTGAGAGCTAGAGCAAAATCATCAACGCATTGTTACTCTGTCGGAGTGCTATCGAGAAGATTGTAAGCAGCCACAGCATCGTTGTAACTGATATCAACATAGTGGAAGGCTCTATCTATCGCACTGACAGATTTGAGCAAACGGAGGAAGGAGTTGAAATAGATTCCAAGCCAAGGTGTGGCTAACTCCAACGAGGACTAGGCAAGCATTTCAGGCTTGGCCAAACCTCGGGATAAATCCCTGTGTCTGTGTGCTCTGCTCTGTGTTGTGTGCTGTTTCTCTATCTTATTTGTTATTTATACTTGCACTTCTATATTTATACGTGGTACAAGCTGTCTTCGAAGTGCAGGGTATTTTAAGACAGGAACTTCAATTCCGCTGCAACCTACTCGAAGGGTCTTTTCATTCCACTGTGATCCAGCCTTCGAGTAGAGTAAGAATTTACAGTTTTAAAGTGATAATTATTATTCCCAGGCAAAGGGAACTTTCAATTGGTATCAGAGCTAGGCCTCTCCAGTGTGGGCTTAGCCGTCTGGAGATGACGATGTCGTCACAAGAGGTAACTCTAGAACTTCTTCTAGGCGATGGTTCTAATTATAAATCTTGGTCTGTCTCTATTTATAATGCTTTCATGCATATTGATCCTGATTTGAGATAGACCTTTAGTAGAAGTATTTTCCCCTCTGATATTAGTAAAAAACCTTCTAATGCTGAGCTAAGATGTTTATCTCTCAATCACCATGCTTGCAACATCTTAGTTGACTCTCTTTCTAGAGGTGCTTATTTTGCCATCATGAGTAGTGATAGTGATTTATTCGTTGATGCTCATGATCTATGGACTAGAATTAAAATAAAATATTCTGAGTCCAATTGTACTACTTCTACTCCCTATGTTGCTTGTGGTACTAACCTTTCAAAGGGAGAAGAAAAACGATGGCAACCAAACGATGAATCCACCTCATCGACAGGTCTGCCTTCCACCAGTTATAAATGTCTTATTGCTAACAATGATAGTGGAGACGAAAGCGATGATGAGGAGAAATATGAGGATGATAGCGAGGATGAGTCTTCATCACCACAAGGTATATTTTCCTGTATTGCTTCCACTGATAATAATGACAGGGAAAATGAGACCGGTGATGTGGAAGAAGAGGAGATTCGCCGGTTCTACACCCATCTCAACAAAGAAGACAAAGTGCTCTTGGTTAAGCTGTTGAGGAGGAACAAGCAACAAGGCGAGACACTTCTCAGGCTAGAGAAGATTCTCATCAAAACCAACGACAGCCTGGAGAAGATGACCAAAGAACATGAGGAGCTAAAGTGCTCTCATGATAATTTGGTCCAACAGTATGAATCTGTTTTATTTGAGCATAGAAATAATCATGATGTATTATCTGATGTTGCTCAACTTAAAACTGAGAATTCTTTGCTTAAGAGTCAAGTAGAAATGATAAATTTAGAAAAACTTGCTCTAAGTGAAAAATATGATATGCTATCTTATTCTCATAATGAATTAGTTGATGACCATATCATGTTTGATGTTGCTCATGAGGTTGTAATTGCGAACTTAAATTCATGTGAACCTCATTCTTGCACATGTGCGCATTTAGATAATATATCACCATGTGCTAACCCCTGTTGCTCAAAAGAAAGCCAATTTTTGAATGAGCATCAAGCTGCATGATCAAAAGAAAAGTTGCTCATCAATAAAGAAAGGAACAAGAAAGCAAAGCAACTAAGGAGAAGACGCATTGCTCAACCTCCTCAAGATATCCACGGACGCGTGGTGAAGAAGCTTGAGACGAGAGAAACCGCAACAAGTGTTAAACTCCATAAGAAGGATGTTCCTAAAGCAATAAATGAAGCAATCAACATGAACAAGGAGAAAGGTAAAAAATCAATTAGTCATGTTGTTTGCACTGATCATCTCTCTATGTCATCCAAGAGCAAAAAGGGAAGAGGAAAAAGGAGGTGCTTCAAGTGCAAGGAATTAGGCCACTTCATTGCTTCTTGTCCATACAAAGACAAGAATGAAGAGATGAGGAGATGTTTTGGATGCAACGATAAGGACCATATGATCACTTCATGTCCGCTCATGAAGAATCAAAAACGTGCACCCACCAAGATGACCCTCACTAAGAAAAAAGACAAACAACAAGCGTCATGTTAGGTTGAGCGACACTTCTGCTACATGTGTGGTGAGCATGGCATCTACCTAAGGTATGTAAGAAGGGTAAGGTTCCTAACAAGTAAATTTATCTCAATCTTATTCGCTTAGGAGACCCAAATCATACACTTGTGCTAGATTATAATGAGATCACCTAGAATTAGCACAAATGCTATTTGGGTACCAAAGGCTCTTTTAGATGAACATTATGGACCCATCCCGAGATGGGTACCAAACTGTGCCAACTAGACCATGCAGGTGCCTCGAGATGGATTGGAGACTCTGGGAGAGCTTAAGATGGTTAATTCAAACTCTATGCTTAAGCTATCAATTTTATTGTCTATTTATTGACCCAAGGTTGAATTATTGTGCAATACTAATCCCATGTTCATCTCAAGTTAAATAAGTTGTAAAGGTCCTTTATCATTATTGGTGAATCAAGCAAAAGACTTTGATGAGAATCTGCAACTTGCTCTCCAAAGGACGGTACCCGTGTATCTTAAGTGCATTATTTCCAATCAGTATTGCTCTTAAGTTGGATTGTCGTGCTATACATATCCTTGGAGTAGTTATGCCTTTGAGATTTCTTGTGTTGAGTATCTTTCAATTAATGATCCATGATTTCCAAGATCATAATCATGCTTGCTCAATCATGATTGTGTGCTTTATAGGTTATATCTCTTGAATCATTCAATGGGTAGCTTTTCATTTGATATATCCACCATGATTAACTCTCTTGGTGTATGTGGATAAACATGTATCTTTTTGTAAGTCATGCTATGTGGTTTTTAATGATTAACCTATGTGCAAGCATGATAGTTTTGTTTAGTCCATGTTCACATGATTACTTTGTCTTGGTACTCTGTGTATACCAAAACAATAAATCCATGTTATGTTTCTAATGCACCCTCTCGAGCTATGAGGTGCATGAGCAAAAGGAGCCATAAATTGGTGACAACAGGTGCTCTCACTCCACACTACCTAAAAGAATGAATCTCATGGCATTCAGGTAAAAGGCAAAGGTATGGAGAATGGAACTATGCAAATTCATTGAATATCTTGAAGTTCCGTTGATTGTGATCATAGCTATGTTCTTGCCTTTCAATTGGTAGTATCTTGGCTTAGGTGCTTTATGCTTTAAAATGTTGTTTCCTTTGGTGTACCTAAGAAAATACTTCTTAATCATGGTCTGCTTAGACATTGTGCTTTATATGCATGATCTTGTCATTTTTCAATTGGTATATGTGTTGCAATGATCATCATGTGTGAAGCGTGCCTAGGTTGCTTTTAAAATGTTATATATCTTGAGGCATGCATTGTTTCCACTAGTCATAAGTTGTATTATGTCATCTATTCAATTGGTATCTTTTTGTGATGCAATTGATATATTATGCCTATACCAAGGTATGTTGTGATCCCCTCTAGTTCTGAGGACGCTAGAATGTGCAAGGTGCAAGTCATTCAAATACTTGATGCACAACTTTAGGGGGAGCACACATAACTTGTGTCTTTTGAGACTAACTATTTCTTGAGTGAGCCTATATAGTCTCAAGGTGGAAAAGGGAAGATGAGCAAGAAATGGAGCAATCAGGACCTGGGTACCTCCACAAGTCAAGTAATTGGTATCTAAAGTTGTGAGTAATTGCATATTTAAAGATTGCTCGTGCTCTATAATAGTTGGTGATCCTAGATGCTTATCTTTAAATATCATGGAGCTATGGCAGTGATGATCTTTCAATCGGTAGCCTTGGTAGTGTGCTTCAATTGGTATCTTTTGGTAATCACTAGAATAGAAGCTTCATCTTGTGCCACAATACTATAATTTGTTCTAAGTTTGGTGTCTTAGCAACAAGAAAAGGTCAGGATAAAGGATCAGGCACAAGTGTGAAGGAGCTCCCTAGAGATAAAACTTTCAAGATGGAAATCTTAAATTGATGGCAAAAGCAACTCCGCCTACTTAGATGGAAAGTACACCATAACAATGGTAAAGGTACAAAATGAGGTATTGACCTTTTTGCATATTTGTACCTTAATTTTTCTCCAATGCTTGTGTTGCATATGTTTAATGTGTAAGGGGGAGTAATGTTAGTGTGTTGCCTTTTACCTGCTTAATACCCTGCTGTCCCTTGACATCATCCTATGTTCTTGTTTGAATATGGTTTTGGTGTTTGATGTCAAAGGGGGAGAATTTGTGCATTAAAGCTTACCTCGACCTGAGAGGAAAGCTTATCTTAAGTGTGAAGAGGGTGAAGATTAATTTTTGTGTGTGCTAAAGGACTCAAAGGGGTTTCCTTGAGGTCCTATGATCTTAAGGAAGAATGTGTTAGTTTTATTGATAATACTGATCATATGCTTCTTGTTGTATTATATGGTGATAATACATAATTAGTGCTTCCTATGATATGAATCAATTAGTATCTATTGTGTTTGTCTTGTAATAGATATCCATTTGGTTCTGGTGCTTTAAATTGGTATATTAATGGTGAATAGTGGTAGGTTGATATTCATGTGGTATATCCATTTAATTGGTGTTTAACTCTGATTCTGCGCATTTGTGTGTTATACGCATCACAGTTTAATTATTGACACAATGCATCCCACAGGCGCTAAGGTGTTGTAATGCTTCGAATTAGCCTAAGTATGTGCAATTTGGCATATAAGGCCAAAGTTAAGATTTTAATGTAAGCACATATTTAGGGGGAGCATTCTATAAACTTAGAATTCAAAATTTGTGCTTTAAATCTTATTCTTGTGTAAGATTTAATTGTGTTTCCATCAATCACCAAAAAGGGGGAGATTGAAAGCTCTCTTTTGGGTTTTGGTGTTTAGATGACAACCCAACTAAAGGACTAACAAGTGTGCTAAGTGTTGAACAGGTGCTTAATGCAAAGCTAACATGGTTCAACACAAGTGAACAAGTAAGATGGACATTGCTTAAGTGAGACTCGACGTGCGTAACTCAGAGACAACCGATCAAGCCAAGGATGGAGGCAAGAAGAGCTTCGAGGTACCGAGTGCACGGGAGAAGGTCAAGGAGACCAGGAACCCAAAGCCAGGGGTGAAGAAGAAGACTTGCAAAGTCAAGGTTGATCGAGTTAAGAAGAGTTATGGTGCATCAAGGATCACTACATAAGGACATGACTTACAACTAATAAGTTAACATCTACAGTTATGTGGTGTAAGTAATAAGGCTCAAGATCAAGCTCGAGAAATGAACAAGGGAGTTGGAGCTCACATATGTCAATCTAGATCAAGTCAAGTTGACTTAATGGTTTAGAGTCCAACAACGACCTCAAACATGCCAAATTGGGTAAAACGATGAAAACGGTTAAGTATGTAAAGTTTGAGTGTTCAACCATTTTGCATACACCTCTTACTACAAGTTTGGTGCCTTGGTTTGCTCTCTAACTCTTTCTTTAGAGAAAGTGCCATTCTGATCTACTTGAGGAGAAACATAAAAGATAGGAGAAGAACAAGAAATAGGTAAGTTTCTAGGACTAAATCAATTGGATTATACTCTAAATGTGTTTGTTTAAGTCTCAGGAACATCCTCCCAAAAGTTGAAGTCAAACAGAGAAAGAACGGAGGAAAAACACTTAGTGTGCTGTTGGCTGGTGCACAAGATAGTGAATAGTAGTTGTCCGGTGCACAGGACAGTGAATAGTAACTCTATCAAGTGCACAGGACAGTGAATAGTCACTCTGTCCGGTGCACAGGACAGTGAATAATGACATGTCCGGTGCACAGGACAGTGAATATTAACCTGTCCGGTGCACCAACGACTAGTTGTTCCAGAGAAAGAAACTGTCAATCAGATCTGTTACTGTTCACTGTCCGGTGCGCCATAGGACAGTCCGGTGCACCCGCAATCAGGGAAGGCTGGGAGCTTCCAAATGAAGCTCCAACGGCTCCTAGACCCTTTAGGGCTATAAAAGGGACCCCTAGGCGCGTCAAACATATATACAAGAGCAGCCAACAAGTGCATACATCATTTGGATCAATTCTCTCTCTCCCTCTCTTGTGTATCTCTCTAGTTTGTGTAGAGGCAAAGTTATAAGCCTTTAGAGATAGGGGAAGTGCTGCTGAGAGCTAGAGAAAAATCTTGAGCGCATTGTTACTCTACCAGAGTGCTGTCGAGAAGATTGTAAGCAGCCACGACATCGTTGTAACTGATATCAACATAGTGGAAGGCTCTATCTGTCGCACTGACAGATCTAAGCAAACAGAGGAAGGAGTTGAAATAGACTCCAAGCCAAGGTGTGGCTAACTCCAACGAGGACTAGGCAAGCATTTCAGGCTTGGCTGAACCTCAGGATAAATCCCTGTGTCTGTGTGCTCTGCTCTGTGCTGTGTGTTGTTTCTCTATCGTATTTGTTGTTTATACTTGCACTTCTATATTTATATTTGGTACAAGCTGTCTTCGAAGTGCAGGGTATTTTAAGACAGTAACTTCAATTCCGCTGCAACCTACTCGAAGGGTCTTTTCATTCCACTACGATCCAGCCTTCGAGTAGAGTAAGAATTTACAGTTTTAAAGTGATAATTATTATTCGCTTATTCACCCCCCTCTAGGCGACATACAGATCCTGTTCCCGGGCAAAGGGAACTTTCACTACTATAGGTGTCCACAAATTTTTTTGGTGCACGGTTCTACCGATCCGCTATCAACGCACACGCGCCCATCAAGGAAGGTTGTCGCGACGCCGATCCGCCCCACCCACCACCCGTCAAGAAAGGTTGTCGCGGATCCCCCACCTTCCTCCTCCTCTGCTCCCGCCATCAACATCGATCTGCCATCAACGCTGATTCAGGGATCCACGCTCGCCCTGCCTCCTAGGACCCCGCCCCCGTCAAGGAAGGTTGCCGCGTCGAAGCCATTCCCCAGTCATCACCAGCGCGACGCCATTCCCTCCCCCCGTCCAAGCCTTTCCCCACCGAAGACCTCTCCCTTCCCCACCCACCGGAGACCGCGCCCTTGCCCCCTTGCCCACTGCGGCCACCGGATCTGGCATGGCACACACCGGAGACCTGATCCTGTCGAGCTCCGCCTCGGCTCGGTACCTTGACGGACGAAGAACACAAAAACACAACGTGTGCTAGCTGCATCCCATGGTGGCCACTGCAGTCACGGCGGGACTGGCGGGTCCTCCCTCTCTCCGGTGAGTGTTCGTCTCGTTGTGGGGCTTTCTGATTTATGTGACATGCCTACGAAGCATTGAGGTATCTTTGTGGGGCTACGAAGCATCGTGCCGTGGGCGTGAAGGCGGATCTTGACCTTGCTCACCTGCTAGAAAGCCGCTCGCTTAGCTCCACCGGTCCCAGCTGCTAGCACCGCCAACCTGCTAGGCACTCCCTCGAGCCGAAGGTGAGGGCCATGCCCTACCCATTTTTTGGTTAGATCTAAATTTCCATGGAGGTGAGCGTGGATGAGGTCAGGTATGTCGCCTCCTTCTCTTCCTCCACCGGCTTCTACACGCTCCAGGCTAGAGCTGGTGTTGCCGGCCATTCCTTGTGCTCGACCTTGCGTCTGCGTTGGACTCCGCCCCTCTGCCACCGTCTCCAGCGCCGACGTTGAAGCCCATTGTCCCTGCTCACCCTGGCGAGCAGGCTACACGCCAACTTTATTACATTCTAACATGTGGGAGTGTGGGCAGTGTTTTATTGAGTAGCACCTAGAATGGTGTGATGTTATGTTAGTTGGGTCAGATACGCATGCAACATCCTTGCAACTGGATGTAGTCTTGGTTTGGAGCCCTTTCTTTTCTCTCATAAGCAAATCCATTTGTTGAGAAAAGAGGTATATGATTGGAGATGTAGTTTACTGTTACTGAATTTCACTACTCTGAGCTTGTATATTGTTTCAACTCATTATACTAACTACTCCCTCCGTACTTTTTTTGGTCGCAGTTTAGTTCAAAAATGAACTAGCGTGTGACAAATATTCGAGAACGGAGGTAGTATTGTTTTCTACATCTTCTCCCTCAACTCATTGATGCTGTCAATTCTGAATAGTTCATCTGCAAACTTTGAGTTCTGCTATATAATTACCATAGTCTAATGCAAGTCTCCCTTCTTGAATTTTGTAATTTGAAGTGAATAGCCTATTTCTCTAGCCTGAAGTGTACAGACTTTTTTGATGCATTTTTCTAGGCAGTGAAAAAATGCATCAATGTTGACTCTAGATGGAGTTGACGTCATGGGGGAACGCTTATATAGTAAATGAGGTAAGTAATGCAGACAGCTAATTCAAGAACTAGCTGTTGGTCCATAGTAATTTGTAATAAAATTTTATTCTTTATCAAACTGTTCTCTAGCACAGTTCCTATTGTCTGAACAATCAGTCTAGATGCTAACTTGCATTCTCGTCTTACTCAGGTGCTTGATGTAATTAGTCAAAGGCCAGAAATCACCAAAATTTCTTTCCTTGCACATTCCGTTGGAGGATTAGCAGCAAGATATGCAATTGCAAGACTTTATAGACATCCAGACAACGCGTCTAATGGAAATACTAAAGGAACCATCTGTGGCATGGTAGGAATAAACTTTATTACTGTAGCAACGCCTCACCTTGGTTCACAAGGGAACAAGCAGGTTCAACTTTTGACTGCCTCTTTTCAGTGATCTGTCTGGGTAATTTGTCTATTCACCATAAAGATGATGCATGAAAAAAGGTGATATTGTATCCATCTGTTGGAACAACTGTAAAACCATTTGCTCACGTCCTCTATAATATCTTTTGAAAGAACTGAAGAATAATTTGCTCATGAGTCATGTCCTTAATGTTTCTCATTTCCTGTAAAGAAAAAGTCGGATGTTTCTATTGATGGTTAATTCATCTAGGGTTCGACTAGATGGTAGAACATAATAACATATGGAGTAATACTTGGTCCTAACTTCGTTTTTACTGATTTCAATGCATCTGAAGTGCATGAAAGGGTCATGCAGAGGTGCTAAAACACCTCTGAACCCTTTTGATGAAGAAAACAACACTGATGCCATTTACTGAAAAAATTACAAATTTGTTGTGAGACTTTTTTTATTCCTATCTTTACAACCACTAGAAACTACTCCCTCCATTCCAAATCCTAAGCTGTCTCTTGAGGTTGTATAGTGGTGTGATCGAGATCGTTGTCTTTTTGTTTCTGGTGCAAATATAATGATTTATGTTGCAGGTTTGTTGTATTTATTATGTTCTTAATGCAATGATGCTCAGCTCTCCTGTGCATTTATTTAAGGGAAAAAACTTCCAGTTCTGATGTAGTTTATATGCCATATTCACTGGGCCATTGTCATAAGTCACTTGCACTCTTTATTTGATGCTAACTTTATTCATTTACAAACTAGGTTCCACTCCTGTTTGGATCTGTTGCAATGGAAAAGGTTGCTTGCCACATCGTTCATTGGATATTTAGGAGAACCGATAGACATCTCTTTCTAACTGACGATGATGAAGGATAGCCTCCACTGCTGCAGCGAATGGTTGAAGATCAAGACAATCTCTACTTTATGTAAGTTTTATCTCGCTCTTGGCTTATTTTGCATTCATGATCTGTTTCAGTTTGCCTTGTATTTTTTTCCTTTTCTGTTTTTGTTGGTGGCTAATGTTGGGTTTCAACTTGAGCCTACTCCAACTTCCTTGACTAAAAGACACTTCTGTTTTTGTTTTGGTTCTGTCATACTATACTAACGATCTGCACCTGTTGTAGATCTACTTTGCGAGCATTCAGAAGAAGAGTGGTGTACACAAACACAAACTGTGATCGTATCCTTATTATTAGCGTTGTTGGCAATTTTCTTTATGGTGTTCATGTTGTTTGTTTTATTGTTGTTGTATACTTTTGGCTATGCACTTCTTTAATCGACAAACCAGACATTGTTGCCCACAGTGGCCACCAGATCTGGCATGGCGCACACCGGAGACCTGACCTATCGAGCTCCGACTCGTCTTGGTACCTCGACGGACGAAGAACACAAAAACACAACGCGTGCTAGCTGCATCCCATGGCGGCCACTGTAGTCACGACGGGACTGGCGGGTCCTCCCTCTCTTCGTTGAGCGTTCGTCTCGTTGTGGGGCTTTCTGATTTATGTGACATGCCTACGAAGCATTGAGGTATCTTTGTGGGGCTACGAAGCGTCGTGCCGTGGGCGTGAAGGCAGATCTCGACCTTGTTCACCTGCTAGAAAGCTGCTCGCCTAGCTCCACCGGTCCTAGCTGCTAGCACCACCAAACTGCTAGGCACTCCCTCGAGCCGAAGGTGAGGGCCATGCCCTACCCCTTTTTCGGTTAGATCTAAATTTCTGTGGAGGTGAGCATGGACGAGGTAAGGTATGTCGCCTCCTTCTCTTCCTCCACCGGCTTCTACATGCTCTAGGCTCGCGCTGGTGTTGCCGGCCATTCCTTGTGCTCGACCTCGCGTCTGCGTTGGACTCTGCCCCTCTGCCACCGTCTCCACCACTGACCTTGAAGCCCATTGTCCCTGCTCACCCTGGCGAGCAGGCTACACGCCATCTTTATTACATTCTAACATGTGGGAGTGTGGGTAGTGTTTTATTGAGTAGCACCCAGAATGGTGTGATGTTATGTTAGTTGGGTCAGATACGCATGCAACATCCTTGGAACTGGATGCAGTCTTGGTTTGGAGCCCTTTCTTTTCTCTCATAAAGCAAATCCATTTGTTGAGAAAAGAGGTATATGATTGGAGATGTAGTTAACTGTTACTGAATTTCACTACTCTGAGCTTGTATATTGTTTCAACTCATTATACTAACTACTCCCTCCTAACTTTTTTTGTCGCGGTTTAGTTCAAAAATAAACTAGCGTGCGACAAATATTCGAGAACGAAGGTAGTATTATATTCTACATCTTCTCCCTCTACTCATTGATGCTCTCGATTCTGAATAGTTCATCTGCAAACTTTGAGTTCTGCTATATAATTACCATAGTGTAATGCAAGTCTCCCTTCTTGAATTTTGTAATTTGAAGTGAATAGTCAGTTTATCTAGCCTGTAGTGTACAAACTTATTTGATGCATTTTTCCAGGCAGTGAAAAAATGCATCAATGTTGACTCTAGATGGAGTTGACATCATGGGGGAACGCTTAGCAAATGAGGTAAGTAATGCAGACAGCTAATTCAAGAACTAGCTGTGGTCCATAGTAATTTGTAATAAAATTTATTCTTTATCAAACTGTTCTCTGGCATAGTTCCTATTGTCTGAACAACAGTCTAGATGCTAACTTGCATTCTCCTCTTACTCAGGTGCTTGATGTAATTAGTCGAAGGCCAGAAATCACCAAAATTTCTTTCCTTGCACACTCCGTTGGAGGATTAGCAGCAAGATATGCAATTGCAAGACTTTATAGACATCCAGACAGCACGTCTGATGGAAATACTAAAGGAACCATCTGTGGCTTATTAAGTGGGCATAATCTAAGTTGGATAAATCATGCAAGTGTAGTCTCTTCTATTAAAACTCATGCGATCTCATGTATATTAGGAAGAGCTACAACTTTGATGTTGTGAACAAAATCTGTCTGTTAAGTGGGCATAACCTAAGTTGGATAAATCATGCAAGTGTAGTCTCTTTTATTAAAAATCCATGTCATTTGCTCGTCTGCTATCTGTACTCAGTTGTGATCGCTAGACCTTACTTGTAGGACGGGACCAAATCCTGTTCTTGGTGATAAACTTGGCGTCGATAAACGGGTTATTTCTGTTGGCAAAATTAGGATGACACAGGTGACATCAAGACACCAAGTAGGTGCATGGATACTAATTTCCGACTTAGGTCTGTTTGGACCTCTCGTAAACCACGTAGTAGGTTTGGAGACTTCAAACTACTAATCAAAAGTATTGGGACTTAGGTGACATCCGAACAAGTTTAGGAACAACTGGTGCATGTTACTCTTTTATATTTATTTTAAATTCATATAGCTGGAAAACATACTATCAAACCTTGACTAAGTTACATAGTTGCCTGAAAGCAAAATTTCACTGTATTAACTTTAAATCATTTGATGCTTACCATTTTGGTGTGCTTTCAATAACTAGGAAGGCATGCACACTTTCAACCTTTAAAAGCCAGAATGCACACGTCTACTTTCTGGAAAATATTTATGCTTTCTACCAATCTTACAACGACAATTTGAAAGTTGTTGTTTGTGGTACTTATTTGGTCCAGGAACTAGATTTTTTCTACATTTGTTCGGATCTGGATTGAACAGTGCTCTCTTTGTATATGAACAATGCTCTGTAAATATACGTTTGCGATAATTTTCTATGATATTTAATAAATAGTAGCTACTGTGACTGTTTTATTTTGTTTTTCTTAGGTTGTTAGTTCTCGTGAATGTCCTGTTATCTCGAAATACATAGCTTCTGTCCACACCTAATCGCCTAAAATGGAAATGATTGACCATTATTTAAGTCGGGGGAAGCTTGATAGTCGCCTAGAGGGGGGGGTGAATAGGGCGAAACTGAAATTTACAAATATAAACACAACTACAAGCCGGGTTAGCGTTAGAAATATAAATGAGTCCGCGAGAGAGGGCGCAAAACAAATCGCAAGCAAATGAAGAGTGTGACACGCGGATTTGTTTTACCGAGGTTCGGTTCTTGCAAACCTACTCCCCGTTGAGGAGGCCACAAAGACCGGGTCTCTTTCAACCCTTCCCTCTCTCAAACGATCCCACGGACCGAGTGAGCTTTCTCTTCTCAATCACTTGGAACACAAAGTTCCCACAAGGACCACCACAAGTTTGGTGTCTCTTGACTCAATTACAAGTGAGTTTGATCGCAATGAAAGAATCAAGAAAGACGAAAGCAATCCAAGCGCAAGAGCTCGAAAGAACACAAGCAAATCACTCTCTCTAGTCACTATGGCGTTGTGTGGAATTTGGAGAGGATTTGATCTCTTTGGTGTGTCTAGAATTGAATGCTAGAGCTCTTGTAGTAGTTGGGAAGTGGAAAACTTGGATGCAATGAATGGTGGGGTGGTTGGGGTATTTATAGCCCCAACCACCAACTTGACCGTTGGTGGAGGCTGTCTGCTCGATGGCGCACCGGACAGTCCGGTGCACACCAGACATGTCCGGTGCCCCCGCCACGTCATCACTGCCGTTGGATTCTGACCGTTGAAGCTTCTGACTTGTGGGCCCGCCTGGATGTCCGGTGCACACCGGACATGCACTGTTTACTGTCCGGTGCGCCAGTATGGGCACGCCTGACTTCTGCGCGCGCTGCGCGCGCAATTAATGCGCCGCAGGTAGCCGTTGGCGTGGAGATAGCCGTTGCTCCGGAGTTGTATCGGACAGTCCGGTGCACACCGGACATGTCCGGTGAATTATAGCGGACTAGCCGTTGGAGATTCCCGAAGCTGGCGAGTTCCTGAGGCCGCTCTTCCTTGGCGCACCGGACACTGTCCGGTGTACACCGGACAGTCCGGTGAATTATAGCGCGAGTGCCTCTGGAAATTCCCGAAGGTGGCGAGTTTGCGTTGGAGTCCTCTGGTGCACCGGACATGTCCGGTGGTGCACCGGACAGTCCGGTGCGCCAGACCAGAGGTGCCTTCGGTTGGCCCTTTGCTCCTTGGTTGAATCCAAAAACTTGATCTTTTTATTGGCTGAGAGTGAACCTTTAGCACATGTATAACTTATGCACTAGAGCAAACTAGTTAGTCCAATTGTTTGTGTTGGGCAATTCAACCACCAAAATTATTTAGGAACTAGGTGTAAGCCTAATTCCCTTTCAATCTCCCCCTTTTTGGTGATTGATGCCAACACAAACCAAAGCAAATATGGAAGTGCATAATTGAACTAGTTTGCATAATGTAAGTGCAAAGGTTGCTTGGAATTGAGCCAATATAAATACTTACAAGATATTCATGGATTGTTTCTTACTTATAACATTTTGGACCACGCTTGCACCACATGTTTTGTTTTTGCAAATTCTCTTGTAAATCTTTTTCAAAGTTCTTTTGCAAATAGTCAAAGGTAAATGAATAAGATTTTGCCAAGCATTTTCAAGATTTGAAAGTTTCTCCCCTTGTTTCAAATGCTTTTCCTTTGACTAAACAAAACTCCTCCTAAATGAGATCCTCTTCTTAGTGTTCAAGAGGGTTTTGATATATCATTTTTGAAATACTACTTTCTCCCCCTTTTGAACACAATAGGATATAATTGATAAAATTCTTTGAAAACACGAAGTTTTTGAAATTGGTGGTGGTGCGGTCCTTTTGCTTTGGGCTTTTACTTTCTCCCCCTTTGGCATGAATCGCCAAAAACGGAATCATTAGAGCCCTCGAAGTGCTATCTTCCCCTTTGGTCATAAATAAATGAGTTAAGATTATAACAAAGACGAAGTCCGGTCCTTTTGCTTTGGGCTCTTACTCTCTCCCCCAAAGACGAAGTCCTTTTCTTTGATGATCATGCTTTTTCTCCTCCAAGAATGGAGAGTGACTTGGAGCATCGGCGAAGGTTGAGTTACGGAGTGGAAGCCTTTGTCTTCGCCTAAAACTCCAATTCCCTTTCAATACACCTATGACTTGGTTTGAAATAGACTTGAAAGACATTAGTCATAGCATATGAAGGGGACATGATCAAAGGTATATAAATGAGCTATGTGTGCAATCTAGCAAAAGAAGTTGCGTGAATCAAGAATATTGAGCTCATGCCTAAGTTTGGTAAAAGTTTGTTCATCAAAAGGCTTGGTAAAGATATCGGCTAATTGATCTTTAGTGTTGATGTATGAAATCTCGATATCCCCCTTTTGTTGGTGATCCCTAAGAAAATGATACCGAATGGCTATGTGTTTAGTGCGACTATGTTCGACGGGATTATCCGCCATCTTGATTGCACTCTCATTATCGCATAGCAAAGGGACTTTGGTTAATTTGTAACCGTAGTCCCGCAGGGTTTGCCTCATCCAAAGCAGTTGCGCGCAACAATGGCCTGCGGCAATGTACTCGGCTTCGGCGGTGGAAAGAGCGACCGAATTTTGCTTCTTTGAAGCCCAAGACACCAAGGATCTTCCCAAGAACTGGCAAGTCCCCGATGTGCTCTTCCTATTGATTTTGCACCCTGCCCAATCGGCATCCGAATAACCAATCAAATCAAATGTGGATCCCCGAGGGTACCAAAGCCCAAACTTAGGAGTATAAGCCAAATATCTCAAGATTCGTTTTACGGCCGTAAGGTGGGATTCCTTAGGGTCGGATTGGAATCTTGCACACATGCAAACGGAAAGCATAATGTCCGGTCGAGATGCACATAAATAGAGTAATGAACCTATCATCGACCGGTATACCTTTTGATCCACGGACTTACCTCCCGTGTCGAGGTCGAGATGCCCATTAGTTCCCATGGGTGTCTTGATGGGCTTGGCATCCTTCATCCCAAACTTGTTTAGAATGTCTTGAGTGTACTTCGTTTGGCTAATGAAGGTGCCCTCTTGGAGTTGCTTCACTTGAAATCCTAGAAAATACTTCAACTCCCCCATCATAGACATCTCGAACTTTTGTGTCATGATCCTACTAAATTCTTCACATGTAGACTCGTTAGTAGACCCAAATATAATATCATCAACATAAATTTGGCATACAAACAAGTCATTTTCAAGAGTTTTAGTGAAGAGAGTAGGATCGGCCTTTCCGACTTTGAATTCATTTGCAATAAGAAAATCTCTAAGGCATTCATACCATGCTCTTGGGGCTTGCTTGAGCCCATAAAGCGCCTTAGAGAGCTTATAGACATGGTTAGGATACTCACTGTCTTCAAAGCCGGGAGGTTGCTCAACATAGACCTCTTCTTTGATTGGTCCATTGAGGAAGGCGCTTTTCACGTCCATTTGATAAAGCTTAAAGCCATGGTAAGTAGCATAGGCCAATAAAATGCGAATTGACTCAAGCCTAGCTACGGGTGCATAGGTTTCACCGAAATCCAAACCTTCGACTTGAGAGTATCCTTTGGCCACAAGTCGAGCTTTGTTCCTTGTCACCACACCATGCTCATCTTGCTTGTTGCGGAAGACCCATTTGGTTCCTACAACATTTTGATTAGGACGTGGAACTAAATGCCATACCTCATTCCTAGTGAAGTTGTTGAGCTCCTCTTGCATCGCCACCACCCAATCCGAATCTTGGAGTGCTTCCTCTACCCTGTGTGGCTCAATAGAGGAAACAAACGAGTAATGTTCACAAAAATGTGCAACCCGAGATCTAGTAGTTACCCCCTTATGAATGTCGCCGAGGATGGTGTCGACGGGGTGATCTCGTTGGATTGCTTGGTGGACTCTTAGGTGTGGCGGCCTTTGCTCTTCATCCTCCTTGTCTTGATCATTTGCATCTCCCCCTTGATCTATGTCGTCATCTTGAGGTGGCTCATTTGATTGATCTTCTTCTTCATCAACTTGGGCCTCTTCCTCATTTTGAGTTGGTGGAGATGCTTGCATGGAGGAGGATGGTTGATCTTGTGCTTTTGGAGGCTCTTCGGATTCCTTAGGACACACATCCCCAATGGACATGTTCCTTAGGGCGATGCACGGAGCCTGTTCTTCACCTATCTCATCAAGATCAACTTGCTCTACTTGAGAGCCGTTAGTCTCATCAAACACAACGTCACAAGAAACTTCAACTTGTCTAGTGGACTTGTTAAAGATTCTATATGCCCTTGTGTTTGAGTCATATCCTAGTAAAAAGCCTTCTACAGTCTTAGGAGCAAATTTAGATTTTCTACCTCTTTTAACAAGAATAAAGCATTTGCTACCAAAGACTCTAAAATATGAAATGTTGGGCTTTTTACCGGTGAGGAGTTCATAAGATGTCTTCTTGAGGATTCGGTGTAGATATAACTGGTTGATGGCGTAGCAAGCGGTGTTGACCGCCTCGGCCCAAAACCGATCCGAAGTCTTGTACTCATCAAGCATGGTTCTTGCCATGTCCAATAGAGTTCGATTCTTCCTCTCTACTACACCATTTTGTTGCGGCGTGTAGGGAGAAGAGAACTCATGCTTGATGCCCTCCTCCTCAAGGAAGCCTTCAATTTGAGAGTTCTTGAACTCCGTCCCGTTGTCGCTTCTAATTTTCTTGATCCTTAAGCCGAACTCGTTTTGAGCTCGTCTCAAGAATCCCTTTAGGGTCTCTTGGGTTTGAGATTTTTCCTGCAAAAAGAATACCCAAGTTAAGCGAGAATAATCATCCACTATTACAAGACAATACTTACTCCCGCCGATGCTTATGTAAGCAATCGGGCCGAATAGATCCATGTGGAGTAGCTCCAGTGGCCTGTCGGTCGTCATAATGTTCTTGTGTGGATGATGGGCTCCAACTTGCTTTCCTGCTTGACATGCGCTACAAATCCTGTCTTTCTCAAAATGAACATTTGTTAATCCTAAAACGTGTTCTCCCTTTAGAAGCTTGTGAAGATTCTTCATCCCAACATGGGCTAGTCGGCGGTGCCAGAGCCAACCCATGTTAGTCTTAGCAATTAAGCATGTGTCGAGTTCAGCTCTATCGAAATCTACTAAGTATAGCTGACCCTCTAACACACCCTTAAATGCTATTGAATCATCACTTCTTCTAAAGACAGTGACACCTATATCAGTGAATAGACAATTGTAGCCCATTTTGCATAATTGAGACACAGAAAGCAAATTGTAGTCTAATGAATCAACAAGAAAAACATTGGAAATAGAATGGTCAGGAGATATAGCAATTTTACCCAATCCTTTGACCAAACCTTGATTTCCATCCCCGAATGTGATAGCTCGTTGGGGATCTTGGTTTTTCTCATATGAGGAGAACATCCTTTTCTCTCCTGTCATATAGTTTGTGCACCCGCTGTCGAGTATCCAACTTGAGCCCCCGGATGCATAAACCTACAAAACAAGTTTAGTTCTTGACTTTAGGTACCCAAATGGTTTTGGGTCCTTTGGCATTAGACACAAGAACTTTGGGTACCCAAACACAAGTCTTTGACCCCTTGTGCTTGCCCCCAACATATTTGGCAACTACTTTGCCGGATTTGTTAGTCAACACATAAGATGCATCAAAAGTTTTAAAAGAAATGTCATGATCATTTGATGCATTAGGAATTTTCTTCTTAGGCAACTTAGCACGGGTTGGTTGCCTAGAGCTAGATGTCTCACCCTTATACATAAAAGCATGATTAGGGCCAGAGTGAGACTTCCTAGAATGAATTCTTCTAATTTTGCTCTCGGGATAACCGGCAGGGTATAAAATGTAACCCTCGTTATCCTGAGGCATGGGAGCCTTGCCCTTAACAAAATTTGACAATCTTTTAGGAGGGGCACTAAGTTTGACATTGTCTCCCCTTTGGAAGCCAATGCCATCCTTGATGCCAGGGCGTCTCCCATTATAGAGCATACTTCTAGCAAATTTAAATTTTTCATTCTCTAAGTTATGCTCGGCAATTTTAGCATCTAATTTTGCTATATGATCATTTTGTTATTTAATTAAAGCCATATGATCATGAATAGCATCAATGTTAACATCTCTACATCTAGTACAAATAGATACATGCTCAACAATAGATGTAGACGGTTTGCAAGAATTAAGTTCAACAATCTTAGCATGTAGAATATCATTTTTATCTCTAAGATCGGAAATTGTAACTTTGCAAACATCAAAATCTTTAGCCTTAGCAATCAAATTTTCATTTTCTAATCTAAGACTAGCAAGAGAAATGTTCAATTCTTCAATCCTAGCAAGCAAATCATCATTATTATCTCTAGGGTTGGGAATTGAAGCATTGCAAACATGAGTATCAACCTTAGCTAACAAATTAGCATTTTCATTTCTAAGGTTGTCTATTGTTTCATGGCAAGTGCTTAGCTCACTAGATAATTTTTGACATTTTTCTACTTCTAGAGCATAAGCATTTTTAACCTTAACATGCTTTTTATTTTCTTTGATTAGGAAGTCCTCTTGGGTGTCCAAGAGATCATCCTTTTCATGGATGGCACTAATTAATTCATTAAGTTTTTCTTTTTGTTGCATGTTGAGGTTGGCAAAAAGAGATCGCAAGTTATCTTCCTCATCACTAACATTTTCATCACTAGAAGATTCATATTTAGTGGAGGATTTAGATTTAACCTTCTTTTTGCCGTCCTTTGCCATGAAGCACTTGTGGCCGACGTTGGGGAAGAGGAGTCCCTTGGTGACGGCGATGTTGGCGGCGTCCTCGTCGTCGGAGGAGTCGCTTGAGCTTTCGTCGGAGTCCCACTCCCGACAAACATGGGCATCGCCGCCCTTCTTCTTGTAGTACCTCTTCTTCTCCTTTCTTCTCCCCTTCTTGTCGTCGCCCCTGTCACTATCACTTGATAATGGACATTTAGCAATAAAGTGACCGGGCTTACCACACTTGTAGCAAACCTTCTTGGAGCGGGACTTATAGTCTTTCCCTCTCCTTTGCTTGAGGATTTGGCGGAAGCTCTTGATGACGAGCGCCATTTCCTCATTGTCGAGTTTGGAGGCGTCTATTGGTTGTCGACTTGGTGTAGACTCCTCCTTTTCCTCCGTCGCCTTGAATGCGACGGGTTGAGCCTCGGATGCGGAGGGATCATCAAGCTCGTTGATCTTCCTCGAGCCTTCGATCATGCACTCAAAACTTACAAAATTCCCGATAACTTCCTCGGGGGTCATTTTAGTATATCTAGGATTACCACGAATTAATTGAACTTGAGTGGGGTTAAGGAAAATGAGGGATCTTAGAATAACCTTAATCATTTCGTGGTCGTCCCACTTTTTGCTCCCGAGGTTGCGCACTTGGTTCACCAAGGTCTTGAGCCGGTTGTACATGTGTTGTGGCTCTTCCCCTTTGCGAAGCCGGAACCGACCGAGCTCCCCCTCGATCGTTTCCCGCTTGGTGATCTTTGTGAGCTCATCTCCCTCGTGCGCGGTTTTGAGCACATCCCAAACCTCCTTGGCGCTCTTCAACCCTTGAACTTTGTTATACTCCTCTCTACTTAAAGAGGCGAGGAGTATTATTGTTGCTTGAGAGTTGAAGTGCTCGATTTGGGCCACCTCATCCTCATCATAATCTTTATCCCCTACCGACGGTACCTGTGCACCAAACTCAACAACATCCCATATACTTTTGTGGAGTGAGGTTAGATGAAATCGCATTAAATCACTCCACCTAGCATAATCTTCACCATCAAAAGTTGGTGGTTTGCCTAATGGGACGGAAAGTAGAGGTGCATGTTTAGAAATGCGAGGATAGTGTAGGGGGATCTTACTAAACTTCTTACGCTCTTGGCGTTTAGAAGTTACGAAGGGCGCATCGGAGCCGGAGGTCGATGTTGATGAAGTGTCGGTCTCGTAGTAGACCACCTTCCTCATCCTCTTTTGCTTGTCCCCACTCCGATGCGGTTTGTGGGAAGAAGATTTTTCCTTCTTCTCTTTGTGGTGAGAAGAAGATTTTTTCTCCTTCCCTTTGTTGGAGGAGCTCTTCTTCTTCTCCCTCCTCTTGGTGCGGGACTCTTCCGATGAAGTGCTCCCGTGGCTTGTAGTGGGCTTTTCGCCGGTCTCCATCTCCTTCTTGGCGTGATCTCCCGACATCACTTCGAGCGGTTAGGCTCTAATGAAGCACCGGGCTCTGATACCAATTGATAGTCGCCTAGAGGGGGGGTGAATAGGGCGAAACTGAAATTTACAAATATAAACACAACTACAAGCCGGGTTAGCGTTAGAAATATAAATGAGTCCGCGAGAGAGGGCGCAAAACAAATCGCAAGAAAATGAAGAGTGTGACACGCGGATTTGTTTTACCGAGGTTCGGTTCTTGCAAACCTACTCCCCGTTGAGGAGGCCACAAAGGCCGGGTCTCTTTCAACCCTTCCCTCTCTCAAACGATCCCACGGACCGAGTGAGCTTTCTCTTCTCAATCTCTTGGAACACAAAGTTCCCACAAGGACCACCACAAGTTTGGTGTCTCTTGCCTCAATTACAAGTGAGTTTGATCGCAATGAAAGAATCAAGAAAGACGAAAGCAATCCAAGCGCAAGAGCTCGAAAGAACACAAGCAAATCACTCTCTCTAGTCACTATGGCGTTGTGTGGAATTTGGAGAGGATTTGATCTCTTTGGTGTGTCTAGAATTGAATGCTAGAGCTCTTGTAGTAGTTGGGAAGTGGAAAACTTGGATGCAATGAATGGTGGGGTGGTTGGGGTATTTATAGCCCCAACCACCAACTTGACCGTTGGTGGAGGCTGTCTGCTCGATGGCGCACCGGACAGTCCGGTGCACACCAGACATGTCCGGTGCCCCCGCCACGTCATCACTGCCGTTGGATTCTGACCGTTGAAGCTTCTGACTTGTGGGCCCGCCTGGATGTCCGGTGCACACCGGACATGCACTGTTTACTGTCCGGTGCGCCAGTATGGGCACGCCTGACTTCTGCGCGCGCTGCGCGCGCAATTAATGCGCCGCAGGTAGCCGTTGGCGCGGAGATAGCCGTTGCTCCGGAGTTGTACCGGACAGTCCGGTGCACACCGGACATGTCCGGTGAATTATAGCGGACTAGCCGTTGGAGATTCCCGAAGCTGGCGAGTTCCTGAGGCCGCTCTTCCTTGGCGCACCGGACACTGTCCGGTGTACACCGGACAGTCCGGTGAATTATAGCGCGAGTGCCTCTGGAAATTCCCAAAGGTGGCGAGTTTGCGTTGGAGTCCTCTGGTGCACCGGACATGTCCGGTGGTGCACCGGACACTGTCCGGTGGCACACCGGACAGTCCGGTGCGCCAGACCAGAGGTGCCTTCGGTTGGCCCTTTGCTCCTTGGTTGAATCCAAAAACTTGATCTTTTTATTGGCTGAGAGTGAACCTTTAGCACCTGTATAACTTATGCACTAGAGCAAACTAGTTAGTCCAATTGTTTGTGTTGGGCAATTCAACCACCAAAGTTATTTAGGAACTAGGTGTAAGCCTAATTCCCTTTCAAAGCTGAAGATGATGGTCTGATCCGGTAAGAGATCTAAATTTGCATTTCATTTGTTTAGTTATGTATTAATGACATGATTTTTCCCATTACTTGTTGGATTTTGATGTCGCTTCTGGGAGTGTCTGATTGAATTCTACACCAGTTCTTTGAAGAGAAAGCCTCACCAAGTCATCAACTCCAGGTTTGTTATTGTTTAGATGCAAATCGTCGTTAGTTAACTTTTTGTGTTGAAGTAACTGTTTGGTTGAGAAAATTGTTTGCCTATCTTCTATTTTCTCGGTTTTGTTATAGCACCAAGCTGATTTGTGTCTAATTTATAGGAACGATGTTAGTGAAAGTCAATTTAATCCGGTGCTGAACATTGAGTTGCAACTAATCATCGATGGAAACCACTGTCTCAAGGTGCTGAACATTGAGTTGCAACAAATCATCGATGGAGACCCAGTCACCGCAGCTAGAAACCACTGTCTCAATTTGAGGAGATTTTCCATCTATGTTTGTTAGAAGGCATATTGCCTATTTATCTCTTGTATTCGAACATTTGGCAATTAAGAAATAGAAGATTACTTTTCCAATATCCCTTCTTCCTAATCTCACCTTTCACGGCTTCTGGGGAACAATCACTTGCTATTACTGACTGACAGGTCCACTCCTCATATGTGATATATTGGGGTTCACTACACCAAAATCATACACTTCCTACGGTTTCTTAACTTCCTACAACTTTTATAATAAACCGTAGGAAATAAATAACTTCCGAGAGGCAACTGGTACCTCTAGGAAATAAACATAACTTCCTATGGTTTTTTATAAAAGCTGTCGGAAGTTAAAACACCGTAGGAAGTTAACTAACTTCCTACGGCCTCCTCTTGGAAGTTAGGTTTCATCTGTTCACAAGCCAAACGAATAGCTAACTTCCTACGACTGGCTCTAGTAATAGCTGCCCAGTTAACTTCCTACGGCATCCTCTAAAAAGTTAGGTTTCAGCTGTTAACCAGTCAAACAAAAATCTAACTTCCTACGACCTCCTCTAGGGATAGCTAACTTCCTACAGCCTCCTCTAGGAAGTTAGGTTTTAGCTGTTGACCAGTCAAACGAAAATCTAACTTCCTACGGCTGGCTCTAGTAAGTTAGCTGGGCAGCTAACTTCTTACGACCTTCTCTAGGAAGTTAGGTTTCAACTGTTGATCGGTCAAACGAAAACTTCCTAGAGGCAAAGTTACGTAACTTCCTACGGCTTTACTCTAGGAAGTTATGTTTTTTTATTTTTAACCTCCCTCAACCTTATCTCTTCTCTCTCTTCTCTCACCTTTCTCAACATCTCTCTGTCTCACGCCCGATCGGCCGCCTCTCCCGCGCCCTTCTCTCCCACGCCCGGCCGACTCCGCCCCCGACCGCGCCCGCCCCGGCCGCCGCCCTCCCCAGCCGCCGCCGTGCCCGCCTCTCCCGCCCCCAACCGCGCCCCACCCCCGCCCAGCCCGCCGCTGCCGCGGCCGCCTTTCCCGCCCCCGGTCGCGCCCGCCCTCGGCGCGCCCCAGCCCCGACGAGCCCACCCCCGCCGCGCCCGGCGTTCGTGCGCACTTTCACCCCCGCCCGCCCCACCCCGACCGCTGCCGCGGACGTCCCTGCCGCGCCACGCCCCGCCCCGGCCGCCCCACCCGTTGCGCAGCCATCGACCCCGCTGTGGATGTCCCCGACCCAAGCCACCGACCCGCACCCGCTGCAACCGTCAGGTACTGTGTTTATGCTTTTTTATTTTTTTATTCAATGTGCTAACTTCCAAGAGTTTACTCAAATAATGTCGTAGGTAGTTAGGTTAATTAACTTGATTGGCTAACCGCTGCATATAGTTTAACTATGCTAAACTCTTATATGTTATGGCTAAAATTAAGTTTATGTTTGATTAATAATATGGTGGATGAGGACCTTCGATGAAAATTAATCTTGTATGTTATGGCTAAAATTAATCTTGTATGTTATGGCTAAAATTAATCTTTATGTTATGGCTAAAATTAAGTTTATGTTTGATTAATAATGTGGTGGCTAACCGCTGCATATAGTTAGGTTAATTAACTCTGGGTATGTTAATTTTTTTGTTAAGTTGTAATCTCAATAGGAATGCGGCAAGTTGTAATTTTTTGTTAAGCTATCACATTATTGATTTTGACCATGCTTCTTTTTTTAGAAACATTACAAGTTGCCTGAAGGAGATACTCATACGGAACACGCACACTCCGTGTTCCATAGGAATGCGGCAAGTGTTGTTGGGGATATGATGTACTATGCTTGAATCCAGGTGGTTAGTCAAGCCATGTTTGGTAGTGAAGGGCGACGTCCAGAGAGTAAGAACGAGGCAACACAGTATGGACTCGATATGACTAAGCAACAATATCTTGAGGTAATTGATGTTTTTGCTTGTGTTGAAAAAATTTCCATTGCTTCTAGATATTACAGTTACTTATAAATGAATTGTGTTCATGCAGCATTCGATTCCATGGATAGCTACCAATGATGATGCTTGGCGTGCGTTATGTCGTTATGGGCTTCGGCTGAATTCAAGGCAAAGTCTGTGCGACACAGTTCCAATCGTGGAACCGAGTCGTATCATAGGTATGGAGGTGATGATCACTTTTGTTTGGCAAAACGAATGGTAAGTACAGTTTAAGCCATTTTCGTTGATTGTAGTTGACTTGCTATAATTTCTGGTTATAGTGTTTGTCAAATGTACATACATGAGGCTAGCACTGGTGCAGTGCCCAGTGATGTTCAAATATACCTTAGGGGGCACAGAGGACTAGATCCTGCAAATCCAGATGTGTTGTGCAGCCAAAAGGCAACAGATCGTGTGGTGAGTGTTTGGAAATGTTTGGTAGGTTCTATTTATATGGATTTTTGTATGTAAGATTGCATTGTTCTTTTGTATGAGGCTGCATATGGCGAGGCGATGTCTAGTCAGCACGGACCAGACTATGACTGGAGGACCTCACCTATTGATCCTCAGGCTGTGTATGCAAGTGGTGGAAAAGCTCATGGAAGGTAAGGACTCTACATATCTTATATTGTTTCATTGGTTGAGTGCAATACATGTATTATTAATCTTGTCGTGATGTTACTTGTTTTGTAGGTACACAATGTTTGCTAACGTCATCGACTCGAGCCAGGTGAGGGTTCAGCGTGGAGGTTCATCGAGGTCTGCTGCTCGTAGCTCCTGTCGCTCCACTCAAGATCCAGTAGAAGTGGAGCAACTACGAGAAGAACTTAGGCGACATCAGGATTACTTGAAGCAACAAGCTGCACAACATGAATATTATGCTACACAGATTCAGCAACAGCAAACACTCATACAAGTAAGTTCAAAAGATAATAGCTTTAACTTTAAGATATGTATTGATTTAAAACGCTGATGTGAATGAGTTCGACAAATTTGTAGCAACTAGCACAGGCCCAAGGGATACACATCCTGGTGCCCCCCACCTCCCGTTCATTATCCTTGGTCTTCACCTCCACCTATACCTACATCTCCATCTACCAAACATCAGATATGCATATTCATCATCATTTACTTGTTGTTAGTTATATTATGATGTAACTCAGCAAATGTCATTTGTACATGTATATTAGACCCCTCCAGCTACCTTGCCGACGCATGAACAAGATGACGGGTTAGACTTTGTCGAAACCCTCTTCAATAGTGGAGGTATCGACCATCACTCTTCACTGTAACCCAATGGTGATCAGCGACCGTGAGCTTCCATGTTATTGCATTCTGATACTTGAGACTTTTATTATGACTATGTATGAGACATTGTCTCTTATTAGTACTGGATGATGAGATGTGTCTTATTATGACTATGGATGAGACTTTTGTGATGTAATTGATGAGACTATGGATGAGACTTTTGTGATGTAATTGATGAGACTATGGATTTAAATATTGTTATGTGATTGTGTGTGAGATGTTTTATGCGAAAATATGTTGTGCTATATAGCTGTTAATATATTTGTTATGTTGTGGAATGTGGTGTAAATATAAACATCATTTGTAATGCTGGTCAAATTAACTTCCTAGAGGCTTATTAACTTCCTAGAGGCTTATTAACTTCCTAGGGGCTACAGTCAGTTGTAGGAAGTTAGTCAGCTAACTTCCTAGGGGCTACAGTAAGCCGTAGGAAGTTAGTCTTCCTAGGGGCTACAATAAGCCATAGGAAGTTAGCCAGCTAACTTCCTAGGGGCTACAATAAGCCGTAGGAAGTTACTCGTAGGAAGTTAGTCAGCTGACGGCGCTTACGGCGTGGAACTACTAACTTCTGAGAATCTACTAACTTCCGAGAGGCTTATTAAGTCGTAGGAAGTTAGCTAACTTCCTAGAGCCCTCTAGGAAGTTAAGCTAACTTCCGACAAAAAATTTTCGAGAGCCAAACTTCCGATGGGATGGCTTAACTTCCGAGAGTTTCGCTAACTTCCTAGAGTTTAGGCCTAACTTCCTAGGGTTTAGGCTCTAGGAAGTTTACTATTTTGATGTAGTGGTTGATATATATGTTGTTCGTTTCCATGTAATTGTTGTGCACTAACATTTATCAAATAATTTATACATCGTCACAACGAACGGGCACTCACCTAGTATATATATACTGACCATGTGCCCATGTTTTCATCAACTCAGAGTTACGGATGCCAAGCCGTTAACCCAGAGCACCATGCCATCGTCCATGAGAGAGATAGAGAGGTTGAGAGATTGGACCACCGACGTCGTGTGCTTGGGGGAAAGGGGTCCGCCTTGCCTCGCGTCATGGTTTTTTGCGCCGTCATTGAGCCATGCATCGAGGGAGAGTTGGTCCCTGCAGAGAACCTGAACTACCGCCATCACCAAGCAAGTTCACGCCGAGGAAGCCGCCGCGCGAAGACCTTGCTTGTGCCGGTGGGGGACCGAGGAGCATCGTAAGCATGTACTGCACCCGAGAGTTACCTCCTCGAGTACCGTGGCTGTGCGGCATGTCACACCCGGATTTAAGGGACAAAGTCGGGTGCATCTCATATATGCGCTAGAGAAGACAACACATATAATAATAGAGTGCATAGAGATAAATATCATAAATGTACCTATTACATAGCAGAAGTCTTACAAAAATAAATGATAAAATAAAGCGCACTAAATATTATTCCCTAGCGCCACAAAGTTGTCTGGGAGACGCCACCTAGATCAAGTCGAAAGCCTCAGTGTTAGGCGGCTCCTCTTCGACCACATGTTCTTCTCCTATGGGGGGGTGTGAGACAGCAAGGGTGAGCTCACACATGTTCATCACTCAACAAGTTGTGGGGAATAATGTGCATGAACTCACCAAAGGTGGGAGTTCATGCGAAGTGTAAGGCTGATCAATAAAATAAAGGTTGAAGCTGAGCATTGCTTTTATAAGTTGGTCAAAATTTTATTAAGAGTTACTAAGTGTAAGTAAATACCAAACCATAGTAATAATAAGTAAAAGTAATAATCAAATAATCCCAATGTGATGCAAATGACAAATTGAATTTAATTCCATAAATTAATCATGTGAGTGTCCGAGCTACTCATGAGCGTGAGCACGGCTAGTATACCAGTTTTACACTCTGCAGAGGTTGCGCATCTTAACCCACAAGTCGTGTTACCCATTTGCCACGGGGTTGATCGGACCCCATACACCTCTACCAAGGAAGCGAGGCAGGGTACCACTACGAGGCCTTAACAAAGTTCCACTAGCTTCAGAAAACCCGCTACAGTTTCTAGGAAGCTCCAGTGCAGGGATCCCTCGCCTGACCGCCATCGCAGCAATATCAACCCAATTTTTTGTATTTTGGTCCTTCATCAGAAAAAAATTCACGTTTAGACCCTAAAAAATTTTAATGTCATTTTTGGACCCTTTACTCGGCGCCGTAGCCTGTGGCGCCGAGGTAACACAGCTCGGCGCCATAGGCTATGGCGCCGAGGTACGTGCTGCGTTGGCACAAACGGACGTCGTGGCGCCGACGTGGTACAGAGCTCGGCGCCATAGATCATGACGCCGAGCTCTATTTTATACAGAAAACTCGTCTAGCTCAGTTGGTAAAATACAAGGCTCTTAACCTTGTGGTTGTGGGTTCGAGCCCTACGGTGGGCTTTTTTTAATAATTTTTGTCTTTGTCATTTATTTTTTTTTTGTCGGGCGTACCACACCGTCGGGCTCACGTAGCTGAACCCGCACACCGACGGCGGCTTGCAACACCCGGACTGTACGTGCGTGCACCACGTCCACGAATGAGTTAGTTTTTTTGCACAGTAATTATAATGCAGAGCGTCGGTCGTCAGATGTACTTCTTTTTTTTCCCTTTCCTTGAGAGATAGTGCATGTGCAGTGCAGTGTGTAATTGCTAATCTGTCTGTCTGACAGCTGCGTGGAGGACACACCAGTACTATCCATCCTATCGCTGTGTGTGCCTGCCCACGCTAGATGTCTGTACTCGCAGCGACAATCTACCCCAAATCGAGTTTAAGGAAACGGAAATTACATAGAGAGCCGCAGTTAAGAAAACTAGAAGGAAAAAAAAACAGTACTGTATCACTCCCAATGCACCGTCCCATGAGACACCTGCCAGCCTCCGACCATGTTCCTCGTCCTCATTAGATAACTAGACCCTAGACGCGGGGACTGTTTGGTTCAAATTTTGACACACTTGTCTAAGTTACCTAAGTTAAACATTTAAATTCTACGCCACAGTTTGTCACGTCTAAGTGACCTTACCTGTGCAGCAGGATTCATCCCTCTTTATCTGCAGAAAAATACTTTTGTGACTGATTTCTTCATCCCTCTTTATCAGTCACAAAAACAAAAAAATGGATGAGAAATAAATCTGGACGGAAACGAAAAATCTAGACAACAAAAAAATAAATCATTGACAAAGACAAAAAATATTAATTAATCAACCATCGTGGGGCTCGAACCCATGACCACAAGGTTAAAAGTCTTACGTTGTGCCAACTGAGCTAGACGTGCTTTGTGGTTTTAGAACAGAGCTCGGCGCCATAGATCTTGGCGCCGAGCTCGGTGCCACGTCGGCGCCACGACGTCCGGGTTGTGCCAGCGCAGCACGTACCTCGGCGCCATAGCCTATGGCGCCGAGCTGTGTTACCTCGGCGCCATAGGCTATGGCGCCGAGAAAAGGGTCCAAAAATGACATTAAAATTTTCTAGGGTCTAAACGTGATTTTTTTTCCGAGGAAGGGTCAAAATGCAAAAAATTCGGCAATATCAACCCAAGGATCTCCCTACACTGACCACTCCCCTGCTGCCCTTGCCCCTATCGGTAAGGTAGTCATCCATACCTTTCCTAGTTAATCAGCCAATGGCGTCCCATACCACCCTTGTGGTAGCTTTGTTTCCCTGGGTGGTTCTCCATGTTCCCATTAACATAATGATCTTATCATGAACAGTAAATAATAACTGATAACAAAAGTGTAACAATGAGTGATGTATATCTCCATACCCAAAACCACATAAAGCAATAGCATATACTACCCAAAAATATTCATTGGTAAAACAAGGTATAAAGATAGCCAAAACTGAGGTAACCTATTGGATCCCATCAAAATTAACCTATGCAGATCATTATGATTAATAAGAACATGACTCGGTAAAAGAAGTGATCAAGGGCACAACTTGCCTTCAACGAGCTCCTGCTCAGCAGTCTCCACCTGCTGAATCCCCGGATACTCTGTGGCTTGCTCGTCTACTCGCATCAATACCAACATACATAGTATATAGAAGAAATTAACATCACACCAAACATGTAAACAAAATGCATAATAATAATCTACACATTAAAATAAGATTCTAGGAACATGAATCATTAATTTTGGAGTTCTAGATTTTAAGTTATGAATTTCCCAAGGTTTTATGTATTTAATACAAGAATAAGTAAGAGATCAATTTTAATGTGTCTTTCATGTCAAAACAGTGGCAATATTTGATAGACAATAATATTACAAAATTATAGGAACCAGAATGGATTAATTTGGACTTAGCATGAATTTTCTACAAATTAAACAAGTTCTAACATTTATTTATACTTTAAAAATCAAATTCTGTTATTAATTTCCTATTTTCATTAGTCTCTGGATTGGGCACCAATTTCTAAAGAGTACAAGGGCTCTGGTGCAAATGTTACTAAGACTCAGGCGACCCCTTTTATGGACGACAGGTTGATAACTGTAAATTGTAAGGGATCATATGATAATGCGCAATCGCGAAGGGGTATCTAGGGTTTCTGACCGTTGGATTCGAGACTTGCGGAAGCGATTAGATCTCGTCGTGCATGAGACAGCAGGCAACGTGAACCTCACGATTCACCCTCTACGCTCCAGATTCAAAACCCTAAAATAAACTCTCATCTGTCCAATCTAAATCGGACGGCTCTCATCTCCCCATCCCGAATCGATTCCCAACTTTTACTCTGCGCCGTTCATCAATAGATCGATGCACCAGGATCTGTCTTCCTCCTCTGGTTAAACCTCGGCGACCCCCCCGCCTAGTACCACGGCGGCCCACCATGGACGGAACGCCCGCAACGCTCAACAGTAGCCGATCCCCACGTACCATGGGTGCAAAACAAAATTGAGAAGGTAGCGAACTTGGGGAGTGAGTCCTCAAAGTGATTCCGGCCATCTCCTGGTCCGCCCACAACGCCCCGCGGATTTACGATGGCGGCGGCGAATTGAGCACGCCCTGGTCACGCACCAAGCCCGCTATCGCCACCCAACCGATCCAGGGACTTGGGCGAAACTCCCTGGTCGCACGCCGTGCTCCAATTTGGCGTGGAGCACGACGGGCAACGTGGAGTCCAACCGTGGTGGAGCGCTTCCTCTCTTCCTCTTGCCTTCACTCCCAAATCTCTCTATTACGGTGGTGGTCGCGAGGGCAGGATAAAGAAGAGAGAGGTGAGCCCGGGACGTGCTCCCTATAAGGGCGCGGATGTGGCAGGTGCATCAACGGAGTGCGCGAAGTCCGCTCTTGCCGTCATGCCCGACGGGTTTGTTGAGGACGGAGCTGATGAAGCCGGCCCACCGGTCAGTGGAAGAGAAAACGAGCGCGAGCGCGGAAGACAGACAAGCGGGACCCCGTTACCAGCCTCCTAGAGAACGTCCGCGGTGACCCGTGTGCGGATGGCGCGTGGGCCTAGTTTGTCGGCGCGGGTATTTCCGTGGCTGCGTGGAAATGGTTTAGATGGGCCGCCATCACAGGCAAGAGATGAATGGGCCGAGGAGAGGATTATGGGTCCATGCGTTGTTGGGGTTGTTTTCTTTTTCTTATTTTTCTGTTTCATTTCTTTCTTATTTGTAAATTTCAAATTTGAATTCAATTGATGTTGTAAATTTATTGTTCTCAATTAAATACCTAATTTGAACATACCAGTATGAATTTTATTTATAAAATTTATTTTGTATTTTATAGTATTTCTCTCTGAACCCACGTTTCAATCTAGTGGCTAATTCATATTCTCCACTCATTATTATATTCCTACTAATATTATTGTTATTATTATTTAAATGCACAAGCAAACAAAAACTCCAACATGATGCTCCATTCTTTTACTTAGTATTTTTATAGGTAGTCAGGGTTAATTCCATGGTTTGAAATATGCAAAGATGAGAATAACAGCACAAGTGATCCAATGACCCTTTTATATTTCTCATTTCTTGTATCATCTATTACTCTCACTATTTGGGTATTAAAAATCCTAGCCCCGTTACAAAGAATCTCGTCCTCGAGATTTAGGAAGGACTAGGGAAAAGATGGGAAAAATCTATGCGAAGCTCTTCTTCTCTCTCTCAACATCTTCCCATGGTGACTCCATCTTGCACATTTTAATCACTTTATTCCTTGTGACACGAGTCAAAGTATCAAGAATCTTGATAGGATACTCAGTATAAGTTAGATCATCTTGAACACTAAGATCCTCCAGTGGTAGCTGCTCTTCGGGTACCATGAGACATTTCTTCAGTTGAGATACATGAAAGACATCATGTACATCTGCAAGATGATCGGGTAGTTCTAGTTGATATGCAACTTCTCCCACTCGCTTCAAGATCAAGAAGGGTCCAATAAAGCAAGGAGACAACTTCCCTTTAACTTTGAATCTTCTCATACCCCGGATCGGTGACACCTTCAGATACACATGATCACCTTCCTTAAACTCTAGTAGCCTTCTCCGGGTATCCGCATAACTTTTCTGCCTTGACTGTGCAGTTCTCAAATTCTCCCTTATCATTCGCACTTGTTCTTCTTCCTCTTGTATAATTTCAGGCCCAAAGAACTGTTGTTCACCAGTTTGATCCCAATACAGTGGAGTCCTACATTTTTTGCCATATAGAGCCTCAAACGGTGACATCTTCAATGTGGCCTCGTACCTGTTATTGTAAGAGAACTTCACATACGATAAGCTCTTATCCCAACTTCCACCATGTTTAAGAGCACAAGCTCTTAACATATCCTCCATCACTTGGTTAGTCCTCTTGGTCTGCCCATCAGTCTGAGGATGGTAGGCCAAACTAAAATTCAACTATGTGTCCAAGCACTCGTGCAACTTCTTCCAAAACCAAGAAGTAAACTGTGACCCTTGGTCTGACACGATCTTCTTAGGCACCCCATGTAAACATACTATCCAAGTCATATACAACTCTGCAAGCTTGGCTCCCGTGTAACAGGTATGAAGTGAGCCACCTTTGTCAGTCTGTCCATAATCACCCAAATGGAGTCATACCCTATAGGAGTGCGAGGTAGTCGAATAATGAAATCCATGCCAATTTCTTCCCATTTCCACTCGGGTATCTTAAGCGGGTGCAATAGTCTAGCTGGTCTTTGATGTTTGGCCTTGACTCTTTGACACGCATCACACTTAGCCACGTGTGCATCCACATCTCTTTTCAGCCCATACCACCAGTACTTCTGCTTCAAATCCTAATACATCTTAGTGCTACCAGGGTGGATAGAGTAATCAGAATCATGGGCTTCCTTCAATATAGTCTCACGAAGGCTATCAATCTTAGGAACACATATGTGGTCCTTGAACCATATTGTGCCTTTCTCATCCTCCGTGAATTCTGGACCTCTACCTTCAGTAATAAGATCCTTGATCTCTTGAATTTTAGCATCACCAATCTGACCCTTGCGGATTTCTTGCTCCAAGGTAGATTCCACTTCAATGGTGTCTCCTTCAGTATGCGCAACAATTCCCAGATTCAGTCTCCTAAAATCTTCAACAATCTCATTAGGTAGCTAGACAACAATAGCTGAATGGACGTGTTCCTTCCGACTTAAGGCATCCGCAACCAGATTCGCCTTACCCGGGTGATAATGAATCTCCAAGTCATAGTCCTTAATGAGCTCCAACCATCGGCGTTGCCTAAGGTTGAGATCCTTCTGAGTGAATATGTACTTCAAGCTCTTGTGATCGGTGTACACTTGGCACTTGGTTCCCATAATATATTGTCTCCATATTTTAAGTGCATGCACTACGACTGCCAGTTCTAAGTCATGAGTGGGATAGTTCAACTCATGTTTCCGCAACTGACGAGACGCGTAGGCGATCACATGTTCTTCTTGCATAAGCACACATCCCAAGCCTTGGCCACATGCATCACAATAAATGTCAAATCCCTTCTGTAGATCTGGCATAACCAACACTAGGGGTGACATCAACCTAAATTCAGTTGATTAAAGCTATCTTGGCACTTCGAGTCCCACTTAAACTCTCTTCCCTTCTCCAGAAGTGAGGTCATAGGCTTAGCAATCCTAGAGAACCCTTCAATAAATCACCGATAATAGCCTGCAAGTCCTAAGAAACTCCGGACATCAGTAACTGTACTGGTATACTCCACTCCAATATCTCCTTGACTTTAGCAGGATCCACTGATATCCCACCATTAGAAATGATATGTCCAAGGAATGGCACTTCATCAATCTAGAACTCGCATTTGCTATACTTAGCGTAGAGTTGATTATCCCATAGCTTTTGTAGCACCAATCTCAGATGTTTCTCATGATCACTATCACTCTTGGAATAAATAAGAATATCGTTGATGAATACCACGACGAATATAAACCATATCGGGTTGAGAAAGCCGTCTTAGGAATATCAGATGGTCTAATCTTCATTTGATGATAACCTGATCGGAGATCAATCTTCGAGAACACCCTTGCACCTCTCATCTGATCAAATAAATCCTCAACGCGGGGTAACAGATACTTGTTCTTCACAGTAACATCATTAAGGGATCTATAATCCACACACATCCTTTGCGATCCATCTTTCTTCTGTACAAACAGAACCGACACTCCCCAAGGTGAGGAACTCGGACGAATGTACCCTGCTTTCTGCAACTCCGTTAACTGTTTCTTAAGTTCTTTTAACTCTTCCACTGACATCTTATATGGCCTTTTTGAAATGGGAGCAGTACTAGGTAAGAGATCAATAATGAATTTGACTTCCCTATCTGGTGGCATTCCGGGTGTAAACCCTAGAATCTAGCTCCTAAAACCCTAGTCACTTGAGAAATAATAAAGGAGTCATTTTAATTATGGATCTTATTAAAAGAGGCATATTTCCTTTAAATATTTTTTAGGAGACTATATAAAAAGACCCTTATATGAGTAATGTATTTATAAATACTTTCTTGAAGCATCTAAATTAACATATGTTATATACTATAAATTACATTCAAAAAAATAAATAATACAATGTGGAGTACACAAGTGACATATTCAAAAACATTATCATAAATAAAATAATAAATAGATTAATAAAAGTATATTCATGCATTCATGTTGAAGTTTTGATTGTGCATTTATTTGGAATTAGAAAACTGAAAACCCAGATTTAAAATTCAATTTAAACCATATTCAAACTTGAAAGAAATACAAAACTGAAAATGAGAATAAGGAAAAGAATTGGTGAACGGGCCAATTGGGCCGAATTCTCACCTGCCAGCCCAGTTTTCTTCCCTTTTTGGCCCACTAACTCCACCACTGCGTGGCTGTTGCGCTACTGGTGCGCGGGCCCACTGCCTAGTCTCAAGTGACGCGCTCTGGTGCTTATTCTCGCTGTCGTGTGGGACTCAGCCCCTTCCCACCGTCGCGTTTCTGCGGATGACATGTGGCCCCCAGGCGTCAGGTCTTTCCCCAACCCCCAGGTCGGTAGCAACTGAAGACCGAGTTCTTTTCGCCTCGGTGCGCAACAGAATCGCGTGGTGGCTGGTGGGCTTCTGCCACGGTCTTCGCAGGCCACGCGCTGGGATCCCGCTGGATGCACCGGCTTCTGCGCAGCCACCATCGAAGGTCCAACTACCTCTGCACATAAACAGTCGCGCCGCCACACTCCCAGAATTTCTCCCCCACAGCAGTACTAGGCGCAGAGAACCCCCTTCCTCCACTCGACGTCAAGCCATGGCGCACATCACACAAGTCTACTTCCTGTTCGAGCTCCTCCATGGGCGCAGGGATCTTTCGCGGTTCAGGGAGTTCCATGGCTAGAGGCTTCTGCTGCGTCACCACGGGTCAAACGGCGAGGGAAAACGCAGAGAGAGGAGGGAGATGGAGCTTCGGTGCCGCTGGTGTCGCGGGCCGCGCCGTGCGGGAGCGGGAACTGCTTTGCCATGGCCGAGGAACTTCACCGGGCCGCCGCAACCGTGCTCTGCGCCGCCGCCAGGGAGCTTCGCGTGCGGGGAAGCACTCGCTAAAACATCAGCAGCCACGCGCCGAGCTGTGCGCGGTGGTCTGGGCAACCGCGGGGAAGAGTCGTCCGGGCTCTGGACGCGCGTGGCGGCTGCGGTGCTCCCCGTACCGTAGGTGGCGTCCTTTGCGGCATCAAGTTAGGGTGCCGGGACTCGCCTCGAAGGAACTCAGTCGCGCAGTCATTCACTGGGAGCTGCCTCCAATTGCCGGTATGCGCATGTCCCAATTGTACAATGCCCTTCCGCGTTATGCATAGGATTTTTTGCACCTCAAATCCGTACACCGTGTGCTAGTGGGGGGAAAACGGCACTCCGGTGCTCGATTGGGCGGCACTCCGGTGAGGAACCTCCGTAGACTCTGGGCGGCACCGCCGTAACAGGTTCGTGTGGAGAAGATGAGCCTAACACCGTCGACCTCGTGTTGGACGGCCATGATCGAGTGTAGCGTACCGATTAGTGTAGAATAGATCTTCGCCGTTGGATGGAAATCGAGCAAGCGAGGAACCATGCGCTGTGTACCGCGGATCTCCAACGACCAGGGTCGGGTACAGGTAAAATCTAACCTAGGTCTAATCTGGCGCACAAGTTCTAGATCCGACGGCCTAGATCGCCAGGTACCCTTTCAGCCAGCGCTAGTTGCAAAAGAGCCCTCGGGGTTCTGAAAAATAAACCCGCCATCCACTCGGGCGCTCTCTTAGTCTTAAGAAGTTTTATATCAAACCCCCTGCATTTCTCTATTTTTACGCGCGCAGTCCAGTGAATGAGAAAAACAAAGAAATTGAATTAGAAATTGAATTTTAATATAAAAACAATTCCTAAAACTTGTTTAATTCATATAAAATTCATATGAAGTCCAAATTAATCCATTTCAATTCCTATAATTTTATAATATTATTGTTTATCAAATAGTGCCACTGATTTGACATGAAAGCCAGTTTAAAATTTATTTCCTAATTAATCTTATATTAGATACATAAAACCTTAGGAAATTCATAACTCCTCCGTTTTAACTCAGATTTGATCCATTCAAGTTGCGTTAGCCTCTTATAAATATTTACTATGCAATAACAATATTTATTATCTCATGTCTCATTATTTTATAATTAGATCTGTATTTAACTTATGTTGGTTAGTCTTGTTAATCTGCTCATATACTAAAATATGATCTATGGTCAATTAATAATTTATATTAAAGTTGAATTAATTACTACTATAGGTTAACTTTTCTCTGGGATTATAAAATAAACATAGAACCTAGTGTTAATCATTTAATCACATCATAACTTGATGACCACGACTCCGATCTTAGTAGTTCTCGATCCCACGATCTCGTAGCAACGTGTAGATCATTATTATTCAGTTTGTTCTTATGTTTGGTGTGATGTTTGAAAGGGAATTAGGCTTACACCTTTTTCCTAATTGATTTTGGTGGTTGAATTGCCCAACACAAATAATTGGACTAACTAGTTTGCTCTAGTCTATAAGTTTTACAGGTGCCAAAGGTTCATAATAAGCCAATAAAAAGACCAAGAAAGGGTTCAAACAAAGAGAGCAAAAGACAACTCAAATGCACCCTGGTCTGGCGCACCGGACTATCCGGTGTGCCACCGAACAGTGTCCGGTGCACCAGGGCACTCGAAGCTGAACTCGCTACCTTCGGGAAAATCAGAGGGCGCTCCGCTATAATTCACCGGATTGTCCTTGCGGGAACTTTGTGTTCCGTTTGATTGAGAAGAGAAGCTCACTCGGTCTAAGTGACCGTTTGAGAGAGGGAAAGGGTTGAAAGAGACCCGGTCTTTGTGACCACCTCAACGGGGAGTAGGTTTGCAAGAACCGAACCTCGATAAAACAAATCATCGTGTCTCGCTCTTGATTTGCTCACGATTTGTTTTGCGCCCTCTCTCTCGGACTCGTTTATATTTCTAACGCTAACCCGGCTTGTAGTTGTGCTTAAGTTTATAAATTTCAGATTCGCCCTATTTACCCCCTCTCTAGGCGACTTTCAATTGGTATCAGAACCCGGTGCTTCATTAGAGCCTAACCGCTCGAAGTGATGTCGGGAGCATCCGCCAAGAGGGAGACCGGGACCGGCGAGAAGCCCGCCACAAGCCATGGGAAGGCTCCATCCGGGGAGTCCGCCAATAAGGTGAAGGGATCCCCTTCACACAACAAGTCGGGTCGGAGCGGTGACAAGAAGAAGATGAGGAAGGTGGTCTACTACGAGACCGACTCTTCGTCGCCATCTACCTCCGGCTCCGACACACCGTCCGTAACTTCTAAGCGCCATGAGCGCAAGAAGTTTAGTAAGATTCCCCTACGCTACCCTCGCATTTCCAAACGTACTCCTTTACTTTCCGTCCCATTAGGAAAAATCACCTATGTTTTATGGTGAAGATTATAACATGTGGAGTGATAAAATGAGGCATCACCTAACCTCACTCCACACTAGCATTTGGGATGTTGTTGAAATTGGAGTACAGGTACCATCACCGGGGGATGAAGACTATGATTCGGACGAGATCGCCCAAATCCGACACTTCAACTCTCAAGCCACCACTATACTCCTCGCCTCTATAAGTCGAGAGGAGTATAACAAGGTGCAAGGATTAAAGAGCGCCAAGGAAATTTGGGACATACTCAAGACCGCGCACGAAGGAGATGAGGTAACCAAAATCACCAAGCGGGAGACGATCGAGGGGGAGCTCGGTCGCTTCCGGCTTCACCAAGGGGAGGAGCCTCAAGACATGTACAACCGCTTGAAGACCTTGGTGAACCAAGTGCGCAACCTCGGGAGCACCAAGTGGGATGACCATGAGATGGTCAAGGTTATTCTAAGATCCCTAGTTTTTCTTAATCCCACACAAGTTCAATTAATTCGTGGTAATCCTAGATATACACTAATGTCTCTCGAGGAAGTAATAGGTAATTTTGTGAGCTTTGAGTTGATGATCAAAGGCTCAAAGAAAATCATCGAGCTAGATGGCCCCTCCACGCCCGAAGCACAACCGGTCGCATTCAAGGCGACAGAGGAGAAGAAGGAGGAATCTACATCAAGTAGACAACCCATCGACGCCTCTAAGCTCGACAATGAGGAGATGGCGCTCATCATCAAGAGCTTCCGCCAAATCCTCAAGCAAAGGAGGGGGAAAGATTACAAGCCCCGCTCCAAGAAAGTTTGCTACAAGTGTGGTAAGCCCGGTCATTTTATTGCAAAATGTTCATTATCTAGTGACAGTGACAGGGGCGACGACAAGAAGGGCAAGAGGAGAGAAAAGAAGAGGTACCACAAGAAGAGGGGCGGCGATGCCCATGTATGCCGCGGGTGGGACTCCGAGGAGAGCTCCACCGACTCCTCCTCCGACGAGGACGCCGCCAACATCGCCGTCACCAAGGGACTCCTCTTCCCCAACGTCGGCCACAAGTGCCTCATGGCAAAGGACGACAAAAGGAAGAAGGTAAAATCAAGATCCTCTACTAAATATGCTTCCTCTAGTGATGAAGATAATTCTAGTGAAAATGAGGAGGATAACTTGCGGATCCTTTTTGCCAACCTAAACATGCAACAAAAAGAAAAATTAAATGAATTAATTAGTGCTATTCATGAGAAGGATGAACTCTTGGACACTCAAGAGGACTTCCTAATTAAGGAAAATAAGAAGCATGTTCAGGTTAAAAATGCTTACGCTCTAGAAATGAAAAAATGTGAAAAACTATCTAGTGAGCTAAGCACTTGCCATGATACTATTGTCAACCTTAGAAATGAAAATGCTAGTTTAATTGCTAAGGTTGATTCAAATGTTTGTGATGCTTCAATTCCCAATCTTAGAGATGATAATGTTGAATTACTTGCTAAGATTGAAGAATTAAATGTTTCTCTTGCTAGCCTTAGAAATGAAAATGAAAATTTAATTGCTAAGGCTAAGGATTTAGATGTTTGCAATGTTACCATATCCAATCTTAGAAGTGAGAATGACATATTACATGCTAAGATTGTTGAACTAAAATCTTGCAAACCCTCTACATCTACCATTGAGCATGTTTCCATTTGTACTAGATGTAGAGACATTAATGTTGATGCTATCCATGACCACCTAGCTTTAATTAAGAAACAAAATGATCACATAGCTCAACTTAATGCTAAAATTAATGAGCATGACTTAGAAAATGAAAAATTTAGATTTGCTAGAAGCATGCTCTATAGTGGGAGACGCCCTGGCATCAAGGATGACATTGGCTTCCAAAAGGGAGAGAATGTCAAACTTAATGCCCCTCCTAAAAGATTGTCTAATTTTGTTAAGGGCAAGGCTCCCATGCCTCAGGATAACGAGGGTTACATTTTATACCCTGTCGGTTATCCCGAGAGCAAAATTAGGAGAATTTATTCTAGGAAGTCTCACTCTGGCCCTAATCATGCTTTTATGTATAAGGGTGAGACATCTAACTCTAGGAAATCAACCCATGCAAAATTGCCTAAGAAGAAAACTCCTACTGCATCAAAGGATCATAACATTTCATTTAAAACTTTTGATGCATCTTATGTGTTAACTAACAAATCCGGCAAGGTAGTTGCCAAGTATGTTGGGGGCAAGCACAAGGGGTCAAAGACCTGTGTTTGGGTACCCAAAGTTCTTGTATCTAATGTCAAAGGACCCAAAACCATTTGGGTACCTAAAATCAAGAACTAAATTTGTTTTGTAGGTTTATGCATCCGGGGGCTCAAGTTGGATCATCGATAGCGGGTGCACAAACCATATGACAGGGGAGAAGAAGATGTTCTCCTCCTATGAGAAAAACCAAGATCCCCAACGAGCTATCACATTCGGGGATGGAAATCAAGGTTTGGTCAAAGGTTTGGGTAAAATTGCTATATCTCCTGACCATTCCATTTCCAATGTTTTTCTTGTAGACTCTTTAGATTACAATTTGCTTTTCGTTTCTCAATTATGCAAAATGGGTTACAACTGTCTTTTTACAGATATAGGTGTTACTGTCTTTAGAAGATGTGATGATTCAATAGCATTTAAGGGAGTGTTAGAGGGACAACTATACTTAGTAGATTTTGATAGAGCTGAACTCGGCACTTGCTTAATTGCTAAGACTAACATGGGCTGGCTCTGGCATCGCCGACTAGCACATGTTGGAATGAAGAATCTTCATAAGCTTCTAAAGGGAGAACACATTTTGGGACTAACAGATGTTCATTTTGAGAAAGACAGGATTTGTAGCGCATGTTAGGCAGGGAAGCAAGTTGGTGTTCATCATCCACACAAGAACATCATGACGACTGACAGGCCACTCGAGCTCCTACACATGGAACTATTCGGCCCGATAGCTTACATAAGCATCGACGAGAGTAAGTACTGTCTAGTTATTATGGATGATTATTCTCGCTTCACTTGGGTGTTCTTTTTATAGGAAAAATCTCATATCCAAGAGACCTTAAAGGAATTCTTGAGACGGGCTCAAAATGAGTTCGGCTTAAGGATCAAGAAAATTAGAAGCGACAACGGGACGAAGTTCAAGAACTCTCAAATTGAAGGCTTCCTTGAGGAGGAGGGCATCAAGCATGAGTTCTCTTCTCCCTACACCCCACAACAAAATGGTGTAGTGGAGAGGAAGAATCGAACTCTATTGGACATCGCAAGGACCATGCTTGATGAGTACAAGACTTCGGATCGGTTTTGGGCCGAAGCGGTCAACACCGCTTGCTACGCCATCAACCGATTATATCTACACCGAATCCTCAAGAAGACATCGTATGAACTCCTAACCGGTAAAAAGCCCAATGTTTCATATTTTAGAGTCTTTGGTAGCAAATGCTTTATTCTTGTTAAAAGAGGTAGAAAATCCAAATTTGCTCCTAAGACTGTAGAAGGCTTTTTACTAGGATATGATTCAAACACAAGGGCATATAGAGTCTTTAACAAGTCCTCTGGACTAGTTGAAGTTTCTTGTGACATTGTGTTTGATGAGACTAACGGCTCTCAAGTAGAGCAAGTTGATCTTGATGAGCTAGGTGATGAAGAGGCTCCGTGTGTCGCGCTAAGGAACATGTCCATTGGGGATGTGTGTCCTAAGGAATCCGAAGAGCCTCCAAATGCACAAGATCAACCATCTTCCTCCATGCAAGTATCTCCACCAACTCAAGATGAGGATAAGGCTCAAAATAATGAAGGAGAAGATCAAGAAGTTGAGCCACCTCAAGAGGAGAGCAATGATCAAGGGGGAGATGCCCATGATCAAGATGAGGAAGATGAACAAGTTCCAAGACCGCCACACCCAAGAGTCCACCAAGCAATCCAACGAGATCACCCCGTGAACACCATCCTCGGCGATATTCAAAAGGGGGTAACTACTCGATCTCCTGTTGCTCATTTTTGTGAACATTACTCTTTTGTTTCCTCTATTGAGCCACACAAGGTAGAGGAAGCACTACAAGATTCAGATTGGGTGGTGGCGATGCAAGAGGAGCTCAACAACTTCACTAGGAATGAGGTATGGCATTTAGTTCCACGTCCTAATCAAAATGTTGTAGGAACCAAGTGGGTCTTCCGCAACAAGCAAGATGAGCATGGTGTGGTGACAAGGAACAAAGCCTGACTTGTGGCCAAGGGGTATTCACAAGTCGAAGGTTTGGATTTCGGTGAAACCTATGCACCCGTAGCTAGGCTTGAATCAATTCGCATTTTACTTGCCTATGCTACTTACCATGGCTTTAAGCTTTACCAAATGGACGTGAAAAGTGCCTTCCTCAACGGACCAATCAAGGAAGAGGTCTATATTGAGCAACCTCCCGGTTTTGAAGATAGTGAGTACCCTAACCATGTATATAAACTCTCTAAGGCACTTTATGGGCTCAAGCAAGCCCCAAGAGCATGGTATGAATGCCTAAGAGATTTCCTAATCACTAATGGCTTCAAAGTCGGAAAGACGAATCCTACTTTATTTACTAAAACTCTTAACAATGATTTGTTTGTATGCCAAATTTATGTTGATGATATTATATTTGGGTCTACTAACGAATCTACATGTGAGGAATTTAGTAGGATCATGACACAGAAATTCGAGATGACACAGAAATTCAAGATGTCAATGATGGGGGAGTTGAAGTACTTCTTGGGATTTCAGTGAAGCAACTCCAAGAGGGCACCTTCATTAGCCAAACGAAATATATTCAAGACATTCTAAACAAGTTTGGGATGAAGGATGCCAAGCCCATCAAGACACCCATGGGAACCAATGGGCATCTCGACACGGGAGGTAAATCCGTAGATCAAAAGGTATACTGGTCGATGATAGGCTCTTTATTTATGTGCATCTCGACCGGACATAATGCTTTTCGTATGCATGTGTGCAAGATTCCAAGCCGACCCTAAGGAAGTTCACCTTACGGCCGTAAAACGAATCTTGAGATATTTAGTTCATACTCCTAAGTTTGGGCTTTGGTACCCTTGGGGATCCACATTTGATTTGATTGGTTATTCGGATGCCGATTGGGCAGGGTGTAAAATTAATAGAAAGAGCACATCGGGGACTTGCCAGTTCTTGGGAAGGTCTCTGGTGTCTTGGGCTTCAAAGAAGCAAAATTCCGTAGCTCTTTCTACCGCCGAAGCCGAGTATATTGCCGTAGGACATTGTTGCGCGCAATTGCTTTGGATGAGGCAAACCCTTAGGGACTATGGTTACAAATTAACCAAAGTTCCTCTTCTATGTGATAATGAGAGTGCAATCCGCATGACGGATAATCCCGTTGAGCATAGCCGCACTAAACACATAGCCATTCGGTATCATTTTCTTAGGGATCACCAACAAAAGGGGGATATCGAGATTGCATACATTAACACCAAAGAACAATTAGCCGATATTTTTACCAAGCCACTAGATGAACAAACTTTTAACAAACTTAGGCATGAGCTAAATATTCTCGATTCTCGGAATTTCTTTTGATATCTTGCATACATAGCTCATTAATATACCTTTGATCATGTCTCTTTTATATGCTATGACTAATGTGTTTTCAAGTGAATTTCAAACCAAGTCATAGATTGAAAGGGATTTGGAGTCTTCGGCGAAGACAAAGGCTTCCACTCCACTCCATCGAAATTACTCATCCTTCGCCGTCACTCCGAGCAACTCTCCATTTTTGGTATAATCTTCACTCATATGTTATTTACCAAAGGGGGAGAAAGGAGGGGCTTATATTTCACTCAAGTATCCGTTTTTGGCGATTCATGCCAAAGGGGGAGAAAGTATTAGCCCAAAGCAAAAGGACCGCACCACCACCAATTTTCAAAATTTGAGTTGAGAAAAGATTTTAAAATGATAAATTTTTCAATTGGTATCCTATTTTTGAGAGAATTTCAAATTGGTTCACCATCTTCAAAAACTAATGTCTAAAACCCTCTTGAACACTAAGAGGAGGATTTTATTGAGGGGGAGTTTTGTTTAGTCAAAGGAAAAGCATTTGAAACAGGGGGAGAAAATTTCAAATATTGAAAATGCTTCTCAAAGTCTTATTCATTTACCTATGACTATTTGCAAAAAGATTTTGAAAAGAATTTACAAAAGGATTTGCAAAAACAAAACATGTGGTGCAAGCGTGGTCCAAAATGTTAAAAATATAAAGAAACTATCCATGCATATCTTATGAGAATATATTGGTTTCATTCCAAGCAACCTTTGCACTTACAATTATGCAAACTAGTTCAATTATGCACTTCTATATTTGCTTTGGTTTATGTTGGCATCAATCACCAAAAAGGGGGAGATTGAAAGGGAATTAGGCTTACACCTTTTTCCTAATTGATTTTGGTGGTTGAATTGCCCAACACAAATAATTGGACTAACTAGTTTGCTCTAGTCTATAAGTTTTACAGGTGCCAAAGGTTCACAATAAGCCAATAAAAAGACAAGAAAGGGTTCAAACAAAGAGAGCAAAAGACAACCCAAAGGCACCCTGGTCTGGCGCACCGGACTGTCCGGTGTGCCACCGGACAGTGTCTGGTGTGCCACCGGACAGTGTCCGGTGCACCAGGGCACTCGAAGCTGAACTCGCTACCTTCGGGAAAATCAGAGGGCGCTCCGCTATAATTCACCGGACTGTCCGGTGATGCACCGGACAGTGTCCGGTGTGCCAGCGGAGCAACGACTACTTCGCGCGCAACGGTCGACTGCAACACATTTAATGCGCGCCTGCACGCGCAGAGGGCAGAGGACGCGCAGTTGGCGCACCGGACAGTCCACAGGACCTATCCTGTGCACTACCGGACAGCCTAGAGGCCCCACAAGTCAGAGCTCCAACGGTCGAACCCCAACGGCTGGCTGACGTGGCTGGTGCACCGGACAGTGTCCGTTAGCGCACCGGACTGTCCGGTGCGCCATGCGACAGCAGCATTCCAACGGCCATATTTTGGTGGTTGGGGCTATAAATACCCCAACCACCCCACATTCAATGGCATCCAAGTTTCCAACCTTCAACACATTACAAGAGCTATAGCATTCAATTCTAGACACTCCAAAGAGATCAAATCCTCTCCCAAGTCCAAAGACAACTCAAATCAATAATGGCTAGTGAGAGAGTGATATTTGTGTTCATTTGAGCTCTTGCGCTTGGATTGCCTCTTTTCTTTCTCATTCTTCTTGTGATCAAACTCAATTGTAACCAAGGCAAGAGACACCAATTGTGTGGTGGTCCTTGCGGGAACTTTGTATTCCGTTTGATTGAGAAGAGAAGCTCACTCGATCTAAGTGACCGTTTGAGAGAGGGAAAGGGTTGAAAGAGACCCGGTCTTTGTGACCACCTCAACGGGGAGTAGGTTTGCAAGAACCGAACCTCGGTAAAACAAATCATCGTGTCTCGCTCTTTATTTGCTCACAATTTGTTTTGCGCCCTCTCTCTCTCGGACTTGTTTATATTTCTAACGCTAACCCGGCTTGTAGTTGTGCTTAAGTTTATAAATTTCAGATTCGCCCTATTCACCCCCCTCTAGGCGACTTTCAATGTTAATTTTGTCTATACCATGTTTGTTTGTATTGCTACGACTAGCGCGAGGTTTTGAGGATCTGAAGAATCACCCTGGTAACTGGAATCTCAAGTGCCAGGCAAGTTGTGCCCTTGATCCACTTTTGTTACCCAATAATATTCTTTATTGTCACTATTCAATGCATAGGTTTAATTTTGATGGGACCCAATAGGTCACCCTAGTCTGTTTATCCTGTTTACCCCTGATTCACTTGGGTAGTTATGCTATTGCATTATGTGGTTTCGGGTTAATATTTCATTATATCCATGTTCCTATTATTATGTTATGTTATTTATGTTCATGATAAGATCAATATGTTAATGGGAACATGGAGCGACCACCCGGGAAAACAATGCTACCACAAGGGTAGTATGGGATGCCCTTGGCTGATTAACTAGGAAAGCTAGTGGATGACTACCTTACCCGAAAGGGGCAAGGGCAGTAGGGGAGTGGTCAGTGTAGGGAGGTCCTTGGCTTGATTTTGCTGCGATGGCGGTCAGGCGAGGGATTCCTGCACTGGAGCTTCCTATAAACTGTAGCGGGTTTTCTGAAGCTAGTGGAACTTTGTAAAGGCCTCGTAGTGTTACCCTGCCTCGCCTCCTCGGTAGAGGTGTATGAGATTCATGACCCCTTGGCAGATGGGTAACATGACTTGTGGGTAAAGATGCGCAACCTCTGCAGAGTGTAAAACTGGTATACTAGCCATGCTCACGGTCATGAGCAGCTCGGACCCTCACATGATTAATCTATGGAATTAAAACTCAATTTGTCATTTGCATCGCATTGGGATTATTTTGTTATTAATTTTACTTATTATTACTAAGGTTTGGTATTTACTCAGACTTAGTAATTGCTAATAAAATTTTGACCAACTTATAAAAGCAATGCTCAGCTTCAACCATTATTTTGTTGATAAGCCTTACACTTCATGAGCTCTCACCTTTGGTGAGTTCATGCCACATTATTCCCCACAACTTGTTGAGCTATGATCATGTGTGAGCTCACCCTTGTTGTCTCACACCCCCCTTAGGAGAAGTACAGGTGGTTCGAGAGGAGCCACACAACGAGGAGTTCGATTCAATCTAGGTGGCGTCTCCCAGTTGACTTTCTGGCGCCAAGGATGGATTTTAGTTCGATCTATATTTATATTTTATTTTGTAAGACTTCCGCTATGTAATAAATACTCTGATTATATTGTGACATTTATCTCTATACACTCTGTTATTATATATGTTGTCTTCTTTGGCGCATGTATGAGATGCACCCGGCTTTGTTCCTTAAAACCGGGTGTGACACCGGGTAACTCTTCAGGAAAAAACATCTGGAAAGTCTCTAACAACTCAGATGTTTCTACCCACAAATTTTCCATCTACTAGAAATATGGCTGGTCTGGTAGAGGCGGTTACAGTAATCTCAACTTCAAATCTTTCCCCTTTGGAACTGGTAAGTTCTACGGTTCCTTAGCACAGTGTATAACTGCCTTAGCCTTCCTTAACCAGGATATCCCGAGTATCAGATCTATACTGTTTTCTTCTAGTACTATGGGTGTAGACCAGAATTTACTTCCCATAATTGTCAGTGTTAATCTTTGTGTCATATAGTTTGCTTCAACAGGCCCTTTAGGTGTAATTACTACCATAGGTGTTTTCATGTTTTGCAGTGGTAATTCATTGGTGGTTGCAAATTGACCAGACATAAACGAATGCGTAGCTCCAGAATCAAATAATAATGCTGCTGGAATTGCATTAATGTAAAACATACTAATAGTGATGTCTGCACCGTCAGCAGTGGCCTCAGCACTGATTTGATTAACCCTGGCAATGCTGAATCCCTTGCCAGGAGTCTGTTGCTTGTTCTGAGCTGATGCACTAGAATTCCCTGCCGGACAAGCATTAGCATAATGCCCAACCTGACTGCACTTGAAGCATGTTGGGTCTGTCTTCTGTCCTGTAGGCCTCGTCGGGGTGCCGGTGGGGGGCAGCCTGACTAGTGGGAGGTGTCCATGGAGACCCCTGTGGAGCGTACTGAGCTGGGCGTGGTCCTCCTCCTGGACGATTTGGTGTATCCTGGGGCGGCACCTAGCGAGGACGAACACTGCTGCTACCCTGCCCCTGGGCAATGGCCTTCCTCTTCAAGTCTCCTAGTTGAACATGCTTGTGTTCAATAGCCAGAGCTTTATCAAGCAACCTCTGAAATGATGGAAATGTATGAGCGACCAATGCATATTGTAGTGGCCCATTGAGTCCCTCTGTGAAGTGCTCTTGCTTCCTTTCATCATCTGCCACCTCATCAGGAGCATATCTTGACAGCTGGATGAATTTTTCACGGTACTCGCTAACAGACATGTTGCCTTGCTTCAATGATAGAAACTTCTTCTTCTTGATCTTCATTAATCCAGCAAGAATGTGGTAGTTTCTGAATTGTGTAGTCAATTCCGCCCAACTAATAGTGTCAGCAGCATCATGAGCAGCAACATAAGAATCCCACCAATCAGCAGCAGGACCCGTCAGACGACTAGAAGCATATAGAACCTTCTCCCGATCAGAGCATTGGGCGATGTTGAGAATCTTCTTGACTGACTTCAGCCAATCATCAGCATCTAGTGGATCTGGCGAGCTGGCAAAGGTCGGCGGCTTGTGACTCAAATTCTCGATGCTTGTCGCAGAGTGGAAGTGGTGGTGGTGGTGGCAGTGATGCTTGCTGCTATTGCACCCTCTGTTCCTCACGTATCTCCTGTCACACCCGGGTTTTAGGGGCACCAAGACCCGGACGCGAACATAATCACCAGGTGTGCTAGGACCAAGTCTCACACATATGATGAATCATGGCACATGATCGAATGTCACATCTTTACTACATAATAGGAGTTCTGTACAAAATAAATAAATAAATACATTATAAGGAGACAACGGTCCAGCAACCCAAAGTTGACTGAGAGACGACGGCCTAGACCTCTCACGAACTCGTCACAACATCCACCATACGCCTCATCCTGTGGTACCTGTTCTTGACCTGTGGGGGGGTGTGAGACAGCAAGAGTGAGCTCACATACGTTCATAGCTCAACAAGTTGTGGGGAATAATGTGCATGAACTCGCCAAAGGTGGGAGCTCACGTGAAGTGTAAGGCTTACCAAAGAGGATGGTTAGAGCTAAGCATTGCTTTTAAAGTTGGTCAAAATTTTATTAGCAGTTACTAAGTTTAAGTAAATACCAACCCAATTAAGTAGTAGAACAAAAGTAACAACATCACCTGCGATGCAATGCATATGACAATTTGAATTTAGTTCAATAGATTAATCATGTGAGGGTCCGAGCTGCTCATGACCGTGAGCATGGCTAGTATACCAGTTTTACACTCTGCAGAGGTTGCGCATCTTTACCCACAAGTCATGTTACCCATTTGCCACGGGGTTGTACGGGCCCCATACACCTCTACCAAGGAAGCGAGACAGGGTAACACTACGAGGCCTTTACAAAGTTCCACTAGCTTCAGAAAACCCGCTACAGTTTATAGGAAGCTCCAATGCAGGGATACCTTGCCTGACCGCCATCGCAGCAAAATCAACCAAGGACCTCCCCTACTGCCCTTGCCCCTTTCGGGTAAGGTAGTCTTCCACTAGCTTTCCTAATTAATCAGCCAAGGGCGTCCCATTAAACCCTTGTGGTAGCACTGTTTTCCCGGGTGGTCGCTCCATGTTCCAATTAACATAATGATCTTATCATGAACAGTAAATAACAATTGATAACAGAAGTATAATCATGAATAATGTGTATCTCAATGCCCAAAACCACATATAGCGCTAGCAAGTACTACCCAAAAAGTTCAGTGGTAAACAAGGCATAAAGATAGACAAACTAGGGTAACCTATTAGGTCCCATCAAAATTAACCTATGCAGATCATTATGATTAATTAAAACATGAGTGGGTAAAAGAAGTGATCAAGGGCACAACTTTCCTGGGACTTGAGATTCCAGGTACCAACTTGCTCTTCAGGTGGCTCATAACCTCACGCTAGTCGTAGTAATACAAACAAACATGGTATGAGCAAAATTAACATTACACCTAACATAACAATAAACTACATAATAATATTCTACGCTGCGAAACGAGATTGTAGAAACAAGAACCACTAAATTCGGAGTTACGATTACCAAGTTATGAATTTCTGGAGTTTATTAAGCACCTAGAATAGATTAATTCGAATGAACAATTTTAATTTAAGTTTCATGGCTAAACAGTGTTACTGGTTGGTAGACAATATCAATACAAAATTAATGCAACTAAATCAATTTAGAGTTAAAATGAATTAAATATGAATTATACAAATTTCTAGCATTTATTTTCACATTAAAATCATTTTCTAAGTTTATTTTTCTGATTTTTCTATCTCCTGGGCTGAGCACCTAAATCCAGGAAGGTCAGAGGCTAAATCATAAACTTTCTCAGACTCAGACTAACCCACGGATGGACGGCGGGTTGAATTGTAAATACCTTAGGGGTTCTTTCGCAAAAGCCGTGAGGCCGAAGGGTTGCGGCACTATCTGAGTCGTCCGATCCATGGCTGATGGCGCAGATTAGATCAGATTCCCACCAAACTGGTATGGGCTCGGAAACCTTGGATCGCGACTGAACGACCTGGATTTTATGAAGCCTGATCTGTTCCGAGCCGCGCGATCACGAATCAACGATCCCGATTCACACGCCGAAGGGGTATGCTTGATTAAATCGTGCCCGCCCATCAGTGAGTCGACGGTTCTGATTTATCAGGTTGAAGCGATACCTGCGATCTAATCGCAGCCGTTCACTCAGAGATCGAGGGCTCCCGCGGGTTCTCCTACCTCCCAACGACGCCCGGCGGCGGTGCCCCGTGCAGCAGCGTTGATGGCACACCAGAGACACGCGACCCAACATCAGTACCCCAAATGGTTACCCAAGTGGTTCAACGCATAGCTGGGAACAAGGCGGATCATCATAGGGAGGGCACACCGTGAATCACGCGGCATAGCTCCCTACCCACGGCGCGCGGCAGCTTCCCAAATTTCGGTGAGAAATCGCGGTGACGCCAAGGGTCTTCCCCATCAACGACGCTACGACGAGCACCCATACGCGCAGGTGATTCGCCCAAGCCCTCTGCCTTGGCCCGAAAGTCGACGTGCTCGCATATCCATTGGCGGGGTATCTCTCTCTCTTTCGGTCTCTCTTCGCTCTCTCCTTCTTCGTTTGCCTCTCTGTTCGAGCTGGTGATTGCGGCGACCAGCACTTATATAGCCCAGAGCTCCAGGTGAACGGAAGAAATAAACTTTGCCGCCTGACGTGGTTAGTTGCTATTGTTACGTTGTGGTGGGAGTTTGTTACGAAGGAGACGGTCGATGCTTGTAAGCGCCCGTGCCCACGATATCTGCGGAAAGGCTCGCATGCAAGTGACGTGAAGGTGTATTCAGGTGATTAGCATGATGTTGCAATGCTTGCATCATGCTGATGTAAGCGCGGCAAGAGGAATAAAATAATAAGAGAAATGAAGAGGGCGTCGGATGGGCTATGGCTAGGTGGTCAAGCTGAATGGGCCGGTTTCTTTTCTTTTTACTATTTTCTATTTCCCAAATTCCTCTTTTTTTAGTTTTCGAATTTCCTATTTCAATCAGATTGAAATTCAAATTTCAAATTATATTCAAATAGAGTTCAAACTTCAAGCCAATCTAACTGCACAAACAAAGATACAACATGTATGCAATATTTATTCAAGCCAATCTAACTGCACAAACAAGGATACATGTATGCAGTATTTATTGTTATATTTATATGTGTTCCATAGATAAAATTCATGAAAGAAGTAATCACCAAAATAAAATTTATTATATATATATATATATATATTTAAAAGAAATTAATTTCAACTTTAAAATCAAATCTAGATTTAAACCATCAAAGTTTAATATCGCCATTTATCTATTCTAAGAAGAACGTTTTCAAAGAATTTTTTTTAAAGATACCTCAATTCAAGTATTTTGTAGAATTTATTCCCTAAGTTCCAAAATCTGATTTTGGGTGTTACAAATTCTGCCCCCTTAAAAATAATCTCGCCCTCAAGATTAGTGAGAAAGAGGATATAGAGAGATTGGTTGTAATATAGCTTTTAGTTTATAGTTGGTACCAAAATCAAGAGATTTTTTTGATACAAATGAGTAGGTGATTAGGAAGGCATGGGTATATATGTACAACCACCAAATGTGTAAAAATTGTCTTTAAAGCATATATAGGCTTGGGTAGGACATAGTAGGGTAAGGAAGGACTCCATAATGCATAGTGGATCTTGATTCCTTTGGAAGTATGGCTTGATTCTTATTATTCCTCAACGAGTTTGATCTCCTTCTTCTCGAGTCTTGATGTCTTCATCCGGATTTGGGACAAGAGGTTAAGATAGATCTGTAGGCAACAGATGGGTAGAGGGTTTAGTAGGTAGCTATATGCTAGATGGGATTAGTTATGTAACCTGTTTTGTAGGTCAAGTTGTTGGGTGTGGCCGAGTTGATCTAAGTCACCAATTTAGGCGTATGTGAATTAGGAGTATGGCCTTATCTTTTGTAACAACATTAAGTAACTCAATCTAGTTTAGATCATAATAGATTAGATAGAATCCAGATTAGGTTGGTATGACTAGATTAAACTAGTTAAGATTAGATAGATCTACCAGGGTAGGATAAGGATATGCTAGAATCTGTTAAGAAGGATGGACATTGTTTAGGCTAGATATTTTAATGAGTGATAATCTAAGTTGATTAGTTATCTTATGAATTTTTTTATTTATATTTATGCCTATATGTATATGCAGATGTAATTGTGGACATTACTCCACAACTCATCACACTCAATCAAAGATCCAAATCAGACATATATCATAAGAACAAACATTCAAGCATACAAATATTTACAAAAATACTTTTGATTTTGTTCCTAAGAGTGGGTCTCCTATCCCTAAAGGTCACTTTAGGTACAGGATTTGAAAGTGTGAAATCCACATTTGTCTTTAGAAAGAAAAGGTAAGAATAATCAGAGTAAAGCAGAAATAGTTGATAATTGATTAAGAAAAGTTTAGAAAGAATCAGAGTAGCAAAGGTAAGTAGATAATGGTTGTCCAGTTCTATCTAAGTTTCATCCTACAGTCAACATCCCTCTGATACCACTTCTGCACTTCTGTCACACCCGGGTTTTAGGGGCACCATGACCCGAACGCGAACATAATCACCAGGTGTGCTGGGACTAAGTCTCACACATATGATGAACCATGGCACAGGATCGAATGTCACATCTTTACTACATAATAGGAGTTCTGTACAAAATAAATAAATAAATAAATAAATACATTATAAGGAGACAACGGTCCAGCAACCAAAAGTTGACTGGGAGACGATGACCTAGACCTCTCACGAACTCGTCACAGCATCCACCATACGCCTCATCCTGTGGTACCTGTTCTTGACCTGTGGGGGGGGGGTGTGAGACAGCAAGAGTGAGCTCACATACGTTCATAGCTCAACAAGTTGTGGGGAATAATGTGCATGAACCCGCCAAAGGTGGGAGCTCACGTGAAGTGTAAGGCTTACCAAAGAGGATGGTTAGAGCTAAGCATTGCTTTTAAAGTTGGTCAAAATTTTATTAGCAGTTACTAAGTATAAGTAAATACCAACCCAATTAAGTAGTAGAACAAAAGTAACAACATCACCTGCGATGCAATGCATATGACAATTTGAATTTAGTTCCATAGATTAATCATGTGAGGGTCCGAGCTGCTCATGACCGTGAGCACGACTAGTATACCAGTTTTACACTCTGCAGAGGTTGCGTATCTTTACCCACAAGTCATGTTACCCATTTGCCACGGGGTTGTACGGGCCCCATACACCTCAACCAAGGAAGCGAGGCAGGGTAACACTACGAGGCCTTTACAAAGTTCCACTAGCTTCAGAAAAACTGCTACAGTTTATAGGAAGCTCCAATGCAGGGATCCCTTGCCTGACCGCCATCGCAGCAAAATCAACCAAGGACCTCCCCACACTGACCACTCTCCTACTGCCCTTGCCCCTTTCGGGTAAGGTAGTCTTCCACTAGCTTTCCTAATTAATCAGCCAAGGGCATCCCATTAAACCCTTGTGGTAGCACTGTTTTCCCGAGTGGTCGCTCCATGTTCCAATTAACATAATGATCTTATCATGAACAGTAAATAACAACTGATAACAAAAGTATAATCATGAATAATGTGTATCTCAATGCCCAAAACCACATATAGCGCTAGCAAGTACTACCCAAAAAGTTCAGTGGTAAACAAGGCATAAAGATAGACAAACTAGGGTAACCTATTATGGTTAATTAGAACATGAGTGGGTAAAATAAGTGATCAAGGGCACAACTTGCCTGGGACTTGAGATTCCAACCAACTTGCTCTTCAGGTGGCTCGTAACCTCGCGCTAGTCGTAGCAATACAAACGAACATGGTATGGGCAAATTTAACATTACACCAAACATAACAATAAACTACATAATAATATTCTACGATGCGAAACGAGATCGTAGAAACAGGAACCACTAAATTCGGAGTTACGGTTACCAAGTTATGAATTTCTGGAGTTTATTAAGCACCTAGAATAGATTAATTTGAATGAACAATTTTAATTTAAGTTTCATGGCTAAACAGTGTTACTAGTTGGTAGACAATATTAATACAAAATTAATGCAACTGGAATGAATCAATTTAGAGTTAAAATGAATTAAATATGAATTATACAAATTTCTAGCATTTATTTTCACATTAAAATCATTTTCTAAATTTATTTTTCTGTTTTTCTATCTCCTGGGCTGAGCACCTAAATCCAGGAAGGTCAGGGGCTAAATCATAAACTTTCTCAGACTCAGACTAACCCACGGATGGACGACATGTTGAATTGTAAATACCTTAGGGGTTCTTTCGCAAAAGCCGTGAGGCCGAAGAGTTGCAGCACTATCTGAGTCGTCCGATCCATGGCTGATGACGCAGATTAGATCAGATTCCCACCGAACCGGTATGGGCTCGGAATCCTTGGATCACGACTGAACGGCCTGGATTTTATGAAGCCCGATCTGTTCCGAGCCGCGCGATCACGAATTAACGATTCCGATTCACACGCCGAAGGGGTATGCTTAAGGGTGGTAACGGGCCATTTAATTTAGCTTAGCAAATTTAAGGATCGAATCAAGTTAAGGCCGGATCATAAAACAATACAATTTTGAACTAACAAAATTAAGGGCTTTGTTGGTTTGTGAAGCAAGTATTAGGGCTATGATCCACTACCACCCCTAGGTATGCTTGATTAAATCATGGCCGACCATCAGTGAGTCGACGGTTCTGATTTATCAGGTTGAAGCGATACATGCGATCTAATCGCAGCCGTTCACTCAGAGATCGAGGGCTCCCGCGGGTTCTCCTACCTCCCGACGACGCCCGGCGGCGGTGCCCCGTGCAGCAGCGTTGATGGCACACCGGAGACACGCGACCCGACATCAGTACCCCAAATGGTTACCCAAGTGGTTCAACGCATAGCAGGGAACAAGGCGGATCACCATAGGGAGGGCACACCGTGAATCACGCGACATAGCTCCCTACCCACGGCGCGCGACAGCTTCCCAAATTCCGGTGAGAAATCGCGGTGACGCCAAGGGTCTTCCCCATCAACGACGCTACGACGAGCACCCATACGCGCAGGTGATTTGCCCAAGCCCTCTGCCTTGGCCCGAAAGTCGACGTGCTCGCATATCCATTGGCGGGGTATCTCTCTTTCGGTCTCTCTTTGCTCTCTCCTTCTTCGTTTGCCTCTCTGTTCGAGCTGGTGATTGCGGCGACCAGCACTTATATAGCCTAGAGTTCCAGGTGAACGGAAGAAATAAACTTTGCCGCCTGACGTGGTTAGTTGCTATTGTTATGTTGTGGTGGGAGTTTGTTACGAAGGAGACGGTCGAAGCTTGTAAGCGCCCGTGCCCACGATATCTGCGGAAAGGCTTGCATGCAAGTGACGTGAAGGTGTATTCAGGTGATTAGCATGATGATGCAATGCTTGCATCATGCTGATGTAAGCGCGGCAAGAGGAATAAAATAATAAGAGAAATGAAGAGGGCGTCGGATGGGCTATGGCTAGGTGGTCAAGCTGAATGGGCCGGTTTCTTTTCTTTTTACTATTTTCTATTTCCCAAATTCCTCTTTTTTTAGTTTTCGAATTTCCTATTTCAATCAGATTGAAATTCAAAATTCAAATTATATTCAAATAGAGTTCAAACTTCAAGCCAATCTAACTGCACAAACAAAGATACAACATGTATGCAATATTATTCAAGCCAATCTAACTGCACAAACAAGGATACATGTATGCAGTATTTATTGTTATATTTATATGTGTTCCATAGATAAAATTCATGAAAGAAATAATCACCAAAATAAAATTTATTATATATATATTTAAAATAAATTAATTTCAACTTTAAAATCAAATCTAGATTTAAACCATCAAAGTTTAATATCACCATTTATCTATTCTAAGAAGAACGTTTCAAAGAATTTTTTTTAAATATACCTCAATTCAAGTATTTTGTAGAATTTATTCCCTAAGTTCCAAAATCTGATTTTGGGTGTTACATCTCCTCTCTCTCCTGGCGCATCTCTTGGCGTTCCTGCCGCATCTAAGCGTGCATGTCCACCATGGTATCTGCCATCTGTTGCATTATCCGCATCTCGACAGTAACTGCGGGATCAGCTCCGGCTGGTAGAGGTTGTGGAGGATCCATCTCAGGTTGTTGTTGTGGTTGTCTAAATATCCTCCGGCTGTATTGATTGGGAGGTAGATCAATTCCACCACCCTTCCTAGTATTGACCATCTGAGTTAGAAACCTATGGTAAGAAAGAAAGGATTGTAGACAAGGCATGTAATTACGAAGCATGTTACTTTGTGGGATTTATTAGCTAAGTGTGTCACCTACTAAAGCTAATTCATTACCTTATGGTGGTACATGCTAAGATGCCCAACTATAATGTTTCAATCAATCAAAGAAGCAAATCATACATTTATCATCAGAACAATCAGCCAACATTTTTAAGTAAAGAAAATAATTTTGATTTTTGTCTTAGGCCTCCTATCTATTAAGAAGGTAATAAATGTAGGATTCCAAGGTGTGAAACCCATCTTGTCTCGGAGTAGAAAAGGTAAGAATAATCAGAGTAGAACTGTAGAAGGTGAGACAGGATCAAGATAAGTATAGAAGAGAATCAGAGTAAGGTAAGTAGGTAATGGTGTTGTCCAGTTCTATCTAGGTTTCGTCCTACAGTCAACATTACTCTGATACCACTTCCGTCACACCCGGATTTAAGGAACAAAGCCGGGTGTATCTCATATATGCGCCAGAGAAGACAACACATATAATAACAGAGTGCATAGAGATAAATGTCATAAATATCATAAATGTACTTATTACATAACGAAAGTCTTACAAAAATAAATGATAAAATAAAGCGAACTAAATATTATTCCCTGGCGCCACAAAGCTGACTGGGAGACGCCACCTAGATCAAGTCGAAAGCCTCAGTGTTAGGTGGCTCCTCTTCGACCACTTGTTCTTCTCCTGTGGGGGGTGTGAGACAGCAAGGGTGAGCTCACACATGTTCATCGCTCAACAAGTTGTGGGGAATAATGTGCATGAACTCATCAAAGGTGTGAGTTCATGTGAAGTGTAAGGCCGATGAATAAAATAAAGGTTGAAGTTAAGCATTGCTTTTATAAGTTGGTCAAACTTTTATTAGCATTTACTAAGTGTAAGTAAATACCAAACCATAGTAATAATAAGTATAAGTAATAATAAAATAATCCCAATGCGATGCAAATGAAAAATTGAATTTATTCCATAAATTAATCATGTGAGTGTCTGAGCTGCTCATGATCGTGAGCACGATTAGTATACCAGTTTTACACTCTACAGAGGTTGCGCATCTTTACCCACAAGTCATGTTACCCATTTGCCACGGGGTTGATTGGACCCCATACACCTTTACCAAGGAAGCGAGGCAGGGTACCACTACAAGGCCTTTACAAAGTTCCACTAGCTTTAGAAAACCCGCTACAGTTTCTAGGAAGCTCTAGTGTAGGGATCCCTCGCCTGACCGCCATCATAGCAAAATCAACCTAAGGACCTCCCTACACTGACCACTCCCCTACCGCCCTTGCCCCTATCGGGTAAGGTAGTCATCCACTAGCTTTCCTAGTTAATCAGCCAAGGGCGACCCATACCACCCTTGTGGTAGCACTATTTTCCCGGGTGGTTCTCCATGTTCCCATTAACATAATGATCTTATCATGAACAGTAAACAATAACTGATAAAAAAAGTGTAACAATGAGTGATGTATATCTCCATACCCAAAACCACATAAAGCAATAGCATATACTACCCAAAAATATTCAGTAGTAAAACAAGGTATAAAGATAGCCAAAACTAGGGTAACCTATTGGATCCCATCAAAATTAACCTATGCAGATCATTATGATTAATAAGAACATGACTGGGTAAAAAAAGTGATCAAGGGCACAACTTGCCTTCAACGAGCTCCTGCTCAGCAGTCTCCACCTGCTGAACCCCCAGATCCTCTTTGGCTTGCTCGTCTACTTGCATCAATACCAACATACGTAGTATATAGAGGAAATTAACATCACACCAAACATGTAAACAAAATACATAATAATAATCTACACATTAAAATAAGCTTCTAGGAACAAGAATCATTAATTTTGGAGTTCTAGATTTTAAGTTATGAATTTTCCAAGGTTTTATGTATTTAATACAAGATTAAGTAAGAGATCTATTTTAATGTGTCTTTCATGTCAAAACAGGGGCACTATTTGATAAACAATAATATTACAAAATTATAGGAACTGGAATGGATTAATTTGTACTTAGCATGAATTTTCTACAAATTAAACAAGTTCTAACATTTATTTATACTTTAAAAATCAATTTCTGTTATTAATTTCCTATTTTCATTAGTCTCTGGATTGGGCACCAATTTCTAAAGAGTACAAGGGCTCTGGCGCAAATTTTACTAAGACTCAGGCGACCCCTTTTACGAACGATGGGTTGATAACTGTAAATTGTAAGGGCTCATATGATAATGCGCAATCGCGAAGGGGTATCTAGGGTTTCTAACCGTTGGATTTGAGACTTGCGGCATCGATTAGATCCCGCGGCGCCTGAGACAGCAGGCAATGTGAACCGCACGATTCACCCTCTACGCTCCAGATTCAAAACCCTAAATAAACTCTCATCTGTCTGATCTAAATCGGACGGCTCTCATCTCACCAACCCAAATCGATTCCCAACTTTCACTCTGCGCCGTTCATCAACAAATCGACGCACCAGGATCTGTTTTCCTCCTCTGGTTAAACCCCGGCGACCCCCCGCCGAGTACCATGGCGGCCCACCATGGATGGAACGCCCGCATCACTCAACGAGAGCCGATCCCCACGTACCACGGGTGCAAAACAAAATTGAGAAGGTAGCAAACTTGGGGAGTGAGTCCTCACAGTGATTCCGACCGTCTCATAGTCCGCCCACGACGACCCACGGAATTACGACGGCGGCGACGAATTGAGTGCGCCTTGGTCACACATCGAGCCCGCTATCGCCACCCAACCGATCCAGGGACTTGGGCGAAACTCCTTGGTCGCACGCCATGCTCCAATTTGGCGCGGAGCACGATGGGCAGCGTGGAGTCCAACCGCGGCGGAGCGCTTCCTCTCTTCCTCTCGCTTTCGCTCCCAAATCTCTCTCTGTTATGGTGGTGGTCGCGAGGGCAGGATAAAAAAGAGATAGGTGAGCCCGGGTCGTGCTCCCTATAAGGGCGCGGACATGGCATGTGCACCAACGGAGTGCGCGAAGTCCGCGCATGCCGCCATGCCCGGCGGGTTTGTTGAGGACGGAGCTAATGAATCCGGCCCACCAGTCAGTGGCAGAGAAAGCGAGTGCGAGCACGGAAGATAGACAAGTGGGGCCCAGTTACCAGCCTGCCAGAGAACGTCCGTGGTGACCCATGTGCGGATGGCGCGTGGGCCCGGTTTGTCGACGCGGGTATTTCCGTGGCTGCGTGGAAATGGTTTAGATGGGCCGCCAGCACTGACAAGAGATGAATGGGCGAGGAGAGGATTCTTGGCCCATGCGCTGTTGGGGTTGTTTCCTTTTTTCTTTTTCTCATTTTTCTGTTCCATTTCTTTCTTATTTGTAAATTTCAAATTTGAATTCAACTGATGTTGTAAATTTATTGTTCTCAATTAAATACCTAATTTGAACATACCAGTATGAATTTTATTTATAAATTGTATTTTGTATTTATAGTATTTCTCTCCAAACCCAAGTTTCAATCTAATGGCTAATTCATATTCTCCACTCATTATTATATTCCTACTAATAATATTGTTATTATTATTTAAATGCACAAGCAAACAAAAAATCCAACATGATGCACCATTCTTTTACTTAGTATTTTTATAGGTAGTCAGGGTTAATCCCATGGTTTGAAATATGCAAAGATGAGAATAACAACACAAGTGATCTAATGACCCTTTTATATTTCTCATTTCTTGTATCATCTATTATTCTCACTATTGGGGTATTACACGGCGTGACTAGAATTTCTCGCCGTGGATCCGCCTGATGCCGTGAGCAGGCGTCCTGCGTCCTGCGATTACCGGTAAGGGCTTGCCCTGTTAATTCATCATCGTCTCCCTTACGTTTATCATCCTTCGTGGAGTTTCATGCGCGGAATCAGGGGATTGGGTTCTCACCAGATCATCGTCACCATGCGGGCGTCGTGCCACCGCAACGGGCGAAGGGATGGATGGGAAGAGATGAAGTTTGTGCCGCTGGATTCTCATCCAACGGATACCATTAGAAACTGGGGACGGTTTGGGCTGGGCCATCGATCAGCCATCCAACGGCCGAGGCGCGTGTGTGGTTATTTAAAACAAGGAGCGTCAGATCTAGATCGGACGGTCCTAAGTGCGTATCGGTTCGCGTTGAGTCTAATCCAGGCCCTCGGCACAGGATCCAACGGCTCTGATCAGCCGATACCCCTTCTGCCACGTAAATATTGCAAAAGAGCCCCTAGGTTTTTGGTAAACAACTCGCGGTCCATGGTTAGTAATGAACTATTCAATTTAGGTCCCTGGGTTTTCACAAAACTGTCCCTGGAGTTTATTTTAAGCATAAAAATTATATGAAAACAAATAAAAACTTAGACAATTCATATATTCTCCACTATAATTCTGTTTTACACCGTTCCAGTTGCGTTAGCTTCGTAATAAAATTGCCTATGCAGTAACAACATTATTTATACCATTTCACATATTTTTATAAATAGATATTTATTTAACCTATGTTTAGTAGATTAATCTTTCTAATCAAAGTTAATTTGTCTATAATTATAATCTGACTAAAATACATAGAATATAGTTTTCGTGTTTAATCACCTAGAACTTTAGAATACCCTATCTTTTCAACTGTAACTCCGATTTTAGTAGTTCTTGAACCTACGATCTCGTAGAGACACGTAGAATATTCCTATGCCGTTTGTTCTCATGTTTGGTGTAATGTTATTTTTAAGAATTGTTTGCCTATCTGTATGTCTTCTGCGAATAGAAGCGAGGTTGCGTGGCACCTGAAGCCCAACTTGGAGAAGTACCTGGAGTTGCACCAAAAAGGCAAGTTGTGTCCTTGATCACATTCTTGGACCTAATAATGTTCATGATTCCATTAATCACCATGGCAAAGTAAGGTTAATATGATGTGACCTAATAGGATACCCAGTTTTGTTTACCCTACACCTTGCATACAAATAAATTATTGGGTAGTATTGCTAGTGCTCTATCTGGTTTTGGGTGTTAAAATATATGTGAATCATGATCATGTTTTATTACTATTGTTGGCTCTATTATTATGCATGACAAGATCATTTTGTTAATTGGAACATGGAGAACCACCCGAGACAACAGTGATACCACAAGACTATATGGCTCTGGTCTTGGCTAACTAATTGGGAAAGCTAGTGGAGGACTACCTTACCCGAAAGGGGCAAGGGCGGTAGAGGAGCTACCGGTATAGGGAGGTTCTCGGGTCGATCATGCTGTGAAGGCTTTTCGGACGAGGGATTCCTATATCGCCCCCTTCTCTGAACCGTAGCGGGTTTTCTGAAGCTAGTGGAACTTTGTTAAGGCCTCGTAGTGAGCCCTTGCCTACTCACCTTGGCAGTGTTTAAGGGTCTACACAACCCGAGGCAAATAAGGGATCACGGCTTGTGGGTAAAGATGTGCCACCTCTGCAAAGTGTAAAACTGATATATCAGTCGTGCTCACGGTCATGAGCGGCTCGGACCCTCACATGAGTAACTTATGGAATTAAACTTAATCTGTCATTCACATTGCATTGTGGGATTTATTATTAATTGTGATCTCTTATTAATTGGGCTGGTATAATCTTATACTTAGTAATTGTTAATAAAATTTTGACTAACTTATTAAAAGCAATGCTCAGCCTTAACCACTTTCTCCTTGGTACGCCTTACACTTCACATGAGGCCCCACCGTAAGTGAGCTCATGCACATTATTCCCCACGACTGGTTGAGCGATGAACGTATGTGAGCTCACTCTTGCTAAACTCACACCAGGTCAAGAACAGGTACTGCAAGACGAGCATGAAGGATGCTGCGATGAGTTTGGGGAGGTCTAGTGTAACACCCTGAATTTGGGGGTATAAAATTTCTTTGCTCATATTCACAAATTCAGGTGTTACTTCCCTTTCTCATCCTTCCTAATTCTTTTCTCTCTCATTTCTATAGGAGCTAAGTGCTTATTTTACTTGTAGTTATAGTTTATTATGTTAAACCCTAAGGGAGTATGAATTGTTGCATCATGTTGAACCCTAGATTTCACTTTTGTTTGGTGCATAATTCTCAAAAAGTCTAATTTGGATTTGGGGCTCATTTGAATTTGAATCAAATAGAATAAGTAAAAAGAAAAAGGGAAAAACAATTCAGAATAAAAGAAAAAGGCAAAGCAGCCCACTTACCCGCCCTCCTCGGCCTTTCGGCCCAGTCGGCCCACCTCGCGCGCGCACCTCTCCCGCCTCCCTCTCTCACTGCTCGCCTGGCCCCACCTGTCGGCGCTGCCGCTTCCCCGCGCGCGCCCGCTCCCTCCTCTCTCTCTGCCCGTGGGCCCAACCCGTCAGCCCCGCTTCTCTCGCGCCCGCACCCGCTTTCTTCTCTCTCTCTGCGTTACGGGCCCGGCTTGTCAGCCCCGTCGTCCCCGCGTAACCGCCGCCGAGCTGCTCGCGCCCGCCTTCCCCGCGCCCACGTCGCGCGTGGGACTCGCCCCACCTCGCCCTCGGCCACTTGTGCCCCGAGCCCCCACTCGCCCTCACCCTCTCCCCCCATTTGCGCCCCAGTAGACCCTCTTGCCCCCTCGCTGCGCGCACGCAGAGCGCCGCCGCCATAACCCCGCCGTCCCGAGCTCGGTTCCTCGTCGCCGTTGGAGCTCCGCCGCGCCCTTAGCCCCGGTGAGCTCCGCCCCGACGTCCGCAACCCGGAACGCGCCCCAATTCCCTCTCCCCCTCCCTATTTCTCTCTGCCCGCGCTCACCCGTCGTCCGCCGTGCAGCCGCCACCGTCGCCCCGGGCCACCGTCGCGCCATTCCCACCGCCGAGGAGTCCCCGGAGCCCGCCTTGAGGTAAGGGACCTCTCCCGCCCCTATCGCCCTTTGTTTCTCTCTCTGTTGCGTTTGATTGCTCGCCGGAGTAGAGTAACCCCGCCGCCGAGCCGCCCCGCCGTGAACCGCCCCCCTCCGGTGCCTCTGCCCCGACCCAGACCCCACCAATGGAGTCCCCGTGCCCTCCCCGACCTCCCCGACCACTCGGATTGCCCCAGAGCCCCGCCAGTCGCCCGTGCCCCTCGTCTCCGGCGAGCCCTTCGCCGCGGGGACGAGCGCCGCCGCCCCAGCTAGCCGTAGGGAAGACCCAGGCCGCCCATCCGATCTCCGCCGTTCAACCCAGATCGGGCGGCCCTGATTCAACTCGCCCGGACCTAATCCTGGCCGTCCGCCAGCGATCCAGCGGCCCAGGCCCACTACCCCCTCACCCCGTCTCTCTGCCCGCTAGGCCCCACTTCAGTCCGCCCGCGCGCGCTGCCCGCCCGGTCCCGCCTGCCAGTCGCCCGCGCGCGCTGCCCGCCCGGTCCCGCCTGCCAGTCGCCCGCGCCCGCGCTGTCCGCCCGGCCCCGCCTGTCAGCCCCGCGCCCGCGCTGTCCGCCCGGCCCCGCCTGTCAGCCGCGTAACCGCCGCCGCGCGCCCGCGCGCCCGCCGCGGGATCTAATCCTAGCCGTCGATCTGAGATCCAACGGCTGTAGGCGCCCGATACCCCTTCGCCCGCGCATTTCTTAAAGAGCCCCCCTGTTTTCGGGAAATTGCGCCCGCCGTCCCTGGTTTCTCGCAGTTAAGCCCCTGGCCCTTTTATTTAATTCAAAATAAGTCCTTAGGGTATAATTTTAACCCCTAAACTTGTAAAATTCATAACTTTGCCATATGAACTCCAAATTAGGTGCTTCAAATTGCAAAATGTTCATAATATTATTATCTATCTGTTTATGCAATGTTTCCCTGCTGTTCCCATGTCCCAATTAATGGTTAATCATTAGGATAAAGATAATGTTATGGGAACCCCATTTGAGATAAATAAAAGATAGTAGACTTTAATAAAAGTTGGAGCACTTAAGTTTATGGACTCAAACACTTAAGTTTAGAAACTTAAACCAGATAATTATTTAATCCCACCACTAACTTAGACCTGACTAGTAGATAGTGAATCACTTTGTGTAGCCCTCTACCCCAGACCTAGGGAACACTAGAGTGCCTATCCCTTTTCTGTTATGAACTTGTGACCCCTCTCTGCTGCATATGTTTGGTATATTGTTTTTGTTTGTTACTTTCCCAAGTGCATAGTGTGAATGATTGCTTTGCGTAGACAACGAGCAGTCTGTGTTTCCCGAGGCAGTTGCAGAGGAAGTCCCTGAGCAGCAGTTTGGTGAAGGCAAGTGTCCTCTGTCCCACTATGTCCTATTCATTTATAACTTACTACCCCGCATTACTTACTTGAAACCTAAGGATTGACTAGCTTTACACTTTACTTTGTCCTTGATGACCTTATGGGCTATTATGGTTAGCACTTTGCTATTGCTTTAACTTAATCAATGAACATGATGTGGCTATTTATGATACTTTTATCCTGTTGATGTTGATGATCTTGCGATACTCTAGGGGGCTCAGGCTGTTTCCTGAGTACCTCTCCGTAAGGACTGGTTCGTTGAGAGACCACCCGGGATAACAGTGCAACCATGAGGGTGAAATGGGATGCCCTTAGCTGATTAATTGGATGAACTAGAGGTGTAGTTGCTTAGCCGTCGTGCCGTCAATGGGGTCCAGGCACAGTGCTTGCTCTGCCGAGGCTGAGTGCCGAGGTTCTTTCGTTTTGCTCTTTGTTAGTCACTCTCCTGCGGGGAGGGGTACTGTGTTTATCAAACTGGAGAAACCTAACGGGCAGCTATGATCTCTAGGGAATCTTTGTAAAAGCTACGTAGTGATGCCCTGCCGGACCACCTAGGTAGTGGTCAATGGGGATTAGCTCTCCCCGGGTAGAAAGGGAATCATGACTCATGGGTAAAGTGTGCAACCTCTGCAGAGGGTAGTGAAACTGGTATATCAGCCGTGCTCACGGTTAAGAGCGGCCTTGGGATCCTCTTTGATTAGAGATACAGATGGTTCGAGATACAAGGATTATGTTATGGTTTTGATTCGACTATGATGATGTTGTTCCTCGATGAGGAAATGGTTTACGGGTTGGCTAATGCTAAAATCTGGCTTCTACTAATGATAAATACCTGACCAACTAAAAGCAACTGCTTGAGCCTAACTCCACATAAAGCTAGTCCACTCCAGCCAAACGGGACATTTGCTGAGTACGTTGATGTGTACTCATCCTTGCTTTACCACAAAACACCAGGTTGCCCGCATTGTAACCACTGCTCGGGAGAAGGCGAAGCCGTGGAAGGAGACTTCCAGGAGTTTCAAGACTACGATGAATTCTAGGTGTGGGTTGGCGGCAACCCCCAGTCAGCTGCCTGTGAAGGCCTTATCTTTACTGCGTTTCGTTTAGCACTTTGATTTACTTGTTAAGACAATGACTATGTGGATGTCTATGACTCTATGATGTAATAAGTACTCTTTTATGTTATTATTCGAGCATTGTGTGATGATGTTCATTTATGTAATCGCTGTGTACGTGAGTTCTGATCCTGGCACGTACATAGTTCGCATTCGGTTTGCCTTCTAAAACCGGGTGTGACATAAGTGGTATCAAAGCCCATGCTGACTGTAGGACCGCTGACCTAGAGTAGCACTGGTCGTACTAAGGACTATTGACCCTTCCCCTCACCTTGACATCTGATGTTACTTCAAAAAGTCGGTCACCTCGACCAACCCTATAATTTACTGTCTATCTATACAATGCCTTGTTAAAATTTTTATCTTATTCTGTCTTTGGTTTATTCACTTGTCATATTAGTTTTGCTCTTACTCTTATGCTTACGGTGTCTTTTGTAGATGGCTCGTCTTAGACACACTGCACGTAAGTCGGTGATTCCTTTCCTGCCGTCTCGACTTGCGGAGCGTCCTCTGCACCGCACCGTGTCCGGACAGTCGAGTCACCTGGAGAGGCTGCACCACCGCCTGCGTGAGGAGCAGGAACGCCGGCGCCAGCACGGAGAGCAGCAGGGCTCTTCCTCCTCACCCCAGCAGGAGGTGGAGACCGTGAGGCCCCGTTCCTCCGTTGCCCAGCTGGAGGCGCCCCTTGTACCACCGCGGGACGCCCCGGCTGTTGGAGGAGCTACTGGAGGAGATCCCGACGACGACGACTCAGACCACAGCACGGAGTCCTCTGAGCCGCAGGAGGCGGAAGGATGGGTCGCCTGACCCATCACCCGTGACGCCGCTCGCGGTTGTCACTTCCACGACGCACTCGACACCTTGCTGCGCCAGGCTTTCGACCGGCACACCTGGTCGATCGAGTATCGTTGTGTGGTCTACCAGCACAGTCGCGGGAGGTACCCGGACCGCTGGGAGGCTACCTGCCTAGTTCGCCGTCCGGAGGATGACCTCCGGGGTGCGGAGGCCGTTTCGGAGCACTATTCCATCTCCGAGAGGGACACTGCAGAGGCAGCTATGCAGGATGCAGCACGACGTGCACTCTCTCAGTACTGTTCTTTGTTCGGTGGCGTGGCCGACGGTCTTAACCTTCGGTACTACCCCCGCCGCCCTACTGGCAGCACGGAGAGTGTGGTTGTCTCACCTGTTGGTGAGGCTAACCCTAGGTTGAGCAGCACAGTCAACCTAGTCGCAGTGCTTAACACGAAGCTGGATCACTCTCTGGACGAGCTAAGCAGGGCTCGAACGGAGATTGCGGAGTTGCGTGCTGAGTTGGCAGAGCGCCATCACCAGGAGGGTGGTTCTCCCGCTCCTGTTGGGACTCAGCACCCATACCGCTCACCGCCACGTGGTCACCACACTTATGGTTCCCCTGTCTGTAAGACCAGGATAGATTTGGATCCTTAGGTCGTTAGCGTCGAAGTTTGCAATAATTCTTAAGTCAGATGTCTCAGTCTTAGGTGGTCAGTTTAGTTTGCTTATCAGCTGCTTCTGTTTAGTTTAGTTTGCTTATCAGTTGCTTTCATGCTTGTTATGATGAACTTGTGCTGGATTTGGATCTTTGTAATGACTGTAGCCAATATGTGGGTTTCCCCTGCAGTTTGGCTTAGCTAGTAATGTTAATGAAGTCAGTTGTTTAGTTGGGAAACCATTTACTCTTACTTTCCTTTCTTATCTGAGGAGCTGTGTTGAGTCATGAATGAGGATCAGTGAAGCTCTTTGTTCACTCAGTGTCATGAAGAGTTCTGCTTTCTCTTTTCTTATGCTGAAGGATTGTAAGATCAATGCTGATGTATGAATGTCTTCCACAGATGTCTGACAACAGGCGCCGATGCAACAGACGTGCTCAGCTAGAGCAGCATGACCAGCAGGAGGAAAATCAGAGGCAGCCTCCCCCACCACCCCCGATGTCAGTGGAGCAGATGTTCTTGATGCAGACCCAGGCAGTGCAGGCCATTGGGCAGACTCTGGCAGCCATGCAGCAGGCTCAACAGCAGCCCCAACCCCAATTGCAAGTGCAGATGCCCCAGATGCCACGGGATAAGCGTGGTGAGTTCATGAGAGGGCATCCTCCTACCTTCGCCCATTCTGCTGACCCCATGGATGCAGAAGACTGGTTGCGCGCAGTGGAGAGGGAGCTGCGCACCGCCCAATGCGACGACAGGGAGAAGGTTCTGTATGGTCCCCGTCAGCTGAGGGGAGCAGCCCAGTCCTGGTGGGAGTCCTACCTCGCCACCCATGCTAACCCTGAAGCCATCACCTGGGAGGAATTCAGCGAGAGTTTCCGTCGGTACCATGTGCCAGAGGGACTGATGATCGTGAAGAAGGAGGAGTTTCTGGCTCTGAAGCAGGGACCCATGTCTGTTAGTGAGTACAGAGACAAGTTTCTGCAGCTATCTCGGTATGCACCTGAAGACGTCAACACTGATGCTAAGAGGCAGTACAGGTTCATGAGAGGTTTGGTGGATCCCCTGCATTACCAGCTGATGAATCACACCTTCCCCACCTTCCAGCACCTGATCGACAGGGCAGTTATGACTGAGAAGAAGCGTAAGGACATGGAAGATCGGAAGCGCAAGATGAGTGGACCCCAGTCCGGAGGCATCAGCCGTCCACGTTTCTCAGGCAGTTCATCTCAGCAAGGCAGACCTGGTCACCCACAGGGATATCAGAATCAGAATCAGCGTCCGCATCAGCAGCAGTTTCAGAGGCAGTACCCGCAGCAGCAGCAGTATCGTCAGAACAGCCAGCAGGGAGGTAATCAGTATCAGAAGCAGAACAACCAGGCACCTCGCCTTCCTGCCCCAGCAGCGAATCAGAGCAACCAAGCAGCCCCAGCACAAGGAGGAGGCAGAGGATGTTTCCACTGTGGAGATCAAGGCCACTGGGCGATGCAGTGCCCAAAGAAGACGGCTCAGCAGCAGACCAACCCCAATGCTCCAGCAAGGCAAGGTGTACTACAGCCGGCAGCAGGCAACCGTAACCAAGCGTACAACCGTGGAAAGGTGAACCACTTGGAGGCCGAAGCAATCCAGGATGCACCAGATGTGGCAGTAGGTATGTTCTCAGTCGAATCTCATCCCGCGAAAGTGCTATTTGATACTGGTGCAACTCATTCTTTTGTCACTGCAACATGGGTAGAATTGCATAACATCTCAGTAGAGGCAATGATGCCACCCATGAGGATTAATTCGGTTGGTGGCAAGGTGCAAACAGATAAAATATGTTCAAACATAATGGTGGAAATAAGGGGGATAGGATTCCCCAGTGACTTAATAGTAATAAACACCCCTGGGATAGATGTCATTCTAGGGATGAACTGGTTGATGAAGTATGAAGCAAATGTTAGTTGTGACAAGAGGACCATAACATTGAAATCCCCGTCAGGAGAAGAGGTAGTGGCCGAGCTAAGGATGCCTAAGTCAGAAGAAGGAGTCTGTCATCAGATTTCAGTTGATAGTAAGGAGCCCAACCCGCTCGAGGCTATCAAGGTTGTGTCATACTTTCCGGATGTGTTTCCCGAGGAGCTAACGGGCATGCCACCCGAGAGAAAAGTCGAATTTGCCATAGAGCTTATCCCTGGTACCGCCCCCATTTCAAAGAGAGCCTATCGAGTGTCTGGACCAGAATTGGTGGAACTCAAGAAGCAGATAGACGAGATGTTAGAGAAGGGTTACATCAGGCCAAGTACCTCGCCTTGGGCCGCTCCAGTGTTGTTTGTAGAGAAGAAGGATGGTACCAAAAGGATGTGCATAGACTACAGAGCCTTGAATGAAGTCACTGTCAAGAACAAGTACCCCCTGCCAAGGATAGAAGATTTGTTCGACCAGCTCAGAGGTGCCAGCGTATTCTCGAAGATAGATCTGAGATCAGGCTACCATCAACTCAGAATCCGACCCTCGGATATACCGAAGACAGCATTCATCACCAAGTACGGGTTATATGAGTTCACATTTATGTCCTTTGGTTTGACAAATGCGCCAGCCTTCTTTATGTACCTGATGAACAGTGTGTTCATGGATTATCTGGACAAGTTTGTGGTAGTGTTCATCGACGACATTCTCATATACTCTCAAAGTGAGGAAGATCATGTAGAGCATTTGAAGATGGTATTGCAAAGACTTCGAGAGCATCAGTTGTATGCCAAGTTGGGCAAATGCGAGTTCTGGATTCATGAAGTCTTATTTCTGGGTCACATCATAAACCAAGATGGGTTGGCAGTGGATCCAAAGAAAGTAGCAGATATCCTGAACTGGAAAGCACCGAAAGATGTTCGTGGGATCAAGAGCTTCATTGGAATGGCTGGGTATTATAGGCGTTTCATTGAAGGTTTCTCAAAGATTGCTAGACCAATGACAGCATTGCTAGCGAAGAAAGTTGAGTTTAAGTGGACCCAAAAGTGTCAGGAAGCATTTGAAGAACTGAAGAATAGATTGACTACAGCCCCTGTGTTAGTCCTGCCTGATGTTCACAAGTCATTCTCAGTGTATTGCGACGCTTCGTACACCGGATTGGGATGTGTGCTAATGCAAGAAGGAAGAGTGGTAGCATACTCATCTCGACAGCTGAAGATCCATGAGAAGAATTACCCCACACATGACCTAGAATTGGCACCAGTGGTTCATGCTTTGAAGACCTGGAGACATTACCTGTATGGGCAGAAGTGCGACATCTACACAGATAATAAGAGTCTGAAGTACATATTCACCCAGTCAGAGTTAAACATGAGGCAGCGAAGATGGTTGGAACTGATCAAAGACTATGAGTTGGAGATACATTACCATCCGGGCAAAGCCAATGTTGTTGCAGATGCTCTGAGCAGGAAAAGTCAAGTCAATATGTTGGCCTCGCACCCAATGCCGTATGAGTTAGCCAAGGAGTTTGACAGACTGAGCCTCGGTTTCCTGAATAGTACGCAAGGAGTGACAGTGGAATTAGAGCCCACCCTAGAGCGGGAGATCAAAGAAGGGCAGAAGGATGATGAAAACATCAACAAGATCCGGCAGCTGATCCTAGAAGGAAGAGGCAAAGACTTTCGAGAGGATGAAGAGGGAGTAATCTGGTTCAAGGACCGATTGTGTGTTCCCGACCTCAAACCTATTCGGGAATTGATCCTCAAGGAAGCTCATGAGACAGCCTACTCCATACACCCAGGGAGTGAGAAGATGTACCAGGATTTAAAAAGGAGGTTTTGGTGGTATGGCATGAAAAGAGAGATCGCAGAATATGTCGCCATCTGTGATAGCTGTCAGAGAACCAAAGCAGAGCATCAGAGGCCTGCCGGATTGTTGCAGCCATTGCGGATTCCTCAGTGGAAGTGGGATGAGATCGGGATGGATTTCATAGTTGGCTTACCTCGTACCCGGGCCGGCTACGATTCCATCTGGGTGGTTGTGGACCGCTTAACAAAGGTGGCCCATTTCATACCTGTGAAGACGACATACACCGGAGCAACATTAGCTGAGTTATACATGTCACGGATAGTCTGCCTTCATGGTGTGCCGAAGAAGATAGTGTCAGATCGAGGCACACAGTTCACCTCTCATTTTTGGCAGCAGCTACAAGAAGCTTTGGGCACGCATCTGAACTTCAGCTCAGCTTATCACCCGCAGACAGACGGTCAGACTGAAAGAACTAACCAGATCCTAGAAGATATGTTGAGAGCCTGTGCGTTGCAAGACAAGTCAGGATGGGACAAAAGGTTACCTTATGCAGAATTCTCCTACAACAATAGTTACCAGGCCAGCTTGAAGATGTCACCGTTTCAGGCACTCTACGGACGGAGTTGTAGGACTCCGCTGCACTGGGACCAGCCTGGAGAGAGACAGGTGTTTGGCCCCGACATCTTGCTTGAAGCCGAAGAGAATATCAAAATGGTTCGGGAGAACCTGAAGACAGCCCAGTCAAGGCAGCGAAGCTATGCGGACCGAAGGAGAAGGGAACTGAGTTTTGAAGTGGGAGACTACGTCTATCTGAAGGTGTCACCTATCAGGGGAGTCAGAAGGTTCGGAGTCAAAGGCAAGCTAGCACCCCGGTACGTCGGACCATATCAGATTCAAGCCAAGCGTGGAGAAGTGGCCTACCAGCTCGACCTACCAGAGAGTTTGTCAGCAGTGCACAATGTGTTCCATGTATCGCAATTGAAGAAGTGTCTGCGAGTACCAGAAGAACAGTTGCCAGTGGAGGGTTTGGAAGTCCAGGAGGATCTGACCTACATAGAGAAGCCAACGCAGATTCTGGAGTTTGCAGACAGAGTCACCCGGAGGAATACCATCAGAATGTGCAAAGTCAGATGGGGTCACCACTCGGAGGAAGAAGCAACCTGGGAACGAGAAGATGACCTGAAGGCCAAATACCCTGAACTCTTTGCTGACCAACCTTGAATCTCGGGGCGAGATTCTTTTAAGGGGGATAGGTTTGTAACACCCTGAATTTGGGGGTATAAAATTTCTTTGCTCATATTCACAAATTCAGGTGTTACTTCCCTTTCTCATCCTTCCTAATTCTTTTCTCTCTCATTTCTATAGGAGCTAAGTGCTTATTTTACTTGTAGTTATAGTTTATTATGTTAAACCCTAAGGGAGTATGAATTGTTGCATCATGTTGAACCCTAGATTTCACTTTTGTTTGGTGCATAATTCTCAAAAAGTCTAATTTGGATTTGGGGCTCATTTGAATTTGAATCAAATAGAATAAGTAAAAAGAAAAAGGGAAAAACAATTCAGAATAAAAGAAAAAGGCAAAGCAGCCCACTTACCCGCCCTCCTCGGCCTTTCGGCCCAGTCGGCCCACCTCGCGCGCGCACCTCTCCCGCCTCCCTCTCTCACTGCTCGCCCGGCCCCACCTGTCGGCGCTGCCGCTTCCCCGCGCGCGCCCGCTCCCTCCTCTCTCTCTGCCCGTGGGCCCAACCCGTCAGCCCCGCTTCTCTCGCGCCCGCACCCGCTTTTTTCTCTCTCTCTGCGTTGCGGGCCCGGCTTGTCAGCCCCGTCGTCCCCGCGTAACCGCCGCCGAGCTGCTCGCGCCCGCCTTCCCCGCGCCCACGTCGCGCGTGGGACTCGCCCCACCTCGCCCTCGGCCACTTGTGCCCCGAGCCCCCACTCGCCCTCACCCTCTCCCCCCATTTGCGCCCCAGTAGACCCTCTTTCCCCCTCGCTGCGCGCACGCAGAGCGCCGCCGCCATAACCCCGCCGTCCCGAGCTCGGTTCCTCGTCGCCGTTGGAGCTCCGCCGCGCCCTTAGCCCCGGTGAGCTCCGCCCCGACGTCCGCAACCCGGAACGCGCCCCAATTCCCTCTCCCCCTCCCTATTTCTCTCTGCCCGCGCTCACCCGTCGTCCGCCGTGCAGCCGCCACCGTCGCCCCGGGCCACCGTCGCGCCATTCCCGCCGCCGAGGAGTCCCCGGAGCCCGCCTTGAGGTAAGGGACCTCTCCCGCCCCTATCGCCCTTTGTTTCGCTCTCTGTTGCGTTTGATTGCTCGCCGGAGTAGAGTAACCCCGCCGCCGAGCCGCCTCGCCGTGAACCGCCCCCCTCCGGTGCCTCTGCCCCGACCCAGACCCCACCAATGGAGTCCCCGTGCCCTCCCCGACCTCCCCGACCACTCGGATTGCCCCAGAGCCCCGCCAGTCGCCCGTGCCCCTCGTCTCCGGCGAGCCCTTCGCCGCGGGGACGAGCGCCGCCGCCCCAGCTAGCCGTAGGGAAGACCCAGGCCGCCCATCCGATCTCCGCCGTTCAACCCAGATCGGGCGGCCCTGATTCAACTCGCCCGGACCTAATCCTGGCCGTCCGCCAGCGATCCAGCGGCCCAGGCCCACTACCCCCTCACCCCGTCTCTCTGCCCGCTAGGCCCCACTTGTCAGTCCGCCCGCGCGCGCTGCCCGCCCGGTCCCGCCTGCCAGTCGCCCGCGCCCGCGCTGTCCGCCCGGCCCCGCCTGTCAGCCCCGCGCCCGCGCTGTCCGCCCGGCCCCGCCTGTCAGCCGCGTAACCGCCGCCGCGCGCCCGCGCGCCCGCCGCGGGATCTAATCCTAGCCGTCGATCTGAGATCCAACGGCTGTAGGCGCCCGATACCCCTTCGCCCGCGCATTTCTTAAAGAGCCCCCCTGTTTTCTGGAAATTGCGCCCGTCGTCCCTAGTTTCTCGCAGTTAAGCCCCTGGCCCTTTTATTTAATTCAAAATAAGTCCTTAGGGTATAATTTTAACCCCTAAACTTGTAAAATTCATAACTTTGCCATATGAACTCCAAATTAGGTGCTTCAAATTGCAAAATGTTCATAATATTATTATCTATCTGTTTATGCAATGTTTCCCTGCTGTTCCCATGTCCCAATTAATGGTTAATCATTAGGATAAAGATAATGTTATGGGAACCCCATTTGAGATAAATAAAAGATAGTAGACTTTAATAAAAGTTGGAGCACTTAAGTTTATGGACTCAAACACTTAAGTTTAGAAACTTAAACCAGATAATTATTTAATCCCACCACTAACTTAGACCTGACTAGTAGATAGTGAATCACTTTGTGTAGCCCTCTACCCCAGACCTAGGGAACACTAGAGTGCCTATCCCTTTTCTGTTATGAACTTGTGACCCCTCTCTGCTGCATATGTTTGGTATATTGTTTTTGTTTGTTACTTTCCCAAGTGCATAGTGTGAATGATTGCTTTGCGTAGACAACGAGCAGTCTGTGTTTCCCGAGGCAGTTGCAGAGGAAGTCCCTGAGCAGCAGTTTGGTGAAGGCAAGTGTCCTCTGTCCCACTATGTCCTATTCATTTATAACTTACTACCCCGCATTACTTACTTGAAACCTAAGGATTGACTAGCTTTACACTTTACTTTGTCCTTGATGACCTTATGGGCTATTATGGTTAGCACTTTGCTATTGCTTTAACTTAATCAATGAACATGATGTGGCTATTTATGATACTTTTATCCTGTTGATGTTGATGATCTTGCGATACTCTAGGGGGCTCAGGCTGTTTCCTGAGTACCTCTCCGTAAGGACTGGTTCGTTGAGAGACCACCCGGGATAACAGTGCAACCATGAGGGTGAAATGGGATGCCCTTAGCTGATTAATTGGATGAACTAGAGGTGTAGTTGCTTAGCCGTCGTGCCGTCAATGGGGTCCAGGCACAGTGCTTGCTCTGCCGAGGCTGAGTGCCGAGGTTCTTTCGTTTTGCTCTTTGTTAGTCACTCTCCTGCGGGGAGGGGTACTGTGTTTATCAAACTGGAGAAACCTAACGGGCAGCTATGATCTCTAGGGAATCTTTGTAAAAGCTACGTAGTGATGCCCTGCCGGACCACCTAGGTAGTGGTCAATGGGGATTAGCTCTCCCCGGGTAGAAAGGGAATCATGACTCATGGGTAAAGTGTGCAACCTCTGCAGAGGGTAGTGAAACTGGTATATCAGCCGTGCTCACGGTTAAGAGCGGCCTTGGGATCCTCTTTGATTAGAGATACAGATGGTTCGAGATACAAGGATTATGTTATGGTTTTGATTCGACTATGATGATGTTGTTCCTCGATGAGGAAATGGTTTACGGGTTGGCTAATGCTAAAATCTGGCTTCTACTAATGATAAATACCTGACCAACTAAAAGCAACTGCTTGAGCCTAACTCCACATAAAGCTAGTCCACTCCAGCCAAACGGGACATTTGCTGAGTACGTTGATGTGTACTCATCCTTGCTTTACCACAAAACACCAGGTTGCCCGCATTGTAACCACTGCTCGGGAGAAGGCGAAGCCGTGGAAGGAGACTTCCAGGAGTTTCAAGACTACGATGAATTCTAGGTGTGGGTTGGCGGCAACCCCCAGTCAGCTGCCTGTGAAGGCCTTATCTTTACTGCGTTTCGTTTAGCACTTTGATTTACTTGTTAAGGCAATGACTATGTGGATGTCTATGACTCTATGATGTAATAAGTACTCTTTTATGTTATTATTCGAGCATTGTGTGATGATGTTCATTTATGTAATCGCTGTGTACGTGAGTTCTGATCCTGGCACGTACATAGTTCGCATTCGGTTTGCCTTCTAAAACCGGGTGTGACATCTAGGCCGTTGTCTCCCAGTCAACTAGGGATTGTGGAGGATCATCATTGTCATATGGTGTAATATATTTCGTTATTTTGTACAGAACTTCTATTATATAATAAAGATGTGACATTGATTTCTGTACCATGAGTCATGATATGTGTGGGACTTGATCCTAGCACACATTTGAGAGGCACCGCGTTTGCCCTTAATTCGGGTGCGACATAGTGATGTTTTGCTATAAATGTTTAGCCTCTTTAGTGTAGATTAGCTATCTTATGCTATTAATGCCCATACTCACTCATATGCATTATGCATATCACTTAGGTACGTTAATTGATCACATGATACAGAGGGAAAAAGCTAGATTGATCTCAAGATGATGCTGATGAATGAACCAGAAGATTGGATGATCTGATCAAGTGCCAGGATGGGAGATGCTCGCCAAGCAAGTATCATCTAACAACACTAACCTAGTGTTTATCCCAGGCAAGCCCCGGTGCATTTGCCCCTCCTTGTTGTTTTAAAATTTTTATCACCTTATATGATGCATTAGGTGATAGGAGTTGTGTGATAAACAATTGATGCATTACCATTCCTTAGAATAGTGATTACCATTCCTTGATACCTATTTTATAAAGAGAACTAATGATGCTTAGCCCTGCTTAGAAAATTAAAATTTGTTTTTAAAAGAACGATGCTTACACTGAATATGGGAAATTTTGTGAAAAAGAACTTAGGATGGTGAATCCATATGGCCATGATGGATTCAACATCCAGAAAGTCTCAGGTGCCAAGTTTTGGGTTACAAGTTTAAAATTGGAGACCAGATGGTTGACTTACACGAGAAGGGAATCTCGATGTAGTGTCTCCGTCTGAGTCATTTAAGGACCGAGCCGGTGTTGGCTTGATGATATAGGATCTTTTAACTGGCAACATACCCCGTAAGGGGCAAGCCTTATCTCGGTCGGACCAATACCAGAAAGGCTACCACGCACTGGGAGTGGAGAGATGGCGAGAGTAGTGTGTACCCTCCATGGCAAGAGGCTGGATGGTGTTGTACCATGCTCTCGGGTGGCGTGAACCCGTTCTGGTCTTGAGAAACACGAAGGCGGTTGAGATATGCAAGGGTTAAGTGCTACATATGTCATTTGGTTGGAGATCACCAGCTGGGTATTAATCGATTCAGATTACCGTTACTTCTCAGATATGAAGACTAGATCACTGACCTGCATCGTAGTTAATAACTAAAACATGTTTTTGGTTAAAAGAAAGTTAGAATAGGCCAAGTGAATGAGCTAGAATATGCAAATCTAGATTGAGGAAATAACTTAACTTGTGAAGTTAAAACATGGCTTAAGGATCTATTTTAGTAAGCTTTTATGCAAAAAAGAGTCCTTGATTCTTGCATAACCATACCTTGATTCCCAAAAGGTAGCATACCCTTGGAGTCTTTTTCTTTAGTCGGGTAAGTCTTGCTGAGTAATTGCCTACTCAGGGTTTATCCCACCACGTTTTTAGGTTATAGTCTTATTCTGTTGTGGATGTTGCTAAGTGTCGGTGGGCTCGACCTTCTTATATAAGTATATCCCGTCTATATCTTCTTTCTGAGGATTATCTTATGAGCTAGCATGTATTTCAAACATATAAATGTTTTGTATCTGTAAGGAAAATGGACCCCGGGCCTTTTGGATAATTGAGTTTTGGTGTTTGATGAACAACACAATCCGTGAACTAATAAGATTTCTAGTGTTTGTGTTTGTAGTTCACAGGATGCGAAGAGGATTGGACCAAGGCAATGAGGATGCAACACCTCAAATGAAGACATAAAAAGATGCATAGAAGTCCAAGACTCAAGAACAAAAGAAGCCCATAGAAATCAGCAAAGAAACCTGAGAAGAGGGCTGTCAGCCAGCGCCTGGTGGCGCACCGGACAGTGCACAGTACCTGTCCGGTGTGCACCGGACTGTCCGGTGGGACAACCGGACGGTCTGCGCAGAGAGGCCGCAGGTAGGCGCTCTCGGGCTGTAGCACCGGACTGTCCGGTGTGCACCGGACTGTCCGGTGTGCCAACGGGCAGACGGCAACGGTCGAATCCAACGGTCGGATCCAACGGTCGACTGCTACAGACGCCAACGGTCGGCTGACATAGGCGCACCGGACATCTACTGTTCAGTGTCCGGTGGTGCACCGGACTGTCCGGTGCACCCGACGACAGAAAGCTGCTGCTTTCTGTCCAACGGCTAGTTGGGGGTGTGGAGGCTATAAATACCTCCCCAACCGGCCATTCTCATGTGTGAGAGCCCAAGCAACATTCCAATACACATAGTGCATATTTCCAAGTGCTCAAACACCCAAGTGCTTAATAGAATCACTCGGTGATTAGCGTAGGTGCTTTGCGAAGTGCTTAGGTTAGTTAGACCGCTTTAGCGCTTGCTCTAGGTGAATCCTAGTTAGTTGAGTGAGTTTAGATAAACCTTACAACCCCTCGGCTCTTGCGTGAGCCGTTGCAATTGTACCGAGTGGGGCGAGAGTCTTGCGAGACCGTGACAACCGTGTTTGTGTCACGGCCGCCACCGTGTACCGGAGGGAACGAGGCCCGCGGCGTTTCGGCCGGAAGCTCGATAGTGGAGACGGCGGGGAGCATCCGAGAGGAGCCGGAAGCGGAGCACCACTTGCGCGTGGAGAAGGCCCGCGGCTCTCTACGGAGTTACTCGACCGAGGTGCTTGGCCCTCGCGTGGGCTTCCCTTTGCGTAGGGGCACCAACGAGGATTAGTCGGGACCTTGCGCGGTTCCGGATACCTCGGTAAAAATACCGGCGTCATCCACGAGAGTTTGCTTCTCTACTTAGCTCCTTACACTCCGCATTTATATTAAGCATTTAAGTTTCAATCTTGTTGTCATACTTATTTAGTGTAGATTGAAACTTAGCTTTTGCGGTAGAGATAGCAACACTTAGACAAAACCTAGTTTGCACACTCTAGTTTTGATTCTTGCATAGGTTTTGCTCTAGGGATTTAATTGTGGCCTAGTTTAGTAAAAGTTTAAGAAGTCCTAATTCACCCCCCCCTCTTAGGCGTCACCCGTTTCCTTCAATTGGTATCAAAGCTGGTTTGGCTCATTTGAAACATTTTAGCTTCACCGCTAAAAGAGCCGACGCTTTTTAGAGGAAGGGATGGATACCCATAGGCCACCACACTTCGACGGCACTAACTTCCCATATTATAGTGCTAGAATGGCTTGCTACCTAGAGGCCGTTGATCTAGGTGTTTGGAGAGTCACTCGTGACGGGATGAAACCCCTCAAGAATCCCGAGAAACCCACCACGAGTGAGGAAAAAGAAATCCATTTAAATGCTAGAGCCAAAAATTGCTTGTATGAATCTCTTAGCATGGATATTTTCAATCAAGTATTTACTCTGAAAACTGCTAATGAGATTTGGCTAAAATTGCATGAGCTCCATGACGGCACATCCAATGTCCGTGAGCAAAAACATTGCCTAGTCTTAAACGAGTATAATTCTTTTGCTATGAAAGATGATGAGCTTGTTAGAGACATGTATTCTCGTTTGAATCTAATAATCAATGAGCTCAACTCTATTGGCATTAATAAGCTAGGTGATGCGGACATTGTGAGGAAGATTATCTCCCTGCTACCACAACAAAAATATGGGAGCATCATCACCATCCTTCACAACATGGAGGACTTGAGCAACATGACCCCGACCATTGTGATTGGGAAAATCGCGGCCTTTGAGATGTCGCGAAAAATGAGTCGGGGAGAGGAGCCAACTTCCTCAAAGCCATATGCTTTTGCATGTGATGAAAGGAAGGGCAAAAAGAAGGCTCCCACTCCAAGTTCCTCAAGCGAAGAAGAAGAAAGTGATGATGATGAAGATAATCAACCATGCACATCATCCTCCGAGGACGAAGAAACAATCCGACGCGTCGGAAAGGTAATGAGGATGATCCGCAAGATTAATCTAATGGGTGTGCCCCTGCAGGTCGAGGATCTTCTCTTTAACATTGACAGGAAAAAGCAAAGGAAGAGAGGATGCTTCGCATGTGGGGAGAAGGGTCACTTCAGGGACAACTGTCCAAATATGGCCAAACCCAAAAAGGAGAGGAGCAAAGGCAAGGCGCTCACAAGTGTTAGAACTTGGGATGACTCTTCAAGTGAAGATGAATCTCCAAGGACGCGCAGCCACCGGTCCTCGTCACGATCATCACAGACATCACACAAATGCCTTATGGCAAGAGGTAACAAAAGCATTCCATCCTCTAGTGATGAAAGTAGTAGTGATGATGAAGGTGAGGGAAAGCCCTCTCTAGATGAGCTTGCGGAAGCCGTAGAATTTTTCCAGGATGTTTGCACTAAGCAAAAAGCTCAACTTAAAACTTTGAAAAATAAGTTGGTTAGATCTCAAAATGACTACAAAGGTTTGCTAGAAAAATTTGAAACTTTTGCAAACTTAAATAGTGAGCTATCAACTAAAATTGAGCTATTAGAATCTAGTGCTCCATCCACTGCTACCGATGATAGCCTTAGTAAAAAGAATGAAAAACTTAAGGCTAAGTTAGCTAGCTCCCAAGAAGCTATTGAAAATTTGCTAGAGAAAATGGAAATTCTTAGCATACACAATAATGAGCTAACTACTAAGCTAGAAAACATTGGTAGCACCCCAGCAGCATCTTTAGCTAAAATTCCTGAAGTAATTAAGAAAGATGCTTCTACTTCCTGCTTTGATTTAATTGATGATTCTAACCCCTGCAACCAAGTCGTTGTTGAGAATATTGTTGTAGAGACATGTACGGATGAGGTTGCAAAGGAAAATGAACAATTAAAGCAAGAAGTGGCTCGCCTTGGCAAGGCTTTGTATGACAAGAAAGGCAAAGCCAAACAAATCCGACCTCCACAGGATAACACCACTGCGGGAGTGAACAAGCCTGTAGAGGGAGAAACTGTGATTTGTAGGCTATGTCTCAAGGAAGGCCACAAGTCTTTCCAATGCAAGGCGATGACCGGGGATAAACAAAGGCAAAAGCTCAAGCAAAAGCCAACAAGCAAAATCTCCAGCACCTACATCAAAAAGGTGAACAAAAAGGATGCTACACCATATTTGATCAAGAAGAAAAAGAACGGAAAGGTGATAGCAATCAAGGCCAACAAGCAAGCCAACAAAGCAAATGGGGCCAAACGCATCTGGGTGCCAAAGGAAATAATTTCAACCATGAAAAGCACCAAGAAGGTTTGGATCCCGAAAGGGAAGTGAGTGGACCAAAGGTCTTCGGGAAATTTGGAGACTTGGCAAAGTTGGGATGTATATCATGGGATACATCATATTGGATCAAGTTTACTGCCAAGTGTGTTAGTGAAAATTTGGGACCCAAATTTCCCACCCATGACTAAGGTAACTAGTTTTATTGTATTCTTTGTTTTTACAATTGATATCTATTTATCTATTGTCTAGTTTACCTTTCTTGCCTAGTATTACATTTGTTATGTACTTTTATTTTCATGCATACTAGGTAAATCATATGGTAGGATTGCTTGTTTTTAATTCATATACTTAAGCAAACCTACATGGCTTAAAATGATTATTTAAGCACGGCACATGGCTTTTATATCACTCCATAGTAAATGATGCATCAATTGAAAATTTTGATTTCTACAAAGTGTATCATTTAACTTATATGTGCCAAAGTTTGGATTATGGATAATTTGCCCCTCTTGATATCAAATCAAAGTACATGTCTCCTACAAGTATTCAAAACTTGTATGCACACCTTTAGGGGGAGGTTACTCTATAATCTAATACCTTGAGACTAACACCTTTTCAAGTCTATTTTATGTGATAGTCTCATTGTAAGGAAAATAAGGTCCCCGGAGAAAGACAACAATCTTCCACTGCAAAATCTCCAAGAACTCTCATGTCTCTCAAGTTCGCCATTGACCTACAATTGGTCTTCAATTGGTATCTTTTAAGACTACATTCAGTATCATTTACATGTCTTCTCCAATATTTGATTAGACTATATTTCATATCATATGCTTCCATGTTGCTAAAAATGCATAAGTAGTTAACTCATATTCTGTTACCTATGCATAAGGGAAGTCAGTTTTTTCAAATCAAGTCTTGCACCTCTAATTCTCACATGCTTTTTCCTAAGTAGAGGATCTCTGTCAGGGGGAGTATTTCTTCATCTCTAAAGGGGGAGAAAAACTCTTTCCAAAGGAGAATACTCATTTAGGAGAAATAATCTTTTGAGGAACTCCTACTCATGGTATCTTTCATGATCTACAAGTGGTATCCTTCATGGCTTAATACACTTCTAGTGATATCATTTGTTGAGGGCAGTTTTTATTTACTTCCTACATGCTTTTAAATGTCTTCCTTTTCGGTGGTTGATGCCAAAGGGGGAGAAGTTTAGGGGCCAAAGCAATGAAAACTATATCAAACACCAAACACCACCAATTTAAAATTTTATATCTACAAATGACTTTTCAAGTGGTTTTGGTTATTTGGTCCAAAAATAGGAAGTAAGTGAACTATGGAGTTAGGGGGAGGCTTAAGTCCATAATGTCACATTGTGGGGACAATCATGCATTCTAGCAAGTAGATTGCACTTTTTAATTCAAATACTTGTATTATTTGCTTGCTTTGGTTGTGTTGTCATCAATCACCAAAAAGGGGGAGATTGTAAGGAAAATGGACCCCGGGCCTTTTGGATAATTGAGTTTTGGTGTTTGATGAACAACACAATCCGTGAACTAATAAGATTTCTAGTGTTTGTGTTTGTAGTTCACAGGATGCGAAGAGGATTGGACCAAGGCAATGAGGATGCAACACCTCAAATGAAGACATAAAAAGATGCATAGAAGTCCAAGACTCAAGAACAAAAGAAGCCCATAGAAATCAGCAAAGAAACCTGAGAAGAGGGCTGTCAGCCAGCGCCTGGTGGCGCACCGGACAGTGCACAGTACCTGTCCGGTGTGCACCGGACTGTCCGGTGGGACAACCGGACGGTCTGCGCAGAGAGGCCGCAGGTAGGCGCTCTCGGGCTGTAGCACCGGACTGTCCGGTGTGCACCGGACTGTCCGGTGTGCCAACGGGCAGACGGCAACGGTCGAATCCAACGGTCGGATCCAACGGTCGACTGCTACAGACGCCAACGGTCGGCTGACATAGGCGCACCGGACATCTACTGTTCAGTGTCCGGTGGTGCACCGGACTGTCCGGTGCACCCGACGACAGAAAGCTGCTGCTTTCTGTCCAACGGCTAGTTGGGGGTGTGGAGGCTATAAATACCTCCCCAACCGGCCATTCTCATGTGTGAGAGCCCAAGCAACATTCCAATACACATAGTGCATATTTCCAAGTGCTCAAACACCCAAGTGCTTAATAGAATCACTCGGTGATTAGCGTAGGTGCTTTGCGAAGTGCTTAGGTTAGTTAGACCGCTTTAGCGCTTGCTCTAGGTGAATCCTAGTTAGTTGAGTGAGTTTAGATAAACCTTACAACCCCTCGGCTCTTGCGTGAGCCGTTGCAATTGTACCGAGTGGGGCGAGAGTCTTGCGAGACCGTGACAACCGTGTTTGTGTCACGGCCGCCACCGTGTACCGGAGGGAACGAGGCCCGCGGCGTTTCGGCCGGAAGCTCGATAGTGGAGACGGCGGGGAGCATCCGAGAGGAGCCGGAAGCGGAGCACCACTTGCGCGTGGAGAAGGCCCGCGGCTCTCTACGGAGTTACTCGACCGAGGTGCTTGGCCCTCGCGTGGGCTTCCCTTTGCGTAGGGGCACCAACGAGGATTAGTCGGGACCTTGCGCGGTTCCGGATACCTCGGTAAAAATACCGGCGTCATCCACGAGAGTTTGCTTCTCTACTTAGCTCCTTACACTCCGCATTTATATTAAGCATTTAAGTTTCAATCTTGTTGTCATACTTATTTAGTGTAGATTGAAACTTAGCTTTTGCGGTAGAGATAGCAACACTTAGACAAAACCTAGTTTGCACACTCTAGTTTTGATTCTTGCATAGGTTTTGCTCTAGGGATTTAATTGTGGCCTAGTTTAGTAAAAGTTTAAGAAGTCCTAATTCACCCCCCCCTCTTAGGCGTCACCCGTTTCCTTCAGTATCATTCAAAGTGTAATAGTTTTGAACCACATTTGTAATCACTCCGATTATGTATAATGTAATCTTGTTGTAACTTATAAACTTTGGTAATAAAAATTCCACAACAAATTTTGGTGTGTGATTTGTGTTTACTTAATTCTGCGATCTTGGTTATAAGCGGTTTATTCTAGGCCTGTGGGACACTCAAACGGATCCTGTAAAGTTATCCGGTGCACATGCATAGTCATCTGAGATTTTTAGGACGAGGACAGGTGCATGTGAGCCCAATAACTTGGTAGGTTCTGTCATAGTAGTAGTAGTCAGACCAGAACCTGCAGAATCCCGGAGTCATGATGTGCATCCATTTGCGCCGACAATGATAAACAAAGCTACAGATTTCTTAGTCTCCGTGTCATGGTGGCAGGTGTTCGTTTGCGGCGTTCCTGATCTAAACCTAGCCTAAATTTGATGGAGCCTTCAACTCCTAACCAAGATGCTAATTAATCATCCAGTGCTACTGAGTCCACTCCACAATGAATCTTAGTACAGGGTCGCCCGTGTTCCAGCGAATGAGGCGCGCCCTCAGCTGTCTGTCTGCCTCTAGTCTGGTCACTTGGTCAGCCAGTCACACGCTCCCGGTCCGGTCCGAGCAATTTATACGTAAGGGCTTATTCGGTTAGGTGGATTGAGGGGGTTAGAGGGGATTAAATCCCCTTATATTCATTACATGTAAGGGCTTGTTCGGTTAGGGGATTAAGTCTCGGCGTCGGTCGGTCACGGTCGGTCAGCCAACCAAAATGTGGCTAGCATGGGCGCGTGGGGATCTATCACTTCTGGGGATCGGACCCGACCCAACCGTTGGAAGAGGAGATAGACCGGACAGACTATTCCGCTAGTCGTGACGATTGCAACTGCCTTCGCACCGAGGGCCTCTGCTGAAAAGTCAGCCCGCTTAGCTTCAGCGCGACACCATGAGATGGACCTCCAATGGCCTGCTCTCGTGAATGAACTAGGGAAAAGGACTCCCATATGTAGGGGTGATAATGGATCACGATCCAAAAATATTTCTTCACAATATGTTAGGGCTATTAAATAATTTTAGTTCAAAACTAAATATTGTTGGGGCGAAGGCAATGACGCCACCCTTCGCTCGAGGCCTTCGCTGCAATCGCCGGCCCGACAGAGACAAAACGGGCAGGGACACCCTTCGCTTCTTTCGGCGCCAGACGAAGGCCTGCGACGGCGTCATCCCACCGTGCGGCCTCGTCCAGCTCAGAGGCCCACGTGTGATCCGGCCCATTGTAACGGGCCCTGCGTGGCCGCCGCGTGTTACGGGCCTAATTTGTAAAGGCATTCCTGTAATTACAGCCTGTAACCCTGCTTTATGGGAATATTCTGGGGATAACCTAGGTGGCTGAGGGCACATGCGTCCTTAACACAAGGCGCTGGGCGCTCAGATACCTATAAATACCCCCGCACAGTGCCCGTGAGAGGCCAGATGAACAGAGCTTTTGCCATCTTGCGCGTAAACCCTGTTAACGTCACTGTTCACCCTTGTTGGACCCCCCTTGCGACTGAGAGCAAGTTCCAACATTTGGCGCCCACCGTTCGTGCTACGAGAAAACCACCCGCGATGGCACCCAAGAGAGCTAACCCGAAGGCTGACGAGGCTGCGAAGGCAGCACTGCTTGCCGCAAGAAAGGGCAAGGCCCTCGCCCTCACCCAATCCACCCATCAAGAGGCTACTGAAGACAACGTTCCCCGCACCTGCGAAGACGACACTCTCCGCACCTGCGGCCCCGAAGGACAATCGCAGCCACCCCCAGGCTTCGCCCCACTGGAGGGTGCGGACATCACCGAGGATGGTGAAGTCCTCGGCGTCTCAGCGGAAGAATAGCTACAGCTGCGCGCCCTGCGCCTCAAGAACCGCAATCTCCAGAGGCAGAAAGAGATACTGGAGGCCAAGCGCCAGCGCATGTCCGCACTAGCTAAAGTGCGACAAATGATACGCGACGAAGAGCAGAAGGCCCAGGACCTCGAGCGGGAGATCGCGCTAATGCAGCGCGAAGGCCACCTTGGCCTGCAGCACGGGCCACCCCTCCAGCCGCGCGCACAACTGGAAGACACGCGCGAAGGCCACCTCGGCCTGCAGCATGGGCCACCCCTGCAACACCGCGCACAACCGGAAGACCCGCGTTTCCCCCAGCGCGACCATACCTTCCCGCACGCCGCGCCATTCCAAGGGGTCAACTATCTCGACGAGCGAAGTCCCCTGGCGCCACACCTGCAAGTGACGCCTTGGCCAGCTAACTTCCGGGCAGGGACCTATCCCAAGTACAACGGCAGCACCGACCCGGCACAATACATAATGAGTTATCAGGTCGCCGTTGCATCTTCCGGAGGGGACGACGCCACAATGGCGAAGTCTTTCATCATCGCCCTAGAGGGCCCAGCTCTCACCTGGTTCACCAGGTTGCCTCCGCTGTCCATTGATTCCTCGAGAAGCCTCCGGGACAAGTTCCTGCTCAACTTCCAAGGGTACCGCCCGGACACCGACGCCTTGGCCGAACTCTCGCTCTGCAAGCAGCTGGAAAAGGAGACTCTGCGGGAGTATTACCGCAAATTTTTAACACTCAAGTCACAGCTGCCATCAGCCGATGACCAGATCGCTATCCACTACGCCATCAGTGGCCTTCGCGCCGGCGTCCTGTACAGCCACTGCATCAGAGATCCGCCCAAGAACCTCCAGGAATTATACCAGCTGTTTGAAAAATACGCCAAATCCAAAGAGCTCCACCAGCGCAAGGTTGAGTCCCAAAGGAAGCCAAAAGATACTCCACAGTCCAGTCGCACGTGGACGAGGACTCCGCAGCCGGACTCCGGTCGAGACGGCCGTAATCAACAGCAAGTGCATAACATCACCAACCAGCACCCCGCTGCTGACGCCCCTCGTCGCCAGGAGTATCCCCCCCAGGGCCGCGGAAATGGAACTCGCGGTAGGGGCCGGGGGCGTGCGCAGCCGCCGCGCCGATTCTACTGCCTCTTCCACGGCGAAGACTGCGCCCACCAAACCAAAGACTGCCCAGAAACGAAGGCCACCAGAGACAGGATGGCATGGGCGCAACCAGCCGACAACCCCAGAGTTGTCGCACACACTTACCAGCAACCCCCTCCACCATATATCCACGCCCCCGCCCCGCATCCACCGCACCACACTTACCAACACCATCAGGAAGTACAAATCGTACCTCCCCCACCCCCACCACCACACCAGCAACATCAAAACATCCCCCATGCACCAAAGCAGGAAGACTTCGCCGATCAGCCATATCGTGGAGTCATTCACATGATAACTGGGGGGTCCAGCACTGACTTCGACACAAAACGGTAGAAGCGGGACCACTACCGCAGCATCAACCACGTCGCCGTCACCGGCCTAGTCATGTAGACTAAGTGGTCCCACATACCGTTAACCTTCGACGCACGAGACGTCGACCTGCGCAGCGCCCCCCACTGCGACACCATGGTTATCAATTGCAGCGTGGCAGGCTGGGACCTGCACAAAGTCCTAGTTGACAATGGCAGTCAGGCGGACATCATCTTCCTCCACGCCTTCGATCGCATGGGCATACGCCACAGTCTGCTCAAGCCTTCGGACAACCCGTTGTATGGCTTCGGCGGCAAGGGCACCTTTCCTATCGGCAAAATAGAGTTGCCCCTCTCCTTCGTTGTAGCACCCAATGCCCGAAGTGAGCAAGTGACCTTTGATATTGTGGATATGGTATATCCATACAACGCCATCATGGGCCGGGGCTCCATCAATAAGTTTGAAGCCGCCATTCATGGACTGTACCTATGTATGAAGATACCAGGTCCGTTAGGTGTTATTACGGTCTACGGCAACCAGCAGGCGGCGCGCAACATAGAGCGGGACTTCGTGCCCGGTCAGAGAAACGTGCATTGCCTCACGGCCCAGCATGAGGTCCCCGCGCCCGCCAGCCCAACCGATAAACAACATGACATGGCACAGCTGCAGAGCAACGACGGGATCAAGACTGTCCCCCTCGATCAGGCCACGCCCAAGCAGACAGTCACTATCTGCGAAGACCTCACTTTGCATGAAGAGGAGAAACTCCTCTGCTGCCTGTCCAAAAATAAAGATGTCTTCGCCTGGTCTGCCCTCGATCTGGTCGGAGTCAGCCGATCCATAATTGAGCACAGCTTGGGAATTGACCCTTCGGTGCGACCAAAAAAGCAGAGGCTTCGCAAAATGTCCGACGAGAAGACAGAGGCCGCCAAGGCGGAGGTGCACCGCCTCCTGGAAGCCAAATTCATCGAGCCGGTGGCTTATCCCACGTGGCTCTCCAATGTTGTAATGGTACAGAAAAAAAGCGGGAAGTGGCGAATGTGCATAGACTTCACCAGTCTCAACAAGGCCTGCCCAAAGGACAATTTCCCGTTGCCGCGGATCGACAAAATAGTCGATAGCGCGGCCGGATGCGAGGTCATGTCACTCCTCGACTGCTTCTCCGGTTACCACCAGATATACATGAAAGAGGAAGACAAGGCCAGCACCAGCTTTATAACACCCTTCGGCACATATTGCTTCATCAGAATGCCGGAAGGACTCAAGAACGCCGGGTCCACCTTCTCCAGGCTTACCAAAACAGTGCTCGAAGGGCAAGTTGGCAGAAATATATTCACATATGTGGACGACATTGTTGTCGCCAGCAAGAGCAAGGAGGACCATCTCGCCGACCTCGCCGAGACATTCGCGAACATGCGAGACGCACGACTCCGCCTAAACCCGGAAAAGTGCGTCTTCGGCGTTCGCCAAGGCAAAATATTGGGCTACCTGGTATCACACCGCGGCATCGAGGCCAACCCAACCAAGATTCAGGCCATCATAAACATGACGCCTCCGCAGTCCGCCAGAGACGTCCAGCGCCTGACAGGCAGATTGGCCGCTCTCAACAGATTCATCTCCAGGTCCGCCGAGCGAAGTCTCCCCTTCCTCAAAACACTCCGTGGTGCAAAAGACTTCGCCTGGGGACCAGAGCAGGCGGCGGCCTTTGCCTCGTTAAAACAGTACCTGACAGAGTTGGCCGTCCTTACAAGCCCGGACTCCTCGCTCCCCCTGTTGCTCTACGTCGTGGCTTCGCCGCATGCGGTCAGCGCGGCACTAGTGCAGGAGCAGACAGTCGAGGGCGTGGTCAGGCAGTGCCCCGTTTACTATGTCTCCGAAGTGCTGACACCGTCCAAGTGCAACATGACAGAGCTGGAGAAGATTGCCTACGCAGTCGTTATGTCTTCGCGCAAATTGCGCCATTACTTCGAAGCATTCAAGGTCTGAGTCACCTCAGACAGGGGACTCGGTGAATTATTCAGAAACCCGGAGGCGTCGGTGAGGATTGCCAAGTGGGCGACCGAACTCTCCGGCTACCACATCAGCTTCGAGCCCAGGACAGCCATCGAGTCACAAGTCCTAACAGACTTCGTCGTCGACTGGACTAGGCCAACAACACAGCCAGACCCGTCCGCAGAGAAGGTTTGGACGATCCATTGCGACGGCGCATGGTGCCATGCGGGGGCAGGCGCTGCTGCAGTCATCACCTCACCAGTCGGGGTCAAGCACAGATATGCAGCACGCCTCAACTTCGCTCTGGAATCCGACAGATGCACAAATAATATAGCAGAATACAAAGCAGTCATCCTCGGCCTCCGCAAGCTAAGGGCCCTCAGAGTCACCACCTGCATCATCAAAACAGACTCCAAGGTAGTTGCCGGCCAAGTCGAGAAAGACTATGCAGCAAAGGACCCCGCGCTTATGCAATACCTCGCGGCCATCTGAAGTCTCGAGAGACAATTCAAGGGATTCACCTTGCAGCATGTGGACCGGGCCAAGAATGAAGAGGCCAACACATTGGCCAAGGCTGCCGCCAGGGGCGAGTCCATGCCCTCCGACGTGTTCTTTCATGTCATCGGCACGCCAGCTGTCCGGAGCCCCGAAGGGCTCCAAATAACTAACGACAGCGAGGGCCACCGCATAGTCAACCTTATCATGACCGAAGACTGGCGGGCACCAATAACCCTGTTCCTACAGGGGTACTATCATCCAACCGACATCAGTGAGGCCAAGCGCCTCAAACATCGAAGCCGAGACTTCGCACTAATTGAAGGCCAACTCTACAAGAAAGGGGTCAGTCAGCCAATGCTTAAGTGCGTCACCGAAACCGAAGGCATCCAGATCCTACGCGAAGTCCACAGTGGCACGTGCGGCTCGCACGCAGGGCCAAGGGCCCTAGCTGCTAAGGTGATCCGCCAAGGCTTTTACTTGCCCGCAATGATCTGCGCCGCAAATCGGGTCACAAGGTCCTGCGAAGCTTGCCAGAAGTTCTCTCCTCGGTCAGGCAGCCCCTCGCTGTATACAAAGCTGATCGCCCACACATGGCCTCTCCAGCGCTGGGGCCTGGACATTGTCGGGCCCCTGCCCACCACTCAGGGGAACCTTAAGTTCGCCTTCGTCGCTGTCGAGTACTTCACCAAATGGATCGAGGCAAGGGCTGTTTCCACAATAACATCAAAAACTGCCCAGAAATTCTTTTGGCAAAACATTGTTTGCCGCTTCGGAGTACCGTCCGAACTAACAGTGGACAACGGCAAGCAGTTTGACAGCCAAGACTTCAAGGATTTTTGCTTCTCCATTGGCACCAAGCTCGCCTTCACCTCAGTCTATCATCCGCAGTCCAACGGAGTTGTGGAACGCGCCAATGGGAAAATTTTCACAGCTGTCAAAAAGATGCTCCTCGATGAAAAAAGGGCAGATGGACCGATTTGTTACCCGAGGCAGTCTGGGCACTAAACACGACTGAGTGCAGGGCGACCGGGTTTACTCCTTTCCGCCTTCTATACGGATCGGAGGCCATGACCCCACAAGAAATAAAACATGGGTCCCCGCGAACAGTCCGTCAGCCATCCCCGACGTGGACGAGCCAACTTCAAAGGATCTCGTTGACGGAGACCGAGTCTTCGCCCTACAGGCCCTAAACAAATACCAAGCCCAGACAAAAGCATGGCGCGACCACGCAGTCATCCCGAGGGAATTCAGCGAAGGGGACCTCGTACTCATCTGAACAGCTTGGACAGAGTCCAGGGGCAAGCTGGAGCCCAAGTGGGAGGGCCCCTTTATAGTCAAGACGAAAGCTTCCCCAGTGCTTATAGGCTCACAACACCAAACGGCGAAGACCTGGAGCACTCCTGGAACATCGACAACCTCCGCAAATTTTTTGTTTGACTCATCAGGGCTGATTCGCCCTTGTAATTCGCAAAAACAATCTTATACTGGCCCGCACTCTTTTCCTCCCGGGGGGTGAGGTTTTTAACGAGGTGGAGCCATGTAATATATGTGTGAAAAATCCCCCGCAAAAACATGCGTCAAAAAAAGACCGCGACGACGGTCTTTGACATTCGACCAATACGAGGTCACCGCGAGGCTCAGCGCTAGCCACCCTCGCGTGCGACAAATCTGCGCAGAAGTCGCCTAAGGGTGCAGCCGGACTAGCACAACAAGTGCGAAAAAACCGAAGTCTACCGCGAAGACTATACGCGCAGAAGTCGCCTAAGGGTGCAGTCGGACTAGCACAACAAGTGCGAAAAAACCGAAGTCTACCGTGAAGACTATCCGCGCAGAAGTCGCCTAAGGGTGCAGCCGGACTAGCACAACAAGTGCGAAAAAACCGAAGTCTACCGCGAAGACTATCCGCGCAGAAGTCGCCTAAGGGTGCAGCCGGACTAGCACAACAAGTGCGAAAAAAACGAAGTCTACCGCGAAGACTATCCGCGCAGAAGTCGCCTAAGGGTGCAGCCGGACTAGCACAACAAGTGCGAAAAAACCGAAGTCTACCGCGAAGACTATCCGCGCAGAAGTCGCCTAAGGGTGCAGCCGGACTAGCACAACAAAAGCAAAAACGACAACACCAAACTGTCCGCGCCAAGACCGACTATATGCGCACCAGTACATAACGCCTTCGCAAGAATAGCCAAGTGTGCGGGGGCACACAACCTCATCATACAAGCCTTTACACATGTACAAGCGAGGGCACCACACTCTACATCGGCTCAACCTTAGGAATAATTCCCATCTCCCTATAATTAAATAACATTATCCTAAGCTCCTTACCCGCAAAAAGACTTCGCAATTCCCCTTCACCTGTACTCACGGCGGCCGGCAAAGACAACAGTTCCTGCCGACCAGCCCTATTCACACGAAGCCGACCTCCCTCCGCCCCACTCACTCTACGCTTCACAACCGCCCTTCGCCACCGGCGCTCGGTACTAGGACCAGGCACATCTTCTGTGTCCGCAGCGTGCGGTGAAGCCTCCGCCGCAGCCACATCCAAGGCCGCAAAGTAGTCCAAGTCCTCCTCCGACGACTCTTCAGTCCACTCAACCGAGCTCCCAGAGTCAGCAAAATCAGAAAACTCAGATGCAGACCCATCACATTTATTACCACCGTCCACGGTCGAAGCCGCCAAAAATTTAGTAGTGGCGGTTGCGTGCGCAGGCCCAAAATCTTGAACCTGCGCAGCAACCAAAATTCAGCAACATATCCAAAATTCCCCTAACTATCTACACCCACTATGCCACCTGCGAAGACCCGGCTGTTACGGGAGCCTCCGCCGTTGCCTCCGCTGCAGCCTCCGCCGCCACCGTCGCTGGATCTTCAGCACTCGGCGCAGCGGCAGCGGGGGCATCGGGCGCGCCTTCGGTGGTCTCTGGGGGCAGGTCTCCACCGGCCGCAGCAGATAGGGGGGCATCCGGAGCGCCTTCCGCAGTCTCCGGGGGCGGCTCCAGGGCGGCCCCAGACACAGCCTCCGCCGGGATCGGCTCCGGGTCAGGCAGCGCGCTGTTCAACGCCCCGAAGTCATCCACCCTCTCGCCACGCGCCGCCTAAGACACAGCACACAAATTCAGCAAACCCACACATAGCCCACATCCAGCAAACGCCAAACAAACGCCAAACGTTACCTGAGCCCTCGCCGTCTCAGCCCGCTCCCTGACCACCTCGCGACCGTGCGGACCCCACATCCGGTCGTAGATGGCTCCGGCGGATTCCTTCACTATGGGATCCTCAGCCTTGTAGATATCTCGCTCAAAATCTTCATCAGCTTGGTCGAAGACCTCGAAGTGCCGGCACCCTTCGCGGGAGAGCGCGTTCATCGCCCCCTCGTAGGTGACCAGGGAAGCATACGACATAAACCCCTCCACGATAGTGGGGAGTGCCTGCAACTCCTCCTGCACCCACTCCAGGCAGCGAAGTCCGGGCTCTCGGTCCGGCACTTCGAAGTCACCGGTCCGCGCGCCCAGCTCATGGTATGAATCCATAAGCTGTTTGCGCGTCCGCTCTGCCTCCGCGCGCGTCTCGGCCTCGGCCCTCTCCACACGGCTCTCCAGGGCGATGAGCCGCTCCTGCAGCTGTTCGGCGCGCTCCCTGGCAAGATTGCCCTCCGCCCACGCCAGGTTGGCCTCCGCCTACGCGGCCTGCGCCTGGGCGAGGGCCTCATTAGTCTCCCTCCTCTCCCCCGCCAGTTGGCGCCGGAGGTCAGTCTTCTCCCTCTCCAGTGCGGCCACCTTGTCCGCCAGCTTGCGGCACTTACTGTCGGCGGCCGATTTTTCACGGACAGCGTCAGCATATTGCGTCTGAAGTCTCTCGACTTCGGCAGACACAACTGCCGTGAGGGCCCCCGACGCTGTGCGATCGGCGAAGTCAGCCGCCTGCAAAACACACGTAAGACCGCGGCCCCCTGCACCCACTCCAGGCAGCGAAGTCCGGGCTCTCGGTCCGGCACTTCGAAGTCACCGGTCCGCGCGCCCAGCTCATGGTATGAATCCATAAGCTGTTTGCGCGTCCGCTCTGCCTCCGCGCGCGTCGCGGCCTCGGCCCTCTCCACACGGCTCTCCAGGGCGATGAGCCGCTCCTGCAGCTGTTTGGCGCGCTCCCTGGCAAGATTGCCCTCCGCCCGCGCCAGGTTGGCCTCCGCCTGCGCGGCCTACGCCTGGGCGAGGGCCTCGTTGGTCTCCCTCCTCTCCCCCGCCAGTTGGCGCCGGAGGTCAGTCTTCTCCCTCTCCAGTGCGGCCACCTTGTCCGCCAGCTAGCGGCACTTACTGTCGGCGACCGATTTTTCACGGACAGCGTCAGCATATTGCGTCTGAAGTCTCTCGACTTCGGCAGAAACAACTGCTGTGAGGGCCCCCGACGCTGTGCGATCGGCGAAGTCAGCCGCCTGCAAAACACACGTAAGACCGCAGCCCCAACAAAGCCGACAAAAAAAACACCGAAGTCTAGCTCAAACGGACCTGACTTAGTGCCTCCTTCACCTCCCTCAGCCGACGGGACACAACGCTCGCCTCATCCCTGACAGCCGCGAGTGCCGACATCTCGCCTCCGGCGCTAAGAGCCCCGCCCTTCGCCTTCGGCACTACGGCAGCCGCCGTGGTCGCCGCGGCAGGCGCAATTATAACAAGTTGGCCTTCGTCCGACCCTGCGACGTATCAACAAATTAAAAAGAAAAAAGAAAAAAGAAAAGAGAGCCAACGGCTTACCACCAAGATAGTCGTCCACACTGATATCGGTGGCGAAGTCGGCGACGCGCTTGCCGGACGGCGGCAACACTCGGGCCGCCTTCGCGACCTCTGGCACCCTGCTGGACGGCGGCACAGCCTTCGTCGATTTGGAACCACCAGTGCCTGCCGCTGCCTCCGGCGCCTTGCTAGATGCAGGGACGCCCGACTTCGCCGCCAGCGGCGGCTTGCCCCCGCTGGGGGCCGCAGCCTTCGCAGCCCCCCGTTGCCTCTTCGGCCTGGCTTCATGAAGCCTGACGACCGCCTGGCGCTTTTGTGCAGCTCCCTGGTGATCCTTGTCCATCACTGCCGACACAACAGCAGCAATATTCCGCCCATAAGGAAAAACTCTCCATTCACGAACCAAGCGAGATGTAAAAAAGTCTTCGCCGGCCGTGCGGGGGATAGGAACATTCCTAGGCCACCAACCCCCGGTAACCCTCAGCATCTGCGCCGAAGACTCCCGGAGCTCGGGCGAAGACATCCTTCCCCTCGGGGCCGCGCATGTCCTCATCAACTCTCTAGCAAAACCATCGGAAACCCCAAGTCCTCCCATAGCAGTACCTAATTTCCTCTTTTTAGAGGATGGGGCGGCCGCCGGCGCAGGGTCGTCTCCAGTCTCCACCACCGGCTTCTTCCCACGGCGATCCACATCGTCTTGGCCGGGATAGCCGTCATACGGCAATTGATTCAATTCAAAAACCCTATTCAAACGGTTATTCAACCCACGGATATCCCAGCTGCGCTGGCCCTCTGTCCTCGGCACGTAACGACCAACGAGCCGCACCGCCCCATCCTCCGCTTCACGCATAAAGGCGGCCGGATCGCGACTTTGCAGATCCAACGCAAAGGCAGGACTTCGCACCATCTTCCCACCGTGGGAAAGCATCTGGCGAGGGCACACTTCGCCCAACGCCCAGCCATGCGCCAAGGGCCATACCCCGTACGCCACAAATTCTTCAACCAAATCGCGCCCACTGCTCAGGCCGACGGCGCACCGAAGGGCCCCTTCGTCCGCATCATCCTCCGCCACCTCAAAGGGCGGGTATGCTGAGTAAAAATGAGAACACATCTCGGACACGGGGAGCCCCTCATGGTCTTTGACGGTACCCTCCACGACGTAAAACCAAAACTCATTCCAGTTGCCCCACTTGTTGCGGGCGCAAGGAACCAACTCGACTACCTGCATCGTGGTCTTGCCGGTCTTCGGCGTAAACGTACAGGACCCAAACTGGGCAACTTCATCTCCAATCATCCTCTTCTGCCAGTGCAGGCAATAGTACTTCGCAAAGACTTCGACTGATGGCTGTCCGCCGTACGAAGTCGTTGCCCAGACATACTTCGACAGAGCCACCACGACATTCGGAGTCAGCTGATGTATCTGAACATTAAACCTGCGCAGGACTTCGCCAACAAATCGGTGCGCAGGCAAGCGGAAACCGGCGGCGAAGAACGCCTCGAACACAACCAACTCGCCCTCCGGCTCGGGGACTTCCTCCGTCCCCGGGACACGAGCAACTCCGCCGCCAAAGTAACCCAGCCTCTGCATATCTTGCACGCGGACCGATGACATCCGCGACATGCCAAAATCCACAGAATCGCCAGCACGCAACTCCTCCGCCACCAAACTACTCAGCGTCTCCTCAAACGAGGCGTCGGCCGGCGGCGAGGCGACGGCCGACGGCGTAGCAGCAGCGGAAGAAGAGGAGGTCGGCATCGCTACGTACCGTCGGCGGCGGCGGGCGGTCTGCTTCACTCGAGCCAGATCTCCGGCGAACAAGAGCGCGGCGGGCAGACGAACAGCAAGACGGTGGAAAAGGCGGCTAGGGTTTTCACGCAGCGCGGAAAGTGAAGTTCAAAAAGCGCCGACCCCCGCCCCCTTTTATAGACAGGGCGCGGCTCTTCGGGAAACCCGCAATCCAACAGGGCGCGACGCTTCGGGAAACCCGCAATCCAACAGTATGGTGTCAATCAACGGTCATGTCAAAAACCCCCGCAAAACCACTTCGAGCGAGGGCAGCGTCTCCGCCATCTAGCGACGTCTTCGGCACCAGGTGACTTTGTCGAACTGGTCCCTCGGAGGGCAAATGTTGGGGCGAAGGCAAAGACGCCACCCTTCGCTCGAGGCATTCGCTGCAATCGCCGGCCCGACGGAGACAAAACGGGCAGGGACACCCTTCGCTTCTTTCGGCGCCAGACGAAGGTCTGCGACGGCGTCATCCCACCGTGCGGCCTCGTCCAGCTCAGAGGCCCACGTGTGATCTGGCCCATTGTAACGGGCCCTGCGTGGCCGCCGCGTGTTACGGGCCTAATTTGTAAAGGCATTCCTATAATTACAGCCTGTAACCCTGCTTTATGGGAATATTCTGGGGATAACCTAGGTGGCTGAGGGCACATGCGTCCTTAACTTAAGGCGCTGGGCGCTCAGATACCTATAAATACCCCTGCACAGTGCCCGTGAGAGGCCAGATGAATAGAGCTTTTGCCATCTTGCGCGTAAACCCTATTAACGTCACTGCTCACCCTTGTTGGACCCCCCTTGCGACTGAGAGCAAGTTCCAACAAATATGAATAGAGCCCAATCCTAATTTAATTCAATCCTTAAATTTTATAGTGTAAAATCTAGAGCTCATTACCACCCCTACCCTTACATCCGGAGATCCTAGGTGTTGAGCACCATATTTGGCACATGGGCACGGCCGGACGGTCCGACCATGTGGCCCGTATGTTATGCGCCCCGGACGGTTCGCGGGATAACCTAGACAGTTTGTGATCAGATTAACTCGGATGAGAGTACTTATCCCACGCATGGTTATCCTAACCTATTTGTGGGAATCTGTTGGATCTCACCTAGGAATGAGTCTAGACCCCCCTATAAATATAAAGGGGTATGGCCGATTGAGAACCCCCAAACACATTCCAGTCGAACCAATCTATTTACCCTATTTATCAATCATGCCTTAGGAGTAGGTGTAGCGTAGTTTTAGTATAGATCCATATATCAATTCTCATCTTATATCATCGCCTTTATTCGACTCTACGTCGTCTAGAGGCATCTTGGATAGCCTGCCGACCCTAAGATGACCCTAAAATCTTTCCCTTACAAGGTTCCCTGGGGGGCGAGATCCAGGTTCAACTGAGGGTCTCTGGCCTGTCGCGGACGGTCTGGTGACCTATCGCGGACTGTCCGACACCTCGTAGAGCCTAACCCAAGGTCCTGCTCATCACGAGAAGGCCCTAGGGTTCATTACTATTTGGCCCAAAGAAGGCGCCAACATAGAGGTGGAGTTCGATACTAATCAAGTGTTATTTGTCCAGTCTTGTGACCAACCGTGGACCTTCTGGTGACCTACCACGGATGGTTTGCCCCCTCGCAGAGAGGTTCCCCAAGGTCTCATTCCCCACGAGCAGGATCTAGGGATCATTAGTGTTTGGCCCAAAAAGGCGCCAACACACTTTTTGGTGACCCCGCTGGGGATGAGAGGTGTGACCTAACAAGATTGGCCATAGATGGCCGGTTCAAAGGATCACTTCAATATCTCCCTAAGTAACATCGTAAAGCTGACTATAGAGAACCTGCCGGCTAAAGATAAGAAGAAATTCGAGGACTACAAAAGATAACCGAATGAGGCCAAGGCGAAGTACCTAGCGCACTTCAAGGTGGACCGACATCAAAAGATCATCCGGCAAGGGGAATGCGACCTGGCATCTCTTTGACCTACCGCACCTGCCCCTAATGTAAGTAAAACAGATGACATACAATCTCTTAGGCATTATATAGATGGCAGCGAGATCAATTGATATAATACATAGAGGGCATGAGCGGAAAATTTAGGGAAATGGCACGCATATTTGAAAAATCTGTCGTTTCCAATTTCCCATCACATGAGATTGATGTTAGAACCACCACACGCCAATCATCGACTGTAAACATGCAGTCACAAACCTAGCCATCTTCTGGCATGCCGATGAATTCATACGCCAGGCAATCGCAGCCTCCTCCATCGATTTGGGATAAACCCACAATTCTGCGCATGGCCGGACTGTCTGGGCCTGGCCTCGGCCCACCCGACCCACTGGAAGGTGGTTGCAGCCTTTATGGTGAACCACCGAGAGCCGCGCGAGGACCGTCATGCTCCTCGCAGGGGTTAACAGACATGCTCAGACCATCTAGCTATACGCGCAGACTGTCCGAGTATGCCGGACCGTTAGACAAAGAGTACACAGAACATAGTACTGCGTGTCAGGCACAATTCTCATACTCCACCCCACCCGCAGCGCACTGTAGTCATAGCATGCCACCACCCGCGCATGAGGCCGAATATTTCGGTCCCTACGAAGCAAGAAAGATTCACCCCATACCACACGACAATGGGATGCAATACTGGTATGCCTTAGGGGCCTTTACCGAAAGCCACCTTTGACCATCCTGGTGCAAAAGACCGACATAAGGATAACCGGCCACCTGAGCCCATGTCCCGAAGACCGATGGGTTACATGGATGAAGTTCGGGAGGAAATAACTGAACTATTCCAAGACAAATTAGGAGTCAGTGTGTCTAGCCCATGGCAGTCCCATTAGAGGCCATATGACCCTTGATGAGACACCGTTCCGTGCCCCCTAGGACCAGTTTGCTAGATTTCTCCAAATTCTCGGGCAAGGGCAGTAGAAGTACTCGCGAACACATGGGCCAATTCTTGGCACAATTGGTAGAATTGGCCGACAACGAAGTTTTCTGTGTTCGCTTGTTTTCATTATCTCTTACTGGCACCGCATTTGCTTGGTATGCTGCCTTACCCCCTAATTCTATTGATTCCTAGAATGATTTAGAGCATAAGTTTCATGAGCACCTCTATTTAGGGACTGAGTCATATTTAGCTGATCTAGCATCGCTCCGGCAGGGGGACGAAGAATCAGTTAATGATTATCTCCAGATGTTCCGGGATACTAAAAGTCGATGCTTTCAGGTCCACCTTACAAATAGGCAGCTATAGGGGCAGACCTAGCCTAAAATGTGAGTGGGGGCCCAACATCTGAGTGAGGGCCTAAACATAGGCATACTAACTAATGAGCCTTTGTAGATACAATAAATAAGATAAAAGATTCACCAAAATAAAAAAATGAGTGGGGCCTATGCCCCCGCTCAGCACTACATGTGTTCGCCCCTAGGCAGCTAGAAGGGTTGCTCTTAATGGGTTGCGCTCATACTTGAAAGAAAAACTAGATGACATCCAGTTCTTTTTGCTAACTTAGGTTCATCAGCAGACTTTGGTTTGTTTGAGTCAAAGCAAAGAACCGTCTCATCATGATGAGCATTATGACAATAGTAGCTCAGATGACGAGCAAAAGGAGGTATATATCGCTGAGCTTGTTTGGCCCACTCAGGCCAAACTTTTGACTTGCTCTTCTCTACAACCAGTTCAGAAAAATCGGCAGGAGAAGCTAAGTTCACATTTAATGTTGCTAAGTGTGACAAGACATTTGATGAATTACTTAAGTTTGGCAACATTAAATTGTCTAATACAATTCCCTCGGCAGAAGAATTGAGGAGGCGTGCTTATTGTAAATGGCATAACTCATTTTCTCATGCCACCAATGATTGAAATGCTTTCTGTCGGCAGATACAATCGGCTATAAATGAAGATCATTTGGTTTTTCAAGAAAATAAACTTAATAGAGAGTCGTTCTGAAAGGGAAATGTGCCCTCGGGCCATTTCTAAATGTTTTGGTGATTAAGTGCCCAACACATCACTTTGAACTAACATGCCTCCTATGAGTATGAGCACATGGATAAAGAAAGCAAATTGAAGTGATCAAGTCCAAATGAGGTGAATTGGAGGAGTAGAAGTGCAACTTGTTCAAAACCAACATGGACACATGGTTTGAGTGTTTGGATACGTTGCCTATACCCTCATCTATGTTTTTAGCACTTTGTTTTGGCTACTAACCTTGTTATGCAAAGAAAGTGCATTTTGGACTTGAAATGGAGCATATTGCAAATCCTTTTGGAGAGATAAGAAAAGGTATGTGTCTAGCACTTAGTCAATTATTTTAGTCGCTAACTATGTTTCTCTAAGTGCTAGGAAACTCCTCAAGTCGAGCAAAGTTGGAGAAAACGAGTATGCCTAAAAAGGACCAAGGTTGGGCCAGTCTGGGGTGCACCGGACTGTCCGGTGCCTGGCCTGGTCATCGGGTCAACTCCCCCATGGCCTATGGTGGCCGTACTGGCTGCTCTCGGTAAAAGAGCCAGGTGCGCTGGCTATAATTCATCAGACTGTCTGGTGTGCACCGGAATGTCCGGTGCGCTAGGCGGCCAACAGATCTTGCCAGCGCCAACGGTTGGCGCGCGTTCAACGACGACCACATGGTGACCATGTCACCTTGGCCAATGTTCAGCAGGCTGCACCGGACTGTCCGGTGCGCCACCGAACTGTCCAGTGTGCCATTTGGCTGAGGGCGGCAACGATCGGCTCGGCTTGATATGGAAGGAGATTGTGCACTGTTGGATGTCTGATGCACCCATGGACAAAAGGCAACCAGGCCTTCCAAACGAAGGAGCAATGGCTCCCTTGGCCCTTTAGGCTATAAATAAGACCCCTAGGTGCCTCTACCTAGTACCCAAGCATACTTTGAGCACACAACAACTCCGAGATTTCACAACCACGTTGTTGATTCATTAGAGAGAGATTTGATCGCTTTCTAGAGCTGTGACTCTGTCGTTTTGATTCTTGTGCTCTCTTCTAGATTTGTGTGCGTGTTGTTGCTGCGATTGTGCTCTTGTGTGGGTTGCTATTCCCTCCCTTACTCTAGTGTTATTTGAGATCATTTGTGTAAGGGTGAGAGACTCCAAGTTGTGGAGATTCCTCATGACCGGGATATTGTGAGATATAAGGAAGAACCATGGTACTCAAGTTTTATCTTTGGATCACTTGAGAGGGGTTGAGTGCAACCCTCGTCCATTGGGACACCACAACATGTAGTAGGCAAGCATATTACGCTTAACTGAACCACGGGATAAATCTACTTTACTTTATTGCAATTTTATTCTTCCTAGCACTTCACTTACAATATTTCTCTAAGTTTAATACTCATCTTGTGAGTGCAATTAAGTGAAGAAGTCCTCTCCTCTCACTCTTCTCATTCGAACTTGGTTTTAGTTTACACTAATCCATATTTTTGGGCCAAGTTTGTTTTGTATAGAGATGTTTTTCAGGATCACCTATTCACCCCCTCTAGGTGCTCTCACGTTCCCCATCAATACACTTGAAATGTACGAAAAGAAGGTCCTGATTTGGTCAGAAACGACCGATAAAAGTAAAGGCAAAAACATTATCATTGGCAGCCCTCACACGCCAAATCTATCACGAGGAGTGGTTACTCGAAAGGCTCTAGACAAGAGAAAAGCTAATAAGATTGGAGGCATCGGGGGGCAAGCACATTTTGGTACCCAATCATGGTCACCTGTCCTGCGTACGCTGGACGGTCTAGGCCCTAAGGACGGATAGTCTGGAACAGAAACGAACAGTCCGACTATGAAGGTCGGATGGTCCGTGGACAACCAGAAGCAGCAATGACCTCAGACCTCCAGGTCACATCATATAGAAGTAGGAACGTGCAACCAAAATACATTTAAAGCCTCCGACCGTCTCTTAGTGTGGACCCTACTTTTGATCAGCTACTCTCCAAATATATGAAGGGGAAGGTCGTTCCGCACAACCAGCCAATAAAATAATCAAAGTCAAAGAGGCGATATGTGCAAAGGGAAAGGCTGACTAAATCGGCCCGAAAAGTGGTGCATCCAATGTCGCTACTCATCTACCTCCAGGGATGTCGTGGTACTTTCCAGTCTACTCATCACCGATGTGTTGTCCTACTCAAGTGTGGGGTGGTATGGCGATGAATCTGTATTACTTGCCCAATCCATTTGCTTATTCTGGCTTGGGGGCACCACAAGTTTTTACCTATTGACATGTTGATTAGGTAGCTATGGCCGAAGAGGTTGCAATCCTAAACGGCCTCTGTGCATTAGATTTCTATCAAATAGTTATATTGTCTAATCACAAGAGCCGGTGACTTACATCAGGCTAGAGTGTGTATTTAGGGAACAAAGCATGTTGCATAATCTATTGTTTCCCGAAAGTGGCTGTTAGTACCAGGTGCTTTTGGTTCACCAACCTCCACCAAAAGACAGGGGGCATGTGTTGAGCACCATATTTGGCACCTGGGCATGGCCGAATGGTCCAGCCATGTGGCTTGGACAGTCCGCGCCCTGGATGGTCCGCGGGATAACATGGATGGTCCGCAATCAGATTAACTCGAACGTGAGTACTTATCCCACACGTGGTTATCCTAACCTATCCGTGGGAATCTATTGGATCTTGCCTATGAACGGGTCCAGACCTCCCCCTATAAATATAAAGGGGTACGATTGATTGAGAACCCCTGAACACATTCCAATCGAATCAATCTATTTACCTTATTTATCATTCATGCCTTAGGAGTAGGTGTAGCACAGCTTTAGTTGTATATTCCACATATCAATCCTCACCTTATATCATCGCCTTTATTCGATTCTATGTCATCTAGAGGTGTCTTGGATGGCTTACCGACCCCAAGATGACCCTATGATCTTTCCTTGATGAGGTTCCTTGGGGGCGAGATCCAGGTTCAACTGAGGGCTCTCTGCGCTGTCATGAACGGCCCACCGCCCTACCGCAGACGGTCTAGTGCCCTACCGCAGACGGTCTGGTGACCTATCGTGGACCGTCCGACACCTCATAGGGCCAAACCCAAGGTCCTACTCATCACGAGAAGGCCCTAGGGTTCGTTGCTATTTGGTCCTAAAAAGGTGCCAACCTACAAGTGGAGTTCAAGACTGATCAAGTGTTATTTGTCTAGTCTTATGACCAACTGTGGGGGATAGATATCCCTCGGGTCCACTAGAAGGCTAGAAGACCTCGTGAAAGGCCTTGGTCCCATTGTTTCGCAAGGCCATCCCTTCATGGGCCTGAGGAGGAATGTCCGGAAGAGTAGATTGACGCAAGATTGGATCAACTCGAGCCCGGGTGGCCTAGTGGACTTAAGCATTATCCACAGCAGTGATCCGATTCTCCCGCGCTGCGCCCTCAAGCGTTGGAACTGAATGATGATAAGTCGACATAATTATAGGAAGATAAGCTCAGTCAGTTCACTATTATTTAGGCGCACGTTGTTATCATATCCGCATGTAACGCCCCATGGTCGAGTATATAAGGCCTAGGGGGCACCCCCTCAAACAACAACTCACTCATTAGCCGTCTACTCAGCTCTCTAGTATCCCTCATACTAGAGAACTCCCCTGTAACCCACCACATAAAATATCCACACCAGGAAGTAGGATGTTACGCCTCTCTAAGTGGCCCGAACCTGTATAAAATTGTCCACTGTCTCTCGTGCATCTAGCACGAACCATCGAGTTACAGTCGGTAACACCATCCTACTCCAAAAAGCACCTCGAGGGGCAACCCCGGGTGCGCGATCGGACCCAAAACACCAACAGTTGGCGCACCAGGTAGGGGGTGTGTCACTGATCCAAGCTAGCTCAATGGCCATCACTTTCCAGCACAATATCGCTCTCCGCCCTGGATCCGTGTTCTGCTTCAGAACCATCTCATCTATGGCAGATGAAGAAGGAACTCTACATCGCATAGCGGATCTGCCGGAGAGAAAACCTTCCTCGATAATCTCCAGGAAAGCTGGAGCGAAGCAGGAAATAGTGCAACCTCCAGCGCTCCGAGCAAATACTACCACCTGCAAGCCAGGAGCGGAAAATTCATTCACCCAAAGAACCCCGTTGTCCACCTCATCCACAGAAGAGTGGACACGGATTACGAGGAAAAAAATAAACAAGGACCCATCAAGCTGCCCTTCTGGTGCCTCCGCCCTCAAAGGAGAATAGAAAGAAGCTTGTCGTCACGACAACTCCGTTTTACCCCGATGTCCTCTTTATCGGGGGAGAGTGGAATCGTCCCCCATCTCCGACGACGAACCAACTGTGCCTGGGGAAGAACCTCCTCAGCAAGAAGCTCGTCGACGAAGGAACCGACGCCGTAGCGTCCGGCGACATCATGAAGCTAGAGAACGAGATCTGGCGCAGCCTGTGTTGCGAGATGAGATCTCGGAGGTGGGAGAAACTCCAGATGAACGAGTCTTCAGGGAGGGAAGGAATTCACGATGACGTGATCGTCGGCAAGCTCAAGAGCAAGCCGAGTAGGAGGCGAGACAGCGTCGAGAGAATCCTCTCTTCGGACGAAATCTGAACCCCGACTTCGCCCGAGCCATGAACACACCGAGCGAGGTCGGTGGAGTGTTGGCTCAGATAGCCAATGGCATCCCCCGGACTCCAGACGCCGAGAGCTATCGGCGGCTGCTTACTCGGGTAGCCAACCACCTTCTACCTCTCGCTCATCCTCTGAGCGATCTACGACACGCCATCCATAGTCAGTGGGACGCACAGAGCTCCATCAATGCTTCGCGCGAACGACAACACGAGAACGAGATTCAGCGTCAAGAAGAGTATGATCGGGATCATGGCATCCCTGCGCGAAGTGAGGCCACCAGGGTTGAGTCGGCAACAGCTTCAATTGGCGGCACGACCCGGGGATGGTCGAGGCAGCACATCGACAACTCCCCTCCCCGGGACTGACACCACAATCGTCGATAGGAGGATACGTGTGGAGTATCGGCGCTTACTCCACGTCTCAGGGCCATTCAGTGCCCCCCTAACTTCAAGGTCTCCAACGTCAACAAGTACGAGCCCAAGCAAGACCGGGGAGGCTGGTTGGCTGTCTACACCACTGCTGCCCGGGCTGCTGGGGCAACTGAAGATGTGATGACTACATATTTGCCCATCATCCTTGGGCGAGATGCGCTGCAATGGCTACGACACCTGCCCCGACAATGCATCGATGATTGGAGCGAATTCAGTCGGTGTTTTATCACCAACTTCCAATCCCTCTCCGACAAGCCGGCGCAGCCATGGGACCTCAAATCCATCAGGCGCCGAGGGGATGAGACTCTCCGGTCATACCTCAAAAGGTTTCAGACCATGAGAAATCGCATCCCCAAGGTTGTGGAAGCAGCAGTGATCAAGGACTTCTACCGGGGATCTAATGACTCGGCCTTCGTCCGAGCCATACTGCAAAAGGCGCCGACTACCTCCGAGCAGCTATTCAGGGAAGCAGACCTCTACATCACCGCCGACAAACGAGCTCAGGACCTCATCGGAGGAGCAAAGTCTACACCACCGGCACCACGACGCAACACGAACCAACAACCCGACAAGCGTTGGGAGAAGAGGCCTCGCGAAGAAATCCACACCACCAGACCACCCGCCTTTCGCGCCCAAGGAGCACCCCGCGGAGGCGAACGTACATTGGATGACATCCTCGATGCCCAATGTCTGTACCATAAAGACATGTGCCACACCCTCCGGAACTGCAGAGACTTTAAGCACTCCATCGGGAATGGCCGACCCTTCCAACCTCTGCCACCTCCCCCACCACAAGGAGGACCCGGAGAACCTCGACAACCTCAACAGCAGGAAGGGGAGGAGGCGGAGCATTCCCATGCGTCGACGGAGAAGTCAACATCATCTTCGGCGGACATGGGTCGCAAGAAAGCAAGAGGCAGCAGAAGCTCAACGTCCGTCAGATACTGGTGGCGGCCACCGGTCCTCCCGCCCCGTATCGATGGTCCTAACACCCGATCACCTTCACTCGGGCAGATCAGTGGCTCAACTTCGATCACCCGGGCAAATACCTGCTCCTCGTCGATCCGGTGATCTGAGAGAGCAGGGTAAAGAAGGTGTTAGTGGACGGGGGAAGCAGCATCAACGTCACCTTCCCCCGAACACTCCAAGGCTTGGGAGTTGCACTCAAAGAGCTCCACGAGTCAGACACTCCTTTATTCGGCATTGTACCGACTGAAGGAGAATACCCACTCGAACACATCTACATGCCGGTCACCTTCGGAACTCCGGAAAACTACAAAACTGAGTTCCTAAGGTTCAAGGTAGCAAGCTTCGACTGCGGATACAACGCTATCATCGGCAGGCCGGGATTGGCGAAATTCATGGCCATTCCGCACTATACATACATGATATTGAAGATGTCGGGACCACAAGGGATCATCACCGTGCGCGCTGACTTCCAAGGCGCCACAGAATGCTTCCGAGTGGCCATTCAGGCGGCCCTCACCACCAAACCATTGATGACTTCTTCCGCGCAGGCGAACTCAAAGCCTGAGGAGGACCTCACAGTATCAGCAAACGAAGCTCAAGCCGTGACCCTTATGCGGCCGACTGAGGAAACGAAAAGAATCAACCTCGGGTTCGCTGGTGAATGCAAAACCGCCATCATTAGCTCCAGCTTGGATGACAAATAGGAAGGCGCGCTCGTCCAGTTTCTGCAAGATAACCGAGACGTATTCGCATGGCAACCTGCGGATATGCCGGGAGTCTCAAGAGAACTGGCTGAGCACAAACTGAAGGTCTATCCCCAGGCGAGGCCGATCCGACAAAAGTTGCGTCGTTTCACACCCAACAAGAGAGAAGCCATCCGTGCCGAGCTAGCTTGCTTAGTCGCAGCAGGGTTCATTAGAGAAGTACTGCATCCTGAGAGGTTAGCAAATCATGTTATTGTACTCAAAAAGAATAAAGTGGATTGGCGCATGTGCGTCGATTATACAGATCTCAACAAACACTGTCTGAAGGATCCCTTTGGACTTCCTAGAATAGATCAGGTGGTAGATTCAACCGTCGGATGCTCTATACTAACATTCTTGGATTGCTACTTAGGATACCATCAAATCAGCTTAGCAAAAGAAGACGAGGAAAAAACAGCATTCATTACCCCGTTTGGAGCTTTCTGCTATACCTCCATGTCGTTCGGCCTCAAGAACGCTGGAGCGACTTACCAGAGAGCCATTCAAACATGCTTAGCCGATCACTGGGGCAAGCGGGTAGAAGCCTATGTTGATGATGTGGTGATCAAGACAGAAAACTTAGAAAATTTCATTGAAGATTTGGAACTGGTCTTCAACAGTCTGAGGCAATATCGGTGGAAGCTCAATCCAGAAAAATGTGTCTTTGGAGTGCCAGCAGGGAAGTTGCTCGGATTCATTGTCAGCCACCGAGGAATTGAAGCTAACCCGGAAAAGATCGAGGCTATCATGAGGATGGAAGCACCACGGTCACAGAAGAAAGTACAAAGGCTTACTGGATGCATGGCAGCTTTAAGCAGGTTCATATCAAGGTTAGGAGAAAAAGGCCTACCATTCTACAAATTGCTCAAGAAGGTGGATAAGTTCCAGTGGACCTTAGAAGCTCAGGAAGCTCTTGATGCACTAAAGAAGTTCCTGACCACACCGCTAGTGCTGAAGCCACCATGCCGAGCCACGCCAAACCAGCCGGCAGAAGATCTGCTGTTGTACATCTCTTGCACGACTCACGTGGTGAGCGCCGCGTTGGTAGTCGAGCGAGCAGAGGAAGGACACGCGTATCCAGTACAGCATCCCGTCTACTTCATCAACGAAGTTCTGGGGCCATCTAAGAAGAAGTATCCTCAGGTTCAAAAATTGTTGTACGCAGTACTTCTAACTTCACGCAAGCTTCGTCACTACTTCGACAACCACAAAGTCATAGTAGTCACTAGGTTTCCAATAGGGGATATTCTCCACAACAAAGAAGCCATTGGAAGAATAGCCAAGTGGGCCTCCGAGCTGGGAGCTCAAGACATCGAGTTTTGGCCTCGTACTGCAATAAAGACTCGAGCACTAGTTGACTTTGTATCAGAATGGACCGAGCAACAAGTACCAGACAACCTAGAGACTGCAGAAGTATGGTGGATGTATTTCGATGGCTCGCTAAAGCTGCACGGGACAGGAGCAGGGATCATCTTCATTGCACCTGGAGGTGAACAACTCAGATATGCTCTTCAGTTGTTATTCTCAGCATCCAATAATGCAGCAGAATATGAAGCTTTGATCCATGGATTGAACATTGCTATATCACTGGGCATTAAGAGGTTGATGGTATACGGAGATTCAATGGTGGTCATAAGTCAGATAAATAAAGAATGTGATTGCTCAAATGACTCTATGGGCAAATACTGTGCAGCCGTCCGAAAGCTAGAAGACAAATTTGAAGGGCTAGAATTTCATCATGTGGAAATAGATCGCAACGCGGCGACAGATGCGTTGTCGAAACTAGGATCCAGTCGGACCCAGGTTCCACCTAGAGCTTTCATCCAAGAGGTGCCACGCCCAAGCAGTACCTCAGATCAAGCAGAAGAGTGCAACGTTTTGAGCCAACCAGAGTCAGAATCTAATGACTGGAGGGAGCCCATCATCAGATACATAAAGAATGAAGAGGAAACTGGTTAAGGATCAAGAAAATAAGAAGCGATAATGGGACGGAGTTCAAGAACTCACAAATCGAAGGTTTTCTTGAGGATGAGGGCATCAAGCATGAGTTCTCCTCTCCCTACACACCTCAACAAAATGGTGTAGTGGAAAGAAAAAATAGAACTCTACTGGATATGGCAAGGACCATGCTTGATGAGTACAAGACACCGGATCGGTTTTGGGCTGAGGCAATTAACACCGCCTGCTACTCCATCAATCGGCTCTACCTTCACCGAATCCTCAAGAAGACATCTAACTCCTTACCGGTAAAAAGCCCAATGTTTCATTCTTTAGAGTCTTTGGTAGCAAATGTTTCATTCTTGTTAAAAGAGGTAGAAAATCTAAATTTGCTCCTAAGGCTGTAGAAGGCTTTTTACTAGGATATGACTCAAACACAAGGGCATATAGAGTCTTCAACAAATCTACTGAATTAGTTGAGGTTTCTTGTGACATTGTGTTTGATGAGACTAATGGCTCCCAAGTGGAGCAAGTTGATCTTGATGAACTAGATGATGAAGAGGCTCCGTGTGTCGCGCTAAGGAACATGTCCATTGGGGATGTGTGTCCTAAGGAATCTGAAGAGCCCACACAAGCACAAGATCAACTGTCAACTTCCATGCAAGCATCTCCACCAACTCAAGATGAGGAACAGGCTCAAGATGATGAAGATCAGAAGGATGAGCCACCTCAAGAGGAGGACAATAATCAAGGGGGAGATGAAGACAAGGAAGATGATCAAGAAACACAGGGACAAAGACCGCATTCAAAGAGATCATCCCGTCAACTCCATTCTTGGTGATTCATAAGCGGGTAACTACTCGATCTCGAGTCGCACATTTTTGTGAGCACTAGTCTTTTGTGTCCTCTATTGAGCCATACAGGGTGGAGGATGCACTAAGAGATTCGGATTGGGTGCTGGCTATGCAAGAGGAACTCAACAACTTCACGAGGAATGAGGTATGACATTTAGTTCCACGTCCTAATCAAAATGTTGTAGGTACCAAGTGGGTATTCCGCAACAAGCAAGATGAGCATGCTGTGGTGACAAGGAACAAAGCCCGACTTGTGGCCAAAGGTTATTCACAAGTCGAAGGTTTGGATTTTGATGAAACTTATGCACCCGTACCTAGGCTCGAGTCAATTCAAATATTACTTGCATATGTTACTTACCATGGCTTTAAGCTTTATCAAATGGACGTGAAAAGTGCCTTCCCCATGGACCAATCAAGGAAGAGGTCTATGTTGAGCAACCTCCCAGCTTTGAAGATAGTGAGTACCCTAACCATGTCTATAAGCTCTCAAATGCGCTTTATGGGCTCAAGCAAGCCCCAAGAGCATGGTATGAATGCCTGCGAGATTTCCTTATCACTAATGGCTTCAAAGTCGGAAAAGTCGATCCTACTCTCTTTATAAAACTATTGCAAAAGATTTGTTTGTATGCCAAATTTATGTTGATGATATCATATTTGGGTCTACTAACAAATCTACTTGTGAAGAGTTTAGTAGGATCATGATACAAAAATTCGAGATGTCTATGATGGGGGAATTGAAGTATTTCCTAGGATTTCAAGTCAAGCAACTTCAAGATGGCACCTTCATCAGCCAAACAATGTACATTCAAGACATACTTAACAAGTTTGGAATGAAGGATGCCAAGCCCATCAAGACACCCATGGGAACAAATGGGCATCTCGACCTCGACACGAGAGGTAAATCCGTAGATCAAAAGGTATACCAGTAGATGATAGGATCTTTACTCTATTTATGTGTATCTCGACCAGATATTATGCTTTCTATATGCATGTGTGCAAGGTTCCAAGCCGATCCTAAGGAAGTTCACCTTAGGGTCGTGAAAAGAATCATGAGATATTTAGTTTATACTCCTAAGTTTGGACTTTGGTAACCCAAGGGATCCACTTTTGATTTAATAGGATATTCCAATGTCGATTGGGCAGGGTGTAAAATTGATAGGAAGAGCACATCAGGGACTTGTCAATTTCTGGGGAGATCCCTGGTGTCTTGGGCTTCAAAGCAACAAAACTCAATAGCTCTTTCTACCGCCGAAGCCGAGTATATTGTCGCAGGCCATTGTTGTGCACAATTACTTTGGATGAGGCAAACCCTTAGGAACTATGGCTACAAATTGAGCAAAATCCCTCTCCTATGTGACAATGAGAGTGCAATCCGCATGGCGGATAATCCCGTTGAACACAGCCGCACTAAGCACATAGACATTCGATATCACTTTTTGAGAGATCACCAACAAAGGGGGATATCGAGATTGCTTATGTTAGCACCAAAGAACAATTAGCCGATATCTTTACCAAACCATTAGTTGAGAAAACCTTTATCATACTTAGGAATGAGCTAAATATTCTTGATTCTCGAAATTTTGATTGAAACATTGCACGCATAGCTCATTTATATACTTTTGATCATGTCTCTTTACTTTTGGTACAAATGCATATTTCTTATTATTTATGTACCAAGGCTACGACTAACGTGTTTCCAAGTATACTTCTATACTAAGTCGTAGATTGAAAGGGAAATGGAGTATGTGACAAAGACAAGGCTTCCACTCCACTCTAACGGTATCATTTATTCTTTGTCGCTACTCCACACCTCTCTCAATTGGTATAATCCTTCACTCATATTTACTTATACCAATAGGGAAGAAAATCAAAGGGCCCTCAAAGTCTCCATTTTTGGCGATTAATGCCAAAGGGGAGAAATTATTAAGCCCAAAGCAAAAGGACCGCACCACCACCATTTCAAAAAAATTCGAAATAAAAGATTTAATTGGTATTCACAAATGATTGTTTTTCAATTGGTATATTGTGATAGCAATTTCTTCAATTGGTATATATTCAAAATTGGTATCTTGTTATGACAATCTATTCAATTGGTACACATAGAGATAAATTTTCAAAAATTGGTATCTATTAAAACCCTCTTGAAAACTAAGAGGAGTATTTCATTCAGGGGAGTTTTTGTTTAGTCAAAGAAAAGCATTTGAAATAGGGGGAGAAATTTCAAATCTTGAAAATGCTTCTTGCAATCTTATTCATATACCTTTGACTATTGGTGCAAATATGGTCCAAAATATTAAATAGAATAAAGCAATCGATTCATATCTAATTAAATTATAAATTGGTTTAATTCCAATTAACCTATGCACTTACCTTATGCAAACAAGTTCAATTCTGCACTTATATATTTGCTTTGGTTTGTGTTGGCATCAATCACCAAAAAGGGGGAGATTGAAAGGGAAATAGGGTTAACCTTTTCCCAGTATTAATTTTGGTGGTTGAATGTCCAACACAAATATTGGACTAACTAGTTTGCTCTATATTACATGCTCTACAGGTGCATAAAGGTTCAACACAAACCAAAAAAGATTGAAGATAGGGTTCAAATATAAAGGAGCAAGAACCCAAGTGTGCCTTGGTCTGGCACACCGGACTGTCTGGTGTGTCACCGGACAGTGTCCGGTGCACCAGGACCGTACAGGGCTGAACTGGCCACTCTCGGGTTTCTTCAGGCGCTCTCCACTATAATTCACCGGACTGTCCGGTGTGCTACCGGACTGTCCGGTGCACCAGCGGAGTAACGACTATCCAGCGCAATGGTCGACTGCAAAAGCGCCATGATCAGAGCTACAGTGAAGAACAGTGCGCGCAGAGTCAGAGCCGTCCGTCAGAGGCGCACCGGACACTGAACAGTGCCTGTTCGGTGCGGCACCAGACTGTCCGGTGCCACTAGAGGACAAAGACTCCAACGGTCAAAAGCTCCAGAACCCTAACGGTTGGGTGACGTGGCTGGCACACCAGATAGTGTCCGGTGCGCCCATCGACAGCAGCCTGCCCCAACGGTTGTTTGGTGGTTGAGGGCTATAAATACCCCCCAACCACCACCACACCAAGCATCCAAGATTTCTGAGTATCACATTCAATACAAGGTCTCTAGCATTCACTCCTAGACACAATTCAAAAGATCAAAGCCTCTCCAAGTCCCAAATTCAACTCAAGCACTTAGTGACTTGTGAGAGAGAGATTTTGTGTTCTTTTGAGCTCTTGCCTCTTGGATTGCCTTCTTCCTTTCTCATTTCTTTTCTCAAGTGATTTGTAATCGAAGCAAGAGACACCTAAGTGTGTGGTGGTCCTTGCGGGGTCTAAGTGACTCGTGAGATTAAGGAAAAGGCTCACTCGGTCCAAGTGACCGTTTGAGAGAGGGAAAGGGTTGAAAGAGACCCGATCTTTGTGACCACCTCAACGGGGTCTAGATTCTTTAGAACCGAACCTCGGTAAAACAAATCACCGTGTTCATCCGCTTTATATCTTGGTTGATTTGTTTTCCCCTCTCTTTTGGACTCAAATTCATTTCTAACACTAACCCCGGCTTGTAGTGTGTGCCTAAGTTTATAATTTTCAGATTCCGCCTATTCACCCCCCTCTAGGCGACTTTCATGGATTCTCCCTCTGCATATTCTATTTGTACCCAAGTAATGCATATAATAATGTTTACGTTTTGGATATATTGCATAATTGAATGGGATTTGCCTAATTAAGGATTTCCTAGAATTTCCAACTTTATTCCTTGATTACCTTGGGAAATACTATGCTTTGCGAATTTGTGCTATCGCTCAACTTGATAATTTTGATGTCACTCATTATTTGATATTAATGTTCCGGAAATGAAATTGGCATTATGATGTTAACCCGATGGTTAAACAAGATTATTTCATATTAATTGGAACATGGAGTGACCACCTAGGATAAAAGTGCATCCACGAGTGCTATCATGGCTTTGGCTTTAGTAATTTGCTTTATATGCTTAGTACCTAGCAACCTTACCTGAAATATGGGCAAGAGGGGAGCGGCAGTGGTGGCAGATCCCGTTAACATGGGAACATATTATTGGCTAAGGTACCTCACCTAGAGGGCCTCCACACCGACTTAGAAACCTTAGCATGTTGCTTTCTATTAAGTGTATTCTGTGAAAACCTCATAGTGGATCCCTAGCCATTCACCTAGGTAGTGTTTAAGGGTCCGTACAACCAAAGGCTAGATGGGATACACGGCTTCTGGGTAAAGTTGTACCATCTCTGTAGAGTGTAAAACTGATATATCAGTCGTGCTCACGGTTAAGAGCAACATGGACCCTCACATGATAATTGAACTTAAAGATGGACAATAAATTGAGATCTGATGATCTACCAATGGTTTGCTTAATTGGTTTCACTTAAGTGTTTTTGTTATACTCTTATACCTTTGTCTAATTGGGATACTTGGGATACACACTTATTAGTAAGACAGATGTTGCTAATAAAATATTGACCAACTAAAATGCTTACGGCTTAACCTTAGCCTTACCTTGTTAAGCTTGCATTAATTTTCCCCCACTTGCTGAGCCCCGACCATAAGTGAGCTCACACTTGCTAATATTTTGATCAGAGGGTGATGAAGAAGACCTTGATGGAGATTTCGATGAATACTGAGTCTGTAACACCCCGTTGTTCCCACACAATGGGTGTTACCAAAAACCCTTCCCACAAAATTTAAAGCATAAAAAGAAATGGAGACAGAAAGTAAAAAAAATTCGGCAGCACCTCCCTTGAAAGTAGCATAACGAGAGGAACACAGAGTTTATACACGATGCAAAAGGAAGGTAATCCTGAGAGCACCTAGAGGGGGGTGAATAGGTGATCCTATAACACTTGAAACTTAATGCCACAAAAATTGATTAGGAGTTAGCACAATAAAGCCAAGTGGCTAGAGAGGAGTTCTTGCAAGACACGATAACCACAAGAAGATCAATCACAGATAGACACAGTGGTTTATCCTATGGTTCGGCCAAGTTCAACACTTGCCTACTCCACGTTGTGGCGTCCCAACGGACGAGGGTTGCAGTCAACCCCTCTCAAGCGGTCCAAAGACCCACTTGAATACCACAGTGTTTTGCTTTGTTTACTATATCCCGCTTGCGAGGAATCTCCACAACTTGGAGCCTCTCGCCCTTACAATTTGATGTTCACAAAGAAGCACGGAGTAAGGGAGGGATGAGCAACGCACACAAGACACAAAATCAGAGCGACAATACGCACACAAGTCACAACACGAGCTCTCAACACAACTCAAAGAGTTCTCTACTCAAATGAAGCTCTAGTTGCTATCACAAAGAATCGAATGCGTGGAATTTAAGTCTTGGTGCTTAGGAATGCTTAGAGAATGCTTAGTGTACTCCTCCATGCGCCTAGGGGTCCCTTTTATAGCCCCAAGGAAGCTAGGAGCCGTTGAGAGCATTCCAGGAAGGCAATTCTTGCCTTCTGTCGTCTGGCGCACCGGACAGTCCGGTGCACCACCGGACACTGTCCGGTGCGGATTTCTTTCCTTCTTTGGCGAAGCCGACCGTTGGATATTCAGAGCCGTTGGCGCACCGGATAGTCCGGTGCCCCCTTCTGACCGTTGGCTCTGCCACGCGTCGCGAGCAGATTACGCGGCCGACCGTTGGCTGGGCCGACTGTTGGCTCACCGGACAGTCTGGTGCACACCGGACAGTCCGGTGAATTTTATCCGTACGCCGCCGACGAAGTCCCGAGAGCAGCCAGTTGACAGACGCCAGCCTGGCGCACCGGACACTGTCCGGTGCACCCAGACCGAGCAGCCTTTTGGCTGTACACAGCCAACTTCTCCAAAATTGTTTCTCCTGTTTCTAGCACTTAGACACAATACATTAGTCTTAAAAACAATGTACTAAGTCCAGAAACATACCTTTAATCTTGATTTGCACTTCTTGAGTCCTTGGCACACTTTAACACTTAGGCACTTGTGTTGGACACTTAATCACCAAAATACTTAGAAATGGCCCAAGGGCACATTTCCCTTTCAATCTCCCCTTTTTGGTGATTTATGCCAACACAATAAAAAGCAACTAAAAGAAGTGCAACTTCAATGCAAATGAAAACTCAAATTTGTTTTGATTCAAATTTGGCATATTTGGATCATTCTTTCCCACCACTTGGTTTTGTTTTTGCAAATTAAACTCAATTCCCTATCTCTAAGTCAAACACACTTGTTGAGACATAAAGAGAGTTGTTCAAAGAGAATTTGATCAAAGATTTCAAAAACTCCCCCTTTTTCCATAATCAACCATTCTCCCCACAAGAGGCCAACTTTTGACAAAAGAGATAATAAGAGATTTTTGACAAACCAAAAGCTCTATTCTAACATTTTCAAAATTCTCAAGTGGTAGCTGATCCATTTATTGCTTTGGCCTTATTTTCTCCCCCTTTGGCATCAAGCACCAAAACGGGATCAATCTTGGCCCTTAAACCCCATCGCCTCACCAAAATCTTCAATTAAGAATAGAAAGACAATAAGAGCATGGAGATGAACTTGGAATAAGTTACCCTCTCATCGGAGTGCAGTGGAAGTCTGGCATGGTCCAAGTCCACCGTTCCCTTTCAATCCACCTTTGAGACTAATCTTAAGAATACTCAAGCACATGGTTAGTCTCAAAGAGTCAAGTTGTAGCACATCTCCCCCTTAATATGTGCATCACTTGCAAATGGACTTGTGAGGTCCGGGGAGTGCTTTGTACAACTCGAGCACCATAGATAAACAACAAAATGCATAAGGAACATGATCAAAGCATAAAACACATGTATGCTATAAATCAATCCAGGTTCCGCGAATCTAAGACATTTAGCTCACTATGCAGCCTACAAAAGGTCTTCTCATCTAGAGGCTTGGTAAAGATATCAGCTAGCTGGTTCTCGGTGCTAACATAAAACACTTCGATATCTCCCTTTTGCTGGTGGTCTCTCAAAAAGTGATGCCGGATGTCAATGTGCTTTATGCGGCTGTATTCAACAGGATTATCCGCCATGCGGATAGCACTCTCATTATCACATAGGAGTGAGACTTTGCTCAGATTGTAGCCAAAATCCCTGAGGGTTTGCCTCATCCAAAGTAGTTGTGCGCAACATTGTCCTGCGGCAACATACTCGGCCTCAGCAGTGGATAGGGCAACGGAGGTTTGTTTCTTAGAACTCCACGACACCAGGGACCTTCCTAAGAATTGGCACGTCCCTGATGTACTCTTCCTATCAACCTTACATCCAGCATAATCAGAGTCTGAATATCCAATCAAGTCAAAGGTAGACCCCTTTGGATACCAGATCCCGAAGCAAGGCGTAGCGACTAAATATCTAAGAATTCGCTTTACAGGCACTAAGTGACACTCCCTTGGATCGGATTGAAATCTAGCACACATGCAGACGCTAAGCATAATATCCGGTCTACTAGCACATAAATAAAGTAAAGATCCTATCATAGACCGGTATGCCTTTTGATCAACGGACTTACCTCCTTTGTTGAGGTCGGTGTGTCCGTCGGTTCCCATTGGAGTCTTTGCGGGCTTGGCGTCCTTCATCCCAAACCGCTTGATTAAGTCTTGCGTGTACTTCGTTTGGGAGATGAAGGTGCCATCCTTGAGTTGCTTCACTGGGAACCCAAGGAAATAGCTTAACTTGCCCATCATCGACATCTCAAACTTTTGAGTCATCACCCTGCTAAACTCTTCACAAGACTTTTGGTTAGTAGAACCAAATATTATGTCATCGACATAAATTTGGCACACAAAAAGATCACCATCACAAGTCTTAGTAAAAAGAGTTGGATCGGCTTTCCCAACCTTGAAAGCATTAGCAATTAAAAAGTCTCTAAGGCATTCATACCATGCTCTTGGGGCTTGCTTAAGTCCATAGAGCGCCTTAGAGAGTTTACACACGTGGTCGGCGTACCGTTCATCCTCAAAGCCAGGGGGTTGCTCCACGTACACCTCCTCCTTGATTGGCCCGTTGAGGAAAGCGCTCTTCACATCCATTTGGAACAGCCTGAAAGAATGGTGAGTAGCATAGGCTAACAATATGCGAATTGACTCTAGCCTAGCCACAGGAGCAAAAGTCTCCTCAAAGTTTAAACCTGCGACTTGGGCATAACCTTTTTCCACAAGTCGTGCCTTGTTCCTTGTCACCACCCCGTGCTCGTCTTGTTTGTTGCGGAACACCCACTTGGTTCCCACAACATTTTGCTTGGGACGAGGCACCAGTGTCCAAACTTCATTTCTCTTGAAGTTGTTGAGCTCCTCTTGCATGGCCAACACCCAGTCCGGATCTAGCAAGGCCTCTTCTACCCTGAAAGGCTCAATAGAAGAGACAAAGGAGTAATGCTCACAAAAATTAACTAATCTAGAACGAGTAGTTACTCCCTTGCTTATTTCACCCAATATTTGGTCGACGGGATGATTCCTTTGAATCGTCGCTCGAACTTGGGTTGGAGGTGCTGGTTGTGCTTCTTCCTCCATTAAATGATCATCTTGTGCTCCCCCTTGATCACACGTCTCCTCTTGATGAACCTGTTCATCTTCTTGAGTTGGGGGATGCACCGTTGTTGGGGAAGAAGGTTGATCTTGCCCTTTTTGTTCCAGTGTCCTCACATCTCCAATCGCCATGGTGCGCATTGCGGCCATTGGAACATCTTCTTCATCTACATCATCAAGATCAACAACTTGCTCTCTTGGAGAGCCATTAGTCTCATCAAATAAAACATCGCTAGAGACTTCAACAAAACCCGATGATTTGTTGAAGACCCTATACGCCTTTGTATTTGAGTCATAACCTAACAAGAACCCTTCTACAGCTTTGGGAGCAAACTTAGAATTCCTACCTTTCTTCACTAGAATGTAACATTTGCTCCCAAATACACGAAAGTAAGACACATTGGGTTTGTTACCGGTTAGAAGCTCATATGAAGTCTTCTTGAGGAGGCGATGAAAGTAGACCTGGTTTATGGCGTGGCAAGCTGTGCTCACGGCTTCCGTCCAAAACCGTTCGGGCGTCTTGAATTCACCAAGCATCGTCCTCGCCATTTCTAGTAGCGTCCTGTTCTTCCTCTCTACCACACCATTTTGCTGTGGTGTATAGGGAGCAGAGAACTCGTGCTTGATTCCTTCCTCCTCAAGATACTCCTCCACTTGAAGGTTCTTGAACTCGGACCCATTGTCGCTTCTTATCTTCTTCACTTTGAGCTCAAACTCGTTGTGGGCTCTCCTTAGGAAGCGCTTGAGGGTCCCTTGGGTTTCAGATTTATCTTCCTCCTATACTTAGATAGGCGACGGGTCCGAAGAGGTCCATATGAAGTAACTCCAGGGGTCTTGATGTTGTCATCACATTTTTGGCATGATGAGAGCTTCCCACCTGTTTACCTACTTGACAAGCTGCACAAGGTCTATCTTTTTCGAAAGTTACATTAGTTAGACCTATCACGTGTTCTCCCTTTAGAAGCTTGTGAAGGTTCTTCATCCCCACATGTGCTAAACGGTGATGCCACAGCCAGCCCATGCTAGTCTTAGCAATTAAGCATGCATCTAGACCAGCCTCCTCTTTTGCAAAATCAACTAAATAAAGTTTGTCGTCTAGTACACCCTTAAAAGCTAATGAACCATCACTTCTTCTAAAGACAGACACATCTACATTTGTGAATAAACAGTTATATCCCATATTACAAAGTTGACTCACAGACAACAAGTTATATCCAAGTGACTCAACTAAGAACACATTAGAAATAGAGTGCTCGGATGAAATAGCAATTTTTCCTAACCCTTTCACCTTGCCTTGGTTCCCATCACCGAATATGATTGAATCTTGGGGATCCTTGTTTTTGACGTAGGAAGAGAACATCCTCTTTTCCCCCGTCATGTGGTTTGTGCATCCGCTGTCGATAATCCAGCTTGAGCCCCCGGATGCATAAACCTGCAAGGCAAATTTAGGCTTGGGTCTTAGGTACCCAACTCATGTTGGGTCCTACAAGGTTAGTTACAATAGTCTTAGGGACCCAAATGCAAGTCTTGTCTCCCTTACATTTGGCTCCTAATTTCCTAGCAATTACCTTCTTATCCTTTCTACAAATAGTAAAGGAAGCATTGCAAGCATAATAAATTGTAGAAGGTTCATTCATTACTTTCCTAGGAACATGAACTATATTTCTTCTAGGCATATGATGAACAACATTTTTTCTAGCCAAATTTCTATCATGCATAATAGAAGAACTAGAAGCAATCATGGCATGAGAATCAAAAGCATCATAACTTATATAAACGTTCCTAGAATGTCTCCTATGATACATGAAAGCATGGTTCTTTTGAGCACTACTAGCCATAGGGGCCTTCCCTTTCTCCTTGGCGGAGATGGAAGCCTTATGACTTGTTAAGTTCTTGACTTCCCTCTTGAAGCCAAGACCATCCTTAATTGAGGGGTGTCTACCAATCGTGTAGGCATCCCTTGCAAATTTTAGTTTGTCAAATTCACTCTTGCTAGTCTTAAGTTGGGCATTAAGACTAGCCACTTCATCATTCAATTTAGAAATTGAAACTAGGTGTTCACTACAAGCATCAACATTAAAATCTTTACACCTATTGCAAATTGCAACATGTTCTACACAAGATGTTGATTTATTATCTATTTCTAACTTATCATTCAAATCATCATTTATGCTCTTTAAGCTAGAAATAGAGTCATGGCATGTAGACAATTCACAAGAAAGCATTTCATTTCTTTTAATTTCTAAAGCAAGGGATTTTTGTGCCTCTACAAACTTATCATGTTCTTCATACAAAAGATCCTCTTGCTTTTCTAATAACCTATTCTTATCATTCAATGCATCAATTAATTCATTAATCTTGTCAACCTTAGTTCTATCTAGGCCTTTGAATAAACATGAATAGTCTATTTCATCATCGCTAGATTCTTCATCACTTGAGGAAGCGTAAGTACTAGTATTATGAGTGCTTACCTTCTTTTCCCTTGCCATGAGGCAGGTGTGATGCTCGTTGGGGAAGAGGGCCGACTTGTTGAAGGCGGTGGCGGTGAGTCCTTCGTTGTCGGAGTCGGACGACGAACAATCCGAGTCCCACTCCTTTCCAAGATGTGCCTCGCCCTTAGCCTTCTTGTAAGCCTTCTTCTTTTCCCTCTTGTTCCCTTGTTCCTGGTCACTATCATTATCGGGACAATTAGCGATAAAATGACCAATCTTACCACATTTGAAGCATGAGCGCTTCCCTTTCGTCTTGGTCTTGTTGGGATGCTCCTTGCGACCCCTTAGCGCCGTCTTGAAACGCTTAATGATGAGGGCCATCTCTTCCTCATTGAGTCCCGCCGCCTCAACTTGTGCCACCTTGCTAGGTAGCACTTCCTTGCTCCTCGTTGCTTTGAGAGCAACAGTTTGAGGCTCGTGGATTGGGCCGTTCAACGCATCGTCAACGTATATTGCTTCCTTGATCATCATCCGCCCGCTTACAAACTTTCCAAGTATCTCCTCGGGCATCATCTTGGTGTACCTAGGATTCTCACGAATATTGTTCACAAGATGTGGATCAAGGACAGTAAAAGACCTTAGCATTAGGCGGACGACGTCGTGGTCCGTCCATCGCGTGCTTCCATAGCTCCTTATTTTGTTGACGAGGGTCTTGAGCCGGTTGTACGTTTGGGTTGGCTCCTCGCCCCTGATCATTGCGAATCTCCCAAGTTCTCCCTCCACCAACTCCATCTTGGTGAGCATGGTGACGTCGTTCCCCTCATGTGAGATTTTGAGGGTGTCCCAAATCTGCTTGGCGTTATCCAAGCCGCTCACCTTATGGTATTCATCCCTGCACAATGAAGCTAGAAGAAAAGTAGTAGCTTGTGCATTTTTGTGAATTTGCTCATTAATGAACATGGGACTATCTGTACTATCAAAGTACATTCCATTTTCTACTATCTCCCATATACTTGGATGGAGAGAGAACAAGTGGCTACGCATTTTGTGACTCCAAAATCTGTAGTCCTCTCCATCAAAGTGGGGGGGTTTACCGAAGGGAATGGAAAGCAAATGAGCATTGGAACTTTGCGGAATACGAGAATAATCAAAGGAAAAATTTGAATTAACCGTCTTCTTTTTCTCGTAGTCGTTGTCGTCGTCCTTTTGGGAAGAGGAAGATTCGTCGCTGTCGTAGTAGACTATCTCCTTGATGCGCCTTGTTTTCTTCTTCCTCCTGTCTTTTCTTTTGTGGCCCGAGCCTGAGTCAGTAGGCTTGTCATCCTTTGGATCATTGACGAAGGACTCCTTCTCCTTATCATTGACCACCATCCCCTTGCCCTTAGGATCCATCTCTTCGGGCGATTAGTCCCTTTCTTGAAGAGAACGGTTCTGATACCAATTGAGAGCACCTAGAGGGGGGGTGAATAGGTGATCCTATAACACTGGAAACTTAATGCCACAAAACTTGATTAGGAGTTAGCACAATAAAGCCAAGTGGCTAGAGAGGAGTTCTTGCAAGACACGATAACCACAAGAAAATCAATCACAGATAGACACAGTGGTTTATCCCGTGGTTCGGCCAAGTTCAACACTTGCCTACTCCATGTTGTGGCGTCCCAACGGATGAGGGTTGCAGTCAACCCCTCTCAAGCGGTCCAAAGACCAACTTGAATACCACGGTGTTTTGCTTTGTTTACTATATCCCGCTTGCGAGGAATCTCCACAACTTGGAGCCTCTCGCCCTTACAATTTGATGTTCACAAAGAAGCACGGAGTAAGGGAGGGATGAGCAACGCACACAAGACACAAAATCAGAGCGACAATACGCACACAAGTCACAACACGAGCTCTCAACACAACTCAAAGAGTTCTATACTCAAATGAAGCTCTAGTTGCTATCACAAAGAATCGAATGCGCGGAATTTAAGTCTTGGTGCTTAGGAATGCTTAGAGAATGCTTGGTGTACTCCTCCATGCGCCTAGGGGTCCCTTTTATAGCCCCAAGGCAGCTAGGAGCCGTTGAGAGCATTCCAGGAAGGCAATTCTTGCCTTCTGTCGCCTGGCGCACCGGACAGTCCGGTGCACCACCGACCGTTGGAGATTCAGAGCCGTTGGCGCACCGGACAGTCTGGTGCCCCCTTCTGACCGTTGGCTCTGCCACGCGTCGCGCGCGGATTACGCGGCCGACCGTTGGCTGGGCCGACTGTTGGCTCACCGGACAGTTCGGTGCACACCGGACAGTCCGGTGAATTTTAGTTGTACGCCGCCGACGAAGTCCCGAGAGTAGCCAGTTGACAGACGCCAGCCTGGCGCACCGGACACTGTCCGGTGCACCACCGGACAGTCCGGTGCACCCAGACCGAGCAGCCTTTTGGCTGTACACAGCCAACTTCTCCAAAATTGTTTCTCCTGATTCTAGCACTTAGACACAATACATTAGTCTTTAAAACAATGTACTAAGTCCAGAAACATACCTTTAATCTTGATTTGCACTTCTTGAGTCCTTGGCACACTTTAACACTTAGGCACTTGTATTAGACACTTAATCAGTAAAATACTTAGAAATGCCCCAAGGGCACATTTCCCTTTCAAATCCACAGTGTATAATTAGGATGCAAAGGTAGAAATAAACATTCAAGTCAAAATGAATTCAGCTAACCAAAAATTACGACCACCATAAAGACTGGAACATAATAAACTCCTGGCACACACTATTTCATAACAACCAACCCCCTTGTCTTGAAACCCCTGTTTAACATCATTACTAAGCAGTGATATAATTATTTAGGGGTGTAGTGATCGTGCTGCTACTTCCCTCCTTTACCCAAGCAAAGTTCAAGTGTCTGCATCAAATAGTGCAAGAGTGAGATGACACATCTCAGCAAGTAAAATGATCAAACAACAATTGGATAATGCAAACAAACCGTGTTTTAACAACCACGAATTTACAACTCCCTTCTTGAATATTAAAATGCAACAAGTATACAAGGTACCAAATTGTAACACCCCGGGGTCCACAAACACCCCGGAATGCTACTAAACAACACTTCTGACATCTATATATAAAATTTCGGCAACATCCCCTTTGCAAAATTGCATAAATGAGGGGGCAACAGTGTATAAACATATATCATGACAAAAACATACTAAGTATTATTAATCGGCTAGCAAAGAGAAGTTAAACATACGACATGAACTGAATTAACTAGTGCACACGACTAGTTAAAAAAACAAACTTCCTTTGACAATAAATTTCTAATTAAATCATGGCTGCGTCTGGGCAGCGCTATTGTGAGAGTGAAAGTGGACGTGCTGCTACTCCCCTCATTCCCAACATGTATCAAGTACCTGCATTGAGTAATGCAAGAGTGAGATGACACATCTCAGCAAGTAAAATAATATCAAACTGTTTAACCACATTAGAACATTGTTTTACCACCACTTGATTCCACAATCTTCTTATTACGAAGGTGCAGCACGTATACAACGTACAACACACCTAGTCACCACACCTCGCAGGTAGAAACCACAATAGTAACATAGTAATGTCACACTTCATATATACCTCATGAGTGCAAATGTCTGCAAATGCAAGGATGACTTCTGCCTTCATACCTCTAAGGATATGAAGCCGCATCGTACCCCTCATCGGGCAACGTACGATGCTAAAAATGTACCGGTACGGTCGGACCATAAGATCACGACATAACTTCAAAATGCAAGATGGATGATAAGATGTGCATGTCATGCCTACAACACTTCATATGACGTGATTCAAAAAAAAAACTTCAACTTCATCCAAGATGGGAATCAACCACATATATCATTGCCAAATTATGATCATCCACAATATTAGACAATTGAGAATTAATACTTCCAAACAAATAAACTTCATCATAGAATTCAATGATTAACATAACTAAAACTTATGCATACTCAATGACAGGGAATAGGATGCAAACCAAACGGTAGCAACCACCACTGTATTTACTTGCCTTTACCGGAAGTTCGGGCAAATCACTAAGTACGATCGGGAAGTCCACCACCTGTTTTTGACACACAACTTAGTGCACCAATTTCACATAATCAGGCTCATAAGCGACGCCGCACCTACGCACAAACTCAAACCCCGCCGCGGGTTACATCTGTCCCCACACCCACCAAACTGCAGCGGCGCTGCTTAATAATTTCATAACTTTAAAATTATGACAGCAGTGGTTACAAACAAAAACTCCAGAGGCATCTATATAAAATTCCCCACAAGTTTTGTATACAATTTATAATTAAATTCCAACATCTAATTAGCCCAAAACAGTCCACAAGATGAACCCTGTAATCTGTTTTTTTTGTCTTTTGGACAGCGACATACCCGGATTCAAACATCGATATCTTTTAAAATATAATTCCAAATCAAGCGCATAAGTACTCATTGGAAAGATAATACAAAGCCCTACATGATTATCATACTGGTTAACACTAATTACCCACGAAAAAGTCCCAGAAACTGCTAATACTACTGTTGTTCACCCACCTGAAAAATCTGTTTTTTTGGACAGCAACATAACCGGATTCAAACAACGATATCTCCTAAATTATAACTCCGAATCGAGCGCATAAGTACTCGTTGGAAAGGTATGACAAAGCTCTACATGATTCTCCCACTGATCCCCACTAATTACCCACGAAAAATTCCCAGAAATCCCTAGAACTACTGTTGTTCGTCCACCCACTAAATTTCTGGACAGCACTTCTACCAAATCGCATAGGTAAACATGTAACCAATTGGATTGCAGCACAAATACAACAAAATGATCACGAAAATCACCTTGGGTTCCTCCTTTCCTCCTTCTTTTCTTCCTTCTTCCTCCCTTCAAACTCCCATGGAAGACTCGCACCCACACGAGCTGAGGGACACCAAGCGGGGAGGCTCCACCTTGGAGAGGAAGAGGTGGGGGGGGGGAGGGCGGCTAGGGTTGAGGGGTGGCGCTGCAATCACTTGGGGAAGAAGGAGAGGGATTGGGGCGGCTGCAAGAGTGGAAGAGAGGAAGAGAGGGGGGGCGGCCAAAGGGGTGGGGGAGTGAGAGGGAGGGGGCGGCTGGGGTTAGGGGGGGGGAAACTAATGGGCTCCCCACCGCCGGATCGAGATCCACGACCCAAACTCGCTCTCACGTCTGCTCCCGACCCCAGCGCACAAATCCAACAAGTATTCTACTGTTTTACTGGTGAATGCTTCCTAAAAAACTCCAACCCCAAGGAAAAAATAAATGTAACTTCTTTTCAGAAAATTGGGTATCACACTCTATCCCCCTTAAAAAGAATTTGACCTCGAATTCCGACGCTTCTATCGGAACGACATGGAAAGATCAATGAATCAACAAAACTCACACATAAATAAATGTTCGGGTACTTCTGCCGCATCAGCTCCTCAAGCACCTAGGATTCTAAGATACGCAACAGACGACACTCTAGAGTCTGGTCTTGCTACACAGGAATCGGCTCTAGCTCGATTTGATGGTCTGGATTCCGCAAATACTTCCTCAACATAAAGACATGGAATACATGGTGTACTCTGATCATAGACTCCGACAATTGTAGGTGCTAAGCCAAGCTGCCAACTCGGGCTAAGATAGTAGACGGTCCTATATAACTCGAACAAAGCTTTCCTGACACCAAATCAACATTGACACATGCAAGTACTTCAATGAATATATATATGAATGCAATACATACTGTGCTCAAATAGCCTAAACCAAACCTATCCAAACAAGAGTAACTTCAAAAGATCAATTTAATGCTTGCATATTTCTAGACAGCAGCACAACGGTTATTTGTTTTCCTCATTACTCACAAAATATGCATCCAATAGAAGTAAACTAGGACTTTATGGAAAGCTTACTAAGTCCATTATACCATTGGTATTATCATCACCACAAGATTTGACACTTAGAAAGGCCAAACAATGCGAAACGTAAATTTTGTCCAGACTTGGACAGAATTCAACTACTCACTTCAAAAATCCATAATTGGAGTCTCAGTCATCCAATTCAGGCGCTCCTAGACTTTTTAGAAAGCCAGTAAAATTGTCTATATTTCATTTATAAACCTATCAGATTAATTCAATGCATATCAAGATCAAAAGACATAAGAAAGGCTTTGCTGTCCAAATTTGGACAGATTCAAAGATTTCAAATAAAACAGCTGTAGCTTAACTTATAGGTCACCAAAAAGAGTGATCCAAAATTTGTTGGAAAGCTTAAGGAAAGTACTACCACTTCTTTATAATTTATAAGAACTGATTCGAAGTTTAACTTGAGCAAACAAGGCCAGTTTCGAAATCTGTACAGAATCTAGACAGATTCCAAGACTAGACTTGAGAAAATCATAACTCCCAAACTACTAGACCTATGGTCATGAAATTTTACACAAGTAAGATGAAGAAGTTGGCTACAACTTTTATATACAACACCTCTACCGAAAACATAGTGTAATTCATTGAACTAGCGGCATAACCAAAACTGGTCATGTAGTCCCAAACATCAAGCAATAGATTTATTCAGGTTCTATACTCTTCTAAGATTAAGCGTTCATCGAAGGACTAATAACTTTAGGTTCTTCATTACGAGACACTTAGAGCCAACATAAGGGTAGAAGCAATATGCTTACTTTTTAAATCATTTTAAGCCTGATCTCACATCATGCAAGCAAGAATCGATTTAAGCATACTATGCCTGCCCATATATCCATCCAAGCACATTCTATATATTATATCATCCCATCGAAGAACTCTCTCTTTTTTTAATTATACTATGCATATATATATATATATATATATATATATATCCATCCAATAACTCACACAATCTGCATCTCCACCTAGACTTCACACGACGTAACTATTTCATACTTACTCAAACACGCCAAGACCAGAAAACATGGCTTCACAACAATACGTACTGGCCTATTCAAGTATCCCTCGCTATCTCTCTGTTTCAGCCCACGCTTCGCATATACAATAACAAGATAACTATCACAACCACTACATCTATTCCCTCCCACCATACAACATAATTAACATGGATTGCGAAAGAGCTCACCATAACTAAACCAAACTCCCAAAGAAATATCCCTAAATAGAAAATTGACAATCAACAGCACAAATGCTCATTCTGTCTCTACCTCTTTCACTATAAAAGCAATGATAACAAAGAAATATTGTAAAATCATCTAAACTTCATGACCTACAACTTTTGTATTCAAAGGATAAACAAAGTTTTATTTTATCTCCATTTTTTAATTTGGCTTGTAAGGCGACATACATGATCTGCCACCAGAACCTGACGGAACATGACCCATAAATTCAAAACCTCATAACTCTCTGCATCTAACAAAATTTTACAAATATAAACTCATTGAAAAGATTATAACATTCCCTAAAACTTTTATTATAATGAGTGTCTCAGAATTGGTTTCCAAACCGATAAAGCAATGCAACTGCTTTGTTGCAAAACTGATAGGTTAGAAACAATAGACAACTAAAATTCAAAATACTATAACTCCTGCTATACTCAACTTAAAACTACAACGAACACGCGTTGGAAAAGTTTGGAAATTGTCCACGACTTTTGCAATAAAGTTGCACCCAAATTTATCTTTATAGCCCTCAACTCTGCATGACCTACAACTAAACTCAGCCTGAGATACTGCACATCAGAGATTCGACTTATATCCGGACAACCACCTCTCCCAATCTATTTAACAGACAATTACAAGTAAATACCCATTAAAAGGTACTAAGAAAAACTAAAAGTTTTTCTTAAAGAGAATTCCCAAATTTGGGCTCTGAAACTATCAAAATGCGGTCGATTTATTAGTGGTTTTAACGACACCTAAAGTTCAGACACAACGGTGCAACAACTTCAGAGTAGCCTAACTCCAGTTATATGCAATGAAAATTACAAACCAATACTCTTTGGGAAGATCATGAAATTACTAAAACTTTCATAATCCAACAAAACCAAAATTTACCGTATTCAATATCTATACTTCCGTACAAAATTAAGGCTGCTATAGGAAACCCATAACTCTCAAATGTTTAGACCAAACTGGGTGATTGAGCATCCTATTCAAAGATGAAGAAACCTACTACAAAACATTCTATATAAGTGAAGCCTGATTCAGCCTCCAACTAATTTAAAATGACTCCCAAAACAAAACAACACCTTACCCATAATAAAAAACAATATAAAATAAAACCCAAGGCATTGGCAGGTGCGATCAACACTAGGATTTTCCACTACGAAATGGGGATGCAACTCCCCAAAGCATTTAAGCAACACTTTACCTAATAGGTTAGAACACTAAGCACATCAATCAACGAATTCAACAACCTCATTTGTTAATGCCACTAAGGTCAAACATCCATGTATCGACAATGTATGAAACACCTGACATACCCGTCTCTAGCACTATAAAACATGGTTGTTATTACACTAGAATCCAACTATTAGAGCTCTCCACAACTATTCTGTTGACGTGAAGCAAATGGTGCTCATGTCATGTAATGTCTTTTCCTCCTCTCAAAAGAGATAAAATTTGCAATACTCATAAAGCAATGGAGGGATAACAATAAGAAAAACTAGTGTACTTCTTGACACAGACTCATGCAAAAGCTTCATAAATATTACTTTCAATACTAAAACAATAACACGATACTATGCTCAACAGGAGTAATTGGACATCAATAAGACAATCCAAATAACCAAACTCCCTTGATTAACCTCACATACAACAAAACCTACTATTACTGCACTTGAACAATTTGTACCTCGAGATATCACAGGATGCATTCAAAGTAGTAGACATACATGATCTATCAGACCATCATTCATATAAGAAAAATCTCAATCCGATGCAACAACCCCATCATTAAAGAGATAGATGACTAACAAACATAAGCAACTCCCAGTTAAGCATTGACTTCGTTTAAGATAAAGCGGTCCAAATAATGATTCAACAAGCATGCATAGAGAAACTGCTCATAAAAAAATCAAACTGCCATACAATGTTGGCAAATAAAAAAAATGTAAAACGGGTTGTCAATATCGCCCACATGACTAGCCTGCAACAACTAAAAATTATGCATAGCCTTTATGGCTATTGAAACAAGCCATAGAAGGAAAACATGCACGACATAAAATCCACTTGAAACCACCCTATTTATTGTTAAAAATAAGGTTGCACATAATAAGAAAATCTATCAGGTAGACATGGTTGGACTTATCAATCTACGTCATCTCACAAATTCACTCGAGTTCTATCAGTCTAAAGATTTCATAAACATTACAACGTTGCCTCTGCTCTATAGAGACAAACCGATTTTATACTAAGATCAAGTTAGCAAGTATCCACACTAGCCTAAAAAAAGTGAGGCGCAAAGCATTGCACCCATGGAAATATTACATTGATAAGTTGGGTTGTAACCCAACAGTCAATCAAACTCAACAACACCATAAAACTACATTATATAGTGTTTTCACACTACACCAAGTCGGATTAGACCCACTATACACAAGTTCAATAAACAATCGGTCCTATAAGTACAAGAACCCAAGAATCCTTTTGGGAAAAAACATCCATAGTCAAGCATATAGAAATATATGATGGTAATAGCTCAGAGATTTGAAAACATTGCATTCCAAAAAAAACATCATGACGATATGTATATAAAACAAGTACATTAGTAGCTTCACTTGCATAATATCTTTAATAACAACCACATCAAGAAACCAATATTAAATAGAAGTAACATATCATATCAAGCATTACGTCGTTAACGACATACCCCATCAAACCATAAAGGGATTTGGAGTAAGGAAGTTCTAGTCATCTATACAATAAAATACTAATATGAAAGATATACGAACCCATACCCTTCCTATATGTGCAAGTGTGTCAAATTTATCTTCAAATTGCGTAGAATCTAAAGCCTATCCTTTGATACCAACTGTAACACCCCGGGGTCCACAAACACCCCGGAATGCTACTAAACAACACTTCTGACATCTATATATAAAATTTCGGCAACATCCCCTTTGCAAAATTGCATAAATGAGGGGGCAACAGTGTATAAACATATATCATGACAAAAACATACTAAGTATTATTAATCGGCTAGCAAAGAGAAGTTAAACATACGACATGAACTGAATTAACTAGTGCACACGACTAGTTAAAAAAACAAACTTCCTTTGACAATAAATTTCTAATTAAATCATGGCTGCGTCTGGGCAGCGCTATTGTGAGAGTGAAAGTGGACGTGCTGCTACTCCCCTCATTCCCAACATGTATCAAGTACCTGCATTGAGTAATGCAAGAGTGAGATGACATATCTCAGCAAGTAAAATAATATCAAACTGTTTAACCACATTAGAACATTGTTTTACCACCACTTGATTCCACAATCTTCTTATTACGAAGGTGCAGCACGTATACAACGTACAACACACCTAGTCACCACACCTCGCAGGTAGAAACCACAATAGTAACATAGTAATGTCACACTTCATATATACCTCATGAGTGCAAATGTCTGCAAATGCAAGGATGACTTCTGCCTTCATACCTCTAAGGATATGAAGCCGCATCGTACCCCTCATCGGGCAACGTACGATGCTAAAAATGTACCGGTACGGTCGGACCATAAGATCACGACATAACTTCAAAATGCAAGATGGATGATGCGATGTGCATGTCATGCCTACAACACTTCATATAACGTGATTCAAAAAAAAAACTTCAACTTCATCCAAGATGGGAATCAACCACATATATCATTGCCAAATTATGATCATCCACAATATTAGACAATTGAGAATTAATACTTCCAAACAAATAAACTTCATCATAGAATTCAATGATTAACATAACTAAAACTTATGCATACTCAATGACAGGGAATAGGATGCAAACCAAACGGTAGCAACCACCACTGTATTTACTGCCTTTACCGGAAGTTCGGGCAAATCACTAAGTACGATCGGGAAGTCCACCACCTGTTTTTGACACACAACTTAGTGCACCAATTTCACATAATCAGGCTCATAAGCGACGCCGCACCTACGCACAAACTCAAACCCCGCCGCGGGTTACATCTGTCCCCACACCCACCAAACTGCAGCGGCGCTGCTTAATAATTTCATAACTTTAAAATTATGACAGCAGTGGTTACAAACAAAAACTCCAGAGGCATCTATATAAAATTCTCCACAAGTTTTGTATACAATTTATAATTAAATTCCAACATCTAATTAGCCCAAAACAGTCCACAAGATGAACCCTGTAATCTGTTTTTTTTTTGTCTTTTGGACAGCAACATACCCGGATTCAAACATCGATATCTTTTAAAATATAATTCCAAATCAAGCGCATAAGTACTCATTGGAAAGATAATACAAAGCCCTACATGATTATCATACTGGTTAACACTAATTACCCACGAAAAAGTCCCAGAAACTGCTAATACTACTGTTGTTCACCCACCTGAAAAATCTGTTTTTTGGACAGCAACATAACCGGATTCAAACAACGATATCTCCTAAACTATAACTCTGAATCGAGCGCATAAGTACTCGTTGGAAAGGTATGACAAAGCTCTACATGATTCTCCCACTGATCCCCACTAATTACCCACGAAAAATTCCCAGAAATCCCTAGAACTACTGTTGTTCGTCCACCCACTAAATTTCTGGACAGCACTTCTACCAAATCGCATAGGTAAACATGTAACCAATTGGATTGCAGCACAAATACAACAAAATGATCACGAAAATCACCTTGGGTTCCTCCTTTCCTCCTTCTTTTCTTCCTTCTTCCTCCCTTCAAACTCCCATGGAAGACTCGCACCCACACGAGGGACACCAAGCGGGGAGGCTCCACCTTGGAGAGGAAGAGGTGGGGGGGAGGGTGGCTAGGGTTGAGGGGTGGCGCTGCAATCACTTGGGGAAGAAGGAGAGGGATTGGGGCGGCTGCAAGAGTGGAAGAGAGGAAGAGAGGGGGGGGGGCGGCCAAAGGGGTGGGGGAGTGAGAGGGAGGGGGCGGCTGGGGTTAGGGGGGGAAACTAATGGGCTCCCCACCGCCGGATCGAGATCCACGACCCAAACTCGCTCTCACGTCTGCTCCCGACCCCAGCGCACAAATCCAACAAGTATTCTACTGTTTTACTGGTGAATGCTTCCTAAAAAACTCCAACCCCAAGGAAAAAATAAATGTAACTTCTTTTCAGAAAATTGGGTATCACACAAATTCCCAGTTCCAAAATAAAACACAAATGGGGAGATCCACAATATCCACGCAATCATGACAGGTTCCACGTTTCACCCATGAATGCACATGGCTACAGATGCAGTAAGGACTTCTGCCTTCATACCTCTAAGGATATGAAGCTGCATCATACCCCTCCTCGGGCAACGTATGATTATTGTACCGGTACGGTCGGACCATATGATCGCGACGAAACTTCCATGCAAAAGATAATGGATGCACTATGCATGACACCAACATGAGACCACCCCAACTAACATGTGTTAAACATATACTTCCACTCCTTCAAAATAATAATCAACACGCGTAACATGCTCAAACAACATCCTCAACATATGTAAATAGTAGAACATGAATAACTTCATGCAACAATTCTCAAAATGGAATACGAGGATGTACACATTTGACATGGATATAATCAAGTATATGACACATAAATCGACAAACGGTATAAACCATCACTATTTTACTTGCCTTCACCGGGGAATTTGGACAAAGCCCTAAGTACGATCCGGAAGTCCACTACCTGTTTTTTTGACACACATCTTAGTGCACAAATCCACATAACAAACGCTCATAAACAACGCCGCACCTACTCACAATTCCAAACCCATCGCGAGCGACATCTCTCTTCATCACCCACTAAACTGCAGCGGCGCTGCTTGACAATTTCATATCTTTAAAATTATGACAGCAGTGGTAACAAACAAAAACTCTAGAAGCATCTACATAAAATTCCCCACAAGTTTTATATTCAAATGATAATTAAATTTCAACATCTAAATGGCCCCAAACAGCCCACAAAATACACCCTGTGTTCAGTTTTTGGACAGCAACCTAGGTGAGTTCAAAATGCGGTATCTCTTAAAATATGCATCCGAATCGAGCGCATAAGTACTCTTTAGAAAGATATGACAAAGATCTACATGATTTTCACAACGATTACCATTAATTACCCACGCAAAATCCCCAGAAACTAATAATACTACTGTTGTTTGTCCACCAACAAAATTCTGGACAACACCTCTACCGAATCGCATAGATGAACGGATGACCAATTGGATTGCAGCACAAATAAAAAAGATAACCACAAGATCACCTTGAGTTCTTCCTTTCCTCCTTCCTCCATCCTCCCACCAAACTCCAATTGAAGGCTTGCACCAACACGACGGAGATCCAAGTGGGGAGGGCTGCACCTTGGAGAGGAGGAGATGGGGGGCGACTAGGGTTGTGTGATGGCGGCTGCAAGTTCTTGGGGGAAAGAAGGAGAGGGAGGGCTGCGAGATCAATGGCTCAAACCCGCTCTCACGTCTGTGCTCCCGACCCCAGCGTACAAGTCAAACAAGATTCTACTGATTCTCCCGACCCTAATAGCACATGACCCGGAAGAAAAAAAAAAGAAAAAAAGAATAAACTTCAACTTCTCTTTTTTTAGAAAATTGGGTATCACACTCTACCCCCCTAAAAAAAGAATTCGACCTCGACTTCAGTTGCTTCTATTGGAACGACAAAAGAAAGATTAGCGAAGACAAAGAAACTCACCCATAATGAAAAGTTCGGGGTACTTCTGCCGCATCAGCTCCTCAAGTTCCCAAGTAGCCTCGCGCTCGGACTAATTAGTCCACAAGACCTTAGCATACTTAATTGATCTCCTTCTCATGACATGCTCCGAGGACTCCAAGATACACACCGGACGACACTCTAGAGTCAGATCCTGCTGCACAGCAATCGGTTCCAACTTGATTTGATGGTCCGGATCCCACAAAAACTTCCTCAACATAGAGACATGGAATACCGGGTGTACCCCTGCCATGGAATCCGGCAATTGCAAGCGATAAGCCAAGATGCCAACCTGGGCTAAGATAGAGAATAGTCCAATGTATCTCGGGCTAAGCTTCCCGGAGACACCGAACTGAACAACTCCTTTAGTAGGTGATACCCTGAGAAGGACTTGATCCCCCACTGCAAACTCCAAGTCCCGCCTTCTCACATCAGCATAACTCTTCTAACGGCTCTGAGCGGCCAAAATATTCTGACGAATTTCCTGAACCTTCTCAGATGTCGGCTGAACCCAATCAATACCAACCAGAGATCTCTCTCCTAGAGTCTCCTAGCACAAAGGGGAGATACACCGCCTGCCATATAAGGCCTCATATGGTGCCATCTTGATACTAGCCTGGTAGCTGTTGTTATAAGCGAACTCGGCCAAGGCGAGATGATCCTCCCAGCTACCCTTCCAAGACAGAACACAAGCACACAACATATCTTCCAAGGTTTGGATAGTTCACTACGACTGACCATCAGTCTGAGGGTGAAAAGCGACACTAAGAGAGAGCTTGGTACTCAAAGCACTGTGAAGACTCTCCCAGAATTTGGATACAAATTTGGAGTCTCGATCTGAAATAATGGACTTAGGCACCCCGTGAAACCTGATTACTTCTTTCATATACAAGGGAACCAACTCTGAAGCTGAATTTGTGGGCTTTATGGGAATAAAGTGCACAGACTTAGTCAAGCGATCCACTACCACCCATATAGCATCCCTGCCTCGAGGAGAACGAGGTAAGCCCACCACAAAATCCATGGTGATATGCTCCCACTTCTACTCTGGAATTTCCAATGGCTTCAATAAACCTACAGGCCTCTTATGCTCGGTCTTCACGCGCTGACATACTTCACAGGCGGCCACATACTTAGAAACATCAACCTTCATCCTCTTCCACCAAAAGTTTTTCTTCAAATCTCTGTACATTTTGGTTTCGCCAGGGTGAACGGTGTAAGGCGTTTTATGAGCTTCTCTAAAGATATTCATCTTCACCTTTGATTTCTGAGGCACACAAAGATGGCCCCTGAAACGAACCAAATCATTCTCATCAATGGTGAACTCACGGGGTTTACCATCGCCGACCCTCTTTCGAGCTTCCTTGTAACACCCAGTTTGTAATATATAATAAAAGAGGAGAAAAGTCATTTCCTATATTTTATGTGTGTGTTGAATCTACTTGTCATCACATGTGAATACCATATTCAAACAACAAATAAATAATAAAAAGATATACCACTAAATTATGCATCATGCTGGATTTATTTTTTGTGCATTTTGTGACAACATAAAAAAACAGGAAATATATTAAAGCTCATAGTGGATTTTAAATTCTAAAAGGAATTCCAGAATTTAGAAAAGAGAAGAAAACAAGTATGAAGTGGATATAAAAATAAGAGAATAAAAATATATTATCCATGCACTAGGGTTTGAATTTGTGTAATTTACTCAAAAGAAACTCATAACAAGATTCAAATTTAAATTTGAGGTTTAAATGAAAAGGAAAATGAAAATATAAAAAGAAAAAGGAAAGGAGACCTTACCTGGGCCGCGGACCTCCATTTCGGCCCAGTTAACTCCATTGCCGCGCAGCCCACCCGGGGGAGGGTGACCGACGTGCGGGCCCGTGGGATCAGTGCGCCAGGGACTGTGCCTTCGCCGCCGCGTGGGGCCGTAGGTCAGCTGCAATGGGCGCGCTCTGTGGCGGAACTGCCCGAATTATTCTGACTTAAGTGCCTAAGCCCCGCCTTAGAGGCTAGACCACACTTAAATGGGAATAACCCGTCAATCCCTCGGATCTAGTCCGACGAGGCCACTGATAGGATCAAGTACCACAATCTCACTCGAAGGTGAGTCACAGAGCAAATACAATAAAGCATAAAACCATGCATTGAGGAGTATTAAATTATTACATCACCATCGGAGTTTTGCAAAAGGAGTCATCATTGTTCGAGTGCAGTGGAATAAAACTAACGATAAATAAATGGAGGGATGGGGAAGCCTGTCCCATCACTCCTCATGCTCCTCCTCGGCCGAGGCGGGGTCCCACTCGACAGTCCAACCCGGTGGCAAGATGGACGGCCAAGTCACTCCAGCAACCATGTCTTCCAAAGAACCTGTAAAATTATGCCACAAGCAAGGCTGAGTATACTAATACTCAGCTAGACTTACCCGGTGTGAGGAGACTACTCCTCTACCTCTAGACATGCAGTTGTTTGGCTGTGGGGTTTGGTTGCCAAAAGCACTTGCTGAGTTTCTAAATCAAGTTTTAACTTTGTAAATTTTAAGTGTAACTCTCTTAAGGCTAAATATGTACTAACTACTCATACATAGTAGCAAACATTTTTAGCAATCAACATCTTGTATCATCTCATCATATTTCCACTTGTTACTCAATGCAGTACAATGGATCAAGCAGTCTCATTAGCTGTGAGAAGCAGACGATTCGAATCAAGTTTTTATCCTTGCAAGGTAAACCTAAACACACGACGTGGTGAGGCACTCCGTCCCCACACACATCAACCGTCCCCATCGATTCCCCGTCAGCAGATCAGGGCTCACCGCCTTGGCGTACAATGCCTCACTGACCCCGACTACCGTCGTGCAGTGACCGCACTTGTACCCACCATAACCGGAATGGGAGACCACGTCTCAGGTCGCGTGAGGGGTAAAGTCCACTGCCAGGTTCAATCAGGTACTAGACTTACCAATTTACCATATTTCTCGGTATGTGTTTAGTACGTTCAAACGCTTGACACAGGTATCCGCACGTTAATCCTTATTCCAATTTCCCATCTCGTAGACAACCAATCCCCATGGATTGTTGTCCACAGACTAGTAACATGATGATATGAAAGTGGGTACAACCAATTCCTGACCTCGTGCGAGTGCTAGAAAAATCACTCGACTTCTACCGAGATCCTTATTAATAAAGCAGCTACTCGACCTAGCATACTAGTATTCATCTCAATAGGATTCCTGAGATCATGCAACTAGGGTTTTCAAACAACTCCTACACTTAAGTGCACATTCAATCCTACAATCATTAAGTATAGTAAAATAGCACAAATAACAGGTTTTGCATAAACCGGGGCTTGCCTTCCAAAGCAGTGGCAGGCAGATCCTCTGGTGCAGGCTCTGGTGATGGATCCGGGGCTACCTCCTGAGCAGCTCCTTGCTCCGGCACGAGGACGTACTCTCCGTCAGCGAGGTTACAGTCTATCGAAATGCAATGAATATGTATGTCATGATTATGCAGGATTTAATAACATTATGCTAAAGGAAGAAAAACTAAGTTAATGAGTAACTTAGGGTTTCTTGGTCATACGTGGCTTTTAGTGGTTTATGCTTATCACTCCAGGTTTGGGTTTTTGTTAAGGATAGGCATAGTGGATTTGGTATTTCCTTTATATATTTCAGTGGACAATTTACAAAGGGTTTTATGATGACACTAATTTCCATTATTCATTTTCCCTTTCTTTATTTTCTATTTATGGATTCTAGTGTAGGTTTGAATTATAACAGTGGTTTAACTTTTTCCAAAAATTCTGTAAAAATTACAGTGGGTTGCCCTTGGTCAATATAGCATGTTCTAGGACTTTGAGGTTCATATTAAAAAGGCTATGATCTAGACAAAAATAACAAAAGTTGTGTAAATGGGCCACTTTGCACTACAACTCTTGATTAGGGGTGGGTTCTGTCCTAAGGGTTATTTTTGTTGGCATCTAACAGTAATAATAAGCTTCTGTGCCAAAAATCACAGAAGGCTAAGGGATGGTTATTTAGTGGTGATTTTCCAAAGTTTTATGCCAAAAAGGCACTTTCCACTACCTTGCTATTTGAAAAATGTCAAACAGCAAATTTCATATTTTTCCTATGTTCTTTATAATAAAAGATTTACTAGCCCAAGGGTTGGGGTGTTTTCACCTTGGGGTTATTTTGTAGGGTTTTTCTAAGTTTTCCTTGTTTTCTTAAAATAAAAGGTATCCTATTTATTTTATACTAAACCAGAGTATAATAGATTTTTCTAGTGAACTACACTGAATAAGTACCCTAACAAAAATAGGGTTAAGCGTAAGTAAAGCCCTCTTGTGCAAGCCCGTCAGTGTGGGACAGTGCATTTCCGTCCTCTGAGGATCCGTGGGAAGTCATCTGTGTACGGTTAAACGTAAGTAAAAGAAAAAGAATTATAAAAAGAACAAGAAAAATAAAACTCAGCCTTTCTCTAGTTAATTAAAATGGTACTGGTGACTTAGTTGGTTATCATCTTGTTTTTAAGTCTTTACTCAAATATTCATTTGTTTAATTTAGAAATGCATGCATGCTCGTCCTGAACGACCTCACCAATATAAGGGGATAGGGAAGAACTCCCATCCCTTAAGGTGGCCTATAGGGCCTAATTACGTAGCCACCTAGCTACCCTTCTATCACCCTAAGGCTTCACGTCCTAGGTCTATCCTGCTCGTCCTACTATCTATCCAACATTGTTTCTATCAAATTTTATTTTGGAAAATGATGGTATTCACATTTTATTGATTCCTCTATGGTGGTACAAGCTCCGATACCAGCTGTGGCGGAACTGCCCGAATTATTCCAACTTAAGTGCCTAAGCCCCGCCTTAGAGGCTAGACCACACTTAAATGGGAATAACCCGACAATCCCTCGGATCTAGTCCGACACGGCCACTGACAGGATCAAGTACCACAATCTCACTCGATGGTGAGTCACAGAGCAAATACAATAAAGCATAAAGCCATGCATTAAAGAGTATTAAATTATTACATCATCATCGGAGTTTTGCAAAAGTAGTCATCATTGTTCGAAATGCAGCGGAATAAAACTAACGGTAAATAAACAGAGGGATGGGGAAGCCTGTCCCATCACTCCTCATGCTCCTCCTCAGCCGAGGTAGGATCCCACTCGACAGTCCAACCCGGTGGCAAGATGGACGGCCAAGTCACTCCAGCAACCATGTCCTCCAGAGAACCTGTAAAATTATGCCACAAGCAAGGCTGAGTATACTAATACTCAGCTAGACTTACCCGGTGTGAGGAGTCTACTCCTCTACCTCTAGACATGCAGCTGTTTGGCTGTGGGGTTTGGTTGCCAAAAGCACTAGCTGAGTTTCTAAGTCAAGTTTTAACTTTGTCATATTTAAGTGTGACTCTCTTAAGGCTAAAAGTGTACTATCTACTCATACATAGTAGCAAACATTATTAGCAATCAACATCTTATATCAACTCATCATATTTCCACTTGTTACTCAATGCAGTACAATGGATCAAGCAGTCTCATTAGCTGCGAGAAGCAGACGATTCGAATCGAATTTTTATCCTTGCAAGGTAAACCTAAACACACGACGTGGTGAGGCGCTCCGTCCCCACACACATCAACCGTCCCCATCGATTCCCCGTCAGCAGATCAGGGCTCACCGCCTTGGCGTACAATGCCTCACTGACCCCGACTGCCGTCGTGCAGTGACCGCACTTGTACCCACCATAACCGGAATGGGAGACCACGTCTCAGGTCGCGTGAGGGGTAAAGTCCACTGCCAGGTTCAATCAGGTACTAGGCTTACCGATTTACCATATTTCTCGGCATGTGCTTAGTACGTTCAAACGCTTGACACAGGTATCCGCATGTTAATCCTTATTCCATTTTCCCATCTCGTAAACAACCAATCCCCATGGATTGTTGTCCACAAACTAGTATCATGATAGTGTGAAAGGGGGTACAACCAATTTCCTGATCTCGCGCGAGTGCTAGAAAAATCACTCGTCTTCTACCGAGATCCTAATTAAATAAAGCAACTACTCGGCCTAGCATACTAGTATCCATCTCAAAAGGATTCCTGAGATCATGCAACTAGGGTTTCAATCAACTCCTACACTTAAGTGCACATTACAAACCTACAAACATTAAGTGTAGTAAAATAGCATAATAAATGGTTATGCATAAAACCGGGGCTTGCCTTCCAAAGCAGTGGCAGGCAGGTCCTCTGGTGCAGGCTCTGGTGCTGGATCTGGGGCTACCTCCTGAGCAGCTCCTTGCTCCGGCACGAGGACGTACTCTCCGTCAGCAAGGTTACAGTCTATCGAATGCAATGAACATGTATGTCATGATTATGCAGGATTTAATAACATTATGCTAAAGAAGAAAACTGAGTTAAGGAGTAACTTAGGGTTCCTTGGCCATGCGGGGCTTTTAGTGGGTTATGCTTATCACTTTTAGGTTTAAGTTTTTATTGAGGATAAACATAGGGAATTGGTATTGCCTTTACATATTTCAGTGGACAAATTATAAAGAGTTTTTAGGATGACACTAATTTCCTATTATTCATTTTTCCCCTTTCTTTATTCTCTACTTATGGTTTCTAGTGTAAGTTTGAACTACGACAGTGGTTTATTATTTTCCAAAAATTCCATAAAAATTACAGTGGATTGCCATTTGCTATTCTAGCCTGTTTTAAGAATTTGAGGCTTAAAATATAAAGGCTATGCTTTAGACAAAAATAACAAGAGTGGTGTAAAATGGGCCACTTTACACTACATCTCCTAATTAGGGGTGGGTTCTGTCCTAAAGGTTATTTTTGTTGGCATCTAATAGCAATAATAAGCTTCTGTGCTAAAAATCACAGAAAGCTAAGGGATGGTCATTTAGTTATGATTTTCTAAAGTTAAATGTCAAAAAGGCACTTTCTACTACATTATTATTTGAAAAATATCAAACAGCAGATTTCATATTTTTTCTAAGTTCTTATTAACAAAACATTAGTTATCCCCAGGGTTGGGGTGATTTCATCTTGGGCTTATTTTTGTAGGGTTTTTCTAAGTTTTCCTTGGTTTATTAAAATAAAAGGTCTCCTACTTATTTTATACTAAACCAGGGTATGATAGATTTTTCCAGTGAACTATATTGAATAAGTACCCTAACAAAAATAGGGGTGCCCTCTGGTTCATTATTTAATTCACATTTTCTATTTTTCTTAACCTTAAGCATTTTGTAAAATAAGGGGTAAAAACTAACTTAATGGGGTGGACAGAGAGGTTTAGCATTTTTAATTAGGTCAGTAGGTGGACATAAACTTCTCCAAATTTTTCTAACCCTAGCCAAATAGTACAACTATTTTTCTTCCTATTATTGAGCTTTTGGCCAAAACTATAATTAAATCAGAACCTTAAAGTTTTCTATAGTACACAGGGGGTTTTATATTTTTCTTAAGTAGGTTACATTATTCAGAGTCTGACAAAATTGGTTTGACCAAATTTGGATGAACTAAACAGAAGTTATGGATTTTCAAAGTTTCTGTTCAAATTTAAAATCAGATTTAAAAAGGTTTTCTGGAAAAGCAGTTTACACCGAGGTCCCTGGGTTAAAACTAAATCAACCCACTCAAATCTATCCCTGCGCCACTATTCCCCTGAGTCGCTGACAGTTCAAAAAGCCCCCTGACTTTGTCTTCCTCTCACCCGCGGTCCTTCCCCCAATGTAAAGAGTACCTGTGGGAAAGAAAAGGGCGGCGCGGCTTACCGACGGTGTGAGGGGTCCGGCGAGGGGCGGGGTTGGCTCGGGGAGGTTCTGGCGGTCACAGCGATGTACGGCTCGACGGCGGGGATGGCCGGAATCACTCGGTCCTCGTGCGCAGGCGGGTGTTCTCGTCGGCGGTGGGTGTGCCGGCCAAACTACGGTGATCTGGTTCAATCCAAGGGCACGGTGAGCTTCACGGGGTGACGTAGAGGCTATCTGTGCATTGAATCGAAAAATGGCTCAGTGATTTACTCGGTCCACGCACTCCGGCAGGGTTGTGAACTCCGGCGACCGTGGACTGACCTCTCCGGCGACGCAGGCTTCGATTCCTCGCTCGGGGAGCTTCACTGGGGCATGCACACTCGCCTCAGAGGGTTGGACAGGGTTGGGAAGGGCTAGGCGGGCCGGTCTACGGCGGCAGTGGCTCGGGTGGCCGCGGACACGTCGCGCACGGGCAAATGACGGCGAGTTTAGCTCCGGTGAGGTTTGAGCGTGCGCAGAAGAGTGTAGCCGATGCCTGAGCGGGCTTTATAGGCGCGGGCGCGGGCCAGGGCGTCGGCTGGCCGTTGGCGCGACGCAGGGCGCGCGTGGGCGTGCTCTGGCGCACACAGAGCGCGTCGAACACGTGAAGCTTTCATTCTGCCTGTGTTCCACAGCTCACCCAAGTCGCAAACGTGCGAATCTTGGCAAAAATCCGGCGCGAGTCTTTTCCTGGCACCTAGGGCTGTCTCTCATCCATGAGCTGCCATGGCAGATATGGCCTAGGTAGGGAGATCTTCGGTCGCCAAATCGGGTGTGTCACACTGCCCACCTCGCGACAAAAACCATGCCAAGGCATGTCAAACGTCAGGGTCTCGGGCTCAGCTTTTTCCAGTGGGTGCCCTAGGTGGTATGCCACATTTTTGGTATAGAACATAGGTGGATTTGGTGCCAGCTTCGAGGTGAACACAACTGATCTTTAGTGTAGGTGTAGTTTTTAACTTAGAGAGAATTAGAGAGCTCTAGCTCGCTCTCTACTTAGGGAATGGATTTGGGGTTTCTCCAGGGGCCTTTTTGCAATATTTCTATCCCCTAATTGCTGGTTATAAGGTTACTTAAGGTTTGGTTAAAGGTTACTCATGTTTTGCACAATTGCTCACCCTCTCCCCCCTCTTATCCATGGCCTTGGGAGATAGGGTTCAAGAGAGGTCTAGGGTTTTCTCCCCCCTTGTCCAAAGTGATAGTTGCACTAAATTAGGGTAATGCCTTTGGTCATTCACATCTCTTGGTTAAAACCTAGTTTCCAAAGCCCTTATACTTTTGCTCCTTAAGTTCTTCCACATGTGATCATAGCCTAAGCACCAAGGTGTGCTCTAGCCATGGTAACACATTAGGTGTTACAGCCCTCCCCCTTAAAGGAATCTCGTCCCGAGATTTTAAGTAGAGTCCCTTGGAGGGGTGCTTGAAGGTGTGTTGGTGCTACTTTTTCTTTATACTCAAGTTTCTCTTGTTAACTGCTCTTCGAATGTCATTCTCTTTGCAACTTCAAAAGGAAGCCCTTTTTAAGTTAAATCCACAACTTAGACTATCCTTGTTATCTAAGTTTTTCTTATAATTGAATTCAAAGGGCAGGTGGGGGTGGGGTTTTGGGGTTACGTACCGACTCTTTTGGGTAGAAAGTCGGGGAAGCGGGAGCGTAGAAAATCCTCAGTCTCCCATGTAGCTTCTTCTGCTGAATGGTGACTCCACTGAACCTTATACATTCTGACTGATCTTGCCCGAGTCGATCTCTCCTTCTGATCTAATACCTTGACGGTGTACTCTTGATAGGACAAGTCTGGTTCTATCTCAAGGTCTGGTTCTGGCAGCACTTCAGTGGGTAGGTGAACACATTTCCGCAGCTGAGATACATGGAACACGTTGTGAACTGCTGACATGTGAGGTGGCAATTCCAATTGGTAGGCCACGGGTCCACAACTTGCTTTGATCTCATAGGGTCCAATGTAGCGAGGAGCTAACTTGCCCTTGATCCCGAATCTCTGGACACCCTTGGTGGGTGATACCTTAAGATAAACATGATCTCCCACCTCAAACTGTAGAGGCTTCCGCCTCTTGTCATGATAGCTCTTTTGCCTGGCCTGAGAAGCTTCTAAGTTCTTCTTGATGATCCTGACCTTTGCCTCTGCTTCAAGTACCAAATCTGGCCCAAAAATTTCCTTCTCTCCTGCTTGAGACCAATTCGGCGGGGTTCTGCATCTTCTCCCATATAAAGCTTCAAAAGGTGCCATCTTTAGACTGGACTGATAGCTGTTATTGTAAGAAAATTCTGCCAAAGAAAGACACTTGTCCCAATCCTTTCCGTAGTGTAGTGCACATGCTCGCAACATGTCTTCCAAAATCTGATTCACCCTTTCTGTCTGGCCATTCGTTTGGGGATGGTATGCTGAGCCTCGTATGACATGGGTCCCAAGTGATTCTTGCAGCTGCTCCCAAAAGCGTGCCACAAACAGTGCTCCTCTGTCAGATATAATGGTCTTTGGAATACCATGCAATCACACTATTTGATCAACATAAATTTCTGCATACTTCTCCGTCTTGTGGGTGGTGTGCACTGGCAAGAAGTGAGCGGTCTTGGTCAACCTGTCCACAATAACCCAAATGGAATCATGGTGCCTGGAGGTATTGGGCAATCCTACGATAAAATCCATGCAAATGTCCTCCCATTTCCAAGATGGTATGGGAAGGGGTTGCAAAGGGCCTGCCGCCTTCAAGTGACTAGCTTTTATCCTCTGGCAAGTGTCACACTCGGATATGTACTTGGCAATTTCCCTCTTCATCCTGGTCCATCAGTATAAAGATCTGAGATCATGGTACATCTTGTTGCTACCAGGGTGCATGGAGAATTTGGAAAGGTGAGCTTCATCTAGTATCTTCTTTCTGAGCTCAGGGTCCTTGGGAACAACCAATCGGTCTCCAAACCATAAAATTCCCTTGCTGTCCTGACGGAAGCACTTGTATTTTTTTTGCCTTTTGCTTGATCATTTCCTTGATCATCTGAACACCCTTATCTTCAATCTGTGCCCTGACTATTTGCTCTTGCAACGTGGGTTCCACCGAAATGTAGCCTAAGTCACCTGAAGAAACAACTTCCAGGTTCAGCTTGCACAGCTCATCGCATAGGGTGGTAACTCTTGCATCCATGCTTATACAATTGCACTGGGCCTTTCTGCTCAAGGCATCTGCCACAACATTGGCTTTGCCAGGATGGTAATGCACTTCCAAATCATAGTCCTTGATTAACTCCAACCATCTCCTTTGCCTCATGTTCAGATCTGCCTGAGTGAAGATGTATTTGAGACTCTTGTGATCAGTGTAGATGTTACAGTGAGCTCCCATCAAGTAGTGTCTCCATATCTTAAGAGCATGAACCACAGCTGCCAATTCCAGATCATGTGTAGGGTAGTTCTGCTCATGGGGCTTGAGTGCTCGGGAAGCATAAGCAATGACTCTGTTCTCTTGCATCAAGACACATCCCAATCCCGTACCAGAAGCATCACAATAAACTTCAAATGGCTTGGTGTTGTCAGGTTGAGCCAGCACTGGGGCTATTGTCAAATGCTGCCTCAAAGTATGAAAGGCATCTTCACACTTTTGGCTCCAATCATACTTGACCCCCTTCTTCAATAGTTCAGTCATTGGTTTGGCAATCCTGGAGAAATCCGGAATAAATCGTCGATAATACCCTGCCAAACCCAGACAACATCGAATCTGCCTCACTGTAGTCGGGGGTTTCCAATCCATCACCTCTTGTACCTTCTCAGGATCAACTGATATCCCATCCTGAGAAATTGTGTGACCCAAGAATTTGATCTCCTTCAGCCAGAATTCGCATTTAGACAACCTAGCATAAAGACGATGATCGCGCAGTCGCTGGAGCACGATGTGCAGGTGCTCAGTATGTTCGTCTTCATTCTTGGAATAGACCAGAATATCATCAATGAAAACGACCACAAACTTGTCCAATTCTGGCATGAACACTGAGTTCATCAGGTACATAAAATAAGCCGGGGCATTGGTCAGCCGAAAAGACATCACCAAAAACTCATACAGCCCATATCTGGTAGAAAAAGCCGTCTTGGGAATATCACTGGCACGGATCTTGATCTGATGGTAACCTGAGCGAAGGTCTATCTTGGAGAATACCTTGGCTCCCACTAACTGATCAAACAGAACATCAATACGGGGCAGCGGGTATTTGTTCTTGATAGTCACCGCATTGAGAGGGCGGTAGTCAACACACATCCTCAAACTCTCATCCTTTTTATTCACAAATAAAGCTGGACATCCCCATGGTAAAGTACTTGGGAGAATAAACCCCTTGTCTAACAACTCTTGCAATTGCTTTTTCAGTTCTGCCAATTCCGCGGGAGGCATCCTATAGGGTCTCTTGGAGATAGGAGCAGTCCCGGGTTGCAATTCGATTGCGAACTCAATGTCTCGGTCAGGTGGCATCCCTGGCAATTCATCTGGGAAAACATCTGGGTAGTCATAGACCACTGGAATCTTTTCCACTGGGGACTCTATCATAACAAAGGCACAAGAACGGGTGCATCCCTGGTCGGGCAGATATAGTGTGGTTACACCACACGTTGGTGAGTGCACCTCAATGGCCCTGGCTGCAATATCAATAACTGCTTGGTGTCTGGTTAACCAGTCAGTTCCCAATATAATATCCACGCTATTCAACCCTAAAATGAGGAGGGTGGTTTTAATTACAAGGCTACCAAACTTTATGAGCACATGCCTGTTGACTTGATAGGTGGCAACCCTGCCTCCTGGTGTTGAAATTGTGATACCCCCATTGGTGTGGTGAAAAGGCAACTGGCACTTGGCACTAAATTTGGCACTGATAAAACTATGCGAAGCACCAGAATCAAAAAGAATAATAGCAGGATAATTTAAAACTGTAAAGATACCAGTCATGACGGGTGCTCCTTCGGGGATATCAGTCATGGTGGTGAAGTTCAGCCTGCCCTGCCTTACTTGCACCTTCTGCCTCTTGCCTTGGTTCTGATTGACATTCTGCCCCTGCCTCTGCTGGTTCTAGGGGCAATTCTTGGCATAGTGTCCAGTGTTGCCACACGTGAAACACCTGTTGTCATTCGCCTGGCGGTACTGCTGCTGCTGATTGTTCCTCTGAGCTGGAAACTGGGTGCGGTTGGGTGCCTGCTGCTGCTACTGCTGTGGTCGGATCACCCATCTCCCTTGCTGCTCCTAGGGTCCCCTGTTTTGTGTGTCGGACACAATCCCGAAGCGCTGTGGCTGAGCTGAGGGTCCTGCCACAGGGGTCTTCCTCTTCTTTTCTGCCTGTCGAGCTGTAATGCAGTCCTCCTGGGAGATAGCCATGTTGACCAACTCATTGTAACTGTTGGCCCTGACGGTGTTGAGACGGTCACGGAGCTTAGTGCTGAGCCCCCTCCTGAACCTGTCTCTCTTCTTCTCATCCGTATCCGCGTGATATCCAGCATACTGGCACAAGTCATTAAAAGCCTGGGCATACTGCAACACTGTCCTGTTGCCTTGAGTGAGTGCCAGAAACTCGTTAAGCTTTCGGTCCATAATCCCGGCTGGTATGTGGTGTCCCCTGAAAGCTGCCTTGAACTCCCTCCATTCCACCTCTCGATCCTCTGGCTGCATGGCAAGAAAATGGTCCCACCAAGTCCTTGCGGGTCCGCGAAGCTTGCTGGGTGGCGAACCTGACTTTAGTGACCTCTGAGCAAGCTCCATGGAGTAGCGGAAATTTGGATTCCACCACTCGCAACCACACATCTACATCAAGTGGGTCCTCTGCCCTTGTGAACAATGGTGGCTGGGTACTGAGGAACTCCTGGTAGGTAGCTGCCGCGGGGTGTCGCTGATGGTCTCCACCACCATAGTGCTGGGGTGGTGCCTGACGCTGAGCTAGCTGCCTCAAGATCTCATTCTGCTGAGCCATTAGCTCCTGCAGAGTGGGAGGCGGTGGCGGCGGTGGAGGAACGCGCTCATTCTGGCCACGACGCTGCCTCCCGGCCATCTGAAAAACCACATATATACTTAACACCATATCTCCAAGTTCAAGGTTTACTCGCGGCAAAAAGAGTCAAAAGCAAAATGATAGATTCCAACTTAAACAAAAGGATTTAAAAAGGCATAAATTTTTCCTTCCAAATTTAAAACTGATAACAGCATCCATCAATCATGCTTCCAAGAGAGTTTATCATGGTTACATCATTTGTCCCAAAAAGACTCAACTCTATCTAGCCTAGTACTGTGCAAAAGCTAAGCTAGCTGCGAGGAGTCCTACCATCACCGACTTCTAACTCTGTGCCCAACACCTAGTGAGCGAACGAGGCGACACTCGACTCGGGGGAAGGTGGTCTCCCTGAGCCAGCAGTGTCCACACTAGAGGCAGGCTCCTCTCCTCCCTCGATGTCGACGTCCTCGTTGGCCTCCATGTCCTGGATCTCCTGGTGATGCATATCCAGGTGCTCATTAGCCTCAGCAAGCTGTTGCTGAGTATTAATAAGCTGATCCTCGAGAACCTCGATGGTGTTCTCTCTGGTGCCCACTAATTCCTCCAACTCTTGGATATCAGTGGATAGCTACTCCACCTGCAAGTCCTTTTCCACCATTGCAGTGGACAAATCAACCACGAGCTCCTCCCTGTTGTCCAAAGTAATCTTTGTTGCCTCCAATAGTGCCATCAGATGGGTCATCGCCTCACCGCGCATCACTTGCAGACGGTACAAAGCATTCATGCACCGTACGGTCAAGTGCGCAGTCTGTCCTGGGTAGATGGCCCAGATATCCTTGGCATGTTCCACCCGATCCTTCCACATTGGGTCGTCCTCCCTTTCGGCGGGGAACAAGCCAATGGGGTGGGTAGCCAGCTCCAAAGGATGGAATCCGCAGAAAGTGGTCAACCCGTGCAGAGCGATCGCCTCGATCATGTCCTCAGCTCGGTATCCAAAAGACTCGGAGTCCAATGAGCGCCAGCCTGGCTGCAGGGGATGAGGCTCCAAGGTCATCCTCACCCTACAGCGGGGCACTCGATGCTTCTCGAACTGCTACACCGCGTACTGAGGGGGTGTCGTGTATCCAGCCCCCTGGAGTACCTCCCACAAAATGCGGGGAAAGCCCCCTCGTGCAAGCCCGTCAGTGTGGGACAGTGCATTTCCGTCCTCTGAGGATCCATGGGAAGTCATCTGTGTACGGTTAAGCGTAAGTAAAAGAAAAAGAATTATAAAAAGAACAAGAAAAATAAAACTCAGCCTTTCTCTAGTTAATTAAAATGGTACTAGTGACTTAGTTGGTTATCATCTTGTTTTTAAGTCTTTACTCAAATACTCCTTTGTTTAATTTAGAAATGCATGCATGCTCGTCCTGAACGACCTCACCAATATAAGGGGATAGGGAAGAACTCCCATCCCTTAAGGTGGCCTATAGGGCCTAATTACGTAGGCACCTAGCTACCCTTCTATCACCCTAAGGCTTCACGTCCTAGGTCTATCCTGCTCGTCCTACTATCTATCCAACATTGTTTCTATCAAATTTTATTTTGGAAAATGATGGTATTCACATTTTATTGATTCCTCTGTGGTGGTACAAGCTCCGATACCAGCTGTGGCGGAACTGCCCGAATTATTCCAACTTAAGTGCCTAAGCCCCGCCTTAGAGGCTAGACCACACTTAAATGGGAATAACCCGTCAATCCCTCGGATCTAGTCCGACACGGCCACTGACAGGATCAAGTACCACAATCTCACTCGATGGTGAGTCACAGAGAAAATACAATAAAGCATAAAGCCATGCATTAAAGAGTATTAAATTATTACATCATCATCGGAGTTTTGCAAAAGTAGTCATCATTGTTCGAAATGTAGCGGCATAAAACTAACGGTAAATAAACAGAGGGATGGGGAAGCCTGTCCCATCACTCCTCATGCTCCTCCTCAGCCGAGGTAGGATCCCACTCGACAGTCCAACCCGGTGGCAAGATGGACGGCCAAGTCACTCTAGCAACCATGTCCTCCAGAGAACGTGTAAAATTATGCCACAAGCAAGGCTGAGTATACTAATACTCAGCTAGACTTACCCGGTGTGAGGAGTCTACTCCTCTACCTCTAGACATGCAGCTGTTTGGCTGTGGGGTTTGGTTGCCAAAAGCACTAGCTGAGTTTCTAAGTCAAGTTTTAACTTTGTCATATTTAAGTGTGACTCTCTTAAGGCTAAAAGTGTACTATCTACTCATACATAGTAGCAAACATTATTAGCAATCAACATCTTATATCAACTCATCATATTTCCACTTGTTACTCAATGCAGTACAATGGATCAAGCAGTCTCATTAGCTGCGAGAAGCAGACGATTCGAATCGAGTTTTTATCCTTGCAAGGTAAACCTAAACACACGACGTGGTGAGACGCTCCGTCCCCACACACATCAACCGTCCCCATCGATTCCCCGTCAGCAGATCAGGGCTCACCGCCTTGGCGTACAATGCCTCACTGACCCCGACTGCCGTCGTGCAGTGACCGCACTTGTACCCACCATAACCGGAATGGGAGACCACGTCTCAGGTCGCGTGAGGGGTAAAGTCCACTGCCAGGTTCAATCAGGTACTAGGCTTACCGATTTACCATATTTCTCGGCATGTGCTTAGTACGTTCAAACGCTTGACACAGGTATCCGCACGTTAATCCTTATTCCATTTTCCCATCTCGTAAACAACCAATCCCCATGGATTGTTGTCCACAAACTAGTATCATGATAGTGTGAAAGGGGGTACAACCAATTTCCTGATCTCGTGCGAGTGCTAGAAAAATCACTCGTCTTCTACCGAGATCCTAATTAAATAAAGCAACTACTCGGCCTAGCATACTAGTATCCATCTCAAAAGGATTCCTGAGATCATGCAACTAGGGTTTCAATCAACTCCTACACTTAAGTGCACATTACAAACCTACAAACATTAAGTGTAGTAAAATAGCATAATAAACGGTTATGCATAAAACCGGGGCTTGCCTTCCAAAGCAGTGGTAGGCAGGTCCTCTGGTGCAGGCTCTGGTGCTGGATCTGGGGCTACCTCCTGAGCAGCTCCTTGCCCCGGCACGAGGACGTACTCTCCATCAGCAAGGTTACAGTCTATCGAATGCAATGAACATGTATGTCATGATTATCCAGGATTTAATAACATTATGCTAAACAAGAAAACTGAGTTAAGGAGTAACTTAGGGTTCCTTGGCCATGCGGGGCTTTTAGTGGGTTATGCTTATCACTTTTAGGTTTAAGTTTTTATTGAGGATAAACATAGGGAATTGGTATTGCCTTTACATATTTCAGTGGACAAATTATAAAGAGTTTTTAGGATGACACTAATTTCCTATTATTCATTTTTCCCCTTTCTTTATTCTCTACTTATGGTTTCTAGTGTAGGTTTGAACTACGACAGTGGTTTATTATTTTCCAAAAATTCCATAAAAATTACAGTGGGTTTCCATTTGCTATTCTAGCCTGTTTTAAGAATTTGAGGCTTAAAATATAAAGGCTATGCTTTAGACAAAAATAACAAGAGTGGTGTAAAATGGGCCACTTTACACTACATCTCCTAATTAGGGGTGGGTTCTGTCCTAAAGGTTATTTTTGTTGGCATCTAATAGCAATAATAAGCTTATGTGCTAAAAATCACAGAAAGCTAAGGGATGGTCATTTAGTTATGATTTTCTAAAGTTAAATGTCAAAAAGGCACTTTCTACTACATTATTATTTGAAAAATGTCAAACAGCAGATTTCATATTTTTCCTAAGTTCTTATTAACAAAACATTAGTTATCCCCAGGGTTGGGGTGGTTTCACCTTGGGCTTATTTTTGTAGGGTTTTTCTATGTTTTCCTTGGTTTATTAAAATAAAAGGTCTCCTACTTATTTTATACTAAACCAGGGTATGATAGATTTTTCCAATGAACTATATTGAATAAGTACCCTAACAAAAATAGGGGTGCCCTCTGGTTCATTATTTAATTCACATTTTCTATTTTTCTTAACCTTAAGCATTTTGTAAAATAAGGGGTAAAAACTAACTTAATGGGGTGGACAGAGAGGTTTAGCATTTTTAATTAGGTCAGTAGGTGGACATAAACTTCTCCAAATTTTTCTAACCCTAGGCAAATAGTACAACTATTTTTCTTCCTATTATTGAGCTTTTGGCCAAAACTATAATTAAATCAGAACCTTAAAGTTTTCTATAGTACACAGGGGGTTTTATATTTTTCTTAAGTAGGTTACATTATTCAGAGTCTGACAAAATTGGTTTGACCAATTTGGATGAACTAAACAGAAGTTATGGATTTTCAAAGTTTCTGTTCAAATTTAAAATCAGATTTAAAAAGGTTTTCTGGAAAAGCATTTTACACCGAGGTCCCTGGGTTAAAACTAAATCAACCCACTCAAATCTATCCCTGCGCCACTATTCCCCTGAGTCGCTGACAGTTCAAAAAGCCCCCTGATTTTCTCTTCCTCTCACCCGCGGTCCTTCCCCCAATGTAAACAGTACCCGCGGGAAAGAAAAGGGCGGCGCGGCTTACCGGCGGTGTGAGGGGTCTGGCGAGGGGCGCGGTTGGCTCGGGGAGGTTCTGGCGGTCACAACGATGTACGGCTCGACAGCGGGGATGGCCGGAATCGCTCGGTCCTCATGCGCAGGCGGGTGTTCTCGTCGGCGGCGGGTGTGCCGGCCAAACTACGGCGATCTGGTTCAATCCAAGGGCACGGTGAGCTTCACAGGGTGACGTAGAGGCTATCTGTGCATTGAATCGAAAAATGGCTCAGTGATTTACCCGGTCCACGCACTCCGGCGATGTTGTGAACTCCGGCGACCGTGGACTGGCCTCTCCGGCAACGCAGGCTTTGATTCCTCGCTCGGGGAGCTTCACTGGGGCGTGCACACTCGCCTCAGAGGGTTGGACAGGGTTGGGAAGGACTGGGCGGGCCGGTCTACGGCGGCAGTGGCTCGGGTGGCCGCGGACACGTCGCGCACGGGCAAATGACGGCGAGTTTAGCTCCGGTGAGGTTTGAGCGTGCGTGGAAGAGTGTAGCCGATGCTTGAGCGGGCTTTATAGGCGCGGGCGCAGGCCAGGGCGTCGGCTGGCCGTTGGCGCGACGCGGGGGCGCGCGCGGGCGTGCTCTGGCGCACACAGAGCGCGTCGAACACGTAGAGCTTTCATTCTGCCCGTATTCCACAGCTCACCCAAGTCGCAAACGTGCGAATCTTGGCAACAATCCGGCGCGAGTCTTTTCCTGGCACCTAGGGCTGTCTCTCATCCGTGAGCTGCCATGGCAAATATGGCCTAGGTAGGGAGATCTTCGGTCGCCAAATCGGGTGTGTCACACTGCCCACCTCGCGACAAAAACCATGCCAAGGCATGTCAAACGTCAGGGTCTCGGGCTCAACTTTTTCCAGTGGGTGCCCTAGGTGGTATGCCACATTTTTGGTATAGAACATAGGTGGATTTGGTGCAAGCTTCGAGGTGAACACAACTGATCTTTAGTGTAGGTGTAGTTTTTAACTTAGAGAGAATTAGAGAGCTCTAGCTCTCTCTCTACTTAGGGAATGGATTTGGGGTTTCTCCAGGGGCCTTTTTGCAATATTTCCATCCCCTAATTGCTGGTTATAAGGTTACTTAAGGTTTGGTTAAAGGTTACTCATGTTTTGCACAATTGCTCACCCTCTCCCCCCCTCTTATCCATGGCCTTGGGAGATAGGGTTCAAGAGAGGTCTAGGGTTTTCTCCCCCCTTGTCCAAAGTGATAGTTGCACTAAATTAGGGTAATGCCTTTGATCATTCACATCTCTTGGTTAAAACCTAGTTTCCAAAGCCCTTATACTTTTGCTCCTTAAGTTCTTCCACATGTGATCATAGCCTAAGCACCAAGGTGTGCTCTAGCCATGGTAACACCTGAGGTGTTACAACCTAGTCCAATCCAATGGCACGGTGAGCTTCACGGGGTGATGTAGAGGCTATCTGTGCATTGAATCGAAAAATGGCGCAGTGATTTACCCGGTCCACGTGCGCCGGCGGGGTTCTGAACTCCGGCAAGCACGATTTTGCTATTCTGGTGGCGCGGGTCCTCGGTTCAAGATCGTGCAAGCTTCACGGCCTCTCAGGGAAGCTATCCGAGGGCTTGGATCGAGCGGAGGAGGGCGGGAAAGGGGCTGGCCATGGTGGTTGCCCTCGGGCGGCTCTGGCGGGTCGCGGGGAGGTCGCCGGAGCTAAGGGCGAGCTCGGGGGAGTTAGGCGTGGTACGGAGGAGGCAACGGGGAAGGCAGTCGAGCACTGGGAAGGGTTTTATAGCCGTGGCGCGGGCGTGGTCACGGGTGGCCGCGGGCGCGCGGAGGTTCAGCCCCCGAGTGTCAGCCCGCGTCGAACACGTGGGAGCTCGCTTCTGCCATGGTTCAACGGGGGATTTGAGCACCTTAGCGTGCGTATCTTGGCAAAACCACTGTGTACGGTCTCTTCCCTGCTCCATATCCTACCTTTTTGCTGTGAGTTCCAAGTCAAGATACGGTCGGGGTAGGGAGATAGAGGGGTGAGAAGTTGCCTATGTCAGATATGTCCAAACCGAGACAAAAATGGTGCCAAGTCATGTCAAACGTCTTAGGGTAGGTGTCAACTTTTTCCAGGGCATTCTAGGGGTAATTTGGCACCACTTTGTCAATTGGGTCGAAGTGTTTTGAATTTCGGATGAGGGTGAACATGTGTGATCTTTGTCCAAAGGTTAGTTTTGGACTTAGGCATTTTCTGATTTTTCTTTTGGGTTCAAACCTTTGGTGAACTTTTTGGGGCTTTTCTGAAATCTTTTTGGGGTTACTTTCTTACTATTATTTGTAGGTTATTAAGTGTACTACAACTTTTATATTTGGCCCAAGCCATGATCATAAGGTTTTCATGACCTTTTGATCCTACTTACATCTAGGGTTCCTATTGTCCAAAGGGGTTTGCTTTAGGGTTTTGGGCAATTCTCCCCTTTAGATGTGCATGACAAGCTAGGGCATGATATCCATGATAGGTTGCACTTGCTTAGGACCTTGAATTCTAAGTTTGATGTACTTTGCTCAAACTAACCCACATGTGATAGTAGGTTAAATGGGGTAGCCCTGGGTGGACACCCTGAGTAACACCTGGGGTGTTACAGCCCTCCCCCCTTAAAGGAATCTCGTCTCGAGATTTTAGGTAGAGTCCCTTGGAGGGGTGCTGGAAGGTCTGTTAGTGGGTTACCCTTCCCTTTATCCAAGTTTCTCTTGTTAACTGCTCTTCGAATGTCATTCTCTTTGCAACTTCAGAAGGAAGCCCTTTTTAAGTTAAATCCACAACTTAGACTATCCTTGTTATCTAAGTTTTCCTTATAATTGTATTCAAAGGGCAGGTGGGGGTGGGGTTTTGGGGTTACGTACCGACTCCTTTGGGCAGAAAGTCGGGGAAACGAGAGCGTAGAAAATCCTCAGTCTCCCATGTAGCTTATTCTACTGAATGGTGACTCCACTGAACCTTATACATTCTGATTGACTTTGCCCGCGTTGACCTTTCTTTCTGGTCCAACACCTTGACGGGGTACTCTTGATAGGACAAGTCTGGTTCTATCTCAATGTCTGGCTCAGGTAGCACTTCAGTGGGTAGGCGGACACATTTCCGCAGCTGAGATATTTGAAACACATTGTGAACTGCTGACATGTGAGGTGGCAATTCCAATTGATAGGCTACGGGTCCACAACTTGCTTTGATCTCATAGGGTCCAATGTAGCGAGGAGCTAACTTGCCCTTGATCCCGAATCTCTGAACACCCTTGGTGGGTGACACTTTAAGATAAACATGGTCTCCCACTTCAAACTGTAGAGGCTTCCGCCTCTTGTCATGATAGCTCTTTTGCCTGGCCTGAGCAGCTTCTAAGTTCTTTGTAATAACTCTGACCTTTTCCTCTGACTCAAGTACCAAATCTGGTCCAAATATTTCTCTCTCTCTGGCTTGAGACCAATTCAGCGGGGTTCTACATCTTCTCCCATATAAGGCTTCAAAAGGTGCCATCTTCAGACTGGACTGGTAGCTGTTATTATAAGAAAACTCTGCCAAGGAAAGACACTTGTCCCAATCCTTTCCGTAGTGTAGTGCACATGCCCGCAACATGTCTTCCAAAATCTGATTCACCCTTTCCGTCTGGCCATCTGTTTGAGGATGGTATGCTGAGCTTCGTATTACCTGGGTCCCAAGTGATTCTTGCAGCTGCTCCCAAAAGTGTGCCACAAACAGTGCTCCTCTGTCAGATACAATGGTCTTTGGAATACCATGCAACCGCACTATTTGATCATCATAAATTTCTGCATACTTCTCTATCTTGTGGGTGGTATGCATTGGTAAGAAATGAGCGGTCTTGGTCAATCTGTCCACAATAACCCAAATGGAATCATGGTGCCTGGAGGTATTGGACAATCCCACGACAAATTCCATGCAAATGTCCTCCCATTTCCAAGATGGTATGGGAAGGGGTTGCAAAGGGCCTGCTGCCTTCAAATGACTAGCTTTGATCCTCTAGCAGGTGTCACACTCGGATATGTACTTGGCAATCTCCCTCTTCATTCCGGTCCACCAGTATAATGATCTGAAATCATGGTACATCTTGTTGCTGCCATGGTGCATGGAGAACTTTGAAAGGTGAGCTTCATCCAATATCTTCTTTCTGAGCTCGGGGTCCTTGGGAACAACCAATCGATCTCCAAACCATAGAATTCCCTTGCTGTCCTGACAGAAGCACTTGTATTTTTCTGCCTTCTGCTTGATCATATCTTTGATAACCTGAACACCCTTGTCTTCAATCTAGCATCAGACTATCTGCTCTTGTAATGTGGGCTCCACCGAGATATAGTTTAAGTCACCAGAGGATACAACTCCCAGGTTCAATTTGCACAACTCATCACACAGGGTGGTAACTCTTGCATCCATGCTCATACAATTGCACTGGGCCTTTCTGCTCAAGGCATCTGCCACAACATTGGCCTTGCCCGGATGGTAATGCACCTCTAAATCATAGTCCTTGATTAACTCCAACCATCTCCTCTGCCTCATGTTCAGATCTGCCTGAGTGAAAATGTATTTGAGACTCTTGTGATCAGTGTAAATGTTACAATGAGCTCCCATCAAGTAGTGTCTCCATATCTTGAGAGCATGAACCACGGCTGCCAACTCCAGATCATGCATAGGGTAGTTCTGCTCATGGGGTTTGAGTGCTCGGGAAGCATAAGCAATTACTCTATTATCTTGTATTAAGACACAACCCAATCCAGTGCCAGAAGCATCACAATAAACTTCAAATGGCTTGGTGTTATCAAGTTGAGCCAGCACTGGGGCTGTTGTCAAATGCTGCCTCAAAGTATGAAAGGCATCTTCGCACTTTTGGCTCCAATCATACTTGACTCCCTTCTTTAATAGTTCAGTCATTGGTTTGGCAATTCTGGAGAAATCCGGAATAAATCGTCGATAATACCCTGCCAATCCCAGAAAACTCCGAATCTGCCTCACTATAGTCGGGGGTTTCCAATCCATTACCTCTTGTACCTTCTCAGGATCAACTGATATCCCATCCTGAGAAACTGTGTGACCCAAAAATTTAATTTCCTTTAACCAAAACTCACATTTAGACAACTTAGCATAAAGATGATGATCGCGTAGCCGCTGAAGCACGATGTGCAGATGCTCAGTATGTTCATCTTCATTCTTTGAATAGACCAGAATATCATCAATGAAAACGACCACGAACTTGTCCAACTCTGGCATGAATACTGAATTCATCAGGTACATAAAATAAGCCGGGGCATTGGTCAACCCAAAAGACATCACCAAAAACTCATAAAGCCCATATCTGGTTGAGAAAGCCGTCTTGGGAATATCACTGGCACGGATCTTGATCTGATGGTAACCTGAGCGAATATCTATCTTGGAGAACACTTTGGCTCCCACCAACTGATCGAACAAAACATCAATGCGGGGCAGTGGGTATTTGTTCTTGATGGTCACCGCATTGAGAGGGCGGTAATCAACACACATTCTCAAGCTCTCATCCTTCTTCTTCACAAATAAAGCTGGACATCCCCAAGGTGAAGTACTTGGGCGAATGAACCCCTTGTCCAGCAACTCCTGCAATTGCTTTTTCAGCTCTGCTAATTCTGCGGGAGGCATCCTATAGGGTCTCTTGGAGATAGGAGCAGTCCCGGGTTGCAATTCAATGGCGAACTCAATGTCTCTATCAAGTGGCATTCCCGGCAATTCATCCGGAAAAACATCTGGGTAGTCACAGACCACTGGGATCTTTTCTACTAGTGATTCTAGCATAACGAAGGCACAGGAACGGGTACAACCTTGGTCGGGCAAAAATAGTGTGGTTTCACCGCAAGTTGGTGAGTGCACCTCAATGGCCCTAGCTGCAATGTCAATAACTGCTTGATGCCTGGTTAACCAGTCAGTTCCCAATATGATATCCACGCTATCCAAACCCAATATGAGGAGGGTGGTTTTAATTATTAGACTACCAAACTTTATGGGCACATGTCTGTTGACTTGATAGGTGGCAACCCTGCCTCCTGGGGTTGAAATTGTAATACCCCATTGGTGTGGTGAAAAGGCAACTGGCACTTGGCACTAAATTTGGCACTGATAAAACTATGCGATGCACCAGAATCAAAAAGAATAATAGCAGGATAATTCAAAACTGTAAAGATACCAGTCATGATGCGTGCTCCCTCTGGAATATCAGCCATGGTGGTGAAGTTCAGTCTGCCCTGCCTCACTTGCACCTTCTATCTCTTGCCTTGATTCTGATTAACATTCTGCCCCTGCCTCTGCTGGTTCCTGGGGCAATTCTTGGCATAATGTACGGTGTTGCCGCACGTGAAACACCTGTTGTCATTTGCCTGGTGATACTGCTGCTGCTGTTGATTGTTCCTCTGAGCTGGAAACTGGGTACGGTTGGGTGCCTGCTGCTGCTGTTGTGGTCGGATCACCCATCGCCCTTGCTGCTGCTGAGGTCCCCTGCTCTGAGTGTCAGACACAATCCTGAAGCGCTGTGGCTGAGCTGAGGGTCCTGCCACAGGGGTCTTCCTCTTCTTTTCTGCCTGACGAGATGTGATACAGTCCTCCTGGGAGATGGCCATGTTGACCAACTCATTATAGCTGTTGGCCCTGACGGTGTTGAGGCGGTCACGGAGCTTAGTGCTGAGCCCCCTCCTGAACCTGTCTCTCTTCTTCTCATCCGTGTCTGCATGATATCCAGCATACTGGCACAGGTCATTAAAAGCCTGAGCATACTGCAACACTGTCCTATTGCCCTGAGTGAGTGCCAGAAACTCGTTGAGCTTTCGGTCCATAATTCCGGCTGGTATATGGTGCCCCCTGAAAGCTGCCTTGAATTCTCTCCATTCCACTTCTCGATCCTCTGGCTGCATAGCAAGAAAATGGTCCCACCAAGTCTTTGCGGGTCCACGAAGTTGCTGGGTGGCGAACCTGACCTTAGTGACCTCTGAGCAAACTCCATGGAGTAGCAGGAATTTGGATTCCACTACTCTCAACCATACATCCGCATCAAGTGGGTCCTCTGCCCTGGTGAACAATGGAGGCTAGGTACTGAGGAACTCCTGGTAGGTGGCTGCCACGGGGTGACGCTGATGATCTCCACCACCATAGTGCTGAGGTGGTGGCTGGCGCTGAGCTAGCTGCCTCAAAATCTCATTCTGCTGAGCCATTAGCTCCTGCAGAGAGGGAGGCGGTGGCGGCGGTGGAGGAACGCGCTCATTCTGACCGCGACGCGCTTTCCCGGCCATCTGAAAAATCACATATTTTCTTAATAACACATCTTCAAGTTCAAGGTTTAATCGCGGTGAAAGAGTCAAAAGGCGAAATTGACAGATTCTTGCATAAATATAAAGGATTTCTTAAGGCATAAACTTTTCTTCCCAAATTAAGACTAACATCATCCATCAACCATGCTTCCAAAAGAGTCTATCATGATTACATCAATGGCCCAAAAGACTCAACTCTATCTAGCCTAGTACCCCAAGGGTGCAAAAGCTAAGCTAGCTGTGAGGAGTCCGACCATTACTGACTTCTAGCCCTACTTCTGATACCTAGTGAGCGAACGAGGCAACACTCGACTCGGGGGAGGGTGGTCTCCCTGAGCCAGCAGTGTCCAAGCTGGAGGCAGGCTCCTCTCCTCCCTCAATGTCGACATCCTCGTTAGCCTCCATGTCCTGAATCTCCTAGTGATGCATATTCAGGTGCTCATTAGCCTCGGCAAGCTGCTGCTGGGTGTTAATAAGCTGATCCTCGAGAACCTCGATGGTGTTCTCCCTGGTACCCACTAATTCCTCCAGCTCTTGGATCTCATTTGACAGCTGCTCCACCTGCAAGTCCTTTTCCACCATCTCAGTGGACAAATCAACCACAAGCTCCTCTCTGTTGTCCAGGGTGATCTTTGTTGCCTCCAACAATGCCATCAGATGGGACATTGCCTCACCACGCATCACTTGCAGACGGTACATGGCATTCATGCACCGCACGGTCAAGTGAGCAGTCTGGCCTGGGTAGATAGCCCAGATGTCCTTGGCATGCTTCACTCGATCCTTCCACATTGGGTCGTCCTCCTTCTCTGCGGGGAACAAGCCAATGGGATGGGTGGACAGCTCCAAGGGATGGAATCCGCAGAACGTGGTCAACCCGTGCAGAGCAATCGCCTCGATCGTATCCTCAGCCCGGTATCCAAAGGACTCAGAGTCCAGCGAACGCCAGCCTGGCTGCAGGGGATGAGGCTCCAAGGTCATCCTCACCCTACAGCGGGGCACTCGGTGCTTCTCGAACTGCTGCACCGCGTACTGAGGAGGTGTCGTGTATCTGGCCCCCTGAAGTACCTCCCACAAAATGCGGGGAAAGCCCTCTCGTTCGAGCCCGTCAGTGTGGGACAGTGCATTCCCGTCGTCTGAGGATCCGTGGGAAGTCATCTGTGTACGGTTAAGCGTAAGTAAAAGAAAAAGAATTATAAAAAGAAAAAGGAAACACAACTCAGCCTCTCTCTAATTATAAAAAAAATTGGTACTGGGGTACTTAGTTGGTCATCATTTTGTATTTCAAGTCCTTACTCAATTATCTATTTGTTTATTTAAGAATGCATGCATGCTCGTCCAGAACGACCTCACATCAATATAAGGGAATAGGGAAGAACTCCCATCCCTTGTGGTAGCCTGTAGGGCTTAATTACTTAGCCACCTAGCTACCCCTCTACCATCCTAAGGCTTCACGTCCTAGGTCTACCCTGATCGTCCTACGATCTATCCAACATTGTTTCTATCAAGTTTTACTTCGGAAAAGGATGGTATTTATATTTTATTGATTCCTCTGTGGTGGTACAAGCTCCGATACCAGCTGTGGCAGAACTGCCCGAATTATTCCGACTTAAGTGCCTAAGCCCCGCCTTAGAGGCTAGACCACACTTAAATGGGAATAACCCGTCAATCCCTCGGATCTAGTCCGACGAGGCCACTGACAGGATCAAGTACCACAATCTCACTCGAAGGTGAGTCACAGAGCAAATACAATAAAGCATAAAACCATGCATTGAGGAGTATTAAATTATTACATCACCATCGGAGTTTTGCAAAAGGAGTCATCATTGTTCGAGTGCAACGGAATAAAACTAACGACAAATAAATGGAGGGATGGGGAAGCCTGTCCCATCACTCCTCATGCTCCTCCTCGGCCGAGGCGGGGTCCCACTCGACAGTCCAACCCGGTGGCAAGATGGACGACCAAGTCACTCCAGCAACCATGTCTTTCAAAGAACCTGTAAAATTATGCCACAAGCAAGGATGAGTATACTAATACTCATCTAGACTTACCCGGTGTGAGGAGTCTACTCCTCTACCTCTAGACATGCAGCTGTTTGGCTGTGGGGTTTGGTTGCCAAAAGCACTAGCTGAGTTTCTAAATCAAGTTTTAACTTTGTAAATTTTAAGTGTGACTCTCTTAAGGCTAAATATGTACTAACTACTCATACATAGTAGCAAACATTTTTAGCAATCAACATCTTGTATCATCTCATCATATTTCCACTTGTTACTCAATGCAGTACAATGGATCAAGCAGTTTCATTAGCTGCGAGAAGCAGACGATTCGAATCGAGTTTTTCTTTTTGCAAGGTAAACCTAAACACACGACGTGGCGAGGCAATCCGTCCCCACACACATCAACCGTCCCCATCGATTCCCCGTCAGCAGATCAGGGCTCACCGCCTTGGCGTACAATGCCTCACTGACCCCGACTGCCGTCGTGCAGTGACCGCACTTGTACCCACCATAACCGGAATGGGAGACCACGTCTCAGGTCGCGTGAGGGGTAAAGTCCACTGCCAGGTTCAATCAGGTACTAGGCTTATCGATTTACCATATTTCTTGGTATGTGTTTAGTACGTTCAAACGCTTGACACAGGTATCCGCACGTTAATCCTTATTCCAATTTCCCATCTCGTAGACAACCAATCCCCATGGATTGTTGTCCACAGACTAGTATCATGATGATATGAAAGTGGGTACAACCAATTCCTGACCTCGCGCGAGTGCTAGAAAAAACACTCGACTTCTACCGAGATCCTTATTAATAAAGCAGCTACTCGACCTAGCATACTAGTATTCATCTCAATAGGATTCCTGAGATCATGCAACTAGGGTTTTCAAACAACTCCTACACTTAAGTGCACATTCAATCCTACAATCATTAAGTGTAGTAAAATAGCATAAATAATAGGTTATGCATAAACCGGGGCTTGCCTTCCAAAGCAGTGGCAGGCAGATCCTCTGGTGCAGGCTCTGGTGCTGGATCCGGGGCTACCTCCTGAGCAGCTCCTTGCTCCGGCACGAGGACGTACTCTCCGTCAGCGAGGTTACAGTCTATCGAAATGCAATGAATATGTATGTCATGATTATGCAGGATTTAATAACATTATGCTAAAGGAAGAAAAACTAAGTTAATGAGTAACTTAGGGTTTCTTGGTCATACATGGCTTTTAGTGGTTTATGCTTATCACTCCAGGTTTGGGTTTTTGTTAAGGATAGGCATAGTGGATTTGGTATTTCCTTTATATATTTCAGTGGACAATTTACAAAGGGTTTTATGATGACACTAATTTCCATTATTCATTTTCCCTTTCTTTATTTTCTATTTATGGATTCTAGTGTAGGTTTGAATTATAACAGTGGTTTAACTTTTTCCAAAAATTCTGTAAAAATTACAGTGGGTTGCCCTTGGTCAATATAGCCTGTTCTAGGACTTTGAGGTTCAAATTAAAAAGGCTATGCTGTAGACAAAAATAACAAAAGTTGTGTAAATGGGCCACTTTGCACTACAACTCTTGATTAGGGGTGGGTTCTGTCCTAAGGGTTAGTTTTGTTGGCATCTAACAGTAATAATAAGCTTCTGTGCCAAAAGTCACAGAAGGCTAAGGGATGGTTATTTAGTGGTGATTTTCCAAAGTTTTATGCCAAAAAGGCACTTTCCACTACCTTGCTATTTGAAAAATGTCAAACAGCAGATTTCATATTTTTCCTATGTTCTTTATAATAAAAGATTTACTAGCCCAAGGGTTGGGGTGTTTTCACCTTGGGGTTATTTTTGTAGGGTTTTTCTAAGTTTTCCTTGTTTTCTTAAAATAAAAGGTATCCTATTTATTTTGTACTAAACCAGAGTATAATAGATTTTTCTAGTGAACTACACTAAATAAGTACCCTAACAAAAATAGGAGTGCCCCTGGTTCATTATTTAAATCACCTTTTCTATTTTTCTTAACCTTAAGCATATTGTAAAATAAATGGCAAAAGCTACCTTAATGGGGTGGACAGAGAGGTTTAGCATTTTTAAACAGGTCAATAGGTGGTCATAAACTTCTCCAAATTTTCTTAACCTCAGTTAAATAGTGCAACTATTTTTCTTCCTCTTATTTAGCTTTTGGCCAATTCAATATTTAAATCAGAACCCTAAAGTTTTCTACACTTAGGGGTTTTATAAGTTTCTTAAGTAGTTTACAATATTTAAGATCTGGCAAAATTGGTTTGACTTGATTTGGGTGAATAAAACAGAAGATATGAATTATTCAAGTTCTGTTTAAATTTTAAATCAAATTTAATAAAAGGTTTCCTGGAAAACCACTTTGCACCGAAGTCCCTGGGGTATTTCTAAACTAACTCTCTCAGTTATACCCCCGCGCTACTAATCATCCGAGTCACTGACATTGCGCAAAACCCCCTGGCTTTCTCTTCTTCTCCCCCGCGGTCCCTCCCTAGGTTTAAACAGTACCCGCGAGAAAGAAAAGGGTGGTGCGGCTTACCGGCGGTGAGAGAGGTCCGGCGAGGGACAGGGTTGGCTCCGGGAGGCTCTGACGGTCACAACGGTGTACGGCTCGACGGCGGGGATGGCCGGAATCATCCGGTCCACGTGCGCAGGCGGGTGCTCTCGTCGGCGGCGGGTGTGCCAGCCAAACCACAGCGACATAGTCCAATCCAATGGCACGGTGAGCTTCACGGGGTGATGTAGAGGCTATCTGTGCATTGAATCGAAAAATGGCGCAGTGATTTACCCGGTCCACGTGCGCCGGCGGGGTTCTGAACTCCGGCGAGCACGATTTCGCTATTCCAGTGGCTCAGGTCCTTGGTTCAAGCTCGTGCAAGGTTCACGGCCTCTCAGGGAAGCTATCCGAGGGCTTGGATCGAGCGGAGGAGGGCGGGAAAGGGGCTGGCTTCTGCCATGGTTCAACGGGGGATTTGAGCACCTTAGCGTGCGTATCTTGGCAAAACCACTGTGTACGGTCTCTTCCCTGCTCCATATCCTACCATTTTGCTGTGAGTTCCAAGTCAAGATACGGTCGGGGTAGGGAGATAGAGGGGTGAGAAGTTGCCTATGTCAGATATGTCCAAACCGAGACAAAAATGGTGCCAAGTCATGTCAAACGTCTTAGGGTAGGTGTCAACTTTTTCCAGGGCATTCTAGGGGTAATTTGGCGCCACTTTGTCAATTGGGTCGAAGTGTTTTGAATTTTGGATGAGGGTGAACATGTGTGATCTTTGTCCAAAGGTTAGTTTTGGACTTAGGCATTTTCTGATTTTTCTTTTGGGTTCAAACCTTTGGTGAACTTTTTGGGGCTTTTCTGAAATCTTTTTGGGGTTACTTTCTTACTATTATTTGTAGGTTATTAAGTGTACTACAACTTTTATATTTGGCCCAAGCCATGATCATAAGGTTTTCATGACCTTTTGATCCTACTTACATCTAGGGTTCCTATTGTCCAAAGGGGTTTGCTTTAGGGTTTGGGCAATTCTTCCCTTTAGATGTGCATGACAAGCTAGGGCATGATATCCATGATAGGTTGCACTTGCTTAGGACCTTGAATTCTAAGTTTGATGTACTTTGCTCAAACTAACCCACATGTGATAGTAGGTTAAATGGGGTAGCCCTGGGTGGACACCCTGAGTAACACATGGGGTCTTACACGCTCCCTCTCAAACCTTGCTCTCTGCCACTCGGTCCTCCTCGTCAGTTCGCCCTATGGATCTTCCCCCGAACGCCGCACTCCGCCCACCTCACAACGGACTCCGTAGCCCTGTCCGTGCATGCAGGGCGTGCATGGCGACTTCCGAGCTCCTATTAAAGGATGGATACCGCTCCTTTCTCGTGCCCTCTATCCAAACCACATAGAACCCCTCTCCAATCCACGACGTTGGAGAAATCGCTATCCCAAAACCACCAGATTGGAGATCGGTCTAGCCGCCACCATCAATACACGCAAACGCCGTCGCTGGGTCCCTGGTGACTAGCGTGAGCGCGTCACCATCGCCGTGGGGCCTTCTCTTGCGGCTCTGTGGCGTCTCTGTCACCCCAGGGGTGGAAATTGCACCGGTGTTGGCGCCGCTGGTAAACCATCTCAAGCATCACCATCGAATCCACCGAAACTGGTATGGCTTTCCCTCCGATAACCCATAAGCATTCCTCGGTAGGGCCAGGATCGATTTGATTATGGAATTAGTGACCAAGAACTGAAATTGGGTGCCAACCTTCTCTCTTCACTGCAACTCCCGCCCGATGTCGTGGACCGGCCTCACCCTCGCTACCGGGGTAAAATTGTGTAGTCCCCTAGGATCGCTACACCCTTAGGGTAGTCAAGCACCTGTGTATTCTAGCTTTGTGCGATTGGACTCGCGGAATGTATTCCCGGCAACCTGCTTCGCCGTAGCCAGCTATGGGTGGTGTCACGCGAGCTCAGGGAGGAAGAAAGCTGGAGACCGTTGATCAGCGAGTGAACGACTTAGATCATATTAGGGCTTGGGCGTTCCTCAACCGTGGATGCCGGATCTGGCGTCCAGGGTGGTTAGTGGAGTTGTGTAACACATATTTCTAATCTGGGCCGATCGGCCGTGATTGGACGGCCAGGATTAAAAGATACCCCTTCGGCACCGCAGTTTTGTAATCGTGTCCCTGCGTTTATTATAAATAGAACCCGCTATCCTCTGGCGCTGTGTCCTGTGTCTGCAGATTATTACCCCGAGACCCCTATACTTTCCAGTAAATGAGGCCCAGTCCAGGATAGTATAAAACCAGGAAAATTAAATTATAAATGGATTTTTAATATGAAAATAAATGCTAGGAATTGTATAATTCATAGAAAATTCATATGAACTCTAAATTAATTCATTACACTTTCTAAATTTTTGTAATATTATTCTCTATCACTTAGAGTCTCTGTTTTGGCATGAAAACAGTAAGAAAAATAATTTCTCACTTAATCCTATTTAAACCACATAAAACCTTAGGAAATTCATATCTTAAAATCTATAACTCCAAAAATTATGATTCCTATTCCTAGGATTTTATTTTAATGTGTAGATTATTACTGTGTATTTTGTTTATATGTTTGGTGTGATGTTAATTTTCTCTATACACTGTGCTTGTTTGTATTGTGGCGAGTAGAAGAGCCTGTGACTGAGGATCCTGGTGACCAGCAGATAGAAGTTGCTGAGCAGGAGCTCATTGAAGGCAAGTTGTGCCCTTGACCACTTTTTACCCAATAATGTTCTTTCATATCACTTATTCATGCATAGGTTTAATTTTGATGGGACCCGATAGGTCACCCTAGATTGTTTTATCTCTTTACCTTGTTATCCCTGAATCACTTGGGTAGTTTTGCTATTGCTTTACATGGTTTTGGGATAATATTTTATTATATCCATGTTCCAGTTATTGTGTTATTCTATTTATGTTCATGTCAAGATCATTAAATGTTAATTGGAACATGGAGCTTAACTTGAGAAACATGTGCCACCATAAGGGTTTAATGGGATACCCTTGGCCAACTAACTAGGAAAGCTAGTGGAAGACTACATTACCCGAAAGGGGAAAGGGCAGTAGGGGATTGCATGCAAGGAGGTTCTCGGGTTGATTTTGATGCGATGGCGGTCAGACGGGGGATTCTTGCAAGTGCTCTTCCCATAAACTGTAGCGGGTTTTCGGAAGCTAGTGGAACTTTATAAAGGCCTCGTAGTGGATCCCTAGCCATTCACCTTGGTAGTGTCTAAGGGTCTAGCTAACCCTGGCGACATGGGATACACGACTTGTGGGTACAGGGTACAACCTCTGCAGAGTGTAAAACTGGTATACTAGCCGAGCTCACGGTCATGAGCAGCTCAGGACTCTCTGATGATTAAATTATGGAACTTAAATTCAATTTGTCATTTGCATTTGCATGGGATTTGTTAATAATTTTGTTCTATTATTTTATTAAGGTTTGGTATTCACTTACACTTAGTAACTGCTAATAAAATTTTGACCAACTTATAAAAGCAATGCTCAGCTTTAACCTCTATTGTTGATCAGCCTTACACTTCATGAACTCCCACCTTTGGTGAGTTTATGCCACATTATTCCCCACAACTTGTTGAGCGATGAACATGTGTGAGCTCACCCTTGCTGTCTCACACCCCTCCCCCACAGGAGAAGAACAGGTGGTTCAGGAGGAGCCACAAGGCGAGGAGTTTGATTTGATCTAGGTGGCGTTTCTCAGTTGACATTGGCGCCAATGACGATCCTTAGTTCGTTTTATATTTATCTTTTATTTTGTAATAAGACTTCCGCTATGTAATAAATACTCTGATTATTGTGACATTTATCTCTATACACTCTGTTATTATATATGTTGTCTTCTTGGCGCATGTATGAGATGCACCCGACTTTGTTCCTTAAAGCCAGGTGTGACATTCCTACAACAAACGATCCTGCTGCTGAGCCACATGCACTCTCTCCAGAAGGGAGGATTGGATGAGCATCCGAGTCTCCTCTCTAGCGGTGCCGACATAGCACAAAGCGACCCCATACGGTCCAGATCTGCGATCAAAGGCAAGGCCACTTTTGGAACCCCGGACCTGCTAAGGGCATCAGCCACCACATTTGCCTTCCCCGGGTGATAATGAATGAATAGATCATAATCCTTTATCAATTCGAGCCACCGATGCTGTCTCAAATTTAGCTCCTTCTGAGTGAAAATATACTTGAGACTCTTACGATCGGTGTAGATGTCGCAAGACTCGCCATAAAGATAATGCATCCACGATTTTAGGGAAAAGACCACCGCGACCAATTCGTGATCATGAGTCAGATAATTCTCCTCATGCTTCCTCAACTGCATAGAGCCATAAGCAATCATTATGCCTTCCTGCATCAACACACAGCCAAGACCAATACGAGAAGCATCCGTATAAACTGTGAAACACTTACCACTCTCAGGCAAAGCTAGGATAGGGGCGTTCACGAACTTGTTCTTCAATGTCTTATAACTGACCTCGCAATCGTTGGACCAGACGAAAAGAACCCCCTTCTCCAAGAGTCTGGTCAAAGGCTTAGCAATGCTGGAAAAATTTGGCACAAAACGTCGATAATATCCGGCAAGCCCCAAGAAACTTCGGATTTTAGAGACACTAGAGGGTCTCTTCCACTCCACCACATCAGCGACATTCTTGGGATCAACCGCAATGCACTACTGATTAATCACATGACCCAGGAAAGCCCCTTCAGACAGCCAAAACGCACACTTCTTCAATTTGCCATAAAACTGATTCTTCCTAAGAGCACCTAGAACGAGACGAAGATGCCGCTCGTGCTCTTCCTCCGTTTTTGAATAAATCAGAATATCATCTAGGAACACGACCACAAAGTTGTCCAAGAACTTATGTAACATCCTATTCATTGCTTCCATAAAAGCAGCAGGGACATTAGTTAAGCCAAAAGACATGACTATGAACTCGTAATGCCCATACCTGGTGCAAAAAGCTGTCTTCTCAATATCCTCCTCACGAATCCTCAACTAATGATAACCATAGTTCAAATCAATTTTAGAGAACACCTAGGCACCCCTCAACTGTTTAAAGAGAACCTCAATACGAGGTAGCGGATATTTATTCTTGATTGTCACTTGATTCAAAGCACGATAATCCACACATAACCTCTTGCTTTTATCCTTCTTCTCAACAAACAATACTAGGGAAGCCCATGGCGACCTACTAGGCCTAATGAAACCCTTAGCCAGCAGATCATCCAATTGCCGCTTCAATTCAACCTGCTCCTTTGGTGCCATCCGATACAGGGCCTTATGAATAGGCTATGTACCCGGAATCAGTTTGATTTCAAAGGCCGCATCGCGCTCCGGTGGAATGCCTGGAAGCTCTGCTGGAAACACATCGGCATAGTCACACACCACACGGATGTCTTGCACCCGCAAGGCAGCCTCACTCTCCACCACCATGGAGAAAAAGATTCCCGACTTCCTTGACCGACGATCCGGAAGCAATTGGCACAACAATGATAACGTGAACTTTGGAGAACTTCGCAAGAATACCACCTCCCTACCCGACAGCGCCTGCAATAACACTGTTTTCCAAAAATAGGATATAACTGCATGATACTGAGTTAACCAATCCATACCCAAGATAACATCAAATGCCCCCAAGGAAATCACCACAAGATTAGCTGAAAAGACCTCATCAGCAAGAATGACCGAACAACCCTGACATACTGAACAACTACTAATGGAGCCATTAGTAGAACTAACCACAATTGGGTGACCTATCCTCTACACCGAAAGACCAGCTCGTGACACAAAATTCTCCGAAACAAACGAATAGCTAGCGCCAGAGTCAAAAAGAGCATGGGCAACAAACGAATCAACTGAGATCGTACCTGTCACCATGTCTCCCTGCTCTCTGCCATCCGCAGAGGGTAGCACATATGCTCCAGAAATACCCGCAGAAGAGGAAGCTCCCGGAGTGAAGTGTAACACCCCAGTGGTACCTAGGGTTCTTCTTAGTGCCAACTCAAAGCCATTATCTCATGTGAATTAAATTGAGCAAAAGACACCAAAAACTTGGGAACACAAATTCAACTAAGAATTTTTGTCTTAAGAATCATGCCTTAATCATATCATGCACTCAAAATGGGGAAAATGTCTAAACCCTAGAATAACCTTAAATGGGCCATTTAAGTAAAAAGGAAGAAATTGGTAAAAAGACCATGAAAAACATGAAATCATGGCTTAGGCCAATTATAAAAGTTGAAATACACTAATCAAGCTACAATATCTATTAGTAAAGTTTGGCCACAATAATTAACTAAAATACCCAAAAAGGCCTTCCAAGTGGAGCTCTCTAGGGAAATCTGAAAATTCAGAATTCTGAATTTCATCCCTCACCTAGAACTTGAGCACGTTCACCTTGATCCCTAGCTCAAATCCTTAAGCCACCATTGACAAAATTGTGCTAAATTAACCCCTCTGCAACGTGTGTGAAGATGGCATTGAGATTCGTGCCATAGACACATCAAATCTGGGATTTCATCTTAGGTTTCAGCAGTGAGACAAACCAAACTTCATCACTCCATATCTTTGGCCCAAGTCAACAAAACCCATAAGCCTCCACACAAAAACGACAAAGGAATGTCAGGTGAAGAGATCTCTCAAAGGGATCATGGCCATAATCATGAAGATTTGGAGCCAATCCACGCTTGAACTTGACCACTCTCTGCGCAGCCTCGTGCTCGATGCCGTGCCCAGGCGCCAGAGCGCGCACTAGCGCTCACCCGCGCACACCTCGAGCACATGTGAGAGACACCCCTTGGCCGTGCTCACCCGCGCCCTTAAAAGACCACCCCCAGACGCGCCACACCTCACACCTCGCATACCCCCGCTGACCAGACCCCGTCCTTAGCTCCAGCGAGCTCTGCGTCGCCCGCCCGAGCCACTTGAGCGCCGACCACCGTGGCCAGCCTTTTCCAGAGACCATAGCCTCACCCAAGCCTCTGGACAGCTTCCTCGAGAAGCCATGAAGCTTCTCCAAGCAAGGATTGAGGCCCTGCCTCACCAGAACAGCGAGATCACCGTCGTCGGACTTTGGCCGCCCGCCACCACGCGAATACCGAGCTATCAGGTGAACCATTCTTCAATTCCTTGCACACATGCCTTCCCTGACCCCTAGTGAAGCTCACTGACTGGTTTAATTGAACTCTAGAGCCCTGGATAGGCCGAAGCCCTCGCCGTCGACGAGCTCCCCCGCCTGCGCACGTGGACCGGCCTACTCCGACCATCCCCGGCGACGATCCGCACATCGACGTGACCGTCACAACCTCCCCTACACCCTCGACTACCTCATCGGAGCAATCTCGCCGCCGGTAAGCCCCTCTGCCCTTTCCCCCGCCGTGGGTACTGTTTAATTGGGGGAAGGACATCGGGTTAAGTTTAGTAAAAACCCAGGGGGTTTTCTGAATTGTCAGACACATGTGAATAGTGACCCGAGGACTAGTCTGTAAGGAAACCTGAAAACACTCGCCAGGGACCCTGATGCAAAGTTAGTTTCCATTTAACCGTTTTGATTAATTCTTTTTAATGAACAGAGAACTTAGGCAATTCATAACTTGAGAAATATTTAACCAAAATTTGTCAAACCAATTTTGCTGGATTCAAAATAATATGAACTATCAGGCAAAAATAGTAAACCCCATGGTATTTGCAATAATTTTTAGAGTTTTGAATTAAATAAGGAAACTGCCCAAACCTTATTAATCCAGAAAAAAATAGAAATACTTTTGTGCTAGGCTTAAGAAAATTTGTGGAGATACAGACCCAACATATGCATTGTTTAAACTCAAGTTTACATACCCAACCTATTAAAGACTATATCTGTCCAAAACATAGGAAATGAAGAAAGGCAGTAGAAAACAATAAACAGAGGATGAACATATTTTTCCTAGTATACTTAAGTGATAAAGAACATAGGAAAAATACAGAGAAACCTAGTCCAGAGCTAATCCAAGGTTAATTATTTTTATTAGGCACTAAGAAATCTAGAAAATCCATAATTAAAAATATAAATACCATTTCAAAAATGATAAGAAAATTTCAGTAGACTCCTAACTGCTAGAACACCACTACAAAAATAGTAGATACCCCAACCCATCATGATAAGTGGGTTGAACAATTCAAACTCGATTTTGGTCCATGTTCTAAATAAATCATAAGAAAGCAAAAAATTGTGCAACATTAGGCAAATAAATTTTTACCCAACTATTGATGAAGTAGACCACCAGAGAGAAATATGAAACCTATTTAAAAATGTAAGGTAACACCCATTACTCCCTACCCCACGAAAAAAGCCATATAATCCAAGAATTTATACCACCCTTTCCCTTAAGCAAAAAGTTGCCAAATTCTAGAATGATTGCTCTTGCACAAAGAAGAAGATAGGAAAAAAATAGAAATCTGTTGTTTGACATTTTTCAAGTATAGTGGTAGTAGAAAGCACCACTTTTGCCAAGAACTTTAGAAAATCACAGTAAAATACCCAATAAGTATTAGTGGCTAAAATTTGGTGCAAAGTCATGTTATTACACCTAAATGCCAGCAAAAATAAGCTTTAAGGAAAAATCCACTGTGAAAGGAGAGTTGTAGTTCAAAGCACCCCCCTGCCCCACAACTTGATAATTTTGTACAGAGAGCACCTTTAACTTTTTAAGCCCCAATTTTTGAGACAGAGAGTTACACACCAGTGAGAAGCTACTATAATGTTTACATAATTTTTGGAAATTTATAAAGGTAGGTTGTAGTTCAAGCCCACCATAAAAGCATAAAAGAAAAGGAGAAGAGATAAATTAGGAAGAATAATGAATCTCACCCCAATGAATGCAGCTAGGAATCTTAATAAACTTTCACCAAAACATAAAAAGGAAATTAGTGGAACACAAAAATAATCTGACCAATTAACTTAACCAAACTTGACCCTAAATGGCTAAGTGTACCACTAGAATTTCGCAGTAGTAAGATTAAGCTCTACCTTATTAACTTAATCATTTCACCATACTAATATCATTGCTAAATTGCATGTCATGGCATACATATATCTCACTCATTGCATTCATTAGATTGCAACCTCACCGACGGAGAGTACATGCTCATTCCCGAGCAAGGAGCTATCCACGAGGAAGACCAGGAGCCGGCTCTAGAGCCTGCCACCGAGGATCTCCCCACAGCCCCAGCATTTGAAGGCAAGCCCCCAGTTTTATGCATAATCAGTTTATATATGCTACTTTACTACACTTAATGTTTGTAGGCTTGTAATGTGTACTTAAGTGTAGGAGTTGTTTGAAACCCTTAGTTGCATGAACTAAGGATTCCTTTTTTAGATGGATACTAGTATGCTAGGTCGAGTAGCTGCTTTGCTAATTAGGGATCTCGGTAGAAGTCGAGTGATTTTTCTAGCACTCACGCGAGGTCTGGAATTGATTGTATTCATCTTGATAACGGGATCTATGATGGTCTATGGACTTGGGTCCAGGGTGGATTCCATGTTCATGAGACGGAAATGGAATTAAGGATTAAAGTGTGGATACCTGAGTCAAGCATTTGAACGTAGTAAACACATGTCGGGAAATATGGTAACCGGTAAACCTAGTACCTGAGTAAAGCCAAGCGCGGACTTTACCCCTCACTCGTCCTGAGACTGGGTCACCCAAGCTAGCTATGGTGGGTACAAGTGCGGTCACTGCACGACGGCAGCCCGGGTCAGTGGAGCATTGTATGCCAAGGCGGCGAGTCCTGGCCGCGAATGGGGAATCGATGGGGACGGTTGATATGTGTGGGGACAGAGTGCCCCTACATGTCATGTGTTTAGGTTTACCTTGCAAGGTTAAAAACTCGATTCGAATCGTCTGCTTCTCGTAGCTAATGAGACTGCTTGACCCCTTGTACTGCATTGAGTAAAAAGTGAAAAGAGGCTGATTTGAGATAATATGTTGATTGTACTAAATGGTTGCTACCATGTATGCTTTAGAAGGAGCAAACTTAGCTAAAGCTAATAATACTAGGATTGGAAAAACTAAAATTGATTTTAGACTCAGCTAATGCTTTTGGCAAACCAAACCCCTCAGCTAAACAGCTGCATGGTCTAGAGGTAGAGGAGTAGATTCCTCACACCGAGTAAGTCTAGCTGAGTATTAGTATACTCAGCCTTGCTTGTGGCACAATTTTTGCAGGTACGCTTCAGGACATGGTTGATGGTGTGACTTGGCCTTCCACCCTGCCACCGGGTTGTACGATCGAGTGGGATGCTGCTCCAGCAGGAGAGGAGCAGGAGGAGTAGTGGGCTAGGCCTTGCCCTATTCCTCATCATTCGACGTTATCGACTATCCGCTGCAATTTCAATTATGAACTTGTTTCAGTTTACTTAAAAACTCTGATTTATGTAATAACTTCAATACTTAATGTGTGGTTACATGCTTTATTGTATTCTCTCTGTGACTCACCTTCGAGTGAGCTAGTGGTATTTGATCCTGGATAAGTGGCTTTATCGGACTAGATCCGAGGGACTGACGGGTTATTCTGATTTAAGTGTGTCGTTGCCTCTAAGGTGGGACTTGGGCACTTAAGCTGGAATAATCTGGGCAGTTTCGCCACAGCTGGCATCGGAGCAAATACCACCACAGAGAAAGCAATAAATCGTGAATACCAACTTTTCAAAAATAAAACTTGCTTAGAAACCAGTATTGGAATTGTTAGGACTAGAACGCTAGACCTATGACGAAAGGCCTTAGGAATAGTGGGGAAAACATGTGGCTAATTAAGTAGGCCCTATGGGCCAGCCTTAGGATTTCAAGGATGCCCTAAAAGCACCCTTCTGATTCAGTGAGGAGACGTTCTTTTCAGCATGCAAGCATTATAAAACACGAAAGAATTAGAAAATTTAAAAGAGAAAAAAATTGATCTAACCCACTTCCTTTTAACAACCCAGGCTCTCATATTTTTATTTTTACTATAATCTTTACGTCTGATCCTCTTCCACAGATGACTTAACCCACCCCCACCAATGGAGGAGACACTCGTTTCAGTTCCGATTTTCTTTCTCATGAGGGTTTCCCTTCCATCTTGTGCGAGGTGCTCAACTCCGCCGGTTACCCTACGCCCCCTTTGTACACGGTGCAGTTGTACGAGGAGCATCGGGTGCCACGTTGCCGAGTCTGGCTGACTTTGGAGGCAGACCCCCTAGAGCCGGGTTGGCGTTCCCTTGACTCCGAGACTATTGGATTCAGGACGGACGACACCACCGAGGCGGCAGCTATGAAGACCCTGACGACTTTCTGCAGCTACCATCCCTTGGAGATGGTGATGCACCCACTGGGACTCTTCCCCGCTGAGAAGAGGGATGACCCCATGTGGTGCAACCGTGTGAGCCATGTGAAGGACGTGTGGGCTATGTATCCCGACTTAGTTGGGAGGATCACTGTTCAGTGCATGAGCGCATTGTACCGCCTACAGGCCCTGCAGAGCGACGTTATGGCACACCTTGCTAACCTCGCTCAGACCACTAAGCTCACCCTCGACAGCCAAGAGGACTTCGTGGTCGACCTGTCTTCAGAATTGGTGGAGAAGGATCTACAAGTGGAACAGCTGAGCCAACGCATCGCAACACTAGAGCAGCAGGTGGAGATCCGGGACAACACCATTGATGTCCTGGAAAACCAGCTCCACGATGTGCAGCAGGAGCTTGAGGAAGCTAACGACCACCTGGACATGCACCACCTGGAGATGGAGGCAAACGAGGGCGAAAGCGAGGGAGAGGAGGCTCCCGAGGAGTTAGGACCAGCCCCTGGTACCAATGCGACTCACTTCGAGATGCCCCCGTCACCCGTATCCAGTGTCGCTTCCACTACTCAGGGTTGATGGGTTAATTTGACGCATTAGGAGGATAGAAACCCACACGAGTTTAGTTGGCATCAGATTTTGGACTAGGCTTATGGGTACTTTCCCCTAAATTTTTGTAACCCAGGAGAACTTTTGCGAGTAATGAAACGAATGTAATCATGTTATCCTTGTTCGAGTTGATGTTATGTTATAGCATTTTCTTTCTGTATGATATAAAGCATATTGTTCGGAATTGTGGATTGGGATAACAATGGCAAAAATCTTGTTTTCAGATGGCAGCTAGGCAGCATCGCGGGCAGAACGAGCAAGTTCCCCTGCCACCTCCTCCAGCTCCCACGGTGCAGTAGCTGATGGCTCAGCAGAATGAAATTCTGCGACAGCTTTTGCAGCCAGCCCCACCCTCAGCAGTATGGTGGAGGCCAGCCGCAGCGACCTCCGGCCGTGGCAACCTATCAGGAGTTCCTGAGCACGTAGCCACCCTTGTTCACCAAGGCAGAGGATCCGTTGGACACCGATGTGTGGCTACGCGTCGCGGAGTCCAAGTTTCCCCTCCTTACGGGAGACTGCACTGATGACACCAAAGCTCGCTTCGCCGCGCAGCAGTTTCGTGGACTTGCTCGGACATGGTGGGACCACTTCCGCGCCATGCTACCTGATGATTATGAAGTGACTTGGGAGGAGTTCAACACTACCTTCAGGGGTCATCGCATTCCAGCAGGGATTCTGGATCGCAAGCTGATTGAGTTCCTGGCACTAACTCAAGGGACCCGTACTATGTTGCAGTATGCCCAGGCCTTCAATGACATGTGCCAGTATGCGGGTTATCATGCTGACTCTAATGAAAAGAAGAGAGACCACTTCTGTAGAGGTCTCAACACCAAGCTGCGTGAGCGTCTCAACATCGTTCGGGCTGATAGCTTCAATGAGTTGGTCAACCTGGCCATATCACAGGAAGACTGTATTGTAGCTCAACCTGACCAATTAACTTAACCAAACTTGACCCTAAATGGCTAAGTGTACCACTAGAATTTCTAGTAGTAAGATTAAGCTCTACCTTATTAACTTAAGCATTTCACCATACTATTATCATTACTAAATTGCATGTCATGACATACATATATCTCACTCATTGCATTCATTAGATTGCAACCTCGCTGACAGAGAGTACGTGCCCATTCCCGAGCAAGGAGCTATCCACGAGGAAGACCAGAAGCTATCTCCAGAGCCTGCTGTGGTGGAACCACCCGAATTATTCCAACTTAAGTGTCCAAGTCCCACCTTAGAGGCTAGACCACACTTAAATAAGAATAAAATGTCAGTCCCTCGGATCTAGTCCGACAAGGCCACTAACAGGATCAAGTACCACGTACTCACTCGAAGGTGAGGCATAGAGCAAATACAATAAAGTGTAAAACCATGCATTAAAGAAGTACTTAAGATTATTACAACATCATCGGAGTTTTGCAAAAGTGGCGATCATTGTTCGAAATGCAGCGGAATGTAACTAACGGTAAATAAACGGAGGGATGGGGAAGCCTGGCCCATCACTCCTCATGCTCCTCCTGTGCTGAGGTAGGGTCCCACTCGACTGTCCAACCTGGTGGCAAGATGGACGACCAAGTCACTCTAGCAACCATATCCTCCAGAGAACCTGTAAAAATTATGCCACAAGTAAGGCTGAGTATACTAATACTCAGCTAGACTTACCCGGTGGGAGGAGTCTACTCCTCTACCTCTAGACATGCAGCTGTTTGGCTGAGGGGTTTGGGTTGCCAAAAGCACTAGTTGAGTCTAAAATCAAGTTTTGCTTTTCAAGTTTTAGTGTGATTCTCTTAATACTAAATGTGTACCTAGCTAATCATACATGGTATCAAGCATTTTAGCAATCAACATCTTTTGCAAATCAACACATTTCCACTTGTTACTCAATGTAGAAGCATGGATCAAGCGGTCTCATTAGCTACGAAAAGCAGACGATTCGAATCGAGTTTTTAAACCTAGCAAGGTAAACCTAAACACACGACGTGGCGAGGCACTCCGTCCCCACACACATCAACCGTCCCTATCGATTCCCCATCAACAGAAAGGGGCTCACCGCCTTGGCGTACAATGCCTCACTGACCCCGACTGCCGTCGTGTAGTGACCTCACTTGTACCCACCATAACCGGAATGGGAGACCACGTCTCAGGTCGTGTGAGGAGGGTAATCTACGGGCAGGTTTACTCAGGTACTAGGCTTACCGATTTACCATATTTCTCGGCATGTGTTTAGTACGTTTAAACGCTTGACACACGGTACCACACCTTAATCCTTATTCCAATTTCTGTCTCGTAGACAACGCATCCCCATGGATCATTGTCCACATACCATCATCATTCCGATATAAAAATGGATACAACCAATTCCTGACCTCGCGCGAGTGCTAGAAAAATCACTCGACTTCTACCGAGATCCCTAATTGGTAAAGCAGCTACTCAACCTAGCATACTAGTATCCATCTCAAAGGAATCCTGAGTTCATACAACTAAGATTTCAGTCAACTCCTACACTTACGTGCATAGTACAAGCCTACAAACATTAAGTGTAGTAAAATAGCATATATAAACGGTTATGCATAAAACCGGGGCTTGCCTTCCAAAGCTGGGGCAGGCAGATCCTCGATGGCAGGCTCTGGTGCTGGCTCCTGGACTACCTCCTGAGCGGCTCCTTGCTCCGGAACGAGGACGTACTCTCCGTCCGCAAGATTACAATCTATCGAATGCAATGAATAAGGTACATATATATTAATGATATGCCAGTTTGTAAATACTACGTATGGTGAAACAGTATTAAAACAGTGGGTAAACTAGGGTTTTCTTTGTCGGCTGCTGTGTTAAGGGCTTCATCCACTCATTTTAGGGTCTTGAATGAACTTAAAACCTTTAATCACCTCCTTATGTTCTATGGGACTCTTAGGAGGATTTATCTGTACAATATTAATTTCTCCCAAAATTCTCATTTTACTTTCTATTATGCTTCTTATTGAGTGCTTTTGAGCTACCATGGCAATTTAGAATTTTCCAAAAATGTTACAAAAATTACAGTGGGTAGACATTGACCTCTGTGGTTTATTATTTTTAAACAGGATAGTTAGTGGTTAAGTATCTCTCTAATTTTTCTTAACCTCAGTCTAATAATATAGCTATTTTCCCCTTCTTTATTTAGTTTTTGGTCAGTTTACTATTTAAATCAAAACTTTAAAATTTCTTGTAGTACTTAGGGTGTTTGGTATTTTTCCTAAGTAGTTCATATTATTTTGAACCTAGAAAAAATAGTTTGACCAAATTTGGCTGGATAAAATTGGAGTTATGAATTTTTTAAGCTCTGTCTGTATTTAAAAGAATAAAGTTTAAAAGGTTTCAAGAAAAACCAGTTTGCTCCGAGGCTCATGGGGTTTCCCTTAACTAATTCTTTAAACCATACCCCTGCGGGACCATTCCTCTGAGTCACTGACTATGCAAACCCCCCCGGCTTCTTCTTCTTTTTAACTGAGCTCCCTCCCCCTTGAAACAATAATCGTGGAGAGGAAAAAGGGTGGCGTGGTTTACCGGCGGCGAAGGAGGTCCGGTGAGGGGCGGGGTTAGATCCGGGAGGTCCTGGCAGTCACGTCGAGGTGCGACTCATCGATGGTGATGGCCGGAATCGGTCTGACCACGTGCGCAGGCAGTCGGGCTCGTCAGCGGCGTGCGCTCCAGCCTACTCACAGTGGTATGGCTCAATCAAGTGGCGCATGAAGCTTCACGGGGTGCTAAGGACATTATAGGTGCAAGGAATCGATGAACGGCTTTCCGTGGAGCTCGGTCTACGTGCGTCGGTGGCCAGTTGAAGTCCTGTGACATCGATCCGACGTATCCGGTGAGGTAGAGTCCAATCCCTGGCTCTAGGAGCTTCACCGAGGTCCGTAGAAGCTAACCCGAGGGTCGGACGGGGTGGGGAGTGGCTGGGTTGGCCGGTCTACGGTGGCCGTGGCTTGCGCGACCGCTGGCACCTTGCTCACGGGGCAAACTCCAGTGAACTTGAGCTCGGGTTGGGTCAGTGACACGTGGGGGTGTACGGTCGAGGCTGGGATGGCTTTTATAGCCACGGGCGCGGGCGTGGGCGTGGGGTTGGCACGGCGCGGGGCTGCGCGGTGGGCGGAGCGCCGAGGGCGTGCTCTGGCGCGCCAGAACGCGTCGAACACGTGTGCATTTGTTTCTGCCCTTGTTCAAACGCCTGCTAGGATCACAAACGTGTGAATCTCACCAAGGGTCTTGTGCAAGATTTATTCCTGGCACCTAGGGCTAGCTAGTTCGTGTAAGTTCCAAGGGAAGATTTGCCCTAGACCACAAGATGTGTGGGCGCCAAGTCAGGTGTGTCGGCACTGTTTATCCCAAGACAAAACTGATGTCAAACCTTGTCAAATGGTCTTGGCTTGGGTTCAAATTTTTCCAGGGTGTGCCTTAGGTAGTTTGGCCACTTTTTGTTATTTGGACCAAGGGGTTTTGGTGCCAGCACAAAGGTGAACACCTTTGATCTTTGGGCTATGGGTGGTTTTGGGGACTTAGAAAATTTTAAATGGTCCTAGTGTGCTCCCCCACTTGGTGAATTATTTTGAGGTTTTTGTTGGGCCTTTTTGTAATGCTTCACTTACTAAATTTTGTAGCTTTACTAATACACTTCATCTTTAGTAAAGGTCCCTTTTTATGTTTTGGTCATTTGCTCACTCTTTCCCCTTTAATCCCATGGTTAGGGTTTAAGGGCTTAAGAAGGAATTAGGGTTTTAGAATCTTGTTTGTGGGTGAACTTTGTATGAAGGATAGGGTTTTCTTTCTTGTTATGGTTAATGCTTATCTTAACCATGCCTCTAACTTTGAGTTCCTTCACTTCCCATTCTAGCATATAGTGTGAGTAGGACACAATTGTGCTTCTTTGGCCAGGGCTTTGGGTTACACCTGGGGTGTTACAGCCCTCCCCCCTTAAAGGAATCTCATCCCGAGATTGGGTAGGGATCCTCTAGTGGGGTACCAAGAAGGTGTGTGTTAGTGTGTTGTGGTTTCCTTTACTCAAGTTTGTCTAGTTAACTGCTCTTCGAATGTCATTCTCTTTGCAACTTCAGAAGGAAGCCCTTCTAGATTTGTCTTCACGTCTTACTCTACTCTTATTAACTATGTTTTTCTTATATTTAGATTCAAAGGGCAGGTGGGGGTGGGTGTTTTGGAGGTACGTATCGATTTCTTTAGGTAGAAAACTGGGGAAGCGAGAACCTAGAAAATCCTCAGTTTCCCACGTAGCCTCTTCTTCTGAATGGTTGCTCCACTGAATCTTATACATTCGGATTGACCTTGCTCGAGTTGATCTTTCTTTTTGGTCCAATACCTTGATGGGGTGCTCTTGATAATACAAGTCTAGTTCTATCTCCAATTCTGGTTCAGGTAGCACTTCCGTGGGTAAGCGGACACACTTCCGTAGCTGAGATACGTGGAATACATCATGAATTGCTGACATATGAGGTGGCAACTTCAACTGGTATGCTACAGGTCCACAAGCCTCTTTGATCTCATAGGGCCCAATATAGCGAGGAGCTAACTTGCCCTTGATCCCACATCTCTAAATACCTTTGGTGGGTGACACCTTAAGATATACATGACCGCCCACTTCAAAATGTAGAGGTTTCCTTCTTTTATTGTGATTGCTCTTCTGTCTGGCCTGAGCAGCTTCCAAGTTCTTCTTAATGACTCTGACTTTCTCCTCGGCTTCAAGGAGTAAGTCAGGCCCAAACACTTTCCTTTATCCCGTTGTGACCAATTTAGCGGTGTTCTACACCTTCTCCCATACAAGGCCTCGAACGGTGCCATCTTTAGGCTGGATTGGTAGCTATTATTGTAAGAGAATTCAGCCAAGGAAATTCACTTATCCCAATTCTTACCATAGTGTAACACACAGACTCGCAACATGTCCTCAAGAATCTGATTTACTCTTTCCGTCTGGCCGTCAGTTTGAGGATGGTATGCTGAGCTTCTCATCACATGGGTTCCAAGTGACTCCTGCAGTTGCTCCCAGAAACGTGCTACAAACGGTGCTCCTCTGTCTCACACGATAGTCGTTGGTATTCCATGCAAATGCACTAATTGGTCAATATATATTTCTGCATACTTTTCCGCCCTGTGGGTGGTATGTACTGGCAAGAAATGAGCTGTCTTGGTAGCCTGTCCACAATGACCCAAATAGAATCGTGGTGTCGGGAGGTGTTGGGCAATCCCACAATAAAATCCATGCTGAGGTCCTCCCATTTCCAAGATGGTATGGGAAGAGGCTGAAAGGTACCTGCTACCTTCAAATGACTAGCCTTGATTCTTTGGCAAGTGTCACATTCAGATACATACTTAGCAATTTCCCGCTTCATTATGTTACCAATACAAAGATCTGAGATCATGATACATCTTGTTACTGTTGGGGTGCACGGAAATTTTGGAAAGATGAGCTTCATCCAATATTTTCTGCCTGAGTTCTGGATTCTTAGGAACAACCAATCGGTCTTCAAACCATAGAACTCCCTTGCTGTCCTTATGAAAGCATTTGTACTTATTCACCTTTTGTTCGAGCATCTCCTTAATGACTTGAACCCCCTTGTCACCAATCTGTGTCAGGACTATCTGCTCATGTAGAGTGGGCTCTACTGAGATATAATTTAAGGTTCCTGGGGAAATAACTTCCATGTTCAACTTGCGCAACTCGTCACACAGAGTGGCAATCTTAGAGTCCATAGTTACGCAGTTACACTGGGCCTTTCGACTTAAGGCATCTGCCACAACATTGGCCTTACCAGGATGGTAATGCACCTCCAAATCGTAGTCCTTGATCAATTCCAACCACCTTCTCTACCTCATATTAAGATCAGCCTGAGTGAAAATATACTTGAGACTCTTGTGATCAGTATAGATGTTACAATGAGCTCCCATTAGATAATGTCTCCATATCTTCAGAGCATGAACTACGGCTGCTAACTCCAAATCATGTGTGGGGTAGTTCTGCTCATGAGGCCTGAGTGCTCTGGATGCATAGGCAATAACTCTGTTGTCTTGCACCAAAACACACCCCAATCTAGGGCCCGAAGCATCGCAATAAACATCGAAAGATTTGGTGTTGTCAGGCTGTGCTAGCACGGGTGCTGTTGTCAGATGCTGCCTTAGTGCATGAAAGGCATCCTCACATTTCTGACTCCATTCAAATTTTACTCCCTTCTTCAACAATTCCGTCATTGGCTTAGCAATCCTGGAGAAATCCGGAATGAATCGCCGATAATATCCTGCCAATCCCAGAAAACTCCAAATCTGTCATACTGTAGTAGGAGGCTTCCAATCCATTGCTTCTTGCACTTTCTCAGGGTCAACTGATATCCCATCCTAAGAAATGGTGTGACCCAAGAATTTGATTTCCCTCAGCCAGAAACCACATTTGGACAATTTAGCATATAAGTGATGATCGCGTAGTCTCTGAAGTACTCTATGCAAGTGCATAGTATGCTCCTGTTCATTTCTTGAATATACCAGAATGTCATCAATGAACACCACCACAAACTTGTCCAGTTCTGGCATGAAAACTGAATTCATCAAATACATGAAATATGTCGGGGCATTGGTCAGCTCGAATGACATCACCAAGTACTCATAAAGTCCGTATCTGGTAGAGAAAGCTGTCTTCGGAATATCACTGGCTCTGATCTTGATTTGGTGATAGCCAGAGCGATGGTCTATCTTGGAAAACACCTTGGCTCCCACCAACTGATCAAACAATACATCAATGCGGGGCAATGGATACTTATTTTTGATTGTCACCGCATTGAGAGGGCGGTAATAAACACACAATCTCAGACTCTCATTCTTCTTCTTCACAAATAATGCTGGACATCCCCGTGGTGAAGTACTTGGGTGAATGAATCCCTTGTCCAACAACTCTTGTAACTGCTTTTTCAGTTCTACCAACTCTGCTGGAGGCATCCTATAGGGTCTCTTGGATATAGGTGCAGTTCTGGGTTGCAGTTCAATTGCAAACTCTATGTCTCTGTCGGGCGGCATCCCTGGTAATTCGTCTGGGAAGACATCAGGGTACTCACAGACCACTGGAATTCCCTCTACGGGTGACTCTATCACGGTAAGTGCACAAGAATAGGTACAACCCTGGTTAGGCAAATATAATGTGATTTCACCACAAGTAGGTGAGTGTATTTCAATGGCCCTCATTGTGATATCCATTACTGCCTGATGCCGTGATAACCAGTCAGTCCCTAAGATGATATCCACACTCTCCAATCCCATAATCAGGAGGGTGGTTCTAAATATAATACTACCCAGTTTTATTGGCACCTGCCGGTTGAGTTGATAGGTGGCAACCCTGCCTCCTGGTGTTGCAATCGTAATGCCCCCAATTGTGTGGTAAAAAGTTAGCTGACATTTGGCACTAAATTTTGCGCTGATGAAGCTGTGTGATGAACCAGAATAAAAAAGAATGACTGCAGGATAATTCAAAACAGAAAAGATACCGGTCATGACAGGTGCTCCCTCCGGAATATCAGTCAACATGGCAAAGTTTAGCCTGCCTTGCCTCACTTGCACCCTCTGCCTCTTGCCTTGGTTCTGATTTGCATTCTGCCCCTGCCTCTACTGGTTCTTAGGGCAATTCTTGGAGTAGTGTCTAGTGCTGCCACAAGTGAAACACCTGTTGTCATTGCCCTGACGGTACTGCTGTTGTGGCTGGTTGTTGTTCCTCTGAACTGGGGGTTGAGAGCGGTTGGGTGCCTGCTGCTGCTGTTGTGGTCGGATCACCCATCGTCCTTGCTGCTGAGGTCCTCTACTCTGAGTGTCGGACACAATCCGGAAGCGCTGAGGCTGAGCTTAAGGCCCTGCCATAGGGGTCTTCCTCTTCTTTTCTACCTGGCGGGCTGTGATGCAGTCTTCTTGAGATATGGCCATGTTAACTAACTCATTGTAGCTGTTGGCCCTGGCTATGTTGAGACGGTCGCGGAGCTTAGTACTGAGGCCCCTCCTGAACCTGTCCCTTTTCTTCTCATCAGTGTCAGCATGATAGCCTGCATACTAACACAGGTCATTGAAGGCTTGGGCGTACTGTAACACTGTATGACTCCCCTGAGTGAGTGCCAGAAATTCATTGAGCTTGCGGTCCATGATGCCTGCTGGTATGTGATGTCCTCTAAATGCTGCCTTGAACTCTCCCCATTCAACCACGTGGTCAATCGGCTGCATAGCGAGAAAGTGATCCCACCATGTCCGCGCGGGTCCGCGAAGCTGCTGGGTGGTGAAACGGACCTTGGCCACATCTAAACAACCTCCATTTAGCAGTGGGAATTTGGATTCCACCACCCTGAGCCACACATCAGCATCAAGTGGGTCCTCTACCCGAGTGAACAATGGCGGCTGAGTGCTAAGGAACTCCTGATAGGTGGCCGCTGCTAGGCGACGCTGATGGTGATCACCACCACCATAGTGCTGGGGTGTTGGCTGCCGCTGAGCTAACTGTCGTAGAATCTCATTCTGCTGAGCCATCAGCTCTTGCAGGGTAGGAGGCAGCGGCGGTGGTGGAGGAATGCGCTCATTCTGTCCATGGCGTGCTCTTCCTGCCATCTGAAATTTAGGATGCTCTTAATATCATATTTTTGAAATCAGGGATTGCATATGGTAAAAGATTTTAAATGGTAAGGTTTGTAAAATGTCAAACATTTCCTTGCATTTTCACAAGAGGTACCACATGACATAATTACCTTCATAACTTAAAATAGAAATCATCCATCATTCATCAAGCCAAAAGAGTTTTCTAACAGTTATAACAGTGTTCAAAATACTCGACTCTCTCTAGCCTAGTACCCCCAAGGTGCAAAAGCTAAGCTAGTTTCGAGGAGTTCTACTGCCGCACACTTCTACCCCAATCTCTAAAACCTAATGGGCAAACGAGGCAACACTAGACTCGGGGGAAGGTGGTCTCCCCGAGCCAGTAGTGTCCAAGCTGGATGCAGGCTCTGGCTCCTCTCCTCCCTCGATGTCGACATCCTCATCGGCCCCTTCTGCCTCCATGTCTTGAATTTCCTGATGGTGCATATCCAAATGCTGGTTGGCTTCCTCAAGTTGTTGCTGCGTGGTCAGGAGCTAATCCTCCAGAACCTCGATGGTGTTCTCCCTGGCCCCTACCTGATCCTCAAGCTCTTGGATTTGAGTGGCCATCTGCTCCACCTGGAGGTCCTTCTCCACCAGCTCAGTGGACAGGTCTACCACAAGGTCCTCCCGGTTATCCAGGGTGATCTTGATAGACTCCACTATTCCCATCAGTTGGGACATTGCCTCACCTCGCACTACTTGCAGATGATACAAGGCATTCATGCACCGCACCGTCAGGTGAGCAGTCTGCCCCGGGTAAAGAGCCCACACATCCTTGGCATGCTCCACTCAATCCTTTCACATTGGGTCATCCTCCTTCTCCGCGGGGAATAAGCCAATGGGATGAGTTGATAGTTCCAAGGGGTGAAAGCCACAAAAGGTCGTCAGCACGTGGAGAGCAGTGGACTCGATAGTATCTTCAGCCCTGAAACCGAAGGACTCGGAGTCCAACGAACGCCAGCCCGGCTGTAAGGGATGAGGCTCCAAGGTCATCCTCACCCTACAACGGGGTACCCGGTGCTCCTCGAATAGCTGCACCGCGTACTGGGGAGGCGTAGCATAACCGGCTCCCTGCAGTACCTCCCACAAAATGCGGGGGAAACCCTCTCGTGCAAGCCCGTCCGTGTGGGAGTGTGCGTTCCCTCCTTCCGAGGATTCGTGAGAAGTCATCTGTGTAAGGGTAAGCGTAAGTGAAAAAGAAAAAGAATTACCAAAATAAAAGGAAACTAGTGCTTGGCTTTCCCATGGTTAAGTTGGGATTTTTGATGCCGAATTGAATTCTTATTACGGATACCTCTTTGATTTTATAGCTTTTTATTGATATTGTCCTTTTTACTAAGTAGCTAGAAAAATGATGCATGTATGCTCGTCCTAAGCGACCTCACATTAAGTACATGGGGGAATGGAAATCCCCTACCTATATCATAGTAGCCTATAGGGCATATTCAAATAGCCACCTAGCTACCCATCTAGTATCCTAAGGCTTCACGTTCTATGTCCATCCTTATCGTCTTACCGATCTATCCAACACTGGTTTCTAACAAGTTTTACTTTAAGAAAAGGTTGGTAATTACGATTTATTGATTCCTCTGTGGTGGTACAAGCTCCGATACCAGCTGTGACGGAACCGCTCGAATTATTCCAACTTAAGTGTACAAGTCCCACCTTAGAGGCTAGACCACACTTAAATAGGAATAAAACATCAGTCCCTCGGATCTAGTCTGACAAGGCCACTAACAGGATCAAGTACCATGTACTCACTCGAAGGTGAGGCACAGAGCAAATACAATAAAGTGTAAAACCATGCATTAAAGAAGTACTTAAGATTATTACAACATCATCGAAGTTTTGCAAAAGTGGCGATCATTGTTCGAAATGCAGCGGAATATAACTAACGGTAAATAAACGGAGGGATGGGGAAGCCTGGCCCATCACTCCTCATGCTCCTCCTCTGCTGAGGTAGGGTCCCACTCGACTGTCCAACCCGGTGGCAAGATGGACGGCCAAGTCACTCCAGCAACCATATCCTCCAGAGAACCTGTACAAATTATGGCACAAGCAAGGCTGAGTATACTAATACTCAGCTAGACTTACCCGGTGTGAGGAGCCTACTCCTCTACCTCTAGACATGCAGTTGTTTGGCTGAGGTGTTTGGGTTACCAAAAGCACTAGCTGAGTCTAAAATCAAGTTTTTGCTTTTCAAGTTTTAGTGTGATTCTCTTAAGACTAAATGTGTACCTAGCTAATCATACATGGTATCAAGCATTTTAGCAATCAACATCTTTTGCAAATCAACACATTTCCACTTGTTACTCAATGTAGCAGCATGGATCAAGCAGTCTCATTAGCTGTGAGAAGCAGACGATTCAAATCGAGTTTTTAAACCTTGCAAGGTAAACCTAAACACATGACGTGGCGAGGCACTCCGTCCCCACACACATCAACTGTCCCCATCGATTCCCCGTCAACAGAAAGGGGCTCACCACCTTGGCGTACAATGCCTCACTGACCCCGACTGCTGTCGTGCAGTGACCGCACTTGTACCCACCATAACTAGAATGGGAGACCACATCTCAGGTCACGTGAGGAGGGCAATCTGCGGGCAGGTTCACTCAGGTACTAGGCTTACCGATTTACCATATTTCTCGGCATGTGTTTAGTACGTTCAAACGCTTGATACACGGTACCACACCTTAATCCTTATTCCAATTTCTGTCTCGTAGACAACGCATCCCCATGGATCGTTGTCCACAGACCATCATCATTCCGATGTAAAAATGGATACAACCAATTCCTGACCTCGCGCGAGTGCTAGAAAAATCACTCGACTTCTACCGAGATCCCTAATTGGTAAAGCAGCTACTCGACCTAGCATACTGTTGGGGACTTGTTCTCAAATGCTATACATTAAGAACAAGGCAACACTGTTGGAGACTCGTTCTCAAATGCTATGAATTAAGAACAAGGCAACATAAAATGTTAAATGTTAATGCCCTTCGTCCGCTGAAGCATTATTCCTTCAAGGATTTAATGAACTTCGGACGAAGGTTAAGGACAATACAATTACGAAGGTTGAATCTTCGTAATTGAACTCTAATAGATTATATAAGATAATACGAAATATGAAGCATCAAAGACAAAGAAATTATAAATGAACAACATCACTTTCATATTATATCAACTTAATGCATTCAAATATTAGATACATTTATACCTCTGCCTTGGCAAAAATTAATTCCCGAGTGATGCGATTGCAATTACAGGAATGCGTGAACAGTAAAGGAATACTGTTCACTATTTATAGGCACAAGACACAGCCTGTGAGGAATTACAATCATGCCCCTCATAAAAGTTTACAACAACGACTCAAACACTTATGGACTAAAAGGTCATTCTACTTTTAAGTCGGTTTGTAATTCCGAAGCTTCATGAACAGCAACCTTCGGTCATCACGTGCAGACAGCTTCGGCCGAAGCTATTTCTTCCTGCAGGACCTTCGGCGACGAAGCATGGTCCCAACAGTAGCCCCTTCGCGGTGCTAGATCGTTTTTCGTAACGAGCTTGATCCGTGAAAAAAGTCTCTTAGGCTTCAGGAAGCCGAAGGTCCGAAAACACCTTCCCTGAGCTCGTTGTCGAGAAACGATTCAACTTCTGAGTGCGTAGCGGTCCCACCCTGCAGGGTTACTATTTGGTCTCTGCGGTCCACCGCGCAGCGGGTGTAAGCAGCTGTTTGCCTGGTGTAAAAATCCTGACGATTCACCTTCTTACCTGCAGCACTATATAAACAGACGGGTAGGTGTGAAGTTACCACAGCATTCATTGCTATTGCACTGTTTTTCTGCCAAAATTTTTAACCATAGCCGAAGCTTGACTCTCGCAATCAGACGAAGCTCCAGTTTAAAACCTACTTCGTCAGAAGAAAATGCTTCGGAAGAAAAAGTTTTTTAGTTCCCAAGAAGTTCAGAATTAAATGGCCAGATTGCGCTCTACCGCTAGAGTTGAGCGTGAGGGAGGCGAAGCTGAAGGAGCGGAGACTGTTCCTATCTCCGAAGCGATGCAACGATCCGGACTGGTGACCTCGGAAGGAATCCGTACTGCCGAGACAGAGCAGACTGTTGCCGAGACAGAACAAGTTGCTGCCGAAGCGGAAGAAGGAAATATTGAGGAAGCTGATCCCGATGATGATTACCATATTGCCGTGCCAAGCAAGCCCAGCCACTTGGACTTCGGAAAGTCGACTGTCTCCAAGGCTGATCTCTCCAAGATGGTGAAGTCGGGTTATTTCAGTGAGAATGAGAAGAAGCTACTTCGCTTCGGGGGGGAAGAAACTACCCCGAAGCCAGGAAAGGATGAAATAGTCATTTTCAAGAGCTTCCTAAAAGCTGGGTTGAGATTCCCCTTAAATAGGATGATCTCTGATGTGCTGCAAAGATTTGGCATCTATTTTCACCAACTGACTCCCAACGCGATTGTCAGGCTCAGCGTCTATATCTGGGCTCTCCAAAGCCAGGCAGTGGAGCCATTTGCCGACAGCTTCTGTCGAGTTCATGAGCTGCATTACCAAACTAAGGCCACAAAAGATGGATTGCATGAAAATTTTGGTTGCTATAATTTTGCTTATCGGAAAACCACGAAGTTTCCCGTGATCAGCTACCGAAGCAAATGGCCGGCAGGCTGGAAATCAGAATGGTTTTATGTCAAAGTTGACGAAGACAAAGAGAAGCTGGTTCAGAGCCCTCTTGAACTAACATTCGGAGAAACAAGACCCCGATGCAGAATGGAAGTAGAAGGTCCAACTTGGGCTGCACTGGGCGAATTCAAAATTATTGCAGAACATATTGGCACTAGAGATTTAGTGCAGGAATTCCTGGCCTTCAGGGTTTTTCCAACTATGAAAGAGTGGACAATGCCGAAGCTTAAAGGGGAAAAGAAAAAGTGGGAACTTGTCCGACTGCCCTACCATTATAAGTTCAAGAAATACTTTAAAGTACCCTGCCAAGAATGGCTTGATACAATTGAAATAATGAGCAATGAAATTCTTGGGAATTACTCTAAAAAAGAGGACCAACTGATGACAACGGCCTTCGGCACTCGGCCGAAACGAAGGCTGAACAGGGTACTTGATGCCATAGGATTTGAATACGCTGATTATGGTCGACTGGGCGGAGATGCTGGAGGCCCGAAGCGAAAAAGGATTGCCAGCGCTACTGACGAAGAGGTCGTCAAGGTAGCCAAAAAGAAAAAGAAAGATTCTGAAAATCTTAGCGTTGAAGAGTTAAATCCTGAGCCGAAGGTGGCCACTACAAAAAAGAGAAAAAGTGCATCCCCAGAGCCGGAAACGCCGGTCCGAGAAGAAGATACTTCTGCTTCTCCTTCTGCTGTTGAAGTAGAAGAGATTATGAAGGTAATGACTGAACCTTTGCCTTTCAGGCTAAGTCCGCTGGCACTAGAACTGACGAAGTTTTTTCAGAAGGACAAGGCAGCTTCGGCAGTAGAAAGTCCTGCGAAGCCGAAAAAGTGGAGAATTATTCAAGTAACAGATGTGATCCATCAAACGCCGCCACCGGCAACGGTGTCAAAAATTGTTTTTGCTGAAACCGCCGAAGCTGAAGCTACTGGAATGAAAACTACTGAAGCTGAAACCGGCGAAGCCGAAGCTACCGGGGCCGAAGTCGGGGCCACCGAAGAGTCGAACCTGGAAACCACACTTGAGGTTATTGACAATATACTCCTGAAAATGGCTGAAGAAGAAGCTACTGTGGCTGCAGTGAATACGGCAACTGAGAAGGGGAAAGAGCAGATTGATGAAATTTCAGAAGAAGAAGATTTTAATTTTCAAGATTTGCTCGGACAAGAATTATCAAACGCCGAAAAAGAGGAGATGAAAAAATATGTCATATCTTGCGGATACAAATCAGGGGCTATGCTATTTGGTGGGGTCAACGAAGGGAAACTAAGATGCCTTCGGAACCGCAGCGAGGCCAAAATTGTTAGAACCCTTTCCAAAAGCATTGGCTTGACGAAGCTGGAAGCGGACTTGTGCCGCTATCAACGACAACACATCGCTGGAAGCTTGCTGTATGCTAACTTCAAGGTAACGAATATTTTTGTTATTTTATTACTATTATTATTAACTTTTTGGGTCGTGTTCTAACGAAGATCATTTCGACAGAGCATATTATTAAGCAAGGTTCTGAAAATGCAACAAGACCTGGAGGAAGAGAAAAACAAAGTCGTCATTCAAGATTTGGCTGAAAAAGTTGAAAATCACGAAGCTAATCTGAAAAAGAAAAACTTCGCAATCCAAAACCTTGAAATCATGGTCAAAGAGCACGAAGGTGCATTAGAAAAGAAGGATTTTGTTATTCAGACCATGGAGGGCTCTTTGGCTGAAGTCCAAACTGAAAATGACAAATTAAAGAATGAATTGCTTCGTCAATCAGAAAAATTCGAGGAAGAAAAGAAATATTTTGAAGCAAGCCTGAAAGCTGAAGTGGATAAATACTCAAATTTGCAGAAATCTTTCAAAGAACTTCAGGAGAAATGCTTAAGCTTCGGCAGCCGATGTGTGCAGCGGCTGAAGGATGTGTTTCACTCTGTCGGAGCTAGCTCTTCGAAATTTACACCTTCAGCTCAGAATCTGCCAAGAACATTAGAATATATTGAAGGCGAAGTTGACGCCCTTGACGAAGTTATTGGTGGGCACGCCGACTTCTGCGCCCTGGTAGCTTCTCGGGGCACAGCTACGGCTTTTTTGAAGGCTGGCTGCACACATGGAAACATTGTGAACAGACCAAACTTCAGCTTGTCAGCTTCAGATTTGATGGATATTCCAAGCTTAGCCAGAAGTATCGGAAATAGATTCATGACCCAGATCTGGGTAAGTGGCGGGTGGAAAATGGCAGGCGACGAAGCTCGAAGCCATCTTAAACCGGTAAGAAACTTATGTTTATTACTTTTACCTTCTCCTTTGAAATTTGTACCTTTCTTACTCTGCTATTTGGTATATACAGGATGACGAAGCTGAAGATTGACAATGCTGAAGCTTGAAAAACTGAAGACGAAGCCTTAGCTGGAGCTTAAAGTTGCTTATAATGTGCTTTCCTGCAAAAATTCTTGGAGAAACTCTTGTAATATAGAATAACTTATGTAAATTTGTACATACCTTGTAATATATCATGTCTCCCTTGTCCGTATTCAATCTGCTTTGCTGTGGACGAAACTTCTCTTTTGAGCCGAAGGCGAAAAACACCTTCCCTTCTTTTCGTACACAACGAAGCATAGAAAATTTTTCCTTCGAATCTTTTCCTTATTTTCTGAAGTACCTGTCTTTTTGTGTAGCATAATGATGATTCTATATATGTCTAAATGGATGTTTATGAATGCAAATGACATGATGGCATGTAATGTGCAAATGAATATTAGGACACATGTTCAAAAACCATAAGTACGGTCCTTCATCCCCTCAAGAATGATAAAAATCTTTTTGCCGTTTACTTTTCGGCTTCACCGTTTACTTTTCGGTGTATCAGCGTTGACTTTTCGCTGTAAGCCTCCCTTAGGAGCTTCTTCGCCTTTTACTTTCGGTGGAATCAGCGTTTATTTTTCGCTGTAAGCCTCCCTTAGGAGCTTCTTCGCCTTTTACTTTTGGCGGAATCAGCGTTTATTTTTCGCTGTAAGCTTCCCTTAGGAGCTTCTTCCTGTTTTCTTTTCTTTTTCCTTTGCACTCGAAGGTGCGTTCTCAGCTTTTACATTTACATTTTTGGGGGATATCTCTCTTATAGAATTGAAATAAGGAAAAGAAAAATTACATGTTGTGGCCCCATTAAAAACCTTTCTCCCCCTTTGGAAAGGAAAAGGGTGCCACAAAAAAGAATATGAAAAATTACATCGAACTAAACATAATATCGCCGAAGCTCATCCGCATTCCACGATCTAGGAATGTCATTGTCGTCCATATCCTTCAATCTATAGGAACCGGGTCTTGACGAAGATATTACCAAAAAAGGGCCTTCCCACTTCAGCTGTAATTTGCCTACCGTTTCAGGGTTAGCTACTCTTCGAAGTACCAAGTGTCCTGGTTCAATATTCTTCAGCTTGACCTTTCTATCACGCCATTTTATTGTTTCAGCTTGATATTTATTGATGTTTTCCACAGCTTGAAGTCTGATCCCTTCAATAACATCTTTTTCTACAGAGCAATCAGCTTCGTTTTCGCCCTCTGCTGAAGCTACTGTCCTTATTGATCCTGTTTTGGCCTCTTCTGGGGTTATTGGTTCGTCACCAAACAATAGTTTAAAGGGTGTAAAGCCTGTTGATCTTGACATGGTTGTGTTATGACTCCACACCACTTTAATTAACTCGTCTGGCCACTTTCCCCTAGGCTGATTGAAGATTGACTTCATTATTCCTGTCATTATGATCCCATTGGCTCTTTCGACAAGTCCATTTGACTCTGGGTGTCGGACTGATGCAAAATGGATCTTCGTGCCAATTTGATTACAAAATTCTCTGAAGGCTTCAGAATCAAACTGTGTCCCATTGTCCATAGTGATAGCCTTCGGCACTCCGAAGCGACAAACAATGTTTTGCCAGAAAAACTTTTGAATAGTAAATGAAGTTATTGTGGCTAAGGGCTTCGCCTCAATCCATTTGGAAAAATATTCCACTGCCACCACCACATATCTTAAGTTCCCCTGTGCTGGTGGTAATGGACCTAGCAAATCCAGACCCCATCTTTGCAACGGCCAAGTGGGTTGTATTAATTGAGTTAAAGACGAAGGTTGTTTTTGATCTCTTGCACATTTCTGACAACCTTCGCACTTTTGAACTAAATCCGCTGCATCCGAAGCTGCCTTTGGCCAATAAAATCCTTGGCAAAAAACTTTCCCAAGCAAGGGCCTAGATCCAATGTGAGATCCACACAGACCTGCATGTATGTCCTTCATTAACTCTATACCTTTGGATCTGGATAAGCACTTGAGTAATGGGGAACAGACCCCGCGCTTGTATAACTCCCCTTCTATTATGACATATGGTCGAGCTCTTGCTTCTATTCTCCTGTTATAAGCTTCGTCGTCTGAAAGAAAATTACCCTGAAGGAAAGAGATGATCTCAGTTCTCCAATCTTCACTATAAACAGGGGATATGTTAAGGATTGCTCTTTCAAGAAGCTCGACCGAAGGTGCTTTTATTGTTTCAAAAAATACTTCCGAAGGTATAGGCAGCCCCTGGGCTGCTGACTTAGCCAATAGATCAGCGTATTCATTTTCTCCACGAGGAATATTTTTGACAGAGAAACCTTCGAAGGAAGCCTCAATCCTTCGGACTGTATCTAGATACTTTTCAAGCTTCGGGTCTCTTGCTTTGTAACTTTTGTCAATATGACCAGAAATAACTTGGGAATCAGTTTTAAGGATGGCCCTTCTGATTCCCATTGCCTTTAATTTCCGAAGACCCAAAAGCAGAGCTTCATACTCGGCGATGTTATTTGTGCAACTAAAATCAAGTTTTGCCGCATAACAAGTTTTAACTTTGGAAGGTGAAACCAACACAGCAGCCGCTCCCGCTCCGAAGGTTCCCCAAGACCCATCGCAAAACACTGTCCATGCTTCGGCGTCTTTATTTGTTTCTTCCTACTGAGCCCCTGGCGTCCAGTCAGCAATGAAGTCTGCTAACGCCTGGGACTGAATCGAAGATCTATGAACATATTCAATACAAAATTCATTGAGCTCTGCAGCCCATTTTCCAATCCTTCCAGTAGCTTCTCGGTTCCTCATAATATCCTTCAGAGGTTGTGAAGAAGGAACAATTATGTTGTAAGCTTGAAAATAGTGCCGAAGCTTCCTGGAGGCCATCAAGACAGCATACAGTACCTTCTCCAACTCTGTATAATTTTTCTTTGATAAACTAAGAACCTCGGATATAAAATATATTGGGGCCTGCCTCTTAACTTGGCCTTCAAGCTTCTCCTGAACAAGTGCTGCACTTACCGCTGAGTGCAAAGCTGCCACATATAATAACAAAGGAGCCCCTGGCGTAGGTGGAGTTAGTGTTGTTAGATCTATCAAATATTGTTTCAGCTCTTCAAAGGCCTTCTGCTGGATTGGTCCCCATTGAAAGACTTGAGCTGACTTCAGCACTTTGAAGAATGGTAAGTTTCTCTCTGCTGATCTGGATATGAATCTATTGAGAGATGCCAGCCTTCCTGTCAATCTTTGAGCCCCCTTTTTTGTACTTGGTGGCTCCATTCGAAGTATAGCTTCGATTTTACTTGGGTTGGCCTCAATTCCCTTTGTTGAAACTAGGCAACCAAGAAATTTCCCCTTCTTTACTCCGAAGACACATTTTTCTGGATTCAGCTTTAGACCAGCCTGTCTAAAATTAGCGAAGGTCTCCTATAAATCAGCAATGTGGTTATCCTGCTTCGTGCTCTTTACAATGATATCATCAACATAAGTTAGTACATTCCTGCCTATCTGAGAATGGAGAACCTTTGCTGTCATTCTGCTGAAGCTTCCTCCAGCATTCTTAAGCCCTTCAGGCATCCGAAGGTAACAGTATGTCCCACTAGGGGTTATGAAACTGGTTTTTGGTTCATCCTCCTTCTTCATCCAGATTTGATGATAGCCTGAATAGCAATCCAGCAAACTCATAAGTTCTGATGAAGTTGCTGCATCGACTAAAGAATCTATCCTTGGCAATGGAAACTCATCCTTCGGACAGGCCTTATTGAGATCAGTAAAATCGATGCACATTCTCCATTTACCATTGGCCTTCTTCACCATAACAGTGTTAGCCAACCATTCTGGGTATTTTACCTCTCTAATAACTCTGGCACTGAGGAGTCTTTTCACTTCATTCCGAGCACCTTCGGCCTTGTCATCAGACATCTTCCGAAGCCTCTGTTTCCTGGTCTGAAGGATGGATCAACATTGAGCGAGTGCTCAATAACATCCCTGTTAACTCCGCAAAGATCATTAGCTGACCAAGCAAAAACATCTTTATTGTTGAACAAAAACCTTATCAAGGTTTTCTCCTGCTCTTCGGACAATTGAGATCCCAATAGCACCTTCTGCTCTGCTATATCCTCACATAAGAGCATGGGTTTCGGCTGGTCAGCCGAAGCAGCTTTTTCCCTTCTGAATTTGTATTGCTCACAAGCTTCAGTTCCATCTATATTATGGATTGCTTTTGAGTCTGTCCAATTTCCTTCGGCCCTTCTGGCAGCTTCTTGACTTCCATGAATAGCAATGGGCCCTTGGTCCGAAGGTATTTTCATGCAAAGATAAGCCGGATGCAGAATTGCTTCGAAGGCATTAAGATTACCACGACCAATGATTGCATTGTAAGGGTACTCCATGTCAACAATATCAAACATAACTTGCTCAGTCCTTGTGTTGTTGATGAATCCGAAGGCCACTAACATTGAGATTTTGCCGAGTGCTACAATCTGCCTTCCTCCGAAGCCGCAGAGGGGATGTGTGGCATCAAGAATTTTATCTTCGGGCTCTTGCATCTGTCTGAAGGCCTTAGCAAATATGATATCAGCTACACTGCATGTATCAACCAAAACATTGTGGACCAGAAATCCTTTGATAACACAAGAGATAACCATAGCATCATTGTGTGGGTAATCCTTGAGTTGAAGGTCCTCTTGGGAGAAGGTAATAGGAATGTGAGACCATCTTGACTTGATGAAGGGTCCTTGCACCCCGACATGTTGTACCCTTCTCTGTGCTTCCTTCTTCTGTTTCTTGTTGGCTGGTTCTGAACATGAACCGCCCGTTATCGGGAGTACCAGCTTCGGAACCGAAGCAGCTCCAGCTTGAATATTGAACGAAGCCATCAGCTCAGAAAAGTGGAAGTGAGTTCACCGGAGGTGGGCGCCAATGTTGGGGACTCGTTCTCAAATGCTATGAATTAAGAACAAGGCAACATAAAATGTTAAATGTTAATGCCCTTCGTCCGCTGAAGCATTATTCCTTCAAGGATTTAATGAACTTCGGACGAAGGTTAAGGTCAATACAATTACGAAGGTTGAATCTTCGTAATTGAACTCTAATAGATTATATAAGATAATACGAAATATGAAGCATCAAAGACAAATAAATTATAAATGAACAACATCACTTTCATATTATATCAACTTAATGCATTCAAATATTAGATACATTTATACCTCTGCCTTGGCAAAAATTAATTCCCGAGTGATGCGATTGCAATTACAGGAATGCGTGAACAGTAAAGGAATACTGTTCACTATTTATAGGCACAAGACACAGCCTGTGAGGAATTACAATCATGCCCCTCATAAAAGTTTACAACAACGACTCAAACACTTATGGACTAAAAGGTCATTCTACTTTTAAGTCGGTTTGTAATTCTGAAGCTTCATGAATAGCAACCTTCGGTCATCACATGCAGACAGCTTCAGCCGAAGTTGTTTCTTCCTGCAGGACCTTCGGCGACGAAGCATGGTCCCAACAAACACAAAAATATGTTAATGGTTAATGCCCTTCGTCCTTCGAAGCATTATTTCCCTAAGGATATAACGATCTTCGGACGAAGGTTATGAAGGAATTACCTTCATCATCACAACATATATCAATGTAAGACGAAGCATATGAAACATGGGAAACAACATGAATAATCATATGACATCATAATATATTTTTTATTATATAATCATGAATGAATATGGACAACATAAAATTATATTTGTACCTTCGGTTTGATAGAAGGTAAGAGTACAAGCGTGACGCGTGAGTGAATACTAATTGGCGTGAACAGTATGGGGGTACTGTTCATCTATTTATAGGCATATGGCGCAGCCTGTGTGGTTTTACATTCACGTCCTTTATAACTGGTTACAATCATGACACAGATCATCATGGGCTGATCGGTCTTTTCATCTTTAAGTCGGTGCAACCCTTCGTCTCAAGGCGTGTCATTATGTCGAAGCTCCCTAGATGGTAGCTTCGGCGTTGCTTCTGTGTTGATCTTCCGAAGGTATTTCTTCTTACAGGACCTTCAGCGACAAAGCAGACCCTCAATAGTAGCCCCTTCGTGGTGCTAGATCGTTTTTTGTAACGAGCTTGACCCGTGAAAAATTGTCCTAGGCTTCGGAATGCCCAAGGTCCGAAAAATACCTTCCCTGAGCTCGTTGCCGAGAAACGATTAAAATATTCCGAGCGCGAGGTGGCCCGACCATGCGGCGGGTACACGCGATCTGGCGATTCATCTCCCACACGTCGTGGTCCACCGTTCAGTGGGTGCGGGTGACTGTTGAGCAGGTGCGGGCGACTGACGATTCACCTTCACACCTGCAGCACTATATAAATAGATGGGTAGGTGTGAAGTTACCACGGCATTCATTGCCATTGCACTGTTGTGCTGCTGAAAAATTTAACCATAGCTGAAGCTTTCTCATCGCATTCTCAAGCAAAGCATCATTTTGATTTAGCTTCGGCATAAGAGGGAGCTTCATCAAAACTGTAAACATCATCAACATTTGTAAGAACTGCAAGAAATTCAACACCTGATGGCTAGAGTACGTTCAACTACTAGGGTGACCTGTGACGGAGAGGAGGCCGAAGCCACCGAAACAGCCCCGATTTCCAAAGTTATGAAGCAATCTGGATTGGTTGTGACAGAGGGGACTGTTGACGAAGATGCACATATTGCTGAGGCTGAAGAAGCTGATATTGAGGAAGAAAATGCTGATGAAGAGGAAGACTACAACACTCTAGTCCCGACAAATCCCAGCCACTTAGATTTTGAAAAATCTACTGTCTCTGAGGGCGATGTGCCAATGATGATGAAGCTCGGCTACTTCGGGAAGACAGAAAAGAAGCTTCTTCATTTTGCCGGTGAAGAAATCATCCTAGAGCCAAAAGATGACGAAGTGGTAGTTTTCAAAAGCTTTTTCAAAGCTGGATTGTGGTTTCCGCTTCATGAGATGATTGGGGAAGTTTTGAATATTTATGAAATTTATCTTCATCAGATAACTCCTAACGCTATCGTTAGGCTTAGCATCTTCATTTGGGCCCTTCGAAGCCAGGGAATGGATCCAAATTCTGAAGCCTTCTGCCGAGTACATGAACTACATTATCAGACGAAGGCCAGAGAAGATGGGCTTCATGAGAATTTTGGCTGTTACAACTTCGCTTACCGCAAGGATATGAAGGCCCCGGTGCTAAGCTACCGCACCAAGTGGCCAACTGGCTGGAAAAGTGAGTGGTTCTATGTTAAAGTTGATGAGAAGAAAAGGGAGAAGCTGAAGACGTTAGTACTGAGCCCGCTGAGTTTGAGCCAAGGGTTGACTAGGCCCTTGTGTCGTATGTCGTCGGGGTCACCATGCCAACAGGCTGTGGCAGAATTTAGAGTTGTGACTGAATAGATCGGCACTAGAGATCTGGTGCAAGAATACTTAGCCTATAGGGTATTCCCGACGTTGAGTGAATGGAATATGCCGAAGCTGAAAGGAGAAAAGAAAAAGAATGAACTTGTTCGATTGCCCTATCACTTCAAGTTCAAGAAACAATTCAAAGAGCCTTGCCAAGAATGGCTAGAAATGATTGAGGCTATATGCAATGAGATTTTGGGCAACTATACTAAAAAAGAAGATCAACTGATGACTGTGGCCTTCGGCACCCGGCCAAAACGAAGGCTGAATCGAGTAATGGATGCACTAAACTTTGAATACCCTGACTATGAACGATTAAACAAGGGTGCTGGAGGGTCAAAGCGGAAGAGGGTTGTCAATGTTATGAACAGACAAGCTGCTAGGATGATAAAAGAAGATGAAAAAATTTTGAAAAAGAAAAAAGTCTAGTCCTGAGCCAAAGGTGACATCCTCGAAGAAGACGAAAACAGCAACTCCAGAGCCTAAGGTGGCTGAGATAGAAGAGGGAGCTCCTTCGACACCTTCTGCTACCGAAGTGGAAGAAATTTTAAAGGTAATGACCGAATCCTTACCTATCAAGCTGCTAAGTCCCCTGGGGCCAGAACTGACAAAGCTTTTGCAGAAGAAGGACGAGCCTTCGGCAGCAAAGAAGGCGGTTGGGTGAAAAAAGCAAAGGATTGTTACTGTTATGCAAGCAATTGAAGAAACGCCACCACCGGCCTCAGCATCAAAAATAACACCAGCTACCGAAGTTGCTACAGTCGTCGAAGCTGCTCCCGCCGAAGCCACCAATCTGGAGAGCACATTATCTGATATTGATAGAATACTCTTGGATATGGCCGCAGAAGAAGCTGCTGCAGCTGCTAAAAAAACCCTGGCCACAGTGCCTGGAAAAGGGAAGGAGATTGCCGAAGATATTTCGGAGGAAAAAGACTTCAATTTTCAAAACATAATTGGTCAAGAGTTATCTAAGGCTAAGAAAGAGGAGCTGCGGGATTATGCTATATCCTGTGGCTACCAGCCAGGAGCGTTGCTCTTCGATGGAATTGACGAAGAAAGCTTAGGATGCCTCCGAGATTGAACTGGAGCGAAGGTTATCAGCACTCTGTCGAAGAGTGTTGGTTTCCCGAAGCTTGAAGTTGACATCAGCTGCTACCAACGACAGCATATCGTCGGTAGTTTATTCTATTCTAATTTCAAGGTAAAATTTTTCCCTTTGCTTTTTTATTGTTTTATGATGAAGGTGATTGCTAACGAAGGTTACTTTGCGCAGAGTATGCTACTAAGTAAAGCCTTGAGGATGCAATAGGACCTCGAAGACAGGAAAAATGAGGTTATAATTAAAGGCTTGGAAAACAAAATAAAAGATCATGAAGTTGCTCTTAAAAAGAAAGATTTTGTTCTTCAAACAATGGAGGGTTCACTGGCAGAGGCCCAAGCCGAGATTGCCAGATTAAACAGTGAACTCCTCCTGAAATCAGAAAACTTCGAGCAAGAAAATAAGAATCTCGATACTTGGTTAAGTGTTAGCACAATAATCACCAAGAAACTAAGAGCACCTAGAGGGGGGGTGAATAGGTGATCCTGTAAAACTTAAAACTTAAGCCACAAAACTTGGTTAAGTGTTAGCACAATAATCACCAAGTGGCTAGAGAGAAGTCTTAGCAAAACACAATAACCACAAGAGAACAATCACAGAGATGACACAGTGGTTTATCCCGTGGTTCGGCCAAGACCAACGCTTGCCTACTCCACGTTGTGGCGTCCCAACGGACGAGGGTTGCAATCAACCCCTCTCAAGCGGTCCAAAGACCCACTTGAATACCACGGTGTTTTGCTTGCTTTACTATATCTCGTTTGCGAGGAATCTCCACACTTTGGAGCCTCTCGCCCTTACACTTAAAGTTCACAAGAAGCACGGAGTAAGGGAGGGATAAGCAACACACTCAAGACAAGAAATCACAGCAACAACACGCACACAAGTCGCAACAAGAGCTCACAACACAACTCAATGAGTTCACAACTCAACTAGAGCTCTAATTGCTATCGCAAGGAATCAAAAGTGCGGAATCGATGTCTTAGTGCTTAGGAATGCTTAGAGAATGCTTGGTATACTCCTCCATGCGCCTAGGGGTCCCTTTTATAGCCCCAAGGCAGCTAGGAGCCGTTGAGAGCATTCCAGGAAGGCAATTCTTGCCTTCTGTCGCCTGGCGCACCGGACAGTCCGGTGCACACCGGACAGTGTTCGGTGCCCGATTTCTTTCCTTCCACAGCGAAGCCAACCGTTGGCAGCCAGAGAGCCGTTGGCGCACCGGACATGTCCGGTGCACACCGGACAGTCCGGTGCCCGCTTCTAGCCGTTGGCTCGGCCACGTGTCCCACGCAGATCGCGCGGCCGACCGTTGGCCCGGCCGACCGTTGGCTCACCGGACAGTCTGGTGCACACCGGACAGTCTGGTGCACACCGGATAGTCTGGTGCACACCGGACAGTCCGGTGAATTATAGTCGTTCGTCGCCGGTGAATTCCCGAGAGCGGCCAGTTTGCTCGAGCCAGCCTAGCGCACCGGACACTGTCCGGTGCACCACCGGACAGTCCGGTGCACCACCGGACACTCCGGTGCTCCCAGACTGAGCAGACTTTGGCTGAACAAAGCCATCTCCTTTCCAATTCGATTTTTCCTGTTTCCAGCACTTAGACACAATACATTAGTCTCTAAAACAATGTACTAAGTCTGAGAAACATACCTTTATCCTTGATTTGTACTTTGCCCACCATTTTACACTTAGGCACTTGTGTTGGACACTAAATCACCAAAATACTTAGAAATGGCCCAAAGGCACATTTCCCTTTCAATTTTCACCTCTTGGAATATTCTTGACAGAAAAACCTTCGAAAGAAGCCTCCAACCTTCGAACTATATCCAGATATTTTTCAAGCTTCGGATCTCTTGCCTTGCTCCTTTTGTCTACATGGCCAGAAATGACTTGAGAATCAGTTTTCAGGATGGCCCTTCTTATTCCCATTGCCTTAACTTCCGAAGCCCCAACAGAAGTGCTTCGTACTCGGCAATATTATTTGTGCAACTAAAGTCAAGTTTGGCTGCATAACATGTTCTAACTTTTGACGGTGCCACTAGGATAGCAGCCGCTCCTGCACCGAAGGTTCCCCAGGATCCATCGCAGAACACCGTCCAAGCTTCGGCGTCTTTGTTTATTTCTTCTTCCTGAGCCCCTAGTGTCCAATCAGCAATGAAGTCTGCTAACACCTGGGACTGAATTGAGGATCTATGCACATAGTCAATGGTGAATTCATTAAGGCTGTGATGAAGGAACAATTATGTGATATGCTTGAAAATAATGCCGAAGCTTTCTGGATGCCATTAACACAACATATAGCACCTTCTCCAATTCTGTATAATTTTTCTTTGATAGACTTAAAACTTCGGAGACGAAGTACACTGGAGCTTGCTTTTTGACTTGGCCATCTAGCTTCTCCTGCACAAGTGCCGCACTCAGAATGTGAAGCTGCAACATATAAGAGCAATGGATCCCCTGGCGAAGGTGGAGTTAATGTTATTAAATCAATCAAAAATTGCTTCAATTCTTTGAAGGCTTTTTGCTGAGCCGAGCCCCATTGAAAGACTTCGGCTGACTTCAGTATTTCAAAGAATGGCAGATTTCTTTCTGCTGATCTGGATATGAACATGTTTAATGATGCTAATCTTCCTATCAGCTGTTGAGCCCCTTTCTTTGTACTTGGCGGTTCCATCAGAAGGATAGCTACAATCTTGCTTGGGTTAGCTTCAATTCCGTTTGTTGATACTAGACAGCCAAGGAACTTGCCCTTCTTTACCCCAAAAACACACTTTTCTGGATTTAACTTCAAACCAACTTGCCTGAAATTAGCGAATGTCTCTTGCAAATAAGCAATATGATTTTCTTGCTTCGTGCTTTTAACTATGATATCATCAACATAGGTCAGCACATTCCTGCCTATTTGAGAATGAAGGACTCTAGTTGTCATTCTGCTGAAACTTCCTCCAGCATTTTTAAGCCCCTCAGGCATCCGAAGATAGCAATATGTACCACTGGGGGTTATGAAGCTAGTCTTCGTCTCATCTTCCTTCTTCATCTAGACTTGGTGATAGCCTGAGTAACAATCTAGTAGACTCATGAGCTCTGACGAAGCTACTGCATATACTAGAGAATCTATTCTTGGCAATGGGAACTCATCCTTTGGACAAGCCTTGTTAAGATCTGTAAAATCAATGCACATTCTCCATTTACCGTTGGCCTTCTTCACCATAACAGTGTTGGCTAACCACTCTGGGTACTTCACCTCTCTGATGACGCCAGCACTAAGAAGCCTCTTTACTTCGTTCCGAGCACCTTCAGCTTTGTCGTCAGACATTTTCCGAAGCCTTTGTTTTCTTGGCCTGAAAGATGGATCCACATTGAGTGAATGTTCAATGACATCTTTGTTGACACCACAAAGATCATTGGCTGACCAAGCGAAGACATATTTGTTGTTGAATAGAAATCTTAGCAAATTCTTCTCCTACTCTTCAGATAACTGAGACCCCAGCAGTACCTTTTGTTCTGCTATATCTTCACACAGAAGCATAGGCTTCGGCTAATCTGCCGAAGAAGCCTTCTCTCTTTTGTATCTATACTGCTCACAGGCTTCAGCTCCATCGATATTATGGATTGCCTTTGAATCTGTCCAGTTTCTTTCGACCTTTCTGGTAGCTTCTTGACTCCCATGAATAGCAATGGGCACTTGTTCCGAAGGTATCTTAATGCATAGATATGCTGGATGAAGTATTGCTTCGAAAGTATTAAGTGTCCCACGACCAATGATTGCATTATAGGGGTACTCCATGTCAACAATGTCAAATATGACATGTTCAGTCCTTGTGTTATGAACGAAGCCAAAGGTTACTGGCATTGTGATTTTGCCGAGTGCTACAATCTGCCTTCCTCCGAAGACACATAGAGGACGTGTAGCATCACAAATCTTATCCTCTGGTTCTTGCATCTGTCTGAAGGCCTTAGCAAATATGATATCTACTGCGCTGCCTATGTCAACCAGAACATTATGGACCAGAAATCCCTTGATGACACAGGATATGACCATAGCATCATTGTGAGGGTAACCTTTGAGCTGAAGGTCATCCTTGGAGAAGGTGATTGGGATATGGGACCATTTTGATTTGATGAAGGATCCCTGCACCCCAACATGTTGTACCCTTCTCTGTGCTTCCTTCTTCTGCTTCTTGTTAGCCGGCTCTGAGCTAGAGCCGCCTGTTATCGGGAGTACCAACTTCGTAGCCGAAGGTGCTTCGTGGGCACCAATGTTGGGGACTTGTTCTCAAATGCTATACATTAAGAACAAGGCAACACAAAAATATGTTAATGGTTAATGCCCTTTGTCCTTCGAAGCATTATTTCCCTAAGGATATAACGATCTTCGGACGAAGGTTATGAAGGAATTACCTTCATCATCACAACATATATCAATGTAAGACAAAGCATATGAAACATGGGAAACAACATGAATAATCATATGACATCATAATATATTTTTGATTATATAATCATGAATGAATAAGGACAACATAAAATTACATTTGTACCTTCAGTTTGACAGAAGGTAAGAGTACAAGCGTGACGCGCGAGTGAATACCAATTGGCGTGAACAGTACGGGGGTACTGTTCATCTATTTATAGGCACAGGGCGTAGCCTGTGTGGATTTACATTCATGTCCTTTATAACTGGTTACAATCATGACACAGATCATCATGGGTCGATCGGTCTTTTCATCTTTAAGTCGGTGCAACCCTTCGTCTCAAGGCGTGTCATTATGCCGAAGCTCCCTGGATGGTAGCTTCGGCGTTGCTTCTGTGTTGATCTTCCGAAGGTATTTCTTCTTACAGGACCATCAGCGACGAAGCAGACCCCCAACACATACTAGTATCCATCTCAAAGGATTCCTGAGTTCATGCAACTAAGGTTTCAGTCAACTCCTACACTTACGTGCACAGTACAAGCCTACAAACATTAAGTGTAGTAAAATAGCATATATAAACGGTTATGCATAAAACCGGGGCTTGCCTTCCAAAGCTGGGGCAGGCAGATCCTCGATGGCAGGCTCTGGTGCTGGCTCCTGGACTACCTCCTGAGCAGCTCCTTGCTCCGGAACGAGGACGTACTCTCCGTCAGCGAGATTACAATCTATCTAATGCAATGAATAAGGTACATATATATTAATGATATGTCAATTTGTAAATACTACGTATGGTGAAACAGTATTAAAACAGTGGGTACACTAGGGTTTTCTTTGTCGGCTGGTGTGTTAAGGGCTTCATCCACTCATTTTAGGGTCTTGAATGAACTTAAAACCTTCAATCGCCTCCTTGTGTTCTATGGGACTCTTAGGAGGATTTATTTGTACAATATTAATTTCTCCCAAAATTCTCATTTTACTTTCTATTATGCTTCTTATCGAGTGCTTTTGAACTACCATGGCAATTTAGAATTTTTCAAAAATGTTACAAAAATTACAGTGGGTAGACATTGACCTATGTGGTTTACTCTAAAAATTTGAGGTTGGAAATAATTCATATACTCCCTGTGCAAAAATAACAAAAGTAAGGGTAAAAGGGCACTTTACACTATAGCTCTGATTTAGGTGAGGTTTCTGGACTAAAATTTATTTTTGCTAAAAATCATGGGTGATAATAGGTCTTTGTGCCAAAAATTACAGAAAAAGACCCACTGGGTATGTAGTTGTGATTTTCTAAAGTTTAATGTCAAAAAGGTACTTATAACTAACTTGTTATTTGAAAAATGTCAAACAACAGAACTTATATTTTTCCTAGACTCATACTAGCATATTATTAGCTATCTCAAGGATTGGGGTGGGTTCTCCTCAGGGTTATTTTTCTAGGATTTTTCTAAGTTTTTCTTGTTTTCATGAAATAAAATGTGGTGCATTTCTTTTGTACTAACAGAGGGCTCAACAAAATTTTTCTAGTAAACTATGTTACCAAAATAAGCTAGGAAAAATGTGGTTGCCCTCTGGTTCTTATTTTAAACTCCCTTTTTTATTTTCTTAAGGTTTGGACCAAAGCATGTTTTTGTGGTTAATCCCTCTTTACTCTGGTGTAATGAGGAGTTTATTATTTTTAAACAGGATAGTTAGTAGTTAAGTATCTCTCTAATTTTTCTTAACCTCAGTCTAACAATATAGCTATTTTTTCCTTCTTTATTTAGTTTTTGGTCAATTTACTATTTAAATCAAAACTTTAAAATTTCTTGCAATACTTAGGGTGTTTGGTATTTTTCCTAAGTAGCTCATATTACTTAGAACCTAGAAAAATTAGTTTGACCAAATTTGGCTAGATAAAATTGGAGTTATGAATTTTGTAAGCTCTGTCTATATTTAAAAGAATAAAGTTTAAAAGGTTTAAAGAAAAACCAGTTTGCTCCGAGGCCCTTGGGGTTTCCCTTAACTAATTCTTTAAACCATACCCCTGCGGGACTATTTCTCTGAGTAACTGACTATGCAAAAAAAAACCCCGGCTTCTTCTTCTTTTCAACCGAGCTCCCTCCCCCTTGAAACAGTAACCGTGGAGAGGAAAAAGGGTGGCGCGGCTTACCTGCGGTGAAGGAGGTCCAGTGAGGGGCGGGGTTAGATCCGGGAGGTCCTGGTGATCACGTCGAGGTGCGACTCGTCGACGGTGATGGCAGGAATCGGTCTGACCACGTGCGCAGGCGGTCGGGCTCATCGGCGGCGTGCGCTCCGGCCTGCTCATGGCAGTATGGCTCCATCAAGTGGCACAGGAAGCTTCACGGGGTGCTAAGGACGCTATAGGTGCAAGGAATCAACGAACGGCTTACCGTGGAGCTCGGTCTATGTGTGCCGGCGGCCGGTTGAAGTCTGGTGTCATCGATCCGGCGTATCTGGTGAGGTAGAGTCCAATCCGCGGCTTTGGGAGCTTCACCGAGGTCCGTAGAAGCTAACCCGAGGGTCGGACGGGGCGGGGAGTGGCTGGGTTGGCCGGTCTATGGTTGGGTCAGTGACGCGCGGGGATGTACGGTCGAGGCCGGGATGGCTTTTATAGCCGTGGTCGCGGGCGTGGGCGCGGGGTTGGCACGGCGCGGGGCTGCGCGCGTGGGCGGAGCGCCGAGAGCGTGCTCTGGCGCGCCAGAACGCATTGAACACGTGTGCGTTTGTTTCTGCCCTTGTTCAAACGCCTACTAGGATCACAAATGTGCGAATCTCGCCAAGGGTCTTGTGCAAGATTTCTTCCTGGCACCTAGGGCTAGCTAGTTCGTGTAAGTTCCAAGGGAAGATTTGCCCTATACCACTAGATGTGTGGGCGCCAAGTCAGGTCTGTCGGCACTGATTATCCCGAGACAAAACTGATGTCAAACCTTGTCAAATGGTCTTGGCTTGGGTTCAAATTTTTCCAGGGTGTGCCTTAGGTAGTTTGGCCACTTTTTGTTATTTGGACCAAGGGGTTTTGGCGCCAGTACAAAGGTGAACACCTTTGATCTTTGGGCTAGGGGTGGTTTTGGGGACTTAGAAAATTTTAAATGGTCCTAGTGTGCTCCCCAGTTGGTGAATTGTTTTGAGGTTTTTGTTGGGCCTTTTTGTAATGCTTCACTTACTAAATTTTGTAGCTTTACTAATACACTTCATCTTTAGTAAAGGTCCCTTTTTATGTTTTGGTCATTTGCCCACTCTTTCCCCTTTAATCCCATGGTTAGGGTTTAAGAGCTTAAGAAGGAATTAGGGTTTTAGAATCTTGTTTGTGGGTGAACTTTGTATGAAGGATATGGTTTTCTTTCTTGTTATGCTTAATGCTTATCTTAACCATGCCTCTAACTTTGAGTTCCTTCACTTCCCATTCTAGCATATAGTGTGAGTAGGACACAAGTGTGCTTCTTTGGCCAGGGCTTTGGGTAACACCTGGGGTGTTACAGCCACCGAGGATATCCCCGCAGCCCCAGCATTTGAAGGCAAGCCCTGGTTTTATGCATAACCAGTTTATATATGCTACTTTACTACACTTAATGTTTGTAGGCTTGTAATGTGCACTTAAGTGTAGGAGTTGTTTGAAACCCTTAGTTGCATGAACTCAGGATTCCTTTTTGAGATGGATACTAGTATGCTAGGTCGAGTAGCTGCTTTGCTAATTAGGGATCTCGGTAGAAGTTGAGTGATTTTTCTAGCACTCGCATGAGGTCAGGAATTGATTGTATTCATCTTGATAATGGGATCTATGATGGTCTATGGACTTGGGTCTAGGGTGGATGCCATGTTCATGAGATGGAAATGGAATTAAGGATTAAAGTGTGGATACCTGTGTCAAGTGTTTGAACGTACTAAACACATGTCGGGAAATATGGTAACTGGTAAACCTAGTACCTGAGTGAAGCCGGGCGCGGACTTTACCCCTCACTCGTCCTGAGACTGGGTCTCCCATGCTAGCTATGGTGGGTACAAGTGCGGTCACTGCACGGCGGTTGCCGGGGTCAGTGGAGCATTGTATTCCAAGGCAGTGAGTCCTGGTTGCAAACGGGGAATCTATGGGGACGGTTGATATGTGTGGGGATAGAGTGCCCCTACATGTCGTGTGTTTAGGTTTACCTTGCAAGGTTAAAAACTCGATTCAAATCGTCTGCTTCTCGCAGCTAATGAGACCGCTTGACCCCTTGTACTGCATTGAGTAAAAAGTGAAAAGAGGCTGATTTGAGATAATATGTTGATTGTACTAAATGATTTCTACCATGTATGATTTAGAAGGAGCAAACTTAGCTAAAGCTAATAATACTAGAATTGGAAAAACTAAAACTAATTTTAGACTCAGCTAGTGCTTTTGGCAAACCAAACGCCGCAGCCAAACAGTTGCATGGTCTAGAGGTAGAGGAGTAGATTCCTCACACCGGGTAAGTCTAGCTTAGTATTAGTATACTCAGCCTTGCTTGTGGCATAATTTTTGCAGGTACGCTTCAGGACATGGTTGATGGTTTGACTTGGCCTTCCATCCCGCCACCGAGTTGGACTGTTGATTGGGATGCTGCTACAGCAGGAGAGGAGCAGGAGGAGTAGTGGGCTAGGCCTTGCCCTATTCCTCATCATTCGACGTTATCGACTATCCGCTGCAATTTCAATTATGAACTTGTTTCAGTTTACTTAAAAACTCCGATTTATGTAATAACTCCAGTACTTAATTTGTGGTTACATGCTTTATTGTATTCTCTCTGTGACTCACCTTCGAGTGAGCTAGTGGTATTTGATCCTGGATAAGTGGCTTTATCGAACTAGATCTGAGGGACTGACGGGTTATTCCAATTTAAGTGAGTCGTTGCCTCTAAGGCGGGACTTGGGCACTTAAGCTAGAATAATCTGGGTGGTTCCACCACATGAAGTTAACAGAAGAACCCCATGGAGCCACCGGATGAGGCAGATGCGGAGCTCCAAAATGAGATGGTATAGGAGTGGTTGGTGCAGGAGTAGGCGCAACCAGATACTGAGGAAAACCCTGCATAGGCACGAACTGAGGAGTCCCGGGCACATAAAACTGCTACGGAGGGGGTGGTACTTAAAATTCCTGCTCAGCGCTTGACATCATGTTGACAGTGCCCTGAGACGAGGAAGAAGTCGCTGGCTCCCATTTGAGCTTCCCATTGGGATTTCTCCTACACACCACATCCTTGTGATCCTAGCTACAAATAGAGCACCTTCCACTCCACTGACACTCGGCACGACGATGCGCTTCACCACAACAAAAACACACCAGCCCTAGCTCGGGCTTAGGAACAGCTCGATACCTCTGAGTACTCCCTCCTGAAGTACCCGATTCGGAGGGTTTGCCAAGGTAGGGGTGGTGGCACTGGTGTTGTGACTTTCCCCTCTTGGGGGCTGGACCCCTAGTGTTGCCCCTCCTCGCGTCCTGGCCATGAGGCTGATAAACACCCAAAGACTTCTGAGACTCCATGGTGTACTGATGTTGCATCTCCACACCCAATGCCTGCTCCACCGTAGTACGAAAATCCACCAACGGAAAGGCGCCCAGAGCATGCCTGATAGAAGGTTTCAGGCCCTAACAGAGCTGGCTCGCCTTCTCCAACTCATTGTAAGCCACATGAGGAACAAAGCGGACCATTTTGTTAAAGCCCACTTCATACTCTGTGACAGACTTCTTCTCATGCTTGTAAGATTGCAAATCAATCTTCATTTTCTCTAGGAAGGTGACCAGGTAGAACGTCCTCTCAAACTGCCTGATGAAAACATCCTAGGACAGGACTCCTGGTGAGGAAGAGTGAGCCGCCTGCATGCCTCTCCACCAAATTTGAGCCTCCCCCTTCAACAGCTGTGTGCCAAAACGAACCCGATCTCCATACACAATCTCGAAAACATCCATCTTATCCTCCACAACAGTCAGCCAATCCGCTGCCTCAACCGGAGTACCACTGCCATCAAAGGTGACCAACTTCATGCCCATCCATTGCATCAGAGAGAGACCACTGACAGGAAGGGGCACCTCAGCCCCACCACCTGGAGCAGCACCCGCAGGGACAGCGCCCCCGGGCACTCCTCCACCTCTAGCACCCTGAGCAGCTCCAGTAGGGGCAACAGGAATAGCTTACCTCAGAATGGCCAACTCCTACTGCATGGCCTGCATCGCGGCTAACATTGCCGCCAGACTCATAGAATCCCCACTAGAATCTTGCGGTCTGCCATGAGCCCTACGAGGCGGCATAACTGCAGCCACAGGGCTAAGTAAATAAATAAATAAAATTAGCATAGCACCTCATCAAATAATATCAAACTAGCACTCACAATTTCATAATATATCAATAGTAAAGCAAGAAACCCATCATATATGTGCAGTGTGTCAATTTATCATTATCCTAGAGCCTATGCCTCTGATACCAACTGTAACACCCCGTTGTTCCCACACAATGGGTGTTACCAAAAACCCTTCCCACAAAATTGAAAGCATAAAAGAAATGGAGATAGAAAGTAAAAAAAATCGGCAGCACCTCCCTTGAAAGTAGCATAACGAGAGGAACACAGAGTTTATACATGATGCAAAAGAAAGGTAATTCACAGTGTATAATTAGGATGCAAAGGTAGAAATAAACATTCAAGACAAAATGAATTCAGCCAACCAAAAATTACGACCACCATAAAGACTAGAACATAATAAACTCCTGGCACACTATTTCATAACAACCAACCACCTTGGCTTGAAACCCTTGTTTAACATCATTACTAAGCAGTGGTATAATTATTTAGGGTGTAGTGATCATGCTGCTATTTCCCTCCTTTCCCAAAGCAAAGTTCAAGTGCCTGCATCAAATAGTGTAAGAGTGAGATGACACATCTCAGCAAGTAAAATGATCAAACAACAATTGGACAATGTAAACAAACCGTGTTTTAACAACCACGAATTTACAACTCCCTTCTTGAATATTAAAATGCAGCAAGTATACAAGGTACCAAATTCCTAGTTCCAAAATAAAACACAAATGGGGAGATCCACAATATCCACACAACCATGACAGGTTCCACGTTTCACCCATGAATGCACATGGCTACAGATGCAGCAATGAATTCTGCCTTCATACCTCTAAGGATATGAAGCTGCATCATACCCCTCCTCGGGCAACGTATGATGCTTATTGTACTGGTACGGTCGGACCATATGATCGCGACGAAACTTTCATGCAAAAGATGATGGATGCACTATGCATGACACCAACATGAGACCACCCCAACTAACATGTGTTAAACATATACTTCCACTCCTTCAAAATAATAATCAACATGTATAACATGCTCGAACAACATCCTCAACATATGTAAATAGTAGAACATGAATAACTTCAAGCAACAATTCTCGAAATGGAATACGAGGATGAACACATTTGACATGGATATAATCAAGTATAGGACACATAAATCAACCAACGGTATAAACCATCACTATTTTACTTGCCTTCACCGGGGAATTTGTACAAAGCCCTAAGATACGATCCAGAAGTCCACCACCTGTTTTTTGACACACATCTTAGTGCACAAATCCACAAAACAAAAGCTCATAAACAATGCCGCACATACGCACAATTTCAAAGCCGTCGCGAGCGACATCTCTCCCCATCACCCACCAAACTGTAGAGGCGCTGCTTGACAATTTCATATCTTTAAAATTATGACAGCAGTGGTAACAAACAAAAACTCCAGAAGCATCTACATAAAATTCCCCACAAGTTGTATATTCAAATGATAATTAAATTCCAACATCTAAATGGCCCCAAACAGCCCACAAAATACACCTTGTGTTCAGTTTTTGGACAGCAACCTAGGTGAGTTCAAAATGCGATATCTCCTAAAATATGCCTCCGAATCGAGCGCATAAGTACTCTTTGGAAAGATATGACAAAGATCTACATGATTTTCACAATGATTACCACTAATTACCCACGCAAAATCCCCAGAAACTAATAATACTACTGCTGTTCGTCCACCAACAAAATTCTGGACAACACCTCTACCGAATCGCATAGATGAACGGATGACCAATTGGATTGCAGCACAAATAAAAAAGATAACCACAAGATCACCTTGAGTTCTTCCTTTCCTCCTTCCTTCTTCCTCCCACCAAACTCCAATTGAAGGCTTACACCAACACGACGGATATCCAAGCGGGGAGGGCTGCACCTTAGAGAGGAGGAGATGGGGGCGGCTAGGGTTGTGTGATGGCGGCTGCAAGTTCTTGGGGGAAAGAAGGAGAGGGAGGGGCGGCGGCCAAAGGGAGAACAAGAGAGGGGGAGGGGCGGCTGCAAAAACCAAAAGAGGGAGGAGGGGGTCGGCTAGGGTTTTGGGGGGGAGAGTGGGCTCCCCTCCGCCAGATCAAGATCAACGGCCCAAACCCACTCTCACGTCTTTGCTCCCGACCCCAGCGTACAAGTCAAACAAGATTCTACTATTTTACTGATGTATGCCTCCTAAAACTCCAACCCCCAATAGCACAGGACCCAGAAGAAAAAAAAAGAAAAAAGAATAAACTTCAACTTCTCTTTTTTTAGAAAATTGGGTATCACAGAGTCTAACGATGTGCCGATCATCTTCCTGTGGGAGATTACCCATGTTATTTCCGCTTTACTTTGATGATACATTTTAAGATACTATTATCTGGATGTTGTAATAAAAACTATTCTACTCTCTTTACGCCTTTATTGCATTGTCTTTTGATATATTACACTTGTGACGTCAACATATGTGTGGAAAATGGATCTTGGCACACATATGCTATGCATTCGGTTTTGCCCCCAGAACCGGGTGTGACAGAAGTGGTATCAAAGCTATGCTGACCCTAGGTCGTTAGACTAGTTAGAAATGGAAAACCTAGTTTGTTCAAAACTTGCTAATTTCATTCTTATAAAATTATTTTAATGGTCTTACCTCTTTAAAAATTCAAGTGAGTGAACATTTTCTCCTATAGATGGTTCGTACCCTTCAAACCACCCGAGTCAACACCAACTACGCCCCTCTGCCTCGGCAAGTTCCTATCTACCCAGTGGTAGTTGAGGAAATTCCTGTCGATCTCCCTCGCATTCGAGTGGAGCATGGAATCATCCTGGAGGACAGCTCGGAGGAACTTCTGCCTACGCCCACCCTGTTGGCAGAGTCACTGGCCTTCGCAGCTAGATCATCAACCTCAGCACCGCACCAGCAGTTCAAGCTCCTGCACCCGGAGGCGACGACCCGGATGACTCTGGGATGATGATGAAGATGACAACAATGAAGATGACGAGAAGAACATCAATGAAGAGGCCAATGATGCTCAGCAGGACTACTTCATGGGGTTTGGGCCTGTCACCGAACATTACACATCAATGTTAGAGATGGGGTACTTCCCCAACCTGCTGCAAGACATGCTGCATGCGTTGGGAACCTACATCCGACCCTTGTACGAGACAAGACGAGTGTGCGAGCCTCCCCGGGCTTGCTACTACATCACTCGCATTCACGTCAAGGTGATGGATGCAGGGGATAGAGGGTTCAGGACTCTATCAGCTCATGAGTCCCTAACACTGCTATCCACCTACGCTGCTTCGGTCAGCGATACTGCCAGGCGGACTCTGTGGCCTCTCAGCCACACCTACTGGCAGCAGCTGCATGAAACAAAGTACAGGCATCTTCCTCTGCATCTGAGTGGAGGGAGCCAGACCAGCATCGTTCCAGGTGGAGCTGGAGAAGATCGCCTCAACACCCTAGCTGGTGTAGTGGCAGGTCTTAACACTGACCTAGACAGTGCCACCCTGGATCTCTCTAGGGTGCACTTGGAGCTGGAGGATGCCCACGCTAGGATTGCAGCCCTGGAACTCAACTTCAAGGACGGGATCCCCCTGAAGCCCAAGTCCCCGCCATGGCGTTGTCCCCTCCACGCAAGAGGATTCGCTATGGGGAGCCCGAATCCATCACCAGGCTGCTTTAAATATTTTTAAGATATAAGTTGTAATAATATAGTTTCCACGCCAGACGATGAACACCTCTTTTATAATTTATGCTTATAATAATAACAACCTTGTGATGGTGTTGGTTGCAATGTTTGATTTGGATTTTTGCTTGAGTGCAATGGTTTTATGGAATGATGGCCATAAGAGCATATAAAAAACAAACATAACTTTAATAATAAGCTATTCCCCTCTAGAATCTTTCTTACTCCTCACTCCTCTAAGAATTTCACTTTCTAACCAACCAGATGGTGAACTCTCGCTTAGGTCCCAGGAACAACAACAACAACAGGAACCAGCGTGGTCAGCAGTTACCACCACCACCACCACCACCGAACCCCAATATGGAGCAGTTTCTCGTAGCTCAAATGCAGCTTCTGCAAGGACTCACTACGTCTGTGCAATAGATTTAGCAAAACCAGTAGAACCAACAGAACCAGCAGCAACATCAGAATGTACCCCCGACTAGAGACAAGCATCGGGATTTTATGAGCCATCACCCGCCTGCTTTCTCTCATGTGGTCGATCCTTTGGATGCCGATGACTGGCTAAAGGTCATTGGGAAGAAGTTAGACATCACCCAGTGTAACGACCGGGAGAAGGTCTTATATGCTTCTGGAAGACTCGAAGGCTTCGCGTCCGACTGGTGGGATGCCTTCACAGCGGCACACGCCAATGCTGGTACTATAACCTAGCAGGAGTTCCAAGTGAACTTCCACGCTCATCATATTCCCTCGGGAATTATGAAACTCAAGAAGGAGTTCCTTTCCTTCACTCAAGGGAATATGACCGTCAGTGAGTACCGTGATCGCTTCACCCAGCTTTCACGCTACGCATCGGAAGAAGTGGATACTGACGAGAAGCGCCAAGAGCGTTTCTTGGAAGGGTTGATTGGACCGCTAAACTATCAGATGCAGAGTCATACCTTCCCCAACTTCTAGACTCTGCTAAACAAGGCAATTGGCCTTGAGAGCAAAAGGAGAGAACTATCTGACCATAAAAGGAAGTTTCAAGGTCAGTCTAGTAGAAATACACGCCAGAACAACTCGCAGGGTTCTCAATTTTGCTCTAGAAATTAGGGTGGAAACAACTATCAAATGCAACACTCTGGACAACAAGGTCAGAGAAGCAATCAAACTCAGAACCAGCAGAGGAACAGCTCTCAGACCAACCAAAGGTCTGGTGGTAATTCGCAGACTCGTCAAGGAAGCGTCGTGAACACACAGGCCAAAAGTAACAACAACGCACCATTACAACCCAATGGCTGTTTCAAGTGCGGCGAACTTGGCCATTATGCTAACAACTGCCCAAGGTGCAACCAACAGACACCTCAGAAGAATAGCAGTCAGAGAACTAACGAGAACACCCCTGCTCGTGGATCTACGTAGAACAAAACGTCGCAGAACCAGAATAGAGGAAGGGTTAATCACGTGACACCAGAATCAGTTCCTGAGGATGCCGACGTGGTGTATGGTATGTTTCTTATTAACTCCATACCTGATTCAGTTTTATTTGACTCTGGAGCATCTCATTCATTTATAACTGAGTCATTCATGGAAAAACATAACATACCAAAGTACCCCCTTAAGAAGATGTTGCATATTAGTTCACCGGGAGGTGATATGAAGGCCACACACTCATGCCCCCATGTTAATCTCAAGATTCAAGGGATAGATTTTCTAGTCAACCTAGTGGTCCTAGGATCCAATGGTATTGATGTGATTCTTGGATGTGGCTGGTTGAAAAGTTGTGATGGAGTGATATAATGTGCCAAAGGAACAATTATGTTGACAAGTCCACAAGGTGAAAGAATCCAAGTTAGCATAGGAATGTCAACAAATGCAAAAGGAGAGACAATGGTAAATCACTTGGAAGAAAAGCCCCTGGAAAATATCATGGTAGTGTGTGAATACCCAGCCGTATTTCCGGAGGAATTACCAGGTATGCCACCTGATCGTGATATAGAGTTTTCTATTGAATTATTACCCAGAACTGCACCTATCTAAAAAGGACCTTATAGAATGGATGTCAAAGATTTAGTTGAATTGAAGAAACAAATAGAAGAATTACTAGAAAAAGGTTTCATTCGCCCAAGTTCATCCCCTTGGGGAGCTCCAGTTCAATTTGTGAGCAAGAATGATGGTTCGAGGAGAATGTGTGTTGATTATAGAAGTTTGAATGAAGTAACAATTAAGAATAAATACCCATTACCTCAGATTTAAGATTTATTTGAGCAGATGAAGGGAGCTAAAATATTCTCGAAGATAGATCTAAGGTCGGGATATCATCAGTTAAAGATTCGAGCAGAAGATGTACCCAAGACAGCCTTCACCATGAGATATGGATTATATGAGTTTTTGGTCATGTCGTTAGGACTGACTAATGCACCAGCATACTTTATGAACCTGATGAATAAAGTATTCATGGAATATCTGGATCAGTTTGTGGTCGTATACATTGACGACATACTGGTATACTCTCTGAATGAAGAAACACATGAAGATCATTTAAGACTAGTCCTACAAAAGCTTCGTGACAACCAATTGTATGCAAAGTTCTCGAAGTGTGATTTTTGGCTGAAGGAAGTTGCTTTCCTAGGACATATTCTTACTAATGGTGGAATTAAAGTAGATCCAAGAAAGATAAGTGAAATACTAAATTGGAAGCAACCAAAAGATGCGTCCAAGATCAGAAGTTTTCTTGGATTGGCAGGATACTACAGAAGATTTATTGAAGGTTTTTCCAAGTTAGTGAAACCTCTTACCTCACTATTGGAGAAAGGTAAAGAGTTTAAATGGGATGAAGCATGCCAGAAATGTTTTGAAGAACTCAAGAAAAGGTTAACCACTGCACCAATATTGGTAATGCTAGACATTCACAAAGGATTTGATGTGTATTGCGATGCATCACACCTAGGACTTGGATGTGTGCTAATGCAAGAAGGAAAAGTAATAGCTTATGCCTCAAGACAGTTGAGAAAGCATGAGAAGAATTAACCTACGCATGACTTGGAAGTGGCTGCCGTAGTGCATGGTTTGAAGATTTGGATACACTATATGATTGGAAACAAGTGCAAAATCTTCACAGATCACAAAAGCTTGAAATATATATTCACTCAGAAAGAACTCAACCTAAGACAGAGAAGATGGCTTGAGTTGATCAAAGATTATGATTTGGAAATACAATATCACCTAGGAAAAGCAAATATAATGGCTAATGCTTTGAGCCGTAAGGGTCAAGTGAACAACATCACTACTCATTTGATGTCACAAGAATTGTGCTGGGAAATGGAACAATTCAACCTTGGTATGCTCAATAATATGAAAGCAACAGTTATGGAAGTTGAATCTACGTTGGAATAAGAGATTCGTAAAGGACAGAAATCTGATGAGAAAATTAAGGAAATTAAAACTTTGATTGGTTTGGGTAAAGCCCCAGATTTCATGGAAGATGAACAAGGCACACTATGGTTTAAAAAGAGAATCTGTGTACCGGAAATCGAACACCTACGCCAACTTATTTTGAGAGAAGCTCATGATTCAGCTTACTCTATTCACCCTGGAAGTACAAAGATGCACCAGGATCTAAAGGAAAAGTATTGGTGGTATGGTTTGAAAAGAGATGTGGCTACTCATGTTGCACTGTGCGACGTGTGTCAGCGAATTAAAGCCGAACACCAAAGACCAGCAGGATTACTACAACCTCACAAGGTACCGGAATGGAAATGGGAAGAAATTGGTATGGATTTCATAGTTGGACTACCTCGTACTCGGGATGGCTATGATTCAATATGGGTCATAGTAGATAGGTTGACTAAAGTGGCACACTTTATACCTGTGAAGACAACTTACTCAGGAGCCCAGTTAGCAGAGTTATACATGTCGAGAATTGTTTGTTTGCATGGAGTACCAAAGAAGATCGTATCAGATCGAGGAACTCAATTTACCTTGCGCTTTTGGAAAAGAATGCATGAGTCCATGGATACCAAGCTAAACTTTAGTTCATCTTATCATCCATAATCGGATGGGCAAACGGAAAGAACAAACCAAGTGTTGGAAGATATGTTAAGAGCTTGCGCCCTAAAGCATGGTAGAAGCTGGGATAAGAGTTTGCCTTATGCAGAATTCTCGTATAACAATAGTTATCAAGCAAGTCTAAAAATGGCACCGTTTGAAGCACTTTATGGACGAAAATGTAGAACACCGCTTTATTGGAATCAGACCGGAGAAATGTCAAGTATTTGGTCCAAAAATTCTCCAAGAAGCAGAATAGCAAGTATAGATTATCAGAGAGAACTTGAAAACAACACAGTCGAGACAGAAAAGCTATGCTGATAATAGAAGGAGAGAGTTGATCTTTGAAGTAGGAGACTTCGTATACCTTAAGGTTTCACTAGTGAGAGGAATGAAAAGATTTAAGGTTAAGGGAAAATTATCTCCTCGCTACATTGGCCCATTCAAAATTTAATGAGGAAAGAAAAGGAGAAGTAGCGTATAAGTTAGATCTACCTGATAGTTTACCGGACGTTCATGACGTATTTCATGTGTCACAACTTAAGAAATGCTTAAGAGTACCGAAGGAACAATTACCTATGGAAGAACTCAACGTTAATGAGGATTTAACTTAATCGGAGTATCCTATCAGAATTTTGGAAACATCTCACAGAATTACCCGGAGTAAAGTTATCAATATGTGCAAAGTTCAATGGAGTCATCATTCGGAAGATGAGGCCACTTGGGAAAGAGAAGATGAACTCAGAGCAAAATTTCCTCAGCTATTCTCAGAAGTTTCTTAATCTCGAGGACGAGATTCTTTTAAGAGGGGTAGGTTTGTAACACTATAAAAACCATCAACTAAAATAATACATTTAAGATTATTAATGATAATTAGGGTAATAAATTTTCTTTCTAATGTTTGATTTTTATTTTGCATCTAGAATAATTTTTGGTTTTATTCATGTTTGATTTTGGATGTTTAGTAAAAAAATTCTTCTTAAATGAAAATCCACTTAAATAATATAATAATTATTGGTCAAAAAATAAATATTTTAGTTATAAATAATTTTGGTATAATTATTATGAATTTTTTATTTTTAAAATATATTTATTTACATTTTGAAATAGAAAAAAAAAATTAAAAATAATAATAAAATAAAATTCCTAAACCCTAGCCGCTCGGCTGGCCAAACAGGCCCAACAGAGGCCCACTAACGCGCGCCGCAAGGGGGGTTTTCCCCCTCTCCCTGCCAGCGGGCCCCACCCGCGGGCGCTTTGCCTCCCCGCGGTTGGTCGCGTGTCGCCGCCGCTGCCATTGCGCGCGCGCCCGCCGTCACGCTGGAGCGCCGGACCGCCCGCGCCCAGGCTGCCGACCCCACACCCGTTCACCTCCCTGCGTTATGGAGCTTCAAGTGGCGTCCGTTTCTCCTTCCCCATTCCTCCTCTTCCCATTACGAGCATGAAAACCACTGCACCATTAATGGCACTAATGAGCCGCCGTCGGCCATTGCTTCCCCTCCCCCCGATGTCCTCTCCGCTCCCCTTCCTCTATAAAAGGTCAAGTCGCGCCCTTGTGAAGCCCTACCCACAGCTGAGCTCGCTCTCTCTCTTCTCGTGTCCTCCTCTCTTGCCGTGAGCCACCCGTAGAGTCGGCCACCCTGCCCTTCACCGCCGTTCGCCGTGGTGGGAGCTCCCTGCGCTTTCCCCGTCACTGGCGAGGACGACCGCAAGTTCACCGGTGCCCTCCGTCGATTCCCTGCCTCGAGCACCGTCCTCCACGGAGAAACCGGCCCGGCCCCTCACTCGTCAATCCCTCTGCCGTAGAAGCCAAGGGCCCATGGTAGAAGACGAGCACCGTCCCAAGGTAGTATTATAGCCACCTACTCATAATTTCATCAATAATGACTCGTAGTAATAGTCAATAATAAGTATTTACGCTTTTAATACGTATTTATGAGTATAAATGGGTGATGTATGAATGATTATGTAATGGTGAATGATTACCCCTATGATGGTGTATGTTTATTTATTTTGGCGTACGTATTCTTTTGTATGTACGATACGCAAATCGATGCTAGAAGTGGACTGTGAGGTAGACGAACCAAACTCGTTCGAGGACGACCTGCAGGACACGTTTGAGCAAGGCAAGTGGATTCTCCCTCTGCATATTCTATTTGTACCCAAGTAATGCATATAATAATGTTTACATTTTGGATACATTGCATAATTTGATGGGATTTGCCTAATTAAGGATTTCCTAGAATTTCCAACTTTATTCCTTGATTACCCTAGGAAATACTATGCTTTGTGAATTTCTGCTATCGCTCAACTTGATAATTTTGATGTCACTCATTATTTTATATTAATGTTCCAGAAATGAAATTGGCATTATGGTGTTAACCTGATGGTTAAACAAGATTATTTCATATTAATTGGAACATGGAGTGACCACCCAGGATAACAGTGCAACCACGAATGCTATCATGGCTCTGGCTTTGGTAATTAGCTTTATATGCTTAGTACCTAGCAACCTTACCCGAAATATGGGCAAGAGGGGGAGCGGCAGTGGTGGCAGCTCACGTTAACATGGGGATGTATTCTTAGCTAAGGTACCTCACCCAGAGGGCCTCCACACCGACTTAGAAACCTTAGCAGGTTGCTTTCTATTAAGTGTATTCTGTGAAAACCTCATAGTGGATACCTAGCCATTCACCTTGCCAGTGTTTATGGGTTCGTACAACCCAAGGCTAGATGGGATACACGACTTGTGGGTAAAGTTGTACCACCTCTGCAGAGTGTAAAACTGATATGTCAGTCGTGCTCATGGTTAAGAGCAACCTGGACCCTCACATGATAATTGAACTTAAAGATGGACAATAAATCGAGATCTGATGATCTGCCATTGGTTTGCTTAAGTTGTTTCACTTAAGTGTTTTTGTTATACTCTTATACCTTTGTTTAATTGGGATACTTGGGATACACACTTATTAGTAAGACAGGTGTTGCTAATAAAATATTGATGCTAATAAAATATTGACCAACTAAAATGCTTACCGCTTAACCTTAGCCTTACCTTGTTAAACTTGCATTAATTTTTCCCCCACTTGCTGAGCCCCGACCATAAGTGATCTCACCCTTGCTAATATTTTGATCAGAGGGTGATGAAGAAGACCTTGATGGAGATTTTGATGAATACTGAGTCTAACGATGCGCCGGTCATCTTCCTGTGGGAGATTATCCATGTTATTTCCGCTTTACTTTGATGATACATTTTAAGATACTATTATCTGGATGTTGTAATAAAGACTATTCTACTCTCTTTACGCCTTTATTGCAATGTCTTTTGATATATTACACTTGTGACGTCAACATATGTGTGGAAAATGGATTTTGGCACACATATGCTATGAATTCGGTTTTGCCCCAGAACCGGGTGTGACAGAGACAGTGGTCGACGGCTGAGGTGAAGGTCATGTGGGCTCGTGCTGATGGACCGGGAGCGGTTAAGGGTGAGTGTTGGGTCTTGACTGACAGACTGGAGCAGCCGGGTGGCCAGCCGCGGTGGCTGACACCTAGAACACACACTCGTGCGAGGATGTGGTGGAGTGGACCGTGTTGCCGGCATGGTCGAGGACTAGCGGGACATGCATCTGGTCGTGGAGGACGCGCACACGGTGCGGTACTCACGACAGGTTTGGTGGTTTAGGCATCAAAACCACCCAGCGCTACGGATGTCGGGTTTTGCTAAATTTGGGCCTCAAAACTTGACGGCATCGGTTCCGGAGGGAACCAGTGGCGGCACGTGGCGTGATCGTGGAGGATGCGTCAAGGCAAAGCAACTCCGTGTGAAGGACGTGTCCATCGGATTAAAAACCTAGGAGTTAGTCCATTTCGCCCTCAGTGGAGTGGATAGGCTCTATGTAAATAGGCTAGTTTAGGAAATGTAAATAACCCTCTATAAATAGAGGGGTAGGCTATTTAATTCAGCATCACTTGGCTACCATTTGTTTTGGCTTAGGGTTTTAGCACCCATATTTCCCATCTCTAGACGACTCTAGTTTTAGCCAAGGATCCACAATGATTTTGTACTTCGACTATGTTTGTGCTCTTCAAGTTTAACATGAGGAAGGGTCGCTGGTATGGCCTACAGGTTTTGGTCACTTCTCAATATTAGTATTGCATCCTTGCTGAAATTCTGAAGTTTTGTGTTATTGGTTTCACCCTTCCCCTTCTCTTGTGGGTTTGTGGAGAACCTTCGAGTTCTTGCGACATGGGTACTGTTGGGGATTGATTTGGGTTGAGATAGACTCTTTGGATCACTACGTATGCCTGCACGGTGCGGTTCTTGGTCGTGATCCGAGTTGATTCTCATTTGAGTTCGTTTTGAGAAAATCCAACAAAACTCCATCACTCTCGGGATTTCTGATCTGCGATTCGATTTCTTGTTTGTTAGGGTTCATACTTCACCAGAGTACTTCTTTCACCCCGCACAAACTTTCTATCAAATTTGAGATCATTCTGGGCATTTTTGCTTGCCCGGCACTGCCGCCCATGTGTGCGGCACTGCTGGACCTCTAGCACTGCTGGATCTAAGGTCGGCACTGCCGCTCTGACTTTCTGGTGCTTTTAACTCTGATATTTTCCAGGAAGTTAGGTCTATAGCTCTTAGGATTTTTTGTGCATACAAATGAAACTGGTTTGTCTTGCACTCTAATCTGCTGCTCTGAGTCCCCAGAGGGCTTTCGGGTTGAACTTTGGGATCAAAGTCACGTACTCGCAGGACGAGAATTTTTAGTGGCTCCCATTCACCCTCCTCTGGTCGCCGCACCGGTCCTACAATTGGTATCAAAGCCGGTTAAGGATTTCTCTTTCCTAATCGGTTCGAAATCCACGTAGGTGACATGGAATGTGGTTCTAGCAAGCCACAATCTCGTCTTCTAGTCCTCGAAGCGGCAGCTGGTCGTCTCCCACTCCAGCGCCAAGGCCAAGTACCATGCTGTGGCCGACAGCAGGGCGAGGCAGCGTGGCTTCGTCAGCTTCTCTAGGAGTTGCACAGTCCGCTGATGCGGAGCACCCTTGTCTACTGCGACAACGTCAGCGCTATGTACCTGTCACACCCGGATTTAAGGGACAAAGTCGGGTGCATCTCATACATATGCCAAAGAAGGCAACATATATAATAACAGAGTGTATAGAGATAAATGTCACAATAACATCAGAGTACTTATTACATTGCGGAAGTCTTACAAAATAAAAGTTAAATATAAAACGAACTAAGGTCCATCCTTGCACCATAAAGTCAACTGGGAGACGCCACCTAGATCAGATCAAACTCCTCGTTGTGTGGCTCCTCTTGAACCACCTGTTCTTCTCCTGTGGGGAGGTGTGAGACAGCAAGGGTGAGCTCACAAATGATCATACCTCAACAAGTTGTGGGGAAACCAGTGGGCATGAACTCACCAAAGGTGAGAGTTCATGTGATGTGTAAGGCTGATCAACAATAAGGGTTAAAGATGAGCATTGCTTTTAATAAGTTGGTCAAATTTTATTAGCAGTTACTAAGTGTAAGTGAATACCAAACCATAGAAAATAATAGAACAAAATTAATAAATAATCCGATGCAAATGCAAATGACAAATTGAATTTAAGTTACATAAATTAATCATGTGAGTGTCTGAGTCGCTCATGACCGTGAGCACGGCTAGTATACTAGTTTTACACTCTGCAGACGTTGTACCATGTACCCACAAGTCATATTACCCATATGCCAAGAGACGGCCAATCCCATACACCTCTACCGAGGAGGCGAGGTAGGGTAACACTACGAGGCCTTTATAAAGTTCCACTAGCTTCAGAAAACCCGCTACAGTTTATGGGAAGAGCACTTGCAAGAATCCCCCGTCTGACCGCCATCACAGAAAAATCAACCCGTGAACCTCCCTGCATGCAACTCCCCTACTGCCCTTGCCCCTTTCGGGTAAGGTAGTCTTCCACTAGCTTTCCTAATTAGTTAGCCAAGGGGTCCCATTCCTCCCTTGTGGCGGCACGTTTTCCCGGGTGGTTCTCCATGTTCCCATTAACATAATGATCTTATCATGAACATAAATAACATAACAGAATAATTGGAACATGGATGTAATGAAATATTAACCCAAAACCATGTAAAGCAATAGCAAAACTACCCAAGTGATTCAGGGATAACAAGGTAAATAGATAAATAGTCTAGGGTGACCTATTGGGTCCCATCAGAATTAAACCTATGCAATAATAAGTGATATTAAAGAACATTATTGGGTAAAAAGTGATCAAGGGCACAACTTGCCTTCAATGAGCTCCTGCTCAGCAACTTCTATCTGTTGAACCTCAGGATCCACAGTGGTTGGCTCATCTAGTCGCATCAATACAAACATACATGGTATAGCAAAAATTAACATCACACCAAACATGTAAACAAAATTCATAATAATAATCTACACATTAAAATAAGATCCTAGGAAAATGAATCATTAATTTTGGAGTTATAGATTTTGAGTTATGAATTTCTAAAGGTTTTATGTATTTGATACATGATTAACTAAGAAATAAATTGTATCACTGTTTTCATGCCAAAACAGAGACACTAGGTGATAAACAATAATATTATACAATTATAGAAATTGGAATGGATTAATTTGGACTAAGTATGAATTTTCTAGGAATTTAGCAAGTTCTAGGAATTGTTTTTGTACTAAAAATGCATTTTCTAATTCATTTATTCTGATTTTCCAATCCCAGGGTTGCGCGCATTAAAACCAAGAACAGTAGGGACCTCAGCGAAAATAATCCAAGACACAGTCTACACTCCCTATGGGACGGCGGGTTGATTCTCACTTTAACCAGGGTCTCTTTAGCAATTCGCACCCGCGAAGGGGTATACATCAATCCTGGCCGTTGAATTAGATTTGAACATGCTAGATTAGATCTGCTAAACTGAAGTATTACACGCCATCCTAGCCACCTGTGGCAGGATCGACGGTGATAGGCCATCTGACCACGCGCCCCATCCGAAACCCTTGGATCTCCGATCGATGGTCACGGATGAACATGGCCGAACCGGTATTAGAATCTAATCCTACCCGCACATCCAGATCGGACGGCTAGAAAATTTTCCCCCAACCCAACCGCCCAAACATGGCGGCGCGCTCCCCTCACGGCGGCCCGTTCGCGGGAGATCCCACGTTCACACCTCAAACCACCCCAAATCTCTAATCCATCCATGCTACACTAAGTTGAAGGTAGGACGAACTCGATGGAGGGCGAATTACCTCGGTACGGTGCGGCGACAGCACTGCCCACGCGACGATGTGGCTCCGCGGCCAATTCTGGCGATGGCGACAAATTCCCACAATGTTGGGCACGAATTCCCGGCGGAGCGGCTTCAACCTCACTTCTCCCTGCCCGGAGAATCCCCAGGACCCAACCTAGAGGTGCGATGGGCGGCGAGTCTACTTTCTCCCTTCCCCACGGCGGCGCCCACGTTTCTCCCTCTACCAGTGGCGGACGCAGGACGAAGATTCATAGGGGGCCAAAAAACCATATAACAAATCAAGCAAAGGATCGTAAAAACCAGCGTTACATTGAATTCAAGTTTTATATCAATACACGATATAAATTCAAAGAAAAAAATAAATAAACAAAAGAAGTAAATGTACTGTTAAGTTCTTACTAGCCTAATAAAAAATGGATGTACCTTGTCGAATATTGATCTCTTCGATGGGCAGGTGTGCCGAGAAAGGGGTGGGTCAAGGGACGTCTATAGTTGAGAGATAGGGCTCGTTGGTTCGACAAGCTCGCTGACCTCCAAGGGCGGGTCACATCATCGCGACGAACGAGATCGGACATGCCGAGCTAGCTAGCGTCATGAGGATGACGAGCGAGGCGGGGACACCGGGAAGGGGTGGGGTTGTGCAGTGTCGCGACATAAGGAATGAGACATCAAAGTGGACTGGATCAGGCGGTGTCGATAAGAATGGGACTGGGCCATAGTCAAAATGTTTTTGGATCGATTGGATTGAGGAGCGGGGTCATGGGTCGTTGGTCGATACTTTAAAAAGGGAAGTATACATCTATGGGACGGGAATATTATGAATTTGATATGTTGAGTCTAATGGACCGATGATCTCAGATTGATTCTATGGGTCAAGGGTCGTGTTCTAAAATTTCAATAACAACCTAACACCAGTTTAATATCATCTCATTCTACTATTGAAACTTTAGGCCATCTCTATCAGATTCCCTATCTTATCCTCCATTTTAAACCTTACGTTACAAACAGTATCATCTACAGTTCTGTGTCCCCTATTTTACACTACCTGCTGGAGACAATATTATACTTATACAAACAGAAAACTTCAACCGACCTAAAACTTTAATTTTTCTATATACTAACACTAAATAAATATTCGATATAAGAGAGAGAGAAAATTGAGGGGGGCCATGGCCCACTTTGCCCCCCCGGTCCGCCCCTGCCCTCTACGGTGTGGCGGCGGCTTGTGGTGTAACGTAACAGAGTAGGGGACGTGGCTTTAAAGCGTAGGTGTGCGCGGTGATGTCGCAGACTCCGAGTCAACTGGCGAGCCTTTCTCGCGCGGCGAAGCCGTTACGACTTACGAGAAGGCTCAGCTGGCCACCCGGGCCCACCAGTCATCAGCGTGAAGCTACGGCGTGGACGCGGAGTGAGACAGACAGATCAGGCCCGCACGACAGAGGCCACAGCACTAAAGCGCATGCGCGTAAGCAATCTGCAGACGGGGCCCACATGTCGGCGCGGATGGCAGCTGAGTGGCGTGCACAGGAGAGAATGACCGGTGGACCCCCCCCCCCCCCGGTGTCAGTGACCTATGCGAGAGTGGCGCGGGAGGAGTAACTAGGCTGCGCGGGGTGATGTTCTGTTGGGCCAAATGTGTAGACCGAGGCCCAATTAGATATTCTTTCTTTTATCTTTTCTTTTCTTCCCTCCTCTCTTCTCTTTCAAATTTAAATTTCAAATTTGAATCTGTATGTGTGAAGTTCAAACCTAGGATAAATGTCTATATTTACATAATAATATGAACTAAATTTTAATTCATTTATATTTTTATTTTATCCTATATGTATAATGTTTTCTTCTCTTTTTTCTCAATTTCTATTTTCTAGGGTTTTCTTTAGAACTCAAATTCCAATTTGAGTATCCACATATTTCTTTTTACCTTATTTTTATATTATCACAAAATGCACACACAATAAAACTTCAACATGATGCATATTACATTTTGGTGTCATTTGTTCTAATTATTCACCCTTAATTATAGGTATCCTCCTGTTATGATGAATATATGGCACACAAATAAGGAGATCAACTATATCCTCTTTGTATACATTTTTGGGCATTACAAATTCCACCCCCCTTACAAAGAATCTCGTCCGCGAGATTCAGGAAGAACTAGGGAAAATATGGGGAAAATCTATGCGAAGCTCTTCTTCTCTCTCCCAAGTTGCTTCATCTTCTCCATGGTGACTCCATTGCACTTTACACATTTTGATCACTTTACTCCTTGTGACTCGAGTTAGAGTATCAAGAATCTTGATAGGATATTCTGCATAAGTCAGATCATCTTGGACACTAAGGTCCTCCAGTGGTAGCTGCTCTTCATGTACCCTGAGACACTTCTTCAATTGTTATACATGGAAGACATCATGTACATCCGCAAGATGATCGGGTAGTTCTAGTTGATATGCACCTTCTCTCATCCGCAAGACCATCCTTGCACCTTGTTGTACTCCTCCCTACTTAGAGAGGCGAGGAGTATTGTTGTGGCTTGGGAGTTGAAGTGCTCGATTTGGGCCACCTCGTCCTCATCATAATCCTCATCCCCTACGGATGGTACATGTGCTCCAAACTCAACAACATTCCATATACTTTTGTGGAGTGAGGTTAGGTGATATTTCATTAGATCACTCCACCTAGCATAATCTTCACCGTCAAATGTTGGCGGTTTGCCTAATGGAACGGAAAGCAATGGAGTATGTCTAGAAGTACGAGGATAGTGTAAGGGGATCTTACTAAACTTCTTGCGCTCATGGCGCTTAGAAGTTATGGAGGGCGCGTCAGAGCCGGAGGTAGATGGCGATGAGGTGTCGGTCTCGTAGTAGACCACCTTCCTCATCTTCTTTTTCTTGTCCCCACTCCGATGCGACTTGTGGGAAGAGGGTTTCTTCTCCTTCCCCTTCCCTTTGTTGTGGGACTCTCCCGATGAAGCTTTCCCGTGGCTTGTAGCGGGTTTGTCGCCGGTCTCCATCTCCTTCTTGGCGTGATCTCCCGACATCACTTCGAGCGGTTAGGCTCTAATGAAGCACCGGGCTCCGATACCAATTGAAAGTCGCCTAGAGGGGGGGTGAATAGGGAGAAACTGAAATTTGCAAAGTTAATCACGACTACAAGCCAGGTTAGCGTTAGAAATATAATCGAGTCCGCGAGAGAGGGTGCAAAACAAATCGCAAGCGAATAAGGAGTGTGACACGCGGATTTGTTTTACCGAGGTTCGGTTCTCGCAAACCTACTCCCCGTTGAGGTGGTCACAAAGACCGGGTCTCTTTCAACCCTTTCCCTCTCTCAAACGGTCCCTCGGACCGAGTGAGCTTCTTCTTCTCAATCAAACGGGAACAAAACTTCCCCGCAAGGGCCACCACACAATTGGTGCCTCTTGCCTTGGTTACAATTGAGTTGATCGCAAGAAAGAATCAAAGAAGAAAGCAATCCAAGCGCAAGAGCTCGAAAGAACACAAGCAAATCTCTCTCACTAATCACTAGGGCGTTGTGTGGAATTTGGAGAGGATGTGATCACTTGGGTGTGTCTAGAATTGAATGCTAGAGCTCTTGTAAGTAGTTGAAGTAGGAAAACTTGGATGACTTGAATGTGGGGTGGTTGGGGGTATTTATAACCCCAACCACCAAACTAGCCGTTTGGTGGAGGCTGTCTGTCGCATGGTGCACCGGACAGTCCGGTGCGCCAGCCACGTCACCAGGCCGTTGGGTTCCGACCGTTGGAGCTCTGACTGCTGGGCCCGCCTGGATGTCCGGTGGCACACCGGACATGTGCTGTAGAGTGTCCGGTGCGCCACTCCGCGCGTGCCTAGCTTCTGCGCGCTCTGGCGCGCATTTAATGCTTCTGCAGGTGACCGTTGGCGCGAAGTAGTCGTTGCTCCGCTGACTCACCGGACAGTCCGGTGTACACCGGACATGTCCGGTGAATTATAGCGGAGCGAATTCCCGAAGCTGGCGAGTTCCAGAGTTGCTCTCCCCTGGGGCACCGGACACTGTCCGGTGTACACCGGACAGTCCGGTGAATTATAGTGGAGCGCCTCTAGATTTTCCCGAAGGCGAGGAGTTCAGCGTGAAGTCCCTTGGTGCACCGGACACTGTCCGGTGGCACACCGGACAGTCCGGTGCGCCAGACCAGGGCTGCCTTCAGTTATCCCTTGCTCTCTTTGTTGAACCCAATTCTTGGTCTTTTTATTGGCTAAGTGTGAACCTTTTGGCACCTGTATAACTTGTACACTAGAGCAAACTAGTTAGTCCAATTATTTGTGTTGGGCAATTCAACCACCAAAATCAATTAGGAACTAGGTGTAAGCCTAATTCCCTTTCAACTTTATTGAAGGACTTAATGGACCTCTGCAGTATGCTCTAGTGGCTCATACATTTCCATCATTACAGAGGCTGCTCGATAAAGCCCTAGCTATTGAACACAAGCGTGTTCAGCTGGGAGATTTGAAGAGGAAGGCGATATCCCAGGGACAGGGAAGCAGCAATGTTCGCCCTTGCTACGGATCACCCCAGGATAAACCAGTTCGCACTGGAGGAGGATAGGGCCTAGCTCAGCACTGACCTTAGAGGACTCCACCGACTCGTCAGGCTACCCCCACTAGCACCCCGACGAAATTTTCAGGATAGAATGCACGCACTACTTGCTACAAGTGTGGGAAGACTAGACATTATGCAAATTTTTGCCCACAGAGGATTGCTACTACACCTATGTAGAACAAGCAGCATACTCCGGGATCTGGCAAGGAATTCTCTATTGTCAGGGTTAATCAAGTCAGTGCTTATGCTACTCCTGATGGGGATGACATTGCACTTGGTATGTTTTACATTAATGCAATTCCTGCACAATATTATTTGATTCTGGTGCTACCCATTCATTTATGGCTGCTCGATATGCCAACACAAATGAGTTACCACTGAAAATTATGAAAACATCAATGATAGTAATTACACCCAAAGGGCCTGTTAAGGCAAATCATAGGACACATAAATTGACATTGACAATTATGGGAAGAGAATTCGGGGCTACCGCTATAATATTTGAGGCAAGCAGCATAGATCTAATCCTTGGTATGTCATGGTTAAGAAAGGCAAAGGCCATTATACACTGTGGTAGGGGTACAGTAGAACTCAGCAGCCCTAAAGGAGAAATATTTGACATTGAAATTACAGTAACTACCTCTACCAGACGTGCGGCATTCTTCATAGATGTGGAGTTTGTTGGAAACAACATCCGTGTGGTTAGGGATTTTCCGAATGTCTTTCTAGAGGAGTTACCAGGGATGCCACCAGATAGGGAAGTTGAGTTTCTCATTGATCTCTTACTTGGGACTGCTCCTATTTCTAAATGGCCATACAGGATGTCCGTAGAAGAATTAAAAGAACTTAAGAAGCAGTTAACGGAGTTACAAGAGCCTGGGTACATTCGTCTGAGTTCCTCACCTTGGGGAGCGTCGGTTCTGTTTGTACAGAAGAAGGATGGATCACAAAGGATGTGTGTGGACTATAGATCCCTTAATGATGTTACTGTGAAGAACAAGTATCTGTTACCCCACATTGAGGATTTATTTGATTATATGAGAGGTGCTAGGGTATTCTCGAAGATTGATCTCTGATCAGGTTATCACCAAATGAAGATTAGGACATCTAACATTCCCAAGATGGCCTTCTCAACCCGATATGGTTTATATGAATTCACGGTTATGTCAATTGGATTAACTAATGCACCAGCCTATTTTATGAATCTGATGAATAAGGTGTTTATGGAGTATCTGGACAGATTCGTCATGGTATCCACTTCTGTCACACCCAAATTTATGGGACAAAGCCGGGTGCATCTCATACATGCGCCAAAGAAGACAACATATATAATAACAGAGTGTGTAGATATAAATGTCACAATAACATCAGAGTACTTATTACGTAGCGGAAGTGTTACAAAATAAAAGATAAATATAGATCGAACTAAAGTCCATCCTTGGCGCCATAAAGTCAACTGTGAGACGCCACCTAGATCGAATCGAACTCCTCGTTGTGTGGCTCCTCTTGAACCACCTGTACTTCTCTTGTGGGGGGGTGAGACAGCAAGGGTGACCTCACACATGTTCATCGTTCAACAAGTTGTGGGGAATAATGTGGCATGAACTCACCAAAGCTGGGAGTTCATGTGATGTGTAAGGCTGATCAACAATAGAGGTTAAAGATGAGCATTGCTTTTAATAAGTTGGTCAAATTTTATTAGCAGTTACTAAATGTAAGTAAATACCAAACCATAACAAATAATAAAACAAAATTAATAACAAATCCCATGCAATGCATATGACAAATTGAGTTTAGGTTCCATAATTTAATCATGCGAGAGTCCTAAGCTGCTCTTGACCGTGAGCTTGGCTAGTATACCAGTTTTACACTCTGCAGAGGTTGTACCATGTACCCACAAGTCATGTTACCCATCTGTCAAGGGGTCATGAATCCCATACACCTCTACCAAGGAAGCGAGGCAGGGTAACACTATGGGGCCTTTACAAAGTTCCACTAGCTTTCGAAAACCCGCTATAGTATATGGGAAGAGCACTTGCAAGAATCCCTCGTCTGACCGCCATCACAACAAAATCAACCGAAGAACCTCCCTGCATGCAACTCCCCTACTGCCCTTGCCCCTTTCGGGTAAGGTAGTGTTCCACTAGCTTTCCTAATTAGTCAGCCAAGGGCGTCCCATTCCACCCTTGTGGTAGCACGTGTTTCTCAAGTTAAGCTCCATATTCCAATTAAAGATAATGATCTTGACATGAACATAAATAACATAACAGAATAATTGGAACATGGATATAATGAAATATTAACCCAAAATCATATAAAGCAATAGCAAAACTACCCAAGTGATTAAGGGGTAAACAAGGTAAATGGGGTAAACAGACTAGGGTGACCTATTGGGTCCCATCAAAATTAAACTTATGCATGAATTAATGATAATAAAGAACATTATTGGGTAACAAATGTGATCAAGGGCACAACTTGCCTGGCACTTGACATTTCAGGTACCAGGGTGATTCTTCAGATCTTCTTAACCTCACTGCTAGTCGTAGCAATACAAACAAACATGGTATGGGTAAAATTAACATCACACCAAACATAAGTACAAATCGAATAATAATGATCTACGCGAAGCTACGAGATCGCGGGTTCGAGAACCACTAAAATCGGAGTTATGGTCATCAAGTTATGATGTGATTAAATGATTAACACTAGGTTCTATGTTTATTTTATAATTCCGGAGAAAAGATAACCTAAAGTATTAATTAATTCAACTTTAATCCAAATTATAATTTGACCATAGATCATATTTTAGTAGATTATAATGATAAGCAAATTAACAAGTCTAACCAACATAAATTAAATAAAGATCTAATTAGAAAAGAATGAGACATGGTATAATAAATGTTGTTACTGCGTAGTAAATACTTGTACGAGACTAACGCAGCTTGAATGGATCAAATCGGAGTTATAGATTTTAAGTTATGAATTTCTAAAGATTCTATGTGTTTTGTACAAGATTAAATAGGATATAAATTTTAATGTGACTTTCATGTCAAAACAGAGATACTATGTGATAAACAATAATATTTTAGAATTATAGACGTTGGAATGGACTCATTTGGACTTAATATGAATTTTCTATGGATTTAACAAGATTCTGGAATTGTTTTTATATAAGAAATTCATTTTATAAATCAATTTCTCTGATTTTCCATTTCCCTGTACTGCGCCTCAATTATCAGAGAAGATAGGGGCAACGACGCAAAAGTTTCCAAGACACAGGGCACCACAGTCGAGGACGGCGGGTTATTAACCTAAATCCAGAGGGGTCTAACTGCTAATTTTCCCGGTCGAAGGGGTATGGCATGCTCCTAACCGCCCGATCAGGATCCCACGTCACACAGAACCAACGCCATCGGATCTCCACCAACCCCGTCCAGCAACAGCGCACGAAGCATGTCGAGCTTGATCCCCACTTCGTTCGCGAGCGTGTCGTCGTTGGTGATGTGCGAGTACTTCATGTCACGACCACTTCTCAATTCACCGACATCTTCACCAAGGGCCTCCCTACGTTGGTGTTTGAGGAGTTTCGGTCCAGTCACAACATCTGTTGTGGCTAGAGTTTCGACTGGGGGTGTTAGAGTTGTGCTGCTTCTCCAACTGTAATGGGCTGGCATTGTGTAATGGGCTTAGGCCCAACAGTTATATATATCTTCAAACCCTGGTTAGGGTTAGGGTTTCACTTCCAACAATCAAGGTCCCAGAACACACTTCTACGCAAGCACCTAATACTGAATAACACTAACAAGGATTTCAATGGGAAACGAGTCAATTTCAATGACAAAATGCAGACTTATATCAAATGCTTGTTGGGCCTCTCTTTCTATCCATATAATAGCATGATCAGATGTTGCGTTGCAAGAGAGAACAATGTGTTCAAATCTCCCATCCATTGGTACTGTTGTTCTCACAAGAGGGGGGTATCTTCCACATCTGCAACAATTTGGAATTGTTTCAATAAAATTCTAAACTATGAATTGGAGAGGAAAGGTGAAATGACAATTTTTTCTAGAAGTTTCTCCTATACATATCATAGCTCATTGCAATATGTGAGTTACAAAAATGAACTGAAACCTACTTTGCATTAGCGTGAAAATTTGCACACAACAAATAGGTGAACTATCAAAAGGAGGCATAGCATCACAAGTCATAATGACAGTAAGTTATCATAGCTATAGATTAACAATGGTAGATCTCAGTATGTAACACTATAAAAATCATAAAATAAAAATAATACATTTAGTTATTAATGATAATTATGGTAATGAATTTTCTTTTAAGTGTTTGTTATTTATTTGCATTTGGTGATTGCTCATAATTGATTTTGGATATTGAATAACATTTCTTGTTAAATAAAAATCCAAATAAATAATATAATAATTAGTCCAAAAATAAATGTTTTATTTATAAATAATTTTGGGTATGTTGGGGACTTGTTCTCAAATGCTATGAATTAAGAACAAGGCAACATAAAATGTTAAATATTAATGCCCTTCGTCCGCTGAAGCATTATCTCCCCAAGGATTTAATGAACTTCGGACGAAGACCACAAGTAGAATATCACGAAGGTTACACCTTCGTGATTAAACTTACAAGATAATACAAAGTAATATAAAATGTGAAACATTAAAGATAAATATATCAGAAATAAATGACATCATTCGCATATCTTATTATATGAATCTAAAATGTTAGAACATAATGTTTAGATACATTTATACCTTTGCCTTGACAAATAATAATTCCCGAGTGATGCGTTTGCAATTACAGGAATGCGTGAACAGTAAAGGAATACTGTTCACTATTTATAGGCACAGGACACAGCCTGTGAGGAATTACAATCATGCCCCTCATAAAAGTTTACAACAATGACTCAGACCCTTATGGACTAAAAGGTCATTCTATCTTTAAGTCGGTTCGACCCTTCATCTTCGGATATGCTGTAATACCGAAGCTTTATGAATGGTACCTTCGGCATCACGTACGAGCATCTTCAGCCGAAGCTGTTTCTCTCCGCAGGACGTTCGACGACGAAGCATGGTCTCAACAGTAGCCCCTTCGCGGTGCTAGATCGTTTTTCGTAACGAGCTTGATCCGTAAAAAAAGTCTCTTAGGCTTCAGGAAGCCGAAGGTCCGAAAAACACCTTCCCTGAGCTCGTTGTCGAGAAACGATACAGTTTCCGAGCGCGGAGCGGTCCCACCATGCAGGTTCACTTTTTGGTTTTTGCGGCCCACCGTGCAGTGGGTGCGAGCGACTGTTTTCCTGGTGTAAAAATCCTGACGATTCACCTTCTTACCTGCAACACTATATAAACAGACATGTAGGTGTGAAGTTACCACAGCATTCATTGCTATTGCACTGTTTTGCTGCCAAAAATTTAACCATAGCCGAAGCTTGACTTTCGCATTCAAACGAAGCTCCAGTTTAGTCTCTGCTTCGTCAGAAGAAGAGCTTCGGAAAAAAGGTTATTAATTTCCAAGGAATTTTTAAGAAATTCAAAATCAAATGGCTAGAGTGCGCTCTACTGCTAGAGTTGAGCGTGATGGAGATGAGGCCGAAGCTGCTGAAACTATTCCGATTTCTGAAGCGATGAGGCGCTCCGGGCTAGCTACAGCAGAGGACACACCTGCTGCCGAAGCAACACAAGCTGATGTTGAAGAAGTTGGTTCTGAGGATGAGCTCAGCTGCGGGGTACCAACTAAACCTAGTCATTTGGACTTTGGAAAGTCCACTATCTCTGAAGCTGACCTTCCAAAAATGGTGAAGCTGGGCTACTTCAGCGAAGCAAAAAAGGAGCTAGTTCGTTTTGGCGGAGAGGAAACTACTCCGAAGCCGGAAAAGAATGAGGTAGTAGTGTTCAAAAGCTTCTTTAAAGTAGGATTAAGATTTCCTTTGAATGGGATGATTGCTGACATTTTGAAGAAATTTGGGCTTTACCTTCATCAGCTGACCCCTAATGCCATTGTTAGATTAAGTGTTTATATTTGGGCCCTTCGTAGTCAAGGAGTGGAACCGTTCGGCGAAGGTTTCTGCCGAGTCCATGAACTACACTATCAGACTAAAGCCAGAGGAGATGGTCTTCATGAGAATTTTGGATGTTACAACTTTGCTTATCGCAAGACTACGAAGTTTCCAGTGATAAGCTACCGAAGCAAATGGCCAGCCGGATGGAAATCTGAGTGGTTTTATGTTAAAGTTGATAAAGATGAAGATAAATTGGTCCAGAGTCCAATAGAGCTAACCTTCGGAGAAACGAGGCCCCGATGCAACATGATAAGAGGGAGCCCGAGCCAAATTGCTATGGTTGAATTTCGCGTGATTTCAGATCACATTGGCACTAGAGACTTGGTGCAGGAATTTCTGGCTTTTAAAGTGTTCCCAACAATGAGGGATTGGGAGATGCCGAAGCTGGAGGGAGAAAAGAAAAAGGGAGAACTTATTCGATTGCCTTATTATTACAAGTTTAAGAAACACTTTAAAAAACCCTGCCAGGAGTGGTTGGACACAATCGAGATTATGTGCAACGATATCCTCGAAAATTATTCTAAGAAGGAAGATCAGTTGATGACAGCAGCCTTCGGCAGTCGCCCCAAACGAAGATTGAATCGGGTGCTAGATGCCTTGAATTTTGAGTATCCTAATTATGAGCAACTGGGCGGAGATGCCGAAGGCCCGAAGAGAAAAAGAATTGCCAGTGCCCTTGACAAGGAAAGCACCAAATTGGCCAAAAAGGAACAAGAAATTTCCAAAAAACTGAGCCCAGAGCCGAAGGTAGCTGCTCCAAGAAAAAGAAAAGTTGTATCTCCAAAACCTGCATCTCCAGAACCAAAGACATTGGTCCGAGAGCAGGAAGCTCCTGCGACACCTTCTGTTGCCGAAGTAGAAGAGATTCTGAAGGTAATGACTGAACCTTTGCCTGTCAAGCTAAGTCCGCTGGCGCCAGAACTGACGAAGTTTTTTCAGAAGGACAAAGAAGCTTCGGCAGCAGAAAGTCCCGCAAAGCCGAAAAAACGAAGAATTATCCAAGTGGCAGATGTGATTCATCAGACACCGCCACCGATATCGGTGTCAAAAATTGTCATTGCCGAGACCACCGGAGCCGAAGCCGCCGCAGCCGAAGCTACCGGAGCCGAAACCACTGAAGCTGAAATCGTCGGAGCCGAGGCTACCAGAGCCGAAACCGGGACCACCGAAGATTCTAACATGGAAACCACACTTGATGTTATTGACAATATACTTCTGAAAATGGCTGAAGAAGAAGCTGCTGTGGCTGCGGTGAACACGGCTACTGAAAAAGGAAAAGAGCAGGTTGAAGACATTTTGGAGGAAGGAAATTTTAACTTTCAAGATTTACTTGGACAAGAGTTAACAGGCGCTGAAAAAGAAGAGCTGAAGAAATATGCCATATCCTGTGGATATAAACCAGGGTCTCTACTATTTGGTGGGGTCAACGAAGGGAAGCTAAGATGCCTTCGGAATCGCACCGAGGCCAAAGTTGTTAGGACCTTCTCCAAAAGCGTTGGCCTGCCGAAGATAGAAGCGGACCTTTGCAGGTACTAGCGACAACATATCGTCGGTAGCTTGCTCTATGCTAATTTTAAGGTAAAAAATATTATTATTATTATTATTATTATTATTATTATTATTATTTTTTAGGTCGTTTTCTGACGAAGGTTGTTTTGGCAGAGTATACTACTAAGTAAAGTGCTACAAATGCAACAAGATCTTGAGGAGGAGAAAAACAAAGCTATCATCAAAGATTTAGAAGACAAAGTTGAAAATTACGAAGCTGCTCTGAAGAAGGACTTCGTCATTCAAGACCTTGAAATCATAGCTAAAGAACACGAAGCTGCCTTAGAAAAGAAAGACTTCGTTATTCATTCTATGGAAGGCTCACTGGCCGAGGTTCAGGCCGAAAATGACAGGTTAAACAATGAATTACTCAAAAAGTCAGAAAATCTAAGCAGGAAAAGAACAACCTCGAAACAAGTCTCAAGACTGAGATCGAAAAGAATTCAAATTTGCAAAAGTCATTAAAGGAGCTTCAGGAGAAATTCCTAAATTTCGGCAGCCGATGCGTGCAACGGCTGAAGGATGTGTTTCACTCTATCGGAGCCAGCTCTGAAAAATTTACACCTTCAGCTGAAAACCTGCCCAGCACCTTGGAATACATTGAAGGCGAGGTTGATGCACTTGACGGGTAGCTTCTCGAGGCACAGTTACCGCTTTCCTGAAGGCTGGCTGTACGCATGGAAAAATTCTAAATAGGCCAAACTTCAGCTTGTCAGCAGCAGATTTGGTTGATATCCCAAGCCTAGCCCGAAGCATCGAAAACAGATTTATGACCCAGATTTGGGTAAATGGCGGGCGAAAAATGGCTGGTGATGAAGCTCGGAGCCACCTTAAGCCCGTGAGAAACTTATATTTGTTACTTTTACCTTCTCCTTGAAATTTGCACCTTTCTTATTCTGCTTTTTAATATGTGCAGGATGACGAAGCTGAAGAATGACGGACTGAAGCTTAACAGTTGCTATAAAAGACTTTCCTGCAAAAAATTCTGGAGAAATCTTTGTAATATAATTGTGGAAAAACTTATGTAAATTTGTACATACCTTGTAATATATCTTGTCTCCTTTATCCGTGTACAATCTACTTTGCTATGAACGAAACTTCATTTTTGAGCCGAAGGCGAAAAACACCTTCCCTTCTTTTCGTACACAACGAAGCATGAAAATTTCCTCTTTCTTCGAAGTTTTTTCTCATAGCCGAAGCATCTGTCTTTTGTGGTATGATGATAATGATTCTATATATGTCTCAATGAATGTTTATGAATGCAAATGTCATGATGTAATGTATCGTGCAAATGAATATCGGAATATATTCCAAACCATAATCATAGCCTCCATTCCCTTAGGAATGACTCAAATCTTTTTGCCGTTTACTTTTCGGCTTCACCGTTTACTTTTCGGTGTATCAGCGCTGACTTTTCGCTGTAAGCCTCCCTTAGGAGCTTCTTCGCCTTTTACTTTCGGCGGAATCAGCGTTTATTTTTCGCTGTAAGCCTCCCTTAGGAGCTTCTTCGCCTTTTACTTTTGGCGGAATCAGCGTTTATTTTTCGCTGTAAGCTCTGCATTCCCTTAGGAACGACTTTTGAGCTTCTCCCTGTTTTCTTTTCTTTTTCCTTTGCATTTACATTTACATTTTTTGGGGGATATCACTCTTATAGAATTGAAATAAGGAAAAGAAAAATTACATGTTGTGGCCCCATTAAAAACCTTTCTCCCCCTTTGGAAAGAAAAAGGGTGCCACAAAAAAGAATAGAAAAAATTACATCAAGCTAAACATAATATCGCCGAAGCTCATCCGCATTCCACGATCTAGGAATATCGTTGTCGTCCATATCCTTCAATCTGTATGAACCGGGTCTTGACGAAGATACTACCAAAAAAGGTCTTCCCACTTCAGCTATAATTTGCCTACTGTCTCAGGGTTGGCTACTCTTCGAAGCACCAAGTGTCCTGGTTCAATGTTCTTTAGCCTAACCTTTCTATCACGCCATTTTATTGTTTCAGCTTGGTATTTGTTGATGTTTTCCACAGCTTGAAGCCTGATCCCTTCTATAGCATCTTTTTCCACAGAGTAATCAGCTTCAGCTTCGTCTTCTGCCGAAGCTACTATTCTTATTGATCCTGCTTTGGCTTCTTCCTGAGTTATTGCTTCGTCACCAAACAATAGTTTGAATGGTGTAAAGCATGTTGATCTTGATACTGTTGTGTTATGGCTCCACACCACTTTGATTAATTCGTCTGGCCACTTTCCCCTGGGCTGATTGAAGATTAACTTCATTATTCCTGTCATTATGATCCCATTAGCTCTTTTAACAAGTCCATTTGACTCCGGATGTCGAACTGATGCGAAATGGATCTTCGTGCTAATTTGATCGCAAAATTCTCTGAAAGCTTCGGAATCAAACTGTGTTCCATTATCCGCAGTAATGGCCTTCGGCACTCCGAAGCGACAAACAATATTTTGCCAGAAAAACTTTTGAATAGTGACCGAAGTTGTCACACCCGGATTTTAGGGGTCCAAAACCCGGGCGTGAACATAATCACCAGGTGTGCTGGGACCAAGTCTCACACATATGATGATTCATGGCACAGGATCGAATGTCACATCTTTACTATATAATCGGAGTTTTGTACAAAATAAATAAATAATTACATTATATGGAGACAACGGTCCAGCAACCCAAAGTTGACTGGGAGACGACGGCCTAGATCTCTCTCACGAACTCATCGCAGCATCCTCCATGCGCCTCATCCTGCGGTACCTGTTCTTGACCTGTGGGGGGGTGTGAGACAGCAAGAGTGAGCTCACATACGTTCATTGATCAACAAGTTGTGGGGAATAATGTGAATGAACTCGCCCAAGGTGGGAGTTCATGTGAAGTGTAAGGCTTACCAAAGAGGATGGTTAGAGCTGAGCATTGCTTTTAAAGTTGGTCAAAATTTTATTAGCAATTACTAAGTATAAGTAAATACCAACTCAATTAAATAGTAGAACAGAAGTAACAACATCACCTGCGATGCAATGCATATGACAAATTGAATTTAGTTCCATAAATTAATCATCAGAGAGTCCTGAGCTGCTCATGACCGTGAGCTTGGCTAGTATACCAGTTTTACACTCTGCAGAGGTGGTACCCTTTACCCACAAGTCATGTTACCCGTCTGCCAAGGGATCGCGACTTCCCATACACCTCTACCGAGGAGGCGAGGCAGGGTAACACTACGAGGCCTTTACAAAGTTCCACTAGCTTCAGAAAACCCGCTACAGTTTATAGGAAGCTCCAATGCAGGAATCCCTTGCAGGACCGCCATCGCAGCAAAATCCTCCCGAGGGCCTCCCTACACTGACCACTCCCCTACTGCCCTTGCCCCTTTCGGGTAAGGTAGTCCTCCACTAGCTTTCCTAATTAATCAGCCAAGGGCGTCCATAAACCCTTGTGGTGGCACGTGTTTCTCAAGTTAAGCTCTATGTTCCAATTAACATTAATGATCTTGACATGAACAGTAAATAACAACGGATAACAAAAGTATAATCATGAATAATGTGTATCTCAATGCCCAAAACCACATATAGCACTAGCAAGTACTACCCAAAAAGTTCAGTGGTAAACAAGGCATAAAGATAGACAAACTAGGGTAACCTATTAGGTCCCATCAAAATTAACCTATGCAGATCATTATGATTAATTAGAACATGAGTGGGTAAAAGAAGTGATCAAGGGCACAACTTGCCTGGGACTTGAGATTCCAGGTACTAGGATGATCTTCAGATTCTCGTGACCTCACTGCTAAACGTACCAATACAAACAAACATGGTATAGGCAAAAATTAACATTACACCAAACATAAGAATAAACTGCGTAATAACAATCTACGCGCTGCTACGGGATCGTAGGAACAAGAATCACTAAATTCGGAGTTACGGTTATGTAGTTATGATTTTATAAAGATTTAAGTGTTGGACAAGAAGGAAATTGAGCACATAAATTATACCTTTGTTTCATAAAATAAAATTACCGGATGATAAACAATATTATTATGAATTTATAGCAAGTGGAATAAATTAATTCGGACCTAAGATGAATTAAATATGAATTATACAAGTTTCTGGAATTATTTTTATACTAAAAATCAATTTCCCTAATCATTTATCTATTTTTATCTACCTCTGGACTGCGCGTCAATTACTAAGAAGCTCGAGGTTTAATTCGCAAAATCTACCAGACTCAACCTTGACCCGAGGTGGACGGCGGGTTAATTCATCGAAAAGCCGAGGGCTCTTTAGAAAGAAAGCCAGGGCGAAGGGGTATCGTTGATTCAGAGCCGTCCGATCAACTCCGGACGCACCAGATTAAATCCTGAGGGGTCTGAATCGGTACGCGCCATGAGCAGTCCGATCGTGATCCGACGGTCGCGGGCGAAACATTACCTAGATCTAATCCTAGCCCTTCAACTGGTTAATCAACGGTCAGGATTCAATCGGTCGAATAGCTCTCTCAGGCAATCTGATCACAGCCGCAAGAAAGGGATCCAACGGTCGGTGCCTTTCTCCCTCCCTGCGCACGCAACAGGGCAAGTGCGAGCGATTCGCACGGCGGCGCTCCCGGCGAGCTCACCGTGGATACCGCCCTGGCTCACACATGCCATTCTTCTCCCTAGAGAGTGCTATACGGAGGGAAGTCCAAGGCGAATTGATCCACAAATCCCTACCAAGGTTATCGGCACAAGGAATCGCGCCCACAGGAATATGCGGCATGACGGCGAAGGCGCATCCCCGATTAGCGATCAGGGCAGCATCAGTGCGCCAAACGAAGCCTGATTCAGCGCTAAATGAAGCAGAGAAGGTATAGAAGAGAATGAGGGAATTCTTACAGGCGATTAATCGACTCCGGACACAGCCCACGGGGAGGCACGGATTTGCTGCGGCGGCTTGCCCTCAGTTGACCAGCGACTCGGCCGAGGTATGGACGCCGGCGACGACACCAGATGGCCCAGGGACTCCGCGCCTTGGTTCGCCACGCCCCGGTGATGCCACACGGCCCCACTCCAGCCACAGACCGGAAGCACAATCGGACCACAGCGACGGCGGCTACGAACGAAGCCGAGCCACGGGGCAGGAAGTGGTGGTGGAGAAGGGCGCCGCGGCTCAAGCATACAGGAGGAGGATAAGCGATGAGCAGGGAAGAGACAAAGGCGGAGCTCGGTCGTTAGAACAAATCTCCGGCGACCGGCGCGCGATTTCCTCCAGCGCGCCCCTTGCGACAACCCTGTGTGCCTTGCGCACTCTACACTCCAACATCGATGGTAGACGATGTCTATGTCGAACTCTCCAATCCCGATCTCAATGCTGGCTCCCTCTCAATCACCCTCTGCGCTATTCTCCTGGGTTCTAGTAGAAAGGGAGGATGCCGGGAGCGCACATATATACTCTTAGGCGGCCAGGAATCATCAACGGAATCCCAAGATCCTGGCGCGAGATCTACCCGATGACCCGCAACGGCCGGAGCAGACGAACGGTCGTAGCAAGCTGTGCCCAAGCAGGCATATCGTGTACGGGGTGTGAGGCTCGGCCGTTGCGTCCACTTAGAAGTCGGACGCGTAGAGTCCGAGATCTCCGGTAACCGACGCGAGCTTGGCTGGTATGGAAATAAGCAGTGCGTGAGAGGCTTGCATGCTTATGTCACTGCTTAGGTCATGCTTAGGTAAGCTCCGGCCAAATGAATTAAAAAATATTAAAAACCCGTATAGCATGTGCATGTGGGCTGTGGGAAAGAGAATAGGAGATGGGATGATCGTGATTTTGCATTTTGTTTATTTTTTTTCTTCTAAATTTTTGAACGAATTCTAAATGTAAATAGAGTTTTGATTCTCAGTTTCCAACCTAATGCAACACATAAAATAAAATCCAGCATGATGCATATTTTTTTTAATTTACCTTATTTCATTACTTATTAGTTAATTTAATCACTTGAACATGATGGTTTTATTTATGCTAAATAAGAAAATCCACAAAATAAAATTTTATAACCTTTCTTTTATTCAGCAAGAATCTGGGTATTACAAATCCTACCCCCCTTAAAAATAATCTCGTCCTCGAGATTTGTAAGAAAGAGGATGCAACAAGTTTGGTTTGTAGTCTATGTTTCAATTTCTAAGGGGTTTTAATACCAAAAGATTTTTTTGTTCAAGTTTATAATACAAATTAGCATGTGATTACGAAAACATGGGTATATGTATATCCACTTTATTATGTAGAATAGAAGATGTCCTTAGAGCATAGATAGGTTTGGTTAAGAAAGGGTGGGGTTAGGAAAGACTCTATCCAAGATTATGGATCTTGATTACTTTTGAAGATCTGGCTTGAATCTTATCCTTCCTTGATTGATAAGGTCGATCATCTTCGATCTTCGTTCTTGAAGTTGTTATCCGAATTAGGGACATGTAGTTAGGATAACTGGGGTACACGAGGTAGGTAGGTTTGAACAAAGTTTTACTTTGCTTTTAGGACAAATGTACTAAGTAGCCTGTGAGGTAGGTCATGTTGTTTGTTCACGGACGAGTTGGTCTGTCGTTCTTAATTTAGTGCAGAGTGCAATAAGTTAAAATATGTTTTATAGGGGTAGAGTCTCATTTATTTTACCACTATCAACTAGTTAAGTGATTGACCTTAGGTTAGCTCAACTTAAGGTTAGACTTCGTTAGGTTAGATTAATCCATCACATTAGATCAGATCTGAGTTAGATTGTTATGACTAGATAAGATCTCATTAATTTGGATTAGATCATGGTTGTTACTTTAGGATGAGATAAGCAAAGTTGTTAGGATAAGACGAATATGTCAAGGTGAGATGAATCTATTGAGATAAGAGGGAATCTTTTAAGCCAAGATGGATCTATGAGTGTAAGATAGAATCTTTCAAGATGAGATGAATATTGTTAGGCTAGATACTTTAATGAGGGATAATCTAGTTTGTCTAGTTAGTTTTATAAGCATTATGTATATGCAGATGTAATTATGGACATTACTCCACAACTCATCACACTCAATCAAAAATCCAAATCAGACATGTATCACAAGAACAAACATTCAAACATACAAATATTTACCAAAAATAGTTTTGATTTTGTTCCTAAAAGTAGGTCTCCTATTCCTAAAGGTCACTTTAGGTACGGGATTTCAAAGTGTGAAATCCACATTTGTCTTTAGAAAAGAAAAGATAAGAATAATCAGAGTAAAGCGGAAATAGATGAGAAAAGATTAAGATAAGTTTAGAAAAGAATCAGAGTAGCAAAGATAAGTAGACAATGGTTATCTAGTTCTATCTAGGTTTCGTCCTACAGTCAACATTCCTCTGATACCACTTCTGTCACACCCGGATTTTAGGGGTCCAAAACCCGGGCGTGAACATAATCACCAGGTGTGCTGGGACCAAGTCTCACACATATGATGATTCATGGCACAGGATCGAATGTCACATCTTTACTATATAATCGAAGTTTTGTACAAAATAAATAAATAATTACATTATATGGAGACAACGGTCCAGCAACCCAAAGTTGACTGGGAGACGACGGCCTAGATCTCTCTCACGAACTCATCGCAGCATCCTCCATGCGCCTCATCCTGCGGTACCTGTTCTTGACCTGTGGGGGGGTGTGAGACAGCAAGAGTGAGCTCACATACGTTCATCGCTCAACAAGTTGTGGGGAATAATGTGAATGAACTCGCCCAAGGTGGGAGTTCATGTGAAGTGTAAGGCTTACCAAAGAGGATGGTTAGAGCTGAGCATTGCTTTTAAAGTTGGTCAAAATTTTATTAGCAATTACTAAGTATAAGTAAATACCAACTTAATTAAATAGTAGAACAGAAGTAACAACATCACCTGCGATGCAATGCATATGACAAATTGAATTTAGTTCCATAAATTAATCATCAGAGAGTCCTGAGCTGCTCATGACCGTGAGCTCGGCTAGTATACCAGTTTTACACTCTGCAGAGGTGGTACCCTTTACCCACAAGTCATGTTACCCGTCTGCCAAGGGATCGCGACTTCCCATACACCTCTACCGAGGAGGCGAGGCAGGGTAACACTACGAGGCCTTTACAAAGTTCCACTAGCTTCAGAAAACCCGCTATAGTTTATAGGAAGCTCCAATGCAGGAATCCCTTGCAGGACCGCCATCGCAGCAAAATCCTCCCGAGGGCCTCCCTACACTGACCACTCCCCTACTGCCCTTGCCCCTTTCGGGTAAGGTAGTCCTCCACTAGCTTTCCTAATTAATCAGCCAAGGGCGTCCATAAACCCTTGTGGTGGCACGTGTTTCTCAAGTTAAGCTCTATGTTCCAATTAACATTAATGATCTTGACATGAACAGTAAATAACAACGGATAACAAAAGTATAATCATGAATAATGTGTATCTCAATGCCCAAAACCACATATAGCACTAGCAAGTACTACCCAAAAAGTTCAGTGGTAAACAAGGCATAAAGATAGACAAACTAGGGTAACCTATTAGGTCCCATCAAAATTAACCTATGCAGATCATTATGATTAATTAGAACATGAGTGGGTAAAAGAAGTGATCAAGGGCACAACTTGCCTGGGACTTGAGATTCCAGGTACCAGGATGATCTTCAGATTCTCGTGACCTCACTGCTAAACGTACCAATACAAACAAACATGGTATAGGCAAAAATTAACATTACACCAAACATAAGAATAAACTGCGTAATAACAATCTACGCGCTGCTACGGGATCGTAGGAACAAGAATCACTAAATTCGGAGTTACGATTATGTAGTTATGATTTTATAAAGATTTAAGTGTTGGACAAGAAGGAAATTGAGCACATAAATTATACCTTTGTTTCATAAAATAAAATTACCGGATGATAAACAATATTATTATGAATTTATAGCAAGTGGAATAAATTAATTCGGACCTAAGATGAATTAAATATGAATTATACAAGTTTCTGGAATTATTTTTATACTAAAAATCAATTTCCCTAATCATTTATCTATTTTTATCTACCTCTGGACTGCGCGTCAATTACTAAGAAGCTCGAGGTTTAATTCGCAAAATCTACCAGACTCAACCTTGACCCGAGGTGGACGGCGGGTTAATTCATCGAAAAGCCGAGGGCTCTTTAGAAAGAAAGCCAGGGCGAAGGGGTATCGTTGATTCAGAGCCGTCCGATCAACTCCGGACGCACCAGATTAAATCCTGAGGGGTCTGAATCGGTACGCGCCATGAGCAGTCCGATCGTGATCCGACGGTCGCGGGCGAAACATTACCTAGATCTAATCCTAGCCCTTCAACTGGTTAATCAACGGTCAGGATTCAATCGGTCGAATAGCTCTCTCAGGCAATCTGATCACAGCCGCAAGAAAGGGATCCAACGGTCGGTGCCTTTCTCCCTCCCTGCGCACGCAACAGGGCAAGTGCGAGCGATTCGCACGGCGGCGCTCCCGGTGAGCTCACCGTGGATACCGCCCTGGCTCACACATGCCATTCTTCTCCCTAGAGAGTGCTATACGGAGGGAAGTCCAAGGCGAATTGATCCACAAATCCCTACCAAGGTTATCGGCACAAGGAATCGCGCCCACAGGAATATGCGGCATGACGGCGAAGGCGCATCCCCGATTAGCGATCAGGGCAGCATCAGTGCGCCAAACGAAGCCTGATTCAGCGCTAAATGAAGCAGAGAAGGTATAGAAGAGAATGAGGGAATTCTTACAGGCGATTAATCGACTCTGGACACAGCCCACGGGGAGGCACGGATTTGCTGCGGCGGCTTGCCCTCAGTTGACCAGCGACTCGGCCGAGATATGGACGCCGGCGACGACACCAGATGGCCCAGGGACTCTGCGCCTTGGTTCGCCACGCCCCGGTGATGCCACACGGCCCCACTCCAGCCACAGACCGGAAGCACAATCGGACCACAGCGACGGCGGCAACGAACGAAGCCGAGCCACGGGGCAGGAAGTGGTGGTGGAGAAGGGTGCCGCGGCTCAAGCATACAGGAGGAGGATAAGCGATGAGCAGGGAAGAGACAAAGGCGGAGCTCGGTCGTTAGAACAAATCTCCGGCGACCGGCGCGCGATTTCGTCCAGCGCGCCCCTTGCGACAACCCTGTGTGCCTTGCGCACTCTACACTCCAACATCGATGGTAGACGATGTCTATGTCGAACTCTCCAATCCCGATCTCAATGCTGGCTCCCTCTCAATCACCCTCTGCGCTATTCTCCTGGGTTCTAGTAGAAAGGGAGGATGCCGGGAGCGCACATATATACTCTTAGGCGGCCAGGAATCATCAACGGAATCCCAAGATCCCGGCGCGAGATCTACCCGACGACCCGCAACGGCCGGAGCAGACGAACGGTCGTAGCAAGCTGTGCCCAAGCAGGCATATCGTGTACGGGGTGTGAGGCTCGGCCGTTGCGTCCACTTAGAAGTCGGACGCGTAGAGTTCGAGATCTCCGGTAACCGACGCGAGCTTGGCTGGGATGGAAATAAGCAGTGCGTGAGAGGCTTGCATGCTTATGTCACTGCTTAGGTCATGCTTAGGTAAGCTCCGGCCAAATGAATTAAAAAATATTAAAAACCCGTATAGCATGTGCATGTGGGCTGTGGGAAAGAGAATAGGAGATGGGATGATCGTGGTTTTGCATTTTGTTTATTTTTTTTTTCTTCTAAATTTTTGAACGAATTCTAAATGTAAATAGAGTTTTGATTCTCAGTTTCCAACCTAATGCAACACATAAAATAAAATCCAGCATGATGCATATTTTTTTAATTTACCTTATTTCATTACTTATTAGTTAATTTAATCACTTGAACATGATGGTTTTATTTATGCTAAATAAGAAAATCCGCAAAATAAAATTTTATAACCTTTCTTTTATTCAGCAAGAATCTGGGTATTACAGAAGTTATTGTGGCTAAAGGCTTTGCCTCAATCCACTTAGAAAAATATTCCACTGCCACTACAATATATCTTAAGTTGCCTTGTGCTGGTGGTAACGGTCCTAACAAATCAAGGCCCCACCTTTGCAACGGCCAAGTGGGTTGTATTAACTGAGTTAAAGACGAAGGTTGTTTTTGATCTCTTGCACATTTCTGACAACCTTCGCACTTTTGGACTAATTCCGCTGCATCCGAAGCTGCCTTTGGCCAATAAAATCCTTGACGGAAAACTTTTCCAAGCAAAGGCCTAGATCCAATGTGAGATCCACATAGGCCTGCGTGTATTTCCTTCATCAATTCTATACCTTCGGCTCTGGATAAACACTTGAGTAACGGAGAACAGACCCCACGCTTGTATAGTTCCCCTTCTATTATGACATATGGTCGAGCTCTTGCCTCTATCCTCCTGTTATAAGCTTCGTCATCTGAAAGAAAGTTACCCTGAAGGAAAGAGATGATCTCAGTTCTCTAGTCTTCACTGTAAACAGGGGATATGTTGAGGACCGCTCTTTCAAGAAGCTCAACCGAAGGTGCTTTTATTGTTTCAAAAAATACTTCCGAAGGTAAGAGCAGCCCCTGTGCTGCTGACTTAGCTAATAAATCAGCATATTCATTTTCTCCACGAGGAATATTTTTAACAGAAAAGCCTTCAAAGGAAGCCTCAATCCTTCGGACCGTGTCTAAATATTTTTCAAGCTTCAGATCTCTTGCTTTATAACTTTTATCAATATGACCAGAAATAACTTGGGAATCAGTTTTAAGAACCGCCCTTCTGATTCCCATCGCCTTTAACTTCCGAAGACCCAAAAGTAAAGCTTCGTACTCAGCAATATTATTTGTGCAACTAAAATCAAGTCTTGTTGCATAACAAGTTTTAACTTTGGAAGGTGCAACCAACACAGCAGCTGCTCCTGCTCCGAAGGTTCCCCAAGATCCATCGCAAAATACTGTCCAAACTTCAGCATCTTTATTCGTTTCTTCTTCCTGAGCCCCTGGCGTCCAGTTAGCAATGAAGTCTGTCAATGCTTGAGATTGAATCGAAGATCTATGCACATAATCAATACAGAATTCATTGAGCTCTGCAGCCCATTTTCCAACCCTTCCAGTAGCTTCTCTATTTCTCATAAAACAGCATATTGTATGCCTGGAAATAGTGCCAAAGCTTCCTGGAGGCCATTAAAACAGCATACAGCACCTTCTCCAACTCTGTATAATTTTTCTTTGATAAACTAAGAACTTCGAATACAAAGTATATTGGGGCTTGCTTTTTAACTTGGCCTTCAAGCTTCTCCTGGACGAGTGCTGCACTTACCGCTGAGTGCGAAGCTGCCACATATAACAACAGAGGAGCCCCTGGCATTGGTGGAGTTAGTGTTGTTAGGTCTATCAAATATTGCTTCAGCTCTTCGAAGGCTCTCTGCTGAACTGGTCCCCATTGAAAAACTTCGGCTGACTTCAGCACTTCAAAAAATGGTAAATTTCTCTCTGCTGATCTAGATATAAATCTGTTGAGAGATGCCAGTCTTCCTGTCAATCTTTGAGCCCCCTTCTTTGTACTTGGTGGTTCCATTCGAAGGATAGCTTTGATTTTATTTGGATTAGCTTCAATCCCTTTTGTTGAAACTAGACAGCCAAGAAATTTCCCTTTCTTCACTCCGAAGACACATTTTTCTGGATTCAACTTTAAACCAGCCTGTCTAAAATTAGCGAAGGTCTCCTGCAGATCAGCAATGTGATTATCTTGCTTCGTGTTTTTTACAATGATATCATCAACATAAGTTAGCACATTTATACCTATCTGAGAATGAAGAACCTTCGCAGTCATTCTACTGAAGCTTCCTCCAGCATTCTTGAGCCCCTCAGGCATCCGAAGGTAACAATATGTTCCACTAGGGGTTATAAAGCTGGTTTTTGGCTCATCCTCCTTCTTCATCCAAATTTGATCATAGCCTAAATAACAATCTAGCAGACTCATAAGCTCTGATGAAGATGCTGCATCAACTAGAGAATCTATCCTGGGCAATGGAAACTCGTCCTTCGGACAGGCCTTGTTGAGATCAGTAAAATCGATACACATTCTCCATTTACCATTGGCCTTTTTTACCATAACAGTGTTAGCCAGCCATTCTGGGTATTTTACCTCTCTGATAGCTCCGGCACTGAGGAGCCTTTTCATTTCATTCCAAGCACCTTCGGCCTTGTCATCAGACATCTTCCGAAGCCTCTGCTTTCTGGGTCTAAAGGATGGGTCAACATTGAGCGAATGTTCAATAACATCCCTGTTAACTCCGCAAAGATCATTACCTGACCATGCAAAAACATCTTTGTTGTTGAACAGAAACCTTATCAAGGTTTTCTCCTGTTCTTCAGACAATTGGGATCCCAATAGCACCTTCTGCTCTGCTATGTCCTCACACAAAAGCATGGGCTTCGGCTGATCGGCCGAAGCAGCTTTCTCCCTTCTAAACTTGTACTGCTCACAAGCTTCAGCTCCATCTATGTTATGGATTGCTTTTGAGTCTGTCCAGTTTCCTTCGGCCCTTCTGGCAGCTTCCTGACTTCCATGAATGGCAATAGGTCCTTGATCCGAAGGTATCTTCATGCAAAGGTATGCTGGATGAAGAATTGCTTTGAAGGCATTGAGAGTACCACGACCAATGATTGCATTGTAAGGGTATTCCATGTCAACAATATCGAACACAACTTGTTCAGTCCTTGTGTTGTTGATAAATCCGAAGGTTACTGGCATTGTGATTTTTCCAAGTGCTACAATCTGCCTTCCTCCGAAGCCACAAAGGGGATGTGTGGCATCATGGATCTTGTCTTCGGGCTCTTGCATCTGTCTGAAGGCCTTAGCAAATATGATATCAGCTGCACTGCCTGTATCAACCAAAACATTATGGACCAGAAATCCTTTGATCACACAAGAGATAACCATAGCATCATTGTGTGGGTAATCCTGGAGCTGAAGATCCTCTTGAGAGAAGGTAATTGGAATGTGAGACCATCTTGACTTGATGAAGGGTCCTTGTACCCCTACATGTTGTACTCTTCTCTACGTCTCCTTCTTCTGTTTCTTGTTAGCCGGCTCTGAGCATGAACCGCCTGTTATCGGGAGAATCAGCTTCGGAGCCGAAGCAGTTCCAGCTTGGTTCTTGAACGAAGCCATTGTCTCAGGAAAGTGGAAGTGAGTTCACCGGAGGTGGGCGCCAATGTTGGGGACTTGTTCTCAAATGCTATGAATTAAGAACAAGGCAACATAAAATGTTAAATATTAATGCCCTTCGTCTGCTGAAGCATTATCTCCCCAAGGATTTAATGAATTTCGGACGAAGACCACAACTAGAATATCACGAAGGTTACACCTTCGTGATTAAACTTACAAGATAATACAAAGTAATATAAAATGTGAAACATTAAAGATAAATATATCAGAAATAAATGACATCATTCGCATATCTTATTATGTGAATCTAAAATGTTAGAACATAATGTTTAGGTACATTTATACCTTTGCCTTGACAAATAATAATTCCTGAGTGATGCGTTTGCAATTACAGGAATGCGTGAACAGTAAAGGAATATTGTTCACTATTTATAGGCACAGGACACAGCCTGTGAGGAATTACAATCATGCCCCTCATAAAAGTTTACAACAACGACTCAGACCCTTATGGACTAAAAGGTCATTCTATCTTTAAGTCGGTTCGACCCTTCATCTTCGGATATGTTGTAATACCGAAGCTTTATGAATGGTACCTTCGGCATCACGTACGAGCAGCTTCAGCCGAAGCTGTTTCTCTCCGCAGGACCTTCGGCGACGAAGCATGGTCCCAACAGGGTATAATTATTATGAATTTTAGGGTTATTTAAAAATATGTTTTCGAATTTAGAAAAGAAAAAGAAAAAAAGGAAAACTAACCTAACCTAACCCTAAAAGCCCACCAGGGCCCAACAAGGACCGGCCACCGCCCCTGACCTAAACCTAGCGCGCGCCCCCTCCCAGCTGAAGCCGCCGCCGCCACGAGGGAATCCCCCTTCCTCCTCTTGCGTGCGGGCCCCACCAGGCCATCTCCCTCCTCTCCCTTTCTCTGTCACGCAACCGCCTCGCACCCACGCCCAGGCCTCCAGCAGCCGAGCGCCCCTGCACGACAGGACGGACCTGACCGCAACAGACGCCAGGAACCCAAGCGCCGCGCCAGAACCTTGCCCCTGCACGCATCAGACGCCACCCAGCGACCTGCCCGACACGCCCGAACAGGACCGCGACACGTCGAGCCCCAGCCCGACCCCGCGCAGCACCGCGCCATGCGCGCCGTGCCCCCGAAGCTCCGCGTCCGTTCTTCATTGCGTGTAATGGAACTTTGTTGCGTCCGTTTCCCTCCCCCATTACTCCCTCTCATCAATGGCGCCTTGAACCCGTCGTTTCTCCCTCTCCCTTCCTATAAAGCCGAGGCCGCGCACAGAGCTCTCCCTCCCGCAGCCGAGCTCGCTCCCTCTCCTCGTTCTCTCCCTCGCCGCTGGAGCTCACTGTCGTCGCCGTTGTGGACCGAAGCCGGAGCAGCGCCCTTCTCACCGCCGGAGCTCGCCGTCGTGCCTCGCCGGAGACGTGCCCGAACCCCGTCCAAGCCTCACCGATCCTGTCGTGCCAAGCCTTCGCCTAGTCGCGCGCTCGAGCCCGTTCGCCGTCGTCCGTTCACCCAAGGTTGAAGACAAACCCAAAACGTTGATTTATTTTCTAAAGCATGTTTTGAATTTTATGAATTATTGTTATAATATTAAGATGATTTGACGATTTATGTGTATGAGTTTAGAGAATTCGATGTATATGTATAGCCAAAATCGAATCCCGCGACAATGCTTTGAATATGTGTATGATTTTATAATTTTAAAAATGATTACGGTCACTATTCACTACCTCGGTGATTTTCATACTAGAAATGTTTATAATTAATTTCGCTTTTAGTGTGTGGAACGATAATTGGTTTGTATTGATATAAGTTTAATTTTAGTGATATAAGAAATTGAAATAGGAATCAAGCCACGTATTTCCGGTCAAATGAAGATATAGATTTTACTATTTATAATAAATGTATTCATAAGTATAGCACTTAAATTACTTAGAATTAGTAAAATATTTATCTATGTCATAATAACCATAAATATGTTATTAAAAGTCCCATTTAGTAATTTACAAGTACTTAGAATATAAATGTTAGAAGAATTAAATAAACAATTTTTAGTTATACGTATAAATTCTATTTAGAAAAGAAACGAGAAAACCAAAATAGTAGAATTTATAATAATGTTAAAATGACTAAACTAGGCACTCATACTTTTCTAATAAAGAAATTGATAGTTATATTGGTAAACATAGGTTTCTTACTAAAGAATTAGATAATTTGTTTCTAACTTTAAAATGACCTTTTTCATAGATATCATGTTTTTGATTTAATAATGTTCGTTATAGATGTTTAAGTACAACCGTATTAAATAGAAACTTAAAAGAATATGTAGACATATGTTTCTTAATAAAAATAGAAGATAAATATATGTCTAATTAATAGATTATTTATATTTTCTTAATTAAAAGATAACAAGGGTCATGTCTTATAACAAGGGTCATGACCTTTTTCATAGATATCATGTTTTTGATTTAATATTGTTATAACTTGTTTTATCATCTTGTAAACCCTTAATCTTAGACATATCACATATGACATTTTATAAAAGATTAAATTGGTGAACCTAATAATGGTATATTTTAATTAAGATATTTTAAGCTCATGTCTTGTTTTATAAAGTATATATCACACATTTTTTAAAAGAATACCTTTTTATTATAACCCGTGCGAGTAATGTTTTTGAAAAGCGAACACTCTTTTCGTTAGGCTTTCTTTTAGCTTTACGTATGATGAATGTTGTATGTTATTGAGTGGTGTTTGTTCTTCTTGTTTGTTTGTGTGATATTCAGTGGTTGATCTAGTAGTTAAGAATCAAGATCTATTCCTATCTGTGGAAGAACCTCAAGTTTTCTATAAGCAAGGCAAGTGAACTTCTCCCTCTGTATACTCTGTTTGACCCCAAACAATACATTTAATAAAGCTTATTCTTGGATATATATGCATAATTTGATGGGTTACCTATTTAGATACACCTAACCTTTCCAACCTTACTCCTTGTTTAAACCGGGATTATGATCTAATCAAGTAGCTATGCTATTGCTACAACTTTAAATTTATGCAGTCACTCTTGTATGATACTAATGTTCCAAATGGTAAGTTTACATTATTGTTGTTAACCCGATGGTTAAACAAGATTATTGCATATTAATTGGAACATGGAGTGACCACCCGGGAAAACAATGCTACCATGAGAACTATCATGGCTCTGGTCTTGGCTAAATAACTAGGGAAGTCTTATGTTGGGTGCTGGTCGTGATCGACCGGAACGGGGGCATCTGGCAAGCGCTTAAAGTTCTGGCTCAGGCAGATTGGATACGGGCATAGTTCCCAAAGCTTTACCCTGCAGTCTGGACTATAAGTTGGTTACGTTAGGTGTACCTTATGCAGTTGACCATTTCCAGCATTTGCATAATGAGGACTCTAGGGAAAAGCCTCGTAGTGAGACCCTAGCCATTCACCTCGGAAGTGAATACGGGTCTAGTTAACTGGGGCTAGAATGGAATCACGACTCATGGGTAAAGATGTGCCACCTCTGCAGAGTGTAAAACTGATATATCAACCGTGCTCATGGTTAAGAGTAGCCTGGACTCCTCACATGATAATTGAACTTGAAGATGGAAATAAATCGAGATCCGATGATCTGCCAATGGTTTGCTTAAGTGGTTTCACTTAAGTGTTTTTGATATACTCTTATATCTTTGTTTAATGGGAATACTTGGGATTCACACTTATTAGTAAGACAGGTATTGTTAATAAAATGTTGACCAACTAAAATGCTTACTGCTCAACCTTAGCCTCACCTTGTTAAACTTGCATTAATTTCCCCCACTTGCTGAGCCCTGACCATAAGTGAGCTCACCCTTGCTTAAATTTTGATCAGAAGTTTGCAGATGAAGTTATGATGCTGAGCTCCATGGATGCTAGTCTAGTGATACCCCCGGTCATCTTCCTGTGGATGGATGTCCATGTTTCGCTGTACTTTGATGAATAAAGGTTAAGACATTATGTCTGTTCGAAGTGTAATATGTTAATATAATCGTTATTTACGCTTTTATGCATTGTTCTTTTGATATATTACACTTGTGACGTCAACATATGTGTGGAAATAGATCCTGGCACACATATGCTATGCACTCGGCTCTGCCCTCGGAACCGGGTGTGACACCATATTTTATTATTTTGACCATAACATACAGTTCTATTGAAATAACAAGCATTACTTATAAGTTTTTTAGGAAAAATTATGAAGGCAAATTCATACCTTAAAGGTTTCCTTTCAACAATGTGGTAAAGCCTACCAGGTGCATAGAGGCGCCTTGGATCTCTCAACATCACACTTTCAGGTATCCAGGTGTCTATTAAGCACCTTCCACATAGAATGCATGGTAAGCTATATAAAGAGGACTACATCAGGTACCCTGAAAACAATCAGAGATCAGAAATCCCTACATTACCAGAAGAGTGACTTGAAGATGTCTTCCAAAGGAATGTCTATGCGAGGCAAAAAAATCATCCTGGTTCATCAGATAGGAATTTCAGAAAGATTCAACAACATATAACTAAAATTGCTACAGAAAGGGGGTATTTTAAATTGAATTCATGTGCACTCCAAAGATATCAAATCCAAAACAAAACTGAACACAGAAAAGGCATTATTCATTCAATCAACTTTAACAAATATGAGTATGTAATCAGGTAGGTCCATATCAGATATCACGAATAAGCTCACATGATGATGGACAAATTGATTAATACTTGTAACTCGTAATTCCCCCATAACAGGTTAGTCATTTTCGCTAATAATTGTAATCATCCTGGTTTGGGTGCTCGGTTTCGCACAGGAGGGGAAGAGGTGCAGTGGGCATACCTGTGCATGTGGCTAGGTCGGTGGCTGCGCTAGGTCAATCATGGCCACCAGAAAGAGAGGCACTGAGAAATAAAGAGAGGTGCGGCCATCATGGTTGGGTGGACGCGCATTGTGCCGATGCCGAGGTGGGCATGGCGGAGGGAGGCGACACGCGGGGAGGAGGATGTGGTGTCGGGCCAGCGCCGCCAGGCGGCACCACGCCCATCGGCTGTGCCAGGAGGGGAGATGAGGAGGTGGGAGGAGAAGTGGCAGCCATGGCACGGTGGGAGAGGAGGTGGAGGTTGGTCGGGGAGGCGAGGTCATGTGGAGGTGGCCGACTGGGAGAGAGGAGAGGCAGTAGCTTCCACGCGATCTGAGAGAATGGAGAGTGGGGTTTTACGAGAGAGCAAGGTAGACGTTGTGATGGGGAGGGTCTGCCAAACAGACAGACTATGGGTTCATTGAATTAAAGTTAAAGGTTTTTAAAAAAAATTATGACGTAAAATGACCGTCGAACTGTTAAAATTGGTGCTTTATAATAGTTGTTGGGGGCCTTCTTCTCCGCCGAAGGTCCTCTAAGCAAAAAACACCTTCGGCGGGACGATATGCAAGCAGATATGACATGAAGATATATGCCAAAGCTTCCATTGAGAGAGCTTCGGCATGATGGCATGCTTAAGACGAAGGATGGCACCGACTTAAAGAGGAAAAGTCCATGTAATCCCTGATAATTTGTACTATGATTATAATTAGTCATCAGGGGCATGAATGTAATTTTATTCGGGTTGTGTCCCGTGCCTATAAATAGATGAACAGTACACGCATACTGTTCACGCTGACTTGTAATCACTCGCGCGTCACTCCTGCTTTTTTACCTTCTGTCAAGCCGTAGGTACAAATGCAATTTAAATATCGTTGATGTTTATTCATGTCTATATAATAAGAATATGAGTAATTCGAGTAATCTAATGATTTGAATATTCCCTTCATGTTTCATATGTCTTTGTTTACATCCTTACTTATTGAAATGATGAAGGTACGTCCTTCATGACCTTCGTCCGAAGATCATTATATCCTAAGGGAGATAATGCTTTGAAGGACGAAGGCCTTTAACCATTAACACTTGTGTTTCCTTGTTCTTGATTCATAGCATTTGAGAACAAGTGATCAACATTGGTGCCCACCTCTGGTGAACTCACTTCCATTGTTGTGACGATGGCTTCGTACAACAACCAAGCCGAAGCACCCTCGGTCATGAAGCTGGTACTCCTAATCACAGGTGGTTCAAGCTTAGAGCCAGCCAACAAGAAGCAGAAGAAGGAAGCATAAAGAAGAGTGCAGAATGTTGGGGTGCAAGGACCCTTCATCAGATCTAAGTGGTCTCACATCCCAATTACCTTCTCCCAGGAAGATCTTCAGCTCAAAGATTATCCTCACGATGCCATGGTTATATCTTGTGTCATCAAGGGATTTCTAGTCCACAATGTTTTGGTTGACACAGGCAGTGCAGCAGACATCATCTTTGCAAAGTCTTTCAGACAGATGCAAGAGCCAGAAGACAAGATACATGATGCAACACACCCTCTTTGTGGCTTCGGAGGAAGACAGATTGTGGCACTTGGCAAAATAACAATGTCAGTTACCTTCGGTTATGTCCATAACACAAGAACTGAACAGGTTGTTTTTAACATTGTTGACATGGAGTATCCATACAATGCAATCATTGGTCGAGGGACGCTCAATGCCTTTGAAGCAATTCTTCATCCAGCATATTTATGCATGAAGATACCTTCGGAACAAGGGCCCATTGCTGTTCACGGGAGTCAGGAAGCTGCCAGGAAGGCCGAAGGGAGCTGGACGGATTCAAAGGCTATCCATAACATAGATGAAGCCAAAGCTTATCAGCAGTACAAGCACAAAAGAGAGAAGGCTGCTTCAGCGGACCAGCTGAAGCCTATGCTCCTGTGTGAAGACATAGCAGACCAAAAAGTACTGCTGGGATCTCAATTATCTGGTGAACAAGAAAAGACTTTGTTAAGGTTTTTGTTCAACAACAAAGATGTCTTTGCTTGGAAAACTAACGATCTCTGTGGTGTTAATAGAGATGTCATTGAGCATTCACTCAATGTGGATCCATCTTTCAGTCCAAGAAAGTAGAGACTTCGGAAAATGTCTGATGATAAAGCCGAAGGTGCTTGAAATGAAGTAAAGATACTTCTCAGTGCTGGTGTCATCATAGAAGTAACATATCTAGAGTGGCTAGCTAACACTGTTATGGTGAAGAAGGCTAATGGGAAATGGAGAATATGTATTGATTTCTCAGATCTCAACAAGGCATGTCCGAATGATGAGTTCCCTTTACCAAGAATAGACTCCCTTGTAGATGCAGCAGCTTCTTCAAAACTCATGAGCTTATTGGACTGCTACTCGGGCTATCACCAAATTTGGATGAAGAGAGAGGATGAGCCAAAGACAAGCTTCATAACTCCCAGTGCTACCTTCGGATGCCCGAGGGGCTCAAAAACGCTGGAGGAAGCTTCAGCAGAATGATTGCTAAGGTTCTTCACTCTCAAATAGACAGAAATGTGCTAACTTATGTTGATGACATTATAGTAAAAAGCACAAAACAAGAAAATCATGTTGCCGACTTGTAGGAGACATTTGCCAATTTCAGGCAAGCTGGTCTCAAGTTGAATCCAGAAAAGTGTGTTTTTGGAGTGAAGAAGGGCAAGTTTCTTGGTTGTCTGGTATCAACAAAGGGAATCGAAGCTAACCCAAGCAAGATCGAAGCTATCCTTCGGATGGAACCGCCAAATTCAAAGAAGGGGGCTCAACGGTTGATAGGAAGACTGGCATCAATGAATATATTTATATCAAGATAAGCAGAGAGAAACTTACCATTCTTTGAAATACTGAAGTCAGCCGAAGTATTTTAGTGGGGTCCGGCTCAACAAAAGGCCTTCGAAGAGTTAAAACAATATCTGATAGATTTGACAACTCTAACTCCACCTTCGTTAGGAACTCCGTTACTCCTGTATGTGGCTGCCTCACATTCTGCAGTCAGTGCGGCACTTGTACAGGAGAAGCAAGATGGCCAAGTAAAAATACAAGCACCGGTATACTTCGTCTCCGAGGTACTCAGTTTATCAAAGAAAAATTACACAGAATTGGAGAAAGTATTGTATGCTGTGTTGATGGCCTCCAGGAAGCTTCGGTATTACTTTCAAGCATATCATATAATAGTACCTTCATCACAACCTCTGAAGGACATAATGAGGAATAGAGAAGCTACAGGAAGGATTGGAAAATGGGCTGCAGAGCTTAATGAATTCACCATTGATTATGTACACATATCCTCAATTCAATCTCAGGCGTTGGCAGATTTCATTGCTGATTGGACGCCAGGGGCTCAGGGAGAAGAAGCAACAAAAGATGCCGAAGCCTAGACGGTATTCTGTGATGGTTCCTAGGGAACCTTCAGCGCAGGAGCGGCTGCTATTCTAGTAGCACCCTCTAAAGTCAGGACATGCTATGCAGTAAAGCTAGACTTTAGTTGTACAAATAATATTGCCGAGTACGAAGCTCTTCTATTAGGTCTTCGGAAGCTAAAGGCAATGAGAATAAGAAGGGCAATCCTCAAAACTGATTCTCAAGTTATTTCTGGCCATGTAGACAAAAGTAGCAAGGCAAGGGATCCGAAGCTTGAAAAATATTTGGATACAGTCCGAAGATTGGAAGCTTCTTTTGAAGGATTTTATGTAAAAAACATACCGAGGGGGGAAAATGAGCATGCGGATTTACTAGCTAAGTCAGCGGCATAGGGGCTCCCTTTGCCTTCGGAAGTGTTCTTTGAGACAATAAAAGCACCTTCAGTCGAACTTATGGAGAGGGCAGTGCTCGCAATATCACCTGTACATAGTGAAGATTGGAGGACTGAGATTATATCTTTCCTCCAAGGCAACTGTCTTTCGGATGACGAAGTTTATAATAAAAGTGTAATACTCAAAATGGTATACAAAGAATACAGAGAGGTCTCCTCAGTTTATGTGCTATATTTGCATCATGAAAAGAACATACCTATAATTAAGAGATGAACTAAAACGAATGGTAAAAAAACATGCCTCATATTGGAGTTTATATGTTTGTGCATTAATAAAATAATAATAAATACTAGAAGTTAAATCAAACCCTAACTTAAAATTAGGGTTTTTGGAAAGTAAGAAGACGAGAAAGGATATAAAATATAAATAATATAATTATATATCTAAAATTGGCATTCTTAATTTCACAAAAATAATAGAGAATAAATTTGGCACAAATTCGAATTTAAATTCAAATTCAAACTAAACTTAGAAATGAAGAAAATAGAAAGAAAAGATAAAAGAAAAAGAATAAAAGCCTCATGGGCCGCCATACCTCAATCTGGCCCATGTTACATTCCCCCTCCCGCGTGGCCCAACTGCGGAATCCCTGTGTGCGCTGCCGCTGCCGGTCGGGACCCACATGCCAGCGCCCTCTCTACTGCGCGCTAGCTCTGTGGCTACCGCGTGGGGCCCACTGGTCATCGGGTAAAGCCGCTGCGAACTCGTCTTCATCCTCCCATGAATAGCGTGGACTGCGCGCAACGGAAGTCGTGATCCGCCGTGGAATCCTCGCGCGCCAACCCCCACCTCGGCCACCATCCACTCCCCTATTTAATGTCTGGAGCCTGTCGCGTCGTCCCGAGCCCTGTATGCCCTAGCTCTACCGCTAAACCGAGAGGTGAAAGAGTGCGCCGCTGTTGTACGCCATTGTCGCGGTGATTCGCCTCGGCAAACTCCCCACCGCGCCACTGTCTCATGCCGTCTCGCCGCCAACCAGGAGTACCGGAGCGCGGAAAAGCCGTTCGTGCCTCGCCGAGGAGCGGGAGGCCGGGGAATTCCCCATCCACGCGCTCCGTCATCGCGGAGTCATCAAGCACCGCGAACCGACCCTCCGCCTCGACCATTGCCGGTGAGAACGCCTTCTCTAGTCTCGTCAGTGCCTAATCGAGATGTAGCACGAGTCCAATTAGAGAATGGGGGCGGGAATCGCGATACCGGTCAGCTCTAGCGAGGTTCAACAGTCGTGCCGCCGTCCTTGGCTGTGCACCGCCGGCGTCGACCACTATTTTGAGCACGGGATAGACCAGGGGGGTTGTGACCGTTGATCCATAGCGCGACGGTTGCGATTAGATCAAAGGGGTACCGGTTGGGTGGATTAGCCAGCGCCGTTGATCTAGATCTTTTTATATCAGAGCCGTTCATTACGACATCGGTGGTCCGCGCTGATCGCCGACCATCGCGCTCTGAAATCTGATCGGGGCCGTAGATTTCTAATCTAACAGCTAAGGACGCGCGTACCACTTCGTCGTGGCAATCTTTGTAAAGAACCCCCGTACTTTTTCGTAAATAACCCGCAGTCCATGGCCGATGTAGTCTGTGTATGTAGACTTTTACCCCGGGCCCCCTGCTGTTTTCAGATATTGAGGCCCGGTCCAGTGCAGTTTGAAATTGAATAAATAAATTGGAAAATAGATTCTTAATAGGAAAACAATTACTAGAACTTCAATAATTCATAGAAAATCCATATGATCTCCAAATTGGTCCATTTCAGTTCCTAATTTTTTGTAAAATTATTGTCTAACCATTAGTGCCACTGTTTTGCATGAAAGACATATTAAAATTTATCTATTACTTAATCTTGTATTAAATACATAAAACCTTCAGAAATTCATATCTTAAAATCTATAACTCCAAATTTAATGATTCCAGTTCCTATGACCTCATTTTAATGAGTAGATTTTTATTGTGTATTTTATTCACATGTTTGGTGCAAAGGTAATTTTTGCTATACTATGTATGTTTTGTGTTGATGCGAGTAGACGAGCAAGCCACTGTGAATTCTGAGGTTCAGCAAGTAGAAGTAGCTGAGCAGGAGCTCATTGAAGGCAAGTTGTGCCATTGATCACTTATGTTTTTCCAGCCATGTTCTTATTAATTATAATGATCTGCATAGGTTAATTTTGATGGGATCCAATATGTTACCCCAGTTTTGGCTATCTTTATACCTTGTCGCCACTGAATATTTTTTGGGTAGTACTTGCTATTGCTTATTGTGGTTTTGGGTATGAAGATACACTATTCTTAATTACATTTTTATTATCTTTTATTATTACTGTTCATGTTAAGATCTTTATGTTAATGGGAACATGGAGCGACCACCCGGGAAAACAGTGCTACCACAAGGGTTTAATGGGACGCCCTTGGCTGATTAACTAGGAAAGCTAGTGGATGTCTTCCTTACCCAAAAGAGGCAAGGGCAGTAGGGGAGTGGTCAGTGTAGGGAGGTCCTTGGGTTGATTTTGCTGCGATGGCGGTCAGGCGAGGGATTCCTGCACTGGAGCTTCCTATAAACTGTAGCGGGATTTCTGAAGCTAGTGGAACTTTGTAAAGGCCTCGTAGTGTTACCCTGCCTCGCCTCCTCGGTAGAGGTGTATGGAATTGGCCATCTCTTGGCAGATGGGTAACATGACTTATGGGTAAAGATGTGTAACCTCTGCAGAGTGTAAAACTGGTATACTAGCCGTGCTCACGGTTATGAGCAGCTCGGACCCTCACATAATTAATTTATGGAACTTAAATTTAATTTGACATTTGCATCGCATTTGGAATTATTTTACTATTACTTTATTTATTATTATTAAGGTTTGGTATTTACTTCCACTTAGTAATTGCTAATAAAATTTTGACCAACTTATAAAAGCAATGCTCAGCTTCAGCCTCTATTTTGTTAATCAGCCTTACACTTCACATGAACTCCCACCTTTGGTGAGTTCATGCACATTATTCCCCACGACTTGTTGAGCTATGAACGTATGTGAGCTCACTCTTGATGTCTCACACCCCCCCACAGGAGAAGAACATGTGGTCGAAGAGGAGCCACCTAACACTGAGGCCTTCGACTTGATTTAGGTGGCGTCTCCCAGTCAGCTTTCTGGCGCCAAGGATAGATTTTAGTTCCTGTTATATTCATCTTTTATTTTGTAAGACTTCTGCTATGTAATAAGTACTCTGATTTTATTGTGACATTTATCTCTATACACTCTGTTATTATATATGTTGTCTTCTTTGGCGCATGTATGAGATGCACCCGGCTTTGTTCCTTAAAACCGGGTGTGACAGAAGTGGTATCAGAGGAAATGTTGACTGTAGGACGAAACCTAGATAGAAATGGACAAAACCCTTACCTACTTACCTTCTTACCTTCTTCTGATTCATTCTATACTTACCTTACTCTGATTTTCTCTATACTTATCTTGATCCTGTCTCACCTTCTACTGTTCTACTCTGATGATTCTTACCTTTTCTACTCCGAGACAATATGGATTTCACACCTTGGAATCCTACATTTATGACCTTTTTAAGGGATAGAAGACATAAAAAAATTTAAAAATTATTTTCTCTATTAAGAATGTTGGTTGATTGTTCTGATGATCAATGCCTGATTTGCTTCTTTGATTGATTGAAATAGTATAGACGGGCATATTAGCATGTACCACCATAAGTTAATGAATTAGCTTTAGTAGGTGACACAGTTAGCTAATAAATCCCCCAAAGTAACATGCTTCATAATCACTGCCTTGTCTACAATCCTTTCTTTCGTCCCCTGTGTTTCTAACCCAGATGGGCTACCCCTATAGTGTTAGAAGAGAGCACTATAGACGTGATCCTTGGTATGTCGTGGTTAAGAAAGGTAAAGGAAGTTTATACACTGTGCTAAAGGAACCATAGAACTCACCAGTTCCAAAGGAGAAAGATTTGAAGTTGGAATTGCAGTAACTACCGCCACCAAACTAGCAGCATTCTTAGTCGATGGGAAGTTTGTTGGTGACAACATCCTTGTGGTTAAGGATTTTCTGGATGTCTTTCCAGAGGAGTTACCAGGGATGCCACCAGATACGGAAGTTGAGTTTGTCCTAGATCTCTTACCTAGAACTGTTCCTATTTCTAAACGGCCATATAGGATGTTTGTAGAAGAGTTAAAAGAACTCAAGAAGCACTTAACGGAGTTGCAAGAGGCTGGGTACATTCGTCCGAGTCTTCACCTTGGAGAGCACCGGTTTTGTTTGTACAGAAGAAAGATGAATTGCAAGGGATGTGCGTGGATTAAAGGTCCCTTAATGGTGTCACTATGAAGAACAAGTATCCATTACCCCGCATTGAAGATTTATTTGATCAGATGAGAGGTGCAAGGGTATTCTCGAAGATTGATCTCCGGTCGAGTTATCACCAAATGAAGATTAGGCCATCGGATATTCCCAAGACGACTTTCTCAACCCGATATGGATTATAATGAGTTCACTGTTATGTCGTTTGGATTAACTAATGCACCAGCTTATTTTATGGATTTGATGAATAAGGTGTTTATGGAGTATTTGGATAGATTTGTCGTGGTGTTCATCGATGATATTCTTATCTATTCTAAGAGTAAAGTGATCATGAGGAACGTCTAAGGTTGGTGCTACAAAAGCTAAGGGATAATCAATTCTACGCCAAGTATAGCAAATGCGAGTTTTGGATTGGTGAGGTGCCATTCCTTGGACATATCATTTCTAATGGAGGGATATCAATGGATCCTGCTAAAGTCAAGGAGATAATGGAATGAAGCGTGCCCACTACCGTCACTGAGATTCGGAGTTTCTTAGGGCTTACAGGATATTATCGGAGATTTATTGAAGGATTCTCTAAGATTGCCAAGCCTATGACCTCACTTCTGGAGAAGGGAAGAGAGTTTAAGTGGGACGAGAAGTGCCAAGAAAGCTTGGATCAATTAAAGAGATTGATGTCACCCTAGTGTTGGTTATGCTAGATCTACAGAACGAATTTGACCTTTATTGTGATGCATGTGGCTAAGGCTTTGGATGTGTGCTCATGCAAGAAGGACATGTGATTGCCTACGCGTCTCATCAGTTACGGAAACATGAATTGAACTATCCCACACATGACTTAGAACTGGCAGCCGTTGTGCATGCGCTTAAGATTTGGAGACATTATAACATGGGAACTAAGTGCCAAGTATACACGGATCATAAGAGTTTGAAGTACATATTCACTCAGAAGGATCTCAACCTTAGGCAACGTTGTTGGTTGGATCTTATTAAGGATTATGATTTGGAGATTTACTATCACCCAGGCAAGGCAAATTTGGTTGCAGATGCCTTGAGTTGGAAGGAGCACGTCCATTCCGCTATTGTTGTCCAGCTACCCGATGAATTAGCAAAAGATTTTGAGAGGCTCAACCTGGGAATTGTTACATATATGGAAGGAGTTACCATTGAGTTGGAACCTACCTTGGAGCAAGAAATTCGTAAAGGTCAGGTTGGTGATGCTAAAATTCAAGAGATTAAGGATCTGATTACGGAAGGTAGAGGCCCAGATTTCACGGAGGATGAGCAAGGCATAGTATGGTTTAAGAATTGGATCTATGTTCCTGATATCGATAGTCTTCAGGAAACCATATTGAAGGAGGCACATGAATCAGTTTATTCTATCCACCCTAGGAGTACTAAGATGTACCAGGACCTGAAGCAGAAGTATTGGTGGTGTGGACTAAAGAAGGATGTTGCTTCATATGTTGCACTTTGTGATGTTTGCCAGAGGGTGAAAGCAGAACATCAAAGACCTGCTGGTTTACTACACCCGCTTAAGATACCTGAGTGGAAATGGGAAGAGATTGGCATAGACTTCATTGTTGGACTACCCCGCACATCTGCTGGGTATGACTCTATATGGGTGATTGTGGATAGGCTAACTAAAGTAGCCCACTTTATTCCAGTAAAGACCACATATTCAGGAGCCAAGTTAGCAGAGTTGTATATGGGACGGATTGTATGCCTACATGGTGTGCCAAAGAAGATTGTGTCAGACCGGGGATCACAGTTTACTTCTCGGTATTGGAAGAAGTTGCACAAGTCCTTGGATACAAGATTGAATTTTAGTTCGGCTTACCATCCCCAGACTGATGGGCACACTGAGAGGACCAACCAAGTGCTAGAAGATATGTTAAGATCTTGTGCTCTTAAACATGGTGGAAGTTGGGATAAGAGTTTGCCTTATGCGGAGTTCTCTTATAATAATAGCTACCAGGCCAGTTTGAAGATGTCACCGTTTGAGGCTTTGTATGGCAAAAAAGTGTAGGATTCCACTGTATTGGGATCAAACTGGTGAAAGGCAGTTATTTGGACCAGAGATTATACAAGAAGCAGAGGAGCAAGTCCAGCAAATAAGGGAGAATTTGAGAACTGCACAGTCAAGGTAGAAAAGCTATGCTGATACCCGGAGAAGACTGCTCGAGTTTAAGGAGGGAGATTATGTCTATTTGAAGGTGTCACCACTCCGGGGTATGAGAAGATTTAAAGTCAAAGGAAAGTTGTCCCCTCGCTTCATTGGACCCTTCCTAATCTTAAAGCGAGTGGGAGAGGTGGCATACCAATTGGAGTACGTTACCAGATCATCTTGCGGATGTTCATGACGTCTTTCATGTATCTTAGCTGAAGAAATGTCTTAGGATACCTGAAGAGCAGCTACCAATGGAAGACCGTAGTGTTCAAGATGACCTGACTTATGCTGAGTACCCCATCAAGATTCTTGATACACTGACTCGTGTCACGAGAAATAAGGTTATAAAGATGTGCAAAGTGCAATGGAGTCACCACGGAGAAGATGAAGCTACTTGGGAGAGAGAAGAAGAGCTTCGCATAGATTTCCCCCATCTTTTCCCTAGATCTTCTTAAATCCCGAGGGCAAGATTCTTTGTAAGGGGGGTAGGATTTGTAATACTCAAAATGGTATACAAAGAATACAGAGAGGTCTCCTCAGTTTATGTGCTTTATTTGCATCATGAAAAGAACATACCTATAATTAAGAGATGAACTAAAACGAATGATAAAAAAACATGCCTCATATTGGAGTTTATATGTTTGTGCATTAATAAAATAATAATAAATACTAGAAGTTAAATCAAACCGTAACTTAAAATTAGGGTTTTTGGAAAGTAAGAAGAAGAGAAAGGATATAAAATATAAATAATATAATTATATATCTAAAATTGGCATTCTTAATTTCACAAAAATAATAGAGAATAAATTTGGCACAAATTCGAATTTAAATTCGAATTCAAACTAAACTTAGAAATGAAGAAAATAGAAAGAAAAGATAAAAGAAAAAGAATAAAAGCCTCATGGGCCGCCATACCTCAATCTGGCCCATGTTACATTCTCCCTCCCGCGCGGCCCAACTGTGGAATCCCTGTGTGCGCTGCCGCTGCTGGCCGGGACCCACATGCCAGCGCCCTCTCTACTGCGCGCTAGCTCTGTGGCTACCGCGTGGGGCCCAATGGTCATCAGGTAAAGTCCGCTGCGAACTCGTCTTCATCCTCCCGTGAATACCGCGGACTGTGTGCAATAGAAGCCGTGATCCTCCGTGGAATCCTCGCGCGCCAACCCCCACCTCGGCCACCATCCACGCCCCTATTTAATGCCTGGAGCCTGTCGCGCCGTCCCGAGCCCTGTACGCCCTAGCTCTACCGCTAAACCGAGAGGTGAAAGAGTGCGCCGCCACTGTATGCCATTGTCGTGGTGATTCGCCTCAGCAAACTCCCCACTGCGCCACTGTCTCGTGCCGTCTCGCCGCCAACCAGGAGTACTGGAGCGCGGAAAAGCCGTTCGTGCCTCGCCGAGGAGCGGGAGGCCGGGGAATTCCCCATCCACGCGCTCCGTCATCGCGGAGTCATCAAGCATCGCGAACCGACCCTCCGCCTCGACCATTGCCGGTGAGAACGCCTTCTCTAGTCTCGCTAGTGCCTAATCGAGATGTAGCACGAGTCCAATTAGAGAATGGGGGCGGGAATCGCGATACCGGTCAGCTCTGGCGAGGTTCAACAGTCGTGCCGCCATCCTTGGTTGTGCACCGCCGGCGTCGACCACTATTTTGAGCGCGGGATAGACCAGGGGGGTTGTGACCGTTGATCCATAGCGCGACGGTTGCGATTAGATCAAAGGGGTACCGGTTGGGTGGATTAGCCAGCGCCGTTGATCTAGATCCAACGGGCGTGGATAGATCTAGTCTTTTTATATCAGAGCCGTCCATTGCGACATCGGTGGTCCTCGCTGATCGCCTACCATCGCGCTCTGAAATCTGATCGAGGCCGTAGATTTCTAATCTAACAGTTAAGGACGCGTGTACCCCTTCGCCGTGGCAATCTTTGTAAAGAACCCATGTACTTTTTCGTAAATAACCCGCAGTCCATGGCCGCTGTAGTCTGTGTCTGCAGACTTTTACCCCGGGCCCCCTGCTGTTTTCAGATATTGAGGCCCGGTCCAGTGCAGTTTGAAATTGAATAAATAAATTGGAAAATAGATTCTTAATAGGAAAACAATTACTAGAACTTCAATAATTCATAGAAAATCCATATGATCTCCAAATTGGTCCATTTCAGTTCCTAATTTTTTGTAAAATTATTGTCTAATCATTAGTGCCACTGTTTTGGCATGAAAGACATATTAAAATTTATCTATTACTTAATCTTGTATTAAATACATAAAACCTTCAGAAATTCATATCTTAAAATCTATAACTCCAAATTTAATGATTCCAGTTCCTATGACCTCATTTTAATGAGTAGATTTTTATTGTGTATTTTATTCACATGTTTGGTGCAAAGTTAATTTTTGCTATACTATGTATGTTTTGTGTTGATGCGAGTAGACGAGCAAGCCACTGTGGATTCTGAGGTTCAGCAAGTAGAAGTAGCTGAGTAGGAGCTCATTGCAAGTTGTGCCCTTGATCACTTACGTTTTCCCAGCCATGTTCTTATTAATTATAATGATCTGCATAGGTTAATTTTGATGGGATCCAATATGTTACCCCAGTTTTGGCTATCTTTATACCTTGTCGCCACTGAATATTTTTTGGGTAGTACTTGCTATTGCTTATTGTGGTTTTGGGTATGAAGATACACTATTCATGATTACATTTTTATTATCTTTTATTATTACTATTCATGTTAAGATCATTATGTTAATGGGAACATGGAGCGACCACTCGGGAAAATAGTGCTACCACAAGGGTTTAATGGGACGCCCTTGGCTGATTAACTAGGAAAGCTAGTGGATGTCTTCCTTACCCGAAAGGGGCAAGGGCAGTAGGGGAGTGGTCAGTGTAGGGAGGTCCTTGGGTTGATTTTGCTGCGATGGCGGTCAGGCGAGGGATTCCTGCACTGGAGCTTCCTATAAACTGTAGCGGGATTTCTGAAGCTAGTGGAACTTTTAAAGGCCTCATAGTGTTACCCTGCCTCGCCTCCTCGGTAGAGGTGTATGGGATTGGCCATCTCTTGGCAGATGGATAACATGACTTGTGGGTAAAGATGTGCAACCTCTGCAGAGTGTAAAACTGGTATACTAGCCGTGCTTACGGTCATGAGCAGCTCGGACCCTCACATGATTAATTTATGGAACTTAAATTTAATTTGACATTTGCATCGCATTTGAGATTATTTTACTATTACTTTATTTATTATTATTAAGGTTTGGTATTTACTTACACTTAGTAATTGCTAATAAAATTTTGACCAACTTATAAAAGCAATGCTCAGCTTCAGCCTCTATTTTGTTGATCAGCCTTACACTTCACATGAACTCCCACCTTTGGTGAGTTCATGCACATTATTCCGCACGACTTGTTGAGCTATGAACGTATGTGAGCTCACTCTTGTTGTCTCACACCCCCCACAGGAGAAGAACAGGTGGTCGAAGAGGAGCCGCCTAACACTGAGGCCTTCGACTTGATTTAGGTGGCGTCTCCCAGTCAGCTTTCTGGCGCCAAGGATAGATTTTAGTTCCTACTATATTCATCTTTTATTTTGTAAGACTTCCGCTATGTAATAAGTATTCTGATTTTATTGTGACATTTATCTCTATACACTATGTTATTATATATGTTGTCTTCTTTGGCGCATGTATGAGATGCACCCGGCTTTGTTCCTTAAAACCGGGTGTGACAAAAAGAATGGAAGCAAGAACAAGACCATATGTGATCATAGAAGAGGAGTTATATAAATATGGAGTCTGTTCTCCATTACTCAAGTGTTTGTCCAGAACCGAAGGTTAAGAATTGATGAAGGAAATACATGCAGGATTATGTGGGTCTCATATTGGGTCTAGGCCTTTGCTGGGGAAGGTTTTGAGACAAGGATTTTACTGGCCGAAGGCAGCTTCAGATGCAGCAGACTTGGTTCAAAAATGTGAAAATTGCCAAAGATGTGCAAAAGACCAGAAACAACCTTCAACTTTAACTCAGCTAATACAGCCAACTTGGCCACTGCAAAGGTGGGGTTTGGATTTGTTAGGTCCACTTCCACCAGCACAAGGAAATTTGAAATATGTCGTCGTGGCAGTGAAATATTTCTCTAAGTGGATCGAAGCAAAGCCCTTAGCCACAATAACTTCAGCCACAGTACAGAAATTCTTTTGGCAAAATATTATTTGTCGCTATGGCGTGCCGAAGGCAATAACCGTTGGCAATGGAACTCAATTTGATGTTGAAACATTCAAAGATTTTTGTGACAAAATTGGTACAAAAATTCATTTTGCATCAGTAAGGCATCCAGAATCAAATGGGCTAGTAGAGAGAGCAAATGGAATTATAATGATAGGAATAATGAAGTTAATCTTCGATCAACCTAGAGGAAAGTGGCCAGATGAGTTGATCAAAGTGGTGTGGAGAATTGTCTCAAGGTCAACAGGTTTTACACCTTTCAAGCTCTTGTTCGGTGACGAAGCAATAACACCAGAAGAAGCAAAGCCAGGGTCAATAAGAACCACAGCCTCAGTGGAGGACGAAGCTGATTCTCAAATAACAAAAGACACTATAGAAGGGACCAGACTTCAGGCCATAGAACACATCAATAAGTATCAGGCTGAAACAATAAAATGGCGTGACAGGAAAGTTCGATTGAAAAATATCAAGTCAGGTCATTTGGTGCTTCGGAGAGTAGCCAACCCAGATACAGTAGGCAAGTTACATCTAAAATGGGAAGGTCCTTTTCTGGTAGTATCTTCGTCAAGACCCGGTTCTTACAGATTGAAGGATATGGACGGCAATAACATACCCAGATCTTGGAATGAGGATGAGCTTCAGCTGTACTATGTGTAATTGATGTAATCTTTTCTTTTTTTCCTGACACCCTTTTCCTTTCAAGAGGGGAGAAAGGTTTTTAATGGGGCCATAGTTTGTATTTTTCATTCTTATTTAGCCCCATGCAATACAAGGGCCAAAATCCCCCAAAGATGTAACATGTAATATCAGAACCTGCACCATCGAGTGTAAAAGAGAAACAGAGAAAAGCTCAAAAGACGTCCCTAAGGGGATGCAGAGTTGTAATCACCCCAAGGAGGATGAAGCTGCAAAAGTCGTTCCTAAGGGAGCGCAGGGTAAGCTCCGAAGCTGCAAAAGTCGTTCCTAAGGGAGCGCAGCGTAAGTTCGAAGCTCAAAAGTCGTTCCTAAGGGAATGCAGAGCCAAATACCACTGAAATATAAGGTGAAGAAGCTCCAAAGTCGTTCCTAAGGGGATGTAGAGCTTAAATGCCACCGAAATAGAAGGTAAGAAGCTCCAAAGTCGTTCCTAAGGGGATGCAGAGCTTAAATGCCACCGAAATAGAAGGTGAAGAAGCTCCAAAGTCGTTCCTAAGGGAATGAAGAGCTTAAAGAGTCCAAAGTCGTTCCTAAGGGGATGCAGAGTCTGGGTGTGGCTTTGTGTGTGTTTGGGACATTCATTTGCATATTACATTACATCATTCATTGCATTCATACAGACATTCATTTAGATATTCATAGGATCATCATCATCATGACATAAAGCACGAACAGAAATACTCCATCTTCGACGACAAAGTGCTTCAATGAATGAGAAGAAGCTTCGTTCCAAACATACAAGCATTTTATGCAAGGAAATGCTTCGATGTGTACGAAAAGAAGGGAAGGTGTTTTTCGCCTTAGGCTCAAAAGATACGAATTTCGTCCACAGCAAAGCAATTCGTACATGGATGAAAAGGTAAAGATATATTACAAGGTATGGACAGATATACACAGTACTGAGTTTAATTCTCGATTACAATTTTTGCAAAGATAATGCAAATATTTCCTAAGTTCTATACAGGAAGGCTTAAAGGGAAGCTTCATCTCAGCAACCTTCGGAATGTGCTTTGAGTCATCAACCTTCAGCACCGCTATCCTGCAGACAACAATGGTATAAGGTAAAAGTGATTATAAGAATCAAAGTAAGCAACAAGTATAAGTTTCGTACTGGTTTAAGCAGACTTCGAGCTTCATCTCCAGCCAACTCTCGTGCACCTTTAGCCCAAATCTGAGTGATGAATCTATTTCTGATGCTTCGGGCTTCACTAGGAATATCAATCAAATCTGATGGCAACAGGGTGAAGGTTGGTCTATTTACTGTCTTCGCATGCGTGCATCCGGCCTTCAAGAATGCAGCAGCTGTGACGCGAGAAGCTAGCAAAGCACAGAAGTCACCATGCCCAACTATCACTTCATCGAGTGCATCAACTTCATTTTCAATATGTTTGAAGATATTTGATATGTCTTCAGACGAAGGGGCAATATCTTCAGAGCTTGCCCCAACTGAGCTAAAGACCCCTTTTAACGTTGCACGCAGTGGCTGCCAAATCCAAACATGTATTTTGAAGGTCCTTCAAAGATTTCTACAGCTTTGTATTTTTACCAGCTTCGGCTTCATATTTTGCTTGCAGTTCTTTCTTCTCTTGTTCGAAGCTCTCTAAGTTTTCTTTTAAGGTTGTTTGACTCTGGCGAAGCTCCTCGCTTAATCTAGCATTTTTAGCTTGAATCTCTGCAAGCGAACCCTCTGTTGCTTGAAGCAGGAAGTCCTTCTTCTCTAGAGAAGCTTCACAATCCTTAATTTTACTCTCCAAGCCCTCGATTATGATTTCATTTTTCTTGTCCTCGAGGTCTTGTTGCATCCTCAATGCTTTACTTAGTAGCATACTCTGTGGAAATAAGCTGACATCAGAAAATTTTGATTCATCACAAAGATAACAGAAATTTAGGCAAAAAGAATTTTACCTTGAAATTGGAGTAAAACAGATTGCCGACAATATGTTATCGCCGGTAGCCGCTAATATCAGCCTGAAGCTTCGGGAAACCGACACTCTACGATAGAGTGCCGATTATTTTTACCCCGGCGCGATCGCGAATGCATCCTAAGGCTCCTTTGTCAAATCCACCAAAGAGCATAGCTCCAGGCTGGTAGCCACCGGATATCCCATATTCATGTAGCTCCTTCTTCTCAGCCTCGGACAATTCTTGACCCACCAGGTCCGAAGATCAAAGTCCTTTTCTTCTGAAGCAGCATCAGCAATCTTTTTTCCTTTGTCAGGCACTGCGGCCATGACCTTCTCTGTAGTCGCAGCTGTCTCTTCTGCAGCCATATCCGAAAGAAGTTTATCAATTCCTGATAGTGTACTTTCAAGATTGGCAGCTTCGGTGGCAGCTACAGCTTCGGCGGAGGTCTCAGCTTCGGCAGTGGCCTCGACACTTGCAACAGGCACGATTTTGGATGTCGAGGCCAGCGGTGGTATTCATTTAATGGCTTGCATAACATTAACGATTCTTTGTTTTTTCTGACCCTTAGTCTTCTCCTTTGCGGCTGAGGGTTGATCCTTCTTCTGTAAAAGTTTCATCAGTTCTGGTCCCAGATGACTTAGCAGCTTGATGGGTAAGGATTCAGTCATTACCTTTTGAATTTCTGCTATTTCAGCAGCTGCAGGTGTCAAAGGAGTCTCTTCTACTGCCTCAGTTATCTTTGGCTCTGGATCTTCAGCCTTCCTCTTCTTTGAAACTGCCGCCTTCGGCTCCGGAGTGGATTTTGTCTTCTTAGAAATTTTCTCATCTTCCTTAACCATTATGGTAGCTTGCCTGCTCAGAATGCTAACAATTCTTTTTCTTTTCACTCCTTCGGCACCTTTGTCAAGCCTTTCATAATCAGGGTATTCAAATTTCAAGGCATCCATTACCCGGTTCAATCTTCATTTCGGCCGGGTCCCGAAGGCTGCAGTCATCAGTTGATCTTCCTTTTTGGTGTAATTCCCAAGCATTTCGTTGCACATGGTCTCAATCATGTCTAGCCATTCTTTGCAAGGCTTCTTGAATTGTTTTTCAAATTTGAAACGGTAAGCAAGAGGAACAGGTTTATGCTTCTTCCCCACTTCTTTCCTCTTCGGCATTCCCTAGCCACTTGACGTCGGATATGTTATGTTTGCCAAGTATTCTTGTACCAAGTCCCTGGTACTGATCTGCTTAGCTACCACTCTAAATTCCACTTCAGCCAACTGACAGGGTGACCCCAGTTGCATATTGCATAAAGGCCTGGTCATTCCGAAGCTTAAACTTAGTGGACTCATAACCATGGTCATCAGCTTCTCCCTCTTTTTCTCGTCATTCTTCATATAGAACCACTCATTTTTCCAACCAGTCGGCAAAATTGTAACAGCCAAAATTTTCATGAAGGTCATCTGCCCTGGCCTTCGTCTGATAGTGCAGCTCGTGCACTCGGCAAAAAGCTTCAGCATCTGGGCTCATCTCTTGGCTTCGGAGGGCCCATATATAGACGTTGAGCCTAACAATAGCGTTGGGAGTCGGTTGATGAAGATATATTTCAAAGTTCTTTAAAACTACCCCTATCATCTCATTCAGGGGGAATCGCAGCCCTGCTCTGAAAAAGCTCTTGAAAACGATAACTTCATCCTTCTTTGGCTCTGGGATAGTCTCTTCTCCAGCAAATCGAATAAGTTTACTCTCATCCTCTCCAAAATAGCCCAATTTCATCATCATAGGCATGTCATCTTCCGTCACAGTAGAATTTTCAAAATCTAGATGACTAGGCTTCGTTGGGATCAGAATGTTGTAGTCTTCTTCACTCTCACCAACATTTTCACCCTCAACCACAGTTTGTTCAGCTTCGGCATTAGAAGCACCTTCGTCAGCCACAATTAGACCTGATCGCTTCATTACTTCTGAAATCGGTGCTGTTTCGGCGGCCTCGGTTTCGTCCCCCTCACGAGACACTCTTGCAGTTGATCACACTCTTGCCATTTCGATGGTTTTTACCGTTTGACAAAGCTAACCCGTCTGACGAAGTTAACCTTAAATGATGAAGCGTTTGCTCGAAAGTGCAATGCAGAAAGCTTCGGCAATGGTTAAATTTTTTAACAGCACAACAGTGCAATGGCAATGAATGATGTGGTAACTCCTCACCAACCCGTCTGTTTATATAGTGCTGGAGGGGGGAAGGTGAACCGCCAGGCTGCTTGCACTCGCTGAATGGTGGACCACTCAATGCCTAGAATATTATAATCGTTTCTCGGCAACGAGCTTAGGGAAGGTGTTTTTCGGACCTTCAGCATTCCAAAGCCTTCGAGTTTTTCGCGGATCGAGCTCGTTACGAAAAACGATCTAGCACCGTGAAGGGGCTATTGTTGGGGGCCTTCTTCTCCGCCGAAGGTCCTCTAAGCAAAAAACACCTTCGGTAGAACGATATGCAAGCAGATATGACATGAAGATATATGTCGAAGCTACTATTGAGAGAGCTTCGGCATGATGGCATGCTTAAGACGAAGGATGGCACCGACTTAAAGAGGAAAAGTCCATGTAATCCTTGATAATTTGTACTATGATTATAATTAGTCATCAGGGGCATGAATGTAATTTTATCCGGGCTGTGTCTCGTGCCTATAAATAGATGAACAGTACCCGCATACTGTTCACGTTGACTTGTAATCACTCGCGCGTCACTCCTGCTTTTTTACCTTCTGTCAAGCCAAAGGTACAAAAGCAATTTAAAACTCGTTGATGTTTATTCATGTCTATATAATAAGAATATGAGTAATCTAATGATTTGAATATTCCCTTCGTGTTTCATATGTCTTTGTTTACATCCTTACTTATTGAAATGATGAAGGTACGTCCTTCATGACCTTCGTCTGAAGATCATTATATCCTAAGGGAGATAATGCTTCGAAGGACGAAGGCATTTAACCATTAACACTTGTGTTGCCTTGTTCTTGATTCATAGCATTTGAGAACAAGTGACCAACAATAGTAAAGTTATATATTCAAAGTATTTTATTTGCATAAAAATGTATGTAATATTTTATTACACCATAATTAGGTAACTACTAAGGCTATTCCCAATCGATGGTATCTTACACATTAATGAGATGCCATATAAGATTTTTTATGATGTGGTAAGGTATTCAATAGGAGAGAGAGAGAAAAGTTGTATCTCAAATAAGATACTGCTTTAGCACGATATCTTAGGTTGTGGCACAAAAAATAATGCTTGTGTCCCATTTTCATAGACACAACAACACACCAGGTAAATAATTAAAACATATAAGTATGATACTATACACTATGGAGGGTATATCTTGTAACAGTATCATATTTTTCATTCTATGTGGCATTTTTGGATATTGGAGTATAATACTTTGGATTGGAAATAGTCTAAGGGCCTATTTGTTTGGGATTATAAGAGGCCTAGATTATATAATCCAACTTATTTTGAACTAATATATAATCCGAGCAGATTCTAATCCCAAACAAACAGGCCAAGTTTGTTCATTATGTGCATTGGTCGCTATTGAACTCTATGTTGTAAAAGACCCAAACCATTGTTAGGATTTATGGGCTAGGCCCAATTGAGAAATTCAATTAAATCCCAGGAAAAACTCAAAAGCCCATATATGTGTATGGCTAGGGAATGGTGGAACCAATAGTACCATATTGCTAGTCCAAGTGGAGTGTAACTAGTTTAAATATGGAGGCCACACTCACTCACCAAGTCATGGATGAGAGAAGAGAGTATGGAGAGCCACACGCACGCGCGCGTTCGCTCACCTCGCCTCGCCTGGCCTGGCCTGAGCAGGGCGGGGCGGGGCGAAGGACGCGGGCGCACGACATGCGCGTGAATGGTCTACCGAAATTTGGCCCCTCGCCTTGCGGGGTTGCGGCTTTCTTTTGCCGTTTCAATTTTTTGGTTGCTTGGCTGTTAATTTCAGAATCCTAACCGATCGCTATAAAATCTAAACTGAATGCGAGATTTTCGTGTGCAGATCGGATCGCAGATAGCTATCTGTTCGTGAGCTCGGCCCTATAAAAGGCATCTGGCAGCCAGCATCCAAATCATCCTAGTTTTCGCTTTCGCCTCTGTTCACAACTGCGCCGCCTTTAGTTCTCTTCATCCCGACCGCCGAGCTGCATCTGTGATCAGGAGAGCAGGGCAAATAAGGTTTTTGGGAAGCGTCCTCATGCGACTACTCATGATCTTCTGACGTCGTCGACCCCGCGGATTCCGCTGATCATCAACCCCGCTGCTTCGACGTCGTTGACCCTGCTGATTCCGGCCCGCGCCATCTATCAGTATGTCTGATCAGTACGCATCATCTGATTTGACTTTTTACTTCAGTTCTTCTGATTTGGTCATGTTTTATATTTGGAATTTAATCTGGAAATTGTCTAATTATTCAACAATCCAAAAACCTTATTGTAGACAATTTTCTATTTTTTCTATGGCTGCTTTTGCCGACGCGCTGAAGCCAGAAAAGTTCAATGGTATGCACTTTAAGAGGTGGCAAGTCAAGGCCACGCTCTGGCTTACTGCTATGAATGTGTTCCATGTTAGTAAAGGCAAACCTGAGGACGCACTGACTCCTGAACAGGAGAAAGAGTACGACCATGCCAATACTATCTTTACGGGAGCAGGTCTTAGCGCCCTTGTTGACCATCTGGTTGATGCGAATATTCAGCACACAGACGTGAAAGAGTTGTGGGATGCACTTACTACTAAGTATGGTGCATCAGATGCTGGCAGTGACCTATATATCATGGAGAGCTTTCATGATTATAAGATGGCCGATAATCGCTCTATTGTAGAGCAAGCTCATGAAATACAGTGTATAGCCAAGGAGCTCGACCACCTGAAGATAGTCCTTCCTGATCGATTTGTGGCTGGATGCATTATTGCAAAGTTGCCTTCTACATGGAAGAACTTCGCCACATCTCTGAAACATAAGAGACAGGAGATATCAGTTGAAAATCTGATAGCGTCTCTGGATGTTGAGGAGAAAGCTCAGGCTAAGGACACGGAATCTAAAGGAGGCGAGGGCCACTCCAACGCCAACATGGTTCAAAGGAACCACAACAAGGGCAAAGGAAAGACAAAATTTAACAAGCCCAACAAAACTACCAACTTCAAGAAGAAGAACAAGGCTGAACTAACATGTTTCGCATGTGGCGAGACGGGTCATTTTGCCAAGGATTGTCCTGATCGAGCGGATCGCCGTGGCAAAAAGGGCAATGTCAACACAGTGATCGCTAGCAATGAGGAAGACAAAGTGTATGGTAATTTACCTTTCATCTTCTCAGTATTTCAATCACCTAGTTGGTGGCTTGATACTGGTGCTAATGTTCATGTGCGTTCTGACATTAATTTTTTCTCTTCTTATCAGGGTGCCCAGGATTCTTCCGTCCTAATGGGGAATGGGTCACATGCTTCTGTTCATGGCACTTGCACTGTGGATCTGAAGTTTACTTTGGGAAAGATCATGCGATTGAAGAACGTGCAGCGTGTCCCTTCTATACACAAGAATCTCGTTAGCGGAACCCTTCTATGTAGAGATGGGTTCAAGGTAGTTTTGGTGTCCAATAAATTAGTTGTGTCTAAGTCTGGACAATTTATTGGTAAAGGCTATGATTGCGGAGGCTTGTTCTGCTTTTCTCTGTTAGATTTCAATAATAAGTCTGTGAACCATATTTGCGCTAATGTTGATGCGAGTATTTGGCATTCTCGTTTGTGTCATATTAATTTTGGCTCTATGTCTCGGCTTTCAACCATGAGTTTAATTCTGAATATCACCATAGTCAAAGGTTCTAAGTGTCATAGTTGTGTGCAGTCGAAGCAACCTCGAAAGCCTCACAAGGCTGCTTAGGAGAGACACCTGGTACCTCTAGAACTCATACATTCTGATCTTTGTGAGATGAATGGTGTGTTGACAAAATGTGGCAAGAGACACTTCATGACATTGATTGATGATGCGTCTAGATTTTGCTATGTATACTTGCTAAAAACTAAAGATGAGGCTTTAGACTACCTTAAAATCTATAAGGCTGAAGTTGAAAACCAACTAGAGAGAAAGACCAAATGTCTTAGATCAGATCGTGGTGGCAAAATCTTTCCCAATGTCTTTGATGATTTCTGTGCAGAACATGGCATTATTCATGAGAGGACGCCTCCCTATTCACCCGAATCAAACGGGATTGCTGAAAGGAAAAATTGTACATTGACTGATCTGGTGAATGCCATGTTAGACACTTGTGGTTTATCTAAGGCATGGTGGGGGGAGGCAGTCCTAACTTCATGTCATGTTCTGAATAGAATTCCTATGGGAAAAGAAGAGAAAACCCCTTATGAGAAGTGGGTTGGGAGAAAACCATCACTTTCATACTTGCGCACTTGGGGGTGCATGGCGAAAGTCAATGTACCAATTAATAAAAAGCGCAAGCTCGGTCCAAGGACAGTGGATTGTGTCTTTCTTGGATATGTTTCGTGTAGCATAGCATATAGATTTTTAGTTGTTAAATCTGAAGTTCCTGATGAGTATGTTGATACTATTATGGAATCACGTGATGCAACTTTCTTTGAACACGTATTTCCAATGAAAGACATTCATAGCAATTCTAGATACTCTTCTGAGATAACTCCTGAACATAGTACATCTGTTGAGAGTTCTGAACAGCCACATGAAAATGTCCTAGAGGAGGATGACAATGATGCTCCTAAAAGCAGTAAGAGACAAAGGGTTGAAAAATCCTTTGGTGATGATTTCATTGTGTACCTTGTGGACGATACTCCTACTACCAATGCAGAAGCATTTGCATCTCCAGATGCAGATGATTGGAAAGAATGTAATACTCAAAATTGTGTACAAGGAATATATAGTGTTTTCCTTATTTGATGTGCCTCATTTGCATCATAAAAAAAGAGCATACACAAAATTTGGAGTTTAATTCAAACAAATGATAAAAAAAATGCATCATGTTGGAGTTTATATGTTTGTGCATTAAATAAAATAATAATGTTAATGGTAATAAGATAATAAATACTAGAAGTTGAATCAAACCCTAAATTTGAAAATAGGGTTTTAAAAATAAAAAGAAAAGAAATAGCACATAAAACATAGGGAATAAATATATACATTCTCTTCATCTCCAAATGTAAATTGGCACATTTTGATATAAGTACAAATCCATAACTGAAATTCAAATTTGAATTTGAAATCTAAAAGTAGAAATGAAAACCTAAATTTGAAAAAGAAAAGAGAAAAGAATAAAGAAAAAAAGAAAAAGGGTAAAATCGCCGCATGGGCCAGATCTGCACTTTTCGGCCCATAAGAGAATTCCTTCCGCGCAAGCCCAGCCTTCTCTCCTTCGCATGTGCCGACAGGTGGACCACTTCGGTCAGCCGTGCGCTCGCTCACGCCATCGACGCGTGGGACCCACGAAGCAGCCTATCCCTTGCACTAGACACTTCCGTGTGGGCCACCCTTGTCAGGTCTTTCGTCCTTCTCGGTTGCGAGCTGGAAACGGAACCGCGTGCGCTCGCTTCTCCCTTCTGCTATCTGGCACGCGGGCCCACTCGTCAGACTCTCCTATGCGGCGCCGTCTTCTTCCCCTTCAACCGAAGCCCGATTCTGATGCCGCTATGCTCGGTGCTCGCGGCTGCGTGCCTGCGTTTTCCTCGGACCCGTAACAACCTCGCGACCGGCCGGGAGCCCGGGGCTCCGCCATCTGCGCGCTCGTGACCAGGTCTGGGGCGCCGCTCTCCTCCTCTCGACGTGCATAGCGGACGACCGTTGTAACCACCGCTGCAGATCCGCGGAGCTCGGACCCAGTTGGCTCATGCGCCGCCACTGCGCGCGTATAAGTTGGGACCCTCCCAGCCGTAGCCGTCCTACGCCAACAGAACCCTATCCACTAACCGCTAGCTCCAGCATCGTCGGAATTGAAGCGGAATGTGAGGAAGCCGCCGCCGTCGCCGTAGAACATCGCCCCTGCTCGCGCCTCGGTCATGATGGTTGCCCAGGTAGCTTTGCCATGACCCAACGATGGTGTGGGCGTGTGATTGCGGGTGCGTGATTAACCAGTGAATGGTTAATTCCTCGCCGTTGTCCACTGTTTCCGCGGATCCGCATCGCGGCGTGGGCAGGACGCTGGGCCACATACCCCCACGGTGAGGAATACTCCCTGTGAATCGCCTTAGCCTACGCATTATTTAGCACTAGATGATTTGGGGGTAGTGTGTTGGAGCTCGGTGGGGCACCGCACTGGGGTATGGCCGTCACGGGGGTTGAACGGGGAGGCATCCCTTGCTTGGTCGTAAGGAAGAAGATGGCCTCCTCGCCCTTCAATCTGTGATGAGCGGTCCAGATTGGGACACACCATCCCTTCACGCTATCAAATCTAGACCATCAGATCTGGATCGGACCGTCTGCGTAGCGTACCGGTTCATTAAGCTCCCCATCTAATCCATACCATCGGATCGAAATCCAGCGGCTCAGAAAGAACCATACCCCTTCGCGGGTATGTTTTACTAAAGAGCCCCTATAGTTTTGCGGAATTAACCCGCCATCCCCTCGGGGTGTTTCCTGAGTCTGGGGATTTATTGCACCAAGGCCCCTGGACTTTCTGGTAATGGTGCGCTCAGTCCAGATAATTAGAAAATCAGATAAATTCATTAGGAAAATACTTTTTAGTGTAAAAATAAATGCTAGAACTTGTTTAATTTATATAAAATGCATACTTGGTCCAAATTGACCCATTTCAGTCTCTATAATTTTGTAACAATGTTGTTTATCATCTATTGCCTCTGTTTGGTCATGAAAACAGTAAGAAAATTTATTCCTCATCTAATTCTATTTCAAACACATAAAACCTTTGAAAATTCATAACTTAAAATCTGTAACTCCAAAAATTATAATTCCTGTTCCTGTGATCTTATTTCAATATATAGATCATTATTATGTATTTTGCATATATGTTTGATGTGATGTTAATTTTGCCTATGCCATGTTTGTTTGTATTGCTACGACTAGCAGTGAGGTCACGAGTCATCTGAAGATCATCCTGGTACCTGGAATCTCAAGTCCCAGGCAAGTTGTGCCCTTGATCACTTCTTTTACCCACTCATGTTCTAATTAATCATAATGATTTGCATAGGTTAATTTGATGGGACCTAATAGGTTACCCTAGGTTGTCTATCTTTATGCCTTGTTTACCACTAAACTTTCTGGGTAGTACTTGCTAGTGCTATATGTGGATTTGGGCATTGAGATACATATTATTCATACTTTTGTTATCAGTTGCTATTTACTGTTCATGATAAGATCATTATGTTAATTGGAACATGGAGAACCACCCGGGAAAACAGTGCTACCACAAGGGTTTAATGGGACGCCCTTGGCCGATTAATTAGGAAAGCTAGTGGAAGACTACCTTACCCGAAAGGGGCAAGGGCAGTAGGGGAGTGGTCAGTGTAGGGAGACCCTCGGGAGGATTTTGCCGCGATGGCGGTCCTGCAAGGGATTCCTGCATTGGAGCTTCCTATAAACTGTAGCGGGTTTTCTGAAGCTAGTGGAACTTTGTAAAGGCCTCGTAGTGTTACCCTGCCTCGCCTCCTCGGTAGAGGTGTATGGGAAGTCGCGATCCCTTGGCAGATGGGTAACATGACTTGTGGGTAAAGATGCGCAACCTCTGCAGAGTGTAAAACTGGTATACTAGCCGTGCTCACGGTCATGAGCAGCTCGGACACTCACATGATTAAATTATGGAACTTAAACTCAATTTGTCATATGCATTGCATCGCAGGTGAGGTTGTTACTTTTGTTCTACTATTTAATTGGGTTGGTATTTACTTATACTTAGTAATTGCTAATAAAATTTTGACCAACTTTAAAAGCAATGCTCAGCTTCAACCATCCTCTTTGGTAAGCCTTACACTTCACGTGGGCTCTCACCTTTGGCGAGTTCATGCACATTATTCCCCACAACTTGTTGAGCGATGAACGTATGTGAGCTCACTCTTGCTGTCTCACACCCCCCCACAGGTCAAGAACAGGTACCACAGGATGAGGCGCTTGGAGTATGCTGCGATGTGTTCGTGAGAGGTCTAGGCCATCGTCTCCCAGTCAACTTTGGGTTGCTGGACCGTTGTCTCCTTATAATGTAATTATTTATTTTGTACAGAACTCCTGTTATGTAGTAAAGATGTGACATTCGATCATGTGTCATGATTCATCATATGTGTGAGACTTGGTCCCAGCACACCTGGTGATTATGTTTGCGCCCGGGTTTTGGACCCCTAAAACCCGGGTGTGACAGAAGTGGTATCAGAGGAATGTTGACTGTAGGACGAAACCTAGATAGAACTGGACAACCAATACTTACTTACCCTTGCTACTCTGATTCTTTTCTAAACTTTTCTTAATCTTTTCTCATCTATTTCCGCTTTACTCTGATTATTCTTACCTTTTCATTCTAAAGACAAATGTGGATTTCACACTTTGAAATCCTATGCCTAAAGTGACTTTTAGGAATAGGAGACCTCATCTTAGGAACAAAAACAAAACTATTTTTTTATAATTATTTGTGCCCTTGAATGTTTGTTCTTATGATACTTGCCTGATTTGGATCTTTGATTGAGTGTGATGAGTTGTGGAGGAATGTCCACAATCACATGCATATACATATCGAAAAAAATGCTTATAAAAATAACTAGGTAAACTAGGTTATCCCTCATTAAAGTATCTAGCCTAACAATATCCATCTCATCTTAAAAGATTTTATCCTACACTCATAGATCCATCTTATGTGAAAAGATCCTAACTTATCCTAATTAAAATATATCTTATCTTAAAAGATTTTCTCTTATCTTAATAGATTCATCTCATCTTAAAAGATTCTATCCTATCTTATCTTGTCATATCCTAACTACTTTGCTTATCTCGTACTAAGTGTAATAACTATGATCTATCCTAAAATAAGTAGATCTTAACTAGTCTAATCTAGTTATATCCAATTTGTCTATCCCCACCTAACATCAAACAAAATTTTGACCTACATCATGTAGTCTATCTCATCCATATATATCTTAACCATATTCCCCAACCCCGATGATATACACTAACCTCGAATCAATGAGACCAAGACCAGAGAAGAGAAGATCGACCTCGACAAGGAAGGATAAAACAGTCAAAGTGAATCTCGAGATGAATCAAGACTTAAACATTGCCGGTGAAGTCTTTTCCTTGTCATAATCTTTCTTACCTCAACTTGTCCAGCTTATACCCTATATAATAGGTAACTAGATACCTAGGCTCTCCTAATCAACCCCTATTGACTATAAAAAAAATGAGACTCCGGATTTTTGAACCAACTATAGACTAAAAGCGGAATTACAAACCAATTCTTTTGCATCCCTTTTCTTACAAATCTCGAGGACGAGATTATTTTTAAGGGGGTAGGATTTGTAATACTCAAAATTGTGTACAAGGAATATATAGTGTTTTCCTTATTTGATGTGCCTCATTTGCATCATAAAAAAAGAGCATACACAAAATTTGGAGTTTAATTCAAACAAATGATAAAAAATGCATCATGTTGGAGTTTATATGTTTGTGCATTAAATAAAATAATAATGTTAATGGTAATAAGATAATAAATACTAGAAGTTGAATCAAACCCTAAATTTGAAAATAGGGTTTTGAAAATAAAAAGAAAAGAAATACCACATAAAACATAGGGAATAAATATATACATTCTCTTCATCTCCAAATGTAAATTGGCACATTTTGATATAAGTACAAATCCATAACTGAAATTCAAATTTGAATTTGAAATCTAAAAGTAGAAATGAAAACCTAAATTTGAAAAAGAAAAGAGAAAAGAATAAAGAAAAAAAGAAAAAGGGTAAAATCGCCGCATGGGCCAGATCTGCGCTTTTCGGCCCATAAGAGAATTCCTTCCGCGCAAGCCCAGCCTTCTCTCCTTCGCATGTGCCGACAGGTGGACCACTTCGGTCAGCCGTGCGCTCGCTCACGCCATCGACGCGTGGGACCCACGAAGCAGCCTATCCCTTGCACTAGACACTTCCGTGTGGGCCACCCTTGTCAGGTCTTCCGTCCTTCTCGGTTGCGAGCTGGAAACGGAACCGCGTGCGCTCGCTTCTCCCTTCTGCTATCTGGCACGCGGGCCCACTCGTCAGACTCTCCTATGCGGCGCCGTCTTCTTCCCCTTCAACCGAAGCCCGATTCCGATGCCGCTATGCTCGGTGCTCGCGGCTGCGTGCCTGCGTTTTCCTCGGACCCGTAACAACCTCGCGACCGGCCGGGAGCCCGGGGCTCCGCCATCTGCGCGCTCGTGACCAGGTCTGGGGCGCCGCTCTCCTCCTCTCGACGTGCATAGCGGACGACCGTTGTAACCACCGCTGCAGATCCGCGGAGCTCGGACCCAGTTGGCTCATGCGCCGCCACTGCGCGCGTATAAGTTGGGACCCTCCCAGCCGTAGCCGTCCTACGCCAACAGAACCCTATCCACTAACCGCTAGCTCCAGCATCGTCGGAATTGAAGTGGAATGTGAGGAAGCCGCCGCCGTCGCCGTAGAACATCGCCCCTGCTCGCGCCTCGGTCATGATGGTTGCCCAGGTAGCTTTGCCATGACCCAACGATGGTGTGGGCGTGTGATTGCGGGTGCGTGATTAACCAGTGAATGGTTAATTCCTCGCCGTTGTCCACTGTTTCCGCGGATCCGCATCGCGGCGTGGGCAGGACGTTGGGCCACATACCCCACGGTGAGGAATACTCCCTGTGAATCGCCTTAGCCTACGCATTATTTAGCACTAGATGATTTGGGGGTAGTGTGTTGGAGCTCGGTGGGGCACCGCACTGGGGTATGGCCGTCACGGGGGTTGAACGGGGAGGCATCCCTTGCTTGGTCGTAAGGAAGAAGATGGCCTCCTCGCTCTTCAATCTGTGATGAGCGGTCCAGATTGGGACACACCATCCCTTCATGCTATCAAATCTAGACCATCAGATCTGGATCGGACCGTCTGCGTAGCGTACCGGTTCATTAAGCTCCCCATCTAATCCATACCATCGGATCGAAATCCAGCGGCTCAGAAAGAACCATACCCCTTCGCGGGTATGTTTTACTAAAGAGCCCCTATAGTTTTGCGGAATTAACCCGCCATCCCCTCGGGGTGTTTCCTGAGTCTAGGGATTTATTGCACCAAGGCCCCTGGACTTTCTGGTAATGGTGCGCTCAGTCCAGATAATTAGAAAATCAGATAAATTCATTAGGAAAATACTTTTTAGTGTAAAAATAAATGCTAGAACTTGTTTAATTTATATAAAATGCATACTTGGTCCAAATTGACCCATTTCAGTCTCTATAATTTTGTAACAATGTTGTTTATCATCTATTGCCTCTGTTTGGTCATGAAAACAGTAAGAAAATTTATTCCTCATCTAATTCTATTTCAAACACATAAAACCTTTGAAAATTCATAACTTAAAATCTGTAACTCCAAAAATTATAATTCCTGTTCCTGTGATCTTATTTCAATATATAGATCATTATTATGTATTTTGCATATATGTTTGATGTGATGTTAATTTTGCCTATGCCATGTTTGTTTGTATTGCTACGACTAGCAGTGAGGTCACGAGTCATCTGAAGATCATCCTGGTACCTGGAATCTCAAGTCCCAGGCAAGTTGTGCCCTTGATCACTTCTTTTACCCACTCATGTTCTAATTAATCATAATGATCTGCATAGGTTAATTTGATGGGACCTAATAGGTTACCCTAGTTTGTCTATCTTTATGCCTTGTTTACCACTAAACTTTCTGGGTAGTACTTGCTAGTGCTATATGTGGATTTGGGCATTGAGATACATATTATTCATACTTTTGTTATCAGTTGCTATTTACTGTTCATGATAAGATCATTATGTTAATTGGAACATGGAGAACCACCCGGGAAAACAGTGCTACCACAAGGGTTTAATGGGACGCCCTTGGCCGATTAATTAGGAAAGCTAGTGGAAGACTACCTTACCCGAAAGGGGCAAGGGCAGTAGGGGAGTGGTCAGTGTAGGGAGGCCCTCGGGAGGATTTTGCTGCGATGGCGGTCCTGCAAGGGATTCCTGCATTGGAGCTTCCTATAAAATGTAGCGGGTTTTCTGAAGCTAGTGGAACTTTGTAAAGGCCTCGTAGTGTTACCCTGCCTCGCCTCCTCGGTAGATGTGTATGGGAAGTCGCGATCCCTTGGCAGATGGGTAACATGACTTGTGGGTAAAGATGTGCAACCTCTGCAGAGTGTAAAACTGGTATACTAGCCGTGCTCACGGTCATGAGCAGCTCGGACACTCACATGATTAAATTATGGAACTTAAACTCAATTTGTCATATGCATTGCATCGCAGGTGAGGTTGTTACTTTTGTTCTACTATTTAATTGGGTTGGTATTTACTTATACTTAGTAATTGCTAATAAAATTTTGAACAACTTTAAAAGCAATGCTCAGCTTCAACCATCCTCTTTGGTAAGCCTTACACTTCACGTGGGCTCTCACCTTTGGCGAGTTCATGCACATTATTCCCCACAACTTGTTGAGCGATGAACGTATGTGAGCTCACTCTTGCTGTCTCACACCCCCCCCCCCCACAGGTCAAGAACAGGTACCACAGGATGAGGCGCTTGGAGTATGCTGCGATGTGTTCGTGAGAGGTCTAGGCCATCGTCTCCCAGTCAACTTTGGGTTGCTGGACCGTTGTCTCCTTATAATGTAATTATTTATTTTGTACAGAACTCCTGTTATGTAGTAAAGATGTGACATTCGATCTTGTGCCATGATTCATCATATGTGTGAGACTTGGTCCCAGCACACCTGGTGATTATGTTTGCGCTCGGGTTTTGGACCCCTAAAACCCGGGTGTGACAAAGAAGCAGTTCATAATGAGATGGACTCCATTCTTTCAAATGGTATGTGGGAAGTCACTGATCGACCCTATGGATGTACACCTGTGGGTTGTAAGTGGGTGTTTAAAAAGAAGCTCAAGCCTGATGGTACAATTGAGAAGTACGAGGCTAGGCTTACGGCTAAAGGCTATACTCAGAAAGAAGGAGAAGACTTCTTTGATACTTACTCACCTGTTGCTAGAATGACTACTATTCGAGTACTACTTTCCTTGGCTGCCTCGTATGGTCTCCTTGTTCATCAGATGGATGTAAAGACAGCTTTTCTTAATGGAGGGCTAGACGAGGAAATCTATATGGAACAGCATGATGGATTTGTAGTAAAGGGTCGAGAAAGCATGGTATGCAAGTTATTGAAATCTTTGTATGGTCTGAAGCAAGCACCAAAGCAGTGGCATGAGAAGTTTGACACGACTCTAACATCTACAAGCTTTGCCATTAATGAGGCAGACAGGTGTGTATATTATCGTTGTGGTGGGGGCGAAGGAGTTATATTGTGCTTATATGTTGATGATATATTGATATTTGGCACAAACATTGATGTGATCAATGAAGTCAAGTCTTTTCTATCAAAGAGTTTTGATATGAAAGATCTGGGGGGAAGCTGATGTGATTCTAAACATCAAGCTAATTAAGGCAGATGGTGGGATTACTCTCTTGCAATCTCACTATGTTGAAAAGGTTTTGAAGCGATTTGGCTTCTCTGATTGCAAACCTTCTCCAACACCGTATGATCCCAGTGTGACACTGCGAAAGAACAAGAGAATTGGTTTAGACCAATTGAGATACTCTTAGATCGTCGGTTCACTCATGTATCTTGTTGGTGCAACAAGGCCCGATATCTCGTTTGTTGTGAGCAAATTGAATAGGTTCATGTCGAACCCCGGGACTGATCATTGTCATGCACTTAAGCGGGTTATGCGCTACTTGCAAGGTACAATGAGTTATGGAATTCACTATTCTGGTCAGCATGCAGTACTTGAAAGATATAGTGATTCGAACTGGATATCTGATGCAGATGAGCTTTATGCCACTAGTGGTTATGTCTTTACTATTGGTGGAGGTGCGGTATCATGGAGGTCATGCAAGCAGACCATCTTGACGAGGTCAACCATGGAAGCTGAGCTAGCTACACTTGACACAGCAACCGTTGAGGCAGAATGGTTGCGTGAACTCTTGATGGACTTGCCGGTGATTGAGAAACCAATACCAGCTATCCTTATGAACTGTGACAATCAGACAGTGATTGCTAAAGTGACAAGTTCTAAGGATAATGGGAAGTCATCAAGACATGTCAAAAACGATTGAAGTCTGTCAGAAAGTTGAGAAACTCCAGAGTTATAAGTGTGACTTATATTTCAACAGATAAAAATCTGGCAGATCTTTTTACCAAGGGATTACCACGTAATGTGATAGAAATCGCATCGAGAGAGATGGGTATGAGACCCGTATAAGTTGCCATGGTGGAAACCCAGTCTATGTGATCGGAGATCCCATGAATTAGGTTCTGGGAAGAACAAGCCATTGGTGAACTGAGGAGAGTAACCATTGACCCTCTCTAAGTAAAGATGCAATACTCTCAAATGTTGTAAGGCATGTTGGCTTTGTGCCTTAATGTGTTTTGTTGGCTTGTATTAGCAAAGATGTTGTCCTGCTGAACATTCTTGAAAGAACACACCTATATGAGTTAGACGTTCTAACGTCACAGTCTATGAGATCTGGGTGATCTCTAGTAAACTCATTAAAAGACCTTGGAGTACGACGTATATGCTCCACCCGAGAAGGGGACTACTGGTAGCCAAGTACTGGTCATGGCTTTAAGTGAAACTCATTCACACAAAACTTGCAATTCAAGGCATAGTCCATTGTCCAAGTTGTGGGTTGGTGTAGCTTGGAGTTTTAGGCGGAAGTTCAACTTAACAATCTCTGCTAAAACACTAGTATATTAAACAGTAGTGAACAGTGGCGAAAACTGCAGATGGGCATTTGAGATTTGGTGGGAGATTGTTAAGATTTATGGGCTAGGCCCAATTGAGAAATTCAATTAAATCCCAGGAAAATCTCAAAAGCCCATACATGTGTATGGCTAGGGAATGGTGGAACCAATAGTACCATATTGCTAGTCCAAGTGGAGTGTAACTAGTTTAAATATGGAGGCCACACTCACTCACCAAGTCATGGATGAGAGGAGAGAGAGTGGAGAGCCACACGCGCGTGCGTTCGCTCACCTCGCCTCGCCTGGCCTGGCCTGGTGAGGCGGGGCGGGGCGAAGGACGCGGGCGCACGACATGCGCGTGAATGGTCTGCCGAAATTCGACCCCTCGCCTTGCGGGGGTGCGGCTTTCTTTTGTCGTTTCAATTTTTTGGTTGCTTGGCTGTTAAGTTCAGAATTCTAACCGATCGCTATAAAATCTAAACTGAACGCGAGATTTTCGTGTGCAGATCAGATCGCAGATAGCTATCTGTTCGCGAGCTCGACCCTATAAAAGACGTCTGGCAGCCAGCATCCAAATCATCCCAGTTTTCGCTTTCGCCTCTGTTCACAACTGTGCCGCCTTCAGTTCTCTTCATCCCGACCGTCGACCTGCATCTGCGATCAGGAGAGCAGGTCTCCGGAACTCTTCGCCTTCGAGATCCTGCACCGGGAGAGGGCGAATAAGGTTTTTGGGAAGCGTCCTCATGCGACTGCTCGTGATCTTCTGACGTCGTCGACCCCGCGGATTCCGCTAATCATCAACCCCGTTGCTTCGACGTCGTCGACTCTGCTGATTCCGGCCCGCGCCATCTATCAGTATGTCTTATCAGTACGCATCATCTGATTTGACTTTTTACTTCAGTTATTCTGATTTGGTCATGATTTATATTCGGAATTTAATCTGGAAATTGTCTAATTATTCAACAACCATATATTGACTTTGTACTGCATTCATCAAAACTGAGCACAGTTTTTTTTGGAAGTCACGCTAAGCACTACACATTTTTAATGGAAATAAACACCACCTATGACTAGTTTGGCAACCCCATTTTTCTAAAGATTTTCATTTTTCTAAGGGAAATTAGTTCATTTCCCTTGAGAAAATGGAAATTCTTTGAAAAATAGAGTTCCCAAACTAGCCCTTATTGTGCTTAAAGCACTATAACATTTTAACCACTTGAAATAAATGAATCTCAGTATAGCAAAATTATATTTACACTGCCTATCTGTCAACTACGAATGCTTTACTATTGAATGACATTCTTGTCGTGTTGCAGTCATTAGCAGAAGCCATGTTCTTGATTGATCCAGAGCTGGACACAGTATATCTTTTTACTCACTTCTCTGATGTCATTCTCTTTACATGGTTGTTGCTCGAGTGCGATGTTGTTCCTTTTTCTCATCCTTTATGTGTTGCTGCTTGTTATTTGACAGGTTGACTTCGTGCCAAACTTTGATAATTTACAGAATGAGTCATCTTTGTTGTTAAATGGTTCTTCTAGGATTGCTATTAGTTCTTATTTATTTAATTAGTTTACTAGTATAATGCATGTGTGTTGCGATGGGACAAAAAATTATTTGATAAAATGTTAGAACAAAACGACTATATGAAAACGATATTCATGTGGAATTTATGATCATTGACTCATGATCCTGTACTCCGCCACAGGCTAACAAGTATTGCTGCCAAATGGTAGTACACGCCTGTTGCCAGCCAAAGTCACTCTGAACTTTACATTGCTGCCAGTTTACAGCTAGTCTACTAACTGTTAGAGATTAATGTACATGTGCTGCAATTCTATTAGTAGATGCATTGCATTGATGGTGGAGTACTACAGCACGGTAGAACTTGTCTCATTGTCTCATGTACAGCAAGAGATGAATTGCAGCTACCCGATTGCCATATCATTTCAACCAGAAGTGTCCATCTTTCATCCAGTCGAATAGGAAGGGGAGCGTGGTGATCTAGCAGAAGAAATCAACTACACCAGGGAGAACTGAAAATTTGGCTCGCAGAACGCCGAAATGCTCTCCATCAGATTGCACAAAGATGCCACCGCTAGCCGTCACCTCTGCTACTTCAATTGATTGAACCCTGAAAAGGCAAATGTAATCGCTTAGACTAAGACGGATTGGTTGCTACTAAAGGATAAATAGAATAACTCACATGTGCTGGTCTTTGTTTTAAAAAGCTTCAAAGTTCAAGCCACTAAGAACCCAGTTCCAAAGGAAATCAAATGAGCTTGCAATTCCCTCTACAATTTGGACCTCCAGCAGATTATTCTAGGTAGTTTTACTGCTAAGTGCTAACCGATTTTCGTTGTGCTATGAACTTTGTCAGGTGATCTGACCTATTGAGCACAGTATATGTCACGTAAACTTAGGTATAAAGTTTCAGACCCACAGAGGTCATCAGTGCATGAAGCCAGAAGACATTGTACTCTTGACTCTTACCGTTTCAAGAACGCAATAATCAGCACTTTCAGCTTTAGGACTTCGTAGCTTGGACCTCTTTAAGAAAACTATTCGACTACCTTCCATCGAAGCATAAAAAGCAATATGCTATCTGCAGTACCATTTTTTGTGTCTCTAAGAGTGTTTTTGGTTTGAGGGATGAAGTGATTCATCTTCTTTTCACTTCTCACTTTTTTATTTGGTTTGTGGGATAGAATAGGTTGATCCATCACCACCCTATTCCTCATAAGCTAATAATTAGTATATACATGAGGAGTGGGTTGATTCCACCAAAATTGATGAAATGAACTTATGATGCATCACCTCATAAAGCATAGAGTGACTCTACAAACCAAACACACCATAACTTCTTTACCTAATTCAAGACATATAAAGTGGCACTGCAGATAACATGTTGCTTCTTAAAGAAGACACTGGATCATTTATGGTGTATTTGGTTTGTGGAGTCACTCTATGCTTTATGAGGTGATGCATCATAAGTTTATTCCATCAATTTTGGTGAAATCAACTCACTCCTAATGTATATATTAATTATTAGCTTATGAGGAATGGGGTGGTGATGGATGAACTCATTCTATTCCACAAACCAAATAAAAAAGTGAGGAGTGAGAAGAAGATGGATCACTTCGTTTCTCGAACCAAACACACTCTTAGTTCGCTATGCATCCTTTCTCAAAAGGAAAGAACCTTCATGATGATATTCAAGGTCTATGCTTAGTTGTTTACCTCATTGATGAAACACCATTCACTTATAGATGTGTGTCTCCATAGAGCCTGTGTAGCTTCAGAAGTCATACTATTTGAAACATTGAAGAATAACAACCTATAAAGAACCACATGAGTTGAAAAAGACGACAATATAATGTCCTAATATATATACCAGACATAATTTTTAAAATGAATGCTGGTCACGTAGTTACCTCGAGATTGCCTCTATACCTATGCAAGCAACCATCTCAACAGACGTCCTGTAAAAGACAAGATCAGGAATGATTGAAAAGATCAAATAGAAACAGTAAAGTACTGGGTGGTGAGGTTCCTGACGCTGTGCACGACACTGCCTGCCATCGCGAACAACACAGAAGGCCAGTTGTCCTGCTGGCTGAACTGCGTGAAGAAGTTAGGCATGCTGTGCTTGGTGCCTCCAAGCTGGGCGAAGATGAGCGCGACGAGCACGGTGCCGAGGAGGTTGGTGAAGGAGTAGTCCAGGTACATGTGCTGCGGCAGCCGGCCTCGGCGCTCCAGCAGCGTGAGCACGACCGGCCAGGTGCCCAGGAACAAGAGCGACGACAGCATCGGGCGATGGCGACGCCCTTGTCCTTGTTCACGAACATGCTGAGGAGTGAGGTCGGGACCAGCTATGATGGAGGGCAGGACACAGGAGAGGGCCTTCTTCTCCAAGCACCTGCAGCAACAGCACGGGGCAAAATATGTTGAAGATGAAGCAGCCATGACTGAAAAAGTCCAACTTGCTCTGCATGCCTTTCATTTTAGTTCATTGTGACAAAATAGAGATGAGCACACCTGACACAACGTCGCCAATGATCGAGCTCCTCGGCGGTGGAGCACCATATAACATCAAAGAAATAAACGAATGAGAGGAAATACCTCAGACGATTTGTCTCTGGACTCTCCTTGAAAGAGAGAAAGAAAGAAGCCTAGAAGAAGTAACTGTTGTCTCTCTCCGTGGTTGCGTTCTAACAAGATTGAAAATCGAATTAGTTTTATTATATTATCCATGAAATAAGTTTGGATTGTGCATTTATTTGAACTTATAAATATTATTACGTGTTCCTTGAAAGTTGGTTAAAGTTAAAAAAAAGTTTGACTTTGGACAAAGCCAAAGTGCACTATAATTTAAAAAGAGAGTATTATATATGATGATCAAGATTGAAAATGGTATTCCTCGTAAAGTCTTGAGCATTGAGGGGCATAATTCAGATATATTTATTCCATCTATATGACTTGGTGGAACTGCAAAACCTACCAACTTCTGTCAGATAAATGTATCTGCAAAACTAATCAAAGCCGCTGACTTTACAAATATCTTACCCATGTGGCCATGTTAGAAGAATTCAAGAAGTTAAAATAAATGACATGATTATGTTGGAAGCAAATCAAGATCAATTGTAGTAAAACATAAGAACTAAAGATGGTGGACACATAAAAATAAACAACAGATCCAACAAAAACATGAACTTAGCATATATCATGCTGTTATTTGTAAACTTAGTGCATGAAAAATAAACAAAGGTTGATATTAAGTTGATATACCATGGACAGAAATTATTCATTAATTTGTAGTTACTATCTGCATGATTCTTTACAACTGCACGTTCTTCAACCCATAAGATGTACCATTTAGACCAATCAAGGGTCTTGTATGGTGCTTCATAAAGCTTCCTTTACAAGAAAAAAAAACAAATCGAACATCAGATGGAGATACAAGAATATGCATACAGAGTTGCAGACCTATTGAAAAATGGAAACAACATTACCGCATATGTCTGACAAGAGGCCCTCCAGGGAGGGCAATAGCAAAGTATCCTCTTTCCTTAACTGAACTCTCCCAAATTTGTTGCCATCTTGTCTGAACTCTCAAATACCCGAATTTCGCAATTCTGCTTGGTTTCACAGGAGGCCATGATTTCACTCTCCATGATTTTGTTCCAACTACCAATAGAACACACCTAAAGACCAATCGGTCCATGATAATTTGTGTCATAATTGTAACTAGTTGTCGAGGATATAAATGTAATTTTGACCGGGCTGTGTCCCGTGCCTATAAATAAGTGAACAGTACACTCGTACTGTTCACGCTGACTTGTATTCACTCGTGTGTCGCGCTTGGACTTTTCGCCTTCTGTCAAGCCGAAGGTACAAATATAATTCAATATTGTTCTTGTTCATTCATGATGATATAATAAAGACATATTAATAATATCATATGATTATCCATTTTATTTCTCATGTTTCATATGCTTCGTCTTTCATTAACATATACTGCGATGGTGAAGGTACGTCCTTCATGACCTTCATCCGAAGATCGTTATATCCTAGGGAAAATAATGCTTCGAAGGACGAAGGGCATTAACCATTAACTTCTTTTTGTGTTGCCTTGTTCTTGATTCATAGTATTTGAGAACAAGTCACCAACATTAGCGCACACCTACGGTGAACTCACTTTCACTTTTGAGCTGATGGCTTCGTTCAACAACCAAGTCGTAGCACCTTCGGCTACGAAGCTGGTGCTCCCAATAACAGGCGGTTCAAGTTCAGAGCCGGCTAACAAGAGGCAGAAGAAGGAAGCGCAGAGAAGAGTGCAGCATGTTGGGGTGCATGGTGTCGGTGTTTTGGGTCCGACCGCACACCCGGGGTTGCCCCTCGAGGTGTTTTTAGGAGTAGGACGGTGTCGACAACTGTAGCAAAATGGTTCGTACCGATTGCACGAGCGACAGTGGACAAGATTTACAGGTTCGGGCCGCTTAGAGACGCGTAACACCCTACGTCCTGGTGAGTATGTTTGATGAGCGAGGTTACAAAAGAGCTCTCTGGATTGAGAATACAGAGAGTTGACATGGGTGGCTAAGTAATAGGGTTGATCGTTCTGAAGGGGTGCCCCCTAGGCCTTATATACTCGATCGTGGGGCAATACATGTGGATATGATAACAACAAGTAGCTAAAAGATAGTGAACCTCTTGAGTTTATCCCTGCGTAACCCTTGCCGACTTATCCTTGCATTGCTCCGTTGCATGGGGGCTCCAGCGCGGGAAAGTCGGATCTCTGTTGTGGTTACTCGCTCGACGTTGTGGGCCGTCCGGGTTCGCACCAATCCGGCCTCATGTCGATCTGCTTTGCTGGTTGCTTCTCCCCAGGCCCACGAAAGAATGACCTCACGATTTATTGGGCCCTTGGGCCTTTCGTGAGGTCTTTTACTCTTTTAGTGGACCCGGGGGATATCTATCCCCCACAAGCCCCCGATCTTTGGGTTAATTTAGAGGTAATCAGCCCAAAGATCTCAGGTCTAGCTTGTAGGTGATTTAAAGAAAATGGCCTCTTGTTGTCTTCTCCTGCTTTGATCACTCGTAGACCGAAACCTTGTTTCGTGCTTGTGCCTTAGATGTCGGCATTCCAATTTGTAGGATTCTGAACTTCATTGGGTGCACCGGAGGTGCACCCAATGGGTGTAGCCCCCGAGCTTCGAGTAGATTTTAGAAAATAATCTACTCGAAGGTCTTCCCATAAATTATTTCCATTTGTACTCCTGCGTTTTAGTTGAGAGCTGGTCTTTTAATCTTGTTCCACGCTCTTTAGAAGTCGGCACTATCTTGGCTTGGAATGATAATCCATGGGGTGCACCGGAGGTGCACCCAATGGGTGTAGCCCCCGACCTTCAAATGGATTTTTGAGGATAATCCATTCGAAGGTCTTCCTTTTGTGTCTCTTTGCTGAAAATTATCCTCTCTTGTTTGTAGAAATCGGCATGAAGCTATTCGCATTATGTTTTGGAGGTCAGCATTATGTCATCAATATTTTGCTTCAGAGGTCAGCATATATTTTGTCTTTAGCAGCCGAGTTCGCAATCCATCCATATCTTGCTAGGTAGTGCAATTTATTTGCTCTGCGACTGATTGGACGTTTGATGGACGTTCTCTGTCTAGTCTTCACATCGCTTCTGTCGGCCATATTTTGTACTTCACTGGCTATATTTGGCTTTCCTCTGATCCTTACTGATATCTCATTTTTGTCTTGAGGTATTCACTGCGTGCCCTGCGCAGATGTGACCGTTTTGAAAAATATACTGATAATTCCTGGGTGTCCCCCCCCCCAATGGGTGTGGGCAAGGGACGGCTTGGTGCGCTGAGTGTTTTAGCCGGCTGCTTCTGAGTAGTAATGTGATGTGACGGCGGGTGTAATCATATCCTCCGCGCTGTTGACTGGAGTCCCAATGGGTGTTGTGTTGCGTGAAACGGCGTCAGCCGCCTGACGTGTCTTCAGACGGGTTGAAGTGCTTATTGAATGCTTTGCGACTGTTCAGTGACCGCGGTTGGAGGTGAGTGGTTGCCTTCTTCTTCTATAAATAGTGCCTTTGTCTCTCTGGTTATTTCTCATCTCTTGCTGTTCTTCGTTGCTTGCTTTCTTCCTCTCCTTGCATATCCACCATGGGCAAGAACAACAAACGCAAGCGTGAGCCGACTCCTCCGTTAGAGGACTTTGGCGACTCGGAATACTCAGATGAGGAGTTCTCCTCTGAGTCCGAGGGGTCTCCGGCTCCCGTCTCTCCCCCAGCGTCGTCCGATGACTCGGACGACTCTCAGGGGATTGCCGCGGAGGTCTGGACGTACATCCGGGCCGTCGAGCGCTCCGGGCTCGAGGGCTCGGATGAGTCAGAGTACTCCTCGGATGAGGAGGACTCGGACGGCGGCGGCGAGGACGAGGACGACGACGACGACGGCGGCGGCGGCGGCGACGACGGTGACGGTGACGGTGACGGCAGCGGCAGGGGCGGCAACGGCGGCAGCAGGGGCGGCAACGGCGTCAGCAGCAGGGGCAGCGGCGGCGGCGGCGGCAGCAAGGGCAGCAACAAGGCCAGTGGCTAAATGCCACTGGTTTTTAGATATTAGTATAGATTAGAAGTAGTATAGTGAAATAATGTAGTAGTATTAGTAGTGTAGAGTAGTATAGTGTAGTGTAGTAGTAGTAATGTAATGTAGTAATAGTAGGGAAGTATCAACTCGTGAAGAGTTGATTTGTAAGTTTATTATCTTCCCTTTTAATGAAAGAATGGCGTTGGCTTCTCCTTGGTAACTCGTCGTGCTTGTTTGTAAAACTGATTCCTTTGAGACAGTAGGTGAGTAACTTGGGGATCACACTGATGCTTCCAGAAGTAGCTGCCGAGTAACTTTGTAGACGGTGTCGACGTTTTAGAGGTAACACCGAGCAACTGAAGGGCGATGTCGGCGTTTTAGAGGCAATGCCGAGCGACTGAACACTAAATCAGCGTTTTAGAGGCAACGCCGAGTGATTGGAAAGCGACGTCAGCATTTTAGAGGTAATGCCGAGCGACTTGAGATGATGTCAGAGGGCGACGTTAGCGCTTTAGAGGTAATACCGAGCGACTGAAAGGCGATGTCGGCGTTTTAGAGGCAACGCCGAGCGACTGAACACTATATCAGCGTTTTAGAGGCAACGCCGAGTGATTTGAAAGCGACGTCAGCATTTTAGAGGTAATGCCAAGCGACTGAACGCGAAGTCGGCATTTTGGAGGCAACACCGACCGACTGGAAGGCGGCGTCAGCATTTTAGAGGTAATGCCGAGCGACTGAACGCGAAGTCGGTGTTTTGGAGGTAACGCCGACCGACTGGAAGGCGGCGTTGGCATTTTTAGAGGTAATGCCGAGCGACTGAAACGAAATCGGCGTTTTGGAGGCAACGCCGAGTGATAGCAGGCCGCGCGAGCCAATTTGAGGACGATGGCCGAGTGATGAGGTGGCGCACCGGTGTTTTGGAGATAACTGCCGGGTTTCCACGTGGCATGTGCTGGGGTTTTGGAAATAACCGCCGGGTGATGACTGGGCACTTTTTGAAACGGTATCTGGCTCGAGAATATCACATAAGAGCTGCGCTTTTAGCCGCCTTTGCTTTCCATGCCCTAGTTCTTGTTTTTCCGCTTCCAAATCCTCTCTGCCATTCGCCTTCCGCTCTGCTTGCTGGTAGAATCGAGATGGCACCCAAGAGGAAGACCGCGAGCTCGTCTGCTGTGGTGATTCCTCCAATCGACCCCAACAGCCAGTTGCCTTTCGCAGGTAACCACATGTCCATCATTTCTGAAACTGAGCTTCTTCACCTCGTATCTATCGGGGTTCTTCCTCCGCAAGGACTCTGTTCTTGGCGGATTTGCCATGGGTTTACTGTTCCGACAGAGGATACCCATGAGTCTGTTGTTTACGCCCCTTTTCTTCTTCGCAGCCTCGGCCTTCCCATCTCTCCCTTTTTCCGCGGCCTCCTTGATTTCTACCATATTAACTTGACCCATTTGAACCCCAATTCAATTCTGCAAATCTCCATTTTCGTTCACTTATGCGAAGCCTTTCTTGGCGTGCTGCCACATTTCGGTTTATGGAAATACTTGTATCATTGTCGCCCTGGGATGGCCGGGGGACAACATCAGTTGGTCGGGGGTGCTAGCTTGGAGATGCGCCGCGGGAGGAAAACTGAATATCTTGAGATCCCCCTCAAGGACAGTATTAAGGGATGGCGCCTAGAGTGGTTCATACTTGAGAATTATGGGAATTCTCTCCCTTCCCGGTCGGGAAGGCAACCGGACGTTCGCACCCCAAGCTGGACCGAGTCTCCCACAGATCAAGAGGTAGCCGAGGCAGGTGTGTTGCTAGCTGAAGTTGGACTGCTGAAAGAGAGGGGTCTGACTGCTGAAGCTGTGGTTACTGACTTTGTTTTCAAGAATATTCAGCCACTGAAAGACAGGGCCTATCCAGCTTATCTGTATCGAGGGCTAGCCGACTCAACTCGGGTTACCAACAGGAGAATTCCTTCTGCAGACTTGGTGAGCCGACTTGAAATGATCCTCAGGGGCAAGGTGTCAAATGTTGGTGCTCCAGTGGCGTACTCAGCCTGGAACTTGCCTCCTCCTAAAGCCTTTACCCTTTTCGTGTCGAATCCGCCCATTACTGATGGCGGTTTGGGCCTTAGAGTGCGACCCTCTGCTGAAGAAGTCAATGCTTTGGTTGCTTCGCTTGGAGAGATTCCTGATGACGAACGACAGGTTCATTTTGAGGTGCCTCTGAACCCTAGTGATGCAGATATAAGCGCTATGCTTGATTTGCTAGCTGAAGATTCATCCAATGCTGCTCCTGCTGGGACGTCGGCAGTGGTGCCCCTCCCAGAGGTTGATACGACTTTGGATGCTCAGAAACCTGTCAGTACTCGCCCGAGGCGCCCTTGCCGAGCCAATCAGCCTGATCCTTCTGTTGATGAGCAGAAGAAGAAAAGAAGACGCCTCCGGCGAGTATCCAGCTTTGATCAGGACGTTGGTACCTCGGTTCCTGCTACTGAAGAAATGCATGCGACTGGACTTGTTGATGCTGACCCCAATGAGTGTCCCCAATCTGCTGCTGATCCCAATGTGGGTGCTCCATCTGTTGCTGACCCCAATGGGTGTGCTGTTTGTGTTGCCAATGTGGATGATGAAGAAGAAGAGACTGAAGCTCCTTTGACTCAGAAAAACAGTCGGCGGTTCATCACCAGCGGCGAAAGTAGTGGAGTTCCCTCTCCTGCTTTGTCTACCCTCATTGGTCTGCAAGAACTGTCCCTAGCCAACTTTGATCAGACTCTCGAAGATATGGTTCCAGAAGACTTGTTATCGGAGCCAGTGGATGATGGTGCAATGGAGGTTTGCGTCGACGTGCCTGATGCTGGGTTGAGGTCATCCCGTGCCTCGTCGACCTTAGAGCGCGATCTCGAGGGTCGGGAAGCTGACTTGGATTGTCCTGGTCCTATGGAAGTGGCTGAGGGCCCGTCAACCTTAGAGGTGGTTACTGCGGAGAGCTTGGACCTCAAAAATGGTGCTGACACTAACCCAGCCCCCGAGGATGTCGTCGGGGATGACTTAGCTCGGGTGAAGAGTGTAAGCCACTACCCAGCCCCCGAGGGTGCTGCCGAGGGTGATCCGGCTCAAGTGGGCAGTGCCAACTATGACCCAGCCCCCGAGGGTGCCCAAGCAGGGTCTCCTTCTTGTACTTCCATGGACGTTCACGCGGGATCTCCTCCACACTCTGGCTGTATGGTGGTAGCCCAAACTTTGGATCAGGGAGTCGCTTTAGAGGGCAGCGTCCCCGCTGACCGAGTGTTGGGCTCTGTTGAAGGTACTGAGCTGGTCTCTGCTGGTTCGTTGCAAGCTGCTTCGGGTGGTGGCTTTACGCCTGCTTATCAACTGATCTCCCCTGATTTGGGGATCCCTTCGTTCTTTTCCAACCTCCAGGTACCGTGATGTGTTTTAGCTTGATTTTCACATTGTATGAACTGCTGTCATAACCCTCATCTGTTTTCCTCATCAGGCTTTGGTGGATGGGATGGCCAGCCAGTTGAGATTGCAGGGTGCTTCCGTCCCAGAAGTGGCTTCGTCTCTTGCATGTTGGAATCCAGTGTCACTTCAACATCACGTCTCTGAATTGGAGGCAACCAACGCTGGTTAGTGCCTTTTGCTTCTCTTTGCCTTCACTGTGGACTTGCTTTACCTTCTGACCCCGTTTTGTTTGATTATCTCTTGCTAGGAATGACTCGGCAGATTTCAACTCTTGAGGAAAAACATTCCCGAGATCAGGCTGAATTGGTCCAGCGGTGTGCTGACTTCGAGGAGAAGTACTCTTAGAGCCAAACTGAACTGGGTCAAGTCTCTGCTGCCTTGGATGACGCCAATGCACTGAGTTCTTCTCTTCATGCTCAGCTCGATTCTGAAAAGGTAATTTACAAAACTGTGCCTTGTCTTGCTGTATTCCTATTACTTGCTTGGTTTTTTGAAGGAGTTGATTTTTGCTTGCAGGAAGAAAAACGTATCCTTGCTGCTTCTCGCGACAATCTCGACAGATTGTATCGTGATTCTAGCAACTCGCTGATCATCTTGGAGAGGAGTCACCGCTTTACAATGGAGGAATTGGACAATCAACGTTGTAGGCTGCAGGAATCTGCGGACGAAGTGACCCGCCTCAAGCAGTTGATATCAGCAAAGGATGTCACCATCAAAGAACTCCGAGCTTCCAAGAAATCCATTGCCCAGGAGTTAGAGACTGCTCGACTGGCTGCTAAAGTTGCTGAAGAAACTTCTGTTACTCTCAAAGCCCAGCGCGACAGAGCCATGGACAAGGCTATTCGGGCAGGACGAATCTTGATGAGGAGACCCGGCGTGGTTGTTCCTGAGGACATAAGGGCTGACGTGAATGCTGCCCCTGATTCCTCGAGTCGCTCTTCTTTGTCGGTCGCACCTGAGAAAGACATTGCGAAATAGAGAGACATTTTGCGTGCTTTGAGCGCGCGGTTAGCATGATCGAGTATTTGTTAGAGGACATCAGTTCAGCATTCGAATGATATAATTACTTTCTTATTGTATCAGAATTCATCAGTTCGTAAATTTGCGGTAATGAAATAACGCACGATGATTATGAGATTTGTTTGCGGGATATAGAAGTCATCCCCTGAATTGCATAGGCATGGGCATGTTGCACCGCCTTAAGTCGTTGCCGACTTAAGTCGATTGCTCTGTTAGTAGGGCATAGTGGTCACCCCGAGTTAAGTAAGCGTGAGCATGTTGCACCGCCTTAAGTCATTGCCGACTTAGGTCGATTGCTCCGTTAATAGGGCATAGTGGTCACCCCGAGTAAAGTAAGCGTGAGCATGTTGCACCGTCTTAAGTCGTTGCCGACTTAAGTCGATTGCTCCGTTAGTAGGGCATAGTGGTCACCCCGAGTTAAGTAAGCGTGAGCATGTTGCACCGCCTTAAGTCGTTGCCGACTTAAGTCGATTGCTCCGTTAGTAGGGCATAGTGGTCACCCCGAGTTAAGTAAGCGTGAGCATGTTGCACCGCCTTAAGTCGTTGCCGACTTAAGTCGATTGCTCCGTTAGTAGGGCATAGTGGTCACCCCGAGTTAAGTAAGAATGCAAGTCAATCGTAAACGAACTGAGTATCTTTGAATCCTCTTTTTTATTGATGACATATTTCCACTTTACAGAGTACATTGTCGTCCCAGCAGTTTTGAAATACAGCTAGGGATAAAACTTTCTGAGGTGTTCTATGTTCCAGGAGTTCCCAACTTCTGTGCCATCCATCTGAGTGAGGCGATACGATCCGGGCCGAGTGACTTCTGCTACCATGAAGGGTCCTTCCCATAAGGGTGATAACTTGTGCCGTCCCTCCCCCGTTAGAATTCGGCGGAGGACGAGATCTCCTACTGAGAAGAATCGTTGTCGCACAGCCTTGTCGTGATAGCGCCTTAGAGTCTGCTGATACCGTGCTGATTGGATCACCGCGTTTAGCCGTTCTTCTTCAAGTACATCAATATCCTCTAGCCTGGTGACTTCAGCTTCTGCTATGCTTTCGAAGATCAACCTTGGCGCCCCGAACTTGAGATCAGCGGGTAGCACTGCCTCCGACCCATAGACCATGAAGAAAGGAGTGTTTCCATGCAGAGCTCGGCTAGGTTGAGTTCTTAGGCTCCAAACGACATAGGGCAATTCCCTTATCCACTTTCCTGCAAATTTTTCATTCTTATCGAAGACCTTTTTCCTGAGTGCCTCCAATATCATTCCGTTGGCTCGCTCAACCTGCCCGTTGGCTCTTGGATGTGCTACAGATGCATACTTGATCTGAATGCTTTTTTGCTCGCAGAAGTCGAAGAATTCTGAACTTGTGAAGTTGGATCCTAAGTCAGTTATGATGCTGTTTGGTATCCCGAATCTGAATATTATGTCTTGTATGAATTCCACGGCCTTAGCAGAGGTTAAAGAGGCAATGGGCTTGAACTCCATCCATTTGGTGAATTTGTCAATTGCTACCAGTACATGAGTGTATCCTCCTTGAGCTTTCTTGAAAGGTCCAATCATATCCAATCCCCAGCACGTGAAGGGCCAAGTCACTGGTATGGTCTGCAGTTGCTGTGCTGGCAGGTGTTGCTGCTTTGACAAGTATTGGCAAGCTTCGCACCTCTGAACTAGCTCGGCTGCATCGTTCTTCGCTGTCGGCCAATAGAATCCCGACCTGAAGACCTTCCCGACTAGTGTTCTGGAGGTTGCATGTATTCCACATTGCCCAGCATGGACCTCCTCCAGAAGTTGCTTCCCAGTGGACGGGAGAATACACTTCATGAGGACTCCTGATGCACCCCTTCTGTATAATGTTTCCCCAATGAGTGTATAGTGAGCCGACTGTCTGGTAATGCGCTCTGCCGAGTTCTTGTCGTCTGGTTCTTCTTCATTTTTTATATACTTGATGATCGGCCTTCTCCAGTCATCAGAGTCTGACTCGGGCCGATCTATAATGTTGCACTCTTCTGCTCGATCCATTGAGATACTCGGCTGTAGTATTTCTTGCACAAAGACTCCGGGTGGGACCTGAGTTCGACTGGATCCTAGCTTGGACAGTACATCGGCTGCTGTGTTCCGATCTCTTTCTACGTGATGAAATTCCAGACCCTCGAATTTATCTTCCAGCTTTCGGACGGCAGCGCAGTATCTTCCCATTGAATCGCTTGAACAATCCCACTCCTTGTTTATTTGGCTGATGACTACCAGAGAGTCTCCGTATACCATCAATCTCTTGACGCCCAATGATATGGCGATGTTCAATCCATGAATTAGAGCTTCATACTCGGCTGCATTGTTGGAGGCCGGAAATAGCAACTGGAGGGCGTACTTGAGGTGTTCGCCTCCAGGTGCGGTGAAGAGAATCCCTGCTCCTGCTCCCCGCAGCTTCAGCGAGCCATCAAAATACATTCGCCATACTTCTGCAGTCTCTGGGTTATCTGGTACTTGCTGTTCAGTCCACTCTGATACGAAATCAACCAGTGCTTGAGTTTTGATGGCAGTGCGAGGTCGGAACTCGATGTCATGAGATCCCAGTTCGCAAACCCACTTGGCTATTCGGCCAATGGCCTCCTTGTTGTGAAGAATATCACCTATCGGAAAACCAGTGACTACTATGACTTTGTGGTCATCAAAGTAGTGACGCAGCTTGCGGGCAGTTAGAAGTACTGCATATAATAGCTTCTGAACTTGAGGATACTTTTTCTTTGAGGGGCCCAGAACTTCACTGATGAAGTAAACAGGATGTTGCACTGGGTAGGCATGCCCTTCTTCTACTCGCTCGACTACCAACGTGGTGCTTACCACGTGAGTCGTGCAAGAGATATACAGTAGCAAATCTTTCGCCGGTTGGGTTGACGTAGCTCGCCGGGGTGGCTTCAGTACTGGTGGTGTTGTCACGAATTTTTTCAGTGCATCTAGAGCTTCTTGTGCTTCTGAAGTCCATTGAAACTTATCCACCTTCTTGAGTAGCTTGTAAAATGGCAAACCTTTTTCTCCCAGCCTGGATATAAATCTGCTCAGGGCCGCCATACATCCAGTAAGTCGCTGAACCTTCTTTTGTGATCGGGGCGCTTCCATCTTCATGATAGCTTCAATCTTTTCTGGATTAGCCTCAATTCCCCGGTGGCTGACGATAAACCCGAGTAACTTTCCAGCTGGTACCCCAAAAACACATTTTTCAGGATTAAGCTTCCATCTATACCGTCTTAGACTGTTGAAAACCAACTGTAAGTCTTCGATGAAGTCTTCCGAATTCTCCGTTTTGATTACCACATCATCTACGTAAGCCTCCACACGCTTGCCCCAGTGATCGGCTAAGCATGTTTGAATGGCTCTCTGATAAGTTGCTCCAGCGTTTTTGAGGCCGAACGGCATGGAGGTATAACAGAAAGCACCAAACAGAGTGATGAACGCTGTTTTTTACTCGTCTTCCTTCGCCAAACTAATCTGATGATACCCGGAATAGCAATCTAGGAAAGACAGCATAGAACATCCAGCGGTGGAGTCCACCACCTGATCTATCCTTGGGAGTCCGAAGGGATCCTTCGGACAGTGTTTGTTGAGATCAGTATAGTCGACGCACATGCGCCAATCCACTTTATTCTTTTTGAGTACAAGAACAGGGTTGGCTAACCACTCGGGGTGTAATACTTCTCTAATAAATCCAGCCACGACCAAGCGAGCTAACTCGGCGCGAATGGCCTCTCTCTTGTCGGGCGTGAAACGACGTAGCTTTTGCCGAATCGGCCTCGCCTGGGGATAGACCTTCAATTTGTGCTCGGCCAGTTCTCTTGGGACTCCCGGCATATCCGCAGGTTGCCATGCGAATACGTCTCGGTTATCTTGCAGAAACTGGACGAGCGCGCTTTCCTATTTGTCGTCCAGGCTGGAGCTGATGATGGCAGTCTTGCGTTCATCAGTGAACCCCAGGTTGATCCTCTTAGTATCTTCAGTCGGCCGCATAGAGGTCGCGGCCTGAGCTTCGTTTGCCGGTACTGCGAGGTTCTCTCCAGGCTTAGAGTTCGCCGGTGTCGAGGAAACCGTCGATGGCTTGGTGTTGAGGGCTGCTTGGATGGCCACTCGGAAACATTCTGCGGCGCCTTGGAAGTCGGCGCGCACAGTTATGATTCCTTGCGGTCCTGGCATCTTCAGTACCATGTATGTGTAATAGGGGATGGCCATGAATTTGGCCAGCCCCGGCCTCCCGATGATGGCGTTGTACCCGCAGTCGAAGTTCGCCACTTCGAACCTCAGGAACTCGGTTCTGTAGTTCTCCGGAGTTCCGAAGGTAACCGACATGTAGATGTGGCCCAGCGGGTATTCCCCTTCCGTCGGCACGATGCCGAAGAAAGGAGTGTCCGACTCATGGAGCTCTTTGAGGTGAACTCCCAAGCCTTGGAGTGTCCGGGGGAAGGTGACGTTGATGCTGCTCCCCCCGTCCACTAGCACCTTCTTTACCCGGCTCTCTCGGATCACCGGGTCGATGAGGAGCGGGTATTTGCCTGGATGGTCGAAGTTGAGCCACTGATCTTCTCGAGTGAAAGTGATCGGGTGCTCCGACCAACGGTATGGAGCGGGAGGACCGGTGGTCGCCACCAGTATCTGGCGGTCGTTGAGCTTTTGTTGTCTTTTGTTCTCCTGCGACCCATGTCCGTCGAAGATGACGTTGACCTCCCTGTCGACGCGTGGGAAAGCTCCTCCTCCTTCCCCCTCCTCCTGCTGATGGGGTTGTCGTGGTTCATCTGGTCCTCCCCTCGGCGGAGGAGGAGGCAGAGGTTGGAAGGGTCGGCCGTGCCCGATGGAGTGCTTGAAGTCCCGGCAGTTACGAAGAGTGTGGCGCATGTCTTTGTGGTACGAGCACTGGGTGTCGAGGATGTCGTCCAGCGTGCGTTTGCCTCCGCGAGGTCCTCCTCGGGCGCGAGAGGCAGGTGGTCCGGCGGCGTGTACTTCTTCGCGAGGCCTCTTCTCCCATCGTTTGTCGGGTTGCTAGTTCGCGTCGCGTCGTGGTGCTGCCGGTGCGGGCTTCGTTCCTCCGATGAGGTCCTGGGCTCGCTCGTCGGCGGTGATGTAGAGGTCGGCTTCCCGGAACAGCTCCTCGGAGGTAGTCGGCGCCTTCTGCAGTATGGCTCGGACGAAAGCCGAGTCGTTGGATCCTCTGTAGAAGTCCTCGATCACGGCTGCCTCCGTGACCTCGGGGATACGATTTCTCATGGTCTGGAACCTTTTGAGGTACGACCGGAGAGTGTCATCCCCCCGGCGCTTGATGGATTTGAGGTCCCATGGTTGCGCCGGCTTGTCGGAGAGGGACTGGAAGTTGGCGGTGAAGCGTCGACTGAAGTCCCCCCAGTCGTCGATGCAATGTCGGGGTAGATGTCGCAGCCATTGCAGCGCGTCTTGCCCAAGGACGATGGGTAAATACGCGGTCATCACGTCTTCGGACGCCCCGGCAGCTCGAGCAGCGGTGGTGTAGACAGCTAGCCATCCCCCTGGATCCTGCTTAGGTTCATATTTGTCGACATTGGATACCTTGAAGTTGGGAGGCCATTGAATGGCCCTAAGGCGCGGAGTAAGAGCGGATACTCCGCACGTGTCCTCCTGTCGTCGGGGACGATGTCTGTCCCGGGGAGGGGAGTTGTGGTTGTGGTTCCTCGACCGTCCCCGGGTGGTTCCGCCAGTTGAGGCCGTTGCCGACTCAGTTCTGGTGGCCTGGCTCTGAGCCGGGACGCCATGATCCCTGTCGTACTCCTCCCGACGGCGAATCTCGTTCTCATGCCGCCGTTCGCGCGAAGCGTTGATGGAGCTTCGCGCATCTCGGCGACTGTTGATGGCGTGTCGTAAATCGTTCGGCGGGTGAGCAAGCGGTAGAAGATGGTTGGCTGCCTGGGTGAACAGGCGTCGATAGCCCTCAGCGTTGGGAGTTCGAGGAAGTCCGTCAGCTATCCGAGCTAGTACCCCTCCGACTTCGCTCGGCGTGTTCATAGCTCGGGCGAAATCGGGATTCAGGTTGCGCCCGAAGAATGGATTCTCCCGGCGTTGCCTTGCATCTTGCTCGGCTTGTTCCTGAGCCCGTCGGCGATCACGTCGTCGGGAGTTCCTTCGTTCTCTGAAGACGCGTTCTTCTGGAGTTTCTCCTATCTCCGAGACCTCGTCTCGCGAGACAGGCTGCTCTGGATCCCGTTCTCCGGCCGCGTGATGTCGTCAAACGTTCCTGCGCCGATTCCTCCGTCGGCGGGATTCTCGTTGAGGCGGTTCTTCTCCGGGTGCGGTCGGCTCGTCGTCGGAGACGGTAGGCGACTCCACTCTCCCGATGAAGAGGACGTCGGGGTAGAAGGGTGCTGCTGTCGTGGCGACCTTCTTTCCGTTCTCCTTTGAGGCCGGAGGAACGGAAAGAACAACTTGCTTCTCCCTGGTCTCCTTCTTCCTCACGATCCGTGTCCATTCTTTTGTCGGGGAAGTAGACAGTGGAGTTTTCCGGGTCAGCGAGCTCTCGGCCCCCGACTTTCCGGAGACGATCTTTTTCCGAAGGGCTAGAGGTTGCGCTTCTCCGGTATTTTCGGAGTTCGTTGGAGGAGACTTCCTTTCCGGCGGATCTGCGATACGGCATAGAATTCCCTCTTCGTCCGCTACAGATGAGATTGTTCCGAAGCAGAATACGGATCCGGGGCGTAGGGTGATCTTGCTGTAGAAGGTGACGGCCATTGAGCTAGCTTGGATTGTCGACACACCCCCTACCTGGCGCGCCAGCTGTCGGTGTTTTGGGTCCGACCGCACACCCGGGGTTGCCCCTCGAGGTGTTTTTAGGAGTAGGACGGTGTCGACAACTGTAGCAAAATGGTTCGTGCCGATTGCACGAGGGACAGTGGACAAGATTTACAGGTTCGGGCCGCTTAGAGACGCGTAACACCCTATGTCCTGGTGAGTATGTTTGGTGAGCGAGGTTACAAAAGAGCTCTCTGGATTGAGAATACAGAGAGTTGACGTGGGTGGCTAAGTAATAGGGTTGATCATTCTGAAGGGGTGCCCCCTAGGCCTTATATACTCGACCGTGGGGCAATACATGTGGATATGATAACAACAAGTAGCTAAAAGATAGTGAACCTCTTGAGTTTATCCCTGTGTAACCCTTGCCGACTTATCCTTGCATGGCTCCATTGCATGGGGGCTCCAGCGCGGGAAAGTCGGATCTTTGTTGTGGTTACTCGCTCGACGTTGTGGGCCATCCGGGTTTGCACCAATCCGGCCTCATGTCGATCTGCTTTGCTGGTTGCTTCTTCCCAGGCCCACGAAAGAATGACCTCACGATTTATTGGGCCCTTGGGCCTTTCGTGAGGTCTTTTACTCTTTTAGTGGACCCGGGGGATATCTATCCCCCACACATGGACCCTTCATCAAATCCAAATGGTCCCACATCCCAATCACCTTCTCTCAGGAGGACCTTCAGCTCAAAGATTACCCTCACAATGATGCTATGGTCATATCTTGTGTCATCAAGGGATTTCTGGTCCATAATGTCCTGGTTGACACAGGAAGTGCAGCGGATATCATATTTGCTAAGGCCTTGAGACAGATGCAAGAGCCAGAAGACAAGATTCATGATGCTACACACCATCTTTGTGGCTTCAGAGGAAGACAAATTATCGCACTTGGTCAGTGACCTTCAGCTTCGTCCACAACACAAGGACTGAACAGGTTGTCTTTGACATTATTGAAATGGAGTACCCCTATAATGCAATCATTGGCCGAGGGACACTTAATGCCTTCGAAGCAATACTTCATCCAGCATATTTATGCATGAAGATACCTTCGGAACAAGGGCCCATTGCTGTTCATGTGAGTCAAGAAGCTGCCAAAAGGGCCGAAGGAAACTGGACAGATTCAAAGGCAATCCATAACATAGATGGAGCTGAAGCCTGTCAGCAGTATAAATACAAAAGAGAGAAGGTTGCTTCGGCGGAGCAAGAGAGGACTTTGCTAAGATTTTTATTCAACAACAAAGATGTTTTTGCTTGGTCAGCCAATGATCTTTGTGGTGTCAACAGAGATGTTATTGAACATTCACTCAATGTGGATCCATCTTTCAGTCCAAGAAAACAAAGGCTTCGAAAGATGTCTGAAGACAAAGCTGAAGGTGCTCGGAACGAAGTGAAGAGACTTCTTAGTGCTGGTGTCATCAGAGAGGTGAAATACCCAGAATGGCTAGCCAACACTGTTATGGTGAAGAAGGCCAATGGTAAATGGAGAATGTGCATTGATTTCATAGATCTCAACAAGGCTTGTCCAAATGATGAGTTCCCATTGCCAAGAATAGACTCTCTAGTAGATGCAGCAGCTTCTTCAGAGCTCATGAGTCTGTTGGATTGTTACTCACGCTACCATCAAATTTGGATGAAGAAGGAAGACGAGCCAAAAACTAGCTTCATAACTTCCAGTGGCACCTATTGCTATCTTCGGATGCCTGAGGGGCTCAAGAATGCTGGAGGAAGCTTCAGCAGAATGACAGCCAAGGTCCTTCATTCTCAAATAGGCAGGAATGTACTAACCTATGTTGATGATATCATAGTGAAAAGCACGAAGCAAGAAAATCACATTGCTGATTTGCAAGAGACATTTTCCAATTTCAGGCAAGTTGGCCTGAAGTTAAATCCAGAAAAGTGTGTTTTTGGGGTGAAGAAGGGCAAGTTCCTTGGCTGTTTGGTATCAACGAAGGGAATTGAAGCCAATCTGAGCAAGATTGAAGATATCCTTCGGATGGAGCCGCCGAGCACAAAGAAGGGGGCCCAACGACTGGCAGGAAGACTAGCATCATTGAACAGATTCATATCCAGATCAGCAGAAAGAAATCTGCCATTCTTTGAAATACTGAAGTCAGCCGAAGTTTTTCAGTGGGGTCCTGCTCAGCAAAAAGCTTTCGAAGAGTTGAAGCAATATTTGATCGATCTAACAACACTAACTCCACCTTCACCAGGTGCTCCATTACTCTTATATGTGCCAGCTTCGCACTCTGTAGTTAGTGTGGCTCTTGTACAGGAGAAGCTAGATGGCCAAATCAAAAAGCAGGCTCCAGTGTACTTTGTCTCAGAAGTTTTAAGTTTATCAAAGAAAAATTATACAGAATTGGAGAAGGTGTTGTATGCTGTGTTAATGGCCTCCAGGAAGCTTCAGCATTATTTTCAAGCATATCACATAATTGTTCCTTCGTCACAGCCTCTGAAGGACATAATGAGGAACAGAGAAGCTACTGGAAGGATTGAAAAATGGGTTGCGGAGCTTAACAAGTTCAGCATTGATTATGTCCATAGTTCCTCAATTCAGTCCTAGGCGTTAGCAGACTTCATTGCTGATTGGACGCCAGGGGCTCAGGAAGAAGAAACAAATAAAGACGCCGAAGCTTGGACAGTGTTCTGCGATGGTTCCTGGGGAACCTTGGGCGCAGGAGCGGTTGTTGTCCTAGTAGCACCTTCTAAAGTCAGAACATGTTATGTAGCAAGGCTTGATTTTAGTTGTACAAATAATATTGCTGAGTACAAAGCACTTAAGTTGGGGCTTCAGAAGTTAAGGGCAATGGGAATAAGAAGGGCCATCCTAAAACTGATTCTCAAGTCATTTCTGTCTATATAGACAAAAGTAGCAAGGCAAGAGACCCGAAGCTTGAAAAATATTTGGATACAGTTCGAATGTTGGAGGCTTCTTTCGAAGGTTTTTCTGTCAAGAATATTCCAAGAGGAGAAAACGAGCATGCAGATCTGTTAGCCAAATCAGCGGCACAGGGGCTCCCGCTACCTTCGGAAGTATTTTTTTGAGACGATAAAAGCACCTTCGGTTGAACTCATGGAGAGAGCAGTGCTTGCAATTTCTCTAGTACATAGTGAAGATTGGAGGACTGAAATTATATCTTTCCTCCAAGGTAATTGTCTTTCGGATGACGAAGCTTATAATAAGAGAATGGAAGCAAGGACAAGACCGTATGTGATAATAGAGGGGGAATTATACAAACATGGGGTCTGTTCTCCACTCCTCAAGTGTTTATCCAGAGCCGAAGGTATTGAATTAATGAAGGAGATACATGCAGGTCTGTGTGGATCTCATATTGGGTCTAGGCCCTTGCTGGGAAAAGTGTTTAGACAAGGGTTTTACTGGCCGAAGGCAGCTTCGGATGCAGCAGAGCTAGTTCAAAAATGTGAAAAATTGTCAAAAATGTGCAAGAGACCAGAAGCAACCTTCATCTCTGACCCAGCTAATACAGCCTACTTGGCCATTGCAAAGATGGGGCCTGGATTTGTTAGGCCCACTTCCACCAGCGCAAGGTAATTTGAAATATGTTGTGGTGGCTGTAGAACATTTTTCTAAGTGGATTGAAGCAAAGCCTTTGGCTACAATAACTTCGGTTACAGTCCAGAAATTCTTCTGGAAAAATATTGTTTGTCGCTTCGGCGTGCCGAAGGCTATAACTATGGACAATGGAACAAAGTTTGATGCTGAAACATTCAAGGATTTTTGTGACCAAATTGGCACAAAGATTCATTTTGCATCAGTTAGGCATCCGGAGTCAAACGGACTAGTAGAAAGAGCAAATGGCATTATATTGACGGAAATAATGAAGCTAATCTTCAATCAGCCCAGAGGAAAGTGGCCGGATGAGTTGATTAAAGTAGTGTGGAGCCACAATACAACCACATCCAGATCAACAGGTTTTACACCATTCAAACTATTATTTGGTGACGAAGCTATAACTCCAGAAGAAGCTAAAGCAGGGTCAATAAGAACAGTAGCTTCGGCAGAAGACGAAGCTGATTATCACATAGCAAAAGATACTATAGAGGGGACCAGACTTCAGGCTGTGGAGAACATCAATAAATATCAAGCCAAAACAATAAAATGGCGGGACAGAAAAGTTCGATTGAAAAATATCAAGCCAGGGCATTTGGTGCTTCGGAGAGTGGCCAATCCGGACACAGTAGGCAAGTTGTAGCTGAAGTGGGAAGGACCTTTTCTGGTGGTATCTTCGTCGAGGCCTGGTTCTTACAGGTTGAAGGATATGGACGGCAACGACATACCCAGATCTTGGAATGCGGATGAGCTTCGGCAATATTATCTGTAATTTGATGTAATATTTTTTTCATTTTTTCTATGGCACCCTTTTCCTTTCCAAAGGGGAGAAAGGTTTTTAATGGGGCCATAGCTTGTAATTTTTCTTTTCTTATTAAGCTCCACGAGAGCTAAATCCCCCAAAAGAATGTAAAATGTAAAATCTGAGCATGCACCATCGAGTGCAGAGAAAAAAGAGGAAAAGCAGGGAGAAGCTCAAAAGTCGTCCCCAAGGGGATGCAGAGCATGACGAAGCTACAAAAAGTCGTTCCTAAGGGAGCGCAGCGTAAGTTTTCTGCTCAAAAGTCGTTCCTAAGGGAATGCAGAGCCAAATACCGCCGAAATATAAGGCGAAGAAGTTCAAAAGTCGTTCCTAAGGGGATGCAGAACTTATACCACCGAAATAGAAGGCGAAGAAGTTGAAAAGACGTTCCTAAGGGGATGCAGAACTTATACCACCGAAATAGAAGGTGAAGAAGCTCAAAAGACGTTCCTAAGGGGATGCAGAGTCTGGGTGTGGCTTCGTGTGCGTGTGTTTGGACATTCATTTGCACATTACATCACATCATTCGTTGCATTCATACACATTCATTTAGACATTCGTAGGATCATCATCATCATAACATAGAGTACAAACAGACGCTTCGGCTTTGATAACAAGGCTCCGATGAGTATAAAGAAGCAAAGATATGTTTCGTTGTGTACGAAAAGAAGGGAAGGTGTTTTTCACCTTCGGCTCAAAAGATACAAGTTTCGTCCACATCAAAGCAATTCACACACGGATGAAAAGGTAAAAATATATTACAAGGTATGGACAAATTTACAGAGTAATGTTTGATTCCTAAATTACAATATCTTTTACAAAGATAATTCAAATATCTCTAAAGCTTTGTGCAGCAGCTTCATCAGTCTTCGTCAAGCTTCGGATTATTGACCTTCGGCATTGTCATCCTGTACATAACAAAGCAGCATAAGGTAAAAAGTAATCTCAGGAGAAGGTAAGCAACAAGTACAAGTTTAATACCGGCTTAAGATGACTTCGAGCTTCGTCACCAGCTAAGTCCCGCCCACCCTTCATCCAAATTTGTGTTATAAATCTATTTCCAATGCTTCGGGCTAGGCAAGGGATATCAGTCAAGTCCGCTGGTGATAGGCTAAAGTTCGGCATGTTTACAATCTTTCCGTGCGTGCAACCAGCCTTCATAAAAGCTACAGTTGTGCTGCAGGAAGCTAGCAAGGCACAGAAATCACCATGCCCAGCTATAACTTCGTCAAGCGCCTCAACTTCGCTCTCAATATGTTCGAAGGTGCTTGGCAGGTCTTCAACCGAAGGTTCAAACTTTTCAGAGCTGGCTCCCACTGAGTTGAAGACCTGTTTCAGCCGTTGCATGCACCGGTTGTGGAAGTTCAAGCACTTGTCCTGAAGCTCTTTTAAGGATTTTTGCAGATTAGAACTTTTCTCCACTTCAGCTTCAAGCTTCGCATCAAAAAATTTCTTTTCTTGCTCAAAGTCTCCTGATTTTCGGAGCAGTTCATCGTTTAATCTGGCAATTTCGGTTTGGGCTTCTGCCAATGAACTCTCCATTGTTTGAAGAAGAAAATCTTTCTTTTCAAGAGAAGCTTCATGATCTTTGATTTTACTTTCCAAGCCCTCAATTAGAACCTCATTCTTCTTATCTTCGAGGTCTTGTTGCATTCTCAAGGCTTTGCTTAGCAGCATACTCTGTGCAAATTAACCTTCATCAGAAATCCTTGCTCCGTCACAAAACAGTAAAAGCTGAGGAAGAAATTTTACCTTAAAATTGGAGTAGAATAAGCTACCAACGATGTGTTGTCGTCGGTATCTGCTGATGTCAGCTTCAAGCTTCGGAAAACCAACACTCTTCGACAGAGTGTTGATAATCTTCACCCCAGTTCGATCTCGAATACATCCTAAGGCTTCTTCGTTAATTCCGCCGAAGAGCATGGCTCCTAGCTGGTAGCCACAGGATATAGCATACTCCTGTAGCTCCTCCTTCTCAGCCTTGGATAATTGTTGACCAATTATATTTTGAAAGTTGAAGCCTTTTTCTTCTAAAATATCTTTGGCAATTTCCTTCCCTTTCTCAGGCACTGCAGCTAGGACTTCTTCTGCATCTGCAGCAGTCTCCTCCGCAGCCAAATCCAAGAGCAATTTATCAATAGTGGATAATGTACTCTCCAGATTGGTAGCTTCGGCAGTCGCAGCTTCGGCAGAAGCAGCAGCTTTGGCAGCTGGTGTCATTTTCGATGCTGAGGCCGGCGGTGGCGTTTCCTCAATGGCTTGCATAACAGTAACAATTCTTCGCTTTTTTGGCCCAACCGCCTTTTTCGCTGCCGAAGGCTCGTCCTTCTTCTGTAAAAGCTTTGTCAGTTGTGGCCCCAGATGACTTAGCAGCTTGATAAGTAAGGATTCGGTCATTACCTTTAAAAATTCTTCTACTTCAGCAGCAGAAGGCGTTGAAGGAGTTTTCCCTTCTATCTCAGCTGCTTTTGGCTCTGGAGTTGTAGCCCGTCTCTTCTTTGAAGTTGCTACCTTTGGCTCAAGACTGGATTTTCTCTTTTTCAGAGCTTCTTCATCCTCTTTCACCACCCTAGCAGCTTGTCTGCTCAGAACACTAACAACCCTTTTTCTCTTTTGCCCTTCGGCATCCTTGTTTAGTCGTTCATAGTCAGGGTATTCAAAGTTTAAAGCGTCCATTACCCGATTCAACCTTCGTTTTGGTCGGGTGTCGAAGGCTGCAGACATGAGTTGATCTTCTTTTTTAGTATAATTGCCCAAAATTTTGTTGCACATAGTCTCAATCATTTCTAGCCACTCTTGGCAAGGCTCTTTGAATTGTTTCTCAAATTTGAAGCGATAAGGCAATCGAACAAGTTCATTCTTCTTCCTTGTTCCCTTCAGTTTCGCCATACTCCATTCACTCAACGTTGGAGATACCCTGTTGGCTAGATATTCTTGCACTAGATCTCTAGTGCTGATCTGTTCAGCCACCACCCTGAATTCTGCTACAGCTTGTTGGCATGGTGACCCCGATGTCATGTGGCACAGGGGCCTAGTCAGTCCGAAGCTTAAACTCAGTGGGCTCATGACCATCGTCTTCAACTTCTCCCTCTTCTTCTCATCAGCCTTGATATAGAACCACTCACTTTTCCAGCCGGTTGGCCACTTGGTACGATAGCTGAGCACCGGAGCCTTCGTATCCTTGCGATACGCGAAGTTATAACAACCGAAATTTTCATGTAACCCGTCTTCTCTGGCCTTCGTTTGGTAATGCAATTCATGCACTCGACAGAAAGCTTCAGCATTTGGGTCCATTCCTTGGCTTCAAAGGGCCTAGATGAAGATGCTGAGCCTAACGATAGCGTTAGGGGTCAGCTGATGGAGATAGATTTCATAATTATCCAAAACTTCTCAAATCATCTCGTGAAGCGAAAACCGTAATCCCGCTCTGAAAAAACTTTTAAAAACTACTACTTCGTCATCTTTCGGCTTTGGAGTGGTTTCTTCTTGGCAAATCGAATAAGCTTCTTCTCAGCTTCTCCGAAGTAACCCAGCTTCATCATCATGGGCACGTCGGCCTCAGACACAGTAGATTTTTCAAAATCCAAGTGGTTGGGTTTTGATGGGATCAGAGTGTTATAGTCTTCCTCTTCTTCATCAACATTTTCTTCCTCGATATCAACTTGTTCAGCTTCGGCAGTAGGTGCACCTTCGTCAATGGCTCCCTCCGTCACAACCAATCCCGATTGTCTCATGACTTCGGAGATCGGGGCTGTCTCGGTGGCTTCGGCATCCTCTCCTTCACGGGTCACCCTTGCAGTCGAGCGTACTCTGGCCATCTGATGATGAATTTTTTGTAGTTTTTACGAAGCTGATGTTTTTTACAGTTTTTTGACGATGCTCCCTCTTTTGACGAAGCTAATTCAAGATGATGGTTTGCTCAAGAATGCAGTAAAAAAGCTTTGGCTATGGTTAAATTTTTCAATAGCACAACAGTGTGATGGCAATGAATGCTGTGGTAACTTCACACCTACCCGTCTGTTTATATAGTGTTGCAGGTGGGAAGGTGAATCGCCAAGTTGCCCGCACCCACTGAACAGTTACTCGCACCAGGTGAACTGTGGACCACTCGGCGCGTAGGAGGTGAATCGCCAGATCGTGCGTACCCACCGCATGGTGGGTCACCTCGCGCTCGGAATTTTTTAATCGTTTCTCGGCAACGAGCTCAGGGAAGGTGTTTTTCGGACCATCGGCATTCCGAAGCCTTGGAGATTTTTTCACGGATCAAGCTCGTTACGAAAAACGATCTAGCACTGCGAAGGGGATACTATTGGGGGACTGCTTCATCACCGAAGGTCCTTTAAGAAGAAACACCTTCGGAAGATCAACACATAAACAAATACAAGCGCGAAGGTACACGCCGAAGCTACCATCCAGGGAGCTTCGGCATAGCGACATGCCTTGAGACGAAGGGCTGCACCGACTTAAAGAGGAAAAGACCAATTGGTCCATGATAATTTGTGCCATAAATGTAACCAGTTGTCGAGGACATAAATGTAATTTTGACTGGGCTGCGTCCCGTGCCTATAAATAGGTGAACAGTACCTCCGTATTGTTCATGTTGACTTGTATTCGCTCGTGCGTCGTGCTTGGACTTTTCACCTTCTGTCAAGCCGAAGGTACAAATGTAATTAAATATTGTTCTTATTCATCCATGATGATATAATAAAGACATATTAATAATGTCATATGATTATCCATGTTATTTCTCATGTTTCATAAGCTTCGTCTTTCATTAACATATACTGCGATGATGAAGGTACGTCCTTCATGACCTTCGTCCAAAGATCGTTATATCCTAAGGGAAATAATGCTTCGAAGGACGAAGGCATTAACCATTAACTTATTTTTGTGTTGCCTTGTTCTTAATTCATAGTATTTGAGAACAAGTCCCCAACAGTTTTCATATAAAAATACATTTTGTAAATGATTTTATATGTTTTTCTCACTATCTGGACTGCTCCTCAAATTCCAGATACATCAGGGGCTAATATACTAAAATTCCCGAGACTCAGACTCAACCTGCGCGGGACTGCGGGTTAAATTCTATCTCACTCGGGGTCTCTTATGTAAAAGATTTCGGCTGAAGGGGAATCCTGAAGCTTGGACCCTCCAATCTAAAATGAACGTCCACGATTACAACACACTGACTCCGAAGCGGTATTGAACCCAGGCCATAGGATTCGAGATCTACGACCAAAAATTGCCCGAGGCAATGTTCAACCATGGTCGTTGGATGGACGATTGACGATCCGAGTTCAATGGGTGAAAGGGTAAGCAGCTGTTGGAACTTGCTCTACAGGGCAAGTTGATCCAATGGGGGAATGAAAGCAACGTAAACAAGGTTTCAACTCGATATGGCAATAGCTCTGTTAATCCAGCCTCTCAAGGGCACTGTACGGGGGTATTTATAGGTACCTGAGTGCCCAACGTCTCAATGTAAGGACGCATGTACCCTCAGGCACCTGGACTATCCCCGAAATATTCCTATAAAGGAGGGTTATAGACTGTCATTACAAAAAAGCCATTACAAATCAGGCCCGTAACACACTTTTCCATGCGGGGCCTGTTATAATGGGCCAAATCCCACGTGGACCTCCAGGCCGAGTGAGGACGTGGGACGGGGCGACATCGTCGTAGGCCTTCGTCTCGTAGTGTACAAGGCGAAGGGTGGACCTCACCGGTTCTTCTGCTTCCGTTGGCGCAGCGAGAAAGACGAAGGCTGGAGCGAAGGGTAGCGTCTTCGCCTTCGCCCCAACATTTGCCCTCCGAGGGACCAGTTCGACTAAGTCATCTGGTGCTGAAGACGTCGCTAGATGGTGGAGACACTGCCCTCGCTCGAAATGGTTCCGCGAGGGTTTTTGATGTGACCGTTGACAGACGCGGTACTGTTGGACTGCGGGTTTCCCGAAGCGTCGCGTCCCGTGTATTAAAAGGAGGGCGGGGCAGCGCGGTTCAGGTGCACTTTCTGTGCGCCGCAAAACCCTAGCCTCCTTTTGAAACCGCTCGTCCGCTCGCCTGCCCTTCTTGCTCCTACTCGTCGGAGATCTGGCCCGCGTCAAGCAGACCGCCCGCTGCCGCCGACGATACGTAGCCATGCCATCCTCTTCCTCATCTGCTTCAAGTACACCGTCGGCCGGCGCATCGTCCGAGGACACTATGAGCAACTTGGCGGCGGAGGAGTTACATCCTGGTGATACAGTGGAGTTTGGCGTGTCGCGGATCTCCTTGGTCCGCGTTCAAGACATGCAGCAACTTGGGTACTTTGGCAGCGGAGTGGGGCGTGTTCCGGGGGTAGAGGAGGTCCCCGAGATGGAGGGCAAGCTGGTCGTGTTTGAAGCTTATTTTCACCGCTGGCCTTCGTCTGCCTGCACATCGATTCGTGGCGGAGGTCCTGCGAAGATTCGAGGTCCAGGTCCACCAGCTGACGCCGAATGCCGTGGTGGCCTTGGCGAAGTATGTCTGGGCGACGACTTCGTATGGTGGTCAGCCCTCTGTGGAGGTCTTCGCAAAGCATTACTGTCTGCATTGGCAAAAGAGGAAAATTGGACATGAGATTGCACAATTTGGATTGTGCACATTTACCTCGAGGACTAGGAAGACTTCGATGGAAGTCGTGGAGTTGGTTCCCTGTGCCCGCAATAAGTGGGGCTACTGGTGGGATTACTGGTTTTACGTTTCCGAAGGCGCAGTCGAAGACCACCCAGGGCTCCCCGTGGCCATCACGTGCTCGCATTATTACGTGGCGTACCCATAGTTTGAGGTGGCAGAGGATGATGAAGACGAATGAGCCCTTCGTCGCGCTGCCCGCATGAGTAGCGAGCGTGACTTAGTTGAGGAGTTTGTCGGGTATGTGGTATGGCCCTTGGCGCATGGCTGGGCGCTGGGCGAAGTATGCCCTCGCGAGATGCCCTCCCGGGGCGGGCAGCGGATGCGAAGTTTGGCCTTCACGCTGGATTTGCGTGGTCGAGATCCCGCCGCATTCGTGCGTGAACCGGAGGACGGTGCGGCGAGGATCGTGGGGCGCTACGTGCCGAAGACAGAGGGCCTGCGGAGCTAGGATATCCGTGGGTCCAACGACAGATTGAATAGGGTCTTCGAATTGAACCGCTTGCCATATGGTGGTTATCCCGGGGAAGACGCCACCGACCGCCGCGAGAAGAAACCGATGGGCGTGGCCGAGGAAGGACCTTCGCAGGAGGCTGCCCCCGGCCACTAAGAAGAGAAAATTAGGTACTATAGTGGGTGGAATGGGGGTGTCTGATAGTTTTGATGTGGATTTGATGGGGACGTGCGCAGCCCTCGGGGGAAGGATGTCTTCGCCCGAGCTCCGGGAGTCTTCGGCGCGAATGCTGGAGTTTACCGGGGGTCAATGGCCCAAGAATGTTCCGATCCCCCGCGCGGCTGGCGAAGACTTCTATACGTCCCGCATGGCTCACGACTTGAAGGTGTTTCCTTACGGGCGGAATATTGCTGCTGTTGTGTCGGTAGTGATGAACAAGGACCGTCAAGACGCTGCGCAGAAGCGCCGGGCTGTTGTCAGGATGGTCGATCCTGCACGCGAGGCGAAGAGGGCGCGGGGGAGCGCGAAGGCTGCTGCCTCCGGCAGTAGCAAGCCAGTGCCACCTGCAAAGGCAGCCGCCCCCGGGCCCAGCAAGGCGTCGGCGGGTGCGAAGGCTGCCGCCTCTGGCGGAGGCAGGCCTCCCCTGGGCGGACCTACGAAAGGACAGGAGCTGCCTTCGCCGGGGAGACGTGTTGCTGACTTCGGCACGAATATCAGTGTCGAGGATTATCTTGGTGGTAAGTTTTTTTTTAACTCGAGATATGTTGTAGGGTCGGGTGAGGGACAGTTGGTTGTTGTCCCGCCTCCGGTGGCAACCACTTCGCCATCGGCAGTGGTAAGGGCAAAGGGAGCCGCACAGGGCCCGTGGGGCGCCTTTTGCGCGAGCGGCGAGATTCTGACAGCCGCTGCCGCTAAGGACGTGGCGGGCACCATGTCCCAGCGGCTGAGGGAGGCGTCACAGCAGCTGACGCAGCAGGTGAAGCAAGTAAGTTGTGCTGGACTTCGATGTTAGTTATTTCCATGAACGTTTGGGTCTCATGTGTTTTTGTCAGGCGGCCGACTTCACCGACCGTGTTGCGTTAGGCGTCCTGACTGCGGACGTCGCTGCCGAAGTCGAGAGGCTTCGGGCGCAGCATGCGGATGCTGTCCGGGAGAAGTCGGCTGTGGAGAGCAAAAACCGCAGGCTGGCGGAGAAGGTGGCCGCCTTGGAGGCCGAGAAGACGGACCTCCGGCGCCGGATGGCGGAGGAGAGGAGGGAGGCCAACCAGGCCGATGCTAAAGCTCAGACTGCGCGAGTGGAGGCTAAACTGGTGCGGGCGGAGCACAGTCTCGCTAGCCGAGGAGTGGGAGGCGAGGTTCAATGCCCTGCGCAGTCGCGTGGACAAGGCCGAGGCCTCAGCGCGCTCAGAAGTCGAGCGGGCGCACGCAGCTCGTGGAAACGTACCGCGATCTGGGTGCGCGGACCGCAGACTTTGAAGTGCCCGACCGAGAGGCAGACCTTCGCTTCCTCGAGTGGTTGCAGGAGGAGCTGGTGGTGCTCCCGACTATTGTGCAGGGCTTCATGTCCTTTGCCTCCCTCGTCACCTGCGAGGGGACCATGAATGCGTTGTCCCGCGAGGGGTGCAAACACTACGAGGTCTTCGACCAGTCAGACGAGGATTTTGAATGTGAAATTTTTAAGGTCGAAGACCCTGTGATAAAGCAGTCAGCGGGGGCACTCTTCGATAAGATGTGGGGTCCGCACGGTCGGGAGGCAGTTAGGGAGCGGTCTGACCAGGTGAGAGAGCAGGTAAAGGTTTATCTCTTGTTTTGTGTGGTTATGTGTGGGTACATGTGGTTTTGCTGAATGAGTGTGGTGTTGCTGCTGATGGCGCGTGCCGAGGATGTCGAGGACCTTGGAGGTCTGGTCGGTGCGCCGGCCGAGGCTGAGGTCAACCCGGTGCTGCCCGAGGCTGAGGTCAACCCGAGGCTGCCCTCGGATGCCGGTGAGGCTCCTCTGCTGCACCCGTGCCTAATGTGTGGCAGAACTGCCCGAATTATTCCAACTTAAGTGCCTAAGCCCCGCCTTAGAGGCTAGACCACACTTTAAATGGGAATAACCCGTCAATCCCTCGGATCTAGTCCGACACGGCCACTGACAGGATCAAGTACCACAATCTCACTCGAAGGTGAGTCACAGAGCAAATACAATAAAGCATAAAACCATACATGTCAGAGGATTAAATTATTACAGCACCATCATCATCATCAGAGTTTTTGCAAAAGTAACCGTCATTGTTCGAAGTGCAGCGGAATAAAACTAACGGTAATTAAACAAAGAGATGGGGAAGCCTGTCCCATCACTCCTCATGCTCCTCCTCAGCCGAGGCAGGGTCCCACTCGACAGTCCAACCCGGTGGCAAGGTGGACGGCCAAGTTATTCCAGCAACCATTTCCTCCAGAGAACCTGTAAAAAATTGTGCCACAAGCAAGGCTGAGTATACGAATACTCAGCTAGACTTACCCGGTGTGAGGAGTCTACTCCTCTACCTCTAGACATGCAGCTGTTTGGCTGTGGGGTTTGGTTGCCAAAAGCACTAGCTGAGTTTCTAAATCAAGGTTTTAACTTAGTCAAAATTAAGTGTGACTCTCTTAAGGCTAAAAGTGGACTATCTACTCATACATGGTAGCAAGCATTATTAGCAATCAACATCTTATCTCAACTCATCATACTTCCACTTGTTACTCAATGTAGCAGCATGGATCAAGCAGTCTCATTAGCTGGGAGAAGCAGACGATTCGAATCGAGTTTTTATCCTTGCAAGGTAAACCTAAACACACGACATGCAGGGGCACTCCGTCCCCACACACATCAACCGTCCACATCGATTCCCTGGCAACAGATCAGGGCTCGCCGCCTTGGCGTACAATGCCCCACTGACCCCGACTGGCCGTCGTGCAGTGACCGCACTTGTACCCACCATAACCGGAATGGGAGACCTCGTCTCAGGTCGCGTGAGGGGATATGTCTGCGGGCAGGTTCACTCAGGTACTAGGCTTACCGATTTACCATATTTCTCGGTATGTGTTTAGTACGTTCAAACGCTTGACTCACGGTACCACACCTTAATCCTTATTCAAATTTTTATTCCGTAGACAACCAATCCCCATGGATTGTTGCCCACAACCAACATCAGTACGATATGAAAGTGGGTACAATCAATGTCCTGACCTCGCGCGAGTGCTAGAAAAATCACTCGTCTTCTACCGAGATCCCTAATTAATAAAGCAGCTACTCGACTTAGCATACTAGTATTCATCTCAATGGGATTCCTGAGATCATGCAACTAGGGTTTCAAACAACTCCTACACTTAAGTGCACATTCAAATCCTACAATCAATAAGTGTAGTAAAATAGCATATATAAACGGTTATGCATAAAACCGGGGCTTGCCTTCCAAAGCAGTGGCTGGCAGGTCCTCTGGTGCAGGCTCGGGTGCTGGATCCGGGGCTACCTCCTGAGCAGCTCCTTGCTCCGGCACGAGGATGTACTCTCCGTCAGCAAGATTACAGTCTATCGAAATGCAATGAACATGTATGTTATGATTATGCAGGATTCAATAATATTATGCTAAAGAGAACTAGGTTAAGAAGTAACTTAGGGTTTCTTAGTCATGCGGGGCTTCCAGTGGGTTAGGCTTATTACTCTTTAGGCTTGGGTTTTCAGTGAAGATAACATAGTGGAATGGTATTGCCTGGATACATTTTAGTGGACAGATTACAAAGGTTTTAGGATGACATTAACTTACATTATTCCTTTTCCTTTCTTTAATTTCCATTTAGGGTTTCTAGTGTAGGTTTGAACTACGACAGTATTTTAATAATTTCCAAAAATTCTGTAAAAATTACAGTGAGTTGTCATTTGCTATTCTAGCTTGTTTAAAGAATTTGAGGCTTAAAGTACAAAGGCTAGGCTTTAAACAAAAATAACAAGAGTTATGCAAAATGGGCCACTTTACACTACATCTCTTAGTTAGGGGTAGGTTCTGTCCTAAAGGTTCTTTTTGCTGGCATCCCATAGTAATAATAGGCTTCTGTGCTAAAAATCACAGAAAACTAAGGGGTGGTTATTTAGTTATGATTTTCTTAAGTTTAATGTCAAAAAGGCTCTTTCTACTACATTATTATTTGAAAAATGTCAAACAGCAGATTTCATATTTTTCCCAAATTTTCCTTAATAAAACATTAGTTATCCCAAGGGTGGGGGTGTTTTTACCTTGGGGTTATTTTTGTAGAGTTTTTCTAAGTTTCACTTGTTTTATTAAAACAAAAGGGATCTTACTTATTTTATACTAAAACAGGGTATGATATATTTTTCCAGTGAACTATATTGAATAAGTATCCTAACAAAAATAGAGGTACTCTCTGGTTCATTAATTAAATTACATTTTCTATTTTCCTTATCCTTAAGCATATTATAGAATAAGGGGTAAAAACTAACTTAATGGAGTGGACAGAGAGGTTTAGCATTTTTATTTGGTTTAGTAGGTAGATACAAACTTCTAAAAAGTTTTCTAACCCCAGTCAAATAGTGCAACTAATTTTGGCCCTATTATTAAGCTTTTGGTCAAAACTATAATTAAATCAGAGCTTTAAAGTTTTCTATAGTACATAGGGGGTTTTATATTTTTCTTAAGTAGGTTACATTATTTAGAGTCTGACAAAATTGGTTTGACCAAATTTGGATGAATTAAACAGAAGTTATGCATTTTCAAAGTTTCTGTCCAATTTAAAAACAGGTTTAATAAAGGTTTTCTGGAAAAACAGTTTACACCGAGGTCCCTGGGTTTAAACTAAATCCACCTTCGCAAATCTACCCCCACTCCACTATTCCCCTGTGTCTCTGACATTTCACAAAACCCCCTGACCTTCTCTCCCTCTCACCCGAAGTTCTTCCCCTTATGCAAACAGTAACCGCGGGAAAGAAAAGGGTGGCGCGGCTTACCGGCGGCGAGGGAGGTCCGGTGAAGGGTGGGGTTGGCTCGGGGAGACTCTGGCGGTCACGTCGAGGTACGGCTTGACGTCGGGGATGGCCGGAATCGCCCGGTCCACGCGTGCAGGCGGGTGTCCTCGTCGGCGGCGAGTATACCGGCCAAACCACGGCGAACTGGTTCAATCCGAGGGCATGGTGAGCTTCACGGGGTAACATAGCGGCCGTGTGCACAAGGAATCGAAGGATGGTGGAGTGGTTTACCCGGTCCACGTACTCCGGCGGGGTTGAGAGCTCCGGCGAGCGTGGACTGGCCTCTCCGGCGAAGCAAACTCCGATTCCTTGCTCGGGGAGCCTCACGGAGGTGTGCACAGTCTTCTCCGAGGGCTGGACGGAGTTGGGAATGGTTCCACTGGCCGGTCTACGGTGGTAGAGGGATTGGGCGGCCGCGGACTCGCTGCGCACGGGCAAACGGCGACGAGCTAGACTCCAGTGAGGTTTGAGGGTGCGCGGAAGGGTACAATCTAAGTCTGGGAGGGTTTTATAGGCGCGTGCGTGGGCCATGGCGCTGGCTTGGCTCGGGCGCGGCGCTGGGCATGCGGGGGCGCGCGCGAGCGTGCTCTGGCGCGGGCAGGAAGCGTCGAACACGTGGAGGTGTTTTTCTTCCAGTGTTCAAACGTCTCCAGAGATCGCAAACGTGCGAATCTTGCCATGAATCCGGTGCAGACCTCCTCCTGGCACCTAGGGCTATCTCACGTGTGTGAGTTCCAATGGATGATATGCCCTAGATCAGGAGATAGACGGGCGCCAAATCTGGCTTGTCTCACTGCCCACCCCGCGACAAAACTGATGCCAAATCCTATCAAACGTCCAAGTCTCGGTTTCCATTTTTTCCAGGGGGGTGCCTTAGGTGGTATACCACATTTTTGGTATAGAACCTAAGTGGTTTTGGCGCCATCTTTAAGGTGAACACGGTTGGTCTTTGGGTTAGGGTTAGAATTTGACTTAGAGGGAAATAGAGAGCTCTAGCTCTCTCTCCATTTGGAGATTTGAATTGGGGTTTCTCCAGGGGTCTTTTTGCAATATTTCCCTCCCCTAATTGATGGTTACTAGGTTAGTTAAGGTTTGGGTAAAATTTACTCATGCTTTGCACACTTGTTTACTCTCTTTCCCTTCTTACCTAGGGTTTTGGGAGATAGGGTTTAGGAGAGGTCTAGGGTTCTTCTCCCCTCTTATCCAAGGTAGTAAGTGTGCAAGGATTAGAGTAATGCTTCTTATGTCATTGGCAACTTTATTAGCACTTGATCTCCAAGTTCTTATGTGTTGCCCTAAGCCTTTACCCCTTGTGATCACAGCTTCTAGTGCCAAGGTGGGCTCTAGCCAAGGTAACACCTGGGGTGTTACAGCCCTCCCCCCTTAAAGGAATCTCGTCCCGAGATTTTAGGTAGAGTCCCTTGGAGGGTGCTTGAAGGTGTGCTGGTGTTGTTTTTCCTTTACACTTAAGTTTCTCTTATTAACTGCTCTTCGAATGTCATCCTCTTTGCAACTTCAGAAGAAAGCCCTTTTTAAGTTAAATCCACAACTTAGACTATCCTTGTTATCTAAGTTTTTCTTATAATTGAATTCAAAGGGCAGGTGGGGGTGGGGTTCTGGGGTTACGTACCGACTCCTTTGGGCAGAAAGTCGGGGAAGCGAGAGCGTAGAAAATCCTCAGTCTCCCATGTAGCTTCTTCTGCAGAATGGTGACTCCACTGAACCTTATACATTCTGACCGACCTTGTCCGAGTTGATCTTTCCTTCTGATCTAATACCTTGACGGGGTACTCTTGGTAGGATAAGTCTGGTTCTATCTCAATGTCTGGTTCGGGCAGCACTTCAGTGGGTAGACGAACACATTTCCGCAATTGAGATACATGGAACACATTGTGAACTGACGACATGTGAGGTGGCAAATCCACTTGATAGGCTACGGGTCCACAAGCTTCCTTGACCTCGTATGGCCCAATGTAGCGAGGAGCTAACTTGCCCTTGATCCCGAATCTCTGAACACCCTTGGTGGGTGATACCTTAAGATAGACATGATCTCCCACCTCAAACTGTAGAGGCTTCCGCCTCTTGTCATGATAGCTCTTTTGCCTAGCCTGAGCAGCTTCTAGGTTCTTCTTGATGATCCTGACCTTTGCCTCTGCCTCAAGTACCAAATCTGGCCCACAAATTTCCCTTTCTCCTGCTTGAGACCAATTCAGTGGGGTCCTACACCGCCTTCCATATAATGCCTCAAAGGGTACCATCTTCAGACTGGACTGATAGCTGTTATTGTAAGAAAACTCTGCCAAAGAAAGACACTTGTCCCAATCTTTTCCGTAGTGTAGTGCACATGCCCGCAGCATGTCTTCCAAAATCTGGTTCACCCTTTCTGTCTGGCCATCGGTTTGGGGGTGGTATGCTGAGCTTCGGATGACATGGGTCCCAAGTGACTCTTGCAATTGCTCCCAAAATCATGCCACAAATGGTGCTCCTCTGTCCGATATAATGGTCTTGGGAATACCATGAAACCTTACTATCTGATCAACATAAATTTCTGCGTACTTCTCTGTCCTGTGGGTGGTGTGCACTGGCAAGAAATGAGCAGTCTTGGTCAACCTGTCCACGATAACCCAAATAGAATCATGGTGCCTGGAGGTATTGGGTAATCCCACTATGAAGTCCATGCAAATGTCCTCCCATTTCCAAGATGGGATGGGAAGGGGTTGCAAAGGGCCTGCTGCCTTCAAGTGACTAGCTTTAATTCTCTGGCAGGTGTCACACTCGGATATGTACTTGGCAATTTCCCTTTTCATTCTAGTCCACCAATATAGAGATCTGAGATCATGGTACATCTTGTTGCTACCAGGATGCATGGAGAATTTGGAGAGGTGAGCTTCATCCAGTATCTTCTTTCTGAGCTCAGGGTCCTTGGGAACAACCAATCGATCTCCAAACCATAGAATTCCCTTGTTGTCCTGTCGGAAACACTTGTATTTCTCTGCCTTTTGCTTGATCATATCCTTGATAACCTGAACACCCTTATCCTCAACATGTGCCCTGACTATCTGTTCTTGCAACGTGGGCTCCACCGAGATATAGCTTAGGTTACCCGAAGAAACAACTTCCAGGTTCAGCCTGCACAACTCATCACACAGGGTGGTGACTCTTGCATCCATGCTCATACAATTGCACTGGGCCTTTCTGCTCAAGGCATCTGCCACAACATTGGCCTTCCCTGGGTGGTAATGCACCTCCAAATCATAGTCCTTGATTAACTCCAACCATCTCCTCTGCCTCATGTTCAGATCTGCCTGAGTGAAAATGTACTTGAGACTCTTGTGATCAGTGTAGATGTTACAGTGAGCTCCCATCAAGTAGTGTCTCCATATCTTAAGAGCATGAACCACAGCTGCCAATTCTAGATCATGGGTAGGGTAGTTCTGCTCATGGGGCCTGAGTGCCCGAGAAGCATAAGCAATCACTCTGTTCTCTTGCATCAAGACACATCCCAATCCGGTACCAGAAGCATCACAATAAACTTCAAATGGCTTGGTGTTGTCAGGTTGGGCCAGCACTGGGGCTGTTGTTAAATGTTGCCTCAAGGTATGAAAGGCATCTTCACACTTTGGCTCCACTCAAATTTGACTCCCTTCTTCAACAGTTCAGTCATTGGTTTGGCAATTCTGGAGAAATCCGGAATAAATCGTCGATAATACCCTGCCAATCCCAGAAAACTCCGAATTTGCTTCACTGTAGTCGGGGGTTTCCAGTCCATTACCTCTTGTACCTTCTCAGGATCCACTGATATCCCATCCTGAGAAATTGTGTGACCCAAGAATTTAATCTCCTTTAGCCAGAACTCACACTTAGACAACTTAGCATACAACTGATGGTCACGCAGTCTTTGAAGTACAGTATGCAAATGTTTGGCGTGCTCGGCTTCATTCTTGGAATAGACCAGAATATCATCAATGAAAACGACCACGAACTTATCCAATTCTGGCATAAACACTGAGTTCATCAGGTACATAAAATAAGCCGGGGCATTGGTCAGCCCAAAAGACATCACCAAAAACTCATACAGCCCATATCTGGTAGAGAAAGCCGTCTTGGGAATATCGCTGGCACGGATCTTGATCTGATGGTATCCTGAGCGAAGGTCTATCTTGGAGAATACCTTGGCTCCTACCAATTGATCGAACAGAACATCAATGCGGGGCAGTGGGTATTTGTTCTTGATAGTCACCGCATTGAGAGGACGGTAGTCAACACACATCCTCAAACTCTCATCCTTTTTCTTCACAAATAATGCTGGACATCCCCATGGTGAAGTGCTTGGACGAATAAACCCCTTGTCCAACAACTCTTGCAACTGCTTCTTCAATTCTGCCAATTCCGCGGGAGGCATCCTATAGGGTCTCTTGGAGATAGGAGCGGTCCCGGGTTGCAATTCGATGGCGAACTCAATATCTCGGTCAGGTGGCATCCCTGGCAATTCCTCCGAAAAAACATCCGGGTAGTCACGGACCACTGGGATCTTTTCCACTGGGGATTCTAACATAATAAAAGCACAAGATCGAGTACAACCCTGGTCAGGCAAATATAGTGTGGTTTCACCACAAGTTGGTGAGTGTACCTCAATGGCTCTAGCTGCAATATCCATCACAGCCTGATTTCTGGTCAACCAATCAGTTCCCAATATAATATCCACACTATCCAACCCCAAAATGAGGAGGTTGGTTTTAATTATCAGACTACCAAACTTTATAGGCACATTCTTGTTAATTTGGTAAGTGGCAACCCTGCCTCCGGGGGTGGAAATTGTGATACCTCCATTGGTGTGGTGAAAAGGCAATTGGCACTTGGCACTAAACTTGGCACTGATAAAACTATGTGATGCACCAGAATCAAAAAGAATAATAGCAGGATAATTCAAAACTGTAAAGATACCAGTCATGACGGGTGCTCCCTCTGGAATATCAGCCATGGTGGTGAAGTTCAGCCTGCCCTGCCTCACTTGCACCTTCTGTCTCTTGCCTTGGTTCTGATTGACATTCTGCCCCTGCCTCTGTTGGTTCCTGGGGCAATTCTTGGCATAATGCCCAGTGTTGCCACATGTGAAGCATCTGTTGTCATTTGCCTGGCGGTACTGCTGCTGCTGATTGCCCCTCTGAGCTGGAAATTGGGTGCGGTTGGGTGCCTGCTGCTGCTGCTGCTGCGGTCGGATCACCCATCGCCCTTGCTGCTGCTGGGGTCCCCTGCTCTGGGTGTCGGACACAATCCTGAAGCGTTGTGGCTAAGCTGAAGGTCCTGCCACAGGGGTCTTCCTCTTCTTCTCTGCCTGTCTAGCTGTAATGCAGTCCTCTTGGGAGATAGCCATGTTGACCAACTCATTGTAGCTGTTGGCCCTGACGGTGTTGAGACGATCACGGAGCTTAGTGCTGAGCCCCCTCCTGAACCTGTCTCTCTTCTTCTCATCTGTATCTGCATGATACCCAGCATACTGGCACAAGTCATTAAAGGCCTGGGCATACTGCAACACTGTCCTGTTGCCCTGAGTGAGTGCCAAAAACTCATTGAGCTTCCTGTCCATAATCCCGGCTGGTATATGGTGTCCTCTGAAAGCTGCCTTGAACTCCCTCCACTCCACCTCTCGGTCCTCTGGCTGCATAGCAAGAAAATGATCCCACCAAGTCCTTGCGGGTCCGCGAAGCTGTTGGGTGGCGAACCTGACTTTGGTGACCTCTGAACAAGCTCCATGGAGCAGTGGGAATTTGGATTCCACCACTCGCAGCCATACATCTGCATCAAGTGGGTCCTCCGCCCTTGTGAACAATGGAGGCTGGGTGCTAAGGAATTCCTGGTATGTAGCCGCCGCAGGGTGACGCTGATGGTCTCCACCACCATAATGCTGAGGTGGTGGCTGACGTTGAGCCAGCTGCCTCAGGATCTCATTCTGCTGAGCCATGAGCTCCTGCAGAGTGGGAGGTGGTGGCGGCGGTGGAGGAACGCGCTCGTTCTGGCCACGACGCTGCCTCCCGGCCATCTGAAAAACCATACACATGCTTAACACCACATCTCCAAGTTCAAGATTTCATCGCGGAGAAAAAGTTAGAGCAACATGATAGACTCCGACTTCAACAAAAAGACTTTAAAAAGGCACAAATTCTTCCTTCCAAATTTAAACTGACGACAGCATCCATCAAACAAGCTCCCAAGAGAGTTTAGCGTGATTACATCAATTTGTCCCAAAATGACTCAACTCTATCTAGCCTAGTATCCCAAGGGTGCAAAAGCTAAGCTAGCTGCGAGGAGTCCGATTATCCAACTTCTAATCCTATCCTGAACACCTAATGAGCGAACGAAGCAACACTCGACTCGGGGGAAGGTGGTCTTCCCGAGCCAGCAGTGTCCACACTGGAGGCAGGCTCATCTCCTCCCTCGATGTCGACGTCCTCGTTGGCCTCCTGGTCCTGGATCTCCTGGTGATGCATGTCCAGGTGCTCGTTAGCCTCAGCAAGCTGCTGCTGAGTGTTAAGGAGCTGATCCTCTAGAACCTCGATGGTGTTCTCCCTGGTGCCTACCAGCTCCTCCAACTCCTGAATATCAGTGGATAGCTGCTCCACCTGCAAGTCCTTCTCCACCATTTCTTGAGACAAGTCGACCACGAGTTCCTCTCTTTTGTCCAATGTAATCTTTGTTGCCTCCAGCAGTGCCATCAGGTGGGACATTGCCTCACCGCGCATCACCTGCAGACGGTACAGGGCATTCATGCACCGTACAGTCAAGTGTGCGGTCTGTCCTGGGTAGATGGCCCAGATATCCTTGGCATGCTCCACCCGATCCTTCCACATTGGGTCGTCCTCCCTCTCAGCGGGGAACAAGCCAATGGGGTGGGTGGCCAGCTCCAAAGGATGGAACCCGCAGAAAGTAGTCAATCCATGCAGAGTGATCGCCTCGATCGTGTCCTCTGCTCGGTATCCGAAAGACTCGGAGTCCAAAGAGCGCCATCCTGGCTGCAAGGGATGAGGCTCCAAGGTCATCCTCACTCTACAGCGAGGCACTCGATGCTTCTCGAACTGTTGTACCGCGTACTGAGGGGGTGTCGTGTATCCGGCCCCCTGAAGTACCTCCCACAGAATGCGGGGAAAGCCCTCTCGTGCAAGTCCGTCAGTGTGGGTCAGTGCATTTCCGTCATCGGAGGATCCGTGGGAAGTCATCTGTGTACGGTTAAGCGTAAGTAAAAGAAAAAGAATTATAAAAAGAACAAGGAAAAATAAAACTCAGCCCTTCTCTAGTTAAATGAAAAGGCACTGGGGACCTAATTGGTTGTTATCTTATTTTTAAGTCCTTTACTCAGTTATCCATTTGCTTAATTATGAATGCATGCATGCTCGTCCTGAACGGCCTCACAACAAGATAAAAGGAATAAGGAAGAACTCCCATCCTGTAAATGTGGCCTGTAGGGCCTAGTTACGTAGCCACCTAGCTACCCTTCTATTATCCTAAGGCTTCAAGTCCTAGGTCTATCCTGCTCGTCCTACTATCTATCCAACATTGTTTCTATCAAGTTTTACTTTAGAAAAAGGATGGTATTCATGTTTTATTGATTCCTCTGTGGTGGTACAAGCTCCGATACCAGCTGTGGCGGAACTGCCCGAATTATTCCAACTTAAGTGCCTAAGCCCCGCCTTAGAGGCTAGACCACACTTTAAATGGGAATAACCCGTCAATCCCTCGGATCTAGTCTGACAGGGCCACTGACAGGATCAAGTACCACAATCTCACTCGAAGGTGAGTCACAGAGCAAATACAATAAAGCATAAAACCATACATGTCAGAGGATTAAATTATTACAGCACCATCATCATCATCGGAGTTTTTGCAAAAGTAACCGTCATTGTTCGAAGTGCAGCGGAATAAAACTAACGGTAATTAAACAGAGAGATGGGGAAGCCTGTCCCATCACTCCTCATGCTCCTCCTCAGCCGAGGCAGGGTCCCACTCGACAGTCCAACCCGGTGGCAAGGTGGACGGCCAAGTTATTCCAGCAACCATTTCCTCCAGAGAACCTGTAAAAAATTGTGCCACAAGCAAGGCTGAGTATACTAATACTCAGCTAGACTTACCCGGTGTGAGGAGTCTACTCCTCTACCTCTAGACATGCAGTTGTTTGGCTGTGGGGTTTGGTTGCCAAAAGCACTAGCTGAGTTTCTAAATCAAGGTTTTAACTTAGTCAAAATTAAGTGTGACTCTCTTAAGGCTAAAAGTGGACTATCTACTCATACATGGTAGCAAGCATTATTAGCAATCAACATCTTATCTCAACTCATCATACTTCCACTTGTTACTCAATGTAGCAGCATGGATCAAGCAGTCTCATTAGCTGGGAGAAGCAGACGATTCGAATCGAGTTTTTATCCTTGCAAGGTAAACCTAAACACACGACATGCAGGGGCACTCCGTCCCCACACACATCAACCGTCCCCATCGATTCCCTGGCAACAGATCAGGGCTCACCGCCTTGGCGTACAATGCCCCACTGACCCCGACTAGCCGTCGTGTAGTGACCGCACTTGTACCCACCATAACCGGAATGGGAGACCTCGTCTCAGGTCGCGTGAGGGGATATGTCTGCGGGCAGGTTCACTCAGGTACTAGGCTTACCGATTTACCATATTTCTCGGTATGTGTTTAGTACGTTCAAACGCTTGACTCACGGTACCACACCTTAATCCTTATTCAAATTTTTATTCCGTAGACAACCAATCCCCATGGATTGTTGCCCACAACCAACATCAGTACGATATGAAAGTGGGTACAATCAATGTCCTGACCTCGCGCGAGTGCTAGAAAAATCACTCGTCTTCTACCGAGATCTCTAATTAATAAAGCAGCTACTCGACTTAGCATACTAGTATTCATCTCAATGGGATTCCTAAGATCATGCAACTAGGGTTTCAAACAACTCCTACACTTAAGTGCACATTCAAATCCTACAATCAATAAGTGTAGTAAAATAGCATATATAAACGGTTATGCATAAAACCGGGGCTTGCCTTCTAAAGCAGTGGCTGGCAGGTCCTCTGGTGCAGGCTCGGGTGCTGGATCCGGGGCTACCTCCTGAGCAGCTCCTTGCTCCGGCATGAGGATGTACTCTCCGTCAGCAAGATTACAGTCTATCGAAATGCAATGAACATGTATGTTATGATTATGCAGGATTCAATAATATTATGCTAAAGAGAACTAGGTTAAGAAGTAACTTAGGGTTTCTTAGTCATGCGGGGCTTCCAGTGGGTTAGGCTTATTACTCTTTAGGTTTGGGTTTTCAGTGAAGATAACATAGTGGAATGGTATTGCCTGGATACATTTTAGTGGACAGATTACAAAGGTTTTAGGATGACATTAACTTACATTATTCCTTTTCCTTTCTTTAATTTCCATTTAGGGTTTCTAGTGTAGGTTTGAACTACGACAGTATTTTAATAATTTCCAAAAATTCTGTAAAAATTACAGTGGGTTGTCATTTGCTATTCTAGCTTGTTTAAAGAATTTGAGGCTTAAAGTACAAAGGCTAGGCTTTAAACAAAAATAACAAGAGTTATGCAAAATGGGCCACTTTACACTACATCTCTTAGTTAGGGGTAGGTTCTGTCCTAAAGGTTATTTTTGCTGGCATCCCATAGTAATAATAGGCTTCTGTGCTAAAAATCACAGAAAACTAAGGGGTGGTTATTTAGTTATGATTTTCTTAAGTTTAATGTCAAAAAGGCTCTTTCTACTACATTATTATTTGAAAAATGTCAAACAGCAGATTTCATATTTTTCCCAAATTCTCCTTAATAAAACATTAGTTATCCCAAGGGTGGGGGTGTTTTTACCTTGGGGTTATTTTTGTAGAGTTTTTCTAAGTTTCACTTGTTTTATTAAAACAAAAGGGATCTTACTTATTTTATACTAAAACAGGGTATGATATATTTTTCCAGTGAACTATATTGAATAAGTATCCTAACAAAAATAGAGGTACTCTCTGGTTCATTAATTAAATTACATTTTCTATTTTCCTTATCCTTAAGCATATTATAGAATAAGGGGTAAAAACTAACTTAATGGAGTGGACAGAGAGGTTTAGCATTTTTATTTGGTTTAGTAGGTAGATACAAACTTCTCAAAAATTTTCTAACCCCAGTCAAATAGTGCAACTAATTTTGGCCCTATTATTAAGCTTTTGGTCAAAACTATAATTAAATCAGAGCTTTAAAGTTTTCTATAGTACATAGGGGGTTTTATATTTTTCTTAAGTAGGTTACATTATTTAGAGTCTGACAAAATTGGTTTGACCAAATTTGGATGAATTAAACAGAAGTTATGCATTTTCAAAGTTTCTGTCCAATTTAAAAACAGGTTTAATAAAGGTTTTCTGGAAAAACAGTTTACACCGAGGTCCCTGGGTTTAAACTAAATCCACCTTCGCAAATCTACCCCCACTCCACTATTCCCCTGTGTCTCTGACATTTCACAAAACCCCCTGACCTTCTCTCCCTCTCACCCGCAGTCCTTCCCCTTATGCAAACAGTAACCGTGGGAAAGAAAAGGGTGGCGCGGCTTACCGGCGGCGAGGGAGGTCCGGCGAAGGGTGGGGTTGGCTCGGGGAGACTCTGGCGGTCACGTCGAGGTACGGCTTGACGTCGGGGATGGCCGGAATCGCCCGGTCCACGCGTGCAGGCGGGTGTCCTCGTCGGCGGCGAGTATACCGGCCAAACCACGGCGAACTGGTTCAATCCGAGGGCATGGTGAGCTTCACGGGGTAACATAGCGGCCGTGTGCACAAGGAATCGAAGGATGGTGGAGTGGTTTACCCGGTCCACGTACTCCCGCGGGGTTGAGAGCTCCGGCGAGCGTGGACTGGCCTCTCCGGCGAAGCAAACTCCGATTCCTTGCTCGGGGAGCCTCACGGAGGTGTGCACAGTCTTCTCCGAGGGCTGGACGGAGTTGGGAATGGTTCCACTGGCCGGTCTACGGTGGCAGAGGGATTGGGCGGCCGCGGACTCGCTGCGCACGGGCAAACGGCGACGAGCTAGACTCCGGTGAGGTTTGAGGGTGCGTGGAAGGGTACAATCTAAGTCTGGGAGGGTTTTATAGGCGCGTGCGCGGGCCATGGCGCTGGCTTGGCTCGGGCGCGGCGCTGGGCATGCGGGGGCACGCGCGAGCGTGCTCTGGCGCGGGCAGGAAGCGTCGAACACGTGGAGGTGTTTTTCTTCCAGTGTTCAAACGTCTCCAGAGATCGCAAACGTGCGAATCTTGCCATGAATCCGGCGCAGACCTCCTCCTGGCACCTAGGGCTATCTCACGTGTGTGAGTTCCAATGGATGATATGCCCTAGATCAGGAGATAGACGGGCGCCAAATCTGGCTTGTCTCACTGCCCACCCCGCGACAAAACTGATGCCAAATCCTATCAAACGTCCAAGTCTCGGTTTCCACTTTTTCCAAGAGGTGCCTTAGGTGGTATACCACATTTTTGGTATAGAACCTAAGTGGTTTTGGCGCCATCTTTAAGGTGAACACGGTTGGTCTTTGGGTTAGGGTTAGAATTTGACTTAGAGGGAAATAGAGAGCTCTAGCTCTCTCTCCACTTGGAGATTTGAATTGGGGTTTCTCCAGGGGTCTTTTTGCAATATTTCCCTCCCCTAATTGATGGTTACTAGGTTAGTTAAGGTTTGGGTAAAATTTACTCATGCTTTGCACACTTGTTTACTCTCTTTCCCTTCTTACCTAGGGTTTTGGGAGATAGGGTTTAGGAGAGGTCTAGGGTTCTTCTCCCCTCTTATCCAAGGTAGTAAGTGTGCAAGGATTAGAGTAATGCTTCTTATGTCATTGGCAACTTTATTAGCACTTGATCTCCAAGTTCTTATGTGTTGCCCTAAGCCTTTACCCCTTGTGATCACAACTTCTAGTGCCAAGGTAGGCTCTAGCCAAGGTAACACCTGGGGTGTTACATAATGTGGCCGGTGAAGGCTCTTTGCCAGCCCCTGCACCGACGGCCGACGATCCGTCGAAGGTGGCGGCTGAGCCGGTGGCCGAAGACCCCATGGCCGCGGCCGAGCCTTCGCAGGTGGCTTAGTAGGAGTTTGGGGAGTTTGTAAATTTTGGCTATGTTACTGAACCTTGGTTGCTGCGCAGGTTTAGGATTTTGGGCCTACGCACGCAATCGCTACTGTCAATGATAATTTTGTGGCGGCTTCGACCGTGGTTGCTGAGGACGATTCTAATGATTCTGTGTCTAAGTGTTTTGAGTCTGATGATTCTGGGAGTTCGATTGTGTGGACAGAGGAGTCTTCGAATGAGGATTTGGATTACTTTGCGGCATTGGATGTGGCTGCGACAAAGGCTTCACCGCGTGGAATGGGTGGTGGGGATCTTCCGGGTGCGAGTGTTGGGCATAGGCGGCGAAGGGCGGTGGCGAAACAAAGGGTGAGTGAGTTGCCGCGAGGTGATAGACGTCCTCGTGGCGAGATGGGAGGTGGTCGTCTTCGTGTGGACGGGGCTGGCAAGCGGGAATTGTTGTCCTCGCCGGCTGGGGCGAGTGTGGGTGAGGGGGAGCTGCGAAGTCTGTTTGCGGGTGAGGAATTGAGGATAATGTTGTTCAACTATAATGAGATGGGTATCATCCCGAAGGTTGAGCCAATGTAATGTGCGATGCCCTCGCTGTATGTGTGTAACCATACTCTTGTCTGATGAAGCTGCGCGTTTTCGTTGATCACGCCGCTCCCGTAGACTTCGATTTTTTCGTACTAGTATTCCGGCTGCACCCGTAGGCGACTTTTGCGTGGAGGGTCTTTTGGAAAAGGCTTCGATTTTTCGCACTTATTGTGCTAGTCCAGCTGCACCCTTGGGCGACTTTTGCACGGAGAGCCTCTTGGAAAAGACTTCGATGTTTCGCACTTGTTGTGCTAATCCGGCTGCACCCTTAGGCGAGTTTTGCACGGAGAGTCTCTTGGAAAAGACTCCGATGTTTCGCACTTGTTGTGCTAATCCGGCTGCACCCTTAGGCGACTTTTGCGCGGAGTGTCACACGCGAGGGAGGCTTCGCTGCCCCTCGCGGTGACTTCGATGTGGTCGAATGCCGAAGATCGTCGATGCGGTCTTTTCGACATTGCTTTAGTTTTTTGCAGGGGATTTTCACGTGTATATTACATGGCTCTGCCTCATTAAAAATCTCACCCCCGAAAGGAAAAGAGTGCGGGCCGGAATAAAACTGTTTGGTGAATTACAAGGGCGTGTTAGCCCTGAGGATTTAAACAAAAAATTTACGGAGATTGTCAATATTCCAGGAATGTTCCAGGTCTTCGCCAGATTGCGTTGTTAGTCTGTACGCGCTGGGAGACGACTTCGTCTTAACGATAAATGGTCCTTCCCACTTTGGCTCCAGCTTACCCCGTGACTCTGTCTGGGTTGTGCAGACAAGTACGAGGTCCCCTTCGTTGAATTCTCTTGGGACGACTGTGTGGTCGCGCCAGGCCTTCGTTTGGGCTTGGTATTTGTTGAGGGCCTGGATTGCGAAGACACGGTCTCCGTCGATGAGATTTTTGTAGGTTAGCTCGTCGACATCGGGTACTGCTAAAGCGCTTGTCCGCGGGGACCCATGTATGATTTCCTGCGGGGTCATGGCCTCCGATCCGTATAGCAGGCGAAAGGGAGTGAATCCGGTCGCCCGACACTCGATCGTGTTTAGTGCCCAGACTGCTTCAGGTAACAGATCGGCCCATTTACCCTTCTTGTCGTCGAGGAGCATTTTCTTGATCGCCGTGAAAATCTTGACGTTAGCGCGCTCCACGACGCCGTTGGATTGTGGGTGGTACACTGAGGCGAAGGCAAGCTTGGTGCCAATGGAGAAGCAGAAGTCCCTGAAGTCTTGGCTGTCAAATTGTTTGCCATTATCAACTGTGAGCTCGGACGAGACTCCGAATCGGCAAACAATGTTTTGCCAGAAGAATTTCTAGGCGGTCTTCGATGTTATCGTGGATACTGCTCTTGCCTCGATCCACTTGGTGAAGTACTCGACGGCGACGAAGGTGAACTTGAGGTTCCCTTGGGCCATGGGTAGCGGCCCGACAATGTCCAGGCCCCAGCGCTGAAGAGGCCACGTGTGGGCGATTAGCTTTGTGAACTGCGAAGGGTTTCCCGAGCGTGGAGAAAATTTCTAGCAGGCTTCACAGGACCTCGTCACCTGATTCGCGGCGAAATCATAGCAGGCCAGTAGAAGCCTTGTCGGATCACCTTGGCGGCTAGGGCCCTAGGCCCTGCGTGAGGGCCGCACGTTCCGCTGTGGACTTCGCGCAGGATCTGGACGCCTTCGGTCTCTGTGACGCATTTAAGCATAGGTTGACTGACCCCCTTTTTGTAAAGTTGTCCTTCGATGAGTGCGAAGTCCCGGCTTCGGTGTTTGAGGCGCTTGGCCTCGTTGATATCGCTGGGATGGTAGTATCCCTGTAGGAACAGGGTTATTGGTGCCCGCCAGTCTTCGGTCATGATGAGGTTGACTATGCGGTGACCCTCGGTATCGTTGGTGATTTGGAGGCCCTCTGGGCTACGGACGGCTGGCGTGCTGATGACATGGTAGAACACGTCGGAGGGCAGGGCCTCGCCTCTGGCGGCTGCTTTGGCCAATGCGTCGGCCTCCTCATTCTTGGCTCGGTCCACGTGCTGCAAGGTAAAGCCTTTGAATTGTCTCTCGAGACTGCGGACAGCGGCGAGATACTGCATAAGTGCGGGGTCCTTTGCTGCGTAGTCTTTCTCGACTTGGCCGGCAACCACTTTGGAGTCTGTTCTGATTATGCAGGTGGTGACACCAAGTGCCTGTAGCTTGCGAAGGCTGAGGATGACAGCTTCGTACTCTGCTACATTGTTGGTGCACCTGTCGGACTCCAAAGCAAAGCTGAGTCGAGCTGCATATCTGTGCTTGACCCCTGTGGGTGAAGTAATGACTGCAGCTGTGCCTGCCCCCGCATGGCACCATGCGCCGTCATAGTGGATGGTCCACACCTTCTCTGTAGGCGTGCCCGGCTGCGTTATTGGCCCAGTCCAATCGACGATGAAGTCTGCTAGGACTTGTGACTTGATGGTTGTTCTGGGCTCGAATGTGATATGGTATCCGAAAAGCTCGACTGCCCATTTGGCGATCCGGACAGATGCCTCCAGATTTCTGAATAATTCGCTGAGTCCTCTGTCCGAGGTGACCCGTACCTTGAACGCTTCAAAATAATGGCGCAGCTTGCGCGAAGCCATAACGACTACGTAGGCGATTTTTTCCAGTTCTGTCATGTTGCATTTGGATGTCGTGAGCACTTCGGAGACGTAATAAACTGGACACTGTATGGTCGTGCCCTCTCTGTCCTGTTCTTGAACCAGTGCTGCGCTGACCGCGTGCGGCGAAGCTGCGACGTAGAGTAACAGGGGTAGCGAGGGGTTGGGGCTTGTAAGAACCGCCAGCTCTGACAGGTGCTGCTTTAGTGAAGCGAAGACCGCCGCTTGCTCTGGTCCCCATGCGAAGTCTTTTGCACCGCGAAGCGTTTTGAGAAAAGGTAGGCTTCGCTCTGTGGACTTGGAAATGAATCTGTTGAGGGCGGCCAGTCTGCCTGTCAGTCGTTGGATGTCTCTGGCTGACTGCGGGGGCGTCATATTGATGATGGCCTGGATTTTGGTCGGGTTGGCTTCGATCCCTCGGTGCGACACCAGGTAGCCCAGTATCTTCCCCTAGCGGACGCCGAAGACGCACTTTTCGGGGTTTAGGCGAAGTCGTGCGTCCCGCATGTTCGCGAACGTTTCTGCGAGGTCAGCCAGATGGTCTTCTTTGCTTTTGCTGGCGACGACGATGTCGTCCACATACGTGAATATGTTTCTACCGACTTGGCTCTCGAGCACCATTTTGGTTAGGCGAGAGAATGTGGACCCGGCGTTCTTAAGTCCCTCTGGCATTCTGATGAAGCAATACGTGTCGAAGGGTGTTATGAAACTGGTGTTGGCCTTGTCATCCTCCTTCATATATATTTGGTGGTAGCCGGAGAAGCAATCGAGGAGTGACATGACTTCGCACCCGGTCGCACTATCGATGATCTTGTCGATCCGAGGCAGTGGGAAATTGTCCTTGGGGCAGGCCTTGTTGAGGCTCGTGAAATCAATGCACATCCGCCACTTGCCGCTCTTCTTTTGCACCATGACTACGTTGGCGAGCCATGTAGGGTAGGCGACTGGCTCGATGAAGTTGGCCTCAAGCAGGCGGTGTACCTCGGCCTTGGCGGCTTCTATCTTCTCATCAGACATCTTGCGCAGCCGCTGCTTCTTTGGCCTCACCGAAGGGTCGATTCCCAACCTGTGCTCGATGATAGAGCGACTGACTCTGACCAGGTCGAGGGCAGACCAGGCGAAGACGTCCTTATTTTTGGACAGACAGAAGAGGAGTCTCTCCTCGTCATGCGAAGTAAGGTCTTCGCTTATGATGACCGTTTGCTTGGGCGTTGCCTGGTCAAGGGGAACAGTCTTGGTCCCATTGTTGCTCTGCAGCTGTGCCTTTTCATGCTCTTTGGCGGTTGGGCTGGTAGCCTCGGGGACCTCGCGCTGCGCCGTGAGGCAGTGTACGTTCCTTTGCCCTGGAACAAAGTCTCTTTCTATGTTGCGCGCGGCCTGCTGGTTGCCGTAGACTGTGATCGCGCCTTGCGGACCCGGGATCTTCATGCACAGGTAAAGTCCGTGAATGGCTGCCTCAAACTTGTTGATGGAGCCCCGACCCATTATGGCGTTGTACGGGTACACCATGTCGACAATGTTGAAAGTGACTTGCTCACTTCGTGCATTGGGTGCTACACCGAAGGAGAGGGGTAGCTCTATTTTGCCGACAGGAAAGGTGCCCTTGCCGCCGAAGCCATACAGTGGGTTGTCCGAAGGTTTAAGCAAGCTGTGGCTGATGCCCATGCGGTCGAAGGCGTGAAGGAAAATAATATCCGCCTGGCTGCCGTTGTCAACTAAGACTTTGTGCAGGTCCCAGCCTACCACGCTACAGTTGATAACCATGGCGTCGATGTGGGGTGCGCTTCGCAGGTCGACGTCTCTGGCGTCGAAGGTCATTGGCACATGGGACCACTTTGTCTGCACGACTGGACCGGTGACGGCGACGTGGTTGATGCTGCGGTAGTGGTCCCTCTTCTGTCGCTTTGTGTCAAAGTCGGCGCTGGACCCCCCGAGTGATCATGTGAATGACCCCGCGATACGGCTGATCAGCGAAGTCTTCTTGTTTTGGTGCTTGGGGGTGGTTGGGGTGGTGGATGTTTGGTTGTTGCGGGTGTGGAGGTGGGAGAGGGGGAGGTACGATTTGTACCTCCTGGTGGTGTTGGTATGCGTGGTTAGGTGGATGTTGAGCGGGGACGTGGTTGTATGGTTGTCGGGGTTGTTGATATGTGTGCGCGACAACTCTTGGGTTGTCGGCTGGTTGCGCCCGAGACATCCTGTCTCTGGTGGCCTTCGTTTCCGGGCAGTCCCTGGTTGAGTGCGCGCAGTCTTCACCGTGGAACAAGCAGTAAAATCTGCGCGGCTGCTGCGCCCGACCTCGGCCCCGACTACGAGTTCCGTTGCCGCGGCCCTGGTGGGTAATCTTGGCGGCGAGGGGCCTCACCAGCGGGGTGCTGGTTGGCGATGTTGTGTACCTGCTGCTGACTGCGGCCGTCCCGACCAGAGTCTGACTGCTGAGGTCTCGTCCACGTTCGGCTGGATTGCGGAGGGTCTTTGGGTTTCCTCTGGGACTCGACCTTGCGCTGGTGGAGCTCTTCAGATCTGGCATATTTTTCGAAGAGCTGATACAGCTCCTAGAGGTTCTTGGGTGGATCCCTGATGCAGTGGCTGTAAAGGACGCCAGCCCGAAGGCCACTGATGGCGTAGCGAATGGCGATTTGGTCATCAACCGAAGGCAGTTGTGACTTGAGGGTCAGAAACTTGTGGTAGTACTCCCGCAGAGTTTCTCTTTCCAGCTGCTTGAAGAGTGACAATTCGGCCAATGCATCGGTGTCTGGGCGGTACCCTTGGAAGTTGAGCAGGAATTTATCCCGGAGACTTCTCCAGGAGTCGATGGACAACGGGGGCAACCTGGTGTACCAGGTGAGAGCTGGGCCTTCGATGGCAATGATGAATGACTTGGCCATCGTGGCGTCGTCCCCTCCGGACGATGCAACGGTGACTTGATAGCTCATGATATATTGTGTTGGGTCAGTGCTGCCGTTGTATTTAGGGTAGGTCCCTGCTCTGAAGTTTGCGGGCCATGGTGACACTTGCAAGTGCGGCGCCAGAGGACTCCGCTCGTCAAGGTAGTTGACACCTTGGAATGTTGTGGCGTGCGGGATGGCGGATCCGCGCTGAGGAAAGAACAGGTCTTCGATTGGCGCGCGCTGTTGGAGGGGTGGGCCGTGTTGCAGATCAAGTTGGCCTTCGCGCTGCATGAGCACAATCTCTTGCTCAAGCTCCTAAGCCCTCTGCTCCTCGTCGCGTATCATCTGGCACACCTTGGCTTGCGCAGAGACACGTTGGCGCTTGGCCTCGAGGATCTCTTTTTGCTTCTGGAGGTTGCGGTTCTTGATGCGCAGGGCCCGCAGCTGTAGTTGTTCCTCTGCTGAAACGTCGATGACTTCGCCATCCTCAGTGGTGTCCTCGCCCTCTAGTGGAGCGAAGCCTGGGGGAGGTTGCGGTTGTCCTCCGGAGTTGCAAGTGCGGAGGGTGCCTTCGGGTGTGGGTTGTTCATTGCGCTGTCTCTTGCTGAGTGCGTCATCCTCGCAGGCTTCTTGGTGGGTGGTGTCGACAAGGGCCTTGCCCTTTTTCTCGGACAGCAGCGCTGCCTTCGCTGCTTCGTCAACGGATGCGGCTGCCTTCGAGCTAGCTCTCTTGGGTGCCATCGCGGGTGGTTTTTTCGTAGCACGAACGGTGGGCGCCAAATGTTGGAACTTGCTCTCCGGGGCAAGTTGATCTAACGGGGGAATGAAAGCAACGTAAACAAGGTTTCAACTCGAGATGGCAATAGCTCTGTTAATCCAGCCTCTCAAGGGCACTATACGGGGGTATTTATAGGTACCTGAGTGTCCAACGTCTCAATGTAAGGACGCATGTACCCTCAGGCACCTGGACTATCCCCGAAATATTCCTATAAAGGAGGGTTACAGACTGTCATTACAGAAAAGCCATTACAAATCGGGCACGTAACACACTTTTCCATGCGGGGCCTGTTATAATGGGATGAATCCCACGTGGACCTCCAGGCCGAGTGAGGACGTGGGACGGGGCGACGTCGTCATAGGCCTTCGTCTCGTAGTGTACAAGGCGAAGGGTGGACCTCGCCGGTTCTTCTGCTTCCGTTGGCGCAGCGAGAAAGACGAAGGCTGGAGCGAAGGGTAGCGTCTTCGCCTTCGCCCCAACAGCAGCCGACTTAATCCTAGCCGCCCACAGAAGATCTAGCGGCCCACGGCTAAAGGGGATGAAGGGGTATCACCCGGTCTAATCTGGACCGTTCATTCACGGATCAACGGCCCACACTACTTCTTCTTCCCCCGGCGGTAGAACACGACCGGCGCTGGCGCAGAAGCGCCCGCGGCGGTGCCTGCAACCCGAATCACCCCGAGCACTACCACGACCTAAAATTATCCAGTAAGGTAGTCTTTCACTAGCTTTCCTAATTAGTCAGTCAAGGGTGTCCCATTCCACCCTTGTGGTGGCACGTATTTCTCAAGTTAAGCTTCATGTTCCAATTAACATTAATGATCTTGACATGAACATAAATAGAATAACAAAATAATTGGAACATGGACATAATGTAGTATTAATCCCAAAACCATATAGAGCAATATCAAAACTATCCAAACGATTCAGGGGTAAACAAGGTAAAAAGGATAAACAGACTAGGGTGACCTATTAGGTCCCATCAAAATTAAACCTATCTATTGAATAGTGATAATAAAGAACATTATTGGGTAATAAATGTGATCAAGGGCATAACTTGCCTGACACTTGAGATTCCAGGTACCACTTGCTCTTCAAGTGACTCATAACCTCGCTGCTAGTCGTAGCAATACAAACAAACTGGATATAGACAAAATTAACATCACACCAAACATAAGTACAAAATGAATAATAATAATCTACGCGTCACTACGAGATCGTGGAAACGAGAACCACTAAGATCGGAGTTACGAGTAAAGAGTTATGATTTTATAGAAGATCTATGTGATTAAAATAATAAGATATATTATAAATTGGTTAGGATATCCCATATGGGAGAATATTCTATAAATAATTATATCAACATTAATCTAAGTTACAAATTGACCACATATCTTATTCTAGTAGGTTATAATGGTAAGCAATTTAACAAGACTAACCAACACACATTAAATAAAGATCTAATTATAAAAGAATGTGACATGGCACAATAAATGTTGTTATTGCATATTAAATATTTATACGAGATTAACGCAACTTGAACGAATCAAATTGGAGTTAAAACGGTGGAGTTATGAATTTCCTAAGATTTTATGTATTTGATATAAGATTAATTAGTAAATAAATTTTAAAGTGGCTTTCATGTCAAATCAGTGGCACTAGTTGATAAATAATAATATTATAAAATTATAGAAATTGGAATGGGTCAATTCGGAGTTCATATGAATTTTCTATGATTTATACAAGTTCTAGCAATTGTTTTCATATAAAAATACATTTTCTAAATGATTTTATATGTTTTTCTCACTGTCTGGACTGCTCCTCAAATTCCAGATACAACATGGGCTAATCTACTAAAATTCACGAGACTCAGACTCAACCTGCGCGGGACTGTGGGTTAAATTCTATCTCATTCGGGGTCTCTTATGTAAAAGATTTCGGCTGAAGGGGAATCCTAAAGCTTGGGCCCTCCGATCTAAAATGAACATCCACGATTACAACACACTAACTCCGAACCGGTATTTAACCCAGGCCACAGGATTCGGGATCTACGGCCGAAAACTGCCCGAGGCAATGTTCCACCATGGTCGTTGGATGGACGATCGATGATCCGAGTTCAATGGGTGAAAGGGTAATCAGCCGACTTAACCCTAGCCGCCCACAGAAGATCTAGCGGCCCACGGCTAAAGCGGACGAAGGGGTATCACCCGGTCTAATCTGGACCGTTCATTCACGGATCAACGGCCCACGCTACTTCTTCTTCCCCCGGCGGCAGAACACGACCGGCGGTGGCGCAGAAGCGCCCACGGTGGCGCTCGCAACCCGAATCGCCCCGAGCACTACCACGACCTAAAATTATCTGGTACAAAACCTAGCGGGGAAAATGGCGAACACGTGGAGAGGGATCATACCGGCAATTAAGTCACGCAGCCCCCTGACGACGGTGGATGGCGGAACGGCAATTCCCCTGCGCTCCGATGAGCAATCCGTGCGACCCGGCGACAATACAGAGCTCCGATTCGCCCGATACACAAGCGATGGTGTGGTCCGAAGCTCTCGAACCAAGCCCTAGGCACTAATGACGACGGGAGCGCGAGATGACTGTGGCGGCGGACCTCCCTTCCTCTCGACTCGCGACGGTGGTCGGTGGGTGATGATTGCTCGGCCATGGATTCAGAGAGGCGAGGCTTGGTTCCCCATAATATACCATGGGCGTGAGAGACTAGGAGGTCAGTTACCCCGAGACGTGGACCGGGCCGTGGCCGGAACCAGCTCCGTGGAGCTCGCGGTGTTTGTTGACTGAGCTATGGAGGGAAAAACGCTGACCAATCGGCCCCGCCAAACCGCTAGAGGGACGGCCCCACGTGTGATGGCACGGTTGGTACACGGCCGGGCCCCACCAGCAAGTGATCGAGTAAGACCCAGAAAGATTAATCGTGGTCACGGCGAACTCGGGGGTGAGAGCTAGCACCGCGCAGATTTTGTTCAGGTGCGAGCGCAGATGAGAACGATGACAAGCGCCCCCCCATCAGTGGGTGTAGCACAGCGCGAATGGAGTGGGCTGACCACTGGGATGCGGGTCCCACAGGCAGTGAGTGCCATTAGGGCGCAAATGGGCCAGCGCGGGGTGTGAGGTGCCCAATTGGGCCGACCGAGGATGAAACGGCCCAGGCGCACAGGTGAGCTTTTCTTTTCCATTTTTTTATTTTCTTTCTCCTATTTTCAAATTCCAAACTAAATTTAATTTTATGTTTGAACTTTGAATCCACAATTCTCTTCTGAATATTTTTTTACATCTTGTAATTTTATTTATTTATTATTTATTCTCCTTCCCACCATTTAATTCTAGCAATAGTAAATGGCTTTAATACCATTTCCTCCCCTTTTCTATTTTAGTTCTTGTTTCCAATTCCTGTTTCAAATTCTCAAATCTTAGTATGGAGTTCTATATTCACATTAGTATGCACAACACAAACTCCAGCATGACATGCATATTTCTATTTTTATTTATTTGTTATTTGACCAATATAATTCCATTAATTGAATATGCACAACTTAAAAGAAAATCAAAATGATCTTCAAAGGTTCCATAATCCCAAGTCACTACATAATTATATTTCTATTTATTTATTTATTTATTTTTATACAAATTTTGGGCTTTACACAAAGTTTCTTGAAAATTCAAATTCATATCGTCGTGGTGTCCTGTAATAAGTTTGGTCCTATCTTCACAATGAGGTGAAAGCCAGATAATTTGTTCCATTGTCTAAAAATATCATCTTGGTGTCAAGCAAGATGGGGAACCTATAGGCGATGTTGCTCTCCCTCCATGGGCAAAGGTAATAGTTCCTCTTGATGTTAGTTATACTTGTAATAATAGTTTTCTTGATGATGGATTTTTTGTCCACCAGGATAGTTCTGTTGCTTTTATAATGGCGGTTAATTTAGCTTTGCAATCGTGTTAGTAAAAACATGTACTGTTCTCAGATACACAAGGTATATCTAGCTTTCTCAATATAAAATAGATTTTCTCAAACATTCCAGGCTAATTTACTTCACATAATGTTTTCTTTATTTTCTAACTTTGTCCATCTTCAGTTCGCAAATTCCACCCTAATAGGTTTAGCATGGCAAAGAAGAACTTCTGCATGCTATTATGTAGCCCAACTTCATGACTTGACGATGATGATGTGCTAGCTTTCGCATATATGATACATTTCCTATCCCATCTAATGTTTTCCTTGTGCTATATGATTAATCCATACAAAATGTAGGGTTAACCTGAAGAATCCATCCACATCAACAGAGAAGCCCTTGGAAGTGAATATGTGAGCTCTAATCTCCATAAATGGATTGACCTCATCGGTGTGCGGTTGCCTTCAGTTTTAAATCACTATCTGTCTACTGACGGTGAGCAGTTGATCATCATTTGTTGGTTTAGTTTCCACAGATTCACCCAAAATCTATTTCAATTCTCCCCCCTTTTGATCAACTCACTGTTGTTTCTATTGTTGTAATCTAGATCAGGTGTTGATCAGGAGCAGTTGATCAGGAGCCTCATCAACCATACTGCAGGGAAAGCATTGTAATATCATAACAACACTATGAGACACGTATGCTTTCTTGATGTTCCTTTTTTGTCGTTTTTATCTGATATTTGTTCTTCTGGTACCACAGTGCTGACAACATTGGTCCGTGGGAGGTAAGTTGATAATGGAACCCAAGCCTCGACAGATGTTAATGGTTGTTTCAGTGTCGTGATTTAAACCATTTCGATATTCGTTCATATCTTGCAGGCAAATGCTGGGGATTGCCGTGTAGTTCTGTGTAGGAAAGGAATAGCAGTGGAGATGTCAAAGGATCACAAGCCGACATATGATGCAGAGCTTCAAAGGCATCAAAGATGGCTACCTCAACATACTGTCTATGACCTAGGCTTTGGGGGACTAGGACACGAAACTACCTCAAGGCTCACCATCGCGTCTTATTGCTGAACGAGAGATCCGTTGGACCATCCCGATGGAAGATGACGAGTTCATCATCATTGGCTACGATGGGATATTCGTGATGACCAACCAGCATGTTGTGAGCAGTCCGCAAGGGACTCTGGAGGAATAATGATTTATGTTCCATCGCAACGTATGTGCACTCTACTATCATATATAGAAGTCTGCATGGTACTGATGATTGTAATGTAGTGGTGAAATAGCTAGATTAAAATAACAAAATTTATGTATGACTAGAATCATAAATAGATTACGAAACTTTTTCTCATATAACACACATTTGTATAAGTTATCGTGTTATTATATATTCCCGTTGTAAAGCACGACACTCACCTAACTTTAACCATAAAAAGACAACTATAAAACAAATTTTCTTTTTATTACGTGGAGCCATGGCCCCCACTAGCCGTCTGTGTGTACGCCACTGAATCTGAAGAGAAGTGAAAAGCGAGTTGGAATTTTATAAACCGGAATTCTGTAATTACTAAAGGGGTGTTTGGTTTCTAGGGACTAATGTTTAGTCCCTTTATTTTATTCCTTTTTAGTCTATAAATTGCTAAATATAGAAACTAAAATAAAGTTTTAGTTTCTATATTTGTTAATTTTGGAACTAAAATGGAATAAAATGTAGGGACTAAACATTAGTCCCTACAAACCAAACACCCCCTAAGTGTCGGCTGCATCAACATCAAGTTGTCTTTCAGTGGCGGCAAAATACTTTAGGCTCTGTAAGAAAAGCGGCTGCCGCTGTAGCTTTTCCGTGGCTCCCTGCTTCATCACTCTTCCCAACCCCAACAATCTCGACAGTCACGTAGTAGTACTATGATTGGTGTCTTCGTGCCTACTACTCCCAAGTCAGGGGAAGCTCCGCAACGGCTGTCCCCTTGTTCCGGCACGCTCATCCGAGCTCAACAGCGCAGTCAGCACGGAGCCACGGAATGACTTGTGCCGCCTGGCGGAGGCATGTGAGTGAGCCGGGCGGGCAGGACGACTGGCGTCTTTGGTTTGGAAAATCCGATCGGTTGTGTTTTCAGAAAGTGATTACATATTCGTATTCCTATCTGAAATTCTGAATCGAAGCGGAAGCTCAGAATGGACAGCCTGTCCGTTTCTGTGGGTCAGGTCATGACCGGACCAGGATCTACAAGCCCCATCCCATGTAGGATAGGTTTAGTTGTAGTATTACTATAAGCTCAGAATGGACGACGCTGTCTTCCGTTCTCGATCCTCTTCCATCCACGGAAATAAAAGCGGTGTCACCGGATCCCTAATTAAGGAAAGGTCGCGAGTTTCATCCCTGTTAGCTAGAGCATGCAGATGCAGAGATATATATGCTGACGACTTCAGCCGGACGGTTTGGTTCGTTAATTTCAGAGTTGCCACCGTTTTATACAAGCATGCGCATGTATCATGTACTCCTATGTAGCATAGGAGGAGTATAACCTACCGACAATACATTAAGAACACACGATCATGTAAGAGATCACATTTGTCACTGGAAGTTCAAAAAAAAAACGCAGCTACCATGTCAGAACACTGTTAAAAGGTGGGGTCTACTAGCAGGACTGCAGGAGTAGCATTTGAAAGAACCCAACTGCTACTACTATGCTAGTATAGTACTGGAACGACGTGAAGGAACCGCCGTAGTAATTGCCTGCTGGTAAAAGTTTCTGAGAACACCTCTGACACAACACAGAAACTTTCATCGAACCGGCCGGGTCTGGAGTTCGAGGCGCCGAAGCTGCCAAACTGCAGGGCCGCTGTTGCGGCTTCGGCCACGTACGGCCAGCGGCCTCGCCTGCCTCTTCGTTCCGTGCGCGCCTTGGAACGCACGCACGCACGCAACACACTTTTCTGCGAGGGCCAAGGCGCAGGCGCGCAGCTACACTCGCTGAGGATTTTCTTCGCGGCAGTCGAGCAGTTGCGGTTGCGGGCTTGCGGCACATTGAGCAAGCGCACAAGAGTCAAGGGGCGAGCGACTCGCGCTGTGTGGCGCTCGCTTCCCGCAGGTCCCACCGTTTTCCACCAGCTCGGGGCGGGCCCCGCCGCGCAGAGCAGGCGCGTCCGGCGCCGTCCTCCTCTTCCATAAGGGGGCGTTTGGTTACTTGTATGGGTGAGCCTGGCTCGTATCTAGTGAGCCTGGCTCAGACTGGACTGGCTGAGTGCATGCAGTATAGCGTGTTTGGTTGTGTGTATGTGGCCAGTCTGGTTCACAAGAGACGTTGTTTGGTTGCTTGCATGAGTACATGGTGCATGAGTTAAAAAAATTGTTAAATAAATTAAAAAATCTATTAATAGACACTAATTATATGGTAAATTGCTTAATAGATACTAATTACATGTTAATATACACTAATTATATATTAATCTTAATCACGTAATTTTTTTATTTGAAATATATATAGTATGAGTGGTCTAGTTTCGTTCGCAAAAATGTCAGGAACGCGGATATGAAATCGGTTCGATGATTAAATCTTTTAATTAGACGATATAATGAAAAAACCAATTAAAAACGTGTCTCGATATGCGTGCACGAGTAAAGAGCTGGCTGAGCGGAGCCTGGCCGCGCGCGTGCGGCCGCGCGATGCGTTTCTGCCGGGCCTGGCTCGCGGCGCTTTAAGTTCCGTGCTAGCCTGTCTCGTACGATACAACGAACCAAACAAACACTACTTTTTGCATGTGTAGATGCAGCTGCACCACCGGAGAAGGCAACCAAACGCCCCCTAAGGGACCCGAGGCTTGCCGCTGACCGACACACTGTTCCTCCAATCCCGTCCCGCCCGCCCGCGGTCGTAGTACTGGCTTGCGCCCGAAGCCTCGAGCCGTCCCCGGCGTTTCGCCCGCTGACGCAGGGGCCCCACCCCCCTCGGCCACGCTGCGGTACGGCGCGGAAAGGCTCCGCCAGCGCCAGGTCTGGCCACGGCAGGCCACCGGGTATGCGGGGCCACAGGCGGACATCGCTGCCTATGACCTGCGGGCCACAGTGACGGTGGGTCCCAGTAACAGAGAGCGGGGAGCTCGGTTGCCCGAGGGCAGGGCCGTAGCTCTCGTAGGTGGAGGGAAGGAGCGGTGTGTGTCGTCTGGGCGTGGGTCAGTTTTTTTAATCCGCAGTTTTATTATTCCGGCATTTAAAAGGCTCCCCCGGCCACGGCACCGCAGCTTTGGTTCGCCTCCCACCTCCACGCCCCGCCTCACCCCACATCCCGTTCCTTTCCTTCCACTCGCCTCCCTTCCTCCTCCTTCCCTCCACGGCTCCACCCACATCTCCACCTCTCCCTCTCTCCTATCTCTCTCCCCGTCTCTCCCTGCCGACGTCCAGGCTTCGTCGGTCTGCGACCTGAGCAAGCTAAGCTAAGCTGCGTGGGGAAGCCAAGCCACCATGGCAGCCGACGCGGAAGCCGACGAGCTCGTGGCCGCTGCGGCCGGCATCATCTGCTCGATGCGCGGGGCCGACCTCGCCGGGTGGACGCCGCCGTGGTTGCGTAGGACGGAGCCGGCGCGGGACGGGGAGCTGGTGTGGCCGGCGGTGGCGCGGGGGAAACGCTCGCGCCGCCGCTCGCCGTCCGCGGGCTCCTCGGGCAAGGCGAGGTGGGGCAGGGCCAGCCCGGCGTCGCCGCTGGACTACAGCGGTGGCTCCGGCTCCGGTTCCGCCGCGTCCACCAGCGGCGGTGAGGACGGCGGCTTCTCCTCCCTGGCCCACCGACCCGGACCGGCGACCAAGGTTCGTGCCTTCTTCACACGCTGACGACGCCCACTTCCCCCTGTTCCTTTTCTCTGTCTGAACTGTAGCCGCCGCCCTGCTGCTTTGGGTTCTTCTCCCTCCCCCACCATGCCTTCACCAGTACCCTCCTCGCCTTCTCTCTCCCTCTCTCTCCTATCAGCTGTTGCCTTCCCGAGTTTTCTTTTGCCCTTTTCCCCTTTTCCGGTTATCGTGAGTGCGTGACGAAACTGTCCCTAGTGGTCAGCAAAAAATCCTTTCCCTTCGTCGCTCCACCACCACCACCATCTTCGCTTTCCTTCTCTCATCTCCCAACTCTTTCCCTCTCAAACACACACTTCCAAACGAGCCATCCGCTAACCTCGCCCCTCCATTTTTTTCTCTCTCAATGCTAAGTTTGCTTGACGCGGACGTCAAGTCCCATCTCACGTTTCGCTTTACAGATCCGCATTCACATTCCTCTCTCTTTTTTCTATTACCTTCGGAATTTCCAAATTTTGCGTTGGATTAGACATTTGATAAGTACTTACAAAGGAAAATAGGTTCTTCGCTTTTTTTTTCCTTCCTTGGTGTATGTGCCTGTGTTTTTGTTTAATTCATTTATGCGCCGGTGGTTGACTCTTAGACGTGGGGTTAATTTAGGGCAAGTAGTGGAAGCCGGTGGGTGCGGCCGGAGCTGGGCCTTCCATGGCTTCCGTGCCGCCAGAGCTGCCCCTGGGCTTGCCCCACGGAGCGCTCGTTTTCCCGGGGGGGTAGTCCGGTCATTTTCGGCCTTCCTTTTATCCCCCGGCGCAATTGCTCGTGTGGTGGGAGCGTGGAGCCTGTGGGCCCCGAGTACTCGGGAGGTGGAGAGTGGAGACGGAGTCAAATGCGGGAGTTAAAACGCGGCGCGACGGGGTGGGTGGGGACGGGGGAGGGACGGCACGCGCGACACGTGACGTGGGGCGCCCACCGGCCTCGAGCGCGACGAGCCTTAGGTGCTGCCCTGCGCCGCCGCGTCTGTGTGGGCGTCGGTGGCGGCTATGGCCGCGGCGGGGCAGCGGAGTTCGCTAGGTTCTTTTGCGTGGCGTGGACATCTGGCCCCACCTGTCGTATGGTCGTGCTAGAGGGTGGTCCCCTTCCTCGTTTGGATGAAACCGTTCAAGTTTTCTCTCGCTGTAGGAGAGGAGGATGGGTTTGTCGTGCGTGTCTCATCATATGGGTTCCCCCTATTGGTTGGTGGATGGGGATATTCATTCTAGCGGTGGATGGGGAGCCATTCCTTAAGCATGTCTATATGTCGCTGCTTGTGTTCTGTGTTGTTTTATGCGATAGCTGCTGCCTATTCTGAATCCGTGATCTGCGGTACCCTGTTCATGCCAGCATCGACCATCGAGTATTCGAGTGTGCGTGTGCTTTCGTTGGATTTGCGTGCTCATTGATTTGTCTTGGGAAGCATGGACTCATGGTTGCTTCCTTCCTCTCACTGCAGGTGGGGGCCAACGAGCGGCCGCATGCTACCTTTCCGACCCCGCTTCCACGCCCCACCGGTCAGCGACCACAGAAGAAATTGGTGAGTCCCTTGCTATCTCTCACAAGTGTTGCACTCGAACACGTCAACCTGCATTTGATTCAGCTTGAGCTGCTTGACTGTTGTGCTGGTGCGAGAGGGACTCGTAAACTGTTTTGAAGCTGTGTTTTTGCATTAGAGTCCTCCCTCCCACGCGCTTTATTACTGGTCTCAAGGGAAAGGAAGTCTGACCAGGTCGGAGTGCCCACCCATTCACAGGGAAAAGGGCTTTGTTTAGTGGTGGTTCAACTAAGCCTGCACCGGTTTTAGAATAAAGCAGCTCAGCAGCTGCTATATATCTGTCTGCCTTTGAAAGGGTGAGGCGGGGCGGGGAGGAGCGCCGAGCGTGAACACAAAGTGGAATCTTAAGGACAAAGCCACAAAAAGATCTACCAGGATGGTCCTGTGACCTAAAAGCCAAAAAAATTCAGCTCTATAAAATACCGAGCATGTCCTTGTGTGTGCCTCCTTGTCCTCGTGGCTTAACTTGATTTGTCGTTTGGATCATGCAGAGGCTACCGGAGATCCAGCAGCTGCTTCAGTCTCTCGCCGTGGAGAACGAGAGCCTCCGCGAGGTGTTTATACATCGCCCTTCACCAAGTACTTCGAGAGCATTTCGATGGCGGTTCTGTTGACCATATTTCTGTTCTTGTTTGGCTATGTACGCAGGAGATGCGGGATTTACAGAGAGCTTGCAAGGCGCTGTCGAAAGAAAACGACAAGCTTGAGGTAACACCGATTATGTTAAAAATCTGTTTCTCCTGAATTGGTATGTGGGCCACCATGTGGTATCCGTTGGTGGAATGGCTTATCAAAAGGCTGTCCTGTTTTTGGCTTAAAGCCTAAGTTATATATTTTTTATATTGCCAGTTTTTTAAGCCGCCAGAGGCAGCGGTCCACATACCCCTGCGATGATTTTTAGGTTCTTTAGTTTGTAAGCTATCCATACGCAAGATACTAAACGGTATGCAAGGTTGTGGCTATTATTATTTTCTCCCACTCATCTGTCGCTGTCTGATGGGTGGGGACGTAGGATAGATAATGGACGCATTAATTGTGGTTTCCCATGTTTTTTTAGTAAAAAAATATTGAGTAATGTTTCGATCTCAACTGAATATGAAAGGGATTGCTGGCCACTCTTCCTATAACTAGATAAGAGTACTGCATGATCTGCATCCTATTACAAAGCCTACAATCTTACGAACACTCATGAGACGAGTGTGTGCCCTGGACCTGCATCTTATGCCAAGAGGCCAAGTGTGTAGAGTACTACCTAATGTTCTGTGCAAAACTACCCTTATATATCGTTGTGTATCATGGAAATCTTGAATCATGAATATGGATTCTATTCTTAATATAAGATTACACTACTCTCTTGCATGTTCGAGATAAAAAACAACCAGTGAGCAGCAATAGCAGCATGCTTATCATGATTTGTGTTTTCAATTTTCTTCATGAAAATTTGCACCTTCAAAAACTCAATGTATGTTTGTGGTTACATGAATTGACACTCACAAGGTATGCAGTCATTAAGTGAAGGATTAGGACCATCATGGAAATGTGTCAACTTTTGAATAACCTGTATTCCCTAAATGTGTAGCTTGTGGCTAAACATCTCAGACTAATAATTGAGCTGGTTGATATGCGTGGTCTCACTATAGGTGTACATTTGGGCCGGGCCTGATGGGCCGGCCCGAAGCACGGGAAAAAAGCACGGCCCAGGCACGGCACGACACAAAATATTTTAGTGCCGGGCCGGCACGGCCCGATATATCGGGCCGGGTTTGGGCTGAGGTCGCGGCCCATGGGCGGACACGAGCACGGTCCGTTTAAGGCAGACACGAAATGGCCCATATAGAGACACGAAAAGGTCCATATATTTATTAAAATCACACTTCATTCCACACTTTCATGTACTTGACAAAGAATACAAAACTAGAGATAATGTTAGTTAGATGTTTTTTGTAGCTTTGAATTAGAGTATGTGATGTAATTTTATTTTTGTTATGAATATTAGATAATGAATTGAACTTACGAACTTTATATAGAGCTGATTATACTCTTTTCATTTTTAACAAAATGATTTTTAAACGAGGTAGTCATTGCATAGCTCTAGTAACTTAATACAAATATTAAGTTTGTTTTTGGTCAAATTTATTTGTGTATCCTAATTGAGGAGTGATTGTAAATTTAGACATGGCCGGAGGTTTGTTATTTTCTATTTAATCTGGAAGCTTACCTAGAAACCATCTCCATGTCACCTGGAATTTTCTCAGCGTCAGTTGAACTTCATGGTTTCCTTCAATAGTTGTGTATGTGCACAGGAGAAATGCACAATTCAGTTAGCATTAAACACACACTTAAGACAATGTTTTAAAATGGACATTACGCAATCCTTTTCCTAGGGTTATGGTTTGGCAGCTTCCTAGATGTTTTAAGGCATTCCCGTGTTTAAGCCGTCTTTCCGAAATGAATATTCCTCAGTATTATCTTCACCACCCTTGATTTCAAGAATGGTTGGACCTTCATCTTCTTGAATGATGTTTATAGATGCAAAACTATCAATACGGAGTGAATGTTTATAGACTTTGGTTACTATAGATGAAATATCCTGCTGACCTAGTCCTATCTGATTCAGTTGAAAAGTAGTTGCAACTAACTGGGCTGCTTTTTTTGTCCCTTGAGATAGTGCTGTGTCCACCTATTATAATAACTAACGTTCTGACCTGCCTAAGGCGTGTTTCTTCCTATTCACATTTCACTGCATGTTGATTATTGGGAGTCCAATCTATTTTACTCAGTTCTTAGTTCTGTGCTGGATGTATCGTCATCATACCCAAACCAATTACATAAGCCATTGCAGCTTCATCAGGTTTCTAATAGCCTAATATGTTGGCCACAACTTGCTTCACTTTTTTTTCCAGTTCAACATGTAGTATCTGAAGATAAAATCGATCCAATGATAAAATGAAAAATGCTTCTGAACAGTTTCAATGCTTTTCATGAGTTATCAACCAAAATTCAGTACTTGCTGCAATATCCTTGCTTTTAAATGTTTTGTTTGTATTTGTATACAAACCAAATTGGCAACAATAGGGACGTCTAATATAATGTTGTTTTCGTTGTGCAGACAAGGTTAGGGCAATCAATCTCTCAGAATGAAGTCACTTTAAAGGAGCAGAAAGGAAAGCAACAACTTGATCAGCAGTCGGTTATGCAGTCCGCACGAGACAGCTTCGTGCTACCAGATCTCAATCTCCCCCCACAGGACTCTGCCGATGTTTCAACAGTTCATTGATCACTCCAGATTGCTGCGACTTTGTTAACCGAATAACAAGTGTACATAGAGGAAGCAGGGTACCAATCTACGGTGGCGGCACCACCACGTCATCCTTCTGAGAATGACACGCATTTGATAAGTTGTTACTAGATCAGAGTTTTACTACCACTATAGCCGCAAGTTACAAGCCACATTTGTAGCTGAGGGAAGTCTAGTTTTAACCCACCTGACATTGTTTTGCCTAGTGCGTTTGCATATGGTAGAGCTGAAGTCTTCTTCAGCTCAAACTGATCTCCACGCTGTAGTGGACTTAGATGAATTTGTTCATGTTATTTCATTCAATTAGGTGAAATGTCACTTGTGAAGATCTGACATTTATGAGAAAACTGTTACTTATTTCTGTACGGTTTTATGGATCTTTTGTTACTTCAGTTGTAATTGTATCATGCCTTTTCGCTGGTTGGTCTACCAATTTCTGTATCACTAATAAGTTGCTAATGGTTATTGCCTCTAGGCTTAATTTGGTCGATAAACCAAAAACATTGACGCGCAGAATTTGTGAACAACGGAGAGGTGGTGGAGAGAATAGGGGAAGAATTGAGATGAAAAGAAGAGCTTGGTAGTTAAGAGGTCTGCTTTGGTAGGAGCTATTTGATACATCTCTCCTAACTTTAGATCCAGTAGATATAGATTTACTGTGATAAAAGTTTTCAAACGCTCTAACTTTATCAAATTTGGATATTACTAAAACGATGAATTTTAGGGTAAGATTTATTTTTTAGTGGACCTCCTCGAGGGATCCACCAACTCAACTTCAGTGAAGTTAAAAAAAATTACCCACCACTACCATTTGATAAACACCATATTTGTACACTTCTTTCTTTTCCTTTTCTCCTCTAGCCTCATATTTCTTCTCTATAGTGCTCCATTCTGGCCGCACATTCTTTCCTATGCCCCATCCTCGCCGTCCTCCTTTCCTATTATCCTATGCCCCTACCTAGTCAACCACGATCTAGCCACACCTAGGGTTGACAATGGGCTATAATTTTTGCACTATAAGATTTAAGGATCGAAGCGGGTTAGGATCGGGCTTTATTTCTAATCATTTTTGAACTATAATTTATTTAGGGCCTTGACATTTTGTGAAGAAGTATTTGGATCACGATCCATTTCCACCCCTAGCCACACCTCTCTTTGTCTGACCAAATCAAAATGCTGGAGCATATATTTTTGTTTGATGAATTTATTGGATGTGCATTTACTTAGTTTGTGTGCTACACTCGGGTCCAAATCAAATAGGAAGAAAAGGTATATAAAAACAAAAGGAAAAAGAGAAAAAAATGAAAATAAATAAGGGAAATCCTCTCCCTCCTCTCATCTACCCCTGCGTGCGCACGTTCGCGAGGCCAAACCTCGTCGTTGCCCATGCCTTGCGCGCTGCGTCGACATGTCGTGCTCGCTGCGCGCGCGTCCACTCCACGCACTACAGCCCACGCGCACGTTACTGCGCCCACACCATCGTCTAGCATCGCGCCCTTGCGCGCCGTCATTCGCGCGTGTCGTGCGCACTGTTCGTGCGTCGTTCGGGCTCGCTATTTCGTGCGCCATTCTCGCGTGTTATGAAATCGTTTCTCTATAATCGCAAATGTTAATTAATTTATTTTGCACTACTTAATGATCTCTTCTTTTGTATGGTGTATTGTTCTTTTTCATTTCTAAGTGTATTGATTGAATGTTTGTATCGCATAGACAACGAGCAGTCCGTGTTTCCCGAAGGAGTAGCAGGAGAAGACCCTGAGCAGCATCTGTTTCGTGAAGACAAGTGTCATCTGACTTATTATGTCATATTCACATAAGAATTCATATTCCCGCATAACATGATCAACCTAAGAACCGACTAGGTTTCTATCTATCCTTTCCTTGTTTACTTGTTGGGTTGGGCTATGGTGATCAGTTTTGTGCTAGTGCTCTAACTTGATCAATGAACATGATGATACCACTTTATTATATGTTGCTTTTATATTCTGGATATGATTATGAACTTTTGACATTAAAGGACACTCGGGTCATTTCTCGAGTACTTCCCCATAAGGACCGGTTCGTTGAGAGACCACTCGGAAAAATAGTGCATCCACGAGGGTGGAATGGGATACCCTGAGCTAATTAATTTGAGGAACTAGATGTATAGTTGCTTCACCGTCGTGGCATCAATGGAGTCCGAGGCACAGTGCTTGCTCTGCCGGGGTTCTTTCGTTTGCTTTTGTTAGCCACCCCTCTTTGGGGGAGAGGTGAAAGTCGCCTAGAGGGGGGATGAATAGGCGAAATCTGAAAATTATAAACTTAAGCACACACTACAAGCCCGGGTTAGCGTTAGAAATGAATTCGAGTCCGAGAGAGAGGGGAAAACAAATCAACCAACAAATAAAGCGGATGAACACGGTGATTTGTTTTACCGAGGTTCGGTTCTAAAGAACCTAGTCCCCGTTGAGGTGGTCACAAAGACCAAGTCTCTTTCAACCCTTTCTCTCTCTCAAACAGTCACCTAGACCGAGTGAGCTTTCTCCTTAATCAAACGGGTCATTTAGACCCCGCAAGGACCACCACACACTTGGTGTCTCTTGCTTTGATTACAAGTCACTTGAGAACAAGAATGAGGAAGGAAGAAAGCGATCCAAGAAACAAGAGCGCAAAGAACACGAACAAAACACTCTCTCAAGTCACTAGGTGATTGGAGTGGATTTGGGACTTGGAGAGGCTTTGATTCTATTGAATTGTGTCTAGGAGTGAATGAACTAGCTCTTGTATTGAATGTAAAGTGCTGGAAACTTGGATGCTTGGAGTGGTGGTGGTTGGAGGGTATTTATAGCCCTCAACCACCACATAGCCATTGGGGATGACTGCTGTCGATGGGCGCACCGGACAGTCCGATGCGCCAGCCACGTCACTCAACCGTTAGGGTTCTGGAGCAGTTGGCCGTTGGAGGCTTGTCTTCAAGTGGCACCGGACAGTCCGGTGCCGCACCGGGCACGCACTGTTCACTGTTCGGTGCGCCTCTGACTTCTGCGCTCTGACTCTACGCGCACTGTTCTTCACTGTTCATCGGTCAGCGTGGCTTTTGCAGTCGACCGTTGCGCGAGTAGCCGTTGCTCCGCTGGTGCACCGGACAGTCCGGTGAATTATAGCAGAGCGCGCCCTGAGAAACCCGAGAGTGGAGAGTTGGACGTTGTACGGTCCTGGTGCACCGGACACTGTCCGGTGGCACACCGAACAGTCCGGTGCGCCAGACCAAGGCATACTCGGTTTCTTTGCTCCTTTGAATTTGATCCCTAACTTCAATCTTTTATTGGTTTTGTGTTGAACCTTTATGCACCTGTAGAATATATAATCCAGAGCAAACTAGTTAGTCTAATATTTGTGTTGGGCATTCAACCACCAAAATTAATTATAGGAAAAGGTTTAACCATATTTCCCTTTCAATCTCCCCCCTTTTTGTGATTGATGCCAACACAAACCAAAGCAAATATATAAGTGTAGAATTAAACTAGTTTGCATAAGGTAAGTGCATTGGTTACTTGGAATTAAACCAATTTAAACTTTCACTAGATATGCATGGATTGCTTTCTTTTTATTTAACATTTTGGACCACATTTGCACCACTTGTTTTGTTTTTGCAAATTATTTTTGGAAATTTTTTTCAAAGTCTTTTGCAAATAGTCAAAGGTATATGAATAAGATTACAAGAAGCATTTTCAAGATTTGAATTTTCTCCCCCTGTTTCAAATGCTTTTCCTTTGACTAAACAAAACTCCCTCTAAATAAAATTCTCCTCTTAGTTTTCAAGAGGGTTTTAATAGATACCAATTGGAACTATACTTAGATACTAGTTTTGAAATTCTATATTTTTAAATATACCAATTTAAAATATCATACCAATTGAAGAAATTGCTTATCATAAGATAACAATTGGAAAAACAAACTTTTGTAAATAAATCAGATTTTTGAAGTTGGTGGTGCGGTCCTTTTGCTTTGGGCTAATACTTTCTCCCCCTTTGGCATTAATCGCCAAAAACGGAGACATTGAGAGCCCTTTTTATTTTCTCCCCTATGGTACAAGTAAATATGAGTGAAATATTATACCAATCGAAGAGTGGTGTGGAGTGACGACGAAGAATAAAAGATACGATAGAGTGGAGTGGAAGCCTTGTCTTCGCCGAAGACTCCATTTCCCTTTCAATCTACGACTTAGCATAGAGATACACTTGAAAACACATTAGTCATAGTCATGAAAGAGATATGATCAAAGGTATATACATGAGCTATGTGTGCAATGTTTCAATCAAAATTCCAAGAATCAAGGATATTTAGCTCATTCCTAAGTTTACAAAAGGTTTTCTCATCTAAAGGCTTGGTAAAGATATCGGCTAATTGTTCTTTGGTGCTAACATAAGCTATCTTGATATCCCCCTTTGTTGGTGATCTCTCAAAAAGTGATACCGAATGTCTATGTGCTTAGTGCGGCTGTGTTCAACGGGATTATCCGCCATGCGGATTGCACTCTCATTATCACATAGGAGAGGGACTTTGCTCAATTTGTAGCCATAGTCCCTGAGGGTTTGCCTCATCCAAAGTAATTGCGCACAACAATGGCCTGCGACAATGTACTCGGCTTCGGCGGTAGAAAGAGCTACTGAGTTTTGTTTCTTTGAAGCCCATGACACCAGGGATCTTCCTAGAAACTGACAAGTCCCAGATGTGTTCTTCCTATCAATTTTACACCCTGTCCAATCAGCATCTGAATATCCTATTAAATCAAAAGTGGATCCCTTGGGATACCAAAGTCCAAACTTAGGAGTGTAAACTAAATATCTCATGATTCTTTTTACGGCCCTAAGGTGAACTTCCTTAGGATCGGCTTGGAACCTTGCACACATGCATACGGAAAGCATAATGTCTGGTCGAGATGCACATAAATAGAGTAAAGATGCTATCATCGACTGGTATACATTTTGATCTACAGACTTACCTCCCGTGTCGAGGTCGAGATGCCCATTGGTTCCCATGGGTGTCTTGATGGCTTTGACATCCTTCATTCCAAACTTGTTAAGTATGTCTTGAATGTACTTTGTTTGGCTAATGAAGGTCCCGTCTTGGAGTTGCTTGACTTGAAATCCTAGGAAATACTTCAACTCCCCCATCATAGACATCTCGAATTTTCGGATCATGATCTTACTAAACTCTTCACAAGTAGATTTGTTAGTAGACCCAAATATGATATCATCAACATAAATTTGGCATATAAACAAATCTTTTGCAATAGTTTTAGTAAAGAGTGTAGGATCGGCTTTTCCGACTTTGAAGCCATTAGTGATAAGGAAATCTCGCAGGCATTCATACCATGCTCTTGGGTCTTGCTTGAGCCCATAAAGCGCCTTTGAGAGTTTATACATATGGTTAGGGTACTCACTATCTTCAAAGCCGGGAGGTTGCTCAACATAGACCTCTTCCTTGATTGGCCCATTGAGGAAGGCACTCTTCACGTCCATTTGATAGAGCTTAAAGCCATGGTAAGTAGCATAGGTAAGTAATATGCAAATTGACTCAAGCCTAGCTATGGGTGCATAAGTTTCATCAAAATCTAAACCTTCGACTTGTGAATAACCTTTGGCCACAAGTCAGGCTTTGTTCCTCGTCACCACACCATGCTCATATTGATTGTTGTGGAATACCCACTTGGTACCTACAACATTTTGGTTAGGACATGGAACTAAATGCCATACCTTATTCCTCGTGCAGTTGTTGAGCTCCTCTTGCATTGCAAACACCCAATCCGAATCTCTTAGTGCATCCTCCACCCTATATGGCTCAATAGAGGACACAAAAGAGTAATGTTCACAAAAATGAGCAACTCGAGATCTAGTGGTTACCCCCTTATGGATATCACCAAGAATGGACTTGACGTGGTGATCTCTTTGAATTGCTTGGTGGACTCTTGGGTGTGGCGATCTTTGACCCTGTACTTCTTGATCATCTTCCTTGTCTCTATCATTATCATCTCCCCCTTGACCAGTGTCATCCTCTTGAGGTGGCTCATCCTCTTGATCTTCATCATCTTGAGCCTGTTCCTCATCTTGAGTTGGTGGAGATGCTTGGTTGGAAGATGACGGTTGATCTTGTGCTTGTGTGGGCTCTTCGGATTCCTTAGGACACACATCCCCAATGGACATGTTCCTTAGCGCCACGCATGGAGCCTCTTCATCATCTAATTCATCAAGATCAACTTGTTCCACTTGGGAGCCATTAGTCTCATCAAACACAATGTCACAAGAAACCTCAACTAATCCAGTGGATTTGTTGAAGACTCTATATGCCCTAGTGTTTGGTCATAACCAAGTAAAAAGCCTTCTACAACCTTAGGAGCAAATTTAGATTTTGTACCTCTTTTAATAAGAATAAATCATTTGCTACCAAAGACTCTAAAATATGAAACATTGGGCTTTTTACCGGTAAGGAGTTCATAAGATGTCTTATTGAGGATTCGGTGAAGGTAGAGCCGGTTGATGGAGTAGCAGGCGGTGTTAATCGCCTCAGCCCAAAACCGGTTCGGAGTCTTGTACTAATCAAGCATGGTCTTCGCCATGTCCAGTAGAGTTCTATTCTTCCTCTCCACTACACCATTTTGTTGTGGTGTGTAGGGAGAAGAGAACTCATGCTTGATGCCCTCATGCTAAAGGAAGCCTTTAATTTGAGAGTTCTTGAACTCCGTCCCGTTGTCGCTTCTTATCTTTTTTATCCTTAATCCAAACTCATTTTGAGCCTGTCTCAAGAATCCCTTTAAGATCTCTTGGGTCTGTGATTTTTCCTGTAAAAAGAATACCCAAGTGAAGCGAGAATAGTCATCCATAATTACTAGACAATACTTACTCCCGCCGATGCTTATGTAAGCTATCGGGCCGAATAAATCCATGTGGAGTAGCTCGAGTGGCCTGTCAGTTGTCATTATGTTCTTGTGTGGATGATAAGTGCCAACTTGCTTTACTGCTTGACATGCGCTATAAACCCTGTCTTTCTCAAAATGAACATTTGTTAGTCCCAAAATGTGTTCTCCCTTTAGAAGCTTGTGAAGATTCTTCATTCCAACATGGGCTAGTCGGCGATGCCAGAGCCAACCCATATTAGTCTTAGCAATTAAACAAGTGTTGAGTTCAGCTGTGTTTTCATTAAAATCAACTAAATATAGCTGACCCTCTAACACTCCCTTAAATGCTACTGAATCATCACTTCTTCTAAAGACAGTAACACCTACATCTATAAGAGACAGTTGTAGCCCATTTTGCATAATTGAGATACAGAAAGCAAATTGTAATCTAAAGAATCTACAAGAAAAACATTGGAAATAGAATGGTCAGGTGATATAGCAATTTTACCAAGTCCTTTGACCAAACCTTGATTTCCATCCCCGAATGTGATAGCTCTTTGGGGATCTTCGTTTTTCTCGTAGGAGGAGAACATTCTTTTCTCCCCTGTCATGTGGTTTGTGCATCCGCTATCAATTATCCAACTTGAGCCCCTAGATGCATAAACCTGCAAAACAATTTAGGCCTTGTTCTTAGGTACCCAAACAGTCTTGGGTCCTTTCACGTTAGAAACAAGCACCTTGGGTACCCAAACACAAGTCTTGGAGCCCTTGTGTTTGCCCCAATATATTTGGCAACTATTTTCCCTGATTTGTTAGTAAGCACATAAGAAACATCAAAAGTCTTAAATTAAATGTTTGGCTCATTTGATGCAGTAGGAGTTTTCTTTTTACGCAATTTAACATGGGTTGATTGCCAAGAGCTAGAAGCCTCATTCTTATACATAAAAGCATGGTGAGAAACAGAATGACATTTCTTAGCATGAATTCTCCTAATTTTATGCTCAGGATAATTAGCAGGATATAAAATATAGCCTTCATTATCCTGAACTATGGGAGCTTTGCCCTTAACAAAGCTAGACAATTTCTTAGGGGCATTAAGCTTGACATTGCTTCCCTGTTGGAAACCAATGCCATCCTTAATGCCAGGGTGTCTCCCACTATAGAGCATGCTTCTAGCAAATTTAAACTTTTCATTTTCAATTTCATGCTCATTGATTTTAGCAGTTAATTGAGCTATATGATCATTTTGTTGTTTAATTAAAGCAAGGTGATAATTTATAGCATCAATATTAACATCTCTACATCTAGTACAAATAGAAACATGTTCGACAGTAGATGTAGAGGGTTTGCAAGTTTTTAGTTCCTCTATCTTAGCATATAAAATGACATTCTCATTTCTAAGACATGAAATAGAATCATTGCAAACATTTAAATATTTAGCCTTCGAAATTAAACTATCATTTTCAGTTCTAAGGCTAAAAATTTATTCATTCAATTTATCAATCTTAGCATTCAAACTAGCATTTTCATTTCTAAGATTTGTAATTGAATCATGGCAAATGCTAAGCTCCTTAATCAAGTCTTCATTTTTCTCTATTTCCTGAGCATAAGCATTTTTTTACTTTAACATGCTTTTTGTTTTCTTTAATAAGGAATTCCTCTTGGCTATCCAAGAGTTCATCCTTCTCATGAATGGCACCTATCAATTCATTTAATTTTTCTTTTTGTTGCATGTTAAGGTTGGCAAAAAGCGTAAGCAAATCATCTTCATCTTCACTAGAACTACCCTCATCACTAGATGTAGTATACTTGGGAGCGGTTCTAGTTTGTACCTTCTTCCTTTTGTCATCCTTTGCCATGAAGCACTTGTGGCCGACGTTGGGGAAGAGAAAACCTTTGTTGATGGCGATGTTGGCGGCATTCTCGTCGGAGGAGGAGTCGATGGAGCTCTCATCGGAGTCCCATTCCCGACACACGCGGGCATCGCCGCCCTTCTTCTTGTAGTACCTCTTCTTCTCCTTCTTCTTTCCTCTCGTGTCGTCACTCCTGTCACTATCACTAGACATAGGACATTTAGCAATAAAATGACCGGGCTTACCACACTTGTAGCACACCCTCTTGGAGCGAGGTTTGTAGTCTTTCCCCCTCCTTTGCTTGAGGATTTGGCGAAAGCTTTTGATGATAAGCGCCATCTCCTCATTGTCGAGCTTGGAGGCATCGATGGGAAACCTACTTGATGTAGACTCTTCTTTCTTCTCTTCCGTCGCTTTGAATGCGACGGGTTGCAGCTCGGGTGTGGAGGTGCCGCCTTGCTCCAAGTCGACGATGTGTTTGGAGCCTTTGATCATTAGTTCAAAGCTCACAAACTTCCCAATTACCTCCTCGGGAGACATTAGCTTATATCTAGGATCACCACGTATTAATTGAACTTGAGTAGGGTTACGAAATACGAGGGATCTAAGAATAACCTTGACCATTTCATGGTCATCCCATTTTATGCTCTCGAGGTTGCGCACTTGGTTTACCAAGGTCTTGAGCCGGTTGTACATCGCTTGTGGCTCCTCTCCTTGGTGAAGGACGAATCGACCGAGCTCCCCCTCGACCGTCTCGCACTTGGTGATCTTGGTCACCTCATCTCCTTCGTGCGCGGTCTTTAGGACGTCCTAAATCTCCTTGGCACTCTTTAACCCTTGCACCTTATTATACTCTTCTCAACATAGAGAGGTGAGGAGTATAGTAGTGGCTTGGGAGTTATAGTGCCGTATTTGGGCGACCTCGTTCGAGTCATAGTCCTCATCTCCCAACGTAGGTACCTGCGCTCCAAATTCAACAATGTCCCATATGCTTGCGTGGAGTGAGGTTAGGCGATGCCTCATTTTATCACTCCACATACAATAATCCTCAGCATCATAATATGGTGGTTTGCCTAATGGAACGGAAAGTAGAGGAGCGTGTTTAGAAATGCGGGGATAACGAAGTGGCATCTTACTATACTTCTTGCGCTCATGGCGCTTAGAAGTGACGGACGCGGCGTCGGAGCCGGATGTGGAGGGCGACGAAGAATCGGTCTCGTAGTAGACCACTTTCTTCATCATCTTCTTGTCGCCACTCCGATGCGACTTGATGCGAGGAGATGATTCCTCCTTGCCTTTGGCACTGGACTCCCTTGATGGAGCCTTCCCGTGGCTTGTGGCCTTCTTGCCGGTTTCCATCTCCCTCTTGGCGGATCCTCTCGACATCACTTCGAGTTGTTAGACTCTAATGAAGCACCGGGCTCTGATACCAATTGAAAGTCGCCTAGAGGGGGGGTGAATATGCGGAATCTAAAAATTATAAACTTAAACACACGCTACAAGCCGGGGTTAGCGTTAGAAATGAATTCGAGTCCAAGAGAGAGGGGAAAACAAATTAACCAACAAATAAAGTGGATGAACACGGTGAATTGTTTTACCGAGGTTCGGTTCTAAAGAACCTAGTCCCCGTTGAGGTGGTCACAAAGACCGGGTCTCTTTCAACCCTTTCCCTCTCTCAAACGGTCACCTAGACCGAGTGAGCTTTCTCCTTAATCAAACGGGTCACTTTGACCCCGCAAGGACCACCACACACTTGGTGTCTCTTGCTTTGATTACAAGTCACTTCAGAACAAGAATGAGGAAGGAAGAAAGCGATCCAAGAAACAAGAGCGCAAAGAACACGAACAAAACACTCTCTCAAGTCACTAGGTGATTGGAGTGGATTTGGGACTTGGAGAGGCTTTGATTCTATTGAATTGTGTCTAGGAGTGAATGCACTAGCTCTTGTATTGAATGTGAAGTGCTGGAAACTTGGATGCTTGGAATGGTGCTGGTTGGGGGGTATTTATAGCCCTCAACCACCACATAGCCGTTGGGGATGGCTGCTGTCGATGGGCGCACTGGACAGTCCGGTGCGCCACCGGACGCTGTCCGATGCGCCAGCCACGTCACCCAACCGTTAGGGTTCTAGAGCAGTTGATCGTTGGAGGCTTGTCTTCAAGTGGCACCGGATTGTCCGGTGTGCCTCTGACTTCTGCGCTCTGACTATGCGCACTGTTCTTCACTGTTCAGCGGTCAGCGTGGCTTTTGCAGTCGACCGTTGCGCGAGTAGCCGTTGCTCCACTGGTGCACCGGACAGTCCGATGGCACACTGGACAGTCCGGTGAATTATAGCAGAGCGTGCCTTGAGAAAACCGAGAGTGGAGAGTTGGACGCTGTACGATCCTGGTGCACCGGACACTGTCCGATGGCACACCAGACAGTCCGGTGCACCAGACCAGAGCATACTCAGTTTCTTTGCTCCTTTGAATTTGATCCCTAACTTCAATCCTTTATTGGTTTTGTGTTGAACCTTTATGCACCTGTAGAATATATAATCTAGAGCAAACTAGTTAGTCCAATATTTGTGTTGGGCATTCAACCACCAAAATTAATTATAGGAAAAGGTTTAAACCTATTTCCCTTTCAAGAGATATTGTGTTTATCAAACTTTGAGAAACCTAACGGGCGGCTATACCTTTGGGAAACCTTGCTGATTCACCTTGGAAGTGTTTAAGGGTTTGATCGACCCAAGGCAAAAAGGGGTCACGACTCATGGGTAAAGTGTGCAACCTCTATAGAGGGTTAGAAATTAGTATATAAGTCGTACTCACTGTTAAGAGCGGCCTTAGGATCCTCTTTGATTAGAGATACACTGGATACATTTACGATGTTGGCTTTAATTATGATGATCATGGTTACACACTCTGATAGTCCCTCTACGAGGAGATGTCCTATGGGCTAATAACTTGGGATTTGTGTTAAAACTTGGCTTATATTAATGACTAAAAGTTGATGAAGTAAAACAAACCTACTGATAGCCTAACTTCACATAAAGCTAGTCCACTTCAGCCACATGGGCACTTGTTGAGTATGTGATGTGTACTCACCCTTGCTTTCACACAAAACACCAGGTTGTCTCCACTGCAACCAATGCTCAGGAGAATACAAAGGCTATGAGGCGAATTTTATGGAGTTACATGACTTTGAAAAGTTCTATACTTAGATTAGCGCAACCCCCATCCAATTTCTTGAGGAAGGCCTTAATCTTAGCTATGTTTCGTTTCTAGCACTTTGATACTTGTTAAGTTAGTGACCATGTGGATGTCTTCGACATCTAGTTGTAATAAGTTTAATACTCTTTATGTTATTATTCAAGCACTGTGCAATGATGTTCATTTATGTAATTGTTGTGTACGTGAGTTATGATCCTTACATGTACATGGTTCACATTCGGTTTGCCTTCTGAAACCAGATCTGACATATGTGGTATCAAAGTTGTGCTGACTGTAGGACCGTTAACATAGAGTAGCATTAGCAGTTTTAAGGACTACTGACCCTTATGCTCACCTTGACCCTTGGTGTCATTTCAAAAGTTAGTCATCTCGACTAATTCTATGTTATACTACTATATATACCACACCTTGTTAAAAGATTTTCATTTAGCTCTGTCTATGGTTTATTTACTTGTCTTACTAGATTTGCTCTTACTCTTATGCTTACGATGTCTTTTGTAGATGGCTTCATTAGGCACCCTACTCGTAAGTCAGGCCAGTAGAGCCCCTTGGAGAGGCTCTACCAGCACCTGCACGAGTAGTAGGAGCTTCAGCAGATGGAGACGGAGCAATAGGGCTCTTCCTCACCGCCTCAACATGAGAAGGAGTCCGTGAGGCACCCTACCCCTATCCTTCAGCCAGAGGCACCCCTTGCATAGACTTAGGGTGCCCCTGCTTGAGGAGGATACCTCGATGAAGATGACAGAGATGACTCCAGCCACAACATTGAGCCCATGGAGGATGAGGAGGATCTAGAGCCAGAGGAGTGGGTCGCCCTACCCATCACCCGTGACACCACCCCTGGTGTCACTTCCACGAGGCGCTTGACGGCCTGCTGCGCCAAGCTCTTGATCGACACACTTGGTCAATCGAGTTTCACGGCATGGTCTACCGGTACATTCACGAGAGACACCCTGACCGCTAGGAGGCCACCTGTTTGGTTCGCCGCTCGGAGGACGACCTCTAGGGTGTAGAGTCTCCCTCAGAGCACAACTCTATCTTTAAGAGGGAGACTACTGATGCGGTGAGAGCACCTAGAAAGGGGGGTGAATAGGTGATCCTGTAAAATTCAACTTATAGCCACAAAAACTTGTTAAGCGTTAGCACAGTTAATGCCAAGTGGCTAGAGCGAAGAACTTGCACAATATGATAATCACAAGAAGTTCAATACAGAGAAGACACAGTGATTTATCCCGTGGTTCGGCCAAGTACAAAACTTGCCTACTCCACGTTGTGGCGTCCCAACGGACGAGAGTTGCACTCAACTCCTCTCAAGTGATCCAATGATCAACTTGAATACCACAGTGTTATGCTTTTCCTTTCTTATCTCGTTCGCGAGGAATCTCCACAACTTGGAGTCTCTCACCCTTACACTTGAAGTTCACAAAGAAGCACGGAGTAAGGGAGAGAAGCAACACACACAAATCCACAGCAAAATGCGCACACACACGGCCAAGAATCGAGCTCGAAAGACTATCTCAAAGTTCTCACTAGAACGGAGCTCGAATCACTGAGAATGACAAACGAATGCGCAGAGACTGAGTGTGGATGATCAAGAATGCTCTGAGGTTGCTTGTGTGTCTCCTCCATGCGCCTAGGGGTCTCTTTTATAGCCCCAAGGCAGCTAGGAGCCGTTGAGAGCAAATTTGGAAGGCCATCTTTGCCTTCTGTCGTCGGGTGCACCGGACAGTCCGGTGCACACCAGACACTGTCCGGTGCCCGATTTCTTTCCTTAAACAGCGCTGCCGACCGTTGCAGATCTGGGAGCCGTTGGCGCACCGGACAGTCCGGTGCCCCCTTCCGACCGTTGGCTCGGCCACGTGTCTCGCGCAGATCGCGCGGCCGACCGTTGGCCCGGCCGACCGTTGGCTCACCGGACAGTCCGGTGCACACCGGACAGTCCGATGAATTTTAGCCGTACGCCGTCGGCGAATTCCCGAGAGCGGCTACTTCACGCCGAGTCTGCCTGGTGCACCCGGTGTGCCAGACAGAGCTGAGTCTTGGCTGTACACAGCCAAGTCTTTTTCCATCTCTTTTCTTTTCTTCTTCTCTCTGTCTCTAACACTTAGACAAGTATATTAGTACACAAAACCAATGTACTAAGGCTTAGAAACATACCTTTACTTGTGATTTGCACTTTGTTCATCCATGGGCATAGATTCACATTTAAGCACTTGTGTTTGCACTCAATCACCAAAATACTTAGAAATGGCCCAAGGGCACATTTCCCTTTCAATCTCCCCCTTTTTGGTGATTTATGCCAACACAACATAAAGCAACTAGAACAAGTGCAAAATCACTTCAAATAAATTCGAGTTTTATTCAATTTTGGCATATATGGATCATCCTTTGCCACCACTCGGTTTGTTTTTGCAAATCAAACTCAAATCTCTATCTCTAAGTCAAACACACATGTTGAAGCATAAAGAGAGTCATTCCAAAAGAGATTGATCAAGGATTTCAAAAACTCCCCCTTTTTCCCATAATCACTACTTCTCCCCACAAGAAGCCAACTTTTGACAAAAGAGACAATGAAAGAGTTTTGACAAACCAAAAGCTCTACTCTACTATTTTCAAATCTCTCAAGTGGTAGCTGATCCATTTATTGCTTTGGCCTTTATTTTCTCCCCCTTTGGCATCAAGCACCAAAACGGGATCAACTTTGGCCCTATAACCCCATTGCCTCACCAAAATCTTCAATAAGAATACAAAGGCAATAAGAGTACGTGAGATGAACTTGGAATAAGTTACCCTCTCATCGGAGTGCAGTGGAAGTCTTTCATGGTCCAAGTCCACCTTTTTCCTTTCAATCCTTCTTTGAGACTAAAGCATCAAAAACTCAAGCACATGGTTAGTCTCAGAGGGTCAAGTTGTAACACATCTCCCCCTAAACATGTGCGTCACTTTGCAACGGACTTGTGAGGTCCAGGGGGTGTTTGTACAACTTGAGCACCAAAATAAGCAACAAAATGCAGAATGAACATGATCAAAGGCATAAACACATGTATGCTAAAATTCAATCCAAGTTCCGCGAATCTAAAACATTTAGCTCACTACGCAGCCTGCAAAAGGTCTTCTCATCTAGAGGCTTGGTAAAGATATCGGCTAGCTGGTTCTCGGTGCTAACATGAAACACTTCGATATCTCCCTTTTGCTGGTGGTCTCTCAAAAAGTGATGCCGGATGTCTATGTGCTTTGTGCGGCTGTGTTCAACAGGATTTTCCGCCATGCGGATAGCACTCTCATTATCACATAGGAGTGGGACTTTGCTCAGATTGTAGCCAAAGTCCCGGAGGGTTTGCCTCATCCAAAGTAGTTGCGCGCAACACTTCCCTGCGGCAACATACTCGGCCTCAGCGGTGGATAGGGCAACGGAGGTTTGTTTCTTAGATTTCCACGACACCAGGGACCTTCCTAAGAATTGGCACGTCCCCGATGTACTCTTCCTATCAACCTTACATCCAGCATAATCGGAATCTGAATATCCAATCAAGTCAAAGGTAGACCCCTTTGGATACCAGAGCCCGAAGCAAGGCGTAGCAACTAGATATCTAAGGATTCGCCTCACCGCCACTAAGTGACACTCCTTAGGATCGGATTGAAATCTAGCACACATGCATACACTAAGCATAATATCCGGTCTACTAGCACATAAGTAAAGTAATGACCCTATCATTGACCGGTATGCCTTTTGATCAACGGACTTACCTCCTTTGTTGAGGTCAGTGTGTCCGTCGGTCCCCATCGGAGTCTTTGCGGGCTTGGCATCCTTCATCCCAAACTGCTTCAGCAAGTCTTGCGTGTACTTCATTTGAGAGATGAAGGTGCCGTCCTTGAGTTGCTTCACTTGGAACCCAAGGAAGTAGTTCAACTCGCCCATCATTGACATCTCGAATTTCTGCGTCATCACCCTGCTAAACTCTTCACAAGACTTTTTATTAGTAGAACCAAATATTATGTCATCGACATAAATTTGACACACAAACAAATCACCATCACATGTCTTAGTGAAAAGAGTTGGATCGGCTTTCCCAACCTTGAAAGCATTAGCAATTAAGAAATCTCTAAGGCATTCATACCATGCTCTTGGGGCTTGCTTAAGTCCATAGAGCGCCTTAGAGAGCTTACACACGTGGTCGGGGTACCGTTCATCCTCGAAGCCAGGGGGTTGTTCCACGTACACCTCCTCCTTGATTGGCTCGTTGAGAAAAGCGCTCTTCACATCCATTTGGTACAACCTGAAAGAATGATGAGCGACATATGCTAGCAAGATACGAATTGATTCTAGCCTAGCCACAGGAGCAAAAGTCTCCTCAAAGTCCAAACCTGCGACTTGGGCATAACCTTTTGCCACAAGTCGAGCCTTGTTCCTTGTCACCACCCCGTGCTCGTCTTGTTTGTTGCGGAACACCCACTTGGTTCCCACAACATTTTGCTTGGGACGAGGCACCAGCGTCCAAACTTCATTGCGCTTGAAGTTGTTAAGTTCCTCCTGCTTGGCCAACACCCAATCCGGATCTAGCAAGGCCTCCTCTACCCTGAAAGGCTCAATAGAAGAGACAAAGGAGTAATGTTCACAAAAATTTACTAATCGAGACCGAGTAGTTACTCCCTTGCTAATGTCACCCAGAATTTGGTCGACAGGATGATCCCTTTGAATCATCGCTCGAACTTGGGTTGGAGGTGCCGGTTTCGCTTCTTCCTCCATCACATGATCATCTTGTGCTCCCCCTTGATCACACGCCTCCTGGTGATGAACCTGTTCATCGTCTTGAGTTGGGGGATGCACAGTAGTTGAGGAAGAAGGTTGATCTTGCTCCAATTGTTCCCGAGGCCGTACATCTCCAATCGTCATGGTGCGTATCGCGGCCGTTGGAACATCTTCTTCATCTACATCATCACAATCAACAACTTGCTCTCTTGGAGAGCCATTAGTCTCATCAAATACAACGTCGCTAGAGACTTCAACCAAACCCGATGATTTGTTGAAGACTCTATACGCCTTTGTATTTGAGTCATAGCCTAACAAAAACCCTTCTACAGCTTTGGGAGCAAACTTAGAATTTCTACCCTTCTTCACTAGAATGTAGCACTTGCTCCCAAATACACGAAAGTAAGATACATTGGGTTTGTTACCGGTTAGTAGCTCATACGACGTCTTCTTGAGGAGGCGATGAAGGTATACCCTGTTGATGGCGTGGCAAGCCGTGTTCACGGCTTCCGTCCAAAAGCACTCGGGGGTCTTGAACTCTCCTAGCATCGTCCTTGCCATATCAATGAGCGTCCTGTTCTTCCTCTCTACCACACCGTTTTGCTGTGGTGTGTAGGGAGCGGAGAATTCGTGCTTGATCCCTTCCTCTTCAAGGAACTCCTCCACTTGAAGGTTCTTGAACTCGGACCCATTGTCGCTCCTTATCTTCTTCACTTTGAGCTCAAACTCATTTTGAGCTCTCCTGAGGAAGCGCTTGAGGGTCCCTTGGGTTTCAGACTTATCCTGCAAAAAGAATACCCAAGTGAAGCGGGAAAAGTCATCAACAATAACTAGACCATACTTACTTCCTCCTATACTCAGATAGGCGACGGGTCCGAAGAGGTCCATATGCAGCAGCTCCAGAGGTCTTGAGGTGGTCATCACATTCTTGCTGTGATGTGCTCCTCCCACTTGTTTACCTGCTTGACAAGCTGCACAAGGTCTATCTTTTTCGAATTGCACGTTAGTCAAACCTATCACGTGTTCTCCCTTTAGAAGCTTGTGAAGGTTCTTCATCCCCACATGTGCTAATCAGCGATGCCACAGCCAGCCCATGCTAGTCTTAGCTATTAAGCATGCATCTAGACCGGCCTCTTCTTTTGCAAAATCAACTAAATAAGGTTTGCCGTCTAATACACCCTTAAAAGCTAGTGAACCATCACTTCTTCTAAAGACAGACACATCTACATTTGTAAATAGACAGTTATATCCTATATTGCATAATTGACTTACAGATAGTAAATTATATCCCAGTGACTCAACTAAAAACACATTAGAAATTGAGTGCTCATTTGAGATTGCAATTTTACCTAACCCTTTTACCTTGCCTTGATTCCCATCACCGAATATAATTGAATCTTCGGAATCCTTATTCTTGACGTAGGAGGTGAACATCTTCTTCTCCCCCGTCATGTGGTTTGTGCATCCGCTGTCGATAATCCAGCTTGAACCCCCGGATGCATAAACCTGCCAGGTAAATTTAGGCTTGGGACTTAGGTACCCAACTCATGTTGGGTCCTACAAGGTTAGTGCAAATATCCTTAGGGACCCAAATGCAAGTTTTGTCTCCCTTGCATTTTGCCCCTAACTTTCTAGCAACTATTTTCCTATCCTTTCTACAAATAGCAAAGGAAGCATTTAAAGCACAATAGATTGTAGAAGGTTCATTCACTACTTTCCTAGGAGCATGAATAATGTTCTTTCTAGGCACATGATGAATAACATTTCTCCTAGACATATTTCTACCATGCATATGGGAAGAACTAGAAACAAACATGTCATAGGAGTCAAAATCATCATAAGCATTATAACTCCTACAAGCATTTCTAGTTTGTTTCTTATCATGGTACATAAACGCATGGTTCTTTTGCACACTACTAGCCATAGAGGCCTTCCCTTTCTCCTTGGCGGGAATGGGAACCTTATGGCTTGTTAAGTTCTTGGCTTCTCTCTTGAAGCCAAGTCCATCCTTAATTGAGGGGTGTCTACCAATTGTGTAGGCATCCCTTGCAAATTTTAGTTTATCCAAATCGTTCTTGCTAGTCTTAAGTTGAGCATTAAGACTAGCCAATTCATCATTAAGCTTGGAAATTGAAATTAAATGATCACTACAAGCATCAACATCGAAATCTTTACACCTAGTGCAAATCTCAACATGTTCTACACAAGAATTAGATTTACTAGCTACTTCTAGTTTAGCATTTAAGTCATCATTAACACTCTTTAAAGTAGCAATGGTTTCATGACAAGAAGATAGTTCACTAGAAAGCACTTCATTTCTTTTAACTTCTAAAGCATAAGATTTTTGTGCCTCTACAAATTTGTCATGCTCTTCATACAAAAGGTCCTCTTGTTTTTCTAAGAGTCTATCTTTTTCATTCAAGGCATCAATCAATTCACTAATTTTATCTACTTTAGTTCTATCCAATCCCTTGAACAAACTAGAGTAATCTATTTCATCTTCACTAGACTCATCATCACTATAAGTGACATTGTTTTGATTACATACCTTCTTCTCCCTTGCCATAAGGCATGTGTGACGCTTGTTGGGGAAGAGGGATGACTTGTTGAAGGCAGTGGCGGCGAGTCCTTCATTGTCGGAGTCGGAGGAGGAGCAATCCGAATCCCACTCCTTTCCGATATGTGCCTCGCCCTTGGCCTTCTTGTAATACTTCTTCTTTTCCCTCTTGCTCCCGTGTTCCTAGTCACTATCATTGTCGGGATAGTTAGCAATAAAATGACCAAGCTTACCGCATTTGAAGCATGATCGCTTTCCCTTGGTCTTAGTCTTGCTTGGCTGTCCCTTGCGACCCTTTAGTGCCGTCTTGAATCTTTTGATGATGAGGGCCATCTCTTCATCATTAAGACCGGCCGCCTCAATTTGCGCCACCTTGCTGGGTAGCGCCTCCTTGCTCCTTGTTGCCTTGAGAGCAATGGGTTGAGGCTCATGGATTGGGCCATTTAATGCGTCGTCCACGTACCTCGCCTCCTTGATCATCATTCGCCCGCTTACAAATTTTCCAAGAATTTCTTCGGGCGACATCTTGATGTACCTAGGATTTTCACGAATATTGTTCACCAAGTGAGGATCAAGAACGGTAAATGACCTTAGCATTAGGCGGACGACGTCGTGATCCGTCCAACGCGTGCTTCCGTAGCTCCTTATTTTGTTGATAAGGATCTTAAGCCGGTTGTATGTTTGTGTCGGCTCCTCGCCCCTTATCATCGTGAATCGTCCGAGCTCGCCCTCCACCAACTCCATCTTGGTGAGTAAGGTGACATCATTCCCCTCATGAGAGATCTTGAGGGTGTCCCAAATCTGCTTGTCATTGTCCAAGCCGCTTACCTTGTGATACTCGTCCCTGCACAAAGATGCTAGCAACACAGTAGTAGCTTGTGCATTTTTATGGATCTGTTCATTAATAAACGAAGGACTATCCGAGCTATCAAATTTCATTCCACTTTCCACAATCTCCCAAATGCTTGGATGGAGAGAAAATAGGTGAGTACGCATTTTGTGACTCCAAAATCCGTAGTCCTCTCCATCAAAGTGAGGAGGCTTGCCAAGTGGAATGGGGAGCAAATGAGCATTTGAGCTATGCGGAATGCGCGAATAATCAAAAGAAAAGTTTGAGTTAACCGTCTTTTGTTTGTCATAGTCGTTGTCGTCGTTGTCCTTTTGGGAAGAGGAAGATTCGTCGCTGTCGTCGTAGTAGACGATCTCCTTGATGCGCCTTGTCTTCTTCTTCTTCCCTTCCTTCCGTCTATGGCCCGAGCCGGAGTCGGTAGGCTTGTCATCTTTGGGCTCGTTGATGAAGGACTCCTTCTCCTTATCGTTGATCACGATTCCCTTCCCCTTAGGATCCATCTCTTCGGGCGGTTAGTCCCTTTCTTGAAGAGAACGGCTTTGATACCAATTGAGAGCACCTAGAGGGGGGGGGTGAATAGGTGATCCTGTAAAATTCAACTTATAGCCACAAAAACTTGTTAAGCGTTAGCACAGTTAATGCCAAGTGGCTAGAGCGAAGATCTTGCACAATATGATAATCACAAGAAGTTCAATACAAAGAAGACACAGTGATTTATCCCGTGGTTCGGCCAAGTACAAAACTTGCCTACTCCATGTTGTGGCGTCCCAACGGACGAGAGTTGCACTCAACTCCTCTCAAGTGATCCAATGATCAACTTGAATACCACAGTGTTATGCTTTTCCTTTCTTATCTCGTTCGCGAGGAATCTCCACAACTTGGAGTCTCTCACCCTTACACTTGAAGTTCACAAAGAAGCACGGAGTAAGGGAGAGAAGCAACACACACAAATCCACAGCAAAATGCGCACACACACGGCCAAGAATCGAGCTCGAAAGACTATCTCAAAGTTCTCACTAGAACGGAGCTCGAATCACTGAGAATGACAAACGAATGCGTAGAGACTGAGTGTGGATGATCAAGAATGATCTGAGGTTGCTTGTGTGTCTCCTCCATGCGCCTAGGGGTCTCTTTTATAGCCCCAAGGCAGCTAGGAGCCGTTGAGAGCAAATCTGGAAGGCCATCTTTGCCTTCTGTCGTCGGGTGCACCGGACAGTCCGGTGCACACCGGACACTGTCCGGTGCCCGATTTCTTTCCTTAAACAGCGCTGCCGACCGTTGCAGATCTGGGAGCCGTTGGCGCACCGGACATGTCTGGTGCACACCGGACAGTCCGGTGCCCCCTTCCGACCGTTGGCTCGGCCACGTGTCTCGCGCAGATCGCGCGGCCGACCGTTGGCCCGGCCGACCGTTGGCTCACCGGACAGTCCGGTGCACACCTGACAGTCCGGTGAATTTTAGCCGTACGCCGTCGGCGAATTCCCGAGAGCGGCTACTTCGCGCCGAGTCTGCCTGGTGCACCACCGGACAGTCCGGTGTGCCAGACAGAGCTGAGTCTTGGCTGTACACAGCCAAGTCTTTTTCCATCTCTTTTCTTTTCTTCTTCTCTCTGTTTCTAACACTTAGACAAGTATATTAGTACACAAAACCAATGTACTAAGGCTTAGAAACATACCTTTACTTGTGATTTGCACTTTGTTCATCCATGGGCATAGATTCACATTTAAGCACTTGTGTTTGCACTCAATCACCAAAATACTTAGAAATGGCCCAAGGGCACATTTCCCTTTCATGCGGCCATGTAGGATGTCGCACGACGTGCCCTTTCCCACTACTACTCTCTGTTCGCTGAGGTAGCTGATGATCTTAACATCAGATAATATCTTCGATGCCCTGCTGATAGTGCGAGAGTGTGATTGTCTCACGTATTGGTGAAGGCAATCCTAGACTGAGCGTTGCCGCCAACGTAATCACCGTGCTTAGCACTGAGCTAGACCACTCACTCGATGAGTTAAAGTAGGGCCCATAAGGAGCTTGTAGAGTTGTGTGATGAGCAGGTGGAGCACCGCCACCAGGAGGGTGGTCCTCCTACCCGCGCTAGGATATAGCACCCCTATTGCTCACCACCACATGGACGTGACACTTATGGTTCCCCTGCCTATAGGACTAGAATGGATCTAGGTCCTTAGATCGATAGACTCAGAGTGTGTAATAAAATCTTTGTGTCATGTGTATCAGTCTTAGCTGATTAAGTCAAGTTGCTTAGTAGATGTTTTTATGTTTGTTATGATGAACTTATGCTTGATTTAGATTTTTGTAATGATTGCAACCAAAGTGTGGGTTTCCCCACAATCTGGTTTAGCTAGTAATGTTTAATAAAAATAGTTGGTTAGTTGGGAAAACATTTACTTCTACTTTCCTTTTTATCCGAGAAGTTGTGTTTGTGAATGTTGACAATTAGTGAAAGCAATGTATATTAATTCAGTCTTATGAAGAATTCTGTGTACCTTCTCTTATGCTGAAAGTTGCAAGATCAATGTTGATGATGTAATTACCCTTAAACAGATGGCTAATTCTAGGCGCAGAGGAGGTGGGCGTGCTTAGCAGGAGCAACGTCCCTAGTATGAGGAGGAACCACAACAGCAGTTGCCACCACCATCACCACCTACCCATATGACTGTTGAACAGATGCTTAAGGTGCAGACTCAAGTGCTACAGACTATGGGCCAAGCTATAGCCGCCTTACAACAAGCCAACCAACAGCCTCAACAACCATTACAATGTTATAAAACTGATATATCAGTCGTGCTCGCGGTTATGAGCGGCCAAGGGAGCTCCATTAATTAGAGAAACATTGATCAGAGATGTTTTGTTTACTGGTGATAATGAGGAATATGGTTTTGATTATGATTATGGTAATGGTTTATGGTATTCTTTCCGTTTGGAAACGATACTTTTGGGTTAACAACTTGGGTTAATGCTAAAATCTGGCTCTCTACTAGTAATAATAACCTGACCAACTAAAAGCAACTGCTTGACTTAACCCCACATAAAGCTAGTCCACTACAGCCAAATGGGACAATTGCTGAGTATGTTGATGTGTACTCACCCTTGCTTTACACACCAAACCTCCCCAGGTTGTCCACGTTTCAACCACTTCTCAGGAGAGAATGAAGTCGTGGAGGAGGACTTCTAGGAGTTCCAAGAGTACGATGAGTTCTAGGCGTGGGTTAGAGGCAAACCCCCAGTCGGCTGCCTGTGAAGGCCGTGTTTATTTAGTATCATTTTCGCACTTTGATAATTGTTAATGACTATGTTGATGTCTCGGACATCATGATGTAATCAACTATTACCCTTTTTTACGTTACTATTCGAGCACTATGTGATGATGTCCGATTATGTAACTGTTGTGTACGTGAATTGCTGATCCTAGCACGTACATGGTTCACATTCGGTTTGCCTTCTAAAATCGGGTGTGACATAAAGTAGATCAAAAACGCACCTCGGGGACTTGCCAATTCCTTTGGTGGTCCCTGGTGTCATGGAGTTCAAATAAACAAAATTGTGTTGCACTTTCCACTACCGAAGCTGAATACATAGCCGCTGGTGCATGTTGTGCCCAATTGCTATGGATGAAGAAAACCTTGAGGGACTTTGGTTGTGAGTTTATTAGGATTCAATTACTTTGCGACAATGAGAGTGCCATTAAACTAGCAAACAATCCCGTGCAACACTCTAGAACCAAACACATTGACATTAGTCACCATTTTCTGAGGGACCATGAAGCAAAAGGAGATATCGAAATATGCCATGTAAACACTGAAAATCAACTCGCCGATATCTTCACAAAACCCCTTGATGAGACTAGGTTTTTGTTTCCTTACGAGTGAACCAAATATTTTGGACTCTCGTAACGTATCTTGAAAGTTGGCACACAAAATTGGTTGAATGTTTGTATGAATTTTAAAATTTTCAAAAACATATGTTTTTCAATCATATATGTCTATATTAGGTTGTGAATGGCAATATATTAGCCATATAAAAATTCTCAACCCTCTTAAAGTTCACTAGTGAAGACTAGCTGAACTTTCTCAGCTCAACTGGTCTTTTCCAGTTTTCACTGGTCAAGACCGGTTGAACCGGTTTGCTAGGGCGGTTGAACCGGTCCCTGGTTAAACGGTCAAAACTGACTGTTCTGACCCGCTGATAGTTCTGACGCCTGCCATCTAATCGGTCAGACTGCGCTGACTGTTAGTTGGTTAGTCTGGCAGCTCTGGCAGACATCGGTTGAACCGGTATTGGGAACCGGTTGAATCGGCCATGGGACCGGTTGAACCGGTATGGGTGATCGGTTGAACCGGTTTTCTGCAGCAGGTTCTGGGCCTTTTTAACCGTGACCCTCTTCCTCCTCTTCACTTCATCTCGCATTCACATGTAATACCCAAATAATTGGATTTATAAAATATATAAGAATTAGGAATTATAAAAGGCTTATTTGATTACTTGTTTTTTCCCTCATTTTTGCATACTCAAATCATGGGTCACATTAACTACTAACAATTACATTAAATAAAAGAAATAATGCATCATGTTGGAGTTTATTTGTTTGTGCATTTAATAATAATAATAATAGTAATAAAAATATATTAATGATGAGAATAAGGTTTAACCTAATTTGCAATCTAGAAATTGAAAATAACATAGAAAAGAAAAGGAAAAGAGGCTACATTGTAAAGAAACATATATATAAATAAATATATCTTTTCATAATGGAATTTCTAATTGTGCATTTAATCTGAGTGAGGAATTCACAACAAAATTTGAATTCAAAATTTGAGATCCAAAAATAAAAAAAGAAGAAAAGAAAATAGAAAAGAAAAAGAAAATGGAAAAGAAAAAGAAAAAGAAATCGCGCGCTCGGCCGCCACCCAGGGTTTCGGCTCGTTTCCCCTTTCCCTCACACTGCGCGGCCCAGTTAACCGGAATCAGGCGCCGCCAGGTGGGGCCATCCCGTCAGTCGGCCAGTCGTGCTCTGCATCTCGCGCGCGCCCGACACAGCTATTACCCTGTGCGGCTGGACACCGGGGCATGTATGCCAGTCTCTCTACCCTTCTACTCGCGCGCGGACTCGTCTCGCACCTACTGACAGGTGGGGCCCACTTGCAGCCACACGCATGCGCGCGCCTACCACTACCTCTCTCTGCCGAGTGGGACCCTCACCTCCCCTGCTCTCTTCCCGGGCAGCCATCTCGGGTGGATTGTTGCGCCGCCCTCGGACCGCCTCGTCCTGGCTACAAAGGCGGACCGACCCTCTCCTGATTCCTCTCCCATAACTCATCCGATCGCCACGTTCAACCAAGAGAGAGTGTGAAATTCGTCGGTAGCAGAGAGGAGGGAAGGAGACCGCCGCGCTCGATTTCCCTTGTCGCCGACGGTCGATACGCGGGAGGGGTCTCGGAGGACTTGTCTTCGTGCGAGGATCGCGCACACTCGACTTCTCAAACGCGGAAGGCACTGGACACCGGAGAATCGTTCGCCGGAGCACCAAGGTCCGCCGCGGACTTCGTTTTCCCGCGGGCAGTGCTCTGCATCACGCTGTCTTTGGTATGAAAACCTCCCCTATGCTCACCATGTCCTTATAAATGTGTTTCGCGTCTCAAGTTGAGCTTTGGGGCTTGCGCTCGACTTGGTGTCGCTCGCCGGCGCGATCGCCGCCGCAGTGCGGTCGGCGCCGTCGTGGCGGCAGTAGAGAGAGTGGGGTAAAGTCGTGGAGATCGCGTGGACCGTCTATCGAGGGTTGGATGGCGTAGATTAGATCCGGCGTATCGGTTAGATTAGATTAGATCTATGTCATTGGATAGAAATTGTGCGGGTGGAAATCGATCTGAGGACTTTAAATCTGGGGCGTTAGTCTTGCATCGGAGGGCTCTCGGTTGCGCGCTGGATCGCAGGGGCGCGATCTAAGCTTGACCCTTAGATCTAAATCCAATGGGCCAGAACTCTCCATACCCCTTCGATCATGCTGTTTTACTAAAGAGACCCTAAGCTTAATTGAAATCGACCCGCCGTCCGCAGCCAGTGCAGATTAATTTCATCCGTGCCCTGGGTTTTTATAAAACAACCCCTAGACTTTGTCATTTTTATGGCCGCGGTCCAATTTGATCTCGGATTTAATAAATTAAAACAGAAAATGATTTTTTGTATTAAAATAATTCTAGAAACTTGTTTAAATCATAGTAAATCCATTTTAACTCCTTTTTGATTCATTCCAGTTGCATTAATTTTGTTTTAATATTGTTTAGTACATGGTAACTCTGTTTTATCATGAAACATAGATGAAAATTATCCACGTAGTTTATTCCATATCGAACACTACAATCTCGTGAACCTACGATCTCGTTAACCGTAACTCCAAATTTAGTGATTCTAGAACCTAGGATCTCGTTACGATGCGTAGAATATTATATTGCATTCTTGTCACACCCAGTTTTAGATGGCAAACCGAATGCGAACCATGTACGTGCGAGGATCAGCAATTCACGTACACAACAGTTACATAACCGGACATCATCACACAATGCTCAAATAATAACATAAAGTAGGGTAATAGTTGATTACATCACGATGTCCGAGACATCCATATAGTCATTAACATATATCAAAGTGCGAAAACGAAACGTAGCTAAACACGACCTTCACAGACAGCCGACTTGGGGTTTGCCACTAACCCACGCTTAGAATTCATCGTACTCTTGGAACTCCTGAAAATCCTCCACCACGACTTCATCTTCTCCTGAGCAGTGGTTGCAATGTGGTCAACCTGGGGGGTTTGGTGTGTAAAGCAAGGGTGAGTACACATCAACATACTCAGCAATTGTCCCGTTTGGCTGTAGTGGACTAGCTTTATGTGGGGTTAAGGTAAAGCAGTTGCTTTTAGTTGGTTAGGTAATTATTAATAGTAGAGAGCCAGGTTTTAACATTTACCCAAGTTGTTAACCCAAAAGTACCCTTTCCAAACGAAAAGAATACCAAAAATCATAACCAAAATCATAATCAAAACTATAATCATCCTCATTATCACCTATAAACAAAGTATCTCTAATCAATGTGCATCTAATCAGTGGAGCTCCCAAGGCCGCTCATAACCGCGAGCATGGCTGATATATCAGTTTCATAACACTCTTCAGAGGTTGCATACTTTACCCACGAGCCATGATTCCTTTTTTCCTCGGGCCGATCAAACCCTTAAACACTACTAAGGTGAATAGGCAAGGTTTCACTATGTAGCCTTTACAAAGATTCCCTGAGGCTGTAGCCGCCCGTTAGGTTTCCTAAATATACCGCACTCCTCCCCAAGGGGCAAACCACCATCGGCAGAGCGAGCCGCATACACCAAGCCCCATTGACGGCACGACGGCAAAGCCAACTACACCTCACTTCCTCAAATTATTTAGCTAAGGGCGTCCCATACCACCCTCATGGTTGTACTGTTTTCCCGGATGGTCATCCAACGAACCAGTCCTTACAGAGAGGCACTCGAGAAACCGCTCGAGTCCCCTTAATGTCACAATATCATCGTCATACTCAAGAGGGGAAAACATCGTATCATAAATAATCTCATCATGTTCATTGATTAGGGTGAAGCACTAGCATAGAGATAAACCAAAATGATCCAACTCAAATAGGTCAATCCTTAGGTATAAATTATGTAAATGTGGGGAGTGAATTATAAAATGCGTAGGACATAGATGGGTCAAGGGAAACTTGGCTTCACCAACCAGCTGCTGCTCAGGGTCTTCACCTGCAACTCCTTCGGACTCCACCAACGGACCGTTTTCTATACGAGTTAAACATACATTCCACAAACTTAATATAAAATAAACAGTACACCACGCGATGGAATGCAACAAATAAGCAAACACTTGGCGTAGGGCTCGCACCTACGACTATGCGAGAAAGAGAAAACAACGGTCGAGGCTACGGTCGAAAAGCGATTACGTTAAAGAGCTGTGGATTAAAATACTTGTCTAAACATAACCATATTAATTTAAAAATCGCACTATGCATAAAATAAAGTTACGCTACATGCTTAATTATTATAAACAACTCAAGGTAAATTTAAAAGGATTGTCGCGCGATAAAGCGCACAACAACACACGCGATCTAAACTGAAAATTGGGACGAGTTGTCGTGCGACGAGGTGCGCGACAGCATGCACGAACTAAGCTGAAATGAAAATGAGTCCTCGTGCGCGAAACACTTGAATTAAATCTAAAAATAACGTGAAGCATCACGCAACGAAGCGCACGACGGCATACACTACTTAAACTGAATTTAAAATAAAACATCGCGCGATGAAACACGTGACACAACATATTAAATAACCTAAAATTAAAATGGATCGTCACGCAATGAAGCGCGCGATGCAGCACATAAATTAAACAATTTGAAACTGAATTTAAACGCTACGCGCGCTAGGGCTGCTCGCGTGGGAGCGGGTCTACGCGCACAGGGACGCGCTACGCGCGTCGGGGGCCACGTCGAGACCGCGCAGGGGGCGACGGGCAGAGGCGAGGTGTCGTGCGGAGGGGGGGGGGGCGAACAGGGTGCGGTGGGCAGGGGCCGCGCGGGGGAGGGAGGAAGGAGGGAGATGAGAGGAGAGGGGAAGAGAGGGAGAGCTCACCTCGGGGCTCGACGATCGGCGGTAACCGTTCTCCGGAATCCCACCTAGGGCAAGGGAGATGGAAGAGAGGTGGAAGAGAGGGAGAGGGAAGTTGCTACACGGGAAAAGAAAATGAGAGAGGGAGGTGGCGCGCATGGGGGGAGGGCGCCAGGGACCGGGCCAGATCGCGGGTCGGGCTGGGAACCCACCGCTTGCACTAACATCTAATCGAAATTAAATTGCGAATCGAAAACCGAAACGAGATGAACACGCGATTAGACACAACATCAGACAAAAGAAATATGCTTCGGCATGATGCAACACCCATGTCAACTTAAGTTTTTTGTTTACACGCGATACGGACTCCAGTCTCTATATGCTTTGAAAATTGGAAAAAGGAGCGAAACAGGAAGAGAAAAAGAGTAAAGCCTGAATTTGGTGAGTATCGGAGAAGAAAAATTATACCCCCAAATTCAGGGTGTTAAAATTCTGCTCTGATGTTTGATGTGATATTAATTTCTCCTATACCATGTTTGTTTGTATTGTTGCGAGTAGACGAGCAAGCAACCGAGGACTCTGGTGCTCAGCAGGTGGAAAATACTAAACAGGAGCTCGTTGAAGGCAAGTTGTGCCCTTGACCACTTTTATTTACCCAATAATGTTCTCTATAATCACTATGACATGTTTAGTTTTAATTTTGATGGGACCCAATAGGTCACCCTAGTCTGCTTTATCTTGTGCCTTGATCACCACTAAACTTTTGAGTAGTCCTGCTATTGCTATATGTGGTTTTGGGTGTTGAGATAAATTTGACACATGATCATTCCTTATTATTATTGTTGATTATTTATTGTTCATGATAAGATTACTGTGTTAATTGGAACATGGAGAACCACCCGGGAAAACAGTGCTACCACAAGGGTGGAATGGGACACTGAAAGTCGCCTAGAGGGGGTGAATAGGCGAAACCTGAAAATTATATACTTTGAACACGCGCTATGCCCGGGGTTAGTGTTAGAAATAATTTGGAGTGCGGAAGATAGTTCTACTTGCCAAGAGTTGCTCAATTAATGCGGATAACTTTGGGAGCCAACTCAAATCAATATGAGCAAGGGAACTTTTAGAGAGAGGAAAGAAGGGAAACAAATCAAGTGGAGATCAATACAAATGAACACGATGATTTGTTTACCGAGGTTCGGTTCTAAAGAACCTAGTCCCCGTTGAGGAGGCCACAAAGGCCGAGTCCATTTCAACCCTTTCCCTTTCTCAATCGGTCACACAGACCGGTCGAGTGCTTCTCCTTAATCACTTGGGTCACTAAGACCCCGCAAGGATCACCACACACTTAGGTGTCTCTTGCTTGCTTTACAATTCACTTAGAAGGTTGAGAAAGAGATGAAGAAAGCACGATTGAGAAAAACAAGCAACAAGAGCGACAAATAACACACGGATCACACTCTCTCAAGTCACTAAGCACTAATGATTACTTGTCTTAATTGTGGGACTTGGAGAGAATGGAAGATTTGAATGTGTCTTGGAATGGATTGGTAGCTCTTGTATTGAATGTGAATGAGTAGAGTGCTTTGATGATGTGAATGGAGGTGGTTGGGGTTGTATTTATAGTCTCCAACCACTTCCTAGTCGTTGCTCCTTTTCCGCCGACCGCGGACGGTCCGCCCCTGCACATCAACGGCTGAAATCGCAACGATCAGCAGTAATGGCTATATCAATGGCTATAGTGCATTTAATGCATCGTCAGATGTCAAATAAAGCAGTCGCGGACGGTCCGCGAGGACGCTAAAAATGAATTTTACCGAACCCGTCACCTTCGGATTTTTCTGTTTTTTCAACGACCGGACGGTCCGCGCTTGGTCTCGGACGGTGCTTGCTTCTCCATGGGACGGTCCATAGTATTAACTTGTGTTTTTGCAGTGTTCCTATCCGAGGCTCACTCTGGTGTCGCGGACGGTCCGCCTCAAGGGCCCGGACGATCCGCACATAGGTGTTTTTCCATAAAGCTTCTCCTATCCGGAATCATCTACGGTATTCCGGACAGTCAACTTAGAATAGTTGTAGATGAACTTATGCGCCTGAGAAATGATCAATAAGGCAAACTAGTTAGTCCATAAGGTTTATGATGATTGTCAAACACCAAAATCGATTATAGGAAATGTTTAAGTCCATTTCCCTTTCAATCTCCCCCTTTTTGGTGATTCATGCCAACACAAACCAAATCAAATATAAAGTGAAGGAATGTAACTAGTTTGCAATTTTGATAGATGTGCAAAAGTTACTTGAATTTAAACCAACTGAAAGTAATTTTAAGTATATATGATTGCTTTCTTCTAGTTTAACATTTTGGACCACATTTGCACTACTTTCTTGTTTTTGCAAATCTTTCGAAAAAGTCTTTTTAAATTTTTTTGCAAATAGCCAATAGTATGAGAGTATGATTTCAAAAAGCATTTTAAAGATTTTGAAAATTCTCCCCTGTTTCAAATGCTTTTCCTTTGGCTAAATAAAAGCCCTCCTGAAGAAGTTCTCCCCTTAGCTGCCAATAGGGTTTTTGTAATTGAAATAATTTCTTCCCCTTTGTGAAATAGTTTTTGAAAATTTGAAAATGGGTGGGTGGTGGTGCGGTTCTTTTGCTTTAGGCCTATTACTTTATCCCCCTTTGGCATTAAGCGCCAAAAACAAAGAAACTTGAGAGGCCTTTTAATTCTCCCCCTTTGGAGTAGAAGGATATAAATGAAATTTTACGAATAGGGCAAAGGGTAAATGATACCGATAGTGTCGTAGTGGAAGCCTTGCCTTTGCCGAATAGTTCATTTCCTTTTCAATCTAAAACTAATCATGGAGATACTCATGGAAGCACATTAGTCTTAGCCTTGCACAAGAAGAAATAAGAAATATGTATTTGTACCAAATGAAAGAGACATGATCAAAGTTATATAAATGAGCTATGTGTGCAACGTTTCAATCAAAGTTCCGAGAATCTAGGATGTTTAGCTCATTTCTAAGCTTGCTAAAAGTCTTTTCATCCAGGGGCTTGGTAAAGATATCGGCTAATTGGTTGTGGGTGCTAACATAAGCAATTTCGATATCCCCTTTTGTTGGTGATCTCTCAAAAAGTGATACCGGATGTGTATGTGCTTAGTGCGGCTGTGTTCAACGGGATTGTCTACCATGCGGATTGCACGTCCATTATCACATAGGAGAGGGACTTTGCTCAACTTGTAGCCATAGTCCCTAATGGTTTGCCTCATCTAGAGTAATTGTGCACAACAGTGTCCTGCAGCAATATACTCGACTTCGACGGTGGATAGAGCTACTGAGTTTTGTTTCTTTGAAGCCCAAGACCCCAGGGATCTTCCCAGAAACTAACAAGTCTCTGATGTGCTCTTTCTATCAGTTTTACATCCGGCATAATTGGCATCGGAATACCCAATTAAATCAAAGGTAGATCCCTTGGGGTACCAAAGCCCAAACTTAGAAGTCTAAACTAAATATCTCATGATTCTTTTCACAGCCCTAAGGTGAACTTCCTTAGGATTTGCCTGGAACCTTGCACAAATGCATACTGAAAGCACAATGTCTGGTCGTGAAGCACATAAATAGAGTAATGAACCTATCATCGATCGGTATACCTTTTGATCTACGAATTTACCTCCCGTGTCGAGGTCGAGATGCCCATTTGTTCGCATGGGAGTCTTGATGGGTTTGGCATTCTTCATCCCACACTTCTTGAGTCTATCTTGAATGTACTTAGTTTGGCTGATGAAGGTGCCCTCTTGTAGTTGCTTGATTTGGAATCCAAGGAAATACTTCAGCTCACCCATCATTGACATCTCGAATTTCGGTATCATAATCCTACTAAACTCTTCACAGGATGACTTGTTAGTAGACCCAAATATAATATCATCAACATAAATTTGGCATATAAACAAGTCTTTAGCTATTGTTTTAGTTAAGAGAGTAGGGTCAGCTTTACCAACTTTGAAGCCATTAGTGATAAGAAAGTCTCGCAGACATTCATACCATGCTCTTGGGGCTTGCTTGAGCCCATAAAGCGCCTTTGAGAGCTTATAAACATGGTTAGGATACTCACTATCTTCAAAGTCGAGAGGTTGCTCAACATATACCTCTTCCTTGATAGGGCCATTGAGGAGGGCACTCTTCACGTCCATTTATATAACTTAAAGCCATGGTAAGTAGCATAGGCAAGTAATATATGAATTGACTCAAGCTTAGCTACAGGTGCATAGGTTTCATCAAAATCCAAACCTTTGACATGTGAATAACCTTTGGCAAAAAGTCGGGCTTTGTTTCTAGTAACCACACCATGGTCATCTTGTTTGTTGCGGAATACCCACTTGGTACCTACAACATTTTGGTTAGGACATGGAATTAAATGCCATACCTCATTCCTCGTGAAGTTGTTGAGCTCCTCTTGCATTGCCATCACCCAATCCGGGTCTCTTAGTGCATCCTCTATTCTATATGGCTCAATAGAAGACACAAAAGAGTAATGTTCACAAAAATGAGCAACTCGAGATCTAGTGGTTACCCCCTTGTGGATGTCACCAAGTATGGAGTTGACGGAGTGATCTCTTTGAATTGCTTGGTGGACTATTGGGTGCGGTGGTCTTTGGTCTTGAATTTCTTGATCATCTTCCTTGTCTTGATCATCTTCATCTCCCCCTTGATCAATGTCCTCCTCTTGAGGTGGCTCATCATCTTGATCTTCACCCTCTTCTTCTTGAGCCTTATCCTTATCTTGAGTAGGTGGAGATGCTTGTGTGGAAGATGATGGTTGATCTTGTGCTTGTGTAGGCTCCTTGGATTCTTTTGGACACACATCCCCAATGGACATGTTCCTTAGTGCTACGCATGGAGCCTCTTCATCATCTAGTTCATCAAGATCAACTTGCTCCACTTGGGAGCCATTAGTCTCATCAAACACAATGTCACAAGAAACATCAACTAATCCAGTGGACTTGTTGAAGACTCTATATGCCCTTATGTTTGAGTCATAACCAAGTAAAAAGCCTTCTACTGCTTTAGGAGCAAATTTAGAATTTCTATCTCTCTTAATAAGAATAAAGTATTTGCTTCCAAAAACTCTAAAATAAGAAAGATTGGGCTTTTTACCGGTGAGGAGTTCATATGATGTTTTCTTGAGGATTCGATGAAGGTAGAGTCGGTTGATGGAGTAGCAAGCGATGTTAATCGCCTCCGCCCAAAACCGATCTGGTGTCTTGTATTCATCAAGCATGGTCCTTGCCATGTCCAATAGAGTTCTATTCTTCCTCTCCACTACACCATTTTGTTTAGATGTGTAGGGAGAATAGAACTCATGCTTGATGCCCTCTTCCTCAAGAAATCCTTCAATTAGTGAATTCTTGAACTCCGTTCCATTGTCGCTTCTAATCTTTTTGATTCTCAATCCGAACTCATTTTGAGCCCGTCTTAAGAATCTCTTTAAGGTCTCTTGGGTTTGAGTTTTTTCCTGCAAAAATAATACCCAAGAGAACCGAGAATAATCATCCACAATAACAAGACAGTACTTCCTCCTGCTGATGCTTATGTAAGGGATCAGGCCGAATAGATCCATGTGAAGTAGTTCAAGCGGCATGTCAGTCGTCATGATGTTCTTGTGTGAATGATGAGCTCCAACTTGCTTCCCTGCTTGACATGCGCTACAAATCCTATCTTTCTCAAAATGAACATTTGTTAGTCCTAAAATATGTTCTCCCTTTAGAAGCTTGTGAAGATTCTTCATCCCAACATGGGCAAGTCGGTGATGCCAGAGCCAGCCCATATTAGTCTTAGCAATTAAGCAAGTGTCTAGTTCAACATTGTTATCATTAAAATCAACTAAGTATAGCTGACCATCTAACACTTTCTTAAAAGCTATTGAATCATCACTTCTTCTAAAGACAGTAACACCAACATCAGTAAAGAGACAATTGTAGCCCATTTTACATAATTGAGAAACTGAAAGCAAGTTGTAATCTAAAGAATCTACAAGAAAAACATTGGAAATGGAATGGTCAGGAGATATAGAAATTTTACCCAAACATTTGACCAAACCTTGATTTCCATCCCTGAATGTAATCGCTCTTTGGGGATCATCATTTTTCTCATATGAGGAGAGCATCCTTTTCTCCCATTTCATGTGGTTTGTGCACCCGCTATCAATTATCCAACTTGTCCCACCGGATGCATAAACCTACAAAACAAATTTAAGCCTTGTTCTTAGGTACCCAAACAGTCTTGGGTCCTTTGACATTAGAAACAAGCACCTTGGATACCCAAACACAAGTCTTGGGACTCTTGTGTTTGCCTCCAACATATTTGGCAACTACCTTGTCTGATTTGTTAGTTAGCACAAAAGATGCATCAAAAGTCTTAAATGAAATGCTATGTTCATTGGAGGCATCAACAATCTTCTTTTTAGGCATTTTAATATGAGTTAGATGCCTAGAGCTAGAAGCCTCATTACTATACATGTAAGCATGATGAGAAATAGTATGAGATTTTCTAGCATGAATTTTTCTAATTTTGTACTCAAGAGAGTTCTCGGGGTATAAAATGTAACCCTCTCTATCCTAAACCATGGGAGCCTTACCCTTAACAAAATTAGAGAGTCTGTTCTTAGGGGCATTAAGTTTGATGTTGCTTTGGCTCCCTTGTTGGAAGCCAATGACATCCTTAATGCCAGGGCGTCTCCCATTATAGAGCATGCTACGAGCAAATTTAAAATTTTCATTCTCAAGCTCATGCTCGACAATTTTAGCATTTAATTTAGCTACGTGATCATTTTGTTCTTTAATCATAGTAAGGTGATCATTCATAGCATCAATATTAACATCTCTACGTCTAGTGCAAATGATGACATGTTCAACAATAGATGTAGAAATATTGCAGGCATTCAATTCTTCTATCTTAGCATTTAAACTAGCATTTTTAGTTCTAAGATAGGAAATTGAATCATTGCTAATGTCAAGCTCTTTAGATAAATTTTCACATTTCCTACCTCTAGAGCATAAGCATTTTTCAACTCAACAATTTTTTATTTTCCTTAACGAGCATGTCCTCTTGGCATTCCAAGAGATCATCCTTCTCGTTAATGGATTCTATCAATTCATTTATCTTTTCTTTTGGTCCTTATTAAGGTTTGCAAAAAAGAGAAGTTAAATCATCTTCATTATCACTAGAGCTACCCTCATCATCAGAAGTAGTATATTTGGGGGTATATCTAGAATGTACCTTCTTGTTTTTGCTATCCTTAGCCATGAGGCATTTGTGGCCGACGTCGGGGAAGAGAAGGCCCTTGTTGATGGCGATGTTTGCGGCATCCTCGTTGGAGGATGAGTCAGTGGAGCTCTCGCCAGAGTCCCATTCCCGCCCCATGCGCGCCTCGCCACCCTTCTTCTTGTATTATCTTTTCTTCTCCATCTTCTTCTTCCCTTTCTTATCGTCGTCCCTGTCACTGTCACTTGTATATGGACATTTAGCAACAAAGTGATCGGACGTACCACACCTATAACAAATCCTCTTGGAGCGGGATTTGTAGTCCTTCCCCTTCCTTTGCTTGAGGATTTACCGGAAGCTCTTGATGATAAGACCCATCTCCTCATTGGTAAGCTTGGAGGCGTCGATTGGAAGTCTACTTGGTGTAGATTCTTCCTTCTTCTCTTCTGTTGCTTTGAATGCAACGTGTTGCACCTCGGGTGTGGAGGTGGCGTCTTGCTCCAAGTTGACAATGTGTTTGGAGTCTTTGATCATAAGTTCAAAGCTCACAAACTTGCCAATGACTTCCTTGGGAGACATCTGTTTATATCTAGGATCTCCACATATCAATTGTACTTGAGTGGATTACAAAAAACAAGAGATCTAAGAATACCCTTAACCATTTCATGGTCATCCCACTTGGTGCTCCCGAGGTTGCGCACTTGGTTTACCATCGTCTTGAGCCAGTTGTACATTGCTTGCGGCTCCTCTCCTTTGTTGAAGACGAATCGACTGAGCTCTCCCTCGATCGTCTCGCGCTTGGTGATTTTGGTCACCTCGTCCCCTTCATGTGCTGTTTTTTGAGGATGTCCCAAATTTCTTTAGCATTTTTCAACCCTTGCACCTTGTTATACTCCTCTCGACACAAGGAGGCGAGGAGTATAGAAGTTGCTTGGGAATTAAAATGCCTTATTTGGGAGGCCTCATCAGAGTCATAATCCTCATCGCCCACCTGTGGTGTCCGCGCTCCAAACTCAACAATATCCCAAATGCTTTCGTGGAGTGAGGTTAGATGGTGCCTCATTTTATCACTCCACATACAATAATCTTCACCATCAAAATATGGTGGTTTGCCTAGGGGTACGAAAAGTAGAGGAGCACATTTAGGAATGCAAGGATAGCGTAGAGGCATCTTACTATACTTCTTGCGCTCTTGGCGCTTCGAAGCGGTAGACTCGACGCCGGATGTGGAAGGTGATGAAGAGTCAGTCTCATAGTAGACCACCTTCTTCATTTTCTTTTACTTCTTGTCACCCTTCCTATGTGAATTGATGGAGGAAGCGGATTCCTCCTTGTGTTTGTTGTCGGCCTCCTTTGATGGAGTCTATTCCTCGTTCTTCCTTCTCAAGGCTTCGGGCTTATCGCCGGTGACCATCTCCCTCATGGCGTGTTCTCCCGACATCACTTCGAGTTGTTAGACTCTAATGAAGCACTGGGCTTTGATACCAATTGAAAGTCGCCTAGAGGGGGTGAATAGGCGAAACCAGAAAATTATATACTTTGAACACGCGCTACGCCCGGGGTTAGTGTTAGAAATAATTTGGAGTGTAGAAGATAGTGCTCCTTGCCAAGAGTTGCTCAATTAATGCGGATAACTTTGGGAGCCAACTCAAATCAATATGAGCAAGAGAACTTTTAGAGAGAGGAAAGAAGGGAAACAAATCAAGTGGAGATCAATACAAATGAACACGGTCATTTGTTTACAGAGGTTCAGTTCCAAAGAACCTAGTCCCCGTTGAGGAGGCCACAAAGGCTGGGTCTATTTCAACCCTTTCCCTCTCTCAATCGGTCACGCAGACCGGTCGAGTGCTTCTCCTTAATCACTTGGGTCACTAAGATCCCGAAAGGATCACCACACACTTAGGTGTCTCTTGCTTGATTTACAATTCACTTAGAAGGTTGAGAAAGAGATGAAGAAAGCACGATTGAGAAAAACAAGCAACAAGAGCGACAAATAACACACGGATCACACTCTCTCAAGTCACTAAGCACTAATGATTACTTGTCTTAATTGTGGGACTTGGAGAGATTGGAAGCTTTGAATGTGTCTTGGAATGGATTGCTATCTCTTGTATTGAATGTGAATGAGTAGAGTGCTTAGATGATGTGAATGGAGGTGGTTGGGGTTGTATTTATAGCCTCCAACCACTTCCTAGCCGTTGCTCCTTTTCTGCCGACCGCGGACGGTCCGAGCTCCTAGTCCGAACGGTCCGCCCCTGCATATCAACGACTGAAATCACAACGATCAGCAGTAACGGCTATATCAACGGCTATAGTGAACCCCGGACGGTCCATGAGGACACTAAAAATGAATTTTACCGAACCCGTCACCTTCAGGTTTTTTTTCTGGTTTTTCAACGACCGGACAGTCCGCGCCTGAGGCCAGACGGTCCGCGCTTGGTCTCGGACGATTCTCGCTTCTCCATCGAACGGTCCGTAGTATTAACTTGTGTTTTTGCAGTGTTCTTGTCCGAGGCTCACTCTGGTGTCGCGGACGGTCCGTCGCAAGGGCCCGGACGGTCCGCGCATAGGTGTATTCCGAACAGTCGACTTAGAATAGTTGTAGATGAACTTATGCACCTGAGAAATGATCAACTAGGCAAACTAGTTAGTCCATAAGGTTTGTGATGGTTGTCAAACACCAAAATCGATTATAGGAAATGTTTAGGTCCATTTCCCTTTCAGACACCCTTGGCCAAGTAATTTGGAAAGCTAGGGAGAGATTACCTTACCTGAAAGAGGCAAGCGAGGAGGCGTTGCTGCAGAGTATAGGGAGGTTCTCGGTCGGACTGTCTGTCTAGCTTTTCGGACGTGGGATTCCTATGCTTCCTTTTTCCTGAATCCGTAGCGGGTTTTCTCAAACTAGTGGAACTTTGGAAAGCCCTCGTAGTGCTACCCTGCCTCGTCTCCTCGATAGAGATGAATGGGACTTCTAGACCCCTTGGCAAATGGGTAGCATGGCATGTGGGTAAAGATGTGCAACCTCTGTAGAGTGTAAAACTGGTATATCAGCCGTGCTCACGGTCATGAGCGGCTCGGACACTCACATGAATAATTTATGGAAGTAAATTTAAATTGTCATTTGCATCGCATTGTGGTTTATTATTAATTTTGATCCACTATTAGTTTGGGTTGGTATACATTTACATTTAGTAACTACTAATAAAATTTGACAAACTTACTAAAAGCAATGCTCAGCTTTAACCATTATTTATTGATCAGCCTTACACTTCACATGAACTCCCACCTTTTGTGAGTTCATGCACATTATTCCCCACAACTTGTTGAGCTATGATCTTTTGTGAGCTCACCCTTGCGATATATAAACCCCCCACAGGTGAAGAGCAGGTAGTCCAGGAGGAGGTCTACAACGAGTAGTACGAATTAATCTAGGTGGCGTCTCCCAGTCAGCTTTATGGTGCCAAGAAATAATTATTAGTTCACTTTATTGATATCATTTATTTTTGTAAGATACTTCTGCTATGTTATAATATTTGTGACATTTATCTCTATACACTTCGTAATTATATGTGTTGTTCTTCTTTGGCGCACATATGAGATGCACCTGGGTTTACCCCTTAAATCTGGGTGTGACATCACAACAGCCCAGCCTTCAGTTTGAGCACATAACCTCTTCCACCTCAAAAATTTGCAACTCCAGATCTCGTCAATCCGTCCATCCAAACTCGTTCAAACTTTGAGGGATTGTTCCTCAAGGGTTTCTCCTCCATTCCCTAAAGTCTTGTGCAAGTTCATCAGGCGGATCTTCAGATCGAGGTATTCCCTTGTTTTTCACTATTTTGCCCCGATCTACGATTCTAGCCCTCATTTTGCAAATACCTTCAAGGTGTATGCTAAACTACACATATTGAACATTTCCCTTCAAAAGTTTAGCTTTGTTTTTCACATTTGCTGTGGAAGAGTGTGTAGGGTGTTCATGGCCAGTTGAACCGTTCATATGAAGAGTTGAACTGCTTGTACCACACATGTAAAGCCCAAAGTTGGTATAAAAATTAATAAAATAAACGAATAAATATTTATTTATATGTTAATGTTTTGGGAATTTTGGAACCTTTGGAGATTATTTGGATTTCTTTTCTTTGTGCATATTCAGTTAATGGATTATTCCCTCCTAAGAATATATATATATATATATATATATATATATATATATATATATATATATATATATATAATATTCTTTTACGTGTTAAAGTAACTCATGATAGAAAAATACATTACTTCCTCCTAAAAATAATCAAGTAATGAATATTCACTTTGAAATAAAATTTTAACCACAATACTTAAAACCATATTTTCTTAAGAAATAAATATGTCATGTGGGCATTGCATATTTAAAACAATTTCCCAAATAAAGGGGTAAGATAATTAGTAAAATCACACCTTGCATACACATGCTGGATTTTCATTTGCGCATTTAGGATTGGATTGAAGCTTAGACTCTACTTGAATCTAATTTGAAACCAAAGTTTGAAAACTAATATTTGAAAATAGAATTGAAAAAGAAAAAAAGAAGATGACAATACTGTCGTTGGGCCAGTTCCTCCTTGTACCGGCCCACTCCCTCATCAACCGGCCTAGCCTCCTCAGCTTTGTGCGGCCCATGTGGCTTGCGCCTGCGGACTCTGCCAGGTCGGCCCCGCTTGGCCAGCTCCCACCCGCCTGCGCCTGCGTCGTGTTTTCATTTCACCAACGCTTGGCCCCCGCGTTGCAGACCTGCCATCCTCGTGCCTGGGGAGCTGACTGGTGGGCCACTCTCGTCAGCTCCTTCCCCTCCACCGTAACTGAATGAAGCCAAAGCAGCCGCCGGACATGTCACGGTCGTTGTGATTTCTCCGAATTGGCCGCTACCCTGGCGCTATATAAATTCACGCCGCCACGAGAGCCGCGTGCCGCACCATCCGCCACGACTCCCCAAAACCCTAGGTTCCTCTGTTCCCCGTGGCACCGCCGTCTGCGCAAGTGGTGGGTGGAACACCACGCGACCGTGTTGAACCCCATCTTCGGTGTCACTCCGACCGGTGGTCAAGGGCAGGGTGCTCCATCAAGACGCGGTGGGAGTATCCATAGCACCGATCGCCGGGTGGGGGGCTTCGGTAATAGTGGAATTTCTCACTAGCGCAATACTTCTCTGTGGGACCGCACCTCGTTGTGAGCAACACCGCAGGGACCTCGTGCTTCGGTAATATCCTTGGATCGACTCTATACCTCCTTTGCATCATTTAGCTCCTGGTTACACTTTGAATCGAGCCCGGGCGTGACCTTTGGGCGTTTGCCGGTGATGGTGCCGCCGCGTGGGGGACCCTGCGCTGCCGCTCTAATCCACCGTGGGGGGGAGAAACAATCCTGATCGTTGGTTTTGGGGCCAGTGGGTGAGATTAGAGGAGCGTACCGCTTCGGCAAGATTCATTCTGGGCCGACCATAGCGTGATCTGTGGTCGCAAATTGGATCATGGTGCAGGGCGCTACTGACCATTGATATTAGATCGGTTGGCCATGATTAGGTACCAGTTTGATTAAAACGCGATCTAATCTGGACCGTCTGGTTAGATCGGTCGGTTGAGACTTCACGATACCCCTTCGGCTGTGTTGATTTGCATAAGAGCCCCTGGATTTCTAAATAATCAACCCACCGTCCATTTTCAGTGAAAAGAAAATAGAATTAAATGGAGACTTTGCATATAAACCCCTGGAAGTCATTTTTAGGTATAAAATTAATTCTAAATAACCTAGAATCTTGTTTAGTCCATATCTCATCCGTTTTAACTCCAAATTGATCCGTTCCAGAGACATTAATTTTGTTTTAATATTATCTATCATCTAGTGCCTCTGTTTAGCCATGAAACTTGAATTAAAAATGTTCATTTGAATTAATCTATTCTAGGTGCTTAATAACTTCAGAAATTCATAACTTGGTAACCGTAACTCTGAATTTAGTAATTCTTGTTCCTATGATCTTGTAGCGACGCGTAGATTATTATTACACAGTTTATTCTTATATTTGGTGTGATGTTAATTTTGCCTATACCTTGTTTGTCTGTATTGCTACGTTTAGCAGTGAGGACACATGTCATCTGAAGAGCAAGTTGGTACCTGGAATGTCAAGTCCCAGGCAAGTTGTGCCCTTGATCACTTCTTTTTACCCAGTCATGTTCTGATTTATCATAATGATCTGCATATGTTAATTTTGATGGAACCCAATAGGTTACCCTAGTTTGACTATCTTTATACCTTGTTTACCACTAATTTTTTGGGTAGTACCTGCTATTGCTTTATGTGGTTTTGGGTATAGAGATACCCACTACTCATGAGTATACTTTTATTATCAGTTGTTATTTACTAGTTCATGTTAAGATTATTATGTTAATTGGAACATGGAGAACCACCCGGGAAAAAGTGCTACCACAAGGGTGGTATGGGACGCCCTTGGCTGACTAATTAGGAAAGCTAGTGGAGGACTACCTTACCCAAAAGGGGCAAGGGCAGTAGGGGAGTGGTCAGTGTAGGGAGACCCTTGGGTTGATTTTGCTGCGATGGTGGTCAGGCGAGGGGTCCCTGCATTGGAGCTTCCTATAAACTGTAGCGGGTTTTCTGAAGCTAGTGGAACTTTATAAAGGCCTCGTAGTGTTACCCTGTCTCGCCTCCTCGGTAGATGTGTATGGGATTGACCGTCTCTTGGCAGATGGGTAACATGACTTGTGGGTAAAGATGTGCAATCTCTGCAGAGTGTAAAACTGGTATACTAGCCGTGCTCACGGTCATGAGCAGCTCAGACCCTCACATGATTAATATATGGAACTAAATTCAATTTGTTATATGCATTGCATCACAGGTGTTGTTATCACTTTTGTTCTACTACTTAATTGGGTTGGTATTTACTTATACTTAGTAATTACTAATAAACTTTTGACCAACTTTAAAAGCAATGCTCAGCTTTTACCATTCTCTTTGGTAAGCCTTACACTTCACATGAGCTCCCACCTTTGGCGATTTCATGCACATTATTCCCCCCCAACTTGTTGAGCTATGAACGTATGTGAGCTCACCCTTGCTGTCTCACACCCTCCATAAGAGAAGAATAGGTGGTTCAAGATGAGGCGTATGGAAGATGCTGTGATGTGTTCGTGAGAGGTCTAGGCCGTCGTCTCCTAGTCAACTTTAGGTTGCTGGAGCGTTGTCTTCATATGATGTAATTATTTATTTATTTTGTACAAACTCCTGTTATGTAGTAAATATGTGACATTCGATCTTGTGCCATGATTCATCATATGTGTGAGACTTGGTCCTAGCACATCTGATGATTATGTTCGCGCTCGGGTCTTGGTGCCCTGAAACCCGGGTGTGACAACACACCCTCTCCTAGCTTTTGTTATCTCCTTCCTTGCGCGAAACCATCTCATTTTATCCATTCTTTTCTTCAAGATGGTTCGACATAGGAATCCCTTTGTGGTGGAGTTCAGTAGCGATGAGGAGGAGATTCAGGAGGAATCTCCAGTTCCTTTCCCTCCGCCTCGTTGTTCCCTCTCCAAGAGGGGCCGAGGCTCTTGGAGGATTAAGGGGGAGGGGCCCTCCATGCCCTCCCAGCCCCCTCGTGGGGGAGGCAAAAGGTGGCCTCCTCTCGCTCTTGCCGTAGCGGCTCTTCGGCAGGGAACTTTCCCTGTCAGGAGGAAGATGACGCTCAAGACGGTGATGTTGAGCCGCCTCTGTCTGACGCCCCTTATGTCGGGGGCCTCAACATGCATCGGGCCAAAGTGTCTTGATGCCCTCAAGACACTATGGCTGACTTTTCTGTGAATGGAGTGGACTCCCTTCAGAAAATCAGGTTTACTAATCCTACCATCTTCCCCAGACACCCTGGAGTCCTTGACCCATGGTTTTGGAATCTTTTTCAAGTTGACTTTTACAATTCTATCATCATTACAAAGAAGCACCCAGTAGTCCACCACAGGGTGATTGACTGGGAAGGCTGTGAGAGGATGCATGATAATGACATGACTCAGGCTCTCAGGATATTTGAGCGTAAGGGGCTAAAGAACATCATGACTTTAGAATACTCCTGGAACAACGAGGTAGTGGCTCAGTTTTATGCCACACTCTGGATAAAGAAGGTTGATGAAGAAGCTGATGGGTATGACTACCCGGTCATGTACTTCTACATCTAGGGTGTGTGGCACAAGGTTAGCTACCATCGTTTCACTCACATTCTGGATTTCTCGGATGAAGATATCAGAGACAGCAATCTCAAAGTCCATGACATTAGATTGCCTCGGCGGGAAGAATAAGAAATTGTTCACATTTCCATATAAAGGGAGTTTTGGGTGACCTCCAACATGCATAGGTACTATCGATACCTTAATTCACTTTCTAGGACGACTGTTCTTTCCAAGGGTAGAAATCAAATGAACGTCCTTGGGGAGATTCATGTTCTCCTTCTTCTCCTTACTCCCGATAGCACTGCCCACATAAATGTGTTTGACATGATCTAGGAAGAAATTCTTCGGGCATCTTGGTCTCCTCTGAAGGGGTCTATCCATGCACCCTATATTATGAAGATGATTGAAGTCGTTACCCATACTCATTTTGACGAGCCCGTCAAGCACTCCCGCAATGTGCCGTACTGGGTTGACTCCAATAACCCAGCTGCATGTTCCTAGCAGGCTCCCGTAGGGTTAGGAGGCCCTTCTTCTGATGAGTCGGCTCCTCAGCCTCCGCTTCATGAGACCTCATCTCGTGCTGCCGCTGCCTCACGTCCGATGGACCGTAGTGTTCGAGGTAGAGGTTAGGGCCGGGGTAGGGGTCGGGGCCTATTTGTGCGCCTGGCAAATGGGATCGTCGGGGTCTTCGCCATATGCCACAGTCGTGCTGTCAAGGAGGCTGTGCACAGGCGTGAGTCTCAAGCACTTCACGATGACATGCGAAGCTTCGCGGCTTCCATGGGCCATCCCATGCCATAGCACCCTCCTCCACCTACGATCCCTGCCAACCCTGAGACTCTTAATGAATGGCACCAATAGGAGTATGGCGTGCCATTTATTACTCCTGAGGATGAAGCTAAGGAGTTTGATGACTCCTTCCAGTATGCTCCTGCTGCCGCCCCTGGACCTATTCTTGGTGACCCTAGGCCTTCAGGCTCTGGTCACCCTCCTCCTCCTCCTCTATTCCAGGGTCCTTCATCTTCCTCAGCTTTCCTTCATCTGACGAGCCTGGGATTCGACATATGATGAAGAGTTGATGCATTCATTCTTTTCGGGCTATCCTCCCTATCCTCCTCCATCGGGTCACTATGGTGGTATTGACCCTGGGATTATTGAGTCTTGTACCTCTCTCTGTTTTTGGTACTTGTTGCCAAAAGGGGGAGAAGATCTAAGGATGTAAGGGTAGTTGTTTTGAAGCAGAGTCTGGTAGTTTTTGTATTGCCTGGCCACTTTATGACTTGTATCCTTTCATTTCTGTAATATTGATGAATAAACATTTGGTATGTTCTAAATATTTTAACTCTATGGTGTGATGGTCATCTGGCCATCAACATTTGTTTTTAATCTCATATGTTAAAAATATTGTATGATCATATGATATTTGCTGTTGCTGCATGATGTATGACGAGATTAGTCAAGAAGTAATCATATGCATCACGTTTTTTATATGACACCCTTGCACCCCTCAGATAATTGTGTAAAGTATGGACTTGGTCACCTTCTCCAAATGTGTTGCTAGCTTGACATATTAAGTCAACACACTAATTCCAAATTTTATGCACACATTTAGGGGGAGCCATCTATATACAATTATCTAAAATAATTTTACCGCTTCAAATATTTATCTGTTTGACCTTATATGTTTTGGCATCAATCACCAAAAAGGGGAGATTGAAAGTACAATCAACCCTAACTGAGGGTTTTGGTGACTTAATAACAAAACAAATAAGGGTACTAACAAGTTTGCTCCTAGTGTATGTTCAGAATCTACAGAAATTAAAGGAGTTATAACTTTTGTTGAGAATTCAAAAGGGAAGTTTCAAGGACAAACCAAACACATCAGTGGTGCCTTGAAAAGACTCCATGTGATGAACGTGTAAAATTTCATATATATCTTGAGTCGCAGGATCTATTTCTTCCTTAATAGTTTTCGCACTGGTAATGGTGTTTGCTATAGCTCAAGCCTCCAAATTCAAAAGCTATTTCGAAAACCAAAATCCCTTGGACACTTTGTGTGTTGGGGGCCTTCGTCTTCTAAAGGTCCTCAAAAACATGACTAATAATGTTTCCCAAGTGTAATACACATACAGGCACCTTCGGACTCAGGATGAAGCTGTACACAATATGGGAAGCAGAGTCGGAATGAAGGCTGAACCAGTGCCAAAGCTGTGCGCAAGGGAGCTTCGGCTCAGTACCAGAAAAAGGAACCGACTTAAGAAGGAAAAGGCTATCTAGTCCCTGACAGATTGTTCTTAAGTCAATAGTAAACATGAAGGGTATAAATGTAATTTCACATAGGCTGCGTCCTGTGCCTATAAATAGATGAATAGTACCCCCGTACTGTTCACGCCGACTTGTACTCGCTCATGCATCACGCTTGTACCTTTGCCTTCTGTTAAGTCGAAGGTACAAATGTAATTCAATATTGTTCTTATTCATTCATAATTATATAATAAAATATATATATCATGATGTCATATGATTATCCATGTTATTTCTCATGTTTCATATGCTTCGTCTTTCATTCATATATGCTGTGATGATGAAGGTATGTCCATCATAACCTTCGTCCGAAGATCGTTATATTCTTAAGAAAATAATGCTCCGAAGGACGAAGGGAATTAACAATTAACCTATTTTTGTGTTGCCTTGTTCTTAATTCATAGCATTTGAGAACAAGCCCCCAACATACCCACTTCCACAACCTTCGGCAAAGCATCAACCTTCGTCATGCCGCCGAAGAAGATAACAGCGCCAGGTGCTGCACTGCAGCCACTGGACACAATCCAGGAGACACTCTCTCTCCGAGAGGCTCAAAGCCAGAAGAGAAAGGCCACTAGTCTAACATTCCAGGAGGAGTTGGACCAAGCGATCAGGAACATGGAAATCATCCACCAACAGGTGCAAAGAAAAAGGAGAAGATGGCTCGGTTGGCCAATCTTCAAAGGAAGATCGATGAAGCTACTGAGGAAGTGTGTCATCTTGCTCAAGATGACCAAGATCGAAGGCCCCAACATAGGGAGCTTCGTCAAGAGGGTTTATTCAACGAAGATGGATGGTACGATGATTTTAATCATGATACCTTTACTTTTGATGATGCTTCTCCCTTAACAGCAGGATTGCAGGCTATCCCATGGCCACAATCCTACAAGCCACCCCAGCTACCCATGTACGATGGGCACTTAGACCCAAAGCAATTTTTGATGAGCTATGAGGTACAATATCCTCATACGGAGGCAATGTAGCTGTCATGGCAAAGTCCTTCATCATGGCAGTCCGGAACGTAGCCCAGACATGGTATTCTTCCCTTCGGCCAGGGACAATCACGTCATGGCAGAAGCTCAAGGACATGCTGGTTACCAGTTTCCAAGGCTTTCAGACGAAGCCAGTCACAGCCTAGGCTTTATTCCAGTGCACGCAAGACCATGAGGAATACCTTCAGGCGTATGTCCGAAGGTTCTTGTGACTGAGAGCACAAGCGCCCACAGTGCCCAATGAAATTGTCATTGAGGCCATGATCAAGGGTCTTCGGCCAGGACCAATGGCTCAATACTGTAACACCCCAGGTGTTACCCTGGCTAGAGCCACTTTGGCACTAGAAGCTGTGTTCACAAGGGTGAAGACTTAGGGCACCACATAAGAACTTTGGAGCTCATGTGCTAATCAAGTTGCCAATGACATAAGAAGCATTACTCTAATCCTTGCACACTTACTACCTTGGATGATGGGGAAGAAGAACCCTAGACCTCTCCTAAACCCTATCTTCCAAAACCCTAAGTAAGGGGGGGGGGAAGAGAGTGAACAAGGGTGCAAAGTGTGTGTAACTTTTGCCCAAACCCTAAGCAACATTATAACCATCAATTAAGGGAGGGAAATATTGCAAAAAGACCCCTGGAGAAACCCCAATTCAAATCTCCAAGTGGAGAGAAAGCTAGAGCTCTCTATTTCCCTCTAAGTCACATTTTAGCCCTAATTCAAAGACCAGCCGTGTTCACTTTGAAGATGGCGCCAAAACCACTTGGGTTCTATACCAAAAATGTGGTATACCACTTAAGGCACCCCCTGGAAAAAATTTGAGACCGAGACTCAGACGTTTGATAGCACTTGACATCAGTTTTGTCGCTGAGTGGGCAGAGAGACAAGCCAGATTTGGCGCCCGTCTATCTCCCGATCTAGGGCGTATCATCCCTTGGAACTCACACATGTGAGATAGCCCTAGGTGCCAGGAGGAGGTCTGCGCCGGATTCATGGCGAGATTCGCACGTTTGCGATCTCTGGAGACGTTTGAACACTGGAAGAAACTCACCTCCACGTGTTCGATGCCTTCTGCCCGCGCCAGAGCACGCCCCCGCATGCCCCGCGCCGCGCCCGAGCCAAACCCGCACCGTGGCCCGCGCCCGAGCTTATAAAACCCTCCCAGGCTTCGACTATACCCTTCCGCGCACCCTCCACACCTCACCGGAGTTAGCTCGTCGCCGTTTGCCCGTGCGCAGCGAGTCCGCGGCCGCCCAACCCCTCTGCCACCATAGACCGGCCATTTGAGCCATTCCCAACCCCGTCCAGCCCTCGGAGAAGACTGTGCACACCTCCGTGAGGCTCCCCGAGCAAGGAATCGGAGAGTACTTCGCCGGAGAAGCCAGTCCACGCTCGCCGGAGCTCTCGCCCCCGCCGGAGTACGTGGACCGGGTAAACCACTCCACCATCTTTCGATTCCTTGTGCGCACAGTCGCTGCGTGACCCCGTGAAGCTCACCGTGCCCTCGGATTGAACCAGTTCGCCGTGGTTTGGCCGGTATACTCGCCGCCGACGAGGACACCCGCCTGCACGCGTGGACCGGGCGATTCCGGCCATCTCCGACGTCGAGCCGTACCTCGACGTGACCGTCAGAGTCTCCCCGAGCCAACCCCACCCTTCGCCGGACCTCCCTCGCCGCCGGTAAGCCGCGCCACCCTTTTCTTTCCCGCGGTTACTGTTTCAGTAAGGGGAAGGACTGCGGGTGAGAGGGAAAGAAGGTCAGGGGGTTTTGTGAAATGTCAGAGACACAGGGGAATAGTGGCGTGGGGGTAGATTTGTGAAGGAGGATTTAGTTTAAACCTAGGGACCTCGGTGTAAACTGTTTTTCCAGAAAACCTTAATTAAATCTGTTTTTAAATTGGACAGCAACTTTGAAAATGCATAACTTCTGTTTAAATCATCCAAATTTGGTCAAACCAATTTTGTCAGACTCCAATTAATGTAACCTATTTAAGAAAAATATAAAACCCCTTGGTGCTGTGGAAAACTTAAAAGTTCTGATTTAATGTTAGTTTTGGCCAAAAGCTAAATAATAGTAAGAAAAATAGTTAGGCTATTTGACTAGGGGTAGGAAAATTTGAGGAAGTTTATATTTACCTACTAACCTGTTTAAAAATGTTGAACCTCTCTGTCCACCCCATTTAAGTTAGTTTTACCCCTTATTCTATAATATGCTTAAGGATAAGAAAAATAGAAAATGTAATTTAATTAATGAACCAGAGAGTACCTCTATTTTTGTTAGGTTACTTATTCAATATAGTTCACTGGAAAAATATATCCTACCCTGTTTTAGTGTAAAATAAGTAAGATCCCTTTTGTTTTAATAAAACAAGTGAAACTTAGAAAAACTCTACAAAAATAACCCCAAGGTAAAAACACCCCCACCCTTGGGATAACTAATATTTTGTTAAGGAGAACTTAGGAAAAATAGGAGATCTGCTGTTTGACATTTTTCAAATAATAATGTAGTAGAAAGAGCCTTTTTGACATTAAACTTAAGAAAATCATAACTAAATAACCACCCCTTAGTTTACTGTGATTTTTAGCACAGAAGCCTATTATTACTATGGGATGCTAGCAAAAATAACCTTTAGGACAGAACCTATCCCTAACTAAGAAGTGTAGTGTAAAGTGGCCCTTTTTGCCTAATTGTTGTTATTTTTTTATTTAAAACCTAGCTTTTATACTTTAAGCCTCAAATTCTTAAAACAAACTAGAATAGCCAGTGGCAACCCACTGAAATTTTTACAGAATTTTTGGAAATTATTGAAACCCTGTTGTAGTTCAAACCTACACTAAAAACCCTAAATGGAAATTAAGGAAAGAAAAATGAAAGATGTGAAGTAATGTTATCCTAAAACCTTTGTAATCTGTCCATTAAAATGTATCAAGACAATACCAATCCTCTATGTTACCCTCACTAAAAACCCAAGCCTAAGGAGTATTGAGCCTAACCCACTGGAAGCCCAACATGACTAAGAAAACCCTAAGTTACTTCTTAACTTAGTTTCTTTAGCTTAATGTTCTTAAATCTTGCATAATCATGACATACATGTTCATTGCATTTCGATAGACTGTAACCTTGCTGATGGAGAGTGCATCCTCGTGCCGGAGCAAGGAGCTGCTCAGGAGGTAGCCCCAGATCCAGCACCCGAGCCTGCACCAGGGGACCTGCCTGCCACTGCTTCGGAAGGCAAGCCCCGGTTTTATGCATAACCTGTTATTTATGCTATTTTACTTCACTTAATGATTGTAGTATTGATTGTGCACTTAGGTGTAGGAATTGTTTGAAACCCTAGTTGCATGATCTCAGGAATCCTTTTGAAATGAATACTAGTATGACAGGTCGAGTAGTTGCTTTATTTAATTAGGATCTCGGTAGAAGACGAGTGATTTTTCTAGCACTCGCGCGAGATCAGGAAATTGATTGTACCCACTTTCACACTATCATGATACTAGTTGGTGGACAACAATCCATGGGGATTGGTTGTTTACGAGATGGAAAATGGAATAAGGATTAACGTGCGGATACCTGTGTCAAGCGTTTGAATGTACTAAGCACATGCCGAGAAATATGGTAAATCGGTAAGCCTAGTACCTGATTGAACCTGGCAGTGGACTTTACCCCTCACGCGACCTGAGACGAGGTCTCCCATTCCGGTTATGGTGGGTACAAGTGCGGTCACTGCACGACGGCCAGTCGGGGTTAGTGAGGCATTGTACGCCAAGGCGGTGAGCCCTGATCTGCTGACGAGGAATCGATGGGGACGGTTGATATGTGTGGGGACGGAGTGCCCCTGCATGTCGTGTGTTTAGGTTTACCTTGCAAGGATAAAAACTCGATTCGAATCGTCTGCTTCTCGCAGCTAATGAGACTGCTTGATCCATTGTACTGCATTGAGTAATAAGTGGAAGTATGATGAGTTGAGATAAGATGTTGATTGTTAATGATGCTTGCTACCATGTATGAGTAGATAGTCCACTTTTAGCCTTAAGAGAGTCACACTTAACTTTGATTAAGTTAAAATCTTGATTTAGAAACTCAGCTAGTGCTTTTGGCAACCAAACCCCACGACCAAACAGCTGCATGTCTAGAGGTAGAGGAGTAGACTCCTCACACCGGGTAAGTCTAGCTGAGTATTAGTATACTCAGCCTTGCTTGTGGCATAATTTTTACAGGTTCTCTGGAGGAGATGGTTGCTGGGATAACTTGGCCGTCCACCTTGCCACCGGGTTGGACTGTTGAGTGGGACCCTGCCTCGGCTGAGGAGGAGCATGAGGAGTGATGGGACAGGCTTCCCCATCTCTCCGTTTAATTATCGTTAGTTTTATTCCGCTTCACTGCGAACAATGATGGTTACTTTTGCAAAAACTCCGATGATGATGATGGTGATGTAATAATTAAATACTCTGGCATGTATGGTTTTATGCTTTATTGTATTTGCTCTGTGACTCACCTTCGAGTGAGATTGTGGTACTTGATCCTGTCAGTGGCCGTGTCGGACTAGATCCGAGGGATTGACGGGTTATTCCCATTTAAGTGTGGTCTAGCCTCTAAGGCGGGGCCTAGGCACTTAAGTTGGAATAATTCGGGCAGTTCCGCCACAGCTGGTATCGGAGCTTGTACCACCACATAGGAATCAATAAAATGTAAATACCATCGATTTTCTAAATAAAACTTGATAGAAACAAGGTTGGATAGATAGTAGGACGAGCAGGATAGACCTAGGACGTGAAGCCTTAGGTTAATAGAAGGGTAGCTAGGTGGCTAAGTAACTAGGCCCTACAGGCCACTTTTACGGGACGGGAGTTTCTCCCTACTTCTTTTATCTTATTGTGAGGTCGTTCAGGACGAGCATGCATGCATTCATGATCAAGCAAATGGATAACTAAGTAAAGGACTTAAAAACAAGATAACAACCAACTAGGTCTCCAGTGCCTTTTCATTAACTAAAGAAGGGTTGAGTTTTATTTTTCCTTGTTCTTTTATAATTCTTTTTCTTTTACTTACGCTTAACCGTACACAGATGACTTCCCATGGGTCCTCCGATGACGGAAATGCACTGACCCACACTGACGGACTTGCACGAGAGGGCTTTCCCCGCATTCTGTGGGAGGTACTTCAGGGGACCGGATACAAGACACCCCCTCAGTACGCGGTGCAGCAGTTCGAGAAGCACCGGGTGCCCCGCTGTAGGGTGAGGATGACTTTGGAGCCCCATCCCCTACAGCCAGGCTGGCGCTCCTTGGACTCAGAGTCTTTCGGGTACCGAGCAGAGGACACGATCGAGGCGATCGCTCTGCATGGATTGACTACCTTCTGCGGATTCCATCCCCTAGAGCTGGCTACCCACCCCATTGGCTTGTTCCCCGCTGAGAGGGAGGACGACCCAATGTGGAAAGATCGGGTGGAGCATGCCAAGGACATCTGGGCCATCTACCCAGGTCAGAATGCGCACTTGACAGTACGGTGCATGAATGCTCTGTACCGTCTGCAAGTGATGCGCGGTGAGGCAATGTCCCATCTGATGGCACTGCTAGAGGCAACAAAGATCACGCTGGATAACAGAGAGGAGCTCGTGGTTGATTTATCTCAGGAAATGGTGGAGAAGGACTTGCAGGTGGAGCAGCTATCCACTGATATTCAGGAATTGGAGGAGCTGGTGGGCACCAGGGAGAACACCATTGAGGTCCTAGAGGATCAGCTCATTAACACTCAGCAGCAGCTTGCTGAGGCTAACGAGCACCTGGACATGCACCACCAGGAGATCCAGGACCAGGAGGCCAACGAGGACGTCGACATTGAGGGAGGAGATGAGCCTGCCTCCAGTGTGGACACTGCTGGCTCGGGAAGACCACCTTCCCCCGAGTCGAGTGTTGCTTCGTTCGCTCACTAGGTGTCCAGGGTAGGCTTAGAAGTTGGACAGTCGGACTCCTCGTAGCTAGCTTAGCTTTTGCACCCTTGGGGTACTAGGCTAGATAGAGTTGAGTCATTTTGGAACAATTTGATGTAATCGTGCTAAAACTCTCTTGGGAGCTGGTTTGATGGATGTTATTACCAGTTTAGATTTGGAAGGAGGAATTTATGCCTCTTGAAATCCCTTTTGTTGAAGTCGGAGTCTATCATGCTGTTTTAACTTTTCCCCGTGATAAAATCTTGAAATTTGGAACTGTGGTGTTAAGTAAGTATGTGATTTTTTTCAGATGGCCGGGAGGCAGCGTCGTGGCCAGAACGAGCACGTTCCTCCACCGCCGCCACCACCTCCCACTCTGCAGGAGCTCATGGCTCAGCAGAATGAGATCCTGAGGCAGCTGGCTCAACGTCAGCCCCCACCCCAGCATTATGGTGGTGGAGACCACCAGCGTCACCCCGCGGCGGCCACCTATCAGGAATTCCTCAGCACCCAGCCTCCATTGTTCACAAGGGCGGAGGACCCACTTGACGCAGATGTATGGCTGCGAGTGGTGGAATCCAAATTCCCACTACTCCATGGGGCTTGCTCAGAGGCCACCAAAGTCAGGTTCGCCACCCAGCAGCTTCGCGGACCCGCAAGGACTTGGTGGGATCATTTTCTTGCTATGCAGCCAGAGGGCCGAGAGGTGGAGTGGAGGGAGTTTAAGGCAGCCTTCAGAGGACACCATATACCAGCCGAGATCATGGACAAGAAGCTCAATGAGTTCTTGGCACTCACTCAGGGCAACAGGACAGTGTTGCAGTATGCCCAGGCTTTTAATGACTTGTGCCAGTACGCGGGATATCATGCAGATACAGATGAGAAGAAGAGGGACAGATTCAGGAGGGGGCTCAACACTAAGCTCCGGGATCGTCTCAACACCGTCAGGGCCAACAGCTACAATGAGTTGGTCAACATGGCTATCTCCCAAGAGGACTGCATTACAGCTAGACAGGCGGAGAAGAAGAGGAAGACCCCCGTGGCAGGACCCTCAGCTCAGCCACAGCGCTTCAGGATTGTGTCCGACACCCAGGGCAGGGGACCCCAGCAGCAGCAAGGGCGATGGGTAATCCGACCTCAGCAGCAGCAGCAGCAGGCACCCAACCGCAACCAGTTTCCAGCTCAGAGGAATAATCAGCAGCAGCAGTACCGCCAGGCAAATGACAACAGGTGCTTCACTTGTGGCAACACTGGGCATTATGCCAAGAATTGCCCCAGGAACCAGCAAAGGCAGGGGCAGAATGCTAATCAGAACCAAGGCAAGAGGCAGAGGGTGCAAGTGAGGCAGGGCAGGCTGAACTTCACCACCGTGACTGACATTCCTGAGGGAGCACCCGTCATGACTGGTATCTTTACAGTTTTGAATTATCCTGCGATTATTTTATTTGATTCGGGTGCATCGCATAGTTTTATCAGTGCTAAGTTTAGTGCCAAGTGCCAATTGCCTTTTCACCACACCAATGGAGGCATTACAATTTCAACACCAGGAGGCAGGGTTGCCACTTATCAAATCAACAGACACGTGCCCATAAAGTTTGGTAGTCTAATAATTAAAACCACCCTCCTCATTCTGGGGTTGGATAGTGTGGATATTATATTGGGAACTGACTGGTTGACCAGGCACCAAGCAGTTATGGATATTGCAGCCAGGGCCATTGAGGTGCACTCACCAACTTGTGGTGAGACCACACTATTTTTACCTGACCAGGGTTGTACCCGATCTTGTGCCTTTGTTATGTTAGAATCCCCGGTGGAAAAGATCCCAGTAGTCTGTGACTACCCCGATGTTTTCCCAGATGAATTGCCAGGGATGCCACCTGACCGAGATATTGAGTTCGCCATCGAGTTGCAACCCGGGACCGCTCCTATCTCCAAGAGACCCTATAGGATGCCTCCCGCGGAATTGGCGGAATTGAAGAAACAATTGCAAGAGTTGTTGGACAAAGGGTTTATTCGTCCAAGCACTTCACCATGGGGATGTCCAGCACTATTTGTGAAGAAAAAGGACGAGAGTTTGAAGATGTGTGTTGACTACCGTCCTCTGAATGCGGTAACTATTAAGAACAAATACCCACTGCCCCGCATCGATGTTCTGTTCGATCAATTGGTAGGAGCCAAGGTATTCTCCAAGATAGACCTTCGCTCAGGATACCATCAGATCAAGATCCGCGCTAGCGATATTCCCAAGACGGCTTTCTCTACCAGATATGGACTGTATGAGTTTCTGGTGATGTCTTTTGGGCTGACCAATGCCCCGGCTTATTTCATGTACCTGATGAACTCAGTGTTTATGCCAGAATTGGATAAGTTCGTGGTCGTTTTCATTGATGATATTCTGGTCTATTCCAAGAATGAGGACGAACTTACTGAGCACCTGCACATCGTGCTTCAACGGCTGCGCGATCATCATCTTTATGCTAAGTTGTCTAAGTGTGAGTTTTGGCTGAAGGAGATCAAATTCTTGGGTCACACACTTTCTCAAGATGGGATATCAGTTGATCCTGAGAAGGTACAAAAGGTAATGGATTGGAAACCCCCGACTACAGTGAAGCAGATTCGGAGTTTTCTGGGATTGGCAGGGTATTATCGACGATTTATTCCGGATTTCTCCAGAATTGCCAAGCCAATGACTGAACTGTTGAAGAAGGGAGTCAAATTTGAGTGGAGCCAAAGGTGTGAGGATGCCTTTCATACCTTGAGGCAGCATCTAACAACAGCCCCAGTGCTGGCCCAACCTGATAACACCAAGCCATTTGAAGTTTATTGTGATGCTTCTGGTACTGGATTGGGATGTGTTTTGATGCAAGAGAACAGAGTGATTGCTTATGCTTCCCGGGCACTCAGGCCCCATGAGCAGAACTACCCTACACATGATTTAGAATTGGCAGCTGTAGTCCATGCTCTAAAGATATGGAGACACTACTTGATGGGAGCTCACTGTAACATCTACACTGATCACAAGAGTCTCAAATACATCTTCTGTTGGGGACTTGTTCTCAAATGCTAGGAGTTAAGAACAAGGCAACATAAAAAATGTTAATCGCTAAAGTCCTTCGTCCTTCGAAGCATTATTTCCCTTAGGATATAATGATTTTCGGACGAAGGTAATGAAGAGCGTGCCTTCATGAATTTATTATACAGTGACGAAGGATAAAATGTAGAGAATATAAGAGATAACATAAATAATTATATATTACTATCAGACATAGACATAAACATCTTTGAATTACAAATGTACCTTCAACTGGAAGGAGATGATAGTACAAGCGTGACGCAAAAAGCGAATGCCAAGTCAGCTTGAACAGTACGGGGGTACTGTTCTCCTATTTATAGGCACGGGACACAACCCATACAAAATTACATTCATGCCCTTTACACTTGATAATAATTCTATAGTAATCTGTCGAGGTTTAAATAGCCTTTTCATCTTTAAGTCGGTTTCACTTGTTGCTACCACGCCGAAGCTTTCCTGCTCACACCTTCGGCTCTGTATCAACCTTCGTATTACTCTGGTCTACTGTGATGCTGACTTGAATCCGAAGATACCTGTTCACACATTATACTCCAGAAATACTGTTAAATCCTGTTTTTGAGGACCTTCGGATGCCGAAGGTCCCCAACAGTAGCCCCTCGCAATATTAATTTGTTTAAAATAATAAATTTAGATTGCGACATGGACGAAGGCTTTACGCCGAAGGTCCGAAAAAACACCTTCCCTTTGCTAGAATAGCAACATTCACTGACAAGCGGGGTCTTTCAATTTTCAACGCTGTTGGCGTATAAATACGGCCATACCGCAAACTCATTTGATACGCTCTCTGGCCAATTGCTCCCACTCACTCAATTTTTAGCTCTTGTGCACTAAGATTTGCTAAGCTTTTAGTTTTGAAGCTTCGGCTTTGAAAATAGTTTTTTAGCATCTCCGAAGATGTCCGAAGATAAGAAGACTGCTGCTGAGACGAAGCTGAGCCTCGACGAAGAGAAAAATTTGGGGTTTCTTATAGCGATGTCAAAGACCAACACAGAAAAAATCACCAAGGAGATTCTGGAAGGTTTGTCTGAGGATACTGGTGACAGTGACAGCTATGATGTGGACAGTGGTGGTGAAGACTCCGAAGATCGTCCCTGGCGACCAAGCCATTCAGTTTATGGTAAATCAACTATCAAAGAAAATCATCTTGTCAATATGAGAGGAAGGTATTTCCGGGATTTGTCCATTGTGAGGGCGGACGAAGGGGAAAAAACTTGCCCACATCCCGAAGAGAATGAAGTCGTAGTGTACCGAAGCTTTTTGAAAGCTGGACTGCGATTTCCCTTGAGCAGCTTCGTTGTGGAGGTGCTGAAAATATTCGAAATCTATCTCCATCAACTTACCCCCGAGGCAATTATAAAGCTGAATATCTTCGTGTGGGCCGTGAGAAGCCAAGGTCTGAAGCCTGATGCAAAAAGCTTCTGTAATATACACGAATTATCATATGAGACAAAACCTTGGGGTAAGGAACAGTATCACAATAATTTTGGCTGCTACAGTTTTGTTTCTCGGTCCGGGTCAAGCTGCCCCGTGCCAACCTTTCGGAAGAGATGGCCCGGCGACTGGATGACAGAATGGTTTTATGTGAAGAATGATCTGACAATACGAGAAGATATCAAAGGTATAATTATGCGCCCTATCTGGCAAAGCTTCGGCCTTCGAAGGCCGAAGGTTGAAATGAATGAAGCTACCGAAGAATGCCAGAGGGCCTTCGGCGCAGTCTGCTCTTTCATTGGAACGAGAGACTTAGTACAAGAGCATATTGCCTTCAGGGTATGGCCGCTCGCGGAGAAATGGGAAATGCCACAAGAAACCGTAAAAGAGGCCGACGAAGGTGGACTTATCAGGTTGAAGTACACTTTTAAATTTGGAGATAAATTCGTTGAGCCAGATGATGACTGGTTAAAAAGTATTGAAAATTTAAGTGATGAACTGCTTGGGGCTTATTCGAAGGCCGAAGACACTGCAATGTCAGCAGCCTTCGGAGGCCGAAAAAAGAAGAGGCTGAATCGGGTATTTGATGCAATCGGGTTTGTCTACCCTGACTATTGCTATCCCATTCGAAGGCAGAAGAGAAAAAACACAACCTCTGTAAAAGAAGAAGCTGCAACTGCTCCTAGCGAGCCAGAACCGAAAAGAAAGAAGATAAAGGTCCTTACACATCGGCCGCGCTATATTGAACCAGCTTCGGTGCCTGAGTTTACCGGAGAAACTTCTTCGGCCACCGAAGCTGAAAAACCAGCCGAGCCAACCTTGCTGCCAGAAGTCGCAGAAACGACCGAAGTGCCAACAAAGATAGAATTGGAACAATCAAAGATTTTGTTTTCAGAAACGAAAGAGAAGGCCGAAGCGCCGTCCACAGAAAAAATGGAAGAGGTAAAAGAAGCAACTGAGGGATCCAAAACATCAGAAGTTTTGAGTCCTGCAGCAAACATTGAGACAGTAAAAAATCAAAAAGTGCCAGCAGTGACTCCGAAAAGAAAGAGAATGGCTAATGTGCTAGATGTACTGGAAACGATCAAATCTTCAAGCACACCTCCGAAGAGGGCTGCTGTCATTTCTGAAACAACAACTGAAATTTCTGGTTCTAGAGCTCCAGGGCAAGAGACTGAAGCCGAAGCTGGGCCCTCAGAGCCTGCAAAGATAAAATCCTTGGAAAGTGAGGCAGAAAAAATAACAAAGCCAACTTTTGTTGAAGAAACCGGTGTCATTGCCCCCGAAGCATCCCCCAAAGTTCGTGATTATATTGTTCGTCATGCTTCGGGGAAAAAACTATCAGAAAAAGAAGAGCAAGAGGCCCAGCACTACGCCCAAAAACTGAAATATCCAAAGGGGGCGTTAATATTCAATGGCAGTGGAGAAGAAGACTTCTTGTATTGTCTCCCCGACAGCAAGGAAATTTCTGTCTGTCGGGAGATGAGCAGGAGCTTCGGATTCCCAACTTTAGAAGACGGGCTCTCGGTGCTGTCGAAGAACGATCTGGCCGACAGCCTAGCTTACAATAGCTTAAAGGTGCGACAAATGAAATCCTTGTATTTTTTGTTGAGTCCAAAATTTTTCGTTTGTTTAAACCTATTGACGCACACATATTTCTCTTTGCAGGGCCTGATACTTAGCAATGCCCTCAGGGCACAGAAAGATGCTGAAGACGAAGGGTGTTCTATAGCCCTGAGCAACCTTCGTTCCGAAGTTATTGAACTGAGGAACGAAGGTCTCGAAAAAGATAAAATGTTGCACTCATTGATAAATAAAATAAAGGAAGACGAGGCTGCTTTTAAAGGTCAAGCTGAAGCTCAAAAGCGGGAAATTGAAGATCTTCGGAAACAACTGGCCAGAGCCAAGGAAGAACGCATACTTGAAGAAACAAAGCGAGAACTCAGCGACCAATGGGCCGATCACCTAGAAATAACTGTTGAAGAGCTTCGTTCGTCCAGAAAGAGATGCTATAACAAATCTATAGAGTGTGTTAAGAAGTTAAAAGCTAGCTTCGCCAGGGTTGGCGCCTTCTCAAGCGAAGAAAACTTTACGAGAGGCAATCCCGAAGGTCCCATCGAATGGATCGACCACGAAGCTGAGGCCTTCGAAGAAATTTTAAATAGCCGAGGAGATATATGCGCCTTCTCTGGTGCCAGAGGGATTGCCACCATCTTAGAGAAGAAGGGCTGCGAACATGTAAAAATTTTAGCACAGTCCGAAGCTGCTTTGTCCTTTGAAGATGCAAGAGATCCTTCGGCCGAAGCTAGTATAATTGGTGGAAAATTTTTTACCGATATCTGGGAAAATGGTGGCCGAGAAATGGCCGGAGAAATTATTCGAAGAAGTGAAAAGGGCATTCACGATGCTAGAGAAGTAGCTGAGGCTGCTGAAAAGAGCGCAGAGGCCGAAGGTCAATTAGGTATTAACTAATAGTTTTTATTGTGTTGTAATCTTTAGGCTTTAAGATTTGTTTGCGATTTGTAATAGCAATGTAGCCGTATCCTGTCTTACTTCAGATCCTGCTAAAACGTCTTCGGGCCCTCAGCCGAAAGGAGACGACGAAATTAAAAAGATGGCTGAAGATATTATGGACGAAGTCGTTAATCGGCTCCTGAACGAGGCTGCAGAAGTCGTTTTGAGAGAAGATTAAGTATTTTTGTGAAAACTTCTGAAATGTAATATACTGTAACATTTTGTAACCCCAAATGTAATATACCTATTTTTGTTAGTCAATTCTTTACGATGCATGAAACTTTACACGTACCGCTTTTGAGTCTTTGACGAAAAAACACCTTCCCTTCTTTTCATGCTTCGTGAAGAAGAATTTTTCTTTGTCACAACAATATCCATTGTTCTGATGAATAATATCCAGGCTTCGTGAAAACATTTTCCGAAGCTACACTTCCGAAGATCAATGATGTATCTTTTTGTGACTATGATTTCTCCCTTTTTTCAAAGCGTTCTTCTGTAGATTGATAATGTGTCCACCTCTTGTGCCATGTGCAAAATGATGTATGATGCTTATGCTATGCGAAATGATGTGATGATGTTATGTTATGTGAGATGATGTTTATTCCGAAGATACATACGCATCCCTGCAATAAAACACAATCTTTTTATAAGCCTCCCTTAGGAGCTTCTTCGCCTTTTACTTCAGCGGAATCAGCGTTTATTTTTCATTGTAAGCCTCCCTTAGGAGCTTCTTCGCCTTTTACTTTCAGCGGTATTCGCGTTGACTTTTCGCGCTTCGCCTTTTACTTAGGCGGTATCAGCGTTGACTTTTCGCTGTATGCTATGCATTCCCTTTGGAACGACTTTGGAGCAGAAAACTTACACTGCGCTCCCTTTGGAACGACTTTTTTGTGACTTCGGCAAACTTACTCTGCGTTCCTTAGAACGACTTTTTGTTGCTTCGAAGAATTTTCGATAGTTCGAAGGTCCTCTTTGTTATCACAAGCCTTTGAACTTTAATCAATATAAGCCTGTGAAGAAAATATATTTTCCTTGTAGGAATCAACGAAACTAATTACATGAAACCTAAACAATGTCCTTTATTACAGAAAATAAAACTGAATGAAAAAGATTGCTATTAAGGTAGGATATTTGTCAATAGATGTGCTTTGACTCTGGCACAGTGCTATTGACTGTACGAGCTTCGGACTGCTCTCTGAAGTCCCTCTGGTGTGGCGCATACTGGCTCCCTTCTGGCTGCTGGCCTTGTTGCAACGGAGGTGGAGGCGGAGGCTGTTGCCAAGAAGCTTGAGGCTGACTCGCCGAAGCAACAGAAACTGCAGGATGATTGCCCACATATTCTGGAATGTAGGGCGAATGATACGAAGCTGTATGCATGACCTGCTTCGGCTGAGCTTGTTGTGCTGCTGCTTCAGCTATTTCCTTTTGCTTCTGAATAGTAACATGGCACATCCTGGTAGTATGGCCTTTGTTCTCACCGCAGAATAAGCAAAAGATTCTTCTCGGTTGATCGCCAAATCTTCCTCCAAAGCCCCTGGCGCCTCTGCCTCTTGGAGCTGGTGGTCGGAAGGAGCTTTGCTGTTGCCCCGAAGCCTGTGAGGAACATTGTGGCCTTTGCTGTTGGCTTCCTCTATCATCATTTTGTGTAGAGTTATGAATTGATCTCACGTGCCTCGGGTAGAACCTCCCTCCGAAGCCCCTGGTCATTTCAGAAAACCTGAAAGCCTCCTCCCTTCTTTGGCGAAAATCATTATCGGCCCGAATGTACTCGTCCATCTTTTGGAGCAGCTTCTCCAAAGTTTGAGGAGGCTTCCGAGCGAAGTACTGAGCTGACGGTCCTGGCCGAAGCCCCTTGATCATGGCCTCAATGACAATTTCATTGGGCACCGTTGGTGCCTGTGCCCTCAAACGCAAGAACCTTCAGACATACGCCTGAAGGTATTCTTCGTGATCTTGGGTGCACTGGAACAGAGCCTGAGCAGTGACCGGTTTCGTCTGAAATCCTTGGAAGCTAGTTAACAACAAGTCCTTCAGCTTCTGCCATGAAGTGATCGTTCCTGGTCGAAGGGAGGAATACCAGGTTTGAGCAACACTCCTGATAGCCATAACGAAAGATTTGGCCATGACTGAAGCATTGCCACCATACGAAGATACTGTTGCTTCGTAGCTCATCAAAAACTGCTTCGGGTCTGAGTGGCCATCGAATACGGGAAGCTGGGGCGGCTTGTAGGACGGAGGCCAAGGTGTAGCCTGCAGCTCAGCGGACAGAGGAGAAGCATCATCAAAAACAAAATTCCCATGATGGAAATTGTCATACCAGTCATCTTCGTTGGGAAAACCCTCCTGATGAAGATCTTGGTGTTGAGGCCTTCGGTGCTGCTCATCCTGGGCAAGATGACGAACTTCTTCAGAGGCTTCGTCTATCTGCCTCTGCAGTTCAGCTAGCCTGGCCATCTTTTCTTTCTTCCTCTGTACTTGTTGATGAAGCATCTCCATATCTCTGATTTCTTGATCTATCTCGTCCTCTGGTGGTGTCGGGCTGACAGCCTTCCTTTTCTGGCTTCGGGCCTCCCGCAGGGAGACTGTCTCCTGATTGTGGTCCAGTGGTTGCAGAGCTGCAGCCCCAGTCACTGAAGCCTTCTTCGGCGCCATAACGAAGGTTTATGATCGCCGAAGGTGTTCAAAAAACTCAGAGTGGAAGTGAGTTCACCGGAGGTGGGCGCCAATGTTGGGGACTTGTTCTCAAATGCTAGGAGTTAAGAACAAGGCAACATAAAAAATGTTAATCGCTAAAGTCCTTCGTCCTTCGAAGCATTATTTCCCTTAGGATATAATGATTTTCGGACGAAGGTAATGAAGAGCGTGCCTTCATGAATTTATTATACAGTGACGAAGGATAAAATGTAGAGAATATAAGAGATAACATAAATAATTATATATTACTATCAGACATAGACATAAACATCTTTGAATTACAAATGTACCTTCAACTGGAAGGAGATGATAGTACAAGCGTGACGCAAAAAGCGAATGCCAAGTCAGCTTGAACAGTACGGGGGTACTGTTCTCCTATTTATAGGCACGGGACACAACCCATACAAAATTACATTCATGCCCTTTACACTTGATAATAATTCTATAGTAATCTGTCGAGGTTTAAATAGCCTTTTCATCTTTAAGTCGGTTTCACTTGTTGCTACCGCGCCGAAGCTTTCCTGCTCACACCTTCGGCTCTGTATCAACCTTCGTATTACTCTGGTCTACTGTGATGCTGACTTGAATCCGAAGATACCTGTTCACACATTATACTCCAGAAATGCTGTTAAATCCTGTTTTTGAGGACCTTCGGATGCCGAAGGTCCCCAACATCTTCACTCAGGCAGATCTGAACATGAGGCAAAGGAGATGGTTAGAATTGATCAAGGACTACGATTTGGAAGTGCATTACCACCCAGGGAAGGCCAATGTTGTGGCAGATGCCTTGAGTAGAAAGGCCCAGTGCAATTGTATGAACATGGATGTGGGAGTGACCACCCTGTGTGATGAGTTGTGCAAGCTGAACCTGGAAGTTGTTTCTTCGGGTAACCTAAGCTATATCTCGGTGGAGCCCACATTGCAAGAGCAGATAGTCAGGGCACAGGTTGAAGATAAGGGTGTTCAGGTCATCAAAGATATGATCAAGCAAAAGGCAGAAAAATACAGGTGTTTCCGACAGGATAGCAAGGGAATTCTGTGGTTTGGAGATCGATTGGTTGTTCCCAAGGACCCTGAGCTTAGAAAGAAGATACTAGATGAAGCTCACCTTTCAAAATTCTCCATGCACCCTGGTAGCAACAAGATGTACCATGACCTCAGATCTTTATATTGGTGGACTAGAATGAAAAGGGAAATTGCCAAGTACATATCCGAGTGTGATACTTGCCAGAGGATAAAGGCTAGTCACTTGAAGGCAGCAGGCCCTTTGCAACCCCTTCCCATACCATCTTGGAAATGGGAGGACATTTGCATGGACTTCATAGTGGGATTACCCAACACCTCCAGGCACCATGATTCTATTTGGGTTATCGTGGACAGATTGACCAAGACTGCTCATTTCTTGCCAGTGCACACCACCCACAAGACAGAGAAGTATGCGGAAATTTATGTTGATCAGATAGTAAGACTGCATGGTATTCCAAAGACCATTATATCTGACAGAGGAGCACTGTTTGTGGCACGCTTTTGGGAACAGCTGCAAGAATCACTTGGGACCCAAGTAATCCGAAGCTCAGCATATCACCCACAAACAGATGGCCAGACAGAAAGGGTAAATCAGATTTTGGAAGACATGTTGCGGGCATGTGCACTACATTATGGAAAGGATTGGGACAAGTGTCTGTCTTTGGCAGAGTTTTCTTACAATAACAGCTATCAATCCAGTCTGAGGATGGCACCTTTTGAAGCCTTATATGGGAGACGGTGTAGGACCCCACTAAATTGGTCTCAAGCAGGAGAAAGGGAAATTTTTGGGCCAGATTTGGTACTCGAGGCAGAGGCAAAGGTCAGGGTTATTACCAAGAACTTGGAGGCTGCTCAGGCTAGGCAAAAGAGCTATCATGATAAGAGGCGGAAGCCTCTACAGTTTGAGGTGGGAGATCATGTCTATCTTAAGGTATCACCCACCAGGGGTGTCCAGAGATTCAGAATCAAGGGCAAGTTAGCTCCTCGCTACATTGGACCCTATGAGATCAAGGCAAGTTGTGGACCCGTGGCCTATCAAGTGGAATTGCCACCTCACATGTCAGCGGTTCATAATGTGTTCCATGTATCTCAGCTGCGGAAATGCGTTCGTCTACCCACTGAAGTGCTACCGGAACCAGACATCGAGACAGAACCAGACTTGTCCTACCAAGAGTACCCCGTCAAGGTATTAGATCAAAAGGAGAGATCAACTCGGGCAAGGTCGGTCAGAATGTACAAGGTTCAGTGGAGTCACCATTCAGTAGAAGAAGCTACATGGGAGACTGAGGATTTTCTACGCTCTCGCTTCCCCGACTTTCTACCCAAAGGAGTCGGTACGTAACCCCCGAACCCCACCCCCACCTGCCCTTTGAATTCAATTATAAGAAAAACTTAGATAACAAGGATAGTCTAAGTTGTGGATTTAACTTAAGAAGGGCTTCCTTCTGAAGTTGCAAAGAGGATGACATTCGAAGAGCAGTTAACAAGAGAAACTTAAGTGTAAAGGAAAAACAACACCAGCACACCTTCAAACACCCCTCCAAGGGACTCTACCTAAATCTCGGGACGAGATTCCTTTAAGGGGGGAGGGCTGTAGCACCCCAGGTGTTACCCTGGCTAGAGCCACTTTGGCACTAGAAGCTGTGTTCACAAGGGTGAAGACTTAGGGCACCACATAAGAACTTTGGAGCTCATGTGCTAATCAAGTTGCCAATGACATAAGAAGCATTACTCTAATCCTTGCACACTTACTACCTTGGATGATGGGGAAGAAGAACCCTAGACCTCTCCTAAACCCTATCTTCCAAAACCCTAAGTAAGGGGGGGAAGAGAGTGAACAAGGGTGCAAAGTGTGTGTAACTTTTGCCCAAACCCTAAGCAACATTATAACCATCAATTAAGGGAGGGAAATATTGCAAAAAGACCCCTGGAGAAACCCCAATTCAAATCTCCAAGTGGAGAGAAAGCTAGAGCTCTCTATTTCCCTCTAAGTCACATTTTAGCCCTAATTCAAAGACCAGCCGTGTTCACTTTGAAGATGGCGCCAAAACCACTTGGGTTCTATACCAAAAATGTGGTATACCGCTTAAGGCACCCCCTGGAAAAAATTTGAGACCGAGACTCAGACGTTTGACAACACTTGACATCAGTTTTGTCGCTGAGTGGGCAGAGAGACAAGCCAGATTTGGCGCCCGTCTATCTCCCGATCTAGGGCGTATCATCCCTTGGAACTCACACATGTGAGATAGCCCTAGGTGCCAGGAGGAGGTCTGCACCGGATTCATGGCGAGATTCGCACGTTTGCGATCTCTGGAGACGTTTGAACACTGGAAGAAACTCACCTCCATGTGTTCGACGCCTTCTGCTCGCGCCAGAGCACGCCCGCGCGCGCCCCCGCATGCCCCGCGCCGCGCCCGAGCCAAACCCGCGCCGTGGCCCGCGCCCGAGCTTATAAAGCCCTCCCAGGCTTCGACTATACCCTTCCGCGCACCCTCCACACCTCACCGGAGTTAGCTCGTCGCCGTTTGCCCGTGCGCAGCGAGTCCACGGCCGCCCAACCCCTCTGCCACCATAGACCGGCCATTTGAGCCATTCCCAACCCCGTCCAGCCCTCGGAGAAGACTGTGCACACCTCCGTGAGGCTCCCCGAGCAAGAAATCGGAGAGTACTTCGCCGGAGAAGCCAGTCCACGCTCGCCGGAGCTCTCGCCCCCGCCGGAGTACGTGGACCGGGTAAACCACTCCACCATCTTTCGATTCCTTGTGCGCACAGTCGCTGCGTGACCCCGTGAAGCTCACCGTGCCCTCGGATTGAACCAATTCGCCGTGGTTTGGCCGGTATACTCGCCGCCGACGAGGACACCCGCCTGCACGCGTGGACCGGGCGATTCCGGCCATCTCCGACGTCGAGCCGTACCTCGACGTGACCGTCAGAGTCTCCCCGAGCCAACCCCACCCTTCGCCGGACCTCCCTCGCCGCCGGTAAGCCGCGCCGCCCTTTTCTTTCCCGCGGTTACTGTTTCAGTAAGGGGAAGGACTGCGGGTGAGAGGGAAAGAAGGTCAGGGGGTTTTGTGAAATGTCAGAGACACAGGGGAATAGTGGCGTGGGGGTAGATTTGTGAAGGAGGATTTAGTTTAAACCTAGGGACCTCGGTGTAAACTGTTTTTCCAGAAAACCTTAATTAAATCTGTTTTTAAATTGGACAGCAACTTTGAAAATGCATAACTTCTGTTTAAATCATCCAAATTTGGTCAAACCAATTTTGTTAGACTCCAATTAATGTAACCTATTTAAGAAAAATATAAAACCCCTTGGTGCTGTGGAAAACTTAAAAGTTCTGATTTAATGTTAGTTTTGGCCAAAAGCTAAATAATAGTAAGAAAAATAGTTAGGCTATTTGACTAGGGGTAGGAAAATTTGAGGAAGTTTATATTTACCTACTAACCTGTTTAAAAATGTTGAACCTCTCTGTCCACCCCATTTAAGTTAGTTTTACCCCTTATTCTATAATATGCTTAAGGATAAGGAAAATAGAAAATGTAATTTAATTAATGAACCAGAGAGTACCTCTATTTTTGTTAGGTTACTTATTCAATATAGTTCACTGGAAAAATATATCCTACCCTGTTTTAGTGTAAAATAAGTAAGATCCCTTTTGTTTTAATAAAACAAGTGAAACTTAGAAAAACTCTACAAAAATAACCCCAAGGTAAAAACACCCCCACCCTTGGGATAACTAATATTTTGTTAAGGAGAACTTAGGAAAAATAGGAGATCTGCTGTTTGACATTTTTCAAATAATAATGTAGTAGAAAGAGCCTTTTTGACATTAAACTTAAGAAAATCATAACTAAATAACCACCCCTTAGTTTACTGTGATTTTTAGCACAGAAGCCTATTATTACTATGGGATGCCAGCAAAAATAACCTTTAGGACAGAACCTATCCCTAACTAAGAAGTGTAGTGTAAAGTGGCCCTTTTTGCCTAATTGTTGTTATTTTTTTATTTAAAACCTAGCTTTTATACTTTAAGCCTCAAATTCTTAAAACAAGCTAGAATAGCCAGTGGCAACCCACTGAAATTTTTACAGAATTTTTGGAAATTATTGAAACCCTGTTGTAGTTCAAACCTACACTAAAAACCCTAAATGGAAATTAAGGAAAGAAAAATGAAAGATGTGAAGTAATGTTATCCTAAAACCTTTGTAATCTGTCCATTAAAATGTATCAAGACAATACCAATCCTCTATGTTACCCTCACTGAAAACCCAAGCCTAAGGAGTATTGAGCCTAACCCACTGGAAGCCCCACATGACTAAGAAAACCCTAAGTTACTTCTTAACTTAGTTTCTTTAGCTTAATGTTCTTAAATCTTGCATAATCATGACATACATGTTCATTGCATTTCGATAGACTGTAACCTTGCTGACGGAGAGTGCATCCTTGTGCCGGAGCAAGGAGCTGCTCAGGAGGTAGCCCCAGATCCAGCACCCGAGCCTGCACCAGAGGACCTGCCTGCCACTGCTTCGGAAGGCAAGCCCCGGTTTTATGCATAACCTGTTATTTATGCTATTTTACTTCACTTAATGATTGTAGGATTGATTGTGCACTTAGGTGTAGGAATTGTTTGAAACCCTAGTTGCATGATCTCAGGAATCCTTTTGAAATGAATACTAGTATGACAGGTCGAGTAGTTGCTTTATTTAATTATGATCTCATTAGAAGACGAGTGATTTTTCTAGCACTCGCGCGAGATCAGGAAATTGATTGTACCCACTTTCACACTATCATGATACTAGTTGGTGGACAACAATCCATGGGGATTGGTTGTTTACGAGATGGAAAATGGAATAAGGATTAACGTGCGGATACCTGTGTCAAGCGTTTGAATGTACTAAGCACATGCCGAGAAATATGGTAAATCGGTAAGCCTAGTACCTGATTGAACCTGGCAGTGGACTTTACCCCTCACGCGACCTGAGACGAGGTCTCCCATTCCGGTTATGGTGGGTACAAGTGCGGTCACTGCACGACGGCCAGTCGGGGTTAGTGAGGCATTGTACGCCAAGGCGGTGAGCCCTGATCTGCTGACGGGGAATCGATGGGGACGGTTGATATGTGTGGGGACGGAGTGCCCCTGCATGTCGTGTGTTTAGGTTTACCTTGCAAGGATAAAAACTCGATTCGAATCGTCTGCTTCTCGCAGCTAATGAGACTGCTTGATCCATTGTACTGCATTGAGTAATAAGTGGAAGTATGATGAGTTGAGATAAGATGTTGATTGTTAATGATGCTTGCTACCATGTATGAGTAGATAGTCCACTTTTAGCCTTAAGAGAGTCACACTTAACTTTGATTAAGTTAAAATCTTGATTTAGAAACTCAGCTAGTGCTTTTGGCAACCAAACCCCACGACCAAACAGCTGCATGTCTAGAGGTAGAGGAGTAGACTCCTCACACTGGGTAAGTCTAGCTGAGTATTAGTATACTCAGCCTTGCTTGTGGCATAATTTTTACAGGTTCTCTGGAGGAGATGGTTGCTGGGATAACTTGGCCGTCCACCTTGCCACCGGGTTGGACTGTTGAGTGGGACCCTGCCTCGGCTGAGGAGGAGCATGAGGAGTGATGGGACAGGCTTCCCCATCTCTCCGTTTAATTATCGTTAGTTTTATTCCGCTTCACTTCGAACAATGATGGTTACTTTTGCAAAAACTCCGATGATGATGATGGTGATGTAATAATTAAATACTCTGGCATGTATGGTTTTATGCTTTATTGTATTTGCTCTGTGACTCACCTTCGAGTGAGATTGTGGTACTTGATCCTGTCAGTGGCCGTGTCGGACTAGATCCGAGGGATTGACGGGTTATTCCCATTTAAGTGTGGTCTAGCCTCTAAGGCGGGGCCTAGGCACTTAAGTTGGAATAATTCGAGCAGTTCCGCCACAAATACTTCGCCAGGAAGCCCCCCCCAAACTCTAGAGAAGCTGCTTCAGAAAATGGATGAATACATCCGGGCTGACAATGACTTCCGCCAAAGAAGGGAGGAAGCTTACAGATTTTCTGAGATGACTAGGGGCTTCAGAGGAAGAGTCCACCCTAGGCATGTCAGATCAATCTATAGCTCCAGTCAGAATGATGACAAAGGAAGCCAGCTTCAGAGGCCACACCACACCTCATAGTCTTCGAGACAGCAACAAAGCTCCTTCAGGCCGCCAGCTCCAAGGGGCAGAGGCGCCAGGGGCTTCAGAGGAAGATATGGGGATCAGCCCAGGAAAATATATTGCTTATTCTGTGGTGAGGACAAGGGCCATACTACAAGAATGTGCCAAATCACTATTCTGAAGCAAAAGGAGATTGCAGAAGCCGAAGCTCGGCAGAATCAGCTAAAGTAGGTCTTGCACACTGCTTCGTGCCACTCTCCCTACATACCAGAATATGTGGGCAATCATCCTGCAGCTTCTGTTGCTTCGGCTAGCCATTCACAGGCTTCTTGGCCTCAGCTTCCACTGCCACCGCCGCTACAACCTACCTATTCCCGAAGCCAACAGCCAGAAGGGCGCCAGCACTCTCAACAGCAACGTGAATTCAGGGAGGAGTCCGAAGCTCATACAGTCAACAGTACTGTGCTAGAATCAAAGCATATATATTGAGCGATATTCTACCTCTGAAATACTTTTATGTTCTATGCCAATTTGTTTTTTAATAAGGAACAAGCAATGTAAATTTAGTTTCAATTTTTTGTAACGACTTTTGCTTCTATCAGAATGGAATATATCTTCTTCACAGACTTACGAAGCTCAAAAGTTGCGAAGCTCAAAAAATACGAAGCTCAAAAGTCGTTCCTAAGGGAGCGCAGCGTAAGTTTTCTGCTCAAAAGTCGTTCCTAAGGGAATGCAGAGCTAAAATTGCTGAAGCTACAGAAAGTTGTTCCTAAGGGAGCGCAGCGTAAGTTTTTTGCTCAAAAGTCGTTCCAAAGGGAATGCAGAGCCAAATACCGCCAAAATATAAGGCGAAGAAGTTCCAAAGTCATTCCTAAGGGGATGCAGAACTTTTACCGCCGAAATAGAAGGCGAAGAAGTTCAAAAGACGTTCCTAAGGGGATGCAGAACTTACACCGAAAAATAAACGGTGAACACCGAAAAATAAACGGTGAAGAAGGCTCCAAAGTCATTCCTAAGGGGATGCATAGCTTGTGTGTTTCAGTGTGGGCGTGTGGGTGTGTGTCTTCGACATCCTCATCATTTTGCATCATATCATCACATCACTTTGCATAACATCACATCATACATCATATTGCATCAATGACACGAATTGAATACGAAGTCAATCTTCGGCGAATGCTTCGTAAAAATGAAAATGTGCTAAGGCACGAAGTAAGCCTCGGGAAATACAATTTCGTCAGCCTTGTTACAAAAGAGGGGGTCCATTTTTGCGAGCATGGATATTTTTACGAAGCGTGGATCTTTTTCTTTACGAAGCATGAAAAGAAGGGAAGGTGTTTTTTCGCCGAAGGCTCAAAAACGGTATGTATGTAAAGTTTCATGCATCGCAAAGAAATGAATTACAATAATTTACATTTTCGATTCAAAGCTATACACATCAAATATTACAATCTTGTTACAATAAAGGTACAATGTCCATTCTAGTGTTTTATACATTGACCATCTCAAAATGTTTTTACAATAAGTGCTATTCCTCTTTAAAGACTTTCTCTGCAACTTCGTGCAGTAATTTGTTAACAACTTCATCAACAACGGATTCAGCCATGTTTATAATATCCAGCGCTTCCTTCATTTCTGGATCCGCTAGGGGATCAAACGGTTCCGGCGGCGGTGATAATTCAGCTGAAGTAGGAAAAGTTAATTAGTCCGAAGCAACAAAAATAAAATGCCGAAGCTAAAAGACAAAAAGCAATACCTATACGTTTTTCACGCTCTGCAGCTTCTTCAACTCGCCTTGCTTCTACTCGAGCATCATGGGTATCTTTTTCACTTTTCTTTATAGTTTCATGGGCCATCTCTCGGCCACCATTCACCCAGACATCATTGAAAAATGTCCCGCCCATCAAGGTTGCTTCAGCCGAAGGATCCTTTGTATCATTTATGGAGAAGGCAGCTTCGGTCTGGGCCATGGTTTTAATATGGTCGCATCCCGCCTTCTCCAAGATAGCTGAAATACCCCGCGCACCGGAAAATGCACAAACATCCCCGCGGTCACTTAAGATTTCTTCGAAGGTTTCGGCCTCCCCACTTATTCATTCAATAACACCTTCAGGGTCGCCTCGTATGAAGTTTTCATCGGTAGAGTAGGCGCCCACGTTGGCGAAACTAGCTTTTATTTTCTTCACGCAGTCCAAGGATTTTTCAAAGCATCTTTCCTTGGATATGCGAAGTTCTTCAATATTTTTCTATAAATGATTTTTCCAATATTCACTGATATCTCGGTTAGCTTCTACGAGTGCACATTTTTCTTTAGCTTCGGCCAGCTGTCTCCGAAGGTCTTCAATTTCAGTCTTTTGAACTTCGGCCTGAGCCTTGAAACTAGCTTCGTCTTCTTTCACTTTGTTTACCAATGAAATTAAGATTTTGTATTTTTCAAGACATTTGTTTCTTAATTCGATCACCTCTGAACGAAGGTTGTTCAGAGCCATCGTATAGCCTTCATCTTCAATATTTTTCTGTGCCCTAAGCGCATTGCTAAGAATTAAGCCCTGCGAAAGGAGGACATAATTGAGTATAGCAAATAAAATATTTCATTTTCAAATACAAAGTTAACTTCTATACCTTTATGCTATTGTATGCCAGGCTGTCTGCAAGATCATCCTTCGACAAAATTGAAAGGCCGTCTTCTAGCTTCGAGAATCCGATGCTTCTACCTATCTCCTGGCAAACAAATATTTCTTTGTTGTCTGGGAGACAATATAAGAAATCATCTTCACTACTTCCATTAAAAACCAAGGCACCCTTCGGATATTTCAATTTTCGCGCATAATGCCTGGCTTCCAAAATTTCTTCTTTGAACAATTTCTTCCCCGAAGCGTGTTGAAAGATGTAGTCGACATTTTCGATTAAAGCTTCGGGGGCAGGAATCTTTTCCGGAACAGTTTGCTCTATTGCCTTTTCTTCAAGTGCGGCATCCTCTGTCATAGTGGGCACTGAAGGCCCAGCTTCAGTTTCAGCTTGAACTTGTGTAGCTTCAGCTTCTGCTTGCCCACTTTCGGTTTCGGTCTGCGATTTGGCTTCAGTTGGAGTGACTTTCTTTGCAGGAGCAGGGCTCAGTGCCTTTGTAGTCTCTAGTACAACATCTAGTACGTTAGCCATTCTCCTCCTCTTGGGAGTTGAGGCAGAAGTTTTTTGCACCTTCAGCAAACCTGTCGCTCCCAGTGGACTTAGGATTTCTGGTATTTTTGTCACTTTTTCCACCTGTGGCTCTTTGGCCTTATTATCTTCAGCCTTGGCTGGCTCAACTGTAGTCATCTTTGGTACTACACTTGGTTCTACAACGCTCTACATAATTGAAACACTCTCTTTTGCTTTGACAGCTGAAGAAGTACCTTCGCCAAATTCAGGAATCACGGCTGGTTCAATGTAACGCGGCCGGTGGGTCAGAACCTTCATCTTCTTGCCCTTCGGCTCAGCTGTGATGGCCAAAGCAGCAATCTTTCCCGAAGCAGTAATCTTTCTCCTTAACCCTCGCCCTCACAACGGGTAACAATAGTCAGGGTATACGAAGCCAATAGCATCAAATACCCTATTCAATCTTTTCTTATTCCGACCCTCGAAAGCTGCGGATAAGGCATTGTCCTCGGCCTTGGAGTATGCCCCAAGTAGCTCGTCGCTAGTAGCTTCAATGCACTTCAGCCAGTCATCATTTGGCTCATCAAATTTATCCCCAAACTTGAAGGTATACTTCAGCCGGACCAGACCACCTTCGCTAGAGTCGGTGGTGGTCTCCTTCGGCATTTCCCAGCTCTCTACAAGCGGCCATACCCTGAAGGCTATATGTTCTTGAATTAAATCTCTTGTCCCAACGAAGGAGCAAACAGTGCTGAAGGCTCTCTGACACGCTTCGACAGTGTCATCAATTTCCACCTTCGGCCTTCGGAGGCCGAAGCAGGACCAGATGGGGCGCATGATGACTTCTTTAATGTCTTCTCTCACCTTTAGATCATTCTTTACATAAAACCACTCTTCCATCCAGGCTCCGGGCCACCTCTTCCGAAAAGTTGGCACTGGGTAGCTGGCGTTGGGACGAGCGATAAATCCATAACAACCGAAATTGTTGTGGTACTGTTCTTTACCAATAGCCTTCGTCTCATATAAAAGTTCATGCATATTACAGAAGCACTTTGCGCTTGGCGCTAGCCCTTGACTCCTTGCTGCCCAGACAAAAATCCCCATCCTTATTATAGCTTCGGGGTTGATCTGATGGAGGAAGATCTGGTAGGTTTTCAACACTTCAACTACAAACTTGCTCAAAGGGAACCGAAGTCCAGCCTTGAAGAAGCTTCGGTAAATTACAACTTCGTTTTCCTCAGGGGCAGGGACGTTGTTGTCTCCGCTATCCCTCACAATAGACATATCCCGAAAGTACCTTCCTCTCATGTTCTCAAGATGACTCTGTTAGTTGGTTGATTTTCCGAAGACAGAATGGCTTGGTCGCCAGGGCCGATCTTCAGAATCCTCATCCCCACTCTCCACATCATAGCTATCGCTGTCACCAGTATCTTCAGATAAACCTTCCAGTATCTCTTTAGTGATCTTCTCTATATTTGTCTTTGCCATCGAATCAACAAATCCAGCAACATAAGGATCCACAACCTTCTTCTCCTCAAACAGCTTCGTCTCTTCAGTCAGCTTCGTCTCCGCAACAACCTTCTTTTCCTTGGACATTTTTTCTCCAGACATGGTGAAACCGCGTTTTTAGCCAAGGCTTGAAAATCTAGCGAGCTCTAGTAAGCAAGATCTAAAAGTTTGAGAAAATAATGCAAATGGCAGAAACAGCGTATCAAATGATGCCGGTGTGAGTTCATATTTATACGCCTAGCACGCTGCAACTTGGAGGGCCCCGTCTGTCATTGATTGTTGCTATTCTAGCAAAGGAAAGGTGTTTTTTCGGACCTTCGGCTTAAGGCCTTTGTTCACGTCGCAGTCTGAATTTGTTGTCATAACAAATTAATACTGCGAGGGGCTACTATTGGGGGGCCTTCGTCTTCTGAAGGTCCTAAAAAACATGACTAATAATGTTTCCCAAGTGTAATACACATACAGGCACCTTCGGACTCAGGATGAAGTTGTACACAATATGGGAAGCAGAGTCGGAACGAAGGCTGAACCAGTGCTGAAGCTGCACGCAAGGGAGCTTCGGCTCAGTACCAGAAAAAGGAACCGACTTAAGAAGGAAAAGGCTATCTAGTCCCTGACAGATTGTTCTTAAGTCAATAGTAAACATGAAGGGCATAAATGTAATTTCACACAGTCTACATCATGTGCTTATAAATAGATGAACAGTACCCCCGTACTATTCACGCCGACTTGTACTCGCTCATGCATCATGCTTGTACCTTTGCCTTCTGTTAAGTCGAAGGTACAAATGTAATTCAATATTGTTCTTATTCATTCATAATTATATAATAATATATATATATATCATGATGTCATATGATTATCCATGTTATTTCTCATGTTTCATATGCTTCGTCTTTCATTCATATATGTTGTGATGATGAAGGTATGTCCTTCATAACCTTCGTCCGAAGATCGTTATATCCTTAAGGAAATAATGCTCCGAAGGACGAAGGGCATTAACCATTAACCTATTTTTGTGTTGCCTTGTTCTTAATTTATAGCATTTGAGAAAAAGCCCCCAACACTGTGTATGACTGTTGTTAGGATTGAGAACCAGAGAGTGTTCCTGTTGAAAAGCAGTTGATCTTTTTCAGCTGAGTTGAACTTCTTCAGCTGAGTTGAGCTTTTTCAGCTGAGTTGAACTTCAACTTCAACTGTGAAACTCTCTAACCAAAAACCAGTTAAACTTGCCTCCGGGCCAGTTGAACTGGGGTTTCTCTCCTAAACTTTTTGGTCAAAACCAGTTGAACTGGTCCCAGGGGCAGTTCAATTGGTCACTAGACATCTGCCCAGTCTGACTTGTAGTCTGCCAGTTGGCTGTCAGCTGACACCAGGGCGGTTGAACCACCCCTAGGGCCGGTTCAGCCAGTGTCAGGTCAACTTGACCAGACTGTCCAACAGTCTGCCAGTCAGACTGGCAGATAGGCTGACAGTCAGCCAGGGGCGGTTCAAATGGTCCTCCCTGGAAAAATCAAGCACAACAACTCTTTTTGAGGAGAGTCTATAAATAGCTTCCCACATCTCTCTCCCTTCATAACCGCTGGTCACCCACACATTCATTGCACACCTAACTTGAGACAAACACACACTTATTCTTCCTCTCACACCCAAACTAGCTCTCGATTCAAATCGATTGAAGGAGCCCCTTTGGTGTGAGGTTTGTGCTTGTGCTCCCGGATTTGGTTTTCCTCTCCCCTCTCACTCTCATCTCTTGAGCTTGTTGCAAACACCTATTATGTGATATTGTTGTTCTTGAGACTTCTTGTGTAATCATTTAATTGAGGTTGCTTGGGAGTCTCCAAATTTGTGGACGACCCCAAAAAGCTTGTATTCCCTGCTCTTGTGAGCAAGTTTTAGAAAAGAATCCCTTGACATTGGTGGTCGGGTTGTGGAGGATTAGGGTTGAAAAACACCCGGCCCTTTGTGGGCTCCTTAACGGGGAATAAGGCACCTTTGTGGTGTGGTCGAACCTCGGGATAAAATCTTGTGTCTTGTGTTCTTGCTTGATCTGTGATTGTGATTTTTATTTGGCAAGATAATCATATAGGTTTATTCGTTGTGTGGATCTTGTGCTGAATTAACTTCCGTATTTCTCACCATCCACACTTAGCTTATCCCTCGAATTTTCCATTCTAAGAGATCCATCTTTTATTTCTGCATAGTTCATAGCCTAGATTTATTCTAGTAGTTGGACTGGTTCAGAATAGTTCAACTTGCCTTTATAGCAGTTGAACTGGTCTGCACCAGATGAACCATAGATTTAACATTATCTCGAAGTTTGTGGTGATAATTTTTAGGTTTAGCCTATTCACCCCTCCCCTCTAGGCTACTTTCATTCCTCTTCTTTTCATCTGTGGTTGTTGCCTGCAAAATTGGAGGTCATTCTGACCATTTTAGGCAACACGGCACTGCCAGACCTATGTATGTCACTGTCGCTCGTTTTGAACGGGTGTTCTAAAAACAATTTTCTACCGTTTTTGGAGAAGTTCTTTGCAAACAGTTTGGTGCAGTTAATTGATACTGGATTGAACGGTACTGCGTTAAGCAGTTTCTGGTGTCCCTCGGAGTTGGATTGAACTCGGGATCAAGTCACGCGTGTTCTCTTGTGGAGAAATTTTTGTGGCTCTCAATTACCTTCGTTTGCTCGCCTCACCGGTCCTTCACCACACTTGCTGTCAAACTAGCCCCTCGCTGGGGTGGTGGGGGTAGGCACCGGAATTTGGCAGGGTTGGACCCGAAACCAATGAAGTTCAGTTCAACCTATCAAGGTCCAGCCCAATATCACTTCCCGTGCGTGTGTATAACGAGATAAATGCTAAACCATATCCGTCTGGACGTGCAATCGGAAACTCTGGAAGTATGAAACTATTGCAATGTTGTTCGTGGCCAATTCATGTGATGTATATTATAAAATTTATGCTTTTTAGACTGCATCTCTGATCCCCAGCGGGGCTTGGATCTCTAGCGGGGATGAGGATGAGACATGAAATTCCTCCATTAAACACTTTGGGACGGAGACAGAGATCAGGTTTCGGAAATCGGGGTGGAGATGGAATATACTTCTCTGGTCTCGTCCCGCTCCATTGACATCCCTAGTTGAAACGCAACGTATTAAAGGCAGAGTGAGCTATGAGTGACGTATGAAAATTGTAAACCAAACGCTTATTACTGAAATTCTACCATCTCTACTCTCTCTATCTCTCTTCTTCTCCTCCTCGTTTCCTTCCCTCTTCAATTGTTTCCTCAATTGTTTCCGCTAACAAAATGATAATTTTCACCCACTCCAATACATGAGCATACTAATTTCTAGTCGTTCCAAGTGCATTCAACCTTCGGATTCTAGGTTTCTATTGTACACGAGTTTACACAAAATGCTAGCAGTGCGCTCTTCCTGTAAACGCGTAGAGCAAACATGGTTGGAACGGGTGCTCTCCAGGACGTGGGTCGTTGCACAAACTTTGGTCGCTGTCATACTGGTTTCTTTCGTTTTCCGACTTTGTAAGCAGCCAGCCTTTTAAGGGCTGATTGCAATTTGCCACTTTGTCCGGCACTCACCTGAACTGGAAACGTGCACAAGTGATAACATTAATTACTTATAGCAATGTTAATGTGACATAAAGTTTGGCTTGTCCTCACCCAGATGGTGGTGGCAGCGTACCGGCGATGACCTTTCGTCAGGTATAGCTTTTCGTTTTCCCCAGGTACGGGTGTCAGATTCTCATTTTTCTCTGGAATTTGAAATAGAATCAGTTTTGACGATGGCAAGATGTTGGTTGCCATGTGTTTAAGTTGTTTATTTACTACTGTCTTCCAATTTATTGTACCGCGTATGGGGCGGGATTTTGGCCGAATCAGGCTTCTCCATGTACTGTAGCATTAACATAGTATGGCAATTGACTGTCTTTTTTATTGCTATCTCAAAATGAACAAGGGTTCTTCACAACCTATGTTACGCATAAGACCACCTTCTGGACCATTGGTCTAACAATTTTTAGCTAGCGTGTTTTACGAAAACCATGTTGCATCCCCCCGCGTTCAGCTACATATGAAACAAAACTGCATGCTCAACCAAAGTTTGTTGGACGAGGGTCTAGATTTCTATACTACTCTATTAAATACATAACGTGGGCGTCTGACGATACCATGGCTACGTCCCACGCTCCCTGAGCGTACGATTGTCTCCCCCACCTCATGTTCGTATAATCATCTACCACGCATCCGCCTCCTCTTTGCGCTCGACTGTGCACGCGCCCCCCGCCCCCATGACCTTTGCCTCCGCGTCGTCATTCCCCCTGAGAAACCCACTTTGCATCCCCCAGCAGCCTCGATCCCCTCCCGCGGCCTCCGCCTCCACGTTGTCTCCCCCCAAACCCACCCCCGAGGCAAGAGAAGAGGTACCTAATGACCTAATAGTATACCTCCTGGAACCTAGATCCCAACACGACGACCATACCAGGAGACACACTCACGGCTCGCGAGGGCATCCTCGAGCGGGATACGCAGTCACGCCTCGCCCGAGGCTGACCTCCGGCGAGAGACGCAGTCACGACTCACCCGAGGCCGACCTCGGGCAGGAGGCACAGTCACGGCTCGCCCTAGGCCCACCTCGGGCGGGAGACGCAGTCACAGCTCGCCCGAGGCCCACCCTAGGCGGGAGACACAGTCACGGCTTGCCCGAGGTGCACCCTCGGTAGGAGACATAGTAACAGTTGGTCCGAGACCGACTCCGGGCGGTAGACGCAGACACGGCTCACCCGAGGCCGACCCCAACGGGAGACGCAGACATGGCTCATCAGAGGCCCACCTCGGGTGGGAGACGTAGTCATGGCTCGCTCGAGGGCCACCTCGGGCAGGAGACACAATCACGACTCATTCGAGGCCAACCCCGGGTGGGAAACGCAGTCACGGCTCACCTGAGGCTGACCCCGGGTGGGAGACGCAGTCATGGCTTGCACAAGGGCTTCCTCGGGCGGGAGATGTCGTCATGCCTCCTCCGAGACCAACCTCGGGCGGGAGATACAGTCAAGCGTCGTGATGGCATCCTCGGGCGGGAGACGTAGTCACGCCAGTCACGCCTCGCCTGAGGCCATCCACGGGCGGGAGACGCACTCACGCCTCGCTCGAGGCCATCCTCGGGCGGGAGACATAGTCATGGCTCGCCTGAGGCCATGCTCAGGCGAGAGACACAATCACGACTCGCCCGAGGCCAACCTCGGGCGAGAGAGGCAGTCACGGCTCGCCTGAGGCCAACCCCGTGCCGGAGACGCAGTCACGGCTCGCTCGAGGCCAACCCCAGGCAAGAGACGCAGTCACGACTCGCCTGAGGCCAACAATAGCAGTATATGGAGTTGTTTTACGATATTGATAATGTTTGCCACACAGATTTTGCATACCATAGTGTTGTTTGTCATTCCGTATCTATGTTTCGTATAAATTTTTCTCCCGTCGCAACGCACGGGCACATACCTAGTATTTTGTATATATGTGCATGAAGGTAGTCTTGTACACAGGTCTTTGATGATAGTTTTTATGGCTTTATTAGCTCTGACTCTAACTAATCCGTAAACTTTACTCAAAAGTCGTCAGAACTAGAACATTATGTGCCGAACATGTCCTGTAATTTAGTTCGGTTTTGTTCCAATTCAAAATTTCCTACGACGCTGAATTAGTTTCATTCATTCTAGCATGCAATATGTATTAAGACTAGAAGTCGTCAGAACTAGAAGATGATGTGCCGAACATGTCCTGCAATTTTGTTCGGTTTTGTTCCAAATCAAAATTTCCTACGACGCTAAATTAGTTTCATTCATTCTAGCATGCAATATGTATTAAGACTACACATGTTTGATGTCCTATATGTTAATGTATATTACTATTGGAAAAAGTTGAATTAGTATAAAGCCAAAGTGACTTATGATTTGGAATGCAAGGAGTACTTACGTTTTGATGTAAATGTGATGATACTTAGGAAACATAAAATTTCGAGGACAACATTTGACCTTCGTCCAGCTCACTAAGTTGAAGTACTCCCTCGAGGGCTACCGTTAAAATGGAGGCTGAACCAGACCTCGATCTGCCAAACGCAGAAATGACCTCAAGCTAAAACTAACCATGTCTGAGTGCAGGAGTTAGCGCAACGGGGGACCTCTCCAGGCCTGCACCGCCCAAAGGGTCTTCGTTGGGCACGCTCGACGAAGCCATGTAGAGGCAAGCATGCACAGGACTCATCAAAGGTGAAGGCATCCACCATACTCTTCGAGCGAGGGCCCAAATCGTGGCGGCTAAAGTGGGACTGAAGCCTTCATTGTCGGTGTATCGCTTGCTCGGGCGAAGATGCCTAGGAACTCAAAGGCCTCGAAGGAGAGCTAACCTGGTGGCCCCACACAAGGGTTACGATCACCCCGCTAGGCCCACCCGTCAGCCTATTGGGTGCGCGTGTGTGTTGGGGGCCTATATTGCCGAAGATCCTCAAAACCCTTTGTTTTGAGGCTGAGAAAGTGTGTTTCAGGCATAATACGAAGAGTAGACAAAGCCAGCCTTCGGTCGAGGTAGCTAGCGAAGAGCTTCGCCCGAGTACGTGTAAGGTGAAGGTGCATGCGGAAGCCATCAGCTTCGGCTCCAAAGGGCTTCGTGCACAAAGCAAGAAAGAAATATAATCGAAAGACTTGTGCAGCAAGAAAGATGGAAGTGGAAAGACAATGTTGACCTTGTGATACCTATGAGCTATATGTGTAAACGTTTTGTGCATACTTGTAATTTCATACGAAGTTGTACCTCTCCCCTATAATAGAGGAACAATGTCATGCATAAATTCATCTTTCGAGGGATCATAGCTTCGTTTAGCTCAACTTTTGAGGTACCTTCGAGCTATTCTCTCGTGTAAAGCCAAAGGTATGTCCACAACTGTTAATTGCATTACAAGTAATGAGATGATAAGTATAGAAACACGAAGTTGAGTCATATATCTCTCATACTATAATTTTACATTTCGTCCTCGTCAATAAACGAATGTTTGCCCCCTTCGTATTCTCCCTTCAATTGACCATCGGAGTAGGTTTAATTGAAGAGAGTAGTTTATGGTTTAATAACTTGTGTGGCCTTGTTTTTATATTCTATAGCAATCAAAAACAAGTGAGCAATAGGGTGCCCTGGTGTATTTGGTTCTGAAGCGCTACTTCACTGCAATTAGCCCGTAGCATAGCATATATCGGGGATTTAGTAGGTAGCCCGGGGTAAAATTGTATTTAGGTTTACCTACCCCCAGTCACCCTATAAATACCTCGATCTGTAACTGATGGGACACGCTTAACGAGACACTACAATTCCTTACCTAACATTTTGTCGAGCACCACATTTATCACCTGCCCCCAAGTGTCAAGGTCCACCTATCTGACCGAATAACTTCATAAAAACATATATGCACTCTATCAAATTAGTATAAAAACATAGTGTGAATAATGGCATACATGCACATAAAAACACATACAATCTGCAATCACAAGTTCATACACAATTCACTAATAGAAAACCAGGAAAAACGTCTGCTAGGAACTGACATTCTTACTCTAATAGGCCAACGTTCTTAAGTTAAGAACGTTAACCGACGTACAGTAGTTGACATACTTAACTGAATAAGAATGTCGGGACCGATGTACTTAAACTAAGAACGTCGGCCAGGACAATGCTGACGTACTTAGGGCCTATTTTGGTTCGCTGACTAACTTGCCACGCTTTGCCTAACTTTTCTGCCTACAGTTAGTTCTTCAATTCGAAGGACTAACCTTAGGAAAAGTGTGGCATAGTTAGCCACAAAACAAATAGGCCCTTAATGCATTAAGTACGTCGGTAACATGTGGATGACGTTCTTACCCATGAGCCACGTGGTAGGCTGTCTGGGCTCTGTGGACGAGCCACGTGGCCATAAGTACATAGGCGGCCCAGCAAACTTAATGCATTAAGTACATCGAACGAGGTAGCCGCCGTTCTTAAAGGGCCACCTGGCCATCCACAGGCATTGCCATGTGTCTGTAAGAATGTCGGCAAGTCGATGTTCTTAAGCTGACATGGAAATAAGAGCGCTGGCTTGGTCGATGTTCTTATTATTTTTTAAAAGCGGATGTTCTTATTATTTTTAAAAAAATATAAACCCTGTTCTGGATCCCTCCCAGGATGGGAAGCCTCTAGAACAGGGTTTATATTTTAGAACTTACACACATATACAAAATAGTCCACACACAAGTCCAAACAAGTCTCAAACACAAGTCCAAACACAATAGTCCACACACAAGTCCATAAGTCCACACAGCATAAGTCCAAACATCGAACAAACAAGTTCAAACATAACATAAATAAGTCTGAAAATCCACAAGTTAGTCAGCCTTGAGGTGGATCGTCGGGACGCAAGTCGCTCGTGTTGAAGATCTGGTCGACGAAGTTCGTAGTGTCGTCCGGAGCATGACGCAAACCTGAACAGTACAAGAGATGTGGTACATATGTTACCGTATAGATTTAGCTTGATTTACTACATTTTAGTTAACTAAATCTCAAAATAGACTTAACTTACCACTCCAGGCTATGGAGGTGGTTGTGTCGGCCATGAAGCATATGCCCACGACATTTGTGACTGTCCCATAGGAGGATAACCCCACGACATCTATGGCGGTGGCATCGGCGGTGTCATTTGCAGCGACGTCGATGTTGACATCTGAGGCGCCATTTGTGGAGTCATCTGTGGTGGAATCTGAGATGGCCATGGACCAAATACCCACAATATCGGTGGGAGCATCATTTAGTTGTGGGGACCTGCCTCGGAACTGTATAACAAGAGAACAAGTGTGATGTCTACGATTTATAACTCTAACTTGATAAAGTTGCACAAGTTTACATGTGACGCATCACCATGCAAAGATGCGGGGTTCGCTGGTGGAGTCGTAGTAATGCCTTGTTGAGGTAATCCGGTACCGTACGTCTGTAAGTAAACAAATTATCAATTGTGCATTTAGACTCATTTGGAAAAACTGACAAATAACTAAATTGAAGTCGAACTATTACATGTTGATGCATCCACATATACATATGTTGTGATTGCATCATTTGCATATGTTGTCGCATTTGTTGCATCTCCTACCGCAACTTCCATTGATCCTCCATTAGCTCCTCCTCCCGTGTAGATGATCGATGAGGCTGACTGGTCCCGACAGAGGAGGATGACTATGTACTATTACTTTGGCGGTCCACAATGTTGTCGCCAATAGGAAACCTGCATAGAGTGTTTTTAATTATTATATATACAATATGTAAGGCCCAAAAATTTGTATAAGAAAAATAATAATAATAAAATAAATATATGAAGAAAATAAAATAGCAAATTCAGATATCTCAAATTATACTTGAGTGTTGAAATTTGAGGATTGAATTTCAAAACCAAGAATTAATTTAAAAAAAAGAGTAATAGAAAATTTTGCTACTCAACTAAATGATTATGCATTTCATGAAATGATGCACCATAAGCAATCTTTCACATGCATATTTCATTTTGAAGTAACTTTAATTCCTATCCCACAATCAAAATACTATTTTCCTAAAAAGAAAGGAACAATAGGAGTGTGTTTCATATTTCTAACATCTATCAAATAAATAAAATAATTAAAATAAACATGTATCTATTGCATCATGTTGCAGTTTATTTATGCGTGCATTTAACCATAATAATATTAATGTTAGTAGAAATACATTAATGTCCACATTTAGATTTAAGACCTAGTTTGCAAATTAGAATTTGGAGAAGGAGAAGGAAAGTACTATACAAAAATAAAGAAAATAAATATACAAATAAATAAAATCCTTCCATACTTGTTTGATAAATTTTTACATTTGAATCTAGGTACAAAGTTCACAGAAAAATTTAGATTCAAAATAAATATTCAAAAATAAAAGGAAAAAGAAATCAGGAAAAGAAATGGCAAAAAGAAAAAGAGAAACTACCTGTACTAGGCCGCAACCCACGTTTTGGCCCATTTGGCCTTTCCTTTTCCCCTGCGCACGGCCCATCTCCACTCTAGAACGCGGCCCAGCAGCTCTAGCTCGTTACGCGCAGACTCACTGATATGTGGGCCCTGCCCGTCGGCCACACACCGCGCGCACGTCTCCCTTCCTCCCACTGGCACGTGGGCCCGCTCCATCAGATTCCCCAAACCGCGCAGCCACGCTCTCTCCCCGTCCTCACACTGGCTCGCGGGCCCGCTCGTCAGCCTAAGAATTCCGCGCTCGTGTTGCTCATGCGTCTCACTGGTTGTGGGCTCATGCGGTCAGCGCACACGCTCACCTAGTGCACCTAACTCGTGGGGCCGAGTCGTCAGCCGCGAACTCACCCACCTCGCCGCTAATGGCGGACGCGCGCCGGGAAATTGGGGGTAGGTCTTTGAAGACCGGGTCACCTACTCCTCGGGCTATAAAAGCTCTACCATCGTAACCGTCTCCTCATTCGCATGCGCCGACATCCTCTGCCCTAACGCCGTAGTCCGTCGCCGAGAACACAGAGAGAAGAGTGGAGGTCTAGGGCGCCGCCGACGTCGTCTGCGACCATCACCGCTGTTCAGTACTCACGTGCAGATCCCGGGGAAACTTCGTGCCATGAGGGACCTGGGTGGACCTCTCTCGCGAGGGAATTTGGCCGGACTCGCCGGCAATTTCTCACCGCCGCTTACTGCCGCCGCGGATCGGACTCAACTGAACCCAGAGCGCTTCGCGACGTGTTCGCTGGTAAGGACTCTTGTGCTGAGTTCACCGTTGTCTCTGCATCCCGTAGTCGCTGTCGAATTTGGCGCGGATGCACTCTTGTGCAAGTACGCCTTGCTCTGGCGGGCTCGCCGCCGTCTGCTCGGGTGGCGCCGCCGCGGTCCGGTTAGCGCTGGCGCAAGATGACGTGGTGGTGGCCACGAACATTGATACGCGAATGTGTGGTTTGGATTAGAACAGCAGGTACCCGTTCGCGCTGGTTAACCTAGACCGTAGGATTGAAATCGTGCGGGCGATGCGGTGATCGGGATCATTAAATCTGGGACGCTAGTGTCAGATCCAACGGCTCTACTACATTCCGGTTTGATTAGGGACTCAATATAATCGGTACCATTCACTCCTGATCGAACGGCTGTAGTGGCTCCATACCCTTTCGCTGCGAGCCTTTTGCATATGAAACCCTCGGGTTCAGTGGAATTAACTCGCGGTCTAGGGTGAGTGCGTCCTTAGTCTCGGGACTTCTCGCGCTTTAGCCCCTGCTCTTCCCTGTTTTCATGTGCCCAGTCCAGAGATTTATAAAATCCAGTAAAATTAATTAGAAAATGATTTTTAGTGTGAAAATAAATGATAGAACTTGTTTAATTCATATAAAATTCATATGAAGTTCAAATCAATCCATTCCAATTTGTATAATTTTATAAAATTATTGTTTATCAATTAGTGCCACTGTTTTGACATGAAAGTCACATTAAAATTTTTATCCTATTTAATCTTGTACAAAACACATAGAATCTTTAGAAATTCATAACTTAAAATCTATAACTCCAAAATTAATGATTCCTATTCCTATGATCTTATTTTAATGTGTAGATGATTATTATGTATTTTGTTTACATGTTTGGTGTGATGTTAATTTTCTCTATATACTATGTTTGTTTGTATTGTGGCGAGTAGAAGAGCTAGTGGCTGGGGATTCTGGTGTTCAACAGATAGAGGTTGCTGAGCTAGAGCTCATTGAAGGCAAGTTGTGCCCTTGATCACTTTTGTTTACCCAATAATGTTCTTTATTATCACTTATTCATGCATAGGCTTAATTTTGATGGGACCCAATAGGTCACCCTAGTCTGTTTATCTTGTTACCTAGTTTACCCCTGAATCATTTGGGTAGTTTTTGCTATTGCTCTATATGGTTTCGGGATTAATACTACATTATATCCATGTTCCAATTATTCTGTTATGTTATTTATGTTCATGTCAAGATCATTATATTATTTTAATTGGAACATAGAGCTTAACTTGAGAAACACGTGCCACCATAAGGGTGGAATGGGACGCCCTTGGCTGACTAATTAGGAAAGCTAGTGGAAGACTACCTTACCCGAAAGGGGCAAGGGCAGTAGGGGAGTTGCATGCAGGGAGGTTCTCGGGTTGATTTTGCTGCGATGGCGGTCAGACGAGGGATTCTTGCTAGTGCTCTTCCCATAAACTGTATCGGGTTTTCGGAAGCTAGTGGAACTTTGTAAAGGCCTTGTAGTGGATTCCTAGCCATTCACCTCGGTAGTGTCTAAGGGTCTAGCTAACCCTGGCGACATGGGATACACGACTTTTGGGTATAGGGTACAACCTTTGCAGAGTGTAAAACTGATATACTAGCCGAGCTCACGGTCATGAGCAGCTCAGAACTCTCGCATGATTAATTTATGGAACTTAAATTTAATTTGTCATTTGCATTGCATGGGATTATTTATTAATTTTGTTCTATTATTTATTATGGTTTGGTATTCACTTACATTTAGTAACTGCTAATAAAATTTGACCAACTTATAAAAGCAATGCTCAACTTCAACCTTTATTTTGTTGATCAGCCTTACACTTCACATGAACTCCCACCTTTTGTGGGTTCATGCACATTATTCCCCACAACTTGTTGAGCGATGAACATGTGTGAGTTCACCCTTGCTGTCTCACACCCCCATAGGAGAAGAACAGGTGGTTCAAGAGGAGCCACACAACGAGGAGTTCGATTCGATCTAGGTGGCGTCTCCCAGTTGACTTTATGGCGCCAAGGATGGACTTTAGTTCGATCTATATTTATCTTTTATTTTGTAATGACTTCCGCTATGTAATAAGTACTCTGATTATATTGTGACATTTATCTCTATACACTCTGTTATTATATGTGTTGTCTTCTTTGGCGCATATATGAGATGCACCCAGCTTTGTCCCTTAAATCCGGGTATGACAGAAGTGGTATCAGAGGAATGTTGACTGTAGGACGAAACCTAGATAGAACTGGACAACCAATACCTACTTACCTTTGCTACTCTGATTCTATTCTAAACTTTTCTTAATCTTTTCTCATCTATTTCCGCTCTACTTTGATTATAGTTACCTTCTTCTAAAGACAAATGTGGATTTCACACTTTGAAATCCTGTGCCTAAAGTGACCTTTGGGAATAGGAGACCTACTCTTACGAACAAAAACAAAACTATGTTCATAGATATTTATACGCTTGAATGTTTGTTCTTATGATACTTATTTGATTTGGATCTTTAATTGAGTGTGATGAGTTGTGGAGTAATGTCCACAATTACATCTGCATATACATATAGACATAAATAGAATTCATAAGATAACTAAACAACCTAGATTATCCTCCATTAAAGTGTATCTATTTTAATGGATCCCTCTTAACTTAATGGATTCCAGCTTATCCTAATAGGTCCCTCTTATGTTAAAAAAATTATCCTCATAAATTGTTTATAAGATACACTAGACCAACCAAGAGCACCCCCACTGGAATGTATCAAATAGATCCATCTTATCTTGAAAGGTTCCCTCTTATCTTAATAGATCCCCCTTATCTCGAAAAGATTCTATCCTATCCTAATAGATCTAACTAATCTCAAAAGATTCTATCTTATTCTTAGAGACTCATCTTGTCCTAATAAGCATACTTATCCCCTCCACTTTGCTTATCTCATAAGAGTGTAACAAACATGATCTATTCCAAAATAAAATAAGTAGATCTTATCTAGTCTAATCTGATTACACCAATTTAATTATGATCCCATCTAATCTGATCAGATCTAACCTAATGGACAAACATGTTAGATAATACTAGTAAAATAAGATTAGATCCTACTCTTATAAATATGTTTTAATCTAAATTGGAGTCTTAGTCCAACCTGGCCATATGCAACTACCTTAACCACCCGATAGTTGCATAACCCCTCTATTTTAACCGATAGAAATTCTGACTTACCTACACCATATAATCCCTCCTATCTCAAAAGATTCTAACATATCCTAATAATAAATATTCTACCCTAGTAGATATATCTAACTAGTCTAATCTAGTTATATCCAATCTAACCTAGACCCTACCTAATCTGACATGATCTAAACTAAAGGAAATTACTTAGACAAGTCAGTTAATACTGGTAACATAGATTAGACCCTATTCCTACAAATGGGTTTAAAACCTAAATTTGTGTCTTAGACCAACCCGTCCGTGGAACCACGACCTAGCCTATGTTATAGGTTGCCCAACCCATTTATCCCAAAAGCAAAGTAAAACTCTGTTTACTCTACCTACCCCATGATTCCGCAATTGTTATCCCAACTCAAATAATGGCATATAACATCACAACCGATGTTCCCTAAACCAGACCCAAGAACAAGGTTAACCTCGACAATGAAGAATATGAGTAGAAACAGATCTTCAGATGAATCTAGATCCACCATTCGGAATAAAAGTTTCTTTTACCCCCAAAACTTCTCTACACTCACCTAATAGCTAAAGCATGTTGTACCCTTGTGTTCTATGCTACACCTGCTAATGGCATGAAGAATTTTAGGTCTATAAAAATATCAGTTGGAGTTCCACTTAAAAAAACACTAGAACTTCGAAAAGATAAAGTCAACTTGTTATGCTCAACTAAATGGTATTCTTAAATAAGATTATAGAATCTAATGTGATCTAATCCAATGTGGTCTGCTTAAACAGATTAGTGGGACCCTTCTAGCCAGGTGTTAACTTAACTTAGCACATTAGATTAACTCAACCATGAGCTAACCCAAACAAAAAAGTCATGATGAATAGTATAATCTATCTATCCCCACCTAACATCAAACAAACGTTTAACCTACATCATGTAGACTATCTCATCTTGACAAATTCTATCCTACCTTTGGATATTCACCTTATACGACTAGTTACCCCAAATGGACAGAAAACATATTAAGCCCTACTAAAGAATCTTCATATCATAAACAACTACCAACCTATTCATTCTGCTTACCAAATACTTTCCATTGCAAAACTATCCTACCATATGCTTCTAACTCTCATGGTCAATACCAGGAAGAGAAGATTATCAGGCAACAGCTATGATAGAACCTCCCAAGGTATTAGTCCCACCTACAGTTGTCTTTGTCCTACGTACCTTGGACAACCCTGTAGATGCACTTAATCACTCGACAAGTTTGGTAACTGTATCATCCTCAATTCGCCCAAGAGTGCTTCAACCGTCACGCAGATATTACATCATATCGGAGGAAAGAATGAGCGGAAGCAAATTACAATAACTTAATTTACATTCATTCAATATATAGAGAGAGTATTATTATTATTATTACAATACCAGGGTACTTAGGAGTGCATAAAGTATTATTATTACAGACCCGGGAGGCAAAACAGCCTCCCGCACAAAAGTATATTGTTTTTAAAGTGGGAGGCCAACATCCTCCTATGACAACCTTCACTGCTGGGGCTCATCCTTGGGTACCACCTTTGAACAAAAATAGCAAAAGTCTACTGTTTCCTCACCTACAACAACATGGGTTCGAAAACCCTGAGTACGGAGTGTACTTTCGCAAGACTTATCCGACAAAAGAAAAGACTCTCAAGGATATGCTGTAACACCCCAGGTGTTACTTAGGGTTTTCACTCAAGACTACACTATTGAACCCATCATCACATGTGGTTTAGTTTGAGCAAAAGACACCAAACTTGGGGATCAAGATCCTAAGTAGGTGTAACCCATCTTAGAAGTCATGCCTTGGCCTTATCATGCACTAAAGAGAAGAGAATGACTCAAACCCTAATTCAAATCCCTTGTAGGCAAATGGAGCCCTAGAGGGGATTATGGCAAAAAGTCTTTGTAAATCACATTGTCATGACTTGGACTAATTATAAAAGTTGTAATACACTTAATACCCTACAAAACATAGTAAGAGTTTGACCCCAAAAAGGATTCAGAAGAACCCCAAAAAGGTCACCAAAGAGAAGAGCATAAAAGAAAAATCAGGAATTGCTCAAGTTCAAAACCGACCCTCTTTCAAAGATCAAACATGTTCACTTTAATCCCAACCTCAAAACCTTATGGCCCAATTGACAAAATGGCGCCCAAAGACCCCTAGAACACCCTGGAAAAGTTTGAACCCAACCCTAAGCCTTTTGACACGACTTGGCATGGCTTTTGTCTCGGTGTGGACAGCTCTGACAGAGCCGACTTCTCACCCCCATATCTCTCTACTCCGACTGTATCCTTGCTTGGAACTCACATAAAAAAGGTAGGATTTGGTGCAGGGAAGAGACCGTACATGGAGGTTTTGCCAAGATCTGCACGCTAAGGCGATCAAACCGGCCGTTGAACCCTGGCAGAAGTAAACCCCCACGTGTTCGACGTGGGCTGACGCTCGGGGGCGCGCTCAGAGCACGCCCACACGCGAACCCCGTGCGTCCGCGGCCGCCCCGTGACCATGCCCACGCCGTGGCTATAAAGCCCACCCAGTGCCCGGCTATCTTCCCTGTTGCCTCCTCTGTACCACACCTAACTCCCTCGAGCTCGCCCATAGCTCCGACGACCTCCCTGCGACCTGCCAGAGTCGCTCGAGGGCAACCACCATGGCCAACCCCTTTCCCGCCCTCCTCCTCTCGATCCAAGCCTTTGGATAGATCCCCTAGGAGGCCGTGAAGCTTGCCCGAGCTTGAACCGAGGACCCGCGCCACCGGAATAGCGCAATCGTGCTCGCAGGAGTTCGGAACCCCGCCGGAGCACGTGGACCGGGTAAACCTCTGCACCATTTCTCAATTCGTTGCGCGCATGGCCTCTACATCACCCCGTGGAGCTCCTCGTGCGCTTTAATTGAACCCTACCGCCGTGGTTTGGCCGGAGCAGGAGCCGCCAATGACCTCCGCCGCCTGCGCTCGTGGCCAGGGCAGCTCCGACCACCTCTGACGCCTACCCGCACACCGACGTGACCGCCGTGACCTCCCCGACATCACTGACCACCCCGCCGGAGCTCTACTGTCGCCGGCAAGCCTCGCCGCCGTAATCTTTGCCACGGGTACTGTTTAAGCCAGCTAGGCAACACGGGTTAGATTTCGGCTAAGTGCAGGGGGTTTCATGCAATGCCAGTGACTCATGCAAATAGTAGACCGAGGACTGTTTTGAGAGAGAAAAAGGAGAGAAAATCCAGGGGGTTCAGCGCAAACCTGTATTTCTTTTCCCTTTCGAATTTATTCTTCTTTTAAATATTACAGAGAACTAAATAAATGCATAACTTGAAAAATAATAATCCAAAATTTGTCAAACCAATTTTGCTAGACTTTGTGAAATATAAACTATCAGACAAAAATAGTAAACCCCATAGTTTTTGTATTATTTTCTAGAGTTTTGATTTAAATAAGGAAACTACCCAAAACCTAATATTAAAGGGAAAACATAGAAATGCTGTTAGACCAGGGTTAAGATAAATAGTGGAGACACTAACCTAGTAGTTACACTGTTTAAAATTAATAAACACCCCAGTATACAAGGTTAAAGAAGGTTTATTTACTAAAACTTGTTTATGCTCAAACTTAGGAAAATTAAGAAAAGAGATTAACAATGGAAACCAAAGGGCAACCATATTTTTCCTAGCATGCCTAAGTTATGTAGTTCACAAGAAAAATCTATTGAACCATATTATAGTGAGAGGAAATTGCACTCACAATTATTCAGGAAAAACGGAGAAAACTTTGAAAAATCATAAGAAAATAATCCTAAGGAGAAAACACACCTACCTTAGGAATAACTATTCTTGTGCTAAGGGGAACCTAGGAAAAATACAAGTTCTGTTGTTTGATATTTTTCAAATAGCAAGTTAGTTATAAGTGTCTTTTTGGCATTAAACTTTAGAAAATCATAACTAAATAACCACTAAGTAACCCTCTGTGATTTTTGGCACAGAAGCATGTTATTTTCCATAGATACTAGCAAAAAAAACCCTTAGTACAGAACCCACACCTAGATAAGGGTTGTAGTGCAAAGTAACCCCTCTGCCCCAACTTTTGTTATTTTTGTCCAAGGCATGTTCTGTTTAGTTTTGACCTCAAAATTATAGGACAGACTTCAGAGCCCAATATTCACCCACTATAATTGTTACAAGATTTTTGAAAATTTTAAATCACTGTTGTAGTTCAAACCACCTTAAGAGCATAAAAAGACAATAAAAAGAGGAATTAGTAGTGGAGATTAATGTTGCCCTAACCAAAACAACAAAACCCTTGAATACCTGATAGAACCTTTAAAGGGCAATCCAAATCTTAATCCACTATGTTTACCTCTAAGCAAAACCTCAAACCTAAATTGATAAGCATAAACCTCAAGAGCTTCTTATAACAAAGAAACCCTAAGTTATCAACTAACTTAGTTTTTCTTCACTAAGCATAATGATTACTAAATCCTGCATAATCATAGTATACATATTTCTTATTGCATTCGATAGATTGCAACCTCGCTGACGGAGAGTACATCCTCGTGCCGGAGCAAGGAGTTGCTCAGGAGGTAGCCCCAGATCCAGCACCAGAGCCTGCCATCAAGGATCTGCCTGCCCCAGCTTTGGAAGGCAAGCCCCAGTTTTATGCATAACCTATTCTATATGCTATTTTACTGCACTTAATGTTTGTAAGCTTGTATTGTGCATTTAAGTGTAGGAGTTGTTTGGAACCTTAGTTGCATGACTCATGATACCTTTTGAGATGGATACTAGTATGCTAGGTCGAGTAGCTGCTTTACTAATTAGGGATCTCGGTAGAAGTCGAGTGATTTTTCTAGCACTCGCGCGAGGTCAAGAAATTGATTGTATCCACCTTGATAACATAATGATAAGGGTCTGTGGACTCGGACCCATGGGGGTTGCGATGTCTACGAGACGAAATTGGAATAAGGATTAACGTGCGGATACCTGTGTCAAGCATTTGAACGTACTAAGCACATGCCGAGAAATATGGTAAATCAGTAAGCCTAGTACCTGATTGAACCTGGCAGCAGATTGCCCTCCTCACGCGACCTGAGACGTGGTCTCCCATTCCGGTTATGGTGGGTACAAGTGCGGTCACTGCACGTCGGCAGTCAGGGTCAGTGAGGCATTGTACGCCAGGGCGGTGAGCCCCTCTCTGCTGACGGGGAATCAATGGGGACGGTTGATGTGTGTGGGGACGAAGTGCCTCGCCACGTCGTGTGTTTAGGTTTACCTTGCAAGGATAAAAACTCGATTTGAATCGTCTGCTTCTCGCAGCTAATGAGACTGCTTGATCCATTGTACTACATTGAGTAACAAGTGGAATGTGATGATTTGGCAAAAGATGTTGATTGTTAAATTGCTTGACACCATGAATGAGTAGATAGTACACATTTAGTCTTAAGAGAGTCACACTAAAACTTGAAAAAGCTAAAACTTGTTTTTTAGACCCAGCTAGTGCTTTTGGCAACCAAACCCCTCAGCCAAACAGCTGCATGTCTAGAGGTAGAGGAGTAGACTCCTCACACCGGGTAAGTCTAGCTGAGTATTAGTATACTCAGCCTTGCTTGTGGCATAATTTTACAGGTTCTCTGGAGGACATGGTTGCTGGAGTGACTTGGCCGTCCATCTTGCCACCGGGTTGGATAGTCGAGTGGGACCCTACCTCAGCCGAGGAGGAGCATGAGGAGTGATGGGACAGGCTTCCCCATCTCTTCGTTTACTTATCGTTAGTTTTATTCCGCTGCATTCCGAACAAAGATCTCCACTTTTGCTAAAACTCCGATGTTGATGTAATAATTTGATACTCCTTAATGTATGGTTTTATGCTTTATTGTATTTGCTCTGTGCCTCACCATCGAGTGAGTACGTGGTACTTGATCCTGTTAGTGGCCTCGTCGGACTAGATCTGAGGGACTGACGTGTTATTCCTATTTAAGTGTGGTCTAGCCTCTAAGGCGGGACTTAGGCACTTAAGTTGGAATAATTTGGGTGGTTCCGCCACATATGCTGGCTTGAGGGAGTCAAGATAAGGCTATTCAAGAATCAAAGACTCTGTTTGCAGAAATGCATACTAACAGTGGATCCTTAAAATTTCAGTTTTATTATCAAGTTAAGTCATTACCTGCAGCTAGAGTTCTTTCTACCCTAGTTCAAGCACTTGGCCTATACTAGCTGTCTTTTATCACCCCTTTCAGTTCACTGGAATGTTACGTGTAGGGCAGTGACCAAGTCTTCATATCCGAGAAGTAATGGCGATCCGAATCGATTAATACCCAGCTCGGGATCTCCAACCACATGACATATGTAGCACTTAACCCTTGCATATGTCAACTTGCCACCGGGTTTCTTAAAACCAGACCGGGTTCACGCCAACCGAGAGCACAGATACACCACCGTCCAACCTCTTGCCATAGAGGGTACACGCTACTCTCACCATCTCTCCACTCCCATTGTGTGTTGGCCTTTCTGGTATTAGTCTGCTCGAGGCAAATCTTACCCATGACGAGGCATGTGCCAGTTAAAAGGTCCTCAATCATCAAGCCTACATCGACACGGTCCTTAATCGACTCATACGGAGACACTACCCTGAGACTCTCTTCTCGTGCAAGTCACCCGCCCGGTCTCAGCTTTATCATTATAAAATCCCAAAGTTTGGTACCTGGCAGAGGTACATCTTATCCGATGTTGGACCCATCACGGCCATGATGGATCCACCATCAAGTTTTAATTTTGAAAACATTCCCATCCACTATGAAGCATCACCTTTTGTTTTTAAAACAAAACATTTTGTTCTTCTAAAGCAAGGCTACGCATCAGAAAATCTTTTAATAAAACCGGTAATCAAGGAATGGTAAACAGCTCCAAGGAAGGAAATGCATCAATTGGTTTAGCACCCAACTCATATCACCTAATGCATCATTCAAGTGATAAATAGTTTAAAATCACAAGGAAAGGGTAAATGCACTAGGGCTTGCCTTGTGTTGTAGGGGATTCGGGATCTGTCCCATAGATATCAAAATAAAAACAGTTCCCGATAGGTGGAGTTTCAGTTGGTGGTGCAGTCTCTTCTTCCTCAACACTTACTTCTTCTTTGTTTTCTATACATAACCATACATATACATGAATGCTCATGTGATGCTATGAATATGCAATTATAATAGAGATTCATCAAGTTGTATTTTGAATACAACTTTCATTAACGGTACATCAGTGATACTAGTGTTTTCTGAGTCAGTATTCTACTAGGATAAGGCAATTATTACTTATAAAGCTAGGGTTTTGGGCTTTGGGAATTAAACAATGTCCAAAACATGTCAAACTTCACCCATGGGTTCTAATTATCAAATTAATTTTACCCAAAAAGTTTTATGATTTTTGGAGTTATTTAGTAATTTCTAAAATTTCAAAAGTCTAGGTTGAAGCCTTCTTAAATACTACATAATTCTTGGTTTGGACTAAAAAGTTTGGAACTATTTTTATTAAATCCTAGAGAAATTTAGGAGTCTAGTAAAATTGGTCTCATATTTTTACCATTTTTTTAGAATTGTCTACAATTTCTCTAAGTTTGGTAGAAAAAGAAAAAGAGAAAGAATGAATAGTAACGGGTTCAAACCAGCCCGAATCGGCCCATGAACAGGGAAACGCGCCTGCGGTGTCCGTTTTGCACAGAGGACCCTGACTGTTTGAATAACTAATTAAGAATCCTACGCACTATTTACATGTGTCACTAACACTTACACCGAGACCCCTCCCTTTTTGTTTCTTCACAAGGTTAGGTCCCCGACCACGGACGGCGGAGCAATGGCTCCAGCGAGCTTGTACCGGTCGGAAAACGCAACGACTAGGCTTCTTACTTGGTCAACATCGAATTCCACCTCGGGCGACCCTAATTCCTCTAACAATTGTGAAGTTCTAGCTCAAAATCTCTCTGTCCACGGTGATGGCGCAAACTGAGGACAACCCGAGGTGTTCTCGGCGATCTAACGTGGTCTAGTTCAATTGGCTGGACCGATAAGCATCCATAGCACACAAGGGTGCTGAAACGAGGGCAAGGAGGGTATGAACGGACCTGTAGACGTCTGGCCACGGTGAGCTCTCTCACGGCGGCGTTCTGACCGATTTGGGCAAGGGCTGGTGCGTTGGATACATAAATACTTAGCAGAACTCACGGGGGCAGCAATTTATAGAGTTATACGGCGGTGGCATCCAATTTGAAGAAATCGCGCTAGCAGCTGAGAGAGAGGGGTGAGTCATCGTGGCGATCTACCGTGGCGGTCACTGGGTAATGAGCTACGTCGGTCACTGGGCAGTCCCTATGACTCGCAAAGATGTGGTAAGATGTCCTAAGGCATGGCACAATCGTGGTGAATGGTATACATCCCGGCGACGGCCGCTCGGCCACGTCACCGGCGCAACTGGATGAGCGGCAGAGCGCAACGGTGCCCCCAAGTTCATCCACTGCGAGATCTTTTTACGCCACGAAGTTATCCGTGTGCTACTAGGCGCGAATCGCAGCGCCGACGCAAATCCGAGCGCGGGGTTGCCGGCGGCGAGGTGCACTGCACCTGAGATCTTATTCAGTTCACTGTACCATCAGAATCCTCATCAGAGCGCCTGACAGAGCGATTTGCAGTGCCTTGATCTTTGATTTTCATGTGACAACTACTTAATCCATCTGTAACAAAGTTAATCTCCAATATACCAGCTCTAATTCTACTATAGAAACTTGGGTCATTTACTCACTCGATTGGGCTTAAATCAACTTCAAAGTTTCTCAGAAATCACTGGTAGCCCAGATTCAGTCTCAAGATGGACTGACAACCAGATTTTAGGTCCATTTTACTCCAAATTTGTATGTCACCAAGGCTTAGTCACTTAAGCAAAATTGTACTCTTATCATAGCTCTACAAATTTGATGTGTTGACCTAGGGCAAAATCTTTGTAGATTTAGAGATATAGAGCTCCAAAGTTGACCCCATTGTACTAAAATTCAGACTTAACCTTATAAAGCTCATGGGGTACTTTTACAATTACCCCCTAGGGTTTCAATTAGGGTTTCTAGAGTTCTTTTTAGGGTTTTGAGGACTTTAGGGTTTTTGTGCCACTAAAGTACATCAAATGTGCTACCTTATGAACATTTCTCATGGCTTATGAGATTATTACTTATTTGGGCTTCACTTTCATCCAATAGCCCCAATTCAGGGTTAAGAACCCTACCCTAGGGTTTATTACACACCAAGTCCTATCGTCACAACTTGTTTGAAAATTTTACCTAGTGAATGCACTCTAGGTGTCACAAGCAACATGAAATGTCAATGCACATGATGTCATGCTCAAGTTTTAGTGCCAGTAACACCAGAGGTGTTACAACAGCAAACAGAAATGAATCCTCCAGATCCTCCACCGGTTGGAATCGATCAAGTGGTTGTCGCCCAAATGATGGTAATACAACAAATGGCAAACATGGTTACCGAAATGCAAAATCAAATAAGGCAAGAATGCCAGGAAATACGTCAGGACCAACTAGAGATACGTCAAGAAATGAGGCAAGCACGGTTGGAAAGACAATAACAACAATGTTCACTACCTTCACCACCACCATCAACTCCACCAATATACATAAATATATATACTACTATTTGTAAGATCTAAGTGTTACTTTAGTTAGTAGTCGATGTGATACTATTTTAGAAGGAATAATAAGGTCTAATTGACCCCATGTGTTGCTAATAAAGTATGCATCATGCTAAGTTTTTTGTGTGTGCATATGTTCTGAGATGACATAGTTATACACCCTTTCCTTACAAATCTCGAGGACAAGATTTCTGTTAAGGGGGTAGGATTTGTAAGGCCCAAAAATTTGTATAAGAAAAAAATAATAAAATAAATATATGAAGAAAATAAAATAGTAAATTCAGATATCTCAAATTATACTTGAGTGTTGAAATTTGATGACTGAATTTCAAAACCAAGAATTAATTTAAAAAAAAGAGTAATAGAAAATTTTTCTACTCAACTAAATGATTATGCATTTCATGAAATGATGCACCATAAGCAATCTTTCACATGAATATTTAATTTTGAAGTAACTTTAATTCCTATCCCACAATCAAAATACTATTTTCCTAAACAGAAAGGAACAATAGGAGTGTATTTCATATTTCTAACATCTATCAAATGAATAAAATAATTAAAATAAACATATATCTATTGCATCATGTTGGAGTTTATTTATGTGTGCATTTAACCATAATAATATTAATGTTAGTAGAAATACATTAATGTCCACATTTAGATTTAAGACCTAGTTTGCAAATTAGAATTTGGAGAAGAAGGAAAATACTATACAAAAATAAAGAAAATAAATATAGAACTAAATAAAATCCTTCCATATTTGTTTGATCAATTTTTACATTTGAATCTAGGTATAAAGTTCACAGAAAAATTTGGATTCAAAATAAATATTCAAAAAAAGGAAAAAGAAATCAGGAAAAGAAAAGGCAAAAAGAAAAAGAGAAACTACATGTACTGGGCCGCCACACGTGTTTGGCCCATTTGGCCTTTCCTTTTTCCCCTGCGCATGGCCCATCTCCACTTCAGAACGCGGCCCAGCTGCTCTAGCTCGTTACGTGCAGACTCACTGATTTGTGGGCCTTGCCCGTCAGCACACACTGCGCGCACGTCTCCCTTCATCCCAATGGCACATGGGCCCACTCCGTTAGATTCCCCAAACCGTGCGGCCACGCTCCCTCCTCGTCGTCTCAATGGCTCGCGGGCTCGCTCGTCATCCTAAGAATTCCACGCTCGCGTTGCTCATGCGTCTCACTGGTTGTGGGCTCACGCGGTCAGCGCACACGCTCACCCAGTGCACCTGACCCGTGGGGCCGAGTCGTCAGCCGTGAACTCACCCACCTCGCCGCTAATGGCGGACGCGCGCCGGGAAATTGGGGGAAGGTCGTTGAAGACTGGGTCACCCTGCTCCTCGGGCTATAAAAGCTCTACCATCGTAACCCTCTCCTCATCCGCATGCGCTGACATCCTCTGCCCTAACGCTGTAGTCCATCGCCGAGAACATAGAGAGAGGAGTGGATGTCTAGGGCGTCGCCGATGTCATCTGCGACCATCACCACCGTTCAGTACTCGCGTGAAGATCCCGTGGAAACTTCGTGCCGTGAGGGACCTAGGTGGACCTCTCTTGCGAGGGAATTTGGTCGGACTCACCGGCAATTGCTCACCGCCGCTGATCAGACTCAACTGGACCCAGAGCGCTCGTGACGTGTTCGCTCGTAAGGACTCTTGTGCCGAGTTCATCGTTGTCTCTGCATCCTGTAGTCGCTGGCGAATTTGGCGCGGATGCACTCTTGCGCCAGTACGCCTTGCTCCGGCGGGCTCGCCGCCGTCTGCTCGGGTGGCACCGCCGCGGTCCTGTTAGAGTTGGCGCAAGATGACGTGGTGGTGGCCACGACCATTGATACGCGAATGTGTGGTTTGGATTAGAACAGCGCGTACTCGTTCGCGCTAGTTAACCTAGACCGTAGGATTCAGATCGTGCGGGCGATGGGGCGATCGGGATCATTAAGTCTGGGACGCTGGTGTCAGATCCAACGGCTCTGCTACATTCCGGTTTGATTAGGGACTCAATCTAATTGGTACCATTCACTCCTGATCGAACGGCTGTAGTGGCTCCATACCCTTTCGTTGCGAGCCTTTTGCGTATGAACTCGTGTTAAGTGGAAATAACCCGCGATCCAGGGCGAGTGCGTCCTGAGTCTAGGGACTTCTCGCGCTTTAGCCCCTGCTCTTTCCTGTTTTCACGTGCCCAGTCCAGAGATTTATAAATCCAGTAAAAGTAATTAGAAAATGATTTTTAGTGTGAAAATAAATGCTAGAACTTGTTTAATTCATATAAAATTCATATGAAGTTCAAATCAATCCATTTCAATTTCTATAATTTTATAAAATTATTGTTTATCAATTAGTGCCACTTTTTTGACATGAAAGTCACATTAAAATTTATATCCTATTTAATCTTGTACAAAACACATAGAATCTTTAGAAATTCATAACTTAAAATCTATAACTCCAAAATTAATGATTCCTGTTCTTATGATCTTATTTTAATGTGTACATTATTATTATGTATTTTGTTTACATGTTTGGTGTGATGTTAATTTTCTCTATATACTATGCTTGTTTGTATTGTGGCGAGTAGAAGAGCCAGTGGCTAGGGATTCTGGTGTTCAGCAGATAGAGGTTGCTGAGCTAGAGCTCATTGAAGGCAAGTTGTGCCCTTGATCACTTTTGTTTACCCAATAATGTTCTTTATTATCACTTATTCATGCATAGGCTTAATTTTGATGGGACCCAATAGGTCACCCTAGTCTGTTTATCTTGTTACCTTGTTTACCCCTGAATCATTTGGGTAGTTTTTGCTATTGCTCTATATGGTTTTGGGATTAATACTACATTTTATTTATGTTCCAATTATTCTGTTTTGTTATTTATGTTCATGTCAAGATCATTATATTATTTTAATTGGAACATGGAGCTTAACTTGAGAAACACGTGCCATCACAAGGGTGGAATGGGACACCCTTGGCTGACTAATTAGGAAAGCTAGTGGAAGACTACCTTACTCGAAAGGGGCAAGGGCAGTAGGGGAGTTGCATGCAGGGAGGTTCTCGGGTTGATTTTGCTGCGATGGCGGTCAGACGAGGGATTCTTGCAAGTGCTCTTCCCATAAACTGTAGCGGGTTTTCAGAAGCTAGTGGAACTTTGTAAAGGCCTCGTAGTGGATCCCTAGCCATTCACCTCGGTAGTGTCTAAGGGTCTAGCTAACCCTGGCGACATGGGATATACGACTTGTGGGTATAGGGTACAACCTCTGCAGAGTGTAAAACAGGTATACTAGCCGAGCTCACGGTCATGAGCAGCTCAGGACTCTCGCATGATTAATTTATGGAACTTAAATTCAATTTGCCATTTGCATTGCATGGGATTATTTATTAATTTTGTTCTATTATTTATTATGGTTTGGTATTCACTTACATTTAGTAACTGCTAATAAAATTTGACCAACTTATGAAAGCAATGCTCAGCTTCAACCTTTATTTTGTTGATCAGCCTTACACTTCACATGAACTCCCACCTTTTGTGAGTTCATGCACATTATTCCCCACAACTTGTTGAGTGATGAACATGTGTGAGCTCACCCTTGCTGTCTCACATCCCCCCACAGGAGAAGAACAGGTGGTTCAAGAGGAGCCACACAACGAGGAGTTCAATTCGATCTAGGTGGCGTCTCCCAGTTGACTTTATGGCGCCAAGGATGGACTTTAGTTCGATCTATATTTATCTTTTATTTTGTAAAGACTTCTGCTATGTAATAAGTACTCTGATTATATTGTGACATTTATCTCTATACACTCTGTTATTATATGTGTTGTCTTCTTAGGCGCATATATGAGATGCTCCCGGCTTTGTCCCTTAAATCTGGGTGTGGCACGATATGTTAGAATCATAGATATCAAAATAAAATGAATCGACAATACAAAGTCCCTCCCATGTCGCACACCTACACCAGCCAAATAAGTTGTTGTTGTATCAGAGTTAGCTATCATTCAGTCGACATCTGGTAGGTTTCAATATAGCGACCCTACAAAACATTGATTACAATTGAAAATGCAAAAATAGAGTTCTGAGTTAGTATTCAAATGTACCAACTTTTGTGTCGCATTCTCGTCTCAGAATCTCCGGGTGATCCGGATATGGACTCTTGTGCCCCGTGACGTACGTCTAGACTATGGTAGGCTTGATGCCATCTTGAGAAGCCCGCAATACAAGATTACATGTCCACAGATTTGTTTAAGAAATATATTTGACAACAATTTAACTTACCATGTGTTTAGCCTTGCTATCATGACCATCAAACCTAAAGTGGTGGACACCAGGCTTATTCAACCAGTTGCCACGATTTCTATATGGTCAACCTCTGAACTCATCCAAAGCCCAGTAATCGCACAACTAGAGCCAAGCATCTAGGTGCTATCTCAGCCAATCCACCTCACTTTCCCTGTACTACATAGCTGTCTGGTGTATCTTCTTAGCCGACTCCCTGCTCATGTTTGTCTTCTAGCGCTAATGCCAAACGACCACCGCCGTGACTCGTGCATCATACATGTCACACACGGTTTTGGAAGGTAAACCGAATGTGAACCACGTACGTGCCAGGATAAAAAATTCACGTACACAACGATTACATAATTGGACATCATCACACAGTGCTCAAATAATAATGAAAGAAGAATTAATTTATTACATCATGATGTCCGAAACATCCACATAGTCATTAACTTAAATAGAAATCAAAGTGCTAAACAAAACATAGTAGAGATAAGGCCTTCATAGGCAGCCGACTGGGGGTTGCCGCTAATCTAGTTTAGAACTCCTCGAAGTCCTGAAACTCTTGAAAATCCTCCTCATTGCATTCATCTTCTCCTGAGCAATGGTTGCAATGGGGACAACCTGGTGTTTGATGTTTAAGCAAGTGTGGGTACATATGAATGTACTCAGCAAATGTCCCGTTTGGCTGAAGTGGACTAGTTGTATGTGGGGTTAAGCTCAAAGCAGTTGCTTTTAGTTGGTCAGGTATTTATCATTAGTAGAAGCCAAGTTTTATCATAGAACCCAAGTTAATATTCCCAAAAGAAAGCACATCCTTAGAGAGGAAAGTATCAGATATCATAAGTATAGCCATCGTCATTAAACCATCAACATAAATGTATCCAGAATATCTCTAATTAAAGAGGATCCCAAGGTTGCTCTTAACCGTGAGCATGACTGATATACTAGTTTCTAACCCTCTGCAGAGGTTGCACACTTTACCCATGAGTCGTGATTCCCTTTTTGCCCGATGAGTGCTACTCCCCATTGATCACTTCCTAGGTGGTCTGGCAGGGTATCACTACATAGCCTTTATAAAGATTCTCCTGGTGTGTAGCCGCCCGTTAGGTTCTGCCAGTCGTACAAACACAATACTCCTCCCTAAGGTGGGTGACTAACAAAAGCAAATCGAACAAACCTCGACACCCACCCTTAGCAGAGTAAACACTATGCCCAGCCCCCATTGACGGCACAATGGCGAAGCAAACTACACCCCCAGGTTCCTCCAATTAATCAGCTAAGAGCAACTCCAATAAATTCCAAAACTATATATCCCAATACATGAGCATTGGGAGCTCCCTAAGATTTAAAGTCCTGAAAAAAGTGTCAATACTTCAACAGCTCCCAATATTTTCGAAAAACCTAAAATGAATCTGTTGTTGGGCGATTGGGCCCACAAAACCTGTCTATCGATCATACTGTCACACTATTTTTCTGCGTCACGCATCCTTCATTCCTCCCGGCGCCGCCAATCTACTTCATGTGTTGACACAAGCTTCAGGCGTGATCTGCTCCTCGCCTTGGTGCGATGAAGAAGTGCATGCCAGGGTCATATGCAGAACTTGTCATGGACTTGCAAATCTTGGAAAGCCATTACCTCGAAATCATCAGCCGCCGCAGGTGAATTTTGTGTCACCATCACCAAAGAAGCTTTTTTGGTGATTCACCATTTGCAGGATCCATCGATGTTGATTTTTCGGTGATTCACCATTTGCAGCATCCGCCTCAAGAGGGTGTCGTCCTCCACAACCCACGCGAAATCAAGTCAGCAGGTTCTACCGGAGGCGCGAAACGGAAAATACCGTGGCAATAAGAAAACTGGTAGGTGATTGGGAGCTCAGTTCGCGGTGAAGGTTTCGCCGCAGATGAGGTGATTTTTGCCTGCGAGAAATATGGGAGCATAACTAGGGAAGAGTTGGAGGATTATTTTTCTTTTTTCCCCTAAAATAAGATTGGGACAAAGGTTTGTGGGAGTTATTGGAGAAGGTCTAAGGGTGTCCCTTACTACCCTCATGGTTGTACTGTTGTCATGGGTGGTCTCTCAACGAACAGGTCCTTATGTAGAGGTACTTAGGAAACAGTCCAATCCCCCTTTAGTGCCACAAGCTCATAATCATAATCAGAATGAAGCATCGTATCATAAAGTAATTCTTATCATGTTCGTTGATTAAAGTAAAGCACTGGCATGTAGTGGACCATAATAGCCCAACCCAAAAAGGTAATCAAGGACAAGATAAATAGAAAGGTAGTCAATCCTTAGTTTAATCATAGTATGCGAGGTAGTGAATTATAAAGTAAATATGACATAATAGGTCAGAGAACACTTACCTTCACCAAATTGCTGCTGCTCAGGGGCTTCTCCTGCAACTTCCTCGGACTCCACGGACGGAACGTTATCTAAGCAAGTGCGAACATACATTCAACATTCTTGAAATAGAAAGGAACAGTGCACCATACAAGGGAAAACATTATAAAAACGTGCAATATGAATAAAGCTTGCTTCTAAGGTCATACGAGAAAAAGAAACGCTGAGATCAAAGCTACGATTGAGAAGTTATTGAGTTTACGTTATGCAAATATGAACTAAAACAATTAATTCGACATACTTGCATTAATCGACATTTACTAAATGTAAACTAGAGCTATCGCCTAGTTTCAATTAATCTATTATGCTAATAGCTCACAGTTAAATAAATAATTTAAACAATATTAGCGACTCTAAGCGAGGTGAATTAACGGTGCAAGACTAAGTGTGCGACGTGCGAAACAGCACGACAACACGCGGACAGAAGGCGCAAGGCGCGTGGATCAACGCGATACGAGAGGACTATTAAATAGATGATGTGTTTATACTAAACAATTACTAATAAAGAATATTTCAACTAGTATTAACCATGTTGATATTTATTTATAATGCGCCAGTTGAAAACCCTAAATTATATTAAATTGGAACGCTACTTTAATAATCATTGATCAAACAAACATTTAAATAAATTATTTAAAATATGTAACAATAGAGAATACTAGTTCTAACTTGTAGACAACTTTAATACGAATCTAACGCAACTTGAATGGAGTGAATTGGATTTAAAACGCAAAAGATGTCACATTTTATTTAGATTACTTCTCTGTGCGCAGTTTTAGAATATTACAGGGGCTATTTTGCAAATTTACCATCTCCTATTTCCCTCTATCTTCTTCCTCTCACCATAGCAAGGGAAGGAGGAGGGGGTAGTGCCAGCCGCCACATGCCAAGGGGAGGAAGGGTCGCCGCCGGGGAGGGCCACGTGGGGGGTGGGGGAAGAGGGCACGCCGGAGGAAGGTAGAGAGAGGGAGAATGGGGTTGCGCACATGGGAAAAACGGAGAAACCTCCATGGACAACAATGGAGAAGGCTCACCGGAGAAGACGGAGTTCGCCGGAGTCGAGAAGAAAATCGTCGATTGACGGCAAACCTGAGGTCGTATCGATGAATCGAAAGTACCGGGACAAACATCTCGACAAGACGAATGCAGCAGTACTCTCGGATTTCGCCAGCGACACATGGATTGAAAGTAGTTACTCGCTGGAGTTGTCGCAGAGTTAGAACCGTCCCGAACTTCGGTGAGCAATTCCAGGAATTGTGGATCGAATTTGGGGAAACAGTTTTGAGATATGAAAAGGGTTCAACGAGAGGGTTCCATCCATATGTATATTGCTAGGGTTTGAAGATATTTTATTTTTCGTAATAATCCTATTTTTAAAATTAAAATAATTCCAAAAAAAGCTGAAATTGTTTTTAATGTCTGAAAAATACTTCAAAGGCTCCAAAAACTATAGAAAAATTCCTAGGCATGATTTCGCACCGAATAAACTCAAAAAACATAATTAGAACTTTTGAATATGTTTTTAAGTACCTCAAATAAATAGAATTTGAATTTCGAAAAAAAGAAAAAAAATTTAGAAAAATATGTAAATTTACCAAAAACTTCTACAAGATATATTAACATGTTTCAAATACTTCTTGCACTTAGAAATATAATGCAAAACCATGAATGCAACAACCAAAGTGCTAGTAGGGCTCACTTCACTATATAACAAAATAACTTTCTATTGTTTTAATAAAGGGAAAAGAAAAGCGAAGAAAGAAAAGAGTAACACCTGAATTTGGAGTATAGAGCATAGAAATTTTTATACCCAAAATTTAGGGTGTTACAATACATTATGCCCTTCACAACTCTTTGGATAGTGATGTTAAACACCTCTCGCACGTGCTAATCGTCAAGGCTTATATCATCGAGCAAGCGATATTGTTCCTATAATATAGACAAATTATTATTTTTTTGCCATCGAAGCTAAATAAGATACAAATTAAAGAGAGAGGAAAACTAACCCATAAGCTTTCCCACATGGTGTCTACATGGGACCTACCGTAGCCATAGGGCTTTTGGCTCCAATGGCTCCAAACAATAGCCGCTACGGTCCCACCGGCCTTAGTGACGATCCCTAGGTAGAAGAATCTACGTCAGATCCTAATCACGGTGTTGACTAGTGTACTGTGGCCTTGCCTATCCTAGTCCACATGTTCCCAACTCTTTGCCCCCTTTGGCTTTATTATTTGTCGCTGCTCGAATTCCTTCCGAGGCATCAATATTAGGGACCGATGAAACCTGCACAAATAAAACTTGTTATTAGAAAATAAAAAAGAATACCTAAATTTTGAAGGTGTTAATTAAGCATAAAATACCTAATGTTGTTAGTGGTTGCGGCTGCTACTTCATCTACCTCCGCCTCATCTGCTGCCGCCTAATCTGCATCGTCATCTGCAATGGTAGCGTCCTATGTCGCAGTGGCATCTGCCGACGACTGTTGTTGGTATGAAAGAGGTGAGATAAGCTGCTTTAGCCTCTATCGACTAGATATGGTGCCCTGCGAATCGAAACAACATTAAGATATAAACTACTATCTATCAAATATAATTAAGATACAAACAACATTAAGATCTAGTACCATAAACAAGGAAGAGGGGGCCTCAACAGAAGGATCATCCTCCCTACTCAACCTGGATTGAGAGGACCTAGAGGAGGCTTCACACTTTTTCTTCCCTTTCCCCTTACCAAACAACCTCGGCATCTGCACAATTTACACACAATAGTTAATATAAATGATTCAATTATAAAATAAATTTAAAATAGGTGTATGACTTAAATTATAGTAAAACATACATAAATTGTAGTAATAAAAAATCGTCAACATTATAATCCTCTTCCCTGACACATGCATTAATGTCACACCCGGATTTAAGGGGTAAAGCCGGGTGCGTCTCATATGTGCGCCAAAGAAGAACAACACATATAATGACCAAGTGTATAGAGATAAATGTCACAAACATTATTACATAGCGAAAGTGTCTTACAAAAATAAATGATAACAATAAAGCGAACTAATATTATTCCTTGGTGCCATTAAGCTGACTGGGAGATGCCACCTAGACTTCATCATACTCCTCGTAGTAGTCCTCCTCCTGGGCTACCTGCTCTTCACCTGTGGGGGTTTTATATATCGCAAGGGTGAGCTCACAAAAGATCATAGCTCAACAAGTTGTGGGGAATAATGTGCATGAACTCACAAAGGTGGGAGCTCATGTGAAGTGTAAGGCTCATCAACAGATAATAGTTAAAGCTAAGCATTGCTTTTAATAAGTTGGTCAAGTTTTATTAGTAGTTACTAAATGTAAGTGCATACCAACCCAAAGTAATAATAGATCAAATTAATAATAAAACCACAATGCAGTGCAAATGACAAATTAAATTTAATTCCATAAGTTACTCATGTGAGGGTCTGAGCCGCTCATGACCACGAGCACGGCTGATATACCAGTTTTACACTCTAAAGAGGTTGTGCATCTGTACCCACAAGTCATGTTACCCATTTGCCACGGAGTTGTACGAGCCACATACACCTCTACCAACGAAGCTAGGCAGGATAACACTACGAGGCCTTTACAAAGTTCTACTAGCTTCAGAAAACCCGCTGCGGTTTCTGAGGAGAGCAATATAGGAATTCCCCGTTTGAAAAGCCATCTCAGCAAGATCAACCCGAGAACCTCCCTATACCGATAGGGGTGGCAATTGGACCCGTGGGTATGGATACCCACGGGTTTCGTACCCGATGGATATGGATACGGGTTTGAAAACTCACCCGTGGATCCTGTCGGGTCGGGTACCCGAAATACGTCGGGAAGGGTACGGATAGTATATTTTACCCATGGGTATCCACTGGATACCCGAAATATTAATTCACAATTTCACATGTGGTGTTTTCGGCCCATGAAGCAAAGCAAAAAAGCCCAAAGGCAGTGGGACTTGCTGTTGGGCCGTCCTATTCCTATTATCCTAACCCTAACCGGCTAACCCTAACTCCCTAAGACAGCTAGACAGGTAGCCTACAGCCGTCCATCCATTCATCCGTCAAGAGGAGAGGGAGGCCGGCCGGCCGGTGGAGCGGAGATGAGGGGGCAGACAGGCTGGTGGCGAGGAGGCGACGGTGTTGCGGCAGGTGGGTGGCCGTGGTTGCCCTGCAGCTGGGACATTTGCTGAGCTGCGCGCGGGCGGGGCTGTTGGAGTCCAACCCGGGCCTGGCCTACAACTTCTACCAGAGCAGCTGCCCCAACGCGGAGTCCATCATCCGCAGCGTCACCTGGGCGCAGGTCGGCGCCGACTTCGTGCTCCCGGCCTGTCTCCTTCGCCTCCACTTCCATGACTGCTTCGTCAAGGTCCGCCTCCGGCTCTCTCTTTCTCTCTCTCTCTCTCAAGCCAGCCATAGAGCCGCTCACCCTCTCCCAAGAGCCGCAGATCTATTTTTTACAGCAACATATCCACCGGATACCCGATACCCGATGGGTACCCGGTGGGCACGGGTACGGGTCCATTTTTTTACCCGATTGGCTTGTTGGGTATGGATATTTGTATAAGGATCGGGTATGATATCGGGTCGGGTATTATTATACCCGAACACAACCCGACCCGCTGCCATCCCTATATACCGACAACTCCCCTACCACCCTTGCCCCTTTCGTGTAAGGTTGTCCTCCACTAGCTTTCCTAATTAGTCAGCCAAGGGCGTCCCATACCACCCTTGTGGTAGCACTGTTTTCTTGGGTGGTCGCTCCATGTTCCAATTAACATAATGATCTTGACATAAACAGTAAATAACTCATTTGTAATAAAAGAATGATCATGAATAATGTGTATCTTAACACCCAAAACCACATAAAGCAATAGCAAGTACTACCCAAAAGTTCAGTGGTAAACAAGATATAAAGATGACCAAACGAAGGTGGCCTATTAGGTCCCAGCAAAATTAACCTATACATATCATAATGATAAACATGAGCATTATTGGATAAAGAAAAGTGATCAAGGGCACAACTTGCCTTCAACGAGCTCATGCTCAGTATTTTCCACCTGTTGAGTACCGGGATCATCGGTGGCTTGCTCGTCTACTCGCAACAATACAAACAAACATGGTATAGGAGAAATTAACATCACACCAAACATGAAAACATACTGCATAATAATATTCTACGCATCACAATGAGATCATAGGTTCGAGAATTACTAAATTCGGAGTTTCGGTTAAAGAGTTATGATTTTCCAAAGTTTAAGTGTTAGATATAGAATTAATTAAGTGCATAATTTTAACCTATGTTTCATGACAAAATAAGGTTACTAGATGATAAACAACATTAATATGAATTTAATGCAACTGGAATGGATCAAAAAAGAGTTAAAATGAATTACTTATGAACTAAACAAGTTTCTGGAATTATTTTTATACTAAAATCATTTTCTACATTAATTTACTTAATTTATTTAATTTCTGGATGCGTGCATAAATTCTAGAAAGTCTAGGGTTGAATTTATAAAATCCAGGACTCAAACGTAATTCCTTATAACTATCTCTAGACAACGGGTTGATTGCCTAGCTTCCTAGGGTCTCTTTTACAAAGTTGTCTGGCCGAAGCGGTACTGGCAGATCTCGGCCACCCGATCCGCAATGAAGGGCCACGATTAGATTGTCATCAGGAACGAATCGGTATGCGATTCTGACCATAGGATTGAAGACGTGTGGCTCAGATTAGAGTGGCCCCCAAGTCGAACCGGTAAGTCACCACAGTCGTTGGATTATACATCTATGGTTCCAATTCTACGTAGTCACGATCTAACCCAGTGCGTTGGTTATGGATCCAAAGCCATCCAACAAGAGTGCCCAAGCATCAGCCCCCATTCTGATCGCTATCGTTGATCACCAGATCAATGGTGGAGAGAGCCTCACCTTCCTCATGGCTGGCAACGGTGGTGGACCCTGCCCAACACGGCGGCGCCATGGCCGATGTCCATAACCCGAGGCTCTAATGCATTTCCCCAAATCCGACACGTGCTAAAGGATGTGAAGACGACAACTAACCTATGCATACCTCTTTCTACCATGGAGATCGATACGGACTCTCTGCCATGGCGTGGAACATCCTCGCGGTGGAAGGCCCCAATTCTGGTGAGAAATTCTGGTCCCTAGCCAAGCTATTAGTGTACCACACCACACGGGTGATCAGCGACGGTTCTGGGAGTTTCTTACCTGCAATGGAGTTGCGATGAAGTCATCCCATAGCATGTCGATCACGGAGTGGCTCCGATGGACGTGCGACGGTGGCAGCCACCAAGCTCCAAACCTCGTGTATCTCTCCTTGCCCACAACTGGAAGTCTAGAGAGGTGGAATAGGAGGAGAAGCACATGACGTCTGGCTTATAGCCCCCCTCCTAGGTGCAAACGGTCCGCAACGGCACCCGAAGTCCGCGGGATTAGTTGTGCTCGGGTGATGATTCGAGGGAGAGGAGAGCTCTACCAGCCTGGGCCCACGCGCCAGAGAAGTGGTTAGCGGAGCAGATGAGCTGGCGGGCCCTAGCCATTAGTGTCACACGGTGCAGGCGCAGGTGGGTGTGGCTGACCAGCGGTTCCCCGATGTCGGCGCCAAGTTGTCGTGGTGGGCTTGAAAGTCGCCTAGAGGGGGGTGGATAGGCAGAAACTGAAAGTTATAACTTTAAACACACTACAAGCCGGGGTTAGCATTAGAATAAAATCCAAGTCTGGGAGAGAGGGGAAAACAAATCAACCAAGAAAATAAAGTGGATGAACACGATGATTTGTTTTACCGAGGTTCGGTTCTAAAGAACCTAGTCCCCATTGAGGTGGTCACAAAGACAGGGTCTCTTTCAACCCTTTCCCTCTCTCAAACGGTCACTTAGACCGAGTGAGCTTTCTCCTTAATCAATCGGGTCACTTAGACCCTCACAAGGACCACCACACACTTGGTGTCTCTTGCTTTGATTACAAGTGTCTTGAGAACAAGAATAAGGAAGAAGAAAGCCAACCAAGCAAACAAGAGCAACAAAGAAACACAAATGATCCTCTCACAAGTCCTAATGAGCTAGAGTTGAATTGGGGACTTTGAGCGGATCGATCACTTGAATTGTGTCTTTGGAGTGGAGTCTATTGCTCTTGTATTGAATGAAATGTGTTGAATGCTTGGGTTGTTGGAGTGGAGGTGGTTGGGGGTATTTATAGCCCTCAACCACCAAAACTACCATTGGGGTGGCTGTGTCGATGGGCGTCCGGTGCGCCACCGGACACTGTTTGGTGCACCAGCCACGTCACCCAACCGTTAGGGTTCTGACGCAGTCGACCGTTGGAGCACTGACTTCTGGTGGCACCGGACAGTTCGGTGCTGCACCGGACAGGCACTGTTCCTTGTCCGGTGCGCCTCTTACCTCTGCTCCAATTTCTGCCGCGAACTGTAGCGCTGTCAGGGGCACTGTGCAGTCGACCGTTGCGCCGAAGAGTCGTTGCTCCGCTGGTGCACCGGACAGTCCAGTGGCACACCGGACAGTCCGGTGAATTTTAGCGGAGCGGAGCTGGAGAAACCCGAAGGTGAAGAGTTCGGAGGTGTACGGTCCTGGTGCACCGGACACTGTCCGGTGGCACACCGGACAGTCCGGTGCGCCAGACCAGGGCACTCTTCGGTTTCTTTTGCTCCTTTCTTTTTGAACCCTTAATTTGATCTTTTATTGGTTTGTGTTGAACCTTTATGCACCTGTACAATATATAATCTAGAGCAAACTAGTTAGTTCAATTATTTGTGTTGGGCATTCAACCACCAAAATTATTTATAGGAAAAGGTTAAACCCTATTTCCCTTTCATTCTCCCCCTTTTTGGTGATTGATGCCAACATAAACCAAAGCAAATATACAAGTGCACTAGTTTGCATAAGGTAAGTGCATAGGTTACTTGGAATTAAACCAATTTATAGTTTCACTAGATATGCATGGTTTGCTTTTTTTTATTTTAACATTTTGGACCACGCTTGCACCACTTGTTTTGTTTTTGCAAATTCTTTTGGAAAATATTTTCAAAGTCTTTTTGCAAATAGTCAAAGTTATATGAATAATATTTCGAGAAGCATTTTCAAGATTTGAAATTTTCTCCCCCTGTTTCAAATGCCTTTCCTTTGACTAAATAGAACTCCCCCTGAATGAAATTCTCCTCTTATCTTTCAAGAGGGTTTTTAATAGATATCAATTATTGGAAATATATTTAGACACTAATTTTGAAAATATACCAATTGATAATCATCATACCAATTGAAGAAATTTCTATCATAAAATACCAATTGAAAATTAATATACTAATTTGAAATATATCAATTTAAAAAATTTCGAAGGGTGGTGGTGCGGTCCTTTTGCTTTCGGCTAATACTTCCCCCCCCTTTGGCATTAATCGCCAAAAACGAAGACATTGAGAGCCCTCTTAAACTTTCTCCCCGTTGGTACAATTAAATATGAGTGAAAGATTATACCAATTTGGAGTGCGGAGTAACGACGAAGGATAAAAGATACCGGTAGAGTGGAGTGGAAGCCTTGTCTTCATCGAGGACTCCATTTCCCTTTCAATCTACGACTTAGTATAGAAATCACTTGAAAACATATTAGTCGTAGACATAAAAGAGATATGATCAAAGGTATATAAATGAGCTATGTGTGTAATGTTTCAATCAAAGTTCCGAGTCAAGTATATTTAGCTCATTCCTAAGTTTGCTAAAGGTTTTCTCATCTAATGGCTTGGTAAAGATATCGGCTAATTGTTCTTTGGTGCTAACATAAGCTATCTCGATATCCCCCTTTCTTGGTGATCCCTCAAAAGGTGATATCGAATGTCTATGTGCTTAGTGCGGCTGTGTTCAATGGGATTATCCGCCATGCCGATTGCACTCTCATTGTCACATAGGAGAGGGACTTTGCTCAATTTGTAGCCATAGTCCCTGAGGGTTTGCCTCATCCAAAGTAATTGCGCACAACAATGACCTGCGGCAATGTACTCGACTTTGGCGGTAGAAAGAGCTACTGAGTTTTGTTTCTTTGAAGCCCAAGACACCAGGGATCTCCCCAAAAACTGATAAGTCCCTGATGTGCTCTTCCTATCAATTTTACACCCTGCCCAATCAGCATCTGAATATCCTATTAAATCAAAGGTGGATCCCTTGGGGTACCAAAGTCCAAACTTAGGAGTATAAACTAAATATCTCATGATTCTTTTCACGGCCCTAAGGTGAACTTCCTTAGGATCGGCTTGGAACCTTGCACACATGCATACGAAAAGCATAATATCCGGTCGAGATGCACATAAATAGAGTAAAGATCCTATCATCGACCGGTATACCTTTTGATCTACGGACTTACCTCCCGTGTTGAGGTCGAGATGTCTATTAGTTCCCATGGGTGTCTTGATGGGCTTGGCATCCTTCATTCCAAACTTATTGAGTATGTCTTGAATATACTTTGTTTGGCTAATGAAGGTGCCCTCTTAGAGTTGTTTGACTTGAAATCCTAGAAAATACTTCAACTCCCCCATCATAGACATCTCGAATTTCTGTATCATGATCCTACTAAACTCTTCACAAGTTGATTTGTTAGTACATCCAAATATGATATCATCAACATAAATTTGGCATACAAACAAATCTTTTGCAATAGTTTTAGTAAATAGAGTAGGATCGGCTTTACCGACTTTGAAGCCATTAGTGATAAGAAAACCTCTTAGGCATTCATACCATGCTCTTGGGGCTTGCTTGAGCCCATAAAGCGCCTTTGAGAGTTTATACACATGGTTAGGGTACTCACTATCTTCAAAGCCGGGAGATCGCTCAACATAGACCTCTTCCTTGATTGGTCCATTGAGGAAGGCACGAAATCCAAACCTTCGACTTGTGAATATCCCTTGGCCACAAGTCGGGCTTTGTTCCTTCTCACCACACCATGCTCATCTTGTTTGTTGCAGAATACCCACTTGGTTCCTACAACATTTTGATTAGGACGTGGAACTAAATGACATACCTCATTTCTCGTGAAGTTGTTGAGTTCCTCTTGCATTGCCAACACCCAATCCGAATCTCTTAGTGCATCCTCCACCCTGTAACGCACGGAGCCTCTTCATCATCTAGTTCATCAAGATCAACTTGCTCCACTTGGGAGCCATTAGTCTCATCAAACACAATGTCACAAGAAACCTCAACTAATCCAGTGGATTTGTTGAAGACTCTATATGCCCTTGTGTTTGAGTCATAACCAAGTAAAAAGCCTTCTACAGCCTTAGGAGCAAATTTAGATTTTCTACCTCTTTTAACAAGTATAAAACATTTGCTACCAAAGACTCTAAAATATGAAACATTGGGCTTTTTACCGGTGAGGAGTTCATAAGATGTCTTCTTAAGGATTCGGTGAAGGTAGAGCCGGTTGATGGAGTAGCAGGCGGTGTTAATCGCCTCAGCCCAAAACTGGTCCAGAGTCTTGTACTCATCAAGCATGGTCCTTGCCTTGTCTAGTAGAGTTCTATTCTTCCTTTCCACTACACCATTTTGTTGAGGTGTGTAGGGAGAGGAGAATTCATACTTGATGCCCTCATCCTCAAGGAAACCTTCGATTTGAGAGTTCCTGAACTCTGTCCTGTTGTCGCTTCTTATCTTCTTGATCCTTAATCCGAACTCATTTTAAGCTCGTCTCATGAATCCCTTTAAGGTCTCTTGGGTCTAAGATTTTTCCTATAAAAAGAATACCCAAGTGAAGCGAGAATAATCATCCATAATTACTAGACAGTACTTACTCCCGCCGATGCTTATGTAAGCAATCGGGCCGAATAGATCCATGTGGAGTAATTCCAGTGGCATGTCCGTTGTCATGATGTTTTTGTGTGGATGATGGGTTCCAGCTTGCTTTCCTGCTTGACATGCGCTACAAACCCTGTCTTTCTCAAAATGAACATTTGTTAGTCTCAAAATGTGTTCTCCCTTTAGAAGCTTGTGAAGATTCTTCATCCCAACATGGGCTAGTCGGCGATGCAGAGCCAACCCATATTAGTCTTAGAAATTAAGCAAGTATCGAGTTCAGCTTTGTTAAAATCAACTAAGTATAGCTGACGCTCTAATACTCCCTTAAATTCTACTGAAACATCACTTCTTCTAAAGACAGTAACACCTATATCCGTCAAAAGACAGTTGTAGCCCATTTTACAAAATTGAGAAACAGAAAGCAAATTGTAATCTAAAGAATCCACAAGAAAAACATTGGAAATGGAATGGTCAGGTGATATAGCAATTTTACCAAGTCCTTTGACCAAACCTTGATTTCCATCCCTGAATGTGATAGCTCGTTGGGGATCTCCGTTTTTCTCGTAGGAGGAGAACATCCTTTTCTCCCCTGTCATGTGGTTTGTGCATCCGCTAACAATAATCCAACTTGAGCTTCGGATGCATAAACATGCAAAACAATTTAGGCCTTGTTCTTAGGTACCAAACGATCTTGGGTACTTTCACATTAGAAACAAGCACCTTGGGTACCCAAACACAAGTCTTGGAGCCCTTGTGTTTGCCCCCAACATATTTGGCAACTACTTTGCCTGATTTGTTAGTTAGCACATAAGATGCATCAAAAGTTTTAAATGAAATGCTAGGTTCATTTGATGCAATAGGAGTTTTCTTTTTAGGAATTTTAACATGTGTAGAATGCCTAGAGTTAGATGCCTCATTCTTATACATAAAAGCATGGTGAGAAACAGAATGAGACTTCTTAGCATGAATTCTCCTAATTTTGTGCTCAGGATAATTAGCAGGATATAAAATGTAACCTTCATTATCCTGAACCATGGGTGCCTTGCCCTTAACAAAATTAGACAATCTTTTAGGGGCATTAATTTTGACATTGCTTCCCTGTTGGAAACCAATGCCATCCTTGATGCCCGGGCGTCTCTCATTATAGAGCATGCTTCTAGCAAATTTAAAATTTTCATTTTCAGTTTCATGTTCATTGATTTTAGCAGTTAATTGAGCTATGTGATCATTTTGTTGTTTAATTAAAGCAAGGTGATCATGGATAGCATCAACATTAATATCTCTACATCTAGTACAAATAGCAACATGTTCAACAGTAGATGTAGAGGGTTTGCATGATTTTAATTCATCAATCTTAGCATGTAAAATAGCATTCTCATTTCTAAGACTAGAAATAGAATCATTTCAAACATTCAAGTCTTTAGCCTTAGAAATTAAATTATCATTCTCAGTTCTAAGCCTACCAATTGATTTATTCAATTTATCAATCTTAGCAATTAAACTAGCATTATCATTTTTAAGATTGGTAATTGAATTATCACAAGCATTTAACTTCTCAACCTTAGCAAATAAATTAGCGTTTTCAGTTCTAAGGTTGGAAATTGATTCATGGCAAACCCTAAGTTCTTTAGACAAATTTTCACATTTTTCTACTTCCTGAGCAAAGGAATTCTTCAACTTAACATGCTTCTTATTTTCCTTAATAAAGAATTCCTCTTGGTTGTCCAAGAGTTCATCCTTCTCATGAATAGCACCTATCAATTCATTTAGTTTTTCCTTTTGTTGCATGTTAAGGTTGGCAAAAAGGGTAAGCAAATTATCCTCATCTTCACTAGAGCTACCCTCATCACTAGATGTTGTATATTTAGTGGAGGCTCTAGATTTTACCTTCTTCCTTTTGCCGTCCTTTGCCATGAGGCACTTGTGGCCGACGTTGGGGAAGAGGAGACCCTTGTTGACGGTGACGTTTGCGGCATCCTCGTCGGAGGAGGAGTCGGTGGAGCTCATGTCGGAGTCCCATTCCCGACACACATGGGCATTGCCTCCCTTCTTCTTGTAGTACTTCTTCTTTTCCTTCTTCCTCCCCTTTTTGTCGTTGTCCCTGTCACTATCACTAGACATAGGGCATTTAGCGATAAAATGACCGGGCTTACCACATTTGTAGCACACCCTCTTGGAGCGGGGTTTGTAGTCCTTCCCCCTCCTTTGCTTGAGGATTTGATGGAAGCTCTTGATGATGAGCGCCATCTCCTCATTGTCGAGCTTGGAGGCGTCGATGGGGAGTCTACTTGATGTAGACTCTTCTTTCTTCTCTTCCGTCGCTTTGAATGCGACGGCTTGCACCTCGGGTGTGGAGGTGCCGCCTTGCTCCAAGTCGACGATGTGTTTGGAGCCTTTGATCATCAACTCAAAGCTCACAAACTTTCCTATCACTTCCTCGGGAGACATTAATTTGTATCTAGGATCCCCACGAATTAATTGTACTTGAGTAGGATTGCGAAAAACAAGGGATCTTAGAATAACCTTGACCATCTCATGGTCATCCCATTTTTTTCTCCCGAGGTTGCGCACTTGGTTGACCAAGGTCTTGAGCCAGTTGTACATTGTCTGTGGCTCCTCTCCTTGATTGAGGACGAATCGACCGAGCTCCCCCTCGATCGTCTCCCTCTTGGTGATCTTGGTCACCTCATCCCCTTCGTGCGCGGTCTTTAGTACATCCCAAATCTCTTTGGCACTTTTTAGCCCTTGCACTTTATTATACTCCTCTCGACATAAGGAGACGAGAAGTATAGTAGTTGCTTGGGAGTCAAAGTGCCGAATTTGGGCGACCTCGTCCGAATCGTAATCTTCGTCCCCCACATTTGGTACCTGCGTTCCAAACTCAACAATGTCCCATATGCTAGCGTGGAGTGAGGTTAGATGATGCCTCAATTTATCACTCCACATAGAATAATCTTCACCATCAAAACATGGTGGCTTGCCTAATGGAACGGAAAGTAATGGAGTGCGCTTAGAAATACGGGAGTAACGAAGTGGCATCTTACTATACTTCTTGCGCTCATGGCGCTTAGAAGTGATGGGCGGCGCATCGGAGCTGGAGGTGGATGGCGACGAGTTATCGGTCTCATAGTAGACCACTTTCTTCATCTTCTTCTTCTTGTCGCCACTCCTATGCAACTTGACGAGGGGAGGTGATTCCTCCCTTCCTTTGGCGCCGGACTCCCTTGATGGAGCTTTCCCGTGGCTTGTGCCCGTTTCCATCTCCCTCTTGGTGGATCCTCTCGACATCACTTCGAGTGGTTAGACTCTAATGAAGTATCGGGCTCTGATACCAATTGAAAGTCGCCTAGAGGGGGGTGGATAGGCGGAAACTGAAATTTATAACTTTAAACACACTAAAAGCCGGGATTAGCGTTAGAATAAAATCCAAGTCTGGGAGAGAGGGGAAAACAAATCAACCAAGAAAATAAAGCGGATGAACATGGTGATTTGTTTTACCGAGGTTCGGTTCTAAAGAACCTAGTCCCCGTTGAGGTGGTCACAAAGACCGGGTCTCTTTCAACCCTTTCCCTCTCTCAAACGGTCACTTAGACCAAGTGAGCTTTCTCCTTAATCAATCGGGTCACTTAGACCCTCACAAGGACCACCACACACTTGGTGTCTCTTGCTTTGATTACAAGTGTCTTGAGAACAAGAATGAGGAAGAAGAAAGCCAACCAAGCAAACAAGAGCAACAAAGAAACACAAATGATCCTCTCACAAGTCCTAATGCGCTAGAGTTGAATTGGGGACTTTGAGCGGATCGATCACTTGAATTGTGTCTTTGGAGTGGAGTCTATTGCTCTTGTATTGAATGAAAAGTGTTGAATGCTTGGATTGTTGGAGTGGAGGTGGTTGGGGGTATTTATAGCCCTCAACCCCCAAAACAACCGTTGAGGTGGCTGCTGTCGATGGGCGCACCGAACAGTCTGGTGCGCCACCAGACACTGTCCGGTGCGCCAGCCACGTCACCCAACCGTTAGGGTTCTCACGCAGTCGACCGTTGGAGCACTGACTTCTGGTGGCACCGGACAGTCCGGTGCCGCACCGGACAGGCACTGTTCCTTGTCCGGTGCGCCTCTGACCTGTGCTCCGACTTCTGCCACGAACTGTAGCGCTGTCAGGGGCACTGTGCAGTCAACCGTTGCGCCGAAGAGTTGTTGCTCCAGTGGTGCACCGGACAGTCCGGTGGCACACCGGACAGTCCGGTGAATTATAGCGGAGCGGCGCTGGAGAAACCCGAAGGTGAAGAGTTCAGAGGTGTACCGTCCTGGTGCATCGGACATTGTCCGGTGGCGCACCGGACAGTCCGGTGCGCCAGACCAGGGCACTCTTCGGTTTCTTTTGCTCCTTTCTTTTTGAACCCTTTATTTGATCTTTTATTGGTTTGTGTTGAACCTTTATGAACCTGTAGAATATATAATCTAGAGCAAACTAGTTAGTCCAATTATTTGTGTTGGGAATTCAACCACCAAAATTATTTATAGGAAAAGGTTAAATCCTATTTCCCTTTCAGGGCTGACTTGGCCGCGCGGGGTGGATGTATTGTCAGACCCGGATTTAAGGGACAAAGTCGGGTGCATCTCATACATGCGCCAAAGAAGACAACATATATAATAACAGAGTGTATAGAGATAAATGTCACAATATAATCAGAGTACTTATTACATAACGGAAGTCTTACAAAATAAAATATAAATATAGATCAAACTAAAATCCATCCTTGGCGCCAGAAAGTCAACTGGGAGACGCCACCAAGATCGAATCGAACTCCTCGTTGTGTGGCTCCTTTTGAACCACCTGTTCTTCTCCTGTGGGGGTGTGAGACAGCAAGAGTGAGCTCACGCATGATCATAGCTCAACAAGTTGTGGGGAAACCAGTGTGCATGAACTCACCAAAGTTCATGTGATGTGTAAGGCTGATCAACAATAGGGGTAAAAGTTGAGCATTGCTTTTAATAAGTTGGTCAATTTTTTTTAGTAGTTACTAAATGTAAGTAAATACCATACCTTAATAAAAATAATAGAACAAAATTAATAAATAATCCCTTGCAATCCAAATGACCAATTGAATTTAAGTTCCATAATTTAATCATGCGAGAGTCCTAAGCTACTCTTGACCGTGAGCTCGGCTAGTATACCAGTTTTACACTCTGCAGAGGTTGTACCCTGTACCCACAAGTCGTGTTTCCCATGTCGCTAGGAGTACCCGGATCTCAAGCGCTTTGAAATCCCCTGCCCGAACACCACGGACCGTGACCAACACCCCAGGCTCTATGTAGGAAGCGCGATGGCGGTGGCGGTCCGGTCTTCCCCCGGAGGCCGCCCGGTCTTCCCCCTGCGCCCTCTATTCTCGCAGTACTGGCTAAGTTTTGGTCGCTTATGCGGTTGAGTCGGTCCCCAGGGTCGCGGCACGATGGACTTTTTATACACACGACGTGGGCCGTGGACCTGGCCGGTCATGGCCACGTATCCCACATCGCACACCAGTCACCCTAAGAGTGCGGCGATTCTGTTGAAGAAGAATCCGACCACACGGCCCCACATGTCGGCCACAGCGTAGAGTAAATGAATCTGCCACGCGGGCCCAACAGTCAGCGGGGAGAACAGCAAAGCAGGCACGCGCGAAGGGAGCCTGGGTAGTGGGGTCTGGTTGTTAGCGGTGAGCACGCGCGGTGAGAACTTGGGCCGCATGAGTGTAAAGAGGTAAATGGGTCGCGCGGTGTAACAGTTTGGGCCCACACGAGTTCTTTCTTTTTCTCTTTTCTTTTTCTTATTTTATTTTATTTCTTTTCCTTTTCTTTTCTCATTTTTGATTTCGAATTTAAATTTGATTGTGACTTGCACATATATGATATATCAATGTACAAATTAGAACCTTATGACAAAAAGAATATTTATTTATTATATATATATATATATGTACTTCCTTTATTATATATGGCATTCTCTTCTCTTTCTCCAAAGTTTTGCTCCCCATTTCAATTCAAGTTTAAAGTTTATATGCAAGAGTGCAATAAAATTCCATATTTCAAATATCAAACCACAGTCTCATAGATTATGCTTCTATTATCTGAATTAATATTATCTATTATTTCCCTTGTCATTTATTTATGGGGGAATAAATGGGTCCCTAAACATTTTTCCTTTCTCAATTTCTATTCTATATCTTCATTTATACTTTGAGGTCAAATTTATGTGTTTAATAAAGTACCTCACAAGAAAGTCATCAGTGAGAGATGCACTTTTCATTATTTATTTATTGGTTGCTTAATTCATTTAGTACCATTAATTGACTATGAGAAGAAAATATCCAAATGAATTTTCCAAGGGATTCAACAATTCTCAAAACACTATCATAAATATATTTGTTTATTTATTTGATTTATTTATTTATATATTTTTTCTACCTAGTTTTAGGGCTTTACATGTATGGGCCGACGTGGTGGGTTTTGGGTAGGGATTGTGTTACACTTTTCTTTTTCTTTTTCTATTCTTTTTTTCCTTTTTTATTTTTCTTTCCTCTTTCCAACTTCAAGTATTCCAACTAAATTTAAATTCATGTTTTGAACTTCAGATTTCCAAACTTCAAACACAGTCCTAAAGTGCATAATTATTCTACTGTTTGCATTATTTATTTTTATTTCTATTATTTAATTATGGAGAGGGTAATTGACTTTATTAAGGGCCCGTTTGGTAAAGCTCCAGCTCCTGCTTCTTTAGCTCTAGATCCTGATCCTCGTGAGGAGCTGATCCTCCTGATTCTCCTAGAAAATCAGAATCATTTTTAAAACTGTTTAGCAAGTAAACTGATTCTTGTCTTCTGAGAGTTGGTGGTCTGTGGCGATTGTCTGTTTTACTCTTTGCAGTTCAACTTTATTACAAACTAATAAGTAGGATGCATATACGGGAAAAAAATATGAAACAATAACATATAAAATATTCCCATCATAGTAGTGCATAAAATGGTCTCAAATGTTTAATCCATAAATTGGCTCGTTATGTTTTTGTCCAATGGCAATTGCGGGTAATTTCAATCAAACTTTAAGGGGAGGTCCATATTTGGTTGGTTGAGGAGCTGTTTTAAGGGAGGGTGGAGCAGGTTTTTTTAGATCCCACCTTTCTTCACAAAAACGACTCCCGATCTTTCGGCTCCACACGAGAATCAGTTTAAAAAAATACCCGTTTGGCACGGCTCCTCCAGATCCTCGCTTAGAATCAGGAGCTGGAGCTGTGCCAAACGGGCCCTAAATTTTCTTTCTAGATTTTCTCTTATCTATTTCTTCCTTTTAAATTTTTTGACCTCAAGTATGGTTTGAATCCTTAGAATCCATCAAGATGCATCTCATACAAAAACATCAGCATGCCATGCAAGATTTATTTCTATTTACGTAACATGTGATCACAAATGCCACTCTAATCATATAGGAATATTAACTCCTCTTTATAAAAGTTGGGTATTACAATTAATGAGTCTTTCAAGAAGTATTGTTGACTTTCGACGTTTTGCATTCGAAGGACTTGGTTCTTTGTCCATTAACTCTACGGGTTGATGGATCGAGAAACTAATTCATCAAGGACTATCCCTTCAGATACAATGTCAACATCTTCATCACTGTTTCTTTGATCACCGTCTTCTTGATAGACATCCCAAAGATCATCATTTGTGACGCTTACTATTGGGGGCCTTCCTCTTCCGAAGGTCCTCAAAACATGACTAACCATGTGTTTTCAGTATAATATTGATTATCGCAGGGAGCTTTGGCTTCATGATGGAAGTGTTCTCCTTCACCGAAGGTCTTCGAGACAAAGATATAGCCCGAAAGTGACAACAATGAACACCAAAGTTGTAGCCAAAGAAAAACATCTTCGGCTTAAAGTGATGCCGAAGATCAAACATGGAGCCGAGCCGAAGAGGAAAAGACTGCTAGTCCCTAATGACTTATGTTACAATTATGAATAAATGTTAAGGTCATGAATGTCCTTTTACCCGGGTTGCGTCCCATGCCTATAAATAGGTGAACAGTACCCCGTACTGTACACGCTTGATTGTAATCGCTCTCGCGTCAACACCTTCGAACAAGCCGAAGGTATCACTGTATATAATTTCTGTCAATGTTCATGTGTATATCACAAAATATGTATATGAATGAATATATGGGTTACACATATTGTTTCTATGTACTCTTATTCTCATAGATGATGAAGGTATGTCCTTCATGACCTTCGTCCTAAGATCATTATATCCGAAAGGAGATAATGTTTTGGAGGACGAAGGTCCTTAATCATTAACAATTGTGTTGCCTTGTTCTTCATTCACAGCATTTGAGAACAAGTGAACAACATTGGCGCCCACCTCCGGTGAACTCAAACGACCACTTATGGCAACAGCTCGAGCAACCACCTTCGTCATGCCGCGGAAGAAGGCAATAGCGCCAGGGGCTGCCCTTAAGCAGCTAGACATCAACCAAGAGGGGCTCTCTCTGAGAGAACCCGAAAGCAGAAAAGAAAGGCCACCAGCCCAACACCACAGGAGGAGGAGCTAGACCAAGAAATCAAACACTTAGAAGCCATACACTAGCAAGTGCAAAGAAAGAGAGAAAATGCTTTGGCTATCTGACCTTCATAGGAAGATTGACGAAGCTGCTGAAGAAATGTGTCATATCACGCAAGACGACCAAGGACGAAGGCCTCAACAGAGAGAGCTTCGTCAAGAAAGTCCAATCAATGATGACGAATGGTATGATGACTTTCACCATGGTAACTTTGCTTTTGATGATGCTTATCCTCTAGCAGCAGAACTGCAGGATACCCCATTGCCACCATCCTACAAGCCATCGCAGCTTCCCATGTATGATAGGCATTCTGATCCGAAGCAGTTCCTTATGAGCTATGAGGCAACCATATCATCATATGGTGGCAACACAACTGTCATGGCGAAATCCTTTGTCATGGCAGTCAGGAGTGTGGCTCGGACGTGGTATTCTTCTCTTCACCCGAGAATGATCACGTCATGGCAAAAGCTAAAGGACATGCTGGTAACCAGCTTTCAGGGTTTCTAGACCAAGCTAGTAACTGCCCAAGCCTTGTTCCAGTGCACACAGAACCATGAGGAATAGTTGCAAGCATATGTCCAAAGGTTTCTGCGACTCAGGGCCCAAGCTCCCATGGTGCCAAATGAAATTGTCATTGAGGCTATGATCAAAGGGCTCTGATCAGAACCGACGACGCAGTATTTTGCCAGGAAGCCACCACAAACTTTGGAAAAGCTTCTGCAGAAGATGGATGAGTACATCAGGGCCGATAATGACTTTAGACAGAGAAGGGAAGAGGCCTACAGATACTCCAAGATGACTAGGGGCTTCGAAAGAAGGCTCCACCCTAGGCATGTCAGAACAATCCACAATCCCAGCTCAAGCGACGATAGGAGAAACCATGCTCAGGGCCATCAGCAAAGCTCCTAGTCTTCAGGGACGCAGCAAAGTTCTTACAGGCCACCAGCTCCAAGAGGCAGAGGAGGAAGAAGCTTCGGAGGAAGGTTCGGTTCCCAACACAAAAGGTTGTTCTGTTTATTCTGTGGGGAAGATAAGGGACACACAACAAGGACGTGACAATTCACGATCTAGAAGCAAAAAGAAATAGTTGAAGCCAAAGCACGGCAGAATCAGCCGAAGCAGGTCCTGCACACTGCTTCGTGCTATTCTCCATACATTCCCGAGTTTGTGGGTAACCAGCAGCCCACAACATCAGTTGCTTCGGCAAGTCACTCTCAAGCCGCATGGGCCCCGCTACCACCACCACCTATGGCACCAACCTTGACTCACAATCAGCAGCCAGAAGGGCACCGCTAAGCACAGCAACAGCGTGACACACGTGAAGAGTCTGTAGCTCGCACAGTCAACAACATTGTGCCCGAATCGAGACACATTTACTGAAGCAATACAGGGGCTCGACCAGAAAATTTTCATGTTAAATGTATTATTTATTTTTCTATCTTTATATTTCTCCCTCGAAAACAACATAAGAAGGCTCAACCTTCGGGTTGTTGTAATAAATCTGGGGTTACACCATCGAGTGTAACATAAAGGGTTACGAAGCTCCAAAGTCGTTCCTAAGGGAATGCAGAGCTAAAATACCACCGAAGTAAAAGGTGAAGAAGCTCCAAAGTCATTACTAAGTGAATGCAGAGCTAAAATACCACCTAAGTAAAAGGTGAAGAAGCTCTAAAGTCGTTCCTAAGCGGATGCAGAGCTTAGCTCCAAAGTCGTTGCTAAGGGAATGCAGAGCTGAAATACCACCTAAGTAAAAGGTGAAGAGACTCCAAAGTCATCCTAAGGGGATGCAGAGTATTATTTTTATGTTTTGTGCATCAACGTCATTTGCGTCATACCATCACATCATATTGCATAACATTGCATCATACATCATTTTGCATCGACAGAAATAGTGGAAAAAAGGAAAATTACTCCTTCAAACATGCACAAAGAATGAATCAATAACAGAAGATTCATGCCTTTGACAGAGGAATTGTCGTACGAGGTTTATACCTTCGGCAATGATATTCTTATGCAACAACCACAACGAGATATTCAAAGTTGCTTCAGCAAAGAAGGGGGATTTCTTTATTTCTTTATGAAGCGTGAAAAGAAGGTAAGGTGTTTTTTCGCCTACGGCTCAAAAACGGTACGTACGAAAGTTTCACACCTCACAAAGAAATATATTACATCATTAAATATACAAATAGTTGGTAATTGTTTCTTACAAAAATGAAATTACATGAAAAGATTCTAAATTCTCAATAGACAGGCCCTAGTCATCTTTTAAAACTTTGCCAGCAGCTTCGTCTAGTAGTCTGTTGATAGCTTCGTCAATGGCTTCGTTAGCTATTCTAATTATGTCAAGGGCCCCCTTCAGAGCTGGATCAGCTTCAGGATCATATGGTTCTAGAGGGGGGGAGAGTTTAGCTGGACCAAAATACAAATGTCCGTTAGTACCAAAGCTAAAATAATTGACGAAGCAAAGTCATGATAGATATACCTATAAGTCTGGCACGTTCAGCAGCTTCTTCAGTTCTTCTAGCCTCTTCCAAGGCGCCATGAGATTATTTCTCTTTCTTTCTAATAGCTTTGTCAGCTATCTCTCAGCACCCTTCAGCCATATTTCAGAATAAAATTTTCCACCTAGTGCAGTGGCTTCGGCCGAAGGGATTCTAATATCGTCGGCTGAGAAAGAAAATCCTGGCTGAACCACAGTCTTGGCATGTTCGCAGCCAACCTTTTCAAGGACCGACACGGCCCCACGGGCACCGACGAAGGCACATAAATCTCCTCTGTCACTAAGAATCTCTTCAAAAGCTTTGGCTTCATCGTTAATCCACCGGATAACCTCGTTAGGATCACCGCGAATAAAGTTCTACTTTGAGGAAAATGCACCAACTTTAGAAAAGCTTTTCTTCAAATTCTTAGCACATTCTGTAGCAACATTGTAGCATTCCTCTTTAGCTTCACGAGGCTCATCAACATTTTTCGGTACCCTCAATCGTTCTATATCAGATATCTCACGTTTTGTTGGCTCCACATTAAAATTTTCAGTTACTTCGCCAAGTTTCTTTTCTAATTCTTGTACTTCAGATCTATGTAGTTCTTCTTGAGTAGACAGCTTAGCTTCGCTGGATTTTAGCCTTTCAACCAAAGAGAGAAGGATCTTATCCTTTTCAAGAGCTTCGTTTCTCAAAGTTATGAACTCCAATCGAAGGTTTCTAATTGCCATCTGGTAGCTTTTATCCTCTGCATCTTTTTGAGCTTTTAGAGCTTTACTAAGAATTAGACCCTGCCAAACAAAGAATGAACAAATAATAACAGTAAGGATTACCACAAAAATAATTCACCATAACAAAAATTACCAAATGTGAAGCCAAAATGTTCAAACCTTCAAGCTGTTGTAGGCGAGGCTATCCACAAGCTGATCCTTCGTCATTGCCGATAGACCAAGCTCAAGTTTGCATACCCCATGTTATCCATCATCTCTCGGCAAACATTAATTTCCTTACTGTCTGGTAGACAGTAAAGGAAGTCATCCTCGTCGTTCCCTCCGTATACCAAGGACCGTCGAGGGTATTTTAGTTCCTTAGCATAATGTTGTGTTTCATCAAGTTGCTCTGCTGATAGCTATTTTTCCGAAGCATGTCGAACAATATAGTTCAAATCACCCTGGGGAGGTGCTTTGGGAACAGGTGGTGTGGGCTTTTCTAGAAGATTCCCTCCCACCAGCATTACTGGCACAACTCCTAAAGGTCCCGCTTCAATAAGAACAGAAGAAGCACTTGCAGTGACCAATTCTCTTGCATCCTCAATTTTCTCGCAAGAAGCTTCGATAGAAGTAGGAGTTGGCATTTTCACGGATTCCAAAACAACATCCAAAACACTAGCCATCCTCCTCCTCCTCAGAGTCGTTGTTGCAGTAGTTGATAGCTTCGGCAACCCTGTCACAGTTGGCGGACTCAGCAGTTTCGGCTGTTCTTCTGCTGTTCTCTTTGGTCCTAGCTCTTTTACCGGATCGACACTAGCTTCGACTAGCATAGCAGGAACTGTTTCCGTAGCTAAGGGGATGGCTTCGGCACTTTCAATAAACTTCACCTTCTCTATCGTAGGCACTTCAGTAGTCTTTTCTAAGGAATGTAGCTTCGGCCTACGAGTCAGGACCTTAGCTCTCTTCGGCTTCTGTGCACCGAAAGAGGTCGAAGCTACTATTTTTCTCTTTAACCCTTGTTTTCGGGCAGGGAAGCAATAGTCAGGATAAACAAACCCAATTACATCAAAAACTCTATTCAGTCTCTTTTTCCCTCGAGCGCTGAAGGAAATGATCATGGCTTCGTCCTCTGCCTTCGTGTAGGCTCCCAGCAACTCATCACTGGTTGTCTCAACAGCCTCTGCCAATCATCATTTGGCTCGTCAAATTGGCTTCTATACCGGAAGGTGTATCTTAGATAACTAGACCACATTGGCTGGAGCGAGCAGCAGTTTCTTTCAGCATCTCCCAGGCATTCACAAGAGGCCATACCTTGTAAGCAATGTGTTCCTATACCAAATCCCTAGTACCGATGTAAGTGCACATGGTGTTGAAAGCCATTAAACACGCTTGCACTTCATTCCCAATTGCAATGGACATCCCTCTAATGTCGAAGTGTGACCACATGGGACGCTGAATAATGCCCCTCATATCTTCCCTTTCACTCAGATCATTCTTCACATAAAACCATTTCACTCAGATCATTCTTCACATAAAACCATTGCTTCATCCAAGAGCCCGGCCATTTCTTTCGAGATGTTGGCACGGGATAACTTGCATCAGAGCGGGGCACGAAGTTGTAACACCCGAAGTTGTTATGGTACTGCTCCTTCCCAGTAGCCTTTGTCAGGTAAAATAATTCATGGATATTGCAGAAACACCTGGCATCTGGCCCTAGCCCTTGGCTCATCTTAGCCCAAATAAAACCCCCCGCTTTAATCAAAGCTTCAAGAGTAAGTTGATGAAGGTATATATCAAATGTCTTCAGTACCTTAACCAGCATCTTGTGCAATGGAAAACGAAGCCTAGCCTTCATAAAGCTTTTAAAAACCACTACTTCATCTTTTTGGGAAGAGGAATGATACTTTCTCCCCTAGCCCTCACAATGGATATAACGTGAAAATATTTTCCTTTCATCCCTACAATCTGTCCTTGTTTAACACTAGACTTTCCAAAAACAACATGACTCGGTCTCCATGGCCGATCTTCGGCATCCTCGTTACCACTCTCCATGTCAAAGCTATCACTGTCGCTGGAATCCTTAGATAGCCCAGCCAGCATCTCATTAGTAATTTTTTCAATGTTGGTCTTTTCCATTGCTTCATAAAAACCAGCAGGCGTGGGGACTACAGTCTTCTTTTCTTTAGCCATTTAGATGATGATCACAGCAAATGTCGAAGCTCAAAAAAAATGATTGCGCTCACAGAAGAAGAGGGCTAAAATGGCAATCACAACACAAAAAACTAGATGGCACAAAAAATATTCATAGCGCAAGCCTATATATATATATATATACACAAAACACCACTAAGCAGTGGGTCCCACGATGCAGAACAATTGGCTATTCTAGCGAAGGGAAGGTGTTTTTTGGACCTTCGACTAAAGGCCTTTGTTCGTATCGCAGTCTGAATTTGTTACATAGAAACAAATTAATACTGCGAGGGGCTACTGTTGGGGGCCTTCCTCTACCGAAGGTCCTCAAAAACATGACTAACCATGTGTTTTTAGTATAATATTGACTATCGCAGGGAGCTTCGGTTTCGTGATGGAAGTGGTCTCCTTCACCGAAGGTCTTCGAGATAAACATATAGCCCGAAAGTGACAACAATGAACACCAAAGTTGTAGCCAAAGAAAAACAGCTTCGACTTAAAGTGATGTTGAAGATCAAACATGGAGCTGAGCCGAAGAGGAAAAGACTAGCTAGTCCCTAATGATTTATGTTACAGTTATGAATAAATGTTAAGGTCATAAATGTACTTTTACCCGGGTTGCATCATGTGCCTATAAATAGGTGAACAGTACCCCCGTACTGTACACGCTTGATTGTAATCGCTCTCACGTCAACACCTTCGAACAAGCCGAAGGTATCATTGTAATATAATTTCTATTAATGTTCATGTGTATATCACGAAATATGTATATGAATGAATATATGGGTTACACATATTGTTTCTATGTACTCTTATTCTCATAGATGATGAAGGTATGTCCTTCATGACGTTCATTCGAAGATCATTATATCTGAAAGGAGATAATGTTTCGAAGGATGAAGATTCACAACATTTGAGAAAAAGTGAACAATACTTATGTTATAGTTATCATACCACTCAGGGTGAACTTCTGGATTAACTTTGTGGACAACCCACCAAACCTTCAAGCTTGGGTGAGGATAACTTAAATAGTACACCTAATTCACTTGATGGGCAAGCACAATATTGTTGTACTCATTGCCTTTGTATCATGATGCATGCTTTATCTCGACAACTCCAAACTCGTCTACTCGCGTCCCGGCTCGAGGATCATACCATATACAATCAAAGGTCACAAACCTTGAAGGTTAATGACCTCCAAACGTATACTCAGTTATATCTTCAACAATACCATAATAGTCAAAAAGTTCATTGTCGGCAATATATGCACTTACTGATACTTCGCTGTTTTTCGTGGCTGCAAGCGGACGATTTGCTTCAAGTTTATCTGTTCGAAAATGGTACCCATTGATATCATAACAATCAAATTTCTTTGCGATCAGTTGACCATGTGATATTTGTACCAAGTCCTTGGAGACTTCGACATCAGGTTTCATGCACTACATGCATGTGCAAGAAAATATGTATTGTTAAATTATTCGAAATATATGGAATAGAAGTTCAAGAAAACGGGTATGGAGATAGTTACATGTTCATGGAACCACTGAACAAAGGAAGGAGCATCGGACACCCAATTTAAGTGTAGGTCATCCAATTCCTTCAATGCAAGTTGTTGAGAAGTTACCTGATATATGTTGTCAAAGATTTCAAAACATGGATGAATTCCTCCATATTGTTATACAAGAAAAGCAAGGATTTGTTGCGCTCCATCATATCTACAAGATGTGAGGTAGAAACTCTGACCCCTTTACCTAGCCACTGAAAAGCACTAAGCTCGGTTACCGGGGCTTGCTGTTTGAATTGGCACTATGTCGTGTGAGCATTGATGTTGTTTTTGTGTGAGAAATACTTCCTTGACTGCAAATGCCTCTGCAATTCAACCCTCTACCCTAGCCTTGTTTTCGCACTGTCACTTTAAGTATTTTCAACTCTCTTTCTTCACAACACATCCACCTAAACTATGCAGGTCCTCCTACCAAAGCTTCCCAAGGGAGATGCACCAGCAAATGTTGTATACAATTCATAAATCCAAGTGGAAACTCTTTTTCCATCTTGCAAACAAGGACAACAATTTCCTTCTCAAGTTTCTGCATCAGTTTCTTTGAGATTTCCTTTGCACATATCTCTCGATAAAAGTAACTAAGTTCAGCTAGTAGCTTCCATAGCCCAGTACTAAAATATCCAGGAAACATTATCGGCAAGATTCTTTCTATCAAAATATGGTAATTGTAACTCTTCAATCCAATTAGTTTACCCATGTCGAGATTAACTACACGTTTTATATTTGTCGTATAATGATCTGGGAACTTCAATGTTGTTAACCATACAAGTATCTCTTCTTGTTCTTTCGGTTTCAAACAATAGGGAGCTCACATCCTTTTCTCCTTTTCACTTGAATTGCATTTTAACTCGAGGTGCAGGAGTTCACAAAGAAGGGTTAAGTCTTTTCTTTCTTGGATGTTATCTTTGGATTGTTCGGTGAAGTCGAAGCCATGTTTATGATGCTTTCAGCAACATTACACTCCTGATGCATCAAATCTATGTTATGGGGTAAGATCAATGCCTTCGTGTATGGTAGCTCTTAGAGAAAGGATATGTATGTCCAGTTGTGTTCTTTATTGTACCCTTCGAACCCACCTCCTTCTGCCAGTTTTAGGTCACGATGTTGTCTCATGATATCTTCACCTATTTGTCGCTTCGGAGGCCCATCTCTAACCCTCATGCCTTTCCAAAATGACTTTGTATCTTTTCTAAAAGGATGATTAGAGTTAAGGAAACGTCAATGCACATCAAAAAATGTTTCCTTTTTTCGTGTTTTAACCTATATGCTTACGACTCACTCATACATATCGGATAACACAGCCTACCATGGACACACCACCCGCACCAAATGCCATATGCCAACAGATAATGAATTGACCATAGATATGTCACTTGTAGATTAAATCTACAATTTAGATGGCTATCATAAGCCTCCACCCCTTGCCACAACACTTTCAGCTCTTCGATCAACGGTTGTATAAATACATTGATTTTAGTACAAGGATCCTTAGGGCCCGGAATAACTAGAGCAAGTAGCGTGACCTCTTCTTTCATGGATTTGGTAGGAGGGACATTCTAGGGCATCATGAAAATCGGCCAACATGAGTACGGAGTGGAACTTTTGCTCAAAGGAGTGAATCCATCCATCGACAAAGCAAGTCGAACACTTCTAGGGTCCCTTGCAAATTCTGGATCAAAATGGTCCAATGTCTGCCATGCCTCGCCATCTGATCAATGCGCCATGATATCCAGATCTTGGTTCTGATGATCCCCTTCCTTATGCCATCTCAGTTGCTTCGTTGTCTCATGATTTAGAAATAACTATTTAAGCTGCAGAGTAAAAGGCATGTGCCGGAGCTGCTTGATCGAGACTTGTAGTAACCTCATTGCCTTCCTCGTCCACCACAACTACATACCTTGACTTGTCGGAGTGCATGCAATGGGTGTCATTCTCGTGATCCCTCCATAATAATGCAATTATTTTCGCACGCATCAATCTTCTTATAGTTCATGCCGAGACCTGAGATAATCTTTTTTAGACTGATACAAGTTCTCTGGCAAAGTCGTGTTATGACCTAAAGTATAGTCACGTTGGTACCCTTCTGCACCTTTGCATCCAAGGCTTCTAGCAACTTATAAAACTGCTACACTTCCTCCAACGGGGGTTGCTCGGTCTCCAGTGTTGGATACTCATGTCGAATGTCATCTAGCATGTCCTCCATTCGGTCTACGTCCTTGTATGTGTTCGACTCTAGAGGAGCATCCACCTCTCCATGCTTGCACCACACCAGATAGTCTAGCTTAAAGCCGTATTTGCAAATATGAATGGAGAGGTCAAACTTGTTTAATCGGATCAGATTTTGAGACCTAGTACACGGACATTTCGCCACACGAGGCTCCCCAGCAAATGCACATGCCACAAATTTGTCAGCAACCTTAACCCATGCATAAGAGTGCACTAGAGTGTCATTGTTGAATCCATCATACATAACCCTTCTTCGATCGTCACCCATTTTCAAAGCTAATGGAAAAATGTAGATCATGCATGAAAAACATGTGTAGTGTGCAGTGTTATAACCAATTCACAACTGCAAACCCTAATAGGAAGAGGATAGATCTAAAACCCACACAAGAAGGGCAGCAATTGCGTGTTATTTGGTCTGACTAGTGTACCTTCCGCTCGTGATTTCAATAGCATAACCCCCCTGTTCTTTGAAAGCCAGAGAACAACGGAGTTACACCACCAAAACAACGAATAGAACGTACATGAGGCGCAGACCAAGTAACACGCATTGGCTGCCATTCTCAGGTTGTCCCAAATACGCTGGACAATTCGGACTACGCACCTCACAAGTAATTGTGAGATGCGCCATTCCCGAACGGGTGACACATACATTTTCCTAAGTGTGTGTCCTACACGTAAGTAAATATGCCAACTACAGTATAAAAGTAGACAAATGATCACAAGTGTGTTTCCAAAGTGTGTGCAAATATCTAACATACTAGTATTAGCATAATTAAGTGTAACACGAAAATATCTAACATACTAGCAGTAGCCTTATTCATATCCAAATAGGGAATTGCAGCAACACAAATTATAAATCTAAACACAAAAGAATTAAACCTTTGCTGCGATGAAGAAGCCACCGAGCGCGAGCGACGGTGACGGAGGGGACGGCTACCGGGGTGGACAGGCGATGGCACAGGTGAGGACCACCAGGCGTGAATGGGACCAGCGATGGCGTGGGCGAGGTGTAACACCCTGAATTTGGGGGTATAAATTTTTTTCTCTAATATCCATCAAATTCAGGTGTTACTTTCTTGTTCCTCTTTCTTTTCGCTCCTTTATTTCTTTCTTTCCAAGTAATAGGAAATTTTACTCCAGTTATAGCTATTAATAAAACCCTAAGGGAATAATGATTAATGCATCATGCGGAAAAATATTTGTTTTTGTGTGATGTTTTGCTTTGGTGTGTATCCGTTTAATATGTAGCTCATTATAGTAAATAAAATTGATAGCAGGAAATAGAAAAAGGAAAGAAAGAAAAAAATAATAAAAAGGGAAAGCCACCTCCCGCGCCCTGCCTTGCGCGCGGCCCAGCGCCCGCTACGGGCTTGCCCCCACGCCCAGCCACCTCCCCGCGGCCCACATGGCGCGCGTGGCCCATCCCCCACAAACCCTAGTGCGCCGCCGCCTGCACGCACCTGCCCAGCGCGCCCTCCCCCAGCCGTCGTCGCGCCTCTGCTTGCTGCGTGCATGCGCGCAGGCGCAGACGCCACGCCCCCAGCCCCGCCCGTGGCCCCGTCTGGCCAGCCTGCCTGCGCGCCCATGGCTCGGCCATGCCCTACGCAGCCCAGTGCGCGCTCTCCAACCAAGTCGCCACCATGTCCCTGGCCCCACACACCAGGTCTGTCCCCTCCCTCTAACCTCCCCCACGACGCACGTCCTCGACGCCCCCATAAACTCGAAACCGCCCCGTCCTTCTCCCTGCACAGCCCGCTCACCCTCACCTCCCTAGAGCTACCAATTGTGTCGTCGTCTGCCGGATCTGTGCTCCCACTGAGGTGTCATTGTCGTCGTCGTGTTGAAGTTCATCATTGGGGTGAGCCTCCTTCCTTCCTCTCTCTCCCCTCCTCCCCGTGACTCTCTCTTTTCTTCCTCGCTGACGCGGTGCTCGCCGTGGTTGTGCGCGCGGCTCGCCTGTGCTCAGCCGTGCCCGGCCGACGCCCCTGCTTGGCCCGCGGTCGGTGTGGCTCGGCGTGGCCAGCCAGCTCGGCCTGCGGCGCGGCCAGCGCGTGGCATGGTGCCCGGCAGCGCGGCCTGCATGGCGTGGCCAGCGTGGCCCCTGCTCGGCCCGTGGCGTGGCCAGCGCTCGACTTACACCCAGCAGGGCCTTCGTCGCGGTCTAGGGCGGCGGGTGCGCAGCGTGCCCCAGTGCAGTCCGTGCGGCATGCGTGGCTCATGTTCCCAATCGCGTCGGCCCGTCCCTGCGTGTGTGATGCCTACCGCGTTCGCGCTCCACTGCCCATGTCATCGTCGTTCGTCTCGCATGGCCGGCCAGCAGTACCCCCGCCTCTCCCTATGCACGCAGTAGCCTCGCCGCCATCGCGTAACCTGCGCAAGACGCCGAACCCTTGTCCCAAACCGCATGGTCATAATTCCGCGCTTGTCGTCGTGCTCGTGCCGCGGACGTACCCACATCCGCGTGTGCATAGCGTGACGTTGGGGTTTAGACGACGTTCGTCTACCCATAGACGATGCCCGTCTACCCCCATCTACCTGGTCTACCCCCCTGCACGTGCGTGTGTTCGCCCGTTCGCACGTGTCGTTGTTGCCTTTCGCGTGCGCGGTCTGTGAGCGTCGTCACCGTCCATTCGCGCTATGTCACGCACGTGATCCGCACACATTAGTTAATCATTTCGCCATAATCGTTCATACTTAGTAATTAGTTCTTGTTAATCGTTGACTAATTGATAATTCAATTTATCTAAAATGTTTTACGCAAATAATTTATATTAACTAAAATCAACTTAGATATATAGTTTTGCGCATTTAATTATAATCTGGTGATATTCGTATGTCGCATTGTGTTTAGCCGCGAATTGTTAGTTATTGAATACGTTATGCGTCGCTTAAATATTATTCAATATACGTTGCATTATAAATTTGTTTCGACTCGTTCTAGTTGCGTTAGTTTCGTAATAACGTTGTCTACATGTTAAAACATTGTTTGGTCGCAACACATGTTTTATTTAATTAATGAAGTAATTGTTTGTAACACCCTAGGTGTTACCAAGGCCCTGACTCCCTACTTGCACTCATGACATGTTATCTCATGTGGTTAAGTAGAGGAGAGGGAGCCCCAAAACCTTGGAAACCATGTATTAACTAAGAATGTTAATGACAAAAGCATTACCCAAGCATTTATGTAATTATCACCTTGGGCAAAAGAAGATTAAACCGTAGACCCTTCTTGAGCCCTTAACTCCCAAAACCCTAGTTTAAGGGAAAAGGTTAAGCAAATGTGCAAATCATGAGTTAACTCTTAACCAAAGTTTAAGTAACATTATAATCTACAAAATGCAGAGGGGGAAACATTACAAAAAGGGCCCCTTAAAGACCCCAAATCCATTCTTTAAGTGGAAAGCACACTAGAGCTCTCTAATCCTCTCTAAGTCAAAAATAAACCCTAATCTAAAGATCAGACGTGTTCACTTAGTAAATGGCACCAAAACCACTTGGTCTGAATACCAAAAAGGAGCCAAACTACCTAAGGAATCCACTCAAAAAAATTGAACCCGAGCCAAATTCATTTGACACGATTTGACATCACTTTTTTCTCGGGGTGAACAGTGAGACAACCCAGAATTGGCGTCCGCAAATCTCCCTACCTAGGGCATACCTGCCATTGGAACTCACATATAAGAGACAGCCCTAGGTGCCAGGAGGAGGTCTGCACCGGATTTTTGCCAAGATTCGCACATTTGCGATCTCAGCAAGCTTTTGAACAAGGGCAGAAACACACCTCCACGTGTTCGACGCGCCCTGAACTCGCCAGAGCACGCCCAGCGCCCGACCCCGGGCGCCCCGCGTCGCGCCAAGCTGAGCCCATGGCATTGCCCGCGTCCGCGCCTATAAAGCTAGCTAAGGCTCCAACCGTACGCCCCCGCTCGCTCTCGACCTCGCTGGAGCGCAAGATCACCGGCGTTTGCCCTGCACACGGCGTGTCAGCGGCCACCTGAGCACCCACCACCGTAGACCGGCCAACCGAGCCATCCCCAACCCTGTTCGACCCTCGAGAGAGACTCTACGTGCCTCGGTGAAGCTCCCAGAGCAAGGAATCGAACTCTGCCTCGCCGGAGACACCAGATCAAGGTCACCGGACTTCACCCGACCGCAGGCGAGCGAGACCGAGCTCCACGGTGAGCCTTTCTTCAATTCCTTGCATGGGTAGACGCCTTAGATTGAACTATATAGCTGTGGATAGGCCGGAGCACCCGCCGCCGACGAGCTCGCCCGCCTGCGCACGTGGACCGGCCGATTCCGGCCATCACCGTCGTCGAGTCGTACCTCATCGTGACCGCAAGGACCTCCCGAAGCCAACCCCGCCCTTCGCCAAACCTCCCTCGCCGCCGGTAAGCCGCGCCGCCCTATTTAGTTCCGCGGGTACTGTTCAAAAGGGGGGAGGGACCTCGGGGAAGAAGGAATAGAAGTCGGGGGGGGGTTTGAATTGTCAGAGACTTAGAGGAATAGTTGCGCAGGGGTATAAGTTAAAAGATTGTTTTAGGAAAAGCCCAGGGTCCTCGGTGTAAACTAGTTTTTCAGAAAACCTTTTAAACATTTCTCATTTAAATACAAACAGAGTTTGTAAAATTCATAACTTCAGTTTTATTCAACCAAATTGAGTCAAACGAATTTTGCTAGGTTTTGAATAATGAGAACTACTTAGGAAAAATACAAAAACCCCTAAGTGTTCCAAAAGAATTTAAAGTTTTGAATTAAATAGGTTTCTGTCCAAAAGCTAAATAAATGAGGGACAATAGTTACACTGTTAGACTGGGGTTAAGAAAAATCCAAGAGGTACTTAATCACTCCCTAACCTGTTTAAAAATAGTACACTCCTCATTACACAAAATTAAGGTAGGGTTTGCCAACTAAATCATTTTTAGCCTAAAGTTAAAGAAAATAGAAAAGGTAGTTTAAAATAAGAACCAGGGGGCAACCACATTTTTGCTAGCTCACTTATTTAGTATAGTTCACTAGAGAATTTTATTAGACCCTTTGTTAGTGCAAAAGAAATGCATTTCCTTTTATTTTATGAGAACAATGAAAACTTAGGAAAATCTTAGAAAAATAATCCTGAGGAAAAACCACCCCCAGCCTTGGGATAACTAATATTTTGTTATTATGAATATAGGAAAATATGAGTTCTGTTGTTTGATATTTTTCAAATAACAAGTTAGTTATAAGTACCTTTTTGGCATTGAACTTTAGAAAATCACAACTAAATATCCAGTAGGTCTTTTTCTATGATTTTTAACACAGAGGCCTAATGTCACCTATGAATCTTGACAAAAATAAATGTTGAACTAGAAACCCCACAGAAACTAGAACTGTAGTGTAAAGTGTCCTTTTACCCTTACTTTTGTAAATACTGCACAAGTAGTATCTTAATTAAATTCAGCCTCAAACTTCAAAAATAACCCACAATGGTAAATATTTACCCACTGTAATTGTTATGACATTTTTGAAAAATGTAATCTGACCCTGATAGTTCAAAAATACTTAATAAGAAGCACAATAGCAAGAAAAAGGGAAATTTTGGGAGAAATAGATAATGTACCACCAAAACTTTCCCAAGGATCTCCTGGAACATAAAGATATAATTAAAGAATGTAAGTTCATTCAAAATTCCAAAGGTGAAGGTATAAAACCCTTAAGTATACCCAAAGGAAACCCTAGAGTACCACTAAACTTAGTACTATTTTACCAGGCATAACCTCTACAATTTATCATGTCATTAATAAGCATATATCTTATTCATTGCATTCGATAGACTGTAATCTCGCTGATGGGGAGTACATCCTCGTGCCGGAGCAAGGAGTTGCTCAAGAGGTAGCCCAGGATCCAGCACCAGAGCCTACCATCGAGGATCTGCCTGCCCCAGCTTTGGAAGGCAAGCCCCGGTTTTATGCATAACCTACTTATTATGCTATTTTACTACACTTATTGTTTGTAGGTTTGTAATGTGCACTTAAGTGTAGGAGTTGTTTGGAACCTTAGTTGCATGACTCAGGATTCCTTTTTGAGATGGATACTAGTATGCTAGGTCGAGTAGCTGCTTTACTAATTAGGGATCTGGGTAGAAGTCGAGTGATTTTCTAGCACTTGCGCGAGGTCAGCAATTGATTGTATCCATTTTATATCGGAATGATGATGATCTGTTGACAACGGTCCATGGGGATGCGTTGTCTACAAGATGGAAATTGAAATAAGGATTAAGGTGTGGTACCGTGTGTCAAGCATTTGAACGCACTAAACATATAACGAGAAATATGGTAAATCAGTAAGCCTAGTACCTGAGTGAACCTGCCCGCAGACTTTACCCCTCACGCGACCTGAGACGTGGTCTCCCATTCCGGTTATGGTGGGTACAAGTGTGGTCACTGCACGACGGCAGTCGAGGTCAGTGAGGCATTATACGCCAAGGCGGTGAGCCCTGATATGTTGCCAGGGAATCGATGGGGACGGTTGATGTGTGTGGGAACTTGCTCTCAGTCGCAAGGAGGCCAACAAGAGTGAACAGTGATGACAACAGGGTTACGTGCTAGAAAGCGATAGCTCTGTTGATCTGGCCTCTCACGGGCACTATGCAGGGGTATTTATAGGTACCTGAGCGCCCAGCGCCTTGTGCTAAGGACGCATGTGCCCTCAGCTACCTAGGTTATCCCCAGAATATTCCCATAAAGCAGGGTTACAGACTGTAATTACAGGGATGCCTTTACAAATTAGGCCCGTAACGCGCGGCGGCCACGCAGGGCCCGTTACAATGGGCCGGATCGCACGTGGGCCTCTGAGCTGGACGAGGCCGCACTGTGGGATGACTTTGTCGCCGGTCTTCGTCTGGTGCCGATCAAGCGAAGGGTGTCCCTGCCTGTTTTGTCTGTCAGACCAGCGGCTGCAGCGAAGACTTCGAGCGAAGGGTGGCGTCTTTGCCTTCGCCCCAACATTTGCCCTCCGAGGGACCAGTTCGACAAAGTCACCTGGTGCCGAAGACGTCGCTAGATGGCGGAGACGCTGCCCTCGCTCGAAGTGGTTCCGCGGGGGTTTTTGATGTGACCGTTGATTGACGGCGTACTGTTGGATTGTGGGTTTCCCGAAGCGCCGCGCCCTGTTGGATTGTGGGTTTCCCGAAGAGCCGCGCCCTGCTTAAAAAAAGGGGGCGGGGGTCGGCGCTTTTTGAACTTCACTTTCCGCGCTCCATGAAAACCCTAGCCGCCCGCCGTCTTGCTGCTCGTCTGCCCGTCGTGCTCTTGCTCGCCGGAGATCTGGCTCGAGTGAAGCAGACCGCCCGCCGCCGCCGACGGTACGTAGCGATGCCATCCTCCTCTTCTTCCGCTGTCGCTACGCCGCCGGCCGATTCCTCGCCGCCGGCCGCCGCCTCGTCTGAGGAGACGCTGAGTAGTTTGATGGCGGAGGAGTTGCGCGCCGGCGATTCTGTTGATTTTGGCATGTCGCGGATGTTGTCGGTCCGCGTGCAAGATATGCAGCGGTTGGGTTACTTCAGCGGCGGAGTTGCTCGTGCCCCAGGGACGGAGGAAGTCCCCGAGCCGGAGGGCGAGTTGGTTGTTTTCGAGGCGTTCTTCGCCGCCGGTCTCCGCTTGCCTGCGCACCGATTTGTTGGCGAAGTCCTGCGCAGGTTCAATGTTCAGATACACCAGTTGACACCGAATGCCGTGGTGGCTCTGTCGAAGTATGTCTGGGCGACGACTTCGTACGGCGGACAGCCATCAGTTGAGGTTTTTGCGAAGTATTATTGTTTGCACTGGCAGAAGAGGATGATTGGGGACGAAGTTGCTCAGTTTGGGTCCTGCACATTCACGCCAAAGACCGGCAAGACCACGATGCAGGTGGTGGAGTTGGTTCCTTGCGCCCGCAACAAGTGGGGCAACTGGAATGAATTTTGGTTTTACGTTGCTGAGGGTACCGTCGAAGGCCATGAGGGACTCCCCGTGTCCGAGATGTGTTCTCATTTTTACTCAGCGTACCCGCCCTTTGAAGTGGCAGAGGAGGATGTGGACGAAGGGGCGCTTCGGTGCGCCGCCGGCCTGAGCAGTGGGCGCGATTTGGTCGAAGAGTTTGTCGCGTACGGGGTATGGCCCTTGGCGCATGGCTGGGCGTTGGGCGAAGTGTGCCCTCGCTAGATGCCTTTTCACGATGGGAGGGTGGTGCGAAGTCCTGCCTTCGCACTGAATCTGCAAAACCGCGACCCGGCCGCCTTTGTGCGTGAGGCGGAGGATGGGGCGGTGCGGCTCGTTGGACGTTATGTGCCGAGGACAGAGGGCCAGCGTAGCTTTGATATCCGCGGGTCGAATGACCGTTTGAACAGGGTTTTTGAATTAAATCAATTGCCGTATGACGGCTATCCTGGTCAAGACGATGTGGACCGCCGTGGGAAGAAGCCGGTGGTGGAGGCTGGAGACGACCCTGCGCCGGCGGCCGCCCCATCCTCTAAAAAGAGAAAATTAGGTACTGCTATGGGAGGACTTGGGGTTTCTGATAGTTTTGCTAGAGAGTTGATGAGGACGTGCGCGGCCCTAGGGGGAAGGATGTCTTCGCCCGAGCTCCGGGAGTCTTCGGCTCGGATGCTGAGGGTTACCGGGGGTTGCTGGCCTAGGAATGTTCCTATCCCCCGCGCGGCTGGCGAGGACTTTTTTACATCTCGCATGGTTCGTGAATGGAGAGTTTTTCCTTATGGGTGGAATATTGCTGCTGTTGTGTCGGCAGTGATGGACAAGGACCGCCAGGGAGCAGCACAAAAGCGCCAGGCGGTTGTCAGGCTCGTTGAAGCTAGGCCGAAGAGGCAGCGGGGGTCTGCGAAGGCTGCGGCCCCCGGCGGAGGCAAGCCGCCGCTGGCGGCGAAGTCGGGCGCCCCTGCGTCTAGCAAAGCGCCGGAGGCGACGGCAGGCGCCGGGGGCTCAAAATCGACGAAGGCAGTGCCGCCGGCCGGCAGAGTGGCGGAGGTCGCGAAGGCGGCCCGAGCGTTGCCGTCGGTAGGCAAGCGTGTCGCCGACTTCGCCACTGATATTAGTGTGGAGGACTATCTTGGTGGTAAGTCGTTGGCTCCTCTTTCTTTTATTATTATTATTATTATTATTATTATTATTATTATTATTTATTCGTCGACACGTCGCAGGGTCGGACGAAGGCCAGCTTGCTATAGTTGCGCCTGCCGCGGCGACAACGACGGCTGCCGTAGCGCCGAAGGCGAAGGGCGGGGCTCTCAGCGCCGGAGGTGAGGTGGCGGCCCTCGCGGCTGTCAGGGATGAGGCGGGCACTGCGTCCCGCCGGCTGAAGGAGGTGGTGGAGTCGCTAAGTCAGGTCCGCTGAGCCAGACTTCGCTTTTTTTTTGCTGGGCCGCGGTCTTATGTGTGTTGTGCAGGTGGCTGACTTCGCCAACCGCACGGCGTCGGGGGCCCTCACGACAGTTGTGTCTGCCGAAGTCGAGAGACTTCGGACACAACATGCTGACGCCGTCCGGGAGAAATCGGCCGCCAACAGCAAGTGCCGCAAGCTGGCGGACAAGGTGGCCGCGCTGGAGGGAGAGAAGGCTGACCTCCGGCGCCAATTGGCGGGGGAGAGGAGGGAGACCAACGAGGCCCTCGCCAAGGCGCAGGCGGAGACCAATCTGGCACGGGCGGAGGGCAATCTTGCCAGGGAGCGCGCCGAGCAGCTGCAGGAGCGGCTCATCGCCCTGGAGAGCCGCGTGGAGCGGGCCGAGGCCGCGGCGCGCGCGGAGGCCGAACGGACGCGCACACAGCTTATGGATACATATCGTGAGCTGGGTGCGCGGACCGGTGACTTCGAAGTGCCGGACCGAGAGCCTGGACTTCGCTGTCTGGAATGGGTGCAGGAGGAGCTGTAGGCACTCCCCACTGTCGTGGAGGGGTTTATGTCGTACGCCTCCCTGGTCACCTGCGAGGGGGCGATGAACGCGCTCTCCCACGAAGGGTGCCGGCACTTCGAGGTCTTCGACCAGGCCGATGAAGATTTTGAGCGAGATATCTATAAGGTTGAAGACCCCGTAGTGAAGGAATCCGCCGGGGCCATCTACGACCGGATGTGGGGTCCACACGGTCGCGAGGTGGTCAGGGAGCGGGCCGAGACGGCGAGGGCTCAGGTAACGTTTTCGTTTGTTTGACGTTTGTTGGATGTGGGCTCTGCGTGTGTTTGCTGAATTTTGTGTGTTTTGTCTTAGGCGGCGCGTGGCGAGCGGGTGGACGACTTCGGGGCGTTGAACAGCGCGCTGCCTGACCCGGAGCCGACCCCGGCGGAGGCCGTGTCTGGGGTCGCCGTGGAGCCAACCCCGGAGACTGCGGAAGACGCACCGGAGGCCCCCGCATCCGCTGCGGCCGGCGAAGACCTGCCCCCAAAGGTGGCCGAAGGCGCGCCAGACGTCCCCGCAGCTGCTGCGCCGAGTGCTGAAGGTCCCGCGGCGGTGGCGGCGGAAACAACGGCGGAAGCAACGACGGAGCGAACGGCGGAGGCTCCCGCAACGTCAGGGCCTTCGCAGGTGGCGTAGTGGGTGTAGAGAGTTGGGGAATTTTGGATATGTTGCTGAATTTTGGTTGCTGCGCAGGTTCAAGATTTTGGGCCTGCGCACGCAACCGCTACTACTAAATTTTTGGCGGCTTCGACCGCGGAAGGTGGTAATGAATGTGGTGGATCTGCATCTGCGTTTTTTGATTTTGCTGACTCTGGGAGCTCGGTTGAGTGGACTGAGGAGTCGTCGTCGGAGGACTTGGACTACTTTGCGGCCTTGGATGTGGCTGCGGCGGAGGCTTCGCCACACGCCGCGGACGCACAAGATGTGCCAGGTCCTAGCACCGGGCGCCGACGACGAAGGGCGGTTGCGAAGCGTAGAGTTAGTGGGGAGGAGGGGGCTCGGCTTCATGTGAGTAGGGCTGGCCGCCAGGAACTGTTGTCTTTGCCGGCCGCCGCGAGTACGGGTGAAGGGGAACTGCGAAGTCTTTTTGCGAGTGAGGAGCTTAGGATAATGTTATTTAATTATAGGGAGATGGGAATTATTCCTAAGGTTGAGCCGATGTAGAGTGTGGCGCCCTCGCTTGTCTGTGCCTGCGAAGGCGTTGTGTACTTTGTCTGGTGTGTTTTGTTATGCTGTGCTGGTGCGATTATAGTCGGTCTTGGTGCGGGCGGTTCGATATTGTCGTTTCTGCTTTTGTTGTGCCAGTCCGGTTGCACCCTTAGGTGTCTTCTGCACAGACAGTCTTCGCGGTAGACTTCGGTTTTTTTGCACTTGTTGTGCTAGTCCGGCTGCACCCTTAGGCGACTTCTGCGCGGATAGTCCTCGCGGTGGACTCCGGTTTTTTCGCACTTGTTGTGCTAGTCCGGCTGCACCCTTAGGCGACTTCTGCGCGGATAGTCCTCGCGGTGGACTTCGGTTTTTTCGCACTTGTTGTGCTAGTCCGGCTGCACCCTTAGGCGACTTCTGCGCGGATAGTCCTCGCGGTGGACTTCGGTTTTTTCGCACTTGTTATGCTAGTCCGGCTGCACCCTTAGGCGACTTCTGCGCGGATAGTCCTCGCGGTGGACTTCGGTTTTTTCGCACTTGTTGTGTTGGTCCGGCTGCACCCTTAGGCGACTTCTGCGCGGATTTGTCGCACGCGAGGGTGGCTAGCGCTTAGCCTCGCGGTGACCTCGAATTGGTCGAATGTCGAAGACCGTCGTCGCGGTCTTTTTTCGACGTATGTTTTTGCGGGGGATTTTTCACACATATATTACATGGCTCCGCCACGTTAAAAACCTCACCCCCCGGGAGGAAAAGAGTGCGGGCCGGTACAAGATTGTTTTTGGCGAATTACAAGGGCGAAATCAGCCCTGATGAGTCAAACAAAAAAATTGCGGAGGTTGTCGATGTTCCAGGAGTGCTCCAGGTCCTCGCCGTTTGGCGTTGTGAGCCTGTAAGCGCTGGGGGAAGCTTTTGTCTTGACTATAAAGTGGCCCTCCCACTTGGGTTCCAGCTTGCCCTTGGACTCCGTCCGAGCTGTTCGAACGAGTACGAGGTCCCCTTCGCTGAACTCCCTCGGGATGACTGTGTGGTCGCGCCATGCTTTGGTCTGGGCTTGGTATTTGTTTAGGGCCTGTAGGGCGAAGACTCGGTCTCCGTCAATGAGATCCTTTGAAGTTGGCTCGTCCACGTCGGGGACGGCTGACGGAACTATTCGCGGGGACCCATGCTTTATTTCTTGCGGGGTCATGGCCTCCGATCCGTATAGGAGGTGGAAGGGAGTAAACCCAGTCGCCCTGCACTTAGTCGTGTTTAGTGCCCAGACTGCCTCAGGTAATAAATCGGTCCATCTGCCCTTTTTTCATCAAGGAGCATCTTCTTGACAGATGTGAAGATTTTCCCATTGGCGTGTTCCACGACCCCGTTGGACTGCGGATGATAAACTGAAGCGAAGGCAAGCTTGGTGCCGATGGAGAAACAAAAATCCTTGAAGTCTTGGTTGTCAAACTGCTTGTCGTTGTCGACTGTTAGTTCGGACGGTACTCCGAAGCGGCAAACAATGTTTTGCTAGAAGAATTTTTGGGCAGTTTTTGACATTATTGTAGAAACAGCCCTCGCTTCGATCCATTTGGTGAAGTATTCGACGGTGACGAAGGCGAATTTAAGGTTTTAAGGTTCCCCTGAGCGGTGGGCAGGGGCCCGACAATGTCCAGGCCCCAGCGCTGGAGAGGCCATGTATGGGCGATCAGCTTTGTATACTGCGAGGGGCTGCCTGACCGAGGAGAAAATTTCTGGCAGGCTTCGCAGGACCTTGAGACCCGATTGGCGGCGCAGATCATTGCGGGCCAGTAAAAACCCTGGCGGATCACCTTGGCAGCTAGGGCCCTTGGCCCTGCGTGTGAGCCGCACGTGCCACTGTGGACTTCACATAGGATCTGCATGCCTTCGGTTTCGGTGACGCACTTAAGCATTGGCTGACTGACCCCTTTCTTGTAGAGTTGGCCTTCAATCAGTGCGAAGTCCCGGCTTCGATGTCTGAGGCGCTTGGCCTCGCTGACGTCGGTTGGATGGTAGTACCCCTGCAGGAACAGGGTTATTGGTGCCCACCAGTCCTCGGTCATGATTAGGTTGACTATGCGGTGGCCCTCGCTGTCATTAGTTATTTGGAGCCCTTCGGGGCTCCGGATGGCTGGCGTGCCGATGATATGAAAGAACACGTCGGAGGGCAAGGACTCGCCCCTGGCGGCGGCCTTGGCCAACGCGTCGGCCTCCTCGTTCTTGGCCCTATCCACATGCTGCAAGGTGAATCCCTTGAATTGTCTCTCGAGACTTCGGATGGCCGCGAGGTATTGCATAAGTGCGGGGTCCTTTGCTGCGTAGTCTTTCTCGACCTGGCCGGCAACTATCTTGGAGTCTGTTTTGATGATACAGGTGGTGACTCCGAGGGCCCTTAGCTTGCGGAGGTCGAGGATGACTGCTTCATATTCTGCTATATTGTTTGTGCATCTGTCGAATTCCAGGGCGAAGCTGAGGCGTGCTGCGTATCTGTGCTTGACCCCGGCTGGTGAGGTGACGACTGCAGCGACGCCTGCCCCCGCGTGGCACCATGCGCCGTCGCAATGGATAGTCCAAACCTTCTCTGTGGCCGGGTCTGGTTGCGTTATTGGCCCAGTCCAGTCGACGACGAAGTCTGCCAGGACTTGTGACTTGATGGCTGTCCTGGGCTCGAAGCTGATGTGGTAGCCGGATAGCTCGGCTGCCCACTTGGCAATCCTCACCGATGCCTCCGGGTTTCTGAATAATTCGCCGAGTCCCCTGTCTGAGGTGACTCGGACCTTGAATGCCTCAAAGTATTGGCGCAGTTTGCGCGAAGACATAACGACTGCGTAAGCAATCTTCTCCAGCTCTGTCATGTTCACTTGGACGGTGTCAGTACCTCGGAGACATAGTAAACAGGGCACTGCCTGACCACGCCGTCAACTGTCTGCTCCTGCACTAGTGCCGCGCTGACAGCGTGCGGAGAAGCCGCGACGTAGAGCAATAGGGGGAGCGAGGAGTCGGGGCTTGTGAGGATGGCCAGCTCCGACAGGTACTGTTTTAGTGAGGCGAAGGCCGCTGCCTGCTCCGGTCCCCAGGCGAAGTCCTTTGCACTGCGGAGTGTTTTGAGGAAGGGGAGACTTCGCTCGGTGGACCTGGAGATGAATCTGTTGAGAGCGGCCAATCTGCCTGTCAGACGCTGGACGTCCCTGACGGACTGCGGAGGCGACATGTCTACGATGGCCTGGATCTTGGTAGGGTTGGCCTCGATACCGCGGCGTGATACCAGGTAGCCCAATATTTTGCCCTGGCGAACGCCGAAGATGCACTTTTCCGGGTTTAGGTGGAGTCGTGCGTCTCGCATGTTCGCGAATGTCTCGACGAGGTCGGCGAGATGGTACTCCTTGTTCTTGCTGGCGACGACGATGTCGTCCACATATGTAAATATATTTCGGCCAACCTGCCCTTCGAGTACTGTTTTGGTGAGTCTGGAGAAGGTGGACCCGGCGTTCTTGAGTCCCTCCGGCATTCTGATGAAACAATATGTGCCGAAGGGTGTTATGAAGCTGGTGCTAGCCTTGTCTTCCTCCTTCATGTATATCTGGTGGTAACCGGAGAAGCAGTCGAGGAGTGACATGACCTCGCATCCGGCCGCGCTATCGACTATTTTGTCGATCCGCGGCAACGGGAAATTGTCCTTTGGGCAGGCCTTGTTGAGACTGGTGAAGTCTATGCACATTCTCCATTTCCCGCTTTTTTTCTGCACCATTACAACATTGGAGAGCCAGGTGGGGTAAGCCATTGGCTCGATGAATTTAGCCTCTAGGAGGTGGTGCACCTCCGCCTTGGCAACCTCTGTCTTTTCGCCGGACATTTTGCGAAGCCTCTGCTTTTTTGGTCGTACCGAAGGGTCAATTCCCAAGTTGTGCTCAATTATGGATCGGCTGACTCCGACCAGGTCGAGGGTGGACCAGGCGAAGACATCTTTATTCTTGGACAGGCAGCAGAGGAGTTTCTCTTCTTCATGCGAGGTGAGGTCTTCGCTAATAGTGACTGTCTGCTTGGGCGTGGCCTGATCGAGGGGGACAGTCTTGGTCCCGTCTTGGCTCTGCAGCTGTGCCTTGTCGTGCTGTTTATCGGTTGGGCTGGCGGGTGCAGGGACCTCGCGCTGGGCCGTGAGGCAGTGCACGTTCCTCTGACCGGGCACGAAGTCCCGCTCTATGTTGCGCGTCGTCTGCTGGTTGCCGTAGACCGTAATGGCGCCTAGCGGACCTGGTATCTTCATACATAGGTACAGTCCGTGGATGGCGGCTTCGAACTTATTGATGGAGCCCCGGCCCATGATGGCGTTGTATGGATATACCATATCCACGATATCGAAAGTCACTTGCTCACTTCGGGCATTGGGTGCTACACCGAAGGAGAGGAGCAACTCTATTTTGCCGACGGGAAAGGTGCCCTTGCCGCCGAAGCCATACAACGGGTTGTCCGAAGGCTTGAGCAGGCTGTGGCTTATACCCATGCGGTCGAAGGCGTGGAGGAAGATGATGTCCGCCTGACTGCCGTTGTCGACTAGGACTTTGTGTAGGTCCCAGCCTGCCACGCTGCAATTGATAACCATAGCGTCGATGTGGGGGGCGCTGCGCAGGTCAACGTCTCGTGCGTCGAAGGTTAGCGGTATGTGGGACCACTTTGTCTGCACGACTGGGCCAGTGACGGCGACATGGTTGATGCTGCGGTAGTGGTCCCGCTTCTGTCGCTTGGTGTCGAAGTCGGTGTTGGACCCCCCCAGTTATCATGTGAATGACTCCGCGATATGGTGGATCGGTGAAGTCTTCCTGCTTTGGGGCGTGGGGGATGTTTTGATGTTGCTGGTGTGGTGGTGGGGGTGGAGGAGGTACGATTTGTACTTCCTGATGGTGTTGGTAAGCGTGGTGCGGTGGATGCGGGGCGGGAGCGTGGATATATGGTGGAGGGGGTTGCTGGTAATTGTGCGCGACAATTCTGGGGTTGTCGGCTGGCTGCGCCCATGCCATTCTGTCTCTGGTGGCCTTCGTTTCGGGGCAGTCTTTGGTTTGGTGGGCACAGTCTTCGCCGTGGAAAAGGCAGTAGAATCGGCGCGGCGGCTGAGCACGCCCTCGGCCCCTACCGCGAGTTCCATTTCCGCGGCCCTGGGGGGGATATTCCTGGCGACGAGGGGGTCAGCGGCGGGATGCTGGTTGGCGATGTTGTGCACTTGCTGCTGACTGCGGCCATCTCGACCGGAGTCTGGCTGCGGAGTCCTCGTCCGTGTGCGGCTGGACTGTGGGGCATCTTTGGGTTTCCGCTGTGACTCAACCTTGCGCTGGTGGAGCTCTTCGGACTTGGAATATTTTTCAAAGAGCTGATATAGCTCCTGGAGGTTCTTGGGCGGATCTCTGATACAGTGGCTGTAGAGGACGCCGGCACGAAGGCCACTGATGGCGTAGTGGATAGCGATCTGATCATCAACGGAGGGCAGCTGTGACTTGAGTGTTAAAAATTTGCGGTAATACTCCCGCAGAGTCTCCTTTTCCAGCTGCTTGCAGAGCGAGAGCTCGGCCAAGGCGTCGGTGTCTGGGCGGTACCCTTGGAAGTTGAGCAGGAACTTGTCCCTGAGACTTCTCCAGGAATCAATGGACAGCGGAGGCAATCTGGTGAACCAGGTGAGAGCTGGGCCCTCTAGGGCGATGATGAAAGACTTCGCCATTGTGGCGTCGTCCCCTCCGGCGGATGCAACGGCGACCTGATAACTCATTATGTATTGCGCCGGGTCGGTGCTGCCGTTGTACTTGGGATAGGTCCCTGCTCGGAAGTTAGCTGGCCAAGGCGTCAATTGCAGGTGTGGCGCCAGGGGACTTCGCTCGTCGAGGTAGTTGACCCCTTGGAATGGCGCGGCGTGCTGGAAGGTGTAGTCGCGCTGGGGGAAACGCGGGTCTTCCGGTTGTGCTCGGTGTTGCAGGGGTGGCCCATGCTGGAGGCCGAGGTGGCCCTCGCGGGTGTCTTCCAGTTGTGCGCGCTGCTGGAGGGGTGGCCCTTGCTGCAGGCCAAGGTGGCCTTCGCGCTGCATCAGCGCGATCTCGCGCTCGAGGTCTTGGGCCTTCTGCTCTTCGTCGCGTATCATTTGCCGCACTTTGGCTAGTGCGGACACACGCTGGCGCTTGGCCTCCAGTATCTCTTTCTGCCTCTGGAGATTGCGGTTCTTGAGGCGCAGGGCGCGCAGCTGTAGCTGTTCTTCCGCTGAGACGCCGAGGACTTCGCCATCCTCGGTGAGGTCCGCGCCTTCCAGTGGGGCGAAGTCTGGGGGTGGCTGTGATTGTCCTTCAGGGCCGCAGGTGCGGAAAGTGTTGTCTTCGCAGGTGCGGGGAACATTGTCTTTAGTGGCCTCTTGGTGGGTGGATTGGGTGAGGGCGAGGGCCTTGCCCTTTCTTGCGGCGAGCAGTGCTGCCTTCGCAGCCTCGTCAGCCTTCGGGTTAGCTCTCTTGGGTGCCATCGTGGGTGGTTTTCTCGTAGCACGAACGGTGGGCGCCAAATGTTGGAACTTGCTCTCAGTCGGAAGGAGGCCAACAAGAGTGAACAGTGATGACAACAGGGTTACGTGCTAGAAAGCGATAGCTCTGTTGATCTGGCCTCTCACGGGCACTGTGCAGGGGTATTTATAGGTACCTGAGCGCCCAGCGCCTTGTGCTAAGGACGCATGTGCCCTCAGCTACCTAGGTTATCCCCAGAATATTCCCATAAAGCGGGGTTACAAACTGTAATTACAGGGATGCCTTTACAAATTAGGCTTGTAACGCGCGACGGCCACGCATGGCCCGTTACAATGGGTCGGATCGCACGTGGGCCTCTGAGCTGGACGAGGCCGCACTGTGGGATGACTTCGTCGCCGGTCTTCGTCTGGTGCCGATCAAGCGAAGGGTGTCCCTGCCTGTTTTGTCTGTCAGACCAGCGGCTGCAGCGAAGACTTCGAGCGAAGGGTGGCGTCTTTGCCTTCGCCCCAACAATGTGTGTGGGGACGGAGTGCCTCGCCACGTCGTGTGTTTAGGTTTACCTTGCAAGGTTGAAACTCGATTTGAATCGTCTGCTTCTCGCAGCTAATGAGACTGCTTGATCCATGCTGCTACATTGAGTAACAAGTGGAAACGTGATGACTTGGCAAAAGTTGTTGATTGATAAATGCTTGATACCATGTATGATTAGATAGGTACACATTTAGTCTCAAGAGAGTCACACTAAAACTTGAAAAAGCTAAAACTTGATTTTAGACTCAGCTAGTGCTTTTGGCAAACCAAACCCCTCAGCCAAACGGTTGCATGTCTAGAGGTAGAGGAGTAGACTCCTCACACCGGGTAAGTCTAGCTGAGTATTAGTATACTCAGCCTTGCTTGTGGCATAATTTTTACAGGTTCTCTAGAGGACATGGTTGCTGGAGTAACTTGGTCGTCCATCTTGCCATCGGGTTGGACAGTCGAGTGGGACCCTACGTCGGCAGAGGAGGAGCATGAGGAGTGATAAGATAGGCTTCCCCATCTCTCCGTTTATTTACCGTTAGTTTTATTCCGCTGCATTTCGAACAATGATCACTGCTTCTGTTAACACTCCGATGATGTTGTAATAAATTAATTACTCCTTAATGTTTGGTTTTATGTTTTATTGTATTTACTCTATGCCTCACCATCAAGTGAGTATGTGGTACTTGATCCTGTTAGTGGCCTCGTCGAACTAGATCTGAGGGACTGACGTTTTATTCCTATTTAAGTGTGGTCTGGCCTCTAAGGTGGGACTTATTAGGCACTTAAGTTGGAATAATTTCAAGTGGTTCCACCACATTGTTTATCTCTTGGTTATTAAAATAACTAATTTATAGTTTTAATTTACAATTTATAAATATATGTTAATGTGATTAATGACTACACAAATGTTTTAATGTGATACTTGTTTAGTATAGACGCAACATCTATTTAGTAGTTCTCGTGTCATCGCACTAACATCGCGCTATTCGCGTGTGAAGTGCTCATCGTCGTGCTGTGCGCGCATCGTATGCGTGTCGTAATATTGTTCGCACACGTTGTCACGCGCCTTTCACGTGTGTCACGCGTCTCGCCGCGCGTTGCTCGTGCATGTCTCGCGTGTCGATCACGTGGGTTTCACGGCGTCTGCTCATGATGATAAATTGCTTCCGCTTATAATCACTTATGTTAAATAATGTTAATTCGCGAGGTCATACATTTTAAATAATTTATTTAATGTTGCTCGACTAATGTTTATTAGATTAATATTCTAACTAGATTAAATATGTAGTGTTCCACTTGAGCTTTTATAATAAATATTAACATGGCAAATATTAACTAACTACTTTATATATATTTAACATTTGTTTAGTATAAACGTGTCACCTATTTAGTTTTTCTCGCCTGTCGCACGAGTTGTTCGCGCTTATAGTCGTGTGTTGATTCGTGCGTCATTCGCGCTGGTCGCGCGCACTATTGGTGTATCGTCAGCGTGCTATGTCGCGCGTGTCCGCGCGTCGTCTGCACGTTGTCGTATTGTTTTGCGCGTCGTAAATTCGTCTCGCTTAGAATCTCTCGTGCTAATTATATTAGTTATTTATATGACAGTTGACGGTGTAGCAGATTTAATCAAAACTAAATAGAAGTTATAATTTATATTTGATCATGTCGAATTAAACGTCCTAATTATTACTTGCGTAGCGTAAACGTTACGACTTCTCGAATGTAGCTTCGACCGTCGTGTTTCTTATCCCCGCATAACCGTAGAAGCGCTCTCTATTTTATACTGCATATTTTTATCATATTTTATCTTGTATGGTGTAATGTTCTTATGCATATATATATATATATATATATATTTGTTTGCTTGTGCTTGTTCGTCTTCGCGTTGCGAGTAGATCGCGATTCATTTCCGAGCTTTGAGGAAATTGACGATCAAGCGTTGGCGTCCAATTGGTTAGGTTCTTCGAGTTCTACAAGGTTGAAGACCCTGAGCATCTGTTTGGTGAAGGCAAGTGTTCTCTGACCCATTATGTCCTATCTACTTATAATTCATTGTCCCGCCTTACTTAATTGAAAACTCAGGATTGACTAGCTTTGTATTTACCATGTCCTTGATTACCTTTTTGGTTATTATGGTTAGCTTCATGTTATTGCTTTACTTTAATCAATGAACATGATGTGAATATTTATGATACAATGATGTTATCCCGATGATGATCCTGTGATATTTTAGGGGGCTCGGGCCATTTTCCCTGAGTACCTCTCCGTAAGGACCTGTTCATGAAGTGACCACCCGGGATAACAGTGCAGCCATGAGGGTGGAATGGGACGCCCTTAGCTGATTAATTAGATGAACCTGGGGGTATAGTTGGCTTTGCCGGAGGGCTGTCAATGGGGGCCGGGGCGTAGTGCTCGCTCTGCCAATGGGGGGTGCAGAGGTTCATTCGGTTTGGTTTTGTTAGTCACCCACCTTGGGGAGGTGTACTGCATTTGTACGACTGGCGTAACCTAACGAGCAGCTATGCACCAGGGGAGTCTTTGTAAAAGCTACGTAGTGATACCCTGCCAGGCCACCTAGGTAGTGGTCAATGGGGATTAGCTCTCCCTGGGCAGAAAGGGAATCATGACTCGTGGGTAAAGTGTGCGACCTCTGCAGAGGATTAGAAACTGATATATCAGCCATGCTCACGGTTAAGAGCGGCCTTGGGATCCTCTTTGATTAGAGATACAGATCGTTCGAGATACAATGGTTTTATTTATGGTTTTGGCTCGATGAAGATAATGTTTTTCCTCGATGAGGAAATGGTTCACGGGTTGGTTATATGATAAAACTTGGCTTCTACTAATAATAAATACCTGACCAACTAAAAGCAACTGCTTGAGCTTAACTCCACAAAAGCTAGTCCACCTCAGCCAAACAGGACATTTGCTCAGTAAGTTGATGTGTACTCACCCTTGCTTTCACAAAACACCTGGTTGCCTTTGGTGCAATCTATGCTCAGGTAAAGAAAAAGGCGTCGAGGCGGATCTCCAGGAGTTCCAGGACTTCGGCGAGTTCGAGGTTTAGGCTAGCGACCTCCCCCAGTCAGCTGCGTGTGGTGGGTTTATTTACGTTGGCTACGTTTCTATTCTGTGTACTTTGATTTATATTATGTAAGTGACTCTAGTCTTTAATATCATTATTTATTCTTTATTGTTAATTGAACCATTGTGCTATGATGAGTCATTTATGTAATCACCATGTACGTGAATTTTTGATCCTGGCACGTACATGGTTCGCATTCAGTTTACCTTCCAAAACCGGGTGTGACGTAAGTGGTATCAAAGCCGTGCTGACTGTTGGACCACTGACCTAGAGTAGCATTGGCCGTTTTAAGGACTTATTGATTATTACTTCACCTCATACTTGATTCCGCTTCAAAATATTAGTCACCTCGACTAATTTTATGTTGTGCTCCTATATGCCCCTTTGCCAAAAAGTATTTTATTCTAGTATGGTCTATACTTTTCTCAATCCATTAGATCTTATCTCACTCTTGTGCTTGCGACATCTTTGTAGATGCCCCCTGACCATAACCTTATTGTCTTTTTGGGATTCTTTCCTCTTTCGTCATTAAATTGCTACCACTTGGTGAACTCTAGTCCTTTGGTATTGACATACTCATATCCCTGAATTTTTTAATACTCTTGTTTCAAATACTTGCCTCTAAATTTCTACTACCTACTTAAACATTTCATTTATATGTACATGACCTTCCTGTCTTTTGAGACCCTTTCCTCTTCTGTTGTTAAGTCGCTACCTTTCAGCAATTTCTTGTCTCTTGGTATTGGTATGCTCATCTCCTTGAAATCTTTCATACTCTCATCCTTTTTATGCTTACCTTTACTGATGAGGACATCACTACCATGGATACAAAAAACACTCCCCTAGTTGATGTTCAAGGTCCGATTACTCGCGCACGCGCAAGACAATTGAATTTGCAGGTGAGCTCGTTCCTATGTACTTATTCTTGTACATTTGAGAATAGTGTGCTACCTAATGAATTAATTGTACTTAGGAATGAAGGAAAGGACCAACAAGGACATGGTGAAGGACTTGGAGGCGTGGAAGGCCAGCAAGGACGTTCAGATCAAGGTGGAGGACCAAACCGACGTCCGTAATCTGTCTCGGTGCTGCGACACCGTAATTGGCCTTTGGGCCGTGTATCTTTGTTGGGCCCATTAGGACGCGTCCAGGGAGGGAGTCACGCTCCTAACCCTTATATAATCAGTAGCCACCACCACATTAGGGCTCGGGTTTTGCTTAAGTTAGATCTATCAAGAACAGTCGCCATAGATCGGTTTGAGACCCCAACTTGTGAGCTTAATCATTCATCCGCAATATTCTAGATTGTGTTCTTTCTTGTTCTTGCTTGTGTCTTTGATTCTCAGGCAGGAATTAGCCCTCGTGGCGAGGTCAATCGCGCAGTGCACGGTTGATAACCAGAGGAGAAGTGGTGCTACGATTGCGGGGTTCTAGTCGTGTTGATTGGAAGCCGGATCGTCTGTGTGACATCTCCACCAAATCGATAGTTACCTTCACCTGATGGAAGATCGGGCACCCCCGTTCCTATCAAGTGGTATTCAAAGACTCAAGTATTACCGTCAGGCTTACCCTAGTTTAGTTTAGGTTTTTTCATCCTATAACTCCAGATAATTGCCATACAAAAAAATTCTGTTGTCCTAGAACCCTTGTTTAGCCTTTGCAATTTCGTTTTCAGTTTGGCTTTGTTCAGTTCGTGTCTGTGGTCGAGTCGTGTTGTTGGTTTAGGGTGTATCTTCGTCGTAGATCAACTGCACCTTTGCCGCTATCCCATCCACCATTACCTAGATCACAAGTTGATCCACCCCATTAATCGACTTGCCCTTGTTAACCGCCGCCGCACCAGCCCTAGATAGATTGCAGATAGGGAAGTTTTGCCCTAACCGCACCGCCTTCTAGTCGTGCCTCCAAAAAAACATAACTTGAGGTACCTTCCTTAAACTGGGCATAACTTTTCGCTCGGTTGTTCAAAAAATTTGAATTTTTTACAAGAGCTTGGTGATGCCATTCTGAGGCCAACCAAACTCGCCTACGACCTGTTTGGTTTCGATAAAATTGTCAAAAACATTCAGGAAAATAAAGAAAAAAATTGTCAAAGCTCTTGCACGTTTTTCAAAGAACTTGCTCATTTTCTGTAGACCACATCTGATCTCTGTTTTAGGTGAAACTTGTTGTAGCTCCTATTTTGTTGCTTCTTGTGCTGAGAAAAATATCAAAAAATCATACAAAAAAGAAAAACAAAATCCCCAGTGAATCCTACTAGTGCCTTTTTGGCCTCGCGAGTACAATATTTACGGTACTGCCATTCTTCTAGTTCCATTGTTCTTTGTTCCAACTTGTTGTGCTACGCCTCGGATACATCTCTTAGCCAGCAACTGTGACTTGTTCTTTGGATATTTATTGAACTTCGCTCATCTGCACTCAATTTTGTTCCACATTCACATACATATTGTGCCTGTCCTACAACTCCACATACTATACCTTCTGATCAATACATATTTGACCTTGCAATCGTGGTTTCACTACCTCTTGGTAAGTATCATGAACCAGCCTCCGATTGTACCATCCTTTGCTTTGTATTTCGTTAGACACTTGTAAGAGCTTGGTAAGATACGATAGAGTGTGTTCCTGTGTTCCACCTGAGAGGATAGTGTAGTGAAATTATTAGGATAACCTTCACCGTTTGTTTCCTATTTTTGTGTTTCGATGGCAGGCGACGAAGAAGAAGCAAGGATCCCTACAGACTTCGATGAATGTGTTAGCCACCAAGATCTTGAGGCAAACAACAAGCTCCTGAAGGAGCAAATGGAGGAGACGGTCCACAAGTTAGTGCATGATGCCTTCATTGACATGAACCTTGGCAAGACTTACGAGAGGCTGGATCGACGATTGTCCGAGATCGTCGACAGACTTGCTGTGTTGGAGACGCAACAACAAGCACCGCCACCACCACCTCCTCGTCCACGTCTTCTCGATGATGCGGTGTTTGGTGAAGAAGGTAATCATGATGAAGCGGCCACCAGAGATTTGCGCCTACATCGTCGTCTTCATCAAAGCACAGAAGGTATGCCACACCGCCACCAAGGTAATAACAATCGTGCTCCTAACGACCCTTATGCTAAGATTAAATTTTCTATACCATCTTTTTCGGGTCATTATGATGTTGAGGGATATCTTGATTGGGAGATGATGATAGAACAGAAATTTGCTGCCCACCTTGTACCTAAACGACATCAAGTTAGACAAGCCACTAGTGAATTTAAAGATTTTGCTATTGTCTGGTGGACTGGTCTAGTTGGGGATGGTAGAGCACCTACGACTTGGGAAGATCTTAAGGTAGCTATGCACGATAGATTTGTTCCCCCATCTTATCATAGAGAATTGCGTAAGAAATCGATGCGTTTAGAGCAAGGGGATAAATCTGTTCAAGATTATTATGCTGAGCTTCAGAAGGGATTGCAGCGTTGTGGGATAGTAGAGGGACATGAGGACGCTCTTTGCCGTTTTTATTCAGGTTTGCGGCGTGACATTCAGGACATTGTGGATTACAAAGAATTTAACACTGTCAACAAGTTCTTCCAGTTTGCTATGCTTGCAGAGAAGGAATTGCAGGGACGCCAACATCGACCTAGGGCTACTTTTGGCGCCTCCTCTACATCACGGACGCACACACCTGCCTCGAGTCATACACATTCGACCACTCCAGCACATGTTGGTAAACTTCCTTTGCAGGTAACCGCCAAGAAACAGAATTCACCAGCACCTACAGCAACTTCTAGTGGTCGTTCTTCGAGTATTGTTTGCCACCGTTGTCATGGGATTGGTCACGTGAAGAAGGATTGCCTGAGTCAGTGAACATACATTGCTACGGATGATGGCTACATTAGTGCTTCCGATGGTGAGGATGACGATGATGACTCCTATGATGTGGCTGCTAATGATGATGACATGCTTGGTGCTGATGCTACAATGAACCTTCGAAGCATCATGGTGCAGTGTGTTCTTAATTCTCAACCTGAATCATCAGAGAAGCAGCAACGCCATAATTTGTTCCAGACTTTCTTCGCCATCGAGAATCAGCGTGCACGTGTTATTATTGATGGTGGAAGCTACAATAATTTGGTGAGTTCAGATTTGGTCAAGAAGCTTGGCCTGACCACACGCCCACGGCCACATCCATACCACATTCAGTGGATCAATGATTCAGGCAAGGTTAAGGTAACACACATGGTACGAGTACATTTCTCCATTGGTATGTATTCTGATTATGTGGATTGCGATGTAGTACCTATGGAAGCTTGTTCTCTTTTGTTGGGTAGACCTTGGTAATATGATACTGATGCACGTCACCATGGTAGGAGTAATACATACACTTTTAGGCATAAACATAAAAACATTACTTTGCTACCTTTGACTCTTGCTGAAATTGTACAAGCTGATAAAGATAGAGCTGCAAGTACCCATAAGGAACCAACTAATGAGCCAGAAATTCAGCAACAAATTAAATTGAAAGCTCCTATCATGCTTGCTACTAAATCTGATCTTCTTGAAACTCATGCTTCTGATGCTTGTTGCTATGCCTTGGTTTGCAAAGATGCTTTCTTTTCGATTGATGATATTGCTAGCACTTTGCCTACATCTGTGACTAACCTTTTGCAGCAGTTCCGAGATGTTTTTCCCTCTGAGTTACCTCCAGGACTTCCTCCCATTTGTGGAATTGAGCACCAGATTGATTTGATTCCTGGAGCGAGCTTGCCCAACTGTGTTGCATATCGAGCAAATCCTGAGGAGACTAAGGAGATTCAGCGCCAAGTCCAAGACCTTTTGGACCGCGGGTATGTACGTGAGAGCCTTAGTCCTTGTTCTGTTCCTGTCATTTTGGTTCCAAAGAAAGATGGCAGTTGGCGCATGTGTGTAGATTGTAGAGCCATTAACAACATCACTATCCGGTACCGTCATCCTATTCCTTGATTAGATGATATGCTTGATGAGTTAAGTGGTTCTAAAATATTTTCTAAGATTGATTTGTGCAGTGGGTACCACCAAATTAGAATGAAATTAGGCGATGAATGGAAAACTGCTTTTAAAACCAAGTTCGGCTTGTATGAGTGGTTAGTGATGCCTTTTGGATTAACTAATGCCCCTAATACTTTTATGTGTTTGATGAACGAGGTTTTGCGCCCATTTATTGGAAAATTTGTGGTGGTTTATTTTGATTATATCTTGATCTACAACACTTGTTTATTTGAACATCTAGACCATCTACGTGTTGTTTTTGATGCTTTGCGCGCCGCGCGCTTATTTGCTAACCTTGAGAAATGCACCTTTTGCACCGAACGCGTATTGTTTCTTGGCTATGTTGTCACTCCATATGGTATTGAGGTTGATGAGGCCAAGGTGCATGCTATTCAGAGTTGGCCAACGCCATCGACGGTGACACAAGTGCGAAGTTTTCTTGGACTTGCAGGATTTTATTGTCGTTTCGTGAAGGATTTCAGCACCATCGCTGCCCCATTACATGAGTTGACCAAGAAGGGTGTTTCATTTAATTGGGCACAGTCACAAGAGGATTCTTTTGCTCTTTTAAAAAGAAGCTTACTCACATGCCACTACTCCAACTTCCTGACTTTGGTAAGACTTTTGAACTCGAATGTGATGCAAGTGGAGTTGGCATTGGTGTTGTTTTGATGCAAGGAGGTAAACACATTGCATATTTTAGTGAGAAATTGAATGGCCCTGTTCTTAATTATTCCACTTATGATAAAGAATTATATGCTCTCATACGATCTTTGCAAACATGGAAACATTATTTGTGGTCTAAGGAATTTGTTATTCATTCTGATCATGAGTCACTTAAGCATCTTCGTAGTCAAACAAATCTGAACCGTAGACATGCTAAGTGGGTAGAATTTCTTGAAACTTTTCCTTACATCATTAAATATAAAAAGGGGAATGATAATGTGATTGTCGATGCTTTGTCTAGACGCTATGCTATGTTGTCTCAACTTGATTGTCATATTTTTGGACTTGAAACAATTAAGGGACAATATGCTTTTGATGATGATTTTAAAGAGGTTGCATTAAATTGTAAAGAGGGCCATACATGGAATAAATTTGTGCTAAATGACGGATACTTGTTTAGAGCTAACCGCCTATGCATCCCAGTTGGTTCGGTTCGTCTTTTGTTGTTGCAGGAAGCGCATGGTGGTGGTTTGATGGGTCACTTCGGTGCCAAGAAGACGGAGGCTGTGCTGTCCACACACTTCTTTTGGCCTCGAACGCGGCGTGATGTTGAGCGCTTTGTAGCAAGATGCACGACGTGTCAAAAGCTAAGTCACGATTGAACCCACATGGTTTGTATATGCCTCTTCCTATTCCTTCAGTTCCGTGGGCGGATATTTCTATGGATTTTGTTTTGGGATTGCCTAGGATGAAGAGGGGGAGCGATAGTGTTTTTGTTGTGGTTGATCGTTTCTCTAAGATGGCACATTTTATACCTTGTCACAAAACGGATGATGCCATTCATATTGCTAACCTCTTTTCAAAGAGATTGTTCGTTTGTATGGTATGCCTTCTACTATTGTTTCAGATCGTGATGTAAAATTCTTGAGTCATTTTTGGCGTACTCTATGGAACAAATTGGGGACAAAATTGATGTTTTCTACTACTTGTCATCCCCAAACTGATGGACAAACGGAAGTTGTGAATAGAACATTGTCTGCAATGCTGCGAGCAATATTGAAGAAAAACTTGAAAATGTGGGAAGAGTGTTTGTCGCATGTGGAGTTTGCATATAATCGGGCGAAACACTCCACCACCAAGGTAAGTCCTTTTCAGGTAGTGTATGGTTTTAACCCTCGTGCTCCTATTGATCTTTTGCCTCTACCTACTACTGAGCAAGTACATAGTGATGCTAAGGAGTGTGCTGACTTTATTTTGAAACTTCATGCTTCAACTAAAGCAAACATTGAAAAGCTGACTGAAAAATATAGAATTGCTGGTAGTCAAGGTAGAAAACTAGTTAAGCTTGAAGTGGGTGATTTAGTGTGGTTGCACTTGAGAAAAGATAGATTTCTAGAGTTAAGCAAGTCTAAATTGATGCCACGTGCTGCTAGTCCATATAAGATTTTGGAGAAAATAAATTATAATGCATATAAACTTGAGTTGCCTCCCGAGTTCCAGGTTAGTCCTACATTTAACATTGCATATTTGAAACCGTATTTGGGGGAAGAAGATGAGCTTGAGTCGAGGACGACTCCACTTCAAGAGGGGGAGGATGATGAGGACATCACTACCATGGATACAAACAACACTCCCCTAGTTGATGTTCAAGGTCCGATTACTCGCGCACGCGCAAGACAATTGAATTTGCAGGTGAGCTCATTCCTATGTACTTATTCTTGTGCATTTGAGAATAGTGTGCTACCTAATGAATTAATTGTACTTAGGAATTGTCGGCGTTCCGAGACCGGGGGGTCCCTTGGGCCGACGAGTGAGTGTCGCCGCGTGCCCCAGCCCAGATGGGTCGAGCGCGAGGGCGAGCGCGAAGGGGGGAGAAGCGAGGCGGCCGGAGATCGGCGTGAGAGAGGTGGGAATCCCGCGGCCTTCGTGTTCGTCCCGCGCCCAGGTCGGGTGCGCTTGCAGTAGGGGGTTACAAGCGTCCACGCGGGAGAGGGAAGCGAGCGGCCCCAAGAGAGCGCCTGTCTCGTCCTCGTCCCCGCGCGGCCAACCCTCTCTAAGAGGGCCCTGGTCCTTCCTTTTATAGGCGTAAGGAGAGGATCCAGGTGTACAATGGGGTGTAGCAGAGTGCTACGTGTCTAGCGGGGGAGAGCTAGCGCCCTAAGTACATGCCGTCGTGGCAGCCGGAGAGATTTTGGCACCCAGCTGGTGTGATGTCGTGGTCGTCAGAGGAGCGATGGAGCCTGGCGGAGGGACAGCTGTCGGAGCGGTTGGGTCCTTGCTGACGTCCTCTTGCTTCCGTAAGGGGGCTGAGAGCCGCCGTCGTCACAGAGCATGCGGGGCGCCATCATTGCCTATCTGGCGGAGCTAGCCAGATGGGACACCGGTCTTGTTCCCTGCGGCCCGAGTCAGCTCGGGGTAGGGTGATGATAGCGCCTCCTGCTGACGTGGCTGGCCCGCGCCGTAGGTTGGGCGATGTGGAGGCTCCTCCGAAGCCGAGGTCGAGTCTGTCTTCCATAGCCGAGGCCGAGTCCGAGCCCCTGGGTCGGGCGAGGCGGAGGTCGTTGGCTGAGGCCAGGGCGGAGTCCGAGCCCCGGGGTCGGTCGAAGCGGAGTTCGTCGTCTTCTGGGGCTGAGCCCGAGTCCGAGCCCTGGGTCGGGCGGAGCGGAGTTCGCCGTCTTCCGGGGCTTAGCCCGAGTCCGAGCCCTGGGGTCGGGCGGAGTGGAGTGCGTCGTCTTCCGGGACTTAGCCCGAGTCCGAGCCCTGGGTCGGGCGGAGCGGAGTTCGCCGTCTTTCGGGACTTAGCCCGAGTCCGAGCCCTGGGTCGGGCGGAGCGAAGTTCGCCGTCTTCCGGGACTTAGCCCGAGTCCGAGCCCTGGGTCGGGCGGAGCGGAGCTTCCTATGGTGCCTTTGGCAGGGCCTGACTGCTTGTCAGTCTCACTCTGTCAAGTGGCACTGCAGTTGGAGTGGAGCAGGCGGCGATGTCCTTCATTCAGGCCGGCCAGTGGAGCGGCGAAGTGATAGCGGTCACTTCGGCTCTGCCGGGGGGCGCGCGTCAGGATAAAGGTGTCAGGCCATCTTTGCGTTAAATGCTCCTGCGATTTGGTCGGTCGGTGCGGCGATTTAGTCAGGGTTGCTTCTTAGCGAAGGCAGGGCCTCGGGCGAGCCGGAGATATGTTCGCCGTCGGAGGGGGGCCTCGGGCGAGACGGAAATCCTTCGGGGTCGGCTGCCCTTGTCCGAGGCTAGGCTCGGGCGAGGCGTGATCGAGTCGCTCGAATGGACTGATCCCTGACTTAATCGCACCCATCAGGCCTTAGCAGCTTTATGCTGATGGGGGTTACCAGCTGAGAATTAGGAGTCTTGAGGGTACCCCTAATTATGGTCCCCGACAGTAGCCCCCGAGCCTCGAAGGGAGTGTTAGCACTCGCTTGGAGGCTTTCGTCGCACTTTTTTGCAAGGGGACCAGCCTTTCTCGGTTGCATTTTGTTCCGGTGGGTGCGCGCGAGCGCACCCGCCGGGTGTAGCCCCCGAGGCCTCGGAGGAGTGGTTTCACTCCTTCGAGGTCTTAATGCCTCGCGTAATGCTTCGGCTGGTCTGGTTGTTCCCTCATGCGAGCTGGCCGTAGCCCGGGTGTACGGTCGGGTCCCAAGTATGTTGACGCTATCAACGGTTCGGCCGGAGCCCGGTTTGCGAGAGCAGCCCCCGAGCCTCTGCACAGGGCGAGAGGGCAATCAGGGACAGACTCGGCTTTTTTACATACGCCCCTGCGTCGCCTTTCCGCAAGGAGGAGGGGGGAAAGCGCCATGTTGCCCTCGATGGGCGCCGAACATGGTGTCTCCGGTGAGCTGCAAGCGGGTAATCCGAGTGGACGTCCGTGCCCCGTTCGTTAGGGGTCGGCTAGGGGCCCAGAGGCACGCCCAAAAGTACCTGCGGGTGATCTACCGGACCCGGTCCCCTGGCGACGGGGTCCGAGGGCTCGATGCCTCCCTCTGATGGGATTCCGTTACAAGATCGCTCCCGCTGGTCTCGGAAATGTCCTAGGGTACCTCGGGAGCGCAGCCCGAGCCTTGGTTATGTATCGAACGTACCCATGGTCTTCCCTCGCTCGGCGTCTGAGGCGGCTGTGAACCCTTCGGGGGCCAGCCTTCGAACCCCTGATAAGTAATGGGCGCGGAGCTCGAGTAGCCTGAGGCGGCCGTGGAACCCTTCAGGGGGCCGGCCTTCGAACCTCTGACCAATAGTGGGTGTAGAGCCCACGCGATCTGAGGCGGCTGTCGAACCCTTCGGGGGGCCAGCCTTCGAACCTCTGATCAGTAGGGAGGCTCGGAGCCTGGTTCCTTCACGGGGAAGGATCCTTTTCGGGGTATCCCCCTTTCCCGGTCCCTGTTGCAAGAGAGAGAGAGAAAGAGGAAAAAAGGAAAAGGATACGAAATCGAACGACGCGGCGTACCTTTTTTGGCGCGGTTATTACGGCGAAGGCAAAGCATCACCCGCTTCTCCTACCAGAAGCGCCGCCTGTCCCGCCGCGGAGTTTAATGCGACGGGGCGAGTGGTTGGCGGGGCGGCCGTTGCGCGTGCGCGAGCCGTTCGAGGAACGGATCACGGGCGCGTTGTCTTCACGCCGTGAGAGGGGGTTCTCTTGCTGCCCCCGGATAGGACGTGAGCTTGGCTGACGACGTGACCGCTGCTCCCGCCCGCCTGCCACCATCATTACTGCCGGCCCATTTTTGACCGCATTGACCGCCGCGCCAGGCTGGCGCTGCTGGGTCGTGCGCTGGGTCGCCTCGAGTCGCAGTATTGGTTCCGCAATCAAGGAGGCGCGGTGGTGGCGCAAGTGGCGGTGCAGTTGCTTGCATGAAGCATCCGACGCGCCGGTTGCGTGACGCGTGGGCCTGGGCCTCCATGCTGGGCGTGTCGGGAGTCGAAGAAGCGCGCCCACTTGGCGCGGTTGCATGCCGCCTGCATGGCTGCCCGCCCCTTTCGCCCGTTGGTCTGGGCAAAAGTGGAGGGTCACTTGTAACCGCTGGGCGGTCGTGTGCACCGCGCGCGGCGGTTTGGCTTCTTCTGCTCTGAGCCGGCTTGCATGACATGCGGGACCCAGCCCCCGCGCCGCAGGGGAGGGCCTTGGAGCGTGCTGGAGAAGACTCAGCCCGTGACGGCTGGGGACGCAGGTAGGGATAGTCGCCTTTAAAAGGAGGGTGACCCCCTTGGAAGTAGACCATGTTTTCGCGCTCCCTTATGCATCGTGTCTTTACACCTTCCAAGCCCCCGGGTGGGGGATACCCGCCGTCTTTCCGCCTCATCGTTGGAGGAACGCAACTCCGTGGGAGTTGGTACCTTTCAGCCATCGTTCGGCTTCAAGGACTTTCATCTCACAGCCCGGTTGCACCCCTCCGCTGGTGGTCACCCAAGACGGTGACCTCCAGCTCCTGGATGGGGAGAGGCAAGTCGGGCTGTGATCTCGATCCCGCCCTCAGCGTCGAGGGTGTTCATCATCCTCACTGGGGCGAGGAACGAGGCGAGCCGGGGCTCTACCTCCTGCACGGGTCGGCGGGCCACCTCTTCTTCCAGCTTCTGGTGGTGGCAATCGCCCTCCAGCCCTGCGGCGGAGACGTCCTCCAGCCATGCCGGGGAAGGCGATTTGTTGCTGCCCAGCTAGGATGCAACATTCCGCCCTCTCCCTCGCATTCGCGGCGAGGACGGCAGCGAGGACCTGCCGGTGCGCTTGGGAGCGGCCCGCTCTTTGGCTTTAATAGCTGGTTCGCGTCCCTTGAGCGGGAACGCGAACGAAAGCCCTCCGGCGGCCGCGTCCACCCGGGACCATGGCCGCTGCTGCAGAGGTCGCTGGCGAGTCTCCCGACGTTCGTCGCCCCGCAGGCTCGAGGTTGCTCATACCCGCGGGGACGGAACCAGAGTTCTGTTTGTAATGGCACCTTGAATGCCAGTGTTTTTTGTTCATTGTGGCTTCGAGGCCTGAACATGTATGTAATTTTGGCATGGAGCCGTGTTTTTTCCTCATTTTCGAGCACTAAGACTCGCCTGTTGATTGTCTGAACCGCTTCACCAAGCGTGAGTCGCCCCGTGTCAAGGTGATGAGTGAGGTATCCGTATCCTGGAGGCGTAGGAGTCCCTTGGCTCGGTCGGCCTTGTTGTCCGAGGTTCCTCAGGCTTAGTTAAAGGGACCCCTTGGCCGCTCTTCGATGAGCCGAGGCCAGGGGTAGCGATATCAGCATGAATAGGGGCAGAGTTGGCTCAAAAATGAAACCTGGTTGGCCGGAGCCTAGCCGGGTCGTCCGTTAGTGGGACCGACGCCGGAGTTGACCAGCCGAGGCCTCGGGTCGGGCTGGCGCCCTTGGAAGATGGTTGGCCGAGGCCCCAGGGGTGACCGGCCGAGCCGCCTGCTCGGGCCGGATTCCCGGAGAAGACCCTGGCGGCGATGGCCCGGGCGTGGTGATGATGTCGTCCTTCGGAGTGGAGATCTTCGGACCGCGTCGTCGTCCGAGGCTAGGTCGAGCCTTGCCGAAGGTGTCATCGATGCCGAGGGTGCTGCTGCCCCCTTCCAGCGTCAAGACCCGAGCCTGCAGGATCAGATTGTCTTGTAGCGTGTGCCTTCTGCGGTCGCCGAGGCCAGAACACACACCCTCGCTGTGTTGTAAAGCTGCGTCTCTTTTCCTCCTGTTTCGAGTATCTGGACTTTTTTGTCGGTAACAGGGTTGTTTGTGCGAGCGAGAGTTGCTTCTCGCGGAAGGTGATGAGTGAGGTATCCGTATCCCGGAGGCGTGGGAGTCCCTCGGCTCGGTCGGCCTTACCGCTTACGCGCACTTTCACCCGTCCATGAGGCTCTATCACCGACTCAGTCGAGAAGGCTCGAAGGATCGCTTCGGTAGAAGAGCTTCCGAACGTGAAGACTTGTTCGGTCCGCGGAATCACTTTATCCGAACGTGAGTTACTTATCGCAGAAGGTGATGAGTGAGGTATCCGTATCCCGGAGGCGTAGGAGTCCCTCGGCTCGGTCAGCCTTGGCTGCTTATGTGTACTCCGTCGTTTTCAGCATCCACTTTTCGAAGCAGTCAAAAAGCACGAAAGATATTATGGCAGAAGAGATCTTTTTTTTCGAGGAAAATTTCAACGCAGAGGGGGTTCCCCCCTTTTAGCCCCCGAGGGAGGGTCGAGCTTTGCCGAGGCGAGGCCGACCCTTCCTTGATGACTAAACTTTGCGTGGGTGCGAGGTATATGGACAACTTGAAAACATCTTAAGGGTAGAAGCGACGTAACTGTTGGATGTTCCAAGTGTTGCCGTAGACCTCGCCTTGACTGTTGGCCAGCTTGTACGTTCCGGGCTTCAGAACTTTGGCGATGACGAATGGCCCCTCCCAGGGAGGCGTGAGCTTGTGCCTCCCTCGGGCATCTTGTCGCAGCCGAAGCACCAGGTCGCCCACCTGGAGGTCTCGGGGCCGGACCCCTCGGGCGTGGTAGCGTCGTAGGGACTGCTGGAACCGCGCCGAGTGTAGTAAGGCCTTGTCCCGAGCCTCTTCCAGCTGGTCCAGCGAGTCTTCTCGGCTAGCTTGGTTGCTTTGATCGCTGTAGGCCCTCGTCCTCGGGGAGCCGTATTCCAGGTCTGTGGGCAAGACGGCCTCGGCCCCGTAGACTAGGAAGAACGGCATGAAACCCGTTGCTCGGCTCGGCGTCGTCCTCAGGCTCCAGACCACCGAGGGGAGTTCCTTCATCCATCTCTTGCCGAACTTGTTGAGGTCGTTGTAAATCCGAGGCTTGAGCCCTTGTAGAATCATGCCGTTGGCACGCTCTACTTGCCCATTCGACATGGGATGAGCCACGGCGGCCCAGTCCACCCGGATGTGGTGATCCTCGCAGAAGTCCAAGAACTTTATGCCGGTGAACTGGGTGCCGTTGTCGGTGATGATGGAGTTCGGGACCCCGAAGCGATGGATGATGTTGGTGAAGAACGCCACCGCCTGCTCGGACCTGATGCTGTTCAGAGGTCGGACCAGCAGGTGCGTGTAGCCCCCGGGCGCCTTCTGCAAAGGACCGATGAGGTCCAGACCCCACACGGTAAAAGGCCAGGTGATGGGTATCGTCTGTAGAGCCTGAGCGGGCAGGTGGGTCTGCTTCGCATAGAATTGGCACCCTTCGCAGGTGCGGACAATTCTAGTGGCGTCAGCCACCGCCGTTGGCCAGTAGAAGCCTTGTCGGAAAGCATTCCCGACAAGGGCTCGAGGTATTGCGTGATGGCCGCAAGCCCCCGAGTGTATCTCTCGCAGGAGTTCCTGACCTTCGGTGATGGAGATGCATCGCTGGAGGATGCCTGAGGGGCTGCGGTGGTAGAGCTCCTTCTCATCGCCCAGCAAGACGAACGACTTGGCGCGTCGCGCCACCCGCCGAGCCTTGGCTCGGTTGAGGGGTAGCTCTCCTTGGCGGAGATATTGCAGGTACGGGGTCTGCCAGTTTCGATCAGGCGTGGCCCCGCTTCGCTCCTCCTCGATGCGCAGCGCCTCACCCTCGGAGGCCAAGGGTACCTCGGGCTGAACCGAGGTCGCCTCGGGCCGAGCTGAGGCTGGCTCGGGCTGTGCCGAGGGTACCTCGGGCTGGACCGAGGGTACCTCGGACTGGGCCGAGGGCGCCTCAGGCTCGGGCGTGTCGTCGATCTTGACGGAGGGTTGATGCAGGTCCCGGGAGAAGACGTCCGGGGGAACCGTTGTTCGCCCCGAGGCTATTTTAGCTAGCTCGTCCGCAGTCTCGTTGTAGCGCCGAGCGATGTGGTTAAGCTCGAGCCCGTAGAACTTGTCTTCCAGGCGCCGAACCTCATCGCAGTAGGCCTCCATCTTCGGGTCGCGGTAGTGGGAGTTCTTCATGACTTGGTCGATGACGAGATGTGAATCACCGTGGGCGTCGAGGCGCCGGACCCCTAGCTCGATGGCGATCCGCAACCCGTTGACCAGAGCCTCATACTCAGCCACATTGTTGGACGCCGGGAAATGGAGGCGTAGCACATAGCGTAGGTGCTTCCCGAGGGGCGAGATGAAGAGTAGGCCCGCGCCGGCTCCCGTCTTCATCAGCGACCCGTCGAAAAACATGGTCCAGAGCTCCGGTTGGATCGGAGCCGTCGGTAGCTGGGTGTCAACCCATTCGGCTACGAAGTTCGCCAAGACCTGGGACTTGATGGCCTTCCGAGGGGCGAACGAGATTGTCTCGCCCATGATTTCCACCGCCCACTTCGTGATCCTGCCCGAGGCCTCTCGGCACTGGATGATCTCCCCCAGGGGGAAGGATGACACCACAGTTACCGGATGAGACTCGAAGTAGTGTCGCAACTTTCGCCGTGTCAGAATCACCGCATACAGCAGCTTCTGAACTTGTGGGTAGCGGATCTTGGTTTCGGACAGTACCTCGCTGACGAAGTAAACTGGCCTCTGAACGGGCAATGCATGCCCCTCTTCTTGCCTCTCGACCACAATCGCGGCGCTAACCACCTGAGTGGTCGCGGCGACATAGACCAAGAGGGCTTCTCCGGCAGCTGGAGGCACCAAGATAGGCGCCTTTGTGAGGAGCGCCTTCAGGTTCCCGAGAGCTTCCTCGGCCTCAGGGGTCCAAGTGAAGCACTCGGCCTTCCTTAAGAGGCGGTACAGAGGCATACCTCTTTCGCCGAGGCGTGAGATGAAGCGGCTCAGAGCCGCGAGACATCCCATGACCCTCTGTACGCCTTTTAAGTCCTTGATGGGCCCCATGCTGGTGATGGCTGCGATCTTCTCCGGGTTGGCTTCGATGCCCCGTTCGGAGACGATGAACCCCAAGAGCATGCCTCGGGGCACCCCGAAGACACACTTCTCGGGATTGAGCTTGACGTCCTTCGCCTTGAGACATCGGAATGTCACTTCAAGGTTGGAAAGGAAGTCAGAAGCTTTCCTTGTCTTGACTACGATGTCATCGACGTAGGCTTTGACCGTGCGGCCAATGTGTTCGCCGAACACATGGTTCATGCACCGCTGATATGTCGCGCCCGCATTCCACAAGCCAAACGGCATGGTGACATAGCAGTACATGCCGAAGGGCGTGATGAAAGAAGTCGCGAGCTGGTCGGACTCTTTCATCCTGATTTGATGATACCCTGAGTAGGCATCGAGGAAAGACAGGGTTTCGCACCCAGCAGTGGAATCCACAATTTGATCGATGCGAGGCAGAGGGTAGGGAACCTTCGGACATGCTTTGTTGAGACCAGTGTAGTCTACACACATCCGCCATTTCCCCCCTTTCTTTCTCACAACCACAGGGTTGGCAAGCCATTCAGGATGGAATACCTCTTTGATGAACCCTGCCGCCATTAGCTTGTGGATCTCCTCGCCTATCACTCTGCGCTTCTCCTCGTCGAATCGACGCAGAGGCTGTTTGACGGGTCGGGCTCCGGCCCGAATATCCAGCAAGTGCTCGGCGACATCCCTCGGTATGCCGGGCATGTCCGAGGGACTCCACGCGAAAACGTCGGCGTTTGCGCGGAGAAAGTCGACGAGCACTGCTTCCTATTTGGGGTCGAGCCCGGAGCCGATCCGGACCTGCTTGGAGGCGTCGCCACTGGGGTCGAGGGGGACGGTCTTAACCGTCTCCACTGGCTCGAAGTTGCCGGCATGACGCTTCACGTCTGGCACCTCTTTGGAGAGGCTCTCCAGGTCGGCGATGAGGGCCTCGGACTCGGCGAGGGCTTCGGCGTACTCCACGCACTCCACATCGCATTCGAACACGTGCTTGTACGTGGGGCCGATGGTGATGACCCCGTTGGGGCCCGGCATCTTGAGCTTCAGGTAGGTGTAGTTGGGGACGGCCATGAACTTCGCGTAGCATGACCTTCCCAGTACCGCGTGGTAGGTTCCTCGGAACCCGACCACCTCGAACGTCAGAGTCTCCCTTCGGAAGTTGGAGGGCGTTCCGAAGCAGACGGAAAGGTCGAGTCGTCCGAGGGTGTCACACCCGGTTTTAGAAGGCAAACCGAATGCGAACCATGTACATGCCAGGATCAGTTATTCACGTACACAGCAGTTACATAACATGGACATCATCACACAGTGCTCAAAATAGTATTAAGAAGGGAAATAGTCGATTAAATCATACGTCTGAGACGTCCATATAGTCCTTACAATAAATCAAAGTGCGAAAACGAAACGTAGATAACCGCGGCCTTCACAGGCAGCCGACTGGGGGTTGCCGCTAACCCACGCCTAGAACTCGTCGTAGTCTTGGAACTCCTGGAAGTCTCCTTCCACAGCTTCATCTTCTCCTGAGCAGTGGTTGCAATGCTGACAACCTGGGGATGGGGGGGTTTGGTGTGTAGAGCAAGGGTGAGTACACATCAACATACTCAGCAAGTATCCTGTTTGGCTGTAGTGGACTAGCTTTATGTGGGGATAAGTCAAGCAGTTGCTTTTAGTTGGTCAGATTATTATTTACTAATAGAAAGCCAGGTTTTAGCATTAACCCAAGTTATTAACCCGATGTACCCTTTCCAAACGGAAAGAATACCACTTACCAGCACCATAGTCATAACCAAAACCATCGATCTCATAGCCACCTGTACCAAAGTATCTCTGATCAAGTACCACTAATCACTGGAGCTCCCTTGGCCGCTCATAACCGCGAGCACGGCTGATATATCAGTTTTCAAACACTCTGCAGAGGTTGTGCACTTTACCCACAAGCCGTGATTCCCATTCTGCCCGGAGATCATGACTCTCCATTGATCACTACCAAGGTGACCCAGCAGGGCATCACTACGTAGCCTTTACAAAGATTCCCCGGGGCTGTAGCCACCCGTTAGGTTTCCTAAATGCACTGCACTCCTCCCCAAGGGGCGAACCCAAACTTGGCAGAGCGAGCCGCATACACCGAGCCCCATTGACGGCACGACGGCTAAGTGATCTACACCCCGGATCCTCTAATTATTCAGCTAAGGGCATCCCATTCCACCCTCATGGTTGCACTGTTTTCCCGGGCGGTCATCCATAGAACAGGTCCTTACGGAGAGGCACTCGAGAAACCGCTCGAGCCCCCTTGAAGACCACAAGTATAACATCATAATAAGAGAAGGGAAAACAGCATATCATAGATAATCTCATCATGTTCATTGATTAGAGTTTGAGCAATAGCATAAGGCTAAACAATAATAATCCAACCCAGATAGGTAGACAAGGACATGGATCACAAAAGCTAGTCAATCCTTAGGCATAAATGTGTGAAGCGGGAGGTGAATTAAAGAATGAATAGGACAGAGATAGGTCAAGGGACACTTGCCTCCACCAACCGACTGCTGCTCAGGGGCTTCTCCTGCGAGTTCCTCGGGCTCTTCGACCGGATCGTTCTCTATGCGATTGCAAGCATACATACATTCATCCATTCAAATTGGGAAACAAACAGTACATCATACAAGGGAACAAATAAAGTGAATATGCATCAAGTATGACATTCGATATCGCATTCGTTAAGGTTAGAAAGAAACGGGGAAAGGTCTCGCAGGGGTTAAAGCTTATGCACCAATGATTAGTTAAATTATGCGCTCTAGTTCCAATTGGTCCTAACAAGAGAATTAGTTAAATGCACTAACGGAAACCTAGCCCCTTTTTAGTTGATCGACCTTAAGCGAAATGAACAATTGACTATATGAATTGACTAATGTAACGGAAATTCTAAATTAAGTTTCATATTTCATTAACATGAACGATGATTAGCTTGCCCAAAATAAAATAAATAACAATAATGAAAGAAAATAAAATAAAATAAAATAAATAAAAAAAGGGGGGGCGGTTGAACCGGCCAGGGGGCGGTTGAACCGGCCTGGGGCAGGGGCGGCTGGGCAGGGCGCGCAGGGGGGCGGTCGAGCTGGGGCGGCTGGGCGCAGGGGGGCGGCCGAGCTAGGGCGGCTGGGCGTGCAGGGGGGCGGCCGAGCTGGGGCGGCTGGGCGCGCAGGGGGGCGGCCGAGCTGGGGCGGCTGGGCCGCGGGCAGGGGCGGCTGGGCGCACGGGCAGGGGCAGTTGGGCCGGACGGCGGCCTGACCGGGGAGAGGGAGGGGAGGGGAGAGGGAAGGGAGAGGGGAGGGCTCACCGGGGACGGGGACGGGGCGGCCGAGCGGCGGTGCGGCCGAGCTGCAGGGGGCGGCGGCTAGGGCAGGGGGCGGCGGCTAGAGAGAAAATGGGAGAAAGGGAGGGAGAGAGAGGGATTTGGGGGGAAGAGGGAGGGGCAGCTGGGCCAGCTGGGCCCAAAGGGGCGCGCGGGGGGGCGGCTGGGCCGGCCAGGGGCGGCTGGGCCGGCCGGGGCGGCCCACGGCGCGGGGGAGAGAAAAAGGGAGGAAAGAGAGAGAAGGGAAAAAAGAAAGAAAAGAAAAGAAAAATAGAAAAAAGGTTTTCTCCTTTTCGAAATCCGATCTTCCTAGATGAATGCACTTACATTTCTAAGCAATCAAAGAATGCATAGTTCGGCATGGTGCATCAAACAACATAAAGTAATTTAGGGTTTTTCTTTACACCGGAATTCCAAGCCGAACCCCGCTAAAACTTTGGAAAAGATCAAGGTTTAGCGAGGAAACGAGAAAAAGAAAAGGGTAACGCCTGAATTTGGTGAGAGAAAAGAAGAAAAAATTCTACCCCCAAATTCAGGGCGTTACAAACCTATCCCCCTTAAAAGAATCTCGCCCTCGAGATTCAGGGTTGGCTAGCAAAGAGCTCAGGGTATTTAGCCATCAGATCATCTTCACGCTCCCAGGTTGCTTCTTCCTCAGAGTGATGATTCCATTTGACCTTGCACATTCTGATGGTCTTCCTTCGGGTGACTCTGTCTGCAACCTCAAGGATCTGCACTGGCTTCTCAACGTAGGTCAAGTCCTCCTGGACTTCAAGACCTTCCACTGGCAACTGCTCTTCTGGCACACGCAAGCACTTCTTCAACAGAGACACATGAAAGACATCATGCACAGCGGACAAATTCTCTGGCAAACTGAGCTGATAGGCCACTTCTCCACGTCTTGCAAGAATCTGATACGGACCAATGTAGCGGGGTGCTAGCTTGCCTTTGACTCCGAATCTTCTGACTCCTCTGATCGGTGACACTTTCAGATACACAAAGTCTCCGACTTCGAAACTCAGCTCTCTTCTTCTTGTGTCTGCATAGCTTCGCTGCCTTGATTGCGCTATCTTCAGATTCTCCCGGACCATCTTGATGTTCTCTTCGGCTTCAAGCAGAATGTCTGGCCCAAACACTTGCTTCTCTCCAGGCTGATCCCATTGCAACGGAGTTCTACAACTCCTTCCATAGAGCGCCTGAAATGGTGACATCTTCAAACTGGCCTGGTAACTGTTGTTATAGGAAAACTCTGCATAAGGCAATCTCTTATCCCATCCGGACTGATCTTGCAACGCACAGGCTCTCAACATGTCTTCAAGAATTTGGTTGGTCCTTTCGGTCTGGCCATCTGTCTGCGGATGATAAGCTGAACTGAAATTCAGATGCGTGCCCAAAGCTTCATGCAACTGCCGCCAGAAATGAGAGGTGAACTGCGTTCCTCTGTCTGACACTATCTTCTTTGGCACACCATGAAGACAAACGATCCGAGACATATACAATTCTGCCAATACGGCACTGCTATAGTTGGTCTTGACAGGTATGAAGTGGGCTGACTTGGTCAAACGGTCCACCACTACCCAAATGGAATCGTAGCCGGCTCGAGTGCGAGGCAATCCGACTACGAAATCCATACCAATTTCATCCCATTTCCACTGAGGGATCTGCAACGGTTGCAACAATCCAGCAGGTCTCTGGTGCTCTGCCTTAATTCTTCGGCAACTATCGCACATAGCCACATGCTCTGCGATTTCCCTCTTCATTCCGTACCACCAGAATTTCTTCTTCAGATCCTGATACATCTTCTCACTGCCAGGGTGAATCGAATAGGCTGTCTCATGAGCTTCCTTGAGAATCAACTCCAGAATGGACTGGACATTGGGAACACACAAGCGGTCTTTGAACCGTATCACGCCTTCTGCATCTTCTCGAAAATCTTTGCCTCTGCCATCTAGAATCAGTCGCCGGATCTCACTGATTTTCTCATCATTCTTCTACGCTTCTTTGATTTCGCGCTCTAAGGTAGGTTCCAACTCAACTGTGACTCCTCGCGAATTGTTCAAAAATCCGAGACTCAACCTGTCGAACTCTTTGGCCAACTCATAAGGCATCGGACGAGCGACCATCAGATTGACCTGACTCTTTCTGCTCAAAGCATCTGCCACTACGTTTGCTTTGCCTGGATGGTAATGAATCTCCAACTCATAATCTTTGATCAACTCTAACCATCTTCGTTGCCTCATGTTCAACTCTGACTGAGTGAATATGTACTTCAGACTCTTGTGATCTGTGTAAACATCGCATTTCTGTCCATACAGGTAGTGCCTCCATGTCTTCAGTGCGTGAACCACTGCTGCCAACTCTAGATCATGGATTGGGTAGTTCTTCTCATGAACCTTCAGCTGTCGGGACGAGTAAGCCACAACTCTTCCCTCTTGCATCAACACGCATCCCAAACCTGTGTAACAAGCATCACAATACACCGAGAATGGCTTGTGCACATCAGGCAAGACTAGGACAGGCGCTGTAGTCAACTTCTCTTTCAGCGCTTCAAGGGCCTCTTGACATTTCTGGGTCCACTTGAACTCAACTTTGTTGCCTAGCAACGCTGTCATTGGTTTCGCAATCTTCGAAAATCCTTTAATGAATCGCCGATAATATCCGGCCATTCCAATGAAACTCTTGATTCCTCGAGCATCTGTTGGCGCTTTCCAGTTCAAAATGTCTGCCACTTTCTTCGGATCCACAGCCAATCCTTCTTTGTTGATTATGTGACCCAAGAACAGGACTTCACTGATCCAGAACTCACACTTGCTCAACTTTGCATACAACTGGTGCTCTCGCAATCTCTGCAATACCATCTTCAAATGATCTGCGTGCTCTTCTTCGCTTTGAGAATAAACTAGAATGTCATCAATGAATACCACCACAAACTTATCAAGGTAATCCATGAATACACTGTTCATCAAGTTCATGAAGAAAGCTGGTGCATTGGTCAAACCAAAAGACATCACTGTGAACTCATACAAACCATACTTGGTAATGAATGCCGTCTTCGGAATGTCCGAAGGTCGGATCCTGAGCTGATGATAACCTGACCTCAGATCAATCTTGGAGAACACACTGGCTCCTCTCAACTGGTCGAACAGATCTTCTATTCTGGGCAAGGGATACTTGTTCTTGATCGTGACCTCATTCAAAGCTCGATAATCAATACACATCCTCTTGGTGCCATCTTTCTTCTCCACAAATAGGACAGGGGCGGCCCAAGGCGAGGTGCTTGGCCGGATGTAACCTTTCTCTGACAGTTCATCAATCTGCTTCTTAAGTTCAACCAACTCTGGTCCGGATATTCTGTAAGCTCTCTTGAAGATAGGGGCGGTTCCAGGAAGAAGCTCTATAGCAAACTCAACTTTCCGCTCTGGTGGCATACCCGGTAAGTCCTTTGGAAACACATCTGGGAACTCGGACACAACCCTGATACTCTCAATCGGGTCTGCTTCACTGCTATCAACAGCTATCTGATAACAACTTCCTTTCTTTGGCTCAGGCGGGACTAACTCGGTCACCACTTCCTCTCCTAGTGGGGACACCAACTTGATGGTCCTTTTATCACAACTGATAACTGCCTGATACTTATCTAGCCAATTCATCCCTAGGATGACATCTATTCCCTGAGTACCCATTACTATAAGGTTGGCGGGAAACGCTATCCCCCTTATTTCCACACTTATATTCAAACAAATGCTATCGGCTCGAATTCTACCACCGGCTGAGTCAATTTGAATGGGGGTTGACATGGTAGTAATTGGAAGATTATGTGCTTCTACCCATGATGCAGTAATGAAAGAATGCGTTGCTCCAGTATCAAATAACACTTCTGCAATATGGGAGTCGACTGGGAACATACCTACTATCATGCCGGGGATCTCCTGAACTGCTTCAGCCTCCAAGTGGTTCAGTCTTCCATGATTGTAACGCGGCTGAGAGTGGTTGCCTGCTCCAGGCTGAGGCACATTCTGCTTTGCTGGGGCATTGGGGCCTGACTGCTGCTGGGCTTCCTTCTTCGGACATTGCATCACCCAGTGGCCTTGCTCTCCACAGTGGAAACATGCTCTGTTTCCAACCTGAGCTGGTGCTGCCTGATTCTTCTGCTGGTTTGCTGGGGCAGGAAGGCGAGGTGTTTGCTGATTCTGCCTCTGAAACTGACCTCCTGACTGATTGCTCTGACGGTTCTGGTACTGATGCTGAGGATACTGCCTTTGGAACTGCTGATGCTGCTGAGGTGGACGCTGGTTCTGCCTGAACTGCTGAGGTTGATTGCCTGAGAAACGAGGACGATTGTTGCTTCTAGGCTGGGGTCCACTGATCTTGCGCTTACGATCCTCCATCTCCTTACGCTTCCTCTCTGTCATGATTGCTCTGTCAATCAGGTGCTGGAATGTCAGGAAGGTGTGATTCATCAGTTGGTACTGCAGAGGGTCAACCAAGCCTCTCAGGAAACGGTACTGCCGCTTGGCGTCGGTGTTGACATCTTCAGGAGCATAGCGAGACAACTGCAGAAACCTGTCCCGGTACTCACTGACAGACAATGGCCCTTGCTTGAGAGCCAGGAACTCCTCCTTCTTCATTGTCATCAGACCTGCCGGAACATGGTACTAACGAAAGCTACCTCTGAACTCTTCCCAGGTGATGGCGTCAGGGTGGGCATGGGTGGCGAGCTAAGACTCCCACCATGATTGGGCTGCTCCTCTCAACAGACGGGGACCATACAGGACTTTCTCCCTATCATCGCACTGAGCGGTATGCAACTCCCGCTCCACAGTGCACAGCCAGTCTTCAGCATCCATGGGGTCAGAAGAATGAGCGAACGTTGGTGGATGACCTCTCATGAATTCAGCACGCTTGTCTCTGGGCATCTGAGGCATCTGAGGCTGAGGTGGGGCCTGCTGCTGCTGCTGCTGAATGGCGGCCAAAGTCTGACCGATGGCTTGAACTGCCTGAGTCTGCATCAGAAACATCTGCTCGATCGACATCGGGGGTGGGGGCGGCAGATGTTGCTGCTGGGGCACCTCCTCCTGTTGAGCGGCTCGCTCCTGCTGAGCACGCCTTCCTCCTCTGCGCCTGTTCTCTGACATCTGCAGAATGCAACCACACATCAGAACTGATCTGGCAAATCTTGCAGCATAAGAAAAGAGTATAGAATTCTTCAACAGCACTGAACAGATGAACATCTTCACTGATCTCCAACACAGACCACACAGCTTCTCAGATAAAGAGGAAAGTGGAATAAAAAGGTTTCCCAACTATATAACTAACTCCACTAACATAATAGGTAAACCAAAATGCAGGGGATACCCACACTCTGGTGACAGTCATTACAAAGATCCAAACCAAACATAGTTCATCATGACAAACATAAATGCACAGGGTATAGCAAACTACCCTGTCTAACTAAGACTAACTAAGACCGAGACTAACGCTAAGACTGTAGCTTCTACGTATGTATATTTCGTATTAATTACAAGATCCAACTCTAACGAGCTATGGTTCTAGAGTTATCTTGGTCTTGCAGTCGGGATTGCCATAAGGATGGTGTCCACGCCGAGGTGAGCGGTACGGGTGCTGAGTCCCGACGGGAGCGGGGGAACCACCATCCAGGTGACGACGTTCCGCGCGCTCAGCCCGCAGCAGGGCGATCTCAGCACGAGCCCTACTCAGCTCGTCTAATGCATGGTCCAGCTCCGTGTTTAGCACGGCGGCTAGGTTGACTGTGCTGCTCAACCTAGGATTGCCCTCACCGACAGGTGAGACAATCACGCCTCCTGTGCTGCCAGATGGACGGCGGGGGTAATACTTCAGGTCAAGGCCGTCAGCTACCCCACCGAAAACCGAGCAGTAGTGCGAAAGCACACGCCGTGCAGCATCTTGCATGGCTGCCTCAGCTGAGTCCCGCTCAGAGATAGAATAGTGCTCTGAGCAGGCCTCCGCACCCTGGAGACTGTTCTCCGGGCGGCGCACCAAGCAGGTTGCCTCCCAGCGGTCCGGGTAGACCCCGCGACTGTGCTGGTAGACCACACAGCGATACTCGATAGACCAAGTATGCCGGTTAAGTGCCCGACGTAGCAGGGTGTCGAGCGCATCGTGGAAGTGACACCCGCGAGCAGCGTCGCGAGTGATGGGTCGAGCAACCCATCCTTCCGGCTCATGGTTAGCAGAGAAGTCGGTGTTGTGGCTCGAGCTGTCGTCGCCACCTCCGTCGTCTGGGTCTCCTCCAGCAGCTACTCCAGAAGCTGGGGCGCCCAGTGATGGTGCAGGGGGCGCCTCCAAAGGAAGCACAGGGGAGCAGCTCCTCACAGACTCTATCTCCTGGTGGAGCGAGAAAGAAGAGCCCTGCTGCTCCTGTCGTCGACGTTCCTGCTCCTCATGCAGGCGGTGGTGCAGTCTCTCCAAGTGGCTGGACTGTCCAGCCACGGGACGGTGAAGCGGACGCTCAGCAAGGCGGGAGGGTAAGAAGGGGATGACGGACTTTCGTGCAGTGTGTCTAAGTCGTGCCATCTACAAAAGACACCGCAAGCAAAAGGGTGAGAACAGAATTAATATGACCAGCAAGTAATGAACCATAAATAAATGAAGGATTAGAATAAAACACAATTTTCAGCAAGGTATAATATATAGTAGAACATAGGTTTGGTCGGTATGACCAACTTTTGAAGGGATATCAAAGTCAAGGCAGGGACAGAGGTCTATAATCCTTAGAACGACCATTCTACTCTAGGTTAGCGGTCCTACAGTCAGCACGGCTCTGATACCACTTATGTCACACCCGGTTTTAGAAGGCAAACCGAATGCGAACCATGTACGTGTCAGGATCAGTTATTCACGTACACAGCAGTTACATAACATGGACATCATCACACAGTGCTCAAAATAGTATTAAGAAGGGAAATAGTCGATTACATCATACGTCTGAGACGTCCATATAGTCCTTACAATAAATCAAAGTGCGAAAACGAAACGTAGATAACCGCGGCCTTCACAGGCAGCCGACTGGGGGTTGCCGCTAACCCACGCCTAGAACTCGTCGTAGTCTTGGAACTCTTGGAAGTCTCCTTCCACAGCTTCATCTTCTCCTGAGCAGTGGTTGCAATGCTGACAACCTGGGGATGGGGGGGTTTGGTGTGTAGAGCAAGGGTGAGTACACATCAACATACTCAGCAAGTATCTTGTTTGGCTGTAGTGGACTAGCTTTATGTGGGGATAAGTCAAGCAGTTGCTTTTAGTTGGTCAGATCATTATTTACTAATAGAAAGCCAGGTTTTAGCATTAACCCAAGTTATTAACCCGATGTACCCTTTCCAAACGAAAAGAATACCACTTACCAGCACCATAGTCATAACCAAAACCATCGATCTCATAGCCACCTGTACCAAAGTATCTCTGATCAAGTACCACTAATCACTGGAGCTCCCTTGGCCGCTCATAACCGCGAGCACGGCTGATATATCAGTTTTCAAACACTCTGCAGAGGTTGTGCACTTTACCCACAAGCCGTGATTCCCATTCTGCCCGGAGATCATGACTCTCCATTGATCACTACCAAGGTGACCCAGCAGGGCATCACTACGTAGCCTTTACAAAGATTCCCCGGGGCTGTAGCCACCCGTTAGGTTTCCTAAATGCACCGCACTCCTCCCCAAGGGGCGAACCCAAACTTGGCAGAGCGAGCCGCATACACCGAGCCCCATTGACGGCACGACGGCTAAGTGATCTACACCCCGGATCCTCTAATTATTCAGCTAAGGGCATCCCATTCCACCCTCATGGTTGCACTGTTTTCCCGGGCGGTCATCCATAGAACAGGTCCTTACGGAGAGGCACTCGAGAAACCGCTCGAGCCCCCTTGAAGACCACAAGTATAACATCATAATAAGAGAAGGGAAAACAGCGTATCATAGATAATCTCATCATGTTCATTGATTAGAGTTTGAGCAATAGCATAAGGCTAAACAATAATAATCCAACCCAGATGGGTAGACAAGGACATGGATCACAAAAGCTAGTCAATCCTTAGGCATAAATGTGTGAAGCGGGAGGTGAATTAAAGAATGAATAGGACAGAGATAGGTCAAGGGACACTTGCCTCCACCAACCGACTGCTGCTCAGGGGCTTCTCCTGCGAGTTCCTCGGGCTCTTCGACCGGATCGTTCTCTATGCGATTGCAAGCATACATACATTCATCCATTCAAATTGGGAAACAAACAGTACATCATACAAGGGAACAAATAAAGTGAATATGCATCAAGTATGACATTCGATATCGCATTCGTTAAGGTTAGAAAGAAACGGGGAAAGGTCTCGCAGGGGTTAAAGCTTATGCACCAATGATTAGTTAAATTATGTGCTCTAGTTCCAATTGGTCCTAACAAGAGAATAAGTTAAATGCACTAACAGAAACATAGCCCCTTTTTAGTTGATCGACCTTAAGCGAAATGAACAATTGACTATATGAATTGACTAATGTAACGGAAATTCTAAATTAAGTTTCATATTTCATTAACATGAACGATGATTAGCTTGCCCAAAATAAAATAAATAACAATAATGAAAGAAAATAAAATAAAATAAAATAAATAAAAAAGGGGGGCGGTTGAACCGGCCAGGGGGCGGTTGAACCGGCCTGGGGCAGGGGCGGCTGGGCAGGGCGCGGGCGCGGGGCGGCCGAGCTGGGGCGGCTGGGCGCGCAGGGGGGCGGCCGAGCTGGGGCGGCTGGGCGCGGGCAGGGGCGGCCGAGCGGCGGCTGGGCGCGCGGGCAGGGGCGGTTGGGCCGGACGGCGGCCTGACCGGGGAGAGGGAGGGGAGGGGAGAGAGAAGGGAGAGGGGAGGGCTCACCGGGGACGGGGACGGGGCGGCCGAGCGGCGGTGCGGCCGATCTGCAGGGGGCGGCCGAGCTGCAGGGGGCGGCGGCTAGGGCAGGGGGCGGCGGCTAGAGAGAAAATGGGAGAAAGGGAGGGAGAGAGAGGGATTTGGGGGGAAGAGGGAGGGGCGGCTGGGCCAGCTGGGCCCAAAGGGGCGCGGGGGGGCGGCTGGGCCGGCCGGGGCGGCCCACGGCGCGGGGGAGAGAAAAAGGGAGGAAAGAGAGAGAAGGGAAAAAAGAAAGAAAAGAAAAGAAAAAGAGAAAAAAGGTTTTCTCCTTTTCGAAATCCGATCTTCCTAGATGAATGCACTTACATTTCTAAGCAATCAAAGAATGCATAGTTCGGCATGGTGCATCAAACAACATAAAGTAATTTAGGGTTTTTCTTTACACGGGAATTCCAAGCCGAACCCCGCTAAAACTTTGGAAAAGATCAAGGTTTAGCGAGGGAACGAGAAAAAGAAAAGGGTAACGCCTGAATTTGGTGAGAGAAAAGAAGAAAAAATTCTACCCCCAAATTCAGGGCGTTACAGAGGGGCTGGACGCGCTTCCCGGGAATGATCCCGTGGAAGGGCGCAGCGCCTGCTCGGACGGGGGACAGATCGACGCGTAGGAGCCCAAGGGTCTCGGCGTAGATGATGTTGAGGCTGCTGCCTCCGTCCATAAGGACCTTGGTGAGCCTGACGTCGCCGATGACGGGGTCGACGACGAGCGGGTATTTCCCCAGGCTCGGCACATGGTCGGGGTGGTCAGCTTGGTCGAAGGTGATGGGCTTGTCGGACCAGTCTAGGTAGACTGGCACCGCCACCTTCACCGAGCAGACCTCCCGGCGCTCTTGCTTGCGGTGCCGAGCCGAGGCGTTCGCCGCTTGCCCACCGTAGATCATGAAGCAGTCGTGGACCTCGAGGAACTCTCCTGCTTGGTGATCTTCCTTCTTGTCATCGTCGCGGGCCCTACCACCCTCCGCGGGTGGCCCGGCCCTGTGGAAGTGGCGCCGAAGCATGACGCACTCCTCAAGGGTGTGCTTGACGGGCCCCTGATGATAGGGGCACGGCTCCTTGAGCATCTTGTCGAAGAGGTTGGCACCTCCGTGGGGTTTCCGAGGGTTCTTGTACTCGGCGGCGGCGACAAGGTCCGCGTCGGCGGTGTCGCGTTTCGCTTGCGACTTCTTCTTGCCTTTCTTCTTGGCGCCGCGCTGAGTTGACGCCTCGGGGGCATCTTCCGATGGGCGGCCCTGGGGCTGCTTGTCCTTTCAGAAGATAGCCTCGACCGCCTCCTGGCCAGAGGCGAACTTGGTGGCGATGTCCATCAGCTCGCTCGCCCTGGTGGGGGTCTTGCGACCCAACTTGCTCACCAGGTCGCGGCAGGTGGTGCCGGCGAGGAACGCGCTGATGACATCCGAGTCGGTGATGTTGGGCAGCTCGGTGCGCTGCTTCGAAAATCGCCGGATGTAGTCCCGGAGAGACTCTCCCGGCTGCTGCCGGCAGCTTCGGAGGTCCCTGGAGTTCCCGGGGCGCACGTACGTGCCCTGGAAATTGCCGACGAAGGCTTGGACTAGGTCGTCCCAGTTGGAGATCTGCCCCGGAGGCAGGTGTTCCAACCAGGCGCGAGCGGTGTCGGAGAGGAACAGGGGGAGGTTGCGGATGATGAGGTTGTCGTCGTCCGTTCCACCCAGTTGGCAGGCCAGACGGTAGTCCGCGAGCCATAGTTCCGGTCTCGTCTCCCCCGAGTACTTTGTGATAGTAGTCGGGGGTCGGAACCGGGTCGGGAACGGTGCCCGTCGGATGGCCCGGCTGAAGGCCTGCGGACCGGGCGGCTCGGGCGAGGGACTCCGATCCTCCCCGCTGTCGTAGCGTCCCCCACGCCTAGGGTGGTAGCCTCGGCGCACCCTCTCGTCGAGGTGGGCCCGACGGTCGCGATGATGGTGCTCGTTGCCGAGGCGGCCCGGGGCCGCAGGCGCGGTGTTGCGCGTGCGCCCGGTGTAGACCGAGGCTTCCCGCATGAATCGGGAAGTCACGGCGTGAGGTTCTGAGGGGTATCCCTGCCTTCGGGAGGCAGAGCTCTCTGCCCGTCGGACCGCGGCGCCTTCCAGGAGATTCTTGAGCTCCCCCTGGATTCGCCGACCCTCGGTGGTGGATGGCTCCGGCATCGTGCGGAGGAGCATCGCTGCTGCAGCCAGGTTCTGGCCGACGCCACTAGATGCGGGTGGCGGCCTGAACCTGGCGTCGTCGGCGACGCGGTGCTGGAAACCCTGGGGCAGATGACGTATTTCTCCGGCCGGGGGTTGGCCCGCCCATGTCTGCCCGATGTCCCGGCGGATCGGCTGAAGCGCTCCTGCTCCCTCGTCGAGCCTGGCCTGCACCCCGCGGATTTGCTCGAGCTGTGGGTCATGGCCCCCCGCCTGAACGGGGACCACAGCTAGCTCCCGTGGGATGTCAACGCGGGGCACCGGCCTAGGGAGATCACCGTCCTCCGGCATGCCGAGATGATTGCCTTCGGAGGGACCCCCTAAATCGACGTGGAAACATTCGCGGCTTGGGCCGCAGTCCTCGTCATCGAGGCTGCGGCTACCGTCGGAACAGTCGGAGAGGCAGAAGTCACATGCGGTCATGAAGTCCCGCATGGCACTGGGGTTGCCAAGTCCAGAGAAATCCCAACAGATGTTGGGGTCGTCGTCTTCCTCGGACCCAGAGGGCCCGTAGGTCGAGACGTCCGTCAACCGGTCCCAAGGCGACCGCATGCGAAACCCCAGAGGGTTTGGACTCGCCTCTACGAGAGCGTCCACCAAAGCGAGGTCGCTAGGCGGGTTGAGGCTGAATCCAAATGACGTAGGATGGGAATCGGTCGGTACCTCTTGGTCGACGAGCGGCGATGAAGTCACGTCGGGGACTGACTGCACCGTCGTCTCAGGTACGAGGGTGACATCCAGCAAGCCCTCCGCGAGCGCGCTGGCGTCGTCTGCTTGCTCGGGACTGGCGTGTCGCGGGGAGACGGCGCTCGTCTTCGTCTCAGGCGCGAAGTCGATACCCGGTGCGCCCCTCGTTGGGGTGTCGGCGCTGTCGACTCGCTCGATAGCCGACGAGGCGCTGCCTCCTGCTTGGCCTTGGTTGCCCTGCCTTCCCCTCCGCCGACGGGGAAGAAGGCGGGACGAGCTCGAAGATTGTTCCTCCGCCACGCGGGGAAGACGTCGTCGATTCCGCCGCCGGCGGGCGGGCTGTCGGCTGCCATTGTCGTTGTCGCGCGGCGGTGGAAGGAGCATCATGTCGTAGCTGCCGTCGAGGGACATGAACTCAAGACTCCCGAAACGGATCACCGTCCCGGGTTGGAGAGGTTGCTGGAGACTGCCCATCTGGAGCTTGACGGGAAGCTGTTCGTCAACACGCAGCAGGCCCCTACCTGGCGCGCCAACTGTCGACGTTCCGAGACCGGGGGTCCCTTGGGCCGACGAGTGAGTGTCGCCGCGTGCCCCAGCCCAGATGGGTCGAGCGCGAGGGCGAGCGCGAAGGGGGGAGAAGCGAGGCGGCCGGAGACCGGCGTGAGAGAGGTGGGAATCCCGCGGCCTTCGTGTTCGTCCCGCGCCCAGGTCGGGTGCGCTTGCAGTAGGGGGTTACAAGCGTCCACGCGGGAGAGGGAAGCGAGCGGCCCCAAGAGAGCGCCTGTCTCGTCCTCGTCCCCGCGCGGCCAACCCTCTCTAAGAGGGCCCTGGTCCTTCCTTTTATAGGCGTAAGGAGAGGATCCAGGTGTACAATGGGGTGTAGCAGAGTGCTACGTGTCTAGCGGGGGAGAGCTAGCGCCCTAAGTACATGCCGTCGTGGCAGCCGGAGAGATTTTGGCACCCAGCTGGTGTGATGTTGTGGCCGTCGGAGGAGCGATGGAGCCTGGCGGAGGGACAGCTGTCGGAGCGGTTGGGTCCTTGCTGATGTCCTCTTGCTTCCATAAGGGGGCTGAGAGCCGCCGTCGTCACAGAGCATGCGGGGCGCCATTATTGCCTATCTGGCGGAGCTAGCCAGATGGGACACCGGTCTTGTTCCCTGCGGCCCGAGTCAGCTCGGGGTAGGGTGATGATAGCGCCTCCTGCTGACGTGGCTGGCCCGCACCCTAGGTTGGGCGATGTGGAGGCTCCTCCGAAGCCGAGGTCGAGTCTGTCTTCCATAGCCGAGGCCGAGTCCGAGCCCCTGGGTCGGGCGAGGCGGAGGTCGTTGGCTGAGGCCAGGGTGGAGTCCGAGCCCCGGGGTCGGTCGAAGCGGAGTTCGTCGTCTTCTGGGGCTGAGCCCGAGTCCGAGCCCTGGGTCGGGCGGAGCGGAGTTCGCCGTCTTCCGGGGCTTAGCCCGAGTCCGAGCCCTGGGGTCGGGCGGAGCGGAGTGCGTCGTCTTCCGGGACTTAGCCCGAGTCCGAGCCCTGGGTCGGGCGAAGCGGAGTTCGCCGTCTTCTGGGACTTAGCCCGAGTCCGAGCCCTGGGTCGGGCGGAGCGGAGTTCGCCGTCTTCCGGGACTTAGCCCGAGTCCGAGCCCTGGGTCGGGCGGAGCGGAGCTTCCTATGGTGCCTTTGGCAGGGCCTGACTGCTTGTCAGTCTCACTCTGTCAAGTGGCACTGCAGTCGGAGTGGAGCAGGCGACACTGTCCTTCTGTCAGGCCGGCCAGTGGAGCGGCGAAGTGACAGCGGTCACTTCGGCTCTGCCGGTGGGCGCGCGTCAGGATAAAGGTGTCAGGCCACCTTTGCGTTAAATGCTCCTGCGATTTGGTCGGTCGGTGCGGCAATTTAGTCAGGGTTGCTTCTTAGCGAAGGCAGGGCCTCGGGCGAGCCGGAGATATGTTCGCTGTCGGAGGGGGGCCTTGGGTGAGACGGAAATCCTCTGGGGTCGGCTGCCCTTGTCCAAGGCTAGGCTCGGGTGAGGCGTGATCGAGTCGCTCGAATGGACTGATCCCTGACTTAATCGCACCCATCAGGCCTTAGCAGCTTTATGCTGATGGGGGTTACCAGCTGAGAATTAGGAGTCTTGAGGGTACCCCTAATTATGGTCCCTGACAGGAATGAAGGAAAGGACCAGCAAGGACATGGTGAAGGACTTGGAGGCGTGGAAGGCCAGCAAGGACGTTCGGATCAAGGTGGAGGACCAAACCGACGTCCGTAATCTGTCTCGGTGCTGCAACATCGTAATTGGCCTTTGGGCCGTGTATCTTTGTTGGGCCCATTAGGGCATGTCCAGGGAGGGAGTCACGCTCCTAACCCTTATATAATCAGTAGCCGCCACCACATTAGGGCTTGGGTTTTGCTTAAGTTAGATCTGTCAAGAACAATCGTCGTAGATCGGTTTGTGAGACCCCAACTTGTGAGCTTAATCATTCATCCGCAATATTCTAGATTGTATTCTTTCTTGTTCTTGCTTGTGTCTTCGATTCTTAGGCAGGAATTAGCCCTCGTGGCGAGGTCAATCGCGCAGTGCACGGTTGATAACCAGAGGAGAAGTGGTTCTGCGATTGTGGGGTTCTAGTCGTGTTGATTGGAAGCCGGATCGTCTGTGTGACATCTCCACCAATTCGATAGTTACCTTCACCTGATGGAAGATCGGGCACCCCCGTTCCTATCATTTACATCCCAAGGTCTGTTTAAGATATTTCATTTTACATGCCCTTGACCACCCTTCTTTCTCGATGATCCATGAGCGGTCATTTTATTTTGCACATCCTTGGTGATCTCGTTGTTTCCTTATAACTTCCTTGGGTAATGAATTTTTTACTTCAACCCTTCTGTTGGAATGATACCTATCTTACCCTTGATTATTTTCTCCACTTCGCACTTCGCGAGTCTTGCCTCAACTCTATCCTTGGTTATGCTTTTCACGATTATCATTTTTACCCTTGTTGCCTCTACATCTTACTTTGATGCTTATATTATACCTATCCTTTAAAACTTTCTCTCTTCCATCTAAATTTCATAGTTGTGTCTTACCTATTTTCCCTTGGTCGTATTCTATTCCTTGTTGCTTGCGAGTTTTAACTCCATCCTTGGTCATGCTCCAATTAGGTATTACCTTTACCTTTCTCATCTCTTAATCTTACCTTGGTGATTACACTATGTTCGTTCTCTAAGATCTTCAATCTCCTATCCCAATTTGAGAGTGGTGTTTTACTTATCTAACCCTTGGCAATATCCACTTCCTTATCGCGTGTAAGCCTTGACATAACTCCATTCTTTGTTGTAATTATGCCACTGACTCTTCTATACCTTCATCGTTTTTTCTTATACCCTTGTCTGGTATTGCCTTTGACCCTTGTGATATTTATGTCTTCTACCTAAATGCTTACCTTGAACTTGTCCTTTAAAAGCCTCCCTTTTCTTTCAACCCAACTTGAGAGTTGCGTGTTACCTATCTCTTCCCTGGTTTCTTTTCACTTCTTGTCGCCTTACAAGTTTTGTGTTAATTCCATCCCTGGCTGTATTTTTTTTATTTTATTTGCTATCACCCTCACCTTGTTGTCCATCGATCTTGCCTTGGTACTCATCTCTAATCCTACTCTTAAAAAATCCCCTCTTTTCCACCTCAATTTGAGAGTGGCAATTTACCTATCTGGCCCTTGGACGCACCCTCTCCTTTTCCATTTGCAGGTCATGTCTTAACTCCATCCTTTATGGTACATATATCCTTTGTCTCATGTCTATTTACCTCCCCTCTTACATCCTTGTTCGCTATTACCTTTAAAACCCTCATAATTTTTATGCCCTTGCCTTCCTGCTTACCTTGAACCTACCCTTTTGAAGCCTTCCCTTTTTTCATCCCTGTTTGGGGATAATGTCTCCTCTATTTCATCATTGACTGCTCCCCCTTCTTTGACACCTTGCCAGTTTTGTCTCAAATACATCATTTGTTGTGTGCTTGTCCGTTATCACCTTAACCTGTATCATCCATCGATCTTTACCTTGATGCTTATCATGTACCTGTATTTTAAAGCATCATCTCCCATTTCAGTTCAAGAGTGTTCTCTTACCCCTCCCCGCTCTCATTCGTTCCCTTTTCCTCTGTCGCATTGCAAGTCTTGTCTTAACTCGATCTTTTGGTGTGCTTTCGCCTGTTACCTCCTTTACCTTTGTAATCACTAGATCTTTCCATGATGCTTAACTTATGCCTACCCTTTTGAATTATCATCTCACCCATATCGATTTGAGAATGGTGTTTACCTACCCTGTCCTTGGTTGCATTTTCTCCTTGGTCGATTACAATCCTTACCTTAACTCCATCCCTTATTGTGCTTGTGGCCCTATACTACACGTCTTGTTTTTCTCCTCGTCCTTCGACAACCTTAGTGAGTAGTTATTTTTTCTTTAAGAAAGACCACCATCTAGTTAACATTAACATGTAGCAACGAGATGTTTGTTGCTATGTGCTCGTGATTCTTGTCTTTGTGTGATGACTGATTTGCTTCTTTGTGATGAGTGTTGATGTGTTGTGGCCCTTGGTCCGCAATGACATCAGTTTACTAGCTGAGTGAGATATAGTTAGGTAGCTGGGTGCCCTCCCTTTTCTCTCTTTAATCCATCTATGCTTACCTTTTCTATCTATACCCTTCTCTCTTGCATATGTCTGATTGGCATCCTACAACCTCTCTTAATCAGTCAAGGTCAGAGTCGGCAGCATCTTCACCAAGTGCGTATCAACGCTCCTGTTAAGGGAGTTAGCCGCTAACCCCAATGAAGACAATGCGATCAACGTCAACCGACAAGATCAAACTAGCGCAGCGGAAGTGTGTGTGGGTCCTAACCCACAGGTCTAAGACATCCTCAAGAATTGCATCAATTGGTCTTGAGCGTCTGAAAGTCAAAGCAACCAGTCCACAAGTTAAGCTTATAGAGTCAAAGTCAACTTAAGAAAGCCATGAACAACCGATGAACCAACCTAGTCGTTCTTGCTAGCCTCTTCTTGAATCTCGGGGCGAGATTCCTGTTAAGAGGGTTAGATCTGTAACACCCTGAATTTGGGGTATAATTTTTTCTCTAATATCCATCAAATTCAGGTGTTACTTTCTTGTTCCTCTTTCTTTTCGCTCCTTTATTTCTTTCTTTCCAAGTAATAGGAAATTTTACTCCAGTTATAACTATTAATAAAACCCTAAGGGAATAATGATTGATGCATCATGTGGAAAAATATTTGTTTTTGTGTGATGTTTTGCTTTGGTGTGTATCCGTTTAATATGTAGCTCGTTATAGTTAATAAAATTGATAGCAGGAAATAGAAAAAGAAAAGGAAGAAAAAAATAATAAAAAGGGAAAGCCACCTCCCGCGGCCTGCCTCGCGCGCGGCCCAGCGCCCGCTGCGGGCTTACCCCCGCGCCCAGCCACCTCCCCGTGGCCCACCTGGCGCGCGCGGCCCATTCCCCCCCCCCAACCCTAGCGCGACGCCGCCTACACGCGCCTGCCCAGCGTGCTCGCCTAGCCGCGCCTTCCCTAGCCGCTGTCGCGCCTCTGCTTGCCGCGGGCATGCGCGCAGGCACAGACGCCTCGCCCCCAGCCCCGCCCGTGGCCCCGCCTGGCTAGCCTGCCTGTGACCCAGCGCGCGCTCTTGGCTTGGCCATGCCCCGCACAGCCCAGTGCGCGCTCTCCAGCCAAGCCGCCGCCATGTCCCTGGCCCCACACGTCAGGTCCATCCCCTCCCTCTAAACTCCCCCACGACGCATGTCCTCGACGCCCCCATAAACTCGAAACCGCCCCGTCCTTCTCCCTGCACAGCTCGCTCACCCTCACCTCCCTAGAGCTACCTATTGTGTCGTCGTTCGCCGGATCCATGCTCCTGCCGAGGTGTCGTTGTCGTCGTCATGCTGAGGTTCGTCGTCGGGGTGAGCCTCCTTCCTTCCTCTCTCTCCCCTCCTCCCCACAACTCTCTCTTTTCTTCCTCGTCGGCGTGGTGCTCGTCGTGGTTGTGAGCGCGGCTCGCCTGTGCTCGGCCGTCGCCCCTGCTCAGCCCGCGGTCGGTGTGGCTCGGCCCATGGCGCGGCCAGTGCTCGACGTACGCCCGGCAGGGCCTTCGGCGCGGTCTAGGGCGGCGTGTGCGCAGCGTGCCCTGGCGCAGTCCGTGCGACATGCGTGGCTCTCGTTCCCGATCGCGTCGGTCCGTCCCTGCGCGTGTGATGCCTGCCACGTTCGCGCTCCACTGCCCATGTCATCGTCGTTCGTCGCGCGTGGTCAGCTAGCAGCACCCCCGCCTCTCCCTATGCACGCAGCAGCCTCGCCACCATCGCGTAACCTGCGCAAGACGCCGAACCCGGTCCCAAACCGTATTGTCGTAATTCCGCGCTTGTCGTCGTGCTCGTACTGCGGACGTACCCACATCCGCGTGTGCATAGCGTGCCGTCGGGGTTTAGACGACGTTCGTCTACCCGTAGACGACGCCCGTCTACCCCCGTCTACCTTGTATACCCCCCTGCACATGCGCGCGTTCGCGCCGTTCGCACGTGTCGTTGTTGCCTTTCGCGTGCGCGGTCTGTGCGCGTCATCACCGTCCATTCGCGCTATGTCGCGCACGTGATCTGCACACATTAGTTAATCATTTCACCATAACCATTCATACTTAGTAATTAGTTCTTGTTAATCGTTGACTAATTGATAATTCAATTTATCTAAAATGTTTTACGCAAATAATTTATATTAACTAAAATCAACTTAGAAATATAGTTTTGCGCATTTAATTATAATCTGGTGATATTCGTATGTCGCGTTGTGTTTAGTCGCGAATTGTTAGTTATTCAATACGTTATGTGTCGCTTAAATATTATTCAATATATGTTGTGTTATAAATTTGTTTCGCCTCGTTCTAGTTGCGTTAGTTTCGTAATTACGTTGTCTACATGTTAGAAACATTGTTTGGTCGCGACACATGTTTAATTTAATTAATGAAGTAACTGTTTATCTCTTGGTTATTAAAATAACTAATTTATAGTTTTAATTTACAATTTATAAATACATGTTAATGTGATTAATGACTATATAAATGTTTTAATGTAATACTTGTTTAGTATAGACGCAACATCTATTTAGTAGTTCTCGTGTCGTTGCACTAACGTCGCGCTATTCGCGTGTGATGTGCTCGTCGTCGTGCTGTGCGTGCATCGTACGTGTGTCGTAATGTTGTTCGCACACGTTGTCACATGCCTTTCGTGTGTGTCGCGCGTCTCGCCGCGCGTTGCTCGCGCATGTCTCGCGTGTCGATCACGTGGGTTGCACAGCGTCTGCTCATGATGATAAATTGCTTCCGCTTATAATCACTTATGTTAAATAACGTTAATTCGCCAGTTCATACATTTTAAATAATTTATTTAATGTTGCTCGACTAATGTTTATCATATTAATATTCTAACTAGATTAAATATGTAGTGTTCCACTTGAGCTTTTATAATAAATATTAACATGGCAAATATTAACTAACTACTTTATATATATTTAATATTTGTTTAGTATAAACGTGTCAGCTATTTAGTTTTTCTAGCCTGTCGCACGAGTTGTTCGCGCTTGTAGTCGCGTGCTGATTCGCGCGTCATTCGCGCTGGTCACGCTCACTGTTCGTGTGTCATCAGTGTGCTATGTCGCGCGTGTCCACGCGTCGAGTGTGCTATGTCGTGCGTGTCCACGCGTCGTCTGCACGTTGTCGTATTGTTTTGCGCGTTGTAAATTCGTCTCGCTTAGAACATCTCGTGCTAATTATATTAGTTATTTATATGACAGCTGATGGTGTAGCAGATTTAATCAAAACTAAATAGCAGTTATAATTTATATTTGATCATGTCGAATTAAACGTCTTGATTATTACTTGCGTAGAGTAAACGTTACGACTTCTCGAATGTAGCTTCGACTATCGCGTTTCTTATCCCCACGTAACCGTAGAAGCGCTCTCCATTTTATACTACATATTTTTATAACATTTTATCTTGTATGGTGTAATGTTATATATATATATATATATATATATATATATATATATATATATATATATATATATATATTTGTTTGCTTGTGCCTGTTCGTCTTCGCTTGGCGTTGCGAGTAGATCGCGATTCGTTTCCAAGATTCGAGGAAATTGACGGTCAAGCGTTGGCGTCCAATTGGTCAGGTTCTTCGAGTTCTACAAGGTTGAAGACCCTGAGCATCTGTTTGGTGAAGGCAAGTGTTCTCTGACCCATTATGTCGTATCTACTTATATTTCACTGTCCCGCCTTACTTAATTGAAACCTAAGGATTGACTAGTTTTGTATTTACCTTGTCCTTGATTACCTTTTGGGTTATTATGGTTAGCTTCATGCTATTGCTTTACTTTAATCAATGAACATGATGTGAATATTTATGATACGATGATGTTATCCCGATGATGATCCTGTAATAATTTAGGGGGCTTGGGCCATTTTCCCTGAGTACCTCTCCGTAAGGACCTGTTCGTGGAGTGACCACTCGGGATAACAGTGCAGCCATGAGGGTGGAATGGGACGCCCTTAGCTGATTAATTAGATGAACCTAGGGGTATAGTTGGCTTTGCCGGAGGGCCGTCAATAGGGGTCGGAGCGTAGTGCTCGCTCTGCCAATGGGGGTGCAGAGGTTCATTCGATTTGGTTTTGTTAGTCACCCACCTTGGGGAGGTGTACTGCGTTTGTACGACTGGCGAAACCTAACGAGCAGAAAGGGAATCATGACTCGTGGGTAAAGTGTGCGATCTCTGCAGAGAATTAGAAACTGATATATCAGTCGTGCTCACGGTTAATAGCGGCCTTGGGATCCTCTTTGATTAGAGATACAGATGGTTCGAGATGCAATGGTTTTATTTATGGTTTTGGCTCGATGATGATAATGTTTTTCCTCGATTAGGAAATGGTTCACGGGTTGGTTATATGATAAAACTTGGCTTCTACTAATAATAAATACCTGACCAACCAAAAGCAACTTCTTGATCTTAACTCCACATAAAGCTAGTCCACCTCAGCTAAATAGGACATTTGCTGAGTACGTTGATGTGTACTCACCCTTGCTTTCACAAAACACCAGGTTGCCTTTGGTGCAATCTATGCTCAGGTAAAGAAAAAGGCGTCGAGGCGGATCTCCAGGAGTTCCAGGACTTCGGCGAGTTCGAGGATTAGGCTAGCGACCTCCCCCAGTCAGCTGCCTGTGGTGGGTTTATTTACGTTGGCTACGTTTCTATTCTGTGTACTTTAATTTATATTATGTAAATGACTCTAGTCTTTAATATCATTATTTATTCTTTATTGTTATTTGAAGCATTGTGCTATGATGAGTCATTTATGTAATCGTCGTGTATGTGAATTTCTTATCCTGGCACGTACATGGTTTGCATTCGGTTTACCTTCCAAAATAGGGTGTGACACGAGGACGACTGGGCGATGACGACAGTGAGTACTGCGCGACTTGGAGAAAACTGTGAGGAAAGGGAAGAAGAGAGGAGCGCGTGGGTACTTAAATCTATTAAGAACGTCTGCTAGGTCAAAATCAACATTCTTAAATAAGTAAGAACGTCGGTCAAACCCTGACCGATGTTCGTGCAAAGACCAGTCATCAAACAGAGTTACTACAACTGATTAAGAATGTCCTCCAGGGTTTGACCGACGTTCTTACTTATTTAAGAACGTACGTCGGTCATAGAAACCAACGTTCTTAGTTTGGCTGATGTTTTTTCTCAGTTTTTCTGTAGTGATTACACATACTTTTATATACACAAAGTGATAATTAATAATGACATAAGTACATGACACATGAAAGTTCGGGTACCAGTTGTAGTACCCGAATTACCCAAAATAAGTACGGGTTTTACAAGTTGCCACCCGAAAATCCCAAACAATATTTTGATTCTGGGTATCTTGGGTTCGGGTTTTGGGTTACGTGTTTTTTGCACAGTCCTACTTAAACCATCCTCTACCTTAAATATATAGATCCTCACCTCCATAGCCTCTAAGTCTATGCCCAGCAACATGTGCATATTGTCACGAATGTGTATTATGCGCAATGAATGTGTAATATAGCCTTTCCAGCGGACCGCGCTTCAAATTTTTGGAGAGGTGCCTACATGATGCGCAAAAAATAACTTCTCTCCCCCCTTTGCATCGACCAGAAAACGTCGAAATCATCATATCTCTCGTTCCGCGACCACAAGCTGCTGGATACTCTCAAATTTGTGATCTCCTGATGCGCATAAAGACCCATTTCCGTATCTGCATCGGGATACTGCTAGACATAGCCTAATAGTGTCTTCTCAAGCCTCGTCTAAATATAGAGTACACTCATCCATCCTCTTTATAGAGAGACTATCTCTCATTTTCTCTATCAATTTTTTATACTTTAGACAATAACTTAAGCAAAACTAAAATATATACAATATATTAGAGGATATGTGAAAGTCACCTAGAGGGGGGTGAATAGGCGAAACCTGAAATTTACAAACTTTAAACACGTACTAAGGTCGGGGTTAGCGTTAGAATTAATTTGGAGTTTGAAAGATAGTTCTCCTTGCTTAGAGTTTCTCAATCAATGCGGATAACGTTTGGGAGCAAACTCAAACAATATTAGCAAGAGAACTTTTAGAGAGAGGAAAGAGGGGAAACAAATCAAGTGAAGATCAACAAGTGAACATGGTGATTTGTTTACCGAGGTTCGGTTCCAAAGAACCTAGTCCCCGTTGAGGAGGCCACAAAGGTTGGGTCTATTCCAACCCTTTCCCTCTCTCCTTAATCACTTGGGTCACTAAGACCCCGCAAGGATCACCACACACTTAGGTATCTCTTGCTAGCTTTACAAAGCAGTTATAAGATTTTTGAAAATTCGCCCCCTGTTTCAAATGCTTTTCCTTTGGCTAAATAAAAGCTCCCCCTAAAGAAGTTCTCCCCTTAGCTGTCAAGAGGGTTTTTGAAATGATTTTCCTTTTTGAAATAGATACCAAATGAAATTATACCAATTGAAATTTTGAGACTAACTTAAATACCAGTTGAAATAATTTCTTCCTTTAGTTTTGAGAATTTTTAAATAATGGTGGTGCGGTCCTTTTGCTTTGGGCTTAATACTTTCTCCCCCTTTGGCATTAATCGCCAAAAACGGAGAACTTGAGAGCCCTGTCGAATTCTCCCCCTTTGGGGCTTATTTTCTCCCCCTTTGGTAAAAGAAATATGAGGGAAGGTTTATACCAATTGAGAGTTTTCTGAGTAACGACAGAGGATAAATGATACCGTCAGAGTTGGAGTGGAAGCCTTGCCTTTGCCAAATACTCCATTTCCCTTTCAATTTTAAGACTAAACATAGAAGTATACTTGAAAGCATGTTAGTATTAGCCTTGGCATAAGAAGAATAAGAAATATGCATTTGTACCATATGAAAGAGACATGATCAAAGGTATATAAATTAGCTATGTGTGCAATGTTTCAATCAAAGTTCTGAGAATCAAGTATATTTAGCTCATTCCTAAGCTTGCTAAAAGTCTTTTCATCTAGTGGCTTGGTAAAGATATTGGCTAATTGGTTGTGGGTGCTAACATAAGCAATTTCGATATACCCCTTTTGTTGGTGATCTCTCAAAAAGTGATACTGGATGTCTATGTGCTTAGTGCGGCTGTGTTCAATGGGATTATCTGCCATGTGGATTGCACTCTCATTATCACATAGGAGAGGGACTTTGCTCAATTTGTAGCCATAGTCCCTAAGGGTTTGCCTCATCCAAAGTAATTGTGCACAGCAATGGCCTGTAGCAATATACTCGGCTTCGGCGGTGGAAAGAGCTACTGAGTTTTCTTTCTTTGAAGCCCAAGACACCAGGGATCTTCCTAGAAACTCACAAGTCCCTGATGTGCTCTTCCTGTCAATTTTACATCCAGCATAATCGGCATCAGAATACCCAATTAAATCAAAGGTAGATCCCTTGGGGTACCAAAGCCCAAACTTAGGAGTGTAAACTAAATATCTCATGATTCTTTTCACAGCCCTGAGGTGAACTACCTTAGGATTTGCCTGGAACCTTGCACACATGCATACTGAAAGCATAATATCTGGTCGTGAAGCACATAAATAGAGTAAAGATCCTATCATCGACTGGTATACCTTTTGATCTATAGATTTACCTCCCATGTTGAGGTCGAGATGCCCATTTGTTCCCATGGGTGTCTTGATGGGTTTGGCATTCTTTATTCCAAACTTTTTAAGTATGTCTTGAATGTACTTAGTTTGGCTGATGAAGGTGCCCTCTTGGAGTTGCTTGATTTGAAATCCAAGGAAATACTTCAACTCCCCCATCATCGACATCTCGAATTTTTGTATCATTATCCTACTAAATTCTTCACAAGTTGACTTTTTAGTAGACCCAAATATAATATCATCAACATAAATTTGGCATATAAACAAGTCTTTAGTAATTGTTTCAGTGAAGAGAGTAGGATCAGCTTTACCAACTTTGAAGCCATTAGTGATAAGAAAGTCTCTCAGGCATTCATACCATGCTCTTGGAGCTTGCTTGAGCCCATAAAGCGCCTTTGAGAGCTTGTAAACATGGTTAGGATACTCACTATCTTCAAAGCTAGGAGGTTGCTCAACATATACCTCTTCCTTGATAGGGCCATTAAGGAAAGCACTCTTCACGTCCATTTGATACAACTTAAATCCATGGTAAGTAGCATAGGCAAGTAATATACGAATTGATTCAAGCCTAGCTACGGGTGCATAGGTTTCATAAAGATCCAAACCTTTGACTGTGAATAACCTTTGGCAACAAGTTGGGCTTTGTTCCTAGTCACCACACCATGCTCATCTTGTTTGTTGCGGAATACCCACTTGGTACCTACAACATTTTGGTTAGGACGTGGAACCAAATGTCATACCTCATTCCTCGTGAAGTTGTTGAGCTCCTCTTGTATTGCCACCACCCAATCCAGATCTCTTAGTGCATCCTCTATCCTGTATGGCTCAATAGAAGACACAAAAGAGTAATGTTCACATAAATGAGCAACTCGAGATCTAGTGGTTACCCCCTTGTGAATGTCACCAAGTATGGAGTTGACGGGGTGATCTCTTTGAATTGCTTGGTGGACTCTTGGGTGTGGTGGTCTTTGATTTTGAATCTCTTGATCATCTTCCTTGTCTTGATCATCTTCATCTCCCCCTTGATCAATGTCCTCCTCCTAAGGTGGCTCATCATCTTGGTCTTCATCCTCTTCTTCTTGAGCCATGTCCTCTTCTTGAGTAGGTGGAGATGCTTGTATGGAAGATGATGGTTTGTGCTTGTGGAAGCTCTTCGGATTCTTTTGGACACATATCCCCATGGACATGTTCCTTAGCATGACGCACAGAGCCTCTTCATCATCTAGTTCATCAAGACCAACTTGCTCCACTTGGGAGCCATTAGTCTCATCAAACACAATGTCACAAGAAACTTCAACAAATCCAGTGGACTTGTTGAAGACTCTATATGGCCTTATGTTTGAGTCATAACCAAGTGAAAAGTCTTCTACTGCTTTAGGAGCAAATTTAGAATTTCTACCTCTCTTAATAAGAATAAAGCATTTGCTCCCAAAAACTCTAAAATAAGAAACCTTAGGCTTTTTACCGGTGAGGAGTTCATACGATGTTTTCTTGAGGATGATGTGAAGATATAACCGGTTGATGGAGTAGCAGGCGGTGTTAATCGCCTCCGCCCAAAACCGATCTGGTGTCTTGTACTCATCAAGCATGGTCCTTGCCATGTCCAATAGAGTTCTATTCTTCCTCTCCACTACACCATTTTGTTGAGGTGTGTAGGGAGAAGAGAACTCATGCTTGATGCCTTCCTCCTTAAGAAATCCTTCAACTTGTGAGTTCTTGAACTCCGTACCATTGTCGCTTCTAATCTTTTTGATTCTCAATCCGAACTCATTTTGAGCTCATCTCAAGAATCTCTTTAGGGTCTCTTGGGTTTGAGATTTTTCCTGCAAAAAGAATACCTAAGTGAAGAGAGAATAGTCATCCACAATTACAAGACAGTACTTACTCCTGCCGATGCTTATGTAAGCGATCGGGTCGAATAGGTCCATGTGGAGTAGCTCAAGCGGCCTGTCAGTCGTCATAATGTTCTTGTGTGGATGATGAACTCCAACTTGCTTCCCTGCTTGGCATGCGCTACAAATCATGTCTTTCTCAAAATGAACATTTGTTAGTCCTAAATGTGTTCTCCCTTTAGAAGTTTGTGAAGATTCTTCATTCCAACATGGGCAAGTCGGCGATGCCAGAGCTAGCCCATATTAGTCTTAGCAATTAAGCAAGTGTCTAGTTCAACATTGTTATCATTAAAATCAACTAAGTATATCTGACCATCTAACACTCCCTTAAATGCTACTGAATCATCACTTCTTCTAAAGATAGTAACACCTACATCAGTGAATAAACAGTTGTAGCCCATTTTGCATAATTGAGAAACTGAAATCAAATTGTAATCTAAAGAATCTACAAGAAAAACATTGAAAATGGAATGGTCAGGAGATATAGCAATTTTACCCACACCTTTGACCAAACCTTGATTTCCATCCCCGAATGTTATCGTTCTTTAGGGATCTTCATTTTTCTCATATGAGGAGAACATCCTTTTCTCCCCTGTCATGTGGTTTGTGCACCCGCTATTGACTATCCAACTTGATCCACCGGATACATAAACCTACAAAACAAATTTAGGCCTTGTTCTTAGCTACCCAAACGGTCTTGGGTCCTTTCACATTAGAAACAAGCACCTTGGGTACCCAAACACAAGTCTTTGGACTCTTGTGTTTGCCCCCAACATATTTGGTAACTATTTTGCCTGATTTGTTAGTAAGTACATAAGATGCATCAAAAATTTTAAATGAAATGTTATGCTCATTTGATGCATTAGGAATTTTCTTTTTAGGCATTTTGATATGAGTGGAATGCCTAGAGCTAGAAGCCTCATTACTATACATGAAAGCATGATGAGAAACAGTATGAGGTTTTCTAACATGAATTTTCCTAATTTTATGCTCAGGATAGTTCTCAGGATATAAAATATAACCCTCTCTATCCTGAACCATGGGAGCCTTACCCTTAACAAAATTAGATAATTTCTTGGAGAATTAAGTTTGGTGTTGCTTTGGCTCCCTTGTTGGAAGCCAATGCCATCCTTAATGCCAGGGTGTCTCCCATTATAAAGCATGCTTTGAGCAAATTTAAATTTTTCATTTTCTAATTCGTGATCAGCAATTTTAGCATTTAATTTAGCTATGTGATCATTTTGTTCTTTAATCATGGTAAGGTGATCATATATAGCATCAACATTAACATCTTTACATCTAGAACAAATAGTGACATGTTCAACAGTAGATGTAGATGGTTTGCAAACATTCAATTCTTCAATCTTAGCAATTAAATTATCATTCTCAATTCTAAGACAAGAAATTGAATCATTGCACATATTAAGCTCTTTAGATAAATTTTCTCATTTTTCTACCTCTAGAGCATAAGCATTTTTCAATTTAACAATTTTTTTATTTTCCTTAACGAGCAAGTCCTTTTGGCATTCCAAGAGATCATCCTTCTCGTTAATGGATTCTATCAATTCATTTATTTTCTTCTTTTGATCTTTAGTAAGTTGGCAAAAAGAGAAGTTAAATCATCTTCATTATCACTAGAGCTACTGTAACGCCCTGAATTTGGGGGTAGAATTTTTTTCTTCTTTTCTCTCACCAAATTCGGGCGTTACTCTCTTTTCTCTTTCCCCGTTTGCTCCTTCTTCCCAATTTCAAACCAGTATAACGGCATGTGTCCGTGTCATGTATAAACCAAAACCTAAGTGTCATGGGTGTTGCATCATGCCGAAGCACATTTCTTTGTCTGATGATGAGTGTTCGTCTCGTTCCGTTCCGGATTTCGATTCGCGATTTAAGTCCGTTTTGTGGTCGCGCTCGTTGTGGGTTTTCGATCCGCGAAGTGGCCCGGCCCAGCCCAACCTAGTCCGGCCTGCGCGCCCCCGGCGCCCAAACCCCCCCCCCCCCCCCCATGCGCCCCCATCCTCTCTCTCTCTCATTTGGATCTCCCGCGCAACAACCTCTCCTCTCCCTCTTCCACCTCTCTCTCCCCGTGGTGCCCTAGGATTTGGAGACGGCGATCACCGGATTTTGGACCCCGAGGTGAGCTCCCCTCCCCTTCTCTTCTCTCTCTCCCTCTCCCTCCTCTTCTTCCCCCCACGCGCGCCCTCCCTCTCCCCCTGCCTGCGCGCGACCCCGCCCGTCCCCGCCCCTGCTCGGCGCGGCGGCGCCCGACCTCGGCCCTCCCCGGCGGCGCTCGGCCGCCTGCCCCTGCCCGTCCCGCGGCGGCTCCCCGCCCGGCCTCCCTCCCCGGCGGCGTGCGGCCCCCGCTCGGCCCCCTCGGCTCCCCGGCGGCGCTCGGCCGCCTGCCCCTGCCCGTCCCGCGGCGGCTCCCCGCCCGGCCTCCCTCCCCGGCGGCGTGCGGCCCCCGCTCGGCCCCGCTCGGCCCCTCCCCCTCCCTCCCCGGCAGCGCTCGGCCCCGTCCCGGCCTCCCCGGCGGCGCTCGGCCCCCGCCCGGCCTCCCCGCTCGCCCGCGCGCCCCCACCCCCCGGCTCGGCCGCCATGGCCGGCTCGGCCGCCATGGCCGGCTCGGCCGCCCCCGCGCCCTGCCCCGTGCCCCCCCCGGCTCGGCCGCCATGGCCGGCTCGGCCGCCCCCGCGCCCTGCCCCGTGCCCGCCCGGCCCGGCCGCCCCCGTGCCCGCCCGGCTCGGCCGCCCCTGGCCGGTTCAACCGCCCTCTGGGCCGGTTCAACCGCCCCCCGTTCGGCCGCCCGTTCCCGTCCCGGCCTCGCCCGACCGTATCTTCGCTCGCCCGCGCTCGCGGTGATTATTCGTTAATTAGCGTGTTGCGTCGCGCGCTTCGCCGCGCGACGGATTTGTCTAAATTCAGATTCTATCTTGTGTGCGTCGTGCGCTTCGTCGCGCGACGATCCATTTTTGTTTCAGGTTGCTTAAGGTGTAACGCCGCGTGTGTATTCACGCGACGTTCCACTTTGGACTCAGTTTAGTCGACGTATGCCGTCGTGCGCTTCGTCGCGCGACGTTTAACGTCTCCTCGTATCTAAGGCGAAGTGTCTCGCTGCGTGCTCGGTCGCGCGACGAGTCGTTAACTTTTTAATTTGTTTTAGAGAGCTTTGTCGCGCGTCTCGCCACGCGATCATTCTTTTTATTTATCTCCACCTGCTTATAATAATTAGACATGAAACATGACTTTACTTTACGCTAAACATAGTGTCTACATTAAATTTCCTTCCATTAAGCGAGTAGTTAATTTATAATCATGTAACGTGATCGTTTCTCGACTGTCTTTTCCTCTTTCTCTCTTAACCGTACTCGCGAGCCCGCGTGGAATGTCTGTTTACTTATTGCATTCTATTGTATGGTGTACTGTTCTTTTGTATTAAATGTGTGGATGTATGTATGTTTGCGCTCGCATAGAGAACGATCCGGTTGAAGAGCCCGAGGAACTCGCAGGAGAAGCCCCTGAGCAGCAGTCGGTTGGTGGAGGCAAGTGTCCCTTGACCTATCTCTGTCCTATTCATTCTTTAATTCACCTCCCGCTTTACATATTTATGCCTAAGGTTTGACTAGCTTTTGTTATCCCTATCCTTGCTTACCTATTTGGGTTGGATTATTACTATTTAGCTTTATGCTATTGCTCAACTCTAATTAATGAACATGATGAGATTATCTATGATACGCTGTTTTCCCTTCTCTTATGATGATGTTGTACTTGTGACCTTCAAGGGGGCTCGAGCGGTTTCTCGAGTGCCTCTCCGTAAGGACCTGTTCTATGGATGACCGCCCGGGAAAACAGTGCAACCATGAGGGTGGAATGGGATGCCCTTAGCTGAATAATTAGAGGATCCGGGGTGTAGTTCACTTAGCCGTCGTGCCGTCAATGGGGCTCGGTGTATGCGGCTCGCTCTGCCAAGGTTGATTTGTCCCTTGGGGAGGAGTGCGGTACATTTAGGAAACCTAACGGGTGGCTACAGCCTTGGGGAATCTTTGTAAAGGCTACGTAGTGATGCCCTGCTAGGCCACCTAGGTAGTGGTCAATGGGGAGTAGCTCTCTCCGGGCAGAATGGGAATCACGGCTTGTGGGTAAAGTGCACAACCTCTGCAGAGTGTTTGAAAACTGATATATCAGCCGTGCTCGCGGTTATGAGCGGCCAAGGGAGCTCCAGTGATTAGTGAGACTTGATCAGAGATACTTTGGTACAGGTGGCAATGAGATTGATGGTTTTAGTTATGACTATGGTGCTGGTAAGTGGTATTCTTTCCGTTTGGAAAGGGTACATCGGGTTAATAACTTGGGTTAATGCTAAAACTTGGCTTTCTACTAGTAAGTAATAATCTGACCAACTAAAAGCAACTGCTTGACTTATCCCCACATAAAGCTAGTCCACTACAGCCAAACAGGATACTTGCTGAGTATGTTGATGTGTACTCACCCTTGCTCTACACACCAAACCCCCCCCAGGTTGTCAGCATTGCAACCACTGCTCAGGCGAAGATGAAGCTGTGGAAGGAGACTTCCAGGAGTTCCAAGACTACGACGAGTTCTAGGAGTGGGTTAGCGGCAACCCCCAGTCGGCTGCTTGTGAAGGCCGCGTTTATCTACGTTTCTTTTCCGCACTTTGATTTATTGTAAGAACTATATGGACGTCTCAGACGTATGATGTAATCAACTATTATTCCCTTTTAATACTATTTTGAGCACTGTGTGATGATGTCCATGTTATGTAACTGCTGTGTACGTGAATAACTGATCCTGGCACGTACATGGTTTGCATTCGGTTTGCCTTCCAAAACCGGGTGTGACATAAGTGGTATCAGAGCCGTGCTGACTGTAGGACCGCTAACCTAGAGTAGAATGGTCGTTCTAAGGACTATAGACCTCTGTCCCTTCCTTGACTTTGTCATCCCTTCAAAAGTTGGTCATACCGACCAAACCTATGTTCTACTATATATTATACCTTGCTGAAAAACATGTTTTATTCTAATCCTTCATTCACTTATGATTCATTATTTGCTGGTCATATTGATTCTGTTCTCACCCTTTTGCTTGCGATGTCTTTTGTAGATGGCTCGACTTAGACACACTGCACGTAAGTCAGTCATCCCCTTCTTACCCTCCCGCCTTGCTGAGCGTCCGCTTCGCCGTCCCGTGGCCGGACAGTCCAGCCACTTGGAGAGACTGCACCACCGCCTGCATGAGGAGCAGGAACGTCGACGACAGGAGCAGGAGCAGCAGGGCTCTTCTTTCTCGCTCCACCAGGAGATAGAGTCTGTGAGGAGCTGCTCCCCTGTGCTTCCTCTGGAGCCGCCCCCTGCACCACCACTGGGCGCCCCAGCTTCTGGAGTAGCTGCTGGAGGAGACCCAGACGACGGAGATGGCGACGACAGCTCGAGCCACGACACCGACTTCTCTGCTAACCTTGAGCCGGAAGGATGGGTCGCTCGACCCATCACTCGCGACGCTGCTCGCGGGTGTCATTTCGACGATGCGCTCGACACCCTGCTACGTCGGGCATTTGACCGGCATACTTGGTCCGTCGAGTATCGCTGTGTGGTCTACCAGCACAGTCGCGGGGTCTACCCGGACCGCTGGGAGGCAACCTGCTTGGTGCGTTGTCCGGAGAACAGTCTCCAGGGTGCTGAGGTCTGCTCAGAGCACTATTCTATCTCTGAGCGGGACTCAGCTGAGGCAGCCATGCAAGATGCTGCACGGCGTGCGCTTTCGCACTACTGCTCGGTTTTCGGTGGGGCAGCTGATGGTCTTGACCTGAAGTATTACCCCCGCCGTTCATCTGGCAGCACAGGAGGCGTGATTGTCTCACCTGTCGGTGAGGGCAATCCTAGGTTGAGCAGCACAGTCAACCTAGCCGCCGTGCTAAACACGGAGCTAGACCATGCATTAGACGAGCTGAGTAGGGCTCGTGCTGAGATCGCCCTGTTGCGGGCTGAGCGCGCGGAACGTCGTCACTTGGATGGTGGTTCCCCCGCTCCCGTCGGGACTCAGCACCCGTACCGCTCACCTCAGCGTGGACACCAGTCTTATGGCAATCCCGACTGCAAGACCAAGATAACTCTAGAACCATAGATCGTTAGAGTTGGATCTTGTAATTAATACGAAATATATATACATAGAGGCTTCAGTCTTAGCGTTAGTCTCAGTTTTAGTTAGTCTTAGTTAGACAGGGTAGTTTGCTATATCCTGTGCATTTATGTTTGTCATGATGAACTATGTTTGGTTTGGATCTTTGTAATGATTGTCACCAGAGTGTGGGTATCCCCTGCATTTTGGTTTACCTATTATGTTAATGGAGTTAGTTATATAGTTGGGAAACCCTTTATTCCACTTTCCTCTTTATCTGAGAAGCTGTGTGGTCTGTGTTGGAGATCAGTGAAGATGCTCATCTGTTCAGTGCTGTTGAAGAATTCTATTCTCTTTCCTTATGCTGCAAGATTTGCCAGATCAGTTCTGATGTGTGGTTGCATTCTGCAGATGTCAGAGAACAGGCGCAGAGGAGGAAGGCGTGCTCAGCAGGAGCGAGCCGCTCAACTGGAAGAGGTGCCCCAGCAGCAGCACCTGCCGCCCCCGCCCCCGATGTCGATCGAGCAGATGTTTCTGATGCAGACTCAGGCAGTTCAAGCTATCGGTCAGACCTTGGCCGCCATTCAGCAGCAGCAGCAGCAACAGCAACAGGCCCCACCTCAGCCTCAGATGCCTCAGATGCCCAGAGACAAGCGTGCTGAATTCATGAGAGGTCATCCACCAACGTTTGCTCATTCATCTGACCCCATGGATGCTGAAGATTGGCTGCGCACTGTGGAGCGGGAGTTGCATACCGCTCAGTGCGATGACAGGGAGAAAGTCCTGTATGGTCCCCGTCTGTTGAGAGGAGCAGCCCAGTCATGGTGGGAGTCTTACCTCGCCACCCATGCCCACCCTGACGCCATCACCTGGGAAGAGTTCAGAGGAAGCTTTCGTCAGTACCATGTCCCTGCAGGTCTGATGACAGTGAAGAAAGAGGAGTTCTTGGCTCTCAAGCAAGGGCCATTGTCGGTCAGTGAGTACCGAGACAGGTTTCTGCAACTGTCTCGTTATGCTCCTGAAGATGTCAACACCGACGCCAAGCGACAGTACCGTTTCCTGAGAGGCTTGGTTGACCCTCTGCAGTACCAACTGATGAATCACACCTTCCCGACATTCCAGCACCTGATTGACAGAGCAATCATGACGGAGAGGAAGCGTAAGGAAATGGAGGATCGTAAGCGCAAGATCAGTGGACCCCAGCCTGGAAGCAGCAGCCGTCCTCGTTTCTCAGGCAATCAACCTCAGCAGTTCAGGCAGAACCAGCGTCCACCTCAGCAGCATCAGCAGTTCCAAAGGCAGTATCCTCAGCACCAGTACCAGAACCGTCAGAGCAATCAGTCAGGAGGTCAGTTTCAGAGGCAGAATCAGCAAGCACCTCGTCTTCCTGCCCCAGCAACCCAGCAGAACAGTCAGGCAGCACCAGCTCAGGTTGGAAACAGGGCGTGTTTCCACTGTGGAGAGCAAGGCCACTGGGTGATGCAATGTCCGAAGAAGGCAGCCCAGCAGCAGTCAGGCCCCAATGCCCCAGCGAAGCAGAATGTGCCTCAGCCTGGAGCAGGCAATCGCTCTCAGCCGCGTTATAATCATGGAAGACTGAATCACTTGGAGGCTGAAGCAATTCAGGAGACCCCCGGCATGATAGTAGGTATGTTCCCAGTCGACTCCCATATTGCAGAGGTGTTATTTGATACTGGAGCAACGCATTCTTTCATTACTGCATCATGGGTAAAAGCACATAATCTTCCAATTACTACCATGTCAACCCCCATTCAAATTGACTCAGCCGGTGGTAGCATTCGAGCCGATAGCATTTGTTTGAATATAAGTGTGGAAATAAGGGGGATAGCGTTTCCCGCCAACCTTATAGTAATGGGTACTCAGGGAATAGATGTCATCCTAGGGATGAATTGGCTAGATAAGTATCAGGCAGTTATCAGTTGTGATAGAAGGACCATCAAGTTGGTGTCTCCACTAGGAGAGGAAGTGGTGACCGAGTTAGTCCCGCCTGAGCCAAAGAAAGGAAGTTGTTATCAGATAGCTGTTGATAGCAGTAAAGCAGACCCAATTGAGAGTATCAAGGTTGTGTCTGAGTTCCCAGATGTGTTTCCAAAGGACTTACCGGGTATGCCACCAGAGCGGAAAGTTGAATTTGCCATAGAGCTTCTTCCTGGAACCGCCCCTATCTTTAAGAGAGCTTACAGAATATCTGGACCAGAGTTGGTTGAGCTTAAGAAGCAAATTGATGAGCTGTCAGAGAAAGGTTACATTCGGCCAAGCACCTCGCCTTGGGCCGCCCCTGTCCTATTTGTGGAGAAGAAAGATGGCACCAAGAGGATGTGCATCGATTATCGAGCTTTGAATGAGGTCACGATCAAGAACAAGTATCCTTTGCCCAGAATAGAAGATCTGTTCGACCAGTTGAGAGGAGCCAGTGTGTTCTCCAAGATTGATCTGAGGTCAGGTTATCATCAGCTCAGGATCCGACCTTCAGACATTCCGAAGACGGCATTCATTTCCAAGTATGGTTTGTATGAGTTCACGGTGATGTCATTTGGTTTGACCAATGCGCTAGCATTCTTCATGAACTTGATGAACAGTGTATTCATGGATTACCTTGATAAGTTTGTGGTGGTATTCATTGATGACATTCTGATTTACTCTCAAAGCGAAGAAGAGCATGCAGATCATTTGAGGATGGTGTTGCAGAGATTGCGAGAGCATTAGTTGTATGCAAAATTGAGCAAGTGTGAGTTCTGGATCAATGAAGTCCTGTTCTTGGGTCATATAATCAACAAAGAAGGATTGGTTGTGGATCCGAAGAAAGTGGCAGACATTCTGAACTGGAAAGCGCCAACAGATGCTCGAGGAATCAAGAGTTTCATTGGAATGGCCGGATATTATCGGCGATTCATTGAAGGGTTTTCGAAGATTGCGAAACCAATGACAGCGTTGCTAGGCAACAAAGTTGAGTTCAAGTGGACCCAGAAATGCCAAGAGGCCTTTGAAGCGCTGAAAGAGAAGTTGACTACAGCGCCTGTCCTAGTCTTGCCTGATGTGCACAAGCCCTTCTCGGTGTATTGTGATGCTTGCTACACAGGTTTGGGATGTGTGTTGATGCAAGAGAGAAGAGTTGTGGCTTACTCGTCCCGACAGTTGAAGGTTCATGAGAAGAATTACCCAATCCATGATCTAGAGTTGGCAGCAGTGGTTCATGCACTGAAGACATGGAGGCACTATCTGTATGGACAGAAATGCGATGTTTACACAGATCACAAGAGTCTGAAGTACATATTCACTCAGTCAGAGTTGAACATGAGGCAACGAAGATGGTTAGAGTTGATCAAAGACTATGAGTTGGAGATTCATTACCATCCAGGCAAAGCAAACGTAGTGGCAGATGCTTTGAGCAGAAAGAGTCAAGTCAATCTGATGGTCGCTCGTCCGATGCCTTATGAGTTGGCCAAGGAGTTTGACAGGTTGAGTCTCGGATTTCTGAACAATTCGCGAGGAGTCACAGTCGAGTTGGAACCTACCTTGGAGCGCGAAATCAAAGAAGCGCAGAAGAATGATGAGAAGATCAGTGAGATTCGGCGACTGATTCTAGATGGCAAAGGCAAAGATTTTCGAGAAGATGCAGAAGGCGTGATATGGTTCAAAGACCGCTTGTGTGTTCCCAATGTCCAGTCTATTCGGGAGTTGATTCTTAAGGAAGCTCATGAGACAGCTTATTCGATTCACCCTGGCAATGAGAAGATGTATCAGGATCTGAAGAAGAAATTCTGGTGGTACGGAATGAAAAGGGAGATCGCAGAGCATGTGGCTATGTGTGATAGTTGTCGAAGAATTAAGGCAGAGCACCAGAGACCTGCTGGATTGTTGCAACCGTTGCAGATCCCTCAGTGGAAATGGGATGAAATTGGTATGGATTTCATAGTCGGATTGCCTCGCACTCGAGCCGGCTACGATTCCATTTGGGTAGTAGTGGACCGCTTGACCAAGTCAGCCCACTTCATACCTGTCAAGACCAACTACAGCAGTGCAGTATTGGCAGAGTTGTATATGTCTCGGATCGTTTGTCTTCATGGTGTGCCAAATAAGATAGTGTCAGACAGAGGAACGCAGTTCACCTCTCATTTCTGGCAGCAGTTGCATGAAGCCTTGGGCACGCATCTGAATTTCAGTTCAGCTTATCATCCGCAGACAGATGGCCAGACCGAAAGAACCAATCAAATTCTCGAAGACATGTTGAGAGCCTGTGCGTTGCAAGATCAGTCCGGATGGGACAAGAGATTGCCTTATGCGGAGTTTTCCTATAACAACAGTTACCAGGCCAGTTTGAAGATGTCACCATTTCAGGCCCTTTATGGAAGGAGTTGTAGAACTCCGTTGCAATGGGATCAGCCTGGAGAGAAGCAAGTGTTTGGGCCAGACATTTTGCTTGAAGCCGAAGAGAACATCAAGATGGTTCGAGAGAATCTGAAGATAGCACAATCGAGGCAGCAAAGCTATGCAGACACAAGAAGAAGAGAGCTGAGTTTCGAAGTCGGAGACTTTGTCTATCTGAAAGTGTCACCGATCAGAGGAGTCAGAAGATTCGGAGTGAAAGGCAAGCTAGCACCCCGCTACATTGGTCCGTATCAGATTCTTGCAAGACGTGGAGAAGTGGCTTACCAGCTCAGTTTGCACGAGAATTTGTCTGCTGTGCATGATGTCTTTCATGTGTCTCAGTTAAAGAAGTGCTTGCGTGTGCCAGAAGAGCAGTTGCCAGTGGAAGGTCTTGAAGTCCAGGAGGACTTGACCTACGTTGAGAAGCCAGTGCAAATCCTTGAGATTGCAGACAGAGTCACCCGAAGGAAGACCATCAGAATGTGCAAAGTCAAATGGAATCATCACTCTGAGGAAGAAGCAACCTGGGAGCGTGAAGATGATCTGATGGCTAAATACCCCGAGCTCTTTGCTAGCCAACCCTGAATCTCGAGGGCGAGATTCTTTTAAGGGGGATAGGTTTGTAACGCCCTGAATTTGGGGGTAGAATTTTTTTCTTCTTTTCTCTCACCAAATTCGGGCGTTACTCTCTTTTCTCTTTCCCCGTTTGCTCCTTCTTCCCAATTTCAAACCAGTATAACGGCATGTGTCCGTGTCATGTATAAACCAAAACCTAAGTGTCATGGGTGTTGCATCATGCCGAAGCACATTTCTTTGTCTGATGATGAGTGTTCGTCTCGTTCCGTTCCGGATTTCGATTCGCGATTTAAGTCCGTTTTGTGGTCGCGCTCGTTGTGGGTTTTCGATCCGCGAAGTGGCCCGGCCCAGCCCAACCTAGTCCGGCCTGCGCGCCCCCGGCGCCCAAACCCCCCCCCCCCCCCCATGCGCCCCCATCCTCTCTCTCTCTCTCTCATTTGGATCTCCCGCGCAACAACCTCTCCTCTCCCTCTTCCACCTCTCTCTCCCCGTGGTGCCCTAGGATTTGGAGACGGCGATCACCGGATTTTGGACCCCGAGGTGAGCTCCCCTCCCCTCCCCTTCTCTTCTCTCTCTCCCTCTCCCTCCTCTTCTTCCCCCCGCGCGCGCCCTCCCTCTCCCCCTGCCCGCGCGCGACCCCGCCCGTCCCCGCCCCTGCTCGGCGCGGCGGCGCCCGACCTCGGCCCTCCCCGGCGGCGCTCGGCCGCCTGCCCCTGCCCGTCCCGCGGCGGCTCCCCGCCCGGCCTCCCTCCCCGGCGGCGTGCGGCCCCCGCTCGGCCCCCTCGGCTCCCCGGCGGCGCTCGGCCCCGCTCGGCTCTCCCCGGCGGCGCTCGGCCGCCTGCCCCTGCCCGTCCCGCGGCGGCTCCCCGCCCGGCCTCCCTCCCCGACGGCGTGCGGCCCCCGCTCGGCCCCGCTCGGCCCCTCCCCCTCCCTCCCCGGCGGCGCTCGGCCTCGTCCCGGCCTCCCCGGCGGCGCTCGGCCCCCGCCCGGCCTCCCCGCTCGCCCGCGCGCCCCCACCCCCCGGCTCGGCCGCCATGGCCGGCTCGGCCGCCCCCGCGCCCTGCCCCGTGCCCCCCCGGCTCGGCCGCCATGGCCGGCTCGGCCGCCCCCGCGCCCTGCCCCGTGCCCGCCCGGCCCGGCCGCCCCCGTGCCCGCCCGGCTCGGCCGCCCCTGGCCGGTTCAACCGCCCTCTGGGCCGGTTCAACCGCCCCCCGTTCGGCCGCCCGTTCCCGTCCCGGCCTCGCCCGACCGTATCTTCGCTCGCCCGCGCTCGCGGTGATTATTCGTTAATTAGCGTGTTGCGTCGCGCGCTTCGCCGCGCGACGGATTTGTCTAAATTCAGATTCTATCTTGTGTGCGTCGTGCGCTTCGTCGCGCGACGATCCATTTTTGTTTCAGGTTGTTTAAGGTGTAACGCCGCGTGTGTATTCACGCGACGTTCCACTTTGGACTCAGTTTAGTCGACGTATGCCGTCGTGCGCTTCGTCGCGCGACGTTTAACGTCTCCTCGTATCTAAGGCGAAGTGTCTCGCTGCGTGCTCGGTCGCGCGACGAGTCGTTAACTTTTTAATTTGTTTTAGAGAGCTTTGTCGCGCGTCTCGCCACGCGATCATTCTTTTTATTTATCTCCACCTGCTTATAATAATTAGACATGAAACATGACTTTACTTTACGCTAAACATAGTGTCTACATTAAATTTCCTTCCATTAAGCGAGTAGTTAATTTATAATCATGTAACGTGATCGTTTCTCGACTGTCTTTTCCTCTTTCTCTCTTAACCGTACTCGCGAGCCCGCGTGGAACGTCTGTTTACTTATTGCATTCTATTGTATGGTGTACTGTTCTTTTGTATTAAATGTGTGGATGTATGTATGTTTGCGCTCGCATAGAGAACGATCCGGTTGAAGAGCCCGAGGAACTCGCAGGAGAAGCCCCTGAGCAGCAGTCGGTTGGTGGAGGCAAGTGTCCCTTGACCTATCTCTGTCCTATTCATTCTTTAATTCACCTCCCGCTTTACATATTTATGCCTAAGGTTTGACTAGCTTTTGTTATCCCTATCCTTGCTTACCTATTTGGGTTGGATTATTACTATTTAGCTTTATGCTATTGCTCAACTCTAATTAATGAACATGATGAGATTATCTATGATACGCTGTTTTCCCTTCTCTTATGATGATGTTGTACTTGTGACCTTCAAGGGGGCTCGAGCGGTTTCTCGAGTGCCTCTCCGTAAGGACCTGTTCTATGGATGACCGCCCGGGAAAACAGTGCAACCATGAGGGTGGAATGGGATGCCCTTAGCTGAATAATTAGAGGATCCAGGGTGTAGTTCACTTAGCCGTCGTGCCGTCAATGGGGCTCGGTGTATGCGGCTCGCTCTGCCAAGGTTGATTTGTCCCTTGGGGAGGAGTGCGGTACATTTAGGAAACCTAACGGGTGGCTACAGCCTCGGGGAATCTTTGTAAAGGCTACGTAGTGATGCCCTGCTAGGCCACCTAGGTAGTGGTCAATGGGGAGTAGCTCTCTCCGGGCAGAATGGGAATCACGGCTTGTGGGTAAAGTGCACAACCTCTGCAGAGTGTTTGAAAACTGATATATCAGCCGTGCTCGCGGTTATGAGCGGCCAAGGGAGCTCCAGTGATTAGTGAGACTTGATCAGAGATACTTTGGTACAGGTGGCAATGAGATTGATGGTTTTAGTTATGACTATGGTGCTGGTAAGTGGTATTCTTTCCGTTTGGAAAGGGTACATCGGGTTAATAACTTGGGTTAATGCTAAAACTTGGCTTTCTACTAGTAAGTAATAATCTGACCAACTAAAAGCAACTGCTTGACTTATCCCCACATAAAGCTAGTCCACTACAGCCAAACAGGATACTTGCTGAGTATGTTGATGTGTACTCACCCTTGCTCTACACACCAAACCCCCCCCCCCCCAGGTTGTCAGCATTGCAACCACTGCTCAGGCGAAGATGAAGCTGTGGAAGGAGACTTCCAGGAGTTCCAAGACTACGACGAGTTCTAGGAGTGGGTTAGCGGCAACCCCCAGTCGGCTGCCTGTGAAGGCCGCGTTTATCTACGTTTCTTTTCCGCACTTTGATTTATTGTAAGAACTATATGGACGTCTCAGACGTATGATGTAATCAACTATTATTCCCTTTTAATACTATTTTGAGCACTGTGTGATGATGTCCATGTTATGTAACTGTTGTGTACGTGAATAACTGATCCTGGCACGTACATGGTTTGCATTCGGTTTGCCTTCCAAAACCGGGTGTGACAGCTACCCTCATCATCGAAAGTAGTATATTTGGGAGTTTCTCTAGAATGTACCTTCTTCTTTTTGCCGTCCTTAGCCATGAGGCACTTGTGGCTGATGTTGGGGAAGAGAAGTCCTTTGTTGATGGCAATGTTGGCGGTGTCCTCGTCGGAGGAGGAGTCGGTGGAGCTCTTGTCGGAGTCCCATTCCTGTCCCATGTGCGCCTCGCCACCCTTCTTGTAATACTTCTTCTTCTCCATCTTCTTCCCTTTCTTGTCTTCGTCCTTATCACTGTCACCTGTATATGGACATTTAGCGATGAAGTGACTGGACTTACCACACCTGTAGCACACCCTCTTGGAACGGGGCTTCTAGTCCTTCCCCTTCCTTTGTTTGAGGATTTGTCGAAAGCTCTTAATAATAAGAGTCATCTCCTCATTGTCGAGCTTGGAGGCGTCGATTGGGAGTCTACTTGGTGTAGACTCGTCCTTCTTTTCTTTCGTTGCTTTGAATGCAACAGATTGCACCTCAGGTGTGGAGATGGCCCCTTGCTCCAAGTTGACAATATGTTTGGAGTCTTTGATCATAAGTTCAAAGCTCACAAACTTGACAATAACCTCCTCGGGAGACATCTGTTTATATCTAGGATCTCCACGGATTAGTTGCACTTGAGTGGGATTACGAAAAACACTAGATCTAAGAATAACCTTGACCATTTCATGGTCATCCCACTTGGTGCTCCCAAGGTTGCACACTTGGTTGACCATTGTCTTGAGCCGGTTATACATTGCTTGTGGCTCCTCTCCTTTGTTGAGAAAGAATCGACCGAGTTCTCCCTCGATCGTCTCACGCTTTGTGATCTTGGTCACCTCATCCCCTTCGTGCGCTGTCTTGAGGACATCCCAAATTTCTTTGGCATTTTTCAACCCTTGCACCTTATTATACTCCTCCCGACACAAGGAAGCGAGGAGTATAGAAGTTTCTTGGGAGTTAAAATGCCTAATTTGGGCGGCCTCATCCGAGTCATAGTCCTCGTCGCCTACCTGTGGTGCCTACGCTCCCAACTCAACAATATCCCAAATGCTTTCGTGGAGTGAGGTTAGATGGTGCCTCATTTTATCACTCCACATACAATAATCTTCACCATCAAAATATGGTGGTTTGCCTAGGGGTACCGAAAGTAAAGGAGCGCGTTTAGGAATGCGAGGATAGCGTAGAGGCATCTTACTATACTTCTTACGCTCTTGGTGTTTCAAAGTAGTAGACTCGGCGCCGGATGTGGAAGGTGATGAAGAGTCGGTCTCGTAGTAGACCACCTTCTTCATTTTCTTTTTCTTCTTGTCACCCTTCCTATGTGACTTGATGGAGGAAGCTGATTCCTCCTTGTAATTGTCGCCAGACTCTCTTTATGGAGTGCATTCATTCTTCCTTCCCGAGCCTTCGACCTTTTTGCCGGTGACTATCCGCTCTTGGCGTGATCTCCCGACATTACTTCGAGTTGTTAGACTCTTAATGGAGCAACGAGCTCCGATACTAATTGAAAGTTGCCTAAAGGGGGGTGAATAGACGAAACCTGAAATTTACAAACTTTAAACATGTACTAAGGCCAAGGTTAGCGTTAGAATTAAATCGGAGTTTGAAAGATAGTTCTCCTTGCTTAGAGTTGCTCAATCAATGCGGATAACGTTTGGGAGCAAACTCAAACAATATTAGCAAGGGAACTTTTAGAGAGAGCAAAGAGGGAAAACAAATCAAGTGAAGATCAACAAGTGAACACGGTGATTTGTTTATCAAGGTTCGGTTCCAAAGAACCTAGTCCCCGTTGAGGAGGCCACAAAGGCCGGGTCTATTCCAACCATTTACCTCTCTCAATCGGTCACTCAGACCAGTCGAGGCTTCTCCTTAATCACTTGGGTGTCTCTTTCTAGCTTTACAAAGCACTTATAAGAATAAGAATAGAGAAGAGAAAGCAATCCAAGCAACAAGAGCAACAAAAGAACACAAAACACCTTCTCTCAAGTCACTAAGCAATTGATTTGATTTTGAGGTTTGGAGGGGATTTGATCTTTAGAATGTGTCTTGTAGTGATTGCTATTGCTCTTGTATTGAATGTGAAATTCAGAAAACTTGAATGGCTTGAACGGAGGTGGTTAGGGGTATTTATAGCCTCCAGGCACTTCCTAGCCGTTGGTTGAGTTTGCTGTCGATGGGCACACTGGACAGTCCGGTGGCGCACCGGACATCGCACTGTTCACTGTCCGGTGCGTGCCACGTCAGCACGCCGTTGGGGTTTGGAGCGGTTGACCGTTGGAACCCTTTGTCCTGTAGTGCAACCGGACAGTCCGGTGCCACACCCGACAGTCCGATGAATTATAGCGAAATGACTCCAGGGAAAACCCGAGAGCGGCTAGTTGATGAGGTGCTCGGCCTGGGCACCGGACAGTGTCCGGTGTGCCACTGGCAGCACCAATTCTAATCTTTGCTCTCATCTTTGTTGAGTCCCCAACTTAATTTTTTCTTGGTTTATGTTGAACCTTATGCACCTGAGATAAATAATGACTAGGCAAACTAATTAGTCCACGTGGTTTGTGATGAACATCAAACAACAAAATCGATTATAGGAAATGATTAAGCCCATTTCCCTTTCTATATGATAAATGCATAGTATAAAAACTCCGAGCAAAAAAAGTCCCTACGAATTAGAGAATATTGTGAAAGAAATATAAGATAGAGAAAATAATTTTTATGTAAAAAATAGATATAGAAGAGACCACTGAAGATAGTTGCTTGTGCCACAGACTTGAATAACCTTTCGTTTGTCTTCTTTGCTCAAACGAGATAGAGTAAAGAGTTATTTGGGGCTAGATTGAAAGATAGTGAATCAGAGTTGGAAAGCTAGATTAATAGACCGTGATGAAGGTTTTGTTTGGATGCACTATTTGTTAAAATTAGTTGTAGACATCTAAACGGTTCAACTATTTGCTATTTTTAGCAAATCAACTAATATTGAGTCAACTAGTGTTAGCTAGTTAATTCTACTAGAAACATTTTAGTCAACTAACTATTAGATCTAATACATTCAAACATGGTCTAAATCACTTTATCAAATTACTCATTTTGGTTAGAAAAACACTCGTTTAGAACTATATATTTGATCAAGCCTTAACAACTACAAGTATCAATAACTTCTCGATTATTTGGTTTGGAAACATATAATGTATATCTACATATTTGTATTGGGAAAAGTACCTACACAATTTTATAAATTTGTTATGTCTGTTTTCGATGGATTGTGTAAATTAGGGATACAAAATTGTAGATGTTATTATTTGATATTGTTTATAAAGTGAAGTTTAAAATACAATATGTAATAGAAGATGAGATATGTGATCTGCTGGAGATAGTTTATGAGGTTTTAGAAACACTTTTGGCTGGAGGGATTACGTGTTACATAAAGTCAAACATACCTAACTTAGATTAATTATTATAGCATGTCGCTTTTTTAGACGGAGGAAGTGTAGCAATTAGCACACCCACTTTGACAAGTGTGGGTCCCCACGCAGCGGATATGGTCACATCACACTCAGACAGCTGCCCTGCAGAGCTGATGCGCCTGAGCCTGGGCCCGCCTGCGCGGCGACAAAAGAAAACCAACCCCGATCCGGGAGAGATTGGCAATTTTACTATTATTATTTATAGGTTTCATTAATATATCATCAAACTCACAAATAAATAAATAATAAACACAGATGATCACACTAATTATACACACGAGATGATATAATAATAAACAACTAAAATTAAGACTGATAAAATTACAAATTTCTCGACCCGTGGAGCCTTGCAACCAAAACCAACCTACGCCATCATCATCCATCCATCCGCTTGTCCCTCGCACCACCACCAACCAAAAACCCCCAACTGCCGAGGTCGCCGGCGACTCCGTCCGCTCCGCGCCACGGGTATGTCGTTCCACTACCCCGACCATGGGCTATCCATGGACGCCGCGGCAGCGGCGGCCGCCGCCGCCGCCGCGTCGTCGCCGAACCCTAGCGGCTTCTCCCCCGGCGTCGGCGGGGAGAGGGAGAAGGCGGCCATTGCGGCGCACCCGCTGTACGAGCGCCTTTTGGAGGCGCACGTCGCCTGCCTCCGCGTCGCCACCCCCGTCGACCAGCTCCCTCGCATCGACGCGCAGATCGCCGCGCGCCCCCCGCCACTAGCCGCCGCCGCCGGGGCCGCGGCAGCGGGAGGGCCGTCCGGCGGCGAGGAGCTCGACCTCTTCATGGTACGGCTCGACCCCTTACGTGCCCCTTCCCGCCTGCTTGGCAGCTGTGCGCTGCAGTTGAACAGCTATGGGCTTGCGGATTTACGGTGTGGGGAATTTGAAATTTTGGGATTGAAGGAAGGATTGGTTGACTGGATTACCTGTACGCGGAACCTCTCAATTAGCGCTCCGCTTTGGCTATAAGTTTCCCGGTTTCCCCATTTTTTTAGTACATGGATTTGGAGAGCTGAGATAAGGAATCTCAAGCTAATTCTCAAGCTGTGGTAGTAGTAGTACTTGCGAAGTAGGATGAGGAGGACGTGGCCTCATGGCTGGAGCCTTTTTGTGGTTATGCTTATTCACTGCAATAGTTGTCTGACTTGGATTATGGTAGTTGACCTCATGGCTCAGTCAGTTTTGGAGAATTGTATCAGATCAACGGAACCCTTACTTCTATTTGTTTCAAGCAATAGTGGGAAATGATCATATACTGCAAGCCTCTTTGCTATTGTATGATTTGTGCTGATTTAATGTCGTCTAATTCAAGTTTTGTTTTATTGGCATGTCATTTATTGGATTAAATAAGCCTATGCACTGATGCTTCTACCTCACTATGGCTGTTTACAATGACTGTGTTGCTTCACTAGAAGTAGAGTTGTCTTTGTCTAGGATTCCGTACATAGTTAACATCTTGCATCATCTGTTTTGGCCAGGTATTCCTGTTCTCAGATTCTAATATGTCACTGTTTTATTATTACAGACGCACTATGTATTGCTCCTTTGCTCATTCAAGGAACAACTCCAGCAGCATGTACGTGTTCATGCAATGGAAGCAGTGATGGGTTGCTGGGAGCTTGAACAATCTTTACAAAGCCTAACAGGTAGATTGTTTTCTTTTTTTAATCTTGTGTTAATTCAGAAACGTGCCTGAAGCTTTCAGATATACATCACTTGCTTTTATCATTTCAATAATTGCAGCCTTGCTGTCAGATGAAAAAAACAACAAAGTGCTTTCAGTATTTATTGCAACTATGTAGTATTGAAAGAAAGGAAACACCAGCATTAGCTAAAAAGGAAACAGTGAAAAGAAAAAAAATATTTTGCAAAAGTATGAGTATGTGAAAGCTCTTTAATCGCATGCATTCTAATAAAAAAATGCATGTCTTTTCAATCATTTCTTAGCCAACACTGAAGAGTATCTGTTTATAATATGTGTGGTACCTTATATAGTGAATACTGAATACCTGCCTAAGCTTCTAGGGCCACACTCAGAATATAAACGCGATACGAGCTTCTAGTGTCACATAGAATATAATTCACATAAAGCATTCAGTATACATTTTATTCGGTTTGGGGCTCTACATGCAAGTTGCTATCCAAATTTCAAGGGCATGTGTGAGTCCTTGGCAAGAGCTTAGGGCCTGATTGGGAACTCTGCTTCTCAAAACCACAGCTTATAAAACCATAGTTTATTGTATGTCATGACATAACTATGATATATTCTATATCAGTCCAATCTAACACCTGTTTGGAGACACAATATTCCAGTTATAGTGTAGGAGAAGAGGAGACTGCGTGCAAGCAAAAAACTTTGGTCCAGACTAAAGTTTTTTTATCCCAAAAATATCGTGGTATTGGTAAAACCATGACTTAAAATACAGAGTTTTTAGTTATGCTCTCATACGTCTTTTGGTCTAAAATATCATGGTATGCTCAAATACACAGTATTGTCTTGGGACTAAGGAAATACTGTGTTCCCAAATAGGCCATTAGTCTATCACAGATTCACAGATGGTTGTCCATGGTAGCATTTAGATGTGCAACTTATAGAAGCAATGTGTGCAATGTCAACTAAATTTTTGCACCATACACACCTTTCTATTGATCTATTTTTGCACCATGTACACCTGAACTGAATTTATAAGATCAGCTAATAGAACAGTACTACAGAAATCACCGTCGTCAGGCAAAACTGAGTGAGGCTAGGATTGGTTCTGCAGGGGCATCTCCTGGTGAAGGCACTGGAGCGACCATGTCTGATGATGAAGACAACCAGGTGGATAGCGAAGCCAACATGTTTGATGGAAATGATGGATCAGATGGTATGGGCTTTGGCCCCTTAATGCTGACAGAGGGTGAACGATCCTTAGTTGAGCGTGTACGGCAGGAGCTAAAGAACGAGCTTAAGCAGGTCTCTCTCTTTAAAATGCTTCATTCGTCACTGCTTATGGTGCATTGTTGACTAACAGAATGTTTCCTACCTCTAGGGTTACAAAGAAAAGCTTGTTGATATCAGGGAAGAGATTATGCGCAAGCGCAGAGCTGGGAAACTTCCTGGAGATACTGCATCTGTGCTGAAAGCTTGGTGGCAAGCTCATTCCAAGTGGCCATACCCAACTGTATGTGACACTACGGCGACATATAATTCCCTCGTCAACTTTTGCTATCAGCTTGGGTTCATTGCTGATCCACTCTTTGCTTATTCATCCAGGAAGACGACAAGGCACGACTGGTGCAGGAAACGGGATTGCAGCTAAAGCAGATTAACAACTGGTTCATCAACCAACGCAAACGGAACTGGCACAGCAACCCAACATCCTCGGGTGAAAAGACTAAGAAGAAAAGGTATCACAATGAAAGCTGCTTTGCTGTTGCCTAAACCCTGACAGGCAGGCTTGTGGCTTGCCCTTTTTTTTCTGTACTTGCACTGTTTTAAACATGTAAAATTGGAAATGTCGCAGGTGATATTGATCCAGAGCAATCTTGACGATGCTAAACGTCCACTGTGTACTTTATGGCGAAGTACATTACCCTCCCTCCGTAGCCAGGAGCGGAGATGTGCATCTTGGGTGGCCCAGTGGTCACTTAATGCCCCAAGTTTGACCACGTTGTGGGACTGGTGCTAGTAGTGACCTCTGCAGTATAGTAATATTCACTAATGTTGTGGGAATCATGTGGTGTATAACCGGCGAACGGGAGGGAGTAATTTATGTTTTATTGTAATTGTCTATCTTTACCTTGTAATGATATTTTAGGGAGAATCCCAAGATCTCAGAATGGCCGTTCACTGTATTGTCGGTGGTAAAAGTGGTGGGCAATCATCGTGTTCAGATTACCTCCAGAAGGGTATGCAATGGCTCGAATGTTCCATGTCGTGTTTAGCTGGTTGTCGTTTGTCTTACTTCCTGCTGAGTTGGATACTTGATTCCTTCGAAGATGTAAAGCACCCATCGATGCAGATTTTGTCGTTCTGATGTGGGAGCATATTTTGTTGCTCAGATATGCTCCGAGCATCTCGAGGAGCCCCTGTTCTTAAATTAGGGCTTCTAATTTTTATTTTAAGGATTTTTCCTTTATTTTTAAGGTCTTAATTTTTTAGTTGTTCCAATATAAGTCCTCTAATAGGGAATGGGCATTAGCCCGGGTGGCTAGTCGTAGCCGGCCTGCGTTCGAGCGCTGCCCAACCGGTATACACACACGAGCGCGCATTCAGCGGTATTGTGTGTGTTTCCACGCACTTAAGCTCTAGGCCTCTAAATTTATTTCTGTGTGTTATGGACGCGCACGTCTGTGTCTAGTAGTGTGCGTTTGTGGCGTCCTTATACCCTAATAAAAAAAAGAGAAGTCTTCTAATCAAAGCCGTCAAATCATTGTAAAGGAACACTGACACAAGGGTATGTGACGAGGAGCTTATCAAACTGAGCGAGCTCATGTCGTCGTGGCGATGAAGAGTTTGCCACACCATGCTCCCCCGAGGCAATCGACCTAGATTTGAGCGCTGTTCAACCTAGGTTTTCTTACCTACCTGAGAATTTTCTCAGGTTTTAGGGTATACACACGCGTGCATTCAGCAGTATTGCGTGTTACCACAAACTAGAGGTCTAGATCTCATTCTATTTCTGTGTGTTATGGACGCGCACACATGTGTGTGGGTGTGGTGTGTAATGGTGTGCGTTGGTGACGTCTTTATACCCTAATAAAAAATAGAAGTCCTCTAATCAAAGCCGCCAAATCATTGTAAAGGAACACCGACACAAGGGTATGTGACGAGAAGCTTGTCACACTGAGCGAGCTCACGTCCTCATGGCGATGAAGAGTTTGCCACACCATGCTCCACCGAGGTCATGAGGTCCCTCGCGGTAAGGACGAAAAATGGTTCGAAAATATCAGTAATTTTCTAGTATAGTTTACCGCTTTTTTGGTTATTTCTGGATTTAACGTGATATACGAAAACACTAAAAACGGGATAACATTCGGAAATGGTAAGGGAAAGGTTGGGACGTCTTTATCGATTTTTTTGGAAATCCGGTGATTTTCTGTATTTCCCATATTCGGGAGAATCCAGTAATTTTCCATATTTCTGGAAACTCATCTTATTGTTCATAGTAAATAATTAATATTAGTATGATAATCTTACTCCTCATCAATAGTAGTCATTTCTTAAACCAAACATCTCATAAGATGTTGCATTTAAACATCATGTAATTTATACAATTTGCATTTAAACAATTTTCATTTACAAACATCGTGTAATTTAAACAGTTTGCATTTGTAAATAGTTTTCATTTGTAAAAATAATGTAATTTAACATTGCTTATTTGTAACTATAGAAGATCTTTTTTACTCACATTGTCTTGTGTCCTTGCATTTCAGCTTCCACGCATGTCCCATCCCTTCCTATGGATTTGGAGATTTTAGATGCGATATTTACTTCTTTGGATGTCATAGAAGTCATATCGAGTGATCTAGACGACATGATACATGATCTTTAGCTTATGTACCGTGTGTTAAAAGGTTATGTGTTGTGTGGTTAAAACTTATGAGTGGACATTTATGATTAATTGTTTGTGGTTAAGACTCATTGTGTATTTGTGTGGTTGGCTTGTATGTGGATGTGAATGAACAATCATATGTTTTAAGACTTTTATGTAATGTGTGGTTAAAACTTATAAGTGGACATATATAATCAATTGTGTGGATAAGACTATGTATTACGTATTTATGTGATTAAGACTTGTATATGGATGTAAATGAACAATTGTATGTGGTTAGGAATTATTTAATATGAGTTTTTTCAATTTAAGTTACCGTTTTCCGATCGATTTCGAGATATTTTGTTTGGATTTATGCGTTTTCGATATACCGGAATCTACCAGTCGTAATCCGTTTCCGACTTTCCCGTTTCTCGATTCCGACCAAACAAAAACTTATACAGGTGAAAACGGTGAGAGTGTTTTCCCAACTATTATCGACCATTTGCACCCCTACCTCGCGTGGAGATGGTGAGCTCTCTCGCCGAGAGAGGGGGCTGCGTCGAGGCTTTGTTGGGAAGCCAAGGGTTCTCATCAACGAAGCTGCATCGGTGGGTCCACACCTGACCTATGGGTGGTGGCAGGGAGTCTCGCCGAGGGAGACACATTGAATTACTCGCGTTGCTGGATTGAGGGTTGAAGGGGTTGGTCTAGCAACGCACCCCGAATCCCTGATGCTCAGGAGGGTTTACCATGCTTACGTGCATATTTTAAATCTACGAGATTTGTCGGCGTTTCGACCCCGGGGGGTCCCTGGACCCACGAGTAAATTGTCGCCGCGTGTCCCAGCCCAGATGGGTCGGCGCGAGACGGAGCACGAAGGGGGGTGAGAAACGGCAAAAGGGGAAACCCGCGGCCTTCGTGTTGCCCTGCGCCCAGGCCGGGTGCGCTTGCAGTAGGCGGTTACAAGCATCCGCGAGGGAGAGAGAGAGAGACTGTCCGCCAGCCCGTTCTCCCGCGCGGCCAACCTTCTCGTATGAGAGCCCTGGTCCTTCCTTTTATAGGCGTAAGGAGAGGGCCCAGGTGTACAATGGGGGGTGTAGCAGTGTGCTAACGTGTCTAGCAGAGAGGAGCTAAAGCCCTAAGTACATGCCGTCGTGGCAGCCGGAGAGGTTTTGGCGCCCTGTTCATGTGGTGTCGTGGCCGTCGGAGGAGTGCTTGAGCCTTGTGGAAGTACAGCTGTCGGGGCTGTCGGATCCTTGTTGACGTCTCCTTGCTTCCGTAAGGGGCTGAGAGCCGCCGTCGTCATGGAGCACGCGGGGTGCCATCATTACTTGTTTACCGGGGCGAGCCAGATGGGACGTCGGTCTTGTTCCCTGTAGCCTGAGCTAGCTAGGGGTAGGTAATGATGGCCTTCCCTGTGATGTGGCGGGTCCAAGCCCGAGGACGGGCGAGGCGGAGGCTCCTTCGAGGTCGAGGCTGAGTCCGAACCCTGGGTCGGGCGAGGCGGAAACCGTCTTCCGGGGTCGAGGCTGAGTCCGAGCCCTGGGGTCGGGCGAGGCGGAGACCGTCTTCCGAGGCCGAGGCTGAGTCCGAGCCCTGGGTCGGGCGAGGCGGAGACCGTCTTTCGAGGCCGATGCTGAGTCCGAGCCCTGGGTCGGGCAAGGCGGAGCTTCCCATGGCGCCCGAGACTAGACTTAGCTGTTGTTAGCCTCTCTCTGTCAAGTGGCACAGCAGTCGGAGCGGGGCATGCGGTGTTGTTTTCCTGTCAGGTCGGTCAGTGGAGCGGCGAAGTGACTGCGGTCACTTCGGCTCTGTCGACTGAGGAGCGCGCGTCAGGATAAGGTGTCAGGCGATCCTTGCATTAAATGCTCCTGCGATACGGTCGGTTGGCGTGGCGATCTGGCCAAGGTTGCTTCTCTGTGAAGACTGGGCCTCGGGCGAGCCGAAGGTGTGTTCGTCGCTTGAGGGGGCCCTCGAGCGAGACGTGAATCCTCCGGGGTCGGCTGCCTTGGCCCGAGGCTGGGCTCGGACGAGGCGAGATCGTGTCCCTTGAGTGGACTGAGCCTTGGCCTTAATCGCGCCCATCAGGCCTTTGCAGCTCTGTGCTGATGGGGGTTACCAGCTGAGATTAGGAGTCTTGGGGGTACCCCTAATTATGGTCCCCGACAGTAGCCCCCGAGCCTCGAAGGGAGTGTTGATACTCGCTTGGAGGCTTTTGTCGCACTTTTTTGCAAGGGGCCGGCCTTTCTCGGTTGCGTTTCGTTCCGGTGGGTGCGCGTGAGCGTACCTGCCGGGTGTAGCCCCCGAGGCCTCAGAGGAGTGGTTTGACTCCTTCGAGGTCTTAGCGCGTTTCGTGATGCTTCGGCCGGTCTGGTTGTTCCCTCATGCGAACTGGCCGTAGCTCGGGTGCACAGTCAGGTTCCAAGTTCTCGGGCTGGTATGTTGACGCTGTCAACGGTTTGGCCGGAGCCGGGTTTGTGAGAGCAGCCCCCGAGCCTCCGCACAGAGCGAGAGGACGGTCAAGGACAGACTCGGCTTTTTTCATACGCTCCTGCGTCGCCTTTCCGCAAGGAGGAGGGGGCAAAGCGCCATGTTGCCCTCGGAGGGCGCCGAACATGGTGTCTCCAGTGAGTTGTTAACGGGTGATCCGAGTGGACGCCCGTGCCCCATTCGATAAGGGTCGGCTAGTGGCCCAGAGGCGCGTTCCAAAAGTACCTGCAGGTGATTTGCCGGACCCAGTCCCGTTTGATAGGGTCCGAGGGCTCGATGCCTCCCTCTGATGGGATTCCGTTACAAAATCGCTCCCGCTGGTCTCGGAAATGTCCTAGGGTACCTCGGGAGCGTAGCCCGAGCCTTGGTTGTGTATCGAACGTACCCAGAGTCATCCCTCGCTCTGCGTTCTCTGAGGCGGCTGTCGAACCCTTCGGGGGCCAGCCTACGAACCCCTGATCAGTAGTGGGCGCGGAGCCCGAGTGGCTTGAGGCGGCTGTCGAACCCCTCCGAGGGGCCAGCCTTCGAACCTCTAACCAGTGGTGGGCGCGGAGCCCGAGTGCTCTGAGGCGGCTGTCGAACCCTTCCGAGGGGCCAGCCTTCGAACCTCTAATCAGTAGGGGGCTCGGAGCCCGAGTGCTCTGAGGCGGCTGTTGAACCCTTTCGAGGGGCCAGCCTTCGAACCTCTGATCAATAGGGGGCTCGGGGCCCGCTCCCTTCGCGGAGAAGGATCCCTTTCGGAGTATCCCCTTTCCCGGTCCCTGTAGTAAGAGAGAGAAAGAGGAAGAGGAAAAGGATACGAAATCGAACGACGTGGCGCACCTTTTTTGACGCGGTCATTATGGCGGAGGTGAAGCGTCGCCTGCTTCGCCTGCCAAAGGTGCCATCTGTCCTGCCGCAGAGTTAATGCGACGGGACGAGTGGTTCGCGGGGCAGCCGTTGTGCGTGCGCGAGACGTTCGAGGAACGGGCGTCTTGCCTTTGAGTTTTGAATCTCGCGGCGGGTTTGGGCGAAGTGTTGAATGGGTCTTGCCTGGGCCTTTATATATTCGGGAGAGGGACCGGTGACGGTTCTTTACTCTGCTGCTCGCCTCCCACTTAGGTTTCCGCAACCTGAGGGAATAGCCAGAGAAAGAAAACCGCGCACCTCGTCCACTCCGCCGCCACCTCTTCTGCTTGGTGATGGCCGACCGGGTGACCGTTGTTTCACCGCGTGACCCGTGGCCTTTCTCCACCGTCACGGCGGACGATCTGGAGGCCCTTGTTGCCGATGGTTTGCTTCGTCCTCTCTCCGGTGACTCGCAACCGGAGTGGATGGCCCCTCCGAGCGGAGCCGCCCCGTCCCCGCCGCAGGGGTATGTGCTGAGCTTCGTCTCTTTTCATGAGCGGGGGTTCGGAGTGCCGGCAAGTCGTTTCATGCGGGTGATTCTGCACGTCTATGGGGTGGAGCTGCACAATCTCAGCCCCAACTCCATCGTAAGCAGCCATCTTCGCGACGGTTTGCGAAGGGTTTTGGGGATCGCCCCCCACTGGGACCTGTGGACCCATCTCTTCTCCGTGGAGCTTTTTGCCTCGACGACGGGGAAAGAAGAGTTCGCATGGCGGTGCGGGCTAGTGGCTGCATCCTCCAGTTGAGGCAGGCGCGGGCGCAGCAGTACATCCCTGCTATCCTCGCGTCTTCGAACAAGGGGTGGCAGCGCCGGTGGTTTTATCTCCGGAATGACGACGGGAGGCTCCCGTCGTTTTCTCAACGAGTGGTGACCGCCGCTGGCGGTAACTAGCGCTACGGGGCCCCGCGCGAGAAATAGAAGAATCTCCAGCCCCTTTTGAAGGCCTTGGAGGAGCTGCGAGAAGGAGGGCTCACCGCCGCGGGGGTGGTTGCCACCATTCATCGCCGAAGGGTGCTCCCTTTGACGGAGCGGCGACTGCCGCTTTGGGAGATGACGCCGGGGGTCGACTTGGAGGGTTTGCAGATGTCCTCGGACCCCCTTCCCGCCGATGACCTCCACAGGCGGGTAGCCGGCACGGTAGGGAAGTTAGACGCCGGTGCCTTTTCCCAGCTCTCGATGCGTCCCGATCGCGGGTGTGTGTCCCTGGTGAGTGTCCGCTCCTTCTTCCTTCTTGTGTCGGATTGCCCTTGGTTCTCACAACCGATACTTTTCGTTCTTCTCCAGGAGGTGGGGTTCCACAAGCCTTCCCTGCCACCGGTCCCGGAGGATGCGGTGGACCGAGCCACACGGAGGGTCGCCGTGGAGAAGAGGAAGGAGAAGAAGGATACAAAGAAGGCTCGGGCCCGCGAGCGGATGCGGGCTCGGGACACCTTGGAGAGGCTTCGTCGTCGACAGGAGAGGGATGGGCTCCCGAGGGAGCCGTTGCCGGAGACGCCTGACGATGATGACGACGACGATGAAGATGATGATGAAGACGACGACATGGCTGCCCGCCTCGGTCTCAGCTCGGATCTGAGGTTGGGCAAGGGGTCGTCGAGCCAGCCCCCGAGCGGGCTGGCGCCGTCGGTATCCGGGGCCGGGACGTCGGGGTCCCGGTCTGAAGAACAGGGGCAGACCGAGGGGGTACTGGACCCCTTGGCCGAGGTGGTTGAGGTGACCCCGAGGAGTCAGGCCGAGCCGCCTATTCCCCAAGAACCGTTGCCCGTGCCGACTGCACAGGAGGGTGATCCTCAGGTCGTCGTGGCTGCGCCTGGGCAGTCCGTCCCTCTGGTGCCTCAGGCGCCCGAGGCAAGGATGGTGCCGAAGCCAACAGCGGGGCTAACCTCGGTGGTACCTTCATGGATCGAGGCTCGAGAGACCTCCCCACAGGCACGATTGATCGTGGCCCAGATTGGGTAAGTATCTTAGGATATCTTCGTCCTGGCTCCTACTTCGTGTGTCCTGATCTAGCTCTTCCTTTTCATCCCAGCAAACGGAGGCATGGTTCGACCGGTCTGGCTCCACGGAAGGCCCTCAAGACGACGCTGGCTTCCACAGCCAGTGCCGCACCGGGCCTCGCCGGCCAGCTGGCCTTCTTACAAGATGCCCCAAAGCGGGGGGGCCCAGGCGGCACAAGTTGCCATGGGGCGAGCTCCCGAGGCCGACTCCTCCGTCGAGGCGGCCGTCGTGCCAAGGGAGACTGTTGGCGCGGCTGCGGCCTCGAGCCCACCAGACGCGTTGCCGGCGCTGGCACCGGCTTCTGCTGAGGCGGTTGCCGTTCTGGCCGTGGAGCCACCCGTCGCCGCTAACGCTGAGATGGCCGAGGCGTCGCTACTTGATGCCTCGGAGGAGGGGGCACAGAACCGCGACCCGTCCTGGGGAGTGGCAACCTCGTCCCCGCGCGGCGCAGTCCCGACGGGCGGCGTCAGTCGCTCTGGTTCTGGACCAGTGGGGCTTTGGATCCCCTCTTCATTCTTGATGATGAGCGAGAGGAGCAGTCTTGGGACGGGCTTCGTGAGTGTGCCGAGGCAACGGTGGGGTCGCTTCGGTCGACCTTGGAGGTCCTTTGCAGGGACGTTCCCAAGATCCTCCAGGTAATGATTTCAAGCATACCTTTCACGTGATCAAGGCATTCTTTGTGACGCCCCACTTCCTTTCCTCAGGATCTGACGGATTTGAGCGCCGCCAAGTCATCGTTCATCCACCGTGAGGCTGATGTCTGGGGTTCGCTGCGGTTCCTGAGGACCACGCTTGCCGGGGCTACGGAGCGCCTTTCCCAACGGAGCGCCGAGGTGGTGGACCTTCGGTTGCTCTGTGTCGATCTGGAAGCAGAGGCAGTGGCGGCACGTGCAGAGGCGCAGCGGCAGCAGTTGGAGCTTGGCCAGGTCATCGGCGAGCAGGACCAATCTCGGGGCCGGGCCGCCGAGGCTGAAAGCTGGGCTGAGGCTCTTGGAGACCAGTTAGCCGAGGCGTCTGCTCGGGCCGGAGCCCTTGCGGCAGACCTAGTCGTGGCCCAAGCCGCATCCTCGGAGCATCGTGCCCGAGCCGAAGGTATGTCTTGGCTGTTTTAAGATTTTGATTCAACTTCGTTCCTCGACTCATGTTTGAAGTCTTCTGCTTTGGCTGTTTGCAGAGCTCGAGTTTGCCCTCGATGAGTCCACCAAGGCACTTGCCCAGGCGGCCGAGCAGAGGGAGGCCGACCACACGGCCATGTCCGAGGCCATCTCGGCCTTCTGCCGGGTCTTTGGTCTCGATGACGTCCCCTCGGGGAGCTCCCCTCAGAGTCGCCTGCAGGCCTTGGGTGACCACGCATGCGGCAGACTCCATGAGGCGCTGCATCACGGCGTCAGGCGGGCCTTCGCCGTGCTCGCTTCCCACTACGACGTGGATCTGGAGCGGGTCAGCGAGGGGTATTGCCTTCCCGACGAAGATGAAGCTGCCCTGGCCAAAGTCCAGAGGCTTGACGCGGCCGCCGCGGGCCCAAGTGCGGTGCTGGCGACCACCTTCGAAGCAGAGATCCTCCCGCTTGAGCCGTCGTCCGAGGCCGGGGCGGATCTCGCCGAGGGTGGAAACGAAGCCGAGGGCGCGGCTCCTTCTCCAGGCGACGCCTGATTCTGCCGGAGCAGTTTATTTTGAATGCATATGTGTCTTTTGCGGCCGCCGAGGCCCGAACACTTTATCGTCGTAATATAAGGCTGTGTCTCTTCCTGTTTTGCGTATCCGGACTCGTTTGTCAGTAGCAGGATTGCTTACCCAAGTAAGAGTTATTTTTCGCGGTAGGTGATGAGTGAGGTATCCGTATCCCAGAGGCGTAGGAGTCCCTCGGCTCGATCGGCCTTGCCACTTACATGCACTCTTATTCGTTTCTTGGGGTCCTGTTACTGATATAGCCGGGAGACGCGAAAGTCGTTTTGATGGAAGACTTTTTCCGAGGAAAATTTTGACGCAGAGGGGGTTCGCCCCTTCTAGCCCCCGAGGGAGGGTCGGGCTTTGCCGAGGCAAGGCTGACCCTTCCTTGATGGTTAGACTTTATTGGCGTATGTAAACGAGGTGTATGAACGACTTGAAAACATCTTAAGGGTAGAAGCGACGTAGCTGTCGGATGTTCCAAGCGTTGTTGTAGACCTCGCCTTGACTGTTGGCCAGCTTGTATGTTCCGGGCTTCAAAATCTTAGCGATGATGAATGGCCCTTCCCAGGGAGGTGTGAGCTTGTGGCGCCCTCGGGCGTCTTGTCGTAGCCGAAGCACCAAGTCGCCCACCTGGAGGTCTCGGGACCGAACCCCTCGGGCGTGGTAGCGTCGCAGGGACTGCTGATACCGCACCGAGTGTAGTAAGGCCATGTCCCGAGCCTCTTCCAGCTGGTCCAGTGAGTCTTCTCGGTTGGTTCGATTGCTTTAGTCATCGTACGCCCTCGTCCTCGGGGAACCGTATTCTAAGTCTGTGGGCAAGATGGCCTCGACCCCATAGACTAGAAAGAACAGCGTGAAGCCCGTGGCTCGGCTCGGCGTTGTTCTCAGACTCCAGACCACCGAGGGGAGTTCCTTTATCCATCGCCTGCCGAACTTGTTGAGGTCGTTGTAGATCCGTGGCTTGAGTCCTTGCAGAATCATGTCGTTGGCACGCTCTACTTGCCCATTCGTCATGGGGTGAGCTACGGCGGCCCAGTCCACCCGGATGTGGTGATCCTCGCAGAAGTCCAGAAACTTTCTGCCGGTGAACTGGGTGCCGTTGTCGGTGATGATGGAGTTCGGGACCCCAAAGCGATGGATGATGTTGATGAAGAACGCCACCGCCTGTTTGGACCTGATGCTGTTTAGGGGTCGGACCTCGATCCACTTGGAGAATTTGTCGATGGCGACCATCAGGTGCGTGTAGCCCCCGGGTGCCTTCTGCAAGGAACCGACGAGGTCCAAACCCCACACAGCAAACGACCAGGTGATGGGTATTGTCTGCAGAGCCTGAGCGGGCAGGTGGGTCTGCTTTGCGTAGAATTGACACCCTTGGCAGGTGCGTAAAATCCTAGTGGCGTCGGCCACCGCGGTTGGTTAGTAGAAACCCTGCCGGAATGCGTTTCCAACGAGGGCCCGAGGTGCTGCGTGGTGACTGCAAGCCCCCGAGTGTATTTCTTGTAATAACTCCTGACCTTCGGTGATGGATATGCATCGCTGGAGGATGCCTGAGGGGCTGCGGTGGTAGAGCTCCTTCCCGTCCCCCAGCAAGATGAACGACTTGGCGCTCCGCGCCAGTCGCCGAGCTTCGGCTCGGTCGAGGGGCAGCTCTCCTCGGTGGAGATATTGCAGGTACGGGGTCTGCCAGTCTCGATTAGGCGGGACCCCATTCCGCTCTTCCTCGACGCGCAGTGCCTCACCCTCGGGGGCCAAGGGTGCCTCGGGCTGAGCCGAGGGCGCCTCGGGAAGGGCCGAGACCTTTTCAGGCTCAGGCGTGTCGTCGGTCTTGACTGAGGGTTGATGTAGGTCTCGGGAGAAGACGTCCGGGGGAACCGTTGTCCGCCCCGAGGCTATCTTAGCCAGCTCATCCGCAGTCTTGTTGTATCGTCGGGCGATGTGGTTGAGCTCGAGCCCATAGAACTTGTCCTCCAGGCACCGAACCTCATCGCAATAGGCTTCCATCTTTGGGTCACGGCAATGGGAGTTCTTCATGACTTGGTCGATGACAAGCTGCGAGTCGCCATGAGCGTCGAGGCGTCGGACCCCTAGCTCGATGACGATGCGCAACCCGTTAACCAGAGCCTCGTACTCGGCCACATTGTTGGACGCCGGGAAATGGAGGCGCAACACGTAGCGGAGGTGCTTCCCGAGGGGCGAGATGAAGAGCAGGCCCGCGCCCGCTCCTGTTTTCATCAGCGACCCGTCGAAAAACATGGTCCAGAGTTTCGGCTGGATCGGAGCTGCTGGAAGCTGGGTGTCGACCCATTCAGCCACAAAGTCCGCCAAGACTTGGGACTTGATGGCCTTCCGAGGGGCGAACGAGATTGTCTTGCCCATGATCTCCACCGCCCACTTTGCAATCCTACCCGAGGCCTCTCGGCACTGGATGATCTCCCCCAGGGGGAAGGATGACACCACAGTCACCAGATGAGACTCGAAGTAGTGTCGCAACTTTCGCCGCGTCAGAATTACCGCGTACAACAGCTTCTGGATTTGCGGGTAGCGGATTTTGGTCTCGGACAGTACTTCACTGATGAAGTAGACCGGCCTCTGGACGGGCAATGCATGCCCCTCTTCTCGTCTCTCAACCACGATCGCGGCGCTGACCACCTGAGTGGTAGCAGCGACGTAGATCAAGAGGGCTTCTCCGGCAGCGGGTGGCACCAAGATGGGCGCGTTGGTAAGGAGCGCTTTTAGGTTCCCGAGGGATTCCTCGGCCTCGGGAGTCCAAGCGAAGCGCTCGGTCTTCCTCAAGAGGCGGTACAGAGGTAGGCCTCTTTCGCCGAGGCGCGAGATGAAACGGCTCAGGGCCGCAAGACATCCCATGACCCTCTGTACTCCTTTCAAGTCCTTGATGGGGCCCATGTTGGTGATGGCCGCGATTTTCTCCGGGTTGGCCTTGATGCCCCGCTCGGAGACGATGAACCCTAGGAGCATGCCTCGGGGGACTCCGAAGACACACTTCTCGGGATTGAGTTTTACGCCTTTCGCCTTGAGACACCGGAATGTCGTTTCAAGGTCGGAGAGGAGGTCAGAGGCTTTCCTCGTCTTGACTACAATGTCATCGACGTAAGCCTCGACCGTTCGACCAATGTGCTCTCCGAACACATGGTTCATGCACCTTTGGTATGTCGCACCCGCATTCCTCAAACCGAATGGCATAGTAACGTAGCAGTACATGCCAAAGGGTGTGATGAAAGAAGTCGCGAGCTGGTCGGACTCTTTCATCCTGATTTGGTGATACCCTGAGTAGGCATCGAGGAAAGACAGGGTTTCACACCCAGCAGTGGAATCCACGATTTGATCGATGCGAGGCAGAGGGTAGGGAACCTTCGGACATGCTTTGTTTAGACCAGTGTAGTCTATACACATCCGCCATTTCCCTCCTTTATTTCTCACAAGCACAGGGTTGGCAAGCCATTCGGGATGGAATACCTCTTTAATGAACCCTGCGACCGTCAGCTTGTGGATCTCCTCGCCTATGGCTCTGCGCTTTTCTTCGTCGAATCGGCGCAGAGGCTGCTTCACGGGTCGGGCTCCAGCTCGGATATCCAACGAGTGCTCGGCGACATCCCTCGGTATGCCAGGCATGTCCGAGGGACTCCACGCAAAAACTTCGGCGTTCGCGTGGAGAAAGTCGATGAGCACTGCTTCCTATTTGGGGTCGAGCTCGGAGCCGATCCGTATCTGCTTGGAGGCGTCGTCGCTGGGGTCGAGAGGGACGGACTTGACCGTCTCAGCTGGCTCGAAGTTGCCGGTGTGGCGCTTCGCATCTGGCGCCTCCTTGGAGAGGCTCTCCAGGTCGACGACGAGGGCCTCGGATTCGGCGAGGGCCTCGGCGTACTCCACGCACTCCATGTCACATTCGTACGCGTGTCGGTACGTGGAGCCGACGGTGATGACCCCGTTGGGGCCCAACATCTTGAGCTTGATGTAGGTGTAGTTGGGGACGGCCATGAACTTGGCGTAGCATGGCCTCCCCAGCACTGCGTGGTAGGTTCCTCGGAACACGACCACCTCGAACGTGAGGGTTTCCTTTCGGAAGTTGGAGGGAGTCTCGAAGCAAACGGGCAGATCGAGTTGCCCAAGGGGTTGGACGCGTTTCCCGGGGATGATCCCGTGAAAAGGCGCCGCGCCGGCCCGGATCGAGGACAGATCGATCTACAGGAGCCCGAGGGTCTCGGCGTAGATGATGTTGAGGCTGCTGCCTCCATCCATGAGGACCTTGGTGAGCCCGACGTTGCCGATGACGGGGTCGACAACGAGCGGGTACTTCACTAGGCTCGGCACGCGGTCGGGGTGGTCGCCCTGGTCGAAGGTGATGGGCTTGTCGGACCAGTCTAGGTAGACTAGCGCCGCCACCTTTACCGAGCAGACCTCTCGACGCTCTTGCTTGTGGTGCCGAGCCGAGGCGTTCGCCACTTGCCCGCCGTAGATCATGAAGCAGTCGCGGGCCTCGAGGAACTCCTCTGCCTTGTGATCCTCCTTCTTGTCGTTGTTGGGGGCTCGGCCACCTTCCGTCGGTGGCCCAGCCCTGTGGAAGTAGCGCCGAAGCATGACGCACTCTTCAAGGGTGTGCTTGACGGGACCCTGATGATAGGGGCACGACTCCTTGAGCATCTTGTCGAACAGGTTGGCGCCTCCGAGGGGCTTCCGAGGGTTCCTGTGCTCGGCGGCGGCGACAAGGTCCGCGCCGGTGGCGTCGCGTTTCGCTTGCGACTTCTTCTTGCCCTTCTTCCTCGCGCCGCGGTGAGCGGATGCCTCGGGGGCATCTTCCGGCCAGCGCCCTTGAGGCTGCTTATCCTTCCGGAAGATGGCCTCGACTGCCTCCTGCCCAGAGGCGAACTTGGTGGCGATGTCCATCAGCTCGCTCGCCCTAGTGGGAGTCTTGCGACCCAGCTTGCTCACCAGGTCGCGACAAGTGGTGCCGGTGAGGAACGCGCCGATGACATCCGAGTCGGTGATGTTGGGCAGCTCGGTGCGCTGCTTCGAAAATCGCGGGATGTAGTCCCGGAGGGATTCTCCCGGCTGCTGGCGGCAGCTTCGGAGATCCCAGGAGTTCACAGGGCGCACGTATGTGCCCTGGAAGGTGCCGGCGAAGGCTTTGACCAGGTCGTCCTAGTTGGAGATCTGCGTAGGAGGCAGATGCTCCAGCCAGGCTCGGGCGGCGTCGGAGAGGAACAGGGGGAGGTTGCGGATGATGAGGTTGTCATCGTCCGTTCCACCCAGCTGGCATGCCAGCCGGTAGTTCGCGAGCCACAGTTCCGGCTTCGACTCCCCCGAATAATTGGTGATAGTAGTCGGGGTTCGGAACCGGGTTGGGAACGGTGCCCGTCGTATGGCCCGGCTGAAAGCCCGCGGACCGGGTGGTTCGGGCGAGGGGCTCCGATCCTCCTCGCTGTCGTAGCGTCCCCCACGCCTGGGGTGGTAGCCTCGGCGCACCTTCTCGTCGAGGTGGGCTCGACGCTCGTGGCGGTGGTGCTCGTTGCCGAGGCGACCCGGGGCCGCAGGCGCGGTGTTCCGCGTTCGCCCGGTGTGGACCGAGGCTTCCCGCATGAGTCGGGAAGTCGCGGTGTGATGTTCCGGGGGGTACCCCTGCCTTCGGGAGGCAGAGCCTTCGGCCCGTCGGACCGTGGCATCTTCCAGGAGATTCTTGAGCTCTCCCTGGATACGCCGCCCCTCGGTGGTGGATGGTTCCGGCATCGCTCGGAGTAGTATCGCTGCTGCAGCCAGGTTCTGGCCGACCCCACTGGAAGCCGGAGGCAGCCTTGCCCTGGCATCGTCGGCGATGCGGTGCTGGACGCCCTGGGCCAGGTGACGCGCTTCTCCGGCCGGTGCTCGGCCTGCCCACTCCTGCCCAATATTTTGCTGAAGCTGCACAAGTTGTCCTGCTTCCTCGTCGAGCCTGGCCTGTACCTCGCGGATTTGCTCGAGCTGTGCGTCCTGACCCCCCGCAGGGACTGGGACCACATCTAGCTCCCGAAGGATGTCAACGCGAGGCGCAGGCCTAGGGAGATCACCGTCCTCCGGCATACCAAGATGGTTGCCTTCGTCGAGACCCCCTAGATCGACGTGGAAGCATTCGCGACTTGGGCCATAGTCCTCGTCGCCGAGGCTGTGGCTGCTATCGGAGCAATCGGAGAGGCAGTAGTCACATGCGGTCATGAAGTCCCGCATGGTACTGGGGTTATCGAGCCCGGAGAAATCCCAACCAGAGTCAGGCTCGTCATCTTCCTCGGAACCCAGAGGCCCGTAGGTCGAGACGGCCATCAGCCGGTCCCAGGGTGACCGCATATGATACCCCGGAGGGTTTGGACACGCCTTTACGAAAGCGTCCACCGAAGCGAGGTCGCTTGGTGGGTCGCAGCTGGATCTAAAAGGCATGGAACGGGAAACGGACGGTACCTCTTAATCAACGGGAGGTGACGAAGTCGCGTCAGGGGCGGACTGCACCGTTGTCTCAGGTATGAGGCCAACGCCCAGCATGTCCTTCGCGAGCGTGCTGGCGTTGTCCGTCTGCTTGGAGCTGGCGTGTTGCGGGGAAACGACGCTCGTCTTCGACTTAGACGCGAGGTCGACGCCCGACGTGTCCCCCGCTGGGGCGCCGACGTCGTCGACTTGCTCGACAGCCGACGAGGTGCCGCCTCCTGCTTGCCATGCCTGCCCCGCCTCCTCCTCCGTCAGTGGGGAAGGCGGCGGGATAGACCCGGATGTTGCTCGTCCGCCACGTGGGGAAGACGTCGTCGATTCCGCCGCCGGCGGGCGGGCTAACGGCCGCTATTGTCGTTGTCGCGCGGCGGAGGAAGGAGTATCATGTCGTAACTGTCGTCGAGGGACATGAACTCCAGACTCTCGAAACGAAGCATCGTCCTGGGTTGAAGAGGTTGCTGGAGACTACCCATCTGGAGCTTGACGGGAAGCTGTTCGTCAACACGCTGCAGTCCCCTACCTGGCGCGCCAACTGTCGGCGTTTCGACCCCAGGGGGTCCCTGGACCGACGAGTAAATTGTTGCCGCGTGTCCCAGCCCAGATGGGTCGGCGTGAGACGGAGCACGAAGGGGGGTGAGAAACGGCAAAAGGGGAAACCCGCGGCCTTCGTGTTACCCTGCGCCCAGGTCGGGTGCGCTTGCAATAGGGGGGTTAGAAGCGTCCGCGAGGGAGAGAGAGAGAGACTGTCCGCCAGCCCGTTCTCCCGCGCGGCCAACCTTCTCGTATGAGAGCCCTGGTCCTTCCTTTTATAGGCATAAGGAGAGGGCCCAGGTGTACAATGGGGGGTGTAGCAGTGTGCTAACGTGTCTAGCAGAGAGGAGCTAAAGCCCTAAGTACATGCCGTCGTGGAAGCCGGAGAGGTTTTGGTGCCCTGTTTATGTGGTGTTGTGGCCGTCGGAGGAGTGCTTGAGCCTTGTGGAAGTACAACTGTCGGGGCTGTCGGATCTTTGCTGACGTCTCCTTGCTTCCGTAAGGGGCTGAGAGCCGTCGTCGTCATGGAGCACGCGGGGTGCCATCATTACTTGTTTATCGGGGCAAGCCAGATGGGACGCCGGTCTTGTTCCCCGTAGCCTGAGCTAGCTAGGGGTAGGGTAATGATGGCCTTCCCTGTGACGTGGCGGGTCCGAGCCCGAGGTCGGGCGAGGCGGAGGCTCCTCCGAGGTCGAGGCTGAGTCCGAGCCCTGGGTCGGGCGAGGCGGAGACCGTCTTCCGGGGCCGAGGTTGAGTCCGAGCCCTGGGGTCGGGCGAGGCGGAGACCGTCTTCCGAGGCCGAGGTTGAGTCCGAGCCCTGGGTCGGGCGAGGCGGAGACCATCTTCCGAGGCCGAGGCTGAGTCCGAGCCCTGGGTCGGGCGAGGCGGAGACCGTCTTCCGAGGCCGAGGCTGAGGTCGGGCGAGGCGGAGCTTCCCATGGCGCCCGACACTGGACTTAGTTGTTGTCAGCCTCACTCTGTCGAGTGGCACAGCAGTCGGAGCGGGGCAGGCGGTGCTGTTTTCCTGTCAGGTCGGTCAGTGGAGTGGCGAAGTGACTGCGGTCACTTCGGCTCTGTCGACTGAGGAGCGCGCGTCAGGATAAGGTGTCAGACGATCCTTGCATTAAATGCTCCTGTGATACGGTCGGTTGGCGTGTCGATCTGGCTAAGGTTGCTTCTCCGCGAAGACTGGGCCTCGGGCGAGCCGAAGGTGTGTTCGTCGTTTGAGGGGCCCTCGGGCGAGACGTGAATCCTCCGGGGTCGGCTGCCTTGGCACGAGGCTGGGCTCGGGCGAGGCGAGATCGTGTCCCTTGAGTGGACTGGGCCTTGGCCTTAATCGCGCCCATCAGACCTTTGCAGCTTTGTGCTGATGGAGGTTACCAGCTGAGATTAGGAGTCTTGGGGTACCCCTAATTATGGTCCCGACAAGATTTTTCTCAAATTTAATAATAACAACCAATTTTATAAAGAACTCTTATGTTTTTACATGAGCATTTAAATTTTAGTTCTTTGATTTGTTTGAGTAATGGTTCTATTAAATATATATTTTTTAACAAAGCCTTTAGATTTTAGTTTAGGAGTTTTATTTGATGGTCACTTGAACCTTTGCACCGAGAAGATATTAGTGATCATAGAGATACATGTTTTGTGATTGAAGAAAAGAGCCGAAGCCCAAAGGCGAGTAGGCGACAACGACAAGCGATTAGCGAAGCACCTTACTACTGTACAGCGACCAGGTCAAAGCGGCGACCGAGCAGGTGGAGTCCGAACCACGCGGGACGCGTCCTCTGACTGAACTGTGATGAAAGACACCAAACCAGGCAAACCATGGTTCCTGGTTGTACGATCCTATCCCTTCCCGCTCGTCGTTTTCGCTAAAAAAATGCGCCCTGAGCGGGGATTTCTTGTTCCCCCTCCCCGCCGTCTCCGTCGCGACGATAGCGAGGCCAGCTTGCTGTCCCAACTCCCAGCTCCAAACCGCAATCAAGTCCAAAGCTATAATCAGTCACTCGCCGAGATGGCACGTTTGGTGGGACCAGAGGGGACAAACCCAGCACGCACGCATCTCACAAGGAAAATCTCAGCCCAAGCCAAATTTCTCAACTTGGACACAATTTATAAAAAAATACACCATTGAATGACTCCATCAGTTTCACTGAAGACTACTCTATTTTTTCAAGAGAATTTTATTACCACAAAGAAAATAAATTAATTTTTCTTTAAAAATAGAAATCACTCGAAAAAATAAGGTTCCTAAACTAGCCATAAGAATGTGTTAAGACTGTTTAGAAACCCTAAAACTAACAATTAACTGCTAAAATTAATCGTAACGGTTCTAAACATTCTAATTAATACCTTAACTAACTGTTAGCTAATTCGCCGCTAACAATTTATTTATTAGTAAATCATTTAATAATTTATTAGCTAAGCTAGTTCCAAACAGGACCTAAGAATTAACCTGTACGTGAAACAAAATTAAAACGAACTACGTTTTCGAACTCATGGAGTAAAGAAATTGACTGGTTGATTTTTTTGCAGCGTAGTGATAAGTAGACCTCCAAACCCGATAGTATATAACAATCAATAATCAAGCACGTATGCTAACATTTTTACATGGATCAGACCACTAACACAACTATATCGGTTCTTCGTCGATCTGATCTGACGCATATGCTACTAATAGCCTAGATTCAAGGCACAACCGCACAAGTACAGCCAAAACTGATATCATCGGCCGGCACTTCCGCTCCCAGGTAGGCAGGCGCTACACGGCTACGCGACCTCGACGACCGCGGCGGGCGTCGACAGCCGCGAGGAGAAGCTGTGGTAGAGCAGGCCGTCGCCGCGGCGGGCGCGGGCACCCCGTTGCCCCTCCTCCTCCTCCTCCTCCTCCTCGTCGCCGTCGCCCTCGTCGAAGTTGAGCGCGTAGCTCAGCGGGTCGTACCGGAACTCCCCGACGTCCGCGCGGCGGCGCCACCGCGTCCGCTCGCCCAGGCCGCCGGCGCCCTGGCCAAAGCAGCAGCACACGGTGGCCATCAGCCTGTGCCGCAGCGCGCTCAGCGACGACGACGGCGACATCTTCTCTGCCGCTCGCTAGTCGTTAAGCTGAAGCAACAAGGTCGAGTCGGGTTACAGCCAAGGTTTTAAATAGCCGGCTAATAGCGGCTATTTAGTCGGCTACAGTCTTTCACAATGTCTAGAGCTAAAAGATGCACTATTTAGCGCTAATTAAAATTAGCCGTTAATAACCTTATTTAGCCTGCTAAATACACAACATTAACTCGATTTAGCCGTTAAACATGTAATATTTTTTACTGGCCGAGCCTTTAAAACATTAAAGCCAAAAACAAATATAGGAAGACCTTTTTACTTAATGTTTGTTAGATAGTGGTTAAATATCTTTTACATATGCCGTTGAACGTTTAATTTGCTTGTATGCTGATTTATTATTGAACATTTAAACTACTAGTTTGAACTGTTAGATTTAAATATTAAACATTTAAACTATCTATAAAGTTATGTTATGTTTTTTTTTTCAAAAACACGCTAAATAGATTAGCTATAGCCAGCTATAGCCTTTATAGCTACTAAAGCCTTTAGCCTGACATTTAAAATAGTGGCCACATCACATGTAACCTTGCCTTTTTAAAGGCGATGACGGGTATGCAAAGCGACCGTTCAGGATCATTGGATGACAATCCAACCGTGGAATCCTCCCCCAGATCGCACCATTTTGCTAGAAACCCCTTGCCGCCATTTTTTCATGCCGCGACTCCTCCCCGCCGGCCTGACTCCTCCCAACCAGTCGCCGCCAAGTCCTTCCCTACTCCTCCCCACCGCTAAACCCTCATCGCTGCACGCACTCCTCCCCGACGGCGGCCACCGCCAAGGCCTCCCGGCCGGCCCTACTCCTCCCCACCGGCAAAGCCTCCCTGCCACCCCAACTCCTCCCCGCCGCCTAAGCCCTCCTCTCGGCCGGAGTCATCTCCGCCCCCTAAGCCCTCCTCTCGGCCGGAGTCCTCCTCGCCGCGAATCTTTCCCTCGCCGCCTGATGCTCTTTGTTGCTTCAGTTTGCTTATTGGAGGCTTGGTTCAGTATGTAGTTTACATTTGTAGCACATTTACTTCGTTTTGCAGGGTGTACGTTACGTGTGCTGTGTGCATCATCAGTTGTAAGGCAATGCAAGGCTACTTGCATTGAGATGTAAAGATGCATGTTAATGCAGATTTTTCGTCTATGTACCTTGTGAAGAAATGCTTCAGAAAAAAGAATTGTTTATCCAAAAATATGATTGATTGTCATTCGTTCGTTGGGGTTCCAGCCTGAGGTTGTCTTATAACCTTTCCTTGCGCACAGGAATCGCTTCCATTTAACGGCTCCAGTGTTATCAAATCTTTGTCGCCTGATACGAATAGGAAAACCAATGTCATGTGTATAGTCCATGTAAAATTTTTGAGCGGCTTCAACACCATCAAATAGCATCCCTTTGTAAAAAAAATTTGAGTAATATTAGTATCTATTCACGTCAACATATTGTCAAGTCACGTGTTCATGCAAAATACTTCACCTTTAGAACATTTTTTTTTCTTTATCGGCGTCATAAATGCATCATCGGTTTCAACTTCAGGCTCATCACCTAAATACATGATAAACAAAGCTAAAACGTCATGGTCACATACAAAAACTTTAGCTCCAGGAGACCAGTACAGTTATACAAATTGTTGGGGACTTGTTCTCAAATGCTTCGAGTTAAAAACAAGGCAACATAAAAAGTGTTAAATATTAAAGTCCTTCGTCCTTCAAGACATTATATCCCTTCGGATATAATGAATTCCGGACGAAGGTTATGAAGGAAAAAACCTTCATAAACACAATGGATGATAAGGAAGAATTCATATACGAAATACGAAAAATAATATAGATATTATCATCAACTTATTTTTATTTGCATTATCATATCCAGAATAACAAATTATAAATATACCTTCGGTTTGACGGAAAGTAAAGGTACAAGCGTAATGCAGAAAGCGAATGCCAAGTCAGCGTGAACAGTACGGAAGTACTGTTCATCTATTTATAGGCAAGGGATACAACCCATGTACAATTACATCCATGCCCTTTACATTTGCTAATAACTCTATAGTAATTCTTCGAGGTCTAATTTGCCTTTTCATCTTTAAGTCGGTTCCCCTTTTCTGCTACCATGCCGAAGCTTTCCCGCGCACAGCTTTGTGATCATCTAGACCTTCGTCATAATCTCGTTCAGGCTTCGTCCTGATTGTGCTCTTGTATGCTCATGATCCGATTCCGAAAATACATGCCCACATATTTCACTTGGAAAACATTGTCAAATCATGTTTTTGAGGACCTTCAGAAGCCGAAGGCCCCCAACAGTAGCCCCTCGCAATATTAATTTGCTAGGATGATAAATTCATATTGCGACATGGACGAAGGCCTTAAGCCGAAGGTCCGAAAAAACACCTTTCCTTTGCTAGAATAGCAACAATCATTGACAAGCGGGACCCTCCAGTTTTCAACGCACTAGGTGTATAAATAAGAGCTCACCATGAGTTTATTTGGCACGCTTCCTTGCCATCTGCTCTTACTCACTCGACTTTTAGCCCTTGCGCAACAACTCTTGCTTGGCTTTTTAAATTTTTAAGTTTCGGTTTCGAGAGCACTTTCTCAGCATTTTCGAAGATGTCTGAAGATAAAAAGGCTGTTGCTGAATCGAAGCTAAGCCTTTCTGAGGAGATGCATCTTGACTTTCTTCAATCAATGGCAAAGACAAATACAAAGAAGATTACCAGGGAGATTTTAGAGGGTTTATCTGAAGACACTGGCGACAGTGACAGCTATGATGTGGATAGTGGTGGTGAAGATTCCGAAGATCGACCTTGGCGACCAAGCCATGCAGTTTTTGGTAAATCAAGTATTAAACAAAGCCATCTTGTTAATATGAGGGGTAGATATTTTTGGGACTTGTCTATTGTGAGGGCTGACGAAGGAGAGAAAACTTGTCCGACTCCCGATGAGAATGAAGTCGTGATATTCTGAAGCTTCTTAAAGGCTGGACTGCGGTTTCCTTTGAGCAGTTTTGTCGTGGAAATACTGAAGATATTTGAAATCTGCCTTCATCAAATAACCCCCGAAGCAATCATAAGGATGGGCATCTTCGTCTGGGCCGTGAGGAGCCAAGGTTTAGAACCAAATGCAAAAAGTTTCTGCAACATACATGAGCTATTGTATGAGACAAAACCCTGGGGTAAAGAGCAGTATCACAACAATTTTGGCTGTTATAGCTTCGGAGCCCGGTCTGGGTCAAGCTGCCCCGTGCCAACCTTTCGAAAAAGATGGCCCGACGACTGCATGACGGAATGGTTTTATGTGAAGAATGATTTGAAAACACGGGAAGATATTAAAGATATCATTATGCGCCCTATCTGGCAACGCTTCGGCCTCCGAAGGCCGAAGGTGGAAATGGATGAAGCAGCCGAAGAATGCCAGAGAGCCTTCGGCGCAGTTTGCTCTTTTATTGGGACAAGGGATTTGATGCAAGAACACATTGCCTTCAGAGTATGGCCACATGCAGATAAATGGGAAATGCCGAAGGAAACCGTCAGGAAACCTGACGAAGGTGGACTAGTTAGACTAAAATACACATTCAAATACGGAGATAAGTTCGTCGAGCCAGATGATGACTGGCTAAAAAGTATTGAGGCCATAAGTGATGAATTGCTTGGATCATACTCGAAGGCCGAAGATACTGCACTATCAGCGGCCTTCGGAGGCCAAAAGAAGAAGAGACTCAACCGAGTATTTGATGCAATTGGGTTTATCTACCCCGACTACCATTATCCAACACAGGGTCAGAAAAGAAAAAATACTGCTTCAGCAAAGGAAGTTGCTTCGGCCGCTCCCAGTGAGCCAGCGTCGGAGAGGAAAAAGGATAAAGGTTCTTACTCACCAGCCACGGTATATTGAACCGGCCACAGTGCCTGAATATGTCGGTGAAACCTCTTCGGCCACCGAAGCCAAGGAACCGAGCCCCCTACCGAATGTTGAAGAGCCAATCATAATGCCGGAAATGAAGAAGATAGAAGAACCAAAGGCTACAGAAACAAGGACATATGAAATTTTAAGTCCTTCAGCAAAAATTGAAGCACCAAAGAGCCAAAAGGGTCCAGCAATGACCCCCAAAAGAAAAAGGATGGTTAATGTGCTGGACGTTTTGGAGACAATAAAGTCTTCAAGCACAACTCCGAAGAAAATTGTTGAAACTTCCGAAGTGCATATTGAAGCCTTTGGTGCCGAAGCTTCAAAGCACCAATCTGAGACTGAAGCTGGGCCTTCAGAGCCCACCAAGGTGAAATCCTTGGAAGCCGAAGAAACAGAAATAGCAGAACAAATTTTGGCTGCCAAAGAAATAGAAATAGCAGAACAAATTTTGGTTGAAGAAACTGGCACTGCCGCCCCCGAAGCATCTTCTGAAGCCTTCGATTATATTTTTCGACATGCTTCGGGGAAAAAATTGACTAAAAAAGAAAAGCAAGAGGCCCAGTTTTATGCCCAAAAACTGAAATATCCAAAGGGGCATTAATATTCAACGGCAGTGGAGAAGAAGACTTCTTGTATTGCCTCCCTGACAGCAAGGAGATTTCTGTCTATCGGGAGATGAGCAAGAGCTTCGGATTCCCAACATTAGAAAACGGGCTCTCGGTGTTATCAAAAGACGAGCTAGCCGACAGCTTGGCGTACAATAGCTTAAAGGTGCGAAAATGAGGTCTTTGTATTATTTCTTGAAATCAAAATTTTTCATTTATTTAACTTATTGAAACCAAACTTTTTGCAGGGTCTTATACTTAGCAATGCCCTCAGGGCTCAAAAAGATGCTGAAGACGAAGGGTGTGTTATGGCCCTGAGCAACCTTCGTTCCGAAGTTATTGAACTAAGGAATGAAGGTATCAAAAAAGATAAAATATTATATTCATTGATAAATAGAATAAAAGAAGACGAAGCTACTTTTAATGCTCAAGCTGAGGCTCAGAAGCGTGAAATTGAAGATCTTCGAAAACAACTAGCCAGAGCTAAAGAGGAGCGCACACTTGAAGAAACAAAACGAGAAATCAGTGAACAATGGGCAAATCATTTGGAGAAAAATGTTGAAGAGCTTCGTGCATCTAAGAAAAGATGCTATGAAAAATCTATGGAATGTGTTAAGACAATAAAACCAGCTTCGCCAGCGTTGGCGCATTCTCAAGTGAGGAGAACTTCACAAGGGGTGACCCCGAAGGCCCAATTGGATGGATCAGCCACGAAGCTGAAGCTTTTGAAGAAATTTTAAATAGTCGAGGAGACATATGCGCCTTTTCGGGTGCCAGGGGGATTGCTACCATTTTGGAGAGGAAAGGTTGTGACCATGTAAAATTCTTAGCACAATCCGAAGCCGCCTTATCCTCTGAAGATATAAAAGACCCCTCGGCCGAAGCGAGCTTGGTCGGTGGAAAATTTTTCACCGACATCTGGGACAATGGTGGCCGGGAAATGGCCCAGGAAATTATACGAAAAAGCGAGAAAGGCATTCATGACGCTAGGAAAGTAGCAGAGGCCACTGAAAAAAGTGCGGATCCCGAAGAGCAATTAGGTATTGAATAGTGGTTTTCGGCTCTTTGTTGTAATTTTTGATTTCAGATTTGTTTACATTTTGTAATAAAGCCGTACTTTCTCCTCCCTCAGAGCCTACCGAGCCATCGGCGGATCCCCCCGTGAAGGGGGACGACGAAATTAGAAAAATGGCCGAAGCCATCATGGATAAAGTTGTTGATCAGCTACTAAACGAAGCTGCAGAAATAGTTCTAAGGGAAGATTAGATGTTATTGTGAAAACATTTAGAATGTAACGTTTGTTGAGAAACATGTGTAATACTTTGTAACTTTGAATGTAATATATTAGCTGTTTATGGTTCTATTCTTTACGATGCATGAAACTTCTTATACATACCGTTTTTGAGCCTTCGGCGAAAAAACACCTTCCCTTCTTTTCATGCTTCGTAAACAATATCCGTGTTCTCATAAGATCAGTAACCAATCCTCGTAAAATCAATAACCAATAGATCTTTCCATTTCAGAGTTTGACGAAGGTATAACTCTTCAATAGCTATTTTTTGTGCCTTGTCACTATTTCTTCGAAACAATTTTCGAATATCAATACTGAGACCCCCTTCTTGCGTTGTTGATGCAATATGATGTATGATGTTATGCTATGCAAATGATGTAATGATGTGATGTTATGCAAAATGATATTTGCCGAAGGTCGACGTTTTTTCACTACAAGCCTCCCTTAGGAGCTTCTTCGCCTTTTACTTCAGCAGAATCAGCGTTTATTTTTCGCTGTAAGCCTCCCTTAGGAGCTTCTTCACCTTTTACTTTCAGCGGAATCAGCGTTTATTTTTCACTGTAAGCCTCCCTTAGGAGCTTCTTCGCCTTTTACTTTCAGCGGAATCAACATTTATTTTTCGCTGTAAGCTCTGCATTCCCTTCGGAACGACTTTTGAGCAGAAAACTTACACTGCGCTCCCTTAGTAACGACCTTTTGCTGCTTCAAAGAAATTACGCTGCGTTCCTTAGAACAATTTTTTTTGATAATTCGAAGGTCCTCCTTGCCACCATAAATTCTTATGCTTCGGCAACTTAAGCCTATGGAGAAGATATATTTTCATTATGGTAAAAAGCAAAACTGTTACAAGAGATTAAAAACGACAAAAAGCACTTAAGCCTCCCATAATTGTTCCTTATTAAAAAGAAAATAATACTGAATGCGAAAAACTGCTGTCGGGGTAGGATATTTGTCAGTAAATATGCTTCGACTCTGGCACAGTGCTATTGACTGTGCGAGCTTCGGACTCTTCTCTGAAGTCCCATTGAAGGTGAGTGTGCTGACTCCCTTCTGGCTGCTGGCCTCGTTGCGTTGGTGGTAGAGGTGGAGGCTGTTGCCAAGATGCTTGGGGTTGGCTTGCCGAAGCAACAGAAGCTGCAGGGTGATTGCCTACATATTCTGGAATGTAAGGCGAATGGTACGAAGCAGTATGCATGACTTGCTTCGGCTGACTCTGTTGCGCTGCAGCTTCTGCTATCTCCTTTTGCTTCTAGATGGTAACATGGCACATCCTGGTGGTATGGCCCTTGTCCTCACCACAGAATAGACAATAAATTTTCCTTTGCTGATCCCCAAATCTTCCTCCGAAGCCCCTGGCGCCTCTGCCCCTTGGAGCTGGCGGCCGGAAAGAGCTTTGCTGCTGCCCCGAAGCTTGCGAGGAGTACTGTGGCCTTTGCTGTTGACTCCCTCTATCATCGCTCTGAGTAGAGTTGCGAATTGACCTGACGTGCCTCAGATGGAATCTTCCTCCGAAGCCCCTGGTCATTTCAGAGAACCTGTATGCTTCCTCCCTTCTTTGGCGGAAGTCATTGTCAGCTCGAATATACTCGTCCATCTTCTGGAGCAGCTTCTCCAAAGTTTGAGGAGGCTTCCTGGCAAAGTATTGAGCTGAAGGTCCCGGCCGAAGCCCCTTAATCATGGCCTCAATGACAATTTAATTGGGCACTGTTGGTGCCTGTGCCCTCAAACGCAGGAACCTTCGGACATACGCCTGAAGGTATTCTTCGTGGTCCTAGGTGCACTGGAATAAAGCTTGAGCAGTGACCGGCTTTGTTTGAAACCCTTGGAAGCTGGTTATCAGCATGTCCTTCAACTTTTGCCATGAGGTGATTGTTCCTGGCCGAAGAGAGGAGTACCAGGTTTGTGCAACACTCTTGACAGCCATGACGAAAGACTTTGCCATGACTGCAGTATTGCCACCATATGAAGATATGGTTGCTTCATAACTCATCAAGAATTGCTTCGGGTCTGAATGACCGTCGTACATGGGGAGCTGGGGTGGCTTGTAAGACTGGGGCCAAGGTGTAGCCTGCAGTTCTGTTGAGAGAGGAGAAGTATCATCAAAAGCAAAATTTCCATGATGGAAATCTTCATACCAGTCGTCCTTGTTGTAGAAGCCCTCCTGATGAAGCTCTCTGTGCGGAGGCCTTTGGTTCTGGTCATCTTAAGCAAGATGACAAACTTCTTCAGAGGCTTCGTCTATCTGCCTTTGCAGGTCAGCTAGATGAGCCATCTTTTCCTTCTTCCGTTGGACCTATTGATGGAGCATCTCCAAGTTTTGGATTTCTTGATCCAAGTCGTCCTCCGGAGGCGTTGGACTGGTGGCCTTCCTCTTCTGGCTTCGGGCCTCCCTAAGAGAAAGGACATCCTGATTGGGATCCAGCGGCTGCAGAGCGGCAACCGCTGTTGCTGAAGCTTTCTTCGGCGGCATGACGAAGGTGATGCTTGCCGAAGGTGTTCAAAACTCAAAAAATGGAAGTGAGTTCACCGGAGGTGGGCGCCAATGTTGGGAACTTGTTCTCAAATGCTTCGAGTTAAGAACAAGGCAACATAAAAAGTGTTAAATATTAAAGTCCTTCGTCCTTCAAGACATTATATCCCTTCGGATATAATGAATTCCGGACGAAGGTTATGAAGGAAAAAACCTTCATAAACACAATGGATGATAAGGAAGAATTCATATACGAAATACGAAAAATAATATAGATATTATCATCAACTTATTTTTATTTGCATTATCATATCCAGAATAACAAATTATAAATATACCTTCGGTTTGATGGAAAGTAAAGGTACAGGCGTAATGCAGAAAGCGAATGCCAAGTCAGCGTGAACAGTACGGGAGTACTGTTCATCTATTTATAGGCAAGGGACACAACCCATGTACAATTACATCCATGCCCTTTACATTTGCTAATAACTCTATAGTAACTCTTCGAGGTCTAATTTGCCTTTTCATCTTTAAGTCGGTTCCCCTTTTCTGCTATCATGCCGAAGCTTTCCTGCGCACAACTTTGTGATCATCTAGACCTTCGTCATAATCTCGTTCAGGCTTCGTCCTGATTGTGCTCTTGTATGCTCATGATCCGATTCCGAAGATACCTGCCCACATATTTCACTTGGAAAATATTGTCAAATCATGTTTTTGAGGACCTTCGGAAGCCAAAGGCCCCCAACACAAATGTTAATAGCTACCTTGCTCGATCCAGTCTCAAAACCCATGTCAAGTAGCCCACAAACATCTACTTCTATAGAGATTACATCATGCAGGAGGGTGCTTTCATTGGGAGGAATGTTGGCAGCTGGCATAACCCTAAACCATAATCATCGGATGAAATGTTAACGCATCAAACATTGGTCCATAATTCAGTGTATCATGAGATGAATACGATTAGAGCTAATTTGAGAGCCACAAAATCGAAAAGATTGGAGGGGCTAGAATGTCCTCCTTATTTAATTTTGAATAAAAGAAGATTCTAACCCTGTTGACACCTTTTTAGGGCGCCAATCACTCAACACGAACCAGCGGCGGTGCTCTCTGCACACGGGCGGACGGTCCGCGCGCAGGGGCCGGACGGTCCGCGGCCTGGTGCGAGGCTAGGGTTCCTGCCTGATGGCTGGACGGTCCGCGCGTGCGCAGGGGCGGCGGAAAATCACCGGCGGCGCCTGGATCTCGCTCCCGGGAGGGACCCCATCGGGGAGGAGAGATCCTAGGAGTTGTCTAGGCTCGGGCAGGCCAACCTAGACTCCTCTAATCGACGTAGAGTCGAAGAGAAGCGAAGAATTTGGGGATCGGAAGGCTAAACTAGAACTAGACTAGAACTACTCCTAGGAAATAAATGCGAAATAGAAGTGTTATTGATTCGATTGATGATCACAAATCGGCCGTATACCTCTCTATTTATAGAGGAGGGGGGCTGGACCCTTTACAAACTAATTTCCGAGTTATTTCTGCGAATCTAGCTAACAACCGTAGCACAAAACTCGGAACCCTAAATTGCTCTGCGCACGCGCGGACCGTCCGGCCTCAGGGCCGGACCGTCCGCCGGCTCAAAGTGGTGCTCAACATATGCCCCCCTGCCTTTTGGTGGAGCTAAGCAAACCAAAAGCAACTAACTCGATATGATTACATCGGTTCTCTTAGGCATCTTGCCACATACTAGGATGGTACTATTTGAGGAAACGCCCATTCAAAGCCTTGGGTAAATCCTTGCCTTGTAATGTTTGTAGTAAATATGCATTACCGGACATTACCTGTTTTACTTTATAAGGACCCTCCCAGCTTGGCGACCATTTCCCAAACTTTCGGTCTTTATTTCTTAGAGGCAGGATGGTCTTCCACACCAGGTCCTCTACTTGAAATGACTTTGCTCTGACCTTCTTGTTGTATGCCCTGGCTACTATGATCTTGTCCTTTTCTATTGCTCCCAAAGCTATCACCCTTTTATCGGTCACCTCATCAATATTATCCATCATTGAATTATAATAATCCATGACGGTTAGATAATTTTGTCTGGCGAACTTGACAGCATTCAAACTTATTTCCACAGCAACACTGCTTCCTGCCCATAGACAAGCTCAAAAGGAGATACTTTAGTAGCACTATGTTTAGATATTCTGTGAGCCCATAAAGCTTCGGACAAAATCTTATGCCAATGCTTAGGATTATCGGATATCTTCTTTTTTATCAAGTTAATCAATGTCCTATTACTAGACTCGGCCTGTCCATTGGCCTAAGCATAATATGAAGATGAATTAAGAAACTTAATTCTATATAATTCAGCAAATTCACGTACCTCCTTTGACATAAAAGAAGTCCCTTGATCTGTAGTCAAGGTCTGGGGAATGCCGAATCTATGAATAATATGCTCAGTTATGTACTCAATTACCTCCTTGTGTGTCATGTTCTTCAGAGCAACAACTTCAGTCCATTTGGTAAAGTAGTCAGTGGCAACTAACACGAACCGATGCCCCTTTGATGATGAAGGATGAATTTCCCCAATAAAGTCTAATCCCCATCCTCTGAAAGGCCAAGGCTTGATGATAGGATGTAATTCGGCTGCAAGGACCAACTGTAGGTCGCTGAATTTTTGACACACTTGGCAACCCTTGTAGTACTTAAAACAATCAGCTATCATATTAGGCCAATAAAAACTAGGCCTTCGCAACAGCCACTTCATCTTTGGAGCCGATTTATGGGTACCATAAATTCCTTCATGTACTTCGGCCATGGCTAATATAGCATCATCTGGGCCCAATCACTTAAGTAGGACGTCGTTGACTATTCGGCGGTAGAGTTCATCACTCATCAAAACATACTTGAAAGTTGTACGCCGAATGTTCTTATCTGTCCTAACATTGGGATTTCGTAAATAATTAGTTATGGGCGTCCTCCAATTGCTTGCATCGGCTTCATTATCAGCCGAATCGATTAGGAGAACTTTCCTGGCAACCCTGGACGGTCCGGCGTCTTCACGCGGACAGTCCGCGACCTAGGGATTTGACCCTGCACTGGTTATCAGATTTTCAGTATTGTGAAATTTCCCTCGCTTTATCCGATAACCTAATGCATCTTGTGCCAAATTTTTAGCTCTATGATTCTCAACTCTAAAGATATGCCGAATACTGAATTCGTCAAAAGAATGGATTATGATCCAACATTTTTCAAGGTAGTTATTTAGAGTACCATCAAAACATTGATATTCTTCTAACACCTGTTGGATGACCAGCTGAGAATCACCAAATGCCTTTACATGTTTTACTCCCATACAATTTAAAAGTTCCAAGCCGAACAAACGGGCTTCATATTCGGCTTGATTGTTAGTGCAATAAGTTTTCAATCGGCTAGAGAAGTCAAAGGAGACATTACTTGGTGAAACAAGCACAATGCCAATCCCTTGCCCTTCATTGCAAACCGATCCATCAAAATATAAAGTCCAAGGAGTAATAGTGAGGTATGACATGTCTAGTTTATGAGTATCATTAATCCGATGTTCTACAATAAAATCCGCTATGACCTGGCCTCTCACAGATTTCAATGGTTCATAGGCCAAGTCATATTCTATGAGTGTATAAGCCCACTTACCAATTCTACCACTCATAATTGGGTTATGCAACATGTATTTAATTACATCAGCTTGACCAGAAATAGTGCAATGACTAGACAGTAAATAACATCTACACTTGGTGCATGCATAAAACAAGCATAAGCATAACTTCTCAATAAAAGTGTACCTCGTTTCAGCATCCACCAACCTCCGACTTAGATATGTCACCACATGCTCCTTTTCTTCAGTTTCTTGTGTCAGAACAGCACCAATGACCTTATCTTCAGCTGCAATGTATAATCGGAATGGTACTCCTGCTCGTGGTGCTTTTAATACGAGAGCCGAAGACAAGTATTTTTTAATGAGATCAAATGCATCCTGCTGCTCTGCCCCCCAAGCAAATTCGGCATCAGTCTTAAGCCGAAGGATAGGAGTGAAGGCATCAATCTTCCCGGCTAGGTTAGAAATAAACCTTCGTAAATAATTCACCTTGCCGAGAAACTTCTGCACTTCGACCTTACAGGTCGGAGGTCCCACATTCCGAATAGACTTTATTCGGTCAGGGTCTATCTCTATGCCATGTTCATGGATGACAAATTCTAAAAACTTACCAGCCGACATCCCAAAAGCACATTTACGTGGGTTCATTTTCAAACCATACCGATGCATTTTATCAAAGGCTTTACGCAAATCAGCTATATGAGAACTAAACTCAGCCGATTTGACTACAATATCATCAATGTAGACTTCCACAGTGTTTCCTAACAACTCATGGAAGATCAAATTCATAGCCCTCTGATAAGTAGCACTAGCATTTTAAGACCAAATGTCATGACAACTCATTCAAATAAACCAATGAAGCCTGGACATATAAAGGTCATTTTAGACGCATCCTCTTCAGCCATGAAGATCTGGTTATATCCAGCATTACCATCAAGAAAGCTAATAATTCTATTTCCTGATGCATTATTGATTAATGTGTCGGCTATGGGCATGGGATACTCATATTTAGGAGTTGCTCTATTTAAATTGTGAAAATCAATGCATACTCTAAGCTTACCTGACTCATTCTCCACCGGCACAATATTGGAGACCCATTCTGCGTATCTGCAAGGTCTAATAAACTCAGCTTCTAGCGGCCGATGGATTTCGTCCTTGATTCATGGGAGAAGATCTGGACGAAATGTTCTAGCTTTCTGCTTGAAAGGTCTGAAACCGGACTTAATAGGCAGCCGATGCTGTATGATCTCTCGGCTTAATCCAGGCATCTCAGTGTAATTCCAAGCAAAACAATTTGAATATTCCTTCAATAGACCGATCATCTCATTTCTAGGATCGGTCTCCAGGGTCTTGTTTACAAAAGTCAGCCTTGGAGTTTTACCATCTCCTATGTCAATCTCCTCCAAAGGATCAGCCGATGTAAACCCCTGTCCTAGTTTATCAAAATCTCTGAATTCCTCTATCACGTCCCCTACAGAGGAACCAGATGATCTTTGTGTGATGGCGGGCTTTCCAGTCTCGGGGACCGGATCATCCATAACACTGTCTTTACGCTGCGGTAGATGTTCGGTCTTAAAGTCCGAACTGTTTTGCGAAAGACCAGACCATCCTGCCTGAGAAGCCGAACTATCCGTGACCAAAGACCCATGAACTTTATGTGTACTCATCATTTAAACTTTATTTAGGATTTAGCCGATTCTCCATCGGCTCTAGCATTACATGAATAAAACCCTTCCTATCTATACTTATGAACTGATAATCAGAAAAATCTACTCTTGTGAGATATGTAGCAGTCTCATAAGTCCAGAGTACAGGGGCATCGGCCACAGCGATACATGCTGATACATCAGCATGTACTTGTTCTACATCATCACCTACCCATTATATTAACATTTGATGTAATGTAGACGATATACATTGATTGGCATGAATCCAATCTCTGCCTAGGATTAAACTGTAATTTCCTTCTACATCAGCGACGAAGAATGCAGCAACAAGGGTCTTAGTCCCGATGGTTAATTCAACGGACGTGACTCCCCTGGCTTTGATCGAACTATCAGTTCCAACACCGCTGAGGGTCATGTTGGTCTTGACAAGTTCGTCATCTTGTTTACCTAATTTTCTATATAATGAATAAGGCATTAGATTTACAGCCGCCCCTCCATCTACCAACATTTTAGCAATCGGTATCCCATCAATGTGACCGCGCACGAAGAGCGGCTTTAAATGATTTACCGATTCCTTTGGTTTAGTAAATGCGGCTTCTTTAGGACCAAAATCAAACTGGGCAACAACAGGTTCATCGTCGCCGACAATAGTACAATCGGCGGAAAATGTAATAACATTTACGTCCATACCTGGGCGCTCTGGAGAAGCCTCGTAGCCGACTAGGTCTTCTCCCAGTAGGTCATCTTCTTCCATTGATGTTGGCATGTCGTTCGAGGCTTCCTGGTGTGGTGCGGACGGTTCGGACTCCGAGGGCGGACGGTCCGCGCCTGGTGTAGATTGTCTGGCCTTGTTGGCCAAGCTATCTGCCATACCTGCAGGGTGCTGCACAAGTGTTGTTTTATTTTCTATTTTCGTGGCCGTTTGTTTTTCTTCAACGGCCTTTGGTCTTCATTTCTTTTTGTGGTGGTGGGTACTGTGGATTTGTGTCATTGAATATTTTTTCCTCCTCCTTCTCCTGGCTCTCCTTTGCTCTTAGGCGCTGTAATTTCCGCTTTTGGGACAGTGTCAATCTTGCTGGGCACCATCGAGGCATGGAGTATTTTGGATCGGCTGTTTTGATGGTAGCTGTATCTTCTTTTTTGGTTGTGTTGGCCGATTCACCAAAAATCATCGACCCTTTATTATCTTCCTGTATGACAACATCTGCACTACCTATTTTCATGATGTCCTTTTTTGTTGTTCTTTCAGTTGCTGCAGGCATATGCCCCCCTGCTGGATTGGTCGGCCTTGGAGGCCAAGTAGTCTGGCAATCTTGTTGGGTCTGTGCCTGGTGACCGGATTGAGCGGCGCTCAATCAGTCTTGTACTGGTGGTGCCAACCTGTTGAATATGAATGTTTGGGGTGCCCCCCAAGCGGGGTACTGTGGCATCCCAAACGAATATGGTGGCATGCCCCACATTTGATTTGGAACATATGGTGGAGGCATGTATGTGTATGGATATGGCATAGGTGGATATGGAGGTGGAGGTGTCCATGCAGGTATGTTAGGTCTCAATTGCACAGTATGACCTTTCATTTCTTCCGATTGGTGAGGTGGTCCAATTGGCCTTACCTGACGTTGCTCATGAACAGGTGAGCGGGGTCGCTTTGCTGGCCGGTCCCTGGGTCCGGCCTTCTTTTTCACGTACTTAGACAATAATTGATCGGAGGTCGGGCCGGTTTTGACCAACGACCAGCTGCCTTGAATGTATTTGTTTTCCATGTACCTATCTCTGGCCGTCGTGGTTTGAAGGTACGTGGCCGTTGCGAGTCTTGAGTGGGGCCGGACCGTCCACTGGAATTCTCCGGACTGTTCGGCGTGGTCCCGGACCGTCCACGCCTGTGTGTCGGACCGTCCAGGATGCGCAGCACGGGTTCCTGCTCCTTGGTCTATGCCTGCCCTCCAGTGCCAGAGGTCGTGATGGTCACCTTAAGAGTTTCCCCTCCTCGGGAGTCTTCTCTGCCACCACTTTCCTGCAAGAAATTTTATGATTCTCATCGGCGTCTCTTGCATTGCCGATGACTATCTCCTTGCCTTTGCCTTTATCGGCGGTGTTTGGCCGAACCAGGACTTTCTTGCCCTTGAAGTCGATCATGTTCATTGGAAAGGGCTCTGTATCCACCTGCATTTCCTAAAATTTCAATCGTCCCTCGTTAATGGTCGATTGAATCTGTCGACAGAATACATTACAATCATTAGTGGCATGAGAAAATGAGTTATGCCACTTGCAGTATGCTCGACGTTTTAGCTCGTCGGCGGATGGAACAGTGTGATTTATTTTAATGTTGCCATTTTTGAGTAATTCATCAAATACTCTATCACATTTACCAATATTAAATGTAAACTTAACTTACTCTTGCCGTTTCTTCTGAACCGACTGCAAGGAGGAACAAGCCGAAGATTTGGCCTGCTTAGGCCAAACCATTTCAGCAGTATAAACTTCTGTTGATTCGTCGTCCGAGCTACTTTGGTCGCATTCTACTATATGGACATTGTGACGAATGGTTCTGGCAGTTTCTTTGCTTCGGCTTTCACAGGCCAAAGCTCTCTGGTGTAACTGTGCTAGTGTGAAAAATTGGATGCCTTCTAATCTTTCTTTTAAATAATATCGCAGACCATTAATGGCTAATCCTGCAAGTGCTGATAATGGTTTCACCCAGATTAAGGCCAAGTCTTTTCTAGCCTTAGGGTTGTCTTTTGTTTTGTCAGTGATATTCATGCAAGTGCTGATAATGGTTTCACCCATATTTTGTTCCTGGTGCATCACATCAATGCTATGCATTAGAATCAAGGCTTTCATATAAGGGAGCTCCCATAGACCACATTTGTGAGTCCATTTATGCTCGGTTCCATAACCTTCAAAACGATTTCCATGTTCGTTTAGTTTCAAATCATTAAGTCTTGCGAGAATCTCTGGACCACTAAGACGCTTGGGTGGTCCCCTCGTCACAATCGTGTCCTTTTTAAAAGCGTTCCTATCGAACCTGAACGGGTGATCCTCTGGCAAAAAACATCTATGGCAATCAAAGTAACATATCTTTCCACCAAACTTTAGTCGAAAGCATAAAGTGTCTTCAACGCATATCGGACATGTCAAAATCCCATGACAACTCCATCCAGCAAAGATACCATAAGCCATAAAATTGTGAACAAACCACTAAAACACAGCTCTCAGGTTGAACTTCTGTTTCTTGTAACAATCATACGTCTCGACTCCTTCCCACAAAATTTTCAATTCTTCAATCAGGGGTCTCATCATCACATCGATCTTTGTTTCAGGATGATCCGGACCAGGTATTACAAGACACAAGAAAATAAATTCATATTTCATGCAAAGAGCTGGTGGAAGGTTGTATGGAACAACAAAGACGAGCCAACATGAGTAGGACGTTGCAGTTAGATTGAAAGGCGAGAAACCATCTGTTGCCAAACCGAAGCGGACATTCCGCACTTCATCAGCAAAGCTGGAATCAAAAGCATCTAGTGCCTTCCATGCATCTATATCAGTTGGGTCCACCATGACATTTGGATTCTCACGTACCCCTTCTTTGTGCCACCTCATGTGTCTGGCTGTATTTTTGGAGATGAACAAACGTTTCAACCGAGGTATAAGAGGCATGTAACGAAGTTGCTTACGTGCAATCTTCATCGTCACAGTCAAACCATCGTCGTTTTCAACCTCTACGAATCTACGCTCACCACATACAGTACATTTCTTCTCACTCGCGGTCTCCTTCCAGAAAAGCATACAGTTATTTGTTGGGCCTATGCTTCGTCGCCGAAGGTCTTATAGGAAGAAGCGGTCTTCGGCTGAAGCTGTTTGTATAAGATGGCCGAAGGTTCCTCTTCGTGAAGCTTCGGCATTACAAACCGACTTAAAGATAGAATGACCTTTTAGTCCATAAAGGTCTGAGTCAATGTTGTAAGCTTTTATAAGGGGCATACTTGTAATTCCTCACAGGCTGCGTCCTGTGCCTATAAATAGTGAACAATATTCCTTTACTGTTCACGCATTCTAGTAATTGCAATCGCATATTCTGGAATTCAACCTTTGCCAAGGCAGAGGTATTATTGTATTCAATGATTCAATATATTAAGTAAATATAATATAATTCATCTATGATTTATTTACCCCTTTTTGTACCTTTTATTTTATGTCGTCTTACAATATCTATTGAAATTTTATTACGAAGACTTAAGCTTCGTAATTATACTCTCATCAACCTTCGTCCAAGGCCCATTATCCTCAAGGGAATAATGTTTCATGGACGAAGGACGTTAACATTTAACATTTTATGTTGCCTTGTTCTTAATTCATAGCATTTGAGAACAAGTTCCCAACATTGGCGCCCACCTCCGGTGAACTCACTTCCACTTTTTGAGCTGATGGCTTCGTTCAACGACCAAGCTGGAGCTGCTTCGGACCCGAAGCTGGTGCTCCCGATCACAGGTGGTTCGTCCTCAGAGCCAGCTAACAAGAAACAAAAGAAGGAAGCACAGAGAAGGGTACAACATGTTGGGGTGCAAGGACCCTTCATCAAGTCAAGATGGTCTCACATTCCTATTACCTTCTCCCAAGAGGACCTTCAGCTCAAGGATTACCCACACAACGATGCCATGGTTATCTCTTGTGTTATTAAAGGATTTCTGGTCCATAATGTCTTGGTTGACACAGGCAGTGCAGCTGATATCATATTTGCTAAGGCCTTCAGACAAATGCAAGAGCCAGAAGATAAGATTCATGATGCTACACATCCTCTCTGTGGCTTCGGAGGAAGACAAATTGTAGCACTGGGCAAGATCACCATGTCAGTGACCTTCGGGTTCATCAACAACACTAGAACTGAGCAAGTTGTGTTTGACATTGTTGACATGGAATACCCTTACAATGCAATTATTGGTCGTGGCACCCTCAATGCTTTTGAAGCAATTCTTCACCCTGCTTATCTTTGCATGAAGATACCTTCGGATCAAGGACCCATCGCTATTCATGGAAGTCAGGAAGCTGCCAGAAGGGCCGAAGGAAACTGGACTGACTCAAAAGCAATCCATAACATAGATGGAGCTGAAGCTTGTGAACAATACAAATTCAGAAGGGAGAAAGCAGCTTCAGCAGATCAGCCGAAGCCCATGCTCTTATGTGAGGATATAGCAGAGCAGAAGGTGCTGTTGGGCTCTCAGTTATCCGAAGAACAAGAGAAAACCTTGATAAGGTTTTTGTTCAACAACAAAGATGTTTTTGCATGGTCAGCCAATGATCTCTGTGGAGTTAATAGGGATGTTATCGAGCACTCGCTCAATGTCGATCCATCCTTCAGACCCAGAAAGCAGAGGCTTCGGAAAATGTCAGATGATAAGGCCGAAGGTGCTCGTAACGAAGTCAAAAGACTCCTCAGTGCAGGAGTTATCAGAGAAGTAAAGTACCCAGAATGGCTAGCTAACACTGTTATGGTAAAAAAGGCCAATGGCAAGTGGTGAATGTGTATCGATTTTACAGATCTTAACAAGGCTTGTCCGAAGGATGAATTCCCATTGCCAAGGATAGACTCTTTAGTTGATGCAGCAGCTTCTTCAGAGCTCATGAGTCTGTTAGACTGTTATTCAGGCTACCATCAAATCTGGATGAAGAAGGAAGATAAGCCGAAGACTAGCTTCATAACTCCAAGTGGCACATATTGCTATCTTCGAATGCCTGAGGGGCTCAAAAACGCTGGAGGAAGTTTCAGCAGAATGACTGCGAAGGTTCTCCAGTCTCAGATAGGCAGAAATGTGCTAACTTATGTTGATGACATCATTGTAAAAAGCACGAAACAGGAGAATCATATTGCTGATCTGCAGGAGACCTTCGCCAGTTTTAGACAAGCTGGCTTAAAGTTGAATCCAGAAAAATGCGTCTTCGGAGTAAAGAAGGGGAAATTTCTAGGATGCTTGGTTTCAACAAAGGGAATTGAAGCTAATCCAAGTAAGATTGAAGCTATACTTCGGATGGAGCCACCAACTACAAAAAGGGGGCTCAAAGGTTGACAGGAAGGTTGGCATCTCTCAATAGATTCATATCCAGATCAGCAGAGAGAAACTTACCATTCTTCGAAGTGCTGAAGTCAGCCGAAGCCTTTCAATGGGGACCAATCCAGCAGAAGGCCTTCGAAGAGCTGAAACAGTATTTGATAGATCTAACAGCACTAACTCCACCTACGCCAGGGGCTCCTTTGTTATTATATGTGGCAGCTTCGCACTCAGCGGTAAGTGCAGCACTTGTCCAGGAGAAGCTTGATGGCCAAGTCAAGAGGCAGGTCCCAGTGTATTTTGTATCTGAAGTTCTTAGTATGTCAAAGAAAAACTACACAGAATTAGAGAAGGTGTTATATGCTGTTTTGATGGCATCCAGGAAGCTTCGGCACTATTTTCAAGCTTACAACATAATTGTTCCTTCTTCACAACCTCTGAAGGATATTATGAGGAACCGAGAAGCTACTGGAAGGATTGGAAAATGGGCTGCAGAGCTCAATGAATTTTGTATTGAATATGTTCATAGATCTTCGATTCAGTCCCAGGCGTTAGCAGACTTCATTGCTGACTGGACGCCAGGGGCTCAGGAGGAAGAAACAAATAAAGACGCCGAAGCATGGACAGTGTTTTGCGATGGGTCTTGGGGAACCTTCGGAGCGGGAGCGGCAGCTGTGTTGGTTTCACCTTCCAAAGTTAAAACTTGCTATGCGGCAAAACTTGATTTTAGTTGCACAAACAACATTGCCGAGTACGAAGCCCTGCTTCTGGGTCTTCGGAAGCTAAAAGCAATGGGAATCAGAAGGGCCATTCTTAAAACTGATTCCCAAGTTGTTTCGGGTCATATTGACAAGAGTTGCAAGGCTAAAGATCCGAAGCTTGAAAAGTATCTGGATATGGTTCGAAGAGTTGAAGTTTCCTTCGAGGGATTTTCTGTCAAAAATATCCCTCGAGGACAAAATGAGCATGCTGATTTGCTAGCTAAGTCAGCAGCACAGGGGCTGCCCTTACCTTCGGATGTGTTCTTCGAAACAATAAAAGCACCTTCGGTGGAACTTCTTGAAAGAGCAATCCTCAATATATCTCCTGTTTATAGCGAAGACTGGAGAACTGAAATCATCTCTTACCTACAGGGTAAATTCCTTTCAGATGACGAAGCTTATAACAGAAGGATAGAGGCAAGAGCTCGTCCATATGTCATGATAGAGGGGGAGTTATACAAGCATGGAGTTTGTGCTCCGCTACTCAAGTGTTTATCTAGAACTGAAGGCGTAGAGTTGATGAAAGAAATACATGCAGGCCTGTGTGGATCTCACATTGGACCTAGGCCGTTACTTGGAAAAGTTTTCCGTCAGGGGTTTTATTGGCCGAAGGCAGCTTCGGATGCGGCGGAATTAGTTCAAAAGTGCGAAGGTTGTCAGAAATGTGCAAGAGATCAAAAACAACCTTCGTCCTTAACACAGCTCATACAACCCATCTGGCCATTGCAAAGGTGGGGCCTTGACTTGTTAGGTCCGTTACCACCGGCCCAAGGGAACCTAAGATATGTTGTAGTGGCGGTAGAATATTTTTCTAAATGGATTGAGGCAAAGCCTTTAGCCACAATAACTTCGGCCACCGTTCAAAAGTTTTTCTGGCAGAATATTGTTTGTCGTTTTGGAGTACCAAAGGCCATCACCGTGGATAATGGAACACAGTTCGACTCCGAAGCTTTCAGAGATTTCTGTGAGCAAATTGGTACGAAGATCCATTTTGCATCAGTCAGACATCCAGAGTCAAATGGCCTCGTTGAAAGAGCCAACAACATTATAATGACAGGAATAATGAAGTTAATCTTCAATCAACCCAGGGGAAAGTGGCCAGATCAGTTAACCAAAGTGGTGTGGAGCCACAACACAACAACATCAAGATCTACAGGCTTTACTCCATTCAAGTTATTATTCGGTGACGAAGCAATAACTCCGGAGGAAGCAAAAACTGGATCAATAAGAGTAGTAGCTTCGGCAGAATCAGGTTCTGAAGATGCTTATTCTGTAGAAAAAGATGCTTTAGAAGGGATCAGGCTTCAAGCTGTGGAGAATATCAATAAATATCAAGCTGAAACAATCAAGTGGCGAGATAGAAAAGTTCGGCTAAAGAATATTGAGCCAGGACATTTGGTGCTTCGGAGAGTGGCCAATCCAGATACAGTGGGCAAGTTGCAGCTGAAATGGGACGGACCTTTCTTAGTAGCATCTTCGTCAAGACCCGGTTCATACAGATTGAAGGATATGGACGGCAACGACATTCCTAGATCTTGGAATGCGGATGAGCTTCGGCGATAATATGTGTAACTTGATGTAATTTTTTATGTTTTTTCTTTTTTATGGCACCCTTTTCCTTTCTAAAGGGGGAGAAAGGTTTTTAATGGGGCCATCATATGTAATTTCCTTTTTTAGTTCTATAAGAGAAAAATCCCCCAAGGAATGTAAATGTAAAAGCTGAGAGTGCACCATCGAGTGCCGAAAAGTAAAAAGCGAAGAAGCTCCAATGTCGTTCCTAAGGGAATGCAGAGCTTACAGCGAAAAGTCAACGCTGATTCCGCCAAAAGTAAAAGGCGAAGAAGCTCCAAAGTCGTTCCTAAGGGAATGCAGAGCTTACAGCGAAAAGTCAACGCTGATTCCGCCGAAAGTAAAAGGCGAAGAAGCTCCAAAGTCGTTCCTAAGGGAATGCAGAGCTGATGTGTGATTGTCTCTAAGGAAATAATGGCTATGAGTATGGCTTCGGATACGCGTTTGGACATTCATTTGCACATCACATTACATCATAGCATTTGCATTCATAAACATCCATCCAGGCATATGTAGGATAATCATCATCATGGCATAAGTGCTTGCTTCGGCAAAAAAGAAAAAAAAAGAGGAAGAAAGAGCTTCGTGTACAAAAAGGAGAGCTTCAGAAAGAAGGGGAAATGTTGTTTTCTATGCTTCGCTGCGTACGAAAAGAAGGGAAGGTGTTTTTTCACCTTCGGCTCAAAAAAGAAAATTTCGTCCACATCAAAGCACTTCTCATACATCATTGGAAGGATAAGGATATATTACAAGGTATGAATAGAATTCATTAAAAACAAGTTTTAGTTACATTTACAAAAGTTATCTCAAAAGTTTCTCAAGAACTGTCTACAGTCTACTATTTAATCTCCAAGGAGCTTCAGCTTCGGCGTCATTTTTTAATCATCAGCTTCGTCATCCTACATGAATAAGGTTGTTGTAAGTCAAAATCGAACTTGAAGGAAGAGGTAAGCACAAGGTATGATTTCTTACCGGTTCAAGATGACTCCGAGCTTCGTCTCCAGCCTTTTCTCGCCCACCTTTCGTCCATATCATTTTTACAAATCTATTAGAGATACTTCGGGCGAGATCAGGAATGTCATCTAGGATTGATGGTGATAAAGTGAAATTTGGCATATTGACAATCTTTCCATGATCGCAGCCAGCTTTTAGGAAAGCTGCAGCAGTGCCCCGAGAAGCTACCCAGGCACAGAAGTCACCGTGCCCAGCTATGACTTCGTCGAGCTCGTCAATCTCACCCTCAATATGTTCGAAGGTCTTCGGTAGATCTTCAGCTGAGGGGGTGAATTTTTCACTGCTGGCTCCAACTGAGTGGAAAATCTTTCTTAATCGTTGAATGCATTTGTTGCTAAATTCCAAACATTTTTCTTGAAGGCTCGTCAATAGTTTTCTCAAATCTGAATTTTGTTGAGCTTCGGCTTCAAGTTTTGCATTAAGGTCTTGCTTTTCTCGTTCGAACTGCTCAGATTGGCGAAGAAGCTTCGAGTTCAGTTCTGTTATTTTTGCTTCGGCTTCCGCCAATGAACCTTCGGTTGCCTGGAGCTCGAAGTTCTTTTTCTCGATAACATCTGATTGCTCCTTTATTCTGCTTTCTAAATTTTCAATTATAACTTCGTGCTTCTTGTCTTCAAAATCTTGCTGCATTTTCAAGGCTTTGCTCAACAGCATACTCTGCACGAAATCAACCTTCGTCAGACGTGTTTTCATTATTAGAAACAATAAAAGTTAAGGGAAAAGTAGTTCACCTTGAAATTGGAATAGAATAAACTACCAACAATATGTTGTCGTCGGTAGCGGCTGATGTCTGTCTCCAGCTTCGGAAAACCGATACTCTTTGACAGAGTACCGATAACTTTGGCTCCAGTTTGATCTTGAATACAATCTAATTTTTCATCATCAACGCCTCCGAAGAGGAGTGCTCCAGGTTTGTATCCGCAGGATTTGGCATACTCTCTAAGCTCTTCTACTTCAGCTTTTGATAGTTTTTCCCCAACTAAATTCTGGAACATGAAGGCTTCGTTTTCTGAAGCTTCATCAGCAATTTCTTTCCCTTTCTCCGACGCTGCGGTCGCGGCCTCTTCGGCGACGGTGGTAGCTTCTTCTGCAGCCATGTCTAGCAGTATTTTGTCAATGTGTTCGATTGTGCTCTCCAGGTTCAAATCTTCAGCTGAGGCAGCTTCGGCAGCTGCGACCTCCGAAGGTGTAATTTCAATATCTGTCCCTTCCGCAGCCGCTGGTGTTTTCTGAGCTGAAGCTCTTGGCGGTGTCTTGTCAATTACTTCTGTCACAGTGATAATTCTTTGTCTCTTTGCTTTGATTGTTTTCTTCGATTTTTCGGGCTCCTTGTCCTTCTGAAAAAACTTTGTCAGTTGGGGCCTCAGTGGACTTAGCTTCGCAGGTAAGGATTCAGTCATTACCTTCAGAATTTCCTCAACGTCAGCGGCAGAGGGTGATGCGGGGGATTTTTCTTCGTCGGATATTTTCCGTTTCGGAGAAGACGCTTTCCTCTTCTTTGGAATTTTCTTCTTTGGTGTCTCTTTTTCATCTTCATTTGAGGCTTCGGTTACCCTTTTCCTTTTCTGGCCTCCGACACCTTTGTTCAGATTTTCATAGTCAGGGTATTCAAAACCCAAGGCGTCCAACACTCGGTTCAGTCTTCGCTTTGGACGGGTGCCGAAGGCCGCAGTCATTAATTGATCTTCTTTTTTGGAATAATTGCCAAGTATTTCATTACACATTACTTCAATTGTATCTAGCCACTCTTGGCAAGGCGCTTTAAAGTATTTCTTAAACTTGAAATGGTAAGGTAAACGTACAAGTTCACCTTCTTTCTTCTCCCCCTTTACCTTCGGCATTTCCCATTCTTTCAAACTGGGAAAAACTTTGAAAGCCAAAAACTCCTGAACCAGGTCCCTTGTACTGATATGCTCTGCAATAATTCTGAATTCATTCATTGCTTGTTGTGTTGGACCTTCGGGTGTCATGTTACAGCGAGGTCGGGTTTCTCCGAAGATTAGTTCGAGTGGACTTTGCACAAGCTTCTCCTTGTCGTCATCAACCTTGACATAGAACCACTCCGACTTCCAGCCTGCTGCCCATTTGCTTCGATAGCTGATTACAGGAAACTTTGTGGTTTTCCGATAGGCGAAGTTATAGCAACCAAAATTGTCGTGCAATCCATCCTTTCTAGCCTTCGTCTGATAATGCAGCTCGTGAACCCGGCAAAAGCTGTCCGCAAATGGTTCCACTGCTTGGCTTCGGAGTGCCCAGATATAAACGCTAAGCCTAACGATAGCGTTAGGGGTCAGCTGGTGAAAATAGATACCGAACCTCTTCAGTACCTCTGCAATAATCCCATGTAGGGGGAATCTTAATCCAGCCTTCAGAAAGCTTTTGAAAATAACAATTTCATCCTTCTCCGGCTTTGGGGTAGTCTCTTCTCCCCCGAAGCGTAATAGCTTTTTCTAATATTCAGTAAAAAAGCCTGACTTTACCATCTTGGACAGATCAGCCTTCGAAACAGTAGATTTCCCGAAGTCCAAGTGGCTGGGCTTGCTTAGCATGGCAATGCGATAATCATCTTCGGGATCAGTTTCCTCAATATCTTCTTCTTCTGCTTCAGCAATTGCTTGTTCTGCTTGTTCTGCATCATCACTAGGGATCTTTTCCGAAGTCACCAGCCCGGATCGTTGCATGGCTTCGGAGATGGGAACAGTCTCCGAAGCTTCAGTTTCGCCCCCCTCACGCTCAACCCTGGCGGTAGAACGCACTCTGGCCATTTAATTATGAATGTGTGGAAATTTAATACTTTCTTCTTCCGAAGTTTTTTCTGACGAAGCAGGCTTCAAACTGGAGCTTCGTTTGATTCCGACGGACAAGCTTCGGCGATGGTTAAAAATTTTGGCTGCAGAACAGTGCAAATAGCAATGAATGCTGTGGTAACTTCACACCTACTCGTCTGTTTATATAGTACTGCAGGTAAGAAGGCGAAGCGCCAGGATTTTTACACCAGGCGGACACGCGCTTGCACTCGCTGTGCGGTGGACCGCAGAGACCAAACAGTAACTCTGCAAGGTGGGACCGCTACGCGCTGGGAAATTGAATCGTTTCTCGACAACGAGCTCAGGGAAGGTGTTTTTTGGACCTTCGGCTCCCCGAAGCTTAAGAGACTTTTTTCACGGATCAAGCTCGTTACGAAAAACGATCTAGCACCGCGAAAGGGGCTACTGTTGGGCCTATGCTTTGTCGCCGAAGGTCTTATAGGAAGAAGCGGTCTTCGGCTGAAGCTGTTTGTATAAGATGGCCGAAGGTTCCTCTTCGTGAAGCTTCGGCATTACAAACCGACTTAAAGATAGAATGACCTTTTAGTCCATAAAGGTCTGAGTCAATGTTGTAAGCTTTTATAAGGGGCATACTTGTAATTCCTCACAGGCTGTGTCCTGTGCCTATAAATAGTGAACAGTATTCCTTTACTGTTCACGCATTCTAGTAATTGCAATCGCATATTCTGGAATTCAACCTTTGCCAAGGCAGAGGTATTATTGTATTCAATGATTCAATATATTAAGTAAATATAATATAATTCGTCTATGATTTATTTACCCCTTTTTGTACCTTTTATTTTATGTCGTCTTACAATATCTATTGAAATTTTATTACGAAGACTTAAGCTTCGTAATTATACTCTCATCAACCTTCGTCCAAGGCCCATTATCCTCAAGGGAATAATGTTTCATGGACGAAGGACGTTAACATTTAACATTTTATGTTGCCTTGTTCTTAATTCATAGCATTTGAGAACAAGTCCCCAACATTATTGTCACAGACATCGATTTTTTTGTAGTCCATACCGAGCCCAGAGAGCAAGTTTTTTGGACTGATACATGTCCTTTGGCATCTTGTGATTCTCCAGAAGTACATCACTAATCAAGTTCAAAAGCTCCTTGTAGCAGTTGTTTGAGAATGCAAACTTAGACATAATAGCCATAAGCCGAGTCACAAATACAAGGACGGTCACTTTCGTGTGCTCATACAACGGCTCTTTGGCAGCTTTAAGGAGCTCGAAGAACTTCTAAACCTCAGGTGTAGCTGGATCCTCATAATCAGTGGGTTGACCGGGGTTCTCCGAATCAATGGTTATAAGCTCAAAGCATACATCGTCAAGCATCTCTTCCATCCTATCATAGTCCCCCTCTTCATGTTACTGAACTTCCGATACAATACGAGGAGGTGGGTCCTCACCGTGGTGCACCCACACCTCATAGCCTGGCATATAACCGTTCTTACAAAGATCTATCGACATAGTCCTCCTGTCAAGGAAATAAATGTTCCGACACTTGCTACAAGGGCACCTAACATCGGTTCCAGTCTCTAACTGAGCAAAAGCACGGTCGAGAAACACGTTAGTCTTGGCAACCCACTCACTTGATAGAGCACCTCTTTTCTTCCAACCTTCATACATCCATCGACGATCCTCCTCCATACTAGATACGAGACGTTAACTTAATTAGTTATGATTACTAATGAACCACACTAATACAATATCACTATAGAAAAATCATTTCACGAGACCCTAAATCAAATAAAATAACCTTATTTCCGAGGGCTTAATAATTACCCTCGGAAATTAAAAGTTTAAATTATATAGGCACTAATAAATAAACTAAAACAAGCTAATTTAATTACATAATTAACTCAAGCCGTAGGACATAACAAAACCAAACATGACTACTAGCAAACAATCTATATGCATATACAAAATTATACTAAAAATTATAAAATTACTCACTTAGTCGGACGTTGAGCCGGTGAAGCGAGCGTCGGCGGGGTCGGGGCGGGCGCCGGTGGCATCGGGGACGGGGGCAGAGGCTCGAGCGGGCGCGGGCTGCGTCGGGGCAGCTCCGGTGGCGTCGGGATGGTCACGGAGGCGGCCATGGGCTCGTGCTCAGATGGCTGGGTGTCGGGGCGGGGCAGGAGGTCGCCGTGAGCCGCTTGGGCGGTGGCAGAGACACCTTGCGTCGGTGGCGGCGACTCCTTTGCGGTGGAAACTGGTGGACATGCGAGCGGGTGAGACAGAATGAAACGGTGCGGGTAGAGGCTGTCGGTTAAAATCGTTTATTTCTGACGGCCCCCTAGGAGACCGTCGGACATAAGCTTATGTCCGACGGCTTATCTGACAGCCATCAGACATAAGCTTATGTCCGACGGCCACTCTTACAACCCTCGGATATACTGCGTTACTTCTGATGGCTGCCCGGGGCCATCGGACATAAGCGAGCCGTCAGACATAAGAGAGCCGTTGGACTTTTACTTCTTTACTGTAGTGACTACTCAGTTTTTCCCTCCCTCATTCAACTTGCGCTCAGAAATAACCTCACGGACGCTTTCCATCTGTTAGATTCCTTACAAGTGGGACCTGTGGCTCTTACAGGCAGAGCCCAGTCTCTTTCCCCTTCTCCAAAATCAAATCTGTGAACTACACAACAGCCTTTGCACATGCATCTCCACAGCTCCACCACGCACTCCACCCTGAAGCATGAACCGTCGTCGTCCGCTTCATCTCCGGTGTGCAGTGCGCAGCACTCCAGTGCTACCGGTAGGGTCTACGACGTGCAGCTCTATTGCGCGCGTTCTGGACAGGGCTATGGCGAGCAGGTGGGCGGCAATGGACAAGTCGTCGCTGCTGTCGTGTCGTTGGACGACAACATTTTACTACGCTGCTGCCATAGGCTGCTCGGCGCCGACAGCGAACGATGCCCTATGGAGCTTCAAGCAACTGTTGGATTGGAAACAAAATAGAAATCTGGGGCTACACACTCCAATCTAGACTAATCTGGGGCGCTTCATTGGTGGCTCCTCATCAATGTCATCATCGTCAGCACATTGAGGGCGTTTCAACAACATAGCCATAGGCTGCACACTCCCACTTCAATTTATGCACCTAAAACAACTTTGATCCCATCTAGTTGTTAGAGCAAGAAGAAATAGAGTCGAAGTAGATAGGGAGAGTAGTTCTTCTCGTAAAGTGTTGCTCAAATTATTGCAAAAATAACTTTGGTTTCAACACTTAAGATTTCAATCGAAATCGATAAAATAGAACTTAGAGAGGGAGAGGGAAGAACAAATCACAAGCAAAAACAAACCCACACAAAGAGACACAATGTTTGATTTACCGGAGTTCGGTTCCAAACAAACCTACATCTCTATTGAGGTTTCTTGAAGGAACGGATCTCTTTTAACCCTCTTAAGCGGTTTCAAAGATCAAGCTTAAGCCCTCTAGATCTTTTGAGATGAGGGACCATAGTCTCCGCAAGGCACACTATAGATTTGGAGCCTCTTGCTAGCTTTTACAACCAATGAGAGTTTGCGACTCCGGACACAAGAGCACAAGATTGCAGCAACACACTCTCCTCTACCGCACTCACACAAGGTACTATCAAGAACCACTCTAGAATGGCTATTACTGTATGATTCTCTCTGATTGTCACTTAGGAGGCTTTTGATCTCTACAGAGTGTTACTCAAGCTTGTAAGAGTTGATTCACAGCTCTTGTGTGTAGAATAGGCTGATTGGGTATTTATAGCCCCAAATCCCCAAATAGCTGTTGAGTAGATTTTCTAATATATGCACCTTCTGTCACACCAAGATTTAGGGGCAAACCCGAGCATGAATCAAATGTGTGCTAGGATCAAGTCTAACACATATGATGATTCATGGTTTAGAAACGGATGTCATCTTTACTATATAATAGGAGTTTTGTACAAAATAGCTAAATAATTACATCATATGAAGACAACGATCCTCCGCAACCATAGTTGACTGGGAGACGACGACCTAGACCTCTCACGAACTCATCGCGACATCCTTCATGCTCCTTTTCTTGCAGTACCTATTCTTGATCTAGGGGTTGTGAGTACAGTAAGAGTGAGCTCACATGCGTTCATCGCTCAACAAGTTTACCAAAAAGGGGGAGATTGAAAGGGAAATAGGGTTAACCTTTTCCCACAATTAATTTTGGTGGTTGAATGTCCAACACAAATATATGGACTAACTAGTTTGCTCTAGAATACATGTTCTACAGGTGCAAAAAGGTTCAACACAAACCAATAACATATTCAAGTTAGGGATCAAATTCAAAGGAGCAAAAAGAAACCAAGTGTGCTCTGGTCTGGCGCACTGGACTGTCCGGTGCACCAGGCCCGTACAGGGTTGAACCAGCCACTCTCGGGTTTCAGCAGGCACGCTCCGCTATAATTCACCGGACTGTCTGGTATGCCACCGAACTATCCGATGTGCCAGTGGAGAAACGACTAATTCACGCAACGATCGACTACAAAAGCCGCTGACAGATGAACAGTGAAGAACAGTGCGCGCAGAGTCAGAAGCGCAAAGTCAGAGGCGCACCAAACTGTGAACATGACCTGTCCGGTGTGACACCAGACTGTCCGGTGCCACAAGAAGACAACGGCGCCAACGGTCAACGGCTCCCGAACCCTAACGGTTGGGTGACATGGCGGCGCACCGGACAGCCTACAGTGCCTGTCTGGTGGCACACCAGACTGTCCGGTGCACCCATCGCTAGCAGCCTTCCCCAACGGCCACTTGGTGGTTGAGGGCTATAAATACCCCCCAACCACCACAACTCAAGGCATCCAAGTTTTCTGAAGTTCTCATTCAATACAAGAGCTGGTGCATTCAATCCTAGACACAATTCAAAAGATCAAAGCCTCTCCAAGTCCCAAATTCATTCCAACCACCTAGTGACTTGAGAGAGTGTGTGTTCGTGTTCATTTGCGCTCTTGTTGCTTGGATCACTTTCTTCCTTCCTCATTCTTGTTCCAAAGTGACTTGTAATCAAAGCAAGAGACACCTAAGTGTGTGGAGGTCCTTGTGGGGTCTAAGTGACCCGTTTGATTAAGGAGAAAGCTCACTCGGTCTAAGTGATCGTTTGAGAGAGGGAAAGGGTTAAAAGAGACCCGGTCTTTGTGACCACCTCAACGGGGACTAGGTTCTTTCGAACCAAACTTCGATAAAACAAATCACCGTGTTCATTCGCTTATTTCCATTTGATTTGTTTTCCTCTCTATCCCGGACTTGATTTAAGTTCTAACGCTAACCTCAGCTTGTAGTGTGTGTTTAAAGTTATAAATTTCAGATTCCGCCTATTCACCCCCCCTCTAGGCGACTTTCAATTGGTATCAGAGCCCGATGCTTCATTAGAGTCTAACAACTCGAAGTGATGTCGGGATGTCACGCCAAGAGGGAGATCGAAACCGGCGACAAGCCCGCAAGCCTTGGGAAGGATCCATCAAGGGAGTCAGGCAACAAAGCCAAGGAGGGATCCCCTCTCTCCATCAAGTCGCATCGGAGTGGCGACAAGAAAAAGAAGATGAAGAAGGTGGTCTACTATGGGACCGACTCATCATCGCCCTCCACATCAAGCTCCGAGGCATCTGTCGCTTCTAAGCGCCATGAGCGCAAGAAGTATAGTAAGATGCCCCTTCGCTATCCCCGTATTTCTAAGCGCGCTCCTCTACTTTCCGTTTCGTTAGGCAAACCACCATATTTTGATGGTGAGGATTGTTGGGGACTTGTTCTCAAATGCTATGAATCAAGAACAAGGCAACATAAAATGTTAAATATCAAAGCCCTTCGTCCTTCAGATCATTATTTCCCTTCGGATATAATGAATCTAGGACGAAGGTCATGAAGGACATACCTTCATGATCATGACAAAAGATGGAGAACATTCATACAAAGTACAGAAAGTAATATAATTTTTGTAAACATTATTATTAATCTATTTCCATTTATATTACTTGTGTAAACAATGGTAAATTGCAAATGTACCTTCGACGTGAAGGAATGATAATACAGGCGTGACGCAAAAGTGAATGCCAAGTCAGCATGAACAGTACGGGTGTTGGGCCTATGCTTCGTCGCCGAAGGTCTTATAGGAAGAAGCGGTCTTCGGCTGAAGCTGTTTGTATAAGATGGCCGAAGGTTCCTCTTCGTGAAGCTTCGGCATTACAAACCGACTTAAAGATAGAATGACCTTTTAGTCCATAAAGGTCTGAGTCAATGTTGTAAGCTTTTATAAGGGGCATACTTGTAATTCCTCACAGGCTGCGTCCTGTGCCTATAAATAGTGAACAGTATTCCTTTACTGTTCACGCATTCTAGTAATTGCAATCGCATATTCTGGAATTCAACCTTTGCCAAGGCAGAGGTATTATTGTATTCAATGATTCAATATATTAAGTAAATATAATATAATTCGTCTATGATTTATTTACCCCTTTTTGTACCTTTTATTTTATGTCGTCTTACAATATCTATTGAAATTTTATTACGAAGACTTAAGCTTCGTAATTATACTCTCATCAACCTTCGTCCAAGGCCCATTATCCTCAAGGGAATAATGTTTCATGGACGAAGGACGTTAACATTTAACATTTTATGTTGCCTTGTTCTTAATTCATAGCATTTGAGAACAAGTCCCCAACATTGGCGCCCACCTCCGGTGAACTCACTTCCACTTTTTGAGCTGATGGCTTCGTTCAACGACCAAGCTGGAGCTGCTTCGGACCCGAAGCTGGTGCTCCCGATCACAGGTGGTTCGTCCTTAGAGCCAGCTAACAAGAAACAAAAGAAGGAAGCACAGAGTAGGGTACAGCATGTTGGGGTGCAAGGACCCTTCATCAAGTCAAGATGGTCTCACATTCCTATTACCTTCTCCCAAGAGGACCTTCAGCTCAAGGATTACCCACACAACGATGCCATGGTTATCTCTTGTGTTATTAAAGGATTTCTGGTCCATAATGTCTTGGTTGACACAGGCAGTGCAGCTGATATCATATTTGCTAAGGCCTTCAGACAAATGCAAGAGCCAGAAGATAAGATTCATGATGCTACACATCCTCTCTGTGGCTTCGGAGGAAGACAAATTGTAGCACTGGGCAAGATCACCATGTCAGTGACCTTCGGGTTCATCAACAACACTAGAACTGAGCAAGTTGTGTTTGACATTGTTGACATGGAATACCCTTACAATGCAATTATTGGTCGTGGCACCCTCAATGCTTTTGAAGCAATTCTTCACCCTGCTTATCTTTGCATGAAGATACCTTCGGATCAAGGACCCATCGCTATTCATGGAAGTCAGGAAGCTGCCAGAAGGGCCGAAGGAAACTGGACTGACTCAAAAGCAATCCATAACATAGATGGAGCTGAAGCTTGTGAACAATACAAATTCAGAAGGGAGAAAGCAGCTTCAGCAGATCAGCCGAAGCCCATGCTCTTATGTGAGGATATAGCAGAGCAGAAGGTGCTGTTGGGCTCTCAGTTATCCGAAGAACAAGAGAAAACCTTGATAAGGTTTTTGTTCAACAACAAAGATGTTTTTGCATGGTCAACCAATGATCTCTGTGGAGTTAATAGGGATGTTATCGAGCACTCGCTCAATGTCGATCCATCCTTCAGACCCAGAAAGCAGAGGCTTCGGAAAATGTCAGATGATAAGGCCGAAGGTGCTCGTAACGAAGTCAAAAGACTCCTCAGTGCAGGAGTTATCAGAGAAGTAAAGTACCCAGAATGGCTAGCTAACACTGTTATGGTAAAAAAGGCCAATGGCAAGTGGCGAATGTGTATCGATTTTACAGATCTTAATAAGGCTTGTCCGAAGGATGAATTCCCATTGCCAAGGATAGACTCTTTAGTTGATGCAGCAGCTTCTTCAGAGCTCATGAGTCTGTTAGACTGTTATTCAGGCTACCATCAAATCTGGATGAAGAAGGAAGATGAGCCGAAGACTAGCTTCATAACTCCAAGTGGCACATATTGCTATCTTCGAATGCCTGAGGGGCTCAAAAACGCTGGAGGAAGTTTCAGCAGAATGACTGCGAAGGTTCTCCAGTCTCAGATAGGCAGAAATGTGCTAACTTATGTTGATGACATCATTGTAAAAAGCACGAAACAGGAGAATCATATTGCTGATCTGCAGGAGACCTTCGCCAGTTTTAGACAAGCTGGCTTAAAGTTGAATCCAGAAAAATGCGTCTTCGGAGTAAAGAAGGGGAAATTTCTAGGATGCTTGGTTTCAACAAAGGGAATTGAAGCTAATCCAAGTAAGATTGAAGCTATACTTCGGATGGAGCCACCAACTACAAAAAAGGGGGCTCAAAGGTTGACAGGAAGGTTGGCATCTCTCAATAGATTCATATCCAGATCAGCAGAGAGAAACTTACCATTCTTCGAAGTGCTGAAGTCAGCCGAAGTGTTTCAATGGGGACCAATCCAGCAGAAGGCCTTCGAAGAGCTGAAACAGTATTTGATAGATCTAACAGCACTAACTCCACCTACGCCAGGGGCTCCTTTGTTATTATATGTGGCAGCTTCGCACTCAGCGGTAAGTGCAGCACTTGTCCAGGAGAAGCTTGATGGCCAAGTCAAGAGGCAGGTCCCAGTGTATTTTGTATCTGAAGTTCTTAGTATGTCAAAGAAAAACTACACAGAATTAGAGAAGGTGTTATATGCTGTTTTGATGGCATCCAGGAAGCTTCGGCACTATTTTCAAGCTTACAACATAATTGTTCCTTCTTCACAACCTCTGAAGGATATTATGAGGAACCGAGAAGCTACTGGAAGGATTGGAAAATGGGCTGCAGAGCTCAATGAATTTTGTATTGAATATGTTCATAGATCTTCGATTCAGTCCCAGGCGTTAGCAGACTTCATTGCTGACTGGACGCCAGGGGCTCAGGAGGAAGAAACAAATAAAGACGCCGAAGCATGGACAGTGTTTTGCGATGGGTCTTGGGGAACCTTCGGAGCGGGAGCGGCAGCTGTGTTGGTTTCACCTTCCAAAGTTAAAACTTGCTATGCGGCAAAACTTGATTTTAGTTGCACAAACAACATTGCCGAGTACGAAGCCCTGCTTCTGGGTCTTCGGAAGCTAAAAGCAATGGGAATCAGAAGGGCCATTCTTAAAACTGATTCCCAAGTTGTTTCGGGTCATATTGACAAGAGTTGCAAGGCTAAAGATCCGAAGCTTGAAAAGTATCTGGATATGGTTCGAAGAGTTGAAGTTTCCTTCGAGGGATTTTCTGTCAAAAATATCCCTCGAGGACAAAATGAGCATGCTGATTTGCTAGCAAAGTCAGCAGCACAGGGGCTGCCCTTACCTTCGGATGTGTTCTTCGAAACAATAAAAGCACCTTCGGTGGAACTTCTTGAAAGAGCAATCCTCAATATATCTCCTGTTTATAGCGAAGACTGGAGAACTGAAATCATCTCTTACCTACAGGGTAAATTCCTTTCAGATGACGAAGCTTATAACAGAAGGATAGAGGCAAGAGCTCGTCCATATGTCATGATAGAGGGGGAGTTATACAAGCATGGAGTTTGTGCTCTGCTACTCAAGTGTTTATCTAGAATCGAAGGCGTAGAGTTGATGAAATAAATACATGCAGGCCTGTGTGGATCTCACATTGGACCTAGGCCGTTACTTGGAAAAGTTTTCCGTCAGGGGTTTTATTGGCCGAAGGCAGCTTCGGATGCGGCGGAATTAGTTCAAAAGTGCGAAGGTTGTCAGAAATGTGCAAGAGATCAAAAACAACCTTCGTCCTTAACACAGCTCATACAACCCATCTGGCCATTGCAAAGGTGGGGCCTTGACTTGTTAGGTCCGTTACCACCGGCCCAAGGGAACCTAAGATATGTTGTAGTGGCGGTAGAATATTTTTCTAAATGGATTGAGGCAAAGCCTTTAGCCACAATAACTTCGGCCACCGTTCAAAAGTTTTTCTGGCAGAATATTGTTTGTCGTTTCGGAGTACCAAAGGCCATCACCGTGGATAATGGAACACAGTTCGACTCCGAAGCTTTCAGAGATTTCTGTGAGCAAATTGGTACGAAGATCCATTTTGCATCAGTCAGACATCCGGAGTCAAATGGCCTCGTTGAAAGAGCCAACAGCATTATAATGACAGGAATAATGAAGTTAATCTTCAATCAACCCAGGGGAAAGTGGCCAGATCAGTTAACCAAAGTGGTGTGGAGCCACAACACAACAACATCAAGATCTACAGGCTTTACTCCATTCAAGTTATTATTCGGTGACGAAGCAATAACTCCGGAGGAAGCAAAAACTGGATCAATAAGAGTAGTAGCTTCGGCAGAATCAGGTTCTGAAGATGCTTATTCTGTAGAAAAAGATGCTTTAGAAGGGATCAGGCTTCAAGCTGTGGAGAATATCAATAAATATCAAGCCGAAATAATCAAGTGGCGAGATAGAAAAGTTCGGCTAAAGAATATTGAGCCAGGACATTTGGTGCTTCGGAGAGTGGCCAATCCAGATACAGTGGGCAAGTTGCAGCTGAAATGGGACGGACCTTTCTTAGTAGCATCTTCGTCAAGACCCGGTTCATATAGATTGAAGGATATGGACGGCAACGACATTCCTAGATCTTGGAATGCGGATGAGCTTCGGCGATACTATGTGTAACTTGATGTAATTTTTTATGTTTTTTCTTTTTTATGGCACCCTTTTCCTTTCTAAAGGGGGAGAAAGGTTTTTAATGGGGCCATCATATGTAATTTCCTTTTTTAGTTCTATAAGAGCAAAATCCCCCAAGGAATGTAAATGTAAAAGCTGAGAGTGCACCATCGAGTGCCGAAAAGTAAAAAGCGAAGAAGCTCCAAAGTCGTTCCTAAGGGAATGCAGAGCTTACAGCGAAAAGTCAACGCTGATTCCGCCAAAAGTAAAAGGCGAAGAAGCTCCAAAGTCGTTCCTAAGGGAATGCAGAGCTTACAGCGAAAAGTCAACGCTGATTCCGCCGAAAGTAAAAGGCGAAGAAGCTCCAAAGTCGTTCCTAAGGGAATGCAGAGCTGATGTGTGATTGTCTCTAAGGAAATAATGGCTATGAGTATGGCTTCGGATACGCGTTTGGACATTCATTTGCACATCACATTACATCATAGCATTTGCATTCATAAACATCCATCCAGGCATATGTAGGATAATCATCATCATGGCATAAGTGCTTGCTTCGGCAAAAAAGAAAAAAAAAAGAGGAAGAAAGAGCTTCGTGTACAAAAAGGAGAGCTTCGGAAAGAAGGGGAAATGTTGTTTTCTATGCTTCGCTGCGTACAAAAAGAAGGGAAGGTGTTTTTTCGCCTTCGGCTCAAATAAGAAAATTTCGTCCACATCAAAGCACTTCTCATACATCATTGGAAGGGTAAGGATATATTACAAGGTATGAATAGAATTCATTAAAAACAAGTTTTAGTTACATTTACAAAAGTTATCTCAAAAGTTTCTCAAGAACTGTCTACAGTCTACTATTTAATCTCCAAGGAGCTTCAGCTTCGACGTCATTTTTTAATCATCAGCTTCGTCATCCTACATGAATAAGGTTGTTGTAAGTCAAAATCGAACTTGAAGGAAGAGGTAAGCACAAGGTATGATTTCTTACCGGTTCAAGATGACTCCGAGCTTCGTCTCCAGCCTTTTCTCGCCCACCTTTCGTCCATATCATTTTTACAAATCTATTAGAGATACTTCGGGCGAGATCAGGAATGTCATCTAGGATTGATGGTGATAAAGTGAAATTTGGCCTATTGACAATCTTTCCATGATCGCAGCCAGCATTTAGGAAAGCTGCAGCAGTGCCCCGAGAAGCTACCCAGGCACAGAAGTCACCGTGCCCAGCTATGACTTCGTTGAGCTCGTTAATCTCACCCTCAATATGTTCAAAGGTCTTCGGTAGATCTTCAGCTGAGGGGGTGAATTTTTCACTGCTGGCTCCAACTGAGTGGAAAATCTTTCTTAATCGTTGAATGCATTTGTTGCTAAATTCCAAACATTTTTCTTGAAGGCTCGTCAATAGTTTTCTCAAATCTGAATTTTGTTGAGCTTCGGCTTCAAGTTTTGCATTAAGGTCTTGCTTTTCTCGTTCGAACTGCTCAGATTGGCGAAGAAGCTTCGAGTTCAGTTCTGTTATTTTTGCTTCGGCTTCCGCCAATGAACCTTCGGTTGCCAGGAGCTCGAAGTTCTTTTTCTCGATAGCATCTGATTGCTCCTTTATTCTGCTTTCTAAATTTTCAATTATAACTTCGTGCTTCTTGTCTTCAAAATCTTGCTGCATTTTCAAGGCTTTGCTCAACAGCATACTCTGCACGAAATCAACCTTCGTCAGACGTGTTTTCATTATTAGAAACAATAAAAGTTAAGGGAAAAGTAGTTCACCTTGAAATTGGAATAGAATAAACTACCAACGATATGTTGTCGTCGGTAGCGGCTGATGTCTGTCTCCAGCTTCGGAAAACCGATACTCTTTGACAGAGTACCGATAACTTTGGCTCCAGTTTGATCTCGAATACAATCTAATTTTTCATCATCAACGCCTCCGAAGAGGAGTGCTCCAGGTTTGTATCCGCAGGATTTGGCATACTCTCTAAGCTCTTCTACTTCAGCTTTTGATAGTTTTTCCCCAACTAAATTCTGGAACATGAAGGCTTCGTTTTCTGAAGCTTCATCAGCAATTTCTTTCCCTTTCTCCGACGCTGCGGTCGCGGCCTCTTCGGCGGCGGTGGTAGCTTCTTCTGCAGCCATGTCTAGCAGTATTTTGTCAATGTGTTCGATTGTGCTCTCCAGGTTCAAATCTTCAGCTGAGGCAGCTTCGGCAGCTGCGACCTCCGAAGGTGTAATTTCAATATCTGTCCCTTCCGCAGCCGCTGGTGTTTTCTGAGCTGAAGCTCTTGGCGGTGTCTTGTCAATTACTTCTGTCACAGTGATAATTCTTTGTCTCTTTGCTTTGATTGTTTTCTTCAATTTTTCGGGCTCCTTGTCCTTCTGAAAAAACTTTGTCAGTTGGGGCCTCAGTGGACTTAGCTTCGCAGGTAAGGATTCAGTCATTACCTTCAGAATTTCCTCAACGTCAGCGGCAGAGGGTGATGCGGGGGATTTTTCTTCGTCGGATATTTTCCGTTTCGGAGAAGATGCTTTCCTCTTCTTTGGAATTTTCTTCTTTGGTGTCTCTTTTTCATCTTCATTTGAGGCTTCGGTTACCCTTTTCCTTTTCTGGCCTCCGACACCTTTGTTCAGATTTTCATAGTCAGGGTATTCAAAACCCAAGGCGTCCAACACTCGGTTCAGTCTTCGCTTTGGACGGGTGCCGAAGGCCGCAGTCATTAATTGATCTTCTTTTTTGGAATAATTGCCAAGTATTTCATTACACATTACTTCAATTGTGTCTAGCCACTCTTGGCAAGGCGCTTTAAAGTATTTCTTAAACTTGAAATGGTAAGGTAAACGTACAAGTTCACCTTCTTTCTTCTCCCCCTTTAGCTTCGGCATTTCCCATTCTTTCAAACTGGGAAAAACTTTGAAAGCCAAAAACTCCTGAACCAGGTCCCTTGTACTGATATGCTCTGCAATAATTCTGAATTCATTCATTGCTTGTTGTGTTGGACCTTCGGGTGTCATGTTACAGCGAGGTCGGGTTTCTCCGAAGATTAGTTCGAGTGGACTTTGCACAAGCTTCTCCTTGTCGTCATCAACCTTGACATAGAACCACTCCGACTTCCAGCCTGCTGCCCATTTGCTTCGATAGCTGATTACAGGAAACTTTGTGGTTTTCCGATAGGCGAAGTTATAGCAACCAAAATTGTCGTGCAATCCATCCTTTCTAGCCTTCGTCTGATAATGCAGCTCGTGAACCCGGCAAAAGCTGTCCGCAAATGGTTCCACTGCTTGGCTTCGGAGTGCCCAGATATAAACGCTAAGCCTAACGATAGCGTTAGGGGTCAGCTGGTGAAAATAGATACCGAACCTCTTCAGTACCTCTGCAATAATCCCATGTAGGGGGAATCTTAATCCAGCCTTCAGAAAGCTTTTGAAAATAACAATTTCATCCTTCTCCGGCTTTGGGGTAGTCTCTTCTCCCCCGAAGCGTAATAGCTTTTTCTGATTTTCAGTAAAAAAGCCTGACTTTACCATCTTGGACAGATCAGCCTTCGAAACAGTAGATTTCCCGAAGTCCAAGTGGCTGGGCTTGCTTGGCATGGCAATGCGATAATCATCTTCGGGATCAGTTTCCTCAATATCTTCTTCTTCTGCTTCAGCAATTGCTTGTTCTGCTTGTGCTGCATCATCACTAGGGATCTTTTCCGAAGTCACCAGCCCGGATCGTTGCATGGCTTCGGAGATGGGAACAGTCTCCGAAGCTTCAGTTTCGCCCCCCTCACGCTCAACCCTGGCGGTAGAACACACTCTGGCCATTTAATTATGAATGTGTGGAAATTTAATACTTTCTTCTTCCGAAGTTTTTTCTGACGAAGCAGGCTTCAAACTGGAGCTTCGTTTGATTCCGACGGACAAGCTTCGGCGATGGTTAAAAATTTTGGCAGCAGAACAGTGCAAATAGCAATGAATGCTGTGGTAACTTCACACCTACTCGTCTGTTTATATAGTACTGCAGGTAAGAAGGCGAAGCGCCAGGATTTTTACACCAGGCGGACACCCGCTTGCACTCGCTGTGCGGTGGACCGCAGAGACCAAACAGTAACTCTGCAAGGTGGGACAGCTACGCGCTGGGAATTTGAATCGTTTCTCGACAACGAGCTCAGGGAAAGTGTTTTTTGGACCTTCGGCTCCCCGAAGCTTAAGAGACTTTTTTCACGGATCAAGCTCGTTACGAAAAACGATCTAGCACCGCGAAAGGGGCTACTGTTGGGCCTATGCTTCGTCGCCGAAGGTCTTATAGGAAGAAGCGGTCTTCGGCTGAAGCTGTTTGTATAAGATGGCCGAAGGTTCCTCTTCGTGAAGCTTCGGCATTACAAACCGACTTAAAGATAGAATGACCTTTTAGTCCATGTTGGGGGCCTTCGGCTTCCGAAGGTCCTCAAAAACATGATTTAACAGTGTTTCTAGAGTATAATGTGTGAACAGGTATCTTCGGACTCGTATCAGAGAGGGAGAAGTTCAAAAGATACGAAGGTTGACACAGCGCCGAAGCTGTGAAGCAGGGAAGCTTCGGCATGTTCGCAGAAAAGGGAACCGACTTGAAGATGAAAAGGCCATTTAGACCTCGATAGATTACTATAGAATTACCACCAAATGTAAAGGGCATGTATGCAATTTTGTATGGGTTGTACCCCGTGCCTATAAATAGGTGAACAGTACCCCCGTACTGTTCACGCTGATTGGGTGTTCACTTTTGCGTCACGCTTGTACTTTCATTTCCTTCAAATTGGAGGTACATCTGTAATTCAATGTTATTTTTATTTATATATAATAATGATATATGATGATCTACGTAATTCTTTATGTTTCTTGTAATTCATCCTTCGTTAATATGTAATGCATTTATAAAGGTCTGCCCTTTGTGACCTTCGTCCGAAAATCATTATATCCCAAGGGAAATAATGCTTCGTAGGACGAAGGACTTAACCGATTAACATTTTCTATGTTGCCTTGTTCTTGAAGCATTTGAGAACAAGTCCCCAACATTGGCGCCCACCTCCGGTGAACTCACTTCCACTCTTTGAAGTTTTTTATCTTCGACGATCATAAACCTTCGTTATGGCGCCGAAGAAAGCTTCAGCACCTGGGACTGCAGCTCTACAACCGCTGGACCACAATCAGGAGACAGTCTCTCTTCGGGAGGCCCGAAGCCAGAAAGGAAGGCTGTTAGCCCGTCACCACCAGAGGACGAGTTAGATCAAGAAATCAGAGATATGGAGATGCTTCATCAACAAGTGCAGAGGAAGAAAGAAAAGATGGCCAGGCTAGCTGAACTACAGAGGCAGATAGACGAAGCCTCTGAAGAAGTTCGTCACCTTGCTCAGGATGAGCAACACCAAAGGCCTCAGCACCAAGACCTTCGTCAGGAGGGTTTTCCCAACGGAGATGACTGGTATGACAATTTCCATCATGGGAATTTTGTTTTTGACGATGCTTCTCCTCTGTCCGCTGAGCTGCAGGCTACACCTTGGCCTCCGTCCTACAAGCCTCCTCAGCTTCCCGTATTCGATGGCCACCCAGACCCGAAGCAGTTTTTGATGAGCTACGAGGCAACAGTATCTTCCTATGGTGGCAATGCTGCGGTCATGGCCAAATCTTTTGTTATGGCTGTCAGAAGTGTTGCTCAAACCTGGTATTCCTCCCTTCGACCAGGAACGATCACTTCATGGCAGAAGCTGAAGGACCTCTTGTTAACTAGCTTCCAAGGGTTTCAGACGAAGCCGGTTACTGCTCAGGCTCTGTTCCAGTGCACCCAGGATCACGAAGAATACCTTCAGGCGTATGTCCGAAGGTTCTTGCGTTTGAGAGCACAGGCACCAACGGTGCCCAATGAAATTGTCATTGAGGCCATGATCAAGGGGCTTCGGCCAGGACCGTCAGCTCAGTACTTCGCCAGGAAGCCCCCTCAAACTTTGGAGAAGCTTCTCCAGAAGATGGATGAGTACATTCGGGCCGATAACGATTTTCGCCAAAGAAGGGAGGAGGCCTTCAGGTTTTCTGAAATGACCAGGGGCTTCGGTGGGAGGTTTTACCCGAGGCATGTTAGATCAATTCATAACTCTACACAAAGTGATGATAAGGGGAGCCAACAGCAAAGGCCACAATATTCCTCACAGGCTTCGGGGCAACAGCAAGCTCCCTTCCGACCACCAGCTCCAAGAGGCAGAGGTGCCAGGGGCTTCGGAGGAAGATTTGGCGATCAACAGAGAAGAATCTTTTGCTTATTCTGTGGTGAGAACAAGGGCCATACTACCAGGATGTGTCATGTTACCATCCAGAAGCAAAAGGAAATAGCCGAAGCCGCAGCACAACAAGCTCAGCCGAAGCAGGTCATGCATACAGCTTCGTATCACTCGCCCTACATCCCAGAGTATGTAGGCAACCACCCTGCAGTTTCTGTTGCTTCGGCAAGTCAATCTCAAGCTTCTTGGCAACAACCTCCGCCTCCACCTCCGTTACAGCAAGGACAGCAGCCAGAAGGGAGCCAGTATGCTCCACACCAAAGGGACTTCCGAGAGCAGTCCGAAGCACGTACAGTCAACAGCACCGTGCCAGAGTCAAAGCACATCTATTGACAAATATCCTACCCTAATAGCAATCTTTTCTATCCAGTTTTGTTTTCTGTAATAAAGGATATTGTTTAGGTTTCATATAAATACTTTCGTTGATTCCCACAAGGAAAATATATTTTTCTCAGGCTTAAATTGTTAAAGTTTAAAGACTTGTGATAATCAAGAGGACCTTCGGACTACCGAAAATTATTCGAAACAGCAAAAAGTCGTTCTAAGGAACGCAGAGTAAGTTGCCGAAGTCACAAAAAAGTCGTTCCAAAGGGAACGCAGTGTAAGTTTTTTGCTCCAAAGACGTTCCTAAGGGAATGCAGAGCTTACAGCGAAAAGTCAACGCTGATGCCGCCAAAAGTAAAGGCGAAGAAGCTCCAAAGACGTTCCTAAGGGAATGCAGAGCTTACAGCAAAAAGTCAACGCTGATGCCGCCAAAAGTAAAGGCGAAGAAGCTCCAAAGACGTTCCTAAGGGAATGCAGAGCTTACAGCGAAAAGTCAACGCTGATTCCGCTGAAGTAAAAGGCGAAGAAGCTCCTAAGGGAGGCTTATAATGAAAAATTTTGTATGTTTTGTCACAGGAACGCGTGTATCTTCGGAATAAACAACATTTTACTCAGCATAACATCATCGCATCATTTCGCATAACATAAGCATCATACATCATATTGCATAAAGCACAAGAAGGGGATGTGACATCGATCTTCGGAAGAATGTTTTGAAAAGGGAAAACCATGCTAAGTAGCTTCACATTGTCAAGAAGCCTGGATATTATTCATCAGAACACTAGATATTGTTGTGACAAACACAAATCCTTCTTCACGAAGCATGAAAAGAAGGGAAGGTGTTTTTTCGTCAAAGACTCAAAAAGCGGTACGTGTAAAGTTTCATGCATCGTAAAGAATTAAGCAATAAAAAGGGTATATTACATTCAAGATTACAAAATGTTACAATTCAGAAGTTTACTTTACAATAGTGTTCAATTTTCTTTTAGAACAACTTCTGCAGCCTCATTCAGGAGTCGATTGACGACTTCGTCCATGATTGCTTCGGCCATCTTTTTAATTTCATCGTCTCCTTTCGGCTGAGGGCCTGGAGACGCTTCAGCAGGATCTGAAGGACAGGACACGGCTATGCTGCTATTACAAACGGAAAACGAAGCTTAAAACCAAAAATTACAACACAATACAAACTATTAGTTAATACCTAATTGACCTTCGGGCTCTGTGCTCTTTTCAGCAGCCTTAGCCACTTCTCTAGCATCGTGAATGCCCTTTTCACTTCTTTGAATAATATCTCCTGCCATTTCTCGGCCACCATTATCCCAGATATCATTAAAAAACTTTCCACCAATTATGCTTGCTTCGGCCGAAGGGTCTTTTGCGTCTTCAAAGGACAAAGCAGTTTCGGATTGTGCTAAGATTTTTACGTGTTCACAGCCCTTCTTCTCTAGAATGGTGGCAATTCCTCTGGCCCCAGAGAAAGCACATATATCCCCGCGGCTATTTAAAATTTCTTCGAAGGCTTCAGCTTCGTGGTCGATCCATTCAATAGGACCTTCGGGATTGCCTCTTATAAAGTTTTCTTCACTAGAGAAGGCGCCGACCCTGGCGAAGCTAGCCTTCAGCTTCTTAACACATTCTATAGATTTGTTATAGCACCTCTTTTTGGATGAACGAAGCTCTTCAACAGTTGCTTCCAAGTGATCCGCCCATTGGTCGCTGAGCTCTCGCCTTGTTTCTTCAAGTATACGTTCTTCCCTGGCTCTGGCCAGTTGTTTCCGAAGATCTTCTATTTCGCGTCTCTGAGCTTCAGCCTGACTCTTGAACGCAGCTTCGTCTTCCTTTATTTTATTTATCAATGAGTGTAATATTTTATCTTTTTCGAGGCCTTCGTTCCTCAGTTCAATTACTTCAGAACGAAGGTTGCTCAAGGCTATAGTACACCCTTCGTCTTCAGCATCTTTTTGTGCCCTGAGGGCATTACTAAGTATCAGGCCCTGCAAAGAAAAGTATGTGCGTTTCAATAAAACAAGCAAAAGGTTTTTTTTTGGTATCAACAAAGAACACAAGGATCCCATTTGTCGCACCTTTAAGCTATTGTAGGCCAGGCTGTCGGCCAAATCGTTCTTCGACAGCACCGAGAGCCCGTCTTCTAAGGTTGGGAATCCGAAGCTCTTGCTCATCTCCCGGCAAACAGAAATTTCCTTGTTGTCAGGGAGACAATACAAAAAGTCTTCTTCTCCACTACCATTGAATATTAACGCCCCCTTTGGATATTTCAGCTTTCGGGCGTAATGCTGGGCCTCTTGCTCCTCTTTTTCTGAAAGTTTTTTCCCCGAAGCATGACGAACAATATAATCACGAGCTCTGATGGATGCTTCGGGGGCAATGACTCCGATCTCTTCAACAAAAGTTGGCTTTGTTATTTTTTCCTCAGTTTCCAAGGATTCTATCTTCGCGGGCTCTGAGGACCCAGCTTCGGCTTCAGTCCCTTGCGCTGGAGTTTTGTTATCAGAAATTTCAGTTGTCGTTTCAGGAATGGCAGCAGCCTTCTTCGGAGGTGTGCTAGAAGTTTTAATTGTTTCTAGTACATCTAGCACATTGGCCATTCTTCTTCTTTTTGGAGTCACTGCTGGCACTTTTTGATTTTTTATTGTCTCAACATTTGCTGCAGGACTCACAATTTCTGGTACTTTTTCTTCAGTTGGTTTTTTCACTTCTCCAATTTTTTCTGTGGATGGCACTTCGGCCATTTCTTTTGTTTCTGGCAGCGAAACCTTCGGTTCTTCTAGTTCTATCTTTTTCGCCGTTTCGGTTATCCCTGCAGCTGCAGGTGGCGTGACTGGTCTGGTTGGCTTTTTAGCCTCGGTAGCCGAAGAAGATTTTTCGGTAAACTCCGGCACCGAAGCTGGTTCGATATACCGCGGCCGGTGAGTGAGGACTTTTATTTTCTTTCTTTCAGGCTCTGGCTCGCTAGGAGCAGTTGCAGTTTCTTCTTTTGCAGAGGTTGTGTTCTTTCTTTTCTGCCTTCGGACGGGGTAGCAATAGTCAGGGTAAACAAACCCAATTGCATCAAATACCCGATTCAGCCTTTTCTTTTTTCGGCCTCCGAAGGCTGCTGACATCGCTGTATCTTCGGCCTTAGAATAAGCACCAAGCAATTCGTCACTTAAATTTTCAATACTCTTTAGCCAGTCATCATCTGGCTCAGTAAATTTATCTCCAAACTTGAAGGTGTACTTCAGTCTCACAAGCTCACCTTCGTCGGCCTCTTTTATGGTTTCTTGAGGCATTTCCCATTTCTCCGCAAGAGGCCAAACCCGGAAGGCAATATGCTCTTGTACTAAATCTCTTGTTCCAATAAAAGAGCAGATGACGCCGAAGGCCCTCTGGCATTCTTCGGCAGCTTCATTCATTTCCACCTTCGGCCTCCGAAGGCCGAAGCTTTGCCAAATAGGACGCATAATTATACCTTTGATATCTTCTCGTGCTGATAGGTCATTCTTCACATAAAACCATTCTGTCATCCAATCCCCGGGCCATCTCTTCCGAAAGGTTGGTACGGGACAGCTTGCCCCGGACCGAGAGACGAAACTGTAGCAGCCAAAGTTATTATGGTACTGTTCTTTGCCCCAAGGCTTTGTTTCATATAATAATTCGTGTATATTACAGAAGCTTCTTGCATCAGGCTTCAGACCTTGGCTTCTCGCGGCCCACACGAAGATATTTAGCCTTATAATTGCCTCGGGAGTAAGTTGATGAAGATAGACTTCGAAGATTTTCAACACCTCCACGACGAAGCTACTCAAGGGAAATCGTAGCCCAGCTTTCAGAAAGCTTCGGTATACTACGACTTCATTCTCTTCAGGGTGTGGACAAGTCTTCTCTCCTTCATCGGCCCTCACAATGGACAAATCCCGAAAATACCTTCCTCTCATGTTGACAAGATGATTCTCTTTGATAGTTGATTTACCATAAACTGAATGGCTTGGTCGCCAGGGACGATCTTCGGAGTCTTCGCTACCGCTGTCCACATCATAACTGTCACTGTCACCAGTATCCTCAGACAAGCCTTCCAGAATTTCCTTGGTAATTTTTTCCGTGTTTGTCTTCGACATTGCTATAAGAAATCCCAAGTTTTTCTCTTCATCAAGAGACAGCTTCGTCTCAGCAACAGCTTTCTTGTCTCCAGACATCTTCGGAAATACTAAAAAACTGTTTTCAAAGCCGAAGCTTTAAAATTAAAGACTCAGGGAATCTTAGTGCGCAAAAGCTAAAAATCGAGCGAGCGAGAGCAAGTGGCAAGAGAGCGTACCAAATGAGCTCGCGGTATGCTCTTATTTATACGCTCGGTGCGGTAAAAATGGAAAGACCCCGCCTGTCAGTGAATGTTGCTATTCTAGCAAAGGGAAGGTGTTTTTTCGGACCTTCGGCTTAAAGCCTTCGTCCATGTCGCAATCTAAATTTATTATTTTAACAAATTAATATTGCGAGGGGCTACTGTTGGGGGCCTTCGGCTTCCGAAGGTCCTCAAAAACATGATTTAACAGTGTTTCTAGAGTATAATGTGTGAACAGGTATCTTCGGACTCGTATCAGAGAGGGAGAAGTTCAAAAGATACGAAGGTTGACACAGCGCCGAAGCTGTGAAGCAGGGAAGCTTCGGCATGTTCGCAGAAAAGGGAACCGACTTGAAGATGAAAAGGCCATTTAGACCTCGATAGATTACTATAGAATTACCACCAAATGTAAAGGGCATGTATGTAATTTTGTATGGGTTGTACCCCGTGCCTATAAATAGGTGAACAGTACCCCCGTACTGTTCACGCTGATTGGGTGTTCACTTTTGCGTCACGCTTGTACTTTCATTTCCTTCAAATTGGAGGTACATCTGTAATTCAATGTTATTTTTATTTATATATAATAATGATATATGATGATCTACGTAATTCTTTATGTTTCTTGTAATTCATTCTTCGTTAATATGTAATGCATTTATAAAGGTCTGCCCTTTGTGACCTTCGTCCGAAAATCATTATATCCCAAGGGAAATAATGCTTCGTAGGACGAAGGACTTAACCGATTAACATTTTCTATGTTGCCTTGTTCTTGAAGCATTTGAGAACAAGTCCCCAACAGTCCATAAAGGTCTGAGTCAATGTTGTAAGCTTTTATAAGGGGCATACTTGTAATTCCTCACAGGCTGTGTCCTGTGCCTATAAATAGTGAACAGTATTCCTTTACTGTTCACGCATTCTAGTAATTGCAATCGCATATTCTGGAATTCAACCTTTGCCAAGGCAGAGGTATTATTGTATTCAATGATTCAATATATTAAGTAAATATAATATAATTCGTCTATGATTTATTTACCCCTTTTTGTACCTTTTATTTTATGTCGTCTTACAATATCTATTGAAATTTTATTACGAAGACTTAAGCTTCGTAATTATACTCTCATCAACCTTCGTCCAAGGCCCATTATCCTCAAGGGAATAATGTTTCATGGACGAAGGACGTTAACATTTAACATTTTATGTTGCCTTGTTCTTAATTCATAGCATTTGAGAACAAGTCCCCAACAACGGGAATACTGTTCACCTATTTATAGGCACGAGATGCAGCCCATGAAAAATTACATTAATGCCCTTTACATTTATCAATAGCTCTATAGTAATTCTTCGAGGTCTAATTTGGCTTTTCATCTTTAAGTCGGTTTCCCCTTCCCGCCGTTATGCTGAAGCTCTTCTGCACATAGCTTCGTGATCGTCTTATCCTTCGCCGTGATCGCCGTCCCAGTCAAGCTTCGTCTTAACCATGCTCTTGTATACTCGCAATCTGACTTCGAAGGTACCTGTTCACATATTTCTCTTGGAAAACATAGTCAAATTACATTTTTGAGGACCTTCGGAAGCCGAAGGCCCCCAAAAGTAGCCCCTCGCAATATTAATTTGCTGTAAAGATAAGTTTATATTGCGATATGGACGAAGGCTATGGGCCAAAGGTCCGAAAAAACACCTTCCTTTTGCTAGAATAGCAACAGTCATTGACAAGCGGGACCCTCCAGTTTTCGACATACTGGGTGTATAAATAAGGGCTCACCACAAGTTATTTGGCACACTCTCTTGCCATCTGTTTTACCTGCTCAAATAGCTTTCTGCCCACAAATATTTGACTGCCTCCCTAGTTTTAAGCTTCGGAGCCGAGAGGCAGGATTTCCGAAAGGATGTCTCAGGAAAAGAAAGTTGTTGCTGGAATGAAGCTGAGCCTTTCTGAGGAGAAAAATCTGGGCTTCATTGAATCAATAGCAAAAACAAATACAAAGAAAATTACTAGGGAGATTTTGGAAGGCTTATTTGAAGATACTGGTGAAAGTGACAGTTATGATGCAGACAACGGGGGTGAGGATTCCGAAGATCGACCATGGCGACCAAGCCATTCAGTCTTCGGAAAATCAACTATTGGGCAAAGTCACCTTGAAAACATGAGGGGAAGATATTTTCGAGATATGTCCATCGTGAGGGCAGATGACGGAGAGAGGACTGTGCCGACTCCCGAAGATAATGAAGTCGTGATCTTCCGAAGCTTTTTTAAAGCTGGGCTACGATTCCCTATAAGCAGGTTTGTGGTAGAAGTTCTGAAAATATATCAGGTTTACCTTCATCAACTTACCCCTGAAGCAATAATAAGAATGAGAGTCTTCGTCTGGGCCGTGAAGAGCCAGGGCCTAGAGCCAAGTGCGAAAAGCTTTTGCAATATACATGAGTTATTATATGAGACAAAGCCCTGGGGTAAAGAGCAATATCATAACAACTTTGGTTGTTACAGCTTCGGTGCTCGCTCTGGATCAAGCTGTCCTGTGCCAACCTTTCGGAAGAGATGGCCCAGGGAATGGATGAAGGAATGGTTCTATGTAAAAAATGATTTGAATGTTCGAGAAGATATTAAGGATATCATCATGTGCCCTATCTGGCAGCGCTTCGGACTCCAGAAACCGAAGGTAGAAATGGATGAAGTAGCCAAAGAATGCCAACGAGCCTTCGGCGTAGTCTGTTCTTTTATTGGGACAAGGGATTTAATACAAGAACACATTGCCTTCAGAGTGTGGCCACTTGCAGATAACTGGGAAATGCCGAAAGAAACTGTTAAAGAAATTGACGAAGGTGGGCTAGTCAGGCTGAAGTATACATTCAAGTACGGAGACAAGTTCGTTGAACCAGATGATGATTGGTTAAAGAGCATTGAGACTGTAAGTGATGAATTGCTTGGGGTATATTCGAAGGCCGAAGACACTGCATTGTCAGCGGCCTTCGGAGGCCGAAAAAAGAAAAGACTCAACCGAGTATTTGATGCAATTGGTTTTGTCTACCCCGACTACCGCTATCCAGCGCGGGGGCAAAAAAGAAAAGGCACAACTTCTGCGAAAGAAACTGCTTCAGCCGCTCCTAGCGAGCCAGCGCCGAAGAGAAAAAGGGTGAAGGTTCTCACACACCGGCCATGCTATATTGAACCAGCCACGGTGCCTGAGTTCGCCGGTGAGACCTCTTCGGCCACCGAAGCTAAGGAACCAACCCTGCTGCCAGAAATCAAAGAGTTGGCCGAAGTGCCAGTAACAGAAAAGATGGAAGAACCAAAGACTGAAGAAGCAAAAACATCAGCTGAGGGAGTAAAAATATCAGAAATTTTAAGTCCTTCAGGCGAAATTGAAGTAGCAGAAATTAAAAAGGGGCCAACAGTGACCCCGAAAAGAAAAAGAATGGTTAATGTGTTAGATGTTTTGGAGACAATTAAATCTTCAAGCATAATTCCAAAGAAGGCTGCCAAAACTTCTGAAGCGTCTGCTGAAGCATCTGTTGTTGAAGCTTCGAAGCAACATACTGGAACTAAAGCCGGGCCTTCAGAGCCAACCAAGGTAAAACCTTTGGAAACAGAAGAAACGAAAATTGCAAAGGCAACCGAAAAAATGAAAATGTCAGAGCCAATTTTGGTTGAAGAAATTGATACTACTGCCCCCGAAGCACCTTCCAAAATATACGATTATATTGTTCGACACGCTTCGGGGAAAAAATTATCCGAAGAAGAAGTTTTTGAAGCTAATCACTATGCCAAAGAATTGAAATATCCGAAGGGGGCACTAGTGTTCAATGGGACAAACGAAGATGACTTCCTATACTGCCTCCCAGACAACAAAGAATTATCCGTCTCTCGGGAGATGGCTAGAAGTATGGGGTTTCCGAAGCTTGAAGCTGGACTCTGTGCCATGACGAAGGACGATCTTGCAGATAGTCTTGCATATAATAGCCTGAAGGTATGAGGACTGCGTGTTTGGAAATTTTATAATTTGCAAATCATTCTTTTATTCTTATACCAACTCTTTTACATATAGGGTTTAATACTAAGCAACGCGTTGAGAGCGCAAAAGAATGCCGAAGACGAGAGCTATGATATTGCTTTCAACAACCTACGATCAGAGGTTATTAAGCTGAGAAACGAAGCTCTGGAAAAGGATAAAATTCTGCTTGCATTGGTGGACAAGATAAAAGAGGACGAAGCTGCCTCAAAGGCCCAGGCTGAAGCCCAAAAACGCGAAATTAAAGATCTTCGGAAACAGCTAGCTAGAGCTAAAGAAGAACATATACTTGAAGAGACAAAACGAGAGCTTAGTGATCAATGGGCCAATCATTTAGAAATAAATGTTAAAGAGCTTCGTGCATCCCAGAGAAGATGCTATGTTAAATCCATAGAATGTGTTAAGAAGATAAAATCCAGCTTCGCCAACGTTGGCGCATTCTCTAGTGAAGAGAATTTTTCAAGGGGCAATCCTGAAGGCCCAATTGAATGGACCAGTCACGAAGCTGAGGCCTTCGAGGAAATCCTGAATAGCCGCGGAGACATATGTGCTTTTTCGGGTGCTAGAGGAATTGCTACTGTTTTGGAGAGGAAAGGTTGCGAGCATGTACAATCTTTAGCGCAGTCTGAAGCTACTTTGTCCTTGGAAAACATTAAAGACCCCTCAGCCGAAGCAAGCATGGTCAGCGGAAAAGTTTTCACCGATATTTGGGACAACGACGGGCGAGAAATGGCTCAAGAAATTATTCAAAAGAGCGAAAAAGGCATCCACGATGCTAGAAAAATAGCAGAGGCTGCTGAGAAAAGTACGGAGCCCGAAGGGCAAATAGGTACTAATTAGTGATAACTGGCTCTTCGCTGTAATCTTTTGATTTTGAACTTGTTCACGGCTTGTAATAATATATCCGTACCTTTTCTTTTCTCAGAACCCGCTGAGCTAGCTCCAAGCCCTCAGACAAAGGGGGATGACGAAATTAGACAAATGGCAGAAGCCATCATGGATAGAGTTGTTGATCAACTTTTAAATGAAGCTGCAGAAGTAGTCTTAAAAGAAGATTAAATGCTACTGTAAAAACATCCAGTTTGTAATGTTTGTCAAAAATCGTGTAACATTGTGTAATATATTAGCTGTTTATAATTCCATTTTTGATGATGCATGAAACATCATACACATACCGTTTTTGAGCCTTCGGCGAAAAAACACCTTCCCTTCTTTTCATGCTTCGTAAAAATCAATAATCAATCCTTGTAAAATCAATAACCAATAGATCCTTTCATTTCAGTAATTGACAAAGGTATAACTCTTCAGCGGCTATTTCTTGTGCCTTGTCAGTAATTCTTTAAAACAATCTTCGGCCATCAATATCAAAACCCTCCCTTCTTGCATTGTTGATGCACTATGATGTATGATGTTATGCTATGCAAATGATGTAATGATGTAATGTTGTGCAAAATGATATTTGCCGAAGATTGATGAAATCAGCGTTTATTTTTCGCTGTAAGCCTCCCTTAGGAGCTTCTTCGCCTTTTACTTTCAGCGGAATCAGCGTTTATTTTTCGCTGTAAGCCTCCCTTAGGAGCTTCTTCGCCTTTTACTTTCAGCGGAATCAGCGCTTATTTTTCGCTGTAGGCTCAGAAAACTTACACTGCGCTCCCTTAAGAACGGCTTTTTGCTGCTTCGAATAAATTGTACTTTGTTCCTGAGAACAAGTTTTTGATAACTTTGAAAATCCTCCTTGCCAACATAAATTATCATGCTTCAGCAGCTTAGGCCTATGGAGAAGATATATTTTTATTACAGAAAAAAGCGAAACTATTACAAAAAATTGAAAGGCAACAAAAGACATTAAAACTACCCTTAATTGTTCCTTATTAAAAAGAAAGTAATAGTGAATATGAAAATGCGAAAGAGCTGCTGCTGAGGTAGGATATTTGTCAGTAAATGTGCTTCGACTCTGGCACAGTGCTATTGACTGTGCGAGCTTCGGACTCCTCTCTAAAGTCCCACTGAAGGTTAATGCGCTGACTCCCTTCTAGCTGCTGACCTCTTTGTGTTGGTGGTGGCGGTGGAGGCTGCTGCCAAGATGCTTGGGGTTGGCTTGCCGAAGCAATAGAAGCTGCAGGGTGATTGCCTACATATTCTAGAATATAAGGCGAATGATACGAAGCAGTATGCATGACCTGCTTCGGCTGACTTTGTTGCGCTGCTGCTTCTGCTATCTCCTTCTGCTTCTGGATGGTAACGTGGCACATCCTGGTGGTGTGGCCCTTGTCTTCACCACAGAATAGGCAGTAAATTTTTCTTGGCTGATCTCCAAACCTTCCCCCGAAGCCCCTGGCGCCTCTGCCCCTTGGCGCTGACGGCCGAAAAGAACTTTGCTGCTGCCCCGAAGCTTGTGAAGAGTATTGTGGCCTTTGCTGCTGGCTCCCTCGATCATCAGTTTGCTGCTGCCCCGAAGCTTGTGAAGAGTTATGAATTGACCTAACGTGCCTCGGGTGAAATCTTCCTCCGAAGCCCCTGGTCATTTCAGAGAACCTGAATGCTTCCTCCCTTCTTTGGCGGAAGTCATTGTCAGCTCGAATATACTCGTTCATCTTCTGGAGCAGCTTCTCCAAAGTTTGTAGTGGCTTCCTGGCAAAGTATTGCGCTGAAGGCCCCAGCCGAAGCCCCTTAATCATGGCCTCAATGACAATTTCATTGGGCACTGTTGGCGCCTGTGCCCTCAGACGCAGAAACCTTCGGACATACGCCTGAAGGTATTCTTCGTGGTCCTGGGTACACTGGAATGGAGCCTGAGCGGTGACTGGCTTTGTCTGAAATCCTTGGAAGCTGGTTATCAACATATCCTTCAGCTTTCGCCATGAGGTGATTGTCCCTGGCCGAAGAGAAGAGTACCTAGTCTGAGCGACACTCTTGACGGCCATGACAAAAGACTTTGCCATGACTGTCGTATTGCCACCATACGAAGATATGGTTGCCTCATAGCTCATCAAGAATTGCTTCGGGTCTGAATGACCGTCATACATGGGGAGCTGAGGTGGCTTGTAAGACTGGGGCCATGGTGTAGCCTGTAATTCTGTTGACAAAGGAGAAGCATCATCAAAAGCAAAATTTCCATGATGGAAATCTTCATACCAGTCTTCCTCATTGTAGAAACCCTCCTGATGGAGCTCTCTGCGCTGAGGCCTTCGGCTCTGGTCATCTTGAACAAGATGACGAACCTCTTCCGACGCTTCATCTATCTGCCTCTGAAGGTCAGCTAGACGAGCCATCTTCTCCTTCTTCCGTTGAACCTGTTGCTGAAGCATTTCCAGGTTTTGGATTTCCTGGTCCAAGTCGTCCTCCGGAGGCGTTGGACTAGTAGCCTTCCTCTTTTGACTTCGGGCCTCCCTGAGAGAAAGGACGTCCTGATTGGGATCTAGCGGCTGTAGAGTACCAGCCCCTGTCGCTGAAGATTTTTTCGGCGGCATGACAAAGGTGATGCTTGCCGAAAGTGTTCAAGGCTCAAAAAATGGAAGTGAGTTCACCGGAGGTGGGCGCCAATGTTGGGGACTTGTTCTCAAATGCTATGAATCAAGAACAAGGCAACATAAAATGTTAAATATCAAAGCCCTTCATCCTTCAGATCATTATTTCCCTTTGGATATAATGAATCTAGGACGAAGGTCATGAAGGACATACCTTCATGATCATGAAAAAAGATGGAGAACATTCATACAAAGTACAGAAAGTAATATAATTTTTGTAAACATTATTATTAATCTATTTCCATTTATATTACTTGTGTAAACAATGGTAAATTGCAAATGTACCTTCGACGTGAAGGAATGATAATACAGGCGTGACGCAAAAGTGAATGCCAAGTCAACGTGAACAGTACGGGAATACTGTTCACCTATTTATAGGCACGGGACGCAGCCCATGAAAAATTACATTAATGCCCTTTACATTTATCAATAACTCTATAGTAATTCTTCGAGGTCTAATTTGGCTTTTCATCTTTAAGTCGGTTTCCCCTTCCCGCCGTTATGCCGAAGCTCTTCTGCACATAGCTTCGTGATCGTCTTATCCTTCGTCGTGATCGCCGTCCCAGTCAAGCTTCGTCTTAACCATGCTCTTGTATACTCGCAATCTGACTTCGAAGGTACCTGTTCACATATTTCTCTTGGAAAACATAGTCAAATTACATTTTTGAGGACCTTCGGAAGCCGAAGGCCCCCAACAAGGATTATTGTATGTGGAGTGATAAAATGAGGCATCACCTAACCTCACTCCATGCTAGCATTTGGGACATTATTGAGTTTGGAGCGCAGGTACCTAAGGTGGGGGACGAGGGCTACGACTCGGACGAGGTCACCCAAATTAGGCACTTTAACTCTCAAGCCACAACTAAACTCCTCGCCTCCTTGTGTCGAGAGGAGTATAATAAGGTGCAAGAGTTAAAGAGTGCCAAAGAGATTTGGGACGTTCTCAAGATGGCGCACGAAGGGGACGAGGTAACCAAGATCACCAAGCGCGAAATGATCGAGGGAGAACTCGGTCGATTCGTCCTCAACAAGGGAGAGGAGCCACAAGCAATGTACAACCGGCTCAAGACCTTGGTGAACCAAGTGCGCAACCTCAGGAGCACAAAATGGGATGACCATGGAATGGTCAAGGTTATTCTATGATCCCTTGTATTTCGTAATCCCACTCAAGTTCAATTAATACGCGGGGATCCTAGATACATGCTAATGTCTCCTGAGGAAGTAATAGGCAAGTTTGTGAGCTTTGAACTTATGATCAAAGACTCCAAACACATCGTCAACTTGGAGCAAGGCACCACCTCCACACCTGAGGTGCAACCCGTCACATTCAAAGCGACGAAAGAAGAAAAGAGGGAGTCTACACCAAGTAGGATTCCAATCGATGCCTCAAAGCTCGACAACGAGGAGATGGCACTCATCATCAAGAGCTTCTGCCAAATCCTCAAGCATAAAAGGGGGAAGGACTACAAACCCCGCTCCAAAAGGGTGTGCTATAAATGTGGTAAGCCTGGTCATTTCATTGCTAAATGTCCAATGTCAAGTGAAAGTGACATGGACGACAACAAGAAGGGGAAGAAGAAGGAAAAGGAGAGGTACTACAAGAAGAAGGGCGGCGATGCCCACATATGTCGGGAATGGGACTCCGACAAGAGCTCCACTGACTCCTCCTCTGACGAGGACACCGCCAACATCGCCGTCAACAAGGGCCTCCTCTTCCCCAACGTCAGCCACAAATGCTTCATAGCTAAGGACGACAAGAAAAAGAAGGTACACTCTAGAGCCACCCCCAATTATACAACATCTAGTGATGAGGGTAGATCTAGTGAAGATGAAGATGATTTACTTACTCTTTTTGCCAACCTCAGCATGGAACAAAAAGAAAAATTAAATGAATTAATAGAAGCTATTCATGAGAAGGATGAACTCTTGGATAGCTAAGAGGACTTCCTTATTAGAGAAAACAAAAACATGTTAAAGTGAAAAATGCTTTTGCTCAGGAAGTAGAGAAAAATGAAAACTTATCTAAGGAGCTTAGCATTTGTTATGAATCAATTTCTAATCTTAGAAATGAAAACGCTAGCTTAGATTCTAAGATTAAAGATTTAAATGTTTGCAATGATACTATTTCCTGTCTTAGAGATGAGAATGCTAAACTAAAATCTAAGGTAGAAGAATTAAATGTTTGCGAACCATCTACATCTACTGTTGATCATGTTTCTATTTGCACTAGATGTAGAGATATTAATGTTGAGGCTATAGATGATCACCTTGCCATGATTAAGAAACAAAATGATCATATAGCCAAATTAGATGCTAAAATTGTCGAGCATGAGCTCGAAAATGAAAAATTTAAATTTGCCCGTAGCATGCTCTATAATGGGAGACGCTCTGGCATTAAGGATGACATTGGTTTCCAACAGGGAAGCAATGTCAAGCTTAATGCCCCTAAAAGATTGTCCAACTTTGTTAAGGACAAAGCTCCCATGGTTCAGGATAGTGAGGGTTACATTTTATATCCTGCTAACTATCCTGAGCATAAAATTAGGAGAATTCATGTTAGAAAACCTCACACTGTTTCTCATCATGCATTTATGTATAAAAATGAGGCTTCTAGCTCTAGGCAATCAACTCATGTTAAATTGCCTAAAAAGAAAACTCCTGCTGCATCAAATGAGCATAACATTTCATTTAGGACTTTTGATGCATCATATGTTTTAAGTAACAAATCAGGCAAAATAGTTGCCAAATATGTTGGGGGAAAACACAAGGGTTCAAAGACTTGTGTTTGGGTACCCAAGGTGCTTGTTTCTAACGTGAAAGGACCCAAGACTGTTTGGGTACCTAAGAACAAGGCCTAAAATTGTTTTGTAGGTTTATGCATCTGGTGACTCAAGTTGGATAATTGATAGCGGGTGCACGAACCACATGACTGGGGAGAACATGATGTTCTCCTCCTATGAGAAAAATGAAGATCCCCAATGAGCTATCACATTCGAGGATGGAAATAAAGGTTTGGTCAAAGGCTTGGGTAAAATTGCTATATCCCCTGACCATACTATTTCCAATGTTTTTCTTGTAGATTCTTTAGATTACAACTTGCTTTCTGTTTCTCAATTATGCAAAATGGGCTACAACTTTCTATTTACAGATGTAGGTGTTACTGTCTTTAGAAGGAGTGATGATTCAGTAGCATTTAAGAGAGTGCTAGAGGGTCAGCTATACTTAGTTGATTTTAATCAAGCTGAACTAGACACTTGCTTAATTGCTAAGACTAATATGGGTTGGCTCTCGTCGACTAGCCCATGTTGGGATGAAGAATCTCCACAAACTTCTAAAGGGAGAACACATTTTAGGACTAACAAATGTTCATTTTGACAAAGACAGGGTTTGTAGCGCATGCCAAGCAGGAAAGCAAGTTGGTGCTCACCATCCACATAAGAACATAATGACGACTGATAGACCGCTCGAGCTACTCCACATGGATCTATTCGGCCCGATCGCTTATATAAGCATCGACAGGAGTAAGTACTGTCTAGTTATTGTGGATGATTATTCTCGCTTCACTTGGGTGTTCTTTTTACAGGAAAAATCACAAACCCAAGAGACCTTAAAGGGATTCTTAAGCCGAGCTCAAAACGGGTTCGGATTAAGGATTAAAAAGATAAGAAGCGATAATGGGATGGAGTTCAAGAATTCACAAATTGAAGGCTTTCTTGAGGATGAGGGCATCAAGCATGAGTTCTCTTCTCCCTACACACCTCAACAAAATGGTGTAGTGGAGAGGAAGAATAGAACTCTACTGGACATGGCAAGAACCATGCTTGATGAGTACAAGACACCGAACTGGTTTTGGGCTAAGGCGATTAACACCGCTTGCTACTCCATCAACCGGCTCTACCTTCAACGAATCCTCAAGAAGACATCATACGAACTCCTCACCGGTAAAAAGCCCAATGTTTCATATTTTAGAGTCTTTGGAAGCAAATGTTTCATTCTTATTAAAAGATTAGAAAATCTAAATTTGCTCCTAAGGCAGTAGAAGGCTTTTTACTAGGATATGACTCAAACACAAGGACATATAGAGTCTTCAACAAATCCACTGGATTAGTTGAGGTTTCTTGTGACATTGTGTTTGATGAGACTAATGGCTCCCAAGTGGAGCAAGTTGATCTTGATGAACTAGATGATGAAGAGGCTTCGTGCGTTGCGCTAAGGAACATGTCTATTGGGGATGTGTGTCCTAAGGAATCCGAAGAGCCTCCACAAGCATAAGATCAACCGTCATCTTCCAACCAAGCATCTCCACCAACTCAAGACGAGGATCGGGCTCAAAATGATGAAGATCAAGATCAAGAGGATGAGCCACCTCAAGAGGAGGACAATGATCAAGGGGGAGATGATAATGATAAAGACAAGGAAGATGAGCAAGAGATTCAGGGTCATAGACCTCCACACCCAAGAGTTAACCAAGCAATTCAACGAGATCACCCCGTCAACTCCATCCTCTGTGACATTCATAAGGGGGTAACCACTAGATCTCGAGTTGCTCATTTCTGTGAACATTACTCTTTTGTTTCCTCTATTGAGCCATACAGGATAGAGGATGCACTAAGAGATCCGAATTGGGTGCTGGCAATGCAAGAGGAGCTCAACAACTTCACGAGGAATGAGGTATGGCATTTAGTTCCATGTCCTAATCAAAATGTTGTAGGTACCAAGTGGGTATTCCGCAACAAGCTAGATGAGCATGGTGTGGTGACAAGGAACAAAGCCCGACTTGTGGCCAAAGGTTATTCACAAGTCGAAGGTTTGGATTTTGATGAAACTTATACACCCATAGCTAGGCTTGAGTCAATTCGTATATTACTTGCCTATGCTACTTACCATGGCTTTAAGCTCTATCAAATGGACGTGAAAAGTGCCTTCCTAAATGGACCCATCAAGGAAGAGGTCTATGTTGAGCAACCTCTCGGCTTTGAAGGTAGTGAGTACCCTAACCATGTCTACAAACTCTCAAAGGCGCTTTATGGGCTCAAGCAAGCCCCAAGAGCATGGTATGAATGCATGCGAGATTTTCTTATCACTAATGGCTTCAAAGTTGGTAAAGCTGATCCCACACTCTTTACTAAAACTATCGCAAAAGATTTGTTTATATGCCAAATTTATGTTGATGATATTATATTTGGGTCTACTAACAAATCTACTTGTGAAGAGTTTAGTAGGATCATGATACAAAAATCTGAGATGTCTATGATGGGGGAGTTGAAGTATTTCCTAGGATTTCAAATCAAGCAACTCCAAGATGGCACCTTCATCAGCCAAACAAAGTACATCCAAGACATTCTTAAAAAGTTTGGGATGAAGGATGGCAAACCCATCAAGACACCCATGGAAACCAATGGGCATCTCGACCTCGACACGGGAGGTAAATCCGTTGATCAAAAGGTATAGTAGTCGATGATAGGATCTTTACTCTACTTATGTGCATCTCGACCGGATATTATGCTTTCCGTATGCATGTGTGCAAGGTTCCAAGACGATCCTAAGGAAGTTCACCTTAGGGCAGTGAAGAGAATCATGAGGTATTTAGTTTACACTCCTAAGTTTGGGCTTTGGTACCCCAAGGGATCCACTTTTGACTTAATAGGATATTCCGATGCTGATTGGGCAGGGTGTAAACTAGATAGGAAGAGCACATCAGGGACTTGTCAGTTTCTGGGGAGATCCCTGGTGTCATGGGCGTCAAAGAAACAAAAACACAGTAGCTCTTTCCACCGCCGAAGCCGAGTATATTGCCGCAGACCATTGTTGTGCGTAATTACTTTGGATGAGGCAAATCCTCAGGTACTATGGCTACAAATTGAGCAAAGTCCCTCTCCTATGTGATAATGAGAGTGCAATCCACATGGTGGATAATTCCATTGAACACAGCCGCACTTAGCACATAGACATTCGGTATCACTTTCTAAGGGATCACCAACAAAGGGGGATATCGAGATAGCTTATTAAACACCAAGAACCAATTAGCCGATATCTTTACCAAGCCATTAGATGAGAAAACCTTTAGCAAACTTAGAAATGAGCTAAATATTCTTGATTCTCGGAATTTTGATTGAAACATTGCACATATAGCTCATTTATATACCTTTGATCATATCTCTTTCATTTGGTACAAATGCATATTTCTTAAGTACCAAGGCTACGACTAATGTGTTTTCAAGTGTATTTCCATACTAAGTCATAGATTGAAAAGGAAAATGGAGTATGTGACGACGACAAGGCTTCCACTCCACTCTAACGGTATCATTTATCCTTCGTCGCTACTCCGCTCACTCCAAATTGGTATAATCCTTCACTCTTATTTACTTGTACCAATGGGAGAGAGAATAAAGGGCTCCAACATTCTCCATTTTTGGCGATTAATGCCAAAGGGGGAGAAAATATTAAGCCCAAAGAAAAAGGATCGCACCACCACCATTTCAAAAAAATCGAAATAAAGTGTTAATTGGTATTTTTCAAATCGGTATTTCTCAAGAAATAATATCTCAATTAGTATCTATATTTCAAATTGATATATATCTCAAAACCCTCTTGAAAGCTAAGTGGAGAATTTCATTCAGGGGGAGTTTTGTTTAGTCAAAGGAAAAGCATTTGAAACATGAGAAGAAAATTCAAATCTTGAAAATGCTTCTTGCAATCTTATTCATATACCTTTGACTATTTGCAAAAACACTTTGAAAAGATTTTTCCAAAAGAATTTGCAAAAACAAAACAAGTGGTGTAAATGTGGTCCAAAATGTTAAATAAAAGAAAGCAATCCATTCATATCTAGTAAGATTATCAAATTGGTTTAATTCCAAGTAACCTATGCACTTACCTTATGCAAACTAGTTCATTTTCGCACTTTATATATTTGCTTTGGTTTGTGTTGGCATCAATCACCAAAAAGGAGGATATTGAAAGGGAAATAGGGTTAACCTTTTTCCACAATTAATTTTGGTGGTTGAATGTCCAACACAAATATATGGACTAACTAGTTTGCTCTAGAATACATGTTCTACAGGTGCAAAAAGGTTCAACACAAACTAATAAAATATTCAAGTTAGGGATCAAATTCAAAGGAGCAAAAAGAAACCAAGTGTGCTCTGGTCTGGCGCACTGGACTGTCCGGTGCACCAGGCCCGTACAGGGTTGAACCAACCACTCTCGGGTTTCAGCACGCGCGCTCCGCTATAATTCACCGGACTGTCCGGTGTGCCACGGACTGTCCGGTGTGCCAGCGGAGCAACGACTAATTCGCGCAATGGTTGACTACAAAAGCTACTGTCAGATGAATAGTGAAGAACAGTGCACGCAGAGTCAGAACCGCAGAGTCAGAGGCGCACCAGACAGTGAACAGGACCTGTCCTGTGTGACACCGGACTGTCCGGTGCCACAAGAAGACAACGGCACCAACAGTCAACTGCTCTCGAACCCTAACGGTTGGGTGACGTGGCGGCACACCGGACAGCCTACAGTGCCTGTCCGGTGGCGCACCAGACTGCTCGATGCGCCCATCGCCAGCAGCCTTCCCTAACGGCCACTTGGTGGTTGAGGGCTATAAATACCCCCAACCACCACAACTCAAGGCATCCAAGTTTTCTGAAGTTCTCATTCAATACAAGAGCTGGTGCATTCAATCCTAGACACAATTCAAAAGATCAAAGCCTCTCCAAGTCCCAAATTCATTCCAACCACCTAGTGACTTGAGAGAGTGTGTGTTCGTGTTCATTTGCGCTCTTGTTGCTTGGATCGCTTTCTTCCTTCCTCATTCTTGTTCCAAAGTGACTTGTAATCAAAGAAAGAGACACCTAAGTGTGTGGTGGTCCTTGCGGGGTCTAAGTGACCCGTTTGATTAAGGAGAAAGCTCACTCGGTCTAAGTGACCGTTTGAGAGAGGGAAAGGGTTGAAAGACACCAGGTCTTTGTGACCACCTCAACGGGGACTAGGTTCTTTCGAACCGAACCTTGGTAAAATAAATCATCGTGGTCATTCGCTTATTTCCATTTGATTTGTTTTCCTCTCTCTCCCGGACTTGATTTCAATTCTAACGCTAACCCTGGCTTGTAGTGTGTGTTTAAAGTTATAAATTTCAGATTCCGCCTATTCACCCCCCTCTAGGCGACATTCACTTATACAGAAAGCCACCCCAGGAAGTAGGGTATTACGCTCCTCAAAGCGGCCTGAACCTGCTGAAATTCGCTCGTTTCCCTCTCGTGCCAAAGCACGAACCATCGAGTCACAATCTATGACACCGTCCTACCCAAAAGCACCACAATGGTAACCCTAGGTGTGCGCTTGGATACAAAACACTGACAGTTGGTGCGCCAGGTAGGGGGTGTGTCATCGATCAACATTGACTCCATGGCCGTCATTTTCAAGAGCAAGATCACCTTCAGCCCATGAGCGGTTTTCTGCTTCAGGACCATCTCTTGCGTGGCGGATGTAGTGGGAACTCTACACCGCATAGCAACTCCACCCAAGAAGATATCCTCCTTGAGATACAAAAGAAGGTGCGGTGAAATCACGAATTGCACCAGCAACCCCGCCAATGGCGCGACGGGGCGTGGTCCAGCATGAGGCAAAGCTCAGGATCCCCCAGAGGGTAGAAGGCCAGTCAACCACGACCTCCCCAACTCGACGAACTCTGTTGTCCACCTCACCCACTAAGGAGTGGACACAGATCACCCAATAAAAGGAGGTGAACATTCCATACTGGGGCAGAGAAGTTCAACAGATAACCTCCCCAATTCCTCTGTCCTCAAAGGAGAACGGGAAGAAGCACACCGCTGCACCTACTCCTTTCTTCCCAAACGTCCTCTTCATTCAGGGGAGACTGGATTTGTTGCCCATCTCTGACGACGAACCCTCCGTGCTGGAGGAAGAGCCTCCCTAGCGCGACGCACGATGATGGAGACACAGGTGCTGAAACGTGCAACGACATCATGACACTAGAGAACAAGACCCGACTCAGCCCATCTCTTAGGATGAAGCTTCAGAAATGGGGAGACCCCTAATGAAAGAACGCACCGAGAATGGTGCAACTCCCGCCACCGCGACCGTCGCCAAGCTCAAGAACACGAGCGGGAGCAAGCTGAATAAGATGCTAGGCTCCGACAGGAGAACCCGCTCCTCGCCTGGAACCTGTACCCCGACTTTGCTCAGGCACCGAACATGCCAAGCGAGGTTGGAAGGGTCCTAGCGAAGATAGCCAATGGCCTCCCGCGAACCCCAGACGCGGAGGGCTATCGACGAGTGCTTACTCAAGCGGCCAATCATCTTCTACCTCTCGCCCACCTGCCGAACGACCTACGTCATGCCATCAACAGCAGACGAGACACGCGGAGCAACATTAGTGCTGCACATGATTGCTGACACGAAAATGAAATAAGGCACCGGGAGGAATACGACGATCATGGTGTACCGGCACACAGCCGTGCAACCAGGATCGAGTCGGTGGTAGCCACTACCAACAGTCCAGTCCAGGGACAATTGAGGCAACATGAGACTCGCTCCCATCCCCGGTGTGATGGAACCTCCCAAGTTATTAGGCCCACCTACAGTTGTCCTTGTCCAACGGACTTTAGACAACCATGTAGATGCACATAATTACTCGACAAGTTCGGTATCTGTATCCTTTTCTTGCCCAAGAGCGTTTCATCTGTCACGCAGATATTACAACACATCGGAGGAACGAATAAGCGGAAGCAATTACAGTAACTTAATTTACATTAAAATATAGAAAGAGTGTTATTCTTACAGACTAGAGGTATATGAGTGCAGAAGTATTATTATTACAAACTCAGGAGGCAAAAACCCCTCCCCCATACAAGTATAATGTTTTTTAAAAGGAGGACAACATCCTCCCGAGGCTTCATTCTTGAGATTCTTCTTTTGGCACCACCTTAGAGCAAAAGCAGCAAAAGTTTGCTGCTTCCTCACCTACAACAACATGGGTTCAAAAACCCTGAGTACAAAGTGTACTTTCGCAAGTCTTACCCGTCAAAATAAAAGACTCTCAAGGATATGCTGGCTTGAGGGAGTCAAGGTAAGGTTTAATCAAGAATCAAGACTCTATTTGCAAAAATGCTTACTAATAGTGGATCCTTAAGATCCAGATTAATACTCAGTTGAGGATCTCCAATCACACGACATATGTAGCACTTAACCCTTGCATATGTCAACTCGCCACCGGGGTTTTTAAGACCAGATCGGGTTCACGCCAACTGATAGCACAGATACACCACCGTCCAGCCTCTTGCCATGAAGGGTACACGCTACTCTCGCCATCTCTCCACTCCCATTGCGTGTTGTCCTATTCTGTTATTAGTCTGCCCGAGGCATAGCTTACCCATGATGAGGCATGTGACCAGTTAAAGGGTCCTCGGTCAGCAGGCCTACATCGACATGGTCCTTAATCGACTTAGACGGAGACACTACACCGAGACTCTCTTCTCGTGTAAGTCACCGACCCGGTCTCAGCTTTATCATTTTAAACCCAAAGTTTGGTACCTGACAGAGGTACATCTTTTCCGATGTTGAACCCATCAAGGCCCTGATGGATCCACCATCAAGTTTTATTTTTGAAAACATCCCATCCCACTTGAAGCATCATATTTTGTCAAAACAAAACATTTGGTTTTTCTAGAGCAAGGCTAAGCGTCAGAAAAACCTTTTCATAAAACAGGTGATCAAGGAAAGGTAATCAATCTTCCAAGGAAGGAAATGCATCAATTGTTTAGCACACAATTCCTATCACCTAATGCATCAAGCAAGTGAGAAAGATTTTAAAATAGCAAGGAGGTGGCAAATGCACCTGGGCTTGCCTTGTGTTGTAGGAGAGTTGGGTTCTGCTCCACAAATATCACAATAAAAGCAGTTCCCGGCAGGTGGGTCTTCAGGTGGTGGTGGTGTAGCTCCTTCTTCAACCACTACTTCTTCCTCGTTTTCTATATATAACCATATATAACCATTAATGCTCATGTAATGCTTATGAAATTGCAGTAATAGAAAAGGTTCATCAAGTTGTATCTTGAATACAACTTTCCTTCACGATACTCTAGGGAAACTAGGGTCTTCCTGAGTCGATACCCTAGTAGGATTAGACATTTTTACCCTAAAGAGCTAGGGTTTTTGGTTTAGGCATGAAACAAGGTCCAAAGCAAGTCAAACTTCATTCGTAGGATCTAAATATCATCTCAAGCTTATCCAAAAAGTTTGATGATTTTTGGAATCATTAATTAATTTCTAAAATTCCAGAGGGTGTGCGCTTGGATACAAAACACTGACAGTTGGTGCGCCAGGTAGGGGGTGTGTCATCGATCAACATTGACTCCATGGCCGTCATTTTCAAGAGCAAGATCACCTTCAGCCCATGAGCGGTTTTCTGCTTCAGGACCATCTCTTGCGTGGCGGATGTAGTGGGAACTCTACACCGCATAGCAACTCCACCCAAGAAGATATCCTCCTTGAGATACAAAAGAAGGTGCGGTGAAATCACGAATTGCACCAGCAACCCCGCCAATGGCGCGACGGGGCGTGGTCCAGCATGAGGCAAAGCTCAGGATCCCCCAGAGGGTAGAAGGCCAGTCAACCACGACCTCCCCAACTCGACGAACTCTGTTGTCCACCTCACCCACTAAGGAGTGGACACAGATCACCCAATAAAAGGAGGTGAACATTCCATACTGGGGCAGAGAAGTTCAACAGATAACCTCCCCAATTCCTCTGTTCTCAAAGGAGAACAGGAAGAAGCACACCGCTGCACCTACTCCTTTCTTCCCAAACGTCCTCTTCATTCAGGGGAGACTGGATTTGTTGCCCATCTCTGACGACGAACCCTCCGTGCTGGGGGAAGAGCCTCCCTAGCGCGACGCACGATGATGGAGACACAGGTGCTGAAACGTGCAACGACATCATGACACTAGAGAACAAGACCCGACTCAGCCCATCTCTTAGGATGAAGCTTCAGAAATGGGGAGACCCCTAATGAAAGAACGCACCGAGAATGGTGCAACTCCCGCCACCGCGACCGTCGCCAAGCTCAAGAACACGAGCGGGAGCAAGCTGAATAAGATGCTAGGCTCCGACAGGAGAACCCGCTCCTCGCCTGGAACCTGTACCCCGACTTTGCTCAGGCACCAAACATGCCAAGCGAGGTTGGAAGGGTCCTAGCGAAGATAGCCAATGGCCTCCCGCGAACCCCAGACGCGGAGGGCTATCGACGAGTGCTTACTCAAGCGGCCAATCATCTTCTACCTCTCGCCCACCTGCCGAACGACCTACGTCATGCCATCAACAGCAGACGAGACACGCGGAGCAACATTAGTGCTGCACATGATTGCTGACACGAAAATGAAATAAGGCACCGGGAGGAATACGACGATCATGGTGTACCGGCACACAGCCGTGCAACCAGGATCGAGTCGGTGGTAGCCACTACCAACAGTCCGGTCCAGGGACAATTGAGGCAACATGAGACTCGCTCCCATCCCCGGTGTGATGGAACCTCCCAAGTTATTAGGCCCACCTACAGTTGTCCTTGTCCAACGGACTTTAGACAACCATGTAGATGCACATAATTACTCGACAAGTTCGGTATCTGTATCCTTTTCTTGCCCAAGAGCGTTTCATCTGTCACGCAGATATTACAACACATCGGAGGAACGAATAAGCGGAAGCAATTACAGTAACTTAATTTACATTAAAATATAGAAAGAGTGTTATTCTTACAGACTAGAGGTATATGAGTGCAGAAGTATTATTATTACAAACTCAGGAGGCAAAAACCCCTCCCCCATACAAGTATAATGTTTTTTAAAAGGAGGACAACATCCTCCCGAGGCTTCATTCTTGAGATTCTTCTTTTGGCACCACCTTAGAGCAAAAGCAGCAAAAGTTTGCTGCTTCCTCACCTACAACAACATGGGTTCAAAAACCCTGAGTACAAAGTGTACTTTCGCAAGTCTTACCCGTCAAAATAAAAGACTCTCAAGGATATGCTGGCTTGAGGGAGTCAAGGTAAGGTTTAATCAAGAATCAAGACTCTATTTGCAAAAATGCTTACTAATAGTGGATCCTTAAGATCCAGATTAATACTCAGTTGAGGATCTCCAATCACACGACATATGTAGCACTTAACCCTTGCATATGTCAACTCGCCACCGGGGTTTTTAAGACCAGATCGGGTTCACGCCAACTGATAGCACAGATACACCACCGTCCAGCCTCTTGCCATGAAGGGTACACGCTACTCTCGCCATCTCTCCACTCCCATTGCGTGTTGTCCTATTCTGTTATTAGTCTGCCCGAGGCATAGCTTACCCATGATGAGGCATGTGACCAGTTAAAGGGTCCTCGGTCAGCAGGCCTACATCGACATGGTCCTTAATCGACTTAGACGGAGACACTACACCGAGACTCTCTTCTCGTGTAAGTCACCGACCCGGTCTCAGCTTTATCATTTTAAACCCAAAGTTTGGTACCTGACAGAGGTACATCTTTTCCGATGTTGAACCCATCAAGGCCCTGATGGATCCACCATCAAGTTTTATTTTTGAAAACATCCCATCCCACTTGAAGCATCATATTTTGTCAAAACAAAACATTTGGTTTTTCTAGAGCAAGGCTAAGCGTCAGAAAAACCTTTTCATAAAACAGGTGATCAAGGAAAGGTAATCAATCTTCCAAGGAAGGAAATGCATCAATTGTTTAGCACACAATTCCTATCACCTAATGCATCAAGCAAGTGAGAAAGATTTTAAAATAGCAAGGAGGTGGCAAATGCACCTGGGCTTGCCTTGTGTTGTAGGAGAGTTGGGTTCTGCTCCACAAATATCACAATAAAAGCAGTTCCCGGCAGGTGGGTCTTCAGGTGGTGGTGGTGTAGCTCCTTCTTCAACCACTACTTCTTCCTCGTTTTCTATATATAACCATATATAACCATTAATGCTCATGTAATGCTTATGAAATTGCAGTAATAGAAAAGGTTCATCAAGTTGTATCTTGAATACAACTTTCCTTCATGATACTCTAGGGAAACTAGGGTCTTCCTGAGTCGATACCCTAGTAGGATTAGACATTTTTACCCTAAAGAGCTAGGGTTTTTGGTTTAGGCATGAAACAAGGTCCAAAGCAAGTCAAACTTCATTCGTAGGATCTAAATATCATCTCAAGCTTATCCAAAAAGTTTGATGATTTTTGGAATCATTAATTAATTTCTAAAATTCCAGAGGTATAGGTTTAAGCTCTTTTAAGTATTGATTAATTCCTTGTTTGGACTAAAAATCCTAAAACTATTTTTATTAAATACTATATAAATTTAGGAATCCAACAAAATTGGTCTCATATTTTTAGCATTTTTCTAGAATTTTCTATTATTTCTCTAATCCTGGCAGAAAAAGAAAAAGAGAAAGGATGCACAGTAATTGACTCAATCTGGCTCGAGCCGGCCCACGACTGGCGAAAAACGCGGCCGCACGCGCCCGCGGAGTCGGGTTTGCACAGAAGACCCTAGCGTTTTGGAAAATTCATAAAGAATCCTTTCTACTGTTTCTCTGTCTCATTGACATCTGCACAAAGGCCCCTCCCCTTTCTATTCTTTACAACCCAAGACCCCTGATCGTGGACGGCGACAGGCTGAGCTCCGGCGAGCTCATACTGGTTGGAATACGCAACAGATAGTGCTCTACCTTGGCTGACACTTAATTTAACTCCTAATAATCGTTTCCCCTCGATCAATTGCAAGGTTCAAGCTCTTAATCATACTTCCCATGGTGACAGCGCGATCAACGGACAAACCGAGACGTTCCTGATGATCCTACAGGCTCTAACTCAATTGGATGGGTCGAGGAGCATCACGGGAACATCAGAGTACTGAAACGAGGGAACAGAGGGTATGAATGGACCTGTAGCGTGCTGGCCACGGCGAGCTCACTTAGTACGGTGTTCTGAACCGATTTGGGGGAAGTCTCAAATTGGGGCTCTCTGGTGGATAATCGGAGGCACGGGTGGGTGCGTTGGGTGCTTGAGTACATAGCGGGGCTGATGGCACGCTCAATTTATAGGATCCGAGGGCGGCGGCGTTCAATTTGAAGAGATTGCACTAGCGGTCGGAGAGGGAAGAAGCTACTGGCGCAAGCGATTCCTGGACTTTACATTGGCAAGACCACCAGCGATGAATGGGTGGGCTAAGGCAACTCACTGCGACGTGGTTAAAGGGTCAGGGCGTGTCACAATCACGGCAGGCGATGTATACCTCGACGATGGTCGCTTGGCCACGTCCCTGGCGCAAGTGGATGGACGACAGAGCGGCCACAGTGTCCCAAGCTCACCTGTGACAAAGATCTTTTCACGACCGAGCGTAATCCACTTACCCGAGGCACGAATCGCGGCGACCGGCGCGAATTCGAGCGCACGGTTCACCGGCGACGAGGGGAGCTGCACCTAGGATCTATGTCAGTTACTGTACCATCAGAATGTTATTCAGAACACCTGACAGAGCAGATTGCAGCGCCCAAACCTCAAAATTCCATGTAATAACTTGCTAATCCACCTTTAACAAAGTTGTAGTCCTATAGTCCAACTACAATTCGACTATAGTAACCATCCCCAACCGATCACTAGATCCTACTCTAATTCGACTTCAAAGTCCTGCTAATGTCACGGGTGGCCATAATTCAGTTATCACTGTGACTGACAGCTCAACTTTGAGCTCATTTTACTCCAAATTTTATATGTGCTCAAGGCTTAGCTGATAGGAACGGGGGTGCCCGATCTTCCGTCAGGTGAAGATAACCATCGATTTGGTGGAGATGTCACACAAACGATCCGGCTTCCAATCAACACGACTAGAATCCCGCAATCGCAGCACCACTTCTCCTCTGGTTTCAACCACGCGCTGCGCGATTGACCTCGCCACGAAGGCAAATCCTTGCCTATGAATCAAAGACACAAGCAAGAACAAGAAAGAACACAATCTAGAATATTGCGGATGAATGAATAAGCTCACAAGTTGGGGTCTCACAAACCGATCTACAGTGACTGTTCTCGACAGATCTAAACTTAAGCAAAACCCAACCCTAATATGACGGCGACTGCTGAATAAATAGAGTATTAGGGCGTGCGTGACCCTTGGACTCGGCCCTAATGGGCTCCGACGCGATACACGGGCCAACGGCCCAACAGACGGTGTCGTAGCACCAAAACAGAATCTGAACTCTGACTTGTTTTGACGATTCCCGTTGACTCCAGACGAATTTTAGGGTGGAACCAGTTGGGTTGGTTAGATAATATCCTTATCTTTCCAACCATATCAAGTCCGTCGCAATCGGAGTCCGGGTGCATCTTGGGCTTCCATTTTAGTGCAGACTGGTCCTGGAACCCGAGATGGAGTTCGCAGCCGAGTTGGACTTGATCTCCTTTCTGTTGTGGCGCCCTTGCTGCTCCACCTAAACACTTAGGCCTTTCCCAAGTCCTTGCTGGTCCTCATCAATGTTCATAATCATCAAAACATCCATGGTCCCAAGCGTAAGCTCTGAAACACAATTGACTAGGGTAGAACGTACCTGGAGATTTAGCTGTCGTGCACGCGATCGTGTTATTGGTCCATTCATTGTATGTTTAGAAGTGATGTCCTCATCATCCTCCTCCTCTTGAATTGGAGTCGTCCTCGACTCGATCTCATCTTCGTCACCTATATATTGCTTCAAATCTGAAATGTTAAAGGTGGGACTAACCCGAAAATCTGGAGGCAACTCAGGTGGTAATCCAGGGGTATCTCTTCAGAGGAAAACACATCCATGTCCTCATCATCCTCCCCCTCTTGAAGTGGAGTCGTCCTCGACTCAAGCTCATCTTCTTTTCCCAAATATGGCTTTAAATCTGAAATATTAAATGGTCCAGCAGCATGGTTGGGCAAGCTCGCTCTAGGAATCAAATCAATCTGGTGCTCAATCCCACGAATGAGAGGAAGTCCTGGAGGTAACTCAGAGGGAAAAACATCTCGGAACTACTGCAAAAGGTTAGTCACAGACGCAGGCAAAGTGCTAGCAATATCATCAATAGAAAAGAAAGCATCTTTGCAAACCAAGGCATAGCAACAAGCATCAGTAGCATGAGTTTCAAGAAGATCAGATTTAGTAGCAAGCATGATAGGAGCTTTCAATTTAATTTATTGCCGAATTTTTGTCTCATTAGTTGGTTCTTTATGGGCACTTGCAGCTCTATCTTTATCAGCTTGTACAATTTCAGTAAGAGTCAAAGGTAGCAAAATAATGTTTTTATCTTTATGCCTAAAAGTGTATGTATTACTCCTACCATGGTGACATGCATCAGTATCATATTCCCAAGGTCTACCCAACAAAAGAGAACAAGCTTCCATAGGTACTACATCGCAATCCGCATAATCAGAATACATACCAATGGAGAAATGCACTTGTACCATGTGTGTTACCTTAACCTTGCCTGAATCATTGATCCATTGAATGTGGTATGGATGTGGCCGTGGACGTGTGGTCAAGCCAAGCTTCTTGACCAAATCTGAACTTACCAAATTATTGCAGCTTCCACCATCAATAATAACATGTGCACGCCGATTCTCGATGGCGAAGAAAGTCTGGAACAAATTATGGCGTTGCTGCTTCTCTGATGATTTAGGCTGAGCACTAAGAACACGGTGCACCATGATGCTTCGAAGGTTCACTGTAGCATCAGCACCAAGTATGGCATCATCATTAGCAGCAACATCACTGGAGTCATCATCGTCACCCTCACCGTCGCAAGCACTAATGTAGCCATCATCCGTAGCAATGTATGTTCGCTGACTTGGGCAATCCTTCTTCATGTTACCAATCCCATGACAGTGGTGGCAAACAATACCCGAAGAACGACCACTGGAAGGTGCTATAGGTGCTGGTGAATTCTGTTTCTTGGCAGGTACCTGCAAAGGAAGATTACCAACATGTGCAGCAGGTGTCGAGGGAGTATGACTCGAGGCAGGTGTGTGCGTCCGTGATGCAGAGGAGGCGCCAAAAGTAGCCCTAGGTCGATGTTGGCATCCCTGCAATTCCTTCTCTGCAAGCATAGCAAACTGGAATAACTTGTTGACAGTGTTAAATTCTTTGTAATCCACAATGTCCTGAATGTCACGCCGCAAACCTGAATAAAAACGTCAAAGAGCGTCCTCATGTCCCTCTACTATCCCACAACGCTGCAATCCCTTCTGAAGCTCAGCATAATAATCTTGAACAGATTTATCCCCTTGCTCTAAACGCATCAATTTCTTACGCAATTATGTTCTATCGTCATCTCCCAGTCAAGATATCCCTCAGCATCATAATGACCCGAAAAAATGGTATAGAAAATTTAATCTTAGCATAAGGGTCGTCAGGAGCACGATTGTTATTACCTTGCTGGCGGTGTGGCATACCTTCTGTGTTTTGATGATGACGACGACGGAGGCGCAAATCTCTGGTGGCCGCTTCATCATAATTACCTTCTTCATCAATCACCGCATAATCGGGAAGACGTGGACGAGGCGGTGGTGGTGGCGGTGCTTGTTGTTGCGTCTCCAACACAGCAAGTCTGTCGACGATCTGGGACAATCGTCGATCCAGCCGCTCGTAAGTCCTGCCAAGGTCCATGTTAATGAAGGCATCATGCACTGACTTGTGGACCGTCTCCTCCATTTGCTCCTTCAGGAGCTTGTTGTTTGCCTCAAGATCTTGGCGGCTAACACATTCATCGAAGTCTGTAGGGATCCTTGCTTTCTCGTCGTCGCCTGCCATCGAAACACAAAAACAGGAAACAAACGGTGACGGTTATCCCTAATAATCTCACTACACGCGCCTCTCAGGTGGAACACAGGAACACACTCTAATGTATCTTACCAAGCTCTTACAAGTGTCTGAAGAAATACAAGCAAAGGATGGTACAATCAGAGGCTGGTTCGTGATACTTACCAAGAGGTAGTGAAACCGCGATTGCAAGGGTCAAATCTGTATTGATCAGAAGATATAGTATGTGGAGCTGTAGGACAGGCACAATATGTATGTGAATGTGGAACAAAATCGAGTGCAGACTAGCGAATTTCAATAAGTGTCCAAAGCACACGTCACAATTGCTGGCTAAGACGTGTCCTATCGAAGCACAACAAGATAAAAGTAACAAACTAGCAGAATGGCAGTTCTGTAAATAGCGCAGATTTTCGAGCACTAGTAGAAATCAAAGGCACGTTTCCAAAGGAGTACCAGCAAACGAGCTCGAAATATTCTGAATTTTTTATCACTAATCCAAAATCACAAAAGATGGAAGCACACAAAATTTCACTTGAAACAGAGTTGTATTGTGGCCTAGAGAAAATCACAAAGGATCTCTGAAATTCCTGAAAACACTTAAACAATTTTTTTAATTATCTTCTCGATTTTTTTGAATTTTTTGACTGAACCAATTGGGTCACCTCAGAATGGAGTCAGGAATCTGCTGTAAAAATATTTGAGCTCAAACGGAGCACCGAGCGAAAAGTTATGCCCGTTTTATGGAAGGTACCTCAAGTTTTGGTTTTCTAGAGCACAAATTGGTACGAACCGTAGCGGCGGCTATAGAGCACAGGGGCACAAACCTCCCTAGTATAAGCAATAGGTAAGCGCCAGATGATGAAACAAGGAGGGGCTGCAATGCAATGCGGCTTGCAATCTAATCTAGGGCTAGCGTGGCGAGAATTCACACAAGGCGGCTAGCGAGGGCAAATCAAGTTGTGGTGTCTCGACTTGTAATCTGGGTAAGGTGGATGGGATAGTGGCGGAAACAAATAACAGCGATGGAGCGGTTGAACTACGATGACGACACGACCTAAACCAGCAACAAGACTCGACACGGATACAAACTCAACAAAGCAATCTGAAACGAATTTGCAAGGCTAAACAAGGGTTCTAGGACAGCGGAATATATTTTTTTTGTATGGCAATTATCTGGAGTTATAGGATGAAAAATCTAAACTAAACTAGGGTAAGCCTGACGGTAATACCTGAGTCTTTGAATACCACTTGATAGGAACGGAGGTGCCCGATCTTCCGTCAGGTGAAGATAACTATCGATTTGGTGGAGATGTCACACAAACGATCCGGCTTCCAATCAACACGACTAGAACCCCACAATCGCAGCACCACTTCTCCTCTGGTTATCAACTGTGCGCTGCGTAATTGACCTCGCCACGAAGGATAATCCTTGCCCGCGAATCGAAGATACAAGCAAGAACAAGAAAGAACACAATCTAGAATATTGCGGATGACTGAATAAGCTCACAAGTTGGGGTCTCACAAACCGATCTACGGTGACTGTCCTCGACAGATCTAAAATTAAGCAAAACCAACCCTAATGTGACGACGGCTGCTGAATAAATAGAGTATTAGGACGTGCGTGACCCCTGGACTCGCCTCTGATGGGCTCCGATGCGATACACGGGCCAACGGCCCAACAGACGGTGTCGCAGCACCAAAACAGAATCTGAACTCTGACTTGTTTCGACGATTCCCGTTGACTCCGGACGAATTTTAGGGTGGAACCAGTTGGGTTGGTTAGATAATCTTCTTATCTTTCCAACCATATCAAGTCCGTCGCAATCGGAGTCCGGATGCATCTTGGGCGTCCATTTTAGTGTAGACTGGTCCTGGAACCCGAGATGGAGTTCGCAACCGAGTTGGACTTGATCTCCTTCCTGTTGTGGCGCCCTTGCTGCTCCACCTCAACACCTAAGCCTTTCCCAAGTCCTTGCTGGTCCTCTCCAATGTTTCTAATCATCAAAACATCCATGGTCCCAAGCGTAAGCTCTGAAACACAATTGACTACGGTAGAACGTACCTGGAGATTTAGCCGTCGTGCACGCGATCGTGTTATCGGTCCATTCAATGTATGTATAGAAGTGATGTCCTCATCATTAGCTACTTAAGCAAAGTTGTACTCTTATTATAGCTCTGCAAATTTGATGTGTTGACCCAAGGAAAATTCCTTAAGAACTGAGATATACAGGGTTCCAAAGTGGACCTCATGCACTGCATTTCAGACTTAGGCACATGGAGGTATGGGGTGCCCTTTTTGCAAGTAAGTCCAAATCTCACAATTTGCCAAGCAAATCCTTAAATGTGAAAACACATAGTTTTTGGTGTTATATTACCTTGGTTTTTGCACTTTGGTGCAAAAGTGTACAAAATTTGCACATATAGCCCCCTAGGGTTCTAATTTAGGGTTTTCTAGGGGTCTTTTTAGGGTTTTTTTTAACACTCTAGGGTTTTAGGGTCACTAAAGTCTACCAAAGATGATATTTTATGACCATGTTTCATGTCTTAAGGCTTTCACAGGCTTGGGCTTCCCTTATATCCATAAGCCCAAATCTAGGGTAAAGCACCTCACCCTAGGGTTAACCACACATCAAGCCATACCAGTACAACTTATTTGTAATTTTTACCTAGTGAATGCACCCTAGGTGTAACAAACATATGATATGCCAATGCTCATGATGTGATGCTCAAGTTTTAGTGACAGTAACACCAGGGGTGTTACACCCTTTCCCCCATAAAAGAATCTCGTCCCGAGATTTAAAGTCCTAGGGCAAGTAGTGGAAAAGGAAACGCGTCATATTTTTATTTCCTTATTTATTGTACAAGGCAGGGGGCGGTATAGGTCTATTCCATCTATACATATCTCACAATTTACATGAAGCTAAAAAGCCTGGGAAATTCTTTTCTAGGAAGTCTTGGGTTTCCCATGTAGCTTCATCTTCAGTGTGTTGGTTCCATTATATCTTATAGAATTTGAGAACTCTTCTTCGGGTGATCCTGTCCTTCTGATCCAGGACTCGAATAGAATGTTCTGAATATATTAAGTCTGGTTCCAAGGTAACATCTGTTACATCAATGGTTTGATCTGGAACCCGAAGACACTTCTTTAATTGGGACACATGGAACACATTGTGCACTGCAGACAAGGTTTCGGGTAGTTGGAGTCGGTATACCACCGGTCCACATTGTTCAAGAATGGGGAACAGACCAATGTACCGAGGTGCAAGCTTCCCTTTTGCCCCGAAACGAGATACACCCTTTATTGGTGATTCTTTCAGATACAAACAATCTTCAACCTGGAAGTATAAGGGTTGGCGTCGTTTGTATGCATAAATCTTTTGTCGAGCTTGTGCTTCTTTCAAGTTATGTATTATTCGTTGAACCTTTTCTTCCATCTCTTTCACCATATCAGGCCTGAAAAACCACTTTTCTCCTGGTTCAGACCAATTCAATGGAGTACGGCATCGTCATCCATATAAAGCTTCAAAGGGTGCCATCTTGATACTTTCTTGATAACTATTGTTATATGAAAACTCTGCCAATGGTAAACATTCATCCCATTTCTGTGGGAATTCTAGAACGCATGCCCACAACATGTCTTCAAGTATTTGGTTCACTCTCTCAGTCTGCCCACTGGTTTGAGGATGATAGGCTGAACTGTGGAGCAACTTAGTACCCAGGGACTTATGCAGTGCTTCCCAAAATTTGGATACAAATTGCGGTCCGCGATACGACACTATGGTCTTTGGAACTCCGTGCAGACTAAGAATACGAGCAATATATAATTGAGCATAGACAGTGTCGGTTCCCTGAAACTAGGGTCCCCTTACTACTGTATAAAGACACAGTACTCACGCGGCTATATTTAGTCGCATGGTAAAAGAGTTGTCTGTGGGACCAGGCCATGACTCGCCCCAGCCTCGGGCGACTACTCTGGGCCAGCAACAGCGCCTGACCCCACCACATGGGTGGGTCCAGGGCCGCCACGTGTCCAGAGAAAGTGATATACTCCAAGACATCAACAGTGAGTCCGGACCCCCATGGGAGAGTGCCGGACCCGTACCGGACCCACATGGGCGCTGCATGGAACTGGCGGATCTACTCCTCCAGCTTCCTCTCTTTCTCCTTTGCCTCGAGCTCATGCTCGGCCAGCAACTCGCCCCGCTGGGTGAGCATTTCTTCCCTGAAGACAAGATCCGTCTCTCGCCTGGCGAGGTTCGTCTCCCACCTGTCCAAGGACTGCTCCTTCGCCTTGAGGTTCTCCTCAGCAAGGGCGATGTCGCTGGCCTTGCCCTCGAGCTCTTGCTCCCATTTTTGTAGCCTCTCCACAGCCTTGACCTGATGGGCCCGCTGGGCTTCCAAAGTCTGGTCTAGGGCGCTTAGCTTGGCCTGGTACTCTGTTGTGAGGGCCTCCCGCTGGGTCACGGCCTCCTCCCTCCTGGCCACCTTTTTCTCCCTCCGGGACGCCTCTAGCTCCCTGGCGCACACCTTCTGGAGGTCCCTCTTATACTCCTTGCGGTCCCGCTCGAGTTGGGACCGCTCGGAGAGGAACTGTCGAGACGCCGACTTGGTGCGCTCCTCCAGTTGGGTGCGCCAGTTGCTGAGGCACTGGTGCTCAGCCTCAAGCGCCTCCCACTCCCGCAAGATTGCTGCCCTAGTGTCACTAAGGACCTGGTGGGCACGGGACAACATGCGAGGGAGGGGGACTGATGCCGCTTCTTGCTTGGAACCTGACCGGAGGCGCCGCCCGAACACCACCTCCATATCCTCCGGAGAAGGTGGGGTGTTGGAGCTGGACGTGCCTCCTATGTCACCCCCAGTGTCGGGAGTGGGCGTGGATCCCCCAGCTAGGACCTTCTCTACCGCTGTGATGCCGCCCGACACTGGCGCTGCTGCTGCCGGATCCTCGGCTGGGGCATGGGAAGCCGTTGGCGCTGTTTTGGCAGCAGGCGGGGGTGGATCACTGGCACCACTCCCAACAGATGCCTGTTGCTGAGAGCCAGATCCGTCGGTGGGCCTGGTATCTGGCGGAGGAGGTGTGGCCTTGGGAGCAGAGTGGGAAGAAGCCCTGGCAAATAGATGATGGGTTAAGACCTGTCGGCATGATGATTAGGTTCAAAGAAAAAGGGACTACACTTACTTGGGGCCCTAGACTTTCCAGTGACCCTGGAAGCGAGACGATCGCCACTCCTGCTGCCGCTGCTGTTGTGGCTGCTGTGGCTACTGCTGGTGCCCCTAGGGGTGATCACCCCCAGACGGTGGTGGTGGCAGCGGGACCGGAGGACTGACGGTCCTCTGCGCGCCATGGGCCCGAGAGCTGGCTTCCTCGGCCCTGCCTGCAGTCCTATGGCGCTTCTGGGGGGGCTCCGAAACGAGCGACCTGTCAGGGCGATGAAGCCTGCGTCGCCTCTCCTCCTCCGACCCTCCTGAGCCACCTAGGGTGGAGGCGCTGCGTGCAGCCCCTTTACCCTTGTCCAAGGGGCTTGGGGCCACGACAGGGTTGGCGTTGGGAGCCACACTGGTGGGCTGGGGACCTCTAGCTGGTGCATCTAAGAACCGGATCCCACGGTGGGGGTCCCGGCCGCCGGTCTGGCGAACCGCCACGCCGCTTTCGTCGACGGTCGGCAGCGTGGCCAAGATCACCGTCCTCAGGCCTGGGTCGTCGCAGAGCGCAGGGATGTTCTGGGGGAGTAACAGGGACTCAGGGATGAAAGTTTCCCCAGTAATCCCTCCCACCAGAATTGCCAGCTCGTCCCAGGACAGATCGGTGCCCGGCCCGCGCTGGACCCTGTCGATGTCGTTCGGGCCGGTGAACCAGCAGCACAGGCGCAGTCTCCTCTGCAGCGATGCGATCCGACGCTTCAGGAGGTCACCGACCACGTGCATCGATGTCAAGCCACCCATAGCCAAACCCTTGACCGTGTCCAATATGGGCAGGAACTCTAGCAAAAGGGGCGGCTTGGTCCTCCACTGCTTGCGGTCGAGCGCTAGCCCATCGCTCGGCAGGACAAGGCGGTCGTTGGCCTCGGCGCTGGCAATCACCCAGTCGCTGCGCCGCCAAAGGTGGGGATGTCGACGACGGCTGGATCTGGCCTCGTCTGGAAGTAGTAGGCACTGATGTGGTCCCTAGTCTTTCCGGACTTGACCAGCATGAAGAAGTAGCGGAAGAGGGAAGTACAGGGGGCCACACCTACGAACATCTCGTAGAGGTGGACGAAGATGGCTATCTGGAGGACGGAGTGGGGCGTGAGGTGTTGAAGCTGAAGCCCGAACTCCTCCAGCAGCAACAGAAAGAAGGGCGAGATCGGCAACGCCAACCCGCAGGAGATGTTGGAGGTGAACAGCACGAACTCCCTGGCGGCGAGATCGCCAGGGGGGGCAGCGCCGGCACGGATTCTTCCGGCGAGCCCCGACGCGCTCCACCCAAGCAGGTCGTGCACCAGGTTAAGCGCTTCCTCAGATTGAAAGCGGTCAGGGTGACCAAGCGAAGCCATGGTGTGTGCGGCGGCGCGGACGTGGAGCAGAGGAGCACGAAGGCAAAGGGGCGCAAGCAATTGGGAGAGAATGCGAAAGGGTACCTGCTGCACGTGGGGTGAATCCTTTTTCAAGGAAACCAGAGTCCTTGTTTAGGGAAACCCTTCCGCGCGCCCCTGAATCGCCCATGAAATCTCGCTCGACGGGTACCTAGGACCCAGGCAGCCTAAACTATGACACGGGGGCCTGGGCCCACAAGTCATACAGTTTGTGTGCCAGATTTCGGGTGCGGAAAGAGCGAACCGCCGTGCGCGTCAGTAGTGCGCCTCCTTGGGGCCGATGTGGAAGACAAAAGGTAATATTTTAAACCAATGCAGCAGCAACAAGGCGCCCCACGTGTAACCCGACGAAACCACCAGGTGTGGGGGCCGCGGGTCAGTCAGCCGCGGGGACAGATATGGCAGTTGACGTGACTGAAGGCGGATTAATAGCGGGCGCGTCAGCACGCGCGCTAAAACGGCGCACCAATCACCGATCAGGTCATGTTGAGGCGAAGTACAAGCTTTGGCCCCACATGCAGGCCCGCATCCTCCCCTGAGGTGGGCCCGGGGGCCACTGTCGGTACCCTGAAACTAGGGTACCCCTTACTACTGTATAAAGACGTAGTACTCACGCGGCTATCTTCAGTCGCATGGTAAAAGAGCTGTCTGTGGGACCAGGCCATGACTCGCCCCAGCCTCGGGCGACTACTCTAGGCCAGCAACAGCGCCTGACCCCACCACATGGGCGGGTCCGGGGCCACCACGTGTCCAGAGAAAGTGATATACTCTAAGACATCAACAGTGAGTCCGGACCCCCATGGGAGAGTGCCGGACCCGTACCGGACCCCTATATATACGGTCCAGGCCTCCAAGTTTGGCTTGGCCCAGGACCTCCACGTGTGCGAACTGGACCCCTAGAATGGGATCCGGACCCCCCGTATGGGGTCTGGGCCACCCATAGTAGGGTCCCAGGGTTCCAGGACAGAACATACCCGGACCTTAATCAGGACCCAGGAGGGGATCCGGAGCCGACACATGTACATACCTGGTCTGGTGGGTTCCAGACCTATCCGCATACACTCCTGCTCCCCACTCAGGTGGAGACCTGATGCTGCCACGTGGCATACTGCGTGCAGCATAAGCCAACGGGCGGAACCTGGCATGACGCCTCTGGACTACGTGCGCCTTCGCATTCATTACGGATAAGACGTGCGCCTGTCCATTCCACTGATAGGCGGCGTGCCCAGTCCGCGATACGTGGGTCGTGCAATTATTCACACGTTACCATATCGAGGGCAATGACTCACCATTACTCGTATGGTTACTGCAGTCATCATGACTTCCGCTGATTACTCATGCGTTACTCTGTCAACATTAGTTATTCACATAATGTATTTCTTCCATTATGCTCCTAGGCCCACATGCCGGGGCTCCGCATCCTTGTAAGTGCCTCCCTTAAACTATAAAAGGGAAGGCACACAACGTTACAAGGGACAGACTCGATCACACGCTCACACATACTCAATACAACTTACACACAGTGGAGGTAGGGTATTACGCTCCGGCGGCCTGAACCACTAAAATCCCTCGTGTCCTCTCGTGTTCATCCCGAATTCACCAAACAGGCAACCGCTTAGGCCCCCTCCTCATCTTAGGATTAGGGCGAGTGCGTTCTGCCACCTGGCCGGTGGATTTCCCCACCGATAGACAGCAACTGGGTGATCTATCTTGACGGGCAGAAAATGGGCTATCTTGGTAAGTCGATCAATTATAACCCAAATAGAATCAAAACCTTTGGTTGTCCTGGGTAATCCCACAATGAAATCCATGCTAATGTCTTCCCATTTCCATGTTGGGATGGGCAAAGATTGCAATGGACCAACAGTTTTCATATGTATGGCTTTGACATGTCTACAGGTGTCACACTTCACCGCATAACATGCAATTTCAATCTTCATCTTTGTCCACCAATAATGTTGCTTTAAATCTTGATACATCTTAGTGCTTCCGGGATGAATGGAATAGCGACTAAGATGAGCTTCATCCAAAATTTGCTGGCGGACTTCTTCATTTTTAGGCACAACTATGCAATTATTAAACCATATTATGCATTGATCATCTTTTCTGAAACAATTTGCTCTACCAGCTTCTATTTTCTCATGAATATGTTTTATACCCTTATCCTTTGAGCATCAATAATCTTTTGCAGAAGAATTGACTCAAGCTTCAATTGATTCAAGGTTCCATGTTGAATTATTCCCAGGTTTAGCTTCTCCATTTCTTGACATAATGTGGTGTCCGGAATCTGTTGGGGGCCTTCATCTTCCGAAGGTCCTCAAAAACATGATTTAACAATGTTTCCCAAGTGTCATATATGAACTGGTACCTTCGAACTCGGGTTAAAACAATACACGATGACAAAGCATGGTCGAGACGAAGGCTGATACTGCTCCGAAGCTACGCGCAAGGGAGCTTCGGTCCAATGGCGGAAAAAGGAACCGACTTAAAGGGGAAAACGCTATCTAGTCCTCGTTGGGTTGTCCATAAGACAATAGAAAATATGAGGGGCATGAATGTAAATTTACACAGGCTGCGCCCTGTGCCTATAAATAGATGAACAATACCCCCGTACTGTTCACGCTGACTAATATACATTTGTGCGTCACGCTTGGACTTTTACCTTCTGTGAAGCCGAAGGTACAAATGTAATTCAATATTGTTCCAGTTTATTCATGGTAACATAAAGAAGATATATTAATAGTGTTATATAATTATTCATGTTGTCTCTTATATTTCATATGCTTCTTCTTTCACTAAATTACACTGCGATGATGAAGGTATGTCCTTCATGACCTTCGTCTGAAGATCATTATATCCTAAGGGAAATAATGCTTCGAAGGACGAAGGACTTTTAACCATTAACATTTTGTGTTGCCTTGTTCTTAACTCATAGCATTTGAGAACAAGTCCCCAACATTGGTGCCCACCTACGGTGTACCCACTTCCACAACCTTCGGCAAAGCACTGACCTTCGTCATGCCTCCGAAGAAGATAACAGCGCTAGGGGCTGCTGCACTGCAGCCACTGGACACAAACCAGGAGACTCTCTCTCTCTCCAAGAGGCTTGAAGCCAGAAGAGAAAGGCCACCAGTCCAACATTCCAGGAGGAGGAGTTGGACCAAGAGATCAGGGACATGGAAATCATCCATCAACAAGTGCAAAGGAAAAAGGAGAAGATGGCTCGGCTGGCCGATCTTCAAAGGAAGATCGATGAAGCTACTGAGGAAGTGCGTCAACTTGCTCAATATGACCAAGATAGAAGGCCACAACACAAGGAGCTTCGTCAAGAGGGCTTATTCAACGAAGATGGATGGTATGATGATTTTAATCATGATACCTTTACTTTTGATGATGCTTCCTCCTTGCAAGCAGAATTGCAGGCTATCCCATGGCCACAATCCTACAAGCCACCCCAGCTACCCATGTACGATGGGCACTCGGACCCAAAACAATTCCTAATGAGCTATGAGGCAACAATATCCTCATACGGAGGCAATGCAGCTATCATGGCTAAGTCCTTCGTCATGGCAGTTCGGAACGTGGCCCAGACATGGTATTCTTCCCTTCGGCCAGGGACAATCACGTCGTGGCAAAAGCTTAAGGACATGCTGGTGACCAGTTTCCAAGGCTTTCAGACGAAGCCAGTCACAGCTCATGCCATGTTCCAGTGCACGCAAGACCATGAGGAATACCTTCAGGGGTATGTTCGAAGGTTCTTGCGATTGAGGGCACAAGCGCCCACAATGCCCAATGGAATGGTCATTGAGGCCATGATTAAGGGTCTTCGGCCAGGACCTATGGCCCAATACCTCGCCAGAAAGCCCCCACAAACACTGGAGAAGCTGCTTCAGAAGATGGATGAGTACATCCGGGCTGACAATGACTTCCACCAAAGAAGGGAAGAAGCTTACAGATTCTCGGAGATGACTAGGGGCTTCGGAGGAAGAATCCACCCGAGGCATGTCAGGTCAATCCACAGCTCCAGTCAAAATGACGACAAAGGAAGCCAGCTTCAGAGGCCACAGTACACCTCACAATCTTCGGGGCAACAGCAAAGCTCTTTCAGGCCACCAGCTCCAAGGGGCAGAGGCGCCAGGGGCTTCGGAGGAAGATATGGGGATCAGCCCGGGAAGATCTATTGCTTATTCTGTGGTGAGGGCAAGGGCCATACTACAAGAATGTGCCAAATCACCATTCTGAAGCGAAAGGAGATCGCAGAAGCCGAAGCTCGACAGAATTAGCCGAAACAGGTCTTGCACACCGCTTCGTGCCATTCTCCCTACATACCAGAATATGTGGGCAATCATATTGCAGCTTCTGTTGCTTCGGCTAGCCATTCACAGGCTTCTTGGCCATAGCTCCCACCGCCACCAGCACTGCAACCTACCTATTCCCGAAGCCAGCAGCTAGAAGGGCGCCAACACTCCCAATAGCAACGTGAATTCATGGAGGAATCCGAAGCTCGCACAGTCAACAGTACTGTGCCAGAATCAAAGCACATTTATTGAGCGATATCCTACCTCTGAAATACTTTTATGTTCTATGTCATTCTGTTTTTCAATAAGGAATAAGCAATGTAAATCTAGTTTTAATTCCTTGTAATAATTTTGCTTCCATCAAAATGAAATATATCTTCTTCAGACTTACGAAGCTCAAAAATTGCCGACGCTCAAAAGTCGTTCCTAAGGGAATACAGAGCTAAAAATTGCCGAATCTGCAAAAAAGTCGTTCCTAAGGGAGCGCAGCGTAAGTTTTGCCGAAGCTACAAAAAAGTCGTTCCTAAGGGAACGTAGTGTAAGTTTTCTGCTCAAAAGTCGTTCCAAAGGGAATGCAGAGCCAAATACCGCCGAAATATAAGGCGAAGAAGTTCAAAAGACATTCCTAAGGGGATGCATAACTTATACCGCCGAAATAGAAGGCGAAGAAGTTCAAAAGACGTTCCTAAGGGGATGCAGAACTTACACCGAAAAATAAACGATGAAGCCAAAAAATAAACGGCAAAGAGATTCCAGTCGTTCCTAAGGGAATGCAAAGATTGTGTGTTCTAGAGTGGGAGTGTATGTGTCTTCGGCATCATTATCATTTTGCATCATATCATCATATCATTTCGCATAGCATCACATCATGCATCATATCGCATCAATGACACAAGAATGGAATACGAAGCCGATTTTCGGAAAGTATTGTTAAAGTTACACGAAGTAAGCTTCGAATTATAGCTTCGTCACCCTGCACACAAAAGATGGATCTCTCTTTCCGAAGCATGGATATCTTTAGTTTTACAAACTACGGATCTTCTTTCTTTACGAAGCATGAAAAGAAGGGAATGTGTTTTTTCGCCGAAGGCTCAAAAACGGTATGTATGTAAGTTTCATGCATCGTAAAGAAATAGATTATAATAATTTACATATTCCATCCAAAGTTACACACATCAAATATTACGGCTTCGTTACAATAAAAAGCATAATGTCCATTCTAGTGTCTCTTACATTGACTATTTAAAAATGTTTTTACAATAAGTGCTAGTCTTCTTTCAGGATTTTCTCCGCAATTTCATTTAGCAATTTATTGACGACTTCGTCAACAATAGATTCAGCCATATTAATGATATCCAGTGCTTCCTTCATTTCTGGATCGGCCAGGGGATCGAACGGTTCCGGCGGCGGAGATAATTCAACTGAAATAAGAAAAAATTAATCAGTCTGAAGCCATAAAAACCAATGTCGAAGCTAAAAGCCAAGAAACAATACTTATACGTTTCTCGCGCTCTGCAGCTTCTTCAGCTTGTCTCGCTTCTATCCGGGCATCATGGGTGTCTTTTTCACTTTTCTTTATAATTTCATGAGCCATCTCTCGGCCACCATTCACCCAGACATCATTATAGAATTTTCCGCCCATCAAGGTTGCTTCAGCTGAAGGATCCTTCGTGTCGTCTGCGGAGAAGGCAGCTTCAGCCTAGGCCAAAGTCTTGATGTGATCACATCCCGCCTTCTCCAAGATGGCTGAAATCCCCCGTGCACCAGAAAATACACAGATGTCCCCGCGATCACTTAAGATTTCTTCGAAGCTCTCGGCCTCCCCACTTATCCATTCAATAACGCCTTCGGGGTTGCCTCATATGAAGTTTTCTTCGGTAGAGTAGGCGTCCACGTTGGTGAAACTGGTTTTTATTTTCTTCACACAGTCCAAGGATTTTTCAAAGCATCATTCCTTGGATATGCGAAGTTCTTTAACGTTTTTCTCTAAATGATTTTTCCAATATTCGTTGATTTCTCGGTTAACTTCTGCGAGCGAGCATTTTTCTTTAGCTTCGGCCAATTGCCTTCGAAGGTCTTCAATTTCAATCTTTTGGGCTTCGGCCTGGGCTTTGAAGCTTGCTTCATCTTCTTTGACTTTGTTAACCAGAGAGAATAAGATTTTGTCTTTTTCAAGACCTTCGTTTCTCAGTTCAATTACCTCTGCACGAAGGTTGTCCAGGGCCATTGTATAACCTTCGTCCTCTATATTTTTCTGTGCCCTAAGGCCATTACTGATAATCAAGCCCTGCAAGGTGGAGAAAAGAATAAGTATGACAAATAAAATACCTCATTTTTCAAATTTAGAGTTAGTTGTTATACCTTTATGCTATTGTATGCTAGGCTGTCAGCAAGTTCATCCTTCGATAAAATCAAAAGACGACGATTGGGGCGACTTCAGTACGAGCCCAAGCAGGACCTAGGGGGCTGGTTGGTCGTCTACACGACCACCGCTCAGGCCGTTGGGGCGACGGAAGACGTAATGACAGCGTATTTGCCCATCGTCCTAGGGCAAGACGCACTACAGTGGCTTCAACATCTGCCACATCACTGCATCGACGATTGGGGCGACTTCAGTCGGCGATTCATCGCCAACTTCCAGTCCCTCCCTGACAAGCCGGCGCAACCATGGGACCTCAAATCCATCAGGCGCCAGGGCGATGAACACTCCGGTCATACCTCAAGAGGTTTCAGACCATGAGGAACCGCATCCCCAAAGTCACCGTGGCAACGGTGATTGAAGATTTCTACCGGGGATCCAATGACTCGGCCTTCGTCCGAGCCATACTATAGAAAGCGCCCACCACCTCCGAGCAACTGTTTTGAGAGTCAGACCTCTACATCACCATAGATGAGCAAGCCTAGGACCTCATCGGAGGTACTAAACCTGCACCACCCGCGCCACGGTGCGACATGAACCAGCAACCTGACAGGCGCTGGAAGAAGAGGCCTCGCGAGGAGGTGCACACCGCCGGACCACCCGTCGCTCGAGCCCGAGGTGCGCCCGCGGATTGGTACGGACACTGGATGAAATCCTCGATGCCCAATGCCCGTACCACAAGGACATGCGCCACACCCTACGGAACTGCAGGGACTTCAAGCATTCCATTGGGCATGGCCGACCGTTCCAGCCTCTACCACCTCCCCCACCGCGAGGAGGGCCTGGTGAACCCATGCAGCCTCAACAGCAAGAAGGGGGAGGGGCGGAGCTTTCCCACGCGTTGATAGGGAGGTCAACGTCATCTTCGGAGGACACGGACCACAGGAGAACCGGAGGCAGCAAAAACTCAATGACCGACAGGTCCTGGTGGCCACCACCAGTGCCCCAGCTCCTTACCGGTGGTCGGAGCATGCAATAACCTTTAGCCGAGCTGATCAATGTCTCAACTTTGATCATCCCGGTAAGTACCCGCTCCTCGTTGATTTGGTGATCCGAGAGAGCCGGGTGAAGAAAGTATTAGTGGATGGGGGAAGCAGCATCAATGTCACCTTCCTCCACACACTCTAGGCCCTAGGGGTTGAACTCAAAGACCTCACTGAGTCAGATACTCCCTTCTTCGGTATCGTGCCGACTGAAGGGGAGTACCCACTTGGGCACATCTACATGTTCGTCACCTTCGGGATCCCAGAGAACTACAGAACTGAGTTCCTGAGGTTCAAGTTGGCGCGCTTCGACTAAGGGTACAACGCCATCATTGGAAGGCCAGGACTGGCAAAGTTCATGGCTATTCCGCATTACCCGTACATGATACTAAAAATGCCAGGACCTCAAGGAATCATCACTGTGCGCGCTGATTTCCAAGGCACCATAGAGTGCTTTCGGGGAGCCATTTAGACAGCTCTCACTGCGGGGCCCTCGATAGCTCCCTCACACAGGCGAACACCAGGTCGGAGGAAGAGGGTCTCACAATACCCACTAATGAAGCTCAAGACGTGGCCTCTATATGGTCGATTGAAGAGACTAAGAGGATCAATCTGTGATTTGCTGATGAGCGCAAGACCGCCATCATCTGTTCCAGCCTTGATGACAAATAGGAAAGCACGCTTGTCCGATTCCTGCATGATAACTGGGACGTATTCGCATGGCAACATGCGGATATGCCGGGGGTCCCGAGAGAACTGGTCCAGCACAAATTGAAGGTATATCCTCAAGCAAGGCCGATTCGACAAAAGTTGCGTCGTTTCATGCCCGACAAAAGAGAAGCAATTCGCGCCGAGTTAGCTCGCTTAGTGTTTGCAGGGTTCATTAGGGAAGTACTGCACCCCGAGTGGCTAGTGAATCCCGTTCTTGTACTCAAAAAGAATAAAGTGGATTAGCGCATGTGTGTCGACTATACTGATCTCAGTAAACATTGTCCGAAGGATCCCTTCCGGCTCCCTAGAATAGATCAGGTAGTTGACTCGACTGCTGGCTGTTCTATGTTGTCCTTCCTAGATTGCTACTCTGGGTATCATCAGATGAGCTTGGCAAAAGAAGATGAGGAGAAGACTGCTTTCATCACCCCATTTGGAGCTTTCTGCTATACCTCCATGTCGTTCGGCCTCAAGAACGCTGGAGCGAGTTACCAGAGAGCCATCCAAACATGCTTAGCCGACCACTGGGCAAGCGGGTGGAAGCCTACGTCGATGATGTGGTTATCAAGACAGAAAACTCAGAAAACTTCATCGAAGATTTGCAGTTGGTCTTCAACAGCCTGAGGCGCTACCGGTGGAAGCTAAACACAGAAAAGTGTGTCTTCGAAGTACCAGCTGGGAAGCTACTCGAATTCATTGTCAGCCACCGAGGAATTGAAGCAAATCTAGAAAAGATGGAGGCCATCATGAGAATGGAAGCGTTGCGGTCACAGAAAAAGGTGCGAAGGCTTACTGGATGCATGACAGCCTTGAGCATGTTCATATCAAGGCTAGGCGAGAAAGGGATGCCATTTTATAAATTACTCAAGAAGGCGGACAAGTTTCAGTGGACCACAGAGGCACAGGAAGCTCTAGAGGCACTGAAGAAGTTCTTGACCACACCACTAGTACTCAAGCCGCCGTGCCACGCTACGCCTAGTCAGCCGACAGAAGGTCTGCTCCTTTACATCTCCTGCACGACTCAAAGATGAGGTATCCTAAAGTCCAGAAGTGGCTATACGCGGTACTTCTAACCGCTCGCAAGCTCCAACACGACTTTGACGACCACAAAGTCATAGTAGTCATAGGCTTTACGATAAGGGATATTCTCCACAACAAAGAAGCTATTGGAAGGATAGCCAAATGGGCATGCGAGCTGGGAGCTCACGACATAGAGTTTCGGCCCCGCACGATAATAAAGACTCAGGCGCTGGTCGACTTCATATCAGAATGGACTGAGCACCAGGTCCTGGATAGCCTGGAAGTTACTGAGGTGTGGAAAATGTGCCTTGATGGCTCGCTAAAGCTGCAAGGAGCGGGTGCAGGGATTCTCTTTATTGCTCCTGGAGGTGAACAACTCAAGTATGCACTCCAGCTGCTATTTCCAGCATCAAATAATGCGGCAGAATATGAAGCATCGGTCCACAGGCTGAGCATTGCAGTATCACTCGGCATCAAGAAGCTGATGGTATATGGTGACTCGTTGGTGGTCATAAGCCAGATAAACAAGGATTGTGACTGCTCGACCGACTCAATGGGCAAGTACTGCACAGCTGTGCGAAAACTGGAAGGCAAGTTTGAAGGATTGGAGTTCCATCACGTGGAAAGAGACCGCAATGCAGCAGCAGATGCGTTGTCGAAGCTGGGATCTAGTCGAGCCTAGGCCCCGTCTGGGATCTTCGTCCAAGAAATACCACAGTCGAGCATCCTCATGGATCGGGTGAAGGAATGCAACACCTTGAGTTAGCCAGAGGCAGATCCCAATGACTGGAGAGAACCTATCATTGGGTACATAAAGAATGGAGAAGAGCCGGATGACAAGGCTGTGGCAGAACGCATCGCAAGGTAGTCAGCCCACTACACCATCATAGGAGGCTTACTGTACAGGAGAGGCGCAGGAGGAGTCTTCATGAAATGCATTCACTCGGCCACTGGGAGACAATTGTTAGATGAAATCCATGTCGGGCAATGTGAGGTGCATGCTGCATCAAGGACTCTAGTGGGAAAGGCTTTCAGATCTGGTTTCTACTGGCCCACTGAAGCGTCCCGATCCTTTGGGACTCAAATGTGATACAATTACTAGTCCCAGGAGGCTAGTAACCACATTCCTTACATCAAATAGTTATAGAGTCTGAGTAATGTTATTACAATACCGGGGGTACAAGCTCGAGAGTGAGCAGAAATTTATAAAACGCAGTGGGAGATAAATTAGCCCAGGCCATAGGAAGAACTGGGTGAAGACACAACCCCTTCAATCAAGCATAGCAGAAAAGAAGTCTTCCGCTGCTGCAAAACATAAATAAATCTGGGTGAATACACTAGGTATTCCGCAAGCCCACCCGGCTCCCGTAAAGAGAAAGTGACCTATGTTGTACATGCTTTATATGGTGGAGTTGAAGTCACTCTTCCTTTTTCTCAGAGAAAGGCAGTACTTGTTGTTAGGGTTTTCCGAAACAAAAGAAATGACACTCGCTTAACCACCACTGAGCTTCCCGCTCCCGTGGCACCATTTTCTTTCCAGAGACACACACACACATTTCCCTATTCCCGGTTGTTGTAGAAACACTAATTGTCATACCACACCAGACTCGTCCATACCAGTGGACACGGACTATTTGAATAGGTTTAAACTCTGCGCAGAGGGGTACACTTTACCCACTAGTCCGGCTCTGCGATCTCATGGCCAATGAGATCCAAATTCGAATCTCTTTCCTTCCTCGCACGGCCTAACCTTAATGGTTATACCGGAAGGAGTCAGGCCACCGCCATGTCCAAACCGGACAAAACATTCCCCCTCCTTATCCTCCCGGTGCTCCCTAGCCTTCATAACCCTGGGGTTGGACCGTACGAGTTCAGATCGAGTGGCTGCCCACACAGCCTCGAGTGGTTGTACTTTTTATGAGTACAGGTAGTGAAAGATGACAAACCGGTCCTTATATGATAGGACATTCCTTCTGCTCATGCCTAAACCAGCTGAGCCATCACCTTAGGCCCTCCCCTAAACTAGGCAGTCCCTGATTATCCTACTCACCAGGTGATGAGGGTGAATACCCTTCATCGCACACTTTTTGGAAACATGTTACTAACACCCTTTTACTTATCCCATATCTTGTAATCAAAGGTATTAATTAATGTGGGCTCTCTCATGCTCACCATGCAAATTGATTTCATCCCATATTCCCGGCTTAGGTAGTGGTAGAGAGAAATAGGTAAATTATGCATCAAGGGAAGGATGGACTTGCCTTCGTCGAAGCTTTCCTGGCACAAAAGGTTTATCTAGGAGGGGTCGAGTTCCTGCCCTTCTTCCGGAGCTACAAATTCCGGAGGATCGGATCCCTCTTCCGCTAACAAACACAGATAATAACAATACATCAATCCTGGTGCCTTTAGTGGGGTGTGCCATTTCTTATATCATATTATTTTTGTGCCCTATAATTTATTTGAACTATTTTTGGTACATAAAATATTAGCATATAATTCTATATGTGAAAAATGGGAAAAGAAATGAGAAAATAAAAAGGAAAAGGATTTCCTGCCTTGCTGGGCGGGGGGGATTTTGGCCCACCCGGGCGCGAGCGCGCGCGTGGGCGCGACTGGCGGCCTAGCTGGCCCAGCAGCGAGGGGGAAACGGCGGGGGACGGCGCTGTGGCGCGGGGCCCACACGCCAGCGAGGGGGGGGTTTAACGGCGTGGACGGCAATCGGAGGGAGGGGGGAAATCGACCGGAGTTCGACCGACGGTGGAATTCCGCGGCGATTCTCCGTCGTGGGTCCGGTTCCGCGGCGGGGAGGCGGTGGTGAGGCACGGGCGGGGGTAGGGGATCATAGGGGTGGGGTCAATTTGACCGGCGGGGGCCTAGGGCGGCCGGTCCACGGCGCGGTGGCGGGTGTTCACGATGGTGAGGTCGCTGGTGAGGTAGTCGGGTGCAATAGGGGGTGGGGAGTAGTGCCTCGTGACCGTGAGCGTGTGGCAGAGCTCAAGCACTAGGTTAATTCGATCGAAATTTACTTGGGAGGGGAGAACAGGGCTCACCGGAGCGACGGGGAAGTGCGGCGGCTCTAGCTCGATAGGCTCGGGGAGAAGCGGAGGAGATGGTCGGAGCTGGTGTGGAGGGAACAAGGCTCGGGCGGCTCCTTTTATAGGCGCCTCGGAGAGGGAGAGGGATGGAGGGGATGGCGAGCGCCAACGAGCTCGCCATGATGGCGGGAATGGAGCAAACGACGATTGGGACGGCTCGGGCAGGCGAGGGGTGAGGGGACGGCTCGGGTACAGTGGCAGGGTGGTCACTGAGGCCGGTGCGAGCCTTAATGGCGAGGCGACGGGGCGTGAGGCGCTCGACGGCAAACGCCCCGGTGAGGCATGGGCGGGACGATGATGCTGACAGGCGGGCCCGGGCTACCAGAGAGAGAGAGCGGCGCGAGAGGGAGAGAGTGGAGTCGCTGACTGGTGGGGCCGATCTGTCAGAGGAGGCGCGGCCGCGCGAAGCTAGGCCGCTTGGGCCGGGGGGAGAGGGGGGGAGAAGCGCGGGCGCGGCGCGGGTTGGGCCAGGATTGGCCCAGCCGAGGGGGGAGGGTTTTTTTCTTTTTCTTTTTCTGTTTTCTATTTCTTTTCTTTTCATTTTCTACTTTTGTTTCTTTTTATTTCTTTTTCCTTTGAATCAATAATTTTCTAAATGATCTTGAGTGATGAATATAGTCTATGTGAGGTGCTCCTATCATTTCAAGTGTATGCACATGATGAGATGACCTAAGGGTGGAGTTTAAGGAGAAAATAAAATAAGAGGGGGGGTTAGGAGGTTAGGGTTCCAAACCTTGGGTTGGGATTTTTGGGATGTTACAAACCTACCCCACTTAAAGGAATCTCGCCCTCGAGATTTAGACTAGATTTGAGAAAAGATAAGGGTATTCCTTCCTCAAGGAGTCCTCACTCTCCCTGGTAGCTTCCTCTTCTCCTTCTCTGCTCCACTGAACTTTACAGAGTTTCACTTCTGAGGTGCGGGTCTTTCGGACTGCTGAATCAAGAATCTTTGCTGGCTTCTCACGGTACTGAAGATCTTTCTGAATCTGCAATGCCTCTTCTTCGATGTGACTTTCTGGTGCTTGCAGGCATTTGCGGAGCTGGGATACGTGAAACACATTGTGGATGTCAGTCATGGACTCTGGTAGTTCAAGACGGTATGTTGCGGGTCCCACTCTGCCAATGATGGGATAGGGTCCGACGAATCGCGGTGCTAGCTTTCCTTTTACTTGGAACCTCCTGACACCACGCATTAGGGAGACCTTGAGGTAGACGAAGTCTCCTTCCTCAAATCTGAGTTCTCTCCACTTGTTGTCCGCATAACTCTTCTGCCGACTCTGAGCTTCAAGTAATCTCCTGCGGATTAGGGCAACTTTCTCTTCCGCCTCTTTGACAAAGGCAGGTCCTTCTAGTGCTTTATCCCCTACGTTGGACCACATGAGAGGGGTCTGGCATTTACGTCCATATAATGCCTCGAACATTGAATCTTGATGCTGGCCTGATAGCTGTTGTTGTATGAGAACTCCGCGTATGGTAGACTAGATTCCCAACTTCTATCGAACGCTAGCACACATGCTCTTAATAGATCTTCGAGGACTTTGTTGACTCTTTCTGTCTGCCCGTCTGTCTGAGGGTGATAAGCGGTGCTGAAATCTAGCTTGGTGCCCATAGCTTTCTGAAGGCTTGTCCAGAATTTGGAGGTGAATTGGGTTCCCCTGTCTGACACTATCTTTTTTGGGATGCCATGGAGTCTGACTATCTCTTTGAGATAAATTCGGGCAAGGGTGGCTCCCCCAAAGGTAGTTTTCACTGGAATGAAATGGGCTACCTTGGTGAGGCGATCTATTATTACCTAGATAGAGTCATTCCCTTTTTGCGTCCGGGGTAGTCCGGTTACAAAATCCATGCCTATTTCTTCCCACTTCCACTCAGGTACTGGGAGGGGTTGCAATAGGTCTGCAGGTTTTTGGTGCTCGACATTCATTCGTTGGCAGGTGTCACACCAGGCCACATACTGTGCTATCTCTTTCTTCATCCCTCTCCACCAGTATCTGGTTTTGAGGTCTAGGTACATCTTGGTAGTTCCTAGGTGGATGGAGTAGGCTGAGTTGTGAGCTTCCTCGAGCAGGACTTCTCATGCCTCCCCTTTTGGTACACACAGACGATTTTTGAATCAAAGGGCTCCTTGTTCATCTGTCCTGAGGTCCGGGAGTTGTTCCTTGCGGGCTTTTTCCACAAGTCTCGTTGTCTCTGAGTCTAGGCGTTGAGCTTTGCATATGAGGTCTTCTAGCATTGGTTTGACTTCGAGACTGTCGTTGTTTCCCAAACATGTATTCAGTTGAGCTGATTCATTCTTCCAATCTTCTAAAAAGTTGGTTCCCTTTATTTCGAATGGTTTTCGACTGAGGGCGTCTGCTACCTCATTGGCCTTTCCGGGGTGATAATGAATTTCAAGGTCATAATCCTTGATCAGCTCCAACCATCTTCGTTGACGGAGATTGAGATCTGGTTGAGTGAAAATATACCTCAGACTCTTGTGATCGGTGAAAATGTGACATTTGTTCCCGATTAGGTAATGCCTCCATATTTTCAAAGCATGCACTATGGCTACCAATTCCAAATCGTGGGTGGGGTAATTCTGCTCATGTGGCTTAAGTAGGCGTGATGCATAAGCAATGACTTTCTCATTTTGCATCAGCACACACCCTAAGCCTTGCCTCGAGGCATCACAGAAGACGACAAAATCCTGATGAATATCTGGTAGTGTCAAAACGGGTGCGGTTGTGAGTTTCTCCTTTATGATCTAGAAACTTCCTTCACATTTTGGGGTCCACACAAATTTATGGTCTTTCTTGAGAAGCTCGGTCATAGGTCTCGCTATGCTGGAGAATCCTTTGATAAAGCGGCGGTAATATCCTGCCATTCCTAGAAAGCTTCGAACTTCACTGACATTGGTCGGTTGCCTCCATTTTGATACTGCTTACACCTTGGAAGGGTCTACTTCTATTCCTTCTGTGGTCAAGATATGCCTGAGGAAGGCTATCTTTTCCAACCAGAATTCACATTTACTGAGTTTGGCATAAAGTTGGTGTGCCCTGAGTTTTCCGAGGACGATCCGAAGGTGACGCTTATGGTCTTCGCGGTTCTTGGAGTAGATAAGGATGTCGTCAATGAAGACCACGACAAACTTATCTAGCTCTTCCATAAACACTTTGTTCATGAGGTTCATGAAAAAGGCGGGTGCGTTTGTCAGTCCGAACGGCATCACTGTGAATTCATATTGTCCGTACGGGGTGACAAATGCAGTCTTCTGGATGTCTGCTTCCTTGATCCTCAATTGGTGATAACCAAACCTTAGGTCTATCTTGGAGAAGTATTTGGCCCCTTGAAGCTGATCGAAGAGGTCATCGATCCGAGGAAGTGGATACTTGTTCTTGATGGTGACTTCATTTAACGATCGGTAATCAATACACATTCTCATACTTCCATCTTTCTTAGAGACGAACATGACTGGTGCTCCCTAAGGGGATGAGCTGGGACAAATGTATCCCTTTTGCTGAAGATCTGCGATTTGGAGCTTCAGTTCTGCTAACTCGGTAGGAGCCATGCAGTATGGTCTCTTTGCGATGGGTGCCGTCCCAGGGATCAGATCTATGTAGAACTCCACTTCTCTTTCCGGTGGCATTCCTGGTAACTCTTCTGGAAACACATCCATGAATTCTTCTACCACTGATATGCTTTCTGTTGTTAGATTGAACATCATCGGATCATTGGCGGGTGGCTGGGCCTGACAAGAGACTGACTTTCCTTGGTGGTCTATGAGGAGGACTTTCTTGCTTGCACAACTGATGATACATTTGTGTTTAGTTAACCAATCCATCCCTAAGATCACATCAATTCCTTTGTATGGCAAGACGGTTAAGTCTGCCCAGAATACTACCCCACTTAAAAGAATTCTGACTTGGGAGCATTTGAGCTGGCATAGAAGGTCTGACCCTGGGGTTCGAGTGACCAAGGGAATCTCTAGAGGAGTAGAGGGAATGCCATGCTTTTCCACAAAACTAGTGGCTATGAAAGAGTGGGATGCTCCAGAATCAAAAAGTACGGTAGCGGGAGTAAATTCAACAAGGAACTCACCAAGCACTACTCCCGGAGCTTGCTGAGCCTCCTGGGCATCGACGTGATTCACTCGTGCCCTTCCTTGATACTGGGTCTTGTTCTGCTGACTGATGGAGGAGGGCACCTTGGGGGCGGATGCCGAGGTATTCTTGGGGCCATTCACCGAGTTGGAGTAGGCGGGTCCTGGTGGCTTCAGCTGGGGACAATTGTTCTTGAAGTGACTGGGATCTCCGCAGTGCCAACATCATTCGTCGGGGGTTGGTTGCTTGCAACTGAGGGGGCATGGAAAAAGCTCTGACTCTGCTGACTGAACCGTGACGGGGTGGGTCCAGCTGGTCTACTGAAGCTTGGTTCCTTGGGTGGAAATCCAAAGGATCGAGTTTTCTGGTGCCGGTCTTGCTGCTGAGCCTGGAGGACTTGGAATTTCCTTTTGAGATGCCCTTTTTCTTCCTCCTTTGCCCTTTCCACTCGCATGGCCTTGTTGGAGAGGCGAGAGAAACTGAGGAAGTCTTGGCTAGCCAGAATTGTCTTGAGTTCTGGCCTGAGTCCCTTCAAGAAGCGAGCCATCTTCTTGACTTCGGTACTGACGTCATCTGGCGCGTAGCGGGCTAACTCCGTGAACTTGTGCACATATTCACTGACAGATCTTCCGTCTTGAGTCAGTTCCCATAATTCGTCTTCCTTAAGCTGAACGAGCCCTTGGGGCACATGGTGCTCCCGAAAAGCCGTTTCAAATTCCGCCCAGGTAGCATCTCTGATGGTGACGTTGAAGGTATCCCACCAGGCTAAGGCCATCCCAGAAAGTTGATGAGCGGCCAGTTGAACACGCTGATTTTCTAGGCATACGATGGCTTCCAGCTTTCTTTTAATCGTGCGCAGCCAATCGTCAGCATCGAGGGGGTTGCTAGATCCGGTAAACGTGGGAGGCTTGAGCCTCAGGAAATCCCCCATTCTGTCTTGCGGTCTTCCACCATTCGGACGTTGATTTTCCAGACTTCGAGTGAGGACCTCGATGAGTCGGGTTTGATTGGCCAGAACTTGGGCCAGATCTAAGGGTAGTTGTGGAGGTGCGGGGAGGTGGGTTTCACTTTCCTCTCTACCGGCTTCCCTTTCAGCTCTCAGGGGAAACCCTGCTCCAATCCCGGAGGCGGTAGGCGTGGTTTTATCCGAAGCCATCTGCAACGGGGAGAGAGTCACTATTATGCACATGCAAATTGTTTTCAACCAAGTTATTTTATTCATTACACCAATACATTACAAGCATATGGCTACTACAAGTTGTACTACACGCAAGTGTTCCCTGAGGTACTACCGAATTCTTTTTCTAGAGTGTCCCCAAATTCCTTGAGAAGATCATCAAGGCTAGCGAGGGACATGTCCTCGATATCGGACAAATTTTCCATCCTGGCGGGAGCTGGTGCTGGGGGAGCTTTCTTCCTCCTTTCCGTCTGGCATCCTTGGCTCATGGTTTTCTTCCGGATTTTCTTTGTGGGGGCGAGCTTCTTAAGCTTCTTATCATAGTCCATCTTTAAGGTTCGATAGGCTTCACGGGTGTTGGCCTCCTCGCCTTCCGCTATGTCGAGACACTCTTGGAGAGATGCCTTCTCCTTCTTAAGCTCTTTGACTTGCTGCTCTAGGCTTTCCACCCGGGAGTTTAGGTGGGTGCAGTGGGAGGAGAGATCATCGTAGTGGGTATCCAGGGTGTGGAGGTATCCGGCCATGTAGACAATGGTGGGGTCATCCTCGGTGGGGTCTCTCCCTGACAGAGTCTGAAGTCTTTTCCTCCAGGTGGGGGTATTTTTGTTGCTGGGTGGGAAATAACGAAGGGGGGTTTCAAAGATCTCTCTGCTGTAGTTTTGGCATAGCTGTTTAAGGGCCTTTCGGGCAACACTTTGGCAAGTGTCTGGGAAGCGGTGCCCGATGAAGGTGACTTGGAAGGGGGGGTGGTTTGGGTAGCTTCGGCTTTCCCCCAGGTAGACTGCCATAGAGCACTTCTCTATTCCATTTTTGCGGTATTCCTTCCAGACATATTCGGGCTTCTTGCGGATCCCCATGTGTAGTCCGCAACTCCGTAGAAGGTGAGGAAAGCCTTCCTCCTCTGAGCAGTATGATGTTCTAATGACCCAAGGGCCTTCCATCTGGTAGAGGAAAAGAAGGGTCTGTTAATATCGGGGAAAGGAGAGAAAGTGTTTCTTGGGGGTAAGAGGTGTTTTCTTGCTAAAGCAACTTTTAAGGCCAGGGCTGTGGTCTACGGCCAGTCCTAAAGGCTCTGATACCACCTGAGGCGTCCTGATCCTTTGGGACTCAAATGTGATACAATTACTAGTCCCAGGAGGCTAGTGACCACATTCCTTACTTCAAATAGTTACAGAGTCTGAGTAATGTTATTACAATACCGGGGGTACAAGCTCGAGAGTGAGCCGAAATTTATAAAACACAGTGGGAGATAAATTAGCCCAGGCCACAGGCAGAACTGGGTGAAGACACAGCCCCTTCAATCAAGCATTGCAGAAAAGAAGTCTTCAGCTGCTGAAAAACATAAATAAATCTGGGTGAATACGCTAGGTATTCCGCAAGCCCACCCGGCTCCCGTAAAGAGAAAGTGACCTATGTTGTACATGCTTCATATGGTGGAGTTGAAGTCACTCTTCCTTTTTCTCAGAGAAAGGCAGTACTTGTTGTTAGGGTTTCCCGAAACAAAAGAAATGACACTCGCTTAACCACCACTGAGCTTCCCGCTCCTGTGGCACCATTTTCTTTCCAGAGACACACACACACATTTCCCTGTTCCCGGTTGTTGTAGAAACACTAATTGTCATACCACACTAGACTCGTCCATACCAGTGGACAAGGACTATTCGAATAGGTTTAAACTCTGCGCAGAGGGGTACACTTTACCCACTAGTCCGGCTCTGCGATCTCATGGCCAATGAGATCCGAATCCGAATCTCTTTCCTTCCTCGCACGTCCTAACCTTAATGGTTATACCAGAAGGAGTCAGGCCACCGCCATGTCCAAACCGGACAAATCATTCCCCCTCCTTATCCTCCCGGTGCTCCCCAGCCTTCATAACCCTGGGGTTGGACCGTACGAGTTCAGATCGAGTGGCTGCCCACACAGCCTCCAGTGGTTGTACTTTTTATGAGTACAGGTAGTGAAGGCTGACAAACCGGTCCTTATACGAGAGGACAATCCTTCTGCTCACGCCTAAACCAGCTGAGCCATCACCTTAGGCCCTCCCCTAAACTAGGGAGTCCCTGATCATCCTACTCACCAGGTGATGAGGGTGAATACCCTTCATCGCACACTTTTTTGGAAACATGTTACTCACACCCTTTTACTTATCCCATATCTTGTAATCAAAGGTATTAATTAATGCGGGCTCTCTCATGCTCACCATGCAAATTGATTTCATCCCATATTCCCGGCTTAGGTAGTGGTAGAGAGAAATAGGTAAATTATGCATCAAGGGAAGGATGGACTTGCCTTCTTCGAAGCTTTCCTGGCACAAAAGGTTTATCTCGGAGGGGTCGGGTTCCTGCCCTTCTACCGGATCTACAAATTCCGGAGGATCGGATCCCTCTTCTGCTAACAAACATAGATAATAACAATACATCAATCCTGGTGACTTTAGTGGGGTGTGCCATTTCTTATATCTTATTATTTTTGTGCCCTATAATTTATTTGAACTATTTTTGGTACATAAAATATTAGCATATAATTCTATATGTGAAAAATGGGAAAAGAAATGAGAAAATAAAAAGGAAAAGGATTTCCTGCCTTGCTGGGCCGGGGGGAGATTTTGGCCCACCCGGGCGCGAGCGCGCGCGTGGGCGCGGCTTGCGGTCCAGCTGGCCCAGCAGCGAGGGGAAACGGCGGGGGACGGCGTTGTGGCGCGGGGCCCACATGCCAGCGAGGGGGGGTTTAACGGCACGGACGGCAATCGGAGGGAGGGGGAGGGGGGAAATCGACCGGAGTTCGACCGGCGGTGGAATTCCGCGGCGGTTCTCCGTCGTGGGTCCGGTTCCGCGGCGGGGAGGCAGTGGTGAGGCACGGGCGGGGGTAGGGGATCATAGGGGTGGGGTGAATTTGACCAGCGGTGTGACACCCCAGGTGTCTATTTCGGGTTATGTCAGAAGGATTAATCCTAATCTCAGATGCTCAGTAAAAAATTTCTATTTCTCGATCATGCCTATCTCTGTTTATCAGGCTTTCTCTTGGAAGTTCACCGAATTCAGAGATTATCGATCGCGAGAAACAACCAATTTTTGAGCGTGTTAAAACTTTTATCTCTCGGAACGAATGCAGACTCGAAGATCAATCTCGACTTATAAATCTCGTCTGAAGCTCATTTAATCAAACTCTCGACGGCTGTTATCTGATCTGAGCCCGAGTTTAATTCCTCGAACGTTGATCTATGTCGGACTATTTTATCCGAGTCCGTACTCTCACACGGAATACTCAGTATGTCGTCTCTAATCAAATTTATCCGACTCAGCCAAATATCTCATGTCCGAACCGAGTTAAAAACCCCGTATCGGCAGCGATTTTAAATTGTCACGCTTCGCCTTCTCCGACTAAAAATCCGAAACCAATCGGTCTCAATTCATTTTGTTCCTAATTTGGCGCGAGGAATTATTTTTCCGAGCGGCGCTAAACAAATCAAATTCTTCGTACGGATAATCTGTCATTCTGTCCAACCGAGCACCAGCTCGCTCTGTTTTTACACAGACGGCCTCCGCGAGAGCATTTTTATTTCGGAAAATAAATTAGCGCAGCCCGATAACGTGTTTGGGCCAGCCCAACCCAGCCCATTTGGCCCACTAAGGAAACCCTAACCCTAGCCATCTTCTATAAATAGGGGTGCTCACTTGGAAATTTTCCACTCCCACCCCTCAAAAATTTCCAGCCGCCACTCTCTTCTTCCTCCTCTCCCACACGCACAGCCATCTTCTCTCCTGTTCATGGCGCAGAGAAGCTCTCTGCCGAGCTGCTCCCATGGCGCCAGCCTTCCCTGCGGCGAGCTCCTTCCTCCAGGCACCCATGCCGCCGAGCTCTCCTTCACGGCGCGGGCGAGCTCCCTCCTCGGCTGCTTCCAGCCCAACTCGGCGCCCTTGCTGTAGGCGAGCAGCAGGCTCCCTGCTCCACGCGCCCCCCCAGCCATGGCGTCCTGCTTCCTCCCATGGCGCAGGAGATGCCCCAGCGAGCTCCCTTCCCTTCCCCATGGCTCGAGCTCGAGTTTCCTCATGGCGCTGCCTCCCTGTCCATGGCGACGCAGCAGCTCCCTCCCATGGCGCCCCCTGCTCTTCCTTCTTAGTGCCCAGAAATTGCAGCAGCATCTCCCTCCCCCAAACTGCTCTTGCCATGGCCGATTCTTCCCTGCGCCCTACTCTCCCATGGAAATCCAGCAAGAGCTCCATTTCCTCCATGGCCGGCGCCCCGCGCAGCGCCTCTGCGCGACTCTCGCTCCCCAAACAGCGAGCCCCCTTCCTCGCTGCTCGTCGTGGTGCCCGCCGGCTGTTCGGCAAAACGCGCAGCAAGCCGCGCGCTGCAGCAGCCCTCCAGTTCATTCTCCACTTCCCCGTCGCGAGTCATCGCTCTCGTGTTTGCTGCGCAGCAAACAGCACGTTGGGATGCCCCCCTGGTGTTCGCTGTTTTTGCGCAATCCCAGCATCGACGCCGTTCACCCCGGTGAGACCGCGTAAATCCTCGTTCGATTCCGCATCGACATTATTTTCCTATGATTAATTATGTATGTGTGCTGCTTTGTTTTATTTTTTTTGTGGAGGAGAGAACCCCATGTTTTGCGTGGAGAAGGCAAGTCGTTCAACGCTCGTCGGATGTTCGGAGCGATGCACAAATCGGAATCGCCATCGTCCTTACAAACACCGATTGGGTTTGTTTATGGTGAGCCGATGTATGTCGCTCTCGGTCGACTCGATTAGTTATTTTGAATGGATGTGTGTAAAATGTTTCGGTTATGCGCATTGGTAGGATCGCGTTTGCGATTGGAGAACAAGAGGTTCGATGCGTTCGATTTGTAGTTGTCTAATTATGTTTTGGTCGATGTGGTGCATGTTTAAAAATTGTGTTGATATGGATTGAATTTTGCGTAGAGAAGAAAACGAAGAAGAAAGGAACTCGGCTGTTTTTATATCTTGGTAGGAAAAATATGCGATGCGTTGTTTGAGGCGAAAAACTAAGTTACAAAATGCGGCTTTTGTTTTGGGAAATGTATTGATAGGTGGTTATGCGAAAAGTGTAATTGTTTTATGCAATGTGATGGAATTCATGATTATATAGGGAGTATATTTATTGAGGTGACGAGTAGTTAGAAAATGCTAGTTGCGTAGAGGATGAATTATTAAAACATGAGTATCGGAGTTCATATATTAGTGGTCGCGCCACATTGGTTGAAGTGTCTCGAGTGCACGCCACAACATGGTTGTATGCGAGACAAGGTTGTGTGCCTGATGCGTTTAGTAAAAATCCATCGGTGTCACTAGTGTTAAGTTGAGGTTGGTTTGCATGTGGAAAGTGACAGTGTGTTTAATACTTAGAACTCTTGGTCGATAGTAGAAATTGTTTTGGCTTATGTAGAGAGGTGATGACATGCCGTAAGTAGTCATCATTTCCTCTATAATTATAAGTCGAGTCTTTACACGTTAGGCGTTCCTTAAATTGTGCTTCACAAATGAGTGTATGCTTGTGTTTATGACTTGAATAGATGTTTTCGAGTAAACTAATAAGTTCCTAAAGCAATTATGTGTAAGGTGTTTATAGTGACACTTTATCCCGAAAGGTGTTAAGTCTGTGCATAAATAAGAGATAAGTGTACTTGTGTAGTGTGGATTGATTTTGAGTACATATGTCGCAAGAAATGGATTAGTGCGCATATAGGAGATGAATGTGTGTGATGAAATGGTGACATGCCTTCGTATTCATCATGTCGTCTGTTTGGTGACTTAGCCGAGAGTCGTGAAGAAATGTCGCTTACCTATGTGTTAATATTGCCCCTCTGCAACTCTGTATAATTGCCATGTGAAGTATGATTGGATTAGTCTATGGTTGCGATGTGTGGTGAAGTGATGGTATGACTACGTAGCCGTCACGTCACCTATTATGTGACTAAGTTTAAGTGTGTCTTGATCTAAGTTAGAGTAAGTCAAGTCTCTAAAATGCGGAAATTCTTGAATTGTATAGAAGCTGAATTTTAGTAATTGCTGTTTGGGGCTGCACGCGCTGTTTTTGTCGTGCGGTATGTTTTATGAACTAAATTGTGTTTTCTGTAGATATGTGCTATAGAAAAGTGGTAGATAACTTTATTATCTTGCTGATGTTAAAATTTGACAGGCATAAGTTTGATCGTTTAGGAGTTATGATTTTTACAAATTCAGTAACTGAATCTATCCAAATTCTGTACAGATTTCAGAAACTGCATTGTTTTCCTAATGTAATGTTAGAATCAGTCCTTGTCGATTGTAAGAAAGTTATAGATGCTTTTCTCATCTTGCTTGTGTTAAAATTTCATAACCATAGGCCTGATAGTTTAAGAGTTATGAATTTTACAAAGTGGTTGTTGTGTTCTGTCCTCTGTTAGAACAGATTTCGAAAACTGTAATGTTTGATTTGATTAAAACTGGAATCACTTCTTAGTGATTATAAAAGTTATGTAGTGCTTTTGCCAAGCTTTCCAAAAAGTCTTGGATCACTAGTTTTGGTGGTCTGAAGATTAAGTTATGGATGTTTAAAGTGTGAAGACTGAATCTGTCCAGTTCTGGACAGCACAGCTTTCATAGTGTATTTTACCCTTGATATATGTTAAACCAGCCAGTGATGTTTATAAATAATTTGTAGAACATTTAACTATCTTTCCAGAAATTCTAGAATCACCTTGTTTGGATGTCTGAATCTGTAGTTGTGAATTTTTGAAGTTGCAAGTCTGAATCTGTCCAAATCTGGACAGAACTGTTGTGTTAGCACTGTTTGACCTTGCTAAGTGCTGAATCCTGTGGAGGTAAAAATACCAAAGTTGTAGTTCACTTTTTAAGCTTTCCGGAATGTCCTAGTTTGCTATTTTTGGATTAATCTTTGAAAAGTTATGGTTAAAGCAAGTGACTGATGTGCTGCTGTCCTAAAATTCTGCAAGTGCTTAATTGATTGTTGAGTTGATCCGTTTTGGCTAAAAATGTTTGGTTGACACTTAAGTAATGTAGACTTGTCATGACTAAGCTTAATAATGTATGTGTGTCTTATTTTATATGTTTCTTCCCTAGTTGATTGTGATATAGGAGTTTCATAGACATTGGTGCCTAGGTCCGATTTAAACTTACGTTGTCTTGGTTGCTCTTGTGTGGTCACTAGGAGAACAAATGAATGATTAAGGTGAGCGTAGAAAATGAGTGTACTTGTCATATCGTATTTATGTTGCGTAAATAAATAAAATGTGGTCGTCTTGTTAATGGTGTTAATGATGAACGCCGATAACAGACGAATAGCTAGCGCTTGCGTATAGTCGTTGCGGTGTCTTACAATTAAATGTTAGTTTGCTACCATGTATTTATATAGCTTGTGATATTTTTCATTGTATTCATACATATGCATCTTGCATCTCATTTAGGACCGAGAGATGACGCTGATGCAAGTGGTGTGGTGCCAACCACAAGATGTCGTTGGTGGACAACCTGAAGAAGGATGGACTTACCCCGTGGATGCTCGCCAAGCGAGTACCTCCCCCCAGCAAACACTATCTAAGTGTTAAATTAAAGGCAAGCCCCGGTTTTATGCATAACCGTTATATATGCTATTTTACTGCACTTAATGTTTGTAGGCTTGTACCGTGCACTTAAGTGTAGGAGTTGAATGAAACCCTAGTTGCATGAACTCAGGATTCCCTTTGAGATGGATACTAGTATGCTAGGTCGAGTAGCTGCTTTATTAATTAGGGATCTCGGTAGAAGTCGAGTGATTTTTCTAGCACTCGCGCGAGGTCAGGAATTGGTTGTATCCATTTTTATATCGGAATGATGATTGGTCTATGGACAACGGTCCATGGGGATGCGTTGTCTACGAGACGGAAATTGGAATAAGGATTAAGGTGTGGTACCGTGTGTCAAGCGTTTGAACGTACTAAGCACATGCCGAGAAATATGGTAAATCGGTAAGCCTAGTACCTGAGTGAACCTGGCAGCAGATTGCCCTCCTCACGCGACCTGAGACGTGGTCTCCCATTCCGGTTATGGTGGGTACAAGTGCGGTCACTGCACGACGGCAGTCGGGGTCAGTGAGGCATTGTACGCCAAGGCGGTGAGCCCCTCTCTGCTGACGGGGAATCGATGGGGACGGTTGATGTGTGTGGGGACGGAGTGCCTCGCCACGTCGTGTGTTTAGGTTTACCTTGCAAGGTTTAAAAACTCGATTCGAATCGTCTGCTTCTCGCAGCTAATGAGACTGCTTGATCCATGCTGCTACATTGAGTAATAAGTGGAAATGAGGTGACTGGCAAAAGATGTTGATTTGTAAAAATGTTCGATACCATGTATGATTAGCTAGGTACACATCTAGTCTAAAGGATTCTACTAAAACTTGAAAAGCTAAAACTTGTTTTTAGACTCAGCTAGTGCTTTTGGCAAACCAAACCCCTCAGCCAAACAGCTGCATGTCTAGAGGTAGAGGAGTAGACTCCTCACACCGGGTAAGTCTAGCTGAGTATTAGTATACTCAGCCTTGCTTGTGGCATAATTTTTGCAGGTACCTCCTTGTTATGGTTGATGGTGTGACTTGACCTTCATCCCTGCCACCGGGATAGATGGTCGAGAGGGTTATTGCTTCCGCAGGAGAGGATCAGGAGGAGTAGCGTGGCCAGGCTTCGCCATGTTACTCGGTTTTCTCCGTTAGTTATTTCCGCTGCATTAAATTTATGGTTATTATTTCTAAAACTCCGATAATGTAATCACTAATGGTACTTATTAAATTTGTGGTATTATGTTTTATTGTATTTCTCTGTGCCTCACCTTCGAGTGAGCTAGTGGTATTCAATCCTGGTTAAGTGGCTTTATCGGACTAGATCCGAGGGACTGACGGTTTATTACTATTTAAGTGTGGTCTAGCCTCTAAGGCGGGACTTAGGCACTTAAGTTGGAATAATTCGGGCGGTTCCGCCACAGCTGGTATCGGAGCGAATACCATCACAGAGAAGTCAATAAGTCATGATTACCAACCTTTTCTAAAGTAAAACTTGCTTAGAAACCAAAGTTGGATAGATATCAGGACGATAAGGATAGACCTAGGACGTGAAGCCTTAGGAAAAATAGATGGGTAGCTAGGTGGCTATATTTATATAGGCCATAAAGGCTACTACTACTATTAAGAAGGATGCTGTAGAAGCACCCGAAAAATTAGTTAGGTCTGAGAAGACGACTAGAATGAGCATGCATCATGATTGTCGCATTATAATTGTCTCTTGTGCATCAACATGCTTCTCTCACCCTTATTCCAATAATAAGAACTTGTGAATAATGTGATGTATTGCTATGAACTGCAAAAAAAATGTCTTACTTCGTGTCAGATTGGTAAGTCTTGTTAGGTCGTGTTGTGTGTTTCTCTTGTCTTGCTATCTAGGTGGCATTGTAATTGTTCGACCCTTTTGCAAAACATTTAGTTGCTTGTTCTGTTCATAAAAGGACCCCCTCAAACAACCTAGTGGTTAGCAAGTGAAACAAAAAAAATCACCTGCTTATGTAAGTGTTTCTCTAGCCCTTGTGTGTTTTACCCTTGAAGTTACACCTGCACAACTTATAGACCACCACAACTTGACCGCTAGACCAACCCAAGTCTCCTTGTGCACTTGTTATGTCAAAAAAAAATTGTTGTTTGGTGTCTACTTGCGCAAACCCTATCAAGGCCATGTTCTTTCCATAGATCCTGTCCCGAAACTTCATAACATTTCTATTGATCATCCTAGCCGATCTTGTTTGCCTACCTCTCTTTTCACCTGGATCTAGTACACTCTTTCTTTGTGAATCATGTTGTGGCTTTATCATCGAAATCTCTGGATCCCTTAATGATTCTGCCCCGTTATCTGGTTATCTGCTATAACCCGTTTTCAAGTATCGAATGTTGATCTGCCTAAATCTCTCATTTTTGGTCGATCTCATGCTCTTCCTCCAAGAATCATGACGCCATTTTATTGATTTTTATCTCTAAATGGTGTATCCATCGAGTTCAATGGATGTTGTTGTTGTCTTTGGTTTCTGATGTCTCTAAAAGCTCATTAATCATGATCTCTTGAGTGCTTCATTCTCGTATCCCATCTCGTACTAATCTCTGACCTGATAATCTCCGTATTAATCATAAAATAATTCTCTGAGTTGAAGAAAGTTCTTATGTGATGCTCTTTTTCCAACAATCTCTGCTTCAACTCTGATCACATTCTTATTTTCTGGGCCATACTCTCATGGGCTCCATCTATTTATGTCACGTGGATTTATCGTTGGTTGCATCTGGTAATGGTGTTATGACTAAACGACTGATGGTGCCGCGACGAAACCGAGAGCCTCTTGTGGGCGCGCACACAAGGTTGAGCTGCTCGGTACGCGCTGGTATCGCGGTTAATAGTTGTGATCCATTATAAGACTACACCGATGTGCTATCTTTTGTGGACACTCTCAGAATGATCGCTGCATTTTGTCTCGATATGCCGCGATATTCTACCCAAATCTATCTTCAGTATCTTGTCAAATCACATCTCATAAACTTGCATCTATCTCCAGCCTGGACGTTACATGCTTCTCCACCCTTGAAGACCCTCATCTGAATCTCGGGACGAGATTCTTTTTTAAGGGGGGAAGGCTGTGACACCCCAGGTGTCTATTTCGGGTTATGTCAGAAGGATTAATCCTAATCTCAGATGCTCAGTAAAAAATTTCTATTTCTCGATCGTGCCTATCTCTGTTTATCAGGCTTTCTCTTGGAAGTTCACCGAATTCAGAGATTATCGATCGCGAGAAACAACCAATTTTTGAGCGTGTTAAAACTTTTATCTCTCGAAACGAATGCAGACTCGAAGATCAATCTCGACTTATAAATCTCGTCTGAAGCTCATTTAATCAAACTCTCGACGGCTGTTATCTGATCTGAGCCCGAGTTTAATTCCTCGAACGTTGATCTATGTCGGACTATTTTATCCGAGTCCGTACTCTCACACGGAATACTCAGTATGTCGTCTCTAATCAAATTTATCTGACTCAGCCAAATATCTCATGTCCGAACCGAGTTAAAAACCCCGTATCGGCAGCGATTTTAAATTGTCACGCTTCGCCTTCTCCGACTAAAAATCCGAAACCAATCGGTCTCAATTCATTTTGTTCCTAATTTGGCGCGAGGAATTATTTTTCCGAGCGGCGCTAAACAAATCAAATTCTTCGTACGGATAATCTGTCATTCTGTCCAACCGAGCACCAGCTCGCTCTGTTTTTACACAGACGGCCTCCGCGAGAGCATTTTTATTTCGGAAAATAAATTAGCGCAGCCCGATAACGTGTTTGGGCCAGCCCAACCCAGCCCATTTGGCCCACTAAGGAAACCCTAACCCTAGCCATCTTCTATAAATAGGGGTGCTCACTTGGAAATTTTCCACTCCCACCCCTCAAAAATTTCCAGCCGCCACTCTCTTCTTCCTCCTCTCCCACACGCACAGCCATCTTCTCTCCTGTTCATGGCGCAGAGAAGCTCTCTGCCGAGCTGCTCCCATGGCGCCAGCCTTCCCTGCGGCGAGCTCCTTCCTCCAGGCACCCATGCCGCCGAGCTCTCCTTCACGGCGCGGGCGAGCTCCCTCCTCGGCTGCTTCCAGCCCAACTCGGCGCCCTTGCTGCAGGCGAGCAGCAGGCTCCCTGCTCCACGCGCCCCCCCAGCCATGGCGTCCTGCTTCCTCCCATGGCGCAGGAGATGCCCCAGCGAGCTCCCTTCCCTTCCCCATGGCTCGAGCTCGAGTTTCCTCATGGCGCTGCCTCCCTGTCCATGGCGACGCAGCAGCTCCCTCCCATGGCGCCCCCTGCTCTTCCTTCTTAGCGCCCAGAAATTGCAGCAGCATCTCCCTCCCCCAAACTGCTCTTGCCATGGCCGATTCTTCCCTGCGCCCTACTCTCCCATGGAAATCCAGCAAGAGCTCCATTTCCTCCATGGCCGGCGCCCCGCGCAGCGCCTCTGCGCGACTCTCGCTCCCCAAACAGCGAGCCCCCTTCCTCGCTGCTCGTCGTGGTGCCCGCCGGCTGTTCGGCAAAACGCGCAGCAAGCCGCGCGCTGCAGCAGCCCTCCAGTTCATTCTCCACTTCCCCGTCGCGAGTCATCGCTCCCGTGTTTGCTGCGCAGCGAACAGCACGTCGGGATGCCCTCCTGGTGTTCGCTGTTTTTGCGCAATCCCAACATCGACGCCGTTCACCCCGGTGAGACCGCGTAAATCCTCGTTCGATTCCGCATCGACATTATTTTCCTATGATTAATTATGTATGTGTGCTGCTTTGTTTTATTTTTTTTGTGGAGGAGAGAACCCCATGTTTTGCGTGGAGAAGGCAAGTCGTTCAACGCTCGTCGGATGTTCGGAGCGATGCACAAATCGGAATCGCCATCGTCCTTACAAACACCGATTGGGTTTGTTTATGGTGAGCCGATGTATGTCGCTCTCGGTCGACTCGATTAGTTATTTTGAATGGATGTGTGTAAAATGTTTCGGTTATGCGCATTGGTAGGATCGCGTTTGCGATTGGAGAACAAGAGGTTCGATGCGTGCGATTTGTAGTTGTCTAATTATGTTTTGGTCGATGTGGTGCATGTTTAAAAATTGTGTTGATATGGATTGAATTTTGCGTAGAGAAGAAAACGAAGAAGAAAGGAACTCGGCTGTTTTTATATCTTGGTAGGAAAAATATGCGATGCGTTGTTTGAGGCGAAAAACTAAGTTACAAAATGCGGCTTTTGTTTTGGGAAATGTATTGATAGGTGGTTATGCGAAAAGTGTAATTGTTTTATGCAATGTGATGGAATTCATGATTATATAGGGAGTATATTTATTGAGGTGACGAGTAGTTAGAAAATGCTAGTTGCGTAGAGGATGAATTATTAAAACATGAGTATCGGAGTTCATATATTAGTGGTCGCGCCACATTGGTTGAAGTGTCTCGAGTGCACGCCACAACATGGTTGTATGCGAGACAAGGTTGTGTGCCTGATGCGTTTAGTAAAAATCCATCGGTGTCACTAGTGTTAAGTTGAGGTTGGTTTGCGTGTGGAAAGTGACAGTGTGTTTAATACTTAGAACTCTTGGTCGATAGTAGAAATTGTTTTGGCTTATGTAGAGAGGTGATGACATGCCGTAAGTAGTCATCATTTCCTCTATAATTATAAGTCGAGTCTTTACACGTTAGGCGTTCCTTAAATTGTGCTTCACAAATGAGTGTATGCTTGTGTTTATGACTTGAATAGATGTTTTCGAGTAAACTAATAAGTTCCTAAAGCAATTATGTGTAAGGTGTTTATAGTGACACTTTATCCCGAAAGGTGTTAAGTCTGTGCATAAATAAGAGATAAGTGTACTTGTGTAGTGTGGATTGATTTTGAGTACATATGTCGCAAGAAATGGATTAGTGCGCATATAGGAGATGAATGTGTGTGATGAAATGGTGACATGCCTTCGTATTCATCATGTCGTCTGTTTGGTGACTTAGCCGAGAGTCGTGAAGAAATGTCGCTTACCTATGTGTTAATATTGCCCCTCTGCAACTCTGTATAATTGCCATGTGAAGTATGATTGGATTAGTCTATGGTTGCGATGTGTGGTGAAGTGATGGCATGACTACGTAGCCGTCACGTCACCTATTATGTGACTAAGTTTAAGTGTGTCTTGATCTAAGTTAGAGTAAGTCAAGTCTCTAAAATGCGGAAATTCTTGAATTGTATAGAAGCTGAATTTTAGTAATTGCTGTTTGGGGCTGCACGCGCTGTTTTTGTCGTGCGGTATGTTTTATGAACTAAATTGTGTTTTCTGTAGATATGTGCTATAGAAAAGTGGTAGATAACTTTATTATCTTGCTGATGTTAAAATTTGACAGGCATAAGTTTGATCGTTTAGGAGTTATGATTTTTACAAATTCAGTAACTGAATCTGTCCAAATTCTGTACAGATTTCAGAAACTGCATTGTTTGCCTAATGTAATGTTAGAATCAGTCCTTGTCGATTATAAGAAAGTTGTAGATGCTTTTCTCATCTTGCTTGTGTTAAAATTTCATAACCATAGGCCTGATAGTTTAAGAGTTATGAATTTTACAAACTTGTTGTTGTGTTCTGTCCTCTGTCAGAACAGATTTCGAAAACTGTAATGTTTGATTTGATTAAAACTGGAATCACTTCTTAGTGATTATAAAAGTTATGTAGTGCTTTTGCCAAGCTTTCCAAAAAGTCTTGGATCACTAGTTTTGGTGGTCTGAAGATTAAGTTATGGATGTTTAAAGTGTGAAGACTGAATCTGTCCAGTTCTGGACAGCACAGCTTTCATAGTGTATTTTACCCTTGATATATGTTAAACCAGCCAGTGATGTTTATAAATAATTTGTAGAGCATTTAATTATCTTTCCAGAAATTCTAGAATCACCTTGTTTGGATGTCTGAATCTGTAGTTGTGAATTTTTGAAGTTGCAAGTCTGAATCTGTCCAAATCTGGACAGAACTGTTGTGTTAGCACTGTTTGACCTTGCTAAGTGCTGAATCCTGTGGAGGTAAAAATACCAAAGTTGTAGTTCACTTTTTAAGCTTTCCGGAATGTCCTAGTTTGCTATTTTTGGATTAATCTTTGAAAAGTTATGGTTAAAGCAAGTGACTGATGTGCTGCTGTCCTAAAATTCTGCAAGTGCTTAATTGATTGTTGAGTTGATCCGTTTTGGCTAAAAATGTTTGGTTGACACTTAAGTAATGTAGACTTGTCATGACTAAGCTTAATAATGTATGTGTGTCTTATTTTATATGTTTCTTCCCTAGTTGATTGTGATATAGGAGTTTCATAGACATTGGTGCCTAGGTCCGATTTAAACTTACGTTGTCTTGGTTGCTCTTGTGTGGTCACTAGGAGAACAAATGAATGATTAAGGTGAGCGTAGAAAATGTGTGTACTTGTCATATCGTATTTATGTTGCGTAAATAAATAAAATGTGGTCGTCTTGTTAATGGTGTTAATGATGAACGCCGATAACAGACGAATAGCTAGCGCTTGCGTATAGTCGTTGCGGTGTCTTACAATTAAATGTTAGTTTGCTACCATGTATTTATATAGCTTGTGATATTTTTCATTGTATTCATACATATGCATCTTGCATCTCATTTTGGATCGAGAGATGACGCTCATGCAAGTGGTGTGGTGCCAACCACAAGATGTCGTTGGTGGACAACCTGAAGAAGGATGGACTTACCCCGTGGATGCTCGCCAAGCGAGTACCTCCCCCCAGCAAACACTATCTAAGTGTTAAATTAAAGGCAAGCCCCGGTTTTATTCATAACCGTTATATATGCTATTTTACTGCACTTAATGTTTGTAGGCTTGTACCGTGGACTTAAGTGTAGGAGTTGAATGAAACCCTAGTTGCATGAACTCAGGATTCCCTTTGAGATGGATACTAGTATGCTAGGTCGAGTAGCTGCTTTATTAATTAGGGATCTCGGTAGAAGTCGAGTGATTTTTCTAGCACTCGCGCGAGGTCAGGAATTGGTTGTATCCATTTTTATATCGGAATGATGATTGGTCTGTGGACAACGGTCCATGGGGATGCGTTGTCTACGAGACGGAAATTGGAATAAGGATTAAGGTGTGGTACCGTGTGTCAAGCGTTTGAACGTACTAAGCACATGCCGAGAAATATGGTAAATCGGTAAGCCTAGTACCTGAGTGAACCTGGCAGCAGATTGCCCTCCTCACGCGACCTGAGACGTGGTCTCCCATTCCGGTTATGGTGGGTACAAGTGCGGTCACTGCACGACGGCAGTCGGGGTCAGTGAGGCATTGTACGCCAAGGCGGTGAGCCCCTCTCTGCTGACGGGGAATCGATGGGGACGGTTGATGTGTGTGGGGACGGAGTGCCTCGCCACGTCGTGTGTTTAGGTTTACCTTGCAAGGTTTAAAAACTCGATTTGAATCGTCTGCTTCTCGCAGCTAATGAGACTGCTTGATCCATGCTGCTACATTGAGTAATAAGTGGAAATGAGGTGACTGGCAAAAGATGTTGATTTGTAAAAATGTTTGATACCATGTATGATTAGCTAGGTACACATCTAGTCTAAAGGATTCTACTAAAACTTGAAAAGCTAAAACTTGTTTTTAGACTCAGCTAGTGCTTTTGGCAAACCAAACCCCTCAGCCAAACAACTGCATGTCTAGAGGTAGAGGAGTAGACTCCTCACACCGGGTAAGTCTAGCTGAGTATTAGTGTTGGGTCTATGCTTCGTCGCCGAAGGTCTTCAAGGGAGAAGCGGCTTTCGGCTGAAGCTGTTTGTATGAGATGGCCGAAGGTTCCTCTCCATGAAGCTTCGACAGTATAAACCGACTTAAAGATAGAATGACTTTTTAGTCCATGAAGGTCTGAGTCAATGTTGTAAGCTTTTATAAGGGGCATACTTGTAATTCCTCACAGGCTGCGTCCTGTGCCTATAAATAGTGAACAGTATTCCGTTGCTGTTCACAGATTCTAGTATTTTGCAATCGCATATTCTGGAATCCTCCTTTTTGTCAAGGCAGAGGTATTATTGTATTCAATAAATATAATATGACTTGTCTATGATTTATTTACCCCTTTTTTGTACTTTTTATTTCATGTCGTCTTACAATATCTATTGAAATTTAATTACGAAGATTTAAGCTCCGTAATTTTACTCTCATCAACCTTCGTCCAAGGCCCATTATCCTCAACGGAATAATGTTTCATGGACGAAGGACGTTAACATTTAACACTTTATGTTGCCTTGTTCTTAATTCATAGCACTTGAGAACAAGTCCCCAACATTGGCGCCCACCTCCGGTGAACTCACTTCCACTTTTTGAGCTGATGGCTTCGTTCAATGACCGAGCTGGAGCTGCTTCGGACCCGAAGCTGGTGCTCCCGATCACAGGTGGTTCGTCCTCAGAACCAGTTAACAAGAAACAAAAGAAGGAAGCGCAGAGAAGGGTACAGCATGTTGGGGTGCAAGGACCCTTCATCAAGTCAAGATGGTCTCACATTCCTATTACCTTCTCCCAAGAGGACCTTCAGCTCAAAGATTACCCACACAATGATGCCATGGTTATCTCTTGTGTTATCAAAGGATTTCTGGTCCATAATGTCTTGGTTGACACAGGCAGTGCAGCTGACATCATATTTGCTAAGGCCTTCAGACAAATGCAAGAGCCAGAAGATAAGATTCATGATGCTACACATCCTCTCTGTGGCTTCGGAGGAAGGCATATTGTAGCATTGGGCAAGATCACCATGTCAGTGACCTTCGGGTTCATCAATAACACTAGAACTGAGCAAGTTGTGTTTGACATCGTTGACATGGAATACCCTTACAATGCAATTATTGGTCGTGGTACCCTCAATGCCTTCGAAGCAATCCTTCATCCTGCCTATCTTTGCATGAAGATACCTTCGGATCAGGGACCCATTGCTATCCATGGAAGTCAGGAAGCTGCAAGAAGGGCCGAAGGCAATTGGACTGATTCAAAAGCAATCCATAACATAGATGGAGCTGAAGCTTGTGAACAGTACAAATTCAGAAGGGAGAAAGTAGCTTCAGCAGATCAGCCGAAGCCTATGCTTTTATGTGAGGACATAGCAGAGCAGAAGGTGCTGTTAGGCTCTCAATTATCCGAAGAGCAGGAGAAAACCTTGATAAGGTTTTTGTTCAATAACAAAGATGTTTTTGCATGGTCAGCCAATGATCTCTGTGGAGTTAATAGAGATGTTATTGAGCACTCGCTCAATGTCGATCCATCCTTTAAACCCAGAAAGCAAAGGCTTCGGAAAATATCAGATGATAAGGCCGAAGGTGCTCGCAACGAAGTCAAAAGACTCCTCAGTGTAGGAGTTATCAGAGAAGTGAAGTACCCAGAATGGCTAGCTAACACTGTTATGGTAAAAAAGGCCAATGGCAAGTGGCGAATGTGCATCGATTTTACAGATCTTAACAAGGCTTGTCCGAAGGATGAATTCCCACTACCAAGGATAGACTCTTTAGTTGATGCAGCAGCTTCTTCAGAGCTCATGAGTCTGTTAGACTGTTATTCAGGCTATCACCAAATTTGGATGAAAAAGGAAGATGAGCCGAAGACTAGTTTCATAACTCCAAGTGGCACATATTGCTATCTTCGGATGCCTGAAGGGCTCAAAAACGCTGGAGGAAGTTTCAGCCGAATGACTGCGAAGGTTCTCCAATCTCAAATAGGCAGAAATGTGCTAACTTATGTTGATGACATCATTGTAAAAAGCATGAAGCAGGAGAATCATATTGCTGATCTGCAGGAGACCTTCGCCAGTTTCAGGCAAGCTGGCTTAAAGTTAAATCCAGAAAAATGCGTCTTCGGAGTGAAGAAGGGGAAATTTCTTGGATGCTTGGTTTCAACAAAGGGAATTGAAGCTAATCCAAGTAAAATTGAAGCTATACTTCGGATGGAGCCACCAACTACAAAGAAGGGGGCTCAAAGATTGACAGGGAGATTGGCATCTCTCAATAGATTCATATCTAGATCAGCAGAGAGAAACTTACCATTCTTCGAAGTGCTGAAGTCAGCCGAAGTCTTTCAATGGGGACCAATCCAGCAGAAGGCTTTCGAAGAACTGAAACAGTATTTGATAGATCTAACAACATTGACTCCACCAATGCCAGGGGCTCCTTTATTATTATATGTGGCAGCTTCGCACTCAGCGGTAAGTGCAGCACTTGTCCAGGAGTAGATTGATGGTCAAGACAAGAGGCAGGCCCCAATATATTTTGTTTCCGAGGTTCTTAGTTTATCAAAGAAAAATTATACAGAGTTGGAGAAGGTACTGTATGCTGTCTTGATGGCCTCCAGGAAGCTTCGGCACTATTTCCAAGCTTACAACATAATTGTTCCTTCTTCACAACCCCTGAAGGATATTATGAGGAACCGAGAAGCTACTGGAAGGATTGGAAAATGGGCTGCAGAGCTCAATGAATTTTGTATTGAATATGTTCATAGATCTTCGATTCAGTCCCAGGCGTTGGCAGACTTCATTGCTGACTGGACGCCAGGGGCTCAGGAGGAGGAAACGAATAAAGACAACGAAGCCTGGACAGTGTTTTGTGACGGATCTTGGGGAACCTTCGGAGCAGGAGCGGCTGCTGTGTTGGTTTCACCTTCCAAAATCAAAACTTGTTATGCGGCAAAGCTTGATTTTAGTTGCACAAATAACATTGCTGAGTACGAAGCATTGATTCTAGGCCTTCGGAAATTAAAAGCAATGGGAATCAGAAGGGCCATACTTAAAACTGATTCCCAGGTTGTTTCGGGTCATATTGACAAGAGTTGCAAGGCTAAGGATCCGAAGCTTGAAAAATATCTGGATATGGTTCGAAGAGTTGAAGCCTCCTTCGAAGGGTTTTCTGTCAAAAATATCCCTCGAGGACAAAATGAGCATGCTGATTTGCTAGCTAAGTCAGCAGCACAGGGGCTGCCTTTACCTTCGGATGTGTTCTTCGAAACAATAAAAGCACCTTCGGTGGAACTTCTTGAAAGAGCAGTCCTTAATATATCTCCTGTTTTTAGCGAAGATTGGAGAACTGAGATCATCTCTTACCTTCAGGGTAAATTCCTTTCAGATGACGAAGCTTATAACAAGAGGATAGAGGCAAGAGCTCGTCCATATGTCATAATAGAAGGGGAGTTGTACAAGCATGGAGTTTGTGCTCCGCTACTCAAATGTTTATCCAGAGCCGAAGGTATAGAGTTAATGAAAGAAATACATGCAGGCCTGTGTGGATCTCACATCGGATCTAGACCGTTACTTGGAAAAATTTTCCGCCAAGGATTTTATTGGCCGAAGGCAGCTTCGGATGCAGCAGAATTGGTTCAAAAGTGCGAAGGTTGTCAGAAATGTGCAAAAGATCAAAAACAACCTTCATCTTTAACACAGCTCATACAACCCACTTGGCCATTGCAAAGGTGGGGCCTTGACTTGTTAGGTCCGTTACCACCGGCCCAAGGGAACCTGAGATATGTTATAGTAGTTGTGGAATATTTTTCTAAATGGATTGAGGCGAAGCCTTTGGCCACAGTAACTTCGGCCACCGTCCAAAAGTTTTTTTGGCAGAATATTGTTTGTCGTTTCGGGGTGCCAAAGGCTATAACTGTGGATAATGGGACACAGTTTGACTCCGAAGCTTTCAGGGATTTCTGTGACCAAATTGGTACGAAGATCCATTTTGCATCAGTTAGGCACCCGGAGTCAAATGGACTCGTTGAAAGAGCCAACGACATTATAATGACAGGAATAATGAAGTTAATCTTCAACCAACCCAGGGGAAAATGGCCAGATCAGTTAACCAAAGTGGTGTGGGGCCACAACACAACAACATCAAGGTCTACAGGTTTTACTCCATTTAAGTTGTTATTCGGTGACGAAGCAATAACTCCGGAGGAAGCTAAAGCCGGATCAATAAGGATATTAGCTTCGGCAGAATCAGATTCCGAAGCTACTTATTCTATAGAAAAAGATGCTTTAGAAGGGATCAGACTGCAAGCTGTGGAAAATATCAATAAATATCAAGCCGAAACAGTCAAATGGCGGGACAGAAAGGTTCGGCTAAAAAATATTGAGCCAGGGCACTTGGTGCTTCGGAGAGTGGCCAATCCAGAAACAGTGGGCAAATTGCAGTTGAAATGGGATGGACCTTTCTTAGTAGCATCTTCGTCAAGACCTGGTTCATACAGATTGAAGGATATGGACGGCAATAACATTCCTAGGTCTTGGAATGCGGATGAGCTTCGGCGATATTATGTATAACTCGATGTAATTTTTCATATTTTTTACTTTTTCTTTCATGGCACCCTTTTCCTTTCCAAAGGGGGAGAAAGGTTTTTAATGGGGCCAGCATATGTAATTTCCTTTTTAGTTCTATAAGAGCAAAATCCCCCAAGGAATGTAAATGTAAAAGCTGAGAACGCACCATCGAGTGCCAAAAGTAAAGGCGAAGAAGCTCCAAAGTCGTTCCTAAGGGAATGCAGAGCTTACAGCGGAAAGTCAACGCTGATTCCGCCAAAAGTAAAGGCGAAGAAGCTCCAAAGTCGTTCCTAAGGGAATGCAGAGCTTACAGCGGAAAGTCAACGCTGATTCCGCCAAAAGTAAAGGCGAAGAAGCTCCAAAGTCGTTCCTAAGGGAATGCAGAGCTTACAGCGAAAAGTCAACGCTGATTCCGCCAAAAGTAAAGGCGAAGAAGCTCCAAAGTCGTTCCTAAGGGAATGCAGAGCTTACAGCTGAGGGGTGATTGTTTTTAAGAAAATAGTGGCTATGAATATGGCTTCGGATACGTGTTTGGCCATTCATTTGCACATCACATTACATCATAACATTTGCATTCATAAACATTCATTTAGGCATATGTAGGATAATCATCTTCATGGCATAAATGGTTGCTTCGGCAAAAAGAAAAAAAAAGAAAAGGAAAAAAGAGCTTCGTGTACAAAAAGGAGAGCTTCGGAAAAAAGGAAAAATGTTGTTTTCTATGCTTTGCTGCGTACGAAAAGAAGAGAAGGTGTTTTTTCGCCTTCGGCTCAAAAGAAAATTTCGTCCACACCAAAGCATTTCTCATACATATATGATAAGGTATGAACAGAAGTTATCTCAAAAATTTTAGTTACATTTACAAAAGTTATCTCAGAAGTTTCTCAAGTACTGTTTACAGTCTACTATCTAATCTCCAAGAAGCTTTAGCTTCGGCGTCATTTTTGATCATCAGCTTCGGCTTCGTCATCCTATATGATTAAGGTCATTGTAAGTCAAAATTAAGCTCTCAGGAAAAGGTAAGCATAAGGTATGATTTCTTACTGGTTCAAGGTGGCTACGAGCTTCGTCTCCAGCCTTTTCCCGCCCACCTTTTGTCCATATCATTTTTATAAATCTATTAGAGATACTCCGGGCGAGATCAGGGATATCATCCAGGATTGATGGTGATAAGGTGAAATTTGGCCTGTTGACAATCTTTGCATGATCGCAGCCAGCCTTCAAGAAAGCTGCAGCAGTGCCTCGAGAAGCCACCCAGGCACAGAAGTCACCATGCCCAGCTATGACTTCGTCGAGCTCGTCAATCTCCCCCTCAATATGTTCGAAGGTTTTCGGTAGATCTTCAGCTGAGGGGGTGAATTTTTCACTGCTGGCTCCAACTGAGTAAAAAATCTTTCTTAATCGTTGAATGCATTTATTGCTAAATTCCAAGCATTTTTCTTGAAGACTTGTCAGTAGTTTTCTCAAGTCTGAATTTTGTTGAGCTTCGGCTTCAAGTTTTGCAGTAAGCTCTAGCTTTTCTCGCTCGAACTGTTCAGACTGGCGGAGAAGCTTCGTGTTCAGTTCTGTTATTTTTGCTTCAGCTTCCGCCAACGAACCTTCGGCTGCCTGCAGCTCAAAGTTCTTTTTCTCAATAACATCCGATTGCTCCTTTATTTTGTTTTCCAAATTTTCAATTATAACTTCTTGCTTCTTATCTTCAAAATCTTGCTGCATTTGCAAGGCTTTGCTCAATAGCATACTCTGCACAAGAACAACCTTCGTCAGACATGTTTTCATCATTAGAAACAATGAGCTAAGGTAAAAGTAGTTCACCTTGAAGTTGGAGTAAAATAAACTACCGACGATATGTTGTCGTCGGTAGCGGCTGATGTCTGTTTCTAGCTTCGGAAAGCCGATATTCTTGGACAGAGTACTGATAACTTTGGCTCCTATTTGATCTCGAATACAATTTAAATTTTCATCATCAACGCCTCCGAAGAGGAGTGCCCCAGGCTTGTATCCACAGGATTTAGCATATTCTCTAAGCTCTTCCATTTCAGCTTTTGATAGTTGTTCTCCAACTAAATTCTGGAACATGAAGGCTTCGTTTTCCGAAGCTTCATCAGCGATTTCTTTTCCTTTCCCCGACGCTGCGGTTACTGCCTCTTTGGCGACGGTTGTAGCCTCTTCTGCAGCCATGTCTAACAGTATTTGGTCAATGTGTTCAATTGTACTCTCCAGGTTCAAATCTTCAGCTGAGGCAGCTTCAGCAGCTGCTACCTCCGAAGGTGCAATTTCAATATCTGTCCCCTCTGCAGCTGCTGGTATTTTCTGGGCTGAAGCTCTTGGCGGCGTCTTGTTGATCACCTCTGTCACGGTGATAATTCTTTGTTTCTTCGCCTTGATTGTTTTCTTCAATTTTTCGGGCTCCTTGTCCTTCTGAAAAAACTTTGTCAGTTGAGGGCCCAGTGGACTTAGCTTCGCAGGTAAAGATTCGGTCATTACCTTCAGAATTTCCTCAACGACAGCAGCAGAAGGTGATGCGGGGGTTTCTTCTGCTTCGGATATTTGTTGCTTCGGAGAAGAAGCTTTCCTCTTTTTCGGAATTTTCTTTTTTAATGGTTCTTTTTCTTCATTCATGGCCTCAGTTATCCTTTTTCTTTTTTGGCCCCCAGCACCCTTGTTCAGATTTTCATAATCAGGGTAATCAAAGCCCAAGGCGTCCAACACTCGATTTAGCCTTCGCTTCGGACGGGTGCCGAAGGCTGCGGTCATCAATTGATCTTCTTTTTTGGAATAATTACCAAGTATTTCATTACACATTGCTTCAATCGTATCAAGCCACTCTTGGCAGGGTGCTTTAAAGTACTTTTTAAACTTGAAATAGTAAGGTAAACGTACGAGTTCACCTTCTTTCTTTTCCCCCTGTAGCTTCGGCATTTCCCATTCTTTCAAACTGGGAAAAACTTTGAATGCTAAAAACTCTTGAACCAGGTCCCTTGTGCTGATATGCTCTGCAATAATTCTAAATTCACTCATTGCTTGTTGTGTTGGACCTTCGGGTGTCATGTTGCAGCGAGGTCGGGTTTCTCCGAAGATTAATTCCAGCGGGCTTTGTACAAGCTTTTCCTTGTCGTCATCAACCTTGACATAGAACCACTCTGATTTCCAACCTGCTGCCCACTTGCTTCGGTAGCTAATTACAGGAAACTTTGTAGTTTTCCGATAGGCGAAGTTATAGCAACCAAAATTATCGTGCAATCCATCTTTTCTAGCCTTTGTTTGATAATGCAACTCGTGAACCCGGCAGAAGCTGTCCGCAAATGGTTCCACTGCTTGGCTTCGGAGTGCCCAGATATAAACAATAAGCCTAACGATAGCGTTAGGGGTCAGCTGATGAAAATAGATACCGAACCTCTTCAGCACCTCTGCAATGATCCCATGTAGGGGGAATCTTAATCCAGCCTTTAAAAAGCTCTTGAAAATAACAATTTCGTCTTTCTCCGGTTTTGGGGTAGTCTCTTCTCCCCCGAAGCGCAAAAGCTTCTTCTGATTTTCAGTAAAAAAGCCCGATTTTACCATCTTGGACAGATCAGCCTTCGAAACAGTAGATTTCCCGAAGTCCAAGTGGCTCGGCTTGCTTGGCATGGCAATGCGATAATCATCTTCGGAATCAGTTTCCTCAATATCTTCTTCCTCTGCTTCAGCGATTGCTTGTTCTGCTTGTTCTGCATCATCATGAGGGATCTTTTCCGAAGTCACTAGACCCGATCGTTGCATAGCTTCGGAGATAGGGAGAGTCTCCGAAGCTTCAGTTTCCTCCCCCTCGCGCTCAACCCTGGCGGTAGAGCGGACTCTGGCCATTTAATTATGAACTTGTGAAACTTTAATATTTTCTTCCTCCGAAGCAGGTTTCAAACTGGAGCTCCGTTCGATTCCGACAGACAAGCTTCGGCGATGGTTAAAAATTTTGGCAGCAAAACAGTGCAAATAGCAATGAATGCTGTGGTAACTTCACACCTACTCGTCTGTTTATATAGTGCTGCAGGTAAGAAGGCGAAGCGCCAGAATTTTTACACCAGGCGGACACCCGCTTGCGCTCGCTGCGCGGTGGACCGCAGGGACAAACAGTAAACTCTGCAAGGTGGGACCGCGACGTGCTGGGAAATTAAATCGTTTCTCGGCAACGAGCTCAGGGAAGGTGTTTTTTGGACCTTCGGCTCCCCGAAGCTTAAGAGACTTTTTTCACGGATCAAGCTCGTTACGAAAAACGATCTAGCGCCGCGAAAGGGGCTACTGTTGGGTCTATGCTTCGTCGCCGAAGGTCTTCAAGGGAGAAGCGGCTTTCGGCTGAAGCTGTTTGTATGAGATGGCCGAAGGTTCCTCTCCATGAAGCTTCGACAGTATAAACCGACTTAAAGATAGAATGACTTTTTAGTCCATGAAGGTCTGAGTCAATGTTGTAAGCTTTTATAAGGGGCATACTTGTAATTCCTCACAGGCTGCGTCCTGTGCCTATAAATAGTGAACAGTATTCCGTTGCTGTTCACAGATTCTAGTATTTTGCAATCGCATATTCTGGAATCCTCCTTTTTGTCAAGGCAGAGGTATTATTGTATTCAATAAATATAATATGACTTGTCTATGATTTATTTACCCCTTTTTTGTACTTTTTATTTCATGTCGTCTTATAATATCTATTGAAATTTAATTACGAAGATTTAAGCTCCGTAATTTTACTCTCATCAACCTTCGTCCAAGGCCCATTATCCTCAACGGAATAATGTTTCATGGACGAAGGACGTTAACATTTAACACTTTATGTTGCCTTGTTCTTAATTCATAGCACTTGAGAACAAGTCCCCAACAATTAGTATACTCAGCCTTGCTTGTGGCATAATTTTTGCAGGTACCTCCTTGTTATGGTTGATGGTGTGACTTGACCTTCATCCCTGCCACTGGGATAGATGGTCGAGAGGGTTATTGCTTCTGCAGGAGAGGACCAGGAGGAGTAGCGTGGCCAGGCTTCGCCATGTTACTCGGTTTTCTCCGTTAGTTATTTCCGCTGCATTAAATTTATGGTTATTATTTCTAAAACTCCGATAATGTAATCACTAATGGTACTTATTAAATTTGTGGTATTATGTTTTATTGTATTTCTCTGTGCCTCACCTTCGAGTGAGCTAGTGGTATTCGATCCTGGTTAAGTGGCTTTATCGGACTAGATCCGAGGGACTGACGGTTTATTCCTATTTAAGTGTGGTCTAGCCTCTAAGGCGGGACTTAGGCACTTAAGTTAGAATAATTCGGGCGGTTCCGCCACAAGCGGGGGCCTAGGGCAGCCGGTCCGTGGCGTGGTGGCGGGTGTTCACGGCGGTGAGGTCGCCGGTGAGGAAGTCGGGTGCAATAGGGGGCGGGGAGGGGTGCCTCGTGACCGTGAGCGTGTGGCAGAGCTCAAGCACTTGGTTAATTTGACCGAAATTTACTTGGGAGGGGAGAACAGGGCTCACCGGAGCAACGGGGAAGTGCGGCGGCGCTAGCTCGATTGGCTCGGGGAGAAGCAGAGGAGATGGTCGGAGCTGGTGTGAAGGGAACGGGGCTCGGGCGGCTCCTTTTATAGGTGCCCGGGAGAGGGAGAGGGATGGAGGGGACGGCGAGCGCCGACGAGCTTGCCATGATGGCGGGAATGGAGCAAACATCGATTGGGACGGCTCGGGCAGGCGAGGGGTGAGGGGATGGCTCGGGTACAGTGGCAGGGTGGTCGCTGATGCCGGTGCAAGCCTTAATGGCAAGGTGACGGGGCGTGAGGCGCTCGGCGGCGAACGCGCCGGTGAGGCATGGGCAGGACGACGATGCTGACAAGCGGGCCCGGGCTGCTAGAGAGAGAGTGGCGCGAGAGGGAGAGAGTGGAGTTGCTGACTGGTGGGGCCGGTCTGTCAGAGGAGGCGTGGCCACGCGAAGCTGGGCCGCCTGGGCCGGGGGGAGAGGGGGGGGGAGAAGCGCGAGCGCGGCGCGGGTTGGGGCAGAATTGGCCCAGCCGAGGGGGAGGGGTTTTTTCTTTTTCTTTTTCTATTTTCTATTTCTTTTTTTTCATTTTCTACTTTTGTTTCTTTTTATTTCTTTTTTCCTTTGAATCAATAATTTTCTAAATGATCTTGAGTGATGAATATAGTCTATGTGAGGTGCTCCTATCATTTCAAGTGTATGCACATGATGAGATGACCTAAGGGTGGAGTTTAAGGAGAAAATAAAATAAGAGGGGGGGGTTAGGAGGTTAGGGTTCCAAACCTTGGGTTAGGATTTTTGGGATGTTACACCCACTGCAAAGAGTTACGCTACCGAGTTAGTCCTAAAGTGTGAAGCGTGCCAATTCTTGTCAAAGCAACAACATTTGCCCGCGCAGCAGCTGCAGACCATCCCTGTAACCTGGTCGTTTGCATGTTGGGGGCTGGACATGATTGGTCCTTTCAAGAAGGCTTAGGGAGGCTATACTCATATACTGGTTGCCATTGACAAATTCACAAAATGGATAGAGTACAAGCCGATTGCCTCTTTGACCTAAGCAAAAGCAGTGGAGTTTATCCAGGATATAATATTCAGGTTCGGGATACCGAATAGCATCGTCACTGACCTGGGATCCAACTTCACCAGCTCTGAGTTCTTTGATTTCTGCGAGCAAAGGAGCATCCAGATCAAGTACGCATCAGTGGCACACCCAAGAGCCAATGGCCATGTGGAAAGAGCCAACGGAATGATACTGGAAGCACTCAGAAAAAAGGTATTCGATAAGAGTGAAAAGCTTGCAGGAAAATGGATCAGAGAACTGTCATACGTGGTCTAGAGCCTGTGAACTCAACCCAGTCAAGCTCTACATGGAAATACCCCGTTCTTCATGGTTTATGAGTTGGAAGCAGTGCTGCCCGTCGATCTAATCTTTGGGGCGCCGAGGCTGACTTTTGAAAACATAGCTGAAGCAAAAGCAACTAGGCTGGAAGATATTGATGTGCTGGCGGAAGAACGATTGAACACGGTAATTCAGTCGACCAGGTACCAGCAGACCTTGAGGCGCTAGCACGACAAAGTTGTGCGGCATCAATCCTTTGTAATGGGAGACTTGGTCCTCCACCGAATTCTAACGGAGAGGGATGGCACAAGCTGTCACCACCATGGGAAGGACCGTTCATCATAGCAGAGGTCACACGACCGGGATCATATCAACTTACTTAGATGGATGGAACAAAAGTGGGGAACTCATGGAACATAGAACACCTCAGAAAGTTCTACCCTTAGCGATGCCTCAAAAACCCTTGAAGAAAATTTGTACTATGTAACCAGAAGATTTCAAAATCAATAAAGCTTTCATTTTCCAAAGGCATTCAGACTCTTGATTGACAACTGACTTCGATTGGGCTTGACTTGAAATCGACATGCTCACACTTACTTGACTTAGGGTGATCACTATGCCTTACTAACGGAGCAATCGGCTTACGTAGGAAACTGTCGGCGTTTTGAGACCGGGGGGTCCCTGGGCCGACGAGTGAATGTCGCCGCGTGCCCCAGCTCAGATGGGTTGGCGCGAGGCCGAGCGTGAAGGGGGGAGAAAGGTGGCCGGAGATGGGCGTGAGAGAGGTGGAAATCCCGCGGCCTTCGTGTTCGTCCCGTGCCCAGGTCGGGTGCGCTTGCAGTAGGGGGTTACAAGCGTCCACGCGGGTGAGGGAGCGAGCGGCCTTACGCGAGCGCCTGTCTCGTCCTCGTCCCCACGCGGCCAACCCTCTGTAAGAGGGACCTGGTCCTTCCTTTTATAGGCGTAAGGAGAGGATCCAGGTGTACAATGGGGGGTGTAGCAGAGTGCTACGTGTCTAGCGGAGGAGAGCTAGCGCCCTAAGTACACGCCATCGTGGCGGCCGGAGGGGTTTTGGCACCCGGTTCGTGTGATGTCGTGGCCGTCGGAGGAGCGCCGGAGCCTGGTGGAAGGACAGCTGTCGGGGCTGTCGAGTCCTTGCTGACGTCCTCTTGCTTCCGTACGGGGGCGGAGAGCTGCCATCGTCAGGGAGCGTGCGGGGCGCCATCATTGCCTATCTGGCAGAGCGAGCCAGATTGGACGCCGGTCTCGTTTCCCGTAGCCTGAGTCAGCTTGGGGTAGGGTAATGATGGCGCCTCCCGTCGATGTGGCTGGTCCGCGCCCTAGGTTGGGCGATGTGGAGGCTCCTCCGAGGTCGAGGTCGAGTCTGTCTTCCGTGGCCGAGGTCGAGTCCGAGCCCCTGGGTCGGGCGAGGCGGAGACTGTCGGCTGAGGCCAGGGCGGAGTTCGTCGTCTTCCGGGGCTGAGCCCAAGTCCGAGCCCTGGGTCGGGCGGAGCGGAGTTCGCCGTCTTCCGGGGCTTAGCCCGAGTCCGAGCCCTGGGTCGGGCGGAGCGGAGTTCGCCGTCTTCCGGGGCTTAGCCCGAGTCCGAGCCCTGGGTCGGGCGGAGCGGAGTTCGCCGTCTTCCGGGGCTTAGCCCGAGTCCGAGCCCTGGGTCGGGCGGAGCGGAGTTTGCCGTCTTCCGGGGCTTAGCCCGAGTCCGAGCCCTGGGTCGGGCGGAGCGGAGTTCACCGTCCTCCGGGGCTTAGCCCGAGTTCGAGCCCTGGGTCGGGCGAAGCGGAGCTTCCTATGGTGCCTGCGGCCAGGCCTGACTGCCTGTCAGCCTGACTCTGTCAAGTGGCACTGCAGTCGGAGCGGCGCATGCGGTGCTGTCTTTCTGTCAGGCCGGTCAGCGGAGCGGCGAAGTGAAGGCGGTCACTTCGGCTCTGTCGACTGAAGGGCACGCATCAGGATAAAGGTGTCAGGTCACCTTTGCATTAAATGCTCCTGCGATTTGGTTGGTCGGCGTGGCGATTTGGTCAGGGTTGCTTCTTGGCGAAGACAGGGCCTCGGGCGAGCCGGAAGTATGTTCGTCGCTGGAGGGGGGCCTCGGGCGAGACGGAGATCCTCCGGGGTCGGCTGCCCTTGTCCGAGGCTAGGCTCGGGCAAGGCGTGATCGTGTCCATTGAATGGACCGATCCCTGATTTAATCGCACCCATCAGGCCTTTGCAGCTTTATGCTGATGGGGGTTACCAGCTGAGAATTAGGAGTCTTGAGGGTACCCCTAATTATGGTCCCCGACAGTAGCCCCCGAGCCTCGAAGGGAGTGTTAGCACTCGCTTGGAGGCTTTTGTCACACTTTTTTGCAAGGGGACCAGCCTTTCTCGGTTGCGTTTTGTTCCGGTGAGTGCGCGCGAGCGCACCCGCCGGGTGTAGCCCCCGAGGCCTCGGAGGAGTGGTTTGACTCTTTCGAGGTCTTAATGCCTCGCGTAATGCTTCGGCTGGTCTGGTCGTTCCCTCATGCGAGCTGGCCGTAGCCCGGGTGCACGGTCGGGTCCCAAGTTCTCGGGCTGGTATGTTGACGCTGTCAACGGTTTGGCCGGAGCCGGGTTTGCGAGAGCAGCCCCTGAGCCTCTGCACAGGGCGAGAGGACGGTCAGGGACAGACTCGACTTTTTTTACATACGTCCCTGCGTCGCCTTTCCACAAAGAGGAGGGGGAAAGCGCCATGTTGCCCTCGGTGGGCGCCGAACATGGTGTCTCCGGTGAGCTGCTGGCGGGTACTCCGAGCGGACGTCCGTGCCCCATTCGCTAGGGGTCGGCTAGAGGCCCAGAGGCGCGCCCAAAAGTACCTGCGGGTGATCTGCCGGACCCGGTCCCCTGTCGACGGGGTCCGAGGGCTCGATGCCTCCCTCTGATGGGATTCCGTTACAAGATCGTTCCCGCTTGTCTCAGAAATGTCCTAGGGTACCTCGGGAGCACAGCCCGAGCCTTGGTTATGTATCGAACGTACCCATGGTCATCCCTCGCTCTGTGTCTGAGGCAGCTGTGAACCTTTCGAGGGCCAGCCTTCGAACCCCTGATCAGTAGTGGGCGCGGAGCCCGAGTAGGCTGAGGCGGTCGTTGAACCCTTCCGAGGGGCCGGCCTTCGAACCTCTGACCAGTAGTGGGTGTGGAGCCCACGCGCTCTGAGGCGGCTGTTGAACCCCTCCGAGGGGCCAGCCTTCGAACCTCTGATCAGTAGGGAGGCTCGGAGCCTGGTTCCTTCACGGGGAAGGATCCTTTTCGGGGTATCCCCCTTTCTCGGTCCCTGTTGTAAGAGAGAGAAAGAGGAAAAGGAAAAGGGTACGAAATTGAACGACGTGGCGTACCTTTTTTTGACGCGGTCATTATGGCGAAGGCGAAGCGTCGCTTGCTTCTCCTGCCAGGGGCGCCGCCTGTCACGCCGCGGAGTTAATGCGACGAGGCGTGGGGTTCGCGGGGCGGCCGTTGCGCGTGCGCAAGCCGTTCGAGGAACGGAACACGGGCGCGTCGTCTTCACGCCATGAGAGGGGGTTCTCTCGCTACCCCCGGATGGGACGTAAGCTTGGCTGACGACGTGGCCGCTGCTCCTGCCCGCCTGCCACAGCCATTACTGCCGGCCCATTTTTGGCCGCATTGACCGTCGCGCCAGGCTGGCGCTGCTGGGTCGTGCGTAGGGTTGCCTCGAGTCGCGGTACTGGTTCCGCAGTCGAGGAGGCGTGGCAGTGGCGCGAGTGGCGGTGCAGTTGCTCGCACGTAGCATCCGGCGCGCCGGCTGCATGACGCGTGGGCCTGGGCCTCCATGCTGGGCGCGCTGGAAGTCGGAGAGGTGCGCCCACTTGGCGTGGCGGGTGTAGCCCCCGGGTGCCTTCTGCAAAGGGCCGACGAGGTCCAGACCCCACACAGCAAAAGGCCAGGTGATGGGTATCGTCTGCGGAGCCTGAGCGGGCAGGTGGGTCTGCCTTGCGTAGAACTGACACCCTTCGCAGGTGCGGACAATTCTAGTGGCGTCGGCCACCGTCGTCGGCCAGTAGAAACCTTGTCGGAAAGCATTCCCGACAAGGGCTCGAGGTGCTACGTGATGACCGCAAGCCCCCGAGTGTATCTCTCGTAGGAGTTCCTAACCTTCGGTGATGGAGATGCATCGCTGGAGGATGCCTTAGGGGCTGCGGTGGTAGAGCTCCTTCCCATCTCCTAGCAAGATGAACGACTTGGCGCGCCGCGCCAACCGCCGAGCTTTGGCTCGGTCGAGGGGTAGCTCTCCTCGGTGGAGATATTGCAGGTACGGGGTCTGCCAGTTTTGGTCAGGCGTGACCCCGCTTCGCTCCCCCTCGACGTGCAGCGTCTCGCCCTCTGGGGCTGAGGGTGCCTCGGGCCGAGCTGAGGGTGCCTCGGGCCGTGCCGAGGATGCCTCGGACTGAGCCGAGGGTACCTCGGGCTAGGCCGAGGGTGCCTCGGGCTCGGCCGTGTCGTCGATCTTGATGAAGGGTTGATGCAGGTCTCGGGAGAAGACGTCCGGGGGAACCGTTGTTCGCCCTGAGGCTATTTTAGCCAGCTCATCCGCAGTCTCGTTGTAGCGCCGAGCGATGTGGTTGAGCTCGAGCCCATAGAACTTGTCTTCCAGGCGCCGAACCTCATCGCAGTAGGCCTCCATCTTCGGGTCGCGGCAGTGGGAGTTCTTCATGACTTGGTCGATGACGAGCTGCGAGTCACCGCGAGCGTTGAGGCGTCGGACCCCTAACTCGATGGTGATCCGCAACCCGTTGACCAGAGCCTCATACTCGGCCACATTGTTGGACGCCGAGAAATGGAGGCGTAGCACATAGCGTAGGTGCTTCCCGAGGGGCGAGATGAAGAGTAGGCCTGCGCCGGCTCCTGTCTTCATTAGCGACCCGTCGAAGAACATGGTCCAGAGCTCCGGCTAGATCGGAGCTGTTGGGAGCTAGGTGTCGACCCATTCAGCCACGAAGTCCGCCAAGACCTAGGACTTGATGGCCTTCCGAGGGGCGAACGAGATTGTTTCGCCCATGATTTCCACTGCCCACTTTGCGATTCTACCCGAGGCCTCTCGGCACTAGATGATCTCCCCTAGGGGGAAGGATGACACCACAGTTACCGGATGAGACTCGAAGTAGTGTCGCAACTTCCGCCGTGTCAGGATCACCGCGTACAGCAGCTTCTGAACTTGTGGGTAGCAGATCTTGGTTTCGGACAGTACCTCGCTGATGAAGTAGACTAGCCTCTGAACGGGCAATGCATGCCCCTCTTCCTGCCTCTCGACCACAATCGCGGCGCTAACCACCTGAGTGGTCGCGGCGACGTAGACCAAGAGGGCTTCTCCGGCAGCTGGGGGCACCAATATAGGCGCATTTGTGAGGAGCGCCTTCAGGTTCCCGAGGGCTTCCTCGGCCTCAGGGGTCCAAGTGAAGCACTCGGCCTTCCTTAAGAGGCGGTACAGAGGTAGACCTCTTTCGCCGAGGTGTGAGATGAAGCGGCTCAGAGCCGCAAGACATCCCATGACCCTCTGCACGCCCTTTAAGTCCTTGATGGGTCCCATGCTGGTGATGGCTGCGATCTTCTCCGGGTTGGCTTCGATGCCCCGCTCGGAGACGATGAACCCCAAGAGCATGCCTCGGGGTACCCCGAAGACACACTTTTCGGGATTGAGCTTCACGTCTTTCGCCTTGAGACATCGGAATGTCACTTCAAGGTCGGAAAGGAGGTCGGAGGCTTTCCTCGTCTTGACTACGATGTCATCGATGTAGGCCTCGACCGTCCGGCCAATGTGTTCGCCGAACACATGGTTCATGCACCGCTGGTACGTCGCGCCCGCATTCCTCAAGCCGAACGGCATGGTGACATAGCAGTACATGCCGAAGGGTGTGATGAAAGAAGTCGCGAGCTGGTCGGACTCTTTCATCCTGATTTGGTGATACCCTGAGTAGGCATCGAGGAAAGACAGAGTTTCACACCCAGCAGTGGAATCCACGATTTGATCGATGCGAGGCAGAGGGTAGGGAACCTTCGGACATGCTTTGTTTAGACCAGTGTAGTCTACACACATCCGCCATTTCCCTCCTTTCTTTCTCACAAGCACAGGGTTGGCGAGCCATTCGGGATGGAATACCTCTTTGATGAACCCTGCCGCCATTAGCTTGTGGATCTCTTCGCCTATGGCTCTGCGCCTTTCTTCGTCGAATCGGCGTAGAGCCTGCTTGACGGGTCGGGCTCCGGCTCGGATATCCAGCGAGTGCTCGGCGACATCCCTCGGTATGTCGGGCATGTCCGAGGGACTCCACGCGAAAACGTCGGCGTTTGCGCGGAGAAAGTCGACGAGCACTGCTTTCTATTTGGGATCAAGCTCGGAGCCGATCCGGATCTGCTTGGAGGCGTCGCCGCTGGGGTCGAGGGGTATGGACTTAACCGTCTCCGCCGGCTCGAAGTTGCCGGCATGACGCTTCACGTCTGGCACCTCCTTAGAGAGGCTCTCCAGGTCGGCGATGAGGGCCTCGGACTCGGCGAGGGCCTCGGCGTACTCCACGCACTCCACGTCGCATTCGAACGCGTGTTTGTATGTGGGGCCGACGGTGATGACCCCGTTGGGGCCTGGCATCTTGAGCTTGAGGTAGGTGTAGTTGGGGATGGCCATGAACTTCGTGTAGCATGGCCTTCCCAGTACCGCGTGGTAGGTTCCTTGGAACCCGACCACCTCGAACGTTAGGGTCTCCCTTCGGAAGTTGGAGGGTGTTTCGAAGCAGACGGGAAGGTCGAGTTGTCCGAGGGGCTGGACGCGCTTCCCGGGGATGATCCCATGGAAAGGCGCAGCGCCTGCCTGGACCGAGGACAGATCGACACGCAGGAGCCCGAGGGTCTCGACGTAGATGATGTTGAGGCTGCTGCCTCCGTCCATGAGGACCTTGGTGGGCCTGACGTCGCCGATGATGGGGTCGACGATGAGCGGGTATTTCCCCGGGCTCGGCACGTGGTCGGGGTGGTCGGCTCGGTCGAAGGTGATGGGCTTGTCGGACCAGTCTAGGTAGACTGGCGCCGCCACCTTCACCGAACAGACCTCCCGACGCTCTTGCTTGCGGTGCCGAGCCGAGGCGTTCGCCGCTTGCCCACCGTAGATCATGAAGCAGTCGCGGACCTCGGGGAACTCTCCTGCCTGGTGATCTTCCTTCTTGTCGTCGTCGCGGGCCCTGCCACCCTCCGCGAGTGGCCCGGCCCTGTGGAAGTGGCGCCGAAGCATGACGCACTCCTCAAGGGTGTGCTTGACGGGCCCCTCGTGATAGAGGCACGGCTCCTTGAGCATCTTGTCGAAGAGGTTGGCACCTCCGAGGGGTTTCCGAGGGTTCTTGTACTCGGCGGCGGCGACAAGGTCCGCGTCGGCGGCGTCGTGTTTCGCTTGCGACTTCTTCTTGCCCTTCTTCTGGGCGCCGCGCTGAGTTGACGCCTCGGGGGCATCTTCCGGTGGGCGGCCCTGGGGCTGCTTGTCCTTCCGGAAGATAGCCTCGACCGCCTCCTGGCCAGAGGCGAACTTGGTGGCGATGTCCATCAGCTCGCTCGTCCTGGTGGGGGTCTTGCGACCCAGCTTGCTCACCAGGTCGCGGCAAGTGGTGCCGGCGAGGAACGCGCCGATGACATCCGAGTTGGTGATGTTGGGCAGCTCGGTGCGCTGCTTCGAGAATCGCCGGATGTAGTCCCGAAGAGACTCTCCTGGCTGTTGCCGGCAGCTTCGGAGGTCCCAGGAGTTTCCAGGGCGCACGTACGTGCCCTGGAAATTGCCGGCGAAGGCTTGGACCAGGTCGTCCCAGTTGGAGATCTGCCCCGGAGGCAGGTGCTCCAACCAGGCGCGAGCGGTGTCGGAGAGGAACAGGGGGAGGTTGCGGATGATGAGGTTGTCATCGTCCGTTCCACCCAGTTGGCAGGCCAGCCGGTAGTCCGCGAGCCACAGCTCCGGTCTCGTCTCCCCCGAGTACTTTGTGATAGTAGTCGGGGGTCGGAACCGGGTCGGGAACGGCGCCCGTCGTATGGCCCGGCTGAAGGCCTACGGACCGGGTGGTTCGGGCGAGGGACTCCGATCCTCCCCACTGTCGTAGCGTCCCCCACGCCTGGGGTGGTAGCCTCGGCGCACCCTCTCGTCGAGGTGGGCCCGACGGTCGCGGTGATGGTGCTCGTTGCCGAGGCGTCCCGGGGCCGCAGGCGCTGTGTTGCGCGTGCGCCCGGTGTAGACCGAGGCTTCCCGCATGAATCGGGAAGTCGCGGCATGATGTTCCAAGGGGTACCCCTGCCTTCGGGAGGCGGAGCTCTCGGCCCGTCAGACCGTGGCACCTTCCAGGAGATTCTTGAGCTCTCCTTGGATTCGCCACCCCTCGGTGGTTGATGGCTCTGGCATCACACGGAGAAGCATTGCTGCTACAGCCAGGTTCTGGCCGACCCCACTAGATGCGGGTGGCGGCCTGACCCTAACATCGTCGGCGATGCGGTGCTGGAAGCCCTGGGGTAGATGACGCATTTCTCCAGCCGAAGGTTGGCCCACCCATGCCTGCCCGACGTCCCGGCGGATTGGCTCAAGCGCTCCTGCTCCCTCGTTGAGCCTGGCCTGCACCCCGTGGATTTGCTCGAGCTGTGGGTCATGGCCCCCCGCCTGAACAGGGACCACAGCTAGCTCCCGTGGGATGTCAACGCGAGGCACCGGCCTAGGGAGATCACCGTCCTCCGGCATGCCGAGATGGTTGCCTTCGGAGGGACCCCCTAGATCGACGTGGAAACATTCGCGGCTTAGGCCGCAGTCCTCGTCGCCGAGGCTGCGGCTTCCGTCAGAACAGTCGGAAAGGCAGTAGTCGCATGCGGTCATGAAGTCCCGCATGGCACTGGGGTCGCCAAGTCCAGAGAAATCCCAACAGAAGTTGGGCTCGTCATCTTCCTCGGACCCCGAGGGCCCGTAGGTCGAGACGTACGTCAGCCGGTCCCAGGGTGACCGCACACGAAACCCCAGAGGGTTTGGACTTGCCCCTACGAGAGCGTCCGCCAAAGCGAAGCCGCTTGGCGGGTCGAGGCTGAATCCGAAAGGCGTGAGATGGGAATCGGTCGGTACCTCTTGGTCGACGGGCGGTGATGAAGTCACGTCGAGGACTGACTGCACTGTCGTCTCAGGTATGAGGGTGACGTCCAACAAGCCTTTCGCGAGCGTGCTGGCGTCGTCCGTTTGCTCGGGATTGGCGTGTCGCGGGGAGACGGCGCTCGTCCTCGTCTCAAACGCGAGGTCGATGCCCGACGCGCCCCCCGTTGGGGCGCTGGCGCCGTCGACTCGCTCGACAGCCGACGAGGCGCTGCCTCCTGCTTGGTCTTGGTTGCCCCGCCTCCTCCTCCGTCGGCGGGGGAGAGGATGGGGTGAGCTCGAATGTTGTTCTTCCACCACACGGGGAAGACATCGTCGATTCCGCCGCCGGCGGGCGGGCTGTCGGCCCCCATTGTCGCTGTCGCACGGCGGTGGAAGGAGTATCATGTCGTGGCTGCCGTCGAGAGACATGAACTCAAGACTCCCGAAACGGAGCACCGTCCCGGGCTGGAAAGGTTGCTGGAGACTGCCCATCTGGAGCTTGACGGGATGCTGTTCGTCAACACGCAGCAGGCCCCTACCTTGCGCGCCAACTGTCGGCGTTTCGAGACCGGGGGGTCCCTGGGCCGACGAGTGAATGTCGCCACGTGCCCCAGCCCAGATGGGTCGGCGCGAGGCCGAGCGCGAAGGGGGGAGAAAGGTGGCCGGAGATGGGCGTGAGAGAGGTGGAAATCCCGCGGCCTTCGTGTTCGTCCCGCGCCCAGGTCGGGTGTGCTTGTAGTAGGGGGTTACAAGCGTCCACGCGGGTGAGGGAGCGAGCGGCCTTACGCGAGCGCCTGTCTCGTCCTCGTCCCCGCGCGGCCAACCCTCTGCAAGAGGGCCCTGGTCCTTCCTTTTATAGGCGTAAGGAGAGGATCCAGGTGTACAATGGGGGGTGTAGCAGAGTGCTACGTGTCTAGCGGAGGAGAGCTAGCGCCCTAAGTACACGCCATCGTGGCGGCCGGAGGGGTTTTGGCACCCAGTTCGTGTGATGTCGTGGCCGTCGGAGGAGCACCGGAGCATGGCGGAAGGACAGCTGTCGGGGCTATCGAGTCCGTGCTGAAGTCCTCTTGCTTCCGTAAGGGGGCGGAGAGCTGCCGTCGTCAGGGAGCGTGCGGGGCGCCATCATTGCCTATCTGGCGGAGCGAGCCAGATGGGACGCCGGTCTCGTTTCCCGTAGCCTGAGTCAGCTTGGGGTAGGGTAATGATGGTGCCTCCCGTCGATGTGGCCGGTCCGCGCCCTAGGTTGGGCGATGTGGAGGCTCCTCCGAGGTCGAGGTCGAGTCTATCTTCCGTGGCCGAGGTCGAGTCCGAGCCCCTGGGTCGGGCGAGGCGGAGACCGTCGGCTGAGGCCAGGGCGGAGTCCGAGCCCTGGGGTCGGGCGAAGCGGAGTTCATCGTCTTCCGGGGCTAAGCCCAAGTCCGAGCCCTGGGTCGGGCGAACCGGAGTTCGCCGTCTTCCGGGGCTTAGCCTGAGTCCGAGCCCTGGGTCGGGCGGAGCGGAGTTCACCGTCTTCCGGGGCTTAGCCCGAGTCCGAGCCCTGGGTCGGGCGGAGCAAAGTTCGCCGTCTTCCAGGGCTTAGCCCGAGTCCGAGCCCTGGGTCGGGCGGAGCGGAGTTCACCGTCTTCCTGGGCTTAGCCCGAGTCCGAGCCCTGGGTCAGGCGAAGCGGAGCTTCCTATGGTGCCTGCGGCCAGGCCTGACTGCCTGTCAGCCTCACTCTGTCAAGTGGCACTGCAGTCGGAGCGGCGCAGGCGGCGCTGTCTTTCTGTCAGGCCGGTCAGCGGAGCGGCGAAGTGACGGCGGTCACTTCGGCTCTGTCGACTGAAGGGCGCGCGTCAGGATAAAGGTGTCAGGCCACCTTTGCATTAAATGCTCCTGCGATTTGGTCGGTCGGCGCGACGATTTGGTCAGGGTTGCTTCTTGGCAAAGACAGGGCCTCGGGCGAGCCGGAAGTATGTTCGTCGCTGGAGGGGGGCCTCGGGCGAGACGGAGATCCTCCGGGGTCGGCTGCCCTTGTCCGAGGCTAGGCTCGGGCGAGGCGTGATCGTGTCCCTCGAATGGACCGATCCCTGACTTAATCGCACCCATCAGGCCTTTGTAGCTTTATGCTGATGGGGGTTACCAGCTGAGAATTAGGAGTCTTGAGGGTACCCCTAATTATGGTCCCCGACAGAAACGCTTTAAGTCGGTGCGACATGCTCACGCTTACTTGACTTAGGGTGATCACTACCCTACTAATGGAGCAATTGGCTTAAGTAGAAAACGCCTTAAGTCAGTGCGACATGCTCACGCTTACTTGACTTAGGGTGATAACTATGCCCTACTAACGAAGCAATAGGCTTAAGTCGGTAATGCCTTAAGTCGGTGCCACATGCTCACGCTTACTTAGGTTGATCACTATGCCCTACTAACGGAGCAATCGGCTTAAGTGGGAAACGCTTTAAGTCGGTGCGACATGCTCACGCTTGCTTGACTTAGGGTGATCACTATGCCCTACTAATGGAGCAATCAGCTTAAGTCAGAAACGCCTTAAGTTGGTGCGACATGCTCACACTTACTTAACTTAGGGTGACCACTATGCCCTACTATCAGACCAATCGGCTTAAGTCAGAAACGCCTTAAGTCGATGCGGCATGCTCATACTCACATGATTTAGGGTGACCATTGTACCCTAGTAGAAGAATAACTAGCTCAAATCGAGAGTACTCCGAAAAAAGAAATGTGTCACTTACAAGTGCCAGGGGTGTTTTCCAGCACCTTGTCCACGGAATAATCAAGTTCTAACATAACTGTTGCGCACATGCAAAATTCATATTACATCTTTTCTCAAAAAGATGCTAACTCGATAAATAAGTGTCTTACAGGAAATCACTACGTCGAAGTATACTTGCAGACAACATCCTTTGTAGGGGCAACAGAAGAGGATGGATGGCTTGCGGCATCAGGCGTGGCCTTGACATAAGAGACAATATCATCAGGCACTACGACACCGGGTCTCCTCATCAGGATCCGCCTAGCGCGAACGGCTTTGTCCATGGCCCTGTCGCGCTGAGCCTTTAGGACGACATAGTTATTCTCCAAGGTCTTAATAGCAAGTTGAGCAGCCTCTAGCTCCTGCGCGACAAGCTTCTTGGAGGCGCGCAGTTCCCTGATAATGGAATCCTTGGTGGACAACAACTGGCCAAGTCGAGATACCTCATCCTTAGATGCATGCAGCTTGTGCCGATGATGGTCTAAGTCAGACATAGTGAAGCAATGGCTCCTCTCCAGGATGGTCAAGGAGTTACTAGCGGCACGGTACAACCTGTCCAGATTGTCACGGGAAGCAACAAGTGTTTGTTTTTCTTCCTGCAAGCAAAGAACAACATTCAACATCAAAGCAAGGAGAGAAAGCAGGATCACCCAAGGAAGTTTACCTCATGTGCCATCTTCTCGGAATCAAGCTGTGCATTCAGAGAGGAATCCAGGGAACGAGCACTATCCAGAAAAGCAAAAGTCTGAGCTAAGTCGGCCTAGCTCTGAGATTACTTCTCTTCAAAGTCAGAGCACCGCCGAGCCAAATCTAATAAAGCAGCGGAAGAAGAACACACGATTAAAGATAAGCTAAGCAATGAATGCAACTAGGGAAACTGTGAGCTCACTAACCAACATTCGATGCCTTCAGGTCGTCTATCTGTTTTTGGAGCAGCAAAGGGTTCCACTGCATCAGTGATGAAGCTTGATCGAGAACAGTAGCGCCGCAAGATCTCAGTTGGGCGGATACACCGCCAATAAAATTCTGTGGTCGTGGACAGATAAGCAAAATAGATAATTCACCAGTACGAACAATAAAAAGCAAAAAGTTGACTCACCTGAAGATTGGAAAGGAACAGAGGAAGACCCAAAGAAGGAAGAGTCGGTGCATGGCTCGATGAGGGGAGATCAGCAGGAATAATCTCAAGAGCATGACTTGGGGGAACTTCAGCCCCATCAGCAGGCGGCAGGCTCCTGCCATCTGGTTCGCATGCTTTTAAAGCGACTTGACCAGCAAGAGCCGTAGAAACGTGCATCACCACAGCCTCCTCAGACCAAACTGGGGGCGATCCAATGTGGACATCCATAGAAGCAGCAGAGAGGGAGCCTGCTCCAACACCCTCGGGGGCTAGGTCGCTACCAGCGCCACCCTCGGGGGCTGGGCCTTCCGCAGCAGCCACCTCTAGGGCTGAAGATCCCTCAGCCACGTCCATAGGAGCTGGAAGACCCAGATCAACGCTTTTGCAAGGAAGACCGCCTTCTAAGGTTGACGAGGTATGAGATACCACCTGGGTTACCTCTTGCCCAGAAGAATCATGCAGCATAATACCACCATCTGGGACCTCTGAACAGATGGTTGGAATCTCACCCTCAAGAGGCTCTGATAAAATATCTTCGGGAACAACTTCTTCCAGTGCTTGATCAAAGTCTGATATTGAAAGCCCTTGAAGGCTGACGAGTGCCGACAAGGCTTGGGAGGGGATATCGCTACCCCGTCGCTGCCTCTGTAGTGACGGTTGTTCTTGTGGATCAGCGGAATTTCTTCTTCTTCCTCTTCATCCTCGTCAAACACACCGCCAGCAGCCTGAGCATCATCACAACCTTTAGCATTGACCTCGGGAATGGTGTCCACCAGGCCGTCACCAAGGAATAATGCAGAAGGGTCAGCGTCTTAATCCAGGCATGACAATCGCCGGAGTCGCCTTTTCTTCTTCTTCTCCTTGACAGGTGCAGCCGGGCGGTTCACTCGGCGTGAACGCTTCTGGCGGGCACCTTCGGGTTTCTAGATTTCCACATCCTCGCCAAACTCTTGTCCAGTCGTAATGGCCATCGGCTTGGTACGGGTAGAGTCATACAATTCCCCAGCCAGCAGGCTAAGTACGAGATCCATCTCAGCATCATCGGTGCTAGATGGCATCTCAAAATGAGTTTGCCTCTCAGCCTCGGGAAGATTCCGAAGGGGAGCAATCAAGGCTTCAATATCCTTAGGGGAGGGCCACACTCTATGGCCCGGGCTACCATCTCGAGCAGGAGGATTGGAGACAAATTCAGAGAAGGGCCTATTTGAGGCAGGTTCCACGCGGAGTAAGCTAAGGGAGCACCACCATTCGAGACCCTACCCCTCAGTATCATATCCAGTCGGCTCAGCAAGTCCTCATTGGGAATCTGCCTGTTTGTGACCCGGGTGGAATCAATGATGCCGGTATACAAGTAAACAGGGTAAACTCTGTCCTTCAAAGGTTGAATATTCTTGAAGACAAAGTCGGCGACCACGGCCTCAGCAGTCAGACCCCTATCCTTCAATGAGCAGATTTCAGCGAGCAACACTTTGGCTTCGGCTACCTCTGAAAAAGTGGGAGACTCCACCCAGCTAGGCGTGCAAACGTCTGGTTGCCTTCCTGACTGGGGGGGGAGGGATTTGTCGTGATTCTCCGTGGTGAACCACTCGAGGCGCCATCCCTTAATGCTATCCTTGAGGGGGATATCGAGGTATTCGACTTTCCACCCCCAGCGAAGTTCTAAACTTGCACCGCCGACGAGCTGATGCTGCCCTCCAGCCATCCCGGACCGACAAGGATAGAGGTACCTCCAGAGTCCGAAATGGGGGAGAATTCCAAGAAAAGCCTCGCACAGATGTACGAAAATGGCAACTTGAAGAATGGAGTTAGGGTTCAAGTGTGTCAGATTCAAATCATAGAAATCAAGGAGACTGTGGAAAAAAAGGAGAGATGGGAAGATCAATTCCGCGGATGAGAAATGGCACGTAGACAACAGATTCATGGGTGTCCTCTGTCGGAACAATGACCCCACGCCAGATCCACCAAGAACAGAGTTCTTTGGGCGGCAAAACCCCGGTCTCAACAAGGTGTAAAACATCAGATTCAGAGATAATGGACATATGATTACCAGTGAACGGAAGTTGGTTGTTGGGATCGATGGGCGGGATGATCGGAGTAGCGACGCTCTGTCTCTTTCGCTTGGGAGCCATTGCAATCTCTCGGGCGAAACGTGCGGGTTCAGGAATTTAGAAAAGCAGAGAAGCGGTAGAGGAAAAAGTGAAGTTAGGGCTCAGAAATAAAAAAGGCACGTCGGCACGAGTATAAATGGGCTCCTTGGGTCGGGCATTACCTCTAAAGTGCCAGATCACCACTCGGAAAAGTAAAAGCCTCAGTCGTCACTCGGACATTACCTCTAAAATGCCAGCACTATCAAGCGCATGGACAAACTTTCAAGCGCGCAAATGAAAACCAAAACATCAGTGATTATTTGGAGCAACTACATCCTTGATTCATAATAGAGGGAGTAACACAAACTCGAAGCCGACTCATTATGAGTCAACTTCTACCCTTGCCACTACATTACATTATATTACCTTACTACTTACACTACACCACACTACATTATTCTACTGCTACTTACTACTACTATCTATACTAATATTTAAACCAGTGGCACTATGCCACTAGCCTTGCCGCCGCTGTCGTTGCCCTTGCTGCTGTCGTCACCGTTGCCACTGTCGTCCTCGCACTCGCCGCTGCCGTCATCGTCGCCCTTGCCGCCGTCGCTGCTGTTGTCGCCACCGTCACCCTTGCTTCCGTCACCACTGTCGCTGCCACCGTTGCCCGTGCCGCTATTGTCGCTGCTGCCGCCATCACCGCCACCTTTGCCACTGTCGCCCTTGTCGTCGTCGCCGCCGCTGTTGTCATCGTCTTCGTCATCACCGTCACCGTCGCTCCACTCCTCGGAGGAGTCCACCTCATCCGAGGAGACCCCTGACTCATCCGATCCACCGAGCCCGGCGTGCTCGATGGAGCACCAATACACCTGAGCTGTGGTGGAGAGCCCCATGGAGTCATCTGAGTCCTCGGATGACGCCGGGGGAGAAGCCAGGGCAGGTAAACGGTCATACTCGGAGGAGGCCCCCTCCGAGTACTCTAAATCCCCGAAATCCTCCGAGGGAGGACTCGGAGCACGCTTGCGCTTGCCATCGGCGTGGCGAGGCCAACCACGACCCCTCCTGCCTCTACCCATGGTTGGTTGGAGAAGGAGAGAGCGAAGAAGAAGAAGAAAGCAGACAACCGAAAGATAAGTGAAGAGAGCAACGGGGCAAGCAGGCTATTTATAGAGGCCAGGGGTGACCTTCCACTTCCTACCACGCTCACCGAACAGTCGCAAGAATTCAATAAGCAATTCAAGCCCTCTGAAAAATGAGTCAGGCAACAGGCGCCGCTTCGCGTAACACGACACCGTTTGGACCAAGGTCAACTGCTCAGGCAATATGATTATACCCCATGGTCACATCAAGTTACTACTCCACGATAGTGTGGTGAACACTCTGCGTACCAAGACACCCCTTGGGCACACCCATTGGGTGTGTCGCCAGGAATTTTCAAAGATTTTCTAAAGAAGTCAAATCCACAAAATATACGCAATGAATGTACCACGACAAAAGGAGGAGATCGGCTGAGATGGGTGGAAGTCCAAATGTGGCTACTGAAGTACAAGTCTAATCAGCAGAAGCATTGAAGCATAGAGCAGGGTGATGTCCAACCGAGAGCCATCTGCCTCAACCACCCAGACGTCCAATCTGTCATCGATCAAATTAATTTCAGACCTAACAAGGCGTGGACAGATAGCGTCGTTTGAATTCACAGAGCATAAGATGAGGACCTTTGAATGGATTATTTCCAAAATCCACTCAAAGCTCGGGGGCTACACCCCATGGAGATAAAATGATGATTTCTAAAGCATAAGATGAGGACCTTTGAATGGATTATTTCCAAAATCCACTCAAAGCTCGGGGGCTACACCCAATAGATTTTTAGTCCCATGAAGATAAAATGCTGATTTCTAAAGCATAAGATGAAGATAAAATGATGATTTCTAAAGCATAAGATGAAGATAAAATTCTGGTTTCTAAAGCATAAGATGATGACAGAATGCTGATTTTTAAAGCATAAGATGAAGATAAAATGCTGATTTCTAAAGCATAAGATGAGGACCTTTGAATGGATTATTTCCAAAATCCACTCAAATCTCGGGGGCTACACCTAATAGATTTTCAGTCCCATGAAGATAAAATGATGATTTCTAAAGCATAAGATGAAGAATAAATGTTGATTTCTAAAGCATAAGATGAGGACCTTTGAATGGATTATTTCCAAAATCCACTCAAAGCTCGGGGCTACACCCAATGGGTGCACCTACGGTGCACCCATTGGCAAAACAAAAATTGTGTCATATAACAAACCCATGAGCCGGACCTAGAATCTTTGGGCGGATTATTTCAAAATCAACTCAAAGATTGCGGGCTTGTGGGGGACAGATATCCCCCAGGTCCACTAGAAGACAAGAAGGCCTCGCGCGGGGCCTTAGACCAGTTACCTCGCAAGGCCATCCCTACATGGGCCGGGCTAGAACTACTGGTAGAGTGGCCCGACCTGAGAAAGCAGCAAACTCAGGCCCAAGCAACTCATCATCTCGTGAGCTATTGGCAGCAACCGCCGGACTTCCCCGCGTATGACGCCCTTGAATATCAGGGCGGATTAGGGATAAGTCGGCAATATTGTAGGAAGATCATTTCAGTTGGTTCACTATTAATTAGGAGACACGTGATCCTCATGCACACATGGAGCACCCCATGGTCGAGTATATAAGGCCTAGGGGTACCCCATCATTTCCATCGACCATCTACTTATCTCATTAGCTTTGCTCCATTTAGGAGACTTCACCTGTAACCCACCACATAAAGATACACTCTAGGAAGTATGGTATTACGCCTCTCCAAGCGGCCCGAACTTGTAGAAAATTGCCTCTCCTTCTCTCGTGCATCTAGCATGAACCATTGAGCTACAGTCGACAGCATTGTCCTACCCAAAAGCACCGAAAGGGGTAACCCTGGGTGTGCGGTCGAACTCTAAATACCGACTTCTCTAGCTATTGAACACAAGCGTGTTCAGCTGGGGCATATGAAGAGGAAGGCGATCACCCAGGGACAGGGGAGCAGTAGCGTCTGTCCTCGCTATGTTCCGCTCCAGGGTACACCGGCTAGTACTGGAGGAGGTCAGTGCCCATCTCAGTTTGCACCATAGGGGACTCCACAGACTCCATGTGGCAGAACCTCGCAAGTTATTGGGCCCACATGCACCTGCCCTTGTCTCAAAGACCTGAGACGGCTATGCATGTGCACCAGATAACTTAACAGGATCCGTCCGAGTGCCCTAAGGACCCTGGATAACCCACTTACAACCAGGATCGCAAGATCAAGTACACACAAATCACACACCAACATTTTGTAGCAGAATTTCTTTATTACAAAAGGTTACAAGTTACAACAAATTTACACTATGTTTATCGGAGTGGTTACAAAGTGATTCAAAGAAATAAACTTTGAAATGTTATAAATTATTTATAAGTTTGAAATATATGCTAGCTTAAGTGACCATCCTCAATAAGAAGTATAGAAGAGTTACTTAAACTTATAAGAAGGCCGTGCCCACCGGCGCTTAACACCATCCACAGCAGCACAATTCTAGTACCTGCAACAACATGGGTTCGAAAACCCTGAGTACGAAGTGTACTTTCGCAAGTCTTACATGTCTAAGGAAAAAGGCTCTCAAGGATATGCTGGCTTTTGGGACTCAAGGTAAAGCTTATCAAGAATCAAGGACTCTGTTTGCAGAAAAGCTTACTATGAGTGGATCCTTAAAAATCAATTTTTACTTGTCAGGTTAAGTAAAGTTACCTACATCTAGGGTTCTTTCTATCCTAGTTCAAGCACTTGGCCTATACTAGCCGTTTTTTATCATCCCCTTCAGTTTACTGGATTGCTACGTGTAAGTCAGTGACCAAGTCTTCATGTCCGAGAAGTAACGGCGATCCGAATCGATTAATACTCAGCTGAGGATCTCCAACCACACGACATATGTAGCACTTAACCCTTGCATATGTCAACTCGCCACCAGGTTTCTCAAGACCAGACCGGGTTCACGCGAACCGAGAGCATAGATACGCCATCCAGCCTCTTGCCACGGAGGGTACACGCTACTCTCGCCATCTCTCCACTCCCATTGCGTGTTGGCCTTTCTGGTATTGGTCTGCCTGAGGCAAAGCTTACCCATGACGAGGCATGTGGCCAGTTAAAGGGTCCTCGGTCACCAGGCCCACATCGACACGGTCCTCAAGCGACTCAGACGTAGACACTACACTGAGACTCTCTTCTCGTGCAAGTCACCCGCCCGGTCTCAGCTTTATTATTTAAAACCCAATGTTTGGTACCTGGAAGAGGTACATCTTTTTAGATGTTGAACCCATCACGGTCATGATGGATCCACCATCACAAGTTTTCCTTTGTAAAAATTCCCATCCACTGTGAAGCATCACCTTTTGTTTTAAAACAAAACATTTTGTTTTTCTAAAGCAAGACTAAGCATCATAAAAATCCTTTTCATAAAAGGGTATCAAGGAAGGGTAATCAATTTTACAAGGAAGGAAATGCATCAATTGTTTAGTACACAACTCCTATGATCTAATGCATCAAACAAGGTGATAAATATTTTAAAACACAAGGAAGGGGATAATGCACCGGGGCTTGCCTGGAATGACACTATGTTTGTGTTGGTTAGATGACGTCCACTTGGCGATCAGCTTTTGTTCCGATACTTGTTCAGTTTATCCATCTTCAGGTTCGTCCGACTGCGAGACATCGTCTTGCGGAGATGTCCAATCTCTCATTATCCTAGGGTAGACTTGGGTCGTCTTCCGCATCACGTGATTAACTAGCGTACCTAATGAGATGTGCAATGCATATGTATGAGCATAAAGTAAACCAGATGATACAGAAAAGAGAATCAAATACTTAGCGGCAAGACATTGACACAATCTTACGCAAACACTAGACACCTATAACTCACTAAACACAACAATCACGATCTTCTAGTTTTACCAGATTTAACTAACAATATCATGGAAAACGATAAGCTATACCCACACTCTACCTTCCTTAGCTAACGTTCAATACTAGAAGGCTAACAAACTTAGTATCATTAGTCTAAGACACCTAATTTTGGGAATAAGGATAGAAGCACATCAACTTTCTAAACCACCCGACCGGACGACTTTGCATAACCCGCCAACTAATTAAAACGTCCACTAACAAAGCATTACTTGGTTATTAAAACTTAACTCATTAACCTTGGACATCTAAACATCCGAATATGAATAGAAACTCTATAACTAGCTTTTTAAGCCATTTCATCGGATTAACTTGTATAGCATACGAGTTAAATACGATATTTAATTGTTCGGTCTAGCAGGTATACCTTATTTCACCACACAACAGCACAACCGCACCCCGACCTGACAACGGATCTAGCCATAATTATTAAGCACACATATACTAAGAAAAGGATTATCGCACTAACCCATTAATTTATTCAATGTTCTAATTATCACGAATAACACATGAACACAGGAAAGACGTAAATCACCACATGAATACTAAAACGACATCGGTCACAACATATATTTCAAACACTCACCTGCTCACCTATCTGCGGGCGCCGACGACGCTTTCAACGGCAAGGACAAGATTGACGGTCTAGGCACATCAACATGCGGAGATGTAGACTCGTCCATGGCGAGGACGAGGAATGACGACAAACTCTAGTTCAAACTATTCATCGCGCACTCCGCGGGTAGCGGATAGGAACCTCCGGGTAGCAGAGTTGGCAACGAGCACCAAGGAGACAACGATGATGTTGCTGATGAAGATGATAGTGGTCGCTGAAGTTGAAGACCGACGGACACGCCGAGACCGCGGTTGTAGGCGAATTTTTGACAACATTTTAAAACATGGCGAGCCCAGCAAGCCCCATAGCGAGCTGAGAACAGCGCCTGACAACCTGATGGAACATGATTTTATAGCGACCAGAGGGAAACAAGGATGGCGGGGTCAATCGGCGAGATCCGAGTACGGCATGATATGCATCAGGGACAAGCGCGCGTGGCAGCAGCCATGGTTGACGAGCCTAACGACACAGGGCCAAGCGACGAATGCGTTCGGCGTGCACACGTGAGCCGAACCGAAGGCGGGGAATTGATGAAGCGAAGTTCGTCGACAAGCACCATGGAGGAATCAGCGACGTTGTTACCCACACGACACGAAGACAACGACAACAACCCACAACAGCAGGAACATGAAGGCTTGGCCGAGGCGGGGTCCGAGCGGGTTGACGGTGAGCTAGGACGCGACAGATCGAGGCTGAGGCACAGCATCTCCAAATCAAATTAGGAGGAGACCGCGCAGGTGCTCACGACGGCCGGCGTGTTGGAGTCCGAGGCGAGCACCGACATGAAGGAGAGGACGCGCCATGGGAAAATGGAACGCTGGCCAGCAGAGCACCGGGAGAGAGAGGAGCAGGGAGGGCGCATGGAGTGTCTCGGCTGCCAGCAGGGGAAAACGAAGCACCACCACAGCGGGCTGGGCGCTGGACAGAGGGAGTTCTGAGCTGGGCGAGCACACGGCCGGCGAGCTGGAGCGCCGCAGGGACTGACTAGCGGCCATGGCGAGCAGGGACGCGCGCGACCATGGGATGCGCTCGGCCAGGGGGATGAGAGCTCGGCTGGGTGCGATGGAGCTTGAGTTTGAGGGGTGCTGGGAGCAGGAACTAGGCCTATGGAAGGAGCAGGGGTGAGCGCTGGGCATCGAGCTGGAGCTGAGCACGGCCATCGGTGGGCTCCATGTCTGAGGGCTAAGGGGCGCTGGGCAAGCAGAGGAGCACGGCTGGAGAGGAGAGCGCCGGCACGCGTGGGAGGAAGAAGCTTGGAGGGGGCAGCCTCCAGGAATATCAGGCGAGGGGGTAAGGCCGTTGGCCGTACACGGTGGGAGGATAGAGTTGGGGCGGCGCTGATAAAAATCTGGGGGAGAAAAATCTCAGTGGGAGCAACGGTGGAAATATTTGAGGAAAATATTCTTTATTTTTTATTTTTATTTCCCACCCTTTTCTTTACAAGAGAGCACACAGATAATTTATTTCTCAGGTTGAGTCTGTGCGAGATGTAAATCAGACGAAACAAAAGATTCCAGACAAAGTAGTATAGACTGCATTTGATTTAATTTAAAGTCAGATAATTTACTAGAGGAATAAATCTTAATTATAAATCCTCAAATGCGATTTCTCAGCTGACGAGCGGAGACGAAATTATTTTGCACCAATAACATTAGTTGCCGAGATCCGCTTAATTTATCTAGGACAAGATTGTATTTTTTCCATTGATTTATCTGGGATCGAATAAATTCGCCCGCAACCAAATACTTGGATTTCTCTGCCATAAATAGTGTGTAGGATGAAACCAACCTCGGTTATCGACTTTGCGTGTGTTTTCCTCGAATAGCCTGCGCAGTCCAGATTTTTAAAATCAGTCGATTCCCAAGTTTTACACTCGCTAGCACGTCGGACACGCGGTAGCGAAGTGTCGGAAGGCGCGGCACGTAGTGAAGAGTTGAATCGGTGGCCGATTCGGATAAACGAAAGGGATAGCGGTAGGGAGATAAGGTGCACACGGGGACCTCCGTAGAGACGATATGTGTCTTTCAAGTAAGTGAGAAGCTGTGCGTTGTCACACACAGGGTTGCGCCCGCCACGCGCGTCACGATGTCAGGCCACAGAGAGACACGTGCAATGCAAGCGTGAAAGAATTTCAAACGAAATTTACGGAACCAGATTCGATTTCAAGGATTAGAGTTTGGGCAAGACGTCGATGGCTCAACCCAAACGATACTGGATTTGATGTTCCGAAAATTACCAAAGTCTGAATTTTGCAAAATAAATTAGGACAATTTAGACAGATGGAGACAGACACGATATCAAAATCGTGATAAATAAGGATGATTAAAATTTAGTGTCCATTTTATGCACCGCTATCACATGTTAAAGTCTGTACTCGTGGTCGAGCAGACGATTAACACCTCGGGTGTTACACTCCACATACTCGTCCGGCTGCCCCCACTGCCACCCCGACGAGATTCGCAGGACAGAGTGCAGGCACCACATGCTACAAGTGTTGTCAGGTTGGGCATTATGCCAATGTTTGCCCACAGAGGATTGCTAGTACCCCCGTCCAAAACAAGCAACAGACTCCAGGTTCTGGCAAGGGATTCAGCATTGTCAGGGTCAATCAAGTCAGTGTTGATGCTACAGCAGACGAAGCTGACATCGCTATTGGTATGTTTTATATTAATTCAATTCCTACAGCAATATTGTTTGATTCTGGTGCTACCATACCCGTCGTATTTCGAGTAGATTGGAAATTTGTGGGCAGCAACATCCGTGTGGTTAGAGATTTCCCCGATGTCTTTCTAGAGGAGTTACCCGGGATGCCACCAGATAGGGAAGTTGAATTTGTTATTGATCTCTTACCTGGAACTGCTCCTATTTCAAAAAGGTCATACAGGATGTCAGTAGAAGAACTAAAAGAACTTAAGAAGCAACTAACAGAATTAAAGGAGGCTAGGTACATTCGTCCGAGTTCCTCACCTTGGGGAGCGTCGGTTCTGTTTGTACAGAAGAAGGATGGATCACAGAGGATGTGTGTGGATTATAGATCGCTTAATGATGTTACTGTTAAGAACAAATATCATTTACCTCGTATTGAAGATTTATTTGATCAGATGAGAGGTGCCAGGGTATTCTCTAAGATTGATCTCCGATCGGGTTACCACTAAATGAAGATTAGGCCTTCTGATATTCCCAAGACGGCTTTTCTACCTGATATGGTTTATATGAATTCACAGTCATGTCGTTTGGCTTAACTAATGCACTAGCCTACTTCATGAGTCTAATGAACAAGATGTTCATGGAGTATCTTGATAGATTCGTCGTGGTATTCATCGACAACAATCTTGTCTATTCCAAGAATGATAGTGATCACGAGGAACATCTACGGATGGTGTTACAAAAGCTACGGGATAATCAGCTTTATGCCAAGTATAGCAAGTGCGAGTTCTAGATTGACGAAGTTCCATTCCTTGGACACATCATCTCTAATGGTGGAATACCAGTGGATCCTGCAAAAGTAAGGGAGATAGTGGCGTGGAGCATACCTAGCACGGTTACTGAAATATGGAGTTTCTTAGGACTAGCAGGCTACTATCGGCGATTTATTGAAGGGTTCTCCAAGATTGCTAAGCCTATGACCTCGCTGTTAGAGAAGGGAAAGGATTTGAATGGACCTGGGAATGCCAAGATAGTTTCAATCAACAGAAGTTAAGATTGATGTCACCCCCAGTGTTGATTATGTCGGATCTACAAAAGGGATTTGATATATTGTGATGCGTGCCGCCAGGGCTTGGGATGTGTTCTTATGCAAGAAGGACACGTGATCGCCTACGCGTCTCGTCAGTTGCGGAAACATGAGTTGAACTACCCCACTCATGACTTAGAACTGGCATCCGTAGTGCATGCCCTCAAGATATGGAGACATTATATAATGGGAACGAAGTGCCAAGTCTACACCGATCACAAGAGTTTAAAGTATATCTTCACTCAGAAGGATCTCAATCTTAGAAAGGAGCTCACAAGAGTTTAAAGTATATCTTCGAGCTCATCAAGGATTATGACTTGGAGATTCACTATCACCCGGGCAAGGCGAATTTGGTTGCGGATGCCTTGAGTCGAAAGGAGCATGTCCATGCAGCTATTGTTGCCTAGTTGCCCGATGAGTTAGTTGAAGACTTTAGAAGACTCAACCTAGGAATAGTTGCACACATTGAAGGGATAACTATTGAAGTGGAACCTACCTTGGAGCAGGAAATACGCAAGGGTCAGATTGGTGATGCTAAAATCCAAGAGATCAAAGATCTAATTACTGAAGGTAGAGGTACAAAATTTATGGAGGATGAACAAGGCACAATATGGTTCAAGAACCGGATATGTGTTCCTGAGATTGACAGCTTCCACGAGACTATACTGAAGGAAGCCCATGACTCTAATTACTCTATTCATCCTGGTAGCACTAAGATGTATCAGGATCTGAAGCAAAAGTACTGGTGGTATGGGCTGAAAAGAGATGCTGCTGCACACATGGCTGTGTGTGATGTGTGTCAAAGGGTCAAAGCTGAACACTAAAGACCAGCCGGACTACTGCAACCGCTAAAGGTACCCGAATGGAAGTGGGAAGAAATTGGTATGGATTTCATTACTGGGTTGCCTCGCACCTTGAAGGGTTATGATAGGAACGGGGGTGCCTGATCTTCCGTCAGGTGAAGATAACTATCGATTTGGTGGAGATGTCACACAGACGATCTGGCTTCCAATCAACACGACTAGAACCCCGCAATCGCAGCACCACTTCTCCTCTGGTTATCAACCGTGCATTGCGTGATTGACCTCGCCACGAAAGCTAATCCTTGCCTGCGAATCGAAGACACAAGCAAGAACAAGAAAGAACACAATCTAGAATATTACGGATGAATGATTAAGCTCACAAGTTGGGGACTCACAAACCGATCGATGGCGGCTGTTCTCGACAGATCTAAACTTAAGCAAAACCCAACCCTAATGTGGCGGCGGCTGCTGAATAAATAGAGTATTAGGGCGTGTGTGACCCCTGGACGCGCCCCTAATGGGCTCCGACGCGATACATGGCCAAACGGCCGAATAGACGGTGTCGCAGCACCAAAACAGAATCTGAACTCTGACTTGTTTCGACTATTCCCGTTGACTCCGGACGAATTTTAGGGTGGAACCAGTTGGGTTGGTTAGATAATCTTCTTATCTTTCCAACCTTTTCAAGTCCGTCGCAATTGGAGTCTGGATGCATCTTGGGCATCCATTTTAGTGCAGACTGGTCCTGGAACCCGAGATGGAGTCGCTGCCGAGTCGGACTTGATCTCCTTCCTATTGTGGCGCCCTTGCTGCTCCTCCTCAACACCTAGACATTTCCCAAGTCCTTGCTGGTCCTCTCCAAAGTTCCTAATCATCAAAACATCCATGGCCCCAAACGTAAGCTCTGAAACACAATTGACTAGGGTAGAACGTACCTGGAGATTTAGCTGTCGTGCACGCGATCGTGTTATCGGTCCATTCATTGTATGTATAGAAGTGATGTCCTCATCATCCTCCTCCTCTTGAATTGGAGTCGTCCTCGACTCGATCTCATCTTCGTCACCCATATATGGCTTCAAATCTAAAATGTTAAAGGTGGGACTAACCCGAAAATCTGGAGGCAACTCAGGTGGCAATCCAGGGGGTATCTCACAGGGAAACACATCCATGTCCTCATCATCCTCCCCCTCTTGAAGTGGAGTTGTCCTCGACTCAAGCTCATCTTCTTTTCCCAAATATGGCTTTAAATCTGAAATTTTAAATGGTCAAGCAGCACGGTTGGGCAAGCTCGCTCCAGGAATCAAATCAATCTGGTGCTCAATCCCACGAATGGGAGGAAGTCCTGGAGGTAACTCACAGGGAAAAACATCTCAGAACTGCTGCAAAAGGTTAGTCACAGATGCAGGCAAAGTGCTAGCAATATCATCAATAGAAAAGAAAGCATCTTTGCAAACCAAGGCATAACAACAAGCATCAGTAGCATGAGTTTCAATAAGATCAGATTTAGTAGCAAGCATGACAGGAGCTTTCAATTTAATTTGTTGCTGAATTTATGTCTCATTAGTTGGTTCCTTATGGGTATTTGCAGCTCTATCTTTATCAGCTTGTACAATTTCAGTAAGAGTCAAAGGTAGCAAAGTAATGTTTTTATCTTTATGCCTAAAAGTGTATGTATTACTCCTACCATGGTGACATGCATCAGTATCATATTCCCAAGGTCTACCCAACAAAAGAGAACAAGCTTCCATAGGTACTACATCGCAATTCGCATAATCAGAATACATACCAATGGAGAAATGCACTCGTACCATATGTGTTACCTTAACCTTGTCTGAATCATTGATCCACTGAATGTGGTATGGATGTGGCCGTGGACGTGTGGTCAAGCCAAGCTTCTTGACCAAATCTGAACTCACCAAATTATTGCAACTTCCATCATCAATAATAACACGTGCACGCCGATTCTCGATGGAGAAGAAAGTCTGGAACAAATTATGGCGTTGCTGCTTCTCTGATGGTTTAGGCTGAGAACTAAGAACACGCTGCACCATGATGCTTCGAAGGTTCACCGTAGCATCAGCACCAAGTATGGCATTATCATTAGCAGCAACATCACTGGAGTCATCATCGTCACCCTCACCGTCAGAAGCACTAATGTAGCCATCATCCGTAGCAATGTATGTTCGCTGACTCGGGCAATCCTTCTTCACGTGACCAATCCCATGACAGCGGTGGCAAACAATACCCGAAGAACGACCACTGGAAGGTGCTGCAGGTGCTGGTGAATTCTGTTTCTTGGTGGGTACCTGCAAAGGAAGGTTACCAACATGTGCAGCAGGTGTCGAGGGAGTATGACTCGAGGCAGGTGTGTGCGTCCGTGATGCAGAGGAGGCACCAAAGGTAGCCCTAGGTCGATGTTGGCGTCCCTGCAATTCCTTCTCTGCAAGCATAGCAAACTGGAACAACTTGTTGATAGTGTTAAATTCTTTGTAATCCACAATGTCCTGAATGTCATGCCGCAACCCTGAATAAAAACGGCAAAGAGCGTCCTCATGTTCCTCTACTATCCCACAACGTTGCAATCCCTTCTGAAGCTCAGCATAATAATCTTGAACAGATTTATCCCCTTTCTCTAAATGCATCAATTTCTTACGCAATTCTCTATGATAAGATGGGGGAACAAATCTATCGCGCATAGCTACCTTAAGATCTTCCCAAGTCGTAGGTGCTCTACCATCTCCAACTAGACCAGTCCACCAGACAATAGCAAAATCTTTAAATTCACTAGTGGCTTGTCTAACTTGATGTCGTTCAGGTACAAGGTGGGTAGCAAATTTCTGTTCTATCGTCATCTCCCAATCAAGATATCCCTCAGCATCATAATGACCCGAAAAAGATGGTATAGAAAATTTAATCTTAGCATAAGGGTCGTGTAACGCCCTGAATTTGGGGGTAGAATTTTTTCTTCTTTTCCCTCACCAAATTCAGGCGTTACCCTTTCCTTTTCCCTTTTCTCCTCACTAAACCTTGATCTTTTCCAAAGTATAGCGGGATTCGGCTTGAGATCCCATGTAAAGCAAAACCCTAAAACACTTTATTTTGTGTGATGCACCATGCCGAACCATGCATACCTTTTGATTGTTTAACAATGTGAATGCATTCATCTAGAGGAAAATATACTTTAGAAAAAAAGGAAAAACCTTTTTTCCCTCCGCACCTCCTTCCCCATTTTTGGCCCAGCCGCCCCCTCCCCCTCGCGCCCGGCCCAGCCGCGCCCCCCTCCCCTTTCCCTCCACGCTGTGGGCCGCCCCGGCCGGCCCAGCTCCCCCCCCCCCCCGTGCGCCCCATTTGGGCCCAAAGCGACCCAGCCGCCCCCTCCCCCCCAAAAAAAATTCCCCTCCCAGCGGGCCCCGCCCGTCATTCTCTCTCCCTCTCTCCCTCTCCCTCTCCCCTACCCTAACCGCCGCCGCCGCCCTCTCCCTGCGCCGCCGCCGCCGCGCCGCCCTCCCTCGCCGCGGTGAGGCCCCCTTCTCCCTCCCCTCCCTCCCGCTTCCCCGCCCGCCGGCGTCCTCCCGCGGGGCAGCCGCGCCCGGCCCCGGCGAGCCGCCCCGCCCCGACCTCGCTTGGCCCCGGCGAGCTGCCCCCGCCCCGCCCTCGCTCGCCCCCCGGCGAGCTGCCCCCGCCCCGGCTCGGCCGCCCCGTCCCCGACCTCGGCCGCCCCGCGCCCGCCTAGGCTCCGGCCATGGCGCCGCCGCCCCGGCCCCGATCGCCCTCGCCCCGTGCGCGCCGCCCGGCCCCCGTCTCGGCTGCGCCGCCCCGTGCCCGGCCCCCGCGCCCGGCCGTGCCGCCCCAGCCCCGGCCGCCCTCGTCCCGGCCCAGGCTGCGCCGCCCCTGCCGTGCCCTCGCCCCACCCGTGCGCCGTGCTCGCCCGCCCGCCCTGGCGTGCCTTGCTCGCGTCGTGACGGCCCCGGCGCGGCCTCGAGCTCGGCCCAGTGTGCCTATGGCGCGCGGCCTTGAGCTCGGCTAGCGCACGGCCCCGACGTGCGCACGGCTAGTCGCGGCGCGTGCGTGCGGCCTCGCGCGCGTGCTCTCGTAGTGCGCAGTGCCTTGGCACGACTCGCCGTGCCCTCGTCTACCCCCAGATGTCCCCGTCTACCCCCTATATTTTATGCGTGCTAATCGCAGTGTTCATGTTAATAAAATAGGAGACTCAATTTAGAAATTGGTTACGTTAGTTAATTTATATAGCTAATCGTCTATCTCATTTAACGTTAATCTACTAAAAGTGGTCACGTTTCCATTAGCGCATGTAGCTAATCCTTATTATTGAAGCTAAGTAGAATTAGAGCACGTAACGTTTAGTTATTCGTCTACCCGTAGTGCGCCTCGAGCATAAGCTTTAACCCCTCCGAGACCTTCCCCCGTCTCTTTCTAACCATGGTAAATGCAATATCGCATGTCATATTCTATGCATGTTTAATCTACTTGTTCTCTTGTATGGCGTATGGTTGGTTTCCTAATTACAATGGATGGATGTATGTATGTTTGCACTCGTATAGAGAACGATCCGGTTGAAGAGCCGGAAGAACTCACAGGAGAAGCCCCTGAGCAGCAGTCGGTTGGTGGAGGCAAGTGTCCCTTGACCTATCTCTGTCCTATTCATTCTTTAATTCACCTCCCGCATTACACATTTATGCCTAAGGATGTACTAGCTTTGTTATCCATGTCCTTGTTTACCTATTTGGGTTGGATTATTATTGTTTAGCTTTATGCTATTGCTCAACTCTAATCAATGAACATGATGAGATTATCTATGATACGATGTTTTCCCTTCTCTTATTATGATGTTATACTTGTGGCCTTTAAGGGGGCTCGAGTGGTTTCTCGAGTGCCTCTCCGTAAGGACCTGTTCTTTGGATGACCGCCCGGGAAAACAGTGCAACCATGAGGGTGGAATGGGGTGCCCTTAGCTAAATAATTAGAGGATTCGGGGTGTAGTTCGCTTAGCCGTTGTGCCATCAATGGGGCTCGGTGTATGCGGCTCGCTCTGCCAAGTTTGGGTTCGCCCCTTGGGGAGGAGTGCGGTGCATTTAGGAAACCTAACGGGCGGCTACAGCCCCGGGGAGTCTTTGTAAAGGCTACGTAGTGATGCCCTGCTGGGTCACCTTGGTAGTGATCAATGGAGAGTCATGATCTCCAGGCAGAAAGGGAATCACGGCTTGTGGGTAAAGTGCACAACCTCTGCAGAGTGTTTGAAAACTGATATATCAGCCGTGCTCGCGGTTATGAGCGGCCAAGGGAGCTCCAGTGATTAGTGGTACTTGATCAGAGACCTTTTGGTTTACAGGTGGCAATGAGATTGATGGTTCTGGTTATGACTATGGTGCTGGTAAGTGGTATTCTTTCCGTTTGGAAAGGGTACATCGGGCTAATAACTTGGGTTAATGTTAAAACCTGGCTTTCTACTAGTAAATAATAATCTGACCAACTAAAAGCAACTGCTTGACTTATCCCCACATAAAGCTAGTCCACTACAGCCAAACAGGATACTTGCTGAGTATGTTGATGTGTACTCACCCTTGCTCTACACACCAAACCCCCCCCATCCCCAGGTTGTCAGCATTGCAACCACTGCTCAAGAGAAGATGAAGTCGTGGAAGGAGACTTCCAGGAGTTCCAAGACTACGAAGAGTTCTAGGCGTGGGTTAGCGACAACCCCCATTCGGCTGCCTGTGAAGGCCGCGTTTATCTACGTTTCTTTTCCTCACTTTGATTTATTGTAAAGACTATGTGGATGTCTCAGACATATGATGTAATCGACTATTTCCCTTTTTAATACTATTTGAGCACTGTGTGATGATGTCCATGTTATGTAACTGCTGTGTTCGTGGATTGCTGATCCTGGCACGTACATGGTTCGCATTCGGTTTGCCTTCTAAAACCAGGTGTGACATAAGTGGTATCAAAGCCGTGCTGACTGTAGGACCGCTAACCTAGAATAGAATGGTCGTTCTAAGGATTATAGACCTCTGTCCCTGCCTTGACTTTGATATCCCTTCAAAAGTTGGTCATACCGACCAAAACCTATGTTCTACTATATATTATACCTTGCTGAAAATTATGTTTTATTCTAATCCTTCATTTATTTATGATCCATTACTTGCTGGTCATATTGATTCTGTTCTCACTCTTTTGCTTGCGGTGTCTTTTGTAGATGGCTCGACTTAGACACACTGCACGAAAGTCCGTCATCCCCTTCTTACCCTCCCGCCTTGTTGAGCGTCCGCTTCGCCGTCCCGTGGCCGGACAGTCCAGCCACTTGGAGAGACTGCACCATCACCTGCATGAGGAGCAGGAACGTCGACGACAGGAGCAGCAGGGCTCTTCCTTCTCGCTCCAGCAGGAGATAGAGTCCGTAAGGAGCTGCTCCCCTGTGCTTCCTCTGGAGGCGCCCCCTGCTCCACCACTGAGCGTCCCAGCCTCTGGAGTAGCTGCTGGAGGAGACCCAGACGACGGAGGTGGTGACGATAGCTCGAGCCACGACACTGACTTCTCTGCTGACCAGGAGCCGGAAGGATGGGTTGCTCGACCCATCACTCGCGACGCTGCTCGCGGGTGTCACTTCCACGATGCGCTCGACACCCTACTACGTCGGGCACTTAACCGGCGTACTTGGTCTATCGAGTATCGCTGTGTGGTCTACCAGCATAGTCGCGGGGTCTACCCGGACCGCTGGGAGGCGACTTGCTTGGTGCGTCGTCCGGAGAACAGTCTCCAGGGTGCGGAGGCCTGCTCAGAGCACTATTCCATCTCTGAGCGCGACTCAGCTGAGGCGGCCATGCAAGATGCCGCACGGCGTGCGCTTTCGCACTACTGCTCGGTTCTCGGTGGGGTAGCTGACGGTCTCAACCTGAAGTATTACCCCCTCCGTCCATCTGGCAGCACAGGAGGCGTGATTGTCTCACCTGTTGGTGAGGACAATCCTAGGTTGAGCAGCACAGTCAACCTAGCCGCTGTGCTAAACACGGAGCTGGACCATGCACTAGACGAGCTGAGTAGGGCTCATGCTGAGATTGCCCTGCTGCGGGCTGAGTGTGCGGAACGTCGTCACCTGGATGATGGTTCCCCCGCTCCCGTCGGGACTCAGCACCCGTACCGCTCACCTCGGCGTGGACACCAGTCTTATGGCAACCCCGACTTCAAGACCAAGATAAATCTAGAACCATAGATCGCTAGAGTCGGATCTTGTAAATTAATACAAAATATATATGTAGAAGCTACAGTCTTAGCGTTAGTCTCGCTCTTAGTTAGTCTTAGTTAGACAGGGTAGTTTGCTATATCTTGTGCATTTATGTTTGTCATGATGAAATATGTGTGATTTGGATCTTTGTAATGACTGTCACCAGAGTGTGGGTATCCCCTGCATTTTGGTTTACCTATTATGTTAATGGAGTTAGTTATCTAGTTGGGAAACCTTTTATTCCACTTTCCTCTTGATCTGAGAAGTTGTGTTGGTCTGTGTTGGAGATCAGTGAAGATGCTCATTTGTTCAGTGTGGTGGAAAATTCTATATTCTTTTCTTATGCTGCAAGATTTGCAAGATCAGTTCTGATGTGTGGTTGCATTCTGCAGATGTCAGAGAACAGGCGCAGAGGAGGAAGGCGTGCTCAGCAGGAGCAAGCCGCTCAACAGGAAGAGGTACCCCAGCAACAGCAGCTGATGCCCCTGCCCCCGATGTCCATCGAACAGATGTTTCTGATGCAGACTCAGGCAGTTCAAGCCATCGGTCAGACTCTGGCCGCCATCCAGCAGCAATAGCAGCAAGCACCACCTCAGCCTCAGATGCCTCAGATGCCTAGGGACAAGCGTGCTGAATTCATGAGAGGTCATCCACCAACGTTTGCTCACTCTTCTGACCCCATGGATGCTGAAGACTGGCTGCGTACTGTGGAGCGGGAGTTGCATACCGCTCAGCGTGACGACCGGGAGAAAGTCCTGTATGGTCCCCGTCTGTTGAGAGGAGCAGCTCAGTCATGGTGGGAGTCTTATCTCGTCACTCATGCCAACCCCGACACCTGGGAAGAGTTCAGAGGTAGCTTTCGTCAGTACCATGTTCCTGCAGGTCTGATGACAGTGAAGAAGGAGGAGTTCCTGGCCCTCAAGCAAGGGTCATCGTCTGTTAGCGAGTACCGGGACATGTTTCTGCAGCTGTCTCGCTATGCTCCTGAAGATGTCAACACCGACGCCAAGAGACAGTACCGTTTCCTGATAGGCTTGGTTGATCCTCTGCAGTATCAGTTGATGAATCATACCTTCCCGACATTCCAGCACCTGATTGACAGAGCAATCATGACAGAGAGGAAGCGTAAGGAGATGGAGGATTGCAAGCGCAAGATTAGTGGACCCCAACCTGGAAGCAGCAATCGTCCTCGTTTCTCAGGCAATCAACCTCAGCAGTTCAGGCAGAACCAGCGTCCACCTCAGCAGCATCAGCAGTTCCAAAGGCAGTATCCTCAGCACCAGTATCAGAATCGCCAGAACAACCAGTCAGGAGGAGGCCAGTTTCAGAGGCAGAATCAGCAGGCACTTCGTCTTCCTGCCCCAGCAACCCAGCAGAACAGTCAGGCAACACCAGCTCAGGTTGGAAATAGAGCATGTTTCCACTATGGAGAGCAAGGCCACTGGGTGATGCAATGTCCGAAAAAAGCAGCCCAGCAGCAATCAGGCCCCAATGCCCCAGCAAAGCAGAATGTGTCTCAGCCCGGAGCAGGCAACCGCTCTTAGCCACGCTACAACCATGGGAGACTGAACCACTTGGAGGCTGAAGCAGTTCAGGAGACCCCCGACATGATAGTAGGTATGTTCCCAGTCGACTCCCATATTGTAGAAGTGTTATTTGATACTGAAGAAACACATTCTTTCATTACTGCATCATGGGTAAAAGCACATAATCTTCCAATTACTACCATGTCAACCCCCATTCAAATTGACTCAGCCGGTGGTAGAATTCGAGCCGATAGCATTTGTTTGAATGTATGTGTGGAAATAAGGGGGATAGCATTTCCCGCTAACCTCATAGTAATGGGTACTCAGGGAATAGATGTCATCCTAGGGATGAATTGGCTAGATAAGTATCAGGCAGTTATCAGTTGTGATAAGAGGACAATCAAGTTGGTGTCCCCACTAGGAGAGGAAGTGGTGACCGAATTAGTCCCGCTCGAGCCGAAGAAAGGAAGTTGTTATCAGATGGCTGTCGATAGCAGTGAAGCAGACCCAATTGAGAGTATCAAGATTGTGTCTGAGTTCCCAGATGTGTTTCCCAAGGACTTACCGGGTATGCCACCAGAGCAGAAAGTTGAATTTGCCATAGAGCTTCTTCCTGGAACCGCCCCCATCTTTAAGAGAGCTTACAGAATATCTGGACCAGAGTTGGTTGAACTTAAGAAGCAGATTGATGAGCTGTCAGATAAAGGTTACATCCGGCCAAGCACCTCGCCTTGGGCCGCCCCTGTCCTAGTTGTGGAAAAGAAAGATGGCACCAAAAGGATGTGTATCGATTATCGAGCTCTGAATGAGGTCACCATCAAGAACAAGTACCCTTTGCCCAGAATAGAAGATCTATTCGACTAGTTGAGAGGAGCCAGTGTGTTCTCCAAGATTGATCTGGGGTCAGGTTATCATCAGCTCAGGATCCGAGCTTCGGACATTCTAAAGACGGCATTCATTACCAAGTATGGTTTGTATGAGTTCACTGTGATGTCTTTTGGTTTGACCAATGCACCAGCCTTTTTTCATGAACTTGATGAACAGTGTATTCATGGACTATCTCGACAAGTTTGTGGTGGTATTCATTGATGACATTCTGATTTATTCTCATAGCGAAGAAGAGCATGCAAGTCATTTGAAGATGGTATTGCAGAGATTGCGAGAGCACCAGTTGTATGCAAAGTTGAGCAAGTGTGAATTCTGGATCAATGAAGTCCTGTTCTTGGGTCACATAATCAACAAAGAAGGATTGGCTGTGGATCCGAAGAAAGTGGCAGACATTCTGAACTAGAAAGCGCCAACAGATGCTCGAGGAATCAAGAGTTTCATTGGAATGGCTGGATATTATCGGCGATTCATTGAAGGGTGTTTGAAGATTGCGAAACCAATGACAGCGTTGCTAGGCAACAAGGTTGAGGTCAAGTGGACCCAGAAATGTCAAGAGGCCTTTGAAGCGCTAAAAGAAAAGTTGACTACAGCGCCTGTTTTAGTCTTGCCTGATGTGCATAAGCCCTTCTCGGTGTATTGTGATGCTTGCTACACAGGTTTGGGATGTGTGTTGATGCAAGAGGGAACAGTTGTGGCTTACTCGTCCCGACAGTTGAAGGTTCATGAGAAGAATTACCCAATCCATGATCTAGAGTTGGCAGCAGTGGTTCACGCACTGAAGACATGGAGGCACTATCTGTATGGACAGAAATGTGATGTTTACACAGACCACAAGAGTCTGAAGTACATATTCACTCAGTCAGAGTTGAACATGAGGCAGCGAAGATGGTTAGAGTTGATCAAAGACTATGAGTTGGTCAGTTGGAGATCCATTACCATCCAGGCAAAGCGAACGTAGTGGCAGATGCTTTGAGCAGGAAGAGTCAGATCAATCTGATGGTCGCTCGTCCGATGCCTTATGAGTTGGCCAAGGAGTTTGACAAGTTGAGTCTCAGATTTTTGAACAACACGCGAGGAGTCACAATTGAGTTGGAACCTACCCTGGAGTGGGAAATCAAAGAAGCGCAGAAGAATGATGAGAAGATTAGTGAGATTCGGCGACTGATTCTAGATGGCAGAGGCAAAGATTTTCGAGAAGATGCAGAAGGTGTGGTATGGTTCAAAGACCGCTTGTGTGTTCCCAATGTCCAGTCTATTCGGGAGTTGATCCTCAAGGAAGCTCATGAGACAGCCTATTCGATTCACCCTGGCAGTGAGAAGATGTATCAGGATCTGAAGAAGAAATTTTGGTGGTACGGAATGAAGAGGGAAATCGCAGAGCATGTGGCTATGTGCGATAGTTGTCGAAGGATCAAGGCAGAGCACAAGAGACCAGCTGGATTGTTGCAACCATTGCAAATCCCTCAGTGGAAATGGGATGAAATCGGTATGGATTTCATAGTCGGATTGCCTCGCACTCGAGCCGGCTACGATTCCATTTGGGTAGTAGTGGACCGTTTGACCAAGTCAGCCCACTTCATACCTGTCAAGACCAACTACAGCAGTGCAGTATTGGCACAGTTGTACATGTCTCGGATCGTTTGTCTTCATGGTGTGCCAAAGAAGATAGTGTCAGACAGAGGAACGCAGTTCACCTCTCATTTCTGGTAGCATTTGCATGAAGCCTTGGGCACACATCTGAATTTCAGCTCAGCGTATCATCCGCAGACAGATGGTCAGACCGAAAGGACCAATCAAATTCTTGAAGACATGTTGAGAGCCTGTGCGTTGCAGGATCAGTCCGGATGGGACAAGCGATTGCCTTATGCAAAGTTCTCCTATAACAACAGTTACCAGGCCAGTTTGAAGATGTCACCATTTCAGGCGCTTTATGGAAGGAGTTGTAGGACTCCGTTGCAATGGGATCAGCCTGGAGAAAAGCAAGTGTCTGGGCCAGACATTTTGCTTGAAGCTGAAGAGAACATCAAGATGGTCCGAGAGAATCTGAAGATAGCGCAGTCAAGACAGCGAAGTTATGCAGACACAAGAAGAAGAGAGCTGAGTTTTGAAGTCGGAGACTTCGTCTATCTGAAAATGTCACCGATCAGAGGAGTCAGAAGGTTCGGAGTCAAAGGCAAGCTAGCACCCCGCTACGTCAGTCCGTATCAAATTCTCGCCAGGCGTGGAGAAGTGGCCTATCAGCTCAGTCTGCCAGAGAATTTGTCTGGTGTGCATGATGTCTTTCATGTGTCTCAGTTGAAGAAGTGCTTGTGTGTGCCAGAAGAGCAGTTGCCAGTGGAAGGTCTGGAGGTCCAAGAGGACTTGACCTACACAGAGAAACCAGCGCAAATCCTTGAGATTGCAGACAGAGTCACCCGAAGGAAGACCATCAGAATGTGCAAGGTCAGATGGAACCATCACTCTAAGGAAGAAGCAACCTGGGAGCGTGAAGATGATCTGATGGCTAAATACCTAGAGCTCTTTGCTAGCCAACCCTGAATCTCTAGGGCGAGATTCTTTTAAGGGGGATAGGTTTGTAACGCCCTGAATTTGGGGGTAGAATTTTTTCTTCTTTTCCCTCACCAAATTCAGGCGTTACCCTTTCCTTTTCCCTTTTCTCCTCGCTAAACCTTGATCTATTCCAAAGTATAGCGGGATTCGGCTTGAGATCCCATGTAAAGCAAAACCCTAAAACACTTTATTTTGTGTGATGCACCATGCCGAACCATGCATACCTTTTGATTGTTTAACAATGTGAATGCATTCATCTAGAGGAAAATAGACTTTAGAAAAAAAAGGAAAAACCTTTTTTCCCTCCCCCCCTCCTTCCCCATTTTTTGGCCCAGCCGCCCCCTCGCACCCGGCCCAGCCGGCCAGCCCAGCCGGCCAGCCCAGCCGCGCCCCCCTCCTCTTTCCCTCCCCCGCCGTGGGCCGCCCCGGCCGGCCCACCCCCCCCCCCCCCCCCGCGCCCCATTTGGGCCCAAAGCGGCCCACCCGCCCTTCCCCCCTCCCCCCCCAAAAAAATTCCCCTCCCCACGGGCCCCGCCCATCATTCTCTCTCCCTCTCTCCCTCTCCCCTACCCTAACCGCCGCCGCCGCCCTCTCCCTGCGCCGCCACCGCCCCGCCCTCCCTCACCGCGGTGAGGCCCCCTCCCCCCTTCTCCCTCCCCTCCCTCCCCCTTCCCCGCCCGCCGGCGTCCTCCCGCGGCGCAGCCGCGCCCGACCCCGCTCGGCCCCGGCGAGCTGCCCCCGCCCCGCCCTCGCTCGCCCCCCGGCGAGCCGCCCCCGCCCCGGCTCGGCCGCCCCGTCCCCGACCTCGGTCGCCCCCGCCCCGGCTCGGCCGCCCCGTCCCCGACCTTGGCCGCCCCCGCCCCGGCTCGGTCGTCCCGTCCCCAACCTCGGCCGCCCCGCGCCCGCCCCGGCCTGGCCGCGCCCGCCCCGGCTCCGGCCATGGCGCCGCCGCCCCGGCCCCGGTCGCCCTCGCCCCGTGCGCGCCGCCCGGCCGTGCCGCCCCGGCCCCGGCCGCCCTCGTCTCGGCCCCGGCTGCGCCGCCCCGGCCGTGCCCCCGCCCCGCCCGTGCGCCGTGCTCGCCCGCCCGCCCCGGCGTGCCTTGCTCGCGTCGTGACGGCCCCGGCGCGGCCTCGAGCTCGGCCCAGTGTGCCTATGGCACGCGGCCTTGAGCTCGGTGAAAGGGAATTAGGCTTACACCTATTTCCTAAATGATTTTGGTGGTTGAATTGCCCAACACAAATAATTGGACTAACTAGTTTGCTCTAGTGTATAAGTTATGCAGGTGCCAAAGGTTCACACTTAGCCAATAAATAGACCAAGAATTGGGTTCAACAAAGAGAGCAAGGGATAACCGAAGTGTGCCCTGGTCTGGCGCACCGGACTGTCCGGTGCACCACTGGATAGTGTCCGGTGCACCAGGGGACTTCACGCTGAACTCCTCACCTTCGGGAAAATCCAGAGGCGCTCCGCTATAATTCACCGGACTGTCCGGTGTACACCGGACAGTGTCCGGTGCTCCAAGCAAGAGCGTCTCAGGAACTCGCCAGCTTCGGGAATTTGCTCCGCTATAATTCACCGGACATGTCCGGTGTGCACCGGACTGTCCGGTGAGCCAACGGAGCAACGGCTATTCGGCGCCAACGGTCACCTGCTACATCATTAAATGCGCGCCAAGGCGCGCAGCAGTCAGGCACGCGCGAAGTGGCGCACCGGACACTCTACAGTGCATGTCCGGTGTGCCACCGTACATCCAGGCGGGCCCAGCAGTCAGAGCTCCAACGGTCGGAACCCAACGGCCTGGTGACGTGGCTGGCACACCGGACACTGTCCGGTGTGCAACGGACTGTCCGGTGCACCATGCGACAGACAGCCCCACCAAACGACTAGTTTGGTGTTTGAGGCTATAAATACCCCAACCACCCCACATTCAAGTCATCCAAGTTTTCACACTTCCAACCACTTACAAGAGCTAGGCATTAAATTCTAGACACACTCAAGAGATCAAATCCTCTCCCAAATTCCACACAAAGCTTTAGTGACTAGTGAGAGAGATTTGTTGTGTTCTTTTGAGCTCTTGCACTTGGATTGCTTCTTTTCTTTCTCAATCTTTCTTGAGATCAAACTCACTTGTAATTGAGGCAAGAGACACCAATTGTGTGGTGGTCCTTGCAGGAACTTTGTGTTCCAAGTGTTTGAGAAGAAGTAGCTCACTCGGTCCGAGGGACCATTTGAGAGAGGAAAAGGGTTGAAAAAGACCCGGCCTTTGTGGCCTCCTCAACGGGGAGTAGGTTTGCAAGAACCGAACCTCGGTAAAACAAATCCTTGTGCCTCACTTCCTTATTCGCTTGCGATTTGTTTTTACGCCCTCTCTCGGACTTGATTATATTTCTAACGCTAACCCGGCTTGTAGTTGTGATTAACTTTGTAAATTTCAGTTTCTCCCTATTCACCCCCTCTAGGTGACTTTCAATTGGTATCAGAGCCTGGTGCTTCATTAGAGCCTAACCGCTCGAAGTGATGTCGGGAGAACACACCAAGAAGGAGATGGAGACCGGCGACAAACCCGCTACAAGCCACGGGAAGGCTTCATCGGAAGAGTCCCTCAACAAAAAAAAGGAAAGGAGAAGAAAGCCTCCTCCCACAAGTCGCATCGGAGTGGCGACAAGAAAAAGAAAATGAGGAAGGTGGTCTACTACGAGACCGACACTTCATCACCTTCCACCTCCGGCTCTGACGCGCCCTCCATAACTTCTAAGCGCCATGAGCGCAAGAAGTTTAGTAAGATCCCCTTACACTATCCTCGTACTTCTAGACATACTCCATTACTTTCCGTTCCATTAGGCAAACCGCCAACCTTTGACGGTGAAGATTATGCTAGGTGGAGTGATTTAATGAAATTTCATCTAACCTCACTCCACAAAAGTATATGGAATGTTGTTGAGTTTGGAGCACAGGTACCATCCGTAGGGGATGAGGATTTTGATGAGGACGAGGTGGCCCAAATCGAGCACTTCAACTCCCAAGCCAAAACCATACTCCTCGCCTCTCTAAGTAGGGAGGAGTACAACAAGGTGCAAGGATTGAAAAGCGCCAAGGAAGTTTGGGACGTGCTCAAGACCGCGCATGAGGGTGATGAACTCACCAAGATCACCAAGCAGGAAACGATCGAGGGGGAGCTCGGTCGCTTCCGTCTTCACCAAGGGGAGGAGCCACAAGACATGTACAACCGGCTCAAAACCTTGGTGAATCAAGTGCGCAACCTCGGGAGCAAGAAATGGGATGACCACGAGGTGGTTAAGGTTATTCTAAGATCACTTATTTTCCTTAACCCTACTCAAGTACAATTAATTCGTGGCAATCCTAGATACACACTAATGACTCCCGAGGAAGTAATCGGGAATTTTGTGAGCTTTGAATTTATGATCAAGGGCTCACGGAAGATCAACGAGCTTGACGGTCCTTCTACGTCCGAAGCTCAACCGGTCGCATTCAAAGCGACGGAAGAGAAGAAGGAGGAGTCTACACCGAGTCGAACACCCATCGACGCCTCCAAGCTCGACAACGAGGAAATGGCACTAGTCATCAAAAGCTTTCGCCAAATCCTCAAGCAAAGGAGGGGGAAAGATTACAAGCCCCGCTCCAAGAAGGTTTGCTACAAGTGTGGTAAGCCCGGTCACTTTATAGCAAAATGTCCTATTTCTAGTGACAGTGACAGGGGCAACGACAAGAAGGGGAGAAGAAAAGAGAAGAAGAGGTACTACAAGAAGAAGGGCGGCGATGCCCATGTTTGTCGCGAGTGGGACTCCGACGAAAGCTCTAGCGACTCCTCCGACGACGAGGACGCCGCCAACATCGCCGTCACCAAGGGACATCTCTTCCCCAACGTCGGCCACAAGTGCCTCATGGCAAGGGACGGCAAAAAGAAGAAGGTTAAATCTAAATCCTCCACTAGATATGAGTCTTCTAGTGATGAAAATGCTAGTGATGAGGAAGATAACTTGCGCACTCTTTTTGCCTACTTAAACATGCAACAAAAAGAGAAGTTAAATGAATTAATTAGCGCCATTCATGAGAAGGATGATCTCTTGGACTCCCAAGAGGACTTCCTTATAAAAGAAAACAAGAAGCATGTTAAAGTAAAAAATGCTTATGCTCTAGAAGTTGAAAAGTGCGAAAAATTATCTAGTGAGCTAAGCACTTGCCATGAGACTATAGACAACCTTAGAAATGAGAATGCTAATTTGTTAGCTAAGGTTGATTCTATTGCTTGTAATGTTTCAATTCCCAATCTTAGAAATGATAATGATGATTTACTTGCTAAGATTGAAGAATTAAACATGTCTCTTGCTAGCCTTAGGATTGAAAATGAAAAATTGCTTGCTAAGGCTAAAGAATTAGATGTTTGCAATGTTACAATTTCGAACCTTAGAACTAAAAATGATATATTGCATGCTAAGGTTGTAGAATTGAAAGCTTGCAAACCATCTACATCTACCATTGAGCACACTACTATTTGCACTAGATGTAGAGATGTTGATATTAATGCTATACATGATCATATGGCTTTGATTAAACAACAAAATGATCATATAGCTAAACTAGATGCAAAAATTGCCGAGCATGAAATTCAAAATGAAAATTTTAAATTTGCTCGTAGTATGCTTTATAGTGGGAGACGCCCTGGCATTAAGGATGGCATTGGCTTCCAACAGGGAGGCAATGTCAAACTTAATGCCCCTCCTAAGAAATTGTCTAATTTTGTTAAGGGCAAGGCTCCCATGGCTCAGGATAACGAGGGTTACATTTTGTACCCTGCTGGTTATCCTGAGAGCAAGATTAGGAGAATTCACTCTAGGAAGTCTCACTCTGGCCCTAACTAGGCATTTATGTATAAGGGTGAGACATCTAGTTCTAGGCAACCAACCCGTGCTAAGTTGCCTAAGAAGAAAACTCCTAATGCATCAAATGATCATGACATTTCATTTAAAACTTTTGATGCATCATATGTCTTAACTAACAAATCCGGCAAGGTAGTTGCCAAATATGTTGGGGGCAAGCACAAGGGGTCAAAGACTTGTGTTTGGGTACCCAAAGTTCTTATGTCTAATGCCAAAGGACCCAAAACCATTTGGGTACCTAAAGTCAAGAACTAAACATGTTTTGTAGGTTTATGCATCCGGGGGCTCAAGTTGGATCATCGACAGCGGGTGCACAAACCACATGACAGGGGAGAAAAAGATGTTCTCCTCCTATGAGAAAAACCAAGATCCCCAACGAGCTATCACATTCGGGGATGCAAATCAAGGTTTGGTCAAAGGATTGGGTAAAATTGCTATATCACCTGACCATTCTATTTCCAATGTTTTTCTTGTAGATTCATTAGATTACAATTTGCTTTCCGTTTCTCAATTATGCAAAATGGGCTACAACTGTCTATTTACTGATATAGGTGTTACTGTCTTTAGAAGAAGTGATGATTCAATAGCATTTAAGGGAGTGTTAGAGGGTCAGCTATACCTGGTAGATTTTGATAGAGCTGAACTCGACACTTGCTTAATTGCTAAGACTAACATGGGTTGGCTATGGCACCGCCGACTAGCCCATGTTGGGATGAAGAATCTTCACAAGCTTCTAAAGGGAGAGCACATTTTAGGATTAACAAATGTTCATTTTGAGAAAGACAGGATTTGTAGCGCATGCCAAGCAGGGAAGCAAGTTGGTACTCATCATCCACACAAGAACATCATGACGACCGACAGGCCACTGGAGCTCCTACACATGGATCTATTCGGCCCAATAGCTTACATAAGCATCGGCGGGAGTAAGTACTGTCTAGTTATTGTGGATGATTATTCTCGCTTCACTTGGGTGTTCTTTTTGCAGGAAAAATCTCACACCCAAGAGACCTTAAAGGGATTCTTGAGACAGGCTCAAAACGAGTTCGGCTTAAGGATCAAGAAAATTAGAAGCGACAACGGGACGGAGTTCAAGAACTCACAAATTGAAGGCTTCCTTAAGGAGGAGGGCATCAAGCATGAGTTCTCTTCTCCCTACACCCCACAACAAAATGGTGTAGTGGAGAGGAAGAATCGAACTCTATTGGACATGGCAAGAACCATGCTTGATGAGTACAAGACTTCGGATCAGTTTTGGGCCGAGGCGGTCAACACCGCTTGCTACGCCATCAACCGGTTGTATCTACACCGAATCCTCAAGAAGACATCATACGAACTCCTTACCGGTAAAAAGCACAATATTTCATATTTTAGAGTCTTTGGTAGCAAATGCTTTATTCTTGTTAAAAGAGGTAGAAAATCTAAATTTGCTCCTAAGACTGTAGAAGGCTTTTTACTAGGATATGATTCAAACACAAGGGCATATAGAGTCTTTAACAAGTCCTCCGGACAAGTTGAAGTTTCTTGTGACGTTGTGTTTGATGAGACTAACGGCTCTCAAGTAGAGCAAGTTGATCTTGATGAGATAGGTGATGAAGAGGCTCCATGCATCGCGCTAAGGAACATGTCCATTGGGGATGTGTGTCCTAAGGAATCCGAAGAGCCTCCAAATGCACAAGATCAACCATCCTCCTCCACGCAAGCATCTCCACCTACTCAAAATGAGGATGAGGCTCAAGTTGATGAAGGAGAAGATCAAGCAAGTGAGCCACCTCAAGATGACGGCAATGATCAAGGGGGAGATGCAAATGATCAAAACAAGGAGGATGAAGAACCAAGGCCGCCACACCCAAGAGTCCACCAAGCAATCCAACGAGATCACCCCGTCGACACCATCCTCGGCGACATCCATAAGGGGGTAACCACTAGATCTCGTGTTGCTCATTTTTGTGAACATTACTCTTTTGTTTCCTCTATTGAGCCACACAGGGTAGAGGAAGCACTCCAAGATTCGGATTGGGTGGTGGCAATGCAAGAGGAGCTCAACAACTTCACCAGGAATGAGGTATGGCATTTAGTTCCACGTCCTAATCAAAATGTTGTAGGAACCAAATGGGTCTTCCGCAACAAGCAAGACGAGCATGGTGTGGTGACAAGGAACAAAGCTCGACTTGTGGCCAAAGGATACTCCCAAGTCAAAGGTTTGGATTTCAGTGAAACCTATGCACCCGTAGCTAGGCTTGAGTCAATTCGTATATTATTAGCCTATGCTACTTACCATGGCTTCAAGCTTTATCAAATGGACGTGAAGAGTGCCTTCCTCAATGGACCAATCAAGGAAGAGGTCTATGTTGAGCAACCTCCCGGCTTTGAAGATAGTGAGTACCCTAACCATGTTTACAAACTATCTAAGGCGCTTTATGGGCTCAAGCAAGCCCCAAGAGCATGGTATGAATGCCTTAGAGATTTTCTTATCACTAATGGGTTCAAAGTCGGAAAAGCCGATCCTACTTTATTTACTAAGACTCTTGAGAATGACTTGTTTGTATGCCAAATTTATGTTGATGATATTAGATTTGGGTCTACTAACGAGTCTACATGTGAAGAATTTAGTAGGATCATGACACAAAAATTTGAGATGTCTATGATGGGGGAGTTGAAGTATTTCTTAGGATTTCAAGTGAAGCAACTCCAAGAGGGCACCTTCCTTAGCCAAACGAAGTATACTCAAGACATTCTAAGCAAGTTTGGAATGAAGGATGCCAAGCCCATCAAGACACCCATGGGAACCAATGGGCATCTCGACCTCGACGAGGGAGGTAAATCCGTCGATCAAAAGGTATACCGGTCGATGATTGGATCTTTACTCTATTTATGTGCATCTCGACCGGATATTATGCTTTCCGTATGCATGTGTGCAAGATTCCAAGCCGACCCTAAGGAAGCTCACCTTACGGCCGTAAAACGAATCTTGAGATATTTAGTTTATACTCCTAAGTTTGGGCTTTGGTATCCTAGGGGATCCACTTTTGATTTAATTGGTTATTCGGATGCCGATTGGGCGGGGTGTAAAATCAATAGAAAGAGTACATCTGGGACTTGCCAGTTCTTGGGAAGATCCTTGGTGTCTTGGGCTTCAAAGAAGCAAAATTCCGTAGCTCTTTCTACCGCCGAGGCCGAGTACATTGTCGCAGGACATTGTTGCGCGCAACTACTTTGGATGAGGCAAACCCTTAGGGACTACGGTTACAAACTAACCAAAGTTCCTCTTCTATGTGATAATGAGAGTGCAATTCGCATGGCGGATAATCCCGTTGAGCATAGCCGCACTAAACACATAGCCATTCGGTATCACTTTTTAAGGGATCACCAACAAAAGGGAGATATCGAGATTTCTTATATTAACACTAAAGATCAATTAGCCGATATCTTTACCAAGCCTCTTGATGAACAAACCTTTAACAAACTTAGGCATGAGCTAAATATTCTTGATTCTAGGAACTTCTTTTGCTGATTTGCACACATAGCTCATTAATATACCTTTGATCATGTCTATTTTATGTACTATGACTAATGTGTTTTCAAGTCTATTTCAAACCAAGTCATAGGTATATTGAAAGGGAATTGGAGTCTTCGGCGAAGACAAAGGCTTCCACTCCGTAACTCATCCTTCGCCGTCACTCCGAGCATCACTCCATCTTTGGTATAATCTTCACTCATTTATTTATGACCAAAGGGGGAGAAAGTAATTCTAAGGGCTCTAATGACTCCGTTTTTGACGATTCATGCCAAAGGGGGAGAGAGTATTAGCCCAAAGCAAAAGGACCGCACCACCACCTAATTTTAAAATGATATTCAATTGGAAATTTCAAATTGGTATCCTATTATGTTCAAAAGGGGGAGAAAGTAGTATTTCAAAATCAATATCCTAAAACCCTCTTGAACACTAAGAGGAGGATTTCATTTAGGGTGAGTTTTGTTCAATCAAAGGAAAAGCATTTGAAACAGGGGGAGAAAGTTTCAAAACTTGAAAATGCTTTGCAAAATCTTATTCATTTACCTTTGACTATTTGCAAAAGAACTTTGAAAAGAATTTACAAAAGAATTTGCAAAAACAAAACATGTGGTGCAAGCGTGGTCCAAAATATCAAAATTGAAGAAACAATCCATGCGTATCTTATAAGTATTTATATTGGCTCAAATTCCAAGCAACCTTTGCACTTACATTATGTAAACTAGTTCAATTATACACTTCTACATTTGCTTTGGTTTGTGTTGGCATCAATCACCAAAAAGGGGGAGATTGAAAGGGAATTAGGCTTACACCTATTTCCTAAATGATTTTGGTGGTTGAATTGCCCAACACAAATAGTTGGACTAACTAGTTTGCTCTAGTGTATAAGTTATACAGGTGCCAAAGGTTCACACTTAGCCAATAAATAGACCAAGAATTGGGTTCAACAAAGAGAGCAAGGGATAACCGAAGTGTGCCCTGGTCTGGCGCACCAGACTGTCCGGTGCACCAGGGGACTTCACGCTGAACTCCTCACCTTCGGGAAAATCCAGAGGCGCTCCGCTATAATTCACCGGACTATCCGGTGTACACCGGACAGTGTCCGGTGCTCCAAGGAAGAGCGTCTTAGGAACTCGCCAGCTTCAGGAATTTGCTCCGCTATAATTCACCGGACATGTCCGGTGAGCCAACGGAGCAACGGCTATTCGGCGCCAACGATCACCTGCTACAGCATTAAATGCGCGCCAGGGCGCGCAGCAGTCAGGCACGCGCGAAGTGGCGCACCGGACACTCTACAGTGCATGTCCGGTGTGCCACCGTACATCCAGGCGAGCCCAGCAGTCAGAGCTCCAACGGTCGGAACCCAACGGCCTGGTGACGTGGCTGGCGCACCGGACACTGTCCGGTGTGCACCGGACTGTCCGGTGCACCATGCGACAGACAGCCCCACCAAACGGCTAGTTTGGTGTTTGAGGCTATAAATACCCCAACCACCCCACATTCAAGTCATCCAAGTTTTCACACTTCCAACCACTTACAAGAGCTAGGCATTAAATCCTAGACACACTCAAGAGATCAAATCCTCTCCCAAATTCCACACAAAGCTTTAGTGACTAGTGAGAGAGATTTGTTGTGTTCTTTTGAGCTCTTGCGCTTGGATTGCTTCTTTTCTTTCTCAATCTTTCTTGAGATCAAAGTCACTTGTAATTGAGGCAAGAGACACCAATTGTGTGGTGATCCTTGCGGGAACTTTGTGTTCCAAGTGTTTGAGAAGAAGTAGCTCACTCGGTCCGAGGGACCATTTGAGAGAGGGAAAGGGTTGAAAAAGACCCGGCCTTTGTGGCCTCCTCAACGGGGAGTAGGTTTGCAAGAACCGAACCTCGGTAAAACAAATCCTTGTGTTTCACTTCCTTATTCGCTTGCGATTTGTTTTTACGCCCTCTCTCGGACTTGATTATATTTCTAACGCTAACCCGGCTTGTAGTTGTGATTAACTTTGTAAATTTCAGTTTCGCCCTATTCACCCCCCTCTAGGCGACTTTCACTCGGCTAGCGCGCGGCCCCGATGTGCGCACGACTAGTTCGCGGCGCGTGCGTGCGGCCTCGCGCGCGTGCTCGCGTAGTGCGCAGTGCCTTGGCACGGCTCGCCGTGCCCTCGTCTACCCCACGTCCCCGTCTACCCCCCTATATTTTATGCGTGCTAATCGCAGTGTTCATGTTAATAAAATAGGGGACTCAATTTAGAAATTGGTTACGTTAGTTAATTTATATAGCTAATCGTCTATCTCATTTAACGTTAATCTACTAAAAGTGGTCACGTTTCCATTAGCGCATGTAGCTAATCCTTATTATTGAAGCTAAGTAGAATTAGAGCACGTAACGTTTAGTTATTCGTCTACCCGTAGTGCGCCTCGAGCATAAGCTTTAACCCATGCGAGACCTTCCCCCGTCTCTTTCTAACCATGGTAAATGCAATATCGCATGTCATATTCTATGCATGTTTAATCTACTTGTTCTCTTGTATGGCGTACTGTTGGTTTCCTAATTTCAATGGATGGATGTATGTATGTTTGCACTCGTATAGAGAACGATCCGGTTGAAGAGTCCGAAGAACTCACAGGAGAAGCCCCTAAGCAGCAGTCGGTTGGTGGAGGCAAGTGTCCCTTGACCTATCTCTGTCCTATTCATTCTTTAATTCACCTCCCGCATTACACATTTATGCCTAAGGATGTACTAGCTTTGTTATCCATATCCTTGTTTACCTATTTGGGTTGGATTATTATTGTTTAGCTTTATGCTATTGCTCAACTCTAATCAATGAACATGATGAGATTTATCTATGATACGCTGTTTTCCCTTCTCTTATTATGATGTTATACTTGTGGCCTTTAAGGGGGCTCGAGCCGTTTCTCGAGTGCCTCTCCGTAAGGACCTGTTCTTTGGATGACCGCCCGGGAAAACAGTGCAACCATGAGGGTGGAATGGGGTGCCCTTAACTGAATAATTAGAGGATCCGGGGTATAGTTCGCTTAGCCGTTGTGCCGTCAATAGGGCTCGGTGTATGCGACTCGCTCTGCCAAGTTTGGGTTCGCCCCTTGGGGAGGAGTGCGGTGCATTTAGGAAACCTAATGGGCGGCTACAGCCCCGAGGAGTATTTGTAAAGGCTACGTAGTGATGCCCTGCTGGGTCACCTTGGTAGTGATCAATGGAGAGTCATGATCTCCGGGCAGAAAGGGAATCACGGCTTGTGGGTAAAGTGCACAACCTCTGCAGAGTGTTTGAAAACTGATATATCAGCCGTGCTCGCGGTTATGAGCGGCCAAGGGAGCTCCAGTGATTAGTGGTACTTGATCAGAGACCTTTTGGTTTACAGGTGGCAATGAGATTGATGGTTCTGGTTATGACTATGGTGCTGGTAAGTGGTATTCTTTCCGTTTGGAAAGGGTACATCGGGCTAATTACTTGGGTTAATGTTAAAACCTGGCTTTCTACTAGTAAATAATAATCTGACCAACTAAAAGCAACTGCTTGACTTATCCCCACATAAAGCTAGTCCACTACAGCCAAACAGGATACTTGCTGAGTATGTTGATGTGTACTCACCCTTGCTCTACACACCAAACCCCCCCTATCCCCAGGTTGTCAGCATTGCAACCACTGCTCAGGAGAAGATGAAGCCGTGGAAGGAGACTTCCAGGAGTTCCAAGACTACGACGAGTTCTAGGCGTGGGTTAGCGGCAACCCCCAGTCGGCTGCCTGTGAAGGCCGCATTTATCAATGTTTCTTTTCCGCACTTTGATTTATTGTAAAGACTATGTGGATGTCTCAGACATATGATGTAATCGACTATTTCTCTTTTTAATACTATTTGAGCACTGTGTGATGATGTCCATGTTATGTAATTGCTGTGTACGTGGATTGCTGATCCTAGCACGTACATGGTTCGCATTCGGTTTGCCTTCTAAAACCGGGTGTGACAGGTCGTCAGGAGCACGATTGTTATTACCTTACTAGCGGTGTGGCATACCTTCTGTGTTTTGATGAAGACGACAACGGAGGCGCAAATCTCTGGTGGCCGCTTCATCATAATTACCTTCTTCATCAATCACCGCATCATCGGGAAGACGTGGACGAGGAGGTGGTGGTGGCGGTGCTTGTTGTTGCATCTCCAACACAGCAAGTCTGTCGACGATATTGGACAATCATCGATCCAGTCTCTCGTAAGTCCTGCCAAGGTCCATGTTAATGAAGGCATCATGCACTGACTTGTGGACCGTCTCCTCCATTTGCTCCTTCAGGAGCTTGTTGTTTGCCTCAAGATCTTGGCGGCTAACACATTCATCGAAGTCTGTGGGGATCCTTGCTTCCTCGTCGTCGCCTGCTATCGAAACACAAAAACAGGAACAAACGGTGACGATTATCCCTAATAATCTCACTACACGCTCCTCTCAGTGGAACACAGGAACACACTCTAATGTATCTTACCAAGCTCTTACAAGTGTCTGACGAAATACAAGTAAAGGATGATACAATCGGAGGTTGGTTCGTGATACTTACCAAGAGGTAGTGAAACCACGATTGCAAGGGTCAAATATTTATTGATCAGAAGATATAGTATGTGGAGCTGTAGGACAGGCACAATATGTATGTGAATGTGGAACAAAATCGAGTGCAGATTAGCGAAGTTCAATAAGTGTCTAAAGCACAAGTCACAATTGCTGGCTAAGACGTGTCCTATCGAAGCACAACAAGATAAAATGAACAAACTAGCAGAATGGCAGTTCTGTAAATAGCACAGATTTTTCAACACTAGTAGAAATCAAAAGCGTGTTTCCAAAGGAGTACCAGCAAACAAGCTCGAAATATTCTGAATTTTTTATCACTGATCCAAAATCACAATTGATGGAAGCACACAAAATTTCACTTGAAACAGAGTTGTATTGTGGCCTAGAGAAATTCACAAAGGATCTCTAAAATTCGTGAAAACACTTAAACAAAATTTTTAATTATCTTCTCGATATTTTTTGAATTTTTCGACCGAACCAAACAGGTCGTAGGCTAGTTTGGGTCAAGCCATAATGGAGTCAGGAATCTGCTGTAAAAATTTAAGCTCAAACGGAGCACTGAGCGAAAAGTTATGCCCGTTTTATGGAAGGTACCTCAAGTTATGGTTTTCCAAGACACAAATTGGTAGGAACCGTAGCGGCGGCTATAGAGCACAGGGGCACAAACCTCCCTGGTATAAGCAATAGGTAAGCGCCAGATCATGAAACAAGGAGGGGCTGCAATGCAATGCGTCTTGCAACCTAATCTAGAGCTAGCGTGGCGAGAATTCACACAAGTCGGCTAGCGAGGGCAAATCGAGTAATGTGGGGTCTCGACTTGTAATCTGGGTAAGGTGGATGGGCTAGCGGCGGAAACAAATAACATCGATGGAGCGGTTGAACTACGATTACGACACGACCTAAACCAGCAACAAGACTCGAACACGGACACAAATTCAACAAAGCAATCTGAAACGAAATTGCAAGGCTAAACAGGGTTATAGGACAACGAAATATATTTTTTTGTATGGCAATTATCTGGAGTTATAGGATGAAAAACCTAAACTAAACTAGGGTAAGCCTGACGGTAATACCTGAGTCTTTGAATACCACTTGATAGGAACGGGGGTGCCCGATCTTCCGTCAGGTGAAGATAACTATCGATTTGGTGGAGATGTCACACAGACGATCCGACTTCCAATCAACACGACTAGAACCCCGCAATCGCAGCACCACTTCTCCTCTGGTTATCAACCGTGCGCTGCGCGATTGACCTCGCCACGAAGGCTAATCCTTGCCTGCGAATCAAAGACACAAGCAAGAACAAGAAAGAACACAATCTAGAATATTGCGGATGAATGATTAAGCTCACAAGTTGGGGTCTCACAAACCGATCGACGGCGGCTGTTCTCGACAGATCTAAACTTAAGCAAAATCCAACCCTAATGTGGCAGCGGCTGCTGAATAAATAGAGTATTAGGGCGTGCATGACCCCTGGACGCACCCCTAATGGGCTCCGACGCGATACACGGCCCAACGGCCTAATAGACGGTGTCGCAGCACCAAAACAGAATCTGAACTCTGACTTGTTTCGACTATTCCCGTTGACTCCGGACGAATTTTAGGGTAGAATCAGTTGGGTTAGTTAGATAATCTTCTTATCTTTCCAACCATATCAAGTCCGTCGCAATCGGAGTCCGGATGCATCTTGGGCATCCATTTTAGTGCAGACTGGTCCTGGAACCCGAGATGGAGTCGCTGCCGAGTCGGACTTGATCTCCTTCCTATTGTGGCGCCCTTGCTGCTCCTCCTCAACACCTAGGCCTTTCCCAAGTCCTTGCTGGTCCTCTCCAAAGTTCCTAATTATCAAAACATCCATGGCCCCAAGCGTAAGCTCTGAAACACAATCGACTAGGGTAGAACGTACCTGGAGATTTAGCTGTCGTGCACGCGATCGTTTTATCGGTCCATTCATTGTATGTATAGAAGTGATGTCCTCATCAGGTTATGATTCAATATGGGTGGACGTGGACAGATTGACCAGAGTGGCTCACTTCATTCCGATCAAGGTTACTTATAAAGGTTCTCAGTTGGCAGAGTTATATATGGCTCGGATTGTGTGTTTACACGGTGTATCGAAGAAGATCGTTTCTGATAGAGGATCACAATTTACCTCAAGTTTTTGGAAAATCTTTCATGAGAACATGGATACGAAGTTGAACTTCAGTTCGACCTATCATCCTCAAGCTGATGGCCAAACAAAGAGAACTAACCAAGTACTGGAGGACATGTTGAGAGCTTGTGCCCTTAAGCATGGAGGCAGTTGGGACAAGAGTCTACCATATGCTGAGTTCTCTTATAACAATAGTTACCAGGCCAGTCTAAAAATGTCAGCATTTGAAGCTTTATATGGCAGGAAGTGCAGGACTACTCTCTATTGGGACCAGACTAGAGAAAGACAGTTCTTTGGGCCTGAGATTATTCAAGAGGCAGAAGAACAAGTGCCTATGATCCGAGAGAACTTGAGGGTAGCACAAACTCGACAGAAGAGCTATGCTGATAATCGAAGAATACCCTTGGAATTCGAAGAGGGTGATCACGTGTAACTCAAGGTGTCACAAATTCATGGAATGAGGAGATTTTAAAGTTAAAGGCAAGTTATCCCTTCACTTTATTGGACCCTTCAGAATCTTTAGCCGAGTTGGGGAGATGGCCTATCAACTTGAACTACCTGACCATCTGTCTAATGTACACGATGTATTCCACGTGTCTCAACTTAAGAAGTGTCTCTGTGTCCCTGAGGAACAGTTACCAATGGAAGAGCTTAGTGTTCAGGATGATCTGACTTATACGAAGTATCCTACCAAGATTATTGACACTTTCACTCAGGTTACAAGGAATAAAGTGATAAAGATGTGCAAAGTGCAATGGAGTCATCATGGAGAAGATGAAGCTACTTGGGAGAGAGAAGAAGAGCTTCGAATAGAATTTCTCCACCTCTTTCCTAGTTCCTCTTAATCTCGAGGATGATATTCTTTTTAAGGGGGGTAGGATTTGTAATACCTATATGGTGAATAATAAAGAAAAGAAGAGGATATCATCATTTGGTTCGCCATCTCATCATTTTAACATGGGATTAAATATAATTAAGAGAACAAAATATCTAATAAAATACTCTATGCATCATGTTGGACTTTTGTTTGTGCATTTAATAATAATAGCAAAAACATAATAATGAGTTGAAGATTTGGAGTAAAACCTAAATTTGAATTTTGAATTGAAAATGGAAAAGAAGAGAGAAATGTTATAAAATACAAAATCAATTTATAAATAAATAGACTCATCCCATAATGGAGTGTCCAAATTAGACATTCAAATCTGAGTACAAAATTCATCACAAAGTTTGAATTCAAAAATTGGAATAAAAAAGAAATGAAAAGAAAAAAGGAAACAAAAAGAAAAGAAAAAGGGAAACCTAAATGGGCCCAAACAACACCTTCGGCCCGTTTGATAACTCCCTGTGTGGCCCAACCTGTCCATACTGGCGCCGACAACCATGGCCCACCTGATAGTCCCCCAGTCGGATTCTGCACGCCAGCCGCCACTGCACCACTGGCCCCACACGCCAGCTATGATAGTCCCGCGCCGTTTCACTTTCGCATGGGCCCCACTCGTCTTCCCTCTCCCGCCGCTGCCGTAAACCACCTCCCCGTAAGTCCTGCCGCCGCAACAGACTCCTCCCCACGACGCGAACTCACCTTGGCCCCATAAAAGCGCAGCGTGGACCTCCCTTTATCTCCTTTCCGTGAGCCCTACCATACTCGTGCTCGAAGGACACCATCATCAGCCACCGTAGAAAAGTGAGAGGAGCTTGGGATCAGCCGTGGTGAGATCAGCGAGCGCGCCGGTGTCACGCCTCAGGCCGGTGGGCGGTGTGTTCATTCTGGAGCGCCGCTCGCGTGTGTGGTCACCATTGGTCAGACAAGGGCGTGGGTGGCTGGGAATTCACCGTCAAACTCCAACCAAAACCTGCGGTCCACCATACGCCGTGGTCAGGCCTCGTGTGCATATTCTGCCCCCAGTAAGTCCATTCCTTGTATTTGAATCATCCTCCGCTACGCGTAGAATGTCTCAGGTGGGGGTATTGGTGCGCGGTGTCGTTGATTGTGTGCATCGGTGATGGCGCCGCCATGAATCGAGGGTGGCGCCGCCGTCGGGATAGCCTGGGGTAGGGAGTTAACCACGAACCGTCGATGGCTCAGATTAGAGAAAGAAAACGTTTCGGGGATGGCCATTCTGAATCGAGGGCCATGATTGAAACCCACCTTCATTAAACCCTGACAGCAGATCTCGGGTCCAAGGGTAGTCAGCATGTACCGCTTCATCGTGGGTTGATCTAATCCAATCCATCCAAATTTGATCAAATGGTTCACAATAGACATAGTCTCTCGGTCGAAGCAAATTAGCATATGAGTCCCTGAGTTTTAGCAAAACCAACCCGCAGTCCATTGCGACTGTGTAATGAGTCTTGGAATATTTCGTGCAGAACCCCCGAGCTTCTCGGTATTATAAGCGCAGTCCAGACAGTTAATAAAACCTGAGAAATTCATTTCAAAAATGTTTTTTAGTACAAAATTAATTATAGAAACTTGTATAATTCATAGAAAATACATTTGAACTCCTTTTTGACCCGTTTTGGTTCCTATAATTTTGTAATAATATTGCTTATCACTTAGTGCCACTGTTTTAATATGTAAGCCACATTACGATTGACCACTTAATTAATTTTGTACCAAATACACAAAACCTTCGGAAAATCATAACTTAAAATCTGTAACTCCGAATTTAGTAATTCTTTTTCCTATGATCTCGTTATGATGCATAGATTATTATTATGCATTATGTATTCATGTTTGGTGTGATGTTAATTTCTGCTATATCATGTTTGTTTGTATTGTTGCGAGTAGCGAGCAAGCCACAGAGGATCCAGGTGTTCAGTAGGTAGAAGTTGCTGAGCAGGAGCTCACTGAAGGCAAATTGTGCCTTTGACCACTTTTATTTACCCAATAATGTTCTTTATAATCATTTTATCATGCATAGGCTTAATTTTGATGGGACCCGATAGGTCACCCTAGTCTAGTTATCTTTATACCTTGTTATCCATGAACTTTTGGGTAGTCTTTGCTAGTGCTATATATGGTTTTGGGTGTTGAGATAACTATTACACATGATCATTCTTTATTATTGTTCTATTTCTATTCATGATAAGACAACTATGTTAATTGGAACATCGAGCCTAACTTGATAAACACGTGCCACCACAAGGGTGGAATGGAAAGCCCTCAGCTGGCTAACTAGGAAAGCTAGTGGAGGACTATCTTACCCGAAAGGGGCAAGGGGAGTAGGTGTGTAGGGAGGTTCTCGGGTTTATTTTGCTATGATGGCGGTCAGACGGGGAATTCCTGCATTGCTCTTCCTAGAAACTGTAGCGGGTTTTCTGAAGCTAGTGGAACTTTGTAAAGGCCTCGTAGTGGATCCCTAATCATTCACCTCGGTAGTGTCTAAGGGCCTTGCAAACCTAGGCTAAATGGGATACACGACTTGTGGGTACAGGGTACAACCTCTCCAGAGTGTAAAACTGGTATACTAGTCGTGCTCGCGGTCATGAGCAGCTCAGGACTCTCGCATGATTAAATTACGGAACTAAATTCAATTTTTCATTTGCATCGCATTGGGATTTATTATAAATTTTGATCTACTATTACTCTGGTTTGGTATTTACTTACATTTAGTAATCGCTAATAAAATTTGACCAACTTATTAAAAGCAATGCTCAGCTTTAACCCCTACTGTTGACCAGCCTTACACTTCACATGAACTCCCACCTTTGGTGAGTTCATGCACATTATTCCCCACAACTTGTTGAGCTATGATCTTTTGTGAGCTCACGCTTGCGATATATAAACCCCCCCCACAGGTGAAGAGCAGGTGGTCCAGGAGAAGCCATACAATGAGGAGTACGAGTTGATCTAGGTGGCGTCTCCCAGTCAGCTTTGTGGCGCCAAGGAATAATACTTAGTTCGCTTTATTATTATCATTTATTTTTGTAAGACTTCCGCTATGTAATAATGACATTTATGATATTTGTGACATTTATCTCTATACACTGTGTCATTATATGTGATGTTCTTCTTTGGCGCACATGAGACGCACCGAGCTTTATCCCTTAAATCCATGTGTGACACCCGTGGAGCACCGCCGTAGTCTGTCGCCCGTTTTGTGTCCGCCGTCGAGCTCCTGTCGCGTCCATTGCCCCAGTGAACTCCGCCTCCTTTCCAGCAACACGAGACACCCTCTAGTTTGCCCCCAGCCCCTTATTTCCCTCGGTTCGTGCTCACCGGACTTCTCGCCACGCAGCCGAGTTTTCGCCTTCGTCGACCAAGGCCCTCGCGGTGTCCTCGTCATTGCTCAAGCGCTCTAGAGCCGTCTCTCGACGTAACCAACCCACACATGCCCTTAATTTCCCTTTTACTGCCCTGTTCTCCACGCAATCGCTCGCCAGAGTCAATGTGCGCTGCCGTCGGGCTGCTCCACCACGAGTCGTGCCCTCTAGTGCCACGGCGCCGGTGTCGTGCCCATGGATGAGCCCGTTGTGTCACCCCGAGCTCACTTGAGCCCTTTCCTAGTGCCCTAGACCCTCGCTGTGGCCACGCCCTCGACTCCGACGAACCTCCACCGTGAAATCGGGCGATGGTGCCATAGGCAGCCTAGCAACCCTCGGCCGAGCTCGCCTTTAGATCTCAAGCGTCCATCTAGGATCAAACGGCCTAGCTTCAATTAAACCCGCTCTGATCCTAGTCGTCCGATGGAGATCTGGCCGCTCGGATTCCCCCCTCTCCCATGCCCTGCAACTGGGCCTGATCGATTAGTCCGCCTCGCCCCTAGGTCGCTGACTCCCCTGGCCCACCTGTCAGCTCGCGCTCGCATCCGCACGCGCTCGCTCGCTCAGATCTAATCCTGGCCGTTGATCTATGATCGCACGGTCGAGATCAGCCGATACCCCTTCACGTGGTAGTTTTGTTAAAAGGACCCCTGGCTTTATGTGAATCAACTAGCCATCCCTAGTTTTCGTGCGCAGGCCCCTGTACTTTTGCAGAAAGACACCTGACCTTTTAGTTTATCACATAATTAGACCTAGTTTTGTATTTTGAATACCAAAACTTGTTTATTTCATATCTTTTGCATGTGAACTCCAAATTCAGTGATTCAAATTGCAAAATGTTCATAAGATTACTCACTACCTGTTTAAATTATAACCTTTTGCTGTCTGCATGTACTAATTTTATGCCTAGACTATAGGTTAGTGTAAGTGATGGTTTATTTATTAGTAAGAAAGATAAAAGGAAAATCGTGATGGTAATTAGATGTTTAACTTTGTGAGGTTAATAATATATAATATAAGAATTTATCCCTGGTATAATTCTTTTGTCTCGTTAAGACAAATGAAATTAGGTTATACTTAGAGAACCACAAACCTCTAGGTGTATTGGTCCACCTTAGATCCTAGACTTCGCTTTTGAGTTTGTTACTTTCTTTTGAATTCGTGTTCAATTGATTGTACATGTTTGGTGTATTGTTTCTTTGTCATTATCCAAATGTGTTGAATGCATGATCGCTTTGCGTAGATAACGAGCCACCCGTGGTTCCTGAGTGTGTTGCCGAAGATCTTCCTGAGCAACAACCTGGTGAAGGCAAGTGTCCTCTGACCTATTATGTCCTACTTACTTTATAATTCATTGTCCCGCATTACTTAATTGAAACATAAGGATTGACTAGTTTGTATTTACCTTTTCCTTGATTACCTTTTGGGTTATTATGGTTAGCTTCATGCTATTGCTCTATTTTAATCAACGAACATGATGCGAATATTTATGATACGATGATGTTATCCTATTTGTGATGATGCTCTTATGGCACTTTAGGGGACTCATGCTATTTTCTTGAGTACCTCTCTGTAAGGACCTTTCGTTGAGTGACCACCCGAGATAACAGTGCAACCATGAGGGTGGAATGGGACTCCCTTAGCAGAATAATTAGATGAACCTAGGGGTGTAGTTGGCTTTGCCAAAGGGCCATCATTAGGGGCCGGGGCATAGTGCTCGCTCTGCTAAGGGTGGGTGCCAAGGTTCATTTGATTTGGTTTTGTTAGTCACCCACCTTAGGGAGGAGTACTGTGTTTGTACGACTGGCGAAACCTAATGAGCAGTTATGCACCAGGGGAGTCTTTGTAAAGGCTACCTAGTGAAACTTTGTCGACTCACCTTGGTAGTGTTTGAGGGTTTGATCGACCAAAGGCAAAAAGGGATCACGACTCGTGGGTAAATTGTGCAACCTCTACAGAGTGTTAGAAACCGGTATATCAGTCATGCTCACTATTAAGAGCAGCATTGGGATCCTCATTGATTAGAATCACTGTGGATACTTATATGATGATGGTTAATGATGATGATTATAACTATGGCCTCTAATATTTCCTCTTGGAGGGAGTACTCTTGGGTAATAACTGGTGAAAGTTGCCTAGAGGAAGGGTGAATAGGCGGAATCTGAAATTTACAAACTTAAGCATACACTACAAGCCGGGGTTAGCGTTAGAAATGAATTCGAGTCCGAGAGAGAGGGGAAAACAAATCAACCAACAAATAAAGCGGATGAACATGGTGATTTGTTTTACCGAGGTTCGGTTCTAAAGAACCTAGTCCCCGTTGAGGTGGTCACAAAGACCGGGTCTCTTTCAACCCTTTCCCTCTCTCAAATGATCACTTAGACCGAATGAGCTTTCTTCTTTACTTCTCACGAGTCACTTAGACCCTGCAAGGACCACCACACAATTGGTATCTCTTGCCTAGCTTACAAAGCACTTGAGAGTAATAAGGAAAAGAAAAGAAAGCCAACCAAGCAAACAAGAGCAACAAGAAACACAAGTGATTCTCTCACAAGCCCTAATGCGCTAGAGTTGAATTTGGAACTTTGAGTGAATCGATCGCTTTGATTTGTGTCTTGGAGTGAAGTCTATTGCTCTTGTATTGAATGCAATGTGTGGAATGCTTGGGTGGTTGGAGTGGTGGTGGTTGGGGGTATTTATAGCCCTCAACCACCAAACAACCGTTAGGGCAGGCTGCTGTCGATGGGCGCATCGGACAGTCCGGTGCGCCACCGGACACTATCCGATGCGCCAGCCACATCACCCAAATGTTAGGGTTCTGGAGCTTCTGACCGTTGGAGGCTTTGTCTTCTAGTGGCACCGGACAGGCACTGTTCACTGTCCGGTGTGCCTCTGACGACTGCTCTGACTTCTGCGTGCACTGTTCGCGCACTGTAGCGTTGCAGGGTGTCCGTTGCAGTCGACAGTTGCGCTGGATAGCCGTTACCCTGCTGGTGCACCGGACACTATCCGGTGCCACACCGGACAGTCCGGTGCGCTAGACCAGGGCACTCTTGGTTTCTTTGCTCCTTTATTCCTGAACCTTATCTTCAATCTTTTTGTTGGTTTGTGTTGAACCTTTATGCACCTGTAGAACATGTATTCTAGAGCAAACTAGTTAGTCCAATTATTTGTGTTGGGCATTCAACCACCAAAATTAATTATAGGAAAAGGTTAACCCTATTTCCCTTTCAATCTCCCCTTTTTGGTGATTGATGCCAACACAAACCAAAGCATAAGGTAAGTGCATAGGTTACTTGGAATTAAACCAATTTATAATTTCACTAGATATGAATGGATTGCTTTCTTTTATTTAACATTTTGGACCACATTTGCACCACTTGTTTTGTTTTTGCAAATCTTTTTGGAAAATTTTTTCAAAATCTTTTGCAAATAGTCAAAGGTATATGAATAAGATTGCAAGAAGCATTTTCAAGATTTGAAATTTCTCCCCCTGTTTCAAATGCTTTTCCTTTGACTTAAACAAAACTCCCCCTGAATGAAATTCTCCTTTTAGTTTTCAAGAGGGTTTTAATAGATACCAATTGGAAGTATGTAATTTAGATGCCAATTTTGAAAATATACCAATTGAAGAAATTGCTTATCACAAGATACCAATTGGAAAAACAAACTTTTGTAAAAAACATCATTTCGAAAGTTTTTGAAGTTGGTGGTGCGATCCTTTTGCTTTGGGCTTAATATTTTCTCCCCCTTTGGCATTAATCGCCAAAAACGGAGACTTTGAGAGCCCTCTTTACTTTCTCCCCCATTGGTAAATGAAATATGAGTGAAGATTATACCAATTTGAGATTGATGTGGAGTGACGGCGAAGGGTTAATGATACCGTAAGAATGGAGTGGAAGCCTTGTCTTCGCCGAATACTCCATTTCCCTTTCAATCTACGACTTAGTATAGAAATACACTTGAAAACACATTAGTCATAGTCATGAAAGAGATATGATCAAAGGTATATAAATGAGCTATGTGTGCAATGTTTCAATCAAAATTCAGAGAATCAAGAATGTTTAGCTCATTCCTAAGTTTGCTAAAGGTTTTCTCATCTAATGGCTTGGTAAAGATATCGACTAATTGTTCTTTGGTGCTAACATAAGCTATCTCGATATCTCCCCTCAAAAAGTGATACCGAATGTCTATGTTCTTAGTGCGGCTGTGTTCAACGGGATTATCCGCCATGCGAATTGCACTCTCATTATCACATAGGAGAGGGACTTTGCTCAATTTGTAGCCATTGTCCCTGAGGGTTTGCCTCATCCAAAGTAATTGCACACAACAATGACCTACGGTAATATACTCGGCTTCGGCGGTAGAAAGGGCTACTAAGTTTTGTTTCTTTGAAGCCCAAGACACCAGGGATCTTCCTAGAAACTGACAAGTCCCTGATGTGCGCTTCATGTCAATTTTACACCCTGCCCAATCGGCATCGGAATAACCTATTAAATCAAAAGTGGATCCCTTGGGGTACCAAAGTCCAAACTTAGGAGTATAAACTAAATATCTCATGATTCTTTTCATGGCCCTAAGGTGAACTTCCTTTGGATCGGCTTGGAACCTTGCACACATGCATACGGAAAGCATAATATCTGGTCGAGATGCACATAAGTATAGCAAAGATCCTATCATCGATCGGTATACCTTTTGATCTATGGACTTACCTCCCGTGTCGAGGTCGAGATGCCCATTGGTTCCCAAGGGTGTCTTGATGGGCTTGGCATCCTTCATTCCAAACATGTTAAGTATGTCTTGAATGTATTTTGTTTGGCTGATGAAGGTGCCGTCTTGGAGTTGCTTAACTTGAAATCCTAGGAAATACTTCAACTCCCCCATCATAGACATCTCAAATTTTTGTATCATGATCCTACTAAACTCTTCACAAGTAGATTTGTTAGTAGACCCAAATATGATATCATCAACATAAATTTGGCATAAAAACAAATCTTTTGCAATAGTTTTAGTAAAGAGTGTAGGATCGGCTTTTCCGACTTTGAAACCATTAGTGATAAGGAAATATCGCAGGCATTCATACCATGCTCTTGGGGCTTGCTTGAGCCCATAAAGCGCCTTTGAGAGTTTATACACATGGTTAGAGTACTCACTATCTTCAAAGTCGGGAGGTTGCTCAACATAGACCTCTTCCTTAATTGGTCCATTGAGGAAGGCACTCTTCACGTCCATTTGATAAAGCTTGAAGCCATGGTAAGTAGCATAGGAAATGTTGGGGACTTGTTCTCAAATACTAAGAGTTAAGAACAAGGCAACATAAAAAGTGTTAAACGTTAAAGTCCTTCGTCCTTTGAAACATTATCTCCCTTTGGATATAATGAATTTCGGACAAAGGTTATGAAGGACATACCTTCATAAGCACGATAAATGATGAAGAAAGATTTATATACAAAATATGGAAAATAGCATAATAACTTTAAACATTATTATCGATTTATTTTTATTTACGTTACTTGTATAAGCAATAACAAATTACAAATGTACCTTCGGCTTGAAGGGAAGCAAGGGTACAAGCGTGACGCGAGAGCGAATGCCAAGTCAGCGTGAACAGTATGGGGGTACTGTTCATCTATTTATAGGCAAGGGACGTAGCCCATGTAAAATTACATTCATGCCCTTTACATTTGCTAATAACTCTATAGTAATCCTTCGAGGTCTAATTTGCCTTTTCATCTTTAAGTCGGTTCCCTTTTTCTGCTGTCATGCCGAAGCTTTCCTGCGCACAGCTTCGTGATCACCTTGTCCTTCGTCATAATCATCTTTCGCCTGGCTCAAGCTTCGTCTTAACCATGCTTTGTATGCTCATGATCCGAATCCGAAGATACATGCTCACATATTTCACTTGGAAAACATTGTCAAATCATGTTTTTGAGGACCTTCGGAAGCCGAAGGCCCCCAACAGGCAAGTAATATACGAATTGACTCAAGCCTAGCTACGGGTGCATAAGTTTCATCGAAATCCAAACCTTCGACTTTTGAATAACCCTTGGCTACAAGTCGGGCTTTGTACCTTGTCACCACACCATGTTCATCTTGCTTGTTGCGGAATACCCATTTGGTACCTACAACATTTTGGTTAGGACGTGGAACTAAATGCCATACCTCATTCCTCGTGAAGTTGTTGAGTTCCTCTTGCGTTGCCAGCACCTAATCCGAATCTCTTAGTGCATCCTCAATCCTGTATGGCTCAATAGAGAACACAAAAGAGTGTTCACAGAAATGTGCAACTCGAGATCTAGTGGTTACCCCCTTATGAATGTCACCGAGGATGGAGTTGACGGGGTGATCTCATTGAATTGCTTGGTGGACTCTTGGGTGTGGTGGTCTTTGACCCTGTATCTCTTGATCATCTTCCTTGTTTTTATCATTATCATCTCCCCCTTGATCATTGTCCTCCTCTTGAGGTGGCTCATCTTCCTGATCTTCATTATCTTGAGCCTGATCCTCATCTTGAGTTGGTGGAGATGCTTGCATGGAAGATGACAGTTGATCTTGTGCTTGTGTAGGCTCTTCGGATTCCTTAGGACACACATCCCCAATGGACATGTTCCTTAGCGCGATGCATGGAGCCTCTTCATCATCTAGTTCATCAAGATCAACTTGCTCCACTTGGGAGCCATTAGTCTCATCAAACACAATGTCACAAGAAACCTCAACTAATCCAGTGGATTTGTTGAAGACTCTATATGCCCTTGTGTTTGAGTCATATCCTAGTAAAAAGCCTTCTACAGCCTTAGGAGAAAATTTAGATTTTCTACCTCTTTTAATAAGAATAAAACATTTGCTACCAAAGACTCTAAAATATGAAACATTAGGCTTTTTACTGGTGAGGAGTTCGTAAGATGTCTTCTTGAGGATTCAGTGAAGGTAGAGCCGGTTGATGGAGTACCAGGCGGTGTTAATCGCCTCAGCCCAAAACCGGTCCGGAGTCTTCTCATCAAGCATGGTTCTTGCCATGTCCAATAGAGTTCTATTCTTCCTGTCCACTACACCATTTTGTTGAGGTGTGTAGGGAGAAGAGAACTCATGCTTGATGCCCTCATCCTCAAGGAAGCCTTCAATTTGTGAGTTCTTGAACTCCGTCCCATCATCGCTTCTTATCTTTTTGATTCTTAATCAGAACTCGTTTTGGGCCTGTCTTAAGAATCCCTTTAAAATATCTTAGGTCTGTGATTTTTCCTGTAAAAAGAATACCCAAGTGAAGCGAGAATAATCATCCACAATTACTAGACGGTACTTACTCCCGCCGATGCTTATGTAAGCTATCGGGCCGAATAGATCCATGTGGAGTAGTTCGAGCGGCCTTTCAGTCGTCATGATGTTCTTGTGTGGATCATGGGTGCCAACTTGCTTTCCTGCTTAACATACGCTACAAACCCTGTCTTTCTCAAAATGAACATTTGTTAGTCCCAAAATGTGTTCTCCCTTTAGAAGTTTGTGGAGATTCTTCATTCCAACATGGGCTAGTCGGCGATGCCAAAGACAACCCATATTATTCTTAGCAATTAAACAAGTGTTGAGTTCAGCTGTGTTTTAATTAAAATCAACTAAATATAGCTGACCCTCTAACACTCCCTTAAATCTATTGAATGATCACTTCTTCTAAAGACAGTAACACCTATATCTGTAAAAAGACAGTTGTAGTCCATTTTGCATAATTGAGAAACTGAAAGCAAATTGTAATCTAAGGAATCTACAAGAAAAACATTGGAAATAGAATGATCAGGTGATATAGCAATTTTACCAAGTCCTTTGACCAAACCTTGATTTCCATCTATGAATGTAATAGCTCTTTGGGGATCATCGTTTTTCTCATAGGAGGAGAACATTCTTTTCTCCCCTGTCATGTGGTTTGTGCATTCGCTATCAATTATCCAACTTGAGCCCCCGGATGCATAAACCTGCAAAACAATTTAGGCCTTGTTACCCAAACAGTCTTGGGTCCTTTCACGTTAGAAACAAGCACCTTGGGTACCCAAACACAAGTCTTTGATCTCTTGTGTTTGCCCCCAACATATTTGGCAACTACTTTGTCTAATTTGTTAGTGAGCACATAAGAAGGTTTTGAATGAAATATTAGGCTCATTTGATGCAGTAGGAGTTTTCTTTTTAGGCAATTTAACATGAGTTGATTGCCTAGAGCTAGAAGCCTCATTCTTATACATAAAAGCATGGTGAGAAATAGAATGAGATTTCTTAGCATGAATTCTCCTAATTTTGGCTCAGGATAATTAGTAGGATATAAAATGTAACCCTCGTTATCCTGAACCATGGGAGCTTTGCCCTTAACAAAGTTAGACAATTTCCTAGGGGCATTAATCTTGACATTGCTTCCCTGTTGGAAACCAATGCCAGGGCGTCTCCCACTATAGAGCATGCTTCTAGCAAATTTAAACTTTTCATTTTCAATTTCATGCTCATTAATTTTAGCAGTTAATTGAGCTATATGATCATTTTGTTGTTTAATTAAATCAAGGTGATTATTTATAGCATCAACATTAACATCTCTAATCTAGTACAAATAGTAATATGATCAACAGTAGATGTAGAGGGTTTGCAAACATTTAATTCATCTATCTTAACATGTAATATGGTATTCTCATTTCTAAGACAGGAAATAGAATCATTGCAAGCATTTAATTCTTTAGCCTTGGAAATTAAACTAGCATTTTTGGTCCTAAGGCTAGAAATTGATTCATTCAATTTATCAATCTTAGCATTTAAACTAGCATTCTCATTTCTAAGATTGGTAATTGAATCATGGCAAATGCTAAGCTCCTTAGTCAAGTTTTCACATTTTTCTACTTCCTGAGCATAAGTATTTTTCACTTTAACATGCTTTTTGTTTTCTTTAATAAGGAATTCCTCTTGGCTTTCCAAGAGTTCATCCTTCTCATGAAGCACTTGTGGCAAAAAGAGTAAGCAAATCATCTTCATCTTCACTAGAACTACCCTTATCACTAGATGTAGTATACTTGGGGGTGGTTATAGTTTGTACCTTCTTCTTTTTGTCGTCCTTTGCCATGAAGCACTTGTGGCCGATGTTGGGGAAGAGGAGTCCCTTGTTGATGGCGAAGTTGGCGGCATCCTTGTCGGAGGAGGGGTCGGTGGAGCTCTCATCGGAGTCCCATTCCCGACATACGTGGGCATCGCCGCCCTTCCTCTTGTAGTACTTCTTCTTCTCTTCCTTCTTTCCCGTCTTGTCGTCGCCCCTGTCACAATCACTAGACATTGGACATTTGTCTTGTCGTCGCCCCTGTCACTATCACTAGACATTGGACATTTTGCAATAAAATGACCGATCTTACCACACTTGTAGCACACCCTCTTGGAGCGGGGTTTGTAGTCCTTCCCCCTCTTTTGCTTGAGGATTTGACGAAAGCTCTTGATGATGAGCGCCATCTCCTAATTGTCGAGCTTTGAGGCATCGATGGGGAGCCTACTTGATGTAGACTCTTCTTTCTTCTCTTCCGTCGCTTTGAATGCGACGGGTTGCACCTCGGGTGTTAAGGTGGCGCCTTGCTCCAAGTTGATGATGTGTTTGGAGTCTTTGATCATTAGCTCAAAGCTCACAAACTTTCCGATTACCTCCTCGGGAGACATTAGCTTATATCTAGGATCACCACATATTAATTGAACTTGAGTGGGATTACAAAATATGAGTGATCTAAGGATAACCTTGACCATTTCATGGTCATCCCACTTGGTGCTCCCAAGATTGCGCACTTGGTTGACCAAGGTCTTGAGCCGGTTGTACATTTCTTGTGGCTCCTCTCCTTGGTTGAGGACGAATCGACCGAGCTCCCCCACGATCGTCTCCCTCTTGGTGATCTTGGTTACCTCATCTCCTTCGTGCACCGTTTTGAGCACGTCCCAAATTTCTTTGGCACTCTTTAACACTTGCACCTTATTATACTCCTCTCGACACAAGGAGGCGAGGAGTATAGTTGTGGCTTGGGAGTTAAAGTGCCTAATTTGGGCGACCTCGTCCGAGTCGTAGCGCTCGTCCCCCACGGTATGTACCTGTGCTCCAAATTCAACAATGTCCCAAATGCTTGCGTGGAGTGAGGTTAGGTGATGCCTCATTTTATCACTCCACATACAATAATCCTCACCATCAAAATATGGTGGTTTTCCTAATGGAACAGAAAGTAAAGGAGCGTGCTTAGAAATACGGGGATAACGAAGTGGCATCTTACTATACTTCTTGCGCTCATGGCGCTTAGAAGTGACGGACGCGGCGTCGGAGCCGGATGTGGAGGGCGACGAAGAGTCAGTCTCGTAGTAGACCACATTCTTCATCCTTTTCTTCTTGTCGCCACTCCGATGCGACTTGATGCAGGGAGGGGATCCCTCCTTGCCTTTGGTGCCGGACTCCCTTGATGGAGCCTTCCCATGGCTTGTGGCCTTCTCGCCGGTTTCAATCTCCCTCTTGGCAGATCCTCCCGACATCACTTCGAGTTGTTAGACTCTAATGAAGAACCTGGCTCTGATACCAATTGAAAGTCGCCTAGAGGGGGGGTGAATAGGCGGGATCTGAAATTTACAAACTTAAGCACACACTACAAGCCGGGGTTAGCGTTAGAAATGAATTCGAGTCCGAGAGAGAGGGGAAAACAAATCAACCAACAAATAAAGCGAATGAACATGGTGATTTGTTTTACCGAGGTTTGGTTCTAAAGAACCTAGTCCCCATTGAGGTGGTCACAAAGACTGGGTCTCTTTCAACCCTTTCCCTCTCTCAAACGGTCACTTAGACCGAGTGAGCTTTCTTCTTTACTTCTCACGGGTCACTTAGACCCCGCAAGGACCACCACACAATTGGTGTCTCTTGCCTTGCTTACAAAGCACTTGAAAGTAACAAGGAAAAGAAAAGAAAGCCAACCAAGCAAACAAGAGCAACAAGAAACACAAGTGATCCTCACACAAGCCCTAATGTGCTAGAGTTGAATTTGGGACTTTGAGTGGATCGATCGCTTTGATTTGTGTCTTGGAGTGAAGTCTATTGCTCTTGTATTGAATGCAATGTGTGGAATGCTTGGGTGGTTAGAGTAGTGGTGGTTGGGGGTATTTATAGCTCTCAACCACCAAACAACCGTTGGGGCAGGCTGCTGTCGGTGCGCCACCGGACACTGTCCGGTGCGCCAACCACGTCACCCAACCATTAGGGTTCTGGAGATTCTGACCGTTGGAGGCTTTGTCTTCTAGTGGCACCGGACAGTCCGGTGCCGCACCGGACAGGCACTGTTCACTGTCCGGTGCACCTCTGACGACTGCTCTGACTTCTGCGCGCACTGTTCGCGCACTGTAGCGTTGCAGGGTGTCCATTGCAGTCAACCGTTGTGCTGGATAGCTGTTACCCCGCTGGTGCACCAGAAAGTCCAGTGGCACACCGGACAGTCCGGTGAATTATAGCGGAGCGTGCTGGCGAAAACTCGAGAGTGGCTGGTTCATTGTTGTACGGTCCTGGTGCGCCAGACCAAGGCACTCTTGGTTTCTTTGCTCCTTTGTTCTTGAACCTTATCTTCAATCTTTTTATTGGTTTGTGCTGAACCTTTATGCACCTATAGAATATGTATTCTAGAGCAAACTAGTTAGTCCAATTATTTGTGTTGGGCATTCAACCACCAAAATTAATTATAGGAAAAGGTTAACCCTATTTCCCTTTCAACTGGGTTAATTGCTAAAACATGGCTTACTACTAATAATAAATACTTGACCAAGTAAAAGCAACTACTTTAACCTTAACTCCACATACAACTAGTCCACTTTAGCTAAACGGGACATTTGCTGAGAACGTTGATGTGTACTCACCCTTGCTTTAAAAACCACCCCACCCCAGGTTGTCCCCATTGCAATCAGTGCTCAGGAGGAGATGCAGGCAACATGGAGGACTTTGAGGAGTTACAGAACTACGATGAGCTCTAGTTGTGTTAGTGGCAAACCGCCAATCAGCTGCCTATGAAGGCCTTATCTCTACGTTTCATATTCTACACTTTGATCATGTTAATGACTCTATGGATGTCTTGGACATCTTGATGTAATAAAGTACTATTTCCGCTATTTATTTTAAGCAATGTGTGATGATGTCCAATAATGTAATCAATGTGTACATGAGTTTCTGATCCTGGCACGTACATGGTTCGCATTTGGTTTGCCTTCCAAAACCGGGTGTGACAGGAACACCCACTTGGTTCCCACAACATTTTGCTTCGGACGTGGCACCAAACTCCACACTTCATTTCTCTTGAAGTTGTTGAGTTCTTCCTCTATGGTCAACACTCAGTCCGGATCCTGCAAGGCTTCTTCTACCCTGAAAGGCTCAATAGAAGAAACAAACAAGAATGCTCACAAATATTAGCTAATCGAGAATGAGTAATTACTCCCTTGCTGATGTCACCCAGAATCTGATCCACTGGATGATTCCTTTGGATGGTGGCCCGGACTTGAGTTGGAGGTGCATGTGGTACTTCTTCCTCCTTGTCGTTTTCTTCCTGTGCTCCCCCTTGATTCATGCCTTCTTCTTGAGATACCTATTCCTCATCTTGAGTTGGGGGTTGCACCATTGTTGAGGAGGATGGTTGATACTGTTCTTGTTGTTCCTGAGGTCGCACATCACCTATTGTCATAGTTCTCATTGCGGCCGTTGGAACTTTATCTTCATATATACCATCAAGATCAACTTGCTCTCTTGGAGAGCCATTAGTCTCATCAAATACAATGTCACTAGTGACTTCAACTAAACCGAGAGATTTGTTGAAGACCCTATATGTCTTTGTATTTGAATCATAACCTAGTAAAGCTTTGGGAGCAAACTTTGAATGTCTATCTCTCTTAAACAAGATGTAGCATTTGCTCCCAAATACACGAAAGTATGAAACATTTGGTTTGTTACCGGTTAGGAGCTCGTATGACGTTTTCTTGAGGAGGAGATGAAGATAGAGGCGGTTTATGACATGGCAAGCCGTATTCACGTCTTGCGACCAAAACCACTTTGGTGTCTTGTATTCTCCCAGCATCGTTCTTGCCATGTCGATGAGCGTCTTATTCTTCCTCTCTACTATGCCATTTTGTTGTGGCATGTAGGGAGCGGAGAAATCATGCTTGAGGCCTTCCTCCTCAAGGTACTCCTCTACTTGAAGATTCATGAATTCAGATCCATTGTCACTCCTGATCTTCTTTACCTTAAGCTCAAATTCATTTTGGGCTCTTCTTAGGAAGCACTTTAGTGTACTTTAGGTTTCAGATTTATCCTGCAAAAAGAATACCCAAGTGAAGCGGGAAAATCGTCAAGAATTACAAGACCATACTTACTTCCCCCGATGCTAAGATGAGCAACGGGCCCGAAGAGATCCATATGGAGAAGTTCTAGTGGTCTCAATGTTGTCATCACATTCTTGCTTGGATGAGTAGTTCCCACCTGCTTCCCTGCTTAACACGTTGTACAAGGTCTGTCTTTCTCAAAACAGACATCGGTTAGTCCTAACACATGTTCTCCCTTTAGAAGCTTATGAAGATTCTTCATTCCAACATGTGCTAGTTGGCAATGCCAGAGCCAGCCCAAGTTAGTCTTAGCAATTAAAGATGCATCTAGATCGGCATTCTCTTTAGTGAAATCAACTAAATAAAGCTTGTCATCTAATACACCATTAAAAGCTAATTAACCATCACTTCTTCTAAAGACAGATACATCAATATTTGTAAACAAGCAATTATAGCCCATATGACATAACTAACTTACAGAAAGCAAATTGTAACCAAGCGACTCTACTAAGAATACATTGGAAATTGAATGCTCGGTAGTGATGGATATTTTACCCAAACCATTGACATTGCCATGATTCCCATCTCCAAAGATAATCGTGTCCTAGGAATCCTTGTTCTTGACGTAGGAGGTGAACATATTCTTCTCCCCTGTCATGTGGTTTGTGCATCCGCTGTCAATAATCCAACTTGTGCCCTCGGATGCATAAACCTGCAAGGTGATTTAAGCTTAGGATTTAGGTACCCAACTCTTGTTGGGTTCTACAAGGTTAGTCACATAAGACTTTGGAATCCAAATGCAAGTCTTGCCTCTCTTGCACTTAGGTTCCAAATTCTAGCAACTACTTTTTTGCAAATTAGCATATATGAAGCATCATAAGTCCGATAAGCATAATTGGGTCATTAGTTGCATTCCTAGGCGCATTAGAAACAACATGATGTGCATGGCGCCTAGGTCTACTCCTACCATGAACATGCGAAGAACTTGAAGATGCAAACATGGCATGAGAATTAAAGACAACATCATGACGTACAAGAAAAACAACATGATCATGATGAGCAATATTAGAGGCATTCTTAACATGAGCATACAAATAGGCATGGTTTTTATTGTCATGAAAAGAATGCAAACTATTAGCCAAGGGTGTGACGGAACCTCCCAAGTTATTAGGCCCACCTACAGTTGTCTTTGTCTAACAGACCTTAGACAACCCTGTAGATGCACATAATTACTTGACAAGTTCAGTATTTGTATCGTTTCTTTGCCCAAGAGCGTTTCACCCGTCACACAGACATTACAACACATCGGAGGAACGAATAAGCGGAAGCAATTACAGTAACTTAATTTACATTAAAATATAGAAAGAGTGTTATTATTACAGACCAGTGGTATATGAGTGCAGAAGTATTATTATTACAAACTCGAGAGGCAAAAACCCCTCCCGCATACAGGTATAATGTTTTTAAAGGAGGACAACTTCCTCCCGAGGCTTCACTCTTGAGATTCTTCTTTTGGCACCACCTTAGGGCAAAAGCAACAAAAGTTTGCTGCTTCCTCCCCTACAACAACATGGGTTCGAAAACCCTGAGTACGAAGTGTACTTTCGCAAGTCTTACCCATCAAAATAAAAAACTCTCAAGGATATGCTGGCTTGAGGGAGTTAAGGTAAGGCTTAATCAAGAATCAAGACTTTGTTTGCAAAAATGCTTACTAATAGTGGATCCTTAAAATCCAGTTTTATTAGCAAGTTAAGTCATTACCTGAATCTAGAGTTTTTTCTACCCTAGTTCAAGCACTTGGCCTATACTAGCCATCCTTTTATCAACCCTTCTTGTTCACTGGAATGCTACGTGTAGGGCAGTGACCAAGTCTTCATGTCCAAGAAGTAACGGTGATTCGAATCGATTAATACCCAGCTGGGGATATCCAATCACACGACATATGTAGCACTTAACCCTTGCATATGTCAACTCGCCACCGGGGTTCTTAAGACCAGATCGGGTTCACACCAACCGAGAGCACAGATACACCACCGTCCAGCCTCTTGCCACGGAGGGTACACACTACTCTCGCCATCTCTCCACTCCCATTGCGTGTTGTCCTATTCTGGTATTAGTCCGCCCGAGGCAAAGCTTACCCATGATGAGGCATGTGACCAGTTAAAAGGTCCTCAATCAGCAAGCCTACATCGACATGGTCCTTAATCGACTCAGACGGAGACACTACACCGAGACTCCTTTCTCGTGCAAGTCAACCGCCCGGTCTCAGCTTTATTATTTAAACCCAAAGTTTGGTACCTGGCAGAGGTACATCTTTTCAGATGTTGAACCCATCAAGGCCCTGATGGATCCATCATCACAAGTTTTTCTTTGTAAAAATTTCCATCCACTGGAGCATCACTTTTGTTTTAAAACAAAACATTTTTGTTTTTCTAGAGCAAGGCTAAGCATCATAAAATCCTTTTCATAAAAGGGTATCAAGGAAGGGTAATCAATTTTCCAAGGAAGGAAATGCATCAACAGTTTAGCACACAACTCCTATCACCTAATGCATCAAACAAGGTGATAAAGATTTTAAAATAGCAAGGAGGTGGAAAATGCACCGGGGCTTGCCTTGAGTTGTGGGAGAGTCGGGCTCTGCTCCACAAATATCGAAATAAAAGCAGTTCCCAGCAGGTGGGTCTTCAGGTGGTGGTGGTGCAACTCCTTCTACAACCACTACTTCTTCCTTGTTCTCTATATATAACCATATATAATCATGAATGCTCATGCAATGCTTATGAAAATGCAGTAATAGAAAAGGTTTATCAAGTTGTATCTTGAATACAACTTTCCTTCACAGTACTCCAGAGAACTAGGGTTTTTGGAGTTAGTATTTTATTTCATAGGGCAAACCCTACCTAGAAGACTAGGGTTTTAAATTTAGGAACAAACAATATACAAAACAAGTCAAACTTCACTCCTGGGATCTAATTACTAAATTAGGCTCATCCTAAAAGTTTGGTGATTTTTGGAGTCTTCAATTAATTCCTAAAATTCCAAGAGACTAGGTTTTGGCTATTTTAAATACTTCATAATTCCTAGTTTGGACTAAAAATCTTGGAACCATTTTTATTAATTACTATAGAAATTTAGGAGTCCAACAAAACTGGTTTTACATTTTTAGCATTTTTCTAGAATTTTCTATGGATTTCTAAAGTCTGGTAGAAAAAGAAAAAGAAAAAAGCATCAACAGAGATGGGCTTAATCTAACCCAAGTCGGCCCAAGACAGGTGAAAGCGCCCGCGCGCACGCCCGCACTGATGACTTTGCGCAAAGGCCCCTGGCGATTTAAACAATCTGAACAGAGTCTGTAGCACTATTTCCATGAGTCGCTGACAATTGCACCGAGACCCTCGCACTTCTATTCCTTCACAACGCCAGGTCCACGATGCTGAACGGCGGAGCAGTGGCTTCGACGAGCTTGTACCAGCCAAGATACGCAATGATCGGTGCTCAGGAGTGGTTGTCACCTAAATTGACCCCTAATAATCATTTCCCCTCAACCAATTTCAAGGTTCTCGTCCCTAATCTCTCTGCCCACGGTGGACGTGCGATCAATGAATAACTCGACGCGTTCTTGGTGATCCTATGAGTTCTTGCTCAATTGGCCGGGTCGAGAAGCATCACAAGCATATAGGGATGCTAAAATAAGAGCAAGGAGGGCATGATCGGACCTGTGGATCGCTGACCGCGACGAGCTCACACACGCGGTGTTCTTGACCGATTTGGGGGAAATCCCAAATTGGGGAGCTCTGGTGGACGATCTGAGGCACAAGTTGGTGTACTGGATGCTTGACTACCTAGCGGAGCCGATGGCACACTCAATTTATAGGATTCGGGAGCGGTGGCTCATGAATTTGGATTGGCGTGCTGGCGGACGGAGAGAGGGGAGAGCACTGTCGCAAGGAATTGGTGGCTTTCACCGTGGCGAGGTCACCGGCGACCAACGGACATGCTTAATTGAGTTACTGTGACGTGGTAGAGCACCTAGGTACGTGGCGTGCGATCGATAGGCGGCCAACTCCGGCGAGCTTATTAGAATCGGCCATGAGTCAGTCGGACACGGCGGCCGGGGTTGAACAGTGGCTTAAGTTCATCCTCAAGGCGATATTTTCTACCCCGAGCAGCTATCAGTACTCCATTGAGCACGAATCGCAGCGCCTGGCGCGAATCCGAGCGCGTGGTCGCCAGCGGCGAGGTGCGCTGCACCTGTGATCTTATTCAGTGCATTGTACCATCGCAATTCCATTCAGTCGGTCTGAAGAGCTTATTTAGGGGCGATTTGCTCCAAATTTCGTGTAGCAACGTGATCATTTATCTGTATCAAAGTTGTAGCTCTATAAACCAGCTACAATTCTGCTGTAAAGACCTTGCTTCTTTGCTTATTCCCTTGAGCTAGAATCAAATCCAAAGTTTGCCAGAACTCACTGTTAGTTAATATTCAGTCACAAGGTGGTCTGACAGATAGACTTCAAACTGATTTAGCTCCTATTTTTGTACAACACCAAGGCTTAATCACTTAAGCAAAGTTGTACTCCTATAATAGCTCTATAATCTTGATGTATTAAGTCAGAACATAATCTTCATGGATTAAAAGATATAAAGCTCCAAAGTTGCTCCAATTGCACTGAATTCTGACTTAAGCATATGGGGTTCAAAAGGTACTTTTTGCATTTAAGTCCAAATCTCACTTTTTAACATGCAAATCCTTAAATGTGAGAAGCACATAGTTTGTGGTGTTATATTACCTTTGTTTTTGCACTTTAGTCCAAAAGTGTACAAAATTTGCACTTAACCCCCTAGGATTTTAGTTTAAGGTTTTCCAGGGATCTTTTCAAGGTTTTTAGTACTCTAGGGTTTTAATGCCACTCAAGTCCTTCCAAGAGGATATCTTAGGATCATTTCTCATAGCTTTTTAAGTTTTCTCATGTTTGGGCTTCCCTTATATCCATAAGCCCAGATTTAGGGTTAGGTACCTTACTCTAGGGTTAACCACATATCAAGTCATAGCGGTACAACATATTTGAAATTTTTACCTAGTGAATGCACTCTAGGTGTAACAAACAAATGATATGCCCATGCACATGATGTTATGCTCAGTTTTATTGACAGTAACACCAGGGGTGTTACAAAGGGTGCCTTTCCTTTCTCCTTGATGAGATTTGAGGCCCTTTGGCATGTTAAGTTCTTGGTTCCCTTTTGGAAACCAACTCCATCCTTAATGGAGGGATGTCTACCAATGGTGTAGGCATCCCTTGCAAATTTTATTTTATCACACTCATTCTTGCAAGTTTTAAGTTGAGCATTAAGATTTGCAATTTCATCATTCAACTTAGAGATAGTGGAAGCATGATTATTGCAAGCATCAACACCAAAATCTTTACATCCATTGCAAATACAAACTTGGTCCATAGATGAACTAGCAATATCTATTTTTTCTATTCTAGCATTTAAATCAACATTTGATCTCTTAAGGCTAGAAATAGACTCATGGCAAGAAAACAATTCAGAAGACGATATTTCATTTTTCTTAGTCTCTAAAGTAAGAGATTTTTCAACATTTACAAGTTTATCATGTTCTTCATAAAGAATATCTTCTTGTTTTTGTAACAACCTATCCTTCTCATTAAGGCATCAATTAATTCATTGATTTTATATACACTACAAGAAATTTGTCCTTTTATGACAAAATACTTAATGACAATGTCAGTTATCGTCATATAATGTCACATAATATGATCGAATTTTTTGAGTCGTCATAATTTCATGAGGCCATGAAAATTTTATGATGATAGTGTTTTTGTTGTCACATAAGGGTACGAAGATTCGTCATATATTGTCAGGCGCCAGAAGCCGGTAGACGGTTTTACTTTTATGACAGTTAGATGTGCCTTTATGTGATGATTTGGCGGCGTCACTATATGTTTTTTTCCAAAAAAGGACCGTACCCCTTTCTGTTGACCGCATTCACTTTCCCATCTCCCGCCCAAGATGACCAAAATTCCTCTCCTACACCAAAATTCCCCTTCCGTCCGCTGCATTCCTGCTCTCTCGCTCTCCTCGCTCTCAGACCACAGTTGCCGCCGCCTCCGCCGCCCTAAACCAGGGTGCTGAGACTTTTGTTGGCCTCTTCGCCGGCAGCGAGCACCCACCAGGTACTCCCACCCCTTCTCTTCCCTTCCCTTCTCTTCCCTTGCCTTCATGCTGTGCGAAGCTGCGAATCATCGCTCCTCTGCGGGGCAACACGGGCGGAACCCGCGCCGCCGCTGCAAGAGTTCGCTCGCCGCCGCCTGAGCACACGGCCGGCGGCCCGCGCCGGTGCGAGGGTGTCAGCAGTGAGGCCTTTGTACTCTCCTCGCGAGTTCCCTCCCCAAGCGTGCTTGCCTCCTCCTGCCTGCGCCAGCTAGGCCCGGGCTCGATCTGGTGCGCTATGGCCGGATCCATGGCGTGGCGTGGCGTGGGTGGAGATCCACTTGCAGGGGCACGGATTGCTCTTTCTCTAGGCAACTGCTCCTGGACTTGAAGCAAAGCTTGGAAATCTAGCACCAGCATATTCAGCTGCTGGCCGAATTGCTCCTTATTTTGTAGAAAGGTAAGTTTTGTTTGGTTATACGTTGGGGCAGTGCTAAATGTACACTCTCAAGCCAACATGTAGTGTACTAGTTTTGCAACCACATATATTCAGAATCACCTTTACCATGTACTTATCTTCTTCTGGTGACATACCTTTTAATTGCAAGTAGAAATTACTGTTTGCATTATTGCTTAGGTGTTTTTGAGTAACCAATCATAATATATGGTTTAGGCAGTATGTTTCTGTTGACTGGCATACATGCTCTAATTGTAAAACTATTAACGCAGGAATTCAGAGCGAAAACTTTTCACTGCTCTCAAATATATGTTCACAATTTTTTTGTTATAATTTTTGGGTTTATATGAAATGAAACCTCTGAGTTCACATCATATTTTTTTACCAATCATTCCTTTTATTATGATCAAATATCAATGGTTTTAAATGAAATTCCTGAACATTATGAAAAAAGTGAATGGACAAGCTAGTTTAATAAGAAAAATACACCCTAACGACTAACTTAATAAATACTCTTTGTACTTGATTTTTGTAGTTACTTAAATAACATTATGTATTTTTCAGGTTTCAGTTTGATATTGGAGTCTCTCACCCTTACACAATTAATCTCAAGTAAACCACAAGAATAAGGGGGGAAGTAGAATCAAACACATGAATCAAGACTTGCAGCAACTCACGCACAAAGTCAAGAGAGCAGAGCACAAAAACAGCACATCGATGTTATAGCTCAAAACAAGTGCCCAAATCTCTATCTACTAAAGCAAAGACTTGAATTCGATGTCTCGGCATTGTAGGATGTTCAATGAAAGCTTGGTGTTGAGCTCCATATGCCTAGGGGTCCCTTTTATAGCCCTAAGGGACTCAGGAGCTGTTGGAGCTCCATTTGGAAGGCCCTGGTTGCCTTCTGTCTGCGGGTGCACCGGACTGTCAGGTGCACACCAAACAGTGAATATTGCACGGGCAGAGAATCACGTGATTTGCTAGTTTCCTATTCTAGGGCACCGGACCATCCGGTGGGGGCACTGGACTATCCGGTGCTCCAGGTGACCGTTTGTCACACCCGGTTTTGGAAGGCAAACTGAATGCGAACCATGTACATGCCAGGATTAGAAACTCAGGTACACAGCGATTACATAATTGGACATCATCACACATTGCTCAAAGTAAACAGTGGAAATAGTACTTTATTACATCAAGAAGTCCAAGACATCCATAGAGTCATTACTTAACATAGTCATTAACATTATCAAAGTGTGGAATACGAAACATAGTAGATAAGGCCTTCACAGGCAGCTGACTGCGGGTTTGCCACTAACATAACTAGAACTCGTCGTAGTCCTAGAACTCCTCAATGTCCTCCATGTTGCCTGCATCTCCTCCTGAGCACTGAATACAGTGGGGACAACCTGGGGTGGGGTGGTTTTTAAAGTAAGGGTGAGTAACTGAGTACACATCAACGTACTCAGCAAATGTACCATTTGGCTAAGGTGGACTTGATGTATGTGGAGTTAAGGTTAATCAGTTGCTTTTAGTTGATCAGGCATTTATTATTAGTAGTAGAGCCAAGTTTTAGTAATAAACCCAGTTATTACCCAAAAGTACTCCCTCCAAGAGGAAATACCAGAGATCAGAATTATCACCATCATCATTAACCATAATCATACATGTATCCAAAGTTATTCTAATCAAAGAGGATCCCAAGGCTGCTCTTAACCGTGAACACGGCTAATATACCAGTTTCTAACACTCTGCAGAGGTTGCACACTTTACCCACGAGTCGTGATCCCTTTCCAGCATGGGTTGTACAGACCTAATCTTTACTACCGAGGTGAACGGCCAGGGATACACTACGTAGCCTTTACAAAGATTCCCTAGAGGTCATAGCCGCCCGTTAGGTTTCTCCAGTTTGATAAACACAGTACTTCTCCCCACAGGAAACACCTAAATTTTCGTGGGCCAAAAGCCCACGAAAATAAGCCTAAACCAACGAAAATAGCCGCCGAAAATAAGTTCGACGAAAATAGGCACCTATTTCCGTCGGTACCGACGAAAAATACCTATTTTCGTCGGCTTTCCCAAGGCCGACGCAAATAATTGGTCGACTGACTATATTCATCGGCCCGGTGCTGACCGACGAAAATACGTGCCCAGGCTATTTTCGTCGGCCAGGTGGGGCCGAAGAAAATACATGCCCGATATTTTCGTCGGTCCGCTGATGGCCGACGAAAATATGTTCCCAGGATATTTTCGTCGGCCACCACCGAGGCCGACGAAAATTGATGGTTCCCCCCCAAAACAGATTTTTCTGCACCTATTAATAATTCACAGCAAAATACACAATATCACAATTCACATATATACAGATTCACAATCAAAATACATAATTCACAAAACACATTCACATATACATATCACAAAACACATTGACATATACATATCACAAAACACATTCACATATAGATAAATAGTCCATAAGTCCATAGTCCATACATAGTTTCAATACCATAAGTCCATAGTTTCAAACAAACTCACTACTCACTAATCACTCCTGCGGGCTGTGGGAGTTTTGGCCACTCCCTCCTCCACCACCAGGAAGGTGGCCACTCCCTCCAGAACCATGGACGAGGAAGTCGTGGACGTTGACAGCACCCTCCTGAGCATGTGACGCTGAACCCTGCAATTCATCAATCATTCAAATAAGGCTGTGTTTTGCTATCCCTATACCTATACTGGCTATGTTTGGTCACTATTTGCATAAAACTAAACATGGAACGTCACCTATGATCCATGGTGATAAGGAGGTTGTGCATGCATCCATGGGTACTGTTGTGCTGGCCACCCCTGAGGTGGTGGCACCCACCCCGTCGGTGGCGGTGCCATCCACGCTTGAAATGGCTGCGATCCTTGGGGTGGTGGAGGCGTCCAAGTGCCTGGAGGTGCCTGCGTCCACCCAACACCGGTCCACTGTGGCTGCGACGCTGGAGCTTGTCCTGGCCACTGTCCCCATCCTTGTGCCTGCGAGCCATTTTTGATAATAAAAAAAGAGTTGCTATGGAATTGAAGTGTTCAAATAGTGTTACCTGGGGAGGGCGAAAAGCGGGCAAGTTCATATCAGGGCCGAGTCGAGTAGTCATTTCCTGCAAATGGATGAAACGTTAGAATCGCAACACTATACTTTGAATTCAATGACACGTGATGAGATAAACGAATTACCTGAAAATAAGAAGTCATATACTGCGTCAGCTGTCCGACCTGCTCCTGCACTGCTCGAGCCTGCTCCTGTGCTGCTCGAGCCTGCTCCTGTGCTGCCCGAGTCTCCTCCTCCAGCTGAGCCTCTCGAGCAGACTTGGAGGAGCGAGAACTCCCTGCCGAAGACGATGCCTTCCCTTGACCTATGGTCCTGTTGTACTCCACAACGCCGGCGCCAAAGGCAAACCTGCATGATACACATAGTTGAGCCATTAAGTGGACACATTCTTGTTAATGAAATTGTCGAATCAAAGACAACCACCTCACCTGCCATGCTTTCTACCCCCACCACTGTGGTACAACGCCGAGGCATCTAAGTCTGAATGCATCCAGTCGAAATCAGGCCCATGGCGTTGAGTCATTTCCTCCCCGTATGCATTCTGCAAAGAAAGTTAGAGTTGGAGTTAGACACAAAACATGCAATTTAATTCGTAAATACAAACTTGTTTACCATTTTCTCCCTTGCCGCCTCGCTGCATAGCTCATCAGGGTTCGCCGGATCAGGGCCACGGTGACCACGGACGTAAACCTCCATAAAACTTGGAGCAACTCCACTTTCAGCTTCCTGCATGAAAAAGAAGAGTTAAACCATAGAATTGTAATAGATGTAACATACAAGTTTGATTTATACACTTACCATGCGGCGTGCGGTACCAAGGTGTCCATCGGCGCCGTACCTGTGCCCCGGTCCTTCAGTGCCACGGTTGGCACGGTGCTTGTTGGACTCTGCAATCCACTCAGGCGACGACCATCTCTTAGCCAACCACCTCCAGGCTTCCATGTCCTTCGCCAGCCAATCCACAACGCTCTCCAAGTACTGCTCCTCTATGAGGTAGATCTCATTGACCCCTAATGCTTTGCTCATTTTCTGCCCCTTTATCTTCATGTAGTAGTAGTTGACGGCCGCGATGCGAGCATTGTACATGGCATCCTTGATGACCTTATCAGCGCACTTCCGAAAGTGTCTCTTCACACATTGTTGGCTCGAGCGAAATACCTAGTTGAGAATTGAGATATCTCCTTAAGGGCAAAAGCCTCTGCAATACACCCTTCGACTCTAGCCTTGTTGCGAACAGACGCCCTGAGCTTTTTCAACGCCCTTTCTATAGGATACATCCACCTGAATTGCACTGGTCCGCCTACCAAAGCTTCCCAAGGCAAATGCACAATTAGATGTTGCATCACATTGAAGAATCCTGGCGGGAAAACCTTTTCAAATTTACAAATAAGAATTGGAATTTCTTTCTCAAATTTCTGCATCAACCTCTTCGATACCGTCTTTGCGCATACTTCCCTATAGAAGTAACTCGGCTCTGCAAATATGCTCCAAAGCTCATCCTTAAAATAGCCTCGAAACATCACGGGCATCAGCCTCTCCATAATAATATGGTAGTCATGGCTTTTCAAACCGATCAATTTACCGGTCTTCAGATTGACTGCCCGTTTCAGATTTGCCGCATATCGATCTGGAAATTTCAGATTCTTCAACCACTTAAATATTTCTTTCCTTTCATCCGGCTTGAGGCAGTAATCAGCTCGCGGCCTACTCTCATGCCCTTTATTGCTTACTTTCAACTCGAGCATCGGCCTCTTACAAATTTCAGCCATGTCTTTTCTTGCCTTCATATTATCTTTCGTTTTATCAGTCACATCGAAACATGTGCTTATGATGCTTTCAGCAACGTTACGCTCTTGGTGCATCAAGTCTATGTTGTGCGGCATGATCAAGGCTTTTGCATACGGAAGCTCCCATATTGATGAAATATGGGTCCAGTTGTGGTCCTCCCCGTAGCCTTGGAACCTATCATTTTCTCCTTGCTTCAGACAAGCATGCCATGCCATTATCTGCGGTGCAGTTTACCTCTTTGGTGGCCCATTTCTGATTTTGGCTCCACTTCTGAATGCAGTAAGCGAACTCCTGAAATCATGCTTGAATAGAGTCCAACGTCGATGAGCATCAAAGAATGATACTTTCCCACCATGCTTCAATCTGAATGCATCCGTATCATTCATACATATGGGACAGCACAACCGACCATGAACACACCATCCAGACCAATCTCCATACGCCAGCAGATCATGCACTGACCACAAATAAGCAGCGCGCATGGTAAACTCCTTTTCAGTATGGCTGTCATAAGCCTTCACACCTCTCCACAATTGTTTCAGCTCTTCAATTAAAGGGCAAACAAACATATTCAGCTTTGGCCCTGGATGCTCGGGGCCTAGGATGACTAGTGCAAGGAACATGAACTCTTCTTTATTGACCAACTCAGGAGGAAGATTATATGGCACAATGAAGACATGCCAACACGAGTAAGGGCTTGCACTGGTATTGAAAGGTGTGAATCCGTCCGTCGATAGACCAAGCCGTACACTCCTAGGGTCGTTTGCAAATTCGGGATCAAACTCGTCAAATGCCTTCCACGCATCACCGTCCGACGGATGGACCATTATGTCAGGATCAGTGATGAGACGTACACCATTCTTTGGCCACGTCATATGCAGAGCTATTTCCTTGTTGAGGAACAACCTTGAAAGCCGAGGAATGATGGGCAACCGACGAAGTTGCTTAGCTGCGACCTTCGTAACTACCAATTCACCCTCATCATTTGTCACCTCGACATATCTAGAAGCTTCGCAATGCTTACAATGGTCCAGCTTGTCATCCTCCTCAAAGAATAGCATGCAACTGTTGGGACACATGTCGATCTTCTCATATGTCATCCCAAGACCAGCCAACATCTTCTTTGCGAAGTACATATTCTTTGGCAACTTATGATTCTCCGGGAGAACCTCGCCCATCAGTTGGACGATGTCGTTGTAAGCACTGTTTGAAACGTTGTGCTTTGACTTTATTGCCATTAGTCTTGTGAGAGTCCCAAGAACTGACATCTGAGTGTGCTCGTGCAGTCTCTCTTCTCCCGCGGCGAGTAGCCGGAAGAATTCCTGAGCATCGTGTGGAAGCTGCCCCGGCTCCTCAGCGTTCATTTCAACATCCCTACCAAGATCATGCAACATGTCGTCTATCCTATCATGATCGTCATCAAGTTCCACCTCCGCGTCAACGTGTCTAATAGACTCTCCGTGCTGGTACCATACAAGGTAGTTCGGCATAAACCCACTTTTGCAAAGGTGTTTCTCCATTTCTTCTATCTTCTGAGGCCACTTGTTCTGCAGCGATTGCAAGGACAATTCACTAGACGACTTGTTCTATCTTTGAAAGCGTGATCAAGAAAAGCTTTTGTTACACCCATCCATTCATTCGAATGTGCCCCATCCTTTCTCCACCCGTCATACATCACCCTCCGATCACCGTCCATTTCAAAGGCTAAACAAAAGACAAAGAACATCAACGATCGTCCGTGGCTTAGGTGAACTCCCTATTAGGTAAAGGCCCTAAACCCACCTAAGAGTGTAGGTCGATGCTTGTGATTTGTGACGTGTACCCTACGATTACCACGAAATTTCGGCAGCATAACCCCGCTGCTCTCCAAGCACACGCCTAAACATGGTGTGTTGGAGAACAACTGGGTTATACAACCAAAATTCCGCGTCAATCGTAAGGCACATGTCACAAATCACAAGTATCGGCTTACACTCTCAGCTGTCCAAAATACGTGGACAATTCCGGAACGGCAAACCTCACAAGCCAATGTGACGTTCGCCGTTCCCGAACGGGTGACGCATACGGTTCACTACGGTTAACGATCACCGTCCATAATAAATAACTTAAACAAAAGACAAATAACATTCATGGTCGCCACGGCACGCCGCACGCGAACGGCACGCCACGGCACGCGCATGGCACGCCCGGCACGCCACGGCAAGCATCAAATATGTCGGGAAAGAAGGGAGACGGGGAGGCTCACCGTGGGGAACGACGACGACGTGGACGGATGGCACAGCGTGGACGAACGGCGTGGACGGCGGGCACGGCGTGGACGAGTCTGCTCCTATGAACGGCGTGGACGAACGGCGAGCTACGCGCGGCGGCGCGGAGTGGCGAGGGCGCGCGCGCGGGCCACGAGCGGCGGCGCGTGCGGTCGGGCGCGTGCCCCGGGGCGGCGCGTGGAGAGCGGGCGGGCGCGGGTGGCGGTGCGGCGAGGGAGGGCAGCCGGGCGGGCGGGCGCAGACGCCGGCGCAGCGCGGCGCGTGGAGGGACGGTGTGCGGGCGGCGCGGCGAGGGAGGACGGGCGGGCGGGCGCCGACGGCGGCGCGGCGACGGAGGGCGGGCGGGCGGCGGCGCAAAGACGAGCGAGAGTTTGACGAGCGAGAGAGAGAGAAAGTGCGCTAAGGCCGATTAACGGGCCTCTATTTTCGTCGGCCTCACTAAGGCCGACGAAAATAGTGGTCAGTTAATGCCTTTTTTCGTCGGCCGGGAGAAGGCCGACGAAAATAATTGACTTATGTTTGTCAGCCTGGCTATGACCGACGAAAATACAACTTATTTTCGTCGGCCTCGGGGCCCACGAAAATATAATTCCTATTTTCGTGGGCAGGCCGACGAAAATATGTACTGGCCCACGAAAATAAGCCAAATTTTCGTCGGCCCTCGGGACCGACGAAAATAACTATGTATTTTCGTGGGCTGACCGACGAAAATAGCCAGGCCCACGAAAATTTATGTGTTTCCTGTAGTGAGGGTGACTAACAAAATCAAATCAAAAGAACCTCGGCAACCAGCCTCAGTAGAGCAAGTACTGTGCCCGGACCCCATTGACGGCCCTATGGCGAAGCCAACTATGCCTCAAGTTCCTCTAATTAATCAGCTAAGGGTGTCCCATTCCACCCTCATGGTTGCGTTGTTATTACGGAGTGGTACTCAGGAAATAGCATGAGTCCCCTAAAGTATCACAGTTCATCATTAGGATAACATCATCTTATCATAAATATTCACATCATGTTTGTTGATTAAGTTAAAGCAATAGCATAAAGCTAATCATAGTAACTCAAAAAGGTAACAAGGATAAAGTAAGTACAAACTAGTCAATCCTTAGGTTTCAATAATGTAATGCAGGATGGTGAATTATAAAGTAAGTAGGACATAGTAGGTCAGAGAACACTTGCCTTCACCAGGTTGTTGCTCAGGAAGATCTTCGGCAACACACTCAGGAACCACGGGCTACTCGTTGTCTAAACAAAATGATCATGTGTTCAATACATTTGGACAAAGACAAATGAATAATACACCAAACATATACAATCAAGTGCACACAAGTTTGATAGAACAGTATAAACACCAAAAGGTAAACTTAGGTTTTAGGGTGAACCGGCACACTTAGAGGTTTGTGATTCCCTAAATATTATCTATCTCCATGGATTACATAATTTAATTCCACTAATTTATTGAGACACAAAATTATACCAGGGATAAATTCATACATCACATATTACTAATCTCACAAGGTTAAACATCTAATTACCATTAGAGTTTTACTTTTTATTTTCTTATTTAATAAACAAACTATTACATTACTAACATGTAGTCTAGGCATAAAATTAACATGTGCAGACTATGAATGATCATAATTTATTTGGACAAAGAATAATCCTATGAACATTTTGCAATTTGAATCACTCAATTTGGAGTTCATATGCAAAAGATATGAAATAAACAAGTTTTGAAGTTTAAAATACAAAATTAGGCCTAAATTTGTGATTAATTAAAAGGTTAGGGTCTGTCTACAAGATTACAGGGGCCTGCATGCGAAAACCATGGACGGTGGGTTGTTTTCTAAAAAGTCGGGTGTTGGGGACTTGTTCTCAAATGCTATGGGTCAAGAACAAGGCAACATAGAAAATGTTAATCGGTAAAGTCCTTCGTCCTTCGAAACATTATTCCCCTTAGGATATAATGGTTTTCGGACGAAGGTTATGAAGGGCGTACCTTCATAAATTCGCTATACAATGACGAAGGATGAATTATAAGGAACGTAAAGGACAACATAAACAATTATATATTATTATCATGTATAAACAGGAATAATGTTGAATTACAAATGTACCTTCAACTTGAAGGAGATGAAAGTACAAGCGTGACGCAAAAAGCGAATGCCAAATCAGCGTGAACAGTACGGGGGTACTGTTCACCTATTTATAGGCACGGGACACAACCTATACAAAATTACATTCATGCCCTTTACATTTGATAATAATTCTATAGTAATCTATCGAGGTCTGAATAGCCTTTTCATCTTTAAGTCGGTTTCACTTTTTGCTGCCACGCCGAAGCTTTCCTGTTCACACCTTCGGCGCTGTATCACCCTTCATATTATTCTGGTCTGCTGTGATGCCGACTTGAGTCCGAAGATACCTGTTCACACATTATACTCCAGAAATACTGTTAAATCCTGTTTTTGAGGACCTTCGGAAGCCGAAGGCCCCCAACAGTAGCCCCTCGCAATATTAATTTATTTAAAATAATAAATTTAGATTGCGACATGGACGAAGGCTTTACGCCGAAGGTCTGAAAAAACACCTTCCCTTTGCTAGAATAGCAACATTCACTGACAAGCGGGGTCTTTCAATTTCCAACGCACTGGGCGTATAAATGCGGTCATACCGCAAACTCATTTGGCACGCTCTCTGGCTATCTGCTTCCGCTCACTCAATTTTTAGCTCTTGTGCACTAAGATTTGCTGAGTTCTTAGTTTTGAAGCTTCGGCTTTGAAAACAGTTTTTTAGTGTCTCCGAAGATGTCTGAAGATAAGAAGGCTGTTACCGAGATGAAACTGAGTCTCGATGAAGAGAAAAATCTGGGGTTTCTTATAGCAATGTCGAAGACCAACACAGAAAAAATCACGAAGGAGATTCTAGAAGGTTTGTCTGAGGATACTGGTGACAGCGACAGTTACGATGTGGACAGCGGTGGTGAAGACTCCGAAGATCGTCCCTGGCGACCAAGCCATTCAGTTTATGGTAAATCAACTATCAAAGAGAATCATCTTGTCAACATGAGAGGAAGGTATTTCCGGGATTTGTCCGTTGTGAGGGCCGATGAAGGGGAGAAGACTTGTCCACACCCTGAAGAGAATGAAGTCGTAGTGTACCGAAGCTTTTTGAAAGCTGGGCTGCGATTTCCCTTGAGCAGCTTCGTCGTAGAGGTGCTGAAGATATTCGAAGTCTATCTTCACCAACTGACCCCCGAGGCAATCATAAGGCTGAATATCTTCGTGTGGGCCGTGAGAAGCCAAGGTCTGAAGCCTGATGCCAAAAGCTTCTGCAACATACACGAATTATCATACGAGACAAAACCTTGGGGTAAGGAACAGTATCACAATAACTTTGGCTGCTACAATTTTGTTTCTCGGTCTGGGTCAAGCTGTCCGGTGCCAACCTTTCGGAAGAGATGGCCCGACGACTGGATGACAGAATGGTTTTATGTGAAAAATGATCTGAAAGCACGAGAAGATATCAAAGGTATAATTATGCGCCCTATTTGGCAAAGCTTCGGCCTTCGGAGGCCGAAGGTTGAAATGAATGAAGCTACCGAAGAATGCCGGAGAGCCTTCGGCGTTATCTGTTCTTTTATTGGAACGAGAGATTTAGTACAAGAGCATATTGCCTTCAGGGTATGGCCGCTCGCGGAGAAATGGGAAATGCCGCAAGAAACCATAAAAGAGGCCGACGAAGGTGGACTTATCAGGCTAAAGTACACTTTTAAGTTCGGAGATAAATTCGTTGAGCCAGACGATGACTGGTTAAAAAGCATTGAAAATTTAAGTGATGAACTGCTTGGGGCTTATTCGAAGGCTGAAGATACTGCACTGTCAGCAGCCTTCGGAGGCCGAAAAAAGAAAAGGCTGAATCGGGTGTTTGATGCAATCGGGTTTGTCTACCCTGACTATCGTTATCCCATTCGAGGGCAGAAAAGAAAAAACACAACCTCTGCGAAAGAAGAAGCTGCAATTGCTCCCAGCGAGCCAGAACCGAAAAGAAAGAGGATAAAGGTCCTCACACACCGGCCGCGCTATATTGAACCAGCTTCGGTGCCTGAGTTTACCGGAGAAACTTCTTCGGCCACCGAGGCTGAAAAGCCAACCAAACCAACCTTGCTACCAGAAGTTGCAGAAATGGCCGAAGCGCCAAAGAGGATAGAATTGGAAGAACCGAAGATTTTGCTACCAGAAACCAAAGAGATGGCCGAAGCGCCATCCACAGAAAAAATGGAGGAAATGAAAAAACCAACTAAAGAAAAAACATCAGAAGTTTTGAGTCCTGCAGCAAATGTTGAGACAGTAAAAAATCAAAAAGTGCCAGCAGTGACTCCGAAAAGAAAGAGAATGGCTAATGTGCTAGATGTACTGGAAACAATTAAATCTTCAGGCACACCTCCGAAGAAGGCTGTTGCCATTCCTGAAGCAACAACTGAAATTTCTGATACTAAAGCTCCAGAGCAAGACGCTGAAGCCGAAGCTGGGTCCTCAGAGCCTGCGAAGATGAAATCCTTGGAAACTGAAGAAGAAAAAATAACAGAGCCAACTTTTGTTGAAGAAATCGGTGTCATTGCCCCCGAAGCATCCTCCAAAGTCCGCGATTATATTGTTCGTCATGCTTCGGGGAAAAAACTATCAGAAAAAGAAGAGCAAGAGGCCCAGCGCTACGCCCAAAAACTAAAGTACCCAAAGGGGGCGTTAATATTCAATGGCAGTGGAGAAGAAGACTTTTTGTATTGTCTCCCTGACAGCAAGGAGATTTCTGTCTGTCGGGAGATGAGCAAGAGCTTCGGATTCCCAACATTAGAGGACGGGCTCTCAGTGCTGTCGAAGAACGATCTGGCCGACAGACTGGCATATAATAGCTTAAAGGTGCAACAAATGGGATCTTTGTATTCTTTGTTGGGACCAAAAATTTTTCATTTACTTAAATCTATTGACGCACACATATTTCTCTTTGCAGGGCCTAATACTTAGCAATGCCCTCAGGGCACAGAAGGATGCTGAAGACGAAGGGTGTGCTATAGCCCTGAGCAACCTTCGTTCCGAAGTAATTGAATTGAGGAACGAAGATCTCGAAAAAGATAAAATATTACACTCATTGATAAATAAAATAAAGGAAGACGAAGCTGCTTTTAAAGGTCAAGCTGAAGCTCAGAAGTGCGAAATTGAAGATCTTCGGAAACAACTGGCCAGAGCCAAGGAAGAACGCATACTTGAAGAAACAAAGCGAGAACTCAGCGACCAATGGGCAGATCACTTAGAAGGAACTGTTGAAGAGCTTCGTTCGTCCAAGAAGAGATTCTATAACAAATCTATAGAGTGTGTTAAGAAGTTAAAAGCTAGCTTCGCCAGAGTCGGCGCATTCTCAAGCGAAGAAAACTTCACAAGAGGCAATCCCGAAGGCCCCATCGAATGGATCGACCACGAAGCTGAAGCCTTCGAGGAAACTTTAAATAGCCGTGGAGATATATGTGCTTTCTCGGGTGCCAGAGGAATTGCCACCATTTTAGAGAAAAAGGGCTGCGAACATGTAAAAATTTTAGCACAATCCAAAGCTGCTTTGTCCTTTGAAGATGCAAGAGATCCTTCGGCCGAAGCTAGCATGATTGGTGGAAAATTTTTCACCGATATCTGGGATAATGGTGGCCGAGAAATGGCCGGAGAAATTATTCGAAAAAGTGAAAAGGGCATTCACGATGCTAGAGAAGTGGCTGAGGCTGCTGAAAAAAGCGCAGAGCCCGAAGGGCAAATAGGTATCGACTAATGGTTTTATTGTGTTGTAATTTTCGATTTTAAACTTCGTTCGCAATTTGTAATAGCAATGTAGCCGTATCCTGTCCTCCTTCAGATCCTACTAAAGCGTCTTCGGGACCTCCCCCGAAAGGAGACGACGAAATTAAAAAGATGGCTGAAGCTATCATGGATGAAGTTGTCAATCGGCTCCTGAACGAGGCTGCAGAAGTCGTCTTGAGAGAAGATTAAGTATTTTTGTAAAAACTACTGAAATGTGATATATTGTAACATTTTGTAATCCTGAATGTAATATACCTGTTTTTATTGTTCACTTCTTTACGATGCATGAAATTTTACACGTACCGCTTTTGAGTCTTTGACGAAAAAACACCTTCCCTTCTTTTCATGCTTCGTGAAGAAGAATTTTTCTTTATCCCAACAATATCCAGTGTTCTGCTGAATAATATCCAGGCTTCGTGAAGATACTTTCCGAAGCTATACTTCCGAAGATCAATAATGTATCTCCTTGTGACATTATGATTTTTCCCTTTTTTTCAAAACATTCTTCTGTAGATCGATGTTGTGTCCACCTCTTGTGCCATATGCAACATGATGTATGATGCTTATGCTATGCGAAATGATGCGATGATGTTATGTTATGTGTGGTGATGTTTATTCCGAAGCTACACACGCATCCCTGCAATAAAACACAATCTTTTATAAGCCTCCCTTAGGAGCTTCTTCGCCTTTTACTTCAGCGGATTCAGCGTTTATTTTTCGTTGTAAGCCTCCCTTAGGAGCTTCTTCGCCTTTTACTTTCAGCGGTATTCGCGTTGACTTTTTGCGCTTCGCCTTTTACTTAGGCGGTATCAGCGTTGACTTTTCGCTGTATGCTCTGCATTCCCTTTGGAACGACTTTGGAGCAGAAAACTTACACTGCGCTCCCTTTGGAACGGCTTTTTGTGACTTCGGCAAACTTACTCTGCGTTCCTTAGAACGACTTTTTGTTGCCTCGAAGAGTTTTTCGATAATTCGAAGGTCCTCTTTGTTATCACAAATCTTTAAACTTCAACAACTTAAGCCTGTGAAGAAAATATATTTTCCTTGTGGCAAACAATGAAACTGTTTACATGAAATCTAAACAATGTCCTTTATTACACAGAAAATAAGACTGAATAAGAAAGACTGCTATTAAGGTAGGATATTTGTCAATAGATGTGCTTTGACTCTAGCACAGTGCTGTTGACTGTACGAGCTTCGGACTGCTCTCTGAAGTCCCTTTGGTGTGGAGCATACTGGCTCCCTTCTGGCTGCTGGCCTTGCTGCAGCGGAGGTGGAGGCGGAGGTTGTTGCCAGGAAGCTTGAGGTTGACTCGCCGAAGCAACAGAAACTGCAGGGTGATTGCCCACATATTCTGGGATGTAGGGCGAATGATACGAAGCAGTATGCATGACCTGCTTCGGCTGAGCTTGTTGTGCTGCGGCTTCGGCTATTTCCTTTTGCTTCTGAATGGTAACATGGCACATCCTGGTGGTATGGCCTTTGTTCTCACCGCAAAACAAGCAAAAGATTCTTCTTGGTTGATCTCCAAATCTTCCGCCGAAGCCCCTGGCGCCTTTGCCTCTTGGAGCTGGTGGTCGGAAGGAGCCTTGCTGTTGCCCCGAAGCCTGTGAGGAACACTGTGGCCTTTGATGTTGGCTCCCTCGATCATCATTTTGGGTAGAGTTATGAATTGATCTAACGTGCCTCGGATAGAACCTTCCTCCGAAGCCCCTGGTCATTTCAGAAAACCTGAAAGCCTCCTCCCTTCTTTGGCGAAAATCATTATCGGCCCGAATGTACTCGTCCATCTTCTGGAGTAGCTTCTCCAAAGTTTGAGGAGGCTTCCTAGCGAAGTACTGAGCTGACGGGCCTGGCCGAAGCCCCTTGATCATGGCCTCAATGACAATTTCATTGGGCACCGTTGGTGCCTGTGCCCTCAAACGCAAGAACCTCCGGACATACGCCTGAAGGTATTCTTCGTGATCCTGGGTGCACTGGAATAGAGCTTGAGCAGTGACCGGCTTCGTCTGAAACCCTTGGAAGCTAGTTAACAACAAGTCCTTCAGCTTCTGCCATGAAGTGATCGTTCCTGGTCGAAGGGAGGAATACCAGGTTTGAGCAACACTCCTGACAGCCATAACAAAAGATTTGGCCATGACTGCAGCATTGCCACCATACGAAGATACTGTTGCTTCGTAGCTCATCAAAAACTGCTTCGGGTCTGAGTGGCCATCGAATACGGGAAGCTGAGGCGGCTTGTAAGACAGAGGCCAAGGTGTAGCCTGCAGCTCAGCGGACAAAGGAGAAGCATCATCGAAAACAAAATTCCCATGATGGAAATTATCATACCAGTCATCTTCGTTGAGGAAACCCTCCTGATGAAGGTCTTGGTGCTGAGGCCTTCGGTGCTGCTTATCCTGAGCAAGATGACGAACTTCTCCAGAGGCTTCGTCTATCTGCCTTTGCAGTTCAGCTAGCCTGGCCATCTTTTCTTTCTTCCTCTGCACCTGTTGATGAAGCATTTCCATGTCTCTGATTTCTTGATCTATCTCGTCCTCTGGTGGTGTCGGGCTGACAGCCTTCCTTTTCTGGCTTCGGGCCTCCCGAAGAGAGACAGTCTCCTGATTGTGGTCCAGCGGTTGAAGAGCTGCAGTGCCAGTTGCTGAAGCTTTCTTCGGCGCCATAACGAAGGTTTATGATCGCCGAAGGTGTTCAGAAAACTCAGAGTGTGGAAGTGAGTTCACCGGAGGTGGGCGCCAATGTTGGGGACTTGTTCTCAAATGCTATGGGTCAAGAACAAGGCAACATAGAAAATGTTAATCGGTAAAGTCCTTCGTCCTTCGAAACATTATTCCCCTTAGGATATAATGGTTTTCGGACGAAGGTTATGAAGGGCGTACCTTCATAAATTCGCTATACAATGACGAAGGATGAATTATAGGGAACGTAAAGGACAACATAAACAATTATATATTATTATCATGTATAAACAGGAATAATGTTGAATTACAAATGTACCTTCAACTTGAAGGAGATGAAAGTACAAGCGTGACGCAAAAAGCGAATGCCAAATCAGCGTGAACAGTACGGGGGTACTGTTCACCTATTTATAGGCACGGGACACAACCTATACAAAATTACATTCATGCCCTTTACATTTGATAATAATTCTATAGTAATCTATCGAGGTCTGAATAGCCTTTTCATCTTTAAGTCGGTTTCACTTTTTGCTGCCACGCCGAAGCTTTCCTGTTCACACCTTCGGCGCTTTATCAACCTTCGTATTATTCTGGTCTGCTGTGATGCCGACTTGAGTCCGAAGATACCTGTTCACACATTATACTCCAGAAATATTGTTAAATCCTGTTTTTGAGGACCTTCGGAAGCCGAAGGCCCCCAACATCGGGGGTCTCTTTAACAATTTTACCATGCGAAGGGGTACGGGCTTGTACCGACCGTCTGATCTCTGATCAACGGTCCAAATTAGAAACAACGAGCGAGGGTGCGGGCGCGTGGGACGCGGGCATCTGACAGGTGGGCTCAAGGGGGTTGAGGCGCTAACACGCGGGGCCCATGGGTCAGTGATGTGCCGAGGGCGCGGGGCGTGCTGGCCACTGGATCGCAGATCGACGGCTCTGGTTCCACGAACTGCGCGAACCATTATCCATGAATCCGAGCCGTCAGATCAGAACATGGCGGTTAGAATGGGCGCCAGGGGGCTTCACCTTCTCCGGCCGGCCAGGGGCGGCGCCAAACGCGGACTCGGCGACGCAGTCGCCGGAGGCGAGGCAGACTGGGGCTCCTAGAGCGCTAGGGATTGGTCTGGATAGCCAGAGAGGTTGGGGAGGACTCAGCGAATCCTATGGCTGGGCCAGTGTTGCAGGAATGGGGCTGAGGCAAGCAGATGGTGGAGGGGGAGTCCTCGACGGACTGGGGAATACTCCGGCGAGCAATCGCGCACAACTAAGGGCATACCAGGGGAAATTAAGGGTGGGGTTAGATCAGTTACCTTGAGAGAAGGCTCGAGGACTCACGAACCGCGTCCGGGGCACGGTGTGGGCACGGGTCGACGGCGGTGGAGCTGTGACTGGGCAGAGAGTGGATCGGTGAGCGTGGACCGAGAGAAATAGAGGGGGAGGGAGCAAACCGAGGGGTGTCCCGGGTCGCGGGTGATGAGGCGAAGCTCATCGAGGCAACATACACGGCGAGGGCTCGACAGCGACCGTAGAACGGGCACGAGACAACGGCGAACGGTGGCAGAGCTCCCTGGGTGTGCACGCAGGGCAAGGCGAGTGCTGGGGGTTGCGAGTGCGCGAGTGAGGGGGAAGGAGACCGAGTGGGGCACTGGGCATCTAGAAAAGGGCTGGAGTGGGGACAGGCACAGCCTCGGTGTGTGTCGTGGGCGTGGAGTCCACGGTGACGCGCGGATCGTGCATGCGGGTAGTTCGAGAGGGACATGTCCGACAGATGGGACCCACGAGTCAGCGAGAGCGGGCGAGCGAATGGGTGGCCTGGCTGACGAGCGGGTCTCGCGGGACAGAGAGAGCCGGGCTCGAGGGGAGTTGGCGCTGACAGCTCAGTCCCACCGGCCAGGGAGAGAGAGCGGGGATGCGCGGGCGCGGGTTGGCACCGAGAGGCGGGGCCCGGCTGTTAGAGGGAGGCGAGCGTGAGTGTGCGGCAGGCTGGGCCGAGTTGGGTTGTTTGGGCTGAAATGAGTTTTTCTATTTTTCCTGAATTTCTAAATGCTTTTCTTCTATTTTCTCTAGGGATTCAAATCAAATTCAAACACCAATTCAAATTCAAATAATTTCAAACATGTGCATCAAACAAAAGAACAATTTGAGTTCAACATGATGCAACAATTCATGACTCACATAGTTTTGACAAAATAATTAATTAATCCCTCACTTAATTAACCTAATTCTATTCAAAAGGGAAAAGAGAGAGAGTCTAGTGAGAGAGAGACAAGAGGTAACACCTGAATTTGGTAGGCATTTAGAGAAGAAATTTTATACCCCCAAATTCAGGGTGTTATAAACCTATCCCTCTTAAAAAGAATCTCGCCCTCAAGATTCAAGGTTGGCTAGCAAAGAGTTCACGGTACTTGGCTTTCAAATCATCTTCTCTTTCCCACGTTGCTTCTTCCTCTGAGTGATGGCCCCATTCGACTTTGCACATCCTGATGGTGCTTCTTTGTGTGACTCTGTCTGTTGTCTCCAGAATCTGAGTGGGCTTCTTAATATATGTCAGATCTTCTTGAACCTCAAGGTCCTCTGTTGGCAACTGCTCTTCCACTACTCGCGAGCATTTCTTCAGCTGAGATACATGGAACATGTCATGCACAACTGATAGACTTTCTGGTAGGCTGAGTTGATATGCTACTTCTCCACGTCTTGCCTGGATCTGGTACGGTCCGATATATCGAGGCGCTAGCTTGCCCTTGACTCCAAACCTTTTGATTCTTCTGATGGGTGACACTTTCAAGTAGACAAAATCTCCTAGCTCAAAACTCAATTATCTTATTCGAGTGTCAGCATAGCTTCACTGCCTGGACTATGCTGTCTTCAGATTCTCTCGAACCATTCTGATGTTCTCTTCGTCTTCAAGCAAAATATATAAACCGAACACCTGCCTTTCGCTAGGTTGGTCCCATAGAGTGCTTGGAATGGTGACATCTTCATACTGGCCTGGTAGTTGTTGTTGTAAGAGAATTCTACATGCGGTAGCCTTTTGTCCCAACCTTACTTGTCTAGCAATGCACAAGCTCTCAACATGTCTTCGAAAATCTTGTTGGTTCTCTCTGTCAGACCATTTGTCTGCGGGTGGTAAGCTGAACTGAACTTCAAGTGTGTGCCCAAAGCTTCATGTAATTGCTGCCAGAAGTGAGAAGTGAATTGGGTACCTCTATCAGATACTATCTTCTTTGGAACGTCATGCAAGCATACAATCCAAGACATATTTAGTTCTGCCAACACTGCATTGTTATAGGTGGTCTTGACTGGTATGAAATGAGCCGTCTTTGTTAAACAGTCCACTACTACCCAGATGGAGTCATAACCAGCTCGAGTGCGAGGTAGACCGACTATAAAGTCCATCACAATCTCATCCCATTTCCATTGAGGAATCTGCAATGGCTGCAACAAACTTGCGGGCCTCTTATGCTCTGCCTTGATTCTCTGACAACCATCGCATCTGGTAACATACTTTGTTATCTCGCTTTTCGTACCATACCACTAGAATCTTTTCTTCTGGTCTTGGTATATCTTCTCGCTGCCAGGGTGTATGGAATATGCTGTCTCATGAGCTTCCTTGAGAATCAGTTCCCGGATCGATTTGATGTCGGGAACGCACAACATATCCTTAAACCACACCACGTCTTCTGCATCTTCACAGAAATCTTTGCCTTTCCCATCCATGATCAGCTGTCGAGTCTCATTGATCTTCTCATCATCATTCTAGCCCTTCCTGATATCTTGCTCTAGAGTGGGTTCCAGCTCAATCGTCACTCCTTGAGTGTTGTTCAGAAATCCGAGACTCAGCCTATCAAATTCCTTTGCTAGCTCATACGGCATCGGGTGAGCGGCCAACATATTGACTTGACTCTTTCTCCTCAAAGCATCTACAACCACATTTGCTTTGCCTGGGTGGTAATGTATCTCTAGCTTGTAGTTTTTGATCAACTCTAGCCATCTTCGTTGCCTCATGTTCAATTCTGACTAAGTGAATATGTATTTGAGACTCTTGTGATCTGTGTAAATATGACACTTCTGCCCATACAAATAGTGCCTCTAGGTCTTCAGTGCATGAACCACTGCTGCTAATTCCAGATCATGTGTGGGGTAGTTCTTCTCATGAATCTTCAACTGTCGGGACGAGTACACCACTACTCTCCCCTCTTGCATTAACACACATCCCAGACCGGTGTATAAAGCATCACAATATACTGAGAATGGCTTGTGAACATTTGCAGAATCAATACTAGTGATGTCGTCAACTTCTTCTTCAACGTCTCAAAGGACTCTTGGCACGCTGGGGTCCACTTGAACTCAACTTTCTTTGCTAGTAAGGTTGTCATTGACCTAGCAATCTTGGAGAAACCTTCAATGAAATGTCGATAGTAGTTGGCCATTCCAATGAAGCTCTTGATTCCTCGGACATCTTTCAGTGCTTTCCAGTCCAGAATAGCTGCTACTTTCTTCCGATCCACCGTAATTCGTCATGGTTTATAATATGACCCAAGAACAGGACTTCGCTGATCTAGAACTCACACTTGCTCAGCTTGGCATACAACTAAAAATCTTGTAGCCTCTGCAATACTTTCCTCAAGTGCTCTTCATGCTCTTGCTCATTCTAGGAATATATGAGGATATCATCAATGAACACCACTACGAACTTGTCGAGATAGTCCATGAACACACTATTCATCAAGTACATGAAATAAGCTGGCGCATTCGTTAGGCCGAATGACATGACAGTGAACTCATATAGTCCATACTTGGTGATAAATATTGTCTTCGGTATATCCGAAGGCCAGATCCTGAGCTGATGGTAACCTGATCTCAGATCTATCTTCGAGAACACACTGGCTGCTCTCAGCTGGTCGAACATGTCTTCAATTCTTGGCAGAGGGTACTTGTTCTTGACAGTGAGTTCATTCAAAGATATGTAATCAATGCACATCCTCTTTGTCCCATCTTTCTTCTCCACGAACAAAACTGGAGCGGCCCAAGGCGAGGTACTTGGTCTGATATAGCCTTTCTCCAACAACTCGTCTATCCACTTCTTGAGTTCCACCAATTCTGGTTTGGACACTCGATAGGCTCTCTTGGAAATAGGGGTGGTGCCAGGTATAAGCTCTATGGCAAACTCAACTTTATGCTCAGGTGGCATGCTTGGTAACTCCTCAGGGAACACGTCAGGGAACTCCGACACAATTCTAATCTCCTCAAACAGGTTGGCCTCCTTGCCATCTATAAATAAATGGTGACATTCTCCTTCTTCTAATTCAGGCATGAACAGTTAAGTTACTACTTCTTTCCCGGATGGGAACACTAACTTTACTATCCTCTTGTCACAACTAACAGTGGCTTGGTTTCTATGCAGCCAATTCATCCCTAGGATGACATCTAACCCTTGAGTACCCATTACTACTAGGTTAGCGGGGAAATCTATCCCCCTTATTTCAATCCTTAGATTCGGGCACATCTTATTGGACTGAACTTTTCCCCCAACCTAATTAACTCTTAAAGGTGGAATCATTGGTTCTACGGGGATGTTATGTGCTTCTACCTATGATGTAGAAACAAAAGAATGCATGACACCAGTATCAAATAATACTTCTGTTGGATGGGATTTGATTGGAAACATACTTACTGCCACATCTAGTGCATCCTGGATTGCTACGGCCTCCAAGTGGTTAACCTTTCCACGGTTGTAGGCCTAGCCACGGCCTCTTGGTACTTGTTGTGGTGCTCCTTGTGTTGCTGAGGTGTTTAAAGTTGGCGGCTGCTGAGTTGCCTTCTTTGGACAATGATCCACCCAGTGACCTTGTTCCCCACAACGGAAACATCCGCAGCCTCCTCCTTGCGATGGTGCTGCCTAGTTGTTTTGGTTGGTTGCTGGGGCAGGAAGGCGAGGTGTCTGGTTGTTCCATCGCTGGTACTGATTTCCTCTTGGCTAGTTGCTCTGACGGTATTGCTTCTGCTGAGGGAACTGCCTCTGATACTGTTGCTGGTGCTGACACTGATGCGAGTGCTGGTGACCTTGCTTGAACTACTGAGTTGGGTTGCCCGAGTAGCGGGGACAGTTGCTACTCCCGGCCTGAGATCCACCAATCTTGCGTTTTCTATCCTCCATCTCCTGGCGCTTCCTTTCGGTCATTATGGATCTATCGATCAAATGCTAGAAGGTAAGGAAAGTGTGGTTCATCAGCTGGTAGTGAAGGGGGTCAACCAACCCTCTCAGGAAACGATACATCCTTGGGTGCATAGCGTGACAGCTGTAGGAACTTGTCCCTATAATCACTGACAGACAGGGGGGCTTGCTTCAACGCTAGAAATTCCTCCTTCCACACAATCATCAATCCTTCGAGCACATGATAACGATGGAAGTTGTCCCTGAACTCCTCCTAGGTGATGGCTTCAAGGTCGGCATGGCTGGCGAGGTAAGACTCCCACTAGGACTGTGTTGCTCCCCTTAGCAGGCGGGGACCATACAGAACCTTCTCACAATCGTTGCACTGAGCAGTGTGCAGCTCACGCTCCACGGTACGCAGCCAATATTCAGCATCCACGGGGTCAACAGAATGGGAAAAGATAGGGGGATGGCCCCTCATGAACTCCGCCCGCTTGTCCCTGGGCATCTGTGGCATCTGCACTTGCATCTAAGGTTGAGGTGGGGTTGTTGTTGCTGCACCTGCTGCATTACTGCTAAAGTCTGACCAATTGCTTGGACTGCTTGGGTTTGCATCAAGAACATATGCTCCATGGTCATCGGGGTGGCGGTGGCAACTGTTGCTGAGCTGTCTCCTCCTGGGGTGCTGCTACTCCTACTAAGCACGCCTTCCACCTTTGCGCCTATTCTCAGACATCTGTAGAAAGCACATACACATCAGATCTGACTCTACAGCCTTTCAGCATAAGAAAAGATATATGGAAATCTTCATGACACTGAACAATTGATCATCTTCACTGACTCCCAAAATAGCCAAACATAGCTTCTCAGATAAAGAGGAAAGTGGAAAAATAATGGGTTGCCCAACTAAATAACTGACTTTATTAATAACTACACCAAGTGGCAGGGAATGCCCACACCTTGGTGACAATCATTACAAAGATCCAACTTCATTACGAGTTCATCACGACAGACATAGAAAAACATGATAAACAAACTAACTCTAACTAAGAGTGACTAAGACACGGAATTAAGCATTATTACAGACTCTGACTCAGTAGATCTATGGCTGCGCCAAGGTGGGAGAACGAGCTGTAACACCCGGTTTTAAGGAACAAAGTCGGGTGCATCTCATACATGCGCCAAGAAGACAACATATATAATAACAGAGTGTATAGAGATAAATGTCACAAAACATCAGAGTATTTATTACATAGCGGAAGACTTATTACAAAATAAAGATAAATATAAAACGAACTAAGGATCGTTGGCGCCAATGTCAACCGAGACACGCCACCTAGATCAGATCGAACTCCTCAGTGTTAGGCGGCTCCTCTTCGACCACCTGCTCTTCTCCTGTGGGGGGGGTGTGAGACAGCAAGAGTGAGCTCACATACGTTCATAGCTCAACAAGTCGTGGGGAATAATGTGGCATGAACTCACCAAAGGTGGGAGTTCATGTAGTGTAAGGCTAATCAATGGAATAAAGGCTGAGGCTGAGCATTGCTTTTATAAGTTGGTCAAAATTTTATTAGCAATTACTAAGTGTAAGTAAATACCAAACCTTAATAATAATAAAGAAAAGTAATAGTAAAATAATCCCAAATGCGATGCAAATGTCAAATTAAATTTAAGTTCCATAATTAATCATGTGAGGGTCCGAGCCGCTCTTGACCGTGAGCACGGCTAGTATACTAGTTTTACACTCTGCAGAGGTTGCGCATCTTTACCCACAAGTCGTGTATCCCATGTCGCCTGGGTTTGCAAGGCCCTTAGACACTACCGAGGTGAATGGCTAGGGATCCACTACGAGGCCTTTACAAAGTTCCACTAGCTTCCGAAAACCCGCTACAGTTTATAGGAAGATCCAGTACAGGGTTCCTGGCTGACAGCCATCGCAGCAAAATCAACCAGGGACCTCCCCGCACTGACCTCTCCCCTACTGCCCTTGCCCCTTTCGGGTAAGGTAGTCTTCCACTAGCTTTCCTAGTTAGTCAGCCAAGGGCGTCCCATTAAACCCTTGTGGTAGCACTGTTTTCCCGGGTGGTTCTCCATGTTCCCATTAATTTAATGATCTTAACATGAACAATAATAATAACAAGTTAATAACAGCATAATCATGAATAGTGTATCTCCATACCCAATCCACATAAAGCAATAGCAAGTACTACCCAAAAATATTTCAGGGGTGAACAAGGTATAGAGGTAATCAAAACTGGGGTAACATAAAGGCTCCCATCAAAATTATCCTATGCAGATCATTAAAATTAATAAGAACATGGCTGGGAAAGTAAGTGATCAAGGGCACAACTTGCCTTCAATGAGCTCCTGCTCAGCTACTTCAACCTGCTGCTCACCAGGATCCTCAGCAACGGGTTCTTCTACTCGCCACAATACAAACGAGCACAGTGCATATAGAGAAATTAACATTACACCAAACATATAAACAAAATACACAATAATAATCTACATATTAAAATAAAAACCTAGGAACTGAAATCATAATTTTTGGAGTTATAGAATTTAAGTTATGCATTTTTAAAGGTTTAATGTGCTTTAAATGGGATTAAGTGATAAATAAATTTCTTACTGTTTTCATGACATAACAGAGGCTCTAGGTGATAAAGAATAAAATTACAAAATTATAGGGACTGGAATGGACTAATTTGGAGTTAGTATGAATTTTCTATGAATTTATAAAGTTCTAGCAATTATTTTCATATTAAAAACCCATTTATAAATCATTTTTCCTGATTTTATTATATCCTGGACTGGGCCTCAATAAATGGAAAACGTAGGGGCTACGGAGTAAGAATCCGCAGACACAGGGAACAGCTGCGTAAGGATGGCGGGTTGATTTGCTAAAAAGTGAGGGGTTCAATTGTAAAGTGAACCCGCAAAGGGGTACGGGCTAACGTGGGCCGTCCGATTAGAATTCTAGGGCGCAGATTAAATCTAACTTACCACGAAGCGGTACGCAGCGCGCGCCATCAGATGGAAGATCTACGGTGCAGATTTTAAATACCCGAAATCTACTCCTATCCACACATCGTCCGATCTACGGTCCAGATTACCCAGTGCGAAAGGGGTATGCGCAGAGCCATCTGGACCGTCCATTTAGATCGAACGAACCACATCTACTTTAAACCCGATCTAATTTTAGCCGCTGGATCGGAATCCAACGGACTTCCCCCCTTCTTCCTCCCCTGGATCAAGCCGAGCAACCACGGCGAGCACGGCGGTGGCGCATCCACCGGCGCACCTCGGTTTGCGGCACCAGGGCTCCAATAGCTAAATGGTGTGCGTCTACACGATCCCCAGAGAATGGTGAATGCAATGGGATAGCTCATACCACCAATTATGCCGCGGAGATACCTGTCCACGGTAGAGGGCGGTCGACGGTGTTGCCCCCTGCTCCGACGAGCAATTCAATGCTCCAGAGACGAAGACAAGCCAAGGAGACCCTTGCGCCGGCACCAAGGGATCACGTAGATGGATCCCGCACACCAAACGGGGAACAAGTCGACGGCGAGCGACCCTGGGCGCGCGGCGGGTGGAGTTCTACCCTGGCGGCGGTGCTTTTGCGTTCTGGGGGACGAAAAAGCGGTCAGGGGTTCCAGGCGATGGGGCGGGGTCTTTACTACATGTAGAAGCGCGACAGTTACGCGGACCCCGAGATCACCGGAGTGCCCCCCACGCGAGGTGGGCGCGGTCTGCGCGGCGAAGATCTCGCGAGCACCGTTGCGAGGAAGAGAAGGCTGACAAGTGGGATCCACCCGCCAGTGACGTGGAGCGACGCGAGAGCGAGGGGATGCGGGGAGGCGAGACTGACCGATGGGCCCCGGTTGACAGTCGGTCCCGCAGGTGGGCGCTGCTGGCTTAGGCGGGCCGCGGAGCCAAGGGGAAACGAGGGAGTGGGCCGAAATGTGGTTCCCGCGGCCCAGGTAAGTCTCAATTCTTTTTCTTTTATATTTTTATTTTCTGTTTTCTTTTCTTTCCTTTCTAAATTAAATTCTGAATTCAAATTTAAATTCGAACCCTGTGCCAATTTTACTCTCAAATTATATTGTAACCTTAAAATTACTAACCTTGAAAGTATATCTTTATATATATTCTATAAATTTTATACTCTTTCCCTTTTCTTTGCCATTTATTTTCTTTCTTTCCAAATTTTAGCATTTCTTTTAGGATTTAATTTCCCATTTGGATATTTAATATTTTTCACACTATTATATGTTGTCACAAAATGCACACAGAATAAAATCGAGCATGATGTATAATTTGATAGTATATGTTTTTATTAATTGTTTTTGGGCATGATGTTCACATATGATGATGCATAAAGATCCACCTCGCATAAAGAGAAATTGTTTTCTCTATTGGTATTCTTTCTAGCAAATTACAAAGTGGGTGTTACAAATCCTACCCCCCTTAAAAATAATCTCGTCCTCGAGATTTAAGAAGATCTAGGGAAAAGGTGGGGAAAATCTATGCGAAGCTCTTCTTCTCTTTCCCAAGTTGCTTCATCTTCACTGTGGTGGCTCCATTGCACTTTGCACATCTTTATAACTTTGTTTCTCGTAACTCGAGTCAAAGTGTCCAAAATCTTGATAGGGTACTCAGCATAAGTTAGATCATCTTGAACACTAAGGTCTTCCATTGTTAGTTGCTCCTCAGGTACCCTGAGGCACTTTTTCAGCTGAGACACATGGAACACATTATGTACATCTGACAGATGATCGGGTAACTCCAGTTGATATGCAACTTCTCCCACTCGCTTTAAGATCAAGAAAGGTCCAATGAAGCGAGGGGACAACTTTCCTTTAACTTTAAATCTCCTCATACCCCGAAGTGGCGACACCTTCAAATAGACCTGATCACCCTCCTTAAACTCCAGTAGCCTTCTCCTATTATCAGCATAGCTCTTCTGCCTGGATTGTGCGATTCTCAAATTTTCCCTTATCATTCGAACTTGTTCTTCTGCCTCTTGAATAAGTTCAGGCCCAAAGAACTGTCTTTCTCCAGTTTGATCCCAATACAGTGGTGTCCTGCACTTTCTGCCATACAGAGCCTCAAATGGTGACATCTTCAAATTGGCCTGATAGCTATTATTATAAGAAAACTCAGCATAGGGTAAGCTCTTCTCCCAACTACCACCATGTTTAAGAGCACAAGCTCTTAACATATCTTCCAGCACTTGGTTAGTCCTCTCTGTCTGTCCATCAGTCTGGGGATGGTAGGCTGAACTAAAATTCAACTTTGTATCCAAGCTCTCATGCAACTTCTTCCAAAATCGAGAAGTAAACTGTGGTCCTCGATCAGACACGATCTTCTTAGGTACTCCATGTAGACAAACTATCCGAGTCATATACAATTCTGCTAGCTTGGCTCCCGTGTAATTAGTCCTCACAGGTATGAAATGAGCCACTTTTGTCAATCTATCCACAATTACCCAAATAGAGTCATACCCAGCAGGAGTGCGGGGTAATCCAACAATAAAATCCATACCAATTTCTTCCCATTTCCACTCAGGTATCTTCAATGGATGCAATAGTCCAGCGGGTCTTTGATGTTCGGCCTTGACTCTTTGACACACATCACACTTAGCCACATGAGCAGCCACATCTCTTTTCAGTCCATACCACCAATACTTTTGCTTCAAATCTTGATACATCTTAGTGCTCCCAGGGTGGATAGAATAAACTGAATCATGTGCCTCCTTCAATATGGTTTCCCGAAGACTATCGATATCGGGAACACAGATCCGATTCTTGAACCATATCGTGCCTTGCTCATCCTCTGTGAACTCTGGGCCTCTACCCTCTGTTATCAGATCCTTGATCTCCTGGATTTTGGCATCACCAACCTGACCTTTACGAATTTCTTGCTCCAAGGTAGGTTCCAATTCAATAGTAACTCCTTCCGTATGTGTAACAATTCCCAGGTTGAGCCTCTCAAAATCCTTTGCTAATTCATCAGGTAGCTGGACAACGAAAGCGGAGTGAACATGCTCCTTCCGACTCAAGGCATCTGCAACCAAATTCGCCTTGCCTGGGTGATAGTGAATCTCCAAGTCATAATCCTTAATGAGCTCCAACCAACGGCGTTGCCTCAGGTTGAGATCCTTCTGAGTGAATATATACTTCAAACTCTTATGGTCCGTGTATACTTGGCACTTAGTTCCCATAATGTAGTGTCTCCAAATCTTAAGTGCATGCACAACGGCAGCCAACTCTAAGTCATGGGTGGGGTAGTTCAATTCATGCTTCCTCAACTGACGAGATGCATAGGCAATCACATGACCATCTTGCATAAGCACACATCCAAGTCCTTGGCCACATGCATCACAGTAAATGTCAAATCCCTTCTGCAGATCTGGCATAATCAATACTGGTGGAGACATCAATCTCTCCTTCAATTGATCAAAACTCTCTTGGCATTTCTCATCCCACTTGAATTCTCTTCCTTTCTCCAAAAGCGATGTCATGGGCTTAGCAATCTTAGAAAATCCTTCAATAAATCTCCGATAATATCCTGCGAGTCCCAAGAAACTCCGAATCTCAGTAACTGTAGTGGGCACTCTCCACTCCATTATCTCCTTCACTTTAGCAGGATCCACTGCTATTCCTCCATTAGAAATAATATGACCAAGGAATGGCACCTTGTCAATCCAAAACTCGCACTTGCTGAACTTAGCATAGAGTTGATTATCTCGTAACTTCTGTAGCACCAACCTCAGATGTTCCTCATGATCACTTTCATTCCTAGAATAGATAAGAATATCGTCGATGAATACCACGACGAAACTGTCCAAATACTCCATAAACACCTTATTCATCAAATTCATGAAGTAAGCTGGTGCATTGGTTAGTCCAAATGACATAACAGTAAACTCATATAATCCATATCGAGTCGAGAAAGCCGTCTTGGGAATATCCGATGGTCTAATCCTCATCTGATGGTAACCCGATCGGAGATCAATCTTCGAAAATACTCTTGCACCTCTCATCTGATCAAATAAATCCTCAATACGGGGCAATGGATACTTGTTCTTCACTGTAACATCATTAAGAGATCTATAATCCACACACATCCGTTGCGATCCATCCTTCTTCTGTACAAACAAGACCGGTGCTCCCCACGGTGAGGAACTCGGACGAATAAACCCCGCTTCTTGTAACTCAGTTAACTGCTTCTTAAGCTCCTTCAACTCTTCTATAGCCATCCTGTATGGTCTCTTAGAAATAGGGGCAGTTCTAGGTAAGAGATCAATAACAAACTCAACTTCTCTATCAGGTGGCATCCCTGGTAACTCCTCTGGAAAGACATCCGAAAAATCTCTAACCACCCGGATGTTGTCACCAACAAACTTCCCATCTAGCTAGTCTGGTGGCGGTAGTTACTGTAATTCCAACTTCAAATCTTTCTCCTTTGGAACTGGTGAGTTCTATGGTTCCTTTAGCACAGTGAATAAACTGCCTTAACCTTTCTTAATCATGACATACCAAGGATCACGTCTATAGTGCTCTCTTCTAACACTATAGGGGTAGCCCATCTGGGTTAGAAACACAGGGTACGAAAGAAAGGATTGTAGACAAGGCATGTAATTACGAGGCATGTTACTTTGGGGGATTTATTAGCTAAGCAGATTGGTGATTTACCTACTAAAGCTAATTCATTACCTTATGGTGGTACATGCTAAGATGCCCGTTTATACTATTTCAATCAATCAAAGAAGCAAATCAGACATTGATCATCAGAACAATCAACCAACATTTTAAAATAGAGAAAATAGTTTTATTCTCGTCTTAGGCTTCCTATCTCTTAAAAATGTCACAGGGGTAGGGATTCCAAGGTGTGAAATCCGACTTGTCTTAGAATAGAGAAGATAAGAATGATCAGAGTAGAACAGTAGAAGATGAGACAGGATCAAGATAAGTATAGAGAGAATCAGAGTAAGGTAAGTTTAGAAGGATTCAGAATAAGATAAGTAGGTAAGGGTTTTATCCATTTCTATCTAGGTTTCGTCCTACAGTCAACATTTCCTCTGATACCACTTCTGTAACACCCGGTTTTAAGGAACAAAGCCGGGTGCATCTCATACATGCGCCAAGAAGACAACATATATAATAACAGAGTGTATAGAGATAAATGTCACAAAACATCAGAGTATTTATTACATAGCGGAAGACTTATTACAAAATAAAGATAAATATAAAACGAACTAAGGATCGTTGGCGCCAATGTCAACCGAGACACGCCACCTAGATCAGATCGAACTCCTCAGTGTTAGGCGGCTCCTCTTCGACCACCTGCTCTTCTCCTGTGGGGGGGGGGGGTGTGAGACAGCAAGAGTGAGCTCACATACGTTCATAGCTCAACAAGTCGTGGGGAATAATGTGGCATGAACTCACCAAAGGTGGGAGTTCATGTAGTGTAAGGCTAATCAATGGAATAAAGGCTGAGGCTGAGCATTGCTTTTATAAGTTGGTCAAAATTTTATTAGCAATTACTAAGTGTAAGTAAATACCAAACCTTAATAATAATAAAGAAAAGTAATAGTAAAATAATCCCAAATGCGATGCAAATGTCAAATTAAATTTAAGTTCCATAATTAATCATGTGAGGGTCCGAGCCGCTCTTGACCGTGAGCACGGCTAGTATACTAGTTTTACACTCTGCAGAGGTTGCGCATCTTTACCCACAAGTCGTGTATCCCATGTCGCCTGGGTTTGCAAGGCCCTTAGACACTACCGAGGTGAATGGCTAGGGATCCACTACGAGGCCTTTACAAAGTTCCACTAGCTTCCGAAAACCCGCTACAGTTTATAGGAAGATCCAGTACAGGGTTCCTGGCTGACAGCCATCGCAGCAAAATCAACCAGGGACCTCCCCGCACTGACCTCTCCCCTACTGCCCTTGCCCCTTTCGGGTAAGGTAGTCTTCCACTAGCTTTCCTAGTTAGTCAGCCAAGGGCGTCCCATTAAACCCTTGTGGTAGCACTGTTTTCCCGGGTGGTTCTCCATGTTCCCATTAATTTAATGATCTTAACATGAACAATAATAATAACAAGTTAATAACAGCATAATCATGAATAGTGTATCTCCATACCCAATCCACATAAAGCAATAGCAAGTACTACCCAAAAATATTTCAGGGGTGAACAAGGTATAGAGGTAATCAAAACTGGGGTAACATAAAAGGCTCCCATCAAAATTATCCTATGCAGATCATTAAAATTAATAAGAACATGGCTGGGAAAGTAAGTGATCAAGGGCACAACTTGCCTTCAATGAGCTCCTGCTCAGCTACTTCAACCTGCTGCTCACCAGGATCCTCAGCAACGGGTTCTTCTACTCGCCACAATACAAACGAGCACAGTGCATATAGAGAAATTAACATTACACCAAACATATAAACAAAATACACAATAATAATCTACATATTAAAATAAAAACCTAGGAACTGAAATCATAATTTTTGGAGTTATAGAATTTAAGTTATGCATTTTTAAAGGTTTAATGTGCTTTAAATGGGATTAAGTGATAAATAAATTTCTTACTGTTTTCATGACATAACAGAGGCTCTAGGTGATAAAGAATAAAATTACAAAATTATAGGGACTGGAATGGACTAATTTGGAGTTAGTATGAATTTTCTATGAATTTATAAAGTTCTAGCAATTATTTTCATATTAAAAACCCATTTATAAATCATTTTTCCTGATTTTATTATATCCTGGACTGGGCCTCAATAAATGGAAAACGTAGGGGCTACAGAGTAAGAATCCGCAGACACAGGGAACAGCTGCGTAAGGATGGCGGGTTGATTTGCTAAAAAGTGAGGGGTTCAATTGTAAAGTGAACCCGCGAAGGGGTACGGGCTAACGTGGGCCGTCCGATTAGAATTCTAGGGCGCAGATTAAATCTAACTTACCACGAAGCGGTACGCAGCGCGCGCCATCAGATGGAAGATCTACGGTGCAGATTTTAAATACCCGAAATCTACTCCTATCCACACATCGTCCGATCTACGGTCCAGATTACCCAGTGCGAAAGGGGTATGCGCAGACAATCTGGACCGTCCATTTAGATCGAACGAACCACATCTACTTTAAACCCGATCTAATTTTAGCCGCTGGATCGGAATCCAACGGACTTCCCCCCTTCTTCCTCCCCTGGATCAAGCCGAGCAACCACAGCGAGCACGGCGGTGGCGCATCCACCGGCGCACCTCGGTTTGCGGCACCAGGGCTCCAATAGCTAAATGGTGTGCGTCTACACGATCCCCAGAGAATGGTGAATGCAATGGGATAGCTCATACCACCAATTATGCCGCGGAGATACCTGTCCACGGTAGAGGGCGGTCGATGGTGTTGCCCCCTGCTCCGACGAGCAATTCAATGCTCCAGAGACGAAGACAAGCCAAGGAGACCCTTGCGCCGGCACCAAGGGATCACGTAGATGGATCCCGCACACCAAACGGGGAACAAGTCGACGGCGAGCGACCCTGGGCGCGCGGCGGGTGGAGTTCTACCCTGGCGGCGGTGCTTTTGCGTTCTGGGGGACGAAAAAGCGGTCAGGGGTTCCAGGCGATGGGGCGGGGTCTTTACTACATGTAGAAGCGCGACAGTTACGCGGACCCCGAGATCACCGGAGTGCCCCCCACGCGAGGTGGGCGCGGTCTGCGCGGCGAAGATCTCGCGAGCACCGTTGCGAGGAAGAGAAGGCTGACAAGTGGGATCCACCCGCCAGTGACGTGGAGCGACGCGAGCGCGAGGGGATGCGGGGAGGCGAGACTGACCGATGGGCCCCGGTTGACAGTCGGTCCCGCAGGTGGGCGCTGCTGGCTTAGGCGGGCCGCGGAGCCAAGGGGAAACGAGGGAGTGGGCCGAAATGTGGTTCCCGCGGCCCAGGTAAGTCTCAATTCTTTTTCTTTTATATTTTTATTTTCTGTTTTCTTTTCTTTCCTTTCTAAATTAAATTCTGAATTCAAATTTAAATTCGAACCCTGTGCCAATTTTACTCTCAAATTATATTGTAACCTTAAAATTACTAACCTTGAAAGTATATCTTTATATATATTCTATAAATTTTATACTCTTTCCCTTTTCTTTGCCATTTATTTTCTTTCTTTCCAAATTTTAGCATTTCTTTTAGGATTTAATTTCCCATTTGGATATTTAATATTTTTCACACTATTATATGTTGTCACAAAATGCACACAGAATAAAATCGAGCATGATGTATAATTTGATAGTATATGTTTTTATTAATTGTTTTTGGGCATGATGTTCACATATGATGATGCATAAAGATCCACCTCGCATAAAGAGAAATTGTTTTCTCTATTGGTATTCTTTCTAGCAAATTACAAAGTGGGTGTTACACGAGCTACGCCAGGGACCCCACACGTCATGGACTTGAGAGAAATGGCTGCTGGCAGGGAGGGGCCACATGACAGCCACCGGCGACAAAACGCGCGGGCGAATGACGATCAGGGCCCACATGTCAGCGATGCCGGGGATGGACTCGCGTGATAGAGGAAGCTGTTAGTTGGGCCGGCCAAATGGGAATTTGGCCCAAGCGCACTTATTTTTTATCTTCCTTTCTTTTCTGTTCTCTTTTTTCTTTTATTTTTAAATTTCAATTTCAAATTCAAATTTTGTTGGGAATTTCATACCTAAGGTGAATGCAGAAATTCAACTATTAGGATGAAAAGAATATATTTATTTATACATTTATTTTCTTTATTTTGTATAGTATTTTTCGTTCTCTTTCTCTAACTTCTTATTTGCTAATTGGGTCTTAAATCCAAATTTGGAACATTAATGTATTTCTATTAATAGTATTATTATTATTAAATGCACATACAAATAAATCCCAGCATGATGCATATAATATTTAGGTGTCATTAGCTACTTGATCACTTTGAATGTGGTTATTCACATGTTCTAATATATAGAGGCAAATCATATAAGGAAATTATCTCCTTTCTTACTCTTTACAACTTGGGTATTACAGGCGAGTTCAATACCTAAAAGCATAGGGTCTCTTCTACAATTTTCCTGAGCCAAGGGGTATGGTTGACTCAGAATTACATGATTGAAAATGGATGACCAGGATTAGATCGCGGCTCTCACAGATGGGTACGTTAAGCTCACCGTGGGATCCAGATCGGATGGTTCCGGTTTTATGAAGCCTCGTCTAATTCTGCCCCTCTGATTATATCTCAACGATTCAAACTCACTCGCCCAAAAATGGTCTGAACTTCTAATCTCGCCCGTCCAATTCGGATCGACGGCGAGGAGCCTCTCTTCCTCCCCCGGTCAGCACAGGCGGCGCCGCCAAACCTTCACAGTGGCTCACACCGTGAGCCACACCCGACCGGCACCCCAGTGCGCTAACCTCTATCTCAGAAGTCTCTACCTGAAGTGGAGGCTACAGTGAACTTGAGATCATACATCTTACCAGACATGGCGGGGGCAGTGGAGCTTCCCATAGTGTGGAGCTACCGGCGGCGACGGTCTCACGACGATGAGCAATTCAGGGCACACCTAGGTCCTATTCTTCCTCCCGAAGCCATGAATACAATCTCGAGGACCCGATGAAGCCCACAGATCTGTCTGCGTGCCCCGACCGACCGTATGAGCTTGTACCCATGGTGGCGACGCGAGCACCATTTTTCTTCTCCCTCTGCGCCAGGCAAGGCTCCCAACGACTCGGTGCTAGCTTCGAATTGGTGGATGGAGGGGAGGGGGTCGCAGAGCTTTGGCTTTTATGCACCACAGGCGAAGTCCGAGCGGGGAAAATTGACCGGCGAACACAGCGCGCGAGGATCTCATGTGGTCAGCGCCGGTTGTTATGGTGGGGAAGAACGGTCTGGCGAGGAGGCCCCACACATCAGTGTAACACAGGCACGTGAGAGTGACTATCCAACCGGGCCCCACCCGCCAGTGGCGCCAGGCGCATAGATCGCGAGTCCGTGCATGCACGATCGAATGGATGAGGGGATGTGACCGGGGGCCCGCGCATCAGAGGGACCAGGGTTGGCGCCCGCATGATGGAAGTGTGAGGCCGAGCAGAGGGCCCTGTGTGTAAGCGACAGCGGTGAGGAAACAGGAATGCGCGGTGAGGATGGCGTGCGGGTCCCACCGGTCGGTGCGTCCACACCGACGCAGGAGCAATCGACACGTGGAGAGTTGGGCCGGCACGTGGATTTGGCCCAGGTAGCACAGGGTGAGGTCTTCTTTCTTTCTTTTTATTTTCTGATTTCTATTTTAAATTCAAATCAAACTCAAGTTTGAATTCCAAACTTTTTACTTTTAGATGCACAAATAAAACACCATCATGAATGCAAAACTATATATATAACTTTTTTTATAAATTTGTTTTATTTTAGTTCTTTTATACATGATTCCAATCATGAAATAGAGAATAGTTCACATCTCATGAATTTTAAGGAAATATAATTAATATTGTAGATTATATATTAAGAAATAGTTTAATCATAATTCTTCTATATAATTTCAATCCAAGGATAATTTAGTTTATCTAGGTATCTTTTATTTTAGTCTAAAAATTTATATTAATTTTGAGAGTAGTAACTTCGAAATTATGAATATTCTTAAGGAAAGGTGTTTTGATTTAAAACCTTTGGGGAATTTTCCTTATTTTCACAAGATTGAACTTTAGGGTGTTATAGTTGGGCCAATGATGACCCATTTATTGTGGCGGAACCTCCCGAATTATTCCAACTTAAGTGCCTAAGTCCCGCCTTAGAGGCTAGACCACACTTAAATAGGAATAACACGTCAGTCCCTCGGATCTGGTCCGACGAGGCCACTAACAGGATCAAGTACCACATACTCACTCGATGGTGAGGCACAGAGCAAATACAATAAAGCATAAAACCATACATTAAGGGAGTATTAAATTTATTACATCATCATTGGAGTTTTTAGCAAAAGAAGTACTCATTGTTCGGAATGCAGCGGAAAATAAACTAACGATAAATAAACGGAGGGATGGGGAAGCCTGTCCCATCACTCCTCATGCTCCTCCTCAGCCGAGGTAGGGTCCCACTCGACTATCCAACCCAGTGGCAAGATGGACGGCCAAGTCACTCCAGCAACCATGTCCTCCAGAGAACCTGTAAAATTATGCCACAAGCAAGGCTGAGTATACTAATACTCAGCTAGACTTACCCTGTGTGAGGAGTCTACTCCTCTACATCTAGACATACAGCTGTTTGGCTGAGGGGTTTGGTTGCCAAAAGCACTAGCTGAGTCTAAAAAATCAAGTTTAAGCTTTTTCAAGTTTTAGTGTGACTCTCTTAAGACTAAATGTATACCTATCTAGTCATACATAGTATCAAATATTTAGCAATCAACAACTTTTGCCAAGTCATCACATTTCCACTTGTTACTCAATGTAGCAGCATGGATCAAGCAGTCTCATTAGCTGCGAGAAGCAAACGATTCGAATCGAGTTTTTATCCTTGCAAGGTAAACCTAAACATATGACGTGGTGAGGCACTCCGTCCCCACACACATCAACCGTCCCCATCGATTCCCCGTCCGCAGATCAGGGCTCACCGCCTTGGCGTACAATGCCTCACTGACCCCGACTGCCGTCGTGCAATGACCGCACTTGTACCCACCATAACCGGAATGGGAGACCACGTCTCAGGACGCGTGAGGAGTAAAGTCTGCTGCCAGGTTCAATCAGGTACTAGGCTTACCGATTTACCATATTTCTTGGCATATGTTTAGTACGTTCAAACGCTTGACTCACGGTACCACACCTTAATCCTTATTCCAATTTCCATCTTGTAGACAACGCATCCCCATGGACCGTTGTCAACAGACCATCATCATTCCGATATAAATTGGATACAAGCAATTTCCTGACCTAACGCGAGTGCTAGAAAAATCACTCGACTTCTACCGAGATCCCTAATTAGCAAAGCAGCTACTCGACCTAGCATACTAGTATCCATCTCAATAGGAATCCTGAGTTAATGCAACGAGGGTTTCAGGCAACTCCTACACTTAAGTGCACAATTCAAGCCTACAATCATTAAGTGCAGTAAAATAATATATAAAACTAGTTATGCATAAAACCGAGGCTTGCCTTCCAAAGCTAGGGCACGCAGATCCTCGATGGCAGGCTCTGGTGCTAGATCCGGGGCTACCTCCTGAGCAACTCCTTGCTCCGGCACGAGGATGTACTCTTCGTCAGCGAGATTGCAATCTATCGAATGCAATGAATAAGATATATGTATGCTATGACATGTAGAATTTAGTAACAATTATGCCTAGTGAAGAAAAACTAAGTTAGTTAATAACTTAGGGTTTCCTGGTTATAAGAGGCTCTTAGGGGGTTTTTTGCTTATCAATTTAGGTTTGACATTTTGCCTAGAGATAAGCATAATGGATTAAGACTTGGATTGCCCCTTAATGTTTTAGTAGGCACTCAAGGGGTTTTGCTGGTTTGGTTAGGGTAACATTAGTCTCCACTATTAATTCTCCTTTTCATTTTCTATTTATGATTTTAAGGTGGGTTTGAACTGCAACAGTGATTTTAATTTTTCCAAAAATACTGTAAAAATTACAGTGGTTTACTATTGGTCACTGTAGTCTGTCCTATAAATTTGAGGTCCAGAATAATTAGAATATGCCCTGGACAAAAATAGCAAAAGTTGGGGCAAAGGGTTCACTTTGCACTACAACTCTTATCCAGGGGTGGGTTCTGTCCTAAGAGTCATTTTTGCCGTTATCTATAAGTAATAACATGCTTCTGTGCAAAAAATCACAGAGGGATACTTAGTGGTTATTTAGTTATGATTTTCTAAAGTTTAATGCTAAAAAGACACTTACAACTAACTTGTTATTTGAAAAATATCAAACAACAGAACTCATAATTTTTCTATGTTTATAATAACAAAACATTAGTTATCTCAAGGTTTAGGGTGTTTTCTCTTCAGAGTTATTTTTCTAGGGTTTTTTCTAAGTTTTTCTTGTTTTCCTAAAGCAAAAGGTATCTCATTTCTTTTGTACTAAACAAGGGTCTAACAAAATTTTCTAGTGAACTATACTAAATAAGGGAGCTAACAAAAATGTGGGTGCTCCCTAGTTTTTATTCTAAACTACCTATTATATTTTCTTTAACTTTAAGCTGAAAATGATTTAAACGGCAAATTCTACCTTAATTTGGTGTACAGAGGGGTTTATTATTTTTAAATAGGTTAGGAAGTGATTAAGTACTTCTCTGAATTTTCTTAATCCTAGTCTAATAGTGTAGCTATTTTTCCTTATTTCATTTTGCTTTTGACCAGTTAATCATTTAAATCAAAACTTTGAAGTTTTCTGCAACACTTAGGGGTTTTATATTTTTCCTAAGCAGTTTACATTATTTAGGATCTAGCAAAATTGGTTTGACTCGATTTGGGTAAACAACACTGAAGTTATGAATTTTTCAAGTTCTGTTTGCATTTAAATTAGGAATATTAAAAAGGTTTTCTAGAAAACCAATTTGCATCGAAGACCCTGGGCTTCTTTTAAAACAACCCCATCATTTATACCCCTGCGCCACTATTCCCTTGAGTCGCTGACAATGCAGAAAACCCCCTGGCCTTTACTTCTTCTCCCCCGAGGTCCCTCCCCTTATTTAAACAGTACCCGCGGGAGTAAATAGGGTGGCGCGGCTTACCGGCGGCGAGGGAGGTCCGGTGAAGGGCGGGGTTGGCTCCGGGAGGTTCTTGCGGTCATAGCGAGGTACGGCTCGACGGCGGTGGTGGCAGGAATCGGCTGGTCCACGTGCGCAGGCGGGTGAACTCGTCGGCGGCGAGTGCTCTGGCCTAACCACGACGATACCGGTCAATCCAAGGGCACGGGGAGCTTCACGGGATGTCAAGCAATTGACTCGTGCAAGGAATCGGAGAATGGCTTACCGTGGTGCTTGGTCCACGCTTGCTGGCGGACGGGCGAAGTCCGGCGACCGTGAACTGGCTTCTCCGGTGAGGCAAAGTTCGATTCCTCGCTCGAGGAGCTTCACCGAGGCATGCACGGTCTACTCCGAGGGTCGGACGCGGCTGGGAGAGGCTCTGTTGGCCGGTCTACAGTGGCGGGTGTTCGGGTGGCCGCGGGCACGCCGTGCGCGGGGCAACGCCGGTGATCTAGCGCTCCGGTGAGGTCGAGTGCGCGCGGGGGAGTACGGTCGAAGTCCCTGGTGGCTTTATAGGCGCGAGCGTGGGCAACGGCGCTAGCTCGGCTTGGCGCGACGCGGGGCACGAGGGGGTGGGCGTCGGACGTGCTCTGGCGAGCCCATGGCGCGTCGAACATGTGGCTCTTTGTTTCTGCTCTTGTTCTTCCCCTTGCTGAGTAGCCAAACGTGCAAATATTGCCCTAAGACCTTTGAGAGATCTCTTCCCTGCACCTAGGGCTACCTAGTTCATGTGAGTTCCAAGGGGAGATGTGGTCGGGTTAGAGAGATATGGGGGTGGGAAGTTGGCTCTGTCAGAGCTGTCCACAACGAGACAAAACTCATGCCAAGTCCTGTTAAACGACTTAGGGTTGGGTTCAAACTTTTCCAGGGTGTTCTAGAGGTCTTTAGGCGCCACTTTGCCAATTGGGTCAAGTGGTTTTGGAGTTTGAATGAGGGTGAACATGTTTGATCTTTGGAAAAGGGTTGGTTTTGGACTTAGAAGAATTCTAATTTTTCTCTTAGGTTTCTCCCTTTGGTGAACCTTTTAGGGTTTTTCTGAAACATTTTTGGGGTCAAATTCTTACTATTTTTAGTAGGGTATTAGGTGTACCACAATTGTTATAATTGGCCCAAGTCATGATCATGTGGTTTTTATAGCCTTTTGGTCATACTTACTTATAGTGCTCCAATTGTCCAAAGGGGTTTGCATTAGGGTTTGGGCAATTCTTCCCATTATATGTGCATGATAAGCCAAGGCATGACTTCTAAGATGGGTTGCACTTACTTAGGATCTTGATTTCCAAGTTTGGTGTACTTTGCTCAAACCAAACCACATGTGATGATGGTCATTACTTGTGTAGTCTTGAGTGAAAACCCTAAGTAACACCTGGGGTGTTACAGCCCTCCCTCCTTAAAGGAATCTCGTCCCGAGATTTTAGGTAGAGTCCTTTGGAGGGGTGCCATGAAGGTGTGCTGGTGTGTTGCTCTTTCCTTTATCCAAGCTTCTCTAGTTAACTGCTCTTCGAATGTCATTCTCTTTGCGACTTCAGAAGGAAGTCCTTTTAGAGTCATTTTCAAAGTTTACAGTACCTTTAACATCTAAGTTTTTCTTATATTTAGATTCAAAGGGCAGGTGGGGGTGGGGTTTTGGGATTACGTACCGACTCCTTTAGACAGAAAATCGGGGAAGCAAGAATGTACAAATTCCTCTGTTTCCCATGTAGCCTCTTCTACTGAATGGTGACTCCACTGAACCTTATACATTCTGATCGACTTTGCCCGCTTTGATCTCTCCTTTTGATCCAATACCTTAACGGGGTGCTCTTGATAAGACAAGTCTGGTTCTATCTTAATTTCCGGTTTAGATAGTACTTCAGTGGGTAAGAGGACACATTTCCGTAACTGAGATACATGGAAACACATCATGCACTGCTGACATGTGGGGTGGCAACTTCAATTGATATGCTATAGGCCCACAAGTTTCCTTGATCTCATAGGGTCCAATGTAGCGAGGAGCTAACTTGCCCTTGATTCCAAATCTCTGAACACCCTTGGTGGGTGACACCTTAAGATAAACATGGTCTCCCACTTCAAACTGTAAAGGCTTCCTCCTCTTATCATGATAGCTCTTTTGCCTGGCCTGAGCAGCCTCAAAATTTCTCTTAATGACTCTGACCTTCTCCTCTGCTTCAAGAACCAGGTCAGGTCCAAAAATTTCCCTTTCTCCAGCTTGTGACCAATTTAGCGGTGTCCTACACCTTCTCCCATACAAGGCTTCAAAAGGTGCCATCTTCAAACTAGACTGGTAGCTGTTATTATAAGAGAACTCTGCCAATGAAAGACACTTGTCCCAATCCTTTCCATAGTGTAGCACACATGCCCTCAACATGTCTTCCAGAATCTGATTTACCCTTTCTGTCTGACCATCTATTTGAGGATGGTATGTTGAGCTTCTTACTACATGGGTCCCAAGTGACTCCTGCAATTGCTCCCAAAATTGTGCCACGAATGGTGCTCCTCTGTCAGATACTATAGTCCTTGGTATTCCATGCAAGCGAACTATCTGGTCAATGTAGATTTCTGTATACTTCTCCGTCCTGTGGGTGGTATGTACTGGCAAGAAATGAGCTGTTTTGGTCAACCTATCCACAATGACCCAGATGGAATTATGGTGTCGGGAGGTATTGGGCAATCCCACGATAAAATCCATGCAAATATCCTCCCATTTCCAAGATGGTATGGGAAGGGGCTATAAGGTGCCTGCTACCTTCAAATGGCTGGCCTTGACTCTCTGGCAGGTGTCGCATTAAGATATATACTTAGCAATTTCCCTCTTCATTCTGGTCCACCAGTACAAGGATCTGAGGTCATGATACATCTTGTTACTGCCGGGGTGCATGGAAAATTTTGAAAGGTGAGCTTCATCCAATATTTTCTTTCTGAGCTCTGGGTTCTTGGGAACAACCAATCGGTCTCCAAACCATAGGATTCCTTTGCTGTCCTGACGGAAGCATTTGTATTTGTCCACCTTTTGTTTGATCATTTCCTTGATAACTTGAACACCCTTATCACCAATCTGAGCTCTGACTATCTGCTCATGTAAAGTGGGCTCCACTGAGATATAACTCAAGGCACCAGAGGAAACAACCTCTAGGTTCAGCTTGCACAACTCATCACATAGGGTGGTGATTCTTGCATCCATATTCATACAATTGCACTGGGCTTTCCTGCTTAAGGCATCTGCCACAACATTGGCTTTGCTAGGATGGTAATGCACCTCTAAATCATAGTCCTTGATTAGCTCTAACCATCTTCTCTGCCTCATATTAAGATCAGCCTGGGTGAAGATATATTTGAGACTCTTATGATCCGTGTAAATATTACAATGAGCTCCCATCAAGTAATGTCTCCAAATCTTGAGAGCATGAACCACAGCTGCTAACTCCAGATCATGTGTGGGGTAGTTCTGCTCATAGGGTCTGAGTGCTCGGGAGGCATAAGCAATGACTCTGTTGTCTTGCATCAAGACACATCCCAATCCAGTACCGGAAGCATCGCAATAAACCTCAAAGGGCTTGGTGTTATCCGGCTGAGCTAGCACTGGTGCTGTTGCCAAATGCTGCCTTAGTGTATGAAAGGCATCCTCACACTTATGGCTCCATTCATACTTGACTCCTTTATTCAACAATTTAGTCATTGGCTTGGCAATCCTGGAGAAATCCAGGATAAATCGTCGGTAATACCCTGCCAATCCCAGAAAACTCCGAATCTGCCGCACTGTAGTAGGAGGCTTCCAATCCATCACTTCTTGTACCTTCTCTGGGTCTACTGATACCCCATCCTGAGAAATGGTGTGACCCAAAAATTTTATCTCCTTCAGCCAGAAATCACATTTGGACAACTTAGCATATAGACGATGATCGCGCAGTCGCTGAAGCACGATGTGTAGATGCTCAGTATGCTCGTCTTCATTCTTGGAATAAACCAGAATATCGTCAATGAAAACCACCACAAAATTGTCTAGCTCTGGCATGAATACCGAGTTCATCAAATACATGAAATATGCCGGAGCATTGGTCAGCCCAAAAGACATCACCAAAAACTCATAAAGCCCATATCTGGTAGAGAAAGCCGTCTTGGGAATATCACTGGCCCTGATCTTGATCTGATGGTAGCCCGAGCGAAGGTCTATCTTGGAGAATACTTTGGCTCCCACCAACTGGTCAAACAATACATCAATGTGGGGCAATGGATACTTATTCTTGATGGTTACCGCATTGAGAGGGCGGTAGTCAACACACAATCTCAAACTCTCATCCTTCTTCTTCACAAATAAGGCTGGACATCCCCAGGGTGAATTACTTGGGCAAATGAATCCCTTGTCCAACAATTCTTGCAACTGTCTTTTCAACTCTGCTAACTCTGCTGGAGGCATCTTATATGGCCTCTTGGATATAGGTGCAGTTCCGGTTTGCAATTTATATGCGAACCCTATGTCTCTATCGGGTGGCATCCCTGGCAATTCATCCGGAAAAACATCTGGGTAGTCATAGACCACTGGGATCCTCTCAACCGGGGACTCTATCATAACGAAGGCACATGAATGGGTACAACCCTGATCAGGCAAATATAATGTGGTTTCATCACAAGTAGGCGAGTGCACCTCAATGGCCCTTGCTGCAATATCAATCACTGCCTGATGTCTTGTTAACCAGTCAGTTCCCAATATGATATTCATGCTATCCAAACCCAAAATGAGGAGGTTGGTTTTGATTATCAAACTACCAAACTTTATAGGCACCTTCTTGTTGATTTGATAGGTGGCAACCCTGCCTCCTGGTGTTGAAATTGTAATACCCCCATTGGTGTGATGGAAGGGTAGCTGACATTTGGCACTAAATTTTGCACTGATAAAACTATGTGATGCACCAGAATCAAAAACAATAATTGCAGGATAATTCAAAACTGAAAAGATACCAGTCATGACGGGTGCTCCCTCTGGAATGTCAACCATGGTGGTGAAGTTCAGCCAGCCTTGCCTCACTTGCACCTTCTGCCTCTTGCCTTGGTTCTGGTTGGCATTCTGTCCCTGCCTCTGCTGGTTTCTGGGGCAATTCTTAGCATAATGTCCGGTGTTACCACAAGTGAAACACTTATTGTCATTGGCCTGACGGTACTGCTACTGCTGTGGCTGATTGTTCCTCTGAACTAGAAACTGGGTGCGGTTGGGTGCCTCCGTGCCTGCTGCTGCTGCTGTGGCCGGATCACCCAACGTCCTTGCTGCTGCTGAGGTCCTCTGTTCTGAGTGTCAGATACGATCCTGAAGTGCTGTGGCTGAGCTGAAGGTCCTGCCACAGGGGTCTTCCTCTTCCTCTCTGCCTGACGGGCTGTGATACAGTCCTCCTGAGAAATGGCCATGTTGACTAACTCATTATAGCTATTGGCCCTGACTGTGTTGAGACGGTCACGGAGCTTAGTGCTGAGCCCCCTCCTGAACCTGTCCCTTTTCTTCTGATCGGTGTCTGCATGATATCCGACATACTGGCACAGGTCATTGAAGGCCTGAGCGTACTGTAACACTGTCCGGTTCCCCTGAGTGAGTGCCAGAAACTCATTGAGCTTGCGGTCCATAATGTCTGCTGGTATATGATGCCCCCTAAAAGCTGCCTTGAACTCTCTCCATTCCACCTCATGGTCAACTGGCTGCATAGCAAGGAAATGGTCCCACCATGTCCGCGCGGGTCCGCGAAGCTACTGGGTGGCGAACCTGACCTTAGTCACCTCTGAACAAACTCCATGGAGTAGCGGGAATTTGGATTCCACTACCCTCAGCCATACGTCAGCATCAAGTGGGTCCTCTGCCCTGGTGAACAACGGTGGCTGGATACTGAGGAACTCCTGATAAGTGGCTGCTGCGGGGTGACGCTGATGATCACCACCACCATAATGCTGAGGTGGTGGCTGGCGCTGAGCTAACTATCGCAAGATCTCGTTCTGCTGAGCCATCAGCTCTTGCAGAGTAGGAGGCGGTGGCGGTGGTGGAGGAATGCGCTCATTCTGTCCACAACGCGCTCTTCCTGCCATCTGAAAAATCATGGATATTCTCAATATCATATTTCTGAGGTTCAATGTTCAATCGTGGTGAAAGAGTCAAAGGGGTAAAACCAATATATATTCTTGCATAATTTATAAAAGATTTCACATGGCATAAACTTTCCTTCTTAATTTAAAGCTGACATCGTTCATCATCCATACTTCCAAAAGATTTTGTCACGATTACATCAGTAACTCAAAAGACTCAACTCTATCTAGCCTAGTACCCCAAGGGTGCAAAAGCTAAGCTAGCCTCGAGGAGTTCTACTGCCACAGACTTCTAACTCTATCTCTGCGACCTAGTGAGCAAACGAGGCAACGCTCGACTCAGGGGAAGGTGGTCTCCCTGAGCCAGCAGTGTCCAAGCTGGAGGCAGGCTCCTCTCCTCCCTCAATGTCGACATTGAAAGTCGCCTAGAAGGGGGGTGAATAGGGCGAATCTAAAATTTACAAACTTAATCACAACTACAAGCCGGGTTAGCATTAGAAATATAAACGAGTCCGAGAGAGAGGGCGCAAAACAAATCGTGAGAAAATAAAGAGCGAGACACGATGATTTGTTTTACCGAGGTTTGGTTCTTGCAAACCTACTCCCCGTTGAGGTGGTCACAAAGACCGGGTCTCTTTCAACCCTTTCCCTCTCTCAAACGGTCCCTCGGACCGAGTGAGCATCTCTTCTCAATCAAATGGGAACCAAACTTCCCGCAAGGACCACCACACAATTGGTGTCTCTTGCCTTGATTACAATTGAGATGATCGCAAGAAAGAATGAGAGAAAGAAGCAATCCAAGCGCAAGAGCTCAAAAGAACACAACAAATCTCTCTCACTAATCACTAAAGCCTTGTGTGGAATTGGGAGAGGATTTGATCTATTTGGTTGTGTCTAGAATTGAATGCTAGAGCTCTTGTGAGTAGTTGGAAGGTGGAAAACTTGGATTCCAATGAATGTGGGGTGGTTGGGGTATTTATAGCCCCAACCACCACAAAGCGGTCGTTGGAAGGCTGCAGTCGCATGGCGCACCGGACAGTTCGGTACGCCACCGGACACTGTCCGGTGCGCCAGCCACGTCAGCAGACCGTTGGGGTTCGACCGTTGGAGCTCTGTCTTGTGGGCCCGCCTGGCTGTCCGGTGGTGCACCGAACAGGCCCTGTAGGCTGTCCGATGTGCCACCCGCGCGTGCTCTGCTCCTCTGCGCGCGCAGGTGCGCATTTAATGCGTTGCAGTCGACCGTTGCGCGCGAAGTAGCCATTGCTCCGCTGTTACACCGGACAGTCCGGTGAATTATAGCGGAGCGGATTTCCGAAGCTGGCGAGTTCAGAGTCGCTCTCCCTTGGTGCACCGAACACGGTCCGGTGATGCACCGGACAGTCCGGTGAATTATAGAGAAGTGCCTCTGAAAATTCCCGAAGGTGTTGAGTTCAGCTTGAAGTCCCCTGGTGCACGAGACACTGTCCGGTGGTGCACCGGACAGTCCGGTGCGCCAGACCAGGGCACACTTCGATTGTCCCTTGCTCTCTTTGTTTGAACCCTTTTCTTGGTCTTTTTATTGGCTTATTGTGAACCTTTGGCACCTGTAGAACTTATAGACTAGAGCAAACTAGTTAGTCCAATTATTTGTGTTGGGCAATTCAATCACCAAAATCAATTAGGAAATAGGTGTAAGCCTAATTCCCTTTCAATCTCCCCCTTTTTGGTGATTGATGCCAACACAAACCAAAGCAAGTATAGAAGTGCATAATTGAACTAGTTTGCATAATTGTAAGTGCAAAGGTTACTTAGAATTAAGCCAATAGAAATTCATAAGATATGCATGGATTGTTTCTTTAATTTTTGACATTTCGGACCACGCTTGCACCACATGTTTTGTTTTTGCAAATTCTTTTGTAAATTCTTTTCAAAGTCCTTTTGCAAATAGTCAAAGGTAAATGAATAAAATTTTGAGAAGCATTGTCAAGATTTGAAATTTTCTCCCCCTGTTTCAAATGCTTTTCCCTTTGACTAAAACAAAACTACCCCTTGATAAAATCTTCCTCTTAGTGTTCAAGAGGGTTTTGATGTTAATTTTGAAGAGGGTATACCAATTTGAAATTATATCACAAATAAGATACCAATTTGAAAATACTTCTTTAAAACCAAATTGAAAGACTAAAATTTTGAAATTGGTGGTGGTGCGGTCCTTTTGCTTTGGGCTCATGCTCTTGGTATCGGAGCCAGGTTGGCCCAGTGCATTCTCAGACAAATCTCGGCTCACAATGTGTGAGGGGGAGATTGTTGGGAATAGTCCCACATTGTGTGGTGAGGGTGTGAAAGCATGGTTTATAAGGTTGAGGGTGCAACCCCTGACAGGCTAGCTTTTTGGGGGGAGTGTTGGCCCAAGAGACCTAAAGCCCGCTGCTATACATGTGGGCGCGTCTGTCGCGGCCCGACAGCCTGGGTGGGCGCGCCGTGTGTGCGGGCGGCCCAACGGACACCCCGTGTGTCGGCGGTCCGGTTCCAACAATTGGTATCCGGTGCGCCAGACCAGTGCACACTTCGGTTGTCCCTTGCTCTCTTTGTTTGAACCCTTTTCTTGGTCTTTTTATTGGCTTATTGTGAACCTTTGGCACCTGTAGAACTTATAGACTAGAGCAAACTAGTTAGTCCAATTATTTGTGTTGGGCAATTCAATCACCAAAATCAATTAGGAAATAGGTGTAAGCCTAATTCCCTTTCAATCTCCCCCTTTTTGGTGATTGATGCCAACACAAACCAAAGCAAGTATAGAAGTGCATAATTGAACTAGTTTGCATAATTGTAAGTGCAAAGGTTACTTAGAATTGAGCCAATATAAATTCATAAGATATGCATGGATTGTTTCTTTAATTTTTGACATTTTGGACCACGCTTGCACCACATGTTTTGTTTTTGCAAATTCTTTTGTAAAATCTTTTCAAAGTCCTTTTGCAAATAGTCAAAGGTAAATGAATAAAATTTTGAGAAGCATTGTCAAGATTTGAAATTTTCTCCCCCTGTTTCAAATGCTTTTCCCTTTGACTAAAACAAAACTCCCCCTTGATAAAATCTTCCTCTTAGTGTTCAAGAGGGTTTTGATGTTAATTTTGAAGAGGGTATACCAATTTGAAATTATATCACAAATAAGATACCAATTTGAAAATACTTCTTTAAAACCAAATTGAAAGACTAAAATTTTGAAATTGGTGGTGGTGCGGTCCTTTTGCTTTGGGCTCATGCTCTCTCCCCCTTTGGCATAAATCACCAAAAACGGAATCATTAGAGCCCTTGTAATTACTTTCTCCCATTTGGCAAACAAAATATGAGTGAAGATTATACCAAAGTTGGAGAGTTGCTCGGAGCGACGGCGAAGGATGAGTCATAGAGTTGAGTGGAAGCCTTTGTCTTCGCCGAAGACTCCAATTCCCTTTCAATACACCTATGACTTGGTTTGAAATGTACTTGAAAACACATTAGTCATAGTATATAAAAGAGATATGATCAAAGCTATATTAGTGAGCTATGTATGCAAGACATCAAAAGAAGTTCCTAGAATCAAGAATATTTAGCTCATGCCTAAGTTTGTTGAAGGTTTGTTCATCTAGTGGCTTGGTAAAGATATCGGCTAATTGTTCCTTAGTGTTAATATATGCAATCTCGATATCTCCCTTTTGTTGGTGATCCCTTAAGAAATGATACCGAATGGCTATGTGTTTCGTGCGGCTATGCTCGACGGGATCATCCGCCATGCGGATTGCACTCTCATTATCACATAGAAGAGGAACTTTGGTTAGTTTGTAACCATAGTCCCTAAGGGTTTGCCTCATCCAAAGTAATTGCGCGCAACAATGACCTGCGGCAATATATTCGGCTTCGGCGGTAGAAAGAGCGACAGAATTTTGCTTCTTTGAAGCCCAAGACACCAAGGTCCTTCCCAAGAACTGGCAAGTCCCCGATGTGCTCTTTCTATTAATCTTACACCCCGCCCAATCGGCATCCGAATAACCAATTAAATCAAATGTGGATCTCCTAGGATACCAAAGCCCAAACTTAGGAGTATGAACTAAATATCTCAAGATTTGTTTTACGACCGTAAGGTGAGCTTCCTTAGGGTCGGCTTGGAATCTTGCACACATGCATACGGAAAGCATTATGTCCGGTCGAGATGCGCATAAATAGAGTAAAGAGCCTATCATCGACCGGTATACCTTTTGATCGACGGATTTAGCTCCCGTGTCGAGGTCGAGATGCCCATTTGTTCCCATGGGTGTCTTGATGGGCTTGGCATCCTTCATCCCAAACTTGTTTATAATATCTTAAATATACTTTGTTTGGCTAATGAAGGTGCCCTCTTGGAGTTGCTTCACTTGAAATCCCAAGAAGTACTTCAACTCCCCCATCATAGACATCTCAAATTTCTGTGTCATGATCCTACTAAATTCCTCACATGTAGATTCGTTAGTAGACCCAAATATAATTTCATCAACATAAATTTGGCATACAAACAAATCATTGTCAAGAGTTTTAGTAAATAAGGTAGGATTGGCTTTTCCGACTTTGAAGCCATTAGTGATAAGGAAATCTCTTAGGCATTCATACCATGCTCTTGGGGCTTGCTTGAGCCCATAAAGCGCCTTAGAGAGTTTGTAAACGTGGCTAGGGTACTCACTATCTTCAAAGCCAGGAGGTTGCTCAACATAGACCTCTTCCTTGATTGGTCCATTGAGGAAGGCACTTTTCACATCCATTTGGTAAAGCTTAAAGCCATGGTAAGTAGCATAGGCAAGTAATATACGAATTGACTCAAGCCTAGCTACGGGTGCATAGGTTTCACCGAAATCCAAACCTTCGACTTGTGAGTACCCCTTGGCCACAAGTCGGGCTTTGTTCCTGTCACCACACCATGCTCATCTTGCTTGTTGCGGAAGACCCACTTGGTTCCTACAACATTTTGATTAGGACGTGGAACCAAATGCCATACCTCATTCCTAGTGAAGTTGTTGAGCTCCTCTTGCATCGCCACCACCCAATCCGAATCTTGTAGTGCTTCCTCTACCTTGTGTGGCTCAATAGAGGAAACAAAAAAGTTATGCTCACAAAAATGTGCAACATGAGATCTAGTGGTTACCCCCTTATGAATGTCGCCGAGGATGGTGTCGACGGGGTGATCTCGTTGTATTGCTTGGTGGACTCTTGGGTGTGGTGGTCTTGGTTCTTCATCCTCCTTGACTTGATCATTTGCATCTCCCCCTTGATCTTTGCCATCATTTTGAGGTGGCTCATCTATTTGATCTTCTCCTTCATCAACTTGAGTCTCATCCTCATTTTGAGTTGGTGGAGATGCTTGCGTGGAGGAGGATGGTTGATCTTGTGCATTTGGAGGCTCTTCGGATTCCTTGGGACACACATCCCCAATAGACATGTTCCTTAGCGCGATGCACGGAGCCTCTTCATCACCTATCTCATCAAGATCAACTTGCTCTACTTGAGAGCCGTTAGTCTCATCAAACACAACATCACAAGAAACTTCAACTTGTCCAGAGGACTTGTTAAAGACTCTATATGCCCTTGTGTTTGAATCATATCCTAGTAAAAAGCCTTCTACAGTCTTAGGAGCAAATTTAGATTTTATACCTCTTTTAACAAGAATAAAGCATTTGCTACCAAAGACTCTAAAATATGAAATATTGGGCTTTTTACCGGTTAGGAGTTCGTATGATGTCTTCTTGAGGATTCGATGTAGATACAACCGGTTGATGGCGTAGCAGGCGGTGTTGACCGCCTCGGCCCAAAACCGATCTGAAGTCTTGTACTCATCAAGCATGGTTCTTGCCATGTCCAATAGAGTTCTATTCTTCCTCTCCACTACACCATTTTGTTGTGGGGTGTAGGGAGAAGAGAACTCATGCTTGATGCCCTCCTCCTCAAGGAAACCTTCAATTTGAGAGTTCTTGAACTCCGTCCCGTTATCGCTTCTTTTTTTCTTGATCCTTAATCCGAACTCGTTTTGAGCCCGTCTCAAGAATCCCTTTAAGGTCTCTTGGGTATGAGATTTTTCCTGCAAAAAGAACACCCAAGTGAAGCGAGAATAATCATCCACAATAACTAGACAGTACTTACTCCCGCCGATGCTTATGTAAGCAATCGGGCCGAATAAATCCATGTGTAGGAGCTCGAGTGGCCTATCAGTCGTCATGATGTTCTTGTGTGGATGATGAACACCAACTTGCTTCCCTGCCTGACATGCGCTACAAACCCTGTCTTTCTCAAAATGAACATTTGTTAGTCCCAAAATGTGTTCTCCCTTTAGAAGTTTGAGAAGATTCTTCATTCCAACATGTGCTAGTCGGCGATGCCAGAGCCAGCCCATGTTAGTCTTAGCAATTAAGCAAGTGTCGAGTTCAGCTCTATCAAAATCTACTAAGTATAGCTGACCCTCTAACACTCCCTTAAATGCTATTGAATCATCACTCCTTCTAAAGACAGTAACACCTACATCTGTGAAAAGACAGTTGTAGCCCATTTTGCATAATTGAGATACGGAAAGCAAATTGTAATCTAAAGAATCTACAAGAAAAACATTTGAAATGGAATGGTCAGGTGAAATAGCAATTTTTCCCAAACCTTTGACCAAACCTTGGTTTCCATCCCCGAATGTGATAGCTCGTTGGAGATCTTGGTTTTTCTCGTAGGAGGAGAACATCTTTTTCTCCCCTGTCATGTGGTTTGTGCATCCGCTATCGATGATCCAACTTGAGCCCCCGGATGCATAAACCTACAAAACAAGTTTAGTTCTTGATTTTAGGTACCCAAATGGTTTTGGGTCCTTTGGCATTAGACACAAGAACTTTGGGTACCCAAACACAAGTCTTTGATCCCTTGTGTTTGCCCCCAACATATCTGGCAACTACCTTGCCAGATTTGTTAGTTAAAACATAAGGTGCATCAAAAGTTTTAAATGAAATGTCATGATCATTTGATGCCTTAGGAGTTTTCTTTTTAGGCAATTTAGCATGGGATGATTGCCTAGAACTAGATGTCTCACCCTTATACATAAAAGCATGATTAGGGCCAGAGTGAGACTTCCTAGAATGAATTCTTCTAATTTTGCTCTCGGGATAGCCGACAGGGTATAAGATGTAACCCTCGTTATCCTGAGGCATGGGAGCCTTGCCCTTAACAAAATTAGACAATCTTTTAGGAGGGGCATTAAGTTTGACATTGTCCCCCTTTTGGAAGCCAATGCCATCCTTGATGCCAGGGCGTCTCCCACTATAGAGCATGCTTCTAGCAAATTTAAATTTTTAATTTTCTAAGTCATGCTCATTAATCTTAGCATTAAGTTGAGCTATGTGATCATTTTGTTGTTTAATTAAAGTCATGTGATCATGAATAGCATCAATATTAATGTCTCTACATCTAGTACAAATGGAAGTATGTTCAATGGTAGATGTAGAGGGTTTGCAAGATTTTAATTCTACAACCTTAGCATGCAATATATCATTTTTACTTCTAAGGTCGGAAATGGAAGCATTGCAAACATCTAATTCTTTAGCCTTAGCAAGCAATTTTTCATTTTCAATCCTAAGGCTAGCAAGAGAAATGTTCAATTCTTCAATCTTAGCAAGCAAATCAACATTATCATTTCTAAGATTGGGTATTGAAACATCACAAGCATTTGAATCAACCTTAGCAATTAAACTAGCATTCTCATTTCTAAGGTTGTCAATAGTCTCATGGCAAGTGCTTAGCTCACTAGATAGTTTTTCACATTTTTCTACTTCTAGAGCGTAAGCATTTTTAACCTTAACATGCTTCTTATTTTCTTTAATAAGGAAGTCCTCTTGGGTGTCCAAGAGATCATCCTTCTCATGAATAGCACTAATCAATTCATTTATTTTTTCTTTTTGTTGCATGTTTAGGTTGGCAAAAAGAATGCGCAAGTTATCCTCCTCATTACTAGCATTATCCTCATTGCTAGAGGTTTCATATTTGGTGGAGGATCTTGATTTTACCTTCTTCCTTTTGTCGTCCTTTGCCATGAGGCACTTGTGGCCGACGTTGGGGAAGAGGAGTCCCTTGGTGACGGCGATGTTGGCGGCGTCCTCGTCGGAGGAGGAGTCGGTGGAGCTCTCGTCGGAGTCCCACTCCCGGCAAACATGGGCATCACCGCCCTTCTTCTTGTAGTATCTCTTCTTCTCCTTTATTCTCCCCTTCTTGTCGTCGCCCCTGTCACTATCACTAGATAATGGACATTTAGCAATGAAATGACCGGGCTTACCACATTTGTAGCAAACTTTCTTGGAGCGGGGCTTGTAATCTTTCCCCCTCCTTTGTTTGAGGATTTGGCGGAAGCTCTTGATGATGAGCGCCATCTCCTCATTGTCGAGCTTTGAGGCGTCGATTGGTTGTCTACTTGATGTAGACTCCTCCTTCTTTTCCTCCGTCGCTTTGAATGCGACCGGCTGTGCTTCGGACGTGGAGGGGCCATCAAGCTCGTTGATCTTCTTTGAGCCTTTGATCATCAATTCAAAGCTCACAAAATTCCCGATTACTTCCTCGGGAGTCATTAGTGTATATCTAGGATTGCCACAAATTAATTGAACTTGAGTAGGGTTAAGGAAAACAAGTGATCTTAGAATAACCTTAACCATTTCGTGGTCATCCCATTTTTTGCTCCCGAGGTTGCGCACTTGGTTCACCAAGGTTTTGAGCCGGTTGTACATGTCTTGTGGCTCCTCCCCTTGGCGAAGTCGGAAGCGACCGAGCTCCCCCTCGATCGTCTCCCGCTTGGTGATCTTGGTCACCTCGTCTCCTTCGAGCGCGGTCTTTAGCGTGTCCCAAATCTCCTTAGCACTTTTCAACCCTTGCACCTTGTTATACTCCTCTCGACTTAGAGAGGCGAGGAGTATAGTTGTGGCTTGGGAGTTGAAGTGTTGGATTTGGGCCACTTCGTCCTCATCATAATCTTCATCCCCTACGGATGGTACCTGTACACCAAACTCAATAACATCCCATATACTTTTGTGGAGTGAGGTTAGGTGATATCGCATCAAATCACTCCACCTAGCATAATCTTCACCATCAAACGTTGGTGGTTTGCCTAATGGGACGGAAAGTAAAGGCGTATGTTTAGGAATGCGAGGATAGCGTAGGGGGATCTTACTAAACTTCTTGCGCTCATGGCGCTTAGAAGTTACGGACGGCGTGTCGGAGTCGGAGGTGGATGGCGACGAGGAGTCGGTCTCGTAGTAGACCACCTTCCTCATCTTCTTCTTCTTGTCACTGCTCCGACGCGACTTGTGTGAAGGGGATTCCTTTTCCTTCCCCTTCCCTTTGTTGTAGGACTCTCCCGATGGAGCCTTCCCGTGGCTTGTAGCGGGCTTCTCGCCGGTCACCATCTCCTTCTTGGTGTGATCTCCCGACATCACTTCGAGCGGTTAGGCTCTAATGAAGCATCGGCCTCTGATACCAATTGAAAGTCGCCTAGAAGGGGGGTGAATAGGGTGAATCTGAAATTTACAAACTTAATCACAACTACAAGTTGGGTTAGCGTTAGAAATATAAACGAGTCCGAGAGAGAGGACGCAAAACAAATCGTGAGCAAATAAAGAGCGAGACACGATGATTTGTTTTACCGAGGTTTGGTTCTTGCAAACCTACTCCCCGTTGAGGTGGTCACAAAGACCGGGTCTCTTTCAACCCTTTCCCTCTCTCAAACGGTCCCTCGGACCGAGTGAGCTTCTCTTCTCAATCAAATGGGAACTAAACTTCCCGCAAGGACCACCACACAATTGGTGTCTCTTGCCTTGATTACAATTGAGATGATCGCAAGAAAGAATGAGAGAAAGAAGCAATCCAAGCGCAAGAGCTCAAAAGAACACAACAAATCTCTCTCACTAATCACTAAAGCCTTGTGTGGAATTGGGAGAGGATTTGATCTATTTGGTTGTGTCTAGAATTGAATGCTAGAGCTCTTGTAAGTAGTTGGAAGGTGGAAAACTTGGATTCCAATGAATGTGGGGTGGTTGGGATATTTATAGCCCCAACCACCACAAAGTGGCCGTTGGAAGGCTGCAGTCGCATGGCGCACCGGACAGTTCGGTGCGCCACCGGACACTGTCCGGTGCGCCAGCCACGTCAGCAGACCGTTGGGGTTCGACCATTGGAGCTCTGTCTTGTGGGCCCGCCTAGCTGTCCGGTGGTGCACCGGACAGGCCCTATAGGCTGTCTGGTGTGCCACCCGCGCGTGCTCTGCTCCTCTGCGCGCGCAGGCGCGCATTTAATGCGTTGCAGTCGACCGTTGCGCGCGAAGTAGTCGTTGCTCCGCTGTTACACCAGACACTGTCCAGTGACTCACCGGACAGTTCGGTGAATTATAGCGGAGCGGATTTCCGAAGCTGGCGAGTTCAGAGTCGCTCTCCCTTGGTGCACCGGACACTGTCCGGTGGTGCATCGGACAGTCCGGTGAATTATAGCGAAGTGCCTCTGAAAATTCCCGAAGGTGTTGAGTTCAGCTTGAAGTCCCCTGGTGCACCGGACAGTCCGGTGCGCCAGACCAGGGCACACTTCGGTTGTCCCTTGCTCTCTTTGTTTGAACCCTTTTCTTGGTCTTTTTATTGGCTTATTGTGAACCTTTGGCACCTGTAGAACTTATAGACTAGAGCAAACTAGTTAGTCCAATTATTTGTGTTGGGCAATTCAATCACCAAAATCAATTAGGAAATAGGTGTAAGCATAATTCCCTTTCAGACATCCTCGTTGGCCTCCATGTCCTGGATCTCCTGATGATGCATATCCAGATGCTGGTTAGCCTCCGCAAGCTGCTGCTGAGTGTTGATAAGCTGATCCTCGAGAACCTCGATGGTGTTCTCTCTGGTTCCCACTAACTCCTCAAGCTCTTGGATCTCATTTGACAATTGTTCCACTTGTAAGTCTTTTTCCACCATCTCAGTGGACAAGTCTACCACAAGTTCCTCTTTGTTATCCAAGGTGATCTTGGTAGCCTCCAACAATGCCATCAGATGGGACATTGCCTCTCCTCGCATCACTTGTAGACGATACAGGGCATTCATGCACCGCATCGTCAAGTGAGCGGTCTGACCTGGGTAGATAGCCCATATATCCTTGACATGCTCCACTCGGTCCTTCCACATTGGGTTGTCCTCCTTCTCCGCGGGGAACAAACCAATGGGTGAGTGGACAGCTCCAAGGGGTGGAATCCACAGAAGGTGGTCAGTCCGTGAAGGGCAATTGCCTCGATAGTATCCTCAGCCCTGTATCCAAAAGACTCTGAATCCAACGAACGCCAGCCTGGCTGTAAGGGATGAGGCTCTAGGGTCATCCTCACCCTATAGTGAGGCACTCGGTGCTTCTCAAACAGCTGCACCGCGTACTGGGGAGGCGTCGTGTAACCAGCTCCCTGAAGTACCTCCCATAAGATACGGGGGAAACCCTCTCGTACAAGTCCGTCCGTGTGGGACTGTGCATTCCCTTCGTCCGAGGATCCATGAGAAGTCATCTGTGTACGGTTAAGCGTAAGTAAAAGAAAAAGAACTATAAAAAAGGATCTAAACTCGGCCTCTCTCTGGTTATAACAATATTACATGGTGTACTTTATCTTTTGTTATCATGCCTCGTATCATTTTAAAATTCTTAACTAATTACCAAGTAGTTTGATTACATGATGCATGCATGCTCGTCCTAAACGACCTCACATCAACTTAGAGGGAATAGGGAAGAACTCCCATTCCTTATAGTAGCCTGTAGGGCTTACTCAAATAGCCACCTAGCTACCCCTCTATCATCCTAAAGCTTCACGTCCTAGGTCTATCCTGATCGTCCTACGATCTATCCAACATTTGTTTCTATCAAGTTTTACTTTGAAAAAGGATGGTATTTATAGTTTATTGATTCCTCTGTGGTGGTACGAGCTCCGATACCAGCTGTGGTGGAACCGCCCGAATTATTCCAACTTAAGTGCCTAAGTCCTGCCTTAGAGGCTAGACCGCACTTAAATAGGAATAACACGTCTGTCCCTCGGATCTGGTCCGACGAGGCCACTAACAGGATCAAGTACCACGTACTCACTCGATGGTGAGGCACAGAGCAAATACAATAAAGCATAAAACCATACATTAAGGGAGTATTAAATTTATTACATCATCATTGGAGTTTTTAGCAAAAGAAGTACTCATTGTTCGGAATGCAGCGGAAAATAAACTAACGATAAATAAACGAAGGGATGGGGAAGCCTGTCCCATCACTCCTCATGCTCCTCCTCAGCCGAGGTAGGGTCCCACTCGACTGTCCAACCTGGTGGCAAGATAGACGACCAAGTCACTCCAGCAACCATGTCCTCCAGAGAACCTGTAAAATTATGCCACAAGCAAGGCTGAGTGTACTCTCAGCTAGACTTACCCGGTGTGAGGAGTCTACTCCTCTACCTCTAGACGTGCAGTTGTTTGGCTGAGGGGTTTGGTTGCCAAAAGCACTAGCTGAGTCTAAAAATCAAGTTTAAGGTTTTTCAAGTTTTAGTGTGACTTTCTTAAGACTAAATGTATACCTATCTAGTCATACATGGTATCAAACATTTAGCAATCAATAACTTTTGCCAAGTCATCACATTTCCACTTGTTACTCAATGTAACAGCATGGATCAAGCAGTCTCATTAGCTGCGAGAAGCAGACGATTCGAATCGAGTTTTTATCCTTGCAAGGTAAACCTAAACATACGACGTGGCGAGGCACTCCGTCCCCACACACATCAACCGTCCCCATCGATTCCCCGTCAGAAGATCAGGGCTCATCGCCTTGGCGTACAATGCCTCACTGACCCCGACTGTCGTCGTGCAGTGACCACACTTGTACCCACCATAACCGGAATGGGAGACCACGTCTCAGGTCGCATGAGGAGTAAAGTCTGCTGCCAGGTTCAATCAGGTACTAGGCTTACCGATTTACCATATTTCTCAGCATATGTTTAGTACGTTCAAACGCTTGACTCACGGTACCACACCTTAATCCTTATTCCAATTTCCGTCTTGTAGACAACGCATCTCCATGGACCGTTGTCAACAGACCATCATCATTCCGATATAAATTGGATACAAGCAATTTGCTGACCTCGCGCGAGTGCTAGAAAAATCACTCGACTTCTACCGAGATCCCTAATTAGCAAAGCAGCTACTCGACCTAGCATACTAGTATCCATCTCAATAGGAATCCTGAGTTAATGCAACTAGGGTTTCAGGCAACTCCTACACTTCAGTGCACAATTCAAGCCTACAATCATTAAGTGCAGTAAAATAATATATAAAACTGGTTATGCATAAAACCGAGGCTTGCCTTCCAAAGCTGGGGCACGCAGATCCTCGATGGCAGGCTCTAGTGCTGGATCCGGGGCTACCTCCTGAGCAACTCTTTGCTCCGGCACGAGGATGTACTCTCCGTCAGCGAGGTTGCAATCTATCGAATGCAATGAATAAGATATATGTATGCTATGACATGTAGAATTTAGTAACAATTATGCCTAGTGAAGAAAAACTAAGTTAGTTAATAACTTAGGGTTTCCTAGTTATAAGAGGCTCTTAGGGGTTTTTTTTGCTTATCAATTTAGGTTTGAAATTTTGCCTAGAGATAAGCATAATGGATTAAGACTTGGATTGCCCCTTAATGTTTTAGTAGGCACTCAAGGGGTTTTGCTGGTTTGGTTAGGGTAACATTAGTCTCCACTATTAATTCCCCTTTTCATTTTCTATTTATGATTTTAAGGTGGGTTTGAACTGCAACAGTGATTTAAATTTTTCTAAAAATTCTGTAAAATTACAGTGGTTTACTATTGGTCACTGTAGTCTGACCTATAAATTTGAGGTCCAGAATAATTAGAATATGCCATGGACAAAAATAGCAAAAGTTGGGGCAAATGGTTCACTTTGCACTACAACTCTTATCCAGGGGTGGGTTTTGTCCTAAGAGTCATTTTTGCCGGTATCTATATGTAATAACATGCTTCTGTGCAAAAAATCATAGAGGGCTACTTAGTGGTTATTCAGTTATGATTTTCTAAAGTTTAATGCTAAAAAGACACTTACAACTAACTTGTTATTTGAAAAATGTCAAACAACAGAACTCATAATTTTTTTATGTTTATAATAACAAAACATTAGTTATCTTAAGGTTTGGGGTGTTTTCTCCTAAGGGTTATTTTTCTAGGGTTTTTCTAAGTTTTCCTTGTTTTCCTAAAGTAAAAGGTATCTCATTTCTTTTGTACTAAACAAGGGTCTAACAAAATTTTCTAGTGAACTATACTGAATAAGGGAGCTAACAAAAATGTGGGTGCTCCTTGGTTTTTATTCTAAACTACCTATTATATTTTCTTTAACTTTAAGATGAAAATGATTTAAATGGCAAATTCTACCTTAATTTGGTGTACAGAGGGGTTTATTATTTTTAAATAGGTTACGAAGTGATTAAGTACTTCTCTGAATTTTCTTAATCCCAGTCTAATAGTGTAGCTATTTTTCCTTATTTCATTTAGCTTTTGACCACTTAATCATTTAAATCAAAACTTTGAAGTTTTCTGCAACACTTAGGGGTTATATATTTTTTTCTAAGCAGTTTACATTATTTAGGATCTGGCAAAATTGGTTTGACTTGATTTGGGTGAACAACACTGAAGTTATGAATTTTTCAAGTTCTGTTTGCATTTAAATCAGGAATATTAAAAAGGTTTTCTAGAAAACCCATTTGCATCGAAGACCTTGGGCTTCTTTTAAAACAACCCCATCATTTATACCCCTACGCCACTATTCCCTTGAGTTGCTGACAATGCACAAAACCCCCTGGCCTTTACTTCTTCGCCCCCGAGGTCCCTCCCCTTATTTAAACAGTACCCGCGGGAGTAAATAGGGCGGCGCGGCTTACCGGCGGTGAGGGAGATCCGGTGAAGGGCGGGGTTGGCTCCGGGAGGTTCTTGCGGTCACAGCAAGGTACGACTCGACGGCGGTGGTGGCCGGAATCGGGCGGTCCACGTGCGCAGGCGGGTGAACTCGTCGGCGGCGAGTGCTCCGGCCTAACCACGATGATACCGGTCAATCCAAGGGCACGAGGAGCTTCACGGGATGTCAAGCAATCGACTCGTGCAAGGAATCGGAGAATGGCTTACCGTGGCGCTCAGTCCATGTTTGCCGACGGGCGAAGTCCGGCGACCGTGAACTGGCTTCTCCGGCGAGGCAAAGTTCGATTCCTCGCTCGGGGAGCTTCACCGAGGCATGGACGGTCTACTACGAGGGTCGGACGCGGCTGGGAGAGGCTCTGCTGGCCGGTCTATGGTGGCGGGTGTTCGGGTGGTCGCGGGCACGCCGTGCGCGGGGCAACGCCGGTGATCTAGCGCTCCAGTGAGGTCAAGTGCGCGCAGGGGAGTACGGTCGAAGTCCCTGGTGGCTTTATTGGTGCGAGCAACGGCGCTGGCTCAGCTTGGCGCGACGCGGGGCACGCGGGGGTGGGCGTCAGGCGTGCTCTAGCGAGCCCAGGGCGCGTCGAACACGTGGATCTTTGTTTCTGCGCTTGTTCTTCCCCTTGCTGAGCAGCCAAACGTGTGAATCTTGCCCTAAGACCTTTGAGAGATCTCTTCCCTGCACCTAGGGCTACCTAGTTCATGTGAGTTCCAAGGGGAGATGTGGTCGGGTTAGAGAGATATGGGGGTGGGAAGTTGGCTCTGTCAGAGCTGTCCACACCGAGACAAAACTTGTGCCAAGTTGTGTCAAACGAATTAGGGTTGGGTTCAAACTTTTCCAGGGTGTTCTAGAGGTCTTTAGGCGCCACTTTGCCAATTGGGTCAAGTGGTTTTGGAGTTTGAATGAGGGTGAACATGTTTGATCTTTGGAAAAGGGTTGGTTTTGGACTTAGAAGAATTCTGATTTTTCTCTTAGGTTTCTCCCTTTGGTGAACCTTTTAGGGATTTTCCTGAAACCTTTTTCGGGTCACATTCTTACTATTTTTAGTAGGGTATTAGGTGTACCACAATTGTTATAATTGGCCCAAATCATGATCATGTGGTTTTTATAGCCTTTTGGTCATACTTACTTATAGTGCTCCAATTGTCCAAAGGGGTTTGCATTAGGGTTTGGGAAATTCTTCCCATTATATGTGCATGATAAGCCAAGGCATGACTTCTAAGATGGGTTGCACTTACTTAGGATCTTGATTTCCAAGTTTGGTGTACTTTGCTCAAACCAAACCACATGTGATGATGGGCTTTACTTGTGTAGTCTTGAGTGAAAACCCTAAGTAACACCTGGGGTGTTACATTTATAGCCGATACGCCGAGTAAAGGTGGCTCCATATTAGGTTCATATGAGGGAAAACTTGGAATAGTAGATTTTTTATATGAATGTGTTAATCTCTTAATAGATTCATTTATATATTATTTTAATCGATCCTCGGCTGATCTACATAAGATTTAAAAGATGGATCTGGATTACTTATATTGGGGGCTTGAGGCAAAGCTAGGAGAGGTGCCATCTCGATCTCCTTTTGTCGGATGATCTTCTAGTAGCGATCCACCATGAAGTGTGATAGGTACTTCTCCTTTGCCTTCTCACGTCGTTTGGCATATTGTCACAAGACTTCTTCCTATTCTTGCTTCATGAAGTACTCATAGTGATGTTGATCATCATCCAAAGTTCCTCCAAGGTAGGCTTGATGATGTTGCTAGTGGAGACCTCGGTGTGATCTTTAGAACTAGGCACTGGAGACCGAATTTCAGTAGATCTAGACACCTTCGTTCCCAGTGGAGTCGCTAAAAAGGTGTGTTGGCACTCTTTTGGGCCAATCACCTAATGCACCCTGATCCCGCTCATAGGGAGCGAGGACTTGGGGTACTCTCTGCATGAGTGTGGACACCCGCTCTAGGCGTCCGGACCGTTCACAACTTGAGCAGAGGACGTTGCTCTTCTCTGCAAGACGACGGACCGTAAGCTTAGGGGGTCTGGACCATCCGCACGTGCGTAGAGGCTACAATAATCTCCTACAGAACCTGGATCTTATCCCCCGGGAAGGTCCCTGTCAGGGAGGAAAGATCCTAGTGTTGTCTTCGGATTGGCAGGCCACCCAAGATGCCTCTAAACAACGTCGAGTCGAGGAGAGGTGAAGATTAGGGATGAAAAAGACTAATCTAGGCTAAGTTACTGCTACTTCGATGGCAAGAATGTAAAGGTAATGATAATAGATTGATTTGATCGATTGAGTATTTTCTTAATCGATCATACCCCCTTAAATATATAATAGGGGTGGAGGTATGGACCCATTCCTAGACGCTGCCTAACAGATTCCCGCGTGAATAGATGAATAAGCACGTGCGGGATAAGGCCTCTCGTTTGAGATAATCTAATCGCGGATCGTCCGAGATATACCCACAAATCGTCTAGGCCACATGGTGGATCGTTCAGCCATGCCAGATGCTAAATCTGATGCTCAACAACCAATTACTTTATCTAAGAATTGCATTTGTTTCCCTGTATTGTTGCTTGTTGTGCCGATCGGGATATCTGTGAATTGGTGTGGTTCAGAGAATAATTTTAGGACATTCAAACTACCTAAGTCTGGATGGTTTGGAGACGTTGGATATTCGATGGATGGAAATTTGGATCCTATTTGTTGGGGACTCGTTCTCAAATGCTATGAATTAAGAACAAGGCAACATAAAATGTTAAATGTTAATGCCCTTCGTCCGCTGAAGCATTATTCCCTTAAGGATTTAATGAACTTCGGACGAAGGTTAAGGACGATACAATTATGAAGGTTGAATCTTCGTAATTGAACTCTAGTAGATTATATAAAATAATGCGAGATATGAAGCATCAAAGACAAATAAATTATAAATGAACAACATCACTTTCATATTATATCAACTTATTGTATTCAAATATTAGATACATTTATACCTCTGCCTTGGCGAAGAATAATTCCCTAGTGATGCGATTGCAATTACAGGAATGCGTGAACAGTAAAGGAATACTGTTCACTATTTATAGGCACAAGACACAGCCTGTGAGGAATTACAATCATGCCCCTCATAAAAGTTTACAACAACGACTCAAACACTTATGGACTAAAAGGTCATTCTACTTTTAAGTCGGTTTGTAATTTTGAAGCTTCATGAACAGCAACCTTCGGTCATCACGTGCAGACAGCTTCAGCCGAAGCTGTTTCTTCCTGCAGGACCTTCGGCGACGAAGCATGGTCCCAATAGTAGCCCCTTCGCGGTGCTAGATCGTTTTTCGTAACGAGCTTGACCCGTGAAAAAAGTCTCTTAGGCTTCAGGAAGCCGAAGGTCCGAAAAACACCTTCCCTGAGCTCGTTGTCGAGAAACGATTCAGTTTCCGAGCGTGTAGCGGTCCCACCCTGCAGGGTTACTATTTGGTCTCTGCGGTCCACCGCGCAGCGGGTGTAAGCAGTTGTTTGCCTGGTGTAAAAATCCTGACGATTCACCTTCTTACCTGCAGCACTATATAAACAGACGGGTAGGTGTGAAGTTACCACAACATTCATTGCTATTGCACTGTTTTGCTGCCAAAATTTTTAACCATAGCCGAAGCTTGACTCTCGCAATCAGACGAAGCTCCAGTTTAAAACCTACTTCGTCAGAAGAAAAAGCTTCGGAAGAAAAAGTTTTTTAGTTCCCAAGAAATTCAGAATTAAATGGCCAGAGTGCGCTCTACCGCTAGAGTTGAGCGTGAGGGAGGCGAAGCCAAAGGAGCGGAGACTGTTCCTATCTCCGAAGCGATGCAACGATCCGGACTGGTGACCTCGGAAGGAATCCGTACTGCCGAGACAGAGCAGACTGTTGCCGAGACAGAAGAAGTTGTTGTCGAAGCGGAAGAAGGAAATATTGAGGAAGCTGATTCCGATGATGATTACCATATTGCCGTGCCAAGCAAGCCCAGCCACTTGGACTTCGGAAAAGTCGACTGTCTCCAAGGCTGATTTCTCCAAGATGGTGAAGTCGGGTTATTTCAGTGAGAATTAGAAGAAGCTACTTCGCTTCGGGGGGGAAGAAACTACCCCGAAGCCAGAAAAGGATGAAATAGTCATTTTCAAGAGCTTCCTAAAAGCTGGGTTGAGATTCCCCTTAAATAGGATGATCTCTGATGTGCTGCAAAGATTTGGTATCTATTTTCACCAACTGACTCCCAACGCGATTGTCAGGCTCAGCGTCTATATCTGGGCTCTCCGAAGCCAGGCGGTGGAGCCGTTTGCCGACAGCTTCTGTCGAGTTCATGAGCTGCATTACCAAACTAAGGCCAGAAAAGATGGACTGCATGAAAATTTTGGTTGCTATAATTTTGCTTATCGGAAAACCACGAAGTTTCCCGTGATCAGCTACCGAAGCAAATGGCCGGCAGGCTAGAAATCAGAATGGTTTTATGTTAAAGTTGACGAAGACAAAGAGAAGCTGGTTCAGAGCCCTCTTGAACTAACCTTCGGAGAAACAAGACCCCGATGCAAAATGGCAGTAGAAGGTCCAACTTGGGCTGCACTGGGCGAATTCAAAATTATTGCAGAACATATTGGCACTAGAGATTTAGTGCAGGAATTCCTAGCCTTCAGAGTTTTTCCAACTATGAAAGAGTGGACAATGCCGAAGCTTAAAGGGGAAAAGAAAGAGGGGGAACTTGTCAGACTACCTTATCATTATAAATTCAAGAAATATTTTAAAGTACCCTGCCAAGAATGGCTTGATACAATTGAAATAATGAGTAATGAAATTCTTGGGAATTACTCTAAAAAAGAGGACCAACTGATGACAGCGGCCTTCGGCACTCGGCCGAAACGAAGGCTGAACAGGGTGCTTGATGCCATAGGATTTGAATACGCTGACTACGGTCGACTGGGCGGGGATGCTGGAGGCTCGAAACGAAAAAGGATTGCCAGCGCTACTGACGAAGAGGTCGTCAAGGTAGCCAAAAAGAAAAAGAAAGATTCTGAAAATCTTAGCGCTGAAGAGTTAAATCCTGAGCCGAAGGTGGCCACTACAAGAAAGAGAAAAAGTGCATCCCCAGAGCCGGAAACGCCGGTCCGAGAAGAAGATACTCCTGCTTCTCCTTCTGCTGTTGAAGTAGAAGAGATTATGAAGGTAATGACTGAACCCTTGCCTATCAGGCTAAGTCCGCTGGCACTGGAACTGACGAAGTTTTTTCAGAAGGACAAAGCAGCTTCGGCAGCAGAAAGTCCTGCGAAGCCGAAAAACGGAGAATTATTCAAGTAACAGATGTGATCCATCAGACGCCGCCACCGGCAACGGTGTCAAAAATTGCCTTTGCTGAAACTGCCGAAGCCGAAGCTACTGGAATGCAAACTACTGAAGCTGAAACCGGCGAAGCCGAAGCTACCGGGGCCGAAGCCGGGGCCACCGAAGAGTCGAACCTGGAAACCACACTTGAGGTTATTGACAATATACTCCTTAAAATGGCTGAAGAAGAAGCTACTGTGGCTGCAGTGAATACGGCAACTGAAAAGGGGAAAGAGCAGATTGATGAAATTTCAGAAGAAGGAGATTTTAACTTTCAAGATTTGCTCGGACAAGAATTAACAGACGCTGAAAAAGAGGAGTTGAAAAAATATGCCATATCTTGCGGATATAAATCAGGGGCTATGCTATTTGGTGGGGTCAACGAAGGGAAACTAAGATGCCTTCGGAACCGCACCGAGGCCAAAATTTTTAGAACCCTCTCCAAAAGCATTGGCTTGCCGAAGCTGGAAGCGGACTTATGTCGTTATCAACGACAACACATCGCCGGAAGCTTGCTTTATGCTAACTTCAAGGAAACGAATATTTTTGTTATTTTATTACTATTATTATTAACTTTTGGGTCGTGTTCTAACGAAGATCATTTCGACATAGCATATTATTAAGCAAGGTTCTGAAAATGCAACAAGATCTGGAGGAAGAGAAAAACAAAGCCGTCATTCAAGATTTGGCTGAAAAAGTTGAAAATCACGAAGCCAATCTGAAAAAGAAAGACTTCGCAATCCAAGACCTTGAGATCATGGTCAAGGAGCACGAAGGTGCATTAGAAAAGAAGGATTTTGTTATTCAGACCATGGAGGGCTCTTTGGCTGAAGTCCAAACTGAAAATGACAAATTAAAGAATGAATTGCTCCGACAATCAGAAAAATTCGAGCAAGAAAAGAAATATTTTGAAGCAAGCCTGAAAGCTGAAGTGGATAAATACTCAAATTTGCAGAAATCCTTTAAAGAACTTCAGTAGAAATGCTTAAGCTTCGGCAGCCGATGTGTGCAGCGGCTGAAGGATGTGTTTCACTCTGTCGGAGCTAGCTCTTCGAAATTTACACCTTCAGCTGAGAATCTGCCAAAAACATTAGAATATATTGAAGGCGAAGTTGACGCCCTTGACGAAGTTATTGGTGGGCACACTGACTTCTGCGCCCTGGTAGCTTCTCGGGGCACAGCTACGGCTTTTTTGAAGGCTGGCTGCACGCATGGAAACATTGTGAACAGACCAAACTTCAGCTTGTCAGCTTCAGATTTGATGGATATCCCAAGCTTAGCCAGAAGTATCGAAAATAGATTCATGACACGGATCTGGGTAAGTGGCGGGCGGAAAATGGCAGGCGACGAAGCTCGAAGCCATCTTAAGCCGGTAAGAAACTTATGTTTGTTACTTTTACCTTCTCCTTTGAAATTTGTACCTTTCTTACTCTATTATTTGGTATATACAGGATGACGAAGCTGAAGATTGACAATGCTGAAGTTTGACAAAACTGAAGACGAAGCCTTAGCTGAAGCTTAAAGTTTCTTATAATATGCTTTCCTGCAAAAATTCTTGGAGAAACTCTTGTAATATAGATATGGAATAACTTATGTAAATTTGTACATACCTTGTAATATATCATGTCTCCCTTATCCGTATTCAATATGCTTTGCTGTGGACGAAACTTCTCTTTTGAGCCGAAGGCAAAAAACACCTTCCCTTCTTTTCGTACACAACGAAGCATAGAAAATTTTTCCTTCGAATCTTTTCCTTATTTTCTGAAGCACCTGTCTTTTTTGTGTAGCATAATGATGATTCTATATATGTCTAAATGGATGTTTATGAATGCAAATGACATGATGACATGTAATGTGCAAATGAATATTAGGACAAATGTTCAAAAAAACATAAGTACGGCCCTTCATCTCCTCAAGAATGATAAAAATCTTTTTGTCGTTTACTTTTCGGCTTCACCGTTTACTTTTCGGTGTATCAGCGTTGACTTTTCGTTGTAAGCCTCCCTTAGGAGCTTCTTCGCCTTTTAATTTCGGCGGAATCAGCGTTTATTTTTCGCTGTAAGCCTCCCTTAGGAGCTTCTTCGCCTTTTACTTTCGGCGGAACCAGCGTTTATTTTTCGCTGTAAGCCTCCCTTAGGAGCTTCTTCCTGTTTTCTTTTCTTTTTTCTTTGCACTCGAAGGTGCGTTCTCAGCTTTTACATTTACATTTTTGGGGGATATCTCTCTTATAGAATTGAAATAAGGAAAAGAAAAATTACATGTTGTGGCCCCATTAAAAACCTTTCTCCCCCTTTGGAAAGGAAAAGGGTGCCACAAAAAAGAATATAAAAAATTACATCGAACTAAACATAATATCGCCGAAGCTCATCCGCATTCCACGATCTAGGAATGTCATTGTCGTCCATATCCTTCAATCTGTAGGAACCGGGTCTTGACGAAGATACTACCAAAAAGGGGCCTTCCCATTTCAGCTGTAATTTGCCTACTGTTTCCGGGTTAGCTACTCTTCGAAGTACCAAGTGTCCTGGTTCAATATTCTTCAGCTTGACCTTTCTATCACGCCATTTTATTGTTTCAGCTTGATATTTATTGATGTTTTCCATAGCTTGAAGTCTGATCCTTTCAATAGCATCTTTTTCTACAAAGCAATCAGCTTCGTTTTCGCCTTCTGCCGAAGCTACTGTCCTTATTGATCCTGTTTTGGCCTCTTCTGGGGTTATTGATTCGTCACCAAACAATAGTTTAAAGGGTGTAAAGCCTGTTGATCTTGACATGGTTGTATTATGACTCCACACCACATTGATTAACTCGTCTGGCCACTTTCCCCTGGGCTGATTGAAGATTGACTTCATTATTCCTGTCATTATGATCTTAACAAGTCCATTTGACTCTGGGTGTCGGACTGATGCAAAATGGATCTTTGTGCCGATTTGATTACAAAATTCTCTAAAGGCTTCAGAATCAAACTGTGTTCCATTATCAACAGTGATAGCCTTCGGCACTCCGAAGCGACAAATAATGTTTTGCCAGAAAAACTTTTGAATAGTAAATGAAGTTATTGTGGCTAAGGGCTTCGCCTCAATCCATTTGGAAAAATATTCCACTGCCACCACCACATATTTTAAGTTCCCCTGTGCTGGTGGTAATGGACCTAGCAAATCCAGACCCCACCTTTGCAACGGCCATGTGGGTTGTATTAACTGAGTTAAAGACGAAGGTTGTTTTTGATCTCTTGCACATTTCTGACAACCTTCGCACTTTTGAACTAAATCCGCTGCATCCGAAGCTGCCTTTGGCCAATAAAATCCTTGGCGAAAAACCTTCCCAAGCAAAGGCCTAGGTCCAATGTGAGATCCACACAGACCTGCATATATGTCCTTCATTAATTCTATACCTTCGGATCTGGATAAGCACTTGAGCAATGGGGAACAGACCCCACGCTTATATAGCTCCCCTTCTATTATGACATATGGTCAAGCTCTTGCTTCTATCCTCCTGTTATAAGCTTCGTCGTTTGAAAGAAAATTACCCTGGAGGAAAGAGATAATCTCAGTTCTCCAATCTTCACTATAAACAGGGGATATATTAAGGATTGCTCTTTCAAGAAGCTCGACCGAAGGTGCTTTTATTGTTTCAAAAAATACTTCCGAAGGTATAGGCAGCCCCTGGGCTGCTGACTTAGCCAATAGATCAGCGTCTTCATTTTCTCCACGAGGAATATTTTTGACAGAGAAACCTTCGAAGGAAGCCTCGATCCTTCGGACTGTATCTAGATACTTTTCAAGCTTTGGGTCTCTTGCATTGTAGCTCTTGTCAATATGACCAGAGATAACTTGAGAATCAGTTTTAAGAATGGCCCTTCTGATTCCCATTGCCCTTAATTTCCGAAGACCCAAAAGCAGAGCTTCATACTCAGCGATGTTATTTGTGCAACTAAAATCAAGTCTTGCCGCATAACAAGTTTTAACTTTAGAAGGTGAAATCAAGACAGCAGCCGCTCCTGCTCCGAAGGTTCCCCAAGACCCATCGCAAAACACTGTCCATGCTTCGACATCTTTATTTGTTTCTTCCTCCTAAGCCTCTGGCGTCCAGTCAACAATAAAGTCTGCTAATGCCTGGGACTGAATCGAAGATCTATGAACATAATCAATACAAAATTCATTGAGCTCTGCAGCCCATTTTCCAATCCTTCCAGTAGCTTCTCGGTTTCTCATAATATCCTTCAGAGGTTGTGAAGAAGGAACAATTATGTTGTAAGCTTGAAAATAGTGTCGAAGCTTCCTGGAGGCCATCAAAACAACATATAGTACCTTCTCCAATTCTGTATAATTTTTCTTTGATAAACTAAGAACCTCAAATACGAAATATATTGGGGCCTGCTTCTTAACTTGACCTTCAAGCTTCTCCTGGACAAGTGCTGCACTTACCGCTGAGTGCGAAGCTGCCACATATAATAACAAAGGAGCCCCTGGCGTAGGTGGAGTTAGTGTTGTTAGATCTATCAAATACTGTTTCAGCTCTTCAAAGGCCTTCTGCTGGATTGGTCCCCATTGAAAGACTTCGGCTGACTTCAGCACTTCGAAGAATGGTAAGTTTCTCTCTGATGATCTGGATATGAATCTATTGAGAGATGCCAGCCTTCCTGTCAATCTTTGAGCCCCCTTTTTTGTACTTGGTGGCTCCATTCAAAGTATAGCTTCGATTTTACTTGGGTTGGCCTCAATTCCCTTTGTTGAAACTAGGCAACCAAGAAATTTCCCCTTCTTTACTCTGAAGACACATTTTTCTGGATTCAGCTTTAGACCAGCCTGTCTAAAATTAGCGAAGGTCTCCTGTAAATCAGCAATGTGGTTATCCTGCTTCGTGCTTTTTACAATGATATCATCAACATAAGTTAGTACATTCCTGCCTATCTGAGAATGGAGAACCTTTGCTGTCATTCTGCTGAAGCTTCCTCCAGCATTCTTAAGCCCTTCAGGCATCCGAAGGTAACAGTATGTCCCACTAGGGGTTATGAAACTGGTTTTTGGTTCATCCTCCTCCTTCATCCAGATTTGATGATAGCCTGAATAGCAATCCAGCAAACTCATAAGTTCTGATGAAGCTGCTGCATCGACTAAAGAATCTATCCTTGGCAATGGAAACTCATCCTTCGGACAGGCCTTATTGAGATCAGTAAAATCGATGCACATTCTCCATTTGCCATTGGCCTTCTTCACCATAACAGTGTTAGCCAACCATTCTGGGTATTTGACCTCTCTAATAACTCCGGCACTGAGGAGTCTTTTCACTTCATTCCGAGCACCTTCGGCCTTGTCATCAGACATCTTCCGAAGCCTCTGTTTCCTGGGTCTGAAGGATGGATCAACATTGAGCGAGTGCTCAATAACATCCCTGTTAACTCCGCAAAGATCATTAGCTGACCAAGCAAAAACATCTTTATTGTTGAACAAAAACCTTATCAAGGTTTTCTCCTACTCTTCGGACAATTGAGATCCCAATAGCACCTTCTGCTCTGCTATATCCTCACATAAGAGCATGGGTTTCGGCTGGTCAGCCGAAGCAGCTTTTTCCCTTCTGAACTTGTATTGCTCACAAGCTTCAGTTCCATCTATATTATGGATTGCTTTTGAGTCTGTCCAATTTCCTTCGGCCCTTCTGGCAGCTTCTTGACTTCCATGAATAGCAATGGGCCCTTGGTCCGAAGGTATCTTCATGCAAAGATAAGCTGGATGCAGAATTGCTTCGAAGGCATTAAGAGTACCACGACCAATGATTGCATTGTAAGGGTACTCCATGTCAACGATATCAAACATAACTTGTTCAGTCCTTGTGTTGTTGATGAACCCGAAGGCCACTAACATTGAGATTTTGCCGAGTGCTACAATCTGCCTTCCTCCGAAGCCACAGAGGGGATGTGTGGCATCAAGAATTTTATCTTCAGGCTCTTGCATCTGTCTGAAGGCCTTAGCAAATATGATATCAGCTGCACTGCCTGTATCAACCAAAACATTGTGGACCAGAAATCCTTTGATAACACAAGAGATAACCATAGCATCATTGTGTGGGTAATCCTTGAGTTGAAGATCCTCTTGGGAGAAGGTAATAGGAATGTGAGACCATCTTGACTTGATGAAGGGTCCTTGCACCCCGACATGCTGTACCCTTCTCTGTGCTTCCTTCTTCTGCTTCTTGTTGGCTGGTTCTGAACATGATCCGCCTGTTATCGGGAGTACCAGCTTCGGAACCGAAGCAGCTCCAGCTTGAATATTGAACGAAGCCATCAGCTCAGAAAAGTGGTAGTGAGTTCACCGGAGGTGGGCGCCAATGTTGGGGACTGGTTCTCAAATGCTATGAATTAAGAACAAGGCAACATAAAATGTTAAATGTTAATGCCCTTCGTCCGCTGAAGCATTATTCCCTTAAGGATTTAATGAACGTCGGACGAAGGTTAAGGACGATACAATTACGAAGGTTGAATCTTCGTAATTGAACTCTAGTAGATTATATAAAATAATGCGAGATATGAAGCATCAAAGACAAATAAATTATAAATGAACAACATCACTTTCATATTATATCAACTTATTGTATTCAAATATTAGATACATTTATACCTCTGCCTTGGCGAAGAATAATTCCCGAGTGATGCGATTGCAATTACAGGAATGCGTGAACAGTAAAGGAATACTGTTCACTATTTATAGGCACAAGACATAGCCTGTGAGGAATTACAATCATGCCCCTCATAAAAGTTTACAACAACGACTCAAACACTTATGGACTAAAAGGTCATTCTACTTTTAAGTCGGTTTGTAATTCCGAAGCTTCATGAACAGCAACCTTCGGTCATCACGTGCAGACAGCTTCAGCCGAAGCTGTTTCTTCCTGCAGAACCTTCGGCGATGAAGCATGGTCCCAACACTATTTAGGGTTTATTTAGGCTCTCTCCAACCATTAGCCCTCCCAAATCTCTCATTCTTACTTTCTATTCATATTTAAATAACTCCCTCAACTATTCTTTCCCCTATTTCTCCTCCTTTCTAACCATTCCCCTATTTAGCTCTCCTTTACTCTTCAACTGAACAATTTGCTTTTTATATATCGGTTTTTGGAGTTTTAAAAAATACTACCATATTTATAGTGTCGTAATATATATTATTATTTGGTAATTATATTAAAAAGATTAATTTTACAGTTAAAGAACTGATTAATGAAATAGGGAGAAACTACAACTCTTCCCGTGTAAAGAGGGGGCATACGAGGGTGCCATCCGGCCACAGGATGCCCTCGCCAGGGACAGGGGCGGTGTCGGGGCACCATTGAAAGTAGCTTTAGATGTTCATGTATTCGATATCCACCTTAATTTATATATTTAGTATCCACCTTTTAATTATATGTGTTAGAGTGAATTGATGTGAAATATATGGATTAAGATGATATATAGTTTTCAAAAGGTATAGGTCCCAACTCCCAACACGTATTGACTAATATAGATACATAGGAAACATTTAAAGACCTTGTATATATGGTCAAGCATATTGAGAATATATATGTTGTGCAATAAGTCTTCTAATTTGTTAGATTATAATCTAACAGTAAATATAACTGTGATTTGTTAGGTTTTCTATAAATCTACATGAGCTGACGGTGGAATTAGATTATAATTGTCGGGGACCATAATTAGGGGTACCCTCAAGACTCCTAATTCTCAGCCGGTAACCCCCATCAGCACAAAGCTGCAAAGGCCTGATGGGTGCGATTAAGTCAGGGATCGATCCATTCGAGGGACTCGATCACGCCTCGCCCAAGCCTAGCCTCGGGCAAGGGCAGCCGACCCCAGAGGATCTCCGCCTCGCCCGAGGTCCCCCTCCAGCGACGAACATACTCCCGGCTCGCCCGAGACCCTGTCTTCGCCAAGAAGCAACCCTGACCAAATCGCCGCTCCAACCGACCAAATCGCAGGAGCATTTAATGTAAAGGTGGCCTGACACCTTTATCCTGACGCGCGCCCTTCAGTCGACAGAGCCGAAGTGACCGCAGTCACTTCGCCGCTCCACTGACCGGCCTGACAGAAGGACAGCGCCGCCTGCGCCATACCGACTGCAGTGCCACTTGACAGAGTGAGGCTGACAGGCAGTCAGGCCCGGCCTCAGGCACCATAGGAAGCTCCGCTTCGCCCGACCCAGGGCTCGGACTCGGGCTCAGCCCCTGAAGACGGCGAACTCCGCTCCGCCCGACCCAGGGCTCGGACTCGGGCTAAGCCCCGGAAGATGGCGAACTCTGCTCCGCCTGACCCAGGGCTCGGACTCGAGCTAAGCCCCGGAAGACGGCGAACTCCGCTCCGCCCGACCCAGGGCTCGGACTCGGGCTAAGCCCCGGAAGACAGCGAACTCCGCTCCGCCCGACCCAGGGCTCGAACTCGGGCTAAGCCCCGGAAGACGGCGAACTCCGCTCCGCCCGACCCAGGGCTCAGACTCGGGCTAAGCCCCGGAAGACGGCGAACTCCGCTCCGCCCGACCCAGGGCTCGGACTTGGGCTCAGCCCCGGAAGACGATGAACACCGCTCCGCCTGACCCCAGGGCTCGGACTCAGCCCTGGCCTCAGCTGACGGTCTCCGCCTCGCCCGACCCAGGGGCTCGGACTCGACCTCGGCCACGGAAGACAGACTCGACCTCGACCTCGGAGGAGCCTCCACATCGCCCAACCTAGGGCGCAGACCAGCCACGTCAACAGGAGGAGCCATCATCACCCTACCCCAAGCTAACTCAGGCCACGGGGAACAAGACCGACGTCCCATCTGGCTCGCTCCGCCAGATAGGCAATGATGGCGCCCCGCATACTCTGTGACGACGGCGGCTCTCAGCCCCCTTACGGAAGCAAGAGGACGTCAGCAAGGACTCGACAGCTCCAACAGCTGTCCTTCCTCCAGGCTCTAGCGCTCCTCCGACGGCCACGACACCACACGAACCGGGCGCCAAAACCTCTCCGGCCGCCACGATGGCGTGTACTTAGGGCGCTAGCTCTTCTCCGCTAGACACGTAGCACTCTGCTACGCCCCCCATTGTACACCTGGATCCTCTCCTTACGCCTATAAAAGGAAGGACCAGGGCCCTCTTAGAGAGGGTTGGCCGCGCGGGGACGAGGACGAGACAGCCACTCGCTCCCTCTCCCGCGTGGACGCTTGTAACCCCCTACTGCAAGCGCACCCGACCTGGGCGCGGGACGAACACGAAGGCCGCGGGATTTCCACCTCTCTCACGCCCGTCTCCGGCCACCTTTCTCCCCCCTTCGCGCTCGACCTCGCGCCGACCCATCTGGGTTGGGGCACGCGGTGACATTTCACTCGTCGGCCCAGGGACCCCCCGGTCTCGAAACGCCGACAGTTGGCGCGCAGGTAGGGGCCTGCTGCGTGTTGCCGAACAGCTTCCCGTCAAGCTCTAGATGGGCAGTCTCCAGCAACCTCTCCAGCCCGGGACAGTG